>NC_140504.1:167420916-172220916 GCF_964339955.1 Pipistrellus hanaki | reverse complement strand
TTGGTAAGTTACAGACATAGCTTGCATCATTTCCCACCTAAAAAGAAAATAATACACTTTCTTACTTAGTCCACGGTTCATATTTGAACTCATATTAAAAGTCTATTAAGTTTAAGTGCCATTAAGAGATCACCATATTATTGTGTCTACAATCTGAGAAGTATATATATTGTTGTTAATCCTTACCTGAGGATATTTTTTCCATTGATTTTTAGAGAGAGAGGAAGGGAAGGGGAGAAAGGGGGAAACATTGATGTGAGAGACGAACATTGATTGGTTGCTTCCCGCACATGCCCCGACTGGAGCTGGGGATAGAACCTGCAACCCAGGTACCTGCCTTTGACCAGGAATGGAACTCGTGACCTTCCTGTGAACAGGGTGACAATCTAACCACTGAGCAATATGGTCAGTCTACCATCTGAGAAATAAACAGAAAACTCAGCCTTAAATGTGGGTTACCAGATACCATTTCCCATAGATATGATGACACGTAGTCACAAATTTTATGACAGTCACTGTCTCTAATATTTTCCCCATTAATATATAAGGTTTCAAATCAAATCTTTTTTTTTAAAAAAATACATTTTTATTGATTTTTTACAGAGAGGAAGAGAGAGGGATAGAGAGTTAGAAACATCAATGAGAGAGAATCATCGATTAGCTGCCTCTTGCACACACCCTACTGGTGATGTGCCCGCATCCAAGGTACATGCCCTTAACCGGAATCAAACTCGGGACGTTTCAGTCCGCAGGCCAATGCTCTATCCACTGAGCCAAACCGGTTTCGGCTCAAATCAAATCTTCTTGTCTATGGTTTAGGAAACATGGTCATGATACCATGCAGTGAAAATCTACATAAATATGTATACACACCTATACTAAAATTGATTAAGATGCCTGAAATGTTAATACGAGATTCTATTAAAATACATTGTTGGGTATTATTTTAAAATAGTTTCTGGTTAATATGGCAGCTTCACAAAAGTACTTTATATGGCTAATAATAACAGATTGAGGCTAACTATGTGCTCCAGGCACTAATATGTTAAGGACATCAAATACAGGGCAAATGAGGTTTACAGTTCTGAGTATAGGAAACACAGTTTATTCTTGTATTATTATTACTGATTGTATTATTTTTCACATGAACTGTAAACCTACTTTTACCCACCCTGTACTTAATTTTTACCACAGTCCTATGGAACTATAAAGCAGGCTGAGAGAGGCTAAGGAACAAGGGGAAGAGCTAGCTAGGCTGCACACTCAGGTGGGCCAGAACCAGAGACTGGGCCCTTACCTGGTGCCAAATGCTTAGAAGTAAACTACCAAAACAACGAAATTGCATTTTGCCCAATTGTTTTGAAGCCTATTGAACAACTCTTCAGAATATGAATAAAAAGCTGAATAATATAGAAGGAAAACAGGATTTCGATCTTTCTTTAGAACTTCCTGGTTTCTTCCTCTTTAAAATGGCAGTAAGAGAAATAACCTATTTCCTAATATTAATAGCTACAATTTATGAAATACAAGTCGGTGTGTGAAAGGTTTATTCACATTCCCTTGGGTAAACCTCACAAATCCCTTTGAACAAACTATTATCATTTTTCAGGCTCAAAGATGTCAGTTACTTGCCCAGGGTTACACAGCGAGACAGTGGTAAAGGCAAATTTTCACCTTGTGCCTCATGTTGAAGTTCCTGGTCCAATATGCTCTACTGCCTTTGTTATGAAGGAGACGCATTCCTCTTTATGGAAATCCCATTGCCCTCTAAGAGTTAAATTTAAAAATCAACAAGTTTCCTATCAGAACTGAGATGTGGAGACATAACAGAATGATGATTCCCAAGCAAGCTGAGAGAATTAACTCATTATCAGAAAGTAGGTTGATTAGCCTTAGCTGGTTTGGCTCAGTGGATAGAGTGTTGGCCTGCAGTCTGAAGGGTCCTGGGTTCGATTCCAGACAACGGCATATGCCCAAAAGTGGGTGTGCAGGAGGCAGCCGATTCTCTCTCATCATTGATGTTTCTATTTCTTATTCCCTCTTCCTTCTTCTCTGAAACCAATAAAAATATATTTAAAAAAAGAAAAAAAGAAAGTAGGTTGATCAGGAAACATCAAATAGTGATGAGAGTCAAAATATATTATTATTGACTCATCTAAGACTAGGTAAACTGGTCCTAGGATACAACAGGTCTAAAAATAAGGGTGGAAATAGATAGCCCTATTGTGTAAATATGACTATCTTAGCTGGTATTATAAAATTTTAGAACCATTTGTTCATCATGATTAAAATTTGCCTCCCTGTCCTATGTAGTGTGTTTGTAGGGAGTGAATCCATCAGGCCACAGGACATATGTGTCTGGTTCCTCTGGCAATTGTACTTTTTATTATAAAAAGCTGGTTTCTATTTTTCTGAACAGTTCCCTGTGAGTTTAGTTAATATAAGAATAGCTTTGAGAAGCAGATCCACTTAGGTTTCTAAGCCAACAAGTAAGAGAGTCAGCTAGAGGGTCAGTTATTGAGACAAGGAGGGATTTACCAAGATAATAAAAGCCACCATGAGCAGGCCTATTTGGATAGTCAACCAGTCATCTCTGGGCAACATCCTGTTCATGTCCTCTACTGGAAACCAATACAGACTGTTGATACATTTCATTAAAAAATGTATAGGTGAGTGCTTTGCAAACTATACAGTGATATCCAATTGTTTTTTATTGTGTTAATTTAATGGACAGTGAAAAAACCATAGGTATTTAAATTTTTTATGTTATTAGCTCTTACTTGTTTCCTTTTTTCCATGTTTCTCAGTGACAGTTCTTCTAGATTTCTGGAAGTAGTCCTCAGCATGTCTTCACTGTGCTGGAATAGGGACTAGACAAAATAGAGTAGTTCTCCTGTAGTGGCATGAGGTTCAATTCTTTCTCTCTCAAGATGATGAAGTATGTCTAACTGAACTTTTCCCTTGATAGAAGAGAGAGGCATATGTGTATGCACACACACACATACACATACACATTACATGGAACTGAGCATGCAAGAAATCTGATATATCCAGATTTCTGGGGTGGGCAAAGTAGGTTAATAATAATAAATAATACAATAACTAATAAGTAATACAAGAATAAATTGTTTCACATACAACTATAAGCATACTTTTGCCCTACTAAAATAACAAATGCATTCTGCTAAATTGTTTAGACTCTCTACAAAGATGTTTTCCTATTAATTGTTATGTTACCCAGTTATGTGCACTTACATGAAATAGCTAACACACACAAAAAAAATCAAAGCTTTAACAGCTGCATATCTTCTAAAATAATAAATGACATTACATATAATGCAAATGCATGATAATATCTTTAAGAATGCAAGCTTTTCTGTCTGCTCAGTTATAAAGTTTACAATTTAATAATCTGAAAATCTCCCAAAGATCCTTTGCAATGTTAGAAATACCAAAGAAACCTTTGTTCCCTGTAGTGAATTTTTTTTTAAATCTTCACCTGAAGATATGTTTTTCACTGATTCTAGAGAGAGAAGAAGAGAGAAGGTGTGAGAGAGAAAACACTGATGTGAGAAACATCAATCCTGTCCTGGGATCAAACTCACAAATTCCCATGTGCCCTCACTGGGAATCAAACCAGTGACCCTATGGTTAATGGGATGATGCTTTAACTAATTGAGCCACAAACAGTCAGGGCTCCTCTAGTGAATATTTAGAAATAAAAGGACTCCTCTGGAAGCTACAGAGCCCACTAATTCTATACTATCAATGAATCATTTTGCTCACATAATAATGTCTTATCATTTTTGTTGACTTCTAAGGCATTCTGCACTCTTCTAAAATTTCTTACTCTAAGCCTGCCATCTATATTGTCTTTAATTTTTTTTAAGTTGAAAGTGTCATGCTACATGACAGTTTGCACTGCATGGTGGTGTAAAAGTTAAATATCTGCTGATTGATGAAGTGGTAATTGTGTTACTAGGACCACATAAGTTAACATTCTTAAGTGTACAATTCAATGGCATTAATAATTCACAATGTTATAAAACCATTGCGGCTATCCATTTTCCAAACTTCTTTATTATCCCAAATATTTATTCTGTACCCATTAAACAAAAGGTTCCCATTTCTCTCTTTCCCCAGCCCCTGGTAACCTTTAGTCGACTGTCTGTCTCTACAAATAAATCTAATCTAGTTTTGTTTCTGGCTTATTTCACTTATCCATTTTATAGTATCTATCAGGATTTCCTTCCTTTTTAAGGCTGATTAATATTTCATTGCATATATTTTGTTTATCTATTCATCTGTTAATAGATATTTGGGTTATTTCTACCTTTTGACTATTGTGCATAATACTACTATGAACAACTGTTCAAGTCCCTGCTTTCAATTGTTTTGGGTAGATACCTAAGAATAGATATGCAGAACTGCTGGATATATCATTCTATGTCTAACCTTTTGAGGAACTGCCATAAAAAATATACATTAATGAATGTGAAGTGGCTACTCTATGGAACTATAATTAATCTACAATTCCTGGGAGGCCTCTAGTTCCTGGACCATTACATTCTCTCACAAACTACCAGATACTCTCTGGTTTTCTCCCTCAAACTGTTGATCATTTCAATCAACCTCTCACCAATGACTCCAATTATCTTGCTCCTTATCCCATCTTCCTTGAAAATCCCAACCCTGGAAAAATGCAACAATTTGACTAATATTCTTTACCTATTTTAGTGTGCTGAGTGCTAGTAGAAAAACAAACAAACATGCAGACTGGAGCCACTCCAAATTCATGGTCTGCAGCCTGAGTCAAGCTTCTTTGCTTGCATGGGTCATTCTACGTAGTTTTTTATTTATTTATTTTTTTTTTTACCAGCTTCTGCTACCATTTTACTTCGCAATTATTCAGAACATTCACCTCTCCAGTCTTTCGACAGATGACCTCATCTCTCACAGCACTAGTAAAACTCAGGTCACCATAAACTCTGTCAGCTTATTCCTCTATCACCAACAAAACCTTCAACATTAGACTCTACCCTCTTTCCCGTTTCCACCCTCCTGACCTAAGCTAATCACTTTACCTGTGTTCTAGAGCCCACCCCATATTGTTTCAAGGGAGTCTTTTCTGTATGCTCATTATCTCCCTTTCTACTGTCTTGGCATTAGCTCAAGATGTCTCTGATCTCAAAAATAAAGAGGCAAAAATAACCCTCCTTTGATCCCAACACATTCCCCTCAAGTTATTGTCCTTTCTAATTTCCTCCACTCCTCAAATCACTGTATTTTGGCTTCTGCTCTTACTACTGTACACAAAATCGGTCCACAATGACTCAAAATGCCGGATCCAGCTGGACATGTTTCTGTTCTTTTTATATATGATCTCTCTATAATATAATCTGTTCACTCCTGTCTTGAAAGTAATTCCTTTCTCTGTTCTGTGATGTCACTTTCTCTTGTTTTTACTCTTATCTCTCCAGACTTTGTCTGTGTTTTTCCTCATTTCCCATAGACCCTTCAAATGTGGCCATTTCTAAAAACCCTGCATATGATCTTCTCACTATCATGATCAATAGCTTGGGCATGGAAATCTGACATACCTTCATTCAAACCCTAGCTGTGTGACTTATACAGGTAATCTAATTTCTTTACATTTTTATTTCCCTAAAATTTTTTTATATCTATATTATAAAAGGCCAGAGGCCATAATGCTATAACAACAGGTCACCAGGAGGTGATGGAGCACCTCTCGGTCCCTCCCCCCTGGCCTGTGAGCTGCTCGTGGAGGCAAGGCAAGGCTCACGGCTCACGTGGTGAGGTGGAGCTCATAGAGGCGAGCTACTTGTGCAAGGCAGGTCTGGGGCCCCCCAATGTGGAGGGTCTGAGTCTCACGAGATTATGTACATTGGGCCTCTAGTAATAGTAATAATTAGCCTGTTAGGAGGATTACATAATCCATCTCTGCTGAGCTCCAGATGTATCTCGAAAAAGTGGCAAGAAACAGAAACACATTGAAGTTAGAACAAATACAAGTGCATGTGGCAAAGACTGCCAGCTCTCCTTCAATATTTATTCATCCCCTTTTCTACAAAGATGTATCATTTTTTTGTCCAATCACACAGCTGCCTGCCTTACTGTTAGATACAGCCTTATAACTAAGTTCTGACCAATGAGATGTAAGCACAGTTGTGTGACACCTCTAGAAGTGTCCTTCAAGGAACAGGATACCCTCTTTCTCACTCCTTCCTCCTTTCTACTGGCTGGAAAGCAGACAAGATACCTGAAGCTTGAGCAGCCGTCCTGGATACCATCAGGGGAAGTCACATGCCCTGGATGAAACACTATCATGAGAGAAGAAATCTGAATCTTGAACTATTCCAAGATGCTGTCCTATCAGTTCTGGACTGCTCTCTTCTTGACTTTTATGTGAGAAATAAATTTCTACCTTTTAAGTCATTATTATTTTTGATATTTTTGTCCCTCACAGCCAACCTATCCCAACTACCAAAAGATACAAGGGCACATCCTGCAAATTAAACATGGCTGCATTGGAACTGGGTATGGAACTGGACAGCCATTACTAGTTTCTCTTGACCTATGAGGTCCTTCATCTCTGGGTCTTTCTGTGAGTCAGCCTTATTAAATTGCTTCTCTATAAGGCTGGATTTTCTCTGCTTGCTCCTCTGCAACAATGAAAACAGCCATTCAGATCTTAAATCTATGTGACTTTTCAGATTGTCATTTCCATTCTTTTTCTCTTAGTTCAAAATTTTTAAAATATATTTTATTGATTTTTATTTTTTTTACAAAGAGGAAGGGAGAGGAAGAGAGAGTTAGAAACACCGTTTAGGGCTCTCTTAGTTCAAATTTATGAAAAAGAGAAAATTATTAGTTGCTCACCCAATGAATTTGTGGCCCCCTCTCTGAAGTTAGCTGTGTAATCCTCAGTCAGTTGTGGCTGAAAAAGATTGGAAGCAGTAGTACAAATCCTTGCCATAAAAGCAAGGATTCGCGGAAAGGTACAAGTTTCAGAAGGAGAATGCAGGCTAGGAAAGCAATATAAAATTAATCAACTATTTAAGACCAATGCATATCCATTGTCTAGAGAACAACTCAGTTTGAATAATCCATTCTTTCTCTTACACCTGTTCCTCCTTCTGTTTTTCAAAGTTAATAAAACCATCAGCATGATTTCCAAAGCCAGACATTCTTGGTCCTTCCTGCTTATTTATTTATATCACTCTCATGTACAACCAGTCCCTAATTTGTAGATTTAATCTCTTTTTATCATCTTCTAATTCATCCTCTCCACATCTACAATTGCTGTCTTAATTTAAGCTCTCCTCACTATTTGCCCAGTTTAGTGTAATAGCATCCTTAACTGATTTCCCTGTTGCCAGGCTGGCTCCCATCCAACCTGTATTCCACAGAGCTCTGAGACTGATCTTTCTGAATGCAAGTCACTTGCTGCTTAACGTTCCCTTTGCTCTCAGAAAGAGTTCAAACCCCTGAACTTGGCACCAGGGATTCTTCACAATCTGATTCCTGCCTGTCTCTCCAGTCTTACCTTCTTCCATAGTTGACATTAGCTCCTCATGCAGTATACTTACAGATTCCCATCATGCTCCTTATATTTCCGTGACTTTGAATATTTGCATCCCTCTGACTGTTCTGCTATGACATCTCAGAACTAACATTTTGTCCAATGGTCTTATTGAGCCCCAATGGTTTTGTACATTGAAAATCCTAAAACATCAGATTTTGAGGTAATACAAATCCAGTCTTTGGATTAGAAATGCTCTGACGTTTAAACTGTGTCTAAAATTGCCCACGTAACAAAGAATGCAAATATACTATTCTCTACAAAGTAGATACTGAATAAGTGCTCATTAAGTATCTTAAAAGTCCACTCCTTGAAAAGAAGCACATCCGGTAGTGTTTTGGGGCATTCAGAAACTTCTAGATATAAAGAATGAGGTGGTAAACCTGTCAAAGCAAACTGAGACAGAATTTTAAGTGAAAAGAGTGCAAGGAGGATGGGTGAAGAGTTGTTTCTACTTGTTCTTATTTCTCCGATAGCAGGTGCCCTTCAGGAGCCAGGACCATATCTCACACTACAACACATCTCTTGGCTCTGAGCAAAGGATGAGCTTTGGTCTTTGAGTGACACAGAGAACAAAGTAATTAGCATGGCCACAAAAAAGGGACATATCCAATCAGGTTATTCACCCTAACCCTTCTTTCTTCTGCACAAATATAATTTAAAATGTATAGACATCTTAAAGACTATATATAATACAAAATCTTTTCAATTCTCAAATAAATGAGAAAAACAATTTTTAAAATAAAAAACAATGTATCAATGTTTAAATGCTTAAAGTGTAAAATTAAGCAAAAAATTAAGGCATAATGCACACTATAACTATGTAAAAATGTACATGCATGAGCAAGGGCTGACATAACAAAAAATGAACTGCTGACATATTAGGACAGGGTTTCTCAGCCCTGGCACTACTCACACCTTGTGCTGGCTAATTCTTTATTGTGTAGGATGAGTCACAGCATCCCTGTCCTCTACCAACTAGGTGCCAGTAGCCTATCTCCAGTTGTGACAATTAAAAATGTCTCTTTATGTTACCAAATGTCTCCTGGAGGCAAACTGCCCTACAGGTTTGGAACTACTGTACTAGGATGAGAGAAAAAAAATTAATTATGTTTACATAGCCATAATGATATCTGTTCAGTATATACATATTGGATGGGGAAAGGAAAGCTCCTTATAATACAGTACCTAACTGCCCCTTTTTTCAAGAGTTAAAATTTATTCAGTTCTCATTTAATGAAAGAAAAAAAAAAAAAAAAAGAGGCTTCAGAACTTATTTTTCTTTTCCAATCTATTATTGAAGAGAAAGCTGAATTTCTGTCAGTATTTGGAAACCTGACCTGGCATCAAGTATGAGATAGCACGAATACCTGCTATAATCGGCCTGAGAAATAAAAATACCAAAACCATTCTAGCCCCAAAATGCCTGTTAAAAAGGTACACTTTACAAATCTTCAAAATAGGTTTACGTTTTAATCTGAATGCCAAAGAAGTGATAAGACTCGGTAAGATACACATACTTTAAGACAAAGTTTCCAAGGTAAAATACAAATGCATTGGCTATAAATGAATCTTATTCTGTTTTTAAGGCCTTCTGTTTCAGTCTTTTCAGGATTATTAAGCCTGCCTCTTGCCAAAAAATTTTATTTTCTATCATTCCTCCTCAATGTTTTTGTTTCTTGGTTCACATTACAAAGAATGTTTTCGATCAAGAAACTGACATGAAGAGGAGCCATAAGAACTGTTTCAAGCATCTTCTTTCCAAAAATTCTATCATATCAAGGTGTTGGGTTTATATGGCTTAAAGTTGGAATCCTGTTACATGATCATTCTGAATGATCTTATTACAAGCATGAATATATCATTGAAATACCTAATGAAGCATTCCCTTACCCAAGGAACAATCTTTCTTTATATGCCTGAGATGGACCCAAACTGCATTTTGATTTTCCCTCTCCACTTTCAAAACACACGAGGCTTGTAGTAATTACTATTTGTATTTACCAATGTGCGCTTCTAGTCTCTAGTCTACCCAGGACAAAAAGCTTTCTATAGGGAAACAGAGAAAATATTCCAAGTGATTCCTGGGCTGGATAACGTGAAATATTTAGCTACCCAAAGTACCAGCAGACAAACAAGAGAGGGTCTGTAGGTGACAGAGGTGGTGGAGATGCATGGACACTCAGTAAGGTGCAGCGCGGACAAGAAAGGGTGAACATGGCCATGGAAGGAGCAGGATGAGAAAACCGGCGTGCTCAGGGTGATGAGAGAAGTGGATGAGATGGTAGCTTGAAAGGCAGAAGGTTAACTGACTTGATGACGTCTGAGGTTGAGGATGCAAAAGGCCTCCAGAGCTCCAATTCCGGGAATTAAGGTTCTGCGTGGCGAACATAGGGCAGCAAAGGAGAAAACGGCAGTTCTTTGTTCACAGCCCGGGAAAGCCGGGGCTCGGTGGACCTCGTTAATAAATGGCCGCGAGCTTCAGGGTCTTTGCCTGGAAAGGGAGACATGGAACGCCTACATAACTAACTGCGGTGTTCTAAGCCCTCTCTGAACAGGAGCGGCACCCTAATTCTAAGTGCCTGCGGCTTTGGGGTCCCAGAGACTTAAGAATCCTAAGACAGAATCAGGCAAGCCCATGGCTAGAAAGGCCGCGCCAGGGAGAGGCTTTCCCCCTGTAGTTCGGAGCCATGCTGGGGAGAGAGGCGGGAAAGACCTGGCATGGTGAAAAAGAGCGGAGAACAGGTGCTTTCCTCCTCGGGGCTGCGGCGGGAACCTCAAAAAGCGGCCGGAAACTGTCTTCCGAGGGCGCGCCGAGGATCCGGAGTCCTCCGCTCCGCAGACGCTCCGCAGCCAAGGGCAGGTGCCAGCGGAGTCCCCGGGCGTCATAGCAACCGCGCCCGCCCTAGAGACGCCAAGGCATTCTTCCGGCGAGAACTATAGAAACGACGCGCTCCCATTGGCTCAGGGGCTGTTCTTCCTGCGGAGACCAGCGTGACGGTGCACGCCATTGGCCTTTAAGATCGTGGGGCGGGACTTCTCTGACAGAATCGGTGGTACGGCCTCAGCGTAGGCTGTGTGGTAACCATGGTAACGTCAAGGCGCGCGTTCGCAACTTTTTGTCCCCAGGCATTTATAGTTCTCACACAGCTTCTCGCCAGGTAGCCCCGGCATCATTACCTTGGGTTTGTTTTTCTAGAAGTAACTTCATTCTTAAAAGGGAGAGGGTGCTGCGTCAGGCAGGAGTCACGAATTTTAGGCCTACATCTGTAACTACCGGAGGCACCTAAAATCGCATTTTGGAGCCGACTTATTATTGTCAAAATGAAGACACCGAAAAAAAAAAAAGAAATGCCGAGACCGGTTTGGCTCAATGGATAGAGCGTCGGCTTGGGGACTGAAGGGACCCGGGTTCGATTCCGGTCAAGGGCATGTACCTTGGTTGCGGGCATATCCCCGGTGGGGGGTGTGCAAGAGGCAGCTGATCGATGACTCTCTCTCATCGATGTTTCTAACTCTCTATCTCTCTCCCTTCCTCTCTGTACAAAATCAATAAAATATATTTTTAAAAAAAAAGAAAGAAAGAAAAAAAAGAAAAATCCTAAGCACTGAAATTCGGTTTAGGTAATGCAAAATAAAAATCTCTAAATGGCATAAAATTTAACACAAGTTCAATTTATATCATCTTCATTTAGATGCTTTTATTGTAAGATTCCAGTTAGTTAAAGCTCGATTTTACTCATGTTTACAGGGCTTTTCTAGTATCCCAAACACTTATTTACCTTTTTAAATCTTATTCTAGTTTCCCATAGGATCCTTTCCAAAGCTCTGCCGGTTCTAGATGCATGATCAGGACCGATTTTATCCCTTACTCTCTAGAACTGCTTCAACCTCTACCTCTGGTACCAGAGCCCTTGCAAGTTCCTTCCTCTCACCTAAAATGCTCACCACCATCACCTCAAGCCCACTTACATTATATATCAGTTCAAGTGTCACTTCCTCAAGGAAGCATTCCTTGGTTCTCCAGTCTAGATCATTTTCTCATTGAGAAATCATGTTCCTTTTCATTATTTCTTTCTTTGCTCACTTCCATTTGCTATTGGAATTTTAACATGTGTAAATACTGTTTGGAATGGAAATTAAACAGAATTACAAAACACTTTAAATAATTCCATGGAGAGAAGTGGTGGTTGTTACAAGCATAAACAAGATAGGGAATGGTTTCCAAGAGATATAATTAAGATAAAAACATTAAGATTACTTCTAGTTTTAATTCCATTTATCCTCATTGTATACACAAAGATGATGACAGCCATAATCTGCATAAAGATATAGATGTAGTGAAGGAAATCAATCTTTTACTTCCTATCACTTCAGTACTGCAGCCATTGCTGACAGAACTATTGCTTTTAAGGTTTTGCCCATTGGACCCTAAGTTAATTAAAAATTTTGTTCAATGGGACTGATGCTTCCAGAACAGTCCTGATTACTGGTTATTTCTCCTCTGTTCAAGGTCACACTTCCTAATTAATGAACTATTTCAGTGCATCTTGGCACTTCTGTTCAAATCTTTTCAACTGAAGTTTATTGTACCTCTATTATCAGTCCCATTGGGCTGCTCTTCTCATCTCACTTCATAAAACATCACAAATTACATTTTAAATCAAATATTTGTGTGAAGCACAGTACTTGCCTCTACCTGGTTGTTAATAGTTTTCCAAATTGTACTCTGGACCATTGTACGAAACAGTTAGTGGATTTTTCTGGACTACACCTCTTGGGCCAGGACAGCCAGTGCTTTGAAAACTTCTCAAGGACTCAAGGACCCAGCAGGGCACCAGCCCAATACTGCCTTGCTAAGAAAACAATTGCAACGGCTTAGTGAATGTAAACTATGTGCCAGGCTCAAGACAAGTGATTTATCTTGTTTTACTTAATCCTCACAACAAATGGCATTGTTTTGCAGTGATTATCTCCATTTTATAGATGAGAAAACTGAAATTAAGTCAGATGTCTGAATGTATTGAGCTGACAGGTAGTGTAGCTTGGGAGAGGTCAAACATGGCTAAGAGGACTCCAAGGCCCATACGCTTTACCACACTGTAATGCTTCCCCAAGGGTAGAGATGATCAATTGGCCCCTGCCTAGTTCTGGGCAGAAGCCCAGGTTCTCTCCCTGAGGAGCAGTCCTAAAAATATTTGAAGGGTAAATTAAATATTTGAAGGGTTAACTCAAACATGGAGTAATCCTAGTACAAGAAAGCAATAAGTAAAGCGGTAGGAAGCTCACTGTTCCTCAGGCAATCTGTCTTCAGGGAGGTGTCCTTCTCTCCTATTCCCATATTTGATAAACCCCCAAAGAACAACATCCTTTCCACAATGTCAACTTTTAGGCACATACTTTATTGCACTTAATTTTTTTAATATATCCATTTCCCAAACTAGACATGTTTATTCATCTTTTTAATCCTCATAATCATCAAGGCTGACCACATAGTAGGCATCAACAACGGATGTTCAAAGCATGGCCATTCATGAAACCATAATTCACTTTATAGTTTGAAGATGGTTGATATTCAGGCCCCACATGTATATTTTAAGGAAAAGAATTCCAATACAATCTTTTTATTTTTTATGGGTGAGACACAGCTCATGTTGATTTTAAAATCAAGATGACATTCAGGTGAATGTGTCAGGTGGGTCAGTCATAATTGCTTTGCTTTCGTTTTCATTTTTAATGGGCATGAGATGACCTTTAAAAAACAAGTAGCAAAAACCATATTCGCCTGCACATCACGCATTGCTTTTTCCCTTCATTTTCTCTGTCTTTCTGAAAGCAAAGGATTTATTCTAGTTCTCATCATCTGTAAGAGCCCTGGTCCACCAAATAATTTTTGATCCTATCGTTTTTGATCCTTCAGTTTTTGCCTTGTATAAAAGCTGTGTGTCGGGACTGAAGATCATCCACTATCTTCTCTTCTATTTCCATGCCTTTTCCTATTTCTTCCTCTGATAGCAATAACTTAGTTTCTGAGTCTTTGGTTACAATAACCACAAAGGACCGTTGTGATTCAAGGATGTTAGCCACCACCACTTGATGTCGATACATTTCCAAAGCATTCCGTGCACGATCAATTATGATAGAGGGATTAGTCTCCAACTTAAAGGAAATTATAAATGCTTTGGGAGCCCAGTCTTTAACCAATGGAGAAAGCATTTTTGGCACCATCTTCATTGTTATCTGTGTTGGAAAAAGAAAAGCTTAATAAACAAACAAAGGTCACTACCTACCAGGTCAATCTCATGGGAAACTAAGGAGGCAGGGGCTCAGATTTTTGACTATGTTGAAGTGGGACTTCTCATTGTCAAACTTTTCAAAGCATATGAAATGCTTAGCTTAAAAGCCTTGGCTCTGTAGGATTCATAGGATGCCTAATTTCAAAGCTTCATTCATATTCTATGAGCAAACCATATATAATAAATCAGTCCTGCTCTGCCATACTCTTCGCCATTAATAGAACCCCATAGAACAGCATTATACTTTCCCAAATATCTCCCTTTATTTTTAAGCCAAACCCCCATGTAAACAAATGCAAATAATCTACTCATGCAAAAGTTACTTTGGCAGAAGCTCAAATAAAGTCGGGTTTTTTAACCTTGGCCTAAAATATTTCTTGCACTGACAGAATGACTATTCCATTTAAAAACTGTCACTTGTGACACATCTTAGCACTTCTAACTGATTTTCTTTATTTTCATTTGATCACAATGTCTACTACACCATTCTCAATCCCTTCTAAAAAGGAAGATAGAACTAAAAAATAAAAGATAAACTAAAACTCCCATAATTTAAATAGCGTAACATCACAAATCATCAGGTTTTCCCCTCAAAAAATTAGAGTGTGATACGGATCATATACCCGTTCTCCACTTTTTCTCCTTAGCATTTATCACTACCTAACATAGTATTGTCTCCTCTACAGAGTATGAGCAACACAAAGACACAGTATATTTCTTTCCCCTGTTTTACCTCCAGGCCCTACAACAGCGCCTGGCATGTAGTTGGTACTTAATAAATAAACATTTGCTGAAGAAACAAACAAATGAACTATCCTACAAAGTAAGTGCCCCACAGGTAGTTTCTCCTATTTAAATTCTATTTGTATCATCCAGTAAATGACTAAGAACTCCCTCAGGTTACAAGAAGCCAGATTATCTCATATCTCAATCATCCTACTACACTCCCTATACCGCCTCCTTAAACTACAGCAATAGCCCCATCTCATCAACCCTAGCCTCTCTCTCTAATTCTCCCTTCATACTGATGCTACAATATTCTCAAACAAAACACTCTAGTTCTCCTACTTATGTTTCCCTTGGCTCCACAGGATAAAAAGTCCTAGCTCCTTAAGAAGGATGAGAAAGTCTTTTAGGATTTTAAACTGTTTCTTCTGCTCTCCATTCCCACCACTCTCGCTGCTCTCTGGCCTTATCAAACTTCAGTTCATAGTCACTGCCCACTTCCAAACTCCAATTGTGTACTCTATCTGGAATGACCTTCCCCACTTTGACTGGTATACCCTCTGCTCATCTTTTCAAACTTAGTTCAAGTAATCTCTAGAGAGCCTTCCTTGACTTCCCAAGATTCGATCACTGCATGCTTTGACTTCACTTTGTATGTATCTCGACTAGAACATTTGTCACTCTGTATTGTAATGATGTCTGTGTCCAGGTCCCTCCCTAAATTGTGAGGTCCTTGAGGGAGAACGGTGTCTTACGCATTTCTGTATCCCTAGTGCCTAGTTCATATGAAATGCAAAAAGGCCACAGCCAGACCGGGAGGTTAACCCAGGATTGATTACAGGGAATCAGGTTTCTGGAAGGGAAACGCCCATCACCTGTAGTGGGCCCCCAGATGACTGGATCTTGTGTTCAGGCATTTCAGAGACAGGAACATAGAAATCTGACACGGCTGCAGCAAGATAAAACATCGCAGATGGGCCTGCAAAGAGAAGCACAGAGTGTAACAAATCGGAAAGGTGTATAGGATCAGATCCTGTGCGCCTCAGGTTCCCCCTGCTGTGAGACCTGTGGGTGATGAGGGTGTAGAAGGGGTGTCTGGGGAGAAAGGCACTGCCTCCCGGGAACCGATGAATTCCTAAGGCACGCACCTAGCGGATTGAGCGCCTGGGCCGCAGCCTGCAGCAGATGCAAATAGTCCGCCAAAGTAGTGAACTCTACGGCCAGGAAGGTACCGGCAGCCGCAGCTTCCTGGTAGCGCCTCAGAGCCGCCGCGAAGCCCGGGAGCGCCTTCTCCTCGACCTCCAGGCTCAGGAAGCCCGGAGCGGCGGGGCTGGCGGGCCGCAGAGCTGACAGCCAGGTCTGGGGCGGGAAGCGATGGGCAAAGGGGAAGGCGGAGCGAGCGCGGTGTAGGAACAGGACGCCGTAGCCCGCCGCCAGGAAGAGCTCGGCCGAGGTGGCCCCGCGCCGCCCGCTGCTGAAGTTGTCCAGGAAGCGCACCGCCCGAGCTTCCAGCGGGACCTTCGTGCCGCCGGACGTCACCAGCACCACCCGTCTTCCCTGCGCGCCTAGCCGGGCGGCGAAGCGAGCCATGACCTCGGCCCAGCGCGCGGCGCCGGCGGGCTGGGGGAACTCGGCGACCAGGTCCACTTCCGCCATGAATCCCAGGGCTCCCCCGCGCCTGCGGCTGACGCGCAACCGCAATCGGAGGGGAGGTGCCCGCGCTGGATTTCCTCACGTCTGGCAGGGCGTGCCGGTCCAGCCTCCCAGCCCGGAGGAACTGGCACCGAGCGGACGCCAGTCTCCTTCCCCATTACCTTGTCTGGGTCAGGAACTGGACATGTTTGCCCCTTGCCGGCCACCGTACAAGCCTTTCTGCACTAGGAGTCCACTGGAGCTAGGTTGCGCGCCCATTTAACTTAGGGGTTGGGATTTGTGTGGGGGGAGTGACGGTTGTTTTTTGTTTTTTGTCTTCTTCTTCTTTTTTTTTAACCTCAAACACGCTCCAGGGGTTAGACAAGCCACGCCCTCCCCCTGTCCTTGAAATGCTGGGAACGCGATGGCCCCGTGGTGGTCACGTGACACCGGCGTCCAGCGTCTCGTCGCCAGGCAACGGTCCTGCAGACGGACGCCGACTGCTGCAACATGAACAAGATCTACCAACTGGCGGTGCCCAAGGGGCGCCGGATCTGCTGCGAAGTGTGCGAAGCTCCAGCCGAGCGGGTGTGCCCGTCCTGCACAGTCACTTATTACTGGTAGGCCCTGACATGTGGCTCCTAGGCGACCGACTCCCATTCTCCCGGTCACCCCTCTGGCTTGGGTGGGCCGACGCGGTTTCACGACAGGCCTCTAAGACTTCGGCGGCGCCTCGTTTTCATCCCCTTCCGCTCAACCCTTCACCAGCAGGTGTTTCGTTGAGCGCCTAACTGTGCGCTCCGCACTGTTCTGCGTGCTGAAGTCCCTGAGGGAACTCGGCTGACCATGTCCCTCAAAGGGCTAATGACATTTTCACGGCGACCTACAGAAAACAAGATCGTTTCAGAGAGTGATAAATGTCATAAAGTCAAAGGAAATGCGATGGGAGATTGGGCAGATTGCCTCGCTGAGGGCAGACTGTTGATCTGAAAGTGAAGGAGGAGGAGCCTGCCGTGGAAATGGCTGGGAGAAGAGGGGTACAGTAAGGCTCCGAGGGAGAAAAGAATTGGCTGTTTGAGGAGTAGAAAGAAGGCTATTTGGCCCTGGCCGGTGTAGCTCTGTTGGTTGAGCGTCCTCCCATGCACCTAGAGGTCACCAATGTGTTCCCTGGCAGAACACATGCCCAAGTTGCTGCCTGGATCCTGTGGGGGGCGTGCAGTAGGCAGCCCATGGATGTTTCTCTCACATCTATGTTTCTCCCTCTCCCTTCCTCTTTAAAATCATTAGAAACATATTTTTTTAAAAGAAAAAGGAAGAAAGTAGGCTATTTGGTGCACAGCCAACGAGATAAGGGTATGGGGTTGGTAGTAGTGGATGAAATCAGTTTTCAGTTATTCAATGTAACATCCTTTGACCTTTGCTTTAGAGTAGACCCTATTTTGGGCCTGGGATAAAACACCTGGGATCATGAGTTCCAGAAACCTAGGTCAGAGCAGACGAACTTGTTTAAAAAAGAAAGTCATTATGATACAAGTCTTGTCACTCAAGATGTTCTCTTTCCTGGGGCTTCTAAGGATGGAGGCAGTAATTGGGGCAGTATCTGGAAGGTTCTCTGAAGAAGTAACATTTGAGTTGAGTCTTGAACTTTTAGTAAGAAATTGCTAGGTCAGTGGTCAGCAAGCTCATTAGTCAACAGAGCCAAATATCAACAGTACAATGATTGAAATTTCATTTGAGAGCCAAATATTTTAAACTTAAACTTATTCTAACACCACTTCTTCAAAAGAGACTGGCCCAGGCTGTGGTATTTTGTGGAAGAGCCACACTCAAGGGGCCAAAGAGCCACATGTGGCTCGAGGGCCGCAATTTGCCAACCACTGTGCTAGGTGAATGAACAGTGAAGCCCGAAGCGGACGATGCTGACATCCAGGACTGCCTGGGTGAAGGGTGAAAGAACAGGCTTTATTGAGAGCTGGGTAATGGAGGTACTGGTGGAGGGATCAGTCACTGATTTTTAAATTGCAGTCCATGACCCGTTAGCAGATTATGAATAAGTCCCAACCAGCATTTTAAGAAAGTAATAGAATAAAAATTATTATAGTGATCCTGCTTGAACTGTCTCTTGCAACTTTTAGTGTTCTTATGTGGATATGTGTGTTTGTACTGGTACAATGTATTTCATGCTATGGGCATAATAAAAAACAAACAAACCACGTTTGAAGATCATTATGATAGATACTAATAGGAGTTTAAATGGAGAAGATCAGTTAGGGTCAAACAGTGACATGACCTCAAAGAGTTTGGAATTTACCCTTGGAAGGTCCTGGATGATTTTGGCATGCTCCCATTTGTGTTAAGATGACAGGCCGCAATGTGGAAGATAGCTTGGAAGGTAGACACTGGAGGCTGCATAGCTGATTGAGAAGTTGTTGCAGTGGTCCCAGGATGGAGTGAACATACCTCTCTCAGACTGAATTAGGGGTCCATCCTCCATGCTCTCTCAGCATTCAATATGTCCAGTATCTTAACATTTATGGTACGATTTGAAATCAGTTGTTCATTACTTTATATTCCTCCCTAGGCTCCGTGCCCCAGGAGGGCAAGGAGGCATCTGTTTTTTCATTGCTGTTACTTTATTGCTTTTAGAATGCAATTCAGAATTCATGACAGAAACTACAAAGTCCTGTTACCTCTCTCCCTTAATTTCCTACCACATTCACCTCTTTTCCTTGATGCAGCTACAGAGACTTTCTTTCAGTTCAAATTAGACAAGTTCTTTCCTTTCTCAATTTCTTTACTCTCTGCCGGGAACCCCCCCTTCGTCCATGAATCTTTCTAGTTCCATTTCCTCCTCCAGTTCTCAGAAATTTTATTTCTTCAAAGAGATTTCCCAGAAAACCCAATCTAAATACTCTCATTTCTCTCACTTTTCCCCCCACTTTATCTGTACTTTTCTATTTCTGTTTGCTTTTTTAATATCGATGTCTTTTACTAGACCTAGGGCCAGCACATACCAGACACTCAGTGATCAGTTGTTGAATAAATGAACTTCTGACTGAATAATAAACCTGTTAACTGGGTCAAAGAACACAGAGCAGGTGGTAGGTGGCAGATTGGATTGGGACACAGTTTGAGGGATCTGCAGGCCACCTGGAAGAGAGGGCTAAGAAACAATTTTAAGTATAGGCCTGGCACCCCTTAGTCTAATATGAGCATCTATCTCTTACCCATCCCCCTTTCATCCCTCTAACCAAAGCAATTACTTCTTCTCAACTCATTTTGAACTTACTCTGCATGACACTTCACAGACAACTTTTCCCTTCATTTTATTTGTTGGCAAGCATATTATCTCAATTTTATTATGCTCCATCAATACAGGATATTATGTAGAATGTAGGACTGTCATATGTATTCTGCCTTTTACTTGTTTCAGGCCCATCTTGTGTATTCCCCACAGTCTCTAACAAAGTGGGTTGAAATAGTTGAAACTAAATATTTGATGAATGCATAAATGACTAAATGATCATGTCCCCATTATTTTCTTTCTCTTTTTTTACTGGTTGTAATTCTCCTTAAAGTTTTTTCTCCTCCTCCACCTTTTTCTCCAGATTTCTATATGATTGTATCCTGGAGATTTAATTTTTTTTTTTTTTCTGTAAAATAAAACTGAGGTGCCCTAGCCAGTTTGCCTTTGGCTCAGTGGACAGAGCATTGACCTGCGAACTGAGTTCACTTCCAGTCAAGTGCACATTCCCGGGTTGTAGGCTCAATCCCCAGTAGGGGGCGTGTAGGAGGTGTGTAGGAGGCAGCCAATCAATGATTCTCTCTCATTATTGATGTTTCTATTTCTCTTTTCCTCTCTGAAATCAATAAAAATATATTTTTAAAAGTAAAACTATATTTTATCCTATCTAATAAAAGAGTGATATGCAAATTAACCATTACTCCGCTACACCCACAAGCCACTCACCAACCACACCCACCATATATAAAGGTATTCATAGACTGGAAGACTTACTATTAAAATAGCAACACTCCCCAAATTGATCTGCAGATTCAATGCAATTCTTATAAAAATTCCAAGTCCCATTTTGCCAAAATGGACATACTAGTTCTAAAATTCGTACAAAAACACAAGACACAGAATAGCCAAAACAGTCTTGAGAAAGAACAAGTGGAAGACTCACACTTCTCAATTTCAAAATTTATTACAAAGCTATAATAATGAAGAAAGTACAATATGATACTGGCATAAGGATATACATGCAGATCAGTAGAACAGAATTAAAAGTCTGGAAATAAGAACATACATTTATGATTAATTGATTTTCAAAAAGGTTACCAAGATCATTCATTTGGGAAAAGAATTGTTTGCTCTGTATGCACCTCAGGGGCATGCATGAGGTGCATGAGATTGGACACCTCAGGGGCATGCATGAGGTGTCCGATCTATATGCAAAAGAAGGATTTGGACCCCTTACACCAAATACCTTACACCACATACAAGAAATACCTAAATGTAAGAGCTAAAAATATAAAACTTTTAGAAGGAAATATATGTTGTAAATCTGTGTGATCTTGGATTAGGCAACGGTTCTCAGGTATGACACTAACAGCACAAGAAACCAAAGAGAGATAGGTTGAACACTATCAACATTAAAAACTTTTATGCATCAGGAAACACTAAGAAAAAATGGAAAAGAGCCTACAGAATGAGAAAAAAAAATATTTGCAAATCTGATAAGAACCTAGTATGCACAATACATAAAAAACACTTAAAACTCGACAACAAGAAGACATAAGACTGTTAAAATGTGGGCAAAGGATTTGAATAAACACTTCTCCAAGGAAGATATACAAATGGTTAGTAAGCACCTGAAAAGTTGCTCAACATTATTAGTCATTGGGGAACTACAATGTAAAACCACAATGAGACACTACACATAGGATGGTTATAATAAAAAAGACAGAAAATAACAAGTGTTTGTTAGAAAGTAAAGAAAATAGAACACTCATACATTGCTGGTTGGATTATAAAATGGTACATGCTTGGCCAGCGTGGTTCAATGGTTGAGCATTTACCTATGAACCAGGAGGTCACGGTTGGATTTCCAATCAGGGCACATGTCCGGGTTGTGGGCTCAATTCCCAGCTGGGGGCATGCATGAGGTGGCCGATCAATGATTCTCTTTCATCACTGATGTTGCTATCCTTCTTTCCCTTTCTCTTCCTCTTTCTGAAATCAACAAAAAAATTAAAATAAAATGGTACAGCTTCTGTGGAAAACAGTTTGGGAGCCCTCAAAAATTTAAATATATAGTTATCATATGACCCAGCAATTTCATTTTAGTTATATATCCAAAAGAACTGAAAATGTTTATTCACACAAAAGCTTAAGCACTAATGTTCATAGAAGCATTATTCCTAATAGCCAAAAAGTGGAAACAACCCAAATATTCACCAACTAATGAATGTATAAACAAAAAGTGATACATCTATAGATTCTATACAATGGAATATTATTATTCAGTCATAAGAAGGAATAACATTGATGCCTGATACAGCATGGCAGAATCTTGAAAGCATACTAAATGAAAGAAGGTAGACACTAAATGTTATATATTGTCCGTTCCCATTTTTATGCAATGTCCAGAATAGAAAAATACATAGAGAAAGTAGATTAGGGTTCTAGGCATTCCATGGGTAGAAGAAAGGATAAGAGCTGCCGAGACCGGTTTGGCTCAATGGATACAGCGTTGGCTTGGGGACTGAAGGTTCCCAGGTTCGATTCCGGTCAAGGGCATGTACCTTGGTTGCGGGCATATCCCCAGTAGGGGGTGTGCAAGAGGCAGCTGATCGATGACTCTCTCATTGATGTTTCTAACTCTCTTATCTCTCTCCCTTCCTCTCTGTACAAAATCAATAAAAAAAATATTAAAAAAGAAAAAAGAAAAAAAAAGAAAGGATAAGAGCTACTGTTAGAGTGAATGGAGGTTTTTTCCTGGGTGATGAAATGTCCTGGAGTTAGATAGGGTTATATATTGTGAATATATTTTTAAAAAATAACACTGAATTATACACTTTAAAATTGTAAAATTTATGATATTTGAATTATATATCTGTTAAAAAAAAAAAAAAAACAACACAAAACACCATGACTGGAGGAAGGGTCAGATTTGGGTAATAAATTTGGGAGTCATTGATAGAGGCAATTATTTAAGGAGCAGGAGTAAATATGCTTGTAGAATTTTTCTGCAGTGATGCAAATGTCCTATATCTGTGCTGTCTAATCGAGTGTTTAAAAATAATAAATATGTATGTAAAACAATCAGAAGAGCTGTATACCAAACTGTCATAGTCTTCCCTTAGAGAGTTAAGAAACAGCTGGCATTGGAGTACAGGCTTAGAGCAACTACTTAATCTCTTGACACCTTTTTTGACCTTTAAAACAGTAATAACAGATTTTGTTCTGTTTTCAAAAGTTAGCTAGTTACATGCAAGACCTGCTGCACCGCTGGCTTTGGGAGGCATTCAGTGTGTTCTAAGTAAAGCACTCCCAGGAGCATAGAAGACAGTGCAAGGGGTGCTCTCCAGAGTCCTGCACCCTGAGGGCGCCATGCTAGGAAAGCATCTCTGAGAACCTCACCAAATGTAAATTCCTTTCTCTGCCCCAGGAAAAGGACCCTCACATCCCTCGGCTTCAAAGTTCAGAGAGTTTGAAAATGACCTTAAAATAATGCAGAAGTAAAGCTGTCTTTGTTGTTATTAACTAATCATGAAAACAGCATAGTCACAGCAGCACCACGTGGCTTCTGACTGTGAACCTGTGCCTATAAAGAGGCCACCCTTCCCCAACCCACCGTAGTTTTCCCACCATCGGATAATCTCACGACAGAAAAGAGATTTGTCTCAAATTGGCTTGAGCTCCCTGCCTGGTCTGTTGGGCTGGCTTTTCTAGTTTCTAGGGCTAGGCCTGAAGTGGGGTAATGGAATTTTAGGTCAGCCCTAAAATAAATATAATGAAGTCCCTGTTTTTATTGTCAGTGATGTGGTTCACCAGAAAACTGACTGGAACAGCATCCACGAGAAGATCTGTCAGCTGCTGATTCCGCTGCGCACCACCATGCCCTTCTACAATTCCGAGGAGGAGCGGCAGCATGGGCTCCAGCAGCTGCAGAAGAGACAGGTGGGCCTGCGGGACAGGCTCAGGCTAACGCCTGGGGGCAGCGAAACTGCCCAAGAGAGAGGGCGCACTGGATTGAGATCACTAACCTGTAATCTCTGTGAGGGCAGAGACTTGGTTTTGCGTTTTTACGTCCTCAGTGCCATTCAGTCGGTTCTCCACATACTTGCTGATATCTGCTGTGGTCTCCTTGTGCCGCCATAACAAAGTACCGTAGATTGAGGGGCTTGAAACACAGAAATGTGGTCTCTCACAATTCTGGAAGCGATAGGACCAAGATCAATGACAGGTGTTGGCAGGTTTGGTTTCTTCTGAGGCCTCTCTCTTCCTGGTTTACAGATGGTTGCCTTGCCACGTCCTCACGTGGTCTTTCCTCTGTGCACACACAACCTTGGCATCTCTTCTTGTGTCCAAATTTCTTCTTATAAGGACACCATTGGATTGGATTAGGGGCCATCCTGAAGACCTCATCTTAACTTAATCCCCTACTTAAAGGCCCTATCTCCAAGTGCAGTCACATTCTGAGGTTATAGGGGTTAGGGCTTCAACCTATGAACTCTGGGGAATAAAATTCAGCCATAATACCCATATATGTCAAGTATTGTGATAATTGCCAAGGCACGTAGTGGGAGGTCAATAATGATGCTTGAATATATAAAGGAGTAAATAAATAGAGAGGTTAGGAAAACTATTATGGCATTAACAACATCTCATTTTTTTTTCTTTAAAAAATAGCACTTTATAAGCCATTAATCTCAAAACACCAGATTCATCAATTTTAGTGTTGTCACACTTTGAGAGTGGCCTTAGAACAATGACCTTAGATTAAACTTGTTTCTGATAGTAGCTAAGCAGGATAACTCCAGAAGGAAAATTCTCTTAAAATTAATTCAAATAGAAAGGCGATAGTTTTAGATAGTTCTGAGGCATGATAGTTTTATTAAACTAAAATTTTAATATAAATAGAAGAATAATACTCATTTAATAATTTTCTATTGAGCACTCATTTATGTCAAGTATGGAACTAAGATGAAAATACACTTGTTTCTGGACCTTAAGGAACTCACAGTGCAGAGTTTGCCTTTTTGTGTCACTTATTCTAGGACGTGTGGCCAGCTTAATACAGGCAGGCTTACTGTTTGTGTAAGCCCTCACCCAGCTCATTAGGTATTGGCCTTATATCCAGGTATCCCTATATCCACTATTGTCTTTTACTTGTAGACTGACCACTTTTTTCTTCCACAGAAGCACTTGATTGAATTCTGCTACACTGTAGCCCAGAAATATATCTTTGAAGAAAGGTATAAAGAGGCTGTCCCAGCAGCTTTGCATTCTCTTCGCTTCCGCATGAATGTGTACGGCCTGAGTTCAGTAGAGCTTGTGCCTGCCTACCTGCTGTTGGCAGAGGCTAGCATTGGTAAGTGGAAATGACTTACCCGCTGGAGTCATATCAGAAGCCAAAGAATCTAGCCTTGGTATCTTTTGTGCAAGAGCAGGGCTGCTGAAAAGTTTGGCAGAAGATGGGGAAGGAGATGTCTTGAACTTTCTGCTACACCTGACAAATCCTCTCTAGCTGACCTAAGCAAGAGGAGGAAACGTATCAGGACACTGGTGTGTCCTAAGGGAATTGAAGCACCACGAGGTACTAGAATCAGAATGCTGTAACAGAGAAAGGCTGGTGCTCTCAGCTTGTATTTCTGGGGCCTTGTCTCTTGCCTCTGCTTCTCCATATCTGCAGAGCAGATTTTTCTACCTTATGCTTACTGCAGGAGACAGATAGCCCAAAATGTCAGGTAGAGCTGGATGTACGTGTCCTCCAGGTTCAAGGTGGGTAATAGAAACTCATTAGCATCTGATTTCCAATTTTAAATTCCTAAAGAGAGAATTGTGTGGACTCAGCTTGAGGGTGTTACCTATCTACCTTTGAGTCAGGGTATTGTAGTTCAAACAGGAATACAGGAACCTTCTCCTATAGATGAGAGGGAGTTTTGAGAGTGGGGAGCATACCCTTGGCAGACATTCCTTGTGGTTGTTACAGCAAGAGGAGCATTAGCATTTTTTTAGGGGAATTAACATTTTTTAGTATCTACAGTATATCATCCTACACAATAAAAGAGTAATATGCACATTAACCATCACTCTCTTACACCCCGCAAGCCATGCTCATCAGCCACACCCACCTGTCAATCAGAGCGAGTATGCAAATAAACCCAACTAAGATGGCCAGGGCCACAGAGAGCAGGAGGAAGGCTTGGGTTTCTCAGGCAACGGAAGAAGCTAAGCTTTCCGTCTGCCCTTGCTGGCCTAGGCCTCCACTCCAGGCTACAAAGTTTCATTTATAGAAGGTAAATAAATACAAACAGAAACGACTGTAGCCACTGAGCGAGCAGGAGGCTTGGCTCCGCTCCGGCTACAAAGTTTCAGTTGTAGAAGGTAAATAAATTCCAGATACCAGGGCCTCCGCTTGGGTCACCAGGGGGCGTGGTTGGCCTGCAAACCACCAGAGGCCCCTTGCTCAGACTGCCCCATCCCCCAAGGGAACCCCCACCCTGATCTGGGACACCCTTCAGGGTAAACCAGCTGGCCCGTGCCCATGCACCAGGCCTCTATCCTATCGAATAAAAGAGTAATATGCAGCCGAAACCGGTTTGGTTCAGTGGATAGAGCATCGGTCTGCGGACTGAAAGGTCCCAGGTTCGATTCCGGTCAAGGGTATGTACATTGGTTGTGGGCACATCCCCAGTTGGGGGTGTGCAGGAGGCAGCTGGCTGACGTTTCTCTCTCATGGACATTTCTAGCTCTCTATCCCTCTTCCTTCCTCTCTGTGGAAAATCAATAAAATATATATTTTTTAAAAAAAAGAGTAATATGCAGATGGACCATCACTCTAACACACAAGATTGCTGCCCCCATATGGTCAAAGATCCTGTCCCTATGTGGACACAAGATGGCCAATACAAGAAGGCCATCAGGGGAGGGCTGTTGGGAGGCACCAGGCCTGCAAGGAAGGGCAGTTGGAGGCGATCAACCCTGCAGGGGAAGGCAGTAAGGAGTGACCAGGTTGGCAGAAAAGGGAAGTTGGGGCAAACAGGCTGTCAGGGGAGCAGTTAGACATCAATCAGGCTGGCAGGGAGTGGTTAGGGGGTGATCAGGCTGGCAGGCAGAAGTGGTTAGGGGCAATTAGAAAGGCAGGCAGGCCAGCAGTTGGGAGTCAGCAGCTGGTTTATGGGATTGGGCCTAAATGGGCAGTCGGACATCCCTTGAGAGGTCCCAGATTGGAGAGGGTGCAGGCGGGGCTGCGGGACACCCCGCCCCATGCACGAATTTTGTGCACCAAGCCTCTAGTTTTGAAATAATTTCTCAATCTTTCCTTGATGCCTGTAACTTTTATTTTTTAAATATTAAAAGCCAATTATTTTATAAAATGTCCCTCAATTTGGTTTTCTCTGAAGTTTCCTCCTGACTAAATGCAGATGATGTATCTTTGGCAGGAATATCATAGAAGTGATGCTGTGTTCTTCTCATCCCATCCTATAAATGGGCACATGTTTTCAATTTATTCCATTACTGATGATGATCATTTAAGTTACTTCACTCTTTCAAAGTATACTTCAGCAGTTTTTTTGTAAAATATACTTTTATTGATTTCTGAGAGGAAGAGATGGGGAGAGAGAGATAGAAACATCAATGATGAGGGAGACTCACTCATCGGCTGCTTTCTGCAAGCCCCTTACTGGGATCAAGTCTACAACCCAGGCATGTGCTCTTGACAGGAATCAAACCCGGGACTCTTCAGTCCACAGGCTGATGCTCTATCCACTGAGCAAAACCAGCTAAGGTTAATTCAGCAGTTTTAATAATATTCAGAAGATTGTGCAATCATCACTATGTTTAATTCCAGAACATTTTAGTTAACCCAAATGGTACCCAGTATCCATATTGGCAGTCATACCATTTTCCCATACCCACATTTCCTGGCCACCACTAATCTACCTCTGTCCCCATGGATTGGCCTTTTCTGGACATTTCATATAAATGAATCATACAATATGTGGCCTTTTGTGTCTGGCTTCTTTTACTTAGCATATGTCTTCCAGGGTCATCCATATTGTAGCATATCAGTACTTGATTTCTTTCCATGGCTGAATACTATTCCATTCATGGATACAAATAGACCACATTTTGAATATCTACTCATCACTTGGACATTTAAATTGTTTCTATTTTTTTTGTCTATTATGATTAGGCTGCTATAAATTTTCATATATAAGTATTTGTGTGTCGATAAATGTCTGAGTTATGAATAAGTGTGTGAATGCATGATGACATGTTTCATTATGTGTTTTCTGGCCAGGATATGAATTACAACCTTCTTTCGATATTTCGGACAGGTCTAGACCAGATCATCCAGGCTGAGGAATATCTATCCCAAGCCCAGTGGACAGTCCTCAAATCAACGGATTGTTCTTATGCCACCCATTCTTTACTGCATCGGAACCTGGGACTTCTCTTTATAGCTAAGGAAAACTACGATGAAGCCCGTTATCATCTGGCCAATGATGTAAACAATCTAAATTATAACACCTGTTTAGTTTTGTTTTTTTTTAACTGAGCATTTCTCTATAACTTTTTGTCTACACCTGACTGGTTGGGTATTATTAACAAGAACAAAATTTAAAAAAGATTTTTAAAAATTATTGATTTTTTTCGTGAGAGAGGAAGGGGAAGGAAGAGAAACATTGATGTGAGACTAAGACATTCATTGGCTGCCTCCTGTATGCCCACTACTGGGGATCTAGCCCACAATCCCTGCATGTGCCCTGACCAGGAATCAAATTAGTAACCCTTAGATACACAGGATGATGCTCCAACCAACTGAACCACTTTGGCCCAGCAAGAACATAATTTTAACAACCTGAGTTCAAACCTTCCTGGCTGTGCAGTCTTGCCCAGATCACATCATTTCCCTAAGCCTCAGTTGCTCTGAGGAACATAAAGGGAGGCAGACAGAGTACTAAGAGAAGGATTTTACTTCTAGTTCCAGTTCTGACCAGCCGTATAGTCTTAGACAAATTATTTAACCTCTTTCATCACCTTTAAGAGAGAAATAATGAAATGGTCTCAGAGATAAATAATAGGACAATGCATATGCAGCACTTTGGCTGTTATTTTTATAAATAATATCAGTATCTCTACTTCAGAGTATGGTTATTACATTTCAATGAGCTGGTGGTATGTGAATGTGCTTTGTAAACTACAAAACTCTGTTCAAATGTTAAATAGGATAATAAGGGTGATGATTGAGCAGTTCTTCCAACATTTCTGAGGTTTCTATTAGGATTTCAGTATTGGACAATATTACCAGAGAGAATAGTTTCAGAGTCTGAAATCTGGATGAGGTTAGGGTCAGACTGCAGTCTTCATGCAGGTTGGTTCTCTCTTCAGCCTCTCCACTGGGCAACCCTCCCTATGGTTGGCTGCCACTGTACAATGTCTATAGAGTCAATGGAGACATCTTGTGATGATTAGTCTCCATATCCCCTCACCACAAATCCATTTGCTGCCCTAGTCTGTCCTGGGAGGCTTACCTTTATGAACTTCACGACCTGGACTCCATTGCTCTGGCTTTGGTTTGGAGAGTGAGAGACGTGGCCAGAGATTGAGGGTTGGGAGGAGAGAGAGGCTGGGGTATTTCCTTTCTTCCCCACCCCAGTTCTGGCAGGGAAATTGTTCCTTATGACTCCTGTCAGGTAGCCTTCTTTCATGGCTCTAGATATTACTGGGCCCTCATAGCCCTGTTTTCTCCCCTTGCTTTTTCAGGAATCAGGATGGTAATAATTTCTTGCTGTTGATAATCCCTGGTGCCTCCCTAGTTCTTATTGGTTCCTTAACCCTTCCACATCTCTGTAAATGATTATTTTCATTAAAGTGTCTTCATGAAATATTTTGAGGATGCCATAGCTTTCCACCTATGAGCCTGACCAATGCACTTCTTCATCTGTGTTTCTCTGCACAAATAGACTCTATCTACACCCTCTGACAAATTAAGCAGATGTTCATTCTGTCTTAAGGTGGGCCATACTGTTAAGAATGAGATCAAGCTCAGATTTCTCAGCCTAGCTTAAAAAAAAAAAAAAAAAAAAAAAAAAGAGGAAAGAAAAAAGACTAAAGAATAGATCAAGCCTGGGTGTCATAGCTCAGTGGTTGAGCATTAATATATGAACCAGGAGATCACGATTTGATTCCTGGTCAGGACCCATGCCTGGGTTGCAGACTCAATCCCTAGTGTGGGGCATGCAGGAAGCAGCCAATCAATGATTCTCTCTCATCATTGATGTTTCTACCTCTCTCTTTCTCTCTGAAATCAATTTTAAAATATTTTTTTTAAAAAGAATTAAATCAAGCTCAGAGTCCTCAGCCTAACTTAAAAAAAAAAGAAAGAAAAAAAGTTTTATTGATGCATATCATAAAATTCAACCACTTTAAGTGAATAATTAAATGATTTTTAGTAAGCTTACAGAGTTGTGCATTCATTAGCACAATCCAGTTGTAGGACATTTTTATCATCCCAATGAGAGCCCTATATCCATTTTCAGTCATTTCTCATTCCCACCCCTGTCGTGGGACGGGTACTGACCTGAGCAGGTCTGCCTCAGGCCAGCCTGCAGTGTGTGGGCTCTTGATTTGGTGTGGGAAAGATTTCACAGTACAACTGCCGGTGGTTTTGAGAGTACGTTTATTCAAGCTGGGGACAGTGAAACAAAGGAAGGACTTAGAATAGAAGAAGCAACAGGCAAGAGCCTAGCTGGGTAGCTTTGGCTCTCTAGGGGAAAGAAATTAGTCAAGGGCAGGCCTGCTGTCTGCTCCCTGGAGAGTCAGAGAAAAGGGGGCCTTGGGAACAGGTTCAGGATGTTAGCCCAGGAAGTGCTGCTGCTGTCTATTGCTTCCCTGGTTGCAAGTGTGGAGGGGATCTTAGAGTTAGGGGAAAGTAAAAAGTTCATACCGAGAAGGAAAATCTGTGTGCTCCAGAGAGAGCACACTAGGTCTTCATCCTGAAGGTTTTCATCTTTCTTCTGGGGTGAGAATCTTAGGGGAGGGTTTCAGTAGAATATTCGTCAGCTCTCCAGATTTATTTTGTTGTTGTTGTTAATCTTCTCCCGAGGATATTTTTTCCATTGATTTTTAGAGAGAGGGAATGGGAGGAAGGAAGAGAAGAAAGGAGAGGGAGGGAACAGGAAGGGAGAAAAAGAGAAAGAGATAGAGATATGACTGTGACACATTAATTGATTGCCTCTCACACACGCCCCAGGTGGAGCCAGGGATCAATTCTGCAACCTAGGTTCATACCCTTGACTGGGAATTGAACCTGTGACCCTTCAATGTGCACCCAATGCTCTAATTACTGAGATACACTGGCCAGGCACCAATGCATTTTTAATATGCTGATGTATCAAAATGAGGTTATAGGGAAGTTGAGATTATTCTTTAGTCTGCTTTACTGTTTGACTTTTATCTTGGGTTGGTCTGGCTCTAATCGGGTTTTTGTTATTTGTTCCCCTGACTTCACCTGTCCTTGGGTTTAGCTGGCATGAATGGCATTAACTGGATCTCCTGATCAGGATGATTTAAACTATGTACTCTCTGGTTAGGGAAGAGAGGTATAAACCCTTTGCTCTCAAGTGTCCTTGGTTGGGGAAGATAGTAGGTCTTGGGATTCACTAGCTGGCTGTTAGTTGTTGAAATCGTTTGGCCTTATTTAATTTTCTTGTTTAATCCCACCCCACTTGCCTAGGAATTTTCCTAGCTTCTTACTATCCCACCTCATCCCTGCCCCAGGCTACCACTTCCTGTTTCTCTAGGTTTGCCTTTTCTGGACATTTGATATAAACAGGATGCTATGTGGTTTTTTGCATCTGACTTCTTTCACTTAGCATAATTATTATTATTTTTAAAATATATTTTACTGATTTTTTACAGAGAGGAAGAGAGAGGGATAGAGTCAGAAACATCGATGAGAGAGAATCATCGATCAGCTGCCTCTTGCACACCCCCTACTGGGGATGTGCCCGCAACCAAGGTACATGCCCTTGACCGGAATTGAACCTTGGACCTTTCAGTCCGCAGGCCAAGGCTCTATCCACTGAGCCAAACCGGTTTCAGCAGCATAATTATTTTGAGATCCATCCATGTTGTGTGTATAAATACTTTATTCCTTTAATTGCTGAGTAGTAGTCCATCATCTGAATATACCATAGTTTGTTTAGCCATTCCTCAATTGAGGGACATATGGATTGTGCCCACTTTTGTCTATTATGCATAATGTTGCTAAGAATGTTTTTTTTTTGGTTTTTTTTTCCAGATGATTTTTAGAGGATGTTTATTAAAGCTGGGGACAGTGAAACAAGGAAGGGCCCAGGACAGAAGAAGCAACAGGAAAGGGACTAAGTGGGAAAATGAGCCTAGGCTGGGCTGCTTTGACTCACTGAGAAGTGAGAGAAAAGGGTCCCTTGGGGACAGGAGAGGGAGTTAGCCCAGGACAAGCTGCCACTTCCCATTGCTCCCTGGTTGCAAGCCTCATGGGGTCCCTTAGAGCAGCAGTCACCAACCGGTGGTCTGCGGACCACTAGTGGTTTGTGAGGTCCAGAAGGTTGGCGACTGCTGCCTGAGAGCATGCCTGTAGGAGAAGAGGAAAAGGAGGGGAGAGGTGTGGATGTACTCTTGGGAGGGAGAGCATTCTCTCTCCACTAAGAATATTTTTATACAAATCTTTGTCTGGACACATGTTTTCATGTTCTTGGCATATAACTAAGAATGGAATTACTGGGTCATGTAATAGCTATATGTTTAATTTTTTTAAAATAAATTTTTATTGTTCATATTATTACAAATGTTCCTTTTTTCCCCCCCCTCACCATTGTTCTCCTCCACCAGGTTCCCACCCTACCCTCTGCCCTTTCCCCACTCCCCATTGTCCTCATCCATAGGTGCACAGTTTATGTTCAGTCTCTTCCCACATTCCCCTCTCCCCTTTTCCCCAAGAATTGTCAGTTCACTCCCCTTCCATACCTCTGATTCTATTATATTCAACAGTTAATATTGTTCATCAGATTTTTTTTTTAATTTCGTTGGTTTTTAGATTCACTTATTGATAGTTACATATTTGTTGTTCATAATTTTTATCTTTATTTACTTTCTCTTCTGAAAGAACCCCCTTCAGCAATTCATATAATTCTGGTTTGGTGGTGATGAACTCCTTTGGCTTTTTTTTATTAGTGAAGCTTTTTATCTGACCTTCGATTCTGAGTGATAGCGTTGCTGGATAGATTATCTTTGGCTGTAAGTTCTTACTATTCATCACCTTGAATATTTCTTGCCATTCCCTTCTGGCCTGCATGGTTTCTGTTGAGAAATCAGCTGACAATCCTATAGGTGCTCCTTTATAGGTAACTACCTGCTTTGCTCTTGCTGCTTTTAATATTCTCTCTTTGTCTTTTGCTCTTGGAATTTTAATTATGATTTGTCTTGTTGTGGTCCTCTTTGGATTCCTTTTGTTCGGAGTTCTGTGCACTTCCTGGACTTGTAAGTCTAATTCTTTCACCAGGTGGGGGAAGTTTTCTGTCACTATTTCTTTCAGTATGTTTTCGATATCTTGCTCTCTCTCATCTTCTGGGACCCCCATAATTCTGATGTTGGTTCACTTGAAGTTGTCCCAGAGGTTTCTTACATTATCTTCAATTTTCTGGATTATCTTGCCTTCTAGCTTCTGTGGAGGAGTGTCTTCTGGCTCTTTATGTTCCAAATCTTTGACTTGATTCTTGCCATCTTCCATTCTGTTTTTAGGACTCTGTATAATATTTTTTATTTCAGACAATGTATTCTTTATTTCTTGTTGATCCCTTATTAGTTCTTGTTGATCCCTTATCATTTCTTGTTGATTCCTTATTAATTCTAGTTGATCCCTTTTCATATCCTCATAGGTCTTATCGACCTTTTCTAGGAAATTCTTGAAAAACCTTATAAGCGTAGATTTGAACTCTATATCCAGGCACTTTTTGTCCTCCATTTCTTTTGTTTGTGATCTATTTCGTCTCGGGTTTCAGGGTGGAGCCTACAGCTTTGGCTTCCATCAGCCCCACCCTATGCGGCTCCTGAGTCACAGGGTCCTTCAGTACTCGTTGCAAGTGCCTCTGAGAGAAAGGTGCCCTCGATTTTTGCCTGCTACCAAACAGTCTAGGCTCTCCTGCAATGAGCCCGGTATTGGGATTCAGTTCAGTTGGAAGTGGAGTTGGAGGTAGCGTTCAGAGCAGTCTGGAGCCCCTGTCTCCTTCCCGCCAGGGCAATCCCACGGCACAGCTAACTGTCCCTTCTCTGCGCGCAATGTGCGTGCTTCTGGGACCTCCTTTCGCCGCTCCCCCGGGGTTCCGCCTTACAGCCCAGCTCCCTCTGTTTGAGCCTGGGTCCCCGGGGTCTGGCCTAGAACTGGGGTTCAGAGCAGTAGGAACTGGGGCCCAGCCCAGTCGGACCTTTTATCTCCTTCCTGCTAGGGAACGCCAGCCAGGCACTCAGGCAGCCTCCTCTCCGGCTCCGTCCTCTCCAGCGTGTCTCCGTACCTTAGGCTTTTACAGCTCCTCCGCGCTTCCTTCTGGTTTTCTCCTTGCTTCTCATTGTAGAATTTCCAGTCAGTTGACTTTCCTGTAGTTCTGGGTAATGTCCATTTTATATTTTAGTTGTATTTTATTGAAATTGTTGTGTGCGGCTGCGGCTAGCTGTTTACCTGGGCAGCCATCTTGGATTCTCCTCTATATGTTTAATTTTTTGAGAAGAGCCAAACTGTTTTCCACAGAGGCTGTATCATTCCATATTCATACCAGCAGTGTTTGAGGGCTTTATTTCCTCCACATCCTTGACAATATTTGTTGTATTCTGCCTTTTTCATTAGAGCCATTCTAGGGTGTGAGAAGTGGTATCTCATGGTTTTATTTTGCATTTTCTTTTTTTTAATTGATTTTTTTTTTTACAGAGAAGAAGAGAGAGGGATAGAGTTAGAAACATCGATGAAAGAGAATCATCGATCAGCTGCCTCTTGCACACGCCCTACTGGGGATGTGCCTGCAACCAAGGTACATGCCCTTGACCGGAATCGAACCCGGGACCTTTCAGTCCACAGGCTGACGCTCTATCCACTGAGCCAAACCAGTTTCGACATTATTTTGCATTTTCTTAATGACTAAAAATATTGAGCATCATTTCTTATGATTTATTAGCCATTGATACATATTCTTATAGACATGTCTCTTCAGACCCTTTGCTCATTTTTATTGTAGTTGGGCTGTTGTAAACATTCTTTTTATATTCTGGATATGAGTGTTTTTTTATTTTTATCAGATATATGATTTGCAAAGAGAACACAGCACTCACCTTCTTCCTGCTGCTGTAGATTTATTTTGCCAGTTGTGCATTTGGAACAGAGGGCACCAGGACCTCAGGAGGCTACTTTCTCCTGGCGAATATCTTCCTTGACCTTTCGAAGTTGGACCTGGCAGACACACTGTACACTAAGGTGAGCTAGGGAATATGGGAGCTGAGCTTTGACGCTTAGGGCTTGTACCTTACAACTGGTGTCGGGTCATTCATGAGAAATTTGAAGCACACAGATAAAGGGACTTGTCCAAGTTTACATAGCCTGATATATTCCATTCCCCCCCCCCCCATTTCTCCACTACCAAAATAGTCCTTAGAATCCATAGGACGATTAACAAATAATAAGTGATGGGTCAATAGGAACCAAACCCCTCCAAATAGATTGCCATATGCTCTGTCATACTCACAGGAGCAAGGTGAACATGGGCAAATTGAGAAGAAAATGAGATTTTAATGTATATTTTTACTGATTTCAGAGAGGAAAGGAGAAGGAGAGATAGACCATCAAGGATGAGAAAGAATCATTGATCAACCGCCTCCTGCACACCCCTTATTGGTGACTGAGCCCGCAACTTGGCATATAACTTTGACCCTAATCAAAACCGGGACCCTTCAGTCTGCAGGCAGACACTCCATCCACCACACCAAACTGGCTAAGGCAGAAATGAGATTTTAAAGGAAAAATTATGGCTAAAAAGTTATATGAAGGGATAAAAAAATATGAGTGTACTTTGAAGTTTCCAGTTTTGCATGTGAAAGATTTTAAACTGCCTTTAGTATTTAAAATGTCAGTTATGTTCATAGAGTAACACCTCACTTAGTAAGCAACCATTTCTATGTGTGATATAAGCTCTCATCCTGTGACTGTTTATTCATATTTTAGGCCCACTTTTTGAGGAAGAGGCACTGTGGTATAGCTGAAAAGAAATGAGCTTCAGAGTCAGACAGACTTGAATTTAATTCTTGGCTGTGTCACCCACCAACTTTTACCAAAAGCCAAATACAATCTTACAATCAAGTACATCGCTGAGCCTGTTTCTTTCTCTGTAAAATGGGAATAATAAGACTATGACCTCAGCTGGTGTTGTGAGGATGTAAAGGTTTAGTGATATGTGCTCAACAAATGGTAGTCATTGTTATTAGACCCACCAGGGCTGTCCCCAGATCAGCCAGGTGCCCTTTGCAGCCCAAAACTTTGTCACACTCACTTTGGCCAGGCCCGTTTGGCTCCTACGTCTCCTCTTCCCCTCCTCCCCTCAACCAGGCACAATGGGAGAAAGAGTCTGCCGATGGTTAAAGGTGCTGCCCTCCCAGCTGGCTGGTCCAATGACTTAAGACCTGGCCTGCTTGTCTGATTGCATCTTCTTTCCCAACAGGTCTGTGATATCTGGGATAAATATTTGAACAATCACTATCAAGTCCTCTCAGAGGCCCGCGTCCAACAAATAGACTTACTGGGCAAACGATTTGAGACTGACACTGGCTTAGGTAAGTGGCAGTTCTCCCTACGAAGCAGAGCAGTGACTTCCTCTCAATCACGGGCCTTGCCCCGAAAATAGGGAGAGCTGCTGTGCCTATCATGGAGCACGTGCCATCTCCCCCATATTGATTATGGGAAAACTGAGACAGGGGAGCAAAGGGATGTTACCAGAATTCAGATTTCTAGCACCACACACAGCCTTTCAGGGGACACACTTGGAGGAGAGCCCACTGTGATTTCTGCAGAGAATCCATTTCTTATGTGTTATCCCTCCAAGGAGCACAAGCCAAGGCTCCCCACAGAAGTGTCGTTACTCCATTGTCCTGGTGCCTTACCCTCCTGCTTTCCTGGACAGCGAGCTCCTCAGTGGCAGTGCTGAGTCTGATTCATCTCACCATCCCCAGGCTCAGCAAAAGGCTGAGTGTTGAGTAGCCCTGGACAATATCACTCCCTCTGAGATAAGAAAGAGACAGAGGATCTAGCTTGTGCTAAAAAGTGTAGTTGGTGAGACAGAGCCTATTTGAAATACCAAAATAAAATTCCTATGAGTATAAATTATATTATAAGCGGGGCCCCAGAACAAAGAGGTGAGGAAGATGTTGAAGGGGGAAGACTTCTTACAGGAGAGGTTTTGAGTTAAGGATTAAAAAATTAGTAACTTTGTTGAGCTTTCTCTTTCGATAAAAGTGGTTTATGTTAAAGCAGAAAGCTTGGATAGCCAATGATAGCCAACCTTAATATTATGGTATATATCCTTTCTGTCTGCTTCTCTAAGCTTAATACAGTATGTCCTCACTTAATGTCTTTCATAGGTTTTTGGAAACGGACTATAGGCTGATTGATATAAATGGGAGTTAGGTTCCTACGGCATATTTCTGGTCATGAAAACATCATCAAACTCCTAAATAAAGACCCAAAACACTTCTGATATTAAACTCTGAAATAAATGTGAGCTAGCCATACATTTAAGAAATATTAAATAAAAACTATCAAGATAATTCTTTTCCAACCTGCTTATTCCAGTTCAAGGTCGCAGGTGACTGGAGCCCATCCTGGCAATTCAGGGCCCAAGACAGAGCCAACCCTGGACAGGATGCCACTCCCTCAAAGGGTGTACTCACACACACACACCTACATTCACTCAGACTGGGACAATCTAGGCATGCCGATCACCTATGGGAGCATCTTTGGGCTGTGGGAGAGAAACTGAGGACCAGGAGAAACCCACATAGAAGTGGGGGGACATGCTAACTCCACAGAGAGTGGCTTTGACTGGGAATCAATTTTTCCCCCCTCATCAATGTTATAATGAAGTGATGTCTAACAAAACAATGTTATTTGGGACTTGCTATACTTAAAAAAGTACTTGTACGTATCTGGCTCATAATAACTCATAATCGGTATATATAATATAAAAGGCAAAGTGACCAACTGACCAGCCAGTACATATGACACACACTGGCAATTTAAAAATAAATGTTGACTCGTGCAGATGCGATACATATAAAGCTCTCAGAATGGATATTATTGAAATCCCCTGTGAAATTATTTATAACGGATCTATTATTGAAGCTACCTTTGGAAATAGCATATATGTAGATAATATTAAAAATATATCTAAACATGCAATTCTTTGTCCTAAAAATTAGCTCTCTCAAAAATTAAATGAAGAAATTTTGGATATACTCGATGGAGATTTTCATACCTATTTGAGTGATGATTCCATCAATTCAAAAGATAATGCCTACCTGGGACTGGTTTGGCTCAGTGGATAGAGCCTTGGCCTGCCGACTGAAAGGTCCCAGGTTCGATTCCGGTCAAGGGCATGTACCTTGGTTGCAGGCACTTCCCCAGTAGAGGGGGTGTGCAAGAGGCAGCTGATCGATGATTCTCTCTCATCGATGTTTCTAACTCTCTATCCCTCTCTCTTCCTCTCTGTGAAAAACCAATAAAAATAAATAAATAAAAAAATAAAAAAAGATAATGCCTAAATGGAAAATTTCCCCATCAAATTTCTTAATAGTATTACTCCTTTGGGAATGCCGTATCATAAATTAAAATTGAAAGTAGGTGCAATCATCATGCTACTGAGAAATCTTAATAATAAATGGGGTCTTTGTAATGGTACAGGATTTATTATGAAAAGACTGCTACCTAACATAATCAAAGCTGAAGTATTATCAGGATCTGGGGAAGGAGAGGTTGTTCTGATTCCCTGTCTGGCGCTGGCCTCCCCTTTAAATTAATTCGAAGACAGTTTCCCATGATGCCAGCATTTGCAATGACTATTAATAAGTCACAGGGACAAACCCTGGATAGAGTAGGAACATTCCTACCTGGACCCGTTTTGGGACATGGTCAGTTATGTGTTGCTTTCTCTCAAGTTCGAAGAGTGTGTGACGTTAAAGTTAAAGTTGTAAATACTTTATTACAAAGGAAATAATCAAGCACTCTTAAAGTGTTTTTACTCTTACTATAGTGGACAGGGAGATATAAGAATATTACTAATCAATTTATAAGTCAATGTTTTTATCAATGTTTATCAATATAGAATATTATTGTTTTTATATTATGTTTGTTGTTATATCATGCTGTTATTGTTTTTGAATCAATTTATATAGTATTTCTGTATACATTTTACTAATTTTCTTAAAATTTCTGACACTTCTATTATAAAGAAAGGGCAAATAGCAATATTAAAATATTTCTTGTTATTAATTTCCTTTCAGTGTGCACAAATCTGTGCACCAGGCCACTAGTAAGTCACTAAATGATGACTAAAGGAGAACCAAAAACTGCTGGCGGAAATTGTAAACAGCCTCCCCAGGGAAAGCAGAAAGGCTATTGCTTAAGCATCTTTGGAGTTGGGGAGGAAGAATTAAGATGTTGCACCTGCAAGAAGCTCCCCCCCCCCACCCCGCCCCTTGCTAGAGAGTGGAAGCTGAGTTGGGCCACTGGGACAAATCCCCAGTGTTTGGGAGCCTAACAGATCCACTTCAGGGCTGGGACTGAGCATTTGTTTAGGTTTCTCTCATAATGACATGCTAGGCAAGGCTGGGAGCTGCCTGGAACTGCTCTGTATGCGGAGAGTTTGCTGTGCTTTGCACTGCCTCCACCAGCATCGCTGTGAGGAGGCTTTTGGAGGCCAGGTGCCCACAAAGCTCAGTACTTACCACGGAGGGTAGACTCAGCCGCCTCTGGGACCTGTTTCCTCTTTCCCTCCTTTCCACTGCAGATGAAGCCCAGGAAGCAGAAGCCATTCGGATCCTGACTTCAATCTTAACCATTCGAGAGTCTACGCCTCTCAAATCTCCCCTAAAAATTGTCTTCGTTCTGAGAGTCCTGGCCATGCTTTACTACCTGATGATGAATTCTTCAAAGGCAAGTTTCCCTAGAAAGTCAGCATGTCCGAAATTGAGATAGAAACCCCTCTAGTTGAATCCAGCTGTGTTCTGCCCAATTGCATGAGCTTTTGCCCTAAGAGTAAGTTCCTACTCCAGAAAAGCTCAGAGGCTCACGCCAGGTTTTGTTTGTTGAGTCCAGCCTGCCTAATGGAAACTGGATTATCTTCTTTCCTCAAGGGGGCCTTCCCAGAGTTGCAGAGGTAAACGGAGGCAGGGGCAGTATTAGGAAGCCTGCAGGGCCTGAGGGCTCTGAGGAGTCCTTCCAGGGATGTGGTAGTAGCTTTAACTACACTCAGTGAGTTCCCCCAGGTTGGCAGCCTACTTACGGCCCTGTCATCCCTCTGCCTTCCAGTGCTGGTTCACAGGGCCCCGATTAAGATCCTCCAAAGATCTCACTTTGCTCTGAAAGTGTACTTAGTTTGTCAAACCAGGTGACTTTTTCTGGTGTCCCCTTCCCCACCCAGCACATGTGTGGCTAGCTCTAAGGACCCAGTAGGTGTTCGCAAGTTTCCAACAAGAGCTCAGTGGCTGGTGTGAGAAGCTGACGGATCCTTTCCGTCTGGGTTTCTGGGGTTGAGCACAGACGGGGCTTCCCAATGTAACGCTTCCCTGTGACAACTTCCTTTCGTCACTGCAATTCTATTCCAGGCACATGAATATGCCACGAGAGCTTTCAATATGGTTCAAGAAAGTCAGCTCGGTGCCCAGGAACAAAACCTCATTGAACTATTGCTAAATATCATCTCAACTGAAGAAACTTACCCCATTCTTTAGTGACCCGTGGGTTCCACGTCAGGGTCTATTCAAGCTACCATTGAACATCTAATATATTCCAGCCTTGCACATTGCTTTGAGGTACTCTGAACTGCTGAAGTTCCCACCCTCTCGCCCTGTGACTTCACATAGAGTGTGTTTTTGTTCTTTCTTGCACAGCATATGTAAGGGACTATAGAGCTTTGGGCATAGAAATCAGTAAAACTTGTTTATCATGACCTTTGCACTTGGTTTATCATGACTTTGTACAACTTTGAATAATGTGCTCCAGCTCACTAATATGGTATTTATAATTAAACTTGCAAACAGTTTTTCATATTTCCCAGAAGTCTCCAAGTGATACATGTTCCATAGATCTCTGCCAGAAAAAAAAAAGGGGGTGAGGGAAGGAAATAAGCTACTTTGGAGCAAAGTTTCCCTATTCTACTGGAATTAAGTTAGCATTAATTTGAGGTAGTTTGTGATTAAAATGTCCACTATAATTCCTAGAGTAATCACTAAGAAAAGTACTCTAAAAATAGTTTAAAATCAACAAGGGAATTAAAATATACTAGAAAAAAATCCAATTAATGAAAAACAAAAAGCAGTGGAGGAAAACGAGAGGAACAAAAAGGACATGTGGTATATAGAAAACACATAGCAAAATGCAGACATAAATCATAGATCTTTGCCAGAGGACCTTGCAAGGAGCCCTTACACAGATTGGCTGAGAGACCATTCCAGGTTGGCGTCTTTGTCTTCCTAGACAGAAGTGAGCCATTTATACAGTCTAGGGGAGAAGTCCTCTGAAAGGCCCCCATGATGTGATGCAGACAGAGTGCAGGCCTTGGACTCAGATGTGCATAGGTTAAAGTCTCAGCTCTTTTACTTACTATCTTTGTGACCCTGATCTCCCCATAATCTTATTCATTATTGTTGTAAAATGGCCTAAATGTGGCCAGGGCAGTATTGGCTTGTTCCCTGGATGACCGTGATCACTTAACATATCTCTTTTGGTTTTTGTTTATTTGTTTGTTTTTAGTGATTCTAGGGAGAGAGGAAGGGAGAGTGATTGAGAGATAAAAGCATTGATGAGAGAGAAACATTGATCTGTTGCCTCTTACACACTCCTTACTGGATATCAAGCCTGTAATCAGGCATGTGCCCTGACTTGGAATCAAACTAGGGACTTTTTGGTTCATGGGTCGATGCTCAACCACTGAGCCTCACCTGCTGGCAGTATATCTTTTTCTTTCTTTCAGCTCCAGGGTTGTCAAATAGACTGCCCATTAGCATGCTTAGCTTCCTAAGTAGATTTGCACCCAGGGAAAGGATATGCATGTCCGAGAGTTTTTTGGTCCTCACTGTAAATTAATTCACTCAGATACATAATAAAAATAAGCCACATTGCCCTGGCAGGTTTGGCTCAGTGGATGGAGCTTTGGCCTGCTGACTGAAGGGTCCTGGGTTTGATTCCAGTCAGGGGTACATGCCACGGGCTTCGTGCACTGATGGGGGCTGTGGCTTGCAGGGATCAGCCCACTGTGGGAGTGCAGCTCATCCCAGTCAAGCCAGGGTGGGGGACTTGAGGCTGCGCCCCCCAACTAGTGGGGCTTGATAGGGGACCTCAGGCACCCTACCTAGCAGGGCTTGATGGGGGACCTCAGGCTGTGCCCACCACCCCAGTGCCAGGCCGAGAGACCTAAGGGTGCGCTGGGGAACCTGAAGGCTGCACCCTCCACCTGGCTTGCGCTGGAAGACCTGAGGCTGCACCCCCTTCCCAGTGTGCTCTGGGGAACCTGAGGCTGCACTCCCCACCCGGCACGAGGCCAGGCGATCTGAGGGTATGCCCCCTGCTCGGCAGGGCTTGATGGGGGTGGGGGGTTCTGTATCTCACCCAATGGTCTTGGTCTCACACAATTTCAAGGCATGTGTGGGTGGGCAGGGACTTGACTCTAGGTCCCTCGGCCACGCCCCAGACTCTGACAGGAGGAAGATTTTCATATACATTTTACTAATTTTCTTTCATCTCTGACACTTCTATTATAGAGAAAGGGCAAATAGCAATATTAAAATATTTCCTCTAATTAATTCCCTTTTAATGTGCACAAATTTCATGCACTGGGCCACTAGTTAAATATAAAGAGTTATATCTTTATATTATATATTATGAAGTATGTCTTTTTATCTCTCGTAATGCTTTTGACTTTAGAGTGAATTTTGGTTTCAGAATAACAATAACCTATTTTCTTCTGGTTGGATTGCTTGATCAGCAAGGCATCATCACTTACCTGTGCTTCAACATTTAGCTCTACTTCGAAGGGGAGGCTAGGAACTACAGTATCTCTTTTCTTTTATGACTCTGGATGAAATTCAGCCAAGGAGGGGCAACTATGCAGATTTTCAAAGCATATAAGCCAGTTTACTATTGAGATGAGAATATAAAAACCAAGATGACATATTACAAATTTGTCCCTTGCTTGCAAACCTTTGTAAGTATTGTAGATCTTCCAGACATGTTAACGAACAAAGAAAAAATAGTTTTCAATAAAAAGGATCATTAAAAATTTGAAAGTCAAGTTTTTTTTTTTGTTTTTGTTTTTTAATCAATCTTTATTGTTCATATTATTACAAAGGTTCCTCATTTCTTCAGCCCTCCACCAGGTTTCCACCCCACCCTCTGCCCCCTCCCCATCCCCCATTGTCCTCATCCATAGGTGCACAGTTTATGTTCAGTCTCTTCCTCCCTCCCTTTCCCCGATAGTAAATCTCTTTTCAGATAGTAAATCTGTTACTTAGCATTTTCTCATATCAATAATACCTCCACATGCCCAATGATACATTTCACACAAAAGACATTTCCAAATAGGTCAACCAGCCTCATCCAGGCCCCACCCAAGGCACTCACAGATCAACACCCCAGCGCTATACTAACTCAACACATCCAGATCTAAGCCTTCATCCCTTGATTCAGCAGACCCTCAAGTTCCCGCAAAAGTTTCCAGCCATGTCTGAGAGGCAGCCGTGGGCAGGGACAGGCGAGGAGCGAGCTGTTTCGGGCCTGGCTGCTCCAGGCCTGGCCTCTGTTGCTCTGGTTCGTTCCACAACCAGCTGCTCCGGGTCTGGTCACTGCCGCTCCCGACCTAGTTGCTCTGGACTTGGCTGTTGCTGCTACAGGCCTGGCCGCACCCGACCCGGCTGCTCTGGGCCCGGTTGCTCCGGTCCCGGCCGCTCCGGGCCTGGCCGCTCCCAGCCTGTCAGCCGCTGCTCCGGGCCTGGCCGCACCAGACCTGGCCGCTCCGGGCCTGGCCGCTCCCAGCCTGGCAGCCACTGCTCCGGGCCTGGCCGCACCAGACCCGGCCGCTCCGGGTCTGGCTGCTCCCAGCCTGGCAGCCGCTTCTCCAGGCCTGGCCACTCCCAGCCTGGCAGCCGCTGCTCCTGGCCTGGCCACACCCGACCCGGCCGCTCCGGGCCTGGCCGCTCCCAGCCTGGCAGCCGCTTCTCCAGGCCTAGCCACTCCCAGCCTGGCAGCCACTGCTCCGGGCCTGGCCGCACCAGACCCGGCTGCTCCGGGCCTGGCCGCTCCCAGCCCGGCAGCTGCTGCTCCGGGCCTGGCCGCTCCCAGCCTGTCAGCCGCTGCTCCGGGCCTGGCCACACCAGACCCGGCTGCTCCGGGCCTGGCCGCTCCCAGCCCGGCAGCTGCTGCTCCGGGCCTGGCCACTCCCAGCCTGGCAGCCGCTTCTCCAGGCCTGGCCACTCCCAGCCTGGCAGCCACTGCTCCGAGCCTGGCCGCACCAGACCCGGCTGCTCAGGGCCTGGCCGCTCCCAGCCTGGCAGCCGCTGCTCCGGGCCTGGCCACACCAGACCCGGCTGCTCCGGGCCTGGCCGCTCCCAGCTTGGCAGCTGTTGCTCTGGGCCTGGCCGCTCCCAGCCTGGCAGCCGCTGCTCCGGGCCTGGCCACACCAGACCCGGCTGCTCCGGGCCTGGCTGCTCCCAGCCTGGCAGCTGCTGCTCCGGGCCTGGCCGCTCCTAGCCTGGCAGCCACTGCTCCGGGCCTGGCCGCACAAGACCCAGCTGCTCCGGGCCTGGCCGCTCCCAGCCTGGCAGCCGCTGCTCCGGGCCTGGCCACACCCGACCCGGTTGCTCCAGGCCTGGCCACTCCCAGCCTGGCAGCCGCTTCTCCAGGCCTGGCCACTCCCAGCCTGGCAGCCACTGCTCCGGGCCTGGCCGCACCAGACCCGGCTGCTCCGGGCCTGGCCGCTCCCAGCCTGGATGCTCCGTGCTTGGCTACTGCTGTTCTGGGCCTCGCTGCTCCCAACCCTGCTGCTCTGGGCCCGGCTTCTCCGGGCCCGGCCACTCCGTGTCTGGGTGTTCCTGGACTGGCCACCCTGGGCTTGCCGCCTCTGCCTCAGGCCTGGCTGGCACTGCCCCAGGTCTGGCTGCTCCAGTGCTGGCCGTTGATGCTCTTGTTCTGGCTGCTGCTGCTCTGGGGCCTGGCCACTGCTGCTCCGGGCCCAGCTGCCACTGCCTTGTGCCTGGCCACTCTAGGCCTGGTCGCCGCTGTTCCAACATTCTGTCCCTTTTTTCTCTTTTTTTTTCTTTTTTTTTTTTTAAAAAAAACAATGCATTTATGTTGCAATGTTGGCTGGTGCATTGAGTTCTGACTTAGTCTTTGATTTTTCAAGATCTTCTTTGTATTCTTTCTTAAGTAATTTTACTATCATTTGCTCTCACTTGATTTCTTCACATTGAGAACTTCTTTGGTTTCTTCCTCCTTGTCCTGGGAGCTCAGCAGGTTGGAAAGTCAAGTTTTACCACAAGCAACAAAATTGGATATGGGGGATGAGGGAAATAGTAGGCAAAAATGACTACTGGAGTTTTTTCTTTTCTGGCTTGAGCTAGCAGTTGACATTGAGCATTCAGGTGAGGAGGCCCTGGAAAGGGGGCTAGCTTGTGGGAGAGAGACAAAAATGTGAATTCAGAATGGGGAGATATCCATGAGACATTTGAGAAGAGATGAAAAGGTAGGCAACTGGACATGCAGTCTGACATTAAGAAAAGAAGCTTGGGTTTGAAAGAGTAATTTGAGAGTATCATGTAGATGGTAACTAATACCATGGGGATGGAGAAGATCGCCTAGGGAGGAGAAGAGAGCCTAAGGAAATGCCTCAAAACTGAGCATTCAATGGAGAAGAGGTGAACCCAGCAGAGGAGATTGACATAATTTCAGATTTATTCAGACTATTCACACAAAGAATTCCCACACCCCTTTCACCTTCATTCCCCAAATAGTAACATTTTACTACATTCGCTTTATCATTTTCTTTCTATGGATACCCATTAATATGAACCATTTGAAAGTCAGTTGCAAACACTTTGCTCCTTTATCCCTTAATATTTAAAATATATTTTCTAAAGATGAGGACACCCTCTTACATGTTCTCATTAATACAATCATCAAAGTCAGGTAATTGACATTGATATGATATTATCAGACAATAAAATGCTGGCCTTTTCCAGATTTTACTAGTTGTCTTAATAATGTTCTTTATAGCAAAAGAAAATCCCCGAGTGAGCAGTGCATTCAGTTGCCATGTCTCTTGTCAGAGGACTGCTTTTGGAGGCAACACAACATGCTGCCACTCGGGTGTTCTCTGACTTACCTCAGGAGCAATTCAGCCAACATTTTCTAATAAGTGAAGAAGCCAAGGCCCTTTGGGGAAATCTAAAATGCTGTGACTCGCTCAGGGTACACAGCTTTTTACACCAGCTTGGGTTGAGGCTAGTGGGAATGAGGTAGGATAGTAAGAAGGTAGGGAAATTCCTAGGCCAGTGGGATGGGGAAACTGAGACAGGAAAATCGAACAAGGTTAAACAGTTTGAACAATTTACAGCCAGCTGGTGAATCCCAAGACCTATCTTCCCTAATCAGGAACACTTAAGAGCAAATGGTTTATACCTTTCCTCCCTAACCAGAGAATACATAACTTAAGTCATTCTGGTCAAGAGATAGAGGACAGAGACCCAATTAATTCCATTTGTGCCAGCCAACCCCAAGAATGGATGAAGTTGGGAACAAATAACAAAACCCCCATTAAAGCCAGACAGATCCAACATAAAAGTAAAACAGTAAAGCAGACCAAAAGAATAATCCCAAATTCCCTAAACATTCATTTTTCTGTAATACTGTGAACAAACAAACAACACACACACACACACACACACAGAATGTACTTGGAAAGCTGATGACTATTCTGCTGAAACCTTCCCCCAAGATTTTCACCTGCAGAAGGGAGATCATATCATCCAAGGACACCAGTGTGGGTTCACTCTAGAGTCTAGAGCATGCCCATGTTTCTTATTGGGCATGAACTTTTTACTTCCTCCTGAATTCTAAGGGTCCCATGACAGCAGGCAGCAGCAGCTTATGCTGGGCTTATCCCTGATCCTGTCTCCAAGGCCCCCTTTTCTTGTGACGTTCCAGTGAGCTGACAGCAGCCCTGCCTTCGCTCGTTTCTTTCCTATCACGTTTCCAGGGAGCCAAAGCAGCCTTGCCTGTTGCTGCTTCTACCCTTCCTTAGCTTTGCTGTCCCCAGCTTTAATAAACATACTCTCAAAATCACCTGAGTTCGTGTTGTGAAATCTTTCCCGCACAAAGTCAAGAACCCATGCACTACAGGCCGGCCTCAGACCTGCCAGGCCAGTCCCCGTGATAGAAAAACGGCAACCCTCGTGAGAAGTCTGCAGTGAAAGGCACAGCTGCAGGAAAAGCCGTGAAGTGGGGGCCAATGTGACAGCCAGGTGGGTGCCAGCAGCATGGAAGCTTCGAAATTCCCAGAGGAAGACCACCGGATGTTGAAAAATAGAAGGAGAAGTTTCATAGGCTTATTCCTAGGGGGAAAGGAATTCTAAGATCCAGCAAGTTGGGAAGATGTCTGCAGCCAGCCTACGGATGTCCCCACGGGTGTCCCCTCAGCCTGATTTTTGCCAAAGCCACGGTCAAGATGGCGGGAAAGCAATCACCACCCCTTTCAGGGTACCGCCCGCCCCTCCACACACACTGGTCTGCAGTGCAGCTAATGCAGCTCTTTGTGAGGCAACTGGGGAACTGGAATATGGTAATTAGATACTACCAAGGCATGATTGTTCATTGTGCTATCTGTGGTAAAGGCTTAAAGAAATATCCTCTTTTGGAAAAGAGATGCGTGCTGACGTACGCAGGGGAGAAAAGACACTGCATGTGGGATTTGCTTTAAAATGTTTAAGAAAAAGTAATACATGAATTAAAAATAGGAGCTTTTGCTGAATGAAACCAGTTTGGCTCAGTGGACTGAAGGGTCCCAGGTTCAATTCCGGTCAAGGGCATGTACCTTGGTTGCGGGCACATCCCCAGTAGGGGGTGTGCGAGAGGCAGCTGATCGATGTTTCTCTCTCATCAATGTTTCTAACCCTATCCCTCTCCCTTCCTGTCTGTAAAAAAATCAATAAAATATATTTTTAAAAAATAAAAATAGGAGCTTTTGATACTTTTAAAATCTGGGGAATTTACTATTCTCTCCACTTTTTTTTTTTTCTGGTTTGAAGGTTTTCATATTAAAAAACAAAACAAAACAGGAACATAAGTCACACCCCCGGTGTTTGGGCGGAAGGTCAGTATGAATGGTAGGACATAGGAAACCCCACATCATTCTGGGCTGCAACAGACCTTGTCCCTCTGACTCCTTTAAGGCAGGCTGGGCTCCCGACCCCCACAGGTTGAAGAACAGCCATGCTTCAAGGGTCTCAGACCTGTACTGACCACAGGTAGTTCCTCAACATCTTATCACTATTTCTCCCAGGAAACCTTTGGAAATGGAATGCAAACAACAGTCCCCACAGCTCAGTCCAACCTGTCAGAATTCCTCAGGCGGGTACATAGATCTGTTCAGTGCCCTGGGGCCCTTATCCTCCACACAGCCATTTTAATGGTGTTCAGCTCTCACTTGCTATTTGAATATTAATTCACATGTCAGTGCAGGCGAGCGTGCTGAGCAGGCTCATGACAAGCTCATATCATCGGCATTAGTATTTTCCTCCATCATCTTGACAGTCGAGAGTTGGCAATATTACAATTCAGATGGCACTCTGCGATTAAAAGGAAAATTATGGTTGTTCAGGAGGCAGCTGGTGAGCAAGTGAATAGGATGAAGTTTCTATGACGCTTTTCCTTTATTTTTTGGTATGAATATAATAAAATGTGGATTCAGCGTGGGATTCTTACTTTAAAAGAACAACCCAAAGACACAGAGCTGTGGAGACAAAGGCAAACAAAGCATTCTGTTCCACAGTAATCATTTTTCTTCTTTTTATTCTCACACAGTAATAATTTTAACGAAAAGCAAAAACAGCAAAACACCCATTTATAAATGATTTCGTCTCTTTTGCTGCAGTTAACGTTGTTGCTGTACAAATCACTTGGAAATGAGTTCTTTTGGTGCCTGGTAAAGATATGTTTTTACAGCACATTTTCAGTTTGCCAATTAGGCAGGAAAAGCTACAACTCACTTTCTGGGAGAGACCTGAGTTGAGGTACAGCTCACAGATGAGCCAGACCCTCACAGATCAGTCCATGAGTTTAGGAGCAAATTAAACAGATTTCTCGTCTAAGGACCCGAACTTCAAGGACAGTGACCAAGATGGCTGTTGTCAGGGCTCTTCCCGTGTAAAAATCAGAGAGACAAGAAAAAAATAAGCAGGGGTAGGGGAGTATTTTCCAGTATTTTTCTTCTACTTCTAGTCAGTTTTGCACATGATACAATACCTGGGCACTTGCTTCTGAGAAATACATCCCACATGCTGCCCGCCTAGAACTGAGATGTCTCAGTGCTTAGGTGTATCCATTTCTTCCTAGGTCAGCCAGTGGCAATGGTGTGCTGGTAAATGTTTAACAACCAGCTCTCCAGGGGGGAAAACTTGATATGCAGTATTTGCCCATCTCGGTGGGGTAAATACTTGCACCATGGCTGGTTTCAAGCTGCCAACGTGATGTCACTGAACGAGGGAGCTGGGAAGACATGCACGTGGCACACCATTGTACTGTACATGGTATTTCCACTGTAGGAATACATTAGATGTCAACCACCTCAAGTGCACAGATAGCAAAACGTACTGAAATAGAAAGTGATGAATTTTGGGTGTTTACTAACCTATGTCTGTAATATAATATATTTAATGGTAGGTTTTATAATTTAGTGTTTAATGATGGCTATTTAACCGGCTGACAAGATTCCTGGAAATCTAACAGTCTGTTCCCTGAGGCTGGTACAAGGGGGCTCCAGCACACCAGTGGTATTCTGGGGACCTCCAGATGGGACTAAAACAAACCAGCCACCTGCCCAGTCCTGCCTTCACCAAGACCTGTCTTCGTTCTGCAGAGGGAGCCCAGCTCTCCCCTCACAGGAGACCAGAGTTCCTCCTAAGCAGGAGAACCTGGGAGTCCCACTCAGCAGCATTTTAGCTGCTTTATAGGCCGGTTCCTTCTGATCTCGGGGCTGTCATCCCTGCCAAGTCCAGATGGTGCCGTTGGACTATCAGGGTTCCCTGCACAGACCGCCGGCCTTCTGCACTCCCCTCACCCTCTGTCTGACAGATTTTATTCAAGTCCCTGACACTGCCTCCTTCCACTTGATGCAAAGCCAGCAAATCTCACACGGGGAGAGCCAAAGAAACCAGGTGCTAAATCACCCGAGGTCAGGCTGCTCGTCGGCTTTCCAGCCTCCCAGTTGTCAGAGGCAGCTATTCCTCCAGGATTTTTCTAAGCCAAGCACACCCCCTGTGTCTTACACTATAGCATCGTAGCATCGTAAGGATGGATGGGACCTTCCCATCAACAAACCTAAACCACAGCGTGCTTGGGCAGCCGCCAGCCCACGCCACCCTCCCCAGCATCTCTCTTCCCCAGCTGTGAAGCTGCTGTCTGCCGGCTTTTATTCCTTGGCACCGAGCCACAATCCAGGGGCAGGCGCTGTTTGATGGCTGACAGCGGAGAAAGCCAGAGGGAAGGAATACGCTGAAAGCCAGGCACGTGGTTAAGTGGTTCACATCCACGGTTGTGTTTATCACACTTACAGGTGATGAGACAAAAGTTCAGCAAGATTAAGTGACTTTCCCTGGGTCACAAAGCTGTAAGTTAAAGAGTCGGGATTTGAACGGGGGCTGTCTAGCTCAAATCGGCACCATTTACATTAGTCTTCATTGCTTTCCATAAAACATGACAACCCTGGCCGCCAGTGGTGAATATTGTTGTTGTGAGGACTGGCTAGTGCGGTGGGAATGAAAAATGTATCATCTGAAGAGATGGCACTCAAGTTCCCTTGGAGGAAGGAGCCATCTTTGTTTAGGAAAATGCCTTTTTAATGAGCCACCCATGGTAGAAGGTGAAATCTTAAAGGTAAGAGTGTTGGCGGGAATGCCTATCCTGAGGTACCTGAGAACATAAATGGATTTGGTTTATCCCAAGGGAGACAGGTAGCACATGGAGTGGGAGGGGGGTGGATTCCTCTGTAGTGTGTCAGAAGAGCACTTTACCAATGGGGTGTCATGCCTGCATTGCTGTAAGATCTTCCGTTTCCTCCCACAGCATTGAGACACACAGGCACGTTTGCATGCACACACACACTAATTCATTTGCATTTTGGTGTGTGTGGAAATGGGGGAGGGAACTGAGCTTCATGTCTCAGCTGATGCAGCACAGGAATGGGACACAACTGTTGCTTAGTATGAGGTAGCAGAATCTGGAGTCAGCAGTGACTGCCAGAATCCAAGTCCCTTAGAAATCACAGAGATCCAGAGGCCTCGTCATCAGACTTGTCTGGATCTTGGTGGGCTGGAGGGTGGAGCAGCAGTTCCCCAGCTGACATATGGGCTACAACAGGGCGGACTCTGCACCTAGAGGCTGGCAGCAAGGGCGGGTGCACTGTGGAACGGGAAGTGGGAGGAAGCTTTTAACTTTGTGGCTGATTGCAACTAGAAAATGTGTACTGGTCAGGATTCCCCTTCACAGGTGCCTGATGGGAGACGTCTGGAACCTTTAAGCCACATGTGTCAAACACAAGGCCCGCGGGCCAAATCCAGCCCGCCAGGCCTTGCAATGTGGCCCGCACCGGGCTGTCATCACTGCACTCCACTGTCAGTTTATGACATTGTCAGTTTATGACTGTTCAGTAAACCATTCGGCCTGCGATTTAGGCTGGATTTTAGATTTTGGCCCCTTCTCTGATTGAGTTCGACACCCCTACTTTAAGCCCTTGGCTTCTGCAGACTCCCACAGGGGTCTCCACAAACTCCAAACACTTCACAGTGAGGGACTGAGAGCCAACCTGGTGCCAAGGAGCCTTCAGTGGCTGTGCAGGGGCCTTCTCTGTCACAGCCCACCGCTGATGGTGTGAGGTGGGGCTACATGGCCTTGGATGGTCTAAGGAAGGGGCAGGCCATGAGCCAGCTTGCACCAGGGAAATCTTACAGATGCCTCTTGGGCTCTCATCTAAACGTAATCCCAGTGCAGAGTCCTTCACAGCTGGCACATCCACACCATTTTGATCCATAGCAAGAGGCTCAGTAGGAGGGGAATGGGCAGAGGGTGGGGCCAGGATGGCAGCAAGTGCTAGACGCCTTGGAAGAATGGAGCCACCTCTGGAAGTATGCAAACTGGATGGGTTCGCCTGCCTGGGACCCAGCCTCACTGCTGACTGGCTATGTGACCTGGGCTTCTGGGGTTCAGATCCCCTCTCTAAAATGGGGACTGCACTGGTCTCCAAAATGCAATCATTCCTGTGGCCTCAGATCTGGCTCACTGGGTGACTTTCTTAGTGTCGCCTCAGGGAACAGGAGATGGCAGAGGAAGACTACCAAACAGGGTTGGGATGGCAGCACCAGGCCCAGGATAGTGCCTCAGGTCAGCACGGGAACCTCACTGGAGAAGGAAATGGAGAGGGTGGAAGGGACATTTTTGTACTCTGTGGTGTGAGCTCTAGAAGGGGCAGGGTTCAGCCATAGACCTGGAGTGGAAGTATGATATCGTTTTAAGAAAGGGTTAAAACAATATATTCCTGAGATGGATGCTCTTCCAGGTAAAAACTTTGGAAAGCCATGGTCTCGTCTTGAGTCTCAGAGGCAGTCAAGCGCAGCACCAGGTTTCCTGGGAGGCTGAAGCAGCAGGTCTAAGGACACGAACTTCAAGGACAGTGACCAAGATGGCTGCTGTCAGGGCTCTTCCCAAAACATCTGCACAGACTGACGGAAACGGAAGTGTCACCTCCAAATGCAAAAGGAAGTGTTAAGCTGAAGGGCCCTGTTGCACCGACTTCGGCTTCCTTCTCTGCAATGTTCCTACACCCACCTCAGAGGGCTGTGGCTCTGGGCTTCTCTACACAGGTTATGCTGGTCCGTTCACTTCCGGGAGGGTCAGCTATCACTTGATCTTCGAAGCTCCAGTTAGCTGCTCCAGTCTCCCGGATTTACATTCAGGGTTCTCAAGACCAGCATTTATCAGGACTTAAAGAAGGGATGAGGCACGTGTCTCCCGTTTCAATAGAGGAGGATGGGAATCCATCCATCCTACTACCTTTTTACAGAATAATTTCAATGGACCCCTACCTCTTCTCATACATATTCATAATTCTTTCATTAAAACAAAAGAGCCATTTCTTTCTCCTTCCCACTAGAATTCCAAATGATCCCAACTTCTTATTTCTCTCACTGAAATGTCACACACCTATCTTGGACCTTTCCCTTTCCCGTCCCCCCTCACCCCACGCCCACTGCCGTGGAATGCCCTCTTAGCTGGGAGCAGTGAGCCTGACCGGTAGCTCGTCATCCACTTCTTTTGCACCCTGGCAACCCCTCCCCCATCAGCAATCAGACAGATAGCATAGACGTTTTCCCCAAGTGCAGAATCATATATATTCTGAGTGACTGAGTTATTGGCATTCAAGTTTTGACCAGTTTCAAGATGCTGTTAGATAGTTGGAAGACCATATACAGACACTGCAATTCATGTTACATAGGAAAGACTGTTAGTTGATATACACGAGTCAAGAGTTTCAGGTTCTACACAATGCACCCAGAGGGCCACTTGAATACACTGCAAGCCTTACTCCTTTCAGGCTGTAAAGCCTCCGAGAAGCTGCCTCCTTTTTGGGGCCTTTACCACCGTTTAGTGTGCCCAGACTTCATGGTCTCTTTGTTCCTTACCTCCCTCAGAGGAGGGGTGTGGAGAAACTGTTATAAAACCAGATGTGGCAGATGTTCTTCTACCACCTCCCACACAATGCATACTCATTAATGAACTCACTTCCACCACAAAGCACCCCCAAGAGCTAAACAGAACAGGCACCCTCCCTACTTGAAGAATGGAAAAATGGAGGCACAGAGACGGGCTGATTGTACAAGTTCCATCAGCTGTTTAAGGCGAGAGCCAGAACCAGGATCTGGGCTCTGTGCCCCGTACCTTCCAGCAGGCCGGTGGGCAGCTGTGGCAAGTGTGGTCCAGCCAAGCTACCTGACTGAGGCTGATAGCACAGCCAGTACAGGAAACCCTGGAGGGGGGCTATGATCCAGCTGTGGCCCAGCTTCCTCTGCTTCCAGACAGGGCTCAGTTCCAAGCAATGGTGCCAATGACTACAGATGTCACTAGCCGCTGGAAAATGTGCCCTCTTTGCCACATCTGGAAGAGCTCTCTGGCTGCTCGGCTCAGGATGGGGCCCACGAGCATGCTTTAGATAAAGTGGGAAGACTGGGCTTATACGAAACACTGAGAATGAGTGAAATGTAACTCACTTGGTTCCAATGTTTACAAGGAAGCATCTGTCCAATTGCAGGGAGAACAGACCTAGAACTATCCTTCTAAACCTACCCTGAGTGGTAAACATAAGGTACATGTCGTTACCCATGTACAGGTGAACTATTCCATTTTCAACTGTAAAGGACACATTACTAAGGTTACAGTTTAGGGGCATGCACCCCACATGGGACTGCATTTAGACTACAACTGTGTAGGGTACATCTCCATTACATAGCGCTAAAGATTTTCCAATCGGCTGAAACCGGTTTGGCTCAGTGGATAGAGCGGACTGAAGGGTCCCACGTTCGATTCCAGTCAAGGGCATGTACATTGGTTGCGGGCACATCCCCGGTGGGGGGTGTGCAGGAGGCAGCTGGTCGATGTTTCTCTCTTCGATGTTTCTAGCTCTCTATCCCTCTCCCTTCCTCTCTGTAAAAAATCAATAAAATATATTTTTTTAAAGATTTTCCAATCAATACAACTGATACTTAGTGAAATCTGATTTTAGTCACAGTATTTTAAACGCCAATTTCTATTTAAATGTTGTGAGAAAAAATGGAATTGTTTGACCTTATGCACATGTTGCATTTATAGCAGGAGAAGTACAGGAGTTTATATACCCAAGTGGGCATTGTTGCCTTTAAAGTGGTCACCTTGGGAAGATGTATGCTTAGTCTAGTGAAGCTGACCTTCCTCAGTATATTTCCAGATCAGCCTTTGGAAACCGTCTCCTTATAAACTTTCCTCAATGCTTTTAAGTCTCTGTCCTTAAAGGGCAGATTTATTTTTCAAGAAATGGTTATTTTTTAATAGCCAAAGAGCATTAGAAGTCCAATAAATAAAATGGGTGGTGGAGTGTGGACTACCTCTGAGGAGGGGTGGTGTAAAAAATAAGACCTGCCCTAGCTGTTTTTTCTCAGTGGTTACAGCGTTGCCCCAGGGAATGAAGGGTATTGGGTTTGATTCTGGTCAAAGCATGTTCCTTGGTTGCAGGCTCAAACCAAACCTAGTCAAGGTGTGTGTGGGAGGCAACCAATTGAAGTGTCTCTCTACATCAATGTTTCTCTGTGTCTCTTCCCCTCCCTTCCAGTCTCCCTAAAAAAAAAATCAATGGATAAAAACCCAAAACCTCGAATGAGGATTAACAACAAAAACAACACACAAAACAAGACCTGACTATAGGTTGCGAGCCCTCCTTCCTTGCATGGTTTCAAAGATAAATCCAAACAGGAATTCTATGTGTTCTTGGCACGTGCAACATCACAGCTTAAGAGGATTGCCCTAACCAGTTTGGCTCAGTGGATAGAGCGTTGGCCTGTGGACTGAAGGGTCCTGGGTTCAATTCCAGTCAAGGGCATGTACCTTGGTTGAGGGCACACCCCCAATGTGGGGTGTGCAGGAGGCAGCTGATCGATGTTTCTCTCTCATCGATGTTTCTAACTCTCTATCCCTCTCCTTTCCTCTCTGTAAAAAAAATCAATAAAATATATATTTTTTAAAAAAGAGTATGGTCTCCAAGGAAATAACCCTGATTATGATAACTCATGAGCGCCTGTTTTGGTGTATTTGGTTAAAATGTAGCCTTGCCCATTTTCAGTCATACTCCACGGAGCAGAAGTGGAACATCCCCTTTCCATGACTTCCCAAGGAAAGGCTCCCCAGCTGCTGCTTGAAGAGTTGAAATGAGAAGCACTTGGAGTCATGTCTACATTATCCAACTCCCCCAAAATAGTCAATGAGTAAATCCCGTTACCTGCATCTCCCCAGTTTGGAAAGGTGGGTAAGGTCAGGTCTCTGGAACCTGGATAATACTAGAATGTCAAGGGGATTGGAGCGTGTTTCCAATGGCTCTATCTGCCTAACAGGTCCACATAGCAACTCATACAAGAAAACCTCCTACAGCTAAGCAGTACACCAAGTTCCAGTAGAGGAGGGGGGGAAGGGATTATTGTCCAATAGCTTTCCAGGACATAAACCAATGGCTTTGGGATGACAGGTGGAAATCGTCCACTGAAGAGAGAGTCCCTGGTGTCTGGTTCTAGTGCATACCTAAGAAACAACGTGTGTGGCCACCAGCTCATTCCGTTGCATTTCCAGCGGAGGCCGAAGGCAGCAAAGGTGCAAGAGGCTGCTGGGGCTGGCATTAGTTGAAGCAGGTGTGTAGATGCGAAGTGGCAAAGCACTTGTAGAATGCCACCGGTACAGAGCAGGACATTTGCCAACCAGTGAATTTACTTTCTGCAAATGCTTCATGGAAAATGCTAATGAGGGAGCTCCCTGGAACACCATATCCTGAGTGTCAGAGAAATATGGTCAAGATGGTGATGGAGGGGGAGCAGAGATCAACGCTCGACTAGTATTTGAACTGTGTATTCTGCAAGCATATCTCTCACACACACACACACACACACACACACACACACACACACCACACACACACACATACACACACACACACACACCACACACACACACACACACACACACACACACACACACACACACACACTGAAAGCACATAACTGAAGCCACATTCCACCTCTTTTGCCCATGCCTCCATCCGGTGGTTGCTTTTGAGTCAAGTATTGCCAGGAGCTTTTCCGAGTTAATGGGCTCTATTGCTGAAAGCCAGAAGCAGCAGCACAGAGTCAGGGCCTCAAATCATTCGGGATATCCAAGTGCTCGCAGCAGACCTCGGTCTCAAATTGATCAGTCGGGATGCTGTTCCTGGCGAGCGTTTTCACATTATCTTTGTAAAAACCACAACGCTAGGCCATTTGCTTAAATCATCGTTAGGAAGAATGTCGAGTGCCCAGATGGGATTTCTAGTTTCTGTGCAAATGAAATCGCATTAGTCCAGATTTTATTCATTCAAAACTACTAGGGAAGCAGTAGGATTTGGTTTAAAGACTGCCCACAAAAGCAGGGATTCACTTCAGTTTTAATTCGGAAGCAATCCTATTGTTAATGTTGTAGCTGGGCTCGGGCAGCACGGGGGGTGGGGGCCCTGCCGTGCTGGCTGAGGGACCCCGGACCTCTCCCAGTTCCGGCTCACTCTCACTGGAGGTAGACCCGTTGTTGATGGCGTAGATGCTCTCTGCAACGCCTCGAGCTGCCGCACAGCCATCTGGCTCGCTCTTCTCCCTGGGACTGGACAGGCCTGGGAGGACGGCCATCTTCCCAGTCTGCATGTTTGGCAGCAAGGACACAGCATAGTCTGCAATGATCGCACCCACGTCTAAGTTGCAAGCCTGGTCGAAGGCGAGGAAACCGACGTTGGCGTTCGCCTCACACACCACAAAGGAGCCATCGTCCATGATGAGGAGATCAATGCCACAGAAGTCCATGCCCAGGATGTTGGACACCTGAATAGCCAGTTGCTTGCCTTGCTCTGTCAGTGGGCACATGACACCCACACCACCTGTAGGGAAAACACAGCGCATGTAACGTTGACATCAGACACTGACTAGCAATTCAAATGACCCTTCGAGGAGGAGGAGGAGGGGGAGTGCTGAGGAAGGGCAGTGAGCAGGGCATTTTCATAACTCACAAAAGGTCTAGAAGGAAACCAGGAAAACAATGTGGTCATTTCTTATCTAAAGTCTTAAAAATGCATATACCCTCGGACTCAGTCATTCCACTACTTAGAAAATAGTCTTACGTAACAGAGAAAAGGCTTGATGCAGACAGATGCTGATGTCAGAATTATTTAAAAATATTGAAAAATCATTGTGCGTGGAACATTGTGGGTACTCAATAATAAATGTTTGTTGATGAATAAATGAAAAATTATAATCTAAGTAGCTCACAATAGAGGAAAACAACATATTTTATAATCATTAATAATAAGCTCATAAAAAATAATAAGCTCATAGAGAGTTTGTGATCCCATTGAAAAATATGTAGGATTAAAGACTAAGCAGTATAACCATGCAAAATGATATTATCAGAAAAAAAAGATAGAAGCTGAAACCGGTTTGGCTCAGTGGATAGAGCATCGGCTTGGGGACTGAAGGGTCCCGGGTTCGATTCCGGTCAAGGGCATGTACCTTGGTTGCGGGCACATCCCCAGTAGGGAGTGTGCAAGAGGCAGCTGATCGATGACTCTCTCTCATCGATGTTTCTAACTTGCTATCTCTCTCCCTTCCTCTCTGTACAAAATCAATAAAATATATTTAAAAAAAAAAAAAAGATAGAAATTATACCAAAACTAGGTAGCAGTGAGGTCATTAGGCCTCTGGCCTGGCCCCAGACTGGAGGCTAACAACCTCACACACACACACACACACACACACACCCCGCCCACCCCCTTTCCCCCCCACCCCTCTCCCGCCACCCACCCACCCACCGGCTGCCAGCCTTGCTGTGATAGGAACCTATGGGCCGCGGGTCCCCATGCACTTCCTGGTGACTGGTTGTTTAGGTGGAGTAGATGTTAACATTGGTTGTCTCTAGACGGTGAGATTAATGATAAATATCTTTTCATTTGACTTTGCTATGTTTTCCAGGTTTTCTACATTGAGAATGTACTCCTTGTATAATTAGAATTAATTTATTATTTTTTTAAGTAGAGAGAGATGGAGAGGCTTGTGAGACAAGATCCTATACCAAGGACAGAAAGACTCTGATTGCTCTTATTTGTTAAAAAGCTAAAACTTCGAATTTAATTGTCTCCCTTAGTTTCCCTAGAAAGACTTATGACTTGAATTCTCAGGTCCAATAACTAATATCTTTACCTTACCACTGTCCTTTCCCCACTGTATAAGAAAAGGCTGTAAACACAGCTCAGCAGGAAAAGTAATGTGGGTAAATTAAAAAACCATGCAATTCCTTGTTAGAAACTAAAAAAGACAAAACAGCCCTGGCCAGTGTGGCTCAGCTGGTTGAGCATCATACCATGTACCAAGAGGTCACTGATATGATTCCCAGTCATGGCACACACCCACATTGTGGGCTCAGTTCCCAGCAGTGGATGTGCAAGAGGCAGCTGATCGATCTTCCTCTCCCTCTCTCTACCTTTCTCTCTAAAACCAATAAAAAACATATTTTTTTAAAAAAAGACAATAACACATAAGTTTCAATACTGTTGCACTGCACTTATTAGCATGAAAATTAAATGAGATAATATGTTAGGTACTTAGTACTTTGTTCTCAACCTGAGCCTAGATTTCGCTGCTATTATATCGCTTTATCACATTATCTTACAATGATCTCTTTATGTGTCTTCTCCTTTACTGGACCACAAGCCATGGGGAGGGAAAGGATTCTTCTCATTAATCGATACATTCTCAATATCTACCAAAGTGCGCTCATGGAAACTGCTCAGCCAGTATCAATGAAGGAAAGACAAAATCAATGTCTCAGTCTCTTTCTTAGTCATTAGACTTGGGACACTCATCTGGTGATTTAGGAAACAATAACTATAATACTTTTTCGTATTACCAACATGAAAATTCATTTAATGATATGGACAATAGCTTTCTGTGTTGGGGACAAGAATTGACAGCCTTCTGGGTCATCTTTAATCACCACTCCAGAAAACAGGCTTTATCAAACAGGTTCATGGGTTGGGGTTATAAACTCTAGCTTTTTAAGAACATCATACATATAAGAAAAACACAACTTCCAATTGTAACATAAAAGCAGAATTTGCTGTGTCACGTCATTGCCTTCCGACCCTCACTATTTATTGCCTGAGCTGTTACAGCAGCTTCCACACTCCTCCTTGCCTCCTGTCTTATGCCTTCAATCCATCCTCTACCCAGATGTCAGTTTCTCAAACACGGAGCCTCGTGTCACTCCCTTGTGTAGACCTGACCGCTAAGTCCCAACACCTATAGGATGGGGTTCAAACCTCAGTGTCCTGACACCCCTGGCCTGACCTCTGTCACCGCACTTACATCATCTGTCCCCCTGCTGGGCTGCTGGCTACTAAAGGCAAGGGCTTGTTTCTAATTCTTAGCTGTTGATCCTGGCACCACGCCAGGATCTGACTAGCGAGGAGGGACAGGTACGCATTTACTGAATGGGTCTGTGCATCCTCATGGAAACTCCTGGGGGCCTCCTATAATCAACACACAGACTCCGAGCCCTTGCCCCTTACCGAGGGAGCAGTTGCTCTGCATCCGTCCGTCTGTGGAGCAGCGAAGCATAGAGCCGATCACCTGGCCCCCGACCACCACCACCCGGATGTCTTTTCCGTGGGACTCCTTCACATACTTCTGGAACAGGTAGGGCACGTCGTGGCGGATGAGGTGGCAGATGTCTGAGAGGTGATGTTTATCTCTTGCAAGGAAAACAGCCTTCCCTTTAAGAAGAAAGACAACAAGAGGAGTTAGAGCAGCCTCTGCACCCTGTCCTGGCCATCCCGTCGCCCGCCCGTCTGATACAGTCACCAGTGCTGCCTGAACTTGCCTCACTTTGGTCTCTTCTGCTTCTGAAGAGACTTTTGCTTCTTATCAAATGGCTATTGAACTTTATTTTCTCTTGGTTTTGCTCAGATCTTAACAATGTTGACTGTCTCCCTATACCATCACTCTTATAAAAATGAAATAATAATGTATTTCGGAAATATAGAGAAGGGGTCAAAATGAAATTCTAAGGATCAAGTCAACTCGGTTCCAAAACAGTTATTACCTTCTCTTATCACCCTGAGGATGTGGATTAGGCAGGGTCCATGTCTAATTCATTGTTTAAAAATCGCCCTAACTTCATACTGAACTTGATGAACAAAGCAGAACGTAATTGATTGAACATACTTTAGAAGAGTTCTAAAATAGATGGAGAGAGATCCAAAAAAGGTAAGTATAGCACTGCATGATTTCACACTGAGGTTTATGAAAAATACTAAGATGTTCAAAAAGTGAGTCGCTGACAGACATTCTACTTCTTTTTAAATATAATAAACTTATTATTTGGCAACACCTATTAATTCTAAAAGGAATGATCAATACTGCTGTTTCTCTTGGGAAAGCATTCCTTTTTGACTCCAAATTCTTTATTTTCTGCTTGACTGACCAATGCTTTTACAGTTATCGGGCATCTGCTTTTCATTTGCATATCAGCTAATACATCTGCCAGGGGTTCCTGATAGGTTTGCTCTGCAGATCTGACAGGAGCACACCCAATCTGAGCATTCTTGTTAGCAAATACGGGATGGTTTGCCTAAGATTTGTGTCTTAAAAGAAAGGAGATCTTTCTGAAGTCTTCAGAAAAAGAGTGATAGGCATCAGCCTCTCGCCGTGTAAAAGGTTGGAAATATGTCTCTAAAACACTGGACATTTGGCACCAGGAGATCTGAGGGCTTGGACTGAGCTGTAGGCACTGGGGGTTCTCGGGACCTTAGCTAGGATTTTTAGCAGAGATGGAGCTAGAGACAGAGACTTGTTCCTTGGCTTCTGGTGCAGAGGTTCTAACATGGGCTTAGTCTTCGGTTAATAAAACAGCTACAGATTTAAGGCAAGGAGGAAAAACAAGAGGTGAGGGAAGGGCACTAAGATGAGTTAATAATCTATGATGTGCCAAATTCTTTTTTTATTGTTTCATTTATCCTTCATACTAGCCTTGTGAAGCCATGAGGACAAAGATAGCTATTTTTGCTTTATACATGAAGAAAATGAGGATCCATAAGATTAGTCACCTTCTCAAAGGCACAGGATACACCGGTCCACTGCCTTCTTTAAATTTATTTCCATATTCTAGAGTCTAAAAATTGCTGTGACTTTGTTTATTCCCTATTCATTTTCCATAAGATAATATGTGTTACACTAGCATTGAGCAATCTGAAAATCAAATTAAGAACACAATTCTATTTACAATAGTATTGAAAGGGATAACACATTCAGGAATATATTTCACAAAATAAGTATAATACTTATACCCTGGAAGCTATAAAACATTTCCAAAGACATCCCACTTTTCAGTGATTTAAATACTTTTAAAAAAAATACATTTTTATTGGTTTCAGAGAGGAAGGGAAAGGGTGAGAAACAGAAACACCAATGACGAGAGAGAATCATTGATCGGTTGCCTCCTGCACACCCCTACTGGGGATGGAGCCTGAAACTCAGGCATGTGCCCTTGTCTGGAATCGAACCTGGGACCTTTCGGTCTGCAGGTTGACGCTCTATCCACTGAGCAAACCAGCCAGAGATGAAAGACTTAATATTGAGACGGCAATACACTTCAGGTTGATTGACAGATTCAATGCATTTCCTACCAAAATGAAAATTTCCTTTTCTGTAGAAATTGACAAGTGATCCTTAAATTCATATGCAAGGGACCCCAATTGCTAACACAATATTGAAAAAGAAGGACAAAGTTGGAGGATTCACATTTCCCAATTTCAAACCTTATTATAAAGTTACAGTAATCAAGAGGTGTGGCCTGTTATAAACATAGACATATAGGTCAATGTAAAAGCATTGAGAGCTCAGAATAAACCCTCACACAGATGGTCAACTGACTTTTGACAAGAGTTTCATGAACATGCAATGGGGAAAGAACCGTTTATTCAACAAATGATACTGGAAAAAATGGCCATCCACACACAACAGAATGAAGTTGAACTCCTACATTACACCATATACAAAACTGATCTCAAAATGGGTAAAAAAACAAACAAAAAACAACTAAGTGTAAGGGTTAAAACATTTAAAAGGACACATAGGTATAAATTTGTGTGACTTTAGATTAAGCAAGTACAAAATGATATCAAAAGCACAAGTAACCAAAGGAAAAAAATAGACTGAATTTCATCAAAATCAAAAATTTTTGTGGATCAAAGGGCATTATCAAGAAAGTGAAAAGACAACCTAAAGAGTAGAAAAAAATGTTTAAATTACAATATATGTCTGATAAGGGTATAATAACCAGAGTACATAAATAAATCCTAAAAATTCAACAATAAAAAGGTAAATAATACAATTGAAAAATGGGCAAAGGATGTGAACAGACATTTCTCCAAAGAAGGTATACAGTCTGGCCAGTGTGGTTCAGTGGTTGAGCGTTGACCTATGAACCAAGAGGTCACTGGTTCGATTCCCCATCAGGGTACATGCCAGGATTGTAGGCTGGATCCCCAGTAGGGGTTGTGCAAGAGGTAAATGATCAACGATTCTCATCATTGATGTTTCTATCTCTCCCTCTCCCTTCCAGTCTCTGAAATCAACAAAATATATATATATATATAAAGAAGACATACAAATGGCCAATAAGCACATAAAAAGATGTTCAATATCATTAGGGAAACATAAATAAAAACCACAATATGGTTCAATTGATTGGGCATTGTCCTGTGCTCTGAAAGGTTGCTGATTCAATTTCCAGTCAGGGCACATGCCCAGGTTGAAAGGCTCAATCCCTGTTCACTCTCACATCACACTCTCACCAACTAAGCTACCCGGCCAGGATTCTTCCATTTAACTTGTCATTGTCTGTCATACCTTTCTACAATGTGAGCTCGCTGAGGGCAGGAATTTTTGTTTTGTTCCTTTCTGTATCTAGAATATGAAATGCCTGGCACTTTGTAAGCACTCAATAAGTAGTTGAATTTTAATATATATATATATATCTACAATTAAAAACAACAACTAGTTGATGTTATTCTTATTATATTCATGCAAACAATTAGTCCAAATCATAACTATACAAAATACAGTAAATAAATTGGTCTTAAGTTGGCTCTTTAATAAAAATGAGGGTGATTTTAGGGAGAGGGGGAAAAAAATTGTGTTTCAATAGGGAATTATCAAAACTGAAATGTTTTTCCTTCCACTGGTGTATTCTTGCTGTTCTAACTTTTGCCCAATACTAAATTTTATGACACAGTTTGTCTCCACCAGGTTACAAGCCCTACTCGGACTCAGGGCATACCACCTCTAGACACCGTTGCCACCTCCTTCTGTGACCTGTGACCAGGCTGCATGAGCCCTCTGACAGAGAGCAAGGATCTCTTGGCTCTGAAGGAAAAACTTCATCCCTCCTCAGCATGAAGCAGTTACAGAAGACACCCTGCGCCCCCTTTTCTGTGACAGAATTCAGAGCCAAGACGCCAAGACCCTTGGCGGATGATAGGTAATTAGACAAACGTGAGCAGAGCAAGGACGATGGGCAATTGGAGGAGAAATGGACGGGACCCTGAGATGCACTTCCCGCCACTCCGACTGCCCTGAAGCTGGCAATGGAGGAACCGGTGTAGAGCTGACCTTTTACATTTGCTGAGGAGTTGGGACACCTATTTCTAATTTATGGAATTACTCCATCCATTTTGGGAAGTCACATACAGGGATCTTTGTATGTTGGGACCCACTGCCAGGGAAAAGGATGCAGTGATGTTTCCTGTAAAGATGACTGCAGTAGTTCCCTGTGGAAAATGTCTGACCGTTACTGAGTGTTCTAGTTATTATCTTTCAGTAGCTAATAACTATACGAGTTATTTTGATAATTTTGCTATAGTAATGGACATACTAGGCTGCTGGCTGGTTGGTTTTTGATACGTGGGGCAACTATTTATCCCTGCTAACAGCACCGGGAACCGTTCCTTAGGATGGTAGGCTGTCTTTATGCCTCAGATACATCACAGGGTCTGAACCAAAGAGACTTTCTCAAGGCCGTGGCCCCAGACTGCAATGACGCTCTCCACCTGCGGAGTCCTGTTGAGTGTATTGCTTTGACCACTTTTGTTCTGCTGGTAATGGTAGGCTCCCTTAATGTAGACGTGACCCTGCTGGCTTGTAGCAGGGTAAAAGCCCTAGTGCCACCTCCAGGGCTATACATGGGATAAATCAAGAGCTGAGCCAGGTCAGGGAGGCAGTTCTAGAAAATCGGGCAGTAATAGGTTATTTGCTGCTGCAGCATCACCACGGTTGTAAAGATTTAAAGGAATGTGCTGTTTTAATCTTTCTGACAATTCTCAGTTGATAGAAAACATATCCCAGGTCCTGCATTTGGTGTACTCCATCTCTGGGAACTGCTTTCAAGGAAGAAGCAGATGCAGTCCAGCAGGATGAGACTTTTCACCAAAAAAGAATCTCATAGATATGACAGAAACAGCAGTGGGGAAATGTTAGGGCAAGAGTAGAATATGGGGGACTAGCTATGATTATGGGAAATATTAATCATGCTCTGCTAACCATGATTGCCTTGTGTTGGTTAAATTCAGACCTGGCTGGGAGTCAATCTTGGACTTGGGAGTCAACCCTGGACCCAGGAGTCAACCTTGGAATGCAGTCCATTCACTTGGAAAGATTAACAACCTTGTCGCCCAAACAATGGTGTCTCACCCCAGCCTACTTCCTCATGCCTGTAATCCCTACTTCCCCACACCTATAATCCATATTTCCCATGTAATCTTTGTCTTGCCCTCTATAAGCAGCTGGTTTATGGGGGCTGCAGAGCAGATTTTTTTGTGGATGACCTGCTGCTCTCCCATACTGCTGGCAGTGTTAGAATAAAGAATTCAAATATGACTCATATTTGAGTCATATATGATTCAAAAGCAACAACGAGCTGAGAGACATTGCATGTTAGCCGTGCGCCATATCTGAACAGTGGTAGGAGCCCCACCTTGCCACCCACGCTCACTGTTCCTGCTCCTCAACAGGCCCCCTCTAGACTCACAGGCTGCTTTGCTCACACCTGCTGCTCTTTGTTTGCTCAACTCACTTCCGTTCACATTCCACTTGTCACCTTAGGTCTCCTTTTATTTAAATGCCACTTTCACTGCCTCACCGCAGAGCCGGCCCTCCCTCTGTTCGGCTCAAGCTCCTCAACAGGCGCCTGGATATGCATGCTGCAGCAGCATACCCTGCAACACAACTGTCTCTCCTCTCTTCACACCGAGATCCTTGAAAGGTGACTGTCTACTGCACGGTCCCTGCATCACAGGAATTGCTCAATGCATATCTGTTGAGAATACCTCCTCTCACTCCAGATGCCCTGGGCATTTATGTATGTCATCTGGGTACCCACTCACACTCTGCAGGACAATTGGTTTCTGCTGCATCCACCCTCTTCAACATTTACTGACTCCTACTGTGTACTGAGCACATAGTAGGTCTTACAGAGACAGAGAATCACAGGACCTGAACAACTCACAATGGAAAAGGGGGGAAAGGCATATACCCTGTAACTGTCATCCAGTGTAGTTCAGAGCTAGAATCATGGACAAAGTGCTATGGAAACACAAAGGGGAGGGCAATTAATTTTTGGAAGGGCGGGAGAGAGGCCAGGGATGTGGAGGGAAAGACAATGACAGGTGGAGCCGTCCTTAAAGGATGAGCGGAAGTTCACCAGAGGACGGAGGAAGACGGCATTCCCAGCAGAGGTTTTCGAGAGGAAACCACATGGCGTGGGTGAAAGAAGAGTAGTCGGAATGGATGTGGGAGGGTCCCGGGGCCAGAGAAGCTGCAAAGGAAGGTGAGGGTCTTTGTCCAGGGCCTTCCGTGCCATGAGCAGGAATACGGACTTTGTCTAACAGGCAGCACAGGCTGTTGAGAGGGTTTTTCAACAGAGAATGATAATAACCACCTGTCTCTTGCCGAAACCGGTTTGGCTCAGTGGATAGAGCGTCGGCCTGTGGACTGAAAGGTCCCAGGTTCGATTCCGGTCAAGGGCACGTACCTTGGTGGCGGGCACATCCCCAGTAGGGGGTGTGCAAGAGGCAGCTGGTCGATGATTCTCTCTCATCGACGTTTCTATCAATAGCTCTCTATCCCTCTCTCCTCCTCTCTGTAAAAAAAATCAATAAAATATATTTAAAAAAAAAAGAAAAAAAAAAAAAAAAAAGAATAACCTGTCTCAGAGAGTGACTCTCCAAAAAGAATAGAGGATGAACTTCAGTGGAGTTAGGGAAACCAGAGTCAACTCAAGGGCCTGTCACCATCATCGGGGAAGGGTGGGGGCAGAGAGGAGGGGACAGAGGTAAGGACTACACGGCAAGCTCCTCCAGGGGGAGCTCAGTTGCTCCCGGCGGTGCTCCCACTCCATCTAAGGAGGGTCTTGCGTGGCAGTGCTTTGGCCTAAAGGAAGTGCGGAGCAGCACTGACCCTGGTGTCCTCGTGTGCTCTTCACCACCACCGGGTAGCCTAGGGGCTCGGCTTCATCGATCATTTTTGAAAAGTCTTCATGCCCACCTGCCGAGAAAAGGTGAGAGTCAGTGAAGGGAAGGCTGATGGCCGGGGAGCGGTCAGCGCAGCACAGCACCCTCTGGGGGAATTCTTCCAAGGCCTCCTGCCTCTCCACCACACATGCACTGCGCACCTGCAATGTAAGAGGAGGGCGCAGGGATATTTACCGAAGACTTCCATGCGGCAAAGGCTTCCCAGGCTCTTGTGTAATCCCCATCACAGTCCCATGGGATGGGCAGGTATTTTTCCCTTGAGAACGGCTGCCTGAGGTAGACTCTAAGATGGCTCTGAAGATTCCTACCTGCTGGTGGACACGCCTTGTCAATCCCCTCCCTGGAGTGTGGGAGGGGCCAGCAAATATGATGAGGTATCATTCCTGTGATTAGGTCTACTACTTTGAGTTAACCAAGATGGGACGATTCGTGGTGGGCCTGACCTAATCAGGTGAGCCCTTCAGAAGAATGTGAGGTGTCGGAGAGATTTTCCTGCTGGCCTCGAAGGAGCAATCTGCCATGTGGTAGAGCAGAAGGCCATGCAGTGGTGACAGTGGGCAATTGAACATGTCTCAAACTGAAATCATCTCTCCCTCCAAACGCTCACCTCCTACCTACCAATCTGCGTCTTCTCTTCTATGTTTCTAGTCTCAGTGTTTGCTATCACATCTGGTTGCCCAAACCAGAAACCAGTCACTCTTGACTCCTCTCCATACCCCTCTTACCCAACCAATCACTATGTCCCATTATTTCTTTCTCCTTCATAATTCCCGAATCTGTTGACTTATCTTCCTTCTTACTATGGCCACTTTTGTTTAGACCAGTGATTCCCAAAGTGGTCTATATCGACCCCCAGGGGTCTATGACAACCTGCAAGGGGTCTACGTCAGCGGAAAAAAAATTTGGGGGTCCATGAAATGAAAATGGGGGTCCACGATAGTGGATCTCAACATACACTGATAGTACCTATTTACTTACATCATATTATCTTATAATATAAAAACATATAAATTATTTATAAAAGTACCTATGAAGTAAAAAATTTATTATATATGTTTATAAAATTGTGTAAGTTGTAGGATAAAAACCTGCACAGAATGATATACCAGTATCATCTTGTTACAAGCATACGCGCAGTAAACATTCTTGCCAATTTTTGTCTCAAAGCTTCGCGAACTTGCACCGACTTGTTCAATTCGTCACTCTATAAATATGAATGTGAGAAAAATACGTTCATTCGTTTCCTGAATCTTGAATAGGAAAGTGCTGAGAAAATATTTAAAAAAATATAAACTGGTAGTTTATCATACAAATTATAGTGAATCAGTGTTATTTTGTTTGAGAATGCCGGAGAAAAGTAGGTACATTATTTTTTATTAAATTTTAACACTAAACTTCACTACAGTTAGAAATTTACAAAAAAATCAATATCAGGTAAGTAGGGGGTCTACCCAAAACCGAAAAACATGGCAAGGGGTCTACGGCACAAACAAGTTTGGGAACCTCTGGTTTAGACCATCATTGCTCTTTTGAATGGTTTAAAAAAGTCTGCTACTACATATCTTGTCTCCACTTTTCTTTGCCTAATTCCTTCTTCCTAGAGTAGCCAAAGCGATATTCTGAACTCTGATCAGGCCACTTTCTTGCTTAAAGCCCATTAACTTTTGGTTAGTCTTCCCCCCCGCCCCCCCCCCCATTTTTTTTATTCATTTATTATCTGGGTACATAATTTAACATTGCCCCCCCTCCCATACATACCCCCCTCCCCAGAGTTTTGTGTCCATTGGTTGTACTTATATGCATGTATACAAGTCCTTCGGTTGATCTATTATCTCCCCCAGATCTCCCTACCCTACCTGCTGTAATTTGACAGTCTACTTGTTGCTTTACTGTCTCTATATCTATCTTTTGGTTCATCAGTTTATAATGTTCTTTATTATCCATAAATGAGTGAGGTCATGTGGTGTTTCTCTTTCATTGACTGGCTTATTTCACTCAGCATGATGTTCTCCAATTCCATCCAGGTTGCTGCAAATGATGAGAATTCCTTCTTTTTTATGGCAGCATAGTATTCCATTGTGTAGATGTACCACAGTTTTTTGATCCAATCATCTGCTGACGGGCATCTAGGCTGTTTCCAAATTCTAGCTATTGTAGATTGTGCTGCTATGAACAACTTTTGGTTAGTCTTAAGATTAGATCTAATCTCCTTCACATACTGTATAAGGCTACTTATCTTTCTAGCCTTATATCTCAACTGAGTCTCCCTTACATCCTACAAGCTACTCAAAATACCACCAATTGGTCATGCTCTCTCTTGCCTCTAGGCCTTTCTATATTCTTCTCTCAGCTTAGAGTACTTCCCTGCCCCCACCGCACCTTGGTTTACCTGGATAACTTCAGTTTAGTTTAAATCCTATTTCTTTTGGGAAACCTTCCTCAATATTTTCTAAACTCATTAGGAGTTCTCCTATGTATTCCCTCACCACCTTGCACCAACTCTTATCATGGCACTTACTACTCTGCACGCCACTTGCTTGTTTACTTGCCGTCTCTGCCTCTGAAGACCTGGCAATGCCTTGAGGGCAGGATTTTTCCTTGCTGCTATAGTCCAGCGCTAGTATGGTGCTTGGCACATAGTGTATGCCAGATACATATTTAAAGTGTGAATTACAGACAGAAAGAAGCAAAGGCATTTCAGCCAGGGGGGAATGACCATGATAGACTCAAGTTGTGGAATCCTCTAAGATGAACAGCTCCATATTGAAAACCAGTAAGCCACTCGAGGGCTACTGGGGAGAGGAAACACACAGATGCGAATGGAAAAGATAAACTTCAACCCTATTTCAAGGACACTCACCGTAGGAGAAGGTGTCTGGCATGGGGACCCCGTGTCCAGCCAGCTCCTGGAAGGTCCAGAACTTGTTGATGCAGTTTAGAATGCTCTGCGGGCGGTTGACGAGGCGGCAGCCCAGCTTCTCCAGGTGCCGCAGGACGGTGATGTCGCTGTCCGACTGCAGCGAGGGCGTGTTCACCCGGACAAGCACCACATCCGGGAAGGTGGTGAGTGCCTTCTGGTTCAGCTGTAGGCCTGCAATTGGAGGAGAAGAGTGAGCCGTGTGCTTACCGCCGTCTAGTCCCACCAGAACTGGCTCCAACAGGCTCCTCAAGACTGAACCCAGCAGGAAGACAGCCTTGGAAATGGCACTTGAGTATCCTGTTGTAACAAGAAAGCTACAGTCAACTCAATACTCCAGACACATGGGCAGAGCATGATGAGGAGGAAACACAAAGGAACGAACAGGAAAAAAAAGGCAGCCTATGAAGAATAATTCGCATTAGAAGAACCCACAAGGAGACAGGAGAGCCCAGCACCTTCCTTCCGTATAGTACTGGCAGTCCTCAAAGATAGTGGCTTAGGAGACTGGGGACTTGAGGAAAAGGAAGCATGCTAGCTCACATAAGGGATCCCTACTACTGCTTTATGACTTAACCACTGAACATCTATCTGAAATAGGCAAGCATTTAAATAATTATTATGAATATAATGAATGCAAAAATGTCAATGGTAAGTAAAGAAAACGGAACAAAATTATAAACACAAGTTAGTAAAAAGCTAAAAGAAAATATATGTGATTTCCTATTTAAACTTATCTATTTTCTAAAATGTCTCCAAGTGCATATTACCTTTATAACAACAACAACAACAACAAAAAATCTTTTTTAAAAATCCATCTATTAAAAATCAATTCAATATTCAGCCCTGGCCAGTTTGGCTCAGTGGATAGAGTATCGGTCTGTGGACCAATCAAGGGCACATACCCTGTTTGCAGGCTCCTCCCCGGCCCGGCCCCTGGTCACGGCTCATGTAGGAGGCAACCAATCGATGTGTTTCTCTCACATTGATATTTCTCTCTGTCTTTCCCTCTCTTTTCCACTCTCTCTAAAAATCAATGAAAAAATATCCTCAGCTGAGGATTAACAAAACAAACAAAAATATCCAAACTAGCTGAAACCAGTTTGGCTCAATGGATAGATAGAGCATCGGCCTGCAGACTGAAAGGTCCCAGGTTTGATTCCGGTCAAGGGCATATACCTTGGTTGCGGGCACATCCCCAGTAGGGTGTGTGCAGGAGATAGCTGATTGATGTTTCTCTCTCATCGATGTTTCTAACTCTCTATTCCTCTCCCTTTCTCTCTGTAAAAAAATCAATAAAATATATATTTTTAAATATTCAAACTAGAAGCCATCCAAAGACAATTGATCCACATGACAAAAGAATTTGAACTGTATTACATTGGATAGACTGGGAAGATTAGCTTCAAGTGAGGACTCAGAGGAACAGGAGTGTAGTCTTCAAGTATCTGTAGGGTGTCCATGGATAAGAACTATTTGGCTTGTCTTCTATGACCTCAAGCGATAAAGCTATCTATGAGTTATCCACGTCTCTTCTGTATCTCCAGACCCTAGAAGAGTGCCAGGTACATGATAGGCACTATATGTCTTTTGAATTGTACAAAAGGGAGGTAGATTTGGGATCAACAAAAGGGACACTTTTCCAGTGCCTTAGGATGGAATGGGCCGAGCCTCACTGGTCACTTGAGGATGGCATGGAGGGAATGCAAAGATGAGATAAGCTTACAGCAACCTGCTCGGTCTCTTTCAACCTCGATGTCCCATGGTTTGTATTACTGCAAGTAGTAATCTATGCATCTGTGGGGCACCCAGCATCTGGGGATGGAATGATGGAGCCATGAAATGGGATGTGAGAGTAATGAGAACTGCATTCAGGGAACAACTTGGTCTGCCTTAGAGAACCTTAAAGGAGCCTCCAGAATGCTCTTAAGAAAGCCTTAGAGACACAGTTCCAGAACCATCTAACAAGCTTTAACCTAAAGCACCTTCTATTTCAAAAGTGATATTCTGTACAACCATATACGATAAGTCCAAGAAAATAAAAGATGCTAATAAAATTCCTATTTCTCCACTGGGGCATGAATAATATTAGCAAAAAACAATAAGCAAAACAAAATAAAAACAAAGCAAGCAAACAAAAAACACAGTATGGATCTAACTTGCACAGTTCCCCCCATTTCTCGGAGATATGTTGCCAATTTAGAAAAAGGGAGCAGGTATAATCATGAAGAGAAACTGTGTTTAGTACTTCTACTCATAGTACAATATATTCCCAAGGGACATAATTCTCACGATGACTTAAAGAGCATTTAGGTTATCTTCACTTTACCATCAGAAAATAGTACCATTTAGATATGCCTTTTTCTTTACCACTTATAGGCCCTGTAGGAAATAAATTGAAAGGGGCGGAGGGAGCAAGCCCTGTATAGCAGGCTCAAAATTGACAGGAGAAAAAAGAAAAGTGCTCAAGTTGGCACAAATGGTGAGGAAATAGACTCAGGGGAAAAGCAACAGCCCAGGACAACATTGCATAATGAGATAAAATATTCAACAATGCTTTGAAACTATGCAATGCTATACATAGTCTGCAAGGCGCTGGCATTAGCATCGCACAGACTTTCTGCTAAGCAAGGTAAGACAATGGACGGAGATGGGCGCCACCTGATGAGAAAAACAGCTTTGCAACAGAAAAGCGACCTGGAGAAATGAGAAGCAGCAGAAACGTTTGGCTTTTCAATCCCAACACGAGACCACAGATGGACAGTTACACTTCCAAATGCGAAGAAAGGAATTCAGTCGTTTCTGGAAATATCAACCACAAGTGGACAGAGACAGCTCAGCCTTGACAAGCAGGTTCACACAGACCTAGGAAGTCTTACCAGGACTTCATCTCTCTTCTCCCAAGGTAAATCTTTGGGCCTGGCTCATTCCAACTGAAGCCTTTAATAAATGAAGAATGGAATGGGTTAAAGTGAAGCTGAAAAGGCTCTACCAAACAGTTAGACAGGTCAGGGCTCTCACGGTGCTGGCCGTGCAGCTCCATGCAGAGGGACACGGCAGGTTGAGGGATACAGCGCTCACACAACCACCTACTTCTCTGCCCACCGGCTCAGCCCCAGCATTGTTGCTATGGGCCACACCACTTGCCTCCTGTTCATTCCTGCCCTCTGCTGTCTACCCTAGTTTATATCACCATGTCTGAAAGTAGTAGACAAAAGGCTGCCACTCACGGTGGCTTCAATGGGGACAGCAGCTCCACACAGACATGGCCAAGAACAATATGGGTTAAGTCTGGCCTTGGCAAATCTGTCAGTGAATTCAACCACTTACGTAATCACTCCGCCTCTCTTCATTCACCTCTCTCCTTAGGAAAGGTACACTTAATACAGGATGGACCTTACCGTGTCACCCTTCCCAAGATCCACTGTAATCTACAGGCTTCGAGCCAAGGGAATGAAGAGCTGATGCAAGATGTTGGGGAGGGCAGGACTCTGCTTGGCTGCCAGTGAAGGGAAGGAAAGCCCCCAACAGGGAGAGGCTCCTGCCCTCACATCACAGGGATCTCAGGAGCTGCAGTGCCCTGTGCTCTGGGCTTCACCCTGTCCTCGGCAGCAGGGCAGGGAAAAGGGAGCTGAGTTGCTTCTGGGATATTTGGGGTCTCCCAGACTCAGGTTGGGCTTGAGATGTATTATTTAACATTTTCTCCATGTGAATTCTAAAAAGAATAATCTATTGATACTTTCAAGGGTAATTACATTCTGATTTCCTTTTGAACTCTCCATCATTTATCTTTGGAAATATTTTAATTATTAAACACAAGATAGGCTTAGAAACCGGTTTGGCTCAGTGGACAGAGCGTCAGCCTTCAGACTCAGAGGTCCCAGATTCGATTCCTGTCAAGGGCATGTACCTTGATTGTGGGCACATCCCCAGTAGGGGGCGTGCAGGAGGCAGCTGATCAATGTTTCTCTCTCATCAATATTTCTGACTATCTCTCTCCCTTCCTCTCTGAAAAAAAAAAATAATAATAAAATATATTGTTAAAAAGAAACAAGATAGAAAAAATATGTAACTTTTCCTAAACAATTGAGTCCATTTCCTAATTTACATATTGAGTTAAATTAAGTTCACCCTACAAAACTAGACTTCTGCATCTGTATGTACTACAGCAAAGAAATACACTATATAATACAGAGAAATAGCTTTAGAAATAAGCAAATCATTATTGGAAATCATTATTAGAGCTCTAAAAACTAAAAACCACTCTCATCATTCCTATCAACAGAGGGAAGCAGCAGCAGGGATGAATAAAAGGTGCAGTCATTCAGATCTGAATTTGGCTCGCACTGTTATTGAGCATCTGTTGTGCTTTATGTACTTTGCTAAGAACTTCCACATATATTATCTCATTTAAATTAGAGATGTCTTGTAACATGGACCCCTGCAATAGATCTGATTGTAAAAGGCTTTGCCTTTACATGGAACTGATACATAATGGGTCCCTATCCTCTCAACCCGTGCACATACAGCACTAATTTATGTCCTAACACACACACACACACACACACACACACACACACACATCCTTAGCTTCAAAAACGAAACTGGTTTCTAGTATGCCAGAAAAAAAACCCTCATCTACAAAGCCACAGCAAAAATCAGAAACTAGGACACCGTGCATGAGAGCAAGCAGGGACCTCAGTTATGGCGGCTTTTAGAAGCACTCTATGTCAGCAGGATCAGGTAACAACAGTGGCTGGGAGCGAAGCTCTGAAAGTTGTCAGAAAGGAATCAATAATATAAATAAAGTAAGTGGATAACCCACAACGGGCTTCACATTATGTTGTGTTATGAGAAGATGTGTCACCTGAAACGTAACCTGGTTCATCGCACACTCCAGGTTCTCCCTCGGTTCTTTCTACTCTGCCCTCAGCATTTTCTCATAAGGAAAAGTTATTTTTATTATTAACAAGTACTGGTAGATGCCATTGTCCCAGCGCTTGGAAACCTCCCCTTTCAGGTCCCTCCCTCCTGCCCATTTAAAGTTCTTTGTTACAATGCCCAAAGAAATCTCACCTTCACCTCATTAAAACCTGGTGATTATGTGGCCACTTTCTCCTTCTACCAACTGATGTTTGATGAGGTCATTTAATTCAAAGCAACCTTTACTGAACTGTTGGAATGAGTCAGCACCTATGAAGCAAGCAAACAAAGATGAACCAGGTGGTCTCTGCCTACCAGGAGCATAAAGACTCCTTATGGAGAAAGAATTAGACACAAACTAAAGGCCCAGTGCACGAAATTTGTGCACGGAGAAGGGGGTCTCTTAGTCCGGCCTGCACCCTCTCCAATCCAGGACCCCTCAGGGGATGTCTGACTGCCTCTCGCAATCTGGGACTGTTGGCTCCTAACCACTTGCTTGCCTGCCTGTCTGATTGCCCCTAACCACCTCTGCCTGCCTGATTGCCCCTAACTGCTCCCTGCTGGCCCCTAAGGATCATCCCTAACTGCCTCTGCCTCATTCCCCACCTGGGACCCAGGATTCCCTCCTCCAGCCAGTCACAGGCACCTGATACTCAGGCTTCCTTCCCTCTGGCTGGCCACAAGCACCCAGAACCTCGAGTCAGGTGGCTTGTCCCTATCCTGAGCCACAGCCTGGCTGGTCCCCATTCCTCTCTCACAAGCTCATTTGTGCCTGGCTGGTCCCCATTCCTCTCTCCCCACTGCTGAGTGTCTGAGCCCTTAGGCGTGAAGGTATGAGGTCATGAAGACCATTGCATATTAGCTCTTTTTTATGTAGGATATTCATTCACCCATTCATTCAATACACATTTATTGCTTCATGCATTCATTTAGCCAATATTTACTTAGCACCTACTTTGGGCCAAGCCCAGTGTTAGTTTGGGTTCCCCCAGAGAGGAAGAGTTAAGTGGATGATGTTTATTATGACGGTGATTAATGTCAGGAAACACTTTTCGTGAGTAGAGAAGAGAATGAGGCAATAAGGGTGTGTTATCAACTGAGCGACCACCTTGGCCACTGGGGCTTAATCCTGCCGTGCAAAAATAAGAAACAGTTCAGTGCACCCACCTCAGTTATCCCACTCAAGGGGCAAGGGAGCTGGCAAGATAAAATTTTTAATACACCAACTCAGTCTTTGGTGGAGAGCTGCTCCAGGGACATGGTATTAAATCCCTGGCCCTTCTGGCTTGCCATGCCTGTGTGGGCTAAACGGCCACGCTCCTGTGACAGGAGAAAGCTCTCAGACAGACCCAGCTGCTGATGGTTAGAAGTGGGGCCCTATCAAATGGGGAGGGGGCACTGACAGCTAAGGAACAGGCACCATCTTAAGGGCTGGGAGTGGGGGGTGAGGTGTGTGAATGAAACAAGCACTACCCCCCGGAATCTAAGAAAGACAGCACACAGCTGTGATTAATGCCATGGATGCCCTCCTCAGAGCACCGGGGTCTTAAGAAAAATGACCAGTCTGGTTTGGGCAGGGGTGGGGCGAGGGGGCAACCTTCTACAGCACAGTGTGAGAAGTGCTGGAGGGAGCAGGTAGGTGGCCGCCTCTGAGGGAGCATCAAGGAGGCTTTCAGAAGAGAGATGTTGACTCATGGTGCCTCTGGGCTCAGAAGAAACGTGCAAAACTAATAAATGTATAATGCCTACCTCTCCGAAACAAATCGATAGGAACAGCACGCTTCTCACAAGCACTGAGTTGGGGATATCTGATATCTCAGGGCTAACCTATTTTTAAAGCACTTCAAGAAGTGGAGACAACACGAGATGAAAGACAATTATGGCAGAGTGGCCTCCACGTCAGAGGCTTGATGTAACTCCTTGCTCTCATTTAATGGCTTGGCAAGACATAAACATCTCTGGGTCTGTTTTCTCTTCTGCAAAATGGAAGGGTCCCAGAGCTTGGAAACCTCCCCCTTTCAGGTCCCTCCCTCATCCCTTCCCCACCTCGCCATCTGGATCTTTCTTGCAGCCATGAGAGAAATTTCATCCCTCCCATGTCAGGCACCCAAGACTCCTGTCTCCAAGGCTATGTCATTTTCCTGAACTCTGAGCTCCACCTGGTCTGATCTGCCTTTTCTACCCCCACCTCCCACTCCGTCCTATCTCCACTGTGCCCCTCAAAGGGCAGCGAATCCCTTACCTTCAAACTTTTCAGTGTGTGTTCCCTTCACCTTCTTTTTCTGGGTCCCACTGAACCCTGGCTCTCCCCAGTAACTGCTTACCCAGCAGCTCCACCAAGTTGTGGCTGTTTTCTCTCTCTCACACCTGGGATTACTGGGGCAAGAGGCAGGACAGGTGTGCTCCTTGCTCCTCATTGTGGCTTCCAGTGCATTCTCTTCTCTCTCCTCAAACACCCAGCCTGACTCTCATCAGACTGCATAGCATCCAACTTGTGCAAGTTCGCTAAGGACCCCGGTTACTCCTCTGTCCTGGAAGCTTTAGCTCCTGACTCACTGGTTCTCCCATACGTTCATAAATATTGGCAATTTCAGTGTCCATATGGAGAATTCTTCCAAAGCCCAGGCCTGGACTCAACTTGACCTCCTTTTCTCCAAGAGTCTTGTCCACTACCTCACCTCAGCCACCCCTGCCAGCTACAGCCTAAACTTTATGCATTCGTCATAATTCCGATTTCCAACCACTGTCTCCTATCTTTCCAGCTTCTCCCAACTCCAGCCACACTTAGATCCCATCAGGAACTATTATGCCTGGATCCCTCATCTTTTCACTGTCCCTCACCCCCTTCCTACCCTCTTTCTGTTTTACTCTATATTTAAATTCAATAGACAAGAATTATAACTTAAACCCTCAAGTCCTTGTACTTGTTTCTTGTTTGGCTAAATCACAACCCTGGTTAGACTGCTCCAACTCTCTGCCTACTCTGTGCCGTCCTGTGCAATGAAACCAATCTCCTTTAAAAACGCCCAAACCTGCTGACTGGTCTCAAGGGCATCCTTATGGCTGTGCAATAAGTATTATAGTCCTGAGTCCATTCACTCTCCCACAACCCTACACAACTATCTCACCATTTCTTTTCCTGCCTCAAACCTTCACCACTTCCTCCCTCCTTCTCCTTCTCACTCTTCCTATTTTGATGAGAAAACCCAAGGCAATCAGAAAAGAACTTCTCTAAAATCTCCCGCAATCACATCTACTTGCACACCTGTACCTATGCCTTCGAGGTTCCCTTCTCTCTTATTTTGATGGCTGAAGTATCCTTGCTCCTAGCTTAGACCAGTTCCTTGAAACATACAATGTCCCAGCCTCTCTTGCCCAGTTAAGGCACTTTTCTGGCAATTCACCTCTCTCCTATTTGCCGGTTTCTCCCTCTATTGGATTACTCACACCAGCATATAGCATGCTGTTATTTCTCCCTTCTTTAAGAAACACCTCTCAAACCCATCTCCCCTTTGAGCAAAGTCTCAGTTGTTTCAAGCTGCTATAACCAAGTACCACAGACTGGGTGGCTTAAACAACAGAAATCTGTTTCTCACAGCCATGAAGACTGGACGTCTGATGCCAGGATGTCAGCGGGGTTGAGTTCTGGTGAGAGCCCTCTTCCTGGTTTGCAGAGAAGACAGTTGTCTTCTTGCAGTATCCTCACATGGCAGGGAGGGGACAAGCTCTCTGCTTTCTTCCTATCAGGGCACTAAGCCCATTATGAAAACACCCTCATGGCCTCGTCTAAACCTAATTTCCTCCCCAAGGACCCATCTCCAAATATCATCACATTGGGGGTTGGAGCTTCAATATCAGAGTTTGAGAGGGGCCACACTCTAGTCCATAGCAATCTATCAACCCATTTTTCACCTTCCCTCTATAGACAAACTCCTAAGACAGTGTGTATATTCACTGTTTCCATCACTTCATTAAAACTGCTCTTATCAGGGTCACTAATGCTAAATCCAACTGTCAATTCTCATTCCTCATTTTACTTGTTCCTACCAGCAACATTTGTCACGGTCTGATCACATCTTCTTCTTGAAACACCTTCTCTACGTGGCTTCCAGGATACCACACTCGCTCCTGTATTTCCTTTCCTCAGGACTCTTTGCTAGTTCTTCCTTCTCAGCCTGATCACAAACAATGCAATGCCCCAGAGCTCAGACCTTGGACCTCCAGTCACTTCCTTGATAGGTATAAGGCTTTCCCTTGAATCTCAATCAGTAGGATGAACTGCCTACCTGACATTGCCACTTGGATGGAGGAGACAGAATACACTCAAGTAAAGTAAAACATATAGTGGCACCACAGACGGCATCCTGCTCCACACCACCTGCCCAAACCTAGTCCCCTCACATCCTGTCCACACAAGGAAATGGCAAACTTTATTCTTCTAGCTCCTCAGCCTGAACATTTTGGAGTCCTCTTTGACTAGTCTGTCCTGTACACCCAACATCTGATCCAGTAGGCAAATCCTGACAACTCTGTCTTCAAATTATATCTGAAATCCAGTCGCTTCTCACCTCCTCCCCTGAAATCATTCTAGCTCAACAATCATCGTCTCTCACCTAAATACTTCCTAAGTGATGTCTCTACTTCCGCCCTTGTTGCCATCAGTCTATTCTCAACACCATGCCTGGAATGACCCTGTGCACATACGTTAGGTCATGTCACTTCTCTGCTCAAAACCCTTGAGTGATTCCCAGCTCATCCAGAGTAAAAGTCGAAGTCCTTCCGTGACCCACAGGCCTACATATCTGCTCTCTCTACATTCCGACCCCTCCAACTTCCTCTCCTTAATGCTTGCCTCCTGGCCCGCTTGGCTCCAGCTGTTCCCTCTGAATTACTCCCAGGTACCAAAATGGCTCGCTTCCTCACCTCCTTCAGTTCTGTACTTGAACAGCATCTTCTGGGTGAGAACCACCTCAGCCTACCTGTCTAAAATTGCAACCCCCGCCAAAACCGGTTTGGCTCAGTGGATAGAGCCTCGGCCTGCGGACTGAAGGGTCCCGGGTTCGATTCCAGTCAAGGGCATGTACCTTGGTTGTGGGCACATCCCCAGTAGAAGGTGTGCAAGAGGCAGCTGGTCGATGATTCTCTCTCATTGATGTTTCTAACTCTCTATCCCTCTCTCTTTCTCTCTGTAAAAAAATCAATAAAATATATTTAATAAATAAATAAAATAAAATAAAATTGCAACCCCCTTCCCCACGTTTTTCCTCCTTAGCTCTTTTAACCAACAGACTATGTATTTTATTTAACTTGATTGTATTCTATCTCCCCCATCTAGAATGTAATCTCCTTGAAAGGGAAGGATTTCTGCCCTATTCTGGTGCCCAGAACAATATCCTACACATAGTAGGCAGCCAACAGATATTTGTTGACCAAATGAATGACTGAAATCATAATGAGGGTGGAGACTGTGTCCATTACTCTCCACCATACCTCCAGTTCCTAGCACAGTGCCTGGCATACAGTAAGCACTCAGTTAATATTTGTTTAATAAAATAAATAAATGAATAGTTTTGTTGTGAAGATTAAGGCACAAAAAAGATATTAAAGTATTAATAGAATTACAGGAATAAAGAACCATTATTCCTGTTAGATCCTCAATGCAACGTAACTTAAATTTAACATTTTTTTCATAGTGGAGTCCTTGAATCACTTTTTAGTAGTGAAGAATCACATAGAAAGAGATTCAGAATTTCAGATGTGTGATAGGCTTTTGTTAAAACAATATAAAACGCTCCTAAGGTGACACATCTCAGGGAAGTGAGTCAGGTGGCCGGGGAGAGTCTGAAGTGGATGGCCCTGGATGTCAGTGGACTCTCTGCTGGAAAGGGGAGTGACAAGGGCATGTGGACAGATGGGGATGACATGGACCTCGCTGATGATGGCTATCACCCGACCACCAGAAAATCCTAAAAAAATTTGGTGGAAGTGTTATGGTAGCAACAACAGGTGGTCCAAAAATCTATAAGCAGGGCTTTGAGATCCACTAAGGATCCCAATCGGTGTTCATGAAGTTCATGAAGTGTCTGTAAGAACTGTTAGAAACATAAACATAAAATAGACATCCTACCCCCCTTCAGTCCTCGAGGTCAGCCCACAGATATAAACGCGGACCCATGGGGTAAAGCATATCCATTCAGTGCTCATGTCAGTTTGGAAACATATGGTGGGTGCTTCCACCCACTGCCTGACCTTTCCTCTAGAGCTGTTCTGAAGTTTATTCCGATTACGGGGGTCAGGCACAAGCCTTCGGCAGGGACCGAGGTTACGCTCACCTCTGTGCACAAAGGTGAGCATGGTACCCTTTACTGCTAGTGCCTTCCTGTGCAATGATGGAAGGCCATCATTTCTCCGTGAGGCCTCTGTTGTCTTTTGGAAGGCTGCAATAAGACCATTTCCTCATCTACATTTCGTTAGGATTCCCCCTGACCCAAACCTTTTAAATCTTATTTACCTGATTAAAACAAAGAACCAAGTACAAGTATCTCAGAGCACCGTAACTTAAAGAATCTGACCTAGAAACTGCCATATGGCCTTTTTTTGGCTCTGAAAGTAAGGGAAGGAATGCTGAATCATTCTGCTCCTAAGAGACAAATTATAACACACCCTGATTTCAGGTCAAGCTTATTTTTTTCTGTCTTGGTATCTGTCTCTGAGTTTGTGGCTATACTTGTTTTTTGGGGACAGTTAATCGTAAAAACCTGTGGGTGGTCAAAGACCTTAATTTGCACTAATGACCCTGTCCTCATATAATGGGTCATCATAAAAACACTTACAAAAATTTACACATCCACTCATGATCTCCCCAACACAAAAGCTAATTACAGTAAAAGTCTCTTATTTTTAAGTTAGCCTTTAAAAGGCACCTCACTCATGCCCTAATCCAGTGGTCGGCAAACTGCCGCTCTGTTGACCAATGAGTTTGCCGACCACTGGGATAGGGGCTTAATCCCAAGGGACAACAGCCTGTAATTATTGGAATCGAGAGTCTAGGTCAGTGGTCGGCAAACTCATTAGTCAACAGAGCAGCAAACCGAGGCCTGTGAACCGCATGTGGCTCGCAAGCTGGTTTGCCGACCACTGCCCTAACCGGTTTGGCTCTGTGGATAGATCGTCAGCCTGTGGACTGAAGGGTCCCAGGTTCAATTTCAGTCAAGGGTATGTACCTTGGTTGCCGACACATCCCTCGTAGAGGGTGTGCAGGAGGCAGCTGATCGATGTTTCTAACTCTCTATCCCTCTCCCTTCCTCTGTAAAAATCAATAAAATATATTTTAAAATAAATAAAAATAAAAAATAAAATAAAAATAAAAGGCACCTCACCCAGTCATCCAACAAACAAGGCTTACTGTGGACCATTATAGAGCATACATATGAGGAATCCCCATTCGTTTAGTGGGAAAAGGAACATAAACTTTATAAATAGATGTTATAATAAAATATGATGAATGCTATTTTAAAAGGTATGTACAATGTGATTTGGCAGCAGATGGAAGAGAAAAACTGCTTGGGCCAGGGTAGGAAGTTTAAGAAAGACTTTATAGAGATGAGTGGCTTGAGCTGGATATGAAGGCAGAATAAAAGTTTACCATGTGGGAGGGACCTGGCCTAGATGGGCATTGCAGGCACAGCAAATTTCAGTGCAAGGGGTGAGATGAAGTCAGTGTGGGCTGATGGGGGCAAGTGGGGGGTCAACTGTGGAATGGATGAGAGGAAACAGAAATTCTGGTTCTGCTGAGATCAGAATTACTGCGTATCAGTCCTTACTGCCAACCTGGATGCCCTTATTGATGTTTATAAAAGTTAATATGTAAAAAGAACTTACAGCTGTGCCTGGCACACAATTAAACACGATGTATATTATGCTTTGGCTATTGCTATACGCATTTTGGTGCCACATTCACCACCATCTCATTCCCAGGGGTGAGGATAATTAATAAATATTAGCTGAATGAATGAAGAACTTGAGGTTTCTAGGAAGGAAATGAAGGTGGATGTGATTCTCATGATGCTATAGCCAGCAGAAAGGTGAAGGGCACCTTCACCTTTTCTATGGGACTGTTTCAGTCACCTGAAGGTCATTCCACTTTTTCCAGTCATCTCCCCACCCAAATCTGTGCTGGGGCGTGTAGATGACTGGGTTAAAAATAAATACTCATAAAACCTTGCATTTGCATAGCATTTTCAGTTTACTTGTGTTAGCTTAAAAATAACTATAGTCTTTAAACCCAAAACTTTTCATCTCTTGTCTGAATCCTATTTGCAGATACAACCTGAAATTCTTAAAAAAAATAAATTAAAAAAAATATATATATATATATATATATTTTTTTTTAATATATTTTATTGATTTTTCATAGAGGAAGAGGGAGAGTGAGAAACATCGATGAGAGAGAATCATCGATCAGCTGCCTCTTGCACACCCCCTACTGGGAATGTGCCCGCAACCAAGGTACATGCCCTTGACCGAAATCGAACCCAGGACCTTTCAGTCTGCAGGCCAACTCTATCCACTGAGCCAAACCGGTTTCGGCACAACCTGAAATTCTTTCTCTCAATTTGAGCCTCTACCTATGGAAGCTCAGGAGAGGATTTAAGCAACTGCCAGAGGCACTGACTCCATCCACTCTTCGATCCTGGGGAAATGTTCTCAAGAAGAAATAGAGAAGATGAAGACTTTGTAAAGGTGGCACCTTTACTTCCTCAACTATGGAAGTGCTTTGCAAAGTCACTATCCGGCCTCCATTTAATTCAATTTGGTTCATGTCCACATCTACCGAGAAAAGTACTCTAGGCTGCAGATGTCACTAAGCACAGTTACCCCACATCACGGGGCCTGGAATGAGGACATCAAGTTTTGAACTGTGGGTTTGCTGCTAACTAGCGAGGTGACACTGAGCAACTCATGTCGTCTCTTTGAGCATCCGGTTCTCGATTTGTAAACTGAAGGGGTGAAACCGAAGGGATGATCGCAAAGTCCTTACCAGCTCTCACATTCTGTAATTCTCAAATGGGCAACAGCATCCAGATCATTATGAAGATCTGTTTCTATGTTTCAGAGACAGTACATTCTGGAGTATTTTTTCAGAAGGATATTTTGGCTTAGCAAATTGCCAAGAGTTTTCTATAGTTTAAATACAGAAGAAACTGGGAAATAGAGCCGATAATCTTTAGTTATTCAAAATGTTTGAGTGCCTATTGTGTATAAGGCACTATTCTAGTCACTTATTACAGCACTGAACAAAACAAATGAGATCTCTCTTCTGAGGGAACTCACTTTCTTATGCTTTAATTAACCCACCCAACAAATAAATCTTTTGATGTTCTAGATGGCAGAAACAGTGATCTAGTAAGTTTGCTTTATGTGTTGTGATATATGTGTGGCTATATGAACTAGCAAAAAATTTTTTAAAATGCATCAAAAATACTTGATTTCGATTTCTCCATTGACCAGGCAAATGACCATATAGATTTTGTTGTACTTTAAAAAGTAATAATTCCTGGTTCATTAATTGATTGAGAGACACAGGACTTCAGTAAAATTTTGTTTAGTAAACAAAAGGGTTGAAATGCCTTCTGCAGCTCTAGAATTTAATTTTCTCTTTTGTTAGGGCTGCTTCTTTAAAATGGGGGTTTAGATATAAAACAGAGAACATTCCCCCACTCTTTCACAGCGTGTTTGATGGGGTCTATCACAGGAACATGTGGAATTCTGGCTACCGTATCTAAAAAAGGCATCATTACAAGTTGTAAATAAATAAACTGAAGAGCAAACGAAGCAACCCTGGGTCTAGGTGAGTGAAAATAACAGATTATCCCACTTAAGTATGGCACTGACACAGAATTTCAGAGCTGAGGGAATCTTAGCCCTTCATTTTATAACGAGAAACCTGAGATTCAAACCCATAACGTGTCTTGGTCAAGGCAAAGCCAGGATACTTGTTAGCAGCAAAACTGTAATAAGAATCCAGGTCTGCAGATTCCTTGTAATTTAGTTCTACATTAACTGGGGGCTTTAGCAAGTCAAGGAGAGAGAGAGATGGTACTCTTTATGGTTGACAGACACTGTTTTAGACTGAATGTGAGACATCTTATGTTTGTAGTATATTTCTCCAATAGGCTATATAGTCTGATACTACTTATCAAGGATTTAGACATGGTTTTGGATGAAACATCTAGAACAGATACCTTCCACTAAGAAACGAGTCATATTCAAAATATCACTTGTAAGCAGCCAGTTCAGAATTTGGAATCCCTTTCCCCCCACCAAAGAGAAGTAACAAATTATGAGCTTATTTAAGCAAGTGTGGTTGAAATAATATGCAAGGTATCCCAGGAAGCACCCTCAAGGAGGGTCCAAATCCGTTTGAGTCCTACACCCCCCTGAAGTAGCTGTAACCCAGGGCGAAAGTTCCTAATCCATAGATTCCTACGTCAGACTGCTTGCATTAAGAATAATTAAAAATACCTAAAAACATGATTGACCTTTTGTGGTCAGGGCCACAGATGATAACCATGTCTCTCCAGAGACATCTCTTGGACACAGCCGTGGAGAAACCAGTGAGACCAGAATGGTCTGTACCTGGAGTCTTGGCTTTTCTGGAATCAGAACTCGACATTTTCCTTTTTTAGGAGAGACGATGAATTTAAAGACAACCCATCAAAGACCTACTCTCCCACTTTACATTCACGAGGTGACTCCAATCTTCCTCAGGTTTTCCCCTATGTAGGTTCCTACTCTGGGAATGATATTCCCATGTAGTGCGTGATGCTTACGCGCTCTCGGAAAACTTTTAAAACACTCGTGTTAATGGCAATTTTGTACATTTCACGTGGGTTTCCATAAATCTCCCCCGGCAAGAAATCGATGCAAGCAGAATTTGGGACTGGCAGCTTGCTTTCCTTCCAAACGGCTTCAGGTACATTCGAGTTCCTCCTACAACAAAGTACCCTGAGTCAGTTCATCCCCGCTCCCAAATCCTGGCCTGGGGCCGATGGTGGTGGTCCAAAGAAGCTTTCAAGGTTAGGAGCTGGAAGATCCAAGCCCAAGAGGTCTGGCTGGGGACTGTGGCCGGTTCCGGGGACCCGGAGGAGACTTGCCTGGGGGAGGCCCAGGGTGCGCGCCCCCTGGCCGGCTCTCCGGACCCCCTGCGCGCCCGCCTGCCTCCCCGCTCCCCCGGGGCCGCCGCACTCACCGAGGTGGCCGCCGACGACGGTGACCGCGATCTGGTCCATGAACACCGCGCGGAAGCGCACGCCCTGCTCCGCGCAGCGCTGCTGGAGAGCGCGCAGGATCTGCACCTGCGGGTAGTCCTCGCAGATGCGCCGGTCCGTCAGGAACCAGAGCTGCGGGCACATGGCGGCCGGCACGGCGGCCCCGGCGCGGCGCGGACCCCGGGCTCCCCGCGCGCTCGCTCGGGCTGGCGGGCGATCGCGCGCCCGGCCCCGCTCCCGCCGGTGCGCCAGGCGCCTCTGCAGCCCTGACCCAGCGAATCTGCCGGCCGCGGGGCGCCGCGCCGGCCCCGGGAAGCCAATCAGCGCGCGGCGGCGGGCCCTGGCAGCCAATCAGCGCGCGGCGGCGGGCTTGGGCAGCCAATCAGCGCGCGGCGGCGGGCGCGGGCCGGCCGCGCGGCCAGCTGCAGAGGCGGCCTGCGGCTGCCGGGGAGGGGGAACGCGGCCGGCGGCCTGCGGCTACCGGAGGACGGGATGCTGGCGGGGTTCGGGGCCCCGGGAGCCGGGGAGCCGTGGGCGGGAGACCGTGAAGCTGAGAGAGGGCATCCTGCCCTGGACTCCAGTGGGCGTGGCGCTGCCGGTCGGGGTGGGGCGGTTGGAGCGGGAGGGGCCGGGGCGGCGGCCGGGTGGCTGGGAGGGGGCGGCCCAGCTGATGGACTGTTGTAAGGATGCGCAGAGGGGATGTGTCCCAAAGGCGATCGATGGCGAGCTTGGTGGCGATGGTGAGGGGAATGGGGGAGGGAGAGGGGAAGAAAGGGTTGCAGTGACCGGTGGCCTCTTACAGAGTCAGGGCAGGGCCTCAGGAGCCTGGCGAAGGTCACCTGGCTAGGCCCCCAGTTGGACCCTGGCCTTGGAATTCTCTGCCCAAATACTGGCCTGGAGCTGGAGGTAGGGGGTTGATGGGGAGTTGGGTTTTAGCCGTCTCCCGTTTAGGTAGTTTGAAGGCACATTTCTCAAGGTCTCAGATGTTCTTACACTGGACACACCCCCCCCCCAACCCCCCCCCCCCCCCTCCGTCCTAGTTTGCAGTTCTGGGGCTGTAGAACCTCAACGTGATGAAAAAGGATCTGTGACTCCTTTTTTAGTGAGATAGACTTCTGGCTGGTCTTTCTTGCCCCTCAGTTCTTGCAACTTGCAACTGAGTCATCCTTAAACACCATCCTTGGTCCCAGCCAATTGCAAATCCTGTCTGCAAACAGCGATGTTGGAAGCCAGATTTTCCTTTCAAAATAACGGCTAGACTGAAGCTAGCCATCTTTGGAGACTGCATTGGCCCTTCCAGAATTATTAAAATATATGTTGTTGTTGTTTTGTTTTGTCTTATGGAAGCAAGAGTAATTTCAAGGCAGGCCCAGCAATGACAACTTAGAAATGGGGAAAGATGACTCAAGTAAGATACAGGCTTCACTATAAAGTAAATATTATGGAGGTGCATTCATTTAACCTCTATATGTGCCTTTGGAAAAGTTCTGTCTAAACAAATTTAATTATTTTTCAAGCAAGTTTAAGTACATTCTTTTATGTTACAAAATTCACCCCCACACCCATGTATGATTTTTTTTTTTTTTTTAAGTAACAGTAACCTAGTGCCCTATGGATTAGCAACTTTCAAAACTCTCTTCTAATCCACAGATCACCTTGGACACTAGATGTCCCATTGATACAGGTGCTTCCCACTGAGCTTCTGCAGGGTCATACATATGAGAACCATCTCATGATGACTCTAACCATTGCCACACCCAAGCAACCCGTGTTCACATTTACTCACACTGTTGGATTCTGATGGCTCTCAGATGTGTCAAAACAGTTCTTTTAGTGTTACAGGCAGCTTTCACCTGCCCCCCTCCCTCCTCGCTAGAACGTGTGCAAGGCACCAATGGGGAATAACTAGATTTGGACCAGTTTAGGTAGTAGCCACCATGCTGGTCCCAGAACTGCCATGCCAATCAGCGCTCCAGCCCTGAGGCTGGGCATGGCTGGCCATACTATGCACTATCCTTTCTGATGAGTGCTCCCATAGGAATCTAGAGTCCTGCCTGCAATTTGCCTCGGCTGACTCTACCTTTGCCTACGCTCCCTCAGCTCCTCAAACACACCAGTATATGAATAGTGGATATGATTTGAGGTTTTTTTTTTTTTTTTTCTAGAAGGCTCCTCAACAGTCAGGCAAAGCAGAGAGTGCAGAAGACTGGAAGCACTGTCATCTCACTGTACCTCAGTAACATCCAAATCCCGGTTTCATCCCATGGGGACTCCCTTCAACAGGAATAGCAGAGAATGTGGCCCATGTTGCCACCAGGTATGACCTCTAGTGGGGTGACTCAGTGAAATCAAAGGCGGTCAAACACATATGCACATTTCTCAATCTGTGTCTCTTATACTGCTGCCCTGTAACTACTTTTTATTTATTTAGCAGAAGGGTATGACATTGAAGAATAGGATGCTAGGGGGGAAAAAGAATAGGATGCTATATAATCTGGCACACAGCAACATTTTCTTGTTCTCCTTTTGTGTTATCTTCAATAAAAATATATTGGGCCGAAACCGGTTTGGCTCGGTGGATAGAGTGTCTGTCTGTGGACTGAAAGGTCTCCTGTTCAATCCGGTCAAGGGCATGTGTATTGGTTGCAGGCACATCCCCTGTGGGGGTGTGCAAGAGGCAGCTGGTCGATGTTTCTCTCTCATCGATGTTTCTAGCTCTCTATCCTTCTCCCTTCCTCTCTGTAAAAAGAAAAAAAAAAAAAAAAAAAAAATATATATATATATATATATATATATATATATATATATTTTAAAGCATATTAGATAGGGTTCTAGGCAAGGATAAGAAGGAGGGACACGTCCCAAAGTGGTTACTAAATACATGAAAGAGGATTAGTAGAATCTAATCTAGAGATAGTGAGAATAGTGAAGTAGATGACCTTAACCATTTGAGCTTAGATCTGTCTGCTCAGATTAAAGGACATAGAAAATTGTAAAGAAAAGATAACTTCAACCATAGGAGTGAAACAACTTTGAGTAACTGGCTTTCAAAGTGATCTGCCAACAGTCTTTCATCTACCAGACTAAATCCTGGTGAAAAGCAAAAGTTACATGAGTCACACCTGTTACTTGGAAAAATTAGTAATTGGCTTTGTCCCTTCTTGCCTGGGAAGCTGACAACATACTGTCAGTATTTGGTATTTAGTTGGTCATGTCTTGCTGAAGCCTTCAGATGTTATTTATTTTTTCAATCCTGAAGCCAGCTAAAGGTTCCTAGGAACCATTGTTATTTGACAACATCAGATAGTGTAATCATGTTCAGTAGAAGAGCGTGCATTGGACACAGCAGGCACTAGGTAGAATATATAGGAAGTAGTATAGGTAGTAAAACACACACACAAAAAAACACTGAACTAGAAGATTCAAGTTCTTGTCCTGTCTACCTAGCACTGCTAACTAGACAGCAAGGTGACATTAAGAAACTCATTTAAACCTCACTAGCCTTATTCATAACTTGAGATTCATAATTTGGTTACCTATTAAATACTAAATAAATAAAATAGCCTCTAAGGAATCTCTAAAATACTTTAATCCTATAGTCTCATTGGAAGTGTCACTAAATATTCAAGAAACTCATAGACAAACACCTGGAGCCAAGAGCAAATTAGCTGAACTGAGCCAACCACCAAGAGGAAGCAAGCCTGAACTGGTCAGACCAGAGGTGCGGCTGCAAAGCCTGCCCTCATTTCCCAGGAAGATGTGTGGAGGCCACGCACGGGGGCAATGGCAGGTAGTACTGGGGAAAGAATGTCATCATGGGTTCACTGAATGTTCCTTTCAATCTAGGTGTGAGATTTGAAATACATCTAAATGTTCTCCATGATTTACTTTGGAGGGGGTATTCTATCACTATATCTCTAGGGAAATATATTCAAAAAGAGCTACTTACACAATATTGTTCTTCAAGTACCTTATAGAGCAGTGGATCTCAACCTTTCTAATGCCGAGACCCTTTGATACAGTTCCTCATGTTGTGGTGACCCCCAACCATAAAAGTATTTTCATTGCTACTTCATAACTGTAATTTTGCTACTGTTATGAATTGTAATGTAAATATCTGTGTTTTCCGCAGAAACCGGTTTGGCTCAGTGGATAGAGCGTCGGCCTGCAGAATGAAGGGTCCCAGGATTCTGGTCAAGGGCATGTACCTTGGTTGCAGGCACATCTCCAGTAGGGGGTGTGCAAGAGGCAGCTGATCGATGTTTCTCTCTCATCGATGTTTCTAACTCTCTATCCCTCTCTCTTCCTCTCTGTAAAAAAATCAATAAAATATATTTAAAAAAATAAAAATAAATAAATAAATAAATATCTGTGTTTTCTGATGGTCTTAGGCAACCCTGCTAGCGGTTCTCAACCTGTTGTAGAGCCTAAGATAATTGGAAAACACAGATATTTACATCACCATTCATAATTCAGTAGCAAAATTACAGTTATGAAGTAGCAACAAAAATAATTTTATGGTTGGGGGTCACCACAACATGAGGAACTGTATTAAAGGGTCTCGGCATTAGAAAGGTTGAGAACCACTGCTACAGATGCTGTGAGCAACATAATAAACCAGTGGTAATACTAACATAAAGAATTATGTTGTTGTAATCATTCTGGATATACTAAATATGGGTCCAACAATTACTGGCTATCTCTTGGCCTTGCTTGATCTATGATATTGTTTATGTTCATAAGATATTTGACAGACAACTCTTCGGTTGTCTACAAGAATAGGAGAGAGGATCCTGGCTTATAGGAGATAAGGCTTAGTATAGGTCTAAGCCAGCGTTTTTCAACCGCTGTTCCGCGGCACACTAGTGTGCCGCGAGATGTTGCCTGGTGTGCCGTAGGTGCAGACAAGACAAGAATTTTATAATTTTTCACTATTTTGTTTACTTAATATTTCATAATAAAGTAATTATAAAATACTTTCTTTGTGTTTATTTGATTCCTATTCAAGAGAATTACTTTATATATAGTCAATATAGGCACAGAGTTAAATTTTTTAACATTTTCTAATGGTGGTGTGCCTCGTGATTTTTTTCATGAAACAAGTGTGCCTTTGCCCAAAAAAGGTTGAAAAACACTGGTCTAGGCAATACCTCCCAACCCCAGAGATTGCAAACAAGACATATGAGACGCTTAGAAAGTTTTCTGAACACCACCATTTCCAAGAGCTAGTCCCAGCCTGTGTACCAAGTCTTATTCCCAATACACAATTCCTGGAGTCAAGGCATCATTTGCAATTACTGTGTTTTCCGGCGTATAAGACGACTCCCTAATTTTACAGTTAAAACATAGGTTAGGCCTATATTCGCTGTATAAGACTACCCCCCACTTCAAAGAAAATACTTTGCTGTCAAGATCTGCAGGTAATTTTTGTGCAATTTTGGTCTTTTGCCCCCGATTTTCGGTTGACTTTTTTTCATTTCAAATGTCGTCTTATACGCCGGAAAATACGATATTTGCTTTTAGTTGAGCTCAGTACACCAGGGTGTTGGCTTCCCTGGGGAGTATTACACCAAAGCTTAGGCCTTTTGAGGGTGACGGAGGCCACTTCTCTTTTCTATCAAAGTTCTGAACCACATAATAAGACAAGAACTGGTAGAGGGAGGCCAAAATACAGTAACCTGCTTATTTCCTTGGAGAATGTGGCTTAGATGTGAGAATCAAGCTGTTTTCTTAAAAAAAAAAATATATATATATATATATATATATATATTATTGATTTTTTTACAGAGAGGAAGAGAGAGGGATAAAGTGTTAGAAACATCTATGAGAGAGAATCATGATCAGCTGCCTCCTGCACACCCCCTACTGGGGATGTACCCGCAACCAAGGTACATGCCCTTGACCGGAATTGAACCTGGGACCTTTGATTCCAACGCTCCATCCACTGAGCCAAACTGGTTTCGGCATCAAGCTGTTTTTTTTAATGCTGAACCTGGGAGTTAAATAAATTTGCTACCTAGTCAGAGAAATCACTGACTTTCTGGAAGGCTCTTCTATAAGGGAAGGACATTTATAAAACACAAAACATGAAGGAGCAGGGCAGAGGCCCTGCTACCTGTCCAGATCTATGACATCCCAAAGGAAGGAGATGGGAAGGTGGGTCTGCTGTACATGCTCAGCTTCTCCTTCCGAACTAATTAATCAGATAAGTTACTCCCCCCCCCCCCCCCCCGCATTATGCTAATAACACTGTTCCTGCCAAATAGAAGGGACTTTGGAAATTGAGAGGAAGCATTGCTCCACCCAGCCATTCTTTCCCATTAACAAAGACCTTTCCCAGCTCACAGGGAGGCCTAAGCTTCTGCACTGAAATAGTACATTTCCCCTCTTTCTAACCCACCCCTCGGGACAAAACAAATCCATAACGCCAGACAGAAAATGGTTCTTTAGGGGTGTTGAGGACAAAGATGGGAAATAGTGTGTTCACTTGCTTTCTTACAACACTGCACTCCTCCTTTGGGATAACCATGGGCGTGGTGACGGTAACTTTTTTTAAAAAAAAAAAAATTTTTTTTAATCAATCTTTATTGTTCATATTATTACAAAGGTTCCTCATTTCTTCCCCCCTCCACCAGGTTGGTAACTCTTAATGAATACTTTCTTGGAAGCTGCGGGTAGAGCATCTACAGAAACGATTTGGAATTTTTTGGCACAGATTTGTTTCTTCACCCTGCTTACTTACTTATCTAATCTTTCATTTATCTCACCCGCTGACTTCTGCTTGCATGTGGCTCTTCATTAGAAGGCGAGGATCACACTGGGTTCTCATGGGATTTATCAATATTTTATGCCATGGGTTATAGCCCAATGCTGATTATTTTCTTGCTTAAAATTATTCCACTTTTGGCCATTAGGAGCCTTTCCGTTGGTTCCGGTGTTCCTTTGACATATCCCCATCCTTGTCTTACTGTGTTTGTTTCATTTGTTTTGGGTTGTTTTTTTCCCCCTCTTTCTGGCACAACAGATGCTTCGGGATTATTGTGTATGTTTCCCATCTCAAGCCTAGAATCACCTATTTCAACAAAAAGCCATATTTGCCTCTAAAACAAACTCTAAAAACTGGTGAGGAAGGTTGGGAGTAGAATGGGTGGAACTGCACTTGCTACTGATTCAACTATTTTACCTTGCTTAATCCCCCCAAAGTTTGAAACCTATATTTGTTTCTTGTTGTTGTGGGTAACATTCACAATTTCTTATTGCTGCTCTAGCAAATAACCATAAACTTGGTGGTTTAAAAAAATTTTTATCTTGTAGCTCTCAAGGTCTGACATGGCTCTTTGGGGCTAAAATCAAGTGTTGGCAGGGCTGTGTTTCTTCTGGAGGCTCTAGGGAGAATCAGATCCTTGCCTTCTTCAACTTCTAATGGCTACCCACATTTTTTGGCTCATGGCCGGCTCCTTTCAGCAATGGCTTCACACCAACCTTCTCTCTCTCTCTTTCTCTCCTCCCTCTTCCATATATTTTTTTAAATATATAAACATTCTTTTTTTTAAAGTAATTTACATATATATTTTTTTAATTGAGTTTTTACATAGAGGAAGAGAGAGGGATAGAGAGTTAGAAACATCAATTAGAGAGAATCATCCATCAGCTGTCTCTTGCACACCTCCTACTGGGGATGTGCCCACAACCAAGGTACCTGCCCTTGACTGGAATCAAACCTGGAACCTTTCAGTCCGTTGGCTGATGCTCTATCCACTGAGCCAAAGCGGTCTCAGCCCTCTTCCATCTTTTAAGGCCCCTTGTTATTATTTTGGGCTCCCCTGGTTATCCAGAATAATAGCACTGTTTCAAAGCCTTTCACTTAACCTCATCTGCAAAGTCTGTCTTGCCATGAAAGATAACATAGTCACACTTTCTGGGGATTAGACAGTGGACATCATTGGGGGTTTATTATTCTCTCTACCACAAATGCCTAAAACCAAAAACTGCCATTTGCTGATAAATTGCAGATTTAGCCATTTCCTTTATACCACAGAGGATGTTCTAAATCTAAACGTTTTCAACAGCTTCAGATAATTGTTTCTCCTTTTCTTTTAAAAAAAATACTTTTTATTGATTTCAGAGAGGAAGGGAGAGAGACAGAAACATCAATGGTGAGAGAGAATCATTGATTGGCTGCCTCCTGCACGCACCCCACTGGGGACTGAGCCTGCAACCCAGGCATGTGCCCTTGACCGGAATTGAACCTGAGACTCTTCAGTCCATATGCTGATGCTCTATCCACTGAGCCAAACCTGCCAGGGCTGTTTCTCCTTTTCTAAAAAGGAGATCATAATAAGAATATTATGTAATAGACCTTCTAAACAACTATGTCACTTTTTGGTGTTTTGCCCAAAAATAGTAGCACAATTTTCCTCACTTGTTCTAGTGATATTTTCTCCAGTAACAATTTAGAACAGGTGGATTAATAGTCCATGTGGTTGATTTGCTTCTCCAGCCAAATGATCTCTAAACATGAAAGGCTAAGTCTTTACCCAGGTTCAGAGGCCATGATGGCTCAAAGCCTATTCCTTGTCTTCTATGTCTTTTCCATCCTGATAGTATAAGGCCCCATTAGTCAATCATGTAGGTCAAAGAATCTTCAACTATGTGCCTCATAGGGTGGAGCTAATGTATTAGACTTAAGATGAAGTAATAGTGAATTTTTTCCCAAATGGGAAAGAATTTACAGTAATGAATAGAATGTTATAATTTTAAAAAATGTTCTCCATTAATTTTCCTTAGCACTGGTACATTCTACTGCTTGTCTCTCAGCACATGCTAGCTGACAACAAAAGAAATAAACAAGACACCAATTAATATTAATAGAAAAAAGTTAGAGATAAGAATAAAAAAGTCATGCCTACTTCAATAGCTCATGGTGCTTTAAATATATATATATATATATATATATATATATATATATATATATATATATTGATTTTAGAGAGGAAGGGAGAGGGAGAGAGAGATAGAAACATCAATGATGAGAGAGAGTCACTGATTGGCCACCTCCTGCACGCCCCCTACTGGGGATGGAGCCTACAACCCAGGCATGTGCCCTTGACTGGAATTGAACCCAGGACTCTTCAGTCCACAGGCCAACACTCTATCCACTGAGCTAAACCAGCTAGGGCTCATGGTGCTTTTCTATAATTTTATGTTGCCTCCATCTATTAGATAAATATTTTGCTAGCAAACATGCTTTATCACATAAAGAACTCTGGATGTAAAGGATAAATACCTTCCCTTAAATATGGTGGAGCCAATTACAATTTCTTGATTGTCTTAGAGTTTTTACAAAATGATAACATTTCTACCTTGGAAAAGACAAATTTAATCCTGCAGGGGCAAGAAAATGTATGGGCTTTGGAGCTAGGTAGATCTGAGTACGAACACCTTACTAGCTGCATGATTTCAAATACATCGCTTCACTGAATAATTTTAATTACTTAGGAATTACATTTGGTTGTTTATACAAGGTCATGATTAATTATGAAAGCGACTTATTTCTCCCTCAAAGTAATGACGTGTGGAGTTAGGAAGGTCAGGACTGGTGTGGTGGCACATTGATCATTACATTTCTAGGTTCTTCCTTTCCACATGCCCCACCATCTTTAGCACAAAGCTTCCATATTCTAGATCACTCATGTCTGAGATGGCTTTTGAAGTTCTAGCCATCTCATCTGTTTTCCAAGCAGCAAGAAAGATGAAGAGAAAAGGGCAGGTAAAGCTTTGCAGGAAGCCCCACCCAGAGACTATGCTTATATCTGAGTGGCTTTTATCTGCAAGGGAAACAGGAAGTATAGTTTGGGACACACTATTCAAAATCTGGAAGGAGAGGATCACACGGGATTCTGTGGCAGAGATGCCTAAATGGTCTCCATCTGATCTATAATTTCCTTCTTTTAGCAGTAGATTCACCATCATACCTGTCCACCACTAGTTTTGACCTTAGCAGCTGGCTACTAAGTAGAGGTTACTTTATCCTCCTGCAGGTAGCTGTGGAAATGTGACTATGATCTTTGTGGATAATGGGATGTGAGTTAAAGTGTTTGTGTATGATTTTCTTTCCTTCATCCTCTCTCTTCCTCCTTCCCCACAGGCTGGGGCATGCATGTGAAGTGGCAAGTCAGCTTTTATCCAACGGATGAGAACAAGACCTTAGATGATGGTGAACTAACAAGATAGAAGGAGCTGGGTCCCTCCATGGCTGATGAAGTAGAGCCACCTGTCACCCTGGGCTTTCCAGCTGCCTCTTGTGAGAGAAAAAATAGACCTCCACCTTGTTCAAGCTACTGTATTTTGGTATCTTTTTGTTACTGAAACCTAGCTTGTATCCTAATTAGTCTGTGCTTCCATTTACGTTTCTGTGACATGGCAGCAGAATTATGTACTCCACTAGGTTGTTGCAAGAATTAGAAACAGCCCTAAACAGCTTAGTGAATATAGCGTTGGCCTGCTGACTGAAGGGTCCTAGGTTCGATTCCGGTCAAGGGCACATGCCCAGGTTTCCAGTTCAATTCCCAGTGGGGGGCGTATAGGAGCAGCTGATCAATGATTCTCTCTCATCATTGATGTTTCTACAATATCTCTGTCTCCCTCTCCCTTCCTCTCTGAAATCAATTAAAAAAATTATATGGGGGGGGGGAGAATTAGAAATAATATAAATAAGGCACCTGGGTCATAACTATTATATGTCATAGTTATAAGCATAGGTTTCATCAGAGGCTCCTGAGAAGCTGATTCAAAAACTTGGAGGAAATAGGCAGCATACTCCTCCACCAGTATAATGGAGAGCTATTATGTGTGATTGGATCCTTGATTTAGCCACAAAAGCATTAGAACAATAAAATCTTGGATTTAAATGTAAGGAAGCTAGTTAAAATGTTTAGAAAATACCCCCTGATGCATTTCCCCTTCTTAATAATATGGATCAGTTCCTTGCCTGAAGTTGGCATGAAGCAAGCACAGACCGCAGCAATGACAAATCTCAGTAGTAGTCATCAGAATGACACTGCAAAAGACAAAGTGGAACCAGCATTCCCTCAGGGGCTAAAACATTGGGATCAGGGAAGACAGCAAGACAGCATGGGGTACCACCCCTGCTGTGATGAGGGGGAAACAGTGCCAGCAGGGAGTCTGAATTCTGAACTGACTAAATTCAATTTAAACTCAGAGGCATAAACATAAATAGAATTTCCCCATACTATTAGCAGGAATAGAGCAGTGTTTTTCAACCTTTTTTGGGCAAAGGCACACTTGTTTCATGAAAAAAATCACGAGGCACACCACCATTAGAAAATGTTAAAAAAATTTAACTCTGTGCCTATATTGACTATATATAAAGTAATTCTCTTGAATAGGAATCAAATAAACACAAAGAAAGTATTTTATAATTACTTTATTATGAAATATTAAGTAAACAAAATAGTGAAAAATTATAAAATTCTTGTCTTGTCTGCACCTACGGCACACCAGGCAACATCTCGCGGAACAGCGGTTGAAAAACGCTGGAATAGAGGCTTGAGTCTAAGATAGGATTAATTGTAGAAAATAACGAACATTATAACCTTTTGCACATCTGAGTCATAGGATGCAAATTTCTGTCCTGCTACATGACACTTACAAGGTCAGTTTAAAAAAAAAAAAAAAAAAAAAAGCACAAGTTTAGGTCCATTTCATTTATAGAACATAGATTCCATACTCTTCAATAAAACATTAGCAGATTTAATCCATTAGGATAGTAAAAGAATAATGCCTTACATCCAAATAGTGTTTAGCCTGCAAAGGCAAGTGTGATAGGATTTTAAATTGGAAGTTTCGACCAGAAACCCTAAGGCAGAATATATTAGATGGCAACGTTGTCAGCAGACCATCCTGTAGGAGTTTTCAAGGAGACAGGAAAAAACTGGTTTCACAATTCTCAACTCTCTCGCCCTCAGGGTCATAAAGATAGTTGGTGTAGGACTTTATGGTGAATTTTCTACAGAGAGCTGTGCTGTGGGGTTGGGGGAGGGGGGGTACTTTATCATTCTCTTCAAGTCAAGAGGGAGCCATTTCAGTAGGACCTCTTGGGGAGATTGATATGTAGTCCTCCATGTCGTGGGCCCGTGTCTGACTCATGCCTGGAACATATAGAGGCAGAGATGGGGTGGACTAGCTCCTCCAGCTACAGTGGTGAAGGTGAAATGATTATGTCAAGTGGCCCACACTCCAAGAGTCAGTGTGGATGATTTATTTGGAAAGAGAACCTTTTTAAATCCTGCCCCAAAGAATTGCTTGGGAGAGCCATCAGAAACACCCAGTATTGAGGGAACCAACAAAAAACAAAAGCTAAGATGGGAACAGCCATGGAAGGGAAAGGGCATCGCCTGCATTGTGGCAGGTGTGACAGGCTATGCCCACTGGGGGCTTCTGCCCACAAGCATACCTCAAGAGAAAAGTAGTCAGCTTTCAATAGCTGCCAGTCCCACGGGGCTTAAAACTACTTAACAAGAATATTTTTCTCTTGCCAAAACCGGTTTGGTTCAGTGGATAGAGCATTGGTCTATGGACTGAAAGGTCCCAGGTTCGATTCCGGTCAAGGGCATGTACCTTGGTTGCAGGCACATCCCCAGAGGGAGTGTGCAAGCGGAAGCTGATCGGTGATTCTCTCTCATCGATGTTTCTAACTCTCTATCCCTCTCTCTTCCTCTCTGTAAAAAATCAATAAAATATACTTTTTAAAAAAAGATTATTTTTCTCTTAAACCTGAGAGTCAGCTGTAAAAGAAGGAGATGTCCTAGGTGGGGAAATAGTTTAATAATGGCCCTACCTCCCCTCCCTTCCTACTATAAATGTTCATGAGCATGGTTTAAGTTAGAAGAGAAGAGTTTTCACTTTAAATCAAGTTGATATTTTTATTTTTGTGTAGAATTGGGCATTATGATGCTTGAATAGAGACTGTGGGACTCTTTATTTATTTAAGAGACTGTGGGACTCTTTATTTATCTAAGAGTAATGTGAATTGCTGAGATTCATCAAAAACAGAGGGTCAACCTTCTCCAATAAATAAAATTTAAAGGAACATTGTGAAAATAAAATAAAATAAAGGAACATTGTATGTAAGAACCAAAAAGCACGAAACTTCAAAAAATTGGTAAATTGAAGTTCACCAGGTTTACAAATTTGGGAATCTATATACATAGTGGAACTACATAGTGGCCTGGCATGGAAATTCATGCACTGGAGGGGGAGGGTCCCTCAGCCTTGCCTTCCCCCTCTCACACTCCGGTAGCTTTCAGGGGTGGGAGGCGACCTGGTGATCAAGGGAAGGTGATGCCCCATCACATCTCTGCTGCTGCCACTGCTGGCAGTGAAAGCCTCGGTCGGCCCTGGTTACCTGAGCCTTAGGTGGCTCTGGGCAGCTGGGCAGCCATCATGCAAGGCTTGCCTGCACCTCGGGCTGGCTCTGGGCAGCTGGGGGGCTGAGAGGACTGGGGGACTCTGGAGGTAGGTACGCAGAGCAGCTGGGCCCACCTGCCACCCCGGCAGGGCTGATGGGACTGGCATCACCATCTTGTGGCTGTGAGTGCTGCCATCTTTAAGGGCATGGCAGTCAATTAGCATATCCCCTTCTTATTGGCTGTGGATGCTGCCATCTTTGAGGGCGGGGCAGTCAGTTAGCATATTCTCTCCTTATTGGTTGTGGGCACCGCCATCTTTGCGATGGCATGAGGGTCAATTAGCATATTCCCTCTTTATTAGATAGGATGTTATTCAACCAGAAAGAGATGTAAACTACTAATATATACAATAACATGGATGAATTGCAAATACAATATGCTCAGTGAAAAGAAAACAGACACAAAAGAATACATAGTGTATGATTTCACATATATGAAATCCTAGAAAAGCCACAAGAACCATATCATGATATCCTGGGGCCACCATGCTCACTGCAGCATTATTCATAATTGTCTCCAATGGAAACAACCCAATGTCCATCAGCTGGCACATGGATAAATAAAATGGGCTCACTAATAAAAAGGAATGAAATACTGTAGATGCTACAACAGGTATAATCCTTAAAACATTATGCAACTGAAAGAAGCTGTCACAAAGAACCACATGTTCTATGATTTCACTTATTTGAAACTAGAGGACTGAAGCATGGAATCCTTGGCTGGCCCTCGTAGCCCCTCGCAGCCCCTCACAGCTTCAGCTGACCCTTGCAGCCCCAGCTTCGTCCCGAAGGTCATCAGGACGGTCGTCTGGAAGGATGTCTGAATAGTTGTTTCTGCTGTTCTGTCTAATTAGCATATTAGCTCTTTATTATATGGGACAGTGGTAGGCAAACTCATTAGTCAACAGAGCGGCAAACCGCATTGGCTCTCAAGCTATGGTTTGCTGACCACTGATATAGGATGTCCAGAATAGGCGAATATACAGAGACAGAAAGTACATTAATGGTTATCTAGGGCTGGGGTGAAATGGTATGAGGTTTTTTTTTATTTTGGAGGGCGGGGTTGATAAAAATGTTCCAAAATTTATTGTGGTGATGATTGTACTACTCTGTAAATATACTAAAAACTATTGAGTTGCACATTTTAAATGGGTGGATTGTATGGCATGTGAATTATCTCTCAAGAAAAGTGATTTGCAAATAATGATGTTGAAGATGATTGGAAATCTTTGGAGAAAGAATAAAATCGTATTCTTAGCAGTACCATTAAAAATACACATCTGATGAATTAAAAACCTAAATATAAAAATTGAGAATACTAGAAAAAACTACTGAAAAATGCTTATGACTTCAGGAGCAAGGAAAATCTTATTGAAGAAGATTCAAATTTTAACAAACTTAAAAGAAAAGTGATATGCTTGACTGTATCAGTATTAAAAACTTCTGTAAAACAGTAGGTAACAAAGAAAGCTAAAGGTAGGTAACACACTGAGAGAAAATATTTGCAGTATGTGTATCAGAAAATTATGATTCATAATGTATAAAGAACTCAAATAATTAATTACAAAAAAGGAAAGGAAATAGAATACCAATAGATAATATACAAATGGGACAACATAAATTACCAATATACATATTAAAATCAATTTTAACCAACTCTCTTGGGATTCAGGAAAATTTAACTTAAAATAAAAAGTTTTACTCTTTAGATAGTTAAGAATTTAAAGGATTATTAATATTAAGTGTTAGAAAAGATGTGAAAAAATTTTACAAAGTTGAGATGGGTAATTTCCACAGAGACTGCTAGTAGGAATATAAATTGGCACAGGCACTTTGGAGGGCGAATTAGCAGCATTGACTGAAATGTAAAATATGTGTATATCATGACCTAGGAACTCCCCTCTAGGCATTTACCATAGTGAACCATTTATCCATGTGCACAAGACACTTGTACAAAGATGTTTTGTTCATTGCAGCGTTGCTTATCATAGGACAAATTAGGAACAATTTAAAGGTCTAAGGTCTATCAGAAGTAAATTGATTATGTAAAATTTAAAAGAAAAGGTTGATTTCTATGTACAGAGAATGATCTCCAGGATTTATTACTGGGTGACAAAACAAAGTTGTAGAGCAATGTTTGATGTACCATTTAGTTAAAACAGCCTCACACAAAAAATCGTTATTGCCAGGTGTGCATATATTTAAAATATAAGCGTCAGTCTGTGGGCTGAAGGGTCCTGGGTTCGATTCCGGTCAAGGGCACATCCCCAGTAGGGGGTGTGCAAGAGGCAGCTGATTAATGACTCTCTCATCGATGTTTCTAACTATCTCTCTCCCTTCAGTAAAGATCAATAAAATAGCCGAAACCAGTTTGGCTCAGTGGATAGAGCGTCGGCCTGCGGACTAAAAGGTCTCGGGTTCGATTCTGGTCAAGGGCATGTACCTAGGTTGTGGGCACATCCCCAGTAGGGGGTGTGCAAGAGGCAGCTGATTGATGATTCTCTCTCATCAATGTTTCTAACTTTCTATCCCTCTCTCTTCCTCTCTGTGAAAAATCAATAAAATATATATTTAAAAAAAGATTAAAATATAAAATATAAGAGAAGGGGAGGGTCTAAGATACTACCAAACAAACAAACAAACAATCTAATAATAGCACTTAACATAATACTGTTTTCTATTAAGATAAATTGCTCTAAGCTCTTTGTAAGATTGAACTCATTCAATCTTTACAACAACCCTGTAAGATGTGTGCTATTATTAGCTTTGTAACGATGAACTGAAACTGAGAGAAGTTAAAAGATTTGTCCAAAGTCATAAGTAAGTTGCATAATCAAGACTTGAACTTGGACAATCTAGCTCCAGAGCTATCAGTCTTAAGTTTGGTTATATAGGGGAAGAGAGGGATGATATTGGAGTAGTATTCAAATAAAATTATGGCCTACTTTGTATTGTCTTTATTTTTTAAACTAGAGGTCTGGTGCATGAAAATCCATGCACTGGAGGTGGGGGGTCCCTCAGCCCGGCCTGCCCCCTCCCACAGTCCAGGAGTCCTCAGGGGTGGGAGGCAACCTGATGATCAGGGGAAGGCAATGCCCCATCACACCTCTGCTGCTGCCACTGCTGGCAGTGTAAGACTTGGCCGGCCCTGGTTACTTGAGTCTTAGGTGGCCCTGGGTGGCTGGGCAGCTGCCTTCCGAGGCTTGCCTGCAACTCAGATTGGCCCAGGGTGGCTGAGGGGCTGAGGAGACTAGAGGAGTCCTGAGGCAGACTTGAGGAGTGGCTGGGCCCGCATGGTGGGGCTGAGGGGACTGGGCGCCACCATCTTGTGGCTGTGGGTGCCACCATCCTTGAGGGCATGGCAGTCAATTAACATATTCCCTCCTTATTGGCTGTGGTGCCACCATTTTGAGGGTGGGGCAGTCAATTAGCATATTCCCTCCGGATTGGCTATAGGTGTCACCATCTTTGCGATGGCATGAGGGTCAATGAACATATTTCCTCTTTATTAGGATGTGTGTGAATTTTTTGTGCCAGTAAAAATTTATTTTAAAAAAATGACAATTTGCCAATTATTATAAAAGGCTTAAGAGATAGCTTTGATCTCACTTTGTTATCCTTAGAAATGACATAAGCACAAGCTTCTTCAGAATGCTTTGGAATTGCAGATGACTACTTTCTGGCATGACAATTTAAAATATGAGTCAAAACCAGCTTGGCTCAGTGGATAGAGTGTCAGCCTAAGGACTGAAGGGTCCCAGGTTCGATTCAAGGGCATGTACGGGACGTAGCTGATCAATGTTTCTCTCTCATTGATGTTTCTGATTCTCTTTCCCTCTCTCTTCCTCTCTGTAAAAAAAAATCAATAAAATATATTTAAATAAAATATGAGTAGCTTGGCTGGTGTTGCTCAGTGGTTGGACAATGACCTATGAACCAGGACATCAGAGCATATGCCTGGGTTTCAGGCTTGATCCCTAGTGTGGGGGGTGCAGGAGTCAGCCAATCAATGATTCTCTCATCATTGATGTTTCTATCTCTCTTTCCCTCTCCTTTCCTCTCCAAAATCAATAAAAATATATTTAAAAAAATAAAATATGAGTAAACTGCTTTCAATCTGGAATCCACAGTATGTTAAAATTGAGATTAAGATAATATTCAAGTACTGTACCTCTTTCTTCAGTTTTACTATAACCTATCTTCCAAACTTATCTCTCCCTTCCTCCTACACCAAGCATGTCAAACTGCATGCAGCCCACAACGAATATTTTTGCACCCCAACCAACATAATGGTATGTAAGGAATGGTTTAATAAAAATTTTGTAGCTTAATTTTTACAATATCCTGTTATACATAATTACTAATAATGAACTACAATGTTCGCTAATGACTGATTACTACAATCGTGTTACATTTATTTCCCTTACACGCCTTACACACAAGCACACCATTTCTCTCCACTAATACTAGCAGCAAATATTTTAACAGTGGATTGCTACGTCATTAGTCTTGGACTGACTTGTTTGATGTGCGAAACAGGAAATATTTTGCTTTTGGAGAACAAGAAAAATGGGTTTATTTGAGTTACACTTAATTCATTTGTGCTGTTATTCGGTGTCTGGTAAGTTAAGGTTCAAGAAAAAAAATTTAATTTTTATTAAAATGTTCTATTATTTTATGTTAACAATTACTCATTTATGTCAGCCCTTTGTGTTCAGCATGTCTCTATCAAAATAAATCTACGTTTCTATGAAAATTGAAGCTTTTGTTTTTTTGTGGCCCACATACACTTAAACCTAGTTTATTTGGCCCGTGTTAGCCTTTGAGTTTGACATGCTTTGTCCTACACCTTCCAGAAGACATCTGTACTCCGTTTCCTGTCCATGTCTTACTAAATTTGCTCTCATTTACTGCCCAGGGTTCTTACACCCAACCTCTTTGTTTCACTCAGTCAGGGAACCATGGCCTCCAGTTCAATGCACAGCAGGAGACCTTTAACATGTGATAGTAGATCCTGGAATGACTACAGTAGAAAACTTTTCCATAGTTACTATATTTTCTCATGTTGTTGGGCATCCTCTTCATTATTATTCTGAACTCTATACCTGACAAATTTCTTATCTCCATTTAATTTAGTTCTTTTTCTGGAGAATTCTCTTGTTCTTTCATATGGGGCTTGTTTTTTGTCTCCTCGTTTTTAAAATTTATATTTTATTGATTTATTTATTTTTTTTTTTTTACAGAGAGGAAGGGAGAGGGATAGAGAGCTAGAAACATCAATGAGAGAGAAACATCGACCAGCTGCCTCCTGAACACCTCCCACCTGGGATGTGCCCGCAACTAATGTACATGCCCTTGACCGGAATCGAACCTGGGACCCTTCAGTCCACAGACCAATGCTCTATCCACTGAGCAAACCAGTTTCGGCTTGTCTCCTCATTTTGGCTGCCTGCTTGTGTTTGTGTCTATGTATTAGGTAGATCCCAACCTCTAGTGCTTCACAATGTCAGACGCAGTTTTCAGTTGGCCACTCAGAATGGTTTTTTTGTATTTTAGTAATAATTGCCGTTTGGGCTTGGGAGAGTGTCAGTGTAGCTTCTACTTATTCTGCCGACACTCTACCCAAAGAGTCAAACCTGTTTCGGCTGCTTTTGAGTTTTTTAAAAAGGAGTAAACATCACAGGTGAGTTGAAACCTGTGCACACTCCGTGCTGATTTCATTTCTATCCCATTTTCCCCATTTATAACAACTATCCTGAATTCAGTGTTTAGCTTTCCCATATGTATCTTTTTCTCTTAAAATATATTTTATTGATTTTTTACAGAACGGAAGGGAGAGAGATAGAGAGTTAGAAACATCGATGAGAGAGAATCATCGATTAGCTGCCTCTTGCACACCCCGTACTTCGGATGTGCCCACAACCAAGATACATGCCCTTGACCAGAATCGAACCCGGGACCTTTTAGTCCATAGGCTGACGCTCTATCCACTGAGCCAAACTGGTTTTGGCCCCATATGTATCTTTATATGTATTCCATATGTGTGCCATAAATATATGGCTGTGTTTTGTTTGTCATGTTTTGAATTATGTAAATGGTATCATACTGTATGTATTATTCTTCAATTTGATTTTTTTTTCTCATCATGTATGAGATGTATCCTTGTTGATATATGTAACTCTAGTTTATTATTTAAGCTGCTGCATAGTAGGCCCTGGCTGGGTAGCTCAGTTGGTTAGTGTTCTCCCAATACCACCAAGATTGTGGGTTCAATCCCCGGTCAGGGCACATACAAGAATCAACCAATGAATGCATAAATAAGTGAAACAAACAAAAAAAATCAATGTTTCTCTCTCTCTCTCTCTCAAAATTAAATAAAAAATAAACTTCTGCATAGTACTCTATTTTTTAAAATACTTCAAAACTTATTTGTATTTTCTCTTGTTGAATATTTGAGTTATTTTCTTTTTTTCTATTACAAACAACACTTCAGTGATCATTCCTTCATAGGTGTGTGTGTGTGTGTGTGTGTGTGTGTGTGTATAATGGAGAGAGAATTTCTCTAGTCTAGCAAACATAACAAGAAATGGAATTTTGGTATCAAAGGGCAGGCACACCTTTATAAATATCTTGTCAAATTATTTTCTAATATGGTTGTAACAATTTAGCTCTCACTAGCCGTGTGTGAGAGTTTATTGTTCCACACCCAACATTCATGTTATTATTCCTTTCCATTTTCCCCCAATTAGATGATTGTGAAGTGGTATCTGAAGTGGTTTGATGTTGACTTGCCTGACCAATAATGAGGTTCTTTATCTTTCATGTTTATTGGCCATTCAGAAGTCCTCTTCTAGGAACAGCTTGTTTCTGTCCTTTGCTCTTGTCTCTGTTGTTTACCTTTTGTTTTTGATTTGTAAGAGTTTTGTTAGATTCTGAATACCTATGCTTGTCAATTAAATGAATTGCAAATATCTTTCTCAGCTTGCAGCTTGTATTTTATCTTTGTTCACGTCATCTTTTGTTGAATAAATGCTTTTAAATTATAGGTAATCACATTTGCCAATATTTTCTGTCATGACTTATGCTTTTGGGTTTGAAAAAAATATTTGTTTCTTCTTCTGACAGGTTCTCCTAACATTCTCTTCAAAATGTTTTACAATGTTTTATTTTTCAAATTAGATCTTTATTCCACTTAGATATGGTTTTGGTATGGTGTAGGTGTAGGCACATAGCTTTTTTTTTGTTTGTTTGTTTTGTATATACAACTGTCTCACCCCAGGTTTTTTGAAAAACAGAGCCTTAGGCACCACCTACATGCCAAGACATTGAGAGGAAAGATCCCAGGGCAGCAAGAGTCAGGGAAAAGGGAAGTGAGACATAGAAGAAAAGAAAGCAGATGCGCCCCAACTGGTTTGGCTCAGTGGATAGAGTGTCGGCTTGGGGACTGAAGGGTCCCTGGTTTGATTCCGGTCAAGGGCATGTACCTTGGTTGCGGCCACATCCGAAGTAGGGGGTGTGCAAGAGGCAGCTGATCGATGATTCTCTCTCATCGATGTTTCTAACTCTCTATCTCTCTCTGTTCCTTTCTGTAAAAAAAAAAAAAAAAAAAAAAAAAAATCAATAAAATATACATTAGAAAGAAAGAAAGAAAGAAAGAAAGAAAGAAAGAAAGAAAGAAAGAAAGAAAGAAAGAAAGAAAGAAAATGCAAGTCGATATGTTACAAAGCAGGACTCAGCTTCCCAAGGGAATCTAGACTTGGTCATCGGGGACATCTTCCAGGCAGGTTCTGTGCAAGTATAATATGACACCTCAGAAGGGTCCTCAGAGGAGGAAGAGTGAACAATCTGCCGGCTCCTCTTTTCTTCTCCCTGTTCTGGGCTGACATTAGTTCTACTGGAAGTTAATTCACTTGTGGGTTGAGTTACACACTTTCTCTGTGTAGCAAATGGGCAAGCCAGTCTCTGGTGCTGTTTGTTATATAATGCTGATGCTTTAGCTGAGCCTCAAAGTGATGGAAGAGCCACATCCTCCATGAGTTTGGCAGAGTGTTATCAAAGCACCAGAGCCATGTGTCTTCTGTATTAGGAGCAACGGAAGCCATGCCAAAGCCAGGCTCTCCCTAAGAGGAGACTGAGACAGCTGGAAGTGATAGGAGGTGAAGAAATAGCACTATGATTAGGGTTCCTGGCAATCAGGTGTGTCTAGATGTATTATTTGAATCATTTATAATCAATTTTCTCATTTACTAAATACTTAATTCATTCCCCCCACATTTGTAATGCCACCTTTGAATATATGAAGTTTTCATATATTTATGGACTTCTTTCTGAGGTCTCTTTTCGGTTCTAGTCACCATTTGTCTCCTCCCTGAGCCAATATCATGCCATCTTAAATCTTATAACTTTAAACTAAGTTGATATCTGGCGGGATAACCTTTTTATTTTGTTTTATATCTTCAACATTATATTGTCCTTTTCCTCTTTTATATGAATTTTAAGATCAGTCTGTTTTGTTTCACAAATAGTCATATTAATATTTTATTTAGAGTTATAATGAATTTAAGAACTAACTTGGGAAGAATTTACATTTTATAATATTGCCTCTTTCAATTCATGAACCTGGTAGATCTCTATTTGTTCAAGTCTCTCTCTGTGTGTATGTATGTGTACATGAGGACAGTGGTCTTCTAAACCCAGTTTTAAAGATTTTTTAAAAAATCACGAAAGAGTGTTAAACTTTGTTGATACCTTTTTTGCATTTATTGGAATAATCATTTTTTTCTATCTTAATCTGTTTAAGTGGTACATTTGCATTTACAGGATATTCGACTTAGTATTTATGGAAAAAATATTCATGCTTTTGACATTTATATTAAATTGCTTTATATAATTTAAAATTAAATTATATGGTTATAATATCAAGTATACATGGCATCAATAGGTTATGAAATAAAATACAAATGACCCTGGATGAGCATAAAACTCAACTGCACAGTAGCCATTATCTATAAGGATCACACTGGTGGTTCTTTTAAGACAGAATGGAGCATATCAGTTAAATGGAACTCAATTAAGAAAGCATTCACAGCCTGGCTGGAGTGGCTCAGCAGTTGAGCATCAAGTTATGAACCAGAAGGTCATGTTTTTATTCCCGGTCAGGGCACATGCTGGGGGCTCTATCCTCAGTGGGGGGAGATGCCTAAACCCTAATCCTGGGAATCTGTGAATATGTTATGTTACATAAGGGAGAATTAAGATTGAAGATGGAAATAAAGTTGCTAATCAGTTGACCTCAAAATGAAAACACTATCCCGATGGGTCCGGTGTAATCACAATGGTCCTTAAAAGGTAAGGGCAGAGGGTAGGGCGGGAACCGGGTGGAAGGGAGCTATGGGGGGGAAAAGGAGAAACAATTGTAATAATCTGAGCAATAAAGATTTATTGAAAAAGAAGAAGAAGGAGGAGGAGGAGGAGGAGGAGGAGGAGGAGGAGGAGGAGGAGGAGGAGAAGAAGAAGAAGAAGGAGAGAAAGAGGGAAGCAGGAGTCAGTACCAGCGTGATACAGCATGAGGAAGACTGGACCAGTCACTGCTGGCTCTGAAAATAAAAAAGGGATCACAAGCCAAAGAATGCTGGCGGCCTCTAGAAGCTGGAAAAGGCGAAGAAATGGATTCTCTCCTAAGAGCCTCCAGAGGAACGCAGCCCTGCGATACTTAGATTTTAGCTCAGAGGACCCATTTCAGACTTCTGACCTGCGGGACTGGAAGCTAATAAATTTGTGTTGTTTTAAGCCACCAAATGTATATTAATTTGCAGCAATAAGAAAGTAATACAAAAGGCTAGTAAAGCTGATCAAAAGGAAGAACAGATTTTGAAGGAGAGCTCATGGCTTTGCTCGTGCTGAGTCGAGGAACCTGTGGTTATCTCTGCAAGGGCCAGAGGCCAGAAAAGAGGTTGGGATTTAGGATCCTGGAATCATTTCAAAGAGGAGATACTTGCCACCGAAAGCACGGGGGAGATGGCTGTAGGGAGGGAGTTCAGAGCAGTGCTGTCCAGTAGAAACATAGCACAAACCATGAATGTGGGCCACATTTACAATTCAAATTTTTCAGTAACCACATCAAAAGGAAACAGAAGAAATTAAATTTTAACAATGTATTTTATTATACTCAACATACCCAAATTACTAACATTGTAGCATGCAATCACTGTAAACACTATTAATGAGGTATTTACACTTGGGCGGGGGTATGAAATCTGGTGCACATTTCATACTTACAGCACAGCTCAGTTCAGCAGATCTATAATTACTTTCAGGGGCTCTATAACCATCACATGGCTGGTGGCTATTGTGTTGGCCAGTGCCGTTTGGAGAGAGAGCAGACACAAAGGGTGGGGCCTTGAGAGATATGTGCAGTTCAGAGACAGAAGAACTAATGTAGAGACAGAAGAGCCAATGAAGGCATAGACAGAAATAGGAGGAGAATCCAGATAGTGCAATGTTTCAAAATCCAAAGGAATTATACTTATGGAAACATGGGTGTGCGTGTGTGGCCAGAAAGCATTACACGCTCTTTCTTCAATGACCTGGCTCATTCATCTCTTACATTTTAGAGGCTTTCTCCCTGTCTGTAGTGAAGCTCTACACTATAAAGTCACTTTCCTTTGCTCTGGCTTCCATAGCCTCGTACACATATCTAGCCTTAAGTTCAGGGACTCACACAAGGTGGCTGAAGACAACAGGGTGACTAGGGGGAAGCAGAAAGGAGCACCCAGGTGGCATGGGGTTGTCGGAGGATGTGATGATTTGGAACAGGTGCCTGGTGGGAGTAAGATGGAGATGATGTTACCATGACAACTGATTATTGCGTTGGTCCAATGACCAGTTGCCATGGTGATGAGATCTTTGTGGCGGTGTGACATGGATCCCAAGGGAGAAGATGCTTGTGCAAAGGACCCTTTGCTCATTGGTAATGCTTTTATAGTTGCGATAATTTCCTCATTGCTTGATGAAGCCTCCCCCAGGAACTTCAACCAACGTTGATGTGCCCCCTCCTCCTTGTTCATTTATAGCGATCACCACTTGGAAAACGCACACATTTTCTTTTTCTTTCTACCTCTTTTTTTTTTTTTTTTGGACTGTCCCAAATTGTTTATTAGGTAAGAATTTTACAAACATTACTTATATTAGTGGTAACGGTGGAGAGCATTGCGCCTTCTCCAAGCTGCAGGGAGAGGACCACCAACAGTGTGGTGGAACTCGTGGCCCTTCCCAGGCCTCAGCTCTTGCGGCCACAGATGTCAGCCCTCGCATTTCCCTGTGCTTGTGGACCGGTTTGGTGATCCATTGGATGTCGGGATTTCTTTTGAGAGCCTTATGGAATGGAGCACTGAGGATAACCTCAAAGGATTTGTACGTGGAATCTTCGCCAACCCAGTAAGAGTCCAGGACTCTCAGAGCCCCACAGTGGCACCCAGCTCATTCCTCAGCAACAGACTGAAGACTTGCAGCAAATTTTAGCCGTTAACACCGTGATGGACAGGTTCGCCACAGGTGGCACCCTGAGGAGCACAGTGTTTGGGCCACACAGCACACACGAATCTGAGATATAATATAACCTGCTTGGCCTTGCAGCCCCGCCTGCATGCTTTGTCGGGCCAGGTGGGGCAGAGGGACCCTGTGAAGTGTGGAGTGCCAGCAGCGCACCCTGAGAAGGAAGCGCATTACATCGGACTGCTTCTCCCTCCACATCTCCTGGATGTACTTGGAAGCCCCCATCTTGGTTTACCTGATGGCTGTGGCCAGACGGAAAGCTGCACATATTTTCATTGTTCATGTTCTATATAGGTTTTTTAAATTTATTTGATAGTCTTTAATTCTTTTAATTTTTCTCTTTTTTCCTACACAGATGTAATCCTTTGAAGGCAGGGATAATTCCTACAATTCAGTTGTGTTTTCAATAGACTTGGGGTTAGTGAAAAAAACAAACATCTTTCTTTAAAAAATATATATATTTTATTTATTTATTTATTTATTTATTTATTTATTTACAGAGAGGAAGGGAGAGGGATAGAAAGCCAGAAACATTGATGAGAGAGAAACATCGATCAGCTGCCTCCTGCACACTCCCCACTGGGGACGTGCCTGCAACCAAGGTATATCCCCTTGACCAGAATCAAACCTGGGACCCTTCTGTTTGCAGGCTGATGCTCTATGCACCAAGCCAAACCAGTTAGGGCTAGATCTTTCTTTATACGCCATCTCTGCTTCTGCCATTTGCCAACTGTTTGGCCTTAGAAAAGTCCTTTTACCTCCTTGATTACTTTCTCTTCTATAAAATGGTAGGATAAAACTTGCACTGTGGAGTTGCTTATGATGATTACATATTAGCTAAATAAAGTAGGTGGCCTAGAGTATGGACTGAATCAATGATCCTGATTGTTATAACATGGTGCCCAGACCAGTCCCAGATGCCATGGTTAGCACTTAGGAATACTTGATGAATAGTAAGTTAATAATGACAGATGATAGGATAACAGTTGGACTCAATTTAATCTTCAGGGTCCTTAAAGATTAGTTGCCCAACATATATCAGCTGCAATTCTTTTTTCTCCTCTTTTTATTTTATTTTATTGGGGTGACACTGGTTAATAAAATTATATAGTTTCAGGTGTACAATTCTATAACACACAATCTGTATATTGCATTGTGTGTCTACCACTCAAAGTTAAGTCTCCTTTGCAAATCTCAACCTGCAATCCACATTATGCTAATTAAGAGACTAGATAACCAGATATTTTTTTAAATTTCTTTATTGATTAAGGTATTACATATGTGTCCTTATCCCTCCATCGTCCCCCCTCCTCCACCTCCTCCACTCATATCCTCACCCTCCTGGTGTCTGTGTCCATTGGTTAGGCTTATATGCATGCATACAAGTCCTTTGGTTGATCTCTTCCCCTAACTTCCCTCTGAGGTTTGATGGTCTGATCAATGCTTCTCTGTCTCTGGATCTGTTTTTGTTCATCAGTTTATGTTGTTCACTATATTCCATAAATGATAAATTCCATAAATTCCAAAAGATACTTATCTTTCTCTGATGGGCTTATTTCACTTAGCATAATGCTCTCCAGTTCCATCCATGCTGTTGCAAATGGTAAGAGTTCCTTCTTTGTTACTGCAGCGTAGTATTCCATTGTGCAGATGTACCACAGTTTTTTAATCCACTCATCTGCTGATGGGCACTTAGGCTGCTTCCAAATCTTAGCTATGGTGAATTGTGCCGCTATGAACATAGGATAACCAGATATTTTGTGCCCCTTTATGGAAGAACATACTACCAATGAAGTAGTTGTGCCCCCAAAGAACTCACACCTGAATCTGATTCATTCTCCAGACCCAACTTCTGATTTACAGAAACACAGAGGGCAAAACACGTTAAAAACCACCACAGGGAAGCACTTAGCAAGATCAATTTTGTGGGAAATACTTTAGGAAAGATAATGTAGCTTCTTCAGCAAATGCATTGCAAGAAAAAAAGAAATTTAGAAATTAAAAAATTCAAGAGACTTATCATTCAATTTCTGTCTGTGAATGTAATTGGAGCCTTAGCTAGTACTTGAAGCTGGATGGTGGATATATGTGAGTTCATTGCATCATTTGTCTATTTGCATATCTGTTTGAAGTTTTTCATAGCAAAAAAAAAAAAAAAGTTTGAAAAAGATTAAGAAATCATATTTAAAACTTTAAGTGAATTTAACCAAGACTGCTCACACAGTAAAGATGTTTAGATGTAAGAAAAAACTGCACACCCCTTAGTACAGGTTGGACGAATGCATTGTGATGGTTTAATGAATAAATTAATGCTTATTTCCCCTAACTAGTCCTCCATGCTGAGGTTTCTATATTGTACACATAAATATATTTTTCTATTTCAAGTTACAAGTAGTATTATTCCCAATGTCATGGGTTAGACTCCTTGAACAAACAGATTCCAAGATGGAGTTTATGAGCAAGAAGTTTCCTGGGGAGTTGGAGAGGTGTGCTTTTATGATTTGTCCTACAGGGGGAGTGAAGTGAAGAGGAATGGGCAGAGGGAGGAGTTGAAGTGTGATACAGTTGCCAAACAGATCTCATCTGATTCAGCGTACCCCGCCCCCAACATCTAGGGAGGGAGCTCCGGAGATGGAAGAGCTTTCCAAATATGTCCCACCTTGAACAACGGGGCCCGGTCCTCACACTTTGATTTACCCTCCTGCCTACTTTGCCCCAATAAATCTGAATTCCATTCAGGCTGAGCTCACAGGTTTCTGTTTTTGTGCACTCTTCCTTGAAACCTCCCTCCTCAGTCAGATCCTCCATTCTCCTTTCTCTATGAACCATTCAGGAGAATTGGAAGTGCTCATATTTATAACACTTCTTATGTGCTAAGCCTGTGTTAGCTTTCTACATGTGCCTTGTTCAAGTTAACGCACAACATACTTATGCAGTAAGTACTATTATTATCCCTATTTACGGATGAGAAAATTGAGGCTCAGAGAGATTAAGCAACTTGCTCAACTAAAGTCATTGAGTCAGTGAGTGGAAGAGCAGGGATTTAACCTCAGGCAAGGGAGCCCACACTCAACCACTTATCACTATCCTTCACTTGTTATATCGCTAGCACCTACTCTCTTAATCACTTTCACCTGTGCTGCCCCCAGCTACTATTTTTATCTTTATTACAAGCCCTGAGCACAGTAGCCAGCCTAGAGTTAGCATTTGACAAAGGTTTACTGAATGAATGGGTAGCCATCTCATCAGCATTTCTAGCAAATTTCATTTCAGAAACACTGTATAAACACAAGGTGGCATGGTTCATGGTAGCAAAGAGTAAGAAACCCCACTTTGAGAGTTAAATTTAGATATACTTAACAGAGAAGAAAAAGAGATTAGGTAAGGAAAGAGTACATTAACAGCTAAAAGATTAAAAAGGCTCAGCCGGGGTTGCTCAGTGGTTGAACGTCGACCTCAGAACCTATGAACCAGGAGTTCACAGTTTGATTCCTGGTTAGGGCACATGCCTGGGTTGTGGGCTTGATCCCCGGTATGAGGCATGTAGGAAGCAGCCGATCAATGACCCTCTATCTCTGTCGCTCTCCCTTCCTCTCTGAAATCAATAAAGATATACTTAAAAAAATTAAAGGTTAAAAAGGAAAAACTGTACTTCGGTACTTAAACATAAGCTCTGTGTTTGTATGTGCGTGCACACATGCCCACAGGCCTCTTGCTTTCAGAGTCATTGTAAAATGAAGCATTCCACATTCATTCTACTAAGCTGAGTAGTAGGAGCAAGCCGTAGGTGGATCATGAATTCAGAGTAAATGAAATTATAACAACTTCCTGCATCAGGAAGTATTCAAAATAGTTGCTCAAAAGTGAAAAGGTAGAAGATATATAGAGATTGCAAATAAGTTTCCATTAAATAGAAAAACAACTCTTGTGATTAAAGTATCAGAATCTGAGAAAACATATTTAGACAATCAGTTAGGGTTTTGAAGTTATATGATTGAGGCTTAAAGCTTTACTAGCAATGTGACCTCAGTTTTCTTTACTTATAAAATGGGGACAATGATCTCCCACTTTTAGATTGTTTTTCATTCCTTGTTCCCGAGAAAAGTCTTTGTTCCCTCCTCTGAACTTCTATGGACACCAACATTTTCCAGGATTGTTTCATAGATCTCCCACACATTATTTTTCCTGGAATATTTTAAAGCAAATCCTATATATAATGTCAGTTCATCTTCAATATTTCAGTTGCCAGGATTTCTGTTATTCTTTACATTAAAAAAACATTAAAAATTCTTGACTGATTGCTTTTAGAGAGAGAGGAAGGGAGAGAGAAGCATTGATTTGTTGTTCCACTTATTTATGTATTCATTGATTCTTGTGTGTGCCCTGACCAGGGATTGAAACTAGCAACTGTGATGTATCAGAACGATGCTCTAACCAAAGTAGCCATTTGGGCAGGGTGGATTTCTGGTATTATTATTTAAAAAGGAAAAAAAAGAAAAAAGAAACTCCAATGTTATCTCCTGGGGGGAGGGGGAGAGTAATCTTTTTGCACATGCTATTCAGTTTGATTAACCAGGTGGTAGGCAAACTGTGGCTCGAGAGCCACATGCGGCTCTTTGGCCCCTTGAGTTTTTAGCAAAGGCAAGCTTAGGAGTACCCTAATTAAGTTAATAACAATGTACCTACCTATATAGTTTAAGTTTTAAAAAATTGGCTCTCAAAAGAAATTTCAATCATTGTACTGTTGATATTTGACTCTGTTGACTAACGAGTTTGCCAACCACTGGGTTAGGTTAACCCTAGTAGGTTTACTAAATAACTCTTCATTTCTCTGCTTTGTGTTAGCCTTTACGGTATTCTAATAATGCCCAGCACTATTATACCTCAGAATTAGCTGCATGCTGCCTTTGCAGTATTTTAACTTTGTAAATGAATAGTAGTAATAACAGGTTGAATGTCTTTCTGGTTTTGAAGGACTGAGCCACAGATTTGTAGTCTAAATTTGTGTTCAGGACTGTCTTCAATGTTTGCTTCAAGAATGTTCCATGGAAAGTTTTCAAATTACTGCCCTGCATTCTTTGGCAATGTCCAGCAAGTGCTCAGCCTTAGACTCCTGCAACTTTGTCTGAGTTTAACCTTCACTTGCATCTTCTCTGTGATGGCGCTAAGAGGTATTCCTCCTCCACTTCCTCCGCTGTGGGTTTGGGCTCGGGTAGACCAGCAGCTGCAGAGGTGGAGACTCAGAAGTAGCGCTCCCAGCAGCTGGTGTACCAGGTGACAGAACTTTGCTGGGAGAAGTGCTTGGACAAACCTGAGCCAAAGTTGGACAGTCAGGTCAGGCCTGTTTAATAAACTGCGTTGAGTGTATTACTGACACGAGCCAATTCATCTTGAATTGACTGGAACAGATCAGAAATCCAAGTCAGTCTTCTCAGAAGGCCTTTCTGACTGATTTTAGCATTACCTTTTTGGAAAAGGAAAGTAGTTCAAGAAATGAAGAGTGGCAGGTGGAATGGTAGAAGAAAAGGCTATTGGGGGGTTGGCTCCCACATTTGTCACTCTTGGGACATCCTGTCACCTGAGAATGACCTTTTTTTTATTATTATTGTTTGGGGTCTGAGGATCATATGTGTAGTAGATTGTGTTGTTGTCTTTTATTGTGTGGTTTTTTTGTTGTTAATCCTCACCTGAGGATATTTTTCCATTAGTTTTTAGGAAGAGTGGAAGAGAGAGGGAAAGACAGAGAAATATCGATGTGAGAGAAACATATCAATTGCTTGCCCTTGACCAGAGCCCCGACCCGGGAGGAGCCTGCAACCGAGGTACATGGCCTTGACCGGAATCGAACCGAGGACCCTTTGGTCCGCAGGCTTACGCTCTATCCATTGAGCCAAACCACCTAGGGCAGTTGTATTTTTTAATGTTAATTTTTGTGAAACAATGAACAAATGAAAACTTTACTAGCTGCATATTACTGTATGTGGGACTATGTTTTTCTCAAAGTCCCATTATCTGCTCTCTATGATTTGATAGTGGGACCACATGGGTAAAATCTGTCATTTGCATGGATTCATTTCGGATCTCTGGGAACCTTGATACACACATCTTTGTATCTCTCAGAAAGGGCAGCAGTGGGGGGAGAGTAATTTGGCACTTAACTGTAGGCCTCCTTAGTGTTTTGAGCATTGGGTGCTAGAAAAAAATCTATGGAATGTTCATATAATACAGTTCAGCTTTCTAAATTATCTCCCTTTGTACTATGACTTACTTACATATCTAAATAAAGTATGGTCTTGAGGTACAGGCAGCCTGAATATCTAGAGCCCTTTAATTATAAAGGAATCTAGCCGTTGAACGTAATTCTCATTACTTAACAAAGAAGAAGTTAACTTACTCTGTATATCAGGATCCAAGAAATTCAAAGATGTGCCTAAAAACATAGTAAACATTCAAATCTGTCAAAAATAGGAGTTTCAGAGGTACATGCCTGTTAATCAGTATGAATGCCGTGTACTGCATTCTTTCGATCACAAAAATAAAAGCTTCTACAAGGCTAAAAAGATGAATGAGGCCGCAACCAGTTTGGCTCAGTGGATAGAGCGTCGGCCTGCGAGCTGAAAGGTCCCAGGTTCGATTCCGGTCAAAGGTCCAGCATGTACCTTGGTTGCGGGCACATCCCCAGTGGGGGGTGTGTAAGAGGCAGCTGATTCTCTCAATGATGTTTCTAACGCGCTATCTCTTTCCCTTCCTCTCTGTAAAAAAATCAATAAAATATATATAAAAAATAAAAATAAAAAGATGAGTGAGGATGGCCTTTGTCTCAAGAACAGAGACTATATTTTAACCTTCTTTGAAACATAACTTTCAGGTTCCTTTGGGACATGACATGGTCTATGGTACCTGTCCTACAATGGCTGTCTGAGCCCCCAGATCAGGACTGAGTTTCAAATTCACTGTGAAAGCCTTTTTACCACATTGCACCAAGCATCCCATTTTCTACATCTTCTCAGACTTCCCAAGCAACCTGTTTACCTAGGGATAACACCGGAAGTCTGGATCACCAACAGATACAAATTCAGAAAGGGTCTATGGTAGCAATTCCCATTTCAGAGTGTCCCAGTCAGCAAGAGGAGTTTCTTTCACTTGTGCTGTGTGTCCCTCCCAGGTCAGCCGCGGCTTTGTTGCATGTTGTCTTCACTCCGGGACCGAAGCAGATCAATTATTTTCTATCTTGAATGTTGCCGGTCATCAGGGCAGCAGGAAAGGTAAACATGGTGACGTACACAGATTAAAGTGGCTCTGACAGCTGCTCATAGTTCATTTGTAAGGCACATAACCAAGCCTGCTGCTGATGGAGTAGGGAAGTACAATCTGCCCCTGAGAGGCACAGTCAATGTTTGGAAACAATAATATGGTCTACCACAGGGTCTCCCCCTCCCCTTTTTTTTGTAAAACAAAGAGATTTTCTGCCCCTTGCCCCCTCATGCAGCAAAGACTATTTGGACTGCTTCTGACTGTAGAAAAAAAACAAAGAATTCTTTGGGATTTTGTGTGTGTCTGTTCAAACCCCAGCTGGGTGTCTAATAAGGTTTGAAAGGTTTCCTGAAGTGGTACCAGGATGTAAATACACCCACTTGCAGTGACTAGCACTCAGTAAGCTACAATTCTGATGTCAATGTAAACGGATGGGTTACTAGTTCTTTGAAGATAAGCTTAGAGCCAGATAGCTCTGGGTTCAAATCCTCACTCTCCTACTCTCAAACTACTGAACCTCTGTTTCCTCTTCTTTAAAATGGGGAAGGGCACCTCATAGTTTCACTCTAATGATTAAATGAAAATGCATGTAAAGGGTCTATATTATGGTTCCAATCCCATAAGCCCTTGAGTGTGGCTCTTCCACAAAATACCACGTGTGGGCGCGCAGTACAGTGAGACTGAAACTTCGTGGCCCGTGCGCAGAAGTCGGTTTTCGGCCCGGGCGAGTCTATTTTGAAGGTTAGAACACTTAAGGGGCCAAAGAGCTGCATGTGGCTCAAGAGCTGCGGTTTGCCAACCACTGCCATAAGGAACACTCAATAAATTTTGAGTCATTCCTCACCACCCTCCCTGCAGCACTGGAGAGTCTTGATCATTTTTATTCAGCTCATTAGAAATGAAGTACTAGGTCAATAGCTTCAGAACCTTAAATTAATCAAGTTTCTTAACTACCATGTTTGTACCCAGAGTTTCAGGCTCCTTTGGGCTGCAAACCTTGGTTACTCTTTCCTGGTTTCTTTCGTTCTATCATTCCAAAAAATACTAACTGGGAGACCGATTTCCTCTGATGCCATTCTATATGAATGTCCTTTGACTCACTCTTCCTAGTACCACCCAAGTTTCATCTACACCATCGCTTGCACATAATGTAAATACTTTATTTAATCTACTTATTTGTTAATGTTTGTTCAGCTGTCTTGGTGCCGTTGTGTCTTTCATTATGCTTTTAATTAGCTCAATTGATTCTGAGAGTGGAGATAAGCCAACGTTTTGAGCCAGGTGGTTACAGGGAAGATGGATGGGCTGGGGATGGGAGTGGGGATGGGTTGGGGAAGGTATCTATCTATCTATCTATCTATCTATCAAAGGCTAATATGCTAAGTGTTCAATTGTCTGGGTAATGACATCAGGTAGCAATGCCGGGCTTCTGCTCCCTAGCAACTAGCCTCCTTGCATTTTCTTCAGCCCAGGAACATGACTTGCTTTATACCCAGGTGGAAACATTTCACACTTTAACCAAGTGTTTGTGAAGCGTTTTCCCATGCCTCATGTCATTTGATCTTCACAGAAGTCCTGGAGACTTGGTGGAGTTCTAGTTTCTTTTCATTAGTCAGAAAACGGAGATTTAGAAAGCTTAGAAACTTGACCTGATTGAAAAGAAGTAAGAAATGGTGGCCCTTAAAAATGACTTCAGGTTTTCTCACTATTCAGAATATAGTCAAACACTGCTGCAGTTAAATATTTTACCCTTTGTTCTCCCTGCATGATCTACAATAATAATCGACTTCCTGTTGGTATTTACTGCTGTGTTGCTGACAATTACCTGAAAGAGAAGTTGGGGTGCTTCACTGGGCTGGAAAAAGTTTAGCTAAATCAGAAAACAGGTCTAATTAAGCAAGTTTATTCTATATCTATAAAAGACTGAGTTGACTTGTGCATATGCGATACAAATAAAGCTCTCACTGACACCACTCGCATGCATGTGTTCCCATCTGTCATTGTTGGTTGTGAATTTGGTTGACACTTCTATTATAGTGTGTGCAATCTTTTACCAACCTCACCTGCATTATAAATTCCCTGAAAGCACTTCCCCGAGCTGGGCTGTGACAGCCCCACAAAAATCTTGATTGGGCGCTACAAATCAAGCAATATTAAGATATTTCTTCTAATTAATTTTCTTTCAATGTGCACAAATTTGTGCACCGGACCCACTAGTGTGGTATAAGTGCACTAGGGCAAATTCATTGCCAGAACTAGGAGAAAAATTTAGGCTACTGACTTCCCTGGAAAGAAATATTCTAAGCTACTCCTTTCTACTCACAATGATGAAGCAATATAGTATTTGGGAAGAATCACAATTTGCCTTAATGATAAAATCTGAATTTAACACCAAGCTCCTAGAGAGCAGGACCTAAATTTATGAATGGTATATAGAGAACGATATGTTCTAGCTTCATGAGTTATTCTCACCAGCCACTAGTGATTAAGGATCACTTATTAAGACTGTAATTTCCATGACCTCCATACTTTTTTTTGTATCTATTTAACCACTGTCACTTTGCATAAGCTGTTCCCCTCTATCCCAGATTTTCTTTCTCTGCTTCCAGCCTCCTTCTGTCTTTACATGACAAACACCTACTCATTTATTCAGACTTAACCTTAACCTTACCTTTAAGGGTGAAACTTTCTTTGGTACCTCATCCCTATTCAATCTGATAGAGTTTTTAGCTTTGCCTTTTCTCTATTCTCAGGGCACAAATATAAATCTCTAACAATTGCATTGAGACTGTTTACATGTCTGCCTCTCTAGATGCCTGGGAGCCCATTGAAGGTAGAGAATTTATTCCCTTTTAACTCCCTAGGATTAAGCCCAAAGCCTGGTATGGAGTAGCTGTCTGATAGAGGATTATTGAATGCTGTTTAAGTATGCAAACTGACCAACACCCAAGTGTTTTTATTAAGTAGCAATTAATGGTTCTGAAAGCATCACATGGCCTCTGGATAGCTGCCCCTCCCCCCGCCCCGCCCCCTTCTAATGCATGAAATATAAAGTATTATATAAAGATATCCAGGGGGGGCGGGGGAGATATCCAGGGACTTTGGAAGGCTCCTCCAGGGCTGGGAATAATAGGAGGTGCCTTCTCATATTCTCCTCTCTCCCTCTTGCAGGTTTTGGCTCATTTAAAAATTCATTTCTAATTTCCTGCTTTCCTCTTCCAATAAAGGATCAGGCAAGGCTTCCTTTGTCTAAAGGGCTGTGGGTCACGTGAAGCATTGAATACCCTGCTGCTGATGCACTGGTAGCGCCCAATCAAGATTTTTGTGGGGCTGTCGCAGCCCAGCTCGGGGCAGTGCTTTCAGGGAATTTATAATGCAGGTGAGGTTGGTAAAAGATTGCAAACAACACAATACAATAAAACCTCTATCTCATTGCTTTGAGCAAGTTATTTCTCTTAAGAATCTGTCCCCTGAGTTAGATACCATCTTCTTTTTGAAGGTTCCCCTTCCCTCCACCCTCCTTCCAGCCTACTTCCATCTCCTAAGACTATAAATTACTCTTCTACCCTTAACCTTGTGAAAAATAATAACTGCCTTTGAGGACCTTTATTTTATGACAGCTTGTATATCATCTCTTTTGCCAGAAGCTATGAGTATCATTCCCAGATAATAGGCAAGAAAACAGAGACTAAGAGAAACTACATCAATAGGCACACAAGAAGCTATGGAGCATCAGTTTGAACTCAGGTCTGCCTTGCCAATCTGGGCTTTAAGCTTTTCCTCCCACCCTGTCCCAGAATCCCCTTGTGCTGCTATTGCCATACAACTATTTTTGGGGGTGATAAGAGTGGTGCTCCTCCACTCTGGGACTCATGCTTCTTTCCTTCCCAAAGGCTTCTGATCCCCAGCCCCATTCTGGTAGCTATCCAGCCCTGTTCTCCTCCAGATGGGAACAAGCACTTTAGAAAAGCACCTCAGAATCCCAAACAGGTGGGAGGTGAGGAGCTCCCCAAGATTTATAGAAGGTGATGATGAATGGGAACCCAAAGTCTCCAAATGTGGAACGAAGTTCAAATGTGAGTCTTTCTACTCTTACATCTTCATCTGGCTGAATCTTCTCAAGTGACTCAGAGAGATGACTGGTTTGGACTTTTTGACCTTGATCCCAGTCTGAGGTTAGAGCCTGGTGACTACCAGCCTCAGTTTCTTCCTCTGATAAATATGGATAACCTCAGCTTTGCCCATCTCCTTATATACATGATACAGTTTTTTAAGTACCGTTCTGCCTAAAGCCCAACTCAGATGACAGCGGGCTTTGAAAACTGCAGGGCTGGGAAGAGAACGAGTGTTATTTGTGTTATCAAGAATCCACCCAAATGCCCACCAAAAACCCAGCAACTTCCAATTCCCTTGGCAACTTGGTAGAAGAGGGAGCTTCTACCCTCTCTCAAGAAAGCTGGCAAGGAGAGCCTCTTCTTCGGGACACTACTTTCCTTATCACACTATAATTATCCAATCTACATGCTTCCCATTAGACTGTGAATTCTTAAAGTGTAGAGACTATCTTTTTATCCAACTCACTGCTACCAGCCTGGGCCAAGCCATCACCCTGCACTTAATTAATGGTTCAGAATTAACCATTTAAATACTGGAGTCTTTGGCTTCCACCATTGTCTGTTCATTGTCTACTCTTAGCACAGTAGCCAGAATATTTTTGAAAGCACGAATCAGATATTACCCCTCTGTTGCAAGTCCTGTAGTAGCTCCATTTTAGCCAACATCCTTAAAATGGCTCACTCTCTGACCTCTGACCTCTCCCATTCCTCTCTCATTTACTCACTCTGCTCTAGATGCCCAGCCCTTCCTATTGTTTCTAATACTTCCAGGAATGCATTGCCTCGGGGTCTTTCTACTGCTGCTCCTTTTGCCTAGGCCCTAGGACACTCTCCCAGAAAATGGTATGGCTCACTCCCTCAGCTCTTTCAAGTTTTTCATTAAAGCCACCTCATGAAATGGGCTATCCCTGATGGCTCTAAACTTCATTCTGTAAAGCTGAAATTAGAGTAAGCTATTATGAACCTACCTGCATTTCTTTTCCATGGATTTTCTCTGTTACCTCTATCACTTTGCTCCACAGACTCCCCTCTCCACTAAATACTTTCCTTTCTCCCACCCTTTCATACCAGTGCAGGCCTAAGGCTATTCATGAATCGATGCATGAATTTATTTGAAAAAGGTGAGGCATTTATGAAACCAAAATATGAAATCTCAGCTGAGATGAAGCTGGAAAGAGAGATGGACTTGGAAGACATTGTGCTTGAATCCTGGCTCAGAATTTCAACTCTTCTGAGCCTCAATTTCATCAGCTGCAAAGATGAGCATAAGAGTTCTATCTCTGGGACTTGGTGAAGGCACTGAATGAGGAGACGGTGAAAACACATGGCCTGTGGTCTCCCCTAACTGAATTTGGCACCTAACACATGGTCCGAATTTGGCACCTAACACATGGTCCGGGCTGAAGTATTTGCTGAACAAGTACATTTATTATTGATACATAAATGGTAGATGTTAAAAGAAATATCCACACCCTCTCCAGTTTTCTTCATACCCCTTATCCTGACAGGTCTATTTTTTTTTTTTCCATAGCGCTGAACACAGTCTATACTACCAAGTAACTTTCTTGCTATCTTTATTATCCTTCTCTCCATACTAAATAATAGCTCTAAGAGGTAAAGGTATTCCCCTACCTCTTTCTGTTCACTGACACACCCCAAGCACTAAAGGAGTGCTTTACTAGTGATTGGCAAATGTTTGTTGGATGACTGAGTGAATGGATTATTTTTATCTTCAGAATTTTGCTAGTCTTGTATAGAAAGGAATAGGGCAGAACTTTGAATACCCAGGGCCTAGAAGTGCTTGTGCATAGCAGGTGTCCAATGTTTGCTGAAGCAATTGGCTTAGTCAGCTCTTTAACTACAGGAGACGATGTCAAAGTTTCCAGGGCTAATTCACGCGGGCTTTTCTTTTCCTATCACCCAATCAACCTATAGTATTCACCTAACAAAATTTGAGTATCCAAATATGGAGCACCTACTGGGAGTTCAACAGTATGACTAACGCGAATATAAAGCAACAGCAAATACGTCTGAATGTAATCAAGTGTGAAATTACAGGCCCGATTCCCGGTGCCAATAGCTTCAGAATCAATGAAGACTGACGTATAAGCAAATTCCAAAGTTCACAAGTCGCCGCGCTGTTGTCCTTCTAAACACTCCACCTGTGGATAGCAAGGACCCTAGCCTGGGCGGCTACGTTAGAATCAGAAGGGCCTGCAGAGTTCCACCTGCTTTGGGGGGAAGGAAGCTGAGGCCAGGCGTGGGAAAAGCCTGGGCAGATGGGCCTGGAACCTCCCCGCCTTGTTAGGTTCGGAAGGGAAGGGTGTCCTGAAGCTCCAAGGTGCCTTTGGAATCCGTGGAGTGCCAAGTGGCACAAGGGGCCCGGCTTCCCGGAGAGGCTAAGGTGCCTGTCTTTATCACGACGAAGTGGCGAAATGGGGGGTAGGCGCGTGGGGGCGGGTCACGAGGCGCCATTCCCTGAGATCATGGGGCCCTTGGAATCCCTGGGCAGGGTCCAAGGCCGCAGGTCCTTGCTGACCTCCACGACAGAGCGCCACTCCCCAATGGCTGCTCCGAGGTGCAAGGCCACCCCGGAGTCGCTCCGAGACGCGGGCCGCTCCCCCACCCCCGCGGTGCAGAGGCAGAGCTCCGGGAGTCTCGGGGCACTACTTGTCCCAGCGGAGGGATCCCGCGCGTCACCGCCGCCACCACGGCCGCGGAGGAGCCGTGACGCCGCCGACGCCGGGTCCGTGGCGCAGCGACGTCGCGGGAGGCGGAGGCGGGGGTGGGGGCGGGGCGGGCGGGAGGGAGGGGAAGAACGGGTCGGGAAGTAGTTCCGGGTGCGCGGCCCCGGATGTTGGCTGCTCTCGCTGCCGCCACCGCTCTGGGCGCTGCTTGGGGCCTCGGCCGCTCGCACCAGGCGCCGTTGGGACCTTTCCCGGGGGGCGAAGACGCACGCAGCGGCCGGGGGCTCGGCCGGGCCGTCCCGGCCTGCGCAGCCTGAGGTGAGTGCCCGGCGCCGAGGCGGCCGAGCCGGGGCGGCGGGCGAGGAGGCGGGGCCGGGGCATCTCTCGGGACGGAGGCTGGGGCTGCCCTCCGCGAGACGCCCTCTCCCTTCTCTCCGCCGCGGACGCGCCGCGGGGTGGGCGGCGGGCGGAGCAGGGGGCGCCCCCCCTCCCGAGTCGGAGCTGGGGCCTTGGCGGTCGGCGAGGGCCGGGTCCCTCCCTCCCCCGCGGCGCTTCTCAGCTGCTGCTGCCCCTCAGCCGGGAAGCGGCGGCTCTGCGCCTCCGCGCCTCCCGCCCCTCCCCCAGGCGGGGCTCGGGGGAGCCTCCCGGGGTTCCCGGGGGCGCCGAGACCGGGGACCGGGAGGTCTCCGTCTCCCCGGGACCTGCCTCCGGTCTGGGCTAGCTCCCTAACCCCGGCACGATGCAGCCTCTTCCCCTCCAGCGTGCGGGCGCTTTTCAGGGGGCGAGGCGGGCAGGACCCCCTGCCTCGGGGTTGCCCTTTGGGGTGAGGAGGCCCGTGCGAGGGGCCTGCGTTCCCACCCATCCTGTGGCCGCGTCCTCTGCGGGCATTAGGACGGAGGCAGCAGCAGTTCCATGCGGACGTGTTGCTGTCCTGTGTGTGTTGCATCCTGCCCACGTGGTAGGGTGTTCCCTCCACCGCCCCCTACCCCCCCCCCCCCTCCATTTTTGCAGCTGGTGAGGAGGGAGGTTAACGGGGTGGTTTTTCCTCTGTGATTTCCTCCTGGTGGCATGGAAGGTGTTAGGGTCAGTTTTCTTTGCCGAGGCCTACTGTTGTTAGTTAGGTGGAAGGAGCGGGAGTTGTACTCGAAATTGGGACCAGCAGGGGACAACGGGGCTTAGTTTCATTGACATCTTTCCTCTCTTTTAGTTGCTCTTGCTAACTGCTTAATCCTAGAGAGAGAATAAGCTCCAGCTGCTTAATGCATGGAGGTGCATAGTTTTCACTTGGCCGCTCTACTTTTTGTGTGTGTGTGGTCGGCGAAGGATTTTCTTTTCTGTGTTGTGCAATCTACGTCTCTTGTTCCTGGTTGGATTCCTGAATGAGCTGTGCTGGGCTGGCCATGGAGTTAGTGGTCATCAGTTTTGTCGTTTCCTGACATTTATTTAAATTCTCTCCACCCCCCCCTCCCCCCTTCTACTTTGTTTCCCATTGAGACAAGCGTGTGTGTCAGTCATGGAAGCTGTGTGCATAGTTCTTCACTTGCAAGGCAGCGCTAAATAGTTGCACTGAATCACTTATTTATTGGGAACTCTTTTATTGAACGTCTCCCCTGGCTGTTATTGAGTACCAGTGAGCTGTGTTTTTGGAAACTGGTTTTGAATAGCTTCTTTCCTTAATGTCTCTTCCAGGCTAAGGTTTCCATCTTTCTGTATTTATCGCTTTTCTGACCACAGATTGCCCTCTTAATAGGGAACAGGCCACAGTAGCAGTGAAATGAACCTTTTATTCCACCCAGGCCTGAGCAGATATTTATAGAAAAGTTGTAACTCCTCTCCATTTTTACGTTTGGGTGGCATATAGAAATGCGATCGCATTTTTAATTTTTTTAAATAAACCTGAGACTTACAGTTTTATTTTGTGTCTCGGAATCTTCTTCTTGGTTTTATGCTGCTGAAGATACTAGGATTTTGTCATGCTTTTATTAAGTATTTTTTGGATGGGGTCAGGACATGTTTATTTTAACTCCTTTTGGTTCAATAGTTCAGATAAAATAAGTCTTAATATTTTGAAGTCATTTTTTAGATTCCAAAATGGCCAGCATTCTTTTTTTGCATTGTGCATTATCTTTGAGTATATGTTCTTTTCTTTTTATCTGGTATATTCTCCTTTGTAAAATAAAAATATTTAAATGCAGATTCCATCTGCTTTCATCATGCTAAATATGGGTGGGACAGTGGAAAATAGAGAATGTTGTGATACATTCTGAGGCATTTTTTTAAAAAAATATATTTTATTGATTTTGTACAGAGAGGAAGGGTGGAGAGATAGTTAGAAACATCAATGAGAGAGAGTCATAGATCAGCTGCCTCCTGCACACCCCCTACTGGGGATATGCCCGCAACCAAGGTACATGCCCTTGACCGGAATCGAACCCGGGTCCTTTCAGTCCCCAAGCCGACGCTCTATCCATTGAGCCAAACCGGTTTCGGTCTGAGGCATTTTTTATTTTATTTTTTTATTTTTTATTTTTAATATATATTTTATTGATTTTTCACAGAGTGGAAGAGAGAGGGATAGTTAGAAACATCGATGAGAGAGAATCATCGAGAGAATCATCGATCAGCTGCCTCTTGCACACCCCCTACTGGGGATGTGCCCGCAACCAAGGTACATGCCCTTGTCTGGACTCGAACCCGGGACCTTTCAGTCCGTAGGCGGACGCTCTATTCACTGAGCCAAACCGGTCCCGGCATGAGGCTTTTTTTTTTTTTTTTAAAGTAAGTTAGTCAGCATTTGTGTCCTGCAAAATCTTGTACTGTGTGTGAAGTAGCCTGTATGAAGGAGACACTAGAGATAAAATATGTAGTCTCTTCAAACGCTTCAACTTCTATTGGGGAAACAACGCTAATAAAGTCCATTATTCATAATTACCAAGTAACATCAAACTTTTGGAATAACAGTGCAACCAAAGTCAAAGATATAATTGATATTTGAAAAACAGAAATTTCTAGGAGAGTGACTGGTATTTGCAGCCAAGAAGTGGCAACATACAAAGATACCAAGCAGTTTGGTATGGAGAATGTGTATTGGTGAATAATAAATGAGTTTAGGATTTGTATTGGTGAAGAATGTGTCAATGATACAGGGTTTGGTTTGATGGCGTGTGGTAGTGGGTTCTAAAGAATGGGAGTAAGACGATGCATATTGTTTCTGAGGGAGGTTTTTGTCTTAGCTGAGTAGTGTTCTGGAGTAGGAGAAGGGCGACTGCCTAGAATGCTCTTGGAGAATTTTAGGAATGAGATGACAAGGATCTGATGTAAGATAGTGATTATGGGTATAAAATAATAGTTAACATTTATTGAGTACTTACAGTATGCTGGGCATTGTTGTAAGTTCTTTACATGCATTTACTTCATTAAATCTTCATAATAAGGTCTTCTTATTCCTATGGAGAAAACTCCAACAGAGGAAGCAGTAGAGCCTACTAGGATTTGAACCCAGGCAATCTGGCTTTTGAACTTATGCATTTAATTATAATTTATACTATTGAGCTTATACGTTTAATTATAAATTAAACTGTCCTGCCCTAACCAGTTTGGCTCAGTGGATAGAATGTGGGCCTTCGGACTGAAGGGTCCCAGCCAGGTTTGATTCTGGTCAAGGGCATGTTCTTGGTTGTAGGCACATCCCCAGTAGTGGGTGTGCACGAAGCAGCTGATCGATGTTTCTCTCTCATTGATGTTTTTTAACTCTCTATTCCTCTCCCTTCCTCTCGGTAAAAACCAATAAAATATGTTAGAAAAAAATAAACTGTCCTAAGAAAGTATAGAATATATAAGAAGACATTTGTGTGAGTAAAAATTAATTTGAACTCATTGATGATTGAATGTGGACAAAGATAAGAGAGCAAATAATACATTAAAGTAGAGCCTAGAGTCCTGGGAGGATGGCTGATAATAGTGAAGAAAATTGAAAGTATCACTGTTCAGGAAAATGAGCTAAGGTTGGTTCTGGGCAACACTTGATTGTGTTCAGTTTTTTCATTAGCACACTATTCTCCTGCCACTCATGATAGCCTTCTCTCCTTACTGGTTTGGCTCTGGAAATGCACAGTTTAGTTTAGTATTAATCTAAGCAAAACAATTAGAAAAACATCTGTTCAGAATAAAAAAGTATGTCACATTGCAAAGTCATATAGAAATAGCATAGGAATTAGTTATTTTGGTTGAGCCACACCACTGCTTTCCAGGCTTAGTGAAGATAATCAAGAACTGATTAGAGTAGAAGTATCTATTACATTCCCATAGAGGTGCAGTGTAGATTGTGTACTGACCAAGCCTAAGGGTACTAATAAAAAACATTCGAGTAAATGAGGGTTGGGAGGGCAGTAGTTTGATGGTGAAAGAGCTTTGAGGTTTGGAACTTGGGGAGACATTATAGGCTAATAGGTAAAGCATTCTGAGAAGAGCCAAGAGGTACATCTGCCACAGAAGCCAAGGATAGGGACGCTAGTGTGGTTGACAGTATCAGGGGTACTTTAAGTTCAGAAACAATGATCATGATGAAAAGATTACTGAACTACTAGTAAGACTAAGACCAGGAGGTAATTTGTAACCTTAGAGAGAATTTTGAAAGGAAGGATAAGAATAGATGCCAGATTTGTTTCCCATAAAAGGATTTGTAGTGACATTATGGTCTAGTGTAATTTGTAGCATTTTCTCCTGTTTCCTTCAGTCTTCATTCTTGTCCACATGTCAGAGCTAATTGGATATCAGGAAACTCACCTTTTTATTCATTTAAAAAGTCAAACTTTCGGCCCTAACCTGTTTGGCTCGGTGGATAAAGGGTCCTGTGTTTGATTCTAATCAAGGGCACATGGGGTGGGTTCAATCCCCAGTAGGGGGTGTGCAGGAGGCAGTTGATGAATGATTCTCTCATTGATGTTTCTCTCTCCCTCTCCCTTCTCAAATCAATAAAAATATATTTTAAAAAAAACCCCACAAAAACTTTGTTCTAAAGTCAGCGATTTTTATACTTTCATGGTTCTCTCAAACATAAATTTTTAGAAGTATTATATTATTGAGATATTCACATATTACATAATTGATCCATTTAAAGTATACTATTCAGTGGTTTTTAGTTTATGTATTTATTGAGTTATATCCAAATCTTTAGATATTTCATTATTCCAAATAACATTTGTACCTGATAGGTCACACCCCCCCCCCCAAAAAAAAAAAAAAAAAAAAAGGCAACCACTAATGTACTTACCATCGTTATTGTTTTGCCTATTCTGGACATTTCAAATAAATGGGTCATACAATATATAGTCTTGTGTCTAGCTTCTTTCCCCAAAGCATAATGTTTCAAAGGTTATCCATCTTGTAGTTTATATCAGTATCTCATTTTTGTTTGTAAGTAATAGTCGTGTATGGCTGGCACACCTTTTATCTATTTAGTAGAGACCTGGTGCACGAAATTTGTGCACTCAGGGGGCAGGGGTTCCTCAGCCCAGCTTTGCCCTCTCGCAGTCCAGGAGCCCTCAGGGGATGTCTGATGGCTCCCTGTGGGGAGTGGGTCTAAGCTGTCAGTCGGACATCCTTAGAGTTACTGTGGAGGCAGGGGAGGCTTCTGCCACCACCACTACACTCACCAGCTGTGAGCCTGGCTTCTGGCTGCATGGTGCTTCCACTGTGGGAGTGCATTGATCACCAGGGGGCAGCACATTGAGTGTCTGCCCCTTGGTGGCCAGAATGCGTCATAGCAACCAGTAGTTCCACCATGGTCGATTTGCATACTAGCCTTTTATTATATAGGATTCATCCATCTTTTTTTTTTTTTTTTTAAATATATATTTTATTGATATTTTTCAGAGAGGAAGGGAGAGAGATAGAGAGCTAGAAACGTCAATGAGAGAGAAACATCGACCAGCTGCCTCTTGCACACCCCCTACTGGGGATGTGCCCGCAACCAAGGTACATGCCCCTGACTGGAATTGAACCTGGGACCTTTCAGTCCGCAGGCTGACGCTCTATCCACTGAGCCAAACCGGTTTCAGCGGATTTATCCATCCCTTAATGGGCATTTGGGTTTTTTACTTTTTTTTTTTTTTTAAAAAAAAAAACAACCCTTCCCTACCTTTATTTTAATCCTCATCCTGCCAATTCTACTCTTCCCATGGCTTTTCTCTTAGAACATAACCTCCGCTCTGTATTCTACTAGGTATTAGAGACACAAAGATGAGTAAGATATGGCCCTTGAGCATATATATAGTGTTATGGTTTACATGTTTTGTTTTCATACATTATCTCATTTGATTTCACAATAACCCTGATAGACAACATTTTTTAAGATGAACAATTTGAAGTTTAAATTCCGTGACTTGCCCAAGTTTGCACACTTGTGGTTCAGTGGTTGAGCATTGACCTATGAAGCAAAGCAGGAGGTCACGGTTCAATTCCCAGTTGGGGGCATGCAGGAGGCAGCCAATGAATGATTCTCATCATTGATGTTTCTGTTTCTGTCTCTGTCTCCTTTTCCATTCCTCTCTGAAATCAATAAATATAAAAAAAGATTGCACACTTGTCAGTGATGGAACAATTAGATCATCTTAGTCCATGCCCATTGCTATTTCTACTACTGTATGCTGCTATTTTAACATAAGGATCCCATATGAATTCTTAGAGAATTAGAGGGACTGGAAAGTCCCCTTACCTTGTGAGTCAGTAAGTTTTAATGTTTAATCTTCAGGACTTAAAATGATGCGATTTAATAAAACCAGATTCTGTCCTTGTTGCTCTGTGATTTAGATGTCATTACATATTTTGGTCCTCCCCCCCCCCAATCTAGTGGACATTAATGTGATGATGATAAGTGTAGGGATAATAATAGCTAATATTTTTTGAGGCCCTACTATGGGCCCAAAAATGTTCTAAGTACCTTACATTTATTACTCATATAATCATAACTCTAAAAGGTAGATTTAAAAATTTATTTATTTTTAATTAAATCTTTATAGTTGAAAATGTTACATATGTCTCCTTTTTTCCTCCATTGACCCCTTGTAGCTCGCCCCCATGGTAGATTTTATTAAAATTTTATAGAAGAGTGCTGCGATTGGCATGGCTAGGGTTCAGGATCTGAAGAAGGGGCTGATGCACAAATGAAAGCACTAGACAAGAAATATGAATTATTAAGGGGTGGGGGGACCAGGTGGAGACCACTTTCTTGGAGAGTCACACTGAAACCTGGCCTTATCCGCTTTTTATTCAGTTTTAGATACACATCTTGCCCTCAATATGGCAAACAGGTAGCAGACAAACCGTCTCTAAGGTCAGTAGAGATCAGTAAGGTTCAGTAAACATTTGTTTTGAGGCTATTAGGCCAGGAAATTGCTTCAAGCCACTGCTATCTCAAAATGAACAATGTTACACGGCCTTCCGCGTTCCTTGGTGCACTCTCATGATAGTATCTGCTGTGAGTGGCTTCCTGCAGGAGAGGAAATAGGCACAGAGTGGTTAAGGGAATATAGCTAGGACTGGAAAGTGCCAAAGTTTGAACCACTGCAGTTTGTTTTCAGAACTTAATGGCTATTTACTGTTTACTGTGTTGTGAATTAATAGAGGGTGATATTTCAAATTAAGGCATGACTGGAATATGAAGATTGGATTTTGAATATAGTTGCGGAAGCCAATAACAAAATTAAGTTGACATTGCATCCACATTTCTTTTAAATAGGAACATAATACTACAGTGTACATGTTGTTTATGCATTCAGGTACATTTTTTGTTGTCCCTCCTAATAGCTTCTCAACTCAGAAATTGCATTATTTTTAGTGTTCTTCACTGCCGGCTTTGTTAGTCACTTAGCTTTCCACATAGCTACTATTCAGAAACCTTGGCTTGAGACAGCTAAAACTTGCTTTACTAAACTCTCAGCCTTCCTTTAACTGTGAATTTTTGTTTTCCACTTTGAACAGTCAGCCTTTCAGTTCTAGATGGAGGTGCTCTTTAACTTCCTCTGCCTCCAAACTCGGAAAACACCACAGTGATCTTTTTTAACAACTGTCAAAAAATTTGACCATCTTAATTGGCATAATTGGGTTTTAGTGCCCAAATAGCAAGAACCAAAGCACAGTGTTTTGGTTAAAGAGATTGACTTATACTGAAATTGGAAAAGACATCTGCTATACAGGGTTTTGGATTTAATAGAATTTGTTATAACCAGATCAGCAAAGCATTACTATGGGCCATCTGCTGGGATATGGAAATAGGTTTGTTATATGTAACCAGATGTTGTATTTATATTTATAACAGTGGCATTGTACTTATTTTAAGTAACCTTTTGTAGATAGGTACCTTTGGCATCAATAGATAACCTGAAAATGCAATGTCTTTTAAAGTGGTTATTACTTTCCTATAGTAAATTGAGACAAAGCATGAAACAGTACATGAGACTCATAATGTATTGTAACAACAAAACATAGGATAGTCCTATCTAATAAAAGAGCAATGTGCAAATTGACCATGACTCCAACACACAAGATGGCTGCCCCCATGTGATCACAAGAAGGCCAACACAAGATGGCCAGGAGGAGAGGGCAGTTGGGATGGACCAGGCCTGCAAGGGAGGCAGTTGGGGGCGATCAAGTCTGCTGGGGAGGGCAGTTAGGGGTGACCAGGCCTGCAGGAGAGGGCAATTAGGGGCAAACAGGTTGGCAGGTGAGTGGTTAGGAGGTGATCAGGCTGGCAGCCAGAAGTGGTTAGGAGCAGCAATCAGGAAGGCAGGCAGGTGAGCAGTTGGGAGCCAGCAGTCCTGGATTGTGAGAGGGCAGTCAGACATCCCTCAAGGGGTCCCAGATTGGAGAGGATGCAGGCTGTGCTGAGGGACACCCCCCTCCCTATATACTAATTCTGTGCACTGGGCCTCTTGTTATGAATATAAGATAATTAGGACCATATTCAATAAGAACTCTTAGTTTGCTACCATTAACAGGTTTAGTTTCTGATAATTTCCAAACCACTCTGGTTGTTCTAAGAATTTTACCAGAAATCTAAAGTGATTTAATTTGGCATATTCAGACCTAAATTAATTACACTGTGCCATTTGACTTATTTCTCATCATCAGCAGGTGAAGCAGTCTGTAATGGACTCAAACTTATGTGATACAAGAAGTGGAACTGTTGTTAGAACAGTCTTAGAAGACTCTTTTCCAAGTTGAATGCTAACAGTTTGGGGATGGGGAAAGCCCCTGAGTGGGAGTTTTTAGACAGAGTCTCTAGAAATTCAGCACATTGGCCGTCTTAGTTCCTTTGTGCTGCTGAACAAAATACCACAGACTGGATAGCTTATAAATAACAGGAATTTCTTGTTCATAGTTTTGGAGACTGGAAAGTCAAAGAAAAGGTGCCAGTGTGATATTTTGGGTAGCGCCCTCTTTTTGGTTCATAGCTGGCACTTTCTTGCTGTGCCTTCACATGGTAAAAGGGACAAGGGATCCTTCTGGAGCATCTTTTTGTAAGACACTAATTGCATTCATGAAGGCTCTACCCTGATAACCTAACCCCTTCCCAAAGACCTTACCTCCTAATATTATGTTTGGGGGTTAGAATTTTAATGCATGAACTTGGGTAGGGGATACAAACATTGAAATCATAGTATTGACTATTTTTTCATTGTCTTCAAATCATATGTAGGGAGGGTCATGGATTCCATTGACAAGTTGACTGATTATTGCAATATGATCCTGTGTTTGAAGAATACTTTACCTAGTAAAGTAACTTTTAATTAGGATTTCACCTGGAATACAAAACTGAAATCTGTGACTAAAATTTACCTAGACAGAGTACTGTCTAGTGATATCAAGGAAATAAGTTGTCCTCCTGATTGATTGCTAGGGCAGCGTTTTTCAACCGCAGACAAGACAAGAATTTTATAATTTTTCACTATTTTGTTTACTTAATATTTCATAATAAAGTAATTATAAAATACTTTCTTTGTGTTTATTTGATTCCTATTCAAGAGAATTACTTTATATATAGTCAATATAGGCACAGAGTTAAATTTTTTAACATTTTCTAATGGTGGTGTGCCTCGTGATTTTTTTCATGAAACAAGTGTGCCTTTGCCCAAAAAAGGTTGAAAAACACTGTGCTAGGGTATGGTACTGATGTGCCCTTATTAAAGATTTTGGAAGTTAGAATCAACTTTTTCCTAAAGTTAAGACCTGGTCTTACTGTGTGTTAAAACAGATTTGTGAGAGGAATTGATGGGAAGACTTCTAGAACTTAATAATTTCAAATTATGTTTGCTTACAGAAAGATGGGATTGGGAAGTGAGTCTACTGTGGTAGAAATATGTTATTAGATCCTAAATTTTGGCTGGTGGTTACATGGGTGCTTATTAAATTATTAAACTTAACTAAAAAGTTTCTGTGGCTTGGCCTATAGAACTTGGGGAAATTTATTACTGACTCAACAGCTAAATATTTTGTAGTCAGGAGCAGATTTACTCTTCTGAACAAAGATAAAGCAGACTGTCATGACAGGAGATAAACAATATATGGCATCAGTTTTTGCTACTGAGGATGGATCTGGGTGTCTACGACAGGTTTTACCTGTCTACTTTGTTTAAGGAAGTATTAATGGTATTATTGCACCATGTGTATATATAGTAATCATCAGAAATGGCCTATTTGCCTATCAGGGAAGCCATATATACTTACAAATGGGTAATATACTAATTAGACTGGGAGACCTTCTAGGAGACCTTCCAGACTGGGAGACCTTCTAAGAGACCTTCCAGACGTTCTTCTGGACAAAGCCATGGTGGCGGGGCTGAGGTAGAGGCGGTTAGAGGCCAAGAGGTGAGGGCAGTTGTGGGTGATGACGCTAGGATGGGGCTGCAGTTGTGGGTGATCAGGCTGGTGTGGGGGGTAGTTGTGGGTGAGCAGACTAGCAGGGGGGACAGTTGGGTGTGAGCAGGTCATCAGTGGGGGTCAGTTGGCGATGATCAAGATAGTGAGGGAGGGGAAGTTTGGAGTGAATGAACAGGCCAGCAGGGGAGCAATTGGGAGGAAGCAGGCCATTGGGGAGGAAGTGTGGAGGTGAGCAGGTCAGCAGAGGGGGCAGTTGGGGGCCAGCATACTGGCATGGGGGGGGGCAGTTGGGAGTGATCAGGCTGGCAGGGGGGCAGTTGGGGGCAAGCAGGCCAGCAAGCAGAGTGGTTAAGGGCAATCTGGCAGGCAAGCAGGCGAGTGGTTAGGAGCCAGCAGTCCTGGATTGCAAGAGGGATGTCTGACTGCTGGTTTAGGCCCAATCCCTGTAAACCACCAGTAGGACATCCTTCGAGGGGTCCCATATTGGAGAGGGTGCAGGCCGGGCTGAGGGACACCTCCCCCATGCCCACCCTTTACCCCTGTGCATGAATTTTGTGCACAGGGCCTCTAGTCCTATATAATAAAAGCCTACTATGCAAATTGACCAAAGGGTAGAATGACCAGCGGAACTGACCACCAGGGGGCAGATGCTCAACACAGGAGCTGCCCCAAGCCCGCAGGCCCCAGGCCAGCCAAGGCCGGTGTGAGCAGGCTCCGCGCCCCCCCCCCCCCCCCCCCCCCAATCACCCTACAGTCCAGCCTTGATTGCCAGCCAGGCCTAGAGACCTTACCAGTGTATAAATTTTGTGTACAGGCCTCTAGAATTTTATATTGTTATTACAGAGCATGTATGTTTTGGAAATATTTCCACCTTACATTTGAATAATAATTTTTGAAAAAACATTTTCTCTGATCTGATATATTTTGGAGACTCACAACAGCCTGTATTATAGGTAGGGCAAGTAATATTCCTATTGACAAATGGCAAAGATACAAGCTAAGACTTAGTGTCACACAGTCAATTTATTAGTAGAGCGATGTTTCTCTCTCATTGATGTTTTTGTCTAGCGCTCTCCCTTTCTGTCAAAAAACTCAATTAGTAGAGCAGAGATAGGAACCCAGATCCTGCATTCTGTTTCTAGTCTTGTACACTTTAGTAGGAAACTGACAAAGTTCTTATTTTGGATTTTTGAGTATAAATGAAAGATTATGGCCCCCAAAGGACTTGGGCTTTTTGTAACAACTCTTGTCTGTGGTAATATCAGACTTGGGAATATAAAACTATTGGGAGCAACTTCTTCCCTTATTACGTTTGGGTCAATTTTCAGACATTGGATCCATTTTTACTTGGGCCTGCATTCTTTTTAGAATCTTAGAGGTAAGGAGGAATTGAAATCAGAAGGGAAGAATTACTAAATAGGTTTGGCCTATTTTTATGGAAGTGTACGCCTATAAAATTTAGACACTGAGAAATTGTACCTAGGACATGATTCTACTGGGGGTGCCTGGGTTAATGCCATAGGGCAGTGTTTCCCAAACTTCTCTCATGATGAGAATTGTATACAATTTTACCTATATGTTCCCCAAAATTCTAGTTTAGCACTTCTTAGTTGGGATTCAGGAATCTGTATTTTAACAACTCCACCAGGTGATTCTCATCATGAGAGAAGTTTGGGAAACACTGCCATAGGGTATTATCTCTTGCTTGGTAGATAGGAAGAATGACAGTATATAAAGAAATGATAACTATCGATACATAGAAAAAAAGACTGGGAAAGAAAACATCACAATGGATAGTCTTTATTGCCTCCCTTGAACTTATTTATATATTCTAAGATATCTACAATGAGCATGTGTCTTTTAAAAAAAAATTGAGTTTTTTGACAGAAAGGGAGAGCGCTAGACAGAAACATCAATGAGAGAGAAACATCGATCAGCTGCCTCTTGCACACCCCCTACGGTGATGTGCCGCAACCAAGGTACATGCCCTTGACCGGAATCGAACCCGGGACCTTTCAGTCCACAGGCTGATGCTCTGTCCACTGAGCCAAACCGGTTTCGGTTTCTTTTTTATAGTAAAAAAAAAAATTAAACGTATAATTTTTGTGGTTCAAATGAGAATTTGGAAAAGTATAAGTGATAGCACATTTGAAGAGCAGTCTCACACTTGGTGCTATCAAAGTATTTTGTTTTCTAGGCAGTTATGTTAATAAATAAGTTTGATAAATTAATTGATTATGATCTTATGGATTGAGTTGTGGGTGTACTAAGTGCTTTGGTTTTTTTTTGTTTTATAATTTAGTTCAGCTGATTCAAGAAATTAATTTTAGTCCCCCAGAAGCAACCAAGACCTTAAGTTTACACACAGTAGTTACCTACCAGTAAATAACCTAAAAATAGCATACTGCTTTATAATGAAAACTAGGTTTGGGATCTACTCATGCTTCCATTTCATTATCAGGTTTCTAATAAGAAAAACCACATTGTTAGTACTTCTTTAAGGTACTGTTTTCATCCAGGGACATAGGACTCGTTAATTTCTCTCACTCGTTTGTTCATTTATTCATCACGGGCTATGTCCTGGGCGCTGTAATAGATGCTAAGGATACAAGTAAAAAGACAGAGTCCCTGTCAGAAAAAACACTTAGCTTTTAATTTGGGAGAGACATCACAGAGAGATATTTGGCTTATGGAGATATTCTATAATATCTTGCTTTCTAGTTTTTAACTAGAAAGGCAGAATGACAGCTTGCTTTTTTGAAGAACAATGCATTTAGTGGTGTGAATAGATGGCCTTAAGAGGAGCTAATGGCTTCATAGTTATTTCTCTGACTGCAAAATATTGAAATATCCTTGGTCTAAAAAATTTCCTTATGTAAGGAGCATTTCTTATTGAGGCAGATAATCTGTGCATTCAAATTTATATCAGAGTTGTTTTGGGAGTGTTATTAAGAAACCTCTGTTGACTCTTCTAGGATGGAGACTAGTGTCTTTTTTGTGTTCTTTCCACTGTACATGACACATAATAGTAAATGAAAGAATTTGATGTTTAAGTTTAATTTTAAGAACTTTCATATTGATATAAATGTACCCAAAGTTACTTTATGTCTAATAGTTCCTAGATTGTTAAGAGGTGATAAACAACTTAAACATTTGACCTAGAGTCAGTCATTTGGCTACTTTTAGAACGACTGTAGTCACTGACAACTGTAGTCTGCTTGTGGAGATGAAATTTGCTTCAAACTTCATCTTTTCCCCCCAATCCTTCTCTATAGAGATTAGTAGAGACCCAGTTTGCCTTTTTAAACAAAATAATCCTTCAAATATTTGAATGTTGTTATTCATTTAGCAAACATTTCTTGCACCTAACATGCAAGACACCCTCCTGGGCATTGTGAAAAATCCAAAGCTAATCAAGAGGCATAGGCTGTTCCCAAAGAACTGATACAGAGAAAAAGCATGGTTTGTTGAAAAGAGAGTGCACGATATTTCCTTACGATAATCAAGAAAGCTTCATGGAGGAATAATGTTTGAATTAAGATTAGTGATGGGGCATTCTAGACTGAGAGCATAATAAAAAATCTAGAGAATGAAGAAACCCAGTAATGTAAGTTAGAGGAGTAGCCAAGAGGTCCAGGTTGGCTGTTTCACAAACTACATTTCAGGATATTAAAAATATTGTATCCATAACACCGGGAGGAGTGTATGGCAAATCATTGGGGCTCAATAAATATTTGTTGAATGAATAATGAATAAATGATCACATTTGGGAAATACTGAATTTCCTCTTCTTGAAGAATCACAAATCACAATTTAGGACATTGAACACTGATAAGTCCTTTAGAGGATGAAATACTGGCTTATCTGAAACTTATTTGACTATGGAATGCCTGTTAATTTTTGAAATCCTCTGGAAAATATTATTGGATTCTCTATGATAGAGATGGCATGGGAGGCTGGGAAGTGGTTTCTTCTCCAAACTAAACACACTCAGTTTCTTTAGCCATTTAACACTTGGCATTTGGGTTCTAAACTTACTAGTCTGATATCCCTCCTTGCAATCATTCTAGCTTGTAAGTGTTCTTTAAAATGAGATGCTCCAAATAGAACACAATATTCCATCTGTGAATTAAGCAGTGAAGAGGACATGGGACTGTATATCTTCTTTGGATCTGGATAATATTCTTCTAATGAATTCTGAGATTGTATTTTGTTTCTTTTTAAAAAAAAATATATTTTATTGATTTTATACAGAGCGGAAGGGAGGGAGATAGAGAGTTAGAAACATCAATGAGAGAGAGTCATTGATCAGCTGCCTCTTGCACACCCCCTACCGGGGATATGCCCACAACCAAGGTACATGCCCTTGACCGGAATCGAACCCGGGACCCTTCAGTCCCCAAGCCGACGCTCTATCCATTGAGCCAAACCGGTCCCGGCATGTATTTTGTTTCTTATTAGCAGCTGAGTCATTTTCTTGGCTCATAATAATTTCTCATATTAATTTACAAGAAGTTCTTTGAGTAGATTCAGAGAGATTTCCTATTAGTAGAGCTAATAAATGAATGCCTGTTTTCTTCTGATCGAGTCCAGGCTGTTTTCTCAGAAGTACCAGTCATTCTTAAGCTTCCTGAAATCTGAGAAATAAAAGGAAAAGAGTTAATTGTACAATGCTGGATTTGACCAAGTAACAAAGTAATATCAAAAGTCCTACTGCATTGCTGAGTATATTCAAAAGTAGGTAAAATACAGTGATTTGCTATATCCCTCAGAGTCAACTATTATTAAGATATTTACCAATGTGTCTCAACTATTTTTTGCTTAAGTATTCTATTTTTTTTAAAGAGGAAGCAGTCTTTTTGTTTTTTACAGCATACACATTTTTTATTGATCCCAGAGAGGAAGGGAAAGGAAGAGAGAGAAACATCAATGATGAGAGAGAATCATAGATTGGCTGCCTACTAAAGGTCCCTTATTGGATCAAGCCCACAACCCAGGCATGTGCCCTTGACTGGAATAGAACCTGGGACCCTTCAGTCCACAGGCTGATGCTCTGTTCACTGATCCAAACCAGCTAGGGCTGCCTAAATATTTTATTTTATTTTTTAAAATTTAATAAATCTTTATTGTTCAGATTATTACAATAGTTTATCTGCCCCTCCACCCATTCCCACCCCACCCTCTGCCCTTACCTCCCCCCCCATTGTCCTCAGCCATATGTGTATGATTTTAGTTCAGTCTCTTCCTGTACCCCCCACACCCATTTCCCCCTGATAATTATCATTCCACTCCCTTTCTTTGCCCCTGATTCTATTATATTCACCAGTTTATTCTGTTCCTCAGATTTTTAATTCACTTGATTTTCATGTTCACTTGTTGATAGATATGTATTTTTTCATAATTTTTATCTTTACCTTTTTCTTCTTCTTAAAGAATACCTTTCAGCATTTCATATAATACTGGTCTGGTGGTGGTGAACTCCTTTAGTTTTTTTTTTTTTTTTTTTTTTTTTTTTAAATCTGTGAAGCTCTTTATCTGACCTTCGATTCTGAGTGATAACTTTGCTGGGTAGAGTAATCTTGGTTGTAGGTTCTTGCTATTCATCACTTTGAATATTTCTTGCCACTCCCATCTGGCCTGCATAGTTTCTGTTGAGAAATCAGCTGACAATCATATGGGTGCTCTCTTGTAGGTAATTGACTGTTTTTCTCTTGCTGCTTTTAATATTTTCTCTTTGTCTTTTGCTCTTGGCATTTTAATTATGATGTGTCTTGGTGTGGTCCTCTTTGGATTCCTTTTGTTTGGTGTTCTGTGCGCTTCCTATACTTGTAAGTCTATTTCTTTCACCAGGTGGGGGAAGTTTTTTGTCATTATTTCTTCAAATAGGTTTTCAGTATGTTCCTCTCTCTCTTTTTCTGGCACCCCCATAATTCTGATGTTGGTTCACTGGAAGTTGTTCCAGAGGCTTCTTACACTATCTTCAAATTTTTGGGTTCTTTTTGCTTTACTTGCTGAGTGTCCTTTGCTTCTTTGTATTTCAAATCTTTGACTTGAGTCTTGCATTCCTCTAGTCTGTTGTTGGGTCTCTGTATAATATTTTTTATTTCAGCCAGTGTATGTTTAATTTCTAGTTGGTCCTTTTTCATGTCCTCGAGAGCCTTGTTAAATTTATCGGCCTTTTCTAGGAAATTCTTGAAAAACCTTATAACTGTGATTTTGAATTCTATATCCAGTTCTCCATCTCTTTCATTTGTGGTCTGTTTCTTTGACTCAGCATTTTTGTTGCTTCCCCAAGTTGGTAGGGTAGCTTTGTATGCTAGGTTTCCTATATGGCCCGGTGGGTCAGCCTCCCCAGTTACCTGAGGTGGACATTCTTGGTGCTCTCCTTTGTGGACTGTGTGCACAGCCTTGTTGTAGTTAAGTCTTAATTGTTGTTGGTATCAATGGGAGGACTGACCTCTAGGCCAATTGGCTGTATCAGCTGTGTCTACACCAGAAGACCTTCTGTATTGTAGACAGCCTTATAGGACCAGAGTTGCGAAATTGCAAAAGCCTCTGGGCTCAGCTTGGATGAGGCGGAGTCTCAGGGCTGAGCTGGCAGTCTTGGCTTCCTTTCAGCCCTGCCCTTGGTCATGTGCCTCCAGGCCTCTGCGTTCCACGGATCCTCTGAGTTTCCGCCTGACAGTCCAGATTCCCCCTGTAAGCGTGGGTCCTCCAGAGGCTTGCAGGGAACTGGGTTTCAGTACAGTTGGAACTGGGATTCAGTGCATTCAGGAGCTTCCGACTTCTTCCGCTTTGGAAAGCCTGCAGCAACTTCCTCAGTCAGACCTCTCTGCGCGCACTCACCTGCACACACCTGCAGTCCCCTCCCCTCGAGTCTCTGAGTCTTTGAGTCTCTGTGTGCCTTTCTTTACAGTCCAGACTCCACCCGTATGAAGCTGGGTCCAAGAGTTGTCAGCTGGAGCTAGGGTTCAGCGCAGTCAGACCTGGGGTACAGTGCAGCTGGGGGTTTCCATTCCCCTCTGTCAGCCAGGCACTCTGCCACCCTTCCTCTCTGTGCACACGTCTCTGTACCTCAGCGACTTTGCAGCTCTTCTGATCCATGAGCTTTTCTCTTTCCTTCTACTTGTAGAATTCCCACTCATCCAGCTTTCCTGTGGTTTTGGATGATGTCTGTTCTGTCTTTTAGTTGTTTTGAAATTGTTGTGCATGACAACAGGTTAGGTGCTTACCTAGGCTGCCATCTTTGTTTTCTTCTGCTTCAATATTTCCATCTCATAGTCTTTTCACCCTTACAAACTTCAGCATGCATCTACAAAAAATATAGACATATTTCTATATAACCACATGCCATCATTGTACCTAATAAAATTGACAATATTTCCTAGGTGTCATCTAATATGATTTCATAATAAAATGTTCACAGTTGTTTTAACGTGTATATTTACAGCTGTGTTTTTTTCTTTTCTTTTTGAATTTTGATTTCAGAGAGGAAGTGAAGGAGAGATAGAAACATCAGTGATGAGATAGTATCATCGATGGGCTTCCTCCTGCATGCCCCCTACTGGGAAGCAGGCTGAAACTCTGGCTTGTGCCTGGAATCGAACCTTGACCTCTGGTTCATAGGTCGATGGGCAGGCAAACATTTTGAAATATTTATTATGCACAAAATGTGTCAGGTGTTGTGGGACATAGAAAGGTTAATTTGACTTGTACCTGGAACAATGGTAGAGATAGAAAGAACATGAAGCAGATTATTTACTTTCTGGTCAGGCTTTATTATATAGTCACGCCCCTTCTCGCTTCCCCAAAGCTGCCAGTTGCAAGTTCTTTATCCATTACTTTAATTATGTCCTGATCAGGGATTCTTTTGAATCAATTCAAACTAAACTGTTTTTGGCCTGTTACTCACTGGTTCTGTTAGCTCCCCTTTTAATTAAAGTGGAACTCTTCAAGGCACAAACATCCTTTTTTTCTTTTACCAAGTTTACATTATTGTGTAGAATTTTCATTTTTCAAGATAATGGACATTTTGGGAGCAGAAAGCTTGTCTTATTTTTCTGTATAGTACTGGAAAGCATAGTAAGTACTCCTGGTACATATGCCAGTGGGCTCTTACTGTCTACTACCCTCCCAGTGTCAGCAGAGCTTCTGCCAGGTAAGGGTGAGTAATCTAGGTCTGGGTCTCTTCTCTTACCCAAAAGCCTCCTTTAAAAATATATTTTATTGATTTTGTACAGAGAGGAAGGGAGAGAGATAGGGAGTTAGAAACATCGATGAGAGAGAGTCATCGATCAGCTGCCTCCTGCACACCCCCTACTGGGGATATGCCCACAACCAAGGTACATGCCCCTGACCGGAATCGAACCCTGGACCCTTCAGTCCCCAAGCCGACGCTCTATCCATTGAGCCAAACCGGTCTCGGCCCAAAAGCCTCCTTTAACAAAGCCAATTTAGTAGTCTAAAACAGATGACAGATACATGCTTCACATGTTGCCACTTCCCCATCACCGTGTGCAAACTACTAATTGCTGGTTGTATTTAGACATGACCTTATGAAGTGTAGCATTTCAGGCAGCCACTACTATGGAGCATAATTGACAAAATGATATGAATCTTTTTTGCTATCCTTCTTTTAAACCAATAGCTCCCAAAGAAGTTGTGCATAAGAATCACCTGAGATACTTTTTTAAAAAGAAGTATATTTTATTGATTTTTTTTTACAGAGAGGAAGGGAGAGGGATAGAGAGTTAGAAACATCGATGAGAGAGAGACATCCATCAGCTGCCTCCTGCACACCACCCACTGGGAATGTGCCCGCAACCAAGCTACATGACCGGAATCAAACCTGGGACCTTTCAGTCTGAAGGCTGACGCTCTATCCACTGAGCCAAACCGGTTTCGGCCTGAGATACTTTTAATTAATAGATTTCCTAGGTTTTACCCTAGACTCTTGAATCAGGATTTCTAGGAATAGGATAGAAAAGATTCTTATAAAGTTGACAGTTTGTAGACTGGCTTTGGGGACCAGACATGTACTTTTATTTTGTTAAATAGCACTAGCAGTGGAGAGGATAGCCTCCCATCTTTTCAGCTGCAGAATAGCATGTTATTTCTCTGATGATTAGTGTGTTCTCTATGTTCAGTTTACTTTCCAGGGATGTAGTAGGATCTCTTACTTTGAATTATACCGGGCAAAGCATATGAATCAAATGCCCAAGATAAAGATACAGGATATTGAGAGGTGGCTTTCTAAATATAACTGAGCTTAAAATTAAAGCCTTCAGCCATCTGAAAGCTTATTCTCCTTGTAAATATTTTTAAAAGTTTAAAATGGAAGAGCTCAACATTTTTGTATGGGATATTTTTTGAAAATTTTATATATATTTAATAAAGGTCTTTTAAATATGTAATATGTCTTCATTTCATATATCTTTGTTAGATTTTCCATAAAAATAAATGTAAAAATTGGAAAAAAATTTTTATTAGTCCACATGGTGTGATTTTGGGACTGGAAATTGTGGTTAAGTTATTGAGCAAAGTGCAGAGACTGAAGCTTAAGGATTATCCAGTGAGTTAATGACAGAGCCAGAAATAGAATCCAGTGTTATTTGCTTGGGTTATGATTTGGTTTGAAGAGGGTGGCCTGTGATCTGTTTACATAAATTGCAGGAAGTAAGGTTTGGGGTTTGGAAGAAGTTACAGCTCTGTCATGTTTGGCCAAGAATCTCCCCTCTCCCACATTAACCACATATTTTATTGACACCAGTCCTAAATTGTAAGGGTAAAGAGGCATGGGCACACTGGCTGGGCACACTTAAAAACAAAACAAAACAAAAAAAAGAACCATAAATGTATCTTCATTGGGTGTCTCTAAGTAGTACGCAATATGGTTTGGAAATAATGGATTCCACCAGAAAACAAACTTTCCTGATCCACTATTGGTTCATGGGGTATTAGATTTGAAAATAGTTGCTATAGTAGAGTTGCTTACTGGTGACATTATTACTTTTACTCTTTTCCCTTTCTGTTCCAGTTTAGAAGATATTTCTATCTCTCCCTCTCCCTTTTTTAAATTAATAAAAATAATAAAAAATACCTATAATAATAAAAGCATAATATGCAAATTGACTGAATGGCTGAACAGTGGAACAACCATCTGGACAACCTTCTGGACGAAACTAGGGCTGTGAGGGCCAAGGCAGCTGGGACTGTGAAGGCCTACTCTTGCATTATTTTACATTTTCACTAACAATGTTTGAGAGTTTCAGTTTCTCCACATCTTTGCAACTCTTATTATTGTCTGTCCTTTTGATTATTGCCTTCCTAGTGGATGTGAAGTGGTATCTCATTGTGTTTATTTGCATTTGCCTAATGACTAATTAGGTAAGAACATCTTTTCATGTACTTAATGGACATTTGCATATCTTTTTGGAGAAATGTCTATTCAAATCTTTGCCCATTTTTTTTTTCAGCCACATGCTCTACCTTGAGCTATATCTTCAAATCTTTACCTTTTTTTTTTTTTTTTAATGGGATTGTCTTTTAATATTGTAATATAAGAGTTCTTTATATAGTCTGGATACCCAGCTTGCCTTTTAACTGCTAATTGGTCCTTCATTATTTGCTTAGAGGCAGAGAGAAGTAATAGGTACAAAGACTATTAAAAAGACCTGGTGAGTTTTCAGTGAGACCTTAGTTTTTCTTATTTTTAACTTACTCTCTTTTTCCACTCTTGAGAAACCTAGTTAGTTCGTTCATTGAACAAATAGACTGCTGACTAATGGCAGATTTGGGGGACATAACAGAGAACAAAAGTTCCTGCTTGTGTGGAGCTTGCATTATAGCTGGGGAGAAACAGTTAACAGAAGTCATATCAGATGGTGAAAAAAAGCAATGAAGAATGAAACAGAATACAGTGTGATAAAGGTTCTAACATATTCTTCACCTTTCCTGATTACTTAAACCCGTGGTTGGCATTACTTAAACCTGTGGTCGGCAAACTGCGGCTCTCGAGTCACGTGCGGCTCATGGGCCCCTTGAGTGTGGCTCTTCCACAAAATACCACGGCCTGGGTGAGTCCAGTTTGAAGTGGCGTTAGAAGAAGTTTAAGTTTAAAAGATTTGGCTCTCAAAAGAAATTTCAATCATTGTACTGTTGATATTTGGCTCTGTTGACTGAGTGAGTTTGTCGACCATAGTTTCAACTTATATTACTCTCTTTGCTCTGTTGGACCTTATTGTCCTTTCCATTTATTTTCATCCTATACATCTGAGCTAAACTTTAATTTCCCTCTGGCTCCTAATTCTCAATCCCCCTGAAGTCTAACTTTGGATCTCACTAGTCCACAAAACTACCTTCTATTATTAATAATCTTCTATTAAAGGTCATTATTATCATCTCAGTTTATGATCTATGTGTAACACTGTTACCTTTCTTCCCATTAAATCTCTTGTTCTTTCCAGTATGATAATTTTATCAAGTTCTTTTTAAACTAGTTCCCTTTCTCTTAATTATCTCAAGTTTGGCCTCTCTTCTTTTAATATTCCTGTGGTGAATTTTGTTCATTCTCACATGATTTTAATTGCTTTCTGAGAACATATGTCTATGAGATCTCACTTAGCTCATGCTGCACCACTGCTTTCAAATTTAGCTAGTGGAGCTGAGATGAACAGCTGATGCTACTCATGGAGCAGGATTCTTTTCCCTTTACTCCTTCCTTGGGCGATTTCTCCTGTTAAGGCTGATTAAGACAGGTTATTTCCATGACTGCTTTAATATTTACCTGTGACTGTTAACAATTCACAATCCTCAGTCAAGTAATCTGAGTCAGAGGGTTTATTCCTTCATTGATGCTAGTGCATTTTATTTATTTATTTATTTATTTATTTATTTATTTATTTATATATTTTATTGATTAAAAAAAATATTTTTTATTGATTTTTTTACAGAGAGGAAGGAAGAGAGATAGAGAGCCAGAAACGTCGATGAGAGAGAAACATTGACCAGCTGCCTCTTGCACACCCCCTACCGGGGATGTGCCAGCAACCAAGGTACATGCACTTGACTGGAATCAAACCAGGGACCTTTCAGTCTGCAGACCGACACTTTGCTACTGAGCCAAACCGGTTTTGGCGCATTTTATATTTTTAAGTCTTTTGAAATGTAGGGCTGAGTTCAGAACTTAAAAAAAAAAAAGGAATAGTCTTTAGATTTCCAGTGCTATAGCATTTACTTTAAACCAACTTTTAATTCTTCCTTTTGTCTGGTATTAGGGTGGTGTTTTCATTCAAGCTACTGTCACAGTGAAGCATGAATTTTTCCTTTTATATAGAGGAGGAAATTAAGCCTTATATAAATTAACAATATACTCATGGTCACAATGGGGATTCTAATCTAGGTAGGTCTTGACTCAAATAATGAATGCTTTAAGTTCTTTGTAGACTATAAAGCATTATATCTCTGTTGGTGGGAGAGGGAAGAGCTCATAAGAATTACTTGGGAGCTTTTTCAAAATACTTGGCCCCATTTCACCTTCTGCTCCCAAATAATGCATTATTACACAACTTAGTCTGTTAAATACCTGCTTCCTAAATGTGATAGTGTGTGACTCAGTTTAATATACACTCAAAGACTGCTTATATTAAAAGAAATTTCATATTCTGTTGATGATGGGATTTAATACATTAAATTCTATTAGAGCAAACCCATCAATGAATGACTGGTTTTACTATTCATTCTGGTTGTGTCACTCATCAACATAAACTTCCTTGCATGTTCACATTCAAAGGATTTAGAGAAAAAGCTACTAGGTGTTGTTGGCACCAGCTTAAACTGTATAAATTATGGATGTAATTGAATGAGTTAATGTAATTGTTTAACTGTAGTTTGCTCCAGAGATGCAAGCTTGTAATTTGGAGGACACTATGACTTCATTGTGAACCTTAGCCTTTTCTTGTGAGATTTCCATGTTGCTAGTCATTTGCCTGGTCAGGGAGAGAAGATTGGCATTATGTTTGTTCTTTTAGTTAACCAGCCTGGGGTTTACGACACCATTTAGCAGCAGCAATGTAGATTAAAATGAAAATAGAAAAACTAAGACATTGAGACTAGGACACATTAGAAAAATATCAATAGTTAGGAACTAGAGTTGGTAGTGAATGGTAACTAATTGGGGGTCCTAAAGATGTTGATGTGGGGGATTCAATATATAAGAAAGATCCTTTTCACCTTGGCTGGTTTGGCTCAGTGGATTGAGTGTCGGCCTGTGGACTGGGGGGGTCCCTGGTTCGATTCTGGTCGGGGGCATGTACCTTAGTTGCGGGCACATCCCCAGTGAGGGGTGTGCAGGAGGTGGCTGGTCGATGTTTCTCTCTCATTGATGTTTCTAACTCCCTTCATCTCTGTAAAAGATCAATTAAAAAAAAAAATTTTTTTTTTAAAGAAAGATTCTTTTCTATTGCCTGAATTCTGAGTTGACTGAGTAATAAAACAAGAACCAATAGATGATAAATGAAATATTACTGTTTGTACAGTTGGTTTTTTATTGAGATAAAAATTCACATACTATAAACTTCACCATTTTTAAGTGTATCGTTTGGTAGTTTTATGTTAAATGTTTTTATTTGCAAGGTTGTACAGCTATCACCACTATCAAATTTCAGAACATTTTCATCACGCCCAAAGGAAACCTATTAGTAGTCACTCTTTTCCGCACCATCCCTCATAGGTACCCCTTTCCTCATCTCCTGGCAACCACTAATCTACTTTTCATCTCTAGGATTTGCCTGTTGTGAATATTTTAAATAAATGGAATATGTGGCCTTTTGTGTATGACTTTTTTCATTTAGCATAAGGCTCTCAAGGTTTATCAGTGTTAAAGTGGGCTTCATTTAAAAAAATACATATTTTTTCTTGGTGAGGAAGAGGGAGAGAGAGATAGAAACATAAATGATGAGAGAGAATCATTGATTGACTGTCTCCTGCACACCCCACACTGGGGATCGAGCTTGCAACTAGGGCATGTGCTCTGACTGGGAATTGAACCATGACCTCCTGGTTCATAGGTTGATGCTCAACCACTGAGCCACGCCTGCGGGGCTGGGCTTCATTCCTTTATGGCTGAATAGTATTCCATTTTATATTATGGATATTGTATAGATATGCCACAGTTTGTTTATCCATTTATCAAATGATGAATATTTGATTAATTTCTACTTTTTGGTTGTTATGGATAATGGTGTTATAAATACTGTGCAGATTTTTGTAAACTTTTAAATTATTTTGGGGAAACACACACACACACACACACACACACACACACACGTACATATGTATCCCTTAGAGCAGTGGTTCTCAACCTTTCTAATGCCTTGACCCTTTGATACAGTTCCTCATGTTGTTGGTGACCCCCAAACATAAATTTATTTTTTTGCTACTTCATAACTAATTTTGCTGCTGTAAATGAACCGTAATGTAAATATCTGTGTATTCCGATGGTCTTAGGCTCTACAGCAGCAGTTCTCAACCTGTGGGTCACAACCCATAGGTTGAGAACCGCTAGCAGGGCCAACTAAGACCATCAGAAAACATGGTGATAAGGGTGATATCCTATCTAATAAAGAGGGAATATGCTAATTGACTGCCACGCCCTCAAAGATGGCCGGGCCCACAGCCACAAGTTGGTGGCACACAGTCCCCTCACCCCTGCCGGGGCAGCAGGTACGTGGCCCGGCCGCTCCCCATGCCTGCCTCCAGAGTCCCCCAGTCCCCTCAGTCCCCCAGCCGCCCAGGGCTGGCCTGAGGCTCAGCTTACCAGTGCCGGCCGAGGCTTGCACTACCGGCAGTGACAGCAGCAGAGGTTCGTGATGGGGCATTGCCTTCCCCTGATTGTTGGGTTGCTTCCCTCCCCTTGAAGGCTCCTGGACTGTGAGAGGGGACAGGCTGGGCTGACGGAACCCCCCCTCCAGTGCATGAATTTTCATGCACCAGGCCTCTAGTCATAGAAAATTGTAGAATATGGCTTAGTTTTAAAAGCCAAATAGTCTAACTTACCATATTCTCTCATTCACACATAAGAGAACCTAATATAGACCATGGTACAGTCACCTGATATCTATCTAGACTAGATTGTTAGACTCAGCAGAGCAGGCACACCCATATTGCTGCCTTACAGAGTCCTGTAAGTTATTTATCTCTTTGAGGAGTGGGTTAAGTGCTCAGGAGTATTTAGAGAAGTCAGTCATTCTTCATAGAAATCAAAATTTGAAAAGAAGTGTGCTACTCTAACAAAAAAAATGAAAGCCATTTTGTCACATTAGAAAATATATCATAGAAAGACAATAAATTCAGTTTGGGACATGATAAATTTGGGATTTCTAGTTGGGCATGTTAGATATTTATGTTTGGAGATCAGGAGATATATAACTGCTGGAGATACAGATTTGAGGTTCATCTGCATGCAGGCAATTGAAACACAGGAGTGAATAAATCACCCATAATTAAAACGGTAGAGAAAAGAATAGTAATTCCCATATCTAAGTCTTGAGGTGTTGGTTTTTCCAACTGAGTAACTCTTTTCTGAGTTTTGAGATTTTTGATTTTGAATTTGTAACTTTTGGAACCTTATTTGTGGGAATTCTTCCAGGCTGAGATCAAAGCAGATTCCTCAGAGGATTGGCATTTGCTTCTATCAAGATTGGGTGGGGGACACTACCAATCTAGAACTACCCTAAACAGAATTCTAAATACAAAGCTTTTTAAACCATAATTAGGTGAGAGTCAGCTTATTGTTGTGAATATCAGGGGAAATTCTGTTGAATGCTATCTTGGCCCCTCATTCCTTCCCTAGCACTCAATGCCAAGAGTAAGAAGCAGTTTTCCTTGCACTTCTCTTGGGTAACACCTGGACTTTGCCTTTTGCCTCTGTACCTTGGGCCCCAATAGGTTTTGGAATTGCAAGCTGATATTCATTGGGTTTGGCAAAATGCCCTGAAGGTGAATGAAAGCCAGTTTCTTTTCTCTGAATACTTTTCTGATTTTCCTTTCTTAGTCTTTGGCCCTTGATCATGCTTTATTTTATCCATTGTTTGTTATTTTAAAGTTTTAAAAATATTTTATCTAGTGTTTGTTATTTTCAGTGGCATGTTGATCAAGCTATCTATTCTGTCCTTCTGGCAGAAATAGAAATGTCTTGTCTGTCTTCAGGGCATGCAGGGACAGTTGGATGCAGGGAATTCAGTAAACCTCTAAATCAAAGGTTATAAACTTGGGTCAAAATCCAATGTTTGTTTGGCCCACATAGCATTAAGAAAATAAAAATCAGGAGATTTAAATAAAAATTTGGATAACTTACTTCTCTTGAAAAAATTAGGAGAACTTACAATATTGGGCTTGCAATCCTGTTTAGTAACAATTTTCTAGAACTAGGAATAGCAGCTGATTTCTTCAGAGTGAACATGTTTTCTTTAGTTGGTCATAATCTTCACCAGTTGTGTAACGTATGCATATGTATACACATACTTATTTCAATTTCTCTCATTCATGTTATCTGTAGACATTTGTGAATCATCCTTGTGCCCAGTAGTAGTGCTAATAGACAATTTCACATTTGTTCATTGATTTATTTAATTCCTACATTAAACCTGCAATTTACTCCTGATGAATAAATAAAGATATATAGGTGGTATTACTGTCAAGTTACAGATGAAAAACTGAGGTTCAGTGAGGTTTTATATAAATTCTTTAAGGTCTCATAGTGTCACAGTTAGAATTTGACCCTAGAACTGTCTTATTCAATACTTTGTTTCAGTGCTGTTCTTAACTTTTTTTTTTTTAAAGCAATGGGATTATTTCAGTGAATCTTAGTGAAGTCCGGATATAAAGCCAAAAAGGATAGCACTACTTAAATTGAAGAGTAGATGGGTGGGGGACAATTATGTGGAAATGAGAGTCTGCATGTTCAACTCTTTGGTAGCCTTTAGGCATCTTTAGGAACTCCTGGGATTCTGCTAAACAGTTTGGACACACTCTGTATAACATAAGCATAACAATTTGTTAAATTTTTATGAGCTTTCAGAATATTTTAATTAGAATTGTAACATGGTTTATAGTTTCATTTACTTTGGAGCATCTCATAAATAATTCTTCTCTATTTTTCAGATTCTCTTTGTGGCCAGATGGGTTTGTATGGACAGGTTTGTCCATCTGTAACTTCATTAAGGTGAGTGCTCCTCTTTTTCTTTACTGGAGCATGTAACATTTTATTTGGGAGATATTTTTATTTACAGAAATATTTGTGGTAATGTGATTTGGATCTTAAGTTTTACTTGAGGAATTTACGTATGTTCTTATACATGAAATAATATAATTTTATACTTTGTTATTTCTTTTTTTAAAAAATTTAATCCCTTTACTTGTTTGAATTAGAAAATACAGAGTAAATATTGGTTGCCTTTGTAGCAGATTATTAAATGAAATTAGATGCTACTTTTAATTTTAACCTCTTTCTAAAGGAGAATGTAAATATGTTACCTAGGTAAACATGTTACCTAATGTAAAATAGAACTTAGGAACTAAGTTATATACAACACAGTAGTTTTAGATTTTTTGAAGTTGCCAAATCCTTTACAAATTAAATTCTATGTGAAATCCAGTGAATAAAACAGATAAATGTGGGACTTTTCTGCTGGCTTAGGTTACCATTTTTAATCCTCACATTTATCCCTGAGGGATTGCTGCAGTTCCCAGAGTACAGATTGATAAAATAACCTAAATCTACTCTATTGAAATCTTTCAGACTAGAATATGAAGTGTTTTTGGCAACACCTACCAGTTGTGTGTAGTATTGCAGGTACTAGTACCATTTATTCATTCAGCATGTTGAGCACCTAATATGTACTAAGGCACTATTCTAAATGTTGGGCTACAGAAGTGAACATAGCAGATAAAAATCCTATAATTATGGAATTCACATTCTGGTGAAGGGACAATTAATGAGCAAGATAAATAAGTATATGTTAGTGACTAAGGGTTAAGGTGAAAATAAAATAGAGAAGAGGAATAGGAAATACATTTTTCTTTGTTGTTGTTTTTCTCTTTTGTACTTTAAGATAGAGTAGCTATGGAAAGCTTTACTGAAAAGGTGACATTTGAATGAAGACCTGAAAGAGAGATGGAATGAATCTTATTTTGGATATATGGAAGATGTGCATTCCAGGTAGAGGGAATTCAGGAAGGCCAAGGCAGGAGACTTACTTGTCTTGTGTGTTGGAGGTCAGTGTGGCTGTAACAGAGTGGTGAAGAGAGCTAAAATTGCCTAGCTTTGGAGGGCAGAGGAGAGAGAGAAGGGATACAAAATGGTTAAAGCCATGAATGTGAAGCCAAGGAATCCTTAGGCTGGAAAGAAATTCTGGTTGTCTAGAAAAGTGAAATTGCCTTTTTAGTGTTTACACACTTGACCAAAGCTGGCTATTCTTTTTCTTTAGTAAGAAACTTTACTCCATGCTATAATGGTATATCTTTCCCTGAGAATGCATCTTCCAGCCTATAATGGAAACAGATGGAGGGTTGCCCCCTGGTCAAACTCTTGGTTGAACTCCTGGTTAAGGGGACAATTTGCACATTAGCCTTTTATTATATAGGATGTGAAATTATATTAAATTTTATATAAGATTCACAAGTATGTCTTTTAATTTGAATCTACTACATTCATATGCAGAGTTTGAATAATGTCTTGATAGCAAATACTGGATAATCTATATCTATATCTATTCATTTCATGAGTTTTGGAGAGCAAGAGTGAGAGTTCAGATAATGATAGATACAGTTTCTTTTTTTTTTTTTCTTTTTTTTTCTTTCTTTTTTTAAAATTTTTTTTCTTTCTTTTTTTTTTTTTTGATACAGTTTCTATCAAACAGTAGAATCTTAAAGAAATTGAGCAGAATCTGTTTGGTTCCTGAGTTTGCATAAGATAGGTTTGAATCCTGAGGTGTACCTGTATTTTTATTTCAAAGTAAGATTCAGTAAGAGCAAAAGCTTACTAAAAAACACAAAAGTTTTCCTTGAACATTTGCTTTATTCAGGCAAGTGTATACATATCTATAATGATAAAAGTGTAATATGTTAATTAGACTGGATATCCTTCTGGATGAAGCCGAGGCTGCAAGGGAAGCCTGGGTCCTGGGTGTCAGAGGGAAGCCAGTGGTGACAGCTGGGGGAAGGAAGGCCTACACTTGTATGAATTTTGTACATCAGGCCTCTAGTATGTATGTAACATCTTTCACATGTTGTAGCAATAGACTATTTTTCATAATTTGGTTTGATCAAAGCAAAATAAAATCTGATGATTTTGGGGGACTTGTTAAAATGGGCCTTTTCTGCATTTGTAAATTGGCTAACATTTACTAGAGGATTTATTTTATGGTTTATATGTGTGTGTAGCCTGGGATACTGGCTTATCAGCACTTTAGTTTCTGGTGACATATACCCCTTCTACATGAGATTTCTTCCTCTTGTTATCTTTTTCTATTTTCACCCCCCCCTTTTTTTTTAATACTCATTTTTTTCTTTTTTTGTTATGCTTCTTTAAAGATGCCTTTTATTATTAACCCAGTGTATCAGTTTAGAATATGCTAGGGAACACGGATATTTTAGCACCAGAGAAGCTCATGTGTTATGTTAGTGTTCCAGATAAATTTCCTGTTCATCTGTTTCTTCCTGTTGATATTGATGACTCTGCAATTTAGAACAACCAGAAGAGGTTAGATTTGTTTTAAGGCTTCTTGCCTTGTTTCTAGTAGCAGGGTTTGGAATTAATAAGGCAGCTCTGATAATATATCTTAGAATCAGATAGATACAGGTTCATATCTCTGCCACTTGTTGCTCATATGATCTTGGACAAGTTACTCCACTTTTACTAATTTTGCTGTTACAGGATTGTTAATGCTTACCTCACTGGTCTGTTAGGATTCATGCGATTAAGTATGTACATAAGGCATCTAGCATATTTTTTCTCTTCCATTTTTCAATAGTAGAAAGCAAAAATCATCTTTTTTTAGAATAAAAAAGGACAGATTTTGTATTCTTTGCTTTAACTCAAGAACATGTGAGAAGAGGATTTCTTTCCCCCTTTTTTCCTATTTTTCTTAAATTCTTAGATTCTTGAGTATCAGGTTTGTAACTGGCCTTCAGGCTAAGGATGTTGCTGACATTTAATATTATAAGTTTATTTTTATAATTTTATGCTCTTAGGTCTGCCCCACACAGAGACAGAAATAGCTTTTGCATTGTCATTGCCATATTTTATCATCATCTTTATCAAACTTTTTTGGAATTGCTAAAATATATTCTCATGTTTAGTTTTTAGCATATTTCAATTAAATGAAGGTCAATGAGAAACCCTCTTAATTTTGACCACTATAGAAACTTTTTCTAAAATGTACTTTGAACTTTTCTGGCTTATCTTCTAAGGCTTTACTGTCTAATACAGTAGCTCCTAGCCTAGTGCATCTATTTAAATTTAAATTAATTAAAAGTAAGTACAATTTTAAATCAGTTCCTCAATCACACTAGCCACATTTTAGGTGCTTAGTAGCCACATATGCTAGTGACTATCTTATTGAATAGCACACAAGCATTTCTGTAATTGCAGAAAGTTCTGTTGGATAGTGCTGGTCTAGCTCACTCTAAATGTAATTTAATTTTTGATCTAATGCCTTAGGGCTTCCATTTTTGAACATCAGGTATTGAAGAGTACCATTGATTGAAAGACATTATAAAAGTTACTTTTGTGACTAAATATTGGCCTTGATAATAGCTAGCATTTAAGGTGCTCTTACTTCTAGACCAGGCATTATTTAAGCATTTTAAAGTATAATAACTAAATTCCACCAACAACTCTATATAAGGTCAGCACAATTATTCTTGTTTCACAAACTAGAAAACTGAGATAAAGTTAAGCAACCCAAAGACATGCATTATATTAAGGGACAGAGTTGAGATTTATACATAGATCTTATTTTAGTACCCATGCTTCTAATCACTAAATTGTCTCTTGTTTATCAGTATTTGTTATAATTTGAGGCTTTTTCTTAAATGAGGGATACCATAAAATATTCTACTTAATTGATGATACCATAAAAAAAAAAGTACAAAAGGAAAGATCAATGCAGGTGACTGGAATAAATGATATAAAACTAGTGATTTAATTTTGAAATACATATGTAAGATGAAAAACTATTGTTATGAAAGGTAGTTTTATTATGGGGATGTGGTAGAGAAAGTAGAGCTGTCATGAATTCATATATGTAGGGAAAAATACTATCACATAATAGGGAATAAAAATTGTCATTGGATATACTGGCAGAGTAAACGAAGAATCAAATACAAAGTCTCTGCCTATCAATGATACACATACTATCTAATAAAAGAGTAATATGCAAATTAACCACCACTCCACCACACCACAAGCCACACCCACTACCCAATCAGGAGGCTTGGGTTTCCCCAGCAATGGAGAAAGCCAAGCTTTCTGCACATCCTGGCTGCTCCAGGCTTCCACTCAAGGCTACAAAGTCTTAATTATAGGAGATAAATAAGTCCCAACAAAAATGGCAGCAGCCATGGAGCTGGAGGGAACAGTAGGCTTGAGTTGCCTCCAGCGATGGAGGAAGCCAAGCTCCAGCATCCCTGGCTTGTCTTGGCCTCCACTCAAGGCTATAAAGTCTCAATTATAGAAGATAAATAAATCCCAACAAAAATGGCCTCAGCCACAGAGCAAGCAGGAGGCTTGGCTCCGCTCAAGGATACAAAGTTTCAGTTATAGAAGATAAATAAATTCCAGATACCAGGGCCTCTTCTTGGGTCTCTAGGGGGTGTGGCTGGCTGCAAACCACCACAGGCCTCTTGCCTTGGCTGTCCCATGCCCCAAGGGAATCCCCACCCTGATCCGGGACACCCTTCACACACAAGATGGTTGCCCCATGTGGACACAAGATGGCCAGCAGGGGAGGACAGTTGGGAGGAGCCAGGCCTGCAAGAGAGGGCAGTTAGGGGGGGACCAGGTCTGCAGGGGAGGGCAGTTAGGGTTGACCAGGCCTGTAGGGGAGGGCAGGTAGGGGCAAACAGGTTGGCAGGGGAGCAGTTAGGCATCATTCAGGCCTGCAGGGGAGTGTTTTGGGGGTGGTCAGGCTGGTAGGCAGAAACAGGTAGGGGCAATCAGGAAAGCAGGCAGGCGAGCAGTTGGGAGCTAGCAGTCCTTAATTGTGAGTGGGATGTCCAACTGCTCATTTAGGCCCCATCCCAGTGGGATTGGTCAGACAGTCAGACATCTTTTGAGGGGTCCCAGATTGGAGAGGGTGCAGAGTGGGCTGAGGGACACCCCCCTTTCTGTGCACGAATTTTGTGCACCGGGCCTCTAGTAGTATAAAATATGAAAAAAAAGTTACATGATTTGATTTAGAAGTTTATTTTAGTCAAGCTTTGTTTGTTTGCACGTAAAGGAAATCAGCACTAAATATATCAAATGAAAAAGAAAAACAAAAAACTTGGAGAATATTGGGGTATTTTACAGAACTCAGGGATAGCTAGATCTCTTGAGGGAACAGAACTTAGGTTATTAGGAACCTTGGAGGTATACTTTCATCTTTGTTGCTTCTCACTGAATGTAACTTATTTCTTCATTTTTTTTTTTTTTTTTAAATATATTTTATTGATTTTATACAGAGAGGAAGGGAGAGAGATAGAGAGTTAGAAACATCGATGAGAGAGAGTCATCGATCAGCTGCCTCTTGCACACCCCCTACTGGGGATATGCCCGCAACCAAGGAACATGCCCTTGACCGGAATCGAACCCGGGACCCTTCAGTCCCCAAGCCGACGCTCTATCCATTGAGCCAAACTGGTCCCGGCTATTTCTTCATTTTTATAAACTAAGCTTTTTTGTTTGTTAATCCCCACCTGGGTATTTTTTCCCATTAGTTTTTACAGAGAGTGAAAGAGAGGAAGGGAGGAAGGGGGGGTGGGGAGAGACAGAGACAGAGAGATAGAGAAACATTGATGTAATAGAGACACATTGGGTGGGCCTCTGCATGCCCAGGTATGTGCTCTTAACTGGGAATCGAACACGTGATTCTCCGGTCGGGGGTGGGGCGCTTGCACACTAACCATTTAGCATACCAGCCAGGGCTCTACAAACCAGCTTTCTTTGCCTTTCTGCCACATGGCCATCTACTACCTCTCAAGTTCATAGTTTCTTCGTTCAGAAGATCAGCCAAATAGTTCAGTCCTAATTCTACATTCCTGATGGAGAAAATTCAGCTGAACAACTTGAATCAACCTTGGTTTAAATCCCTTAATTTGTTGTAGTAATGGTGCAGGCGTGGTATAGATACAACTTTCAGGACCCTAGGGATGGAGACCACTGAGAAAGGACATAGTATACTAGGCCAAACACTACACAAAGTTTCTGATACAAAGCAGGATGTGTCCAGTCTTGGGCTAGAAGTATTTGATTTGAAGAGAGGATATTTTTAGAGTTCAAACCCTTTTCTTACAGTCATGTGGGTGGTGAATTTGAGACTTGATTCCAACCTTCAAAGCAAAACAGTATCCTTAGAATGTGGATTTGAAATGGACTCCTGCTTTAATTTTATTCAGTTTGACAGATTCATATTGAATACTTAAGTGCTCACTAGTATTTAAGATTCTTATAAAAGCAACAACAACAACAACAACAACAACAACAAAAAGGAATGCAAAAAGATTCTACTCTGTTCTAGTTCATGTTTGAGATCCTGAAGGATAGGTGCTATGGATAGGTCTCTGTTGAAGATCTATGGTGCTGGATAGAGATTTTAAGCATAGGAATTCACTTTCTCACAGTTGTGTTAATGTTCTTGCTCCGTATCCTGTCACATATTTATGGAATTTGAAAAGTGACATATTAGCAATATAAGAAAGTACAATTCATGGAGGTTATGGAAAAGATGAGACTACTTGAGTAAATAGCCAAGAAAAAATAGTGCTTCTTAATATATTTACAGGTAGGTCTGTAGCTCAAGAAATAAGAAAATCAAGAAGAGAAGCCCACATAGGATAATGAGAGGAGCATTGGATTGGAAGCCATAATAAAATGGAAATAATCATTCATGCTTTGCCTTACAGCACAAATGTAGTTATTTTTGTTATCGACATCAGGAAGAAAGCGATGTGGCTTAAGCCAAATTCATGAAGAAATAGTTATTGCTTTTCAAATTGATTTTTAGATATTCTAAGGTATGGAGTGGTATTTCATTGTGGTTTTAATTTGCATTTCCTTGATGACTAATGATGCTGAACATATATTCATTTGTTTATAGACTACTTGTATGCCCCTTCATATTGTTTGCATATTTTAAAACTTGGTACTTTGTCTTGTGATTGCATTATAAAAGTTCTTTTAGATATTTGGGATGCAAATTTTTTACCAGAGCAGTTTTCAGTTTTGATAATATCCAACTTATCAATTTTTTCTTTAAGGACTTTTTCTTTTTATGTCTTAGTTAACTAATACCAAGCCACAAATATTTTCTTTCATTTTTTAGAAACACTTTATTGAGATAAAATTGACATTAGTGGCCCAGTGCAGGAATTCATGTGCATTGAAAGCAAATTAATTAAAATAAATATTTTAATATCACTATTTGTCCTTTCTTTATAATAGAAGTGTCATGCAAATTCAAGATCAATAATGACAGATGGAAACATATGTGCGATTGGCACCAGTGAGATCTTTATATGTATCCCACATGCGCGACTCAACTCAGCCTTTTATAGATATAGAATAAACTTGCTTAATTAGACCTGCTTTCTGATTTAGCTAAACTTTTTCCAGCCCAGTGAAGCACCTCAACTTCTCTTTCAGGTAATTGTGAGCAATACAGCAGTAAATATCAGCAGAAGCAGATTACTATTGTAGATCATGCAGGGAGAACAAAAGCTAAAATATTTAACTGCAGCAGTGTTTGACTATATTCTGAATAGTGAGAAAACCTGAAGTCATTTTTAAGGTCCACCATTTCTTACTTCTTTTTAGTCTGGTCAAGTTTCTAAGCTTTCTGAATCTCTGTTTTCTGGCTAATGAAAGAAAATAGGATTCCACCAAGTCGCTTATCTACCTACTCCAGGACTTCTGTGAGGATCTAATGAGATGAGACACTGGAAAACGCTTTACAGACATTTTTTTTAAAGTGTGAAATGTTTCCACCTGGGTATAAAGCAAGTCATGTTCCTGGGCTGAAGAAAATGCAAGGCGGCTAGTTGCTAGGGAGAGGAAGCTGGGTGTTGCTATGTGACATCATTCCCCAGTGCCCACAGCCACCATTTCTAGGCTGGGTTGGGCTGTGGTCTGCATTTTGTGCCATGGGGTCTTGGCAGCGTCGGCTGCGATTTGGTGGGCTGTCGGGTTCAGGGGGTGGCAGGGCCTGTGTCCCACTTGGGGGAAGCCAAGTGTTGCTTTGTTGGCCCCTGATTCTCAGTGCTATTTCTCTGTAAATAGTGCACATCATGGTAGCTCTTGTGTTGAGCATCTGCCCCCTGGTGGTCAGTGTGCATCATAGACTGGTCAGATGGTCAGACACTTAGCATATTAGCCTTTTTTTATTTTAATGTTTTTTATTGATTTTTTTTTTACAGAAAGGAAGGGAGAGGGATAGAGAGTTAGAAACATCGATGAGAGAAACATTGATCAGCCTCCTGCACACTCCCCATTGGGTATGTGCCCACAACCAAGGCACATGCTCTTGATCAGAATGAACCTGGGACCCTTGAGTCCGCAGGCTAACGCTCCACTGAGCCAAACTGGTTAGGGCACATGTTAGCCTTTTAATACATAGATAGTACAGTTTGATTTTTGTCACTAAATTTGCATTTTTTACTATTTTATAGACAGCATATAGTGAGATATATATATTTTTGGCCTGGTTTCTTTAATTAAGCACAGTTATTTTGGGAATCTTCTGTGAGGCTGCATGCATCAATAGTTCATTCCTTTCGTTTCAGTGGATGTCTGTACAACAATTTGTGTATTCATTTACCTATTGGTGATAATTTGGATTGTTTTCAGTTTTGGCTATTACAAGTAAAAATGCTGTGAACATTTGTGTATATATCTTTGTGTGGACATATGGTTTCTTTTGGGTAAATACATAGGATTGAAATGACTGGGTCATATGGTAGGTGAGTTTAAGTTTTTAAGGAGCTCTCAAACTGTTTTTGAAAATTGGTAGTACCATTTTACATTCCACCAGCAATGTATGAGAATTCCAGTTGCTCCCTATCTTTATCAACAACTGGTATGGTCATTCTTTCTTTAGTAAATCTGTTAGGTATGTAGTGACACCTCATTGTAGTTTTAATTTGCAGTTTTTTAATAATGATGTTGAGCATCATTTCATGTGTTGCTTTGCCATCACATATGTTCTTTGTGGAAGTATCTGTTCAAATTTTTTGTTCATTAAAAAAAAAATTGCATTTACATTATTATTAAGTGTTGAGTTCTTAATATATCTTGGATATTTTTTTTTTTTTTTTTTTAAATCCTCACTCAAAAACATTGATTTTAGAGAGAGTAGAAGGGAGGGGGAGAGACAGAAAAACATCGATGTGAAAAAGACACATTGCTAAAAACGGTTTGGCTCAGTGGATAGAGCGTCAACCTGTGGACTGAAAGGTCCCAGGTTTGATTCCGGTCAAGGGCACGTACCTTGGTTGTGGGCACATCCTCAAGTAGGGGGTGTGCAGGAGGCAGCTGATAGATGTTTCTCTCTCATCGATGTTTCTAGCTTTCTATCCCTCTCCCTTCCTCTCTGTAAAAAATCAATAAGATATAGTTTAAAAAAAAGTATGTATATATATATATATATATATATATATATATATATGTAAAATTTGAACAGATATCTTGGTTGCAGGTTGATGCCGGCCCTAGTCAGGGCATGAGCAAGGAGGCAACCAATTGATGTGTGATATATGTATGACCTGACTAGGGCTGGCACCAACCTGCAACCAAGGTATGTGCCCTTGATGAATCAAACTTGGGACTCTTCAGTCTGTGGGCCGATGCTCTATTCACTGAACTGAACCAGCTAGGGCACAAGATTTTTTTTTTTTTTTTTAAACATATATTTTGGCCCTAATTGGTTTAGCTCAGTGGATAGAATGTCAGTTTTTGTACTCAAGGGTCCCAGGTTTGGTTCTGGTGAAGGGCACATACCTTGGGCTCCGCTTCTCCTGTATGCCTCCTCACTGGGGATTGAGCCCATAACCCGGCATGTGCTTTGAATAGGAATTGAACCATAACCTTTTGGTTCATAGGTCAGTGCTCAGCCACTGAGCCACACCAGCTGGAACTGGATACAAATTCTTAAGCTCTATGCTTTGCAAACATTTTGTTGTCCCCCCCCCCAACCCCCCCCCCCCCCCCCCAGTCTATGGCCTTTGCTTTCCTAATAGTGCCCCTCGAAGAACAGTATTTAATTTTGAAAAAGTCCCACTTATCAGTTGTTTTCTTTTATGAATTGTGATTTTACATGTTACATTTTATATTATAATTTTAGCTTTTACATTTATTCTGTAATTCATTTTTCAAGTTTTTTGTGTATGATGTCATGTGTAAGGGTCATTGTTAACTTTTTTCTTGTCTAAAAAATGAGTTGTTTCAGCATGAGTTTTGGAAAAGTCTTCTCACTAACTTGTCACCTTTATTGAGACTGACGCGCTGCCTACTGCGCTAAGGAGGCGGTTTGTCACCTTTATTGAAAACCAATTGACCATATATGTGTAAATTTATTTATTTATTAAATATATTTTTTTATTGATTTCAGAAAGGAAGGGAGAGGGAGAGAGAGACAGAAATATCAATGAGAGAGAATCATTGCACAACTCCTACTGGGGATCGAGCCTGAAACATGGGTATGTGCCCTTGACCAGAATGGGACCTGGGACTCTTGAGTCCGCAGGCCGACACTTTATCCACTAAGCCAAACTGGCTAGGAAAAGTCTATTTTTAATTCTGTTCTTGTGGTTTATATATCTATCCTTTTACCACTGCCACTTGTCTTTATTAATGTAGACTTATACTAAGTCTTGAAATCTGGTAGGCTTAAGTACTCCTTGCTTTTAAAATTGAGAGAAAAATCTGTTGATCTCATATTACAAAAACTGAAGTCTATTGTGAAATACTCAATTCAGTTTAATTTTTTTTAACTTAGCCATACTTAAATTTTAACAAGGAATCTAAAAATAGTTATAAGTATGAATCTATGATAATCTGAAAATAACTCCAACTCAAGTAATCTATATATATTATAGCTACTAGAAGCCTGGTGCATGAAAATTCATGCACTGGAGGCGGGGGGGGGGGGGGTCCCTCAGCCTGGCCTGCCCCCTCTCATAGCTTGGGAGCCCTTGGGGTGGGAGGCGACCTGGCGATCACAGGAAGGCGATGCCCCCATCATACCTCTGCTGCTGCCACTGCCAGCAGTGCAAGTCTTGGCCAACCCTGGTTACCTGAGTCTCAGGTGGCCAAGGGCGACTGGACAGCTGCCATTCAAGGCCTGCCCTGGGTGGCTGGGCAGCTGCCGTCCGAGGCTTGCCTGCGCCTTGGGCTGGCCCTAGGCAGCTGGGCAGCCAACATAGGAGGCTTTTCTGTGCCTTGGGTGTCAGCTGGGCAGTTGGTGGGTTGAGGGGACTCCGGAGGCAGACATGCGGAGTGGCCAGACCTGTCTGGGGGCGGGCCTGGCCATGCCATGTGCTTGCTGCCCTGGTGGGGCTGAGGGGACTGGGCGCTGCCATCTTGTGGCTGTGGGCACCACTATCTTTGAGGGTGTGGCAGTAATTAGCATATTCCCTCTTTATTGGCTTTGGGTGCTGCCATCTTTGTGAGGGCGTGATGGTGAATTAATATATTCCCTCTTTATTAGATAGGATTGTATATTGTTACACAGTTTTATGTCAGATTGGCTATCTAAGGAGAATTACAAATAAGTTAGAGATTGTTTTTTGGACTTTTTAGGTTCTCCATCTTGTGAAAAGCCCAATGTTATCTGCTTGTTGTGAGCAGGAACAATTGTTATTATGCGAAATATTTTTTAAAATTCACAATGCAGAACTGGATTCAGCTATATTTGTTGTGTGCAATATAATATGGAGACTTCATTGACAATGGAGAAAACAAGCGAGTATGTTTTTTTTTTAAAAGGGTTTTTGATAGTTGTCAGTTGTTAAATGCTCACAGTGTGTCAAGCATTAACTATGTACTAAGCTGTTTCATATAAACTGAGTGGCCAGATTGTTATGCTTTCAGAGATCATAATAATCTGGCCACTCAGTGTATATATTTTGTCATTTACTCCCTAGCAATCTGTGAGGGTTGGAGGTTTGATTTGTCCAAGGGTGCAGTTAATAAGTGGAAGAGTAAGAATTAAAGCTTTTTTGAGTGACTTCAAAGTCCTTCTCTTTCCATTACATTATACTGTATTAGAAAGAGTCATATTCAGTCTTTGAAATGATGACTTCTTATAACATGGTTCTTAAACTTTATGGTCTCTCAAAATTATTTAGTATTCAAAGAGCTTTTGTTTTTGTGAGTTATATCTATACAAATTTATTGTATTAAAGGTTAAAACTAAAGAAAAAATTAAGATATTAACATGTTTTATGAAAAATAACTTTTCCAAAAAAAAATTTAGTGAGAAGATTGGTATTATTTACATTTTTGCAAAATTTTAAAATATCTGGCTTAATAGAGAAAGCTGCATTCTCATTTCAGCCTCTGCATTCAGTCTGTTGTGATATCTCCCATCACATAGCATCTGAAAAGCTCTACTGTATACTTATGAGAGGATGAGAGTTAAAAAGGCAAATGGCATCTTATTATGAAAATTGTTTGGAGCCTTCAAATCCCCTGAAAGGGTCTCTGGATCATATACTTTGAGGACTGCTGCACTGTGGACATCCCCTGTAGCAGCTTAAGCTGTTTCTTTAGCATTTTTTGTATGCATCATACTTAACACGAAAAGATAAGATGGGATCATTTTCCAAATGGTTAGTTCTTTGCCAGCATTGATGTCATACTACTGGTATAATGCTATGGATGCAGGATATGTGGAGATAAATGATATTCAGTAAACGTTGTATGGTGAGTTGAAGCACTATGGTTGCAGAGGTCAGGATAAATACTTGAATGGGATATACACACACACACACACACACACACACACACACTTAATATATATATTTAAACCAAGTATAAGAAGTATTAATAGTAGATTCCATCTAGGTTTTTAAGTAACAGCTATAAAAATGGCTTTGAGTGTTCTTGTGTCAAAGGGGGACTGGCATTCATCAGTCTTTCTAGCTACTTGGAAACAAAGATTTCAGTAGGTAGAGTGAGGTTTATATGTAAAATATAGTGTTTATTTAATGATAGGATGTAGTTTAGTGGTTAATGCCCCCAAATATTTATTTCCCCTCCCTAAATTGTTGAGTAAAATATTTTAAAGCTGAGAATTACACATATAGTATAAAAATATCTTTTGATTATATGATCCCTAATTTTGTATCCTGAATGGAGTTCTAACTATGAGTATGGCTTGTATGAATTTAGAACACAGTTTTATGAATCTAAAATTACATATTTGTGGAATAATTTGGAGAGAATCTAGAGAAGAGCAATAGGTATATTATGATTCTTGAATCATATCCGGTTGAAGAAGTTCTAGTTTTTAAAGTTTGAGTAGAAAGAGCCCAAATGATGTTAATACTATAAAACATATGAAGCATCATTACGAAGAGAACTCTGACCAGCTCTCATTTTCTAAGATAGAATTTAAAGAAAGTTTCTTCTCTATAGCAAGGGAGGTTTAGATTAGCCTGCTGAAACTTTTATTTAAAAGAACAACAACAGCCGAAACCAGTTTAGCTCAATGGATAGAACATTGGCTTGGGGACTGAAGGGACCCGGGTTCGATTCCGGTCAAGGGCATGTACCTTGGTTGCGGGCATATCCCCAGTAGGGGGTGTGCAAGAGGCAGCTGATCGATGACTCTCTCTCATCGATGTTTCTAGCTCTCTCTTTCCCTTCCTCTCTGTGCAAAATCAATAAAATATATATATTTTTTAAAAAAGAACAACAGTGAATTACAAATCTTATAACAGATTTAGATAAGTTGAATAAATTGTAAACTTTTTTCCCCTTGGGGATCTTAAAGAATATTATTAGTCTCCAAAATAAGTAATAACAGGGATTCAAAAAATGAAGTTCTTTATCTCTGATTTTATGGTAAATAGTTCTGAAATCACAATTATGTTTACAAATGAAGTTTTCTCACTAAAGGTATCCCCCACCCCCCTCTATTTTGAATAAGTTGTGAATATTTATTGGGCGAAAGGAAAGTTTTGAAAGTTGAGTTTTGAAGAATGACCTACTATTTGGATACTGGAGTCCTTATTTTAAATTATGATTTTCGTTTATTTTCTTTTTTAAAATATTTTGAGTTTTATAGAGAGGAAGAGAGAAGGATAGAGAGTTAGAAACATCGATGAGAGAGATACGTCAATCAGCTGCCTCTTGCACACCCCTCACCGAGGATGTGCCCGCAATCAAGGCACATGCCCTTGACCGGAATCGAACCCAGAACCTTTCAGCCCTCAGGCTGATGCTCTATCCACTGAGCCAAACCGGTTTTGGCTAAATTGTGATTTTCTTCCCCATCTGTATTTTTACTGCATTGAGGAATTTTTTCAGCTTATCTTTTTTTAATTTTTTTAAAAATATATTTTATTGATTTTGTACAGAGAGGAAGGGAGAGAGATAGAGAGTTAGAAACATCGATGAGAGTCATCGATCAGCTGCCTCTTGCACACCCCCTACTGGGGATATGCCCGCAACCAAGGTATATGCCCTTGACCGGAATCGAACCCGGGGCTTTTCAGTTCCCAAAAGCCGACGCTCTATCCATTGAGCCAAACCGGTTTCAGCTCAGCTTATCTTTTAAAAAGGTTATTATTCAAAGGAAGTTTAAAGGCTTAGTCAGCTATTCATACCTTAGTAGATTATTTTTTCTATATTGATTAAGGTATTACATATGTGTCCTTCCCCATACCCCACCCTCCCTGCTCATGCCCTCACCCCCCTGGTGTCTGTGTCCATTGGTTATACTTACATGCATGCATACAAGACCTTTGGTTTATCTCTGCCCCTTCTCTCCACCCTCCACCACCTTTCCTCTGAGGTTTGATGGTCTGATCGATGCTTCTCTGTCTCTGGATCTGTTTTTGTTCATCAGTTTATGTTGTTCACTATATTCCACATATGAGTGAGATCATGTGATATTTACCTTTCTCTGACTGGCTTATTTCGCTTAGCATAATGCTCTCCAGGTCCTTCCATGCTGTTGCAAATGGTAGGAGTTCCTTCCTTTTTAAGCAGCGTAGTATTCTATGTGTAGATGTACCACAGTTTTTTAATCCACTCATCTGCAGATGGGCACTTAGGCTGTTTCCAAATCTTAGCTATTGTAAATTGTGCTGCTATGAACATAGGGGTGCATGTATCCTTTTTGATTGGTGTTTTTAGTTTCTTGGGATATATTCCTAGAAGTGGGATCACTGGGTCAAATGGGAGTTCCATTTTTAATTTTTTGAGGAAACTCCATACTGTTTTCATAGTGGCTGAACCAGTCTGCATTCCCACTGGTAACTAATTCTGAAAAAGTAACACCAACTACTTTTTCTTAAAATAGCTTAAACTATTATTACTTTATTTATACATTTTAAAAATTGTTTTTTATATCACATGGTTATAAAATGTAAAGTCAATCTGTAACAGGTTTTTTTTCATTTATTTTTAGATGTTCATATCTGTCTGCCCCTTTGGATGCCCAAATATCCACATGTGCTCTTCTTATATATAGAACTCACTTGCCTTTTCCCCCAGAAGAGATAACCCAGAGTTTCATCCAATTATTATATCTAGCTGAAAAGTCAGGCTCTCTGGATGCAATCCCTTTCATTAGATTCCAGAGTGGCTGCTTGTTCAAAGACCTGCAAACCAAGTCAGCACTTTACATACTTAGTATATAATGGTGGAGAAGGAATAGGATAACAGTAGTAAATGTAGAAAAGGTGGTAATGAGAAACACCTAGTAAGTCACTAGTCCAGATTGATTATAAAATCCTACTGGATTGGAGTGTCAGAGACTTCCTGACAGTGTAAAAAATTTTTTGATTCTGCTTTTTCTTGTGGCCTCCATTGTTCCCTGTGTCTTCTAAAAGGTCTTACCTTATGTAGTATAGGGCAGCGTTTTTCAACCGCTGAGATGTTGCCTGGTGTGCCGTAGGTGCAGACAAGACAAGAATTTTATAATTTTTCACTATTTTGTTTACTTAATATTTCATAATAAAGTAATTATAAAATACTTTCTTTGTGTTTATTTGATTCCTATTCAAGAGAATTACTTTATATATAGTCAATATAGGCACAGAGTTAAATTTTTTAACATTTCCTAATGGTGGTGTGCCTCGTGATTTTTTTCATGAAACAAGTGTGCCTTTGCCCAAAAAAGGTTGAAAAACACTGCTCCAGGGCCTCATATGAGATAGGTATTGATGAAAATGCCTTTTCTGGGAAATGTATATCTTTTATAGCCCAGTTCTTGTTTATGAGCTTGTTGATGGGTATTATTTTATAAACTTAAGAGGCCTTTGCAGTCTAGTTTTTTTGTCTTTCCCACCCTCCATATATTGTAGTTATCTTTAAAAACTTAATGTCTAGACTTTTTGCTTTCTTTGAGCCAAAGGACCTGCCCATACATAATGTGAAGACCCTTCGCTTTGTGTTCTGCTTATTCTAGGGATTTCTAACCCTGGGTTGGTACCTCTGCAACAGTCTGGTGAAACCTGTGGACTCTAATCAGAATGATGTCTCAAAAGTCATAAAACAATACTTAAGATTACAAAGAAAAATAATTCATAAAACAATACTTAAGATTACAAAAGAAAATGAAATATGGCTAGCAAAAATATTAACTTTGTAAAAGAAGTAGATATTTAAAAAAAATTTTGTTTTTATTAATTTTTATTTTTTTTGAGAGATTGAAGAAGGGAGAGGGATAGAGAGATAGAAACACCAATAAGAAACATTGATCAGCTGCCTCCTGTACACCCCCTATTGAGGATTGAACCTGCAACCTGGGCATCTGCCCTGACCGGGAATTGAACCACTAAGCCATAACGGCTGGGCTAGATGTGTCTTTAGCAGTGGGGAACCTTTTTTTCTGCCAAGGGCCATTTGGATATTTATAACAACATTCTTGGATCATACAAAATTATCAACTTAAAAATTAGCTGCTATATTTGGTCAGACATTTAAATAGCTCACCCCTAATGTCTTGGTAGGGCCAGACCAAATGGTTTCATAGGCCTTATACGGCCCATGCATGGATGTTCCCCACCTCTGCTTTAAAGTAAGACATGAAATAAAAAAGATCTACAGCAAGTCTAATGCACTCATAATTCTGAAATAGTTGATGGAGTTAAATAAAAATTTGCGCTTCCATTGACATTTGTCATTTAATAAAAATTTTTTGTGATTTTTATTGTTGGCAAAATCACAGGTACTGATAATGATTTGGTGTATACTTTCATAATTAAAGGACATGCTAAATTTCAGTTACAAGTTAGTGGGGGATAAAGAATTTATTTTCTCCATCCAAGTTCATTGACCTCTTTCAGCTCCTGAGGGATTGATGGCTCTGTGAGGTTATTTGAAATAATAGTTTTGGGTAGAAAGAAAACACCCTTACAACATTGCTTTTGTGTGGCAAAGTACCAGTCTTCTCTACAGTTTTGCAGTACTCAGTTACTTCAGTTTGCTACTTGAGAAGAAGTTGATGATTTTTCAGCCATGCAAGGCTTTAAATAATAGGACTCTTAGCTTAAATTGCAGACTATAGGCAGGGAGTACCCCACTTGGCATTTTCTCCATCTCTGCTTGCAACTCTAAATGAAGTTTATTTCTCTCTTAGGACTTTAAGTGGCAAGGAGGAGCTAACACATGCCAACATTCTAAAATTTCCCTACATTTCTCTCCTTGCTGTAGTCTTGGTTGGCATATGGTTTGCTTGCCAGCCTCTAGATGACAGTTTGCACAAATTCTTCATCACAGTTTAATAAGTGTCTCCAGCTTTCCAGCCTGTGCTATCAGAATTCTTTTTTTTTGCTTTTTACTCTTTTTTTTAATTATTATATATGTACATATCTTTCCATTGTCACCCCCCCCCCCCCCCCCCCAGAGTTTTTGGTCCATTGGTTTTGCTTATATGCATGCATACAAGTCCTTCGGTTGATCTCTTATCTCCCCCATACCTCCCTATCCACCATGCTGTAATTTGACTGTCTGTTTGTTGCTTTACTGTCTCTGTATCTATTTTTAAAAATATATATATTTTATTGATTTTTTACAGAGAGGAAGGGAGAGAGAGAGCTAGAAACGTCGATGAGAGAGAAACATCGACCAGCTGCCTCTTGCACACCCCCCACTGGGGATGTGCCCGCAACCAAAGTACCTGCCCTTGACCGGAATCGAACCTGGACCCTTCAGTCCGCAGACCGATGCTCTACCGCTGAGCCAAACTGGTTTCGGCTGTATCTATCTTTTTGTTCATCAGTTTATAATGTTCTTTATTATCCATAAATGAGTGAGTCATGTGGTGTTTCTCTTTCATTGACTGGCTTATTTCACTCAGCATGATATTCTCCAATTCCATCCAGGTTGCTGCAAATGATGAGAATTCTTTTTTATGGCAGCATAGTATTTCATTGTGTAGATGTACCATAGTTTTTTGATCCAATCATTTGCTGACGGGCACCTACGCTGTTTCCAAATCCTAGCTATTGTAAATTGTGCTGCTATGAACATAGGGATGCATATTTCCTTTCTGATTGGTGTTTCTAGTTTCTTAGGATATATTCCTAGGAGTGGAATTACTGGGTCGAATGGGAGTTCCATTTTCAGTTATTTGAGGAAACTCCATACTGTTCTTCACAGTGGTTGTACCAGTCTGCATTCCCACCAGCAGTGCACGGGGTTCCTTTTTCTCTTCAACCTCGCCAACACTTATTGTTTGTTGATTTGTTGATGTTGGCCATTCTGACAGGTGTGAGATGGTACCGCATTGTTGTTTTGATTTGCATCTCTTGGATAATTAGTGACTTTGAGCATGTTTTCATGTGCCTCTTGGCCTTCTGTCTTCTTTTGAGAATATTCTACCATGTTTCCCCGAAAATAAGACATCCTCCGAAAATAAGACCTACTTACAGGTTTCCTTCTGAGTGAAATATAAGGCATCCCCCAAAAATAAGACCTCCCGTAGGCTCTGTCTCAGAATGCTATTGCTAAACATGAGAGATTTGGTACACTGATTTGAAAGAAATGGAGTCACAAGAAATTCACGAGGAAATTCAGGAATTGGATTGTTATGATGATGTTCCAGAAGATGATGACATGATTGTCATTGAATAAATGAGTAAATTCTTGATATTCTAGGATTCACAGTTTGTCTGGTTTGTGTTGACAACTACCGTACTACCGTACCATATACAGATAATAAATTTCCTTTATTTTCATTTAACAATAAATGTGTACCGTATTCTTCTTCATGGAAAAATAAGACATCCCCTGAAAATAAGACCTAGCGCATCTTGGGGAGCAAAAATTAATATAAGACACTGTCCTATTTTCAGGGAAACAGGGTATTTAGGTCTATTGCCCATTTTTTAATTGGGTCATTTATCTTTCTTTTATTTAGTTGTATAAGCTGTCTGTAGATGTTGGAGATCAAACCTTTATCAGTGATAACATTTGCAAATATGTTTTCCCATACAATGACTTTCTTGTTGTTTTGTTGATGGTTTCTTTTGCTGTAAAAGAGTTTTTTATTTTGATGTAGTCCCATTTGTTTATTTTCTTTTTGCTCTAGGGGCAGTATCAGTGAAGAAGTTCTTTTGGCATATGTCAGAGATTTTGCTACCTGTGGATGCCTCTAGTATCTTTATGGTTTCCCGTCTTATGTTTAAGTCCTGTATCCATTTTGAGTTTATTTTTGTGTATGGTGTAAGTTGGTGATCTAGTTTCATTTTTTTGCAAGTGTCTGTCCAATTTTCCCAACACCATTTATTGAAGAGACTGTCTTGACTCCATTGTATGTTCATACCTCCTTTATCAAATATTAATTGAGTATAGAGGTTTGGGTCGATATCCAGGTTCTTTATTCCATTGATCTATATGTCTGTTCTTGTGCCAATACCAGGCTGTTTTGAGAACAGTGGCTTTGTAATACAGCTTGAAATCTAGCATTGAGATCCCTTGTTATCAGAATTCTTAATGTTTGCTTTATCAACTCTTTTTTTTAAGTGAATATTGCATATGAGGTTCTATTACTTGTATCACCCCACTTGCATTTCCCAAATTTCATGTTTGTTAGGAATTGCATTCATCCAGTGGTAGAGATTTATAGTACCTCAACATATAAAAAGTCTAGATGATAGGCAGTTCAGGGCTTGGATGAACAGCTTCATAATTGCTTCACACAAAAATCAGGGATCAAGATTCCTTCTCTCTGCTTCCATGGCTTCCATATCCTCAGTTTGTGGCTTCCATTCTCAAAGGCCACCTTATAATCCAAGGTAACTGCTGGAGCATCAACTTTTGTGTCCACATTTCGAAGAGCAGGAAGGGCAAAAGGCTCAATGCCATCTGTAATAAAATGGAAGTTGTATTTCTAAGGAAGAGGTAAAAACAGATATTAGGTGTTTTTAAAAACAGATTAGGCAATTAGTAGTCTCTGCCACATACCTTGCTTCTAGTTGTCTTGAGTGCTGAGATGCTGTAATAAAAGTTATATATTATATGAAGTATGTATATATTCAAAATATGTATATATCTCCTGAAATGCATGTGACCAGAATTCCTGCTGTGTTAATTAAAAGGATTTCTTTTGAGTTCTCAATTGTTCAATTTCTCATGTGTTGCCAAGTGTTAAGATCTCTGGAATTGAGTGGGAGGATTCAGGAATATCTAGGTCAACAACTTCATTACCCTTATTATTCTTATGTCTTATATCTTGATGCTCTTTACCTTTTCATTTTATGCAGAAAAAATTTCTCATGGAACTTATTTTAAGCAACAGATATCATCATAGATTTAAGAACTTTAAACCTAAGGTCTTCATGTTTGCTTTCTCCCACAACTAATGTTATTTTTTTTAATCTTTGTCTCTATCTTTTCATTTTTCTCTGCTATTTAAGCAGAACTGTCTGTGTTCCTGTATAATGCTTGCTATTTGTTGATCTGTATCCTGAGTCATACTCCCCCCCCCCCCCCCCCCCCCCAAGCTCATAAAGGATTTTGATCCTGTGATTATCCTGACTTCATGCTGTTGAGTCCCTTTTCTTTCACTTCTTTCTTTTAGCTTTTAAATGTGCAAGTTCTCCCTTGTTTGGAGAGGAGCACACCCCACATTCAGTGGATAGTCACTATTTTAATTATTTAACCATCATTTATTGATCCTTTACCTACTATGTTACTAGGCATTGAGGAGGCAGAAAAGAACAAGAACGTATCTTCCAAGGAGTTTATGGTCTCATGGGAGAAAGATAGGTAAAGATAATTATAATTCTTGATAAGCCCTGTGATAGAGGTATTTATATTCTATGGGAGGAGGCTCTAGGTCAATTTAGGAGGTAAAGGATGGGAAGAGTGAATTGACCAGGTTTTCTGGAAGGGGAGTGTTTGGGGCTGAGTCTTGAAGGAAAAATAAAAGCCAGCTAGGCAGAATAAGAGAAAAATAGCATTTTAGAAAGGAATACTTTTATTCCACGTCTAAATATTTTTCAGAGCTTGGCTGGTGTGGGTCAGTGGTTGGGCATTGACCTATGAACCAGGAGGTCATGGTTCAATTCCCAGGCAGGGCGCATGTCGAGATTGCAGGCTTTATCCCCAGTAGGGGTGGGGGGCAGGAGACAGCTGATCAATGATTCTCTCTCGTATTGATGTTTCTTTTCTATCTACCTCATCCTTTCTGTCTGAAATCAATAAAAGTATATTTAAAAAATAAATACTTTTTAGATAACATGTACCTACAATGGTGTTAAATAGCATATGAATACTAGTGTATGGTTACTATCTTTAATGAGGAGGGTGCGGGAAGAGGGAGTGAGGGTAGAAAGCTTAAACCTATGATGCAATCCTCCTCTATAATAAAAGCCTAATATGCAAATTGGCTGAATGGCAGAATGACCTGTGGAACGACTGGTTGCTATGATGCGCACTGACCACCAGGGGACAGATGCTCAATGCAGGAGCTGCTCCAGCCCGCAGGCCCCAGGCCAGCTAAGGCAGGTGCGCCGCCCCCTCATCACCCTGCTGGTCGCCCCAACAAAGGGAGGCAACCAACAGTGCCAGTGGTGGGGGGCAGGGCTGGCTGGTGAGTGGGCTGGCGTTGCATCCCCCTTCTCCCTCCCACCCCCTTGGCCCTGCTGGGGTGACCAGCGGCAGCAGCAGGGGACAGGGCCAGTGAGCAGGCGGCGCCAGGCTGGCCAAGGCAGGTGCAGTGGGGCCCCCCCAATGACCCTGCTGGTTGCCCTACAGATTGGCCCTGATTGCCGGCCACGCCTAGGGACCCTACCCATGCATGAATTTCGTGCATCGGGCTTCTAGTTATACATATAAAACAGCTTGATAGTTGAAAATGAAGAGTTTGGTTCCTTACTCTCTCCCCCCCTCAACGCCCCCCAATTTAGGATGTATAATAGGAAAAAGAACCATTGAAAGTTTTTTGGCACAATTACATGAAAAATAATACTGACAGATTTCTCTTGGAGTACGTATATGCATGGACTTTGGAGATGACTAGCAGGGAGGAGTGGTGAGAAATCATTATGAGGAGGCCAGCTAGGAAGCTTTTGGAATGAGGAGGTAATGAGGGCCTGACATTTCTTAACCAGATTTTCATAACCAGATTTCTCAGAATCTTTCATGCTCTTTTAAAATTTACTACCATCTGTTCTTTTATACAAGTGGGCTTCTGTCATCCCTGTTTCACTAAGAGGTTTCTTTCTAAAGTTACTGATCTGGCCATATATAATGATAATTTTTTGTGTCCTCAACACTGATTGGAGAACCACTTCAGGGACTAGCCTAAGCACCAACAATGGAGGCACTTTTTTACTTCCCTGCCGAAAATATATAAAATTTAATGAACTACAAACAAAACCGAAGCCCAAGTTTTTCAGAGTCTGAATTTAAAGGAGATTTTGTAGTGAACTTCAGATCTACGCTAGCAGAACTGATGAAAATAAGCACAACAATGGAATAGTTCTTTCTCACAATGTTGGTGGCAGGGGTGGGGCTGACTGCTGGCAGCTGGAGAAGATTGGCCCTGATCACAGGCCATGCCTAGGGACTCTACCTGTGCATGAATTTTGTGTGCAGGGCTTCTAGTATATAATGGGACTCTACTGGTAATACAGTTATAATCCTCATGGTTGTCTATTTATAATAGCTAGTACTTAATCCTGGTTACTTTATAGGGTATTATTACCCTCTCAGGATACTCCAGTAATAACTAACACTTACTGAATATTTCTTCTGTGCATATGTTATCATGTTTTATTCTCAAAATAATATTTTAACTGTAGGTACTATTTTTTCATTTTATAGATGAGAAAGCTGGAGTTTAGAAATATTAACGTTTTCATGATCCCACAGCAAGTAACTGGTAGAATCAGTACTTGAACTCTAGTCTGCCTGGTTCAAGAGCCTGTATTCTTTATCAGTTCTGCATGCTTCCCAGAAGTTCAGATCCTAAGTGATTACCCTGTTGCTTTTTATCTGCAGTCATTTGGGATGGATTTAGCCACACACTTTTCTTTTCAATGAGATACTTGCAAGTTTCTTATTTTGTTCTCTTTTTCCCAATATTCTGATATAATTTAGAAGCTTTTCATTCTTCTTTACTTTATTGTCAGGGTCGCTATTCTTGCTTTTTTGATCCCAGGATAGAAAGGTTGGTACCTTCTGCTGAAAATTAGCAATTCCATTGTGAAGTGTCATGCTTTCTCTCCCCCCCCCCCCCCCGTACTTTTAATTTTAAGAAGAGCTTCATCCTTCTCCAGAATGTGTTAACCTGTCAGATTTTGTTTTTCTTTTTTTCTTTCTTTGGGTTATAATGATCTAAAATTTTCAGCGTTGGAGTGAAATTCATTACAGAATCCAGATCACTGGATGTTTAGATTGTCCTTGAGCTTTTAATGCTTCTTTTCTTGCTGTCCATTTATGTGATTTAATGTCCTATATCCAATGCTCCCAGATCTTCAAACTTGTTCCTTGATATGTTCACTTTAAAAGATAGTGCCCAGTCCTGTCTATACTCTTTTCTCCTGTTCATCAATATCCTTGAGTTTGCATTCTTCTTTACTGTCAATGCCCCCAGCTAATCTGTCTCTTTGATATTCCTGTCTACCCTTCTTTACTCTTCTTACCCTTTACCCGCTCAGCTCTACCGTATTTTCTCTGTGCAAATTTCTGTGCCTATTTCTTAGGTACTTTTCTGACCTCTGGCCACTACTTTGTATGTATTACTTCCTTAAAATTTGTGTAAAAGAAATACCAGGTGTACAGTCTTAAGTTTTTAAAAGGCCCTTATTGTTGGTGAGTAATTAGAATCACTTTGTGTTTATGTATTGTGCTGTATCTTAAACATTTTAAAACCAAATTTGTTGTGTTTTGGAGAGGATAAAAATAATAAAAAAGATTGGAAATGTTGATCTCTTAAATATTTGGTTTGGTTATTAACATATTCAATCTTTTCCCTCCAGATTTAACTCAGGCTTTCCCTCACTTTGGAACTCCTAGATTTGTGAATATTGGATATTTTGAGAAGCAGGGGTTCTTTCCTTGATACTGACTAAGGAGTCTATTTACCTTCAGGATGACATCTGAATTGGAGAGCAGCCTAACATCTATGGACTGGTTACCCCAGCTCACCATGAGAGCAGCCATTCAAAAATCTGATGCTACACAAAATGCACATGGAACAGGAATTTCCAAGAAGAATGCACTCCTGGACCCCAATACAACTCTGGACCAGGAAGAAGTCCAACAGCACAAAGATGGGAAACCGCCATACAGTTACGCCAGCCTCATTACATTTGCAATTAATAGCTCACCCAAAAAGAAAATGACACTAAGTGAGATTTACCAGTGGATTTGTGATAACTTCCCATATTATAGAGAGGCTGGCAGTGGTTGGAAGGTAAGGATTAAAAAAAAAAAAAATTTATATTTTTATGCTGTAAGCAATAACAGTATTGGATTCTCTTGAAGATAAAGCTCTGTGTAGGTTTATAGTGAAGATAAAATTCTAATTACTAGTAATTTTTAGGGTATCAAAGGAAATTAAGTGTTTTTAGTTAGTGAATAACTTTTTGGTAGAATATTGGTTTATTAGAGCTCTATTATATTATATGACTGACTTAGCATAAAATAAGAACAGAGATAATGTAGCATTCACTAGAAAACAACACAGTTCAGGTAAGTTGACAGTCTAAGGTAAAATAAAACAATGTAGTATTGCAATTAGTACTGTTTTTATCATCCAAGATTTTTAAAAATCTTTATTTTGAAAGAATTTTAGATTTATAGAAGAGTTACATAATTATTACAAAGGGTTTCCATGTGTCCTTCACTCTCTATATTGACATCTTTTATAACCATAGTACAATGATAAAAACTAAGAAATTAATATTGGTACAATACTTTTGATTAAAGCAGTACTGTTAACTACTTAGTAAACAGAGTTTATTCACATTTCATTAGTTTTTCCACTAATGTCCTTTCATGTTCCAGAATTCCACATTGATTTAGTTGTTAGGTCTCCTTAATTTCCTCCAATTTGTAACAGTTTCTCAATTTTTTCTTGTTTTTATGACCTTTGACATTTTTGAAGAGTACTTATCAGGTACTTTGGACAATAATTCTCAGTTTGGAATTGTCTGATGTTTTCTCATACTGTAATTAGAGTGAGATAATGTATTTTGCAGCAGAATAATGCAAAGTTGATATATCCTTGTTTGTATATCATATTAAGGGTACTTGATATCACCGTATCTTATTGCTGGTATTGTTAACCTTGGTTCTTTGGTTAATGTGCCAGGTCTCTCATCTATAAAGTTACTATTTCTTACTTTATAAATTATAAGATGTTTTGGGGAAATATTTTGAGGGCATTCAAATAGCCTTTTTTTTTTTTCCCCTTAAACCTTGCTCATTAATTGTAGCATTTATTGGTGGATCATATCTACAGCAGTTTTTGTTTTCTAGTGGTGACTTTTTTTTTCTTCTTTATTCCTTATACACCTATTAATTGGGATTCTTCTGTAAGGAAGAGCTGCCTCTTCTTTCCTTTTTATTTACTTAGTCACTCATTTGTAATATTATGCACTGATGGATATTTTATTTGTATCATCATTGCTCAAACTGTTACAGCTTTGGCCATTCGTAGCTCTTACAGGTTGGCATAACATAACCCCCTTTTGTTGTTGGTTTAGCACTTTTTAACTTTCTGGCATCACAGGATGTTTTAGGCTCATACCTTCCCTGCTGCAGCCCTAGAATCAACCTTTTCTTTTTAAGAATCCCTATTTTCTTATCTAGGCTTTTTACGTCACATCAAATTAGTCACCTACCTAATTTATATTTTACAAAAAAAAATAATTAAACTTTCTTTTGTATCTTTACATGCTATGCTTATATTCTTATATAGGAATTACCCAGTTGTGTGCTTTGTGAGGCATGTGTATGCATGTGTGTGAGTGTATGTGGCAGAAGGGGTTTATAGAACTTTAAGTCTGCCATTAGATGGTAGTCTTGTTTCTCTTAAGCCTTCCTGTGTCAACAGCTGTGTCTTTTTGTTTGACTATATTTGTTAAAGACATTAAAGATGTATTGTGCACCAGTGATGTACTCCACACCAGGTCAGAAAATCAGTTGTTTTAAGGGAAAGTATTTTAGAATATCTCTTATTCAATTTTATGCCCTCGTACAGTGCTTCCATTTAGTAAGCCTCAATAAATGAGGTTTGAATGAATGCCTGAATTCTGGCCACAGACTTTTCCCCAATCTTTATTTGCTGGTTCCCTCTTAATGTATTCTTTCCCCCCTGCCTGTTATAGTTTTCTAGCTGTCCCTGGAAATAAACACTTCGATTTCTTTCTTTTGTTCTCTTACTTGTCTGTGGACTTTCTCTCTTTTGCCCCCTTTCCAGTTGGCATTGTTCTGTTTATTCTTTCAGCTCAGATGTTACCTCTCTTCTACTATAGAATTATCTCTTTTGTATTTCAGCATGCTTTATTAATACCCTGTTTCCCCGAAAATAAGACAGTGTCTTATATTAATTTTTTCTCCCAAAGTTGCGCAAGGTCTTATTTTCGGAGGATGTCTTATTTTCAGGGAAACACGGTAATACTATTGTAGAACTTACAAATTTTGTTCAGAGATCTTTTTAATTAGTCTTTGTTTCTGTACTCATATTCAATAATAGTTGCTTTTGTTACTTTTTGTGTGCCAGGTGCTGTATACTAAATTACCTTGTATCATTGCAGTAACTATTGTTATTGTCCAGATTTTAAAGGCTTAGAGAGGTAACTTTCTCTAGAAAATGGTGAGCCAAGATTTGATACCAGACTTGGTAGATTTGGAATTTCAAAGTTAGCTAACCGCTGGGACCGGTTTGGCTCAGTGGATAGAGCGTCGGCCTGCGGACTGAAAGGTCCCGGGTTCGATTCCGGTCCAGGGCATGTACCTTGGTTGCGGGCGCATCCCCAGTAGGGGGTGTGCAAGAGGCAGCTGATCGATGATTCTCTCTCATCGATGTTTCTAACTCTCTATCCCTCTCTCTTCCTCTCTGTGAAAAATCAATAAAATATATTTAAAAAAAAAAAAAAAAGTTAGCTAACCTCTTCCTCCCTTCCTTTCTCCCTCCCTCCCTCCCTAGTTGACACACAATAGTATATTATTATAGTTTAATGTGTACACATAATGGTTAGACATTCGTATACCTTATGAAGTGATAACACTGATAAAGTCTAGTACCTATCTGACATCATACATAGTTGTTGCAGTATTATTAACTTTATTTCTTATGTTAAAGCTCATATCTTAACCATTACATAGGGCCTATAATTTTTCAAACAGTGCAGAAATATTTATTATTAATTTGATATGCCAAACTCTTTTTTTTTTTTTTTAAGTAAATATATTTTATTGATTTTTTTTACAGAGAGGAAGGGAGAGAGATAGAGAGCTTGAAACGTCGATGAGAGAGAAACATCGACCAGCTGCCTCTTGCATACCCCCTACCGGGGATGTGCCCGCAACCAAGGTACATGCCCTTGACCGGAATCGAACCCGGGACCTTTCAGTCCACAGACCGATGCTCTACCACTGAGCCAAACTGGTTTCGGCGATAGCCAAACTCTTAACTAACTCATTAAGTTTGTTAGCAATATACTTTGAATAAGTCCATTCTAACAGTATTTCAGTGGAGGAAATATATAATACAATTTGATCCATGAGTCAAAAAACATCATTCTAAGCAAGTAATAGTTATCTGTCTTAGCTGCGATTTTGGCTTTACCACTAGGCACTAATGTTCAGTTTCTTCTTTTGTCAAGATTTGGGATGAGGGAAGACTACGAGATTTCTTTTTATTGTTTAAAGCAGGGGTCCTCAAACTTTTTAAGGTGGGGGCCAGATCACGGTCCCTCAGAGAGCTGGAGGGCCGGACTATATGAACTACTAATTCCTACTGTAACACCTCGGCTGCGCTCACTGCCCAAAAAACCTGGCGGGCCGGATCAGACTCCTCTGCGGGCCGCATGTGGCCCGCTGGCCGTAGTTTGAAGACCCCTGGTTTAAAGTATTACATATGTCTCCCTTTTTCCCAATTGTCACCCCCCCCCCCCTCCAGGCCTGCTCCCCCCCAGGACGAGCCCCAACACCACATTGGCTATGTTGCTATGCATGCATATATGTCTTTTGGTTGGCCTCTTACCCCACCCCTCCTTCCCTGCCTTCTCTCTGAGGTTGGAAGGTCTGTTCAGTGTTTCTTTGTCTCTGGATCTATTTTTGTTCATCAGTTTATGTTGTTCACTATATTCCACATATGAGTGAGATCATGTGATATTTATTTTTCTCCGACTGGCTTATTTCACTTAGCATAATGCTCTCCAGGTCCATCCATGCTGTTGCAAATGGTAGGAGTTCCTTTTTTATAGCAGCATAGTATTCCATTGTGTAGATGTACCACAGTTTTTTAATCCACTCATCTGCAGATGGGCCCTTAGGCTGTATCCAAATCTTAGGTATTATAAATTGTGCTGCTATGAACATAGGGGTGTATGTATCCTTTTTGATTGGTGTTTTAGTTTCTTAGGATATATTCCTAGAAGTGGGATCACTGGGTCAAATGGGAGTTCCTTTTTTAGTTTTAATGTAAGTAAAGTGTCAGTTCGAATTTGAATTTTCTGAGATTTTATTGTTTTTCCCTCAATAATGCTGCCAAGATAAGAAAAAGGTAATGTCCTTTGAACTTTTTCGGGTGCTCAGCATAATCCAGCACAATGCAGGGAGTCCTGCAAATCTATATAGATATTACAGTATTTAGATGCATTTCATTTTTATGAGCTAAGAGAATGTCATCCATATAATGAATAATATAAGCCTTGGGATATTTTTTCCTTATTGGATGTATGGCTGCAGCCACAAAATCCTGACAGTCTCTGCCAGCCTTTGCAGCTTCAGCTGGCTCTCGAAGCCCCTTGTAGCCTTGGCGGGCCCTTGCAGCTCCGGCTTCATCTGGATGGTTGTCCAGCCAGTTGTTCTGCTGTTTGGTCTAATCAGCATATTAGCTCTTTATTATATAGGATAATTTTAATTCCTCTGACCCATCCTTTGTGCTCCAGTATCATCCATTTTATTCTTAGATTTTGAAAACCCCATAATAAATTATGTTAATAGTTACCTTTTTAAGAAATATATAAATTTTATTGATTTTGTTACAGAGAGGAAGGGTGAGAGAGAGTTAGAAACATCAGTGAGAAAAAAACATCTATCAGCTGTCTCTTGCAACCCCCTCCGGCCCCCCCACTGGGAATGTGCCCGAAACCAAGGTACATGCCCTTGATCAGAATCATACCTGTGACCTTGAGGTCCTCCATCAAGCTCCACCAGGTGGGGAACATGATCTGAAGTTCCTGTCAAGCCCCACTAGGCGGGGGTGGGGGTGGGGGAGCAAGCCTCAGGTCCCCCATCAAGCCCCACTGGGCAGGGGCGCAGCCTGAGTTCCCCTGACCCAGCATTGGGAGTGCACCTTGAGGTCCTCTGTCAAACCCAGTCAGGCATAGGGGCTCAGCCTCAGGTCCCCTGGCCCGGTGCTAGGGCACTGGGCACAGTCTGAGGTCCCCCTCTCCAGTCCTGCTGAACAGGGGGTGCGGTCTGAGGTCCCCCAGCCTGCTACTGGGCTGGGGGGCGTGGCCTGAAGTCCCCTGTGAAGCCCCACCTGGTGGGGGGCGCGGCCTGAGGCCCCCTAGCCCAACACCAGGATGGGAAACGCACCTTGATGTCCCCTGTGAAGCCCTGTCAGGTGGGGGGCGTGGCCTCCGGTCCCCTGGCCTGGCACTGGGGTGAAGGGTGCGGCCTGAGGTCCCCTGTCAAGCCCATGGGGGCGGGTGAGGGTGTAGCCTCAGGTCCCTGCTGATTGCTCATTAAGGCTCCTTATGGAAATTTGGCCTCCGGTGCAGCCATCGTTATGATGGAGTGATGATCAATTAGCATATTCCCTCTTTATTAGATAGGATACTATTTATAAATGGACAAGCATCTTTTGTCCCAGATCATTTTTGTGGGGAGTTGAATCAATCAATACTTGCATTGGATATGGCTTTTGTCTATATCTTTGTCCTCAGTATACTGCAGACTTTACATTTCTCTAGCAGTAGTCTCCTATTACCTTGGACTGGGAATGGAGGGCTTAGATGCTTGTAGGCTTTTCTCAGTTTTTCTGCTTTTCTTTTTAGATTTCAGTTGTCTCTGTCCATCTTGCTACAGGTGGGGATGAGAGACATGCTTCTACCTCTTCTCTATCGGATTGTTTCTGCTTATTACTCACTGGTAGGGTCGGGGGTTTTATCTGTTGTTTTAATTCAACTTAGTCTTACTCAGGCCCTTGAACTTGGGACTGTGGCTTTTTTCGTGTTTCTTTCCTTCAGCCAGACTAGCCTTGTATCTGTTATTGGTTTTGGGATAATTTCCTGTCCATTCTCAGCTAAGGTAATTCTGTCCCACTGTCCCAGAGGTAAAAGGAATTTGCATCTAGTCTTCTCCCATCAGCAGTAAATCTTTGCCTATGTCCTGGGAAGGGGTTTCCTATCCCTCCCTACAGGCAGAAGTTTGTTTTTTTTCCCCCCCCTCCCCCCACCCCATTCTTCCTTAGAAGCAGTCTTTGCCAGAGTCCTATGAGTGACAGATTTTGCTGCCCCTACCTTAAGTTTTTGCTTTGTAATATCTATAGAAGGTGGTGGGGTTTTGTCTCCTGCTTTGTGCTTGTCAGTTGCCTCTTTGCTGCTTATGCAATAAAGGAGACTTTCTTTGGTCTCTTCCTAACCACCCCCCACTCCGCAGTCTTTCTTGTGAGCAGGGCTCATGGAGAAGAGCTTGAAAGTGATTGGGAACTTCTCTTGTGTCTGGGAACATTGTTGCTCCAAACCAGGGGTGAGGAACCTCCAGCCTGCAGGTCTTATATAAGGCCTTCGAAGTCATTTGGTCTAGCCCTGCCGAGGCAACCAGAGGCAGGACTCAAAATTCAGTAAGACTGGAAGTTTTTTTTTCATAGCAACATAAATTTATACTAAATAAATTTATTAAGCGAGTGATGCTATAAATATCCAAATGGCCCTTGGCAGAAAAAAGGTTCCCCAGCCCTGCTCTAAACTGACAGATTAGCCCATGCTTGGCCTTTCAAATTTTAGCTAATTTCTTGGATGGTGCTCACTTCTTTCCCCCAGGCTCTGCCAAAAGGTGCGACAGTTTGTCCCCTTTCTCACTGAATGGGCTTATCTTTCCCAGGAATTTCATTTTTTGGGCTGCCTTGCAACCTCAGCTCTCTAAGGCTGTTCAAATATGTGTGATTTGGGGAGGGAGTGGGCTAACCCATTGTATTCTCACTGTTTGGGAGAGATCATCATTCTTGGTAGCTATCTACTTCCCAAGCAGAAGGGGACTCCTATTCAAAGTTTAAATTGATGTTTTGGTAATAAGATAGACTTGATTTATATTCATCTTTTAAAATCTTTATTAATATCAATATAGTTCCATGAGAGGGAACTTTTAATATAGGCATTATTGTTAGAGTTTTGAATTTTGTATTAAATAATAAAATAAACATTATGCCAAAACAACCTCCCAAAATTCTAAGCCATGGTTAAGTGTAGTTGGACCCCTTCTCCACCTGGCCATTTGGGAATAAACAATTATGAATGGATGTTGGAGAATTTCATTAAGAAGAAATGGCCTTTAGATGTTTTCTTTAAAAATTGTCATAATCCTACTTATTAGTGAAAGATTTCTTCTTTCATATTTTTTTCCAGGTGCATTTTCCTGCCATCTAAGGTGGTTATTTTTGTTTGTTTTTGTATTGATTTCAGAGAGGAAGCGAGAGGGAGAGAGAGATAGAAAACACCAGTGATGAGATAGAATCATCCGTTGGCTGCCTCCTGCACCAACCCCACTGGGGGGTCGAGCCCGCAACCCTGGCATGTGCCCTTGACTAGAATCGAGCCTGGGACCTTTTAGTCCTCAGGCTCAATTCCTATACATTGAGAAACCTAGATGTTCTTGCTAGCCCTTTGTAGTCAGCGTCTTCTTTCTGTTTTTCTTTCTTAGAGATTGCAGTGAGAACTTGATTGGTGCCTATATGCTCTTGTAATGGAGCAGTGGAATTATTTGTTTCAAATTTTTAACATTAAAAAGTGATAGATAATACATGTGCTTTATAGATCATTTTAACTGCAGAAAAGATGAAAATAATCATTACATATAATTCTATGTAAAAAAGCTACTCATAATTTGCATTTTGACTTGTTTCCAAGAATGAATGAATTAATCACAATTAAAGTCATAATACATATATAATTTTATATTTAGCATTTAATATTTAATATTAATCATAGGCATCTCTCTGCATCATTAAAATTTCTTAATAAACATTTAAAATGGGACATATAGTCCATTATTTAGAATTTTGTAACATTCACCAGAAACTTTCAATAACTGCTTTTCTTTGTAGAATTCATAATTTGAAAATCAAAAAGGTTTAAACTTGAAGCTCATTTAAAAAGCTTACTCTCTTTGAAATTGTATTTCAGTGCATAGAAATATTTAGTTTTCTGATTCTTTTTTTAAAGGTGGATTTCACTTTTTGGATTCCAGTGACTGTATGGTTTTTCTCCTTTAATTTTAGAATTCCATACGACATAATCTGTCGCTGAACAAGTGTTTCCTTAAAGTGCCTCGATCCAAGGATGACCCTGGAAAGGTAGGATTTGTTTTCTTAAAATAATTGGATTCTTCATTTTATCTATTGTCATGTGTATACCTAAGATATATCTGTTATATAAAGAAAAATAATTGGAATGAAAGCATTCAGTTCATTGATCAGAACTATTTGTTAAAATAGCAAGTCCTCCTTTAGCCCACTCCAACCTACCCTCCCTTACCCTGCCCCACCTTATCCCCATTTTAGTTGGTATGCTTTAAGGACCAGCCAGGCGGGGAGAGCTTTCTTTTTAAACAGTGGGAAACTAGCTAGCATAGAACTTGTTCTCTGTTATAGTTTGCTATTTCTAATCTAGTTTTTGTTTTTTATTTTCTTAAGTGTATGTATTAAATTTTGTTTTTGACTTGTTATGAACCACACTTTATTACATACAAGAGGTGGATTTGTGTGTAATTGACAACTGGAAGTAATTTTTACCCTGAAATAAAATTGTTTTTCTGTTATTTCCTTTTTTTCCTTATCATAGTTGCTGTTTTCCCCCCTCTTCATTCCATTTATCTCCTACGACCATTATTACATTTTTAGTATTTTATCGACACAGACTTGTTTGTTTCAATAGCCATGTCAACTGCATTGCTGTTTGAACTTGTTACTAGTTGCTTGATTTCTAAGCTCAGAGTATTTGCTTGGACCATATTTGATTGTCAGGATAAATTATTAAATTAGGACAGTGTATCTGTTAGCAAGCATGAATTCTTGTTTGGATGTTTGCACTTCTTGTCTTAGGCTAAGTGTCTCTGAAAAAAAATTTCTGAAATGAAAACCTGGTCATATTTTCACCCTGCTTAAAAGTACTCCCCAGTGTTCTGTAGATGTTTCTTTTATAAAACATCCTTTACTATGTTTTTCTTGATCAGCCTTTCTAGCTATGCTTCATCCCATACAAGACCCATTGTAAGGGATTACTTGGTTTCCCAAACATGGTTTTCAAATGGTCTTCTCTCTCTCTCTCTCTCTCTCTCTCTCTCTCTCAATATATTTTTTATTGATTTCAGAGAGGAACGGAGAAGGAGATATAGATAGAGACATCAGTGATGCGAGAGAATCATTGATCGGTTTCCTCCTGCATGCCCCTTACTGGAGATCGAGCCCAAACCCGAGCATGTGCCCTTGACTGGAATCAAATTTGGGATTCTCCAGTCCATAGGCCGATGCTCTATCCTCTGTGCCAAACCAGCTAGGGCCATCCAGTGGTCTTCTCTTAATGCGCAAAGTCCCCTTTGTCTACTTTTCAGGCTTACTTCTTGTCTTTTAAGATTGAACTTCAACATTACTTCTCTGAGGCTAACCTCCCCCCACAACTCCCCCCCCACCCCCCCATACACACACGCGGGTGCCCCCCAAATGAGTTTATTGTTTCCTCTTTTGAGTTCCTGTTACTTTGTCATCATTGTAGCAATTCCTAACCGGTCTTTATATTCATGGACTTACTTATTTCTGATTTATAGCAACTTTCACATAGTAGCCAGCGATCTTTATGGAAAAAAGTTAACCTAATCCTGTGTACTCTTTGTTTAAAATCTTAATTGTTCATCTATTGTCCTAAGTCTAAATTATGAGGGTAGGGATCATATCTCTCTCAATCTATCTCTCTCTCTCTCTCCCTCTCTCTCTCTCTCTATCTCTCTCTCTCTCTCTCTCTCTCTCTCTCTCTATATATATATATATATATATATATACATATATATATATACACACACACACACACACACACACATATATACACACACACACACATATATATATATGTGTGTGTGTGTGTGTGTGTGTATGCCTAATATGCTAATTGTCCCTCCAGTTGTTTGACCGTTTGAGCAGTCGCTATCACGTGCACTGATCACCAGGGGGCATACCCTCCAACCTGTAGGTTAGCTAACGCTGGGGTCCGGCTGATCAGGACTGGGTGAGATGGGCCAGATACGCCCTGGAGCCTTCCTTGGCTGGCCCGTGCCCTCTCGCCATCTGGGACCCCTCAGGGGATGTTGAAGAGCTGTCCCATAGGACAGGCTGAGGAACCCCACCAGTTCACAAATCCGTGCTCCAGGCCTCTCAAGTATGTATATAGTTTACTTGTTAGCCCCAGTTACTTGTGCAGTGGCTGGTGGCACTGAAGAGACACTCTTGTTGAATGAATGAATATATTGTATCCTTTGCTAGATGGCTAATTTCTTAAGGTTAGGGATGGAGAGTTATTAATTTTTATTGTAAAGCAGGCATTCTTAAAAAACTAATTTTTTATAGCATCTACTATGATTTGCTCATTAAGTTGGTTCTTAATAAGATTGAATAGGTTATTATAATAGTTTTCTTATTTGACCTAATTTGTTATTTGCCTGTGTTCATAACTCTCTAGGGTTGAGTCTAGGAATTTCCTTTAAAGCAGGCTTATCATAAAAAAGGAATTACAAATTTTTATGTTTACTTCATTGCAATTTTCTATGGGCAGTGAGTATATATGACTCTGACTGAAAGGGTTCTTAAGAGTTTAGGAATTAATCTATTTTATTAGAGTTCTATAAAGCAACTAATTAGATTCTGTAACCATGTGGCTTAGATTTAATTTTTAAATGAGGTTTAAGTCATTTAAAAAACCCACACGTGAAAACTATATTATGTGCTAAATTTATTTACAAATTTAAAAAATATTTATTATTATTATTATTATTATTATTATTATTTTTTTTTTTTTGAGAGGAAGGGAGGGTGAGAAAGAAACATCAATGTGAGTAAAACATCAATGGGCTGCCTCCTGCACACCCCCTACTGGGGATTGAGCCAGCAACTTAGGCATGTGCCCTGATTGGTAGTTGAACCTGCAACTTTTTGGTGTATGGGACAATGCCCGAAAAACTGAGCCACTCCAGCCAGGGCTATTTATTGTTAACAGTATTACAGATAGATGTTCTTCATTTCCTGCTTTTTTATTCTCTTCCACCAGCTTCTGCTCCACCCCAGGCCTTCTCCACACTATTATCTGTGTCCATGGGTTATGCATATATGCATGTATGTACTTTGGTTAACTCTGTCTCCTCCATTATGTACTAAATTTCAACCAATTGGAGATCTGTTTTTTTAAAAAAACCTGCTGTCAGGTTCTCTTTTGTGCAGAACTTAAAGCTTTTCTCCACCTTAGTCAACTAATATCATGGGGTTAAGGGAGATGTAGAAAGACATATATTACTCTATACAACTATTCTTTTTGAATCAAGATCATCTTACTCATGTGCAACCAAAATAAAATACAGAAGTAAATAAAAGGTTTCAATTTTTACCATTATTCTCTAGTATTAAACTTTTTAAAAATATATATATTTTATTGATTTTTTTACAGAGAGGAAAGGAGAGGGATAGAGAGTTAGAAACATCGATGAGAGAGAATCTTGCACACCTCCTACTGGGGATATGCCTTCAACCCAGGTACATGCTCTTGACTGGAATTGAACTTGGGATCTTTCAGTCCGCAGGCTGACGCTCTATCCACTGAGCCAAAAACGGTTTCGGCTAAACTTGTTTTTATCAAAAAACATTTTTCTCATTGGTTTTGGTCATAATTGTAAATATAGTATATTTGATCTTATAAAGTACATTTTAACTAAGAGTCATTTTTATTTTCACTCTCAAGGTGAGATTTAAATACCATTGTCCTATTTGATTTTGATCAGAAATAAATGTTATAATCTGATCTTATAAGATACATTAATTTGAAAACATTCATTTTAATTTTTGATATGAAAATAAAATTTTATTAAAAAACACTTCCATTGCTTATAAAAAGTTTTGAAAAACCTCAGATCTGTCCCATTTTAAATAAAGCAAATAAATTAGGAATGACCCAGGTTCACTGTAGAAATAGAACACAAGTGTATTGGCCAGACTTACTTGCAAGTCACAGAAGCCCATTACAGACCAACTTAAGGGAGAAAATACCTACAGTAAGAACTGGAGCCTGGTTCTTAAATTTTCTCACCAGGCATGTCTCTTCACATTCCTTAGCTTTGCTGATACCTGCATTTCAGCCCGTTTAGTAGCAGAGATGACCATCAGCAGCTTCTGGCTTATATTCTGCACCTGGAGTAAGCAAATGTCTTAGAATGAATGCTGAACAAGCAGAATACATTTGGTTTCTTGATTCCTAGACTAGTGCTTTTTCCACTGTGCCAATCTTCCTTGAGAGGGAGGCCAAAATGTTAGTTAAGTTTGGGTACTTATGAATTGTTTTTTCTTTTTGTATTACAGTGTTTCCTGGCATTTGAGGAGCTTTTCCAAAACCACCCTCACCACAGTGGGAGAAAACCATTGAGCCAAGGTGGGGTGGGAGTAGTTTTGATTTTTGGGTATGGGGTGGACTTTTACCCCTTAGGCTTTTGCTAGCTGCTACTATGACCCAGATGGGTCCAAGAGAGAGATAGAGGCAGAAGTAGCTTATACAGTATCTTCTTTCTCATCTTTATTATGGTATAGCTTTCTGTTTCAAGTATTACCAGAGAGGTATGAAGGCCAGCCTAAGCTTGAAGAATATTGTTGAATTACAGATATTTTTATATGGCCATTCATTTTGGACTCAATCCTTCATTTCCTAGAAGCTGTTGTCATAAAAGCTTTGAAATCCATTTTCCTCTGTTCCCTGAAACTAATTACAAACAGCCACATTATTGTTTTCTTTAAAAAGAAACACAAACGAAATGAAATTATATTTTGCATTTATAATTGCTGCTTTTTGGCGGACAGATTTCTATTTTCTCTTTCCTTGAGTCCAACCTTATTTCTTCATACTGTAGTCTGTCCATTTCCTTATTCCTGTCTTTTCTCTCCTCTTTTCTCATTAGTTTTACTTTCTGTATTTTTGTCTTTTTTAACATTCTTTTTATGCAATTCACATGTCTGTTTAACCTTAAAGAAAGGTAAATATTTTGCTCAGTTTATGGAAAAACAAATACTATCAACTAAATTTAGTTTAAAAATATAGAGTTCTCTTTCTTTTCTTTCCACTGAATCTTTTCTCAATCTTGTCCTCTCTTACCTCATAAAAATGATACTCCGACTTTAAGGAAATAAAGGGTTGTAGGAAATGGTTTCAATAATTAATTAACAACAATGGTCTGTAATAAAATTGGTAACTAAGAAGCTTAAGACACTTAAGGCAACCTGCTTGTCCTGGGAGAGATAACTACAGTGAATTCATAGTAAAAAGCTTTTCTTCCCTTTTTTTAGGGAGTGGAGTGGATAAAATTTATTGCCTGGGGTTGGGAAGGTTGTGTAAAACTCAGTGGCTGTGAAGGTTGTGGTCTCTTGGTTTGTGAGGAATCAACAAAGTCACTGCTAGATAGTGAATTAACTATTGGAAGTTCTGAGATTGTGATATATATATATTTTTTCTATTCCTGTCCTATCTCATAGTATAAGGGGCCATAATTGACTGATCTCTTTTTCAAAGTGTATTTTTTTTGTTAAGTTAGTACTGTGTTGTATTTATTAGTATTGCAAATTGACTATTATTTGTTGGTATCCTGTTTTGGTAACTTTATTTGTGAAAAGGTGTAGAAAAATTGGAGATGTTTGAGGGAACATAATATGTAACATTAAGTGATGAGCAGTTTTGCAGGATCAAAGGTATGTACCCTGAAGAAGGAAAAGTGTAATTTTGATACTAGTCAAATTAAGAGCATGGTTTTTGTGAGGAAGAAGTTGGCCTCTTATCTGTGACTGTATAAAACCAAACATTAAATAGAATTTAAAGATAAGCAAGAGTTTCGTTGGACAGAAATAAGGACGTCATATTTATCGGAGTGAAGAAAAACATTGGTGGGGATCCCAAGGGAGGCTTTAATTTGCTATTTCTGAAGCACTTCCGGGATAGTTGAAATTAATAACATATAAGAACCCCAATTGAAGTCTGGGAAGAGGACATAATCAAGTTTAGCTGAGGGACCAGTGAGAACAAAGTTGAGATAGAATCAGGAATAGAGGGAATTGAGGTAAATACTAACATGAGATCCAAGAGTGAAGAAAGGATTGGTGCTAGTGAATGCATATTAAGGCAAAGGTTGATTATGAATGTGAGGCAGGCAGTCCACTAGACAAACCAAGGTTAGAAAGCCCAGAATAAGAAGCAGCATTCAGAGAGGGTCTGAAAGATTGTGTTAGAAAGAGAAGAGGGTCTGATTCAAAGAGAATGCTGCAGAAACAGAAGTGCCAACCTAGAACCCTGACAGTATACACTGTTAGGCAAACCAGTTTAGTTACAGCTGGCTTTTATTCCCATGTGCAGATTCTCTGTTCTCTTCCTAATGAAGGGAGATAACATTCTGTGATTGACTATTTTTTTTTCTTTTCCAGATCTAAACTTTTAAAAATTGTTTTGCCCCAAAGTTAATTTTTAAAAAGTATATATGGTAAAATTCATTCTTTGGTGTATAATTCTAGTAGTTTTAACAATCCATGCAATGTAATCAACCATGATCAGAATATAGAACAGTCTTGTCCCTTGGTAGATAGCTCCTTTCCTCACCCCTAGGCCCTGACAACTATAATTTTGCCTTTTCTAGAGTTTATATAAATGGGACTCAGACAATGGGTGGCCTTTTGAGCCTGGCTTCTTTTACTTAGCATAATGCATTTGAGATTCAGCCATATTTTGAGTATCAGTAAGCTAGGGGTGTCGAACTCAATCAGAGAAGGGGCCAAAATCTAAAATCCAGCCTAAATCGCGGGCCGAATGGTTTACTGAACAGTCATAAACTGACAATGTCATAAACTGACAGCGGAGTGCAGTGATGACAGCGCGGTGCGGGCCACATTGCAAGGCCTGGCGGGCTGGATTTGGCCCGCGGGCCTTGTGTTTGACACATGTGCAGTAAGCTATTATATTTCATATAATCCATTACTGGTATATGGGTGTACCATAGTAATGACCATTGGAAGAACATGTGGGTTGTTGTCAGTCATAAGTTCATTTGACTATCAAGTCCTTTTCTTCTAAGCTTAGACTCAGTAATTAATTTGACATATAGTGAGATACAAGACAATGTTGAATTAGCCTAAACTAATAACATAATGGTCATACTAAATTGCTTTGTGAGTTATACTAAATATAAGTGAACTCTTGGAAATTAATTGTGATATAATAAAACATTTCCAACTTAAAAATAATTTCAGAAAGGACCCTGTTAAAGCACTGATGATTTTATTTTATTTATTTATTTTTTAAAATATATTTTATTGATTTTGTACAGAGAGGAAGGGAGAGAGATAGAGAGTTAGAAACATCGATGAGAGAGAGTCATCGATCAGCTGCCTCTTGCACACCCCCCACTGGGGATGTGCCCGCAACCAAGGTACATGCCCTTGACCGGAATCGAACCCGGGACCCTTCAGTCCCCAAGCCGACGCTCTATCCATTGAGCCAAACCGGTCCTGGCTAAAGCACTGATGATTTAAAAACAAGATAAATGCTTGGCCACTGTGGCTCAGTGGTCAACCCATGAACCAAGAGATCAGTAGATTGATTCCGTCAGGGCACATGCTTGGGTTGTGGGCTCAATCCCCAGTAGAGGGCGTGCAGGAGGCAGCTGATTGATGTTTCTCTCTATCCCTTCCTCTCTGAAATCAATAAAAATATATTTAAAAAAAATAAAAACAAGATATGGCCAACTATTAATTGCTTATTAGAACATATTTTTAACATTTAGAGGGACCATTTACTGTACTATAATGCTATGCCTTGGACCTATGGGCATTTACTAGGAGCAGCATCCTAAGATGGTAGAAGGTAAAAAAAAAAAAACAAAAAACCCCAAAACTTAAAACTGGATTGCCAAACCTAATCTGGAAAGTAAAAACAACAATAACATTGAGACATGATATGAAACCAAAGAAGTCAGGGACAAAAGGGACCAAATGCTATGCTTGAGGTTTCTGAAGTGGTGAGCATTGAGAGCTGAGGAAGAGCAGAGAATAGTCTGTGATCACTTTACCACTGATCAGTAGGGTTAGTTAAAACTTAAAATTTACAGACTTAGCCATTTGAAATGGTAGGCTATTTATGATAGAGGCTGCTTTCCACAGCAATATGAAGTTAGTATTAGCCTCTTGGGTTTACTTGTATTTAATCAGAAAATAGCATTTTTACTAGGCTATTTTTAATCTGGGGGCTGTTAAAAGTCACATTAGTGTGTGATAGAGCAGAATATTTTGTGTTGATAAAACTATCAGAAATAAATTATTGGAATAATTAAAATACTTTATTTGAAGTGATACTTTGTAATTTAAGATTGCTGCCTAGTTTTTAATTGGGTGCCACTTTTTTCTCTAGAATTAATCTTTCCTTATGATATCTTGAAGTTGGCAGTTGATTCATTTTTTGAATATGTGTTCAAAGCTGTACAATTCTAGTTGTGATTTTTCTTAGGATTTTACCAATCAAAACATTGTAGTCTTTTTCTTTAGGAAGACATTAGCTTGTTGAACCAGGATTCTTGATATGAATTAATAATAATGTTTACATTTACATATTGCTTCATAGATTAGATATTTTACATGCATTGTTTCAATCCTTCAAGCAATTATATAGATAGGCCCCAGCTTTAGATAGTGATATTTATTTAAATTCTTAGGTTTATCCATATTAGATTAGTACATATAAACCTCACATTATTGAACTCTTCACCTAAGTGGGAATCATTTGGTTTATGCTCTATTTATGTCTGTTGTGTTTCACTCAGTATGATGTCTGTGATGCTATTAGATATATTAGTTTGTTTCTTATTATTATTAAGTAGTGTTCCATTGTATGAATATACCACAGTCTTTTAAAAAAAATAAGTTTTTATTGACTTTTATCAAAGAGAGAGAAATATCAATCAGCTGCCTTTTCCATACCTCCTACAGGGGTTTGAGTCCATACCCAGGCATGTACCCTGACTGGGAATCGAACTTTGACCTCTTGGTTCATGGGTCGACATTCAACCACTGAGCCACGCTGGCCAGGCTATAGCACAATCTTTTTAATCTGTTTATCTGTTGGTTGACATTTTTAGTTTGAGGCTATTATGAACAAGTTACGAGGAAATTTTTGTACACATTTTCTATGGGCATATGTTTGCATTTCTCTTGAATAATAGAACAGTTGCTTTTGTAGATGGAATATTATAAGTAATTGCCAAACTTTTCCCCAATGTGGCTGTGTATCTTACATTCCCAGTAGTAATGTGTGAGAGTTCCAGTTGCTCCGCATCTTGGCCAACAGTTGGTATTACCTATCTTTTTCAGTTAAGTCATTTTAGTGGGTATGAAGTGGTATTTTGTTGCAGTTTTATTATGAATTTTCCTGATGACCATTGATGTTGAGCATTTTTCTTGGGCTTATTGGTCATTTGCATTTCTTCTCTTCTAAAGGTTCTTTTAAAGTCTTTGCTATTTTTAAAATTTGGTTGTCATCAGTACTGAATTCTAAGAGGTTTTTAAAAATCTGGATATGTCTTTTCTTGGATTTATATTATGTAAATATTTTTCAGACTCTTTTCTTTTTATAATAGTGTCTTAAAAAGAATAGACATTTTGAAATTTTAAAATATTAATTTAGTGATTAGTGACATTTGTGTCCTGTCTGGGAAATCAACCAAAGTCATAAAGATTTTTTCCTTTGTTCTCTTTTGTAGGTTTTTATAGTTTTACTTTACATTTTAGGCCTGTGATCCATTTCAAATTAATATTAATGGTAGTATGTTTAACCTTCCTGTTGAACTGTACTTTAATCTTTATAAAATATTCTTTTTTTTTAATATATATATATATATATATATTATTGATTTTTTACAGAGAGGAAGGGAGAAGGATAGAGAGCTAGAAACATCGATGAGAGAGAAACATCGACCAGCTGCCTCCTGCACACCCTCCACCGGGGATGTGCCCACAACCAACGTACATGCCCTTAACTGGAATCAAACCTGGGACCTGTCAGTCCGCAGACCGACGCTCTATCCACCTAGCCAAACCAGTTACAGCTAAAATATTCTTAATTACTTAAAATACTCTTTGTCTTGGAGCTTTCCTTGTCTGATATTAATATAGCCACTATACCTTTCTTAGCAACTTCATGATACTTTTTTTTTCTCTAGTATTTTTCTTTTAGACTATAAATGTCTTTGTATTTAACAGTGTGTCTCTTATAAACAGCATGTCGCCACTGGCTCTTGCTTTTTAAATGCAGTCTAACAATCTTTGCAATCTAATAGGAGTGCTTAGTCTGTATTTGTTATTATTATTGGTATGATTGATATTTTTCTTTTTTGTTCCTGTGTGGCTTCATTTTTGCATCTTTGGAGATTAATCAAATAGTATATAGTCTTCTATTTTATTTCATCTAGTGACTTCTTTGCTATATTCCTTTTATTAATTTTTAAGTAATCATTGTAGAGCTTAACAATACTACTAACAAGTTAGTAGCATAACTACTAATTTATCAAAATCTATTCAGATGTAATGGTATACTACCTTTCACTTCATACCACTTACTACTTTCTTCTTCCCATCTATTTTCATGAAATATCCTTAGAACAGTATAATTCCATTTGTCTACCCATCCCTTTCTTTGTGCTGTTGTCATATCTTGTACTTTTACTTACACCATAAATCCCACCTTAGGATTTATTTTATTTGCTTTAAACAGTTCATAGTGTTTTAAGGAAATTATGATGAAGAAAATATTTTCCTAATTATTTACCTTTCCTGATGTTCTTTTCTGTAAATCCAGGTTTCGCTCTGATATCTTTCCCCTTTAGCGTTACTGTATTCTTTGGCATTTCTTGTAGTACAGGTCTTGAGGCAACATACTTTGTAGACTTTTGTTTACCTGGAAAGGTCATTATTTTATCCTAACAATACTTTTTTTGGATATGGAATCTTAAGAGTTTGCAGGTTTTTTTCCCACCTCTCAGAACTTTGAAGATTTTTTCCTTGGCCTCCACTATTTCTGGTAAAAAATCACCTGTCATATTTTTATTCCCCTGTATGCAGTGTACCGTCTCCAGACCCCATCCCTTCTTTGGCAAGTATAAAGAATTTTCTCTTTAAATTTAGATTTAAACAGTTTGACGTACCTCTAATTTTTTTTTTTTTTGTATATTTTCTGTTTGGAACTTCTTTTAAAATCAGTAACAAGAGTTTCCTCCAGATTTGGAATATTTTTGGTCATTATTATTTTTTAAGAACTATGCTCCCATTTTTTCTTCTTTCCTTTTAGTATCCAATTAAAATATGATAGACTCTTTGACATTGTTTCACAGGTCATTGAGGCTTTCTTTACTAATTTTCCCCCTTTTTCTTTTTTTCCTGAAATGGAATAATTTTTACTAATCTATCTTTAAGGTCTCTGGCTCTTTGTCCTACTTGTTGTTAAGTACATTGGTTGAGTGTTTTCCCATCATTGGATGATTTAAGTCTAGAATTTCCATTTCATCTTTTTGGTGTATGTTTAGAGATAATTGGTGAGATGTGTACAACCAATTGCTTTGATGCTGGAACACTGGGGTGTCTGTTATTCCCAGCTAGCTCCTGGATAGATGACACGAAACAGTGAGCCACTGATTCACTGTGGGTTTTTATAATAAGAAGATACAGTCCTGATCTATTATCATTTGATGTTTTGGGATCCTGACTTTTTATGTGAAAACATAAAAAAGTAATTATAAGAGATGAGTTTAAAAAAATATTTAATGATAAATAACTTGGATTACTTAGTCACCTCCAACTGGTCTCATTTCTTTAATTTCTGCTTTACTCCATTTTCTACATTGTTGCCTGGTACACAAGTAAAAACACCGTTTTCAACTTCAGCTCTCAGCTTCTTGCCTCTAAACTTGATATTCAAGCTATATTGCACTATTTATCTTGCATTTATGATGCAGTTTTATATTTTTATATTTTGCCCATACTCTTCATTGTATCTAAAATAGTCTTTCCATCTTACTCATCCTTTAATACCCACCCAGCTCAAAGGTCAGCATTACTCTGAAAGGAGGTAGCTTTCCTTTTTTCTCGCCTCTCATTTTTTCTCCCTTATTTTTACCTCTTTTCTTTTTATTTCCATAGCTCATTGAGCATAACACTCTTAATGCTCCTGAATGATATACTACCTGTATTTTTATTTTTATCTTTTAAAATATATTTTTAATTAATTTTAGAGAGAGGAAGGGAGAGGGAGAGAAAGAGAAAAACATTGATGAGAGAGAAACAGCAATTTGTTGCCTCTTGCATGCCCCCTGCTGGGGATTGAGTCCTGATCTGAAATCCAACCATTGACTTCTTGGTTCATGGGTTTGATGCTCCACCACTGAACCACAACAGCCAGGTTATAGCACAATCTTTTTTATATTTATCTGTAGGTGGACATTTGTATTATTTTTAGTTTTGGGCTATTATGAGCAAGCTACTAGAAAATTCTTATACAACCACTGAGCCACACCAGCTGGGGTGTACTATCTTTATTTTGATCTATTCCATTCATTCCTGAGTTTTTTCTTGACAAGGATTGGGTCTTTGACATGTTCATAATATCCAATATAAGTAGTAGATGCTTAATGTTTATCACAAGAATTATGTTTCCTAATTAAGAAGTAGTTATTCTGTAAAGCTTGTCCTTAAAGAAACATTTTTAATTGTACATTAATCCTCTTGCTGTTTTAAATTAAGATTGGTCTTAGGTGTTCTAGAAAATGTCATTTTGCTTCTTTTTTATTCAGATCCTTTCTTTTGATCAGGAAGGCAGGGATCAAGAATTTATTTAGCATTAACTAACATTTTGAATCTGAGAATATCTTTGGGATTCTTATTCACAAGTAGTAGGTGCATTACTTGACTTTTTGTGACATAATGACTATTGAGAACTTTTATAAAAAACTAATATGATCCAAAGTAAAGCCAGGAAATAACCAGAAATCAAGAGACCTGAGTTCTTTCTGGACAATACCACTGATTTTGCTTTGTGACAGGTGACTTTTGACTGTATTGGGCTTACCACTGCATTAGGTTAGAGCTTCTTGATCATGCTTTTTTCTTAATAGAGTATTTTTATTGAGAAAATTCACATACCATAACATTTACCATTTAAAAATATGTAATTCAGTGGTTTCTAGTATATTTTCAGAGTTGTGCAATCATAAACAGTATCTAATTTCAGGACATTTTCACTTTATCACTCCAGAAAGAACTCTATTTAACAGTCATCCTCCACCCCTCAAGCTTCTGGCAACTACTAATTTACTTTATTTAATTTTAAATTTTTTAATTAAGGTATTATCTGTGTACCTATCTTACCATTGCTACTAATTTACTTTCCATCTCTATGGACTTGCCTATTTTGGATATTTTATATAAATGAAATCATAATGATATATGGTCTTTTGTGTCTGGCTTCTTTGATTTAGTATAAGGTTTTCAGAGTCACCTGTGTTATAGCATGTAGGAATACGACTGAATGAAATGGCCATTGTATGAATATATCACAATTATATCTGTTCATCAGTTAATGGGCCATTTGTGTTGTTTTCAGTTTGGGCTATTATAAAAAATGCTATTATGATCATTTATGTATATAAGTTTTGTGAACATAATTTTTCTTGGATATGGTTTCATTTCTCTAAGAGTGGAATTGTTGGGCCATATGTTTAATCTTTTAAGGAACTGCCAAACTTTTGTAAAGTGGCAGCACCATTTTACATTCTCACAATTACAAGGCTTCTAGGAATAAAATGAGGGGTTTATATATATAAAAAAAAAGTAGAGCTATAGTAGCTGTGGAGATACAAGGATAAATGAGATATCACTGACATTAAAATTTCTGGTTTAGTGAGGAAGTCTATTCATAAACAGAAATTTTCATATGATATACTAGGTTCAGAGATCAAGATTCTTAAAAGTTTTTAGCCCACTCTTCATTATGTAAAGCTTGTACATAAAAATGATTATAAATAGTGTATTAGCACAACTTCTTTCACTGCTGCCTAGTTGTGATAGTTTGTAAAGAAGTTAAAAAAAATAAGGGCTATAAAGGCTCTTAAGATTTGAAATTTGGATTGTTTGGTAAATATATATATATATATATATATATATATATATATATATATATATTTTTTTTTTTTAAATATGTTTTATTGATTTTTTTTACAGAGAGCAAGGGAGAGGGATAGAGAGTCAAACATTGATGAGAGAGAAACATCAATCAGCTGCCTCCTGCACACCCCCTACTGGGGAAGTGCCCGCAACCAAGGTACATGCCCTTGGCTGGAATCAAACCTGGGAGCTTTCAGTCCATAGGCCAATGTTCCATCAACTGAGCCAAACCAGCCAGAGCCAATAATATATTTTTAATGAATTTTCAGGATTTATGAATTAATTACAAGAAAACTTAGAATCAGTATGCCACCTAATTGAAGGAAATAAATAACATTCAAGTAAAGCAAAAAGATAAAAAAAGGAATTTTTAAATTCTTTTTAGGTCCTTTTTTCTTTTTAACCTCGCCAGATAGTTTTTCTTTCTCATATGTCTATGACTTTAACACCAAAATCTTTACACTTGTTTATGCCATGACTCTATTTGTCACTTCTGTTGAAGCTTGTGAAACTCCTTCTTAGAATAATATTATTTTTAAAGGTGTAAACCAGAGTATACATGATTAAAAAGAGAAGCAGTTACATTAAAACAGGGGTCCTCAAACTTTTTAAAGTGGGGGCCAGATCACGGTCCCTCAGAGAGCTGGAGGGCCGGACTATATGAACTACTAATTCCTACTGTAACACCTCGGCTGCGCTCACTGCCCAAAAAACCTGGCGGGCTGGATCAGACTCCTCTTGGGCTGCATGTGGCCCACGGGCCGTAGTTTGAAGACCCCTGCATTAAAATCATTATGAAAACACTATTAACAAGTTTGTGATACAGTAATCTATGCTTCTTCGGTAACAATAATTTATAAAATTGAACAAAATTTAATATGGTAACATTAAATAAAAGTAGAAGTAAGTAATGAGTAGTAGAGTGACATTTTGAGATAAAATGTGATAGGAAACAAACTGTTTTTTAGGTATTGCTAAACTGTGGTTTGCTCTTACATTCACAATGGAAAGAAATGCATTTTCTTCTTACCCAAGTTAATGGAGCACCTGAATCCTGTCCACATACTTCCTGGGAGTCCATGAATATTAACCAGTTAACTGCCACACATCCAAAACAGAAACTATTCCCACATGCCATGATATTTTGAACTTAATTTAAAAATCAATTTGCAATGAATATTATAAAAATAAATATATTACTCACAATTCGGGTGTTCTTGAATATTTTCCATTGGAAATTCTCACAAAAGATGATTTTAAAGTTGGTCTATAGATGTTTATGCAGGCAAATGCTTATTGAATACGAGCTATTTTCTCCTGCCTAAAATTGTTTTTATTCTTCTCTGTTTTCTATCATATCTGAGCATGATCATCCTTAAAGATTCAGCTCACTTATTTTAGCACTTTATGGTGATAACTTACTTTCCTATTATGTGTTAGTCATTATTCTAGACATTTGGAATGCATCAGCAAACAGAACAGGAAAAAATGCATGCCTTCAAAGACTTACAGCCTTATGGGAGGATGACAGTAGACAAAATAAATACATAAATTATGTAGAATGTGAGACAATTATAAACACTATATAAAAGTTAGGGTAGATAAAGTAGATTGAGGTGTGGATTGCAATCTTCAAAAGAATAAATACGGTACATTCTTAGAGAAAGTAAATTTTGAACAAAGGCAGGAAAATGGTGATCTTTAACCATGCAGATATCTTTTCTTTCTCTTTCAGTACACTTCAGATTGAGCATTGTGACTAGCACATACATGAACTGTCATTAAGAGATACTTTTTTCGTATATGCCCACAGTTTGAGAAGTTCATCCAGTTTGGATGATTAAGCATGTATCATTTCAAACCCAGTTGTTGGGAGATGATTAGATTATGTTCCGATATAGCTTGTTTTTACATTTTATTTTTGATAATAAGCTTTTCTAAAAATTTTTTTAGCTATTGTTATTTTTATTTGCCTTTGCTTGTGCAGAGTAGAAATTTAGCAAATATTAAATGAAAGAATAAAACTTAGAATTACCCAAATTATTTATCTTTTGTAGACATAGCTCTCTTCAATAATTAAATAAAAGTTGTTATATTTAAAAATTTCAGGTTTGCCAAATATTTGTATGCTTGCTCTTTGATAGAATTTGGAGGATGTGAGAAAGAATAAGATTAATACAAAACAATATGTGACAAACTTTGGAGGGAATATTTCATATGTATTATATTTAATCCGCAGTGTATCAGCAGGTCCAGTTAGTTTTTGAGTATCAATTTTGAGCAGTTCTTATTTGTAAAGGTGATTATTTTATGATTTACATTTTTTCTTAGATTTCTTTCCAAAGACAAATAGAAAATTTAATATTAAAAAAAAAACTAGAACAAAACTTATTCCATCTTGCAATTACCATATGTGATTTATTTATAAATATAACATGAAGTAGTATATTAGTGATCTTATTTGTCATAAATCTTAAAATGATTTCATTATCTTAAGAATTATTTCATGAATACCCATCAGTTTTTCCCCATCATGCCCCAAAACTAAAAGAACAAGAATACAAAAGAATGATTGAATAATGTAGTAATGAAATCACTACTATTGTTCTTCAGTTTTCTTATTGTGTTGTCCAAAGTATGACATCTTAAGTCTTTTTTCTTCTTCTTTTAGCTTTCATCAGGCATAGTTGAGATTTTTCCCCCTGCTCATAATGATAAATGAAAATTGATACCTGGCCAATGTGGCTCTGTAGTGTTGCAGGTTCGATTACTGGTCAAGGGCATGTACATGGGTTGCAGGTTCCATCCATGGCCCCAGTCAAGGACGCAACTGGTCATGCCTCTCTCACATCGATGAAAAATCGGTGGGAAAAATAATCCTTGGGTAGGATTTAGAAAGAAAATTAACAGGAAAATGGTTTACTATTTTCAGTAGAATCAGAAGGAGAACATAGAGACAGCAACACTCCAGACTGTAATTATGATGGTTGAGTTGATGATATCCTGGATTAATTTTTCCAAACCAAAGAGTTTATGATATATTTCTTTTTTTAAGAATTATGGATAGTTTTTAATTTTATTTTTTAAAATTTATTAAATCTTTATTGTTCAGATTATGACAATTGTTTCTAATTTCCCCCCCATAGCTCCCCTCCACCTGGTTCCCACCCCACTCTCTGCCTTTACCGCCCCCCCCCCCCACTGCTTTCCTCATCCATAGTTGTGTGATTTTTGTCCAGTCTCTTCCCATACCCCCCACACAGACACCCCTTTACCCCTGAAAATTATCAATCCACTCCCATTCTATGCCCCTGATTCTATTATATTCACCAATTTATTCTGTTTCTCAGATTTTTAATTCAATTGACTTTTAGATTCACTTGTTGATAGATATGTATATGTTGTTCATAATTTTTATCTTTTTCCTCTTTTTAAAGACTACTTTTCAGCATTTTATATAATACTGGTTTGGTGGTGATGAACTCCTTTAGCTATTTCTTATCAGTGAAGCTCTTTATCTGCCCTTCCATTCTGAATGACAACTTTGCTGGGTTGAGTAATCTTGGTTGTAGCTTCTTGCTATTCATCACTTTGAATATTTCTTGCCACTCCCATCTGGCCTGCATAGTTCCCTTGTAGGTAACTAATTGTTTTTCTCTTGCTCCTTGTAAGATTTTCTTTTTGTCTTTTGCCCTTGGCATTTTAATTATGATGTGTGTTGGTGTGGTCCTCTTTGGATTCCTTTTGTTTGGGGTTCTGTGTGCTTCCTGGACTTGTAAGTCTGTTTTTTTCACCAGGTGGGGGAAGTTATCTGTCATTGTTTCTTCAAATAGGTTTTCAGTTTCTTGCTGTCTCTCTTCTTCTGGCACCCCCATAATTCTGATGTTGGTACGCTTGAAGTTGTCCCAGAGGCTTCTTACACTATCTTCAACTTTCTGGATTCTCGTCTCTCCTTGCTTCTCTGGAGGATTGTCCTTTGCCTCTTTGTATTCCAAATCTTTGACTTGATTTTTGCGTTCCTCTAGTCTGCTGTTGGGTCTCTGTATAATATTTTTTATTTTAGTCAGTGTATGTTTAATTTCTATTAATAGTTGGTCCTTTTTCATATCCTTGAGGGTCTCGTTAAATTTATCGGCCTTTTCTAGGAAATTCTTGAAAAACCTTATAACAGTAGTTTTGAACTCTATGTCCAGTTGTTTGTTCTCCATTTCTTTCGTTTGTGATGTTTTCTTGTCTCCTCATTTTCGCTTCTTCCCTGAGTTGGTAGGGTAACTTTGTATGTTAGGTATCCTATATGGTTCATTGGGTCAGTCTCCCAGTTACCTGAGGTGGACACTCTTGTTGCACTCCTTTGTGGACTGTGTGTACAGCCTTGTTGTAGTTAAGTCTTGATTGTTGTTGGTGGCACTGGGAGGAATTAATCTCCAGGCTAATTGGCTGTGAAGACCTGCTGTGTCTATAACGGAAGAATTGCAGTGCTGGAGACACATTTATGGGGCAAGACTTGTTCCAGTGGGGCTTTGGTGCTCACTGAGTCTGCTTCTTTAATGTGTCCCTTATGAGAGTAGTTGAAATCTGGTGTCGACTCACACAGATCACTAGATACACTAGTTTCTGGATCTCCAGTGGTGTGCAGGTCAGCTACTGTCTGAGGCCACCCAGCAGGAGCTACAGCAAGAACTACAGTTTTCTCCTCTTTATTTGGGATTTGGCGGTTTTGGAGCAGTCTGACTGGAGCTGCAGTTTATTTGGTTAAGCTGCCACAGGGTAGGCCATTTATATGCAAAAGCCGCTGTGTGGAGCCTGGGCAGGTTTGTAGAATGTGTGGGTCAGAGTCTCAGGTCACCACTAGGCTAGGGTGCAGCAAACAGCAATGGCTGCCAGCCAGCCTTCTCTACCTTTCCGTGTTTCCAAGTTCCACGCTCCAGCGCAGTAAACAATGATTGCTGGGCGCACCTCTGCAAAAAAGTCACCCTCACTTTTCTGACCCGATGGCCCACAGTCCAGCTTCTCCCCGTACGCATCTTGGTCCCCCGAGTGTCCCCAGAAACTGGATTTCAGAGTGATGGGGAGCTTGTCTCTCTTTGGGTTGAAAAAAAAAAGCTGCATGCCCAGTCACCTGTCACCAGCCCGATTCGCGTGCCTCTGTACCTCAGCTTTTCAGCGTTTGTGCTTTTTTCTCTTTCCTTCTAGTTGTAAAACTTCCACTCAGCTAGCTTTCCCGTGGTTCTGGGTGATATACATTCTGTCTTTAAGTGTTATTCTCATCCATTTAGTCATTCAGCAAGGTTTTCATCATGCAGTATTATAGAATCATGAAGTCCCATGAAAGTATCTTTATACATAAAATTCTACCCTGTTTCCCCGAAAATAAGACAGTGTCTTATATTAATTTTTGCTCCCCAAGATGCGCTAGGTCTTATTTTCAGGGGATGTCTTATTTTTCCATGAAGAATATGGTACACATTTATTGTTAAATGAAAATAAAGGAAATTTATTACCCGTATACGGTACGGTAGTACGGTAGTTGTCAACACAAACCAGACAAACTGTGAATCCTACAGTATCAAGAATTTACTCATTTATTCAATGACAATCATGTCATCATCTTCTTGAATATCATCATAACAATCCAATTCCTGAATTTCCTGGTGAATTTCTTGTGACTCCATTTCTTTCAGAATCAGTGGACCAAATCTCTCATGTTTAGCAATAGCACTGTCTTTAAATGGGTACTTCTTGTCAAGGTAGCCTGCTCACAGTGCATTTGCAATGCAACTGTCAGTGATTTTCTCCCATGAATTCTTCACCCAAGTCACAACTTCTTGCAGTTTAGGTTTCACAAAGTTTCCACACTGATTTCTCTCCATTCTATTTTCAATGTAGTCATTAATTTCCATGCGCAAATTGTCTTTGAATGGCTTGTTTAAGGAAACCTGTAAGTAGGTCTTATTTTCGGAGGATGTTTTATTTTCGGGGAAACACGGTATTAGACTTGAATGTCATATGCTGTTGTAATTATCATGTTTCAATTAAGAATTGGCATATATCCCTAGCCGATTTGACTCTACGGATGGAGCTTCGGCCTGCAGACTGAAGGGTCCAAGGTTTGATTCTGGTCAAGGGCACATGCCTGGGTTGTGGGCTCAATCCCCGGTGTGGGGCATGCACGAGGCAGCCAATCAATGATTCTCTCTCATCATTAATATTTCTCTCTCTCTCTCCCCCTTATACTCTGAAGTAAATTTTTAAAAAGATTTAGCATATATTTTTAAATGGGTTCATTTTATTATCTCTTTTTACTTGGCTGTGGCATAAGTTCTTGAACTTGGCTTCTTCAGATCTGTGATTTTTTTCCCCTTCTTTAATAACTTAGTTATAAATGAACTTTTTTCCCATATGAACTTGACTTTTCTCAGTTCCAAATTAGTGTTTCTCTTATGCTACTTAAAATATATACATATATATATATATATATATATATATATATATATATATATATATATATATTGATTTCAGAGAGAAAGGGAGAGGGAGAGAGAGATAGAAAAGAAATATCAATGATAAGAGGCAATCATTGATCAGCTGCCTTCTGCATGCCTCACACTGGGAATCAGGATTGAGCCCGCCCAGGCATGTGCCCTGACCAGGAATTGAACTGTGACCTCCCGGTTCATAGGTTGATTCTCAACCACTGAGCCATGTTGACTGGGTTCTCATGTTACTTTTGTTGTATTTGCAAAATGTTTGCTTTTGGGGCATAGGATTGTAACAATCCATTTTAATGTTATAGAGTTGTTGGGATATATTGTTAATATAATTTATTTCTTTACCTTTAGGGATCTTATTGGGCAATAGACACCAATCCGAAGGAAGATGCGCTGCCTACTCGGCCAAAGAAGAGAGCACGATCTGTAGAACGGGTAAAAAAGCTATTTATTTAGTTTGGGTCATTATGTCAGAAATATAGATTTTAATGGTTCATTCAATACAGCAAGTATGACTGTAATGGAGATAATATTTAATCTGTATAACATTTTCTATATTTTCAAATTCATTATTTTATTTGATCTTAACTCAGGTGAGATGGGCAGTTTAGGAATTAAGTAAACGGTGTGTTGGTTGTTTTGTAATTAGGAAACAACTATTGTCTGAGACTCAAATCCAGGTTTCTTGAGTTTAAATTTTAGACTCCTGGCATGTGCAACATTTAGGGTTGGTTTTAGTTAACAAAACTATTCTTTTTTACTGCATACAGTCTAATTAAATTGAGTTTTCCTGATTATCTTTCAAATGCTTTTTCCTCCTTCCAACTATGTAATAATTATTTTATACACAAAATCTATTAAGTGTACGTGTTATTTTTAAGATAATTCTTACTTGTAATTCATTCTTAAAAATTAATTTGCAAGATGGAGAAAAAGGAGCTCTAATTGGTATCCTAAGTTGTTTATTGTAACAGGCCCAGTGCTGGAAAATTAGTGCACTTGGAGGTTCCTTAGCTCAGCCTGCCTCCTCTCACAGTCCGTGAGCCCTCAGGAGGTGTCCTACTGATGGCTGCCCTCCATCTGTGGAAGGCGACAGGACTGATCAGGGGAAAGTGCCATCCCCATCACCCCACTGCTGCTGCCACTGCTGGCTCTCTGAGCCCATGGCTGCCTGAGCCCTGGGCCTCATAGCTACTGTGGCTTTGTCTGCTCTAATTAGCATATTACCCATTTATTAATATAGATATTTTTAGTCAACACTTAGACTGTCACCAGACATTAAATTTACCTTTCAGCTTTCTCTCTGTACATTTTCCAGCATTTCAGCATGTGTGTGCATGCGTTCTCCCTCCTTCCCCCTCCTCCCCTCTCTCTTTTCTCACACACACACACACACACACACACACACACACACACACACACACACACACATGTTTTACGCTACTGTTCCTCAAGACCAACAGAGGAAATATATATCTTCAGTGTTAATGATTTTTTCAGCTCATATCAGGTCAAAGGAAATATGATAAGATGAAAGAAACAGTAGACATTTGGTCAAATAAATTTGTCCTAAGCTCCTTGTAATAAAAGACAGAGTTAAGTAGGAGACAATTTAATTAGGCATGTACATATGGGAGCACCACAAAAGTATGAGACTCAAAGCAGCCAGGCAATTGAGGCTAAGGAGAGAGATTGGGATAGGGGTCTTCAATAGGGAGAAAAACAATTCACAGGAAGGTGGGAAAAGCAAATGTTTGGTAAATAGATGTTTGCTGTGCCATGCAGATAAGCCTCTTAGATATAAAGTTATCTTTGGTAATAATTCTCTTATTGGTACATGCCACCTTTCTAATTTCCTTTAGGCAGTTAGGAGGATGTGAAGAGCTTTTGCTGACTGCTGGGTCTTGATTGCCTTCAGCTCAAAATAATTCACAAACAATTGGCACATTCTTCAGTGGCTTGTTCTAAACCCCCTCAACACTGAGTAGATGGAGTTGCCGTAGTCTAGTTGGTAAAATGGTGATGGCCTGTGCTAGGGATGTGGACATAAATGAGAAAGTTCTCTAGAAAATTAGCATGGTTTCAAAATTATCAGGTTTCAAAACATACCTGTAATTGTCTATAGTTTTACCAATTTAATTTGACTGATATTTGTTCTGTAGATACTGTGTCAGACATTATGCTTGGGTGCTGTAGGGTATAGTAAGAAAAATGAGATAGAGTAAGACAGCTTTAGCACAAAGTAAAGTATGTATGGAAAGTATTATAAGAAAGACATAAAATGCTGGGGCAACGGCAATTAAGAAAACAGACATTCTCTGCTCCCATAATGTTTATTCTGATGAGGGGTGGGGTGAGTAATGAGATAAAAAGCCTTGGAAAAGATATGATACAGAGGTGGAAAAGTATCAAGATTGGGTAGTTCATTTTGTCTGTTTAAGTTTTCCCTTTTCCACATTAATTTGCATAAGTCATGCCATTCATTGAGAGACTGAGTGAGAGTACACCTCTTACTTTGTAAGCATAGAGCTAAGTGTTAGGGAAATAGAGACAGACCCATACTCTCTCCTTATGAAGCTTTCACTTAAGCAGGAAAGATAAACTGATATGGTAGGGTGACAGTGTTCCTCAGTATTATTAACCTGTAACCGAGCGGGACCTATAAATACGTCAAACGTAAACAATATCGGGAACGGGTAGGACGTATGAATAAGTCCTTGAAATATATGTTGTGCCCCGAGAGGGACGGTATATATTTTTGTAATTTTTTTTAAAAAATATTTTATTGATTTTTTACAGAAAGGAAGGAAAGGGGAGGGATAGAGAGTTAGAAATATCGATGAGATGAGAGAGAAACATCAATCAGCTGCCTCTTGCACACCCCCCACTGGGGATGTGCCGGCAACCAAGGTACATGCCCTTGACCAGAATCGAACCCAGGACCTTTAGGTCTGAAGGCTGACGCTCTATCCACTGAGCCAAACCGGTTTTGGCTATTTTTTGTAATCTTTATCATTGTTTGTAAAATTTATAATTTTTTAATTTGACGTGTCCATTTTTTTTTGTTGTTGTTGGTATTCTTTTCTATTTTTTTTTTTTTTTGTAATTTTGTATTTTCCTTTGTGCTTTATATATATAAATAAACGAAAATAATATATATATATATTTCATTTATTTTCATTAAATATAAATAAAAAAAAATAATATGAAATTACATCCTCCGGGCATGACGTACTGACACGTCCTAGTGAAAGAGTACGTGCCCGTTACAGGTTGTGTCATTAAAAAGGGAACTCCCCGGTTAACAGGTTAATGGTTCCCCATTCATTCTCAAAATAGCATTTAGATGATAAATAATGTGGTTACCCTAAAGATAAGGGTCTTGAGAACTATGGGACCATATAGCAGAGAAGTAAAATTTAGTCTTAGGAGACTCGGGAAAAGTTTCCTTGAAGAACTGATATCTCAGTGGGGGCCTGTTAAATGAACAGAAATGGCTGGTAATGAGGGTGATTTACAGTGTGAAAGAGTAAGGTGAACTTATGTGTGAAAAACTAGTGGTTAAAAAGCGATCCAAAATTTAAAGGAAAAGACAGGTTAGTATGGCTGGAACATAGAGTTCAAGAAAGACAATAGATTTTTAAAATACATTTTAAAAAAAAATCAATTTTAGAGAGAGGAAAGGAGAGAGATAGAAACATTAATGTTTCTATCTCCTGTATGCCCCCACAGGGGATCAAGCCCAAAGCTCAAACTGTGACCTCCTTGGGGAGGGGACCTCTGCAGCCACATGTTGATGTGGGACCAGCCTGTTTCGTATCTCCACGCCTCCTAAAAGTCTTTTTTTGTTTTTAATTTTTTTATTTTTTATTTTGTCATTTTAAAAAATTGATTTTAAAGAGAGGAATGGTAGGTCAGAGAGAGAATGAGAGAAAGAGAAACATTGATTTGATGTTACACTTATTTATGCATTCATTGATTGAGCCTTGTATGTGCCCTTACTGTGGTATTTATTTAACCCACAACATTGGCGTATGGGGACAATGCTCTAACCAACTGAGCTCTTCTGGCCCGGGCTTTTCCTACCAGTCTTGATGTGGCTTCTTTATATCCTTAGTTATAAGACTTCTGTAGAGCTAGATTTCAGGCAGTTCTGAATGATGGTGGTTCTGTAGTTTTAATTGTTATTTAAATGTGGTTGTGAGAGGATGTGAGTCCCACATTTATCTACTCGTCCACCTTGACTGAAAGCTCAAATTTCTGCATTTTGCTTTTTAATTTGGCCTTGTCAGTTCAGTTCAACCAGAAGATATTGATTATTTATTAATGAGTAAATGGTATTTATTATTTATTAATGAATAATAATAAATGTCATTATTTGTTATTTATAATAATAAAAGTGTAATATGCTAACATCCAGGATGAAGCTGGGGCTTCAAGGGAAGCCTGGGTGCCTGCTGGCGACTGCAGGGAAACATGGGTCCCGGGTGCTGGAGAGAAGCTGGGTGCCGGCAGCTGGGGTAGGAAGGCCTACTCTGGCATGAATTTCCTGCCTCGGGCTACTAGTGAATAATAATAAGTATTCATAAATTAACAGAAATAACAGATAATGCAGAGAGAAACCAAGATGGCGGCATAGGTAACCGCCTAACCGCAGCCTCACACAACAATTTCAAAAAATACAACTAAAATATAAAGTGGACATTATCCAGAACTACAGGAAAGTTGACTAACTGGAAATTCTACAACGAGAAGGAAAGAGAAAACTAGAAGGAAAATCAGAGGAGCTGTAATAAGGTACGGAGACACGTTGTGTGCGCGGAGAGGACGGAGCCGGAGAGGAGGGGCTGCTGAGTGCCTGGTTGGCATTCCTTAGCAGGAAGGAGATAAAAGCTCCGGACTCTGCTGAAGCCCAGTTCCGACAGCACTGAACCCCAGTTCTGAGCGAGACCCTGGGGACCCAGACACATACAGAGGGAATCTGGGATGTAAGGCGGACGCTCAGGGGAGCCGCGAAAGGCAGAGCCCTGGAATCGTGCACATTTCGCGCAGAGGACAGACTGTTAATTGAGCCGCTGGATTGCCCTAACGAGAAGGAGACATAAGTTCCGGACTGCTCTTAACCCCCCTTCCAACTGCACTGAACCCCAGTTGCAGGTTCGTTGGGGGAGAGACTAGACTGACTGGTAGCGGGCGAAACTCTAGGGCACCTTTCTCTCAGAGGTGCTTGCAGCGAGTACCAAAGGACACTGAGGAACACTGAGACTCAGGAGCCTCATAGGGCGGGGCTGAGGGAAGCCAAGGCTGTAGGCTCCACCCTGAAACTCCGTCCGCCCCATCCAAGCTGAGCAGAGACCCTCTTGCAGTTTTCCAAGTCTAGTCGAATAAGGCTGTCTCCTGGCATAGATACAGCTGTTCCTCCCACCCTGCCAACTCAGAGAAGCAGTGAAAATGCCGAGACAAGGAAACAGATCACAAACGAAAGAAATGGAGGACAAAAAGCGACTGGATATAGAGTTCAAAACCACGCTTATAAGGTTTTTCAAGAGCCTCCTAGAAAAGGCCTATAAAATAAACAAGACCTATGAAGATATGAAAAGGGATCAACTAGAAATAATAAGGGATCAACTAGAAATAATAAGGGATCAACTAGAAATAATAAGGGATCAACAAGAAATAAAGAATACATTCTCTGAAATAAAAAGTATTATACAGAGTCCTAAAAACAGAATGGAAGATTGCAAGAATCAAGTCAAAGACTTGGAACACAAAGAGCCAGAGGACACTCCTCCGCAAAAGCAAGAAGACAAGAGAATCCAGAAAGTTGAAGATAGTGTAAGAAACCTCTGAGACAACTTCAAGCGAACCAACATCAGAATTATGGGCATCCCAGAAGATGACAGAGAGCAAGATACCAAAAACATATTGAAAGAAATAGTGACAGAAAACTTCCCCCACCTGGGGAAAGAATTAGACTTACAAGTTCAGGAAGCGCACAGAACCCCAAACAAAAGGAATCCAAAGAGGACCACACCAAGACACATCATAATGAAAATTCCAAGAGCAAAAGACAGACAGAATATTAAAAGCAGCAAGAAAAAAAGCAGGTAGTTACCTATAAAGGAGCACCCATATGATTGTCAGCTGATTTCTCAACAGAAACCTTGCAGGCCAGACGGAAATGGCAAGAAATATTCAAGGTGATGAACAACAAGAGCCTACAGCCAAAAACACTCTATCTGCAAAGCTATCACTCAGAATTGAAGGCCAGGTAAAGAGTTTCACAAATAAAAAAAGCTAAAGGAGTTCATCACCACCAAACCAGAATTATATGAATTGCTGAAAGGGGTTCTTTAGGAAGAGGAAGAAGATACAGATAAAAATTATGATCAACAAATACATAACTATCAACAAGTGAATCTAAAAACCAAGGGAATTAAAAAACCTGATGAACAATATTAACAATAATGAATATAATAGAATCAGAGGTACGGAAAGGAAGTGGAATGACAATTCTCTGGGAAAAGAGGGGGGTGCGGGAAGAGACTGAACATAAACTGTGCATCTATGGATGAGGACAATGGGGGGTGGGGAAAGGGCAGAGGGTGGGGTGGGAACCTGGTGGAGGGGAAAAAATGAGGAACTTTTGTAATAATATGAACAATAAAGATTTATTCAAAAAAAAGAACATAATGAGGGTGATTGACAGTGTGAAAAAGTAAGCTGAACTTACATGTGGAAGACTAGACTAGTGGTTAAAAATGGCCTATCTACTGCTTAGGATAGTAAAAAAGCAAAATTATCTTGATATTGTCTATAGGTGTTTTGTTTTGTTTAAGATTGGCAAGTAATTATACTATTTCAAGGGAATTGGTGTCAAGAATAGGAGAAATGCTTTGAGTGAATGAACACCACATTCGTGCAGTTTATCTCTTTTATCATGTTGATAATCACAAAAACATATTTTTTGTTCATTCTTTGTCTGCCCCTCCCCCCTTTTGAAACCTAATCATGGTTCTTGGCTATTGTGCAATGTTATTCATTGCTATGCTAAAGTAGTGGTTCTCAGTGTGTGAGGCCCTTTTAGGGGGTCCACAAGGTCAAAACTATGTTCACATTAATACTAAGTTATTCCTTGCCTTTTTTACTCATTAATTTTTCCAGAGATTACATGACCTATGATTTTGTTACAGATTGAATACTGAGGTAGATATGAGAATCTAATTGTTTTCCAGTAAGCCAATTATTAAAGCAATTTTTTAAATATTAAAAAAGATATATATTTTATTGATTTTCCACAGAGAGTAAGGGAGAGGAACAGAGAGCTAGAAACATCGATGAGAGAGAAACATCAATCAGCTGCCTCTTGCACACCCCTTACTGAGGATGTGCCCAGAACCAATGTTCATGCCCTTGACTGGAATCGAACCTGGGACCTTTCAGTCCGCAGACCAACGCTCAATCCACTGAGCCAAACCGGTTTCGGCTAAAGCAATTTTTTAAAAACTGTTTTTGTTTTAGAGACTATATACAAAACAATATGTTAACATGCAATGCATTTATTATGCATTTTAAATGAATAATTTTTTTAATCAGTTTTAATTTCTAATAGGTAAATATCAATAGGTATAACGCACATAAACAAAAGCTCTTTGGGATCCTCAATAATTTTTTACTAGCTTAAAGAGGTCCTGTGACCAAAAAGTTTGAAAGTATTCTGTTAAAGGAAGATTTCATGCCTAGCCCAGGAGACATTTCTTTTGAGAAAGAAGAAGATAACTCATGATTTGAGTTCCCCCAGAGATAGATAAGGATTGATCACAGGTAGTTTGATGGTTGATCCTAGAAAAGTGGGCAATTATCAAGTCAGTTACTATTGGGAGCACTTGGAGCTCAGTCCCTCTGGAAACTCTGGGGGGCAGTTTTGAACTGTGGGGCAATGAGCTGGTATATTTATTTATCATCTCTTCTTCCTCATTGAGTGAGTGATGCTACTAGGGACATTAGCTTTTTTACACTTCTGGCCTGTCCCGCACAGAGCCAAAGCATGCTCCCCAATAGAAGAAAGCTATTAGGCAGAGAGTTACAGATGTTCTTCAGAGTGTAGAAAGGAAGCTAGAGGGGAGATGGTTGTGTTCTGACAGTGTTTGCGATATGCCTTCTTTTTTCTGTTGGTGAAGTGTGTGTGTTATCAGATCTCTGTGTATCCTTGTTTTTTTTTTTATTTTTCACAGCCTGCTACATTTTTTATACCCTTTGATTTGTTGTTAAATTGGACCCCACCCCCACCCCAAACATAGGAAATCCTTTAAAAAACAAACATCTTTTTGTCTTTTTAAGGTGTGTATGGGCATATCTGTTCTTCAATTAGAAGGTATATCTTTTGGAGTACGTAATTTCTTATATTACGAAGACTTTTCTTCCTGGTCATTGCTTAGTGTTTGACTAAAAGTGCCGCATTCAAATTTTAAAATAATTAAGTGGACAAGTTTATTACAGTTAAAGAAATAGTTGAAAGACTTTGCTAAGAATACTGTTTCTGTTGTTTGCTTAGCACAGGTAAAGTGCTTTGAAAGAATTATAAATAGGAAATAATGCCCCTGCTAGAAATGTAACATTTCTGATCCGTGGTTAGGATGGGGTAAAGCTGGTGGTAGAAGAAGGAAATTATTAAAAAAAACCCTTTATATTTTACTAGAGGCCCGGTGCACAAAATTTGTGCACAGTGTCGGGGGGAGAGGGGGTGTCCCCCAGCCTAGCCTGCTCCCTCTCCAATCTGAGACCCTTCAAGGGATGTTAAACTGCCTGTTAAAGGGGCAGTCGGACCTCCGTCTCACAATCCAGGACTGCTGGCTCCCAACTGCTTTCCTGCCTGCCTTCCTGATTGCCCCTAACCGCTTCTGCCTGCCAGCCTGATCACCCCCTAACCACTCCCTGCCAGCCTGATTGATGTCTAACTGCTCCCCTGCCAGCCTGTTTGCCCCCAACTTCCCTCCTCTGCTGGCCTGGTCACCCTTAACTGCCTCCCCTACAGAGTTGATCGCCTCCAACTGCCTTCCTTTGCAGACCTGGTCCCTCTTAGCTGCTCCCCCGCCGGCCTGGTGCCTCCCTGCTGGTATTCTTGTGGTGGCATTCTTGTGTCCACATAGGGACAGGATCTTTGACCACATGGGGGCAGTCATCTTGTGTGCTGGAGTGATGGTCAATCTGCATATTACTCTTTTATTAAATAGGATAGAGGCCTGATGCATGGGTGGGGGCCAGCTGGTTTGCCCTGAAGGGTATCCTGTATCAGGGTGGGGGTTCCCTTGGTGTGTGGGGCAGCCTGGGCGAGGGGCCTGTGGTGGCTGACCATGCCCCTTGGGCAATCCAAGCAGAGGCCCTGGTATCTGGAATTGATTTACCTTCTACAATTGAAACTGGAGCAGAGCCAAACCCCCTGCTCACACAGGCTGCTGCCATTTCTGTTTGGTTTTATGTATCTTCTATAATTGAAATTTTGTATCCTTGAGTGGAGGCCTAGGCCAGCCAGGGCAGGTGGAAAGGTTTGCTTCCTCCATTGCCAGGGGAAACCCTAGCCTACTCTTTCCAGCTCCATGGCTGCCGCCATTTTTCTTGGGATTTATTTTCTATAATTGAAACTTTGTGTCCTTGAGTAGAGACCTAGGCTGGCCAGGGTATGTGGAAAGCTTGGCTTCCTCTATTGAAACCCAAGCCTCTCAACTGCTCTCTGTGGCTGCAGCCATCTTGGTTGTGGTTAATTTGCATACACGCTCTGATTGGCTGGTGAGCGTGACTTGAGCGGAGTGATGGTTATTTTGCATATTACTCTTTTATTAGGTAGTATCAGCATTTAATGATCTGAAATTCCTCTGTTAGTTTAAGAACACAGTAAAATTATGAGCAAAACCAAGTCATGTTACAAAGTGTTGAGATATCACTTTTACTTTAAGTCACATGTGTCAAACACAAGGCCCGCGGGCCAAATCCAGCCCGCCAGGCCTTGCAATGTGGCCCGCACCTCGCTGTCATCACTGCACTCCGCTGTCAGTTTATGACATTGTCAGTTTATGACTGTTCAGTAAACCATTCGGTCCGCGATTGAGGCTGGATTTTAGATTTTGGTCCCTTCTCTGATTGAGTTCGACACCCCTACTTTAAGTACATGATTGAGGGGAAATACTTAACAGCCTGTAAGTTAGGAGACCTAGTTTTAAAGTTATTTGTTATAACTTAGATGTTTAGTTTTTCTGGTCATAGTTTTATAAATATATGGCCTTAGTTTATATGTAAATATGAGTGGATTGCTAGCTATATAGGTCTGGGAATCTCTCTTCTGAAATCCCACACGTGCAAAAGCTCTGGGGTAGAAACATACTTGGCAGGATGACAAGAGGCCACTGTGAATAGTCTAGTATGTGTGAGGAGGGAAGAGGAATAGGAATTGACATCAGAGAAGTAAACAGTAAGAGCAGAAGTCAGATTGTGTAGGGCCTTTTATGCCATTGTAAAAGACTTGGGCTTTATTAAGGGTGGTGGAAAGCCATTGGAGGGACATAAAGTATGACATAATGTGATTTACATTTAAACAAGATTACTTTAGCTGCTGTGTGGGGTAGAAGCAGGGAGAGCAAGAGGAAATTGCCCTAGTCAGTTTTGCTTAAATCTTCTAACCATCGTATAGGCTTTATTTGAGGAGGTAAAGGAGAGATAGTTATATAAACTTACTATTGTAAACATATTGACCCTGTAAAGAACACATAATCTCCAGTTTTCCAGCTTTTATTGGAATAAAGATGGGAGAATACATATTTTTTCTTTTAATGTGTGTTATAGTTCAAAGATGATTACAAATTTAATCAGGAAGATAATGGGAGGATGGATGGATAAATAGAAAAGAGAATATTCTTCTAGGCAGGATACTCTGCATCTTGCTGTGTATGTTTGAGACTATTGTCTTCGTGCTATTTGTGTCTCAGTTTTTTTTCCATTATTATTCAGAGTGTTTTTTGTGGATTAAATGATGCCCCACTGTGTGTCTTCCTTCTCTGAGGCTAAGACAATGAGTGTTAAAGGTATAAGTGAGCAAAGGAAAGGAATGTAATCTACATTTCACTCTTAGAACTCACAGTGTGGAAAAAGCATTTATTTCAGTTTGGCAAACATGTACTGGGTATACGTTATGTGGGAGACACTACATGTTGCCTCCAAGACTAGAGGCCCGATGCATGAAGATTTGTGCAAGAATGGGCCTTCCTTCCTTTGGCTGCCAGCACGGCCTTCGATCAGGCCCAGAGCTGCCTTTCTGCCTTCCCATGATGTCCAGAGGCCTGGAGCTGCTGGGGTGGTGCAGAATGCCTGCGGGCATCCCACCCCCATAATTTGCATATGCTTGGAACCTGCATATGCAAAATTAACCTACCGTGTTTCCCGGAAAATAAGACTTCCCCTGAAAATAAGACCTAGCGCAACTTGGGGAGAAAAATATTAATATAAGACACTGTCTTATTTTCGGGGAAACAGGATACCATCTTTGTTGGGTTAATTTGCATACTCGCTCCTGATTGCCTGGTGGGAGTCATGAAGGTATGGTCAATTTGCAGGTTTCTCTTTTATTAGTGTAGATAGAATTTTCTGGGAGTTTTTTGTTTTGTTTTTATTTTGATTTTGATTTTATTTATTTATTTATTTTAATAAATCTTTATTGTTCATATTATTACAACCCCCCCCCCCCTTGCTCTCCTCCACCAGGTTCCCACCCCACCCTCTGCCCTTTCCCCACCCCCCATTGTCTTCATCCATAGGTGCACAGTTTATGTTCAGTCTCTTCCCACACCCCCCTCTCCCCTTTTCCCCAAGAATTGTCAGTTCACTCCCCTTCCATACCTCTGATTGTATTATATTCAACAATTAATATTGTTCATCAGATTTTTTTTTTTTAATTTCCTTGGTTTTTAGATTCACTTGTTGATAGTTACGTATTTGTTGTTCATAATTTTTATCTTTATTTACTTTCTCTTCTGAAAGAACCCCCTTCAGCAATGCATATAATTCTGGTTTGGTGGTGATGAACTCCTTTAGCTTTTTTCTATTGGTGAAGCTCTTTATCTGGCCTTCAATTCTGAGTGATAGCTTTGCTGGGTAGATTATTTTAGGCTGTAGGTTCTTACTATTCATCACCTTGAATATTTCTTGCCATTCTTGTCTGGCCTGCATGGTTTCTGTTGAGAAATCAGCTGACAATCGTATAGGTGCTCCTTTATAGGTAACTACCTGCTTTGCTCTTGCTGCTTTTAATATTCTCTGTCTTTTGCTCTTGGAATTGTAATTATGACGTGTCTTGGTGTGGTTTTCTTTGGATTCCTTTTGTTTGGGGTTCTGTGTGCTTCCTGGACTTGTAAGTCTAATTCTTTTTCCAGGTGGGGGAAGTTTTCTGTCACTATTTCTTTCAGTATGTTTTTGATATCTTGCTCTCTGTCATCTTCTGGGACCCCCATAATTCTGATGTTGGTTCGCTTGAAGTTGTCCCAGAGGTTTCTTAAATTATCTTCAACTTTCTGGATTCTCTTGCTTTCTTGCTTCTGCGGAGGAGTGTCTTCTGACTCTTTGTGTTCCAAATCTTTGACTTGATTCTTGCGATCTTCCATTCTGTTTTTAGGACTCTGTATAATATTTTTTATTTCAGACAATGTATTCTTTATTTCTTGTTGATCCCTTATTATTTCTAGTTGATCCCTTTTCATATCCTCAGAGGTCTCGTTTATTTTATAGGCCTTTTCTAGGAGATTTCTTGGAACAACCTTATAAGTGTGGTTTTGAACTCTATATCAAGTCGCTTTTTGTCCTCCATTTGTTTCGTTTGTGATCTTTTTCCTTGTCTCTATATTTTTGCAGCTTCCCTGAGTTGGTAGCCTTAAAAGTCTCTGTGTTCTGCTTGGATGTAGTTTCAGGGTGGAGCCTACAGCCTTGGCTTCCGTCAGCCACGCCTTACGCGGCTCCAGAGTTTCAGTATTCCTTAGGGTCCTTCAGTACTCGTTGTAACCACCTCTGAGGGAAAGGTACCCTCGATTTTCGCCTGCTATCAAACAGTCTAGGCTCTCCCCCAATGAGCCCAGAACTGGGGTTCAGTTCAGTTGGAAGTGGAGTTGGAGGTGGCGTTCAGAGCAGACTGGGGCTTTTGTCTCCTTCCCGCCAGGGCAATCCCGAGGCACAGCCAACCGTCCCTTCTCTGCGCACAATGTGCATGCCTCTTGGACGTTCCTTTCTCTGTGTGCAATGTGCGCGCCTCTGGGACCTACTTTCCCCGCTCCCCTGGGGTTCCGCCTTACCGCCCAACTGCCTCTGTATGAGCCTGGGTCCCTGGGGTCTGGCCTAGAACTGGGGCTCAGCACAGTCCGGAGCTTCTGTCTCCTTCCTGCTAGGGCAATCTAGTAGCAGTGTCAACAGTCCGTCTTCTGCACGCAATGTGCGCGCATCCGGGGGCTCTGCCTTTCGCCGCTCCCCTGGGATTCCGCCTCACAGTCCCGGTTCCCTCTGTACAAGCCTGGGTCCCCAGGGTCTGGCCTACTACTGGGGTTCAGTGCTGTCGGAACTGGGGTTCAGCACAGTCCGGAGCTTTTATCTCCTTCCCGCTAGGGAACGCCAGCCAGGCACTCAGCCTCCCCCTCCTCTCTGGCTCCGTCCTCTTGGTGCGCGCTGCGTGTCTCCGTACGTTACAGCTCCTCCGCTCTTCCTTCTGGTTTTCTCCTTTCTTCTCGTTGTAGAATTTCCAGTCAGTCGACTTTCCTGTATTTCTGGGTAATGTCCATTTTATATTTTAGTTGTATTTTATTGAAATTGTTGTGTGCGGCTGCGGTTAGGTGTTTACCTGTGCAGCCATCTTGGATTCTCTTTTTCTGGGAGTTTTAAAGTTAAGAAAAATCTTTTTATTGTAAATTAGAGATGTAGACCAAGTTTTCCATGAGAGGTCATTTTTATTTTTATGAATAGGTAGGATTTAGTGTGTTTTTTTCTTTTCAAAAACAATACTTACAAATAGTTTATGTACAGTTAATTGAATATTTAAGGCTTACAATTTGATGAGTTTTGATATGTGAAATAATCACCATTGTCAAATGAACATTTCCATCATTCTTCAACTTTTCTCATGTCCTTTAGTAATTTATGCCTCCTTCCATTCTTATCCCAGGCAATCCTGATTTGGGGAGAATTGATATCTTAACAGTATTGATTATTCCAAGCTATGAAAACATACTATCTTTCCATTCATGAGGTTTATAATTCCTCTGGGGAGTGTTTTTAGTTTTCAGTATAGAGAACTTGGATGTTTCCATTAGACTTAATCCTGAATATTTTGTTTTTGGATGCCATATACTTTTTTTAAAATTCATTTTCCAATTGCCTGCTGCTAGTATATGAAAATGTAATTGATTTTTTTATAGTAACCTTGTATCCTATAATCCTGATAGTTCTAGTAGGTGTTTTGAAGATGCCTTGGAGTTTCTATATCAACAGTTGTCACCTGCAAATAGACAGTTTTCTTGTCCCTCACTTTTCTCTCCCCTGTGTCTTCCCACAATGACTAAAATTTACAGTAGGGTATTGAATAGGAGTGGTGAAGTCACTCATTTTTTTTTCATTTGTAAGGGAAAAAGTGTTTAGTCTTTCACCCCTAAATATAATATAAGCTGTAGGGCTTCCGTAGATGCTATTTTTCAGATCCAGCACAGTAAACCTAGTTGGAGGTATACCTAAAAACCAATAGGTAAGTTAGAATACTAAAATATATCTAAATCTGAAAGGGTGGAGGAAAGGAACTAAAAACATAGAGGTGAAACAGAAAACAATTTAGATCCAAATCTAACAATACCAACAGTTACATAAATGTTAATGGTCTAAACATGCCAGTAAAAAAGGCAGAGATTATCAGAGTTGCTAAAAAAGCAGACTCGGCTAAATGTGGCCTACAAGGGTCATGATTTCAGATACAGATGAGTTGAGAGTAATGCTTGGAAAAATATATGCCATACAAACAGTAAGCATAAGGGTGCAATGACTATATTAACCAGTTAACTACTACACGTCCAAAATGGAAACCATCCCCACACAGCATGATGTTTTGAATTTGATTTAAAAAATCAATTTGATAGTGGATCAGATGGATAACCAGCTCTGTTCCACAAGGTCATTCGGATGTCCATGTTTCTTCTACTCTGGTCTTCCCATTGTTCCGTAGTTGTTTAAGTTCATTTTCAGAAACAAAGTACAAAACTGAATGTTGGAGAATTTGATGACATACCTTCAAATTGTATTAAAGTTGCTGGATATATGAGCTAATAATTATTTATTTTGTTCTTGTATTTTAGGCCTCAACTCCATATAGCATAGATTCAGATTCTTTGGGAATGGAGTGTATTATTTCGGGAAGTGCCTCTCCAACTCTGGCAATCAACACTGTGACTAACAAAGTAATTACATTTTTAAAAACACTTTTAAAATGTCATTGAGTAATACATTTAATTTGCCTTTATAATAACAATAGAATTTTATATGGTTGAATTTAAAGATATAAATTTGTCAGCTTCAAAGCGGAATCTACAGTGTTCTACAAGTTAGAAGAAAATATTTTTCTATTTCCAATAGAGAAATTGGAAGGTGCTTTTTGGGAAGTTCTATAAGAAATTCTTGATACTGCCAGTTCTCATTGATAGAATTTTTGAGTCAACATTTTATTGTATCAATTTGTTTCAAAATCATTGACTACCCATCTAAATATATTTTAAAAAGGTTGTCAAATTCCCAGAGAGTCAACAGAATCAAAATAAATAATTTAGACAAACTCATAAAGTTCTTTGGAGTGGTGATCAACCTGTTTTAAGATGTTTGAGTTTTCTGACATACCCAGAAAATAGTATGTGGTAGTTTGCTGCATTTTTTTTTTTTTTAAACAAGAGTAAAAACTTTGTGCTAACATAGCTATATAGTGGAATACAGATGTCTCATTTTTACAAGGTATTTATTAAATCTTATATCTTAAAACCGTAAAAAGGCCCTGGAGGTTCATGAAGTAACTCAGTCCTATGTGTGCATGTTTTCTCCATTATTAGACCATAAGCACCTTGAAGCCATACATTGCTCACACTCGTGCTCATATTCTTTTAGTCTTGCTATTACCATCTCCTCTCTGGTGCTTCACTTGTTCTTGCTTTATCTCCATCTATCACTCTTCCACTCACTCATAACATGCATAAACACATACATGTACACATTTGCACTAATTTTTATACATAGGAATTTTTATTTGTAGAAAGATAATAAACAGAAGACATTATATAATCAGAATGACTAATTAGATTTTGAACTTAGAAAGGAAACTAGCAGCTGAGATGTAAAGTAATGGTTTTTCCCCAAATATAAATCGATGGAATGATTTCATCAGAATCACTTAGGAGAGGTGTGTGTGTGTGTGTGTGTGTGTGTGTGTGTGTGTATGTGTATGTGTATGTGTGTATAAGGGGGAGGGATTCCCAGATTCCATTTTAGGCCTATCAAAAAAGTTACTTTTCTTGTGGATAGGGTGCAGGAAACTATACTTTCAAATCATCCCTAATGATGCCCAGCTAGCCTTGAGAATTTCTGGTAAAGCAGATGGGTTAGAATCAGAAATATCCAATACCAGTCTTTGCAGTAGTCCAAGTAGGAGATACTAGTGAGGTCTAAACATAGATAGTTGTGGCTACTAGGAAACAATTAGGAAATAGTAGTGCTAGGTCGTTATGACTAAATAATATGGGACTCAAAGGAGCTGCAATTTTTGGACTTTTGCTTCCTGATAACAATGGAATAGCTAGAATCAGTTTAACCCTTCTGCCTGTCTATATAAAATACCACCCCCACCACCAATAAAAAAGAGGGGGGAGGCATTGGAGAACAAAACAACAAAGACTTCATTATCCAGGATTTCCCTTGAGACATTTCCCAATTCTCAGTGTATGACATAGAGGCTAAATAAAAAGCAGCCTAGAGCAGTCATTGAGTTAGGGAGAGAAAAATGAGTTTGGGGCTACCAAACAGTTAAGAGTTTGAGGACTAAGATCCGGAGAAATCTCAGAAGTAAGCTAAAGTTTTTGCAAGCAACATCCACTTAAGGCATCTGATAACTCCTAACCTGCATGTGTTTGGGCTCAGACACAGACAAACCAAAAAGATTTTTTCACTAGCCAAAATTCAGCAGTCTTACAGAGAAGGGGTAGACAAAAATTATAGTGTGTGGACCTTTAAAATGGAGTGGTAAACACCCAGGTTTCCAAGTTGATATGTTATGCTTTATGAGTAGGAGCAAATCAAAATAGACCAGGCTCAAATTTGTTATTTGGATGGAATGCTAATATTCTTCTACTTGCCAAGGGGAGGGGCGGGGAGAGATCTTTTTCTAAGAAGATAACATCACCCCGAGCTTTTGCAAGTTTTCATAAGTTAGGTTTCACCTTCAATCAAAATTTCTAGACACTCCAGGTTAAGGACCAGATAATTCAATAACAAAGGGTGGGGGGGAGATAACAACGTAAACATCCACAAGTGATCTAGATAATGATTTTTAAATAACTGACTAATATGTCCAAGATTATAGATGAATTATAGAAAATTCATTAGAGAATTGTAATCAGTATTGAACCATGAAGAGAAAACTATAGAGCTAAAATGAAATAATAACTGAGCCCGGCTGGCATGGTTCAGTGGTTGAGCTTCGACCTAAGAACCGGGAGGTCATGGTTCAATTCCTTAACAGAGCACATGTCCAGGTCCCCAATACGGGTCATGTGGGAGGCAGCGATCAATGATTCTCTTCTTTCATTGATGTTTCTCTCTCTCTCTTCTTTCCTCTCTGAAATCAATAAGAATATATTTTTAGAAAATCAGAGGAAAAAACCAGGCAACTTCAAGGGAACACAAATCAAGGCAGTGCCTTTTAACTACTGGGTATTCTTCACTGCCACACACTTTGGGTTTTTATTAAAAACTACGGGCTCAGTGCATGAATTCGTGCACCTTGAAAGAAACTGTGGGCCGCGAGGCTGTGGTGGGCATGGGCAGTCTGGCCTCTCCTGCCATAGCCCTGCTCCCGCTGCTCACACCCTCTCTGATGGTGCAGAGCGATTGGGGCTGGTACCAGCAGCAGGTGTGAGCAGGGCCATTGCCGTCAGTGGGTGCAAGCTGGGGCTACTGCTCCATCACCCCTTAGGAACAGAAGGAGGTGGAGAAGCCCTCAGGGGCAATTGGGGCCGCAGCTGCCACTCGCACCCACTGATGGTGCCCAGTGATTGGGACTAATGCTGGATGCTGGCAGTGGGTGCAAGCGGTGGCTGCGGATGTGAGTGGGCCGGCTGATCACCCCTCAGGAGCAAGAGAAGGTGGATAAATCCTGAGGGGTGATTGGGGCCAGCTCCGGCAGCAGATGTGAGCACCAGGCGGGACTATGGAGCAAAGCATTTTCAGTAACTACCATAGGCTCGCTCCAGTGACAGTGACTGGCACCCTGCTTTTGTCTGGCATCCCCGCTCACGTGTTCCACCATCACACCACAGCCGATGCCAGCCATGTTCTGAACGCGTTCCCTGGTAGGCAGTGCATGTCATAGCTACCGGTTGTTCAGTTGTTCCTCCATTAGATCTATTTGCATATTAGCCTTTTATTATATAGTATACTGGAATAGTTATATAAATGTGATCTCTTCTCTCACAATGTCTTACTGTACTGTATGCACCATGCGGATATGTTGGACAAAGGGATGATTCACCTCCCAGATGGGACAGAGCAGGACAGCTCGAGGTTTCATCATGCTACTCACAATAGTACGCAATTTAAAACTCATGAATTGTTTATTTTTGGAATTCTCCATTTAATATTTTTGGGCTGTGGTTGACTGTGGGTAACTGAAACTGTTTAAGGGGGTACTACTGTATACTTCTTCCCTATAAGTTCCTAGATACATAATTGTTCCCTGCTGATATGTATTTGAATATGGTACAGTCTTGTTTTGCCTTAAGTGTAGAAGGATATATGCCTAGTTTTCAACATACCCAGCCAGCCTCTTCTGGCAAATGTTTGTGAGCATTGAGCATGACTGCTTTTTTGCACAGAGAGAAAAATAGTATAGCCCAATTAGGTATTAAATTCAGCAAATATTTATTTATTATATACTGAGTAGAAAGCACTGTACTATGTATATTATTGGTGACTCAAGGAGCTAACAGTTTAGTAATAGGTAAAAAAGCTCGTGTATTAATTTTTTCCACAGAAGTGAGACCATAGAAAAAAAGTTAGTAGTGGCATCTGAATAGAACCTTGAGGGAAGAATAGTTAGGCTACTTTTAAAAACTTTTTTGTTTATTTCTAATAAAAAATTATGCTTATTATTAACAAACGAGCATTGTAAAAATACATACTGTCTGTGATAAATGTCTTCAGGAATACCCAGCTCCTGCTAGTTAACCATTGTTAACATTGTGATATATAGCCCTTCATGTCTAATGCTTATATACAGGGTGGGAAAAAGTAGGTTTACAGTTATGAGTATATGAAACAGTTTATTCTTATATTATTATTAATTATTGTATTTTCCATATGAATAGCTATAAACCTACTTTTGCCCACCATATATTAGCATATTATTATTATTTATTATTACTTTAAAAAACTAGATCATATATCTGATTTTGCAAATGTGTTAGAAAGAGTGTCCAATTTCCAGTATTATAAACATTGATATCTGATTTTTTTAAATTCTATTTTTTGTGTTCTTTGTTTGATGCCTAAGATTATGATAGTGAACAGGAGTTTTGCTAAAGCTTGAGTAAAAATAAATTTATGCTTTGTAGAAATATTTAAAGTCTACTGTAATTCACTTACCAAAAGTTGATGAACTAATTATAACTTGATAGTAAATTGAATTTATGTTTCTCTGGATAGGATATAACCTATCGTTTGAGAGTAAATTATTTCATAGTGAATATGGAGTTAGCAGTGCTGGGCATGGAATTGGGGTAGGTAGGCACCAAAGAAAAGACCACTAACTTTTTATTTCATATTCAGCAGCTAGTTGTACTTTTGTAGAGTTGCTTAAAAAAGTACTCTTTATAGTAAGAATTACTTATTCAAATGTTGCTTTTCTTTTCAATCTAGGTAACATTGTACAACACTGAGCAGGATGGTAGTGATAGTCCACGCAGTAGCCTTAACAACAGTCTCTCAGACCAGAGTTTGGCATCTGTTAATTTGAATAGTGTTGGAAGTGTGCATAGTTATACACCGGTAAGTCTTGATGAAGTTAACTTCTTTGTTGAGTACTCATTTAATGCTTAACACCAACCAAACGTAATTGAAATGCTAATAAAAAATGAAGATGTATATTTTTCACTGATCAATTCATTAGCTTAGATAACTCGAGCTTATTTCTACCTTGATAGTGTTTTAATTGGATACTTGTATTTTACCAAGTTAGATACAAATATATGATTGTGTACTATGTTATATATTTCGGTTTTCTAGATGTGTTTTGTGTCCAAGTGATGAGCAGTTGGAATAGAAGAAAGATTATTTCTCAGTCTAGCATAGCTATATTTTAGTCCTTGGTAAAAGAGCCTAGAGGTTGTATGTGTATATCACCTTATTTCCAGCTGTAGATTTGAGAAGAGGATTCTATAAATCTCAAAGGTTAGAATGAACCTGCTACCAAATTGTTAACCAGTCTTGTATTTCAATTTTTGTCTGGAAAACAAAGGGACCTGTGTGAGTGTTTTTGCTCCTGTGCTGATTTGATTATCTATTATATGAGTACATGGCCCTTGAGATATCTGATACTTCTTTTCTAATCATCAGGTAACTATCCTCACCAGTAGACAGAATGAGTCTTAAGAGCCATCCACCCCACTTTCTTGGTATAAATTTGATGGTAGCAGATCACTCACCAGGATGAGTAAAGACGTAAAAACTTATACAGGACAAATATGTAAAATGGGGATGGAGGTGGGGACTGAACTAAGAAAATAACACAAGGAAAACAACTCAGAGCAGAATTAAAATTCTGTTTAATGTAGGTAAAAAGAAACGTGATTCTGTAAAACTGTTATCAATGCTCTGGGGAAAAGGGGAATTAAAATAGTATTCTCTCATAATGAAGAAGAAACAGATAAAAAAAGAATCTATAATAATAAAAGCGTAATATGCTAATTAGACCAGATCTCCTTCCGGGTGACATTCTGGATGAAGCCACGGTGGTGGTGGCTGAGGCAGAGGTGGCCACTGTGATGGCAGGGGTTGAGCCCCTTGTACAAATTTCATGCATTGGGCCTCTAGTAGTTATGTAAAAGAAGAGAATAGATATGGAGAACTGAGAATTATAAGTATCCCTGAAGAAGAAATTAAGAATAGTTGGCACAGAAGCTATCTTTAGAAGAAACAGAGATTAAAAGGGCTTCTGAGTTCTTGAAAAAGTTAATGGAGAAAGAAACGTATACCTAAACACATCAAGACAGATTTTAAAATTTCAGAAGTAATCATTCATATAAATACTCTGGGAGAACAGAAATGGGATACATTCAAATAAATATAAATCATACTTCCTTTCCTAATACTAAATGCCAGGAGGTAATGGAAAACTTGATGTAGAATTTTAGTTAATAGGTTTGAGATTATAAATATTGATGCCCAGCCAAATTCTCATTTATATGTGAAGCTAAAAGACATTATAGAGAGCTTACAAAACATTCTACCCTTGCTTTTTTATGCTCTTACTGGGAAAAAAAAAGTCTTTTTTTTTTTTTTTTTTTTTTTTTTTGTAGCTGATCAAGAGGTGAATTAAAGCACTCAGTAATGAGAAAGTCATGATATTAAAAGACTATTTGGAGTATTGAAGCAAACTGTGCAAAGATTTAATGATTTTAAGTAGTTTTGAAAATAATTTAAATATAGAAAATCTTGAAACCAAAAGAAATTAAAGGGCACAGAGTCCCTAAATTATATCAAAAAATAATAAGGAAAAAACTTTAAAATTTATAGAACTAAGAGAGAAGTAAGAACAAACATGTCTGTTATATCAGTATGCCTAAGAAGGTTTAACTCCTTTGTAAAAGAAAGACATTGTAGACAGCTTTTTTCATTTAACAACAAGATATCCAGCTGGTCATCGAGCACTCCTTAAACCACAGTACATTGTCAGCTGCTGGTTGAGCTTATCACATGTCCATTGATTGAGCTTATAAGGACACAGAAATCCCAGATACACTGAGACAGTTTCATTCCTCATACAGACAGTATAAGCCACATCGGTATGGTGTCACATCCCATTGGACAACCCCTAATCAGAGGAGCCAGATGACAGACTACATAAGGAGTCACTATAAGTGGAAGAACAAATTCTAGACTGCAGCTAAGCAATTGTATAACTTGTAGCTGTACCCTACAGGAGTAAAGTGGAAAGTCCCTTGTCTCACTGGAAACAGGGAGACAGATGAGAAACTGTCTCTGAGCAACTTGCTGCAAGATGGTGAGGTTGACAAGAAACTGCCCCATAGCTGCCTCCAGCAAGATAGGATGTTTGATGAGAATTTGCTCCTCATAAGACCAGTCATCATGCCCTGTTTTAGGATAATCACAGTGTTCACTAAATAAATGGTGGCTTACCACTCCTTGATATAGCCTTTAAGAGACACAGCTGATCTTTTTTCTTTTCTAGTTGTGCTACCTTCAGAGATAATTTTTATTTTATACATGTTTCTGGTGCTTTTCAACCTCTTGTATAGCTCAAGCTCTTGATCTATATACAGGTTGAGGCAAAAGTAGGTTTATAGTTGAGAATCCACAAAACAGTTTATTCTTGTATTATTATTAACGATGGGCCCAGTGCATGAATTCGTGCACCTTGAAAGGAACTGTGGGCCACAAGGCTGTGGTGAGCACAGGGACAGGTCTCAGTCCATCCTCTATGCCCCCATCTGACCCCTCCAGCATCTGCTGGCAGCTCTGTCCCTCTGCTCATATGCACTAATGGCGCTGTTCCTGCTGACGTTGTTCAGTTACTGGGGCTGACGCCAGCAGGAGGTGCGAGCAGTGGCTGCTACCCTAATTGCCCCTTAGGAGCAGGGGGAGGTGGAGAAGCTCTCGGGGGCAATCTGGGCCGTCACCGGTGCCGGCAGTGGGTGCGAGCAGCAGCTCTGGTGTTGGCAGTGGGTGCAAGCACTGGGTGGGACGGTGGTATATTGGAGCAAAAAATTTTCAGTAACCACCAGAGGCCTGCCCCGATGACAGCATCCAGCCTTGGTCTGGCATCCCTGCTGTGGCGGATGCCCACCATGTTCCGTGCACGCACACCCTGGTGGTCAGCGCACGTCAAAGCAACCGGTTGTTTGGTTGTTCCCCGGTTTGGTCTATTTGCATATTAGGGTTTTATAGAGAGAGACTAGACTATTGTATTATTTCCTTACAAACAATTGTAAATCAAACTTAGCCACAACCTGTATTTTGTTTTTTCTCAGAACTACTTTGTCTTTTATCCTTCATTTCTCATTTCCCCTCAGCTTCATTTCATTTAATAAAAAAACTTTTCCCTAGAAATGATGAGTTAGATGTATTAAAGTTCCTTGCTGTTTTGGGCAGTGCCACAAAAACTGATTATAGTACTCACAGTATTTGAATTTTAATGTTTAAAGATTAATTGAATAAATGAATAAGAAATGTTGGTACTGTGTTTCCCCCAAAATAAGACATCCTTCGAAAATAAGACCTAGCGCACGGAAAGATAAGACATCCCCTGAAAATAAGACCTAGCGCAACTTTGGGAGAAAAAATTAATATAAGGCACTGTCTTATTTTTGGGAAAACAGGGTAGTTTCATAATATAGCAGCATTTGAGATGAAATTGTTTCTATAGAAATCAAATGAAGATGCTACAGAAACTGTCCAGGCTTATTAGTTAATCACATACTTGTATTATCTTGAGAAAGTCATTTATCTTCTTTGAACTCTTTTCTCCTCTTCTGTGAAATAGGGAGGTAGATTAAATTTCTATTGTTCTTCAAGATCCAGGTTAACAATTTTGTGGTCTGTACCTTATGTACACCCCCAACTTAAACAGAGGATAGAAAAGTCACAGACTGGGAAGTAAATATTTCCTTTGGGTTCTAAAAGCTTTTAATATTCCCAGTGAAATATTTTACATAACAACTCAATTCTGATATAGAGCTACTAAATTAGTAGTATTCTCTTTTAATGTTAGGTGACAAATCATCCAGAACCAGTCTCTCAGTCATTAACTCCCCAGCAGCAGCCACAGTACAACCTTCCAGAACGAGACAAACAACTACTTTTCTCAGAATATAATTTTGAAGATCTCAGTGCCTCATTTCGGAGCCTTTATAAGTCAGTTTTTGAGCAGTCACTTAGTCAACAAGGTGAGTTTTTTTTTAAATACTTTCTGTAAAGTAAATTTTTATTGTAAAATGTTCTTTTAAGTATTGTTTTCACATAGCAGCTGTTATATTTCCTTGATCTTAGAACATTATCATCATGATCAGGATTGAATGCTCTTTGTGTCTTTACTATGCTCTGTGTATATTTTATTATAACACAAGAATGGCAGATAAATTTCATCTTGCCTGCCTACTTCACTTGGTCTACTGGTGTCCTAGAGTTGTGTTGAAGAATCTGGTACTGCATCTGTGCCACTTGGGAAAGACTACCATGGCTAATTAGTGCTGTCTGCCATGTGAATCACTTTAGTAGTAAATGTTGTACCACAGAATAGATGTGCCTTGCCTTTCTGTTCTGACTGGTATTAGCAAAGAGATAAGTATTAGCACCAAATTTGTACTTTCACGAATTGCACTTAAAAGTGAACACATTGCTTAGTGTTATGTTCTGGGTCCTTGTTTTATACAACATATTTAAATCAGATTTTAACGCCAAAAGTGATTTTGGTTGAGGTGCAGTATTACATCAACTAAATGATAATTAAGCTGCTATTATATTTTACTATGCCTTTAATCGCTGGCTTAATTTTAATCAATCATGTAATAGGATCAAGATGTCACATTTTCTTTTCTCCAAAGAACACGTCACACATTGACACTAATCACGTATTGTTGGGAACTGGACTGCTGAAATATTTCCTAGTTTGTTTGACAGATTAACTATTTATAACTCAACTCAGAGAGTTTACCTATTTACAGCAGTGAACAAAATCTTTTAGACAAAATCCTGATCTTTACAGAGTTTACATTTTAATACATGTGATTGTCAGATTATGGTGAAAAGTTAATGTTATATACAAATATTACATATATCAGTGAATATCAATAGCTTATATAGGAAATTTGTTTTTCTGGCCAAAGGAAGAATCATGTATTCTTTAAAATTTTGTTTTAAATTTTCTATCTATAAAAGTATAAAAAGAACTAATACAAGACTTTTCTAAGCAGACCCAACCTTGGTGGTCATAATAGAAAATTACTAACTTTGAAATAACAATGGTGAAGATTTCTGTAGGCCCATAATGCTATTTCAATCAAACAAAAAGAGCATTGATAGGAATTCTAGGGTCTAGTCCTGGTTCTACCATAAAAGTCAACTGAGTTAATTCCACTTCTCTAGAATTCCGCATCCCTGTATGTAAAACAAATAAGAGTAGGTTACATGATTGGTTTTTAAATTGTTCTCTTTGGAGTCCTTGGCTTTTGTGAAGGTCTTGAGGGAGTAAATTATGCAGATGAAGAGGGAGACCTAGCAGTGTTCCTTCCCTGACTTCAAAAAAAGAAAACTTTACATTTATCAGTTTTACATATTGGGCTTTTGAAAGATACTTTGTTTCATTTGATTTAAAAATAATTTGGGATTGAAAATGTTGGTATGGATCATATTTAGATTCTCACTTAAAATGCCAGGACTTTATTGGACATATATAATGAAATCACTGCTTTCTTTCATTTTACTGTAATAACTATAGATTCCATATAAATGACAGTTTTCCAGGCCAAGGCAAGAACTTTAACTTTTGTACCTATAAAACCTTAACGTATTAAGTTTTAAGGTTATCTTACAATGTACTCTACTACAATTTTACTGTTAACATTATTGACTATTAACATTATTAAGTATGAGAATACTTTTATTTTGCTTAAAAAGTTGGATTCTTTTATTGACTGACACTATGTTGCAGTATTCTATTTTTCATTTACCGGTAGTAACATTTTTTTGTGTGTTTGGTTCAGCAAGACATGGTATTAGCCATACTTGCAATAGATTTATTAAAATGAGTGTTCACTTGCAAACCAAACATACATTTTTTTAATATTTGGCACTTCTGGCATCATCATCATTATCATCATTATCATCATCAACATAAAAGCTGGCATTTACTGAGCTCATCCTGCAGCCTGCACTTGCATTATGGCATTTTATCCTCACAACTCTATGAAGTAGATACTATTACCATGCCATTTATAGTTAAGGTAATTGTGAGCTGAAATGGTTAGTAACTTTCCAGAGTTTCCAAGTGCAGTGCAGAGACTTTACTTTCTGGTGCTATAAAATATGTAATCTTAACTCCTAAACTGTGTTTCAAGAATGTTCCATAAGAGGCTGAAACCGGTTTGGCTCAGTGGTAGAGCGTCGGTCTGTGGACTGAAAGGTCCCGGGTTCGATTCCGGTCAAGGGCATGTACATTGGTTGTGGGCACATCCCTGGTGGGGGGGGTGTGAGAGGCGGCTGGTCGATGTTTCTCTCTCATCGACGTTTCTAGTTCTCTATCTCTCTCCCTTCCTCTCTGTAAAAAATCAATAAAATATATATTAAAAAAAAAAAAAAGAAGAATGTTCCATAAGAGTAATGAAAAAGAATAATGGAGATGGCTGTTTTGTTTTGCTTAGTCTTTGTCTTTTAAGACTCAGTTCAGATACTGCCTTTTCAGGGAAGACTTCTCTATATCTCCATCTCCTTCCTACCTGAATAGGCAAAAAACAAAGTTCTTGTACCCCACTGATATTGTTGGACATAATCTCTTATTTTAAATAGTATGTTTTGGTTGATTTTAGAGAGAGGAAGGGAGGGGGAGAGAGATAGAATCATTAGGGATGAGAGAAATTCATCAATTGCCTGCTTCTTACATGCCCCTACTGGCCAAAACCTGGCTTGTTCCCTGACCTGGAATCGAACTGTGACCTCCTGGTTCATGGGTCAACACTCAGTCACCGAGCCACACAGACTGGGTATGGACATGATCTCTTTAAGTGTCTCACTTCTACTAGAGCATAAGCTACTCAAGGGCAAGGAATGATGTTTCTTACTATTCTCAGTTACCAAGCCCAGTGGGTGGTGGATGTTCTATCAACACATCTTTTTCTCCTGCCTAGGGGCTTTTATTGGCTTTCAAAGCCATCAGCACTTGTTAAACTGAAACAAAGTTGCCTTCGACAGCTTATGCCTCTGCTCTCTAATGTTGCAAACCTTTGTTATGAAATATAACTGCAATCTGACCGTAAGTGAGCTTGCTTTTTCTGACTTTTTAGGTTTGATGAACATCCCTTCGGAGTCTTCCCAGCAATCCCATACTTCGTGTTCCTATCAGCACTCTCCTAGCAGTACAGTGAGCTCTCACCCACACGGCAACCAAAGCAACCTGTCCAACAATCATGGCAGTGGCCTCAATGCCACAGGCAGTAATTCGGTTGCACAAGTCTCATTGTCTCACCCCCAGATACACACACAATCGTCTCCACATCCACCCCATCGACCACATGGTTTACCACAGCATCCGCAGCGTCCCCAGCATCCAGCATCGCACCCACAACAGCACAGCCAGCTCCAGTCCCCTCATCCCCAGCACCCCTCTCCACAGCAACACAGCCAGCTCCAGTCTCCTCATTCCCAGCACCCCTCTCCACATCAACACATGCAGCATCATTCGAACCATCAGCATCAGACGTTAACACATCAGGCACCCCCACCCCCTCAACAGGTATCCTGTAATTCTGGTAAGTTTTTGTCTCCTGACTCTGGCTAATTGTGATTTAGGATCTGTCCTTTGTTATCTGGGATTTACTACCAACTCTCTCTTCATCTGTCTCCTTTTGTGTTTTCTTGCTCTAATCCTGATTTTATAACTCATTTAGTCCATAGATTTAACTGGAGATTTTCTTGATTAAAATGTGTTATGGCAATATTGGCAAACTCAGCAACCCCTTGCAGATTTCAAGGTTTTATGTTCTTTTGGAAAATAATTATTTTTGTGAGTATAATTGACCCTTGAACAGTCAAGGGTTAGGAGGAGCTCTAACCAGTTGAAAATCTGTGTATGACTTTTTTTTTAATATTAAATTCAACTTTATTTAAATTTAACAAATAACAAATTGAAGTGAAAATAAAGAATTCTGAAACTTCAAGAATATTTTGGCTTTATAAGTTAGCACAAAAAATTATTTCCTGAAGATACCTCTGAAGTAAATAAAAATTATGAAGAATCATATAAAATATTCTTCTTGCTCTTCTATTTTCTCTTTTACTTTTGACTTCCCATTCATCCCTCAGTCTCCATAGGGGTTAGTTCCAGGACCCCCTTTGGTTACCAAAATCCATGGATGTTTAAGTCCCTTGCATAAAATGATATAGAACAGTGTATATAGTTGGCTCTCCGTGACTGCAGATCCCCAACTAGGGATTGAAAATACTATCAACTGTATGTTTATTGAAAATAATCAGCATGTGAGCAGACCCATACAGTTTAAACCTGTGTTGTTCAAGGGTCAGCTGTATTTTGAAGAAGAAAGGAATGCACAGTCTGTCTAAAATCTCTTAGGATTCAGTGATATAGAAGAGAGATTTGAATCCTCATTATGACTTACAACTTCAGGTGCATTCTCAACTTCTTTTAGTCTTGTTTTCTCATCTATAAAAATAAAGTACACTGCCATACATTGTTGTTATAAGCTTCATATTGAGAATACAAATATGAAATGCCTAGTCCAGTACCTTGTATTTAAGCATTCAGTGAATATCTCCATTTTTTCTTTCTTTGTTTAATTCCTGCCAGGTAGCCCATTTTGGAATGGTAGGTATATTGGCAAAGGAAGAAAGCATTTTTAAACCCTGATGCTTTGAAAATCTGTTACTCTTCAGATAGGTCTTGATGGTTTCTGGTGAGATGCTTAACTGGCATGACATTGCTTATAAACCAAGCAGTCTTTACACTGCAGAACTCCCAAGGGGTGCCACAGAGATAGATTGCAAGGTGAATGGAGCCCTGGGAGTTGTGCAAAGTACAGATCCTTCTCTTGTCTTGCCTGGTTGTCCAATTACCAGTCATATCACTGATGAGATTTTATCCTGGAGGAAAACTTGCTTAGTGCTAGACAATGTAGTTCTTATTCACCAATTAAAAATTGACCATTGTTTCAGGCAGTTAAACTATTGTCAGGGAAATGAGTTAGGTAGTGCATACTGTCTCTTATATTCTGATTTTGCTTTATATCTTAAATTTTTCTAAAACTGTCTTGTTATTTACAATGTGGAAAAAATAATATGTTTTTTGGGGGGTGTTAAATGATTTAAGGTAAAAAGTGCATGCCAGAGTATTTGGAATTTAGTGATTTTCCTTTAACAATTTATTTTGTTGTCTATTACTAATTCTAAGTAGAATAAAATCTGGAATAAAACTGAAAATTAGGTATAGTTCCTGCTTTGATGGTGTATCGTCTAAAACATCTTGAAGTTCTTTTTAGATCTCTGCCTAGAGGAAAAGATATATAAGATAGCCCCCTTTAGTCACTCTTGCCTACCTTTTAATATCTATACATTTTTCACAAATGTAAGCTTGTTTTAAATATGATATTGAGGATTTACTAATGATTGTAGAATCTGGGCATCAGTAGAAGGCTGTGATGCTCTGGTCATACTTTCTCTCTCTCTTTCTCTCTCTCTCTTTCTCTCTTAAATGTTTATTCCAGATGCCATTTTATACATGGCTTTATTTTTCTGCTCCTCTTCTCTCTCTCTCCCCTCCCACCCCCATGCTTTTATTTTTAGGTCTAATGATTGCTGGGGAGAAAAAAAGTACAATTATAGCTGAAAGCAACCTATGATGTGCCCTTAATGGCCTGTTATCCCAGTGGTGTCTGGTCAGAGGATGAAAATAGACTTCTACCTTGGGAGTTAGGAAAGATTGTGGCTGTGATAATAGTCTCTTATAATGATAAATTTTTCATTTATAAGATGGGAATAATAAGTTGTCTTTTACAGGGAAGGAATGGAGGGAACTTAGTTGTTTGAGGGCTGAATATGTGCAAGGCAAGTTAGGTACATTATCTCTTAAATCAAGAGTAGATTATATCATTCGGTAGGAAAAGTGTAAGTCAAAGAAATTAAGCAATTTGCTCAAGATCATACTGCTAATAAGTAGTGGAACTGGAATTTATTTCCTGGCCCATCAGAGTTCAGAGACTATAACACCAGTTATTCTAAAAGAATTAAAATAAACATTTACTGAGTGAGTAGGTGTTTGCTCAGCCACTCTCTCTTGCAGAGATTGCTTTATTTTGTGTTTCCAATCAGCATTTGTTATAGGATTTGAAAGTCAGATAGACTTGAATGTTAGTGGCTCACTTCAGGCATTAATTCCCCCCCCCCCCCCCCCCAAAACATATTTCTTTCTAACTTAATGTGTTGCCTGAAGAGGGGTAGGGTTATGCTATCTCTGGTTCATTGTTTATTTTATTTTGAAATCCATAATTGGCAGAAGTTTGTAAATCAAGTAGCCAGTAGTTGATACAGTTATCTGTGATGTAGCAACAATTTTTTTAATTAGTTCTTACTTTCTTCTATCCAGGGGTGATCCTTGTGGGAACCCTTAACACGACCTGCTTGATTAGGGCCCACTCAGGGTCCGGTTTCTGGAGGAGGCCACACACTAAAATGAAGAGAGAGACTAGAAAAGAGTTAATTTGGGACAAATGGGGGGCCAGGCGGGAGTCAACCTCTAGTGGGAAGACTCTCTAGGCTCTGGCCTTGCTATCCCTTTTATTGAGGCTGCTATGGGAAACACCCAGTACCCTCAAGCAGCTTTGGGAAACACCCAGTACCCTTAAGCAGGTAATAAGCAGATTATCATATCAGTAAGGATTTACATGATTACAAGATGGGGAAGCTGCCTCAGTTACTATTGTCTCAATTAGATAGGGTGTGGTTGGCTCTGACCTTTCAGAGCTTAAAGGTTGACCAGCCTCTTTCTATTAGTGAGACAATGATTGGTTTCTGGCAGATCCTGAAAACAGAGTAATTTGGGCAGCAGTCACAGAATTTGCTACCTTGACAGGAGAACTGTGTTGAGGCACTTCTCACTCTTAAGGTTGCTTTGTAAGAAACATCTCTTGCTATACAATCTAATTTACCTCCCTTAGTCAGTGCTTTTAAGTCGAACTGCACATTGCTTCTAAATGTGACCCTGCCTTTAAGTAATAAAGAACGTACTTCTGAAGGTCACAACAAGACAGGAAAATGAACTTTATGTTGGGGGAAATACGGATTTGTAGGACTTGGCTTGCCTGGTCATCATTTGTACTATACAAACGTAAAGAGCAGTTACCAAGTTTGACAATTTTCAGGTGCCATCATGGGTTGCTTTCTAGAGCTTATAAGCCCTGGCTTGAAGTCTTTGTTATAGTGATCTTGACCACTCTGGGTTTAGTGTTTTGTTTCCATTTGTAAAATGGAGAGAAAGAATAGCCTCCCTACCTGTCTCACAGAGCAGTTGCCCCAATCAATACATGATGTAATTCGTTTGTAAAACTGGATAGGGATCTGCCAATGTCAGGGACAAGGTCAATTCATTGTCTCCCTATACCATATACTTCAAACTTTCACTATCCAGTATTCATAGTATTGTCAATATTATTTTTATAGGTGTTTCAAATGATTGGTATGCAACACTTGATATGCTAAAAGAAAGCTGTCGAATTGCTAGCAGTGTTAATTGGTCAGATGTAGACCTTTCACAGTTCCAAGGTGGGTATTAGTTCTTTTTGACATATAACCACATAAACATCCTGTTTTCTGTAGTAGATTATAAGTTTCTTTATAATTTAAATAAACATCTCGTTACATAGTGTTTTATTTATTTGCTATTGTTAGTATGCTTACAAACAACACTGTAAAATTTATAATTAAGTCTTTTGGCCAGTTTAAGCAGAGGGTCACAAACAAGAGTTCTTTTTTTTAAAAAATTATTTTTATTATTATTATTTTTTTTATTGATTTTGTACAGAGAGGAAGGGAGAGAGAGAGTTAGAAACATCGATGAGAGAGAGTCATCGATCAGCTGCCTCTTGCACACCCCCCACCGGGGATATGCTCGCAACCAAGGTACATGCCCTTGACCGGAATCGAACCCGGGACCTTTCAGTCCCCAAGCCGACGCTCTATCCATTGAGCCAAACCGGTTTCGGCCACAAACAAGAGTTCTGAAAACAATTTGGCCACATTTTAAGGAATCAGACTTTGAATAATTTTATGATGTCATTCTTCATTGCATGGGAAAGTCACCACCAGTGGAAATTTTGAGGGTTGAAAAAAAATTGTCTTGCTGTTTTCCTTGCAGTATTTACAGAACTGTACTAACTATATTTCCAATGTTTTTCTCATAGGTTTGATGGAGAGTATGAGACAGGCAGATCTCAAGAACTGGTCTTTAGATCAGGTTCAATTTGCTGATCTCTGTTCTTCTCTTAATCAATTCTTTACACAAACTGGCCTTATCCACTCACAGAGTAATGTTCAGCAAAATGTCTGTCATGGTGCCATGCATCCAACAAAACCCTCCCAACACATTGGAACAGGTACAGGTTTAGTTATCTTCTTGATTTTTCTCTTTATTTCTTTTTTAAACTTCATCTCCTATTTTTAAAATTTAAATTCTTTATTGTTTAAAGTATTACATTTGTCTCTCCCCCCCCCCCACCCATGACCTCTCTCAAGCTGCTCCCACTCCCCAGCACATGCCCATAACCCCCTACTGTCTATGTCCTTTGGTTATGCTTATATGGATACATACAAGTCTTTTGGTTTATCTCTTACCTTTCCCCCTCCCACACTCTCCTGCCTTCCCTCTGAGGTTTGACAGTCTGTTTGATGCTTCTATGTCTCTGGATCTATGTTTGTTCATTATATTCCACAAATGAGTGAGATCATGTGATGTACATCTTTCTTTGGATTTTCTTCTTCTCATTCATATGAAATTTAGTGACTGAGGCAACATGGTACATTGTTAATGGTGACAGTGACCCATTTATATATTTTAATTTCTAAGAAATGAATGAAATCAAATTATGTATTTAAGGTATATCTTAGAAAAACTAGGATGAAGAAATTTTTTTTTGGTCAAGATTTATATGATTATTGTTTACATTTGATATTCCTTTGTGATCTTTTAAGTTGTCAAACAAGAATTAAATGTCTTCAAGATAGCTACATTTTATAAGAACATAGTTATGAAGATAGATCAACTTAAATTTGTGTATACTTGCAATGAAAATCTTATTTTTATATATCTTCTAAGAATGTTGAAGAAAATTTGCTTTAAGAGTAGACATAATGGTATGTAGTGCCATTGATGTTTCACTCTGGACTCAAAATTTGTGCACTATATTAAATCACATAAAATGGAGACAAATGTTTTACCCTCATGTGGGGTAGTGGGATGCTTAGATGAAGTGATGAAAATGGCTTTACCCTGTAATGAGGTATGTAACAACAATAATAAATATAACTTGTCTGCAAGCTACAGAGAATTAGATGCAGTGCCAGAATTAGTACCAGTGGACTCACACCCAGCCCTGGCATTGTGATAAAAAGCTAGCACCACCCTGGCAGGTTTAGCAACTGAAAGGAGTAAGTTTTCCTTTCCTTTTCTTCTTCACCTTACCAGCTTAACTTAGTCTTAGGTAGCAGTTCTATTAACATTTTAATGCTTGGTTTGTTTTACTTATGGTAATATGCTTTCTTTTCTTTTTAAAAATCTGATTAGGAAATTTGTACTTAGACTCCAGGCAAAATCTCCCTCCTTCAGTGATGCCACCTCCTGGTTATCCTCATATCCCACAGGCACTCAGCACCCCAGGAACGACGATTACAGGTACTTGGATGTGTTGCAGTTAGTACTCAGAGCTTAATATTGAAAAGCTTGAGCTGTCCTAACAGTGAGGGAGGCTGCCTTTAGAGGGAATGAACTCTGTTAAAGCGGGCGGGGTGAGCAGATCTGGAGAGCTACTTGTCTCCAGTGCTGGTGAAAGGATTTAGGTGTCATTCAGTGTTTGGACCATGTGACCTGAAGTCTCCTTTAGCCCATGATGCTGTCTATGGTTCTAGTTGTTGCCCTGTCTCTAAGAGGTTGGGGCATAAGGTGTGTCCTGGTGTCTTAAGTCTCTTGGAGGCTATTTGACTTGGATAGACTTCAGGTTTTAAGAATCTACTTTGATTAGCTCCTGTATATTCTGCGGATGAAGTCCCCCCAGCTGTAGTTTCCAGGGAAGTACCTTATAGAAGACATGAGTTTCAGGAGTTACTAGTCCCTAAAATTTCCCCCCAGGTTCCTGAGTGTAGGATGTTTTGCTTAGTGGGGCAGTAGAGGCACAATTTAGAGGTAGAGAGTGCCTTAAGGATTATCTAAGTGGGAAATGGAGGCCCAGAAGGGGAAATAACTTGTCCATAGCCACCATTTTAGCAAATGGCCAACTAAGACTCAAGCTCTGATGTCTAGATTCAAAGTTCATGGTTTTTCTTACATGCCACACCTCCCTTTACTTAGACTATTTGAGAAAAGATAAATGGTAATGCAGAGGAGTGGGTTTAAAACTCCCAAAGAACTGTGTGCCAGGCAACAGTGTTAGGAGGAGGAATTGGGACTAAGTGACATGTATTCCCTGTCCTCAGTGCTCACCAGTAACTTGTAGGTGGCAAAACAGGGTAGTGAAGACTCTTGAGCTAGATCCCCAGGGTTTGAGTCCCTGGTGCTTTGACACTTGATAGCTGCCTAACTCTCCTCTCTCAGTGTCCCTATCTGTAAAAGGGGGCTAATAACACTACCTAACTTCTAGCCTTGTTAAGAGAATTAAATGAGGATTGTATGTAAATTGCTTACATTAGTGCCTGGCAGATAGTAAGAAATTTATACATTAAAAATAAATAAGTACAAGGCATTTCTGCAATCCTGTGATATACTGAAAACCTTAGCATTTTATAAAATTGTACATTAAAAGATAAAGGGTTTAAGAGAAAAATAAGATTAGCAGCAGATTTCTTGAAACTTTGTATTCAGAATACTAACAAAAACTATAATCAGTACAAATTCCACAACCGACCTAGCTGATTTGGCTCAGTGTATAGAGCGTTGGCCTGGGGACTGAAATGGTTGTGGTCTCAGTTCTCAGTAGAGGGTGTGCAGGAGGCAGCCAATCAGTGATTCTCTCTCATCATTGATGTTTCTATCTCTCTCCCTCTCCCTTCTCTGAAATCAATAAAAAAATATATTTTTAAAAATTCTACCACAGTTAAAGGACATGTTTAATTCCTAGTAAAAGAATAAATTCTATCAATAAATAAAAATTATTTTTAAAGAAAGAATCTGGTTTGGAAGGCCATTTGTCAAAGCTGTGGAGATAAAGGCAGAATGCACCAAAATTGGGGAGCACAAATAGTGCATGGCCACACTGATCCAAGAAGGGGAGCATGTGGAGAGGAGGCAGGTGTATCTGCGGTGTCCTCCACCGGGCTTACGGCACCCAGCGTGTGCATGTCCTCTGTGCTCACCGCTGTTACTCGGTGGCACAGAAATGAACTTGCTGAGGAAGTACACTGACAGTGTGACCAGTGGTACACTAACATGATTCTCCTATTTACCGTTCCCAAGCGAGCCAGCTCATGTATGAAACTTAACCAAAACAGAACAGACTGTGAGGGAAATGGCTGCCTCAGCACTCCACCACTCCTTTCAGGCCTTTTTTTTTTTTTTTTTTTTCTGCAGCCTGGTGTAATGGAAGAGTGTTGGTTTTGGAGTCAAGTGAACTGAGTAAAAATCCTATTTCTTCTTCTTACTAGTTGTATGACTTTGAGTGACTTGCTCATTCTTTTCAACCCAGTCTCTTTTATCTATAAAAGAAAATATAAGAGACACCTCGTAGAAGGCTTCTGGGTGTCTTAGTGAGATAAAGTGTCTGAGTACCGGGCACATGGGAAGTGCTCGGTAGGTTGTTTTTTGTTTTTTTTTAATATATTGATTTTTTTACAGAGAGGAATAGAGAGTTAGAAACATCAATGGGAGAGAATCATTGATCAGCTGCCTCTTGCACACCTCCTACTGGGGATGTGCCCGCAACCCTGATACATGCCCTTGACCGGAATCGAACCCGGGACCTTTTAGTCCGCAGGCTGACCCTCTATCCACTGAGCCAAACCGGTTTTGGCTCTCGGTAGGTTTTTGTTTATGTCTTCCTTTCCTCAGTACTGGTCACTCTTGACATCGCCTGCTTCCTTCCAGGCCACCACGGAGCTATGAACCAGCAGCACATGATGCCTTCCCCAGCCTTCCAGATGCGGCGCGCGCTGCCTCCCGATGACATCCAGGATGACTTCGATTGGGATTCAATTGTGTAGAGCTTGTTTCTGCGACCTCAGCCCCCAGCGTCACCTTTCTGTGCAGTGAAGGGAAAGGTTTAAGAGAATCCAGTTGAGAAAGTTGCTAATCACTTTACCAATGTTATACAAATTTCTTTTGAAGACAATCAAAAAGATTTTAGCTGGATAACTTTGCTTTTATCTGACCCAAACAAGTACTACATGTTTGTCTCCTGACAGCTCTCCTGTGTAGCTCCTAACTGTTGTGTGATTTAAACAGCTTTTGCATATTTGTGTCAATTTGATGTTGACCACAAGTGCCAGACTGATTTTTCAGACAGAGCCTGTTTTGCTGCAAGCAGTTTATAGATACAAATGTGTAAATATATGTACAAAATTTACTGAAAGACTTCAATTTTTTTCTAATTGGATTATTAGATCTTGAAAGTTACTGTGAGTTTTTATTCCTTGTTAGGCTATTTTCTGCAGGATGCTTTTAACTGATGTGAACAACTGAAAGGAAATAGATTTTTTTTAAAAGCCCAGTTCCTTTTATTTAATCTTTTCAGAAATGTGGGTAAGTCAAAAGCCCAGAATTTGATACTCTCTGATAGTCCAAAGGGGCACGTTGAGAACTGTTGATAGTCCAAAGGGGCACGTTGAGAACTGACCAAACTTGTTTTGATGCTTGGGGATTGTAGAATTTATGTTATATCTTGTCAGTGTCTGTTTTCTTAAGTCTGCATTATAATAGCTCTAAAATTTATTTGATTGATTAGAAGCTGGTCATTGCTTGGCTCTTTAAACAGATTGCTATCTCCACTTATTTATTATTCAAAAGTGTTATTTTAATATTTATTGCTACCTTCTGTGAATGCTCAGCTCTAATTGGATTTAAGGAGAAATGGAGTATCTGAAAGCACAGAAATATTTTTCTTGATAACAGTTTACAGATAAGACAATCAGAGAGATTGTGTTATTCTTGTGACCATCACTCCTCATACCATGTGAGTATATTTCTCTATCTTAGCATTCCTGCTGACTGAAACATATTAGTTAAATAGGATTCTTTCTAGAATTTGAATCCATTCATTTGGGCAACAAATGGCAAGGGATTGTTTATAAAGCAATTCGTTCTCTTTCCATTTAGGAAACACTGACAGGAGGATGGAGACACACGTATTGTTAGTGGCCTGCTGTGTCTGTTGTCCTGTGTTTCTGAGGTTGCATGACATTTGGTTGCAACCTGAATTTGGTTGCATTTCAAAATGCAACCTGCCTCTTAGAGGTTTTTCTTAGTTGTTCTTTCTTTATTGTTTTGATTCATATCATATCACAGTTACTTTGCATGTATTGCCTTAGTTTTCTAAAAGAAATGAGGTTTTTAAAAATGAATAGGTTTTGATTGGTTCCTTAGACCAAAAAAAAAAAACAAAAAAAAAACAAAACAGAATTTCTTTCAGTTCTAATGGGAAAATATGTTTCATCAGATCAAGGAGTAGTAACTGCTCACTGGTTGCTTTTTAGCATCTCTAATCTCTGTCAGCCATGCTTAAATCACTTTAATTAGCTTAGTGATTCTGTGGTTGAATAATCTCTACTTGAACTGAACATACATCTTTGTTTCTATACGTGTGTGTGTGTGTGTGTGTGTGTGTGTGTGTGAGAGAGAGAGAGAGAGAGAGAGAGAGAGAGAAAGAGAAAGAGAGAGAGAGAATTTGAACAAAGTGTGGGTTTTTTTTGTTGTTGTTGTTTTGTTTGTTTTTTTAATGGAGTGTTTCCTTGAGTGAATCACTGGGAAGCCAGCCATGGTAAAGGCTGGTGAGGTTGGGGAGAAAGGAAGGGCTTTTTGTTCCTGTTTTTGGACCCTGCTTGGCATGAAAAGGGAAGCTCAGTTCCAGCCCCTGGATCGGTGGAAATCAAAGGATTCTGGCAAGGCAGCCAACAGGCCCCTCTTAGACAGATCAGAAGCAAGATGAGATAGCAACCTCCAGAGTAAACGTGTGATAAAGGGGTGTGTGTGAGAGATTTTCAATAGTCTGTTCAAGTCACTGCTTTCTAGATACCAAAATGACTGTTTTGAAACTTCTAATTGCTTGGGGAGCAAAATGCACTTTAAACAATTTGGGTATTATTGGAATGCAGTCTCTTATATTGAATGATTTGAGTAGAAACCACTGATGAAGATTTTTCAAATCGTGTGAAGCTAATTTCCTATTTGGCAATCTGATTTGCAGTGATCAGTATTTTTATAAGAATTTAAACTTACCAAGAATGGCACTGGAGGCAGAGCCCCCATCCACACCCATCCCCCTCTGTGATTCAGTCACCTGGGAGCCCAGGCAGGCCTCAGCAGGCTCTGCGCCTGGCCAGGCTCCCGGGTGAGGTGCAGAGCATCCCTCTAGTGGCCATTGCAGTTGGTAGTTATTAATTCAGAGTAAGTTCTGTCTTGGGCTTAAATTGACAAGACTTTTGGGGGAAAGAATAATAAATGCATATAATCAAATGGGAATACTCTGTCCAGGAGAATAATCCGACTGGCATTTGTGGTAGTTTTTGAAATGTAAATGTATTCATGTGTGTACTTGTAAATATGTGTCTCTCAGATGTCCTTTGAAGTGGGAGGGAATCAATCGGGATTATTTCAAATGGAATAGAGTATTTTGATATTGTTCCTTCAGAGGATGATGTGTACATATCTATATTGTATATATGTGATGAAAATGCATTGGCTTTTTGTGCAAACACAATCTGCTCTCTGTACTGCTGTTGGACAGTCAGTGTTTTAATGTTTCTACAGTTTTGCTATTGCACGATTTCATATTTTGCCCGTATGATGAACGGCACCCCATTCTTTGTACTGTTTAGTGCTGTAAAGAAATATCCCAAGTGTCATTAGAATTGTTGCTGCCAGAATTGATATGCATGAATGGCACTTAAAATAAATATATAATGTTAACTCTATAACACTGACTCTTCTATGTAATTTGCTACAATTAAGGGGATAAAATTGGGACTAGTCCAGATGTGGAAACCCCTCAGTCCATAATTGTGGTCTCAGAGACTCTGTCCCATGTATTGCTGCCTCCAAACAGTCATTGCTGCCATTTATTGAACACCTCACTTGCTCTGTGAACTTAAGGAAGTTATTTAACTTCTCTGACCCTCACTGTCTTTATTTCCCTCATTTACAGTGCCTATAAATGAGGATAATGTCTCCTAGAGTTGAAGTGATATTAATTTAACGCATTTAAATATTTGGAGCAGCACCAGGGACATTAAAAAAAAAAAAGTACTAGTATATGCCAGGTGCTGTGCTCAGTAGACATTGCTATCCTCATCCTATAGTGTTGGGGGGAAACTCAGTGGTCTAGTCGTTTACCCAGATTCTTTTTTTGGAAAGTGGCCGAGTTGAGGTTCGAATCCAGGTCATTTGACTCCATTGTCTTTTTTTTTTTTTTTTACACCATCCTCTGTTACTTCCGGGTAACTCCCCATCCCAGCCTTCCCCTTGTCCTCAGTCTTGCCCTCAGCACAGCCTTTCCAGAGAGCTATTTCCAAAGGTTGAAGTGGAGCACACACTATACCAGATCTTCCCATGAGAAATTCAGAGATGAGACCATTCTGTCTTTAGGGGATACAGACTTAACCCATTCAGGTAGCAAATGCCAACCCAGGGAAGGCTACTCTGGAGGTGCCCTGGCAAGGCTTTGGTGGTGAGGACTTAGGTCATGCAGGGCTGGGGCAGTGGTTTAGGAGAGCCTCAGTGTGAACATGGGCAATTTGAGTCGAGTCTTCAAAGGGTCCCAGACCCTATGAATCCCACTGCTGTGAGCCAGGCCTGGAAGCTAGATGAGCAGGGCGGGTGGGGGGGAGGGATTGAAGCGGGAGAAGTGATGGATTGCTCGTAAACAACCAAACACAGAAATCCCATGAGAAGTGGGATCCGAATCCCCTGACCGATGTGGAAATCGGCTAAGCAGTGGGGAGACTAACATGGTGGCTGTGGACTTAAAGCTGCCTGCAGTCTGTCTCACTCGGTGAGTGCTTCCCACCATTCCGTGATCCTGCCCAAGGCCTCGTGTTACTTTTAACAGAACCCATACAATGCTGCCAGGAAAGGTACCTACTTTTTTACAGATGGGGCCTCACTCCAAAGATCATTTCCTTTTACACTAATTCCCTCCAAAAAGGAATTTTCCCAACGCCGGGGAGCATGCCTACCTGCCCAGTGTGTGTCTCTTGCAGGAGGGAGCTCTGAGTTCTCCCATCGCAGGTGAAGAGTGGTCATCAGCAGAGCGTCTGAAGGACTGTGGTAGGGACGTAGGTAAGCGTGGTCACTATGGACTGATTCAGGCACAGTGAAGTACACCTCTGTGCTGATCAAATGGAAAAGGTAAATAAGATCATTATGGTGCATGTTTCCTTCTCAAGGCTTCAGCGTGTTACAGTGTGCGGAGGGCTGCTATATTTAGGTGAATCCTCACCACCTGGATAAAGAAGCCCTGGAAAAACGATGTAAACCTCAGCATTTAGGTTGACTGCAATCTAAATGCCTTAGAATCGCAGAACTATCTTGAAAGTTGCAAGCTAGAAGGGGCTTTGGAACTCGTCTAATAACAACCCCCACATTTTGCTGTTGAGAGTCCTGAGACCCAGAGAGGGAATGACTAGCTCAAAGTCATACAGCCAGTTAGGGGGAAACCGAGGGAAGAGGAGGAGTGGAGAACGTCATTTACCTGAAAAGCATTTTAAAAGTTCTCACACACATTGTCTTGCTTGATGTACACAAGAACCTGACACTGTAGTACACAGTTATTACTCCATTTTACAGAAGAGGAGGTAAGTCTCAATGCAGCTGCCTCCTGAATGCATTCGCTTAACGCACACAACTTCAGTTATATCCACTTGGCCAAACAGAGAGAGAATGGAAATCTTAAGTAATGTAGTGAGTATCCGCCTGTGATAAACATGTGCCCCTCAGTGAGTGTGAGATGGAAGATTCGAACCTGAGATCCTAACAGGTACTGCTTCCATGTATCTTTCTTTTGAGCAACTCGCCACTGAGTATGTGCAGTGAATACAGATGCATGTGGTCTGTGCACCACCCTTGCATGCAAGCCAGCTACTTGAAAGACGGACTATAATAAAGAATTAGAAAAACTGGCCATGTCGGGCTTTGAAACATGGCAGGTTTATCCCCAACGTGATGTCTTCCTAAAGGATTTTCAAGAGTGCTTTTTAACTTACCTCCCGGTGTCTCTCCTTCCATGTGGTGTGTGAGTAGTCAACATGCAAAGCACAAACTTGGTAAGTGGCAGCACCAGGGCCAGGATTCAGTTCAACCCCAGATCAGAGCTGGTTTTTACTCCCAACTCAAGCAGTGCCCCTCGGCCATGCTGACCTGAGGAGTACAGAATAGAACAGCTCACGACCGTTTATTACTTGTTACTTAATTGTCTTATTCCAAGCCCTTGATGTGGATGATCATCTTTACTCTTCAAAATAACGGTGTAGTAGATACTATTATTATCAACCTCTTTTTGCAAATGAAGAGTAAGCTACAAAGAGATGAAGTCATTTGCCAGGGTCACCCGCCCATAAGTGGTAGAAATAATAGCAGCAGTAGAACGGGGATTTCAGAAGTTGGCCTTCCAGCATCAATGTCTACACTATTTTCCATGCTATGTTGTCAGTTCCTTGGCGCTATTACCTCAGCTACTGGGCCAAAGTAGGGCCTTAGACCAGCGATTTTTCAACCGCTGTGCCGCAAGAATTTTTAAAGCATGCAATACCTGACTTGAGGGGCACTGACCTCTTTCCCCTTACATTGTCAAAAAAAAAATGACAACAGCCAACACAACAATAGCCATCCGGTATGAGTGAATCAAAATTATACCTACTTTTTGTCAGATATTCAAAACAATATATTTTTGGGGTGTGAATAGTTTATATGTGCCATGAGATGAAGGTTGAAAAGACTGCCTTGCCGAAACCGGTTTGGCTCTGTATAGAGCGTAGGCCTGTGGACTGAAAGGTCCCAGGTTCGATTCCGGTCAAGGTTGCGGCTACATCCCCAGTGGGGGGCATGCAGGAGGCAGCTGGTCGGTGATTTCTAACTCTCCATCCCTCTCCCTTCCTTTCTGTAAAAAAAATCAATAAAATATATTTTAAGAAAAGAAAAAGAAAATACTGCCTTGACCAAAGGAATGAGGCTGCAGTGAGCAATGGAGGCCACCAGAGGGCGAAGAGCTACTGGGCCAGCTGTGTACCTTTCCTGTTTCCTTTATCCTTGGGGCTACGCTCCCTTTTTCGGCAGGCAGCTGGGCAGTTGGGTGCTCCTAAAGACAAGATGGGTAGGGACCCCAGTGGCCAGCTCTCAGAATCTTCTTTCGGATCAGAGCTTGCTGGAGAGCTCCGAGGAGTCCCTCTGGATCTCAGCAATACATATATTGGTGGGACCCGCTTCAGAGCTATAACTGAGTCTGCTGCCCAGCCAGCCCCCTGATGCCCACTGCCTCTTCTTTCCCGCCCCCCCTCCACTGCTGCAAGATTAGGGTGGGGAAGGTCACCCCACCATCAACCCCAAACACTGAGTCTCCTGAGGTGCTGCTGCTCTGGGGCCAGTTGATCCTGGGACTGGCCTCGCTTACCCTTGCCCTCCCTGCCCTGCCTCAGCCTCAGCGGGCCTCACACTCACACACACACACACACACACACACACACACACCAACTCCTGCAGCCATCACCCACTCTGTTGCCGCTATTGGCCAGGCCCTCTGCCCAGTCATTTTCTCAGCACTCCTTAACTGTCCTGTGAGATTGGTGTTATTATCTGCCTTTTACTGCTGGCCGTTGCCATTTAAAGAGGTAATGTCATTTGCCCAAGGTAACAGCCAGTGAGAGGTTGCCAAGAGGGCAGGCACCCAGGTCTGCCTCCCTCCGGTCTGCTCTTCCCACGAGGCATACCGCTTCCTCCCAACACTCCCTGGTTGCCCTTGACCTCCCGTAGGGCTAGTTACCACAGCCCAGCCCACCCCACCCTGCCCCAGCACGGGCCTGAGCTGACGTCACTGCGGGCGAATGGCACCCCTCACAACCCAGCCCCAAGAGGCTGAAGAGGCAACTTCCTCTTCCAGACAATGGCAATAAAGACCCGGGCGGACACTTCCCACCCTTCCCTGCCCCGGTGACGCTCGCAGGCAGAGGCCTCCTGGGAACAGCCCTCGGGTTCCGTGTGAGCCTGAGTGCATGAGCCCTGACTCTGGTGTGTGTGTGTAAGTCAGGGTCACTGCCTGTGGTTGTGTGACTGTCTGATTGGTGCCCATGAGGCATAGGTGTACATATGTGAGTGAGTCCTTGCATGTGTGTGCTTGTGTGATCATGTGTCTGTGGCTGGGTGTGTGACTGTGTGCCTTGGTGTATCTGTGTGTTCATAAGCTACAGACAGGAGACAAGTATGCTGCCCATGGGAGCAAGATGGCTTCTCACTTAAGCTCTGGCTTCCTCCCTAACCCCCTCTGCTCCTCATTCGTCATTCTGACCTCCCAAGGGCCCAGGTTCCCGAGACACTTGCTGGGATAGAGCTGGGTTTCCAGGCACTGTCAGGGTTAGGCCCTGTGAGTGAGAACCGGACAGATGCATGCTCCTTTTCCATCACATCCCTGCCTTGCCTCTGTCCCTGCCGCTGTAGCCCTTTGAGCTGGATCCTGGTCCATCTACAACAGCTCCTAACCCCTAGGCAGCCCCTACTCTGTCCACCCAAAACTCCTCGGCCAGGCCAGCAGCTGGTCCACTGGGAGCTGCCGGCCTGTGGGTGAGCATGCGCCCTGCAGGCCCCAAAGGCCAGAATGACACACGAGGCAACGAAAGAACACAGACTGCAGTCAGGAGAACCTAGAATTTCATCTGGGCGAGACAATGCCCTCCCGGGCCTCCATGTCCTCATCTGTAAGTGGGAGGAGATACCTTATGTCAAAGTGCTGACGAGGTAGACCCTCCATGAGGGAGTCAGCAGCCAGCCAGACCGCAGCCAGGAGGGCCACACACTGCTTAGGCCCCAAGGACTGGCCTGGCTCTGTCCGCCTCCCTTCCTCTCTTTTCTCCCACATGCCACCTGCTGCTCTGTTGCTAAGACCAGCTGATTCTCCTGCACACCATCCTTCCCATCGCCCCCTCCCAGCGCACTGCCAGGGTCAGAGCGCCCCTTCCCCCGGGCAGCAGCCTTACCCACACAGTCGCTCTCCACACCACGTGGATGGTGCTCTTTCTAAATCACAGCCCTTCTCCCCATCTCCCTGCTCTGAAAGTCCCATGGCTTCCCCCTCCCCCTGGCTAAGGGCAAACACCTTAGCCTGGCACTCAAAGCTCCTTCTCTGTCACTCACCACAGCACCTCTCACACTCTCTTCTTCAGCCCGTCCAGCCTCCCTTCCTTCTGTGCATCCTGCCGCCAGGCCTCTGCCCTACAGGCCCCTTCTCTGTGGATCCGAATCTTCCCATCATCTGAGGCCCCGTTCAAACGCTACCCCCACCTCATCCATCCAGCATTCTTGGAACTGGCTGCAGAGGCACCCTCTCTCGTGGCTCCCAGCAAACTCCCCATGGAGCCCCATGGACTCTGCCCATGGTCTGCCCTCCTCCCTCTAGTCCTGTGGTTGCCAAGCTGCGGCTCGTGAGCCACATGCGGCTCTTTGGCCCCTTGAATGTGGCTCTTCCACAAAATAGCACAGCCTGGGCGAGTCTATTTTGAAGAAGTGTCATAAGAAGAAGTTTAGCCCTTTGCACTCCGAACCATTCTGGACATTGGCTACCAGCTACTCGACGCTACTTTGCGGCGGAAACGTGCGTTGAAATAACTCAATTCCCCGTAATCACTAATAAACTGCAATGTCCCCTGAGAGGGGACATCCGAGTGATATGCTAGAATTCCGATGTCCCCTGAGAGGGGACAGCGGAGTGCAAAGGGTTAAGTTATAAAAAATTGGGCTCTCAGAAGAAATTCCAGTCGTTGTCCTGTTGATATTTGGCTCTGTGGACTAACGTGTTTGCCGACCGCTGCTCTGGCCTCTGGCTCTGGGGCACGTGGCGGGAGCTCAGGTGTCCCTTTCCTTCCCTGACAGCCTCCAGGTGTGGGAGTTGCCTCGTGGCCATGCCCACAGCAGGCTGGTGGGGGAGATGGGGAACAGATGGCGAATGGAGCTCCCCACAGCTCCATCCTGGCCAGGCCAGGGATGTGAGATGCACTGAGCAAACAACGGGACACACCCTCTGTCCACTCCCCAGCTGCCCCCCGGGAGCATCTAGGGAAAGAGGCTGCTCACCCCAGGGCCCCGCGGGCGGGGGAAGGGAAGGAGCCCTGCACCCCAGCCTGGCTCCAGCCAGAGGCCTCCGATGCTAACTCAGCTGCTTGCTCTCTGTGTGGCATTGGCACCCACTCAGAGGGCCTGGGCTCCCTCCTGTGCAGTGGGCATCATCGACCAGTGCCGATCCTTTCTTCTTCCCCCTCCCTAACGCTGGGGCCGGGCCGGGAGCCGTGCAGGGGGTGCGGGCTGAGGGGAAGCTTTTCGTTGGCATGTGTGAGAACTCGCTTCTGTTCTGGAATTCCCAGCTTTGAGACCAAAGGCGCCACCAAGCCCCCCGGCAATGAGTCTGAAAGTTGTGCCTCCCCGTCGGCGAAGGCAGTCCCATGCTGGTGTCCACGTTTGCCCTCCTGCTGGCGGGGTGCCCTGGTGCAGTGTTCCCCCAATACGACTGTGGAGGGCACCTCCGTGTGTGCCCTTGGAAAAGCCGTGGTTTCCCAGCCTTTCTCTGGGCCTCGGTTTCAGTTTATCCACCTATATATAGAATGGGGCTCTAGGGTAAGGTGACCAGACGTCCGCTTTTGGCGGGACAGTCCCGATTTTTAATGGTTAAAAATCGGGACTGTCCCGCCAAAGGCGGGACGTCTGGTCACCTTACTCTAGGATTGTTTCTTAAGAGTTCTCAGAGCTGTTAGGAGATTCACAGACATTGTAACGTCCCTCCCAGACAGGCAGCTCTGGGCTCTCAGAGGAACCAGGATGTTGGAAGCAGGATGGGGAGGCTGCGAAATGTGGACCACACCCTCTTCAAGGTCACCCAGGTCGGCGTGGGCGCCCACCTCGTCTTTCCTGCTGGGCTCAGCAAAGGGGGCAGCCTGCAGGGAAGCAGAGCCAGGCCTGGGAGGTCCTCAGGGGGCCCTGGAGCCATGTTGTGATCACCCAAACCCAAGAGCTAGACAGCCTGTGGGCCCACAGGCAGAGCGTCTGCCTCCTCATCCAGATCAGAGGGCAGGCAGCCAGCAGTGGGGAGCCCTGGGAGCTGCTGGGAGTGGGGTGAGGGGCTGGTGCTGGTTCCCACACCTGTAAAGCACCCAGCCCAGAGCCAGTTCCGGTCATGGCTCTTGTTAATGTTGTGATTATTACAAACTAGAGGCCCAGTGCACGAAATTTGTGCACAGGGGGGTGGGGCAGGGTGAGGGGAGGGGAGAGAGAGGGGTGATGTGTGTCCCTCAGCCCAGCCTGCACTCTCTCTAATCTGGGACCCCTCTCAGAATCCAGGACTGCTGGCTCCCAACCACCTGCCTGACTGCCTGCCTGATTGTCCCTAACTGCTTCTGCCTATCAGCCTGATCACCCCCTAAACACTCCTCTGCCAGCCTGATCTATGCCTAACCACTCCCCTGCCGGCCCGATTGTCCCTAACTCCCTCCCCCTGCAGTCCTGGTCCCCCCCAACTTCCTGCCCCTGCAGGCCTGGGTCCCCCCCCAACTTCCTTCCCTGCCAGACATCTTGTGTCCACACGGGGGCAGCCATCTTTGACCACATGGGGGCGGCCATCTTGTGTGTTGGAGTGATGGTCAATTTGCATAACACATCTTTATTATATAAAATACCGCCATGCTCTTCTCCCATATGGGCTCAATGTCACCCCCTACATGCCAGCCTGTGCGAGTTCTGGGGCCACAACCAAGCAAGACAGCTCTGCTTTCAGAAGCCGGCAGGACGGCGGCCAAGACAGACAGTTGCCACGTTTTATAGGGGAGAGTGTAGGTGGCCAGCCGAGCCCAGGAGGTGGAGATGGTCCTCACCCAGGCTTGCTGGGCTGGGCATCAGTGAGGAAGGTTTTCTAGACAATCTGAAGTCCACACTGTGGGTGCTATTGCCTCCATTTTTCAGATGCAGAAACTGAAGCTTGGGAAGGTCACACGCTGTTCACTGATGAAGCTGGACTCGAACCCAGGGCTGCCTGACTCCAACAGCACCCCCCCCCTCCCCTGGTCTCGGCTCTTCTTTCTGGCTCCCTCCGAGGAGTCCTGGTTGAGGGTGAGCAGGGGCCTGATCATGAAGGGCCTTGTGAATCCAGGTTTCTTCTGAAGGTTCCGGCAGCAGGATGGGTTTTCAGATGCGGAGGCAGGTGGCAGGGGTGGCACGGCCAGAAGGCTGTGGAGGAGTAAGAGTTTGCCAGAAGAGGTGGCCTTGGATGGGGAAGCCCTAACCACCAGACCCACCTGCCACCAATAAGGAGTGATGAAGGGTGGGGAGTGCTGGGGACCAATGCCTCAGAGTTCAGGTGTGTGTGTGTGTGTGGAGGGGGGGGCAGGAAGCCTGGGTGCTGGAGGATCCAGTTCAGTGCCCAGCAGCTTCATTGCAGTGGGGGAAGGAGAGGGCCAGAATTCCCACCTGGACACAGCCCGGCCGGGTGCAGGGGAGTCAGGGAAGGGGACTCGTTCCCATTTCCCAGGGGGATGTCGGGCCAGGGTTGGGTAGGGCGGGGCCAAAGGGCGGAGCCCAGGGGCCACTTCCTCTTTCCCACGGTGTGGTTCCCGTGGCGCCCGCTCCCCTGCCTTGTGCCAGGTCAGCCTGGCCAGGGCACTCGGGAAGAAGAGGCTTCAGGCACCAAAGCCCCTGCCTGGATCCCCAGCCTGCCGCCTCAGGAGAGGCAAGATGGACAGATCAAAGCCAGCCAGGAACGGGCTCCTTCAGCCCGTCCTTCATGCAAAACCAAGCCCCAGCTCTGCCGGAGCCTCACACTCAGTCCCAGATCCAATCCTCACCGCAGGCAATCCTCAGCCCAGCCACAGGCAACTCCATCCGCACACTCCGCTCAGCCTCAGCCCCACCAAGGAGACAGTCTGACCCCAAAGCTCCGCGTCAATTAGAATCCCCACGGCAACCCGTCCTAACCACCCCCTGATTCTAACCCTCATCCTGTCCCCCCCCCCCAGCTTCCTCACCCCCCTCAGCTTCAATCCAGACCTGACTCTAACCCACACCTCCACTTGAATCCTAACTCGAACTCCTGTCACCCGCTGCCACGACATCTTCCCTAACCTGTAACCCATGGCTGATCGAACCCAGCTTTCGCCTGCTTAGCTCCACCCGGCACCCCCCAACCCCAGCAGCACCCTGAGCTGCACTCCTGACCTGAGCCTGGTGCTGACCTCCCTCCCAATGGAAATAAGTGCTGCCCGTAGGGCATCTCTAGCCTCACCTTCAACTAAATTCCACCCGTCACCCTAATGTTCTCTACCCCCCCCCCCCAGGGCTCACTCCCACCGGCTCTCAGCTAGCACCAGCCACTCCATGGGTGGACTGGATGTGTAGACCTCAGCGAAAACACACACACCTACATACACACACACTTATCAGCATTCACACATACAGTTCAGTGTCCATACACACCTTAGTACATACACACACACTCATCAGCATGCACATATACAGTTTAGTGTGCATATGTGTACACTCTCAGTACACACACACACACACACACACACACACACATGCACACACACACACTCATCAGCATGTGAATATACAGTTTAGTGTCCATACACACACCTCAGTACACACACACATAGATACACACACACACACACCCAGAAAGGGGAGGAAGGCCAGTCTACCTCCAAGAGGGACCTGGGAAGGCAGCTAGAGCAGGTGTTCCTGCCCCTCCCTTGGGCCGGACCCCTTTGTAGTTCCCTTCTGGCCAGGCTCTGCCCCTCCGATTCCTCCTTCAATATTGACTCTCCACACCCAGGGATTTCCGCACCCCCAGCCCGCTCAGGGCCCCTGCCTGGCTTCTGGCCAGGTTTGTTTGTAGATTAGAACCATGGAGCTCCTGGACCTCCCTTCCTCCCGGTCCTGGGGCCCTGCTCACAACAGAACACAATGAACACACACTGTGCTAGGCCTCAGGGGGGTCAGAGTCTCAGGGGCAGACACACATAGCCAGGTCATCTCACTCAGCAAGATCCCCCGGAGGGGACTGCACTGAGTCCTGTGGGGACAAAGAGAGGTGGTTTAGCTGAGGATGCAGTGGGGGTTATTTGACCCGGGCCTTGTAGTTTGAGTAGGAGTTCGCCTAGGGACAAGACAGAATAGTATGTTCAACAGTGAGGAAGCACGCTCAGGAAGGGCCAGGGTGTGTGTGTGTCGGGGGTGGGGGGGGTAGGCTGGGCTAGTGGGGGAGGGGGAGCGGAATGGGAGGGCACACATGGGGGCTGGTCAGCGGGTGAAACAGCAGGACTGGGGAGGAGGTTGGGGAATCAGGGGGGAAGGGAATTGGGAGGGGAAGGGAAGGGGCTCATTTGAAGATAATCTGAGTCTGAGGGACAGTCAGGACAGTGGAATCAGTGCAAATGAGGTCAGGCTGTGGCTCTGGATGGGCAGGTCCCTAGAGAGGCCAGTGGGGACCAGAAGTGGATGCCGCTGTTGACAAAAATAACCCCACGAGGCAGGTATTGGTATTAGTCCCCATAGAGGGCACAAGGGACACCGAACGAGGCTCAGAGAGAGGAAACGATTTGCCCAAGTTCACACGCATTGCAGCTGGGCAGTAGGCAAGGTTTGAACTGGGCCTGTGGATGGCAGAGCTGAGTCCTTCCTCCCCGTCACAGTGGCCACACCTAGTGCCTTGGCTCGCAGCCTCATCTCTCAGCCCATGAAGCCCTCTCCAAACTCCCTCCTCACCTCCTCCCAGCTGCATAACTCCATTTCCCTGAACAGTCCAGGCCTAGTTCACCTCGGCTGTCATAAATGCAGCATCTTCTGTAAGAAATGGCCTTTACCCCACCCCTTCTCTAAGAAAATGCCCACCCATTCTCCAGAACTGGGCAGTGGCATGCCCTTCTGTGGGAAACCTTCCTGAACTGCTCTACCCCTGGACTGGGGGAGGAGCCCCTCCATTCTCCACCCTGAGCCCCCCTCCCCCTCCCCTGGTCACCCTGCATTGTGTGGGACCCCTCCCCAAGGACCGTGCTGGGCCTACAGACCCGCCTCAGCATGGGACCTGGCCCAGAGCAGCGTCAGCGAGTGTATGTGGTTGGGAGTGAATGCGGGGCCCAGCTGGCTGTGGGTCAAAAATGAGTGCCCAGGGAGGGGACTGATCTCTTATCTGCCAGGACTGTCTTGAGCCTTAATTGATTGGGCCCTAATTTACAGGTGAGCAGATGAGCCTGCCAAAAAGTTCCCGGGTTACTCAGTAACCCCGCTTTCTTTAAAAGCTCCAACTGTTTCCCGTTGGCACCCAGGACCAGCCACTCCTCTCTCGGGCCCGGCTGCCATGAACACCTTCCCGCTCGCCGCTCTGTGCCTCCTGGGAGCCTGCGCTGCTCTGGCAGGGGCAGTCACTGTGCAGGTAAGTCCTGCCCCTTCCCTGCCTGGCCGGCTCTCTGACCCCAGGACACAGGGCCGGTGCCCTGAGAGAGCACCCCCTCTTTGGAGCTGGATTTGTCACCAGAAAGGGGACTAGGCCGGGAGCAGGTCTGCCTCGGGCCAGCCTGCAGTGCGTGGGTTCTTGACTTTGTGCAGGGAAGATGTCACAACGCGAGACTAGGTGTTTTGAGAGGATGTTTATTAAAGCTGGGGACAGTGAAACAAGGAAGGGCCTAGGATAGAAGAAGCAAAAGGAGACTAGGCGGGTGGCTCTGTCTCTCTAGGAACGTTATAGGAAGGAAGCGAGCCAAGGTGGGGCTGCCGTCAGCTCCCTGGAGAGTCAGAGAAGAGGGGACCCTGGACGTAGGTTCAGGGGGTCGGACCAGGATGAGCTGCCGCTGCCCATTGCTCCCCTGGTTGCAAGTCTTCTGGGGACCCTTAAAGTTTAGGAGATACATGCTGGGCGAGGGGTGGGGATGGAGGTGGGGAAGGGGGGAGGGAAAAGCTGGGACCTTTGTGTGGAGGGCTTTAAAGGCTGGGAGTTTGGAAGTCTTAGGGGAGGATCTCAATAGAATAGTCATCAGCTTTTCCAGGTGTATCCATTTAGGGTCTTGGTCTCTATTGATTGGACAGCACCAGGCAGAGGGTCATTAGTTATTGCAGCTGGTCCTGGAGTCACCAGCACTAGTGTTGCTGCTTTTCTGGGCCTAGAGCTGAAATACACCTGAGGCCTAGATGGTATCTCTAGGGAGGAAAGGTCAGGGAAAGGTCAGGCATGATTGGTGATAAGCCAGGGGAAGGAAGAGCTCCCTGGGGGGCCAGGTCCGGTGCCAGTTTTGCCCATAGCTAGTGCACCCCCCTCCTCCCAGTGACCCTCTGTATCTGGCTGTGAATTGCTCTACCAATTTGTTCAGTTCTATCAGTTCCCAATTCCACTTGCCAAGGAATTCGCCTAGCTTCTGAGGATCCTGCCTCAGGTTCAATTCCAGACATTCCTTCTTAGTCCTGTCCTCAGACTGAGTACTGGCCTGGATCTCAGGACTCATATGGCCTCCTTGAGTGTGGATGCACCCTGCAGGGGCCCCACTCTATCCCAGCCAGGCTTGAGGGTGGGGAGTGGGGGGGAGGGGGCTTTTATTGCTTCTCAAACATCAGCCAGGTTGCAGGCGGGAGCTGGGAGCCAGGTGAGCAGTCCACGTGACTGTCAGTTAGGGGTGAAAAGAGCCTGGGCATGGCCACACGGAACGTGGTCCCAGCTCTGTACGTCTCCCCGAAAATCAGCACCATGGCTCCCACATATCGGGCACCTGTTGTGTCCCAGACACATCACATCCATTTCCTCCATTCCTCGTAACATGCAGGAATGGGCACAGAGCAAAACCAGGGTCCAAGCCCACTGTCCAGCTCTGAGGCCCGAGCTCTAACTACCTCCTGGTGCCCTGAGAGGAGTGTCTGGTTCCCATGAGCCACTAACACTGCTTGAGCGGCTGGGGCTGCAGAGGGGGCCAGTCCCGGAGGAAACAGTCAGGGAGCAGGCTGCAGCTTGGCCTCATGCTCTGGACATGTCTCCCTCAGGATGGAAAGTTCTCCTTTTCTCTGGAGTCAGTGAAGAAGCTCAAGGGCCTGCGGGAGCTCCAGGAGCCCAGCTTTGGGGACGGAATTCAGTTTGATGGACCTGCGGTTCCCGCCCTCTGTAGCTCTAGTAAATTGCCTGCAGAGATCAAGCCTGTCTGCAAGGAGCCCAACGCCAATGAGATCCTCAGGAGGCTTGGTGAGTAGCCTCCTGTCTGTTGGGTGGGGCTTAGGCATTCTCTGATTAGTGGCACTTGAAGAAGAGGAGTGCTCTGATTGGTGGGATTCAGAGGCGGGGCTCTGCTCTGATGGGTGAGACTAGGGGGCTCTGCTCTGATGGGTGAGTCACGGGAAGCCCTCTGCTGTAATTAGTTCTTGGTTGTAATTGGCAAGGCTTGCTTTAGGAAGGTCTGGGCTCTGACTGACGCAAGTAGCACCGTGTCACGGTGTAGCTCTTTTCTGGGTGGAAACGCTGCTCTGATTGGCTGGTTTGAGCGGCACATGTCCTGGTTTGAGGCAGGAAGCCCAACTGGTCATAGAGGACAGGCCTGGGTTTCTCCCAGGAGCTGGGTGGCAGATGTCCTAGCTCTGGCTCAAAGGAGGGGGGAGGGGTTTGGGGAAGAGAAGCTAATGCTCATGGGGCCCCATCTCTCCTGTCCAGAGGCCATCGCTGAGGACCCGAGCACATGCGAGCTCTGTGCCTACGCTGCCTGTGCTGGATGCTAGGACAGCAGGGGCTCGCTGTCTTCTGTCCCTCCCCTGCAGAATGCCCCCACTCCTGGCATCTCCGGAGCTGCCAGCTGCTGGCTGCTTCTCCAACCTGCCTCTAATAAACCAGATTCCAGAGTACTCCTGGCGTTGATTTCATTCATTCCTCACCTCTCAGTCTACGCATCACCCAGCTTCGTGAGTGCCTACCTGCCCTCTCACGTTCAGGGCCTTGAGTGTGAAGCGCAAGGACCCCACTCTCCCTGCACCGGGAGACCTGACTCTCCAGACCACCAGTGGAGGAGGTGGAACCTCTGCTCTTTCACTCGTCCTGGAGTCACCAAAGTCAGGGAGCCACATCTCTGCACAGGGTCACAAGGGTCCAAAGCACTGGCCCTGAGCTCTAGAGTATTCAAGGTGCCTCAGGGTCTGGCTCGCTCTGACCACTTCAGCGTTGCTTCCTCCCCTCCCCCCACAACTCCTCCCCCCCCCCTCCCCAAGTCATAGCTCTCAGCATTTTCTCTCCCCGTCTCACCACTGCATGCTCCTCTCCCCACACCCCTGCCCAGGTCCCACCAGGCCCCACCCTTCCACTCCCAGGGCCTCTCCTCAGGAGTCTTTCCCGCCCTCCCAGGAGGGGGCCTTCATGCTCCCACTCTGTCCTCGGGGCTCCCTAGGCACCTTGGCCACCCACACCCCTTGCACAGCTCTGGCCTCTCTGAGGTGCAATGGCTTCTGTGCCTGGGGAAGTCTCTCTGCTCCCCAGAGGGGTGAGGCCCGCCGCATGGATGGTTGCATGAGAATGTCACAGAGCAGGGAAAAGCAAGAGCCACAGGGTTCGAGTCCCAGGTCTTCCATGTGCCGGGCGATGGCAGAAAAGGAGCTTTTCCTCTCTGTGTCTCAGTCTCCTCCTCTGGAAGACTGGGTAGCCACAGCACCTGCCTCCCAGGCCAGGGGCAGTGCCGCATGCAAACGTGTGTGTGTGATGCATGTAAAGTTCAGGCTATATGCAAACATACCAACGCCATAAACCGTAGAAACAAACAAACCAAAGAAAGGGGAGGCAGGGTCAAGCTGAGAATGGTTCGGGCAGGGGTGAGGAGGTGAGGAGGTGAGGGGTGGAGAGAGGTAGAGGGAAGGAGGAAAGAGGAGGCGACCTTCTTGGGTCCTTCTTGGGGAGAAGGGTGGAGGGGAACTGGGTGACCCAAGTGGGGTTCCCCCGGCTACCGAACTCAGAGAACGATGTCCTGGGAGTCAGGGAAGACTTGGTGAAGGGGAGGGGAAGCAGGCATTTGCTTAGCTCTTGGGATTTGCATTGGGATGGATGGAATTTCAAAGCCTGTGTGGAGATGGGGGCAGAGGGTATTCTAGAAGGTGGGGTTGGTATATACACACACACACACACACACACACACACACAGACACACACACACAGAAGCAGGAAGGGCCAAGGCACTGGAACGGCTCACCTCGGTGACACCAGGGGCCCTGATTCAGTGCAGGATTTCTGTTGACTATGTCGCCCCAGCACTCTTCCCAGCCTGCCCCGTAAGCCTGAGCCTTCCCTTCTAGTCATTAACCCCGGGGGCAGCCAGAAACAGCGGCACAGCCCTCACTAAGGGTCACAAGGCGTGGGCTCTGCTAAGCTAAAGGTACTATCCTGACCTAAGTTATGTTCCAGCTCCTGCATCCTAAGGCGTTAGGCCTCCCTGGCTGCTTCCCCATAAAACTGGGCAGAGGGACGCCAGAGTGCTCCCCGGGGTGTGTCCGCACAGCCCTGAACCCGGAACCCACCACGCCTTGCGATTTGCCCTCTATCATCTGTAACCTACCCGTCCACGGGGAGCTTGGGCTTCTGAGCATTAGCTTCCCGTTCTCCGGGGTGGCACGTTCACCATAGAATAGCCAATGTTTATCCCCTGTGGCTGTTGGTGGTCAGGGTTTGGCTCTGCTGGCGCTGAGTGGGCGGACTCTCTCTGCAGTCAGGCGGACAGGGCGGCCCGGGAGGCACACGGGCTGAGTTGGAGCCTGAGCGTGTCCTTTACAAGCCGTGCTCCGCGCTCTGAGACTCGGCTTCCTCAGCCACAAGTGGGGATGGCAGACCCTGCCTCCCAGGCGGCAGGGGCATCGGGGGAGCCCTGTGGTGGCGTAGGAGCACGTAACGCTCCTGCCCTGGAGCCCGCTCTCCGCTCTCCGGGTGTGAGTCCTGGCGCCACCTGTTCCCAGCTGCCAGACTGGGGGCAGGCCCCTTAGGCTGTTTCCTCAGGTTCTTCACCTGTAAACGGGGGGTGACAAGGGGTGGGGAGTGAGGAGAGATTCCACCTTTAGAGCTTTCAGAAGTGAGTTGTTTGAAAGCCTTTCTTTTTACCCCTAAATAAAACGTGGGTGAGGGAAGAGTAAATGAGGTGATGCAGGAAAAGCCGGGCCCATGGTGAGCACTTCGTTGATGCTGTCACTGTTGCTCTTCTTTCTGTGTGGATGGCTCAGCCTTGTGCCTGGCACAGGGAAGACGCCTGGTCAGTGGCGGTTCCTTCACTGCCTCCTCCCCAGGCTGGTGGGAACCCAGAGCTGCTGGAGGGACTGGCGGAGAGGAGGCCACGTGGCTCATGAGCTTGGCTGAGACTTGAGAGGTGCCAGGGAACGCGGGGAGGGTAAGGTGGTGGGGATGGAAAGGGCAGGGAGGAAGCTTTGTCCTGGTCTGGGGTAGTGCTCTAAACGCCCACCTCGAGTGATGGTAGAGATGAGAGCGGCCCAGAGGGACGTGCTAGAAATAAGGTGAGCCCCCCAAGTCAGGGGTTCTGGTAGAATACAAAACACTCAGGAGCCGAAACCGGTTTGGCTCAATGGATAGAGCATTGGCTTGGGGACTGAAAGATCCCGGGTTCGATTCCGGTCAAGGGCATGTACCTTGGTTGCGGGCACATCCCCAGTAGGGGGTGTGCAAGAGGCAGCTGATCGATGACACTCTCTCATCGATGTTTCTAACTCTCTATCTCTCTCCCTTCCTCTCTGTACAAAATCAATAAAATATATTTAAAAAACAAACAAACAAACAAACAAACAAAAAAACACTCAGGAGCCAGGCAGCCAGACAAACATATTAACTTCTTCGTAGAAGGGTGCACACACATGGTCTGGAAGGTGTGCACACAGAGCAGGTGGGCTGCTTGGCTTTATAATCCCTGAGGCACGTGACCTGTTCTTTGTTCTTTTAAAAAAATATATATTTTCCTCCAGAGAGAAAGGGAGAGAGACAGAGAGCTAGAAACATCGATGAGAAAGAAACATCGACCAGCTGCCTCCTGCACAGCCCCCACCCGGGATATGCCTGCAACCAAGGTACATACCCTTGACCGGAATCAAACCTGGAACCTTCCAGTCCGCAGGCCGACGCTCTATCCACTGAGCCAAACCGGTTCCGGCTGTCCTTTGCTCTTGATTGGAGCTCAGGTGCACAGTCTTTAGCTATTGGCTAATTCAAAGGGCGGCCCCCAGTCTTTCGCTATTGGCTAATTCAAAGAGCTGCAAGCCATGCAGCCAACATGGCGGCTGCCAAGTCACGCGGTCCAAAATGGCGGCTGTCTAAACTGTTCTTTGACAGAAAAGATGACTTGTTTCCTCTCACAGACGCAGGAGGCATTGCAAGGGCCCCCGCCAGTCTGGCCTGTGGGGGAGGAAGGGAAAGGAGCTGGAGCTTCGGGGAATTTTTGCGGCCTGGCGGGCTGGGAGACTGGGGACTCCGTAGCAGAACTGGATGGTCAGGAGGGGTGGAGTTCTGGGGGGATTCATGCTGCTTTGGCCCAGAGCGGGGCTGGGGGGACTGAGTTCAGAGGCCCCAGCTCCTTTGTACCCAACTTTCCTCCTCTCTCACTGCCCCAGGCAGAAGCTGGGGAGGACCCCATGCTGTGGAAAGGCCCTGCTCCGGGGAATTCCCAGCTCGGCTCTGGCCTTGAGTTATGGCACCAGAGGCCACTGCGAGGGAAGATGTGGAGGCGGGGAGCGGGGGGCCGGGGGCCAGGAGCCGGGCCGGTGTCATGGGGAGGCGCAGTATGGCATTTCAGAGCACGGCTTCTGGCCCAGACTTTGCGGGAAGAATTCTGCTTTACCGCTTTGCTGTGCCAGGACTGGTCCTCTCAGAACCCGGTGTACCTCCTCGTGAAGTGGAGATGCCAATCAGAACAGTCCCTGCTTCCTTAGGCTGCTGTGAGGCTTAGTGAGTTAACACGTGCCAAGGGTTTAGACTGGTGCCTAGGCCAGTGGTCGGCAAACTCATGAGCCAACAGAGCCAAACATCAACAGGACAGTGATTGAAATTTCTTTTGAGAGCCACATTTTTTAAACGTAAACTTCTTCTAACGCCACTTCTTCCAAATAGACTCGCCCAGGCCGTGGTATTTTGCGGAAGAGCCGCAGTTTGCCCACCACTGGCCTAGGCTATAGCAAACGCGCAATAAACGAAGGCTACTGTTATTAATATTCTCCAGGGCCCAGGAGATACCTCCCATCTGGGGCGGGGGACACCAAGGGTGAAAGCTAAGGGCCCATCTTCTCAGGCACCGTGTGCAAGTGGTCAGTCAGCTTGGCGATGGGACTGGAGGGGGCACCACGTGATCCTTCCTCCACCCACCCCCGTCCCAGTTAAGCAAGGGAGCTCTCCCCACCCCATCAGGAGCTCAGAGCTCTGGCCCTGCAGGGAGGCCAGGTCTTGAGCTCAGCTTGGGGTACGTGGGTCTGGGTGCTCTGTGGAGCATGGGCCCCTTGTTTCCCGCCCTGAGCTCACTCCCTTCTGTACCAAACAGGACTTAGTGAACAGGCTCCTTGGGTGCTGGAAACCTGGGGATTCCTAACTCTGGCCCACACTGTGTCCTCAGCCCACCCAGCTCCCAAGAAGCTCCTCCCCTGGCTCCGGGGATGGACAGATGGACTCTGATTCACGTGAGGGTGGAGCATCTTTATTCAGCAGTAGGGCTTTCTAAGGGGCCAAACTCTCCTCCAACTGCGAGTCACGCTGCTCTGTGCCAGATCCAGCGGATTTGGTCCTAGGAGGGTGGCAATGACTGAGGTGGCCAGGGCACTGCCAGAGTTTGAGGGGTGGGGGGCTGCAAAGGCAGTGGTTGGTGGGGGGAGACGAGGTGTCCAGGGCTGGCGCCGGATATCCAGGGCCATCTCAGAGGCAGCCGGTACAGGCAACGTTCACGCACAGCTCACAGTTGGTGTTGGCGATGGTCTCTGGGCAGGGGGAGAGAACTGGTCAGCTGAACGTGAACCTGAAACACCTGTGGTCCAGGGAGCTGCTGGCCAGGCGGCCGGAGAAGCCTGCCTAGAGGGCCGGCATCTTTTCTCGCAGATGAAGAGCGTGACATTTTAGAAACGAAGTGAACATCTTGGGCTTAAGTCCCAGGCCCTCTCCTTCCTCACAGAGCCTGGGCAAGTCACTTAAACTCTGCCTGCGTTTCCCGTCTCCTGAAGGGACAGTCACGGCCTGACGGACAGTGTGGTTGTGAGGAAAGAATGCAGGCACAGGGCTGACAAGGACCTGGCACTCAATGCTAGCTAGTTACTACCTGCTCCTGGCCAGCTCTGCTTCATTTCTTCCCTTTCAGCCTCGAAGTCACCTCTTGGATAAGGTGACCAGACGTCCCGCTTTTTAATAATTTGTCCCGCGTCCTGCGGCGTTTTTAAAAAGTCCCGATTCTTTCCAAAAATCGGGACTTTTTTAAAACGCCACGGGACGCGGGACAAATTATTAAAAAATCGGGACTGTCCCGCCAAAAGCGGGACGTCTGTCACCTTACTCTTGGAAGCCTTTCAGACTCATTATGCCACCCCAGATGTGAGTCACCCCTCCTCGTGTCCCACTGTGCTCCCCATCGTCACTGCATCACAGTCAGTGCGCACGGCTCCCTTTCCCGGGGCCCTTCCCTCCCATCCGGGAGGTCTTTGATGGAGGATGACCAGTTGGTTCCGGTTGTTGGGAGCTGCCCGGCTTTTGGTGCCCAAACTGGGAAAAGGGTGTTGTGTATCTTGGATTGCCCTGTCCCCAGCCGCTGGGTACTTTATAGAAATACGGTGAGGTGGAAGAACTGAACCTGGCCTGGGGTGCAGGAAGGAAGGGGACAAGGGCAGGGAGCTCCCAGGGGCGGGGACACTCACTCAAGGCCTTGAAGATGCTGGCGGCCTCCCTGGAGGTGCAGATGGGCTGGAGGTCCGGTGGCAGGGCCGGGTGGTAGCACGGGCTGGGCAGGAGGCTCTGGGCCTGCAGGCGGGGGCTGAGCACCGACTGCCTCTCGAGGTCTCTCAGTTTCTTCACGGAGTCCAGCTGGACCTGGAAGCCCTGGTACTGGGGAGGTGAGGAGAAATGGAAGGGCATCAAAACCTAGGCTAGGAGACCAGGCCCCAGACTCTGAAGGAGGAGGGGAGACCCCTGTAGACTCCTCAGTACCAGGGAAAGTACGAGATGGTGTCTGACACTTCACACTGCAGTCTCAGGCCCCCAGTCACTGCCAGGTGAGGCCACAGCAAGGCTGTGTGTGGAGCACTGTGGTTTAAGACATGGGCTTTGGGGGCCAGTGGCCCCCAGTTCAAATCCCTCCTCTTCCCAACCAGGTGCCTGCCTCTTCCCCACTCTGCGCCTCACCTGACAAATGGAGGTAACCATGTCCCCTCCTCCCTGGTGCCTGGTACCCAGGGCACACTCCGTAACTGGGTGACCCCCCCTGAACCGACAGGCCATAATGATGGCCACCCCAAGCTGGCCAGGCTGCCGGGGGAGGTGGAGGCGCTCTGGTACCCTCCACAGGACCCTTTGTTCTTCTCCTGGAGGCCCTGCCCAGTGGGAGTGGGAGCCACCAAGCGCTACAGACCTATGAAAGGAGACCTGGGCCCCCTGCGGACTGCTCCCCATGCGGTGCCCTCTGACTGGGGAACTGGCGTCCTCCGTGCCTTGCTACCTCCTGCTCACCCTGCAATGTCAGCTCATCCTGCAATGTTACCTGCCAGGGAGACATTTTCTGGTGCTTCTCCCTTGCACCCGTACACGCTTGAACATGGGGGGCTGCGGGAGCCTACAGGGGTCTCCCCTCTCCCTTCAGGCATCTCAAGGACAGGCTCCAAGCCTTGCTCCATCCTCTGCCCTCTGAACAGGATGGGCTGGTCTCCGAGGAGAGTCATGCTGAATAACAGCCATTTAGTATTACTGCCATTGTCACTATCACCATAGCCATAGGTGTACCGGCTGCCCGCATCCCCAGCTGTCCTAGTCCCTGGGCCGTGAATGTGTGTTGAGCTGAATTCTAGGCCCTCTCCCCCCTGCCCCCCCCTGTATCCCATGAATTCCCATCACCCTCTCCCCATCCCAACCTCCCGCCACGGGAACCTTGAGTTAAAGGCCATTCTGGCTGGAAGGACTCACCTGGATGTAGACTGACTGTGTGCTCTGCAGGAGCACCAGGAGGACCAGAGCCACTCCAGTCAGAAGCCCTGACAGAGTCCTGCCACCCATCTTGCTCCCTCGGCACCCCGCCTCAGCCATCCACCCAGCTGCTACCTGCCTCTCCGGCTAGCAGCTTTTATAAGCCATGCACTCTGGTCACTCATTAACTGGGCAGCCGGGTGGGGTAGACACCTGCCAACTTTGTGACAAGCCTAGAGTCCATTCTTAGAAAGGGAGCGAAAGGAGGGGGGCCAGGGCATGTGTGCGGGCTCTGTGGGCGGGCCTCGGACCACACCACTTTCCTCCGCTCCTCCCCATGCTACCTGAGGAGTGACATGATAGGGAGACCATGTTACAAACAGGGAAAGTCACTCCAGAGTTGAAGTGACTTGCCCCAGGTCACAGCACTAGTCCATGGCCAAGTGAGGACTCACTGTCTTTGACTCAGGCCAGCCCATGGTTCTCTGGGCATAAGATCTGCTGGCTCAGGGAAGGTGGGCAGATACAGAATTTTTTTTGTGTCCCTAGACCTACATTTCTTCCACCCCCTCTTGCCAGCTCTATTGAAGGACCATCCTTTTTCTGATCAGCCTGAGTGCAGGCCCTCAGCCTGCCTCTGCCTGCATCTCTCACCAGGGCCTGGGTGTGCTCAGGCTGTGATGGACTCATCTCACCCGACTGTGCCTTTCAGAAGCCAGTAACCTCCCCCAGCCGGAGCCCAGGCTTGGAGACAGATTGCCTGGGGTTCAGAGCCTGAAGCAGTGTGATCTTGGACAAGTCACATCAGCTTTGACGGAGCCTCAGTTTCCTCTTCCATCCAATGGGTGGAGTGATGGAACCCACTGCATGAGATTGCTGTGAACGATGGTGCCCACTTGAGCTCACCCTCTTCTGGGTGGTACATACCACAGCAAGGCCCTTAAGCTCAAAGTTGTTTTCTTTTCTTTTTTTTCTTTTTTTTAAAATATATTTTATTGATTTTTTACAGAGAGGAAGGGAGAGAGAGATAGAGAGCTAGAAACGTCGATGAGAGCGAAACATCGACCAGTTGCCTCTTGCACACCCCCTACCGGGGATGTCCCCGCAACCAATGTACATGCCCTTGACCGGAATCGAACCCGGGACCTTTCAGTCCGCAGACCGATGCTCTACCACTGAGCCAAACCGGCTTCGGCTCAAAGTTGTTTTCTAGGCAATGCACAACCCACGCCTCCGTGTTTGAAGGTTGGGCCAGGGACAAGAGAGTGAAGTCCATAGGCGTTATCACCTCCGCCTGCTCAGGCAGCTGTAAACAGCGCCCCTGCCAGGCCTCAGTTCTGCTGGGCACCGAGCCTAGTATGTGGTAGGCACCCATGCATACCAGGGAAGGCCCTCTCTCCAACCTGTGCCTAGCATCTCATCACTCTCCCTCAGACCACCTCTACCGCACAGGCCTCATCTCAACGCATGCTTTCACTGATGCATTCCGCCTGCCTGCAACTCATTTCCTGTCTTATCTTGGGGTGAAATGGGGAAAGCAGAGTTCAGTTGGTATGTCCTATGTCTTGCTTTGCATCCAGACTTCAGCCTTTACTCTTTGGACGCGGAAGGATGTAATGGACTCTTCCATGCTTTCTCATCGGTGGACTGAAAATAGTCACCGATGATCAACAGCTCTCACTTCTCACTGTGTGCGAGGCGCAGTGCTATGTTATGGGCATGATTTTGTTCGGTCCTAGAGAATGGGTGTTATGGTTGTCTGCATTTCACAGATGAGTGAACCAAGGCCCACTGAGGTCAAGCACGGTATTTAATATCATGCTAACCTAAACGTAAAAAGCTCTTTCAAAGGGAAAGGCAACAAGCATTTATTTGAGGTAGAAGCATAGTTATTTGGGAAGCATTGGTTCAGGCCGAAGCCCAGTTCATGTTCTGATTAGGAGACAAAGGCAAGGAGTGTGAAGAGAAAAGGAGGGTAATGATTATATCAACAGGAGGAAGGCATATCTATCAGTGCAGGTTACATAAGATAGTGATGCGAGTTCTAAACAATGTTTTTAATTTTCGGTCTGGTAGCCATCAGTCTGGAAGTCATAATTTCTGCCCTCTGGTTATCCTTGCAAACTGTTCTTTGGGGGCACGAAGCTGCTTCAGGCCAAGCCCATAGGCTAGTTTGCCCTGTTTGAACATTCCCAAGGTTTGAGGCCTGAGACATGGCCGGCAGCTCCTCTGGCATGGCAGCTCGGCTCCATTTTAAAGTGGCTCCGTGTGTATTAGTATTTTAACAGTCACTCTGAGAGTAAGACGGGTGAGCAGGTTTTATACATGCAATTCTTGCCTCTGCTCAGCTCATGGTGTTATAGGAAAAGGGCTGATGTGGCTCAGTGGTTGAGCATCAACCTCTGAAGCAGGAGGTCACGGTTTGATTCCCTGTCATGGCACATGCCCAGGTTTGGGCTTGGTCCCCAGTGTGGGGCATGCAGGAGGACTAGGGTCAGGGTTAGGGAGCCCATCAACAATTCTCTCTCATCATTGTTGTTTCTAACTCTCTCTCCCTCTCCCTTCCACTCTGAAATAAATGAAGATATATTTTTAAAAAAGAGAAAAAAGAAAAAGAGACTTAGGCCTTGGAGGGAAGAAGATCTAGGTTTAAATAACTTACCACCTGTGTGATCTTAGATATGTTACTTAGCTTCTCTGAGCCTCTGTTTCTTTCTTCATCAATAAGTAGAAGAAATAATGAGCAACCTCATAGTGGCTGGCTGTTGTGCAGACAAATGGAAAATCCCATCCCAGTGGTGCCTGTGACTGGTGACTAGCACGTGCCTGGCCTGTGGAGGCCACACAGCGAGCGGTGGTTTTCCTGCCTCCATGGAGTCTTCCCTGACAAACTGCATCTCTGACCCCACAGCTGGAACAGTCCTGGTCTTAGTCCTGCGCAGCCTAAACTCCATGACGTGCCATCTGTCCAGAGCTGGATTTGGCCACCTGTGTGACTTTGGGCAAATGTATCACCTCTGTGATCTCAGGTTCTCATCTGTAAAAAGATGATATGCTCTAGCTTTTGAGTTTGTCATGAGGATGCATGACTCCCAAATCCTTGCTCTTTCCACCAGAGCAAGCTCAGCCCCCTTGGCCCCACACCAAGGGACAAGGAACACATTGTAAGGTTCGGAGGCCCCTGTGGCCACATGGTATCTGTCCCTCCTCCACCTTCCAGCCCCTCCAGCTGGGCCCATCAAGTGTCACTCTTTCCCTGGGAGCAGCTGTGACTTTCTTATCTACCTGACATGACTCAAATTCACATATCAATCCATATCCTCCTAATCACTTCATGAATGACCTTCCATCCATCAAAATCATAGACACAAACCCATGCTGCTACGCCCATCGAGCCACTGTAAATTGGCATTTCTCAGGACACTTCCTTCTTTAGGGACGTGGGAAGTGACTCTGACTCTGGTTTCTGTGTAGATGCCTCAATGAGAGTGAGTGACAGTTGGCCTGTGTGTGCGTGTTTGGGTGGCTTCTTTCTCTACATTGGACTTCCTGTTACATGCCTGCCACCATGGTGCCCCAGAGCCCATGACTCTCCCTGACTCCAGCTGACCGTTTTCCCAGGAGCGATGGTCACAGCTGACCACTGGAATAAAGCACTCTGCACTCAGTGTCTGAGATGCATACTCGCCAGTTTTCTGCCAATTTCACTGGCCCATCGTCTCGGTTTTCTTGGTTGGCTTTTCTTTCTCTTTTTGATCTCCAGACCTTAGAATGCCCCGAGGGCTCCAGAGCTCATCCTCAGGTCACTTCCTTTTGTCTACAGTCACCAGGACTGGTGATCTTATCCAGTCTCAGGACTTTAATGCCATCAGTAGGTGCCCTGTCCACTCCCTCGCCTGACTTCTTCTCTCTGCTGTGGACTTATTATTCTAGTTACTCAGTTTCTTCACTCAGTTGCTCAGGTAAAAAATATGGCTGTCATTCTTGAGGTTTCTGTATCTTTCACTTGCCAAATTTAATTCATAGGTAAATCCAGTAGCTCTATTTTATTTCTAGATTCTACCCATATCTCACCATCTCCACTGCTATTAAGTTCAAGCTATCATTATTGACCATTGTTCTAATGGATTATTGCAACAGCCTTTAATTAGTCAGAATTCTCCTAAGAAACAGAACCAATAGGGGAAAGAGTTAAATATTCTATTCTATTCTATTCTATTCTATTCTATTCTATTCTATTCTATTCTATTCTATCAATTGATCGTTTGATTTATCTATCTAGATTTATTTTTTAAGGAATTAGCTTATTCAATTGTAGGCAAATCTGAAATCTGTGGGGCAGGTTGGCAGGCCACTATTTAGGTAAGAGTTGATGTTGCAGTTTTGAGTCTGAAACTGCAGGAGAAGCCAGCAGGCAGGAACCTCCGGCAGGGGTTCTGTGTTGCAGTCTTCAGGATAATTCCTTCTGCTTTAGGAAACCTCAGTCTTTGCTCTTAAGACCTTCAGTTTATTGGATGAAGCCTTCCCACATTAATCACTTAAAGTCTACAGATATAGAATGTTATCCACATTTAAAATAAGACCTTTACAGCATTGTCTAGATTAGTATTTGATCAAATAACTGAGCACCAAAACTTGGCGCTCTGATCTCCAAACAGATCTCTCTATGTCCACTCTTGCTCCTCTTCAGGCCTTTCTCCACACACCGGCCAGAGTGATTCTATTAAAACCCAAGTCAGATAATTTCTCTGCTCTGCTCAAACATGCTAATAATGGCTTCTCACTTTCCTCAGGGTAAAATCCGAAGGCTTCCACTAGCCTCCAAGGTCACAGTGATGTCTCTCCATACCTATTACCTCAACTCCAAATCTCTGCCTTTCACTCTCTGGGTCTCAGCCATACTGGTTTCCTTGCTATCACCCAAATATGCCATATATTGTTTATCTTAGGGTCTTTGCTCTTTAAAAAAAAAGTGTTTTTATTGATTTCAGAGAAGAAGGAAGAGGGAGAGAGAGATTGAAACATCAATGTTGAGAATCATGGATTGACTTCCTCCTGCACACCCCCTACTTGGGGACCAAGCCTGCAACCTTGACTGGAATCGAACCTGAAACCCTTTAGTCCCCAGGCCAATGCTCTATCCACTGAGCCAAACCAGCCAGGGCAGCAGGGTCTTTGCTCTTTATTCACATATTTGTATGGCTCATCTCCTCACTTTATTCAGGTCTCTGCTCAAATGTCATTTCCCCAAAGACATCTTTCCTGATCATCCTTGATTGAGAGCTTTCCCTATTTTCACTCATTTCTTTAACTTGTTTTCTTGTAGTACCTGTCATAATGTACGTTTCATTTCTCGCATTTCTTTCCTTACTAGAATTTAAGTTCTATTAGAGTAAGAAATTTGTCTGTTTTGTTTATTTCCCAAACGATGTATGGCACATGACAAGTGCTCAACAAATATTTGATAAATTGAATAAATGACTATGATTCAAATATCTACTCCACCAATTACTAGATGTTGACCAATTTCCTACTTCTCTGAGCTTCATTCATCTCATCTAGTATCTTCCTGCCATATATAAGGGGCTTGGCACACAGTGAGTGTTTAAAAAATGTTGGTTGTTCTTATTTTTATAGTTGTGAAATTATTTATTTATCGAGATATATATTCCTTTTTGTGTCTTATGTGCATAGCAAACTCTAGGGTATTCAATAATTTAATCAACAATGTATTTACTATGGAATACACCAACCAAGAAAACAGACAGAGCCACTGCCCACAGAGCAGTGTTGAATGAGAGGTCAGAATAGAGGCAGAAAGGAAGAGCTGGATTCTGTAGGTTAATTGAAGCCAGAGCCCACAGGATTTTCTGTTTCCTTGGATGGAAAGGGTCAAGGTCTAAGGTTGTTCCAAGTCAGATGGTGCTGCCATCTAATGAGATGGGAAATCAGTCTGGGGAAGGGATCAAAAGTTTGGAGGTATTCAGTTTATGATGCCTGTTAGACATGTGAGTAGAGATATGGGCCACAGGTACACATGTTGTGGTCATCCGGGTATAACTGATACTTAAAAGTCTTGAAACTGGATGGAGGGAGTGACTGAAAGAAGAAGAGAGATCCTAGGATTGAGCCATAACAGGGCACTGCGATATTTGAAGGTAAGCCAGAGCAGGAGGACCCAGCAAAGCAGATAGAGACCAAAAAGAGACTCGTGTCTTTGAAACCAAGTGAAGAAAGGGTTCAGGAACAGGAGCATGCTCCCCGGTCAGCTCTGCCAAGAACAAGGCTAAGAACTGCCCCTGGATTTGGCAACAGGGAAGTTGCTAGTGACTTTGATGAGATCAATTTCAGGAAAGTAGCAGATGAAAATCTGATTGGAGTGGAATGGAGAGGAGAGGGGAAGAGGAAGTGGATCCAGTGAGAATGTACATCTGGCTCTAGAGCCAGAGCTCTGAACTATCACTTTCAATTTAAGGGTAATATGGAGAGATGACAAATTTAAATGAGGATCAGTACACTGGGCCCAACACGGGAGCAGAACCAATCTGGAAGATCCTGTCTGGGGAGTTGTATGAACCAAGGTGTGGTGGGTTTCCCAGCAGCCTCCTAAATGCAGTTTTGGCCTTTCTCTGGAGAAGTGGGTGACCCAGTGAGTGTTCTATTCTTGCTATGATCAAATTGAAACCTAGAACCAAATTTGTGCCTCAATATTAGTATCTGAATCTCATTCAATCTATATCTTTTCTTTGGAACTTTTTCTCAGTCTACTCATATTGTACTGATCTACACACACACACACACACACACACACACACACACACACACACACACACACCTTTTAGGTTTATTTTCTTGCCAACCTCTTTCTGGACTGGGGATTGGGTAGTGTTTAAACACAAATAAGTGAATCAGGACTGCCCCCTGGTGAAGGGCAGGGAACACTGCAGGCAGAGAGGCCAATTGCCCTTGTTCTTTAATAAATTCATATCCCCTGAGAGCTGTTGGTTGAGTAAACATTTATGCTGTCTGATTTGAGGGTGATGGAGAATCTCTCTGTTCCCAAGTCTACGTCAGGGGGCGTCCTACCAATGTGACCGTGACAGTCACCTAGTGATGCTTCTCGGGGGTGATAGGAGGGGTGATGCCTAAAGTCATTTTGGGAAGGTCCCTGCTTGCTTGCAGATAGATACCAGAGTCTTTGGTCTCCAGGTAGTGGATGCTGAGGTGAGCAGTAAGGCTGAAATCGGGAGGAGAGGAAGGAAAACGTTCAGGCCACAGCGGGACCTGATAGTGAAATCTGGTCTTGGGGGTAGCATGAAGCAGAGGGAGAACAGAGCAAAGATAGACCGGCAGGCCTCAAGAGCTCTGCTTGAGCTGGACTGTTCTGTAGGGAGGTGGTGTGTGCCTCTGGCCCAGGCTCCTGCCGGCATTTCTGCCCTCTCCCAGGTGGTCAAAGGCAGGTGCAGGAAGGATGTGTGTGTACTTGTATCTGTGTGCCCCGCACGGCACCTGTCTGGATGCTGTGGCTTTGAAGCCAGGCAGAGCCAAGGTCCCACTATTGTGTGAACTAGAGTCAATCACGCACTCCTTTGAGTGGCAGTGCTGCCCGCTGTGAGATGGGAAAACACACCTGGGCTGCGAAATGGGGATAACAAGGATGAAACGAGAGCTCAGGTTGCCAGGCAGCATTCTCCCGGAGCTGATGACGGGCCAGGCCTGACCCAGGGGCTCTCCAAGTCCGAACACACGAACTCCTCACACAGTGCTAGCCTGTAGAACACTCCCTTTACGGGGACCATCAGAGCACAGAGAGGTTTACTAACTTGCCATAAACACTACCCCACAGAGGTTCCTGGATTCCTGGCATCCAGATCTTTTGAAGAAATGACACAGATGCTAGTTCCTGTAACTACACCTTTAGAACAGTAATAACAACAAGATACTGAAAGCATGTATCAGGGTTAGGTGCAGTTCTTCATTTGGCCAACAATCATTCCTGGGTACCAGGGCTCAGATATGGCTAAGATAGTCCCACCCTCAGAGGCCCCATGGCCCTGTAAGGACAGATGAGGACAGTGCCATGTGTCAGGAACCCCGAGGAGGCACCGCCTCCAGCGAGGAAGCGGGGGACCCCTCGGGCTCTTCCAGCCCTTTGCTCACATCTTGTGCCCAGGATGCCTCCCCTGCCCTCTCCTATGTCCTGCTCAAGCCCCTTCTTCCAGGAAGCCAGCCGTGACCACGGTCCATCCTGCTCTCCTCTACTTGGGAACTCTGCACCCCTGTGCTCTCTCTCATCATGGAACCGAGCACCTGCCGCCTCTATCATTTTTGTTTTGGGTGCAAATGACCCATCTGTACAGTTAGCCTGCATCCCAGCCAGGTCATGACCTCCACCTTGCTCTCCTCCAGGGCCTCAGCGGGACACGCTCATCTTGACGATGCTCCGGCCTGGGGATCTTTGTGTGCAGCACCCAGGCCGAACTGCCGAGGAAATCCTAGCTGCTGAGTCAGGGGCCCCGCTGTGCCGAGCAGGAGTGAGGTTCACGAAGTGGGGACGAAACACAAATTCCCCTGCAGCGTGCGTGGGATTGAAGTCCAAGGCGCAGCTGCCATTTATGCTGTTAAATTTGCAGTTGGGGATCATTGTGAAACTTGATTGCTCTGTCTTGGGGACTTCTTGAAAGTCCAATTCCACAATAAAGCCAATCAGACTCAACTATCAAATGTCAAATAGGAGCTAATGAACCATTCACAGGCTGGGGAGAGAAATCAGGCAATCTCTTATTTCAGGATTATCCCTTCCAAATATTACATCTGAACTGTAAGCAGAATTTGCTCTAATTGCATCCCCCTCCTCGCCGCCTTGGGGCTCGTTGGTATTCACTTCCTGTCTTGGCTTTCTGGAGAGAGGCCTGGCAAGCCGACCCGCTGCTTTTCCGAGGCGCATGCTCCTGGGCCATCAGTCAGAGAGGGAGCAGGCAGAGAGCGCAGGGGTTCCTCCTGCCCTGGTGGCCGCGCCCTGGAGCTTGATGCTGGCTGGGTGTCCCCAGAGCTTGCGTGGCAGTCTCTTTGACGGGGAGGGCAGTTGCAGTGATGGAGGATGGAGGTGGGTCCCACCAGGAGCTTAGGTGTGGCTTCAGGAGTCTGGGGACAGTGTAATGTATCTAGTCTCAATCTCTCCACCTGCTGCACTAGGTTTTGCAAAGACTAGCCCCACTGCAGCACTGGTAGGTCAATGCCTGATGTGGATGTTGCTCTCGGCTCCTGTGGGAGATCTGGCTGGGTGATCTGGGCTATTAGAGAGGGATCACCATCACTTCTACCCAGGCAGTGCTATGAGGCAGGGCGTTTTCACTCTCCTCATTCCCTTAGGAATTTAGGGTAGCACAGTGGTGAGTCACTTCCTGTGGCAGAGATGGCTGGTGTCCATCAAAGTTCCCTCTCCCCTCCCATACCACACAGACAGGACTGTAGAGCAGTGTCTGGATGGGGACTTGCAGCGAGGCATGGTCACATAACTGGCCTTCATCACTGCAAGGTGGGAGGCAGTGGTGCGGGCCACATGCAGTTCAAGCTCTTCAAAGGCTGAATGCTGCCTCCATCCTTGCTTCCCCTTTTACTGATCCATTTCAGATGACAAAGCTTTGGGGGTTGGCTGCATCACAATATGGAAGGAACCAAGGTCCCCAAATCAACAGGTTCAGGAGAGGGGCCATGATAGACTAGGTGCGTTAAATGGTTCCACTTCCTGTCTCTCCCTCCCTGCATCAGTGCCCATCATCATGGGAACTCAGGGTTCCTCCTTAAAGGTGAAGGACATACCCCATTGCTTTGGCCAAGAAGATGAGGCAGAAGTGAGGTTGTGCCAGTTCCAAGCCAAAGTCTCAAGAAATCCTCCGTGTTTCTGCTTACTTGTTTGCATCTCTGCTGTCTCCATATGAGCATTCCAGACTGCTCACCTGGAGGAGAGGAGACACGCACAGTGAACTAAGTCTCCCCATTGTGCAGCGGAGGCCCCGTCCTCCCGAGGGCAGTCTTCAGCCAGTAGCCCAGGCCCTATGGCAGAGCCTAGCAAGATCAGCAGAGCTGTCTAGCTGGGCATGCTGGGCTGCACTCTGAACTCTTCCAGTTCGGCCTCAGTGACACTGAGAGTGCCTTCCTTTTTGAACAGTCCCATCCCCTGGATGCCTACAGTCTCACCTTCCTTGTGTACTTGTATGTAACAAATCCATGCATGGAACAATTCCTTTCTTCAAAGGCCTAGAGCAGTGGTCAGCAAACTCATTAGTCAACAGAGCCAAATATCAACAGTACAAGGATTGAAATTTCTTTTGAGAGCCAAATTTTTTAAACTTAAACTTCTTCTAACACCACTTCGTCAAAAGAGACTTGCCCAGACCTTGGTATTTTGTGGAAGAGCCACACTCAGGGGGCCAAAGAGCCGCATGTGGCTCTCGAGCCAAAGTTAGCCGACCATGGGCCTAGAGCACACACAGCAGGATCCTTCCTCTTTTCCTTCGGGTTTGCCATTTTGGTGAATTACTAGAAGACAGTGGTCTGGCTGAAAGGCAGGCTATGCTTTTGGAATGAGTGAATCAGAAAAGTCATGGAAATAATATTGAAAAAAAAAGATCAGAATAATAGTATATCAAAATAGCTACTCAACTTCAAAGGAGTGACATGTACCTCATATTCCAACGTTTCCATTGCTCAGTACAATAATTGAAGAAAGCTAGTTCTGTGGTGGTTCTTTTATACCGTATTGGATCCCAAAATGGTACCCCAGCTTAGTGTCCAACCTCCTCCCCTTGAAGATTCACCATCCTGGGGCTCCTGAAGAAGTGGCACAGGGATCTACAGTGGCTGAAAATTTGAACATCCACAGACAGTCGTTTGATGGGGAAGCATTTATGGATATGTGTTCTGACCGGTCTATTTAAAAATAATGGTGTTGCCGAAACCGGTTTGGCTCAGTGGTAGAGTGTCGGTCTGCGGACTGAAAGGTCCCGGGTTCGATTCCGGTCAGGGGCATGTACGTTGGTTGCGGGCACATCTCCAGTAGGGGGTGTGCAAGAGGCAGCTGGTCGATGTTTCTCTCTCATCGACGTTTCTAGCTCTCTATCTCTCTCCCTTCCTCTCTGTAAAAAATCAATAAAATATATTTAAAAATAAATAAATAAATAAAAATCATGGTGTTATTGATACATACATCCCCCCAATTGTTCCAGTCCTCCTTTCACCATGATTTGGAAAAAGACTTGGAAGCCTGTCAGGATGTTGTGATCTTTCTGGAAACTGTCACCATCATATCAACTCTTAGCAGTGACTGAGCACTTATTCTGTGCAGGAAGTTGCCAATGTTTTACGCTCATTCATTCACTCAATCCCCACAATGCCTCTGTGAGGTGCAGATACAGAGTCTGAAGCTCTGAGAGGTAACATGTCCAAGGTGGCCCAGCCGGGAGCTGGTGAAGCCAAGATCCCTCACTCTGGAGCACAGTGTGGGACAGGTGTGGCACCTCCTGGCAGACCACAGGTGTCAGGCGGCAAACACTGCCCTAGGAAACCTCCACTGTGATACTCTTTATTAACACACACACACACACACACACACACACACACACACACACCATTTGCTGTGAGTCTTCGTGGTCTCAGGAAGCTGTGTGGAGTCAGGGAGGATTCTAACAGTTGGAGATGGAGGGGCAGAAAGGCTGCCTGGCTCCCCCTCGGTGATGGGAGAGTTTTGTGTTAGCAAAAAGCTGAACTGGGTGGCCCTGCAAGTTCCTCCTCATCCCTAAGAGCCTATGGGTCTATGAGTAATAATCCAAGTGCCCTTGAAGGTGTGTCATTTCTGCTTAGAGAAGAGCCATATCAGAACAGGGGCAACCACCTGGGGCAGGTTCCCTCATTTGAAACAAGGTCCCGTGGTGGGTCTGAGTCCCTCACCAGAACAACGGGACAGGCATGGCCGGAGGCAGAAGACCTGGATTTGAAGAATGACCTATTGTACTTGTTGGCAAAGAGCCCTTTGGTTTATAGCACAGACTTGGGGCCAGACAGAACTGAGTTTGAATCTACTAGTAGCTCAGCCGCTCCCTAACCACACAGGGTCTCTGTGTCCACACAGGGTCTCCGTGTCCTCACAGGTACAAAGGGGAGGATGATTGCACTTCATTCTTTGGGTTGTTTCGGTAAGTAAATGTGGTAAAGCATTTAGCCCAGGACTAGCACAGAGATAAATGTTGACAAAACAAATCAAAATAACCAGAATTGTCCAGGCACTTTGCCCCATAAGGTGGTGTCTAATACTAGGTAACACTTTGGTAGTGGTGAGGGCCAGACTGTTATAGGAGCTTAAGGAGTATGGACTAATTTAATTCTAAATATTAATTTTTTAAATATATTTTATTGATTTTTTTTTTTTTTTTTTTTTTACAGAGAGGAGGAGAGAGGGATAGAGAGCTAGAAATGTCGATGAGAGAGAAACATCAACCAGCTGCCTCTTGCACACCCCCTACCGGGGATGTGCCCGCAACCAATGTACATGCCCTTGACCGGAATCGAACCCGGGACCTTTCAGTCCGCAGACTGATGCTCTACCACTGAGCCAAACCGGTTTCGGCTGGACTAATTTAATTCTACATCCATCTTACAAAGTGAGTATTATTAGTACCTCCATTTCCCTTCCTCCAGGTAAGGAAAGCAAGGTATAGGTAGGTTTCCCCTGGGAATCTCTCAGGAGAAGCCATATGGCTGCAGGGGTGGAGGGCAGTTTGGTTTGGGGTGAGAGAACCTATTCTTTACATCTAGCAGAGCAGTTCTAATGGATCCCCAACATCTGTGAAACCTCCTGGCAATAAGGCGAGTATTTTTCAAATTCAAATGAAGAACTCTTCTTCTTCAAAAGACACTGTTAAGAGAATAAAAAGATAAGTAACAGAGTGGGAGAGCATATTTGCAAGTCAACTATCAATAAAAGATTTGAACCTAGGTTATATAAACTCTCAAAAGGCAATAGTAAGAAAAATGACTCACTTTTAAAAACGAGTAGATTTGAACAAAGGAGATAAATGGATGGCAAATATGCACGTGTCAAAATGCTCAGCATCAATTGTCATGGTTTTAATGCAAATGAAAGCCACATTGAGATACCACCTTACACCCACTAGAACAGCTAAAATGAAAAAGACTGACTACACCAAGCATTGGCAAGGATGTGGAACAAACAGACATAAAAAGGAACAATAATTGTGTAAAAGTTTGGCAATTTCTTAAAAAGTTAAATTTAGCCGAAGCTGGTTTGGCTCAGTGGTAGAGCGTCGGTCTGTGGACTGAAAGGTCCCGGGTTCGATTCCAGTCAAGGGCATGTACATTGGTGGCAGGCACATCCTCGGTGGGGGGTGTGCAGGAGGCAGCTGGTCGATGTTTCTCTCTCATTAACGTTTCTAGCTCTCTATCCTTCTCCCTTCCTCTCTGTAAAAAATCAATAAAAAATATATATTTAAAAAAGTTAAATTTATATCTACCTTATGATCCTAGCCACGAGTTGTAAATACTCCTAGCAAATTGTCCAAGAGAAATGAAAGTGCACATCCATGGGAAAACTTGTACATGAACGTTCACTGCAGCTTTATTTTAAACAGACTATCAAGTGAATGGATAAACAACTCTTAGTATAGCCATACAATGGAATACTACTCAACACTGAAATGGAACACACCTCTAGGCTGAGTGAAAGAGGCCAGGTAAAAAAATGAGTCAACCTCTATGATCCTATTTATATAAAATTATAGGAATGCCAATGAATCCATAACAGCAGAAAGCAGATCAGTGGTTGCCTGGGGGTGGGGCAAGTGGGGGAAAATGCCAAAGGGGCATAAGGAAACTTTAGGAGAGATGGATATGTTCACCTAGAGACCAGTGTTTCCCAACCTTCTCTCATGATGAGAATCACCTGGTGGAGTTGTTAAAACACAGATTCCTGAATCCCAACTAAGAAGTGCTAAACTAGAATTTTGGGGAACATATAGGTAAAATTGTATACTTAACTAGTGCTCTAAGACAGATGTTATATACAGAGCAATAAGCTAGGTATGCAATTTTACCTATATGTTCTCAAAAATTCTAGTTTAGCACTTCTTAGTTGGGATTCAGGAATCTGTGTTTTAACAACTCCACCAGGTGATTCTCATCATGAGAGAAGTTTGGGAAACACTGACCTAGAGGGTGGCAATGGCTTCACAGGTGTATACATTTGTCAAAATTTACTCAATTGTAGGCTTTAGATAGCTTCTGTTTTTGTGTGTCAGTTATCCTATATAATAAAGAGCTAATATGCAAATGGTCATCATGCCCTCATGCCATCATGCCATAACAGCTCAGACATTCAACACTAGGGAGAGAGAAATGGGACCAGCCAGGCACAAATGAGCTCAAGAGATAGTAAGGGGGACCAGCCAGGCTGTGGCCTGGGAGAGGGACAAGCTGCCTGCCCCAGGTCCCGGGTGCCAGTGACTGGGCTGTGGCCTGGGAGAGGGATAAGCCTGCTGTCCTGCAGTCCTGGGCACCTGTGGCTGCAGCTGGCCCGGGTGAAGCTGGCCAGGTTCCTGGGTGCCAGCGGCTAGTCTAAGGGAAGGAAGCCCAGGTCCCAGCTGCCTGCGACCAGCTGGAGGAGGGAAGCCTGAGTCCCGGGTATGGGACGAGGCAAGGCGGTAAGGGGCGATCAGGTCAGCAGGGGCAGCCGGCATCAGGCAGGCAGGCAGGCAGGCGAGCACTTAGGAGCTAGTGGTCTTGGATTGTGAGAGGCAGTTGGACATCCCCCAAGGGGTCCCAGATTGGAGAGAGTGCAGGCTGGGCTGAGGATCCCCCTGTGCACGAATTTCATGCACCAGGCCTCTAGTACCTCAATAAAAACAGTCAGAAACAAAATTCCTGTGTGAAGATTGAGGGCTTTGGGCACTCTTAGAGGTTCAACTCAGGCTTCTCTAGGTTGCTGCCTATTAAGGAATGACTTTAAAAGTAAGATCTCCAATAAAGGCCAGGCCCTACACTAGGTATTTTCCCTTCGTTTCCTCAGCACCTGGGTAATCTGTGCAAGTGTCCCCCCCAGAGTGCATGGGGCCTGCTCAGCTGACATGTGGGGGAAGCTTGGAGAGATCCTATTAAATCTCAATCCGGTTTTCCCTGCTTTACAATGTGTTGTCCTGGCCCTTTTAGAAAGTGAGTTCTCTGGGGCCGTGTTCCTTAAACCTCCTTCTCACATAATGGGCGTGTGGGAGGGGCTGAAGGACTGATGTGTTTCAGCGATACAGTCAGTTGGCAGCGCCAGCCTCCTGGGCTCAGAGCTAAGGAAAGGGAGGGGAACCTCGGAGGGCAGGACCCTGGGTGTTTTCTCTGCCCCAGGCTGTGTGCTCATCACTGTCAAGCTCCCTGGGGACATGGGGCTGCCTCATGCATATTCCAGCTTGTCTCCAGTGGAGGCAAACTCAGCAGGCAGGCAGGGCTAGGCTGAGACAATGCCTCTGTTCACAGTCTGGAGCTCTTGCTCTCTTCTCACAAACTCAAGTGAGAATTTTAAGGTTGCTAGGAAATGGTTTGCAGTGGAAATCACCGCTGGGTCCCACCTTCCAGCCTCTTGGTGTGCACGTGTGGGGCTGGGGCTGGGGAGGCCACAAACCCGAGCAAATGCCATTAGCTACCTTACCCCTCCCAGGAGGCAGATGTGGGCGAGTCCCCTTTACTGATTGACAGTCCATCGGGAAGGACCTGCTGGACTGATGGATAAAGCCAGGCTTAGCACGATCCTAGGTGGTGAGTCTCGAATTGGCCCAGCTGCCAGGGTAGACAACAGAAGGAACAAGCCCTGGAAGAAGGAGGGGATGAGGAATGATTCTATGAGTGCATGTGAGGGTCATGGGTCAGAGGTTAGGGAGGGTTCACCTGAGGAAGTAATGCCAGGGGGGAAGGTTTGAGGGAGGAAGATGAGGAAAAGCAATTTGTGCAGGAAAACAGCTAATGCCAAACATGGGACCTGAGACAGTCAGCAAGCCCAGGGTGGGGTGAAGGGACCTGACCACATAGGGCTCTGTGCGTCTAAGAGGACTTAGAGGGCTCTGGAATGGGACTGCTGGGTCTGAATTACAGCTCTGCCTCTTACTAATCTGTAGTCTTTGAGCAAGTAACCTAAACTCTCACTGCCTCAGTGTCCACATCTGCATAGTGGGGATGATGATAATAGCATTTATTTCATAGGGTTGTTATGATGATTAAATAGGTTATTAAGTAAAGAACACATAGGATAGGCTGGACACATAGTAACTGCTTAATGTTTTCAACATTAACTTGCCTTTCCTCACTCTGGGTGCACACACAAACACGTATGCTTTCCTTCCCGTTAGACTTCTTCCTGTCCCTGGAGGAAATCTCAGGCAGTTAGGATTCTTGCCTTCTCTTCTTGGGAGCCGGGGAGCACAAAGGAAGGAGCTGAGAGGCAGCCAGAGAACCCAGAGAGAGAGCTCCACGGAAGTGCCTTGAGGCCAACTTCTCTCTCACAGCAGGATTCCTTGCAGTTTCTCCAACGTTGCTTCCTTTTAAAGCCAGTCTGAAAAAGAGGTGCTATCCCAGCAGAAAGGAGAAGAAAAATGAGCTTCCTTTGGCTTTTGCCCAGTGGAGCGCCCCAGGCTGCCGGGCCAAGGCGGGGAGAAGGCACAGCTTGCACAACCTCATGTACATATTTGGAAAAGTCCTTCATTGTTGAGTTCTTTGACCACATTCCAAGGACCCAGCGGTGCCTCCTTGGAGGGTGACCCCGGAGAACCAAGACCGGTCTAGGATATGTTGCAAATTGCCCAGAGGTTTATAGCAACTCTGGTGGCATGATTTGTATACATAAGAGCTCAACATCTTGAAAATCCATCTGGGTACTGAGCTGGGTAAATAAAACCAAGTACTCCTGCAGCTCTGCATGTGAGCTCCCCCAGAAATTTCAGTGCTTAGCCCTGAGCCTGCCTTGCCGTCAGTGGACAACCACTGGCTTCAGGTGACGACCACTGAATTTGTCTCCTGGGAGGGTAAGTGCATGCACCAGGAGATTGGACGAGAGATTGGAAGGAGAGGCAGGCTTCTGTCCGCCATGACCCAGGGAGATCCGGTCGTGTCCGTTCAATCTCCTGCTTCCTACACAATCAGGAGCTGAATTTGGTCCCCACTTTCTTAGATCACCCTAGGATCCTTCAGAGATTCCAAGGGATTCTGGATCAACTTCCTTCTCTGAAGGTGTAGCCCGGGGCACTATGGGCCAGTGTGTTGCCATAGCTCCGGGCATCTCATTTTTATATGACAGTTTCCCAAGCAGAAAGAAAGGAGCTGCAGACAGACCGTTTCCTTAGTGCTATGGTGTAATGAGAAATATGCTTGTCTTTGTCTCTGGCTCCTGGCACAGCGCTCCTAAAGCCCTGTAATTTTCTGAGTGATAAGGATGCTAGGAGCATCTCATATTCTATTATTTGGTCTTGGACCCTGGCTCATAACTCAAGAACTTCTAATACTCTTGGAATCTCTGAGCAGTGAGTGTCTTTGGTATGCTAATGAGATGACTGGTGATAGCGATAACTTTAGGAGTCAACAGAAAGATCAAGCCATGATTAGAAGCTTGAAGCTTTCAGCCCCATATCCCATCCTCCTTGTTCTATGTACCTCTTCATCTGGCTGTTCATCTTTTTTTTTTTTTTTTTAAATATATATTTTATTGATTTTTTACAGAGAGAAAGGGAGAGGGATAGAAAGTTAGAAACATGGATCAGCTGCCTCCGCACACCCCCTACTGGGAATGTGCCCGCAACCAAGATACATGCCCTTGGCCGGAATCGAACCTGGGACCCTTGAGTTCGAAGGCCGACGCTCTATCCACTGAGCAAAACCGGCTAGAGCTCATCTGTATTCTTAATATCCTTCATAATCAACTATAGTGAAATAGTAAATGTTTCTCTGTGTTCTGTGAGCAATTCTAGCAAATTATCGAACCTGAGAAGGGGCTGTGGGAACTCCTGATTCATAGCTGGTTGATCACAAGTACAGATGACAACCTGGGACTTTGATTGAATCTGAAATGGGAGACAGTCTTGAGGGATTGAACCCTTACCCTGTGGGGTACCTGCCAACTCTGGGCCATTAGTACCAGAATTGAGTTAAATTGTAGAACACCCAGTTAGTTAAATTGAGAACTGGAGAATTGTTTGGTGTGGAAAGACCCACACATGATGCCAGAAGTGTTCTGAGAGTAAAGTGTAGTTTTCTTTTACATTCTTTCTCTTATCAAAAAACTTCCCCCAAAGTCCTCAGCAGATCTCTTCTTGTGTCTTATTGGCCAGAACTGTGCCAGAGTCCACCCAGAGCAATCATTGGCCTAGGATTGCTGTGATTGGCTTAGGCCAGGCATGACCCATCATCCCCTGGGCCAGGCACATTGGGCTTCCTCGTGAGGAAGCAGTGGGGAATGGCCTATGTGCAGGAACTCCATTGTCCCGTGGAGCCTTTATCCTAAGAGCAGTCGGGAATCATCTGGCTGCTCATCTGTGTCCTTTGTTGGGCTGTAAGCAGGGGCGTGACATGATCAGATTTGTGTTGTAGAAGATACTCTGGCAGGAGAGTGGTAAATGGGTTGAAGGAGGCAAGAACAGAAGTGGGGGGATTAGTTCTAAACTGTCCAAGCTTTTATCACAGCAAAAAAAAAAGTCATATAGGACTTTGTTCTATGTGCTGTATGTTGAAGGAAGAAATGTCCAAACTGGTAGAGAATATTTATAGGAGTTTATTTGAGCCAAACTGATGACATATGCTAGGGAGCAAGATCTCAGATGTTCCAATGAATAACAGTTTTTCATCTTATTTTAGGCATTTGGAATTAAGGAGGGAACTAAGAAGATCGGAGAAAGCAAGGTGGGAGAAATCAAGGAGGAGATTGGATTACAGAGTAGTTTAGAATAGATTATGTGCTCTCACACTTTAGAAGGCCAGATCTGAAAGGGTATTAAGAGGAGGGATCTTAAAGAGGGCATTTCAAAGGTGTGTTAGCCTAGATGCACAGAAACAATGGGCAGGGCTTGCCTAAGGCAAAGACAAACATTTAACTAAAGAAGGTATGGGCCCCGGGGGCATTAAAAGTAGGAAAGCCAGACAAGTGACACCAAGGCTGACATCAGGACGAGCTTCATTGGATAACGACCCCCTGCCCTGGTGCCAGCCAATCCATCAGTGGAGACCTAGACCCTGAAAAGACACACCTGGAAAGCTGCTGAGTATTCTACTGAGATCTTCCCCCGGATCGCCCCTAAGTTCTCCTCCCTCACAACCCGTAGGATGGAGGGCCCAGTGCACTCTCCCTCCCTGGAGCACTCCAACTCCTTTCCCTTTCCCTATGCTTTCCCTCTCCCCTCCTCCCTTCTGCCCCAGGCACATTAGCATTAGCTTTCCCATGCCCAAGCTCCAAGAGTCCTTCCTTTACCTCTGTAACTTGTTTCCTGAGCCCATTTCTTCTAGGAATTACTTTCTCTACCTCTGCGATTTACCAAATAAATGTTCTCTTATAGTGTGGGTGTTGGCTCTGAATTCTTTCCTAGCCAGAACTCAAATACCAAGGTTGCTGAACCCAGGTCGGGTCTGACGGCATGGGTCTAACACCTGATACCGTTCCCGCTGTCTACAACAGGTCTAGAGCAGGATTCAACAAACTAGGCATGCGGGGTGAATCTGGTGCCCATTTTAGTAAATAAAGTTTTATCGGAGCCAGCTGTGCTCATTTGTACACAAATTGTCCGCGGCTGCTTTGGTGCTACCACAGTATTAACTGAGGAGCTGTGAGCGGGACCACGGGGCCCGTGATGCCTACACTAGTTACCATCTAGCCCTTCATAAAAGCAAGTTTGTCAACCCTAGTCCTGAAAGGCAGACTTTGGAGAGGAAACATTTTCTTGGAACATCTGCAGATGAATGTTTACATGTTCAGCCGCAAAGCTTGGAAGACTTATAGACTGAGAAGAACCACGGAAGTTTTGGCCACAGGAGACTGGAGATTCCAGTGCTGGGGCAGGTAAGGCAGTCTTGGCTTTAGATGGGAATGTTTCTGGCTTCCCCTTCAGAGTCAGAACCGCAGGTGCTGCTGGGTGTTCTGTGCGTGGGAGTCTTGCATTTTCATGGTGCAGCTCCGATGTGGGTCGGTGACAGCAGAGGACGGTGGCCGATGGAGACTCATTGCAGAGGGGGTCGACGCGCAGCCTCCCCTGCCCCGTGACGCCAGCCTCTGCTTCGACAACCTCAACACCTCACTCCACAAAGTTAGCTGCCCCTTTATATAGTGTTTACCCTCCCCCCCCCAAAGTATAGTATATACTTTATAGCTGATAACTTACTTAATTTTCACTCCTTTTCAGGTTTAACTAATTTGAAATAATGGGTGAAACCGGACTAAATTTTGAACAAAGAAAATTTATCCTAAAGTGCCACTAGACATTTTTTTATGGGGATATATAAAAGATAAAGTTTATGGTACAAAACCAGCAACAGTCGATGAATTGAGTGCACACAAATACTGAACAAAATGATTTTTAAAAGAAAAAAAATATATATATATATTGATTTCAGAGAGGAAGGGAGAGGGAGAGATGATGATGAAAGAGAATCATTGATTGGTTGCCTCTTGCACGCCCCCTACTGGGAATCAAGCCCACAACCCAGGCATGTGCCCTTGATTGGAGTCAAATCTGGGACCCTTTAATTCTTGGGCTGATGCTCTATCCATTAAGCCAAAACAGCTAAGGCTGATTTATTTATTTTACAATATTACAAAATAAATCTATTACCAGATTGTAGATACAAAATAATTAGCCATAAACATGCAATAAACATTAATATGTCAAGAAAAAAATAGGTTTTAAATAATATTACCAAAACTGTACTAACATAGTATAATATTACAAAAGTTTTAGGAAATATTAAAAATCTGCAAATAACAGGATTGCATCTATTCTAAAATATTTTTTTTTGGCTCTATTTTTGTTCATCAGTTTATGTTCATTATATTCCATAAATGAGTGAGATCATGTGATATTTATCTTTCTCTGACTGGCTTATTGTGCTTAGCATAATGCTCTCCAGGTCCATCCATGCTGTTGCAAATGATAAGAGTTCTTTTTTACAGCAGTGTAGTATTCCATTGTGTAGATGAACCATAGTTTTCTAATCCACTCATCTCCTGATGGGCACTCAGGCTGTTTCCAAATCTTAGCTATGGTAAATTGTGCTGCTGTGAACATAGGGGTGTTTCTAGTTTCTTGGGATATAGTCCTACAAGTGGGATCACTGGGTCAAATGGAAGTTCCATTTTTAATTTTTTGAGGAAACTCCATTCTGTTTTCCAATGTGGCTGCACCAGTCTGCATTCCCACCAGCAGTGCATGAGGGTTCCTTTTTCTCCACATCCTTGCCAGCACTTTGTTGATTTGTTGATGATAGCCATTCTGACAGGTGTGAGATGATACCTCATTGTTGTTTTGATTTGCATCTCTCAGATGATTAGTGACTGTCCTCTTTTGAAAAGTGTCTATTTGGGTCAATTGCCCATTTTTTGATTGGATTGTTTATCTTCCTTTTGTTAAGTTGTATGAGTTCCCTATAAATTTTGGAGAATAAACCATTATTGGATATAACATTGGCAAATGTGTTCTCCCATTAGTGAGCTTTCTTGCTTTTTGATGGTTTTATTTGCTGTGCAGAAACTTGTTATTTTGATGTAGTTCCATTTGTTTATTTTCTCCTTAGTTTCCATTGTCCTAAGAGCTGTATTGGTAAAGATATTGCTACAACATTTGTCTGATATTTTGCTGTAGGGCTGATTCTTGATGTTTAAGATTCCATTACTTCATATTAGGGGCAGTGCCTAGACCAGAAGGGTCATCAGTTTGAAAACAGGCATTGACAAAAAATATTAATTTCTGTAGATTCTAATAAACTTTGCAAACAAAATGTGTGTTGATAAACACTGACTTTATAATCATTCAAAGAGCATATACATTTTTTTGGGCTACCTCGTATTTACAAAGAACTACAGACTTCCCCTTTTATAACACTCATTATACCTGTTAATTCTATTAATTCTATGAGGCAGGGACCATAACTTGTTTATGATTTCATCCTCATCTTGTAACTCAGTGATAACACTGTGTAAAGCAAATGTCCAACAAATGAATGAATGAATAAGTACATCAAAAGACCACTCCCTAGTTTATCTATTTGATATTTTACCCAAAATTTTTTATTTTTTTTATTTTAGAGAGAGGAAGGAAGAGGAGAGTCAATAGTGAGAGAAAGAAAGAGAGAGAAAGAAACATGTACTTTTCTACTTATTCATGCATTCACTGGTTGATTCTTGTATGTGCCCTGACTGCAACGCTGGTGTATTGGGAAAACACTCTAACCAACTGAGCTGCCTGGCGAGGGCTATTGTCTAGTAGCTCTTGGCACCATCACTATGAAAGGCAGGATCCCATTTAAGAGAGGAGATGAGAAAACCATTAACTTTGTGGCTGCATTTGCAGTCAGCACTCAGAAACCACAGAAGGCCCTAGTGCTAAGATGTGTCCTTGACCTCATGTCTACCTTGACATATGGTGATGACCAGACTCTCCAGAAGGCTGTTGCTGGTATTTCAAGGTTTCTAAGTAGGAGCAGTGCAGCCAACTGGCCTCCATTTAACTGTTCAATTAGATGTGATCCCTGCACTGATAGACAGGAATAGTATGTTGTGAGAGAGATGATCAGGAAGCAGGGCCTTGGACAAAATGGGGTGGAGCTCAAATATTCAAATAATTTTGTATTTTCATGTATTTATATAGGCTGTACTTTGATAACAAGTTAAAAAAAAACACAAAAGGAAAAGAAAGTAATCTTGACACATTGTTATCCAAATTAATAATGACAATAAAAGATCACATTTGTGCCGAAACCGGTTTGGCTCAGTGGATAGAGTGTCGGCCTGCAGACTGAAGGGTCTCAGGTTCGATTCCCGTCAAGGGCATATCCTTGGTTGCTGTTACATCCCCATGGGGTGTGTGCAGGATGCAGCTGATCGATGTTTCTCTCTCATCGATGTTTCTAACTCTCTATCCCACTCTCTTCCTCTCTGTAAAAAAAAAAAAAAAAAAATCAATAAAATATATTAAAAAAAAAAGATCACATTTGTGTTCAACAAGGGCCCAATGCTCTGCTAATCTTACTTGTGTTTTCTTGTTTAGTCCTGAGAATAGTCCTATGAGAGAGTTATGACTCACCATTCACCTAAAAACTATGCAGTGAGCACCTGTCTGTACCAGCCCTGCCCAGGCCAAGTTTCAGAGAAAACAAAGGAGACAAGTCGCTGCCCTCATGGAGCTTACACTGCAGGGGATGACCATTGTCAGCCCCAGCTGGTAATCGAAGACTTGGAGGTTCTGGCAAGTCTGGTAATTTGCCCAATCCTGAGTCCAGGCATTGATCAGACCAGGATTTAGTTCTAGGTGGCCCTGATTTCAAAACTCCAACCATCCTGCCACTCTGCTTCCTTTGCCACTCTGCATCTTCCAGGAGCTTGTGCAGACAGCCCTCTGTCCTGGCTCAGGGGTTTTCTTCAGTTCGTTGTAATATAGATGGATTTCATTTATTTATTTGTAAAGCAGGAAAGGTTCGTGCAACTGAAAAGTGTGAGGGAGGATGGAGTGAGGGCCTCCCCCGTTGCTGTGGAGACGCAGTGTCGGCTTCCTTCTCCAGTGGGAACTCTCTATGGCAGCCCAGGCTTGTGTGGCCCTCACTCGCTTGCTACTGGCCATTCAGAGACAGTCACTAACCTCTCTCCTGGGCTCCAGGAAACACTGGGGCAGTGCCCACCTTGGGGCATGTGCCTTTCTCAGACCTGCTCACAAGGCCACGGGTATGGGCATTCTATTTATAATTGTAGTTATTCTTTGAATATAATTGTAGTCACATGGCACACAATTCAGGAAATTAAAAAAAAAAACCCCACACGTTTACAATAGGAAGTTGTCCCTCCCTCCCTGCACCCAGGAACCTCACAACTCCTCCCAGAGCCCCTTGTTCCTTGTGTATGCCATGGGGACATTGTAAGACAAAGGGAGGGGAGAACCACTGGTGGCTCTGCTTCGTAATTAAGGAAGATGGAGGAGCATAACCCCAAGGCTCCTACGATTGTAGATCTTGTTGCTGAAGTGCAAGGGGTTCCTGAAATGTTTCCCTGGTTCAGGCGGAAGCCTCCATTACATGAGCCACCTTCTGTTTCATTCATTAATCCTGTATTCCAGAACCCTTGAGCACCTGAGGGGGCAGGGCTAGCCGAGGCTAACTCCTGACTCCATTTTGTACTGTGGGGCAGGGTGGAGCTATCCTCCATTTTGTAACTGGACCCTAGCCCTCACCCAACCAATCAGGGTCAGCCAAAGTAGTGACATCACCACCCCTATAAAACCTCTTGATGTGCTAAAGCTCGATCTCATCAGCCATGCTGTCGGCGTGAGTGGGACAGAGCCCATGCTAGCATAGAATTCAGGCTTTCTGCAATTGCATCAGATTCGGCTCCCTGGTGGTCCTTGGGGATCACAAAGTCTGGACGTAACACACCCACAGGAAACAAGTCCACTGAAAGCCCACTTTGGAGCCAATGCTCAGACAGGAGTGTCCCTCATGGAGGACCAGCTGCAGGAATGGAGTAACGACTCTAAAATCCATGTCCTCTCAGGCTGGTGAGCATTCAGCTCTCCTTTCTCCATGGCCTCTCCTGGTTCCTGTTTCTCTTTAATGAATGACTTTTCAAAACACCCCACTTCCTTCCTATCCAGTTCCTATGCAGGTAAGAAAAATTTGAAATATTGAGCTATTGGTTTTAAGAAAAGCCAGGGTAGTCAGTCTTCTGAATCTTAGGTGATAGAAAACACGGGCCGATTCTGGTCAGCAGCAGTAAGTCATCTCCTGGGAAAGGGGGCGGGAGCATTGTGTTTTTCACAGACTCGCTGATGAGGCTGACTTAGTGGTAGAGTCAGGCCATTTGTCAGTACAAAGCAATGAATATTTTTAATGTCCACTGAACTTATCTCTCTCCTCAGTTTCAATAACACTAAGAATATGTATGAGAAATGGATATCCTTAACCATCCTTTTGAGATCATACATAGTAATTTAATGCCAGTATATAATGAAATATGAAACATTCAAGGTAAAAAAGTTGGCACACTGATTTGCTTCATCTTTTACTTACGTGGATGTTTTCCTTTACAACAAATCTTTCTGTTGCCAAAGACCATTTGGCTCTCCTTCCATGCCCCCATTCGATTCTCCAGACTTCTGCTAACCCAGACCCTATTTAAATAAATTATAGGCACATAGGCATTCCATGGGGACTGGGTCACAACATAAGGTGCCCATTTTCTCCTTGTGTCAACTCTCCAAACACTCTCTGCATATGGTTGGAAGCTATTGGCAAAAGAGCATGAGGGTTGGTATAATAAATAGCAAGAGTGGCTAACAGGTCAAACAGTAACCTGTTCCAACACACACCAGGCACGAAGCAATGTCTAAAATGATAACTACTCAGACACTGCTTGGCAATCTGGGGCTCTTACAGGGTTGGTTGAAGGGTGTTGGCAGTGGATAGAGAAAGAAATTTAATGTGCAAGATTAAGAACCGAGGAGCACAAAGATGACTGAGACACTGTCCCATTTTGACCATACGACAATATAGGATGGCAGATGGACTTCAATTTGAGAAATATTTATTGCATATGTACTCTGTGCCGGGCAATAGGGAAAGAGAGAATAAGGTGGAGGGACCTGTTCACCTACAGCCCATAACCTGATGGGGAGACAGACATGTGAGCAGAGGGCTGTGAGGCCAAGTGAGGAGCGAATGTCAGAGTGCTCCTGGGAGAATGTAGAAGGCCATCAAGGACCAGAAATGGCTTCATGGAGGAGGTGACAGAAGCCTTGGAAGGTGAATAGGAATTTGTTAGGCATAGAAGAGGGGAAGGGCAATGGGGTGGAGGTGGCTGAGGAGAAATAGCGCAAACAATAGGAAGTAGGAATGTTTGGGAATAATAGAAGTATGGTAATACAAGTACACAGTATTGTGTAGCACCATGCTCAGGCACTGTTCTTAGATTTTAGACATGCTGGCTCACTGAATCCTTGCAACAGCCTATGCAGAGGTGAGACTGGGTCACCTACTCATGATCACTGCTAATTAGTGACAGCTGGTATTCAAACCTTCACGGGTTTGTGTCCTTCACCCAAACACTCTGCCATCATGTGCCCTGAGCACATGACATAGGGGGAAGGAAGGCTGCTAGGGCTGAATGGTGGAGGGCATTGCCTGCCCTCTGCTGGAGCTGAGAGTTTACCCTGTAGCAGAAGAGTCTGCATAGGAAAGCTTGCAACCAGATCCGTTCTTTGGAAAAATCACCTTCGTAGCTGTGATGATGAGCTAGAGCAGACTAATAGGGAGGTTGGCTTAAGGCTATTGCAGCTGTCCAGGTCAGATCTGTAAGGCCTGAAGGGCAGAAGCCAAGGGCTGGAAAGGAGGGGAGAGATTTGAGTTACTTAAGGAATCAGATGACCAGGGTTGAGGGAACAATTGGATACAGAGGAGTGACAGGAGTTGTCAATGAGGCACCATTGGGCGCCATTCACAGCTGCCAGCTCTAAACTGCAGCTCTGGTCTTATGTGCAATGTGGGGACTAGTTCCTCACTGAGATGCTGCCCCAGGTGCGGACCAGCTCAGTACCACAGACACCAAGCTGTAGAAAAGATACAGAAGCAAGTAATCCCCTTGAATTAGAGCAGGGGATTACCTGTGCTCCACAGGGTGTTGGAAACTCTTCCTATGGCAGAATCTGCTAAACGCAGGACCTCTTTCCCCCAAGTCCTGGGCCCCCCACCCCCTTTACTCCCACCCAAGAAAGCAAAAATTTCGGTTGCATCATTACAACTTCTGCACGCCAGGGCCACTTTACATTTCCTCTCAGTGTAGTTCACTGTCTCGACCTCCCCTTCCGAACTAATTTCTTGGTCTCACCTTTGCATACTTAAGAGGCTCATTAAAGCATTTTCCCAAACAAAAGATTCTCCCAAAGATGAATCTTGCTGCCACCCCTAGAATGTAGGAACAGCTGCAGGCATCTTTGAAAAATAGCAACGTTTTCATTTCTCCCAAAGTATTAAATATTGCAAAAAGGCTAAGAATGAAGACCATTAGATTTACCCAGTGTCTCGTTGAACAAATGTTTATTGAGGAAGAAATTTCACCTCCAGTAATAGAGGGTCAATCCTCTTGCTAAAGACAATGAGAAAAGCTGGGCATATTAAAAATAGCCTGTTATATCCAAAAGCTCAACCAGCTCTGGCCCAGGCTGCGGTAGCCCAGCTTCCACTCCTCTTCCTGACCCAGAAAAGTCTCAGTTCCTGCAACTGGATTTTTAGTGTCCTCCTTCCCAACCTCCCCCACCCACTAACATTAAGCAAAAGCAAACATAAACATCTAGTGGGAGTTATCATCACCTGAGACCTCAAGTTATGCCAATAAACAATTTTTTTTTAATACAACCAACATCAAGTCAAAGTTAAAACCAGGGATATGGGTAAACATGATAATATGATGGCTATCCATAAAAAATAGATAATAGATATACAAGAGCTCAGATATTAAAGTTATCAGGCACAGATTTAACATAGTTATTGAGTAACTATTATATGCCAGGCACTTGTGGTAGCCATTGAAGATAAAATAGTGAACAAACAAAACACAATTCCTGCTTTTATAGTGCTTTGTAGTCTCCTGGGAGAAATAGGTACTAATGAAATAAGTCACCCTGTAGTAGACTGCAAACACAGGCCCAGTTCCGAAGCTAAATTGGTACAGCTGCTGTGGAAACAGTATGGCGGTTCCTCAAAGAATTAAAAAGAGAATTACCATATGACCCAGCAATTTCACTTCCAGGTATATAGACCCAAACTATTTGAAAGTGGAGCCTTAAAGAGACATTTGTACACACATGTATAGTAGCATTACTCACGCTAGTCAAAAGTGGATGCAACTCCACTGTCTATCCACAAATGAATGAATAGCAAAACATGTTATATACATAAAATGGAATATTATTCAGCCTTAGAAAGAAAGGAAATTCTGACGGATGCTACAACATGGCTAAACTTGAACACATTAAACTAAGTGTAGTACACTAGTCACAAAAACACAAATGCAAATGATATGAGGTACTTAGAGTAGTCTAAATCATAAAGACAGAAAGTATAATTGTAGTTGTCAGGGACAGGAGAATGGAGGGGGATCATTGTTTAATAGGTATAGTTTCAGTTTTACAAGCTAAAAAGAGTTATGGGGATGAATGGTGGTGATGGCTACAAAACATTGTGAATGTATTTAATACCATTGAACCGTACACTTAAAGTTATTAAGATGGTAAAGTTTATGTTATATGTCATTTAACACAACAAAAAAGACAAGCAAATGGGCCCAGTTCCCACCCTTCCCTTCCCATATCTATTCCCTTTGTAATTTAACTTTGCAGTTCTCCCTACAATAGGTAAAGCCTCTCTGATTAACCGTGCATTTGCTGTAGCCAATAGAATGGGGCAAAAGTGCTGGTGTGCAAGTTCTGAGTCCAGATTTCCACAGGCCTGTGTCTATCTACTTATCCTCTTGGGAAGCTGGCACTAAGAACAATTCTGGCACTAAGAACAACACTAAGAAAAAGACTATCCCAGCCAATGCTCCACACTTGAGAGAGCCCAACCAAGGTCAGCAAACCTGTCTACCTCACCTGCAGCTGACACATATGCATGAGTGAGTGCCACCAAGCCAAACTCACATCGGTTGAACTTCCCAAAAGGCCCACGGACATTTGAGAACAAATATTTATTGTTGCGTACTACTTTGGTGAGGGTTATTATGCAGAATTATTGTGGCAAACATGACCGATACACATACCCGAGTTACTATGATCAGAGAGATGAAAAAGAAGGTGCAACCTGATCAAAGGTGGAGAGCGAGGGAAGGCTTCCCTGAGGAAGTGATGCTTGAGGTGAGATCTGGATGATGAAGATGTTAAATGAGCAAAAAAGAGCACAGAGCATTCTGACTGCCAATGACTCATGCTTGAGCAGTGAAGACATCTGAGGCACTGAAGGGAGTCAATAAAGTCAATGTGAGAGGGTTTAAGACTAGATTAAGAAGATAGACAGGGAATAGATCATAGAGGGCCATGACTTTATTTCTTCTTCTATCAAATAGAGGCAATAACTTTTTTAAAAATTTATTTTTTTAATGATTTCAGAGAGGAAGGGAAGGGGAGAGAGAGAGAGAGAAACATCAATAGAGGGAATCATTGATTGTCTGCCTCCTACACGCCCCCACACTGGGGATTGAGTCCATCTGAAATGGAACAGTGACCTCTGGTCCATAGATCCACGTTCAACCACAGACCAGGCGATGCAGTATCTTTTGATTCTCTTCATTGCATTGATGAAAATATTAGTATCTGTATTCTTCCCTTTATTCCCTTTCTCTCTTCCATAACCCTGGTTCTGTCATTTATACACGTTATCTTTTATATTGTCAAAGTCAATGATGCTTATGCTTTAGCTCCAGGTTAATTCTAGAAGTAAAAGATGAATAAAGTGGCTTACATTATAAAGACTTTCTATTATTATGACAAAGACCTTATTCCCTGTACTTTGATCTCAATTTTCTCACATCAGTTTAAATGATAAAAATTGCTTTTCTTTGTCTTTTACTCTATTTTTCTAAACTATTTACAATATCAGAACTTCTAGTGAGAAAATGTTTCACTGGAGAATTTCCTCCTGGGACCTGAGCTCTCCCACTCCAATGTAGTCTATTTGTTCTGATGTCCTCCTGCAACTTCTCTTCACTGTATTTATGGATTACATAGCTATTTCTAGAAACCAATGTTTCTTCTGCCGATCTCTAGAAGGAATAACCTGCTAAGAAGGGCTCCTTGTGATTAATTGGGCTCAAATTCATAACTGGAGTCTAGCGCCCTTGCTGGCAGAGGCCTCTCGTGCACACTGCATTTCAGGGAAAAAGCCTCAGACTAAGCTGCCAGCCTCTTGGACTGTGCTCCTGCCATCTGAGCCAACCCTTATAGGGGAGTTCCTAGAACGGTCTTTCAACCAATAGGCTGAGATCTGCTCTGTCCAATCAAAACTATATCCTCATTTGCATCTTTACTGACCAATCAGAGAAGCTCCATAATGATCAATTAGAATACACAACTCTCACCAATCAGAGCAGTGCCATTGGAGCAATCAGACTGTGCAGATTTGAATTCCTCATTTGCATAAAAATGGACCCATCAGGGATGAGGTGAGAAATTTATAAAAGGGACGCTCGGTTTGTATCTTGGGAGTGCACTTTCATTTTCTACTGAAGGCTGCTTTGCAAACTGTTTATCTGAATAAAGTTTCTCCTTTTAGCACACTCTAGATTGGGGACTTCTATTGGCAGTGGATTGGTGGCAGCCAACATTGTGGACACTACTTTTATTATTTATTATTTTATCCTCACTGGAGGACATGTTTGATGAGAAAGAGAAAGAGAGGGGGGGGGGAGAGAGAGAGAGAGAGAGAGAGAGAGAGAGAGAGAGAGAGAGAGAGAGAGAGAGAGAGAGAGAGACATGGATATAAGAGAGAAACATTGATTGGTTGCCTCCCAATGTGACCAGGCCAGGGATTGAACCCAAAACTTAGGTTTGTGCCCTAACTGGGAACTGAACCCCAACCTCCTTTTGGTGTACCAGATGGTACTCAACCAACTGAGCTACCTGCCAGGGCTTGTTGGCACTTCTTTCTTGGTTTACTACTCATATCTTGCTAAGCATAGCTTCCAGAAACTTCCTTATAAAGAGTTGTGAAAGCCGAAACTGGTTTGGCTCAATGGATAGAGCATCGGCTTGGGGACCGAAAGATCCCGGGTTCGATTCTGGTCAAGGGAATGTACCTTGGTTGCGGGCATATCCCCAGTAGGGAGTGTGCAAGAGGCAGCTGATTGATGACTCTCTCTCATCGATGTTTCTAGCTTTCTATCTCTCTCCCTTCCTCTCTGTACAAAATCAATAAAATGTATTTTTTAAAAAAAAGAGTTGTGAAAGGTAAATTGTTTTTTATTCATATATGTCTGAAAATGTTTTTATATAACTCATGCATTTGATAAATAACTTACCTGTAACAATGTAATAATCGATATTGAAAGTAAGGATCTTTAGGAATTTTGAAGGCATTGTTTTATTATATTCCACCACCCAGACTTGCTAGTGGGAAGTCTATCATCTCTTTTTTATTTTATTTAACATAGTTTTTTTTTTTTTATGGGATATGATGCATGTGCAGAAAAGTATACATAGAACTCAGTAATTTATCACAGAGCAAACACTTGTGCAACTACTGGCCTCATCAAATTCCTAGCGACCTCTTTACCCCTAACCCCCTGTTGCCTCTCCCCCAGATTACTACTCCTTCCCTTCCCAGAATGGTAACTATGATCCTGATTTTAATGGTAATCATGTCTTTATTTTTCCTCATAGCTTTACCACTTAAGCTCATGTTCCTAAATCCTTTAGTTTATTTTTGCCTATTTTTAAAACTTAAATGTATTGAAGAAAAGAATGTTTTCTTTCAACCATACTTCTTTCACTCAACATTATGTTTGAGAGATTTTTCAATTTTTATTTTTTATTTAAAAAATATTTTATTGATTTTTTACAGAGAGGAAGGAAGAGAGATAGAGAGTTAGAAACATCAATGAGAGAGATACATGCCCTTGACCAGAATCGAACCTAGGACCTCTCAGCCCACAGGCCAAACCGGTTTCGGCGATTTTTCCATTTAAAAAATATATATATTTTATTGTTTTTTTTTTTACAGAGAGGAAGGGGGAGAGATAGAGAGTAAGAAACATCGATCAGTTGCCTCCTGCACACCCCCCACTGGGGATGTGCCCGCAATCAAGGTACATGCCCTTGACCAGAATGGAACCCGGGACCCTTCAGTCCACAGGCTGACGCTCCATCCACTGAGCCAAACCAGCTTCGGCAAGATTTTTCCATTTTTATGGTTAAGTTTTTCTTCACCCTGATACTATGAAGATCTTTTCCTATATTATCTTCTAAAAGTGCTATTGTTTATTTGCATTTAGATTCATAATTTACCTGGAATTCATGTTGGTGTATGTTATGAGGTAAGGATCAAGTTTGATTTTTTCCCCCTGCATGGATATCCAATTAACTGAGCATCATTTATTGAAAAAAAAAGGTTATTCTCCAGTTCTCTTTAATATCATTGTTTCTGCAGTTGTCATCAATTATTTTTTAAAAAAATATATTTTATTGATTTTGTACAGAGAGGAAGGGGGAGAGAGAGAGAGTTAGAATGAGAGTCATCATTCAGCTGCCTGAGAGAGATGTCATCGTTCAGCTGCCTCTTGCACACCCCCTACTGGGGATATGCCCGCAACCAAGGTACATGCCCTTGACCGGAATCAAACCCGGGACCCTTCAGTCCCCAAGCCGACGCTCTATCCATTGAGCCAAACCGGTCTCGGCTGCAGTTGTCATCAATTATTTGTGTGTCTGCATGTGCGCATATTTCTGGGCTCTAATCGTTGCCATTGGTTTATCTAATCTTGTACCAATACTACATTCTCTTAATCAGTGTAGGGTTATAACCCTGATATCTCACTAAGTTCTCACACTTTGTTCCTTACAAATGACATGTTTTGGGTCCTTGACATTTTTAGATTATTATTAGAATTAGCTTGCCACAAAATTAACCCGTTGGTATTTTTATTGGAGTTGTATTGACTCTATAGATCAGTTTGGTAATAATTGATGTCTTTAAAATATTTAGTCTTCAATCTATGCACACAGTATATCACTTCTACTAGTTACATATTTCTGTGTAACAAACTACCCTAAAATTTAGTGACTCGAAACAGTAATAATTTATTATTGTCCATGATTCTGTGGGTTGCCTGGGCTGGAGGCCTGACAGTTGGCGAAGGCTGTCAGCTGAGATGCCTTTGTTCTCTCCCATGTGGCCTCTTACCCTCTTAGCACAGTCTGTTTGTTCTATTTTTTAAAAATATGTTTTTATTGATTTCAGAGAGGGGAAAGGGAGAGAGAATCAATGATGAGAGAGAATCATTGATCAGCTGCCTCCTGCACACCCCCTACTGGGGATCAAGCCCAGAAGCCAAGCATGTGCCCTAACCAGGAATCGAACCATGACTTCCGGTTCTTAGGTCACCCTTAGAACCACGAGCCACACCAGTTGGGCACTGTTTGTTCTGTTCTGTTTTGAATATGGCAGACCCAGGGGAGTGCTGCGAGAGGACAAAATGGCCCTTGAGGCCTGTGCTCTGGAACTCACACAGCATCTTTCCACCACAGCATTCCCATCATGTCTCTGTTGGTCAAAGAAAATCACAAGGGCACCCAGATTCAAGAAGTAGGGAAATAAAACCTACCTCCTAATGGGAGGAGCTGTAAAGAATTTGAGAAATATTTAACATCTCACATTATTCTTTTATATAAGTAAAAACTTATTTTTTCTCCTTTATAGTTTTCAGTGTAGAGGAATGTATTTATTGGATATATTTTAGGTATCCGATATATATTTTTTAATCCTCACCTGAGGGTATTTTTTATTGATTTTAGAGGGAGAAAGGAAGGATAGAGGGAGGAGGAGAGGAAGATAGATAGAGATGGTAGATAGATAGATAGATAGATAGATAGATAGATAGATAGACAGATAGATAAATAGAAACATTGATATGAGAGATAAGCCTCAATCAATTGCCTGATGTCCCTGACTGGGGATTGAACCCACAACCTCGGTACGTGCCCTGAGCAGGAATGGTGTATGGGACCACACTCCAACCAACTGAGCCACTCCATCCAGAGTGGTAGCTGATGTTTTGATACTGCCGTAAGAGTTTTTTTTTCTTTAAAAAAAAAACTTATTGTAGTATAAGATGCATATAGTGAAACACACCCATTTTAAGTGTACAGTTTGGTGGGTTTTGCCAAACGTTTACATCCATGTAACCACTGCACAATTAAGGTGAACATTTCCGTCACCCACAAATACCCTTTACAATCAATCCCTTTCTACTTCTGGCTTCAGGCCATCATTAATTTGCTTTCCATTTTTATAGATTAGTTTTACCATTTGGGACTTCATATAAATGGAACAACACAGTATATGCTCTTTTGTGTCTGTCTTCTTTTGCTCAGTACATGTTTTTGAGATTCGTCTTACTGCCTGTATCAGCAGTTCATTACTTTTAGTTATGTATTCACTTTTTATTTAAAAAATTTATATCCTCACCCAAGGATATGCTTTTATCATAGGGAGAAAGGAAGGTAGAAAGAGAAACATTGATGTGAGAGAAACATCCACCGGTTGCCTCCTATACGTGACCCAACCAGGGATGGAACCCACAACCTAAGTATGTGCCCTTGATCCTTACCTAATATTGCTTTATTAGGGTGACATTGCAAGTGAGGTGTACAGGACGATGTTCCAATCAACTGAGCCACCTGGCCAGGGCTCATTGCTTTTTTTAAACACATATTTTTTTATTCACTTATTGTAATTTTATTCATATGGGATATAAAATAAAAACATAAAAACAAATGAATAAACAAGCAAACAACCCCCCCCCCCCCCCCCAGATACAGACATAAAAATGGTGGTTAACAGAGGGGAAGGGGGATGGTGGGAGGAAAACAAAGATAATAAAGGGGATTAAATATATGGTGATGGAAGTTCATGTCATGTGATTGCTGAGTGCCTTGTAGGGCTATGCCACAGTTTGCTTACCTTGTCTCCAAGTGATGGGCATTTGAGTTGGATTGGGTTGTTTCCAGTTTATGGCTATAATGAATAGTGCTGTTAGAATGTTTGGCTATAAATGTCAAATGGCATTGGATTGAATAAATAATAAGGAGTCATTACTGGGTTCTATGGTAAGTATATGTTTAATTTTATAGTAAAGTAACTGTTTTCCAAAGTTGTTGCATTATTTTACATGTCCCACCAACAATGTATGAGAATCCCAGTTGCTCTGCCTCTTCACCAAGACTAGGTATTTTCAATTTCTTCATTCTTTTTTGAATCTTACTAGGATCACTTTCCACCTGCTTGAAGTAAACCTGTAGAATTTCCCTTAATGTGGATCCACTGGTGGCAAATTCTCTGTTTTTGTTTGTTTGGAAATGTCTTTATTTTGCCTTAAATTTTGAAACACATTATCACTGGCTGCATAATCCTACTTCGGTCACTTCTTTTCAGGCTATTAATGATATGGTTTTATTGTCTTCTGGTTTTCATTGTTTGTGTTTAGAATTCAGCTCTATTTGGGGATCTTTTAAAGCAATAAGCCTTTTCTCCCCCCCGTTTGCTTTTAAGATTTTTTTCTTTGTCTTTGGTGTTTGGCAGTTTCCTTATGATGTGACTAATTGTGTATTTATTTTTATTTATCCTGCTTGAATTTTGTTCAGGTTCTTGAATATGTGGATTTGTATTACCAGTTCTGGAAAATCATCAACCATTACCTTTGGAAATATTTTTCTGACTCATTTTTCTTTTCCATCTCTTTCTAAGACAGAAACATTAAATACACAATAGATGATCTCACTTTAGACTCAATAGCTCAACCTATTTAATATATCTTCCACATTTTTGTTTTTGCATGTTTTAATGTGGATAATTTCTTCTGACTTATCACTTAATTCTCATTTTACTGTATCAAATCCTAATATGTTAGGATGTTAATTTTAGCTACGTTATATTTTATTTTGCAAAAGTTCTATTTGGTGTTTCTTTTGTGGTATCTCCTAAGCCAGTGAGTGGTCAGCAAACTCATTAGTCAACAGAGCCAAATATCAACAGTACAAAGACTGAAATTTCTTTTGAGAGCTAAATTTTTAAAATAAAACTTCTAACGCCACTTCTTCAAAACAGACTTGCACAGGCCGTGGTATTTTGTGGAAGAGCCACCCTCAAGGGGCCAAAGAGCCACATGTGGCTCGTGAGCCGCAGTTTGCCGACCATGGTCCTAAACCAATCTATATTTTTATTGCCATTCTAAGTTACTGTATTTTCTTCTTTACTACCTATATCTTATAAACCTTGTATTTTATTAAAATATATTAATTGTAATTTCTTGGAGTTTTTTAATACTTCCAATTCCAGAAGTATTTATGGGTCTTGTTTTGCTGTCTGTAGTGTCCACTGATTTTACTCACGACACATCGATTCCTTGTGCTCTTGTTTATCTATGATTATGTGCTGCTCAGCCTGCTAAGGAAGGCATGGACAGAGATAGGCAAAATTTCCTATAAGTGAGTATATAATAACTAGAGGCCCAATGCACAGAATTTGTGCAAGGGGCTCTGCCTTGGCTCTTGCCCGCAGTGGCAGCTGCCTCGGCCCTCGCAGCCCCGGCTTCGTCCCGAAGGTCGTCTGGAAGGGCGTCCGGTCTAATTAGCATGTTACGCTTTTATTAGTATAGATAAGTGTTTTGGGCTTTGCTAGCCTCATATCGTCTCTATCACTCCTTGTCTGTCCCCCTCAGCCCCACACCTCCTTCTTCTAATAAGCCTTTAGAGTCTAGACCAGTGTTTCCCAACCTTCTCTCATGATGAGAATCACCTGGTGGAGTTGTTAAAACACAGATTCCTGAATCCCAACTAAGAAGTGCTAAACTAGAATTTTGGGGAACATATAGGTAAAATTGTATACTTAACTAGTGCTCTAAGACAGATTTTATATACAGAGCACTAAGTTAGGTATGCAATTTTACCTATATGTTCTCAAAAATTCTAGTTTAGCACTTCTTAGTTGGGATTCAGGAATCTGTGTTTTAACAACTCCACCAGGTGATTCTCATCATGAGAGAAGGTTGGGAAACACTGGTCTAGACACATGCAAACTACTTTTATTTTGTGTATCTTAGAAAAACAGGCTGTGGTCTGGATTTGGCTTGTGAGCTATAGTTTGCTAACCTCTGGCCTAGGATGTCTTTCTCCAAAGAGTTTTATAGTTTGTTTCTCTCTCCCTCTCCTCCCCCACTCCCCCATTTTAAAAAATATATATTTTATTGATTTTTTACAATGAGGAAGGGAGAGAGATAGAGAGTTAGAAACGTCGATGAGAGAGAAACACCGACCAGCTGCCTCTTGCACACCCCCTACTGGGGATGTGCCCACAACCAACGTACATGCCCCTGACCGGAATCGAACCTGGGACCTTTCAGTCTGCAGACTGACGCTCTACCACTGAGCCAAACTGGTTTTGGCCCACTCCCCCATTTTTCAGAGTCTAGGGGCATTATCAGCCTGGGACTATTTTAGTTAAATGTTTGACTTATTATTTTTTTTAATTGGACCACGTGGGTGATGTGAATTAGGGCTTCAGTACATGAAGGCAGTTTACTTTTGGTTCACTCTTACCTGAGAGTCTGCTGGGTGTGTGGAGGTCTCTGATTGGACACCCTGCCTTACATATGTTCGGCATCTGAGCTTTTGCCATGAGAGCTGTCAAAACCAAAGTCCAAGTTTGCCAGGATTTGAAAATGCCTTTGGACAGCCATAGCCCCAGTGCTCCACTTATTACCCTGGATTTCTGCATTTCCTTTACTTTGGCCTGATCATTCCTTCCTTTCCTTGGTGGCTCTACAATGCTGTTAAGATGTTTTTAGAAATATCTTATTCATTACTTTTGGTGTTTATAGCAAGAAGGATAGTCCAAATAAACCTAGCCTGCTATAATAAAAACAGAAATATTGGAGGAAAGAATTTTATTTTCTTCTAAAAATTATATCAAATAGCCTTTATGGGTGAAAATGACCTTCTGAGAGACTATTTAAAATTGTTTTGTTCAGTTATGTTAGTAAGTCTTAGTGGAAAATGAAACATCCTATTATTAGAAAAGTAGAGTATAGCAAATGAATGCTCAGCTGGAAAAAAAAATCAATGTGAATTTATGATCTTAATAAAATATATGTTTCAAGCTCTGTTAATACAGTGTCCAACAACAAAAACACTTTACCATTAAGAAATATCAATCTAGCCAAAACCGGTTTGGCTCAGTGGTAGAGCATTGGTCTGCGGACTGAAAGGTCCCAGGTTCGATTCCGGTCAGGGGCATGTACGTTGGTTGCGGGCACATCCCCGGTAGTAGGTGTGCAAGAGGCAGCTGGTCGATGTTTCTCTCTCATCAACGTTTCTAGCTCTCTATCTCTCTCCCTTCCTCTCTGTAAAAAAACAAAACAAAACCCAACAAAATATATTAAAAAAAGAAAAAAAGAAAAAAAAGAAGAAATATCAATCTAATACTCAGAATTGGGTCTCTAGTATCACTATTCATTTCAAAAACTTGGAAAAAGCAGAAGGATTCTAAAAAATTTTGTTGTTTTCCAGAAGCAAGGATAATTTCAAATGTGTTTGGGCTGAACAAATTGTCATTAAGTGGTGACAATGTGAGCATAAAGAATACAAACAATTATGATTGTAATTATTTGCAATAAATTAAGTACACGAAAGTTCATAAGTTGATAATTATACTCAAAAGATAAAAGTTAATAGTAAATGTACAAAAAGTAGTTGTAATACAAAAGAAAGAATGGCTAATTCTTATGACTTTATATACACAGAAAGATCTTATATAGAGTGTGTGGTGCTTTTAAATATATTTTATTGATTTTATAGAGGAAGGGAGAGGGGGAGAGAGAGAGAAAAAAAAAAACACCAAACATCAATGATGAAAGGGAATCATTGATTGGCTGCCTCCTGAACACCCTCCACTGGGGATCGAACCCGCAACCCGGGCATGTGCCCTGACCTACTGGTTTATGGGTTATTGTTCAACCACTGAGACACACTGGCCAGGTGAATGTTTGGTGCTTTAAAAACACATGGTGGGCTATTAAATACATTTAATGTTTTATTAATTTTTAATCCTCACCTAAGGACATGCTTATTGATTTTAGAGAGAGGGGTTGCTGGGGAGGGGGAGAGAGTGAGAGCGAGAGAGAGAGCGAGAGAGCGAGAGAGCAAGAGTGAGAGCAAGAGAGAGAGAGAGAGAGAGAGAGAAACATTGATGTGAAAGAGGAACATGGATGGGTTGCTTTTCGTAAGCACCGATTGAGTCTGAACCTACAACCTAGGTATGCGTCCTGACTGGGAATCGAACCCACAATCTTTGGGTGTACTGGATAATGCTCCTACCAACTAAGCCACACCAATAGGGCTACATTTAGTGTTTTAATCCTTGTAAGCAAGAAAGAACAGACATGAAAATGAGCCAAGAATCTTGGAAAAAATCAGAGGTACCAAGAATAAGATAGACTATTGGAAACTATGGGTCAATAAAAAGCACCAGGCTGATAAGGAGTCAACAATTGTTCTGCATCGGTGGTCATCCACGACAGCAGGACCAAGGCCTTCCAAAGAGGAGGAGTGACCGCACAGACTCAGCTCTCGTTCAGATGTTCTTGTGAATTATAATGAGATTCTGACAAGGCCCACTTAAAATTTCAATAATACTGGTAGAGTAGGTAAATAGATCACAATGATAATTCATTAGGTAATTCTGAGCTAGAATAATGTGCCATATCTGGGAAAAAGATGAAATGTCAAAAATATGAATTTTACATGAAATCAATCCTGATGTAATGAGTGAAATTTTCTTCTTAAAGAAGCTCAGGCTCAGGTTTGATTCTCCTTGGATGGTGCAACCAGGTCCTGTGTGTCAACCAAGTGCAAATAAGTTGAGTCCCAGATCTTGCAAGTTTAGCTTCTGTGAGGCAGCCATTGTTTATCTTTTGAGTCTAAGAAGATGACTACAGAAGGTATAGACCAGCTTTACCCCAAAGAAACATCTACAGTGGTGGAAATAGTCTATGTCTATTTTGTCCTTAGAGTAGCCCCCAGCTATGTGTAGCTAATTAACTCTTTTAAAATATTTTTATTGATTTCAGAAAAGAGAGAGGGAGAGAGAAATAGAAACATCAATGATGAGAGAGAATCATAAATTGGCTGCCTCCTGCACACCCCCCACTGGGGATTGAGCCCATAACGTGGGCATGTGCTCTGTCTGGGAATCAAACCGTGTTCTCCTGATTCATAGGTCGATGCTCCACCACTGAGCCCCATCGCCTGGGCTACTTGGATCTTTAAATGTGGCTAGTGGAAACTGAATTTTAAATTTAATGTAATTAACTTAAATTTTAAATTTAAATTAAACAACTTAGCTTTAAATAGTCTTATATGACTACTTGATACCCTATTGGACAAAGCAGGTGTAATAACCTATCTGGTAAAATTTCTACAATCTTAGGAGTTAACTCAGAAAAGGGTAAAGTTACTTAAATTTAACTTAGTGGTATTAGTATTTTTAAGTGTTTTAGTTTAATGTAACAATAACAATCAGATTTTAAACATTATGATATTTTTGGGGTATTTAAGGAAATCTGATATGATCATAAAAGCTATGACCTTAAACACACAGAAGAATGATGAAATAAGTAATTAGTTTTTCATGTTTGTGGAAACCTATTTTGATAAATACATCAGGTGTGGTTTGTATTTTGTGAGTCATATGTAACTGAGAGAAATGCTCATATTTTTTACATTTTAATTTTTTAAAGCAACATGGTAATATTTATTTATTTTTATGTGTAGTTGGTATATAATATTATATTGGTTATATTAGTTTCAGCTCTACAATATAGTGATTTAACATTATATGTATATATTTTTTAATTTAAATTTATTAGAGTGACATTGGTTAATGACATTGTATAAGTTTCAAGTGTACAATTCTATAATACATTATTTGTATATTGCATTGTGTGTTCACCACCCAAAATCAAGTGTCCTTCTGTCACCATATATTTGACCCCTTTTATCTTCTTCATCCTCTTCCCACGCCCTTCCTCTCTGGTAACCATCATACTGTTGTCTGTGTCTATGAATTTCTTTGTTCATTTATTGCTTTATGTTTTGTATCCCAAATATGAATGGAAATCATATGGTTCTTGTCCTTTTCACTTGACTTATTTCACTTAGCATGATATTCTCAAGATCCATCCAACTTGTCACAAATGGCAGTGTTTCTCCTTTCTATGGCTGAGTAGTGGGATGTTAATGGTTTTGATGTTTTGAAAGATGCTACATGCTTAGTAGAATTATAATAACCTGGATGGTAAGCAAACTTCATGGAGTAGTGATTGTTCCTCTCAACGCCCCTGGATCCTTCGGCTTTCCCTACATTGACTCTTTACATTTTATATTTCTAAATATAGATGTGCCTTGCTTTCAGAAAACTCAGCATAGGGCTGTGTGCACTTACCTCCCTGAACAGTTCTATTCATAGGTTATATATTCTTTCGGGAATGTTTCTAAGCAGACAGTACCCTTTTCTCTCTCCATTCAGTCTTCACAGGTGAGCCCGGCGGGTCCCCAGCTTTTGTCCATATTGTGCATCTACCAGTAAGTTTTGCCGAATACTCGGTTGCTCTTGTACATTTTCAGGGTTTTTGGTTTCAGTGAGACTTTTACCTGACCCCTATATTTAAAGTTAGAACTCTCAGCTCATTTTCCTTTACTGCATTTTTTTTTTAATGTCCACTTCCCATCCCTGTTATAAAATAAGTTCAACAAGGAGCAAGGTTTTTAAAATCTCTGCATGTTTAAAAAATAATAATCTCTCACACCAAGGCACATAGTAGGCACTCAAAATAGAATATCATTGAATAAATGAATGAATAAATGAAGTTAATTTGGCTTGATTAGCCTGTGTGAAATGTAAGAATTCTTTGAAATATAATTATTTTCAATTAGTTTGCCAGAATTCAGTTTTCAAAGCTGTTCTTAGTGTTTGACATAATTAATGTTCCTTTTGACAAGACCTTGTGTCATGGGAAAGATCACCTATGTTTTGAGATAAAAAAGGCTGAAAAGAAACATTCTTTTCATTTTCAGTTGATGAAATAAGAATTATTGTTCCTTTCTCCAAGTCCTGTATTAGACTGCAAATTGTTTTTTTTAAAAAAAAAATATATTTTATTGATTTTGTACAGAGAGGAAGGGAGAGAGATAGAGAGTTAGAAATATCGATGAGAGCCGGGACTGGTTTGGCTCAATGGATAGAGCGTCGGCTTGGGGACTGAAAGGTCCCGGGTTCGATTCCGGTCAAGGGCATGTACCTTGGCTGCGGGCATATCCCCAGTAGGGGGTGTGCAAGAGGCAGCTGATCGATGACTCTCTCTCATCGATGTTTCTGACTCTCTATCTCTCTCCCTTCCTCTCTGTACAAAATCAATAAAATATATTAAAAAAAAAAGTTTAAAAAAAGAAAAAGAAAAAAGAAATATCGATGAGAGAGAGTCATCGATCAGTTGCCTCTTGCACACCCCCTACTGGGGATATGCCCGCAACCAAGGTACATGCCCTTGACCGGGATTGAACCCGGGTCCCTTCAGTCCCCAAGCCGACGCTCTATCCATTGAGCTAAACCGGTCCCGGCTGCAAATTGTTTTAAGGGAAGAATCATGAATTTAATGTTTCATTTGAATTTCAGAAGCTGGACATAGTAGCAGAGAAAATTTTTGCAGCTTGAGTACATTGTGTGAAGCCAAAGCTTTCTCATAGCAGGAGAAGGTGTGGCTGAGGTCATGCTTTCTTAAATTTTTTTTTTTTTTTATTTCAGAGAGGAAGGAAGAGAGAGAGATAGAAACATCAATGATGAGACAGCATCACTGATTGGCTGCCTCATGCACGCCCCACGTTGGGGATTGAGCTCGCAACCAGGGCATGTGCCAAGATTGGGAATCGAACCGTGACTTCCTGGTTCATAGGTCAATGCTTAACCACTGAGCCATGAAAGCTAGGCTAAAGTCATGCTTTTATGCAAGACCACCCTCGAAGTCACTGAACCTCAGAGGTGGAAAAGTTTTAAAGATCATCAGGGGTGAGCAAACCAAGTTTGCATAAGCACCCACCTGTTCCAGGGTGGGCAAGGCCCCTGTTGGTCTTCATGACCACCATTGAGAAGGGTGAAGTGGCCCTTTTTCATATGAAACTCTGAGGTTCAAGGAAGGTCATTTCCAAAGTCATTCCTCCACCAAATAGGAGAATCGGGGTTTGAATACAAATCTGAGCTTTCCCCAGGAGAATTATTATTGCCTCTAGTTTTTCACAGACAAAGAACCTGAGCTCAGAAAGGAGGAAAGATTTATCCAGAGTAAAAGGGAAGAGTGAGCCCTGTGGCCTTGTTCTTGTGGTCACCTCCTCAGCTGCCTCTCAGCCATTTGTCAGAGCTCCATTTTCATCCCACTCCGAAATGGCCTTAACTTTTTATTACTTCTCATGTCTTCACACATTTTCATTCAAATATTATAGAAATGCATTCCATAAAAGTGAAAGTTCCCCATAATTCCCATTCTAAAGAAAGCCACCACCAGCAGCTTAAAATAATCCTCCATATTTTTGTGTTCCAGACACACATGCACACAGGTTGTACTACATGTGTAAGTTTATAACTTGTTATCTGCACTTTGCAGTCGTTTTGGGGCATATTTTCATGTAAATAAATGGCACAACCTCCATTCTAAATGTTGCATAATATTTTATATATGAGTGTACGTGTACCATACTTTGACTAATTCCCTACCAATGGACATTTAGGTTGTTTCTTTAGGATACATTTCTATCAACTGCCCTCCAAAATATGGTGCCCATATTGATTTTCACTAACACATTCCAGAGCCCATTTCCTCACACTCTCACCAGTAATGTGTATTGACATTTTTTTTTTTCCAGTGGGAAGAGAATCAGGGCCCTAGGATCAGCCTGGGGTCAGGAGAGTAAAGGGCTCACGGGGCTCAGCAGGTGTGCGGGTACATGGTGGGCAGAGCATTTGAGAGAAAGAGAGAGAGAGAGTGTGGGGACAATGGATGTACTACCAACCTGACCCATCACCTAGCTCATTACATGGCCCAAGAAGAAAGGACTCCAGTTCTAGATTCTTCTTACACAGCAACTCATGTCTCTCTCCTGCTTAAAACTATCATGTGGCCTATTGCTTTATCTAAAGAGACATCCTTAGTAGGGTTTGTGAGGCTCTCTGATGTGGTCACTATCCTTCTATCCTCAATTTGCACCATACTCCAGCTACACGATTCACTTTTATGTTTCTCAAATGGGTGCCCGGGGGCAGGTTTACCACTTCTCAGTACCATTCCTATGTGGTTAAGAGCTCTGCCTTCTATACCTCTCCCAGCATCTATGGATGTCAGCAGCACCACTTTATGTTTGAGAGTTAGAGTGTTTGTTGACTAAAGGGAAGCTCCAATGACACTCAGCAAATCTTTGGGGTCTAGGAGAGTCACGTTTTTGGTTCATCATGGGTGACCTGCAGGCAACTGTCAATAAAAGATCCTCTCCAAAGAATGATGATGACACTGCTTATTTGGCTCCTCAGCCAGGAAATTACCTCGGGCTCAAGGACAGGCTGTGAGCATTGGTTTGGCTTCTGCACTGCCTCCTGGTGCTGGAGAGAGGTGGCATTCCTTATCTCCTCCTCTCCTTGCTGTTCCCCTTGGTCAGGACCCACCAGATTTCTTCAGGGAGGATCACTCCTCATCCAACTCCCCTCCTCCCTCCGGTGCCCAGGGAAAGGTCCAATTGAGTTCTTCTGTTCTCTCTCAATGCTACAGCCAGGGCTTAAATTCCATAGCCTTTCCCTTTGGGGTCTCAGTGATACATTTCCCCCCCTCACAATAAAACCTATTTCTTGCAAATTCAAAACTAACCATGATATAAGGTTCAACACAGAAGCCAATTAAGAAGTTGAAAAATGGAGCATTAAATATTTGTCTTTGCCTTTATGACATAAAAGTCTAAATTATATCTGTAGCAACCAGATGCTTTTGACTGATTTTTCAAATCTTTACAGGAAGGAAATGTGGGAAAGAAAAGGTAATTATGTCTGGAGATTATCATGGGATAGGTAACTTCCTTTTCACCATAGGACCTTCGCACATGCTCTGGCCTCTGGCTTGATGACTTCTCTCCCTCCTCTGTGTGATGATGCCCCAAAGCTTCCTTCAGATCTCATCCCAGTGATCGCTTCCCAGATGAGCTGGCCCTGTCCATCCTGTTCCATGACCTCTTGGCACTATATACCGTATTTTTCTGGGTATTAGAGACACCCATTTGTAACGCCCCCCACTTTTCCAACCCAAAATTAAGAAATCCATATTTTAAACATAAAACAGAACACATCTTTATTTTGTAATCACTGCAGGTAATGTTCACATGCCAGTACTATGATATTATGCAGCATATCACTTTATTCAGCCTCTGTTACATCATTGCTCTCTTCTTCATCACTATTAGTTGCAGACATATCAATTTATTCAACTTCTGTTGTACCACTGCTGTCTTCTGAGTCACTGACTATACATGTGAGATCATCCTCATAAACTGGTAGCATTTTCTGAGTTAACTTTGTTTGTGTTCTCATGGTCAACCCTTCTTCCCCATGAAACTGAAGCACCATTTTGCCTTTCCTGTAAAATCAACAATGTTCATTTCACTTGCAAACATTCTTGCCTGACATTGAATAGGCTTGGTTGACACACATAAGCCACTCTGGCACTGCTCCATAATCCAAGTCTTAAGCTTCTGCTCCAAGTTTTCCCATTTTGCTGGTTTTCCTCTTACGGCCTTATTCTTTTTTGGCATCTTAAGGAGTTGTTCTTCTGGTTTTCTCTACTGTCTGATCATACACTCAGTGGGAGGAGGTCCAAATGGTCTCTCTGCTGCTCTATTTCCGTGCTCTCTTGCATAGCTGATTCCATTCAGTTTGAATTTTGCAGAGTAAGACAATCGCTTACCGGTATTTATCTTTTTATTTTTTGACATCTTTCTGGGCTCAGAACGCTCAGGTCCCTGTTGCATTTGCAGCACTCTCCACTTCCACCTCCAATTACAGCATCAGCTGATGCCAATAACAGTAAGGCTCGTGATTGGAGGAAGCCTGTTTGACAAAGTATGGGCAGCTATGCACCCAAAAGGCTCCCTTCTCGGCTGACTTCCATGTACAAGACGCCCTTCGATTTTCAGTCTAATGATTTTAGAAAAAAATAGCATTTTTTACATGAAAAAATATGGTACTTCTTTTCCTTAATATTGATTACAGTTATGAGTTTACATTTCTTTCATGCTTTTATGATTAAATGCTTATCTCACTTCTAGACCATGAGCTTGAACAGAATGAGGACCACGTTTCCTTTTCTTCCCTATTTATCCCCAGTGTCTAGCACAATGGCTGACTTATAGGCACACTGGATATAATAAAAAAACAAATAATAAGGTAGCATAAGCCTAAGTGTGGAACATCCACAGTGTGCTGGAGCGGCCTTATACCAACTATGGAGCTGATTGCGCACATCTGTTCCCAACTCTGCATTCAGTGGTGTCATCAACCTTGATGGCAGTATTTACACAACACTAATCGGCAAATGCTACATGCTCCTTTGTCCCCATTCCTGCCCCCATTTCATCTGTTGTTAAACATTTAGCAGCTCACTATGGGGTTCATCTGATTTCTGAGAATTTTTCTCAACCTTTACATACTCACTTATGAATTTTTGATGTAATAATTATGTAATATTTTGATGTAATCTCAACATATCCATGGCCCATTCTTTGCCAAGTTTTCCTTTAGCATGCATTCTTTAATCTATGTAGGCACATAATGTAAAATCGATAGGAATTGAGATGTATGGTATTTAAATGACTGTCATGATAGAACCTAAAGGCTTTGCAGCAGACCATTTCACCAAAGATTTCTGGGACCAAAAAGGCAGGAGGCAGTATCTGCAATTTCCGTTAGTAAGAAACTACAGATGCCCCAGAGAAGCACCTTATTCAGTGGCAGATGGTGACACAAGAGAGGCCACGAACAGGGATGAAGCAGAGCACACGCCCTGGCCTCATTCTGCCATGTAAGGGCTGCGCAGCTCTGCCACATCACCTAGCCTCTCTGGTTTTGTTTCCTTGAGTGAAACATGAAAAGGTCAAGTTCATTGAGTCAGTTATAGGCTTCATTGAAGAGGGTGTGGGCAAGGTTGACCATGCAGCCTTCAGGTAGAAGAGAAAGCTGATAGGTTGGGGCTAATATTAGCTCTTTGTTCACTTTTGTTTTCATCACCTGCCAGTCTCTAGGAAGTGTATTTTGTCCCTTGAGAGCAGGGGTCCATCTTAGGTGTGTGCGATTCGTTTTATGACCTACTGGTATTTTGGTGAATTCAAAGTCTAAGTGGAGGTGTAGTTATGATTGAGTAAAGGGTCTTGAGCATGGAGTAAGATGAGGGATACTCCAAACCACAAATGTAATCACAGTTAACTCTTGAAAAGATGTGCTCATTGTACCAAGATCACAATTACCTGTTGCACGTGGTCGCTGCCAGTCATGGATTTCTTTCCAAATCTGCCTTCATCTCAGATGGTGTGTGGGGTGCACTGACTCCAGTTGAAACTATTATTAGCCTCAAAGCATCACAGAACACAACTCTGCCTTTGGGGGATCACGGTAGGTTCTGCAATGCTGGCAATGTATTTACCTTGATAAATTTAGAGGAGAAGATTCTAAGTTGTTAGGGAAGAGAGATCTAAGAGGAATCATTCACATTGTAAATATTAGCAGCTAGCAAGTGGGGGAGAGAGAAAGAGAAAAACAAGCTATCTGCCACTGATGTGAGCTCTGCAGAGGGGCAGTGAGTAGCTGCAATGCTGAATGGATCTGGGAGATTTGATATCTTCCTGAGACTGGACACCCTAATGACTGAATGGGAGACCCTGTATTACCCAAGAGTGACCAAAACTTGCAGGAACAGTTGCTTTGGACCATGAATCCTGCTTGTTCAATGCACCGTTGTGTTAAGAACGTCCTAAAAGTGAAGCTCTTTACCTGGCCAGGTCCTAAGTGCCAAGAGGACAGGGATGGCATCTGTCTTGCTCATTAGTGCATCTTCAACACCTGGCACAGTATCTAGCATATGCCACATATTCCATAAGTATTTGTTGAGTTAATTAATTAATATTAATGAAGCTGAGTGGGCTGCATTGCAAAGGGTAAGTTTCTTGTGATGGGAAGAATGGAAGCAGGTGGTCCCTGAGGTGGAATTGCAGAGGGGTCCTGCTTTGTTTGGAAGATTGGCCAGATGGCACCTCCATTTCCTACCTGCCCTCTTTTTTCATGGCTCTGAGCTCCCCTATCTTACCAATAAGGAGTTAACATCTGAACCCAGGATAAGCCCAGGGTTTCAGAAAGCATGTGAGTGAGTGAGTGAGTGTGTGTGTGTGTGTGTGTGTGTGTGTGTGTGTGTGTTTCTGCTGTTGCTTTTTAGCAAAAATAAATTAGCGAGCAAAGTGCAAATCTCTGGGCTTAGTGTTATCTCTTATCCTTGGAACAAACCTGAAAAGCAGGCATTATGGTTAATCCTTCACCTCGGAGAGGTTAAGTGACTTACCTACCCAAGGCCACTATCCTGGCTGGTCAGTTGCCAATATGGGATTCAAATACAGGATTTTTTTCTTAGGAAGATGGGGTGTGGATCCTGTGATAATCTCTCCTTATTAATGAGGTGGGAAGGTTTTTCAGGAACATGGGGCAAAAAGTTCATATGGTTTGGGGGAAACTCCTTGTACATTTGGGATCAGAGGAGGCAGGTTTTGAGAGGCAAGAGAACAATATTCAGAGTGCTTTGGGCCAAGGAAAAGCATCACGTAGCAGAGGGGAGACACGGGGCCCCTCCCACCTTTGCAGGATGGCCGGGGGGGGGGGGGGGGGGTGAGGATGCACAGTAGGTAATCCTTTTACTATGCGGTAGAATTGGATTTGCTAATACTTGTTGAAGATCTTGCACGTAATATGTGGTATTGGTCTGTAATTTTTTCTTTTGTGTGATGTCTTTGTCTTTGGTATCATGGTAATGCTTGTTTAATAGAATGAGTTAGGAAGTGTTCCCTTTTTCTTCTTTTTGAAAGGTTTGGGAAGAATTGGTATTAAGTCCTCTGTAAATATTTGGTAGATTTAGTCAGTAAAGTCATTGGGGCCTGTGCTTTTCTTTTTGGAAAGTTGTCTTTAAAAAAATAATAATTATTACTAATTTAATGTCTTATTATATTCCAGACTGTAACACCTTGGGAGAACTCTAGTCTATTCAATAATTAATTGTCTCCTGGGAAACATTTAAGTCGGGCAGCGTGGCCTAACAGAATGAGACAGGACAGGTTAGTTTTGGTGAGGAGACATGAAAAATATCGCGGGGCATGAATGAGACAGGGTGGAGCTTAACCTTGGCAAGGTCTGAGCAGTTAGACATCAGGCTCATGGAGTAGAAGGGGGCGGGTGGGAGGGGTGGGAGAAGAACTTGACAGTTTTGTGTATGGTAAGCCCTAATCTTCACTGCACATCCAGAATTGGTGGGGCCTGAAATGATACAACATAGGGTTCCATCTTCAGGATAAAGAATTACTACTTCTGACACCTCCCCGCGCTCTCAGGGATACACCCATGCGAGAGGTCCTGGAATCTGTCTCATTAGCTTCATGGGAACTCTGCTTTGGCTGATGGTTGCTCCCATTGCCAATCTTCTCAAGCTTTCTCCTAGTGAATTCTTAGGCTCTTAGGCAATCACTCTATGAATTCTTGGGGGCGTATCTTGCTTGTGAGATACTCACATGCCAAGCAGCTCCATTGTCTTAAAGCAAAGGCTTTTATTCCTCTCCTGCTTTCCCCGGAAGAGGAAGAACAATGGAAATTAGCATTTGCTAGAGAGAGGTCAATGGTTTTGCGTAGAACAAAAACTCTATAAAATACATAAATTGTGCCAGTTCATCCCCCTTCTCTGACATTATTATGGGTGATTCAGAATGTATGGCAAACATGGACTTCTCAAGTGGGGAAAACTGTAGGTCAAGGATTCCATGCAGACCCAGATTTTTAGTTTATATTTAGGTAAAATGTAGCTGAGCTGTCCATGTGCTCAGGGAAGGTGTCACTGGAAAATGTGTTGCCCTGAATGGTAAATGTCCAAGTAAGATTGAGAACCATTTGTCATTTTTTTTTTTTTTTTTTTTTTTTTTTTTTTTTTTTAAATCTGAGGAATTCTACATGCCCCCAAATCTTCTTTACCACAACCATCTCAGCTCTTCAGGTCTTTTTGCTCTTCCAAATGAATTTTAGGATCATCTTTTTTTCTTGAGATTTTAATTTAAATTAAATACAATATCAGAACATTTTAGAGAGACTCAGCATCTTCACTATATCAACTCTTTATCTTCCTTGAATATGTTATGCCTCTCTATGTATTCTGGTCTTCCTGTACATCTTTCACAATGTTTTGTAATATTCTCCAGAGAATATTATACACATCTTTTTTTTCTAGATTTCTTGCTAGGTGCTTTATGTTTTTATTTTTTATTATGAATAACTTTATCTGTTACATTTTCTAATTCATCATCACTGGTATTTAGAAAAATTACTAATGTTTGTTACTTTTGTGCTTAGAACCTGTTGACCTTTCTTATTACTACTAAAAGATTGTAGCTTCTCTTAGATTTGATATCTCTTAGATAACAAATCAGCTGCAGTTTGTTATATTCAACCTTTCAAACTCATACATTCGATTCCTTTTGTCCCCATTGTGCATTGATTTTGGCCTCCAGTACAATGAAGTAGAAGTGTTTATAGCAAAAAATCCTCACTTGTTTCCAACTTTTATGCTTTTGTGGTTTCCCCATTGTATGTGCTACTTCAGGTAGAAGAGTATCTAAGTGGTACTTTTAGATACACAGTTATATACATTTATAAGATCAGTGTTTTGTAAACTGTAGGTCACAATCCATTCTTGGGTTGTGCAATCAATTTAGTTGGTTGCACCTCACATCCTACCTAATAAAAGAGCACTATGCAAATTAACCATAACTCTGCTACAAGCCACGCCCACAAGCCATGCCCACCAGCCAATCAGAGTGAATATGCAAATTAACCCAAACCAAGATGACTACAGCCACAGAGAGCAGTTGAGAGGCTTGGGTTTCCCCTGCAATAGAGGAAGCCAAGCTTTCACACACCCTGGCCAGCCTAGGCCTCCATTCAAGGATACAAAGTTTCAATTGTAGAGATAAATCCCAAGAAAAATGGCAGTAGCCACAGAGCTGGAGAGAGATTCAGAAAATAAATTTTATCTGTAGCCATTTCATGTTTTGTAGGATGTCTTCTTTATTATTAGATTTGTACATTTTGAATATGTGTGTGTGTGTGTGTGTGTGTGTGTGTGTATGTGTGTGTGTTTCATCCTCTTTGTCTAGCAGTTTTGGGGATTTGCAGATGCCTCCATCTGACCCCCTTTAATGTTCCCCGTCCAGCACCAGGTGAAATTTGCTCTGCAGTGATGTTGAGCTATCACAGATCCAGTCCTGGGCAGCAGGTGGCTGGCTCAGTTCCTGATCAGGAAGTTGAGTCTACAGCCTGCCTTCCAAAGCCAAGAAAGTCCTGTGTGTTTCAGGAAGTGAGTTGGTAATTGCTTTTGCTTAATAGACCCGTTTCTGTAGCGGGAGGAACCCTATCCCAGCCTTTGGCTTCAAGCAGTGAGCCTGGTTCTGATCCACTATTGTGTGTGAAGTACTTTTAGTTCCCATTACATAGTAGTAGGAGCCAAAATTCAAATTGCTACTATGTGCTTGCAGTCTTGAAACATGAGAGACCTGTGGCTTAAACTCACTCACCACTTTGTAACCCATTGCCATCTCTGGTCAATGGAGATGTTTACCATTTTCCCTCTCTCTTTTTATATTTGAACAATCATTGCGATTTGTTTGGAGCAAAGGAGGTGTATCAAAGCATTCATCTTTGATGCTTCATCTAGATTGGAAGTCCAATCTATATCGTAACATTTTCCATTTTGTTTCAAAATCCATTTAATTTTAGTTTTAGAAAGCTACATGTTGAAGCTATCAATATATAACTATAAACTTAAAATAACATATTTTATTAAATAATTGTACTTGGATTTCTTATAGAAAAAATGTCCAAAACTTAACATGCATTTTTGATGGGATTTTCATGGCACCTCTCCTAGCAAAACCATCTAAAAAATTCTGTGATTCAACTGCAGAACTAGATGGAGAAAGTGCATAAACTAGTTGTTGAGGGAAGTCAGCCTGATGCAGTGGCTTGGGGATCCCTGTGAAACAGTCTTGGCTTTGAGTCCCAGCAACACTGATGGTAGTTGTATGACTGGGCAGGTTACACAAACTCATAAGCCTCTTTTTCCTCATTGTGAATGTGTTGGTCATAAAAGAAACTAATACCGCGTTTCCCCGAAAATAAGACATCCCCTGAAAATAAGACCTAGTGCAACTTTGGGAGAAAAAAATTAATATAAGACACTGTCTTATTTTTGGGGAAACAGGGTAGTATTGTTTGAGGATCAAATGATATTATATATCTGATGTGCTTACACACAGCACCTGGTACATAGTAAGTGCCCAAATGAACAGTTAACCACTGTTATCACTATGATTAAATCATGAGTATATGTATCAATTAGTTTTGACAATTAAAACAACCAAATCATGAGGTTAAGATACAGATAAAAAGTTCATCTGAAAAAATTACAGTTAAATAAACTCACTGTTTTACAATGTGTCATATGTAGTTTAAACCAGTGTTTCCCAACCTTCTCTCATGATGAGAATCACCTGGTGGAGTTGTTAAAACACAGATTCCTGAATCCCAACTAAGAAGTGCTAAACTAGAATTTTTGGGAACATATAGGTAAAATTGTATACTTAACTAGTGCTCTAAGACAGATTTTATATACAGAGCACTAAGTTAGGTATGCAATTTTACCTATATGTTCCCAAAAATTCTAGTTTAGCACTAGAATTGTATACTTAACTAGTGCTCTAAGACAGATTTTATATACAGAGCACTAAGTTAGGTATGCAATTTTACCTATATGTTCCCAAAAATTCTAGTTTAGCACTTCTTAGTTGGGATTCAGGAATCTGTGTTTTAACAACTCCACCAGGTGATTCTCATCATGAGAGAAGGTTGGGAAACACTGGTTTAAACAATGAAGACCACATTGATCTTTACTACATGAACAATAACTATCGTAATGTGTTTTATGAAGAAAATTAGACTAAATTGAGTTTTCTAGACTAGTAATTAAAACATTTTTAAAAAATTGATTTCAGAGAGGAAGGGATAGGGAGGGAGAAAGAAACATTAATGATAGAGAATCATTGATCAGCTGCTTCCTGCACACCCCCTTCTGGGGATCAAGCCTGCAACCAGGGCTTGTGCCCTGATTGGGAATCGAACTGTTCATAGGTCGACACTCAACCACTGAACCACACTGGCTGGGCCAGACTGACAATTTTAATGAAACTTGCCCTTGCCCTCAGTAGCCAAAATATCGCCTTCAAATTTTTCATATCTATGAATCAAAATCTTGCCAGCAAGGAATTTGCCTTTCATGCCACTAAAAAGTTAGCATCTCAATGTTTTCATACTCTTCTGTTTCTACCAGTAGTTTCTATTAATAAGGAGAGAATTTATTTCTTCCCTCCTGAGCTAAAAAAATTCCAACAAACTGAAGGGTGATCTCAGTTTGAGAAGAACAATTCAGCTATGGGATAACGCAATGGCTATAAATATTGTCCTATTAGACAAGGGCTCAGTGGCTTACGTGGCCTAGTTAAACAGACAAAGCTAACCTGCTTGGTCCCCTGGCTCACAAAGCCGAGATCCTAGGGACTCAATACAATCCCAGGAGACTCAACTTGAAAGGCACCTTATTTAACGTGCTTTTAAAAATAGTGCACCATATTTTTATGTGTTTTACTTGGCAGATGCACTGACTAAGGGGGTGGGTCTGTCTGCCTCGTTTAGCACAACACCTTTGTTAATGGGTGTAGGAAGTAAGTGTGCTAAAATAAGGCACTCATGCGTGTGTGAAAGCTTGCCACTTGTTCAGAGAAATGAGATAGCTGTAGGGGAGAGGAGAGGTCGAGAGCAGGGTTTCCCCTCAAGAGAAAAAAAGGTTGTGTCTCTAAAGATGAATTCATACTATATTTGGAATAAGTGTCAATGTTTGAATGTATGACACCTCTTTTTTTTCCTCCAGTTTTTGTTGTTGTTGTTAATCCTCATCCGAGGACATTTTTTCAATTGATTTTTTTAGAGAGTGTGCAAGTGATGGGAAGAGATGCACAGAGAGAAACATCAATGTGAGAGAGACGCATCGATTGGTTGCCTCTCACATGTGCACTGACCAAGCCTGGGGATTAAGACTGCAACTGAGTATGTGCTCTTAACTGGAATCAAATCCAGGACCATTCAGTCCTGGGCCAACACTCTATCCACTGAGCCAAACCAGCTAGAGCTTTTTACAGGTTTATTGAAAAAAATAATTGACATGTGCCACAGTATAAGTTTGAGACTCAGTATGATAGTTTGATTTACATATGTTGTGAAATGATTACTATAATAGATTCAGCTAACATCCAACTTCTTATATAGATAAAATTTTAAAAAATGTTCTCCTTGTGATGGGAACTCTTAGGATTTACTCTCTCTTTTTAAAAAACATGTTTTTGTTGATTTCAGAGAGAGGAAGGGAGAGGGAAAGAGGGACTGAGACATCAATGATGAGAATCATTGATCAACTGCCTCCTGAACACCCCCTACTGGGGATCAAGCCTGCAACCTGGGATCAAACCATGACCTCCTGGTTCATAGGTTGACACTCAACCACTGAGCCACACTGGCCAGACAGGATTTACTCTCTTAACAATGAATTGGTGCTGTGGAAACAGTATGGAGATTTCCCAAAAACTTAAAAATAGAACTGCCTTATGACCCAGCAATCCCACTTCTGAATATTTATCCCAAAGAAATTAGGATCTCAAAGAGATATTAGCACTCCCATGTTCACTTTCACTGAAGCACTATTCACAATAGCTAAGACACGGACACAACCTTAATGTTTATCAACAGATGAATGGATAAAGGAAATGTGATATATAAATATATATGCACATTCGAAACGCTAATAGCAAGACACCCATGAAAATACACACATGGTGACAAAACAAGCCAGGGGAAAATCATTTGGGGGGGAAAAAAATGGAAAAGAATCCCAAATAAAATTTAAAGAAAATATCCCTTTATTAACTTTTGGTCGAGAATATGTTTGTATATTTTCAGAAAACAACTCCAAGACCATCTGGAATCCTGTAACAGAGAGCAATAGACAGAAGTGCTCCAGCCATGAAGACAGAAGAGACACAATTCAGAGATGGGAGATGCTGACGATGCTTCAGCTTACCAGCAGACAGAGCCGCAGGTTGCTGAAGGATGCCCAGGACCAAACCAGAGACGGGTGGACCTGCATTACTGCCTTTTGTCCACCAACCAGATCTGAAATATCATTGCTGGTATGTACACATAAGGAACTATCTGGCATTGAAATTGGGACACAAAAGAACTGTTGGCCCAGAAAGGAGCTCACTACAGACTGATTCATTTGCCTCTCAGCATAACCATTATGGCTTGTTGCAGTTTAGGTTCTTACAAGGGTATTTCTTGGATCACATGATCTCACACATCTAGAGGAAATAATGAACAACACAAACAGACCCAGAGAAAGAGAACCAGCGATCAGACTCTCAAACCTCAGGGGGAAAATAAGGGGGGATGGGGGTAAGGGGAAGAGATCAACCAAAAGACTTGTGTGCATACATATGGGCCTAGCCAGTGGCCATGGACAACATGGGGGGGGGGGGGGCGCATAACTAGGGAGGGGTTTGGTATGGGAATGGGGGAATAAGGACAATTATGTGAGACCATAATCAATTAAAAAAAATAAAAAATAAAAAATAAATATATATGCACAATGGAACACCATTCAGCCTAAAACAAGGAGGAAATTATGCTATATGCAACAGCATGGATGAACCTTGAGGACATTATGCTATGGGAAATAAGCCAGTCACACAGAGACGAATTCTTCATGATTCCACTTAAATGAGATATCCAAAGTAGTCAAATTCATAGAATCCAAGAGTGGAATGGTGGTTTCCAGGGGCTGGGTTGAGGGGGAAATGGGGCATTACTAATCAATGGGTATAAAGTTTCAGTTAAGCAAGATGAATAAGTTGGAGAGATCTGCTGTACAACATTGTACCTAAAGTGAACAATACTGTATTGCACACTTAAACATTTGTTGAGTGTAGACCTCATATTAAATGTTCTTACTAGAATACAATTCATATCAGTACAATACAATACAATAGAGAAAATAGAGAAGGGAGCTAGAGAGAGCACCTTGGAGAATTAGGAGGACTACTCAAGTTTGTAAATCCCATTTGCGGACGAAATCATTCTGTGGTCTGACTTTCCCAACCTTCATGTCTTTTATCAGACTCTTTCCTCATCTTTAGATTCTCTTCCACCCTGAATTCTTCCAGTGTCTCAAATGGAAATCATCACTCTCAGTCAAATGTCTGCTTCTCTTTATTGTTTTTGTTCACTCTCTGCTTCATGTTATAGTTATTTGCACACTTATATATATGTCTCAGGGTCTGTGTTATCTGGTGGCTAGGAAACTGCTCCCTGCTCTTGTGGTCCTGAAGAAGATGATGATCATGATAGTGAGGAGAGGCTGAATAGGATCATGAGGGTAATGACAGCCCATCCGAGTGGAGCAAATATAACTTTGCAAGTAGATGGTTCTTAGTCTGAACTTAACCCTGCCATTTGCTAATTGTGTAGCACTTGACACATTCCTCAAGATGACCGAGCAAAGTTATTTTGAGAATGAAATAGATTAACTGACATTTAGATGTGTGCTAGTCTAGAGTATACAATAGATACTCCAGAAATAGTAAATTCTGTTTTCTTTCCTGTCTCCCCTTTACCAAGTCCATGGTGGTTCACCATTTCAAAAGAGCTTCCATCTTCAATGTACCAGCTAGGATTCTTTTAGTTGCAAGTGACAGAGCCCAGCTTAATTTCAAACAAACAAACCAGAACATTTGGCTCATGTAACTGCAATGGCAAAGCAAGGCTTGATCCAGGGCTCAAATGATGTGATCAAGGACACAGTTGTTCTTTTTCCACTTCTTAGCTCTGCTTCCTCTGTGACTGTTCACTTAAGCAGGCTCTGCCTCCCCGCTCCCTCCTCCTCCCCATGGTAGATAGCCACTAAAGCTTCTATTTATGTCCTCAGCAACCTTGGAGGAAGGCAAGCACCTTCTTTCTAGATGCTCCAGCCGAAGTCCCAGAATTTCATTCAATTGGTTTTCATTGTCCTGGCTTAGCTCACATGCCCATCCCTGAACCAACAGCATGGCCTGGGGAACTGTTGCCCTGAGTGTCTACCCAGCCAGAGCCTCCTATTTCCTTTGAGCACAGAGTGACAATAGCACACACAAAGCACATGTACCAAGGAGAGGGAAGAGGTTTCTCAAGGAAAATCATGGAGCTGTGACCAGAAGCAAGTGACCAAGTGACAGGCAGGCAAAACCAACAGGCGTCAGTCATTGACATGGCCGCAGTGAAGCTAGGCACACCTGGAGCAAACTTCTCTTCTGCTGTGTGGAATTCCTAAATACTCTGCGGAGACCTACAGATGCCTCTACACCTCAGTAGTTTTGGGCTTCCTCATTACTCTCCCAGTTCTATGGATTTTGTGCATGTGGGAGGACCTAGTGAGCTCAGTCTAGGAACATGGGAGTCCTCTCAGTGTCCTGGAAGGAAAGAGATGGCGTACTCAAAGGGGTTCAGCATAAGGATACTTATGAAGATGTGGGTAGAGTTAGACACCATGGGATAATGAAGCTTCTAGGGTCTAGCCTGGAGCAGCAAGGAAAAGGAAGGCAATTACCAGAGTCCAGGAAGAACTGAACTTTGGGAAAAAGGGGCTACTGATGGGAGCCACAGCCTAGGAGGAGCACAACCACGCATGACTCAAGGTAAGCAGGGAGGGAGCAAGGGGAGTAAATAGCCCAGCCTCTTTCTACTCCCACCCTCCATTCTCATGCTGGTCCTTCCCATTGGCCAAATCCAGCCAGAAGCTAGAGGGCAAGGTTGCCCAGGTGAGACAGTCCACAGAGCAGGCAGAGGATGGAGACTAGTCAGCAAGACCCTACTGTTCTGCAAGGTTGATCCTCTGGGAGGAAAACGTAGTGTGTTAGACACTTGGCCCATGATCAGTGCAGTTGTGGGGAGGGGTGTTTAGTCAGCGTCTGGATAAATTCTGATTTATTCTCTTTGCTCTTGGAAATGTAATAATCTCTCCATCAAAGCTCCATCTATCTGCCAAGATAATGCATGTCCCTTTGTACAAATGAAAGAATTACTGCTATTATGCAAACACTGAAAGGGTACCACATTTGCATGCAAAGGGGAAAAAAGAAAAATCCTATTTGCAATAAAACTAATTATACCAATGTGGCAAAAAGACACATGAGTATCCATTTAGCACTTGGACAGGAGCAGGGCTAACTTTCCTTGCCAACCCTGATGAAATAACGGAAGCCAAAAAGAAAACCCTCTGAAAATAGAGGCCTATATAAAATAAGTAGGAATTGGGAATTTCTGGCCATTTTAAGACTCCTCCTCAATGGAAACAAGAGTGAAACAAAGGTTTTTACAAATACTGATCATGAATATTAATGTTCCATTGCTGATGCCTGAACCAAGCTCCTCATTAAAATGGCCTTTTGGCGGAGAAGGGCTAGCATGCAGGATTCGGGACTGGCATGAGGTGCCGTGGAGAACGTGCTTTGTGTCTGAAACCAGAAGGAAGGTAGATGCACTAGGTTCAGAACCTGTCAGAGGTTTGACCATTAGGAATAGGAGCTTTGAAAAGAAGGTAAAGGAATCCCATATTCTGAAGGGAAAGTTGAATGGTCACCTGAGGGACAGTTCATCCTTCCTTACATCCCAGGCTCCTCATGTTCTATGGATGCTGTTGGTTTCCTTGTCTGTCTGCCAGCCCAATCAAGAGCTTCCAAGGAGGCAGGACCTGTGTCTACCTAGGCCTCATTCATCCTAGGTACAGGGTAAGAACTCAATAAATGTTGAGTTGAGAGATAGGGTAATGAATGAACCAGAGAATTTTAGACAAAGTTGCCTCAGAAAGCACCGATTTCAATTGTTCCAGAAAAAGGAAGTGCATTTGAAGTGAGGGGTTGGGCAGTGGTGGCAGGATAAGAAAAATGAGATGTATCTGGGAGAGATTTTTAAAAACTACCTACCTTGCCACATGGATATCAGCATCTGGTGGGAGTTAATATTGCATTTTAAAAATCTTTGTTCGGTGACTTTCTACCCAATAAGGCTGAGAACCACTGGCCCAATACCCACCCACCCCACCCCAATGACCCCTCCGATCCTCTCTGCTTCCAGGGCTCAGCTCAGCACCTACCGCAGAACAGGTGCCACCAACTGTTGCTGAGTGAATGCATGTCACAGAGAGACTACTCAGAAGTAGCAATAATTTGCCCAAAGCCCCATATAGTCAGGTCTTGGTATTCCAGGCACTCAACGTGAAAGATCATCACAGGAGAAATGCTGGCCATTCCAACCCCCCTCCCCCCCCCTCCTATACCTTCCTCTTTGAAAGCTTTCAGATGTGAAAGAGGACATAGGTCAGGACTTTCTGGAGAAAAGTCATAGTGGGACCAGACCTGGGCGGAAATGCGGGAGTCCCTTGCTAGATCCTCCACTGGTGTGACAGTGTGATGGACACGCATCTGCCTAGGATGGTCAAGAAAGAAGAGATGCGGCCTCTGTGGAGGCACAGAGGGGACTAGAACTGGAACCTAACTGGTGCAGTGGGTCCCACCATTCCCTATCATCTTCCTTGGGAAAGTACACTGCTTCCATCCAGGGAAGGAGAGTGGGCGAGAGAAAGAACATCTCCATCTCACCATCTCTCAATCAGTACCAGTAAAACTGACGCCAAGTTGGGCTTATTTGTTTAATGTTATATATAGTTTTGGCAATATAGCATATCATTAAAAGCATTGATTCCGTGAGTGTACTAAATACCACTGAATTGTATACTTTAAAAAAGTGATTTTTTTGTCATGTGAATTTTAACACACACACACACACACACACACACACACTCACAATTGGATTCTGGAGCTAGATAGAGTTTGAACACTGGCTTTGGCACCTACTTAGCTGTGTGACCTTGGGTATGTTAACTAACCTCTCTTTGCCTCTGTTTTTTCATCTGTAACGTATGGGTAATAATAGTACTTTCTTCATGGGGTTGTTATAAGCATTAAATGGGCTAATATATGTAAAGCTTCTAGAACTATGTTTGGGGTGTAATAAGTACTATTAAAGCGTGAGCTCTCATTAGTATTAATACAGATGGCATACCCCACAGGGAGCTGAGGCTGGTGTTAACGTCTGTTGCTTGTCTATGAGACTTTGCATTATTTAATAGATGAAGGAAAGACTGACAGTTGTATAACACTGAATCAGATGGAGCCTCTTTCTGAGAGAGACCGTTTCTTTTCCTAGGCACAGCGTTAATATAAAATATTTCTTTGGCACTGCCGGAATCACAGGATCCTAGGTGCTGGAAAAGGGCTCGTGGTTCATCTCAGCCTGAATGAAGAAAAAATGGACTCGCCAGGGTTGCAACTAGTGTGGCCTGGTCTTGTATCTGCGAGAGCAGAGCTTTTTCTGCTCATCACCATAGTTACAATAACTCAGAGCACGGAAATGTATTTGGTTTTCACATCTGTAATGTTTAAAGTGAAAGACACACATACACAAGAATCAAGGTGCAGACAATATTCGATTTTACAAGGAGCTGTGCATCCTATCTTGATTTAAAGGGAGGCGGTTAGACTCTGTTCACATACTAGGGCTCCTAGTTACAAGCAACAGAATCAAGCACTGACTAACTTGAGCAACAAGGAATTTAGTAGCAGGCTGGCCTGAGAATTGAAGGGAGGCTGGCAAACCAGGTTGGAAAGATAATCAGAACAAGAGGCGAGGCAGTGCCTACACAGACAAGGTCACCCCTCAGGGTCAGCGTAGTGATTATGCTGCAGGTGCACTCAATGCCAAAGCCCCGTACTCCGCCCACTGCTGCCACCAGAGGACTCTCATCCTTGGGCTTGGCTGTCACAAGTGGTCTCTCACCTGCTTCTGTGTCTGTGCATCCCTCTCCATGGTTCCATGTCCCAGAGGGAGTACCAATAGCTGAGCCGGGCCAGATGTCTGAGAGCCGGCGTGGCTGGCAGATGGGGACTTGGGGCATGAAGAAGAAGTCTCTGGCCTTCTCAGACAATGGATTGGGAAGAAAGGCCCTACCTATAACTAAGTTTACAAAGGAAGATTCCTAACCCCTCCCCCCACTTCCTGGAAGATGATAGAGTGCTGAATAATTGAAAACAAATGAACAAAACCAACAGAAAATCCATGACATCAGGAAAATCTAGGAAAGGTATATTGCCCAGGTGTCTGCCTTCCCCTATGTGCAGTCAGCATCCTCTCCTCAGCCTCTCCCCTCCCTCCTCCCCGCTTGCCTTTATCCCCATCACCTCCCCAATGCTGGAGGGAACAGATGCTCTGAGAAGAACTCCAAGGTCAAATGATTCTCGTACAGCTCTGTTTGCTTCCGTCACTGCCTGATTCACCCTGAAACCCTTGAGTATCTTCTCTTGCCAATTAGAATAAAATCTAACTGCCTATATTTTTACTGTTCAAAATTTACATAACATGCAATTCACCGTTTTAGCTATTTTTAAATTATACAATTCAGTGCCGTTTAGCACACTCACAATATTGTGCAATCATGACCATTATCCAGCTCCAGAACATTCCCATCACCTCAAAAGGAAACTCCACTCCCATGGGGAGGCAGTCACTCCCCATTCTGCCTCCCCCAGCCCCTGGAAACCTAGTCTGCATTCCGTCTCTATGGATTGGACTATTCTGGAAATTTCATATAAGTGGAGGCAACACTATGTATCTGTCTGCTGTTATTAATCCTCTGCCTCCTCACGCTAAGGTTCTCCATGACCTGCCTCCTCCCCACTTCTCAAACCTCGTTTCAGCACAGGACAGGGAACAGCACTGCTCACTCTACCCTAAAGGAGAGGGAGGTCGATGAATCCGAGAAACCATCAGAAAGAGGGTGAGAATCCCCTGGAATGTATTTGGGATCTTGACGTGATTAACAACAACACAGAAGAGAAGAGGGCTGCAGAGGAGATGCGGGGGGAGGAGAGGGGTATGGGAGCCCAGGAGAAAGCTTTCTAGCTGAGTAGAATTCTTTCTCTCTCTCTCTGTGCAGATCATGGCCTGCCTGTCCATCTCTTCAAGACAGAGAAACAGCCAGAGCTGCCTGGGGGTGGCAGGTTATATCAGAGCCATGATGGACCGGATGGGACAGGGAGCGATTCAAAGCAGGTTCATGCAGTCCTACTGGCCTCTGAATGTCCCTTCTCCCCCCATTGTCCCCTCTACCCTCAAGGGAGAACACCTCAGCAAAAGCAGTGCCAGGACTTGAAGCACAGGGTGGTTTTCTGGGCACAGGGTTACCTGGTAGAAAATGTGCAGACATGGGTGTATTTGAGCCCAGGGTATAGCGCCAGAGGCTCTCTTGTCTCTCTGCTCTTCACCCCAACCTCCTCCCAGCAACCTGGTGGAAAAAAACAAAAAACCTAAGTTAGGGCTGTGCGAACAGCCAAGATTGCTAACTTAGTTAATGTTTAAATGATGTAACAAAGAGACCCCCAAAGAGAATGGCTTAAAAAATATAGGCATGCATGTCTCTCATACATAATACTTGATAGGGGAGGGTCAGGGGGCCTTTGGGATACAACCAGGCAAGACTTGAGCTTACTTGTAGGATGTAGCTTATGCTTTAAGCCAGCAGTCAATGTCTGGTGTGGTCTCCAGGTGAGAGCACATGGGCTGGGAGCCAAGGAGAAGAGTTAGGAGTGGCCTTCTCATGCAATTAGTACTCCTCTGAATACAATAGAACCTTTGTTTCCAACTCCATGGTCTTGGGCTTGGCAGGTTTGGGTGTTGATTCCTAAGAGGATTATTCCTACCAAGGAGCTCAGCCATGGTTCTGATGAATTGGAAGCAGAGCTTGTCCTCGGCCATTTTGGGACTCCTTGTGCCATGGAATCAACCGGAAGGGAAAGGGATCACGTCCTGACTACCAAAGGGAAGTTGGGTTGCTGCTATGCAATAGGGCTGAGAAATATGGGACTCTGGCCACTTTCTAGGACTTTCATTCCAATAATAAACCTCAGTGGAAAGCTGGCAACCAAAATAGAGAGGGCAGCTTAGAGCTCAGCTATTCTGAGATGAAGGTTTGTGTCTCCCCTCCAGCTGAGGTGCTGGTAGAGGGTAAGGGGAGCATAGAGTGGGTAATGAAAGGAGGAAACCATGATTTCAGCTCTGGCTTCATGACAGGATACAGAAGGGGAATTGATAGCAGCCAAATCTATTTTATGATGATTTGTTATCCTAACCCCCTTTCTCCTACTACTGTATATGTAGAGTATGGCTAACCTCAACATTTAGATACCACATGGGATGATACTTAAAATGATGTCACCAGTAATAATCCAGTGGCTAATGACAGTTGTGTCTCCTTGTGTTTGGGATGAGATTTTCATCATTCAAGTGAAGGGCAAAAATAGAATCTGGATGGCAAATGGGGTGTAGGGAACCGATTATTCTTTGTTTATGCTGCCACACCCATTCTCCATTCTCTCTCTACTTTATTCATTCCCTGGGAGGCTGATCCCCGTCAGTTGCATTATCTGGACTCTGTTGCTCTTGGGTTTTGGGTTCTGGTCAGCCAGCGCAGGAGACTGGAGGATGGCAGGGAGGCAGGAGAGGCCAGTATAGACAATATGCTAAACTATAGGAATTTGTTAGCTCACATACCGCCTCGTGCTGAAGCCATTCCTCCTGTAGACTCTCGGCCTGGCTGCAGCCAAAGCCAGGGGCCCCTCCTCCACGGTTCACTCCCCTGTGCCCTCTGCTTGGCTCTTCCTTCTTAGAGGTAGCAATGGTTTTCTGCTTGGTGCCCACCCACACCTCTGCAAGTCGTCCTTCCATTGAGGCCTCTTGCTGTGAGCTGTATAGAGCAAGCTCTGTTTCCTGCTGTCACCTGACAGGGCTATGTCCATTTCCTCCCCATCGCCTCAAGTCCAGAAGAATAGGAACATTGCCTCCGTCATTTCTGTAGGCAAATATGACCTGGTCATAAAATGCTAAGTGAATTAATCAACACACTGCTGAAGAGCTGTCTTCTTCCATGAATCTTGCAAAGCCAGAACCAAGAGTGAATTTAATCAGCAGCATGCTCTTCATTTCCATTTCCAGGAAAGCAGCCCAGATTCTTTCCATACCACCTCTTCCTGAGGTTCCCAGTGTCTCCAGGTATGTTCCCAGTGCCTCCCAGTATGGCTCCAGTGTCCCAATGCAATACTGGGCAGGGAGACCCAGGCAATGCCTTTTCAAATTAGAATGTTGATTACAATTACATGTCCAAATGCATTATTTAGAATGGGCTACATATCCTAGTATGTGAAACCTTTCATACATAATTGCTAGTCCAGTGTAACAAACAATTTGCTCAACCATTCAGGCTTCTAAGGTGCTTAATCTCTTTTATTAAGTGACTCTCCACTAAATAAGCATCTCTGTCTCCTTCCTCTAGGCCCTGTTGCTATAGATAAACAAATCTGTGCTCTGGAGTTGCTGGCTAATCTATCACCACTTCCAACTGATGGAAGGTGGGCAGTGCTGGAAATGCAGACAGGAGGGGATGCTGGCAAGTTAAGGATATGATTCAGAGTCAGATTGGGGAGAAAGAGAAGGCACAGGGGAGTGCTCAGGTCAAAGAGTTTGGGTAGGAGAGGCAGAATCTGAACATGGGATGTAAGGCCATCAAGGGTCTACTAATCAGAATCTTAAAGCAGGTCTTCTAAAGCAGGGCCATCTCTGGCATGGCTCAATGGTTGAGTGTTGACCTATGACACAGGAGGTCATGGTTCGATTCCGGTCAGGGCACATGCCTGGGTTGTGGGCTTGATCCCTAATAGGGGGCGTGCAGGAGGCAGCTGATCAATGATTCTCTCTCATTACTGATCTTTCTCTCTGCCTCTCCCTTCCTCTCTAAAATAAAAATATGTTTAAAATCAATAAAAACATATTTTTAAAAAGCCATTCCTTTCAGAGCACCCCTCCCCAACTCCAAGTATAAGAACAAGTGGCTGAAATATAGGGGGATAGGGTGGAGATCCTGGTATAGGCCAAAGATTAAGGATTTCTGTTTGCATTTCCAATCTCAGCTATCTTTTGTTAGGTTAAACTAGAGTCTTATTTTCTTTAGTGCTTACTAGTAAATTATAATGCACTTACATTTTTATGAGTATATTTAATATTCAGAGACTCACAGGATGTGAGAGCTAGCAGAATTCTTAGAAATTATTAATATTATCTTTATTTTTTTTATGAGAAAGTGGACACCCAGAGAGGTTGTTAAGTATTATTGTTAAGAGTATTTATGCTATAGACAATATGCTAAACTATAGCAATGAAAGGAATTTGTTAGCTCACATAACTGCAAAATATGAAGTAACAGCTTCAGATGTAGCTTGATCTAGCTGCTCTCTGCTCAACAATGTAACTAAAATTCTGTTTATTTTCCATTTTCCCTTACTCAGGATTCATACACAGCCTGGCAATCTAGTCTCTACCCTTGTGGTCACATGTGGCTGCATTAATTCTAGACCTTACATCATTGATTGGAGTTATGACAGTGAGATGAATCTTTTTTTTTTTTTTTTTTTTTTTTGTCAGAATCCTTTGCCAATGTTTTCTCAGATCTCATTGCCTTGATTGGATTTCATGCATTCAGGTATGGACCCTTTGAACTAATTTCTGTAACCAAAGACATGGGATTGAATGATTGCTTTAAACCCATCAGGCCCAGATCCTGGAGTTGGGATCAGTTTATACAAGACCACATGGGTTAGAAGAGAGAAAAGTGGTTTTTCAAAGAAATGCTGGGGTCCCGATGGTGGGACAATGAAGGAATGGATACTGGAGAGGCTGACTACAAGTGTCCAAGGGCAATGACTTACCCAAGGTCAAGCAGTTGGTTATGACCGGGTTTTAAACCCAGTTTTCTTAAATGATGATCTAATGGTCTGACTAGCATGGCTCAGTGGTTAAGCATAGACCTATGAACCAGGAGGTCACGGTTCAATTCCAGGTCAGGGCACATGCCCTTGTTGCAGGCTTTATCCCCAGTTTGGAACATGCAGAAGGCAGTTGATCAATGGTTCTCATTATTGATATTTCTATCTCTCTCTCCCTCTCTGAAATCACTAAAAATATATTTAAATAAATAAATAAATAACCATCTAATGGCCATGTAAGGTTAATAATGTTCAGGGTCATAGAAGAATAAAAACTGTTCAGGGTCATAGAAATCCACAGGATTCAAGGAGAGAGCAGATTTAAGTTTTGTTGTGAGCACAGCCATATTCTATGAAACATATATAAATGGGAGATGACGAAGTATGAGTACAAATGTGTAGGCCAACCATATAAGAATCTTGGATTAGAAGGGCTTGGAAACTGCATAGTAGCTGAAAATGGTACAATGTCAAAGTAGTTTGGCTTTTTATTTTTGACAGACTTTAAAAAAAATTGAGATATAATTCACATACCATGAACTTCACTCTTTAAAGTATATTATTTAGTGACTTTTAATATATTAATAAAGTTGTGCACTTATCACTCCTATCTAACTTCAGAATATTTTCATCCCTCCACCATCCCTCCCAAAAAAGAAACCCCACAACCATTTGCAGTCACTCACCATTTTCCTTCCCCTGGCAATCGCCAATCTTTTTGCCTTTAAATTTGTCTCCTCTGACACTTCATATTAACGGTAGGATACACTGTGATCTTTTGTATCTGACTTCTTTCACTTAGTTTTCAACATTCATCCATATTATAATATGCACTTCATTCATTTTTTTAAAATTGACAATAGAATTCCATTATATGGATAAACCATAATTATCCATTCATTAAATGATGAACATTCTAATTGTTTCCATATTTTTGGTCATTATGAATATGCTATGAACAGTTGTGTACAAGTTTTTGGTGTAGAAATGTGTTTCTAATTCCCTTGAATAAACATATTCCTAGGAGTGGGATTGCTGGGTCTCAGTTTGGAGGGACTTGATCTGGTTTACAAGCTGAAGGTACCGTGGGAACCAGTGAAGAGGAGGGAGACACAGAGAAAGAAGGTCAGGGGAGGAAGTGGTAGGGGCTGGAGAAGTGATGCCACTTTCTTCAGGTGAGTGACGCCCCGGCCTCGTTTCACAGCTACTAGAGTAACTAGACCCTTTCCGCATGCATCACTCTTGCTGACCAAGGAGTGAATCCAGTGCATGGATAAAGCACCCTGGCTTAAACCCTTTGCAGATGCGTCCATGCCTGTTGCAGTTCATAGCTTTGGGGTTCCCTCTGGTTAGAGCCTGGCCCTTTAGAACCGACTTTGTTTTCTCCTGCAGGTTCATCCAGGATGAAGAAGGAAGATGTACACTGGCCGGTCGGACGCCGAGAAAGCGAGCACTCAGCTTCCTACGTTCCCCGTGGCAGCCACCGCGCACGCGCCACGCCCCGGCCAGAGAGTGGGCGGGGGAGTGGGCGGGGCTCGCGTCACTAGGGCCAATCGGAGGCGAGCTCCCCCGCCCGCCCGGCCGGTGGACCCAGCTTGACCCCGGCCGTGGGCGGAGGAGGCGGGGCCAGTCGCGCGGCGGCCGCGGAGGGGGCGGGGCCCGGGGCTCGGAGGCGGAGCCTCGGGCTGTCAGTCCCGGCGGCCGCCGCTGCCGCTGCCGCCGCCGCCGCAGCCGCTGCTCCTCACCTGCGGTGGCCCGGTGACCGCCGGCGCTGCCAATCGCTGCCCGCCGCCCGAGCATCCCGAGCCGCCTTCCGTCGTGCGGGCCCGGCGCGCAGGTAAGGCTGACCGCGCCGCCCAGACCTCGCGTCCTCCTCGGCATCTTCCCGTCGCGCGCGGGCGCCCCCTCCGGACCGTGTCAGCCCCGCGGCTCCCCTGGCTGCCCGGGGGCGGTCCCGGGGGGCGGGACGACAGGCTTCCCATCCCCCTCCCCCCATCCCCACCCCCACCCTCCACCTCCCACCACCTCCCAGCGCCGCCGCGCCTTTCTCCAGGGTCCCCGGGCCAAGCCTCCGCATCCCCCTCGTGGGGCTGGTCCCAGGCCTCCCCATCCCGCGCCGATTACACAACCCCAGGGTCTAGGGGCAGGGGGTACCTCCCCGAGCCTCCACCCCACACCTGTCCCCGAGACGCCCTCCCAGGCACAGGGCAGAGACCCAGCACGGCGGCGGCGGGCGGGGAAAGTTTCACTTTGTGGTCCCGGTTTGTTGACATCCGAGAGATGCGGGGAGACGGAGGCTGAGCCGCGAGGATGCGCCTAGGCGAGCAGAGCAGCGTTGCCTTTGCCCCCGGGTGGCCCTGGCCCAGGTCTCCCCTCCAGAAGTCCTGCCCAGAGCCCAGCTCCGGGCCGGAGGCTGCTGCGGGCACGCGGGTCTCCCGCCCTCGCCCCTGGGCTGCAGCTATCCAATCCGGGGGGCATCGCAGCCTCCCGCGCTCCCTCCTTCCGTAATGTAGCGGTGACATTTGGACCGGGTGAGGCGAATTCACTTAGCGTTTCCCTGACACTTACATGGGTGAGGTGCTTTGCCGTCCCTAATTGGTTATTAACAAGGTGAGAAAGCAAAATAGACCCTGGAACGCATAGCTAATGCCTTTTAGTCTAGCAACTCTTTAAAGAACCGCCGAAAGCCTTAGGCTGGGTGCGGAGGAGGGAGGCGCTTTTGGCCGAGGTGCAGCCGGGAGAGCTAGCTCTTAGGTGTCTTCTCATTGCCTGGGGAGGCTTTGGTCACAAGCTTTTCTATTTCTGCTTATGCTGCTTATTGAGGGTCGCCAGTCTATGGTAGGTTTCTCTCTCCCCCTCCCCCCCCCCCTTAAGCAAAGGAGGAATTAGAAGTATTTCTGGCGAAGTGGACAAGGAAAAAGAACACACACCTGGAACACCTGGAGGTTCAAATAACTTTGGATACTTGTCTGTTTTCCTAGGTTACCCATTCTGTGCAGCAAACCTTGCCTCTTCCTGTTCTCTCCCCATCTTCCTGGTAGGACTATCCAACTGGGAAGGCATTCGGGGTTCCTCATGTAGCCCACAGGCCCCTCCCCCGCTACCTGCGGTTTGCAGAACTGCCAGGGAACGTCCTTTCAGAGTGGGCTTCATTAGCATTTTTATCTGCCCGTTAAGCAATACAACTCTCCTGCCATCAAGCTCTGTTGTAGTGCTGAATCTTTAATAACATCTAATTCATTTTAATAGTATTTCTATAATAATCTCTCTATTAGCGTGCCCGTTCTGCAATACCAGTACTTTTAGTATGAGAAGCAGCTATTTGCTGGAAATATTATCATGGTAAAAACAATTCTCCAACCGATTTGCAGCCCACTTTCCTTAGATAATTATTACTAGAGGCTGTTAAGGTTTTTTTTTTTTTTTATTCTTTAGAGTAGTAGGTGTTGTAATGCTTTTGATCCATGAGGTCATTATGAGGTCATCCCTCCCTGGGAGTGATGGTTTCAGCCACCGAGTCACATAAATGTTTTTGGACTAATACTCTCAGAGATTTCCCCACATGCTGACTTCTTTTTGGGCAGGGTTAAGAGCTAACATGATTTAATTTGATTTGTCAGCCTAGCCTAAATTTTAAGAAGGATACTATTTATTGTATTTGGGGGCTTATATTAGAGCTATGGTGGTGATTTTATTAGCACATGTACCAGACACTGTTTTTGGTGTTTTACAGATACTAATTTTCCTAACAACCCTTTAAGGAAGGTTGTTAGAATTACCCCACATTTCAGATGATGGAACTGAGGCCCGTTGCTTGACTCAGGTTGCACGGTTAAGTAAATGACAGCGAGATTCTAGCTGAGGCAGCCTCAGTTGAGTCAAAGGCCTTAACCACTGAGCTATCCTGCCTCTGCAGATTATTCTTTCGACAGGTATTTTATTTCTGTGCTGCCTGTGCACCACTGCATTCTGCACTGTGGGGAAGAGGAGAGCACTTCGCAGTGTAATAACAAGCCCTGGGTTAGGAGCTTTTGCTATGTCTTAACTCTGCCACCAGCTAATCTGTGATTTTGAGCGAGATACCTGATCTCCCTCGCCTTCTATTTCCTGGTTGGTGGAATAACAGCAATTGCAGCAGATGAACTAACTGGCCTTCGCCTCCTGGGGAGCTGCAGAGATGAGCCAATGCATGTCAGAATTAAATGTCCTCCTCCCTAAGATACAGGATAAGATCAGGTGTCACGTGAGTGGGGGGTGTGCCCACGTGGTCTTGTGCACGCGTCACGGAGAAGGCCCAGAAGCCATGCACCCTATGCTGCCAGTGGCAACTATGGGAGTGCAATGGTTGAGAGACCTCATTTTAAACACTTCAGTATTGTTTTTATTCTGTTAACATCAGCATCGCTCCTTTTGTAATTAAACAACAACAACAACAACAACAACAATAACAACAACATAACCATCCTAGAGAGTGGGGTAACCATGTGCAGAACTACATGAGGAGCTTTTTTAGGCGACCATCTGGCACCACTTTGCAGAAGCCACGGGTCAGACAACAGCAAGACCCAGGAAGGAGTTCCCAGAATCCTGGGAAGTCAGGGTTGAAAGGAAACTTTAAGGTCATTGGGTTTAGCACTCTCTTCCTCTCTCCTCCCTCCACCGTCTCTCCAGTGGATAAATCCCTGAGGTGTGCATGCCTGTCCCTCTCAGCGCTCAACCTCCTCTTACTGGGACACCTCCTGAACCAGACGTTTGGTGTGCTTTATCAGTCGTGCCCCAAAGAAACTGGGATGGCGCCTGGGGATAAGGAATTGGAAACGGCAGGGAAATTCTGGGCCCTCTGGCTTTTCCTCTTGAGAGATCACCATGGATAGGAAACCTGGATTGAAGGGGAAACACTAAGCCAGGGAGACCAGCTAGGAGGCCTTGGCCAGAATCTAGGATCGAGGTGACCCAGACTGAGACAGGTGGTAGCATGTGATTACAGAGGAAGGAATGGACCCAGTGCACGAGCATCAGAGAGGAGAGACAAGCCAGCATCTCCCTGGGGTGAAGGGGTGTTGGGAGCACCGCTGAGCGGAGCTGAGGGCCTGGCAGGGTCGGGAGGAGAGACAGTATGCATGTATATTCCCCAGAGCCGATAAGAGACTGTGGCTAATGTAAGGCCTCTGCAGATGAGGGGACAGACTTTCCTTCTTCTCAAGGAGGGCGTGGATCATTTCAGTACAGCGGGAAACTCCCTTTGCCTAATGAAGAAATAGAGCAGCATTTTCCCTTGGGTGTTGCAGCCTCTTACACTGGCTCCTTGGGCGTGGTGTCGAGCTCCGTGGTCACCGTGGGATCCTGTGTATTTGAAGTTGTGTCAGGAGGACACTTTGGCAATACTTCTCCTCCCCTCCCTGCCCCCCCCCCCCCGATTTTGTTGAAAAATCGTTTGGGGGATTCTGTTCTCCAGCGACACCGGTTAAATAAACACCGAAGAGCCAGCACAAAGCCCGGGGAGTGCCCAGAAAGCCGTCGGAAGGCTCTCCTGCCAGTGCTCGTTGTGTGGCACGTGGGTGGCGGCTGGAGCTGAATAGCCCACTGACAGGAAAACAGGACAATTTGGAGGAAATACATAAGACTTACCCAGGAAACTACAAAGGCAGAAAAAATAGTTGTAAGTTCACTTTTCTCTTGTTTTCTATACATTTCTGGTTTAGGACGCAACATTTCTCAAATATTCATATTGATAAATTTACAGGTTGAAATATGCCGTCTAATCATGTCTGTGGCAATAAATTGTATAATCTCATTTGGAACAATATTGGTCTTGGTTTTTCAGTATCTTGCAGGCCCGCGCTTCTGAAACAGGGGCAGTGTTTGGAGGTGTTGTTGGCTGGGGCCCGTGCTACTGGCGTCTCGTTGGGTAGAGACTGGGAGTGATTCTGCACATCCCACAATGCACAGGACAGCCCTCCACCAAGGATCTGGTCAGCCCAAACTTAATAGTCTTGAGGCTGAGAAACCCCACTCTAGACGATAACACAGTTCGTTTTGAGGAGTGGATTGAAGTAAGGGAAAGAAGGAGAAGATGGAACTGTAAAGTGTTCCTTGACTCCTTGAAAGTGGCAGCATCACGCTTACGTCTGACACGCAGGAGAAAGAACCAGCAGGTGTCGGAACCCAGGCGCCTGTCTGCCACCCAGGAGCTATTTCGATAACTGGATTGCTCAACGCAGAGGTCTGGGACAGGAAGCAGAGGTTCTCGCTGTGGGATGAGGCTGTAGGGTAATTTGTGGAGGCAGAAGGGTTTATGGGCCAGGAAGGGAAGCTCGGGCCTGCCAGAATAAATCTGAAAAGTTCTAGGGAGTTTTTCAAAGGTGATTTTGTTGGGGACGTTGAATGTCGCGCTTAGAGGATACAATCTCTGCTCCGGGAGCGCGTGGACCTCCTAGGCTGCCGATCTAAGCACCTCCCGATTCTTCTGTGTGCAGACAGAGTGGAGAGTGAAGGACACTTGGTTTTATGTTGAGGTTGTATCTGTGTCCTCCCCAACCCTCCTTTAAGAGCTTCTTTATTATGGAAAAATTTAAACGTATGCAAAAATCAAGGAAAGGGTTTATGAATCTTTATTTACCCAATGCCCAGCCTCAGTGACAGTCCACTCCTGGCTGATCTTGACATGCACCCCACGCACCTTAGGCTCCCCACCCTTTTAAGTCTATACATTAGCTTCAATAATTACCGATCGCCTGCCTAGGAGGAGAGACTTGGCAGTGAAGGAGAGGAGTGATTTTCTGGTGCTTGGGTCTTTCTGGAGGACGACTGATATTAGACATGCATGTTTATTTATTTATTTATTTCATTTTTTTTATTAAGGTATTATATGTGTACATATCTTACCATTGCTCCTCCCACTCCCCACTCCCATATATGCCCTCCTTCCCCAGAGTTTTGCGTCTATTGGTTATGTTTATATGCATGCATACAAGTCCTTCAGTTCATCTCTTATCTCCCCCATATCTCCCTACCCTCCCCGCTGTAATTTGACAGTCTGTTTGTTGCTTTACTGTCTCTGTATCTATCTTTTTGTTCATCAGTTTATAATGTTCTTTATTATCCATAAATGAGTGAGATCATGTGGTGTTTTTCTTTAATTGACTGGCTTATTTCACTCAGCATGATGTTCTCCAGTTTCGTCCACGTTGCTGCAAATGATAAGAATTTCTTCTTTTTTATGGCAGCATAGTATTCCATTGTGTATGTACCATAGCATGTTTATAACAGTCCTGAGGGCTGGAGAAATGGGAACAGGCCCTGGCAGATCTGGGATGGGGGTCAGCTCTTCTAGGTGGGAAAGTACAGGGGATCAGAGACCAGTTTTTTTTTTGTTTGTGTGTGTGTGTGTGTGTGTGTGTGTGTGTGTGTGTGTGAGTGTGTGTGTGTTTTCTTTTAAGCCTCACAGGTGGAGAAGCCTGCTTAGAGCTCTCTGCTGGTAGAAATACGTTTCTGGGTTCTGCGTTGAGGGTCCCCTCAGTTCCAGGAGGGAGCATCGTTTGTGGATTTCCTTTTAGGATGAACCCTCTTCTGTTTTAAGCCCCTCCAGGTGTGTGCCGGGTGGTGCAAAGCCCAGGTGTGTGCCCCCTGACACAGACCTGCTGGGTGTCACTGATCCTCTGCTCCTTGGAAAGCACAGGGCAGGGAGGTGGGAGAGAGGCAGTGTTTCTAGCGCTCTTGGATTCTCTTCGGCAGCAGTTCCTCCCCGGCTTCTGTTCGTGGAGGGAGGGCCATCCTGTTACAACCATTAGAAACCCACACCAGACAAATGGCATTGCAGTCCACCCTTTGAAAACAGGGCCTTCGCCGAAACCGGTTTGGCTCAGTGGATAGAGCGTCCGCCTGCGGACTGAAAGGTCCCCGGTTCGATTCCGGTCAAGGGCATGTACCTTGGTTGCGGGCACATCCCCAGTGGGGGGTGTGCAAAAGGCAGCTAATCGATGTATCTCTCTCATCGATGTTTCTCTCTATCCTTCTCTCTTCCTCTCTGTAAAAAAATCAATAAAACATATTAAAAAAAAGAAAAAAAAAAGAAAACAGGCTTTCTCTTCCCACTTGTGTTTCCTTGAGCTCCAGGACTTTTTAAATTTTTTTTTATTTTTTATTTTTTTTAATATATTTTATTGATTTTCCACAGAGAGGAAGAGAGAGGGATAGAGAGTCAGAAACATCTATGAGAGAGAATCATCGATCAGCTGCCTCTTGCACCCCCCCCATTGGGGACTTGCCCGCAACCAAGGTACATGCCCCTGACCGGAATCGAACCTGGGACCTTTCAGTCCGCAGGCGGACGCTCTATCCAGTGAGCCAAACCGGTTTCGGCGGCATGTATTTTCTTAACTCAGTGCTGTGTTGTAATATGCATACAAAAAGTGTCTTCAAAAGTTGAAAGAGTTCTTGAGTAATCAGATAATTGATGTCTATGGATTTTAATTAATGCTGGTTTCTACAAACGTAGAGATTCTGGACTACAGTCACAAGCAACTGCGTTAATGTGCAGACCCAGGCCCCTGAATGGCTGCACTCCCATCTGTATTTTACTTATTAAATGCATTTCTAACTTCCCCTTATTTCCCAGAGCTTTGTGTAGCGTTAGCTCACCAGGAATGTCCTGTATCACAAGCGCAGATTTTCAGGTATCATGCCTTTCAGTGGGAAGGGCTGCTCCTCATCTGTTAATAGTAGTTACCTTCTCTGTGCCTCTGTGATGTACCACACTGACTCTGAGGCAAGCACGTCAAACTCAAAGGCTAACACGGGCCAAATAAACAAGGTTTAAGTGTATGTGGGCCGCAAAAAAAACAAAAGCTTCAATTTTCATAGAAACGTAGGTTTATTTCGATAGAGACATGCTGAACACAAAGGGCTAAAATAAGTGAGTCATCATTAACATAAAACAATAGAACATTTTAATAAAAATTAATATTTTTTCTGGAACATTAACTTACCAGACACTGAATAACTGCACAAATGAATAAGTGTAATGCAAATAAACCTGTTTTTCTTGTTCTCCGAAAGCGAAATATTTCCTGTTGCGCACACCAAACCAGTCAGTCCAAGACTAATGATATGGCCATCGGCTGCTAAAAGATTCCCTGCTAGTATTAGTGGAGAGAAATGGTGCGCCTGCGCGTAAGGTACTTAAGGGAAATGAATGTATATATAACACGATTATAGTAATTAGTCATTAGCAAACATTGTAGTTCATTATTAATAATTATATATAACAGGATATTGTAAAAATTAAGTTAGGAAATTAAAAAATATATATATTTTATTGATTTTGTACAGAGAGGAAGGGAGAGAGAGAGAGAGTTAGAATCATCGATGGGAGTCATCGATCAGCTGCCTCTTGCACACCCTACTGGGGACATGCCCGCAACCAAGGCACATGCCCTTGACCGAAATCGAACCCAGGACCTTCCAGTCCCCAAGCCGACGCTCTATCCATTGAGCCAAACCGGTTTCGGCTAAGTTAGGAAATTTTTATTAAAATGTTTCTTACATACCATTATATTGGCCGGGCTGCAAAAACATTCCTTGTGGGCTGCATGAGGCCCGTGGGCCGAGAGTTTGATATGCTTGCTCTAAGGGTTCCTATCTTAGGACCCTTTTAGGTAGGAATTTGTACAGTAAGTACTTGACATCATTGAGATGCTCTCGGAAGCTGTCACTTTAAGAGAAATGATGTATAATAAAACCATAGAGGTATAATGACATTTATTGTGTGCTTCCTTTAGTGCTAGGTACTGTTTAGTTGTTGTGATACATAGGTGAACAAAAACAAAGTTTCTTCTCTCAGAGAGATTATATTTTGGTGGGGAAAACAGAGAGCTCCAGACAAAAAAAGCAAGTAAATATAAAATACGTGAGGTGCTGATGGATGCCACGAAGAAAAATAACCTGGGGAAGGAGACACGGAGTGGACGTAGGGGATAGTGATGTTATGCTAGTGAGGTTGTTTAAGGAATGCCTCTTGGTAAAGTAATAGTTGAGCAAAGATATGAATGAAGTGAGGAGTGAGCCATGAGGAGACCCAGGGGGGGAGCATTCCTACAGAGGGTCTGGCAAGTACAAAGGCCCTGAGGTGGCAGTATGCATGACCTGTTTGAAGAACAGCAAGAAGGTGGTTGTGTCTGGAATGCAACACATAGTAGAAGAGGGGGAGGGGGAGGGAATGTAGGAGCTCACAGCTATGTGAAAGACCTTGGATTTAATCTAGTGAGATAGGAAACCATTGGAAGATGTTGAGCATGGGTGACATGATTTGGCTTCTGTTTTTAAAAATGTAAATGCTACCTGGCTGGCGTGGCTCAGTGGTTGAGCGTCCACCTATTAATCAGGAGTTCATGATTTGATTCCAGGTCAGGGCACATGTCCGGGCTCCATCCCATTTGGGGCATGTAGGAAGCAGCCAATCAACGATTCTCTCTTATCATTGATGTTTCTCTCTTTCTCTCCCTCTCCCTTCCTCTCTGAAATCAATAAATTAAAAAAATGTAAATGCTGTATGGAGAATAGACTTTAAGGCAGCTAAGTTGTATGGAGGACAAGTAATTCAAAGGTGATGTAACAGTCCATATAAAGTTCAGTGGCACCTTGGACTAGGGTAGAGGTTGCGGAAGTGGATAGTTATGAATATGTACATATCTATATTTAATCTTTTATTGGTTTCAGAGAGAGAAAGGGAGGGAAAGAGAGAGGAAAAAAAACATCAATGATGAGAGAGAATAATTTTCAGCCACCTCCTGCACACCCCCCATCAGGGATCAAGCTCGCAACCCAGGCCTATACCCTGACCAGCAGTAGAACAGTGATCTCCTGGTTCAACCACTGAGTCTCACAGGTTGGGCCAGTTCTGAATATATTTTGAATGTAGTGTTGACAGACCTTGGTGATGCATTTGGTATCGGATGTGAGAGAAGGAGAGGAATCAAGATGATTCCAGCCCTTGAATATAAACATTGCTGCAGTAGTTAGCATTTCCCACTCTCTTCCTGGAAAACATTCAAAAGCAACAAGGAAGGTAAAAACAAACAAACAATCAGACAAACAAACCTTGCAAATTCTATTTCCGACAAAATTAAGAGAGAAATGAAATCCATAGACATCAAAATGTTCCTTAAGATTGTCCCAAATAAATGAGGTCAGGTGGAAGCCATATGGGCAGAAACAAAGGGAAGCAGCACAGAGATGGAGAGAGAGCCCAGCAGCAGTAGACCTCAGAAAGTACCAGAAGAGCCATATCATTTAAGGGGAAAAGTGCACCCTGATGTGAAAAGCTATAGCTCTTATTGCAGTAACTGTTGTGGGATCTATATGTACAGCTGGTGAAAGAAACTCTCCCAGATGCAGTTTGATTCAAGGAAGCATAAGAAGAGGGGTTGTATAGGGACTCACCTGGGTGAGCTGCCATATTGGTGGGAAGTAGTGTGTCTCTGTGGTGGCAGGGAGAAACAGATCCTTTGGGTCATGAAAACGGAATCTCAGCCATTATCCCCTCCCCTGCCTAGAGGAGCCCCCTGCAAACAGCTGCAAGGAAAACACATTCACTCAATGATAATGAAGAAAGGAAACGGTAGACTTCTGTTTCTTTCTTTTTTTAAAAAAATATATTTGTATTGATTTTTCACAGAGAGGAAGGGAGAGGGATAAAGAATTAGAAACATCAATGAGAGAGAAAAATAGACCAGCTGCCTCCTGCACACCCCCCACCAGGGATGTGCTCGCAACGAATGTACATGCCTTTGACCGGAATCAAACCTGAGACCCTTCAGGCCGCAGACTGATGCTCTATCCACTGAGCAAAACAGGTTTCGGCTAGACTTCTGTTTCTGATAATGATATGCGAGGCTTTGGGGATCGGAGTTCTCAGTGAAAAATATTAAAATGCTGGATACCTATCTTAATTTAAAAAAATTTAGATTTTCTTAACAGACTAAACAACCAAGAAGAGCAAAAAGAACTGTTATTCCAAAATCTCTGGTCAAGGGGAAACCTAGAGAGATGTGCAGATCGCTAGACGCTTAAGTTGCTTTTGCCCTGGGAACATTTGCTGATCATAATAAACACGGGCTTTGGTTTTGGCAGCCTTGCAGGAAAGGAGGTTAGAAGTCAAAGTTCACTGCTTGCCTAAGTTGGAAAGTCTCCTAAGAAATTCTCTCTCAGTATAAAGCTGGAACTCTTCAGGGTAAAGGTGAATCAGGAGTAAAACCACATCTTCCCGCCCCGAAGGGACAGCAGAGAAGGCTGCTCAGGTTCTGAGCGGAGTGAGAAGAAACAGAAATGGTAAGTTGTGGCCATGGGCCAGCTTTTGCACAGATTTTGAGGATGGTTTTATAACACCTTGATCCAGAGAAACTCAAGCCATGGATTGGGTTTAAGGTGTTTCCAGGTTGCTATTGCACCCTGCCTTCCCCTACCCCAATACCTGGCAGAATCAAAGAAGAATATTTGCTTGGAGGCTGACATCTTCCTAATTTTCCAGAGCCAATGAGTAGTCAAGTCAGAAAGAGCAGAGCAGAGGAGGAAACAAAACATGGTAAGAGAACCAGCAGAGCCGAAACCGGTTTGGCTCAGTGGATAGAGCGTCGGCCTGCAGACTGAGAGGTTCCAGGTTCGATTCTGGTCAGGGGCATGTACATGGGTTGCAGGCACATCCCTAGTAGGGGGTGTGCAGGAGGCAGCTGGTCGATGTTCCTCTCTCATTGATGTTTCTAGCTCTCTATCCTTCTCCCTTCCTCTCTGTAAAAAAAATCAATAAAATGTATTAAAGAGAGAGAGAGAGAGAGAGAGAGAGAGAGAGAGAGAGAGAGAGAGAGAGAGAGAGAGAGAGAACCAGCAGAAACAAGTGATAGAGCCGAAACCAGTTTGGCTCAGTGGATAGAGTGTCAGCCGGTGGACTGAAAGGTCCTAGGTTCGATTTCGGTCAAGGGCATGTACATTGGTTGTGGGCACATCCCCAGCAGGGAGTGTGCAAGAGGCGGTTGGTTGGTGTTTCTCTCTCATCGACATTTCTAGCTCTCTATCCTTCTTCCTTCCTCTCTGTGGAAAATCAATAAAATATATATATTAAAAAAAAAAAGAAACAATGATAGAAAAAAAACCAGATTCACAAATCCTTCATGCATCATGCATTTAATTATCAGAGACAAATAAATATGTTTTTGATGATCATAGAAATAAAGGCAAGCTTGTAAATATCTTCAGGGAATGGGTAACAATTAAAAATGACTTGGCAGATTTGAAAAAGACCAAATCAATATTCTAGAAATAAAAATATAAAACTGAAATTTAAGCCCTAGCTGGTTTGACTCAGTGGATAGAGCATCAGCCTGCACACTGAATGGCTCCCGGTTTGATTCTGGTCAAAGGCACATGCCTGGGTTGTGGGTTTGATACCCAGTGCAAGAGGCAGCTGATCAATTATTCTCTTCCATTGTTGATGTTTCTATCTTCTTCTCCCTCTCTCTTCCTCTCTGAAATAAGGAAAAAAAGAAAAAAATTAAATTTAAAAAGTTGATTGTTTACCATTAGACAGCATATTAGACAAAATCAGAGAGAAACTAGTGAGTTGGATAAGTTATCAGAAATTACTCAGAATGCTATACAGGGAAACAAAAAGGCAGAAACTGTGGAAGAGCAGTTAAAAGACATAGATGATAGAGTGAGAAGCTCTAACACAACTTCTAACTGGAGTTCAGGAAGGAAAGGAGAGAGGGAATCGGTCAGAAGCAGCTATTTGAGGAGATAATGGCTGATATATTTTCAAAACTGATGAAATCTATCAAGCCAAAAATTCATAACCAGTTCACCAAAGGAAAAGAGAAAATCCTAAAAGAACCAGAAAAAAAAGAGACAAATTACCTTGAACCGAGTGATTTACACACATCTCAACACCAGCAATAGAACTAGAAGACAGTGGAATGATTGATATCTGCAATGAAAGAACTGACAACCTAGAATTCTATGCGCAGAGCAAATGGCAACACAGAGACATTTTCATATAAAGAAAGTGTAGAGTTTGCCACCACTTTAGTGAGTTTGCTTCATAAAAGGAAATCTTAGTTGATACACTTTAGGCAGGAGAGTGACTCCAGGTGGAAAAAGCTGAGTCACAATAAAGAATGAGGATTTTGAAACGAGGTGAATATGTGGGTAAATATAAATGTAGATGAACACTGAAATGTAGAACAAAAATTTTAATATTGGTTAAAATACATAAATTGAAAATAAGACAACAACAGCATGTAAGTTAAAAAAGGAGGTAGAAAGAATAAAGCATATTCTAAGGTCCTTGTATTACCTGGGAGGAGAGTGAGATTAATGATTATTCTTAGACTGAGTTAACAATGGAAATTGTATTTTTTAAAACAAGCATGGAAAGAATAGAAACGAGTGTATAATATCTCTGCTAGTTGAGAGAGACTCATCTATAACAAAACTACCTTAGGAATGAAACTGAAAAGATGGAAAAATGCATACTGTCAGATAATAAGCACACTACCAGATAAAGCAGACATTATGGTTAAAAGCATCAGTAGAGATAAAAATATTTTTTTCACCAGGAAAATATTACAGTTTGAAATTTGTATCCACCTAAGGACACAGCATAATATGTAAAGAAAAAAAAATGATAGAACTATAAGGAGGAGTAGAAATATCCACAATCCTAGCTAAGACATTTTGAAGAAAACTAGGTCAGAAGACTTTCTCTGTGGATATCAAGCCTTACTGTAGAGCTATAACAATAACAACAGAGTGGTATTGATTTGAGGATAAACAATCCAATTGAACAAAATAGAGAGGCCAGAAACAAACCTCTGCATTTATGGACCCTTGAAATATTGCAAAGGAAGCTTTGCAGGTTAGCAGAGAACTTTGCAATCAATGGTCCTGGGCACATGGAAAGAGGGTAATTTGACTGTCACTTTGCATAATACATGAAAATCAATTTCAAGGGAGACTTAAAACTGAAGCATCAAAGCAAAAACTGAAAAGATTTTGAACGATGATATAAGATCTATCTTCATGATCTTTGCATAGGGAAGAATTCCTTAAATACAATGCAAAAAGTGTTAACCTTAAATTAAGAGAGGATTGAGAAACCTGATTACATTAGAATTAAAAATTTATTTTAATTAAAAGCCACTATGAAAGGAGTGGAACAATTAGTTACAACACTGGGGCGGAAATGTGTGAGCTTCGTGAGACAGAGACTGTGTCCATTTATTCATCACTGTATTCCAGTACATTGTGCAGTGCCTAACATCAAACTCCAGCACCTAGGGTACTGTCCACTAAGTACATACAACTATCCCCAAATGATGAAACTCACCTATAGAGCAGAATCCACACACATTATTTCTTTACTGCTCTTTCTTTGGTTGCTATTCATTCTTTAGAGAAAAAGAAGAGAGAAAATAGGGGTGGTAGTTTAATAAGCCAATTGTTAAAAAAACATTTATTCAGTGTAGAACAAGCATATCAAACGAGGCATGTGGCCTGCAGGCCGCAAGTTTGACATGCTTGATGTAGAAACTTTTTTTGGATTGGGCACGTTATTGACAAGGAGGGTAGAATTATGAAACAAGGTTCTCTTCCTGAAGGAGTTGACAGTCTTGCTGGGAGATACAAATCTGGACCATTTAAAAAAATGCTATGTATGCTCTAGAAGTGCATAGGGGGACAGAGATAACACTTCCAGATGCTATAACTGGGAAAGATATTATGGAGGAGGGAAGATTTGACTTATGTATTTTAGGTAGATCAATTTATGGGTAGAAAGGGGACAATATTTTAGGGGAGGGATGAAGTTGAAGCATGCTTTGTAGGCAAAAAAATTTATGGTGCTTTGGGGGAACAGGCAATATGATCATAGTGGAGGGAAATAGATTAGAAGTATATAGATTCTTTAATAATAAATATAAATGAATAGCTAGAACATTTTTGAAAAAGAATTGTAGTGACTTAAATGTAATAGCTGTAGTAGTTATGAAAAGTGGATCTGTAGGCAAAGCAATTAAACCTGTTTGGTGTTGACAGAGGTATTGTGGGAGACATCTGTAGATTTTTCTATCCGGCAGCATCCACTCTTCTGGTTGTCGACCCAAGACTTGCCATTGTGACATGAAACAAAGGATGAAGCCACCACTGGAGGAGAGCATAGTAGAGAAGTAGAGAGAAAATGCATCCAATGGACATTTTTGGAGCCACTTCTATGTTTTTTTTTTTTTTTTTTTTTTTTTTTTTTTTTTTTTTAAATGCTTAAGCAGATTTGAGTTGTATGGAATTGAAAGAATAAAAACTGACAATAAGAAGAGACAGACAAAAAGAGCAGAAGAATTGAGTGGAGAATTTAGAAACAGACTCATATCCACATGAGAATGTCACCTCGTTGCATACTGCACTCTTCTCCTTGCTATGGATTTTCACTTCTCAATTTCTAAAGTTGGGTACCCCAGGGCTCAGGCTTTATTCCTAGGTGAACTTATCCAATCTTGTGGTATTAAATATTTATATGCACATGACTCCTTAGTTTATATCTCTAGTTTTCATTATTCTTCTGAGATTCAGATCCGATCCATATATTCACTTGCCCACTTCAGTTCTTTGCTTGGGTGTCTAAGAGGATCTGAAATGTAATATGTCCTATACCAAACTCCCCATCCCCAACTCCCCTACCCAAACCTGCTCCTTTCCCTATATCCTCAGGTTCATAAAATGTCATCTCCAACTACCTACTTGCTTGGGCCAGAAACGTAGGAGTGACCTTTGAGTCTTCTCTTTCTGTAACTTTAACATTTAGGGCACTAGCAAGTCCTTTTCACTCTTTTGACTCTACCTTGAAAACATGGCCTGGCTCTCACCACTTCTTACTTCCACAGTTCCCACCACAGTCCAAGCCCTAACCATCCTTTGTTTGGATTACTGTAGTAGCCTCCTAACTCTATATTTCCTCCACCCTTCTCTTACCTCTATTCTACACACATTAAAGGGGTCTTTTAAAACATAAATCAGATCATGTTATTTGCCTGCTCAAAAAGAATGTTTCCACATTGCATTTAGAATAACCAAAATCATTACCCTGGTCTATAGGACCCTGTGTAGTCTGACCTCCTGCTTATATTTCTAAATAAATCTTCTGCTTCTCTCCCTCTCACTCACTTGACTATTGTTACAATGGCCTCCTCTTTCTTCCTAGAACATGCCAAGTACATTTCTATCTTAGGGCTTTGCACTTTTTCTTTTTCTTTTTTTATGGCTCATTCTTTCACAACTCTCAGGTGTCTGATCAGATATAATTTCCTCAAGGTGGCCTTCTCAGATTATCCTATATAATAAAACCCTAATATGCAAATCAGCTGAAAGGTGGAATAACCAGCAGAATGACCAGTCACTATGGTACACACTGACCACCAGGAGGAAGACGCTCAATGCAGGAGCTGCCCCTGGTGGTCAGTGCGCTCCCACGGGGAAGCACTGCTCAGCCAGAAGCCAGGCTCATGGCTGGCTAGCGCAGCGGTGGTGGCAGGAGCCTCTCCTGCCTCTGCGGCAGCACTAAGGAGCAGTGAGCAGATAGGCGGTAAGGAGCAAGGGGTGCTGGACTACAGGGAGTGGGCCTAAATCGGCAGTTGGACATCCCCCGAGGGGTCCAGACTGCGAGAGGGCAGAGGCTGGTCTGAGGGGACCCCTCTCCTCCAGTGCACGAATTTTGTGCACCGGGCCTCTAGTTGAATATAAAACAGTCCTTTCTTTTTCTTATTCCTGGACTCTTACCCTGTTATATTTTTTTAGAACATTTATCTCTATCTTGTTCATTATCTTTCTTCTTCACTATATGGAAGCTTCATGAAGCAGAAATGTTGTCTTTTTTAATACTATATTCCTAGCACTGGAACAGTTCCTGGATTGTAGTTTGAATTAATACATATTTTTGAGTGACTTATTAAATGAAATTCATATATGATATAGGTAGCATATCATATTTTATAAGAAATTTATTATTCAACAGGTTTTGAGAAAACTGGTTAGACATTCAAGGATAAAATAGATTGTTAATAAAAGAATATTATGTACAGTTATATATCAACATATTTGACAATTTAGATGAAATAAACAAATTTCTTGAAAAATATGACATACCAAAACTAACACAAGAAGAAGTAGAAAATCAAAATGTAGCTGTATCTATTAAAAGATTGAATTCATGACTGGTTGGTGTGGCTCATGGTTCAATGTCAGCCTATGAATGAGTCAGGGCACATGCCTGTGTGGGGCGTGAAGGAGGCAACCGATCAATGACTCTCTCATCATTGATGTTTCTGTCTCTCTCCCTCTCCCTTCCTCTCTGAAACCAATAAAAAGATATATTAAAAAAATTGAAGTCATTATTAAATACCTTGTCACCAAACAGATAAACACACAAGCAAACAAACAAATTCTCTAGATCCATTTGGTCTGTTCAAGTAGTCTTCCATCAATCTTAAACATTCTTTGATAGACTAGAAAAAGAAGTGACATGTCCCAGCTCATCATCAGGAAACACCGTTATGCCAAATCCTGACAAGGACATTACAAGGAAACAAAATTGAAGACAAAACTTCCATGGATAGATACAGAAATCCTAATCCAAATATAATCAAAATGAATTCAACAACACATAAAAAGGATAACACATAACCAAATGGGATAGTTTTCATGAATTAAAAAATAGTTTAACATTTGAAAATAAGTCAAGGTAATTCCCCACAGTAACAGAAAAAAGAAAAATATACAATCATCTCAGTTGATGCAGAAAAAGAACTTAATAAAATTAAATATTGATTCATGACTTTAAAAAAGTTTCACCAAAGATATTCCTCAATCTGATGATTAGTACCTATAAATAACTTACAGCAAATATACTGAATGGTAAAATGTTGAAAACCATCTCTTGGGATGTCTTCTATAACTGCTTTTATTTAACATTATATCAGAAGTTCTAGTCATTGCAGGAAGGCCAGAGAAAGAAATAAAAGACATATGAATTGGAAAGTAAAAAATAAAACTCATTGTGAGGAGATAACATGATTGTGTAGAATCTATAGACAAACTTTTGGAATTGATAAGTAAATTTAACAAGTCTGCTGGATGCAAGGTCAATATATACAAATACATTGTACTTCTATATAAAACAAATTAAAAATTATACTATTTACAGTAATCTCAGAAAATATCAAAATCATAGGAATAAATGTAATCAAGTTGTATAAGATCTGTACACTAAAAACAAGAAGATATATTGAGAGAAATAAATAAGACAAGTAGATGGAGGAATATACCAGGTTCATAGATGGGATGACTCAATATTATAAAGATGTCAACTTCCCCCAAATTTGTCTGTAAATTATGCAAACCATTCAAAATTCTAACAGGCTTCTTTAATGAACATTAACAAACTGATTATACAATTTGTACGGAAAGGAAAAATTGTTTGGCTAATTGATTATACAATTAGCCAAGACAATCATGAAGAGTAATAACAAAGCTGGGAGAACTTCCACTACAAGACATGTAGACTTACTGTAAGGCTATAGTAATTAAGACAGTGGGGTCTTTGTGCCTGTCAAACAAAGACCAAATGGAATAAATTAGATTAGGAAGAGACCCTCATAAAATCACCTGACTTAGGCATTGAAATGCAACAGAGAAAGGATGTATTTTCAATAAAAAGTGCTGGTTTAATATCCATATGAAAAATATGAGTCGTTACCTACCCTCATTAACAGAATCAGTTCAGCTGCATTGTAGATATAAATATGATAGGTAAGAAAATAAAGCTTTTAGAAGAAAAGAGAATATCTTTTGTAATTTTAGAATAGGCAAACTTGTCTTAAACAATGTACAAAGCACTAACTATTAAGGAAAATAAACTAGATTATATAAAAATAAAGAAGTTTTGATCATCAAAAGGCAACATTAAAAGAATGAAAGAAGCCTCAGAGGAGAAGATATTGTAAAGAACTACAAATCAATGAGAGAAAGACAAGTACTCAGTAGAAAAATGGACAAAACACTTGAATATACATTTCACACAGAGGATGTTCAGATCGCCAATAAATATATTAAAAGGCAGTTAACTCTACTGGTTCTCAGGGAAATGGAATTTAAAACTACAGTAAGTATTTTTACATATTCACTGGAGTGGCAAAAAATTAAAAACCCAGACCATGCTAAGTATTAGCAAGACCATGGAAGGATTAGATTCTCATATGTTGTTGTTGGGAATATAAACTTATACAATTACTTTGGAAAACTAGTAATATCTACTAAAGGTGAATGCTCTATATCTCAAACTCTACTCCTAGGTATATACCCACAGAAATATCTGTTGCTACCAAAAACTACCTAAAAGAATGTTCTTAGCATATTATTCATAATAGTCTCAAACTAGAAGCAACCCAAGTGTCCAAAGTTAGTAGAATGGATAAAGAAATGTAGTACATTCATACAGTAGAATATATATAGGAATGTGAATAATTAATCCATAGCTACATGCAAAAATGTGAATGACACAAGCATGTTGAGAAAAAAGAAGCCGGACACCAAAACAAACAGAACTAATATCTGGTGATACAGATCAAGGATAGTAGTTACTGGGTAAGGTAATGACTAGGAGGGGAAATTAAGGGACCTCCGGGGTGTGGGTTATGTTCTTTTTCTTGCACTGGATGGGGTGGTACATGAAGCAGTTTACTTTGTGAAAATTCATCAACTTGTGCATTTTAATGCTTCGTGCACCTCTCTGTATCTTATACTTCATTAAAATTTTTATTAAAAGAACCACAGGAGCCGAAACCGGTTTGGCTCAGTGGATAGAGCATCGGCCTGCGGACTGAAAGGTCCTGGGTTCGATTTCGGTCAAGGGCATGTACCTTGGTTGCGGGCACATCCCCAGTAGGGGGTGTGCAGGAGGCAGCTGATTGATGATTCTCTCTCATCGATGTTTCTAACTCTCTTCCTCTCTGTAAAAAAATCAATAAAAATATATTAAAAAATAAAATGAAAGAACCACAGGATCTTTACTTCAGTTCTTATATAAAAGTAAGTTACAGCTATATTCATTATTTAAATATAAAGTGAACATTCCACAATTAAATACGAGTCAACATTTTTATAATCTTGGAATCATAAATCGAACTGCATAAAATTAAAAATTTCTTTGGAAAGCAATATTAAAATTGTAATTCAAACAAAAGGCAAATGTTAACCTGAGGAAAATATTTGTAAAATAATAATGTGCTATGTGTTGCCAATGAGAGCATCAGAAATTAAAAGATGGATAATACCAACTGTTACTAATGTTTGCCAAAAGAGTTCTCATACCCTGTTGTTGGAATGTCTAATTCTTTAGCATTTTTAGAGGTGTTTGGCAACATCCTTTAATATTTAAAATGTGCATTCTATTTGACCCATTAATCAATTTCCAGGAATTTTATCTCATGAAATATTTGTATAAATGTATAAAATTATAAATATATTTACATATTGAGATATATGATAATATATTATACTAGAGGCCCAGTGCATGGGATTCATGTACTAGTGGGGGGCGTGGCCTGTGGGGATCGGCCTGCTGTGGGAGCACCACTCATCCTGGCCAGCGGATTGTGGCCCTTTTCCTTTCCTTACTGTGGGAGCACACTGACCACCAGGGGAAAACTCCTGCACTGAGCATTTGCCCCCTGGTGGTCAGTGCGTATCACAGTGACTGGTCATTCTGGTGGTTCCGCCGTCTGGACACTGGGCTTTTATTATGTAGGATAATATGTGATTATGTATATCTCAACCAGGATTCATTAAGGAGAGAGGTCAGGGCAGACCCTTTTCTAAGTGCTCAGGAGAAACCAGCCTCACCAATACTTTGATGAAGGTGCTGCCTACAGGTTGCACTTCACTGCTCCTAGGTTGCTGAGGCCATGCTGGGTGCTGCCTGTGGCCAGGCTTGCCTGCTCCCTGGTTGCCGTGGTTATAGCTAAGCAGGCTGTACTGGGAGCTGCCTCCTCCCTGCTGTCAGTCTCCATGGAGGTGATGAGGTTAATTTGCATACTCACTCCTGGTGGGTGTCACAAAGTGATGGTCAATTTGCATATTTCTCTTTTATTAGTGTGTGTGTGTATGTGTATATATATATATATATATATATATATATATATATATATATACACACACACACACACAAACATACATACACACACACAGGGACACACATAGAGGGGAATATTTTAAATGTCTATTAATAGGGCACTGGCTAAACAAGGTACATCTTGTAAAATAAAATATACTATGTCTGATAAAAAAGAATGAGGTTAATCTGTATCAACTGAAAATAATCAGATGGCCAGGAGAGACTGATGACTAAATGGTTGCTAAATGGAAAATTTTCTGAAAAGGTACACCAAGCTATCAACTATGAGGATGAGATTATGAGAAATTACACTTTTTAAGCTACCTGTTTGAAAGTTTTTTAAATGCAAGTACAATTGCATAAAATTAAAAAAATTCTTTTTATTTATTTCAGAGAGAGAGACAGAAACATCAGTGATGAGAGAGAATCATTGATTGGCTGCCTCCTGCATGCCCCACACTGGGGATTGAGCCTGCAACCTGAGCATGTGTCCCGATCAGGAATCAAACTGGGACCTCCTGGTTCATAGTTTGATGCTCAACTACTGAGCCACATCGGCTGGGCCCTGTTTGGATTTTTGAAGCAGACTTTTTAGCAGAAAATCAATGAAAATAAAATCACACAAAAGAAAAATGAAGTTATTTACACTGAGTGATCCCACATAAGTAAAAATAAACATGGTACATATATTAAAATGAGAAGAAAATATACTAAAATGTTAACACTGGCTCTCTCTTTACAGTGGGATACTAATGATTTTCATGTTTAAATTTCACTGTCTTTTCCAAATTTTCTACAAGTATGTGCTGATTTAATAATTGAACAATACTAATTAGGACTATTAAATTCTATCTTCTATAGAAGGCGTTTCTTTCCATTCTCCTTGCCTGTCTCTCCATCTTTATCTCTGCTCATCTTTCGCCTATACTCTGCCTTTCATTTTTCTATAGAACTCAGATACCTTCTCATTGGGAATAGTAGAGCATGTAGAGAAATCCCAATCACACTGCCCTCCCCAGATGTTTTCCTGTACATTTGCTCACATCTGTATGTCCATGCACAAATAATATTTTTTAAAAACATAAGTAGGATGCTTGTTACCTACTTCTTAACCACATTCTGCTCCTTGCTGCTCCTTGAGCTGTTGATGCTGTCTGAGCCTACATGACTAGCCAAAGCCCCTTTTGCCCTTTCCTCCAGTCCCCATGCAGCCAGCAATTACGGCATCTAATTATTTGATGTTTTTCTAAGGCTTTTGTATGGGAGAAGCTTAAAAGGGACAAAGCATGAAAGGAAAGCAGACACAGCCATGGTGTGTAGGCAGCTGAAGGACCTGGGGAGTGTGGCAGGATACTATTTCCAGTTATTCCCTGAGGTTTTGTCCCTCTGGTTCCTTTTACTTATGGCACATCCCCCTGCCCAGGCAGCTAGGACGTCTCATATTCATTCCCTCAGGGGACAAGTGACATAGCGGAATTCAGAAATCAATGCTTGGCTTTTGATTTTCCAAAGCCTGGTCTCATGGGGGCACCAAAGGACTCAGTGCAAAGACAAAAGATTTAGATGGATGTCTGATGAGTGAGAGAGGGCTTCCTTCCTGATGAGGTGATATTGCCCTCGATGGGGGAAGGAGGAGAGGCAGATGTTTGTTGTACACTTTCTAGGCTGAATCCTGAAGGGCAGTGACTGTGCACATCCCACACAAAGCAGGGGAACTGGAAAGCAGAGGCAATCTGTGCCCCTCTATTTGGGCACAGCCCAGGAGAGTGGTATGACTCTGGTTCCCAACACTAACGGCCAATCCCAGTAGTAATGGTTCCCTGTTCTATGGATGCAGAGAAGTCCCCCAAGCGCTGCTCAGAACACTTGCTCAGCATGGAGCACAGAAAGTGTTCCTAAACGGGGCAGGGGAGACTTGGAGGTTGGCTTAAAGAGGGGCCGAGGAGGCCTAGTGGCTGGGAGAGGAGGTCCCGTTAGTGGACTAGTGATCGCAGCCTGGAGGGGAGAGAGGAGGTGTGGCAGATGGAGGGTAACTCTGAGGACCAGGCGCCTCTGCCTCGGGCACCTGGCACTCACTGAGGAAGGACATGGAATTTAGATATAACTCTGAGGAGGCGGGGCTGGTGGAGAGACTTTTCATTGCATGGAATTACCAAATGGAGGATTTCAATATAAATTAGATAATTAGAGAACAGTCAACCCAAACTGTTGCATTCCTTACATCCCTGTGTTTGTGAATGGAGAATTGGCCCCATTATAAACAGAGGAGTTCAGTTTTATTTCTTTGTGCTGTTGGTGGGACTGCTGGGCTTTGATGAGATTGGTTATAATCTCAGAGCTTTTCTTTTCTTCTTTTTTTTTTTTAAAAAAGTATTTTATTGATTTTTTACAGAGAGGAAGGGAGAGAGAGTTAGAAACATCGATGAGAGAGAAACATCTATCAGCTACCTCCTGCACACCTCCTACTGGGGATGTGCCTGCAACCAGAATTGAACCTGGGACCCTTCAGTCCACAGGCCGATGCTCTATCCCAGCGTTTTTCAACCGCTGTTCCGCGGCACACTAGATGTTGCCTGGTGTGCCATAGGTGCAGACAAGACAAGAATTTTATAATTTTTCACTATTTTGTTTACTTAATATTTCATAATAAAGTAATTATAAAATACTTTCTTTGTGTTTATTTGATTCCTATTCAAGAGAATTACTTTATATATAGTCAATATAGGCACAGAGTTAAATTTTTTAACATTTTCTAATGGTGGTGTGCCTCGTGATTTTTTTCATGAAACAAGTGTGCCTTTGCTCAAAAAAGGTTGAAAAACACTGCTCTATCCACTGAGCCAAACCAGTTAGGGCTCAGGGCTTTTCTTAAACATGATCTACAGAAGCTATCTCATCCTCTGCTCCCTCCCACCCGTCTGGCTGTCCTGCTCGGTGGGACTCCTATGTGTTTGCCATGACATCTGTGTGTGAGCAGAAAAGGGAAAGATGAAATCAGCAGAACAGGACCTTCCTGGACAGGATTACACAGGAGCCCAACCCGAAATGCATTCGAAGTTGATGCCGTGTAGTTCAAGAGATGCAAACGAAAACCAACCAGGAGCTATTTTAAAAACAACAATTCATTACATTTGAGGGAAAATGCTTGTCAATGCCTTGCATGAATTCAAGGATTGGTTTAGTAAATTTCAGGCCTACGTTTATCATTGATTTGTGGAATTTACAGTTCATTCTGGAAACCACCTGGCAATGTCAGCTTCGTCAGTGCCCAGAAACTTAAGTAGCTGTCACAAGGTGATAACCAATGGGAAGGGGAGGACAGTGGCACCACTGGACAGGGAGTAGAGGAAGCTGTTTCCTTGTGGCAGTTCTGGGTACTCCGTGGAGCCCAAGGTGCAGGTATTTGGTTGATCCAGCTTGATCTGTGCTGCGTTGGCCCACCATCATTTCAGACTTTGGTGACTGCCACAAATGCTGACTTACTCATTTCTCCCCTCTCTCTGTCTTCTCCTTGCTTATGCTTTGCACACTCTGCCAACTTCTTTGCTCTGTGTTGGGGTTTTGTTTTTTCTTCTCCTCCCTGAGCTCTCACCCCATTTGCCCCCGGTCCCTTTCTTTCCTGGTGATATCTGAGTCCTTCTCATGGGCAGCTCTATGGTTTACTTTGTGGCGTGCCATTTTCTCTCCACCTTGCAGATTGTCCACCCGTGGGCAAGGAGCATGCGTCTGCTCTTCAGGAAATGCTGTCCTTTGGGTGGGAAGGACTGGTTTCCTGGCAGTGCCAGAGCGAAGATCCTCCTCTGCTGCAAACAAACAAAATCCCTTTATCTGTGCAACTTCCTGTTTCTTCCACTGAAAGCTGTGCCGCTCAGACACGGGGCATCATGCCAGGGGCACATGAAATCATAGGACACACTGGGCGCATCCTCCCGATGTTACTTGAAACTTCGGGGGAAAATTGTTTTGGATTTTTCTTCCTTAGAAAAACTCTTGCCACATATGGTCAGGGAATATTGCAGAAGGCAACATAACATTCACAGGGTGTTTAAAGATTAAACAGGAGATGTAAAAATGTCACGCTTCTGGTAAGCTGCTTTGGGTTATGTCTCCAAAATTCCTGGGGTGTCTTTCCACTTCGCTGCTGTGAGGAAGTACTTCAGTGGAGGACTGCAAGTAGTACACAGCATTTCCTGAAAGTAGCAGATTGCTACAGGCTTGGCCCAGGGAATTTGGCACTGTGGGATGATTTAATGCAGTTGGAGAAAATTTTGAAATATTAATAGAGATTTCTCCCTGCCCCTTAAGGTTTCGCCATGTTTCCACTCCCTTATTCTGTTATTAATTCATTGCCTGGGGAACATTTAGATTGTTATAGCAGGAATGTAAAGATAAAGACACAAGCAGGGTGCCTCTCGAGGTTAAAACACACACACACACACACACACACACACACACACACACACACGGCAGGGCAAAAATAGGTTTATAGTTGCTCATATGGAAAATAATACAATAACCTATAATAATAAAAGGGTCATATGCTAATTAGACTGGACATCTTCTGGACGTCATTATGGTCGTCTTTCCTGACAAACCTGGGGCCGGAGGGAAACAGCTTGGGTCCCAGGTGCCAGAGGAAACTGGTGCCAGAGGGGACCCGATGTTGGCTGCCCACAGAAGGAAGGCCTACTCTTATATGAATTTTCATGCATCTGGCCTCTAGTTAATAAATAATAATATAAGAATAAACTGTGTTTTACATACTCACAACTGTAAACCTACGTTTGCCCACCCTGTATATATTTTAAATCCATAGCAGAGATAAGCAAGGCTTTTCTGATTTGTAAGAGTAGGGGTTTGAACATCAAAAGCGAATCTTTGAAGGAATCAAGGTATTAAAGGTTGAATTGCATCCCTTCACACAAACTCACTCCAATTCACACGTTGAAGTCCTAATCCGTAATACCTGAGAAAGTGGCCTCATTTGAAAACACAGTCTTTACAGAGGTAATCAAGTTAAAATGAGTTCTTTAATTTCGTTCTCATCCTAAGCCTGGTGTCCTTATGAAAGGGAAAATTTGCACACAGAGACACGCATAGAGGGGAGATGATGTGCAGGACACAGGGAGAAGGCAGCCATCTGTAAGCCAAGGAGAGAGGTTGGGGCAGATCCTGTTCTAAGTGCTCAGAAGAAACCAACCTCACCAATATCTTGATATCAAACTTTAGCCTCCAGAACTATAGACAATAAATTTATATTAGTTAAACCACCCAGTTTATGGTAGCCCTAGTAAACTAATACACAAGGCAACATATTGAAAAGATTGTGTTTCATCAAATCTAAGATGTCATCAGTTGTAAGGTACATCCCAAATTGAGAGCTGTATACATGTAAAGAAATTTGTATCTTAGAATCAATAAAATGTGGTAGTGTAGATGAAGAACAAAAGTATGTTTTTCTATAAACTAGCTAAACATGACTTAAACTAGACATGGGGAAGAATCAGAGGAGCTGTGTTATAGCATATATATATATATATATATATATATATATATATATTTCAGTGAAGAAGGGAGAAGGAGATAGAAACATCAATGATGAGAGAGAATCACTGGTTGGTTGCCTCCTGCATGCCCCCCACTAAGAATTGAGCCTGCAACCCAGGCATATATCCTGACTAGGAATTGAACTATGACCTCCTGGTTCACAAGTTGATGCTCAACCACTGAGCCATGCTGCACTGGCTAGAGATTATATTGCTGTGGGGATATGGAAAGACCCAGCGTCCTTCCTACCTATGCAATAGGCTGCACAATAAAATGGATGAGGGGAATCCAAGAGCAGGGACATTACTATCTCACTTCCCATTTCCACTGTTTCCCAGGTTGAAGCCCTGTGGATAAGTTCTTTGTGTCACCATGGTACAATACCAGCAAAAGTACAAAAGGGCAAGAATGACATGTCAAAGTTTGAGATTAGAGAATAGCACATGATAGTGCCCCAAATTCCTTGTCTTTACGGTAGTTTTTAAGTAGCAAAGAGAGGAGAGATTGATAGCAAGTGAGCCAGTGAACCTGAAGGAACTGTGGTTGAGTGTAAAAGAATGCAGATGACCCCTCTGGACCTGATGGATGGAGGCCAGTGTGAGGACCAGGACATCAATGAAGGCTTTGGTGGGGCTACAGACCAACGGCAAAGATCTAGTGGGAGGAAGGCAGTGTGATGGAGGCTGGGATAGGTAAATATGTGCCCAAACGCCTGAGCCACGTTTGAGAGAACCCTGACAAGAAGGATGATAGTGGTGTAATATATATTGTAGAGAGAAAGGAAGGGAGAGGAAGAGAGAAAGAAACATCGATATGAGAGCGAATCATTGATTGCTTGTGCTCCCGTATGTGTCCCAATTGGGGATGTACCCTAATTGGAACCCTGCAGCCTGGGTATGTACCCTAATTGGAACTAAACCCATGACCTTTTGAAGCACAATACAATGCTCCAATCAATGAGCCACACAGGCCAGGGCGTGATATTTTGAATTGATTAAGTTTAAGCTTGATACTATTATTTAATACCAGACTGAGTTTACCTGAAAATAACTTAGATAAAGTTTCCAACTTTGGAGGGAATGAGGTAGAGAGAAGGTGAAGACGGATTGATTTTGTTTAAAATTAATTTGAGAAAAATGTATTTGTCTTTATATACTTGAATCTAGATTTAAAAATATTTTACTCAGTACATCAATTTTTACTTCTAATCCATTGCTTCCCACATAGTGGGAATTTCACTTGCATCCAAAACAGTTGTTTGTCTTATCCGTTTCCCTATTGTTTCCTAACCTGCACTGGGTTATAGACCACTTGAGAATCTGATCAAAACTATGACTGCTTTCCTTAAAGAAATGCAGATATGCACAAACACCAAGTTTAGCATACGATTTCTGGGACTTCCAGATACTAGGAAACCCCTCACATTGTCAAAAATGATAATACAATTTTGATTTGTGTTAATAGAAATGTATTAAAAATTGTGGCTCAAGATAACAGACTTGAGTACATTCATTTGCCTCTCCTGCTTTCCTAAAACTCACTGAAATGAAAATTAAAGACATGTAAAAAAAATGAATCGACAGCTCTGAAAATAGGAAGGAGTACTGGTGGATGGAAATTAGGTGCAGTTGCATTCTATTATTTTAAGAGTTTAATATATAATAGAAAACTTGGCCTGGAACTCAAATGGGGGATTGTATTGGAGGTGAGAGACTTCAAACAGGCTCCAAGCTTGGAATTGGAACATATAGAGGGTAAGAGTGAGCTTTGAGGCAGCAAGCTGGTTGATTAATCAGAAATATATCCTTAGGACATTTTGGCTAAATAACTACTACTCTTTTTTTTTTTTTTTAAAGATATGTTCAGAGCAGTTTGAATTCTCAGAATTGTTTTCTGAACTGATGAAAGATTTGCTAAAGGACAGCCCAAGGTCTGAAGTTTGAGCAAGGTAGCAAGGCAGAGAAATGTTTAAAGTAGATCCAGAGGATAAAATGAACATCCTGGGGTAGAGTCAGAGGATAAAAGGAAAATTCATCTCACACTAGGAGGGAAATGCATTTAAGTGCTCTGCTCTTCTTTGACAGTGATGGGGGTTCCGCATCTTTCTGCCGGCCCTCTACCTAGGCATACCAAAGGGAAGAACCTTTCCTCACAGAGGCACTGCCTTGTTCCTTCACGTTCAGAGCAAATATACCTTCTCAACTGCAAAGGAAACTCACATGAGCTCCCTATACTAATCTACAAAGTCCTTTATCAGTGAGTATAAATGGTTAGCGAAGGACCCCCTGACATCGGAGGGAAATCAATTTCATAAAAGGCAAAGACCAAGATAAACAACATGCCACTGGAGAGGATATGGAAATATTAAAAGCAATTCAGAGATTTTCACATAGATAAGACAATGATATACTGCTATGAGAAAAAGGGACTTTAGAATATAAGAATTGTCAGAAATTAAAATACAATTGTTGAAATTATAAAAATGCAGTAAAATGTCTGAATAGCAGTAAGAACACTGATAAATTCCAAACTAGTAAACAGGAAGATAGAGATGAGAAAATCCTTCAGAACTTTAGTGAAAAAAAAAAAAAAAAAAAAAAGGCAAGTATAAGAGATATGTAAAAAGATAATAGATATAGTTGGAGAAGGTCCAAATTTTTATAATATATAACAAAGGAAATAATAATAGAATACACTTTTTTCCCCCTGAGCTAAAAAATCAAATATCAAATTCTTTGATTAAATGCAACCTGCTGAGTGTTAAGTAGAATACATCAGAAAAGATCCAAACCAAGACACACTCTGATGAAATTTTACTATTCTTGGAATGAAGGAAAATACTATAAAAGCTCTCAGCTAGAGGAAAAATCAGGATATTCACAAGGAAATGGGAAATAGATGTTCATATCACCTTAGTAATCAACTACAATGGCTGCTAGTAGACAATGAGTTGTTTAATGCTTTCAAAGTTCTAAGGAATGTAAACCAAGAATTCTATACCTAGTTGTATTAATTAGGGTGCTTTTGACTGCAAGCAACAGAAAACTACCTCAAGTGACTTAAATGAGAAAAAAATGTGTTATCTCGCATTATGTGAAATTCAGAGGTAGAGCATCACCATTTGGTAAATTCATCAGCTTAATAATGACAACAGTCAAGGTTCCTGATTCTTCTGTCATTCTGCTGTGTCATCCTTAGCTTGTTGGCTTTGTACTCTGGCTAATTTCTCTGGTAACAACAGTAGTTCCAGGCACCACACCCAGAGACAGCAGTCTCTAAAGGACAATGAGAATGCCTCTTATTCCAAAGCTCTGACAGACTTTTCATGTTTTTTGACCAAAAATTTATTACATGCTTATTCGTAAGCCAGTCATTGGAAAGGTTATAGGATAACCATGATTGGCATAGATTGGGCAGGAATTACCCACCGTGGACACATGAAGAGGGAGATTACTTGTACAAAAGAAGATTCTATTAATAAGCATAGGGCTGGGAATAGAAGAATTTTGTGACATGTTGTAGTGTCTGCTCTCCAGCCATATGAATAATTAAATGTGAGAGTAAAATAAACATACTTTCAGACATGCAGGGACTCAGGAAATTGGCTTCCCACGTAGCCTTTCTTAAAAAGAATAATCACTGGAGCATATTTTCTAGCCAGACAACAACTGATTAAGAAATGATGAAAATATTGACCCTAAGAAACCATGGTAATAACCCATAGGGCAATGACCATAAATCCTTGTATAACCACTGGGAGCAGATCTACAAAGCAACTGCTATCAATCAGAAGTCAAGAATGTCTTCAAGAAAGTGGTTTCCATTACACAAACTAGTAATAGGTTGGTGCTGGCATATTCCTTTCTTTCTTCTTATAAATTATGGGGAAAATGCAAATTTATAGTCCAACTATGAAGGGAAAAATGTGTCTTAGGTCTCAGCAATTGGTGAGAAGGAACAGAGCAGCCATGTGCTCTTTACACATGAAACCTTCTTCTTCAAGTGGCACAGATTTCACGTCACACAGTCACATTTCCTTCTGTTGGGACCAATCGCAATTTTGGTTCTTACTCTCAATCATATTTGCAATGCTATTCACTAGTTTTTATTTTTTTTAAAGAACCAATTTAAAGACAAAATGTGGAAAAGAGAATTACTGAATAGAAAGTAAATTTATTAACCTTGGCCATGTTTGCAGTCAAGGAAGCAAAGTGGAGGGAAATTAAGGCAAGTCTTCCCTCATGGGAGTTAGTATTGTTTAAAATGGAGCGATCAGGACAGAGAGATGTTAAGTGTATTAGCCTTAGTGGGAGAAACCATCAAAGGAACAAAGCTGAGAAAAAGATATGTCACTTTGGGGCAAGGGGCTGTAATTGAGGTTGGGGTTGGAGGAATACTTTTCTGCTTTGCATTTTCTACCCTTGTGTATTATTTTTGTTTTTCTTAAAAAGCAAGTGCATGTACTGCATTTGTAATAAAAGTTTTAGTACAGATATTGGCATATTATGAAGTGCAGTACTTTCTGGTAGGCATAGGCACTGGAACCCTGACATGTGTGCAAGTGCTGTATTGTATTTAGTGAGCAATATCCACGCCTGCACATCGCTGCCTGCTCCTCCTCCTGGACCTCTACTCTCACGAGAAGTGTCCCAGTCACTCAGATGTTGGCTTCCTGAGCTAAACACTCCTCTGCAAGGAGACTTCCACTACGTGAGGGTAAAGTTTCAGAGGTGGCGAAACTTAAGAGTCCTCCAGAGGCCCATCCAATTCTGGAGACTGTTCTCTCTCAACAAGCTCCCTGAAGCTGGTGCCCCCCACTTCACTGCGTTCTTTGACGAGGCACTCCATGAAACTCTTGGCTTGTGATGATCAGCCACATTCTACCAACCAAGCAAAGCAGAAGTATCCTGATCTCCAGAATCCCACTCACCATCAGGAAATGCTTATACTTGGAGACAACTGTGGTAGCTGAGCTGGGAGAGAGAACAAGGGTTCCCACTCCCTACACCACTCTCCGGGAGGTCATGTGCTCTTGGAAAGAAATGGCACATGCCATGGGTGGGCCTTTACACATCTGTCCTCTCTCTGTTGTGATGGGATGGGGAGGGATGGGTGCCTGGGCTTCTGCGCATGTAAGTTGGATACTTGGCCGACTAAATTCCACAGTATTTCACAATTGTGCTCATTACACAGGAAGAATTCAGATTAGGCAGAAACATGGAAACATACAGTCTCATGTGAAAAGCACTCAGCCACAAGTTAAAAAAACAACAAAACCCCACACAATTTAAGTTCTGCTGTTTCTTCTTCACTTTCTCTGTGATTTTTGTCAAATCACTCAACCTCCCCTCTCTGAGTATCTCTCAGGAGGGGGTAGGTTCATAATATTTTGCTAGCACAGTCGTTCTCCACGTGTGAGCAGGGGCCTTTAGGTGTCTCTGAGACCCTTTCAGGGAGTCTGTGAAGTCAAAACCACTTTCATAATAGCGCTACGAAGCTCTTTGCCTTTTGCACTTGAATTCTCTCATGAATGCACCAGGGAGTTTTCCACAGGCCACAGGATGCCTGATAGAGCAACAGGGTGATCAGGACAGATTCTGGAACCCAGCTGTCTTTTATTCAGTCTAGACTTTAAAGAGACATGCAAAAGTGTGAAACAACGCCACTCTTGTCAATTTTGTTGTTGTTTTGGACAAGACAGTTATTTTTCACAAAATATACTACTTATGTTAATAAATAATAAGACTATTTGTGTTATTTTAATGAAATAATAAACTCTGTAATGATTTTTGTTTAATTTCTAATATAACAACAATCGATATAACCCACATGCAAAGTAATCTCTTCGGGGTCCTTAATAAAATTATTAAGGAACCCGAAGATATGAAGTGCCTCTGAGGCCAGTTTCAAAATTGCTGGTCTAGTGCTCTGCAGTGAGCAGGGGACTTTCCCACACATTTTCATGGGTCTCCTACCTCCCTCATTCCTCCCCCCTCTCCCCCCCCCCACACACACTCTGAGAGACAAACCTGAGGTTTTTAGCTTGGTCTTCCACCAGATCTCAGTTTCCTAACTAAAATACATTTTGCAAAATGTGCTTCTCTGTGGTAGGATAAGTGGCTGGCGATGGGGAGTGGGAGGACTGTGTGAAAACATCTCGCAGTGATCCCATAATCTCTTCCAGTGGCAAGAGGTTCACTTTTACCCTGGTGTGACCTTAAAGCCATCTGTGTAGAGCTGTTCATAGAAAAACATCTAAGACTGGAAATTCCCTGGAAACTCATAAAAAAAAACAGCAACAACCTAGTTATGAAATACTGGATACCCTACATCTAAGTCATGGGTGTTCAGCCAGCCAAGAAACGATCAAAGGCGTCTGTCCAATTTTATATTTCTCACTTTAAGCTACAAGTATTGAATTTTAGTTAACTCTGGTGGTTGTGCAACTTAGTTGGTACTGTTAACTTTCAAACACTGGAGGAGGCCCTCTGTGAGAGAACATATTATCGGGTGAATGGTACCTTCAATGGAGGGCTAAGGTTTCTACATCCACCACTTTCATAGTATGGTTTGAGCAACTCACTTTTTTCCTGAATGCTGCTGGTTGCTAAACAAGATCATGAGCCGTTTGGATATCTTCAGGAGGAAGACTGTGGGCAATCTTTTTTTTATTTTTTAACCATTTTTGCTCCATTTTTTACTAATGGGGCAGTTGAGACCTAGAGCAGTGGCAGCTTTGCTCAAGTCATAATACTTAAATTTTCAAAAAGATGCTGACATGCAAAAGCAATGGAAATAAAGCTTCCCTTTCTTCCTTGTTTCTAGGGCATGCAAACCTACTTTAATCTTGCTTTTAAATTGGTGAGGACACATTTTGGTTTTAACCGAGGTCAGAACTGGCCAGCCCCCACTCTATTGTGCTGTGTGTTTAGGCCTAGAATGCACACGGAGCTCTGCCTATTATGAACTCAGGTTCTTCGGTTTGGTCCTTAGCCCTCTGCTGGTTCCTTCCTGTGCTTTCCTCTCTTTCCCCTTCACTTAGCCCGGGCCTGTGCCGTCACCCATGTGTATCCTCTGGCCTCTCAGCCGTGGCAGTGTGATGGGGGGGGGCTCTGCGACACTGGACAGTTCATCCCTCCTCCCAGATTTAGAGCCTGGCCTGGGACACAGGCATTGATTTGTCCCTTTCTTGGTGGTAAGATCTGTGAGATGAAAAACTACACATTTAACAGCAGTGGAATTTAACGGAACTCTCAAGTTTATGTCTCCCCCATGGCATGTCTAAGGCTTTTCTCTCTACTGCACTCTTGAGATGATGAGAGTGACATATTTTGCTCTAAAAAGACATTTGTCTATTGAATCGGTCCCTTTACCTCCCCACGCCTTGGTTTCCTTGTCAGCAAAGCGGGAAACATGATCCTCCTTTTAGAAAGGAGACCTTTGGAGGAGCTGGGCTTCGGGGCTTGGTTCCCTGCCACTCGGGCAGCCTCACGGGAGGGGCACGGTTTCAGGATCGGTGCCAGGAAGAGTGTCTGAAGGACTTGCTTCCCAAAGAGATTTATCTCCGGGCACCGCTGCCCCCCCTCTGGCTCCAGTGGACATGAGTGTGTGGGCAAGGACCCCCTTTGCCGAACGAAGGACAGACTTCTTTGCCGAGGGACTCAGATCACAAGGACTCCTTGATATTATGCTTTTTTTTTTCTTTTGTCTGATATTATCTTTGAGAAGCCAGTTTTTAAATTTTAATTTCTAGATAGCTCACTAAAAAAAAAAAAAAAAAGAGCAGTTCGAGGAAACCCCAGAAATCCCTGGAAGGCCATAATGAATGATACAATTAAAAATTTGCAGTCTCATCTTAGCATCTGGATAAATGTCTTTCTTATCCTCACTGCCTGGCCACCATGTGTGGGCAAAATGCCAGGATCAATTCTCCTCGGGACCTTGCTCCAGGCAGAAAGGGGACACCCCTCGTGCTCAGTCTGCTGTTTGAGCCCACAGGCAGGGTGGACAGGGGAACCTGCAGTTAACCAGAATTCTTAGCATCTTTCACCAGCAGAAGGAGGCAGGTCCATGGAGGCCGTCTCTGGTCCGGAGCCCCTACACCAGGGCAGGGCCCACTGGATCCGTGGTCCACATGATGGTGCCCGGCTGGGGCTTGGCATCTGATTTTCACATGTGCCCCTGGGCAGCCAGGGACGAGCACAGTGTTAGGGGGAAACCCAAATTCCTCTGAGTTCGATTTTCCAGACCTTTCAGGGCCAGTCTTCACCTCTCCTGGCACCTGGGCAGCTGGAGGGATTTCCCAGCAAGTGAGGCTGTCATGTGAGCAGGTGGGTGGGACTCCCTGACCCGTGTTATTTGCCACTTCTTTGTGCCTGACACAGCCAGCAGGAGCCTGGGCCTCGGAGAGGCCGGAGGAGGTGACGGGCCCCTCCAGTTACCATGGCTGCTGGGCCATCTGGGTCCGCCTCACTGGGGCCTCTGTTCTGAAGGTGGCTGCTGACGGGCACTGCGGTGGGTGGCAGGGAGAGGAGGTAATTTGGTCCCGTCTTGGCAAGATGTGCCCTGCGTCAACGGGCTGTGCTCAGACAGTTGCTGATTGTCACATTGTGCGTCTGATGCTTTTCCTTTAAAAAAAATAAAGACCTACTGTTTCTAAAGGGAACTGGCAATCGACCAGAAGAGTGTGAGTGTAAGGCTTGTTCAAAGAGGGGGAGACATGCTTTGCAGTTTGGCTTCTTTTTGTGCGTATGAGCAGGAGCACGACCTCACCAATCAGAACAGACGCAGGCTGCACGCTGCAGCGGGTCCTGGAGGGCTCCTGCCCGGCCTGGCCTATCCCTCCGGTTGATTGATTAGGGGGATATTCTCCGGGTCCTGGGAGACGGTCAGGGCAGGGTGGGCAGTGGTGAAACACTCAGGAGACTTAGGCAGTGGCTATTTACCAAACAGTTAAAAAAAAACCTTTAGTGTTTTACCAACCAGAATGCCTGTAGGGGCACATACTGTTTAGATACCAGGTCTGGTTATAAAAGATGCTAACCCCAACTGGAGCGTGAGACAAGCCAGGTGGCAGAGTCTCTCTGGTCATTGTTGTGTGTCCTCAGTGCTTAGCCCAGGGCTGGGCACATGGTAGGTGCCCAATAAATACTCGGTCATGGAACCCAGTCTTTCAGCCCTCATGGCGCTTCTAAGAGCAGGTGGTCACAGATGTCTCAAAAGGAAAGTAACATTGAACATGGTCACGTGGAGACACTGCAGTGGGTCCTGTGTGGGCAGGTTACCCCCACACACCAGGGTGCCATTGTGGGCACAGCATCAGCGGGAGAGAGGGGATGTTCCTCTGTGCCAGTGGTTGGCAAACCCATGAGTCAGCAGAACCAAATATCAACAGTACAACGATTGACATTTCTTTTGAGAGCCACATTTTTTAAACTTCTTCTGACGCCACTTCTTCAAAATAGACTTGCCCAGGCTGTGATATTTTGTGGAAGAGCCACGCTCAAGGGGCCAAAGAGCCGCATGTGGCTCGCGAGCTGTGGTTTGCCGACCACGGCCCTACGCTGTTGCGGAGGGAATCTTTAATCTGGATCAGTTAAACCAGATCACTCACAGACTCTCGAGGCAACGTGTCCCCGTGTCCTGGCCACTATTGGGGCTCTACTGACAGTCCAGCCTCTCAGCTGACAGTTCGGTGGCTGGGTTATGCGATCCCATCTCTTATTTGTTCTGTTGCAAATTGTTTTGCCGTGGTGCTTATCACTGTCATTTTTTCTGTTCCCTTGCTCTCCCCATGTTCACTTTATGATCTATCCGGAGTGGAGGCACTGAGTCTCAACTTGGGGTTCGGAGCTCAGACTCTGGCGTTGTATGGCTTGGGTGCAAATGCAGCTGAGTGAGTGAGACCTCTCTGTGCTTTGGCTTCCCCGCCCATGATGGACATAATAATAGGCCACGCCTCACAGGGTTGTTGCAAGTGTTACTACAATATATACACTGCATTGAGAGCAGTACCTGGCACATCCCAAGTGCTGCCCGATTGCTTGCTCCATTTATAATCTGATTTAAATGACCACATTTCAAACATGCCAACATATGACACAAGAGCTGAAGCTGGCAGCTCTTACGTGTGGGGAGTGATTGGATTCTCTGGTTCTCTGCTTTGGAATTCAATGGAGTTTTCCATATTCGGTGAAGATTCAGTGAAAATCTTGACTACCTTTTCGGTGCTGACTTGAATGTGTCCTGAACATACTTCTCATAGCCCATGTTTTGGGAGAGTGGTCCGAGAGACTGCCTGGGGGACTATGATGAGGTATCCTCACTGCTGAGATGGAAGAAATCCTGCCTTTCTCTCTCCCCACTACTATGTGGGAGATAAACTCTAAGAGTTAAAGCTTTTGTGTGCTTAGCATACTCTTCCATCCCCTTCTTCTTCCTTTGGGACCTTGCTTCTCTTCTCCTGGGGGGGGTGTCCATTAAGGTGACTTGTATTGCCTTCTGCCCTCACTGTGACCTGTGCTGGGCCAACTCTAGCACTACATTCCTCCAGCCACAGTGACTGCTTTAGGGATAGGCACTTGCCCCATCTGGGCCACGGAGATGCCTCCCTGAGCCTCTTCTACTAGATCACGTAGGAAAGGATTCTCTCTTCATTTATGTTCATGAATTGTAAGGATGTTGGCTGAGGCTGCCAGAAGCCCTCCTTGTAATATGGAAAGAAAAAGTCTACAGCAAGAAAGAATGAAGTGAACCTGCAAAGAGAGACAGTCCAAGCGGAATAGAGAAAGAGAAACAGAGACAGAAACATGAGCCCATCATTTGAGAACCTAGATCAAGCATTACCGGAACCGGTCTACATGTAAGTGTCTCAGTGATATGAGTTAATACATTCTCACTTTTTTTTTTTCTTTTTTTTTTTTTGGCTAATTTGAGTTAGGTTTCTGTCAATTGTAGTTAAAATAATCCTGGTGTGTATGGCCTGAAAATGTTAGATGATGCTAGATTTTCTACAGTGACCTGATATGGCCTCAAAAGAAAAGCTGATAAAAAGAAAGGCATCAATTTGCTGTCTGGCTTGACTCCCTTGATGATTTAAGAGCAGGCCACCAAGTCACTTCTTCTGTGACTTGGTCACTATCCTTATTGGACTTCACACGGACTCTGTGCTTTCCCGTGTGCTCCTTCTCTTTGGAATGCTGTTCCCTTTGCCCCTTCGCTTCTCAATAGCTTATTCATCGCCCAGTGTTCCACTCAGTGTTTCTCTCTCCTCCTCTCCCTTCTTGGGTTCCCACAGCACTTGCATGTTTCTCATTTATCTCAACGTGCATTATGGTATAAGTAATTGTCCACGTGACTCATTTATCCTCTGGCGTTATCCTGGCTTTGGGATTCTAATAGCACTGGTTTGAAGAGCCCATTGCTGTGAGGTGCGCTCCTGGCCTTCTGATTAGGGTCTCAGGGTGGACTGTTGTGCAGGTGCTTAACCACTTCACCTGTATCTCCCTCTGCCACTTTTAAGGGTTCATTTTCATATTTATCCCTTTATTTCAGTTCTTCTATCTTTTGAATTAAAGCATGAGAATGAGGTCCAATCCAGGGGTGTAAAGTAAGTGATTAAAAAAGACTTTTACTTTTTTTTTTTTGGTTTATATTCTCTAAATTTGAATATTTATTACCTATGTAATTAACAAAATTATTAAAAAGAAAAATGACTCCCAATGATGTAGTAACATCAGAATAAAGTGACAAAACAGCACGCAGGAGGTGCTGGTGACAGCTTGTTTTGACCTTTCAGCAATCTTCTTGTATGATAGAAGACACGAGGAAACCATTTATCCAGCCATGTGGGACCCTTTCGGTGTTTCAGATGGTCACTCTCCAATGATCAGATCTGAAATGAGGGTTTATGATCCATCACTTACCTAATCTACATGCTTAATTTTACATTTGACAGGGCTGCGCCATACACAAACTACATGTTCTCAGGATATTAAATGTTTGCTGTGTACTGTACAAACATTCATTTAAGACAGAAAGCAGAGGCCTCTCTGAAATGCTCAGGCATTCTGAAAGAATATATAAAATTGAAGTCTGGAAGGTATACATTTATTTAATCCCCTTGGCCCCGAATCAATAAAATGTGCCAAAGGTACAAAGAAACAGAGAGTGATGGTGAGTTTAACTGGGCAAAGTTCAATATCCAGTCTTCCGAATTTATAATATTATAGTAAGACAAAATTTAGTTAATATAGTACTTAATTTAGAGAAAACAAAGATGGAATACAAACTTTTTTGACATGAAATGTAAACTGAATGTATTGTGTTTGTTTTTACAATATATTGGCTTTTCTTTTTAAAATAGCCCTTGCCGGTTTGGCTCGGTGGATAGAGCGTCGACCTGCGGACTGAAGGATCCCAGGTTCAATTCTGGTCAAGGGCACATGCCCAGGTTGTGGGCTCGATCCCCAGTGGGAGGCATGCAGGAGGCAGCCAATCAATGATTCTCTCTCATCACTGATGTTTCTATCTTTCTCTCCTTCTTCTTTCCTCTCTGAAATCAATAAAAATATATTAAAATAATATTATATATCCACTTGCTAGTCCTCATTTTTTAAATTTTTTATTGATTAAGGTATTACATATGACTCCTGCCCCCCCTCCCCCCCGCATATGCCCTCACCCCCCTAGTGTCTGTGTCCATTGATTATGCATGCATACAAGTCTTTTGGTTGATATCTAACCCCCTCTCCCCACCCTCCCCTGCCTTTCCTCTGAGGTTTGATGGCTTCTATGTCTCTGGATCTATTTTTGTTCATTAGTTTATGTTGTTCATTATATTCCACAAATGAGTGAGATCATGTGATATTTACCTTTCTCCACTGGCTTATGTTGCTTAGCATAATGCTGTCCAGGTCCATTGATATTGTTGCAAATGGTAGAAGTTCTTTCTTTTTTACAGCAGTATAGTATTCCATTGTGTAGGTATCCCACAGTTTTTTAATCCACTCATCTGCTGATGGGCATCTAGGCTATTCCCAAATCTTAGCTAATGGTGAATTTGCTGCTATGAACATAGGGGTGCATATATTCTTTCTGATTGGTGTTTCTGATTTCTTGGGACATATTCCTAGAAATGGGATTACTGGGTCAAATGGGAGTTCCATTTTTAACTTTTTGAGGAAACTCCATACTGATTTCCACTGTGGCTGCATCAGTCTTGATTACCGCCAGCAGTGCACAAAAGTTCCTTTTTCTCCACATCCTCGCCAGCACTTGTTTGTTGATTTGTTGATGATAGCCATTCTGACAGGTGTGAGATGGTACCTCATTGTTTTGATTTGCATCTCTCAGATAATTAGTGACTTTTAGCATGTTTTCATATGTCTCTTAGCCTTCTGTATGTCCTCTTTTGAAAAGTGTCTATTTAGGTCCTTTACCCATTTTTATTTATATATTTACTTAAAAAATATATTTTATTGATTTTTTAGAGAGGAAGAGAGGGATAGAGAGTTAGAAACATCGATGAGAGAGATTCATCGACCAGCTGCCTCCTGCACACTCCCCCCCGCCCCCCCCAACTGGGGATGTGCCTGCAACCAAGGTACATGCCCTTGACCGGAATCGAACCTGGGACCTTTTAGTCCCCAGGCAGACGCTCTATCCATTGAGCCAAACCGGTTTTGGCCTTTACCCATTTTTTGATTGGATTGTTTATCTTCCTTTTGTTAAGTTGTATGAGTTCCTTATAAATTTTGGAGATTAAACCCTTAGCTGAGATAACATTGGCAAATAAGTTCTCCCAGCAGTGGGCTTTCTTATTGTTTTGTTAAAGGTTTCTTTTGCTGTGCAGAAGCTTTTTATTTTGATGTAGTTCCATTTGTTTATTTTTTCCTTAGTTTCCATTGCCCTAGGAACTGTATTGGTAAAGACATTGCTACAACATATGTCTGATACTTTGCTGCCTGTGGATTCCTCTAAACTTTTTATGGGTTCCCTTATGTTTAAGTCCTTTATCCATTTTGAGTTTATTTTTGTGTGTGGTATAAGTTGTTGGTCTAGTTTCATTTTTTGTATGTGTCTGTCCAATTTTCCCAACACCATTTACTGAAGAGACTGTCTTAACTCCATTGTATGCTCTTGCTTCCTCTGTCAAATATTAATTGAGCATAGTGCCTTGGGTCGATTTCCGGGTTCTCTGTGCTGTTCCATTGGTCTATATGTCTTTTCTTGCACCAGCATCAGGCTGTTTTGAAGACATTGGCTTTGTAATATAGCTTAATATCTGGTATTGAGATCCCTCCTACTTTGTTCTTTCTCAGGATTGCTTTGGCTATTCAGGGTATTTTTATTTATTCCATATAAAATATTGGTGAGTTTTGTCAAATATAAGTATTGCTCCCCCAGCTTCCCCCCTCCCCCCATTTCTATTTGCCTGAAAGATATTTTTCCATCCTTTTACTTTCAGTTGGTATGAATCCCTTGTTCTGAGACGGGTATCTTGTAGACAGCATATGCATGGGTCATGTTTTCTTATCTATTCAGCCACATGATATCTTTTGATTGGAACATGTAGTTCATTTATGTTTAAAGTTATAATTGATAGATACTTGTTTGTAGACATTTTTATTTTTTGTGCTTTTTTTATTTCTTCTTTTTACAACAGTCCCTTTAGCATTTCTTGCATTGCTGGCTTGGTAGTGATAAACTCCCTTATTAACCTTTTTTTTTTTTTGTCTGTGTAGCCCCTGATTTCACTTTCAATTTCGAATGAGAGCCTTACTGAATAGAGTATTCTTGGATTCAGTCCCTTGCTTTGCATCATTTTTGTATACTTCTTTCCATTCCTTTCTGGCCTGATGTGTTTCTGTTGGAAAATCATTTGATAATCTAATGGGAGAGCCCTTGTAGGTAATTCTCTGTCTCTCTCTTGCAGTCTTTAATATTCTCTCTTTATAATTAACTTTTTTCTTCGTGATTTAGACATAATTAGTGACTTGGTGTGGATCTTTTCGGATTCATCTTGTTTAAGATTCTCTGTGCTTGTATGACTTTTTTCTTCCCCAAATCAGGGAAGTTTTCTGACATTATTTCTCCAAATAGGTTTTCAAACCCTTGTTTCTCTTCTTGTCATTCTGGCACCCCTATTATACGTATATTGCTTCCTTTCATATTATCCCAAAGCCCCTTAGGCTCTCCTCCTGTGTTTCCATTTTTTTTTCTTTATTGCAGTTCAAATTGGGTGTGTTTTGCTGCCCTGTCTTCTAATTTGCCATTTTAGTGCTCTGCTTCTTCTAATGTACTGTTGAAACCTCCCATAGTAATTTTTATTGTTGCTATATCACTCTTTATTTCCACTTGATTCTTACATAAGTTGTTGATTTTCTCATCCATCTGGTTTATGAACTGTATGACCCTTGTTCTGAATACTTTTTCTGACATATTGTATGTCTCCATTTAATTTAGTTCCTTTTTTTGGCGATGCATCCTTTTCTTTTTTGGGGATTGTTTCTTTGTCTCCCCATTTTTGCTCTCACCGAAGGATCTAGGTATCAAGTCCCTCGAGGCCTGTGACCACAGTGGCAGGGTTAATGGTGAGTTCTGAGGTCATGGATCCCGGGGTTAATGCATTGGGCTTGGTGGCAGCTCATGCAGTCATCAGGCCTGGGCTCCAAGTGTCAGGGTTGGCAGCATGTTGTGCAGTCACGGCTCCCAGGGTCGATGTGTTGAGCTTGGTATTGTGCAGTTGTGGTGCCTGGGCCTAAAGTATCAGTCAGCGGGAGAGAAACATGCTCTGGAACTCACGGGAGCTTGCAGTTGGGGAGGCTGGAGTTTTGGTGTCCATGGGCCTGCATCTGAGGCAGCGGGTCCCTGGCCAGAGTGGCTGTAGGGTTCTGGGTGGTGTCTGAGAACACCCTGAGTGGAGGTGAGGCTGCGTTCCCAGTCACAGCAGGTCTCCCCTTCAAGATGGCATGATGATCTCTAAGGCAGTGTTGGCTATCCCAGGAGTGATTACAGTGAGAGCAGAGGCTGCCTGGCTAGGTGAGCCCAGTCCGCCAGCCCCTAAAACTCCTGTGGGATCTAACTGTCCCGCACTCATACACACACACACACACACACACACACACACACACACGCATCACATCACATGTTCACACACTCCCCTTTTGATCCCTCACTCACTCACACACTTTCACTCTCTCTCTCACTGCTATCCTCCCAGCCACCATCTTCAGACACTCTAATCCTTATTTTTAATAAACAGGCTTTTGACACTCCAAGAACTGTTTTGTTCATCGATGTTAAGCCAGAGTACCTCGGGATATTTTATAAACACATCCATTGGAATTGCTGACTTTTCCAGTTTGGACAATAGACTGAACTGATATAACAGGTAGTTCAGTTCAGCCACTGTATGGAGAACGATTGTTCAGCACAGTGTGATATTTAACACTGCAGCTTAACCATAAAAAAAATACAATTTATGCTAATATGTTCTATTCAGGCCTGTTTTCAAGAAAGCCTACAATTTAGCCACGTCGCGTTCTCACAACTGCTGTTTACTAATAATGCTTGATTTCAACAAAAAAGCCTGCCTTCAATTCAAACAGCATGGAAACTTGTATTTTGAGGAAAGTTAATCGTTTGATGATTCTTTAATCCTCCTGCTAAAATTTGCATATAATTTTCACATCTCCTCATGCTATATTATGTTTTGGATCCTTATAGAATTAAGACAAGTGTAGAGTGCCCGTGGTTTATCCAAGGGCTGCATTCCGGAAAAACTCATGTAATTAAAATGTCCACAGTTCATGCCAAATTTTCACTGAAGAATAAATATAAAGTAGGATTTACTTGACTCCACTGTGCATAAAGAGTAGATGCATTGTTTTATATGACTATCTGAAGTTGGCATAAAATGAGACTGCACTGTCTTTTTTTTTTGCCTCATCACACATCTGTGGAGTCACGAGGCTGTCCATGTCTTTGTGTGTTAATGCTGCTGAGTCAAGAATGGGAGGGAAGTTCCTTCCTGAACGGTGGGCATGGAGCGGCCACAAGAGGAATGGGGGAGGGGAGGCTTTAAAACCATGGCTACAGATTCATTGGCACACCTTCCTCTTGATTTGCTGCTTGCAGTGGTTGTTTTGACCAATAGTGTACAGTGGCAGTGGTACTGTGTGGCTTCCAAGGTGTAGTAGGCAGGATAATGTCCTCCCCCCACATTTTAGTCCCCAGATGTGACTATGTTATCTACTTTACATAGCAAAATGGACTTGCTGTTGTCAGTAAGTTTAGGGAGATTGTCCTGGTGGAGGCAATCACAAGGGTCTTTATAAGAGGGAGGTAAGAGTGTTAGAGCAAAGAAAAATCTGACGATGTGATGCTGCTGGTTTTGAAAATAGTGAAAAGGGCCATAGGCCGAGGAATGTAGGTGGCCTCTAAAAGTTAGAAAAGGCAAGGGAACACATTTTCCCCAGGAGTCTGGACTGCTGACCTCCAAAATTTGTATTGTTTGAAAACACTGATTTGTGGCAATTTGTGGTAGCAGCAGCAGGAAACTAATACGTAGGACTAGGGAGGCTTAGTTCTGTTAGAATGTTCACTCTCCAGAGGCTGCCTCTCAGGACACTCCCTCTTGGAATCCAGCAACCTTGCTGTGAGCAACCCAAACCACATGAAGAAGCCAGATGTGGGAGCACTGGTCAGCAGCTCCATAGGAGCCCAGATTTGGAGCCATCCAGCCCAGCTGTCAGATATGTAGGTGAAGAAGTCTTCAATGATGACAGCCTCCAGCCATTTCCGTTACCCTGAGCTGTATGAGTCTTCCCAGCTGAGATCCTAGACATAGTGGCACAGACAGAAGCTATCTGTTCTGTCCTCTGCCTAAATTCCTGACCTACGAAATCCGTGAGCTTAATAAAAGGACTATTATTTATACCGGTAAGTTTGGGTTGATTTGGTGTGGCAAAAAAAAAGAAAGAAAAAAAAAAAGTGAGGATATGTGAACTGAGCAAATATCTCTTTCCCAAGGGGCCAGTGTATATTGGCCTCTGGTCATAGGTCAATGTAACAGGTTGATTTGGACTAACGCTCTGATGGGGCTGAAGGAAAAAGAGACAAATAAAAAAGAGATGTATGGCTTGGTATGGACCTTGCCTCCTGGAGACAGCAGGATACAGGTTTTTTTTTTTTTTTTTTTTTTTTTTTTTTTTTTTTTTTTTTTTTTTTTTTTGTGTGTGTGTGTGTGTGTGTGTGTGTGTGTGTATTTTGTTTTTTGGTACTTAGGGGTTGGGAGACTCATTAGTTAGGATGATCCTAGCAACAAGCAATAAGAACCATGGAGAACGGTGGCTGAAAAATAAAAAGATTTAAAAAAAATTTATAAGAAACCAAGAGGGAGACGAAGCCAAGAGAAGGTAGGTTTAGCAGCTTAACAAAATCTTTCTACTCTGCCATCCTTAGCATGTTGGTTTTCCCTCATGGTGATAAACCTAAAAGGATATGGCTGGAGAAAAATGTACAGCCACTTTAAATGTATGACCATTAACCTCAGGTGGACCCTTTATACTGTTTTCTAGTCCATATACTCTTCATTCATTTTTTCACCTGGCAAATGTTGATTGAGTTTTCATTATGCCAGGTTATTATTTCTCATTTTTTTTCTCTCCATACATTTCTAACCTGCCCTTTCTTGTCTCACTCTCAGATGGTGATTTTCAGAAAAGAACTTCCTCACCACCATATCTTACAGCTTCTACACCTATCCCACCTCCCCATGCCTTCCCTACTGTGTATGACCTGGCTGTGCTCTTGTCTGAGCCAGTCCCTGCAGTTGTGCACCAGGTCCTATCCCCTCTCACCCACTCAAGAGCATTGCACCCTTCCCTCTTGGATCATCAATAATCCACGTTCTGGATTCTTCTTCTCAACATAAAAATATGTTGTTATCTCTCCCATCTTAATCTCTCTTAAGCTTGCCTCTATCATTCCTTTTGCTTGGATAAAGCCTTCGGTGCCTTAATGAAGATATTTTGTATGGTATAGGCATATACAGTAAGCCATTGAACAACACAGGTTTGAACTGCACTTACATTTTTCAATAGGTATGCAGTTGGCCCTCTAGATCCCCTGGTTTTGCAATAGCTGGTTCTACCAACTGTGGATCAAAAACAGCATTTTTCATCCACAGTTGGTGGAATCTGCAGATAGGGAAGGCCAACTGTATGCCGTGTCTAACCATTTTATATAAGGAACGTGAGCAGGGTGGATTTTGCTGTCTGTGGTGGTAGAGGTCCTGGAACCAATCCCTCATAGATACCGAGGGATGACTGTAGTGAAGTCTTTGGTGTCCACTGTTGCTATTGGGAATTAAAAGTTATAGGTGGTTTTTGGAGTGCATGAAGGGTTGGTGTCTTTTAATCCCATGTCATTAAAGAGTCAACTACATGTGTGTGTGTGTGAAACATATGAAACATACCTTATATGTATACAGATATATGTCTATCACACATGAACACAAGCTGTTTTCACTGAAAATATAACTCCAGAAGGGTAATATATGTATTAGTTTTCTTTTGGTATTTGCATTATGTATTTTTCTAACTTTCTATATGTTTATATTTAGCATGGGTCTTTTATAAATAGCATATATACAGCTATATTTTGTTTTCATTTAGTCTCACAACCTGACTTTTAGCTGGAATATCTAGTTCATTCATGTTCAATGTTACCTCTGATCTATTTGGGTTGCCTCTCTTATTTGGGCTTGCTGTTTGTTCTGCCTATTTCCGTGTTTTGCTTTCTTTCCTTTTTGCTTCCTTTCCTCCCTCATATCATTTCATCTTGTTTTCTTCCCTGGTTCTAAATTTATGTACTCTATTTATATTCTTTTAGTTGTTACTCTGGAAGTTACAACACACATATTTTACCCATCAAAGTCTAAAATGTATATATATAAAATCCTAATATGCAAATAGACCAAATGGCAGAACAATAGAACAACTGGTCACTATGATGTTTGCTGACCACTAGGGGAACATGGCAGGTGTCAGCAGTAGGTGGCAGAGTGGAACATGGTGGGCATCAGCCATGGTGAGATGGTGGAGCAGGTGAGTGGGGGTGCCAGACCAAAGCGGGGTGCCAGTCACTGTCATGGGGGAGGGGGAGGGGCAAGCCTCTGGTAGTTACTGAAAATTCTTTGCTCCCGTGCATTGCAGTCCTGCTGGGAGCTTGCACCTGCTTCTGGCCAGAACTGCTGCTCGCACCCACTGCTGGCGCTGGCACCAGCCCCTGCACCATCAGCAGGTGCTAGCCTGAGGGCTTCTGCACCTCCCCCTGCTCCTGAGATTCAAGTGGGGCAGGCACCATCAGTGTGTGGGAGTGGTGGTGGTGGCAATAGCGGGGCTGCAGGCAGACAGGAGAACGGGGGCTGTGGTGGGAGGGGCCACTGCAGCCTTGCGGCCAGTTCCTTTCAAGGTGCACAAATTCATGCACTAGGCCCCTAGTTAATTAATAAGTATCTTTACTTTCCTCCTGAATGATACAAAGACCCCAGAACACTTTAACTCATTTATTTATTATTGTCATGCATTATAGTCCTTTTTTAAAAATTAAAAAGACATTTTGCTGTTTTATATAAATAGTGTTAGTTTAGAGTTATCCACATCTTTGTTACTTTCTCTACTCTTCTTCCTTCTTTTATCTCCGAACCTTTATCTAGGTTATCTTTCTTCTTCCTGAAGGACATCCTTTAGAATTTCTTCTAGTGAATGTCTTCTGGTAGTAAATTCTCTTAGTTTTGGTTTAAAAATGCCTTTATTTTGTTCCCATTTTAAAAAGCTGTTTTCACTGAAAATATAATTCCAGATGGTAATTGTTTTCTCTTACTACATTAAAAATATTCGAATGTCCACTGTTGCTATTGGGAAGACAACTGTCAGTCCTTGAAGGCAATCAGTCTTTTCTCTCTGGCTGCTTTTAGGATGTTTTCTTTGTCTTAATTTTATGAAGTTTCACTGAGATGTGTCTGGAGATGGGTTTCTTTTCACTTATTGTGATTGGGTTTCAATGGGCCTTTTGATTCTGTGTTTGGCAATTTTCATTTGTTCTGAAAAATTCTCAGTGATTATCTCTTAAAATCTTGTTTCTACACCATCCTCTATCTTTTCTTTTCTTTTTTTAAAATATATTTTTATTGATTTCAGATAGGAATGGAGAGGGAGAGAGGGATAGAAACATCAATGATGAGAGAGTCATTGATTGGCTGCCTCCTGCACGCCCCACAATGGGGATCGAGTCCCCAGCTGAGGCATGTGCCCTGACGGGGAATTAAGCTGTGACCTCCTAGTTCACAGGTCGATGCTCAGCCACTGAGCCATGCTGGCTGGGCCTCTCTCTTTTCTGTTTCTGAAATGCTGAATATATGTATGATGGACCTCATTCTCTTTGTATCTTAATCCCTTTTTTTTTGTATTCTATTTGGTATTGTCCTTCTTTGCAAATTTTGGGTAATTTCTTTAGGCTTTTTCATTAATTCTCTCTGAACAATGTCTAATCTATTGTTAAATCCAACCATTGATCCTTTGTCCTTTATAAAAATTATTATTCTGGAGGTCCTCTGGTTATTTTTTTTCAAATCTTTGATGTCATTTCCAGATTCTTGTTTCCTGTTGATACTGTAAGGCTTGTACTTCATGTCTTCAAGCAAAGTAAGCTTGCTTGTTTTATAATTTGCATTTCATAATTTCAGTAACGCTAACCTTGGCTTATCTGTTTTTTGCTGATGTTGTTTCTGCGAATGATATATATATATTTTTTGAATGCTTGGGTATTTTTCTTCTGACAGTTTCTCATTGTCTTTAAACAATAACTTGTGGGGATTCTTTGAGGCCTAAGATAAAGGTGCCCTTCTCCAGAGAGGATTTTTTTTTCTTCTTTTGCCCAGTGCCTAGGATCATTTCTGCTGTATTATCAATTTAAAATAAATTTAAAGTCTAAAATAAGTTTAAGTCTTGATTTTTTTTAATTTTTATTTTTTTGCCTACACAGGTGAAGTAAATCTGGGCAGCAAATTCTTGCCAGGGCTGTCTTTCCTCTTTCTCTAGTGATCCTCTTTATTCATAAGTCTCTGCAGGTCTCTGCTCAAATATCACCTTATTAGGGAGCCTTCCCTGACCACACAATATAAAATGAACACCTCCTTTTGCTCCTAGTATTTTTTACCATATGGAACACCTGGTACACTGTAGGCACTCAACTCGTTGAAAGTATAAATGAATGAATATTATCTCAGATACTCAGAATCCTTCAGACTTGCCTCAGTATAGTACAGCAGGCAGATTTTTTATTGACCAGAGATGTGAGAAGTACACAGCAGCATCTAGAATAATCTATTGCCCTTTAGAGGTCTATTTAATTAAAGAATAAAATACCTCTCTCCCCACCACTAACTCATTTTCTAAAACATCACAGTTTAAACATGTTTGATAAATAGCATTCATTTAATACTCTGCCAGAAGGGCAGTGTCTTAATAAATAGTTTGGTAAATGGGCAGTGATTAATAAATACATTTGTGCTAAAAATTTCCTGTTCAATATAAAAAACTGTATTCACGTCAGCAAAGCTGTGCCAGTAGTTCAATAAATACTTACAGAACTTCAATATTATGTATAGAAGCCTTGCTATTATGAACGTGAATGTCATAATGTTGTTGTTAAAATAATATTCCATATCTTGTGCAAAGAAAACCTGATTACTTCAGTTTGGCATAAAATTGTCCTTCATTTCTGAACATTCAATAACTAGATATTGATGCAAGTAGAATCTCCTCTCAGAGGTTCCTCACATTTTAAATTCTGAAGGGGCCGTGGAGAGCAGGTTGTTTCCTCCCTGGGCGTTACAGATGAGGAAACTGAGGCATAGATAGCATGACTTGAGCCAGTCACATAACAAAATTGGATAAGGGATCTAGGTCTTGATTCAGCTGACTTCCCATCCATCGTGGCTGCCTCCTGTTTTATAAGGATCTTAACTTTGAACAAGAGATACTATATCTGTGACCAGTTTAGCATGAATGGATCGCTTTCCAGACAGTCTTGTATTCACACAAGAGTGTTGGCACTTGAGCCCTGTGCTGAAAGCTTTGCTAATGCATTAAGGGGCAAATCTACCCCAGGCCAACTGGACATGAGCAAACATCTGACACAGATCTCCTTTGTGTTAAGCGAGACAGCACTGGCATCCCCTCCAGCTACTGCTCCTTCCCCTGGCTGCCCCTCCCTCTCCATCTGACAAGCAGTATGTCAGACTCAGAAGAAGTATTTAGTAGACCATTCAGGTTTTTTACTATGGCCCACAGGATTCTGTGTGCCCTGCCCCCTGCTTACTCCTTGGATGTCATCTTACTATAGTCCATCCTCTCCTTCATCGCACCATGCTTTCACAGTATAGGTTCCCCCAGCTTAGAGCTAGCTTTCCATTCTTCCCAAGGTGGCTCCTTCCCACCCTTCATATCTCAGCTTAAAGTCTTGGAAGGGCCTTCCCTGCTACCCTACCCAGGGCAGATCCTCTTTTTCATGCAGCATCTCAGCACCTTGTTTATTTCTTACCCAGCACCTCAGACAGCTTCTGATTGGGTCAGTTACTAGTATTTGTTTATTGCCTGCTTCTTCTATGGACGTCTTGCATATAGAAGGCAGTCAGTACCCATCTGCTATATGATGAATATATAATGAAATGATCTTGCAGTTAGAATGACCTCTAAACTCTACCCTGTGGCCTGCAGTGGGCCTTCCCACTGACCCTGTTCATTAGCAAAGTCAGCTCATTCTGTTAGAGCGGAATATACTTTTCTGCAATAAATAAAACTTCTCTGCCCTCTGTCCTCCCTGGTTTCTCTTTACCTTTTATCTGTTTATCCTTTTTCTTTTTCTGTCTTTTGGTGTTTCCCCCCACCCCCCCTCCTCTTAAGTCAGGATTCCTTACCACTTTCTAGAATGTGAATTCTTCTTCTGCATCTTTCATAAATATCATGCATCTTAAAGTTCTAAATCGGTACTGCTTTTCTCCTCATTTCTCCCTTAGGTCCATGGTCGGCAAACTGCGGCTCAAGAGCCAAATGCCGCTCTTTGGCCCCTGGAGTGTGGCTCTTCCACAAAATACCACGGCCTGGATGAGTCTATTTGGAAGAAGTGGCGTTAGAAGAAGTTTAAGTTTAAAAAATTTGGCTCTCAAAAGAAATTTCAGTCGTTGTACTGTTGATATTTGGCTCTGTTGACTAATGAGTTTGCCGACCACTGCCCTAGGTCATCATGTTGACTTTGACCTGACAGCTTTAATCTTTGCTTTTATTTTCCATACAGGTCACATTATGTTTATGTTTCTTTAAGAAAAGAAAACACTGTTTAAATTCTTCTCCACATTTTAAAATCCTCACCTGAGGATATGTTTTTATTGCTGTAAGAGTGGGGTAAAGGAGGAGGAGGAGGAGGAGGGGGAGGAGGAGGAGGAGGAGGAGGAGGAGGAGGAGGAGGACGAGGATGAGGAGGAGCAGAGAGATCTATTAGTTCCTTTACACACTCACCCCTACCGGGAATCTAACCGGCAACGTTTTTGGTGTGTAAGATGATGTTCTAACCCTGAGCCACCTGGTTGGGGCCCCACATTTTTTTTTTGTTGTTAAAGAGCCTTTATTTGTTGTCAGCTTGCTCAATTATTATTATTATTTTTTAAGTTAACTAAGTTCTATCCAGGACTATTATTCAGTCAAAAAACAGTATGGCCCTGGCCCATGTGGCTCAGTTGGTTGAGCATCGTCGCATGCACCAAGGGGTCACCAGTTTGAATCCTGATCAGGGGACATGCCCAGGTTGTGGGCCCGATCCCCAGTGGAGGGCTAGCAGGAGGCAGCCTATTGATGTTTCTCTCTCACATCAATGTTTCCCTCTTTCTCTCCCTTCCTCTCTCTCTAAAAATCAATAAAAACATATTAAAAATATGAAATTTGCTGGGACCAGTTTGGCTCAGTGGATAGAGCGTTGGCCTGCGGACTGAAGGGTCCCGGGTTCGATTCCGGGCAAGGGCATGTACCGTGGTTGTGGGCACATCCCCAGTAGGGGGTGTGCAAGAGGCAGCTGACTCTCATCGATGTTTCTGACTCTCTATCCCTCTCTCTTTCTCTCTGTAAAAAATCAATAAAAATATATTTAAAAAATATGAAATTTTTTTCTTGATTCCTCCAATTCTTTATCTGGCTGTGCTCGAATCTTCCCCTATGCCAAAGAATGTCTACATGTTTTGGTAAGTCCTTTCGCTGCCTGTGGACTTATGGGCTGAGCTGTTATTTCTTTTCCCTCTTTCTAATTAAAAACTAAACCTCCCGGAGCCACTGGGTCACCGAGGTAGGAGGATCTGTTGTGTCAGTAAGTCTTTACCATTAGTGTCCTGCTTGGGGTGAGTCCAGGGGCCAGCTTAGTGTGACTATCTTGTTCTCCACCCAGCTGCACCTGTTTATTGTTGTTGTTTGCTGAAACAGGCACACTTTGGTGGTTATTCTTCCATGTCTTTGTTCTCATTCACACTGCATATATATAAATATGCAGAGAACGATTTCTCTCTCTCTCTCTCTCTCTCTCTCTCTCTCTCTCTCTCTCTCTCTCTCTCTCTCTCTCATTGCATAATGATGTTTCAACCAACAACACAACACATATATGGTGCATGAAGCCTCGGTGTGTGGTAGGCTATACTATTTAGGTTTGGGTAAGTTCACTTGATGATGTTTGCATAATGAGGATATCGCCTGAAGTTGTATATCTCAGTACATATCCCTGTCAGTTAGCGGTGCATGACTAATTATCTATCTATCTATCTATCTATCTATCTCTATCCATCCATCCATCAATCTACACAAATGCGTGTATGAGTCTGTAATTAAGGAAAAGAACAACATAACATGCATAACATTTTGAACTATTCAGTGTGTTCTCTACTTTATGATGTTTACTTTTGTCAGTTGAACTTGATACATGTACAGTTTTAATATCTAAATATTATTTTTGGTGGGTCATGTTTGCATTGTTATAAGAAATTTTAGGTTGGGTGTTAAGTGCAAAGTAGGTATTAATGAGAACTGTTGCTTATGAATACCTTTTCCTCCTTTAGGGAGTTACTCATGTGAGTCTTTTATTTTGTTGGTATTTATTTAGTTCAACCAACATTTTGGAGGCATCAGTTTTGTGTCAAGCAGAGCCCTAAGAATACCAACTGTTCCCTCTGTCTTCCAACTTGTCAAAACCTATTTGTATTTTAACTATTTTCTTCTAAATTGGCAGGTTTAATGATACAGCTCTAATTCTATCACCAGTTGTGTCAGCAGGTAATTAATGAAAATCTTAAATAACACTGGGCAAGAACCGACCCTTGTGGAACTGCATTTATTAAATTCCCCCAAGCTGACATTTGCGTTGACCTGTTAATCAGTTTTGCATTTACTGGATACATAAATTATACTTTTCCAGTTTTATGATGGGTAAGTCATAGAAGATAAAACCTACAGCATTAAATAAATTCTTCTCCTTGAATGTGAAGAATCATTAGGTTTGTTCCCAAAGCCATTTTGATTTCTTTTCAAACCTCATCTGAGGACATATTTTTATTGATTTTCTTTTTTTAGTGAGAAGGGAGAAAGAGAGTGAGAGTAAGTGAGAGAGAGAGAGAGAGAGAGAGAGAGAGAGAGAGAGAGAGAGAGAGAGAGGTGTGTGAGAGAGAGAGGGAGAGGGGGAGAGAGAGAGAGAGAGAGAGAGAGAGAGAGAGAGAGAGAGAGAGAGAGAGAGAGAGGTGTGTGAGAGAGAGAGGGAGAGGGGGAGAGAGAGAGAGAGAGAGAGAGAGAGAGAGAGAGAGAGAGAGAGAGAGAGAGGGAGATGTGAGAGACAGACATCAGTCAGTCAGTTGCCTCCCAGATGTGCCTCAATGGGAAACTGAACCTGTAACTTGGGTATGTGTCCTGACCAGGAATAAAACCCGAAACCTTTTGGTACAGGACAATGCTCCAACCAACTGAGCCACTGAGCAAAAGCGAAGTATTTTAGCCTGACTATAGCTCTTTTTTAAAATAAACTAGGCCTGACTTTCATGGTTTTCAAATGTTGAGTGTGACAGTAGGCAAGGGACTTAGTTCTATTAATACTTTTAATTTGTCAATTGATGGTCATTGGAGCCAACTAACTAACAGGAAAGCCTAGTATATGCTCTGAATAAGAAATACAAAACAGTCAACCTGTTTTTGTAGCCACATACAATGGGCTTTGCCCCAACCAGAGTAAGGTGTAGAGTAGGATTCCATGTCAGATCCCTGAGTCTGGCCCCAGCTTCCCCACACCCAGTGCAGCAGCTATGACCCAGTGGAGTCTGCCTTCTCATTACTTTCTTCCTTCTTCCTGCTAGTTCAGTGCCCTATAGACGTGAACATATAAATGGGGCTTGCTGTGCCTCCTCCTCCATCCATTGGAAGATGAAGGAGTGCTCCTACAGTCTTTAACTTGATTAAAAAATAATTATTTATTAACTTGATTGGGGTGACATTGGTCAACATTAACATTTGGTTTCAGGTGTAGGTTTCTATGTTATAAGATATGTATACTGTACCGTGTGCCCACTACCCAAAGTCAAATCTCCTGTCACCATAAATTAGTACCTTCTATTCCACCCTCCCCTCCCATCTGGGAATCACCACACTGCTGTTTGTGTTCACATCCCACATATGAGTGAAATCATATAGTTCTTAGCTTTTTCTGACTGACTTATTTCACTTAGCATAATGTTCTCAAGGTCCATCCATGTTGTTGCAAATGATGCTATTTCATCCTTTCTTATGGCTGAACTGGAGGCCCAGTGCACAAAATTTGTGCATTGGGGGGGGGGGTCCCCTGAGCCCAGCCTGCACCCTCTCCAATCCAGGACCCCTTGGGTGATGTCCAACTGCTAGTTTAGGCCTGATCCCAGGGAGCAGGCCTAAACCAGCAGTAGGACATCCCTCTCACAATCCTGGACATTAGGCTCCTAATCGCTCACCTGCCTGTCTGCCTGGTCAGTCACCTAACTGCACCACTCCCCCACCACCCTCCTGGCCTGGTCACCCCAACTACCTCCCCACCCCTGCCTGCCTGGTCGCCCCCACTGCACCCCTGCTGGCCTGGTTTCCCCCAACTGCTCCCTCCCTGCCAGCCTGGTCACCCCATGCAGCCTCTATTCAGTCTTTCAGTTGTCCCTCACTAACCCCCCTGCCAACCTGGTCATAGGCAGCTATCTTGTGAGGGAGTGAGCATCAATTTGCATATTACATCTTTATTATATAGGATAGTATTCCATTGTGTATATGTATGACTTGATTTTCTGTTGAGGCTCCTGTGAAGCTTTTCCCAGGTAATGTTCTTTCCACATCTGACCAGGCTGAGGGGCTGCCTTGGGAACAGTGTGCCTTTTGTCACCCATTCTTTGCTTTTCACCTTCATGGCTGCTCCTGTGAGGGAACGACTTCTCCTTTACCCTTGTTCTTGGGCCCAGTTCGCCAGAGCCCACGTGCACCTTGTAAAGCACTCTCTGACCCAGTAAAGTACATTTCTCACCCAGACTTCCCTCAGACTTCCCAGCTGGGTACACATAGCCCCCTGCCCTGGCCCGATCTCGGCTCTCTGCCCCAGGCTGAGCCTCGCAGGCTCCTCCCCGCCTGTGTCCATCGGGAGTATTTGCTCCCCAGCAGCAGAGCTCGGCTCCACTGAAACCGTCCCCTGGGTGGCCTTTTAGGCATTTATCCAGGAAGAAACCAATGTGGGCGTTTGCTCTTCTCTCCATAGCTTACCTGAGTGTGAGGTTTCATACTCCTCAGTTGTACCGAACCAAGCAGCTCCTGTCTACGAAGTGCTCCATTCACAGAACAGCTCCATTGAGGTATAATTTACATACCATCAACTTCACCGGCTTTTCATGGGCAGTATAGTAGTTTTGGAGCTGAGCAATGATAACTACTTTTAGAATATTTTCATCAGCACCAAAAGATCTGTTGTGCCCATCTTCAGTTAATCCCCCTCCTACCCAGTCCCAGGCAACCACTCATCTACCTTCTGTCTCTACAGAGCAGCTTTTCTGGATGTGTTATAGAAATGGAACTGCACACTATGTGGTCTGGCCTCTGGCTTCTTTTGCTTAGTATAATGCTTTTGAAATCCATCCATGTGGTAGGCTTCTATGAGTAGTTTGTCTTTTTTTTAATTGCTGAATATTCCAGTGTATGGGTATCCCACGTTTTGTGTCTCCATTCACCAGCTGATGGACATTTGGGCTGTGTCCACCTTTTGTCTGCTGTGAATAATGCTGCTGTGAACATTCATGTACAAGTCTTCACATGCACACACGTTTTCATTTCTCTTGAGTAGATACTTAGGAGGGGGGATTGCTGGGTCATATGATAACTTTATGCTTAACTTTTTAAGAAACTGCCTAATTGTTTCCCCCAGTTTTGACACCTTTTTACATTACTATCAGCAACGTGTGAAGGCTCCAGATTCTTCTTCCCTTGCTTTTTAGAAGTTGGCTTAGAGCAGACATGTTCTCAGAGCCCCTCCACTCTGCCTGTTGTTGCTTTTCCAGGTGCTGCACCTTCACCAGACTGCAGATTCATTCATTCATTCATTCATTCATTCATTCATTCATTTATTCAGGCTGTCCTTCTCCCTAAAAGAAGGTCTAAATGGCTATAGAAAATATAATTTCACAACATTCACATTCTTGCTCTCCTAACCAGTAGTAGACATATTTCTTTTCTTTGTGGCAGATACTTTTTCTCCTATAAAGAAGGGAAGAGTAGGCCATTACCTCTAAATGTATATGGTGAACTTAGTAATACACCATGTACCAGGAAGGACGTGCTCGTGTTAAATTGTAAAGGGCCTTCTGAGTATGTAGAAATCAATAAGTGTTACTTTCAAAATGCAGACATTGCTGAGCCAGGGAAAGGTGAGCTGAGTCCCATTAGGCCAGGTGGGATCTGATGGTGTGCACTGCCACGGCCTGAGAAAGAAAGGAGAAAAGGGTGAGTTAGTGGTAACAGGAAGAGAAGGGGATAGTGAAAGCCTGAGGAAGAAGTGTGCAGTCTGGCCTTCCAATCAGCATCCCATTACTATCGTTGTGCCTTTGGGAAGGCATCAAATCTCCCGGAACCCCAGATTCCTCCTCAGTGAGCTGGGGATGACAGTATCAACCCTGCGGGCACTGATGACCTCGGGCCTGTGTGTGGACTGCTTCGCACAGGGCCTGGCACCTAAAAGGCAGGGATAATGGAGGACTGGGGGGGAGGCAGTGAGAGTGGGTTCTGGGTCAGGGTGAACACTGCAGGATGTAGGGCATTGGTTCTCAGACTTTCCTCTAAGAATTACTGGAGGCCCGGCTGCACTCCCAGAATTTATGATCTAGGCTGTCAGGGGTGAGGCTTGGGAATGTGCATTTCTCACAAGCTCTCAGGTGCTGCTCATGGAGCTGGTGCAGGTGCTTCTTGAGAGCCACGGGTGTCAGAGAGGAACCACGGAACAGGTCCATCTCACAGGGAGGAGGTGACGCCTTCTCGATGCCTTCTGCACACAGACTCTGTTTAGAAAGATGGTCTTTCTAAGCCTAGTCTTTCCTCTGTGTGCTTGCATGCCCTTGGTTTGTGTCTCTGTCTGCCCAAATTCCACTCCTATTGGATTAGAGCCCCGTGCTAGGATAACCTTAATTATCTCTTCCCCTATCTCCAAATATAATTGGGGGGAACATAATTTAGTCCACAGCTCGATGGTAGAGAATCGTTGCTGCTGACTGGAGGGGTCATGTTACCCAGCCTGGGGCTCTGTAAAGGTCTGCAACCCCTAATTTAGTAGAAAGACTGAGTACAGACACAGACTTGGGAATTAATGGGAAAAAAGAATAAAAGTACTGACAGGAACAGTTTTATTTATTTATTTATTTATTTATTTACTTATTTATTATTTATGGTAAGAATTAAGCATTAGAGCAGCATCCTCTATTTGCAGCCATATTTCTTTTCTTTCTTTCTTTCTTTCTTTTTTTTTATTTCTTTTTTATTTCTTTTAAATAAATTGTTATTGATTTGAGAGATAGAAACATCAATGATGAGAGAATCACTGATTGGCTGCCTCCTGCATGCCTGGCAATCTGGGCATATGCCCTTGATCAGAATCAAACCTGGGACCCTTCAGTCCACCCTGATTATCCACTGAGCCAAACTGGCTAGGGCTGACAGGCACAGTTTTGAGGCAGAATTATTCTTTTTTTCTTCTTCTCTTTTATTCCAGAGCCATTGCCATAAGCAGTATGATTAACTTTTGCTTGACAATACAGCATGAAACTGTGTGAGGTTATTCCTCAGCTGAGTGTTGTTTATAACCCTAAGTCCCATGTTTCTCAAACTTGACTCTAGAGTGAGCGGAAGCATCCAGGGGAGCCATGCTGCCCTGAATGGCGGGGACAGCTGGAGGAAGAGGTAGGCGGGACAGGCCCGCAGGGAGTCTCGCTATGTTGCTTTTGGGTGTGGTGGGAGGAAATGTGGAATTTGTCACTGATGCTTTGAGTCTCACAGCATCTAGTCACACCATGGCACAGCCCTCGTACATGGCAGGTTCTCAATGAATACATGACGCCCGAGGCCTCTGCTTTATTTGCAAATGCTGCTGTTCATGAGTTTGATATCACCTGTGTGACTGCCTGGTCCTCCTCTGGGTGTGCTCAGGCGGGAACATCGGTCAGTCTGGGGCTGTAGGAGAGACGGGCCCGCATCCGCTTCCTCCTCCGGCTGGTGCACCTCGACCTCCTGAGCGAGGAGAGGAAGGAAGGAAGGCAGCTGGGAGGTGGGGGGACATAGGGGTACAGACCTCTCTTGGGGGTCCCTCATTTGGTAGTGGCAGTAGGTGGCAGCTCACACAGGAAATAACCAGCTGAGCCTCTGGATTGTGGAGTTGGAGGAGCCATGGAAGATAATCATTTTCAACATCTCCTTCGTGCTCTCCCTGCCAAGTTCTCTCTGGCCACCTTGGTCCACTCATCCTGGATCAACATACATCCTATGCCCAACCCCTTCTTCCATTGCTCAGCTCACCTACTCGCTTTCTTTCTGCTTTGGCTCTACCCAGGTGGGCTGTGAGCACTGTGCGGGTTGTAAGGTTGTAAACTTGGGCAGTATGCTGAGGAGTGTGGCTGTATTCATTTGCTAGGGCTGCAGTAACGAAGTACCGCAAACTGGGTGGCTTAGCTCCGAACATCAGAATTTCATTGCCTCTTAGTTCTGGAGTCTGGCAGGTCTGTGCTCTCTGGAGGCGCCAGGGAAGGATTGTTCCAGGCCTCTCTCCCAGCTTCTGCCTTGGATTCTGGCAGCACAACTCCAGGGGTCACACAGCTTTCTCCTTGTGTGGTGTCTGTGTTCACACTGTCCCTTTTTATAAGGCATCTGCTGGATTAGGGACCACGTCTGCTTCCATGTAATCCTACCTTAACTTAATGATTACATCCTCAGTGACTGCTCATAACAGTAGTTTTGACTTACTATGAGAAATAGCTGTGGGTATAGTTTGAATTGGGGTTTCTAAGAATATACTTGTAAATAAATGCTGCCCCATGAATTTCTATGGCATGCCTACTTTGAAAATAGCAAGAGATGGAAATTGCATTTTATACAAAGTAGGAAGCAAAGAAAGGGGAAGTAACATTTGCAGGCGCAAATCCTTGGAGGGAATGAGAGCAGAGTGGAGGCTCATTGAACCCTTAGTTACCTGTTTTGGACAGCATTCTGGAACAAGCAAATCCAGTAAGCGAGGATAAGAACTGGGAGCTGCAAGTTGGATTTCTGGCATCAAATGCCTCTGCCTGAGCCAATAGCTCATCCTTTAAGCCTTAGATTAGTCCACCTCGGGAGGCAGAATAATAGTGCCTGAGAGAGAAGCAATACGAAGGAAGGAATTGTGCTGTAAATGTGTTTAGGAGATCCTCAGATGAAAGGCACTACAGAATCAGTGGTAAACTTTCAATTACCACTTGGAACAGAGACAAAAATGACCTTCCTTTTTCCTCCCAATATCCCCCTGTGCCATAGTTGCAACCACAGATCTAGAGGTGAGCATTGTTGATACGGAGGTGAGCAAGGCTGACCTAGAAGGCAGATCAAAGAGAACATCAATCAGCTGGATGAATTCACCAGTCTTGAAATACATTTCTGAGTGTGGTACATGCTGTTCAGATGCTGGCACGAGGACTGTTTGCCCTCCTGTGAGCGCTGACTGGGTCTGCTTCTGCTCTTGAACTGTTCTATGCCCTTTGCCACTTTGTAAGCCCACAGTAGGACCCTTGATCTCTGAATGTGACCTTGACAGTTCACCAACTCCTGGTGGCTCTGCTCCTCAGAAGCATGCCTCTGAACGGATGCTTGCTATTACAGAATTTTTTATGTGCTCCTAGCAAGATGAGTAATGTCAGGCTTCTAGTCCACATTATTGCTGTTTAGAAACTCCCTGCCTCCAATCTTGACTCACTTGGTCTAAAGAGAGCAGCATTGGCATTGTACTTTCATTTCTAGAAATAGCTAGCAACAGAATTCACCTCTTCTGTGCTCAGACAGATGCATTATAACTGAGACCAACTCAGTTGGTCTAGGAAGAAACTATGAAAATTTTACAAATTAATTTTTCTTTCTTGTAAAATAATGTAGCCATTTGAACCAGGTTCACCAAGAATTCATGGACAAAATGGCCAGATTGATCCATTCAACCAGTATCTACTGCAGGCCCAGTATGTGCTACAGTGGAGACTGATGTAGAAATTTATTCTTGGGTTGCTGAGTGATTGGGACAGATTTTATTTTTGTTTATCCACTTGTATCAGGTCAGGTTCCTTGGGAAACAGAGTCTGGATGGAGATTCGCAGGCAGGGGGTGTATTGAGGAATGTAGGAATGCTCTCTGGACCCATGGGCTGGGGATGAGGAAGGTAGGATTGGGTAGGCAGGGAAGTTGAGCTGTGATGCAATCAAAATGAAGGCCTCAGCTGATCCCATGGGGAGCTTGGGGGCTGGCTCTAGGTTTCAGGTTTTGTTTAGGTCCGCTACACACCTCTCTCACCTTTCTTGTTTAAGAGACATGCTTGTACCCAAGGCATGCTTTTCTCATGGTGATGGCAGAAATACAAGATGCAAATCCCATTGACCAAAACAAGTCATGTGACTAAGCTCAGCATCAGTGGGTGTCCTGGTTCTATTGCCAAGGAAAAAATTTCCCCAAAACTTAGTGGCTTAAGACAACAACAATCACTGTATTGTCTCTGATGGTCTCTATGGGTCAGGAATTCAGGAAGGGCTCTGCTGGCTGGTCCTGGCTCAGGATCTCTCTTCAGTTGTGGTCAGATGATGATTGGAGCTGGCATGGCAGGGGCCTGACTAATGTTCTCAGGCTTCTCCACGTGGTCTCTGCGTGGGCTAGCTGGGCTTTCAGCCAGCTTGGTTGTCGGACTACTTACAAGGTGGCTTAGAACTCCAGCACAATTGTTTGAGAGAACCAAGTGGAAACTATGTTGTCTTTTATTATTTTTAAAAATATATTTTTATTGATTTCAGAGAGAAAGGGAGAGGGGGGAGAGAGAGAGAGAGAGAGAGAGAGAGAGAGAGAGAGAGAGAGAGAGAGAGAGAGACATCAATGATGAGAATCATTGATTGGATGCCTCTTGCACGCCCCCTACTGGGGATCGAGCCCACAACCCATGCATATGCCCTTGACCGGAATTGAACCTGCGATCCTTCAGTCCACAGGCCAATGCTCTATCCACTGAATCACACCAGCTAGCGCTGGTTGTCCTTTAAGACCAGCCTTAAGAGTCACTTCTGCCACTCTCTTTTGGTTGAAACAGCCACAAAAGCCTGCCCACTTTCAAGGAGAAGAGATGCAGATCCCAACTCTCTATGGGAGGACTGTAAGAACTGCAGCCATTTGGGGAAAAGCCATAGTGGGGCAGGGAGGTATTCTTCCACAGTGGAGGGGGAGGAGAGTGGATCCCTGCTAAACACAAACTGTCATATGCCTTGAGCATTTTGTGTGGGGCTGTAAATACAGTGGATACACAAAAATACACACAGGATAGCTGTATTCGGGTAGGTGCCTAGAAACATGGCCTACATGGGAAACACATGCAAGATATTATTGAACGATTGCTCTTATGAAAAACCCCTAATGGACTGAGAGCAGCAGAATAGGACAGGGAGAAATTAAGCAAAGATGTGGTTTTAAGAGAAGTCTGGCTTCAGCCTATGTTGTGGACTGAATGCTTATATCCCCTCAAAATCTCTTTTGTTGAAATCCTAACCTACATGTGATAGTATTAGGAGGTGGGGTTTGCAGAGGTAATTAAATCATCAATGTGGAAACCTCACCAATAGGAAAGCCCTCATAAAAGAGACCCCACAGAGTTCTTTAGTCCTTTTTTTTCTTCTTCCATGTGAAGATACACAAGAAGACAGCAGTGTGTAACTTGGGAGAGTGCTGTTCTCAGAGCTTGGCCATGCTGGCAGCCCGATCTTGGACTTTAGGAACTAGGAGAAATACATTCCCATTCCGATAAGCTTTCCAGTCCATGGCACCTTGTTGGAGCCGCCCACACTGCCAAAGACAGCCTAATTCCATGAGGTGCTCCAGTGGGGACTTTCTGAGGTAAGGGGTCAACTTTTATTCCCTTGCACCTGTCAGTCACAGGTGTTCCTTGGGGGAGAGGGAGAGGCATCTCTAGGAAAGGCAGCTCCCATAAAATAAGCAGAAACCTCTGGAGAGAGATGAGGTGTGAGCTTATGTTTATGCAGCCAACACCGCCAGCAGCAGGAGGATGGGCACATGCCTGAGAAATGGGGATCTGGGTGGGACCCCGATAGCACTGGCTATGGGCCACCCCTTGTACCACTCAGATCCACTGTTTCTCGTTCTAACCTTATACTATCCTCTCACAGCTCTCCTGGATTCTTGTTGGTGAGGTATCTTTTGGGTGAATGGGACAATCTACAGCCCCTATTGTTGCTGTTAGTCTTGAGGCCATAACTGATATTCATCTCTCTTGTCTACTAATCTTTCTAGAATCCCCTCCTTTGGCGAGCATCTCTACGATCAAGGTGGGCCGTCCGGTGGACACAGACTTGCATCCCTGAGGGGTCTGAGCCCTTGGTTGCAAAGGCCCTTATCAGGATGCGGTTGATGTACCTGCCAGTTCACAGTTTAAATTGGGCATTGAAGGACCGAGACACACCCTGGTAGATCCCCTGTCATATCCATCGCATGTCATCTGCATTCCCCCTACCCCAGGATGAACTGCAGCCCCCTTTCTCATGATGGTCACTGTCAGACCCCCTGGCCAGTAAGGCAACTCCATTTCTTTGCCTGTTAGTGGAATGAGGAGCCTAGAGTAACGAAGGGGGCAGTGGTTAAAGCTTTAATTTTAGTAAAAACTGTGTCCCACGATAGAAGAAACATCTCTCGACCCACAGAGCATAATGTATTAAGCAGAGGAGACACAAATTTCCCAAGTGAACTGGGAGTAATAGTGGGCGGAGCCACTCCGATGCCCCCACCCTCTGGTTCCCAGACCTGTGCATTCTATTGGTCAGGAACCAGCCCCATACAATGGCTTTTGATTTCAAGTATTTGCTACCTCCCAAAGGGCAGTGTCTCCTCTGTGCAGGGTGTTGTGTCCAAGCTTGCACCTCAGCCGGGCTTTCAAGAAGCTGCTCAGTGTTCTGTCGATCCAGCAGCTTCTGAACGGTGTGCTAGGTAGTAGGGCCCGCGGATCACATGCTCATGTGCCCATAGGCACCTTCTTTCCTGCAAAGTACATTTCTTTGTTCAAAGTGAATTTATGTGGGGTCAGGCTTTTAGGTGTAGCCGTTAACTGGACACTCTGTGAGTCTATGGATGGTGGTGGTGGCTGGAGCCCATAGGCAGGAAAGATAAATCCACACCTGGAATATGTGTCAATCCTAATCAGGATGACATATTGCCCTTTTCAAGGTGGAAGAGAATCAACTCATTCGCCAATAGCTGGTTGGTCTCTTTTAAGAGTAGCACTATATCGGGGGCTCAGGCTTGGTCTTTGTAGCTGGCAGGTTGAATATGCAGCAGCAGCAGCAGCAGCAGGAGCAGCTAGAGAAGCCCTGGAGATGGGAGTGTATGGAGTTGGGCCCATGTGTAGTCTCTTTCCCTCTGCGATGGCTGCTTTATTCATGAGCCTGCTGAATCACGTCCCTATTCTGGGCCCCTTCTATGGCAGCCTCTGTGCCATCCATTCTACAGATGAGAATGCCATGAGCAGAGGGGTTAGGCAATTGCTCCAGATTTCAGAGCTTGCAAGGTGGTTCAGGAGTTTATATGTATCATTTCTGCTGTACCATGTTGCCTCCTCTGCTCTCAGATCTATTTCCAGGATATCTATGAATAGAAGAAAAGTCACCTGTGGTTGATTGCATGTGGGTGAATTGACTCGCCCTTGAAATGCCAGCTGTAGATCAGTTTAGTTTTTCAAAATAGGCTCTGACTCAGGTAACTGCACTGTTCAAGGACAGGAGCTGGTGCCGGATCCTGCCCTGACTCAGGGAGTGATTCAGACCGTGAGCTGGCTAACGCTGGGAGGATTTTTGTGTTGCATTATCACCTTCTAGGTGTTCAGCTTACCCCTTAGCTAAGAATAACCACAGACAAACCTTTCTGAAATCATTCTTCTTGATTAGTGTTCCGAGTTTTCTTTCTGTGTCCAATCTAAACAGCAGGGACCACTGCATTTTGAACTTTTCTTTTTCTCTCTCTGCCCAGTTCGTCCTTGGACGATGGAGTTCTCTGATGGGCTTTTGGATTAACTGGAACATTAAAGTTGTGGTTGGCTCAGAGGAGTTCATTTACTTGCCTAAGCTAGTATTTATGTGGGAGCCAGGCCTACACCCCAAGTGGCTTAGCTTCTGAGACCACACGCTACTGTGTCAGACAAAGGCTATGCTATGCTAAATGTTTATGTCTATTGACAACTATTGGTGAGAAACTAACACCTGCTTGTTTAGCAGTGTAGCAGGGAATTAACCACTGTTTGGGGACTGGATCAAGATGAACATAGTAACAGTTTTGGATTGTATTTTATTATATTTGATGAATTGAACTTGTATTAATTGTAGAAAGATTATTTTGGCAAAACGTAAAGTTTTCGTGGGACACAGGACAGTTCTTTTGACTTTTGTTTATAGTGACTTGCAGACTAGTGGGAGTTAGGTTTTTAGAAAAGAGGGTAAAACCTTAAGTCGCCTTATTTTATTGAGTCAATATGAAAAATAAGTCATTGGATCCTCTCATGTCAAATAATTAATTTTCCGTGTGTATATGTATATGTGTATGTATATTTTTTTCTTTTATAAAATCAACATAAAATTTTGACTGAAAGAAAATTTAGGCCACTTTCCCACCCCTTGTGAGGCTTTAAATTTTTTTTATTTTATTGTTGAAAGTATTACAGGTGTCCCCCTTTTCCCCCCTTGACCCCTCCCCCATCTCTCATCCTCCCCGCAAGCCTTGCCCTGTCTATAGTCTGTATCCATGGGCTTGTAAGGCTTCTGAGACACTCACATGATCCCCGCTGACCAGCCCTGAGTATAGATAAAGGAGATGGGAGAATTACTTGAATGAGTAAGTGCCCAAAGCAAGAGCACCTTCCAATCCTCTCTCCGTCACGGTTCATATTGTGGCTTCAGTAATGTGTTTCCCGTTGTTCAGAAACTGTATCAACTTGTGTTCAAATGAAAGAAAAAAATGAGTTTAAAACTTCACACATAACCTTTGGGCCCACGCCTCTTTTTAAAAATATATATATATTTTATTGATTTTTTACAGAGAGGAAGAGAGAGGGATAGAGAGAGTTAGAAACATCGATGAGCCGAGACCGGTTTGGCTCAATGGATAGAGCGTCAGCTTGGGGACTGAAGGGACCAGGGTTCGATTCCGGTCAAGGGCATGTACCTTGGTTGCGGGCATATCCCAGTAGGTGATGTGCAAGAGGCAGCTGATCGATGACTCTCTCTCATCAATGTTTCTAACTCTCTATCTCTCTCACTTCCTCTCTGTACAAAATCAATAAAAAAAAAATATATTTAGAAACATCGATGAGAGAGAATCATCAATCAGCTGCCTCTTGCACACCCCCTACTGGAGATGTGCCTGCAACCAAGGTACATGCCCTTGACCGGAATTGAACCTGGGACCTTTCAGTCCGCAGGCTATGCTCTTTCTACGGAGCTAAACTGGTTTCGGCTCGCCCATGCCTCTTTTTATTTCCATCAGTTGCATTACTCTTGAATTACACATGCCTCCTCCCCACCCCCCGCCCCCAACATCGTAAAAGATATGCTTCTGTGTTCTAGGAGGAAAGTAGATAACCTCAGCCCTCTTCGAACGCCAGGCACTCTTGTGTGGGAATAGATGGCAAGCCACCACATTTAGACCATTGACATTTGTGCTGCGGGTCCATTTGCTTGGTGGACCCGGAGTAGCTGCAGTTAGAGAAACTCCTAGAGTGGCCTCCTAGACAGAACGTGTTTCCTGTTGCTGTTACTTTTGACTATGGGAGGGTTCCAGAATTTTCTTTCCGTTTCCACATCATCACCAGAAACAATATAAGTCCCAGAAGCTCTTCTCTAAGCTGCTTAACCCAAGTCATTCCTGTGTGCTCCCAGTCTCCCACAATAATTGTATTCCTCTGTCCATTCCCAATTTTAATTATGCATTTACTCAATGGGCTTCCCTTCTGGTTAACTTTTCCTGGTAACTCATTAAAGCTCTGAGTCATGCATTCATTATAGAAGAGAGCAGAAGAATGAAAGAACAAAAAGGAGCTGAGCCGGGGAGAAGCTCGGGGGTGGATCACTGTGCTGCCTGTGGCTGCCTCTCCGGAGGCTGCAGTCAGTTCCTCTCCCCGGCTAGGATGTCCCTGCACTGCAGCCGCCTTACTGAGTGCAGCGAGGTCGCTCATCCTGGTGGGTTTTAACGTGAGTTTTTGCTGTGTAGAATTCCAGCTTATAATTCTGGGGAAGGTGCTTCCCTCCCACCTCACTCTGCCCTCTGCACTTAGGTGGTCTCAAAACAAAAATGGAGCTGTTCATTAAAAGTTCTAATCTTAACTTGTCTTTCTGAAAGAGCATTAAAGGGAACCAATTTATGCCCCAATAAAAATATATTTTTATTGATTTCAGAGAGGAAGAGAGAGGGAGAGAGATATATAGAAATTATACTATTATCAAATGATGAGAGAGAATCACTGATTGCCTGCCTTCTGCATGCTCCATGCTGGGAATTGAGCCTATAACCCAGGCATGTGCCCTGATCGGGAACTGAACTGTGACCTTTTGGTTCATAGGTTGACACTCAACCACTAAGCCATGCTAGTTGTGCAAGACACTTTCAATGTGTGTGTGTGTGTGTGTGTGTGTGTGTGTGTATAGATTTTTTTTACAGAGAGGAAGGGAGAGGGATAGAGAGTTAGAAACATCAATGAGAGAGAAACATTAATCAGCTGCCTCCTGCACACCCCCTACTGGGGATGTGCCTGCAACCAAGGTACAGGCTCTTGACCGGAATCGAACCTGGGACTCTTCACTCTGCAGAAGACATTTCTTAATATTTTATTTTCTTTCCTCCAATTTTTTCCCCAAACCACTCCCCCTCCCAATGCTCATCCCACCAAGCTACTTCTCTCTTTCCTTAACCTCTCGCTAAGGTACGTTATTTTACTTCACATAAACTCATCTCTAAAATGGGGTACATGATGACTGGCTGGTGTGTTGAGGTGAGAATTAACTGAGATAAAATATGTCAATCCTATATGTGGTGCCTGGAGCAGTATAAATGCTCCTAAAGGTTAGCTATTATTATTATAATTTTTAATTTAGCATCTTTAGCCTCAACACTAACTTTTTCTCTCAGTGGAAACACTAGATAAAGAAATCTGGAAGCTGAGAAAAATGATTCTACCTAATAAAAGAGTAATATGCAAATTAACCATCACTTGGCTCCACAAGCCATGCCCACCAGCCAATCAGAACACATATGCAAATTAACCCCAACCAAGATGGCAAGACCCATAGCGGCCAGCAGTTGAATGGGAGACACAAACCCACACTGGGCTTCTAGTTCTTAAATAATAGTATAATAGCTACCATTTACTGAGCACGACCTGTGTACCAGGTGCCACCCTGAATCCTTCTTATACAGCATCTGTTTAATCCTTACCACAGCCCTGGGGGGTAGATGCTACTTGATCCCCATTCACAAATGAGGGGACTCAGACTTAGAGAGATGAAGCAACCTGCCCCAGGCCACATGGCTACCAAAATGGAGGAGCTAGAACTTAAACTCAGCCAGACTGACTTCCAAGTCCATGGTTCAGTGGTTGTGCAACAATCTGCAAGCCCCTGGTGGTTCCAGCCACCAGGAAGGCCTGTGTTCTTGGTATGGGTTTTGACTCCTGAGGGCCATGACTGCTCATAGACGTGGGGCCTCTGATGGTGTGTCAACTCCCCATGGAGACAGTGGCCTGGGTGAAACCACCAAACTCCCATGGAGCTGAAGGCCCTGAGGCCTCCTTGGAATCAGAGATAGAAAAAATTATTTTTCTGCAAAGGTTGGCATTTATTTCTTAATAATCAGTTAAAAATTTATGTAGCATCCCTAATCAGCAAAATAAAAGCTTTCTGTACTTTTAAGTGTGCTAGAAACCACTAATGAGTTTTGGGGGATTTATGACTGACCCTAGACTAGGAGTAGAAGCCAGTAGGTCTGGAGTCAGTAAAAACAGCCAAGACACTTCAGCTGCAAGGGAACCTTTAAATATTCTACACTTTGGTGCAGCATCTGTCTTGGGGGATTTGAGGACGAGGTGATGCCCTGTATAGGATGCCTGACGTGCATTCTTTCATCACGGGAGACTGGAACTCCCTGGGTGTTCCCTTGCAGTCCTGCAGGCTTATCTCCAGGGGTCCAGCTGAGGGCCCCTCTCTGGGAAGAGTCCTAGTTACACAATCCATGGTCCCAGGAGCAAGAATGTAACTGAATGTAAGAGACAGCACATTCCTGGGTTCCAAAGAGTGAGCAGGAAAAGAGGCTGTTGCAGGCCGGGGTAATGTGATCCAAGCCTGTTTTCAGTGCATGCAAGAGTCAAATATCATCAATAGTAGCAGCGATTCAATGTTGTTCTCCTCATCCTTCTCTCCCTCTTTCATCATCTTTCTTCTTCTTCTATTTCTCCCCATCTTCATCCTCCTCTTTTCCACTATGAAAGTATACACAGCAAGATTTGACAGATCATCCATTCACTTCTCAAACATTTATAAAGCTCTTTATTGAACATGGGTTAGGACAGTGGTCAGCAAACCGTGGCATGCCCCATGCGGCTCTTTGGCCCCCTGAGTGTGGGTCTTCCACAAAATACCATGACCTGGGCGAGTCTATTTTAAAGAAGTGGCATTAGAAGAAGTATAAGTTTAAAAAATTTGGCTCTCAAAAGAAATATCAATCGTATTGTTGATATTTGACTCTGTTGACTAATGAGTTTGCCGACCACGGGGCTAGGAAGTACAAAGATAAAAAAAAGAAATCCCTCGTGTGGGATGTGCATGGTCTCAGGCAGCGATTTTCAGCTACACACAGGAGTGGATGGCATGCTGGTGTGCGACAGTAATTTTTAAAACATGCAATACCTGACTATTTCAGTCAGGGGCGCTGACCTCTTTCCCCTTAGATTTGTCAAATAAAAAAGTGACAACAGCCAACACAACAATAGCTGTTTGGTGTGACTAAATCAAAATTACACCTATTTTTTTTAACAGATAGGTAAAAAATAAATTTGGTGTACTTCAGACTTTTAGTTATTAGTCTGTGTGTGCCTTGAAATAAAAAGGTTGAAAATTGCTTGTCTAGGGGGAAGAGACTGACATTTGACAATTATAATAAAGCAACTTACCATATGCCTGGCATTGGGCTCAGTTACTCTGTAACTGATAATCTCAATCAGTCCTCATAGAAATACTCTGAGGGGGATTTTAGCATTTTATCCTTTTAAACATGAGACCAAGGCAAAGACAGTAAATAATCGGCCCATTGTCACACAGATCTGACTTGACCCTAGGTAGACTCTAGAGTCAGCGTTATTAATAGCTCTGCTGTCTTTAGCACATTGTGACAGGTGTCATATAAGTCTGGCCTAACAGAAGTGAAACTTGAGCTTGAATTTGAGAAGTGAGTGGTGAGGGTGGAATGGTGAGGGAAGAGCTCCGTAGGCACAGGGAACAGTGTGAGCAGACATGGTGGTGCAGAATACCTGGCATCCACAGCCATTGCTACTGTCCCCTCGGCAGTGGAATAACTTGACACCTAAGAAGAGAGGGAGATGATCAGACTTGTATAGTAAAGAGACAGCCATCCTTAAAATAATGCTAAAGGAAGCAGTCACATTATTAAAAATCTTTGAATGTTAGATAAGAATCATGGGGTCTTTTTCCTTTTTATTCTTTTATATGGTTCCCAAATTTTCTATAATGAGCTGGTTCATAGAGCATTCAGAACACACACAATATTTATCAAATAAGTTTGCTGTCATATATGGGTGTGCTTTGTGGTTCCCCCAAACAATTACAGTAGTAATACTGATCACATATCTACACTACCGTGTTTCCCCGAAAATAAGACATCCTCCAAAAATAAGACCTAGCGCATGGAAAGATAAGACATCCCCTGAAAATAAGACCTAGCACAACTTTGGGAGAAAAAATTAATATAAGACACTGTCTTATTTTTGGGGAAACAGGGTAATAAAAGAGAAAGATGCAAATTGACCATACCTTTGTGATGCCCACCAGCCAATCAGGAACAAGTATGCAAATTAACCCAACAAAGATGGCGGATTAATTTGCATACACAGGCACTGAGTGGCCCTTGGCAGGGCTGAATGCATGCATTCCACACCACCCTTGGGGGTCCGGTTCTCTGAGCAGCGCAGTAAGGTGGAAAGGCAGCTCTGGCTGGAGTGAAAAGGCGGCTCTGGCTGGAGCGAAGGTAGTGCTGGCAGCCAGGGGAAGGAAGGCCCATTCTTGCATGAATTTTCAGGCATCGGGCCTTTAGTCACTAAAATAAATATAATACTGAAAAATTTTGAAATATTGCAAGAGTTACCAAAATGTGACACAAATACAAAGTGAGCAACTGCTATTGGAAAAATGGTGCTGACAGACTTTTAGGGTTGCCACAAACCTTCAATTTGTAAAATGCACAATAAAGAGGGTTGCCCATAATGATTATCATCTTACAATTTAAAAGTGTGCTGAAGTATCTGTATTTTTAAAAATTCAGTTCAATTATATATTTTATTAGTAAAAATAAGAGGCAAAAAATGTCAAGATATAAGAAAAGTGTAATAGAATATTTACTGACTTTTGATTGAAAGCAGAAATCCTGTTACAATTAAAATAAAGTATTTTTACATTAAAATGAGTATACCTCTTTATGTATGGCTCAAGAATAGTTTTTGTTAGTATTGCTAAATGAAAATACTGAAAAATTCTAGGTCCAGCCAGGTGCCTCAGACTAAAGGAAAAATGATCAATAATGTGATCAAATTTTAATGACAATTTACCAATAATGAGAATTGAATAATAGGAAATAAAAACAATGATTTGGAGATGGAATACATGCATTTAGCTAAATCACTTTGGGCAAGTTCTATACCTTGGTTCTCTCAGGTCTAAAGCAAGAAGTTTGGATTTATAAATTATTTCTAAGATATTTTCCAGCTAACAAATCTCTGTATTTATGTAATAACTAAATGCCCACCATGTTTGTGATCCCGATGTTTGCTTTTTCAGTGCATGTCTGATTCTGCTACGAAAAAAATACGTGGTAAATCCTTACAGACAGCATCTGTTAGAAAAGGAAGGAGACAGCATTATGGGGCTCTCTGTACCTGCTCTCTCTATAGGTAGATGCTCCTGGTCCTTCCAGCAGAGGGAAGAGCTGTGGCAATTTTTTTCTTAAGGAGATAGGAAGAGAGATCAGAGAGAAAAAGAAGAGAAAGGGCTAGCACCTCCTCCTCCTCTCAGTGATGGTGGCTGTCCCACCATTCTCAAGGCTCGTCAGCACCAGCCCAGTGGACAGCACCACATTTCCTAAAGTTTACCCTGCTAAACCAGGTTCCTGGAGTTCACTAATCAGGTGGTTTGCATTCTTTAAAAAGGGAACTGAAACCAGGGAGAGCCACGTGGAGGGCTTCAAATATAACTCTTGGGTCTTGATTCAAAGATGCCATTTTTCTCTTATGCTTTATATAATAACAGACATTATATGAATTGTCCTAGCAATCAACTTTTCCATGATAAAAGTAGTGAATTAAAAGTACCTTATACCACATTAAAACAAATGAAACATTCTCCTTAAAGAAAGGCCTCATCTCCAGAGGAATAATTTAGGCACCATTATATATCAACAGAGGTTCAGTTACAAACTTTCTCCCTCCACAGTGTAAAAGTAAAGACTAGCAAGGCAGTGGCAAAGATCCCATGTGAGAACAATACTGTGAATGGAAAATAGCAGATATTCTCCACTTTTATGGAGCCCAGAAAGGCTCCCTGGGATATGATCAGGTCAGCATTTCAACCAGGCCTGTGAGAAGTTCCAAAAAGCAGAGGCCAGGAGTGTGGTCTTGTCTTAGAGCAGAGTCAGATGAGACCTCCTAAGTGGACCCCAGGTCCTCCCATATTTTTATCTTTATGTGATAAAAATGAGCCTGAGAACCATATTGTCAAAAACAGAAAACAAAACTTAGGCAGAATTTTTATTGTATGAACTTCAGAAATGCTTTGACTGCAGGCTTTACCATCTGCATTTCTGATCATCTACCTTCATGCCTGGCAGAAAGCCTACAGAGCCACTGGCTGTTCAAATCCTAGATTTGCTCTTCATCTCTTCATTTGTCAGTTCTCATTCCTGTTTTCCTTACAGTTCTGCTAAACAGTGTTAACCAACCCCCTTTTGTGGCTTGGCTATTCTAGATTATCTGGGTTCCCCTACTTCATTACTTCCCTTTCCCCCGGACTTCCTCTTTCTCCATACCTTTCACATTCATTCCTGGCATTTAACCTGCTTTTTATACCTGATATGTGTCAGGCACTGTTCCAGGCGTCGGGGATTAAAAAAATGAACCAAGACAAAAAAAAATAATTAAAAAAAAATGGAATGACATAGCCATGGCCTGCACTAATGTAGTTTATAGTATAGTGGGCTGCAAACAGGTAGGCACCAGACATCAAAAGAAATTACAATATAGGTGTCCCCAAAAATTTATGCACAAACTTTAAATAATTATAAAGGCAGTATTTATTAAAATGAATTTCATTTTTAAAATGGAGCTATCAGCTGTTAAAGTATGCATACATTTTATGGGGATATCCTGTATATTAAAGAGAGAGAGAGAAACTTAAAAAACATGGAGGAAGGTTATGACCTTTTTCTAAACCAATCTCATAAAGGTCAGTCATCATGCTATCTCAACAAATGGCCCCTTGTTACTGTTCTGAAACTGAGTTTCCTTCCAGTCAAAACAAGTGTTAGCCAATAAGGCATTTCTGATGCTTTTGTGTTCTTATGCAAGGGTGGGCCTCTTCCAGCATTACAAATGACAGAGGGAAATACTCAGTAGGTCACATGAAGTCTTAAGGACCATCTTCAGAGTCTGACCTGGGATTGAATTCTGGCTTCACACATATGACTAGTTAGCTCTGTGCATTGGGTCAGTTTCTTGATCTCTCTAAGCCCCAGTTTTCTCACTGAGTTTTTGTGATGATGAAATGAGCAAATGTTTCTAATGATCCTGGCTTGTAGTCTCTGAGTTGTAGTAAGAGGCATTGTTCCATTGTTGTTAATAATAACAACAATATATAGAGTAGTTGGTGGTTAATGACAGACTTAACTTTGGAGAAAATATAATAAAGAAAACAGCATCCTATATAATAAAAGGCTAATATGTAAATCGACCAAACTGCAGAATGACACGCACTGACCACCACGGGGCAGATGCTCAATGCAGGAGCTGCCCCCTGGTGGTCAGTGAGCTCTCACAGGGGGATTACATCTCAGCCATAAGCCAGGCTCACTGCTGGTGAGTTCAGAGCCATTGCAGCAGCCCTAAGGACCCCTCTTGGGATGTCCGACTGCTGGCTTAGGCCCAGGTCCCAGACTGCAAGAGGGCACAGGCCAGGCTGAAGGACACCCGCATTCTTTAGTGCATAAGTGTTGTGCAATAGGACTCTAGTAAGTACAATATTTTTGTCATTGGCCTAATTTTGAGTGATTGACCACTTGTCATATTTCTCACTAAATGACATGTATGAGAAATTCTGAAGTTGACTTAAATGGGTTAGAAATCCTCTGGAGTGGTTTCTTTCTTAGGTATCCATGATGTTTACTGTGTAGCATCATAGACTTTGCCAGGCAATTGCTGTTGGTATGTGCTTTCAGCCAGATGATTGTCCTGAATTACAGTGGACAGATCTATAACTTACACAGGTCTGCCTTTTGCTTTATGCATAATCAATGTCCCTGTTTGTATTTTTCTTAAATCCTATGTTTTTTATTTCCCTCCTATATCTTGCATTTCTAAAAACAAATGAACAGAAAACGAGAGAGAGAGAGAGAGAGAGAGAGAGAGAGAGAGAGAGAGAGAGAGAGAGAGAGAAAGAGAGAGAGAGGGAGAGAGAGAGAGAGAGAGGAGTTCCTGTGACATCCGTTATTCCTAAAGCCCCTTAGGGATATTTCCAAGAAGGCAAAGATGATCCCAACCACCTGCCAAACCCTTTTCTGCTTGCTATTGCAAAAGATGCACATGTCCTTCATTAAAACAAGCAAGCAGAACCCTACTTTCTACTCAGAGACGTAGAGAACTAGAAAAAAGATTACCCCTAAACTTACAGTGAAATGCATTCTGTCAAACAGCACATGCCAAGACCCTCCTGTGGAAACCGAAGGCACCTGCATTTTCCAAACTTCCTCTGGCATTTTGATACGCAATCACATACGGTTCTCAGGCTGCCAGGGCCTTTAACATGTATTTTCTGAATTTCTCTTAATATTCCTCTTTGTTCTTGTTCATAAATTGACAACTGTTCCCCGTAGGGCACTGATTCTGAACAGGAACAGGGATTGTTCCAATCACAAAAACACTTGTGCTGGAGAGTCTGTGTGCCTCCTGGTGACACCATCTGCCATGGATCGCTAAGGTCCTTGATAGGCCTCCTCACGTCTGAGGGGCAAGGGGGCAGAAGAAAAGGAAGAAAGGTTACGAATCAGTGCTCTGAGACTTTTCTTTTTGGTGTGTGTGTGTGTGTGTGTGTGTGTGTGGCAAAAAATGCCAATATTTTGTTTAGGTTACTAGGAGCAAAAAAGGGATGCACATTGGTCCTGGGCAATTTTTTTTTTTTTTCTGCATTAAAAACCAGCCCATCAAGGCCTCAAACAGGCTGAATGATTAAAAGAAGGGAGTGGAACTGGAGTCAGATCTTTGTTTCTTAAACATCATCCTAGAGTGCTGACCAGTGAAAGCTTCCCCAAGAAGTTAGGAGAAAGCCACCTCATTTGGCTCTCATCTTGAGCATCACATCTGACCTTCCCTCTGGTGGATAGGTTATCCTTTCTGACATGATTTGATAACTTATTTTCGACCTTTTCATCATATTTTTCTTCTTCATCTTTGGAAGAGGAAAGAACGTGAAGTGGGAATCTAATGATCTCAGGGTTTACTTCTCATGCTGATCTATACCAGATAGTCTGTCCTCAGACAAGGAACATAAGCCTCCTATTCATCATCTGTAACTAGGGGGAAATCTGCCTTAGATGTTGTGGTAAGGCTACCATATCCCTATTTTACAGGTAAGGAAACTGAGGCAGGAGAGGATTAAGCAATTGCCTCAAGGTTCCAAAGGGTTTAACCCACACTAACACTCTTCTGAGCCTGTCCACTCAGTCCTTCTGCCATAGAGCAGAGGGTCAACCGGTACTTCTTGTCTGTTTTAAGCTGGCCCAGTATAGAATTTTCTTAAATTACTGCCCAGTGTCCTGCATTTTGTAATTCTTGAGTCTGGCACTTGGAGTATTTTTATCTTTGACTCTAGGCCTTGCAAGGAATGCTGTCAATACACTTTTCAGGTGTCCAAAGAGAGGTGGGTGCACATGGACTTAGGCAAAGAGAGATTGCAAGGGCTATGTTTTCAGTGGAGAATGGTTTTCTGTCCCAACAGGAGGTATTTGCAGTTACTGTTTTAAAAAATCAAAATTACTCTTAATGGATTAAAGATTTAAATGTTAATCTCGGAACCATAAAAATCTTAGAAGAAAAGGTAGATGGTAAAATATCAGACATTTTTCATAGCAATATTTTTTTTCCTGACATATTGTCTTGTAAAGAAAACAAACAAACAAACAAACAAACAAACAAAAAACCAACACAAATGGGACCACATCAAACTAAATGTTTTTGCACAGCAAAGGAAGCCATCCACAAAATGAAAAGACAACCCACTGAATGGGGAAACATATTTGCCAATACATCTGATAGGGTCTTAACACATTGCAGACTGATCACAAGAACTCTCGTTCATATTACATAGTGTTTTACAAAGTATCATTCTTTAAAAAGATATTTGCTTGTTAGAATATGTAATAAATAACTTCAAAATGCAATGGGTATTTAATTTTAAAGCATGCCTTTAACATTTATGTAAAATGTTTTTTTGTATTCATTCAATAGAAACTTATCTGGCCACTGGATAGATAAAGCTAGCAATAAAAGTACTGCTCTGCAGTGTGTTAATACCCAAAATTTATAAAGAACTTATAAAGCTCAACACCAAAAATACACAAATAATCCAATTAAGAAATGAGCAAAGGACCTGAATAGATACTACCCTAACGTGGACATACAGATGCTCAATAAACATCTGAAAGGCTTCTCAATGTCACTAATCATCAGAGAGATGCAAATTAAAACCACCCATCAAAATGGCTACCATCAACAAGCAACAAATATTTGTTTGGATGTGAAGAAAAGGGAACATTTATGCACTGTTGGTGGAATGTAGATTGGTGCAGCCACTGTGGAAAACAGTATGGAGTTACCTCAAAAAACTAAAAATGGAACTGTTTTATGATCCAGCAATTCCACTTCTGAGTATATATCCAAAGAAACCCGAAACACTAATTCGAAAGAATATATGCATCCCTATGTTCACTGCAATGTTATTTACAATAGACAAGCCATGGAAGCAGCCCAAGTACGCATCACTAGACAAGTGGATAAAAAAAGCCATGGTACATTTACACAGTGGAATACTACTCAGCCATGAAAAGAAGGAAATCTTACCTTTTGAGACAGTATGGATGGACCTGGAGAATATATGCTAAGTTAAATAAGCCAATGAGAGAAAGATAAGTACTATATGATTTCATTCATATGTGGAATCTAATGAGCAAAATAAATGAAAAAACAAAATTGAAGCAGACTCATAGATACAGAGAGAGAGGACCAGTGTTTGCCAAAGTGGATGGCAGTTGGGGAACTGGGTGAAAAAGCTAAAGTGATTGAGCAGTACAAATTGGTAGTTACAAAATAGTTATGGGGATGTCAACTACAGCATAGGGACTATAGTCAATAATATTGCTATAACTATGTTTGGTATCAGGTGGGTATAATCTGGAAAAGCTAAGACTCTTCAGCACATGATCATTGTCTTCAGATTGTGTGTGTGTGTGTGTGTGTGTGTGCACGTGCATGCCATTCCTGGAGGTACTGCAGTACTAGGTCAATATGTGGAGGGGACAGAGCAAGTTCCTATTCCATCTCCCTATTCCAAAAATAAATCTATATATATAAAAGGCTAATATGCTAAGTGCTCATCCAACCAGTTGCTGTGATGCACACTGACTACCAGGAGGCAGATGCTCAACACAGAAACTGCTGTGATGCGCACTGGCTATTTACAGAGAAATGGCACCATGGCTCTGGCATCCACAAAGCAACACTTGGCTTTCCCCAAGTGGGACACAGGCCTCACCACCAACCTGGAGTGTTAGCTCACCAAATCTCAGCTGATGCTGCCAAGACCTCATGGTGCACTGGGTAATGGCATCATGTAGCAACGCCTGGCTTCCTCTCTCTAGTGATAGGCCATTTAACAATAAACGGCACTTTGGACCTGGTACCTACAAAGCAACACTAAGCTTCCCCCAAATGGGACACAGGCCCCACCACCAACCCAGAGAGACACCTCACCAGATCACAGCCAATGCTGCCAAGACCCCATGGCGCAAAGTATGGCCCACAGCCCAGCCCTGTCTGGAAATGGCTGCTGTGGATACCAGGTAATGACATCACGTAGCAACACTCAGCATCCTTGCCCTAGTGATTAGCTTCCTTGCTGTTCCTTTAGCCCAGGAACATGACTTGCTTTATAGCCAGGTGGAAACATTTTACACTTTAACCAAATGTCTGTGAAGGGTTTGCCCATGCCTCATCTCATTTGGTCCTGGAGTAGGTAGATAGGAGATTCAGTGGAATATTTTTTTTTTTCCATTAGCCAGAAAACAGAGATTTAGAAAGCTTAGAAACTTGACCCAATTGAAAAGAAGTAAGAAATGGTGGACCTTGAAAAAGACTTCAGAGTTTGTCATTGCACAGAATATAGTCAAACATTGCTGCAGTTAAATACTTTACCCTTTTGTTCTCCCTGTGTGATTTACAATAATAATCTGCTTCATGTTGTTATTTACTGCTGTGTTGCTGACAATTACCTGAAAGAGAAGTTGGGGTGCTGGTGCTGGGTCTTGGGCCTTTTATTGATAGGTTTGGCCAGTTGCAGCTTGAGAGATTTTAGCCTGAGCAAGGACAGGCCATTCATATGCAAACTCTGGTGCAAATAGCTTGGGTGGGGTTGTAAATTGGAGGAGGTGGGGTCTTAGGGAATCACCAGGGCAGAGCAAACAGAAATGGCTGCCAGTCAGCCCTGCAACCAGGGAGGTGTCAGCATAGGAACAATGATCCCTGCTAGCACCTGTGTCTGGGAGAAAGGTTCCCTGGAGTTCCTGCCCCAATGCCAGACAATCCAGTTCCTCCTAGCATGTGTTTGTGCTCCCAAACCTTGCCCTGGTGCTGGAGCTCAGAGGAAGTGGGACATTGTAAGTTCATTTAATAGTGCTGGCCTTTCAAGAGGAACAATTGGGTCTCCAGCAGCCTCTGTCATTGAGCCCTAATCCACACTGGTTTTTATAGCTCATAGTTCTTACTGCCTGAAGGAACTTTTTTCCCAGCTCTGGGACCTTAGTGTGGGGATGGGACCCCTTGCTCCCATGGGCGGCCTTCACAGAGACAATCTTTCTCCTCATTAATAAAGTAGTGCATGTGGATGTCGGACCAGCTTTTCCGTGCCTCTGCACCTCTTACCAGTCTTAGTGTGCTTTCTTCTTACTTCTCTAGTTGCAGGACTTGTGGTTCTGGATGATGGTTGTTCCGTATTTTAGTTGTAATTTTGATGTGGTTGTGGGAGGTGGTGAGTATAGGCATTTACCTATGTTGCCATCTTCTTTTTTTGTCTTTGTTATTATTTTAATGTGGTCTTGAGATAAATGGAATTGGAATTGTCTGCCTTTTACAATAATCCTCTCACTTTATTTTTTATTCTAGTGATTTTACTAACTGGTATATTCAATCTCCCAAATTTCTTGTTAAAACAATATGGAAGTTCTCTTTTAAAACTTTCTAATAATTAAATTAAACTTTATGACTATGTTATCAATTATTTTTGTACTTAACCAGACATCTTTTGGCATTACATTTTCTTATATAACATGTGTTCTCCTTTCTTGAGTTCCCTATTTTGGCTTATGTTTCTCCTTGGCTAGAATAAAACTCTAAGTAATCATTAAAAAAAAACAAACCCAAAAAACACACACACAAAGAGTATTCGACTGATATAATTTCTGTGTCTTTGAATATGCTTTTTTTTGTTATCACACTTGAGAGAAATTATAGTTTGGCAGCTGGTACAATTATTGGGTTACAATAATATTCTCTTAGAATTCTATAAAAATAGTGCCACTGTCTTTTAGCATGGTGTTGCTGATGTGTCTGATTTTCTTTCTTTTAAGTAGTTTGATTTTTGTCCCTATCACAAAATTTGCAGTTGTATCTCTGTTCTTGGAATATCAGATTACATCTAGAATTGTGAATTTCTCAGTAATCCTGCTGCCCAGCACTCAATAGATCCTTAGGATTCAAGGTCTAAAGTCTTTCTTCAGCTCAAGGAAATGTTCTTCTAGTTCTTTCTAGATTATTGCTTTCCCCTTTGTTAATGATGCTGTCTCCTTCTGGAACTCTTAGTAAACTAATATTGGATATTCTGGATCTCTTTGTTCTATCTTGTATCTTATCTGACTATTTAAATTTCCTTTTCTTCTCCTGTTTATTTTCTTCTCTTTATGGTATCCTCAAATGAGCTGCTAAGCTGCAGTCCTGCCCCTATTCAATCTTTGAATTCTACTCTGTATTAGGGATAAACTTCCCACTTTCAAAGACACTGAAAAAATAACTGCCATCTGTTTGGAGAGAACTAGCCTATTTCCTGATGTCCCTCAAATTTTAAAAATTTATTATTGACCTGAGAGGGAGGGAGGGAGAGAAAAAGAGAGAGAGAGAGAGAGAGAGAGAGAGAGAGAGAGAGAGAGAGAGAGAGGAGAGAACAGAGGAGAGGAAACATTTGGTTGCTTCCCATACATACCCTGACTGGTAATCAAACCTGCCACCTTTTGGTGTGCAGGATGCTCTAACCACCTGAGCCACACTGGCCAGGGCCCTGGTGTCCTTTAACTTGCTGCTGAATTGAAGCCTTTGACCTCTTCCAATCTTTGGTCCCCTGAGTTTTTACTTTTTAAGGATCCTTTTTTTTGAAACCTGTGCACTTTCTACTTGGGTGTGTGGGGGGGGGGCCGGGGGGGTCTGTGCAGAATTGCGAGCTTATCAGCACTAATTAATTTTTGCTCTCCACGTCCCATCTACTCTCTATCTTCCCCATAGTCTTCAAGCTGCCAGCTTTTGGTGGCTTTATACGATGGTTTCTAGCACTGCGACAGAATTTTTTGGTCATTTAAAAAAACTTTTTTTAGAGAAGTAGGAGGGAGTAAATGAATGGGTCCAGTATACCATCCTGAAGCCCAAAGCCCCAGTGCGGACATAGTAGCGGAGGTTGCATCATATGGACGGCTGGACCAAATGGCACACAGCCTCATCTGGCCCCGGCAAGGCTCATCTCTCTAGTCTAAAAAACAAAGCAGTATAGTGAAAGTTTTGAAAAACAACTTTTACAGGAAGGTCCAGAGAGTAGGGTTTAATTTAGGAGAATGGAATGATATGAGACTTGCACGATGGATCCCGTTAAACATGCAAGAGGGACTAAGCTTAAATTATAGCCAAAAGTGATTCAGGTTAGTCATCACCAAAACCATTTAACTCTTGTTAGGAACTTGTGTGGCAGTGCAAAGCCCAGTTAAGAAGTCTCCTTCTCTGGTGAGTTTTCTGAAGGGTTAAGAGATGTTCTGTTTCAAGGCAGAGGATGGACTGAATTACCTTTCCGATTGCCTGTTCATCCTAGGACAGTGGTCGGCAAACTCATTAGTCAACCGAGCCAAATATCAACAGCACGACGATTGAAATTTCTTTTGAGAGCCAACTTTTTTAAACTTAAACTTCTTCTAATGCCACTTCTTCAAAATAGACTCGCCCAGGCCAAGGTATTTTGTGGAAGAGCCACACTCAAGGGGACAAAGAGCCGCATGTGGCTCAAGAGCCAAGGTTTGCCGACCACTGTCCTAGGACATTATGATTATGACACCTCGGTGCCTGTGAGGTTAGATGTGACAGAAAACTCCTGAGAGCATAAAAATCTCCCATCTGGACTGATAATTTTTTCTTAAGCCAGGAGATACTGTTTTCGGCAAGAACACTTTTTCCATACCTTTAAAGCCAAGTGGAGACATCTTTAGTTTCTCTCCTCATATTCTGGGAAGAACAGGACTTTCAGTGGCTCCCTCTCTCCCTGCGGTTGGAGGTAGTGCTAGCTCTCAGCATGGATGGACACTTCCTCCCATCCCTTGCAATCCCCTCCCCCAGGGCTGGTTAGAGACAAGCTGGGAGCGGGTATGGGCTAGACCAGAGAGAGAGAGAGAGGAAGGACCGGCTCCCTGTGGCAGGTCAGTGCCTGTCACAGAGCCTCTGCGCCTCAGGTCTGTGGTGGCTGCAGGAGAGACCGTTCTAAGCTCTATGGCTGGTGACATTTCCGGCTGCCAGTGCCCAGCCAATCAGTGACAGGCCCAGCTAGTTAGAGCAATGACACATGAAATATGATCATTTTCTGCTAAGAGCCTGGAAAGCGGGGGAGGGGGTGGGAAGAGAAGTGAGATACTAGTACTGTGTGTGTGTGTGTGCCTGGAAGGGGCTGGTGCAGGCAGCACCTGCAACAAGAGGGCTGGTGACAGTGCGCTGGGCTCTGAGGCTAGGGCCGGAGGGACATGCCCTGGGGAGTGGCTGCAGGAACACCAGGGCTGCTTGTCAGGGAAGCTGCTGCTGCTGCTGGGTGGGAGCCAGAGAGGGCATCCGGGATGAAAAGAAACTGTAAAAGGCATTTTCATCCCTTCCCAATATAAGCGAGGTTAGGAGTTTCGGTTTCTTCTCACTGCTACCTCTTTAAAAGCCAAAACAAAACTGGAGTCAATATCATTTGGGTGGCTGAAATATTTAACAACAAAACAAAACAATAACACACCGAAAAACAAAACCCATTTCCGCTGGGTGTTATTTGTCCCCTACCCCACCCCCTTTTTTATTCTACCCTATGCTCAATCCAACTTTAACAAAATAAAGTAAAAAACCAACAACAAAAACTCAACACAACAAAACCATCTTGTTAACAAAATCTTAAAGAAGGGCCCAAGTCTGTATCTTAGGGACCCTAAAGGTTCAGGTGGTAGTTTGGATTCCAGATTCTGGTTTTTTAAAAACCGTGCCTGTGAACATGATCTGGTCCTAGACTGTATTGTAGTTTAGAAGAAGTTGCCACATGGATTCGTTGGTGAGAGGGCATGGCACCTGAGGCTTCCGGGCAGGGCAGGGTGGGGAGTGCCCTGGCATTAACTCCGAGGTGGCAGAAACCCCACTTCCGCCAGCCCCTTGGCAGGCTTCCTGGCCCTTTATCAGCAGTTAGGGGCTCTTGAGGGGCGACACCTGCCGAGTTGCATGAGTCCCCTGCATTGTCTGATCTCGCGAACATGTGTGTTCAGCAGTGAAGGATCATAGTGTTTACATAACATGCTGATTAGTCACTGAGGAGCTCATCATGGCAATAAATGTGTCCAGTTTGATATCTTGCATTTGCATTCTCATTCTCTCTCCATATATATTCATATATATATATATATATATATATATATATATATATATATGAAATTTTTTTACAAAAGGCACTGAAAACTGAAATCATTATCACCGTGAGCATGCCTGCTCTGTGGCTTTAGACACGGGACTGACTTCCTGCGCTGGGACGGAATAGCTATTCGGGAGTGGTAATTGGTGTACTGTATCTTTAAAAGGTTAAAACCTCTTTCAAAAAAGGTCTGGACTTATAGTGGAAAAAGGCAAGCGAGGCATGGGTTGGCTCCGGATTCAGAAAACAGCTGCTGATTAGATTCTGTGTCTGGGGACTGAATTTATTCCATGTTTTCCAGCAGCAGGAATTCGAGAGGGATGCTACTGTTTGGGCTTCCGATGGTGATTTATATTTATTCAGAGGAATAACAGAGGGTGGATCTGTTCCCGGCGCGAGCATGCTCACAACCAGCCGTCTCTCCCATTATCCAACTGCCTAGTTTGGTGCTTCAATGTACATGCACATGCCATGTGCATATGTGTGTGTACAAACACGCACGCATGCCTGTGCGGACGGATGCGTGCACAGGCTCTGCTTTAAGGACAATCCTTTCAATGAGGTCTTTACCCCTTACTTGAAACAGGTGTTCATGAAAAAAATGCACACAATCCCGACTGACCGGAATAATTCATGAAGAAGGGCTGGCTGGCTCCGTGGGTCAGAGAACGCAGGACCAGTTTGCCACCATCCCAAGGCCCAAGGTAGGGGACTCTGGATTTTTATTCTGCGGATGGATTCCTTGTGCGTTTGGTTGTATTTGTTGTGCTTTTGCCCGCGGCCGCCCAGGGAGATGAAATAGCGAGTGGCGATTCCATTTTGTCATCGCATGTCTCAGGCACGGTGTGTCCCGGCGCTGAGGTTGCAGGGGCCGGCGTGGTGGGTGTCCGCGTGGTGGGTGTCCTCGGGCTGAGCCGGCTGCTCGGCCTGGAGCTGGGGGAGCAGGCGAGCCTCAAGTGACCCCGCGCGTCAATCACCGCGCGGCTCGGCGGCGGAGGCTGCGGCAGCGGCGGCGGCTGTAACCCTGTGCGCGCCGCGCTCCTCGCTGGCAGCCGGTCTGGTCCGCGCGCTGGCGGCTGGGCCCATGAGCTCAGCACCTGCATCCTCCTCTGCTGCGGGGCTGCTGCTCAGGGTTGCCCAGGCCCGCCGCGGTCTGTGGTCCGCTGGGTGCAGGAGGAGATTCTCAGTTTGCTGGGTGCTTAGGCAGAAGGATGAACTTCCCCTTCTCCCCTTAATCCCAAATGTCCCTAAAGCAAAATCACAACCCCCCTCCCCTCCAAACCAAACCAAACCAAACCAAACCAAACCAAACCCGAACTCCTACTCTGGTGGGGATCCTTGCCCCCTCTCCAAGTGGTGCCCCATGTTTTACCACCTTTTAAAACTAGAACCACTGTTGGGGGAGGGGTGGGAAGAGAATGAGGTGTGAGCTGAACCCATCCCTGCTGATGGCCCCTGCGGAGACTGTGGTGCCACCTGAGGACTCCTGGGCACGCGGACCGCCTGCCCCGGCGGCGGCGCGGAGGTGGGCAGGGGTGTGCAGAGGCACTGGGAGGCCAGGCGCTGCCTGCCTTCCTGGAACGGGCAGCTCTGGTTTACTGGCAGGTCGGTGCGCTTCTGTGGTCTGGCAGGCCCCTCCTGGAACTTTGCAGCCAGTGGCTGCAGGCGGAGGGTCTGCGAGGTCTGGTCGCCGCTGGGCCGCCGGGTGAGAAGCACGTTAGTCTTCTTTCGGCGGTGGCACACCTTCAGGTTCCTGGCAGCCCTGGGCATGGTGACGGCGGGCAGCAGCCAGGGGCCACCCAGTGGCATCATGTGCTTCGCTCGGGTTAAAACTGGCTTGCTTTTCTGGGTGTTGGGGGAGGGGTAGGAAGAGAAGGAGGTGTGAGCTGAACCCATCCCCGCGTTCTCCAGCCCTGGTTGGTGTGATTATGTAACCTGGGGTAACGATCAGACCGCGCGCCCTGGCAGCTCCCCACCCTCCACTGCCGCCCTCCCTCGAATGAAGAAGTTGGGTCCCACGTTTAAGATGTTTAGGATGTCTTTATGTAACGATGTGTATGCTGGGGGCAGGGAGAGTGTGGAGAAGAGCGAGTCGTTTGAGCATCTTATGTGAAGCACAGAGGCTAAGATCACATGTCCATTGGGGACAGGGCGCAATTGGCTCTGGGTTGGTGTTGATCCGAAGACCCTCCCACATCCCTTTCCCCCAGTCCTTGCTGGTCTGAACTTTCATGTGGTCCTTTCACCCCTGCAGGAACCCGGGTTCCTAACTAACAGAGAACTCCCCCAGGCTCACTTGTTTTGAGTCCCAGCTGATCTCTATGCTGTGCACCGAGGGGAAGAGTTTCTGCCTACTGGGGTTTTAGTTTTGCCCTGAGGTTGGGGTACACTGTAGGCCAGACCTCAGATGCTGGCCAATATGCATTTATGACATAGGCTCTTTAAAGCTGTGGTGACTTGCAGGGGCTGGAGGCCCTGTACATTCTTGAATTAAAATTTTGTGAGATTTTTTCCCCCCCCAAGGTAGGAGAACAGCTGTGCCAATGAGATATCTGTAGGCAGAAGGGGAAGGTGTGTGCGACATTTAGCTCTCCCTCTTCTCTCCCCCTACTCTGCTTTGCTAATGTACTCACAGGGCACAGGACTATCACACGGGCCCCTTTGGCATGCCCCTTAGTGCCCAGGGCTGCTGGACAGATTTATTAGATGGTGGGAAGTCTGTCCCCTTCAGGCTAAGATTTTTTTCTCTCTCTCAACCCGCCTGTGGTCCTCTTTAAGGGCCAGCGTGTAAGGTGTGTGACTGGGCAGTGGATTAAGATGTGCTTAACTGGCACCGTTGTTGAAACTGTCTTTGCCCATTGAGTTTCAGTGGCAGCGGAGAATTGTGTGCTGTCTTTGGGTTTTTGCCAAGTGAGCCATTGGGACAGTTAGTGTGTGAAAGTTACAGGTGAGAGGAAGATGCACTTCCTCTGAAATCTTGGCAGATCCCAGGTCCTGACTTGATGGAAGACAATGTTAAGAAAACGGTGTGACAACTGGATGGTTTTAAACTCGTGGCTCACTTCCCAGGCTGGGAGTCCCTTGGTATCTTTCAGCTTATTTTCTGCTCTCCGCGCTGCCCTTTAAGGAGGCCCTGACATGCTGTTCTTCTTTACATTTCCGGTGGAATCGAGGCATATTTACAGTTCTCCAGACACACCGGGCAGGCAGGGCAGGAAACACGAGCTATAGGAACAGGTAGCACTGGTGTTTCCAGCTAGACTTAGCCAAGGCCCTTGACCAGTGTTGTTCTTTATTTGTGAAGTGGGTGTAATCATCCTAGCCTTTCCAAACCCACTGAAATACGGAAAAGAAAATGGGATGAGTTGAAAAGTAACATGTGCTTTGCAGCTGATGGGTATTAGGCTAATACCACAACAGTGTGGACCTCACATTTACATAATTTCACTAACCTAGAGGGGACCTAAGTTGTAAACCAGGACAGATGCTGTAAGTCCATGAGCTCCAGCTCTTGCAATTTGATCATTGCAGAAAATGTCATATCCTCTCTCAGACTCTTTATTAGTGGAAAGTCCTAAGAGGCTTGGTTATTTGTTTGTCAAACATACCTAGCATGTTGAAAGAGATTGATAACATACTATACAAGGGTTATTAAAAAATTTTTTTTGGTCATGTGTCAGTAGGAAGTACTAGTAATGCCGAAACCAGAAGCCAGTTTGGCTCACTGGATGGAGCGTCAGCCTGTGGACTGAAAGGTCCCAGGTTCTATTCCGGTCAAGGGCATGTACCTGGGTTGGGGGCACATCCCCAGTAGGAGGTGTGCAAGAGGCAGCTGATCGATGATTCTCTCTCATCGATGTTTCTAACTCTCTATCCTTCTCCTTTCCTCTCGGTAAAAAAATCAATAAAATATATTTTTTAAAAAAGAAGTACTAGTAATGTAAGAAACATACAAACTAAAAAACACTTTACATAAATTTAAAAGGCACATGACTTCAAAGCATAGAATTTTAAGACTATTCAATGTACAGTAAATACTTAATGCAAACAAATCATTGAAATTTTATATATTTTGATGGGTCTTCAGGGCCCATAATTACCAATATGCTCCCAATGACCCATATGTATAAAGAGAAGTTTCAATGATATTTTGTGTGTCCAATTTAAAAGGCATGAGAATTTGAAATATACCCAAAATGATTTTCCCCCCACATGATGCTTAAAGGAAAAACTGCATTTATGCAAGATAACAGAAACCCTGAGGTTTCTGGACAGCCAGGGGCTTACTGATCCAATTTACATTGTAACTATAAATCTCTCATGTTGAATTTCATTGAGAAGTTTATAGTTTATGATCTCTTGCTGAATTTTAGCAGGGAACTCTTACACTGGTATTAGTAGTGCTTATGTATGCTCTAACATGTGATGCTGCAGAAAATATTAAGAAGGAAACAGGCAAACTTGTGTTGTGACAGGTGACACACTTAGAGCTTTCCAACCTGGTGGCTCTAACGCCGCAGTTGGAAGTGACACAGTGACGAAAAGATGAGAGGTCAACCCTGGAGGCGTGCATTTCTTGCGTCAGTGCAGGGAATGCGGATGCCTCACTGGCAGTGTGCTGTTAGACAGTTCATCAGAAACGCAAGGTCAAGGTGTCACGGCAACATGCTCATGCTAAGCTGTGATGTTTATTCAGTTCAGACATTGTGCTCCAAACTGGGAGGGTGTCTGAGATACAGGAGCAGTGCTTAGATTTGCCTGACTCGCTCCCAGTTTGCTTAGTTCCAGTTTACTCCAAAACAAAGGCACCAGGGAAGATAAAAGGAGAAGAAAGTGATTACGGACACTTTTAAAACATAATACGTATGTCAAAAATGTGAAGACCATACTTGAAAGTGGCTGAATAATAAATCTCAGTATCTAGCTGCAAAGAAACTCATTTTTTTTTTTTTTGGTACATTTCTTGAACACATTTTTTGAAATTGCTAGGAAGAAACTGTCAACATCAGGTCATTGAATATGGTTAGAAATGCTCAGAACTGTCCCAAGTTTGCATAAGCAAAGGGACACTGGTGTAATAAGGTGGAGAAAGGGTATTCTCTGAAGTCCCAGGGGGCTTGAAAGGCAGAGGTTGGTGGTGGGAGGGTAAAGTTTGCGAACAAGTGCTTGGGCCATACATCCAGCCTGTTGGTGATGTCATGTGTGAGAGATGTGATTCCTTGCCGCCTTACCAAGTGTTACAGAATGCCAGGTGTAGCTGGCATCCTTGTGAAAAAAGGAGAAGGGCTGAGCTTTCCATCCAGATGTGCAGTAGAGGTGAACTGAGGATACCCCTCAGATTGGGGGAACACAGCCAGGGATCTTGGGAACTCTCTGAATGTCCATGGGTCCTTGAATTGGGGTTCATGGCCAACTTAAAAAAAAACGAGTCATGTATGCAAAGAAGAACTGATAAATAATAGAAAGAGATGGAAAAAAACAAAAGCAGCGTTATCCATCCATGACATGCGCTGCTGAGCCTCTGTCACCAAAGCTTGTCTGTCCACCATTCACTGGACTTCCAGACTTGGCATTTGATGCAAAGCTATCTTAAGATCAGAGGATCTCTGATAACAAAAAATGAACTGATTTAATTGTAATGAAAGAGGAAATCTGAAAACCTCCTCAATCAAAATTCAACACTGTAGACCTTTGACACCCTCTAAGAATTTATCTCAAACCCTTGGCATATTCCCAATTTAAAAATGCGGATGTACTTGTGGAGGCTCTTGACTGCCTTCTGAATCAGGTTTCTGTCCAGAGAAGGTTCCCATGGCTATTCACAGGCCACCAATACTCAAGGAAATAAAGTGTCTTTCACTTTCAGGGAGTTTCTGTTTAGCTGGTGGTGTCTTGGGGATGAGGAGCTTTGACAAGGCTCCCTCGTGACTTGCTCTTGTGCTGTCGCTTTACAACACACAGTTCACTCTAGCACTTCAGGAAAAGAATCACTGCCACGTGGTGTGGCTGTGAGGGGCTGTTCACACATGACCAAAAAAGTGAACATTATCTGCAAATGACAAGCATCTGTTGGAGTTGATTAAAAATAATTGCGCATGTGTGCAAACTCCCAAACTCCCCCTACTCCTTGGCCCTCAAAATACACTTCATGCACTCTTAGAAATTTCCTCTGACTCAGCAAATTTCAATGAGGACACTTGGGGTAGCACACAGCTTAAGCACATGATAAAGGACTTAAATGAGAGCATCAGCATTGAAATCTAGGCAAGAGAAACAGAATGCAGTCATTTACTCCATGCCCTCATTTTAAAGATTTCATAATTTGAGAAGAATACAGGAGAGTAAAAAAATAAAATAAAATAAACCTACTGTACTTGTAATTGTACTAAATTAAAGAGTCAGAGCAGAATGTACTCTGGAGGTTGGGACTTGCTACATCTTACTGGAGAGATTCTCCCAAGAATGGTTCTGGAGTGATTTGGGTAGAAGCTCTTAGAATTTAAGTGAGTTTAAGAGTTCTGCCTATTATAGTTGAGTTGCTCATCTTTGTCAAGCAGCTAGAAAGGATATGGATGGCAGGGACCACAGCAATTTCATATGCTTCTTATTAAATTCTTTTATAAACTTCTTTTATTTATTTTTATTTTTTTGTTAATCCTCACCTGAGGATATTTTTTCCATTGATTTTTAAGGAGCGTAGAAGAGAGAGGGAGAGACAGAAAGAAACATCGATGTGAGAGAAATACATCAATTGGTTGCCTCCTGCATGTACCCCAGCCAGGACCCAGCCCAGGGAGGTGCTTGCAACCAAGATATGTGCTCTTGACTGGAATCGAACCCAGGACCCTTTGCTCTGCAGGCTGACACACTATCCACTGAGCCAAACCGGCTAGGGCTGACATTCTTTTAAAAGAATTTTACTGAAATAGTTACTAGATACAAAAGAATACGTATTTACTGAATATTAAAGTATAAAGTCTATAACTCGTGTTCTCACCAGTCAATTTAAGAAAAAGAACGTTACTCTTACCTTTGAAAAATGCCTCCCTTCTCCGTCCCATCTCATCCCAAACCTTCCCTTTTGAGGGATCACCATTTCCTGGGCATTTCTGTTCCCTGTCCCCATGCTTTTTTAACTGTCATACCCTCTGACATTTGCATCCCTAACCAATACCTTGTTTAGCTGTGCATGTTTGTGAATGCCATATACATGGAGTCATACTGTTGTATTCTTGTGCTTAGCTTAAACCCATGCATACCAGTAGGCTGCACTGATTGACAAACACTTGAAATATTTCCATATCAGTTGGTGGTCAATTGCTGCTGACATGCCTCTGCTCCTATTCCTCCCATCACTGGGGCTCCCAGGAGACCTCTTCATGTCCTTTCATCTCCTTAAAGGACTACACCTGTCAAGGAGTCAAACCCAGATCCAGCGCTATGGCTGGAATCTCTTTTGACTGGACAGTCCCCATGCCAACTGGTTGCTAAATGTTTCGCTCCTGGATTAGTGCAAGCTGTTGAGTGTAGCGGAAATGTTTTCATTTTGCTGAACTGTAATAATTCCATTGCATGAATATAGTGTGCCTTATATATATCAATTCTATTATTATCACTTACGTATTTCTAGGTTTTTTTTTTTGGTTTTGGTGGGTTTTTTTTTGCTATTATAAACAGAGCTGCTGTGAGCAGTCTTGTTCAAGTTGGTGAGCATTCTATAAGTTTACTTAGGGAATACACAGAGGAGTAGAACTACTGGTCACAGACTGTGGTCATCAATGCTACTGGAACAGTTCAACATTAATTGTCATTAAGTTAAATAAATTTCACCTAAATAAAAAAGTTAATTTCCATTATGTTTGACCAATTTCTGCACCTAGCTGTGGTATGTAATTACTTGTTCCTATTGTTGCCTATTCTTGCTTACACTGTATTTTGTTGCATATTATCAGAAAATTTTACCAGTTTGTGGGTGTATAACAGCATCTAATCTGGTTTTAACTTGTATATATTTGATTACCATAGAGGTTCAGCATCTTGTCGGCCTTTTTGACTTTCTTTTTCCATATTAAGAGCTTTTTCAAGTCTTTGCCCTTTTATTTAAAAATTGGGTAGTTTGTATTTTTCTTTTTCTTTTTCTTTTTTTTTTTTGTAGAAGTTCTTTATGTGTGCTGGAAACTATTTCTGAGTGTTGAAAATACCTTCTTGTAATTTGTAGTATTTCTCTTGATTAAAAAAAATATTTTTTGAGTTGCAGAAATTCTGGATTTGAGAGTGTTTAAAATTTATCAGTCTTTCCTTATCATGTAACTTTTTGTGCCTTTTAAAGGACATCCTTCCCTATGAAAAGGTCATAAAATAGGCACTTCCAGTGCCTTCTGCAAGCCTTAGAGTTTTGCCTTTCATGTTCAACATTTTCCCTTGAGAATAATGTTCTCTATGCATTTGATTATTTCTTATTAGGATTATTCCTTATTCTTCTGTAGTTTGCAAATAGTTTTTATAAAAATCACAAATGACACTTTAAAAAACACTCTGCATTTATTGAGAGGATTTGTGTGATTTTCCTTCCCTTTACTTTATTAATGTTGGGCAAAGGTTAAATTAATCATGTTTTCCTAGACTAGACCTGACTTGGTCATGATGGATTCATTTTTTTTTAATGCATCACTGGATGTGTTTTGCTAATATTTTTTTGAGACAATTTGTATATTTATGAGTGTATTGGGCTGTAACTTTCATTTGTCCTATTATCCTTGCTAGGCTTTTGTATCCTACTTATGCTAGACTTGTGAAGTGAATTGTAGAATGTTTCCTTTTTATATATTCTCAAAGAGAGTTAGGTAAGGCTGGAATTCTCTCTTCGCTGGAGATTAAAAATATAATGTTTTTATTGATTTCAGGGAGAGGAAGGAAGAGGGAGAGAGATACAGAAACTTCGATGAAAGAGAAACATCTATTGGCTGCCTCCTGCATGCATCCATACTGGGGATCAAGCCCACAACTCTGGCATGTGCCCTGACGGAGAATCCAACCAGTGACCTCCTGGTGCATGGGATAATGCTCCACCAACTTAGCCATACTGGCCGGGCTCCCCTGGAGATTTCTAATCTCTGATTTACTTTCTTCAGGAGTTATTGGGCTAGTCTGGTTTTAACTGTTTTTTTTTTCTTCTTCTTCTTGAATTACTTTTGGTAAATTAGATTTTTTTCCTAAGAATTTGTCCATTTGATCTGAATTTTCAACATTTTTACCATGAAATTATTTATAATATCTGTTTATCTTTTTAAGCTGTAACATCAGTGGTTATGTCCCCCTTTCATTTGCAATACTACTGTGCCTTCCATATTCTTTTGTTGCATAAATCTTTTCAGAATTCTTTTCTGTTATTTATCTTTTAAAGAACAAATTATTGATTTTGTGATCCTCTCCAGCATTTATTTTATCTTCCAGTTCACTAATTTCCTTGCTAATTTTTATCATTTTCTCTTTTCTGACTTGTTTGGTGTGACCGCTTATTCTTTCTTAACTTTTTAATGAGACTGTTTGGCTTTTTGTTTCTTATTATGAGCACTGCATTTACATAGTTTCACTGTAACTTTATCACACATTTCTTTGCTACGTAATATTTTTAAATTATTTGGTTCTAAATATCTTATAATTTCAACTATGATTTATTCTTTGACTTTAAATTATGTTTCTTAATTTCCAAACATCTGAGTATTTGTTTACATATTTATTACAATGATTGCTATATTCCACGATCCATTCAGTAGATATGATAGTAGGTTTTTAGTCATATAAATTATGCAGGTTGTTTCCAGGCTAAGATAGAAGACTAGTTGGTGCTAGTGGATGGGTGTATATGTCTTAAATCTGCTAATAAGAGTTTTGCCAGAATAGAAATGAGTAAAACTGAGTAGATAAAACATAGTTTAGCCTTTAAATGTGGAAGTACATCAGATACTAGGGAGTTAATTCTTCTTTCTTATTAACTTGGGATTTTCAGTTTCACACATTATTTGTCCCATTTTGATAGGACATTTTTCCTGTTGGCGGCTTTTTTCCAAGCCTGGACCAGAGTGGATTAGGATTAGACACTATCTCTTTCCTCTTCCACTTACTAAGAACTAGCTGCTCAGAATTACTCACTTTTCCCTCTGTGGATGCTTGTTTTATTTTTTCCTTGTCTTGTTTTATTTTTTTCTTATCTTTTTCTATCCTTGTGCTACTCTTACTCTGCGTTCTTAGCTCTGCTATGGAATGATAGGCCTTACCACCTGGAGGCCAACTCTCTCTAGAAAAAACTCAGCATAAGCATCCAGTTCTTTAAGACAGGCTCTCTCAGCTTCCAGCAAACAGAATGTGGATAGCAGCTGGCGTTCCCCGCGCCCTCCCACTGTCCATGTGACTAGGTTGCGCTTGGCTGAACTCAACTTCCATGGCTTTTGGCTGGGGTCTTTATGACTCTCTGTTGCTATGAGGGGTTTGTCTACAAGAGCCCTGACTGATGGTGCTGGTGTGGTTTACTCCTAGGCAGGCATGCCCCACTGCTCACTTCCTCTTGTGACTTCTGAGCAAGGGGCTATGGGTCACCATTGTCCCCTTCCCTTCCGGTGAATCTACTTGTGGTGGGGGTAGCAGATGGACATTCCCGCTGCCTCGAGCCTCCTACAGGCCCATAGGAGGGACCTGGGCCAGTCTCATGCTCTGCCCTTTCCTGCTTCCCACCCGCCTTTTTCACTTCTCATCCATCCAAGGCAGGGGCACCCTGATGTGGGTGCTGTCTTACTTAGGTAGCCATGTGGGAACTGGTGGGATGAAGGGGTCCCTCTTTCCCTCCATCCTCTCCAGGGTTTGAGATGGTAAAAGCTCATCTTGCTGCTGCCTCAAAGCCAAGTGGCATTTGCTTTCCGTGTTCTTTCTGCCCCCCTTTTTCCTCTGCTGCAGCCCTTACCCCCTGCCACACCCCCATGTGCTTTGAAGAGAACAATCCTGGGGTGCATGAGCAGTTTTCTTGGACAGAGACAAATGACCTCCCTCCTTTCCAAGGCCAGGTAATTCTTGGAAAGACACTTCCTCTTTTCAGGGAATATATGCACAGAGTTTACCGAGAAGACAGAAGCTACAGAGGGGCCCAGTGAGAGCCCTGTGGTCTTGCCAGCCTTCTCTGTGGGTCATTGACCAGTTTTGCAGAACATCTGCTCCCCGGAAGTAAACAGGTTCAGTCGGCCTGGTGTCTGGTCAATCCCACTAATTTGTAATGACAGTTCTGGAACTGCTTGGAGCTCAGGGGCCTGCCACTAGGCTTGGCTGGGAGAGGGAGACAGAAGAAGGAAGGGAGGATGACAGAAGGGAGGGAGGAAGAAAAAAAGGAGGGAAGGGAAGAGGAAAAGAGGGAAAGAAAAAAGAGGGAAGCAAAGAAGCAAAGGAAGCAGAACACACACAATTCTCATGTAAGTTTCAGAGGCCAGCATATCCCAGGTGGGATTGTATGACTTCAGGTCTCTTTTTAAAATGGAGTATAATGAACCTATAATAAGATTCACCTTTGAACTCAATGAGTTTTGACAAACATCTACAGCAATATAGCCACACCGCAATCAAGATGCATAATGTTTTAATCATCCCTGTCATTCCCTCGTGCTCTTTGCAGTCCTCCCACCCACTTTCTCTGTCAGCCACCGGTCTGTTTTCTGAAACTAGAGTGTTGCCTTTTCTAGAACTTCATGTGGACAGATGGAATCCTACAGTATGTACAGTTTTGCTCCTGACTCTTTCACTCAGCACAATGCTTTTGAGACTCATTCACGTTGTGTGCATCAGCCGTTCATTCTTTGCCTTGGGAAATAGCATTCCGTTGTATGGATGTACCACAATTTGTTTATCCACTCACCATTGATAGAAATTTGGTGTGTTCCAAGTTTTTGGCTATTGAAACAAAGCTGCCATGAACATTTACCTACATGTCTTTGTGTGTACGCATCTCTCCATTTTCTTGGGTAAATAGGTGATCAAGTCTCTTTTCTTTATTTCTCCAGCAATTAGAATGCCCATTTCATGCCTTTGTGCCATCAGCCTGTTACCAAGGGGCCCCTTCCGTTTCCCATTTCATGAGTGAGCTCAAAAATAGTGGATTTGGGATACCTGTCTTGTCCCTAGACACTGTCCTTTAGACACTGCATTCTTATTGTTGGTCTGTTTGACACTCTAACTGGAGTAGAAACAATATGACATAGGAATTTAGAGCATAGGTGTTTGTTGTAACCAGATGTAAGGGTTTATATTCCAACTCAGTCACATACTGACTGTGTGACCATAGACAAGTTACTTAACCTCTGTTAGCCGCAGTTTACTCACCTGCAAAATGGGGATAATAAGAGTACCTACTGAATGGGGTTGTGAAGTATTGATAGATAGATAGATAGATAGATAATAGATAGATAGATAATAGATAGGTAGATAGATAGATAGATATAAGTTTGGGCAAAAGTAGATTTATAGTTGTTCATATGGGAAATAATACAATAGTTACTAAATAATAATATAAGAATAAACTGTTTTGCATACTCACAACTGTAAACTTTCTTTTGCCCCACCCTGTATGCTTATCCCATAGCAAATACTATGTTGATGAATGATTCCATGAAAAGGAATATCAGGGTCTGGAACGCACATAGTCAGATATCCTCATGATGGGACTGGAGCAGTCTCCACCACCTGCTCTGTTGCTGGCACCCTGGCCTCTGAGCTCCCATTGGACAATGAGCTCTGCCTCCACAGCGGTAGACAGCACCTTTTCCCTGGTCACCTACCGGCTCTCCTTCCAGTGGGTGCTAGCTGCCCCCTCTTACTCCCTGAATTGAAGTTCTGTTTTCTTTCTCCTGGGTGTTTATTACTCTTTGAGACCAGAACTACAAGTTGCAAGGGATGCCACTTGTTTTGTCCCTGCCCCTTCTCTCAGTTTTGCATCCAGACACATAAAATGCCTCCACACTTGTAGGAAGCAAGGCCTGGAAAATCTGAAATCCTTGTACCCTGGTTTGCATGAATCTTCATGCATCACATGGACCGAGCTCTAAGGTGGTTAGTGATGTGGCAAGAGGCTCACAGGCCCAGAAATATTTTCCCCACAGTTCTATCCAGGATGTTACTGTCAGGGCAGCCTCCCCAGTGGAGAGGGTTGTAGATGCCCATCCCCAAGCCCTGTCACTGCTGAAAACCAAGGACTGAGGCTCCCTTGGATGGAGACTCTCTTCTTAGGATGGGGCTGTGAGGCCCCCTGAGTGCATAATTAAAAACAAGGATTTAGCCTCACAGCCCTGAAGTGAGAGAGAAACACTATCTGGATCTGAACTTTCCAGCTCTCTAAGAATAAGACAATTCAGGGCCAGCATGATCAAAGAACTAGAGAAATAAAAATGTGGAAATGGTCCTGGATATCACCAAAGTGAGGCAGCTGAACAGAAGCTTCCTGTGGACAGAACGAAGCTCCCAAAGCATGACCTTCCGTGGATCTATGGAGCCTTAGCATCTAGTATCAGAGCGGTGCAACGCAGCAGCTACCTTTCCTGAGGCTCTCTGGGTAAAGCCTGGTATTACTAGTAGTAAGCGTTTTCCTTAAATAAGCGCAGTTCATGCAGCCTGCTGAGTAGAAGATGACCATCTGCTCTTACAGCAGTGGTTCTGTCCAAGACGGTTCTGATTTTCTTGGTTGGGGTGAGGCCTGGGCATTTGGGCTTTTAAACACCCCCACAATAACTTGAATGTGCAGCCAAGGCCAGGAATGCTTTCCCAACGGGAATCAAGCCTTCAGAGGTCAAAGCCACTGGCCCAAGGTCACACAGCTGCGAGTGGAGTGCAGGATAGGAGTGAAGGCCTATGGGACTGCATCACTTGGCCCTGAGCACCCAATTCTTGGCGCTGATGGGAAAAGTGTCAACACTGGCTCCTGGGTGCCAGGCAGGAAACGGTCAGAAGGGATACAAATGTGCTGATGGCTTTCCCAGCGCTTCTTTGCTGACCCAACGCTCTTTAGAGTCTGAGCATGTGAGTGCTCCGAGTCTGAAAGGTTCCCAGGACAGAAAGCCTCGGCTCGGGGCCAACTCAGCAGAGAAACACGCTATATACCCTTCAACTCTTGGTCCGTGCTTAGCTTGGTTGCATCTGGGTCCAAGGAAACAACTACAGATGTTTCTTGATTTCTTTTCCAGTGTGACCCATAGCCAGGGTCAGCACAGCAGGAGAGGGGACAAGTCAGGTGAGTGGTGGTCATGTCTACCCCTCCCCTCCAATAACTGCAGTAATGGGACTCTAAAGACTGGGTGCCTACTGCATGCATCAGGCACTGCTCTGGGGCCTTACACCGATTTCATCATTTCATCCTCAGGAAGTCTGTGAAGTGAGCAGAGAGAATTCGGTGGCAGAACTGAAGGTAATCGTAGGCAGCCTGACTCTGGAGCTCAGCTCTTAACCATTCAACTACACTGCCTCTGATGGATCCTATTTTGCCTTGACCTTGAATTGTTTCAGGAATATCATCTGGTCTCCAGCCTGATGATAAACTTATAGCACAGAGGTGGATTCATAAGAGGTAATGTTAGTGCTTTTATTTTATATTATTTTAGTTTAGTTTAGTTTATTTCTGAGGATTCCACAACATCACAATACCAGAATCTTACTCAGCATGTTCCAGGAAGGTAGCATAGGTTAGAGAGTTTTCTATTTCTCAACTTTTACGTGTTTTCTAAATACACTCTTTGACTACTTTCTTAATGGCTGCATCTCACATTCAGAATTAGTAGCTGTACGAAATTTACAAAACTCTTATAGTTTTCCAAGAAGAGTGCTTCTGTGCACTTGAGGGGACTCTTGATATTTCCTTTAAAGGGTTATTTTCTAGAACAAAAATGCTTCTAAACCAACCCCTCACCGCTAGTGCATTTCCATCAGTGTTTCTGCTCACAACCACTCACCTTCCAGCTCTTTCTCTCTTTTATTAACTGACCTCTACTCTCTGTTCCTATTTCATTCATTCAGTACTCAATATTCAACAGGTATTTCTGGAGTTTCTATTCTGTGCTAACCATTCTGCTAGGTCTGTGGAGTACAGTTGTGCCTGCCCTAACTTACCTTGCTTCTAAGAACACCTCTGAGATGAATTTTAGTAAGTTTAATCAAAAGTCCAAGTCTTCTTTTCTTCCCATGGATTCTGAGGCACCCCCTCTGCTGGGTTTCCTCCTGCTTTCCCACCTGCTCCTGCCTGTTCTCCTTAGTTGCTTCCCTCACCCCTCTGCTTGGCCATTGAGGGTCTGAGTTCCCACAACACTCTTCTTCCTGTGGACTCTCCCCTGGTGAATGTTACACCTCTCCTTTCAGTTTCTACTCATTATCTGGGCTGTAAATACAATTATCGTCGCCACTTCTCTACTTGGATGAGTCAACGTGTGCACAACTCAGCTCAATATCTGCCCCCAGGCCCCTCCCAACCACCCTCTACCCAGCCCCTGCCCATAGCTTTTGTGTGTCTCCTCTTCAGATGTCCCCTGTCTCAGTAAGGGACACCCTGTCCCCCCAGCTGCTTGAACTAGAAACCAGACTTCTTCCTTTGCTCTCCACCACCCATCACGCTACCCACCACACCACCCATCACCAAGTCCTTGGATTCCTCTCCTAAGGAGTGGGCTTGAGTCTGCCTACTTGTCCATTCTGACTGGCACTCTCCCTGCTTAGGCTGGCTGCCGCAGAAGCTTGCTAACTGGTCCCCACACGCTGACTTGACCCTTCCAGGCTGTTCTTTGCTTTGATCATGTCAGAGCTTCTTGCTGAGCAAAAGGTGGCGGAAAATTCTTCACATGGCCCACATGGCCCTAGAAGGTCGACCCTGCCCATTTCCCCATCCTCATCTCAGCCCCACTCCCTTACCTTCTCTGCTGGCTTTCCAGAAACAGCATGTTCTACCCCAGTTAGGAGCTTTGTACGAGTGTCTCTTTTTCTCTGAAAAGCATTTCAGGGAGTTCCGGTATGGCCAGGCCCATATTGTTTGTGAAGGAACTATATATATATATAGAAGGAACTATACACACACACACACACACACACATCCCGTATTTTCTGGTGTATAAGACAACCCCCTAATTTTACAGTTAAAACATAGGTTTAGGTCTATATTCGCTGTATAAGACTACCCCCCACTTCAAAGAAAAGACTTACTTTGCCGTCAAGATCTGCAGGTAATTTTTGTGTAATTTTGGTCTTTTGCCCCCAATTTTCGGTTGACTTTTTTTCGTTTCAAAAGTCGTCTTGTACGCCAGAAAATACGGTGTGTGTGTGTGTGTGTGTGTGTGTGTGTGTGTGTGTGTGTATATACCATATATATATATATATATATATATATATATATATATATATATATATATTTCAGAGAGGAAGGGAGAGGGTGAGAGAGATGGAAGCATCAATGATGAGAGAGAATCATTGATTGATTGCCTCCTGCATGCCCCCTACTGGGGACTGGGCCCCAAACCCACCTGGGCATGTGCCATGACCAGAAATTGGGAATTGAACTGTGACCTCTTGGTTCATAGGTCAACGCTCAAACATTGAGCCACACCAGCTAGGCAGAGCTGCTTTCTTTTTCTCTGAATGGTTGTGATCAGTACAGGGACAGAGACCACCACTGCTTTCCTATTGCATCTCTGCTGGGAAGTTTGGAAGAGATCTGGCCTGTGACATCAGGTGGGTCAGGGGGCAGAGAGTGGGGGGAGAGGGAGTGCAGGAAGTCTATCATAGGTGCAAGCAATAGGGTGTACACGGTCTGTAAACAATTTAAAAGCACAAATACAACCAATTAAAGATCTGTTTGCATTATGCCGTCATTAGCACTGGAACAATGCTGCTGCTGAAATACCCTCCCCACAGGGACAACTGCTGCCCACCTCTTCCCTCTGCTGGATCTAGGAATAACTCCTAGGATCCACCAAGAAATAGTAGCAATGACCACTGTTTACTGACCTCCTATGCCAGAAGCCTTGTTGCATGTGTGAGTCTTATCACATAACTTCTCACAGCAGCCCATGGCACAGGCATCATCATAACCCTTTAAAGGAAACTGAGACCAAAGGGGCACATCTGGAGCGACGGGCAGGAAAGCCCTGAGCAGGTGGTTGGTCCTGAGGCAGGTGGCTGCATTGGGCCAGGTGCGAGGCAGGCTTTCTGATCCGGTTCTGTCCTTTATCCTTCCGGCCCTCACAAGGCCTGTACTTCCAAGAAACCTGCTTCAGGGAAGGGCTTTGGAATTCAGAACTAACCCAGAAGCTGTCCTGCCACGGTCTGGCCTTACCCAATGCCCAGGCTCTGCTGCTGGGAGAAGACCATAGGCCGGAGCATCCTGTGCAGGGACAAGAATGTACATCTGGAGAAAAGTCAGGCTGTGTGTGAAGCCTCGGCCTACTAGTTACGGGACCTTGGGGAGACTATTCTTTGAGGCTCAGTTTCCTTGTCTTGAAAGTGGGGATAATAATTGCACATATTTCATAGAGCTGTTGGGAGAGCGAAATGATTCAGCGAATGTGAAACCTTTGTCTCTGTGCTCATAGACATTAGGCTACATGATGTATATTAAGTTCATGACAGAGTACATGATGCCTGGTGGGCAGGTGACCTTCCACACGAAGGCCATCAGGGGGAATGGCATCATTTCTGTTTTTAGGGAGACACCTGTGCTTTTCATTGGGGTCCATGAAACAGACCAAAGGGCACTAAAAACGCCTGAAATGATGTGCAAACCACATCTAACGGGAACCAGATTTCTGGCTGAGAGAAAGCCTTCCTTCAGGAACAATTAGTGAATGGATATGTGCTCTGAACATAACACCTTGTTAAAAAGGAACTTATTGATACTGTTCAAGCCATGTCGAGGTCTGGTTTTTAACAGTTCTCATTTTTATCACCTCATTGATGCGACAAGAAACATGCCAAGTGGCAGTGGCCACGTGTTCACCTTCAACACCGTGTGCGGCCTCCGTGCACGCGAGCCAGCCCGTGGGATTGCACCGCCCTTCCCTTGTGCAAAGAGAGAGTGGTTGGTGTGTTAATTAAGCAGTGGGGTTTTAATGCTTGCTGAATGAATAAACCAGGTCTGTCTTCCAGCCTGAGAATCAAGGCTCTTAGTTTTTATGTTATTTTTCCAAAACAATCAATTCTCACAACACTCCAGTGAGAAAACAAAGCCTGCACTTGCTCCAGCTCCATTTGACTGCCTTACCGCCTGTGGAGACACTGTTGCTGTCAGTCGGATGCAGGTATGGCTCTGTGCACCCGGCGGACGGTGGGCAGGGCATTCAGAAATTTCTAGAGAGAAACAGCTCCTTCTATGTAGGAGGAGTATCTCCAGCTTGCAGGTTGTGCGTGTGTGTGTGTGTGATTGTGTATATACTGTACATGTGCACGTGTGAAGACACAGCTTAGACTTCAGGCCCGAGCATCCTCTGAGCCAGGACAGGGATGGAGGGGAAATAGGAGACACTCTCGTGGATGGGAGTCTGGGCGTTCACTCTGGGGACGGGGGAGAGCCCTGTCGAGCGGGTCTCAGGAGATGCTTTTAGCGGATGTGAGGTCCAGATCACTTCCTTCCTCTCCCTCTTCCCACCCACCTCCTAGAAGGGAAGCAGAGGCCCTTCCTTCTGCCCTGTTGGTTTCAGGTCCATCGACAGTTGGTTACTGAAAACTAAGTTTTTCTTTTTTACGTTGGATAGAAACAGCCTGAAGTGGTTTTGTATGAGTACAATGAGAACTGTGATCCCAAGAAGGAGACAAATAAACAGAAAAACAGATGAAGCTAATGTTTCCTGTCCTCAGGTTGCTAGGAGGCTCAGCCACTGCTTTATGGTGTGGAGCGGCGATCTGACAAAATAAAAAAAATAAAAAAATAAAAAAATAAAGTCATTGGTGATTGAAGCACTTAGGCTCCATCTTTCTCCCTGTCCCTCCCGCCCCCCACGCCCTGCCTTTCCCAGCCCTGTCCTCCTCCTCCTCCTCCCCGCACAGAGAACCCGCTTCCCCTCTGAGCGGGGCCTCACCCTTGCTGGCCTACACTGTTCTCTCCATGACCCAACTTCAGGCAGGCTCCTCGGAGCTCTTGGTAGCTAGGCCCCAACTTCTCAGCGTCTGTGTTTATTTCTGCATTTTCCAGCTTTAACAAGAAGCCTGATAAATTGGTTTAGCCAGAACCCCCTCACCCCAATTCTGATCACCCCCTATATCTGATCAGGTGCCTCATCCTCCACCAACCCCCAGGGATGTGTGGTCGCCCTGGCCTATCTTCAGCAAGAATCCTGTCAGGTCGGATCCTCCCGTACCCTCATGTTTCCTCTCAGTAATTCTCTACCCACTGACCCCCACCTGCTCCTTGGCTATAAACTCCCCCCTTTCCTTGCTGAGTTTAGAACTGATCCCAATCTCTGTCCCCCACTGCAAAGCCTCGTGCAGTGGTCCCCACACCCGTTGCCATGGTTCCCTGAGTAATGTCTGCCTCACCATGCTTTTACATTGTCGTCGAGGAAGCACTTCCCCTGCAGGCCCGCCCATCAATGAGCGCACCCAGGGTCTCCCTCACAGTGGGGCCGCCTCGTCCTGAAGGTGGTGTGAGGGACTCTTTGGACCGGAGAATAGGCCTGCATTGGAAGGCCTGCCTTTGTGAGGAGGATGCAGGGGCCTGGAAATGCAATGGCCTCGGGGAACTGAGTGGCATTTCAGCTCTGGCAGACTAGAATCAGAGAAATAGTGGGCCAAGCACCTAGTGCGGCTGCCACCACATACAGACAGGCCAGGCGCTGTCTCTGGATGTAACCCAAAAACACGGCGATTAGGGAAGGATGAGATAATTCAGCACTGACTCTGAAGAAAAGGAATGTTCATAAACTGGTCGAGGCCGCAGGTCTTACGCTCACTCATTTAAAGCCAGAGTCGTCTTACAAATAAAAGCTAACGTTTATTGAGAGTTCCCTTAAGATCCCATTATTTTTATCCCCATTTCATGGAGGGGAAAAGTGCTGCATACAGAGGTTGAGTGACTGGCCAAAAGTCACACAGCTCGTAGGTAGCAGAGCTGGAGTCTGCACCCAGGAAGCCTGGCTTCAGAGCAAGCCCCCTGCTACCACACATTGCTGACACGTTTGCTACATATGTTATATGCCTAGGAGGCGACTACTAGTATTACTAACTCAAAGTCATGGTCAGTTACTCTCTGAGGCAGGGCTGTGATTCATGGTGTGCTGTTTTTGTTTTAACAATTGAAGGTCTTTCTTTTGGAATTTGGCTCCTGACTTCTAAAAAACCATGTCAGAGTTGGGGGCAGTTTTCTAAGGATCCAAGTCAGTGAGGGGTTCCACTTTGCCTTTCTTGTCTGCCTTTCTCACTTTGCCCTTTCTCACAGTGTCTTTACCTTTAAGCCTTTTCCTTGGCCCCTGCATTTCCTTTTTTCGGCACACGTGTTCTCTTTCTCCTACCAGAGAGCAAATAAATGTTTAACACATTCCCACAGTATTACCGGACGATGGCCACAGCCATGCCCTGTCCTGCCATCTAACTTTCTCCCCCTCCCAGCCCCGCCCTCAGGCCCTCCCCAGCCCGGCCATCCACCATCCTCCTTACCATCAGCCAGAATGCCTCCCCTGGGGCCTTCTACTCAGGGGGCCTCCATGGACTTTGGGGAAGTCATGCTGGCTGTCACTTTCAGCATCCCAGGCCAGTCACAGTCAGTGGCCCCCACCGCTGTCTATAAACCACCTCTCCATTTCTGTACCCCAGATTGAAAGATTCTCATCCAGTTACACCTCTAAACCAATTGCAATTTTTAACAATATTTTTATTTGGACAGAAATGGGCCTTTCTACCAGGCAGCACTGACTGGCTGGGGCTGGTCTGCATTAGCACATCAGGGCTGCTCACAGTCCAGCCTGCTTTTTGGTTCACCTGAGCATCTTCGCCCCTGGTAAATGTTGGGCCATTTGACGTATCTAGCGTTACCATGGGGCCCTACAGGTCTGAATAGTCCAGTGTGGAAACATGCCAATAAAGGGGTTAAAACAGGTTCGGACCAGGCAGCACTGGATGTGAGTGGGAAGATGAGGTTATGTGCAGGGACACTAGGAGGGGCAGTGGGTGCAGAGGAGAAAGTGATAGGGTCCCAAGAGCATCCTTCTGTTGGCTGAGAGGTGGACACAGGAGAGCCTGCTCGGAGGGAGGGGCCTGCCATGAGTGGGGGGACAGGGACCTTTGCTTCTGAGGTTGCACCCGATCAGCACTTGGGTTTCTTTTCCCCACGACCCAGCTGAAACTGTCAAGCTTTCCAGTGTCTGGCATGGCTAATGACTTGCTTGTGCTTCTAGACCCAGCCACACTAGATCTTGTGGGTTTTTCTTTGTGTCCGGACCTGCCGGTGCAAGGGTAGTTTCTGTTTCTGCACAGTGGCCAGCCGGATGCTCTCACAGCCAGCTGTGTTTCAGGTTGCTTAGGAAGGCCTGCGTGTCTCCTGCACAGAGTCAGCATCGTACAGTTCATTTCCCAATAGGCCCGCTTGGGACCTCCCAAAGCCAGCACGTGGAGGGCCGTGTCTGGTCAAGGACGTCCTCCTCAGTAACCCCGCAGCGGTCGCCCTCCTTGAGCCTCGGCCTTTGGCGACACCTGTTGGAGTGCACCAATGCCATCCTCACCAGAGCTCCTTTTGAATTTCAAAATAAAGATATTGGTGTGGCTGCATGCTTAGGGAATGGAAGTATGAGAATGTGTGCCATTTCTGGGTGTTGGGAGGGAAAGAGAAAAAGCAAGTGTTGTGATCCTTGATCCCTGTGTTCCAGATGAATACAAGCAATATAGGGTTAATGCCGAATACAGGATGAGACGCCCCACCCACTGCGCACCTTTATATGAGAGACTAAGTTAGGTAGGAAATGTAAGCTGTCAGGCGGCCCTAAGAATGAGGTCATTTAGGAGAGCGGACCATGGCTCCAGATGGCAGTGTGTGCATCCTGGTTCCTCTGCTTACTTGCTGGGTAATCTTGGGCAATTGGCATCACTTCTGTGCACCTCAGTTTCCTCATCTGTAAAATGGGGGTAAGGATAGTACTATGCCATGGGGTGGTTAGAAAGAATAAACAAATTAATATGTGCAAAGTGCTTTGAAGAGTGCCTGGCTCGTAGAAACCGCTACTTCAGTGGAGCTAGGATTTGAACCCAGGGCTCTCTGGCGTTACAGTGAGGTTTCTCAGCCTGGGCACTGTTGACATTTTGGGCCAGACAATTCTTTGTGGAGGGAGCTGTCCTGTGCGTGTAGGATGTTCGGTAGCACTTCTGGCCTCTACACACCAGATGCCAGTAGCAGCAGCCCATCTCCAGTGTGACAGTCAGAAATGTCTCCAGATGTTGCCAGATGTCCCTTGGGGGACAAGGTCACTCCTGGCTGGGAACCACTGAGCTGGAGGGCTTAACACTCCGGGATGGAGCAGCAGTCCGACTTCCCAGTTCCGGGGTGGAAAGCCGGGTGCCCAGTTCCCTCCGTCACAGACCGGAGGTTCGAGCAGTGCCGCACCCTGGTGCCCGGGGTCCGCACACAGCGCCCAGGAAGGCTCTGCGTCGGCCCCGGCCAGTGGCTTCTCAGCCATGTTTTTGAGATGTTTTCTCCCCTCCTTCGGCCAGGTGTGGTTTCACCAGCCCATAAGGCGGACCAAGCCAGGAGGCTGGTGTGAGCTTCTCCCCAGGCTGTCAGCAGCAGGGGCTGTGCAGCCAGACTGACCCGGCAGGCTTTTCACGGAAGCGCAGCTGGTGGGATAAATTGGAATCAGAGTGTGAGGGGTCTCAGGACAGAGAGCTAATGCTCATCATCGCTGTATCGTCATGTCACCTCCCCAAGAACCTAATCTCACTGCTTATTTCTAGGTCTTTTTCTTCACAGTCCACCCCTTTGGTGTCACTAACTGCAATCTGTGGCTGTGATGGGCTGTGGCTCAGTGTCAGGGCAGACGGGGATGTGAATGAGCTCCTGCCTTCTTGGCTCCCAGCTGCTGATTCCACTCTCTAAGCCCCATTTGTAAGAAATGTGTTGGCCAGCCACTTGTCTCTGACCAGGTTCTAGAAAACTCTCCTCAGAATTAGTAGCACATGCTGCTCTTAGAGGGTGGGGCGGGGGTGTGGGTGGGGGAGATATGTATGTGTGTGTGTGTGTGTGTGTGTGTGTATATATATGTATGTGTATATATGTATATATATATATATATATATATATATATATATATATATATATATATATATATATATTTAAGGTAAAAGCCCTAGTGTTTGGCCCCACACAGAGAACTACCCTAAGTATATAAGCAGCTTAATAGTTTTAGATCACTATTCACAGCTTAGTTATTAAAAATGTTTAGTCCTGGTCCAGATCTTGCTTTCCCTGTTTCTGTGCAAACTCTTTTTCCCACATGCTGTTCAAGGGATAGTGGTATTTGCCCTTGAGTTGAATTGTGGCTGGGAAATAGGCAGTTCCTTTTATAATATATATATATATTTCAGAGAGGAAGGGAGTGGGGAGAGAGAGAAAAACATCAATGATGAGAGAGAATCATTTGTTGGCTGCCTCCTGCACTCCCCACCCTGGGGATCGAGCCGGCAACCTGGAATTATGCCCTTGACCAGAATCGAACCTGGAACCCTTTAGTCCGCAGGCCGACTGATGCGCTATCCAGTGAGCAAACTGGCCAGGGCGAAATAAGCGGTTCTTGGGCTCACAGGGAGGTGCCGTTCCCACTGAAGTCCCTCACGGACACCTCCTTTCTGTGAAGCTGACTCCTTCCCATTCCCCACGGGAAGGCCACGGAGTTTTAAAAGCCGGGCGATGTGACTGCGGGGTGCACTGTGGAAGACAGCTGCCAGTAAACACAGCTAGCCCCTGCTCTCCTCGAGGGGGCGGCCTCTGCAGCGAGCCCAAACGGACGCTCAGAACAGAGGGAGGTCGGGAGTTACCAGGGACTCTGGATCGAGCTGTGAGCAGCAGTTGCCCTGCCTAACTGGAGGGAGGGAGTCTCATTTGTTCAGCTAATACCTGCTGGGCCCCTGCCAGGCCCTGTGTTGGGGACACACCGACGACAGCCTGTGGGAGCGCCTGGTCCCGTGGACCCAAGTAGAATGGGTACCCGGAGCAGGAGAGGGCGGCCCACAGCCGGGCTTGGCTCTCAGCACGGTGACACATGCTATCACTCCTTCAGTCCCCTGGTGCCATCGTTTTATGGCTGGGAAGCACAATTAAGGGGAAATGAGTTTTGTGTTTTGAAGACGTTTAATTAAAACTCTGAATCCCAGCACTTGGATGCAGACTCTCTTCTGTGGGTAGAAATGAATATGAAGCCCGGGGTGGGGAGAGAGGTTGGGGCCTGCCTGCTGTTTCGTTCCCTGGTTTTCCCTGGGATCCTGCACTTTTGTTGGAATTCTTGTCCCTGCAGCCTGGAGTGAAGGGGAGGCTGGCAAGTTGGGACCCAAACATTGTGCACCCGATGAGATCCGGGGAAAGGACCAGGCTGGGTCGAAAGCAGAGGCGGCCCTCCCAGCGAAGGGCTTCCGTGAGATCAGATGGCGGTGGTGGTCTGGGGAGCCGGCGCCTCTGGCTAAAGAGACTGTCTGTGTTAGCCCACATTTCCTGCCTGCTGGCTCATTTCAAGACTTGATAGGGACACAGGGAGGCCTCCCAGGCAGGCTGGGAATCCTGACCTCTTCCTTACGGATTACCCAGCAATTACACAGTGAGGAGCGGGACAGGTGCCCGAGCGGCATGTTTATTTCTAGGAGAGGAGGGCACTGGATTCTTGGGCCCAGGTTGGGCACACTGACATTTTACCCAGAGAACAGCGTTAACTGGCTCCACCTCCTTCCTTGCCCCGGGGTGAGATGGACTCGCTTAGAGAACTGTCCTCCAGGCAGCTGCCCAACTGCCCCACACCTTGCCTCGTCTTGGAGTCGGGATTCTGGAATCACACCCACGGGTTTGAATCCTGGCTCCACCACCAACCAGCCAGGTGACCGTGGGGAAGGTCCCTAACTTCTCTGAGGCCCAGGCTCCCCATTTGCATAGCGGGCCAAGGATTAAACCTAGAAAAGGGGCCCTAACTGTGGTTGTTTATAAGTCAACGTAGTTGTCGCTTTTCTCTTTGCCACTTTGTAAGAGAAGCATGGGTCCCTCGCTCTGTCAGGACTTTTTGCTTAGAACCCACTGAACTTGTGCCCTGGCAGCCCGTCCCCAAGTTGCCCTTTAAGCCCAGAGGTTGGATGCTGGATCTATGCCTCTGCTCCAGGCCGAGCAGGAGAGTTGGAGCCAGCTGTCCCTCCAGCCTCAGAAGGAGGGGTGCTGCCCCTCAGATCCCTGTGGGGTCCGGATCGGTAGGAGCTCTTTGGGGCGTGGAGGCCTGATGATGTTGTTGCCAGTAACTACCAGTCACACTCCCAGACATTCCAGGGCACAAAGCTGTAATGAGGATTCCCCAACAAAGACCCGGAGTGCAAAGTGCATTTTAAAGTGTGTGTGTGAAGTGTGAGTACGTATGTGTATATTTTTGTGAGTGTGTGTGTGTGTGTTGTTGGTATGTGTTTGTGTGTGAGTGTTGTCTATGTATGTTTGTGTGAGTGTATGTGTAGTGTCTGTTGTGCATATGGTATCTATGTGTGTGATGTCTGTGTGTGTTAATGTGTGAGTGTGTGGTGTCTGTGTCTGTGTGTGTGTGAGTGAGTGTGTGTGTGTGAGTGTGTAGTGTCTATGTGTGGTGTGTGTGTGTATGTGTGTGAGTGAGTGTGTGTGTGTGAGTGTGTAGTGTCTATGTGTGGTGTGTGTGTGTATGTGTGTGAGTGTGTGTGTAGTGTCTGTGTGTGCATATGTGTGGTGTCTCTGTGTATGTGTGAGCATGTTTGTGTGTGAGTGAGTGTGTGGAGAGAGAGAGAGAGAGAGAGAAGTGACCTTGATTCTGGAGCTGACACTCCACTCCTTACTCTTTCTCGGTGTGATTTGGATCATTTTATTGGCTCATGTTTCTGATGCCCTTTTCCCGGTGAGGCTCCACACTTCAGCCGCCTGAGCTCTGTTTCCTCTCCCTCTCCCTCGGGCCTTCTCTGCTGCTGGGCTGCTCCATTTACTTCTCCTGGATGCTCTTCTTTCTCCTCGCTCCTGCCGCCTCCCACGTCTGCCACACTCACCTGAAAGTGCCCTCGGCCTGAGCAGAGGGACTGAGATGTGCCTTAGTAATGCCTGCTTCAGTTGGCCGAGCTGAGTAATAGGATTTTGGAGGAGGCCGGAAACATTGTATGTCTGCACTGTCTAGTGCAACAACCATGAGCCACATGAGGCTGCTGAGTATTTGAAATAGTCATTGTAATGACAATAATAATAAAAAACAATTTTGTCAGCCATGCTAGAAGAAAAACTAAGTGATCTTTGAGTAAGGTGACCAGATTTTAACATTGGTAAAGCAGGTCACCATTGACCGGGGGAAGGGAAGGCGGTTCTTGATTAAAAATTTGGTCTATATTATATTATATTATATTATAAATTATTATATACATATTGCTTAAAAACACACTAAGTAGGTACATAATTTTTTTAAAATATATTTTATTGATATTTCACAGAGAGGAGGAAGGGAGAGAGATAGAGAGCTAGAAACGTCGATGAGAGAGAAATATCAACCTACCGGGGATGTGCCCGCAACCAATGTACATGCCCTTGACTGGAATCGAACCTGGGACCTTTCAGTCCGCAGACCAACGCTCTACCACTGAGCCAAACCGGCTTCGGCGGTACATAATTATTTAAAATATATTTTATTGATTTTTTACAGAGAGGAAGAGAGAGGGATAGAGAGTTAGAAACATCGATGAGAGAGAATCATCTATCGGCTGCCTCTTGCACACCTCCCACTGGAGATGTGCCCACAACCAAGGTACATGCCCTTGACCGGAACCGAACCTGGGACCTTTCAGTCTGCAGGCTGACGCTCTATCCACTGAGCCAAACTGGTTTCGGCAGTAGGTACATAATTACATGAACATATTTTATTATTAGTTTATAAATTAAATTAATTTGATTGTTATAAAGTAACTATATTTTTAAAATTATTTTAATTTTAATCCTATATTTCTTTCTAAATAATAACAATACTAACTTGTATTATTTTTCCTCTGAATTTGCCGTAACATAAGTCGAAAGTGTCACTTTCAAGGCCTGCGCTAGACTTTTTGCCGCCACTATAAAATATAAATAATACGAGTACTGTCTGCTAAATTCAAGAAAATTTAATAAATACATAAATTTCTTACCTAAACTATCTGAATAGCTGATTTGTAATGACATCACTTGTTTTATTAGCTTACTAGCATGCAGTACGATGTGTATAGTCTGAGAGACAGTTACAAAATGTTTTCGCCTTTGCCAATCCCAAAAAATGCCATTGTTCATTAAGTCCAAACAATGGTGGTCGAAGTCTAACAAGTGATCAACAATGCGAACTTTGATAAGCAGTTCACGATAATCAGTTCTCAACAATTATTTGTTATTATTAAAGTTTAACATTATAAAATTAACAAAAATAATATAAAACTCATATCCTGGCTTAATAGCCACATGGCCGCTGAAAACCGTGTATTCCCTTCCTGTTCTCACGCTGTTCCCTAGCTTGTCGTGCATTCTTTCAAAAAATCGGGACTTTTTTAAAACGCCGTGGGACATGGGACAAATTGTTAAAAATCGGGACTGTCCTGCCAAAAGTGGTCACCTTACCTTTGAGCCTCCCTTTAGAAAGATTACAAAATCACTATCATAAAGCAACTGAGGGACTGGACTATTAATTCTATTTCATTTTAATTATATTAATTAGCTACATGTGGCTGCCATTTTGGACAGTGCACGTCTAAGGAATATAGCACCTGTAAGAATCAAATCAGGTACAACTATGCTGTGGAGGGAAGACTTATTATCCTCATATTCACTTATTATTCTTTTTAATATATTTTATTGATTTTTTACAGAGAGGAAGGGAGAGAGATAAAGAGCTAGAAACATCGATGAGAGAGAATGTGCCCGCAACCAAGGTACATGCCCTTGACCGGAATCGAACCCGGGACCTTTCAGTCCGCAGACCGACGCTCTATCACCGAACCAAGCCGGTTTCGGCTCACTTATTATTCTTGATCTGGGCACTTGGTTCTAACTGAGCTGATTTTTGTCAGATTGCATACTCAGGTCCTCAGAAAGCCTTTTGAGTGCCTACCCAGGTGGGACAGAGCCTAATGTGCTGGCTGTGACGATGGGGCTTGTTGGCTAACTTACCGACCTTCACCCACCTGTACCAGCACCCGCTCCTGTAAACCCAGGCTGCTGGGTGACCCAGGCACCTGGGTGAGGTGCAGGGCACCCAGAGTCAGGTTACCAAGTCTTCCAGTCCAGGATCTGCCACTTCCTGTCCGGAAAAGTTATTTCACCTCCAGAGATGGATCAATGTACCGTAAGGATTGAAGGTTATGCAATTTGGGGGATCTCTTTGAGAATAGAATATAAAATTATAAATATAAAATTAGATATATGAAAATTTACTTAGAATGAGAAAAGAATTTACATCCAACATGTTTTAAAAAGCTGTATCACAGAATCCAGAAAAATAACAAAATATTTTATGAGTTATTAACTTACCAACACTCTGAAATACTCCCGTACCCACCTTCACACCTTTTGGCTGAATACCCTTTGACCACCTCGCCATATGAGGTGATTTTGTAATCTTTCTAAAGGGAGCCTCAAAGATCCCTTAGTTTTTCTTCTAGCATGGCTGACAAAATTGTTTATTATTATTATTATTGACATTACAGTGACTAAAACATGACTTCATACACTGACAGTCACTTTTGTTGTATGGCTACAGGTTTGGGTCCTATAATCCAGGAATTTTGATAAAATCTATTTTACATAATTCCCATCAAAAAACAGGAAAAATGCTTGGTATGTTTATAACTATTCAGTGGATCATCCAATATATTCTGACAGGAAAAAGCTTCCTTTTCTGAGTAGGCATCAGTGAGAACTAAACTCTCCTCCCACTATTTCACATGTCTGATGACGGAGAACTTCCCACCCCCTGGCTTCTGGCTCTGTGTGTTTCAATCCTTGTGTTGCCTTCACATCTCACATATTGCAGGTGCCAGGCACTACACCTTTGAGTCTCGATGACAGTGGGCAGTGCGCGTATTCCTGCAGCGTGGGGCAGCTATGGGGGCAGCTGACAACAGCCTGCCTTTGCATTAAACTGACAGTGAACCAGACATAAACGTCACTGCACCCAAACTAAATGTGTCCCCAAATCAACTCCCTCTTAGCGGATCTCGAAATGCCTGTAGCCACTGACACCACTTGGCAGGAAGGGAAGTGCAACAGGAGGAGGCATCAGAGTGGAGAGAGCCAGTGCTCTGAACCAATTGCAGCGAAAATATCTACATTTTGCAAACTTAAAAAACAATGATATGAATCTGAAAATACATCACGGGGGCCTTGAAAGAGGCCCAGGTAAAAGCGGCTTTGGAGGCAGCCTGGTGGGCAGAGAACGCGACAGTCACTAATCCGAAGTCAGTCTGTTCACCGCCCAGGGCCTCAGGGTCTCCATCTTTAACGTGGAAAGAACAAGATCCATTTCATAGCGTCCTCATAAGTATTCAATGAACTGTATTTGGAAACCCATTGACATGGTGCCTGGGGAAGAGGTACTCAGAGGGTTTAAGAATGAATGAATGAATGAATGAATGGAAGAATTCATGTTTGCTGGGGCCTGCTCTGACTTCACACACCCACAAGACGCTGAGCAGTCCTAAGGAGCTGTTCCCAAGACCAGAGAGGGATGGAGAACCAGAAACTGGAGCCAAGCTCATAGAAGTGGGAATACTCAGGGGATTTTTGAGTGGGCAGAACTTGGTAATTTTCCTTGAACCAAGTCTTGTTTACGACTCTCCCACATGCTGTGATTTGGAGGAATTGCGCCTGAGTTATTCTGCGAAAGCCAGAGAAGATTCTTAAGCAGTAGGAGACTGACATGTGGGTCTCAGCTGGTTCAGAGCCTCCTCCGTATAAGGGACTGCTCTGCCGAGGGTGTGGGGACCTGGTGCCTTTGGAATCCGATTGCTGTGAGCAGGACACTCCCCAACAACATCCCACAGCCAGTCTCTGATACCCTTGGATCTGAACATTGGTTGTTGGGCCAAGAGCTGTGGTGAAGGTAATGAGAGATCCTTGAAATGGAAAGGTATGTCCTGAGACCCAGATCCCCACTTGGGCCGCCCTATGTGGCTGCTGCCCTCTGTTGAGCATGGCGGGCTGCTGGGGGTAGGGGTCTGGGGAGCAGAGTCCAGACCCAGAGGGCAGACCTGGAGGACCTGGGCTTGGCCAGGAGACACCACAGACTCCAGCAGAGGCTAACCCTATTTCCTCATTTACAAGTAATACCATCTGAAATGTCTCCCATTGCTCACCTTTAAAGATTTAAAACATTTGAGTGTGTTGGAATTGACCCATCTTCTGGCGGTCACCTTCTGAAGTGAAGAAAATGGGCAGCGTCTGTAGAGACACAGGCTTTCAAACCCTTGGTGTCGTGATTCCATTTCCCTACCCTCCCTCTGCCTCAGCACCTCTGCCGGTCGCCCTGTGGTGCCAGCAGCCCCGAGGGGAGCTGAGTGTCGGTGGCACTGCAGGAATATCCTTCCAGATGGCAGGAGTGCCTGTGTTGGTGCTCCGCCGAGCGAGAGAAGCAGGCCCCTGTGCAGCCTGGTGTGATGCCATTTCTTAAAACTGGAGACCATGTCTGTGTCGATATGCGGAGAAAAATGCTGGAAGGAATGTTAACAGAGCTTCTTGCGCACGGCAAAGGAATATGTCACGTATTTTTTTCTTAGTCCTTTACAGTCTTCCCTTTTCTCCTCCCCCCATTTTTCTATCTTAAATATGTACTATTGCAGATTTGGAGTTGGGGATGGGTGGGGGGTGTTCATAGGGAGTACTCGGGAGCCCCCATCTTCCAGGGGACCCTGGCCCAAGGGTTAGAAGTGAACATGTTCTCCCAGAGATTCTGAAGTTGCCGGGCCGGAGTCTGCGCTTATGCAAACATCCCGGGGAACTTTGGCCCGGGGACTCTTTCTTCGCAGAAGTGTCAGGAGAGGCCTCGCTTGGAACAGGCAGGGGAGCTGGACACGCAGCAGACAGGCCGAGCTGAGACTCCCGCAGTTATGAAGTTTTGTCTCAGACGGAGGTGGCTCCGGGACAGGCAGTAAATTGTGGGAAATACCTGCAGAGGCGGGGCTCACAGCAACTTGCTGTCTTGTTCCCTGCCCACCAGGCTGCCTCCAACAGGCCTGAGAGGGCAGGCTGGGGCCAGAGGTTCTCTTCTGGCCCCGGAACCACCGGCCCCAATAAAAGTTCTGATTCTCTTACTTCCTGTTGTGTGATTGTGAGGTACAGTTCTCAGCCTCAGTTTTGTGTGATGTGATGTCGCACCCTCACAGGCATTTCATGGCAGAGTGAAGTGGTCCATAGCAGGAGGTCATGCACATGAACTGTTCCCCCTTGTCACTCCGAGGGCACCGAGAGAAAGGCCCCATGAGAGACCTCTGAGCCCGGGGTATGTGACCCAGCTCGGCTCCCAGCGCTGTGGTCTGAGCGCCTGCCTCAGTAACTTCCACCAGCTCCTCCGCTGCACGTTGCAATGTTCCTGGAGGGCATTTGTGGCACCTGAAACTGGCCCAGCCTGACCCAGCACTTCCTCCCGGCTCCATCCCAGCCAGTCCCCGTGAGCCCTCAGAGTGCCAGGTGGTCTGAGAACTGCCCCTCTGCTGTCTGGGTGGTGAGGATCTTTGGATTGTGTCCCTCCGACCCTTCCCGTTAGGACTTTGCTTTAACCTCTGTGCCCCCTGAGCAGCCAGCTGGCTCCCTTTCCCTAGATAACCCCCCTGTTTTCATCTGGAACTTCCTGCCAATTCAGCTCTGCTCCTTTGTGGTGTGTTTTGAAGTTTGCTTTTCTTTAACCCAGTTTACAAGCCAAAGCTGTAATCTCGTAAATCCTAGTCCGGACGCTGAACTCCAATATCAAGTATTTAGCGAGAGATATCCAGAGAGAAGTCATATGCGTGCGCCCCTTCCTCCATCCATTCATTCAGTAGGTATTTCTTGAGCACACCCTGTAGCAACAATGACTATTATATATTAGATGCTCATTATGTTTCACGGTGGATGGTCCCTGTCTTCCAGAAGCTCACAGTCTCCTGTGAATTTAGACAGGCAGGCAGAGATGTACAGGGCGGTGAGTGGTGGGAGAGGGAAGGTATGGGCTACCTCAGGAGCAAATAAAGATAACATTCTCCCCACCGACCCCGCACTGAACTTCGCTATTGTGCAATATACCTAATTGCATAATAATCTCTTTTTCATGTGAAATCTGCTTCTCCTGCAACTGCCAGTTGAACCATCCTTTTCCATGACTCTCTAGAGGACAAGAGACCTGCCAAGGCCTCTGTCCAGAGCTAGGGCTTTGAAACCCCAGCCCACGCAGGGCCCGAGGTTGGCTGGCCCATCTTCTTTCTCAGCTTAAACAGAACGGCGGAAGCGCCAGGCCAACGCGGGGACGGTCCTCGGTTCCTTCCCTCCTCAGCGCGGCCGGCAGCTGTTTATCTGAGAGAAACAGGTTTGCCCGGTGGAACAGTTGTTTGGTTTCTTTGGCTGATCGCGGGAACACACCTGCCACTTTGCCACTTCCTGCAAACCAAGCCGTTTCTTAGAAAAGGGACACTTTCCTTAAAATATATCGTGTGGTTTGGGGGTGAGATACGGTTTCTTGGATTTCTATGATTTAATGTGTCTGCAAAAACATGAAGCCACAAGATAAAAATACACGGACTGCCCCTGATGAGAAAGTGGACTTTCCTTAGGGGGAGGGGCTGGTCGTTTTCGCTTTGACATCGGCTTTGCTGTGTTGAAGGTTCATCTGTTCTTCTTCCTGTTTCTCAGCATGTCTTTCTTTCTATGCTTTACACACACCCAGGGCGGCAGCCACCGGTAAGTTCACTACAGTGAGACTCCTACTTATTGACCAAAGTAATGTAACTGAACTTTTGTAAGACTAACACAATTAAAATAAATTTTCTTAGATCTTATTTTGTAATATTCCACTTCAGAGCACATCTACAAATTAAAAGTAAGATATAATTGAAAGTATTAAAATATTAGTATACATTATATATATATATGTAGATATATAATAAGTTTATGTTAGTATATATTATATATCATACTATATATTAACTATACACATAGGGTGATATACTAATATAATCATCCTCAACTCCTGTATCTGTAACTGAAATACTCTACAGTCAGATCTAATGGTTATGACAAATAGCTAGGAGATAGCCCTGATTGTATTTATTAATAAAGCAGAAGTAGATTTATATTTAGTATACTATACTTACTAAGACAGACAAGAGGACCATGAACATTTTTGGAAATTTTTCAAATGCATGTTTACAACTGATTGCATATGTATTGACCAGAAAATTTGAGTCATCAGCATAACCTGTTTCCAGAACTTTCTTCAATAAGATTTTCTTGAATAAAGAGACAGTCAAACATGTGAAATCATAGGGTTAGATTGGCCCAGGCTTATTTCGTCACCTCAACCATGACACCTTGACCCAGACACTTGGCCTCTCTCATCTGATGCCTCATCTTTAAAACAGGTGTTGTAACAGTACCTGCCTCTTCTGGTTCTGTGAAGATTAATAATAAGACAATGCAGAAAGAGTCTCCAGCACAGTCTCTGATCCACCTTAGATCCCCTTTAGATGCTGTAGGAGAGCTTAGTTTTATGGTCATTGGACCATTATCTTCTCCATCATCATCATCTTCATCATCATCACCGTCTCAATGTCCTTGGGTTCTGCTGCAGCCAGCTTTTTTCTCCAAAGAGGGCATGAGCTGGAGGAGCTTGCCTTGCGGCATGTTGTGTGTTTCTAAGAAGTTAGGCAAGTTCTTGAGTTTATATTGGAACCTGTAGTAGAATTTGTTAATTGATCTTTTATGCCTCCATTATCAACAAATTTATAAACACGACTGTGTTCGCACTGGAGAATGTGACATCTGCTTTCACAGCCTTCCGGAGCCCATTGGTGTGGCTACTGATCCGCAGCCAGGGAGATTTTGGCTCCCGGGAAGCTGGTGCTTTCCTGTTGCCTTGAGTCTGAAAGCATTGCCGTGGGAGCAGGGAGGCCGCACAGAGGTCAGACTCCTGGCATGCTTCCCTTTTAAGATGACTGTCTCATGTCTGGAGGCTTGAAAACTGATCTTGAAATCCAGGGCTTGGTCTGCTCAGTTTCTGTTTTTAAAATTAAAATAGCATCTCTCAAGGGCAGAAGTCTCCTCTCTTCGTCCCTCTCCTCACCCCAGCAGGCCAGCTCATCCTGAAGGTGACATGTAGAGGTGGGCTCAGTCAGATGTACAGATGTAGTTTATCTGCAGCGCTTGCTGCTGTTCCTGGAAGTAGCGCTGCATTTGAGGGGCAGCGGTGCCTTTGTTGTCCTTCCCCGTGAGCAGCACCTCTGATTGGAGGACTGAGGCCCAGATCCCGGCCCTCTCGCTGATTAGCTGGATGACATTGGGTGGGATTACTGACCTCTTTGGGCCTCTCTTTCATTACCTGTAAAACGGGGTAACAAGAACACTGCCATCATAGGGCAGCGGTGAAGTTTAGGGGTTGCTCACTACAAAGTTCTTAGAACCGCAGCAGGAGCACAGCCAGGGCTGTGCAGAGTTTGCTGTTGTAGTTAACGTTACCTTTCACCTTTGCCAAGTAACCGCTTGGGCCAGTGGTCGGCAAACTCATTAGTCAACAGAGCCAAATATCAACAGTACAATTGAAATTCCTTTTGAGAGCCAATTTTTTTTTTTAACTTAAACTTCTTCTAACACCACTTCTTCCAAATAGACTTGCCCAGGCCGTGTGGTATTTTGTGGAAGAGCCGCACTCAAGGGGCCAAAGAGCCACATGTTGCTCAAGAACCACAGTTTGCCAATCACAGGCTTGGGCCATGAGTTTCCTTCATTAAAAAAAAAAAAAAAAAAGAATACAAAGCCTAGATGCTCTTTAAATACAGGCTGCAGAGAAAGACCTAGAAGAAGAGATTTTACAGTGTGATACCCCTTCATCTGACGTACATAAGGTCTGCCAGGTGTACGTTTCAGGTAGAGAAAAGTGGAGTCGGAACAGGAAGAGATGGGCTGGGGAGACAGCTGTGTGCGGGAGTCCAGGAATAAAGCGAGGTTTGCCGGAGAGGCTGCGATCGGAGACCAGGGTTTTCCTGCTTCGGTGAAGGCATGCTGGGAAGTGCTCCAGGATATGGTGAAGCGGAGCTGGGTTCGATTTACTTCAGCTCAGAGACACGTGGTACTTTCAGGAGGGGAACAGGAGCCAACAGTCTGGGGTTAATACACAGTGGGAAGTTGGGATCTGTGTGTGATTCCAGAGGGGGAGAAGCAGCCATCATGGAGGGAAACTGCTGGAAGGGAGGCCTCCTCCAGACACCTCAGACACAGGGTGCAGCTCACGCAAGTCAACTGCGATCCCACCTTCACCCCCGAGCTCTTTCTCCTCCATTAGGCTGCCATTCCTTGCGGACTTGAGGACAGAAAGAGGCTGGGTCTTTTTGTTTTCCAGGAAAGGCTCAGGAGCCTCCAGCATGTGTGGATTCCAAATGTGGGAATACTAGGCAGTGAAGCTTAAAAATGGGCAACTGCTTGTGGGGCCATTCCCAACAAGGGCCATGCCATGGACATTCTCTCACACACTGCCCCTTGTTGTATGGAGCAAGGTGTGCGATGTTCCTGCTGTCATATGGTCCTGTGAGTGGAAGAGTAGAAGAAGAAGGAAGGGGGAAGGGAGGGAAGGAGGGAGAAAGGAGGAGTTTTTGTGTATATGTTCAGGTTAGACCATTTCTGTTTTTCTTTGCCGCTTGTCAAATTTGGATCCTAGGATATGTGCTCCTGTGATGTGATGTGATGAGATGTGTGCGGTGTTTTCCTTTTCCATTCTCTCCCCACCATCTTTTAAATGGTATCACTGTGAAGGCGGTTGTGAACAAAAACAAAATGACCAAATATCACACATTCAGATTTATGCTAATGAAGTGATTGTTCAGAGATAATCTCTTACCCTTTTTTGCTTGTAAAATTATTTCCCTGAGCCGTAGGATTTCGGTTCCACTGAAACACAGCAGGGCCCTGGTATATAATTGGTGAGAATGAAGATGAACTCCAGCAGAAAAGAACGTTCTTAAAATTGTAGCCAGGGCCACAGTTCTCATGTCTCTTCCAGCAAAGTTTAGCAAATAGCTTGCTCTGTGGGAGCAAAGACCCAAGTCCTCCACAGCCAACTAGCTCATGGTGCTTAGTTCATATTTGTGGATTGCTAGATGTGCAATTAATTCAAAAGCACTCTTCGTTGCAGCATTCCTCACAAGCTTGCTTGGGTTCCCTGGTGTATTTTACAAATGAAATTAGGCTTTATGGGAGTTGTACAATTATATATGGATACATTTTTCTTTAAATCTCAAATGCAAGAACAATATTTCTGAATCTAGTTTTGCGTCCTGGCGTTATTTATCTATTCATTCTTTCTGTATAACTGTGCTATTTATTTGTAAGTATGCTCCAGAACCATTTTAGACATCAGATAATTTTGTTGACTCTGTGGTCAGAAAATGTATTGATTTGCTTTCCAGGTTCTGGGTCATGAACAGCCTTAGAAATATAAAAAGAAGCTCGTCCATTTCCCCGTCTCTTATTCTTAGTCTTGTTGATAGCTATACTACTGTTGAATTTGGGTCCCCTCGACATGAAACACTGCCCAGTTCATGTGCACCTGCCGTCTGGGGTGTGTGTGTTTGGTGCTGAGGATGGGAAGAATGGTTCTGAGCCTCCGAGAGCCTCAGCACACCTGGGGGAAAGCACAGAATTCAATGGAACTGACTTTGCAAATAAAATGCTCGGATCTTCAAATAGCCGTCTGTTGAAAGGAAATAGAATTTAGTTAAAATTGCTTGGATGGGGGTGTACAGCTGTGAGGAAGAATGGTGTCTTTGTCGAAGTCCAAACTCAGAATGATCACAGCTTCAAAAGCTGTCCAGCCAGGGAACAGCCTGAGGGGACTCACCCTGTCGGTCAGGTCATGCGGGCAGCGCAGGAAGGAATTCCCTCTGCAGAGACTGAGGGGTCTGTCCCCCTGAGGTGTGAACCTGACTCACTTCTGTGCAGAGGCTTGGGTGTTTGGAAGGGAGAGTTCTTCCTGAAGACCTGAATGAAGGCATTCTCCTAGGGCAGTGGTCAGCAAATCGTGGCTCTCAAGCCACATGCGGCTCTTTGGCCCCTTGTGTGTGGCACAAAATACCACGTGCGGGCACGCATGTATAGTGTTATTGAAACTTCATGGCAGATGCACAGAAGTTGGTTTTCGGCCTGGGTGAGTCTATTTTGAAGAAGTGGCGTTAGAACATTCAAGGGGCCAAAGAGCCGCATGTGGCTCGCGAGCCGCGGTTTGCTGACCACTGGCCTAGGTGAATTAGAATATTGTTCACCAGAAAAAGAAAAGTAGAGTTTTAGGAGATCAGAGCACCTGTTCTTCCCACTTGGTGAAGCGGAGCAGTATTTAATGCCTCCAGGAGGACAGGGCAGACACGCTCCCGCCCAGCTCAGAGGACACTCCAGCCCCGATCTGGGGAACCACAGGCTGCGCAGTTTCACTCACTTCATTCATCAAAACCGGTTAAGAAGTGGTAAAGTACAACATGTTTTACAGACATTTCTACCCCAAATGGATACATTTTATCAGTGCTTGTGCTCAGCTGTCTAAGAATTTGGTGGGGTGGAATATGGTAGTTCTTTAAGGACTGAATTTTGGCTTGACATTTGGGTGCCAGATAACATTTACATGATAACATTTTAAATAGAAAAGAGTCTTGATTGGGGATTTAGAAGATCTGGGAAAAATAATGTTGATGATGATGATAATAATAATGAGAATAATAATGGCATGCACATTTATGGAGCATTATATCTATGTCGCCCTGTTTTAAGAGGTTCAAACATTAATGAATTTAATTCTCACAAAGATATTCTGAAGTAGATCCTATTATTATCCTTATTTTACAATTAAGGCACAGAGACTTAAGCAACTTGCTCAGCATCTTACAACCACCAAGCACCAGAGCTGGACTTGAACCCCGGCCCTGAGTCTGACCAGAGAATACTCCCTTCTCTGTCCCTCAGTTCACTGCTCCTGAGTCCAACTGTGCCCCTCAAAACACAGCTTCATCTTGAATATCAGAGACTCACAAACTTTTAGAGATATTTTGGAGAACTGCATAAGACTGCCACTGAAAAACTTTGACAACTATCATTTACTCTTCAATAATTTCATAAAAGAAAGAACAGTATTAGCCCCACATCCCAAGTAAGAAGGACACAGCCTCAGATTGAGAAACAACAGTCCTGTTCTCTATTTGAATGGAAACCAGTCATTCATTTAGCAAATGTGCCTGGAGTACCTGCAGTGTGTAATTCCCAAGCACATATAACTTGCATTCTGGTCAGGGAGGCAGTCACTTAAAAAGCAAATAGAAAATTGCATAATTACAAGTTTGTTAAATGCTTGAAAGGACATGAGAACAGCTGAGGGATGGAGAATAAAAATAGGAGGGAGGTCCTAGATAGTTTTGCTCAGAGGATAGAGTGTTGGCCTATGACTGAAGGGTCCCAGGTTCGATTCTGGTCAAGGGCACATACCTCAGTTTCAGGGTCAATCCCTAGTAGGGAGCAGCCAATCAATGATTCTCTCTCATCATTGATGTTTCCCTCTCTCTTTCCCTCTTCTTTCCTCTCTGAAATCAATATAAAAATATTTTTGAAAAACTGGGAGAGAGGCACTGCTGAGGAAGCCTGTCTCAGGACGGGAGGAGCCAGCCTGTGAGGGTGGGGCAAGTGCCAGGCAGAGGATTCACACATGTGACATCTCAGCCCTGGGCTCCCGTGGGACCCGAGGAAGGGAGAGGAGCCGGTGGCTGGAGCTCTGGCCCCAGGAGGCTCTGGAGGGCAGCTGCCCCTGGCTCGCTCTCAGAGGCAGGCGCGGAGCTGTGGGTTTTACTGGAGGTGTAGTGTTTCGATTTACGCTTTATGGGATAATCTCTATGGGCGCCCAGTCAGGAGGCTCTTGCAGCTGTGACAGGCCAGGGAGGATGGGGAGGACAGGGACATGGAGGAGGAAGCGGTGGCAGGAGTCCATGCTCATCCCTGTCAGGGTCAGAACAGGAAACAGCAGTGTCACAGTGGACAGTTCAGGAGGGAGCATTTACACCGGCAGGGTGTGGGGGACCCCAGGAGAAGTGCTGGGGCCTGAAGGGCTGAGAAGAGGGAGGGTCCCTGGAACCTGAAGGGGAGGGCTGCTTCAAAGGCGTAGCAACCGTCAGAGGAGAGTCAAGCCAGGCCGACCCTGGCTTTCCCTGTGGAGAGGGAGCCTGGGAACGAGTTCACTGACCCCTCCACCTCCCTCCACTCTCCTGTGATCTGCTGCCCGCTGCCCGCTGGCTGTGACCCAGACTCTCAGGGAGCTCATTGATGTGGTCCTTCCAGGCCGGCCCCTGGGCAGAGAGCAGCGTGGCCAGGGTGGGGGCAGATCTGGTGGGAAACAGGACATGGTGGCACCAGGAAGATTCCCAGCTTTGTGTCTGAGCAGCGAGGTGGACAGGGGCCTGTTTCCTGAGGTGGAAGGACCGGGAGTCCAGCTTTTCCTGTGCCCCGTGCACTGGCACTGGGAACTGCCCACGGCTTCACCCTGGGCTCTGAGTTCTCATCTATGAAGTTGGCAGTGGGGCCCAGAGTCAGACCACTTGTAAAGGCGGCACTGGGATTTGAACCCCCGACCTGTTACTAAAGTCCCCCTGTCCCTTTCCCCCTCAGTTCCTGCAGGTTGGCCGTGGTGAGTGCCAAAGAGCTGTGAGCAGGTCTGTTCTGAACCTTAAAGTAAATGTTTGTTGTTGTTTTCTCACAGGTAATTGGTCGGTTTGGCTAAAATCTGAGTTTTTGTTGCTGCTTTAGGATTGACTGCGGCCTCCAGGGTACATCTGTTTACATTGTTTTGCCAGTCCTTCCAGCTACTGAGGGGCCTTAAGAATAAGATGTTTGTTTGCATAAAGGTGTCCGTGTGTAAATGGATCACAGGGTCCTGGCAGCTGTCACCTCTCGCTCATCAGCAGGACCCTGTCATTGTGCGTTCTACAGACACCTGGGCATTTACAGGGCGCCAGCTCCCTGTGGGGCACCGTGCTGTGGGTTAAACCTTTTTCCAGTGGAGCTTATCTTCCAGGGAGAGAAACAAAAAACAAGACATAAAAAAACCACATGAAAAATTACATCATTGGTGGTGATCAGTGAAAGGAGGAGGAGGAGGAGGAAGAGGAGGAGAGGAGGAAGAGGAACAGGAGGAGGAGGAGGAGGAGGAGGAGGAGGACGAGGAGAAAGCTGGGCAAGGAAGGAGGCCAGTGTGGCTAGAGTTGGCATTAGCCAGGAGAGAGGAGGAAGGTGAAGCCAGACAGGTGGCCGGCACACAGCCAGGACACTCAGTGGGCCAGTGGAAGGACCTTGGCGTGGGGTTTGTTTTCACTGTTCGGAGATTTTGGCTTTGTGTAAGGCCGAAGCCTCTGGGGCTTTGAGCAAGGGAGAGGGAGAAGGGCAGAGACAGCACAGGGGACCTTGATGGGAGGCCGTGGCAGTGGTGCCGGGAGAAGCGGTGTGGCCGGTGACAGCAGTGGAGGGGTGGGAAGTGATTGGGGTCCTGGCTATGCTTCCAGGTGGGACTGATGGGATTGGCCGTGGCCTTGGTCTCTTGCCCTGCACCTGCACAGGAGCTAGGGTAGGAAGAGCCTGAGTTAAACAATTGACCACGGACACCCCTATGGCAGGGTGATGGGTGGACCTGGCTGCATGCATACGGTCAGGTGAGACCTCATGGTGTGAGGTGGGGCCTCCTGGACTTTGAACATCTCAGGTTAATTAAGCACAAGGAAGACAGAAGAGCTCACACATGCTTTGTCAGTGAAACGTATGCTGCGGGGAGGCCGCCCTGGGGTCTGAGCACAGGTGCCGGGTGCAGCGGCAGCAGTGTCCGGGCAGGATCTGGAGGAGTCAGGCAGGGAGGGACTGTGGTGAGGGGCTGCTTGGTGGGGACCAGTACAAACATTGCAGCTTCTTCCTGAGGCCAGGGGTGTGTGAGCCAATCCTCAGCCACCCGTTTTCCTTTAGCCTCTCAAGCTAAGAATGGGTCTTACATTTTCAAAGTTTGTAAAAAAAAAAATAATAATAATAATAATCAAAGAAGACTAGACTGTGCAATAGAGATGGCATGTGATCCTTCAAAACCTAAAATATTTCCCATCTGACCCTCCTGACCCTCTACAGAAAAGCTTGCTGTAGGCAGAGGGTAGCTTGGAGAAACTGGGGCCAAGAAAAGGACACCCCACCAATCCCACCTCATGCAACTTCCTGAAGATGGTGTTGAAAATGCTTGGGCAGGGTGGGGGATTCTGGGTCAGGAATGCAGAGCAGCGCCCCTCTCAGAGGGGAAGTCCTCAGGAGCCATTTAGAGCCTGGATGACAGGAGAGACCCGCCCTGGCTCTGTACATGGTGGCTATGAGGACCCTGAGGGGTAGAGTCATGCATCTCGTGAACTTTGAAGAGGATGGTTTTGACTATTGCGTCTGAAATGCTCAGCAGTTGCCTTTCCTTCCGTGCATATCCTGGCACTGAGCACCCTTGAGACACTCTGGTTTGAAGCCAGGACATGTGTGGTGAGTCGGGACATTCAGAGTCTTGTCCAGCAGTTCAAGTCACTTGTGAACGACCTTGAGCACATCGGGGACTCAGTGCTCTGGTGCTGCTGATGGGACGGGTGGTTTGTGGGGGAAGAAACCAGCCTAATGTGTCAGCTGTGTTCTTTGGAAAAACAGCCAGCGCACCAGAGTCAGCCAAGGTCAAGAGAAACTTATCCAAAAGGAGGCCGATTTGGAAAAGAGAAGGTAGCAGGGGAGGAGGAAAGAAAGGAAGAGGCAGGGACAGGGTTACCTTGTTGAACCTACTTAACCTACCCAGGCCAGCCAGGCTCGTCCTGAGTCCAGACCCAGCAAATCCCACAGGGAGCAACCAAGCTCACTGTGGATCATTGGCAAGCAGCCCGCCACAGAGCAGGCTGCACTCCATACAGAGGCCCAGGAGGCAGGCCAGGCAGCAGGGCTGACGCTGAGCTGCCGGTTGGCCTGTGCTCTTTGGCTTCCAACTGGGGCTGAAGAAGGGAGTGTCTTCTGCTCCTACTGCTGCCAATGCTGCAGCAGTGGTTTCCACCACGATCCCCTGGGTCTGGGTGAGGAAGAGGAGCTGTGGCCTGGGCCCCACCCTACAGACGTGCCCATCCCCACCCTCCCAGTCCACAGCCCACAGAGTGAGAAACTCTGCTCTCCCCCCCCTCGCTCCCCCCCTCCCCCCCATACACACACTCTGAGAATTGCCATGTAAATGAGACTAAAGATTCCTAGAAAGTCAGCCTCCTTCTGCCCTGAGTGGGGAATTGCAACTTTGCTGGGCGGTTACCCATCTCTGTCTTGTTCATGGCAACTGGGCTGGGACAACAACTGTGGTCGCAGCAGAGGGCAGGGAAGGCACAGGGGCCTCAGATTTGGATGTTCTCTGACATAAAGGCCTTGTTCATTGAGTGCAATGCCTTCCGCCTGTTACGGCTCAAAGCTTCTTGTTATGGTTTTATTTGTATTTATTAATTTTTTTTTTTCCCCCCAATCCTAAAGCTGCCTGTAGTGAACAAATGGTATTGATCTTGGCACTAGCCATAGTTAAAGCTCCTGCTGCTGCTCATCCTTCTTGTTGCCATTGCTGTACATTTTAATTATTAAGACTTTTTCTTATTACGTAGCAAATATAAGAGCCTGAAAATGAGCTAACCCTAATTTTACTCCTCCTACCTAATCATTCACAAACTGAATTCAAGTCTAGAGTTTTCTGGTCATTTCTTATTTTGCTTTAAAATAATTCTCATGTCTCCAGAGTACAATCCAGACCATTTCCCCAAATCACTTCTAACGGGAAACACACCCAGCATTGCACTTCTTTAAAGACAAGTGGAGGAGACAATGGCAAGGCCAAGGCCAGGGAGTGTCCCTGCAGTTTGGGATGTGGCAGCTCCCCAGAGCACCCTCTGAGGGCAGGGGCTGGATGGCAGGTGCCGGCTGCATTTCTGTGAGGCCTCAGCATTTGGGGTTCTAGCACCAGCGTCCTCTACCATCACCAGAGAGGGATGTAGGCAGAGGGCATTTGATGAGAGGGCTGCATGGTGGATCTAGGTCATTGATGGTGCCCCTTGGTAGAACCAGGTATCCTCTCTGTCCCCGTAATTCCTGTCCCTGTTGACCCTCATCTTCATTTAGCTCCAGGTGCTGTTATGGCTCTGACTGAAAGCTGCTATCAAGGAGGACATGAGCCAGGGCTTCAGCTTTCCTGAATACCAAGGGGCGAGTAGATGAAAACAGTAGATCCAGGTACCTAAATTGAAAAGTTGTTTGAGTTGACCCCTAAGCGGGGTCAAGTCCAATGATGGGAAAGTGTGTGCACATTATGACACATCCTTCCCCTCTGCTATTCAACTGTCCCAGCCTCAAAAACTGGCAGGAAGCACAGTGCTCTCATTAATCTCTGCGAACCCAGATTAAATAGTTCTGTGAAGGTGATCTGCTTATCACTATACTGATAGCTAGACTGGGTCAAGGGTGAGAGTCAGAGACAGCCAGTGCTGAATCACAGCCCCTTGGGTTAGAGGGAGTTGCTCGATCTTGATGCCTGCTTAGCTGCTAAAACAATTTGCAATCTGGAGCTGTTGCTCCTTTGATAGTCTCCCTTACCCAGTTGGTACATGGGCCTGCTACCACTGGACTACAAAAGGTTAAATGACTTGTCCAAGGTCACATGATCAGTTCATCAGGAGAACCAGAATTACTGGGGTTTAGCTCATAGGCAGTTGAAGTGCACATATCGGTTTTGACAAATCCATGCCCCTGGGTAACCTACACCCCATCAACGAGCTGGAATTAGGCCATTCTCTTGGCCTCAAGTGCAAGATGGCTGAAAGCACAGTGGGATTTCAGCTCCCTCACAGGAAGACCTCCATCTCCCTGCTTGTCCCCACTCCCTGAAGTGACACATGGGGTCACCCCTTTGCTTTTCCTCTTTTGTTCCAACTGGATTATTCTTTGAGATGAAGTTCAGCTTTCTACCTGGGATAGGCTGGGTTGTCTAGGAAACTGGAAGTAATGCAGAATCTAGGCTAGGGGTGTCGAACTCAATCAGAGAAGGGGCCAAAATCTAAAATCCAGCCTAAATTGCGGGCCGAATGGTTTACTGAACAGTCATAAACTGACAATGTCATAAACTGACAGCGGAGTGCAGTGATGACAGCGCAGTGTGGGCCACATTGCAAGGCCTGGTGGGCTGGATTTGGCCCGCGGGCCTTGTGTTTGACACATGTGATCTAGGCTGTAGATTGGGTTGGATGATCTTGGGCTCCTCTTCAGAGCCACCTACTTCTGCCACTTTTTACTGGCTTCTCTGCTTTTCCCACTGTGTACCTGCCCTCAGGCCAGTGGAACCATCCCACATGGCCCAGCTTGCTTTCAGCTCCCCAGCCTAAGTGGATGTGAACCCCCAATTTAATTTCCAAAGAGGCAGTGACAGTGAGCTACAGAGGCTGGGTGATGTAGGGACGGATGCTTCTGTGTCAAGGAATCTGTGTGACACGCAGAGGAGAAACGCCTGTGACACTGAGCTTCTGTGTGATGCGTCTTTGTTTTCCAGGAACCGGGGGAGGTGTGCATTTCAGACTGTTCACGTCCATGCCACCTTAAGCGTGACTTCTGCCTTTCTTTTTGCATTTACTCTCTCCTTCCCTCCCACTGTCACTCAGAGCAAGGCAACTGTGAGCTCTGCACTCGGGGTTACCTCTCTGAAAGGGAACTGCTTATCTCCCATCTGTATCTGCGGAGTGAGAAAACACGTCTCTACGTCAGCAAACGCTGGGCGATCAGGAGCCCCTTGTCTCCAAGGAGCTTTATCTGATCCCCTCGCCTGACTCCAAAAACCCAAGTCTCCTGACTTGCCTTCAGTGCACCTTTCACAACAGGCTGCCTGTCTTTGTTGAAGTCTGTGGTCCTCTGTCCTGCCGGACCTGCAGTGTGTCTCCTAGACGTCCAGGTTTTCTAAAGAAGTAGGAGACATGCTGGGAGGGGATGGGAAAGGTGGAGCGTGCACAGTAATATGATGGAGAAATGCACGCCAGGATATTCTCCCTGTTGGGGGATGGAGGAGGATGAGGCAGTACTGGTGGGAGGGAAGGAGGAGGGAGGGAAGGGGAGAGGAAAAGAGATGACTCAGTACTTACACACTGAGCTGTAAGCATGGGGAAAAGTGTGAAGATGATTAAGTCCTACAGACCTGCAGCCGAAGGGAGAAGTAGGAATCTGAGTGTGCCTGATTTCTGACTGTTTCTGTCTTTTCTCTCTGACCATCTCAAACCATGGTCTGATAAAGGGAGGGGCAGATGGCGAGCAGGAGAGGCAGAGGGTGGCCACTTCTTTGGACAGACAGAAGTTCATTGATGCTAGATAGCACTTCTCTGTGGTGTTTCTTTCTTCCTTTTTTAATTCCCTTTAACAGAAATGACAAAACATCACCTGTGGCCCCCTGCTGACAGTTGACAGCTGCCTTTGGATGTTGTGGCCTTTTGAAGATCTTTTTGTAAAACTGCCCTAGCTCTCCAAATTTGAACTCATCAGTTCCTACCTCCTCAGCTCCAAGCTGTTTCTTCACCTTTGACAATGGCCCCTCGACCTCGCAGCCACCACTTGCAAACATTAGAATTCTCTCTGACGCATTCGTAAGCTCTCTTACTGATTCTTCTCCAAGCACCTTAGGTATTTGCTCTCTGGTATCACCACATCTCTTTCTCTCCCATGGTAGCCTGTTCTGCATCCCCACAAAAAGCTGAAGTCTGTAAGATTCTCCCGTAATTATGTTAATCTGCTGCTCACAGGCTCCAGCTGCTCCCTCCTGCGTACTGGATGCAGCCCAGCCCGCTCTGTGTGGGACTCAGACCTCTGTGAAATCTGGCCTCTCTCCTCCCTATTAAATTCTCTTCGTCTCTGCCTCCCTCACACAAGCCCTCGTCCTGGCCAGGAGGGCAGGCGGCATGCACCGCTGGCCTTTCCCAGCATGCATCGCCTCCCCTCTTCCCCAGATGCCAGCCCAACGTCTCATCCACCTGCTTGACCCTTCCCCACGTCCAGGGTTAGACAGAACCCATGCTCCTCCAAAGGCCGTTGTCTCCTCCTGAGGGTGCCTGCTGCCCTCCTGGCACTCTCTGCTGGAATCTCTTTTCTGGTCCTCATTTGCTGTGTCGCCAGCTACTCTTGTGAATGTCATCTCCTCCATTAAATCATAAGCCCTGAGAGCAGAGCGCCAGGTCTTGATTTCCTTTGATCGGCCCCAGTGCTTGGCTCCGGGCAGCATGCACACAGGCCTCCACAGATTCTTCTGGAGCGGTGGAAGGGCACCGCTGAGGCCAGCGACCGAGCGACTCTATTCAGCTGTGACGTGGTCCCCAGCCTGAAGTGGAGTGGGTGCTTTCTCTGGACTCATTGGCCAATGGGCTCATAACCGAGGGTCACATGCAGAGCCACGGGTTCTGCACAGCGCACAGCTCTCCTCTCCTCACCCTCCATCCTCAGTCCGTGCTCAGGGGCTGGCAGTAACTCTCTCCTCCCTGCTGGATTAGGATTTCACTCATGGTGCCAAGGCCCTGGCCCTGGCTTTGCCTCCATCTGATCCCGCCTCCCTCCTGGAAGGCGTGCTTCTTTCTGCTTGATTTTGGCTGCCAGTCTCTCTGCTCGGCTGCTTCCAGGTTTGTGTGCGAAAGGTGTGCCCGCAGGAGGGTGTGCCAGGCTTCTCACCCCACGTGTGACTTCTTCCTTAGAGGAGCAACCTACGAGGTGTGGACATTCTGTTGCCAGCTGCCGTTTTGCCTTTGGGACCAAACCCAGAGAGAAACTCCAACCGTGATAGCCGAAATGTGGGAGATGTTGTGGGGGGAAATCCCCTCAGTGAGAATGCAGAGGGTCGGCTGAAAACACTGCACCGTTCTGGCTGACAGAGCCAGATACAGGCTGACCCATTTCAATCCAAGAACAGTTTATTCTCTTACCAGCAGACAAGCGGCAGATCTGGATCCAGGTGTCTGCTTACTACAAACACAGTGGAATTCTCCAAGTCCTAGCAGGCTTCAGACCAGCCCAGGAGAAAATTGCTGTGTAAATACTTGTAGGGCAGTGGGATAAGGAGGGCGTTATATGTCAAATTACTGTACCAAAGCCAAATGCAAAGCAAGGAAGAAATTATACCAATGTGGCTTGGGGTAAACAGGCCCTGGCCACACCTTGGAAGTCTTTGTGCCATATTGGCTGACCGTGAAGGTTGTTTGCTGCAACAGGATTTGATCTGGGGCCTTCAAAGGGTTTTCCATCGTGCCAGGGGAAGGTTTAAGGACACCCCCCCCGCCCCCGCGATGGCATGTTCTCATGTACGAGAGGCATAGCCTTGTCAGTTTGACTTTTCTTTCTGATGTAACTTGGGCATTCTTATGCAGAGGCTCGTGAAAGATGTCAGGCAGCAAATCTATTCTGGGGAGATTTGGGGGCCACTGATATTGATGGGCTTGAGTCCAGCTGTTGATTTGCATGGCTCAGACCAGGTAAGGTAGGTGTGGTTTTGGGGCAATTTTGCAGAAAAAGGAACTGAGCCATGAAGAGGGCTGGTAACTTCAGTGGGATGATATAGGTGGCCAGTGGTGGTGATGGGGTGCACATCCAGGCAATCTGTCTAGAACAGTGATTTTCAACCTGTGTGCTGCAAGAGTGTTTAAAACATGCAGCTGGTGGAGGGGGAATGTTCATTTAGTTATGGGCACTGACCTCTCTTCCCTTAGGTTGTCAAATAAAAAACACACACACGATGATAGCCAACACAACAATAGCTGTCCAGACGAAATGACACAAAATTATACCTATTTCTTTGTCAGATTGGCAAAAAATATGATATATTTTTGTTGCGCTCAGAATTTTAGTAATTAGTTTATGTGTGACCACATTCTTAACCCGTATATTCCACTGTCTCTCATAACAGACATGTGGAATGGAAAATATGTACTAAATGGTATATGGAATATGATCCCATTTCTGTTTAAAATGTCAAAGATTCCCAGACAATCCATGACATTACTTTTGTAATTAGAAAAAAATTTGGTTTAAGCAAAACCTATCTTTTATCTTTAGCCAAACTCTGACTTTCTGTAGGCTTTACCCATTTTCATTTTTATTTTTTTGCCTTAGCCATTTTGACACTCATTCATTGATCAGATTTTCATTGAGCTCTTCTGATAGGCCGGACATGGTGACAGCTGCTCTGGACCAGCAGGGAAGACTGGCCATACCCAGCTGGGCCAGAAGTTCTGCCTCAGGGAATGATAAACAAGTAAACAGGCACCGTGGGCTGCCATTTATTGATTCAAACTGTGTGCTGGGAATTCTTCTAACTGATGTTTCACATATTTACCTTTTTAGTCCTTTTCATAACTCCTTTATAACCCTGGTCAGCATGTGGCATGAATCTCCAAGGCCACCAGTCAATAGGCAGCGGGACTAGAATTCATCTCTGCCAGGGAGTCCCCAGCCTGAGCTTCTAACTTCTCCAGCCTCTCCTACTACCACTTCATTATAGTCCAGCCACATTGGCCTTGACATTCTCTCCACTCATAATGCTCATGCTCCCTCTGGACCTGAGCATTCAGCCAGCTCATTGTGCAGCTCATGAGGCTGTCACTGAGCTCCTCATCTAGTGTGACTTCCCTCTCACTCCCACAGTCATTCTCTATCACATTCTATCACATCCCCCTGATTTATTTTCTTTGTGGCATTTAATCACTGTCTGGCGTTATCTGACACCAGAAGCCCAGTGCACAAAATTCGTGCACAAGTAGGGTCCCTAGGCAATCAGGGACAATTTGCAGGGCAACTGGGGGTAGACCCACTGGCACCCACCTTGGCTGGCCTGGGGCCTGCAGGCTAGGGGGCAGCTCCTGCATTGAGCATCTGCCCAATGGGTGTCATAGTGACTGGTCATTCTGCCATTCAGTCAATTTGCATATTGGGCTTTTATTATACAGGATTGTTTCATCCACTGGATTATAAGCTCCATGGAAAATATATTCTTGTTCTCTTGTTCACCATGGTGTCCCCAATGCCCAGCATGGCCCTCAAACAGAGTAGGTGCTACTAGAAATGGGGAGGAGGATGAATAAATGAAGCATGCTGGACACATAGCCCAGAGCAGTGGTCTTCAAAGTGAGACATGCATATTGGAGGCCATGAAAGGTGAGATGGTCCACTGGGAGACAGGAAGAAAATAAAATAGACAAATAGATACATAGATCAATAAACATACATATATATATCACCCTTTTTATTTTTGTGAATGACATAGTATGAATATAATTTATAAAGAAAAACGTGTGATAGATTAAATAGAGAAGGTAGACCGGAGATTGGGATGGCAGGATACACAGGCTTTATTGGAGGGAAGAGTATCCCTGCCAGCTGCTTCCACAGAGAGGAGCGGAAGAGAGCAAGCAAGGGGCTTACAAGCACCTTTAAGGATAGGGGGCAGGGCTTAGGGCACTCAGCACACGCTGATTGATTAGGGACCTAGGGACTTAGGAATCGGGGGCTTAGGGTATTTGGCAGGTGCCGATTGGTGGTTCAGAGTTCAGGAATGTCTGGCCGCAGGTGGGGTTTATGTCTGTCCATCAACTGAGGGAAAAGAGGATCTATCAATGTGTACACACATATTTTCACTGCTAGGGCACATGACCAAAAAAAGTTGGGGGATCACAGGCCTAGCAGGAGAGACAGAAGAGGAAACAGACCATTCGAATGTGGTATTGCTGGTACCGCCAACAAGGAGAGTGCAGAATGCTATCCAAGTGAACAGAGGGCTGCCCAACCTGCCTTGGAGGGTTGAATAACTATGAAAACTAACATTTTAAATTGTGTTGTTAATATTAGACATTATTGTTTTTAAAACCTATCCAAAATACACAAGGTATTATTTTTAGACTGTTTCGGCCGTGTGAATGACTATAACCTTTATGGTCATTTTCTTAATAAATGGTGAAAGATTGAGCACTTAAGATTTCATAATTGACCTGTTAGAGAGGTTACTGTTCAAAAAGTTCAAATATGGCTATTAACGACTTGTGGTTAGGTATCCAAGCTTTCCTTGCTTTCTGAGCTGCATTTTAATCTGAAAATTAGAACATAAACAGGCCTTGAAATCCTGGTCTTCTAGCTAGAGAGACAGCAGGGTGTAGCAGTGAAACACGTAGGCGTTGGGATCTGATGAACCTGGGCTTGAATACCACTCCTCACTCTTTTGTTCTGCATAACTTTGAGCAAGTCCCTTTCCTTGGACCCCCCATCACAAATGGGTGTAGGAATGCCTGCCTCCAAGGTATCAAGTTGTAAAGATAAAACAGACGCTGCACCTGATGGGCCCAGCACAGTGCTGGTATATAGTGGGTCTTTCTGCCTATAGGTTCCTTGTCTATTTAAAGAGAGAATTCATGTCATTTAGAAAAAAACCCCAAAAGTACATTCTTCTGAGCACCATGAACATACTTTTTGTTTTTATACTTGATTAAACCGAGTCACGCTTGAATATATTCCCCTTGAAATGATCCATCTTGATTCCATGTAAATTACAGCCATCCTTCCCGGGCCTGTCTTGAACTTTGATACTTTGTCGGTGACACCATCAGACCAGCCCTCTTTCCCTCCCCGGGCTCCAATGATGCTGCAGCTGGATCTCTGTGCTACAAATAACTCTTGTCTTCCGAGCATGGAGGGCTGCAGTGGGGTTGTCTCGGAGCAAACAGAGAGAAGCAGCACCTTGGAGGAGAGGAATTGGATCCGGAAGGGGAGGACTGAGCTGGGCAGAACTCGGCAGATTCCTTGGTGTGCGCTGCAGGAGGATTCCCTGAAGGACTGCACGGGGAAGAAATGCGCTGTGTGCTTGGCAGGCCAGAAACCACAGAGACCCTGGCAATGCTTCCTGAGGATTTGGGAGCAGAAAAGCAGACTCCCTCGGTGGTTATTTATAGAGCCGGCAGCAGTAATGATGGGTTAGAAAAAATAAATTATAACTCCGTTGAACCTGAAATAACTTTTCTTTTGCAACCCCAGGCATTCCACATGGGGGCTGGCTCACCACTCCCTCCCGGTGGTGTTCCTGGAGGCCACGGTCCACGCCAGGCTCACGCATGCCCTCCCCCCAAGCTTTAAGGGTCAGCGAGGCAGCAGCAGAGCAGGAGGTTCTGGCTAGAGACAGATGTCTGGCAGGACGACTCCTTTCTTCCCCCCTGCACCCTCCAAATAGCAAAATGATTCCTCCTTTCTTTCCTGAACGTGTCTGTAACATGCTGCAAAAGCTGAGCCTCGTCGGAAGTGCCGTGCTGAGCCTCCAGCTCCCACACACCTTGCTCATCAGTGTGTGCACACAGGCTTGCTTTCGGCATGTGCATTTTAGCTGCAGCAAGAGCTTCTTACTGTAGCGCCTTCTGAGAAGAGGTTTGCGGACTCTGGGATCACAGGCCTCTAGTCTTCCATCCCCCTGCTCAACCAGCAAGCGAGACCAGGATGGTGTTCACACTGACAGCTTGGCAGCAGGGTCACCTGAAGCTGCCGACCCACTACTTGGCATCATGACAATTGGCCATCCTTCCTGTTTCTCCCCTTCCACCCATCTGCTCCTCTTTTTGGTTCCTTCCTTCATTCATGCATTTGCTTTTCAATCAAAAAAACATTTATTGAGTATCTATAATGCGCCAGGCACAGGGGATGCAGAAATAAATCTAGAGGCTGCAAACCGATGGCACTTGAGCTGATCTGGCCTGCGGGTGCATTTTATTGGCTCACAACATGGTGTCTTAAATTTGCATTCACTGCTGACACATAACAATGGGGTGATTTCATGTGCAAATGCTGATACTGCTGATATCAGGCTTCTCTCCCAAAATGTGAAGTTCTGGCCCACATTCCCACATGGTATTATTTTCCCCCTCAGGTAAGGCCAGTCCCTCTAATTTCTCACAGATCCTAGGACTCCCAATTGTCTGGCTAACAACAAAATAGCTATCATCTGAGTCCCACCCATGTGGTCCTGTACGCACTTGAATCTGTGACCCCTGATGGGAACTCTAATCTGAGGGTGTTTATGGTCCAGTGGGGGAGACAGGGCCATGGATAATTCCAGAACGTGAAAAGTACTGTGAGAATGGTGTACTCTGGGAGCCTGGGAGCAAAGGAGTGATATTAACAAAAAGAGTCACAGAATGGTGATTACCAGAGGGAAAGGGGGTGGGGGAGATAGGAGAGGGTATAGGGAATAAATGGTGATGGAAGGAGACTTGACTTGGGGTGGTGAACTCATAATGCAATATATAGATGATGTATTATGGAACTGTATACTTGAAACCTATATAGTTTTATTAAACCATGTCACCCCAATAAATTCAATAAAATAAGATAAATACGCATATTGAAAAAGAGCCAGGGTCTTCATGGAGAAGGCGAGTTTGGAGTCAGCTTTGGAAATGCAATGAGGATATGACGAGATGAAGCCGGGAAGTGATCAGACAAAGGGATCGGTCTGTACAGAAACTCGAGGAGGGAAGAGCAGAGAGGTCCATGAGACAGGGGGAGGCGAACTGGAGCAGAGGTGGGAGTGAGGTTCTTCTCTCTCCAGTGGGATAGTCCACAGCCAGCCCTGTCCAACCCGAAACCAGAGACCGTGGGCCCTTCACACCCATTTCTGGCCAGCGGATACCCCTTCTCCAGCACTTGCCTCTGACAGCTGGGCGTTCCTGTGAGCAGGTCCCCACCTGCCTGCCGAGATTTGCCTGGAATAACAGTCCTGCCGCTCCTCCCCAGCCCAGCCTGGAAGCAGGGTGTGGGGGCAGAGGGAGAGCGAGAGGACAAGGCAGGGATGTCTTCATCCTCAGAGAGCACGGGGGGCCCTGGCACAGGCCCAGTGAGCAGACAGGCTGATTAAGGCTCGACTTGAGCTAGAGGTACCCCTACCTCTCCGGCACCTTTCTCTCCTCATCCTTTGAAAGCCAGGGATCCGCAACATGTGTGTTTCCCTGGTCCTCTCCCTCGGCACCCTCGCACATTCATCATCATTCATGGGCTGCTGTCAGCACAGAGCCGAGGGTGGCCTGTGGAGACTTGGGGCTTTTGAGCAGTTTACCTCGGAGAGCTCACAGGTGCCTCAAGCCCTACCAGCTTCCATTCCTTCCATGCCCCATGTCCTGGCCTTGCCCTGGTTACAGACTCCCTTTAGCGCCCTCTGCCCTACTCACTTTCCTTGCCTGGAGCTCCCTTTCTCGCCCTTTCTACATCTTGGAATTCTTTCGTTCTTCAAACCCCTTGATGCATGACACCTCCCTGAACTTTTCCGATTCAAGCAACCACCAGCAGCAATCACTTCGTAACACTGCCAGAAATCAGAGAACTTGCCCATGGCCCCGATGCCTCAATCAATATGGCATTTCGAAGCCAGAGGAGAACTCGGCCACTGAAGATGACCTAGTACAGATGCCCTCACTCCTCACCCAGTGTGTTTCTTTTCTGCAGTGAGCAGAGCAGTTCGTGGTGGTTGTGGTGATGAATTCTGTGCCTCCAAGCAGGTCACATGCTGGTCGAGGGCAGGAACCCGTGGCCGTGCTTGTCCTTCCGGGCACGCAGCACGTGGCTGTACGAAGGCTGGGCCCAGCTGGATGTGGCTAGTTGCATTCTTAGCGAATCGAACTCTTGGTCAAAGGGATGAGAAGTCACGCTGCTTGCAGATTGGTCATGAAGGCTGTCACTTAAGGAGTGGAAACAGTGTGGGCGTGACTGGCCAGGAGAGGTGACACCTGCAGTGTGAGGGTACCTATGGCCAAGAGCCCCTTTTCCTGGAGCATAAAATGTGATTAATGGGGAACTGGTTAAAGCAGCCCACTGGTTAATTCAAGGTAAAGGAGACCTGGGGGTGGGGGGGAGAGGGGAGACAGGAAGGAGTGTAGACCTCCCCCAACTCCAAGGCCCTGAGCCTGGTGAGAGAAGCCAGGGCCTACTGATGAGGGGAGCTTTGGCATCTCTGAAGTTCTCGTCTCTGGGACTCTGGGCTATTCAGAGGATTTTGGCCCAAAGTCAAGGGATCTCAGCCCGTTTCCTACCACTTGCTTGGTCCCGTGCTCCTCTGCGGCTTCCCACAGTGGTCTTCTCCTGGGCTCCCTCCTGGCCGCATCGCCACTGGCTGTGGCCTCTGGCTGCGACACTGCTGGCAGCGCCCCTGGGGCTCCGGGTGCCAGTGCCAGCTCCAGGGCTGCTACTGTTGGGCTGGGGCTCCCGCACAGCAGCCTGGGGTTCAGGTCTGGGGATACTGGGCAGAACTAAGAGAGGCGGCAGGGCAGGGCTGGGTAGAGATGCACATCCTGAGATATGTCACCGACTTTGATCCTTCCAGAGACTACATGGTCTTATTAAGACTACATTTACCAGCAAGTTACAGTCTTTTACTTTTTACCAAGATGTTCATGTAGTCTAACTTCCTTGAACCTCACAAGTACACCATACCTTGGGTATATTCACCATCCCTATTTTATAGATGAGGAAACTGAGACGCAGGGAGATTTAAATGACTTGCTCCGGGTTTGAACCCAAATCTCTTGACTCTAAAACATCACATCATTCTACTACACCTGTTGCCTCCCAAGTCCTATTTCCAGGTAGAGCTGACTCATCGGCATCCTTTCTGTGTGAAAGGGCACCAGAGCTGGGAAGTGACTCAGCACCAGCCCCAGGCCTGGGACTTCCTGCTTCTTTCTCCTGCCACCGGGAGCCAGGCTGAGGTACATCTCTCCTTCACATCCTGGGGAAGCACAAGGAGTCCAGCTTCTACCATCAAAAGGGAAAGAAATTGGGAGGAAAATCTCAAACCCAACTTTGGGAACCACACTGAAAGATGCTGCTCCTAATGTCTTAGGCTATTTGATTCTTTGATACGTTCATTTGTTCATTCAACAGGCACGTATGGAGACGATGCTAAGCACCAGGCAGTGTTCTAGGCGCTGGGATTACAGTGGTGAACAAGACAGGCAAAGTGCCCGCTCTCTTGGAGCTCTCGTCCTAGTGTCAGGTGGCAGTGAGCCAGGCAATGGTGGACAAAAGTTTCCACGGTGCCGGAGGCTTACACAGAAACTAAGGAAAGGTGATGCGATAGAGCACATGTGTCAAACACAAGGCCCGCGGGCCAAATCCAGCCCGCCAGGCCTTGCAATGTGGCCAGCACCGCGCTGTCATCACTGCACTCCGCTGTCAGTTTATGACATTGTCAGTTTATGACTGTTCAGTAAACCATTCGGCCCGCGATTTAGGCTGGATTTTAGATTTTGGCCCCTTCTCTGATTGAGTTCGACACCCCCACGATAGAGTAATTGGCAGGAGGTGGGAGTGAGGTCTGCTTGGATTAGTTGCTTTTTATTTCTTTTTTCTTCAGAGGCCTTAGAATGAATGAATTTGTCAGTAGTTCTCTTTGTGTGGCAGCCTTCTGTGCCCCGGCTTTGAGTGAGGTTAAAGTGCTAAGTGAAAGTGAGTCATTTGTATGTTGGAGGTTCCTTAACAGAAGACAGGTATACTGTTACCCTCTCTGGATGTGGGCCGGTGGTTCCCACGTGTAGTCCCCAGACTAGAGGTAGAAGCAGCAGCACCTGGGAACTTGTTAGGAATACAAATTCTCAGCCTCTACCCCAGACCGACTGAATCAAAAGTTCTCTTTGAATAAGGCCTCCGGTTGATTCTGCTGCACACTACAGTTGGAGAAAAGGTGGCGTAGAGTACATGCTTTAAGATTTGGAGTTGCCAGTAGCAGATTCTTATATTTCAGCCATTCTTATGGTCACAGGACATGGTCGAGTTTGTAAGATGTTTATCCAGCTTGGCTTGGTGAACAGTCAGTCCGGTGGCCATAAAGCAGGAGGCAAGCTCCTGGCTCATGCTGGGATCAGGCCCAAGCTCTACTGGTTGGCATCACGTCTTGTCCATTCTTCCAGGAGAGCACCTGCTTAGAGGAGGGGTTAGAGGGGGATACTTATCCCGGAGGGAGGCTAGACGTAGGGCGCAACGATGGGCTACGTAGAGGCTGATCTAAGTGGAGCAGGTTGTTGATTGTGGCCAGGGTTCACACACTTTTCAGTTATGAACTGTCCTGGTTTGTAAGTCTTTGGTAGAGAGATCTACTTGCACCTGCGTTTGGATGATCAGTGGTGACAAAAGGTCTTCAGTCCCAAATAGAAAGTAATCTCGTGACTCTGCTGTACACTGAGTTCTGATCTAATTTGGTCTCCTTGTCGACTCATAAAATTAGACTGAGGTGACCAGATGGTCCAGATCACCCAGGACTGTCCCATTTCCCCTCCCTGTCCCTCTCAGTCTGGTGTCTCAGATTTGGCCCTGCGTTGCCTACTCCTGCTGGATCTTGTCCAGTCGAGGGACAAAACGTCCTGACATCTTCCTGAAGAATGGGAAGAAAGGAGATTCTGGAAAGCACAGATTGCAATACTGAGGAAACCAACACTGGCAGGAGCCCCAAGGATGGCTGGAACTGGGGACTTGCAGGCCCAAGAACCGTGGTGGTAAGTCTGTTTCTCTGGTAGGGCTTAGAGTTGGGCTAGGTGTAGGTAGGAATTGGAAGGTGGGGCTGGGATGACCCCTACTGGGCCAGAAGACAAAGAATGGGAGGCAGATGGTAAAGCAGGAGGTGACAGGGCATGGCGGGGAATCTGAGCTCTTCAGCCCATGCTGGCCTTGCCTCTCTGCTCACACCTTCTGCCCCTTTCTGAATCCTTCCTCTGTGACCGTGCCGCTTCATCCCTGCGTGCTTCCTCCCTCCCTCCTGCTATTCTATTGGCCCTGCTACTCTGGTTAACGTCTTGTACTGCCTCCCTCCCCTGGCTCCTGCTGCATGCGTCCTGCCCACTGCCGACTCCAGCCTCTGTCTCATTTCTGTTCATTGTTGACATGATGAAAGCAGGAGAATGGTTGAGTCCCATTGTGATAAGCACTCTCCCTGTTTGCAGATGCCAGCAATGACCAGGAGCCACTCACAGCAGTTCCCGAGCTGTCTGTCCAGGACCCACTGAATGGAGCACACACAGGGGGAGTCTTTCCCACTTTGCAGTTGCAAATGCTGCAACAAAGACCAGAGAAGCCAAAGATGCAGCACGAGTCCTATCGTTTCTTAGAGTGACCCTGAGGGAATTGTCTATTGAGTTGCGGCCCGTTTTGCCAATGGATATTGTGAGAAGAGAATTTCCCTCCTGCATTGGATTCTATCCTGGATTCCATTCCCCGTGGACTGTGACGATCTCATGCCCGCCTTTCAGCAGGCGATTCCTGCTTCAGCTCTGGGAGTTCTGGTTAACCTTCTCTCTGAGGAAATGTTAACGTCCTCTGCCTCCGAGCGCTGGATTACACAGTCTTACCTGAAACTGGGTCTCTTTAGGTTAGAAGCACCTCTAGACATTCCTGTGTCTCAGAAGTTGCCACGTTCCTGTAATACCTGTTTCGTTTGTGAACGGGGTCCACTCTGACAGCTGCTACCTGGCCTGGTCAGTGTCTCCTGCCATCGGTCCCCTGTGCCTCTCCCCTCCCTGCCTTGTCCCAGGTGAGACTCACAGTGGCGACTTCACCTTTCTCGGTGGGGACCCCATATATGGCAGACGTGCTTTGGCTGGATGTGTGCGAGAAAGTGTATCTTTGTCAATTTGGAGGTGACGGGAGCCCGGCTCCCTTCCCGGGAGAGAGCAGCGTTAGTGAGGCCAGGCTTCTTTCCATTTTCCGGCTGGTTTTACCCTCAAACTCTTACTCCCACCCTTTACAGTCTCTCCCAATCCAGGAGTGTCGTTCTTTTCTTTCTGCAATCAAAAGTAACTTTGGTTGTTATTTTCAGTATTGTAAAGTGGCACATGATTTAAGCATCAGAAAGACAAATGGAGAAGAGAAAACCATCCCCTCATTCTGCTTGCCCCAAAGACAGCCACTGCGACTGTGGAAGAGCCTCCCAGATCCCTGTCTAGCCTCTAGTGTCACATGTACATACACAATGTCACAGCACCACACATATTCTCTGATAGCACTCATTGTCATTTAATGTCTTATCACAACAGCTTTTCTATATAAGCTTTATAAAAATGACCAAGTGATACCTTTAATTACAAAAGAGAAAACTGAGGCCAAGTGTAATTTATTAAAAAAAAAATGAGGGTGTTAAATCATTTTGTGGAAAGAAATAAAGCCACATGGATATAGCTCAAAGAATGCACATCCCCATTTATTTATTTATTTATTTAATTTTTTGCCACGAGTTTTACTGCAGCCACTGTAGTGTAAGAGTACTATCCCCAATTACAGAGATGTCCATCTTTGTTTACCTAATCACACATGGCTGGGTGTTTAGGTTGTTTCCAGCTTCCCTCTATTTTAAAATATATATTTTATTGATTTTGTACAGAGAGGAAGGGAGAGAGATAGCAAGTTAGAAACATCGATGAGAGAGAGTCATCGATCAGCTGCCTCCTGCACACCCCCCACCGGGTATATGCCCGCAACCAAGGCACATGCCCTTGACCGGAATCGAACCCGGGGCCCTTCAGTCCCCAAGCCGACGCTCTATCCGCTGAGCCAAACCGGTTTCGGCCCAGCTTCCCTCTATTTTAAGCAGCACGAAGGACCATGATTCTAGTTTAATCTTCACATGGATTATTTTCTTAAGGTAATTCCCCAGAAAGAGAGATCAAAGGACAATTAATGAAGGTTACAAAGACCTCAAAGTATGGAGCCAGCATTTACTGCTTTGTGCCTCAATGTTTTAGACACGGGGAAGGCACACCTGCCCTTTCTTAGAGGACTTCCCATAACGTACTTGGGTTACTCAGCCAACATTGCCTTGCCCAGGACAGAGCATAGCTATGAATGACGGTGGAGTTCAGCAGGTGGTGAGTGAGGGAGAGGTGGAGTCTGAGTTTGGAACTGGGGTATATCTTGCAGTTCCTCACTGGCTCCTGAGAAATAGTTATTCATTCATTCATAACCCATTTATGGAGCAGCAACTGTTGCAAGGTGCCAAGTTGGAGGCTGAGAAGACCAAGATAAATTAAATAGGGATTCCATCCTCAGGAAAATCACAGCCTACAGAAGGTCAATGCCTAACACCCACATGTACTCCCTTGGGGAGTAAGTTCAGTTAGACATCTCAGGGCAGGAAGAGTGTACCAGTCTGAAGTCACACACGATCCGCTGGCCCATTCATCTCAGCTATCATTTTTGAGTGTCTGTTAGGCAGTGAGACTTGCTTGCCTCTGTGAAGACATTGTCTGTGTCCTTCATTTTCACCTCCAGAGACCTTGGCACCATCTTAGGCAACGTATTCAGAAATCTGTTAAATGAGAAATCCAAATGGGAGTGAGCAAAATTAAAGGTAAAGGGATTCATGAGTTGAAATAAAGTATCCATGTTTTAAGTATGTAGGGGAACTTGCATAATTCATATCCGTCTGCTTGATGGAAACTTTTCCCATTATTTCATTTTCATAAAAGTAACAATCTCCTCATTTAAGAAAATGTGGGAACTAGAGAAAAGGGGAACTGCCACCCTGCCTCACCATCCTCACCCAAGGCAGACGGCGTTTTAGTGACCTTCACCCAGAAAAATTGGTAACTAACATGGTGTTGAGGACAAGAGTGGAGAAATATGTGCAGATTCCCTCCCCCCAATTTTCACTTTTAATTAAACATGTTTAATAGTTAAGTATATTCACATAGTTCAGAATTTAAATAGTATGAAAGCACAGCCATCTGGGTCCCCGGACATACCCAGTGGTATCCGTTTCTTATGTATCATTCTAGAGGTTTTTGAATGCATATAAAACTCTATATGTATATAAAATATGAGCATTTAATGGAGGGCTTGGCAATATTATTATTGAATTTTTAAGTTTAGCCTACACTATCCTTGTTGATCTTAGTAGCAGGCCTGAGTACAAGTAGAGAAAAGAGAAAAAAGCAGAAAGCTGTGTGTGTGTGTGTGTGTGTGTGTGTGTGTGTGTGAAGTAGGTGGTTGTTGCTGAGGGAGAGAGTGAAAGGATGAGAAGCAAAGGAACAGAGCAATTATTTGTTCATTCATTTAGTCAACCAGTATTTACTGAGCATCTATTATGTGCTGGATACTATTCTAGACCCAGGAGAATCCAGAGTGAACAAAAAGATAAAATTCCTTGTCCTTGTGTATATTCTTTAGAAATGGAAGGTGGTAGTCAAAGAAACATAATAAATAAGTACATTATATAGTCTGGGAATATGATAAATGCTATAAAAAAAACTAAGTAGGGTGCAGGAGATGGGGAGTCTCAGGGAACAATTTTAAAGACTATAGTGCGAGCCTTATTGAAAAGGGGGCATGTGATTACAGACTTGAAGGAAGAGAGAGACTGAGCCCCGCGGATACTCCATGGTCTCCGGGAAGTAGCACCTGCGGCAGGAAGAGGCAGCAAAGGCTCTGCAGCATAAGTGTGAGTCCTGGGGGCTGCCTGCAGCCCTGCTCCCTCTTCCAACCCCCACTGCTCCTGGTGCCCTCTGCACTGAGGCGGCTTCCCTCAGGTCCTGAAGAAGCCGGAGTCGGGCTTGGGGGTCCGCAGCGCTGAGGTTATCCTATACTAGATGGTGCTTTTCCTTTCTCAAAATTCTTATCTAAATGTTTAATTTTACTTCCTCCAAGACAATTCCGTGGTTTGGACCTTAGTCTAGTCCAAGGAAGGAAAGAAGGGAGTAGCATTATTTTAATAGAAAAGTAAGATAGAAGCCCACTGAAGGTCCTAGGTCTGAAACCCATCCTGCCACTTGTTCTCAAGCCTTTGTATTGGGCACATTCTTCAACATCTCCGGTCTCAGGTTTCCTCATTTAGAAATTGAAGAGGGTGTAGAGATGGCTTTAGGGTGTCCTTGGACTCCATAGCCAGTTACGACAGGAAGTGGTGTCTGTTGGATGATGTCTGGTAGGACTGTGGGGAGGCAGCGGGGCTTCTGCCAGCCGAGGGCTCTGCTTGTGTGCACGCTGCCACCGATTTCCCTCCTGAGCTCAGCTTCCCCCTTCAGATGGAATGTTCCATCTGAGTAAGCACAGAATCCCTGATGGTAACAGAGGAGACACAGCGGCACTGCTGATTGCTTTCCTCTCCGTGTCTCGTTAAGCCCTGAAGGGCGGGTTTCTCCAGGCACCTGAGCAGCACTGGCTCTCCATCTACGGCTGTGCGGTGGGGTCGAGGGGCCTCCTTTTGTTCTTTTGGTGTCAGAGGTTCCCTAGCTTCCTCACTCTCATTGCTTTGGATGCCTGGAGTCTTTGATCTGCCCTCGAGAATTAGGCAGCGGGAGGAGAGGGAGTGTGCCATTGGCATCACCGCGGCTCCATGTGGAGCATCATCGCGATGAATTTAAAAATGGGAACGTGTGTAAGAGGTTGTGGGGGCAGAGCTGCAGCCTTCAGCCGTCTCATTTAGGGGGGAAATGTGAAGCATGAATAAAAGCATTCTCTCTTTCACTCTTCAACTGCGAGTCACGCTGGTTGGAGTTACTTTATGCTGATTCCTTGGCGTTCTATTTTGTTTTTGTCACTTCGCATCTTTAGTATCCTTAGCTGCTGTTAAGCAGGGCAACAGAAAAGTCACTTCCGGAATTGGGTTTCTCTTCCCTTCCTGGAGTTTGATGTTTTGTGAAGCGGGGGCATTATATTATATTTCCTCAGCACTGAGGGAGAAATATACATACTCACGTACCTTCCATTGAAAAAGGATCCTGAGATGTTCAATGTGTTGACATCAACTTGTGATATATTCCCAATGCCTTTTTAAACACACACACACACACACACACACACACACACACTCACATACACACACACACATACACACACACACACACACACTCCCTGTGATGCTTCTTACATTTTGTGTGATGCCCTTTGTCTCCATCAACTGTTGTGGAGAGAAATTTTATTTGGAATATTCATACCAAGTCTATCGCTAATTATCACTTTAACAATGTGTTATGGAGCGTATCCATGCAGTCATCTGGAAAGGCACATATGCCATGAAATTTGGGCCTTGCTGTGTACCGGGTGTGCCCACCCCTTGTGTCTCCTCAGCTCTTTGCTCTGGGAGGACGTGAAGGTGGCTTGCCAGGGAGAATGGGAGCTGACTTAGAGCTAAATGCGTGCATCCTTCATTCTTGTCTTCATAGTAATAATTTCCAGGGTAAGTTGCTTTTGAGTGTAAGTAAAAGCCTTAAGTTGAAATAAAAACCCTTCTGCACACCAAATGCCCATTCTGAAAAGCTCTGGCGAGTGAATCTGAGATCCCCCCCAGGTCAGCGCCGGGTGGCCAGATCCCAGCTGTAGATCTCATCGCAGGCCAAGAGGAGGCTGCTGCCTCAAGTGCCTCTCTCACACTCTGGCGAGAGGGCGGGGCTAACATCACCCTCTGATTGGCAGATCCCAGAAGCAAATGAAAAGGAACATCACCATCTCAGGAGAAGCCAAGCAAGAATGCCTCTCCCTTTTCTTTCTTCCTGCTCCCTTTTCTCTGGGGAAGAAGAATGAACTCATGCCAGGTTCCTTTGTCAGGATTCTCAGTGGACCTGCGTGTTGTGAGGCTAAATCACATTAGAACAGGGGCACCTGGAACTCTTCCCGGCAGGACTTCCTGCTGGAAGTGCACAAAGCCCCAGAGGCTGCCTACGAACATGGCTGAAGTAATGGGACATAATGGGGCAGACCTCCTGGCTGGAGGGTTCAGGCGCGGGGCGGTGATAAATCAAGGGGCCTTTACGAAGAGCCGGTGAGGGAGCAGCAGGGCGTGAGCTGCCAGCCTGGCTGCACGTGGCTTTGTGGAACTTTCTGGGCCCTGCTCTTCACATTAGTGGGATTTTTTTGAGGGCGATGATTTGGATGGTTGTGGAGTTAAATCTGCTCCCATAATTTTTTTCCTGATGAGTTTTATTGCATTTGGAGCTTTTATGTGTTTTTATTGATTTTAGAGAGAGGGTAAGGGAGAAGCATAGAGAGAGGAAACGTCAACTGGCTGCCTCTTGCACACCCCACACTAGGGATGGAGCCCTCAACCCTGGCATGGGCCTTGACCCGGAATAGAAGTGATGACCTCCTGGTTCATGGGTTGATGCTCAACCACTGAGCACACCAGCCAGACTGGAGCTTGGTTTTAGAAATAACAGTAATTATTTTCTGTTAAGTACTTACTATCTATTAGGCACACGATTTACCAAAATAATTAATAAGTAACATTAATGGAGCATCTGTGATATACCAAACTCTTAAGCACTTTAGGTATTTACCGAGGGCTCTGCATGTGTGCACGCTGATCCATGGAGTCATCATCTTCATGTGAAGAAACTGAGGCTCAGAACATTAGGTAACCTGTTCAGAGTGGCCCCGCTACTCCACTGCCTGAAGGAAGGTAGCGATTTCACACCTTTTCCCAGTTATGCCTTTCTTTCCCATTGCAAATGGGAACCGTGTGACGGTGGGGTGCAGGGAAAAAAGTGGGGTGTCTCCTGGCTCCGTGTGGTCAGAGGAGATGCTGGTTCTAGGGGGCACCGTGGCTTCTCCATGCTGTGTATCACTTGCCTCTGGGGGCTTTGCACCTATGTATGAAATATTGTAAAAACCTGGTGCTGGCTGCTTCCTCTAAGAACTGATCCAATAAACCCTGGATTTCTGGCGTTTGGTGTCTTTGTTCTTGTTTGGGGTCACGGTGGGGTCCTGGAGGAGTTGGGAGGGAACGTGTTTGAGAGGGATCATCCTGGGTGTATTTGCAAAGCGAGCCACCACAGACAGATTCTGATGCGGCCTCATCCACAGGCAGGTGGAAGTGGACAGGTGCGCTGTGCGGTGCCCGGACCGGCGGAGGAGGTGGCCGGGTTGGAGGCGGAAACGCTGGCTGGCTTTGTTGTGGTCCAGCCTGGGTTCGGCCAGGCCACATCTATTATGCTAATAGGTGGGTGATTCAGCTCCTTCCTGCGTTTTATTACCGGACAGAGACTATCACCGCTCTTTGATTTAGCAGGTTAATAAAGTAAGCCGTCAGGCTCCACTGTTTAACCACTGGCTGGACTGCCCGGGGCTTGTTGCTCTCCGGGAGCCTCGTGATACTGTTTTAGGATGGAATGGAGAGGAAGGCATGGCATTCGCGGGCTCTCTGGGAGTCTCCAGATACGTACCGAGGGCTCTGCACATGTGGGCAGCCCCACCAGCCAGCCTCCTGCACGCCCCGGTGCCATGCCTCCTCTGGCTTCTCTTGTCCTGGGACCTGGGGGATCTGATCGGCTTGGTGGGTGCCATGCCTGGAGGTTAATATCTGAAGGACCCAATGAGGTCTGAGGTATCTGGGAGAGAAGGAGGGAGAAGCTGGATGAGAATGTGGGGGTTTCCATTTGGGTCCCCTATAGATTCCTAGGGCTGCTGTGACAATTTACCACAAACTGGGTGGGTTTACACAACAAATCCATCTCTCGCAGTTCTGGAGACCAAGAGTCCAAGAACAAGGTGTCATTAGGGCCGCACTCCGGCTGAAAGCTGTGGGGGAAAGCCCTTCTCGCCGTTTCCTAGGGTCTGGCGGCTGCCGGCTGGACTGGGAGCTGCTGGGCACACATGTGTCACTGCCACTGTACTGTGGTCACATGACCTCCCTGTGGGAGTTCTATCTCCTCTTTTTTGTTTTTTAAATTTTTAAAAAAATATATTTTATTGATTTTTTACAGAGAGGACGGGAGAGAGATAGAGAGCTAGATAGAAACGGCGATGAGAGAGAAACATCGATCAGCTGCCTCCTGCATACCCCCTACTGGGGATGTGCCCGCAACCAAGGTACATGCCCCTGACCGAAATCGAACTTGGGACCTTTCAGTCTGAAAACCGACTCTCTACCACTGAGCCAAACTGGTTTCAGCTGTCTCCTCTTTTTCTAAGGACACCAGTCGTGCTGCATTTGGGGTCTACCCTAATCCAGTATGACCTCATCTTGACTATTTACATCTGCAAAATCCTATTTCCAAATAATGTCATAGTGTGAGGTCTGGATGAACATGAACTAGGTGAGGGGGGAACAGGGGAGAGAAGGGGGTCAGGGAGGATCACGGTGCACCCCAGTCCAGGCCCTTTAGGAACAAGGGATAAGGATGTGGGGACTCTGATGGAGGGATTGTAGAAGGCGGTGTGGGGAGGACTGGACTCAGGCCTCCGTAACAGGTCTAGGGGGCACCGTGCCATCACACTTCCTGCTCTATCCACCACGGAGCCACACCTGACGTTGCCAGTGCAGCGGGGAGTTGGATTTTAAATTGCACCTAATTTAAATAGTCCCATGTGACAGTGCTGCTCTGACCTTCCCGAGATGGACATAAGAGAAGCAAGGAGGCAAATGTTTCCAAAGTTTGGGCCGAGTCTGCATCCAGTGGGGTCACCAGAGGCTATGAAACTGAGCAAGGTGGATGGCTGCTCCCTCTCCCGCCTGGGTCAGGAGGAGGATGTCATGGAGACCCTCCGCTGGAACTGTGTGTTGGAGTCGGCCATGCTGCAACTCACGCGGGGTCCTCGCACCCCCGAATGTACCCACAGGCAGGGCCGAGTGGGCACCCTCCCTCACGGATTGGCACACGTGCACGGTGCTCCCACCACCCTGTTGCCGCTGCTCATGCTCTGGGCCTCCGACTCTTAAGTTAGGAAGGAAGCGCCCGTAGAAGGGCCCATAGGAAGCCCTACCTGCATGGCCAGGATCAAAGGAGGCTTCCTGGTCCTGCAGCTTAGACCTGCCTCTTCTACAGAGAGCCCAAACTGACACAAGAGCGAGCGCTTGGCATCACAGACCTTTGGAGCCGCAGGAGCCTCGGCAGTGGTCATCCTCAGCAGTGATCAGAGATGTGGGCTCAAGAGTTCTTGAACCATCGGAGCCTCTTCAGAGGAAAACCCTTTTGGACTCTTGATCTGAGAACCAGTAACAGGCTGCTTGGGGTTGGTGGGTGAGGGGAGGGAGAGGCCAGAGATCTTTGTGGGGCCCCACCTCGCTCCCCTCTGTGGACCCTGAAGCATGGGGCAAGGAAACCACAGATTGAGCTTGTTCCCCCTGTGGAGGCCCAGAGAGGTAGCGAAACTTGGCAAGGGCACACAGCACGTTGTGTGATAAATGTTGTTGATTGGCAGATTTCTGATGATCCAATCCTGAGCCCTCCCCAAATGCTCGATCTCTGCCCCTGCTTTTTTTTTTTTTTTTTAATCCTCACCCAAGGATATGTGTGCCATGCCAGCAAAGCCAAGGGTTCCGAGAGCCTGAGTGAGGGGGCAAGCTGAGCCATTATTTTATAGCCAGAGGTAAACAAGGTAGTGGTCACCATAGTTACAATGTTCTTGTGACTTTCACTTGTTTTGGCAGCACTTGCTGCCCCTCCCACCGCCCATTAGCTACCCAGGAAAGATCTAGGGGGCATCATAAGGTCATGTTTAATTATGCTAAGAGAGCTCTGCCCTCTAAGCTGGGACTTGTTTGTGGTTTTGCCAACAGGTCAGTCTGAGGCTTAACCCTATAGCTGCTCCCTACAGATATGTTTTTATTGATTTTTTTTTTTTGAGAGAGAGAAAAGGTGAGAAAGAGAGAAACATCGATGTGAGAGACAAACACTGATTAGTTGCCTCCTCTACGCACCGTGACTGGGGATCAGATCCACAACCTTTTGGTGTATGTGGATGACATTTCAACCAGCTGAGCCACCTGGCCAGGGCACTTGACACCTTTTTGAGAGATGATGACTTAGTCCAGGTGTCAGCTGTTATGAATAAACTGTGGGATTTCAGCTCTAGGATCCCATGCCCTTTCTGGCTTTAGTCTCCTCCAGGGGTGGTGTTTCCTTGAGTTGCTGAGATTTGCAGCTGGTCTTAAGTTGTGCCTGATTGCCTCTCCCAGCTACCAAGCATCGAATGCCTGCACATGCTGGGTACTGGGCAGTCACCTCATTGTGTCATTTAATCTCCACAGGTCAGCAAAGTTGGTATTAATGGCCCCATTGTATAGATCCGTGGTTGGCAAACTGCGGCTCGTGAGCCACATATGGCTCTTTGGCCCTTGAGTGTGGCTCTTCCACAAAATACCACAGCATGGGCGAGTTTATTTGGAAGAAATGGCGTTAGAAGAAGTTTAAGTTTAAAAACTTGGCTCTATAGAGAAATTTCAATCGTTGTTCTGTTGATATTTGGCTCTGTTGACTAATGAGTTTGCCGACCACTGGTACAGATGAAGAAACAGAAGCTCAGAGAAGTGGAGACAGATTCAAAGTCCGTGTTCTTTGCATAGGCAGATGCTGCCTCCTTAGGAAGATGGAGATTGATGTGAAATACCCCAGAAATTAGAAAGAATGTCCTCAAAAAATCAAAATGTCATTTAAGGGCTAAGATCAGACAACATGACTCAGGAGGGAAGGGAAGGCAAGACCTGAGGCTGACCACAAGCGGATGCAAGTCAGCCAAGAGTCCAACAGCAAGGCTGTGGGTCTGAAAGTGCGGAAAGAAAGCAAGGAGTGAAATGACTAAATTATAGAAAGAGGGAGACTAGCTTAGTGGTTGTCGGGGGAGGAAGGGTGATTGTGGGGGTGGCTATAAAATTGGCAACACGAGGGATCCTTGTGGTGATGGGAGTGCTATCTTTCAATGACACTATCTATCAATGACAGTATCCAGGTTTGATATTGTGATATTTTAATGTAGCTTTACGGGATATTATCACTGGGGGAAGCCGAGTGAAGGGTACATGGGATCTCTCCATATTATTTCTTACAACTCCATGTGAATCCACAATTAACTCAACAAGTTTAATTTAAAAATATATATAAACCCTGAAAAAAAGCAAGCAAGCAAGGGATTCATGGGGCTGTTTGTGTCCAAGGGGCAGAATTCCAGTTTTTCCATGCACTGAAGTGAGAGCTGGAGCGTCATCTTCTGCAACAAAGATGTGCTCACATATCCACATTAGAGGTATTGGACTCAGCATGGGCCCTGCAGAGCCAGGGGCCACCCCCACCTGGGAGCTGCTAAGGTAGAAAGCAATGGAGAGACAGAGCGTGACAGAGGCCAATCAGAATCCCCAGAGATGGTGCGATGTCAGATAAATGCTGGCCAGTCTGGCAAGAGGCAAACATTTGAGTACCTATTTGATATCAGGGGCCATTCCCAGGCAAGGGACAATAAAGTGAATAGGGCACATCAGGTACTGACAGGTGCTATGTAGAAGACAGAAGAGCACAACATGACAGTGACTGAGATGGAGTGGTCATGGAGAGCTTCTCTGAGGAAGTGACGTTTGAAGATCTGAACAATGAGTGGAGGTAGATATGTGGGGAGAGCAAGTACAAAGTTCCTGAGGCAGATAAGCTTGTTGTGTTGGAGGAAAATCAAAGGGCCTTGCTGTGTGTGTGTGTGTGTGTGTGTGTGTGTGTGTGTGTGTGTGTGTGTGTTGGGGGGAGGGTAGAGGGAGATGAAGATTAAGAGATAGGCAAGGGCCAGATTCTATAGGCTCTTGTGGACTTTGCTAAGAGTTGGTAATGGGAAACCCCTGAAAAGTCTGAAATTCTATGTGTGAGGTGGATTTTAGAGGAGCAAGAGTGGAAAAAAGGGGACCATAATCTGCTACTGCAAAAGTCCAGGCAAAGATGGTGGTGTGACTAAGGCTTTGCCCATGGAAGTGGAGAGAGTATGTTGGATTTGGGGATATTTTGGAAGTAGAGCCATCAAGGATTTACTGGCCATTTGAACTTAGTGGGGAGGAAGAGAAAAAGCCAGTATGCCCCCTAGGTTTGCCAGTCACATCCTACCACAGCTAACTCTAGGAGATGGGTCATATTCTTTTTGAACCTTGTGAATTTCCTTCAGGGGTCAATGCTAGAAATGAGGATTGGCTGAGAACCATTAAGTTGGGGCAGTTACCAGGTGAGAATCCAGTTACCAGTTTCACTGATATGAGTTCTTAAACTCATTCTTGCTGCAGGGAACAGAGAACACACTCATATAGTCTTGTTGATAGGGTTAATTCCAAGGATCCTGGGGGTGAGAGAGTTCCAGAAACTATCCTGAAAGCTTCCCCTCGAGCCCCAAAGAGAGGTCACCATCACGACCAAGGCATCTCTGGACCCAGGTGATTTCTCCCTGGTCCTGACTTGACTGTCCTCACTGACCAGTAGACATGCCTTCCTCATTCTTCACTCTCTGGGTCTCACACCCAGCTCCCAACTCAGAGAGTTGGCTTGGAATGGTCAGTCCACCACAACTGTGTCCGCAGACCAGGAGGGCTCAGGAAAGGGGAGCATCTTTTCTCTGTGGCCTCAGATGAGGTGCTTGTGTCTCCCATGATGCTTGAAGCCAGTAGTGGTCAGGAGAGGCTCTGGAGCCCCACCTAGCTCTTTCCTGGGCTCCAGGGACCTTCTGTTTGTTTGCTTGTTTGTTTGTTTTTGTTTGTTTATTTTTGTTAACAGTAATTACAGACCTGACCAGGCAGAGGAAAGGGCACAGATTTTGGAGTCAGGCAGCTCTGGCTTCAAGTTCCACCTCCACCTTCATACCTCTGGCTCTGGACTAAACTCAGCTTCTCTAAGCATCATTTCCTTGTCTCTAATTTAGGGATAATGTCATCCTGACACTTTTATTTCCTTCCTTTCTTCTTTCCTCCTCTAAGCCATAGGCCTGAATATAGTTGGTCAGTGGGTGAAAGGTCTCAAAACCAGCCTTCCCATGTGGCACCGCATTGCGTGGGAAGCTGGACGTGGTGGCCTCTGTTTCCTGCCTGGGCTAGAGCTATAAATCAGTGACAAGAACAAACTCTTATGGTCAGCAGGGCCATCTGGCGTCTCTGACGAACCCCACTTCCAGAATCACTGTCCTAAGCATTTGGGTCTTTTAACTTTAAAGTTTTTCTTGCATGTGTGTAATCATGAAATTGACATCTGAGAGCTCACACTCAAGGAATGCTGGGAAATGCTCCGGGAAGCTCCTTTCGAGCTCAACAATTCTATGATTCTCATGTTGTTTCCAGAGAGAGCAATTTTGAGCTGCGAAACCATGTACAGTGATAGCATGCTGGAGCTGTAATCACCACATATAGTCACCTCATTCTGCAGAAGAGAAAACTGAGGCCCAGGAAGGTCAAGGGACTTGCCTAAAGTCACACAAGTAGTTAATGGCAGAAACCAATCCAGAGGCTCCTAATGCTCAGCCCAGTGCTTTCCATGAGAATGAATGTGCATCTTCTCATCCATTCACGCAACAAATATTTCTTAGGGGCTTGCATCATGCTGCTTAGAAGCTGGGTACCCAGTGGTGAGCAGCATAGCAGGTATCTTTCCTCTGGAGCTTACCTTCTGGCGGGAGAACATGAACAAGAAAGCAAAGACCAAGACAATTTTGGATGTTGATGACTGCATAGAAGGAGCGGGGGAAGGGTGACATGCTAGCAATTGATTTGGGCAGGGAATCGTTAGGTAGGACTGTCAGAGAAGTCCTCGCTGAGATGGTGCATTGGAGATGAGCCACGAATAAAGTGAGGGGGTGAGTCGGGCAGGTACGGGGTTAAGAAAATTCCAGGAAGAGCCAAACTGCTCCCACCTCCCTGGCTCTTAATGCTGGGACCAACTGTCATAGGTCAGGTTCCCCAGGATACAGACTGGGAGCTGGAGATCCGTGTGCAGGAGACTTCCTGGGGCGAAAGGGAAGGAGGTGAGTGAGGGGAGCACCTTTTCTCTGTGGCCTCAGATGAGGTGCTTACAATGGGGGGCTTGACAAGCATCACTGAAGGAGCCTAAGCTCCTGAGCTGGTGCTTTGAGCTCTAAGATCCTAGGCAAGCCACATATTCTTTTTTTTTTTTTTTTAAATCTTTATTGTTGAAAGGATTGCATATGTCTTCTTCTCCCCGCCCCCCCCCCCGCCCATTAACTTCTCTCAGCCGGTCCCCGAGTACCCACCCTAGGCCTTTACCACCCTACCGTCTGTGTCCATGGGTTATGTATGTATGCATACAAGTTCATTGATGGATGTCTTCCTACCCTCCCCTGCCTTCCCTCTGAGGTTTGACAGTTTGTTCCTGCTTCTTTGTCTCTGGGTTTATTTTGTTCATTAGTTTATGTTCATTAGATTTCATATGTGAGTGAGATCTTGTAATATTTATCTTTCTATGACTGGCTTATTTTGCTTAGTGTAATGCTCTCCAGGTTAATCCATGCTGTTGCAAATGGTAAGAGTTCTTTCTTTTTACAGCTGCATAGTATTCCATTGCATATACTAGTATGTACCACAGGTTTTTAATCCACTCATCTGTTAATGGGCACATAGGCTGTTTCCAAATTTTACTATTATAAATTGCGCTGCTGTGAACATAGGGGTGCATATGTCCTTTATGATTGGTGTTTCTGATTTCTTAGGATATATTCCTGGAAGTGGGATGACTGGGTCAAATGGGAGTTCCATTTTTAGTTTTTTGAAGAAACTCCATACTGTCTGCATTCCCACCAGCAGTGCATGAGGGTTCCCTTTTCTGCACATCCTCCACACCACTTGTCGTTTGTTAATTTGTTGATGATAACCATTCTGACAGGTGTGAGGTGATACCTCATTGTTCTTTTGATTTGTGTCTCTCAGATGATTAGTGACTTTGAGCATTTTTTTCATATGCTTTTTGGACTTATCTATGTCCACTTTGGAGAAGTATCCATTTAGGTCCTTTGCCCATTTTTAATTGCATTATTTATCTTCCTTTTGTTAAATAGTATGAGTTCCCTCTTCTTGATCAACTGAGGTTCTTCCTGTATACAATGGGCCTTTTGGAAATTTACAGAATTCACAATAGGCAGGTGGGCACCTACCACCACTGGAGTGGGGTGCCCATGGGTGGGTTTACAATTCCAGTGGTTCCACCAGTGTTAGTGGTTCTCCATCTTGGCTGCACCTAGGAAGGAAAATATTCCCACCAGGCTGCACCTTAGGCTTTTTACACCAGGGTCTCAGAGAGTGAGATTTGGGAACCATCCCCGCCCGCCTTTTCCCAATTGATTCCATGGTGGCCAAGGAGGAGGACCACAGCTTTAAGGTATCTCTCAGAAATGCCTTCCGAGCTGGTGGTCCAATCCTGGAATTCCCAGGGAAGGCCATTCTTTATCCCTTAAGGAGGAGTTACATTTTGGACCTAGTCAAAAGGCAGAAGTCTATCAAATCAAATTGGGAATGCAACTTAGATTGTTTTTAAAAAATGAAACAATCTTCTAAATAAGGAGAATAAGTCCCCAGTGTGGTTCAGAATTGGTTCTGACAGAGGCAGTCGTGAGCATCTGCAGATCACAGATGTGATGGTGAGCAGGCAGGGACACTGTGGAGTCCTGGAGTCCAGGGTGGGGACCTGCCAATGGCCACCCAGTGCCCTGATCCCTCTGAACTCCACAGCACACCAGCTGTCTTTGCCCTGGTCTAGAGTGCACTTGTAAGAATGAGAATAATTCTCTTCTGTAATGTGCAGCTGGGTAGGAGGTCTGAATGTAGACATTTTGTGACATAGAATGAACTTATGGAAAGGGAATCTGTGACCTCAAGGAATCCATTGTGTGGAGAATGTGAGTTTGGGTAGGGATTGTCCCTTCTGTGTTCACCCATCCCTCCCCAGCATTACACTGCCTTATAGTCCTGGGCCTCTGTCTCTCCTGGCTCTGAGAAATCTTGCCAGATGGTTGAGCTGCACCAAATCCACCTGTTGGTGAGAATTCTCTCTTCAGAGCTACTATCTGGATGGGGCATCCCACCTTCCCTCCCACATATCTGCAGAGAGGACACAGCTTATCAAGACACAGGAACTGGCAGGGTGCTGTATTGAAGAAATTGTGAGTCTGGAGAATGCTAGTCACATTTATTTTATTTTATTTATTATTTTATTTTATTATTTTACTAGAGACCTGTGAAGTTTGTGCACTGGGGGATGGAGGGTCTCCTCAGCCCGGCCTGCACCCTCTCACAGTTGGGGAGCCCTCGGGGATGTCTGACTACTGTGGAGGTGGAAGAGGCTCCTGCCACCACTGCTGAGCTCGCCAGCTACGAGCCTGGCTTCTGGCTAAGCAAGCAGCGCTCCCCCTGTGGGAGTGCACTGATCACCAGGGGGCAGCTCCTGCATTGAGCATCTGTCCAGTAGTGGTCAGTGTGCATCATAGTGACTGGTGGTTCTGCCATTCGGTTGATTTGCATATTAGCCTTTTATTATATAGGATTTGATTATCTTATTTTATTATTTAATTTTGTAAGAACACCTTTTTCAGTGAACAGTACACTACTGCCAACTACAGTACAAGGCTGTACAGCAGCATGCTAGACCTTACCTGTCTTGCTCAACTTTATGCCCTTGAACAACTTCCCCCCAGCCCTTGGTGTGAGTCTATGAATTTGACTAATTTAGCTACTGCATATAAATAGGATCATGCAGTATTTGTCCTTCTGTGACTGGCTTATTTCCTGTAGCATAATGCCCTCAAAGTTCTTCATGTTGTTGCGTATGGCAGGTTGACTACTAGTCCATTGTATGTATAGACCACATCTTGTTTATCTGTTTATTCATTGGTGGACACTTAGGTTGTTTCCATATCTTGGCTCTTGTGAATAATGCTGCAATGAACATGGAGTGCTATCGCTTCAAGGTTCCTGTTTTCAATTCTTTTGGATCTATACCCACATGTAGGAGTACTGGGTCATAACTTTTTGAGGAGCCTCCATACTGTTTTTCATAGCAGCTGCAACAATTTACACTCCCACCAGCAGTGTGCATGGACTCCCATTTCACGTGGGTTGCTTCTCCTTGCTCCACTGACTTCCTCCCCAATCTTCTATTGAGTCCGCCTGTGTTGGGTGTCCTGCAGCTATTAAGTGACTGAGTTCACACTTAAACTCATGGCTGCCTGACTCCGTGAGAAAGACCGATCGCCACCTGGAGCCTGGAGTTGGGCCTGGGGTGTAGAGGTGACAAGGAGGTTCAGTCTGGCAAGAAGAGGAGAGGCAGAGGGAAGTACGGTCAACTCAGGGCTGTGATCAAGTCCACTGGGGTTGGCACAGGGAGCTGGGCATCATCCCAGAAGCCTGTAGCTCCCAGGGGGTGCGTGTCCTGGATGAGGTGTAAGGAGTTTGCTAGCTGAACCAGTGCTGGAAGGCTTTCCAGGCAGAGGAAATGGCACTCACCAAAGCACGGGGGCCAGAGCCATTACTCATGGGGCAACTACAAAGAAAAGAATGGACACTTGTCCAAGGTGTCCTTTGATGTCAGTGTTTGAATAAGCCAAAGGCCTGTGGTTTTCCTGCCTGTCCTCTCCCTCTTTCCCTTTCTCTTCTCCCTCCTGTCTTTTTTCCCCCTACCAACTCTTCCTTCCTATCAATTCTGACAACCTTTAGAAAAGATAGGCCCTGCTGGAACGGCCCAGGGAATTAGAATCGATGAGATGCGAGTGTAGCCATGACAGGAACCTTCCTCATGTTCTCACTTGTGACTTGGTTCTACAGGAGTAATTTAATTACTGGAGCATGTAATGTATTTATTAATGATCTAGATCTGTTGCTTCCAATCACTCTTGAGTCTCTTCTGCAAACAAAGCCCAGCAGTCACAGAGATGGGCAGAGCTGCTCTGGCTGGGTTGAGGGGAAAACAGGCCTGGCCTGGCCCTTCCCTCACTGTCTCCGCCCACCCCTGGCCAGCAGCACTTCAGGTATCTTATCTGGACCCTGTGGTGTACTTTTAGACAATGTGAAAATCAACTCAGGTAGAATTAGGCGCAAGAGGGGTGTTCGTTTGCAGGTGATGGTGAATTCGTAAAACTGGCTAATAGCAGGAAGAGTTGTCACTAGGTCAGCCAATGGGGTGAGGAATGGAAAGTGAATCAGAATCAGAAAACCAAGTTGTTTTGAGATTTTAGGTGTTGCCAGTGAGGACATCCAGTGAAGCCCTCTTGGTGATAGTGGAAAACATGAATGCAATCCATGGATTTGTGGTGCAACAAGAAAGCACTTCTCCGTCTGTCCAGACTCATGGATGTATCTGTTTTAGAAGGGATTCCCTGGTCTTTGCTGTCACAATGCCTGAGCTTTGGGGTGGCCTGGTTACTGCCTTCTCTGGGTAGCTGTTTTTCCTGCCCAGACACCGTAGAGGTAGGGAGGAGCTTCAGGGACAGGAAAGAGCTGAGGCTTTGGAGATAGTAAAGAGATGAACGTGGGTTCCATGTTAGCTGGGGAAGAAACCATACTCTTTGAGCTTCACTCGGTGCATCTGTAAACCAGACGTAGTAAATTCTCCACTAAAGAATGAATGAATTAATGTGGCTTCTTGGTGCTCTGGGGGTGGAGGCACTCAGCCACTCTTAGTCTAGTCTACTATTGCCTGAGTCAATGTCATTTCTCACTGACTACTGCATGTTCATTATAGAATATTTGAAAAAGATACGCAAGTATATAGAAGAAAAATAATCTCCTGCTATCCCACCACCTAGCGACTACTGCTGTTAATGTTTTTATATATTTCCTTGTAGTCTTTTTTTCTGGATGTATATATACACATATACTTAGAAATGATTTTTCTTGTATATGTCATTGAGGATTGTTTTATTTGTCTCTTAGCATACTATGAACATCTTTATATGTCATTTCCCACAGTTATTTTGAATCCATGATTATTAGTGGCCTGATATCCTATTATTTGGATCCACCTTAATCTACTTAGCTATTTCCCCAGTGATCATTTAAGCTGTTCCTTATTTGTTACTATTCTTAATTAAAATTAATATCATTTATCAATGCTGCAGAGAGCATCCCTCTACATATTATTTAGACCCATCTCTGATTATTTCATTGCAATAAGTACATTACTGGGTCAACTGGAACAGCAGGCTCCTGATGCTTCTTGCCAAACAAAATCCTTGTATCAGTTAATGCCTGAGCTGACTTTTGAAGGATGAGCAGTTTCTGAGGTTACATTTCCGCTTCTGTAAATGGAGACAGTGGTAGAATTTGGCAGTGTTTCGTGCTGAAGGGGTTTGTGCACATGAGTAGTAAAGTCCCTGGCCTGGTACCTCGTGCCTGCCCTTCTCCCTTTATCTTCTCTGTTGCTCAGACTAATTGCTTTATGTGTTAAACCACATTGTAATTACATGTTCCTTAAGAGCCTTGAGAACTTCACGCCCGTGCACGCATACTTAAAACCCCAAATAAATGCTGCTACCAATCCAAGCTCAGACTTTCTGTTTAGAATCTTCCGTTTGCTGGAGCCCCTAAATCCTTCACTCAGCCTCTCCCAGGGGCAGGGCAGTTTCCAGCCCCTCACCTCTGGGAGGCAACTGTGGGAAAGAGAAATAGGCCTTTTATAAACTGTTGACTAACGAGTGATAAAATGTGCAGATTCTGGAAAAGAAAGGGACATTCCTACTTGTGAGAGAGAAGGCCTCAAGTAAGTTGGGAGCCACAGTCAATTAATTGCGTAGGTTGTGCCCTTCACAACTCGGAGTGCACCATGCACCTGAAGGCCCTCACTCTTTCGGGGCTGTGGGGAGATGGAGCTGCTTATGGAGCCAAGGCGTCTCTGAAGGTCAAAGGTGGTGAGGACTAAGTGAGTTATTATACATAGAGCATTTAGAATGGAGCCTGAAATTTGGAGGTGATCACCAATAAATGTTAACTCTGATTCTTATTCCTATGAGTTAATGTTCCTAAGTGTCATGGGAAAGACTAGCTTGTCAAAAATATTAACCAGACATAAGATATGTTTCCTAGTTTCTTGAGTGTTAGAGCATTTTTAAGTGGAGATTGGGGATGTTGGGCTGTCGATTGGTAGGTGGGTTGTATAGGTTGTAAGGAAAAATGCCAGGATTAGGGTCCAGGCCACTCCTTAACATTGGCTATGTGAATCTGTCTTCAGTGAAAAAGAGGTGTTACTTTTACAACTATATAGGACTATATATATATATATATATATATATATATATATGCTACTGTTATGACTGAATGACTGGTCGACCAGTTGCTATGATGTGCACTGACCACCAGGAGCTGCCCCTGATGGTCAGTATGCTCCCACAGCCAACCTTCTACGGTCCCTCCCCCTGGGCCCCAATTAGGGGGCTGGCAGGCCAACCTCCCACAGTCCCTCTTCCCGGCCGGCTGGCCCCCTGATAGACCTCGATTGCCAGCCAGGCCGAGGGACCTCACCCATGCATGAATTTGTGTACTGGGCCTCTAGTTAAGATATAAAATGATGGATAGCAGTTTGATAAAGCTGGAAAGTGATCAGTGAAAAGTAAGCGGTGGAAATTTATCATTGAAGCAGTTGGGAAACAGCTATCACCCCCAGAGTGTGGGGCCTTCGGAGAGGGAAGAGTGTGGTGTTCAGAATAAGAAGCCCCAGGGTGGAATCTTAGCGTTTCCTGGAGCCAGTTCCTTACATTCTGTGTGTCCTCATTCCTCACCTGTGAAATAGGATAACAATACCCAGCTGCTCCCCCTTCTGACGTCGGATGTGAAGGTAAAGCCGAGTTGGTAGGAACATGCTCTGAACACTGAAAAGCCCTGGAAAAGGGTGGTTTTACTACAGATTATATCTGTCACAGGGTCCACAGCCAGCTTCTTTGCTTCTGCTGCCTACTTTGACATAGCAAGTAACCAGACTTTTATGTGCCAAGAGAGAAATGAGTGGATTTTTTACATATTTGTCTTCAGTGCTTTTGAGTCCCTGGCAGGAGTTTGCTGGTGTTCCAGCGCCCTCTTGGAATGTTCAGGGCTGTGTGTGCACCCAGGGGCACCAGAGGGAAGACAAAAGCTGCTGTCTCCCACCCACCTACACGCACAGTGCTAACGGAGTTTCTTTGTTGCCCTCCCCAAAGGCAGGGCAGGAATGTGCAGCCTGGGCGGATTCCTCTTCTTTCTGTCCCCATAGGTCACCCCTCTGGGTGGCCTGTGCCCGAGGAGAGTGTGAATGAGGTGGCAGGCAGAGCCAGGAGCGCCCAGCCCCCAGCCCCCAGCCAGGATGCAGTCGGGGATTCTGCCTCCTTCCCAAACTGCAAGTTACCTGGAAACATAAGGGAGGCTCTGGGTAAGAAGGGCTGGATATGTCACTCACCATGTGACCTCAGTCTGAGTCTTGTGTTCTTCTTCTGAGAGATAGGGACTGTGACCTCTGCACCTCTAGGTTTTCTCGAGGAGGTTTAAGCCACTGATGCAGTCTTCGATGCACTCCTCAGCTCAGGCTGTCTACAAAAACCACAGACTGGGTGGCTTACACTGCAGCTGCTTTATTTTCTCACTGTTCTGGAAGCTACGTTCAAGATTGGGGTGCTGGTCTGGTTCAGAGATTTGGGTGGAAATTTCACACAAAATTTGAGGCTACATGCCTGGATCTCTCTTTTCTAGGATTCCACCTCTCACTTCTTGTCATTGCCACCAATGGAGTTTCACCACCCCAAGTTGCTGTGGCCCAACATTGGTCTCACAGCTGCAATATGGGAAGCTCACCCCAGGTGGCTCCCTTTTTCCAAGTGTCAGCTCCCCTCCAGAGTCTGCCTACCTTAGGCTTTCACTCTCCAGTGCCTTTGGGTCATCTTTTGTTATTGTTGTTACTGCTGTTTTAACATATGGTTGTACTAGGAACTCAGGTCAGTGTTTTTATGTCTGGGTAGAGTTATTGATTTTTAAAAATCAGTAGATGAATTAAGGATCTAGTAAAACACAGAAGAAAAATGTATTAGTAAAGGTAGAACTGGGGAAATTAGCAAATTACTACAAATGTAGTACATAGGCATGAAAATATGAAAGAAAGGAGAAAGTCTAAGGAATCTAAGAAGAATTTCAAAAGGAGAGATTTGAGAGAATGGAGAAGAAGCAATGAGGAAATAAATAAAGGCTGAGGACTTTTCCTAATTGAAGACATTCATGTATTGATAAAGGAATCACAATGAACTTCCCCCAAGTAGGATTAATGAGAGGAAAAAACTATACTCTAATTCTGCATATTGTGATGAAACTGAAGAATATCAAAGACAAAAAGAGATCTCAAAATAATTGGGGAGAATCAAATTATCTACAAAAGGAAAGTGATTAGATTGATAAATACCACTACAACAATGGAGGCCCCACCCCCCTGTACTGCCATAGAATAATTTCAATTGCTGAGAAAAAATAACTAATGTAGGATATTATACCTTGTTAACCTATAGTTGAAGAATAAAGATAAAATAAAATATATTGCAGAATAAACTTCAGGGAGAAAGAAGTTATACCCAGAGGGGAAGAAGAGAGAATAACATTGAGCAAAGAAACTAGAAAACATGTGAATCAATATAAATAAACATTTGCTTTTTAAGACAACATACATTTGTTTTTAAACAAATCACAGCCCTGGCCAGGTAGCTCAGTTGGTGCGAGTGTTGTCCCGATGCACTGGAATTATGGGTTCCATCCTGGTCGGGGTTTATGCAAGAGTCAATGGATGAATGCATAAATTTGTGGAACAGCAGGTGGATGTTTCTCCCTCTCCCTCTCTTGAAGCTGGAGTCAACTGTTACTTCTGCTTGGCCCAGAGAGTGCAGAGCCAATAGGATCAGTAGACAAGTAAGATCTTCATTGCCCCTGCTTCCTTCCCACCCATTGGGGGCTTGAGAGAGAAAAGAAAAGACCCTCATCATCCCTCCTTTCCCTGAGCCCAAGTTCCCACCTGTCACCTGGGTATAGCTGAGAGGGGAGAAACCACCTGCAGCCTGTCTATTGAGGGGCAGATGATATCTTACCTTGAAAGGAAGATACAAGGGTGCCTACATGCAATAAAGATGTATTGAGGGCCTATTCTGTGCCAGAAATTAGTCACCCCTGGGGATTTAGCAATGTATACAAAAAACATAAAATATCTTTCTTCATGGAGCTAACATTTTTATGGGTTAATATCTAGGACTAGATGCTAGTATTTTTAAGTTGATATTTTAAAGTTGATACTAAGTTGACTTTCTGTTATGTAGAAGAGAGTAGAAAATTCAGGGGCAAGTATATATAAACTAGATACTTAAAACATTTGAATGTTAATGGATGGCTATTTACCAGACAAATACTGCCAAAAGAAAGCTGATATAACTCTATTACCATTAAAGAACAGCTTGTTAACAAAGAATGTTGTTAAGGATTTTTTTAAAAGGGTTCACGAAGCTGTAACAATTCTGAACTTGTTTGTACCAAGTAACTTCAAAATACACAATGCAAAAAACCTGTCAGAAAGGCAGGGAGAAATAGATCTGTTATCATACAGGGAAATTTAAACATAATACTCTCTGCAACTGATAGAGTAAACAGACTAAAGGAAATTACTAGGAATACTGAGTATTTTAACAAGACAATGGACAAGCTTGATCTAAAGCAGAGATTGGTAAATTATGCCCCCTGGGCCAATCCCAGCTCACTGCCTGTTTCTATAACATAGCAGCATTCATATACTTAATCATGACTGTGGTTGCTTTTGTGCTACAACAGCAGCATGGAATAGCTTGACAGACTATCTGCAAAGCTGAAAATATTTACTATCTGGTTCTTTTAGGACATTTGTTGACCTTGATCTCAAAACCATTTATCAAAATCCCTGCCTCTACAGTAAAACACTGAACGGACTGTCAGATTACAGCGGGAAGGATGCGGAGTGTTGGGGAATGGGGGAAAAAGATCAACCAAAGGACTTGTATGCATGCTTATAAACACAACAAATGGACACAAGACACTAGGGGTTTGGGTGGGATAAGGGCATGTGACGGGGGAAGGGAAGGCTGGGGGAAGGTCATTGGGGGGGTAGGGAAATCTCAGACATATGCTGAAGCAATTTCTTCACTGATACCACTCCTAGGGCAATGGAAACTAAAGAGAAAATAAACAAATGGGACTACACCAAAATAAAAAGCTTTTGCACAGAAAAAAAACCCCACAAAAACCAAAAAACTAACTAACTAACTAACTAAATAAATAAATAAACATCAACAAAACAAGAAAGCCCACTGTATGGGAGAACATATTTGCAAATGTTATCACTTTAAAGGTTTAATCTCCAACATTTACAGGGAACTTACACAACTCAATAATAGTAAGATAAATGATCCAATAAAAGAATGGGCAATGGACCTAAATAGAATACAGAAGGAAGGCTAAGAGACATATGAAAACATGCTCAAAGTCACTAATTATCTGAGAGATGCAAATCAAAACGACTATGTGGTACCATCTCACACCTGTCAGAATGGCAATCATCAACAAATTAACAAACGATAAGTGCTGGTGAGGATGCAGAGAAAAAGGAACCCTCATGCACTGCTGGTGGGAATGCAGATGGGTGCAGCCACTGCGGAGAACAGTATGGAGTTTCCTAAAAAAACTAAAAATGGAACTCCATTTGACCCAGTCATCCCACTTCTAGGCATATATCCCAAGAAACTAGAAACACCAATCAGAAAGGATATATGTACCCTATGTTCAAAGCAGCATAATTCACCATAGCTAAGATATTGGAACAGATCAAATGCCCATCAGCAGATGAGTAGATTCGAAAACTATGCTACATCTACACAATGGAATACTACACTGCTATAAGAAAAGAAAGAATTCTTACCATTTGCAGATGCATGGATGGACCTGGAGAGCATTATGTTAAGTAAAATAAAAAGGAAATGAAAGAAAAATACCATAGGATCTCACTCATTTATGGAAAATAAAGAACATTATAACCTGATAAACAAAAAGATAGATACAGAGGCAGTAAAGCACTGAACAGACTGTCAGATTATAGTGGGAAGACAGGGGAGTGTTGGGGAGGGGGAAATGAGATCAACCAAAGGACTTGTATGCATGCATATAAGCACAACAAATGGACACAAGACACTGGGGAGGTGGGATGAGGACATGTGATGGGGGATAAAGGAAGTTGGGGAAAGGACAATGGGGGGGGAAAAAGGAGATATATGTACTATATGTAATACTTTAAACAATAAATAAATAATAAATAAATAAGTAAATAAATAAATAAATGGATAAATAAAAGAGAAGTAAATAATGGAAAGATAACTAATCCCCCATAAATAAGAACAATTTAATAATTGTTCTTTTAAATAATTAATAGATCAAAGAAGAAGTCTTAGTGAAAATTTTATATTTGAATTGAATGGTAATGAAAACTCTACATTTCAAAACTAGTGGGAAATGACTAGAACAATTTTCCAAGAGGAAAATGTAGAGCTGCAAGTATTTATATTTGAATAGGAGAATCCATCTCAAAAGTTACAAAAGGAACAAGACTAAACTTAAAGATAGAAGAAAGGAAATGTTAAAGACTGAATTAATCAAATAAAGATAAAGAACCAATAGAAAAAAAAAAAGCAACTAAATCAGAAAACAAAAGATAAAGAATCCTTTAGCAAGACAGACCAAGAAGAAGAAGAAAAAAAAAAAAGACAAAAGAAACAAATAAGCACTATTGAGAATGCAACTGCTCTGCGGTTACATGGCAATGGGCTGGAGAGAGCGGGCCACAGGAACAATGTCTTCTTTTTATTAGTCTCTGTACATTTCTGTATGATTGAAAGATTTCATCACACACACATAAAATAAAATATGCAAACGAAAACAGAGTGTGGGCTCTGGATTCAAATTGCCTGAGCCTCATTTAATACCAGTTCTACTATTCATTAGTGAGTGCCTTGGGGGACATCACTTAAATTCTCTCTATGCCTCTGTTCCCTGTCTATAAAATGGGGAGAATAAGAGCATTTGGCCCATCAGCATCACACTCCCTCCTTCACCAGGCACTGGAATTTCAGGCCAACGTCTCCTTGGCTCTCATTTTTAAAACTATCTCTCTTTCTAGACATAGGCTTGCCCAGAATCACTTAACACATCCCCTTCACCTTTAACTGGGACTATTTAACATACCTATCCTGAAGACCTTGGAAAGTGGTCTTGGTGCTTTAGACTCTACCCATGAGGAAGTAGAGGGGTAGTCACGGAGGGTGAACAATGAGGGGTGGAGCTGGGAAGGTACAAGGAAAAGAAAGATCCAGTGTTTATGAACCCCTCTCTGAGTGCATCTGCTAGTGTACTAGATGGGAACACCTGTTTGCTTAAAAGGTGATAATCATGTTGTCTACCACTGACGGTGTTTGCTGTCATTCAGCATTACATGGCAAGATCTCCTCATGCCATGGTATGGTTTGTGCACGGTTTCTTTTTATTTTTAAAAAAATATATTTTATTGATTTTTTTACAGAGAGGAAGGGAGAGAGATAGAGAGCTAGAAATGTCGATGAGAGAGAAGTATCAAACAGCTGCCTCTTGCACACCCCCTACCGGGTATGTGCCTGCAACCAATGTACATGACCTTGCCCAGAATCGAACCTGGGACCTTTCAGCCTGCAGCCTGACGCTCTACCACTGAGCCAAACCGGCTTCGGCTTGTGCACGGTTTCTGATGACTGTGTGCTATGACTGGTATGCCAGATCCATCATAACTTCTCCTGCTGTTTTGTCCAGGCTCAGGCACTGGGTAGGTTGCCTTCAATTCCTGGCCACGAGAACCAATACTTACAAATTTCTTCATAAATGACCCCTTGTTAGACCCCGTGAGCATTTTTATGGAATTTATAGTTGGGGGTGAACTTTCTGGGTCACAAGGAGGAGAAACACTTATTTAAACGAAGTCCTGCCAGATTGTTCTTCAGAATGGCGGAACCCATTCGCAGTCCCATAAACAAACAGGGCAATGAAGATTCCCGTTTCCCTATGTACTCTCCCACACAGGTGCTGTTAGTATTTACGTGGGAAGTTCATAGTACCTCACTGTGCTGGTTTTGACATTTTTCTAGTTACTAATAAATTTGGAGGTCTCTTGGATTTTCTCTTCTGTGGATCCCCCCTTTAGTTTCATATGCTTTGTCATTTTTCTATTGAGTTTCCTAAATTTTCTGATTGGTTCTCAGGAATTCCTTGTATATTCTAGAAATTGACCTCTGTGGTGGTTAGCCATCACAGATATCTCCTCCCAGTCTTTGTGTGGCTGTAACGTTGCCGTATTGTCCTTCCATGGACAGCAGAGCTGCCTGGCCTATAGTCACTCAGCTCAAGAAGCAGGACCAAGGTTAGGATCAAGGTTAGAACCCAGGCCGGTCTCCTCCAAAGCCCATGCTTGGACAAAAAAAAGAAAGAAACCCCAAACAAACAAACAAAACCAAAGCCCATGCTCTTCCCACAGTGCACCCCACTGCTCTTTCCTTTCTCCAAAGGGGGCAAGTCCCCCACTCACTCAGGGAAGCATGTGGCTTTTTGGAAAGGAAGGTAGCAGTGTGTCCCCAGGAATGTATAGAAGGCTCTCTTTGGTGCTGCAGAATCCACTTTGATGCTTCAATAAGAGATTTCATGAGTTTAAAAGGCCTTTCCCAGAGCTGCTGACAGCTCTCATCTCCCCATGCCTACCTTTGCTGGGGGTAACCATCACCTTCCTGGTTGTAATTATCAAGCACTAAGCACGTCTCTAAATCGAGCATCAAACCTCAGGTCCTTGGTGACCTGGGTTCTCATTGACGAGCAGAGCTGAATATGCGACACTGCCCCCCACCAGTGTCCCTCTCCCCTGCTCAGCCTTGACATCCCACCAGGCAGTGTCCTCATTTCCTGAGCACCCCACATAAGGACCTCAGGTAATTCACTTCTGACTCACTTCTGCCCTGTTTCCTGCCAAACCCTGCCCCATCCTCATACCATCCTCTTCTCTCTGCTGTATCAGCTTCCTTACAGTTCCTCTGGCCCTGCCTCCTCTCTTGATCATCACTTGTCTTCGTTGTCCCTCTTAGCTCTCCACTGCTTTGTCATGACCTACTATTATATGGCTATTTCTCATGGCTGAAAATGGAGTCTGAGCCACTCATCAGCACTGGCAGGACCCCTTTCCCAGCCGTGAGTGGATCCATGAGCAAGCATCCAATAAGTGTTTACTCTGTTCAGTGTGATGATGGGCACGAGCAGTTTGACAGTGAAAAACAACCCCTGCCCTCAATTTTCTCACAGCATAGTCGGGGGCAGACATACAAGCCATCTGACGCACGCAGTGTGGTAAGTGTGAGAACAGATGTGCTTAGTGACTAATTTGGCCTAAAGGGGGATGGAGATGTTCAGGGATGACCTCTTAGAGGAGCTGATACTGGAGTCAAATCTGGAAGGATAGGGATGAATTTTCCAGGCGGGCCATGTTAATGAAGAGCATAGGCATGGCAAGGAAGCAAGTTGGCATCATTAGGAATGCAGGTTCTAGCCATCTTTCTCTGGGGCCTTTGAGGACCACACATGAAAACACACACTGTGAGTGGCAATGAGTGCTGTAGGGAGGGCTGCTGTTAGTTGTTCTCTGGTTTAAGATTTGCTTCTGGAGTTGATCTGAAATAAGAGAAATGCTGGGCTTCTTGTCTAATAGGTTTGGGTGGCCTGCTCCCAGGGCTGTCTTTATGTGCCACGAAAAAAGCGCTGCCTAAGGCTGTGCTTTGGGTTCAGTGGTGGGGCTCACTCTTTCTCCTTGCCGTCATCTGCGTGTTCTGTGTCTGAGCTTTGCCTGGCACTCCCAAGAGGCTGGAGATGAGAAAGACTCAGCACTGGGGAGTCAGGCTGGCCCTGGTTCACATGCTGAGTCTGCCAATCACTGCTTACTGATTCCGGCCCTGCCTCTGAGGCCACCTTGATTAGTTTGGGGCGCTTCTCTATGCTTTGGGTGATCACTCCAGGAACCAATACTTGGTTAGTTGAATCAACTGTGTGTTGGTGTTAGTAATTTAATTCTGAAGGCTATTTTATCCCTAAATTCTGGGGGAACATTCTCCATGTAACTAGAATAAAATGCAAACCTCCTTCCTTGGCCTAAGAGGCTGTGTGAATTAGCCAATCTCATCCCCCTTGAGCTCTCCAAGTCCCACTCACCTGGCCGAGATCATTGCTACCTCAGGGACTTTGCACTTGCTATTCCTTTTGCCCAGAACTTGCTTCTCCCTGATTCTTTATAGCTGGCTTCTTCTCATTTATCAGGTACCAGTTTAAATATCAACTATTGTCACCTTCCAAAAGTCATAGGTTCAAAACCAGGAAAAACTTAGAATACACCGCACTAGGACAAAATAATTTTAACGAAGCAACTGCAAATAAATTAAAACTAAACTTCAAATCAGTCAACTGACACTTTGTAGAAATCTTTACAAATAGCTGAAGTTTGCCCAACCATGCAGATTGTTGTAAACTTAAAAAAAAAAAAAAAAAAAAAAAAAAAAAGTCATCTTTTGTTTTCTTTTCTTCATGGCAAGTATTACCTGGAATTGTCGCATTTATTTATGTACTTGTTTACCGTCTGTCTCCTCTGCAGAATGTGAGTTCTGCCCTAGTGGGGACCTTACCTATCCTGATCACAGTTGTACCCCAGAACTGCGAATAGTGCCATGGGTATGCTGTGTACTTAATACGTGCATTTGAATCAATGGGCAATGGAAATAAATGGAGTTACTAGAAAGAAGAAGTAACTCTTCATCGGAGAATGGGTAAACTAACTCCTTTGGTACCTATAAAGTTTATGCAACTATTCACGGGACTAAAACATATTGATGCACAGAAAATCTTTTGGCTGAGAGCATCATGGAGAGTGATCATAGATGAGTAATAATTATATAAAATTATTAAATAAAAGCATGCTGTGGGAGGCTCGGGGACTGAGCCTAGCATATTTTAGGCCAACTCTTGATTCTGAAATCAGGTTGGGGAAAGTGTCTCACCAGGTTATATAAGCTCCATGGCTGTCATGTGGTGAGAGGTGCTGGCCTTGGGGAGGCAAGGCCTGAGTTCGAGTTCTGCTTCTGCTTCTTAGCTGTATGACCTTGGACATTTCCCTTAATCTCTCTGGACCTGTATTTCCTGTGAAATGGGAGCATCCTCACTGCCGTGGGGGTCAAGGGCTGATTTGCACTTGAACAAGCATAATCTTGGTGCAAGGTAGGGAAGGAAGCAGGGGTTGTCATCCTGTGATCCTGCTCTCTGGGCAGCTCTAGCCGCAGCAGTGCAGGCTCAGAGGTCATGCCAGATAAATGTGTGCTGAATCCTGGCTGAGGGACACTCACTCTTCTTTAACCTCTGTGGTCAGAAGCCAGCTTCCCACAAGCCTCATAGACATGACGTATTGGAGCTTGAATTTCATCCCTGGCCAAAAAAATGTCCTAGTCTTCTTGGCTTTCACTACTCAGGATTTTTTTCTAAAATAACAGAACTAACAGTGGCCAAGGTCAAGACTGTCAAAGAAATGAAGCCCCTGCCATTGGAGGACTGGGAGGGGCTACTGAGGTTAGCTGCAGGAAGGCACTGGAATGCCCAACATCTGTTTAGTGGGGCAGCCCCGGTCATCATGCCACCTGGTTGGGGAAGAACCTAACCTCCACCATGAGATGCTACCCTAATCTTTGAGACACATATGGTCATGGTTCTTTTTATTTGTGCCTCTTTGGGGTGGAAGAACTAGTGTTCAGACCCTGTTGTTCTGACCTGGAATGAAGGGGCAGGTGTCATGTGGCTTGCTGTGGGGGCCTCAGCTTTCCTACTTTAACGGTGTCTCGTTTATTAGAATTATTTATTGGGCATCGTATGTGGGATCAGGGGGCACTTGATAACTTCTGATGCCCTTCCTTTTTGATGGCTCTGTGACTTCTCCTTTTTGCTTAGAAGATATATTCCCCATGGCTAGAGGCAAAGAGGAGATTTCCACAGTAACTTCTATTCACTGTGGACCTGGGGAGAGGAATAGACTTCTGTTAATGGTTAGAAAGAGACAGCTGGAAGAAAGCAAGTGGGCTCACGGTCTCTCAGGCTCCCTCTATGCCCCCGAGTCCTGCCAGCATATTTGGGAAGAGGACTAGCTGGAAGTGACTGCCTGACAGTGAGTCACTGTTTTTAGGCTGCCTTGCCACCAGAAGCACAAGATGTGTTTGGCACACAGTGGTGCCCCTTGCTGGTAGAGGCTGCAGGCTGAATAGAAAGAGTGAAGGATGGGGATCCAGGTGGCTGGATTCCTGGGATCTGGGACCTTCGGGCCCTCACCTCTAACCAGAAGGCCTTGGACCAGGACCCGGAGACAGCTAAGGCATGGCTGGGGTTACCCAGGTCCATGCTCTGCTCCCCTCCCCCATCCTAACAGGCTGCATCTGCTCTGCCTTTTATCTGTCCCAGGGAGGGGGTGTTTCTCACTTCAGAAATGCAGCAACTGTTTGAGTAGTGGGTTCTCAGCCCAGTGGTCCACCTTCTCTGGACCAAGGAACCCTGGTCCCTTCAAGCAGTCTTGGTATTTGTAGTTTTCTTCCTGCACAAACTTGTCACTATTACCTTTTAAATGAGGTGTCCAGGTGGGAACACAATACAGGTGTGACCCTGCCCCTACAGAAGGGATGCTTGAAAGCTGCTGAGTAGTGTTTAGCATTCAGACATTTCCCCAGCTGGCCGTATCCTCTGTTTGTGCCAAATCCATGGCATCCTATTAGACATCTGTCCATTTCAGGCTGAGATAGAGTTTTACGTCTGTGTTTCTCATGTTTGTAAGTTTGCCTGAAGATAGCTCTAGACACAAGGACTGACTCTGGCGCCCCCTTGAGGAGAGCTGGCTGGGCTGGGCTCAGGCAGCCACACATACATACTCCGGGGGCCAGGGGCTACCATCTGTCTTAAGGCAGCAGATAGTTTAATGACCTGGACAGTTTTGTTTATTGAAATCATGTTGGGGCCTTTTTATACCATTGTAACAAAGGTCTGACTGAGTACCTATCTGCTTTCTCAAGCAGATGACTCTGGGCACTCTTCTTTATAACTTGGTTAATGGCTCATCTTAAAACAAGGCAATTTTTCTAGCTCTAAATTATTTGACTCTTTGAGAGGTAGATAGGGCCTGTCTTTACAACTTCAATAGCTACCATTTTTTGTGAGTATTGGCCTCTCCTTTAGGAACTGATTGTGACCCTAAAAAAATAATTCATCCCTTTCCCAACTTTATGCCTCCAAATGTCCATTTCTCACCTTCTCCTGATGTTTTACCATTCTCCACCCGCTTTACCCGAAGACGCTCTAAGTTCAACAGGAAGCAGCAAAGCTCAGTGCTTAAGGGCAGTTTCTCTGGAGGGGCCCAGTCTGGGTGTGTGGTGTGGGCCCATCACTGACCAGCTGTGTGACCTTGGGGGAGTCACACGACCTCTCCACTTCTGCCCCACTATCTATCTATTTATTTATTTTTTATATTTTATTGATTTTTTTACAGAGAGGAAGGGAGAGGGATAGAGAGTCAGAAACATCAATGAGAGAGAAACATTGATCGGCTGCCTCCTGCACACCTCCCACTGGGGATGTGCCCGCAACCAAGGTACATGCCCTTGATTGGAATTGAACCTGGGACCTTTCATTCCACAGGCCCATGCTCTATCCACTGAGCCAAACCCATTAGGACGTGCCCCACTATTTAAAAAAAGGGGAGGGATAATGCCAGCAACTGCCTTATAGACAAATACATGTTAAGTGCTTAGAACAGTGTTTTAAAGAACCATTCATTCTTATTGTTGTATATCTATGTGGTGAGGTGGCAAGTACAACCCAGAGTCACCACTGGATTCTCTTCCTTTAGGAAACACAACAAGAAAGCAAGCAAACAAACAGAGGACATGGGTCCTGATGTTTCTAGTGATGTTTGTTCTTAGGGGGGACCAGCACAGACCACTGTCTCCACCATCAGAAGAGCCCAGCCAGTTGACAGGCAGAATGGCCAGGATGGCTACAGAGAGCAGGTCAAGCCACAGGTTTAAGCGATGAGGTCATAATTGGGAGTTTATTTACTTCTGTCCAAAAAACACTAACTAAGGGCCTCATGGACCACACCCTGCAGCAGGTAGAAAGGATCCAGTCATTGGAGGACTAAGGCCAGTGGGAAAGATAAACAGATCAATAAACAAGTACTGAAAGGGAACATCCTAGGAGTCTGGAGTTGCTAGGGAGAGGTTGGAAGTACCCAAAGTCAAGATGTAGAACAGTAGATCCAAGAGAGTGAGATTTGGCGATATCAGGTTCAAGGCCATTGTAGAGAAACCCATGGCTTGTGTGCCACATAGGTCTCTGGGCTTCTCAAAAAGACCCACACTAGAAATGAATGGTGGGTGTTAGAAAGCTACTTCTCAAAGTAATGAGTATGTTTCTTTCATCTCTACTAGACAAGTATAATATATATTTTCTTCTAAAAGTAGTAAAACAATGAAGCTAAACTTATTTTGAATTGATTCCTTCTCAAATGAATGTGATCATGTATATGAAAAAACAAATCTCTGAATAACCAATGTTCACCACAGCAGTGTTTTTAGGGACCCAGTCAGGAATGAGGGTCAGTACCTTGGAGAGCTCCATGGGGGGTTCCAAATAGCTGAGGCAGGCAACTAGTGTGCTATGAGGCAGAGCCTGCTGCAGGGACCAGGCAGGTGCCAGCCACCACCTGCTGTGGGCATCATTGCGTGGTATTACTCTCAGGTGGAGGCCTCAGAAATGGGTCACGGCAGATGGGGACCAAGGGCCCAGGGTGGAGATTAGATATCAGTCCCCTCCCCGGATGCAGTCTTTCTGGTACCCAGGAAAGATCATTGCACCGATGATCCTGGAGTCACCTCGTAGGCTCTGTCACTAGGGTGTTTGTGGAGTTTTGTTGGCTTAAAGGTGGTTGGCAGCATTTCTTTTCTAGCGCAAGTGACGTAGTTATTTGAGATAAGAAATTGAAAGGGTTGTTGCTGCCTGAAGGCAGAACCAAAGAACTGGGACAAGCTCAGCAGCAGTTCTACAAGTTCAGCCTCATGGATATGCGGATTTCTCCAATTACCCAGTCCATCCAGTAAAACCTGACTGACTGCAGCTTGGAAGATGCACCACATGCATCTGGTGTGTGCACTGTTCTTTCCCATCAGATGAGCGAATGGGTTGGATATTTCTCTTTTGGAACAAGGCATGCAAAAGATAATTTATAGGTTCAGGAAAGTCCCTCGCCAGCTGTGAACTCTGGCATACTGTCCGCATATTTTGTACATAGAGCTCCTCCATTGCCTCTTTTTTTCTAGCTCAGTACTGCCATCCACTGGTTCCCCCATCCACTTGAATGTCTTTTCTGTGCGGGACAGGGGTATGTACCCATGGTCACCATATACCCTAGATTTTCAGGGGACAATTCCAAGGATAGGGGCTTTCATTTTTTTCATTAAAAGTGATTCAATCATAAATGTATGACTGACTGTGACTTGATTATATGCTTTTGTAAAACAGATTCATAAATCAGGAAAGGAATCTTCAGCCAAACTGTATGCCTGAATTTTGCATATAGGAAATTTGGTCATCATATGTCCAAGACAGAAAGAAAATAATTTTGAACTCATGAGCCATTTAATCCATTGGAGGAATCACCAGTGTTGAGAAGGAGCCTGAGGCTGCACTGGCTTTGGTGGGAAGGAAGGTCATGATTGATTAGTGATGTCTGCCATGGGCGTCATATGGCCAGTGGTGGTTTGTGGACTGTCTTTGGTACCAGCCATTTCTGCTCCAAGGTCTCACTGTCCTCAAGCTGCTCCAAGTCTTTCTTGTCAATATATTGGGGTGGGGAGTGGGTGAAATAGGATAAGGAAGTCCAATGGTACAAACTTTTAGTTATACAATAAGTAAGTCCTGGGGATATAATGTAAAGCTAATAAAACTATATTGCATATTTGAAAATTGCTGAGAGAGTAGATCTTAAGAGTTCTTTGACCAGAAAAAAATCTTGCAATATGTATGGTGACAGATGTTAACTAGACTTATTATGGTGATCATTTTGCACTATATGAAAATATCAAATCATTATATTGTATGCCTGAAACTAGTAAAATGTTACATGCTAATTACAATTAGAAAAAAGAAAAATTATGTCACCGCTAAATAAAAAAAGTTTTAGAGATAAATGATGGTGATGGTTGCACAACAATGTAAATATATTTATTGGTATAGAACTATACATTTTAAAATGGTTAAAATGTAAATTTTATGTTGTCACATATATTTTCTCACAATAAAAAAAACCAAACAGCCCAGCTGGCATGGCTCAGCGGTTGAGCATCGTCCTATGAACCAGGAGGTCATGGTTCGATTCCCAGTCAGAACACATACCCGGGTTGTGGGCTCAATCTCCACTGTGGGTTGTGCAGGCAGCAGCTGATCAATGATTCTCTCTCATCACTGATGTTTCTATCTCTCTCTCCCTCTCCCTTCCTCTCATATATATATATATATATATATATATATATATATATATTATTTTTTTTAATTTTTTTAAAATTTTTTTTAAGTAACATTTAAGAACAAAAAGCCCCAAACCAAACAAAACTTTGAGAAGTGGCTAGATGCTTGCATAGTCTCAAACTACTTCTTTTGATATTTATTAATTGCAAAGGGCAGAATAGTACCTTTACAATGGAGGTACCTGGCAGATGCCATCTTACCAAAAATAAGAGGTTACTATCGCCAGTAACAGGATATATTCATGTAGTCCCTGAAACATATTCTGTGGTATCCTTGTCAAAATACATAATTTCAGTCTAATAAAGAGAAAATATCAAATAAATACAGGTAAAATGGCATTTTAAAAAGTGAACAATAACTTTAAAAGCATCCAGATCATGAAAGACAAGGAAAGGCTGGAAACTGTTAGAGATTGGAACAGACTAAGGCTTCCTAACAACAAAATGCAATGTGGAATCTTTAACTGAATCCTAGAACAGGAAAAAGAGGACCTTCGTGGAAAAACTGGTGAAATTCAAATACAGCCTATCATTTAGTTGATAGTATTGTATCAATGTTAATTTCCTATTTTTGGCAATACTATGGTTATATAAGATGTTGACATCAGGAAAACCTGATGAAAGGTATTCAGGAACTTTGCTGTTTTTACAACATTTCTATAAGTCTAAAATTATTTCAAAATAAAAAGATTTTTTAAAAAAGAATAAAAAGGCTGTGTGTGTTTTTTTAAGTGGACAGGGGAGTAAAAATATAATAAAAGTGGACTAAAACTAGGGCTCTGGAGTTAAACAAAAAATCTCTCTATATATAAAAGGCTAATATGCTAAGTATCTGACCATCCAACCAGTTGCTCTGACACACACTGGCCACAAGAGGGTAGATACTCAATGCAGAAGCTGCCGTGATGTGCACAGAGAAATAGCACCATGGACCTGACACCCACAAAGCAATACTTGGCTTTCCCCAAGTGGGACACAGGCCCCACCATCACCCCAGAGTCACACCCTACCAAATCACAGCTAATGCTGCTGAGACCCCATGACTCAAAATACAGTCTACAGTCCAGCCCAGCCCAGAAATGGTGGCTGTGGGCAATGGGTAATGATGTCACATAGCTTCCTCTCCCTAGTGATGACTAGCCTCCTTGCAGTTTCTTCAGCCCAGGAACATGACTTGCTTTATAGCCAGGTGAAAACATTTTACACTTTAACCAAATGTCTGTGAAGCATTTTCCTGTGCTTCATCTCATTTGATCCTCACAGAAGTCCTGGAGTAGGTAGATAGGAGACTCAGTGGAATCCTATTTTCTTTTCATTAGCTGGAAAATGGAGATTTAGAAAGCTTAGAAACTTGACCTGACTGAAAAGAAGTAAGAAATGGTGGACCATGAAAATGACTTCAGGTTTTGTCACTGTGCAGACTATATTTTACCCTTTGTTCTCCTTGTGTGATCTACAATAATAATCTGCTTCATGTTGATATTTCCTGCTTTATTGCTGACAGTTATCTAAAAGAGAAGTTGGGGTGCTTCACTGGGCTGGAAAAAGTTTAGCTAAATGAGAAAGCAGATCTAATTAAGCAAGTTTATTCTATATCTAGAGTTAGATATAGAATTAACTCGTACTTATGTGATACATATAAAGCTCTCACTGGCACCAATCTCACATGTGTGTTTCCATCTGTCATTGTTGATTGTGAATTTGGTTGACACTTCTATTATAGAGAAAGGGCGAATAGTGATATTAAAATATTTCTTCTAATTAATTTCCTTTCAATGTGCACGAATCTGTGCACCAGGCCACTAGTAACAAATAAGTTGTCTAAGTCATCAAAAGTGAAGGACTGTTGCCCTGATGTGGTAACCATTCCAGAGGCTGAAGAGGCAGACCTACGCCTCACATTGCCTTCAGAAATAGAGCAGGAGAAAGGGATGTGCTAGGGCTTCTAATCACTCTTTGCACAGCACACGGCCAGCCCTGTTCTGAATCCAAACAGGGCTTCTCAACTTAAGCCCATCTGGCTTAATGGGGAGAACGTGGTGGTTGGCGGCACACAGATCTGGCTATAAACCTGAATGTTCCACATATGCCTTGGGACCATGGGACGGTTACTTAACTCTTCTGTTTACTGGTCTATAAAATTGAAATAAGAATACCTACCTGTCAGGTTTATTGTAATAATTAAATCATCAAGCATATTGAAAGTGCCTGTAGTGGTGCCTGGCACATAGTAGCTGCTCCATAAACAGGAGCCTTACCACAACTTGTAAGGACAAAGGACTGTGTTGCTTGCTCCAAGGCTATTTGAATAAACCTATTTTACATAATGAGAGTTGCTTGTACTTCGGGCAATAATTTCATCCCACTTTGACTCACAAATCCATAAAATAAATACAGGAAGTGACCTTTGCTAGGTGATTTGGAATTTTAGTGGAAGGTTCTGTAATTGCTGGTTAACGGGCCCAGGAAAGAGGCTCTTGTGCAATAATTGGAGGTGTGCAGATCGGGACGTTTAATTACGGGCTGGCCGCCTGGAATAGAAACCTTGGGACCATGACAACACCTTTCTGCATTAGCCTGATTAAGTCAACAAATTCTTCTCAGCTCAAACTGCTCAGGGACAAGGGCTTTCTCCTGCTGGATCCTTTGGGTCTTGACATGCCAGGCCAAGTCCTTGACAAAGGCAGGACCAGGATATGACAGGGCCTCTGCTTCAGAGGCATCTGCCATCCTGCAGGTGAGACCAGTAGAGATGGACCTGCTAGGGAGAGGCAGAGCAGTGTATGGTCTGCAGAGGCAGCAGAGCCCAGGGCTTAGCAGAGCCTGCCTGCCCAGGGTCAAAGCCAGGCCCACTGCTGACGGTGGTGTGTGCCTGAGACACGTAACTTAACCCCTTTGGGCCCAGTTTCTAAAAGGGGGTATCATAATACTTACCTCCTGGGGTTGCTGTGAGGATTAAATGGGATCATGTATATAATGTGCCTGGGACAGTGTCTAGCACATGGTATCATTGTTTGCTATTATTATTGAGTTATCTGAAAGGGAACGACTGCTGGGTCCAAGTTATCAGGGAAGACAGCAGGGACCATGGTGCCTTCTCCACCATCCCACTGTTGGCCGGAGCATCCTCGCTCCTGCCCTCCGGCCCCTCACTGCTGGACACCTCTGTGCCTTTGCACCTGCTCTTTGCCCCTTTGACCTCCTGACATATTCCAACGCCTGCACCATCTGAGACCCAGGCCAAACATCGCGACCATCATGACATCCTTCCTGCCCTTGGCCTGTCCCTGACGGGTCCTTCTCCTGACCTCCAGGAGCACCTGTCAGCTGGCGACTTGAGTCCTGTCTGCACTGCTCAGGTGTCTTGGTTTCTCGTGCATCTCCCTCGCCTGCCATGCTGGAGGCAGGCAGACTGGGATATCCACTCTGCTCCTAACTTGCTAGAAGTGCTGGAAAATCACCTCCCCTCTCATCTCTACAAATGGGCACACCACCTGGCAGGGTTGTGTAGAGAGGGTGCCTGGCCTGTCATTGAGTCTCAGTGAAGGTCGCACTCTTCCCTCCCTCTCTCTCCCCTCATCTCTGTCTCCTTGGGAGAGGTCAAACACATAAGTCTCTGAGTGCCTGCCTCTCCTGCCCTCTGGGTTCCTGGGACCCACCATGAGGCCAACACATGCTGGGCTCGGCATAGGTTTGTACCCCTCCCCCAACCCCCTCCATTTTCTAGGGCAGGGCTGTCAGATAGTGGGGAGGGGGTCCTCAGTGCGAGGGTTAGTAGTGGAAGGGAAAGGGGTCCAAAGCCGCATGGCTGTGGCCTCTGGGTTCCAGCCTGGGCCTCTCCTGGGGTCAGCCTTGCTCTACCAGAGGAGAACCAACTGTGCTCTACTTTTAAATTTGAAACATGTCAGTGGGCACGATCTCTCCCACATCAGAGTCCAGGGAAGTGGTGGGGGTCGAGAGTGGGTGGGGAACGGGGGTGGGGAGGTCGGAGGAGAGGAAATTCGGCTCCATGACCGTGACTGAGACCTGGAAATGATTCATCCCGTCCACCTGAGGGGTGTAGGTTGTGTGGGGGCGTGAGCACGTCACAGTCTGGGTCCTGTCCATTGACCTTTCTTGGGAAAAACAGGGAAGGCCTTGAGCCCAGAGCCCCCAGCCCTCGGGGTGTTCCTGAGATGCACAGGAGTCTGAGTGAGGCTGAGGGTCGTGCCACCCCGTCCCTGCCCCTGCCGGGCCCCTCCCTGCTGAAGTTCTGTGGAATTAAAGCAGCGGTATCATTCCTGCTCAGCTTTTCCTCATACGATGCTGCTGCTGTGAGAGAAGCTGCCCCTTCCTGGACGCTGGCTACATGCCAGGTGCCCAACAGGCATCATATTCTCACCACAACCTTCAGAAGTGGGCACTTCTCTCACTCCATTTAACACATAAGGAAACAGAGGCTCACGGAGGTGTAGCATGTGCCCAAGGTCTGGAAGGGTGAGAGTGAAGTAGCAGGGGCTCCTCCTCAGGGCTGTGGGCCCCCAAAGCAGCAGCCACGTGACATGCTGTCAGAGGGGGGATGAGGAAGTGGGCAAAGGATAAGGCCTTGGAGCTCTCAGGATCATCTGTCTCTCCCCGTGTGCTCAGGTTGGTCACCTGGCTGAGTGCCTGAAGTTAGGACACCCAAGGCTGTCAGCAAGAAGAGGGGAGACAGGAAGGGCACAGCTTTGGGGATGGCAGCTGGTCTAGGCTGGAGGGAGCCTCGGTGGGACAGTGAGAGGGTTGGTCCAGAGGACAGAGGGGAGCAGCTAGCGGACCTCAAACCTTTAGGAAGGGGGGCGGAGGGCAGGCTCCAGAGGCGTTTTCTGGCGGGGAGGACAGAGAGAACTGACATCTTGAAGATACCTGCAGTGTTCCAGGCCTTATGCAGGGAGCGGGCCCCCTGCCCAGAGCGGGGACCCAGATGAGTTTTTGCCTGGAGGAAGCTCAGTGGAGCAGCGGGGGGTGGGGTGGGGGGGAAAGGTGAATGTGACGTGCTCTACCAGAAACAGACGTGCTATGTAGACAGACACGTGCAAGTCTCTCTGGTGGGGAGGAAGGAGGAGTGGATGTGGGGTTGGTTAGAGAAGTATGCCTATTTGAGCTGAGTCTTTAAAAAAAAATATATATATATATATATATATATATATATATATGTATATATATACACATAATTGATTTTTTACAGAGAGGAAGGGAGAAGGATAGAGAGTTAGAAACATTGATGAGAGAGAAACATCCATCAGCTGCTTCTTGCATACCCCCTAGTGGGTATGTGCCTGCAACCAAGGTACATGCCCTTGACCGGAATCGAACCTGAGACCCTTGAGTTCACGGGCCGATGCTCTATCCACTGGTTAGGGCCTGAGCTGAGTCTTGAGTGGCGAGCGGTTGTTCTTTGGGCAGCCTGAGGGAGGCAGCATGGGGACACATGCCAGGGAGAGGGCCAGCACCAGGGGGAAGGCAGGCTGGGCTCTGGGGGGAGCAGCTGGAGGGGCAAGCAGGGTCCAGTAGGGAAGTGCCATGGGGTTATCCAGCGGCGCCTGGACACTGCAGGGTGAAGCCAAGAGAGACTTAGCTAAATACTTAGATTGGTATTCAGAGAAGTGACTCTGGCAGCCAGTGTAGAAGATGGGCGAGGCAGGGGCTGGGCCGTTAGAGAGGCTGGGAGCTCCTGCCACGAGGGTGAGAGAGGAGAGTCCTGCTAACAGCCACCCCCAAGCCCAGTTGCCACGTCGAATCAGCTCCCCCTCCTGGATGAGGACCAGAAGAAAGGTGGGGCAGTGTGGCCCATTGTCCTGCAGACGGAGACAGGGACAGTGGACACAGGCCCCTCTGACGGTGCCCGACACGAGGCTGAGTGCTCTGCCTGCCAGGCAGATGTTTTTGCTGAAACTCAGGGTGAATAAATGGGGGCATGGAGAGAATAAGGAAGTTGCCCAGGTCATACGGCTGATGGTGGATGAGCTGGAATTCCACCCTGGGCCTTGTGACCTCAGAGGCTGCCCCGGCCACGAGGGGCCAGTCTCTGGACTCTGCCTGGCTTCTTGTCTCACCAGTTCTGAGTAGCTGCTGCTACTACTACTTTTTTTTTTTTTTAATAATTTTTAAAAAATATATTTTATTGATTTTTTACGGAGAGGAAGGGAGAGGGATAGAGAGCTAGAAACGTTGATGAGAGAGAAACATCAACCAGCTGCCTCTTGCACACCCCCTACCGGGGATGTGCCCGCAACCAATGTACATGTCCTTGACCGGAATCGAACCTGGGACCTTTCAGTCCGCAGACCAACGCTCTATCCACTGAGCCAAACCGGCCTCGGCAACTACTACTACTTTTATTTATTCATGCAACAAATACTGATCTCAACTACGTGCCAAGAGCGGTGAGTCTGGGGTGAGCTAGGCACAGCTCTGGGGTGCACAGCCTCATAGTTCTACAGAGGAGAGCGTGTCTCTCTCTCTCTCTCTCTCTCTCTCTCTCTCTCTCTCTCTCTCTCTCTGCACAAAGTAGCTTGTGGGAGAAAACAGTCAGATGCTCTCAATGGATGATCTTCACTGGGGCACAGGAGATGCTTTCTAAAAAATATATATTTCATTGATTTTTTTACAGAGAGGAAAGGAGAGGGATAGAGAGCTAGAAACATTGATGAGAGAGAAACATCGACCAGCTGCCTCCTGCATATCCCCCACCAGAGATGTGCCTGCAACCAATGTATATGTCCTTTACCAGAATCGAACCTGGGACCCTTGAGTCTGCAGGACAACGCTCTATCCACTGAGCCAAACTGGTTTCGGCAGGAGGTGCTTTTGGGGAAGAGGTGGTTCAGAACCCCTTTCCTCCTCACGTGCCTTGTGCTCGTAGCTCCCCTGCTGTGCTCTCATCTTAAGCCAAGGGACACGAGGCGGGACACAAACCCTGGCTCTTGCGTGTATATCCTCTCACCAAGGCATATAGTGATTTAATAAACATTCCTCCCAGCCCCCCAGGCCAGCCTGTCCTCACTACCATCCTAGGTGGTGGCACTGTCTCATCCCCATCACACAGGGTAAACTGAGGCTGAGAGGGGGTGTCCTGGCCTTGCTCTAGGTCGTTTGAACACATACAGCGCCCTGTCCTCTGCCTCCCTCATTGAGTGGAAGTGCTTGGTGTATATCCAGTGGGCATTTCTAAAGGCATCAGACCAATTAGGTTTCCAGCTGGAATATTAAATATTTAAAATCCTCTCATGTCCTTTAATTGTCTGGACACCACAGAGCTGGGAAGGAATGGCCTCATGGTTCATGTGTACTTGCTCACCAGGAAAGCTGGCCTTGCTTTCTTCTAGAACCTTCTTGTGGGAATTAGCTCTTGCCTTCTAGTTGTATTTTATGCTGTAATTCACTTCCCAGAATTAAAAATGTGTGTGTATGTTTCGGGGGAGGTGAGGACGAGGATGCTCCAAAAACAGTCAAGCATGGGATTCGTTAAATCCTCTAATCTATTCGCTCTCCCCAGCTTATGGGAGAAGAAGCTTGAAGGCACTACAATTAAACGCGTGTACATTTTTTTCCTAGGCAATTGTGGAGAACGGGTTTTTATAATTCAGGACATATTTTAAATGCTTCAAGTGGTGCGGGTGAATTTGACACCCATAGTAAATTATTTAATAATCTAAGGAAATCTAATTTCCTTCCCCCTTTTTCATTCTCCCTCACTCTCCTCTCTCTCTCCTCTCTCCCTCTCTCTCTCTCTCTCTCTCTCTCTCTCTCTCTCTCTCTCTCTCTCTCTCTCTCTCTTTCTTTCACATAAAAGTTCGTTTTCGTATGTTGGGTCACCTGAGGGAAATGAGCCCAAGAGCAGTTTAGGACACCAGGCTCTGTTTCCGGTTGTACTACTCAGTAGTACGTGACCTTGTATAAAAGCATCTAACATTGCCGAGCCTCAGTTTCTGTGGCTGTGAAAGGGGCACAGGCATCCTTATCTGGCAGGTTTGTCTTGAGATTGAACACATTGGTGTGCGTGAAGCACTGGGTACAAACCTTGGCAGAGGGTGTCTTGGACTTTTGCCCAGGAGCCCGCTCATCTGATGGTGCAGAGAACCATGGAGCAGACGAAGGACAGAACCGGTGAGGGCTGTGGGAGCGGGAGGGAAGCCCGCCTTCGCAGAGTGGCTAAGAGAAATCCCAGGTGGGGGCATGTAAGGCAGGTTTTTTAGAGTCAGTAGGAGCTAATTGCACCATTATTTACATAACCCTACCTCATTCCAAATAAAGCTTTGAAATGGTTTACAGGCATTCGACACGAAGGTAAAATGAAGGAGGAAATAAGGCATAGGAAAATCAGGGGATCAAACTAAAGCCATGGGTAGGTTAGGACCTAAAAATGCTGGGGGTGATTGGCATGAAGCTTCTTAGCAATGAAAACAAAAAGGGAACGTGATCAGGCTGGCAGGTCTTAATCATTGTGTCCGTAGGATAAACCAGGGCCCAGGATATGCACGGCTTTCCCGGGAGCTAAGAACTGAGTCATAGTCTCCCCGTGACCCCTCCACGAGGGGACTCTGTGTGACGTAATTCTTAGTGTCATCACTACAATAATCATGTCATTCCAAAGTGAATGCCTCTGTCAAGTGTGCTAGGTGTGCCAGGAAGGGAACAGTGTTCTTGGCAAAAGAAACAGCATGAGCCCGGCTCCAAGTTTTTTAATTTATCTTTTTCAATGCTCACAATCCTGAGGATATGTTTTTCATTGATTCTAGAGAGAGAGGAAGGGAGAGGGAGAGAGAAAGAGAAACATCGATGTGAGAAAGAAACATCCAGTTATTGCTTCTCATATGTGCCCCAACTGGATTGTTTCCACAATCCAAATCCACAACCTGGGTGGGTGCCCTGGCTGGGAATCGAACCTGTGACCCTTCGGTGCACTGGAAGACACTCTAAACCACACTGGCCAGGGCCCAGATCCAAGTCTTTATTAGGAGCTCAGTATAGGGTATGCCTGTGGGCCTTGTATTAGCATAGTTTTTGGATGGGGTGACCCAGGGGAGTACCTGGGTAACTAGAAGCAGTCTGGGGGTGCATGGCATTACATAAGGTGAGGGGTACACAGGAAGAGCAATGCTGGGGTGTGGGAGACCTGTTTTGAGTTGGGATGAGACAGGTCAGGGCAGCTGTGGTCCGTGTGCTTGGGCCATCAGTGGCTGAGTTGGCGACTGAGAAGGCAGGCTCTCGGGAGTGCTAGGAGCCCAATTGGCTGGGCTGCCCACTGGCCTTGGCCGCTACAGGCTGACACCTTTATAAAGACATTGCAAGACGTTTTCTCCTATGAAATTCGAAACAAAAACAAACACACATACCCTGCAGGCTGTCAGGAAGCCATGTGAGAAACCTGAGCTGTCCCGTTTTGGGGTTTTTGTCTGTTCTATTTTTGAGGCTGGTAAACTGGTTTCCTGTTTGTTGCAAAATGGGTGGTTGTCGCTGTCTGTGCCTGGCCTGACAGGAGGTGGCCTCACCAGCTCCTGTTGTTCTGCCTTAAGCTGGTTTCCTCCTGAGAAGGGGCCAAGAGGAACCCGGGATTGCCGGGGCGCCGAGCCAGGGCACCCTGCCAGCGCTTCCCAGGATGCCCCGGTGACTGAAGTCGCCAAACGCAGTTCTCAGTGCCCCTGAGGGGACATTTCATACTCCGGAGTCAAATTAGAGACTCAGTAAGTGCATGAGGGCGGGACTCAGAAGAATGAGTCATCATTGGAAGAATAAGGGAGGAAACAAAAAAGGGATATTAGTTGATATGTTGATACTTGCTACAGGGCTCCTATCTCATTGAATTGTTACATGTTATTCCCATTTTACAGATAAGGAGGCTGAGGATCAGAAACATTGGACTCATGTAATCAGGATACTGGCACGTTGATATGTCTTGGAGAGTGAGTTCAACATTCCTCCTACTACCTTTTTTGTTTTTAATATATATATATTTTTTATTGATTTCAGAGAGGAAGGGAGAGGAAGAGAGACAGAAACATCAATGATGAGAATCATTGGTTGGCTGCCTCCTGCAAGCCCCACTGGGGATTGAGCCTGCAACCCAGGCATGTGTCCTTGACTGGAATTGAACCTGGGACTCTTAGGTCTGCAGGCTGACACTCTATTCACTGAACCAAACCTGCTAGTGCCTCCCCACTCCCTTTTTATTGAAGCTCAAAGAGGCAAGAGAAGCCTGCAGCAACTCACACAACCAGTTAGTAATAGAATCAGAAAGTTACTTAATTAGAGCTTTCTAGTCAACTGGTTTTCCAAACAGCCTTAGATGCTTTCCAGCCTGACAGAGAAATAATGCCAGACTGGCATGGACAGAGTTGGACCCTAAGACAGGCCACCCAGCCTGCCAGTGTGGGGTCTACATTTGCAAACATTGCCTCTTCAGGCACCTGGATGGTGACTTCCAAGCTGGCCCTCTGGGTCCAAGGGTTCTACCTCCCACCCGGTCCCCTCACCCCTTCACATCATGCCATTTCAGGCTCTCTGACACCCCTGGGGGGTCCTGGATTACAAGAGGGTTTAGGCCAGGCTGAGAGACCCCACTGGCAACTCCTCCCTTGTCTTTTGGGGCTTAAACATTGAAAGTCATTCTAAAAGTGCAGGCCTGCTTTGTTGGCTGGTTATTCCCTTTGGTTGGTGGTTCTCAACCTGCTTTGGGACCCCTGGGACATTACTGTAGGAGGTCTGAAATCGGTTTTCACACGTGTAGTTTCTCAGTCAATAGAAGCTCAAAAGTTGTCACGAATTCTTTGCAATAAGTCTTTACATGCCTCAGTCTGGAACCACTACCTGGGGCATTCTCAGGTCTTAGGAGCTCTTCTTAATTAGTTTTTCAAATTAACTCAATCCAGGAGTGGTAGAGGGTAAAACACCCCATCAGCCTAGGTGGCATCACCTTGAGAGACCTTGGAGAGGGAAGAAGAGGGAGCAGCTTTTGGGGGAAAATGACCTGGTGGGGGAAGGGTGGGCTTTTGCTCCCCACAGTGTCTCCTCCACTCCTCCTGCCTTGGGTAATGACCCCCCATCTCCTCCTGCTGAGGCTCTCCCTCCCTCTGTGGCTTAGAGCAGACGACCCTCTGCCAACGGCCCAGCATTGTCTCCTTCCTCCACCCTAATCAGCCCTTAGTTTTACCCCCTCTCCTCTGACCTGCCTTCATCATACCTGCTTTTAAGTTCTTTGTGACTATTTAACTCCACTTGGTAATTATAGCTCCTTAAGTGAGAAGATATTATTAATTACTAGAGTCCCAAAGCATGAAATTCATGCACCCAGGTGGGGGTCCCCCTCAGCCAGGCCTGCACCCTCTTGCAGTCTGGGAGCCCTTAGGGGATGTCCGACTGACAGCTTAGTGGGCCTAAGTCATCAGTCCGACATCCTTAGCTCTGCAGAAGGGGCGGGAGAGGCTCCCACTGGCCACTGTGCTCTCCAGCTATGAGCCCAGCTTCTGGCTGAGTGGCGCTCCTCCTGTGGGAACACACTGACAACCAGGGGGCAGCTCCTGCATTGAGCGTCTGCTCCCTGGTGGTCAGTGTACATCACAGCAACCAGTTGTTCCATCATCGGGTGGAAACTGGCTCTCTGACATCCCTGAGGGGACCTGGATTGCAAGAAGGTGTAGGCCAGGCTGAGGGATCCCACTGGTGCACAATTGGGGTGGGGGAGGGATGCGAGAGGTTGGACAGCTGGGGAGGGACCATGGAAGGGCTCTAGGGTGTGTCTGGCCTGTCTTTCTCAGTCCCAATCGGCCAGACCCCAGCAGCAAGCTAACCTACTGGTCAGAGCATCTGCCCCTTGGTGGACTGGTCGACTATCTGCCCCCTGTTGGTCAGTGCACATCATAGCAAGCAGTTGAGCAGCCTTAGCATATTATTAGCATATTACACTTTGATTGGTCAAATGGCAGACCAGACACTTAGTATTTTAGGCTTTTATTATATAGGATAGTTTGTTCTCCTCACATTGTGGTCCAGGGCCTGATCATGTGGAAGAAAGGGAGAAGGCAAGCCCTGGCAGAAATACTGGGAATGGGAGGAAAGAGTGGTCCCAGATCAACCCATCTTCTTTCCCCTGCGCCTGCCATCTTTGCATAGGAAGCATCTTGTCATGTGGCTCCTAATACCTCAGTGCTTTGCAGAATTTGTGAAAGGGGCTCCTGCCTTACTTTTGCATAGCTGGCCATTTGAGATCCCTCTTTAAGTCTGTTTTTGCTATTTATTGCTGCCTAACAACTTTCCCAACTTAGTAGCTGAAGACAATGATTTATTATTTCTCACAATTCTGGCAGGGTTGTTCCCGGCTGAGCATGGCTGGGCTGACTCCAGGAGCGGCAGTCACCTGGCAGCGGGGCTGGACTCACACGACTAGGGCCACAGTGCTGGGCCACGTCACTCTCCCACGTGGCCTCCCAGCCCCCAGCAGGCCAGACCCAGCTTGCTCACAGCACGTGGTCTCAGGGTTCCACAAAACAGAAGCTGCCAATGTAGGTCACGAAGGTTCAAGGAGTGGCCGCAGTGGGGCCCTAGTGGTGGAGCCTTGGTTAAATGAGCAGGGGAGCCGGAGCCTTGGCTCAGGCCTTGTGCTGGGCTGGCAGACACCTGCCCAGGTATGGGCTTCAGTAGTGGGTGCTCCATAAGCCTCAAGAATATTCCTACAGAGACCTCCAGGTGACAAAGAAAGGGGTCATTGGATGGTGACTTTGTGCCATGCCATCCATACACACACCTGGAGAAAAGGGAGAGGAAGACTTCTCATTGGTTGCAGAGCACAGCTTCCGGAAGGATCAGAAAGAAAAGGAGGAGGTGGAAGCCAACGTCTCTGATTGCCAGATCTTGTGGCTTGTTTTCATCTACATGAGCACATCAGTCCTCAGCGCAGCCGAGGAAGCCTTTATCAATAGTCCTTGTGGGGAAGAGTGTGGGATATGCTGCTTTGTTGTTTTTCAATTTTTATTTTATTTTTATTAATTATAGGATAACATACTTATAGACTAGAGGCCAGTGCATGAATTTGTGCAGGATGAGGTCTGGCCAGCCTGGCCCTGATTGGGGCCTGATCAGGGCCTGGCCAGCTGGGGGGAGGGGCTGTGGGAGGTTGGCCAGCCAGTCTCACCCCAATTGATGTGAGGGGGCACTATCTGGGGTGGAACTGGATGGGGGGAGGGGCTGCGGGCCAATCTAGGTGATGAGGGCAGATCAGGGGTGGGGCCAGCCATGAGTAGGAGCTGTGGGTAGTGGGCCAACAGCCCCGCCCCCGAATGAAGTGGGAGGGCCGATCAGGGGCCAGCATCCTAAGGGAGGGGCCATGGATAGTTGGCCAACTGGCCCCACCCCTGATCACAGTAGGTGGAGCTGGCTGGGGGAGAGGGGCCATGGGCCTATTGGGGTGGTGGGAACCCATCAGATGTGGGGCCAATCTGGGGGAGGGGCCACAGGTGGTTGGCTGGCTGGCCCCACCCCCAAATCCAGCTGATTCGCTCGCTGCATAGCGACTGGTCATTCCAGTCATTCCAGTGTTCTGGTCACTGGCTATATATATATATATATATATATATATATATATATATAATTTAGAATATATAGAATGCTGAAACCTGGTAAGGGTAAACTGCCTGCTTGGTTAGTAAGTGTGGAGTGTGGATTTGAACTAGAGAGAGGCCGCAGCATATGCCCAGGGCCCCTCTTCATCCACTCACCCACTCACTCAAATGGCAGATTGGATGCTTTCTGTGTGCTGTGGATTACATCTTCTCATTTGCGTTTACAGGGAAAGAATCTGTCAGGAGGCAAAGGTAGTGACAGGGCTGGGAAGTATGTTTAATGTCTGTATAGAAAGGTAGATAAGAAATAAGTACAGGTGTGTGTTTGTGCATGGGTTAGGACACACGCATACCTTTCCCAACACTACCCACTGGCAATGGTGCTCCTGTAGAAACGGGCACACCCAGTGCCAGGTCTTCGTCTCCACATGCCCACTTTCCAATAGAGCTGTTCCTCGGAGAAACGGCTGATTCTGGGGCTGGGCCGGGAAAATACAGCTTGAGCCTGGAACATTTTATAGTTCTAGAAAGTCAGGAAGTGCTTAAACACAAAAACAAGGCAACAGATGAGAGTGTGTCTAAAGGACACAGGATCAACTAAAAAGAGCTCTCAGTGGGCAAAGCTGAAACAATTGGAGCAGTAAAATAAGTAACAATAGAATTGAATTATAACTGGAAGAACCCATGACTCTACTCATTGCACATAAATAATTGAATAAATAAATAAACAGGGAGGAAGATGAATCTTCTTTGTAGAATTCCAGTGGGTATATGCGCATTATGCCCCTTCCAGTGAATGAACTTAATTCCTCTCCCCTGGAGGGTGGTGACTCACTTCCAAAAAAGGGAGTATGGAGAGGGAACAGTAACAGTCAATCCTAGAGACATGACCTTAACCGAGAGATCAAGCAGAGCATCACCAGCAGAGCAGCTTCTCGGTCCCTCCCTGCGTGACCAGGGTCATGGGACAGTGAAGCCCAACCAATGGGCAGAGGAGTGAAGAACTCAAGAGTGGCCAGGTTAGAAGGAGGACCTGAGAGCAGTCAGAGCACCAGGCTCAGGAAGGGCCACTCTGCAGACAGGAGCGTCCCTGCTGAGGGAGAGGAAGCCAGAGAGCGGGCCCAGGTGTCAGGATCTCTGGCATTGCTGTGGACAGACTGCGCATGGGTGTCCTGGGGATCTTCAGAAGGTAGCAGGTCCCAGTTTTCAGGACCCAAGGTCTCTGTCGTGGCCTGTGATTCTGGGTGTGTCCACTGATTTCACGGCACACAGGACGGGAGCTGCTCAGGACAGCCCACTCCTTTTGGGCCAGTCTGATGCTTGGGAAGTTCTTCCTTAGGTTGAATTGACATCCTCTCCCTCCCATTCCCATTGATCTTTATCCTTCTGTGGGAACGGCCCAGCCATCCTGCCGTAGGGTGGCCATCCACATCAGCACAAACAGAATCCAGGTTCCCTGAGCCTTCTCTCCTGGCTACCCACCTCTCTGTTCTACAAGGACACAGGTTCTGTGCAGGGCTCCGGGGAGGCAAGACCCGGAGCTACAGTCACTGTGCATCTCCTGGTGGTCCTCCTGTTTTTCTCTATTTTCTGTCCAGATTACCAGCATATGTGATGAGCTTGAGGGGAATGGCCATGGTGCCTTGGGCTTTACTGTCCCGTGAACTTGAATGGAATGAAAGGTGTCCTTTTGCCAGGTCAGTCATGGCAGGAGGAAGGTTCCTGCCGGGATGGCTTTGGCAAGGCTGTCTGTCCCCTCCTGCTACTGGTCTCCTGGCAGCTGTTGTTTCCATGCTCCTGGCACTTGGTGGCTGCCTGAGGGCAGCTTTCAGGGTGGCAGCTGAGTGTTTGCCCCTTCACTTCTTGAGCCTCCTGCCTTGGGGCATGAGCACCTACTCAGGGAAGGGCACTGGGGAGGGACAGGTGGTGAGAGGCAGGGCCACGAACTGGGGAAGTCAGAGCCCTGGAGAAGGTCTCTGTGAGCACCAGGGAAGCGGGAGGGAGGTGAGTTATACATCCATTCATTCACCAGCAGACATTCCCTGGGGCCTTCCAGGTACAGTGTGCCTGAGAGCAGTCTCTGTTGCCCTAGGGGAGCCCCATTCTCCCCTAAGGATAGCCCTGGCCCTAGGTCAGCCTCCCAGGCCCAAAAGGATGACACCCCTTCTCAGGGGAGTGTTCCCTGAACAACTTCATGTATGCTCAGGTGCCACAGACTGAGATGAATGACCTGGCTCCTGCCTTAAGCAACCCAGGATCTGGGAGGCAGGGGGGATGCAGATGGACAAGTAAATGGTGGCATGGTATAGGTGCCCTGGTAGATATTTGGGGGCATAAAGGACAGCAGGAGCCATCAGTTCTGCCTGGCAAGGGTGTGGTGAGCGTATCTGGAAAGGCTTACGATGTGGGGTGTCTCTGGGGCTGGAGCTGGGGAGCTAAGAAGTGTTCCCAGGCTGTCCAAGGAGAGTCCCTGAGGAGAAGCAGAGGGTGTGATGGCCGAGGAAAGCATGATACTTGAGGAAACTAAAAATAAATAAGTAGGTTTGGAGCATGGAGTTTGGGAACAGGGAGGGGAAATGTGTGTCTGGAGAGATGAGTAGGAGCCAAACCAGTAAACGGCTTGTATGTTTGTCTTGGATTTTCTGTATATATCACCATGGACTTAAATGACAGAGGCTCAAACACATAAGGGGCTCTTTTCTTTTCCCATAAAAGAACCAAAGGTAGCCAGCCAGCCTGGACTTGGTATATGGCAATTCTACAACATAAGCACCATCTCAGGCTCTTCTTCTCCTTCAGTTACTCCATCCACAGAGCATGGCTTCCATCCTGAAAGCTCCAAGCTTCATCCTCATGTTCCAAGATGGCTACTGGAGCACCAGCCATCACACCCACTGTACTCAGAGGAACTAGAGAAAGGGCGGGGCAGCCACACGTGCCCCTGTCCAAGGGCCTTCTTGGTAGTTCCGCCCAGTGATTTGCACCTACAGCTTACTGGCCAGGGTTCAGTCACCCAGCTGCAAGAAAGGAAGGGAGGTGGGAGTTTCAAAACAAAATGCCTCCTATTAGCAAGGTGTTAAGAGGTCAGAAGGAATTTGGCCATCGAAGGAATTTGGCCATCAAAGGAAGGGAATAGGGTGGTCCGAGGAGAAACAGCAGCAGGTGCAAAGGTGTGTGGGTGTGAAGGAGCATGGGCTGTTGGAGGAACGGGGAGTGGATCTGACTGGCTCAAGTGGATTATGTATGTGTGTGTATGTGTGTACACATATATATGCCCTGCTGACAAGAAAGGGGTTAGAAGGAGTTCTGAGAGGCGGGGAGTAGTTAGGCTAGGTGATATGGTGAATGCAGTGGTAGGGAGTTTGGATTTTATTCTACAGGAAAGCGTGAATCAGGCAGAGACATTCAGGGGTAAGTTAATCAGACATGGGTTTTTTGGAAAATCAATCGGAACACGGATGTCTGGGAGAGAAAGCAGGGGAGGGGTGCTGGTGTTAGAAGGGATGTGCCTTGTTCATGGGGGTAGTGAGGAAGCGTGAAACATGCTGCCTGGGTATTAAATCAGGGGAGTGGAGTTGGCTTGGTGGGAAGGGGCCACGTTGTTGAGGCCTGGAGACGTGACGTGGTAAGAAACAGGGAGCCACGGAAGGTTTTGTAGTCGGGTTTCCTGACTATGCATTCGCCCATGGCCAGTGGGTGCATATCTTTGGCAGGGGTGCTTGCTCTTGCTTTTGGAGGAAGGAAAAAAGGACATGCACTTTAACTGATCACCTTCTATGTTCCAGGTACGCTGCCTCTTACATTTTGCAGATCTGAAAACAAAAGCACCGAGAGTTTAAGCAGCATGTCCACAGTCACACAGCTAGGAAGTGGCAGAACCAGAGAAGCCAGGTCTGCCAGTCACTTCTGACCCTGGAGTCAGAAACAATACCTGACCCAATACCTGACCCTGTTTCATAAACCGGCTTCTTTTACTCGGTGGGATTATTTTGTCTTATATGACCTGGGGTTTGACCCGAGTGTCATGTGATCCTGTCTGGTGAAAAACCACGTATTCACAGCTTCTTTAATTTGTTCTTATTCAAATGAAGCCCTAAAGGAGGCTTTGACTGAGAAAGCAGGACAGGAGAATGCAGCATGGGCTGGGGGCTGGGCAACCATGTGTCTCATCCCAGCCTACCTGGTGACTGTACTGGTGGCCAGAGTCCCAGCTCTTTACTTCCTGTTTAGCATTTTCTCTCCTCAGAGAAGTAGAGAGGTCAGACTAAGTCAATATTTTCCAAATAGTTTGTGGGTTCCACCTTCACAATTCATGCCACACTCATTTACTATTTATTTAAAAAACCTCCTTGAAATATGTTTTCATTTATATATTTATTTATTTATTTATTTACTTTTTACTAAACTTTGGACTAAATAATAGGATCTGCTCAATCATGGTTTTGATTTGATTTGCTTTTATCTAAGTCACATTAAGCTCATAATGATTAATAAAATGCTAAAGTTTGTCTTCATAGCAATCCTATATCATAAAAGGCTAATATGCAAATAGACTGAACAGCAGAAGGACTGGCTGCTATAACATGCACTGACCACCAGAGGTCAATGCAGGAGCTGTCCCCTGGTGGTTAGTGCACTCCCACAGGGGGAGTGCTGCTCAGCCAAAAGCCAGGCTCAGGGCTGGTGAGCACAATGGTGGTGGTGGTAGCCTGTCCTGCCTCTGTGGCAGCACTAAGGATGTCTGACTGATGGCTTAGACCTGTTCCCTGGGCCTAAGCCAACAGTCGGACATCCCCTGAGGGCTCCCAGGCTCATGGACTGCGAGAGGGCACAGGCTGGGCTGAGGAATGCCCCCACCAAGTGCATGAGTTTCATGCACCAAGCCTCTAGTAACACAACAACTGATAAATGTTGAACTGAGCACTTTCCTAAGTACTGTACAGATATTAACTCATTTTATCTTGGCAATAACTTTATGAGGTAGATATTTTATTATCCCCATTTTATAGATGAGCAGACTGGAGGACAGAGTAATTACATGGCATGCCCAAGGTCACACTAAATCTACCTTAATTAAATTTATAACTCACTACTGTACCTGCTCCCACTTGGGAAGCACAGTCATGGCTCTGTCTGAGGTGCCACAGTTCTCTGCTTAGTTCTGCTGCTGCAGGTGTGGCACTGTGAGCCCAGAAGTGATCTGGAAAAAGTGGGTGCTCTAGAAGGGCACCTGCCACAGCTACGGGGAGCAGATGGGGAGTGTAAGGGTGGTGCTAACTCCCTGGGTATGAGGAGCAGGCAGCTGGGAGGCCCCATGCCAGGAAGAGCCCTGGGGTTTGGCAGGGGATGTGGGGTTCTGCTTCAGTGGGAAGAAGCTGGGCTCAGCTGCCCAGCAATTAGAGATGGAGGAGGAAGGAGCAGCTGGTTGTCTAACAGAATGATTTACACCAAGCATGTCAAACTTGCGGCTGGCGGGCCACATGCCTCCTTTAAACAAGGCATGCGGCCCACTGGCTATGAGTTTGACATGCTTGATTTACACCATTCTCAGCTTCCTCCAAGTCTCACTCCCCTGATGAGATGCCGTATCAAGAAACCTTGTGTCGAGGGCACTAATTACCTGGACCACATCCAAGGACACCATGACTAGTGAGATACCTGGTGCTTTCCTGTGACAAATGGACTTGGCTGGGCCCCAGAACACATCAGAGCAGCAGGATCCACTTTGCTTTGCTCCGGGTTGGGAGGGGAGTCGCCCAGCCACTTCTTCTGCTTGGGGCCCTCTCCTTCCCCCTCAGTGGGCCCCTGGCTCCTCCGCTGCCATTAGGCGTACCAGCTGGGTGGCCTTCATGGCCACTTCGTCTCCCTGGGTCTGTGCTCATCTGGATACAGCCCAAGCTGCCTTCTCGTGATTTGGAGGAGTCCTGCAAGGGGTCTCCTGTATACCCACAGCCCATCAGCCGTGGTCACCAGGGGTCGGTTCTCTTCCTGCTTCCTGCTCTGGCTCCCATTCCTGCTCCCATGAACTTCTTTGAGAAGCTCTGCCCCTCCCTCTACCTATCAGGTGGTGGCCACACCTTGCCAGGGGGCTTCTAGGTCTCAGGCACAGGGAAGACTCTGGACAGCAATGGGAGGTGAGGTGGAGGTAGGGTGGTACTTTGTCACCTGAGACTAAGCAGCCTGCTTAGTCCAAAGGCATATGAAGCCCATCTTGAGTAGTTCCTAGGCAATGTCTCTGATCTCTGTCTTCAGTGGGGCTCAGAACCAGCCAGGGGGTCTGGGGCATTCTAAGCCTAGGGCTCTGCTTCTTATTTCTTTCTTGCACCTCGTCGGCCCTGCTCCTCACCGAAAACTCTTCCTCTCAGCTTGAAAGTCAGTGTGCACATGAAAGGCGGCACATACAAAGTGATCTGCTAGGAGTGAGCAGAAGGGACATGCATGTATGTAGGAGGGGGTTATTGTCTAGGACTGTATTGTTCGATATGGCAGTCACTTAAAATGTAAGTCATGTAACTGAGGAACTGGTTAATTTTTATTTAAATGCAAATTTAAAACTAAAGCAGTATAGAAAATTTTCCATTAGCCAAAACCGGTTTGGCTCAGTGGATAGAGAGTCGGTCTGCAGACTGAAAGGTCGGTCCCAGGTTCGATTCCTGTCAAGGGCATGTACATTGGTTGTGGGCATATCCCCAGTAGGGGATGTGCAGGAGGTGGCTGGTCGGTATTTCTCTCTCATCCACGTTTCTAGCTCTCTATTCCTATCCCTTCCTCTCTGTGGAAAATCAATAAAATATATATATATTTTTTTAAAAGAAAATTTTCCATTAAACACACTTGATTGTTTTGGAAATACCACAGCTCATTTTAACCTTTACATCCTATAAGATGTCACTGTGCCCAGCCAGCATGGCTCTGGTTGAGCATCAACCTATGAACCAGTAGGTCACAGTTCGATTCCCAGTCAGGACACATACCTGGGTTGTGGGCACAATCCCCAGTGTGGGTGTGCAGGATTCTCTCATCATTGATGTTTCTATCTCTCTCTCCCTCTCCATTCCTCTCTGAAATCAATAAAAATATATTAAAGACATCACTGTAGTTCAGCAGGTCCTCAAATAACATCATTTTGTTCAACATAGCTTTGTCATAATGTTGATTTGATGCTATAGGAATTTAACTCTTGTTAATATCCATTAGCCTATGGTAAATTGGTTTGAATGCACAGTGTTTTGCTTAAAGTTATAGAACCTATGGACAACATTAAGTAAGAACCTATTTATTGTAGGGTATGGGAGATGCCAGCATTGTTTCTAGTACCTCATTAATGATCTTTATATATTTACTGCTCTGTGAAAGTATTAAATATACTGAGTTAAGTGAAATATGCTACTAAAATTTATTTCATTTTGTTCCTATTTCCATTTTTTAATGTGACTACTAGTGTTGCAGAAGACCAAAGAAAACCAAGGATGCTTCTGAGAAAAAAGAGGGACACTGTTTAATAGCCAGCGGACTCAGGGAACAGCCTTCCAAATCTGAGTGAAGGAACATGCATGGGGCCCTCCCTTATATCTCTCTGTGGTCCTTGTCCCGCAAACATAGATTATGCTTCCGGTCTTTTCACAGGCCTGGCAAGAAGGCCCCCAGGTGTTGGGGGTCTCCAGGCCATATCTGATGGTCTGGCCTGGTGACAGCGTTAATAACCCTCCCTCTGGGCAGTGCACTGTCCACAACCCAATGGCCTCTGTAACCAACCGGTTCTGTAAGACCAGTGTCTGGGAAAGAGGTAGGGACTTAATTATAGGTGATCAGGAATGTACACTGAGATTTGCTGGCTTGGATTCAGATCACTAGCCTCCAAATGTCAGGGTTATATTGGAATTAGCCCTTTTAGTCTCCTCACTAGGAAGTTACAAATATCACTCATTTTTTATTAGAAAATATTGGTCTAGACTAGAGCAAAAGTCAGCAAGGTTTTCCAGCGTAAGAGGCCCGATAGTGACTATTGTAGTCTCTGTGGGACATATGGCCTCTGTCTCAGCGACTTGACTCTACCATTGAAATGCTGAAGCAGCCATGAACAACCAGAAATGACTGTGTAGATGCATCCCAATAAAACTTTATTTATAAAAACAGAGGGCAGGTTGGATTTGACCTGTGAGCTCTTGTTTGCTGACTCCTGGTCTAGAGTGACCGCAGGCAACTGGAAGTGGGCTCTGAAATGTAAACTAGGAACTGCTGAGGGTTAAATGAGCAGCAGGAAGGTAAGGGGCCCTGAGCGGATGATGGAGTAAGAAGGGGCCTCTGGAATGATGATGGGGAGAGAGGAAACGCACTATCACTGAGAGCTTAATGTGTGCCAGGCATTTCCCCCATATTTTACTTGTATCACCTCTTCTAATTTTTCTCAACAAACCTGTAACGTAGATACAAATATCATCATTACCCTCATTTTCCAGCCAAGGAGCCAGGACTCATGCTTAGGCAGCCTGGCCAGGGCCTGCAGGCTCTCCCACCTCCTTTCTCAATGCATGTTCCAACCCTTTTATGAGGTGGATGTTAGTAACCTCATTTCACAGATGAACACCTGGGCTTAGTGTGCTAGGAACTTGCCCAAACCCCTATCTGGTACCTGAGCCTGCCTTTGGTCCTAGGTCACCTGCCTCCTCCTTCCGTTGTGTGTCTTCGTGCAGGGAATGCTCTTGATGGCAAAGCCAGGTCTTGTGGCTCCTTGTTCTGGGCGTTTACTCCCTGGCACATGTGGCAAAGGCGATGTCTTTGGAATGGGACCAGGTGCTCTCCCTGCTCCTCCCCAATGCTGGTGGGAGCCCCTGGGACATTGGGTATTGGGCTGGGTTCATGGACTCCATGTTACCCCTTCCTCTCCTCATAGGCCAAAGAAAGGGGCGGGGGCACCTTGGTACCCCACTTGAAAAGTCACCCAATCTTGTGCTTTTCAGTGATCTCCCTGGGTTTTCACTGACTGAGGGAGGCTGCAAAAAGCATGGAGTCAGGGACACCAGAGAAGCATTTTCCAGTGTTCACATATTCCTTGAAACCATGGTCTCCTAGTTTGTATTCTGCTTTATCTTTTTTTTTTTTTGTCTTGTTTAATGTTATCATGGGCATATTAGTAAATGTTTTCAAAAACAGAAGTTACAGCATCTTCCCAATATTCTATTTTATAGAGTTGTCATTCATCATTCACTCAACCACCAATCCCTGTTGGATTAAATGGGTTGTTTTGATTTTTTTTTGCTGTGATAAACAGTACTTTGATAAACATCTTGATACACTAGTGTTTGATCTGTTGCTTCACTCATCTATTCTAGAGTCCCAGGAGTAGAAATGACTTGCTCAAAGGATGTAAAATTCCTATGTGGACCCCTCCCCCATTCCTTGCCCAGTCCTTCAGCTTCAGGGCCTCTTGAGCTGATGGGCTGACAGGGAGAGAGGAGAACGGAAAGAAGCTGAACTGATCCTTATGCAGAAGGAGGGCCTGGGGGTGCGGCAGGATTAGGGAGATCCCCCAGGGAAGATGGGCTGAGAAGAGCTTAGCCAGAGAAGAGAGGGGCCTGAAGAAGGAGGCCAGGGCAGATTGGAGGAGGGGACAGCGGTCTGTGAAGTGACACTGTAGAGGGAAGACCGATGGCTGAGGATGTTTAGGAAGCTGCCTGTGACTTGTACGGGCAATTTCCCTCTGCTTCCTCCTTGGGAGACCTCAGTCAAGAATTAATCATAATTTTCAAAACTTGGGGCAAACCCAATTTGTGTTTTTTTTTTTTCTTTCAAATGTGTCTCCGTGCTGAGACAGGCATTGAGGCCCAGTGTGATTTGAGCTATAGCTTTTGATAGATATCAAGTTACCTGCCAGAAAAAAAAGACATCTAAGAACTTAGACTCCAAAACAGGACCACGTTTTGTGGCACCCTGGAAACAAGAATTATGACTCATAATTTTAAAAAGAATGTTTTCTACTTAAACTGGGAAGTGATAGTAAGATTACACTAGAATTTACGAGGTTTGATCCTAAGCCAAGTTCTTATTCATTTGCTTGAGCAAGTTATGGAAACACTTGGTTCTCTGTCCCATTACTTATGTAACTAGCTGGCCTGACCTAACCCTTCTCGGATTGGGGCGTTGCTGCTGTACCCCCAGGACACCCCAGAGGGGTACGTGGGAGCCCCCACTCACCAAGGCGTTAAGAGCAGAAAGTCAGGAGCAGCCTCTCTCCCTGTTCTGAGTCAGCGCTGCCCGACAGAAGCGTGATGAAGCCACAGATGTGAATCACATGTATCTTACATTTTTCAAGTCACGAGTTAACAAGTGTCCAAAGAAAGAGTTGAAATGAACTTTAATAATACACGTTCTTTAACACAGCGTACTGTTATCTTTGTGCCATGTAATTAGTATGAAATAACTTATAGCGTATTAGACATCTCCTTTTATACTCTTGTCTTCACAATCCAGTGTGTGTTTCACCCTTGCAGCAAATCTCAAGGTGGACCTGCCACATTTCATTGCCCACAGGTGGTTAGTGGCTTTCATATCGGGTAGCGTAGCCTAGGAGCCTGGAGCAGCCCCAAGGGGGCAGGGTCCTGGGCTTCCCCTGAATGATGCTGCCTCTCTAGCCTGCAGATTGCCGGGAACAGCTCCTCTGGCTCAGTCACATGTCTCTCTGCCTTTGCAGGAACAGAAGGACCATCGTGCCTTTCCTACATGGTCCCCGCAGAGCCAGGCCGCTCTTTTACTTTTAAGCCCTGGAAGCCAAAAGGATCGGAGTCTATATCCTTCCCCGAATAGTGGGTTCCTCGCCCTGCCCTGCCCTGCACCTCTTTGAGGAGCAGCTTCCTTCCATGATCTTGGCCTTGGCCACGTGCCCTGACTGACCAGGGCAGGGACAGGGACACTCATTGATTCCAGGGGGCCTTACCTTCCCCACCTCTCTAAGGGAGCTCTGCCCTCACTGGGCCCTTCATTCTGAAGAACACCCGTACCTGTCATCTCCAGCAAAGCCGCCTGCTCTACTCATACGAAGGGGATAAAGTAGATGACTTTGAGGTCTCCTCCATCCCTAGCTCTCCTCGTGCTATTATTCTCATGACACAGCCTTCTTAGGAAGTTTGGGGGAACGCTGATCGTGCGTGTGTGCATGTGTGTGTGGGTAAGTATGTGTGTGTTGAGGAACAGAGCAGCCCAGTGACTGAAGAGAGAGAGTGTCCTGAAAACATCCTGCCCATCACCCCCTCACGATGACTCTGTGAGCCCCGCCGCCTGCCGCTCCCGCCTTCCTCCTTCCCACTCTCCTTTTGTTAAGTGGCACACGGAGTTGTTCTTTACTGTAGAGTTCTGGCAAATAAAAGCCATCCTCTGATTTACAACCCTGCAGCCTCCTCTCTTTGAGTCAGCATGTGAGTCACCTCTTAATGTGATACTTCCGAAGCGTGTGGCGGCTCACTCGGGGAATGAGTGTGGAATGAGCCCTCTCTGCCAGCCCGGCCCCTCTGGCTTCTCGCCGCTCTTCCTGACCCCAACACCCACACCCAACAAAAACACAGCCCGTGGCAGCCTCAGCCAAAGGGCTTAACGTTTTTTGTTTTGTTTTTTTTTCCCCTAATGGACATTTCTTCTTGGATAACCAATGAGAAACTCAACTTCCACATGCCAGAATCTGAAATCTCTATTTCCTGAAATCAGATCTCATTTCTATAACCTCAGTAAATGATCCCATTAAGGATTCAAATAATCAAACTGAATATTTGAGAGTTTATTCCTGTCATTTACTTCATCAAATTAGGCTCCCAGTCCAAAACTAACTATCTTGAGTAGTGTTTTGACGATTCTTGAATCTATTCTTTTCTTTTAATTTCTTAGCTATGTTAATTTAGGTTCTCATCCATTTCTTCCCCAAATTTCAACAGGAATCTCTAGCAGATTCCCTGCCTCCAAGCTTGCCTTCCCTAAATCCATTTTCTATTCATGTATCAAATCAATCTCTTGAATAAAATCCAACAATGGCTCTCTATTCCTTTCAAGAAGTGGTTGAAAGTTCTTATTTAAACCTAAGACTCATAATTATTTATCTCCTACCTACTTCTCTAACTCCATCTTCTAGAATTCCCCAAATAGCACCCCTTTTTCAACTTTGCAGATTATTTCTACATTTTTGAATGTATCTTTAAGCTTCTGACTAGAATGGATTTACCCATCCCCCTTTTTTTGTCTAGGTACTTCCTGCTTCCCTTCAAAACTCTGCTAAGACGTCGCCATTTCCAGGAAACCATTCCTAACTTACCCCTCCACATTTAAATCTGACTTAGTTCTCTTTCCTGTGCTCCTCTATCAGAGCATTTCTGATTCCACCCTACTAGATTCCTAAAAACAAAAACCTACTCATCCACCCATTCCTAACAGTCAACATAACGCCTGGTATGGAACAGGCATTTATTAAACATATATTTTTTAAACAAAGGGAAGGAGGAGAGAAGGGGGCAGGGTGAGATGTATTTGAAAAATCTATTTCAGAAACTGAATTTTAATGTGATTAATGGAAGACAAATGTAAGTAGAGTTGATGGCCTAACAACGGTACCCCACCTAAATTAAGCCAATTCTAGAGCTGCTGGGCATCAATTAATAAAATGAAATGTAACCTGCAGGAGATCAATCTGCCTCCTTCAATCATCAGTTGATGAGAATGGCTCCAAGATAGCACAAATCCTGTTCTTGCAGAGGGCTTCACTTTCTCTCTGTCCCTCGGGAGTTATTCTATATTGAGTTCCCAGGGAAGGGGGCAGGGCCCCTGAGGACAACGCTTGTTCAGATGCAGTTGCAGCCCCAAAGTTTCAATCTGGGTTGAGAGGTCTAGTTTTGAAAACTGGCCCCAGGCACACTGTGAAGACCTGCTTGGAGTGACAGTGAGGGTTGTCCTACCCTAACCTCCAGACTTTTCAGCTCTGATCTGTTGCAGATCTCCTAACTTCCTTCAGTGGCTCCAGGGATTTCCCTGGCGTAACTACTCATTCATTCATTCATTCATTCATTCATTTGCTTCTCTCAGTAAATGGTCATTGAACTCCTCTCTGTGTTCAGACTATGTTTTTTTTTTTAATTGTGCTCACACTGGTTTTTTATTGTCATAAAATATACTTAACATAAAGCGTACCCTTTGACCATTTGTAAATGTACAGCTCAGTGGCAATAACTGTATTCACACCACCATCCACCTCCAGAACTTGTTTCGTCTTGCAAAACTGGAGCTCTGTATTAAAGGACAACTCTCCCAACACTCTTCCTGAGGTTACCACCATTCTACTTTCTGTTTCTGAATTTGATGATGTTAGGAACCTCAATTAAGTGAAATTGCACAGTGTTTGTCCTTTGTGTCTGGCTTATTTCACTTGGTACTATGTTCAAGGTTCATCCATGTTGAAGCATGTGTCAGAATGTCCTTCCTTTTTAAGGCTGGATAATATTCCATTGTAGGGATAGACCTAATTTTGTTTATCATTCCATCTGTTGATGAAAACATGGGTTGTGCCCACCTTTCAGTTGTCATGCCACACTGTTCTGGATACTGGGCATATGCAGGTCCACAGATAGTCTTTGCCTTAAGGGGTTCCCATCCAGGGGAGGAGGACTGACTACTGACAGCCAGGAAGAGTGCACATAGGAGGTCACCGTGGGGACCAGGGAGAGCTACTTGGCTCTGCCCTGAGATATCAGAGCAGAAAGGCTGACAACAGCAGGAAGTGACAACAGAACTGAGACTTGAAGGATGACAAGTGATAGAAGGACATGCAAAAGAAACAGCATGTGCAAATGTTCAGAGGCAGGGGAATCTTGGTTCCTTCAAACCTGCAAGTACAGGGCCTGACTTGGGGCAAGAAGGCGTGTCGGGGAGCAGTGGAGGTTGGGGAGGGGAGCAGAGCGGAAGCAGAGACCCATCATTAGGGCTGGCACACCTCTGCCTATCCCACTGATGCCCAGACACCACTAAAGGGATGGAAGGAGCTCTTACAGGTGCAAGAGCTCACCTGTGTCTGTGTGGAGGTATTAGAGTAAGAAAGGTATCGGTGAGCTGGAGGCAAGACATGGCAGTTTGGAGAGGAAACTGGTGCCGTGGTCTAGTGAGAAAGTGTTGGACCATGACAGCTGAATGGAAAAGGTGCAGTCATTTTGAGAGCTGTTTTGAGAGCTCTTAAGGAGGCAAAATGGACAGAACTCAGGAGCCATTCGGATGTGGTCGGTTCATTTCATTTCAGCAGCCATTTACTGAGCTGGGTCCGGTCATCAAGCAATGGCATCATCAGTTTAGTGCCGAATCATCATGAGGGGGAGATCGGAGTGACTGAAATGTCTGACTTAGGCCTCACACTTTTTCATGATGACGACTTTCCCTGCCTGGGTACATAGACTCAGCGGATATCAGGGCCCTTAGGCAGAATCTGCTCCAGCTCTGCTTCTACAGAAGTGGGTAGAGAAGCTCAGAGAGGTGCGTGATCTACCCAAATGCACACAGCCAGTTCTCCTTCCTCAGGACGGCTATAAAGCCAGAGGAAACCCCCTCCTCCATACATAACCCTTCTGTTTTAGGAGATTTTTATTGTCAAGTCACCACTGGGAGATCCAGAGATGTTAGCAAAATTACAAACAATGGGGAAGCAAGAGCTTGTAATTAAAATTCTCAGCTTTTGTTATTCTTGCTCTTCATTTAAATGTTGGTGGAGCTAAGCCATCCAGCATGCTTTTCTTTCCCAGACACTTGTCTCGGAAATCAGCCCCCGCTGCCTTCTTCCCCTGGCTTTCCCCAGAGTTCCTCCTTGCCCAGGAGGAGCTCCCAGATGCGTGTCTGTGGAGCTGACCTGGCTGCCAATCCGGGCTGCTCAGAGGCCCAGGCAGAATCAGGTCAACCTCCCTGGAGACAGGTGGCAGCCCAGCACCTGTCTGCACCCGCTTCTCCTCCCTGCTCAGGTTTGAGCTCTGTGCATGAGGAAGGTCCCCCCACTCCTTCCCCCAGAGCTTCCTGAAGTGAGGCACACAGGGACCTGCTCTAATCTGGAGCATCAGAAGGTGGCCCATGACCTTGGCCTCTATAAGACATTCACGGAACAGCTCCTGGCTCAGCCTTCACCTGGATGAGGCCTGGCTTACCCGGATTCTGTCATGGGTGTCCTGACTCTCCTTCTTGGAATTTCCAATAGCTGCCACTCCCCCATGGCAGCAGCCTTGGGCCCTGGTGTTCCCTTTGGCACATGCCTCTACTTGGCACATGGTGACCGGCCTGCCCCATTCATCCGTGTGACCTGCAACAGCTCCCGCTCTCTCCGTGGCGTGGTGGGCCTCTGCATAGTGTGAGCTGGTGGCCACCCCCTGGGGCCCCTCCTTCCAGACTCTGGCTCACTGAGTTTTTATCTCTGCAGACTGGTTCTCTTGGTCCTGAGCATCCATCTGAAACCTTGTCACTAGCTCCATGGTCAGCCTGGTTTCTCCATCAGTGAAACCATTAATCCTGAGCCAACCTCTGGGCCTGTTATGTCATTTAATTTACTCTTTTTCAAACCCTGTGAGACACAGATTGCTATCTCCATAATAAGGTGGGGAAAACGAGGTTCAGAGGGGTTAAGTCATTTGTCCAAGAACACCCAGCTGGGCTCAAATCCAGGTCGGTCTAACCCCAATGCCTGTGCTTTCTATGCACCCAGCACCCCTTGCTGGCTACTTGGAAAAGGGTAGGAGAAAGGACTTCCATTACTTTAATATTTTCCACTAATGTTTGCTGAGAACTATTCCATATTCACTTTGCACATGTAACTCATTGGCTCTTACAACAGCTCCTGTTTCCCTATTTTCCACTTGAAGAAGCTGAGAGTCACAGAGGACAGTTTTCCCCAGGTCTCCCCAGGCAGATGTCAGAGCTGAGACTCAGGGCCAGGCAGCACCTGTGGTGAGCCACCTCTCACTTGCACCAGGAGAGCAGGGGAAATGGACAATACACAGATGCACCTGGACAGCCCAAGCCCTTCAGGAAGGGCCCAGCAGAAGGGGCGGGAGATAGGCAACCCTGGCAGCGGGGGCTGGGCTGCACCACAGCCTTTCAGGAGGTGGGCATCTGGGGCTGGAGAGTCTGAAGAGGGAGCAGAGGCCCAGGCAACAGAGATATGTGGCTAGCTGTTCCAACCACATGGCCTTCTCATCGTTCCAAACAACTCCTGCCTCAGGGCCATGTGCATATGCTGTTCCCTCTCTTGTGATGTCCTCCCCTGGCTCACTCTTTCACCTTCCTGTATCTGCCAAGATACCTACTTCTCTAAGAGGTCTTCCTTACCACTCTATTAACAGCATCCTCGTCATGTTCCATCCCCTTTCCCTGTTGTATTTTTCTTTTTACTACTTACCCCCAGTTGATACATGGTATGTTAATTTGTAAGTACCACTAGAATATAAGCTCTATAAGGGCAGAGACTTGTTATGTTTTGCTCTCTGATGTGCGCCCAGTCCCTAAGACAGTGCCTGGCTCATCACAGTTCAGCTCCTGCTCAGTCAACATTTCTTGTATGTGTGAGAGAATGAATGAATGAAAGAATGATTGAATGAAGCAGGAGCCCAGTCCCTAGACCTGAGATGCGGTGTCACAGCAGGACCAGCTCCCAGGCTGCCTACATTGTGATTGGATGCCTGAGCAGTGGGTCACAGCTGCACGTTCAGAGATTCAGTGTCATTTTAGATGCCCTCTTCAGGGCATTAATAGCATCCTCCAGAGGACCACGGTGCACCAGCATAGGGTAGGCTCATGGGGCTGAGTGGCAGGTGGCAGGGACTCTGCTCTTGGGACCTGCAGGGCCTCTGGCACCTCACTGAACAGCTGGACCACTGTGATAGAGGAATACTCAGGAAGTGCCCTGGACACTGAGGAGCAGAGCAGACACAACCCGCTCAAACTCCAGGCAATAATAAGCACCCCGGCCCAGTTTGTCTCCTCTCCCTGCACTAGTTACTAATGTGAGAAAGTCAGCTTTTATGACTGTGCATGAGTAAGGACGTCACCTGCTGTTTGAGCTTTTACTAGAATGTAAGCTCTGTGAAGACAGGCTTTTGCCCGTTTTGCACAATGTCTCACCTAGTGGCAGCCCCAGACCACCCACTGGGTGAATGGGTTTGTGAATCGATCATGTGACAGGGCCCAGCAGGAAGCACTCAGCAGCCCCAGTGCCCACTGCTGTTGTGGGTCTGCATTATTCCCTTCCTGGCGATCTCACACCCATGTCTCCTGGTGTCTTCACGGGGGGTGGGGCTGGGGAGGTGGGCAGTTGTGAGGTTTATATGAGTGATACCTGTGGGGTGCAGGACCGTGCCTGACACAGATGTCAGCTCCTATAATGAGCATATAACTGTTCCATTTTGGCAGATGATGGCCTTGAGCCTTGGCGAGGCCTAGTAAATGACCAAGGTCTTGACCGTTAGACTGATGCTCTTTGATCTGTGCACCTAGAAAGTCACACTTTTGAACTGTTATCTGTCAATTAAACTTATGTGATCAGATCATTGAAGGGTGTAAACCTTTCTAACAGGGTGTTAGGCTATGTAATAGTTAAATATTGTGAATCAGGACTTTGGCCTCTCTGGGTGATGGGTTTGGGGATTTACAGAGGGCCCGTGGCTCTGTTAGCTGCCCGACGCGGCCTGGAGCAGGGGGCGGGGAGAGGGGCAAAGAGCCCTCAGCACACAGCTGTGATTCTAAAAGCTAACAAACGCCCAGTGTTCCCACAGACAGGCCGGAGAGATGGGGCTGCGTGGCCAGAACAGCTGGGCGGAGGCTGGTGGCAGGAGGCGGCGTGAGGCCCAGCTTTGTTCCCCGCGGGTCATGGGGACAATCACAAGCATAGAGAAGCCCCTTTCCTCTCTCTGGGCCAAGCCCAGGATTTGGAGATTTCTGCTTGCTGGCAAGGGGAGCCACTGGGAGAGCCCCAGATCAGCCTTTGTACCGAGGCTGGCAGGAGACCAGCACGCAGGGCTGCCCAGCCTGGGCCAGGCCCCTTCACTCCCACACCCTCCTGCCTGCTTGGGAAAGACCCCTGGACCAATGACTCTGAGGCCCAGCAGCCGTCCCAGTGCTGTTGCTCCAGGTCTGCCGTGGGCAGGTCAGCTTTCTCCTGCCCTTGGTTTCCTCACTTTCCTCACCGAGCAGCCCTGGAGCTCAGAGGAAGAGCTTAGTTTCATGGCTGCCACCTAGTGTATGTGTATGTGCCACACGCGCTAAAGATCAGTGTACAGAAGAAGGGGGAGGAGCAGCAGGTGCTCACCAAGTCCATAAAGCAGCTGGAAGGGTTTCTAGAAAGATGCAGAGTGAGTGCCTGTTTCCAGAACTCCCTTCTCCAAACCAGTGAGAATCAGAAATGGAGAAGGAAACACCTTCTTTGCAGAAAGCAGACGGTAGCCACAGCCTCGAGCCCCAGCCTGAACAGTCTGGGTCAGATGAATGGGGTGCCTAAAAGCAGCACCCACCGAATGCCTATTGTGTATTGCAGCCTCATCATCTTCACCTGCTTCAGAAGAGGGCCACCTTCCATAAGGGTCCTCCAGGACCAGGACTGGAAGGAGACTCCCTTGGGTGCCGTGTCAGCCTGATCCTGTCCCCTGAGCATGCCCACATACCCATTTTGGTACACCATTGTCCACACTGGCTCATGTGTGGACACAGCCCAGCGGTGCCTGGCACAAAGGGCGTGCTCAGGAAGTGTCTGTGCAGCTGAACTCTCGGCCTCTCCATGGACACACAGCAGGTGTTTGAGTTTTGGGCCCCACGCATCAGGGATGTGAACAGATTTCTTGCTTTGTGAAAGTCTGAGGTCCTTTCGATTTTCTTTGGTGGATTGCACAGGCAGGGCCTGGGTAGGCAGCCTCGTTCCTTTTGTCCACATTCTGACTGCGGGCTTTGTTTAAACACCAGGGGGCTCATCCCTCTATCACGATTGTTATTTCAACTGTAGGAAGCCCAAACATTTGTAGATTTCCCTTTACACTTCTATTATCTATTCATCACTGACAGTGAACACATAGAAAGGGGTGGAGAGGCCTATAGCTGTGTCCGGGGTAACTCCTGGGGTAGTTCCAGGAACTCTCCATAGGCGAGCAGGCGAAACCTAGGGAGTGGGTTATCTGCAGAATAGCGTGCTGACCATTCTGATGGTTTGATCTCAGGAGAATGTGGTTTAATTTGCCACTGAGTAGATCTATCAAATCATGAAATCTCCGTAGTGGAAGCTCAAGGGTCAGAACCAATCCTTTCACCCTCACATAGTCTTGAGATGATCTGAAAGAATACCAGGCTGTTTGGGGTACCCCGAGGCTTGCAGTTAGATGCTGACGCCAGCAGTTCTACTAGAAAGAACAAGGCAATGTCTGAAGCTCCTCTTCAGGAAATCTGTTTGATTCAGGTTTATATGTTCCATAGAAATTTCTTCTCTCACAGTGACTACCGAAAGGGGAGGTTTTTCACATTTGTCTTACATCAAGAACCTGAGGATGGATGGATGGATGGATGGATGGTTGGATGGATGGATGGATGGATGGATGGATGAAGATGGAGATGGAGATGAAGTGAGTGATTGAGTGAATTTGTTTCAGTTTCCATGCTTCAACACCTAGAAACAGAATCTGAGTTGGTGATTCTATTTACCAGAAAGAGTAGTTGTGAAACCTTACATGAAAATTCACACATGATGCAATGCTCTTAAGATCCCATCTTACTCTAAAATGTTTATTTAGTCACTAGAGGCCCAGTGCATGAAATTCGTGCACTTGGCAGGGGGAGGGTCCCTCGGCCTGGCCTGTGCCTTTTTGCAGTTCAGGAACCCTTGGGGGATGTCTGACTGACGGCTAAGGCATGGACCATCAGTCAGATATCTTAGCGCTGCTATGGAGGTGGGAGCTGCTGCTGTGCTCACTAGCATGAGCCTGGCTTCTGGCTGAGCAGTGCTCCCCCTGTGGGAGTGCACTTACCACCAGGGGGCAGCTCCTGCGTTGAGCGTCTGCCTCCTGGTGGTCAGTGCGCATCATAGTGACCAGTCGTTCTACAGTTTGGTTGATTTGCACATTAGATTTTTGTTATATAGGATACCTAAAATTGAGTAATGTCTTTTATGGGGAAAATATTATTTTTTTCTATCTCTGAATAATCTACCCAGAAACCACGGGAGTTCCATAATACATTCAGTCTATGGTTTATTAATTGCAATCCTTTCTGAAAATTTTATATAAAAAGTATTTGTGAAAAATCCAAATACCTACTAAGTACATTCCTATTATGTGCTTGAATTCTCTTTCAAAAAATGTCTAATCAGAATTAATAGACCTTGAATATCTAAAACTCTATTTTTATTCTTTTCAAAGCAGTCTCATCTTCCCTTGTATCAGTCAGCTTATGCCACAGTGACAAACAACCCAATATATTATTAACTGACAAAAATAACTAATTATTTCTTGCTCACTTTACATGAGGACTGCAACATCTCTGGGCTTTGAAGTCTCCACAGGTCTTCCTATTCTAGCACCCCGCTGAAGGGACAGTGGGACCTGTGATACACTGTTTTCTTATTCCAGAGGGAAGGCTCAGAGCATCCTGGCAAAACCTCACAAATATTAGAAAAGCTTCTGCTCAGACCTGGTCAACATCACCTCCTCAGTCATTTTACTGAGAAACGGTGTCACAGGGCTAAGCCCAGAGCCAACAAGGTAGGAATATATGCTCCCAGGACACTCAGGCAGATTACATGACAACAACAGTGATATAGAACCCAATTGCAAAAAGGAATGAAGAATAAGAAATATTAATTTAATCCACCACACCCATCTGTCTATGTAATAAGTTCTTGGTGTTTTGGTTAACTTCCGAATTCTTTGCCCATAGCATTGAGTTTGTTGTTAATTGCCCTCCCTTTTATTCTTTTATTTTCTATTGTCCTTGGCTTGTTCCTTTCCCTTCCACTCTCCTGTACATCATGGGATTGGCTTTGAGAGCTGGGATGTGTTTGGCTGCAAGTAACAATAACCCCCTTAAAGCTGGCTTTGCTGATGTGAAAATGTGTGCTGTCACACAGAAGGAACTAGGGAGCTCCAACCAGCCCTAAAGACATGTGGCTCATCCCATCTCTCCCCTCCACTCAGCAAGATGGCCCTTTAAATTAAGAGGAGGGTGCCATTTAGCCACTGGATCAAAATGTTTCCTGATCATGCCAGGTGCAGATAGATATTGGTAGAGAGAGAAAGCACAACTTGAGTCCTTTTTAATGGCTTTCCCCTAAGGTGTGGCCTAAGGGAGTGACTGCAGAGAACCAGAAGGTCACACATGGCCTGCCTGAGATAGCATCACTCCACGTGGGGGTGCTGCAGAAGAGGCCCCTAGTGGCAGGTGGGAGTCTCTTAAGGACCCAAACTATCCCAAGATTCACCTTAAATATGTTCAGTCCAAAGAGAAGCAGCATTAGCTTCGAAGCGCAGCAGTCAGATACAACTTTTCCTGCTCCTTACCTCATACAGCCACCCCCACCCAGAGGCTACCCAGAAGGGAGGGGTGGACACACTGGAGAGGGCGGAAAAAAGGTGACAAGCAAACTGCTCTCCTGTGGCCCCTCACCCTCCCCAGCTCAAGGCAGGCCTGAACTGGGGAGGGTGAAGTTCTCATTTGGGTAAAGCTAAACTTTTTTCTTCTATTCTTATTAGTCCAAGTTGGTCTTATTACTTAATTGAAACTGTTTTTTATTGTACAAGTGGCAGTAAGTGTGATTGCTTATTTGTTTGTTTGTTTATTTGTGTGTTTTTTTTGTTTGTTTGTTTAGGCGAGGCCTTCACAGACCATTAAGAACATTATTAAAAGAAAAAAATAAAAGCAAATACCCTTATATTTCCAGAATTTCTCAATATCCTTTTACATTATTGCTCCACCCCCTCTCCAGCAGCCTTTATGGATGCTGGTTCTTGGAATTGCTCCCCCATGAAATTTTAGTGCCACAGATGTGCTGCAAATCTATTTATGTACTGCGGCCCTTTAGAGGGCCACACTCCATTGTAATAATTATGGTTTTTCTGCCCAATAACATCTGGTGTTCCTAGCATAACCATTTCTCCAAAGAGCTCTGGTTCTCAGAAACTTTTAATTACCACAGAGTAGCCAGACAAGCCAATGAAGTGCCTGGGCGTCCTCTGAAGGGCGAGGACAGTGGCTCTCAGGGCAGGTGTAATGGGGCAATGGGAGATAAAATGCAGTTTTTTTATGTATATTAAAACCACCTTCTTTGAGATGAGAGGAACTCCTCTGGGGGCCAGGAGGAAAGCTGCCAGTCCCAAAGAGGAACTGCTTTTGTGTCATCTACACGAGAGCTGCTGAGTTTGTGAATCAGCAGAGAGGAAGCTACAGGCCCCCTGCTCAATCTGACAGTAACCCCTCTAGGGTTGACCAGCTGGGCTGTGGGGTGTGGCATGCTTTGGAAAGGGGACTGCTTTCCAAGGGCAGAGGCTGGTTCCTATGGCAGCTCTGGATACTCGTGTCAGGGCCTGCGGTTCCTGAAAGTCCATTTTATGTGTGATTTTCAGCCTCTTGGGGCCATGATGCTGAGATACTGATCAGAAAGAGCTTGCATGGCAACACTCTGGCCGAGCACTTCTGCAGCAGAGTGGACACAGGCTTTCCTGACATCACACGCTGTCCTTCCCTGCAACTGCTGGAATTAGGAGTCTTGAGGGGGAAATGCCGGCCACCTGACCATGCTGCTGGCCCAAGGCCCGAGGAAGAGCCCTGAGCTCAGAAATCAGATTTCACGGGACCTTTCTAGTCCAGCTCAGCAAAGCCATCAGGGCAGGGCTAGACGTTCAGGGAACTATGTAAGTTTTATTTGGAATAAATAGCATAGGCAAACCCTGTAGCTTCCTCTCTGCTGATTCACAAACTCAGCAGCTCTCGTGTAGATGACACAAAAGCAGTTCCTCTTTGGGACTGGCAGCTTTCCTCCTGGCCCCCAGAGGAGTTCCTCTCATCCCAAAGAAGGTGGTTCTCCCTTTGCAAGAAGGGCAGCTGGTGAACAAGGTTCTGTACATCCAAGGAGCTGGATGCTTTGGGCACCATTCCTTCAGCTTTGGGAAGCTCAGAGGACATGAGCCTACGACTCCACAGGTCCCAAGGCAGAGCATGGGGAAGCTGGGTCTATAGGGTAAAGGCAGGAGGACAGAGAGTCAATCCCAGGAATTCGGATTGTCAGAGCTGGTAGGGCCCACACTCCTAGTCCTTCATGAGTTGGGGGATAATGGAAAGGGTCCCCTTCTCTGGGAAGCCTCTCCCATGCTCAGAACACTCACACCTCACTGCTCTCTGCCCGTTACTGAGGAGGGCTGGGAAGGGCTTGCGGATTATAGTCTCCTTGCTGAAAATCCACTGCCCTCACAAAACGGTAGCTGTTGGCGGTGGAAGTACCATGCCTGCTTAGTTTCTGTGCTCTCTTCAACACTCTTCACAAAGCTTCCCTCCTTGTGAAGGCTCAGTGGCACTCTGTGGAACTGAGCCTAAAACCTTAAAGGAAATTGGGTATGGAAGGAGCACAAATTGGAGATGGAATCAGGGCCCATGAGAATGCCCAGATGAGATGTGGTGTCAGTCAGAAAGGCCAGAGGTCCAGGGGCTTGAGTGAGAGCCATCAAGAACCAGGGGGCAGGGCTGGTGGGGAGGGGGTGGGATCTGGAGCTAAGTGTGTACACACCATGCCTGCTTCAGTCAGCATTGCTCAGACCCTCAGTCCAGCTGGCCCTGGCTAAGGGACCCATCACAGGAGGCCACCGTGGGGAGGAGAGGCAGAGACTGACAAGGCAGAAGCTGGGGTTAAGGACAGGAGCAAACTGTCACCAGTCCAGGAGGCATCGCTCAGCATCTTGGGTCAGGGCATGCTTAGAGGGACACTTGGGAAGAAAAAAGGAGCAGCCATTGCTCCCAAAGGAGCCATGACATGAAGTCTTTACTGCCACACAAGCTAGGGAAGACAATGGGATGGGAAAGAGGGAGGGGGCTGCATTATTGAGCACCTACTGGATGTGTTGTCCCAGGCACTCTACAAGCCTTATCTCATAGACTTTTCAAACAGTCCCATTACTTCATTCATTCCATCACCAGTAAATGTTTACCAGATATCTTGTGTATGCACGGAACTGTCCAAGGTGCTGAGGACATAGCAGAGAACAAAACAGGAAAACTCCCTGCCCTTGTGGAGCTTACCTTCAAGGGGAGAGACAGACAACACTCAGAAGAAAAGAAGTCCAACACCCAGCCTGTCTTATGTGTTATGCTCCATGGGGAAGGTGGGAAAGGGGCCTAGGAAGTGTAGAGTTATGATTGTCTATAGGGTGGTCAGTGACAGGTTTGCTGAAGTCTAGAGCTAAAAGTCCAATTTCAGTTTGCTTCTTGCTTTAAGTTCACCAACATAGTATTTGTGACCTGAATTACAAAATGAATCAACACTATACATCTTAACTTCCAAACAAAGAATATTATGGTGAACCATATTTTTCTTTCTTTCTTTCTTTTAAAATTATTTTTATTGATTTCAGAGAGTAAGGAAGAGGGAGAGAGGGAAACATCAATGATGAGAGAGAATCATTGATTGGCTGCCTCCTGCATGCCCCCTACTGAGGATCGAACCCACAACCAGGTATGTGCCCTTGACTGGAATCAAACCTGGGACCCTTCAGTCTACAGGCCGATGCTCTATCCACTGAGCCAAACAGGCTGGAAATGATACGGGAAAAAGTCTCTACCTTCATGGAGCGTGCAGTCTATACATTTGTAAAAAAAAATTAAAGAAAGCTTAGGCTGCTTTTAAGCAATTTTCCCTTAGTATATTATAAATGTCTTTCCATATCAATAAATTTAGAGCTACACTATCATTTTAATGATTAATATACTATTCCATTGGGTGTGTTTATAATAATCTGTTTAACCAATTGTGACATAAAGTGGTTTGGTTTAATTTTTCACTATTTATAAACAAATTGGAGGTGATCACCTTTATCAACTTTTGATGCCTTTTTTTATGTTCCCTTAGGATAAACTTGTAAAACTGGAATTTTGAAGCCAAAGGGCATGAGCTTCTTTTTCTGCTTTCAAGATTTTTTTAAAAAGTCTTCTTATCTTGAAATATAATTACAGATTCACAAGAAGTTCCAAAAATAGTGCAGAGAGGTCTCACATACCTTTCTCCCAGTTTTCTCCAGCAGTTGCACCTGATATAACTATAGTACAATATCAAAATCAGGACTTGACATTGTTACAAATGTGTGCATATAGTTCTCTGTCATTTTATCACATGTGTAGAGTCATATAACCACCGCCCAAGTCAAGATACAGGACTATTCCATCACCCACGAGCTCTCCTTTGTGCTAACACTTTATAGTCATGCTCACCCATCTCCCCCAGCCACTCCCACTACTGGCAGCCACTCCTTTGTTCTCCATCTCTATAATTCAGTCTTTTCAAACATGTTATGCAATTTGAATCATACACTATATGACCCTTTGAGAATGGTTATTGTTTTTTAATATTACCCTTGAGATCCGTCCAAGCTGTTGCATGTATCGATAGTCTGCTCCTTTTCATTGCTGTGTAGTGCTCCATGGTGTGACTGTACCGGTTTGTCTAACTACACACCTTTGGAAGGGCAAGTGTTCACTTTCTACAAATAAGACTGTTATGACTATTTGTATACAGGTGTGGGTAGACATTTGCATGTCTCTTAGATAAATCCCAGAAAGCACCATTGTATATTTAGCTCTTTAAAAAACTGCCACACTGTTTTCCAGAGTGGTTGTACCATTTTACATTCCCACCAACAATGTAGGAGAGACCATTTCTCCACATCCTCGCCAGCATTTGGTATAGCCAGTATTTTTTCTTATTTTAGCTCTTCTAATGTAGGTGGTGCAATGATAGTTCACTGTGGCTTTGATTTGCTTTTGGCTAATTGCTAATAAAATCTAATGCCTTTCCATGTGTCTGTTTGCTCCTGTATAACTTCTTTTATAAAATCTTTGTCATTATGTTTTGCCCATTTTCTAATTGGATTGTTTACTTACTTATTTTACTGTTGGGTTTTGAGAGTTCTTTATATATTGTAGATCCCAGTCCTTTTGTCAGATACTCAACTTGCAAATATTTTCTCCATGTCTGTCACTGGCCTTTTCATCCTCTTAATTTCATCCTCTGGGTTTTTTTGCAGAGCAGAGAAGTTTTTCGCTTCGATGAGGTCCAATTTATTGGATTGTGCTTTTGATATCATGTCTAAGAACTCTTCTCTGAGCTCTAGGTCCTAAAGATCTTCTCCTATATCGTCTCTAAAAGTCTTATAGTTTTAAGTTTTATGTTTAAATCTGTGACCCATTTGGGGTTAAACACAACACAGTTCCTGTTGAGTTCCATTGTTTTGCCTCACTTGTTGAAAAAAAGATCCTTCTGTTACCGATTTGCTTTTCCACCTTTGTTAGGGACCTGTCTTTGCCTGGAACTCTTTCTGGGTTCACTGTTTTGTGCCAGTGGTCCAGGTATCCATCTTTCTGCCAATTCCACACATTGATTACTCTGGTTATATAATCAGCCTTAAAATCAGGTTGAGCATTTCCTCTCACCTTAGTTTTCTTTTCAAATTGTTTTAGCTGTTCTAGTCCCGTGGGCATGTGCTTTTTGAAAGGGCTGTAAGAACCTATTGCCCAAGGGCCCCAAAAGGTGATACTATGTTAAACTTCCCCCAGCAGTGTAAGGAGCTGTTTCCATACACCCACACGAGCACTGGCTGCTACCATTCTTTTTAAATCTCGACCTATCTGATAACTGAAAAAATTACATCACATTCTTACTTTAAGTTGCATTTCTTTGGTTGCCTTTGAATCTAGGCAGGCAGCCAGAGTTCTGAGGTCTCAGGTAGAAAAGTTTGATAACCTTGTGACATGAAGCTTCACATTGAAGGTAGCAGAAATGTCCAAGAGAAAGCAGACGGGTTTGTGGGGCATCCACTGAGAACTCCTTTTCTTCCTTGTTTGTTCTTCTAGCTTCTAGAGGTGAAGTCATCTATCAGCCACATGCGCTCACCCCAAATTTAAAACCTCTCCATAGAAAAGCCCAAATACATCCAGAAGTTGACCAGGCCTCACCTCCATGGCCACTACCTGTTTCTCACGCTGCCATGTTAGCATCACAGAAGCCTCCTCACAGAGTCCTGACTTCTACCTTTGTCCCCTAGGACTTGTTCTCAAGCCAGAGGCCACAGAATTGTGTCTGAAACACAAGTCAGAACCTCTCCTATGCTTGATAACCCCCTTTTCACTCAGAGTAATCGCCGAAGTTGCCGATGGACTGCACAGTCACCGTGCCCAGGCCCCCACAGGCCCTGCTCAACCACTGCTCAGCCATCCTGGCATCCCTGCTCTTACCCAGTTGCTCCCAGAAAGCTGTGAGACCTGCCTGAAAGACAGTTCCCTCTGCCTGCAGTGCATCCCGAGCATCTCCACAGCTCACTCCTTCCCCTTCTCCTGATTGCAAATTGGAACTCCCACCCCAGTGCTCCCTTCTTCTTCACAGCACCCATCACCAATGGACATACTATGCATATTGTACCTGCTTATTTGTTCATTGTTTGTCTCCCTCCCAGAAGGACAGAGATAACGTTTATTTACCTAGTGCATTAGCAAATAAATACACTGCCTGGCATGCAGTGACTACTCAATAAATATCTGATGAATGGATGAACGAACGAACGAATGAATGAACAGCCACCAAGTAACCAACCGTGTGCTTTAAGCATTTGGGTTGTTTCCAAATTTACAACAAACAATGGTAACACAGTTTTAAAGTGAAATGCTCATACATAGTCACGATTATTCCCTTAGTATTAATTTCTAAAATTGAATCACTGGGTTGGGGGGAGTGCCTTTTTAATAGCTTTTGGCAGTTACTTCTCCAGAGAGGCAGAATCGATTGTCATGCTTGCCAGAAATGTGGGAGTGTGTCTTTTCCTACACGCTCACCAGCACTGGGTGTTGCCATTTTTAGGAAATCTTTGCCAAGTTGTTACTTGCCACTGTATACTCAGTTGACATTTCTAGATGGAACTTTGTGTAACTGGATCAAAAACAACCACTTCACAGCAATTCAGTTTTCCTGTGGATGTTTCCTATAACCATCCTCAGAGACAGCCAACGGCAGAACCCGGGCATGTAACCAGCAGAGGCGCGGCCAGGTGTGTGGACACAGGCTTTCCGGGGGTCTGACACCTAGTACAGGAAGCACTGTGTTGTTCAGGGAAGAGGGCAGAGGGCATGTTTTTGAGACCAGGTCTCTGAATTGTTACTTTTCCCAGCCAGGCTTTGAAAAGGAACTGGAGAGTTGACAGTTCAAGGCTTTGTTGTCTTCCAGAGACCTGCCCTACCAATGGTTCTCAAGCTGAGAGCCTCGGACTCACCTCGAGGGCTAGTGAAATACAGAGTGCTGATGCAGCGGGTCTCGGATGGGGCCTAAGAATTTGCATTTTTAACAAGTTTCCAGAAGGGCGATGCTGCAGGTCTGGGAACTTCACTTTGAGAACTGCTGGCCTAGAGGTTTTGGAGTGGGTTTTTCTTTTCATCTTTCTTTCTTTTTTTGCCTGGAGTTTTGATGTTTATTTTGTCTTTTTTCTCACCAGTTCTTTCCCCGACCCCTTCAGGTTGGTTTAGGCACGAGTCTCTGTGTCCCATAGGACCCCCGTCACTGCACTGACCACATCGGAGGTCTATGCCTCTTTTCCCGGGTCTTTCTCCTCTGTTTATAGTGACCACGGTTTATCTCAGTCCCTTCAGTATCTTAGGAACTTCCTTCCCAATGCAGAGGCCTTCAGTGAAGGGTCCCGGGAAGAATGAGTGATTGATCTCCATGGTGACTACGTCATAATCGTGTGTGCTGGCCAGTAGATAGGCACAGGGCAGAGGCTACCTGTCGTGTGAAAACTTGGAGAACTCTCTCATGATTCATTCTTATTCTGAAGACCATCATATTCTGAAGCCATAAAGAGGACATTCCGAAACAAAATAGAAAACCAGCCCAGAGGGCTTGTGTTACAGGTGAGGAAATTGAGGCCTGAGAAGGAGAGTAACTAACTCAAGATCACACACCTGAGTGATGACACGGGGGAGACTTGAACTCCTGCCCCCCCCGCCCCCCAACAGCCTCCTGTGGAGAAGGTGGAGTGAGATGATGAGTGTGGCATGGACTCGGAGCAGAGACTTGGAAACTAACCTGGGTTCCCACCCATCACAGGCTTCGGACACTTCCCTTCATCCCTTTGGGCCTCAGCTTGCCCACCTTCACTCCCTCATTTATTTGGCTGCCATTTATTGATTAACTGCCATGTGAGGCGGGTACCAACAGATGCTTTTGTGGAATTAAACAAGGTCACCTGTGTGAATGCCTCGCCCCAGGCCTGGCACATGGAGGGCATTTGAGATCCTCCTGCCTCATGTGGCTCCTGCTGGACTTCCCGGGTCCTCACTCCCCTATCAGGGCCAGGGTTCCAAAAGGCAGAGTGGTCTCTGGCCCGGTGAGTCTCATGCTCCGAGAGGAAGACAGGGGGAGAAGCCGAAGAACCTCTCTCATTTTTTCCAGGAAGAACACACACCTGAAGGTGCAGATGGGACCTCATGTGATGTCAGCCCCCGATCACATTTTGTGAACTTCCCTTCCCTCTTCACCACATCCTCCCGGGGTTTTCGGTGTCAGAGCTCAAGTGGGAGGTGCAGGCAGAAGTTAAATATAGAAAGGCACCTACTCATGGTGAAATGCGTGGGCCCAGCCTTGGGTGAGGGGGCGTCAGCACCTGCTAAATTTAGCAACTTCACTTCCTCTCCGGTCCCCTTACATGCCATTATGCAAACAACAATGCTTGTCAGTTTCCCTCAGAGGAAGCATCCAAGGGGTGAGGGGGTAACTCTGAACAAAGCCTGACTGTTCAGCATGGGCCTCACCTGGCTGGTCGCCTCTGCTGTCACTTTTTACACCTCCCCATCCCCCCAGACCTTCTGAGAGAGCTGGGCATAGAGGTGTTGCTGATATCACTTTACAAATGAGGACACTGAGCCCCAAAAGGCTGAGGGACTTGCCCAACACCATCATGGGGCAGAGCTCAGACAGAAGCTCGGGGTTTCACATTGACTCCCATATCAGTTCTTGAGAAGCAGCAAGAAAGGGCTCTGGGATTGGCAGCCCAGAGGCTGACAAGCAGCACCCGTTCTATGGCTGTTCCCCAGCCCCTGGGCAGTTTGCTCACAGCGGGTGGAAAGCCTGCATGTTCAGAAGTATGAGCAGTGACGGACCAGAGCCTTGTTCTCAAAGAACTGAGAGGTGCCGAGGCCGTGCCTGCTGGATCAGGTCTGCGTTTTAATAAGGTTCCCAGGTGACTTGGGTACATAGGTACTAGTAAGCTTAGATGGCACTAGCCCAGCGATTTTCAACCTTTTTCATCTCGTGGCACACAAATGAATTACTAAAATTCTGCAGCACACCAAAATATATTTTTTGCCAATCTGACAAAAAAAAAATGGGTATAATTGTGATACATTCACACTGGATGGCTATTGTTGTATTGGCTATGGTCATTTATTTTATTTGACAATCGAAGGGGAGAGAGGTCAGTACTACATGCTTTTAAAATTCTTGAAGTGCATTGGGTGAAAATCACTGCACTGAGTGAGTTGTGCTTACTTAGCCAATTCATGGAATTATATGTTCCAGAAATTTCTTCCTTCACTCCCTCATTTATTTAGCTGCCATTTATTGATTAGCTTCCATGTGTGAGGCCCCATGCTGGAAGATGGGACAGAAAATAGCTGCTGACACTCCTGGGCATTGGTTGTGTGTCTGGTGAGGTGTTTTAGATGGACTAGTATTAATTTGTTTAATCATCACAGCAACCCTCCGAGGCAGGTATGTGTGTTTTATAGCTGCAGCAGGCCAGGGCATTGAGGCAACATGCCTAAGAGCATGGCACTTAGAAAGTGGTGGTAGAATCGGGATCCACCCAGGTATCTGGTGCTTAGCCAGGAGGCTCTGCTGCCTCTAAAGATGGGAGAACCAGAGCGGTGTGACGGGGACAGCGCCCAGGCTCTAGGCCAGAAGGACTGGAGCGATGGGCTGGACCAGGGCTTTGCTTTAACTTTGGTTTCAGCTACAGAGCCATTGATTTGCATAACACCTCATGCAGGTCTTATGAGAGCCAGAGGTGCTCTAGTTGGGCAGAGGTGGCTCCCGAGTTTCCCCTCCCCCCAGGCCACCACTCTTCCCTGGGGCCTTTGTACAGCACAGGCTGGGCGCCACTTACAAGGCCAACTTCTTCATTTTCTAGACGAGGGAACCAGAGAGTCTTGAGATGTCTTGTCCAAGATCACGTAGCTAATGAAAACAAAGTGAGCTGGGGCTGAGTGGGACAAAGGTGACTTGCACGCTGGGCCGTTCTATCCCCGAGAGCACGTAACTGACTTCGGTAATGGTCTTCCACAGGAAATCACTTCATCAGGGATTTCCAAATGTTCTTAGGAATTAAGGAACTCCCATGAGATTGTGTTGACAGCTCTAGGCCCTCTCCCAGACACACACACACACACACACACACACACACACACACACACACACAGAAGTGCACGCGCGCGCTGTAAAGTTTCAGAGAGTTCAGACACTCTCTGAAGTCCAGAAGAAACCCTTGGACTGGGAATGCTTATCCTGCTCTGTGCCTCTGCCAAAGCTGCTCGGGGGAAGTGAGAGAGACCCGGAAAGGGATGGGTGACTGGCCGGCCATGGATACCAGAAGTGCCCAGGATCATCAAGCAGGAAGTCACACATCTCAAACAAACCCCTCTTTACACCCACACCTTCCAGTTGGTGACAGTGAGTGTCTAGAACTTTTTGTTTGAAGGGTTGGAAATAGTCCCTGTTGCAGTGGAAAAGAGAAAGTCCTCATTGTGTCTCTGAGCTGAGTGGAGAAGAGACAAGCGTGTGTGACTGGGGCACACTGCCTTTGAGTGGACACGAGGTTTTTCTAAAAGCAGGAGGCCCTCAGGTATGTCTCGGATTCTCTGCCAAGAGAAGAACCACCTCGCTCTGAGGTGGGCAGAGGGATGGTATGGTGCTGGAGGCTCCCGTGTACATCAGTCCACGGAGATTTCTCAACAGTCACCACGCTCCAGATAGTGAAACAAAACTCTCAGAGCAGATGGCGCCTGGCGCATTTTCCCTCTATTTTCTTGTCAGGCCAATGAATACAAATGTCTTCAGTCCTCTTAGTGCACCTTAGACAGTTGAAGCGAAGAGCCTAGGTTTGTTGAGAACCTACTGGGTGTCTGGCATTTAACAGATGTTATGGCTTTTTATTTACAAAATAGCCCTGCGCCGGATAAGTCAGAGCGTGTAGGCTGCTCAGATAGTGGAGCAGTGGGCACAAGGTCACACCACCAGGGCCTGAGCTGGAAATCAAAGCCGGGGTTGTTTCCACAGCCCCATCGCCTCCCTGGCATGCAGAGAGCACAAGCAGGGCAGCGTGCTGTCAGGCTGCAGCCTCAGCGTGCTCACCTGTGTTGTGGGTTATCTCCTGGCCTGACCCACGGCCTGGCAAGAGACCGCAGGTCAAGGGGACAGAGGAGAGGATGAAAGAGGAAGGAGCCTGAGTTTGTTTCCACTGTGGAGCCCAGAGAAGGCAGCTTTGTTGGCCTCAGGGCAGTTAGTCACTGACAGGTGGGTGGGGGCGTGGGGCTGGGTTAGGGCTGTGGGAGTGAGCAAACTCCTACCATGGAAAGACAGCCCGGGCCCAGACTCGGCTGGGAGAAGGCAGGGGAGGGGTGGGCTGGGGTGGGCTCCCCTCTCCTGCCACTGGTGGTTCTGTCGCTCCTTCAGGTATGTCTAACATGTTTCAGCTGCAGGGAGGTGGGTGGGGAGTAGCAGGGGAGGATGCTGTGGGACAAGGAAGGAGGAAGACGAGAGGCGAAGTGGCTTGCCTTCTTTCTTTGAAGTCACTTCCCCGCTCTGAGCCTCAGTTTTACCCTCCCTGGGTTGTCTTAGAAATTAGACGGGGTTTCATACGTGAAGATGTGGGTCAGGGCTGGCACAGGGCAGGCGCCCAGGAATTGGCTCCTCTCTTCCCCATGCTGTCCAGCTGAGCCTCACAGGAGAGAAAGGCATGTCTCTGGCCAGGCCCAGCTGCCCCGCTCCTTCCTGCCTTCTAAGGGGCCTGCTGCTCTCACCACGGATGCTTTCACCCACCCAAGGGAAGGACCACAAGCCATGACAAGCAGCATCTGAGAGGGGGAATGCTTCGTGGGCACTGAAGTGGACCCTCTAGAAGCCTGGGAGATGAGGAGACCAAGGTCTCATGCGGGCACAAGGTTGACATGGGTCACGCAGTTGGGGATGAGTGCCAGAGCCAGGGCTGGCCCCAGGACTGCGGGCTCCTCGAGCAGCACTCACATCCGGTTCCTCCTGCCTCTTTGCCTCCTGGGCATCTGTGTGGGTTTGCGCAGAGTGAGGGCTTCCAGAACGTTGTTTGTAGGGATCAGTGAAGGAGGAAATATGACGGCTCAGGCCAGTGGAGTGACGGCGTATTGTTAATATTTGTAGAATGAATAAGTGAATGGGAATGACACCTCGCTCAGAGCCAGGCTCTCTGTACATGTTGGTTTTCTTCTTCCCCACTTTTTGCATCCAAAATGCTGTTGTGGGTTTGCCCTGCCAGGGCTGGAGAGAGAAGTGGGCAGTGTCTTCCAGAACCTTGTAGAGTTTCCCAGGGTCTGTTCTCTCCTCTCCTGGCCACGCCAGGTGTGCAGGCACAGGTGTGTGCAGGCAGCAAGGAGCTGCAGCATCCCCTGGTCCGGCCCCACCTGAGTGCACTCACCCACTTCCTAGTTACCCCACCCCTGTCTGGATGGCCTTCAAGGCAGAGTCTCAGGGGCCTGGGGCCTGGCAGCACGGGGGATGGCGGGCACACAGTCACAGTGCCCATGTCTACGGGCCAGCAGTATGGTTGGACGGACAGAATATGGGGGAATCGTGAGATCTAGGTTTGTGTACTGGATCTGCCACTTTTTAGCTGTGTGGCCTTAGGCACGTTACTTTACCTTTCTGATTCCCTCTCGTCCTCTTTAAGATGAGAATAGACAACTTCCTGCTCACACGGTTGTGGGTGGGAAGGGCTGTCCATGACTGGATGTCGGGTGGCTGTGAAAACACTTGGGAAACATCTGAGTTGTGGTCGCGTGGGAAGGCAGTGTTGTTGCCACCGTGCTCTCTCTTCTGAAGCAACCTGGGGAGCAGGACTGAAGAGATGGCCTCGGGTCTTGGCCTTAAGCGGGTCACATGGTCTCTGAGAGATGGTTTTTCTCATCTATAAAGTAAGTGTGATCACCCTGTCCATCTCTCTAGGGTCATCAGCAAGCATGTCAGACAACATCAGGAGTCATGGTTGAGAAGCACTCTGTAAATATTGGGTGGGTTTGGGTACAGCAGTGGGGAGGGTCTGAAGGAGCCCAGACTTCCTTCCAGGAGAGGTATATGGGGGCTGGGCACCTTAGTCTTTCTCTCATAAGCGGAGGGCACATTACAAACCTTCCGGAGCCTCGGTGTGCTCATCTGAAGAGGGACTTGTGCCCAGCACCCAGTGCTCAGTGGGCGGTCACTGGGACAGCCTGTCATCTGGTGGCCTCTATCACAAAAGGAGTAGCCACGGGGGTGGGGCCTCCCTCCCTGGGCCACCACGGCTGAGTACAAGGAAGCCTCTGACCTCACTCCGCTCCAGCCAAAGTGCTCCCCCAGCTCCAAGCGCTTCTCTGAAACAGCCTGGCTTCCTGGAGTTCCCCTGGGCACGTGATCTCTGGCTCCTGATGTTGAAATCCTACTCCAGGCTGCCCGGAAAGCCCCGGCGGTGAGGCCGGGCAGGGGCAGCGAGGGTTCCTTGGGTCTGGCCACATGGCCATCTCTGCGGGTTCTCTTTTCAGACGTTCCTGTTTCCTCTCCGAGGAGTAGTGGGTGGGCGGCTGAGGGAATTCGGGCTTCCGGTGGCTGCGAGGTTATTGCAGGCACATATCATCATGTGGACGCTCTATTTGGGGAACTGCATGCAGGGCTGTGGTTGAATGGCACCGTGGTCCATCCCCAACCCGGCAAAGACGCTGGAATCCACCGTCTGTGGAGCCGAGTGCTGATGTGGCAGATTCCCCGCTCGAGGGTTTCTTTCCGCTGCTTGTAGGGCAGAGGCGGAGGAGGGCAGCGAGCTGACGGTCCGGGGAGTGGCTGTGAGACCTGACAGCACAGCTCACAGGCTGCCAGGAACGTTCCCCTGTGCTGGTGAGGACCCGAGGCACCGGACAGAGAATGACCAACATCTTAGCTGGAACCCAGGGTTGTCTGGCGACAGAGCCACTGGTCTCAGCCAGGGTTAAAGAAGGTTAACCATTCTTAGGACATTTTGTATTCTTCTCCATGGTTTTATCGGGGTTTGTTTAAATTAAAAAAAAACAAAAAAGTTTCTTGTGCCCTCTCAGCCTCCAAACAGACTCCATGCACTGAGAGGTTGTGCCAAGCGCCCCGGCACAATGCCAAGAACCCCACCTGGTGGGCCAGCTACTCCTTCCCAGGGCGAGTCCTGGGACAGTGGGACAGGCCTGCTCTAGAGGGGGTGTCCCCATCCCTGGCAGCCTATGGCACAGGCCTGGGCCAGGGCAGGTGGGAGAGGACCTGTCTTCCTGAAAGGTGACCGATGCCGAATTTGTCTTAGTGTGACCTGCTGTGACCTTGAACTAATCACATGCCTGAGCTTCGTGGTCCTCTGCAGACACAGCCTGGGTCTCAATTCTTCTTCACCGATTACGATGGCATGGAAGAGACAGGGCAGGAAAGGCTCCAGCACAAGGTGGCATGAGGGACATGCCAGGACAGGTTAATGATACCTGCTATATTTAGGACCACAGAGCCTCACAAATCTCTAAGTCATTTCCCCATAAAAAAAAATGAAAAATTAAAATCAAACCCTTTTCCAAAAAGATCTTCCTCCCCAGTTTTGTTTTTCATAAGCCTGAGGGCCTCATGGTCACTAGGGCCTGGGATTAAGGCATTGAGGGCCCTGATTAAAATGCGGTCGTTACCCAGAAATGCTGGGGCCGTGTTGTACCCCGGCCCCCTGCTTCTGTTGGATTAGCTGTGTGACTTTAGGAAGTCATTTCTCTCCTAGGAGCCTGTGTTTCTCCATCTGTAAACCAAGGATGCTAAAGCAAATGTGTAGGTGTAAACAAGACTTTTTTTTTTTAATCTTTGTTGTTGAAAGTATTACAGATATTCCCTTCCTTTGCCCCCATTGATCCCCTCCTCTCCATCCCCACCCCCCATACTCAGGCCTTCTCCACACTATCGTCTGTGTCCATGGGTTACGCATTTGGTTGATCTCTTCCTGCCCCTCCCCCTTCCTTCTGAGATCCATCAGTCTGCTGCATTCTTCCATGTCTCAAGTTCTATTTTGTTTGTCAGTTTATTTTGTTCATTAGATTCCACATATATTTGTCTTTCTCTAACTGGCTGGCTTAGTTTGTTCAGCATAATACTCTCCAGGTCTCTCCAGGCTGTTTCAGAGGGTAAGAGATCCCTCCTTTTTATAGCTGCATAGTATTCCATGGTGCAAATGTACAGCAACGTTTTTATCCACTCATCTGCTGATGGGCACTTGGGCTGTTTCCAGATCTTAGCTATTGTAAATAGCGCTGCTATGAACACAGGGGTGCATGTATCCGATGGCTACCATCAGTAAATCAACAGACAACAAGTGCTGGCCAGGATGTGAAGAAAGGGAACCCTAGTACACTGCTGGTGGGAGTGCAGACTGGTGCAGCCATTGTGGAAAACAGTGTGGCGTTTCCTCAAATAATTAAAAATGAAACTGCCATTTGACCCAATGACCCCACTCCTGGGAATATATCCTAAGAAGCTTGAAACACCAGTCATCAACAAGACTCTTTCCAAGGTGCTCAAAGGTGAGGGGACAACAGATGAGCCATGGGCCTCATAGCCCAGGCCTTCTCCACACCTGCCATATTTAGGGCCACTGAGCCTCACGAGGGCCCTTTGGAGACACAAAGATCACCAACCGAGGCTTGGACAGTCAGAGACTTTCATGTCAAACATAGGGTCTCCCTCTTCATGATGCCCCAGACTTCCACACCATCTGAGACATGAAGGATGGCAGGACTTGGCTAAGAAAAACAGGGTGACGGGGAGCATTGTCAGCAATGGGAATGGAAGGGGCACCTTGCTGAGCTCCTCCCTAGGTAGGCAATAGCTCAGTGCTCCAGGAAAACCCACCGGTAGTTACTGTTCACTCCACTTTGCAGATGAAGAAGCTGAACTGAGATCCATTAAGTATCTAGCTGGTAAGGTCAACCTGAGGTCTTACTTGAGGTCACCTAGCTCGTAAGTGAGCTTTCAACCCAGGCCAATCAGTTCCCAGAGTCTATGCTCATAGGTGGGCACCCACATGCATGAGCTGGGAGCGAGGGGCCTGTTTCTCAGAGGACACAGGCAAGGGTGGGGAAGGCCTTGCTTTGTGTTGGTGTCTAGTGGCTAGGTGGGGTGGGCACCAGGGTCTGAGAAGTGGGGGGTTGGGAGAGCCTAGAGGATCAGCCTGGGGAGACAGAGGGCCTCAGCCACCTCGGCCTGTCTGTATAGAGAAAGAGCCAGAATCCCTTCTGGTCCTTTAGTACTTGCCTTAAGGCTTCACACTTCTGATGGGTGGGACCTAACCGTGCGTGGGACCACAGCTTTCGGTCTGTTTCCTCCTTTATGCTCAGAGCTGCCTTAAAACACACACATGATCTTCTCCATGTCCTCCCCCTGGATGTTCAGGATCTCTGAGTCATTAAATGTTTACTGAAGGAAGCAAAAAACATGTGCCTGGGTCCTAGTATTGCCCTGGGTAAATGCGCCACAGGTATTTGGGGCATGGAATGGTGGCATGTTGTTCAGTCTCTCATGTCACAGACAAGAAAGCGAGGTCCAGAAAGATGAATTTTCTCAAGATTCCTGTTCAGGTTACACATCGCTCCTGATCGCCCCGTTTCCTTGGGTGAGAAGGACCTGGGTGAGCAGAATGCTGCCTCCCTCTTCTTCTTTTTTTTTTTAAAATATATTTTATTGATTTTTTACAGAGAGGAGGAGAGAGGGATAGAGAGCTAGAAACATCGATGAGAGAGAAACATCGACCAGCTGCCTCTTGCACACCCCCTACCGGGGATGTGCCCACAACCAATGTACATGCCCTTGACCGGAATCAAACCTGGGACCTTTCAGTCCCCAGACCGATGCTCTACCACTGAGCCAAACCGGTTTCAGCTGCCTCCCTCTTCTTAAAGCCAGGGAGCCTTGCCATCCCTAGGATCCCACCCTCTCCTGGCCCACCCACCCTTCCAGGGAGCGCTGAGCCTTTGGCATTTTGCCTAAGGAGCTTGGCCTGTTACCTCACTCATAGGAGACACACCTTCCAAGGTGCTGGAGGAGGGCGAGGCTCTTTGAGCATCAAGGGGGACCCAGCTGAGAATGGGGTAGCAGACTCTGGTTCCCTGGAACAGCTGCGGTGGAAGTCTTCTGCCTGGGCACTCCTGGCTGCTAGCAGGGTGGGGTCAGAATTCGGGGACCCTCAGATTGTCTGGAGCATGAAAGGCTGTTGTGATAACCGTGGCCTCCCAGACACCCTGGGCGGGTGCTGGCTGCGATGCTGCCTTGCCAAGCGGGGGAAGGTGTCTCTTCAGCGGCTGTGGCTCCCCCGCACAGCCTACAAATCATTTTTTTAATGAGTTGTCACTTGGACAATGGGGCTAAGTCTGGGCCCTGATTTAGTGTTGTTGCCTCCCCCTTCAATGTTTTTTTTTTTTTTTTTTTTTTTCCCCTCTCTCCTGCTTGCTTTCTTCTCTCTCCAGCCTCCACTTACTGGAAATGAAATCAGTGCATGAATGGCAGGGCGGGAGGGAGGCACGGAGACAAAGAAAAGGCTTTGTCTGGCGGTGAATTTTGATAGCATGTGGGTGGCGGGAGCATGCAGACTTCCTTCATCTGACTGTCACAGAGCTTGCCTGGCGTTGGAGGAGAAGAGATGGGTGTAACCCTCTGGCAATGCCTGGGTCCCCAATTGTGGGGCTGGAAAGAGGGCCCAGCAGGCGGGGAAGGGCAGAGTGGCAGCAGGTTGCTAGCTGGGGGCGGGCGGTGAGCAGAGCCTGGATGCCTCTGTTTTAAAGCAGTGAGCTCAAGCATGGGTGATGCTGGCCTGCGTGGGCTCCCCTCCTCACGATGCCCCGGATTCCCACACCATTGTCGCTCAGTTTCCCAACACTAAGGGCACACTCACTCCTTCCTCCTTGTGGAGTGAACCAAACTACAGAAGTGAATCCTCAGCCGCCCCCGCCCCCCCCCCCCATCTGCACTGCCATCTTTCTCATCATCATGACCATCTCACATCACCATTACCATCACAACCAGCATTTATGTATCACCTACTGCGTGTCAGACGCTGTTAAAGTGCTTGTACGTGTGAGAGAATCTCCCGTACAGTAGGTGCTAAATAGAAATGAATTGCGACAGACTCTGTTTCTACTTTGTTGAGAACTTGTTGGGCAAGATGAAATCACCTCTCCGGGCCTCAGTTTTCTCATTTGTCAGGTGGAGATAATGGTACTTTCTGCAAAGGGTTGTTGGAGGTTTCAATGTGGTAAAGCACATAATATGCTCGGAGGAGGTCAGGGGTTAGCACGCGGTTCCTGTTGGAGCATGCTGGTGGGCAGTATTTCATACTGGAAAAGGGGTGCATTTGGTGTGACAAACATTCTACCATCTGACAGCCTGTCCCGAGTGCCCTATAAGCACCTTCTTTTATAACAAAATTTATTACATATATTGGAGTGACATTGGTCAATAAAATTATATAGGTTTCAAGTGTACAGTTCTATAATACACCATCTGGGTATTGCACTGTGTGGTCACCACCCAAAGTCAAGTCTCCTTTCACCAGCATATATTTGTGCTCCAAAACCAAATGCATCATTGCATCATTCTTACTGCCTGCAGCCATAAATTCGCTTTTTCTCTGCATTCCACATCTCACCAGTGGCATCAGCCAATACCCTTGTGGGTGGATATGGGCTGCAGTGACCACCATTTTCCTCTATTCTTCCCTCTTCCCTTAACACCATCCCAGTCCAGGAGGGCCGGTGCCATTGCTTTGCCCCTGAGCATCTCTACTGGGGCCCCCGGCTGTCCAGCCTCCCTCAGGCTGCCCTCCTTCCCTTTGGAGCATTGTGGCTACCTCCTCTCTAGTTTCTTGGCCTCTGCCTCCTCCTTCCCAGGCTTCCCTCTACCCAGGTAGCCCAGAAGGTCTTTCTAAGTCACAGATATAGCCCATAACTCTTCAGTGCAAAGAAGTGGTCAGGTCCTGAGCACCGGAAGGGATGGCTGGACTCATTTGCCAAGAGGCCACTCCTTGATATTCACTGAATGAATGTTTGTCATTTGCCTTCTCTGGGCCAAACACTGCCATGCATGTGTTAGCTGGCTCCGTGATCCTACCTGTGAGGCAGGTATCACAGTTCCATTTTGCACATGAGGAACTGAAGCCCTGAGAGGTCCACTGGCTGGCCAAGGCCACAGTCAACATGTGTGGTAGAACCTCCATTCTGATGCCATGGTCTCTGAGGCTGAAGGAGCCATCCACTCACTACAGCAGGCGACAGAGACCCAGTGGGCCTGCTGGGTGCAGCCTCTGATCCCTGTCCAGAAAGGGAATGAGGGGTGATGTGGGAGCTGTGGTGGGATTGAGTATGAAGAATAGATCTGGGGGCAATGGGGACAAAATTATATCTCCACCAGCCATAAAAGAGGGAGGAGCCAGTGCAATGGCACTGACCCTCCTGGACTGGGATGGGTGTTAAGGGCAGAGGGAAGAATAGAGGAAAACAATGGTCACTGTAACCCATATCCACTGACAAGGGTGGTGGCTGATGCCACTGGGCGAGACATGGAATGCAGAGAAAAAGTGAATTTGTGGCGTAGGCAGTAAGAATGATGCAATGATGCAATGATGCCAGGGACAGAGCATGAAATGGGGGTGGATTCTGCAGCCCCTGAGATCCAGATACCCTCTGCCAAGTGATGAAGAGGGGATGGGCCTGAGGCTGGAGCCAAGACGGAGTAGGGCAACTTGAGGAGGTAAGGATGAGGGTGAGGTAGACCGGGACATGGAGTACGGCCATGGGTTGAATCTCCACCCTCCACTGTTAAGCTCTTTGCTTTTTACAGTAATTGCCTCTTAGTACCTGTGCGCTGGCAGTTGACTGTGAGTGTTGGGTTTCAGAATCCAAGGACATCCCATCCCTTGGCTTTCCCTTGGCACGTGTCCTCCTCCTCCTCCCTACTGTCCCTATCACTTGGCCTCAGTGCTGCCCCTTGCGGCCTGCCGCCTAGTGCAGCCAGGAGAATACCAGCAGCCCTGGAGGATAACAGCAAGCTTGGGTCATCAGGAACCAGCATGAGAACTCATTGCCATGACATTTCCTTCTTATGATTGCCCAGAATGCTGTGAACTGCTTTGTGTTTGTAGGACGAAGCTTTGCTTCAGCCAGTTTGTTTATGTCGTGAAAGGTGCGGGCTACCTGGTTTGCACCAGACCCCAGGCTGGGTCCTGGTGACTCTGAGGAATAGGCAGGCTGGAGTGTCCTTGCCTTCTGTGGGGGCTCAGAACCTGGCTACCCTGTGCCTCCCTGCCGGTCCCCCATGCTCCACCTAACTCAGTGGTGGCTCTCTGGAAAGTCCCTGGATAATGTAATCTGCTTGGTTCTGTGGCGGGGCAGCCAGGCCTGAGTGTGGGGGGGAGAGGGGCTCTGGTCCTGGAGCATGGTGCTTCCAGGTCCAGGAGCTGCCTAATGAGGATCAGACAGAGTTATAGAAGGGACTCAGGGACTTGTTGGCCCAGGCAAAAAGCTTAGCAGGAGCAAATGGTGGCAACCTGCAGAGATGAGGGTCTCAGGTAGGGGGTGGGGGAGTGAGGGTGCACAGAGCCATGCAGTCCTCAACTCCTGACCTGGCCCTTCCTCACCCATCCTGCCCATGGTTGCTTTCCCTGCTCCCAAATGGCCCCATGAGCACCAACACCAGCAGGCCACCTCCCTGGCACCTCTGCCTCTCAGTCCTGTCTGGGGGCTTTATCTCTCCATGCTGCCCTCTGCTAGCCCACTGGGTTCCTCAGTTCAAATCCAAGATTCTTCGTTTCCTGGTGTTGTGGCCTGGGGCAAGTTGTTTAACTTCAGGTTTTGTATCCACAGGACAGAGGTGATAATAGCTCCTATCTCTGAGGGGGGGGGGGGGGGAAGGAAGGGGGCTGTTAGGGATACAGCAGTTGACTTAGGGCCATTGGAAAAGCACCACTTCAGCACATCCCTCCTGTCTTCCATGACCCAGTTGGAGCCCCACCCTGGTACTCTGGTCCCTTTTCCCCAACTTCCTTTATTGTCTCCTCTGCATAGTCTGGCCCCATCTAGAATCCTCTCACTGCTCCTGCTGCTCATGGCTATTGGTATCTGTCACTGCCTCAGACCTCCTGGAGGACCAGAACTACATCGTGTTTCTTCTCCATCCCCCACAGACTTCCAGAATGTCTTGTTCAGTGCTGGACCCTGCCACAGAGAAACACTGTTGAGTGGAGTCATTTCCTTGTCTGACCAGTATGTATTGTGATTTTTTTAAATCCATCTATTGCTCATGATAAATTTCCCCAAAACTTAGCACTTAAAGCATTAAACATTTCTGACTCAAGGTCACTCATGAGACTGCAGTTAATATGTTGGCCAGGGCTGTGGTCATCTGAAGGCTCGACCGGGGCTGGGGGACCCGCTTCATGGCTCCTCACATGCCTGGCATGCCAATGCCAGCTGTTGGCTGGGACCCAAGTTCCTCCCCACATGGCATCTCCACAGGCTGTTCGAGGACCTCCTGGTATGGCAGTTGGCTCCCCTGAGAGAGTGATCCAAGAGAGAGCAAGAGGGAAGCATGTTTTTGTTTTTTAAATTAAAAAAAAATATATTTTATTGATTTTTTTACAGAGAGAAAGGGAGAGAGATAGAGAATCAGAAACATTGATGTGAGAGAAACATTGATTAGCTGCCTCCAGCACACCTCCTACTGGGGATGTGCCCACAACCAAGGTACATGCCCTTGACCAGAATCGAACGTGGGACCTTTCAGGCCTCAGGGTGATGCTCTATCCACTGAGCCAAACTGGTTAGGGCTGGGTTTTTTGTTTGTTTGTTTGTTTGTTTGTTTGTTTTTTTAATGACTGAGCCTCAGAAGTCATACTGTCTTTTCCATGGTGTTCCGTTTGTTACACAGGTCAGCTCCTTTCAGTGTGGGAGAACTGTCTAGGGAAGTGGTCAGCAAACTCATTAGTCAACAGAGCGGCAAGCCATGACTCTCGAGCCGCATGTGTCTCACAAGCCGCAGTTTGCCGACCACTGGTCTAGGGTATGAACACTAGGAGGTGAGGATCACAAGGCTACCACCAGCACCTACCATGTGGTGAACTGATTCTTCTGTACTGTACACTGCTGAACATGGAGCTGCAAAACTCCCTGGTACACAGGGATTCATGGGACGCTAGATGACTCAGAGCCTCTGGGTAGGTTGGAAAGCTAGCCAGGTTGGTGGCCTGGAGCTTCTTAAGGACAAAGAGGACCCTCAGGATTAAGACCCGGGATCTATTCTCTAGCGTCAGTGCCTTTATCCAGCTTCCCCCCTCATTCAACCAACACGCAGTGGCACCTACCTGCCCTCTTGGCTGCTGTGCATGGCTGCATCTGCTTTCCAAGTCAGACCTGTTAGAAGAAGAGCTATGCCATTCTAAGAGGGAATAGATGCTCTAGCCCTGCGGGTGTGCAGGTGCTTGCTGCACAGCCACTGGGCACAGGTGCCACCCAGGGGAGATTCTGATGCCCACTTTCTTTTGGTCTGTCTGCAGGGGTTGGGCCCTTGCTCCTCTTCACAAACACACCCAGACCCCCGGCTAAGGGGGGAAGCCTCAGCTCACTCCATTTAATGTCCTGAATCTATGCAAGCTATCTTTTGCACACACACTCCTGCAACCTCCCACCTGTAGGGGCTAAGTGCCCGGAATCCTGGCTTCCCGCCCATGCTGCCCACATCCCACTTGGGAGCCTTCCCCCGATAATCAGGACCATTAGAGGCCTCCTAATGCCACCTGACCTCGGGCCTGTGATAGGCCCCAAGCCCTGCCCATGCATTATTAACGTGCAGAGAGCACGAGAGAGCCGCTTAGATGCATTTCACACTCTGTCCCCCGTGCATTCATTTGCAGCATTTGAATCATCCCTCTGGTGGCTTAGTGCCCCCTCCAATCTGCCCTGGGGTGAGTGCTGATTGGGGACCTGGCTCTCTGGGTACTGGCACCTGTAGCGGGAGGAGCCGGCAGCATTGACACCAGGGATGCCAGGCTGGGCAGGCCTGGCATGTGCAGGCCAAGAAAGGGAACAGGTTCAAAGGTCAGCTCATCTCCTCACTCTGCAGGGAAGGGGCCCAAGGCTGGAGGAGGGAAGGACTAGATGTTCAAGGTCATTGTGAGGAAGGACAGAGGCCCCCACCAGAGTCCTCCTTGAACTGAGCCTCGTTAGCTCTGAGGCTTTAGATAAGGCCTCCCCACGTGGACAGAGGGGAATTCTGTGCAGGAGGGGCCTTCCTGGTCTCCCAAGGGGCCCCAGGAGAAGGTGAGGTGAGAGCTCCCTACCCTTCCTGAGGTTAAAACTGCTCATCTCCGAAGGGCTATGGTCAGGTACCCTTTCTTGGCCTTAGTGTCCTCCTCTGAATGTGGGCACAATGATTCCTGCTCCTCTGCCTCCCGCCCCAGGCTGGTGTGATTGTGAGGCTCAAGAGCAGCAATGGATGAGGGGGACACTGGGAACCCACGGGGCATTTCAGTTATGACAAAAGCAAGAACAGAGCTCTTTCCTGGTCTCCAGCACCTTTCAATGCAGAATCAGCTACTGGGCTGGCTGACTAGCTAAACTGAAATCATGAGAGGAACGGGGACAGTGGCTGAGAAGCCCCGAGGATCACAATATTCAGGAGGCCTGGTCTCAGACCAGCCCTGTTACTGACAAGCTTGTGACCTTAATCATGGCCCTTCTTCTCTCTTGCTTCTCTTCACTTTCTGCTTCTGTAAAATGTGCAGGGCATTGGGAGGGAGGGGTTAGAACTCCTCTACGAATACCCCAGCTCTGAAGTCATTGGGGGCTCATTCAGACTAAAAGGTAAATGACTAACATCGGGTCCTCTTCGAACAGCAAGTTGGGGAAGGGGATTCAGAGTCCTGGGAAGTCCTGCAGCCTGAGGTAGACAGAGCAGATGAGGGCAGTGAGGATAAGCTTTGCCTACTGTCTCTTCTCTCCTGGGGGTCAGTGCCTACTCAGTTTCTTTTCCATTTTGCAGACAAGTAAGCTGATGTATGGAGCGTGGGATGAGTTGTCTCAAGTCACAGAACCAGGATGAGAGATAAATGGGCCTAGGTCCATCCAGTCCCTGAAATGTGCTGTCGGAGGTAAATGGCGAGGAAGGGAAAAAAGCTGCCAATGGTGGAACGCCCCCTGACCTCTGTGGGTTCTCTGAAAAGTGCATCCTGTCCAGGATCTCACTTCCTTCCCGTAGTCCTGGGAGGTGGTACATTTATTATCTCCATTTTACAGATGGAGACACCGATGCTTCGGCAAGTGAGAGGAGCCCTGGGGTGGTGAAGCCAGTAGCCTGGTTTTTGTTGTTCCTGGATAGCTGAACGGGGAGGCAAGGGGGTGTGACTGCAGCAGCCTGAGTGGCCCCAGTCAGTGTGACTGAGACCGAGAGTGGGGCTGAGACTGAGAGCGAGACTGTAGCCACACAGAGACCGGTGAGGCCACCCGCAGCAGCTGCCCTCTATGCAAACGTGGCAGAGAAACCCCCTGCTTCCCCGCCCTGTGACCCCACACTGTGCCTTGTGACACCTTCACCGCAGCAGCTGCCCTCACTCTAGGCCTTGAGTCCCAGGCCACAACAGCTCACGAAAGCCGTGCCCGCCCCCAGGGTGAATTCCCCATCTATCTGGAGGCAGCCACCGCCCTAGCAGGTCTGGCTGAAGAAGGCACCAAAGGCTTCCCTTGAAGCCAGCCCTGTGCTCAGGTCTCATCAGAAGCATCCCCAGCCACATGCCGTGCCACTTCTGGGCCTAGTGTGAGCCTGTGGACCTAGGCCCATTTATCCCTCATCCTGGTTCTGTGACTTGAGGCAACTCATTCCACGCTCCATACATCAGCTCACTTGTCTGCAAAATGGGAGAGAAACTGAGGAGGCACTGGCCCCCAGGAGAGAAGAGACAGTAGGCAAAGCTTATCCTCACTGCCCTCGTCTACTCCTTATACCCCCAGTCAGTGGGGCCTTGGATTAGAGAGAGTCCCTCACCTAGAGAGACACGTCCCGCTAACCCATCACCGGACACCTTGCCCTCTGCCCTGCCCTGCGCCTTTGCTTGCTCCTCCTGTTTCCGTTCCCCTCCCCCTCTTACCGGTGCTGACACCTCGGCAGAGCCTGCCTACATGCCGCCCACACTGAGTGCCCATCCCTTGGTGTCCCCTGCCATTACAACACTGCTCCTGCCTCTGATGAGTGTCCATCCCCACCAGGCTGGGCACTGCCCTGGTCGAGGCTGAAGGATTTGTGTCTGGCTCTGCAGCGAGTGCTTTACACGCACATTTTACTGCATCCTCACCACCTAGAATGGTGGTCGGCAAACTCATCAGTCCACTGAGCCAAATATCAGCAGTACACCGGTTGAAATTTCTCTTGAGAGCCAAAAACCGACTTCTGCGCATGGGCCACGAAGTTTCAATCACACTATACGTGCGTGCCCACACTTGGTATTTTGTGGAAGAGCCACACTCAAGGGCCAAAGAGCCACATGTGGCTCGTGAGCCTCAGTTTGCTGACCACTGACCTATCAATAGATGGTAGGGGCACTCTTGTTCTGACTTTACAGATGAAGACAGGTGCTCAGAGAGGTCCAGTTACTTGCCCGAGGTGACACAGCTCCAGGCGGGAGAGTTGGGGTGAGGAGCTGGGAGTCTGTCTGCAGAGACTGTAGTTGGGAATAAGAGTGGCTCTGAAGTCAGCAGAGCCTCATTCAGACTGAAAGGTAAATGACAAAAATCTGGTCCCTTTTGAACAGCAAGTTGGGGAAGGATAGAGTCCTGGGACGCACACGGGACCTGGGGGTAGGAGGGGATGAGCCTTTTGTTACTAAGGCCAACAGAGCACAGATATATTCAGACCAGATAAATGTTTGCTCAGGGACTAAGACAGTGAGGCTGCCCTGCAGCGTGCTACAGCTCTGGCACTGCCCTCCTTCCGCCGGGTGCTCCCCAGGCACAGGCAGGGCCTCCCTGGTGCCACTCACCGTGCTTCGGGCTTTGGCTCAAGAGCACTCCTCCCAGCAATGTTATGGGCTCAGGGTGGTTATACCCATTTTGCACAAAGAAAACGGAGGCCCAGTGAGGGGTGATCCATGTCCCAGCAGCACCGGCAGGAAGTGGCCGGCCCAGCTCCAGCCTGGCATCTGGGCTCTGCGTCAGAGCTCGACTGGAGGAGGGCTCTGTACCAAAGCCACCTTCTGGCCTGAGGGAGGAGGGGATGGTGGCACAGGGCAGTTGGCCAGCTGCCGGCCCCCCTCCTACCTCTGAGAGGAGAGGAAACACCAGGCTGTGGGGGATTCCTCTGCCGGCGCCGCACCCCTCGGCCACTTCCTCTGGATACTCTCGTTTTCTTTGTCACTTGTTTTAGTTTCTGCTTTTCTTCCCTCGTTCCTTTTTTCAAGGCCACTTTCATTTCCGTCTGCCAGTGTCTCCCCCACCCCAGGCTCACCCATCCTTTCCGCTTGGCCCCCCATTGCCCCCCTACCACCTTGGGATCCCCGGTGGCCTGGCCTGCCTGGGCCTCGGTTCCTGTTTGGGTCCTGGCTGGGGTGGGGGTCAGGGGTGGGAAGGGGCCAGCACCCTGCCTCTTCCCCGCAGTGGGAATGCCGAGGCGGCTCTCACCTGGAGAGGCTAGGCAGGGGTTGTGAGTCTCCCGCCCTCTCCTCATCTGTGAAATGAGTAAGAAAATCAACCTCAGAGGATGGGAGGAGAAAGTGAGATGACACATGTGAAGCTCAAATAGCTAGCATTGAGAAAAACTCAGTAAGTCCCAGTCTGTGTCTCCAGGATCTGCCTCCGACTTCAGTCTCCTAGGGCTGTGGCCATCCCCAACACCTCTTCCCTGGCCCAATCCTGGCCAGAGGCAGAAATTACCACCCTGCACTGAGCCACCAAGGCCTGCAGGGAGGCAGTTGGAGAAAGGAGGAGTGCATGGTCAGTTATGGCCTCTGGGCCAGTACAGCTCTCTGCCCAGAGCAGAAGCCTCCTTCGCCACGCCCAGCACATGGCCTCCTTCCTTGCTGACCACCAAGGGCGATAAGCTTGGGACTGCCCAGGGCAGCCCATCGAGTGTCAGACAGCTCTGCTAACTGGAAAGTTATTTCTTCCAGGGAGCTGAGACGGGCCTGCCTTCACTTCCATTCTCAAAGGGGCCGCTCTCTACTCCCCCATTGTTTCAGTGTTTGAACAGTGCACTTGGGCAACTCCGGACTTAACCTAGTCCCTCAGCCCCAGCCGAGGGGTGGTAAAGCAGAATGGTTAAGCTCTGGTACTCCAGAGCCCAGCTCCCTCAGTTCAAATCCCGGCATGGCCCCTTGTGACCCATATGACATTGTGACCTCTGAGCCCCAAAGAGGGCAACTGTTGGACTTCTGTGAGCAGATGTCTAACACCCTGGCACAGTGTAAGCACTTGGTAAATTTCACCCGCTACCATTATTCTTGTTCGAGACCAAACATCCATGATTTTTTTTTAATCAAGGTATAATTGACATAACATTTTTTTAGTTTCAGGTATACAACGTGATTTGGTATTTGTATGTGTTGCAAAATGATCACTACAATACATCTAATTAATATCTGTCACCCTACGTAGTTACAAATTTTTTTTCTTGTGATGAGAACTTTAAAGATCTACTCTCAGCAACTTTCAAATGTGCAATATGGTGTTAACTACAGTCGCCATTCTGTATATTACATCCCCAGAACTCACTCATCTAACTGGAATTTTGTACCTTTTGACCATCTTTCCACACCCATTTCCCCTCACAGTTATTAACAGCAAATGACACCATTCCCAGATCCCTTCCGAGCTGTGGTGGCTGCTGGGTTCTGCAGGGCAATTTCCCTCTTTTCTGCTTGCAGACATGTTTGAGACATGAAAAGAGAAAGTTTAGGTTTTAGAATATGAAAACAGCTGACCAAAATGCTCAGTTTAGTTAACACAGTCACACGTGATCGTTCGCCTGGTTTTTGTGAAAATGGCCTCCCTCTGGTGGTCCCAGGGTTTCGCGTTGCCAAGGTTCCTGGTCACCACCATTCTGAGAAGTCAGAGCCCATCGTCCGTCTTACGAGTGACCCATGGCAAACCATTTCAACAGCAAAATTATTTTTTTAAATGGGGTTTTATTCATCCAAAGAATATATTCAGAGTTGGATGTGTTTTATATAACGTGGGAGAGGGGCCACCAAAAGTCACAGCACCTGGGTCTGAAAATGGCCCTAAGACGGGCCACTTTGTCTCTCGGACCCTGGCTCTTCACTTGCAGATGAGAACAGTGCACCTGCCTCTCAGGACTGTGGAACCTCGCCTGGTCTCGGGTGGTGTCTGCCTGTCTTTTGAGGACTGTTGGGGGAAGGGACAGAGGCCTGGCGACCCTGGCTTCCCACACAGAACACTGCCTTGTTAGCTTTATTTACTCTGCTGTGTATCTGAGTCTTGGGTCCAGGCTGCCACCCATCCTAACTCCCATCTCATTGTCATCAGCAGCAGGTAAGGGTCTGGGCTTTGGGTGGTTCTGAGATTCTCAGTCATTCCTCTGCTGCTGCATCAGGCAGTTCACACAAGCGCTGGAAGCCAGCTGACCCTCCCTGGCAGAAGTAGGATTTGGCCGGGAGAGATACCTCTGCTCTCTCATCTCTTGGCAGTTTTTTTTTTTCCGCTTGGAGGGATCCATTATCCCTTGTTTTAGGGAGAGGCTTGTGCAGAGGTGGGGAAACACCCACATTCATGGGTAGAGCCTTGCTGTCTCTCCTGAATGTTCCTGGTCCAGGGATGCCATTCACAGTGTGAGGGCTGCTTCATGTATGCCCACTCTGCCTGGGGTGGGCTGTTTCATACAAAAAAGGGCAGAAAACACCGAGTCCTGGATTCCAGTTCTCATTCACATGCTGTGGGACTTTGGACCAGTCACTTGGCCGCTCTGAGCTTGAGTTCCCTGCTCTGTAAATGGGGAAACACTCAGCGGGCCCACCCTCCCTGGGCTGAGGTGAGGCTGTGGGTCAGAACGCCCGGTGGACCATCATTGTGCAGCTGCAGGCGGAGATACGCTCTTTGTCTTGGCGTGAGGACCCACCAGAAGTCCTTCACTGATGTCTACTAGCCCAGCCTGATTCCCACTCCCCCCTTTCCCCACGCCCCGGCCCAGGCTTGGGGGTCGCCTCATCAAGGAACAGAGCTGTCCCACCTGAGACGGTGCTAAGAGCCTCTGATAAGACCCAGTAGGTGAGCTCAGTGCACCAGGTGCTGGCACCTCTGTTTACACTCATACATCCAGAAGCTTCCCCTCATCCCTAGAGGGAAGCCTTTAAAAGTAGAATAAGGCAAACTTGAATTATCACCAGGAAAAAATAATGCATCTCCCAGATTAGATAAAAATAGTCATTTCTACTGTTCCCTCCTGCACATGCCCATAAACAAAGACTGGGGTTTGTTACACCAGAGAAGGCCTTTGAAGTGATCCCGGGTAACCAGCCTTTGCCAGCCGAAACCAGAGAGGCCCGGTGACTTGCCCAGGCTTGCGGAGGGCATGTGTGTGGGCTCAGACCGCTGGTTCTTTACGTGGCACCAGATGCCTCAATGCTTCACGCCTCAGTGCCCGGGCTCTGCTCCCTTTGCGTGTTACTTGCTCCCAGACTGTGACATCAGCTCAGAGCAGGATACCTCCTGTCTCCACTGTATTCCTGAAAGGGCCAGGGAGGGTGGGTGTGGCCAGATATTCAGGAACCTTCTGAGGGATCGGGGCAAGGCTCTGCTCTCAGGTCCTCCGTTTTCCCATCTGTAGAATGGTGCTCTAGATGGGCATTTGTATCCTCTGTACTTGGCAGCCATCGTAGCACCTCCTGAGGAAACGCCTGTCCAACTGTGCATTCGGTTCCAGGCTTCACGTGGGAAGGCAGCCCCCTTCTCCCAGGGAACCAGCCTCAGAGCTGTCCTCGGAGGAGGAGCTCGGGGCCAGTGTTCTGGAGGGGGTGAGAGCAGAATAGGCACGCTCTTTGCCTCAATTGTATGGTTGTGTTGTAGACTAAATGTGGTCCCCCAAACTCACCTAGAAAATGTGATGGCATTAGGAGGTGGGACCTTTGGGGGATGATTAGGTCACGTGAGTGGACCCCTCATAAAAGGGGTTAGTGTCTTTCTAAAGGAGACCCAGTGCTCCCCTGTCCTTTCCACCATGTGAGGACACAGCCAGACGATGGCCAACTATGAACCAGGAAGTGGGTCCTCACCAGACACCGAATCTGCCAGTTCCTTGGCCCTGGACTTCCAGCCTCCAGAACCGGGAGAGACATTTCCATTGTTATAAGCCACCTGGTCTGTGGGTTTCTATTTCAGCAGGCCAGGGGACTAAGACACTTGGCTTACTTAAAGTGGCTTTGGAAGGTGACAGTGGATGGTGGTGGAAGGGGGTGCAGAAGTCTATCTCAGTACTACCTAATGCTACTCCTGCCCACCTGGGGAGGGTGATCCGAGTTTAGGATGCCCAGCGGCTGCTGTGACCCCAGGCAAAACCACAGGCTGCATTCTCTGGGTATGGGGGTGGATGATGACATCCCAAGGAAGTAGGGAGAGCTACCTACTCTCCATCTCTAACGCCAAGCTGCTCAGAGGGTCAGAGTTCCCCGTTGGCCACTCATTCCTTAGCATGAACTGCTTAATCTTATTCCTCTCCAACCGTGGCCAAGAGAAACTTGCAGGAGAGCTGTACTCCACACTCTGAAAACTGTGCTGAGATGTCTCACTGCTAAACTAGATTGATAGCTGTCTCTTCCTAATCTGTAGCAAAGAACATTATTACTTAGAATTTACTTTACAGTTTTCTCCCATTGGCTTTTTTTTTTTAAACTCCTGGCATGGGCTACTGCTTGGCTGTTAATGAGTATGCCAGGCAATAAAATGAGATGTACTAGTACAAGTAGAAAAAAAGATTAAGAAGAATGATCAGAATCAGCCAACTCTGCTGAGTTTTGCAGCATATTTTTATAGTGGATGTGTGTGTGTGTGTGTGTGGTGTGTGAGCACATTTCTGCTTGTAAAATTGTCCCTAGTTCATGTGATGGAGCAAGAAATTTAGCATTTCATGGAGTTCCCCCTAGAATTCCATTCCACGACTTCCAGCTATGGCAACGGGAGGAGGATGGAGATGGTGGCCGAGAGAGGGGGCCCTGGGAAGGGATGGGATGTCCAAACTCATGGGATGCCTCCTTTCTCACATATCACCCTTACCTCATCCAAGGCAATCAAGGCCCGTGTCCCCTCCTCCCTTCACTGCTAACCTTGTCTTACCTGGATTTCTGCAGCTGCCTAGCCCCTCTAATCTGTCCTCCACAAACCTTTCAAAAACACAAACTTGGTCATGTCATCCCACCCAAAAAAATCCTATAATAGCTCCCGTGGCCTCCAAGGTGAAATGCCAAATTCCTTTAGAGGGGCTGCCAAAGGCCCTTGGGATCTCGCCCTACCCTTCCCTATCTCCCTCTCCACCTCCAGGCTGAGCCTTGGACCTCCGCAGATGTGGTTCCCTCTTTCTAGAAAGCACTGGGCTTAACCTCCCTCCCCTAATTGGCAGGCACATCCATGGCTTCACCTGTAGCTCCTTGAATTGGGCAAGGCAGAACTGGATGAACGCATTTCTTTCTCCAGGGGTCCTCAAACTTTTTTAAGTGGGGGCCAGATCACGGTCCCTCAGAGAGCTGGAGGGCCGGACTATATGAACTACTAATTCCTACTGTAACACCTCGGCTGTGCTCACTGCCCAAAAAACCTGGCGGGCCGGATCAGACTCCTCTGCGGGCCGCATGTGGCCCGCGGGCCGTAGTTTGAAGACCCCTGACTCTAGACGACCCCAAAGCTGTTCTTACACGAGTATATACAAGCAGAACCAGTCCGTGCATGAATCATCTGATTTGTGAGATGTCCCAAAGGCCCCTTCGAGAATTGCTGTCTGGGCCTGGGAGCAGCCCCAGAGGCCTGATCAGAGGTGGGGTTGGGAGCACATCAGGTTTATCTTGCCGATTATGGAATTCTCTGGCTGCTCTGAAGACTTCCGGTGTCTGAGGATGAGCAGGGGAGGCAGAGGAGGGCAAGATGGCCTGGAAGGGACATTTGGCTGAAGCCAGAGTCAAGTCTTATCTCAGAGAGCGTGGGCCTCTGGAGTGACAGGTGTGGCTGAACCCCGTTACCCTCCAAAGTCTGAGTCCTTGTGGGACTGCGAATAAATTACTCTCCATCTCAGCTTACGTTCTTGCCCTGTGCAACTTAGGAAAAGAGTCAGCCTGGCCTGATGGAAAAGAGATGGAAAAACTGAGGCAAAGGGTAATTCCCAGGCATGAAGGAACTGCTGTATGCTCATGGTAAAGGTGAAAACTGGAGGCAAAAGGGCTTCTTGCTCCACCTCCCTACTCACAATTTTCAACTTAGAAAAAGCCTAGATCATCAGTGAGACTTCACTATTGTTCTACACCCTACAAGTTCCAACCTTTGTGCCTTTATCCTTTGGTTTTGTTGTGTAATGCAATTCTCATACTAAGCAACAAATTCTATTTGGTCAAATTCTCCCCATCCTTCAAAGCTCAAATGATACCCTTTTCTCCTCTATCTCCTCTTCCTCCTCCTCCTCCTCCTCCTCCTCCTCCTCCTCCTTCTCTCCTCTTCCTCCTCCTCCTCCTCCTCCTCCTCCTCCTCCTCCTCCTTCTCTCCTCTTCCTCCTCCTCCTCCTCCTCCTCCTCCTCCTCCTACTCCTCCTCCTCCTCTTTCTCCTCTCCTCCTCCTCCTCCTCCTCCTCCTCCTCCTCCTCCTCCTCCTCCTCCTCTTTCTCCTCTCCTCCTCCTTCTCCTCCTCCTCCTTCTCCTCCTCCAGGAAATCCTCCGAGTGTTTGGGGCTCTGTGCAGCTGCCATCACATCTGCTACACTCACAGTCTGAGCCTTCCATTCCAGCTGTCTGGCCTGGTCCTCACCACTATCAAGGGTGTGTTTCTTATCAGTCTCACTTGGCCATGGGCTCTTGTTCCCTTGACCTCTGGGTAGGCCCTAGTTTCATCATGGCTAGTTCAGCCCAGCCAAGAGAGAATTAAAACATGTACCTCAACTCCAAGCTAAAATGTTTTGGAAATTTCTGTTTCCCTTTGGTCTTACTTGGCTCCTACTGACCTGGAGTGGGTCAAGGTCTTAAGAGGAGGGAATGGGAAGAAGGGGAGGGGAGAGGGCTCATGCCAGGCCACACATGCCATGTTTCTATTGCGAGGTGAAAGTGAAGCAGCCCTTATTCCCCATCAGCTAACATTCCTCAGCAGCCCTCTGTGGGATACCACGCCCGGGGCAGGTCAGCTGCTCTGAAACCAGCTGGGCTCAATCTTTGTTACCCACAATGAGAGATACCAAAGTCCTTGAAGTTTCCCTAATAATTATAACAACAACTGCAAGCATTCTGGGCATTTTCCCTGCTAAGCACTTTATATATGTTATCTTAATTCTCACAACTATTTGAGGTAGATGCCATATGAGTCCCATTTTACAGATGAGGAGATCGAGGCTCAGAAAAATTCCATGCCATTGTAAGCAGGGGTGCAGATCCATAGCCAGTCTGACTGGCCCCCAAGCTTACCCTCATCTCCATTTCCTGAGAACATCCATGAGCCCAGGGACCTGGACTCCTGGGTGTTAGGATCCTGGCTCTGTCACTGGCTGTCAATACTGCACATTCAGTGCCCCTGGCCTCAGGTTCGGCCTCTTTCAAGTTGACCAGATGCCGCTGAAGGGCCTTGTCAACCGTCCTGTGCTGAGTTGTTCTTGAGTGATTCTGAATTCTCTGAGGCTAGGATGTAATCATTTGCATTCTGTATTTCCCAGATTCTGACCACAGACTGGATCCTGTGACCCCCATATTCTCTCATCTTCCCAAGAATGTGGGCTCCAGAAGGGCATGCTCACCTGTCCATGTGTGCCCTACTTTATACCAGGGCCCATCAAAGCCAGTGCTTGGCATGTGCTAGGCTTTTGGTCAATATTTGTTTACTGAATGATTGCACACCCTCACTTCTGCCTCTCCCCACCGTCAGCAGCTAAACCCCACGCTTTGGTTGGATGAGCAGATGAGCCCTGAATCAGCAAGCATCCCACTTGCCCTCTGGCCCTACGTGACCACTAATCAGCAACATGACTCCAGGCGAGTCACCTAACCTCTCTGAGCACTAGATGAGCAGTCAGAGCAGCATACCACGCTCATTCCTGCCTCAGGACCTTTGCACATACCATCCCCTCTGCCTGAAATACTCTTCTCCAGACTTCTCTTTCCACTGCTCCCTCACTTCATTCAGACCCCTGCTGAAATGCCAGCTCCTTGGAACCGCATCTCCTTAGAGGAGCCGTCTCTGGCCATCTCCACTCAATCCTCTCTTCTGGTCACTTTCTCTTCTCCAGGTTAATTTCTTTCATAGTATTCATCACTTGTCCACCGCTAATCTGTTTTCCCAATTAGAATTTAAACTCCGAGAGGGCAGGGGTTTTGTTTGCCTGATTCAATGCTTAGACCAGTGCCTGCCACATAGTTAGTGCTCAATAGTATTTGATGAAGGAGGCAGAAGGGCAAAAGCTTCATGAGCTGCCCTGACCCAGACACCTCCGACCAGACTGTAGTCCCCAGACACTGAGCCACTTGGGGCAGCTCTCTGCCCACAGGCTGACTCAGCCTGCCCGCCCATGAGGCCCAGACACTCTCCCAGACACAACTCTGGGCGCCTCCACCATGGGAAAGTACGACCAGAGGGTGTGCCCTGAGAGAGCAGGATGTAAGGCAACTGGCTTTCCCCAAAAGGGGAAAGCAGCGTGGCGGAGGCCTGGGGGAGCTGGCTGTGTTCGGTTGACGTAAGAGGAGGTGCTAAATAAACATACCCATTTTCCATGACGTGCTGCTTGAGGTCTGGTGTCTGCTGCTGGTGCTCAGCCAGCCGGAGAAGAAGGAGGACCCTCTGTCTGAGAGCTGGGGAGAGGAGCGAGGAATTGTATGTCTGACCCAGCTTGGCCTCCCGAAACTGCTTTGCTCACATCTCCCCTTCCTGCCTGCGCCCCTCTGAGGTCTTCACTGCCCATGAGAGAATGCAGCCCCTCAGTCTGGAATTCATGGCTCTCTGTGACCCAGCCCAGCTCAGACCTCCAGCCTGCTTTCTGCCAACTCTCCTGCAGAAGGGCTCAGCTGCAGTGGGCGCCAGGAGCTAGTGCCCCAGTGCACTAGAACCAGTCCCTTCACCAGGCTGTTCTGGTGCCACCCTATCTGCCCCGAATGCCTGCACTACTCCTCTTCCAGGAAGCCCTCCCTGACCACACCTACGCATGAGACCTCTCCCTCCTCTGGGCCCTGTCAGCTCTCCTGGACTTGCCTACTTAGGGGATGCTTGAGAGTCTATATATACATACGGTGGGCGCCCCAGCCTGTGGAAAGCCCTGTAAACAGGGTTGGGGGAGAACTTGAGTAGGGCAGTACCATATTCCATCCTGGCTTGATCAAATGAAGTAGTAGGAATGGATGTGCCTTGCAAGCTGTAAAGCCCTGTTCTGCCTTAGTCCAGGCCTCTATGTCTGGCCTGGACTCTTACACCCGTGCCTCCAGGCCCATCTAGCTTCCCTGCTGAGCCCACAGGGGGTCTTTCTGAAACATGGACCTAATCAGTTTCCTTCACTAGTGACTTGTCCTTGCTGATAGGTTCTGACCCAACAAGCCTGGCCCCTGCTTTGAGATCCTCCTCATGCTACCCACCTCCTCGCCTTTGCTCAAGTCATTCTTTCTGCCTGAGGTGTCTTTCCATCTCCCTCTTGTCCTCATTCTACTAGACCTTTCTTTTCCTTTGGAATTCCTGGCCCTTCCAGGCATACCCAGCTGCTCTGGGGACCCATCTCTGTGTGAGGACACCTACCAGCTGCATCTCTGTCTTTATTTTCTTGCATGGGTGCCTCCCTGGGGTCGGCTTGGCGTAGAGAAGTCAACCCTCTCCTGGTGGATGGTTTCTCCTGGAGGATGGTGCTATCCACTGAGCCTGTGCCAGGCCTGGCGCCTTATATGCTTCAGTTTATTGAAATCCAGCTACAGTTCTGGGTGGGGGGGAAGGGAGGAAGGGGAAGAAAAGATCTTCTTCCCTATGGTAGGACCAAGGCCCAGAGATGCTAAGGCCATTGTTAGAGGTCACACAGCAGCATGTGAAGAGCTAGCTAGCATGGGGTCCTGGTCAGGCTGACTTTGTAGTTTTCTTCCATACTGTATGCCTCTGCGGAGGTAAAGACACCAGATCTCTTCCCAACACATGACTATTAATAAAACTTCTTAGGGATTTTGCTTCTCTTCTTTTCTCTCCAGTTCTTCATGCCTCTATGGGTTCTTCCCTCTCATCCTGACAAGCAGCTGGCTGGTGTACAAGGGGTCACACCCTCCTCCCTGTCCCTCCTTAGGGCTGCTGTGGGTCCCCTCCAGGTCCCCTGGGCTCAGGCTCCAGGACAAGGGTAGGTCAATGCTTCTCTCCAGGACTCCTCAGAGAGCCGGGGCCACCCTGTGCCACATCTGCCCCAGGCCTCTTCCCAGCCCTGACATCCAGGCCGCAGATCAATAAACCTGTCTCCTCCTCTCTCTCTCAACCATCTGTTCTCCCTGGTGGTCCCCAGGGAGTCTGCCGGGCTGGCTTCAAGCTCCCAGGTCGGAGAGAGGAAGCTATTTTGGGACCATCTGTTTGAGGGGTGCCTCTGGCAGTGGTTCCACAGCAGAGGGAGGCTGCCCAGCCATGGGTGGCTGTCATCAGGGGCCAGCAATTAGGGAATGAGAGCCACCTTTATCTTTGGGTTCAAGGCCATGATGTGCCAGCTCTCCCCAGACGGGCAGACTGGTCACATCCCAGCCCTGGCTGCATCTTGGAAGCGACATCGGGCCAGATGGTGCTGGAGGAAGCGGGGAAGACAGTCTGAACCTCCCTAGCACCCCCCCCCACTCCTTTTAAAAAAAATACACACACCCTTAAAATTGGGTTGCCAGTGACAACCTGGCATATCATCTTCTTTTTATATTATTCTTAGTCCCTCTGTTACCATAGCAACTGAACAATGCTTTTAAATATAGCAGTTAATTTCTTCAGCTCCTGCAACAAAGTTCTGGTGCTGTCCAGAAGGCCAGAGGCTGCTTTCTTTCCTGGGCCAAGCCCTGCAAACTCATCTCACCGCCTGTCAGCCCAGAGTGGAGCTGGGCAGTGTCCTGCGGCTGCTCTCCAGAGTCCGGGGGGCGCAGAGTTACCCCCTGGAATCAGGGCACCTGGAGCATCTCCCCCACCACAGCCGCTGAAGCCTTGCTTTCCCCTCTGAACCTCAGTGTCTTTATCTGGTTAATGGGGGTGACGGGATCTACTTCACAGATGGAGAGAAGGCTCCAAGGAGCTGAAGGAGGCAAAAGTAGCGCCTGGGAAACTCAGCAAATGCATCTGTGCTTCTGGTCCTTTCTCCTTCCCCTCCCCCATTCCTTCCCTTCCTTCTTCCTTTCTGTCCTTCCTGCCCGCTCTCTTCTGCATTTTTCTCACCCCCCCCTTCCCTCCTGCCTTGAATTATTGATGTTAAATTCCCAGCCAGTAACATCAGAGGGTTAAAATCCATAACCAGCCTTCCTCTAGCCTCCCCTTGGATCTCTCTCCCTCTGTGGGCTACTGGTGAGCTCATCAGAGTCATCAATCATACATCATGACTTGAGAGCCAGGCCCCTGTGGTCCAGCGCGGAGCAGCCCCGGGCAGAATGCAGGCCGGGCAGGTCTTCTGGAAGGGCTGGGCTGGCTCTGGAGCCTTGGGCAGAGGAGGCCTCTCAGTCTGAGCTGATCTGGGAAGCAGGCTGACAGCCTGTGGAGGGGCACAGAGTGCTCCCTGGCTTAGTGGTGAAGGGGTCCTTTCCAGGTGCCCTCAGCGGCCACCACCCTCCCACCAGCATCCTGCACCTCTCCCAGGCCCTCTCCTGGGCTCCCCACCCACTGCTCTGAATTCCAGAGCTCCGCGCGGCAGGCCCTCTCACACAGGCCGCAGAGTGTTCAATGCTCAGAAGGGACGTGGCTTGCTGCCCCCAGGGAGTGACTTCCCTGTCACTGGACAATTTCACTCTCCGAGGGCCGGATATTGTAGAGGGATTATAGTACCAGGCTACAAAGTGAATAAACTCTTGTCTTAACCTATGATTACATAATGGAAACAATAATATTAAAATCGCCATGTAATTTTACAGAGTCTTAGGTACTGATTAGCATCCCCATGACAAGAAAAGAAAAAAAAAGGTTAACTTGTCCGGGGCCATTAGGCTGGTAAAGAGGCCGACTGGATCCGTGGTTTTACCTTCCCCGTTATTCTTCAAATTCTGCTTTCCTGGCTGGAAGCTGCATGGGGACTTTGCTGGAGCAGCGGCTGGGACAGTGGGACCATGCTGAGCCCAGGCTGGCGGCTTGGAGCTGTGCCGGAGCCAGAGGCCGCTCCCTGGGAGCTGTCCTGGGAGCTGTTGGTCCCGTTCAGGGGCCTGGCAGACACGGGCAGAGAACACGCGCTCTCAAAGCCGTGCGAGCCCTGCACAGGGACCGGCGCTCTGGGCTCCCGGCCATGCCCAGCGGGAGGGGGCTGGTGCAGGAGCCGCGTGCTCCGCAAGCGCACTATGGGCCTGTGGGCATTTTGCACTTCGCTTTATTAAACCCTCCTACAGCTCTCAGGATGGCACAATACCCAGTTTTCACAGATGCTCAGCTGAACTTGTCAAGGTCACTCAGCTCAACAGTGGAGGGACCACATGTGTCTGACACCAAGGCAGCACTGACATCTGTGGGAGGTGACAGGGAGGGAGCAGTCTGCGGAGTCTGGATGACTGAGGATCTGACTGTCAGTCTCCGTGGACTGAGGCCAGTATGGGCCACTGGAGAGCCAGAGGGTGGTGGTGGCTGAAGGGGGCCAGCTCTGGCCCCCAACCCCACAGAGCTGCCTGTTGCTCCCCCACCTGCCCTGGAAGGAGGGAGGGTGGCTACGGGGACGAAGGGCTGCCATGCCATGCAGGGACCAGCTCTGGCCCAGGAGACAAGAAACCTGGGGCGGTTCCTGACTCTGGCTGGTTCTCTGTGAGGCAGGTCATCTCAGGGCCCGAGTCCCCTCTTCACTCAGAAGGAAGAACATTCACTGCCCTGCCTATGACATGAGATAAAAGTGAATGGGTAACTTAGCATCCATCAACCCAACTACCTTCCTAAAATGCTAACCGGTGACAGATTCCCCTGCTGTGACTTTCCTTATAGCATCACACCCCCTGACAGGCTGCCCTCCGTGGCTTCGGCATCTGTGACTGCCTTTCTCTGTCCTCACCCCAGGAAGGACAGGCTGTATTTTGCTCAGGGCTGTGTCTCTAGCATCGAAACAGTGCCTAGCACATGTGAGCACCAAACACACTGGTGAATGAATGAATGAACAAATGAATGACCTGTCTGATCTGGACGGCGTGCCTCTTTTGTGCTCCCCCAGCCTGTCCGTAGCTTCTCCTGCCACTGGACACAGGTACTGATGGCACGTGTCTCATCGTTCCCCCCCACATTGTGAGGTCTCTGTGGCTGAGCATGGAGCCAGCCTGGAGGTGGTGCTTGATGAATGTTCGTTGAAGCAGTGAAATGAAGCTCTCTCCTCCCGGGTCCTCAGTTTTCCCATTTGTACACTATGAGAGTGGTCACCCCAGCGGCTAACACATGAAACTGAAAACTAACTACGTCTCTACCAGAGGCTGCAAACTATAGCCTGCAGGCCAAATCCCACTCCACAGCCTGTTTTGTAAATAAAGTTTTATTGGCACACAAACATGCCCACTCATATTCCTGCAGCTGCTTTTGTGCTGTAGTGACAGAGGGAAGCAGCTGGGACATTCTAAAATATTTTTTTTCTCTAGCCTTTTACAGAAGAAGCTTGCTGACCTCTGATCTACTTGACGGAATTTTATACACCCTTTAAGAATACGATAGCTTCAGATTTCAGGTTGAGAAAAACAAGCTGCAAAGTTTTATATACAGGATGATGCCCCAAAGTGTGGCTATTGATGAGGCAAAGCTCTTGGTGCATGCTGTGAAATTGCTTTTCAAACACCAGCAACGTGAGCACCCATCTCCCCAAACCCTGTGCGCATTGGGCATTGTCTTTCTAGACACTTCCTGCCTTCCCTGCTCCTTTATGTCTGGACTTGGCTTTTGTCTGATGTGTCAAGCCTTGGTCTGCACTTGTTCTTCCATCTTCTTCATGTCCTTTTTGGAAGCAGGCAAGATGTAACCAAACAGAGATCAAATTCAGGGGATGGGGAGCCAGGGAGCCCACAGTCCTGAAGGTCCGGGGCAATGGCACTGGCCAACAGGCTGACAACTGTCCGTCTCTGTTGGGTGAAGGACTTCGGGGGCTGGACACTAACTGGAGCTCCCAGAACCTGTATCTCTGTGAGCCACGCAGGGGTGGGGAGATGAGAGAAGCAGAGAGAGAAAGTAGCAGCATGGATGGGAAGGGAAGAAAGAGCTTTGGGGTTCAGGATGCAGCTTCTGTCTCACGTGTGTGTGAGTCTGGGCAAGTCCTTTACTCTCTGAACTGCCCCTTTGTCATCTGGAAAGGGCATAAAACAGTCAACTGTGCAGGTTTGGCTTGAGGATTCAACATGATCCTTCATACCAAGACCTCGCATAGTGCCCGGAATTACTGTGTTTTTGTTAATTTGGCTTGAATGCTGGGATCTTAGGAGGGGTAGGAAGTAGATCATATGAATATTTTTTTTACAAGACAGAGTATGGATCCAGTGCACACCACATGGCCTAAAGGTAGTTGATGGGTGAATGAATGAATGGAACTTTGAGGTCAAGCAGTTCTAGCTTTGTCACTTGTAAGTTACATGATCTTGAACAATGAATCTCCTTCTCTATGCCCAGCCTCCTTCTCTGCAAGATGGGTTTACTGAATATGGAGATTTACCTAGTGCTCACAGATGAGGACACTGAGGCACAGGTAACTAAATAGTTTGCTCAGGGTCTCACCGCTGGTGCATGGGGAGATCAGGATGCCCACCCACAGGCTTGTGAGGATGAAATGAGGCAAGGAATGGAAAGTTCCTGGCTCAGTGTGTGTTCATTCCTTCCCACCAGCAGGACGGTCTGCCAGCCTGGGCTTCTCAGCCAGGAAACTGAGCATAGAGGAGTCTGTAGCCATGGCAGGGACTGGGACTGCCTCGGAGGCAGCTGCACGCCCGGCTGGGAGGTGCTGGCACCAGCGCTTGGGAGGAACTCTCCAAGTGAATTCTCTGGAGACCACCCTTTCCAGGGGGTGTTTCCCAAGCAGCTGTCTGGCCTCCAAGGAGCTCAGTGTGCTGGGGCCAAATAGAGAATTTCCTTTTTTGTAGCAGCCTTTTTGGCTGAGAGTAGAGCCCAGGCTACTCTAACAAGTCATACCCCTATAGAGAAATCCAAAGCCCACCTGAGGGGGAGTGGTGGGAACAACACTTAGCATAGGATGAGCTGGCCCATAGGATAAGCGCCATCACAGAGAGCTGCTGTTGACCTTGACAGGTTCAGTATCACAACTGCTATGGACAAGAGGTTTTACCTCCCGATGATGTTTAACCCGCACATCATTCCTCCAAGGTAATTGTGAGTTTCCCCTCACAACATAAGGAGGCAGGTATTGGGGAGGTAAGTACACAGCTAGTGAGTGACAGAGCAACAGATGGAGGACTTGACTGTATCTGACCACTTTGCTAGCAGGAAGGGCTTTGGATCCTGGAATCACCAACCCCTTTCCTCTTGGACTTGGCTGTGACCCAGGAAATGAGGATGCTATGTTCCTTGGGGCCAGAGCTCCACTACTCTTCTGACTTGCTCATCCATTTTTGAGGCACAGCTATTGACCTCTTTCCCCGGAACATTTCATTCATTCAACCATCTAACAACTGCTTTTTAAGGATCATCCATGTACCAAGGCTTGTTTTAGGTTCAGGGAATGCATCATGAAAAATAATAATTACAACTAACGCTGACTGTATACCAGATACTATTCTAGACACTGTACACAGATTAGCTCATTTACTCCTCACAACAACCTACAGATAGCTAGTATGAGCCTTTCTTATAGCTGAAGAAAGCAAGGTGCAGAGAGGTTATTAATTCAATGTACCTCATCTACTGAATGTCAGAGCCAGGATTTGAACCCAGGCAGTCTGCGATTGGCATCCACATGTTTACCTGCCTCCACCCTATTGGGGCTTCCATAGTTTCTGCCCTCATGGAACTTATAGTCTTTCTTTTCCAACAGTCATGTAAAAACAGTACCAACAGTAATTTAATTTAGTTTTATTTGCTGGGAAGCAAACTGAGCAGGGAGTATCAATGATCCTAGATCATTTGTGAAAAATTTGTTGTTAGTAAGCCAGTGGGAAAGAGTCAAGGTCATAAACCTTGGTGCACTTTCCAATGGACTTGACTGCTGTGTGCCTTATGGCAAGTCTGGCCACCTCTCCATTTTTTAATGTATAAAATGGATCGTCACTACCTATTCCACCTGCCTCCAAACATTTCTGTGAAGATTAAATGATGTGGCAGATGCTAACAAGATTCCACAATAGAAGAAAAAAAAGGCACTGGGAAAGGATTTGCTATTGGACCAAAGTGAAAATTTGATCAGTTTGGTGAATGAAAGTTCTGTAGATTGGTTCCCTGGGTAATAAATAACTCACTTCAGGAAATTCATTGGGCTATTTTACAGTCCCATCAGGGCTCTATTCTTGGCCATGTCCCATGCTTCTATCCCTTGAGTTATTTTGCATCTGATTTTGTGTGAGCCTCCAAGACTGTCTTAGCAAACATGTATTAATGCCTGTTTGGAGACAGGCCTTATGATAGACTATGTAGGGAGACTGAGATGAATTTGGAGTGTTTTCTGCCCTTAGGGACTCAGAGGCTAAGAGGAGAAGTAATAATAATAATTAATAATAACAACAGCAATTACCATCAATTATTGAACATGTACCATATGCCTGATACTGTGTGGAGTTTTTATATACAATACTTTGTATAATCATTACAACAATTTCATGAGTTGCTAAAACCACTGTCCCATTTTACATTTGAGGAAACAGATTCATATGGGTTTAGTAACTTAATGTAAGTTCATACAACTCTGAAGTTATAGAGATGGGAATGAACCTGAGAAAGAAGATGTAAGTCAATACAAATAACTCCATTGTAAGGTAGAAACTACTGTGTATTCTACCAGAGGAATAAGGACAGGCTTCTTGGAGTTCAGAAAGAGAAGGGAAGGAAGCAAGATGACAGCAGTGATGGTAGTGGTGATGGTGATGGGCTGCTTTTGATAGTAACAATGATGGTGTAGGTGTTCTTGGTGGTGCTGATGTAACAATAATGGTATTTATGATGATGTGATGGTGGTGATAATGTTAAAATGGTGATGATGTTGATGTAACAATAATGGTACTTATTATGGTGGTGGTGATGATGATGATGCTCATGGTGCTGCTGCTGCTGTGAATAACAGCGACTATTATGATGATGATGGTGCTAGTGCTGCTGCTATTGATAATAACAATAAGACTATTTATGGTGGTGGTGGTGGTTGTGATAATGGCAAGGATGGTGATGAGATGATGGCACTAGTCCTCTGGTGCCCATTTGTTGAGGCTCTGACATGAGTGCTTTGCACTGTCTTATTTCGTCCTCTTAGCAACTTTCCAATGTCAGGAACCTCACCTCCCCTTTATTCATTAGGACCTTGAGTTGGAAAAAGACCAAGTGACCTGCCCAAAGGCCCACATCAGTCTGAGCTGGGCTTGACCTTAAGCATGTCTCATTGTAGAACTACCGTTCTTCCAATGTACTCTGAGGGCCTTGGGGTTGGGCCTTTCAGAGGTGTGCCACAAATACCTACTGAATGAGATTGAATGAGTGGGTCCCTTAGGGCCAAAGCCTTAAGCCCAGAGACATAAATAACATGATTCAGATGACTATGTGTAACCATTATTTAAACATATGTGGTGGCACTTTGACCGGTTTGGCTCAGTGGATAGAGTGTCGGCCTGTGGACTGAAGGGTCCCAGGTTTGATTCCTGTCAAGGGCATGTACCTTGGTTGTGGGCACATCCCCCGTAGAGTGTGTGCAGGAGGCAGCTGATCGATGTTCCTCTCTCATCAATGTTTCTATCCCTCTCCCTTCCTCTCTGTAAAAAATCAATAAATTATATTTTTTAAAAAGAATGCCACCTATTTAAATATATGGGTTGGCTCTGTGATTACTAAAATACAAGTTAATTATAAAGTAGGGGTGTCGAACTCAATCAGAGAAGGGGCCAAAATCTAAAATCCAGCCTAAATCGCGGGCCGAATGGTTTACTGAACAGTCATAAACTGACAATGTCATAAACTGACAGCGGAGTGCAGTGATGACAGCGCGGTGCGGGCCACATTGCAAGGCCTGGCGGGCTGGATTTGGCCCGCGGGCCTTGTGTTTGACACATGTGTTATAAAGCATTATGTTCATTGTGGCTTTTGTGTTGTTTATTTTCCCAATGAAAAGATACTGTTACAGTTATGTGTACAGTTACCGTCAGGAGGAGTTTTGAGAAATATTTTCACACAAAAAGGAGTTCTTATGCCGAAAATGGTGGGCAGCATCATGCCATCCTACACAGCCTATAGAAAATGCTTTTCCCGGTGTCTGGCACAGAGATCACTCAGAGGAGGGAGGAAACTACCAGGCTAGGTATTGAGAGCTGTGGCTTTGTCTTGGCTCTACAAGTGACTTTATTACTAGACTTGTGCTCTCCTTCTCAGTGACCTTATCTCTGTCAGACCTGACAGTAGCATCTAGTAGTTTTCCCAAATGGCTATTGAATGCTTGCAAAAATGAATAGATCAATGATGAATGAATGAATTCTGGTGAACGGTGTTCAAGGAGCACCAAGGAGTGCTTGAAAGTGACCCTTCTGAGCCTGAGAGAATGAGAGAAGAACTAAATGTAGGGGATTCCACAGGGGCTTTCAGCTCTGAGTGGGCTGTTGAGGCTATGGTTGCACCTCTGAGGAGCCTCACCTTGGCCCTGTGATGACCGTGTTGTGGAAGAGGCAGTGCTGGGACTTGGCTATAAGGCCACTCTCACCAAGGCTATGCTCATCATTTTGGGGAGCATTTTTTAAACTCAAGTGAAGGTTGACAGATGGTGGTAGTATAATATCCTCACTTTCTCTACTTCCCACAGGTCTCTCTCCAACACAGACCTCCAAGCGCTTAGAAATCCCTGACACATCTGACCATGAGACCACGCCTGGCTTTTGGCAGGTAAGCTCCTCCCATCTCTCCCTCTCATCAGGACACAGAGCAATTTTGGCACAGCCCAAAGGTTACTGGGCCGTGCTTATGGCCAGGAGGTAGGTGGGACTGACTTCATCCTCAGCAGGAGAATGGGTCCCCACACTTTACGGAGACTTCAGAGAAAACCTGAATGTCCCGGCTGGCATTTCTGCAAATGCAGCACATGGTGATGGGCACCTATCCTGGAATGGAAGCCAGGGAATTGGGTCTGACCCTGGTCTGCCTTTACTGCCGGGGAAGATTTCAAGCAAGAACCTCCCTTTCCGTGTCTCTGTTTCCCTGAATGAACAGTGAGGGAGTGGCACTCAGTGAACTGGGCAGGCCTCAGCCAGCTGTCCCCGCTCTGGTCAAGGCCATGGGTTGGGGGACGGGTAGTGGGAAAATAAATAGCCTTCCACTTCCTTAGGACTCATCTGTTTGATAGCTCCATGGACCTCACATCCATGGGGAGCCTGAGCTGGGCTATGTATATGCCATGGGCACACAGGCATGCATTCAGGGGCTTGTGTTCCTTCCAGCAAACTCTGCTCAAATTCAAACTCAGACATGGACAGTCACAGCCCCACACTTGCCTTCTCATGGCTGGGCAGCACACGGGAACTATGGGCTGCCAGTGCCCACGGGAAGGGCAAAGACTGCCTGCACACTGACAGGTGGGTAGGCCCACAGGAGAATGCAGGGTGATGGTTGAGCTGGGTGAGGGGAAATGCAGGTGGGAGAACAGCCTAACCCAACAACGAGGTCCTCATTTATAAGCTCAGGGAGATCTGCAGGGCAGTTTGGGAGAGCTGCCTGGGGAATGGGGCCTCGAGGGTATGCAGGGCCCTTTGTCCAGCAGTTGGATCTGGCTAGCAGACCGGAGGCTGTCCCACCACTGTGACACTCTCAGTCCTGAACAAGACTCAGGTGACACATGCCCGGAACTCCACACCCTGTCCCCAGCCTGCCTCCAGGCTTCTGCCTGAGTCTAGCCAGCTCAGTGCCTGCCCACCAGCCCACCAGGCCTGGCCTCTGTGGGAGGAGAAGGGCCACCCAGACTGCCTCAAGGTGGTTTGAGGTTGGATTGTGAGTGCCCAGGAAGCTCCTAGTCACATAACATTGTGTGGCTAGCTCAGTTGCAAAGCATGCTGGGAACTTGGGGGGGGGGGGAGGCTAGGGAAGAGGAGGGGCTAAAAGCATTTGAAAGAACTGAGAGGATCCTCTGTGGCCTAACCCAGCCCCTCAGCATCCTAACTCCCTCCAAGCCCAGCTCTCCACTACCTACACCCCTGCCTCCAGCCCCCTGAGGACCCCTGAATGGAACAGCATTTCCCCCTCCTTGGTTTTGCCCACGCTCTTCCTGTGGCCCCTCCACTGCCCTCCTCCAGACCAGTGGGCTCTTCTAGACCTGAAATCTCCATTCCCTGGGAGCCTCGCTGACCATCCAGCTGGCCCCAGGACAGACCCTGCCCACGCACATCCCTCTCTCACCACTTACACCTCCCTGCGTTTACTCATGGGTTTCCATCTCTTAAACGCAGAGGCAGCGTTTTGACCATTTCCAGAGTGGGCCGTGGGAGTCCCCGGAAGTGGAATGCTATGTGGGGAAACTGAGGCAGGGCCCGGTCATCTAGACATACTTGTTGCCTGCTGTGTTCTAACCTCTGTGCTGGGCACTGAGGCACAAAGATGAGTGAAGCAGAGGAACTGGTCTGAGCCTCCAGGTCTTCGTCTCTCAAATACCTGCCTCCTCAGGTGGCTCCAGATCAAATGCCAGAGCACCTGTGAAAAGCCAGCTCAGTGCCCATCCCATCATTGGCACTTGCATCCCACGCTCATCTGTCAATTTACATGCCTGCGGTGGGCAGTGGTGGCCTAGAAGGGCCTGTGAGTATTCTGGTTCAAAAGGCGCCGTGAGAAGTTGGCATATCTGCCTTAGCAGGAAGGTGGGCCAATTGACTTGACTTTCCTTTAAAGAGTTCATTCAGCAGAGCATTCTTGAAACCCATCTGTCCCAGACATGGTGGACAGTGGGGGCTGACAGGAATTAGATGGTCCCTTCTAGAGCAGGGACACATAAATAAATGTGAAAGAGTCGCAGCAGAAGCACATACAAGATGTGAGAAGTGGAGAAGAGAGAGAGCACAAACTTTGTGGGGGCTGTGATTTGGAGGAGGTGCAACAGGAGCACCTGTGGGGGTTGTCAGAACATGAGGTCTGCGGGAAGGGAGAGGGCATCCAGGCAGAGGGGCCGGCATGTGCAGAGGTACACCATGGGGAGCATCCTGGTGTGATAGGGCAGGGGTGCGGGTGTTGAGAATGACCTGCCCGGCAGCTCTCCCCATCCCAGAGGAGCATTCAGGGAAGCCTAGCACCCAGCGGCCTTGCCTGCGTGGACCAGGCTTAGCAGGAGCACCATGAGTTCTGTGAGGAGGCCAGATGTGCAGCCCCGAGGGCCCGGGCAGCCAGCAGCTTCTAAGACTCTTCTTGGCTGGAGTTCAGGGTGCATGACACCCGCAAACTCTGAAGTTGCCCTGGAGATGTGACCGCTGCGTTCACGCCAGGGCCTGGGATAGAGATGGCTAAAACTTGGTCCCTAGCCCAAGAACAGAGAGGGAGGTGGACAGGTCCTCTAATTCCCATACTCCGTAGCCACTGGTGCTTTACTGTGAAAACAAACAACGTGGTATGGGTCCAAAAAGGAGGGGGCAGCCTGAGGACAAGGGGCATCATAAGGAGGGAATCTGAGCCAGATAGTAATAAGAACAATGACTATGATAGCTAATGATCATTCTGGACTTACACGTGCTCGCATTTAGATGGACTTCACTCTGCTTGCACAACTCGATGAAGCAGGTGCTGTTAACATCCTGCTTTAAAGATGAGGAGAACGGATGCACAGAGAGGCTGAATAATTGTCCCAAGCACACACAGCAGGGAAGTGGCTTGGCCAGGTTGAACCCAGGCACTCTGGCCTCAGAGTCCATGTTTGAATAACCCAGGTAGCCAAGCACTAAGCCCTCTCTAAGAACTAGAGGCACGACGGGGTTGGGACTACATCCGTCTTGCTCTGGCACGTAGTAGGTACCCGTTAAAATGTGTTTGCTAACGAGAATGCACAGATGCATGGATAAACTGGGGCTGAAGGATGAATTGAGGCAGAAAATGGGGGGAGGGATAGACACTGCAGACAGAGGTTCAGCGGGAGCAAAGGCTTCTGGTCTGAGCAGCTGGGGTTGCCCTGAGGCACTGCCAGGCCTGGAGCCTAGTAAAGCTGGAGGGGACCAGATAGGGAGAGTTTCAATGTCAGCCTCTCTGGCCAACCCTCCCTGTCCCTGAGGCCTGGCCCTGCCTGCTTCTCCTGTAAGTCTTACCCGCCCATCCTGTCCAAATCAGTCTTGCTTGTAAGGGGTGGCCTTTTGGGATGTTGGGGACTTCAGGGAGCGGGTGTGTTTCAAAGGTGCTTCCTTCCTTCAAGCTCAATGAGTGGAAAACTAGGCTTGAGACTGAGCTCTGTGACTTAGCTTCCTAGCAGGGCGCCCTCGGGCGAGTCAGCGCACTTTTCTGTAGCTCAGTTTCCATCTCCATATAGTGAGAATAGAAACAGCTACTGAATGAGAGGGCACACAGTTTGGGGGAACTCCAGGAAGGACCAGGCTCAGGGAACAGTAATTTCTGGGCATATTGCTTTGCTGCTGGGGCCTCTTCCCACAGAATGAGGAGATGGAGAATGCTGATCTTCAACGCCAGCCAGCCTTGCCATTCTAGAACTCAAAGCTGCCACCACCAGCGGACTAGATAAATAAATATATCTGCACATACATATGTAGACACTATATGTCTATGAGCATATGCAATTTAATCATTTTAACAAATTTGAAATATATATTATATAAATATATTATTTACAACATTTTAAAATCATGTTTTCTGTCTGATTACAAAAGTAATACATACTTATTGAGAAAGTTTTGGAAAGTCCAGGAAAAGAATTCACCCACTATTTCCACATTCAAAACCGAGCTATCCTCTTGGATATTCAGTGAAATCCCCTCCCACCCCTTTTCAACATTATACACAGATTTTTAAAAAAAACAAAAAGCATATACGCTGCCTTCTATTTTTTAACTCAGGCTGAGCTATGGAGCCAGGTCCCTGGGCAGGGCCACCGTCCCTGTGCCCGAGAGGAACCGGAGGCAGCTGCTGCCACAGCTGTTGTGTGCCTGCCCCCCGTCCCTGCCCAGGCGGCTGGCTGCAGGCATCTGACCTTCGGATGTTCTGTGTCTCTGGCGGGTGCACATTCTCCACTAATTTTAGCTTAGCCACCCCGGCCCGCTGGCCACGGGGCCCGCGTATAATGGACGCCTTATGTAGACAGCTGCCAGCAGTGCAGGAAGAAGTGTCCCACCTTAAAATGTTCCTCGTCGCCCGCCAGTCCTCCGCTCCCCGAGAACAAGCCAGCTCCCTGTTCCTTCTCCCACCAGGAAAGGGCCGTTGTTGATGTTCATGGCCCAGCAGGCTGGACCGGCGGGCAGGTGGCCCACCAAACACATGGGCAATTGCTTCTCTGGACAGGGTCGTGTTTTTACAGGACGGGCTCGGATTTGAGCTGGAACAGCTGAGAGAGGCTTCCTGAGAAATTGCTGGGTCGTGTGTTTCAGCTGAAATGGCCCAGGCTATGTACATAGAGCCTTCTGGAACCTCACCTTAACGCTTTACCTTTGTCCAGTGTGTAGACATACGTTACAATGTCCTTGGACATCCCATTTTGCCCTGTTGACAGCCCTGTGTATGATGTGACAGTGCTCCCATCTTACAAGCAAGGGGACCGAGGTTGAGAGGGAGAAGCAGTTTGCTCAGGGTTGTCCAGAAGTCAGGGGCAGGGGCTTGAACATGAACATGGTCTCTCTCACTCCCCGTCCAGGTCAGCGGGTCCGTCTCCCTCTGCTCTGTGTTTCCTTGTTTGGTGCTGTTTTTCCAAAATGGAGATAATTCCATTATCACTTTAAAAATCAATGTATTGAAAGTAAATGTGCCTCACTGATCTGTTTCTAAACCTCAAATCTGATCGTGGGAGACTCTTGTTTCAAAATGCAGGATGTCTCCTTTTGCCCACAGGGAAATCCTCATGCTTTAGTCTAGCATCCAACCTCCACAGCTTGCTACCTGCTAGACAAAGCATGTCAAACTCAAAGGCAAACATAGGCCAAATACATGAGGCATGTGGCCATGAGTTTGACATGCTTGTGCTAGATGAACACCCCCCCAAAAATAAACAAACAAACAAACAAACAAACAAAAACTAACACACACACAGCCCCAGTCTAGACTCCCCAACACTTCGGTAGGGCTGGGAAATTTCCCTATGACCCAGGTCTGACCAGATTAGAGTGTTACAAGGCAGGAGACCTGGGGGCAGCTCATCCCCATGTCCTCGGGGCCTGCAGTGATCCAGACACCGTGTCAAAGTCAGTAAATAAACTGATCCTCAACCCACGGTTCTTCATAAGAAATGGGAGCTTTAATCCAGGTTTAGAAATAAGCCGAGGCCTGCCCAGCAGCTGCCCCCCCAATAAGGAAGTGGCCGCTTGGCTGGACTCCCAAAAGGGGCCTGCAGGGCCAAGTCAAGGAACTCTGACCCTGGACAGGCCAGAGGAGGAAAAGGGAAGAGCTTCCCCAGATCTGTCAGTGGTACCTCTTCCCGCTCTGCCATCCCTCCCTCCCCAGTCCCATGGTGACAATGCGACCTGTGTAACAAGCCCCCAGCCTGGACAGCGGCTCTTTGACCCAGGTCTGATGCTCTCCAGGAACGATCTGAAAGCATCCTATGCTGCTCTGGGGGGAGAACAGCTCTCCAAGGACTACTTTGGCTTCGTGAGGGCAGGGACTCCTCTCTGGGCCACAGCCCCGCAGCCTCCCAGACTCTGCTGCTCTGGGTGTTACTGGGGGAGAAGCGAGGCTTTTAGGGTCCCACAGCCTCAGTAAGGAACTGCGTCTCTTTGAGTCTCCGTTTCTTCATTGGCAAAACAGGACTAGTGATACCTATCTTTCAAGACGATTGTATCTTAAGGGAAAGTGCTTCTCTAAAAGTGGCAGGCACACAGCGAGTGCCTGAATTCCTTCCTCTGAAGGGTTCTCAAGGCCTCAAGAGCCTCCCTTGTCTCCCGAGGGTGGCCGGGCTCTATGAAGAGGTTCTGTGGCATGTTGCACATGCGCGTTAGCCTAGCTCATGCACATTCATCTAGCTCCATGGTTGGCAAACTGCAGCTCGTGAGCCACATGCGGCTCTTTGGCCCCTTGAGTGTGACTCTTCCACAAAATACCATGGCCTGGGTGAGTCTATTTTGAAAAAGTGGCGTTAGAAGAAGTTTAAGTTTAAAATATTTGGCTCTCAAAAGAAATTTCAATTGTTGTACTGTTGATATTTGGCTCTGTTGACGAATGAGTTTGCCGACCACTGGGCTAGCTCATGCCCATTCGTCTAGCAGTGACTCTGTGGTGCAGAGTTTCTTGACTTGGTCCAGTAGGCACCCTGATTCTGACATGTCTTAGGGGTTGAGCCAAGAACAAAAGGGAGGAGAAATAAAACTCTCCTTACTGTCTAATGAAAGCCTGTGGAAACGTAGATTTTATAACAGAGTCAGTTCACTTCCTTCCTGTACAGCTTCCGAGGGGGAAAAAAAAAACTTTTGTCCATTTGCTCATTCATTTATGCATTACCCTACAAATATCTCCATGGCCCCAACCACCTACCAGATGTGGCAAGAGACACACAAACAGGCCCTCAGGGACCTGCCTCTAAAGGGCCCCCCATCCCACCAATAATTGTAATTCAGGATCCAAAAGTAAGAAGGGGCATGGGCAAGGCAAGGTGTTGGAGAGGGAGTCATCTTTTCCTGCAGGGTTTGTTGGAAAAGGCTCCATAAAGAAGGCAGCGCCAACGTGAGCCAGTCGTAGAGCAGAGCAGGAAAAGGCTCTCATCGCCAAAGAAATAGAAGCATAATGTATCCAAGAATAAGCTCAAGAGGGTATTGCGAACTGATCTATTAATCAAATGAAATCCCAACAAATTTTTCATAAAATAATTATAAAACACACCTTGAAAAAGAAACGGGGATGAATAGCCTAGAAAAACTCTGTGTTGGTGAAGGCATAAGCCCGTAGCCCAATGGACTTGAACAGAGCACCCAACTGGATGGGAGCGTGGCTATGGCGAAGGCTGCCAAGGCCTTTTTCTGGAGGACTCTGGAGGGCTGAGCTGTCTGGCCAGGAGCCACTGTGACCTCGGGATCGGGAGGCAGAGCCGACAGGGCTGCAGGACCGACATTAGCTGGGGTGTAGTTTCTGTGGCTTCTGAAAACCCCCACCCCAGTGGGAAAGACTAAGAAAGGTCCCATTCAGCTTCTCTTGGCATTTCCAAGGAAAAGGATGGGGTTTGGATTGGCTGGGCTGGGGACATCTCCTAAAATAGCCTCATGCATATTCAACTGCTCCCTGAAATAGCCGGATGGCTATTTTAAGCAGCTTCTACTCTGATGCCCACACATAATGGCATCTACCTTGAGCGTGTAAACCAGCAAGAGGCAAAGAAAGGGGACGGGAGGACAATGTGAGGAAGCCTTTGATGGATTCCTGCCACTCCTCCCCCACCCCTTGGTGTGCTTTCCTCTCAGGGACTCTCTTGCATGAAATTGAAAGTCCTGGTTACTATGACAACTCACTGGAGGAGTTTTCCCATCCAGTGACCTCACCTACCCGGATCTCGGGAAGCACAGCTGCACCAGGGCAGCCAGAACTTGATGCAGGATAACCAGTCTATAACGTAAGTCGGCTAGGCTGCACCCAGGGGCGTCCCTTGGGGCCCATTTCCTCCTGGTTTACACCCAATTCTAACAGGTTCCCAGCAGATTAGAAGTGGGGGCTGTGGGAAGGCTGTGAGCGGTGGGACCCTAACAGTCGGGGATTGAGGTTACAACAGACAATCCAGCTGTCAGGATAAAGAGAGAGCAGCTCTACAAAGGGAACTTTTATCAACAAATAAGAACTAAAACATCCGTATGTATCCTGCCATGCTGTCTGCTGGGGAAATAAAGATAAATAGACACAGGTCAGAAAATGACATGTAAATGAACAACCATGAGGGTATTTATCTAAGCTCTAGCTTTATTCCCCCCAAAAAAAGAGTAAAAAAAAAAAAAGAAGAAGAAGTTGGGCCCTAGCCGGTTTGGCTCAATGGATAGAACATTAGCTTGCAGACTGAAGGGTCTCAGATTCTATTCTGACCAAGGGCACATGATGCCCAGGTTGTGGGCTCAATCCCAGTAGGGGGTGTGCAGGAGGCAACTGATCAATGATTCTCATCACTGGTGTTTCTATCTCTCTCTCTCTCCCTCTCCCTTCCTCTCTGAAATCAATAAAAATATATTTTAAAAGAAGAAGTTGGAAAGGGAATGTAGTGTGTGCCACGTTGAGGCAAGGATGCAGGAATCACAGAGGAAGGAAATAGGTCTGTCTGAGGAGGTGGGGAGGTGGTACTGGTGGTGGCCTCTGTTGCAGGTGGCAGACGTGGCACATGCATAGGAACGGAGGTGGGAAACAGCAGGTCCCTTTGGGAAACTGCCGGGGTTGGGGGAGAGAGGGTGGAGCTGGAGCGCGATGTCCAGGAGGAGGCAGAATGAAGAGAGAAGAGGCTGAGAGGCCTCAGAGCCACGTCTCTAGGGCCTCAGAGGCTCCTCGATCAGGAGACCTCTCTGGGGCTATTTTGAGGTTTGCTTGTTGTTGTTGTTTGTTTTGTTTGTTTGTTTTTATTGCAAAGGCAGGAGTTTATTGAAGAACAAGTACAGTCTCCCACAGGGAGAGGGGAAAGAGTCCCTTATTTTGAGTTTTGGTAGAGATCCCTACCCACCCATCACACCTAAAGGTCTCCCTGTGTTAGAATATAGGACAGTTATTGGGGAAAACTGAGATTAGTCAAAAGCTTCACAGTGAGAGGGTGATTCTAAGAATGAGTTGAAAATGCATCCCAGCTTCTTAGTAGATATATCAGAAAAATAAAGTGACAAGGAGACTGGAAGCCTGAAGGACTGACAGGAGCCCTGGGCTTCCGCTGGCTCAGCTAGATGTCGTGAAAAACGGTTACTTGTATGTGCCTGAGTTTACATTCACACCGCTGCTCAGCAGTCACCCAGAGAAGGCTCTGCTTTGTTTAGCTCAGGGCACCCTGAGAAAGGCAGGAGAGTGCGTGAGACCTTTTATTTTATTTTTTAAATATATTTTTATTGATTTCAGAGAGGAAGGGAGAGGGAGAGAGATAGAAACATCAATGATGAGAGAGAATCATTGATTGGCTGCCTCCTGCATGCCCCCTACGGGGGATCAAGCCCACAACCTGAGTATGTGCCCTTGGCTGGAATCAAACCTGTGACCCTTCAGTCCACAGGCCGATGCTCTAACCACTGAGCCAAACCAGCTAGGGCCATGATACCTTTTAGAAAGATGGTCACTCAGAGAAATTGGACTAGATGAAGCTTAGGGGGCTGAGCTCCACCTCTCTGCAAGACATGTGTCAAACAAGACCTAACCACACCTTCCTCCTTAGTCTTAACGGCTTCTTTCAAGGCGTCATCAAGAATCCTAGTGCCTGGCCCAGCTGGTGTGGTTCAATGGTTGAACATCGACCTATGAACCAGAAGGTTACTGTTCGATTGCAGGTCAGGGCATATGCCTGGGTTGTGGGCTTGATCCACAGTGTAGGGCATGCAAGAGGCAGCCAATCAATGATTCTCTCTCATTATTGAGGTTTCTCTCTCTCCCTCTCTGAAATAAATAAAAATCTATTTTTTTAAAAAAAGAATCCTGGTGCCCAGAGGAGGCTGCATCTGTCTGTCCTGCTCACCCCTGCCATTCCTCCATCTTCATGCGACTTCATTATTCTTCGTATATTTCTTCATTCATTCATTGATTGATTCATTCATTCAGTTGGAGCTACAGATGGGGAAATCATTAGCATAGATGACCTTTCTTCACTGAGTTTTCAGGGATCTGTGAAGCCCCTGAAGTTACAAGAGAGGGAGTATATATCCTGTGTTCCTTTTCTGAAGAGATAGCACATAGCTTCCAGCAGATTCTCAAAGGGGCAGGTGACCCAAAAAAAGGTTAAGAAGTGCTGATAAGGATGGGAATTGTTTTATTTTAGAGCAGATGATTTCACCTTTTGGTAGACACGCAGAGTGAGGGAATGCAGAAGGAAATTCCCAGTTCTGCATGGAGCTGCCTCAGGTGATGCAGTAGCACCGGGGACTGTGTTAGTGTCGCCAGCATCACTGTGCAACTTGCACGTGCATATGTGTGTATATGTGTGTACATGTGTGTGCACTGAAGCTGAGCCAGGACCAGAGGTCTTCTGACCATCAAGAGAGGGCAATATCTCCACCCTAAGACTCTTGTGTTTCTCTCTCTTCCCAACCAGGCTCCACAAGGCGCCCTTCCAGCCTGCACTTGGCAGAAAGAGAGGAGCCCCCACCCGGCTGGGAGAGACTGAGAGAGCTGGAAGGAATATTAGCCAGGAGAAAGCATGTGAGCTGCAGTTGTAGAGGTCTGGGTACTGAATAAGCTTGGAAGGGAAGGGGCAGCTGAAGTTTACTGATCAGTTATGAAAGCCAGGTTGTGTCAGCCCATGTCCGGAAAGCTGCCAGGGGATCCTGTCTCTGAGTAAAAGCCAGAGGTCTTATAAGTGCCTCCACCGCCCTCATGATGTGGCCACAGATGACTTCTGACACCCCATATCCTCTATCTCTTTGGCCTCAGGGCCTTTGAACGTGCTGTTTCTTCTGCTGGCAAAAACATACATAGTTCACTTCCACTTCCTTCAGGTCTCTACTTGAATGTCCCCTTCTTGGTGACACCTTCTCTGGTCCCTATTTAAAATGGCTAAACATCCTCCTCCACCCTCCCCATTCCCTGCCTTGCTTCTCTTAATAGCACTCACCACCATCTAATACGCCATTGTCTGTGCATTGTTCCCACTGCCTGGAACAGGGCCTGGCCAATGGCAGATGCTAAGTTCGTTGCTGTGGAATGAATAGATTCTGACCATGCTCTGAGCTAGTCGTTTTAACATGCTATCATCTCACGCTGATCCTGTAGTAACTCTGCAGGGCGAGTGTTACTCTCCCTTTTCACAGATGAAAACCAGAGCCTCATAGCAGCTGGAACCACTTCCTGTGTTCTTGGGGCTCAGAAACTCCTGCTCTCTGTTCCCCACCCCCACTCCGGGAAGGCTTTGACGCTGCCTTCCCAGGGCTCCTTGGGCCAGATGAGAGGCTGGGTTTACACATGATCCAGTCAGCAGTTAGAAGTCACAGCAAACTCCCACGATCCAGCTGTGTCTAGGTCAGACGGCGTCTGCAGTGCCCTGGAAGTGGCCTGTCACATGCACTCATCAGAAACCATGTACAGGAGAAAAGAAGACAACTTTATGGGGCTTCTGATGGATTCCTACTCCTGATCACCACCCCATATTGTATCTTGAACGTCAGTTCACTTTTCTGGAAGAGATTATACCAATGAGGACTTTGCTCTTTGAAAAGATGGCCCAGAACCCAGAAGTGAGTAAAGAGTGCATCAAGGTAGCCATGTCAGGCAACTTCCATGTACGTGAGCCAGTTCACTCGGTTGTAGTAGGCTCCTCGGTGCCTATGTCCTTCACTGTTACGCACAATTCTGACACAAGCCCTGTGACAGGAGTGGGGCGGAAAGGCTATGAGATGGATGTGGGCTGCATAGACAAAGAACCAGACCTCAGATCCACCCAGGTGCCCTTGCTGGTTGTTGAGAATTACAGATGATGACACAGAATGTGTCTGTACAGAACTCACCGTCCAGCAAGAGATACTTAACTGTTCAATGGAAAACAGTTCAGTTCCAGTGTCTTAATTCAAACCCTCACCTTGTTCCAATAAGGGATCCAGGTAGAAATTGGAAATATGATAGAGTCGTATGCTGTAGTGAGGGGCTAACTCATGGTTATAAGGGAGGGGATGGTCTCTTCTCCCTGAGAGTCGGGGGCTCTCGAGGAGGCACTGCAGGAGCTGGGCGTGGGGAGGCAGCCTGGCTAGCTCTGGGACTCCACAGGAGGCCCATGACTGCCCATCCGTGGTGCTTGCTGTGAGCCAGTCCGGCCCCTTAAGGAACTTCTAGTCAATATGGAGCAAAGACTAACGTGTCTGCAGCCCCCCTCCTTGTCCCAAAGGCTGTGCTCAGCCATTGGAAAGCCCCTGCTAAAGGGGCCGGTGGCATTTCCTGTGGTGGCTGAGGCAGCCGCTCCTACAGGCCTGGATCTCCTGGATCCCCGGCTGCAGGCTGCACCTGGCCTTCAGGCAGCGCCGAGCAGCCCAGGGCTCCACCTCGCACATCATCTCAGTGGTTCCGCCGAGCAGAAGGCCGACGGGGCCAGTGTCGAGTGTATGGATAAGACCACAGCAGCTCAGAGACTCCAAGTCTCACTCCCAGGAAGTGGTAGAGCCAGGATAGGAATCGGGGAGAAGGGACAGAGACCCTGCCACAAAGCGTGCAGCTGGCAGGGCAAGCACCAGCACAGGCCCACCCCAGGTGCTGCTGGAGAACACGTGGAATCAGATCGAAGCAGGTTCACATCCTCTCTCCACCAGTTGTGAGCTGTGTGCCCTCACCTCCCCGAGTTTCAGGTGTCTCACCAGTTTAACGAGAATATCATGTCTTCTTCGCAGGCTTATGGTGAGAATTAAAGGAGATAATGCATGTATGTCTACCTAGCAAAGTCCTCAAAGACCAGAGCCAGAGTGTATGGCTTAGTTTGTGGCTGGCTTTACAGGTATTATGTCATCTAATCCTCCAACCAACCCAGAAAGTAGGTAGTATCCCCTCCTTTTACAGTAATCTACAAGGAAACCGAGTTAACCAGGGCACCCCTGGCCGGCAGATGATGGAACTGAGCACTGGCTGCCAAGCCGCAGTCACTAACTATGAGGCTGTAATTACACCTCATCTCATTTCACTTATAAACCTTTGGCCCCCATAGGCCCGGCCACTTGCCAAGGCTCTGGAGGTGACCCCCTGACCCCCGCAGGGGGGAAGCACCATGGGATTGTGCAGCAGAGAGTCCCTGGAGACCCCGGGGAGGCCAAGTGAGCTCGACCCTGGAGGAAACAGTCCACAGCTGTGGCCTTGGAAAGGAAGGGCTGCAAGGTCACGGGCACCAGACAGAGCCTCGGGCTGAGGTGGGTGGTGGCTTTGAACTAACCAAGTGGTGACCTGGAATCCAGCGGGCTGGGCTTTCCTTTCCCACTTCCTTCCTTTGCCGACTGTCTCTCTGAGTCACCTCCAGGAAGTCGGGGCGGTGAGGTGGAGAGTGAGGAGCGCTGGGTCCTCCCTCGTTCTTGCTCTGCCTCGCTGTGTGACCCTCAGGCAACCACTTCCCCTCGCCAGGCCAGTTTCCGCATCTGCCACACCAGAGCCTGACTAGATTGCCAGAGTCCGGCCACGGGGTCTTTCAGAGGTCAGTGCCTCCTGGGAGAGAGGCTGGAACACAGGGCTGGTCCGCTGGTAACCAGTGAGACCTTGCATGGTCGTTGGGCTCCAGAGAAGCAGCCCTGTGCTCCCACACTATCTGCTGGGCTATTCTGTGGGCCCCATCAGGTAGGGGGGGAGTCATGGGGGGAGGAGAGGCCAGACCCTCTAAGTGCTGGAATGGAGATGGCCACAGGCAGCTGCCTCCTCCTGCCTCCCTGTCCTAAGCCTCTTCTGACCCTGCTCCATCCTCTGCGGCCTCCTGTGGTTGAATTTTTACTAAGTCGTGGACCCTGAAGGGGGTCTGAGTAGATGCTCCAGGCTTCTCGGTGCAGATACAATCTCCTGGGAAAATGCTGAAACAACATGTACCTTCTCTCTCAGCTCCCAGCAGGGTCCATGGAATCACCCTTTCATTCATTCAGACCCAAAAAGAGCTGCTTTGGCCATACAAGGTTCCAGTTCTGTTTATAAGACTTATCCCAGGAATGCCACATTCTGAAGTCCACGTAAACTCATTTCTGCAAGATCAATTCTTAGCGTATTGCAGCTCCAGCTCCAAGATGCAAAGATGCCTGTGGCTAAGAGGAGTGCCTGTGAGTTGAGAAGAGCCTGTTCCAGGGTGTGGGGGATTATGGATAGATGACAGAGTGGGGTTATGGCGTCATCCGTGCTTCCTGCCACTCTGGAGGTGGTGGGAACACAAAGGAGGGGATTAGAAGCCTTTGGGCCCCACATAAAAGGTTCTTTGCCTACGAGCTGGAGTCCAGCTGGGTCAGTGTGGCTCTCGAGCCCCTCCTGATGTGGCCTCGCTCCCTGGGCCAACCTCAGAGCGCAGGTTCCCCTGTGCTTGGGGCTCCAATTTCACCACTTGGCTTGCACAGTTCCCCATCTTGTTGTATCGTTTCGTGTTTCTGTATCTCTGCACATTTCTCTTTAACTGCACCACCACTTCCTCTCCTCGCCCTTCTCCAACTCGGTCCTCCTCAGAAACTCTCATCAAGACCCAGTTTGGATATCACTTCTCCCAAGAGGTCTTTCCTGACACTTCCTATCTCCCTTGGTGGCACCTCTGTAGATGTTTTAGCTACTTTCTTCACCCCACTTCACAGCTCTTTAGGCCCATGTCTGCCCAGCTCCTTAAGCACCAGGACTGTGTCTTAATGGCATTTGTGTCCCAGGCTGGTGGGTTCATCTCTGAGGAATGAGTACCCCAGAACCTGTTGCCAAGATCCAGAGACAGTGTGATGCCAGGGAGAGGCCTGGGAGCTGGTGGTTAGGGGGGCGGGGGAGCACTTGGCTCTGCCACCAACAGGCGGTGCATCCTTCAGGGCGACCTTGGGATTCCACTCCGGAAAGTGGACAGATTCCTCAGGTCCGTCTAGAGCTGACATTCTGGGACGTCCATGAGGCTGCTTTTGCAGAGTGCCCAAGTCTGGCATTCTGTGGGATCCCTTCTTTCACTCACTGACCTCCCACTCAGTGTCTGGCCAATTTAGATGCTGGGGGCACGGGAAGGTATCAGACTGGGTCCCTTCCCTAGAGGAGTCATAGTCTAGTTAGCACACCCACAGCAGCACAGTGAGCACACAGTGCTGTGGCAGCCAGGAGAGGCCAGCCTTAAGGCGGCCCATGGTGGTGGCCAGAGAGGACTTCCTGGTAGGGCTGAGCCTGGAAGACCTGGGGCCACATACTTTACAGTGAGTGCAAGGTGTGTGAGCCCCTGGGTATGGCCAATGGCATGGACAGAGATGGGGCCTCGCTGCTGCAGTATGCTGGAGTATGTTCTGGGTGCCTGTGTGTGTGTGTGTGTGTGTGTGTGTGTGTGTGTGTGTATGAGAGAGACCGCAGAGGGGCTTGAGTGGTAGGAGGGCCTGGGCTGGCCCTTGGGAAAGGCTTTCCAATGAAAGGCCTGGCCAGTGGGGGCTGGGCTCCCTGGATTATGTAATAGCTGGGGAAATGTCCTCTGGGGGAGCATTTGAGGGAGGCCGGATGTGTCTAAGCAGGGCTCCACCATTCCCAGAGGTGAGCTGAGAGTGGATTGGCAAATGGACCGGATCCACAGATAGAAAGAACATGAATGCTGGGCAGGCAGCCCATGTTAGGAGGAGCGGACACATCAGTCGCAAGGTTGTGGCAATTAGATGTGCACGCAGGCAGACACCGGTCTCTCTCCTGCCTCCTCCCTCCTTCAGGTAGCACCAGGCAGCTGGAGCACCTGCCCATCCAGTTAGGATAGTCCCTGGGGACGGCTGGATGGGTGGAGACAGGCCAGCTCTGCACAGAGCTGGCCCAGGGGACGTTCTGGGTGGACTGTGCCCATGAAAGAATGCGGTACAAAGATGTGTTGTCTCCTGTGGCTCATAACCTGACCCCAAGGTCAGGGGCAGGAGGCCTGAAACCTTGTGAGCGCAGGCCAAGCACTTTCATATCGCTTGCCGGGGAGAGAGCACATCACATTTTCGTTCAACTGTTTTATCGCTCCTGAGCCCCCATGGAACAGCTCTCGAAGCCCATTGATAAAACACACAGATCAGTCTCAGCCTGGGGATGAGAGGGCTTTAGAGTAAGAAGGACTTGGAGTTCCATTTTTCTCATCTGTAAAGTAGGGGTTCTGTTAGTACCACCTCCTAGGATTGTTGTTGTGAGGATTAAATACCTGTGAAATGTTTAGCCTGGAGCTTGGCACATAGTAAACGTTCAATAATTGGTAGCTGTGATTATCTGCATAGAAGGCAAGCTTCCACAAGGGGTGTCCTTTTTGACTTACACTCCATACACCCTTGGAAAAGATTTGGGGTGTCCTCCAGTGGGTAAGTAAGTGGCAAGAGAATTGGGTGGCACAAAGCAGTTTCTGGGCAGAAGGGTGGGTGGTGCTGAGGTAGAAAAGATGACCCTTCCCCCCAGGCTAGGACTGAGACAGCCCTGTGGTCAGTTTAGGAAGGAGCAGGGTAGAACATGGCCTTGGGTCTATAGGCAGAGTCAGACCAAACTGTACTCTGGGGTGAGGCATGGAACCTGTAAATTACATGCCTGGGGGTAGCCTCATGCCCCAAATCCCTCCCACTGTTTGGGCACTCTGAGTGACACCCTCTGGGGCGGAAATTTGGGGAAAGAGAATGAGAGTGTATGGCCAAAGCCACAGGGACTCCTTTGTCAACACTGAGGGGAACTGGCAAGGGCCAGGGGCATGGGTCTCAGCAGCTCAGCCTGAGAGGATGGCCTGCTCCCCTCAGAGAAATGCCATTATCCCAGCTGTGGCTGCGTTCCCTTGTGTGTGCTCTGAGTGTAACAGCTAGTGTCTCTTGGAAGGGGACACAGCAGTCCTGGTCCGTCTCCCTTCATAGCAGGTTTGAGGCATGGTGGCCATGACCATGAAGCCCAGGGCCCCGCCCACAGAGGAAATGGCTGTGAAGTCAGGCAGATACCAGACTCAGCAAAATGAGCTGGGCCTGAAGTTCTGACGAGGGCATCAGGGCTGGCCTCAGGTCAGACCCACAGAGAAATGCCCTGCCCTAAAGGGAACTAGAACAAGACCATGGCAGGTGAGGAGAGGCAAGCCCAGGGCACCCACAAGACATGTGGCTTATGGTGAGAAAATTAATTCAAGCCCTCGATGGAACTGGGTTTCCCACATCCTCCCAGGCCTGGGCAGGATGAGCTCAGTGATGGGTGGGGCTGCCCCTTCAGCTGCTGAGCCCTGGGGCTGAGTGGAGTTGGGGAGGAGGGGTGGCACTCCTGGTTTGCACAGTGGCAGTAGAGCCAGAGCTGGACATCGCTACCAGCCCCCTTCCCAAATGCATGCAGCTTGGCTCTGGGCCACTCAGAGAGGGTGGGAGAGTGCAGCAGCTCCCAGTGCAGGCAGAGGCAAAAGAGAGTCCCAGCACCAGCTGGGGAGATAAGCTCTGTCCCTTCAACCTTCAACAGCAGCCATGGCACTGTGGAGTGAGTCTGGGGCTTGCGTCCCAACCAGTGAGTCCAAGTCCAGGCTCTGCTTCACTTTGCTCTGTGAGCTCGGCCTTTGGCAGCTTTAACTCGCCCATAAAATTGGATGAGATTCCAGAAGGTCACCTTGTGGTAACTCTAGAACCCACCAGAATTAGATGTATGTCAAAGGAGTTAAGGAGTGGCTTTAGGAAAATGAAAAAAAAAAGGAGAAATATTCACCCAACCTCAAGGTGTCTCCACAGCAAGTGTCTTTAACCTTCTAAATGCCCAGTCATGATGCGCTCCGCTACCCAGGATCCTTGCGGACTACCCCAGTAGAGCATCCTCTCCGTGGGCCATGGCTACCATACTGCAAGCACCTAACTCCATGCCTGGAAACATCACCCCCCCCCATTTTTGTTGCTTACCTGTCTTTATTGCCAGACCCTGATCCCAGGAACCTATCCCTGCCTGAAGATCTGGCCATGGCAGTGCAGAGTATGGAGCAGACCCTAGGATGAGCTGGCTCAGAGCATGCCTGCTGCCTCTCTTCTGTCACCTTCTCTTTGAGGTTAGGCTGGAGGGTTGTCCTGCTCTGAGCAGAGCCTTGGCAAGTCTAGGCTCCTGGCCTCAAGGGGTGGGGCAATAGTCACAGTCACCATAACCAGGAGGCCTGGGCCCCATGGGGTGGGGGTGGGGGATGGGAGACAGTGGTCTTGATCAGTCTGCACAGCCCTGTTGTGGCTCCGAGGAAGAGGCGAGTGGGTGGAGAGGCGCAGAGCAGGAGGCCACCCTGGGAAGAGGAAACGGACGAAGCCACATCTCTAGGCCCACAGGAATTCCAAGCCCTGGCCTAGAGCAGCTCAGCTAATTACAATTTCCCCCAAGTCGGTGGGAATGAGGCTCCTAGGAGAGCACAGCCTCAGCCAGGACTGCCTAAGGAGGGCAAGGTTGAGCTGAGGAGTGGGGCGTGCCTGGTAGCCATCTGCCTTGTATGTTGTCACAATCAGGCCCCATGGGGGGCCAGTGGCCTGGCCTCCCTCTGGACGGGAAGGTCCCAGTCCCAGCGGCCCAGGAGTGCAGCAGACACAGAGGCCTGCCGGGAACAGGCTGTGGGGATGACAGGGAGTAAACAACAGAGGAGAATGGCCCTGTAAACCACACTCAATGGAAATCTTCCCCACAGCCACATCGTAAAGAGCAGCCAAAATATTGATCCTGAGCAGCAGTCTGCAGAATTGCTCTTTGGAAGATGACACAGACTGTCCAATTTCCCAGACAGCACGGCACAGAGGGGCACACCCTGCCCTCACCCCAGTAAAGCCAGCGATCCATTAGATGGGGGTTGGGAGTCAAGTTCAGCCTTTGTGGAGTCCTGGCCCCTCCTTTCAACATTGTCCAGAGGAGACTAGAAGCAGCTTAGACTCATCTGGAGACTGGAAACAGGTTTGTTGCCTTCATGACCCATCAGCATTCAGCCAGAGCTGCCATCCCTGGGGACACATCTGACTGCCCAGCCTGTGGGGAAGTTGACCCATCAGCCAAACTGCAGAGTGGGCATCCAGTGGCCGATATCGGGTGTTAACTGGACATTGAACTCTAGCCGGGAAGTTCTCACACATTCCTCTTCGTTTTACCTGGGGCCAACACTAATCCTTAGAAACATGATGCAGAGAATTATTCTAGAAAGGACTTCTAGATTTGATAGGCTCAGCTAATGTTTATTAAGGCCCTCTTCGCCAGGAACACTGCCAAGCTCTTCTGTTGGTGTTGTCTCATCATTCCTCATGCCAGCCTTTGAGGTAGGCATCACTCCCTCATTTTATAGAGGAAGATAAGCCCAGAGAAGTTTAGAAACCAACTCAACATCACACAGCTAGTGTGTGGCAGAGCCAACATGAGAGCCCTGGTGTTTAACACCTTCTTCTAGTGTTCCTTATCTTCCATCACACCATTGCATTTCCCTGTTGTTGTGTGTGCTGGTCATGAGGATTAAGATAGTAGGACACATGTGGCACATGGTAGAATGGTATGGGGCTCTCCATGCACACTCATGTTCATTGCTACTGTCCTTCATTATTTAGAGCTTTGGGTTGACTTTGGACCTGAGGGTATTAGGCAGCATTCTTTCAAATATGATTCAAATATAATTTCATATTGGATCCTATCTGGCTTAGGAAAAGAGAGAGTGGGGAAGGGGAAGACAGAGATTGAGTTTTGTCTTGTGGTCTTATTTCACTGGGATGGATGAGTGAGTGAACATCAGGCATGGCTAGATCCAGAAAGTGACACAATGTCAACAGGTCATCAGACTTTTATTTGCCTCACGCTTCTCATCGTTACTCTTCTTTGTTTTGACCTCAGTTTCATATGTTGCCTTTGGGCTTCCCTTTCCACAGCAGGACAGATGCATTGGCCATAGGGAATGGAGAAGAGCCATAGGCCCCTGGTGGCTCCTGGCCTTCACCATCCCAGCTAGTGACTCCGGATAGCAAAGCCTTTTCCTCCCCGTTGTTATTGTGAGAAGTATCTCAGGGAGATACTCTGATGGAGCCCTGCTTGGGTCACATGACTACACCTGGCCCAGTGGACTGTAGTATTTGACCAAATGGGTAGCCTGCCCACTGCCATGGACGGGGTGGTGGGACTCAGCCAGGATCACAGTTGAGGGAAGACAGCTGCCTGAGTCACTCTTACCAGAAGAAAGGGAAGAGAGAATACTGGACAGACAAAAGCAATGCTGCCCATTACCCTAGGATTGGAAGAATGAGGTGAGTCAGTGATGTGGTATAAAAATGTAAGCCATTCCATCTTGGCACATCCGTTCAATCTTATAGATTAGGAAACTGAGGCTCAGACGCATTATGCGACCTTGTCATGCCCTCACGATGAAATTCTGAGACTCCCAAGGCTGAAGTCTGAGTCCCCTATTTCCTCCACCTCACCCACTCAGGGAGGAAAGTGAGGTCCCAGAGACCTTTTCTGACACCTTCAGTCTCACTCTGAGCCTCTCAGAGAGGGAAAACCAGTGGACCAGCAGCCAAGGTGGCAAGTTCTGGGGATTCAGTGGCGAGCAAAGCTTACATAGCACCCTGGTCATGGAGCCGGTGTTTCAGTGAGAGAGCTAGTCACCAGACCAGAATTTACACTCAATGAAAGAAGTTATCAGTGTTGAGCCTTGAGCTCTAAATACAAAGTATATGATGCTGAGAAAGTATACAGGTACACCCAGAGTATACGGAGAGTATATAGAGGTCCCACCGGGGGTCAGGGAGAGCTTTTTTGAGGAGGTGAGGTGCAAGGTGAAATTCAAGTTTGGAGGGAAGTTAAGTGGGTAAGGAAGAGCATTCAGGGCAAAGGACGCTACTCATACCAGAATTGCCAGAATTCTGTGTGCTTGGAAGTTGGGTACAGAGAATGGAACCATTTGTAGGGAGGAAAAGAGGCCGTTGTGCTTTTCCAATGAGTGTGGGTTAAAGATGAGCCATTTTCTTTCATCTGGGAGTGTCTGTTGGGAATCTCCAAGGCAGTAATCAGTGTTGTCACCATGTATTTGACCATGAGAAAGGCTGTTGAAAAGTGACTTGGTCTGATCCCTATATGAGGACACTATCTGGAGGCCTGGAATAAGACTGGACACAGGACACTCTGTTAATGGGCCATTACCAGAAGTCCATCAGTGATCGGATCTGCTTTCAGGTGAAGTCCTGGGTACAGACAGGAGAAAGCTCCAGAGCTGGTTTCACCCTCTGTCCCTACCCCCGTGCCTTTTTACCTTTTCTCCCTGGTTCCTGCCTGGAGAATTCCATGTCCTTGGAATATCTCACGCTCAAAATCAGCACCCTGAGAGCTCTGGACAGGGGCTGAGCATGCACGCCATGGAACAGGGCAGTGTCTCCAGGATAAAGACACCAGTGTGAAAGCCTTCACTTGTGTCCTCAAAACAATGGCACTAGTGAGGGACAGGAAAGAGAGAAGGGGAGGGAATGCCTGCTTCCCCTCCACCCATTGATTTAATTTAATGATCACTTAACAAATGTCAGACGTTGGACTAGACATAGGGAACCTGGCTGTGCAGGAAAGCCTCAGGGCTAGCCCTCCTGGTGCTGGGCTGGGTGTATTTCTGTGTGGCATTAACTCTCCTGAAGACTTGCTTCTGACTGACTGTGACCACCTTTGGGGAGGGTTGGCTCCAGCCAGCGGGTTTAGGAGAAGTACACTGGCCTGGTGTGGAGGGTCCCGGGTTAGAAAAGCAGCTGCGGGCTCTTGAGAAAGTGACTGAGGCTCTCTGCACCTGTGCTGCCTTCTCGATAGCAGGAAGGCAAGTCCACCTTCCGCATAGGCTGGGCTGAGTGTTCAGGGAGGTACCTCATTTCTGGCACCTAAAAGACACCTTCCCACCAGGACTTCGCATTTTTTTGGTCTAAGTTTTCCCACGCTGAGCATCATATACCCTCTCCCCCGGCTCAGCGATAGGTGCAATTTAGACTCCCAACCAAATCTGACATTTTTTTTTTGTATTTAGGGAGCCCTCAGAAACAGCCTGCCAGATAAGCCTTCAGCTTTGAGGAGCTAACAGTTGCTTTTTAATGCTCACAGTTAAACTGCACAAAGGCTCGTTTTCAGTGTGCTTCCAGCAGGGAGGGAGAGTAGGAGTGGCCCTGGGTGTGTTGACAAGGAAATCCAGGCTGTGGTCTGGTTCCTGGCCTGCTAGCTGAGCAGGGCTCCCAGCCCATGTGTGCCTCAGTTTCCCCCTCCTGTGAAGGTGAAGGTGGTAACCCTTTCCTCCCAGGTTGCTAGGAGCATTGAGTGAGGTACAGAAGCAATTATACATGGACGTTCCTGCACCTGAAAACATCTGGCCTCCCCTTGAAGCTACTCAACCTCGTCTCTGAAGACACAGACACTCTTAGGAAATGAGCATTCCCACCGACTTCTCCCACCTGCGACCACACATCTGGCCTCTGGGAGCCCCCAGCTGTTTGGCTCCAACTGTCCTGTGGTTAGAGCAGCTGGCTGGCTGTTCTGGGAAGTCTCTTTCTCAGGCTGGGTCCCCAGGGAGGGAGCTGAGCCCCATTTGGTGGGGAGAAGTCAGGGGGTGGAGTAGGGTGGGAGGGCCAGCCCTGGAGATGTCGGGTGAATGCTGTGTTTTCAAATAACTCCATGCTCACAAAGATTAAACTGTGGTCTGGCCATACATATTCCGTGTGTGTGTGTGTGTGTTCCCGGTACACTTCCTTTTAATTTTTATAACCATACGTAACGTCAGGGACATTTAATCCATATGGTTCTGATTCCTTAACACTGAAATCATCCAAATGTTGTTTTGGAGGATCTATTTGCAAATCTCTTTACATAAGCTTTTAACTCCTTCTTTCTCAAGAGCATCAAGGTAGGGTCTCCGGGAGAGGCCTCCTCATCTTCCAGTGTCTCCCCACCCGACTGGCCAGGGCTCTTGACCCCCTGTGCTCTGGGCAGGAGCTGCCCAGGCCCCGAACTCAGGTTGGGGGACTGGTGGGAGAGGAAGAGAGGCATACTGGGGTCCATACCCCAGCTTCGCCCCATCCTGACTGTGTGACCAGCCTCTAGTTCACCTTATCCAACCCTTTTCTCTCCCCTGTTAAAAGATATCAAGTGTCTTCCAGGGTTGTTAGAGGAATTAAACAAGGAGATGAAGCCTGTAGCCCAGAGAACAGCTTGCCTGCTGAGAATGGAGCCTTCCTATGAGCCAGAGGGCAGTGCTGAGAGATGGGAAGTGACAAAACACAAGGTCATTCTTGGGGAATCTGGAGACAGAGGCACCAGGTGGAAAATCCAAGTGCAGGGAAGCAAAGGGGACTCTGCCCATGGGATGCTGGATTGAGGCAAGGACAGAGCAGGGACCACAGTGGCCAGGGGGTTGGAGGTGAAGGCCTGCTGTCAGGAGATGCATGGTCCCACTCCCTGGTGAAACTCTGTGTGTGGTGTCCACCCCATGTGTGCAGGGGAGGTGGGGGAGGCCCAATAGGACCAGACAGGGCATGGAGGGGGGTACAGGAAGGCAGCCCTCCCGATTCCAGGGGCTGCTTGCACATCAGAAGCCACCCCGCACAGCCCAGCCTAACTCCTCAAGTCAGAACCCAGTGACACACTCTCTCTCCCTCCCTCCTTCTCTCTCTCTCTCTCTCTCTCTCTCTCTCTCTCTCACCCCATCTCTCTTAATTCCCACACCTCCTCCCTCTCTTCTCAGGCCATTCTCAAACAGTTAATGTTCCTTGAAGCTTTTGTTCTTCACCGGTTTCCCCCTTTCCCCTGTCAGGGTGATCTTTTCTTGCCTTCTCCATTAACAAACACCTTCCCACTCTTCAAAGTCCAACCCAGAAGTCACCTCCTCCGAGAATCTGAGAAGCCTTTCTGGGGAGATTTGTCAACAATGGGCCTTCCTGTGTGCTTCCTCGTCTTGGTCTTACTGGGCTGTACTGATCTGGGATGACTTCTTCAGGATTGCTGGGAGCCCGGGTGTGGGGGTGGAAAGAGGCAGACTTCCCATTGAGGCAGACCACCGCGCACCCCCCCTCCCCCCTCCCCCCCTTCTCCCCCCACTTTCTGGAAAGGCAGAATGAAATTTAAGGATGGCCCCGAGGGACTCCACGGCTGTAAATGTGAGATGGGAGGGTGGGGGGATTGGGGGGGGGGAGGCACAGGTGTCCTGTGTGGCACAGCTCCGGGGCCTCCCCATGACAGGCGCTCTCCTGGCCAGCTCTGATCCGGACATCACTGGCGTCTGTGCCCAGAGAACAGGATTTGTTTCCCTGGCGATTCCAGACGGAGCGAATCCCAGACAGAGCTGCATCTCTGGGACGGAAGAGCAGATGCTCAATCTAAAATTAGTCTGCTGACTGTGACTTCATCCAGGCTGCGGGAACTGATCTGCTTCTTGCATCTGTCACTGTGTAGTGGAGGAGCCCTGCCTCCCTGCGAGGCTGCATGGCAATAGCCAGCCAGCGGGTCCAGCACCCCACCGTCCACCTGCTGTGCTGCCAGCTCTCTGCCTGGTCCACTCCTCACAAATGCTCTGAGAGCCTCGTCCACCACCCCCCCTCAGGAGTGGGATCTACCTGACTTGGGCATTGAAGGCTTCCCTGGGTGGTTAAATGACCTATCCAGCACTGTCCCCACCTGTGAGGGTTCAAGGTCTGGGGTACAATTCTAGATTCAGGATTCAAGAAGATGGCCCATAGAATGGCGCAGGTAGGAGCTAGAGGGTGCCTGGCCGAGCTGAGGAGAATGGTAGTCAAGGAAAATATTTCCCCACCTCTTTTTTTGTCTGCTGCTCCCTCCTCCATTCAGGCTTTTCCTAACTCTCCCACTGCCTGCTTCAGTGACATTCTGCTCTTTGGGAAGAGTGGTACCCATTGGAGGCCTCCTGTGGGGGCCAAGGTTCCAGCCATGGCCTTCATTTATTTCTCCTAAAACTACATTTCTCACCATAGCCTAGCAGGCCCCACGTAATAGAGCTGACACACTCTCATCTGTGGGCCTTTGCATTGGCTCTTCTCTGAATGTCAAGATCTTTCTCAAACACCTTCTTTACTCAGTTCTTCACCTGCTTCAAGTCATTGCTCAAGTGCCACCTTCTCAATGAGGCTGGCTCCAGCTACCTTATTTAAATTCATAACCCACCTCCCACCCCCGCATCCCTTATCTTACTCTCTTCTGCCTTGTACTTTCTAGCATATATTCAATATATGTCCTTCTAACATGTTATATAATTCACTTATTTGTTGTTTCTCATTTATTATCTGTCTCTTCCCTCCAGAATGCAAGCTCCCACAAGGGCAGGGCAGTTTGCCCATTTTGTTCACTGGTGTCCTTACTCTAAGTCCCCAGAATGGGGCCTGCACTGGAGCAGGTGCTCACTGACGGTTTGTTAGAGAATGTCTGTGTGCAGGGGAGGCAGAGGCACCTTGACCCAGGGAAGCACCCTTTCTTGGCCTTTCCAGAAGACGGTGCCTGCTGTTGGGGCCACGTCTAGGTCCTCTTTGAGCCTCCATGTGTCCATCTGGTAACTGGGGCCAATGGTCCCTGTCCTGCCTCTCATAGAGCCTTGGAGCTAACATGAGGGCACATGTGTGATTGTGCACCAAGCCGTAAAGGGCTACCCAAATAGGTGTGAGGTATTGTTTGTTCAGGCAGCATCACTGAGCACCTACTGGGTGCTAGGCTCCATGCTGAGTGCTAGAGGTCCGTCGGCAAAGAGCCTCTCCCCAGCTGAGTGGGGCTGACGCTAGATGTGAGGAGGTAGGAAATTCCCACTGATTTTGTAGAGTTGTTGGACAAATGGGATTCTAAATAAGGAATATGGGCTCCTCCTGAGACCTGGGGAATTCATACCTTAGCCCTCTGTATTAGTCAGGATTCCCCAGAAAAACAGAACCAAAAGGATGGATAGATAGATAGATAGATATGGATGATAGATAGAAGGATCTATATGTATATATGTATGTGTGTGTGTGTGTGTGTGTGTGTGTGTGTGCATGCATATGTACAGAAAAGAGAAAGAGAGAGGGAGACTCATTTTCTTATCACAAGGAAATAGCTCACGTGACCCTGGAGGCTGAGAAGCCCCTAGATCTACAGCTGGCAGGCTCAGGCCCAGGGGAGTCGGAGGTGCAGTTCTGCTCTAAGTCCAGCTGCTGCGACCAGGAGCGCTGATGGTCCAAGTTCCAGGCTGAAAGCCAGCTTGAGATTCGGAAGGAGCTGATGTTTCTGTCTGAGAGCAAAGGCTGGAAACAACCCGGTGCCCCAGCCTAGCAGTGGGCTGAGCTCCTCTTGCTCTGCCTGGTTGTTGGCTCAGGTCCTCAGGAGCTGGGGAGGCCACCACAGTAGGGAGGGCATTCTGCTCTACGAGGTCTACTGATTTGAACACTGATCTGGTCCAGAAGCACCCTCTCAGACACACTCAGAATAGTGTCTGACGAAATACCCAGGCACCCTGTGACCCAGTCAATATGACACATAAAATTAGTCATCAGACCATCCTCCCCACCGAACTGCTATTGATCCTCAAAGCCCAGACCCAGCCACCAAATCCATGTGCCCGCATTTCCCACTCCAGGTCCCTGGCTCTTCCAGTCCGCTACCCTTAGGGACATTGCCTCTGCTCCCCGGCTCCTCTGACCCAGCCCTTTCTAAGTGGTACCCACTAGTTGCCCCAGGTAGCTCGCTGGGATTTTCATCCAATCAGAGTCAGGGGGAACTGAGGGGTGAGAGAAGGAGGTCAGCAGGAAGACTGGCGGGGGGTGGTGGACAGCCCTCTGAGGGCTGGTTTTCAGGGTGACTGTGTTAAGGGAGGGACCCTGAGCAGGGTGGAGCCAGACCATTTCTAGATTTTCTTGTTAGATTGAGGCTCTAAAGGATAGCCTTCAAACCAGGCCCCACTCTTTCCCATATCCATCCCCTTTTCGGTATCTTCTGCACCATTCATTTCTTTTATTCGCCGTTATCATAGTTATTTCCCAAGTGTGTAGGGCCTCCCCGGAACCAGACTGTCAGGTGCACAGGCCTCAAGATGCCTCATTGGTCTAGCTTCCAGACTCCTTCCCTTGCCCATCCCTGGCCTCTTGCCACAGGGATGGTAGCAATTACTGTTGGATAAAAGTCACACAAGGGGGAAAGGTTTAAAGGTCATCCCAGAATCTCCCTCTCCTTCTTGCTGCTCCCCAAACTCCCTTTTTATCATACCTATAACTGTTTCCCTTGTCTTAATGTTTATGGGCTATGATTGAATTCTCATTCCTCGCTTCCCGCACTCTGAGTTATTGTCAAGGACCACGTCTTATGCATCAGAGTCACCCACAAGAGCTTGAGTGGAGTTGGGGGACTTTCTTGATTGAGCATCTACTGCATGCCAGCTTTTGTTCGTGATACTTAAATGCATTTTCTCCTTTAATTTTATTAACTCTCACTTAATCTTCACAATCCTTTGCTGAGATGTGTTATCCTCCCCATTTTACAGCTGTAAAAACTGAGGCTCAGAGAAGTTAGGCAGCTAATAAGAGTCAGAGCCAGGACTTACACCCACACTGTGTCAGTACAAGCCTTGGAAGTTGACGCTGTCTGCCGCACCTCCCATTGGCAAGCACAAAGCCATGTGCAGAGTAAATATTTGTTGCTATTGATGATCTTGCAAGCCGGTCCCTTGGCTTGGAGGAAACCTGTTCTCACAGCTGCCAGGGCTTGATTAAGCTTCTGATTTTCTAGAACCAAGGGCCCCACCCTCCCCGCCTGGGGCCCACTGGACTCTGTGGGAGTCCCCAGAAACTCTGGCAAAAAGCCAGAATGAGGCAGACGCAGGGCTCAGACTGAGCCAAAGCCTCAGACTGAAGTGTAGGAATAGAGGATGCTTTTGCCATTTGGGGGAAACTAGTCACCGGGCTTGAGGCTGACTGGCGTCTTTTTTTAAAAAAATTATTTTTATTGATTATGGTATCACATAATTGTCCTCATCCCCCCAATCCCATCCCAAACCCCTCCCTACATATGCCCTCCCCCCCTCCCCCCCCCCACTCCCTGTTGTCCATGGCCACTGGCCAGGCCCATATGCATGCACACAAGTCCTTTGGTTGATCTCTTCCCCTTTACCCCCACCCTCCCCTACCTTCCCTCTGAAGTTTGAAAGTCTGTTCGCTGCTTCTCTTTCTCTAGGTCTGTTTTTGTTCATCAGTCTATGTTGTTCATCATTTCCTCTAGATGTGTGAGATCATGTGACCTAAGAAATACCCTTGTAAGAACCTAAACTGAGATAAGCCATAATGGTTATGCTGAGAGGCAAATGAATCAATCTGTAGTAACTTCCTTTCTGGGCCAACAGTTCTTTTGAGTCCCAATTTCAATGTCAAATAGTTCCTTATGTGTATATGTCAACCATGCTATTTCAGATCTGGTTGGTGGACAAACGGTGGTGATGCAGGCCCGACCTTCTCTGGTTTGGTCCTGGGCATCCTTCAGCAACACGCAGCTGCTGTCTGCTGGTATGGCGAGGTGTCATCAGCATCTTCCATCTCTGAATTGTTTCTCTTCTGTCTTCATGGCTGGAGCTGACTGGCCTCTTGTAGTTGTTTACTGCACAGAATGGCCCGAGAGGCAGAAGCCTCCTTACCATGCTCTGAATACCTGTGATGTCCCAGCACTGAGGATGGCCTGGTTGTGTGCAGAGCTACAGGATCTAAAGGGGCAACAGATATATGACTAAAATGACTACACACATTTGGGACACAAGCCAGGACAGTCTGCACCAGGGGCTGGAGGTCCATGAAGAAGGAAGGAAACCAGGGAGGCCTTCCTAAGGGAAGTGGCCTCGGAGCTGACATGGTAAGCTGAATGGAAGCCGGCCAAGCAGACAGGAGTTAAGGGAACAGTACAGGGAACTGCATGTGCAAAAATGCACGTGACAGGCTCAGAAACAGTGAGGTATTCTGTATGGTGGGAACATAGGGTGGGTAGGGCTGGTGCAGAAAGAGGGAGGCTCTGTGACAAGACTCTAATGGACAGGGCAGTTTAGTTGGGCAAGGAGTAAATTGAATTTGTCTTGGAGAGTTCTACCTTTTTAGACTAGATTAGAGGGGAAGGTGAACATGGGGACCAAGGAGAAAGCTTGTAACTGGCTTCAGTCTTGGGATGATGGGTGCTGCCATTAATAAAGACAAACAGTATGGGAAGAGCGGGATTCTGGGTCATAATAGGGAGCAACGTAACAATAGTTGTTGAGTACCTGCTATCAATAGATGCTGGACACTCTATCAAGGGCTCTATGGCAGTATCTTGTCAAATCCTCACAGAAGCCCTTTGAGATAAAGAAGTCAAGGTCAGTGACATCATGGAGTATACCCAAGGTCACACAGTGAGTGTGAGGCTGGGGTCTGAGCCCAGGTCCATGGGGCTCCTAGACACATACTGTTACCCACAGCATCAGGCTGAAATGAGTTAAAGGTTAAGTGAGGAAGTCAGGAAGCTGGGGAACACAGTCCTCAACCCGGGGAGAGAGGTTGGGGCTGAGTTTACTAGGACTTCCACCCAGAGGTGAGCTCCATTCACTGCAAGAATCCCAGGTCTCTGTCCCAGAAGCGAAATGGCTGCCTCTGTGAGAAGTGAGGACTCAAGGTGCATGTGTGCAACAGATGTATTGCGAGAGTACCCACCATACACACACACACACACACACGTACACACGTACACATATACACATGCACAACTGCATACACACAAATAGTAAAATGGCACAATGCATCTGAGTCCAGGAAATCATAGCCACGAGAGCCTGGGAGACAGGGTGGAGGTGGGCTGCTGGTGAGTAAGCACAAGATTTAAACAAGTAGTCTGGAGGGCCTACAGGGTGGGTTGTTCAGCCCCCTCCTGAAAGCTCTCCCAAGAACGCTGTGGCAGTCCCCAGTTCCTTCGGAATGCCAGTACGTTCCAAAACTAGATCTGTAATTTGGTTGTTAGGAGCTAGGAACAAATTTTTAGAATGATAACCTCTTAGATGATCAGATGCCAGCTCTGCCCTCTGCTCTAATCTTTATTAGGCTGTGCCATCTCCACTGTGGGATGTTGGCTTTAGAGCAAAACCAAGTCCTGTGTGTGTGTGTGTGTGTGTGTGTGTGTGTGTGTAGCACTTCCATGGAAACAAGCATTTAGCAATTACCCAATTAGCCTGGGACACCTGGGCCACAGTCTCCCTGAACTGGAGTGGCAGAAGTAGAATGGATCTTATCTCCCACCTGTGTACGTGCCCTGCGCCCTGCCCCGTGCCTGGTTAAGAGCAGTGTAGCAGTCAGCTAGTTGCCCTGGGATGGTCTATTTATCTACCAGTCTCTATCCATGGATGGAGTTCCCAAAGCACAGGTTTGTGTTTTGCATGTTCCCAGAATAGGGAAGGGGCCTGACTCATGAATGAGGAATGAAGGAATGTAGGAAGGCCCCCAGGGCTAAGTTCTGGGAATTTCTCAAGACCTGGCCCAGTTATATGCAGAGGATGGGCGGATAGGAAGAAACTGGCACCTGGCACCACCTGCTTTCTAACCTGGGGCCCATCCAGCTACTGGGTGGAAAAGGTGTCCTGAGCCCAGGGTGGGGGGGATGGCTCATGAAGCAGAGTCCGGCTCATACTGTTTGTCTTGAAGTAGAGCTGACTGCTTCCATGCTGCGTCTCTGAGCTCTGAGACTTTCTGGCATAATGTATGTGCTTGATAAATTTCACTTTATTTCATCCCTTCCACCTGGCTATGCCAGCTCTGGACTGTGTGTTTGGAAGTTGGAATAGGGATGTGCCAGGCTGCCAGGATGGGAATGCACATGACTTTGCTCAAAGAATAGGGAGACAATCCCAAGCCACAGAAAGCTGGGATAAAGGAATAATAGTCCAAGGAAAGGGCGTCAGCAGGGCAGCCACCCAGGGCGTGCGCCTTGACCCAGGTTCTTGCACTTTCACTAAATCCTGTCTATTGGAAATGCCACTGTCCAGCCCAACCCCTAGCCGGGCTTTGGGAACCTCAGCCCCAGCTCTGCGTTGGACCATTCTGTCCCTCCTGGGATTAGTATGTCTTCCTGCCCCGCAGGATCATTCATTCACTTACCAACATTTCTGAGCAGATCAGTCCTGGCAGAGAGAAGAACCAAGAAAGTTCCTTGAAACGCCCAATCTGAGGGATGGGAGGTCTCTCCCAGCTGATTGCAGTTTGGGCTAATAGATCCATCTCTAGAGGCAGGAACCACCTTCTGGCAACACCAGAAGGTGACTAAATCCACTGGGAAGTTCCATGACCACCTCGCAAAGCCCGGGGAGGAAACTCATCCTGAGCTGTCATCTGAACCTTTGTACAAATGACAAAAAGTCACCCCTCGGGGCATAGGAATTGTGACTCACCCACTTTCTCCTGCCCAGAGCTGCTCCCAGCCAGGCACAGTAAGTGGAGCAGTAGGGGGCAGGGCAGGAGTGGAATGAGGGGCAAGAACCTGTCCCAAGTTTCACTCTGTCCCACAAATCAAGGGAAGGGCCTGTATAAAGGGCAGGCCTCATTTGGGGTATGAAGGACAGCAGTAGAGAGGGCATTTTAAACCAAGGGAAAGTCTGTGCAGAGATCCCCACGAAGTAAAAGCTGGCGCAAGCTGTGTTGGGGGTCAAAGGGACTGGGTAGAAGGCACAGAGGGCTGAGCAGCAAGAGATGTAGCTCTCAGGGGGACCTTGCATGCCAGATGAGGGAGTGTGGCCCTTCTCCTCGGGGCTTTGTCAGAAAGAGGGTGACCCAATTGGATCTGAGATTGGCCTCCGGGAGCTGATGGGAGATGGGGGAGAGTGGGGTGGTGGTGACCAACAGAACTGGAGGATTGGCAACTGGTCAGAATGAGCACCTGGGCACATGAACCTGCAGCTCCCATCCAGCCACTCCTCCCTTATTCCTTGCAATCTCTGGAGCTCTGGCTTCCTCCCCCAGCACCTGAGAGTGCGGTGCCCCTTTGGAACGTGAGATTCCTTCCATCAAAGCTGTGAGGGCGTAGTTTGCTTTCACCTGGTTTTGGAAGGAGTGGGAGGCTCTGCTGGAAGCTGTTGTATGGGGAAGGCCCAGAAATCTCCAGGGTACCAGCCCTGTGCCCTGGGCCCTGGGGCCTCTGCTCAGAGGGAACCCAATTCCTGAGCCATGTAGGGCCATGAATTTGAATCCATCACTTTGGAGCCAGAGGAAACCTGGGGTCTCCAAGGAGCCTTCTTGGAAGCCCTGGTCAGCATAGGGGTCAGTCACCCTGTGGGTCTGGGCACTCAGGTTGCCTAAGTCTAGGCCTGCCTTTGGCCCTAGGCCCCATAATCTCCAGAGGCTGTTCCAGGCAGGCAGAGGCCGGGCCTGGATTCAGGGTCAGCCCTGGTTCTGCAGAGCTGACCTCAGACCAATCACCTGACATGCCTGAGCATCAGTGTCAAACTCACAACCCACGGGCTGCATGCCTTGCTTATATGGCCTGTGCTAGCTTTTGAGTTTGACACGCTTGATGTGCAGAATCTTTAAAATACAGCTCCTTGTGGGGTCTGGAGGCCTTGGAGGGCCATTCCTTTCTCTGAAGAGGCAGGCGATGGGGGGCCTGAGTGGGGGCTGGGCAAAGCATGTGACTCTGGTCCCAAGACCTGGGATCCAGCTGCTTCTGGTAAGGGCCATTTGGGAAGCTCCAGGCTGCCCCCCACCCCCACCCCGCCCCCAGGCTGGAACTTAGGGAGGCCCTGGCCAGGCCGCCCCGCCCAGGCAGGGCTCATGAAGGCGAATTCCCGCCTTGGGAGGTGCGGGCTTCCTGGAGGAGCAGAATTGGCACCCCAGAGCCAGGCGGGGAGCGCGCACTTTGGGGATGAGGATGGATGCCCGCCGGGCAGGGTGTGACCCAAGCGGGTACCCCAGAGGCAGGGCCCCCGGCGGCAGCAGCCACCAGGGCTTCCCTGACTGGCCTCCCCGAGGGCCGGGGAGGAAATGACAGCGCGGGAGCCAGGGCGGGCGCGCAGGGCGGGGCGGCGCTCGGAGTGACAGGGCCTGTCAAGGCGGAGGCCGCCGCGCAGAACCTCCCAGCTCCCCGGCCAGAGCGGGGATTCCCCAGACGCGGACCCTTCCCGGCTGCCGCCCGCCGCGCCCCGGCCCCTCGTGACCTCCCAGCGCGGCGCGAGGCGGGAGGGCAGAGGCCGAGCCAGAGGAGAAGCTCCGGGGGCGCGCGGGCGCGGGGACCCCGGGCCGGGCGACAGGAAACTCTGGGGTGTGAATGGAAAGAAGTGGGTGGTCCGGCCCCTGCGACTTCCCCTGACATCACTGCCCAAATAAGGAGCTTCCCAGCGGCTGCGGGGCGGCCCGGAGCCGCACGGCCACCGGCGCCAGCCCGCCAGCCCGCCCCGCGCCCACCCCGCGCCGCGTGGGCCGCCCGCGAGCGCTCGGGGCACCGCCGGGCGGAGCCGAGCCGGGCGGAGCCAAGCGGGGAGCGGGCGCAGGCGAGACGCGCAGAGGCTGGGCGCACAGCCCAGCGCAGCCCAGCGGAGCCCGGCGCAGCCCAGCCCGGAGCGCGGAGCCCGACCGCCCGCAGGTAAGCGGGGAGCCTGACAGCCCGGGAGCCGGGCACCGCCGAGCGGGTGGGCGGGCAGCCCCGGCCGGGGTGGCAGCGAAGGGATCGGCGGGAGCCAGGCGGGAGGGAACTGGCTGGCTAGGGGCGCGGGTGCGGGCACGGAGGTTCGCACCCCTGGGACCTCCGGGACTCCTCCGTGGCCTGGGGTTGCCTGGTGCACGCACTCTCCGCCTGCGTTTCCCCAGCGCTACTCGTGTCGCTGTCCTGGGTTGACACGAGCGTTCTTGGTGGTTCACACTTGTCTTGCACGCTCACGCCTGGCACAGCTCCACTCGCCATGGGTGTGCATGGCCTCTGATGCCTCTGCAGCAGACCCTCCCCAGCACGCCACTCAGGCCCCGCACTCTCAGAAGCGGTGGGGGAAGCACACGGTGGGTCGGAACTGCTGAATGGCTTTGGCAGCCCTGACCATGCTTCCCCCTGGAGGCAGTGGCAGTTTCAGACTGTCAGGGCCAGCAACCTCAGGCTCCTTGGGCTTCTTGGGAGGGAGTTACACTAGCATTGCTCTGGATCCACATCCCTCCTCTCCCACAGAATGGCACCTGGCACTGGGAGGGGGAGGGGGGGCGGCTGTACCTGGCTGCTGGCTGGCATGGCTGGGAGGGTGTGGTGACTGGCAGAGAGCTACTCCCAGCCTTACAGCCTGGGTGTTTCCAGAGTGGCTGTTACTCCATGGGCATTTCTCTGGGCACCCTCCCCTTCTCCTACCCAGTGCAGGGGGCCTCGCTCCCCGGGGTGGGGGGGGGGGGACTGGAGAGTGAGTGCAGGTGTTGTCAGCCTGGGCATCTTTCAGGGGCTCTCTGCACAGCGGCTAGGATTGCTTGTATCTATAAAACACTTGGTGTCTTCACTGATGATTTAATCAAGGCCACGGGAAACTGATAAAACCAAGTTATGCGCTCATCACTTAGTGGCTCTGGGCAGATCCCTTCATTTCTTCAGGCTGCGTTTTGTCATCTGAATGTGGGGATGAGGCTCTTCCAAGGAACGTTGTCAGGGAGACTTGCGATCCTATAAGTGAAACTGTTTTTGTAAACACAAAGCCCTGAGCACATGCCAGTTCCTGTGGTTGAGGAGCTTCTGGGCTGGTATTTTCCATGGCTCTGCTCTGTGACTTTGGGAGGCTGAACACCATTTCTGTCCAGTCATCTGCAAGAGAGGGGCCTTAGTGCGTCCTGTGTGCCCGCGAGCAGGGTCCCCGAAGTGAGTTCTGTGGAACATTCGTTCTGAGAGCTGTGCCTCGCGTTAAGGTCTCCCTACGTCTGGCAAATTCTGCAAGCTCACTATTGCGATCGATGTTGGCAAAGTAAAGGCTCTGAGAAGTACTGCAATCAAAGGACACGTTGGACTCTGTCAAACCCAACATTTCCCTGGTTAACTCTGCGCCCTTGTCAAGTTACACACACTTGCTCTCCCAGGAAACAGTGCTCCAGGGGCTACCAAGGATAGGGTGTTGTAGGGTTGCGATCAAACTTTGAGAGCTGTGTTGTAATTGCCTTCTTTAATGAAGAGCAAACAGAAGCCCCGAGAAGTGGAGTAGCCCACGTGACCCAAGGCCACCCAGTCGTTAGTAGTAAAACAGGGACCAGCACCCAGTCATCCACGGCTCTCACCACAGCCAGTTGCATCCAAAGGTTGAGAATTCTCTTCTAGGAACCAACCAGTGTTGCTGCTTTATGTGGACACTCTGCAGAATGAAGTTGATGAACGTAAGAATTTAGATGATTTCGTATTGAATGAATGAAATAAGCATTTAGTGAATGCGTGAATTAATTGAATGAATTAAACGCCACTTGTTGTGGGGACTTCAGCTTGTCAAGTTCAACCAGATGTAGAATCTGTAGTGAAAAGTAATAGTACTAGAGTCATCACAGACACATACATGCACAGGTGGACTCCTATATGCTCACGCATCCACCTCTTCACAGAAACCCCTCTCTCCCTACTCTCTCACACATGCCCACACAGTCGATCCTGTGTACTCATTCACACACATGCTCCTACATATGCACTCACACTCGCTCACCTGCTCCTATACACATCCACATCTCTCCTGTTCACGCCCTCTCACACACACATCTCTCCTGTCATGCTCTAGGCTGCAGCCAGGAGGCACTCCTAGCAAAGGGCATGTTCCCTTATCCCCAGGTCCACAGGGCTTGTGCCTGGCATCAACTCCAGAGATGAGTAGTGAGCATGTGAGAAACCCTTGCATTTCCTCAGGGTTTCCCCATTTCTCCCATTACATGCCATACTTACCCCCTGTCTTTTTCGGTCAGCTATTGTTTGGTCACACATGATGCTACAGCTCTGGCTTCTACTGTTTGTTTGAATCAACCATCGGAGCTCTGTCAGGGCAAGGCCTTGGTCTCATTTGCTTGTTTGGAATCCCCAGTGCCTAACAGAGTGCCTGGTACAGAGGAGGTTCAATAAGCATTGAGTGAGTGAGTGAGTGAGTGAGTGACTGCTGGTGTCTAGGATGGCTGTGACCCTGAAGATGTTTGCGGCGTATCTACTGGGTCCTGGGCTCCTTTCTGGGAATTCTAGAAATGAAAGCTATTTAATCCTCTGTTCGTGGAGCTTGCATTCCAATGGGAAGAGAGGGCATGAATCACAATGGACAAGATAATGCTAGTGTCACACGCTCTGAAGAAACTCAAGCAAGGCAGTGTGGACGTTAGAGAGGAATATGGGAGCTAAGCATGGGGCCTAGGGACTCCTCTCTGAGGAGATGGTATTTATCCTGAAGTCCAAATAACGGAAAAGTGCTAAAATTTGGCGAAAGATTATTCCAGCAAAAGAACAACAGGTACGAAAGGCCCTGGGCTGAGGGCACATGGAGAGGCAGACTTGCAGTTCACTGCTGATTCCCTTGCCAGTGCCCTTTGGGTGATGGGGGGAAGGCCCACACAATTGCTGATGTCTGATCTGGGACCTAATTATCTTTGCGGTTCAATCACTAAAGCCAAACTCAGTGCCTCTGGGCTTGGGGGGTGGGGCTGCCGTTGCTATCTCAGAAGGCTGCCCTCCCCATCTTGTCTCCCTCCTCCCCCCCCCCCTGCTGCCCCCTCTAAACAAGGAAAGGGTTGGACTCCTCAGGCCCCTCCCGATTCCACCACCCAGAATTGGATGCTCTGATTGCAGGCGTTTGCAACAATTCAGGTGGTCCATCTGGAGGGGTCGTGAATTAGTTGTGCTGCTTCCATTATTAATAACCATGATGTCATGCATCTGTGCAGTTCCTGGTCGGCTGCAGAGCACTTTCTCCTATTATCCAGTTCACTCTGTGGACTCATCTGCCAAGTGGGGGAGGGGGAGGGAAGAGGGGGATGGTGGAGGTGGAGAGAGCTCAGACACTGCCACACGTGGCTGCAGGCTCACCCGGGCTGCCTCTCCCGAATTCCTACTTCCTCTGCCGCAAAGCAGGGTTCCAGAGACCCGACCCCTGGGGCTGTGAGGTGAAGACCTGCACATCAGGGGCCTGGCATGTCCAGGCACTTAGTGGCTATTGGTTCACATTGACAGGTGAGAAACTCAGAGCTAGGAAGAGCATGGCTTTTACTTTTCTCTTTTCTTTTCTTTCTTTTCTTTCCTCTCCTCTCCTCTCCTCTCCTCTCCTCTCTTCTCCTCTCCTCTCCTCTCCTCTCCTTTTCTTTTCCTTTTTTTGTTTTGGTCCACTTTTGAATCTTCAGTGTTCCCAGCCCTGGGCTTGTGGGTACATAGTAGGCCTTGAATAACTATTTTGTTGAATTGACTTGCCTTAAGGTTGCAGTTAGTAAAGGGCAGATCTAAGACTCAAACCCAAGACATTGTGCTCCCAAGTCTTTTTCATAAACAGCGCACTATTTGGGAATAATTGTCATGGTTAATAAAGACAGAGCTTCAGACCTCATTTGTAGATAAACAGAGTTATTGTTGCTTTGTTGGGAATCCCAGAATTATAAGGTCTTGGGTTCTGATGCATGGTATTCTTTACAAACCAATGAATGAATTTCTTAAGAAACATTTTGGAACCTTCTAGAAGAGGGTGTAGATGTGAGAAAATGGCCTCCTGAGATTTGAAAGCAGTGATTCTTAACCAAGGGGTGTCCTTTCCTGTCACCTGAGGGCTTTTAATGGAAGAGTTATATTGTAAGTTCCACCCCAACTGTCTGATTCAGAGCCTCCGGGGATGGCATCTGGGCGTGTGGAAACACACCTGGTGCTAGAAGGTCAGCTGGAGAGGAGAAGCCAGCCAGCTGGATGCCCAGGAATTCTGGCAGCCCTCCATCTGCCTCCAGTTTCCATGCAGCCTTAGCTGTGCTACCCGCCTTGCCCCAGGCTCACACCAGCCACATGGTAGAAACACAAGTTATGGAGCCCCACAGACCTGAGTTTGCACCTCCTGCCTGGGACCCCATTTCTTTACCTCTCCTCAGCCTCAACTTTCTTGCCTGGACTACAGGATGGCTCTATGGATTACAGGTGGCTGTATCTATGTCAGATAGCTTATGAAATATCTGTGCCTCGAACATAGCAGGTGAACAGTAAACAACAGGTTCCGTTGTTATTGTGAAAAATGAATGATAGTAAAAACTACCGCAGCATTTCTGAGTTGGCTACTACACATAAAAGTGAACCAGTTTCCTCTAAACGCCAGACTTTTAAGAAGAGGAAACACTCTTGTTGTAAATGCTCATCCTTGGGCCAGAGAATAACAGCTCTGCCATTTTCCCACATCTCTTCATTACATTGCTCTGGCTCTCCTGGAGGGCAGAGGGCCGAATAGAGACCAGAGCCAACACCACTTTCCAAACCTCAGACAGACACGGGGGCTCTGAGAGGGGAGTGTGAGGTGTGGAGGCCAGGTTTGTGTTCACCTACATCAGCCTGGCCTCCCATTCTGAAGGCCAATGTACAGTATAGGACAGTTACAGGGGAAACAGCCGGCTTGTGGGAGTCACAGGAGGCTGCACGTCTAACCTACTCTGTCATTCATTCATTATTCACCAGCAGTGGATTAAGTCCCTCCCTGGGCTCAGCTCTGGGTCAAGCTCAGAGTCTAGCAGATCCAGCCACTCGGGAGCTACACGGTCATGGACAAGCTGCACTTCCTCTCCAGATCTCAGTTTTCTCACCTCTAGCGTGGATCGTTGTGGCTACTTCCCCAGATGAATATTTTGTGGTTTTAAGGACCCACTCATCTCTGGGTGCTGCCTAGGGGTGAGGGTTTCTCTGCCAGAGGGGTCAGGCAGAGAACAGGGGCCTTGGAGCCCAAAGGAGCTCCACTCGGCTGCTGACTCTGCCACAGACTTGCTGTGTGATTTGCTGCATCTCTTAACTTCTCTGTTTCCTTTTCCTCACTTCGATAATGTGGTTATGACACCTCCATTGCAGGGCCCTGTGAGTGTGAGGTGAGATGATAGAGAAGACCTGGCTCTCAACGAATGTGACCCCCATTTCCTTTCTGCCGGCCTCGTGGCCCTTCTGTCCTGTGTGCTGCTGCTTTTGGAGCAAAGTTTCTCAAGCACCTGGAATGGGCCAGGAGGGCAGACAGCCAGATTGGCGCTCAAAGGAGTAAGCACAGGCCCTGGCTGAAGGTGGGCCTGGGGAAGTGGCTCCAGCCCAAGAGCAGTCAGGACCAGGGTGCAGGGCCAGGAGCCCCAGGTTCTGTCCTGGGCCTGCCACCAGGTCACTGTGTGCATTTGCCAGTTCCCTCCCTCTCTGAATCTGTGTCCTCACTGAGGCCAGTGTGCAGGGTCCCTGGCTTTCTTCCTGCCCTGAGAAGCCTACAGGCCTTTGATGTGCAAGTGCTGAGTGGCCCCGATGGGGGAGAGGGCCAACTGGGCATGGAGATTTCTCCAGCTTCTCCCAGCCCAGGAATTGACTGTGGGGAGAGGCCAGCAGACAGACGGGACAAGGCAGAGACTGTAGTTTCTAATTGGCAGAGCCGCTCATTGGAGAAGAGGCAGGTGAAGGGATACTAATGGCAGGAAATTAAATTAAAAGAAGGGCACTTCTCCTGTGTTTCATTTTTCTTCAAGAAGACCAGAAGGCCCTTGCAGTTTGGCTCAGTGGATAGAGCGTCAGCCTGCAGACTGAAAGGTCCCAGGTTTGATTCCGGACAAGGACACGTACCTGGTTGCAGGCTCTCCTTCCTGGCCTGGGCCCTGTCAGGGTGTGTGCAGGAGGAAATCAATCGATGTGTTTCTCTCACATCGATGTTTCTCTCTGTCTTTCCCTCTTCCTTCCACTCTCCCTAAAAACCAATAGAAAAATATCCTCGGTGAGGATTTTAAAAAAGAAGACCAGATAGTTCAAAGCCACGTGTTTCTCAAATGGCTCCCCTCTTGTTTGAATGTAACAGTACATTTGGCTATGAAGGGTTTGTTTTTAGGTCATTGGAATGGAGGCAAGAGGTTGTGGAGTAAAACTCAGGGTCCAGTCATTCGTTTCCCGGATATCTGTGGAACACTCACCAAATGTCAGGCACTGTTCCTGGCAAAGGGATACAGCAGTGACCTAAACAGACAGCAGTCAGTCCTCTCCTGGAGCTTGTACGCTAGTGGGGGGGAGGGGCCGGGGAGCAGAGGACATGCTGTGAACAAGGGAGCGGGTGAGTGTGTGACATGTTAGATGAGGCAAGTGCCATGGGAGAGGCTGAAGCTGGGTAAGAAGTTGGAGGATTCTGGGAGGGGTTCAGGAGACTCTGTGGTAGGATGGTTGGAGAAAGTGAGGAAGTGACCGTTTGAGCAGAGACGTGAAGGAAGTATAGAACTGAGACTAATTAAAGCAGACATTTCTTCCTCTGTGGGGTCCATGGAGGTCTATGGGAAGGTCTCCTTTGAAACTGAAATGGACAGCTCACCAGACAGCTCAGACCCTGGTTTAGATACAGAAAAAGAGCCTAATTCATGATCGCCGTTACCACTACATGAATAACAATGAGAGCAAGCTCCAGAGGGCTCTCAGTGGATTTGGTTTTAAGCCTTCAAAATGCCTGTCCGTGCAGACTGTCTTATTTAGCCCTCTAACAAGGTAGACGGTGTCATCTCCATGTCACAAGTGTGGAATTTGAGAATCTGGTACATGGAATGGCAGCCCAGAACCGCATCCCAAGGGAGGAGCAGAGGAGACACTCAAACCCGGACTCTGCTGCCATCAGCTGCCGGGTTTCTCCTCACCGGGTAGCCAGGCACTCTGCATGCCATGTTGCAGCAGCCAAGGAAAAGATTTACTTACTGAGAACAAAAATAAATCCATAGACTATGGAGATATGATGTTGAAATGCAATATGGGATTCTGGATTAGATCTTGGATAAGAAAAAAAGTATCAGTGGGAAATCCAGTGAAATGCTAATAAAGTCTGTAGTTTAGTTAATGGGACATACCAGCTTCCATTTCTTAGTTTTGACAAACGTCTCTTAGTGATGTAAGATGTTAACACTAAAGGAAGCTGGGTGAAGGGTATCTGAGAACTCTTACTTATCTTTGCAACTTTCCTGTCAATATAAGATTATTTCAAAGTGAAAGGTTTATTTTAAAATAAATGAATGAATCCACATACACTCCGACTAGCTGGCCTCCTCAGGGTTACTTGGGAAAGCCATAAAGGGTCATTAAGTGATTGAATCCCTGCTGCTCCTAGCCATCCCAAGCTGGCGCCTGTGTGAGAAGGAACAAAATTAGCCCCAAAGTGAGTTTCCATAGAACCTATACTTTTGCTATTCCATGTGATGGAAGCTCACCAACTCATTTCTCTTGGTGCCCTGGCAGACAGATGTTTGGAATTAAGCTTTATCGGTAGAGCCACATCATGTGGCGTATGACTTGTAGTGACTAATGTCTGTGAAGGAATGGTACGAGGTGGTGAGAATAGAATAAGAGAACTGGGAAGGCATTAACAGTAATCTGGTTTTCTTTTATGGTAAGAAATATTGAGAACCAGGAAGGGGTATTTCCTGGAATGAAGGAAATAGGCCAAGGTCAAGGGATCCCTCCATGCAGTGATTCCCATTCACAAAACAAGGGAGCTAGCTTAGGTAAGCCTCCGGGGGCCCTCTGCTGGAAACCCCTGGGCCCAGAGCAAGAGATTGGCCCAGGTTCACCAGGAAGGAAGCTGCTGAGAGACACAGCTGAGTCTGTGTAGGTGATCTGGCCTCTAATGGTTTTCAAGGACTTAGCATATGGGCATTGGGTGTCCCCTTGAAATATGGGAGAGACAAAGATGCTCAGGTGGGCAAGAAACCACTATCATGGTCTATTAGAAACCTTTAATATTTTAGTGTAGGATAGCCACTCCAAGTTGGGCTCTTTATTTTTAGCAGGTTCTGTTCTTGCTAGTATTTCTCAGGGTGTGTTCCATAGAACACAAGTGCACAGGATGTAAAAATGTGTTATTATAGAGAGAAAATAGAAGTGCTACCACCAAGTAAATGTGAGAAAAGTTTAAAAGGCCCTAATACTGTAGGACTTCTGGATCTTTAATATATGAAAATGCATTGGAAGACTCCAAAAAGTGTGTGTGTGTGTGTGTGTGTGTGTGTGTGTGTAGATATGGATCATGTGTGCCACTTCTGATCTTGATTAGAGAATATATACACATATATAAATGAAAGAATATATACACGCTAACAATATATATGATTCACATATATGGGCATGATGTATATAAAAAGAATAGCTGGAGTGGAATTCTATAGAAAATCATTTTGGGAAACACTAAAGCTACCTGAGGTCAAAGCTGAAACAAACAAAATGAATGCTAAATTGTGACTCTAAAATTTATTTCTGCATGTCCATTTCAGCATGTCAGTTTCTCACATATTTCCTATTGTGTTCACTTAATTTCTTTTTTCTCAGAAGAGAAATGTCAAATGGCATGCAAATGATCCGTCCCCCACCCCCTACGCTGTGCTCATGGGAGACAGGAGTATTAGCAAGCTCATGTGACAACTCAGTGGTGGGTCTCCAACCCAGAAACCCACATGTGACATAGGTGTTTTCAGAGCTAAAAAAGAACCTCATTGAAAAATACCACTTAAGGCCAACGTTCTGCTTTGTCAAGTGTGGCTTCACATGAGGTCTCTCTCAGCATTTCCATCTGCACAGGTGTGCTCGTCACCCTGAAAGGTGAGCGTCTTTCCTGGTCTGGGTGCATGGTCAGGGCACATGCTCAGTTAGGTGAGAACACACTTGGATGACAATTTCTAAATAGGCTGGCCTTCGCCCCACTCCATGGTCCTGGCCTGTCCCCACCCCGCATTGTCCCTGGGGAGAGTCCTGTAAATCACCTGCCTGCCCTTGGAACCCCTTCACAGACTGGGTCACCTCAACCTCCATCAAACCCTGCTCCTCAATCCTGGAGGCATGTCCCCAAGCATGTGGCTGTCCCATCTAAGGTGCTGGGTCCATTCCGTTTTACGATTGCCACAGTCAGAGACTGAGCTTTGGTTCCCATATCTGGCACATGAGAACAATGTGTTCATGAAGACTCCACAAATAAAGAGGAAGAAACAGGAAGAGGGGAAACTTAAGAGGGATTTTCTTTCTCTTTGGGTTAGCTGGGGGGTGGGGGGGAGAAGGCAGGAAGCTTCACAAACATCTAGTTTGAGGATGACATGGTTGGCTCAGTTAGGCCCTCAGATTCTGGCCTGTCATCTGACCTATGTGACCTCAGGCAAGCTATTTGAAGTCTTCAAGTCTCCCTTTCCTCAGCCGTGAACATGGGCTGATGTCACCCTCTCAGGGTTTTGATTCAGTGCCATGAAGCGTGTGGGGAGCCTACCACTGTGCCTGGTGCTTCGTATTAGTTATTATTATGAGATAATAAAGCCTAACACAACAGCCAGGTTTTGGTTTTTGTTTTTAAGTGTGCAAAATATGTAAACAGGTAGTTCACAGAAGTGGAAAGGCCCGTAATCCTATGACCAATGCTCTTGCTACTAAGAAGCAAAGGATTATAAGTTAAAATGCTTATAGATGGCAAGAACGTAAAAAGATAGAGAAGATCTGGTGCTGGCGAGGGCCCAGAGGCCCAGTTGGTATCAATGGAAATTACAAATGCGCATGCCTCCTTTGAGCCAGCAATCCCCCAGCTCTGGAAAAACACAGGTACACAAAACTAAGTACGTAAAAGGGTGTTCCCTTGCAGCATTGTTTGCAGCAGAGAGAAATTAGAAATGACCTCAATGTCCAACCGTGGCAGGGCTTAAATAGCGCGCAGTGCCTGTCTGCCATGGAGTACTGCGCAGCCATTTAAAAAGAAAGAAGTGAATCAGCAGGGCCTGGCCTGGGAGGGCCTTTGTAACTTATTCTCAACTGGAAAAGGGTCTGTGTGTGATATGTTTTATACAGTCCCGGTTTTATGCAGAGCAAGACACAATGACATATGTGTGTGCACATGCAGATATGTTTCCGTGATCATGGCAACCGTGTGGGAACATGCAGGGAACTGTTAGCGTCGGCTTCCTCTGGGCGAGAAGGGGGTTTGTCCGCTTTTCACTTTACATACCTCCGTATTAAAAAAAAAAAATGTATTTTTTAAACAAAGGAAACAAAAAAGAATGCCCCAGACAATGAAAAGTAAAGACTTAGCTCTACAGTGCTGGGTTATTGGGAAGATTAAATGAGATAATGTTTGACAAACACCTAACCCAGTGCCTGGTGCCTAGTAAGCGCCCAAGAAATGCTTTCATCCTCTTCTTCCTCCCTCCTTAGACTCTGCCGCCCCCCGTCCCCACTCCCTTCCATGTCCACCTCAGTGTTCCTCCCCACCCCCACTCCCCAACTTCAGTCAACATGCCTTGGTGCTTACAGCCCTGCCAGCACACCAACTGCTTGCCCGGTGTGGAGAAGCCCCCCTGCCTCCTTTCCCTGCACTTCACTGGGTCCTTTCTTCTTGGTGCCCCTTTGTTTATTTTATTTTTTAATACATTTTTATTGATTTCAGAGAGGAAGGGAGAGGGAGAGAGAGAGATAGAAACATCAATGTTGAATCATTCATAGGCTGCCTCCTGCACGCCCCCTACTGGGGATGAAGCCTGCAACCTGGGCATGTGCCCTGACTAGGAATTGAACCAAGACCTCCTGGTTCATAGGTTGTCACTCAACCACTGAGCCACACCAGCCGGATGGTGCCCCTTTATATGCCTGCTGTCTTTCGCTGGTTGCTGTCAGCCGTGCCTCCTGTCTCCCCAAGGAGCCTCTCGCCACCTCTCAGTGTGGGGCCCGCTTTTTCACCAGCACATTCCCAGGGTGAACCGCATCCTTTGGGTCGGGTCTGCTCGCTGATTTGTTTCTCTTCCGCTTCAGCTCAGGAACACACTTTCCCACCCTCGGGCATGTGGGCTCTCCGGGCACCCCCTCCCCCCACCCGCCTCCACCTGGCCCTCATGAATTCCATCATGTCTGCTTAAAATCATTTTACTTCCAATTTGCTAATTTAATTCTAGTCTTACAGAATTTTGGCAACCCTGCCAAATGGGGTGCCAGATGCAGATTTAATGAGCATATTTTCAGCTCTTTCTTTCCTGTCTGCATGAAGACGCTGAAGAGAACAGGATCTGGAACTCGTTTCTAGGGAGCCCCCTGAACATCCCTCCCTACGTTTGATCCTGAGTCACTGGGCACGACCTCCCGCGGGTCTCTAAGTGACTAGCGGGAAGAGCTCAGGCTCTGCTCCTCGGGGGAGGGAGCTGTGATTGCATCACCCTCCCAGTCCTAGAAGCCCCAACCCAATTCCCATCACTTGGACTTCACAGGAAATGTATTTGGAGAAAATTACTTATTTCCTCTGGCCCGTGTCTTCCCGAGCCACGTGCAACTCAACAGATGTTCAGGGATTCGTCTGTTTAACAAACACACATTTAGCACTTTCTAGAGTGATTTCTTAAAGTGTGGTCCATTGACTGCCTGCCACGGAATTATGGTGAGGGGTGGGACCTCTGGGAGAATGCGGATTCTTGGGCCCTGCCCCTCGGCGGGACAGGGCGGAGCCTGGGATTCCACCGCTCCGGGAACGCGTGTGCCTGCAGAATTTCTATGGGTTCCCTCATGTCAGGTGCATGCCAACTCCTTCCGGAGACATTTTTATCTCAAAGAGTAAGACTCAGAGTCAGTCAGGTGGGTGGCTCGAGGCTCGGAGTGGGAGTGGTGAATCAAAGCCGGGACTTTGCTGGAGGCTTTTGATTTTAAGTGAAGGGCTCTTTCCATCTCTGCCGCAGCAGCTCAGGGTGAGCACTGCTCTCCGTGATCACCGCCCACCCTCGTGGCTGGCTCGCAGATGTCTGCTCCACGCACCCACACAGGCCCACTCTGCGGGCGAGGGAGCGGAGACTGGTGCTTGCCCTGCCAGGCTGGCCCAGAGGCCTCTCTGAGGAAGCAGCAGCAGCCAGGACCCACACCACACTGATTCCAAACCCTGTGCCAGGCAGCGCAGAGGGCGGAGTGGAGAATAAATGGAAGTTCCCTCGAGCAGCAGGGGAACAAGCGGAGTTCTCTGGCTCCAGCCCCTGCGGGTGAGGCACATCTGCATTTGAGCCTTGGGTTGTTATCGGTCTAGTGATTCCCAAACTTTTTAAATGGCAGAGTATCCCCCAACCCTCACTTTTCAGCCCAAATAAAATCTTCCACTGAATTGTGACATGTACAAAGAGACAAAAATGGAGACACCTTGCCCTAACTGATTTGGCTCAGTGGATAGAGATCCACCTGCAGACCAATAGGTCCCAGGTTCAATTCTGGTCAAGGGCATGTACCTGGGTTGCAGGCTCTGCCCTGGCATGGGTCCTGGTTGGGGTTCATGAAGAAAGCAACCAATCAATGTGCTTCTCTCACATCGATGTTTCTCTCTGTCTTTCCTTCTCTCTTCTACTCTCCCTAGAAATCAATGGAAAAATATCCTCGGGTGAGGATTTAAAAAAAATAAAAAAGAAGTGGAGACATCTAGCATGTCTCAGTACTTTCTAGGAGACACTTTGGAAACATGTCATTTAGCAAAGATCATCCTTCCATGTACCCCCTTCCTCTCCGGCCCCCCAACATGACACAGTGGCTATAGCCTCAGCTTTGGAGTCTGGCATATGGGGTGCAGTCTGGGTTCGACCACTTTCTGGCTGTGTGACCTTGAGCAAGATGTTTGCCTTCTCCGAGTCCCAGTTTTTGCTCTGTAAATGGGGATGGTTACGGTGAGGTGAGGGTTAAATAAACTAATGCATGTGAAATATTCAGCACGGTGCCCAGCGAGTGGAAGGTGCGGTACCTCTTGTTGTCCTTTGACAGGATAGGATATAACACGTGAGAAACTGTGGCCGAGATTTCCCAGGCCCTAAAGACGCCATGCCATCCGAGTGCGTGGTATGGACTGTGAGGCCCAGACATTTGCTGGTCTATACCTTTCAGCAAACGTTTGAGCCCCTACACGGGGCAAGATCTAGTTCTGTGAGGAAAACTCCCTGGTGGGCGGGGGGGCTTTGGGAAGGGGCAGGGTTTGGACCGAGCTTCCCTGCTGGGACTCCCAGGGCAGGAGCACAGAACAGGCTGGGAGGGCTCCAGCGGGGAAAAGGCAGGGCGGGGAGCAGCTGGGCTCCGGAGAGTGGGCCCTGGCCGCCTCCCTCTGTGGGCTCAGCTGACACAGGGCAGGGCCAGTCACATCCCGGAGGCCTGAGGAGGGGATGAGTGAGGACATTACGGCTTCCGGCCTAAGGGGGTGCCCTGTGGATCCCAGTGCTTGGTGGCAAGAGGTCAAAGAAGAAAGGATTAGGACACTGGAAGAGCCTGCAGCTCACGGTGGTGAGCCTAAGGGGAGAGGAGACTCCCAGCTCACTACCACGGAGGGTGGGAAGCAAGGGTGCCCAGCCCAGCCTGGCAGTCAGACCCCTGGGGGCAAACCCATGCAAATGTGCTCTCCCACCCGGAGCCAAGCTGCATCAGCGACCCCTGGAAGGCCGCCTGAGCCTCCCATACCCACAGCGCGTGGTGACGGGGATTGTGTGTGCGAGAGCAAGTGGGGCACCGAGGAAGCGACGTTTTCCATCTCAGCGGGGTTATTTCTGGCTCTGCTCCTGCAGTCACTGTGGAAACTGCACGTGCCCAGTGCAGTGTGGAAACATGACGAGTTTTCCAAGGGAGGGGTACAGTAAGCGGGCAGCCAGGAAGCTGCCAGCAGGGGGTGAGTGTGTCTGCCTGCCTCTCTCCCCACCTGCACCCACACCACCCACAACCCCGTCTCCTCTCTCTCTGCCTTTGTCCTGAAGCTGTCTGAGGGGGAGATGTGTTCCTTGCTGCATGGTAGACAGAACAGTGGCCTCCGAAAGGTGTCCCCACGTTTTCTCCCTAGAACCTGAGAACACATTACTGTGCCTGGCCAAGGAATCGAGGTGGCAGGTGGAATTATGGCTGCTCAGCAGCTGACTTTAGCATAGAGAGACCACCCTGGGTTACCATAGCCCAGCACTGGCACAAGGGCCGCTGGACGTGGAAGGGGACTTGGTGTCAGTGGCGCAGCGTGAGGATGGCTCCCGCCTGGCTGGCTTTGAAGGTGGAGGAGGGGGCCATGCACCAAGGGATGCGGGCAGCCGCTGGAAGCCGGGGAAGGCGAGGAAACAGGCTCTGCCTAGAGCTTCCAGAAGAAGCGGGGCCCGCCGCCACCTTGAGACCCATTTCAGACTTAGCGCATTTGTGTTGTTCTGAGCCACTAAGCTGGATGGGAATGTGTGAGGCAGCAGCAGGCAGTACGCTAATGGGGAGAGGTCCTCGGAGAGCAGAGTTGCAGGCGTGTCCTTATTTTCCTGAGATCTGATGGCTGCTGGTGCCTCACCCTGGGCACAGTCCCCCCTCCCCCCCCCCCCCCCACACACACACCCTGGCCAGCTCCCTGGCTGCAGGGAAAGGTGGCCTCCCCTCGGTGAGCACCCCGCTCTGCAGAGCCCTGAGCAGGGTCTCCTTGCAGATGCCATCTTCTCAGCCTGGAATGCTGCCCCCATCTCCCTCCATAAGCCCTTTGGAGCTTCCGGTCCCCTGCCCATCCGCCCTAAGTAAGAGCTTTTCCCCCTGAGACACTGTGCCCCTCCTGAGGCATTGGTGGCTCTGGGGACCCTGCATTGTCTGAGTTTTAACCACCAGCATGCTACTACCCCTCCCCTGCCCATCCACCCAGCAGCCCCCTGAGAAGAAGAATAGGACCACACAGCAGGCATTGCCAGAATCTCCATGAGGAATGAGTGGCTTCTGCCGGTTGGAACTAGTTGTGCCCCAGGCATGTTGGGAGCTGAAAGGCCTGGACTTGAGCACGGGGCCCAGGGTGGCACCCTGGCTGTGGCACCTGGTCACTCTGACCTTGGGCAGGTCACTTGGCTCCTCCCTCACATACAGGCCGGAGATAAAGAGGTTGATGTGAAAGCCCACTGAGCACACTGCTGTCCAGGCTGAGCGTCACTCTCAGTGTCACTCTTCTCTCCAGAGGCGCAGTTAGGAGTAACAACACTTCTCCTCCTGTGACTGTCACCCCCCTGCCGGGGAGTCCTTCTCCCCTTGCCTCACTGCCTCTGCCCATGGGCCTAGACCTGGGCGAAACCTAGAGGAAACGTGGACAGCCAGGCTCAGGACATGGGAGAGGTGAAGGAGGTGCCCAGGCTGCAAAATGTAAAGAGGTCCTCCCCCTCAGCATCATGCAGACGTGGTGCAGGAAATCTAACCCCGCGCTCCTCTGTACAGATAAGGAAACTGGGGCCTAGAGTGTGGTGGTGCCTTGACTCAGGGAGCTAGGGGTGAGCTGGGACCAGAACCCAGCTCTCTCACCTTCAGCCCTGGGGCTGGCCCACTTCCCTCCCAACTAAATGCACGAGTGAGTGGCTGAATGAGTTTATTTCTCCAAAACATGTTTATGATGCTATGTTAGTGGCTGGGCTACAGCTTGGTTACAAGACAGAAGGGCCTGGTCCTCTGCTGAGAATTCATAGAGAGAGAGACTAAGGGATGAGGTACTAGTTCTTTAACTGTATTGGCGACAGATGCTATGCAGGGCATGGTCAGAAGTCGTGGGCTGCGGATGGTGGTTCAGGTTGTACACTGCACCGGTGCCTGTGGAGGTCCTATTGCGGGGCCTCCGGTTAAGAGTTACATACAGTAGAACCTGGAAGACAGGACCGGTCCTCAAAGTAACAACACAAGACCACGGGTAAATAGCTGGGGAGAGCCAGGGTGGAGAGGCCCAGAACTGCAGCCATAGCTCCTCTCCTAGTGCTCTGGGACCTCCCTCTCTCCCTCCAGATCAGACATAGTCAGTCCTTATTGGGAGTCTCAGAGGAGGGGCCCTGAGGTCCGAATGGCCTGGGAGACCAGGAGGAGTGAGGCATGGCTCTGTCTCAGGAGGCAGAGCTTCTGTTGTTCCAGACAAGGAGGCCTGGGCGGCAGAGGGGCTGGAGCCTTCAGAAATAAGGAAGCTTGTCTGCCTGCACAGAGCCCAGCTCGCGGCATTGCCTCTCTCTGGAATGTTGGGCCTGGGAGGAACCTGGCTTCTAGGAACCAGGCATCTCCCTCCCACCAGCGCACCGTGTGGTTCTGTGCCTCCTACCTGTCTGGGTGCTTCCCTGTGCGAGAAGAAAGCACGTGGAAGGGCTCCGGGAGATGTGGTGCTGTTGTTTGACGAGCGTGTCCTGCCTGCCGGGTGAGGCCAGCTCCTGGGAGCTGGGGTGTGACCTCAGAGGGCCAGCGCCACTCTCCCACACACCAGCTGCGGACTTGAACAAGCTACTCACCTCCCTGAGTCTCACTTTGTCAAAAATGAAATGAGCCTAGCCAGTTTGGCTCAGTGGATAGAGCGTCAGCCTATGGATTGAAGGGACCCAGGTTCGATTCTGGTCAGGGGCATCTTGGTTGCAGGCACATCCCAAGGAGGAGTGTGCAGGAAGCAGCTGATCGATGTTTCTCTCTCATCGATGTTTCTAACTCTCTATCCCTCTTCCTTCCTTTCTGTAAAAAATCAATAATATATATATATATATATATATATATATATATATATATATATATATATATATTTAAAATGAGAATGAGAAAGGCCCAGTGTTAAAATCGACAGAAAGAAATGGGTGTGTAAGGGTGTTTTGAGTTCTTGGCTAATAGGATGTAGAAATTGCCACCAAATAAAGGCATTCCTTCAAGGATTGAAAGAGCATCTAATAAATTTCCAGAGCTAGAGAAATTAAATTTAATTAAATTTAATTTGTCAGCTCCTTCAGAGCTGGCTTTCTGAAGGAGCTGACAAAGACACATGGTTCTCTGTGTTTACTTTTCTTTAACTGGGAAGAATTATTCTGGCTGGTAAGTAAATCAACTCCTCAGCAGGGAGTTTGAACAGAAGGAGTCCCTAGAGATGGGCATATTCTGGTCTTCGGTTTGACAGAAAGGGGAACTGAGGCCTGTAAGGGAACATGATTTATTCTCAGTCACATGGCCAGAGCTGGGTCAGACCCCATGTCCTGCCCACCTCCTGCCATCCCACATCCTGCCTGCCCCATAGTTCTGGGAGGTTAGCTATTTAAAGGACAGTAGGCAGAGACAGCCTGGTAAGGAAGCAGGAGTGTGGCCCCGGCGAGGGTAAAAAGATAGGAAGGTGGACACAGTGTGGGCCAGGAGTGGGCAGAGTGCCCAGGAGGATGGCAACGGCATGAAATGCCCTCCTCTTGGATATGCCCCAAATCCTTGGCCGATCTCCTGATTCCCGGGCCACTCAGCATCAGGCTGTTCAGGGTCCTGGGACTGCAGCTCAGAGAGAGAAACACAGTTCCCCTGGGAAAACCCTTTGGTCTGGGCGGACTGGGGACCTGCCAGTTTGGCACATTCACCTGTTGCTTGTCCTGGAAAGTGAGTTCCTGAGTGTGGTGATGTCAGGGACCACACCCTGGCAGGCAGGCCCGTGGTGGTATGCTTATTCACTGTTGTTCATCACTCATTCCACATGCCAGGCGCTGTGCTAATAGGCACTGGAGGTACACAGACAGTACATGTTGTTCTTGCCCTGAAGCGCTCCGATCTGCAGGGAGGATGGACACGAGGAGGCTCCTGTCACAGTGCAGTGTGGTCGGTGTTCCAGCAAGGCTCTGGGTGGAGGGTCTGGGAGGAAGGAGTGTGATCCAGGTCCCTGAGTGACGGAGGAGCTGAGCGGGGAGGGGGGGGGGCGCGGAAAGGTGGGGCAGGAGAGATGGGTGGGACTTTGCGGGGCAGAAGGGAAGGAGGAACTTCCTGAGAATGGGGACAGGGTGAACAAGAATTTGGGGCCTGGGAGGAAGGCCACATGTTCAGAATCATCAGGCAGTGGAAGGGCAAGGGTGAGGGAGAGTGTCAGGAGCTGGGTGAGGCTGGAAGGTCACGTGGTCACATGGGCAGAGACTAAGGAGTCTGGGTTTCTGATGGCGGTCAGCGAGCATGGGAATTGGCGAAGGGCAGCACGCTAAGTGCTGCAGAAACACCACTCTGTGCAGCATGGAGAGAGGACCCCAAGACATGGAGGGGAGAGGGACTTAGTCTTGAGAGACACTGACAGAGCCAATTCACTGAGAACTTGGTGCCAAAAGGAACGTGGGGCTGAGGAGAAGGGAGGTCAGCGATGGCTTTGGACTTCTCAGGGTTCCTGGGATGACTTTCAGGGCCCTGTGCTGAGATGCAGAGTCTGCCCCTCTGCTGTGGGCTGCTCATCTGGGATTCAGCCGTGGATGGGACTGTGAGCCCATCGGCTGACACCCCGGCCTGCTGGTTCCACAAGAAGAACCAATCAGAGGGTATGGACGCTGCTGGGCTGTTGATTCATCTTCACCGACACGCCTACAGATATTTTCCCCTGTCACCCAGGGCTAGTGAATCGAGAGAACTCAGTGTTTACTCACTTATTGTCGCCAACTATGTTCGAGGCCCTGTGAGTGATGCAGAGATGAATCACACACATCCGTGTCCTGTCCTCAAAGATCGTGTGGTTTGCCTGTGATGCCAACAAGCACCCGCGTGTGTGATATTCCACACACGGGGGAAGAGCAGGTAGATGCCACAATAAAGAGACCAAATGCTGTAAAGTAAAGGAGAGATCATTTCTGGCCCGAGAACATAGGGCCCGGAGGGCTTTGTGGAGGAGGTGGCCGGTGAGCTGGCTCATGTGGCGGATGTGGTTGGGTTTGGCCACAGGGACGTGGAGACAAGTTTTCCAGGCAGCGCGGGCCGCAGGCGGCACCAAAACACTGAGCAGGAGCGTCCGACACACGCGGGCTTTGTAGGGGAGCACTGCCATCGGAAGCAGCCTGGCATATTGGTGAAGGACTTCCCAAGTGTGAGAGGACTTTCCAGGAGGAACCACTGAAGGATCTGGGACAGGGAGGGCCATGGTGGGAGCTGAGTACCAGGACAGGTTATCTGGCCTTATGGAGAGAGTGAGCACAGACTCTGTATGTACTGGTCCAGAGAAGGGATTGACCACGGAGGTCTTGGCAAAGGTGATAGAAAGAGAGGATTCCATCCATGTTGATCAACACTTACGGAGGCTTTAGGCCAGGCCCTGTTCCAAGCACCTTGTATGATTGAACTGATGGAGCGCCTCCCCCTCCACCCAGGCCGATGCTACTGTAATTCTCACTTTACAAATCAGTTCACCGAGGCCCAGAGATATTAGGGGAGCCACCTGCCCCTGGTTACACAGCTAAGAAGTGGAACAGTCAAAATTCGAACCCGGGAGCCCCTGCTCTTAAATCCCATTTAAAACAGGTGGCTCCTAACGGGACTGGGCGGATGAAAGGTGGCCCTGGCCGGCTGGGCCACTCCTCCCACCTGTGGGACAACCCAGAAGGTAGGACTGCCCGCCTGAGGCTGGCCAAGGTGCTCCTCACCCCTGCACGCCGTGAGGGGCCCCACAGGGCCCGTTTTGGTTCACTGGTTCCAAACAGCCTATGTATAGGTGGTGATAATGTAAATAACTGATGCAATGGAAACTTCCTATGGAAAAAGGTACCCGCTCGACAGCCACAAAGTCCAAAAAAAGGAACAGCAGAGCAGGCCCGGAGGGCTCGGCAGCGAGGAGTTTCCTCTGGCACAGCCCCTTCTGTCTCCCTGAGGCTGAGCTGGCTGGGGGAGGGGCGGCACTGGCCACAAGTGGGGCAGGCGGGAATCCAGACCAGAAGCCGCCCCTGGGCCACCAGCCTCCCCTGTGAGCTAAGGAAGCAGCCACGTTGGGGCCGAAAGCAAGTCTCCCTCCAAACACACACCCGGTTTCACAGTATCCTCAGAAGGACGGATCCCTGTGTCCATCCCCAAGGTGGGCCGTGGTGGAGGTTCGGCAGTCCTGGGGTACCCGGGTCTCGACCCACTTTCATTGGTGTCCTCCCTGTGAATCAGTTGTGACAGTCTTGTTATGGGTCTGGAATCTTCTTATTCTAGAAGACAAAATCATTGTACATAGAAGTAAAGCTAAAAGGTCCGAAGTAGCCAAAAGAGGGAGAAATCATTGTTTTTGGAAAGTTGACTCTATTATTAATTCTTGCACTGACCCGGGGTATGTATTGGACCACTGCAAGAATTAAATAACAGAGTCAACTTTTGTTTCCATTTCAGGGATGAGAAACGGAGACTTGAAGGGTTAAAGGACTTAGCTGAGCCGAAACCGGTTTGGCTCAGTGGTAGAGCGTCGGTCTGCAGACTGACGCTCGGTCCCAGGTTCGATTCCGGTCAAGGGCATGTACATTGGTTGCGGGCAGATGTGCAAGAGGCAGCTGGTCGATGTTTCTCTCTCATCGACGTTTCTAACTCTCTCTCCCTCTCCCTTCCTCTCTGTAAAAAATCAATAAAATGTATTTTTAAAAATAAATAAAGGACTTAGCTGAGGCCACACAGCAGCAGAAACTAGTAGTTTTGTCTAACGCCAAGGCCTGCGCTGTCCTGCTCGGCAACGCTGTCCGTATCTGTCCTCTAAGCCTGCATGGCCTCAGCTGTCACATGGTGAGGGGTCTGCTCACCTGCCCGTCCCAGCAGTGTGACCATGAGATGACAGGGCCAGCCCTGGCGAATGGTAGGCAGCAGCAAATGTTGATTTCCTTCCTTAGGCCTGCCTCTCCCTACAAACTGGGGAGATGTTATGAGCCCTCCCGGGGGGAAGTAGCACAGGTTTGGGGTTTCTAGGGAGAAAGGGCCATAACCAGGGATTTTCTGACCCATTTTTCCTTCTAGATCTGTAGCTCCCTGAGGCGGGAGCCAGGTCTACTTTGCCTTTGCACCCAGGGGTCTGGCCTGGGGCAGGGAGTGTCTTGTCCAAGGAGGCAGCTGGGCCTCAGGTGTGTTGCCAGAAAGACTTCCGGTGAGAGAGGGCCGCCGTGAGGCGTGGCCTGGTATAGCAGGAAACGACTCCTTCAGCCCTGTCTGAGCCCCAGCAGTTCTCAGCACCCCGACCTCTCACACAGTCCGTGGGGTTTGGTCTGCACCTCCTCTTCCTGCTGCTCTTCATTCTCTAGACTCCTGGGCTGGTGCCCTCCTCCCGCCGTTCAGTGCCTCTCTCGCCTTCCCTGCAGGGCCTGAAAACCAGGACTATGTTTTCTGCCCAATCCCAGTACAGAGTGGATGGGCTGGATATTTCTGCCTCTCACTAAATGGAACCCATTACCCTGCACTTGAAGTTCCTCTTTCTCAATTCTCAATACAAATGGAAATGCGTCACCAGCCTCTGTTTTTAAAACTCTGCTTTTCCTGGAAAACGTTTCCCGGGTATTCGCAGAGCATGTCCTGTCCACAGCGAGGCTCTGAGCTCCGTTGCCTTCTTCTCGCTCTGCTCACTTGCCTCGTTAAGACACCCTACTGCATGGGAGGGAGCGGATGCTAGTCTGGAGGACACTGCCAGGAACCAGGAAAGATCCAGAGGCAGCTTCCAGGCTGCCTGGCCTCTGTGCAGCATTCTCAGCCCTAAGTGCAGGGGTTTGATGAGAACACAAGCTCCCCAAGAAAGTGAGGCTCTGAGCCTGACCCCTGGGGAAGGAGGCAGGAAAACCCGCAGGGCCAACCCCAAAACAGGAGACAGACAGAGGAGAGACAGACGGAGGGAGCGTGACTTGGAAGGTCTCCCATCCTAACTGAAGAAGGCGTGGGCATGTACTGAGTGCCTCCGGTATGCTGGGTCCATGCAGGCTCTCTCACACACTTCGTCTCCTCCAGTCCACACGACAGACCCAGGGAGGGGTGGAATGCTTCACTTTCTACGCATGAGGAGGGAGAGGCTCAGAGAGGTGAAATAATGGAGCTGAGGCCACACAGCTATGAGTGGGTGAAACCGGCATCTGAACCCAAGTCCTCTGATGTCAGGGCTGACTCTGTGCTGTCCATGCTGCTTCCCTGGTGCAGGGTCCAGGAGGGATGCCAGTGATCCTCTGCACGACCCCTCCCACTGCTGGGTAGCCCAGCGTGACCCACGGAGATTACTCCATGTGATTCTGCCATATGTGTTTAGTGTCTCGGGTTGTTGTTTTTGTTTGTTTGTGTGTGTTTTTATTGATCCATAGGCCACAATAGCAGGAATAAAAATTAAAATAGAAAGACTCACCCCACAATTTCCTCCCCTAAGCAGATCGGATTCAGCTTCTCCGTGTGCTGGTCCATCTGCAGATGTCCCATTCACAGCCGAGGGGCAGGCTGCTGTCAGGAGAGCAGCCAGGGCCCCGGAGCCGGCCTCACCCACCTTCTCTCCATCAGGGTGTGAGGCCCACCGGCCTCCTTGGCAGCCCTGGGAAAGGCTGTGCTGTGACCCGGGGGAGGCGAGCCCCTGAGGGCATCTGGGTTTTTCTTTAAGCCTTCATCAGCTGAACTTCCCCTGCAGTGATGACAACCTAGTGCCTGGCAGGATGTGGGGCCCTGACCGGAGGCCAGCAGAGGACATGCTGGGATGCTTTGGTTTCATGGGGAGCTGGAGGGGGGAGTTGGGGGGGGGGAGGAGGAGGGCGGGAAGGGACGGGCCTCCCTGCTGTGGTTTTGGGTGGGGCTGGCAGAGGAGCTGGCCCTGGTGCTTCCTGCTCTGGGGGGGCCACCTTGGAGATGGGCCCCTCTAGCCCTAGTTCAGCTGTTTTCAAAACATAAGACATTTTTATATTGTTTTTTTATATAATAAAAGTGATGCATGCATATTGTAAAAGAGGCAATAGCAAACAGCACTATAGAAACGTGTAAGAAGAAAATGCAGGCTCCAAACCCCACCCACTCCGCAGCCCTGCCCCTGGGCGAGCTGACAGCTTGGTGTTTATCCTCCGGGTCCTTGGTAGCACTCACAGCTGCACAGAGATGTGTGTGCCTGTGGTGTTGCTTTCCCCTTTCTTCACACCATCCCATTGAGAGAAGCTGTGTGCAACCGCGAAACGTGCCTGCTCTGGAGTCAGACCCACGTTCTCCACCTGTCAGGTCTCTTAGCAGAATCTGGTGTGGGAAATGGGGCTGCCTTCACCCAGCAGGCTTTGAGGGGCCAGGGAGCTCACCCATGAGAAGCATTGAACCCCGTTTTCAACACATAAAGTCATAATGAACCTCTATTATTGATGGTCTATATTTATTCTTAATTCAGAAAAGTTACTATTCCATTTCTGTCCCATTTGGTGGATTTATCATAACTTACTTTTTAAACCTAATTCTTGCTGATGACTATCATGTTGTTTCCCTGTTCACTGTTTACAGTGACTGCAGTGGTCGTGTGTACTAGTATGTGCGCATCTGTGTGTAGGTTTGTCTAAAATGATGTGTGCGGGCACTTGTAAAGCTGCTGGGTCCACATAAATTTTGGCTACTCCTCTGGAACACTGGATGGTAGCAGTCATTTTTCCTCCTTGTCAACCAAATGAAGGAAGGGTGATATTGATTTTCAACATATGTCATTTCATTATTAATGAGGCCAAGCATCTTTGCATATTTATTATATATTTTCATTTCTTAAATACTGATCTGTTCATTTTCTTTCTTCATTTCATTAGCTGTGTGTCTTATTGTTTTATGGGTGCTTATTATATACTAGAGGCCCAGAGCACAGATTTGTGCACAGGCGGGGTCCCTTGGCCTGGATGGGGATCGGGGCTGATTAGGGCCGGCTGGTGGGGGACAAAGGAGGGGGCGAGGAGGACGGACCGTGGGAGGTTGGCCAGCTGTGGGGAGGGACTGCGGGAGGTTGGCTGTGAGAGTGCACTAACCATCAGTGGGCAGCTCCTGCGTTGGGCATCTGCCCCCTGGTGGTCAGTGTGCGTCATAGCTACCGACTGGTCATCAGGTTGTAAAAGTCGCTTAGGCTTTTATATATATAGATTATGGTTATTGACCCTATTTTATATATGTTGCAAATATCTTTATATGGTTTGTCATTTGTTTTGGAACTGTTGACGGGACCTTTTGATATATGTAGCGCTGAACATCTTAATGTAGTGAAATGTATTAGCCTTTTTCTGTAAGAACAGTGAGGTCCAGTTCAGGCTTTGAAAGTTACTTTCCAACATTAAATCTTAATAATATTCTAATAGTTCTGGCATTTTTGTGGATTTGCTTCTATGTCTTATTTATATCTTTAACCCAAATAAATTTCTGTTTGAATGTGGTGCTGTACTATATTTAAAATAGGGTCCTCCACCCTCTCACTGTGTATCCCATTTTGTCAAACCTGCTTGTTTGTCTGCTGCTCATCTCCCCTTGCTAGACCCTCCGCTCCACCAAGGCCCTTGGACCTTTTCTGTTCTGTTTACTGCTGTGCCCAGAACAATGTCTTATACATAGTAGGTACTTAACAAATATTTGTTGAATGAATAGACAGAGACTGGTCACAGCTCTCCTATTGAAATAATCCATTCTTTCTTTGGTAATTTGGAATTTCTTCTTTGGCAGCCCTTTTGTGTCTTCTATCATTATGGGTCTATTTAGGTTTTTTCCCTCTTCTTCAGTTTTTACGATTTACAATTTTCTAGAAAATCATCACATTTCAAATTCTTTGATATCGGGTATGTATCAAATTCTCTTAAATTAAAAAAAAATGTTCATAGGCATGTTTCCATTACCTTTGTTAATGGTTATTTGTGATTTTGCACTCTGCTGCTAATCAGATTAGCCAGAGGTTTGTTCATTGTGTTGGTCACAGAGAACTAGTTTGCAGCTTAATATTTCTATTAGTGCAGCTGCCAGACTTTCCTCATTATCGTGTGTTTTTGTTTTCAACTTTATTCATTTCTTCCTTCTAGGTCATTTTTGTTTAATTTATTCGTTTTCAACTTCTCGGTTTAGATGCTTAATTCACTGAGTTTCCACCGTATTTTATCATAAAAGCATTTAAGGTGTTGTTTTTTTTCCCCCTCCTTTAAATGAAGCTTTGGTTGTATTCCACAGATTTTTAAAAGTAGGGTTCTTACTGTTGGGCATTTACACATAATCTACAATCTCAGTCTTGCTGTCCTATTTGATGCAAGGGTTACTTGGAAAAACATTTTTAAGTTGTCATGGACACAGGTTACTTTTTAAAAAATTTTTACTACTTGGTCGTTCCTAATTCTACTGCACTGAGAACTGAGACTGTGGTGTATGTATAGGAATTTGAGATTTTCTTGGCATCCAGTACAAGGACGTTTGAGAAAAGGGTGTTTTCTCTGTTCTTGAGTGCATATGAAGTTAGGCTTCCTAATTACCTTAAATTCCTCCACAGTTCTCACTGGAGGTTACTTGTCCCATCAAATCTTGAGTAATATGGTCGGCCTGCACTGTTGTTTTGCCATCTTCTTGTTTTGAGAGGGTATTTTTTTCATATGTTTTTATGGGTCTGTTGTCCAGGGTGAAAGTAAAGGTTCATGATATTTGTATCTTCCTGGAAAAAATAGACCTAGCAATGTCAAATGCCCCCTTTTATTTTATCTGACATTTTTGCATTTTGGCTGGTATTGACTTTCCTGCCTTCTTATTGTCACCATTTTGCCAATTCTGCACTTTGCCATGTCTTTGCTTTGAATCTTCTTGTGTCAATTTGCTTTAACTGCGTCACTTCCAAACAGCATGTGGCTGGGGGTGTAGAGTGATTTAATTTATTCACATTCTTGGGTTTATTCATGTATGTGGACTTTCTTTATCTTATTTCATGTCTTCTTCTTCTTTTTTTAATGATACTCTCTTCATTCCTGTCTAGTTTTCCCTTTCCTAACTCTTGCTGAATTACTTGAATTTTCTTTGTTTCTCCCCTTCCTCCCGCACACACAGTAGTTGAAAAGGCCTGTAACTTACTTTTCTTCTAGAAATGGTTACTCTTAAATGAAAAATAAAAGCCCATGCATTTCTATTACTGTTAAGAATTAAATGGTGTCTATTTCCCAACAAGATGAGACCACTATCAACATTTGTTTAGATCTGACTGTACATGTTTCTGCTTTTATTGTTCATCATTGCTTCCTGTGTATCCTGTCTTGCCTTTTCTTGAATGACTTATTCTGATACAGCTTTTATTTGGTTGGAGTAATTCCTTGAGTAATCTTGTTCAGATAAGTGGGTGGCATACTATTTTTAGTTCTTCTCTCTTTGGCTTTGAGACTTGGCTGAGTAACGGATCTCGGGGTTTAACTCTTTCCTCAGAGCTCTGTAGTCTTTGCTCTGTTGCCCTCTAGCAGTAGGTGATACGATGTCAAGTCCAATGTCAATTTGATTCTCAAAGTTTCTGTAGAGACTGTCAGAGATGAAGCTAAGTTCATTGCTCTCCATGGAGCCGGAGCCTTATGTCTGGAGGAACAGGGTGAGGTGGGGATTTGCTGATTGGAAGTCCCTAAAATGGGGTACGTGGAAGCATTAGAAAAAAGGAGGAGGAATTTTTGAGGCAAAGCAAAGGAATTCAATCAATTCACGCTTTTAAAAAATCCTCACTGGAGGATATGTTTATTGATTCTTGGAGAGAGAGGAGGGAAAAGAGAGAGACATCAATGTGAGAAACACTGATTGGTTGCCTCCTGTACAAACCCTGAACGGGGATTAAACTCATAACCTCGGTAGGTGCCCTGACTTGTAATCGAACCCACAACCTCTGGTGTGCAGGACCATGCTCCAACCAGCTGAGCCACGTAGCTGAGGCAGGGCACAAACTACTGATTGAAGAGCTGATGGGTCTTCAGAAGGTTTCTGTAACCTACAATCAAGCCCTTTGCTGGGGCTAGTCTCCTGGAAGAGGAAAGGCATGCTAATGAAGGCAGTGTGAGGTCAGGTGATGACTGTTCTCCCTCCCCACCCCACTTTAGTTTCTTTGGAAACTTGAAGGATTCACTCATTATCCTTGGATTTCAGGGGTTCCATCAGCCTGCCCTGCCCTGGCTCCTGCTGCCTCTGAGGGAGCCTCCTGGGTACTTGCAGCTGGGCCTTGCCCTGCCCTTGTTGGGCGAGGCTGGCTCAGCTCTGATTAGATTTTCTGTCACTGCCACCCGTCTGCTTTTCCTCAGGCTTGCTGACCAGCTGGCGTTACGATGGGTCTGTTCTTATTCTACATTTCTGTCTATTTCAGCAGGGTTTGGAGGAAAAGTAAACAAACGGGCTCAGTTTCCCGGGTGGAGCCTCGGATGTGTGTAACTGTTCAGGGTGGTGGGGATACAGGCATGTCTACAACCTCTCCCACCGGCCATGGGAGGCCAGGCGTGGCATTCAGGTGATCGTGGCCTCCCTGGTGGATGGGAGAGCGGTAGCTCCCTCCCTCCACCTCATCCCATCTTCTCCGTGAGCCACGCCCCTGGTCTGTCTGCATTACCTCACTGACCAAAACAATTCAGTGACCTCACTGCAGTATAAGATCAAGTCCAGGCTATCTCATATATCAAGTTCTTCCCTGGCCCAACTCGCCCCTTGTGAGCTATCACTGCCCCTTACCTCCTGCCGGTGGACAGCAGGCAGTTCTTACACATTTGGCCAGTTTGGGGGTCTCCTGTCTCTTTACACGGCTCCCTTCGGTTGAAATAGCCTCTTCTCTTTCTGTCACATGCTCAGGCGCCATCTTAATGGACTACTCTTTTCTTTCTGTCTTTGCCATGGGGTAGCTTAGAGCCAGGGACACTGGCATGCACCTCGTGACCCCTGACCCCTAATGTGATCCCCTTGAAAGCAGAATCTTTGCTGTCTTGTCTTCTCAGCAGCTGTCGCCAGGCCTGACCCAAATAAGCTGTTACATGAATAACCGAATTAGTTTCTAGAGAGAAGTGCTCTACCCTGAATGTGTTTGAGGCCTCATACCAGGTTCTAGGGGTGGGGGGTGAGTCAGACTGACCCCACCAAGCTGTGTGCATCCACACGGGGTGCCAGACTCCTGGGGCCACTGTCCTTGATCTCGAAATGCACAGCAGCTGTGTTCTGGGTGCTCCGGGGAGGCGGGACCTGTGTCCAGTTTGGGGGAGCTGAGTGTGTCTTGAGGGAGGAAGGGCAGGATCTGACTGACTGGGTGGTTATAGACATGGCCGTGGGGGGAGGGAGTAGCATTTTATCAAAGCCTCGAAGGTGGGGAATTGTGGACGGACTGCTTATAGAGTGGCATGTTCTGAGAAGTCGGTGTTTCTCTCCCAGGAGGGATCGAGCATAGACATTTTTAGTAAGAATTGAGACTGAGTGGAGAGTGTGAGGTCGGATCTGGGGAGGGTGGGAGACCAGGGAGTGTGAAGAGCTTGGACAGCAGGATGAGGCGGTGACAGGAGCCGCTGAGCAAGTGCAGCCACACTCCATGGTGGCCCGCTGCTGCTATGGCGTGTGGGTGGGACGCGGCTGGCTGGGTGTGAGAGCAGCAAGTGTGGGGCGGGCGGCAAAGAACTTTGATTACCCATCCGTCCATAGCGATCTGGCGGCTGTGCCAGTGAGAAGTGTGGTGCCCTGGAGAAGGAAGGTGGCAATGCCGTGGCCTGGATGCAGGCTACTCCGGAAATAGATTGCCGGCCCACTCTGGGGCAGTGATAGTATCCATAGCAATTACACGGGCCAGTCCACAGGCCAGGCTTGGTCCTTGCCTTCTACAGCAAGCATGTCAAACTCGAGGCTGGGGGGCCGCATGACTCTTTTATTTGGCCCATGTTAGCCTCTGAGTTTGTCATGCTTGCTCTATAGGGGCTGAATCATTTAAACCTTGGAGGTACTTGCCATTCTTAGCCCCTCTTTTTCAGACACAGCAAAGCTATGCCATATCCCAGAACCGCAGAGGTAATGGATAGAAGGGCTAGGGCTTGAACCCATGTATTCTGGCCCCATAAGCCACATTGTCATCGTCACAACACTCTGCCTCCAGCAGGCAAACCAGAGTGCAGTCCCGCGTGAGCAATGTGGATGTGACACACCACCCCATACTCCACTGAGACAACCCAGGTTTCTCTCCAATTTCTTATTCAGTCTGACAACAACCTGGCAAGTTGATTACTGAAAACTGGTGCTCACTCATTCATCCATTCATCCAGTAACTGTCCAGCTCCTGCCCTGAACCTGCCTACTCTACCGGTGAAGAGGTGTGGCTCAGGGAGGTCAAGAGGAGCTGGCCGCCAGGCTACACCATCTTCCCTGGGGAACCGGGGGTCTAGCCCTGCACCAAGACAAGCAGCTTGGGACCAGGTAGAGATTGCTCTGTATCTAAAGACGTTGACCAAGCAAACTCCTTGACCCTGTGTTTCAACCGCCCCTGCAGGATTCGAAACACAAACCGGGCAGCCTCGAACTAGTTCATGGAGGAGCCACAAGAAACACTGTCCAGGCAAGCTCTCCCGTGGAGAGGGAAGGGCAGAGCGTGAGCGAGGGAGGCACAGGAGTGGACATGAATGCTGGTTTTCAACGAGAACGGCGTTTCAGTTTTGGTCATCGAAAGTGGTGCCTGCAGCACAGGTAAGAAACGGGCGGGTGCTGAAAACACCCGCTGGGGAGCCATTGGGTTTTTCTTGCATAAGCTTGCTAGGGTTCATCCGCTTTGAAATGTATTATTTTTGTTGTTGCTATTGCCTTCCTTCAGCCTCTATGATAGCCAGATGTTCTGGGGACTTCCTTGGCCAGGAGTAGAGACCTTGAGTGCAGGCACTCTTGCACTGCCTCATGCTGTGTCCTCCCAAGTGTAGTCCTGGGTCCCCAATTCCTCAGTTTCCATTCTGTCCCTGGCAACACTCCTCTCCTGGGGGAGCACAGCTTCCCCACCCGCCAGCCCCATTGTGTCCTGCTCTCCAGAGTTCCACCGCCTCTTTGCCTCTCCCCATCCCCATCCATGTCACCCACTCCCTGGTCAGAGGAGCCCAGTGGGTGCTGAAGACTGAGTACCCTCTCTTCAGGGCTCACCCCTTTGTTAAGAGTTGAAAGGATGTCAGGTCCAGGGCCGTGGCTGCATGTTAGAATCACCTGGAGAATTCCTTAAAGTTCCAGTAGCTGGGCCCCAGCTCCAAAGATACTGACTGAGCTGGCCTCAGAAGCACCCCAGCATTGGGATGTGTGTGTGAGTGTGATTTCCTTTTTGTTCTTCAGGTGTGTTATGGGTTCAGGTTAGAAGTTCCGGTTAGGTGTGCGCTGCAGAAGCTCACTGGGTTGGAAATATGTCTTGGATGTTTTGTCTGGCTGTGGGTGCATCAGAATTGCCAAAGATAGAGGAGTGTGTGTGTGTGTGTGTGTGTGTGTGTGTGTGTGTGTTGGGGGAGCGGGGAGAGGGGGAAGAATGCCTGGTTAAAAAAAAAAGTTGACTCCTGATCCACCAATGCTCTTTGAATCAGACTGTCTGAGGGGTGAGGGTACAGAGACCTGTGTTTTGATCCTGATACAGCCAAGATCTGGCCTCTGGGCCTCCTACGGGGTCTCTGGAATGCTAGTCCTGTGGGCATGGCTCTGAGCCGCAGGGGTTGCTTCCCAGCCCAGAACGTGGTCAATATCCCCTTCCCTCCAAGCGAAAGTTTTCTCGTGGAGAGGAGAGCAGGCTTAGGCAACGCTCAGAGATGGCATCACTGTAGCCTGAACTGCGGGTGCCAGGCCCAGGCCTCTGCCCACTGGATGAGGCCATGAGCAAGGTTCCCAGTGGAGGGGAAGGATCATCCCCTGGACTCAGAGGAAGGCCCGGGCATTGAGCCTCATTTTGAGAGGGCTGTATGACGTGGTGCTTAATAATTAAGGCTCTGGGTCTCCCCAAGCTCCAGTCCCAGCCCCAGCCGCTGCTCAGTCCCTCTGCCTCATCTTTCTCGCTTATAAAATAGGCAAGTTGTGGTGCCTACCTCACAGGGCTGCTGTGAAATACAGGTGAGAACAATGCAGGCATACAGCACGGGCTCCCCAGACATGAGCGGTCCCTCTGACTCACAGGCCACTGGGCTGCCACCCCATCCTGCCAGGAGCAGTGCTGTGAGGTGTCTGTCAGACTCTGGCCTTGGATCCCAGTGCCTGAGTTCCTGAGAGTCGGGGTGAAAGAAGGCCTGGCACAGCATGTGGGCCCTGACACTCTACATTTTACAGACAAGACTAGGTCCTGCAGAAAACCCAGCGCGGCTGGTCCCATTGCCCCTTTCGTGGGAATAAGGAAAAGCACGAGGAGGTGCAGTAACTTATAGATAGTCACACCGCTAACAAGGAACAGAGCCTCCAGTTACAAAAGACCCAGCGCTTCTTCTCCACCAAGATGTTTCCTGAGGGGCCGAACCAGCTTCAAGGATGCCCCCCACCCCCACAGGAATGTCTACATGTCATAGGCATCAGTAGAGCTGGAATGAATGGGTCCTGCTTCCTCGGCATCCTGGGATGACTTCTCCTGGGGTCCCAATTTAGCATTTATTTCCTCTGCACATATCACAGTTAGATCATGGGTCTCCCCTATGGGCAGTCTCAGGGCAGAGCTGGGCTTATCAGCTAGGGGTGCAGTGGGTACCTGAGAAACCGCTGAGTGACCAGGCAGAGCATGGGGCAGCTGTCCTGGGCAGTGCCAAGGAGGGATCCTCCCCAGACCTGGCATGTGCCCTCCCCACGTCACTCCCAAACTGTCCTTTTGTCCCCACACGGCTCTGCCAGCTGCAGGGAAGAGTCTGTGGAGGATGGGACTGGCTCAGAGGGAAGTGAGCTGTCAGTTCCAGCAAGAAGTCTGGTCCCCACCCCTTCCTGTGCTCTCCCGAGGGAATGAAAGCATCTGTGATTAATGGGATGCTGACTCAGTGCTTCTGGAGTGCCCGGCACGCATGGCCCACTGCTGGCCCAGCTTCCCTGGCCACCAGGAAGGGGCTGGAATCCACGGTGTCTGAGTGAGTGGAAGGCTCAGGCCGGGCAGGTGTGCCAGGCAGGTGTGCCAGGCAGGAGCCTGCCGCGTGCCAGCCTTCCGTGGCCTCGTGGACCCCCCTGTGCTGAGAGGCCCTTTGACACCATCTGAAATGTGGCTTCAGAGCCCCTCCTCTAGTAAGGACCTCGTTTCGGAATGAATGTGATTTCCGAAAAAGTGACTAGAGGGCGAACCTAATTTGAAAACGGACATGAAAGCATTTTCTCAGCAGCAAAGCTCCGTGCTAGTCGTTTGCAAACTTTTATAGTCTTAGGAGCCATTTTTTACACGTCCAATCCTGCATGGAATGCCAATGACACAAAACGGGCTAAAGTGGTCGTTTATTAATACACGTTTATTTATAAAGTAGAAATTTTAGCACCTGTTTATTACCACAATCCATCAATAGAACAATGACTCCGATGCATGAACGCATTGGAAGCGTGGGTCCAGATGGGGGTGGGCAAACTACAGCCCGATCATGGTAAATTAAATGTTATTGGAGCACAGCCATGCCACTCATTCACATATTGGCTGCTCTTCAGCAGAGCGGAGTGGTTGGGACAGACTGTCTCACAAAGACAGAAATACTATTTGGCCCTTTCTGGAAGTTTGCTGACCTGTGTTCTAAATGCTATAGCAGCTGTAACATCCAGGACCGCCTTTTCGTCTTTGTTCTGGCTGGGTTGCACAGGGCCGGGAAAACTCGATAAGTCCTATCAGCAAGAGGCGGTGAATGGCAGCTGGTTCTAACGACTCACCTGCAGCCCAAGACGGTCTTCAGTTCACAGCTGTGTGGACGTTCGGGAAGGAGAAGGGAATTCTGGTTTGCATCACTGACAGTTTCAGACAACTGCTTGAATTCCTTCTTATTACAACACTCAGACAGGAAGCACGCAGTCATTTATTGCATTTTTGTGATAATTCGTGTAATACGTTTGCATATTGCTGAGAGCCTTAGAGAGATCTTGTTTGTGTGGTTTGTGGAAGCATGTAGAGTCCCGAATTTAAACAACAACGGAAAGAAGCCCAGGAAAGAGCTCCAACTTTCCAGCTGAAGACGTATTTCAACACTGGAGTTCAAGATCTGCCCAGGCTTAGCCCGGAGCACACACCACGCTGAGCGGCACCCCTCGGCTGCGCTCAGCGGGCACCCTGTGCCATGGACCATGATTTCAGGTGCAGGTCCATTTTTCTTAGAGGCTTTACTAGGAGTCAAATGTATTTTGGAATAAAATCTCATGGGACACTTGAAGGGGACCCCTGACACGCGTCCATAGAACGCAACTTGAAAACTGCCCCTTTGGCAGATTTTGGTGGTTCTCGTTGCTGTGCTTAAGGATAACGGAGGAGCCACGGATCCGAAGGTGGGGAGGAGGCGGTCAAAGATGGAGGAGAGAAGTGAGGTGACCGGGAAGGGGGTGCGGGAAGCATGGAGAAGCCTCCTCATGAGCTTCTGCCAACGTCAAGGTGTCTCCTAACCATTGTTGATGACGTCAACGCAGCTCTCTGAGGCTCCTCTAATGAGTTCCAGCCGTCTGCTTGGAAGAAGAGTCCAGAAGGACGTGGGGGAAGTTTAAAATATTGGAAGAGGAGTAAGTGGGGTGGGATGAGCATGCAGCCAGCTTTTCATCAGTATGCAAAGGGCCTCTGCGCCCACTCAGCAGATCAAGGTGGGGGAAGGGGTAGGGGAGAGGAGAAGGAAGGCAGAGGTCAGCTGGGTCAGCATGCCAAGCCAGCTTGGGGCAGGAAGAGAGCACATGAGCATGGGCAACGCTTGTGTGTAACCCGGCAGGGCCCCGGGCAGGTGGTAACTGGGTTGGGCAATGGCTTTGGGCAATGGAGGCAAAGCCTACAGAGCCAGGAATAAAAGCCAGGAGTCCCTCCTCCAGGCCTCCTGCGTGCCCTCGGTGGGTGAAGGAGGGAAGGGCGAGCCCGCTGGCCTGGAGAGGCTGTGGGCTGGAGAAGGCCTCTTGGGGATAAAAAAGCACCAGTTCTCTCTGAGGTTTTGCTGCTCCCCCCATAGAAGAAGCACATTTTTAGATTTTAAAGGGATGACCTCATTTTTTTTTCTTATTTACATAGCCCTGTTTGTTTATCTAGTCCTTTAAAAATAGCAAGCGTATGCTAAGCTTAGTACTCGCTCCCACCACCACCAGCAGAGCCGCTGTGTGGGGAGAGACACGTTTTTTATCTAAGAGAGGGACAGCCTTGTTTCCCAGGACAGATGGGAGCAAAACGGGACAGGTAGGAAGTTTCGTGGTTTCTCATGTCGCTTTTCCAAAATAGCCACACGCCTGCCTCCCACTTCCTGCCTGACTCAACTCGGGGTAGATTTTTCTCCTGTGGACGACTGTGTTCTGTGAATTCTCAGGGAGTCTGGTAGGGATCCGCCAACAAGCAAAACATGCTTGACCCCAAAGACCTTGAGCTTGGCACTGGGTCTGCATCCCTGCTCGGCTGCATACCAGCTGCGTGACCTTGGGTAAGCTGCCTCACCTCTCTGTGCCTCCTCGCCTGTAAGATGGGGATAACAGCAGTACCTACAGTTGCGGCTCAGATTGAATGATGGAATATGTGCAAAGGGCTTCCTTAGCCCAGCGAGGGCACACAACAACTCTTAATACATCTCTTAATAAACAACTAATAGCCATACCCCACATGGACAGTATACCTGCCTCCCTACCACCTTCCCTTCCCACTGGCTTGTCTGCTCCAGCCCACCCCTACCTTGTCCCAGAGTGACAGGAAGATAAAACACAAATCTGACTTCCATCGCCCATGATAGGGATCAGCAGAACTTTTCCTCTCAATGGCCAGCAAGTAAGTATTTTAAGCATTGCTGGACGCACACCTCTGCTGTTGTTACATGAAAGCAGCCACGGACAGGGTGGGAGAGAATGGCGTGGCTGTGTTCCAGTAAAACTTTATGGACAAAAACAGGCAGCGGGCTGGATTGCCAACCCCTGACCTACAGGATGAGTCCAACTCCTTAGCTCAGCGTTCCCAATCCAGCCGTTCCCGTCTCCATCCCTCTTCCTCCTCCTCCCCCTGCTCCTGTGGAACTCCTCACACTTTCATTCTTCGCTCATGCTGTTCCTTCTTCTAGGATTTTCCTTCTCAGCCTCCCATGTGCCCCTCCCCCGTGGCTTTAGGAACCTTTGCTCTGGGATTCTGTGGTTCCATATCTTTGTTTCTCCTCTGGTCAGTTATGGGAGCACCCTCTGCCTTTGCCGTTAGAGAGGGCGCCCCTCCAGGCAGGAATTCTGCCTTCCTCCTTTGTGTACCCCTGGGGTAGGTGCTCCATAAGCCTTTGTTCTTGAACACAAGAGCTGCCTGAGGGATGGTGGCCCTCAGGGAGCTCTCAGTCTAGTTAGGAAGCTAGAAGGAGAGCCAGCAGGGACTCAGGTGGATACCACTGAGGTGCATGTGACTGGTGGGGACCAATGACAGGTGGCGCTTCTGACCTGTGTAGAGGAAGGAGAAGGCATTTGGATTGGATCTTGCTTGGTGGGAAAGGAACTTTCAGAGAGAGGAGGGAGGTCAGGAAGGCCTTCTGTGCTGGGGAACTAACTGGAGGGCAGAATTGGTTCTGAGGTTCAGGGCGGTGAGTGGACAGACCAGCCTGGTGAGCGCTGAGGGCCCTCCTGAGGGACCCACGAGTGGAAAGCAGGCTAAGGTCTGACCAGGGACTGGGGAGTATTGAGGGAATTTGGACTTTATCCTGTGAGCCAGAATTTCTCGAAGTGTGGTACACACACACACACACACACACACACACAGAATTGTCTAGGGTGTTTCTTTAAAACGCAGATTCTGGGGCCCTGTCTCTGCCTGGAGGTTAGGGGGCTGCGGGCTAGAGCCATGGTCCGTACGGATAAAGAAGGCTGCAGCAGGGTTGAGGATGATGAGCATACGCATGCTTCAGATTAACATCCCCTATGGGCAGCACAGCCAGGCTGGGCAGAGGTGGGGCAGGGATGAATAACCTTCTCAAAGAGCAGAGGAGGACGAGGCGATAGACTTGCCCGGGGCCACAGGTGGGTTTCCCGCAGATGCGGAACTGCCTGGTTTGGAACCGGCTTCCTCACAGCCCCAGGGCCTGGGTTGTCCTGGGGGTCCCGCCCAGGGAAGAGGCCCAGAGCCCAGCACAGCCTGGTACCCAGGGTGCTTGGTCAATAAGTGTGTAAAGGAGGAGATGGGTGGCATGGATGGACAAATGGGTGATATGGGGGCAGAAGAGCAGGGTTCCCAGGTGGTTCTGATGTTGCTGTCCTGGGGGTGAGGAGAATAGTGGTACCAGAGGCATAGGAGGAGAAAAGATGAGTTTGATGCCAGGCGTATTGAATTTGAGAGGCCGTGGGACCACCGGGCCAAGATGCTGGCAGCTGGAGATGCAGGACTGGGAGCCCCGGGGCTGGGCAGGTGATGCATGCAGCTATGGAAGCTGCTAATAAGACAAGGTGAGAAATGCAGAGAGAGACAAGAAGGGGATTAGGAACCAAAGCCTGAGGAATGAGCGCAGGCACGAGGAAGGAAGGGCTCAGGTGAGAGAGAGGATGCGCAGAGACACGAGCAGAGTCAGGATGGGCCGGAGCAGAACAGGAAAAGAGAAATGTGAACAGTCAGTCACCCGGGAACTCAGTCGGGCCCCTCTTTAGAACAAACCCAACCAACCTCAAAGAAAGTGTGCCCGGGATAAAGAAAAATGTCAATCCCGATGACAAACAGAATCACACGTTTCTGTTTGATTGAGATCTGTGCTCCCGCCAGCGCCAGCGCAGCTGCAGGTGTGGGAGAGCCAGAGAGACCTGGATCCTCCCGCCCGCCTGCCAGGACAAGCCCTGCCATTCTGGGTGTGCTTGTGCTGGTTGGCAGGCGTCCTGGGATCCTTTGGTTGCTCAGAACCTTCCTCTTCCTCTCATGTGACTATCTTTTTGCTCCTTCCCCCTTCCCACCCATCTCTCTTTCATCATTCAACAGATATGCATTATTGGGGCTAAAGTTCCGTGCAGAGGACTTGACTGAGGTCCCCAAGCCCAGCAGGGCCTACCAGTCACCCACTGAGAGCTTTTAAATATATGCACATCCCAGGGCCTGCAGACTCAAGGTGCAGGGAGGGGCCAGCCAGGCCTCGGTTCTGGGAGCCCCATCAGAGAGCCTCTGTGGCCGCCTTTGTGAATTTGCTATTGTGGCGCAGCTCCGCCTGGGCTGGACCGTTTCCCCCATAAGGGCCCTAAAAATACAGATCTGGGCAGCCTCCTAGTGGCCTCCCTGGAGCCTTCAGAGCCCATCCTTCCACTGGTCCTGCATGTGCTACCGAACAAGTCCCCTTCCACACACACGCACTGTGCCACTCTCGTCACCATCATTTGTCCTCAAAGAGGTGGGTCCCTAAAGTCAGCCTAAACCCAGGCACCAGGCACCATCGTTGGAGACAAAGCGCAAGAAGCCCTGCCTCCTGGAGGTGCATTCTATTAGAAAAAACAACACACATACGGGGTGGGGCAAAAGTAGGTCTGCAGTTGTGAGTCTGTGGAACACAGAGTGTATTCTTGCGTCGTTATTTATTACTTATTGTAGTATTTATTTGTATGACAACTGTAAAGCTGCTTTTGCTCACTCCTGTCACCTACTGTATACTTTGGGAGAGAGTAAAGATATGTCTATATTATCAGTGAAAGGCATATGAAGATGTTACCTTTTGTTATGTAAAATGTATAGTATGTGTCTAGATGACAGTCAGGAGGACCTGATTGAGAAGGTGGCATCTAAGCAGACCTGGGGTGAAGCACTGTGCTATCTGGGGAAGTGTGGGTAAGAGGTAGGATCATGCCAGCGGGAGGGCTGGGGGGAGTTAGGAGGCTGGAGAAGTGACAGGCAGAGGGTACACAGACAATTGAGAAGCCACTGGAGGTCTGAGCACAGTCCTGCCAAGGGCCTCTGTCTCAGGAAGGCATGTGTGTGACTGGGGTGGAGCTGAAGATAAGAACTCTGAGCCCCGCCTCCTTGGATTTCTCCTGCGGCACCACTGACATCAGAATAGATTCTGCATGTGTTCTTAAAGGGCCCCCTGGCTGTGTGGAGACCGCTCTGTGGGAGGCCAAAACAGCTCTGAGACCAGCTGGAGGCTGTGCCATCCTAAGGGGGGAAGCGGGGGGCGGGGGTAGTGTTGCACACCAGGCTGGAGGCTGTGCAGGTGGTGGGAGATGGTTGGATTCTGGGTACATTAACAGCAAAGCTGATCTGACCCCCTGATGGATGGGATCCTGGTGTCAGAGAGCAGTTTAAGAGGAGAGCCTACTGATACAATTACTCACTCTGCTCTCAGCCCAGTCAACCTGTCTCAGCCTCAGTTTTTTCATCTGGAAAATGGGGCAGTCGGATAGATCATTTCCAAGATTTCTTTTGCCTTGAAAACTCATTACTTCAGCTTGGTCACTGGTGGCTGTGGGGGAAAGCTTTGAGGATGTCAGGCGGGACTTGTGCTTAAGAAAGGGGTGCCTTAGACTAGGCACACTGACAGAGGAAGGGGGCGGGAGGAATGTTCCAGGCAGAGGGGATGGCAGAGCACAGGGTGGGAGGCAGGACTGAGAGGCTTGTGAGTGTGATACCCAAGGAGCAATGGGCAGACACCATGGCTGGGGCCCAGGGCCTCATAGGAGGGTGCCAGGAGCTGCAGGGATGGGCACGCTGCGCCCTTTGGAATAAACCAGCAGGTTCGAGGCCAGAGCATTTTTTTTGCAAACACTGAGGCCCTCAATTTTGAGCATTTTCAGATGGACATGCTCAGGCAGGAAGGAACAAGGCTTGGCTCCTGTCTGAGGAGAGTTAACCTCCTGGCCCGGTATTGCATAACCACAGAGTCTGCCGAGCGCAAGGAGGCTCTTCTGTGTGGCAGCCAGAGTGGCAAGCCTGGTGGCTCCGGGCTCTGGCACTGACCCGCAGCAGAACAAACAGCCTTCCCTTCCTAGATAATGGCCCTCATTGAGCATTGTGTCCATGGCCAGTGCCCAGCACAGGGCAGCTCAGCCTGGGTAAGTTTCCTCTCTTGGCTGCTTAGCAAAATATTTACACTATGCCTTTCTAGTAAGACAGTTTCTAGGAACCAGCAGGCAGAGGGAACCGGAGGAGAGCATCCCTCCCTCCTGTGACCCTACTCTGAGCTCACATAAATGCTGCCCATGCCCGGTGCATGAGTGGGGTTAGTTGTTGAGCTAGAAGATGCGTGAAGACCTGAATGGTTCCCAAACCCTGGGCATCCTCTCTCAGGGAATAATGTGTTTCGTTTTATTGTGTGAGAGTAGAATTTGGTTAGTCTTTACTATCCTGCCAAGCACCTCCATCTCAGGAAGGCATGTGTGTGATTAGGGTGGAGTTGAAGATAAGAACGCTGAGCCTCACCTGCTTGGGTCTCTCCTGCTGCACCACTGACATCTGCATAGAAACTGCCCCTCTCTGCACGTGTCTTTCAGCGGGGAGGTCACACTAGAGCTTTATGAGGTGTCTGGACCAGCTATTGGGAACACCCAACCATGTTGTCAGAGGACCATTTGAAGAAACTGGAAAAGAAAACACTGTCCCCAACAGAGGTTGGTCTGGAGAAGAGGGGTCAGAGGTCAGAGGTATTTCCCAGGACAGAAGCAAAACTAGTGCATGAAAACCACATGACCCATCCTTAGGAAGATGCCACAAACAATGTCTTTGCTTTCCCTTGCAAAACATTCTAGTCTTCAGCCCAAAACACACACACCCTTTGACCCATGGTCACACTTCTGATCATCTGACCTATAGAACAATAGCACATCCTGTAAAGATGCATCTTTACAGCCTGGTGCTATTCTAGCAATAATAATAATAATAATAATAATAATAATATCCGAGAATTTAACAGTAGGGAACATTTGTAAGTGTTATATCTATACCAGAGTCCCATCATTCAGTTTCAAAAAGAATAAGACAGCCCTGTCGCTGTTCAGAAAGGCAGTAAGATGCAGTGATTAGGAACACAGGAGGTGAGGACAGACTGCGGGTTTCAATCTGGATCCCAGTACTTACAAGCTGTGTTATGAGCATTTTCTGACTATCAGTCTTTTTTTTTTTTTTAAGTAGGGATTATAATAGTCCCTGCCCTATAGCATTGGTGTATGTGAGGTGCTTATAACTGTGCCTGGTGTATCCAAATTGCTCAAAAAATGTTGACCTTTGACTTAGAAAGACTTTCCATGAGAAAAGCAAGGTGTAGAGGAATGTACAGGGTTGGTTCCATTTTTATAAAAACAAAGAATGCTGCCCCACCTTCTTGCAAACTAAGAAGAGTGGTTGCTACTGCCCCGGACATGAGTGGCTCCTGGGAGCAGCCCCTAGGCAGACCTGAGGCACGTGTAGGAATGTGTGACAGTGACCACAGAGGTCCCTTCCATACCTGGGACTGTGTGACTTTGTGGATCCGTCCTGGCAATCTCAAAGTGCACCCTAGGCTGGCATTTGATCCAACAAGATAGTATGTTGTTTACAAAATCTATATGCCAAGACTAGACTGTTCTGCAGGTGGGGGCAAAGACATTGGTTGGTGGTGTGGTTTTACAGAAATACTCACTGCCCTGACGTGGTGCTCTGCCCACTCGGGTCCAGCTGGGCTTCTCCACGTGTCTTCTCTCAGACCAGGTGGGTTTGAGTGAGCCACCCCAGCAATGTCACGGCCTGGTTTGAGATGGACTCTGCCTCGGTTGGCCCCAGTTATGTTCAGATTCACCACCTAAGTGCCATAGGCGTTGGGAGTAGAGGAGAGGTGAGGAGCTGAGAAGACCCCATGGGGTATACCTGCCATGGAAACCAGAGCCATTTCTCCCATGTCACTTAGAGCTACTAGTACTTGAAATGGGGCACAGGTGCTATATTGGCAGAGAGAAAATACACTTGTTTGTGATACTAGATTTATCCATGTATTTAACAAATATGTTTACCTTTTATAAAATATTTCAAACAGCAACATCAAAATAGACAATAATATAACAAACAGCAGTAAACCCACCACCTCACTTAAAGAAGATTTCAACACATAGAGATGTAAATTACAGCACAGGGAATATAGTAAATACTATTGCAATCACTATGTATGGTGCTAGGCGGGTACTAGACTTTCTGGGGGATCACTTTGTAAATTATAATAATGTCTAATCACTATGCTGTATACCTGACACCAATATAAAATAATATTGAATGTCAATGGTCATTGACAAATTTTAAAAAGACTTCAACAAATACAATGGAAACCTGCATAGCCCTCCACAATCAAAAGCCCCTCCCCCACTTCTAGAGGAGACCATCATCCTGAACTTGGTGTCAACATTCTACAGTTATCTGAGCACCTGCTATGTGTCAGACAGAGCTATATTTACCTGGGTGAGCAAACCAGACGAGGTTCCTGCCCTCACAGAGCTTACTGCGGAGTTAGGTGAGAAGCAGCCCCTCTCTTACACTCCTTCAGTGAGTTCCAGTCTTTGGTTATAGAGATCCTCACAGTCCATCTGGGGCAGTGATGAAGGCAGTGGGAGAACTCTTGACAGCTGCCTTGTCATTAGCCTTGTGATTTGGGGTGAGTTCCTTCTGCTCCCTGAGTTCTAGCCTGTTTGTCTGTCACAAGAGGGCTTTGAACTGAATGCTGCTCAAGGGCCCCTCCAGCTCCACGAGCAAGGGGAGTGATGGGGAGCCTTAACCAGAGTCACCCAGGTCGCCACCATCACTCCCTCAGGAGAAAGTGAGGTGGAGCTTTGCCTTTCTAGGGGAGGCGTGCCCCAGTGCATGGGGTGAGGGGTGGGGCTTATGTCAAGTGTTGGGACACAAATCACTAGTGAAACGTGAGGTGATTTTAGATTAAAATATAGGTGAAATTCTTCCTTTTATTAGTAATTTATTTAATTCAATAAAACCTTGGAGTGGGCAGTTACTCCGGTGATCTTTATTGCTTAGGATGAGATGACCTTTTAACAAGCCAATGCAAATGAAAACACTCCATAAATAACAGTACAGATGGTATGTGTTTCTGGCAAAACTTGGCATGGTGGTCACCAAATGGCACAGTGTTTCCCAAACAAGAGCTAATGATGGAAAGGGTGGGGCCCACCTGGCATCTGAGAAGCCAGCAGAGCCAGCCCAGGGCTGGCACGCTAGAGGCCAAGACGCACTGGAGGAATAATGAATGGCTCCCTATTGAAAACAGCACGGGAGAAATTCCTTTCAGATCTTAGTGCCAAGGAGAGCTTTGCTCTTCCTGAGAACAGGTGTGTTTATCATCAGGACCCTGAGAATGTGCGATTAACTACGTTCCCCTTCTTTCTTTGGCTGCCAGGAAGCTGCACCCTGATCCCAGGGCCCAGAGTCACATGTAGGACCCCCTAAACTACCCACCCTTGCTCATCTAGCCTTCTGGTCTGCACTTCTGTCTTCCATCTCTCCTGGGTTGACTTGTCATTTTTTAACTTGTGTGCTTATTTTGTTTTTATAAACCATATCAGATCCTCCACGGAATAAAGCAAGTTAAAATTGTTAAAAATCAAAACAGGAATTAACTAATTAATGACGTAATCAGTTCATGCACACACTGCCCAAGACCAAAGCGTCTTTTCTTGGCTCAGCTCAGCCTGTGGGACTTCCTGCAGCTTCCCAGCTAGAAGGATGCCTGGGTTAAATGGAGAGGAGGGCAAAGAGGTTGGGTGGCTGTTGCTGCTCTGCACCCCCAGATCTGATCCAGTCCAGCCCTGGGGACCTGTACCTTCTGTTGAGGCCACCTCAGAAATGGGATTGTTCCCTCAGACTCAGAATGGCAGGCCCAGCTGGTGACTTTGGCACTCACTCCTCTTTCCCACCAGAGAATCAGGTTTGAGATCTCTCTTCCCCCGAGGACCATGCAAGTGCAGTCCCCATGTGTGACTGGTTCCACCTCTAGTTTTGTGACTGGCCTCTGATGGTCCTTGCTGTGACCAGGCTTTCGCATCTGACTCCCACACTGCCAGACCCCATGCTGTCCTGACGGCTCCTGGCTGCCCATGACCTACTGGCAATGCAGCCTCAGATCCCCTGGGGCCAGGGTGCTTGAGATACTTCCTGAAATGCTGATTTTCTCAAAGCAAATGACTAAAGACATTACACCAAGTGAAAGAAGCCAGACACACAAAAAAACACATATTGTATGATTCCATTTATATAAAACTAGAGGCCTAGTGCATGGATTCATGCACAGGTGGGGTCCCTTGGCCTGGCCTGAGGAGACTGGGCCAAAACTGGCTCTCCAACATCCCCCAAGGAGTCCCAGATTGCGAGAGGGCAGTTCTCGGGTGATGCACCCCGTAATCAGGCTCCCTCCTCTCTGGTTCCATGTGCGTTACCGGAGAACTACAGCTGCCAAGTCACCACAGCTTGGCAGCTCCTGTGTTGATCATCTGCCCCCTGGTTGTCATTGTGTGTCATAGTTACTGGTCAGACGGTTGAATGGTTGGACAGTCTCTTAGGCTTTTATATATATAGATGTCCAGAATAGGCAAATCCATAGAGACAGAAAATACATAAGTTTGTTGTTGCCAGGGGCTGGGGACAGGGAATCTGCATGTCTGCTAATGGACACTGGGTTTCTTTTCAGAGTGATGAAATATTCTGGAATCAGAGGATGATGATGGTTGCACAACTTTGCCAAAATTCTGAAATCCACTCCATTTAGAGGAGTAAATTTTATGGTCTGTGAATTATACTAGACACCATCTAATATAGCAGGTTCCATAAGTTAGGCTTATGAGAGAGACACTCAAATTTTAGAAAATCCTATTCATTTACAGATTCTCTAGTTTTGGAAATTAATATGTCCCCTTTCCCAGGAAGGAATTTAAGTGGCTTTTGTAAACTGTCCACTAACTAAGGTTTTTCATAATTAAAACTTCATTCATTCACTCACAAACACTGATGATGCTACAGTGGGGCAAGCACAGAAAATGTGAAATGATAAATGCCTCTGCTGTCTAACATCTGAGGTGGAGAAGTGGTGGGCGAAACCATCAGTACAGCGTCTGGAGCCCAGCCCTGAGCACACAGTAAGCAGCCAAGAACTGGCAGCTGTCATTGCCACCGAGAGGGGGGCTCTGAGTGACCTGGGCAGGAAAGCTGGGGTGTGATCCCACTGGGAAAGAGAGATCATTCACTTGAGCTGGGGAACCCATTGGGAGAGGATTTAGAAGGTTAGACGGATTTAGAATTCTCAGGAAGGGAGTGGGAGTCTCGGGGTGAGTGAGCAGAGCTGTGCCTGGCCCGCCATCCAGGAAGGGGACTCAGCCAGCACCTGGCTGCCCTCCACCTCTCCCTCCACAGGACAGCCTGTATTCCCCACTTCTCTTCTCACTGCCCCAGAGCCTCCAGGGACTGTATCCTGGGAGGAGGGGTTGGATTTACTCTGCTGGGTTGGCAAGGACAACTAGCAGAGGCTGCCCCTGTCTTCAGGACAAAGAAAAAAATGCCATTGGGTTTTCTGAGGTTCTGGGAGAAGGAAAAAGGCACCAGGATTTCAGGCTCTCAAGATCCCACCTCGGCCCATCTTCTTGAAGGCAAAGACGGAGGTGGGGGTGGGAGCAGGCATCGCATTCCCTGGAGGGAGGTGCTATAGGAGGGTGATTCTAGGCCTTGGCAAATTCTCTTTGTTATGTCAACATATCCCTCATGAGTTCAGGACATCATATTTGCCCGGGCTAAGAATGGGGCATGAAGACAGAAATTACTCTGATCCTGGGTGTAAACTCAGGAAGCAAGGTCTCCTGGAGAAGGACGCCTGGGTCATGGAATCAGCCCCTGGTGAATCAGCCCCACACCTCTCTGACCATCTGTCTCCTCTTCTGCAAAATTAGATGATAAGGCCCTTCCCCGAGGACTGTGGTGAGGAACTGTTCAATGGTGAAGCGCTGTTCAGACATTGTGTTTACTGTCTGAGCGGGGAGATGGAGCATGAACAGTAGGTCCTCTCTGCAGGGAAGAACCTGGTCAATTAGATGAAAAGGTGACTGCGAAGGCCTTTAGTGAGCTGTAATCACGCACCCATGCCAGGTGCCATTAAGAGTATTAGTATTATCTGCATAAAGGTTTAACCAAATCCCAGGGTAAAGGTTCTATCTGGGTCCTTGGATGCCCCTGGAGAAGTTGGCAGGGTGATAAGTAGGATTTGACTAGACAAAGAAGAGAAGGGGGACCAGGCATCAGGACCAAGGGAGGGGCTTGATCCATGGCTAAGAGGCAGGAAGGGAGGGGAGGGAATTTGGGGCACAGGTGGGAGTGAGTGGGAAGAAGCAGGTTGGGAGGTTAGAGAGGGGGGTCACAGGGTGGGATATCCAGTCAGGCAGAAGGGTGAGGTTAGGTCAGTCCCCAAGAAAAAGCTCGGAATGTCAAGAAGCAGGAGTCATAGCTACTCAGTCCTAGTAGGAAGGTTCAGTGAGGCCCAGCATCAAGTGTGGGGTGAGGGGGCCTGGGGCAGCTGGTGGACTCAGGTTGGGTAGCAAAGCTTCCAGAATATCAGGGTGGATAAGGTTTTCAGAGCCCAACTGTGGTCAACGCCCTTTTTCAAATGTGGGAGCAGGTAGCAGACTGGGGTTGCAAAGTGGGTGTAAATGCTAAGTCTCCAGATTCCTACACCTGAAGCAAAGTTCCAGTGTTTCCTTGATCAATTATGCAGGTGCCACCCATGAAGGTCACATGGGGAGGTGGTTAGGAGCATACCCTCTGGACCACATGCCTGCCCTGACTCCCAGCCCCCCTTATTGAATGTGTGTCCCTGGGCAAGCCACGTGCTCTTTCTTCATTTGTCAATTGTGCCCTTAGTCACAATGCAGTGACTTCCTCACGCAGAGCACTAGTGCCCACCACCACGTCTTCCCTGGGAATTCTTAGATGACAGAGAAAGCCTTTTGGAAGGATGACATCATAATCTTGGAAAACAAGACAGAATGCCATCTGTGGACCGAAAATGCTAGGAAGTCTTAGGAAGCAAGGAAGCCCGTGAAATCGCAGCAGCAGAGAAGTCAGAGAAGACCTCACTGCAGCCCAGTGTCTGACCCCAGAGGCCTAAGTGATTTCTATCCCAGAAATGCCAAGCATAGTTCAAGTGGAGAGCCAACAAAACAAAGGACAGGAAGGGGATGCTAGGGTTACCGCCTCTCTTAAAGAACTTTTCCGAAGAGCAAGTACAGTTCAACCCCTCTCACTTTCTATAGGCAGGCAGCCAACGGCAGGCCAAATACCAGGAAACACTAAGGAAAGGAATGAGCCAGCGTCTGAGAGAGGAGCCCAGCTGAGGGAGATCCAGGCCTCCCAGCGACTTGGCATGGTGGCAGGGAGCCAGCAGGGAGACACGGGCAGTTCTGCCTCCTGTGAAGTCTACCACTACAACCACCAAGGAGGAAAGCCCTTCTTTTGGCAGTTGCAGGAGTCCCCTGGCCAGCTCCCTCTCCACAGCCTGGCAGGGAGCTCATAATGCTTTACCCTCATGCACAGAACTCTCCCACAGGATGGGCTCATGATTTCACCATCAATCTAAGGGCAAACCTTTCAGAAAAATAGACCAAAGACTTCACAGAAAGCCCTATCCAGTTCATTGCTTCATGAGTATCTTTTTTCTCTTCTGTAGTGATGGATGTTAACTGAGTACCACCCAGCTCAGTACATCATGAGATCAGGGTGCAGCTTCCTGGGCTTCCTATCAGCTAGGTGTGGTCTGTGGCTGGTGTGAACCCAAATCATATATACAACTCCAAGTCTTGCCCTCCCCTGTCTCTTTCCTGTTGATCAGGATGTGGGTGTGATGGTGGGAGATGGAAGCCAAATGCTGTGGATGACAGAAGAGTAAGATCAAAGATACCCATGCTGTGAAGCCACCATATCAGCCCATGGCCACTTACGCTCAGACTGTTACACAAGACAAATAAACGCTGTCTCGTCTAAGCCACTCTTGCAGTCGGGTCCTTGTTACAGGAGATAGAACCTGCATCCTAACGTATATACTAATTCCACAACATAGTCCTTCGCCTTTAAATATGTATGGGCAACCAAACATTAGCAGAAAACCAACAGCAGAAAGAGAAGGACTAAGATGAGAACAAAGAAAGAGTTTACAAAAGGAAACAGTTCAAATATGAGAAAACCCTAAAATAAATTATCATTAGTATCTTCAATAATAATTGATATTGTTTCATTTAATAGAGTGCAGTTCCTATGAAGAGAGAATAATCAGAGAAAAGAAAATAATTATTGAAATTAAAAAATATGACTCCTGAAAAAAAAATTAGTGGAGGAACCGAGTGATACAATGGATATGGATGAAGACAGATTGGTGATCTGGACATTAAAACTAAGAAAACATCCCAGAATATAGAGTAAAACCTCAAAGAGAAAAAAAATAATGCCCATGGAGGATAGGTCCAGTAGCTTCAGTATCCATCAAATAGACATCTAGAAGCAGAGACCAGACAATGACCAAGGGAGAGGGAGGGGTAGACATAGGCAAAAGAAATTCTGCCTCAGTTAAAGAAAAACACATGGATTGTAGAATTGAAAGAGCACACTAAATTAGGACAGAATTAGTGAAAAGGAAATTTAGACCCATTTTGTTAAAATTCCGGAACCTCAAAGATAAAAAATGAAAAGCTTCCAGAGAGAATCAAAACTTACATCAGAATTTCTTATCAGTAACATAAGAAGCCCAGGATCATGGAGTGGTGCCTTCAAACATCTGGAGGACAATGATTTTGAAATTAGAATTCTAACCCCTCAAACTTTGAAAGCAAAATAAAGACTTTTTTATGTAAGAGTTCATAAAGTTTTTCACTCAGTCATCTATATTTTCTGGAAGAAAAAAACACACAAGAAAACTCAGAATTCTTTGTGTCAATCAAAAAAAAAAAAAAAAAAGATGATGACATGGGATTCAAAAAAAGAAGTAAAAGAAGCCATAAATTCTTTGTAGAAAAGTTGATTGGTTTACTTTTTCCTTGTAATAAAATTTTAGTCCTGTGGAATTCCTACTAAGTAGTTTCCCAGGGAATATTATCTTCACAAACATGTTGTTTATTAGTTTTAATTTTTAGAATTAAATTATAGACTATATGATTACAATATAGCAGAGAATATAGATGTTATGAAACCTGACATTGTAAGAGTAATAATATATAAGTAACAAACTTTTGAAGATGGATGGGGAAAGGAGGTGGAAAGAAGGAAATGCACACAAATTTATTCTTGTTCATAGCAGGAAGTGAACAGTTGACAGATCAGGGAAGAGCGATTTAAGTATTATTTGAAGATGCTAAAGGCAACTACCAGAATAACAAAAAAACATGTCATTTATCAAAGATGGTGAGTCTGAGTGGAAGGAAGTAGGGGGAGATGGTAAATACAAAAAAAAAAAAAAAAAAAAAATCCCTCAGCTTTATGGCAGAATCAGTACTGGAAAGAAATGAGGATGGTTTCAAATTCTGGGACCTGGAAGACAGTAGACTTTGAGGAAATGAATAATTTTAAATGAAACGGACTCCATGACCCCACCACTCCTGTATCTCATCAGGGGTGGTTGCCATGCAAATACACCTGTCTTGTGACTCCAGGCATCAGATGCCTCATGACTGAGGGAAGGCTCATTCATTCACTGACACATGTTTACGGGGAACTCATTTAAATAAGCAAATCTGAAGCCTGATTTGATTCATGACCTCAGCTTCTGACCACTGTGCTGTAACACCCGACTCTCTAACCACAATGAATTACCTGCCTTCTTCCATATTCAGTGTCTCCCTCAGCATCGTCATGCCTTTGCCACATTAGTCCCTTTTCTGCTCGGTGAAATGCCGTTTGTCCTTAGGAGCCCAGTGCGCCATCGCTGAAGCCTTCCCCCTGAGCATTCTCTTCCCTCTCCCAACCTGTATTCGGAACCTGTTTCCATCATGGCGTCTACGACATCTTATTACCTGTTTTTGTTTGTGTCTCTCTCCTTATAGTCTTTGTATTTTTCAAAAGAAAACTTCGTGTCTTTTTTTAAATGGGACATAACACACATACAATTATGTACACATATCATATGTATACACATAGTATGAAGTGCATACAACTCAAATACTTTTGACTTGTACACACCCATATAATATGTATGTAACTAGATCAAGATGTAGAACATTTCTAGCACCCCAGAAAGCTCTTGCCTGCCCCTTCCTAGTCAATAGCCACCTGCCCCACCACAGCAAACCACGATTCTGATTTCTCTTACCATTATTAGTGTTACCATTATTAGTGTTCTCTTACCAAATTAGTGTTGCCTGTTCTTATACTTCTATTCAGTGGAATCGTAGTGAACAGTCTATAGTGTCTGAGTTCTATTATTTATTATGTCTGTGAGAGCCATCCATATTTTGTTTGTAGCAGTACTTTGTTCTCTTTTATTACTATGTCATAATTCTTGTGTGAACGTCCCACAGTTTATTTATCTATTCTATTTGTTTTAGCATTTGGGCTGCTTCCAGGTTTTTTTGCTGTCATGAATGAAGCTACTGTGAACATTCTTGTTTGTGCTTTTTAGAAGACATGTATGTGCATTTTTGTAGAACGTGTTCTTAGGAGTGGAATTTTTGGGGTCATAGGGTAGATGAGTGTTTAGCTTTGAAAATTTTTGCCAATCAAATGTCCAAATGGCTCAGTCTACTGTCCCACTAACAATGGACAGGAAGTGTTCCAGTTGATCCACTCCTGTGCCAGCATTTGGTATAATCTTTTTTGGTTCATGTTGGCCATTCTAGTGAAAGTGTGATGGACTTAATTTATATTTTCCCAATAAGCAACAGTGTTGAGCACCTTTTCATATGCTTGTTGACCATTTAGATAACATCTTTTTTAAAGTAATTATTCAAATTTTTTGCCATTTAAAAAAATCTGATAAAATATACATAACATAAAATTTGCATCCTAACCATTTTTTAGTTCAATGGTGTTAAGTATTTTCACACTACTGTGCAATGTGAATGAATCTCCAAAACTATTTTCATGTGCATTAAATAACTCTTTATTTCCCTTTCTCTTCTCCTAGCCCCTGGAACCACCATTCTTTCAGTCTCATGAATTTGACTATCATGTAATTGGAATCATATAGTATTTGTTTTTATGCAACTTGCTTATTTCACTTGGTATAATGCCCTCAATGTTAACCCATGTTGTAGAATGTGTGTGAATATTTTTTTCCTTTTAAGGCTGGATAACATTCCATTGCATGTGTATACCACATTTTGTTTATGCATCCATCTATCTATGAACATTTGGGTTGCTTTCACCATTTGGCTATTGTGAATAATACTGCTATGATCATGGGTGTACAAATATCTCTTTGAGATTCTGATTTTAATTCTTTATCAGAGTATATACCCAGGAATGAAATTTCTGTATCATATGGTAATTCTATGATTAATTTTTTTGAGAAATCACCATACCGTTTTCTGTAGAGGCTGCACCATTTTGCATTCCCACCAGCAATATACAATAATTCCAATATCTCCAAATTCTCATCAACACTTATTTTCTGGGGTATTTGTTTGTTTGTTTTGTAGTAGCCATCCTATTACATATGAGGTGGTATCTCATGGTTTTGATTTTTATTTCCCTATTGAATAACAATGTTGAGCATCTTTTCATGTGCTTGTTGGCCATTTGTATATCTTCTCTGGAGAAATGTCTATTCAATTCCTTTGCTTGTTTTTAACCTGGTTGTTTGGTTTTTGTTTTAGAGTTGTAGGAGTTCTTTATATATTCTGGCTATTAACCTATTCTGGAGGTTGCCTTTTCCCTCTTCTGATTATATCATTTGAAGCACAATAGTTTTAAATTTTTATGAAATTCAGTTTATCTGTTTTTACTGTGGTTGCCTGCTTTATTGTCATATCTAAGAAATCACTGCTGAATCCAATATCATGAAGCTTTTCTTCTATGTTTTCTTCTAAGTTTTATAGTTTTAGCTCTTATCCATTTTGAGTTAAGTATATCTAAAAGTTAATTGGGTTGTCTCCCTTTTTAAAATTCATTTTTAAGAATATTTATATTCTTGATGAGTCCTTTGTCAAATATGTATTGCAAATATCTTCTCCCAGTCTGTGGTTTGTTCTTGGATTCTATTATTGGTACCTTCTGATAAGCAGACTTTTATTTTAATGAAACCCAATTTATTCTTTCTTTTATGAGTATATGGTTATGCTTTTTGTGAACTGTGTAAAAGATCTTCACTGGATCCAAGTTCATGAAGCTATGATGTTTCTGTATTTTCTTCTACAAGTTTTATCATTTAACTTTTTGTGTTCAGGTCAAACATCCATTTCACATTAATATTTGTGTATGATGTGAGGTAGGGGCCTCATTCATTTTTTTCATATATATATTACTTCAGCACTGTTTATTGAAAAGATCATTGTTTCCCCATCAAATGAAATAACACCTTAATTATAAATCAGGTGACAATATATGTGGGAGTTTGTTTCCTTACTCTCTTGCTTCCATTGTTGATTCTTATTTCTCCTTGTTTTGCTACCACACAATCAACTTTGTAGTAAGGTCTATAATTTGTGTCTGTTTTCCTGTTATTGACATGACATTGAGAAGGTCCATGTAACGCTTGAAGACTAAGTGAATAAGTGGGATGAACTTCAAAGTGGTCATTATAGCTGCTGTACCATTGCTACTACAGTTACAGCCACCCTACTTTGTGGGCAAGAGAGGTGGAGACCAAGAGGTGGAGACATGTAATCCTTACTTTTGTCACTGTTTACTTTTGGGATATATTGTATATCTCACCTAATCTCCCTGGTCATTTGTCCTTATATAATTTATTCTATAGTGTGTGTGTGTGTGTGTGTGTGTGTGTGTGTGTGTGTTTTATAGTGTATTCTGTGTATTGCCCTTCACAGGAAACTGAAGAACCTTAACTACCTAGGAAGCTTATAGGCAGGTGTGTCTTTTGTACCATGGTCATTTGTGTAGAAAAAATGCCATCAAAGGCACAGCAAGAGACCTGCTGGAAACTGGGCACGGCAACAAATGTGGAGTGCAGGTCTTTCATGGACAACATTGATGAGAGACTGGCAGAATGTAAATGGCCAGAAAACAAGTGGCCTGACCCTGCCCAACTCTCATTTCAGGCATTGTTCTTTCTTTCTTTCTTAAGCTTTTTTACCCACAGGTACTTCCTGCACACCTAAGATAAGCCTGTGGAGTTAAGTTCAAACATTTGCCATGTTCTCAGGGGTGTCCAGGAGCTTCTTTGAATCTTTACTGGGACCAGGTGGATATAAATAAATGATGAGATAGGTAGATGTATAGGTAACTAGATTTATAACAATAGATAACAGTAGATCAATGAACTACAAGTATCTGGGTTTCACCATATCTTTGTTGAGTCAAGACTATAGTCCCTGATCTCAGTTCATTTTCAGACTCAATGAGAATAAGACTTACACACTGTTGAAACATTTCTAGATGAAAGGGGGCGGGGGGAAAAAAAGTTCTTAACAAAACCAGCCACCTGATGGGAAGGAAGGCTGCTAGTCCTGTCCAAGAGGTTGGTGTTACCCCCAGCTGCCTTGAGGGTATCTACTGCAGAGGTCATCTGATGGCCACAGCTCTGCCATTGCAGGCTTGGTGATTTTGTGCTTCCGTTTTCTCATCTGTAAAATGAGTATGATAATAGTCCCTGCCCGATAGTTAGTGTGTTAACACTAACAACAGCCCAATACATATTGAGTTCAGCTGTCCAGACTAGACACATGCATTGGTTTGGACCATCTTTGCCTGAGTTATCACAACCACAAATAATCAGGGCTGCATCTGGGCTTCCAACGGTCTAGCAGAGTGGAGTTCTGGCTGTATTGTTGCTTGGTTTTGACTGTGAAACTTGGTCCTGCTTTCCTCAGAAATGTTGTTGGAAGCTTTGTCTTCCCGAGGGATCTCAAGTCCATCGTGGCCCCTGGGCTGTCTAACAGGAAGACAAAAACCAATCTCTTAAAACTTGCCTAAGACAGCCTAGCTTTCTCTTCGCTATGAATAGAATTTACTTTTCAACTAGTATGTAGAAATTCCAAGCCCTGGCTGGGTCTTAGGATTGAGAGGGAGGGGAAGGGGGGAAAGTAGGAATTAAGAAACCACAGTCACCCCAGAGAAGTGATTTGGGAGCCTCCCAAACAGTGAATAATCCACCACTCATTATTGGTGGGGAAAACATTTATCAGGAAACCCAGTTCTAAGCAGGGTCACGCCGAGTGATTTGCACATGGGAGGAGGCTTTGGTGTGAGTGCAGATGGATGTAGTTAACTGGGAAAACTTCCTGGAGGAGCTGGGGTGCTGGGAAGAAAGGCAGAATCCATCTGGGCCATTCTGACCAAGGCCAGCACTCTTGGGGGTTTTCTAGGCAGTGGCCTGCGCTCCGGATTTGCATCATACCTCTGCCCTCTCTTGTATTATCTGAAGCAATTAGCCTCACCTCTTTGAGCCTCAGTCTTCTCATCTGCTTAAAGGGGATTGTGTGAGGGTTAATATGTGAATGTTTAGTATAGATTGGGCACATGGTAGATGGTCATTTAGGTATTTTTAAAATATTTTCAGTATTAGACTCAGTGCCAGGCACTGAAAATACAAAGATGAATTTGTATTCTCTGCCCAGTCGAGAGGGAGACAAGTTTCCCGGGAAGATGCTGATGATGATTAACCCGCAGACCTGACCCACAGCAGATATCTCAGGCTGGTCAGGGAAGCAGCACTATTTGATCTATGGCTTTAGTGGACAACTTATTCCCAACACAGGCAATCCATCAGACCCTAGGTAGTGCCTATTTTCCATGAGTGAATCCAGGCCAGAGGATGTGAGGCGCTGGTCACCTCAGAAGTCTGATCCAGCCCCACAGCACACTGCTGGCCACCCCAGGGGAGCAGACTGTGCCTTCCACTATATAGACTGAACCAAAAGTAGGTTTACAGTTCATATAGAAAACAATGCAATAATTAATAAATAATCCTATATAATAAAAGCCCAATATGCAAATCGACCGAACTGCAGAACTACCGGTGGAATGACTGGTCACTAAGCTGCACACTGACCACCAGAGGGCAGATGCTCAACACAGGAGCTTCCCCCAGCCCACAGGCCCCAGGCAAGTCAAGGCAGGTGCCAGTCGGGGGCCCCCTGATCACCCCGTTGGTCGCCCCGCAGAGGGAGATGACTGGCGTTGATGGCAGCAGGGGGCAGGGTCAGCCAGCTAATGGGAAATGCCACCACCCCCCAATCGCCCCACTGGCCACCTCCCTCTGTGGGAGACAACTGGCAGCAGTGGGAGGGAGGGGGCGGGGTCAGCGAGTGGGCAGTGCCAATCCAGCTAAGGCGGGTGCCAGGGCACATCCTTCCCCCTCCTCCCTCCCCCCCCCCCCCCCGGTTGCCCCACTGGTTGCCCCACAGATCAGCCCTGATCGCCGGCCAGGCCGAGGGACCTTACTCATGCACAAATTTCATGCACTAGGCCTCTAGTAATTCAAGAATTAACTCTTTCAGGTATTCATAACTCTAAACCTACTTTTGCCTCACCCTATATAAAGGATAAATACCGCCAATATAAAAAAAGTTTACATAAACAGATAAGAAAAATATAATTCATTAGAAACATAAACAAATTCTTATTATAAAATAATTCCCTGAAGGAAATAGTTAATAAATTTATGCAAAGTTCTAAGCCTCCCTGGAGATCAAGAAATACAAATTTTTTTTAAACATAAGAGGCCATTGTGGTCGGCAGAAAATGACCCTCAAAGAGGTCCACATTCTAATCCCTGAAATCTGTAAATATATCTTGCCTTTCATGGCAAAGGTGACTCTGTAGGAGTGATTAAATTAAGGATCTGGAGATGGGGAGATCATCCTGGATTATCCAGGAGGGCCCCACATAATCACAAGAGTTTTTACAAGTGAAAGAAGGAGGCAGGGCAGTCCAAGTTAGTGTCATTCATTGAGGGAAGAATGCAGCAAGCCATTGTTGGCTTTAAAGCTGGGGAGGGCCACGAGCCAAGGAATGCAGGTGACCCCTAGAAGTTGGAAAAGGTGAGGAAATGGATTTCCCCCTAGAGCCTCCAGAAAGAAAAATGGTCATGCCTTGTTTTTAGTCCAGTGAGACCCATTTCAGACTTCTGGCCTCTAGAACTGTGTGATAAATTGTATTGTTTTAGCCACTAAGTCTATGGCAATTTGTTCCAGCAGCAATAGGAAACGAGTTCAATGATTGCATATTAGTAAATATTAAAGACATTGGTTGTATTCCCGGTAGAAAAAATTCAGAGAAACAGTCCTCATGCACAATTGGCATGTAAACTGGTGCTTTGCGGGGAGCTATTTGTCAGTACCTATCAAAAGTTTAAGATGCATTCCCTTCTTGGAATTTATCCTTGCGTGAGTATGCAGAGGATATTCTTTGTAGTGTTTCTTGGAATAGAAAAAGCTGAAAACAACCATCATGGGCTTCAATACAGGACTGGCTGAATTTTAATACAGCCCCAAGTAGAATACTAGCTGCCCCCAGAAAGAATAAGGTGAACCTCCATATCCTTGTGTACACTATTTATTTTCTTCATTTACATAAAATCCAGCGTATGCACATATTTATATATATATATGCCTTAGGATGTTGGAAAGAGCATATTAAATTAACTATAGGTTCTCTGAAGAAGGACATGTGAGGAACAAGGGGCTGCTACCCACCTTAGCTTGCATAATCAAGGCCTGGGATAATGCCACCAGGATGGACTCCCCAACATTAGCCGGGCTCCCCATTTCTCCTGTCCAGCAGCCAGAGCGAGGTTAGGACATACGTTAAAAGGCTGTTAAGCCCCTAGATACCTGAAGATACAGCCATATCCCTGGGCCAAGCCAGTGCTCCTGTAGAACAGAGAGCCACCTACGGCAGTGCCCACAGACTAGACTGTCCTGTGTCATAGTGGGCATTGATTCCTTGGGGCAGGAGTTGAACCCCGGCGAGAGGTTGAGAGACACAGGACAGTCTAGCTCTGCCACCATCACTGTGCAAATTTTAGGAAAAATCACATCATCCTTCTGGGCCTCTGTTTTCTCATCTGTCAAGTAAGCAGATTGGCCTAGATCACCGATCTCTAAAAATCCATTAGGAAGCAGTGTGATTTAAGTCCTCCTAACAAAGATGGAAAGTGTATATCAGATACCCCAAGTCAGCACTTGTGCCTGGTTTGATTCTCAAAGTAAAACCTGATTGTAAGGGTAACCATTTGTCCCAGCTAGCCTGGGACAGGCCTGGCTTATTCCTGTTGTTCCTCCCCAATCATTAGTAATGCCTCTTTCACTCTCAAATGTGCTCTTTCACTCATCCAAATGTGTTCGGATGACATCTTACATGGCCCCTCTGCTGAAGTGAGGTTTCCCTGCCATACCCCAGTGGCCCTGCGACCAGAGGCTGCCTTCCCTGCCTGAGTCAGGTGAGAACTTTGACTACTCAGAGAATAGCTTCCAACAGACGAAAGTCAATCACTGCATCTGTAGGAGGGACATCAATTGAAGACTCAGGTGATTTCATACATTCACTGCCCCTGTACCAAGAGGCAGTGAATGTATGATGTCCCTCCTACAAAATAACCAAAGGGTTATTTTCAAGCAACACTTTTCTTCCTGCAAGGAACTGAGATAGTTCTTCATCTCTGGCTTATAAGAACTCCATAATGGATCCCATCTCTCCTTTCTCCTTGGCTGCCGGGAAGCTCATATATTTGTATGGCTCAACTCTAGAAACACTGTGAACCCTTAGGATCGGTATATCAGTCTTCTTTCCATCCTCCAATCCAAACTTCCTGCCTTATTTATATGTTCCTTTGTTCTGATCTGTTATTTTATGTAAAGTTGTTTTTCTATTTCTAGTTTGTCATTCTTTTATACATTTTTATAAAATTTTGCTATAGTTCTCTTGAATTCTTTGTAAACCCAAGATGGAAAGGACACACAAAAGGGGTAAATTTATAGTGTGCATTTTTTAGCTAATAGATCAAGCCATCTGCTCCTCCATGTCACTGTGTCTGAGGTCCTGCCATCTGACAATTATTGGAGTCTCTCAGACTTGTTGACTTTCTGAGTGCCCCATGAAAGTGCAAAGAGTGAACTCTTCAAGTCTTCCCCAGAAAACACTGGTGAAAAACAGGGCAAGGATGTGAAAGGAGCCCGAGGTCAGGATGCTGGGGGCAGAGCATGCTTACAGGAGAAGGAGGAAGGCCAGGGAGACACTGGTCACTCCCCCAGGCCCTCACCCAGGGGATGGACCAGGAGATGGACACCTGTGGGTGTGTGGGAAATGGACTCCAACCACCGGGAATCCGGTTCAAGTGCCAGCCCTGCCTCTTAGGAACATGGGACCTGAGCAGGCCACCTCCCCTCTGTGGTCCCCAGTTCCTCCCACCGAAAAGAAAGGTGGGCTGAGTGGGAGTCCACAGTGACGTCCAGCTTTGAAATGCTGACCGTGCTGCTTGGAAGAAGGGCCTGAGATGCACTTGGAGCCCAAGAAGCCTAGACTGCCCGATTTTCGGCTAGCCCTGGGAGGGTGCACCCACTCAGAATAACTTTGCCCCTTGGCTTGGCAAGCACTGCCCTCTGGGGCACTTCCTTTAAAAGCTGCAAAGCTGGAGGAATCTGCCAGGGTGATCCTCCAGCTGTTGCTGGGCAGCTCAGGTAGCTGTGCTGTGTCAGACGATGAGCACCCACAGCGAGGGCAGTGGCTTTAGCTTCTCCATGAAATGCAGGCTGCAGAGGTGGGTTAGCAGAGGAGCAAAAGCCATGACTGATGCCCCTCCTGGACACCTTCAGAATCCAGAGCCAGAGAGAATAAAACCTGAGGACCATCTGCCCCTTGGAAAGCTCATCCCTGAATATCCACCAGCACTTCTTCCCGCACCAACCAGCCTTTGTCCTGTGGCATCCACGTCCGTTACCGTGTTGGACCCTCTGCAGGCCCGAGGCATCGCTGAGGCATGAACTGTTATCCATTTCCTAAGTTAGACAATTGATGCTTAGGGAATTAAAACCCTCTAGGAGGCACTCACAAAGCAGACTAGAGCCCAGGCCTCTTGATCCTCGAAGGCCTGAACACCAGCCCCAGAAGCACAGCTGACATTCGACTCAACCAACAACAGTGTGAATGGGGGTGAGGGATGGATGGGGAGGGCCTGGCCATTCAGAGCCAGGGGGCGTGGGTTCTGCTTGAATCTCCCTGGTTAACCTTCTAGGGATCTCACTGGGCTTCACAGGCGGAGATGCCCAGGCTGTGGACGAGTCGCAGTAACCCTCTCTTCTCTTGTGTGTGTCCTGTGTGTGTGTTTGTCATGTAGAAGCGCGTGAATCCCCTCCACGGCTCTGGATCTCCCACCCGGGACTCAAGGAGAAGAGGCTGGACGGAGCCACCCACGGCATCCAGCGCAGCTCTTCTCCGCCGGGACCAGGGATGACTGGGCCATGCACACCGCCGTCGCCGGCCTTCGGCACTTCACATAGCACACAGGGGACTCCTGGGGGGCCCCTCGCCACTGCCAACTGAGACGACACAATGGCAGCGCTGACGCCCCTCATGACATTTCCACGACAGACATTCAGGCGGAAGGTGCTGGCGCATTTTCTGTCTGCAAAGTAGAGGGCCATGCCTCACCCACGTGAATAGCTCGAGCCCCCATGACTTGCTCTGAGTCCGCTCACAGCCAGTGACACTTGCAAAAAAAAAATAAAAAACCCGACACCGTCCTGGGCTTGGCTTCCTCCGCTCTTGACCAATGTGGCCGAAGCCAGACGTCTCCCCGGGACACTTGGATTCTCCATAAATGCAGCCTGCCCTGCCCCTCCCTGAGTAGCACCGGAAGTCTCTGTGGAGGTCATGGATCCTGAACAAAGTGTCAAGGGCACCAAGAAGGCTGAGGGAAGTCCCCGGAAGCGGCTGACTAAAGGAGAGGCTGTTCAGGCCAGTGTTTCGGCCAGTGCCCCGTTCCCAGGGGGCGGCACAGGCGCTACCCCCGAGGGTTCCCTCCAAGATCGCCCAGCCCCGCAGCCCTTCCCGGGCCCCTCGCCGGTTCTTAGGGAAGGCTCTCAGGAGAAACCGGGCCAGCAGCAGAAGCCCCTGCCCACGAGGCCCTCCATCGAAGCCTCCGTCCACGTCTCCCAGCTTCCACAGCACCCTCTGACACCAGCATTCATGTCGCCTGGCAAACCTGAGCACCTCTTGGAGGGGACCACGTGGCAGCTGGTGGACCCCATGAGACCTGGACCCTCGAGCGCCTTCATAAGCACCGTGCTCCCTCCTCAGAGCCAGCTCCTCCCTCCCCATGCTTCCATCATCCCCGCCGAAGACCTGTCCGGCATCCCCAAAATCTTATTGCCCCGTGCCTCCCAGGTCCCCTTGAAGCTCACAGAAGAGGCCCCCAAGAAGGAGAGGAAACCCCAGAAACCAGGCAAGTACATCTGCCAGTACTGCAGCCGGCCCTGCGCCAAGCCCAGCGTGCTCCAGAAGCACATCCGCTCACACACCGGCGAGAGGCCCTACCCCTGCGGCCCCTGCGGCTTCTCCTTCAAGACCAAGAGCAACCTCTACAAGCACAGGAAGTCTCATGCCCACCGCATCAAGGCCGGCCTGGCCTCGGGAGCGGGCGGCGAGCTGTACCCCCCAGGGCTGGAGATGGAGAGGATCCCGGGGGAAGAGTTCGAGGAGCCCACCGAGGGAGAGAGCACCGACTCGGAAGAGGAAACAGCGGGCACCGGTTCGGCTCCCCCCACAGAACTGTCCCCCAGGCCCAAGCACCCGCTCCTGTCCAGAGGCCTGTACAGCTCTGGGAGCCAGGGCTCCAGCCACGAGCGCAGCTCCTTGTCCCAGTCCAGCTCGGCCCCGTCGCTCGAGGACCCTGCTCCCTTCGCAGAACCTTCCTCCGAGCACCCCCTGAGCCATAAGCCCGAAGACACCCACACCATCAAGCAGAAGCTGGCCCTCCGGCTGAGCGAGAGGAAGAAGGTGATAGATGAGCAGGCGTTCCTGAGCCCGGGCAGCAAGGGCAGCACCGAGTCCGGGTACTTCTCCCGCTCGGAGAGCGCCGAGCAGCAGGCCAGCCCGCCCAACACCAACGCCAGGTCCTACGCCGAGATCATCCTGGGCAAGTGCGGGCGCATTGGGCAGCGGCCCGCCATGCTGACGGCCACCTCCACCCAGCAGCTCCTGCCCCTGGCCTCCGAGGACAAGCCCAGCCTGGCGCCTCTGTCTGTGCCCCGGACGCAGGTCATCGAGCACATCACCAAGCTCATCACCATCAACGAGGCCGTGGTGGACACCAGCGAGATAGACAGCGTGAAGCCCCGGAGGAGCTCGCTGTCCCGGCGCAGCAGCATGGAGTCGCCCAAGTCCAGCCTCTACCGGGAGCCCCCGCCGGCCCACGGCAGCGAGAAAGCGAAGCCCGAACCTTCGTCGCTGATGAGCCTCCAGCACCCGCCCAGCACCGCCCCCCCTGTGCCTCTGCTGAGAAGCCACTCAATGCCTTCGGCCGCCTGCACCCTCGGGACCCCCCACCACCCCTTCCGCGGTAGCTACTCCTTCGATGACCACGTCGCCGACTCCGAAGCCCCGAGCCGCAGCAGCCACACGTTGACCTCCCACCCCCGGATGCTCAAGCGCCAGCCGGCCATCGAGCTACCGTTGGGAGGGGAGTATTCCGAGGAGGCTGGGCCAAGCAGCAAGGACACAGCAGCCCCCAAACCGGCGGATGAGCCAGAACCCAAGGAGAGCGAACTCACCAAAAAGACCAAGAAGGGCTTGAAAACGAAAGGGGTGACCTACGAGTGTAACGTATGCGGTGCTCGGTACAAGAAGAGGGACAACTACGAGGCCCACAAGAAGTACTACTGCTCAGAGCTTCAGATCCCTAAGCCGGCGGTCTCCGCAGGTGCTTATCACGCGTCTCTGGAAGCCGAGAAGGGTCCGGCCGAGCAGGAGCCCTGGTCCCAGGTGATGCATTATAAACTGGGGGCCACCTTGGAGCTCACACCACTGAGGAAGAGGAGGAAAGAGAAGAGCCTTGGGGACGAGGAGGAGCCGCCTGCCTTTGAGGCGACCAAAGGTCAGTTTGGCAGCCCCAGGCCATCCGATGCGGCTCGGAGCCTTCCCCTGGAGGCCACCAAGCCACCAGCAGAACCAAGTAAGTCAGCGCCCTCCCTGGAGGGAGCCTCGGGCTTCCAGCCGAGGACTCCCAAGCCAGCGTCTGGTTCCGAATCGGGAAAGGAGAGGAGGACGACGTCCAAAGAAATTTCTGTCATCCAGCACACCAGCTCCTTTGAGAAGTCAGACTCCCTGGAGCAGCCCGGTGGCTCAGAAGGGGAAGACAAGCCTACGGCCCCAGCCCCGTTCTCCTCACCCCCGCCCACCCCGCACGGACGCCCAGCTCACTCCCTGCAGCCCAGGCTGGTCCGCCAGCCCAACATTCAGGTTCCTGAGATCCTGGTGACCGAAGAGCCCGACCGGCAGGACACAGAGCCCGAGCCGCCCCCGAAGGAGCCCGAGAAGACGGAGGAGTTCCAGTGGCCCCAGCGCAGCCAGACCCTCGCCCAGCTCCCCGCAGAGAAGCTGCCACCCAAGAAGAAGAGACTGCGCCTGGCGCAGATGGCCCAGTCCTCGGGGGAATCCAGCTTCGAGTCCTCCTTGCCTCTGTCCCGCAGCCCAAGCCAGGAGAGCAGTGTCTCTGTGAGTGGGTCTAGCCGCTCTGCCTCCTTCGAGAGGGACGACCAGGGAAAAGCCGAGGCCCCCAGGCCATCGTCCGACACACGCTCCAAACCCTTGGGCACGCACATGCTGACCGTCCCCAGCCACCACGCACACACCCGAGAGATGCGGAGGTCGGCCTCAGAGCAGAGTCCCGACGTTTCCCATTCGGCCCACATGACCGAGAGGCGCAGCAAATCGTTTGACTGTGGCAGCTTGTCCTTGGCAGGCCCTTCTGCCCCGGCCCCGGTGGCTCCAGCTGCCCCCACAGCCCCCACAGCCCCAGCGGCCCCTCCAGAGAGAAGGAAATGCTTTTTGGTGAGACAGGCCTCCCTGACCAGGTTTCCAGAAACAGAGCTGGAGGCCACCCCCATGGGAAGACAGGAGAGTGAGGAGCCAAAGCCCTCATCCAGTAAAACTGTGGCCAAAAGCTCACTGCCCCAGGTTTCCTCAGCGGCCATCTCACACTCCGGGCACCCGGGAGGCAAAGGCCAGGTGCAGGACAGACCCCCACTGGGGTCCACTCCGCCCTTCACAGAAGCACTGCAGGTGCTCCACCACCCCATTGCCCAGCTGCCCCTGCATGAGAAACCATGTCTGCCCCCGCCCGTCTCCCTTTTCTCCTTCCAGCACCTCTTGCAGCACGAGCCAGGACAGTCTTCAGAATTCTTCTCCTCCCAGTCCATGTCCAGCCTCCTCTCCTCACCGTACTCCATGCCCCCAATTCCTCCCTCCTTATTTCAAGCCCCGCCATTTCCTCTCCAACCTACTGTTTTGCATCCAAGCCAACTTCACCTCCCCCAGCTCATGCCTCACCCTACCAGCATCCCCTTCCGGCAGCCCCCTTCATTTCTCCCCATGCCATACCCGTCCTCCTCAGCACTCTCTTCTGGGTTTTTCCTGCCTCTCCAATCTCAGTTTGCCCTTCATCTCCCTGGCGATGTGGAAAGTCATCTGCCACAGATTAAAACCAGCCTGGCCCCGCTGGCAACAGGAACAGCTGGCCTCTCCTCCAGCACAGAGTATGGCAGTAACATCCAGCTGCCCCCCTTGCCTCCCCCATCCAGCTCCTCAGTGCCCATATCGGCCCCTCCATTGGCCCTGCCCGCCTGTCCCAATAACATGGTGTCCCTGGTTGTACCCGTCCGAATTCAGACCAACATGCCATCCTATGGGAGTGCCATGTACACCACCCTCTCCCAGATCCTGGTCACCCAGTCCCAAGGCAGTTCATCAAGTATAGCTCTTCCTAAGTTCGAGGAGCCCTCATGTAAAAGGACGACAGTGTGTGGGGCAGATGTGTACGAGGTCGGGCCTGGGTCAGCTGGGATAAGTGAAGAGCAGAGCAGAGGTTTCCAGACTCCATACCTGAGAGTGCCTGTGACATTACCTGAAAGAAAAGGCACTTCCCTGGCATCAGAGAGTGTCTTGAGCCTGGAGGGGAGTTCATCGACAGTGGGGGGAAGCAAACGTGTCCTTTCCCCAGCTGGCAGCCTTGAACTTACCATGGAAACCCAGCAGCAAAAACGGGTGAAGGAAGAGGAGGCTTCCAAGGCAGATGAAAAACTGGAACTGCTAAAACCATGCAGTGTGGTGCTTACCAGCACTGAGGATGGCAAGAGGCCAGAGAAATCCCCCATGGGCAGCCAGGGCCAGGTCAGGAGGGAGCTAGAATTGCTGTCCAGCTTGCCCACAGATCCATCTGACCCAAAGGAAATTACTCCCCTTCCTCACCCTACACTGCCCCATGTGACAGCTCCAGGCTCAGAGGCTTTGAAGGAATATGTGCAACCATCTGGTAAACACCACCGAAGAGGGTTGCCCACCCTGAGTGTGAAGAAAGAAGATTCCAAGGATCAACCTGACCTCCCTTCACTGGCACCTCCCAGCTCACTTCCTCTGTCAGAAACATCCCCCAGACCAGCCAAGTCTCAAGAAGGTACGGACTCAAAGAAGGTACTGCAGTACCCCAGCCTCCACACAACCACTAATGTCAGTTGGTGCTATTTAAACTACATTAAGCCAAATCACATCCAGCATGCAGATAGGAGGTCCTCTGTTTACGCTGGTTGGTGCATAAGTTTGTACAACCCCAATCTACCAGGGGTTTCCACTAAAGCTGCTTTGTCCCTCCTGAGGTCTAAGCAGAAGGTGAGCAAAGAGACATACACCATGGCCATAGCTCCGCATCCTGAGACAGGAAGGCTCGTGCCATCCAGCTCCCACAAGCCCCGCATGACAGAGGTAAGTTCAATCTTATCTTTTTTCTCCCCACTGATTTTTAAAGTCTTTGATGAGCTTTTAAAGCCACATTTTCCTCAGGTCCCATTTGCAAAGCTAGTGACAGATGAGTGGGTAGATTTTGTCTCTGTCAGCTGGGTCTGGTCAACTTACCAGGAAACATTTATTGGGTTCCTTTGTCAGTGTGTCCCTCATGCAATCAGAATAGATACATTTCAGTGAAGTAAACTTTAAAGTGATACTGCTTTCCCATTAGCTGCTATTGTAAAATCACAAACACAATCTCAGCCAGGAAAAAAACAATTCTCCAAAAGACTGTTTGGAAAACTTGACTGATGGAAATGCCTACAATAATTATAGAACTTTATGTCAATCCATCGTATGTTTTTCCTGTCCTGTTAGTCTTCTCCTGCTTTTCTTATACTCTATATCTACTGTTTCTGTTCTCTGACACAACTTGAAATATTCTTATTTCCAGAGAGTCTAGAATTTGACACAACTCCTAATATAGTCTTTTCTCTAGGATAGCAGCTAAACCTGGGATGCAATGTCCCTCTTTACCAATAGTTGGCAATGTCACTTAGAGCTTGACCCATCTACGCTGTGTGGTAGCACCTAGCCCCACTAAGGGTGCATATTTACTTTCATTGCCTCTGACCTGATGTTGCATCCATCAGGAAATATATAAAATGAATGAATCCCTGCAAGCTCAGTAAGTTTGACATTTGATAGATGGTACCTTCAGACCCTGACAAGGCTGCCTAAGGACTCAGGCCATGATGTCTTATGATGACTTGGCATTTGTGAAATAATAATTGGTCTGTTGATTGAGCAGCCTCACTGTGCCAGGCACTGTGCTTGCCCTTGAATCTACTCAATGCTCATCTCCACTTCTGAGATAGCAGGATCATCTCCATTCTACAGATGAGAATCAGAGGGTAATAGAGGGCAAGGTCACATTGCAAATATTTGGCAAGCCTAGAATTTGAACTCAGATCCGTCTGACTCCAGAAAGTCTACTTTACTTTTTTCAACTATTTGAGGAAAGAAAACCTTAAAGTGTGTCCTCAGGTCAGGTGCTTTAGCCAAATCAGGCAGAAATCTACTAAACTAAATTCATATTATAGACAAATGAACATAATCATGTTCTATATCTTTCCTATATTCATACTCTCCTCTTTATCCTTGAGTGAATTTTGTGCATTGAATTTGTTTTTAGATCAGCTGGATATTCTCACAAGACTGTTTCCCAAATTTATTCTCTAAATGCCCATGTCAGTCTAAGACATCCCTAAATGAGATTTCTACTTTTGCAATAAACATCATTACTGACTTGCTCTCCAATGTCTTTTAATAGCTACATGTACTCCCCAGACACTGTTGTAATTATGTTTATACTTATAACTACTTGTGCACTCAGGTACTGTGCTAAACTTTACTTTTATCCCCACAACCACCTTGTAAGTTAGGGTACTCTATGGCCATGTTATGGATGAGGAGGCAAAGCACAGATAAGTTAGGCAACTTTCACAAGGCCACAGAGTGAATGGCAGAGCCTGGATTCAAAACTGGATCTCATTCCAAAGCCCTCTCAGATGATCTGGACTGCCTCTCTGTTTTAATGACCGATATTAAAAGACCATTCAATAAAAAAGAAGAGTTAATTTGGCTTAATTGGATTGGGCAGTCATCAGATTGAAATTTTAAATTCTTAAAATGAGATGAATCCTGCAAAAAAAATTTGGAATATTTCACTTGGGTCGCTGCATGTTTCCTGCCAGCATGCAGGGGCACTCAGATTCCCTGGTTCTTAGCCAACTGCCTTTCTGCTCAGCCCCATCACATGCTGTTGGGACAGGTGTGGTAGCTGCCATGGGGACTGCAATTCTTATATTTTTCCAGCACCAGGACATACAGTTGCTTCTCCCACTGGCTGTAAGCAGTGCAATTTCTTTATGACAGTGGCATGAAGCAGCATGATAATCTCATTCTCGACACTGCAGGCTCCAGCTGCCAGCCCAGCATCAGTGCTCCCTATTCAAGGGTGGGCCCACCCCCTGCTGCTATCCGGGGGGTCTAAACAATATATTCTCTTTTGACAAGGGCTTGGAAAGCCTGACTGTCTGTGAAATAAGCCACAGGGTCCCATGAAACACATTTTCACCATATACCACATTACTACAAAAATTGAGTTCATTTCATCAATAACAACATTTATCAGAATACAAATGCTTCCCCCTTTGCAGAAATCAACAATTTAATATGAAATAATAATAGCATTTAACTCAGAAACAAATGACAGGCACACCTGCTTCAGGTGGCTCACCTGAGTTTCGTAAGCAAAACTAGGGTGCTCTGAGTCAGTCCCAGGTCAGATATAAACTGAGGAAACCCAGATGTCAAAGGCAGTATGTGTAAGCAGGAGAGAGTGTCCATGTTGGTCATGAGGTCCTGAACCAATCGATTGTGCCTTGGGCACTGGAGTAAAACAGCTCTTTCCTAATGGAATTGCCGGGTCTCACCTATCTAATAAAAGTGTTGCATCAGATAAAAATACAAATAAAAATATGTCCTCATCCAGCCAGCTCTCGCCACTAAGGCCTGTGGAAGAGAAAAGCTTCCCTCGATGAACAGCACAGAGCCTGCCCACCCTCGGGTGCATGCCCATCAGGGCTCACACAGCCTCTCTAGCCCAGCTCTGGGAGGCCCTGTTGGTCAGGGCCTTCAGGAAACCTGCGTTCTGCTCCCAGCAGTGCCCTTCATCTGCTGGATGACCTTGACTGTCTGATCTGTAAAAGAGAATTAAACTAGTTCAGTGGTTGGCAAACCGCAGCTCGAAAGCCACTTGCAGCTCTTTGGCCTCTTGAGTGTGGCTCTTCCACAAAATACCACGGCCTGGGCGAGTCTATTTTGAAAAAGTGGCCTTAGAAGAAGTTTAAGTTTAAAAAAAAAAAATGGCTCTCAAAAGAAATTTCAATCGTTGTACTGTTGATATTTGGCTCTGTTGACTAATGAGTTTGCCAACCACTAGACTAGTTCATCTCCACAAGCAGAGTCTTCATTTATTAGTTCAGCATTCCTTATGTGCCCTCACTGAGAGGCAGGCCCTGTTTTGGGTGCTGGCCTGACTGAGGGGGCCAAGGTGAGCACCTGTCCCCAGCGCCTCCCTTGCCAGTGTACAAGAAAGAGCGAACTGGTCTTCCCGTGGAAAAGACCTGGCCAGAGTCCTCGTTGTGACACCGACTGACCCCATGGCCTTGAATAAGGGACGCCACCTCTCTGGGGTCAGCTTCCTTCTTTCTGAAAAGTGGGCTTACAGCGCCTCTTCACGGGGCAGAGTGGAGATTAAGCCAGCCCCGATTGAGTGTAAGCACGCAATGCCATTGAAGACATCGTTCCCTTATTACCCATGTAACCGGCAATGGTTTTGTCCCTCCTGCGGTGGACCAGGTTCGCCTCCCTTCGCTGGTTTCCCTGGAAGGCCAGAAAGATGTAGCTAGAGTGGAGAAGGAAGAGGAGACACGAGGGAAGCCCGAGGAGGATGCTCCCGCCTCCAAGAGAGGGGAGCCAGCGAGGGTCAAAATCTTCGAAGGAGGGTAAGAAGCACGTTTGGCTTGCAATGTCTGCTCCCTATGGAGTCAGAGGTCGCGCCCAGCTGGCCGGAGGGCTGGGGTGGACCCACCTGCATTCCGTCCGAGATGGTGAATGTCTCAGACGCAGGGCCGTGCCTCCCAGCAGATGCCACCCCTGTGGGATGTGCAGGCCACCTCTGTTTGGGGACATCAGCTGCTCGGTGGGGGGTGGGCACACTGGGTGTTGCAGGCTGGTGGGCCTGAGTCTTCCTCCAGCCCCTCGGTGTGTCAGTGCCGGCGGGTTCCCAGTCCTGCACTGGGGTTGATAGTGTGTCTCCCGGGTCTGCTCAGACTGCCTTTTTGGTATGTGTTCTCAAAAAGTCACCTGTCTGTCCAAGCAGCCATCCTGGTACGCCTGTGTCCCACAGGGCACTCACGCTCTGCCAACCAGGCAGTTTGCAGCACCTTGCATGTGCCACATGTTTACACCAGCCTCTGTGCCAAGTGGCCAGGGTGTAAATAGTGGATGAGGGCTCATCGGTTGGTAAATATTTAGTATCTCATCCCTGGATTTCACCTTGGGAACCTAACGATGCAAACATCTCAGAACTCACAGTGGGCTCTGAAGGTGTGCCTTGTCTCAGATTGGCTTTGTGGTCGTTCTGTGCGAGCTGTGTTCTGTGTGGCCACATGTTTGCTCCCTGGGATGTGGGTGTCTGTAAGCGGGTCCCGTGGTGTCTGTCTTCAGGGTCCTGTGTCTGTGTCCCCAGTGTTCTCAATACAGCTCTCGTCCCTCCCAGTCCTGAAGGACAACGGCATGAGGAAAACTACCTCCCAAGGGCGGCAGCCCCCACCAGCACACGGTCACCGGGGCTGCAGGTCTCCAGCACCTGTAGGTGCCTAACTCACAAAGTCAGAGTGGGAGGTGCGGGTCCCCATGGGGCACCCTCCCGCGGCCCTGACCAGCAGGGAGTGTCCAGAGAAGGGGTGTTTGGAAAAGAGACTTGGGGAGTTGGGTTGTCCCAGTGGCAGGGAGGGGGTCAGGGATGGCAAACACCCTGAAGTGGCAGGGGCACCTCCCACTGGGGAGAAATGTCCTGGAGTTCTAACAGCAGCTCCATTGAGAGCCACTAGTCCAAATGGCTCTAAACTCTGACTGGTCCTCTTTCCAAGGGAGGACCAGTGTCCTCCCTGCTATTTGGTTAGAGCGCCCTCGTGTGGCTCTGTGTCCTCACAGCATTGGGTCCTTGGAAGGCCATGTATCTATAGGAATTCATCCGATGGTACCTCTGGACTTGCCTCCTTCCCTCTGTCCGTGGGGCCCAGGGCGGCTGGTGAGCGTGAAGAGCTGAGAGACAACAGCCTTTAAAATCCTGGTTCCCAGGGGGCTCCCTGCTGCCTTGTCCCTCAGGGAGCCTGAGCTCTGGGAGGGCAGCTGGCAGGAGCCTCTCCCACCGCAGTTGGTTCATAGTTCCAGCTACTGGCTGAAGTCTCGGCCACAAAGTCTGCCTTCGGACAAAAGGTGAAAGGTTACACCTGAGTGTCCTCTCCTCTTCCTGCAGCCCGGGCATCCGTCCGCACTCCTCCCACCCACTCTAGCCCCACCGTCCCGTCCAGGCTGTCAGTCCCAGCTGCTCCGTTTCAGAGTCTGTCTCTCTTTCCAGGTCATCCGTGCCCCAGAGCAGCTCTCCCACTTACCTGTGTCCCACCCGTCAGTCCCCTTCTCCTCCCGCCGTTTCCTCCTCCGCAGAAGGGGGTAGTCACATACTTTGCAGATGGTCAGAGGATGCTATGCGACCCGTGTATAGGCCTCATTTCTGGGCTCGGGGGATTTTTTACTATTACGTCCATCTCTCCTGTCTCCCTCCAGGTTAATCTCTCTGTTCTGTCACCTGTGAAAAATATCCTTATGCTCTCAACGGGTCACATCCAATTTTGCACTTTGGGGGATTAGGTGGTGTCACCGGTCAAACCCTCCTGCAACCCAGCTAGCTGTCCTCTCCGAGTCCCGCTGTGCCTCCCACCCCCACTGCATTCATGGTTCTCTTGGGGCTGGTATGACCCCAGGAGTGTTGGGGATGTGGGGTGAGCGTCTTTGGGGTTATCACATAACGGGAGCACTTCTGGTATCTCATGAACAACCATCCATATAGCCAACCACAGAACCACTGTCCCATCCCAATGTCTCAGGTGTCTCCCTCCCAAAACACCGAGTGAATCCTTCAGGCACACCCGTCCGAGCTCCCAAGGTTTTGCCTCAGACTCATTTATTCCTTTTTTCTTTCTTTCTTTTCTTTTTATTTTTTAACACAGCAAGCATTGCGTTGCATTCCAGCACATTTGACAAGAGTGTGCAGGGGGTTCTGCTCCTAGGAATCACTGAGTGATCTAGGCAGGGGCGTGGGAGGGGAGCGCCTGAGAGAGGAAGAGGGGGATGGCGACTTGTGTGCTGGCTCCTCAAGCTTCCCTCCCTCAGCTTCTGCTCCAGGCCAGGGGCCAGAGCAGCCCAGGGCCCCTCCTGCCTCGGACGCAGCGGGCAGTGCAGGCCTGCCGTGTGCTGGGGAACCAGGCAGACGTGAGAGACAGCGCTGACAACTCTAGTGGGTTTAACATAGAGCTGCAACTTCTTTTTACTCAACAGTGTTCCTGAGATGTATCCCTGTTGATCCATAGAGATGTATGATGTCGATCCATGGAGATATAATTCATAGCGATGAGATACAAAAGTGGACGCTGCATGAGCCCAACGTTGACGAGTCTTTTTATCGCTAGTCAGCTACTCACTAGTCACCTTATTCTTCTCCTTGACCTCCAACCCAGGAATTGATAGTTAGTTAACCCACCCATCAATGAGGAGCTATTTATTCAGTGCTTTATGGGTGCTCTGTGCCAGAAGATATAGCCAGGCGGTAAGATGCGATTCTGCCCTCCTGGTGCAGAGGACAGTACAAGTCTCGGTGCTGAGGTGTGGACTGCCAGTGTTGGGATGCTTACAGCAGGAAGGGACCCACCTGGGGCAGAAATAATCAGAGAGAGCTAGGCCTGGGAGGCTGGGTGAGATGGGGACAGGTAGGGAGGAAAGGTAGGTTGGTTGGCAGTCTGAATGTAATGAGGACTCATGTACCTGGTCAGTTGGACTGATTTCTGCTGGCCTTGAGTGTTCTCTCTTGTCAATGTCATTCATCTCCTTGATTTTAAACCTCATCACTGTCCCAAGGACACTAAATCTGGGTCTCCAGCTAGGACCTCACTCCTGAACCATAGACCCTTGCTTCTTCTGCCTCCTGGGCACCTTTGCCTGGGAGATTCAGGGCACCAAACTCAGCATGTGCCAACCTCACCCTCCCGTTGTCACCAACAGCATCTTCTTCCACATCTAGATCTCAGACGATGCACCCCGCTCCTCATACTCAAAACCTAGTGTCATCTTGGATGCTTTCTTCTCCCCTGTCCTTCCTCTTCCTATTAGTCCCCAAATTCTGGTGTCTACACAAGGTGGTCTATGATTTGGATGTGGTTTCTCTTCATCCCCTGTGCTATGGCTCTGGTCTCCCTCTCTCCGGAGAGAGGTTGGTGCCCCTGAGTGTCTTTGATTGTGGTTCTGCCTGTGCCGTGCCTCTGCTCCAGGGTCTCTGTGGCCGCCTCACCTACAGCATCTAGTGAGAGCTCAGCCTGCTCTTTCAGGCCCACCTCTGACCCGCCCCTGTGTGCTTCACCTCTGTACCTGCTGGGGCTGCCCATTGCCAAACCCTATTCAGCCTTCAAAGGGCAGTACTCAACCCTCTTTCCTAGCTAACCTCCTAGGTCCCTTCATACCCCTAGTTTTAATAATATTGGTGCTAGAATCCATTCCTGTCTTCCCCCGATCCCCTCCTGACTTGGATCCAAGGGCCATGCTTCGTGCACACCGTGTATGATTTCTATTTATTGCCTTGATTTCCCGGTGTACACACCCGTCTCGTTCCCCATCGCTTCCACACCTGGACAAAGCCTCTGTTTCCCAGGCAGCCTCTGGGAGGCCCCATCAGGAATGTGCTGGCTCTCTCGCCTTTGCCTTGGTCATTATAGAAGGGCTCCTTTGTCAGGGAATGTTGTTTTCACGTAGACAAAGTTATATTGTTCATTGAGGGCGGTGCCTATATTGTCCTAACTCAAGTTCACTTGTTGCAAGGAAAGATGGGAGGTCAGCCGAAAGGGCTGGTGTGGAAGAGGAACTTGATGGAAACTACCTGGATTCCAACAGTAGTCATCCAGACCCAGTTGGGGGTGGGAGAAGGGGTGGGAGACATAGACCGGGCCAGCAGGGAGTGGGGGAGGATACTCATAAAGGAGGCCATGGACAGGGGCAGGGAAGGACTGCGTTTAGAGTGGCAGCCCAGCCTCAACTTAGAATTGGAAAGCATAGCCGAAACCGGTTTGGCTCAGCGGTAGAGCGTCGGTCTGCGGACTGAAAGGTCCCAGGTTCGATTCCGGTCAAGGGCATGTACGTTGGTTGCGGGCACATCCCCCATAGGGGGTGTGCAAGAGGCAGCTGGTCGATGTTTCTCTCTCATCGACGTTTCTAGCTATCTCTCTCCCTCCTCTCTGTAAGAAATCAATAAAGTATATTAAAGAAAAAAAGAATTGGAAAGCAGGGCAATAGAACAGAAACACAACAGTGGGCTGGGCCAGGAAGTGTGGGATAGGGTGACTCCTGGGCATGGGTTGCCTAGGACTGCCCCCAAGCCCTTCAGGCCTTTAGCAGAAAGATTCCATGCCAGACCCTGCCAACTTCATGACTCAGGTGCTGAGCTGAGGGAGGACCATCCTGTCAGAGGGCATGGATGCCATCCCTTCTCATGCATCCCAGCACACCCCAACACCTCACTCCAGCCACTGCCTCCCTGCTGACCATTCCACTCTGCATGTTCAGACTTTAGACTATCCCCAAATAAAAATGTCCGATGTTAAATAGTCTAGTTAGGTTGACACTGCTGACCTAGCATCTTTCTCCTGGGTGCTCAAAGGACTTTCCCGGGAACACCCGCTCCAGACGTTAGAGGAAGCTGGTTGTGTCACTAAGAAACCCAAGTCACTGACGGGGGGGGGGGGGAGGGGGGGGGGCGGGAAGAGGGGGGGGGAGACAATGTCAAAAGCGAAATGGGAAAGAAAGAAGACATATTGATTGCGGGGCAGACTGAGTGTCTGAGTAGCTGAGACCAGAGTCCCGGGAGCCTGAGGACTGTCAGGGAAGACCTAAATGCATCCCATTAAAATTTAAAGGAGGATCCATTCCTTCACCAGGCACTGCCTCCCCTTCCTGTAGGGGGTCTCAGGCAGCAGGGGCTCAAAGCTGAGAGGAGGGAGTGCAGGAAGTGGAATCCCCACCGCACACGTGGTGGCCCAGAGGGCGGAGCTCAGTGGCAGCCAGTGTGTCCTCTGGGCTTGGACAGTGTGTGCCTGAGTCCCGCCTTCCATCTGCCCTGGAGTCAAATGGCAGCAGGAGGAAGCTGGCTTCTCCCCGTCTCTCCTGTAGGAGAAGCAGCCTCCTCTCTCTCTCTCTCTCTCTCTCTCTCTCTCTCTCTCTCTCTCTCTCTCTCTAAAAATTACACATATGCAGAGTTTGAGGATGCAAATCTTTCCACAACCTTTCCTTCGTTATGGAAAGATCTGCATCCTCAGCACCCTTTCTCTTCCCTGAATTTCCTCCTCCCCACGTCAGAAACCACCCCTTTCATCTCTTCTGGGCTCATCTTACCACCTCCACTTCTCTAAGTGATGTGCCTGGATCTCGGCTTTTCAGCTTTAGGCATTGAAAAGCCACACAAGAGTCTTTCTGCCCTCCACACCCCCTGCCCCATCTTCTCGCCCTCTCATTAGAGTGGTACCCTGTGCAAGTCACAGCTAAGCCACATCATGAACTCCGGTCACTTTTTCTATCCCGTACAACTTTTCTGTTTCCACTCGGGATACTAATTGTGTGTGTGTTCTGGGAAAACTTAGTTCTTTGTAAAGATTATCGCTCAAATAGAAATATCAGTTGTTAACAGTCTAGTTAGATGGACTCTCTGAACTGGCCTAGCATCTTTCTCCGAGTACTCAAAGGACTTCCCAAATCTAAGTGAAGTTAGGACACTTCAGTGAAGCTACTAGTTTTCTTTGCTTCACTCAGTTTTCTAGCATCTATTACTGATTTGGTCTCCAAGTCCTCACCTCACCAGCACCTCCCTCAGGCATTCAGAAGCATCGGCTGCTCTGTGAATCCCATCTTGCTGACCCACAGTCCCTCCCTGGTCAGCGGCTCCAGGCTGCACGGGCCTTGGCCTGGCACACAGCTACCCTCGCGGTCTCCCTGCACCTCACCCTGGAAATGCCCTTGCCTTGTCTGTTGGGTCTCCTTTTTCTGGAAAGGATGTCCTCCCCTCCCTCAGTTTATTCCTCATTTTCACAAAGATTCCATGCCCCCCGCCCCTCCACAGTGTGGTCTTTCTGAAAAAGGTCCAGGAGAGGTTAGTTTTCTGGCATTTCCCGTGACTGACAATGCCGGGAAGTTCTTCACTGTTACCATGGATTGAAGTGTAGGATTCACGTTGGGAATGACTTTTCATAGGTTTTGAAGGCATTGTGCCCTTGACATTGATCCATTCTCATTCCCATTTGATTGCAGGCTCGGGTGGAGGCTGTAAGCCAGGGGGGTCTTTGATGGCCATGTGGACAGTAGTTCAGAAGGGAGAGAGGTGGACGTTAGTTCCAATTCCATAATGGGAGAAACAAGATCAAAGAAGAAAAATGGCACATGGGTTGTTGGGCAGATGGAGGGTCCGACTGAGGTTGAGCATGAGCCCATTGGAGTTCATTAGCTGCAGATCACAGCAAATGTACCTTTGCCATCTTTGGGCATTGTTTGAAGTAGGGCTGCCTCCAGGGAGGCACGGGGTGTGAGCACGGAGCTGGAGACGTGGGCAAGCAGCGTTTCCTCGTTCGCTTGGAGGAGGTGGGAAGGAGTTGGCTTTGGAGTTGGAGGCCTGACTCTGCCATTACTACGCCTGAGACCTGGGGCTCTTCCCGAACCTCGGTTTCTCATCCGCCGTGGGGTTTGGGTGAACCCTCTCTGACGTGACCTGTGGGATCCTTTCTGCTCCCGTCATCAATGAGTTTCGTCAGCTCCGCGCTCAGCACTGGAGATGTTCTCGGAGACCGGAGACCGTCGGCAGGAAGGCCAGGGCGAGGCGGCCGTGGGGCTGCTACATGCCCCAGTCTCTCCCTGAGGAGAAGCTGGCCTTTCCTAAGGATCAGAGAACCCAGCCCAAGCTCACGGGCAGGGGCCCACCTTGGGCAGGGGCCTTTGACGGGGTGCCCAGCCCAGAAGAGACATCTCGGGGGAGAGCTGGGGAGGATTTCCTTTTGGAGCGCAGGGTTGGGTATTGGGTATTGACTGGTCTGAACACACAGGTGAGGGGGTGAGATGCACAATTTATTCTAAAGTGGCCTCACAACTTAGAATAAGGATCAAATGGCTCTCTCCCAAAGGTTTGGAGAAGGGGTCCCAGTGGGGGTCTGTTCCCTCCAAGCATCAGCAGCTCCTTGCTGCCCAAGGCTGAAGGCCCAGCCCCAAGTGACCTTCCAGCGACCGCATCTTGCGGCCTGGCATTTGCCAGGCCTGGCGCCTTGCATCATGCTCTTTGGGACCTCTGGGTGCCATTCTTCCCTCTGGAGGTGCAGGTGCCTCTCAGGACCATGGTGAATGCCCAATAGTACCAGGCACGTGGAAACACTTGCCCAGAGCTTGGCACATCCATCCCACCCACTGCCGGTCGGCAGGAATGAGTGGCATTGCTCACTGCCTGCCCTCCACAGGGAGCACCTCGCTCAGGTCAGCAGGAGAGCCAGACCTGGGCTCAAATCCTGTCATCTAAGCTCTCTGTGGCTCAGTCGTCTGATCTGGACAATGAGAATAACAGTACCTAGGTGTCGAAGTTGTTGAGAATGAAAGAAAGCCAGGTTCGTGTGTAAGTACCTGGCACAGTGCCTGGCTCCTAGTAAGGCGACCTCTTATTCAGTCGTGAATGATCATATTTACCTGTATGATCGCCTCTGCAAGGGAAGGGAACACTCCTGGCTCCTCCCTTCAGTGAGTGCTCTGCAGACGGGCACTGGCTCTGAAGTCAGGCCTCTGTGGGAGTCCTGGGTCTGCCAGAGTGGCCGGCTGCTCTTAGGTAGATCATGTAACTGCTGTGTGCCTCCGTTTCCTCATCTGTAAGATGGGGACAATAACAGTAATTATATCTCAAAGGGTTTTCATGAGGACAACCTGAGATGCTACGTGTAAAAAACGTACAGTGCTTGGCACATACTAATCACTCCGTAAAAGTCTAGAGTGGCTGTTACTATGATAGAATCCCTAAAAATTGTTTGATCCAAATGCCTCACTTTGCTAATGAGGGAACTGGTCCAGAGAGGTATTAGCACACCGCTTTACACCTACATAAAACATGCCAACAGGGGGAAGGGAGGAAGGGCTGTGTATGTGTGTGTGTGGAGGGGGGGGGCGCGCATGCGTGTGGTCAGCCCCAGGGGAGTCCTTTGGCTCAAGAGGTAACACAGCGTGGACGGGTTGGGTGCCTGGGGTTGAGGAGGGCCGTCTCACACACACGGTGGACTAGGCGTGAGGAGTTGAGCTTGACCAGGCAGGGGAGCTTGGCCGTGGCCTGGGCTGGAAGAAACGCATTGAGGAGTTCAGGGGGGGTGGGATGTGGCATTGACCACTTGCTCTTAAACAGTTTCAGGGGGAAAAAATAATTGTTTTCCTATATGTTCAGCTTTGCTGTGTCTGTGATCATTGCAAAATAAAAACTAAAAAAAACAGAGAGAACTAGTTTGTCTCGGAAGAAAGGAGACCTGGGAGGCCAGGAACCAAGGGAGGAGTTTAACAGGCAGAGATGCTGTCAGGGCCAAGAGAGGGAGCTAAGGGCGTCAGACCAAGGAAGGAGCGGGGCCGGAACTCGAAGCAGGATTTGGGGCCTGTGCAGTGGACCGGTGTCAGCTGTCACCAGGGGTGGCCTGCAGACCACAGGATGGGCCAGCTGCCGGGAGAGTTGGGGGAGGTGTGTCCTGGGAAGAGCAGCCAGCAGAGGACAGATTGGGCTGGAGCAGGGCAGCAGGGCTGGTGTGCCAGGCAGGCAGGCTCCCAGGAACAGGGTGGCAGCAGACAGCACCCAGAACAGGAGCCAAAATGAGCCTCAGGCGGCCCGGGAGAAGCCAGGCTGTGAACGAGGCCTCATGACCTGCTGGTGCGCATGGCTGGCAGACGGAGGCCGGAAGGCGGCCAGCCAGGGACTGAGCAGGTCTCCTGGGAACTGGAGCCAGGAGCAGGCAGGGCATCTCCCCGGGGAAGGTGGCAAGGAGTGGAGGCAGCTGGCAGGGGCCGGAAGGGCCAAAGAGGCTTGTCCACGGGCTGTGCTGTTCAGCCGGGGCCAGGGAGGAAAGTGCGGTGGCCCAGTGGGGGCCAGGTGGGGTGCAGGCTGGCTCAGAAAGAAGGGGTCACCCCCTAGCAAAGAGGCGGAGGCCAGTTCCCATGGACTCTCAGGGCGTCAGCATATCCAGCAGCTGGACTGCCTCAGATCCGTCTCTCGGAAGCTTCTGTGATTGCTTAGCTTGCAAGCTGGGGACCAGGCTCAGAGCCATGACTTCCTGCGGTTTGTAACCTGCTGGTGGTGGCGCTCTGTGGACTCTGGGTTTTCACCATCACCGTGAGTGGTGAAGCCCTCCAAGGGGGAGGGCTGGGGGCGTGCCTCCTCCTCCTGGCCAGTGGTGGGGAGGGGGGCTCTGTGGGGCTGAGGGGGGGGGGGGCTTGAATAAGTCTGGGCCACAGGTTGAGCAGAAGCCCAGAAGCTCCCACTGGGGCTGGAAGGGACAGCAGTGGCATGGACTGGGGCCACCTGTCAGCCCACCAGCAGGAGGCCATTCCCTGCTCCGACTCTCCCAGGGTGTTTTCGGGGTCTGGTGCTGAAAAGAGCGATCATGGATGTCCCCATACTGGTCCAGGCTCTCTTCCTTCCCCCGTTTAGGGGCTAATGCCTTTCATCTGCCCCATCCTCCTGGAGGACCCAAAGGTTAAGGTCGGGGCAGGGGCTGTTGTGAAGGTAGTGGGGCTCTGTCTGGGGTCCAGCAGAACAGGACAGCTTGCTCGCTCACCGAAGGGGGCGCCTCCCCTCTCTTCCTCAGACTTCCTGCCCACAAACCAGGGAGGCCCTCCCAGCTGGGGAGGCACACGGAGGCAGCAAGCTGGGCTGCCCGGGCTCCCTGGGTTCGGGGGGGCTCTGGCAGGAGAAGCCCAGCCTCCTCATCTTTCTCTCCGGTCTGACAATGAGACAGATGTTGGGATGGGCCTCCAGCGCTGGGTCTCCACGGGAGGCCCTGAGTGAGGAGATAGAGGGTTCAGCAGGCTCCCAGGGACCGGGGCAGGCTCTCAACACACCTGTTAACCGAGGGTTGGGGGACAGGCTCTCTCCTCTTGAAAAGTCATCGTGTGCAGACACTCAGCATCTCACCGTGTTTCCTATGCTGAGTCATCCTTCCGGGAATTCCTCACGTCTCCCTCCCTCCGTCCCTGGATTCCCGGGCACTTGGCTGTTAACCCCCGGCCTACCTCACAGGTTCTCTGTGTCTGCAGCTCTCTGGGTGACAGCCTCCCACAGGCTGGGACGCAAATCATCGGGGTGATTTCAGTGGCGCCCGGACAAATGCTCCTTATTTCAATGTCATGTTCCATTTTAATGTGTTAGAATAATGTAGCCTCCATGGGAGCTTTGACTTTCTGACTGTGAGTCCTCAGGAGGAGGCTGCGTTAGGGCAGGAACCCAGGCGCACTCTCCGCCGCCCTGCCTCTGCGCTCAGGCCCTGTTCCCTGAGCCCCCCCCCCCCCCCAACACACACACACCCAACACACACACACCCAACACACACACACACACACACACACACACACACACACACACACACCTACTGCGCACCCTCCAGCCCACCTGTAGTAACTGCAGCCATATCCTACAGAGGGTCAGCTGTGCCCAGGTACAGACTAGAAGCTAAGCAGCTCTTAGCCACTGGCCCCCAGGCATGGATCGGCACCTGGTTTATACACACATTTCATCGGCTGTGATGGTAGACAGCTCTGGTCAGCATCCCCTCTGGCTTCTGCACACACAGCACCAGAAGGCGCTCCCGAGCCCAGCTCTAACTGGGCACCTTCCTCTTCCCCCTCCACTGCCGGCAGGACACCCGCTAGGCTTTTGTGCCCGCGTCTGAGGCATGCTTTTCTAAGTCACCTCAACCTGGCCTTCAGCCTCAGCTCCTGCTACTTGTCATAGAGAATTGTGCCAAGGCTCCCACAACTACTTCCTGGGAAAAGGTTAAGGCAGGCGCCACAGGGAAGGCACCGGACAACTGGCGGCGGTTTCTGTTTCCACAACAAAAGAGGGCACCTCGGACCCTCTGGCTTTCTTCTTAGTGGTTTTTAGTGAAGAAGACATGGATTCCCTCTCCAGGATCTGGTCCCTTTCCCCTCCTGGGTCTGGTTCCTGTCTGGGGAACAAGGAAGTGAGGCTGGAGAGAGGAGGCCGTAGTCCTGCTTCAAGCTGGGCTGCCTCCAGCCCCACCCGAGAGCCTCTGGCAGCTGTGGGCCCTTTGTCTTGAGAAAGACAACCTGGAGGGGTGTGAGACAGGCTGGGGAGGAGTCTGGGTCCATCCCTGTGGAATTGTTCGAGGACATGGAAGGGTAAGGCCTGGAGGAAGGAGTCTGGAGTAGCGTGGCATCCTTCGCAGAGGTCACGTGGAAGAGGACTTGCATGGGCCAGAGCTCAGACTGCGCTGGGAACACAGGTGGACAACTTCAGCTTAATTGTCAGAGGGCCGTCTCGAGGTGGCAGGAGCTCCCTGGGACCCTCTGAGACCCCAGATCCAGGTCTGCCTAAAAATGACCAAATCGGAGGATGCACGGGGACCCTCCCACTCTGGAAATAAGAGGTTGTAGAAGCTCCCAAGAGCGACTGTTCTTTAGCAATAGTTTTCAGATTGTCTTTAAATTCACAGAACGCTCTTTTACGAAGTTCCGTTTCCATCAACGCCTACTCTGAAAAGACAGCTCAGTGAGGGGGTGGGGTCGCGGAGGGGCCTCCCGCCTCTGCATCCTGAGCCCAGTGTGAACATTATTGTTGGAGAACCCTACAGGCCAGGGCCTGCTGAAGGCTGGAGCAGCTCCAGGCACTGAGCACATGTAAGGAGTCCACTCCTCTTTGGCAGTTTCCCTTCTCTGAACACAAGAGGCCCAGTCCCTCCCAGGTCGCCCTGTCTGGTCCTAAGCCAGGCTTTGACTGCACTCTTTTCTCCTGGGCTGGCTCCTTGGTGCCTGACTGGTGGTTCTCAGGCCTTGCACTTGGTCGTTCACCCCACAGCATCTCCCCTTGTCGAACCCTTTTCTTTCAAGTAAAAGGCACCTCCTATTCTTAGAGCTGTGCTGGGCATCGGACCACGGAGCCATGCCATTCTCCTGTGGTAAAAAAAAATCACAGCAGGAAAGGCAAGGAAATGGCACGAACGCGAGCCTGGAAAGTGGACAAGGGCTTGCCTTGGTGGTGGGTGGTGGGAATGGAGAGAAGGCTCCTTACCCGCTTTTTCCTCCTGCCCCAGCCTCGTGAATCTGGGTCCTCTTTCCTCCAGCCCGGCTCTGCCCGCTTGGCTTCACGCAGTTGTAACAGCTCTCTGACCCCAGGCCTCGGGGCCCACACCAGCCCCCATGCTTGGCCAGAGGGGTCTCCCAAAATAGGAGTCTCACAAGTCAGATCCAACTCTGCCACAAAGAACTGCCTGAGAGAATTTATTCTGCAAAGGCCAGTTCAGACCCCCACTGGGCCTTTCTGGTCACCCACAGCACTCAGCATATTGTCTCTTCTCTCTCTCTCTCTCTCTCTCTCTCTCTCTCTCTCTCTCTCTCTCTCTCTCTCTCTCTCTCTCAGTACCTGTCACTCACCCTAGAGACCAAGGTGAGCACATTTGTTTTGTATTTCTGACCTTGGCCCAGCCCACTGTCCATGGTATAGAGGCTTCCCCTTCTACCACCACCCCCCCCACCAAGTTGGGGCACCGCCAGCGTCTCTCTGAGTCCTTTCTCTGTGTGTGCGTCTCCACCTGGGAGGACACTGTGATATCAGCCTGCTCTGGAGGAAGAAATGACAGCTGCAGTCGCTGGCCTGCCTTGAGTTGGGCTTGAGCCTAAAGCAAAGCCCAAATATGGCAGAAGTCAGGGTGGCTGTGGCCAGTGTGGGAGGGACCTCATGGTGCCCGCTACGGCACTGCAGTGAAATGAAAGGGGGACGCGAGGACGCGATCGTGGCTGGATGTTGGAGGGGGGGGGTGTGTCATGGACCCGCCGAGCAGGGCCAATGGGGTTGTCCAGGGGGCTGAACCTACAGTGCAAAGAGGAGACCAAGCAGGGCTCCCGTTTCCACATGGTGAGGACAGAGAAATGATGGCCGTCCCTCATTCTCCCTCACCGAGCATCTGGTGGCTTCCTGGCAGACGTAGCACCGCCGCCTCGGGGAGGTGGACGGCAGGTCAGATCCCAGTTCCTCTCTCTCTGGCTGTGGAGCCTCGGCTCTGAGGGGTTCTTCCTGGTGATTGTGGTACAATTCCCGCCAAGTGCCCGGCACAGACTGAGCGATCGGACGTGGTAGCTGCTAGAGCCGTGGCTGTCACCTTATTTTTTTACTTCCTTGGTGTCGCTGGTGGCCCAGAGTGGCCGTTCGTGGTGGGCAGAAGCTGGTGCCCAGCTGGTTCTGGAACAGAGGTCCCTGTGCGGACCTGTGGCCTCACCTCCCGGCAGGAAGCGCCAGGGTTTGCTGCCTCTGGGAGGGGAGGAGGGGCCGCCCCCAGTCTGAGGGGCAGGGCAGGTGCAGGGGTCCATGCTGGATCCCCAGGGTGCCTTGTCCCCATCGCCCGGATGTTCCCCCGGGCTCTGCATCCTCCTCTCCGGCATCGGCGCCCAGACTGGGTGCAGCGCATCCTCTGAGGTGGGGACCGCCTCTGCTCCTCCTTTTGTTCCTTTTACCATGACGCCTGTTGCTCATAGGTACAAATCAAACGAAGAGTATGTATATGTGCGAGGCCGCGGCCGAGGGAAATATGTTTGTGAGGAGTGTGGAATTCGCTGCAAGAAGCCCAGCATGCTGAAGAAACACATCCGCACCCACACTGACGTCCGGCCCTATGTGTGCAAGCACTGTCACTTTGCTTTTAAAACCAAAGGTAAGCGACAGTCAGTTGGGGCGTCACAGCACAGAGCTCAGGGGCCCAGGCCTCTCTGCCTTGGCCTAGGGGCACCCCCACTTCCTGGGTTCCCCAATGGCAGAGCAGCTGGCTCCAGATCGCCCCCCCCCCCCCCCCGCCCCAGCCTGTCCTCTTGGATCCCACACACCCTGCACCTGGCACTCCCCACCACCCGGCGGCCCTCCAGCACCCCCCTGGTTTGGGTTGGCTCTCATCACCTACCCCTTCCTCTGCATGTGTCCTCAGCCCTTTGTCCACCCACCTGACAAACCCCAGCATCCACACCCGTCACGGCCACGCTTGCATTTGCAAATTCATTCCACTCCGAGCCACTGAATACACTCGAGGTCACTTCTAATGCCGGATTCTGCCCCTGCCTCCACCCGCCTCAGCACCCAGACCAAGCCCCCGCTCCGCCCAGCTTCTCTGCAGTTCCCGGCACAGGGCCCGGCCTCCCCCATCCAGACTGGCAGCCCTGCCACACTCCACAGCAGAGCCAAGCAGGCCCGGGCAGGCACCTGTGAAAGGAAGCAGGGCTGGCTGTTGAGGGCAGGCATCCCACCGCGGTGAGGGCAGGTGGCGGCGGTGGCCGCTGCGGCCGCAGGCCCCGGTGCCGATGAGAGGGCTGTGTCCCTGACCCCGCTCTCTGCTCACCGCCCCGTTGGCTGTTCCTGCGGGACAGGAGGGACGCTGCGCTTGCTCACGGCTCCCCAGGGGCCGAGCGGGCAGGGGGGACTGGGAGAAAGGCCTGGACCCTCGCCTCCCTGGCGGCTTCAGCCTCTTGTGCAGGTCTGGGGTCAGAGTTTAGGCACAGGGACCACGCTTTCCCCTTCCCGCCAGCCCACTGGAGCCACCCACTGTTCAGTGGCGGAGACTCCAGAGCAAGTTGTCCTTTGCTTCTCCAGTTGTTGACCTTCCTTCTGTTGGTAAAGCAAGAGCTCTGTAACCTCCCTCACCTCCTCTTCCTCATGCAGCCTGTGCTAGTCGGGAGGCGGGGGGCAGTTTATCTCAACATGGACACAGGGCTGAGGACACATGCAGAGGAAGGGCTGGTCAGGGCCTCCTCTCAGCCCCCTCACAGAAGCAGGAAACCTCTGTGCCCGTCTCTGGTCTCTAACCCATGAACCGAGCCCCTCCTCTGTCCTCTCGCCCTCGCCCTCAGCCCTGGTCCCCTCCCGCAGCCTGTTCTGGGAGGAAAGGCCAGGGCTGGGACAGGCCTGGGTCCCTGCAGGAGCCTCCTTTTCTGAGCAGCGCCCACACTGGAAGCCACGGAGCCCAGCTGAAGCGTCCGGGTCCCTGGGAGCCGGGCAAAGCCCCGGCCGGTCCCGAGCGCCCCTGGCGTGCCCTGGGGGTGGGTGTCAGGGTGCAGGCTGTGTTCCAAGTTGCAGTGAAGGCCCGGCCCAGGGGGCTTTGCTCTAACCAGTGACCAGGGACCGTGCTAGCGTGCCTCGATGCTCACAGAGGCTTCCAGAAGGCAGCACCTGCCAGAGCCAAAGCGGCAAGAGGGTCGGAAATGGAGGCTTCTGGGGCTCTGAGGGCAGGGCGGGCTGGCGGGGAGTGGGTTGAAGCAGAGAACCTCACCCTTGGCTCTGCACACAGGGAAGGGAGGGGCAGGACATTCCTCCCTGGGCTGTCACTCAGAAACCACCCCCCCTCTCCCAGCTGCAGCCCCACCAGCGGCCTCCGTCTCTCCCTCCTCCCCCCGCTGGGGCTTTGGCCCAGCCAGGCCGTGGGAGAGCTGAGGCTGGTCCTGGTGGTCCTCAGGGCCCTCCTGTCCGTCTCTGTCTGCCTGTCCGTGTCTCCGTCTCTGTGTTAGATGTTGTGGCGGCAGTTCTGGCCCCCGGGGATGCCTCGGCAGGTGGGGTGGGGGAGGGCCCCCAGGATGTCCCTATGGAGGCTTGGGGGTCCCTTTCCTCTTCTCAGATGGCTCCCAGCGGCCAAGGGGGTGGCTTGCACCGATCGCCTCAGGGGACAGAGGTGACGGGGTGGGCGGGCCTCATGGCCCACGGGCTGCAGGGGCGGAGGGAGGACGGTGGTCAAAGCCGAACAGGGCAGACGGCCATCGGCTATCGCTCTCAGTGGAGGTTCTGCCTCTCGTCCAGACGCCACCATTTCCATCCACCTGCCTTTCCTCCCTCATTCCAGGCCTGTGGGCTGTCTGGAGGGGGTGGGGTGGGGGTGAGGTGGGGCTGGGGTGGGGATGGGGTGGGGATGGAGTGGGGTGGGGGTGGGGGATGGAATGGGGGTGGGATGGAGTGGTGGTGGCTGGGATGACTTGAAGGAGCTGAGGATTCCGCATGGCATCCCCCGCTCTGCCCATGGACAGAGCAACGATGCCCAGGCCACTGGGGGCCCCTCCGCAGTTCACGGAGGATAAAGACCAGGAGGGCAGCCAGGGAGGCTCTGCTAGCACTCAGGGCCGCCCATCCAGATTCCCTCCCACACAGCCTGTCCAGGCATGGTCATCTCGGCAGCCCTGCCTCCTCCCTGCAGGCTCCAGGGCAGGGGAGGGGAAAGCAGGCCCCTGGGGCTGTCTGGTACCTTCTCCTAAGAGCATCCGAGCCCAGACTCCAGGGCAAAGCCATTTGCACCACCAGCGTCATCGCAGCCTCTCTCTCCCCCACACCGAGGGGCACATGGTGGAGTCCCCTGGTGCTCAATGAGAGTGATTGTCTTGGGCTGGAGGTGGTACAAGGGACGGAAGGAAGAAGGTCCCACATGGTAGGTGTCTGCCCTCTGCCAGGCACTCTGCTACCACTCTACTGGCTCTCTCAGCAGCAGAGCAGCGGCCCTGAGGGGAGGGTATTACTTTAGAGTTGCAGAAACTGAGGCTCAGATTAAGAAACTTGCCCAGGACCACAGAGCTAACAAGTGGCAGAGCCCAAACTCAAAGCCAAGGCCGCCAAGCTCCTAGACCACCTGGGCTCTATGCAGCCACGTGGAGAGGCAAGGCCCCTGGAGTTTTGAGACTCGGGTCTAGACAGGGCTCTGTGCTGACTGGCAGCCTGGCCTTGGCTGGCTGGGTCACTGTGCTGTTGGCAGGGCCCTCCCGTGGCAATCCCAGAGGCAGAGATAGTCAGTGGCGTCATCAGCACTGAGTCCAGAGCTAGGGCACAAGCAGGAAGCCTCCGGGCCCGGTGGGGGTGGGGTTACATGGTCTGTGAGGTTCCTTCCAAGACTTTGCTTCTGTGATGAAAGAGCGTGTCCCGCACATGGCTGGTGTGCACCATTGTGTGCTCAGCATCTCACTCGGTTGAAAAGGGACCCAGTCCTTCCAGGCAGAACGTGTACCACAGATGATGTCATAGCCAGAATGATCAGCGTCCACGGTGCTCTGTGGTCTGGGAAAGTCTGGGGCCGGGGGGTCCCAGAACCTCAGGAGACAGTTTGTGTCTCTGGCCCGTGGAAGACCCCAGCTGCCTTTACCACCCCTGACGTCCCGTCCCATTCAGGGTCTGCCATTCACGACAGTGAGGGGAGCCCCTGACGCTGGGGCGGGGCCGTGGGAAACCCTTTGGCCCCCGGGTTGGTTCTCTAGAAGCTCTGACTCTGCTCCCAATTGGGCAGCAGGAAGGGATCTGGGTTTCTGCCCAATTATAGGAGGAAAATCGGAGGTGAGAAAGGCAGTCAGTCATGAACGACAATGGAGGGGAGGGAAGAAACGAAACAGCTCCTCTTCCTCCCAGCTGCCCTTAACCTCCACACTTCAAGAAACCCCAGCCTGAGGTTCCCATTACCCTCCCAGCAAAACCCTAAAGGCTCCTCCACAACATTCTCAGTGTGATTAGAGGCCACCCTTTGGTTCACCCACGGGCTCTCTCCCTATTCACCTCCCCATCCATCGTTTACCCTCTCATTTATCCATTTCTCCCATCCTCACATATAATAGTTTGCCTTCCTACCCACATCTCCTCACTGGTTTTTCTCATCCTATATGTTCCTCCCCTTCTCACATTTGTCCTCCCACCAATCCATCCTTTCACACATTTCTGTATCCTCCTGCCTGTCTGGCCTCCCGTGCGTGTAAATATTCATGTATCCACTCACCCATTCATTCATGTCTGTCCTCTATCCAGTTCTCCGTCCTCCCATCTGTTTATTGACCCACTTTGTATCTACTCTCTCATTCATGTTTTTCATCTAATATTTTATCCCCCATCTATCTATCCATCTGCTCAGCTCATCATCCATCTGTCCGTCTTCTTCCAGTCCTTCCTTTGCTCTGTATTTTCTCTTATCTGTCCATCCATCCACCCATCCATCCATCCATCCACCAGTCTCCCTTATGCATCTGTTAAATAGCCATTCTCCTTTCTTCCACTCATCCACCAGACTTACCAATTGTTAAGATCAGTGGGACAGAGCACCCAACTCAGGGAACGTATGGTTTATAGCATGAAGGACCATGTGGAAATACAGCAATCCACAGAGCAGCAATGCCATGTCACCATGCGGAGGTGGCTTCTGGGCCCAAAGGAGCATTGTGAGGCATCTGGCCTGCATCCTGTGGGGCAGGCTGGCGGTGCCCTGCCTCTGCTTCTCAGAGCACTCCTGCCGCCCAGCCCTGGGGCCTACATATATGAGCACACTTGTGTGTGTGTGTGTGTGTGTGTGTGTGTGTGTGTGTGTGTGTGTAGGCGGGGGAGGGGCGGTTGGGGGGGTGAAGGTATTCTATCTTTGTCTTGATTTCGCAGAGCAGCTGCCCTGCTCATCAGTTGGGGGGGGGGGGGGTTGTGATCTGACCACTTCGGGCAGAGTTAGCCACCCCAAGGACTCCGTGGGCATGGAGTGGGCAGGGCCTTTGCCCAGCCTTTCCTCCACTGCACAGTGACCTGGGGGAAACTGAGGCCCAGGGCATGCCCTCTCTAAGGCAGCCAGGGCTCAGGCCCCAGCCTTGTGGCTCCCTGTGGGCTGCCCTGAAAGTGTCCTCAGCTGGAAGGGCATCCTCGTACCCAAACCGCCATGCTGGTGGGCGGGAGCCCTGCTGCCGCCGGGCGTGGGAGATGGCCAAGCCAGCAATCTGCGTGATGTGAGGAGGTCACCAGCTCCTGGGCCCAGAGTCCAATCGAAAGCAGGAAAAGCCTAGGCACAAGACGTCTTTGAATTTCTTTTTTGTTTGTTTTCCTTAACCAGCATCTCACTTTCTCATTATACCCTGTGTCCCCTCCCAGCCCTCCCCACACCCCAGCTCCTGGATGCTGCCGTGAAGGGTGGCTGTGGTTTACATCCCAGCTTGAGTGCAGGCCCCTGTCCAGCCCCTGAAGCTGGCAGGGCCGCAGCCGGTCTGTGAGCCATAGCCTGCCAGCCGGGGGCTGCCTCTGCGTGCCCTGGGCCTGCCCTGGCCCCTGCCCTCCAGCCAAGCCTGAGTCTGTTCTCGTTCCTTTCCAGGGAATCTGACTAAGCACATGAAGTCGAAGGCCCACAGCAAAAAGTGCCAAGAGACGGGGGTGCTGGAGGAGCTGGAAGCCGAAGAAGGTAACAAATCGCCAACTTCCTTTCCCTCCTCTCTATCTCCCCCGCCTCCTCCTCCTCCTCCTCCTCCTCCTCCTCCTCCTGTCCCCCTCACCGTCCCCATCCCCTTCCTTTTTGTCCTCCTCTTCCCTGACCCCCTCCTCTGCCTCTCCTCCCTCTCTTCCAATTTTCCCAACTACTGGGAGACGGGGGTTAAATTCCCAGAGTGACCGCCTTCCTCCCATACACTGAGAGCCGTGCTGTGCAGCTAAAACTATTGTGCCTTATAGTCTACCACGCAGGGGGCGTGTCTTGCGCTTGAGGTGCTCGGTGAACGTGTGTTGAATAAATTAACACATGAGTAACCCCAGTCAACATTGACAGCACCCACTACCTGTCGGGTCTGTTCTAAACACATGCCAGTGTATCAGCAACGTATCCCAGCAAATCCTCACCTTGCCACTATAAGGCGCCCTCTCCTACACTCACACCTACATGCTCTGGGCAGGGGGCAGACCCCTGGGCCTTGTAGAGCTGGAGTCTTCAAGAGAGCCAAAGCCAGACCTGTCGCTCCCCTCCCATCTCACATGCCAGCACCATATCCGGTTGTAGTCCTTCCTCAGCAAGAGGCATAGTGTCAGGACCAGCTTCTGAGGACACACGCAGAGGAGAAGGTGACTCTAAGGCAGTGAGTCAGCCGGGACACTGCCCAGCCTCAGCATCCAAGGAGGAGGCCACAGGGGCTTTGGCAGGTAGACAGGCTGTGTGTGTGTGTGTGTGTGTGTGTGTGTGTGTGTGTGTGTGTATGTGTGTATTTCTGCTTTTGTTGCTTTTGTTTTTCTGATTTGGGGATGTATTTGCAGTCTTACAAGAGCGTTAGTCATATTTTCTTTCGGGTGAAATATCTCACCTTTATTGAATAGAACGCAAAGAACTTAGAGCTGTTCCCCCAAAACAGTGGTCAGCAAACTCATTAGTCAACAGAGCGGCAAACCACAGCTCGAGAGCTGCATGTGGCTAGTGAGCCGTAGTTTGCCGACCAATGCCCCAAAACAAGGAATGGGGTTATCATTGCTTATCAAGAATGCATGTCAGGCCGGGACCGGTTTGGCTCAGTGGATAGAGCATTGGCCTGCGGACTGAAAGGTCCCGGGTTCGATTCCGGTCAAGGGCATGTACCTTGGTTGCGGGCACATCCCCAGTAGGGGGTGTACAAGAGGCAGCTGATCGATGATTCTCTCTCATCGATGTTTCTAACTCTCTATCTCTCTCTCTTCCTCTCTGTGAAAAATGAACAAAATATATTTTAAAAAAAAAAAGAATGCATGTCAGGTCATTTATGGATGTCTCACTGAGCCCTCGTGACCAGTGGTGAAAACCTGTGTGTCCCATTTTAAGCTGAGGAAGGGAAAGCTCAGACAGGCAAAAGCAATGCTCAAGGCCACAAATAAATGTTGACTCTACATCACCCCAATGCCTGATGGGCTGGGTGGGAGCCTGAGCCCTCCCTGACTGGCACGACACCAGGGGTCAGCTGCAGGGCCCTGGGCTGGTCCCTGCCTCTCTCCCAGCCTCATTTTCCCAGGGAGGCCACAGGGACCTCTGTGCCCACCTTATCGGGGATGAAATCAATGCATTCATTACGGAAATAGCATCTGAGCACCAGCCCTGTCCCAGGCCCTCTTGTAGGCACTGGTGGTCAGTTCTGCAGTGGACAGAGCATGGTTCCTGTCCTCAACAAGCTTACATTCTTGAAGAAGGAGGGGAGCTGGCAATGAACGTGTATACTGGGCAGGGCCAGTGAGGGGCTGGGAAGTGTGGGGAGGGGCCTCTCTGTTAGGATGGTGTGGAGCCCTGTGGTGTCTGGAAAGGGCTCTCCCTGCAGAGGGATCAGCAGGTGCAGAGCCCCTGAGGACCAGAGCTGGGGGTGATGAGGTCAGAAAGAGCTGGGGTAGTGAAGGTCAAAGGACAGACATGGCTATCGGGTGAGGTGAGGAAGTGATGTCCTCTGACTTCCTGTGACTGGCTGTGTGCAGGGAGCAGCTAGTAGGTGGCCCGGCTGGAGGCAGTGATCCCCGCTGAGCACACATAGGCTAGAACAGGGTGGGGAGAGGTGGGGAGAGGTGGTCGGATTCCCCATGCATTCTGCAGGTAGTCGACAGATTTTGTTAACACGGTGGAGGTGAGAGGTATGGGGATTTGGGGGAAAATGAGCCAAGGGTGAGTCTAAGATCTGTAACCTAAGACACTGGAAGGATGGAGTTGCTGCTTCCCAGGATGAGGAAGATTCTGGGAGGAGCATGTCTGTTGGACATTGAGTGGCCATCAACAGGCCTAGGAACCACTGCCCCCTGGTGGCGGGGCTCCGCAGCTCCGCCCCTGGTGGTGAGGAGGTTGAACACCAGCGCCACCGCGTGGCCACAGCCCGTGATCGCACCTCATCCCATCTCTGTGAAGCCTTGGCGGTGATCCCAGCAGTAACCCTGGCTTCCTGAGGGGCGCTAGGAGTGGGCCCCCAGGATAGGAGCATGCCATAGAGCCCTGCAGGAGCCCAGATGTGAGGGCCTGCCGAACCCTGTCCTGGGCAGAGGACCCCTGGCTTCCATCTCCCTGCAACAGGTGAATAGGGCAGGCCACCAGCCTGCTCTGGGCCTCAACCTCCTCTTCCCCTGAGAGGGTCTCAGGAGCCTTCCCTGCTGGGTATCCGAACACCCTGTCCTGACTCTCCCTCTGACCTCGGCTGTGAGGTGCTCGCAGTGCTGGCTGTCTGCTGAGGTCCTGGGCACCTGAGATAATCGCCAAGGTTTGTTAGGATCTTACTATCTGTTAGATCCGTTTACTCCTCCCAGCAGCTTCATGTGGTGGCTTTGATTACTCTCCCCCCACTTGACAGAGGAGAAAACTGAACACAGAGCGAAAGTGATTTATCCAACATCACACAGCAAGGAAGAGGCGGAGCTGAGATTCAGACCCAGACCATTTTCTGCTACTTGATGCATAAAACCATTTTTGAACTGGCAGTATAATATGCAAGAGTTATGAACCTTAGTTCCGACTTAGCCACCCCTTGGGTGGTCCTGGGCAGCCCCTCTTGCCCCCTGTAGGCCTGTATTTTCCCATATGTAAATGAGGGGGGGGCCTGCCCGGGAACTTCTGGGATTGAAGCCTGCCTCCTCTGAAGTTTGGCCTGGAGCAAAAATGCGAAGTGTATTTTGTACCCCCCCCTCCCTTCCATATCCCTGCTCCCTTCCACACCCCTCCCTTCCACACCCCTCCCTTCCACACCCCTCCCTTCCATACCCCTCCCTTCCACAGTCCTCCCTTCCACAGTCCTCCCTTCCACACTCCTCCCTTCCACAGTCCCTCCCTTCCATACCCCTCCCTTCCACAGTCCTGCTCCCTTCCACACCCCTCCCTTCCACACCCCTCCCTTCCACACCCCTCCCTTCCATACCCCTCCCTTCCACAGTCCTCCCTTCCACAGTCCTCCCTTCCACACTCCTCCCTTCCACAGTCCCTCCCTTCCATACCCCTTCCTTCCACAGTCCTGCTCCCTTCCACACCCCTCCCTTCCATACCCCTCCCTTCCACAGTCCTCCCTTCTACACCCCTCCCTTCCACAGTCCTCCCTTCCATACCCCTCCCTTCCACAGTCCTCCCTTCCACAGTCCTCCCTTCCACACCCCTCCCTTCCACACCCCTCCCTTCCACAGTCCTCCCTTCCATACCCCTCCCTTCCACAGTCCTCCCTTCCATACCCCTCCCTTCCACAGTCCTCCCTTCCACACCCCTCCCTTCCACAGTCCTGCTCCCTTCCACACCCCTACATTTCCACCCCCTCCTTCCCACCCCCTCCCTTCCACCCCCTTCCCTTCAATATCCAGGTCCCTTCCCTTCTCTCATCTTCAGCTCCCAGCTCCCAGGAGACCCCGTCCTTGACTCCTAGGCCCTGCTTTCACCTGCCAGCACCAGCCCACCCCCCAGCTTTTTACCTACATCTTCCTAGAGGCCACTGTCTTTCACTTCATGCATCTTACTGCTGTGTGTTAGCTATTTGGAAGCATGCATGCTGTGCTTTCTGGCCCCTGGGCATCTTGGCATGGCAGTTCAGAAGCCTGCTTGCACCAGTGGCCTGGGTCAGCGTGTGTGTCCAGTTCTCTTGGTCCGTAGCGGAATGGGTGCTGGTGTGTCTGAGTGAGGCAGTGGGACTGGCGATGAGCCTGGAGATGCGTGAGCAGGACCCAAACCCTCAGGAGCCGCCAGCTGGGCCAGATGTTAGCGGAGCTCTCCCCAGTCCTGATCGCTGCCCGTTTCAGAGATGCCCACATGAGACTGTCATGTTAGAGGTGACTCCGCTGGTGGGGGCTGCCCTGCCAGAAGCCAGACCAGGAGGCTGCTGTCTCAGAGCTCAGCTCTTCCCACCCCCTCTGGGAGCAGCTCCTTGGACAGGAGCTGCTAGGACGGAGCCCTGCCCAACCCCCACACCTCTACCTCCCAGACTGGGCCTGCCCTGCCCCATGGCACTGCAGCAGCCTCGCCATGGTGGCAGGTGTGTGCTCAGACCAGTGGTTCCCAACCTTTCTTTGGCCATGCCCCACCTAAGCATCTCTAAAATCCTGATGCTCCTTGTGACATATAATTCGTATCAGTCAAAAAATAAACTCCTATTCATGTAGAGGAAGCCTAAAAGGCCATTAACTTGGTCTAAACAAGCTTCCAAAGAACATGGCATTCACGAAAGAGAGAAATAAAAGAACCAAATGACAGCTGAAGTACTGAGGAAGAAATCACTAAGAAATTGTTTAAAATAATAATATGAAGTGATATGAAAAGTAGCAAATAAAGTTTCAAAACATACAATAGAGAACTGTTATACATAAATATGTCACAGTATATATTATATTTATACACTGTATAGGAGGCTCCTAGAACCATAAGAAATGCAAAAATTTCACTGTTAATAATTCATTCTCCAATTTCCCCCTCCCCCCCTTAGAAATGTAAGTGGTTCCACGTTGGGAACCACTGGTTTAGACTAAATGGGGCTCCATGCTGCTAGACTGGGAGCATGGCTGCTATGTCCCAGAATCATTGATTTCTTCTTAACTGTATTAAGGGGACTATCATTATGTGCTATGTGGTACATTTACTATCAAGCCCTGTGAGGTGCTCTGGCCGGTTTGGCTCAGAGGATAGAGCATCCGCTGTGGACTGAGGGATCCCAGGTTCGGTTCCAGTCAAGGACATATGCCAGGGTTGCAGGCTTGATCCCAGTAGGGGGCGTGCAGGAGGCAGTCAATCAATGATTCTCATCATTGATGTTTCTATCTCTTTCTCCCTCTCCCTTCCTCTCTGAAATCAATAAAAACACAAATAAATAAATAAATAAATAAATAAATAAATAAATAAGAAAGAAACCATGTGAGGTGAGACTATCACACTCATTTGACAAAAGGGGAGACTGAGGCACGGCAAGGTGACAACTTGCTCATAGTGGAGCCAGCACTAAAATACTAATGAAAACATCAAAACAACAAAGAGAGGGCTGTCTCATTTGCTGCGGGTTCAGCCCCAGCCCTACTATGTGCCTTCCTTGGGCAAGTTACTAAATCTCCCTTACATCGGTTTCCTCATCTGTCACATGCAGATGAGCCTGTGCTGACCCCACCGGATGAGTGGGAACTAAATGAATTAATGCACATGAAGCCCTTAGCACTGGACCCAGAACAAGGCAGATGCGAGGTGATTTGGTTCGTTGGTTACTCACTAAGTGTTCCCGTGTTTGTCACGTCCTCGTCCTCCCAATGATCTTGTGCCGTTGCCATGACTACCAGGCTCAGTTTGCTGACGAGGACGCTGGGGCTCAGAGAGGCCCAGCTGTGCCCAGCTGTGACCGGGTCTGCTGTGTTCGCCCGCAGGAACCAGTGACGACCCGCTCCAGGACTCGGAAGGGCGAGAGGGCTCGGAGGCTGCGGCGGAGCACCAGTTTTCGGACCTGGAGGACTCAGACTCAGACTCAGACCTGGATGAGGACGAGGATGAGGATGAGGACGAGAGCCAGGATGAGCAGTTAGGACCGTCCCCGGAGGTGCCCCTGCCCCGCCCGCCAGCCACGCTGCCAGCAGACTCCTCACCCAGTCATGGCCCGCAGCCCCCAGATGCCACCTCTGGCGACCAGGCCACGTGGGGCAGCTCAGTCTCGGAAGCAGGCAGTTGCTCCAGGTCCAGCCAAAGCATCCTGTGCCTCCCCCGGCTGGGGCCGGCCCTTCCGGGCCCCGTGGAGAAGGACACCAGCTCAGCCCTGAGCTCCAAGGCCTCGTCCCCGAGACGGCCATGGTCCCCCAGCAAGGAAGCAGGCAGCCGCTCACCCCTTGCCCACAAACACCCACTAACCAAAAGCGACTCTCCCCGGCGACATTCACCGGCCCGAGAGCCACCGGCGTCGGCCCTGCGCCTGCCTGGCTCCCAGATTGGCCCTCTCCCTTGTGGGTCTCCAAGACTTGAGCTGTCTCCTCTCACCCTCTGCCCCCTGGGAAGGGAACTGCCCCCTCGAGTACATCTGTCCCCCGAACAAGAGGGTGCCAAAGACCCAGGCCCCCCCAGAGACTCGCCCACCAGGAGCCGGTCGCCAGGCCAGGCCGCGTCACCGCCTCGGTCAGTGCTGCCAGGGAAGTGGGCCTTGGCTGGGCCGGACAGCCCCTCAGTGGGCGAGTGCGGCCCACGCTCAGGGCTGGCCCCGTGGGCTCTCTACAGGCCCACGCCTCTACCTCACAAGCTTCTCGGCAGAAGCCCCGAGCCCTGCGCCTCCACATGGGTGAGTTCCTGCCCCGAGTGGCTGGGCTGCTCCTCCTTGATGGGTGGGGGCTGCAAGGTCACGCCTCCCTGAGGCACCAGGCCTGGAGCCAAACAGCTCTGCCAGTCCCATGGTCACTGATAACTTAGCAAACGTTCATGGGCACCTTCTGTGAATGAAGCCTCAGAAGCAGCAGAGCACAGGCTGTAACTGGCCTTGTGCCATTCTCTCCCACCCGCCCCATCCCCATCCCCGTGTTTTTTGAGCAGATGGCAGAGCTTAACCAAAGTCATCAGCATCATTGTCACCAGCACCTCAGAGATATCACAGCCAGCACCATCCCTCTCACACCCTCAGCACCATCACTGGCACCATTGCCCACAGTCTCCACATTATTACTCTGCAGCACACCATTACCACCACTGCGCCAGCCTGGTCAGTGTTGTCACATCATCGTCAGCACAGTCACCACTGTGGTCACCACCATCCATCCCTGCCACCACCATCACCACCCTATACCGTCACTGTCACCACCATCACCATCCTATACCATCACTGTCACCACATCACCACCCTACACCATCACTGTCACCACCATCAATACCCTACGGCTACGCCATCACTGTCACCACATCACCATCCTACACCATCACTGTCACCACCATCACCACCCTACACCATCACTGTCACCACCATCACCACCCTACAGCATCACTGTCACCACATCACCATCCTACACCAACACTGTCACCACCATCACCACCCTACACCATCACTGTCACCACATCACCATCCTACACCATCACTGTCACCACATCACCATCCTTCACATCACTGTCACCAAATCACCACCCTACACCATCACTGTCACCACCATCACCACCCTACACCATCACTGTCACCACCATCACCACCCTACACCATCACTGTCACCACCATCACCATCCTTCACCGTCACTGACACCACATCACCATCCTTCACCGTCACTGTCACCACCATCACCATTCTTCACCGTCACTGTCACCACCATCACCACCTACACCATCACTGTCACCACATCACCATCCTACACCATCACTGTCACCACATCACCATCCTTCACCATCTCTGACACCACATCACCATCCTTCACCATCACTGTCACCAAATAACTATCCTTCACCATCATTGTCACCATTCTTTACCATCACTGTCACCATATCACCATCCTTCACCACCACTGTCACCACATCACCATCCTATACCACCACCATCATCCTACACCATCACTGTCACCAAATCACCACCCTACACCATCACTGTCACCAAATCACCATCCTACACCACCATCACCATCCTACACCGTCACTGTCACCACCATCACCACCCTACACTGTCACTGTCACCACATCACCATCCTACACCATCACTGTCACCACATCACTATCCTACACCATCACTATCACCATTATCACCACCCTACACCATCACTGTCACCACATCACCATCCTACACCATCACTGTCACCACATCACCACCCTACACCATCACTGTCACCACATCACTATCCTACACCATCACTATCACCATTATCACCACCCTACACCATCACTGTCACCACCATCAACCATCCTACACCATCACTGTCACCACCATTACCATCCTACACCATCAGTGTCACCACATCATCATCCTAAACCATCACTGTCACCAATGCTGCCATGATCCCCAGCACTGACAACACCTTCCTGTTAACCTGCCTTTACCTTCCAGCATCTTTTCTGTCACAATATTGTCATGACCCAACACCACCCTCCACCACCAGCAGCATCAACACCATCACTCAGAGATTCCGCTTCTGGAGGACCATGATATAGGAGTTTCTCCTTGGTTTTTAATTTTGGGGTCACGTTAAAATTCCTGGTGGTGGGTGAAGGTCAAGAGCCTTAAGTGGGAACTCATGTCCAGGGTAAAGTTGGGTCAAGACCATTTTAGGAACAGAAGGTTCAGCAGAACCAAGATCGAGGACTAAGCACAGGGGGTCAGTGGCACTCGTCTTGAGCACCCCTTTCCCCTACAGACAAGCGTGCTGGCCAGAGGCATGACGGGCGAGGGCCTGAGCATGCTCCTGGTCAGTGTCTGAGACAGCACTGAGGGCCCGGCACAGGCCATGTTGTGGGCAGGGCTGGAGTGTTCAGGCCCCAGCTCAGTGGGGGCTTGCTCTGTAAGCTCAGGCATGCCCCCACCTCTTCTAGGCCTTTGGGTGTCCATGTGCCTCGCATGTAACCTGGCCTTACCTTGTCCTGTTTTCTCACCCCAGCAGAAGGCTGAGTCCCGAAGTCCCTCCTGCTCACCTGGCCCTGCTCATCCGGTCTCCTCCCGACCCTTCTCCGCCCCCCATGACTTCCACAGCCACACGCCGGCCCGGACAGAGAACATCTTCAGCCACCTCCCTCTGCACTCACAGCACTTGGCTCGCCCCCCGTGCCCCCTGATTCCCATCGGTGGGATCCAGATGGTGCAGGCCCGGCCCGGGGCCCACCCCACCCTGCTGCCAGGGCCCACCAAGGCCTGGGTCAGCGGCTTCTCCTGGGGCGGCAGCGACCTGACGGGGGCCCGGGAGGCCCAGGAGCGAGGCCGCTGGAGTCCTACTGGGAGCTCCTCAGCCTCCGTGTCCCCCGTGGCCAAGGTCTCCAAGTTCACACTGTCCTCGGAGCTGGAGGGCAGGGACTGCCCCAAGGAGACGGAGAGGACGAGCGGAGGAGGTCTGGGCAGACCTCCCGACTGGGAGTCCCGTGTGGCTGGGTCTGCAGAGTCCGCGCCCACGCACAGCCCCCGCCCCCCGCCCGAGGCCTCGCCCCGGCCCCCCCAGCACACGCCGGCCAACCCCCCGGCCTCTGCCCCTTCGCCACTGGACTGCAGCGGCTCCGCGGGCTGCCCAGCAGAGGCCTCCACCCGCTTCCCAGCCCGGAGGAGGAACTTGTCTGGGGAACCCAGGACCCGTCAGGGCTCCCCCGAGCCCTCAGGAAGTGGGGGCCCCGGGGCACCTCCACAGCAGCCCGCCGACAGGGGTCCTCCGAGCACTTAGCCTCTCTCCGACAGCTTCAGCCTCTGGCCTTCGGTTGGGCAACAGACGCTTCCAGCAGCTTCCTCCAATCATCTTGCTCAGCTGGGCTCCCTCCCCCACCTGTCCGTGTGTCCGTGCAGCTCCGGCTCGGCCCCCTCGGTTGTATCTTCCCACGTGTGCAGTGACCTGTGCCTTTTTCTATTCCTTTTGTTGTTGCTTGAAAAGAAACAAACAAAACATACACACACATACATAAACCACACGAGGAGTCTGAGGCTGTGAATACTTTGTGCTTTTTTGAGAAAGGGGTCAGCAGCCACCTCCCAAGGCTGGCAAGAGGCAGCCATTTGCCGAGGTATAGGGGATGCACTGAGGGAGGGGGGGAAAAAAACTTTAAAAAATATATAATTAAATGTAAAAGCAAGCACTCCTATGTACAGATGTGTATGTCCTATTTATTGCCACTTTACCCCACCCCAGCCAGTGGCCCCAGGCAGCGGGGCACAGACACGGGCTGGGAGACCCCAAGCAGCCTCCACGGCCACGCCCAGAAAACACCCACTTTCTTGTCCTGGGATTTCAACCCAAAATAACTGCAGGTAGAAGGTAGGAAGAGGCTGGCTGGTTCCCCCAGGGCTCCCAGATGCCCACATGGTCTGACCAGGCCCTGGGTGGGAAGGAGCTCCATCCATTCCTGGTCCCCAGCACCTGACCTAGGCCTTGCTCTCTCTCATGGCCCCGCCACGGGCTGCTTTCCTTGTTCTAGAAAGCACCAGCAAGGCTGGAGTGGCAGGGCCCAGCCCCTCGGGGTCAAGATCCAAGGTGCGGAGCCTTGCCATTCCAGAGTCTGGGGCTTGGGTTTCCTTTCACATTTGGTCCCTGGAATACAAAGGGCCCTTTTCCTCCCTGGCTGGCTTTACGGGCAGGCGCTGGGGACTGGAAGTTTGTAGGACTGGTTCCCCACCCAGTCCCCCCCCCATCCCCCTCACCCCCCCGCCACACACACACACACACACACACACACACTCACACACACACACACACACACACACTCACACACACACACTCTGTCAGACTCCACTCCCCTCAGGAAGTACACAAACCAAGGCTGGTGGGAACTGCCCAGTCCTGTTTTGTTGGCTTAAATCGCTTTTTTGAAAAATGCTATAAAAATGAACATCTAGAAAGAGAGGCTGCTGTTGGATATTTACCCCAGATCCCCAGATTCTCCTGATCTGGGTGGGGAAGGGGGTCCGTTGCCCTAAGTCGTTTGAATTCTTCTCCAAAACCATGGGTTCTAGCCAGCGCCTCCATCCCCATCCCCAGCTCCCCCTGCCAGAAGCTGCCCTGCATCTGCTGGGGCAGAAACCTGCTTTGTAAGGAAAAGAACATGACCGGAAGTTAAATCCCAGGTTGAAATATGGAATTGGAACTCTAACATGCTTACCCCACTCTGGGAGAGGTGACTTTCCCCCAAAACCCTCCAAAATTACCCCCTTGTTTCTACAAGGGGGAGAGCACGTGGCCCCGGGCTGGATGCTGGGGGCCTCCCTGCCAGTCCCATCTGCAGCCAGGCGGTAGGAGTTCTGCGCCCCCCGCCCCCCTCCCCTCATAGAGGCTCCTGGGCTGTTCAGGGGAACACCATGCTATGGGGAGGGTCCAGGCTCCTCTGTGAGCTCCCCAAACTCAGCCGTAACTCCTCAACCTCTGGTTCAGGGCCCTTCCTTGCTGGGCCCCTGCTGAGTGGACAGGCCAGTCACTGGCCCAGCTGCCACCCACAGCAACCAGGTCATTTTCCTTTGACCTCACTTGGAGCAAAGACAAATAGGGGCACAGAGGGAAAGGGTCTCTTGAGGGGCTGCTGGGCTCCCAGGGCCTGGGGGTAGGTGAGCAAGCAGTTCTCAGCTGCCTGACCCCCAGTTCGGGACTCTCACCCACCCTGGGAGAAGCCAGCAAGCTGGGCTCTGACCACATTGGCACTGGTATATGCCGGCAGGAAGTGGGAAGGAACCCAGGCCCAACCCAGGCCAGGGCTTTCCTCACCCTCGCCTTCTAGTCCTCTCCCTGGGGCTGCCCAGAGACTAGAGACCTCGAGTGCAGAGGCCTGGGAGCTGGGTAACAGGCACTGCTTCAGCCCAGACGGAAAGCTCCCTGGGCACGGTCTTCCAGCCTCAGCCCCACAGAGCAGCAGACTGGGTGCTCTGCAGGACTCACCCCTCACCTTGGGGCTGGCCACACTCCTCCACCCGCTCTGCTCGCCCAGCTCTCCTGGTCATCATTCCTCCCTGTCCTCCACCCACCGAGGTTTTCCTCCCAGGAGGTACAGTGCAGGCAGGGACGGTGTGGCCAGCAGGAGAGGGTCCTCATGGTCACTTGGGCCACAGACACAGGCAGGGGGACAAAGACCAGGAGTCACTGGAGGCCCGTTTCTCAATGCCAGGGACACAGTAGCACAAACAAAGTCTGGCCAAGGGGCTGCTGCTCCACACGGGTGCTCCGAGGAGCGGTATCGATGCCACCTGAAGGGGTCCGGTGTCTGGACAGAGCTCTGAGCCCTCTGCCTGACTCCACTTCCCGAGCACAGAGCCCCAGCCCACACGCATACCTTCATCATTCGGTGAAAGACTCGCTCCGTGCCATTCCCAGCCCCCGGCCCTGCTTCCAACCACTTCTGAGTCTCCTGTTCCCCTGTGACACCACTGCCCAGGGTGAGAAGGCGGTGGAGAAAGCAGTGCTGACTGGTCGGCACGGACGCCCATTGTGTGCTCTGTTAAATGTGCCCCTCCTTGGCCCAGGCCTGCTCCAGTCCCGAGGGGTTGGCAGGAAAGAGGAACAGCCTGCTGAGTTTCAGAGACAACCTGTGCTCCCAGGCCCGCCCTTCAGGACACCCTTCACCCTCAGCAAGCTCCAGGCCATTCTGGAGCTAACCCTGTTCCTCTCGGAGCAACCTTCCCCAGGTGCCCCACCTGCTGCTGGCACTCTGGCCCCACCCACTGAGGCCCTCCTGGAGCCCGATGGTGGTGGACTGCCCACTCTCCACCTCCCTCACCCCCAGCTTCCAGACCCACAAGTCCCCCTGCCTCCCTCTGTGGGAAAAAGAACGAGAGAACTCAATTCAGATCCCTCGTGCCCCTACTCCATTCCCACCTGACCCTTTGGAAGGGGAATCAGCAATATATCTGAGCCGAGTTGCTCTCTAGTCCCTTCTTCAGACAAATCCTTCTTTAGTGAAAGTCCTGCCTGGGCGGCCATCCTTGGGGACCGATCTGCAGCCTTGTCCGAGGGGAGAGAGGGAGTTCCCTGGGGCCCGTGCCACAAATCTGCTTCTGTGTCGTGAATCCCGTCCGCTTTCCATTAGAAAACTGCTTGGGCACTTACGATCACTTTACTAAACTTAGTGTTAAAAAAAAAAAAAAAAAAGAAAGAAAGAAAGAAAAGAAACAGAAAAAGGAAACGTAGGCAAATGTAAGATACACACTCTCTGTAAGATAAATATTTGCCTTTTTTTCCCCCCTAAAAGGTGTGTGTATTCTGTCTGTGAAATTGTCTGTAGAGAATTTCTATGTTCTTAAATGGCAATACATTCCAAAAATCGTACTGTAGATATGTACAGCGGCCACACCGGGATGGGGTAGTTTTGCCTGTAATTTTATTTAATCTCCAGTTTCTACACTTGCATCTTGCAATGTTGGTATGGTATATATCAGTGCAAAAGAAAAGAAAAAACTCAACAAAACAAAACAAAAAAATCCACGCAGGTCTAAAGCACAGAGTCTGATGTACAAAAGGAAGAAAAAAATGCTCAGTATTGATGTGTGTGACCTTTGTTGTAAATTACATCTGTACTGTGAATGAAAAGTTTTTACAAGTATAATATAATTGCCTTTATTACAGCTCTGGCTGGGTGTTCAGCCTGAGGATATTTTTTACAAAAAACACACAGCATGTTGGAATAAATTTGAAAATCCCAACATAGCCCTGCTTGCCTGGCTCCTGGTTTTTCTCGAGAGCTGTGGAATGCCGGAGTGGGAGGGACATGAATGTTTCCAGTGCTTGATATACTGTAGAGCAATCAGGCCCAGAGAAGGGAAGTGGCCAGGCCACGGTCACACAGCTGGGGACTCTGGGGACCCCTGGCTTCCAGACCTGGCGAGCAGGCACCAGACCAGTGGCCACATGGTCTGGGATCTATATTTGTTTCCTAGATCTGCCAAAGCAAATTGCCATAAACTAGGTGGCCTCACACAACCAAAATTCATTCCCACAGGGTCCCAGAGGCCGGAAGTCTGAAGTCAGGTGCGGGCAGGGCTGGTTCCAGCGGGAGGCGGAGGGAGAATCCGCCCCATGCCTCCCTCCTAGTGGCTGGGGGCTGCGACCAGTCCTTGATGCTCTCTGGTCTGTCGCTGCATCACTCAGATCTCAGCCTCAGCCTTCACAACTCTGCCTTCTCCGTGTGGCTCTTCTCCCCTCTCTTCCAAGAACGCTCCTCATAGGATTGCAGCCACGCTAATCCACGATGACCTGATTTTGAGATCCTTGATTACATCTGCAAAGACCCTTTTCCCCAATAAATTCTCACTCATATGGTCTGGGGATATGGACATGGAACCAGATGATGGCATGGCCACTCTGCCTGTGTGATCTTGGGCGAGTTAAACGAGCTCTGTGGGCCTCAGTTTCCTCATCTGTAAAGTGGAGGGTAATCGTGAGGATTAAATGAGACTGTGTATATAGGATCTAAAGAACCTTGAACATAGTAGTAAGCCTTCAGCACATGTCCTCTGAGCAGGCCTTGCATTTGGTCCTGGGTGACAGGATGAAAAAGATAGGTGTGGGTCCTTTGGCACTCACAGTGATTTTCTGAACACCAGTGAGGGGCCATCCAGTGACTACAACAGATGGTCCCGCCCTCAAAGAGCCTACATTCTAACAGGAGAGGCCGTCCTTAAGCAAATAATGACATCATTAATTACTCAATCACAGGGACCAGAATTGCTGTGGCAGCGAGAACAAAAGCTGTCCACCAGAGAGTGAGTCACCCCAGAAACCTTCCCTGGAAAACTCCTGAATATGGGTGGAGGAGGGGAAGGCAAGAGCCACTGAAAAGGTTGATGAGCCACCAGGAGGGGTCCTCCAAAGCCTATTTATTTCCCACACCCCCAAGCAATTAATTCCGTTTTGACACTCCCTAGGATAGCACCAGATCCCACAGGTTAATGCCAACTGTAAACCCAAGTTGCCACCTGTGCTTCTGCTGGATCAGAGGCTCCCACCAACCCCTCCTTGAGTTCAACTAATTTGCTAGAATGGCTCACAGAACTCAGAGAAACCTTTGCTTACATTTGCCAGTTTGCTGTGTAAGGATAGAAGGATTTCTTGCTTTCTCTGAGCATACCACTCTCCCAGCCCTCCACACGTTCACCAGCCCAGAAGCTCTCAGAACCCTGTCCTTTGGGTTCTTACAAAGACTTCATTTCACAGGTATGATTGGCTAAATTGTTGGCCATGGGTGACCATTCCACCTAGAGAAAGTCAGGAGGGTGGGACTAGTTCCCTTTTTAATTACGCAACCTGTAATGGGCGCGTACTCTTTCACTAGGACGTGTCAGTACGTCACACCCGGAGGACATAATTTCATATTATTTTTTTTTAATTTATACTTAATTAAAATAAATGATATATATATTTTTTCATTCATTTATATATAAAGCACAAAGGAAAATACAAAATTACAAAAAAAAATAGAAAAGAATACCAACAAAAAAAATGGAAACATTGAATTAAAAAATTATAAATTTTACAAACAATTATAAAGATTACAAAAAATATATACCGTCCCTCTCAGGCGCAACATATATTTCCAGGACGTATTCATACGTCCTACCCTTTCCTGATATTGTTTACGTTTGACGTATTTATACGTCCCGCTCAGAACAGGTTAACCTTCTAACCACGTGCTTGGTTCTTCTGGCAGCCAGACCCCTTCTCAGGTTACCTAGGGCCAAGGTTGGCAAACTGCGGCTCATGAGCCACATGCGGCTCTTTGGCCCCTTGAGTGTGGCTCTTCAACAAAATACCACGGCCTGGATGAGTCAATTTTGAAGAAATGGTGTTAGAAGAAATTTAAGTTTAAAAAATTTGGCTCTCAAAAGAAATTTCAATAGTCGTACTGTGATATTTGGCTCTGTTGACTCATGAGTTTGCTGACCACTGATCCTAGGGGCTTTCCAAAAGCCACATTATTAACATAACAAAAGATATATTTATAGCTTGGGTGATTCCAGGGTTTTTAGGATCTGCCCTGTGCCAGAAACAGGGAAGAAGACTACATATATATTTCTTATTATTAATCACAATATCACAGGCCTTCTGTTAATGGTGAATGGCACCAGATATTACTGGCAAAGTTAGACCTCAGTCCTTGAGTTTAGCTAAGCGAGAACTCTAATTATAAGACAAAGTTTCTTTAGAAAGTTGCAGAGGTAGAAGTGAGCCAGCTGGGCTGTGTGGACTCAGGAAAAAGTTACAGAGGAAATAAAATTAAAAAAAAAAGGGGGCGGGGGGCTTGGAGCTTAGGAGGAAGGAAGCAAGGTTATGCATCTTGAGGGAAGAAAGGAGGAAGGAAAGGCATTCGTGTGTGTGTGTGTGTGTGTGTGTGTGTGTGTGTGTGTATGTGTGTGTGTGTGTGTGTGTGTGTGTGAGAGAGAGAGAGAGAGAGAGAGAGAGAGAGAGAGAGAGAGAGAGAGAAAGGGAGAGGAAGAGAGAGGAGAGAGGTGGGGACATGAGAGAGGGGAAGGGAGAGAGAGAGGAAGAGATAGAGCATTGAGTCCTTCATCTTGAGGGTTTTTATCTGGTTTCCAAATGTAGGGATTTTAGGGGGGTCTCAGGGGAAGATCTCAACAGAACATTCATCAGCTTTTTCAGGTGTGTCCTCTCAGGTCATGGTCTCTACTGATCGGTTAGCATTGTGAAAGAAAAAAGCCACATGCTAACCTGACAAGCTCAGGGAAGGCCTGCGTGGCAGTCTTGCAAACCCAGAGACCTAAGATAACCACAAAAGATGGTTTGAAAATTAAATATCTAACAGGTTATAGTAGGTAGTCATGTCCCAGATATTTTCCCAGACAAAGATCAACTTTGATCTTTTTACTGAGCCCATTTGCCTTTTTGCCTCTAAGATAACATATCTGTGAGATGTCTGGGTAACTTGTAACTTCCCTTTTTCCGGAGCCCCTGGGGAACAACCAAATGTGGTGGGCACCAGGACAGATGCCTCAAATTCCTTCTTTATCATATTAATTGTTCCTGCACTCACCTGAGTACACCTCCATCATTCTACTTTTTATCCAATCCCAGGGGTTTCCCACCGCTTTGCTTTCTCCCGCCTCCTTAATCTAACACCAATGAATTTCATGTAACCCACCTATGTGCCTCCTTTGATTTCGGTGTATAAATAGAGAAATGTAACCCGCCATTCTTCGGAGCATTATCTCAATCCCTTGAGGTTCTGCTTCCCGGCATATGTCAACAGTTTTGGCTCAAATAAACTCATAAAAAAATTCTTTACAGGTTTCAATGGTGTTTTTCGTTAGCAGCATCCATGCAGTTGGTCCTGTTCGCCATGGTTCCCTTTGTCTAGTTTTGCTGCTTCGCTGGACCAGGAACTGAAAAACAACGGAGGCCTAAACATTATCTGTAGTTTGATCAAACCTCTGACTGTGGTCAACAGACCTGAGGCTGGCTTTGTTGCTGGCATTATTTGATGTTTGCCAGAATACCATTGTCCTGGGGGCTTAATGCTTAAGGAAATGCTATTTAGTTCAAGGGCTTGTATGGGAGCTCTATGAGGTTATTCTTTGGTCCCTTGCTCCTCCTCTAAAGGGGTCTACCACATGACAGGGGAGGAAAGGCCAGGGAAGGCTCCAAACTGCATACCATTTATATGTTAGGGGAGGAAAGGTAACCCTGGGGCCGAGGTCCCACCCTACAATACTTGTTTTTCTCAGTTTTGGCCGTTGCTAGGCACCTGGGGCTTTCCACCCTGGCGACCTTCTATACCTGGCCTATCTTTCCTACTCTGCTCACGTCTGCCTGCTGTATCACTTAGGATAAAACACTGGCATGGCCACTCGATACCCGTGAGATATAGAGTGAGCACTAAGAACCTGTGAGGGCCTGTTTGTTTCAGCATCAAGAGGATCATTACTGACTAAGAGAAAAGGGGGCCTAGCACAGTGCCCGGCTCCAGGGCAGGCCCTTCGCAGATACTGCTGCGAGTTGAGTAGAGTTGAGTAAACGGTGGAGGCCGGTGGTGGTGGTTGAGGACTGAAGGAATGGTGAGGAAGTGAGATAGCAGATCCTGACACCTGCCCAGGGGCCTGGGGTGGAGAGCAGGAGAGAGCTGTGTGGCAGCTGGAGGCAGGCATGGGGTCCAGGGAAGAAGGACTTGAATGTGTTTAGGGTCTGGCGTGAAGGAGATGGTGAGATTCAAGCCTGCTTGATTATGAGGAAATGCAGACACTTCTCCCATCATGGCCAGTGACCCCAGAAGAGGAGTAGGGGAGGGAAGAGGGGAATAAAGGGGAGAGGAGAGAGCAGGGGAGGGAAGAAGGGAGGAGAGAGAAGAAGGGAGGGGAGGGAAGAGGGCAGGGGAAGTCAGTGAGTCTGCTGCTTGGTGGCAGGGACTGAGGGCCTTCCTGCAGAGGAATTTTTCTTTGAAATGGAGTGAAGCCACCTGCGGGCAGGAAGGCGGAAGTTACTGGGGAAAGACTGGAGGCCTGAGGAGCTGGGAATGACCTTTGCAGGGAGCAGGAGAAAGCCACGGAGAGACACCAAGGCTCCCTGTGGTGCTGATGGCCAGCAGACACTTCTCTCAGCCTGTGGCTTCTCCCGCAGTGCTCAGCAGCCGTGCCCGGGGCAGGGAGGGGCTGGCAGGTTCACCCAGGGTGGGGGCTTTGCCAGGCCCTGAGACAGACGGACCGTGGGTACCACTGTATGGGGGGGAGAGTACTGACAAGTGGAGAGGTGCGGTCACGGAGCACTGAATTTGTGGGCTCAGAAGGAGGCAAACAGAAACAGGCCGATGTGGAAAAGGCCAGTGTCATGTGGCAGATTCTGATAAAAACAGTGAAGGAAGGCTGTGGGTTATCCTAGCTTATTTTTCTAGAGATGGGACAGCTGTGATGGAGCCGGTGTTGACCACGGGGGAGGGTATAGAGAGGGAAAGAGACGCCACGGTAGAGGAAGAGGCCAGATGTGCTTGTGCAGTGTGGTGACTGTGTCCCTTAGGTGCAGAGTGAGGTCATAGACGCCAGGGCTTGGGCGGAGACCTGGGCTCTGAGCCAAGGTGTATCAGTCAGGACAGATGCCGTCTCGCTGGAGAAACAAGCAGCCCCGTCTTTGTGCCAGGCCCTGCGCCCAGCATCTTACTCACCCCACAGAGTTCCCATACTCGTGAGCATGAACGGTGCGCGTGAGTTCTCTGAAGGACCAGCCACCTGCCCCGTGCCACCTGCCACAGGCCTCCCACAGCTGCTCTCTCTGGAATTCACAAAGCACTTTCACTCTGGAAGGCGGGATGGGCCACACACCCCATTTTAAAGGTGAAGGATAGAGACCGAGACCACAGACTGGCAAGTGGCAGGGCCTCCGACCCCAGCCACCCTGACCCAGAGCCTTGGAAGCCTGTGCTGCCGTCTGGCACCGAGGCCCGAGCCCAGCTTTGCCCGGCTCCCACTCCGGGGTTGGGCTGGGCCTGCAGCACTCAAGCATCCAGCCTCACCCCTAGACCTGGGCCCTCTCTGAGCTCAGGACCCGAGTCCACGCTCTGTCCTGCAAACTCCCAGGTCCAGCAACAGCAGGCAGGACAGCCTCGGAGGCAGGTGAGCCTGAGATGGCATGAGCGAGAGAAGCAGGAGGAAGGAGGAGTCCGGGGAGGCAGAGAGGGCTGAGGGAGCACATGGGGAGGAGGGGGGGGTTTGCACTGCATGGGGTCTTCTTGGGCTCCTGAGATCCTGGGCGGAGTGGGGGATGGGGTGGAGCACCAATCACCTCACCGCCTTTGTAGAGGAAGAAGATAGTTCAGACAGGGAGGCTGCTTCCCAGTCATAGCGGTAAGTCGGGGGGGGGGGGGGGGAGAGCTGGGACGTAAAACTGAGCCCTGCATTTGGTGGCTGGCTTCCTATGGAGAGAGAATTGGGCCGCTTTGCTACCCAGCAGCCCTCCAACCTGGCCTGGGGGTGCGGTACCCCAAGGTTCACATCCTCCGATCCCAATCAAATCCACTTGAGGGAGACACAGCTGCCAATCACCTCCTTTTATAAACGGGAGAACTGTCGTCCAGAGCCGGGAAGAGTCTGGCCCGAGGCCAGGGCTAAGATTCCCAAACCCTGGGCAGAGCCACCTGTGCCACCCCACCCACGGCTTCTCTACCCCAGGCCCAAGTTCACCTGCCCAGCTCTCCTGTCCGGCTCTGCCTTTTTAGGAAAGGAAAAGAGCAGGCGGACGGGCAGGTTGCCATGCTAATCCACCGGCTCCTGGCAGCTCTGGTTACCGTGGTTTGGGGCCCGGGGAGCTAGGCTTGGGAGTGCCAGCCCAGCCAATGGGTGTTGCCAGCCGAGCTCCCCTGCCAGAGCCATACAAGGCCTTGCTGCGGCCCAGTCCTGAGCACGGCACAGGGCAGCCCCGGGGCCGGCACCTGCCCCGCCCGGGAGCCTGCCAGCCCTGCACGTCTTCGGACTCTGCCTAATCCAGCCTGGGAGCAGGGAGGGCTGTGCTGCACGTGCACAGGGGCCAGGGCTCCCCAAGGTCAGGAAGGTGGCAGTGCCAGGGCAGTACCAGGGCAGAGACCGGAATCCGGGCAGGGGCCTAACCAGCAGTGGGGATCCAGCTTGGGGCAGGAAGCGACAGAGCCGAGGCCTGGTCCAGGCTGAGCCATCTCTTGACAAGCTGGCCACCTGTCCTGCCCCCTCCACTGCTGGGAATAGTCTCAGCCAAGTTAGTATCTGATCCCTTCTGGGATCTTCCCAGGGTCCAAATTCCAATTCCTCCAACGCGTCCTGGGTCTACAGCTGCATGCACCTCGCAGAATTAGGGTGCCCAAGAGAGTGTGCCTTTTGTGGGCCCATCATCACTGCCGTGGGTGAGGCCCTGGGATGATAGAAGCACGTGGGGACAGGCAGACCTCCCTCCCCTCCCCGACCCCCAGCAGAGCCCATAAGGCCTCTAACTCTGTGGTCGGCAAACTGCTGCTCATGAGCCACATGTGGCTCTTTGGCCCCTTGAGTGTGGCTCTTCCACAAAATACCACAGCCTGGGTGAGTCTATTCTGAAGAAGTGGCATTAGAAGAAGTTTAAGTTTTAAAAATTTGGCTCTCAAAAGAAACTTCAATCGTTGATATTTGGCTCTGTTGACTCATGAGTTTGCCGACCACTGCTCTCACTTAATGCTCCTGAGATCCCTGGGAAGTAGGATGTCTTGGCCCCTTTGAAAAGCAAGGAAACTGAGTCACAGAGAGGTTATCTGCCTGAGGTCAGGATGCCAAAATTCAACCCCAGAGCGGTGTGACTCTAGACCACTGCACCATGCAGACCCTCTCCCCTGGGAATCTCCGATCCTAGGGAGATGGGGGCTGCCATTTTGACCAAAGCATGAATGGAGGAATGAGAGTCAGTGTAGGAGATAAGAGGACCCTTTGCTGCTGAGTGAGGCAGGGCTTCCCTTGGTGCCCAGGCCGTGGCCACAGCTACCATTGTGCACCGCAGCCCGCCGCCTGGCGCTCCCTGGTCCCCGCCGGCAGTGAGATTTGTCTCAGAAGTCACACAGGGTGCGAGCAGACGTGTGTGTCCTACGTGGGCCAGGCTAAACTTGGGGCCAAGACTGCAGTTCTCTCCGGGGCCACCCGGCAGGTGAGGGAAAGGTGGCAGTGGTTGGGGGGGCGGGGGGGCACGGGTGACGGGCTGGGCTGGCAGCCGGCTCTGTTTGCTCACCCAAGAAGAGAGGAGATAAATATAGATGCAGGATTACTCAGACACAGCCTGGGAAAACCTGCTCCGAGCCTCCGCTTCAGCCCTGGCCCAATCTCACCTCTGCTGGCCTGCCCACTCCATGCCCGCTGCCAGGCCTGCCCGCCTCCTTCCTGGACTCCCCAATGGGAAGCTTTGGGACAGCCCTTCCTACTCGCTCTCCCGGGGCGGGGCAGAAACTGAGGTGCAGAGAGAGCAGGGTGCTTGCTCCAAGTCCCACAGCAAGCCAGGAGTGGGGAAAGCGGGGGCGGCCTCGCGCGGGAGTCATCTTTGCAGGCCCAGGCACTACACCACCCAGACTCAGTTTCCCCTTTTATGGGGTAAGGGGGTGAACCCAGCCTTCACCTTCCTTGGGCCTGCATGGAGGATGGAGTGGGTGGCCCTCCCGCAGAGAGGAGCTGAGGCCGGGGTCTCACGCACGAGATGTCGCCCCAGCAGCACGCGTCCAACTCAGGCGCTCCAGGGTGCGTGAGCCAAGTTTCAGCCGTGGGGCTTCGGGGAAGTGGCTGAACATACTGGTGCCTCAGTTTCCTCATCTCGAAAGTGAGGATAATAATGATTATTATTCTATGTTCTGATAGGATAGAAACATTACATACTTGTACATATCTATAAAATAAAAGGGTAATATGCTAATTAGGCCGGAGGTCATTTCAGACGTCCTTCCTGAGGAAGCCAGGGCCGGAGGGAAGCCATTGCTAGCAGCTGGGGAAAGGAAGGCCTACTTTTGCACGAATTTTCGTGCATCAGGCCTCTAGTAGCATAATAATAATAATAATAATAATGCCTAATAATGGCGCCAGCCTCCTAGAGAGTTAGGAGGATTGGATGAGTTACTACATGCAAAGCTCTTCCGCAAGCACCTGGCACAGAGCAACTGCTCCACGCATGTTTATTATGGTGATCCAGCGGAAGCAGGTGGGGGCTGGGATACCAGGGGCTTGGGGGCCTGGCTCCACGGCTCCGATCCTCCGAGAAAATGGCCTGGCCTGGGCTCTATGGAGCACAGGTTTCCGCTGTGCTGTGGCCCCTGCGGCCCCTCCCTCCCTTCCCTGGCCCTCCTGACAGCTTCTAGAGTCAGGCAGTCACCGCTTTGAATGCTGGCTCCTCCACATGCAGGCTGTGTGACCTTAGGCACGTAACTGGCCCTCTCCAAGCCTCAGATCTCACTTTTATCCCTCCTGGGGTTGGTATTTGGGTTGAGCAAGGGAGTTTCTGGGAAACATCCCGCTCAGCCAGGTAAATGGGCTCTCCACACTCCATCTCACGCTGACCTCCTTCTCTTGCTTTCTCCAGTGGCAGTGAATTTGGCCCAAACAAGGCCACGCTTAGTGCATCACCTTCACACATGCAAGGGCTCTTGGCTGTGGGAAACACGCACTACCTCCTCTTGTGTGAGAATGCAGGTCTCCAGGCCTGTAGGAACGTAAGGATTCTTAGTTCCCTCGCACACAATAGCTCCTTGCTCCTCTCATGGACTCATGCGTGTCCTCACAACATCGGTTCCCCTCATGCATACAAGAACACATAGAGCACAGGTGTGCGTGGACACAGAGAGACATGTGATGCCAGGTGAGCCCCTGCACATCCTCACCAGCACACGCGCTCCCACACTCAGGGGTGTCCTAGCCAGGCCTGGCCCTGAGGTGGCTGTCTTCACAGCAGAGGAATGCAAACAGCTGGGGACGCGACGTGAGGGAGAGGCTCAAGGGAAACCACACAGGCAGGAATCCGGGCAGGCGTGCCAGGCTGAGGCGGGGCGCTCAGGTACCAGGAATTGTGCGGGGGGTTCGGGGGGGGGGGGGGGATGAGTACAAACACTTGCCCTCAGTCTCTCCCATCACCCTGTGTCCTCAGAGTCCCAGGACTTGGAGGCCAAAAGGTCTCACAGATCATGGACCTCTCCCCCGGCAGCAAGCAGGTTCTCCCTTGCTGGGTGGCAGGTCCTATCTCTCTGAGCAGCAGCAGCCTGGTCTGAGTGGCGAGGGGCCATACCAGGTGGCCTTCCTCACGGGAGACAGAAGAATCTATAAGCATGTTGTGAGGAGGAGGTTATCATTGACTCGCATCAAGGGAGAGGATGGAGAAAATGTGGAAGCCACTAAGACTCTTGGATAGCACTCGTGCTGACCCAACAACCATGGTGTCCTGAGGCGCTTGTGTCTAGAAACCACCTCCCTGACTGCTCACGAAGGGGACATTGCTCCCCATTTATAGACACAGAATCTGAGGTGCAGAGGTGGATAGCCTACCCAGGTCCACAGCCCAGTGTCTTACCACCGTGTGGTGTGGCCTCTGCCACTGGGGAGGCGTTTGTGCCTGAGGCCTAAGCCCGGCGGTTAGCATGACAGGCACTGTCCCACATGCATGGATCTCTGGCCCCAGGTGGCAGAGTGACCTTCCGGGGCCCCTGCATCCTCAACCTTCGCCAGGTCACAGCTGGGCTACCTATGGGTACAACACTACACGGGGAGGGCCCGGGCTCAGAGCCATCTGAGGACTTTGATCTCTCCCACCCGTGCCCATCGCTGGGGACCAATTGAGACTGGATAGGTGTCATGTTGGGGTACCAAGAGAGGGCAGTCCTAAGGTGGGAGCGGGGCCTCTCCCAGGTCAGCCCTGGGGTGTGGTGAGGTCATCGCTGTCTCTCCTGCATAGAACATATGGCCGAAGAAGGACAGAAGCCAAAGCCTGAACAGTGGTGGCTGGTGAGGACCCCAGTGAAGACCTGCCAATGGCAGAGCCCCTGAGACCAGAATTGCACCCGTGGCCTCCATCCCCAGCTGTTTTCCGGAAGGGGCTGGGCTGGTGTTGGAGGCACTATGCCCTGGTGTTCGGGACCTTATGGATGAGGGGAGGGAGAATGGAGAGAGTGTGCGAAAATACCCCCACCCAGAGGACCCTCCCTACACCCCATTGGTCACGCTGCCGTGCCCCCTACAGGTTCTACCCATAGCCTTGGGGAAGCTAACCTGGGAACATGATGGGATAGTCATGGGAGGTCCTAGCAGGCAAGCCACATGCCCAAGGCCACCCAGGGGAGGAAGAATTCAGACTCCAGCCACCACTGCTCCTTCTGAGGACACCCCGAAGTGGACCCTCAAAACTTCCCGTGGCACGAGCCAGGGCTGGCCGCGTCAGAACCAGCCAGCCTGTTTCCATGCCCAGCCTTCCCCACGGCCCAGGAGGAGGGTCCACACCCTTCAGGGAGCAGGGGGACCCAGTCCCATGGCCCCAGCTCCCACCCGCTCTGAACCAGTGCTAGACCGTGGCCTGAGCCACGTGACTTCGCCTCTCTGAGCCTCAGTTTCCGCCAGCAGCAAAGCCACCACTGAGGGCCACTCTGACCATCAGGTGGCAGCGCCTTTAGAAAGACCCAGGCACCGCCATGTGGAGTTTCCAAAGACTTCCCGAGCTCCCGTACTTTCCCAAGTGCTTCTAGGCTAGGGATTTGCTACCCGACACGGGGTTCTGGGGAGGAAGAGCAGGCCAGCCTGTTGTCAGCGGGCCGGACCCGGACCCAGACCCAGGAGTGACAGAGGGAAACGCACAGTAAGCGGGACGCAGGGCTTGGAGGACTCATACTCTGCTTCCTTCTCCCACACCAATGGTGTCCCTGGGCAGCCTTAGGGTCTTGCAGTGGCCTTTGGACCTGTGTGCCACCCACTGGCCCTCCCAGAGCGGCTGCCTTCCTCCATCCGCGCCCCCCCGCCCCCCCCCCCCCCCCCCCACACACACACACACACGCACAAAACACCGGCAGACCTTCCCCAGGTTGCCTCCCTGTGACCCCGGCAGGGTGCTGGGGCAGCTGGGAACGGGCCATTCAGAGCAGAGAGAGCCCTGCGGCTGGGGCGGGCGGGGCCTCCGGTCCCCGGAGTCCCCGGGGCAGGAGCGGAGGGGGCGGGGCGCACGTGGCCTCGCTGCCCGCGGTGATGTCAGGCCCGCCGCGCCCCGCTCCCAGCACGTTCGTTCACAGATTGGGGAACACATTCCTCCGCGCTGACTCACGGCTGTCAGGCTGTCACGTAGCACGCTGCCGCATGCAGCTTTGCCCAAAATTGGTCGTGAGGCGGGCCCAGCAGGCAGCTGCAGGTCGGCCGTTTGTTCCCGCTCCATGCTCCTCAGCAGCCGCTCTGAGCCCGCAGCCTTTGGACTTCCCTAGCAGGCAGGAGAGGGAGAAGCATGGGGGTCCTGCGGGTTTGAGGGCCAGGGAGGTTTGAGGCGGTGGGGTTGTGAGTGGGGAGGGGAGGGTGAGCAGGGCCTAGGGGGTGGGCTGGGTGGTCAACACAGGCCCCGGGGCACTGCTTGTCTTTAAGCCTCAGTTTCCCCCTGTGCCAAGTGGGGATGTGCAGGGCAGGATTGTAAGGGCTCGGCATGCATTATCTCACCTAAATCTTACACCAGCTCTGTGGAAACCGAGGCAGGGACACTGGTTTCCCTGAGGTCACACAGAGGAGCTGCACGGCTAGGATTTGACCAGGTTTTAAGGTTCCCAAGGCTGCATCCCTTCTACGCTGATGTGTGCTGTGCAGCCTGGCACACAGTGTGTCCTCTCTGCCCCTTCACAGCTGACACCAGGTCCCTGCCTGCATCTCACTGAACCTCCCTTCACACCTACAAAGTGCTCCCACCGGGGGTCATGGGAGGAAGGAAGAGGAGAAGGCGGATTTGGTTCAATATCCATCCCTTGGTCATCTGCACCAACACCAAAGTGCAGAAAGGTGCCAGGCTGAGCCGGGATCATCAGCAGAGGAGCCTACACTGGGAAGGCCCTCCTTAGGCAGCCCGGAGGCTGGGGAGCACTGAGTTGCCTAGGCTGTTAGGAAAACCAGGCAGAGGGAGGGTCCCTACCATGATCCCTCCTGGTTCCTGAGAAAGGGGAGACCTTTAGCGCTGTAGGGTGTCGGGTGAGGGGCCTGCCCTGAGTGTGCAGACACTAGGTGGCCTTGCAGCTGGTGACCTTGCTCCCAGGTGCTCACATAGACTGGGAAGTTTTTTCCAAACTTGATGTCATCCCCCAAGGGCCCCTCTGAGAGTCCAGGGAAGGCTCTGAGGAAGTCCCCCTCCCTCCCCACCCAGGACCGGTCTGGGTTCCACCTGGCCAGGACCTCCATGGCACAGATTCTAGCTGACTCCATTGGACCTCAGGAAAATGTCCATTCCCTGCGGGGCATACAAGGCCTGTGGTGTGGCCTCCAAGCTCCTGTCCCATCCCCAAGTCCCTCACACTTTACTCCAGCTCCTAGGACATGCGTGCTCTTCCACACCTACCAGACTGACCCATGCCGTTCCCAATGCCTACAATGCTTTCTCGGCCTTCATAGTCTCACTTAAATGTCTCTTCTGCTGGGAAGCCCTCCTTATCCTCAAGGCAGAGTGAGCCCTGGCTGGTGTGGCTCAGTTGGTTGAGCATCCAGTGCACAGAATGGTCATGAATTCGATTCCTGGTCAGGGCATATGCCCAGTGGTGGGCTGGAGCATGCGGGAGGCAGCTGATCCATGTTTCTCTCTCACATCAATGTTTCTCTCTTTCTTCTCCTCCTCTTTCTCTAAAATCAATAAAAGCAAAAACATGTTTTTTAAAATGTTTTGAGAAGACAGAGGCCTGGAGCTCCTTCTCCATCCTTCCCTTCCAGCCATCACAGAGCCAGGCACAGAGCACACACTGGTCCTTGGCCCGGAGCCGTCATTACAGGCCCTCCATGTTCCCCAGTCCCTCATCCAGGCAAACTGTGATGCCTTTGGGGTCCCTCTCCCCAAATCCCCAAGACCCGCAGACCCAGCCCAGGTCCGACAGAGCAGGTGTGGAGTGTTTGCTGCATGGTGGCAGAGGGCACAGCCTCGCACCCGAAGAGCCTTCCCTTCTCTTCCTGGCTGTGTGACCTTGAGCAGCTTATTCAGCCTCTCTGAACCTTACTGCAGGGCCCTGTCCTGCCCTGCCCTGCCTGCTTCCCAGGCCTGCCTGGAGAATCCAATGAATGAAGACAGAGAGATTGCTTGTCACGTGGGCACAGCTCCCCACACAGCTGCCATTATCACCAGGTCATTATTACAAACCTACTGTGCCCGAGGCCTGGGTTCCAAGGCTGGGTGGCTGGGTGGCGGGCGGGCAGGCGGGCGGTGAACTCAGAAGCAGCCGCGGCCCTGGCTGACTCAGGCGGAGGAGGCATGGGCAGAAATGGTTGCTTTATGGTCAGCCTGAGCCAGCCCAGCTGTGGCCCTCCTCTCCCCACCCCCAGGATTCACCCAAATCTGAGGCCATGGGCCTTCCGAGCCCATCAGGCTTCTTATCTGGAGAGATAAAGGCCCCCTCCCCTTGGATGGTGGATCCACTCAGCTGGCTGCCGTATGACCTTGGCAACCCTCACCCTCTCTGGACCAGCCTTGGGGAGTGCTGGGTAAAGGGCAGGCAGTGGCTCCCAGGCATGTCTTCCTGGCAGGCATGGTGGCGGGGGAGGGGGCTAACCCACTATTTCTGGGCCCAGAGGCATGGGTCCTGCTCTCTTCCTGCCCCCTCTCTGGCCCATGCTGGTGGTGTGAGCTCTCAGCACCCCTGTGACATCCTCCTCCGGAAAGTCTGGGGTTCCTATTTTTATTTGACACATGGGGAAACTGAGGCACAGAGTTCAGAGGCTCTCATCCAAAGCCACCCAGCCAGCAGCCAGGACACTGGTGTCTGGGTCTGTAGCCACGGGTCAGGGCCCATCTGCCATAGCCCTCCATTCCCTCCTGGGGTCCTGTCTCTCTCCCTCTAGGATCCTGCCAGGACACCAGCTATGTGCCAGGGATTGGACAAGAATCATCAGCTTATGAGGTCCTAACGTGAACCCATAGGACAGAGCATGACATCCAAGGTCAGAGAGCTGGAATGGCTTGGCTCAGGTCACACAGCCTAAGAGGCAGAGTGCGATTCTGTTCCCTGTACCCCTGTCTGCGCGCGATCCCAGCTGCTTCCCGATCCCACAGGGTTTCAGGGTTCCTGTGACACCGAGCCTCAAGGAACCCGAGGAAGACACTCTGGTCTCACAAACACCCCATGGCTACGGGTGGACAAAGAGGGGGTGTGTTCAGCCTGCCAGGGTGGGCCTACCAGGCCCGCCTGGGCCCGCGGCTCCTGCCAGGCTCAGATGAAAGCGTGAGGTCATTGGGCCATCCCAGCTTCCTGTCCGATCTCGCTACTGTGACTCAGCCCTGACTTACCCAAGCCTCCTCCTCCAGGGGACCCCAGCCATGGCCCGGCCTGGGCTGCCCCACCGTCTCCCACCCTGAGTCACCGCTCACCTCACCAGCCACTCTGCTCAGTGCGCAGGCATCCTCTTCCTCTCCCCAAGCCCCCTGAGTTCCTGCTGCCAAAGGCCCAGGTGCCAGGCTGGGGAGAGGGGGGACTTCTGCTGCTGCTCGCAGACTCCACCTCTGGGCCTGCTTTTAGGGACTCTCTGGCTCAGGCAGGAAAACCTAGAATTGAAGTTGGAAGCTCAGGCTAAGGGTTCAAACTGACCCGGGTTCAAATCCCAGCTCCCTCCTTGCTAAATGGATGATCTCAGACAGGCTGCCTCAGTTTCCTCATCTGCAAAAAAAAAAAAAAAAAAAAAGAAAAAAAAAAGAGGGTAATAATAATAAGCTACATCCCATGAGGGCTCTACATGAGATCACATTGGCCAGGATAGCAGCCGGTGAGGCAAGCAGATCTAGATTCAAACGGCTGTGTGTCCTGGCCCAAGCCCCTTTACCTCTCTGGGCCTCAGGCTCCTCCTCTGCAAAGTGGGATCAATCAGACAAGGGATTGCTGTGGTGATTAAAGGTGATAATACAATATATGTGAAGGGTTTGTGCAGTGGCTGGCATCTGGAACCAGACATGGGTAAACCCATAGCTGAGATTAATTCTTAAAGTGCCAGGCACTGCGTGAGCCCAGGAAGGTTTCAGTGACTAGTGGGGAGATGGGAGTAGATGTTCTGGCTCTTCCCTGGATGAGGGAATTGATTAGGGGAGAGCTCGCTGGGCACTGAAGCTCCAGGGTACTGCCCACAGGCTGAGTTCCGAACATCCCCAGGTGGGTCCAGACGGCTCTCTGAAGAGGTCTCCCTGGGCTACAGCTGGCCTTCCACTTTCCAGTCTCTAGGGCACCCAAAGCGCCCCTCGTTTCATGGGGGACAAAGCGGATACTCGGGCAAGAGCAGGGGCTTGCCCTCAGCCTCTCAGCTGGAAGCAGAACGCAAGCCTGCACCCCCACATTCCCTCTTCCCCGCCTGGGAGCTGCCTCCCCGGACCCAGGACAGCCTCACCTCCCACAAACAGCACTCTGGGGACTCACAGAGCCCATCTGCCTGTGGAGGCTTTTTGAAACCCAGCTGGAAAGCCAGTGTCCCGAAGGCAACAGCACCCAGTGTTTTCCTGGGAACTTACAATGGCAAACTCTGAGCTGTGCGGCCTTCAGCTCACGAAGCATGTGTCTTCGTGTTAACCCACTGCGCTCAAAAGGCAGGATCCGGCGAGCCTTGGCTGGGGTCAGTGGAGGAAGAGTGAACCCTGGAAAAGAATGTCTCCCCATTTCCAGCTCAGCAGGTATTTATTGAGCATGTGATCTGGATGGAGGGTCAGAGGCTGGGAAGGTCACATGGGTGGAGAAGCGCAGTGGAGTAGAAATGGCACTGACCCTGGGGTCAGACAGACCTAGGTTTGAATCCTGACCATCACAGGTCGAGCTAGCCAGCCTCTCAGAGTCCGAAGCCTCGTCTGAAAAAGGATGCACTGACATACCTTGAAGATGATGCTGCAAGAATTAAGTGAGAACAAGAACATGAATTTGCTCTGTAATTGGGTGTAATCAATAACAATAACCACCACTGATGGAGCTCTGGCTCATTTATTCCTTACCACAGACATGTTACCATGCTTATACCCATTTTATAGATGAGGAAACTGAGGCTCAGAGAAGGAGGAAAGGGCACATGTACTTGTAATGAGAGTTGGCTATGAATGAGAACCTTAGCTCAGTTTGACACCAGAAAAGAGACCTTTATGATGAGGCCTAGACAGAGGTGGCTATAAATGAGAACCAGGTGAGTGTTCAGAGAAGGGTCATAGCTCTTGTCTAGATAGAGTTAGAAAGGCTTCCTGGGGAAAGATGTCACTCGTGATAGCCCTTGAAGGATGGGAAGAATAAACCAAATAAGAATGGAAGATGCCTGGCAGGCCCCAGCTTGCACAGAGACATGGAGGTAAGAAAGTCTGCTGTGTACCCAGGGTGTGACAAGGCCTGCGGCCTGGTGGGCGAAAGCCGTGGGCACCTAGATCAGTGTTGGTGAGATGAGGAAGGAATGATAGCTCACAGTCAGACCCCACGCAGCCCCGATGCCAGGTTGGGCATTAGGGCTTAGTGAGACTTCACCCTGACACCGGGCTAGGTCCTCGCTGCAGACTTCCAGCGAAAGCCTGGTTTTCACAGGAAGGCAGCTGTGGCCCAAATCTCAGATCTGGTGAGATACAGCCACTCATATTTTTCATTTCTCTTCAGTTGCTGCAGGAGGGCTCCCCATGGCTGGAGAGTCATTAGACCCTCTAATCTCTCTCAACACACTTCTTGTCTGGTGTGGCATTGTATGGTGTGCCAAAGCAAATGTGGCTGAGTGAAGCAAGCCGGGGTGGCCTCATGCCCAAGGAGGGACTTAGTAACCCAGAGTAGTGGAGGGACCATTCATAGAGGATCTGGCCAATGGTGTGCAACACCCCCTTCCTGTCCCACCGCCACCACCACCACTCACACACACACACATTCATACCACTCCTTCCCAGAAGTGTGTCTCCACCGAGAGGCCCCCACTTACAGTCCAGGATGAGGAAGGGAGGGCAGAGCATGCCCAGCGGAGCCCTCCCATGCCAGGCACCAGGTCCGACCTCTGTTGGCCTTGCCACAGGGCCTCTCAGCGCTGGGAGGTGGGAGTGTCCTTTGATCCTTTTGACAGATGTGGCCTCTGGCATTCCGGAAGGTTAAACCATGGTGTGCCCTTGGTCATGTGCTAGGGAGCAACAGAACCAGACCCAGACTGGCCAACCCCTGCCCTACACGATTTCAGGCCTGGCACCGTGCTGAACCCTTGTCCACAGGAGGAGAGGAGAGGAATGGGGATGGGATTGGAGCTTGAGTCATAGGACTTTGAAGCTGGCCGCTGGATCCACCAAGCCTCAGAGGTTCCGGGGTGGGATGGCCCCTGACTCACCCCCACACCCCAAGCCAGCCCCAGGCAGCAGCCTCAGCTCCTGACCTCCCTCCTGTTTACCAGAGCCCAGCTATGCCCCTCCTGGGTCATCCATGGCTCAGGATTACCTGGAGCTGCGTGGGAAGGCCAAGGCCTTTAGGCCAGGAGGTATCCCCAGTCACACTCTGCTCCGGATGTCAGCCTGAGCTACGCGGAAACCCAGGCTTTACCTGCCTGCTGGGCACCAAGTTACCCTGATGATGTAGGCAGCAGGCACTGGTTTTTAGCTGACACTTACTTCTAGAGAGAAACACAGTGCTCCTGCGTGGCCCGGCCTCCTGGTGGCTCACCCCTTCCCAGAGGGGAAAGGCGGCCTCCTGGTGGGGCGCTGGGTGTGCCATGGAAAACATGGGTCCTAGGCAACAGAGTGGGTGTAACTGAAAAATCACCAGCTGCATGTCTTGGCTGGTGGTGGCAGTGGGATGGAGGTGAAGGTTGGGGTTCCAGACCCTCTAAGTACAGGGGCCTAGTCCTCTGAGAGAAAGAGTGCAGGCACTCTGGGTTTCTAGGATCCAGGCCTGGCAGGGTGGCCTCTGGAAGGCTCTCCCTCCCAACTGGACCTCGGCTTCCTCATCTAGGCAGAGGGCAAGGGTCCTTCTCTCTCTGGCTGCCTGTCTGACTTTTTTCTTAAAGATTATCTCAACTCTTCCCCATTAGAGCATTTTGAAGATGGCATCAGTCAAAGAAAGGGATTTAGACATCCCTCCTCAGAAAGGGTGTCTATGCATACGAAGGCTTTGGTGAGACAAAGCCACTCGCACTTTCCATTTCTCTCCAGCATTGGACACGGACCATGTGCCCAGGCCTGTGCTGGATCCTGTGATCAAGATTCTAGAGAAGACCATGCCTCAGTGAGTTCTTCGTCAGTGGGGAGACACAGCTCTCCCCAGGAAACAACCAAATGTTCTCAGGTCAAGTATAGTGTTCCCTTCGAAACTTCAAACTTTGACCCTCTAACCTCTCCAACCACATCTGTCATGAAGGAAGATAATTCAAGGGAGGCTGGCGTGTAGACGAATGGATGGAAGGGTAGATGGCAGTTAGATAATGGGTGGGTGCAAGGAAGGAAGGATAGATGAATGGATGTGGCCATGGGAAGTTGAACTGGCTGGGCGATGGATGGATAGATGATGGATGGATGGATCATTGGATATTTGTGATATAGGCTCTTGGCCGCATCACAGATGAATATATGGGAAAAGTTCCAGCCCTGCCTCTTGTTCATTGTGTGACCCTGAGGAAGTTGCTTCCTTTTCTGTAAAGTGAGAGTCTTATCTGGGAAGACTTCATCTGTAAAGTGAGACTCATGGGCCTAGCGTGCCTCCCAGGTCTGGTGTGGACATCCAGTGAATACGAATAGACTGCCCATGCCTTCCTGACGGCTGGAGCCAGGCCTCAGACACTGGCCTGGTAGGCATGGCGACATGCCATTCTTGCCTTGGGAGTGAGGGCTCCCACAGATGCAGGTGAGACGCTACCTCTGTTCCTGGGCTCCCACCTTCCCAGCCTACGTAGAGCTCTCTGCCTCCTAAGAGCAGGGAAGGGACCCCTGGGGAACAGTAGCTGCAGGAGGGCTCCCCACAGTTAGAGAGTCAAGAAAGCACAGGGCTCAGGCTCGGGCTTTGGACGTACACAGGTCTGCTTTCTAACCTTGGCTTAGACATTTGGCAAGTCCCGAGACGGTTTCCTCATTTATGAAATAGGAACTAATTATGGTACCAGGTATGTTGTGACAGTTAATGAAGGCAATATATGTAAATCGCCTAGCACAGTGCTTGGAATATATTAACTCCTCAAGAAATGCATGTTGACCCCACACCCCTAAAAGGCTAAGTGGGCAATGGGCCCTTTGCTCTTTGGAGGTAACTCAAAAATTCAGAGTTCAGAGACGTCCATCCTGGAGACTGCGTCCCTGAGATGGTTTTCTCGTTTCAAAAAGTCCAGCCCGATTCCACGGTGCCTCCGTGAACAATATCTGCTTTCGGCTGAAATTCCAGCGGTTCCCTGGGCCTCGCTGACCCTGTTCTGACCACCCTTAGATTAATAACAAACAGGGCTCATGAGTTATCCCTTTAAAAGTACAGTTCCTGCGGGAGATACAAATCTTTCCAAATAGGCTGAGGCAGAAGGAGGAAGACAACTCGTAAGGGGGTGTCCTCTGAGGGAAGCCGTAGAGACCAGGACAGCTGGTCCCGCGGGGCTGAGACTGCCCTTGTGGAGGCCCAGTGCGGGACAATGGTGTGGGTGGTGCCAGGCCCTGCAGGCTCGGGGTGAGCCGTGGCTGTTGGCGGGAGGCCCAGACCACCCACCAGAAAGAGGCCCCGGGGCTGAGTGTCCTCAGGCCCTAGTGGGGGAAGCCTTGACCCACAGCCTTGGGGGCATAATTTGGGGACAAGTGTTGATGGGAATGTCTGAACTCCCTCATTCCTTAAGTCCCCAACCCAGGCCGGCTCCAGAGCCATACCCTCCCCGGGCCCCCATTCCCCGGGGCTGCAGACATCTGCCCTCGCCAGACCCATCTTCCCAGCTGCTCGCTCTACTAAGCTGCCTGCACGGTATGTGCCTGTGACCAAGACACTGTGTCCCTTCCATCAGGGCTGCAAACAGAACTTCCTGAAATCTGGGGGGGGGGGGGGGGGGGGCAGGTGGCAAGGGGAATGCGACTGGTTTTCCAGAGGGGAGAGAGCGGAGGGTCCCCAGCCGGGAGGCACAGGCACAGCACAGTCTGCAGGGCTCAGACCTGGGGACCTCTAAACTCGGGTCCGGCTGGTTGTGAAAGTCATAGGCAGTGCATGCTGGGAGTCCATGTCCCTCACAGTCAATGGGAGGACGGGAAAGTTTTCCAGGGAAAGAACGGGACTTGCCCAAGGCCACACAGCGTGAATAGCACAGCAGGGATAACAGTTCGTTGCTCCTGTTGGGCCAGCCTCCTGCTCCAGCACACGCCTCCCTGTGGGCACCACCCCCAGGACATGTAATCCTTATCCTGTGCACCCCCCACCCCACACAGCGTCCATGGCTGCTGGACAGCTGCTGATGGGCCCACATGTACTCTCAGTGCAGGTGTGGTGGAGAGAGCTTTGGGATACACAGGCAAATGGCCTGCCTACCCTGCCCCAGTGCCCTGGTCCTTCCTGGCAGTCCATCCCAAATGGACCCAGAGTCTCCACTCTACTTGGACCCTGGGGCTGGAAAGGGTGGGGCTGGATTAGCAGCAAGAGAATGAGTGTGGCCCATCGCTGCCATGACAATGTTGCTCCTTCTCTTAGGCCACAGTTATCTCATCCAGAAAATGGGAGTGAGGACGGGGAGGATTTCCAGCGGGCAGTACCTAGCATAGCGTCTCACCCAGAAATATGCCAGCCCGCCCTCCCCTGTAAGCTCCCTCCCCCCTTTTTTTTTAATCCTCACCTGAGGACATGTTTATTGATTTTAGAAAGAGAGGAGGGAAGAGAGAAACATCAGTATGAGAGAGAAGCATCGATTGGTTGCCTCTCATTGCCCCGACGGGGGATTGAACTCACAACCTTTTGGCGTATGGGATGGCATTCTAACCAACTGAGCCACCTGGCCAGGGCAAATCTCTCTCTCTTGGATGAAGCCTGCACCAAGCAGAAGTAGGACAAATTACTTTGTGTGCAAAACTATTCCTTCCAAATCCTGATGGTGACCTTCAGGGAATCCCTGCCCTTTGACCTGCTGCCTATGTTAGCCCCGGCAGGGATCAGGGTCAGGTCGGGTCGGGAAGTGCAGCAGGGCGCCTGGCTGGGGCAGTTGGTGGGGGCAGTGCAATGGAATGGGAAGGCCAAGCAGCCAGGCCAGCCATGAGGGGTAGAGGTGAAGGTTCAGGGCTCAGACTAAGAGCCTAGGGGGCTATTTTTACTCCGCTTAATTTCTCTTGCCAGTGGGGTGGAGCTAACCCCTGAGACCTGGGGTCGCTCAGGTTACTTGGGCCGGGCCTCTGCATTTCACAGGAGCCCTGCATGCCCAGCTCAGCTGGAGCTGAGGGCAGGGAAAAGGGAAACAAGTCCGGCACAGCTCCCTGCGCTCACCCTGCCAAGCTGGGCTGCCACCCCCTGCCCTGTCGTCATCCAGAGAGGGATCCTGTCTCCTGCTCTGTTTAATTCTTCTATTATGTTTCCCAGACTCGGAGCCTCTGGTTCCCTATTGTCCTGAGCAGGCACTTTGCATTTGTGTAAAGATTAGACACGTTAGAACCTTCGCTCTCACTCCCAATGCTCTTTCCCTTTTCCTTTCTCAAATGCGAGTTCTTTCTGGCCACGCTCTGCTTCCTTGTTCTCTCTCTCTCTCTCTCTCTCTCTCTCTCTCCCCCCCCCCCCCCCGTCTTTTTATCTGCCTCCTGCTTGTTTTCTTCCAACCCTGACTCCTCCTCCCCACGATCTGCATTTGCTTCTTTCTTCTCTTCACGGTTCAGTGGTTTAAAGTCTCTATCCACCTCCTACCCCTACCCCAAGCTTGCTTGATTCTGTATTTATATTCTCTCGGAGGCTAATAGAAATGACTGTGAGTATTGCTCACCTCATTCCAGAAATACTCTTCTAAATTCTTCGAGAGGCACCTCGTGGGGGTGAGCACCACCTGGGAAGTCACTGATTTGCCCGGGAGACAGAGATCCGGAGTTCCAAAGCCAGCTCTGCACCTACCCGCTGTGTGACCTCAGCCAGGCTCCGCTTCCTCCCGGGCCGCAGTGGAGCTGGGAGCCAGGTGAGAGCAGCTGCCTCCTGGGTAGTGATGAGGGGAAAGGAAAGTGTTCTGAGCACACAGAAGGTGCCCAGGAATATTTGTTCCTGCTTTGCTGCAGCCTGGCCCAGTCTGGGGGAAGCCTGGCCCAGCCAGGGCAATAAAGATAAGGCTGAAAGATCTCTCCCTCCGTCCTACCAGAATCTTCCTCTGCTCTACTAGGATTGCACGCACAAGTGTACACACACACACACACACACACACACACGAGCACACATGCATGCTCTGAACACACTCTATGAAAAAGCAAAAGTTTCTCTGTGGTCATCTATGCCCCCTTCATAAATGTCTAATGACAAAATTGCTGCTGAATTGGGACCCGATTTCCCCAGCTCAAAGCCAGGCATTTATTCTTTCACTGCCCCGCCTCCTTCCGAGTGCACGCACTCGGAGGACTCCTACTGTGTGCCAGGCAGGCTCCAGGCCCTGCCTTCTCTGGAGTTCTGGACCTCAAGATTGCTGGGGAGATAAGCACTATCTGATGACTCAGGCTCCAGAGCCTGGGCTCCTGGATTTCCCAGAAACGAAGAGCCTTTCCTGCGAAGCCTGGACACAGGGTCCCTGGGAAGATGTTGAAAGAGGTGGACCCTGAGCCCAGCCTGGGCAGGAACAGAGGGCAACTGCCAAGTCCACAAACTGTGTGGCTCAACAGGAGTGCACCGGCTCTGGTCTCCAGTACCGCTCAGCTCAGGAGCCAGCAGAGGGGCAGCAGCAGAATGCTCGTCCTCAGGGAGCACCCCACCTCCTGGCCTTTATTTGCAGAAAGTAGCCACTGAGAGCCACAAAGACCTTTTGAGGGGCGCTTTGTGTGGGACCCCAGAGCATCTTCCTGGAAAGGACTCTGAAGCCCCCCTTAGTCTCCATGGAGCCCATGAGCCAACACATCGAGATTCCCCCATTTCAGCTTTGTTTTGCAAACAAGGAAACTGAGGTGCAGGATGGGTATCCTTAGCCATGGCTGCACAGCTGAAAAGGTTCTGGGAGGGACCAAGATTCCTGTCCTGGGCCCTGGGGTGGGAGGAGGGGAAAGGAGCGCTTGCTGAATGAGGGAGCGATGAGGCAGCTCTAGGCTGGTCAGAGGTCAGAGGTCAGAGGTCAGAGGTAGGCTGTGTCCTTCACCGAGGGAAGCAGGCCCAGAGAGGGCTCTGACTTGCCCAGGGCCACACAGCCATAAGCAGGCCTTCACCTCCTGCACCACAGAAGGGGCACCCTCAGCTCGGCTGGCAGCAGGCAGGCAGGACAGCAGGGTCTCTCCGAGGAGAGGGCAGGTTTTTCTCTTGCTCCCCTTTCAAACACTTAGCTGGGGCAAGACCTGGGAGCAGCCGCCGGGAGAGTGGGGGAGGGGCTCTGGGGCACTTGGGGGGTGGATTTGAGGAAGTTCTGGGGACTGGGAGGAGTCCCTGGGGGTTGCAGGGGAGCCTCCGCACTCCAAGCTCAGAGGGAGGAGCTGGGCCTTCCCTCCCGCCTCCGCCCTCCCCTGTCCGCCCCCCCCCCCCCCCCACCGTGAAGGTTGGGCAGGGCCTGCCGCCCCAGGAGGAGGCGTTGTCCCTGGCTCTGGGCCCTCCACCCGCCCGCCGCCGCTGGTGCAGTGGCAGGGCTGGACCGCAGGGGCGGGGAAGTGGGGAAGTGCCTAGCAGTTATAAGCAGCCAGGGCACGGAGGCAATGAGCTATCGGCTTGGCTCCGCTTGGCAGCAGGACGCAGGCAACAGGCGCACTCCCTGCTCCCTGCTCCAGTCCAGCCTGCGCTCCGCTGCTATGGTTGCCATGCCCACTGCCTGGTGCTCCGTCGCTCTGGCCCTGCTCGTGGCCCTGCACGAAGGTGAGCCATCCGGCCTCGCCTGCTGCAGCAGCCCCGGGTCTGTTCAGCCGTGTCTCCCCTTGGGGACTGTGTGCCCCACCAGCCAGCTGGGGCACACAGGGCGGGAGCCGGCAGCCGCGGCAGGGCCAGCAGGCGGGGGCTCTGCCAGTGCAGAGGTGCTGCGGCACAGGGAGGGCACAGGGCGGCTGCTGAGGCTTCCCGGGCTGGGCTGGAGCTCCTGAGCAGTGAGAGCGCCAACTTCCTCGATTATGCAGGAGGAGGAGCCTGGCAGGTCCCCCTATTCCAGCTGTGCCAGGCGTCCTGACCCACCTCTCTCTCCCTTCTGTGCGTGCAGGCAAGGGCCAGGCCGCTGCCACCCAGGAGCAGCCGGTGCACCCGCGCCATGCCCGAGGCGCCCACCTGCGGCCTCGGCGTTGCTCCTGCAGCTCCTGGCTCGACAAGGAGTGCGTCTACTTCTGCCACCTGGACATCATCTGGGTGAACACTCCCGGGTGAGCTACCGTGGGGATCCGGGTGGGCTGCTAGGAGCGGGGGATGGGGGCCGCTGGCACGCTGGGAAATGGGCACAACACGGCTCTCCCTGGCCTCCAGAAGGGAGCCCTGGGCCAATGTCAATCATTAGCAGTTATTGTCTCACTCCCATGGAGCGGCTGCCCGAGCAATACAGAGGGATGTCTCAGGAGAGTTCTCAGGACACCCAGCAAGGAAGGGCTGGCTTCCTTCTCCAGATCAGGGTACTGAGGCTCAGAGAGGTTAGGTGCCGTCTGCAAGCTCACACAGGAAGGACAAAGTGGCAGGTGGAAGCACCATCCGAGGTCCGGTGGAGGCCAGAGCTCACTCACACCCACTCGGCCATGCTGCCTCGGCAGGATCTTCCAAGAATAATAATACAATTAATGACAGCGCCCATGTCTGGACTGTGCCGGGCCCTGTGCCAAGCAGGGCTCGTGCATGATCATCTCATGAATGCCCCCCCCCCCCCCCACACACACACACACACACACACACTCCTTCCAATCCTTCCCTGAGGCAGGCACCGCTGTTGTCCCCAAATGACAGATGAGAAACCTGCCCTTTGTCACCTGGTGGAGCCAGGGTGGGGGCCCGTGCTGTCTGCTCTGTCTGCACCCGCACTGCCTCCGGGCCACTGCATACTTCACATTGAAGTTTCTGTGTGCATTGGTTGTTTTTTTCCCTTCCCCAAATTGCAAAAGACAAGAGAAGCCCGGCACGTAAGCGTGTGGAGCTAATCCACATCCAAACACTCGCTCAGGGTGGGAACCCTGCCAGTCCCTGCCTGCCGGGTCTACCTGGAGTCCTTACAGTCTCAGACACCAGCTGAAATTAGCTCCGGCGCCCGAAGGTGCTGGTCCAACCGGCCTCAGGGCCCCTGCCCTGCCTCGACCACCTCGGCTAGACTCTGCTCTGAAATCAACCCCATTGGATCTCACACACATGGGCATGCACATAGACACACACGCACACACACACACACACACACACACACACACACTTGCACCACTTTTAAGTCAAAACTCTAAGACATACACGTCACTTCTCTAGGCAAGTGGGGACCAGCTGGGGGCCGCTTGGCTGTGAGCCTGCGTGTTTACTTATGAGATGGTATTTCCTTCCCTCCTCTGGGGGCGAGCGGTGGGCCCCTTTGAGAATAAGGGACAGCCTGGTTCCATCAGCTCACGTTCCTGTCTGGGCGAGAGGGCCTGGGAGGACTCCTGGGGGGAGGCAGAGTCCCAGAGAAGGGAAGTGTGTAGGGTGTTGGGTCTTGGGTCTTGTCAGGGCTCCCTGGCACCCAGGCGGGAGCCTGTGGTGGGACTTCTTGAGGTTAGCGGCTGGTCACCTTTTGCTGCCAGCGTGGCCATCCCAGAGAACAGGGAAGACGGTCCCCCTGCTTGTCAATGGTAGTGATTTATCTAATCCTCCCTCTCTTCCTCTCCCTCCCTCTCTCCCTCTTTCCCTCTACATCACTACCTTACTGGCTGCCTGCCCACAGACAGACAGTTCCTTACGGCCTGGGAAACCCGCCAAAACGCCGGCGCCGCTCTCTGCCAGGGCGCTGTGAATGCTCCAGTGCCAGAGACCCTGCCTGTGCCACCTTCTGCCATCGAAGGCCCTGGTGAGTGGGCACCCAGCTGCAGGGGTCAGGGGCAGTTGCCAGCCCAGACCTGCCCTAGGACAGCAAGGTGTCTGGGAGACCAGCGAGAGAGCAGAGGAGCAAATGGGGGGAGGGGGGAGAGGAGCAGGCTGCCCTGGGCCCATGATAGTGTCCCTTCCCACAGGGGACCAGACACCCCGGAGTCCCTCCCACTGCCCATTTCTGGGGGCTTCCAGAGTGCCATGTTCACTCCCGGGCAGGGGGATTCTCCCAGGTAACAGCGGAGGCCTCAGAGGCTGGTCCTGTCAGTCCACACGGCCGGTCAGAGGGAGCGTTGGGCTTTGGAGTCAGGCCTGACGCTCGGGGGACTCGGAGCTTTCTCAGTGGAGGAGTACCATCTGGAATTGGGAGGCCATGTCACCGTCTCAGGGTCATCACCAAGTCACTGGGAGGCTTTGCAAATCCCTTAGCTCTTTGGGCCTCAGTTTCCCCATCTGTAAAAGGGTGGGTAGCTTCGTTCTTCCCCTCCTCCACTGAGAGCGTTTGGGGAAAGCAGGAATTGGCCTCGCAGTCCCAGCCTCCATGCCCACGGTGGTTTATAAGAAAACTCCTCCTCCCCTGAGACTCAAGCTGTCGCTCTGCCCTGCCTTGGTTTCTCCCGAAAAGGGCCCCGCTCAGCTGTAGGTGGCCGGATTCTGAGAAGGCCGGTCACCCCGCTGCTCCTCTCTGAAGCTAGGAACACATTCCCCGTGGCTCAGCTTTCCCCACCCCGCCTGGGGAGGAAGGGTGCCAGGTGCACGGGGTGGAAATGGATCTGCTCCTGAGGGCAGGTGGGGATAGGGTGGGGCCAGGCTAGGCCCGCAGCCAGCCGGCTTGGGGCCCTGGATAGCCCCTCACTTGGGCTCTCATGCTGTTCCTTCAGGCCTGAAGCCGCGGCAAACCCAGGCCTTGGGTCCCCTGCAGACGTGTCCCAGGCTGGCAAGACATGGACCACTGCAGGAGAGCTCCTCCAGCGGCTGAGGTAAAGGCCACTGAGCTGACCCAGTGCCTCCTGTATGCCCGGCACATTTCCTCACGTTTCTCTTGTTCTCTATAAGAGGCAGGGCTGCGTCCTCATTGGACAGTTAAGAGATCTGGGGCTCAGAGAGGTGAAGATACTTTCCCAAGGTCACACAGCAGTCTGGCCTCAGGCTGACTCCAGAGCCTGTGCTTTTAACTGCTATGCCTGGGAGTTGCCTTTTAGAGCCTGGACTCTGGAAGTGTTCAGGCTGTGTCTTAATTGAGCATCTCCCATATGCTGGGGTCCAGAGGGGCCCACCACCCAGCCTGCTCCTTCCCCCGTCCCAGACTGGATCCCACCTGTGGTGGCCTCAGCATGGCTCAGCTCAGAGTCTGCTCCCAGAGCTGCCCATGAATGTTTGACCAGCCAAACTGACTTGAGAACAAAGCCCCCTGTCGGCCGTGCAGCAGAGTGGCGACGGGGCAGCTTCTGAGCCAGGACTGCCTGATTTGAACGCAAGCCCTGCGACAATCGAGCTTTGTGACCTTGGGTTTGTCACTTGCCTGTGCTTTAAGTTCCCGCTTTGCAACAGGGGCTACCTCTCTCATGGGGTTGGGGTCAGATGATTTGACATAAGGAAGCACCTGCCCCCAGCGGGAGCCCTGAGGGTGTTAGCCATTCTACCTCTGGAAAGATGGCTCCTCGGGGCCAGCCAGTGCTGGGCCCAGCGTGGCCTCGGGTTCCGGTCTTGGTGGGCAGGCAGAAACATAGGAGAAAAGGCCAGGTGGTGAGATGGATAGGACCCAGCATATACTTAGGAACTGTCTTAGGGTGCAAAAATCAAAACAAGACATGGCCCTTCAAAGTGGGCAGAGAGCTTGCTTAGCCAACCTGTACTCCTCCTGACAACAGGTCAGGGCTGTTTCTATCTCACAGGCCCAGAAAGGGGCTCAGAGAGGTGGAGACACTTGCCCACGTTCACACAGCTGGAACTGAAGCCAGCCTCCTAGCTTCCAGGCTCCAATGCTTTGAGCCAGGACAAGGCCTAATGACACAAGTCCATGCAAGGGGCTCAGCCAGGTTCAAGGGGCAGCTAGGACCCGGTTTGTCTGGAACATGAAAACTGTAGTGGGTGGTGTTGTGGTGAGCAGCTGGGCGGGAAGGTGTGGAAGTAGGAAGGCAGATCCTGGGAAAGAGACGCTGGGCTCTTCTTGGCTGTCCGGCTGGGGAACATCAGCTTCGTCCAAGCCCCTGAGGGCAAGAAGCTTCTAGACCTTGTGTTCAGGGTCAGCAGCCACCTTCTGACCCAGGGCAGCCATGATTAAAGAAAGTAGTCCCTGCCGAAACCGGTTTGGCTCAGTGAATAGAGCATCGACCTGCGGTCTGAAAGGTCCCAGGTTCGATTCCGGTCAAGGGCATGTCCCTTGGTTGCGGGCACATCCCCAGTAGGGGGTGTGCAGGAGGCAGCTGATCAATGATTCTCTCTCATCGATGTTTCTAGTTCTCTATCCCTCTCTCTTCCTCTCTGTAAAAAATCAATAAAATATATTTAAAAAAAAAATAAAAATAAAGAGTATAGTCCCTACTACTGTTGCCTCTCACAGGGAATTCCTGGGCGGTAACTATCTCCTGTGATGCTAACTTGACCCCTCTCATTCCAGGGACATTTCTTCTGCCAAGATCCGCTTTGCTAGGCGGCAGCGGGAGGCAACGAGGGAGACCAGGCCTACACACGCCAGGCGGCAGAAGAGATAGTGCTGGGCGCTGGAGAGACTCTGGGAAGGAAGCCCGTGCGGAGAGGGGAGGAGAAGGGCAGCCCAGGACAGGAGAGACTCCACCTGCTTCCTGGACCAGGAAGCCCGCCTGCTGGATGGGCACACGCTGTGGCCTCCTCGCCCTCGTGAGGGAGCCCCCTCAAGGCAGCTCCGAGCCCTCACACTGCCCCGCAACGCCTTCAGCTCCAGGCTGCAGCGCAGCCTCCCGCTCCGGCTCTGGTCCCACCTCCCTGCTGAAAAGGACTGCCCGGGAGGCCACGTCCTGAGAGGTGTCCTGTCTGTTGGCTACATGCCGGGAGCGACGCACAGTGATGGACGCGCACACCGAAGCCGGCCCGATGGCTGGTGTCCTCCCCTCCACCCCCGCCTTCATCTGTCCCCTCCAGCTCCCCCTCCCTCGGTCCTGTACCCTCAGACCCTCGGGACACTCCTGGTGAGAAGGGCCTGTTCTGCTTCACCTGTCTGTATATAACTTATTTGCTCTAAGAACTTGGAGAATTCCCATTATTTATTGTAATGTATTTTTTTTAGACTTTCAGTCGTTTGCCTATAAACTTGTATTTGTAATAAACGGTGAAATGTATTCTGGTATTGCTTTTTAAAAATATGTTGTTATTGATTTCAGAGAGGAAGGAAGAGAGAGAGAGAGAGAGAGAAAACATCAATGATGAGAGAGAATCAGTGATTGGCTGCTTCTTGCGCGTCCTCTGCTGGGGATCGAACCCAAAACACAGGCATGTGCCTTGACTGGGAATTGAATGGTGACCTCCTGGTTCACAGGTCGATGCTCAGCCACTAAGCCACGCCGGCCAGACTGTACTCTGGCATTTCATCTTGGCTGAGGCAGGGGTGGCAGGCACCTCTTGGGAAGGGGCTGCTTGGAAGTTGGGGGACACAGGAAGGGGGAGGAGGTGACCAGAGCCCTGGGTTTCACTCCTTGTGCCCTTGCTGGGCATCTCTGGCTGCTAGCCCACCCTCTCTGGGCTTTTGCCTATCACGTGCCTGGACAGCCATTGGTAGCTTTGACATCCAGGATTCCAGGACCTACGTTCCCCTCAGACCGGTAACCAACCATGAGACAGCTTTGCCCAAGAGCAGGCTTGGAAGGAGCCAAGACTCCCTTGTGCTCCAGCCTCCTGTGCCGCCAAGGCCTGCTGGAAGGCCTAGGGCACGTCTCTCCAGGGAGAGCTGCATGATGGATTCCACAGCTGTGTGCATCCTTGTGGGCAGTGACCGGTGCTAAGGTAGAGCCACAGCCTTCAACTTAGGCCTTGCGTGGAGTCCCAGTAGACGTGGCTCAACACTGCTCTGGCTGAAGAAGCCCAGAGCTCTAGGACTGGGTGAGCCAGAGAAGCAGCCCACCGGAGTCCCAGGGACAGCCAGCCACTGGGCCGCCCCTGCTCACAGCTGCCTAGACCCCCAGCCTCCATCTCTGCCAAATCCCCTCGTGAGCAGGCTGTCCCTTTCCTCCTGACTGGCCTCTGCTAGAAGTGGCCACTTGTGAGCTGAGCCAGCAACTGAAAAACAATAATCTAGACACTGTTAACCCTGCCTTGTGCACGAAGCCATCCCCGACCCACTCCTGGGAGAACAACATGTTGACACACACTGAGCTCCTACTGCATACTGGCCCTTCACCCGGAGTAACTCGTTTCATCCTCACAACAACCCTATGACACCGGTACTTTGTGATTCCCACTTTACAGGTGAGGAAACTGATGCACAGAGGAGGCAACTGACTTGCCGAAGGTCACACAGTAAGTAAGTGGTGGCATCAGGATTTGAACTATCACACATACATATGTGTGTATTTAATAAATATTTATTGATTGAATTCATGGTTCACTACTGTGTATAACCTTGTCATCTTTGTCTCCTTTGGAGCCTCAGTTTTATTTTATTTTTTTAAATATTTTATTGACTTTTTTACAGAGAGGAAGAGAGAGGGTTAGAGAGTTAGAAACATTGATGAGAGAGAAACATCGATCAGCTGCCTCCTGCACACCCCCTACTGGGGATGTGCCCGAAACCAAGGTACATGGCCTTGACCGGAATCGAACCTGGGACCCGTTAGTCCGCAAGCCGACTCTCTATCCACTGCGCCAAACCAGTTAGGGCTTATTTTGTTTTTAAGAGTGTAAAATGGCAAACAATAGTCCCTACCTTGCAGGACTGGTATGAATACTAAGCAGTTAAGTTCCAGTGCTGGGCTCACAGCAGGCCTGCTGTGGGGCAGACCTGAGAGGAGAGAGCCTGGGGCTGGTTGGGGGCAAGAGCAGTGGTCGGAGAAAGACTCCTGGACAAAGGCTACCCCCATAGCCTCAGTGGTTGTAAATAAAATAAAACTGAGGCTCTGAGAGAGACTTGTTCAAGGTTATATGCAGTAGTGATTCATGAGTTCAATCAATAAACATTTATTAAATACATACGTACGTTTGTATGATAGACTCAGTTCAAATCCTGATGCCACCACTCACTTGCTGTGTGACCTTTTGAGTAAGGTCACAACCTTACTAAAATCACTTGCTGAGTCTTGGCTCCTTCCAAGCCTGCTCTTGGGCAAAGCTGGCTCGGGGTTGGTTACTGGTCTGAGGGGAACGTAGGTCCTGGAATCCTGGATGTCAAAGCAGCAAATGGCTGTCCAGGCACGTGATAGGCAATAGGAGTAGCCTCCAAAGATGAGTAAGGCCAGGCTGGCGTGGCTCAGTGGTTGAGCCTCGACCTATGAACCAGAAAGTCATGGTTTGATTCCCGGTCAGGTCACGTGTCTGGGTTGCACGTGTGGGGAGCGCAGGAAGCAACCAATCAACAGTTCTCTCTCATTGTTGATGTTTCTCCCTCTCTCCTCCCTCTCCCTTCCGCTCTGAAATCAATAAAAATATTTTTTTTTAAAGATGAGTAAGACTCAAGTAAATAGCAAGGAAATCAGGAAAGAACTCTGGACAGAGGGAACAGGAAGGGTGAAGGTATGGCAGGGGATGACAAAGGTCATGGTCTCTTGTGGGCCATGGGAAGCCACCAAAGGCCTGTGAGCACAGACCTGGTCGGCGAGGGCCTTTGGCAATATGCCACCAGAGGGTCACGCAGGGCAGGAGTGAATGCGGAGACAGGAGGCAACCTTAAGGGGTCCATGGTGCATCCTGGGTGGTGAGGGTGGTGTACTGAGGCTCAGCCCAGACACTTCCTACCACAGCCCAGGACCAGAGCACAGCTCTCAACTCTCAGAAGAGCCTGATGCCCGGGAACTTCGCTCCCTGGCAGCCCATTCAAAATCACCTGCCCCCATTGGGAGCCCAACATAACCGCCAACGGCCAGGCGGGCCTCTGAGTGGGACAAGCCCAGGTGGCAGGTGCGATGGAAGCCTGGCAGAGGGATGACAAGGTCCTGGTGGAGGGTGTGGCGGAGGCCCAGGGAAACAGGCATTCATGCCCTTGGCAAAGGCACCAGTGGCCCCCGGCCAGAGTTCATAGATCAGCGGCCCACAGATTAAATAACAGAGATGATTAAAGGGAGGAGAGAGGCCCAGGAAGCAGGTAAAGGCGAGGTGATACCGCAGTGCCCTGGCAAGGGGGCCTCTGGGGCCCGCACAGCAGGTGGTCCCGTTCTGGCTCCCTTGGTCCTACCTCTCTCCACCGGGTGAGGAGTTTGCAGGGCCGAGGGTCCCATGCACCCAAAGTCTGTGCCTGCTTCTAGACCACATCCAGGCAGTCAGGCCCTGGAAGGTGGGGGGGGGGGGGGGGGAGGGGGATGTGGGGGGAGGAAGGGAGAGGGGGAGCTTGGAAGAAGCGGAGAGAAATTTGTGAGAAGCAGCTGCCAAGTGGAATGGAACCCTGGGAGGAAAGGTGCCAACATTTCAGGAAGCGTGTCTGGATTTTGTGGGACAAGGTCTCCCCTTTTCCTGCTTTCTTCTGCCTTTCCCATAAGTGTGTAACGGGTTTGATCAAGGCTTTTGAGTCAAGTTGGTGTTCCTTTTGGTGGAACACCAGGCAAAGATAGGCCGGAGGGACACAGAATGAGCAAGATTTATTGGGGTTAAGTGCACAGATGGGAGCTGAGGCCGAGTTGGGTCCACATCCGGGGCTCCCAGGCCTGATACATATCCCGGCTGCAGACCGGCCTGGCCCTCCCTGGCTGCCTCTGCCCCACACCTCACTCAGGAGAGAGCCCCAAGGAATTAATCTCTCTCTCTCTCTCTCTCTCTCTCTCTCTCTCTCTCTCTCTCTCTCTCAGACCTTTGGTGGCTTCCCATGGCCCACAAGAGAAAGTCCTCAGATCCCCTCCAGCTTCACTCCTGCTGTCCCCCCTCACCATGCTCCAGCCACATGGGGTCCTCTGTGCGAACCTCCTTTGTCAGCCCCTGCCATACCTTCACCCTTCCCATTCCTTCTGTCTGGAGTTCCTTCCTGATTTCCTTGCTATTTGCTTGAGTCTTACTCATCTTTAAAATATTTTTATTGATTTCAGAGCGGAAGGGAGAGGGAGAAGAGAGGGAGAAACATCAGTGATGAGAGAGAACTGTTGATCGGTTGCTTCCGCACTCCCCACACCCGGGATTGAGCCAGCAACCTAGTCACGTGCCCTGACCGGGAGTCAAACCATGACCTCCTGGTTCATAGGTTGAGGCTCAACCACTGAGCCACGCCAGCCGGGCCTTACTCATCCTTTGAGGCTATAGGAGTAGCCTTTGTCCAGGAGTCTTTCTCGGACCACCGCTCTTGCTGCCCTCGGGCTCTTTGTGATTCCCACTTTACAGATGAGGAAACTGATGCACAGACAAGGCGGTGGTTATTTGCAGTGGTGATCCATGAACTCAACCAATAAATATGCGGAGCCTCAGTTTTATTTATTTAAATATTTATTACATATATACATACGTACATATGACAGACTCAGTTCACACAGTCGACACATACTGAACTCCCACTGCATACTGGCACTGTGGGACCTTAGGCAAGGTTCAGGATTTTTTCACTTTAGAAAAGTCACTTGCCTATCAGGGCAATCAATCATTGAAATGTGGCCACCCGTCCATTCAACAATTATGAATAATGACCTCTCTGGAGAGTCTTGGGAGCAAGAAAGACACAGCCCCTGCCCTCGAAGGTCAAGAGGAAAACACTGTGAAATTAACTATGAAGATGAAGGTAACAGCTAACATGTATGGAACGCTCACTAAATGCTCTCTGCATATGAATTCCTCGGCTCCTCACAGCGACCAATCATGCAACAGGTGCTAGCATTCTTATTCCCACTTTAAAGACCCAACAAGAGGTTAACTTGCTCAGAGCTACGCTGCTAGGAGGTGCCTGAGGTGGAGTTAGACCTCAGACTAGCTTGGTAGCTGCTCTGATAAAGCACATCCACCCAGTGATAGAGCTCCCGGGGTGGGGGACCTAGGCTGGCTTCCTGAAGGAGGAGGCATCCAGGCCAAGCACGAGGGCACCAGTCACGTGAAGGAGAAGCGTGACAGAGAGTTTTCCAGGAAGAGGGAACTGCAGGGGTGAAGGCTCTGTGGGGAAGAGAGCTGTTCTCTTTCCCAGGGAGCAAAAGAAGGGCAGGGAGGAGGCAGGAGAGGGCTGGCGGGGATGGGCAGTGCCCTCCTGGGCACCAGATCAAGCCTGAGCCTTGGAGTGGGGGAAGGTCTGCAGGCAGGGAGATCCAGGGCACCTGCCACCCCAGGACAGCTTCAGACCACGTCTCCAGAGGGATTGCCAAGTGCCCTCCACCCCTGCTCCTCATCTTTGGATCCAACCACTCTTGCTGCCCTCAGGCTGCCAGGTGAGACAGACAACGGGAAATAAAGGGACAGGAGATGGAGTGTGCTATGGGCTGCCCTCCCAGTTGGTGGGGGCTGGAAGGGAGGGAGGGTTGGGAATGGGTAGGGTTTGACACGCTGGGGTATGGGAAAGGGCATCATAGCTGGGGAAAGGGTGTGACCTGTGCCTGGCCAGAGCATGGCAGAATTGGAATGGGCAAGGATGAGTCTGGGAAGTGCATCTGATGCCTGGAATTTGAATTTGAGTGATGGGGAGGCAATGAGGGGAGTTAGCAGGGGAGAGCCAGGACAGGAGCTGGCCTCGGGCTGCTAGCTTGTGGCTGTGCCCTCCACAGCCAGCCAGTGCTTCCAACCCAGGAGGGCCCTCCCAGGCCCTCTCCTGGGAGAGCAGTGTGGGCCTCACCTCGCCTGCCAGGGACCTGAGCCAAGAGCCCTCAGCAGCTCGGAAGGGGGCCGTGTGCAGGCCCGCCAGGAGCCCTGGAAGAGGAATGTGGCCTAATTAATTCTCTGAAGCTCAAGGGCCTCGCCTTGTGGGAGCAGCTGCCAGGACAGGCCTGCCAGGATGCCATCGGCCCGGCCTGTCGATCACTCGGTGCTGAAGAGAGTGAGGGGCCAGCAGGCGGGAGCTGGGAACCGGCTCCGGGGCCAGCCCCTCGCCTCCAGGCATGCACGTGTCCCCGACCCCTCCACAGCTGATGACACAGTAATAGTCACAGTGATAGCCAACAGGCCCGAGGGCTCAGAGTGCCAGGCTCAGTGCTAAAAGCATGTTGCATTCACTCTCCGCATCGTTACAAGGACCACCGAGGTGGCTACTGTTAGCGGCTCCATTTTGCTGATGAGGAAACTGGGGCTCAGGGAGGAGAGCTTTCCTGCCCAGGAACATACAATCTCCTTTATTTCCCGTTGTCTCTGCCCAGATGCACAGGCAGGGAGGCCGGCATCTGGACCCAGGCAGTTGTCATAACTACCCTGCAGGACTGGCTCAGCGGAGGAAATGGAGATCCCAGGAAGGTGGGATGCCTTTCCTAAGAGGAGCAGACTAAGAAGGGGGCAGGGGATCCTAATGGAGTAAGGACCTGCAGGGGGAAGGCCACACCCCTCTGCTGGGCTTTGAATTGCCTCTTCCCAAGGTTTCCCCTGGGGCTCCCTCTCCACTGGCCCTTGATCACCCGCAAGGACTAGTGGTTCACTCACTACTCCAGGCAGGTGGGGCTGGAGGAAGGGATTCTGCTCCCGGGATCCCCCCAACCCCACCCCCATTTGGCCCCAGAGACCTGGTAACAGCACCACCAGCTATTGCACACTCCGGAGACTGCTCCAGACCCTACTCCCCTCCACAGGTGGACACCGAGGACAAGGGAGGCTCAGGGTGGTGCAGGGACCGACTGGACCTGAGTCCCACAGATAGGAAGTGGCCAGAGCCAGACTGGCCAGAAGCCAACACTCCGCCCTTCCCTAGGCTGCGTCACCTTCCCGCTCGGGGCCTCAGTGCCCTCATCCGTCATGGGGGGTGAGAGGACCCTCACTGGTGGCACTTCCTGTGTCAGGCACCATCCTAAGTATTTTACTTAATTTTTAAAAGTTTTCTGAGACAAGATTTTATTCATGACTATATAACATATCATCATAAGGCTGTACTATAATGCATCTGAGGAAGCAAGCGTATGTTTTTTTAAGTGTGTTCAATTTCCAACCAATAAAATAGCGCTGGGTGATAATCATTTCCATATTCATCCCTAATTCCTTTTGCTACATTTTTTATAGAGACATAATTCCCACACCATAAAATTCACTCTTTTAAAGTGTACAACTTAGTGGTTTTGAGTGTATTCACGAAGTTATGCAGCCACCACCGCTATCTAATCCCAGAACATTGTCATCACCCCCAAAAGAAACGCTGCACCCTTTAGCAGTCACTCCCCGCACTCCATATCCCCCAGCCACTGGGGATCACTAACCTACTTTTTGTCTCTAGGGATCTGCCTAACCTGGACACTTCCTATGAATGGAATCACACACCACATGGCCTTTCTTTCCTTTGGCATAAGGCTCTCAAGGTTCATCCGAGTTGTAGCGTGTCAGTCCTTCCTTCCTTTCCATGACTAAGCATTATTCCATGGTGGGGAGATCACATTGGTTATCCGTTTATCCACTGACGGGCATTTGCGTTGTTTCCGCTTTTGGCCTAAGCGCTTCATTTCAGTCCTCAATGACTCTATGTGGAGAAGCATTTTTTTATTATTATTATTCTTTTTTATTTTTTTATTAATTTCTTTATTGATTAAGGTATCACATAATTGTCCTCAACCCCCCATTCCAATCCCCACCCCCACCCCCACTGCTTTTCCATCATCCTCTGGACAAAGAGACTGAGGTCCAGAGAGGTTACAAACCCTTCCCAGGTCACTTATCTAGTGAGTGACAGCTGGGGGCTTGGCCCCAGGCGTCCAGCTCCAGAGATGATGGCTTTAGCCATTGGGCAATACTGCCTGCTTGGTCAGTGTAAGATAGTGTAGGACAGCACCCACAGAGGTGGCATCGATCGGCCACTTAGCAAACGGTGGCATTTCTCAGCAGTGTTTCTGAAGGTGTCAGAGCCAGGGTGGACCAGGCAGGACCCCAAGCTAAGACAGAGGTGTCAGGACACTCAACGATAAAAAATTACTATCTCAGCACACAGGGGATTCTCCGCAGAATAGGGACATCACTCCACACCCGGGTGGGCCTGCTCCCTCTGCCGAACATCAGTGGCCTACAGCCCGGAGCCCGGTTCTCCACCATCCCCGCCTGGTAAGCACTGGCTCCTCTCCTGGCCCCAATGTCCTACCACTGGGAGGCAGAGGAAGGATCCCCGGGTGGGGTCAAGGTCAGAGCTATAGCTGCAGCCAAGGCCACTTGTGACCTTGGGTGGGTCTCGGCCTCCTCAGGGCCTCCATCTAAACAGACGACAATCTTAATGCTTTTTAAAGAGGACTCTTAATGTTTTGTTAAGAAATCATTTTTTCTTAACTACAAAGTAAGGCAATAAACACACAAAAGCTTGTGGCTCAAAACAAACAAAAAATGAAAATATAAGGAGTATCTGGAATAAAAATTAAGTCGCCTTCCCGCCTCCAAGGTACTATACGAGTGGGTTATGTTGCCCTTTTCTGTAAATTCAGATATATGTTTTATATCTAATGTTTAACCCGTGTTTAAAATAACAAGTGGAGACAGAGGCCTCCCTACTCTGCAACTTGCTTTCCTCACTTCACAGACATCTTCCCAGACCAGTCCAATGGATTCGTCCCAGTCTGCGTTTACCAGCCCCGTGGTGGTCCCTGGCATGAACAGACGGTTACTTACTTACCCATTCACCTGCCGATGCCTTTAGGATGCCCTCCACCTATTGCTTTCACAAAGGCGCGCCAGTGAACACCTTGTTTATATGCCTTTGTGCACAAAGAACAGATTTTTAGATGTGAAATTGCTGATCAAAGGGCATGCGGGTTTTCAATAGTCTGCCGAGAATGAGGTTCCAGTTTGCAATCTGAGTGCCCTTTGCTCCCCTCCCCTCCAGCACTGGCTGCTCTGATGGAGAACCCATTTCTTCATATGGAATCTGATGTGCAAAAGAGACAGGCCTGAGGCCGCTGGGCTGATGAGGGTGAGGGGCCTGGAGGCTCCGGTCCCCCCTCCCCTGCTGGCACACAGGATGCCTCCAGAGTTTTCCAGGGCTGGCATTAGCCCCCAGCCTCTCAGTTGGCACCCCCAGGGAATTTGAGGATGGAGGGGCTGGCCAGCCTCATCCTCAGCTGGCCAATCCTCCCCGAATAAGTGTGCCTTTGAGTAGAGCCCTCCGGGGACAGCACCACCATTGGAAAGCACGTGGGATGGGAGATTTACAGCACCTGAGCCTGGTAGGCATTTAAGAGGAGGAGCCTGGAGCTGGCCTTTTGGACCTTGCCTCTGCCCGGGCTTTGCTGTGTAGCCCCAGGCAGGCTGCTGTCCCTACAGGGCTCCAGGTTTCCAGCTGAAAGTCTGGGGAGACCACTCACAGGAAGCAGGTGCAGAATCTGCTCCACTTGCCATGCGCATTGGGCAATACTGCCTGCTTGGTCAGTGTAAGATAGTGTAGGACAGCACCCACAGAGGTGGCATTGATAGGCCACTTTGCAAATGGTGGCCTATCAAGGGTGGAAGGAGGGCTTCTCCTGAGAGGTGGCAGACTGGAGGCAGGGGAGGAGCAGATAGAAAAGGGGAGCAAGCCCATCTTCCCTCAGGGCCAGACATCTGAGGCTCCCTCCCTGTAACGCTGACGCCCAGTGGTGAGCTTAGTACTCTGAGTCCCGCCTGGCTAATAGGAGACCGTGCCTGCGTGCATGCACACAAGGTACACTATGTATAAAATGTGTTTTCTGTGCAACAGGGGAGCCTTCTGCATGTCTGCAGGCATTCGGGTTTGTATCTCATATGACAGGTTTTCGTGCGCAATTCACACATATGCATATTCTTGTGCAGGTGTGGTTGTGTCACGGGGTGTGTAAATCTTTGCCTGGTTGTGGCTGCATAGGTGTGTGCATGCGTGAGGATTCATGTGTGCCTGCAGGCTGTGCATACAAGTCCTCTAAGGTTATTCGAGTGCAAGGTGACATGAACATACATGCAGGTGTCTGTATTTGTGTCTAAGTAAGTTTAAGAACACGTGCATAACTTACAGAAATATAGATGGAGTGTGTGCATTGGTGTGCACACACACATGTGGATCTAGAGGTGCTTGCGTGTGTGAGGGAGTAGCTATGTAGGGAGATCGACTCCTGTGGGTCTGCAGATGTGAGTGCACACAATGTGCAGTTGCACCCCTGATGTGCCACCTCGAGGTCTTCAAACACTGATATCCTCCCTCCCCGCCCCCTGCTGGAACAAACAGGGACGTTGTCACAGTATCACCTCTGACGTCTTGCTTTAGTTACAGGCAGAGCAATCACCTTAGTGATTAATGTCATTGCAAACCTCACTGATTTTCAGAACAAACACATCATAGATGCACTATTCATATGGAATTTAAACAGAAAGCACAAAGTGGAGGATTTCCCATCCCCAAGGGCAGGAGGCTGTCCAGGGTCAGGGATAGAAGTGCTGGCTGCACGCTTGCAGGGGCCATAAAGGGAGGAGCCTGAGCAGAGAGCCCTTGCCTCAGTTTCCAGGGCTGCCCAACCCTGAGCTCCATCCCCACCCCACACCCAGGGAGATCACTGTCCTGGTCTCAGGGGCCCCCATTTCTGGCTCAAGTGGGATTGGGGGGTTGGAGGAATCAAACGGAGCTCTGACCAGCCCTGCCCTGACCGCAGCTGGACAAGACATGTCCCTGCTTAGCCTCCATTTCCTTATCAGTAGAGCAGACAATCTTACCTGAAAGCTCAAAATACAAACTGACATCCGCACCCCTTTCTCAGCTCAACTCCCTCCTGCCCCAGAACAACTTCTATGCTCCCCTTCCTCTTCCATGCCAGCTCCTCCCTCAGCCTGCACGGCCTCCCTGCCTAGGCCTGACCCACGAACTTCTACCCACCCGTCAAAGCCCATGCCCACGTCACCACCCAGCACATGTTTGTTTGTCTTCCTGGCCAGACTGTGAACTCCTAGGGCAAGGACATTCCTGGGTCCCCAGAGCCTACCCTGGCCTCACATGGCTTAGATAGCACTCACTATTGAGTTCTCAAGGTTGCGAATAACGAGGAGAGGAGGGGCCAGGGCTCCGGGAGCAGCAATGTTTGGTACACACAGCAGGTCACTGGGTGCCCCTTGTTTAGGTGAGTCAGCTGCCCCTTGCCCAGGGAGAAAGGGAAACCACTATTTGTCAATCTCCACCGGTACCAGCACCACCCCCGGCCATTTACAAGTCTTATCGTGTTTGATCCTCACCACACACCTGGGAGGTAAGCGATATTTTTATTCTCGTTTTAATGGTGCAGAAACTGACCCTCGGAAAAGATGCGTCAGCCCCAAAGCTGGACCTCCAGCCCTCCTGATTCCAGAACCTTCTCCAGGCTCTCTCCTCCAGCTTCCTTTTCTCCTTGATGAGCCCCGCCCACATTCCCAGGCATTGGCAGGTGTCTGCGACTCTGCTCAGACTGCCTTCCTGCCCTTGGAAGTGACCCTTGATCCTGAAGAGCAGGTGGGTGGAGAGACGGCTCTGAGGCTGGCTCTGCAGCCCTCCCGGAGCCCCAGTTGCCCACCTGCTGCTCATTAACTTGCCTCATCAGTCTCCCTTCCTCACTCACTGCACACTCGCCTCGCACATAAACTCCATGTCCTCAAATCCTGGTTCAGGTCAGTTTCAGGGGCTCCAACCTAAGACCCAGGGGCAGCAGCCCAGAGAGCCTCGTGCCAAAGGGACCTCTATCTCTGGATCAGAAACAGCTCAGCGGAGGTCGGCAATCCCCAGGACTGCCTGCTGTAGGGAGAGGGCGTGGGTGTGAGCACAGCGGGTTTATCTCCCTGGGCCCAAGACCGCACCCAGGCCTCCCTCCCTTCTGTAGAAGTATGCCTCAGACAATGTGGGCCTGAGGCCCAGGCAGACCTCGGCTGAAAAACCCCGGGATCTCCACTGGCCCTCTTCTGCTCAGCCCCCTGGGTCCGTCCAAGCCGAGCAGGGAGGCCGCCTGGGTTAAGGCCCTAAAGGTGAGTCTGAGCAACTCAGGGGCCTTTTCTGGGCCTGTTTCCCACTCATCAAAGCACAGGGCCCGTGTGGTGCTGAGAGGGGGGTGACGTGAGAAGGGGATGACGTGGTCTCAGCAGCCCTGGGAGGGCTCATAGTCTCCAATTCTGCCAGGAAGTCATTGGCACACGAAACATTGCATGTGGCACATCTTGCCCCTCATCTCCACACACTTTCAAAGGAGGGTATTACTAACCTAGAGAATAAAGTTCTAATAATGAAAACCCAAGGCCTGGAAGAGACATAGCTTGACATTGGGGTTGGCCTTTCTTACGCCCCTGTAATGACACCATGTCTCCCCCAGGCGGGCAGCTTCATGGAAGGAGCACAGGCTTCGGAGTCGGCAGACTTGGGCTCATATCCTTAGAGAACCCCCTTAACCTCTCTGAGCCTCAGCTTCCTGGGCTGTGAAATGGGCTGACAATGCTACACACCCCAGGGAAGCATCTTCAATCTTCTTCAGTCCTGGGAGGAAGTTACTCTGATCCCCAGTTGACAGAAGAGGCAGTGGAAGCCCGGAGAAGAGCAAGCAGGTGCTAAGGAGGCCAGCCCGTGCTCAGGTGGACACAAAGTGGTCCAGAGCCTTCCTGATCCTACCTCCTGCTTTGCAGGGGACCCTGAACCTGGGCTGTGCCCACTCCATGCCAGCCTTCCCTGCCTGGCCTGGCTCTGACCCAAGACTCACCCACTGCCCTATTCCTGCATCTGGGGCTGGACCGGCAGTATCAGCCCTGCTCGGGGATACCTTTGGCCTCAGGAATGTTTGGATCTGGGCCAGGAGGTCAAAGGGGCTCACAACCTGACTACTCCCTTGAAAAGCACTTAACTTGCCTCATAACACCTGGGATAGGCAGGCATGCCCCAGCCACCGAGGGAAACTGAGGTCCCCTGACTTCAACCAGGAAGGGAAACCAGAGGCCTCTTTGGCTATCCTAAGGGTGGAATCAGAATAGCAGCAGAGGAAAAATGAAATCAAAACAAGCAATGGGTCAACAATTTCTCTTCTACAGTCAGGGGAGTCAAGGGTAATCCCTGAGGCCAGTCCTGAACAAAGAACCTTGAACTGAGGGTGTCCCAGAATGCTGTGTATTTCACCTCGTGCCACCTGATTTCAGACTATGTTGCTCTTCAGAGGTCTTGTCATCGACCAGAAAAATCTGTGTTAGTTTCCCTGCCTGCAGAGCTCACACAAGGGTCAGGGAAAGGCTGGGCCAGGGCTGTGAGCTTAGCTGGGCAACCCCCACATTGTTTTGGCCTGAGGGGGGATGGGGAGGTGGGAACCTAAGACAGGTCTGAGCAGGGTCTGACTGCTCTGCATAGCTATCGGTTTGGAGTACAGCCATGTCCAATCCTGTATCTAAATAACAAGCAGATTCTCTACAGACAGAGGTGTAATCCTAACAGAGGCCCAGCATCCTGGACACGTTCAGCCTTTCTTTGGCAAGCTACATTTCCCCCACTAATCCTGTCCTGTCCATATGGCTCAGATGGGGCAGCCTCCCCACATACCCAAGCAGGGGGACTCAAGAACTCTGCCTGGCCAATCAGAACTCCCAAGTCCCCCTCCCCTGGTACAGTGATTGACAAGGATAAACACATGACCAAGGCAAGCCAATAGGAGTCTTCCCTGAGACTTTTGCTGGAGCTCTCAGGAAACTCCCTCTTCTTCGGAGATTGTGAGCCATAAAGATAAGATTGTAGCAGCTGGTGGATATCTTACATCCCATGGACCAAATCTGTCAAGGAAGAAAAAAAGAAGAAAAAAAAAAAAAAAGCCCCAAACAGGCAAGCCTAGCTGAGACATGGAGAGATGGAGAGGCATCAATGAAACACCTGGATACAGCATCTCTGAAGATCCTGGGACTTCTCATTTCCATGAGCCAATACATGTCCTGCTCTGCTTACATTTCATCAGGGCTTCTGTCACTTGTAGTCTAAAGGGCTCTGATTAAAACACTAGGTGAGAACACAGCCAAGTCCCTTCCGCACCTTCATTTCCCAGAGATATGCAGGGAGTTTCTTTTCAAAGGGCCATTGCAACTGGACTGTTGCAATGAGGCAAAGATCCATGCCCTGCTGCCCTTCTTTGAGAAGTGACCATTGACTAATGTGAAATAGAGTAGACGCTGCCAGCTGTGTTCAAGAGTTCAGAATGTTACTCATACTGGAAGGGCCGTGTCTTGGCACGCTGCCCTTCCCTGACTTCCCAGAGTGCTCTGGACAGCGGGAAAGACCACAGTGCATTTTTCTGACCAACAGTTCTGGGATCACTAAAGGACATTTATTTTGTTTGCTGAAATGTGGGATCAGAGCCATATAGATTTAGGAGGAAGGGAATAAACCATTGCATTTTTACAACCTCTGTGTGAGTGGCATTGTTGGCATATTACTTGACTCAGTGGTCAGCAAACTCATTAGTCAACAGAGCCAAATATCAACAGCACAACGACTGAAATTTCTTTTGAGAGCCAAATTTTTTAAACTTAAACTTCTTCTAACACCACTTCTTCAAAATTGACTCGCCCAGGCCATGGTATTTTGTGGAAGAGCCACACTCAAGGGGCCAAAGAGCCACATGTGGCTCGCGAGCTGCAGTTTGCTGACCATGGGCTCAACTGATACACTTGTTAATTCCATTTAGATAAACTGCCTGAATGTCCATCAGTAGGGGTCTGGTTAAATAAAGTGTAGTATGTGGATTTAAAAAGAAGTAAGGTAGCTTGGAGTATACTGTTATAGGAGTGAATATGTCTGTAATGTAATTAAGTGCAATTTCCACAATCGTACCTCATAAAGGGGCATTTTTAAAAAGCAATTTTCAGAGTGATATGCATAGCATGTGCCCATTAAAGATAATACCTGGCAGGTCTATCATTTACAGGAGACTTCTCGTTTACTAACTTAGCTGTGGAAAAATGGAGGAAAGTAAACTGCAATGAAAGGTGACATTCTCGCCGAAACTGGTTTAGCTCAGTGGATAGAGCGTCGGTCTGCGGACTGAAAGGTCCCAGGTTCAATTCCTGTCAAGGGCACATACATTGGTTGTGGGCACATCCCCAGTAGGGGGTGTGCTGGTGGCAGCTGATCGATGTTTCTCTCTCATCGATGTTTCTAACTCTCTATCCCTCTCTCTTCCTCTCTGTAAAAAATCAATAATATATATATTTTTAAAAAAAAAATAAAAGAAAAGAAAGGTGACGTTCTCTTTGGGGATTTAGTCACTGCAAACTTCAATTCCCTACCCAAGCTATTTCCCCGTCACCGGACATCTCCTTCCCGTGGTGAGGGTATAAGACCTGGGAGCTTGATGTCCTCTAGGCATCAGGGAAAGGCCCCTCCCTGGCCCAGGTCACCCAGTTGTCAGCGAGACTCATCCTATTGTTCTGAGCCTCCGTTTCTGTCCTGGCTGTCATTACCTGTGCCTCAGGCAAAGCCCGGGGTCCATTCTGACTTGGGCAAAGACTGGCGGGAGCTCCAGAGTTGCTGGGCTGACCCTGACCCCTAAGATCTGAGTGGGACCTGGGGGTGGGAGTGTCCTGTGTCCCTGTCCTGGGCCCTGACTGGCAAATGACCCACCAGAGTTCTCAGTGGCCTTCTGTGTCCTCCCATTGTGGGGTGCTGGGGCATTGGGGTTTCCCTTCCTCATCACACAGTGACAAGCATGACTAGGGGCACTATCGCTGCTCTCCTCTCTGCCTAAACTTCCTGTGGTGGGTTGAATGTTGGCCTCCAAAACGATACAATTAAGTCAGGGTTTCAAGATGAGGTCATCCTGGATTATCTAGGTGGGCCTGCGATCCAATGACGAGTGCCTCTAGAGAGAGTCAGAGGGAGCTGTATCAGAGAAAGGGAGATGACTCAGAAATTGAGAAGGACGTGCAACGTCAGGCGAGATTGGAGAGATGCCGCCACAAAAATTCCGGCAGCCAGCAGAAGCTGGAAGAGGCGAGGGACAGATTGTCCCCTAGCCTCTTCCAGGGAGCACAGCCCTGTCAATACCTCTGTTTCAGACTTCTGGCCTCTGAACTGTGAAAGAATAACTTCCTGTTGTTTTAAACTACCAAGTTTGTGCTAATTTGTTATGACAACCCGAGGAACTAACACATACCTCCTGTCGCCCTTTCTACTCTACTATGGGCGTGGGCCGAACATCCCTCCAGACAGCAATCCCAGAGGCTAGAGTTCCGGAAGTGAGTGGAAGCCGCCAGCTGGGCTTTCCACTGCGAGTAAAGATGTCCGTCAGCTGCTACAATCTCATCTCTGTCCACCACCCTTCCCCAGGCTGGGGCTCAGAAAGAGAGGTGGGGCCCTGGACCCCTCAAGCAGCTTCTTTGTCTCACTCTTGCCTCTTCCAGAACTGTCTTTCCAACTCTTCTGTGTAAGTGCTTCTACCTTCTCCCAAGCTGAGCAGGAATTTCCCTTATATCACACCCTAAGTTTGCTCTTCCTGTGTCCTAGAGTCAAACTCCATGTTCAGGCCTTCAAGGTTTGCTCTTGATATCTACAGGAAACTTCTGTAGATATCAAAAGAGAAATTGACTTTGATTTTATGATGAATGGTCTTGATTCTCTACCCATCTTCTATTTCCCAGTTCCTCCTCTTGAAAATACCCCAGTTTTCACTCTGGAGTCCACCTTGCCCTCCTATCACCCATGTGCTTCAAGAGAAGTGAACCCCAACTTCAGATTCAGGGACAGTTCTAACTAGTGTCATGGAATCCCATCCCACCTGCCCAGTGATGGTCCAGCAATCTAGGTCTCAGCTCCAGCTCAGAGCACACCCCTGACCACAGGATCAGATGTGTGATCCTCGCTGAGATGGGAGAAGAGACTTGCTGGGGACTTCTGGGGAAGGTATTTCCTTACTCTTAAGAAGGTTTGCCAGCCAAAACCGGTTTGGCTCAGTAGATAGAGTGTCAGCTTGCAGACTGAAAGGTCCCAGGTTCAATTCTGGTCGAGGGCATGTAACTTGGTTGCGGGCATATCCCCAGTTGGGGGTGTGCAAGAGGCAGCTGATCGATGATTCTCTCTCATCGATGTTTCTAACTTCCTATCCCTCTCTCTTTCTCTCTGTAAAAAAATCAATAAAATATATTTTTTTAAAAAGAAGAAGAAGAAGAAGAAGAAGAAGAAGAAGAAGAAGAAGAAGAAGAAGAAAGAAGAGGAGGAGGAGGAGGAGGAGGAGGATTCACCAGAAGGGACATGCTCTACCTTCCTACACACTCACTACTGTGACATTTCCTAAGTGTCATGGTGGTGAATGTGTGATCCAAACATTTGGCGTTCTGAGGAAGGACACCCATGGACAAAACCACCAGATACAAGAAGGCTTCAGAGAAATGGTCCAAAGTTCCTGGGTTAAGCCAGCTCTGAAGCCTATCTTATCTTTGGAGTCTAGTTATTTAAGGCAATACCTCATTGGGTTTTATTCGTTTGTTTGTTTATAAATTTTTATTGATTTGGGAGAGAAAGAGATAGAAACATCAATGATGAGAGAGAATCATTGATCAGTTGCTTTCTACATGCCCCACACTGGGAATCAAGCCCTCAACCTGGGCATGTGCCCTGAATGAGAACCGAACTGAGACCACCTGGATCATAGGTCAATGCTCAACCACTAAGTCACGCCAACTGGGCAATATATTTAGTGTCTGTTGGACTTAATGTTACTTGTAGCCCAAAGCATTCTAATCAATATGTCATTCACCAAAGCCAATTTTCACGACCACTGTCTTACTATGGGCTTTGAGATCCTATTTTGGGAGTCAAAAGCTAACGAAGCATTGTTCTTGATTCCTCTTCACATCACTCTTCTATTTTAAATCTCCCTGAGGAAAATGGATGCCTCTGGCCGAGTAGGAAAGCTCTCATAGGGAAGTATGACAAAAATAAATAAAATAAAATAAAATAAAAAATACCCATTGCTGTATTTCAAAGACATTACCTATGCAATACGAACACTCACACAAAAACCTGGGGGACGAACTTCTGCACTGTTAACAGTGGTCACCTCTGGGGAAGATGATTTTAGGAAAACAGAACTCCCTTTCCAGGTTGGGATTACCATAATGTTTGAATTTTTAAAGTTAACATAAATTACATTTATAACTTAAAATCCAGAGGTCTCTTAGGGGCCTGTTATGGTGTCAGCCCAGGAGGAATCCCAGGGCTGACCCCATACTCACAAGGAAGGACTGGAAAAGCTGGGCTCTGGCTCAGAGCTAGGGGGCGGGAGGAAGAACGATGAAGGAGCTAGAGAAGAGGCAAGCTCCCAGGACTTGCTCACCCCTGCCTGCCATCCTCTCCTCCCCAGGCCTCATCCATATGCTTGGACCCTGGTCTCTGCCCCTTCCCAGAGCCTCTGGCTCCAGGATCAGGGAAAGCCTCAGTGTGGAGTACCATGTGGTCCCCACTTGGAGAATCTCAACTCTCAGAAAGGTGGTAGAGAGGACCCTCACAGTCCCTGGCTGTCCCTGTCTGGATTTTTCCCATGCTCACCTCCCACTGAAAGACCCTGCTCCCCATGGGTGCCCACCCCTCCAGACCCCCTGAACCTCCTCACACACCCCTGACCCCACCTGGCTAGGCAGCAGCTGCCCCAGAGTTTCCTGGCTCTTTCTGATCCCCATGTGGCTTCCCAGTCTCCAGGGAGCTACATGTGCTGGGCATCCAGTTCGGAGACGAAGGCCCGGTCCCTGCCCCAGCACAGCGTGGTCCCATGGATGGGTGGATGCCCAGACCACAGCATCAGCAGTGGCTGCCAGAGGCTGCATCTTTGCTCAGCCCAATGCCCGCTGGGCTGTGGTGTTGAATTGAGGCCAGTCCCTGCCCTAGACAAGCAGGCCAGGCTCCGGATAGGATCTGGTGGACACGCTCAGCAAATGCAGCATCGCTCCCCAGGGTTGCCTTTGTGGGGAGGCCCCCTGTGGGCACACTGTTGAACCAGCCACTCGCTACCCCAGGGTTCATAAAGCACGTCTCACCGTCTAGCACTGCACGTTCGATTTGCTCTTTGGCAGTCTGTCTCCCCACCCTGGGACCTACGCTCACTTTTTGAGAGCGGGGGGGGGGGGGGGGGGGGGGGGGGGGAAGGGTCTGTGTTGCATCCCCAGCCCCGGGACACCGTCTGGTACACGGTGGGCACTGATTATATATTTGTGGATTCAGTCGATCTGGATGAAGGATGGGGGTTAAACACAGTTCTTGTCCCTCCTCTCCCTCAGCAGTCACCTACCCACGTGGTCCCCAAGTCCTACGTAAGTGTCTTTTCCTCTGCTCTGCCATCTTTCCTTCTCCCCCTCCCAAAGGCTAAGCCCAGCCTCACCGCCCTCACTTGGTATTTCTTCATCTCAGGCCCAGGTGGAAACGTCACCTCCGCTGTGAAGCTGAACCAGATCCCTCCGCAGTTGCAGTCACGTTGTCCGTGACTTGAGTTTCTCTCACTCAGAACTGCTGTCGTTTGTTTGTTTATATGTCTGTGTTCCCCCCACCCCACCCCCATGCTCCCACCACTCCTGAACAGAAGGGTCTTCAGAGCTGGGCCAGGGCCAGTTTCTCTCTGTATATCCAGGGCTTCTGCAGCGGGCCGGGCTGGGTGCACTATCAGAGCTCAGGAAGTGTTTGTTAGATGAGTAGAGTGAGTGAAGAAGTGTGCTCCCCCACCAGTGAACGGGTACTGGAAGGAGCAGGCAGATGCATGAATGAGCCGGAGAAGTTACTGAGTGAATGAGTCAGTGATCCAGTGGAGGAGAAGGGGGAGGGAGGGAACGGTGAGTGAGCCTGTGAAGGAGGGAGGGCCGAGAGGGTTCCCAGCTCCTCCAGCAGCCCTGGCATCGGCAAGTCCCCGCCACCCCTGGGCCTGTGCTCTGTGCCAATCAGCCTCACAATGCCTCCTCCCAGAGCCAGCACACATCAGGGCTGCTCAGCACATGCTCCCTGATGCTGGCCAGACCCTGCGCTGGGCCAGGAATCAGATAGGCCTTGCCCTGGGGCTCCAGGGATCGAGGGCAGACAGTCAGCCTCATAAATTAACTCGATGCCATGCTGGGCAGACATGTGTTCTGGCAGAGCCGTGAGCTCAGGGCTGGCTCTGCCGCCTGGGGCAGGGCAGAGCCTCTCGGAGGACCTGGGGGGTTCCTCGAGAGGAGGGACCTCAGTGCTGAACCTGGAAGGAGGGGAGGGTGGGGAAAGGCACTGGGCAGGAGGGACAGTGCCAGCAAAGGCACAGCGGCTTGGGGATCCAGAGCAGGGGTGAGCGTGGTGCGCAGATGGGGCCACAGCAAATGCTGGGCCCAGGCAAAGGAAACTGAGGAGCAGGGTTATAGGCTGGCAGCCTCTGTGTTTGGGGAGGAAGATGGGAGAGTCCAGGAAAACATATACAGGGAGCATGTATATCAAGGAGATTGTAGGGTGCTCAGGGCTGGATCCTGCCATAGCTTTTGCATAATTTAGCTTCGGGCTTCTCTCCACAAAGAAGCCTTTCTCCTCCTCCCAGCCTTAATACTCCCATGAGGCATTTGGGGTTCCCAGACTGGGGAGGTTACTGAGAGGAACCCTTATAAGTGAGTGTTTGCAAGCCCAGGTAGTTGAGGTCGGAGTGTGGGGAGTGCTCCGGCTTCTTGCAACAAATCAGGGAATTCCTGAGTTTGACAGGGAACCTTGAAACTGGGTCAGTGGAGGTGAGGGAAGCGACTGGCCACACTGCAAGACACAGGATGGCCCTAGACGGCAAGAATGATGCAGTCCAAAATGTCTGAGGGCCGAGTTCTGCAGCCCATTTTCACAAATGAGAGGACTGAGGATGCCGGATCGAAGGCGGTCGCCAATGATACAGTAGCTCCTCATGTGTGCCAGGAGCTGCCCGTTAGCACATGTAATCTCCGCCCAATCCAGGGAGGAAGAAACAGATTGACTTGTCTTCTCAAAGGCAGGGTTCCCACCCAGGGCGTCATGCAAGGCCATGCTCCTCCACATAACATTGATGGCCTCCACCTCACCCAGTGGTTGAGGCAGAGCTTGGGCTTGAACCCAGGACCCCACTCTCCATGGCAAATAGTCCTTAAACTCTGCTGTGTGCCCCTGGTCCACATGGGAGTCTTGGGCTCCTCCACTCAGGAGAAGCTTGGCAGCCGGGACCTCAGTTTGTCAGGGATGCGTGGGGCGGGCAGGAGGCAGATCCCAGAGACAGAGGGTCTTTGTCTGCCTGCAAATGGGCAGGCAGGCCTGGGCTGTGCGTCCAGGCCCAGGGGCCAATCGGGTGCAAACTCATTAGACAGCTGCTGAGGCTGCCAAGGAGACGGGAACAATTAGAAGCCCAGCTCAAGCCAGGGAGTGGAGGCTGCACTGGGAGAGCTGCTGGGCTGTTCTGCCCTCCGCTGCCGGCCAGCATCCAAGAGGCAGCTGCAGTGTGTCTCCAGGATGGCAACAGCAGATCCATCCTCACTGACTGAACCTACTGTGTGCTGGGCCGGGCACATTATGCATCTTGTCTCCTTGGGGGGGTAGGGGGTGGAATTATGAACTCCATTGCATTTATTTAGTCATCCATCCATTCATTCAACAGGTATTTATTGAGTTCCTACTGTGTGCCAGCACTTAGTAGGTCCTAGAGATACAGCAGGGAGCAAAACAGACATAAATCCCTGCTCTCGTGGAACTTACATTCTGAAAGGGGGATACAGATACCGGAAAAGGAACAAACAAGGTACCTGCACCTTGGGACCAGAGCTATGGGAGCAAGGAAGGGGCAGATGGAGGCAGGCTGGGCAAGGCCTCTCTGAGGTGCCCGTTCACAGAGGAGGGACTGAGGCTCAGAGAGGAGAGGTGATTGGTCTAAGGTCACACAGCTGGTAAGTGGAGGAGCAGAGACCTGGCCCAGGCCTTCCTGGCTCCAGACCTAACTGGCCACCTGTGTCCTGGAAGTCCGCCCTCCCTGCCAGGGCTCATCGGCACCATTACACTCGTGGGTAACTTTGGCATAATCTCCACTCCTTCCTCACACCAGCCTTGAGAAGTACAGCGGGGAACTGGTGGGAAACTGAGGCCTAGAGAGGGGTCATCACTAGGCCAGGTCCCAGCAAAGGCGGGAACCTGAGTTTTCATATTCCTTCTACACCTCGCCCCTTCCCAGCCAGGCACTTAGCCAGCACTAAGCACTTAGTAGATCCGTAAGAATCGGATTCATGGACAGACTGTGTGGCTGCGGACAAAGTTCATCACCCTTCTGGGCTTCTGTTTCTCCATTAGAAACCATGAAATCGGCCCAGCCCACCACTGAAACGTGCATTCTCTTCAATCAGCATTCCTTGAGAAGCACTGTGCCCTGCCTGGGAGACAGAGGCAGGGGGCTCTGCCCTCACAGTCCAGTGGGAAAGGCCGTGTGCCCCAAGATGGGTTGACGGGAAAGTATTCTGGTGGAGCTAACTGTGGCGCAAAAGCCCAGAGGCGGATAAGGAAATAGCAAGGGATCCGCAGGTACATCTAGGGTGAGAGAACCATCTGGAACCTTTACCCAATGGCCTCTCCTCCTGTCCCCATGTTCCCAAAGCCTGCACCTGCAGGTCCTAGGCCCCCACAGCTTCCGTCCCTCTCAGTTCCCACCCTGAGTCCAGGGGAGTGTCCCAGAGCTGGAACAGGCCCGGAGAGATCTGGGCCAGCAATGGCACACAGATTGCGTGACCTCAGCCAGGCCACCACTCCCTTATTCCGCTTTGGGTTCTTACAGAGAGGCTGAGGGAGAGTGCTCAGAGCGAGCTGGGAGCACAGCGAGAGGGAGCTTATGAGCACTTCCTTCACGTCAGGCAGTGATCCTGGAGGCCAGTGACATCGCCCTGGTTTACAGATGAGAGATCTGAGGCCCAGAGAGGGCATGTCGCTTGCCCAAGGCCGCACACGGGGAAAGGGCCTGGTGAAGAGTCACCCAGATCCCTGGGCTCCAGAGCTCTGCTTTTAACAAAAGCTGCCAACCTGCATGCCTGTGCCCTTCCACCCCTGCAACAGGCAGTCCTGGGACTTTCCCTCTAGGAAGCAAGGCAAGTTAGCCCAAACAACGCTCGTTGCAGCCATGTTTGTGAGATGGAGGACAACGGGAGGCCGCCCCCCAGCCACAGGCCACACTCGCTGCAGAAATTACACAGCCTCCAGTAGGTGGTGGCTTACTGAGCACCAAAGAGGGTGTATACCCTTTTCCAGTGCACCCTCTCTTGCAATCCCCACTCTGCCCCTGTGAAGTGGGTCTTGTTTTCCCCATTCCAGACACAGCATCAGCGAGGGCGAGGGATTGGCTGAGGACACACAGCTAGTGACAGGCACCGGCACTACCAGGGCTGCTAGGCCCATTTGTAGCCACCCCCACGGAAGGAATGGACAGCTCTGACCTACAAGGAAGAAAGCTAAAGCTCAGAGAGGGCAAGTGACCTCCCAAGGCCACACAGCGGATGAGCAGAGAACTGGGGTTTGACCTCTGGCACTGTGTGCTCTGGGACCACTTCCCCACACTGCCACCTGCTGACTGGGAGGCTGCAGATAGGTCATTTGGCCTCTTGGAGCCCCCTGGGTTCCTCATCTGTAAAACTGGAATGAGAATATCTGCTGCGCGTGATGGTTGTAGAGAGGATTTAACGAGTGACCCAAAGAAGTGTCGCGATACAAGCAGTGACAACAAGAGCAACAATGACAATACTTTGCATGCCTGTGTCCTGACAAGTATAGCAGTCATCGCCAGTGAGACAGCATTATGCTGTGGGTGGAAGCCATGCCTGGGAGTTAGGGGACTGACTTCAAATCAGCTCAGACCCATAAGTCTCCTCTCTGGGCCTCAGTTTCCCTGCCTGTAAAATGGGAGAAGGGCAGACTTGAGGACGGCTTCTGTTCTGATGGTCTGTGTGTCAGGGAACCTTGTTCCAGGTTTTCCCACACAGAATGGACCCCTGGGCTCTGCCTGCTGGGCCCTCATCCCAGGCTGCCCTGATGGGAGCAGGGGCAGGGCGCTCAGAGACACCCACTGAAGGGAGGACAAGAGGCCCTGCTGCAAAGGAATGAGGGTGGGAGCAGGAGGCCCCTGCATGGTGTCCCCACTCACAGACCACAATTCTTTGCCTCTGGATTGCCTCAGATCGTGTCCTATCGCCATACCTCTGCTTCTTAGGCCCCTAAGTTGGCCCAGATCCTTGGTGATTCTCGGTGAAGCAGAGCAAAGCAACGAAAGGCTGGAAGGGCAAGGGTTGTGCCACTGAGCGATGGGCATGGCAAGAGCCAAGGGCCAGGAGCTGGAGGGCCAGGCTGGGGTGTTGGTGGGGTGGGTGGGGGAGAAGAGACCTGGGGCAGGTGAGAATCGGGCAGAAAAGCAAAGAGTCCCAAAAGCCACTTGGAGGTCTGGGGCAGTTTGGGAGGCCCAGGCTGCAGGTAGAACCCCCTTCCTGAGCTGGCAGTCTTCTGGATGCTGCCTCATTGTGCACAGCGACTGGGCCTGTGGGCCAGGCCTTTCATATGGGTCATCCCAGCCCTGAAGGCAGGTCTGCCAGGTAGCCCCAGCCCAGCACAGGCTGGGCACACACAGGGTCCATGGGTGTTTGCTGAATAAAGGATGGTTCAGTCCTCCACAGCTCTCAGCGTTGGAAAAATGTAAACCTCTAGTCCACTCCCCATGCCCCCCTTTCCCCCACCTCCCACTCTTCCCCCACCACCTCCTGCCGGCCCAGAGGGGAGGCAGGACTTTCTCTGGGACTCAGGGAAGAACCCAAGTGTCCTGTGACTCAGGCCTTTTTCCAGCTCGGCACCTGAGGGTGCTCAGCCCTGAGCAGTAGCAGCGGGACCCCCGCCTCTGGCTCTGGCCTGCAGCTCAGCGGCTGATCTTTCAGGCCGGAGGAGCAGTAAATCGGGTAACATGTGAAAGTGCCTGGAAAGAAATGCAGCGTCCATGTGCGGTGAGGATGGGGCCTCAGAGCACAGCCTTGGCTCCTGAGTAGTGAGGGAGGAAGCTGAGGGTGCTGGCAGGGAACCCACTGATGTGGCATCAGGGACTCCAGGGAGCCTGAGCCCAGGACAAGCCTCCACGGGGGTCTGGGCGGCCCCTGTCCCTGGAGGGCAGGTGGCGAGGAGGCAGGCAGGGTCCGTGGAACGGAGGCCCTGCAGCAGAGGGAGTGGAGGCCAGGGGACCCCCGAGGTACCTCAGAGGCAGTGAGACCGAGAGATAGAATGGGATTGAGCCAGCTACAGGCTAGGGCTTTCGCAAGCTCCCAGCTGCAGCCAAAGGCAGGAGATCGGTGTGTAAACAGACAACAAACTCCCTCAGACATGTCCCAACTCATCTCTCCTGTGGGCTCAGAGCCAGAGCTGGCCTGCTCGGCTTCCCCGCCGCTCTCCGAGGACATGGGCAGCTGTGCTTGGACCTGGAGAGGCCAGCGCCTCCCTCGGGCCAGTCCAGCTCCTTCCCCATCTGGCTTGCTAATAAATCCCTCTGGGTTATTGCTGGCCCTCTTCCTTGCGGGACTCCCACCTCATCCCCCCCTGTCCGATGTGGGTCCTGTTATGGGCTCTGCTGAGCCTTCCTCCCAAACCTCCCATGGCTCCCGCTGTCTGCAGGGTCTAGTTCAGGCCTCGACGTGGCTGTCAGCATCGCCATGACCTGGTCTCTAACCTCGATCCCCACGGCTCCCCTCTGACTCTGAGTCTTGGGGTGCTCTCCCATGCAGCCAGCTCCTCAGTCTGGATTTGGCCTGTCCGGTCGTTTACAGCCTGGGGTGAAAGGAGGGATCCTAGCCAGCGGGCATGCCTTCCTTTGAAGAACAGGTGGTCTTGAGTCAGAGAAGCCAAGGCAAAGAGGAGTCCCCATCCTGCCACTTCCCGGCATTGTGAACTGAGGGAAGTGAGCCTCATTTTCGCTTTTGTAACTTGGGAATGATGATCCCTCCCCAGGTTTCGAAGCTTCTGGACTGTGCGGTCTTCAACCTGCCTGGTCTTTCTGTGTCAGCCCCCACCCCCACCCCCTGCTGACCATTCTCTCCTAGGGGCTTCCTGACACCTCTTTTGTCCCCTTTCCTCACTGCTCTGCCAGCATCTTCTCCATCTCCTTTGTCAGTTCCTCCTCCACCCAAACACGGAGGTCTATCTTGGTTCCTCTTCTCTTCCCATCATGCTCTTCTCCTAGGCCAGTGGTTGGCAAGTGGATGGAGAGATTGGCACTCAATCCACTTGAGCTACTATTGTCAGGATCAGGGCTGCTATTCCTCCGGGCAGCCCCATGCAGCACACGTACTAAGCACCAAGCCACCACAAGCTAGCGAGGTTGTCAAACCACAACTGCACATGAAAATACTAGAAATACTCAACTCCAGCCCCGCTTAAATATGGGAAACGGAGGCCCAAGGCCCCAAAGCCAGGTATTGGCAGAGCCAAACCAGAAGCAAGCTCTCCGGTTATACAAGCCAGAACACTTCCCCTACAAGCTGCCATTGCGAAGAGTCAAGTTCAAACACCAGAGTTTAAATATGAATCTTGGCCGTTTGTTCTCACTTTCAGTCCACGCCCCCCGCCCTCCCCCCACCCTTTCACCCTGTCACACACCTGTGTACCTTCAGAGAAGCGGCTCCATCCTCCTTCCAAGCAAAGCTCACTTTCTCCCCGTCGCCAGCCCGAAGGAGGCCCTTCTGTGACCTGCCCTGGCGGAGCAAGGGGCATTTGCTGGCTTGCCTTTTTGCTACTCAGCTAAAACTCCGAATTCCTTTCCTCCCAGGGCCCCTCTGGGTTTTTGTAGCTGTTCGTAGCCTCAAGGGTCTACGCTGTGAAGGAAAACCAGAGCCTCCCTCTCCCCAGCCTGCAAACATTCCCAGTTCCTCCCATCCCAAACCACCAGCAGGCAGACAAAGGAGTCTCTGTCCATCCCCTTCTCCTTCCAGCCAGACCCACTCTCTCCTTCAGCCCCGTTTCCTGGTGGGGACCTGTCAGCGTCACTCCCACACCCAACCCACCCACTGCCTCTGCCCCCTCTGCACCCTCCACCCAAACTGCTTCTGCTCAAGTCACTGGTGACTCCGTTTCCCCAAACCCACAGGGCGCTGTGCGGAACCTACCTGGTCTTTCTGGGTCAGCCCCCCTCTCACCCCCCCCCACCACTGACCATTCTCTTCTGGGGGCTTCTGGACATCCCTTTTGTCCCCCCTCCCCCACTGCTCTGGAGCATCTTCTCCATCCCCTTTGTCAGTTCCTCCTCCACCCAAACACGGTGGTCTATCTTGGGTCCTCTTCTCTTCCCATTATGCTCTTCCCCTAGGCACTCCCAGGGATTGAATTCCCATCTCTAACCAGCAATTCCTAGATCCACATCTCCTGAGTCCCAGGCCTGGGCACCCGCTGCCTCTGCTGAATGTCTCTAATGGCAATTCAAACAGAGCATATCTGCAACCACCTCATGAACCTCTCTCTCAAAGCTTTCTCCCCCTCCCAAGCCCCCATCTCTGTAAACAGCCCCACCATCCACCCTTTCGTTCCAGTTGGAATCTGCCATGGAGCCACCAGCCCTTCCTCTTCCTCACCCCCTCACCTGGCCAGTTACCTCTTTCTGCTGAGCTCACCTTCCAAACGCCTGTACAATCCACCCAGGCCTCCCGATCCCGCTACCAGGACCTAACCCCGGGGCTCCAGTAGGAAATCCTAATGGGTCTCTCATAGCCATACTTACCCCTCATTCCACTCTCCTTACAGCAGCCAGAGGGGTCTTTCTAGAACACAGATCTCTTTATGCCATTTCCGATGTCTTTATGTCATTCCCTCCTTAAAAGTCATCACTGTCTTCCAGTTGCTCTCCAGTAAGCCCCAAAACGCTGGCGCCTTGTTCCATCCTTCCTCTGGCTCTCTGAGCACCAGCCACCTGGCCTTTTCGCTTGTCTTTTAACTCACTGCATCACTGCCTGCCTCCTGGGCTCAGCTCCCGCTGCCTTCTCTGCCTGGAATGTGTTCTCTTCTCCCCCGACCCATCCCCAAGAGATCAGGCCAAGGGATTCTTCCACACTTCCACCATCCCCCACAGGGCCCTTGGGTTTGCATCAGCTGCCAGGTTGTTTGCACGCACCCATGGGTGCCTGTGGTTGCTCCATTCATTCTGTCTTGGTTCTATCATGGAGCCAGGGATCATGTCTGCCTTGCTCATCCTACAGCCACACCGCGCCTGGCACATGGCATCTCTGAGCCCCACTGGCCTGGGCATCGCCTGTCCAAACAGCCAGTGCCGACTGCCCCTGGGACAACAGTAGTTTGCATTTTGAGGACTCACCCTTCCGGTGCTCCTGTCCTGCACTCCACACATGGAGAGCCTTCCACACTGGAGAGCCTCCCTGCCTCCCTTTGCTCCCACCAATCCCTCCTCACCCCCCACCTTTCTTTTTCTCTAATGCTGTTCGTGCAACAATGGCCTGCTCAAGCCCATCGGCCTCACGCTGCTTCAGTTCCGACCACACAGCTCACCTTCCTCTGCACTGACAGCCTGCCTCACTAGTTCCGGAGGAACTCACAGGCACTGGGGCCTTCACAGTCCAGCCCGTGCCTATATTCTCAGAGCCCCACACCCGCAGCCCCCACAGCTCGGGGTCCAGCACGGCAGGACCTGACTTTTAAAGCCATGTTTCCTGGGGAAAAAAAATATTAATGACAACAACAATTATTATTATTATTATTATTATTATTATTATTATTCAAACCCGAGCCATATTTCCTGCATTCATCCCCTGCCTTTACCTCTTATAAGCTTCAGAATCTTGGGTCTCACACAGGAAGAGTACTGGCCCCACCTCATGGGACTTTTAGGGACTGAATCAGGAGATCTACAGGAGAACTTAGCCCAGTGCTGGGCACCTATGGTGGTGGTCCTGACTGGGTAACCAGCCTGCCTTTCCACTGATCCTATGTTAGGAGGGGAAACAGAGTCCCTTTTGTCTCTGCACCTCCCTTGCCTAGCCCAGTGCCTGCCCCCAAGAACACTCACTAAGCGCTTATTAATGAGTAGACGGACCACACACTTGGTACAAATCATCTTATTGTTCCTTCGCTTTCACGAATATAAATCTTATCTCCTAACAGGATTTGAGCTCCAGGGTACAGGGGAGGTGGAGCCGCGGGAAAGGGCTGGGGCACCTTCATGTCAGAGCGTTCAGACCTGGGAGGGATTGCTGTACTCCTTACATCCTTCTACCCCCCACAGTGCCGGCCTGGAGAGGGGAGTCCAGGAGGCCTCGCTGACAGACGGGCCCGCCATCTTCCCCCAAGAACGAGGCATGTTGCCCCTACGAGATATATACCTAATTACTCCCTGCTCCCTCCCTCCGCACACAGCTGCTTTCTTAGGCAAGAGGCTGTTTGACTTACTCGCACTGAGTTCTTTTGGCTGGCTGTTCTGGGCCAGCTTGGCCAGTTTCTTCAGAAACAATAGCAGAAGAGAGTGGAAAAAGTTTTCTTAAGGCCACAAAGCACAAAACCCGAATAAGGGATGGGTCACTTCCCATCAGCAAAGACCAGCCATGGACTGGCTTGACTAGAAAGACCAGCAATGGACTAGCATTGACTAGATGACCGCAACACGCCAAAAGGCAGGCCCAGAGGGCGTAGTGGAAGGGTCACATGTGCTGGACTTGGCACTCGGAGCGTCACGGGTTTGAATCCAGGCTTTGCCCCTACCCCACTGGACAATCTTAGGCAAATTACCTACCTTATCTTTTCTACACTCGGTTTCCTTGTCTATGAAGTGGAGTGATGTAAGTACCAGCTCAGGAGGGTTCCATTGGAGGGGTGCTCACAGGGTCGCTGTAGCTGCTCTTGTCACTGCTATCCCGCTGAATGTCAGAACCAGAAGGAACCTCAAAGGCTTTTGGGAGCTGACACTGCAGCCTGCAGAGATGCCTGACATGGCTAAACCACACAGCAAAGGGTGGTCTCTCTCCACCCCTCTCACGACATCTTTCAGAGAGCCAAGAGGAGTTCGCTCACCTACCCCCCCAGAGTCAGTCACTCACCTTGAATTGAAGAGCTCAGATTTGCAGGTCTGGAAAGGAAACGTACAGGGGTGTCCATGCCAATATCATCAAGAGGCCTGCGAGTTGAGGGTGGCACTGCCCCCAGATGATGCCATGGCTCTGGGCAGATCATCGCCTCTGCTTGCTGTCATTCAGGAGGCAGGGACTGGGGCTGGAGTCACTGTGGACACAGCCTGCACCCTACAGCTATGAGGGCTCTGCTCCCCCTTCTCCAGCTGGACTCGACCAGCTGGCCTCTCCTTTTCCTGGTCCAGGGGCCCCACCTCCCCACCTGCCTGCCAGATGGAATGCCTGTTTCTACCCACCCCTGCTGCCCTTCCCTCTCCCTGATGCTGGGAAGTCCCGCCTGGTCCATCTGGAGGGATCCAGGTGAGCACTGGGCAGGGGCAGGATGTAGGGCCTCTTAACCGCAGCTCAGAGAGGCAGTAAAAGCTGCTCTTTTCTCACACGGGGAAGGGGCTGCATTAAGTCAAGAAGGCAGGCCCCAAGCACTCTTTAAGTGAGGGGCCTAAGGTGTGTTTTCACTGGAGGAGAACCCGAAATGCGCTCAGAGAATAGTGACAATAGTGACACCTGACGTTCATTAAGCGGCCCCTCTTCCTGGCCCACATCATATGCCATTCTAGTCTGTCCCTGCAGCAGCTGCCTCCTCACTGGGTGGTTTGTGGGGCTGAGTGGGAAACGCGTCCTCTCCAGAGTCCCTAGCAAGGATAGCTTAGGTCAGGGCTGGCAGGTGAGAGAAGCTGCCGCTAGTTCTCTGTCGAAGTATTATACAAATGGAGCTGCCCCTTGGTTCAGGTAAGTGTCATTTGGCCAGTCTAAGGGAAGCTTGTCCTTCTCAGCTCTTCGACCACAAAGCCAGGAGGCCCCTGTGGTCCTGGGAAAGGTGACATGACTTACTGTGACCTGACAAAGGCTTCCTTTGACTTGCAAAGCTGGTCTCTGAGGCATTGGTGGGCAAATGTGCATAGGGACCAAGAAGCCTCTGTGCTCCGTGTTATGTCTTCAGGGCTGGGATAACTCGTTGTCCAGAAAAGACACCAAGTACCTGCCACACCATCCATGTGTGAGGGGAGGGTCTGAAAGGATGAGCTGACCTGGCACAGGGTCTGGAGCATTGGGAGGAGGCTGGTTCTGGTTTCCCATGTGGTTTAGGCTATGCGCCCTTCTTGGCCTGGCAGGGTGGTCTTGCCTTTGGACCAATGGCCAAATGCGTGAGTCTAAGAAAGCTATAACTTGGAGCCAACCTGCCAAAAACACGGGGCTACTGGCTCTACCACAGGGAGGACAGGTGTTCACAAGGCTGTGAGAGCAGCTCTTCAACAGCGCCCCCGTGTGGTACAGCAGAGGCAGTAATACTGATGGCCTGACAAGAGAGAACTCTTTCTCTCTTCTAAGCATGGGGAGCAGGATTCTCCCTGTTGGACTGGGAAACCTCCTGGGTCCATTTGGACAAATAGGGCGGGCAATGGCTTCAATCAGGAAATATTGGACTCTCATTAAGTTGTACAGGCGGGTACTTGAGCAATTGACTGGAAAATTAAGAGGCTTGTGACCAATACTCTCAAACTAGTGAGGCGAGTGATTCTAGTGATAGCACAGAACTTGACTATCTCATTGGTTCCTTCTAATAGCCCTCTTAGCAGGCGTAATTATGCACATTAAATATATGAGAAAATTGAGGCTCTGATGATCACTTTCAGTGCTCCAGGAAATAATCACAGTAACCCGGAGCCACGCAAGGGTCAGCTCTTCTTTCTCATCCTTCAGACCACAGTTTAATGTCCCTCCTCAGGGGCCTCAGAGCCACAAAACCTACGGTGGATTTTCCCTAATTTATTTATTTTTTATAATAAATCTTTATTGTTCAGATTATTACAGGTGTTCCTCTTTCCCCCGTCTTCCCCCATAGCTCCCCTCCACCTGATCCCCAACTCCACCCCATGCCCTTACCCCCGCACCTGTCTTCATCCATAGGTGTAAGATTCTTGTCCAGTCTCTTCCCTCACCCCCTGAGAATTGTTAGTCCAATCTCTTTCTATGTCCCTCATTCTATTATATTCACCAGTCCATTTTGTTCTTCAGATTTTTTTTTCACTTTCTATACATGAGGGCAATTTTTTTTTCTTTCTTTTAACATTGTCGTAATGATCATAACATCATGTTTATTCATATTTTTTAATTTCCTTTGGTCTGTCTCTCTCTAGAGAATATACCCCCATGAGGCTGCACACAATGTGTTATGCTCACCAGTGAAGCCCAGGTCTTAGCACAGCACTGAGCACATAGTGGGAACTCGATACAAGTACTGGTTGAATAAGTGATCGAATAGATAAGTGATGAGAGCTTGAGCCATGTACCCTTTGGATGGAGTGAAGTCTGGAGTTGGTCACAAGGAAGAGAAGATCCAGGGAAGACAGGGCCCTGCCTCTGAACTCTAAAGGGCTTTCCTGGAGCAATAGGAGCAGAGTCGCTTACAAGCAGGACCATCCATGGCTAGGGGGACTGGGCCCTGGAAAGGCTTGAGCTCCCTGCCTTGTAGGTGCAAGCAGGCCCTGACTCCCCCTCTCTGCCCCCACCTGGGCAGGTTCAGAGAGGACCCCAGCCATGGGTAGAGGAGGCCAATCAGGGACTCAAAGCAAAGCAGATTGGCGGGGGGGGGGGGGGGGGGGGGGGGGGGGGGTAGGGGGGAGAGCAAGGAGAAGGGGAGGCTACAGGTTTCCTTGGGGATTATCAGGAGTGGGGATCTTTAGGCAGAGACATGGGTCTGTCTGCTGAAACTTGCTCATTGCAGCTTCTGGGCTTTGTGGCCAGATAATTGCAAACAAAATAGACTGGGGCCTAAGCAGCAGCTACAAACCCTTTCTATAGAGAAGGGCCCAGAATGGGGCACGCAGGAGCAGGCACAGAACCCTGAGTCATAGAGGGAACCAGCTGCACTCAGAATGGCTATGACTCTGGTCTTGGAAGCATTCTGTGTGATGGGGGCAAGGCCGCCTCTCTGGCTGCAGGCTGCCCAACTGAGGACTGAGTACCCTGGGCATCCACACTGTACTTGGCCAGCACTGGAGTGAAGGAGCCATGGCACTGCCTTTAAGCAGCCCAGAGGAAGGACATGCTCTGCATCCAGCAGATCCGAGGGGTCCAAGCTCTGAGCTCTTTCTCTGCCTTCATTGGAGAAACTCTGACACCTGGAGGGGATTGGAAGGCCTAACCTGAAGCGCTGCGAGACTGGCCAGGGACTCTGGTGTCTGGGTTTCCTGGAGGAAGTATGCATTTCTGTTATGCTCGGTGTTCCTCTAAATATAAATGTGAATCGCAAATTTCTGTTTGTACACCTGAATCTCCACACCGGCTTGTGTGTGTATGTGTCTCTATCTAACCACACCTCATATGTGCCTATGCCTGTGTATGCCCGTATGTGCATTTGTACGTTTCTAGGTATATACAGGCGAGTGCAAGTGATTACATGAGTTGCATCCACTAATAATTACTGAGTACCTAGTGTGTGCTATATGTTGTCCTGGAAGCTGGGAATGCAGAGATGAATAAGCTATCGAAGGTCTCTTTCTCTATGCAGTTTACGTGTAGTGTAAGATACAGGCAGCAAATGAGTGAATAAATAAACAAATGAATAATCTCAGCGGTCACTGCCATGGAGGGAAAAGCCAGGATAACTAGAAAGAGTCACTTGGGAAGGATTACTTCCTACAAAGAGGTCAGGAAGACTGCTCAGAAGTGCAGTCTCAGGTCTCAACCCAGACCCTCAAGTTCAGAACCTGCATTTTAACAAGATCTCCAGACAGTGTGTATGTACATTAGAGATTAAGAAGCTCTGGGTTAAAATATATTAACACAGACATGACAGGGAGGGAATAAAGGATACACGGGGTGGGCAAAAATAAGCTTATAGTTGTGAGTACACAAAAACAGTTTACTAGTATTCTTGTAGTATTATTTTTAATTAGTGTATTATCTATTTGTATTATAATCGTAAGCCTACTTTTGCCCACCCTTGTATACAGACAAATACTACAGATCTCCTTCTGGTACTCAGTATGAGATCATAGTTGGTATTGACCAATTTTCTCCTGTCCTTGGCAAAATGTTTTACCGAGTGAGGTCAACTACTCATTCCTACAGGTCTGGGACCCTGGAATTCCTGCCCATATAGGACTCTGGTGATTTTCAGTTAAATTAGCCTAAGTCAGTTCCCATCCTTATTACTCCTTGCTCCCTCTGAATATCAGAAAGCTGACTTCCTCATAATAATCAGAATCATTAGCCCCAGTCAAGCTGTAAGCCCATTTTCTGCTTGTTTATCAGTGATGTATGGAGTTGTCAATGGCCAGCTGACATTCTCTGCTTCCACTTGAATGCAGAGGAAGCATTGCTTCCTTGGTTGCTAACACTTCCAAACTCCAAGATTAGGAAGAAGGTCATTAGGTGGAACTGTGAGAGGTGCCACCCCTACTTTTGCTCAGTGGTCCCCTAGCCATGCATTCCAGCTCTGGGAGAAATAGCACCAGGTATAAACAGTTGGCCAAGAGTGTACCTGGCGTCCTGTAGAATGGCCCCCTGACATCATAGTCTTTTTAGTTACAATGGGCTCTGGAACTAGTTCTTCATTGGTCATAATTCTATAGGCCCACCTGCCTCTGGGCAGTGGGGTACCTGGCATGTCCAATGGACCCAATTAGCTTCAGTCCATTGGTTTACTCCACTCTCTGTAAAATGAGTTCCTTGGGTCTACAGCAATGTCATACGAGGTATCGTGCCAGTGAGGTATTCGGTGTGTCTGCAGATGGTGCTGTTGGAAGAATTATAGCAGGCAGGAGAGTAACTCCAAATCCAGAATAACAGGCTATTCCAATGAGGAAAAATTGCTGTTCCTTTCCATGAAGACAGGAATCCAATGTTGGGTGACAGTCGTGGCTGCTCTGTCATTGAGCCCGTTGAGCAAGCAATGGGGTGGCCAGAGAAACAGACTAACTGGCATCCACAAGGAGGTTATCGTGTGGATGGTTTATTAAGGTCCTTTCGTCCAGGGTCTTTAGGAACTTTCCACGAGTGCTCGTATAGGACATAAGTATGCTTATTATGCTGTGTACATGCTGGGAGTCCAAGTACATGCCTCTTCCCCAAGTTCCCCCTTCACCAATCCTTCCATCTTGTCTCTCCCAAGTCCCTATCTATCTGGCCAAATCATTAGCCACTTGCCATGAATCACTGTAGAACTTAGATCTGTTTTTCCAGACCAAGACAATGAGATATACCAAAGTGGTGCTCCCAGGAGAACTTCCCTCCTCTGTCTTTCAGAGATACTTCTAGTTGGGCTGCCACATCACAGCCTCCCTCTTCCAGCTGGTGCCAGCTTGCCATGCAGAGCCATTTGCTAACCAGGCGCAGAATGGTTTTACCCAATAAGTTGGCTATAGGCAGAGCACAAGTGTAGGCTGGGAAAGACATGGCATTCACAAGCGTGCACCACCTGCTTATGCAACATACTTGTGCTCTCAGGACCTGCTTGGTCCAGTCCCCTTTCTACCATTTCCACTTAATGAAGGAGTCCTGTTGGGCATGCTCCATTTAATGGTTAGATGGAGCCGATAACGTGGTGGGTATTTTGGACGATGACTTCATAGTCTATGGTCAGGTGGTTAGCCTCTGACAGTGCCAAGGGGCAAGCCAAGAACTGCTTCTCAAAAGTTGTGTAGTTATTTGCCAGGAAAGGAATGGCCTTGCTCCAAAACTGAAGGGTCTCTGACTGTGATTCTCTATCTTGTCTTGCCAAAGACTCCATACAGCACTGCAATCTGCCGCGGACTCTTCAACAGAAGAACTTGGCTTGAAGTCTTAGCTAGCTCTGATCCCACTCAGAGCCAGCAGCTTTTTGGCTCACTCGGGAAATGGCTTGAAGGAGTACATGCAAACATGGTATATGCTGCCTCCAAAATCCAAAGCAGCCCCCCAAGTGAGGTGCCCCTTTCTTAGTGATCAGGTCTGCACAGCTTAACATCCTATTCTTCATTTTGAAGGGAATATTCTGAATTTCCCAGGCTCCTATTTTCCCAGAATGTTCCCTGTACTTTCTCAGATTATTCGAAACACCCTCGAAACACAATTGTATTTGAAGATACTTGCCATTTTATGATCTCTGGGTCTTATGAAGCATGATATCACCAATGTACTAGACTAATGTGGTGTCCTATGGAATGATGAAGAAATGATCAAGGTCCCTATACACTAACTTGTTAGAAAGTTAGACAGGGAGTCAGAGTCGACACAGCCCTGAGGCAAGATGGAAGGTGTACTGCTGACCCTGCCATGAGAAATCCAAAGTGCTTCTGGTGTCCTCTGATTATGAGGATAGAGAAGAAAAATATCCTCAGGGTGTCAGACACCCATTAATTTGTTCCAGTCATGACACCACACTTGGTACACTGCAAAACTATACCTGGAATACCACCAGATTAATTATTATAATAATTCCCTTTCACTTTTTAAGACTCACCCAGCTTGTGCTCTGGCCAAACCAGAAAGTGAAATAGAATCATCATCCCTGCATCTTTCTCTGACAGCAGCTTTACTTCGCGATTCCGCGGAAGAAGTGCTGCTGTCCTGACTGTCTGTTTTGATGAGGTCTGGAAACCTCCGGTGGCTTTCTCTTGGCCTGTGCATGCTCCCTGAACCATGGAGCCAGGCGACGAAATCTGCAGTCCTGCGGGAATCTATTCTGACGGGACACTGAGGACCTGGATAAGTAGCCACAGACATGACTGCTCTCTGCCATGGAGGGCACTCAGGTCAACATTCCATAAGATGATCCCTAGAAGCCCCCACTCTAACTGGTAAGTCTCAGGGGTAATCTGGGTCTCTAGGGATTTGCATTAGTTCAGGGCTAGTGTCTAATAACTCTCAGAAGATCCAGAATCGTTGCCAATACTCGATTACCCTAAATAGGGCCACCCATCCCTTTGGTGAAGCTTTAAGGAATTAAGATATTTCATTTATTTTTATTGCAGAGAGTTTCCTCAGGGAGCCCACTCCTCTTTCACACAACAGACTCTGGTTCTGCATATAAATTGGGTAAGGTTCTGACAGTGTTTATTTTCTATTCATTAGAGGCACCTCTTTCTTATTATCTGAATCAGCATAGAATCTTAGAGAGCTCTCCATATCTTTGGCCATAAAGCCATGGTCATTAACCTGCCCACCCCCCCCTACACACACACACAATTCCTGCAGTTTGGACCATTCTGATTACCAGGTATCTCTGCTCTATAATGGTCACCCCACCCACTCAACTTTGACCTTTAAGTGCCACCACATGTCCTATGTCACACCAGGAACCGTCCATTACAATCAAAACCAGGGCCCATTTAACCATGGCAACTTCCACCAGCATGCCTAGCCCCCAGAGGTTTTGTTTTCCACGAGTGCTCGTATAGGACATAAGTATGCTTTCCACGAGAAAACTCAGGGGTTTTCTCAAGAGACTGGCATTTCCCTACTCAGCCATTTTTCCCCAAGGTCCTGGCGAAGGGTATCTCTTCTGGGCTTTCTTTTTTCCTCTGAATTTCTTACACCAAGAAATCCCTTTCAGTCCCTCAAACCAAAGTGTTGCATCTAGAGCTCAGACAGGCTCATCAACATCAGGATTTTTTTTTTTTTAATTTTATTGATTTTTCAGAGAGAGGAAGGGAGAGGGACAGAGAGTTAGAAACATCGATGAGAGAGAAACATCGACCAGCTGCCTCCTGCACGCCTCCCACCGGGGATGTGCCCGCAACCAATGTACATGCCCTTGACCGGAATCGAACCCAGGACCCTTCAGTCCGCAGGCCAACGCTCTACCACTGAGCCAAACCGGTTTCGGCAACATCAGGAAATTTATGCAGATTTAAAATGCTATGCCTTCTGCCCTGGCTGGTCGGTTCAGTGGATAGAGCCTTCAGACTCAAGGGTCCCATATTTGATTCCGGTCAAGGGCATGTGCCTTGGTTGTGGGCACATACCCAGTGGGGAGTGTGTAGGAGGCAGCTGATTGATGTTTCTCTCTCATCGGTGTTTCTGACTCTCTATCCCTCTCCCTTCCTCTCTGTAAAAAGTCAATAAAATATATTTTAAAAATAAAATTTAAAAATATAAATAATAAATAAAATGCTATTCCTTCTGAGAATTCACACCACCCCCTACGTATTCCCTAGAATTTTGCCAAGATAAATTTCGCCAAGTCTTGTCATTCTGTCAGTGACTAAACTTTCTCCTCCAAGGTTTGTCTTTATAATTGGTCCCTAGGCACATGCTGGAATCTGACCTAGTCCTGAGCCTGGAGGGACAATGAGGATTGCTTCCCTTTGCAAGATAACACCCTTGGGTGAGGAGTCCTACTGAGGCAGGACAGCCTCATCTAACGGGAGCTGGCCAGCTGGGACAACATGGTAGACTCCACAGCTTTGGAAGTCTGAATAGCTGAGTCTGTCCTCGTATATGCTCCCATTTTAATTACCAATTATCACCTTTTCAAGATTAATTTCTTAAACTGTTGTAACGACATACAAAGATTGAGAACTTAGCTAATGTTATAATTCAGCAGAACAAACAATAGTTTGGGGGAGTTTCAGCCCTGCCTCGATAAGAGATAAGATTCTTTTCCCCAGTCATAGGCCGCTCCTGAGTTTCAGTCCATCCCTTGAGCTAAGACTCTAGGGAGTTTTGTTCATATTTTCTTTCTTGAAACTATCCAGTGCCATTAACAACAGACATCGCCTCCCAGCATCCTCCAGTTCCTCCTGCCCTTTCTTCTGCTCAGTGGTTCAGGCCCCTAACGTCTCGCCTTCAGTGGGCACTTCATTTTAGATGACCACAAGGGACACTTTAATTAGGCATTTCAGCATGGGTACCAAGAGCTGCTGGGCCCCACTCCTTAGCACTACCTGCTATTTTCCTTCTGTCAGCCTAACTAGGCAAGTCACCAATCCCAGATCCCCACCATTCCCTCAAGGTCTCTGCCTGCACCCCAATTATAGCACCAATGTCTGCGCTAATGAGGGTCCTTGTTTGCAACAGAAGGAAACTCAGGTTGACGTATACGGCAAATAAATGTATGGAACAGGCATCAGGGAGCGCATAGACTCTGTGCAGAAGCAGGAAGACCAGACAGGAGGCAGGGAGACACACAGGAACGCCTGCTGCAGGAATGACAGGCTCCGGAGCTACTCTCGGGCCATCGTCTCCAGCCTCCATTCCACAGCAATTGTCCCCACTGACCCTGCGCCTTATGTCACTCTTTCTGTCACGTGTGTGTGTGTGTATGTGTGTGTACAGGTGGGTGAGTTGCTCTCTCCTAGGTTTTGTGGGGAAATAGAACCAGCGCTAAAGTAGAAGTGACCTACCCTGGGCTGGCTGGAGTCCCAGCTCTACCAGTTGACTTGACCCGGTTATGTGACCTTGAGCAAATCACTGAACTCCTCTGGGTGGGTCTCAGTTTTATCATCTGGAAAATGGAGGCAATATCCATTCTCTCAGGCTCACTGCGGTGTTGTGTGCCATAGCATCCTTCCTTTCCTGGATAGGACTCAGTTCGATGTGTAACCAGGTGCTTCCTTATGAATTATACCAATAATGTCTGTTCTTCCAGCAGGCCGTCAGCTCTGCAAGGTCAAGAACTTCATCAATCTGCTCAGGCTGCTTCCTCAATACCTAGAAAAATGAATCAAATGTCCTATGGGCCCAGCAAATATTTGTTGAATGAAAGAAGGAAGAAGCTAAGGGATTAGGAAGGGCTTTGCAAACTGCCAAGGACTGTGCACATATACTCATAAGGGCTGGGGCTTTAGAACCAGCGAGGCCTCAGTTCAATGCCACTGTCTTAGTCGGCCAGGGTCTAGCTGAGTGACCTTGGTACAGGCTTTGGTTTCTGAATCTGTAAATAGGGTGCCACTGTCTCCTGCAAGGCTGTGATGAGGCCTTCATGCAAGAGTGTGTGAGGGGCCCAGCCCTGGGCCAGGCATGGAACCAGCATGGTGAGCAGGGGGAGGTGGGTTTCCGGCCCCAGCTCTGCACTTTCCTTTCTGGGCAGGGAGAGTGTTACCAGTGATCATGAGGTCCCTCCCAGGACAGCACGTGGGGTCTCTCAGGTGCCACCACAGATATCCTATAAAAATGAGGCTCTTGTGTATACTTGTGTGCAATGACAATGACAGCAGAGCCTGGGGTCGGACTTCCAGACTCACATACAACCGTCACAAAGGAAGGTCCGGCCCATATAGGAGCTGGGCAGACAGGTGTCCCTGACAGGCTTGTGACCCTGGCCTTTCCCCTGGCTGGGTCTCAGTTTCCCCACCTATAAAATTAGGACTGCTGGGGAGTTAAATAAGACACATAGAGTATTGTGTGTGTAGTGTGCACTCAGCAAATATCCACCATTATTGTTACATCCCCTGAACTGTATATATTCAAACCAGACTAGTTTTTAGTGCAGGAAATACACCATTCTCCTCTCTGTCTGGCTCTGCCTAGGATTTACTTGCCCTTTCTCTCTCCCCACAGCCTTGTGTGCTCACTGTCCTCTCATCCTTCTGATTACAACTCAGGGAAAGTTGCCCAGGGTCCCCGTGAGCCCCCCTGCCACCTGCACATGGGTCTCAGCACCAGCCAGCTGCACTAGACTGTGCCCAGTCCCACCTCCAACTACTAGGGCACTTACTCTAGGCCTGAAGTTGTGCCTTCTTGTCTGTAACCATAGGACCCAACCCAAGGCCTAGCACCCAGCGGATGCTTAGAAAATGAATGAATGAGGGAATGAATGGTAGTTTTTGAAGCTGTAAAGTGGATCTGTCTTGGTCTGGTTGAGGACAGAGTCTGAAGAAATGAGATGAACCTGCAGAAAGATGCACTGAATTTAGATCCAAACAGAAACTCCTCCACCGTGTCACTTACTAAACCCCACAGTGGGGGACACAGAGAGGTTTGCTTTCCTTCTTCCTAGAGAGGCGCTGGGGCTAGGTAGGGGCAGTGAGACGCTTGGGAAAGCATACCTCCTCCATGTTCCCAGGTAAAAGCTGAGGGAAGGGCATTCCAGACGGAAGGAATGGCAAGTGCAAAAGCATAAATACAGGAAATATCATATATATCTATAATAATGAAAGCATAATATGCTAATTAGACCGGACGTCCTTCCAGACAACCTTCCGGATGAAGCCACGGTGTGGGGAGGAGTAAGGAGAGGCTGCTGCTGCTGCGGGGGGGGGGGCAAGGCAGCAGTGGAGGCCAAGCCCCTTGCACTAATTTCATGCATCGGGCCTCTAATATACACACACAAACACACACACAAACAACACACACACATTGTCTGGACTTTTAAGGTCAGAACATGAGACACTAATATTATTGAGCACAGATGTGTGCCAGGCAATGGGCTAAAACCTGGGGAGAGACTGCAGACAAGATGCACACAGTTTCTGCTCTCATGGAATTTATAATCTGGGGGGGGGGGGGGGGGGCGGGGATGCGTGAGGGGGGGAGACAGATAAAAAAAACAGATAAACTAAAAAATTAGGCAGTCATTTCAGATAGCTACATGTGCTAGAAAGAAAGACCGGGTGACACAATGAAAAATACTGGGTGGTCGGGGAAAGCTTCTCTGAGGAAGTGCTGTACGAGCTGAGATCTGAAGAAAGCAAAGAAACAAGTCATGCAAAGAGCAGAGTGGGGAGGGTTCCATGTAGAGGGAACAGCACGTGCAAAGGCCCTGAGGCAGGATTACACTTGGAATCAGGCAAACTGAAAGGTGGCCAGTACGGCTGAAACCGGGAGAAAGGAGGAGAGCTGCTCTCACCTGCTCCACTCTCTCCCCTCTGCTTGGACACTGGGCCTCCTGCCAGGCTGAGTGTTCAGGGTGAGACTCTACTCCCTGCTCCCCAGACCGCACCGCTTCAGGGATCCTGGTTCTTTCTGGCAGCAAGTTCCAGCCCATCTCAGTCTTAGTTCTGCAAACTCAGCCTGCAGCACCCAGCACGTGTACCCCAGCCTATTCTCCCATCCCCCAGCCAAGATCCCACCCCAACCTCAGGGTTCTAGCACTGACCCAAAGGGGCTCCGGTCACCAAGCCTGACAGCTTTTAGACCCAAACCATCTGAGGAATCGGCTCTGCAGAACCGTGTCGGGCCAGGAGTAGCAGGGGGAGACACAGGACAGGAGATGGCAGAGCCAGACACAAGATCCCAGACTAGATAGGGCTGTGGGGAACCGGGAGGGGGTCTGGGCTCGGCGTTCCTGGGTGGTGATGCCATCTTCCAGGCAGTGGAGGGCGGCAGTCAGGAGCCTCTGATTCCCCCAGAGGACTCGTCCTCCTCGCTGCTATCTGATGAGGGAGCTGTCGGTTACAGGAAAGCAAGACTGTTAACAGGGCAGCTCCAGAGAGCAGGAAATTAACCCACCACGCCAGAGGCAGGAGGTGCAGGGCGGGGTGGGTAATTAAGGGGCCCTGCAATTAAGACGCCTCAAGCAGGGCCGTGTTCTGTGGGGGTGGGGGTGGGGCCTATGATTATACTCTGTTGGGGGCGCCCCAGATGACTTTAGGAGGGGGAATGAGCCCTCTTCCTTCTTTTTTCGCTCCTGTCTCCCCCGGGTCCCGACTCCTACCCTCTGTCCAGCTTCGCATGTGATTCACAGGCTCTGCTCTTCCCACCGGGAATGCCTTCCACCAACTGCTCTGCTTCACTCAGTCCTGCCCTCCCACCAGACCCTGCACAGGCCCATCTCCTCCAAGACGTTTTCCCGACACAGCCCCTTCATGGAAACGGACTCAGAGAGGGCAACCATTTGCCCAGGGTCACACAGCAAAGCCAGGACCGGAACTTGAAACGCCTGAACCTCAAACTAAGCTTCTCTCCGCCATACCGTGAGCTCATTATCCAATCACCAATCTGAGCATCCTCATGTGCAAAACCCAGCACCTGCTCCATTCTGGGTTCTGTGTCAGGTGGCCCTTCCACAGGATCACCCAGAGGCATGTTCAATGAAACCAATAAAAGGGCCCAACCAGCCGAAACCAGTTTGGCTCAGTGGATAGAACATCTGCCTGTGGACTGAAGGGTCCCAAGTTCGATTCCAGTCAAGAGCATGTACCTTGGTTGTGGGCACATCACCAGTGGGGGGTGTGCAGGAGGCAGCTGATCGATGATTCTCTTTCATCGATGTTTCTAGCTCTCTGTCTCTCCTCCTCCCTGTAAAAAATCAATTTCATATATATATATATATATATATATTTTTATTTTTTTTCCCCAAGGGCCCTACCACAGAAGTGCTGGTGGAGCTGGTGGCAGACACATCTAGCCTGGCAGGGGCCGAAGACCGCCTCTCTGGATACCGTGCGCCTGGGCTGCTATCTGGAGGCGGGAAGGCAGCGGCCTGCTGATGAGCTGGTGTGGAGAAGAGCATTCCAGACGGGAATGGCCTGTCCGAGGCCGGCAGGGCGCGTCCAGGAGGGCTGGAGCTCAGAGTGAGGGGAAGGGAGCTGAGAGCCAGCAGGTCACCGGGCCCAGACGATGCAGGGGCTCTGGCGAAGGATGTTGATCTTTATCCTAAAAGCCCTGGGAGGCCCCGCAGGCTTTTCAGCAAGAGAACAGCACACTGTCTGGTAAATGTCACTGCCGCCGTCTAGGGAAAGGGCTGGGAAGAAGCCAGTGAACGAGGGGCCTCCTGGAGCAGGTGACAGTGGCATGGGCCAGCCAGTGCCAGAGGGCAGGAGGGATAAGGTGTCAGGACAGGGGTGTGTGAGGATGGAGCCTCCTGGAGCAGGGCCGGGGCAGGGGGACAGACTGGAAGGAGTTGAGGGAGAGGAAGGAGCCAAGAAAACCCCCCTCCAGGATTCTGGTTTGTGCGATGGGACAGGCAGCTGCTGAGACAGGGCACTGATGGGGGAGGGGAATAGGCTGAGCTTGAGGTGCTTTTGAGAAACGTCAGCTCAGAGCAGCTGAGACCCAGAGGTGAGGGGGGAAGTGAGACAAGCCAGGACGGAGTGGTGGGTGCAGGCATGAGGCACCTTCTGCGAGCTGCTCCTCCTCTGTTGCTCCTTTAACCTGGCAGGTGTCATGGCTCCCATTTCCCAGAAGAGGAAACTGAGGCTCAGGCAGGAAAGCAGTTTGCTCAGAGTTCCACGTGAGGAACCACGTGGCAGAAGCAAGGTGGGAACCAGATGGGCCCTTCCTGGGTTTCTCCCGCTTCAAGCTGCCCCCAGCGTGCCTCCTTGGGTGGAGCCCGCCCAGGGGAGAAAGGAGGGCCAAGCACAGATGCAGTGGGAGCTTGTTAGCCCCTGGGGGCAGGTGGTGGGAAGCCCTAGTAAAGGAGGGGAGGGAGAGGAAGGCAGCCTGGAGGTGAGCGGGGACCCCGACACTCACAGCCAAGGCACGACCTCGCCTCATGGCCCTTGGTGCATTGCACAAGCAGGTCCCAATGCCAGCTTTGTGCTAAGCCCTCTGCCCATCCCTTCATACCAAAAAGGGATTTTAGCATTGAGAAAAAGGCCCAGAGAGAGATAAGTTAGTGGCAGGGTGCAGAAAGGATGGAGGGTGTCTGGCTCCAGCATCCCCGCTTGTCCTTCCTAAGAGTGGGTTCAGTGAGCAGTTGGTGGAGACAGCCAGGGAGAGATCCTGGGCTCAGGGGCCACCAGCCCCCTCCCCCTTCCCCTGTTACCCTCTCTGAGGGCCCTGGGCCTCTGGTTTGCAGGCCTGAGGAGAGGATGAGTAATAAGAGGAAGTGGGCCAGCTAGAAAGTTTCTGAGAGCCTAGGGGCCACCTGAGCATCCACATGGTATCTCTTCCCTCTTCCTCTGCACACACACACACACACACACACACACACACACACACACCCAAGGCAGCCTCCTGTGCCCAGGCAGCTGAAGGAGGGAGCCTGACAGACACCTCTGACCCCCATCAGGGCTGTCTACTCAGTTCTCCTCCGTCAGAGTCCCTGAGGGCACTCCGGCCAGTGCTGGACCTTCTGTCCAGAAGACTTCTGCAAAATTGGCCTGAGACCGAGCAGCAGCAGTTTCATCAGGCAGGGAGAGAACAGGAATTCTGTGGTCCAAGGACAGTAATTGCTGGGCCCAGCCTGGAGGACCAAGCCCCGGAGAAGGCTGACCCTGTCCTGTGAATTCTTGGATTCACAGGGGGTGGTCCAGCTGAGCCAAAGCACTCCTGCCCTGCAGACCCCAAGCGATGGCAGGGAGAGGGCACGGCTTGGGACAAAGCAATAGTAGGCCCGTCCAGCAGGGGGCGCTGGCGCAGCAGAAACCCAGCCAGAGGCAAGCAGGGAGCCTGCCCACCCTGAGAAGCCTCTGGAGGCTGTGAGGCTGGAGCATGAGGCTAGGACAGGGAGGAAAGGCACCTGCTCATCAGACTTGGCACACGGGCCCTGTGCCGTGTCAGGAATAAGAGCACAGGCTTCGCCAGCCACAAGGATGCACTGGTGTGGGAATCCTGCCTGTTGCTGTCTGTGTGGCCTTGGGCAAGTCGTTTCTCCTCTGATCTTCAGCTTCCACCTCTGAACACTGAAGGTACTCACAGCTCTTTCCCCAGGGGGTTGTTGTGAGGCATAAAGGAGGGAATTCGGGCATCAATAAGGCGTGGCCCCTGGTGTGCAGTAAGTGCTCAGTAAACGTAAGGAACAGGAACACGTTCAGACCTGAGGACCAGTTTGGCAGATGTCCACGTCCCCCTGAGCCACGGACCTGGGGTCCTTTACCTTCCAGCACAGGAAGGGAATGGCTACAGAGACAGTGAGCCAGGCAAAGCCCCTCAGCTACCTGCCGGGTTTGCTTCATTTGCTCAGTGAATTATCAAGCATCTGCCCTTTGTCAGGCTGTGTCAGGCACGGAGGTTTCAGGAAAGGGGACACACATGCCCTGCCCTCCAGTCTCAGGCAGGGACAGCTCCTGCTGACCACTGCCAGATGGGGCCAGTGCTGCCTGTCCTGGTTGAGCACCTTCTGGTGTGAGGTCTGCACTTGACCTCAGAAGGCCCCATTATTGCCCCATATACGGTGAGCTGTGACTTGGCAAGTGAAGGCTCATGAAGGTTCGAGCTCAGGGAGGGGGCCAGTGGCCCAGCAGGCCAGCGCTCCTCCCCACCCCCGCCCCCGTGCTCTCTCCCCAGAAAAGGCCACTGCTCTCGGAGACTCTGGAGCCAGCAGGACTTGGGTTCCCATCTGGGCTTTGCTACTTACCGGTGACCTTGGGTAAGCCATTCCTGCCCTCTTAGCCTCGGCTTCCTCACTTATGAAACTGGCCCCCTAGGCCTGGCAGGAGACTACAAGGAAATGCTTATATGATTTCCCTTTCGCCAGGAAAGCCCCTCTGCTTTGAACTAACGCTGTGAGGTTGGCATTGGCCCCCAGCCACATCAAAGGAAAGGCTCAGAGAGGTGAAGTGGCTTGCCCAACATCACACAGTATAAACCAGGCCCATTACTCCCAACGCCTGTGCTTTCTCTAGAGCACATACCGCCTCAGACAGGCTGTTCCTTCTTTATACGGGCCCATCTAGGAGCAAAAGAGTCCTTAGGAAGAACAGTTCACAAGGAGCTGTCCGTGGTGAGGACCCCCTGGGGGTCCTGGTTCCCCACCATGGAAAGGCTAATGTCTTGGATAATAATCCTGGATCCGCTGCAGACTGCGTGACCTCGGACAAGTCTCTTATCCTAGACCTCCGTTTCCCTCTCCTTAAAATGGGGAAGGAGTTCAATAAGCACAGGGCATCCTCTGCCCCTCTTAGCTTCTTACCTCTGCCTACCCCATCCCAAGCTTCCCTCTCCAGCACCCTCAGGATTCGCCCCCTCAGTGGCACAGGCTGCTGCTGTGCTGAGCACGTCCCCACTTCCCAGAAGCACGCTCCCTGCTGGGGCTTGGGCTGCAGGACCCTACTGAGGTGCCCTCTCGGAGCACCGAGTGCTCCCTGAGGACTTCCTCCCTTGGAGCAGACACCGGCTGAGGAGGCCCGGCCTCTGGGGGCACACGAAACCCGGGAGCAGGTCTGGGCAGGAAGAAGCAGGGGCTGGGGCACCTGACCTGCTCTGGTCTCCTGCCTCCATCTCCCGCACTCCTGGGTTCCCTCGGCCCTAGGATGTTGGAGGCCTAGCCTGACTGGGAAGGGACCCCCAGGCCTGGGCAACCCAAATTATCATTAAACCGCTTGGGTGAGCCATCAAATAAACAGCGTTGCCTCCTCATGCACGTGGATATCAGCCAGCTAACTGCAGGCCTGCAGCCCACCTTCCCCAGCACTCGACAGCATGAGCACTGCAGGGGGGTGGACAGACGGCCATTAGAAATAACTGTGCTTCGGTGAGGATGTGTGGGGAGAGAACGGCCAAGATACCCCATGGCCAAGCCTGAGGTAAGGCCGCAAGTGCGGTGGAAGGAAGTCCTGGCAGCCTGGTCCCTCACGTTGGACCAAGATGTTCCGTGCTCCTCAGAGGAGGGCGGCTTTGGGAATAAGCGTCCCGCCCGCCCGGCAGGGCCTGGCAGCGGGGAGACCCGCATCAGCACCAGAGGGCCACACGTGGTTCTCATTTGCATCTGGAAACAGTTTTAGCCGCCTGGAAAGGTTGGGCTCTCGCTCTCTCTCTCTCCCACTCCGGCCCCAGCCCACTATAAAATTAATACTCGTTAAATAAATCTGAAACAGCAGCAAAACCACACGGGCTCACCACTCACTTTCAGCAGCCAGTGACCTCTGGGCGTTGGCCTCCGCACACTCTGACCGTCTCCGTGGTGCGCTTAGGGCCGCGTGAGCCTCCCCTCGGGCTCCGCGCCGCATCTCTGCCCGGAGGCTGCTCCCTGGTTCGCCGTCTGAAGGCTGTTTCCACTTCCTGCTGCTCTAAGCAGAGCTGTGAGGAGTACCCATGTGCCAGCAGCTTTCCCCAAACCCGGACACGTCTCCTCAGGACTGACGGACAGGAGCAGGTGGCGGGTCTGGGACAGAAGCCTGTCGGAGGCTATCTCTCCAAAGACAGCCTCCAGAGGGGCATGCTTTGTGCTGGCGAGAGCGGGAGACCGTGCCCTCAACCCCTCCCCAGCCCATCAGAGGATTTCCAGGGGAGACTTTCCCTTCTGCTCCAGGCCCACACGCATGGGGTGTCCCCAGTGGCCCCGGGAAGAGGACTGGGGCTCCTGAGGAGACAGAGGTTCATGTTTGCCTCGTCTACGAAGAAGCAGCCAAGGGCTGGGGGCGTGGAGAACAGGCCATGCACAGAGCTGAGCTGAGAATCGAGTGTGATGCGTGCACAGCAGCTGAGAAGCTGGGGGCAGGAGCCAGACCTCCATCCTCAGCCCGGAGCACGGAGCAGTGGGGTTCAGCCAATGGATGTCATGGGGAAAGAGAACAGGCTTGTTCCATGTGGCTCCTGGGGCAGAGGGGGCCCTCGGGGGCCAGCTCCAGAGAGATGGCCTCCACCTCGCCATAAGCACAGACCTGTGGACAGTCAGAGTCACCTGAAGACAGAAATGGATTCTGAGAAGGGAACGAGCTCCCCGTAGCTGGAGGCAGGCACGCAGGGGAGAACAGAGGTTCTGATGGGTGTTCTGGGTTGCATTGGGCTGTGGGCATTCATCCAGTCGGTCACTCGGTGGACAGTCACAGATGCCCCTGTGCCCAGCCCTGTGCTGAGTGCTGTACCAAGTCTGCCATGGGCACTGTTCTCTGGAGGTGAAGTCCCAGGAGGAAGATGAGGTGTGTGAGCAGGTGGAGAGGGCTCGGGACCACAGAGCAAGTGTGAGGTGAGCAGAGGAGGGAGGGAGAGAGGTAGGGCGAACTGGGGGAAGGAGGGAGGGAATGGGGAACATTTCTGGCTAGAGGGATGCATGAGTGTGTTAGCCTGGGACATGACCTTGGGAGGGGGGCACAGCCCTGGGAGGGGAACACAGCCCTTGAGGGAGACACACCCAGATGTCAGGAGTCTTTATCCATTGGCCCCCGTCCTTACGGAGAAAGGTGTGCAGGGTGATGGACGGGGAGTCCATCGAGGGGAAGTCATAGATCTGTGTACGTAAGTGCCCTTGGGTAAGTCCCTGACCCTGAGTCTCAGTTGCCCCATCTGAGAAATGGAAAATGAGAGGCTCTCTCTGAAGGTTTGGGGAATTGTTCCTGGGGTGTTGAGAGAGGTATACATGTATGTGTGCGTGTGTGTGTACATGTGTGGGTGTGGGGGACTGACTGAGAGGGGGAGGCTGGAGGGCTAGAGAGACAAAAGCAGATGGGGGCTGGCATTTGTCTACCCCAGCAGCCCAGGGGTGCATCCTACACACAGTGGGCGGTTCCTAAATGCAGCTCAGAGCAGGCCAGGAGTCCTGAGTTTTAGTCCCAGATCTGCTCCCGAGGGAGAAGGGGAGAGAAAGGATACATGTTGTGCACCTACTATGTGCCTTGTCCCATGGGCCAGTGGGTTCCTTCGCCTCTGTGAGCTCCTGTGGGTGCTTTACCTGCCACATCCTCCTGTATGTCCCGGGTGTGGTGTGGGGGTACAATTATTGCTCCCCTGTGACCAATGAGAAATGCTCAGAGAGACGGTGGCCCCTTGGCCAAGGTCACACAGCTGTGCTGGCTCCAGAGGCCCTGGGGCCCCTTTCCCAAGCCACCGGGTGTGTCTGGAGTCACTTCCGGTGCTGCACCCACACTGCCTGGTGGGACCGGGATGAGGGCTGGGCTGCTGAGGGTCGGAGACAGCGCCAGCCATGAGCGCACTGGGGGGCCGGGGAGAGGGGAACCAGCTGTGGGCCACTTTGCCAGCGCCTGCCCAGGGTGAAGGCACAGCCTGGGATGAGAGAGGTCCCACGAGCAGCTCAGTGCCGCTCACCCCCTCCCTGCTGAGCAGGAACTGCAGGTTCAGATGGGGTGTTTCTGCACAGCATGGGAGCTCTCCCGGTGGGGGGTGCAGAGTGGGCACCCTGTGGGCATGTGGGAGTGTGGGTGGTGCACGTGCACAGCTGTAAAGCCGCCTGCATTTGGGATGGGGCTGTGACAGCTTTAGGCAGTTGCCTGGGGAAGGGGGGTGGGCAGGATGGGAAGGTAGTGGGGCGGGGGGCTTATGGAGAAGGTGTGGCCAGAGGACTGCTGTGCAGATGTGAGCAGCACCTGTATGCAGAATGGCCATCTGTCTGCTGGAGCCTGAGGAGCCCACCCAGAACCCCCTCTCCCCGCCATCATGGCTGGGCAGCCCCTGCCAGGAGCAGCAGGCTAGGCGGGAGCTCCGCCATCACAGCAGCCTCCTGCCCAGCACCCCTCACCATGAGCCCCTGCCGGGAGCCCCACCCTGGCATGAACCCCACCCCTCACCATCTCACCGGGTCCGGTGAGGCCCTGCCAGAGCTCCCGCACCCCAGGGAAGCTCCAGGCAGGCAGGTGTGCCAGGAGGCGTGAGGCACCAGGGACCAATCTGCTGGGCTATTCATAGGCACCTCCTCCTGGTCTGGCAGCCGCTGTATTTGATGAAATAAGCCAGTCAGAGAAAGACAAGTACCATATGATTCCACCTATATGTGGAACCTAATGAACAAAGTTAACTAACAAACAAAATAGAGACAGGCTCATAGATACAGAGAACAGACGGGCAGCTGTCAGAGGGGAGGGGGGTTAGGGGGCTGGGTGGAAAAGGTGAAGGGATTAACCAAAGGGGACAGCATGGTGAGTACCGGAGGGAAAGAGGATAGCGGAGGATGAAGAGGGTAAAGGAGGGATGAATGGTGATGGAAGGAGACTTGTCTTGGGGTGGTGAACATGCAATACAATATACAGATGATGTATTATAGAATTACCCACCTGAAACCTATATGATTTTATTAACCAACAAGGCCCAGTGCACAAAATTTGTGTCCTGGGGGGAAGTGGGGTACGGTCCCTCAGCCCAGCCTGTACCCTCTCCAATCTGGGACCCTTTGGGGGATGTCTGACTGCCAGTTTAGGCCTGATCCCTGTGGGATCCTGTGGGATAGGGCCTAAACTGGCAGTCAGACATCCCTCTCACAATCCGGTACCACTGGTTCCTAAACACTCACCTGCCTGCCTGCCTGATTGCCCCTAACCACTCTGCCTGCCTGCCTGATAGCCCCCTAACCACTTCCCTGACAGCCTGATTGACATATAACTGCTCCCCTGCTGGCATGATCATCCCCAACTGCCCCTCAACTGCCTTCCCCTGGGACTGAGGGGACTGTGGGACTCTGAGATGAAGCTGGGATGAGGGGACTGGGCACTGCCATCTTGTGAAAGCATGACAGTCAATTAGCATATTCCCTCTTTATTATATGGGATGTTGCCCCAATAAACTCAATAAAATAAAATATTTATGGGAGTTTTGGAAATCCCAAATATTACTATTCTGAAGTCTAAAATACCTGGAGAAAGTTATATACAAATGTCATATGTGTTGCACTAAGAATATTTCTGGACTTGCTGACAAAGACCTGTTACATGAAAAAATAAAAAGAAAGAAACCTTGCAGCAACCTTCCAAGATGGGTGTTCCTATCACTCCCATTTTACAGGAGAGGAACCTGAGGTCCAGAGAAATGACAAAAGCTACTCTTCCAAGCTGGTGCTGGCCTTCAATCCCACCTGAAGCACGGGGTGTAGCACTCAGAGGCCCCAGCCAATCCGTGTGTCCAGAGCCAGCTCGTGGGGCCGCGTGCCCCGCGCACCTCACCATGTCAGTCTGATAGTCGTGCTCCTTGTTAACAGGACAAGATTCCCAGGCTCGGCCTCCAGGAGTGGAGCTGGCTGTGGCAAGCAAGGGCCAGCACCTCTCTCACTGCTTCAGATTTCCAGGAATGTTGGAAAACCAACCAGCCATCCCCCAGAGCAGAGAGCGGGGTGGCCTGGAAAGGGCCTAGGGTCCCTGCTGGGAAATCTCAGCTGAGAAAGTGGGTGTTGCCGACTGGAGGTGGAGAGAGCTCAGCCCTCTAAAAAAGTAGCAGGATGGAGAAATGGCCAGCAACTTGCCAGCCACTGCCCTCAGGACCCTTCCTGACTGTCCCCCATCAGTCCAGGCACACTGGGGAGATGGGTGTGCGCACATGAACCAGCTCAGAGAGGGACGCAAGACTTCCAGTGAGCGGGAGCACGTGTGTCAGGTCCAAGGCCCAGCTCGCTGCCTCCATCTGCCTCTCTCTCCCACTTTCGAAATGTCCCCATCAACCCCAGATTCCCAAGGCAGACACTGCTGACTCCCTCCCGCCCCGCCCCATGCCCAGGCTACCATCCAGTCCTGCCCAAGCCCCTCCCAAACTCTCAGAATCATCCGTCTCTCAACTCTCCCTACCCACCTGAATCCAGGCCGCCATCATCACCCCTCTGGGTGGCTGCCAAGTCCTTGTCACCAATTACCCTTCTCACCCCTTCTACACACACACACACACACACACACACACACACTCACAGGCGCATACACAAGCATACTCACTCTGCCATCTGTGGCCCAGATGGGATAGGAGTCAGAAAAGAGCCCCAAGGTCCCTCCCAAACTCTCAGGACCATCCATCACGGTCACTCATCTTCACTGGGGAGTGTCTGCCAGAGCCCTGGCCCAGCCCGGCTCAGCCTGAGCTCACCGGAAGCGGTGAGGACGGTTCTCTGAGTCCCCGAGCGCTATGCACCCTGCACAATCACAACGCACCCGGAGCCTGCGACCCTAAGCCACGCGGGCCTGCAGGGGGAGCCTGGGGGGCTGTGGAGGCCCACTGGGCAGGGTGGCCCACAGTGGGGGGCGGAGTTGTAGGCTGCCAGCTGGCGAATGCCTGGGCCTGGCAGTGCCGCCAAACACCCACTCACGCCAGCCGTTACTTTCTGGGGCCTGCCCACCAGCGAGTAGGCATGCTGGGCCCAGGCTTCCCTGGGGTGTCCTGCCAGGAAGAGGCAGCTTCTGGCAGGGTGGCCTGGGAGGGCAGGAGGGGGAGGGGCAGGACCCATCCTCCACCTCGCATCTCCCTGCCCCCCAAGATGAGGACACCAGGCTGGAGGCCAGGGCCACCCTCAACTCACAGTGTGGCCTGAAACAAGTCGTAGTGCTTTCAAGGCTCCCTCCATGCTGCCCGCCCAGTGTCCGGGCCCAACAAGGGGTGGTGTGGGGAGGGATGTGGCCACAAGGGGGCACCAGAGCCTCACCCTGCAGGGAGCCAAGGCAATGAGGCCTCCAGGGGAGGCTGGGCTGAGCTGGAGCTGGAGCTGAATCTTGGGGGCTGGGGCGCAGATACCTGTGTCCTGGTGAGGCCCTTGCCCACACCTTAGCTCTGTTCCTCTGACGGCAGCACTGCCCAGCCTGGATAAGCACATACACACATTCATCGAGGGAGGTGTTCCTGTGCAGTATTTTACAGAGGCGGAGAGCAGCTCAGGGTGACTCAGCAATTCCCTGGGTCACACAGCAGTGGGCATGGAGCTGCGTGTCCACCTGGTTCCGGCTGCTGGCAGAGCTTTGGAGAAAGAGCTGGCACCAACCCGTAGGGGTGACGGCACTCCAGCCCTCAGAGCAGGGACAAACCCCAGTCCTGGCCCCCTCCACCAGAGACCAGACCGTTCCTGGGCAGCACGAGTAACAAGGATCATTAAGAAGAAGGCCCTCTGTGAGCACGCTACCCATCTCCGAGGCATCATTATCCTCCGACTCACAGATGAAGGAGGCCTGAGAGGTGAGAACTTGCCAGAGGCCCAGAGCACCCAGTCCCAGCAATTGGGCCCAGAATCCACGCTCCCCCCTCCCCCTTTCCTCCTCTTCCCCCCTTTCCCTCCTCCCCCCCCCCCCCCCCCACCCCATGCTGTGTGTCTGGGAGCTTCTGGCAACCTCCTTCCCCAGTTCAGCCACCGTTTCCCACCTGGGCGTTGGGGCAGAGGTGGCCTGGCCTGTGGACCTCATGTTGGGCAGGGGGCGGGGGCAGAAAAGACACATGTGGGGGTGGCCATGCCAGGGGGTGAGGGTGTTCTGAGGGGAGATAACTCCCCAGCTGAGTCTTCAAGGAAAAGGCAGAGGAGAGGGAAGGAGAGGTTGGCATCCCATGTAGGGGAAGGCCCGGAAGGTATGTGTGGCAGGGGCAGCCAGACCACCGGCTCCAGGAGCCATGTGGGGGCTGGGCCTCTTCCTGAATAAATAAAGGCTCCACAGAGGAGCAGCTCAGGATCGATGGTCCTGCGGAGGTGCTGGGCGGGCTTCCCCCCACCCACACGTGCCCGCCCAGCCCTCACTGGCTTCCCTCCTGGGCCAGGGGAGCTCTGAGTGGGGAGAGGCAGGCCCTGTGTGGGCACCCAGCATGGCTGGTTCCAACAGCAGCCAGCGACCAGCGGTCAGGAAGTCATGGTGGGGTCATGAGGGGCTCCTCATGGGGTCATGATGGGGTCACGGGTGGTCATGGAGCCAAGCCCTTCGGCCCCTTCTCTCGGGATGGGACCCTGGCTGGTTCCCAGGGGAGTGGGAGGCAGTGAGACATGGCTGTCACAGCAGCACCACCCCCAGCACCCTAAGCCCGGAGCCTTGTGCCACTGGCCCTGTTTCTGGAGCCCGCTCCCCTGAGCTGAGCAGAGCCTGAGGCTGGAGGGGGTGAGGGCACCAGCCAGGGTCCAGGCTTACTGCCCTCTGCATTGCCAGCCTAGATCCCAGCCCAATGCCTACACCTGTGCCTCGGGGCACCTTGAGGACCTGACTGCCACCCCTCGAGAGCTTCTGCCCTTAATAGGGGCAGTGAGAGACCAGCCCAAGTGCTCCCCCACGATCCAGGCCTTCCCAGGGCAACTAGTGGGGTTCTAGAGGCAGGACACAGGCCAAGGCAGCCCCTGCCCCCCCCCCCAGCAGCCACCTGGAGTGGAAGGGGGGCTGAGAGCTGTGCCATGAGCATGCCCAGCACCTGTGCCGGCAGGGCAGGGAGGCACCCAGCGGGGTGAGTGGTCTTAAGACCTTTAGACCTGAATTCCCCTCTGCAGAGGCTCAGAGCACAGTCAGCTCGCTCCCCCAGTGACAAAACTCGGACACACACACAAACACACACACACACCCCACACTGGATTCCCGCCTTCACGCTAGGCTCTCCCAGCATCCCCCCATGACCCAGCCAAGCCCTGCCTCTCAGTTCTGGGGTTCCCCATCACAACAGCCCTCTCCCTCCTCTGCACTCTCCCCACCATCCCCACCTCGGACATTGTCCTCGGCCCCTTACTCCCTCCCACCCGGAACTGGCCTCTGTCTACCGCCTCCACCCACCTCCGCCCCCGCCTGGCTTCCCTCTCCGGACCCTCACTCTGACCTCACCTCACCCACATTTCCTCCTCCCGGGTTCCCTCCCTGTCCAGCCTGGACCCCAAGCCGTCTTTTTGCCTCCACAGTCCTGAGCAATTACCCTGGCCCTCAAAAGTGTCCCACCCCATCCTCCAAGGCCCTGCTTGGGACAGACCAGCAGCCCCCTCTGCGGAGCCCAGTCCCTGAGCCCCTGGCTGCACCCTCCTGCCTCCGTTTCTCACTTCTCCTCCCCCCTTATCAGCAAACACCCCCACCCCTTGTTGAGGATTCCAAACCAGTCCTTCAGCACCACACGGGGCTCCAACGGGCCCCATCTTTCTTCTCCCCTTCCCAGTGGCATTCCTCCAGCCTTACCTATACACCCCATCTCCGCCTCCGCCACTGCAGTCCGCCCCACCGTCCCCCAAACTGTTCCTGCTGAGTCCCTCGTGCCATCGTGGCTGAGGGCTTCGGAGCCCACCCTGACCTGTGGCAGGCGCCTGGCCACCCTCCTCCCCGCCCTTCTCAGCTCCACGGCCCCAACCTGGGGGGCTCCTCCTGTCCGCCTCTCCCCTGCAGGCGCCCCTGCCGTCCACGCCTGCCGAGGACGGGGCTCTCTCGTGGCCCTGCTTCCTGGGGCTGCACTTTGTGATCCCCATTTTGCAGGTGGAGTTCTGAGGCGGGGAGGTTAACCCAGTTGCTCAGAGAAAAACAGCAGATAAGCCTCTGAGCCAAACTCTCCCTCCTGGAGACCCCACGAGAACCTCCAGCTGGCCACAGCCGAGACAGGCTCTGCCCTGAGCTGAGACCCTCCAGCTGGCCACAGCCGAGACAGGCTCTGCCCTGAGCTGAGAACCTCCAGCTGGCCACAGCCGAGACAGGCCCTGCCCTGAGCTGCTCATTCCGGGCCAAGCTGGCCTTCGGAGCAGACAGTGAGCAGTAGCAGGACCTTGAACAGTTTTACTTAGTGTCTGTGCAGTGCTCAGCTCAGAGCTCAGCACACCAGCAGCAGCCACGGAAGGCGGCTGCTCTTGCTGCTACGGCCTCTGCACCGCGCTGCCTCGTCTCGGAGCTGGGTTGTGGGGGAACATCCAGGCCCGCCACCCGGCCACATGGGGGAGCACTGTGCCCCCCCCCTTCTCCCCCCTCACCCTGTCACTCAGCACGCGGGCTCTCCTGCACTCAATCAGAGCAGCATCGATTTGTAGCCCTGCATGTCTGGCATCCATGCACTAGTTTTCAAAAGCCCAAATAAAACTCGGAGAGGCTGTAAAGCCCCGGGAGCGTGAAAGATTCCCTGCAGGGTCAATTAAGGTGAATGGGGACCCACAGAGGGGAATCTCCCGTCATGGCACCATGGGTGGGTGCACTCAGGAATGCTAACGAGGCGTCTGCGGAGGGGGAGCCGGCCTCGCCCGCCCCGTGGGTGAGGGGGGACAGGGCCTCTGCCACCCAGGGCTGTGTGATCGGGCAAGCCCGGCCGCACTCGGCGGCCGCTGCTGTAGCTGGGCTCCTGTGCATCGCTCAGGAGAGGAAGGCACCGGACGGAGGCGCACAATGATGTGTTCAGCCTCTCTCATCCTTGGCATAGGTCTAGGGACTTGTACTCGTAGTTGGAAAAAAAAAAATTCACCAATTTGCGGTTAAATTCACCAATAGTTGCTCCATAAGTGTGTGCCTCCACAAGGCAGGGCCATTCTTCACCTTCATGGAAGCAACCCAAAGTTGTTCTTGCTTTGGGCAGGGAGCCTGCGGGAGGCTGGCTGCAGTCCCAGACTCTGGGCCTTTTACTGATCACTACCTCTCACCCCCAGGGATTGTGACCACGTTCCCCACTCTACAGATGAGGAGACTGAGGCCTGACCCCCAGACCCAGGAGCCGAACTGCAACACGATCCTGGGACCCAGGCCCCAGCCTCACCCACCTCCTTGCTGGTGAGGTCACAGCCCTGCCCTGTCCCCCGATGCCCTCCTGCTTGGCAAACAACACAGATCTTGGAGCCCCAAAGCCCAGCTCTGCACTTACAGCTGGGCTGCGAGAAGCAAGCCTGTCCCGTGTCCCTGAGCCTCAGTTTCCCCGTCTGTAAAATAGGCGGCAGTGTCCCTCGCAGTCCAGTAAGATAACCTGCATAAAACACAGACAAAGCGTTTAGCCACCGGCACAAGTGCTCACTATCTATTCAGGAGGATCTATTACCCAATTTTGCAGACGAGTAAACCGAGACACAGACAGGTTTAGCAACTTGTCCAAGGTCACAGCTCCGGAGCCGTGGGCAGCGGGGAGGGTGTGAGGGAGTAGGAGCTGGGGCCCAAATCAGATCTGCTCGTCTCCTAAGGGGTCAGCCAGGTCAGAGCCCCCACAGCTGGGGAGGCACTGGGAAGGTTAGAGAAGGGAAGGCAGAGAGGAAAGGGGAGAGAGGGCACAGAGGTGAGGCCAGATTCGGGCAACTGCCTCAGGCAGGGGGCCGGGGCCACCAAGGGTCAGTGGGGGAGGGGCCTGGGCTGTGGGCCGGTGCCCACACCCTTTCTCTGTTCTCCAGGGACCGGTGACTTTGCCTGCTCACCCTGCACCACCTGCATCCTAATGAGGCCCTGTGGGTGGTGGTGACAGCACTCAGCTGCGTCTCCCACCACTAGGGCCAGAGCCAGGGTTCTGGTGGCCCAAAGTGCCTCCAGTAGCTCCGTTCTGGGCCGCAGGGACAGGAGGTGAGCATGAGTGACCCTGAGCAGCCAACAGTCCCACGTGGTTCCAGCCAGCCCTGGAGACCTGGAGCGCCAGCAGCGGGCCCCGCCCGTTTCCCCCCAGGCCCCTGGCGGCTGGGAATTCCTGGGGCAGGACCCAGTCAGCCTCGCAGGGCTGGGAACCGGGCCCAGCAGCCCAGATGTGCTGGTTACAGCTCTGGCTGCGAGCTGGCCCTGAGGTCAGGGCCAGTGACCTCCCGCTCCAGGTCAAGGAGGGGGAAGCCACCGTGGAAAAGACTTTTCCAACCCAGTGAGTGTCAGATTCTGGAGTCACAGAAGCCAAGGGTTGAACAGAGCCTCTGGCGCTGATTTCCTAACGCCAGTCGGAACGTGGCAAAGACAGGGTCACCTAGGAAACCTGGGGAAATGGGGGCTCCCTTCCACCCCCAGGAGAGCAGGAGGTGGGGGACCTGGGCATCTATATACTTAACAAGAGGCTTAGATCCGGGCCCTCCATGGGCTTCTGGCTGCCTCTACTCCTGGGGTAGGAGGATCCCTGAGACAGGGTCTCCTCAGGCCTCTGCCCAGGGCTGGGTTCCAGCATCCACTCCCACTAGCAACCCCTCCATCTTATCCCCGCTTCTCTCTGTCCTAGATGGAGAGCCCACAGCTGCTTCGTCCCAACCTTCGTTCCCAGCCAGCCACTTTTGGTTTTTCTTCTCCCAAAACATGCAGAAGTGCCCTGATTTTAAGTGAACAGCTCTGTGCACCTCTGCCTGTGTATATTCCAAGTAACTTCAACCGCTGGTGGCTCTAGAACGTTCCCCTAAGCCCAGAGAGCTTTCAGGCAAGACCCCCAACCCCTGTGTCTCCCACCCCCACTCTGCTGACCTCTGCAGGCACAGGTGGGCTGTGAGAGGCCTCTCTCCAAGGTGATCTTTTGTGCCCATTCGGCTGGACTGTAAGATCCTTGGGGATGGCAGCTGGGCTGTCCTGCTCCTTGGCGGTTCCTGGCACAGAGCTGGCGCTTGGGAAAGCTGTGGGAGGAATAAGGAGATGGCTGGAGGTTGCATCCCTAACTGCAGCAGCTGCCACGACAAGGCCCAGATCCCTTGGCTCGGCGTTTGGGGCTTCCTCCAACCCGCCCCCTGCCTCCATCAGGCCTGGCCTGCAGGGCACCCTGACACGTGCCTGTATCCACGGTCAGACACCTCTTCCCTGCCGCCCCCACCACCCCCGTGCTTTTGCTCCAGCTGTTGCCTCTTGGAATTCTGGAAATGCAAATGCACAGGATACCAGGACCTGCCACCACCTCTGCAGTGCCCTCAGCCCTACCCTTGGTGGCCTCACTCACCCTGGCAGGCTGCACGGTCCTTCTCCCTGACCCAGCTCTGCCTCCGCCAGTCGGTTGACCTACAGACGCCATTCTGGGCTAAGCATGAAAGCTCAGCTCTCCCACACACCCACATACTCACACGTGTGACTTTGGGATTCTCTCTCTCTCTTCTCTCTCTCTCTCTCTCTCTCTCTCTCTCTCTCTCTCTCTCTCTCTCTCTCTCTCTCTCTCTCTCTCTCTCTCTCTCTGCCTCAGTTTCACCTTCTGTAAAATGGCACAGTCAGGCTAGCTGGATTCTGTAGGCTCCTTTGGCACTGATGTTTCCTGCATGACACTGCCCACAGCAGATGTAAGTCAGTATGTGTTAGACAGGTAGCCCCAAAGAGTGAGCCATCACTGACGAGGGCACTGTAGGCATCTGCTGCAGGTGATTTAGAAGCAGGATTCCAAGTGTGGTGATTGCGTGGAGTCACACTGCCTGGGTGTGAAACCCTGGGTCTCAACTTTCTCATCCGCAGGTGGCAGTGCTAGCAGGGCAGAACGAGGATGAAAAGAGATCATGCGTAGAAACAGTTGGAAGAGCGTCTGGCACATACCAAGCACTCAGTACACATCAGCGAGGCCCTGAAGTCCAAGCTAATGACCAGCCGGTGGAGCAAAGTATGGCAGCAGTGGCTACCTGGTGCCGCCAGGGGGCGCTGTGACACAGCCAAAGCCTCCCTGACATCCTGCAAGACCACTCATGAGAGGCGGACGTGCCAGCCAGAGGGCTGCCAGCTGGGAGGGCGAGGGCAGAGGCCCGGACACCTGTGCAGTTTCTTCTCCAGAAAACGCTCCCAACCACCTTGGCTTGACATTCTATCCTTTTCTACCATAGTCTGAGGTCACCTAGACCTTCCCACTGGGTCCATTGTCCATCTACCAGAGGTCCCGGAGGGAGAGCCCCAGTCACAAGGTGAATTCTGGCCTCCCTGCTCAGACTGACCTACCTGCACATCTCACTAAACGTTCCTGGTGTTGTCTTCCAGCCAAGGCTGGGGAGCCAGCATCCATGCCCACTTCTAACACTCCTTAGCCTGGGGCGGGGGGGGGGGGGGGGGGCGGGGCGGGCTGCAGAGAGGACAGTGGAAGATGCACATCGGATGGTGGGGAGACCTCAAGGATGAGGGGGGTAGAGAAAGTGAGTGCTGAGAGTGCACAGAGAGAGACGGAGAGACACATATGAGGGAGACTGGAGGGGAGCATGGAGAAGAGAGAGATGTGGGAGAGCCATTTGAAAGAGACATAAGAGAGTGCATAGGATAAAAAGAGAGAGAGAGAGAGAGAGAGAGAGAGAAATGAGAACTGAGGGGATGAGGAAGGGAGGGAGGAGAGAGACACACACACACAGAGAGATGGAGATAGAGAGAGAAGGGAAACAGCTCCCAAAGGCAGAGAGAGCGATGCAGAAAGAGAGATGGAGAAGGTGAGGGAGACAGAGAGAGAGAGCTGGGGGCAGGAAAGCAGAAAGCCCACTCCCCCACCCCCACCCCGGGGTGCCCTGCAGCAGCTTCATCCTGGGCTGGGACAGGAGGAGCTTCCATTCCGCCCTCCTGGCACTCAGCTGGAACTTCCGTCCTTGCCCCTCTGTCCCAGCCCCACCCCAGCAGGGCTTGCCAGCCAGAGCCACCTCTTGGGGGCAGTGGTTGAACCGGCCTCCCTGGGACGCCTAAGGCAGACAGGCGGGTCCCTGGGGCCCTGTTGCTAGGAGATGAGGCCCAAGGTCCCAGGTGTCTCCGGAACCTCTCCTAGGGCGGTCTTAGCACTCACCTTGGGACTCACCTGAGGCCAGTGTCCCGCTGCTTCCATCCCACCCAGCCCTGCAGGTCTCTGCCCAGTAGCCTATGGATCTCCGAGGGCACGGAGATGGGGAAGGCAAAGGGAATTCACACTGAGTGAGCACCCCCTTCTCACAAGGCCTCACCAGCCCCAGGCCCAGCCCACGGGCCTGGTGTGCTCATGAGAAACGCTGCACTCCCAAGCGTGACTTCAGGCTACAGAGAAGCATGTCCGCGTCACAGCCTGCCCTTCTTCCACACGCTGCGTGCACGTGGGCGAGTCCCTTTCCTTCTCTGAGTCTCAGAGCCTCGGTCTCTAAGAAGGATAACAATGGTAGTCATTTCACGAGGCGGGCCAGAGGAAGAAGCGCCATGGTGAGGCACACACAGGGACGGGAGGCTGGCTTCCAGCTCGTCCCTGAGCCTGCAGGGGCTGCAGCTGGGAGCACCTCCTCCTCCCTCCCCAGTGGGCCCAGTCTGATTGACAGCAGCCTCTGGGGAAGGGGCTGCCCTGATCCCGCCCCCACGCACTCAGACAGGCACCGGGGGCTACAAACCCAGGGCCCAAGTAAAGTCATGCCCGGGCCCCTGAGTGCTGCTGTGGGGCCTCAAGCAAGGGCAACGTACCTCCCAAGCCCTGTTCTCAGCATCTTAGCAAACCCGCCCAACGCTCACCGGGGCCCACGGATAGGTACGCCATCCTCCCGTTTCCCGATGAAGAGATGGGCACAGACTGTGCCTCTGTCCAGCTTCCCTGCACCAGGTGTGCAGGCCCTGGCACTTGGACCTGGGCAGGCAGCTTTCAGAGCCACCAGACGCTCCGCGGGGATGTGGGGGAAGGCGCAGGGCAAGGGCTCCGTCAGCGGCTGGTGCGGGCGGGCAGGTGAGGGCGCCTTGAAGGCAGCCTGGGAGGGCGAGCCCGAGGCCAGGCTCCGCTTGGGCCTCCCAGCTTTGATTTATCTGCCCTGCCTCCAGGCTGGATGCTCACCTCAGCCATAAATCTCTGACTGCAGTGCTGGCCAGGCCCTGGCAGGCTGCGGGGGCAGCTCAGAGAGTGAAGCTTCAGAGCATGCCACCCAAAGGGGACACTTCCCCAGCCCAGGGCTGCCTCTTGGGGAAATCTGAAAACCTTGTGTGTGTGTGTGTGTGTGTGTGTGTGTGTGTGAGTGAGTGTGTGTGCGCGCCTAGTGCCCAGGCATAGGCAGTACACACACACACACACACACACCACTAAGGCCTGGCATCACCAGGCTACTCGGCTCATGGGCCTGTGGCCATGCACCAAGTATCCAGCCCAAAGCCCCTTACCCCAGCCTGCTCCCTGCTGTGTCACCTTCTCATGGCCTCTGGCCTCAGCAGCGTCAGCCTGAGGCTATGGGGGCTGGGGGGTGCTGTGGCAGCTGTGGCAGCTGTGCCAGGGCCATCCAGCCTCTATGCCTTTCCAGCCAGGCCACGGCTTTGTAGAGACACACCTGAGGTCAAGGCCAGCCCTTCCCACCCTGGTCCGATGAACCCTGCAGGCCCCTTGACCTTTCACTTAAAAATGCAATGAGAGGAAAGAGGCCAACATGACGCCAGCACCCAGCAACTTCCCCTCCACAGAAGCCAGCTCCCCCCATCCCCCTCTCTCCTGCCGGGCACTAGGCACCGAGTCAGGCTGGTCAGGAGCCTTCTGGGCTCTCTTCCGGGGCCCCAGGCCCTTAGCCAGAACGCCCTGCCTGGGCCTCGGGAGCTGGGCCCAGGGAGCTGAAAGGAGAGAGGACCAGAGGGAACAGCGGTGGCAGGGGGTGGGAGCGGTGCCAGCTGCGGGGGAAGGCACGTGCCAGCCATGTGTCTGGGCAGTTCCCTGGGTGGTATGCCACGTCTCTTTCTACCAGCAACAGCCATCCTCCCACGCCTGCTGTGTGGCCCTTTGGGGGCTCCCCAGCCCCACACAGGCACGCCCTCCCCAATGCGTCCAAATCCTGGCTCAGGTTCCGTACAGCTATGCGACATTGCGCAAGTCACAGGGCTGTGCGTGTGACTGACGTCAGACTGAGGAGCATCTGAGATGCAATCCTGGCCCGGAGACCGGTGAAGCCTTGGGTCTCAGACGGTGAGACAGACTGAGAGAGCGTGAGAGTTTGTGACCAGGCAGGTGGGGGCAGAGGGATGTGAGTATGGACAAGTATGCAGGTGTGCTCACGTGTGTCTCTGTGGTACGTGCTTGTTCTGTGTGCGTTGTTCATGTGCATATGTGTGCGCGTGCACGTGTAAGTACGTGTGTGTGTTTTGTGTGCTGTCTATGTGCATGCATTTGTAAGCATGTGCTCCTATGAGCACCATGTGAGCTTTGTGTATATGGACGCACATGTGAGCAATTATGTGTGCTATGTACACTGCCTGTGTAACCATGCACATTGTATGCATGTGCACAGAAGTGTGAGAGGTGCCTCGGGTGGGTCTTCTGGTTCCTCTGAACCAGGGGTCTTCAAACTACAGCCCGCGGGCCACATGCGGCCCTCAGAGGAGTCTGATCCTGCCCGCCAGGTTTTTTGGGCAGTGAGCGCAGCCGAGGTGTTACAGTAGGAATTAGTAGTTCATATAGTCCGGCCCTCCAGCTCTCTGAGGGACCGTGATTTGGCCCCCACTTTAAAAAGTTTGAGGACCCCTGCAACCCTCAGCCCTCGGATTCCCTGCCTTCTGCTTCCACCCTCTCCCTCAGCCTGGGCCGCTCTCTGCCCCCTTCCCACCTGAGGCTCATGGCGGGTGTGAGCCGGAGCTGAGCATGCTGTGCCACTCAAGAGGACCCTTAATCCTCAGCTCCCTAACCCCCCAGCCCCCCTGGCAGCGGCCCCTGTCCAGGGGGCACAGGGCAGAGGGTGATGGGCTCCTAAGCCAGCCCTCACCAAGTTCATTCGTCACAATGAACCCCACAGCCTCCCTGGGGGTTGAGAGGGACACTTCTCAATCAATAGAGCCCTTTCCTAACCGTGATCCCTTTTGATCCCAGTAATCTCCCGGGAGGTGGAAAACCTAATTGCACGTTTGACAGCGAAGGGCACTGCGGCCTTGAGAGGGAGAGGAGCTTTCTTGAGGTCACATAGCAGGTCAATGGCAGAACTTGCCAGAACTTGTCGAGCTCGGGCTGCTCCCACCCATGAGCCACAGGGAGTGCCCTGGGTGCTCCCTGAGGAGACAGACGTGGAGGGCTCTGACATCTCGGAGGTCTGCTTCTAGTAGAGCACGCCTCACGTCCTGGGCCCCCACACCTCCTGGCAATCTTCTCCCCGGCCTCCTGTCCCACCCACAGGCTGCAGCTTCCTGGCAGCAGCTCCTGGCCGATCATCCTGGCCTCTGTCCTCCACAGCCCGGCCTCGGAGCCTCAGCTTCCTCTCTCCAAGTGTGTGTGTGTGTGTGTGTGTGTGTGTGTGTGTGAGCGGGAGGGTTAGTAATAAGAGGGCCTACCTCCCAGGGTTGCTGTGAGGAGGAAGTGCTGAGAGCAGGACCGGGAGTTCTGTGAGTACTATGGAAGCGCTGGTTATCACTCCGGTCACTTCAGCTCTGACTGGGGGCCCTCCCTCCACTCCTCCCCCCCTCACCACCAGCAATTCTGCTCTCCTCTTCCCTCCTTTGAATCCCACTCCCCACATCTTGGTCCTGGTGAACCTCTCTGAGTCTCAGCTTCCACATCTGCTAAAGGGGGCCACTCCTCCCACCTGCACCTCATTCCCAGGTGAGCACCCCTCTCCCAGGGCCCACCCTGCACCCGCAGCTGGCTGCTCCCACGTGGTTTGCTGTACTGGCGCCCCTTCCCACAGGAGGGGGGAGTTGGGGAGAATGTTGGTCCCTCCCCTGCAGACCCCCCACCCCAGCTCTGGCAGCCCGGCTCTCTGCTGACGTGAGCTGGCACCTCACCCAGGAGGGGAGAGCAGCTGCAGAGATGGTGGGAGAATTCCTCCCGCTGCTGGATTTGTAAAACAATTGATTAAAGACAATGCAATTAATTATTCCTTGATGAAATAGTGGAAATTACCCAAGAAAATGAAGATTTTAGCAGCAGAACGTTAAATCCCTCTAATTATGTCATTTCTGGAAAAGGGGGAGGGGGATTAGAAAGGATAGAAATGGCGGGACTCGGGAAGAAAAAGAAATGTAAAAATAGATGAGCGAGGTGACCCTGGGGCTCCTTGTAGGGTGAGTGGGGGGGGCAGGGGTAAATGGAGCCACCTCCCTGGGCCTTGATCACACACCGTTCAACAGGAAAGTGTGAGGTAACAGCTCTCTGCGGGGGACAGGAAGCAGCCCGGCAGGCCAGACGCAGACACTGGGATACGTGCCTTGGGTGCATTAGCTCATTGTCCTCACACTGAATGCTGGTGCCTTCTTCCCTTTTTACAAATGAAAGGACTAGGCTTTGGAGGGGTCACGTGACTTGCTCAAGCATGCACAATTGCTAATGAATAGAGACAAGACTTGAACTCAGGTCTGACTCCAGAACCTGTACCTTTGCAACCCCACCCGCTGTGGTCTACAGCAGCAGGCACTGCAGATGCCCTGGCAGAAGCTGCTCCGACCGACAGCTCCCCAGGGACTCAGTGGTCCCCTGAATCTCAGGGCTGGGTGTGGGGGAGTGCATAGCTGCAGAGTGTTGACATCTCTGTCCATCTGAATCGGGTTGCAGTCCTGTGGGAATGGACGTGCGTGAACCCTCCATCCTGTCTGATCCCTCTGAACGTGCTTTTGCAGGCCCGGAAGGGACAGCCGGTGGGACCTGCCTCGTACCTGGCCAAATGTCTTTCTCCAGGGACCCCGGGTGCTCTGCTGAGCCCAGAACGAGGGCGCTGATGTTTCTACCCTGGCTTTGCTAGGGGTCGTTGTTTGGCCTTCACGCATTCCCTTGCTTGCTCTGATTTCAATGGCCCTGTTTGTAAGAAGTGATATGGGAGCAGTGGGTATATTGGTCCATTTGAGAATACTGGACCTGGCCCTACCCAGCTCCCAGAAGCCAACATTGGCTCTAGAGTGGGCAAGGGCAGGAGAGAGATGGGGAGGTCCCAGAGCCAGCAGAAGAGGGACTACGGGCCCCTGCAAGGAGGTAGCAGGGAGCCCTGTAGGGCCTGGAAACAGGGAGGGAGAGCCACCCCAGGGATTCCTCCCAGTGTGGGCTGGGTCCAGAGAGGGAATGAAAGGTGGCTGGAAGGAAGGAAGTAGAGAGGCCTGGATTGGAGTTAGACAAGCCCTCCTTGGGAAGCCAATCCAAGGGGACCAGTTTACGGGGATTACCGGGCAGAGCCGGCCTAGAGCAGGCAAAGCTGATTCTTCCTTGGCTCTGCCGAGATCCGTTCAGAGCCGGCTCAGTGTTTCCCTGCTCCTGAGGCACATGCCCACATTTTTCTGGACACACTCAGGTGCCATCAGTCTCATTTTTATGAATTAAAATTTCCAGTCTCATCTAGCATCAAAACTGCAATTTCCATTCAGTCTAAAGATGCATGCAGCCTTGCCGAAACCGGTTTGGCTCAGTGGATAGAGAGTCAGCCTGTGGACTGAAAGGTCCCAGATTCGATTCCGGTCAAGGGCATGTATCTTGGTTGCGGGTGCATCCCCAGTGGAGGGTGTACAAGAGGCAGCTGATCGATGTTTCTCTTCATCGATGTTTCTAGCTATCTCTCTCTCTCTCTTCATCTCTGTTAAAAATCAATAAAATATATTTAATAAAATAAAAAAAAGATGCAGCCTTTCCCTCTCCGGTGCAGGCTGACAGGCTAAGGAGCCCTCGGTGGGATGGAGGCTTGGGGCCCTCCGGGAGGCTTGGGGCCCACAGATGCGCTGTGCAGAGGATTTCTTGTGGGTCTTTGGAGTCCCCCTCCCTGGGATCCTGTCCCCATTGTTTCTCTGACACGGGCAGTGAGGTCTGCAGCTGGTGTCTCACAACTGCCCCACTCACTCCCAGAGGTCACCGCGCCAGGGCAGTCAGGCCCTCAGTGCAGGGAGCCTCGCTGTGGCTGCTCTGACCACAGAGGAGCCTGCACTCCCCAGACTCTCCCCCACCACAGACTGTTCCAAGTGCCCAACCCCTTTTAGAATCTCTTCACGCCAGGGTCAGGCCTCGGCTGCTATGCTCACCCAAATCTAGGGGACACATGCCAGCTTTTCCAGATGTTCCTCCTGAAGCACCATCCCCTCACCCAGTTAAAGTGGGACTAGGGGGCACCCCCCGCCCCTCCAAAGGAATCTTCATTGCCCATCCCCCATCCTCCCATCCCCACCCTCCCCTCCCTCTGTGTGGCATGGAAGTGGGTACGGAGGGCCACAGAACCAGCTTGGGGTCACCCCCCTGAAGGCCTGAAGGCTACATTGCTATGCGGAACGTGGGGCTTCTTGGCAGCAGCTACTCCCAGAGCATTCCTAGTGAGCAACAGCCCACGTGGACATCCTGTTAGCAAAGCCCCTGCTCCGTCAGCTAGCTCTGACTCTTTCGGCCACATCCCCATCTCTGCCATCTATCTCAGCTCCAGCCTCAATTCTGCCCTGGGGCAGGGCATGACCGGCCCATGTCCGCTGTCCAACAGTGCAGTCACTCCAGCCGTCCCGCAATGCCCGGACGAGGGGCTGTGGCCCTGAGTGGGCTGCTACAGAGCCAGCCCCAAATCTCAAATCTGGGTGCCGACTCGCAGGCCAGAGCTCCTTCCCGCTCAGGCCCTGCCTGCCATCCCTCTGGCAGGGATGAGCTGACTGATGGAGGGGCTGGGCCAGGGAGGGGTCCCTTGCCTCTGCAGTAAGGGTTCCTGCAAGAGCCAGGCTGGGAGTCAAATGGCCCTGGGCTTGAACCCTGATGCTCCCACTTTCCAGGTGGCTGATTTGAGGCAAGTTGCCTCACATTTCTGAACTCCAGTTTCCCCTTATAAAACGTGTCTGCTAATCCTGCATCCACAGAGTTGCCGGGAAGGTGACTGAAATATGGCCTTAGCCAAGTGCTGCCACAAAGCAAATTAGTTCTCTCAGGACCCTCCTCTTAAAATCAGGACGCCAGGGTCCTTACTCCCAACCCAGAGACCAATTTTCTGGCTGAGCTGGGTCCTGAACTTCTCATTTGTGTCAAGGAGGGAAAGGCCGTGGTGTGCTGAAGCAGGCAGCCGTGGCCTGAGGAGCTAAGGAGGGGGCCCTGGAAGAGGGCCTTGAGAACTTGGGTGGGGGGCACAGCCCAGACGGGAAGGGCTGTTCCTCCCACCCATCTGCTCCCGGACCCCTCCCACCAGGAATGGCACTTAGCCCCTCCCTTAGCTCCCAGCACAGATGGCAGGAAGGAAATGCCAAAGCACTGAGGCAGGGAGGGGCCACTCAGCCCCCGGAGGCTCCAGCCCTTGCCAAGCTTCCCACGGGAGGAAGAAACAAGCCCCCCTCCCTGCCCATGGCACTGCCCCTACAAGAGCCACAGCCCACTGATGCCCTGGTGCCTTGCATCCCGTTGTCATGGTAACCAGGACTAGCTGATGTGCCGACAGGCAGACCAGGAGCCTTGCCACATGAATCACTTGAACTTGATGTGACAGATACAGGCAAGCGGCCTGCACGGGGTGGAAAGAGGTGGTGCCCCGATGGACAGAGGGAGCTCAGGATGAATCCCCTTTGGCCATGACAGGTTTGGGGGCCCCAGAAACCCGTGAGACCCTAGACCAGCCATGGGTCATCTCCGAGCCCCCATTTCCTCATTTATAAGATTGGGAAAATAGACCCGATGGTAAAGATGAAATAAAATAATGAGCATGGGCTTGCTTTGTAAATTCAAAGGTGATCAAGCGTTGGCTGTTTGGGAAGATTGATCAAAGGCTCTGTCCTCACAGGGACTTGGACTTCAGTGCCCCTTCTGCCACTGACTGACTCCATGCCAGCCCCAACTTTCTGTTCTGTAGAATGGGGACAATACTGCCTCAAATGGATTTAACTTGTCACTTAGTCACTTACTACATATTCATCAAATCCATCTATGTGCCAAGCACCGAGGTAGGTCCTAGGGACATAGGAGTGAAGCGGCAGACCCATTTCCTCCCCACACTGAGCTTGCCCCCACACAACAAAGCACCCTCCCCTGAGAGGAATGCAGAAGGACTGGGATGCAGAGGAACTGGGCAAGTGCTCATTCAGGAAGGATGGTCCCGGTGGACATTCTGGGAAGGTGACATCCGGAGACCTAAGTGATGAGAAAGGGAGGGCTCTCGAGGGAGATGAGTGAGACCGCTGGGCAAGAGCCCTGAGGTGTGTTTGAAGGGCAAGAGGAAGACCACTGTGACTACAGCCAGGCAGACAGGTACTTGTGAGCTGCGACTTTATTCCAGATAGGAGCTCTCTGTGCTCTTGCTGCACTCCGGGGCCGGCCCCCATGGAAGCCAGGTGCAGTGGTCGGTAAGTGGTAAGAACCGGGGCAGCAGTAAAGATGGAGAGAAGTGCTCAGAGTCTAGGTAATTTGGGGTGATGGGATTATCAGGACTTGTTCCTGGTCTTGATAGAGGGAAAAGGCAAGAGACAGGGTTACATCTGGGTCTCCGGTCTGAGTATATGCGTGATTGGTGGTGCCAATTGCCAAGATCAGAAAGCCAATTATTTTGTAAATCATCTGTAAAGATGAGACTTAAGTCCGTGCACTGAATTTCTCTCTGCAGGAGAAAAAAAGACCGTGGTTCCGAGCACGCCCCTCCCCTCCCCGCCCCAGCCTCTCTGGGAGAAGTGTTTGGAGGGGCTGCGGGGCCAGGGGCGCCTTGGGTCAGAACTCCGCTTTGCAAGTGACAGAAACGCAACTCCCTCTCCCATAGGTAGAATCCAAGGCATTACCCCGGAGAGCAGCTGGGCCTGAGGAGCTGCTGGGTCTGCTCTGCTTCTCACAGGGCGGCTCGTCCATTCTCACTGCAGACCCGCTTCTTCCCCAAGCAGGAGACACTGAGTCCTGCCGATTTTTTTAAAAATATATGGTTTTATTTCAGAGCGGATGGGAGAGGGAGAGAAAGATAGGAACATCAATGAGAAGAGAGAATCATTGGTCAGCTGCCTCCTGCACACTGTGGGGAATCAAGCCCGCAATCCAGGCATGTGCCCCAATCCGAAATCGAACCGTGACCAAATGGAACCATGACTTCATGGTTCATAGGTCAGTGCTCAACCATTGAGCCACACCAGCCGCAGGGCCCTCCTGATTTTTTAAAAACAGAGATCAGCCCTGGCAGGGTAGCTTAGTTGGTTAAAATGTCATCCTGATATGCCAACTGATACAACAAATTGATGTTTCTCTCTCTTCCTCTCTCTCTCAAGTCAATACATTTAAAAATGTTTTAAAGAGATTAAATCTTACTTTTATTTATTTATTTTTCTCATTAGTAGGGCTGGGTTGACCACCTTTGGCCTAAAAATATCATAATAAAGTTTGTGAAGAGGAAAAAACTACTCCAAAAGCACCTATATTTTTTTTTTAAAAAAGTTATTCTAAAAAGTAATCATTTATAAAAGCAATGAAATACCTACGACAGAAATAATAAAATATGAAAACATTCATAATAACATCCTCTCCATTTTTATATCCTATAACCTCCAAGAAAGACTGACTCTTTCATTTCCAGTTGAAAAGCTTAGAGGACTTTAGCTGCCTAGGTTTGGATTATGTGCCACCCTTGGGCCAGTGAGCTATTTGGAGGGGAGGGAGAGCAGCTCACACGTGGTCACAGGGCTGTCGGAGCTAAGGGGAGGGTGTGACTATCCAGAGAAGGGACGGATGCTGAACAGATAATGCTCTCAAAGTCTCTTGCACAGTCCGAGTGTCAGCTGAATTCCCTGACCAGAGAGATGGAAGGGAGCCATGAGAACAAGGGAACATTTACAAAAGGTTGGAAAGCTAAGTAGTTATCACTTGGCGACCCAGGAGGAACAGCCAGAGAAAAGCCCACGGCCCCCATAGGCATCTACTGAGAGCAAAGTCAGAAAACCTTGTCCCGCCAGAGAAAACGACGAGGCTTTGGCAGAGTTTGTCTGTCTGAGAGAGGCTAGAAGAGCAGACTCTAGGGTGGTTGGTGGGGAGCTAACGGAGCCCAACTATAAAATCTGGTTAAAGTTTGAGGAAAAACTCTTATGTCCTTAGAGACTGGGGTTGCCAGAAGGAAGCCGAGTGGCAGATCAGACAAAGGAGCAGTCGTCAGTGGCTTTCTAAAGAGCTGGAGGCCTTCTGGCCATTCACAAGTTGTGCAGCCTTGGAGAAATTAGATTTCACACCTCCCAGCCTCAGTTTGCTCAGATTTAGTACGGTGAATGTGTAAAAGAATGTATACACGAGAGTGCCTCTCTCACACAAGGTCAAGCGAGGAGCAGATGAGATAATGTGTGTAAAATAGCTGCTACCGAGACTGGCACAGAGTTAGGTCCTGTTCTCACCGTGCCCTTCCATCTCTCTGACCAGGAATTCAGCTGACACTCATACCGTGCAAGAGGCATTGGGCACATTATCTGCTCAGCAATGTTATCCACTATTTTCATTACTACTTCAGAGGTGAGTAGGTCAAAGGGAGTCCCTCTAACTTTCGAGTGCCTCTAAGAGTCTCAGATTTTATTTGTGGTCACTGCCGCCACCTTGGTCAATAGTGATAGAGGCTCTACTTTCTGATCACCTCTATGTGCCTGCCAGGCACTCTGCTAGGTACTTTACTTGCATTATCTCATTTCCCCACAAAGCAATGATTTGAGATAGTGTATCAGTTAGCTTCTGCTGTGTAATAAATCACCCCAACATTTATGACTTAAAACAACAACCGCTCATTAAGCTCGTGATTCTGTGGTTCGGGCTGTCCTTCCGGTCTTGGCTGAGCTCACTCATGCAGCTGCAGTCAGCTGCTAAGTCAGTTAAGTGGCTCCACTTCTGGGAGTTGCCTGGCTGTCATCTAGGTGATGAGGGTGACTGAGCCATGTGTCTCTCTTCATCCAGCAGGATGGCCCCAGCTTTTTCACACAGCAGCTGGGCAGGGTTCCAGGAGAACAAAAGAAAGCATGTAAGGCCCCCTGAGGCTAGGCTCAGACCTGGCACTGGCACTACTACCACATTCTGTTGGCCAGCGTTAGTCACAAGGCCATCCCAGATTCAAGGGGATGGGAGAAGCTGCAAAGTGATATCCCCATGGGGCATGCTCGGAGAGGGGTGGAGCAGTGTGGCCAGGTTTGCAATCTACCACAGACAGGTATCACTGCCCTTTACATGATAAAATGGAGATCGAAGAGGTAAAAATGCCTTGCCCAAATTATGCAGCTAGTAAGTGGAAGAGCCAGGATTTGAACTCAGGGGTCTCCATGCTTGACTGCGTCATGATATTCAAAACCATGCTCTTGGGGTAACTGGCAGGGTCATTGTCAACTACAGTTCCAAACAGCCCAATCTAATGGTCATCAGAGAGCTTGGCTGAGATGAAGGCCAGGCAGGAGCAGATAAAAAGCTGAGGCTGAGGCAGGTCGGAACCAGGGGATTCAGACGGAGCCTGTGGCCATGGCAAGGATGTGGGTTTTGTGCTGTGACTTCAGTCTGCCTCACAAAGTCACAGAACTCAGCTGGACAGGCCAGAGCTGACCCCTTCCAGACAGAAACCTTTTTGGGGGGCCCTCATATTGGCAGGTGGGGGGGCCCATTGTGAGCCAGTCCCCTTCCCTATACCCCCCTCCCCCGCCGTGAGGGAGCTCCAGGCCATGGGTGGTGACAGTGCAGGCCAAGAGATCAAAGAGGTGTCGCAGGGTGAAAGAGATCCGTCCTCTCAAAAGCACTCTGAGATATCTCGGCCTGAGCTATCACCAAGGGTGAGCAGAGGGCACGGGCTGGAGAGGAGACTGCCCCACCTCCTCACCTCCGCTGTGACCAGCCCCTCCCCCACAGAGACGCCAGAGCCAGGAGCACAGCTGTGCCCAGCCAAGCTGCCGGGTGCCAAGACGGGCCTGGCGGGCTCCCTCTCATCTGTCTCTCTTTAGCAGGAACAAATGGGAATGAGGGAATCAATTAACAAGGCTCCTTAGCCAAATGACTGCTGCTCCCTCCTTCCCCAGCCTGTTAACCCTTTGCTTCCGGGGCTGGGAAGGGCTGCCCTGGCTTGCCAACTATGCTCACCCCTGGAGCCCACAGCTGGATCCTGGGCTTCTGCCTTGTCTGTGCCAAATGCCAGCGGCAGCTGCCAAACGGAAGAACCAGAGCCAGAAACACAGACACCTCCGTTCGACCAGGGCAGAATTTGGGGTCCGTCTCAGAGGATACTCCGGAACTCTGGCCCACAGAGAAGGGCCCAGCTCTGTCTTATCTCTCCAGAGACCTGGGCCCTCTCCTGGATCAAAAAGCCTAGAACAGAAGCCACAGGCCTGACAGCAGCCTTCACCCTGGGAGCGTGGGTCCTGGCTGACCTCTACCTGGGGCCCACACTGGGTCTGGGGAAGGTAGGGGCCCAGGGATGGGGCGGGATGTATCGGCCACATTCAGTAAGCCCTGACAACTCTGACTAAGAGGCAACTGGGCAGTGCTAAGATTCTGAGGAATTCAGAAGTCCAGAGTTGTTAAGAGTCCTGGGTTTGAGTTCCAGCTCAACAGCTGACATTTTGAATAACTAGTCAATAGGCCGTTCTTTCTCCCACCCACTCTCACCAAATGCCTTTACTTATCCCCAGGGGTCTTCCCCTCGAGTCTAGGCTGCTGGACTTCAGTCTTAAACTGCTCTAACACAACTCAGGGGGTGCCATCATAGCCTGTCCGGGCCTAAGACATATGTCAGCTCCGCCATCCATTCATTCCTCTCACAGATGGATGTGAGTGCTTCCATGTATCAGACACTATTCCAGGCACAGTGAGGAAGCAGACATGCCCCTGGCCTTGGGCAGGGTGAGGGTGAGGACCACTCAGTGACAGCACTCAGTCATTCACTCATGGATTGTCCAGCAGGAATGAGGCTGTCTGTGCCCTGAGTCCTGCCTCAGCGCCTCCTGGGTTATCCAATGGGCACAGCCCCTCCTGCCTGGCTTCAATCCCGTGACACTGGCTGTGAGCCTCCTGAGTGAGGAAGAGGCATAGACAAGCAGAGGGGTGATGAGCAATGGAGGAGAGGGGTGATGAGCATTGGATGAGAGACTTGGGCAAGGAGGAGCTGGGTGGAGCCTGCTGGAGACTGCCCAGTAAGCCCAAGAAGCTCCGGGGCTGTGCCCTTCAGTCGGGTTATATGCATCCTCCCCTCCCTTCAGTGCACTGGCCGGTGTCTCTTCTCCCACTGCAGAAGGGGATCTGGGCTGCTGGAAATCCAGAGCCTTGCCTTAGTCCCCAGTTCAAAACACTAAAGCCAGGACTCTGGCCCATTTGAATCATTTATCCATCGCTGAGCAATCAACACTGTCTGGAGGGTGGGATCTGTAAAAGATGGCAGCTCCATTCCAAAAGTGGGGTTGGCATGGGGTGGGAGAAAAGGTTCCCTGAAGACAAGGCACAGGTGCCAACCACGCTGGCCTTGGGAACTGGAGATACACTGAGCTAACAAGAGTGCCGACCTCTCTGGAGGGTTAAAGTAGATCACTCAGGAGTGAGTGCTCAGCGCACCGCAGGTGCTGAAGAAATGGGAATCAGGTTTGACCTGGGACCTCTCTGGCTTTAGTCACTACCCCACCCCCCCTAAAGTGGGCATATCCTGACTAATTTCCCCAGCCCTGATGGCCCAGGATCCCATGGCCCAGAGCCTCCATGACATGTGTGAGTGGTCAAAGACCCTCCCCCTCAGAGGTCAAGAACTCTCTTCTGCCCTGGCCAGTTGGCTCAGTGGACAGAATGTCAGCCTGCGGACTAAAGGGTCCCAGGTTTGATTACAGACAAGGGCATGTACCTTGGTTGCAGGCACATCCCTAGTAGGGGGTGTGCAGGAGGCAGCTGATCCATGCTTCTCTCTCATCGATGTTTCTAACTCTCTATCCCGCTCCCTTCCTCTCTGTAAAAAAATCAATTATATATATATATATATATATATATATATATATATATATATATATATATAAAAAACCTCTCTTCTTTCCTCAGTACTGAGGAACGCCTCTTACTGCTTTCCCCCTCCCCCACACCCGACTGCCCCACCCCCACCCCTGTGACTGCCCCTTCCCTCAGTGTCTCTGCCTAGTGTCCTGGGGAAGAGCACATACAGGGCAGCCCAGAGCTCAGATACCAGTAGTTCTGTCTGTCACTTATAGGCTGGGTGATCTTGACCAGGCTCCCAATCCGTCCGAGCCTCAGTTTCCTCCCCTGTGACCATGGCGTTGACAGCAATAGAAACTCCCTCATGGGGTCATTGTGTGGATGGCCATTAGCTGTTCGTGTTATTATGGCTGTTGTCTCCTGCTCCACCCTATTGCGGAAACAGCACGGATGGGTAGGAGCTGAGCACTGGGGACGGAGCGGGGCACCAGACTGACTGCCGCCTTCCCGGCCTCCTTGAGCTCCCCGCCTGGTGGAGGCAGACACATCAACAGGCAGCTTCCGTGCAGTGGGCCAGGGCCACCCTCTAGGGAAGCCCGGGGGGCCCCTGTGGCCACCGAAGGGGCCCAACGCTGCAGAGGGAGGCCAGGGCAAGCTGCCCGGGCAGGGATGGCTGGAAGGCAGGACACGTGGGCTGGGTGAAGGAGGTTCAGGGAGGGGGTTCCAAGCGGAGGGGCCAACAGGACAAGACACTCACGGCCGGGGCTGGTGGGAGACACAGGCTGGTCCTGGGTAATTCTGGTAGAGGGGTCGCGACAGGACTCAGTGCCTGCCTCTCACTGGACTGTGTGCCTGGGTGCGACTTTGTGTGGCTGCCGTGTATGTACGTGTGTGGCTGAGTGAGGGAGCGTTTTTGTGAATAAATCTCTGTGCAGGACTCTGTAAAATATTGTGAGTTTGGAGGGGGGGTGGCTGGGTATGCCTTTTTGAGACAGTTTAGGGTGTGGTCACTGTGGGTAAAGCTGTGTGGCTGTGATTGTGGGTCCATGGGTGTCCCTAAGCTGTAGCTATGTGGCTGGCAGGCTGTGACCAGGAGTGTCTGTTGGTCTGGTGTGCATATGTTTATGTGTGTGTGTGTGTGTGTGTGTGTGTGTGTGTGTATCTCTGTGTATGTGTACCATGTATGCGTGTCTATGTGTAGGTGTATGTGTGGACGTGTGTGAGACACATGTGTACTGCTGTCTGTGAAGTCCGCTATGAGAGCTGCTCCCCCTCTTCAGACCCTGCTGTAGACAATTCTCTCTCTCTCTCTCTCTCTCTCTCTCTCTCTCTCTCTCTCTCACTGGGCTGGGAGGGGTGGCTGCCACAGCCAGTCAGAACTTGCTAATTTGCATGTTAATGAAGCTTGGGGAGCTCTCCAGCTCGAGACTGACAGGAGCCCCGGTGCCCCCCCACATCCTCCCCTGACAAGCCTGGGAGAGGGAAGAGGGGAGGGCTGAGAACCAGCAGAGGGAAGAGGAGGCGGAGGCTCTGGGCTAAAGCTCCCCTTTCTCTCTCTCTCTCTCTCTCTCTCTCTCTCTCTCTCTCTCTCTCTCTCTCTCTCTCTCTCTCTCTCTCTCTCTCCCACCCTGTGCAGGCCCCAAGCCCCACCACATGGCTGCCTGCCCCTCAGCCCCTGCACCCACCCTCCTAGACTGAGCTGAGGGAGAGAGGGCGGGGGCAGAGCCCTGGAGTGAGGGAGGAGCCCTGGGGTGAGGGCAGAACAGGCTGCACAGGGTTCCCCGAGAGGTGAGGCTGGGCTGCCCATCCCCTGCCCTACATGGAGCACCTGGAAAGTCACCTGGGGCGCCCACCGTGGGGCAGGTGCCCTGGAATGGGCATCTGAGAGCAGATCGGTGTCACACAGACAGCCAGCATCTCCCCCCTGCCCCCTGCACTGGCCTTCAGCACAGGCCCTTCACCCCGCCCCCAAAAGAGAGGCTCAGCCCAGGAAGAGAGAGAGGGGGACGGGGAGTGGGGTGGGGGAGACAGGGTGGGGACAGGGGTGGAAATGAAGGCTGGAGACAAGATGTGGGGGGAGACTGGGGTAGAAATGGAGAGTGCCTGCCCCAGAGGGCTTGCCTCCAGAGACTGGGGGTGGGGGTGGGGTGGCAGGTGGGAGCATGGAGCCCCTCCCACTTCAATCAACAGGTCAGCCCCGGCTGTGTGCTGTCTCCTGCTCGGTCCCCTGTCCCCATCCACATTCATATCTGGTCCCAGATCCTTCACCTTTCCTGTCCCCCATCCTCCCTCCCCTCCTTCATTTCTTAATCAGCCACATCCCACTGGAGACTGGGCTCTCTGGGGAGCCCTCAGCAGCTGGCTCCTCAGAACACTGTCTGGTTTTGTCTCAGAGGCACGTCCCCTGCCTTTGCAGAGAGCGTCTGGGCTGGGGGCCCGTCTCCTGCTGCTTCAGCTTGAACCCCAGGTGGCATTTTCCTCCTCCTTTGCCTTCCCTTCTCCTTCATTCACGCCCTGGCCTGGCCTGCTTTCTCCCTGGCTCTTTCTGGGGCTGGGCCTCCAGCCCTCATTCTTTTCCCAACACTCAAATATTCTCATTCATTTCTCTCTCTCTCTCTCTCTCTCTCTCTCTCTCTCTCTCTCTCTCTCTCTGTCTCTCCCCCACCCCCTTCCTTGCCCTGTAAATCTCTGGGCACCTGTCCCTGCCCCATTCGCCCACCCCTTGTGGCCAGGGCTGGTCCCCAGATGTGCGCTGGCCAGAGCTGAGAGGCAGGAAGGTGAGGCCCCCCAGGCCCGGGGTCTCTGCAGGTGAGAGGAGAGGCAGGCAGTCGCTGGTGTTAATTGCAGGAGGATGTCTGGCAGAAATAAGGTGGTTTTTCTGCTTCAGTGACGACTGTTACAATCAAATTGTCCACAGACAATTAGCAGAGTGGGAGAAATAAGAATTAGATTTCTAATTATTTTCCCAGTAAAAGCCTCCCTGGACCCCGTGGGTGAGGGGGAAGGGCTTCTCGGTGGAGCCAACAGGCACTTTCTCGGATCTTAGCCTCCATGGGCAGGGAGGACCCCGGAGTACGGGAGGAGGAGTTCCCGAGGGGATTAGGAAGGGGCAAACCTGGCTGCGGCTCGGGTGCTGGAAAGAGCTGGAAATCTGGGTCCCAGATCTAGCCTTGATGCGAACTTGCTGTCACCTCCCATTTTGAGCCCCAGTCTGCTCAATCTGAAATGGAGAATACTCTATCCCAGGCAGTAGACTCACAGGGAGTTGAGGAGGTGAAGTGGCAAAGTGCCTGACAGGCACTGGCACCGGGTAGGGTCCTGCTGGGCCCCAAGCTCATCCACACCTGCGTGACGTGCAAGCTCACACACACACACACACACACACACACACACACACACACACACACTCGCCTTCCACACCCCTCTGCCTCCTGGGCATGCAGGTCTGGGTCAGAGGATGGGGACTCTTGGGGAAAAGGAGCTGAACCCACAAAGAGACTGACTCTGAGCAAACGCCTCTCCCCGACCTGCATGGGCCTCTGTTTCCCCATCTGTCAAATGTGGGTAAGGATGGTGCCCCCTGCCGAGGGATGAAGGGAGCGTGCACACACATATATGAAGGGCATACCTCATGCCTGGCACACGGCGTGGGCTCAGTAAACACTGTTAAGGGTGAAAGTACTCTCCCAGATGTCCAGCTCAGGTCTGGGAGGCTGAAGAGGGAAGACGGGGCTGGGCAGGAGGAAACCAGGGCAGGAAGGGAAGGAAGGATGAAGAAATCCTTCTCAACCTGACTAAGCGCAGGGCTCCGGGCAGAGCGTTCTCACCAGACCCAGCCTTTGTCAGGGGCCACGGACACCCGGAGAGACACACACAAGACCACGCACTGGGCGGCCGCTGGGCTGAGCAGCACCCTCCTGGGTTTGTGTTCTGGGCTGTCCACTTCCCTCTGTGAACCTCCGTGTTCTTCTCGGTGAAGTGGGGGAATGTCAGTACTTCCTCCCTGAGTTGTCCTGAGGCCGTGACAATGCCTCCAGCCGGGGCAGGAGGGCTGCTGGCACCCACATGTCCTGCACACAGACTCGGGGCCCCTGGGAGGGAGTCCCTGGGCCACCCCTGACTCCAGGCCTGGCTCACTGACGTCCTCCCAGTGCCCACACCTGGCGGAGGCAACACCTGCACACAGAAGATCCCATGCAGGTGTGGTGCCTGCTCCCACTCTGCCCTCACCGTCTCACACACACACACACACACACACACACACACACACACACACACACCCTTGCTGGGGCAGGCAGAATGTCCCGGAGTGAACTGAGGGGGAGCTCAGGGCCGCACCCGGCAGGCTATGCTGAAGGAGGCAGCTGCAGCCCAGCTGTGGGGTCTGGGCTGGGTGAGGGGAGCTGCTGGAGACTCAGCTGGGAGTCAGGCAGGAGGGGTGCTCCGCTGCATCTCGGGCTTTGGGCCACCACCTTCCCTCTTTGCTCAGAAGGGCACGGTCACTCGCCTGGAGGTGGCAAGGGCCCCTAGTCCTCACTGCCCTGCCCACCTTCCCGCACCCTCTACGCTGATGCTTTCTTCCCCACCTCCCACCCCATCCCCCCGTCTCCCTGTCTCTCTGACCCCCTCTGTGTCTCAGAGTCCCTGGATCTGCCTCTCCAGGTCAGGTCTCCAGCCCGGGTGCTGGGCTATGTAAATGTGGTATTTCCTGCCTCATCATCAGCCTGCCTGCTTGGCTCACATTTAATTTGATCCATGGCAGCACCTCTCTGGAGCCACTCATCAAAGCTGGAAGACAATTAGGTGAATGTCAGGGTGGCCTAGGCTCCAGGGGCGACGAGGCCTGGGGCTGGGACCACGAGGAGTGGGGGGCAGGGACTTGACTGCAACTTCCATCTCCCTCGAGGCCTGTCCATACTCGGGGCCCATGCCCGTGGGATGGCCAGAGCCTGGACTGTCCCAGGCACCCGTCTGCCCCGCACCAGCTGTTCTGAGGGGCTTGTCGGCCACTTCTGCAGTGGAGGCAGGGCGTGGCAGGTCCACCTCCCAGCCCCCAGGTCGCAGAAAGCAAGGGGCCAGGGCATCGGGGTGGCTGCAGTTAGGTGGACTCCTGCGCTGGATTTAGGAGAGGGCCCCCTGAGAACAGCACACATTCTTTCCACAGGCGCTCCCCAGCCCCGCCCACATCCGCCCCGAGGGGGCCTCTACTGAGGGGGCCTCCCCTGAGCCCCAGCCCAGCCCACATCCTCCCTCTGTCTCTCTCTGCTCCTTGTCTTTATTTCTGATTATCTTTATATGTCTCTAACCTCTCTCTGCCTCTTTTTCTAACCTCATCTCTTTACTCGTCCATCTCTCCCTTTTGCTGTCTTACACTTGCACGCCCATCCCCACAATGTCCCTGAGATCTTCTAGCTTCAATCACTGTGGTTCCCCATCTCCCCCTCCATGTCTTCCTCACAGCCCTGCCCCAGTGGCTCACCTAGGGGTGCCTTCTAGGCAAATCCCAACTGCCGCTCCCAGTCCCCAATTCCTCCCCATCCTCAGGGACCCCTGCCTCTCCTTCCCTAACAGTGGCAGGCACAGGTGACCTATCCTGTCTTGGCTCTCCTGTGCTCCCTTGATGCTTCCTGGATTTGCCCCACCTCTGACTGGTACCTTCTTGAACTTGGCCTCTGCCCTTGCTCACAAAGCTGCCCTCCAGAGCTCTGTCCCAGATCCTGTTTTCAGATTTCTTGAAATTCCCTATTCAACAGAATTGTAGAAGTCCTCCTTTCCTCCGAATTCTACAATTCTACAAATACCCTATTCTTATCCCTGGTCAGGGTATATATATATATATATATATATATATATATATATATATAACAATTCGCCTTTCACATGACCCCTGAGCCATGCAATCCATGCCTGAGGCCTCGGTCATATCTGTGAGCATACATTTCTGATCTGCTCCAGCCCCACTTCCTTCTGAGCTTAGATCCCCACTATCCACTAGCTCCTGGCCCCTCCCGTGTGTTCCATGGTGTCTCAAACCCAATGTGGCCCAAACCAGCCTTTCCCTTTGACCCCACACGGCTCCTCCACTTGGGTTCTCCAACTTGATGCCTCGTACCTCCTCTCCCAGTTTCCTGGAAGCCAGAGACCTGGAAGTCAGACCAGGGTCCTCTTCTCCCACCAGAACCACACAAGGGATGCGGATGGACTGTGGATTTGTCAATTCTGCTCCCAAAACACATCCTTTCTAGGCCTTGAAAGTCCACCCTCACCTTCCCCTTCCTCCCCAGACCGATCCACGTAAGCCAGGATGTTCTCATTGTTCCTTGGAGGCATTGCATGCTTTTCTACCTCCGGGTGCATTTACTCATTCTTGTCCCCATAAGGAACACCAACCTTCTCCTCTCTGCCTGCCAAGTCCTCCTTCATAGCTTACATCCTGCCCCCTCCAACTGGCAGGAGTTCCTCTCACCCTAAACTTCTGGACCTTTCTGGTCTGGTTCATGCCTGGACATACAGCACCACCTCCAACCTTTCTCCTTCATACATGGATTCCTACATTTCCCAGGCTCCTTGCTGGCAGGTGGCCATGTGACTGCTCCTGACCAACGAGTTGTGGGTAGAAGGCCGAAGGGTCACTGCCTGGCCAAACATACAAGAGCTGGTACATAATTTTTCAGCTGCTACAGCAACCAAAAAAGCCTCTTTTTGAGATGATGGGTCTTCAAGATCAATGCAGCATGGAAAAGCTGAGTCAGCCCTGAGAGCTGCCTGGACCTGCAGCAGAATTTACATAAGTAAACGATGAACTTTTGAGCACTATATCCCCATTTCTCTTCACAGGATAACCATCTACTCCTCACAGGGTGGTGGTGAGGATTAATTATTAAAAGGTCCACTCGGAGTCCTGGGTGCCTACTGCATACCAGGCTCGTGGGGAAGTGCATGACTCTGCGATGTCCCAGCAAGCACCTGGCCTGGATTTGAGCTTCCAGAGTGAAAGCAAGGGCAGGAGCTGAAGAAATTGATTTCATGAGAGTGTTTGAGAGACAATAATATGCACTAACACAGCTCTTTGGGGCCCAGATGACAAGACACTGAGCTGAGTAGGATCACAGTTTCCTCCACCCTTTAACCCTTCCATCCCTCTACCCCCATCCTGCCACCTTGACCTTGATGCATAGCCCAGAACTGCTCTGGTATCCAAAGGGCAGGGGATTTGGAGAGCACCCAGAGCACCTTTTGGCCCGGACTGGTAGTTCATGAGGGGAGGGATGGTGAGGATTTTCCAAACATGTTCAGGGGTGGCAGATGTTCATGAGCACGAGTTTGAGAAGAACCAGGATGGGAGAATGGATGGCCTCCTGTAGTGAAAGACAGTTTGTGGGCCCCTGTGAGGCCCTACCCCTATCCCAGAAGTGGCTGGCAGAGAACATGTAGGGACTTGGACAGAGCCGGAGCCATTTAAATGCAAATGTAATCTCATTTGTGCTCAGAGGTCCTTCAGCCCCGTGACACATCATGTCACAGGCCATAACTCATCTAATTCTTACACCAACCCATTTTATAGATGAAAAAACAAGGGTCAGAGAAGCTGACTGCCCAAAGTCATTCAGCCATTTGGCAACGGAGTCTGGCAAGCCACAGAGCTCCTGCCCTGTCCACATCCCCAGCTGCCCCCAAATGCCAGCCCTCCTGAGAGAATGGCCCCCGTCGTCAGGGAAGCCTCCTCCTGAGGCCCGGGTTCTCCAGGCCTCCAGCAGCCTGGCAGAGGTCTGCCTACCAGGGCAAGCCTCTGCCTCACCCGCCCACCCGTGTGCTAGGGACAGAAGGGGGACTTTATGTGCAATCTGCCCGACTCTCCAGAAAGCACTTAGGTTTATGATGTGCATGAAATTGATCACCAGTTGGCGCAGCCCCCGCTCACTCATTGCCAGCCCAACGCTGGCAGGAGAGTGTCCCCCAGCCCACCCTCCCCTTCAAGGAGCATCAAAGCCGCCTGCCAAGGCCCCTTGTGAGGGTCTTTCCTCACTAACAAGTGCAGCGTGGAGTGGGGAGCTCTGCCCAAAGGCCTTTCCGTAGCGTACATACCCCTCCCCATGGTAGTTAAATAGCTCCGTGCTTTATGCCAACGCCAGCCTCCCCTGCTTCCCCTCTAACGAGCTGATGCTTTCAGAGGCCCCACTAATTGGTGTTTGTGCCTCGCACACCACGACACTTTGATAGTCACTTAGGACATGGGTCCACCCGCTCCACCCGTGCAGGAGGTTGCTCACCTCGCTGCACCAGGATGCCCTGTCCTGTGTGCCTGTGTCTGTGTGTGTGGACATGCACAGGTGCCTGTGTGCCCTGTTTCATACGTGGAGGGCGATGTGCACGTGTGTGTATACATGCTCTTTTGAGGCGATTGCTTACATACTATTTTGTCAGTGCCCAGGCATGCGTGAATGCTACCATACATACAAGGGTATGTATTTGTGTGTGTACTATGTTCCTGGGTGTGTGTGTTTGTGTATATATGATAGAGCCTGTGTATTTAAGCATGCACTCATGTGCTTTGCATGTTTGTATGTGGACATCTCCTAGCAGACACATGCATGTGAATTTTTGCAAGACTGCTTAAATAAGGTGCGTGTTCACATCCAAGTGCATCTGTGGAGTGTGAGGTATATCCCTAAGCACAGGGCAGGGCAGGAATGTGCACATGTATGCATGTAGGTGAGATATGGAAGAAAGAGCATCTCTGGTTGAGGGATATATGTGTATGTGGCATGCATGTGCTTGGGTATTTGTACACGATGTGTGAGCCAAAGGTGTAACGTAGCTGTCAAAGGCCCGTGGGCTTTAGGTGTGACTCTGGCTCCTTCATTTCCTAGCTGTGTGACTTTGGGATAATCACTTAACCTCTCTAATCTTCAGATTTCGTCTGCAAAATGGAGGTAACAAAAGCATCTCCCTCATATTGTGGTTGCATGGGCCCAATGGCTACACGCAGAGGGCTAGCAGGAGTGTGCACCATGCAGGGAGTGTGCCTCCCTGCAGGTGGGGAGTTCCTTCCCACTGCCCCAGCCCCTCCTCTCCCAGAACCTGGTGGTACTGACCCTTTGTCCTGGCCTCCACATAAAGCCAGCTGCCTGGCGGACGGACCCTGTGGCACTTGGGGAAAGAACTGGCCAGGCCCAAGACACTGAGTAACAATCTGAGGTCTTTGTCTCAGCCAATGGGAACTCGCCTGTCTATTACCTACCTTGGACAGGTGGGAAACTGAGGCCAATCAGTGGATGTGAGCCGGTGGCTGAGCTGGAACTTGTCAGAGGACACAGCCTACAAGCAGGCTTACTCCCCAAGAAGGGGGCGGGGTGCTTCAAGAGGATGGAGGAATACACACATCCCTGCACCCCAGGCACAAAACATACAAACCTGGAGCAAGAGGGACTCCTTGTCTGCCCCTGAGCCTGGGGGTCTGCCCCTGATGAGGATTCAGACCAAGTACAAACAACGCCCCAGGAGCCAGGCCTGTAAGCACAGCTCTAGTCTAACCCTGTCCTTTCCTCACTGAGAAACCGAGGCCCAGGAGGGAAAGGAGCCTGCTCAAAGCCACAGGACGGAAAAAGCTGCAATAGAGGCCCTGGCACCCAGACCATGACTCTCACCGCCTTGCTCTGTCACCGCATGGCCACGCAGTCGGCACTGACCAGGCGGGGGCATCACGGGGCAGTGGCAGGGAACTCCCCACGGGTAGGTCATAGGGCCTTCAAACCACCTGCTGGTCAGCCTGAAGGGGCCACCGTGTCCCTGTTGGGGGAACGTGACCTCCTGCACTGCCCCCACCTAAGACTACAACCAGTATGTGCTCCTTTTTCATATTTATGTTATTTTTTAAATTTTTTTAAAATATATATATTTTATTGATTTTTAACAGAGAGAAAGGGAGAGAGATAGAGAGCTAGAAACGTCGTTGAGAGAGAAACATCGACCAGCTGCCTCTTGCACACCCCCTACCGGGGATGTGCCCGCAACCAATGTACATGCCCTTGACCGGAATCGAACCTGGGACCTTTCAGTCCGCAGACCGATGCTCTACCACTGAGCCAAAACGGCTTCGGCATATTTATGTTATTTTTTAACTTGAAAAAAATAAAAACTTAAAAAAAATAAAAACTAAAAAAAAACCCAGCAGTGCTGCAACCTCCCCGGGTGACACTGCCACTCTCATTAGCGCCGTCCTCCCCAGAGTCAGCACTGTCACCCACCAGCATCAGAGTATGACTGCCACCGCCACCGATTCCCACCCCGTACGCTGTCCTCACCCCCAGCCCTTAATACAGTCGCTGACATGGCTCCAGGATGAACAAAAATGGGCTTCCCCCACCATTTGCATTTCATCTCTCCTCCCACCCCCATGCTCATTCCAGAGCCCTCCCCAAATCTGCGCCCCTCCCTGCTCCCCAGGGCCCCTGGCCGGCCTCTCCTGCAGAAACCTCAGGCTGGGCTTTGGCCCTGAAGCCTCGCTGGGGATGGGCAGCCATCGAGGGAGCCAGGAAGGCAGGAGGGCCAGCGTCCCCCTCCTCAGGCCCAGCGTCCCACCCACCCAGCCGGCTGCCTGTCTGCCTTCCTGAGCTCATTAACTGCAGGTCACTGTTCAGCAGGAAAGACAAGGCGTGGGTTCTGCGGGCGTTCATTAGCCGTGAGAGGAACAGTGTGTGTGAAATTAGCAGTCACCTGAGGACCTCGATAATTTCATAATTAGGAGGCCTAATGGCTCCAGCTCTGGATGCCAAATGACTTAACCTCTTGTCTGCTGGGCACCTAACCCCCCTACCCAAGGCTGAGGGAAGGCCCTGCAGTACCCCCTCTGCTCCAGTTCCCCACTTCCTGTGGTCCAACCAGGTTCATCTTTGCCTCCCAGTGCCCTGCACCACTGCTGGCACAAAAGGGATGCAAAAGCATTAGTGGAATGAATGAATGAATGAATGAATGAATGACAGAGCAGGTGTCTGAATGGCAAGAACTTCAGCCCCTACTGCAGGTGCTCAGGGAGGATGGCCTTGCACCTGTGTGAGTAGGTGTGGAGCTGTGTGCATGCCTGTGTGTGCGTGCACTTCTAAGAACCTTGTGTGTGTCCTTGTCCATGCTCACATCTGCTGCCTCCTGTGTGGAAATAGGGTGCTCCCCATGTGATGGGGCTCCAAGTGCTGCCCTTGAAGCCAGCCTCTCCTGGCACCACCTGAATAATGGGGGCTCCAAATTTTCTATATAGGGGCACCTTGAGGGGCTTTGCCTTGGGCAACTGGTGCTAATAATGGGGGAAAGTCACGCCCTTTAACATGGGGGAGCAAGTGGTGATGGCTTCCTAAGACCCCTGCCTTTCTAAGCCTGCTCCCCTCCTCCCGACCCTCCCCTGGCCCTGAAGAGGGGGATGGCTGAGGTGGTAGGTGCGGTTCCCGGGCTCCTGGCTGGCGTAGGCCTTCCCCAACCTGGGACAACTGGTTCCAACCTCCAGTGACCCAGCCTCACACCCCTAATAACAGAGCGGAAGTGGGAGGAGGTACACGGGGTGGGAGGAGAGAATGAAATGGGAGGAGAGGAGGTTCGAGGAGAACAATAAAGGGCTAGAGAGGGAGACCAGGAGGGGGGAGGGCAAAGAGAGGGGGTGGAGAAAGGATGGGAAGTCCCAAGGAGGTGAGAGAGAAGATAAGAGAGAAAAGAGGGGAGGGAATGGGAGAGGAGAGGCAAGGAGGCTGAGAGCATTATCAGCACTTAAAAAGCGAGCAGCTCAGTTCTTCTTTGGCACAAATAATGGCTTTTTATGAATAAATCATGTGTCAGACGCCTCCCAGGGAATAGGCATAGAGGGGGGCGCGTCTGCTGGGCTCCATGGCGGGCGCGGGAAGGGCCGGCTGCAGACCCCAGAAGCAGGGGTGTTGCCCCCTTTCTCCCGATGGGGCCCAGCCCAGGAGCTGTCTCTGGAACTGCCACTGGCCTGAGCCGGGCCAAGCTCAGTCATTAAGGTGGTCTCACTGCTTCTCTGCTCAAGAGCCTGGCACATCCCAGGGTGGGAATGTCCCTCTGCTCCCCTCCCCTCCCTCCTCCTCCCACAGCAGAGCAGCCCATAAGGCGCTCCTGGCAGGGGAACAGCAGCTCAGGTGCAGGTGGAGAGAGGTCTGCGCCAAGACAGCCAGACACATCCAGGGAGGAAGGCATGCAGCACACACCATTCACACAGGCACGGGCTCCTCGGCTCCGAGTGCACATGTGGGCACACCCAGAGATGGAGACACTGTCATTCTCCACACACAGACACACACACACACACACACACACACACACACACACACACACAGATGGAGACACTGTCATTCTCAACACACATAGACACACACACACACACACACACAGATGGAGACACTGTCATTCTCCACACACACACAGACACACAGACACACAGACAGACACACACACACACACACAGAGATGGAGACACTGTCATTCTCCACACACACAGACACACACACACACACACACACACACGTGCGCACATGCATATGGGGCTACATTGACACACACAGACCTGCACACACCAGCAGCCTACCCTCCATCAAACAGGGTGGGAGCAGCTTTGCAGCCCATATGGAGCCCAGATCCAGCTGGGCTGGCCCAGATTCTGATGGTGGGGTGGGGCCAGGGCACATGTCCCAGGGGAGGGTCCATCAGCCTCCATGTGCTCTCCACCCAGCAAGAACACCTACCACACCCCAGTGAGGTCTTGGCCCCCAACTGAGCCCAGAACCTGCACAGGTGCTGCTGGCTCAGGGCTCCTTGGCTCTTCTGCTCACAGCCACCCCCCATCCCCCACCCCCGCCTCCCCGGAGACAGCAGGGGCCAGAGCCAGGGCATCAGAGGCACAGTGTCTGGGCAAGAACCCTGGCTTTGTCTCTTGCTGGTTGTATAACCTTTGAGAGTCATTCCCATCTTATTTGCTCCTCAAAACAAATCTGAGGCAGATGCTATTGGCCCATCTTCCAGACCAAGAGAGTGAGACTCCGAAAAGTAAATGCACTGGACCTGACTCTTCACAAATTCTAGGAACCCAGTGTTCCTTCTTCCTCCTCTCCATGGGGCCGCTCCTTCTCAGCCAGTGGCTCCTCTTCCGGTGCCAAGCCGTTCTAAGGTATTCATTCACCAGAGCAGACCTCAGTCACCTGCTCCTCCCACTCCGCACACCCTCCACGCCACTGGCAACACCTCCATGACAGCCTCCGTGTTGGTTTTCTGACCTCCCTCTCCAGCCCAGACACCTTCCTGGGGACTCTCTGCAGCGGAACCCTCCAGGCTGGCATGTTGCCCAATGCCAGGGAGTGCCATTCACACCGTGTATGTGCTCCTGAACGTCCCTCCGCAATCCCACAGGACATAACTCAGGTTGAGCCCGGCTGAAGCTGAGTGCACCGCCTTCCCCAGGGCTCCGCCAGCCTGGAAGTTCCCATCTCAGGGGAGAGCTGTCTGCCCAACCAGAAATCAGGCATCACTTCTCTCTCCTGTCTCCCTCATCTCCCCCGCTCCCTGCCCCCCGTCCAATCCACAACTGTCCCAGTGACTCGATATGTGAACTCGCCCTATCCCCTCCAGCCCCACTGCCCTCCTCTCTCCTTGACTTTAGTCAGACCAGCCCCTCTAGCCTGGCCACTGACCCCCACCCATTGCTGTCCTCTCTGGCCCATCTGCCTCCCCCTCATCGGGTAAGCTTTCCACCTCTGAATTTTGGCCACACTAAACTGCCTTTGGCTCTGGAGCCCACATGATCACCTGACTCTGGGTCTCTGATCATGCCGTTCCCTCCCTCTGAAGCCCTTCCCTTCCCAATGCCAACTCATCCTTTAAGGCTCAACTGAGACAATACTCCCTCCAGGCTTCTTCCCTGACTCCTCAAGCATGCGATAAATGCTATTTGTTCCCACCACAGACCCCTGGCTCCTCCACTCATTATAGCTCTGATATCTATAATCACCTATTTAATCATCTGTGCACCCCTCCAGCCCCTAAGTTTCTTGAGGGCAGAGAGTATACCTATGTTGCTTTCTATGGCAGCCCCAATGCTTGGTACAAGACCTATCACAGCCCGGCTGGCATGGCTCAGTGGCTGAGCATCGACCTATAAACCAGGGGTCACAGTTAAACTCTAATCAGGGCACATGCCTGGGTTCCGGGTTCAGTCCCCAGGGGGCATGCAAGAGGCAGCCAATCAATGATTCTCTATCATCATTGATGTTTTTATCTCTCTCTCTCCCTCTCTGGAATCAATAAAAATATACTTAAAAAAAACAAAACAAAAACCTGTCACATAGCAGGTGCTCAATAAATCTCCCAGGGAGGAATGAGTGAGTGGGAGGATGAGGACTTGTGCTCATCAGTTCACATACCTTTTCTCATTTACTCCTCACAAGAAATCCATGGGATGGGTGCTGTTATCCTATAATCTGGACCAGGAAAGCAAGGTTATAGAGGTTTAAAACAGGTCCATGGTCATGGGCTGATAAAAAATAAAATCAACAATCCCCCCCCCCCCCCCCCCCACACACACACCCCAGCAGGGAATGACTGGAATCAAATAGAAATGCGCCTTCAAAGGCTTCCTGTCCACAGGCCCACCCTGCTTTCCCAAGACATTTTCCCTTCCTGACCCTGTTTTCCCATCTGTACAATGGGAACAAAGTCACACTAATACAGAACCTAACACTGCAGGTTCTCGGTAGATATCTGTGCCTTGTCTCCCAACTCTGAGGCTTATTCGGGGCAGAACTCCCGGGGCGTGAAGCGTCCTGCGTGCCCAAGAAACAGGTGCATAGCTCCACAGTCACATCCTCAGCGGGTGTTTAACCAATGCATGCTGAGCAGAGAGGCATCAGGGAACACTGACACATCCTCAGACACAGAACCACAATGGGGACTCAGACCCTGGAACCCCCGCCCGAGGATCCCTGCCAGTTTATTCCCCGCCCCCCCCCCCCCCCCCCGCTAGCCCAAGGCGCGGGAAATATTTAAAACAATTTTATTCATGAAAATATGCTGTACAATGCACTCTACACGGCCTCGACACGGCACACACGCACACGCACACGCTGACTGACGGCACGGCCACGGTACACAGCCTACGAGATGCGCCAGGGACGCCGCGCCCACAGCCCGCCCCGCCCCGACACTTATAAATATGGGAGAGAGGAGCAGGGACTGGCACAGAGAAAGGGGTGCTGGGGTTGGGGTGTGGATCTAGAGCTGAGGCCCGCTGGAGAGGCTGTGACCTGTTCTTGGGGAAGTGTCTGTGTGTGTGTGGGGGGGGGGGGGGCAGGGAGGGGGTGGTAGGAACTGCAAAGGGCACCTGACTGGAGGGAGGAGGGCAGAAGCTAGGATGGATTGGACCATGAGGGTGCAGGGTCCGAGGGCAGTTCAGGGCTAAGGACAGTTCCGGGTGCACAGCCAATAGGTAGCTGTGAGTGTGTTTCCTGGAAGGGGTTGCTGGCTCTCGGTGGGTAGGCTAAGACCGGTGGAAAGTGTCACTCGGGGTAGGCGATTCACCATCTCCCGCGAGGGCCCCTGCAAAGGAAACTTGAAGATGCAGAGACGCCCTCGCTCACCTCCCCCCACCTCTGGGTAGGCTTCTCCAACCAGCGCGGCCCATCTCCCTCCTCCCCACTCCCACCCAGTCCGGAATTCAGCCTCCACCCCCAGGCTTCCTGCCCGGGGAGCAGGGGGAGCGGCTCTCAGGGAGTCTGGGCAGGAATGTGGGGTGCCCCAGCCCCTCCCTACCACATCCCCCAGCAGCCAACTTCTGAGAGATGTCTCTAGCAGGGCTGGCTGGGGCTGTCTCCTGGATCCTCCGTGGTGGAGCTGGGATCAGGGGGGGATGGGGGCCCGGGGATCGGGATGGGAAGACAGAGGCCCTCTGGGGGGCGGGGCTGGCACCCTGGGCGCAGCGAGCGGATCCTCAGCCTGGCACCCAGCTCTGGTTGGGGGGCGGGGCCCCGGCCAGGCCGGGCGGCGGCGGGGGCAGCGCCGAGTCAAAGTTGAAGTCCATCTCGTCGCTGTCCATAAAGTCGTTGAGGATGATAGACTCGACGTCGCACTCCAGGCTGCCGCTGAACATGTCGAGGTCCAGGTCGGCCGGGAAGCGGTCCGGCGGCGCGGCCCCCAGGGGCCCGGCGGCCGCGGCGTACGGCCCGGGCAGCGCCTCCAGCAGGAGGCCGCCGGGCGGGCCCCCGAAGGCGGCCGCGTGGCCCGGGGGCGCCAGGCCCGCGGCGCCCGCCTCGCCGGGCTGCGTCATAAGGCTGATGGGGTGGGCTAAGGCACTGCGCGAGGGCACCGGCGGCGCGTAGGGGGCCGCGCCCTTGCCGGGGTAGGCGGCGGCGGCCGCGCCCGCCAGCGCCAGCTCCCCGGGCGCGCCCAGCACCGGGCCGGGGCGGGGCGCGGGCGGGGGCGGCGGCAGCAGCGGCGGGGGCAGCGCCCCGGGGCGGAAGGGCGGGGCGGCCGGCGCGAAGCTGGCCTGCTTATTCTCCTGGATGGTCTGCATGGGCAGGCGCCGCAGCGCGCCCAGCACCGGCGGCCCGAAGCCCCCGCCCCCGCCGTAGGCGCCGCCCTTGCAGCTGCCGAAGTAGGCGGGCGTCCCGGCGGCGCGGGCCCGCGGCGGCCCGAACGCGTCCTGCGCGCCGTCCAGCAGGGCCTCGGCCATCCCCGCGCCGCCGCCGCCGTGCAGGCCCATGCGGCCCCCCAGCTCCGCCAGGCGGGGCAGCTCCCCGGGGCAGCGCGCCCCCAGCGCGGGCGACAGCGCGCTCGCGGGGCTCGGGTACATGAGCGGCGACGACGGCGTCAGGGCCTCCAGGGCCTCGTCGTCCTCCAGTTCGGCCGCCTCCCCGAGCAGGGGCCGCCCGCCGCCGCTGCGGAAGTCGGCCCACGCCTCGTAGTCGTCGCTGGCGTGCGAGGCCGGGCTGGTGGCCCACTTGGCCGCGGCGGGCACGGGCCCCGGGGCCGGCGCGCCGGGGGAGCGGTCGTCGGGGCTCCGCTCGGGGGCCTGCAGCTGCTTCTTCTTGCTGGCCTTGCCCTTGATGCGCAGGAACTTGGCCCTGTTGTCCATGGACACGGCCCGGCGCCGCGGCGTCTTGCCGGTCTTCCCGCCCTCGGGGTTCAGCATCCACCAGGAGCTCTTGCCCGTGCCTTCGTTCTGCACGCGGATGAAGCGGGTGTGCAGCGACAGGTTGTGCCGGATGGAGTTCTGTGTGACCAGAGAGACAAGGACATGGGGTCAGGGAGTGGGAAATGAGGAGGAGGAGGCCATGAGTAAAGATGGGGAAGTAGTGATGGAAAGAGGAGAAGGAGGGGATAGAGAAAGAGATGGATAAGAGAATGGGGGGGAAAGCCAGAAGGGGGAAGGGGAGAAAACGGGGAAGATGAAAAGGTGAATGGGGGAAGGGATGAGGGGTGAGGAAGGCAGGGGGTAAGCATCCGTTCAGACAAACTCAGAATATCCATTCAAGACCCTACAGCCACCTCATCCCTCCCCCGCCCCCGCCCCGGTCCCCCGCAGGCACTGCCCAGAGGGTGGGGCCAAGCTTTGGGCGGGACCTTTCCTGGGAGGCATCGCCAACCCCGTGGGCTACTCTCAAGGGGTCTGCAGCGGGAGAGCAAGATCCCTCTCTGACTCAGCCAAGCCCCACCGCGGAGCTAGCCAGGCTGCCAGCGTCCCCCCCATGCCCCTCCCCAGCAGATTATGTAAGGGCTCATGCTGCTGAGGCTCATTTGTCCGCCCCCCTCCCTCCTTCCCCAGTCTGGCATGGCGCCAGGAGCCCGAAAACCCAGGGCTCCAGAAATCAATCTCGTGGTGACTGATTAAGCCCTGTTTAGAACTAATTGCTCTTTCGTGTGTGGGGAGAATAAATTACCTGCTTTAATTTCGTGTCTTTAAAATGCAACTGCAGGTAGAGAAGACTGTTAACCCTTTGCGGGGAGGGCCTGGCCAGGGAGAGCCGAACAGGTTGGGCATCCCCAAGGTGGGTAGAGAGAGGCCTGACGCTTTTCAGAGATTTCCCCCCCAACTCTTCTGAGCTTCTGGGAACTCAAGCACAGAGGCCTTGGATTCCAGCAACATACATCCATGGGTTGGGAGGCCCCCTCCGGCCCCATTTCTGCTTGGTGCCCCACCTTCAAGCCAGCCCAGCTCTCTGGCCTGCCTTTTGGATTGCAGCCCACCCTCCCTACAAAGCCCCTTCCTGGTGAAATCTTCACAAATCTCCACAAAGCACGTGGCATAGTGTCCACTGACAGACAAGAAGACCAGGCTCAGAGCGGTGGCTTACCCAGGGCCGCACAGCCCTTTCCGCTGTCCCGGGCACTTCCCTGGGCTTCACCCTTTGTCACCCCGGCACATATCCTATCCTAAATGTCTTTTGTGCCAGTCTGTAGTGCTCCCCACACGACTGCCTGCTTCTGCCAGGCCTGTCCTGGTGACAGAGGAAGGCAGAGGAGGCCATAGCTAGATTGACTTCACAGGAACTTATTGGACCTCCCATCTAGTGACCTTGACCTCCTAGCTCAGGTATTACTGTGAAAACAGCAGGCACTTGGGTATCAGAAGGCTGGATCAGGACTTCTGGCTCTTTTCAGCCACCTAGCTATCTGACCATGGGCTGCTGGCTTAACCTCTGTGAGCCTCAGTGCTTTAGTGAGCTACCCTGAAAAAAAGTGGGTGACGTTCAATAGCCACCTCAGAACCCGCCAGGTGCTCATAAACAGTTCAATCCCTCACCTTGTCCGGAAGACCCTCACCTGCTAGATCACCCATAGGCCTGCTCTGTCTCTACCTCCTTGCTATTATGCTGACTGTAACTGTGCTGGGCACCAATAACTCTGGAGAGCTGGCATTACCCATCTCAGGTACCAGAGAGTGGAGGCCCAGAGGCATGATGTGACTTGCCCATGGTCCCACAGGCAGCAATGCCAGGGACCACTCCAGATCTGCCCAGCTCATGGACCTGCTCTTAACTCTTTATCCACCCAGCCCTGTAATCACTGACCCGTGAGGACCCTCCCTCCGGCCCCCTTCCCATCAGGGTCCAGAAGGAAGGGTCCTTTCTGCGGCCAGGGTACCCTCCCTCAGCCTGAACTCCAGGGCACCTGGCTCTTCAGGGCCCCAGGTGCCCTGTCTCTGGCACTTTCTGGCCTTGGGAGGTGACAGCTGGGCCTCCAAGGCCCCTCCCAGCGTTGCCCTGCCTGGCTTCTCCTGGGACCCTGAGAGGAGGGGAGCTGGACCCTCCAGGGAGTGGTACTCATCCCCTTTCCTGCTCCCGCGCCTGCACCTGCCTCCCAGCCCCTCCCCACACCTGTGTTCCAGAGGGGGGGGGGGGCACAGGGGCCTCCGTTCTCCCAAATGGGACACCTGGCTCAGAGGCTCCGCCTCCCAGCCTCTCCAGCTGAAGGCCAGTCAGGCAACCCCTCGTGATCAATGTCACTTATGTACCAGCCTGGTTCTGAGTGCTCAGAGGTGGGGGGAGGAGGAAGGAAGTCACCAAGTAACCAGCACGTACTCAGTGCTACCTGTTCAACTCTGGGCCTTGTAAGTACTTTATCTCCTGTAATCACTCTATCACACTCCACACAGTCAGAGATTGTGGTCCCTATTTCAAGATGAGGAGTGTGAGGCTCGGAGAGATGGAGGGCATTGCCAAGTTCACACAGTGTACGAGGCAGAGCCAGGTATTGATTTCAGGTGAGTCTCACTGAGTCTACAGGACATCGCATTCCACCGGGGGGGGGGGGGGGGGGGGGGGGGGAGAGGAGTTGCAGGATTTCCAAAGCATCTTATGAAGCCAGCACTCCAGTGCTTCTCAAACTTTCATGTAACCATTCCCAGAAGCTGGCAGCCTGGGAAGACTGGGGCATATTCAAAGATCAAAATTCCTTACAAGTCTTGCGCTTCCTTTTTAGAATCCAAGGGAAGTTTGCATTGTACGTCATAATACATCCACGTTTTCTTAATACAAATAAAAGTGTTTCAGACTACCACCAAGAGCATGTGTTCCGGGCCTATGACAGTTTGTGTCCTTCCCCTCTCTGTCCCTGGCCCAGCCAGGTACCCCCGGGTGCCCGAGCTCCAGCCCGAAACCAGGACTGATCAAACCCAGAGAGAAGAAAGGTCTCGCCAAAGCCGCCCAGGCCCTGGTGGCAGAGCTGAAACTGAGTCCAAGCCTCGGGATCCCTAGCTTGGTGCTCTTCCCCCCCGCCACCAAGCTGGATCTGGGGCAAGTCCCTCCTCACTCTGGGCCTCAGTTTCCCTACCTGTAAACTGATGAGATGGGCCAATGGTACTCTGAGGACCTTTTTAATTTGATAATGAAAGTTCTTGGAACCATCCAGTGCAGAGGTCTTGAAACCTTTTGTTTTTAAAGCTCTGACGCTCTTTTTTTTTTTTTTTTTTTTTGTAAATGGGATCTAATGCAATATTTGAGTGTTACACTCTTAAGTCGTCAGGGGAGGGGGCAGAGGTGCTGGAGCCCTCTCGCTCGTCACCCGCCTTGCACTCCCTCTTCGGGAGGATTCTGCAAGCCTGACAGGGCGGATGGATGCCATGCCTTTCCCAGGGTCACCCAGGGAGGAGGCCCAGAGCAAGGTGCGGACCTTGGCCTCTGCCTGCCGAGCTGGGCTCCGCACCAGGTGTGCACCAGGGCTGCGCCCCATGAGGGAAGCCCAGGCTCCGCAGTCTAGTCTGGCTCCTCAGGGACCAGCCACCTGGTACCAATCAGAGCTCTGGGCCAAGATCCAGTGGCAAGAGCCAATCACATCTAGCCCACAAGGCCTCCTGGGAAGCCAGAGGCCACAGAGGTGGTGAGGGAGGCAGAGGAGGGAGCTGCCTCTGCCAGGCAGCAGTAACCAGGGCTCCCTCTTGAAGTCACCTAGCAACCCACCACCACAGCCACGCCCTGGCATGCCCGGGCTTCCCTGATGCCCAGAGTTGGGCGGGCTTCTGGGGCCTCCTACCTCCTACACCTCCAGACAGACTTGGGGCGGGTTCCCAGGAGACACAGAACCTTTCTGGTTCCGGCTCAAGGAGACAATGAGGGAGGGGCAGAGGGAAGGGACAGTGGTCCTCCTATGTCCATCCTACTCTCCCCTCAGGACCTGGCCCAGAGAGGCCAGTCTCCAGAGGCCTCACCCACCAGAAAGAGGCTGGTGCAGGGCAAAGTGCATGGGCTCTGGTCTCGGTCTGAGCAGTAAGTAATGCATTCACCTGACAAGCCCAACCCCAGGTTTGGCTTCATGCAGATCTGGAGCAAGATGCTCTGAACCTCAGTGTCCTCCAGTGGTAGCTGCTTCTACCCTTGCTTCCCCACAGCCCTCCGCTGTGCAGCAGCCAGTGATCCACCCGATGACCTCGGAACCCTCCAGTGCACCCATCTTACTCAGAATGAAGAATCCACAAGCCCCTCTGTGACCCCTCAGACCCCTCCCCTGACATGGTCTGGCTTGAGCCTCCCTCTGTCCCTTGAACCTAACAGGCATGGTTCCGCCTTGGGGCCTCTGTCTCAGAGAAACACTGCTCCCCCAGATACACCAATCCCTCTCCTCCTTTGAGTCTTCGTCCAGATGCATCTTCCAGGAGGCCCATCCTGGCCACTCTTTTAACAATTGCTCTTCTTCTCTGCCATTTCTTGGCCCCCTTACCTTATTCTAAAATTTTCTAAAGCTATTATCACTTTCTAAATTAATCTATAATTGGTATATATATGTATAAATTAATAAAGTATTTGTTGTATGTATAAATATATCATTTATCTTCTGTGTTTATTACTTATTGTCTGATTTTCCTTATATTAGAATATAAGAAAATTAGAACATTAGAATATAAGGGAGCCTGATGGGCCCCCTCACTTAACTCATGAGGGATTTTTGGCCTTTTTTTTTTTTTTTTAACCATACCTCGTGAGTTTGATATATACAAGAAGTTGAATAAATATTTGTAGAATGAATGAGAGAGAGAAGGGAGGTAATACTGTGTCGCAGGAAGAATTAATGAGACTGGGCAGCGTAGCTGGCACATGACAGGAGCTTCTCCAGACTGCGCTGAGAGAAGGCAACCTAGAATAAGGGATAAGTGCGGAGCGGAGAACGTCAGGAAGAGTGTGATCCACGAGGAGAATGGCAGGGAGGAACACGGCTTCCAGGAGAGGGGAAGGCTGTCTCACAGGGTGAACAGAGCAGCTGCCCGCTCCAGCCCCTCCCCTGCACCCTCCTGCTTCCCTGTTAGACTCGGTTAACCCAGGGCCTGCTGCAGCCAACGGTCCTCACAGCCTGTACCACCTGAGCCAGAGACACCCAGGAGCCCCAGCGGGAACAGAATGCCCTCATCCTCGGGGATGGCGTCTCCCTTGTGGTCAGGGTCTGATCCATGCGGTGGCGGCAGCTCATCTATCCAGCGGGACGCCCTCATCTATTCCCAGGACACCCTTCGCCCACGAGCAATAATGCATTCACCTGACAGCACAACCCCATTTATCCAGCACACCAGTCCCATTTATCCAGCAAGTACAACCTCATTTGCTAACAGCACTCTATTCACCTGATGGGCCCCCTCATTTATCCAGCGGGACACCCTCATTTATCCTCCAAGTCAGAGGCTCCCCTTCCTCCCGTGGTGTGGCTGTGTTCTCTGACGGTGCAACCCGACTGATCCAGCAGGACGTCATCTCTCCTACAAGTACACTTCATTCCCTGACAGTACAACCTCATTTATCTAATAATGCAGCCTCACCTTGCCTCCAAGTACCACCTCATTCCCTGACAGTACAACCTTATTTATCTTCCAGTACAGCCTCATTTCTCCTTCCAGCACAGCTTCATTCTCTGATAGCTCAACCTCATCCAATCTTACTTCTCCAGCCAGAGCCTGTCAGATCTCTTGAAGAGGATGTGTGTGTGTGTGTGTGTGTGTGTGTGTGTGTGTGTGTGAAGGAGAAAAAAGGGGTCCCGCCATTCCCTGTCCCATGTCGACAGAGAGCTGCCTGGCACTATGACTAGGTCCAATATCCCCAGGTCCAAAAGGGCCCACAGACTTAGAATTCTGGGTTGCTTGGCCCAGCCAGCATTCCCTTTTGTCCCCTCTGGGGACAACATGGATTGCCTCTAGCTCTCCAGGAGGGAAAAGTTCCCAACTGGTTTGATTTATAGCTTTTGCTGATTTATGTGGCATGGATACTCCCATCGTAGCCAGTTTTAAGCTGCCAGTATGACGTGATCACTGAGTGCAAAATTGGGAAGTGTGCAAGATGGCTCTCATGAGCCAGTGCAAGCCAGCTCGAGCACACCATTGGCACATACTTCCAATACCCAGGCAAGAGAAGAGCAGCGCCTACTACATGCCAGACTCAGACTAGGCTCATTATGTACTATTTACAAAGGGAGGAAACTGAGGCTCAGGTGGGTTGTTAAGAAGTGGGGAAGCGATGGAGCTAGGTCTAGGTCTCTGACCTGTTGGATTCCAAAACCAGGGCTCATACCCCCAATGTGGTGGCTGGCAATGCCCTGCTGCTCACATCAGTGGCCATCCCTGCCTTGGTTCTCAAGCCAAGTTTCCTGGTTTCCATCACAGACAGGAGACCCAAGGCTTGTGCCCCACCCACTGTGAGCCCTGTGCTACCTCCTGGCCTCCCTGGCACCTACGAAATTCCAGGACCCTCCCAGTTCGGTCCAGTGTCTTGCCCATCCATCTAAGCCCCAAACCACGTATGGATGTCTCTCTAGGTTCCATCGCTGTCCACGGTTCATCCCAGCCCCTCCCTCAGGAAACTGGGCCCATCTATAAGATGGGGATGATGATCCAGCTCCTCCCTCAGTGCCTCCCTGAGCAGAGATCACCTGTGTGAGGGGAGGAGGGGAGAAGAGGAGGAATACAAAGGTTCTAATCTCCTGACAGCTCCTATTTCCTCTCTTCCTGCAAGAAGAAAGGTCAAGGGCAGGGGTTGGAATCCCAACTTCATCCAAGTGACCTTAGGCCTCCCCTGTAAAACAGCGTGACAATCCCTACAGCCAAGAGAGAGGGCTGAGACCTGAATGAGATCCTACATATCAGGAACCTCATCCCTCCCTGTTCAGAGCCCCCAGGAGCAGCCCCTTTCCCATCCCATATCCCCACCCCCCTCTGGCCTAAACACTTACACCTGTCTCAGACAGAGCCATAGACTCTCCAGGGGTCACTTGCTCTGCTGCCTGGGGTGAAACTGGGATGCTCAATCCAGGCAGGCTTCCTGGCAGAAGGGGTAGCCTGGATGACCACAGGGACCTGAGACCAAGTATAAATCCTTGGTACCAGGGCCTGTAGTAGAGGAGGGGCAGAAGGGCAGGCGGATCATCAGAGCCACAGGTGTGGACAGGTCAGTAGGCTTAGAGTCAGCAGTGGGACAGAAGTGGGCAGCCAGAGGCCCGAGAGGAATGTCCAAAGCAAGGCATTAGGTCAGGATAGGACCTGGAACTCCCACACACACTCCAGAGACAGCAGAACCCACACACCCAACCTGGGCAGCAAATAAAACAACAGCAGAAGTCCGAGTTCCCTCCTATATGGCTCCTCATCACCTGTGGGCTTCAGTCCAACTCCAGACTGCTATTAAAGAGCCCTTGATGCTCTTCAGCTTCATCACCTCCATTCCCTTTAGTCCATCTGAGACTCCAGACACCCCAGATGTCTCACACCTCCATGCCTTTGCACACTCTGTTCCCTTTGCCCTTCCATCTTTCTGCTGGACCCGTTTTTGCTGCTCCATCACAGCTAGCTCTGTAGCTTCTTCCTAGTCCCCTCTGTGAGCCCCAAAGAGAACTGCTCCCACCTTAGTGCCATTGCAGAAATCTAACTGCAAACCGGAGTACAACTGTGCATGAGCCTGCCTCCCCACGTGAACTTGGTGGGCAATCCTTAGCTCACAGTCAGCCACATATAGGATGGAGCTCTCAGCAGCCACAAACCTCTCAGGGCCTAGCCAATATGTGAAGTTTCTGTTCAGCAAAACCTCAGGCCAGAGCTCCAGGCCTCTCCTCCTCCCTCTGGTTTCACCTCCCATCATTCTGCCTCTGCCATTTCCCTCCTCTTCCTCCTCAGCACCTCCTGTCTCCTCGGGAGAATTCAGGCAAGTGAGGAGGGGAAGAACCAACCATTTACTGGACATTCACCACCAGCCCTGCACTCAACCATTAGATCTTATTGAGTCTTTGAGACAACCCCCTCTGAGTATATCTATTATCCCCATTTTATAGATAAGAAACTGAGGCTCCAAGAGACAAACCCACCTGCCCGAGGTCAGAGGGTGCAAGGGGTGGTGAGAACTCACACCAAGGCTCTTCCACTCTGAGATGCCCAGGGAGGAGCCTTAGCCAGGCAGACGCTCCAGGGTGGGCCTGGGATGGGGGTAGGAGGTGCTGTCCGCACTGGCTCAGCAGCCCCTCCACAGACGTTCTTCCCTCATCCAGGATTAAAGGGACCGCTAAGTGAAAAGCCATTCAAGCCTCTCCCAGTCTCTCCTCAGTCTGAGCCCCCTCCTCCCTCTGCACCAGCACCTCCCTGCACCCCTGCTCAGGCCCTGGAAGCAGCTGCGGTGACCTCACCGAGCCCTGCCCTGGGTCTGGCTCTGGGGAGGGCCCAGCAGCTGTGCCCTAGCCCTGCTGGCTGGCTCCTAGGGGGAGAAAAAGAAGAGTGGGCATGGTGCCAAGAGAACCATCTGCTCTCCCAGGGGGATGGCCACCCGCACAGACACTGGCCTCACCCCAGAGGCTGCCCTCGGCCCACTGTCCCCATGCCAAGGGGCCCTAGGAGCCCAGGCCAGCCCACCCAGACTGGGGCATCAGCCCTCCTCTGCCATCTGTCTTTTCTTGGACACTGAGAAGTCCTTACAGGACATGTTGGAGCATGCATGTCCACTAAAAAACGAACAAGTGCTCAGGGTAAGCGCTGACTGCAGAGGCCAGAGGGCAAGGCTGGGTGTGCTGAGCCCTGCCCGCCCCAGCCTTGCTGGGCTAAGAGCCTGTGATCTCCTGGGGAGGGGCCTGCATCCCCTCACATCTGCTCAGCTGGCAGGTGCCTCTGGCAAAGGGTGAGCCCCTTCCCCCACAGCCCCAGCTCAGGTTACAGAGGAGGCAAGGCCAGCTGAGGACAGGGGGAGGGGACAGGAGGGGTGGAGGAGGCATCACAGCTTCCCAGAGTGCTGGGGGAGGGGGAACTCAGATCTCTAGATAGGACTCCAAGCCAGAGTGGGGAACCATGCCCAAGGTCAAAGCCTCCCAGTAGCTAAAGAGGAGCTGGTGTCCAGGGGCAGGTAGCCCTGGGTTCAAGAGTGACCTTGAGCAAATCATTGTTCTCACCTCTGAAAATACAAACCCTACACCCTGCCTGCTTGCCTCCCAAGGCCATAGGGGTAGGCTCTGTGGGCTAGAGAGCAGTGGGTCAACCTAAGGGCAGGACAGAGCTTGGACATCCTGAATATCTGATACCTCAAGGACAGCATGGGAGGCCTAGAGCAAGAACCTCCCTCCCCCCTGCAAAACACACACAAGCGCGTGCGTGCACACACACACACACATCAGTGTCTCTCAGGGATCAGGGCTTAAGGACCCCAACTCAACACAGTGGTAGGTAGGTGGTGAGCAATGATTAACAGTAATGACATTTACTAAGATTTATTGAGCATTTTGCAAGTATTTCTCCTATAATTCTACAACAAAGCTTGGGAATAAGTCCTGTTATCCCATTTTGTAGAGGAAGAAACTGAGGTCCGGTTGCCCAAGGCCACACAGGGGATGCGTGGTAGAGCTAGTACCTGCCCTTCCCTTCTTGCCTCCAAGACTCTTAACTATACCACTGTCTCACCTCCGAAATCCTCAAGGCCACAGGCCTGGAATCTTGGACTCTGTGAGCCTCCGCCCTCTCTCAGGCTCATAGTCTCTATCCCAGCACCAGGCCCACACGGGGCGCTGTGGCCAAGCCCCCAACTCCACCCTCCACACTACTCTCAGGTGATCTTTCTCCACCCCCCACAGCTTGGAGCACCAGCTCCCCATTTTGGCATTCCAGGCCACTGGCCCTCAGGCCCTTGCTGGCTTCTCCAGCCTCAAGTCCTGGCCAACACAGCCGAAACTCCCAGAGTCCTGCAGGGTCTGACCTCCTTTGTCTGGTTCCCTTCCCCTTCCTGCAAACACCCTCAGCTTATTATCTGGCCTTCCATCGTGACCCTGAGCAGTATTCATCCTGAATCCAAATCAGGAGTCCTCATCTTATCTTCCCGGATTGACCCGGAGGAATCTCAAGGTCAAGGAGGTGTCCAGTTCCTCTGAGCAGCACTGCACAGTGGGCCTGGATTAAAGTGAATGGAGGGAGCTGCCGTCTTGGGGCCTGCAGCGGGAGGGAGGAGACATCGTGGGGTGGGGAACATCTCTCAAGGAGCCCTCTCTGTCTGAGAAAATCAGGGACCTTCGATTCATGCCTGCCCCAGACGGCAAGCCTCAGGGCCAGACTCCGGCCAGCCTCTGAGGGAAGCAGAAATGATAGGGGCGGGACAAGGTGGTGGTGGTGGTGGTGGTGGTGGTGGAGGGGTCAGTCTGGAATGGCCTGGCCAGAGCACTGGGTGAGGAAAGAATTAGCCCTGGGGAGTTTCGTTGCTGTCACTTACAGCGGGATACTGTGAGAGCCACTTTATTTCTCTCAGCATTAGTTTCCTCATCTGCAAAACAGGGACAGTAACCAGTATCAGCTTCACAGGATGGCTGTGAGAATGAACAAAAGCCTGCAGTGAGGGCTGAATCCTGAGCTGGAATAGTTCAGTGTGGGTAAGCAGGGGTCAGAAGATGAGAGCGGCGAGTGATGTGGCTGGAGAGGTTGACTGGGGCCAAGCGGCCAAGGCCTTGGCCCTTGGGCTTCAGGTAAAGCCCCAGGACTGGATCCCGTGGGAACAGCACTGCGCTGTGCACATGCTCTCGTCTCTCCCACCGGGTGGGGAGCTCTCAGAGAGCAGGGGCTGCGACTTTGGGGTTCGTCACCATTCTGAGTGTCCACACTGACATTTCCCCTCCATCCTGCAGCCAAAGGCTCAGGGGCAGCACGCATCAGCCCATTCTCTCCCTCCAGTTGTATACAGCGTAACTGCTACCGTGTGGGGGCTGGGGGAATGTGTTGGAGATTTTTTTTTTTTGGGGGGGTGCGGTCAGCCCCTTAGAGCTCACTATAGGGAGTTCGATTCTCTGGAAAACCTAACAAAGAGTGAGGAGGAGGAGGAGTGGCTCAACCTGGGCGGCCTGCTTAGAGAAGAGGCTGGTCCACACAGGAAAAACAGAAGAAGGAAAGAGCAAGCAGGATCCGGGGGAAGTTACCATTCTAAGGCATCCGTTCAGAGTCTGACCGTCACCAAACAAACCTGTCAAAATAGAGATTCCAAAGCCCATCTGACGGGACTCTGTCAGAGAGGGTTTGAGACGGGGACTCCACACGTTTATTCACTAAAAGCTTCCAGGTTTGCCAACAACTGAGGATTTAAGGCGGAAACTCTCAGGCAGATGCAGTGGGTTCCAGAATCACCTGGGAGGCAGGTCTTTGTTCAAACCACCCAAGCGCCCCGCCTAGTTTCTGAGGGGTGTCCCAAGGGATCAGCTCCACAGCTGCCTTGGTGAGCATGTGACAATGCAAGTGGGTGTGGGCTGAGAACTCCAGTGTCAGATGCAAGGTGGCAGTGGGGAGGCAGCCTGAGATCAGAGGCAGCGAGGGACGTTGGAGGGAGGGCAGGGGCTGGGCAAGGCCAGCAGAGGGCCCAGGGGTCCACACAGAGCAGCTTGGGGCTGGTTGGCTCCCAAGGGAACTGAGGAGTCCCAGAGGGTCCTGGAGCATGCGTAAGCCTTGGGGCAGGAGGGCTGGCTGGTGTGTGGGCTGGCACTGCACGGGCATTGGGAGATGGTAGAAACAGACGGGTCTAAATCCAGGCTCAGCCTCGTCCCAGCTATACTGCCTTCGCCAAGTGACTTCATCTTTCTGGGCCCCTGTGACCTCAACTGCAAAATGGGGCTAAAAACGTGTACCTGTCAGATCCCAGAGAATATGAAAGGAGAGCATTTCATACGGAGGTGCCCACTGATGGCCTAGCACCCAGACATTATTGCTCTTAATTCTTGTTCCCCTTCCCACAAGAGGCATCCCCCTTAGAGGCCAGGAAGGTTCTCTGCAAAGATGGAGGCCCTGGGGGGAGGGTGTGGGAGGCCCCTCCCCTACACGCCACCTGGCCCCCCTCCCACCTCCACATATGGGTTGGGGGGCGGGGAAAGGCAGCAAACAGCCAAACCATCCCAAACAGGAGTTGGTTTCCATGGTAACCAGGGTGCCAGGAGGAAGGGGGTGCTCTAGATCCAGCTGTCCCCCTGAGCACCCTACCCAGGCCCCAGAGCCTCAGCTAATGCCCACCCAACACCCTCCACTCCCCATCTGCCTGCTGTGGGGGCCAGCTTGGACTGCCATGAGGGCCAGGAAGGAGGTGCCCGCTAACCAAGCACCTGGCCACCATTCTCCCAGGTGGTTATTAAGACCCCTGTTTCCCAGATGGAGCACTGACTTGCCCCCGTCGTTGTGCACGGAGCATGTTTGCCTCCTGGGCACTGCCAGGGGCAGGGTAGGAAGTTCCAAGCAGGAGTCCCAAGTTCGAGTCCATCCAAACCTGAACTCAACATGCTTCCACCCTGAGAAAATCTAACAGTTCTTTGTCCTCAGTCCCAGCCGACCCCTCGTAACTCCTAGAACCAGAGGGGTTGTCCGTCACACCCGGAGAGAACCAGAGACCGAGGTAAGGCCCCTCGGACCCCGATGAAAACACTGAGGACCGCGAATGAGAGAGAGCTTCGCTCCAGCTCACACACACTGGGCCAGCACCTACGGGTGCTCTGTCCACCCCACACCCACTCCCAACTCCTCAGCTCCAACTGACCCCAAAGGACAGAACCAGGCCACCACCCTGAGTGATGCTCCAGGGACATGAGACACAGCTGGGAGAGAGAAAGAAGTCCTGACATTAAGACCTGACTAGCAAGAGAATGGCAGTGCCGGAGGTCACTTGGAGTGTGTGAAGGGACTGAGCTGGGGAAGGAGGCATGGGAGGGTGAGTTAGGCTCTCTGAGTCCCCCTTTCCCCAGACACCTGAGGTCTGACTCGGATGCGGAAGAACTGGACACCAGTGTGGACCAGTTTCCCCGGTACCCACTCCCACAGGCTGCAAGAGGGGAGGGTGCACTGGTGAGTCAGCCACAGGTGAGGGAGGCAGGGAGGTGAGGAACAGCTCTGCTATAGCTGGTACAACCGTACCCCAGAGGCTCATATCCACACACAGTCCAGAATCACCCCTCACAGACAGACAGCAGGGCTCCCAGACCCTGGACCACACGCGGTGGCCGCCACCAGCGGCCACTCCAAGAAGAGAGAAGGTGGGCTTCCAGGAACAAGCTCGCGTCTGGCCTCGATGGCATAGGACAAGCTTACATTTGGGGGGTCAGAAGGGGGCTCAGTTCCCAGGCCTGCCCCTTCCTAGGATGTGACCCCAGGGCAAGCCAGTGCTCCATCTGGGAAGCAGGGATCCTAATAACCACCTGGAAGGACGGTGGCCAGGCGCATGGTTGGTGGGCACCTCCTCCCGGGACCCTCTCAGCCAACCCCACCCACCCTCTCTGGCAAAGCCCCAACGCCAGTCAGTCCTGAGGCTGGAGTCCTCCGGGCCTGAGAGAGAGGGCCCCCCCAAACCGCAGAAAGTGGGGGGTTGGTGGGCACTGAACTTTCGAACCGCAAAACCCCACCCCACCCCCACCCCCACCCCCACCCCCTCGCGCCGTTCATTACCTTAACACGAGTTAAAAATAACCGTCTCATCTCTTTAAATTAGTCTGTCTGCAATTACCGCCTGGCACGGCGCTGCCCGCCATCGGCCCGCTGGAGCGGCGCCAGGTGGCAGGCGGGGCCCTCACCCTGTCTGTCGGTCTGTCTGCTTCCCAGTGCCCCCTCTTCCCCTCCCCGCAGCGAAGCTACCCCCCGGGGCCTGGGACCCAGCTCCCCCAAGGTGGGTGGGTCCACTGGGGCCAGCTCCCTGGGCTCCGGACAGGCCAGAGCGAGGGGGTCGGGCAGCGGGCAGGGAGCCCAGGGCTGGGCTGGGGGCTCCGGAGCGCCGGGGAGGGGCCCCGGGAGGCCCGGAAAGCCGGAAGGGCCCGCAGCGCCAGCGCTAGCTGGTGGGTGGGTGTGAGCAGGTGGCCGTGGGAGTCTGCCGGGCGTGCCAGCAACTGTGCCAGGAGCGGCTGGCACGGGCTTGTGCCCAGGAGGCGGGCAGCTGCCAGCCCCCCGCTCGTGCAGTGTGTTTGTGGGTGGGTGGGTGGGGGGGGGGTTGTGAGGACACCCCCCAACCCTGGCTCACACAGACTCTTCCCACACCCCACTAGCCCCGGGGGCTGGGGATCCCCGGAGGACAAAGGAGGAGGAGGAGGGAGCCCTGCTCCAGCAGGCTAGGGGAGGAAAAAAGGGGGCGCCCCCTGGACTCACAGCCAATGCTCAGCCCAGCTGTAGCAGGACCCTCCTCCTGGCGTCTCAGATCAGTCCCTCCTTCTAGCCCCCATCCCACTTGGGACCTACTGGCCAGCCTGGGCCGAGGGGGGCGTAGCACACCATCCCTCCAGATCCCACCCCTCAGCAGCCAGGCTGCCCCAGGCCCTGAGGGGAAAGAGCAGGCCTCATCCCCGTGCTCCTCCCCCACCAGGCCTGGGGACCAGAAGGGGAGGCGCCCAGGCCTGGCCGGGGAGCTCCCAGGGGAGCTGGCAGCCAGGAAACAGGCAGAACAACTCCAGGGGCGATAAGAGACAGGAGTGCTAAGTGCTTCACCGGGACCGGCGCAGCCTGGAAGGCTCCCCGGAGGAGTCATCACTAGGGAAGGTGGCGCCGGAGCATCTGAGAGAAAGTGGGAGGGAGGCTCTACCTGGATGTCCGATACCCTCACTCCTGGGACACCGCGGAGGGATGGGGACCGCCTGTCCAAAGCCCTCTTCCCAGGCCTGGAGACCCTCCTCTCCGCGGGGACCGCTGTCAGCCCCTATTGTAACAGAGTTCCCGGCACCGAGGCTGCAGCCTGCAGGGGGTACTGCGCCCGCTGCCCATCTTGCCTCCTTCGGTTTGCTCCACTCCCTCCCCACATCACAGGTGGGACCACCAGGTATAGGCCAAGCCCAGGAGCCCTTCCTGCGCTGTCCCACTACTCTGCCTTTCCCATGCTACCTCCCTGCCCTCCTTCGGAGCCTCGGGTTTTAGCCTGGCACGCCCAATGGTCTCCCAGACCCAGCACGCTCGAGTCCACCTCCCCTGGAAGAATTTCTCCCAAGCTCTACCCCGATGAAAGCAGTTCGGATCAAGTGCCACCTTCTCAGGCAGGGCTTGCTGGGCACCCCCAAGGGATCTCACCTGCCTTCCCCCTACCTCTGCTCCCACCCCTGGCCCTTCCTTCCTGTGAAACACGGGCCCTGGGTGTGGAACTGGCTGAGCCCCGATGTGTCCTAAGGCAGGTCCAATGTCTTTCCTTTCGGTGGACCCACTCCATCGAACCCAGGGTTTAGTACAACACGGGGACCCCCGTGCAGCATTTATGTGGGGGAGGAGAGGAAGGAAGGAACCATGGGCCCTGGCCCCGGGCTAGGCACCTGAGGTGGACCACAGCCCCTGCGAACCAGAGCTTGGCTGGGAGCTAGGGACCGCCCCTCTACCAGGCCCTGGAGGGCCTGCCGGGGACTGGGGGAAGAGGCAGCAGGGGGAGTAGGATGAGAGGGAAAAGAGGCTCCCTGGGGTCGGGTGGTCTCCGCCAGGGCCTAGGTCAGGAGCCCACGCCTGAGGCTCCCTCTCCAATGCTCCAGCCCAGGAAGAGCCTTCCAGAACTCCCTCCTTCCTGAGCCCAGCCCAGGGAGAACCACCGTGTCCTGAGCAGCTTGGTGCAGAGGGAATCGCATCCAATGGGCAGGCTGGAGGCATGGCCGCCATCCAGGCCTGCTGCTCACCGACGGCCCGAGGAGAGTCCGGCTCCTTCCGGGGCCTCAGTCTCACGGTCTGAGAAATGAGCGCGTGGGACGAAGCTGTCCCCAGGCACATTCCCAATCACGTTTCAGGATTTAGACCTGCCCCTGTTCAAAAGCCATCAGGGTCCCACCGCTCCCCCACGCAGGGCCAGCACCCAGAGGCTCCGTGGGGCACCGGAGGGAGAGACCCCAGGCCTGGAGCCCAGCTTTCCCATCTCCTGATGGTGGGGAAGTTCACTCCTCCGTGCCTCAGTGTCCAGCTCTGTCCATGGTGACAATAAAACCCACCTCAGGGACTGATGAGAGCCTTTAGGGAGACACCTGGCACAGATGCCCAAAAGTGTCTGGCACCGGGCTTGGCCCTGGGAGCCTCAGTGAACTGCAGTGCTCTCCTCGCTTCCAGCGTCATGTCCCCTCTTGTCATCTTCCCCCGTCATCCCTAATCCACCAAGCCCAGGGGGAGCACCACCTCCTGCAGCAAGCCCTCCTGGCTCCCTCTGGCCCACAGCCTCAGCATCCTTTGCACCCTCCACCCATTTCTTCCCTTTTTCGCCAGAGAGCACCGGCGGCTCCCCAGTGCCAGGCCCCACCGCTGGGTGCTGTGGGCACAGAAATTACTCTGGCACGGCCACGGTCTCCCACACGCAGGGTGGGGAAGGGAAACGAGATGGGACACAAAAGACTCAGACCTATGGCAGGCAGGGAGAGGAGCAGAGAAGAGGGATTCCTAAGCTAACTAAAAGGGTTAAGGAAGGCTTCCGGGAAGAGGCATCCGAACTTTGGCCTTCAGAACAAGGAGAAGTAAAAGGTGGGACAGTGCGTGGGGAGCGGGAAAGGAGGTGGGAGATAAGCCCAAGGGCAGGACACACTGGGAGGAATAAGTGTTCCGATGGGAGCTGATCCCAAGGGGACTGGAGGGGCTAGGGAAGGAGGCTCCTGTCTGCTCCTCCAGCCAGTGACCCCACCCCGCAGTGGCCTGAGAGCCATAGGCACCCGGGTCAGAGCAACCCTAAATGCAGCCACCGGGCATCTAGTGTCGTCCATGCCAACAAGCTTGGGCGTCCCACATCTCCCCAGTACATCTCCTCTGACCCTGCCTGCAGCCACCACCAGGCACAGCCCCCTCCCTCCATTTAGGCATGCCTCCCTGGCAGAGATCCCCCTCTCCCCTAGGGAGTCTGACAGCTCACAGACCTCAGGCACAGTCCCTCCATCCGCAACTTCCTATCCCGCCCCCCTCCAAAACACCGACTCTTCCCGTTCCCCACCTCCAGAGAGGGTCTGGAACCCACAATCCAGTCAAGCCCCTGTCCTCTCCCAAGATGGCTCTCCCCTCTCCCCTGGCTGGCGGGGAGGCTTCCCTTGGGGTGCCCCCGCCCCTCCCCCACTCCCAAATGCATCTGAGCTCAGGAAGCCTGGGAAGCCGAAGACAGCCTGGGGTAGGCAGGGACAGATCCCCGGCCCGCAACGCCATGCCCTAACACCAGCCGTAGTCATCATCACCACCGGCCCATCATACTGATCAGAGCAAGGGGACAGCCGCTGCCCCGTGGAAAACTCAGATCCTGGGTCACCTGACAAGTCACCCCACCCCAGACTAGCTGGTGCCCTAAGGTGAACTCCTGGCTGCATAGGGAGGGCTGCCAGCCGAGGGTTGCACTCCTCACCCTGGGGTCAGCGCCAGGCAGGGGAGTGGGAAAGATCTTGGGGGGAAAGCAGCCACTGACCAAGTCATTCTGCCGGCTTCTTTAAGGAGGGTGCCCTGGTGCAGAGGCAAAACAAGAGTAACTCAAAGCACGCTCATGGGGGTCAGGGAGGCTCCCCACTGTCCGAAGCCTGGGAATGGGTTCCCCTGCGATGCCTCCAAGGATGCATGGGCTGGGGGTGTCTGTCTTTCGGGGGCGCTTCAAAGTGGCAGTCAGTCCCCTTGTTACCCCACGAGACCTCCCATCCCACGTCCAGAATATGCACACAGCTGCTCCCAGCACGCCCCCTCCTGTCTGCTGGCCGGCCCCACGCCCCGGGCACACACTCCTTGACCCCTGGGGGCGCCCCGGGGGGGCCTCCCTCCCGCAGGCTCGCCCGGAACCCAGACACACAACAGAGCTCCCCCCCTGGAAGCCCTTAGCCAAGGAGCCCAGCCCCTCTCCCCAGCCCGACTCCCCCACCTTCCAGCCGGCCGAGCTGTTGCTGTCGCCTTTATCCTTGAAGTAGGGCACGTAACGGACCATCCAGTCGTAGATCTGCGAGAGTGTGAGCCGCTTGTCCGGGGCGCTCTCGATGGCTTTGGTGATGAGGTCGGCGTACGACAGGTTCCCCCACGCGTTCCGCCGGGAGCTCTTGGCTTTGCGCAGCGGGCCGACCTCCGCTCCCAGGGGCGGCGCTGGGGCCATGGCCGGGGCCGCCGCCCGGCGCTCCAGCCCGCAGTCCTCGGCGCCCTCGGCCGCCCCCGAGCCCAGCGCCCCGTCTTCGTCGCCGCCGAGCAGGTCGGGCTGCGGCAGGGGCCAGGTACACGAGCGCGGCCGGCTTTGCGGCGCGAAGTCCGGGTCCACGTCCACCTGATGCGCTCGCAGCAGCTTCGCAGCCATGGTCCCGCCCGCTCGCTCGGGCGAGGCGGGGAGCTCCGCGGAGGGCGGGCGGGTGGCTCCGGGATCTGCGCGCCCCGGGGAGGCCCGCGGGAGGGGTCCCTGGCGGCGGCGGCGCCGGCTCAACCGCGGGGCGCCATGGGCCGGCGGGGCGCGGAGACGGAGGGCTGGTGCCGCTGGGAAGCCCAAAGGGAGGGAAAGACCAGAGCCGCGAGGGGGCGGCGGCCCCGGAGCCCAGCGGGCGCACACCTCGCGCAGCCCCGCTTCTAGCACCTGCCGCCCGCCTGGACCTGCAGCCACCGCCGCCACCGTCGCTGCTGCCGCCGCTCCCCGGGCGCCGGCCCCGCGCGCGGGCCCCGGTCTCCTGGGACGACGAGGCCGGGTTGCACCATGCCGGAGCCCGAGCCCGTGCGGGAGCCCGCCCCGCCGCCGCCCCGTGAATGCCGCCGCCGCCGCCGCCGCCGCCTCTCCGGCTCCAGCGCCAGCTCCCGCGCCTGCCGCGCTCAGCGCCGGCTGCACCTCGGGATGGGCGGGGGACCCAGGAGGGGCGGGCCCGGCGGGGGCGGGGGCGGGGCGTCCCCACTAGCAGCCACGGAATCCTGGGCCTGCCGGCTGCCCCGCCCGCGGGCCGGGGGAGTGGTGGGGGGGACGCGGGGCGCGCGACTCGGGGCGACCCCACCGCATCCCCTGCAAGCAACAGCGCCGCCTAGGGAGCAAGGGAGGAGCGGCGGGCGCGACCCCGCCCCCTGCTCGGCTCTGGGGGGGGGAGGGAGAGCGGGGGCGGGGCCCCAGCGCCCTCATTGGTTCGCAGCAGGGCTGTCCCCACCCACGGACTCGGCAGGGTCCCGCCCAGAAGCGCGTCAGCGGGTTATTGTTACAACCCTGGGTTTCCCGGGGCAACGAGGATGGGGCGGGGCTCGGAGCGCTCGACCCCGCCTTCTACTCGCGCAGGGAATGCCCAGCCCCTGACTCTGGATCCCTGGCGTTTCCAAGTCTTAGAATCCTCCTGATGCGGCTGATGGTGGAGCTCGCCTTTGTGCCCTAGACGGGGCTGGGGAAAGAGGACCTGGGTTCTGGGCCAGGCTTTGCTCCATTTCTAGCTTCTCCACCTGCAACGAGGCTCTTTGGGGGGTAACCGTGGACATAGTTTTAGAGCCTGGATTCTCAAAGTTTAAAGTGTAGCAGAATCCACCTGAGGAGCTTGTGAAAACATGTTGCTGGACCTCACAGGATAAGCCTGGGTTGGGGCTGGAGACTGCATTTCTGACAAGTTCCCAGGTGGTGGGTGCACTGAGGACTACACTCTGCAAACCACTGGTTTAAAGTCTGTGGGATGCTCTTGCAGGAGCTGTTGGAAGAAACACTTGCCCCAAAATCCATCCTGTGTGAGGAGAAGCTTCTCACTCACTTAACAGATATTTATCGAACACCTTCGATGCTCAGGCCACTATGGCAAGGGCAGAAGCAGAGATACCGGGTTTGTAGCATAGGCTAGGGCTGTGGTCGGCAAACTGCGGCTTGTGAGCCACATGCGGCTCTTTGGCCCCTTGAGTGTGGCTCTTCCACAAAATACCATGGCCTGGGCGAGTCTATTTTGAAGAAGTGGCGTTAGAAGAAGTTCAAGTTTAAAAATTTGGCTCTTGAAAGAAATTTCAATCGTTGTATTATTGATAGTTGGCTCTGTTGACTGATGAGTTTGCCTACCACTGGGCTAGGGGAAGAGGCGATGTTTGGCCTCAGAAGGGGAGGCTGGCTGAGAAGTTGGGCAGCCCACAACCTCATCCCACAGCATTCTAGGCTAGGTCTCCAGTCACCATACCACCTGCCTGCCTTTGCTCAAAGTATGCCCTCTGCCTAGAACACCTTTCCTCTCCTACAGGACGTGATCAGAGATTCTCCCATTCTTCAAAGCTCAGCTCAAATGTCACCTCGTCCTTGACACCTTCTCTAACCCCAACTCCCAACACTTGTCTCTGTTCCTTGCTTGCCCACACTACGTCCTGTTCTTCCAGCCAGGCCTTTTGTCTTGGTGACTTGCCCAGATGGAATGGGCAGAACTAGAATCCCAAGCCATCACTCAATACTCTCCTAGACGGCAACTGGCAATAGTTCTCTGGGGTGTGAGAGGACTGGGCCCAGGCCCTGGGAGACAGCCTCTCTCAAAAATCCCTTCCTTCCCACTGAAGTCCCAAGGAGTAAGGGCTAAGGGTATGGGTGTGGGGTGGGGCCAAGGGGGCCCCTCCTCACCCCCTGGGGTGAAAGCAGGCCCAGTCTGCAAATGCCTGGCATGGCATCTTCCTGAGTCACATCCCTGTAGGCAAGGGTGGGCATGGGACCATTCAGCTATCCCTCATACCCCTCTGCAAAATGTGCACACTCTCCAGGTGGTTCTGCTTAGAGTTTCAAGGGCTCTGAACTCACTGCTGTACCCCCTTCCACAGTACTCATATGCCCTCCCTGCCTGGGAGCCCACACTGGGAGCTGCCCTCTCAGCTACTCCGGAGGCCAGGCAGGCCCCTTGCCAGTCTTCAGCCCTGGCCCAGCCAGCTCTGTGAGATGGAGGCCTGCTGGGGGCCATACCAGAGCCGGGAGGATCCTTAGCTGGGGGCCTGGCACAGGCTGCCATTGCGGGGCAGGAGAGCCAGGCTGGCAAAGACACCCTGACTCAGGCTGACTCAGACTCTGCTTAGGCCCTTGCCCCACCCAGTGTCCACAGCTGCTGCCCGGCTCTCCTCTGGGACCCACATCTGGCACACTCAGCCCCCCTCCACATACACACCCACCATGCCACACACTGACACTCATTCTTCTTTACTCACAACTTGGCCCCTGCTCCCACACTCATGATGAGGCAGCTACTTAACTGCTCAGAGCCACTATTTCCCAATCTATAAATGAGTGTCGTCATAGCACTGACTTCATAGGATATTTGAAGAACTCGGTAAGATCATGAATATCAGCACCAGGCTCGAAGTAAGCACTCAATAAAAGCTTGCCATTTTTGTCGAAACCAGTTTGGCTCAGTGGATAGAGCATCAGCCTGCGGACCAAAAGGTCCTGGGTTTGATTCCAGTCAAGAGCATGTACCTTGGTTGTGGGCACATCCCCAGTAGGGGGTGTGCAAGAGGCAGCTGATCGATGATTCTCTCTCATCGATGTTTCTAACGCTTTATCCCTTTCTCTTCCTCTCTGTAAAAAATCAATAAAATATATATTTTTAAAAATAAAAGCTTGCCGTTTTTATTACTTTTGGTGTTGCTCCTGCATCTATATCTTCCCTTTGTACTTGTCCCAACTCACACTGCCTCATCTGCTCTCACCACGCACACACTTGTGCCCACTCACATGCACTGGCTTTCTTACATGCACACTTGCATATGTCCCTTCCACTTGCATCCCAATTGCACAGGCTGGAATCTTCCTATGGTTCTTGGCCCCAGGTCTGCCTTCTCCTTCCTCCCTCCACTCCTCTCCCCTCCCCTCCCCCATGCTTGCTCTCAATCTGCCATTTACCCTCCCCAACACTCCCACATTCATTCCTGCTCAGGAACAAGCCCCCACTTGCTTACCCTTGCATTCCTCCCCTTTCACACACAGACACATTTGCTTCTGCTCACACTTTCCCAGGCTTAAACACGCTGGAATTCCAATGCACGCACACTCTCTCGCTCACACACAGACATGGGCTTTACCCACTCAGCTCCTGCTTGCATCACAAAACTGGTACACGTGCACCCAAACAGCCCCAGTGCATGCCTCAGTACCTCAACCTGCCCACCCCCTCCCAGGGAGGAGCACACAACACACAGCTCTCCCAACAGGACTGCTGTTGGCAGACACCCCTCCCTGGGCCGCAGCGACACTCCCCTCGCCCTCAGAGGACTGTCTCCTCCCCTCTGCTGCCCCTCCTCCAGTCCCAGTTCCCCGGCCTCTCCCAGCTCTCAGAATAGCCCCTGCCATTGCGGCCACTGCCACCTCCGCTGCCGCTGCCACTGCTGAGCTGTCAGGGCCCGCCAGAGCCCGCTTCCCCGGCGCTCGGTGCCAGCTGTCCCGGCTCACTCGGGGCAAGTGAGGACAGGAGGACAGGCTCTGATGCACAGAGCTGCTCGCACCCCTCTCCAGAGCCCACCTGGAAGACAGTCAGCTCTCAGAGGAGGCCACTGCCACGTGCCCAGCATTTTCCCAGCCCCCAAAGGGCTTTGCCTCTGTCCCCAGATCCTCATACCACCCAGGGAAGGCGGAGACAGCGGATGGCTCAGAGCGCCCAAGGACTGGGGAGGGAGAAGTTTGCTCAAGAAGCGCTATGGATTGGGAGCAAAGTCTGACCACAGCCAGCCTTTCCTAGCCCCTTGTGGGGGGCTCCAGAGGACCCTCCCCTAAACCACACAGCTATCAAGAACCACCCCCAGCCCCCACCTGTCTGTGCCCGGCAGAGCAGAGCCCGGTTGACATTTGATATCACAGTTGTCAGGAAAAAAAGAACAGCCCAGGAGTGATGTCTGGGGATGCCTCTGCATGGGGAGGGGCCGGTGTCCAGACAGGCCTCCAGGGTGGAGAGGGGGAGCGTCTGCGGGAGCCAGAGGGGACCTCAGGACAGCTGGGAGAGCCTCCAGGGCAGGCTCAGGCCTGGCCCGGGGACAGAGGCAGGGAGTGGGTGGGGCTGAGCTGACGCTGTGTAGCTGAGGGGACAGTCCAGCGGGAGAGAACTCCTGACAAGACCCAAGGCTCCTTCGCTGACTCCGCAGTCCATGCCTGGGGCAGAGTTTGCTGCTGGCTTTGGGAGGCAGCTTGGCCTGGCAACTGCTGGGTGCCCAAGAGCACATGGCACAGGCCAAAAGGACCTTGTGTCCTGCTGGGCCATGGAGCGGGGGGAGACTTTACCACCACAGACAGTGGTAAGGAGTTATTGCCCAAGTGAGCTGGTGGTGAAGGCCACGCCCGTTCCACACGCCATCCGATTCCATCCAAATTCCTCTCCCCGTTCGTTTTATTGAGTATTTACTGTGTCAGCCCCTGCAGAGCACAGGGCAAGCATCAGCCAGAAGAATCTGGACCCTTGCCAGCACGAACTTTGCCCATCGTGTTCACTGCCGTGGCCCCGGGACCTAGAGCAGGGGCTGGCACAGAGACCTTCCATAAACATTTGTCAAACGACAGAATGAAGTCATTTCAGTCTCACGGCCACAGGAAAGGCAGATGCTATTACTCCTGTTTTCTGAGAGGAAAGTGAGGCTCAGAGGAGGAAAGTATAGCCTCCTACCTCCGCGGGACCCAAACTGGACTCTGGGTTTGCTTCTTACCCAGCACCTAGTGGCTGAAGGAAATGAGCTTAGGGACAAATCCCTTCCCTTCTCTGAGCCTCACTTTTCTCAACTGTGAAATGGGAATGGCTATCCTTCCCTGTGGAGAATGATGAAGATCACAAGCACAGAGCAAATATCTCACACATGGGTGTTCCCGCCATCCTTCTCTACCTGATCAGTTTGCCCTGGTCTCCTGTTTCAGCACAGACAGCCCTGGGACCCACAAGTCACCCTTTCTCAGGACTATGGGAAGGAGGTATATTGGTTTTGCTAGGGCTGCTGTAACAAAGTACCAAAGTGGCTTCAAACTGCAAGTATTTATTTTCTCACAGTTCTGGAGGCTAGCAGTCTGAAATCGAGGTGTTGGCAGGGCCCTGCCCTCCCTACTAGTAAAAGCTCTCGGGGAAAACCCTCTCTCGCCTCTTCCTAGCTTCCAGTGGTTGGTTGCAGGCAATCCTTGCTGTTCCTTGTTTAGTAAACAGATCATTCCAGTCTCTGCCTCCACCTTCACATGCCTCTTCCCTGTCTCTTCTCCACGTCCCCACAGGCCATTCTCCTCTGTCTCTCTGCTGTTGTTGTTGTTCTTCTTCTTGTTCTTGTTGTTCTTCTTGTTCTTGTTGTTCTTCTTGTTCTTGTTCTTGTTCTTCTTCTTCTTCTTCTTCTTCTCCCTCCTCCTCCTCCTCTTCTTCTTCCTCCTCCTCCTTCTTCCTCTTCTTCTCCTTCAAGATGTTTTCTTTTAATTGATCTCAGTGACAGAAAGGAAGAGGGAGAGAGAGATAAAAACCTCAATGATGAGAGAGTCATCGATTGGCTGCCTCCTCCACGCCCTCTACTGGGGATCAAGCCTGAAATCCCAGCATGACCCCTGACCAGGAAATGAACTGTAACCTCCCCGTTTGTGGGCTGGTGTTCAATCACTGAACTGCACAAGCCGGCTCTCCTATTCTTGCAATGGCACCAGCCATATAGGATTGGGGGCCCACACTGCTCCACTATGACCTAGTCTTAAATAATTACATCTGCAGTCTTTATTTCTAAATAAGGTCACACTCGGAGATTTTAGGAAGAGCATGACTTGGGGGAGGGGGCCATTATTCAACCCAATACAAGAGGTGCCGTGGGAAAGATACAGGACTTGGAGGCAGGCAGGGCCAGGCTTAAATTCTGCCTCCTTCACTAAAAAAGCTGTTTGACTTCAGACTTCTGTGAGTCCTGTGTGTTACTGTGTAAAGTGAGGACAACCACCCCGACCTCCCAGGGGTGTCGAACGGAGAAGAAGTACGTCTTGACAGCAGCGCCTGGCAGAAGACCTAGCACCTTGCCATGGCCTCGCTGCCCTGCCCTCCCCTGCCCATGCGACCTCTCCTCCGGACCGTCCTGAGCCCAGCCTGCCATCTTCCTGGTCCAGGGCTGCCATCAGAACAAGGGGCTACAGTGTTCTGCTACTGGCCCTGCTCTCGGCTCCATTGCGTCTCCATTCCTCAGGGGCTCTGCTTTCTGATCAAATGGGAGGGAGGCCTGGAGCACATGATCGTGAAGATTCCATCTGGGGCTGGCATCCACAGGGCCCTGGGACCTCCGTGCAAAATACCAGAGAAGTTCTGAGTTCTAAAGCCGTGACAATTAGAGAAGGACCCCAGAAAGGGGTGAGGTTTCTAGCAGAAGGTTTCCTCTTCCGGCAGCCAGGTCTCCCCAGGCCATGGAGGAGCAGACTTTCCCAGCAGAGCCTGAGTCTGTGAGGAGCCCCCAACGCCAGCCTACAGCACCTGTGTTCACTGTTCTCTTCCCGGTACCTACGGCCCCAGCACTGGGCATCAGGTGGCTATGGATGGATGCAGTGAGTGCCAGCCCCATCAAAGACCCACTGATTACCCCGGCCTGGTCACTTACCTCAGTTTCCCCATCTGCAAAATGGAGTTCATGACACCTATCCTCAAAGTGGCCACAAGGATGAAAGGAGGTAGCATGGGGGAGAAGGACCTGAGGAACGGCTGGGAATTGTAAATATTTCTCTCTGTGTCCTGCATCTTGGTCTTGCCCTGTGACCCTGGGTGCATGGCAAATGTCACCACCTCCTCGACCCTGCAGCCTGAGGAGTCCTGGTAGGAGAGCCTGTGGACTCCTGGTTGGGATAATCAGGGCAACCAGCCCAACAGAAGTGCCGATTGGAGGCTAACAGTGACAGAAGGCCAGGCGCTGTGCTGTGTGTGCCCCCTCATTCACCGAGAGCCCACTTTGCAGTGGCCAGCACTGTTCCCATTTAGCAGATGGGGAAACTGAGGGCCTCTGCTGAGGAAATGTCACCGGGCTATTGTGAGGATGATACTAATAACAAATATAATAATATTCATCAAGAGCTTACTAAGTGCAGCCTCTATGCTAGGTGATTCCGTAGTTCTCCCTTGATCCTGAGTTAGCCCTGAGAGGCTGGGATTGTTTTAGAGGGGGCAGCAGGGCTCAGAGAAGCAGGATCTAAGCCAGTTTTCCAACCCTAATGTTGCAACTGTTCTTTCTCACCTGGTTGCTGCCTGCACAGGTGGGCAATGCCAAATATGGGTGGCACAGGTTACCTAGGCCAAAGACAGCAGAGATGGAGATGTCACTTCTCCCTTCTCATATATATAATTTATTTTTTTACAGAGGGGATGAGAGAGAGATAGAGAGTTAGAAACATCAATGAGAGAGAAACATCGATCAGCTGTCTCCTGCATACCCCCTACTGGGGCTGTGCCCGCAACCAAGGTACATGCCCTTGACCGGAATCGAACCTGGGACCTTTCAGTCCCCAGGCCGATGCTCTATCCACTGAGCCAAACCGGTAAGGGCTCTCCCCTCTCCTTTTTAACCCTAGCAATTTGATACTTGAGTTAGACCAAGTAAGGACAGGCCAAAAATGTGGTCCATGCAAATGATGTCATCCACCCTTCCTAAACTCGCATCACCCAGGTGCCAAGAGATGGTCTCCTTGGGAGGCCTGGCCCTGCCCAGTGCCCTGGGGCCTGGGTCCAGCCCCAGGTAGCTTTGTCTCCTGGGAGCTTCTCCATTACTCCTCTAAGTGCTGTGCATGGCCCAAGCCTGGTCCCACTACAATGACTGCAACTCTAGCTGCAGGGCGCAGGGTATAGGGCAGTTGTGTATTCCCAGGCTCTCTCGCAGCTGCCCTCCGGAGGCCCCCTCGCGGGATAGAGGGACCTAGTGCTGTACACACTCCCCAAGCCTAGCTGCTTCTGCACACTTGTCTTGAGCCTTTATGTCCTGTCCTCTGCCCCTCAACATGGAGGGAGCACAGGAATTGAGCCCAGCAGGCCTGGGTTCACTTCCTGGCCCTAACTCTGTGACCTTGGACCCTTCTTGTCCCTGCGCCTCAGTTCCTCAGTCTAAGCTGCATGTGCTCCTTCACAGGACCCTAATGAGGACGATGATGATAGTAATGACATAGGTAATAACAAGGTTATTTTTCAAGGGACTATCAAGTGCAAGCTCTCTGCGAAGTGATTCCATGGCTCACACGGATCCTGACTCAACCCGGAGAGGTTGCTGTTATTTTGTTGTCATCCCCATTTCACAGGTGATGATGTAGTAACTGAATTTCCTGGGACATCATAGGCACTTGACAAGTGCTGGTTCTTCCTTATGGCTTTCTTTCTTTCAACAGTCTAAATTCACATATTAAGTCAGCTATGCTCAAGCCAAGCACAGGTGTACAATCATCCTTTCCACCCAGACTCCTGCAGGTGTCCAGCTTGCTCTGTGACTCCAGCGCAGCAAACTGGGCATCCAGGCTGGTTTCTTGTTCTAGATACTAGAGGCCAAGTGCACGAATTTGTGTGCCAGTGGGGTCCCTCAACCTGGCCTGTGGGATTGAGCCAAAATCGGCTCTCTGACATCCCCAGAGGGGTCCTGGACTGTGAGAGGGCTTAGGCCAGGCCAAGAGACCCCATGGGTGCACAATGGGGCCAAGGAGGGACATGGGAGGTTGGCCAGCCAGGGAGGAACCACAGGAGGGCTCCAGGGTACGTGCGGCTTGTCTCTCTCAGTCCTGATCAGCCAGACCCCAGCAGCAAGATAACCTACCAGTTGGAGCATCTGCCCCCTGGTGGTCAGTGCATGTCATTGCAAGTGGTTGAGCTGCCTTAGTATATCATTAGCATATTGCTTTGATTGGTTGAACGGATGACTGGAAACTTAGCATATTAGGCTTTTATTATATAGGATTTCATCCTTAGAACCCTACCAGCTGAACTTGTGAAGAGGCTGTGCCCAGGTCAGGAGGCACGGCTCCGAGCCAGCCCTGCCCATTTTATTATAACTCCTCTGAACCTCAGTTTCTTCTCTGTTTATATCTGATTTGTGGTTGAAAAAAAAAAATGTAGATAATCCAAGACTTTTGGCTGCACAGCTTCTCCACCCAATTCAGCCATGCACATGAGTCAGAATTAAAGACCAATTACTAACCCTGACCAGCCCAGTACACAAGGGAGCCATAGACACAGGAACAAACCAAGGGTCAAGTGCAGAGTGGAGGGGGCAAGGCTCTCTGGGGGTGCCACACGGGCCCTTTGTCCCACAGGGGAGCCCTTTCCTCTGCTGGGAAGCATAGAGGTCAATCTTGTATTTGATTGCAGGAACTATCTTCAGTTTGGTTTATGGCTCATTCTCCCGTTTAATCACAAAACTCTTACTTCATTTCCTTGCTTAATTGTATGTACCATTTTGTAAAAATTAGGATCTACCTGAAATCCCTAGTAGAGTTGGAATAAATAATGGATGAGGGCAAGAAGCCCATATGCAGGACATAAGTGACATGCAGGGTAAAGAGAGAACTAAGGCATCAACCTCACATATCTGAAAATTCCTAACACCTTTCAAAACTCAGCTGTCAACCTCCTCCGAGAAGCTTTCTGGACCCCTGGATATATCAGCCCTTCTTCCTCTACTCCCCATGCACTTCTGTTCTCACTCTGGGCTGTAATGATCTCTTTCCGTATCTGCTTACTCCAGTAGTGTGTGATGGCCTCTAGCACTGGGTCTTTACCCCACTTATTGCTCAGGCTCTGCACAGGAATGGAGTGTGAGGGGGTGGAATATGAGAGGCTTTACACAGGTGAACAGTTGAGCTGTTCTTCCAATAATTTCCTGAGCACCTAATATATTCTAATAAATAAAATCTCTCCTGATTGATTAAGGATCAAGCAAGAGCCGTGGAATTACTTAGCATGGACTCTTGCTAAGAGTTCTTGAAGGCACAGAGTGAAGCAGAGATGGCTAGCTGAGCCAGGGATCACAAGAGGGGGCAGGAACACTAGAGGAAGATGATGGATTCAGTTCGGGGGCATTGAGTTGGAGATGCCTGTGGGACTGGCAGGGAAGACATCTGTCTGGCAGGCATTGATATACAGCCCAGAGCTCTGGGAAGAGGTATGGGCAGGAGATGTGGAATTTGGGAGTCCTTGGCACAGAGATGGTGAAACCATGGGAGGCACTAAGCCCCTGGGGGTGATGTGGAACAAGATATGGAGAGAGCAGAGGGCTAAAGGTTAATGTCGGAGGACAGCAGCACATTGGGGAGTGGAAGTAGGGGGGAGCAGAGCAAGAGTAGACACAAAGGATTCTGGGAGGAGCTGCCAGAGAGCCAACAAAGGGTGGACTCATGAAATTCATGAGAAGTGAGTGGTGAAAACAAAGGAACTAGTAAATAGAGCAAATGTTATAGACAGGTCAGGAAAGCAAAGGTCATATGCATGTGCTACAGTATTTGCCTTCTCAGACCAGTGCAAGGCAAAAAGTGAGGCAGCAGCTGCCCACAATAAATACCCAATACCAGCCCCAACAAGGGTGAGCCAACCTCTAAAGCTCCTGTCAGAAATCTTAGTCAATCCCCGAGAGGCGACATGCATGAGGTCCTGCCCAGTCTCTGAACAGCTCCGAGCCCCAGTTCCTCATCTGTGAAAGGGGATGAAACCCAAACTTTAACCAGGGCCGTGTAAGAATTGAATGACGTCATTGTAAGAACTTGGTACATAGCGGGCACTTAACAAAAGTCACTGCTCTCACTCTCTATTTTAATATTAAAATATCTACTCCTGATGCTGATCTTGAGCCATGGAAACGTTAAATTCAGGTCAGTTATCCTTTTTTAGGAAACACAGGGAAGAGTGTACATACTTTAGGAAGATTCCCAAAAGAAGTCACATCTGTCTTATTTTTGAAGATGGTTGGTTTAGGTGCTAAGGTACCCTAGGCGTGGCTGCCAACCGCCCCTCCAGCCCCATCGCCTGTGCTCTCTGCAGAGAGAAGTGGTCATCTGGGTGGGATCTTCAGAGGATGGGGAAGCCTGCCCCACCAGGCTGAGGGAGCCCGGGTGGCTAGGGAAAGAGGAGAAAGCTATGCAGAGTATCACGGAGGAGTTGAGTGAGGGCCAGCCTAGGAGAGTGAAGCCACGTCACAAATAACACTTACATGACGTGCTGAGCGAGGCACACTCACATAGATGGTCTCAGTCGTTACTCCCAGCAACCTGTGAGAAGGGAGCATTCTCCCCAACTCGGGGAGAAATGGAGATTCTGTCACGTAAAGTGATTGGCTCAAGGTCATCCAGGTGATAGGTGGTGGCACTGGGATGGAGAGCCACACCTGTGGTCAGGAGGAAGCCAGCTGGACTTGAGAAGCCAGGAAGGAAGCAGATGAAGGAGGGAGCCTTGGCGAGGTGATGTCTGGGTTTTACTCTAACACGTCCTGGTGGCACAGGTGCAGGCACAGGGCGGGGCCGGGTCCTGGCCTCATAACCATCCATGGAGGTGAGACCGCTCTGGAGAGACCCACCGGACACCTGAGCAGATGGAGGTGTTTCCATGTAGCAAAACTTGACCTGCAAACTCACCTCCAAGTCCTCACCTGTTACTCAGAGAAAGAGTCACGACAAGGAAGAGGACAGAAGTGGGAGCTGCCTGCCTGAAACGAAGCCCTACCAGGACCCACAGTGGCCAGAGGAAAGAGCGAGCAGCCCACCTGCAAGGCGAATCCACAAGCGCCTGGAGCAGGGAGGGGTCAGACCCCGCTGAGCTTCAGCTTCCTCACCTGGGAAACGGACACAAAAACCTCTGTGGCAGCGACACAAAGAGCACCCTGGAGAGTTCCCGGCTTGAAACCCAGGCATCTTCCCCCCTCTCACTTCCTATTGGCCAGATGAGGAAGCCCGGAGAGAGGCAGAGACTGCCCACGTCACATATGCAGTGCGCCACGATGAAACCCAGACTGGCACCTCGATCCCTAGCCCTCAGGCACTAGATTGAGCTTTCCTCCTGAGCCAGGGAGACACGTTAGCCACAGACCCGAGCCAGTTCAGACCCGTCAACAGAGGTGGAATCTAGAGCTGCCTCACACTGCCCATCCCGGTGGCCACTAGTCACCCATGGTTACTGCTAGCAAGTGCTTAAAACATGGCTAGTTCCAAATAGGACGTGCTGTTCATTGTAAAAAGGAGCCAGATTTTGTAGGAAGAAAATGTTGAAAATAGCTCATGATTTTTACATTGATCCTATGTTGACATGATATCGTTCAGATATATTGGGTTAAGTAAAATACAGCTTTAAGTTAGTGTTACCTTTTACTTTAAGGTGGCTACTAGAAAATTTAAAATTACACACGTGGCTCATATTATGTCGCTATTGGAACAGTACAGGTCTCAGGTGCAGGAGGAGCTGGGGCCACCTCCTCTGTGCAGAGTGAAACTGAGCTGAATTCCAGACCACACATCTCCAGAGGTACTAGGCGGGGGGCAGCATGTTCAGAGAGAGGGAGGGAGTGGGGGAGGGCCTCAGAAGGAGGCCATGGCATTGCACGGGCCACCTGGGACCGACATCACAGTCCAGTGGACTGTATCACTGAAGGGACAGGGGGAGGACCTGGGCTGAGGCTATTGGGAGAGGAGACGAGATCACTGTCTCCAAATAGCAAAGGGCAGTCATCGGGCTACAGGAGCGGACGTGTTCTGTGGCCTCAAAGAGGAGAGCTGGGCGCAGAGGGAGAAGCTATAGGGGAAATGGCCTTCACTCAAGGGCAAGCTGGGACTGTCCCCAGCGGGGCTGTGCTGCCTCTTCCGGGGCTGTGGAGGGTGAACGGGGCCGGTGGACTTGCCTCGGAAGGGGCCAGCATGGAAGAAAGACGCGTCCTGAGTAGATTATGCCCTCACACCCGGAGCCTCTGGAGCACTCTGGGCCGGATGGCTGCTCCAGGTCAGCACAGGGGGGCTCCCTGAGGCCCAGCCTAATCATAGTGCCACACAATAACTGCTTACAGTGGTCTCTCCTTAGCCATGGAGGATAGATTCCAAGAGCCCCAGTGGATGCCTAATACCGCGGATAGAACCAAACCCTACATATCCTGTTTTTTCCTAGACATATATACTCTCTGATAAAGTTTTATTTATAAATTAGGCACAGTAGATTAGTAACAGTAATTAATAATCAAAGAGAACAATTATAATGATATCTGTAATAATAAAAGCGTAATATGCTAATTAGACTGGGTGTCCTTCCGGATGACCTTCCTGATGAAGCTGGGGTTATGAGGGAAGTCTGGGTCCCGGGTGCCAGAGGAAAGCCGGTGCCAGCAGCTGGGGGAAGGAAGGCCTACTCTTCTTTTTTAATTTTTATTTTATTGTTTAAAGTATTATAAATAGGCCAAAACCGGTTTGGCTCAGTGGTAGAGCGTCGGTCTGCGGACTGAAAGGTCCCAGGTTCGATTCCGGTCAAGGGCATGTACATTGGTTGCGGGCACATCCCCAGTAGGGGGTGTGCAAGAGGCAACTGGTCGATGTTTCTCTCTCATCAACGTTTCCATCTCTCTATATCTCTCCCTTCCTCTCTGTGAAAAATCAATAAAATATATTTTTTTAAAAAACTGTGAAAAAAATAAAGTATTATAAATAGTAGTACATGTCTCTTTTTCCCCCCATTGACCTTCCCCTGGCCTCCTCTAACCCCCGGCACATGCCCTCACCCCCGCCCCCAATGTCTGTGTCCACTGGTTATGCTTATATGCATGCATACAAATCCTTCAGTTGATCTCTTACAGGAAGGCCTATTCTTGCGTGAATTTTGTGCATCGGGCCTCTATTATTGTAATAAAAGTTATGTGAACGGCTTTGGACCATTGTTAAGCAAAATAAGGATTACTTGAATACAAGCACTGTGATAGGGAAACAGCCAATCTGACAACTGCTAAGTGACTAACCGGTGGGCAGCATATACAGTGTGGATGTGCTGGATAAAGGATGGTTCAAGTTCAGGGCAGGATGGATCAGGACAGCACGAGATCTCATCGCAGTTCTCAGAACAACACACCGTTGACATAAGAAACGTCCAAACCTGTAGAGAATTTTTATAAGAGTTTATTTGAGCCAAATTGCTGACATATGCTGGGGAGCAAGATCTCAAATGCTCCTGAGAGCAATGGTTTTGCAGCATGTTTTATGCATTTGGAATTAAGGAGGGCATGTAAGGAAGACTGGAGAAAGCAAGGTGGGAATTGGATTACAGGATAGTTAACGTTATGTGCCCTCCTGAGGGTTAGTACCCCTTCCAGGGATATTCTAGCATTTCATGTCAAAGGTGTGTTAACCTCAATGCACGTGAACAATAGGTAGGGCCGGCTTAAAACCTTTCACTAAAGAGGTGATAGTCTTGGGGCATGACTACCTTCCCAACATGACTTGCCCAGTTAGGAACTTATGGTCAGCTCACCCTGTGAGGTTACTTTCCAAGAACCTCGTTTTTTCCTTTTTCTTTCTTTCTTACTTCCTCTTTTCTTTTCTTTTCTTTTCTTTTCTCTTCTTTCTTCCTTTTTTTTTTCTTTTTGTCCACAACACAATTTAAATTTTACAAATTGTTTATTTCTGGTATTTTCCATTTAATATTTTTGGACCATGGTTAACTGTGCTTAACTGAATCATCAGAAAGTGAATGGCAGATAAGAGGGGGACTGCTGCATTCAGCATCTACTATGAGCCATGGGACTTTACACATATTATTAGCAGTCCTCTCATCTACCCTGATGAGCTGGCTACCACTTCCCCATTAGGTGGGCGGGGAAACTGAGGTTCAGAGAAGAGGACTGGACAAGGAGCCTTGTCCAAGGTTACCCAGCCACAATGAGGTGGATTTGGAACCGGTTTGGCTGAAACTGGTGCCCACAAGCAAGGGGCAGCTTCCTCAGGGAGTCAGAGGGGCAAAGGCCAGCTGAAGCCCTGGGGACTGGCTCGTTCCTCACGGGGAAGCCAGGGCCCCACTGGGCTCTCCAATTAGCAAGAGCAGAGAAATCAGAGGCAGCAACAAGCTCTGCTAATGAGCTGCCACATTAAACAATGAGTCACACTTCCATACGGTGCTGCTCCAGCCCTAACCCGGAACAAACAAGCTGTGAGAAACAGTTTACAAAACAGCGAGGTGTGACTGTCTCCCTGCTGCCGCCCGCTGCTGCCACCACCGCCACGGGCACTGCAGCCACCGCAGAGCCCACGGCCCACGCCCACGGGCAGACAGAGGCGCAGAGGCTGGCTCGGAAGAGGGGCTCCAGAGCCAGTCCTGGCTTCTGAGCTCAGGAGACTCCTCATCTCCAGAATGACCTCAGGGCAGACCCCACGTTCCAGCTTCCACTGCCATTCTAGCCATCTCCGAGGACGTATGGGCTCTGCCACTTGGGCATTCCGTGGCCTAGGTCTCAGTTCACCTGTCTGATCATATCAACCTCATTTTCCAGTTGTGATGATTCCGTGTGATCATCACATAAACTGCCTACCACTGTGCTGGCACACAGTAGGTACGCAGTAAACCATGGACCCATTCCTCCCCGTGGAGGGAATCCCGCTCAGAGCCCGTGGCGTGGAACGCTCCCAGTAATAGCAACTGCTTTCCTTTTTCTGCCCTATATTACACTTTTTGTGCCCCTAGCTTACCCTCCTTCTGACCTGTGGGATCCTGTGGATAGGGACTGTTTTATTCATTTCCGCACTCCCAGAATCAGCACAGGGAGGCAGCATGGTAAAGTGGCAAGAGCAACAGACTTCGGGGACAAATCATACCTCCGGCAGTTAGTTACTAGCTGTGGGATTCAGGGTGACTATGGTAAAAATTATTTCTTGAACCCTGCCCTGTGCCAGACAATGTACTTCATGTACATTATCTCATTTCACCTAGCAATGGGTATTGTTATCTCGTCTCACAGATGAAGAGCTAGATTCTCAGAGCAGTTAAATATCTACCATGGCGTGGTGGCTTTGCAATGTGTCAGCTTAGCTACATTTCCCAGAACTTTCTTTCCTATATGGTTCTGGTTAGAATCTCCAAATGATCTTGCCTCTTTAGTTGAACCTGATTGATACTCAAGGCACAGGTTCCATAGTATACAGTTAATAATGGAGCTGTAATTAAAAATGTGCCTGACCCTCAATTCTAGATTTTTCAGCTATTCTACCCTGGTAATAACAGCTAATATTTTATAGTAAATATATGCCAATTATGTTAACTCATTTAATATATAACAATTCCACAGGTAGTTTTTATTATTATCATTTCATTTTTATAGGTGAGGAAACTGAGGCTCAGAGAGATTAAAAAGTTTTCCAAGGTCACACAATTAATAAATGTTTGACTAGACAATCCATTTTTTTTAACTGTTACATTATTCTTCCTCTCACCTCTAATACACTACAACTCATTCTCTAAACCTCGTTTTTCCTAATCTGTAGTTATAGGGCTTCCGGGGAGATGAAATAACAGGAAGTAGATTTACCTTCTGTCTGGAGCAACTGAAAACCTAGATAAAAATATATTAAATGACAAATTTCAAATATTGAACATCAAGCAGCACAAAATAGCAATTCCTGAGAGAGGAAAAACTAATGAGGCGAGCCTTACAATGCGAGCTTCTGCTTGGAGAGAGTTTCCAGGCTACAGCACAGGGAGCAGGGTCCCAGCTGTTTCCCTGTGTCAAGGAGACAGAGCAGGGAGGCTGGGGAGGGCAAAGCAACTAAAGTTCAAAGGCAAAGGAACTTCACAGAAGAGCCCTTTGCAGAGAGATAGAGAGCTTCAAAGATCTGCTGAGAGTTCCCCTCAAACTTCAACAGAATATTGAACAGCACTTGTATGTGAGGAAACTACCCAAGTTTGAGGAAAGAATATCATAATGAGCAGAGGAAACAATTTCCAAAGGTACATACAAGACCTGGAATGGTTTGTATTTCTATCAACCAGAGTGAAAAACCTCATAAATTACAGGGCATCAAGGTGATTCCTTAGAAAGGTATTGCTTCAGTAGTGAGGGATAAAAGAGGCAATGGTCCCACTTAGTAAAGTTTAAAAGTAAGTCACAACAGAATCATAGTATTTTACAGGAATTTGACAGCATTCTAAAACAAAGCTCAAGAATATTTATAGGAATATTGAAATGACTAGAACACAACAAGGTAAATTTCATAATGTCTAGCATCCAACCAGAAACTATCATGCATGAAAACAAAAAAGGGATAGGAAAATACAACCCATAGGAAGAGAAAAGTTAGTCAATAAAAACAAACCTAAAAATAATCCAGAAGATAGAATTAGTATTTAAGGACACTAAAACATTACAAACATAACTATTTTCATATGCTTAAGAAGCCATAGGAAAGATTGACCATCTTCAGTAGAGATTGGGGGAGGGGAAGGGAGAAGGCTCAAATAAAACTTCTAGAAGATGAAAAAAATACCATGTCTGAGATGAAAAATACACTGGATTGGATTAATAGCAAATTTGATTACACAGAAGAAAAGATTAGTAAATTTGAAGACATGGCAATAGAAAGTTTCCAAAAGAAACTATATATATAGAAAAAGATTTTCATAAACAAATCATCAGTGAGCTGTGGCCTAGGAGGCCTAATACATGTGTAATTAAACTCCCCAGAAAAGGACAATAGCAGAAAAATATTTGGAGAAATAATAGTCAAAACATTTCCAACTTTGATAAAAAAAACAACAACTATAAATCATGGATTCAAAGGTCTCAAGAAAAATGAATACAAATTCACAAAGGTACATTTATTATTACAGTGTTAACAATAGATTTGCTTAAAAGCATTGATAAGGAGAAAAGCTGAAATGCAGCCAGAGAGAGACACATCACATACAAATAATTAAGAATGACAGCAGACTTCATTGGAAACAGTTCAAGTCAGAAGACAATGGTACATCTTTAGATTATAGAATGTAAAAAATAAACAAGAAAACACATCAATTTAGATCTCTATACCCAGTGAAAATATATTTTCAAAACAAAGCTGAAATACATTTTCCAAATCAAAAAAGCTGAAATAACTCATTGCTAGCAGACCTGCACTACAAGAAATATTATAGAAGTTCTTGATACAGAAGGAAATCAGTCTCAATTTCCATACCACATGGAAATCTGGATCTATACAAAAAAATGAAGACCTCTGGAAATGGTAATTATATGGGGAAATATAAAATACTTTTCATTTTAAAGTCTTTAAATGATAATTTAATGGTTAAAGCAAAAAATATTAAGTATTCTACATTTACAACATATATGTAAGTAAAATGTATGACAATAATAGCATGAAGGCTGGTGTGGAGGAAATTGAAGCATATTGTTTTAAGGTTCTTTTTCTTTAGATGACATGATATAATATTACTTAAAAGTAAATTGGGATAAGTTAAAGATGTATACTATAAACCCAAAGTAATGACTAAAAGAAAGTTATAGCTAATTAAGCCAATAAAGGAGATAAAGTAAAATTATACAAAGAACCAATCCAAAAAAGGTAGGAAAAAGGGAAAAAAGTATATGTGGGACAAATAGAAAACAAATAACAAAAAAGTAGCTTTAAACCAAATCATATCAATACTCACATCAAACGTAAGTAATTTAAAAGCCACAATTAAAAGGTCAAGATTGTCAGGTCATTTATCCAAAGGAAGATTCAAGTATATGTTGCCTGAAAGAAACCCACTGTAAATATAAACATTTAAATATAAATTTAAATTCTATTAAAAATTATAGAATTATAAAGTAAATTGGAGAATCTATAATTACAGTCAGAGATATTTCAATATCCCTTTCTCAATAATTGATAGAACAAGCAAGCAGAAAATCAGGAAGGGTATAGTAGACTTGAACAACACAATCAACCAACTTGACCTAATTGACATTTATAAAACACTTCACCCAATAACAGTAGAGTATTTTAAAAATTGATTTAGAGAGACAGAGGGAGAAACATCAATATGATATGAGAGTGAAACATTTATCAACTGCCTCCTACACACACCTCAACCAGAGATCAAACCAATAACCTGGGTATGTACTGTTATGAATATTCATGTGAAAGTTTTTGTGTGGGCAAGTTTTTTATTGTATTCTTAGGAGTGAAATTTCTTAATCAAATGATAGCTCCATGTTTAAGATTTGGAAGAACTTTCAAATTGTTTTCCAAAGTGGCTGCACCATTTTACATTCCCACTAGCAATGTTTGAGAGTTCCAATTCCTCCCATTCTCACAAACTGTTATGGATTGAATGTTTGTGTCTTCCCCAGATTCATATGTTACAACCTTAACACCCAAGTGATCATATTTGGAGATAGGACTGTGAGGCAGTAAGAAGTAAAATGAGGTCATAAGGGTGGGGCCCCAATCTGAATGGGTTGGTGCCATTATAAAAAAAAAAGAAGAGATTCCAGAACTCTTTCTTTCTCAGCACACACCCCAAGAAGATGCCATATAAGCACACAGCAAGACAGCAGCCATCTACAAGCCAGGTAGAAAGTTCTCATCATAAACCAAATTGTCGAACACCTTAATCTTGGACTTCCCATCCTCCAGAACTGTAAAAATTTTCTTTTGTTTAAGCCAACCAGTCTGTGGTTTTTTATTATAGTAGCCTGAGCAGACTAACACACCACTACTTGTTATTGTCCATATTTTTTATTATAACCATACCCATGAGTGTGTAGTGGAATCATATGGTTTTGTATTGCTGTCAATATCTCCCTTGATATCCTCCAGGACTTTTTTTTTTTTTTAATGTATTTGGGTGCTCCTGTATTGGGTGCATATTTGTTTATCAGAGTTATTTCTTCTTGTTGGATTGCTCCCTTTAGTATTATGAAGTGGCCTTCCTTATCTCTTTTTATGTCCTTCACTTTGAGATCTAATTTGTCAGATATAAGTATTGCTATCCCAGCTTTATTTTTAATTTCCATTCTTTTTCCATCCCTTCACCCTCAGTCTGTGTGCGTCTTTTTTTCTGAGGTGGGTTTCTTGAAACAGCAGATATATGGGTCATGTGTTCTTATCCAATCCATTACACTATGTCTTTTGATTGAGGCATTTAATCCATTTACATTTAAAGTTATTATTGATAGGTACTTGTTTGTCGCCATTTTTATTCTTTACTCCTGTGTTCCTTCTTCACTTCCTCTTTCTTTCTTTTTTCTTTTTTCTTTTTTTTTTTTTTTTTTACAGCAGACCCTTTAGCATTTCTTGCATTGCTGGTTTGATGGTAATAAACTCCCTTTGTCCTTTTTTGTGTGTGAAGTTCCTGATTTCACCTTCAATTTTGATTGATAGCCTTGCTGGGTACAGTATTCTTGGATTCAGACCCTTCCTTTGCATGACTTTGTATATTTCATTCCATTCCCTTTTTGCCTGATGTGTTTCTGTTGAGAAATCAGTGCTAGTCTGTAGCATAACTTTCTGTCTCACTCTGGCTGCTTTTATTAATGTTCTTACTTTGTTGGTGGTGTTTGCCAATTTAATTATAATGTGCCTTGGCATCGGTCTTTTGGGGTTCATTTTGCTTGGGACTCTGCGAGCTTCTTGGATTTGTGTGGGTTTTTTCTTCCCTATATCAAGGAAGTTTTCTGTCATTATTTCTTCAAACAGATTTTCTATTCCTTGCACCATTTCCTCTCCTTCTGGCACCCCTATTATGCAGATGTTGTTTCATTTCATGTTGTCCCAAAGTTCCTTTAGGCACTCCTCCTGCCTTTTAATTTTTTTCTAGAAGCTGCTCTACTTGGGTATTTCTTCTTACCTTGTCTTCTAGCTCACTGATGCTGTCCTCTGCTTCTTCTAGTCTACTCTTCTTCTAGTCTAATATTGAGTTCTTTACAACAGCAATGTTATTTTTCATTTCTTCTTGGTTCTTCATTTCCTCTTGGTTCTTACACATATTGTCGAATTTTTCTTCCATTTTTTTTCCCATCCATCTTATGACCATTTCTCTGAATTCTTTCTCTGACAAGTTGCTTGCCTCCATTTTGTTTACTTTCTTTTCTGGTGATGCCTGCTTCTCTTTCCTATGCGGGTTGTTTCTTTGTCTCCTCATGATCTCTCTTCTCCAGGTGTCTGGTTATGTAGTTCCCTCTCTCTTGCATTTATTTAAAGGCACAAAATACAACACAACAAGATACAATACACAAGGCACTGAACACAAATGTCTTTACAATATTAATAACCCCAAATAAAGGTGACCACCATAAAAAGGCTAATTAGAGGATAGGAGAGAAAGGAGAAAAAAGAGAGAAAAAAAGAAGTGTAACAATGAAATTAGATGGGGTGGGGGGGAGTAAGAGAAAAGAGAGAGAATACGAAAGAAGAGGGGGGGAAAAACTATATATATGGGGAGGAAACTCCAATAGAACAGCAACTAATCCCAACACATGCCAGCAAAAGTACCTGGAGATGAATGCAAACTACAAACAACAACTAATATCGAGTGAGGCAAGAGAAAACAGAAGGAAAAATTAAACAAAAACAAAACATAAAAACAAAAAGCAAAAGCAAAACAATCTCACAAACAAGCATAAAAATCTATGTAATTAATAATTAAACAAACAACAACAAAAGGACAGAGAAGAGAGAGGTGTGTATGGACTTGGAGCAGGGTATTAGAAATTAGATATATAAGTAGGGTGAAATTTTAACAGGGGGTAAAAAGAAGGAATATGGAAAATCTAAAGCAGGAATAGAGTCAGAGAAACAGGACAACAAAAGGGGGAAAGTGAGGAAGAGGGTGATGGCATAAAGGTAAAGTTGAGATAGAGTAAAATGATGCTAAAGGAAAGATGAAAATAGAATATAGAACACTAATCCCAAAGTAAAATAAAGAGAAAATAAAATGACATTTAAAAAAAGGTAAAATAGTAGTAGTAATAATACTGATTGAAAATAAAAACGTAATAATTAAAAAGGTAAAATCAGCTGGGACCGGTTTGGCTCAATGGATAGAGCGTCGGCTTGGGGACTGAAAGGGTTCGATTCTGGTCAAGGGCATGTACCTTGGTTGCGGGCATATCCCCAGTAGGGGGTGTGCAAGAGGCAGCTGATCGATGACTCTCTCTCATCGATGTTTCTAACTCTCTCTCTCTCTCCCTCCTCTCTGTATAAAATCAATAATATATATATATATATATATATATATATATATATATATATATATATATATATATTTTTTTTTTTTAAAAAGGTAAAATCAAGTGAAGTAAAAAGAAAAAAAATAGTTTCTTAAGTAAAAGATGAAAAAAATAAAAATGTGCAGTAGAGGAGGTCATTCATTTCCTTTGCTGTTCTGTTTGACATGCTTGTTAGGAATAAAACTAAGCCTTCTTATTTACACCTTTATTTAATAGAGGAGGTCATTCACTTCCTCTACTGTAGTCAGGACAGTATTGCAGTTCCCTGCGTTCCACTGCTCCTCAGTGTTGTAGGCCACAGTCCTGATTTTTAAGCAGGCAGTACATCCTTATTTCTTCCATTCCTTTATTTGTGTTTACACAAGAGTCAATTTGTGATTCAACCCCTGGGTGGCAGTGTTTCTGGGTTGACCTCTGGGTCTATAGGTCCTCTCTAGCTAGTGCTTAGGTTTTGTTTTCCCTGTGGCACTTAATACCTGTTTGGGGGAGTGGGTTGCCCCAGAGCTGGTTCTCTGATGGTTATTCCCAGCTCTGATTCCCAGGTTCCAGAAAAATAACTTTCCCCTGCAGTCTCTTAGGGTGTCTCCAATTGGGTGATCCTATATATTGGGCTCAGTAATCAGAAGCAAGGATTTAAAGAGGAAAAAAAATAATAAAAATAAAATAAAAAAGAGCCAGAGTAAGTGTGCGAACTCTGGGGCTGTGCACACATCTGTGCAGTCTTTTTCCCCCTTGGGTCTAAGCAGCCGGCACACTTTTAAAATTTTTTAGGCTGTCCTTTTGCACCCAGATCAAAATGGGTTTCTTTTTAGAGTTCCTTTCTGTTAGCAGCTCTGCGGATCCCCTTCCACATTCACGGATCACGCCAGCCCCAAAGGCCACGGATTTTTCTAGGCGCAGACTTCCCCCAGTCCTCCAGCTCCCACGTGTGCATTTCTCTCTCCTGCTGGGACCACAGACCTTACCCATCCCAGGTGAAATCTGACCTTTCCATGAGGAAGATCATCTGAATCGGCGTGCTTGCGCCACCTGGGGACCGGTGTTCTCGGGTTTGCAGCTGTTCAGTGGGTGCCGTAGTTGTAGATTCCCCGGGCTTTTCAGGCGTCCAGTAACGTCCACTTTCCTCTTCAAGATGGCGTGGTCTCCACATCCAAACCAGTAGCTCCGGGAGGGAACTGCCCGGTGGGGGCTGCCCAGTCCCACATTCTCCTGGAGTATAGCTGTCCCTCAACTCACCAACAAACACTCCCCATGGGACCACCCACTCTCCCTTTGTGTTCTCACTCACACACTGTCTTGCAGTCTGCCTTCCCGTTGGCAGCCATCTTTCCAAGTCTTATTGTGGTTTTGATTTGCAGCTCCCTATGATTGAAGATAGTGAACATATTTTCATGTGCTTATCAGCCATTTCTGTATCATCTTTAGGAAAAATGTCTATTCAAATACTTGGCCTGTTTTTAAAAATTGAATTATTATTTCATTTTTAAGCCTATAGATACTCTTATACATATAAAATGTTGCATACAAAGTCTGTTTGTTACCACACATTGGATATAACTCTGGTGTTCATCATTAGAAACTGTATAGTTCATCCACACAATGAAATATTACATAGCTGTAAAAAAAAAAAAAAAAAAAAAAAAAAAAAAAAAAAAAAAAAAAGAGCAAGTTCACAGAGTACTTTATGGAAAGACCCCAGGACATACATGTCAAATAAAAATAAACAAGGTGCATAGATATAATTCTTTCCCTTTTAAGAAAGAGGGAGCCGAAACCGGTTTGGCTCAATGGATAGAGTGTCGGCTTGGGGACTGAAGGGACCCGGTTTCGATTCCGGTCAAGGGCATGTACCTTGGTTGCGGGCACATCCCCAGTAGGGGGTGTGCAAGAGGCAGCTGATCGATGACTCTCTCTCATCGATGTTTCTAACTCTGTATCTCTCTCCCTTCCTCTCTGTACAAAATCAATAAAATATATTTAAAAAAAAAAAAAAAGAAAGAGGGAGAAATATGATTTTATATGTCTCTGTGTGTGTGTGTGTATGTGTGTGTGTGTTCTTATATTTCCATAAAGAATATTGAAAGGAGCCATAAGAAACTTTTTAAAGTGATTACCCATGTATTAAGAGATGAGTAATGGGATTAACAGAAACAGAAATAAAACTGAGCCTTCTTATTTATTTATACCTTTATATGTTGTTTTATTTTTTATTTTATTTTTTTTAAATATATTTTATTGATTTATTACAGAGAGGAAGGGAAAGAGATAGAGAGCTAGAAACGTCGATGAGAGAGAAACATCGACCAGCTGCCTCTTGCACACCCCCCACCCAGGATGTGCCCGCAACCAATGTACATGCCCTTGTCCGGAATCGAACCCGGGACCCCTCAAGTCCGCAGACCGACGCTCTACCACTGAGCCAAACCGGCTTCGGCTTTATATGTTGTTTTAATGTCTGTACTATTTAAATGTTACTTACCTAAAACATAATTGAAATATGAAAAGTTTAAAATTTCAGTAGAGTATCTGACCCATTGCAGATGTTTCCTTTGGGTGAAGGCCCCAGTCTGCCCCTTGTGGATGGATGTCCTCCATAGTGGGAGGAGAGTAAGACATGGCCACACGAAGTTCCAGGTTTGCACCATTCTGGACCCCAGAGGAAAGAGAAGCATTTTCTCATCCAGCATTCATAGATTTTAAAAAAAAAAAAAAATCTCAAGGAAAGCATGTGACTCTTATTTGCTCTGCTTGAGTCACATGCTCATCCCTGTAGCAAGAAGCTGGAACTGCAAGGTGTGAGGCAGGAGTGACAGGTTCTTGTGATGGACGGTTATAAGCACCATCCTATTCTGGAGAAGCATATGGTTTAATGGAAATAAAAACAGCTCATGTTTCCTGAGTGACTATTCTGCCAAACATTATACACATTCACTTGTTGGAATCATCCCCTCGGTACAGTAGACAAAACGGAGGCACCTGCCCAAGTTCACACAGCTGACAAGTGATGGAGGTGGTCTGATTTCAGCCCTAAGGTGTAGCAGGGGTCTTCAAACTACGGCTCGCGGGCCACATGCAGCCCGCAGAGGAGTCTGATCCTGCCCGCCAGGTTTTTTGGGCAGTGAGCGCAGCCAAGGTGTTACAGTAGGAATTAGTAGTTCATATAGTCCGGCCCTCCAGCTCTCTGAGGGACCGTGATCTGGCCCCCACTTTAAAAAGTTTGAAGACCCCTGAGTGTAAGGGATACTCAGGATCTGGTGATTGCCTGGGAACGGTGATGGGGAGTAGGGAGAGGACATGGACAATGACTGAGGTTTTGAGCCCAAATGCCTGGCATATATGGTAGTGCCACAGGCTTCCAAGACCTGGGGTGGGCTTGAGCCTTGGGAGGCAAGGTAACATAAGTACATGAGACTTGAAGCCAGAAGCCTAGTTTTAAATCCCAGTACTGTTTCTACATATGGCCTTGGGCAAGTGCCTTTGCCTTTTTGCCTTTTTGAACCTCAAGCTCCTCATGTGGGGATAATGTATTTCTCTCCAAAGAATAAATGATAGCTCATAATAGTATTCTTGGGAAATTTCCAGTAATTATAGCTACTGCTGCCATTGCAATCATGAGGAGGGGTGGGAGGTGCTGTGCTCTTTTGAATGTTTATTTGCTGTTTCAGAAGCTCTTTCCCTCAGGTCACTTCCTGGTTGTTCAGGGTTCTTGAGTGAGTACAGTAGTTCCCCTTTCCCATGGGGGCATCCATTCCTGAAGCCACAGATAGTACTGAACCCTGGACACACTATATTTTTCCTATACACACATACTTACCAGTATAATAAAGTTTAATTTATAAAGTAGGCACAGTAAGAGATTTAAAATAACAATGATAAAATAGAACAATTATAACAATATGCTGCAATAAATGTTATGTAAATGGGGTCTCTTTCAAAAGATCTTATTGTGCTGTACCCACCTTTTCATTTAAAGAAAGCGCTATACAGCTGCTCTGTGCTGTATCCGAATCGTCAGCAGCATCACGAGGCTTGCACTTTGGGACCCTTGTTAAGTAAAATGAGGATTACTTGAACACGTGCATCGGCAAGTGACCTGATAATGCAGACAGCTACTCAATGACTAATGGGCAGGGAGGCTGTGCAGCGTGGACACACAGGAGAAAGAGATGCTTGTGTCTCGGGTGGGACAGAGTGGGGTGGCATGGGATTTCATCATGCTACTCAGAATGGCCCATGATTTAAAACTTACATATTGCTTATTTCTGGAATTTTCCATTTACTATTTTTGGACAGCGGTTGACCATAGGTAACTGAAGCCGGGGAAAGCAAAGCTGTGATAAAGGGAGGATGACTGGAACTCTGTTCTGCCCCCACAGGGCTAGTTGCTGCAAGGGGACAGGGGTGTCTCCATTCAAGTCCCCGGTCTCCCTCCCTCCTTCCCTTCCTCGTCACTCTTCTTCTAGAACCTGTGGCATCCTTGCCATCAGGCCCCTGCAAGGTGGTCACCTGGGTGACAAGAGACCCTAGTCTTCACTTCTAAGCACCTTCATTACCTAGAGCCCAGAAGCAGTTGGAGTGAGGTAGAGCAATGGGTGTCAGAGGTGGGCCTCCAAGACCCCGGTGGGGCTCAGCAGCCACTCTCCTTCAAGTCTGATGGCAGATGAGCCCCTCAGCCATTGCTTCTTTCATGTCTGGGGCCTGGCTGCTGACCCTGGGCGGAGGGGGGTCAGACGGGGGGCTCATTTCCTCCCTGTAAGATTTACAGAGTGCTGACCCAATGTAGGGCCTGCCGTGCCCTCTGCTGAGGAATTGGGACTGATTAAACACCTATGGGTGCTGGGCTCTGTGTAAGCACAGCCAGGACAACAGAAGGAGGCTACCCTTGGCCCGGGAAGGGAGACAGCGCATCCTGGGGCTGAGGGCAGGGCAGGAAGGTGGCCTGGGAGCCCAGGGAATAGCTTGCTCCTTCCTCCTGCCAGTCTCCATATGGCGAGGGGCTAAGAGGTCACTCCTCAACCTGAGACCTGCCTTGGGGTGGCACTGTTGGGGTGGGGGTGAGGGAATACTTGCCAGGACTTCCAGGCAGCAGCCCCCTAACCACCTGCCCTTCTCTGCTCTGTCTCTCTCACCTTTTCACGTGCTGCCACATGGATTAAATGAGAAAACTAGAGTAAAGCACTTAGCATCCTGCCTGGCTAACAGTGAGCACTTGATAAATGTGAGCTTGTAGCCATGCCCCGCTCCCACACACGCTGTCACACACGGTCTGCCTTGCACAGGCTCGTACATCAGCACTTTCCGCGGCTCTCCGACACCGGCATACCATTTGCACACAGATGCACCTCTCCTCCTCCAACTCATACAAACACACACTCACAGGGGTATTTTGATCACACACATACACACCTCCTACCCTCCCCCATGTTTCTTCTGTGCTGAATTCCCGGGCTCCTGGGCAGGGGCTGAGAGGTCCAGTGGCAAGGGCAGGGCAGTGGGGAGAGGCTTGCTTCCCATCACAGAGGCTTGGAGAAGGGGAACTGAGGCTGGAGGGTGGCATGGGAGAGGAGGTAAGCCATGAGGGGTGAGACAGTGTGGTTCATGGGTGAATAAGAAGACTAGAGCCCAAGACTAGCCTCTGAAAGAGATACTGGGGTGGAAGGCAGAGAGGGGCAGAGAGACACACCGAATCTCTATAAAACCAAACTGGGAACAGGGGCTTGGAAGGACCATCCCTGACCCACAAGGCCTCTCCTGCCTCAGGTCAGAACCAGGACCTGAGCCTGAGGGCCCGGAGGCTGACAAGAGCCTGGGACGACATGAGCAGAGGACCAAGGACTTTGCCCTCTCCCCATCTCCACCCCAGTGTCAGGTGCCAGAGCCGTGATCCTGGACAGCCAGGGCCGCCAGGTCTGGGACGGTCAGGCAACATGAAAAGAAATAGGAAGCCCGGCTGGCGTGGCTCAATGATTGAGCGTCAACTTATGAACCAGGCGGTCATGGTTCAATTCCCGGTTGGGGCACATGACCGGGTTGTGGGTTGCGGGCTCAATCCCGAGTGGGGGGCGTGCAGGAGGCAGCCAATTCCATGATTCTCTCTTATCACTTATGTTCCTATCTCTCTCTCTCTCTCCCTCTCCCTTCTCTCTGAAATCAATACAAATACATATTTAAAAGAAAATAAAAAGGAATTGTGGCCTGGGCATCAGAAGAGCAGGGAGATGAGGGGCTGAGCTCCAACAACTGCTCAGTGCCATCAAGGCACACTCAACACAGACTCCTCCACAGACACACAGACACACAACACAGGGACATAACGCAGGCTCCACAGATGCAAACCAGGGACATGCAGACACACGCTCAGCCGCACAATAGATACCTCTCCCCTCGCTCACATACCACATACACACAATACACTCTCACGCACCAGGCAGACAGCACCCTGAGCACCCCAAGATACACTGAAACGTCCCCAGCCAAAGGCCAACACAGCCAGCAGAGATATCCCTCCCGTCCCTGCCTACACTGATGATCTGGAAACCGGCACACCGTCTGTAGGATGCAAATGTACAGGCACACAGACACACATGATCTCAAGGACACACACACATACACACACACACAAACGCTGCTGCTCACACTCAGTTCATCCTGAGACTCTCCTTTTCTCTCCAGTGCCTTTCCTAATCTCTATTTCCATCCTGTATGTCTCTTCAAAATTGATTAGTCCCTTTAATCCTTAGCTTCCCCACTCTTGGCCCCCTTTGTTCACTGAGAATTCATGCATGTGCACACATATTGCATGGTGGTCCCGGGATGCCCTGGGGAGCAGTCTGAGGTCAGAGGGCGTTCCCCTGTCACGTTGAGCCTCTGGAAGCCTGAGGATAAGGATTTCAGCCAGGTGACCACCCCCCACTCTAGAGCGTGGCCTCCTGGTCCCTAGTTCAGACCTTCTAGGAGCCCCTTCCTCCGCTGCTCCTGCTACTGTTGCTGCTGAGTTGCAGTTCCAGAACACGTGGTGCACCTGTGTCCTCTGTGCACGCAGGTCCCTCTGCCTAGAATGCCCTCCCTGCTCCAGCTCTCGGTGGGTCTCATGTTTCTGGATTTCATGAACCAGTTAAAAACTCAGAACAAAGTTTGGGGAATGATAAGTTTCCATGTTGTTAGTAAGGCTATTTAAAATATGAATACCATCCTCTATCCACCCTAATTTCATTAAAAAATGCTTTAACACCAACCAAGTAGGAAGAACACGATCTCAGGATGAAGGGTAATCCTTTATGTAAAACCCATGGCATCGTCCTTCTTTTCCTCACTTCTCCCATGGGCTCCCGGAAACGTTCTCACAGCTCAGTGCTTGGAACCACGGGGCCCTCAGCTCACACTGCACCTCCTTCTGGAAGCCTGCCCCAGCCCCCGACACCACTCCCCTCCCCCACTTCCCATCAGACCACTCTGTGCTCTGTACACATAGTCACACACACATGGAGATTGTTTACTGAGACCCCACTCCGATAAGCACAACCAAGTACTTAACATGGATTATCTCATTTTATCCTGTAAATCCTAAAGGCGAACATTTTACAGATGAGAGGCTATTTAGGGTCTCTTCCTCCACCCCTCACCCGATCCTATACTTCCTGCTGGAGGCACTGATAGAAAGTAGCAGCATGGGGTGGCAGAAATAATTCCAAAGACAGGCCTGGCTGCAGATCCAGGCTCTCTGCTGGCTGGTTATAGGATTGGGGCAATCACTTCATCCATCTGAGTCTCAGTTTTATCATCTCTGTAATCTATATCCAGTAGGTCCTCGGGTTACATCAGAGACCCGTTCCTACAGTCTGGTGTAACGTAATTTTCACCTACGTCACTCATATGGAGCACATACACAGGAGTAATGAAGTGAAACAGTAAAAATAATTTAAAAGAAAGATAACAATTCCTGACCTTTACTTGTGGTAAATAAATAATAAAAAACATAAAGTACATATGTACATACGTCAAAATGATGCAACTTTTAAAAAATATAAATAAATGGGAGATGGTGACGTAACCACAAAATGACGTATGTAGAGTCTGACATAACCTGAGGACTGCCTGTATATAAAACCCTAATATGCAAATAGACCGAACAGCAGAACAACCAAACAACTGGTCACTATGATGTGCGTTGACCACCAGGGGGTATGTGCAGAACATGTCAGGTGTCAGCAGCAGGCAGCAGAGTACGGGACATGGTGGGTGTCAGCCACAGTGCAATGGTGGAGCAGGGGCGCCAGACCAAGGCTGGGTGCTGGTCACTGTCACTGGGCGAGCTTCTGTGGTTACTAAAAATTCTTTTCTCCTGTGCACCTCGGTTCCCTCCCCCTGTCTCCCCTCTGCCTGGCACTCTTACCTGCTACTGGTGCCAGCCCTGCTCCCACCCGCAGCTGGTGCTCGGCATTAGCCCTGATCACTTGGTGCTGTCGGGGTGCGAGCAGTGGTTGCCGGCCCCTGAGGGGCAATTGGGTCAGCAGCTGCCTCTCACACCCACTGCCAGTGCAGGAGCCACCACTCGCACCTTCTGCCGGTGCCATCAGTGGCTGGAAGTGGCAGCTGCTGGCACCAATCATCCCTGAGGGCTTCACCTCCCCCTGCTCCTGAGGGGCAATCGGGGCAGCAGCCGCCACTCACACCCACTGACAGTGCTCTTCCCAATCTCTCCACACAATCAACAGGTGTGAGTGGGGTGGCTCTGTCAGCGCATGGGAGTGGTGGCAGCGGGAGCAGGGCTGCTGGCAGACAGGAGACCAGCGGCTGCGACAGGAGGGGCTGGGCTGGAGCATGGAGGATGGGCCGAGACCTGCCCCTGTGCCCATTGCAGCTTCGCAGCCCACAGTTCCTTTCAAGGTGCACGAATTCGTGCACTGAGCCCCTAGTAGAATAATAATACTGGCTTCACAATGTTGCCCTAAGGGAGTACAAGTAAAGCTCCTATTGTAGTGCCTTCCACCTGGAAGACACTGGGCCATGGGGGTTACTCCCCTCCCTGATCCCCGGTGACTTTCTCTATACCCCATTCTCTTGATTGTCCTCCCACCTGACTTTCCAGGCCCCTGTATTAGACCCAACCACTTTCCTTCACTCTAAGTGGGAGTGCTTCAGGAGACAATCCCCAGCCCTCTTCTTTTCTGTCTACGCTCCCTTGCTAAGTGATCTCACAAGTCCTATGGCTAGCACATCACCTGCATGCTGGCTCCAGAATTCAGATCACCAATCCTGATCTCTTCAGAACTCTGAGCCTTTATAGTCAACAGCCTGCCTGATACCTCCCATGTATCAGACTTGATACATATAAAGCAGAGACTTGATTCTTCTCATCCTAATCCATTCTTCACAAATTTCCCCATTTTGGTAACTCACACTGTCGTAACCCAGCTGCTCAAGCCAAAATCACATCTGATGCTTCTCTTTCTCTCACCCCTCACCTAAACTCAGTGGCAAATCTCACTGCTTCTACCTTCAAAATACAGCCCAAACATTTCATTTATTCTTATCTTTATTGCTGTCACCACAGTCTGAGTTCCCATCCTCTCTCATCTGGATCACACCAAATACATCCTAACTGGTTTCCTCTGCACCCACTTTTACACCTTTAAGAGGCTGATCTGAAAGTATGTCTTTAGATTAGCTAAGGTGAGTCCTTCAACTTGTTTCTTTTTCCAAATTGTCTTGGCTATCCTTTGCATGTTTCCCATACATTTTAGAATGAACTTGTCACACATACACACACATTTGCTGGTATTTTGATTGAGATTGCTTTGAACCTATATACCGTGTTTCCCCGAAAATAAGACATCCTCTGAAAATAAGACCTAGCGCAACTTTGGGAGAAAAAATTAATATAAGACACTGTCTTATTTTCGGGGAAACAGGGTATTAATTTAGGCATAACATACATCTTAGCAATATTGAGTTTTCCAATCAATGAATATAGTCTAACACAGTGTTTCCCAACCTTCTCTCATGATGAGAATCACCTGGTGGAGTTGTTAAAACACATATTCCTGAATCCCAACTAAGAAGTGCTAAACTAGAATTTTTGGGAACATATAGGTAAAATTGTATACTTAACTAGTGCTCTAAGACAGATTTTATTTACAGAGCACTAAGTTAGGTATGCAATTTTACCTATATGTTCTCAAAAATCCTAGTTTAGCACTTCTTAGTTGGGATTCAGGAATCTGTGTTTTAACAACTCCACCAGGTGATTCTCATCATGAGAGAAGGTTGGGAAACACTGGTCTAACAGTCCATTTATTTAGGTCTTCTTTATTGCAACATTGGTTCATAGTGTTCAGTATAGTGATCTTGCATGTCTTTTTCTAAATCTATTTATAAATATTTTATGCTAGTATAAATACACTTTTTAAAATTTATCCTTTCTAATGGCTTACTGCCAATATACAGAAATACAATTGATCTTTGTATCCTGCAAATATGTGAAATTATCTTCTTAGTTTTGAGGGTTCCTTGAGGTCTACAAATAAAAGCAGTTTTACTTTTCCATTTCCAGTCTTTATATTTTTATTTTCCTTTCTTGCCTATTGCCCTGGCTAGGACTTCCAGTACAATATTGAATAGAAGTGATGAGAACAAGCATCTTTGCCTTGTTCCTGATGAGAAGAGCATTCATTCTTTCACTATTAAGTATGGTTTTAACTGTAATTTTTCCATAGATGTCTTTTATCAGGCTGAGAATGTTTCCTTCTATTCCTAGTTTCCTGAGAGGTTTTTTTGTTTTTAAAATATGAGTAGGTGTTGAATTTTGTCAAATGCTCTTTTCCCCCAATCTATTGAAATGATCTTATGGCTTTCCTCCTTCATTCTATTGATGTGGTGAATTAAATTGACTGTTGTTTTTTTTAAAAATGTTAAACATTGCATCCTTCGAACAAACCACACGTTGCAACAATGTATTCTCTTACTTATGTATTTCTAAAACTTGATTTGATAATATTTCGTTAAGGATTTTTGCATCTTTGTTCATGAGTGATATTGAGCTATAATTTTCTTCTCTCATAAATGTCTTTGTCAGGTTTTTGGCATCAGAGGTGTGTTAAAGATTGCTGCAAATTCTTGGCTACTTTCCCATTGAGAGGTAGAGTCTAATGCTCTTCTCTTTGAGTCTGAGCTGCCTTACTTAATGTCTTGCCTGACCAATAGACATGTCCTTCTAAAGCGAGATTATAAGACCCTTTGCGGCTTCTTCTGGGGCCACTTGGAATGCTTTGCACTTAGAGCCCGGAGCTGCCATGTGGGAAATCCAACCAGCCCGAGGCCACCATGCTAGGAAGGAACCTAAGCTAACCAAGAGGTCCTGTGGGGACAGAGAGGAGGATTCCCGGCCAGTTCCCAATTGTCATGGCCGCCAGACCTTTGAGTCACCAGCTGAGGCCCCAGACATTGTGGGACATAGATAAGCAAGCCATTCCCAGTGTGGTCTGTCCAAAATCCTACCCCCAGAATCATAAAATACGATAGTGAGAAATTATTGTTTTAAGCTACTACCTTTTGGAATAGTTGTACCGAAATAAATACCAGCAGGGAGATTATGCTGGGCTCATGAGATGAGTTGGGGTATGTTCCCTTGTCTTCTATTTTCTGAAAAAGTTTGTGTAAGATTGGTATTATTTATTCCTTAAATATTTGATAGAATTTACCAGCGAAGCCATCTGGATGGGAAATTTTTACATTTTAAATTCAATTTTTTTAATAGATATAGAGCTATCCAGATTTTCCATTTTTTTCTTATAGAATGGTCTTTTTAAGTGTCGATAAATTGTACCACTCCCCTCATGAAAATTCCCAGTGGCTTTCCCTTACACTAACAATAAAATCCAAAGTCTCTTCCATAATCTATAGGGCCCTTTAGGATCTGGCTCCTGCCTGCCTTTCAGATTCCACTCTGAGCCACATTCCTGATATTTGTAGGGATGATTCTTTCACGTCATTTAGATTTTCAGCCGAGTGTCACCTTCAGAGGAGGGTATTTTTTTAAACCAATAAATCAAAATAATATTCTCAATGGTTCTATACTATAGACACTCTCTACATCATATTATCCATTTTAAAAGGTTATAGCATTTATCACTAGTTGGCATGATCTTTATCTTTAATTTACTCATTATTTTTACACGATTCCCACACCTTCCTAGAATTTCAGGTCGACGTGGCAGTGACCTTGTTGGTTTTATTTACAGGTGTGTCTGTGGAGACTAGAACGCCTTGTCATATAAGGTGGTAAATAAATGTTTACTAAATTGTTTGTTTACAAGTTGCCCTGGAACCCGCAGCACTGACCTGGGTGTGGGTGTTGAGAAAACGCCGGAAAAAGAAAGCTAGGAGGGTCTTGGCCTCTACTTGGATTGGCCCCAGAAGTGGTCAGCGTTGTGTGTACCAGAACAGGCAGTTTCCAGTGGCCACACCTGCCCGCAGCTTTGTTTGTTTCCGATGGGGGTCTGACTCCATCCAGCCCGGCTTCTGCTTCCATCTCCCGCTGCTGGGTGGGAGCTCGGAGGCCATTTAGGAGAAGGAACCCAGGTGCAGCATGTAGGATCAAAGCATGGCTGCTAGTTCTAGTTCAGAAGCCCCTTAGTCCGTTTTTTTTTTTAATATATATTTTATTGATTTTTACACAGAGAGGAATTGAGAGGGACAGAGAGTTAGAAATGTCAATGAGAGAGAAACATCGACCAGCTGCCTCTTGCACACCCCCCACTGGGGATGTGCCGGCAACCAAGATACATACCCTTGACTGGAATCAAACCCGGGACCCTCCAGTCCGCAGGCCGACGTTCTATCCACTGAGCCAAACCGGTCCCGGCTCAGTCCGGGTTTTTGAAAAGTCACTTCCTCCCTCGGGTTGTCGCCTGACACACTGTAAGTGTTCAGTCGTTCTTGAATAAAGATCCGTTCCTTGCCTACATTTCAACGATTCTATCTTACCCCCATCCCCTGTCACAGGTGAGGAAACCGAGGCACAGAGAGGCTAAGCCACTCCACCGGGGTCACACAGTCAGTTACTACTGAAGGCCCTGGAGCTCGGAGATGTTCCCCTCAATTTACGATCCCACCAGCAAGAGCATCCGTTTCAGAGATTAACAGCTGCAAATGATGGCATCAAGTCAGCTGGCCCAGCAGCTCTCCGAAGTGCATCTCCAATTCAGGTTTATCTTCATTAAGCAAGTAATTCATTACCGGGCGGCAAGCATTCACATCAGAGCGAGAATATTAAAAAAGTAATTATATTTTTCACAGTGCAGCTTTCTGGGTAAATTGTATGCAAATTGCTGTCTAAATCAGGTTGGCAGATTCCATGCAGGTCTTGGCACTCTTTGAGGGGATATTTTAGAAGCTGGACTGGTCATCCTCCACTCACCTCTGTGAGTATCCAACGTTCAGCCAAGGAAGGCTCAAAAACAGTAGCCATAATTATTATTCCTTAACGCCACTGAGCCCCAGTTTCCTCATCTGTAAAATGGGGTTCCCACTAGGACCAAATAAGGGAATGGAGAGGACAGTCTCTAGAACAGTACCTGCCTGGCATGGACACAGGAGGCATGTGACTTCAGGAAGTTGCAAGACAGATTCAGGGAGCACCACTGACACCTAACGGCCCTGAGAGAGGATGGGGTCACTGCAGGGCTGGAAGGAGGGGCCACTGAGGAGGGATCAGGGGCCTGCCTTCCTTCTCACCCAGCACAATTAAGCCCTGAGTAAGGATCACCCAGCAGGTGCACACAGCTGCCCAGATTTTCACTGACCTCCTGCCTCTGGGAGCCAGAAGGTCCATGCTGAAACAGGGGGTTTGAAGAGCAAGCACGTTAATTCTCTTAATTTACAGATGAGAAAAAGAAGCCCAGAGAAGAGTGTAAATGGCCTAAGGTCACACAGGGTAAGTGATGGGATCAGGACCAGAATCCCAGGCCAGGGTAGCTCCCATACACACTGTCAATACCCATCTGTCAAATGAGTAAGGCCGGAGATGGAAACTCTGACGTACGATGTGCACATGTAGTGTCATCAGCTTTATCTCAGCATTGGGATGTAGTCCCGGGATTGGGTCTAAGGCAGTTCACTTCCTGTCTGAACCTCAGTTTCTCTGTTTGTCAAATGAGGCCATTGGAAGAGATATCTCTATGGACTCCTCCCATGAGACTTGTACGGAGGATTTTAATGACATCCTTCCCCTTCCCCCGGGCACAAACTCTGAGAGAAGCCCTGGGACTTCCCAGGGACCTCGAGGCAGAGGCAGTTGGGCCTGCCCGAGGGGATCTTTGTACCAGTTCCCAGCCTACCCTGCCCACACTGGGAACCAGCTGGTGGTGAAGGTTTAGGGAGATGCATAGTGCCTCTTGTGATGGGAGGCCACCTGCTACAGAGCTCTGGCAGGGCAGAGCCCCGGGCCAGAGGCTAAGGCTGCCCCAGAGACAATCTCAAATAGGACCGCATAATCCCAGCAAATGTGGCTACAGTGCGGCATAGAGCTACGATGGGGGCCATGGCTATGCCCGGAGCTATATTCCTAAGCGCACAGCTGTGTCCAGACACAAACTCAGGCTGGCACACACAGCTAGACCCACGGGAGCTCAGAGAGAATAGGCACCCACACCAGCCTGGCCAGACACCACTGCACCTGGTAACACCTTCACACACGGATACCCAACAATACTGGGTCACAACTAAGCCCTTCATGGTGGCCAGCCAGTGGGCCACACCTAGGCCTATGACAGCACCACACTCACCCTGGTTACATCCAGACACCGAGCCCCGTGGGAGACCAGGGGCCTTCTCTCTGACCCAGCTCTTGTTCAGAAACCCTCACCTGTGCAGATCCTTAAGTCCCCACTGGTGGGGCTGCTGGCAAGTCTTTTTTTTTTTTTTTTTTTTTTTTTTTTTTTTTTTTTTAATGTATTTTATTGATTTTTGCAGAGAGGAAGGGAGAGGGAGAGAGAGTCAGAAACATCGATGAGAGATAACATAGACCAGCTGCCTCCTGCACACCTCCTACTGGAGATGTGCCCACAACCAAGGTACATGCCCTCGACCGGAATCAAACCTGGGACCTTTCAGTCTGCAGGCCAAGGCTCTATCCACTGAGCCAAACCGGTTAGGGCATGCCAACAAGTCTTACCACCACCCCTGGACAGCAGGCTCCAGGCAGCACACGTGAGCACCTGCTTCTGCGCATGCCCAGGCACACGATGTGCTGCACCCTCTATCTGTGAAGTCCTTCGCACATCTTCCTGCAGCATCATTTCAGAGCGTCCAGTTGTGCAGGGGATTTTAGAGAACAGCCAAGCCACGGCTCCTGTCTCCTCCTCACCTTGACGTCTCTGAGACACAGCCCAGGGAGCAACCAACCTCAGACCTAGCTGCTCAGGCCTCTACATCCATCATGGAAGCTGAGTCTGCTAGGCTGAGGGCTGGACACGGACTTGCAGAGCTCTCCCCAGGCAGTGAGAATCCCCCCAGACCTTGGGCATTTCTCTTTAGCTGGCCTTTCTTTAACTTATCTTTCCAGAAGAAGTTCAAGGCTCTCCCCGAAAGCTTTTATGACGTGACTGGCAGCACTGCCCCTGGATGCAGACATGGTCAAGACTTGACCCAGGAGGAGTCAGGGGCCCAGGGACCTAGTCCTGGCTCCTGAGCTAACATGCTAATTGACCGGCTCATCCCTTCTCTCTAGGCCTCCGTTTCTCCTTTTGCACCAAGCGGGTGGGTGGGGTGGAACGAGGAGGATAGCACTGTACAGAATTTGAAAGCCCCTTCCACTCTCCTATTTCTCAGGCTCTTCTCTCCCCAAAGACCAGGGCCGGTGACTAAAAAAGCCAGAACTAGACCCTGTCTCCTGACCCCACTCCAGGCTGCTGAGCCCAGGGCCCCAGCAAAGGCAGGGTGGAGAAAGCAGTGACGTCCGGATGAGAGAGAGGGCTGTGGGCATGTGCTGTGCTTCTGGAGGTCAGGGATTGCAGTTTGTACCTGCAGCTTCTTCCACAGGGCCTGGCGTACAGAAGTCACCCAGCAAACATTTGCAAATTGAATCCAATCCCCTCCTTCCTAGCCAGGTAGCCTTGGCAGGAAGCTTCGTGTTCTGTGCTTCGCTGTCCTCCACTGTAAGGTGAGCACAGCCGTTCAAGCCTGGTTACAGGTGGTCATACGGACCCTGCAAGGGACCCGCACAGTGCCTGACTCAAATGGGGCCCCACCAACAGGCATCCCCACCCTTGCCCCTCAAGCCACACTCTCACTCCAGCTGGCTCAGGAATGGGACTCCCTGAGCCTGCCCAGCTTATGGGAAGGTGGGGCTTGCCACAGGAATGGGATGGGGACAGGAGACAGAGGTCAAGCTGTGCATGCCAGCATATTGGCAAGCAGCTTGGGCTGATGGGAGCAGTTTGCTTCTCACTCTTTCCTCACCGGAGGCCCTGCAAAACCCTGGAGAGGGGGCTAAGTATGCTCACCAGCTCCCCCACAGATACAGAATATGCTGATCCCGGAAATCCTCAGTCACACAGTGTCCCCCAAGGAAAGGAATCCTCTCCGAATCAGCCTTGGCAGGCTTGGCCAGGGACAGGTCGCCTGCTGCCCCAGGGCCGCTAGGTCCACGGCCAGGCGTGTGTAGAGCCACACTCACCTCCTGGAGCTTCCCTCTGCTGGTCCCAGCCCTGCCCTGGAAGGCTCTATGAAGGCATCTGCCTGCTCCTCCTGCTGCCAGCCCAGGACCTGCAGACCACCCAGTGCCCCACCCCCGCCCTTCACCTCCTGGACCTGCAGGCCAGACAGCAAGTCAGCTATTGCTTCTACATCATGGATCTGAATCCTCTCACCTGCTCAAACATGCCCCTGTGCATTCAGGCACGTGCTCACATATGCACGTACAGGTACACACACACACACACACACACACACCCTCGCACTGAGCCTCCTCCAGGGTCCAATCCATCCCAGAAGGGCACACCAATCCTCTCTGCACAGAAGCTACTTCTCGTCTCCTTTCCCCTCCCCCCCACTCCCCCTCCCTGAGTCCCCTTGGCCACAGACCTGCCCTGGGGAGCAAGGAGCAGGGAGAGGTGGAGGGGGCCTCGGAGGACACATCTCCCACGGGGAGCCCTTCCTGTCCCCCCACCGCCTGCCTTCTGCCACTCTCCTGTGTCAGGGCCATGCTGATGACACCAGAAAATCCATCAAATGCCACCCCCATGTCAGGTCATGTCACAACATAATTAAAGCATTAGATCTTCGTGATGAAGCCGTTGCCATCAATTCTGAGAGTGACTGATCCAATCTACAGAAAGGGGAAATTTCTCTCCGCCCGCCACCACTGCCACAGCTGCCTTCCCCTCCCCGAGAAGGGAGACAGCATGGTTTGTGCTATTTAGGGCTCCGGACCTCAGGGAGCCAGGAGCTGCGCCACGGGGAGGAGGGCCTGGCCTCGGGATGTGCGCTCCTCCTGCCTCTGGGTTCTCCGGAGAACAGCACAGCCTGGAGACCTGGGGACTCCGGGGCTCGGTCACGGGCTCGCTCTGTGACCTTGGAAAAAACTCCCACCTCCGATTTCAGTGCCTTTTCCGTAAATGGGAAGTGGAAGGTGAGAAGGGCAGGGAGGAAGGTGACTTGATCTCTAAGGACCACAGCAATGGAAGAAGCAGGAGGGCCAGACAACTTAGGTTCACATCCTGACTAGCTGCGAGGCTGTGGTCAAGAGTTCTCTTTTCTCCTTCCCCTCACCTGGAGGAAGGGGAACCTACTCATGCCTCACAGGACTCCTGAGAAGGTTAAAGGGCATGGGGAATGGAAGGACCTACCACAAAAGAAATGTCCCACTTGCTCAGTGCTCCCATCCACCTGCCCTTGAACTCCTGGAAGGCTCTGTAGTCTAAGGTATGGGTCCAGGCACTAGATCTAGGCCTGGCCTCTCTTAGCACAGGACTGCTAAGTGGAGGTACAAGGACACTGGAACTACAGTGACAGGGGGGCAGATGGAAAAGACTGAAGGTCCAATTCGGACCATAAATTCAGAGTCAGAGAAGGCAGGGACAGAAGTGCTGTCTCTGTGGCTTCTCAGATGACATCACCACCTGGAAGTCTGATATAGTAGGAAAGGGAGCCAGGCTAACGAGAACATGAGGTTAAGGATGACACGGGGGTCAGGGGAGGGGGAAGGTACTGATGGGTCAAGACCCTCCATCTATGGCTGGCACGTCAGAAGAAAGGGCGGGCAAGAACCGGGCAAGTAGCTAGAGCCTCAGGAAGTGAGGGCAGAGGCAAAAGCCGGGAGACCAGTTTGCTGCCACTGCAGTGATCCAGGTCAGGGGTGAGGATGGTTCAGCCTGTTTGAGCAGAAATTGAGGGATGACTCCAAGGTCTTCGGTCTAAGTAATTGCGTGTTACTATTTATAGAGTTACCATTCATCAAGTCTGAGTAGACAGTGGCGGGAGGAGGTTGGAGGTGGTGATCAGAAATGTGTTTAAAGCTTGAGGTGTGTAGCAGACACCCAGGTGGAAATGTTGAGGGAGCAGGTGGGATACACATGTCTGGAGTTCAGGGCAGAGGTCTGCGCTGAAGAAATACAATTGAGACTTGAGCATCATCAGGAGAAAGACAGTCCCTAAAGCCGTGAGGTGGGAGGAGACCCTTTGGGAAGTGAGGGTAGGCAATGAGAAGAAATGTAAGGACCAGTCATTGGAGCAGGGCAGCTTTAAGAAGTTGGGGGAGGGGAGGGGGAACCAGTGGTGAAGACTGAGCAGGGGAGTCACAGGGAAGAGAAAGGCCAGGCTGCGGTGGGGCCCTAGGAGACGCATGAAGGAGGTGTCTCCAGGGAGAGGAAGTGATCATGTGTCAAGGGTAGTGACTGCTCAGGTGAGATGAAGACTGAGAACTGGCCGTGTATGTGACATGTATGTGACGTGTATACCTGGAGTGCTAGCCTCACGGATAGCAAACGAAGTCATGCAGCAGATAAGGAAGCTTAGGGTCAAGAATCTCAACGCCAGATTGGAGGCCCTAGGATTTCAGCCTCAGGTCAGGCGGATTGGTCCTGGCAGCTGGGAGGAGACCTACTGCAGTTAAATCAGGTGACGGGCTGTGTGGGTTCTGGACACCGACTAACTAGGATCACAGTGTGATCTGAGCCTGAAGGACTTGCTAGGGCTCTATGTGGACGTGGCCAGCCATGTATGTGTAGGTCTATGACTCTGGTTGTGACTCTGTGTGTGAACCCATCACAATTTAATGCATTTGTGAGACTGTGACTGATTGTGACTTAATGTGTGTGAGTGACTGGCTGAGGCCTTGAGTGTGTGAGAGAATGTGTTCCTTGTGTGCCTGCACGCCTGAGCATATGGATGGGGTTGTGCGTACGTGCTTAGATGCATCGCTGTGTCTGTGTGTCAGCACCGATGACTGTGTGTGCACGACTGTCGCTCTGCATGTGTATAATAATGCAATGTGTGTGTGTGTGTGTGTGTGTGTGTGTGTGTGTGTGTGGCTAAGTGCAGACGAAGGTGCCTGTGTGTGGAGGTGGAGGTGGACAGGGTGAGAACAGTGCAGGAGAAAAAGGGGACTTGCTTGAAAGGTCTCCCCAACCCCATTTTAATCAGAAATGGAGCAGCTGTTAGTCTGAATAGACACTGCACAACGGCAGACGTCTTAATCTCTTCTGCATTGTGATTCACTCAGCAAAGCCCTATTACTCAGCTTTTGATAGGAGCTTACTTGTCTCAAGTGTTTTCATTATTGCCCTAATACTATCTATTAACATACTGGAGGGAGCTCACTGCTGTCTGGAGCTGGCATCACTGGGCTTTTAAAGATTATGGGCCTTGCAAATACATAACATTTTACTGCCTTACAGACGTAATTCACTAGGGGGAAAGGACTCACGTAAAAAGATAGGTAAATAGATAACCAAGTGGCGGAGAGAGGGTGCTGGAGGGAGAAGGACAGTCTATGATCCAAACTCGGCTGTCATCTGTAGCTCAAATGACCACCTTTTGGGAAGAGGGGCCAGACAGACATGTCTCATTTGGGGCATCTCTAGCCTCAAATCCTTCATCTCTGGGTATCCTGGGGTAGGGATACTGCTGGGTAAGACCCCTGGCTTCTCTGAGGGGTGGTAGGAGGTGCCAAGTGGGACAAGATGCAGGGAAGGGTGTGATGGGAAAAATGGCAGAATTAGGTGCCAGGAGGCCCAGCTTCAAACCCCAGTTCTGCTGCTGATTTGCTGGGTGGCCTATGCTGCCATCTCTGCCTTGCTTCCTAAGCTCCAAGGGTGTCAGTCCTGGCCTCCGCAGGGGCTTGAATTGAAAAGATCTTGATTAACACCTCAACCTATTTCCCGAGAAGTGACTGAAGCAACAGTATCTCCAGCATCTCGGACCCGGCACAGAGCAGAACTGTCATCTGGTCTACCCACCACTTCTCTTCTTCACATTCCTGCCGTGTGAGTGCACACCCATGGTGAAAGGTCTCTCACTACTTTCTTTTTCCTTTTTGAAATATGAATGTACCTTAAACATTTTTGCTTGTTCTGGTGGTTCAAGATGGTACTTGAAGCACATACAATATCCTCCCTTTCTTCATCAAAGTTCATTGAAATTATAGGAAGATATATAAAAAGAATGCATAAAAAATAATAACACAGCCATATCCGCCCAAGAAAATGAGAAATTCTGGCATCAGCAGATCAGGAAAATTTGAAGATTTTCTAGAAAATAAAAAGCAGATAGAGTCAGATTTATGGAGAAAAGCAGAGTGGTTAGATCAGCACAGAAGAAATTGACAAGAGAGATAAAACTGTCTTTTTCAAGGGAGCCTTGGGGAGACTCCAAGTACAGGGAGCAGGAGCAGGCCATGGTGCAACCATCAGGTAAGGAACTGTGGAGTGAACAAATAGCTAGCCAGCCCCTTCCTCTCCCAACATCTTTAGTTTTATTCACTGATATGGAAGCCTGGTAGACCACTTTCTAAACAACATGACAAATTTACCTTAGGAGGTGTTGTCGGTGTTGTTGGCAGTGAATAACCTTCTCAGTATTCACATCCTTGTGGAGTTCCCTACACATTGACTTTGGCCAATGGAACATCAGCATGGGCCAATGTTGTTGGCTAATGGGACATTATCAAGAATGATGCAACTGGGGGGCTTGTCTGCCTGGAATACTCCCCTTTGGAACCTAACCATTTCTGTAAGGAAGTCCACACTATTCTGGAGAAAGAGACTCTGAAGGATTAAAAGCCATGTGGAGAAAGAGGCCACCTTGTGGAGAAGTTAGGTGCTTCAGCAGATGCACTGAAGCCTTCTTGGGCCTTCCAACCTAGCCCACCTGCCAGATGGATGCAGCAACACAAGTGGGTCCAGCCAATGCCTTATGAAGACTGAGACCTGGCAACCTAACCTATATAATAAAAGCCTAGGTGGTGTCATGCCCTTGTACAACATCGTCACAAGATGGCCACCACACGATGACCATGTGCACAGCAGAGGCAGGGCCTGGTAGCCACTCTGCAGCGAGGCCTGAGGGTCCTGTGGTTCTGCACGGTGCAGAGGAGGCCGGTCCTGGTAGAGGAGGCAGGTCTTGGCAGGGGAGGGCAGCTGTGGGTGATCAGGCCAGCAGGGGAGGGCAGTTGGGGATGATCAGGTCTGCAAGGGAGTGGTTAAGGGGCAATCAGGCAGGCAGGCAGGCAGGCGAGTGGTTAGGAGCCAACGGTTCCAAATTGTGAGAGGGATGTCCAACTGCCGGTTTAGGCCTGGTCCCACAGGAATTGAGCTTAATCCGGAAGTTGGACATCCCCCAAAGGGTCCCAGTTTGGAGAGGGTGCAGGCCAGGTTGAGGTATACCCCTCTTCCCCCCATGCATATGTGAATTTTGTGCACTGGGCCTCTAGTAGAATCATAAGAAATAAGAAGTCATTGTTGTTTTAAGGTACTTTATTGTGGGAAGTTTTGTTATGTATCACTAGAAACCTAACAGGGGAGGATGACAATGTAGGTGTTAGGATCAGAGAAGCAAAACAACTAAATCTCTGTAGTGGGATTAGAAGGAGGGAAAGAAAGAGAAGACGATGAGGCAGCCATACTCAGGAATGAAATATAGTAAAAGTGCTTACATACAGAATAAAGTCTTTGTTACTTCAGCAATTCTGAGGGCTCCCAGCCTGCTTGTGTGCAGTCCCCTCACTCCTCCTAAAGGGAATCCCACAGTGAGCAAGCCCCCTGCATCCTCTCACTTACACAGAGCTGCAGATGGCCTCCCAGGAGAAGACCCATCCTGGAAGCAAGTCTACACAGCCATGAAAGAAGCTCACACCCGTCTCTTGAATATATTAACCAGCCTAATTTTAAATTTATGAACCTGAAATGACCATCACGGAACACCTTTGAGGCATATCAAGAGTATGAAAACAGAAAGATGAAACACCAAAATAATTCACCTTAGAGGAAATGGAGATAATGTAGAAAACAGAAGGAAACTTCAAAAGAATCTAGGTTGCATCCTCAGAGAAAGCCCAAAGAAATTTGCTCTTATAAATTAAGAGTACATTTCTATGGAAAGAAGCAATCAAATAAAAAAAATCATTCTTGAAAATTAAAAACATGAAGATAGTCAAGAAAATTCCCTAGGTGGTAGAGTGAAAACACAAAGAGATACAAAATGTGAGAAGATTAAAGACCTAAAACTTACAGGAGTTCTAGACTGGACTGAGATAATAGAGACTAGAGGTGATGAAAATTTAAAGATATTATTCAAAATATTTTGAGAGCTAGAGAAATCTGAGTCTCAAACTATAAAAAGGCCCACCAAGTTGTAAGCAGGAAACAATAAAAAGACACATATCCTGGTAACATTTCTAAATTACAAAAATAAAAACAAAATTCTCAATGCATTTGGATTATTTTGAACCTGCAATTCGATGTCAGCCAAACTACCAAGCATGAAAGCAAATCCAAAATTTTTTCTGACAAGGACAAAGGAAATTTACAACTCATTATTGAAGCAATACTTTATGCACTGCAGAAAAAACAAAAAAGGAATTCAAAAAGAGAATGTCATAGCATTTCTTTAATTTTTTTAAGGAAACTTGAAAATGTCTAAGAGTCTGAATAATAAATAAATATAAATCTATAAATATTCATATAATTTTAAAGAAATGATTAATATAAAAAGTATATAAGTAAAGCAAAATAATAATACCTGAAATTAAAATTTCAACAAAATTTGAAAGACAGGAGGGAATTTAAAATAATATTAGAAGCAAAAAGTGCTTAAATAAGTTTATTAAAAATTTAGATCACTAGAAAACTAGAAATAGTACATATAACTTGCCAAAACAAAAACAAAAACAAAACAAAACACAATAGAGCCAGGCTGGTGGGCTTCGTGGTTGACCATAAACCAATGCACCAAAAGGTCAACAGTTCAGTTTCCAGTCAGAGCAATGCCTGGGTTGTGGGCTTAATGCCTGGTGGAGGCTATGCAAGAGGTAGCCAAGCTATGTTTTTCTCTCATCGACGTTTCTTTCTCTCTCCCTCTCCCTTCCCATCTCTCTAAAAAATAAAAAAAGCACATCTTTTAAAAAATAAAATAGAAATAAAGAAAACTTGGTCAAACAGAAAGCAGGGGAGAATCCAAATATATCAAAATCACAATAAATGCGAATGGGTTAAACTCTGCTATTAAATGACAGAGAGTTTCAAAATGAAAGAAATCTCAACAACATACAGATTGTACATATATGTATACAATAATATATATGTGTGTGAGTACAAGCATATCCACTCACAATTTAGTTATTTTAAAGAGTCACATTTAAAATAACAATACAAAAAAGTTTTAAAATAAAAGGATGGAAAATAAATATATGCTAACAAAACAAAAATAAAGACATAGAAATATCAGTATATGCCTTTTTAAAAATTGATAGATTAAGTAACCAAAAATATGTAAAGCTATAGGAAATTTCAAATAATAGAACAAAAAACTGAGGTTTATGTAAGAAATTTTATTGAATTAATAATACACATTTAACACATTCTTTTTATTTTTATTTTATTTTTATTTTTTAAATATATTTTATTGATTTTACACAGAGAGGAATTGAGAGGGACAGAGAGTTAGAAACGTCAATGAGAGAGAAACATCAACCAGCTGCCTCCTGCATACCCCCTACTGGGGATGTGCCCAAAACCAAGGTACATGCCCTTGACCAGAATCGAACCCGGAACCCTTCAGTCTGCAGGCCGACGCTCTATCCACTGAGCCAAACTGGTCTCAGCTAACACATTCTTTTTAATATCTATGTTACATTTGTAAAAATTGGCCATCCATTAAAATTTCTTAGTAAACTCTTAATTCTGAAAAGTGGAAGTCATATAGGCTACAATTTCTAACTACAATGTTTAAAAAACTGAATTCAAAGACAAAAGAGTAGCAAAATAATATAGCAAAAACTCAGTAACTTAAAATTTTTCAAACACTCGTTTATGTTACTCTCAGGCTAAGGAGAAACTCAAAATTGAAATGACTGTCTATAAATGAACAACACTGAGAGCACCATATAATGAAACCAATTGTCAAGGCTACGCTGCATTTATAGAAAAAAAAAAAAATGCATAGCCTTGGACTCATTTATTGGAAAACAAGAAAGAGAATCAAAACCAAGCAGCTGAGAAACAGAAAACTGGAATATGGAAAATAAAACCTCTATAGAAATGAAGGATTAATAGAGATAAAAGCAGAAAGTAATGAAATGAGAAACAAATGTAGGTTTGATAAATAAAACCAAATGCTGCCTCTTTCACTTATTTATATCCTAATGGCTAAAAGAAAAAAGAAAAAAAAAGAAGAAAAAAAAGGTAAGAATGCTAATATACATAGAAGAAATCAGATTATCAAAGATATACTTCTAAAATGGCACCTGGCCCAGAATGGAATTAATGATGAGTTATAGTAAATCTTCAAGGAACAAATAACTTCTGTTAGATAAATGGTTATAGAGCATAAAACAAAGATGGAAGATGTCTCAACCCATTCTGTTGGGCTAACATAACTGGAGTAGGCATCTGTTGTTTTGGTTCTTGGAGTTCATTCACCCTTCTAGCAACCACACCCTGCTTTTCCTCAGAAAGAGCTCTCTCCACCCTACTCTATGTCTATGAACTTCCAGGGCAGGTGACATCATCCCTAGTTCCAGGGCTGGGTCCACAAACTTCACCAAGTTTTGCTTTTCCCCAGCCACTGGAAAGAGTCAAGCATGTGATCCTGTCAAGAACAATGGAGCACAAGAGATTTTTTCTTTTTTTTTCAGTTACTTCTGGGAAAAAGTTGCCCTTGACATGAAGGTAGACCAGTCATTTGCCTTGTGGAGCCTGAGACCAAGCTGACACAAAGAAAAAGCAGAATCAAGAAAAGAGAGAAAATTTACATTGGTTACATCATGGAGCCCTGAATGCAGCCATGCCTTGAGGTATGCCCTCCTCTTGACCCTTCAGTTCTCTAATCAAAGACTAAATCCACTAAGGTTGAATCTTCTGTTATTTTCAACTGAAGCCATTAACCCTGACATATCAAAGCTGAATGAAGATATCACACACCAGAAAGTAGTACAGCCTTTTCTAGTCATACAGTGCATAAATAAAACAGTAGCAAATTTAATCTAGCCATATATTATAAGACCAATAAATCATAACCAAAGAGGTTTTATCCCAAGAATCAAGCATAGACTTTAACATTACAAATGAAACTGTTTTTTAATGCACTATAATGGTACATTAAAGAAAGAAAACTAAATGATGGTCTCTATAAGATGATAAAGATCTGTAATAAGCTTTCTTAACCAGATAAAGGATTCTGCAATGGTCAGTTTTAAGCATCTACTTGGCTAGGCTATGACCCCAGTTATTCAATCAAACACTAATCTAGGTGTTACTGGGAAGGTATTTTGTAATATAATTATAGTCCATAATCAGGTGACATTTAGTTAAGGGAGATTATCATAGATAATCTTGGTGAACCTGATTCAATCAATTGAAAGGCTTTAAAAGCAGAACTGAGACTTTCCAGAAAAAGGTATTTCGCCTTGGGGCTGCAGTTTCAGCTCATGGCTTAGAGTTTCAGCCTACTATAAATTTTAATACACATCTCCTAGTAGCTGTTTCTGTGATACAGCCCAGACTGATATAGACTTCTAATTGCAGCTAACATCACACACACTTGTGGACCATAGGTAACATTCCTTCTCAGGCAGGGACAAGACAAGATACTCACTCTAACCAACATTTAAAAGGATGATTGGAAAGGGTCTTACCGAGAAGATGCAATACACAGACTGATGCCCCTTCCTCCTACGGGTATCCACGTCCTAACCCCAGAACCAGTGACTATGTTAAAATACATGACAAAGGGGACGTTGCTGGTATAAGTTAAGGGTCTTGCGAGAGGAGATGATTCTGGGTTGTCCAGGTGGACCCAATGTAATCACAAGGCTCCACCACCTAATGGAGAAGAAAGAGGCAGGAGACTTAGAGTCGGAGAAGATATGAGTGAGTGATGTAGCCATAAGCCAGGGAATGTAAGTGGCATCTAGAAACTGGAAAAATGCAAGAAAATGGGTTCTCACCCAGAGCCTCCAGAAAGAATGCAACCATGCCAACCCATTTCAGACTTCTGACCTCCAGAATCTATATTATGAAAGGCCAGTGGCCGGACGCTGGAACGCTAAGACAACCTAACAACAGTCAGCAGGAGGTGCATAGAGCACCTCTCAGTCCCTCTCCCTATCCCACCCCGCCCCCCAACCCCCAGTGAGCCGCTGGTGGCAGTGGGGCGGGGCAGGGCAGCCAGCTGAGGCAAGTGGCAGCGAGCTACTTGCACACGGAGTCTGGGGTCCTATGGCGATGCAGTGGAGTCCGGGTCCGGGGTTGTGGGGAGAAGGCGGGTGTCTGGGTCTCGCACGATTTCACCCACTGGGCCTCCAGTAGTAAGATAAAGCTGTGGTTTGAAGCCAATAATCTGTAATCATCTGTTACCTTCTGTATTAGTAGGAAGCTAATACAGAAGGTAATATGTAAACAAAGACCTGAAGGAAGAGAGGGTGTAAGACAAAGTATGTATTAGGGAGAACTGAGTTTCAGATACAGAGAGAAGGAAAAGCAAGAAGGAAGGCTATTTCCGTCCCGCTAGCATGCAGCTCAAACCTCAGAACTCTGTACTTGCGTGGGCCCTTCCCAGACTCAGCGATGCATTCATGTGGTCATATGTGTTGCAAAAACGTCAAAAGTAAGATATCATAACCACAACTGGTTAAGACCACTTGATCTCTTTCTTGATTTTTCTACCATATCAATTCTCAGCACTGGAATTGCCACAGGCATTTGGGGAAAACTGAGTTGGAGATATCTGTAGTTTGAGTACAGTGGGCTATATTTGTGTGGTCCACAGCTTATTTCATGTTATTGGAAGTTATTGCCAGCTGTCTTGGAGCAAGAACAGCTTCTAGGAATTTGCCTACTACGCACTGTGTTGACTTACCCAGGATAGTGACCTGAGAGCTTTGAGTATTGTCAGCTCACAGAGTTTTTAAATATTAGTCACCGAGCAAGAAAATTTGAAAGACCCAGAAATCTTAGTTCATCTTAAAACTAGATAGAGTTTTCCAAAATTGACAATTCTAAAAAGTCACCAATAAGTTATGAAAGTAAAAGAAGCTTTAAAAAAAAAACTGTTAATAATAAGAAAATTAAAAAACAACAACAAGCCAGGACCGGTTTGGCTCAGTGGATGGAGCGTTGGCTTGGGGACTGAAGGGCCCCGGGTTCGATTCCGGTCAACGGCATGTACCTTGGTTGCCGGCATATCCCCAGTAGGGGGTGTGCAAGAGGCAGCTGATCGATGACTCTCTCTCATTGATGTTTCTAACTCTCTATCTCTCTCCCTTCCTCTCTGTACAAAAATCAATAAAATATATTTTAAAAAAAACAAAACAAAAAAACAACAAAATTTAATCAACCAGAGTAGAAAAGACCTTTGTATTCATTCTTTCCATGAAAAATATCTTGTCATGTGAAAAGCTTTAACAAAGAATATGAAGCCAAAAAAAAAAAAAAAAAATAGGGGAAAAGGTAATATAAAGGAATGCCAAACAATTAATTAATAGAAAATATTGTTAGTTAGTGAATTATGTCAGATGTTTGTGGTATTTATTTGCCTTTTACATTTTTGTGATTTGCTATGATTTCTTTTTTGTATAAATGAATATCTCCTTTTATTCCTAATTTAGTGCTTTTCATCTTTCTTTTTCTTAATGATGCCCTTCCCCCACAACTGAAGGAGAGAAATGGTGCAATAGCTGGAAATGATACTGAGCTCAAAAGAAGAATGCAAATACATATATTTATATATATTTATCTACATACATATAGATAGATACACACACGCACATACCAGTACATCTATCATAACTTTCTATTAAAGCATTACACATAGAAAAGAGTGCACAAGTCAGGAGCATCAAAGGCAGAAGGTTTTCCCAGTTTCGCTTATCCACTTAACTCCTACCTAGATCAGGAAAGAGGACATTGCTAGCATCCCAGAAAGCCCCTCATGCCCAGTCATCACCTGCTCCTTTCTCCTCAAGGTAACCACTATTCTAACCATAAATTAATTCTGCTATTTCAGTCATACGCTATGATTTTCACTCAACATTGTTTGCACGCTGTTGAATATAGCAACAGTCCATTCATTTCCATTGCTATAAAATAGGCCCTGTATGACCATTCCACAATCCCCATATCCATTCTGTCCCTTGATGAATGGGCATTTGGATTGTTTACTCTTTGTGCTGGTTTATTTAATGTTACCCTGAACATAATTGAGCATGTTTTTTGGTGCACAAGCACATGCATTTCTGTTTGGCTTATACAATAGGTGTGAAATTGCCTGATCATAGGGTAAGTGTATGTTCAGCTTTAACAGATATTGTCAAGTAGTTTTCCAAAGTGGTTGTATCATTTTACACTCCCACCAGCTGGGCAACGCAGTTGTTCCACATCCTTGTCAACACCTGGTACTCTCCAGGTCTTTTTTACTTTAAGCCTCCTTGGGAAAGAGATTTCGCTGGGATCCAGAAGAATAAATAAGAATTATCCAGACCAGGAGAAGAGAAATGAGTGTCCATGAAGAAGCAAGAAGTTGGGGGATCTGACTGGGGTGTTGTGCACAGGTAACTGGAAACCAGAAGCATCCCCAGGGAAAGGCTTGGCGACTGATTAGACATGAGGGGACAGGAGGGAGGAAGAGGAATGTCCGCATTTTTAAAATGTTAGCCTCAGGACTGCATGATTTATGTTCAGGAAAATTCACCCTTCTTAGGTGTACAGTGTGAGGAATTTTGACAAACATGTACAGTGGAGTAACCACTACCACAATCAAGTCATAGAACACTTCCATCACCCCACAAGGTCCCCTGATGCCCATTTAGACTCAACCCCTTCCCCCCAATGGCCAGTCCCTGGCAACCACCGATCTGCTTTCTGTCACTATAGTTTTGCCCTTTCCCAATTATCACAATGGGATCATACAGTGCCTAACCTTTCCGGCTGGTTTCTTTTATTCAGCATAATCCTTTTGAGATTCATCCATGAGACTGTGTGTATCAGGAACTTCGGTCTTATTACTGAGATGTAGTCCATTGTATGGATGTACCACAATTTATTCAATTACTCGTTGATGAGCATTTGGGTTTTGGGAATTTTTGTTTTCTGGTTCGGGCTATTATGAAGAAAACTGCTGGGAACGTTGGTGCACAGGTCTTTGTGTGTGGATAATCTTTTCATTTCTCTAGGGAAAATACCTGAGAGTGGAATTGCTGGATTCAGAGTAATGTCTTAACTGCATAGAAACTGCCAACCTGTTTTTTCTAAAGTGTGTATCATTTTGTATTCCCACTGGTAATGTGTATGAATTCCAATTGGTCTCGTTCTTGCCAGGACTTGATATTGTCAGTTTTCTTTAAATGATTATTATTATCACTTCCACCATTCTAAAAGTTGTGGGGTAATATTTCATTGTGGTTTTGATGTGCATTTCCCTAATGATTAATGTTGCTGAACATACTTGCATATGCTTAATTACCATCTGTATCTCTTCTTTGGCAAAATGAGCCTCAGAACTTCTCGTTTACATTAAATTCTTTGCAAAGGTCCAAAATACTTAATAATAAGTAAATATTAAATACTAAAGCTGGGGCCAGGAGTCCTGGCTGCTCAGTTTCTTCTACTATGGTCTCTATGGTCCCTCCTCCCAAGCCCTGACCTTTCAGAGGGCTCCCCAGAGCAGTGTTTCAAACCAGCTAGGCTCTTGATAGCTAGTCTCCAAAGATGACTTCCCAGCTAGCTACACCTTCCTGTATCCAGGCTCTTGTGTAATTCCCCTCCCATGCCGAATCTGGGTCAGCCCTGTAACCAATAAAACACAACAAAAGTGATGCCTCATGACTCCTGGAGTCGGGTCAGAAGAAGCCATAAAGCTCCCGCTTTAGAGAGCGCTCTCTGGGAGAAGCCAGTTGCCATGTAAAAAGCCTAACAATGTCAAGACCACTATGCTATGAGAAAGCCCAAGGTAGCCATATAGAGAGGTAGCGTGGAGAGAGAGAAATAAATGCCTGGCCAGCCCCCAGCTACTCCAGCCTCCCCAACCCAGACTCCAGACATGTGAGTGAAGGAGCCTCTTGGATGTCTCATCTAATCAAGCCTTGGAATGACTCCAGCCCCAGCTGTCTCTGACTACCACCCTACCAGAATCCACAGTTAGAACTACCCATTGAAGTCAACCCTCAAAACCATGAAGATAAAAGTAAATTGCTGTTTCAACTAAGTGTTGGAGTAGTGTGTTAGGTAGCAATAGCTACTTGGGACATGGACAATGACCAGTCTTGGGGTCTGGCTGACTTGGAAAGATAGCGGGATCTGAGTCGAGGAACAAGAGAGAGGACTTTGGATGCTGCCGCGTTCCTTCTTTTTTCTTTCTACATTAAAACTCCCTGGATGTCATCTTCTATCCTTACACTGTCAGTGCCAGAATCGTGGGTGGCTACAAGAAACGGAGACTGAGCAAGAAACAGGAACTGAGAAAGTCAAAGCAGATGCCAGGCCCAGGAACGAGCCCAGCTCCGACAAAATAGTAAGAACAGTAATGCCTTACATGTTCTCAGTCCTTTACAGTTTCTAAAGCACCCTAAAATGTGTTATCTTCTTTGACCCTCATGCCAGCTAGGTGTGGGAGAGTATTATGACTCCCATTTAACTGGAAGAAGAAACAAAAGGTCAGGAAGGTTAAGTGTGATAGAGAATTAGGACTAATTCAGAGCTGCCTTCGGATGGGGGCTGGGAGCAATAAATCAATTAGGATAAAAAGTTGGTAAAGGCAAAGTCAAGGCCTAATTATTTACTGAGCACCTTCTGGCACTAGACTATGTTCTTGCCTCACTTACTCCTCATGACAATCCTGTAAGGTAGATGAAATTACCATCCTTATTTTGCACCAGATCTCTGCCACCACCACTCAGAGGTGTTGCCCCCAACACTCACCCACCCAACCCACCTTGTCGTCATAAGGTCATTACCAATTCACCAGCCATTGGCTCTGGGGCTGGAACCTTATGCCTAGATGATGAGCACAGTGTCCTAGCGGACCTCTTTACCACACCTGGTGTCCTCACTTCCCTTAATCCTCATCTCTGAGCAGGCCATTTCTATGTTCAGAAACCCTCAGGGGCTTCCAGTAGACAAGGCTTTTCATCAATCTGCCACCATGCCCGTTCCTAGTTATAGGGATTCATCCATTCATACATTTCACAACTAATTATCAAATGCTTGCTGTGTGTCAAGCACTGTATGAGGGAGGACAGCATTGTGTACAATAAGATAGACACCTTCTTTGACCACAGGAGACTACAATCTAGCAGTGTATATAAACGAGTTCCCTAAGGCACCAAGACATTTGTAGAGAATGATGGAAATATACTAAAGGGAGAGTGACCTAATCTAAGGGTGAGATGAAGAAAGTAGTGGGATGAAAGGGAGAGAGTTGAGGGGGAGAAGCATGTGCAAAGGCCCTGTGGCAGAGAAAGATGCACATGCAAGGAGAGAAGATGAAACAGGAAAGAAACTAGATAATGTGGGGCTTTACAGGTCTCATGAAGGATTTGATTGCGAAGTGAATATAGAGCAGAGATGGTGATGAGGAGTTTTCGATTAGTAGTTTGACCTGTCTGCTGATTCCACTTGGACACAAGATCAAACCTCAAATAACTGGTTCCTGGATCTGGTCTCCCAGTGTGGAGCTCTTACCTCATCAACTTTCCTGTAACTCTGTCTTGTACACATTACCCTCTGGCACTGGTGGAAGCCTGGAGGAACAGAGATAATTAATTGCCTATCCAACATCCAACCATTGTTCTTAATAGAAATCCAGTTGGGCTCAGAAATTCCCCCTCCTATGTGGGGCCTGTGCTTCAGAGCAGCTGGTCCCAGTCCCAGAAGAGAATTATGACTGGCATGAATCAATGTTGACAATTCCACTCCCCTGCCAGTGATAGATTTAGAAACCAGCATGCAAGGAAGAGCCTGATGGGAGACTTCTGGGAAAGGACTCTCATTTAGAGACACCCAATAGAAGAGTGTCTTTTCTTCACAGGACATTGTATTGTCTACGTCTAGATGGGATGCCTGGATCTCAGGCAGCCCTTTTGTGATCATGAGGACAAAATGAACACAGAATAGCAACAAAAGACTGAAAGTGAACCTGTGCCTTGATGACACCATTGAGTTACTGTACAGAACTCCTTCTCCTTCTCCAGAGGGAGTTCCTGTCATAGGAGATCATGCATTTTCTCATCATTTAAGACTGCTGGGTTTGAGGTGTTCTGTCACTAATATCTAAGAGCCTGATATACTTCTGTCCCAGGCACCCCTGTTCATGTTCTGAGCCTCTTGGATGAGGTTAAAATTCATATGCCTGTTCATATGCTCATATCTGACCCTAGATTTTGAGACTCCCTATCATAGCACTCCTTTTACCTACCAGAACACTCACCTTGCTGGTGATCTGCATATGGCACCATAGCTCTCTTTCTCTTTAGCCCCCATCAATCTAGCTTTAGACCTTTCACCATGCCTTAGACCTTGGTTCCCTCAACATAACTTGTGTCTTTTTGCATTGCATCCATGCCATTATAACTGAGGATAAAAAGGCTCTGCCAAAGTCCTGGCTGTTCTTTAGCTGAGCTGCCCTTTGTCTGGTCCCCTGGCTTATTCAGTAAGAAATCAGACAGAAGTTTCTTCACGTGTTGAACATGGCAAGACTGTAAGCAGGAAACTAAGTCAAGGCAGAGCTTGGGACAATCAGGAGGCAATGAGGAAGGCAAATGCAAGATAATAATTTAGGACCAAGAACTTAGAAGGCAGGTCATGGAGGAAGTGACTGTGAAGAGGCCTGTTTGGATTTTAAAAAACAACAGCAGTGTAAGTTATAGACACAGGTCTGCCAGGCTGAAGAAGTTGGTTGAAGGAGGTGGGCAAGGCTGGATGCCCCTTTAGATACCTGACATCCCATCCCTCCTCATGCGGGTCATCACCCAGGGTCTAGTGTAGATTTCAAAGTTCCCGTTGAGTAAACTACTAATTCCCTAGTTAGAGTGGTTCAGACTTTGACTCCAAATCAACTCAACATACAGAACGCCTACTCCTGCACTAGGTGCTAGAAATGCCATGATGAATAAACAACAGCCTCTGCCTACTAGAAGCTCATTGTCACCAAAATGGTTTGCTGTCCCAGCCCCAAGTCTTACAGAATCAATCTGTCCCTGTTCCCCATTGCTAAAACCAGAACATTCTCCTCTTCCCTCTGCATTCTCTTTTCCTTGTGATTCCTGAATATTTACCTCTGCCAGAAAGTTTTCTCTGACTCTCACCATCGGGCTCATTTTATGCCATTCCAGCAACTCTTGGAAATTCCTATTGAACTATGTCCAGCTGGGACTCACACAGCATGTATCCTTTCAGCCTTCCGAGGTAGGTGGGTATGTGTGTGTTCACCTCATTACAGCCAAAGGTCATGTCCTCCAATGCATTGCCAACTGAACACCTTTGGATGCCAACCTGAGCCAAGGTCTTCCTGCCCTTTACTCTCCCCAGGACCCCGTCCTGCTTCTCTCGATGTCTCCCCTTGATGTTCTGCCAAGATCTCAGCCTCATCTCACCCCAAACTGTCCTTCCAGCCTGCCTTCCCTCCCATTGCCCCATTCTTGGTTTGTAGCCACATCAGCCTCCCAGGCACACTGCCTCAATACCCCTGACTCATTCCAACACACACACACACACACACACACACACACACACACACACACACGATGTTGTAATAGCCACAGCTGCACAAGATCTTCACTCTTGTGAATAGCACCCGCAGTCACATGATACAAAACTCCCACTCTTTCCTACAAAACTTATGTCAAATTCAGAGGCCTGGTCAGTCCCACAAAAATAAAGTTGGACATATAAAATCATGTGTATGATAAATACATGTATGCCATGCACAGCTTTGGGTGACAAGGTTTTCACCAGGAGCATTCTGGGAAAATGGAACACCGTAAAGCCCAATCTTCTTGAACCTAGACCCGGGCCCTGAACCCATCAATCCTACTGGGAGAGGAGAGCAGGCAGTGCCTTTCCTCTGCTTGACAGCCTTGTGAGTTGTGCCTGCTTCATGGCCCTTGGTGGCATAATTCACCCTCAATGCCCACAGGATGGCTGCCCACCCTGGCATTTTGCCCAACTTAAACTCCAGGCCTGCCTGTGCCTGTCCTTCTGACCCCAGAGCCAAGCTGTGTCCACAGCTGGGGATGGAAGTAGGGCATGAGGTCCCATAAGGCTCTGTCTCCCAGGAAAGAGAATCACAAGATGTTTCTATCTTCCAGGATGCCCTGTGCTGAGCAGTTGGCCAGGGACACCAGGACAAGCTCTCCTCTATGCCCAGACCATGGTCAAATCCATCTGCCTTAAACAAACTGCCAAAGAGGATCCCAGCAGCCTGACCCTGGGGCTGCTAGAAGCTGCTGCTTCCATCACTTTGTCTTCCCCTTTCTACACCTCCAAACCCACACTCAGTCTGCCACAGCTCTGGGGCTGCCTTCCTGAGGATGGACAGTTCCTGAGCCCTCCCAGGAGCTGATGCTCATTGCTAGGGCAGTGGCAGTGTGGGTGAATAGACAGGATGAATTACTTACATACTGGTGTGACTGCATGGAGGACCCGGGTGATTGGAGGAAATAAGGCAACAGGAGGATCTGACAAAGACCCAGAGTTGCAAGGCAGCTTGCTATTGACTCCAAAACAAGGAGGACAGTTTTCCTTTTCATCTGCCGAGAGCTGGGCACAAGGCTGTCCCTCTGATTGCAATGCAGGGTCTGGTTCAGTCCTTCCAACATCCTGCTAGCAGATTCTGGGGAATCTTGTCAAGAACTGCTCTTTTAACCTGTTGGCATCCTTTTCTGTCTTAGAACGTTATTTATTTACCTTTGTTCCCTCTCTGGTCCTTTTTGGGGAAAGATCGAATAAGCAAACATCATTGCGATAACGGACCAACCATTTGGAAAACAACAAAGCTGAAATCATACTTCACTCTTTACACAAAAATAAATTCAAAGGGATAAAAACATAAATGGTAAAAAGTGAAACCACACAAGTACTAAAACAAAGTGAATATTTGTATTATCTTAAGGATAAGTGGCCTCTCTAAGAATGACATGAAATACAAAAGTTACGAAGAAAAGGCCTTGTAGACTTAACCACATAAAAATCAAGTACTTTTGAAGGACAAAAAATTAAATAAGATTGAAAGTCAGGATAAGGTAGAAAAACATTAGGAATATTAGCTCTAATCTATAAAAGAACTCCCACAAATGTCCAAAAAGATAAATACTCCAATAGAGAACTGGGCAAACAACATGATGAGACAATGCACAAAAGAAATATGAATGCCCATTAAGAACTAAATATGCTGATCAAAGAAATACAAATGAGAAATCAATTGTCACCTATCAGGGGGCAAAAGGTTTTTCAAAAACTGACAAGGGTATATGTCACTGCCAATGGTGTAAGGAAAGGAGATCTCTCGCACACTGTGTTCATGGATTGGAAGACTTAATAGTGTCAAGATATCAATACTACACAAAGCAATACACAAGCATAGACCAATAGAATAGAATGGAAATCCCAGAAATAAACCCTTGCATATATGGTCAAATGACATTGATAAGTTTACCAGACCATTCAATGGGGAAAGGGATAGTCTTTTCAACAAATGGTGCTGGTATAACTAAATATCCACATGCAAAAGAATGAAGTTGGATGCTAACCTAACACCATATACAAAAATGAATTCAAATGGATTAAATACCTAAACATAAGACCTAAAACTATAAAACTCTTAGAAAAAACACATAGGGCAAAACTTCATGACAATGGACTTAGCAATGACTTTTTGGATTTAACAACAAAGGCACAGGCAAAAAATAAATACATTGGGCTTAGTGACAATTTAAAAATTTTGTGCATCAAGGGTGAAAAAATAACCTGCAGAATGGAACAAAATATTTGCAAATGATATATGGGATAAGGCAGTGGTTGGCAAACCGCGGCTCTCGAGCCGCGGTTTGCCTGCCACTCTGTTGACTAATGAGTTTGCCGACCACTGCCTTAGGGAAAAACACTTAAAAAAATTTTTAATAATGTACTAATGTCTTTAACCTGAAGTCAAAACTTCTGGGTAAGGGTAATGCCTTATAGCAGTGGTCGGCAAACTCATTAATCAACAGAACGGCAAACCACTGCTCACGAGCTGCATGTGGCTTTCGAGCCTCAGTTTGCAGACCACTGGAAGGGATTAATATCCAGAATACATAAAGAAATAATACACACAACAAAAAATAAACCAATTCAAAAATGGGCAAAGGATTTGAATAGACATTTCTCTAAGAAAAATACACCAAAAATGGCCAATAAACACATGAAAACATGCCCAACATCCTAATCTATACCAATAAAAGGACAATATGCTAATTAGGCCAGATAGACCAGACATCATTCCAGATGTCTGTCCTTCCTGACAAAGCTGGGGGCATGGCCAGCCTGCAAACTGTTGGTGGCCCAGTGGGGACCCCCACCCCAATCGGGGCATGGCTGGCCTACAAATCCCTCAGCCCCTCGTCCCAGCCAACTCCCCACCCCCAGCAAGGATATCCCACCCTGATCTGGGCCCCCTTCAGGGCAGGCCAGCTGGCCCCCACTCATGTACCAGGCCTCTATCCTATATAATAAAAGGGTAATATGCAAATTGACCCTACTGGCAAAATGACCAGAATGACCACTGGACCAGACACTATGAGGCGTACTGACCACCTCTTAGTCCCTTTCCCTGGCCGGCAGACTCTGATTGCCTGATGACAACCCACAGCAGGGGCGGGGCCAGAGAGTAGGTGGAAACATCCAACCTCTTGGTTCCTTCCCCCAGCCATCAGTCACCAATCACCCAATGGCGAACAGAGAATCATGGGTGGGTTGGGGACGTGGGGGAGACCAGCTGTGGGCAACCAGGGAAGATGGCTCTGATCACAGATCAGGCCTAAGGACCATACCCATGCACGAATTTCATGCACTGGGCTTCTAATTATTAAATAAATGAAAGTCAAAACTATAATGAGCCCTAGCTGATTTGGCTCAGTGATTTGGCTCAGCCTGTAGACTGAAGGGTCCCAGGTTCAATTCTGGTCAAGGGCACGTGTTCAGGTTGTGGGCTTGATCCCCAGTAGGGGTCATGCAGGAGACAGCCAATCAGTGTTTCTCTGTCATCATTGATGTTTCTGTCTATCTCTCTTCCTCTACCTTCATCTCTGGAAGCAATAAAAATGTTTTAAAATAATAAATAAATAAATAACCTTTAAAAAAAAAACTATAATGAGATACTACCCTGCGCCTTTTAGGATGGCTATTATAAAAAAAAAAACAAAAACAAAAACAGAAAGTAACAAGTGTTGGTGAGGATGTGGATACTGGAACCCTTGTGTATTGTTGGTGGTAATATAAAATGGTACAGCCACTATGGGAAAAAGTATGGTGATTCCTCAAACAAGTAACAATAGAGTTACCATATGCTTCAGAAATTACACTTCGAGATAAATAACCAAAAGAATTGAAAGCATGATCCTGAAGAGATATTATATACCCATACTCATAGCATTATTTACAATAGCTAAAACATGGAAGCATGGATATATGGATAAGCAAAATATGGCATATACATAACATAGAATATTATTTACCCTTAAAAAGAAATAAATTCTGATATATGCTAAAACATAGATGAATCTTAAGGAGATGTGCTAAGTGAAATAAGTGAGTCACAAAAAGACAAATACTGTAAGATTTCACTTCTATGAGGTGGTACTTGGACAGAAAGTGGAATGATGGTTACAGGGCCTGGGGGCGGGAGAAAATGCTGTGTTATTATTTAATGGGGACAGGGCTTCCGTTTTACAAGATGAAAAGAGTTCTGGAGATGTATGACGGTGAGAGTCACACAGCAATGCCACAGGACTGTCAATTTAAAAAAGGTTAGGATGGTAAATTGTATTGTTATAGGTATTTTAGCACAATTAAAAAAAAATTGGGAATGCCCTGGCCAGTGTAGCTCAGTTGGTTGAGCATTATTCCATACACCAAGAGATCACCTGTTAGATCCTGATCAGGGCACAACATGCCCAGGTTGCAGGCTTGATCCCCAGTAGGGGGAGTGCAAGAGGCAGCTGATTGATGTTTCTCTCTCTCTCTCTCTCTCTCTCTCTCTCTCTCTCTCTCTCTCTCTCTCTCTCTCTCTCTCCCTCTCTCTCTAAAACCAATAAAAACATATTTTTTAAAAAATATTAGTAATAAAAACTTAAAAAAAAACACACACACACAAAACGTGACAAGGGTATCTATCATTAGCAAGGATGTAAGGAAAGTGACTCCCTCCTGCATTGCTGGAGGGAGAGATGAGAACAGGGTGAGTGTTCCTGGAGGCCAGTGGGCTAATTACCCACAGCGGTAGCGAAGACATGCAGCCCTCTCTACACACCAGACATCCTTCTAAGTGTGCTTTACATGTAATAATTTCCTTAATCCGAAGAGCAATTCCTCAAAGTAAGTCTTATCATCATCCCTATTTTACAGATGAGAAAACTGAAGCCCAGAGAGGTTAAATAATTTGCCCAAGGCCCCTTGGCTGGGGAACAGCAAAATTGGCGTGGAATCCCAGGCATCTAGCTCTGCTATGCTAAATTATCCCAAAATGCTAATTGTGCAAACCCTTTGTCCTAGAAATTCCCCTCCTGGGAATCCATCTTAAGGAGTTAATTAAGCAAGTGCACAGAGATGTGTGTACAAGGACGTGGCTCTCTGTGTCTAATATATCAGAGGAAAAATGGGAACAATATAAATGCTCATCAGTAGGATATCCATTGACTAAATTATGTTACTTCCATAAAAAACAGAATGCTATGCAACCATTAAAAAAGTATGAGGTATGTTTCTAATTCACTGATACAGAAAGATTGCAGCAACATATTGTTGAGTGGAGAAACAGGTTGCAAAACAGCATGCAGAGTATGATCCCATTTAGGTAAAATTATACATATATCATTCAAGATCTGAGAGGATGCTCACCAAAACGCTAAAGGTTATTATCTTGAGATGGCAGAGATTTCAGAGAATTTTTATTTTCTCCTTTCTTCCTTTCTTGTGTTGTTTGGATTTTGTGCAGTGAGCATATATTATCTTTGTAAGGAGAGGCAATTTTTTTTTTTAAATGAGCCTGCTGGAATTGGCGTGTCCTTATTTGTATCTCTCTGCACTTTGTTCAGCCAACCTATAATGAGAACCTACTATGCGTTAGGCCCCGGATTGAGAGGCAAAAGAGAGAAAGGGACTCTTAGAAGGTATGGTGTGTGCGTGTGTGTGTGTGTGTTTCGAGAGGCGGTGGGGGTCGAGGTGAGGGAGGACAGAGACAAGCCACAGTAGGAAACCTGGGGAGAGAGACGCCTACACTCTGCTTGACTGAGACAGAAATCAGACTGGAGCAGAAAAGGCTCCAAGAACATGCGCCAGAGAGGAGGGAAGATGAAAAGGTACAGACACAGACAGGTACTTGGTATGAGCACCATGTCTCACTCCCAGGTTGGCTAATGCTGTCCTGTTAATGAAGTGAGTGATTAATAGCCAAGGGGATAGAGAGCTGGTATATGAGATTAATCCCAGTTAATGAATCCATTGTTAACGGCATTAAATAGCAACGGGGGCGGGGGGGGGGTGTAAGAGGAGGCAGCCTCCTCTCAGCACATCCAGGCTGGGCTGGCTCTACCGTTCCTGGGGTGAGGAGGCGGGGGGGGGGAGGGGGGGAGGGGAGGAGGTGGACAAGCGGTGAACATGTACTGCATGCCTACTAGAACCGGCACTTTCTCACACTCTTCTGTGCTAGTCCGGTGGCTTCTATAGCCACCTTTCACGGGGGCTGGGCCGTGGACATGACAGCTTGCCCCTGTGCCCATTCCCCCCGCCCCAATGGCCCTACCCTCACAGACCTGACTCCAGGCCAGGCTCTGCAGGTCAGGCCACACTCCCTTTAAGGGTCTGCTGAGTGACAAGGTCCAGGAAGGGGGTGGAGGGTGAAGAGAAGCAGTCACTGGTCACTGGAGACAGGAGGACATGGAGGGAGAACGAGACGCGCTTTCCCAGAACTGGGGCACGAAGGGCCCTTCATGAAGGCAGAGAAAAGGTAGGCGGCAGAGTCCTTCTTGGAGGACAAGAGTCCAAAGGTGAGGTGGCCTGGCTGTGCACTGCCTCTCTTCCCCGGGACCCCGGCCTCAGACTGTCAATGCATCAAAACAGAGAAGTCTCTCTCCCCAGGCTGCCTCGCCCCTGGTTCCAGCTGACCACCTAGGGCAGGGGTGGGGAATGTCTAGCCAGTGGGCCCATGAAATCATTTGGTCTGGCCCTGCCAAGGCATTAGGGGTGAGCTAATTAAATGTTTGACCACATACAGCAGGCTCATCTTTAAGTGGGTAATTTTGTATGGCCGAGAAGGATGTTTTAATAAATCTCTAAACGGCCCTTGGCAGAAAAAGGGGTCCCTACCCATGACCTAGGGCCGTCTGCGTGGGAGCCTTGGGCTCACTCCTGCCCATCCCAATGCTTCCCTGGGTGTAGCAATAACATCTCCTGCGCCTCAGCTTGTCTGGTTCCTATGCCAGAAGCTGAACAGGAGCTGATTGGCTCGGCCCTCGCAATAACTCTGAGTAATAGCATCACTGTTCCCATTTCACAGATTAGAACACTGTGGCTCAGGGACAGACACTGCCTTGCCCCGGATCAGTCGTACTTGGTTCCAGATCTATGCTCTCACTGCAACTTCTTCTTCCCCTAGGCCAGGGGTCCTCAAAGTGCAGTCTCCACCCCAGCAGCAGTGGCGGCAGCACCAACTTGTTAGAAATGCAGTTCCTGGGCCTCATTCCAGAACTGCCAGGGGTGGGCCCCTCGTGTGTGTTTAACCAGCCTGGATGCCTCTGAGGGCCACTGCCCTGTACACTGCTTCCCCGTGGGCAGCGGAGGACTCTTCCAGGGTGGTGCCCGGTGAGCCCCCTGAGTCCTCCAGCTCCTCCCCACACGGAAGCACCAGGGGCCCTTCACCCCGACAGGTGCACTCCGCGTGATTTCATTCTATCCTCCGGCTTGAAACATTTATTTGCTGACAACTTCCCAATTTATATCCTCGGTCCTGACACCTCCCCTGAACTCTCATCCATCCAGCCACCTACCTGCCATCCCCATCTGGAGGTCTGGAGGCATCTTGAAATTAAAGTCCCCTAACCTGTTCCTCCCCCTCCCCTCCTCTAAGAAAATGGCAACCACACGGACCCAGTAGTTCAGGCCCGAAGACTTGGAATTGTCCTTTTCTCTTTATCTCAAAGCCCACATCCAAGCCAACAGCAGACCCTGTTGGTTCTGTTTGTGAAATATATTTCAAATCGAGCTGCTCTTTGCCACCTCCGCATCTATCACTGTGCTCCACACTGTCTCTCTTCTCACCCGGACTCACACGGTCGCTCCATAATTAACCCCTCTGCTCCCACTCACGCCCCTTCCAGCCTTGACTATAATCAGTGGCCAGTGCGATCCTTTTAAAACATAAGTCCGAGATTATGTCACCTTCCTGGTCAAACTCCTCCAGTAGCTTTCCCAAACAAAATACAGAATGAAGTTCACAATCCTTGCCTGACCTCCTAAAGCTCCGTATAATCTACAACCCTCACATCCCTCACTCTCCTCCGATCTCATCCACCTCTCGCTTCACCTGCCGGCCACACCACCGCCACACCTGCCTTCTCGCTCCACCTTGATGACGGCAAGCAGGCTCCCACCGCAGGGTCTTTGCACAGGCTACTGCTAGTGTGGCTATTGCTTCATTCAGTTCTCGGCCGCCTGCCTCCTGATCCTCACTCAGCTTTGTTTTATGCACAGCACTCCTTTCACTTGCCATTGTGCCACAGATTTATACCCTTTACTTTCTCTCTCCCCTACCGGGCTGTGAACTCCACGGGGACAGGGACTTTTCATTTGCTCTGTAGCTAGAACCACGTCGTCCACGGGAGGCACTCAATCTGTAGTTGCTGAATGAATGAGTGAATTTCTCTGTACTTCTCTTCCCCACTTGTAAAAAAATAGGCATATTCACTTCATAAAGTATCTACAAAGACTGAATACATATGTTAAAATACTTAGCTTGTGATGGACATTAAAAAAAAAAAAAAAGCTTTTTGGATCTTCCCTTCCCTTGCTTAAGAATCCATGCTGGCTCCGTATTTTCTACCACCTTCCGTGTGAGCCTTGACCTGGCCAGGCCATGCTGGTCAAGGGCTGACCAGGGTTTGCCAAGAACTGGCAAATAGCCAGACTACAATCTGCCTTCTCTCTGCCCCTGAAAGAAACCAACAGTAAATTCTCATCTACATGATGCTTTACAGTTTGCCTTACCCTGATGTCAAACAGTCTTCCCAACCACCCAAGCTCATACCATTATTACTCTTACAGATGAGGACGCTGACCGTGTGAGGCTGCCGGATGGTAGTGTCCAGGTGTGGCTGAGATGGGAATCACCCCGAGTCATTTGAGGTCAATTCCCCAATTCTTTCTTCTGCTTCAGGGTTCTACTTCCCACCTTTCTCTCGTGCCTGGACTGCCCTTCCCTCCGCGTCAAGTCCCAATTCTACTCTTGCTCACCTGTCTCCTCCTCCTGGAAGCCCTCCTGGCTCTCCCTCTCTCCTCCAAACTTCTCTAGGATGTACTGCCTCTGCACTCTCTTCCCTGTTTCCTGATCGTCTCCCTTGTGTATCCTCTCCTCAACTACAACAGTAGTGACACATACTTTTTAAATTACATTTGCTCATTTGCTATAAAGACAAACAGATCAAAGAGATATTGAGGGAAAAGCCGAAGTTCCCCTTCACAGTCCCCTCCCCAATCCCACTCCTCCTCGGAGTAACCACTGCCAACAGCCTGGCCTGAGGGCTGGCAGCCCCCTCCCAGGCATTTACCCACCTACACTTGCTCTCGCGTGCTTACAACAACGCTTAGTAGGTGTGATCATGCCACTCCTATTCTCCAACCTGATTTTTTTGACTTGGCAATAGTGATTGTGCCCTGTGCACGCTCAGCCCCACTTTGGAAGAGCTGTACGACCGAGGAGGCGCCAGGATTCATTAGTCCATTTCTCTGGTGATGGACAGTGGGCCGTTTCTGATTGTCCGTCCTCAGAGAGCCCCTGCCCCAGCAGCCCGTGGAGACCTCTCTGAGCACGCGCACGTTCCTACGGGAAGGAGAGCTGAAGTGGAGTGGCAGGAGCAAGGCTGCCCTCCCAAGAGACTGGGCCACTTTAGACTCCTTGGTGGCCCACACACCGACCCTTCACTCTGAATTTACAAAGCACCTCCATAAGCACTATTTTATTTGCTCCTCACAAGAACTCTGAGAGGCCTTGAGTACCATTTCACCAGCGAAGACTGGAGTTCAGCCCCATCCTGTCACTCTCCAGAGCGGCTGCTCAGATCTGAGCTGGTACAGACCAGACAGGTCCCCAGACCCTGGAAGCGGGGGGTGTTGGAGGGCACATGTGCCCCTCAGGAGTCACAGCGGGGTCAGGAGCAGCAGAGGAGCAGGGGGACTTGGGTGGGGGGGGGTAAAGGTGGGGCACTTCCTAGGGGCTCAAAAGCCTGAAGAGGGCCTTTCTTCCCACTCCTTCCATGGCTCAGAAGAGCCTGGGCTCAGGCTGAGAAGCAGGGCTGCTACGTTGCCATGGAAACAGAGGGTTCCTCTCTCCCTCACAGCAGGAATCACGGTGATTGGGGGGTGGGGGTAGGAGGAGGATGTTTCCCTGGCAGCACCAAAGGGTTGAGGCTAGGAGGCCAGTCACTCTGCCCCCTCCTTCCTCCTCCTCCCTCACCGCTTCCACTGGTGAAGACAGCAGCCGGCAGGAGGTGCGGTGTGGGTGCAGGGGTGCTGGTATGGATCAGCAAGGGACACAGTCAGTGGGGTGGGGTGAGGTGGGGAGGCAGAGACTCCCGAAGGAAGCTGCAGAAGGTCCCTCCTGTTAGACCGCCCACGTATCAGGGGCTCCCTTACACCCCAAGCCCTACCCCAGGTTCTCTCACAGGGAGGACACAGCCTCCCTCCCATCCACTCACCGTCACACAGTCAACCCCACTCTGTAGCCCAGCATGTCCACGCTGACCCGAGGCACATGTGCAATGAACTTCTTGTACACACACACACACACACACACACACACGCACACTGCTAACCACACACACGCAGAGTCATGCACCGATATGCTCCTATGTTGACACACTCATTCATACACAGTCACACCCAGATAGGCAAGCCACACGCACCTTGTTACCTAATGCACGAGAGTGGTCACATATTCACACACACGTGCAGGCACGCTCTCTCTCTCCGCCTCTGGGACTATCAGTCCTGGAAGCGCCATGCCTTCTTCATAACTCCTCCTGCTCACTCCCCCTCTCCTTTGTCTCTTCCTTCCTCCACACACGCCCCTGCCCTCAGCCCCCAGCCCTCAGCCAGTCCTTGGCGGGAGTCCTGCCCTCTGGGCTCAGCCCTGGAAGGAGATACTGTCATTTCCAAGGGGGCAGATTCTCAGACACAGACAGCGCTCAGCCTTGGAAAAGCAGGAGGGGCTGGAGGGATGCTGTGTAGAGTTTGATGCCCCGCCCACCTCCCTTCCCTTCCAGATGACACTCCTGTCTGATCCCAGCTGAATTTAAGAGCAGCAAAACTGCCCCCCTCCCCAAACAAAGCAAAACAAACAAAACTCTCCCGCAAGCTTGCCACCGTAAAAAACAGTGACTCTCTGAATAGCCACGGTTAATAATAGGCAGTTAAGTGGCTAATTATTGAGGGCTTGAGTACTAAGTTCATGGCCCCACTTACTCTTCATATCAACCTCCAAGGCAGAGAACACTATATCGATTCCGCAGAGAGGGAAACCGAAGCTTAGAGAACCCATGTAACTTCCAAGTGTTGGGGTGAGACCTAAACTCCATTGGTCTCTAACCAAGAGATCAACTGCCCGTTTCCATGCAGTGAGCTCCTGCCCTTGGCAGGGGCGCTTTGGCAGAGATCTGGGTGTGGGCAGGATGGCTGGCACAGGAGAGCCAGCACCTGCTGGTTGAGATAGAACACTAGGCATCTCCCTTCGTAGGCCCGGGGTTATTCGCTGCCTCGATCTCAGGGAACTGTCACAGGTAGTCTCTGGGACCTGAGCCCCCTGCCCTGAGTCTGGACCACTCCTCGCAGCCTCTCCTCTTCCTGTCACCAGCTTGTTCATCCTTCCAAGCCCCAGTTGCAAATTAGTTCTTTTGCAGAGAATTATTCTAGTTCCATTTCCCTTCTGGCCCACTCCAGCCAGGCCCAGAGAGCTACTTTAGAAATGACTACAATGTCTCATCAAGGTGCTATGCTAAACACACATTAGCTCATTTCTAAGGAGAATTCTGTTCTCGGTTACTTTTTTCCCTCCTCCCTGCTACACTGAGATTATATTCTCCCAGCATTTTGAAGGTAAAATGTGTTTTTTTAAGGATCCTTACTTGACAAAATTTTAAGTTGCCAAATTCTATGAGTTTCATTTTCTTTCCTTCTTACTTTCTTTATTTCTTTCTTTTTTCTTTTCTTTCTTTCTTTCTTTTTTTTTTTTAAAATAACGACTCACTCTATTTATTGCGCTTTTGGGAGAACAAGTCTTTAGGGGACACTGAACGGCCCCAAACATCGGCACTCATTTTTCTTTTTCACTAAAAGGGTCTGGGAACTACTGATTGAATACTAATCTAACCTAACCCCTCATTTTCACGGACAGAAAAAAATGAATCCAAGAGAAGAAGCTTGTCAAAGCATTGTCTTTATTTGTGAGATCACAAAATCTAATTCAAAGCCATCCCAACCATGGTGTGGGCAAGTCAGTAGACCAATCAGAGCCTCAGTTTTATCATCTGTACAATGGACTGATCTGAGAATCAAGTGAGACACTGCAGGGTTATCACTTTGAAAGCATAAAATTCTCTCAGGTATAAGTCATCACGTAACCCTTCAGCTGCAGAGCGGGAGCCATAACCCAGGCTCTGTTACTGCTCCATGCCCTGCTGTGTTCAGTTGGGCCAAGGATGGGCGGTGGAGTCAGAGTCCTGGATCAAATGCCAGCTCCTCCATTCGCTGGCCGTGGGGCTGTGAGCAAAATCCCTCAGGTCCCCATGGATTCTCTGTCTGAAAACAGGGGATTACGATACTCACTCTGTGGTTGCTGGGATTAAATGAGTTAATATGGGGAGGCCTGCCCAGTGCCTCGCACATGGCTGGCTGACAATCAGTGGGTGTTTTCTCCCCTTCCCCTCAGACTCTTTCCTCCCCAGCTGTCATTCTCTGAATTTCTTCAGTGGTGACCAATCTCCTGCTTCCTTTGAAGGAAGATTTGATTTTGGAAAGAGCCCAAGGTCACGGAGAGGCTCATCTGGCCAGGGAGGCAGACGCTTAGTAATCAAGCCCAGGAAGGAACACCCTTTGGATGTGCAGATGGGTTCCAGCCCTGCAAGGGGGAGGATGAGCTTCTCTGGTGCCTCCAGCGCCAGCTTGGAGAGAGGCCGTTCTTGCTGGGAGCCATGGTTCTGCTCTGCTGGGGGTTTTCTGCCCCTCTTCCCCCCAGGGGAGCAGGCCTGCGCCCCCCAGGACGGGGGCAGTCAGCAATGCCGGCAGATCAAAGGGGATGGAACTGGCTCCTGGGACTGCCTCCCCTCCTTGCCGAGCCGGATGTCAGAGCCAGAATGACACATAGCCGGGTCCACTCCCCCGTGCTTTTTAAATGAGAGAACGAGGCCCTCCCTCCCTCCCCCACCTGCTCCCTGATGGACAGAAGTGAAGTTTCAAGTGCAACTCCGAATGCCCAAGCTAGAGGCTGACCTTGGCGATATCCAGCCCAACCTTCTCTTGTCCCCCAACCCCGCTTTGTAGATAAGACGCAGCAGGCAGGGGGAGAGAAGCCATGTGCCCTCGGCGCGTGCTCCCAGGGCAGTGACAGAGCTGCTGGACACCCCGGTCTCCCGGCCCGCCCGTTCTCCTGCCGCCCAGCCCAGAGATACAGCTAAGCACCGAGGAGCAAATGACTGCTCTCCCCGCCTCTCCCGAGAGCACCCTCAGAGGAAGGGGAAGGAGGGCCAGCCCAGGAAGAAACCTGGGAGGACAGGAAGCCGCCCCAGGAGATGGGATGTGTGCTTTCATCAAAGGTCCTGTCAGGAAGCCCTGAATCAGCCGAGGGGCCAGCCGACAGCAGCTCTGTCCATGACTCCCAGGACCGGATCATGCCCCTCCTCTTGGGCCCTCAGCTTCCTCACCTGGAAGAGAGTGGGTGCTGCACTGCCTCCACCCCTGGCCCTTCATCCCTCCACCTCGGGTCCCTCTGCTTGACCCAATGGCAGGGTGGCTGGGATGCCTGCCTCACTCACTCCCACAGCGCTCCCTGGACGAACAGCAGGAATCAACAGCTGCAGCATGGGACCTCACACTCCCACTTCATCCGTTTCCAGTATCATCTTTTTGCCCCTCAGTTTCTCCAAATCTCCCCAATCCTTCGGCAGCGGCTGCTGGGGCCTCGGCCTGGGAAAACTGCGCCACCTAGGGGCGCTCAGCCTCCCCTGCAGCTTGGCAGAGGGAGGAAGGCTGGACCAGGCGTTGCCGTGTCTCTCAGAGCCGGCTCCTGATCCTTATCTGTCCTCACTACTACTTTGAAAAGGGCAGGGCGGGGCTTTTTAAGACGAGGAAACGGAGAAGATCAAGCAGCAGCAAAGTGGCAGAGTCCAAACCACAGCTCAGGCCTCCTCCTGATCCTCGCAAGCTTTTACGCCCCCATTCCAAGGCGACTCAGGGAAGGAGTGACCTTTCAAACAGAAGAGAGATGAGTAAGTCTTCAACGACTGCTCTGCAGTGGGGCAGAGATCATCTTAAATCGCCGTGAAACTTATTGTGTTGGTTTCAGTAAGGACTTAGGATGACGGAGCCCCACCATGGAGTGGCCTGGGGGCAACACCAGGAGATGGACAGACTGGGGGTCAAGTCCGTGCTCCATCAAGGACGCAGCAGGACCATCCCCATCCCCCATCTGGGAGGGAACTCTCTGGGAAGCTGTATCAACTTTTTTTTTTTTTTTTTACACCGGAGTCCTTGGGAGGATTAGCAACAAAGTATGAGAAACACCTGACACCTGGCTGGTCTCAGCAAGTCTGTCCTCCAGGCCTTAAGTAGCCAGAGCAATTCTATCACTCCTCCACCCAAAACCTGCCGCTGGCCTCCCAACCCAGAGCGAGAACCCAAGTCCCCACTGGACCACAGTGGACCAGAGGCCACCTGGGAACTGCCTCCCCCGCTCCCTCACCACATCCCCCCTTCTCCACCCCTCACCCCCAGCCTCCTCTCTGTTTCTATGCACCTGCCTGGTGTTTGCTCTTCCTTCCATCTGGAATGACATCGGCATAACCTGCTCCCTCACTACCTTCAGGTTTTTACTCAAATGTCATCTTCCAGAGAGGGGTCTTCCCTACCTAAAATGTCACCCCCCCCCCTTTCCTTGCACGATTTTGCTTTTTCTCCTTTCGCATTGGTTACCACCTCCCACACCATCTATACACCTAACTTCCTTCTCTTGTTCACTGTCTGTCTACCATTCACTGAGTTCTTGCCATACCATGAGTATTTATTAAAGGTGTGGATGGCAATTCAAAAAGTAATTTTTTAAAAATGGGGGGAAACACACACACACAAAAAAAAACACAGAACACTGACCTTCCCAATGCCTCTTGGAAACTCAGAAAATAGTTAACATGTTTAAGGCTTTTCTGTCCATACAATAATTTCCTTTAAAACCTTAAGCCAGGAGCCAGGGAAGGCGTGGCCTGCACACTTTGTGGATCAGGAAGCGGAGCCTCTGCAGGAGGAAGGGCTTGGGGCTGGGTCGCGCAGCTCCCTGGAACCGGGCCTCCAGGCTCGGAGGCGGCAGTGCTTTCTTCTTCTTCCCACATTTCAGCGGCTCCCATGGAGCAGGGGACCTGGAAGTACTTACACTGAAGCACTTGGTTGAAGGATGGTTCTTAGCATAAGTACAGTCCTTAAGTGGCCACCCAGTCAGCTTTCTGAAAACTGTCCCAGGGGACGAGCAGAGCCTTTCTTGACATCTGTGAAAGCTTATTGGATACCAACTCCATGGCACGATCTTGAGACCAACCCGGGGCAGAGAGAGCCAGACTGCTCAAGACAGTGGGCTAGCTTCTCAGAGCAAAGGCCACACGCAGGCGAGCCCAGGGGCGCACATGGACTTTGAGAGAGGCGGTGAGATGTCTGGGAAGAGAACGGGGCACAGGAATCCTGGGCTGGAATCCCACCTCCATTGGAAGCTTGCTGTATGCCGTTGGCCTTGCCACCATTCAGTCCAAGAAACCTTTCCTGCCTCCTGGGCCATCAGACACCCATGCTTACCTCTGGCATAGCAGTCAGCACATTGCTTTGATATGTTAACCTCCCTTCCTTCCTAAGCCAGTGGTTCTCCATCAATGAAAATCACTCTCTCCCCGCTTCTCCTACCCAGAGGACATTAGGCAATGTTTGAAGACATTTTTAGTTGTCACAATTGGGGAGATGTTACGGCATCTAGTGGGTACAGGCCAGAGATGCTGCTACATGCCCTATAATGCACAGCCTCCCACAAGAATTATCCAGTCCAGAGTTGCTCGAGAGAACTCCTGGAGGAGTAGGAAGCGTCCGATTCTACTCTGCACACCCAGTGCCCAGCGTGGCAGGTGTAAGGCCATCCATGTGTTTGCCAACTGCAGAAACTTCTGGGTTCCCTGAGATTTAAAACCCCTGACTCTCCCCTGCTGGCCCCACTCTCCTGATTGGCCAGGCTGGTGGGCCTGGAGTTAGAGGTTGGAAGGCCTCCACAGAAGAAGGGGGCTCAAATCACTTTTGCCTGTGGTGCATCTCCCTTAGGGTCACAGTCCCCAGCTCTGCCCCCACGTCACACCGGCCTCAGAGACGGCACGGGGCTTTGGAATCAGACCCACATCAGATTTAGAATCACTCTCTGTGCCCTTGGGTGAGTCACCTCTCTTCCCTTCTTCCTCTTTATGTAAACTAGGAACACAATCCCTGGCCTACTCCTACAGGGCTTCTGTGAATGTGTGTAAAGCACTGGACCAGCATGGGAAGAACTTCCTATTGAAGGTGACAAGTTGGCTGGTTCCAGTTTGAAAATCCTGAGTTTCAACAGCTCAGGCGGAGGGGACAGCTTTCCTGGAGAACCTGTGCTCACCACGGCCTCTCAGCTCAGCCAACTGTGATGCCCAGGAGCAGGGTCTTGCCCAAATCAGCAAAAAAGCCAACCCCACCTGGCTCAGTGGTTGAGCATCAACCTATGAACCAGGAGGCCATGCTTAGATTCTCAGTCAGGGCATATGCCCAGGGTTGCGGGTCTCGGCCCCCCAGTAGGGGTCGTGCAGGAGGCAGACCATCAATGATTCTCATCATTGATGTTTCTATCTCTTCATCTCCCTTCCTCTCTGAAATCAATTATATATATATATTAAAGCCAGCCCCAACAGGATGATTCAAGAAGATGTGCGGGGTCAAGAAGCAGCCCCCTGAGAGCAGGGCTGTGTCTGAGAGGTTTGCCCTGACGCTCACCATCATGCCTGGCACCTGGTGGGCTTTCAGTGAACAGCGGTGGACAAGTGCATAGTCACTGTTGCTCCTGATGGAGCCCTACCGTTTCTGTGTACACAATCCTACAACAGCCCTATAGGTAGGACTCCATCCTACAGGTGCAAAGGAGCTGAGGCTCACAAAGTGAAGCTTTGTGCCCCGCGTCACAAGCTCATAGGTGGCGTCTCTGGGATCTGAGTTCAGCTCAGCCACTTACTGAAGCCCACAGAGTCTTTCCATAATCCTCCCTGTACCCGCCTCTCTCCAGGGGACAGAAGCTCTTTGGAGAAACCGTTCTAGGAGCAGGCCCCTCCAGCCCAAAGGAACTCCAGTTTGCACTTTGGAGAGAGACCAGGAGCCAGCTGGGATTCTCACTTCTTCAGCCCCCAGGCCTCCAGGCTTGTCCTCGCCAGTGTGGGAGCATCCCTGGAGCTGGGAGAGACCTTGGCAAGCACCTAACGCCATTCCTGGCAGAGCCTCCAGTATCGAGGTCCAGAAATAGGCCCTTTTTTGCCAGCAACCTCGGAACCCTACTCCAGAACTTCTGATAAGGTGTAAGCCCCTTCGCTAAACTCCTGGGACGCATGTAACAGGGCTTGCAAGGCTGGGTCCTCTGTCCGTCATTTCCTATTCTGTCTCCTGCCAGTCTCTTCAAACACCTAGTGTTCCACCTCTAAGGTCAGTGTGCCCTTGCTGGAACCTGCTGCCACCTCCCCCTCTATGTCTTTGCACGCGCTGTTCTCTCTACCTAGGAGTGCCTTTTCTATCCTGTCAGCCAGTCAGATTCCTTCCAGTTCTTATCCATTAGGCACAGCAGGCACAGGGGCTCGGCCCGCAACAGTTTTAGGGACCCACAAAAATGTTTTCATTTCTTTTAAAGTCAGAAGAAAAAAAAGTAAACTTTAGGTTAAAGAAAATGTTCTAATATTAATAATTTGTCTTTACGCTAAAGAAGTTGTAAAATATACTTTCAATATGTGTGTGTGCCGCACTAGTTGAAATGATGTATACGTGTGGCCCAGTGGTTGTAGCTCAGTGGTTGAGCATCAGCCCATGAACCCGGTTAGGGCACATGCTGGGGTTGCAGGCTTAGTTCCCAGAAGAGGGTGTGCAAGAGGCAGCCGGTTGATGATTCTCTCTCATCATTGATGTCTCTATCTCTCTCTCCCTTTCTCTCTGAAATCAATCAATACACACACACACACACACACACACACACACACACACACACTAGAGGCCCAGTGCAAGACATTTGTGCCCTCAGGAAGGGGGGCTGGGGAGGAGGTGGTCCCTCAGCCTGGCCTGTGCCCTTTTGCAGTCCGGGAGCACTCGGGGATTAGGGCTGCCACGAGGCAGGAGAGGCTCCAGTCACCACTCACCAGCTGTGAACCCAGTTTCTGGCTGAGCGGTGCTCCCCCTATGGGAGCACACTGACCACCAGGGGGCAGCTCCTGCTTTGAGCGTCTGCCCCCTGGTGGTCAGTGAGCATCATAGCAACTGGTTGTTCCACCATTTAGTCGATTTGCATATTACCCTTTGATTATAGGATTTTAAAAGTTTGTGTGTTTGTGTGTGTGTATGTGTGTGTGAAGGAAGAGGCTATGAATGAAAAGTGTCTAAGACCCACTAAAGTCATAATGTGGACCTGTCCTCAATCTTCAAATCCAGCTGTTGAGTCACTTCCTCTAAGAAGTTGTACCCTGAGCACACCCCCAACAGAACTGTCTCTTCTGTGTCCCCACTATCCATTTCATACCTGGCACCAGGTGTTATAATCATTTCTAACCTGTTTTTCCATTAGATGGCGAGCTTAATGAGGTAAAGGACCATATATTACATCCTCGTGTCCCCAGCACCCAGCTTGGGGCTGGCACATGGCAGATACCCAGCTAATGTTACTAATTCAGTTGAAGCTTCTCCTAACAATAAGGAACAAAGGCCTGACCTCCTCAGGTCACCCAACCATGTATGCAGCAGAGCTGTGTCTAATCATATATTCAGTCACATATGCCCATTTCGGACCAGACACTATCCTGGGCAGCAAGAAGTCCATCGGTGACAAAGAAAGCAAACATGGCCCTGCCCTCATAGAGCTTCTATCTGCCAGCTCCTCTTGCCAGCCCCCGCACCTCATACTCTCGCATCATTTCCCCCTCCTGCCGCACAATGTGTCCCCAACACGGGTGCAAGGAGGGAAAACACTGCTCCCTACCCTCCTCACCCACCAGCTCCAGTCCCTCAGGCCCCACCGCCTCTCCCACAGGGATTGCATTCCTCCTTCCCCTCTGCTGGAAGGTGACTACTCCAGTTCCTGTGTGCTCATTAATTTCACGCTCCATCTCCTGCGTGACTGACCTACTTTCTGCTCCTTCCCCACGTGGCTGCCCCGCAGCACCGGGCCTCTCCCACACCTGGGCCTGGGGTTCCTGGAGGCCCTCCCTCTCCCTGCAGCCAGGTGTTCCTCTGATGCCTCAACCCTCCCTCCCCCTACATCAGAGGCTTCCAGCCTGGGGAGAGCAGGAGCATCTCTACATGGACTCATAGCCCTGAATTCAAATCTCATCGCCATCCCTCCCAGGCACAGGGTCCTAAGCAAGTCAGGTCCCAATCTGAGCCTTCTTTCCTCGTTTATATGCGCATCTACCCTGCCCAGTGGTTGTAAGATACCGGCATCTGTACATGGGCAGGCACTGCAAGTACACATTCAAAAATATCCATTGTCCCAGCCCCGTCCATGGACCCCCTGCCCCAGCTGGAATCCGCCGTCCCTAAAGGAGCCTGGTACTTCTCCCTCTGCTGACAGGGTGCCCCGGTCTTTCCTGGCCAGGCCCTTGTATCCTCCTGCCTTCTTCCTTCAAGGCCAAATGCAGGCTGTACTCCCTCGTCTCCCATCCCCCACCGTCCTCCCTCTCCCTCAGCCGGTATTTATTTACACCCCATCCCACTCAGAAAGGGATTTGAGGCCTTTTAATTGGTAATCCTCCTTTGGCATTCAGCACAGGGACTTACATCTGGGCTTTTCTGGGAGGGCCCCAATGCCAAATATCCTGCTTCCCTACTCCCTGAACGCATGGCAGAATAACAATAGCTGACAGAGGCTCTGCTCTGGGGGCTTTACACAAATCCATTGATTTCATCCGCATGATGATTCTATGAAGTAGGTGCTATTTTTTTCAGTTGGGAAAACTGAGGCACAGAGAGGGGAAGACCCTAGACCAAGCGGGTGGCACTGGGATTAGAACCAAGGCAGACTGGCTTCAGAGCCCAGGCCTAGCCATTACGAGGGAGCTAGACTACAGACCGCCGCTTGCACTCAGAACTGGCTCCACAAAAAACTCTTTGGAAAAAGAGAACAACCCAAAAGTGCCCCAGACGCTGTATGTAACTTTGCACACGGCAACTGGGACTGACTGTCTTCTCTTGGGCAGGAGTCATGGTGGCGTTGGGGCTGGCAGGAGGGAGCTCTGGGTTCCAGGCATACCCCGGGAGGCCAGTGCTGTGCCAGCTCCTGCAGGTCACACTGCATGGCTGCTCCGTGTGAAGGTGGAGGGGAGGCGGTGCTGGGTACACAGGGGCCGTGGGATCGTCTAATCCACTTCGGGGCTGTGACGACCAAGGACACCCCACCAGGGAGTGGGCAGCACCTGGTTTCAGAATTGCAGTGCAGATGAGAGACATCGCCAGGCAGAACCTGCCAACCCCACAGACTCTCTCTGAAAGCAGAAGGGGGCGGGGCAGGGTGGCCACACAGTTTTAATGCAGATCATGGCTGTCCACCCACCTGGCCCACAGGAGGGGCCTGAGCTCAAGGAAAGATGCCTGGGCAGGAGTCTGCCCTCCCCGAGTGGGAAGGTGACAAATCTCTGCACCACACCATCAAAGCTGTAGAAACTTTTTACCCCATGGAGTTCATTTAGTCTTAACAATGCGTATTTGGCCGACACTGGCTTGGGGACTGAAGGGACCCGGGTTCGATTCCGGTCAAGGGCATGTACCTTGGTTGCGGGCATATCCCCAGTAGGGGGTGTGCAAGAGGCAGCTGATCGATGACTCTCTCTCATCGATGTTTCTAATTCTCTATCTCTCTCCCTTCCTCTCTGTACAAAATCAATAAAATATATATATATTAAAAAAAAACAATAACAATGCATATTTGTTCCTGATTGTACAGGTAAAACATGCTTATTGTGAACATTAAGAAAAAGTTTAAAAATCATCCGTAATCTCACAATCCAGACATAAGAATTGTTAACACCTCGGTGCCTTTTCTCCGAGCCATTTTTCCATGCCTGTATATTTTTACATCAGTGGGATGCTATCTGTATAGCATGAGCATTTCCCCATTCTGAAAACTCTCTAAACCAGTGGTTGCCAAGCTCTCAGACCTCACAGACCACCGGTTGGCGACCGCTGCTCTACACCATGATTTTTCATGACTTTTTCATTTTTGATGCTCTAGGACTTCCCACAACATCTTTATTCTTTTTATTGAATAGCTAGGTTATTTTTTTTATTAACCCCATTTCAACACTGCAATGGCCGTTGGAGTAAAAAATGCTACTGCCCAGTTATATATGACTGAAAGAATGAATGAGTGAATAGGGTCAGCCCAGATGTTTCAGGCTTTGAACTTTCAGAGAAGGGGGGTTGGACCTGATGCTGTGGTTGCCAAGGGGGTGAAAGGTCTTGAGCTGGCCAAGAGAATGCTCTTTGAACTCTCCCAAGGCAGGTCAAAGCCTGGGCCAGCTGGGCCGGTAAGGGGCACTCCCGCCCGCCCCTGAGACTGGCCTAGGAGACAAAGCGCTGCAGGAACTCCAGGGAACTTGCCAACCACGCTCCCCTGGTGGCACAGGACTGAAAGAGGCACTCGCTCTAGTTTTCACAGCATTCAAAGGCAGAACTGTCAAAAGCTGGCCCCCAAATGCTCATATTATGTGGGAGAAAGTCTTGGGGAGAAAATGAGGAAGGAGGGGAATTATGCAATTGAAAACATGTACGAATCCAGACAGAGTAATGAAGCACAGACACAAGATTCTGCACTCAATGGAAATTGCATTTAGCCATGTTTTGTGGTTTGAGAAAAAGAGAGAGACTGACTCAGAGAGACAGATGGAGACACACGGGGCAAGGAGAAAGAGAAGGGGTGGGGGGAGAAGAGAGACAAAGATGCAGAGAGAGGGGAAGCAGCAGCCAGATGGAGCTCTCAAAGGAGAGGAGGGAGCTGTGGCCTGGGGTGAACGGCTTTGCCTTCTCCCTGTCTCCTCGGCCCTGATTTTGCAGCTGGGTCTGCAGAGGGTCAGCCCGACAAGTCCCAGGGCCTAAGACAGTCCTGACCTGGACAAGAAGAAAACCAGGAGACCTTCACCCTCCAATCTGGGGCCTTGGGGTTTTTTTCTCTTAAAAAAAATATATATATTTTCTCTATTTCCAGGTGTTTAAAAAAACAAACAAACAAAAAAACTAACTATTGATGAAATACTATTTAACAATAAAAAAGGAACCAACGATTGCTACATTGTAACAATGTGGATGGGCCTCCAGGGCATTCCATGGAGGAAAAAATAAAAGCCAATCTCAAACCATATGACTCCATTTGTAGGACATTCTAGACATGACAAAATGTAAAAAATAGAAATGGAGATTAGTGGTTGTCAGGGGGAGGGAAGGTGGGAGGAAAGTGGGTGCGTGTGACTTTGCAGAGTAGCACAAGGCAGCTCTTTGTTTGATGGGGAGGTTTTGTATCTTGACTGCAGGTTGCATGAATCCATGGCTGTGATGAAATGACACAGACCCATACCCACACAACTGCACCAATATCAGTGTCTGTTTTTGATATGGCACATTGGGAGAAGTTGGGTAAAGGGTCATATGACCCTTTTTGCAACTTTCTGTGAATCTATAATTATTTTAAAATAAAATTACCCGAATAAAGCTGGGGGGGGGGGGGAGGAATAGATCACATATTATTCTTATAATCAGAAAAGCTATCCCAAAATGTTCAGTGCCACACATTTAAAAGCTAAAATAGTCATGACAATAGGTCATGATCTAAGGGTTATACTCCACATAGAAAGTCTTGCTGAAGCACAAATCCTCCCTGAGAAACCCACTGGGGGATTTGGAGAGACGATGGCCTGAGAGGGTCGTGCGCTCTGCTTCTTCCTGGCTGTGTGACTTAGGGCAAGTCACTTCACCTCTCTGGGCAGATTCCCCACCTGCCAAATGGGTTGCTATATAGATGAAAGGCGCAGCACTTATGCAGTGCACAGGACTCATACTAGGAAGTCCCTTCCTTCCTTGAGGTAGCCATCAGCCATGACAGGTACCCTGGCCCACAGGGACCCCTTACCTGTTGGGGCCAGAGATGGATATGCACCGAGAGAGCCCTTACGAGAAACTATTGTATGCCACCAATCATGCTATCAACGTTTTTGCGCCCCACCACAGTTGGGGGTAAATATCCATTTTCCCTTTAAGAAGGTCTTTCTGGGATTATGTATTTTAGAATAAATTTTAAGGGCATCACAAATGTGATAGCACTGAGAGGAAAAATGCTTTGGCTTTAAAACACAGACAGAAGCAGTAATTCCATTCATATTTTTAAATTGCAAAAGATGAAGATAAATTTTACTGCTATGGCAACTGTAAGACAATAAAGATGCTAGCAGGTGTGGGCACCTGTTCGGAGCGGGTTACGCAGGGGGGTGGCCATACGTGGGTGGAGGTCTCGGAAGCAGTGGAGAAGCGCCCACCACCTGGATGCTGAGGTCTGCTGGCAGAGACACTGAGAACCACTCGGTTGGAGTCCAATACTTTCCTTCACAGATGAGACCCCAGAAAGGGGAGCAAGGTACTCAGTTCTCAGGGTCCACAGTGGCAGGAGGATATGCTTTCGGAAACACATCAGTATGGCGAGTGAGGCTGGCTTTCAGAGTAGCAGTGTAGCCTCTTAGAACAGCAATGGCATTTTAGTGACACTTTTCAACGTACGGAATGCTTTTGTGGAGCGAGTTCCTTTGCTTCTCCCAGAATCCTCCTTCCTGCGGTAAGCCCCCCTCCACCCAGGCACCCATTGGAAGGTCAGCCATGCACCGCTTGAGTTCCCCCAGTGACAGCAGCCCACTCCTTGTTGGACAGCTCCTGTCGTCAGAAAGCTCTCCCGGCCAGCCAGGTGTGATGTCTCTGACCCAGGCAGCCGACCCCACACACAGCCTGTCATTCCGCCATTTGAATTTAGTTCCTGTACATTTTAAAGATGAAAACATCTCTCTGAGTCCCCTTCTTGAAATTCAAATATGGCCGTGAACACCTGAAGCCCCGCGTCAGTGAAGACCTTTGAGGTGCCGTGTTGGCAGGAAGTCCCATGATGGAATGACTTGGGAGAGTCAGGGCGCAATGAACCGGGAGCCTGGGAGGCCAGGAGGCCCAGATACATTTAATTCAGGCGGCTCTCTGGGTCCTCCAGAGCCTGTGTCTCCTTGGGGAAGAAAACAGATGCATCCCAAAACTCCTTCCTTTCCGGTATCTGCACCCCTGGGTGCTACAAATAGTCCTATCACAGATAGAGTGTCTCTACTCTGGGGAGAACCCAGGGGTCCAGAAACTTCTGGTCAAGATGATACTGTAGCCGAAACCGGTTTGGCTCAGTGAATAGAGAGTCGGCCTACGGACTGAAAGGTCCCAGGTTCAATTCCAGTCAAGGGCATGTACCTTGGTTACAGGCATATCCCCAGTGGGGGGTGTGCAGGAGGCAGCTAATCAATGTTTCTTTCTCATCGATGTTTCTAACTCTCTGTCCCTCTTCCTTCCTTTCTGTAAAAAATCAATAAAATATATATATTTTTAAAAGATGATACTATAAGCTCATGTTTTGAATCACACCTTCGTGCACTAAACTCGTAGCAAGGTAGAGAAAAAGATAAATTTAAAACAGGAATAGCCATGCTCAAACCAAGATAAACATCTTTGTGGACCAGGAATGCAACAGATGCACACAGGGTGACATCATGTGAAAGCTGGGGATCTGGGTACAGAAGCAGGGGGAGCAGCCAGGAATTGGATTCCCTTGGGCATAAAGGGCTCAATGAGCCCCATTTGGGGCCAGGGCCAAGCCTCACAGAGGTTCAGTGACAGGATGTGAAACCCCCAGCGGGCATCACAGGATGAGAGCCTTGAGTGATCAGCATGAAACCTGGTTCTGGACAGGGTCTCAGGAGTCCGGGACGCCTTTGTAGTGACTTTTACGTTTTTCTCTTCATCTTTGGTGTGCTGTAGTTTCAACATGTTTAGGTGTGAATTTACTTTTATCTGTTCAGCATTGAATATGCACTTTGAATCTGAGCTTTCATGTCTTTAATTCTGAAAAATCCTCAGCTGTGATTTCTTTAATCTTGCTTCTTCTGCATTCCCTCTGTTCTCCGGGAACTCCTATATAGCATCCTGTCAACCTATACCCTATGACTCTTAACAGTTTGGGGCATAGAATGCCAGCAATCCCCTGCATTTATTTCCCTCCTTTTCCTTAGAGATAGACTTTCTTACTTTTTTAATGAGATACATGGCCACTTGGAACAAAGATTACGCTGCTCCGTCTTCCTTTTGGCTACATATAGATGTATAGCTGAGTTCTGGACAATGGGCATAAGCATGAGTCTTACAGAATTTCCTTGAAATGTCTTTAAAGCAAGGGACGGCCGAAGCCAGTTTGGCTCAGTGGATAGAACGTCGGTCTGCGGACTGAAAGGTCCCGGGTTCGATTCCGGTCAAGGGCATGTACCTTGGTTGCGGACACATCCCCAGAAGGGGATGTGCAAAAGGCAGCTGATCGATGATTCTCTCTCATCGATGTTTCTAACTCTCTATCCCTCTCTCTTCCTCTCTGTAAAAAATCAATAAAATATATATTTTTTTTAAATAAAAAAATAAAGCAAGGGAGAGTACTATTCTTTGACCTGTCCTTCTGCTATCTGGAAAATACATGAGATGGCTGGAGCTGATGGAGCCATCTTGGACCACAGAGTAGAAGCCGGAGAGAAGGAGCGTTCATGAGGTTACCTAACCTTCCTAAGGCTGGCCCACTGTTCCATGAGAAAGAAATGGAGTTGGCATCGTTTTTGAGCCATGGTTATTTTCCTGTGTCTTAGTTTCCTAAAAGCAGACCCTGAGACAAGAATTTGGATGCAAGTAGTTTATTTGGGAGGAGATGCGAGGCATCACAGTAAAGGAGTGGGGGAATGAGAGTGGGAAGGGAGAAAAGCCAATAAAGGATTAGACCATGAGCAGGTCATACTGAGGGCAACTGAGGCTCTATCTCACTGTGCGACCTGTGGGAGACTATGTGAAACAGGAGCAAGGGAATTGGAGCATTTTTCCATAAACTAAGGTCTACTGGTTGAGGGTCTTTCCTGGCGCTAATTCCCCCAGTATTCTGCCTGCCTCTTGTGCCCCTACTGCCAGAAAATGCCCTCGTCCTATACAGAGCTGTCTTCAGGTGACTGTTGGAGTCAGCCAAGGAAATTGCGCCAGACAATGACAATGTCTACAGCCTATATATTGCATTGGAACCTCTCTAACTCCTATACTGCTATTTCCCATAACATATTGCTTTATCTCTTGTTTGTATCCCAAGTGAAAGTCCCAATTCTCTCTTTCAGATAATTAATCCTATCTCCCACCACGTCTAATCTAGATTTTTTCTGTCTTCTAAGTTTATTTCAATAACTCTGTTTCTCATTTACAAAGTTTCTAAGTGATTTTGTCTCCTTTCTGGGTTGTTGTTTTTTTTTAATTTATAATTTATTAGCATATTGGTGACTGTTATTCCTGACTTTATTTGAAGAGCTTACACATTTATTTTGAAGCTGTTTCCAGACAATTCTATTATTTTACTTTTGTCTGTGGAGGCATCATTCTCCCAATTGTTGATTTTGCTAGCTGTCTTCATCAGCATTCATTCTCCTTGTGTATTTCAGAATTTTAGCTTACGGAATTTTCTTTGGTGGGATTAGTTTTTCTCTTCATATTCAGCCTTCATAGTGGTTTGAGGTTTTCTCTCCAAATGCTAGAGACCCATCCACAACTAGGTTTATGTTAATGATCAAGCCTCTCATCCTGTGATGCTGGTGGGGTCTCACATGTCCAATCACTGAACCGTGTGAGGATGCCCTTGGCTCATGACATATAGAGAAAACCCAATTACTAATGTATTGATCCAACTACTGTATACTGAGTGTCTTCTTTGAACCAGGCCTATTCTAGAGGTGGGAACACAATGATGACCCATACATCCAAGTATAGGTCATCATCTAAGTATAGGTCATAACTGCCCTCAGATTGGTGCCCTTAGAGAAAAATAAAGCAGAGTAAGGGAGTAAAAGTGATTGAGGGTGAGGGTTAGAATATCTTAGGTGAGTTATCTCTGTAACATTTGATTAGAGAAATGAATGAAGTGATACAGCAAGTTATGCACAGATCTGGGGGGAAAGCATTCCAAGTGGAGAGAAGAGCAAGTGCCAAGAGCCTGCGTGGGAGTGCTTGTGTCCAGGGATCCAGCAGAGTGAGCCAGTCCAGAGGGACGAGCAGTTGTCTGCAGAAGTCTGGGGCCAGATCCTACGTGTGAGGCCTTGGTGTGGCAGCGTGCTGGAGCCAACTCAGATGGCTCTGGAGTGCTTAATGTTCAGTGACGTCATGTTGGAAGCTTAAAATTGGCCGTGAAGGGAGGATGCACACCCAATTGGCAAGTGCTACAAATCAGGGCTCCCCACCCTGAAAGTCTGTTGTTAAGTATTTACTAGCCACCATGGCTTGTAGGCACACTGAGAAAGTCCTTCTAATTGGAATAAAAGGCCATTGGAGGGTTTTTAAAATATATATATTTTATTGATTTTTCACAGAGAGGAAGAGGGAGGGATAGAGATTCAGAAATATTGATGAGAAAGAATCATCAATCGGCTGCCTCCTGTACTCCTCCCCGCCCCCGCGCCCCCCCCCCCCCCGAGGATGTGCCCGCAACCAAGGCACATGCCCTGACCGGAATCGAACATGTGATCCTTCAGTCTGCAGGCCGACGCTCTATCCACTGAGCCAAACCGGTTTTGGCCATTGGAGGGGTTTTGGACTGGGGAATACTGATATGGTTTCATTTTAGCAAGATTACTTTGGAGGACAGAACCCAGAATGTTAAAAGCGTAGGAGGGAGATGGATTAGGAAGCAATTGCAGTGGACGGGCTATAGGGGTCTGTGGATGGGTACCTGGTCTAGAGAAGAAAGCTGCTTTAACTTTGTGTTCTATTTTCTGGGGTTTCTTCCCTTCACATCCTGTTTAGCCTCTGTTGATAGAGTGATTCCACTGGTTGGAAGAACCTACTTTTCCGGAAAGAGCATAACTTTGGAATTAGTGGGTTCAGGTTCAAATCCTTGATCTACATCGTCATAGTATCCCTTCAGAGAAATTATTTAACCCCTCAGTCACAGTGCCTTGTGTGTAAAATTGAGATAATACTTAAAAAGGGTGGCCATGGAAGATTAAAGATTGTAAAACTTCTCTTTATCCTTCTTTCCTGGGGCACAGCACCCTGGGGCTGCCAGGGTCTCTCCCTCTGTAGGCCCATGTCCTAGAGAAGCAGCAAGAACAAAACTGCCCATCATCAAGGTCCCCAGGTTTCTTCCAGACCCTCCTGGTTTCTAGGTGGACTACTAGCGCCACTTAGTGTTCAGTCTGGTTCCTGCAGGCCAGCCTTTCCTGGATGATTTCCTGGATGAATCCCCTCAAGGTTAAAGACGCCTTTGGCTGATGAAGCCAACAGCACATTAACTGTCTTAACATTCATTGTTTGACCTGCCAACAAAGCTTGCTCTCTGTTGTCCCTGAATCCCTCTTTGCATGTCAATCTTGCCTCCACACCCAGAATGTAGAGGAGAGGACCTGCATCTTCAGAATCCACTCCTATTTCTTGAGCAATTACTTTGTGTCAGGCACTCGGCTTTAATCCTTCGGGTGATTACTTTCTTAACCTGTTAACTGGGGAGTTCCCTTTTTAATTACGCAACGTATAACGGGTGCATATTCTTTCACTAGGACGTGTCAGTACGTCACGCCCGGAGGATGTAATTTCATATTATTATTATTTTTTATTTATACTTAATTAAAATAAATGAAATATTTTTTTCGTTTATTTATATATAAAGCACAAAGGAAAATACAAAATTACAAACAAATAGAAAAGAATACCAACAAAAAAAATGGAAACATCGAATTAAAAAATTATAAATTTTACAAACAATTATAAAGATTACAAAAAATATATACCGTCCCTCTCAGGGCGCAACATATATTTCAAGGACGTATTCATATGTCCTTCCCGTTCCCGATAATGTTTACGTTTGACGTATTTGTAGGTCCCGCTCGGTTAACAGGTTAATGTCCGTCTGGAGAAATTGAAGCTAAGACATATAAAGTGACTCACTTAATGTCACTGGGTAAGCAACCACAGTGAGACTTGATGCCAGGACTCTGCAAGCCAAGGGGTTTTTTTTCCATAAAAGTATCGGCACAAGCAGGACAACAAGAGGAAAGATGTTCAGCAGATCCGTTTATTTATTAGGCTCTTGTAAAGTCGTGAAGCAAAGGACACTGAACAGGGCTCAGGAGACCCGCAGTCAGCTTCAAGGTCTGACATAAGAAACTTGCTGAGTAACTTTGGACAGATCAATACTCCTTTGAGGTCTTTGGCATCGTCATAATTAAAGAAAAAAAATGGGAGTAGGTAGTCCCAAAATATCCCTCAAGTCCTGATGTTTAACAGTTGCAGAGTTGAGAGGGCTCTAGAATCTAGAGTCTAGTCTAGATGAAGAATTAATTACATTCTAGGCTCTGAGGCAGTGAGATCTTGGGTGAATCACTTACCTGGCCTCCATTTTTTTTTTTTTTTTGGCTGCAAAGCAAGTATAGTGAAAGTGCCCACCTCCCTACCTCACAGAGTTGTTAACTATTAGACCCTCTCAAAACAGTTTGATTCAGAACAGGTGTTACATTCATGTTCATTTTAAAAAAAATATTGATTCTTGTGGGAAATAAGAGATCAACCGAAGGACTTGTATGCATGCATATAAGCAAAACCAATGAATGAAAAACTTGGGGGGGGGGACATGCATGGGCGTGGGGGGGGGCAATGGAAAGATATGTACACATATAATACCTTAATAAAAAAATAAAAAATAATAAAAATAAAAATATTGATTCTACCTGCTACCTAATTTTTGTTATTGTTAAACCATTGAACCAGATCACCTGAAAGTGTCATACATTACAAACATGGTTTTCCATTGTTTAATTTCTGCAAGCTCCAAGACACGGTCATACATGTATCTGCAGAGAAGGCAACACAAAAGGTCATACATCTGACATACAGGTTCCGCATAGGATCACCCAGATTACAATTTAAATAAAACTTGAAATGCTTAGGACAAAATGATGCCTGGAGACCATTATTGTATCCTAAATTCAATCACTCAAAATAGCTTGGATCGAGCATTGGCCTGCAGGCTGACTAGTCCCAGGTTCAATTCCCAGGTTGTGGGCTCAATCTCCAGTGTGGGGCGTGCAGGTGGCAGCCGATCAATGATTTTCTCATCTTTGATGTTTCTATCTTTCTCTCCATCTCCCTTCCTCTCTGAAATCAATAAAAATATTTCTTTTAATGGCTTGGAAATCTAGGGCTCTGATTCTTAAACAGGCCACTTTGGACCTTTTCCTCATAAGGTAGCTGAGGAGTGAACTAGCTAAACATTCTTGAAGGCCCATATTATGGGCCAAGTACTGGGATAGGTTTTCACATAGTTAAATCAGAAAATAATGTGTATTGACTAAGAGACAAAGAACCCCTGGGCTGGGCAGGGGAATGGTGTGTCTTCTCTCTTATTCTTGGAGGTCTCCTCTGAAACAGGCAGGTGGGAGGCTGGAGAGCTTGCTAAGTGACGGGACAAATCCCTTCCCCTCTCAGGGTCAATCACCAGCTCTGGAGCAGCACTGCCCAGCAGACCTTTCTGAGATGATGAAACTATTCAGTATTCACTCCCCACAGGGGCTCTGAGCACTTGTAATGTAGTTGGTGCAATTGAGGAACTGAATTTTAAATTTTATTTACTTCTAATTAAATTTAAATAGTGCCTTGTGGCAAGTGGCTACCATATGGAATAGAGTAGCTCTATAGCTAGAAGGCAGGTAGGTATCCTGCTGGAGAGATAAGTAGGTAACTGAGACACAAAGAACCAAGTGATTTGCTTAAAGGCAACCAGTGATTCTGTGGCAGAATTCAAAGCAGAACCTAAATCCCTTATTCCAGGATAATATTTTCCCGGTCTCACCACTGCATACTTGGAGACTTCTGCCATGCACCTCAATGGCTTCGTGCCTTTCTAAAGGTTGAATAGCTGTCCCTGACTGCAATGTTCTTCTACTCCATACCCACACTCTCTGCTTGCAAACTCCTACCCATACTTCAAGACCCAACTCAAACATGGCTTCTCTCCATCCCTGGCATTTCCTTGCTTCCTCCCCATCTTCCTGCAGCATTTTGCCTACTTAGCTACCAGAACACTCATGATGTTATTATCTATATATTTGTCTCCTCACTTAATTAGAATTCCCTAGAAGCACGGACAGTATTTTATTCTTCTTCTTATCTCTACAACCCAGTGCAGGAGACTGGTCAACAAATATCAACAAACATACTAAATGTACTGCAGTTTGCAGCTTCAAATAAAAACAGACCTTTCCCAGAAGATAAGGAAGTATAACTAGCAATCAGGATATCTGGGTTTTGTTCATGACTCATGCTCAGTTGCTATTGTGGCTGTGGGTAAATTTCACCCCCTCTATGGGCATAAGGGGTTAGACTGGGTCATTTTCAAGGCCCTAGTCCCCTTTAAGAGCCTGACTCTGAGGGATTCCTGGCTCAGCAACTTGCGTGGAGGGCTTCAGGGAATGATGGTGGAGGTGGCCACACACTGTGGCAAGAGCAGCCGGAAATGAGGGCTGAGGTCATTAAGGCTGAGGCGACACCAGGCCAGAAGAGGACAAGGGAGCCCTAGACACGGTGGTGGGAGGGCAGCAGAGATAGGAACAAGGGGAGGACAGGAAAGGATGGAACCACCCACACCAGACCAAGCAGAAAGATTGGGGAAAAAACAAAATACTGGCTATAGAACACCGATGGTTAGATTATCATTTATTCATTCACTCGCTCACTCATTTCATACATTCACTCAATCAATATTTATTCATAGATTTCCTGAGCTCAGGGGCTCTTAGATGGTTAGACAAAGAAACAAGGGCCCACAGTGGGAAAATGATTTATTGCAGGTCACCAAAGAGTTACTGGCAAGGCTGAGACAAAGAACCCAGGTGCCTGCATTCTTAACTATTCCAAACCACTGTACCTATTGAGAGCCAGGCGTGTGCCTTGATGGTGTGCCCAGCACCAACTCTGAGTTGTCAACGCCTTAGGCAGGGCATGCTAGTCCGGCCGGGAATGACAATTTCTTCCCGATAACAAGGGAGGGTTAGGGTGTTCCTCAGCCTCCTGGGGCCTCGGTCTTTGTGGATCAACTTAATAGAATGAACCCTGGACGTGGAGTTACACTGCTCAGAATTGAAATCCCCGGAAACTATGTTTTTGTAAAAAAAAAACAAAACAAAAAAAAAAACCACAAACAAAAAACTTGGTGAGTATGGACAATCACTCATCTTCCAGAGTCAGTTTCCTCATCTATAGAATGGAGACAATTATTTCTCACAGAATTATGAATGAGATAATGTGTGACCATGCCTAAAAGACATCTATAAATGTTTTCTGGATAAATAAGATGAGAAAGGAAACAGACACCCTGACCGTGTGGTTGGTGGGCCTGGCATTCACTGCTAGGCCATGGCGTTCTCCTGCTGAACATAAGCACGTTCACGGAACGCCAGTGCCAGACAAGGTCACTGCAATCATGATGCAGCAAGACAAAAAATACATCACTTCATAATCACGTGTGAATAGACAGAAAGAACACTGGGCAAAATCATAAGATGGCCAACATCGCCCTCTTCTGGGCAGCATGAGTGATGGCTGTTTCTTGACCAGTCACTGTTAGAGCCTTACACTTTCTGCAGTCTCTCTCTCTCTGATAAAAAAAAATATAAGATACCTAATCACTAAATTGCCTCTGCCTTCTGATGGTCCCCTACCCAGAGCAAACTCCTGCTTATAACAGGCCCCTCCTAATGCCTGATTCATGAGATGCCCTTCCCCACAGGTCCACAAGGAGTGCCATGTCCTTCGTGCAGCAATTAATAAACACAACATTGATGACTATGGGTTTGTTCCTAGTGGTCTTTGGCTAAAGGACACTGGCAAAGATTTAAATGGTGGAAGCTTTATCTTTATCTTATTGTTATACTTTGTCTTATTGAATCATCACAAGCATTCTGTGGGATAGGTACCGTATCATTTCCCCTAGTTTACAGATAGGGGAACTGAAGGTCACTGAAGTTGGTAAGCATTGGGGCCAGGATTCTAAAGCCCATGCTAAGTCTGTGACTCCACTACCCTCCCAAGAAAGAAGAGATAAGCAGAGCTGGGCTGGCTCTGTCCCCCATCCCTGAGCATCCTGGCTACCTGGCCACCTGAATTCAGCCAGCCCTATAGCCCCAGGTAAGGCCTAATACTTAGTCATGAGTAAAGCATAATCCATTAGAAATCAAAAGCCCTGCATGAATTCTCATTTTATGAGTGAGGTAACTGCGGCCCAGGGAGGTAAGTTCCCTTTCCTACCCGGCCTTCCTCCAGCAGGTGCTGGAGCTGGCCCCTACCAGCCTGAAAGGGACAATGGCGAGGATCTCTTCCCAATTCAGTATTCTATGTCCCTTTGGTGGGATGTTATCAGCTTAGTGGATTTATACCATAGACACTTGGCAAATGCTATAAATCAGGGATTTTTGTTTGTTTTTATCCCCCCCACCCCCACCCCACCCCACCAAACAGCCAGTTATTAAAACATTTACCAGCACACCACTGGCTTCCTCCTTCTGGTAAGGAAAGGGGATTATAAGCATTAGTTTCGATATGATTGGGAACAGTTCCCGTCAGAGTTCAGGCAAACTGAACCTCAACCTGGCTTGGCTCTGATTTTATCATAAACATCCAAGTGCTCTGTGATTTCTTTGCATCGAAATAGTCTGAGAGTCTTGTTGAAACTATTTCCTGAGTTAGAATCTCTGGAGGTGGGACCCTGGAATCTGCATTTTGACAGTCTCCTCAGATGCTTCTTTTGGTTCTTGTATTTTAGAGCTACTTATCGTTTAAGTCTCAGCTCAGATGCCACCTTCTCTGTGAACCCCTCCTTAATTCTTGTTGGCAGAACTCACCCCTCCCCTCTCCACTCTGCTTAGGACCTTGCACCGCCTTTCATATAGCCCTTTTCATGTGTATGATAGTTGTTTTTGAATTCTGTTTCTCTATGACACTAGGACCTTAACGCAGAATTGTTAGAAAGATGGGAAACTAATTTGGTTTAAACAGGTCTCTCCTCCCAGCTGGCCTTGTCCAGAGACTACTACAGCTTCTCCGGCTGATCTGTGACTCCCCCAAGGCTAATGAGTGCCTTCATTTCAAAGCAGAAGTCTCCAGAAGCTTGTTGAAAGTCAAGAAAGAGCTAGATTGTTCTGCACTCCGTTACGTTCTTCTGTAGCTCCCCAGCACGTTATTCAGTGAATCTTTACTGATTAAAAAGAACAGGATTGTCATTCAATGACATACCCCAAAGGCTGGACCTATACTAAGCGTTCAGCGATGAGTAAGACAAGAAAAGAACTTTGAAGCTGAAAGGGTCTGATTCAAAGCCAGACTCAGCTACTGACTAGTTGTAGCATCTGCGAACCTGGGACCCTCCAGTCTGCAGGCCAACATTGTATCCACTAAGACAAAACGGCTAGGGCTTGAGCAAGTTATTTAACTCCTCTGATCTCTGTTTCCTCGGCCAAAGAGTGGATAATGGTGCTACTCCATTAGCATCACTGTCAAAATTACGTGTCAGCACATGTATGCTGGCACACTGCAGGTGCTAACAAATGCTAGTGCCGTGCCCCTTGCCCATTCACAGAGTATCTCTTGCCATGCAGACAATACTTCCGGTACACGAAGATGTGAACTGTAACAGATACACACGCTGGGGGAGCACAGTGAGTGGAGAAAACAGAAAAGGAGGAAGTGGGAGGTTTCAAGCAGCATGACCAGGATTTGGCCAGGAGGACATTCCAATAAGAGGAAACAGCTTGTAAAAAGCAAGGCACCTAGTCTTCATTTCTTTTTTCTTTTTTTTAAAATACGTTTTACTGATTTTTTAACAGAGAGGAAGGGAGAGAGATAGAGAGCTAGAAACGTCAATGAGGGAGAAACATAGACCAGCTGCCTCTTGCACACCCCGTGCCAGGGATGTGCCCTCAACCAACGTATATGCCCCTGACCAGAATCGAACCTGGGACCTTTCAGTCCGCAGACCGGCGCTCTACCACTGAGCCAAACCAGTTCCAGCCCTAGTCTTTATTTCTGTCTGCTCCCAGAGGAGGCGGCATCCGGGCCCTGAAGTTAACATAGAGATAAACCAATCTCCTTCTGTGACAGATGACTGATGTTTCTCTTTCATTGCCATCCTGGAGACAGTGTCTTCTCTCTCAGCCACAAATATGAAATTCGCAGCTGAATTAATGCTGAGAATTGAAATGCACTGAACCCCAAAGTTCTGATTCTAAGAAAGATGTTAAATGAGTCTCACTCCCAGTGCATGCGACACATTTTTTAAATACATTTTATGGAGCGCTGTGCTGTTAATTGAGACATATGTATAACCTGTGAGTGATGTGGTTGCCGTAGGAACACTTGGAATCTAGCATTTTTATATCCATGACTTCATGATCTTAATTACTGAGACTCCCAGAATCCTAGAATGTTAGTAATGGAAGACCCCTCAGAGGTTCAACCTCCACATATTCCTGATGGAAAAACTCGGACCAATGCATGGGAAAGAGCTGTCAAGATCATAGAGCAAAATCCTTCATTTCTGACACTGGAATATAAGCCCCTAAGCTTCAAACCCAGTGTGCTTTTTCCTGCTCTAGGGTTACCTACTTCCGAGGGACTATTATAAGTTAAGAGTTGGTCTCTTTAAATTGTATACTTCAATAACAGATGTTCATTTTGAAAAAGATTAGTTTCCTCTGGGTTTAATGGACTACATTCAATAAGGTCAGTACTAAAATGTCGTATCAAACCTCAGATTCTTGACCATCTCCTTAGTACTTAGGTGATAGAATCATAAAATTCTATAGTAACAAGGGACTTTAGAGGTTTATCTGGTTCTGCTTCCCTTCCAACAAAGAATTAGCCTTCTGGAGCATACATAGTGATGCATTCATTTCTACCAAGGGGATTTATCCCATTGCTTGGTCACAGTTCCCTGGTTCATTGAGCAGAATTCTGTTTCTCTGTCTACACTATCCATTAAGGAAAGGGAAGGAAGGAAATGGTGCTCATTTATTGAACACTGTTTGAGTATCAAATACATGTAAGAGGCTTGAATATATTGCCTCGTTCGATTCTTAAAATATCCCTTTAAAATAGATGTGATCATCCCCATATAAGACTGGGGAGGAAAGTTCAGAATTTAAGAATGTGCCCGAGTTCACCCACAGTAAGATTCAAGGCCATGTGTCACTCTGTGGAATGCCAAGGAGCCCTGTCTCCCCTGCCTTCTGTAAAGCCCTCTCAGCACAGTTCATTAGAGCTTTCCTTTTAAAATAAAATCCACCCACTTAAATGCCTTGATGGTAAAACAGTCCAAACTCTCCAGCTTGGTATCCAAGACCCTTGACAATCTGGCTCCAACTGGATTTTGCAGGCCCACTTCCCTCTGCTCTTCCAGAGCACCCTACGCTTTCCATGAGGTTTCCTTTGTGTCTGCACATGCTGGACTTGCTGGGTATGTGTCCTTCCCTTCTTTCTCTGCCTAAAACAATCTTAGTTTTCCTTTAAGTTTCCCCAAAATGTCACCTCTTTGGGGAAGCCTTCCCCTGGCCCTCTGCAGAACTCATTCCTCTCTGCTTTCTCCCAGCACACTGCACACACCCCTGCAGTAGCCTCTTTTGCATTATTGAGCAGGTTTTACATTTCCTTTTCTTTTTTGATATATATTTTTATTGATTTCCCTACCTGTCATCAAAGCTGAGGAGGGTGGAGGATGGGAAGGGCCATCTATGGTTCACCTGGGAGGGGCGAGGGAAGAGGAGGGAGGGGCAGAGCTGGGAGCGCCACAGACCCCAGGTGGGAGTTAGAGGCAGTGATCTGGATGCTGACTGCCCTGTCCCAGCATCTCAGGAACATTTCTTTCTCCAGAAGCGCTACAAGCATTGCCTTAGGCCAGTGGACTTGAGGCTGGTATGGGATCCTCTCTGTTGTGGAAACTGGAGTCGGAGGTTGGAGTCAGACCACCCGGGGAAGCCCTTTGCATTGGACCCTGAGACCTTTTGTGTCACCTGTGACCCTGTTCCAGGCACAGCTGATCTGTGTGTCCAAAAGGGGGCTTCATTTTCCTAGTTTTTAAAAAAATATAGTTTATTGTTTTTTTACAGAGAGGAAGGGAGAGGGATAGAGAGCTAGAAACATCAATGAGAGAGAAACATCCATCAGCTGCCTCCTGCACACTTTCCACTGGGGCCCACAACCCAGGTACATGCCCTTGAGCAGAATCGAACCTGGGACTCTTCAGTTCACAGGCCCACACTATCCACTGAGCCAAACCAGCTAGGGCTCCTAGTTTTCAATGTTTGCTTTCCATAATATTGTACATTCTGTTTTGTTGGTTTTTGTACCAAAAATAAAACCATTTGCTTGTTTCCAATTAGTACTTGTCATCACTGAAGAGAGGTTGGGAGGCTGAAAAAGAGAGGTTGGGAGGCTGTAAAAGAGAGATTGGAAGGCTGAAAAAGAGAGGTTGGGAGGCTGAAAGGGGGGTGGGGCGCCATGGAGGGATTAGGGCAGCCAGCCAGGAATGACTCGCCTTCTGGACCTCTAGGTGGGAGGCTGGTCATGAACATTCCATATCCCTAATGTGGAGCTCAAACTAAGCTCTGGGCTTTACAGTCAGATTTTCAAAATGGATGGCCCCCGGCCAGCAGCTGCCGGAGACCCTGCCTTCCCAGGGACCGAGTGGAGCATGGGGCCTCCTTAACTCCCCCCCCCCCGCCACCCAAATCATTCCTCATGCTCTGGCTTCCCGCCAGGACACCCCAAAGCCACCATCTTGGCTGCCACAGTTTCCACTGTCTCGGCATCGCCCGCCCGCGGGGAGGATGCTGTGGCCTCCTGCTGTCTCCCTGCTTCCTCTTCCCCCTCATTCTGCTCTTAACACAGAAGCTATCAAGTCCTCTCACCTGCAGCCCCAGGACCTCTGCCTGCACTCAGGGGATGCCAGGTTCTCACTGGCCCTCAATCCCTGCAAGATGTGCCCGCTGACCCAGCCTTGACCCCCTTCCATTTAGCCTCTTGTTCATCCTGCTGCCCCTCCATAGGCTGTGCCCTCTGCCTGATGCCCTTCCCCAGGCATCCACCTGGCTCTCCTCCACCAGTCCAGTTCTCCTCCATGAGCCTCCCTTTGCCCCTCCCTCGAGGAGCCCCTATGTGGCTTGATTCCCATGTTTTCATGGTGTCAGTGCCCTCTAAAAGAATTCCTCATGTCTGTCCTCCCCACACCCCTGTCCTCTCCTGGCGAGAAAGCATGCTCTGTAGGACAGGGTGGCTGGCTCGCTGCTGCTCTGCGAGCTCCCAGGTATCACGTGGGACACAGTGGAGGCTCAGTCAGTGATATGGGTTGAGTAAGATGCTCAGCAGTGGTGTTAGGTGTAAAGGCCATTGGAAGGCAGACTCACTTGGAGCTGAGGGCCGGTGAGCTCTCCTCACAGCACTCAGGGCAGGCCTTGGGAGCCAGCTGGTCTTTTCTTGCAAGAAGGCGGGAGGAAGAGAATGAAAAAGGAGCAGAGTGTGTTTTCCCTCAACTACTTAAAAGCTGATAATCTCATTCCATTCTGAAAGCTATGAATAGAAACCTTTAGATCAACCCTGTGAGGCAGGTTCTGGGATTAGCTGAGTTTCTGTGGAGAGTACTTGGCCTTTCTCCAACACAAGGATGGTTAACCACCAGTATTTACTGCTGTGATTCGTGCACTGGTGGGCAGTGGCCTGTGAGGGTCAGTCCAGTGGCTGTGTACCTGCCCTCTGAGTGGCTGCTACCACTGTGGGAGAGCCACATATTGACCAGCAGGGGGTAGCTCCTGTATTGAGCATCCGGTCAGTCCATCGGTCATTTCGGTAGTCATGGTCACTGCCTTTTTATATATATATGGATTCTATCCTAGTTATTTCTAATATTCTAGGCTAAATATCCCCTGCTCCTTTGGCTGTTTATTGTAAAGTTTGATTTTCAGATTCTTATCATTATGATTATTTGCTTCTGAGCAATAATTGGTTAACACCCCCGTGTTAAAATATGATGCGTAGGTTAAAACATAATAGCCCAGATAAAGTCTGGCTGTAGCAGAATAAAGTAGAAGGATTACGAGTTGATGTAACATTTCTTTAACCTTTACTGTGTGCCAGGAACCTCTGCCTATCTTATTTTCTTTAACTCTTGCAATAATCTGATAAGGTAGGCATCATTTCTCCCATCTTATAAATGAGGATACTAGCTATCTGGCACTCTAAGTGTAAGTTAACTTACAGTCACAAGCCCAGAGCACATAGTGAGCTTGTGGCCAACTAATATCTTTTAGATCATTTTCACATCAACTGTGGTCAAGTCTTTTCTTTCCCAGTTGTCAGCTAGTGACAGGCTTAAGGGCAACTGAGGACAACAAAAACCAGTGCCCTTAGAAGGGTGTAGAAGCACAGCACAGAGAAAAGGCAGTTTGGATTAATGACCAACTTCCTAACAATAATAGTCTTCATCACGAAGCTCAGACAAAGCCTGGAATTTCTCAGCCACACAGCTTCCTGGAACTATTTTTATTTGGTATTTTACAAGAGGAACAAGAGCAGAAGTGCCTTAGATAAACAGTGAGGTCTGAGGCTTAGCACTCCTATGCAAAGCCTTTACACCATCAGAATCTGAGCAGCCAGTGCAGTCGAGGCCCTGGGAGTTCAGGTAGACAATGAAGAGGCTGCCTCTTTGGTCCATGACCTGAACCTGAGAGGTACTCCACAAATATTAACTGAGCACCATTATGTTCCAGGTATAGTGTGAGGTGCTGGGCTTTTAATTAACGTAAAGAGACTTCCAGTCTTCTGGAGCTTACCTGCAGGTGAAAGACAAGCATAGAAGCAAATAATATGCATAAGACTTAGCGAATACAATGATAATAGAATGTGCCCAGGCCACTGGAAGAGCAAGACAAGGACCATTTAATCCGTCAGGGGTGCGGTTGGGGGCATGAAAAAGAAGGGATTAGGGGAAGTTTCCTGGGTAATCTTACTAGTAATTGATAAGTAGGATTTAACCTGGTGAAGGCAGGAAGAAGAGACAAAAGAAAAAAGTATGAGCAGTCTCAAATGCAAGAAATAGCATAAGTTTCCGTATAATATGGGAAGAATTATAAGCAGTTTGGTGTTTAAGTTCAAGAGGCTGGGAGGTGGATAAGATTACTAAGTGTGTGCTGCATGTTAGACACTATGAAAAAACCCTCACAAATGTTATTTCAGATCATTAATTCACTGTGTGACCTTGAGCACGTTACTGCACCTCTCTGGGCCTCACTAGTAAAATGAAGACTAGATGAGAGCCATGGTCCCATCTAGTCTCAGCCTCTGGCATAACCGAGTGGGAAGGCATTCTAATCTATATTCTGTTTACTATATTTACAGAAATGCCAGACAGGTTTATTGAGCCCTGCCACCACCCTGGAGTGACACCCCACCAAATTACAGCTGATGCTGCTGAGACCCACAGCCCAGCCCTGTCCCACTAGCATACGTATCAAAATCCCAAATGCATCTCTCTAGTGGCTACTGGCCTCCTTGCAGTTTCTTCAGCCCATGAGCATGACTTGCTTTATAGCCAAATGCAAACATTTTGCACTTTAACCAAATGTCTGTGAAGTGTGTTCCCATGTCTCATCTCATTTGATCCTCACAGAAGTCCTGGAGTAGATAGATAGGAGACTCGGTGAAATCCTATTTTCTTTTCACTAGCCAGAAAATGGAGATTTAGAAAGTTTAGAAACTTGACCCAACTGAAAAGAAGAAATGATGAACCTTGAAATGACTTCAGGTTTTCTCACTGCACAGAATATAGTCAAACACTGTTGCAGTTAAATATTTTACCCTTTGTTCTCCCTGCACGATCTATAATAATAATCTGCTTCATGTTGATATTTGCTGTTCTGTTGCTGACAATTACCTGAAAGAGAAGTTGGGGTGCTTCACTGGGCTGGACAAAGTTTAGCTAAATCAGGAAGCAGGTCTAATTAAGCAAGCTTATCTATATATATAAAAGCCTGAACGACCATCGCAACCAAATGAATGACTGAACAGGCTGTGTAGGGCAGCCAGGCTTGCAGAGGGGGCAGTGAGGGGTGACCAGGCAAGTGGGGGAGGGGGAGCAGCAAGTTGGGGGCGACCAGGCCAGCATGGGGGCAGTTAGGGGTGACCAGATTGGCAGGGAGGACAGTTGGTGTGACCAGGCTGGCAGGGGGGTTGTAAGGGGCAACCAGGCTGGTGTGTGGGGGGTGTATTTAGGGACAACCAGGCCAGCGGAGGCGGGGGAGACAGTTGGGGATGACCAAGCCAGCAGGGAGGGCAATTAGGGGTGATCAGGCAGGCAGTCAGGTGAGCCAGTGGTCCCGAATTATGAGAAGGATGTTGGATTGAAGAGAGTGCAGGTTGGGCTGAGGGGGAAACACCGCCGCCCCCCCCTGCACAAATTTCGTACACCAGGCCTCTAGTCTTATATAATAAAAGCCTAATAAGCTAAATGTCCGATCGTCCAGTCAGTCATTCAACCAATCAAAGTGTAATATGCTAATGATATGCTAAGGCCACTCAACAGCTCGCTATGATGTTCACTGACCACCAGGGGGCAGATGCTCCAACCGTTATATTAGTTTGCTGATGGGGTCCAGCTGATGGGGACTGAACAAGATGGGCCAGACATGCCTTGAAGCCCTCCTGCGGTCCCTCCCCAGCTGGCCAACCTCCTGAATTCTTCCCCAGCCTGGATTGTGCACTGGTGGAGTCCCTCGGCCTTGCCTGCAGCCTCTTGCATTCCGAAACCCAGCAGAGGATGTCAGAGAGATGGTTTCAGCCTGATGGTAGAATGGCTGGCCACTATGACATGCACTGACTACCAGGGGCAGACACTCAATGCAGGAGCTGCCCCTGGTGGTCAGTGAGCTTCCACAGGCTGGGGGAACGCCGCTTAGCCAGAAGCCAGGCTCACATCTAGCGATTACGGTGGTGGTGGCAGAGCCTCTCCCGCCTCCACGGCAGTGTGAAGGATGTCCGACTGATGGCTCCCAGACTGCAAGAGGGCACAGGCCAGCCTGAGGGAATCCCGCCCACCTGAGTGCATGTATTTTGTTCACCAGGCCTCTAGTCTATAAAGCTTTTGCTGGTGCCAATTGCACACATGTGTTTCGATCTGTCATTTGTCAATCATGAATTTGGTTGACACTTCTAAAATAGAGGAAGGGTGAATAGTGATATTTAAATATTTCTTCTAATTAATTTCCTTTCAATGTGCAAGAATTCTTGCACCAGGCCACTAGTAAGATTATAATGAAGCTAAAAAATTCTTATTGCTTAGTGATTTTATAGCTGTCGAAACATAGACATTCTTCATGTTTGTGGTGATGCTGGTGTAAACAAACCTACTTGTTGCCAAGCGTATAAAAGCATAGCACATACAATTATATACAGTACATACTAGATAATAATAGTAAATGACTGTTACTGGTTTATGTATTTACTATACTATACTTCTTATTTTATATTATATTCTTGTTACTTATTAAAAAATTGCCATAAAATAATTTGCTGTTACACCAGCAGCAGTCTTCTGCTGCTGGTGTAACAGCAAATTATTACATCTCATATTTACCCCCATCTCTTGATTGCATCATTTTTTCTTGTGCTTCATTTAATTAACCTCATGTTGTTTTCAAGTTTAATAAAAAGTACTTTCATCTGCTATGGATACATTTTTTTGATAATGTGAAAGGAACAGATACTCAGCCCTTTGCGGGAACTGCTCTTCAGAGGCAGTTTTTCAGGCAGCAGAGGTGTTGATACAATTGTTTTCCTTCTCAATGCCTGAAGAGCTCTGGAGGTATGTGAAGGATACTCTGGGCTGGGTAGCTTTGAGGACCTCTGCCAGGATTCCCACGCCCACTCACCCTATTATTGGCAACCTCTTCCTTTCCTCTCGTTTGCCTGGACTTGACTGGTTCTCAGAAAATGGGCAATGAGGAAAGGAGAGTGTGCTAGGGTCAGAAAGAGTGACAGCATCCACAACAAACACAAGTATAATCCTCACTACACAGGAATGAATGGAAATAAAGGAATAAAGCACTCATCTTAGTGCTTCATCAGCCATTATCTGTCAGGAATAAAAAACTAGGAATAAAAAAATCCAGAGTCAAATGGGTCCTAGCTCTGCGGTTCACCAGCCCTGCACTTTTTGCTCGTTCAGAGAAAAAGCCTACATTTTCAGGCTCAACAGTTGCATCTACTATGGATAACAAAAAGTGTCTACTATCTCAACCCTCCAAAGATTACAGAGTGTTGGGACCGTCATTGTGCTTTCTGTGGGATAGCTGGATAAAATTGGATAGCTAACATTTTAAGAATCCCTTAATTCTGCCTGGAATCCCTGTGCCTTGTAAATGCAACCCTCAAGGCCTAACTTGTTTCTTGAAAGTTCTTTCTGCTTAAGTCACTCCCCAATTTAAAACTTCAATAGCTACCTATTTTCACACAGGGGTGGGAGACATCCAGCTTGAGAAATCATTTGGTCTGGTCCTGCCAAATTTTTAGGAATAAATTAATTGTTTGACCAAATACAACAGGCTAATTTTGTATGGCTGAGAATGATGTTATATTAGTAAATATCCAAATAGCTCTTAGCAGAAAAAAGGTTCCCCACCCCTGCCAGGTATTCAGAAATCTATTGGTCTCAGGACTTCTTTCCATTCTTAAAAATTATTGAAGACCCCGAAGAGCTTTTTTTATGTGCACTTAGTTACTTCTATCAATATTTACCATATTAGAAATTAAAACTGCCCTAGCCGGTTTGGCTAAGTGGATAGAGCATTGGCCTGTGGACTGAAGAGTCCTGGGTTCAATTTTGGCCAAGGGCACATGCCTGGGTTGCAGGTTCGATTCCCAGTAGGGGGATATAGGAGGCAGCCGATCAATGAATGATTCTCTCTCCTCATTGATGTTTCTCTCCCTCTCTCCCTTCCTCTCTGAAATCAATAAAAATATATTTTTTAAAATTAAAACTGGGAAATTTCTAAAACTTTATTAATTTATTTAAAATTTGCAATAAATAAACCCATTGATGTTAACATAAATGAACTTTAATGAAAAAAATATATATATATAAAAGCCTAAGTGACTGGCCAACAGGCCAGTAGCTATGATGGGCCAGACACTCAATGCAGGAACTTCCAGCTGCGGTCACTTGGCAGCAGTGTTTCTCCAGCGATGCACCTGGAACCAGAGAGGAGTGAGCCCAGTTCCAGGGTGCGTCACTCAAGAATTGCCTTCTCGCAATCCAGAACCACTCTGGGGATGTCAGAGAGCTGGTTTTGGCCCAATCTCTGCAGGCCAGGCTGAGGGACCTCACCAGTGCATCCAGTCTCTAAGGTTTCATAAAATAAAATATTGATGAGAAGAGTGGTGTCATACATTTGTGTAAATCTTTTAACACCTGGCTTTACAAAAGATAGCTGGATTCTAAATACTATCTGTTTCTGCCTTTAACCTGTTGCAATATCTTATTGTCCTATATTCTGTGGAAAACCTCACTTACATTAGTGAGAGAATGAAACTGAAAAAGCACATGTTTAAAAAACATTGTTTAAAATTTTATTTTGAGCTCACTGACTCCTGGAAGGAATTCAGGGATACCAGGGGTTCTGGGACCACACTATGAAAACCATTGGCCTACAAAATAAATTCTAAGTTAGATATACAAGGCATTCAATGTCATTATAGACATACAAGGACCTCCACGTTCTGGTTTCCTTTCCCCTTCAGCAGCATCACCTCCTAGTGTATTCCCACTACACCAGTCACGACAGCCAACCAGACGGTATCCTGTCTTCGTGCCTTTGCAAACATCCCTTTCTCTGCCTGAAATTAGTTTCCCCTGGCAGACTCAAGAGCTAAATTCAAGAGCTCAGTTGGATCAGTTTAACCCTGGATTGCCCCCTTTGACCACTCGTACAGAGCTGAGCCCTCCCTGCAGGCAGAGCACGGGCTCAGAAATCCGCGAGGCTGGAGATGAGCCTCCATCACTCTCTCACTGGCTGGGTGACCCTTGGCAAGTAGGTTCACTGCCCACGCTTGTTTCCTCGCTGCTGAAACAGGGCCAACCCGGGGTGGAGGTGGCCGTGACCCAGAAGAGTGCAGCAAAGACTGCTACCCGGCAGCCCCCAAAATAAATAAATAAATAAGTAAGTAAGTAAGTAAATAAATAAAATGACCGTGTGAGCTTGCTGAGTGGGTCTTATCCTTCCTGGGCTTTTACTTTCTAGATGTCCGTACAGTTCCGGGGGCTTGACAAGCATGACCTGGTCCACCCTCTCCCCGTCCCTCTCTGGATTAAGCGCTCTGTGGTCGGAGAGGAGGGCCCGGGGTGGAGGTGCGAGGTTACGCGCTCAAGGTCACCCATCACACCGCCGGTCCCGAGCGAGGCGGGGGGCGCAGCTCTTCGCCTGAGGCAGCGCCTCCGGTCAGCCCGCCTGTGAGGCCGAGACTCGGCCGCTCTCGGTTTCTCTCGTCGCCCTCGCGGACCCACGCGTGGCCTCGGGGAGGGGGGCCCCGCGGCGGCGGGATTTGAACCTGTGTCCCCTAGCTCTCTTCAGGGCTGGGTTTACCCTAGCTGAGACGCCGCCTGGAGAGCGGGTCAGAGGCCGGAACCGCGTACCCCGGGCGGAAGGCGAGAGGCCGCCGGTGCTGGCGGGGCTCCGCCGCTCCGCGGCGCCCTCCCCACATCACCCCACCCACATATCCCCCGCCGCGCGCCCCCCTAACGGCTCGGGCGCGCGCCACCTCGCGACGGGCGGGGCGTGAGCGGGGTCTGGGAGCCATCGCCCCGCCCCTGGAAGCCCCGCCCCGGGAAGCCCCGCCCCACCTCGCTCCCACCTTCCCCGCCGCGCCCCCTCCTAACAGCTCAGGCGCGCGCCACCTCGCGACGGGCGGGATGGGGGCGGGGCCTCGGAGCCACCGCCCCGCCCCAGACGGCCCCGCCCCCAGGAAGCCCCGCCCAGCCCCGACCCAACCTGCCCCGCCGCGCGCCCTCTTAACGGCTCCGGCGCGCGCCACCTCGAGACAGGCGGGACGTGGGCGGGGCCTGGGAGCCTAAGCCCCGCCCCCATACGGCCCCACCTCCCCCCGCCTCAGCGCTGCTGCCCGGATAGAGCCCCCCGCCGCTCGCCCGCCAGCCGCCCTCGGGAGCCGCCCCCACCCGCCCCTCTCGCGTCCTCCGTCGCTCCTGCGCAGGGGAAACATGGCGGCGGGAAGGGAGTGAGCGGTCTGTGCGGCCCCGCGCCCGCAGGTAAGCGCCTCGGCCGCTGCCTCCACCGGCCGGGACAGCCCGCTGCTTGAGGGGCCTGGAGGACCACGGACCGCCAGGGCGGGGAGGCGACGGCGGGACCTGCCGGCCCTCAGCTCCCGCCCCGCGGGACCCGGCTGTCTGTGTCTGTCGGGGCCGGTCGGCCTGTCGGTGGTCCGAGCGAGCGCGGTCGCGGCCCTTCCCCACCTCGTCAGCGCGGCCCGGACGCCGGTGGCCGGTTCTGCGTCCGCGGCCGGGCTGGCGGGTTCCGGGGTCCAGCTGGCGGCCTGACCCGGCTGGAGGTCCCGGCCCGGGGAACCCAAGGACGGAGGGACCTTTGGAGGTTCGGCATCGCCGGGGCGGGGGGTGCGAGAGTCGCCCTGCCCAGGCCCGAGGGGCTGGCTGGGGTCGGCTTTGAGCCGAGGGCGGGGACTCAGAGTGGTTGTCAGTCCGCGCGCCCGGTCCGTGGGTCTGCACGGACGCCGGAGCTGAGAGGTGCCGTGGGTCCGGGTCCGGGACCGGGTGGAGGATCGGGGTCGGCGGTGCGAGGGGCCCGGCGCTGTCAGCAGCGTCCTCCAGGCCGGCTCCGGGGTCGGGAGTTGCGCGACGACTCACTGTGGCGCTGGAAACGGGCGCGAGTGTAAGTTTTGTACCGCAGACTATATTTAATAAAATGTTTATAGACATTTAAAAAGATGAGGTGGGGGTGGGGGCGCTAGGCACCCAGGTGAGCAAGGTGCCAGGAGGGCTGGACACCTGGGAGTGCTGTGGGCCAGCCCCGAGAGGAATGAAGAAGTTTCCAGGAGATGGCTGCAACCCAGAACACCTCCAGACTGGAAGGGAATTTAAAAGTGATCCAGGCTCCCTTTCTTCCATCCCAAGCTGAAGTGGCTTTGAGAACCCCAAATTCTACCGTGATAATTTGACCCACCTGTTTTTACACTTCCTCCAGTGATGGGAAACTAATCTCTCACCAAAGGAAACCCTTTTCCTTGTGGACACTCTTTAATATACCTGAAGATGATAATCATATTCCTGGAGTCATGTCTTGTCTTCACGAATTTCAGTTCCTTCACTTGGTGATTATATGTTGGGGTTCTCTAATCCCTTCTCTGAATGATCTCTAGTTTGCCCATATCCCCTTTAAAGGAGAGCTTCTTAATGTGAATGAGCAAGTATTAAGTTTCTCCAAGAAGCTCCTTGGCCCCAAGGATTGACCTGTTTAAATAAAAAATTCTCTCGTCCCTTCCTCATTTCTGTGCTGTTTTGATCTTAAAAACAAAACAAAACAAACAAAAAAGCAAAAACCCCATCTCTCCTGTTTCCCCAAAAACAAGACAGTGTCTTATATTAATTTTTGCTCCCAAAGATGAGCTAGGTCTTATTTTCAGGGGATGTCTTATTTTTCCATGCGCTAGGTCTTATTTTCGGAGGATGTCTTATTTTCGGGGAAACATGGGTAGTACTGTTCGAACAAATGGGAAATGTTGGGTTTGCCCTCATTTTTTAAATGTCTATAAATACTTTATTAAATGAGCTAAAGCATATCAAAGTGTTGCAATATACCATGCAAATAGAATAATTTTTACTTTGAAAAAGGATTGAAATATAGTTGGTGCCAAACTGCAATTTAATATTTAGTTGGAAAGGGAAATGCTTTATTATATTGAACTTTATGCTCTATTTCTAACTGCCAGCAGACGGCCCAAAATTACTATGAAAAACATTTTTTGTTGCTCACTTGCCAGCATTAATTTTTACTTGCTTTTTCACTACTTAGCCTTGGTATGGGGTTAAGTTTTTAAAAAGGGTCTTTTACCAAGGTCTTAAACCCCTGCCTATGCATTCTTGTTGGTTAGTAATTTTTTAAGCTCAGAAGATGGCCTGGTAGATAAAATGCCAAGCTCTTGTATCTGGGACTCTGTTCTAGTTCTAAGCAGTTTTGCTGTTTCCATAACATAGACAAGTACATACCAGAAATCAGAGTTGTTTCTTTATCCTTATACATACATGTTCATTTTTTAAAAGTTGTTTAGTGGTTTTAAAGTTTGTAGTGTATGTATCAAGTTTTGATTCCTGGTATGTAGGTTGGATAAAAATTTGTATAATAACATTCTGCACATAACTGTACAGACCCAGGAAAGGTTCTAGTTCTTTCCCTTCATAAAACTTGGAGTTAGTAGTAGGAAATCCTAAAAACTGTGAGTGGATTTCTCACTGAAAATTTAAGTTGAACATGTTCTAACCTTTATATTTATGCATCTACTGTTGTGTCAGCACTATGCCATGTATTGTGTTTAGCTGGATCTACAAATATGAATAAGATACACTTCCAATCTTAGTTCTAAATGCTAAAATACTACTAGTATACCTCAGAATAAGAAGTAAGAGCTATGCATATAGTGCTTAAAGTTAGAGTGCTAGCCTAGGACTTTGGGGAAGACTTTGGGAACAGATGAAATCTCACCCAAATCTTTAAATGTTAAGGAGGAGTAAGGCAAATTTGAATGAAAAGTGTGCTTCAGAGAAAACGGCTTGAGGAAAGTCACCAATGTGAGAAAAGGAATAGCTTGCATGGATAATCACAAGCAGTTTGGGACTGCTAAGAGTATAACAGTGAAGATGAAAGTGGTAAATTGTGAGGCTGGAAATACAGGCAGAGACCATTTGGTAGAGTTTGTATGTATGAGTATCTTGAAATTAATTTAGGGATTTTAAAAAAAAATCACTGAAAGGATTTTATCAGACATGGTTGAATAATATCTTTGAAATGTGATCACAGGGATGAGGAGAAAGGAATGGAGGCTTTATGATTGATTGGGTATGCAGATGACAGAATGAGGGGTCCGGCATGATAGCCAGGTTCTTTGTCAGGGTGACTAGGTGGATAGTGGTGACATTAACTGAGACAGGAAACACTGGATGATAAGGTCAGTTTTGGACTTAAAGATTTTGTGAGTTTTTGAGTTAGGTCAGTGAGCAAATGTGGTGGAAGTAAATTAGAAAAAAAGGAGGTTTTGATCAGAAAGTGGAATATTGGAGTTAAATTGTCTGATATGCAGGTCTCTGTGTGGGTAGCTGGAGTACAGCAGAGGAGAAGGTCAGTGAAGCTGAGTATGACAAGGAACTCTGAGGCTCTTTTATTAAATGAGTCTTATATGTGGATTGCGAAGTGATTTAAGATGCTGGAATGTGGGAGGAGAGAATATTGTGAGCCAGATGCAGTGAATATACGTAGGTGATTCATTGGGAGGGTGAGTAGATAACAGATGAGAAGGGTAGAAAGTGATATAGCCATATGGTATAAACCTCACAGGAGGAGGGGTTTTTAAACACAAGAGTGGGAGAATAAAGTTTTTTGTTTAACTTTTCTGGAAGCAGACTCTTATTTCTTCATCTTTATTTGGGATTCATGTTAATCACTCAGTTTGCTCTGAAGAGTCTGTTCTTGATCTTGGAAAATAGGAAGGCAAATGTTCTATATCAAATCTTTTCTGCCAGTACTTAATGGCAAAGGCAATGGAGGTTTTTCCTGATGATTAGTGGGTGGATAGAGGAAACAATCAGATCTATCTTATTGGCCTAAGGATTGTAAGCGAATTGTTTAACTTCTGAGACTGTCAGTGTCCTCATCTTTAAAAAATAAATTCCTATTTCATAGGGTGCCACAAAGATTATAAAAATAATGTGTGTGTGTCTAAATTACTAGAAAAGCAATTGATGCTTTGTAGATGCAAAGTAAATGTTAAAATATTTGTTCTCTTCCAACTACCTTTAGGGGACTTTCACCTCTGCTGGGGGAAAGAAATTTTTTTTTTTCATGCTAAACCTAAATTATAAGGCAATAAGTACTTATGGGAGATAAAAGCAAAATGATATAGGAATTCAGAGGAGGGTGCCATCATTTTTAACATTTGGAAACAAGGTTGACATCACACTCAAGATGAATTTCATTTGGGTCTTGGAGAACAAATTTCAATAGTTTAATGATTTAGGTGAAGATACAAAGTAGGGAAAGTATAAGATATGTTTGTTAAAAAATGGTAGTCACCATAGGTTTGAGTATTGTATTTGTATAACTCAGTTGTGAGAAATGTGGCTAAGGAGATGGGCTGGGGCCATCGTATTTAAGACCTGAAACTATGGAATTTGGACTTGATTCTAGATGTACTAGAGAGGTATAGATAGTACATCTTTTCTCACTACCTGTTTCCTAACTGTAAAATTTATAAGCATTGATTAAAACCAAGGAAGACATTTCACATTCAGAAATGTTTCTATGTAGGCCAAGTTTAGGTTAAACACATAAGTGCTAAGCCCGGCCAGCATGTTTCAGTGGTTGAGCATTGACCTTGAGAACCTGGAGGACACAGTTCAGTTCCTGGTCAGGGCACATGCCTGGGTTGCAGGCTCGATCCCCAGTGTGGGGCTTGCAGGAGGCAGCCAATCAATGATTCTGTCTCATCGTTGATGTTTCTATCTCTCCCTTTCCCTTCCTCTCTCTGAAATCAATAAAAATATATATTTTTAAATAAGTGCTAAGATTTGTTTTGTAGTTTAATCTTTGCACTAACCTTGTTTGGTAGCTAGGCTTAGTGGAGTTAAGAAACACAAAAGATCTCACTGGTAGAAATTGACTAAAGATGCTCTGATTTCAAGTTCTTTTTTTTATACTACCATAGTGAGTTAGATTTGGGAAGAAGCCTGGGTTTCTCATTAAAGAACTCAGGGCTGGTCACTTGCTTCTCTGATCCTCAATTCTTGGGAATCAAACCTCTACCTTCTAGTGTATGGGACGATGCTTCAATCAACTGAGCCACACTGGCCAGGGCTTCTTAAATTTTGAAGCATATAAAGGCTTCTGCATTATTTTTCCCCCTTCTGTATTTTGTGTTACAAATGTTAGCTTTTTAAAATTAAAGTACGTACATACTGTTTATTCATTTTAATCACTATATCTATTGCTCATTGATGTATTATAGGCACATCTCTAAGTAGTTTCTTATTTATTATAATTGCTTTTATTCATACTTACATAGAATTTCCTCTGAGACATCCAAACATTAATAAAGGCTATTTTAGTCATTATGTCTTGTAAAGTATTATAGAAAACATGAGAGCCAGCATACTTGTTCTTGGAAATATTTGAGTGAAGAACAGACAACCATTTGTCTTAGAGCAGTGGTTATCAACCCTTCTAATGCCACGACCCTTTAATACAGTTCTTCATGTTGTGGTGACCCCCAACCATAAAATTATTTTTGTTGTTACTTCATAACTGTAATTTTGCTACTGTTATGAATTGTAATGTAAATATCTGTGTTTTCCGATGGTCTTAGGCTCTACAGCAGCGGTTCTTAACCAATGGGTTGAGATCCGCTAGCAGGGTGGCCTAAGACCATCGGAAAACACAGGTATAGTAACCTAGACCTATATAGTAACTTGGGCAAGTCTCACAAATAAAAGTTGTGTGAATAAAGCAAGTGGCAGAACACATTTATAAAGCTTAACATGCATTATTATTTAGGGAAGCATGCTTATTATTAAGAAAGTGGTGTCTTGAATGTCAAGGAAATACCAGTTGTTAAGTTTCAAAAAGAAAGGAACAGCAGTGTGAAAGTTTCTAGGCAGATAAAGTAAGAATACTATGAAAAGACCATTGGATAACAATAAATCATTGTGCTCTGAGGTACAGTAAGGGATACCAAGATACTAGATAAGTGGATATCTCAGAATGGTAGTAATTCAATCTACCAGTTCTGTGGGCCAGTTATTTCCATTTAATTATGGAGAGGATGGAGTCAGGGAAGCTATTCAAAATAGAGCCTCTCTATTTTTAAGCATTTGATATATCAACACAATTGAAAAGATTTTAATCCTCTGCTATCTATATTATCATTTCTCTAAAAAGTAACTAGGGTTAATATTGATATATATATATATATATATATATATATATATATATATATATATATATATATTTTATTCTATATCTTCTGTTGAATAAAGATAGAACTTAGGCTGTTGTTAGTGTATTTTCAGGATTGGATGATATTCTAAAGATCAATATTTCTATCTCCAATATTTCATAGGTAAGAAGGTGAACGAGACCTTATTAGCAGCATGATATGTGAAAAGAATTATGGCTTAGTGACTGAGTCACAATTCAAGTTCCTGTCTGCCATTCACTGGTTCTGTGATTTAGGCAAGTGGGAGCTGCAGTAGGTGATCACTAAAATTTCTTACAACTCTCAGATTCTGTGACTATTAGGTCAATTATTCAATGAAGAAACTGAGGCTTAACGAAGGGACAATTTGTAGAGCCATAAAAACTGGAATTTGATTCTCTTGACTCTTGGTTCAAGAAATCTGATGGAAGAATCATCAAATATTTGAGTTGCTGCTATATATCAGGCATGTATTTAGTACCTGGAAAAACAAAAGCACATGAAATTGCTTTAGAATTTATCCACTATAAAAGTAACAACCAGCATCTTCTGTTTGTTTGTTTATACATATACTGTCTTACTCCAGAATATACCAAAAGCATACCAACTCTGCGCAACATGCCATAACTACAAGTCTGAAGGGTTCCTATACACCCCCTCCCCCACAGCTTAATAATTCACTAGAACAACTCATAGAACTTAAGAAAGTACCATACAGGTTTATTATAAAGGATACAAACCAGGAACAGCCAAATGAAGAAACACCAAGGGTGAAGTCTGGGAGAGTCCCGAACCCAAAGCTTCCTTGTCCTCTCTCTCCATGGAATCAGAGCACATCACCTTCTAGGACATTCACACATTTCAGGAGTATTCTGTTTGGGGAACACAGATCAATCCATACTAGTCTACCCTCTGCCCTGTTCCCCCAATTATGGTCCTTCCCATGAGCAAAAGTCATTCACTTTATCCCAACATTCCCCAAGGTTTTAACATAGTCCAACATCAACTCTAGGTCCAGAATCTCATGTAAATTAACTCAAAAATCTCATCTTTAAATTATCTAAATAAGGTATGGGTGGAACTCTGGTATGGTCTATATGGAGGGGAAAATTCTCCATTTGTGGATCTGTGAAAACTAGGAAACAACTTATCTGCTTCCAAGGTACATTGGTAGCACAGGAATAGGAAAGTTATTAATATTTCCATTAGGAAAGGGAGAAAATGCAAGGGAAAAAAATGGTTGCTAGTCTAAAGCAAATTTTACCCATCGGGGCAAATTCTGTTTGATCTCAAGGCTTGGGATAATCCTGTCTGGATACTCTGTCCTCTGGTCTGCTGGGACAGCCCACCCTTTTAGCTCAAGAGAATCCCAGGGGTTCAGTCATCTGTGGTGTTGCCCTTGGTGTTATTCTTCCTTCATTTTGGTTTCTTCTCTCTCCCTTTCAGACCAGGCTGGAAGCACTTCTGCTGATATGAAATTCTTAAAAACCTTGTCAGTCTCATATAATTCACGGGGCCCAAACCATTTGACAAGAGGGTCCTCTGTAGATCTTTCCTAGATTATCATGTATATACTGTATAACCGTATCTCTATTTTGATTTTTCCTGGGTAACCATGTGTGGATACTCGTATCTGTTTCTAACTTGTGCAGTGGTTGATTGTATCCGTGAGTCAGGCAAATGATTGTCCAGCCACACCCTTGGCCCTGTCTTCAGAGCATGCTGTCTGTCTGGATAGTCAGAGAATATACTAAATCACCAAGTGCTGGGTCCTTTTTATTAACAGCTTATTCTTCAGTTTATCTTTTCTCATATTTTACTATAAGCACCAAGGAAAAAGTAGATCACAATGTCAACAGTTTTCTTAGAATTTCCTCAACTAAATAAGTTCATCACATACAAGTTCACCCAATGGCTGAACACAATTCAAATAAGTTTGGGGTTTTTTTGCCACTATTATAAGAAATGTCTTTTCTTTAGTTTCTAATAACATGTTCATCATTTCCTTTTAAAGCCTCATTAGAAGCACCTTTAGTGTTCATATTTTCACCTACCATCTCTTCAATGCAGTCTAGGTTTTCTCTATCAATCCTCTACTTATTATTCAAATCCAAAGCTACTTCCTCATTTTTAAGTTTTTGTTAGAGCAGCACTTTAATCAGTACCAAAATCTATATTAGTTTTCTGGGGCTACCAAAAGCTGGAAGAGGCAAAGAAGATCTTCTCCTGCATATTTCAGAGAGAGCATGACCCTGCAACACCTTTATTTCACACTTCTAGCCTCTAGAACTGTGAGAAGATAAATTTCTGTTGTTTATTACATCCAGTATATGGTACTTTGTTATGGCAGCCCTAAGAAGCCAAAATGGGTGTTAACCTGGATGTACTGTAGTCATTAGTGAAAGACATTGAGTGTATGTGGTATCTTTTTGTATCCCTAGGATTTCCTGCCATTTCTCTTTCTTCTTTTAAGTCATATTTGTGTCTAGTTGCACTACAAAGTTTACTTTTGTTGTGTTAACAGCTTATGATTTGCCTTTATCTCAGGAGAGTAGCCTTAAATCATTATTGGGGATCCTTAGTACCAAGGGGCCTTCAAATTTTTGGAGGGGTAGGGCTTTAGTTTTATAGACCTTCCTTCTGCTAGAATGCCTAGTACTGGTTCTCAGTTTCCTTTCCATGCATATGTTGTAATACCTCCTGCATCCAGGTGAAGCAAGAACAACTCCAGTGGCACTTCATTTAGCTCTTGAATAGTCATTTGACTCATAAATGATGAATTACCTGAGGCCTTTATCATTACTTCTAATGGACATCTGTGATTTTCAGTTTTGAGTTATTTTTAAAGACCACATTCTTTGCCTATCCTAATGAGGACCTGTACTTTTTTGGATTTCTCTTAGTGCCAGTCACAGTGTTGGCAGGTCTCTTAGAAGATACTATATAAATATTGTTTTATCTATGGCACTGCTAGTGAGAGACTATCTCTAGTGATAAATAAGAGATGTTAGTTGCCAGGGCTGTCATTTCAATTTATCTTGCTTATAGTGAGCTCATTAATAAATTGTCACAGTGGTAATATGAAAATAATGAACCTTCTGGAGGCCCAGCTGGGGCACAAAGTCCTAACAGGGACCTTCAGGGCAACTGCCATTGTTATACACAATTAAGTTAAAGGATTTCAGGCTCTTTTCCCCCTTTGAAACATTTATATTTTGCAAAATTGAAATTCTTTTTTTAACACTAGTGTACTTTCTAATTGTACTTGAATTCAATTTAACAAACATGTATCTGGTACCTACTATCATTAGACAGTATGTTAGACTCTAGGGATATAAAGATAAATAATACATCCCTTAAGGCCTCACTGTCAAATAGGCTATAGAGGCATATAAACAATACAGTATTTAAATGTTATTAAGTATAAGCCAGATATCAACATAGCACAGAAGAAGTTATTATCTAGGGAAAAGTGCTAAGAAGGCTGAGGAAGAGAATATAACATTGATTTCTGAGTTAAATTTTGAAGGATCAGTGCTAATTTGACAAATTGAGTGTGTAATGGGAAAAGGGACTTCATTATAGATGAGTTGAGGGACTATAGATCATTTAAAATAACTTCCGGGAGGAAGGTAGAGAGAAGGAAAAAATGGGTAGATGAGGCTGGAGAAATAAGTAGTCAAGGGCCAGATCTTAAAGTATTTAGGTTTTGAAAGGTGCAGCAATGCCAAGGACTTTTTTATTTATTTTTTATTGATTAAGGTATTACATAAGTGTCCTTATTCCCCCATTACACCCTACCTCCCATTCATGCCCTCACTTCCCTGTTGTCTGTGTCCATTGATTAGGCTTATATGCATGCATGTAAGTCCTTTGGTTGATCTCTCCTCCTTACCCCCACTGTTCCCTGAAGTTTTACATTCTGATTGATGTTTCTCTGTCTCTAGATCTATTAATGTCAAGGACTTTGGTGGATTTCATTCTATGGGCTACATGAATCTATGGAAAGATATTAAACAGAGAGTCAATATGATTGGCTTTTTATTTTAGAAGAGTTATTCTGGTTGCCATACATATGGTGGAATGGAAGTAAAGAGAGACCAATCAGACTATTCATTAGTTTTGTGCAAGCAAGTAACAATATAATATACTGTAAAGAGCATGACCTAGATTGTTTAAAATCCTAGTTTAATCACTAACTCTCTAAACTAACTCTTTAAGTTTTCTTATCAGTGAAATGGGAATAATCTTATACTTGAAGTTATGGAAAATCATATAAAGTAACATATATAAGTGGAATTGCTCCCATAAGCTAAGTATAAATCTTAAATGTTATATTTTTAACTTCTGTTTTTATTGAGTTTTAAGTAACTTATAGCCAAGTATAGGATTTCTTAAAAATATATTTTTAATTGATTTTTAGAGAGGAAGGGAAAGGAAGAGAGAGGAAAAAAATTCATGTGAGAGTGAAACATCCATCAGCTGCCTCCTACACGCCCCCTACTGGGGATTGAGCCCATAACCCGGAATCAAACCCACAACCCAGGTATATGCCCTGACCAGGAATAGAACCAGCAACCTTTCAGTGCATGGGATGATGGCCAACCAATTGAGCCACACTGCCAGGGCCCAAGTGTAGGATTTTTAAGAAGCACTTTTATTTTCCTTCTGCCACTGTCCCAGTAAAACAAAAAGAAAGCCGAAAGGTTACAATTATTTTATATTCACATTAAGATCCATATTTTAGAGTTTTCCTAACATTTAAAACAATAACATAACTAAATTATTTTCCTTTGGCTACCCTGCCAGACTCTCATTTGGAGAATTAGGCTTAGTATCTTTTTTGAGTTAGTAGTGCTATAGGAAAAGATAAGAGCCTTAGCTCAACAAATGAGCTTTTTAGCTGAGAAATAGCATCAGTTTACTCTGCTTCTGTTTCTTCAAGTGTTTAATAAGGATAACATGAGTAGATGTCTTAGCCATTTTGCATATTTACTATGAGGATCACCTTCTTTCTATAAGTGAACATTCATTAAACTACTATCCAAGGTGCTGTTACAAATAGTGTAGTAATGATTCAGATCAGAATTCTAATTTCAAGGGAATTATAGTGCTAAAAGAACTGTAAAAGATGTATATGAATAACTAATACAAATAAAATAATATGTAAGTCAGTTAACTTTGAAAATTATAAAGGAGTAAAACTAGAAGTCATTTATATTTGTGCAGTATATTGTAAAAATGTTTTTCCTTGCACCAAAAGGTCACTGGTTCAGTTCCTAATTGGGGCACATGCACCATTGCAGGCTCAATCCCCAGTGAGGGATGTGCAGGAGGCATCTGATCAATGACTCTCTCTTATCATTGATGTTTCTCTCTCCCTCTCCCTTCCTCTCTCTAAAATCAATAAAAACATTTTTAAAATGTTTTATATAATATATTTCCTATGTTTTTATTATTTAAAGTGCTTCTCCAGGTAAAGCTGAGATAGAGGCACTTTCTCAGATACTTGTGGAAAATCAGTGATAAAAATAGCTTTAGATTTTGTAAAGATTTTTAAATCTACATATATATTTTGATCCCTGGCTTAAATATTCACTAATATCAGTATAACTTAAGTTACTCTCAAAGCCTTAGGAGTGATATGTGTGTGTGTGTGTGTGTGTGTGTGTGTGTGATGGAGATAATATCATTTGCCTTTCAGATTTGTTGTGATGAAATAGTCATATATATAAAAGTGCTAAAAAAAAAAAAAAAAAACCTAAAAAAAAACCCCACCAACAATCTTGCCTTTAGTCTCTTTGCTGTAGGCTACCCACCTTTTCACTGTTGTCCAGTGTTGCCCAATTTTGAGCTTTGATACAGCATCTTCTCTGAGATATTTTTTATTTATTTATTTATTTTATTGTTTAAAGTATTACAAATAGTAGTACATATGTCTCCTTTCGCCCCCATTGAACTCCCCCCCACCCGCCCCCGGCTTATGCTCCACTCCCTGCCCCAGTGTCTTGTGTCCATTGGTCATGCTTATATGCATGCATACAAGTCAGCGGGAAGGCTGGGGAGTGTTGGGGGTGGGGGAAGGAGGTAAGAGATCTCTGATATATTTTAAAGTAGTTTTTTTACTTGTGAAAAATTTCAAACATATAACAATTAAAAGGATTTTGCAATGAAAAACCTTATGTTCACCACTTAAATTTTACCATTACTTGTAAATATTGCTTATATTACTAGTGTTCATGTATCCCTCTACCTACCTTGCTGTATTGAAATTTCTCTAGTGATTTTTTTAGGACTTTTCTGAAAGATATTTAGATTAACTTGAAGGCCAGAAGTACAAATGCATTTCAAATATTTGTAATTAAATAGCTTTTCTATTTAAATTGCTCTGTTCCTGTGAAGAATTTTATTTACCAGGTTGTTCATTATTGTGATCTTTTTGTACTATTTGTGTTCCTATCTTCATTTCTAACCTTAATTCATCCTATTGCATTTTCCTGAGAATGCCATCAGCTAACCTTTTTCCAATTTCACATTTAGAGTAGGTTCTTTGTGGTAGTTCTTGTTGTCTTTTTCTCCTTTTAAAATTAATAAAAAGTAATACTGTACATTTTGTGCCTAGTGGCAAACATGCATCTAGAAGCTTTGTTTGATTAGAGAGAGATGCTAGTTAGCACAGGTCTTAAAATCTCAGGTATCTCAATACTTTCCATCAACTCCCATTTCTTGTTTCTTAGCTTGTGTGTTTCCCCAGGACAGCTTATCTATTTAGAATGCCTTAGGAGTAAATACAATCCTTTGCCTATGTTTGGTTAGAGTATCTCAGCAGTTGATTGATTTTCTCCATTATATAGCTCTATTTAGATTATATATTACAGAAATTCTTTAAAGTTCCTGGTTATTTGATGGTACTCTTTCTTATTTTCCATTGCTGCTAAGTAGCTGGATACTTTCTCATATTTTTAAAATCTCATATTTTTAATGACTTTTAATCAGAGAATTTGCCATTAAGTTTTGTGGATTTCCTTAATACACTGTGAGGACTGTATTCAGAAGTCTTTGAAAAAGCAAATAATATTCATGATTATGTCTTTTTTTAAAAAATATATTTTATTGATTTTTTACAGAGAGGAAGAGAGAGGAATAGAGAGTTAGAAACATCAATGAGAGAGAATCATCGATCAGCTGCCTCTTGCATACTCCCTACTGGGGATGTGCCCACAACCAACGTATATGCCCTTGACCAGAATCGAACCCGGGACCTTTCAGTCCTCAGACTGACCCTCTACCACTGAGCCAAACCGGTTTCGGCATGATTATGTCTTTTAACTACTTTCATTCTCTCATTACCTTGATCCTGTAAGATTCTAGAGTGACTTATAGACACTAAAGGCTCCAGCTTGTTTTGTTTCATTTTAAGAGATTTTCTACAAAATTTCTCTCAGAAATCATCTGAGTTTAAATTCAAACCACCCAAAATGTTATTCCTTTTTTTAAAAAATATGCTTTTTATTTATTTGAGGGAGAGAGAGAAACATCAATCTGCTGTCTCCCATATGCATCCTAACTAGGGATTAAACCTGCAATCTGGCCATGTGTCCTGACTGGTAATTGAGCCTGCAACCCTTACAGTGCACAGGACAATGCCCAATCATCTGAGCCATACTGGCCAAGGTGAAAATATTATTCTTTAAATTAAAAAAAGTAGTTATTGTGCTCTTGTCATATAATTTTTCAATTGCATGCCTTTTTATTAAAGATTAGACTTTATTAATTTCATTCAAAAAAATACTTACTGAATGCCTCCTCAATACCAGACACTATTCCAAGTGCTGGGATATAGTGCTGAATAAATAACACTGATAAGTCCCCAGTAGAGGACACAAACCTTATATAATAGAAGGCTAATATGCAAATCGACCAAATGGCAGAACAACCAGTTGCTATGATGTGCACTGACCACCAGGGGGCAGACTCTCAACACAGGAGTTGCCCCCTGGTGGTCAGTGATCTCCTACAGGGAGAGTGCCGCTCAGCCAGAAGCCGGGCTCATGACTGGCAAGCACAGTGGCAGTGGCGGGAGCCTTTCCCTCCTCCTCGACTGCACTAAGGAGCAACAAGCTGAGCAGTAAGGAGTAGTGAGCAGGTGGGCGGTAAGGAACGAGGGGTCCTGGACTGCAAGAGGGATGTCTGCTGAGGGGGTCCCACACTGAGAGAGCGCACGCTGGGCTGAGGGAACCACCCCCCCCCCAAGTGCAGGAATTTCATGCACTGGGCCTCTAGTAAATAGATAAGGAACATATTAAATGGTGCTAACTGCTGTGGAGAATTAAGAGTGATATGATAGACAGAATCTGGGTGAGTGAGTGGTCAGGGAAGGGTTCTCTGGGGAGGTGGCATTTACTAATAACCTGAGTCTTCAATGATAACAAGCCAGCTATATGAGTATGAGGTGGAGCATTCCAAGTAGTATAAAGTCCTAAAGTAGTAGTTAAGGAGCTTGGCCTGCATCAGGAGCAGAGAAGGCCAGCTTGGCTTGAGCAAAATGAATGAGAGTAGTAGGGGAAAAGTTGGTAGAGGTCAGGGCCAGATCATGAACATTTATGGGGGTCAGGGTGAGATACTGCGATTTAATTTTAAGTTCTACAGGGAATCTTGAGATTTTAAGCAGGGGAGTGACATGATCTAATTTACATTAATATATAATCAAGATAGAGACATAATGGAGACAGTCAGCCAATGGTGAGAGCATCTAATCAAACATAGGCCAAAGATTGTGTTTATTCATAACTTAGATATACTAAACTAGAGGCCCGGTGCACAAAATTTGTGCACTCCAGGTGGTGGTGGTGGGGAGGGTGTCCCTCAGCCCAGCCTGCACCCTCTCGCAGTCTGGGACCCCTTGGCAGACATCCTTCTCCCAAGTCTGGGATCCCTCTCACAGTCCAGGACCCCTCAATCCTTACCACCCTCCTGCTTGCTGCTCCTTATTGTTCAGCTCGTTGCTCCTTAGCTTAGCAGAGGAGGGAAAGGTTCCCACCACTGCCGTTACACTTGCCAGCCATCAGTCTGGTTTCTGGCTGAATGGTGCTCCTCCTGTGGGAGGGCACTGACCACCAGGGAGCAGTTTTTGCATTGAGCTTCTGCCCCCTGGTGGTCATTGCACGTCATAGCGACTGGTTGTTCCACCATTTGGTTGATTTGCATATTAGCCTTTTATTATATTGGACTAGGGACCCAGTGTGCACCTTGAAAGGAACTGTGGGTTATGAGGCTATGGTGGGCTTTTGTTTGCTGGAAGCTTTTTGATGACTGCTTCAATTTCTTCCATAGGTTGAGATGTTTAGATTCTTCCTGATTGAGTTTTGGAAGGTTGCATTTTTCTTGGAATATGTCCATTTCCTCCAGGTTGTCCAGTTTGTTGGAATAGAGTTGTTCATAGTATTTTTTAACAATCCTTTGTATTTTGATGGGGTTTAAACTTTTCTTAATGACTCAGACCCTTATAGTGTGTGTGTGTGTGTGTGTGTGTGTGTAAAGTAGGGGTGTCGAACTCAATCAGAGAAGAGGCCAAAATCTAAAATCCAGCCTAAATCACAGGCCGAATGGTTTACTGAACAGTCATAAACTGACAATGTCATAAACTGACAGCGGAGTGCAGTGATGACAGCGCGGTGCAGGCCACATTGCAAGGCCTGGCGGGCTGGATTTGGCCCGCGGGCCTTGTGTTTGACACATGTGGTGTAAAGAATACAAAATTCCATGGGCTTTTAGTAATTTGTTTCTAATTTTCCTTTTCTCACAAGCCCACTTTTTAGTAGATATTTTTTACAGAATATAAGGTTTTTCAGGAATGCATATTGTTATAAAAACACCAGGAATTATGTCTACGGCCATACCACCCTGAACGCTCCTGATCTCGTCTAAAAACACCAGGAATTAAGTTTGTAGATCCACAATAAAAATAAAAGTAAAGCTGAAACTGGTTTGGCTCAGTGGATAGAGCGTCGGCCTGCGGACTGAAAGGTCCCAGGTTCGATTCCAGTCAAGGGCATGTACCTTGGTTGGGGCTCATCCCCAGTAGGGGGTGTGCAAGAGGCAGCTGATCAATAACTCTCTCTCATTGATGTTTCTAACTCTCTCTCTCCCTTCCTCTCTGTAAAAAATCAATAAAATATATATTTTAAAATAATAATAAAAATAAATAAAAATAAAAAGATTTGAAAACCACTACCCTAGGTAGCTCTTTTTTTATGCTAATAATAATTTCTTATATTTGCATAGTAACTATTTGCCAAGCCTCTTTACACATATATGGTCTATGATAAGTAAACTAGGGAAGGGATTGACTTCTTGTTGTTTTTAAACTATATATGAGGCAAGCATAATGGAACCTAAAAGAGCATGGACTTTGAAATGAGACCATCTTTAACTTTAGCCTTTCTATTTAGTAGTAGCCATGTGACCCTGGATACCTTAATCTTGCTTCATATCAGAACCTCATCTTTTTTTTTTAAACCTAAAAATGTCAGAATTATTGGGTGCTTTAAATCAAGTAATAAAGATAAAAATGCCAAATAGGGACACCATGAATAAATCTCACAAACAAAAAGTTGAGTGGAAGAAAGTGTACATAAAATATAGTACATGTGGTGTAATTTTATTTTTATAGCATTCAAAACAGTCAAAACTAATCTACAGTGATAGAAATCAAGGCATTGTTTATTCTGGGGCAGAGTAATGACTCAGAGAGGAAGCAAAAGGAGTACTTCAGGAGCTAGTAATGATCTCTTTCTTGTTTTGGAGACACATTGTGTACTTTTCATTATGGGTATTATACTTTAGCAAAAAGGTCATTTTTAAAGAGCTTAGCATAGAACCTAGCACATAGTTAATGATGGTTCATTAAATTAACAATATGAAAGGTTATTTAGAAAAGTGATCTTAGCCTCCTTTCCTTGTAACCTTCTGTTTCTTTGTTACTCTCAGTTTTATACCTATTATATTTATACTGATGGTAATCTTAATGGGCATTGTTGAAGGAGTTAAGGTTAATCAGGCAAGGTGAAATTGAATGTCTGACCAGTGTGATCTAGGAATACGAATTTTTAAATTTTTTTTCATGTCTCGATGTTTAGTGACATGAAAGCAACCGCTGCTGGTAGGAGGGGTGAGCATGGGGAGCAGGTGAGGAACTCTGTGTCTTGGCGAGATTTATTTTTCCTGCTAGGTAATGTTTGGGATATAAAATAAGCCTATGACAGTCTCTGTCCTCAGGGAGGATAGAATCCTATAAGGAGAGGTCTATGAGGTAGGCAGAAATGAATTTATTTGCATTTGCTTTTGATCTTTTGAAATAAGGTTTCTGATATAACTATTGATATTAGCAAGACCCTCTAAACTACAGAAAACTGTGGTGATGATTGTATGGATGCTGATAGAGCCAATATACAGAAAACTGAATGACTTCTCAGTAATCAGTAACTTGACAAAAAGGGAGGTGGGGAAGTACTCCCTATCTATCAGATATTTATTTATATTAACTCATTATAATAAATAATGCCATTTAGCCCTCAAAGATCCTTTGGAGTAGACACTATGATTTCCACTTTAAAATTACAAAAATTGAGGCCCAAAGACAGTAACTTGTCCAAGTTTATATAGCTAGTGACAGAGTTAGTCTGTACCACTTGCTATAAATAGATAGCAACATTATCCAAAGAAAGGATATGTCTATCAAAAGATAGCTTGAAACATGTTAAACGTAAAGTCAGAAAGAAAATTGATAGGTTACATCTAGGATTATTCAGGAAAGGAAATGCTATGACTCTAGTACTTAATTTCTTGAAAGTCCCGTGAACCTTTTTGTATTCCTGTTATAAACTGGTTGAATAGGACTGTCAAAAATAGAACTGATGATGCCGAAACTGGTTTGGCTCAGTGGATAGAGCGTCAGCCTGTGGACTGAAAGGTCCCAGGTTCGATTCCGGTCAAGGGCATGTACCTTGGTTGTGGGCACATCCCCAGTAGGGGGTGTGCAAGAGGCAGCTGATCGATGATTCTCTCGCATCGATGTTTCTAACTCTCTATCCCTCTCTCTTTCTCTCTGTAAAAAATCAATAAAATATATTTTAAAAAAATAGAACTGATACAGATTCACCTGTTGCCTGTTTCATTTCTGTATGTGTGTGGTAAAAATACATGCCATTAAATTTACAATTTTAATTCATTAAGTCCATTTAAATATTATGTAGCATTTACTACCATCCATTTTTGAACTTTTTCATCATCCCAAACAGAAACTCTGAACCCATTAAATCATAACTCTTCATTACCCACCCTGCCAAACCTCAATGAATTTGCCTATTATAGTTACCAAATCTAAATGATATTATATAATATTTATCCCTTTAATTTTGGCTCATTTCATTTAGCATCTTTTTAAGATTCATCCATGTTATAGCAAGTATTAGAATTTCATGCCTTTTTATGGCTGAGTAATATTCTGTTGTATGCATATACCACATTTGTTTATCCTTTCATTTATTTATGAATTCTTAAATTATTTCTTCCCATTGGCTATTGTGAATAATGCTGCTATGAACATTAGTGGGCAATATTCATAGCAGCATCAGTCCTTGCTTTCAATTATTGGTAATTCTATGTTCATCTCCCTGAGATTTCCCATAGCTGCACCATTTTTTTATTCCCATTAGCAATTTGTAAGAGTTTTAGTTTCTCCACATCCTCACCAACACTTCTTATTATTGTTTGTTTGTTTTCATAATAGCCATCCTAATGGACGTTAGTAAAGTGGTTTCTCATTGTAATTTTGATTTACATTTCCCTAATAATTAATGAAGTTGAGTATCTTTTTGTGTGCTTATTGACCATCTGTATAGATAAATGGAGAAATGTCTGTTCAGTTCCCTTGCCCATTTTTAAATTGAGTTGAAGGTTTTTGTTGTTGAATTATAGAGTTCTATTTTTTTTAGTTCTATTTTTTTAATTTTTAAAAATATGTTTTTACTTATTTCAGAGAAAGAAAGTGAGAGGGAGAGAGAGCTAGATAAGATACATCAATTATGAGAGAGAATCATCAATGCGCCACTTCTTATTCACCGCCCACTGGGGATTGAGCCCACAACCTGGGCAGTGCCCTGACTGGGAATCAAACCATAACCTCCAGGTTCATAGGTTGATGCCCAACCATTTAGCCACACTGGCTGGAATATGTGTGTGTGTGTGTGTGTGTGTGTGTGTGTGTGTATGTGTATATGTGTATATACATAAATAGATATTAATCCCTTATCAGATATATGATCTGCCAGTATTTCCTCCCATTCTGTAGGTTGTCTTTTCACTCTCATGATAGTGTCCTTTGATACACAATGTTTTTCATTTTAATGAAATTCAGCGTATTGAGGGGTTTGCCTCTGCCTTAGATGTCATATCCAAGAATCATTGCAAATCCATGAAGATTTCCCCTTATGTTTCCTCCTAAGAGTTTTATAATTTTAGCTCTAATATTTAGGTCTTTGATGCATTTTGAGTTAATTTTTGTATAAGATGTAAGGAAAACATTCTACTTCATATTTTGCATGTGAGTATCAGGTTTCCCAGCATTATTTGTTGAAATGAGTATCTTTTTCCTATGAATGATCGTGACACCATTGCAGAAAATCATTTGACTGTATATGTTATGGTTTATTTCTGGGTCCTCTGTTCTATTCCATTTGTCTATATGTCTGTCCTTATGCCCAGACTATACTGTTTTGATTACTGTAGCTTTGTAATAAGGTTTGAAATCAGGAATTGTGAATCTTCAAAATTTATTTTTTATTTTCAAGATTGTTTAAGGTATTTGGGATCTTTTGAAAGTCCATGTGAATTTTAGTATGTTTTTTTTTATATTTCTACAAAAAACATCATTGGGATTAAGATAGAGATTGCATTGAGTTTATAGATCAGTTTGGGTATTATTGTCATTTTAACAATATTAGTCTTCTAACATATGAACACAGATGTCTTTCCATTTATTTATGTACTAGAAGTCTCATGCATGAAAATTCATGCATTGAGGTGGGGGGTAGGTTCTCAACCTGGCCTGCGCCTTCTCATAGTCCCGGAGCCCCGTGATCTATTGCTCCACAGAAGTAGGCCCTACCCACCTGCCGCAGCACCTCTGGCTGGCCAAGTAGCCTGGGCCTTCCCCTGGCCACAGCTCTGCTATCAATAGCCCGCAGCCAAAACTGGTTTGGCTCAGTGGTAGAGCGTTGGTCTGCGGACTGAAAGGTCCCAGATTCGATTCCAGTCAGGGGCATGTACGTTGGTTGCGGGCACATCCCCGGTAGGGGGTGTGCAAGAGGCAGCTGATCAATGTTTCTCTCTCATTGATGTTTCTAGCTCTCTATCTCTCTCCTTTCCTCTCTGTAAAAAAGTCAATAAAATATATTTAAAAAATAAATAAATAAATAGCCCCGCAGAGGAAGGCCCCGCCTACCTGGATGGTCGGTGGCCTAGGCCTCCCACTTTGGGGCAATTGTGGAGCCCCCCAAATGATTGCCCCGCCCTCTGCAGGCGATCATGGAGCCATGGCAAGGGCCCCCGACCAATCGCATCGCACCTGCCTTGACTGGCCTGGCGCCAGTGCATGTCATAGTATGGTTGTCAGGAAGGTCATTCTGCTGTTCGGCCTTTCGGTTGATTTGCATATTATGCTTTTATTATTATAGATTAAGTTTATTTTAGTGTTTTGTAGTTTTCGGTGTATATTTTAGTTCATGTGGCTGACATATTTCTTACAGTAAATTAATAAATGAACATTTCAGTTTACCCATTATTATTTAATGTCCTATAGATCTATCAAGATTCTATTCTACTTGTAACATAATTAGGATTCTAAATCCACAAAGCTGAGGGAAGGATCCTGGAAATTGGAAACCTAACCATATTGCTGCTCTTGGGAAACTATGTCTGGGTGTCCAGACTGCTGGTTTCCTCTGATAAAAACCTAATTTCACTGTCTGTCTTCTTTGGTCTACTGTAGTTTGTTCACATTTCTAATTTTTTCTATCTTTTGCTTCTAGATTTCTCCATCTTACTAAAGGAAACACGATTCCCTATTTGGTATAGCTGATGGTACCATGCAAAAATAAGATCCTCGAAAAGGTCAGAACCTGTATTTATACATAAGAGAAATAAAGCGTTATCCTCTATTAAGCTTTGTATTAATGGACGTGTCACAAATAAAACAACTAGAATGAATAAAAGAATGTCACCCTTTCTTGCCTATTTATCCTACAGTTTTGACAAGTCCTGCATATTATTTATGCAGCTCTTTATAGTTTGCAAAGTGCTCTTCAAAGAATTATACATTCTTTACAGTAATCTTATGAAGTGGGTATTATTGCTATTCCTGTTTCATGGAAACAATGAAAGATTATTAGACTATTCAAAATTATGTCATTATGAAGAGCAAGATATAGTCCTAGATCTTTTGGTTCTAAATCTTACCCTTCTCATATTGTAAATTCATAATCAGTATCAGAATTTAGTAAACATGTAAGTATGGAAGCTGTATGAACATTTGAAATAATGTATATAAAAGTCTGTGAAAAAAGTTAAAGTCCCTTTATAGATGTAAAATACCATTAATAACTCAATATTAATGGTATTTTACATCTTGATATTGAATGTCTAACATGATCTTTAGGATGACATAAAACACTTCAGTATGTAATATGCCATTGTCTTAGTTTAGCAAACAAGGCTCTTCACAAGTTGCTGCCTACCTACTTTTCTATTCTCATCTCAATCACTTCCTGTCACTTATCTCTGTACTTTACCCTATTCTTTTACATCTATAATAAACTCCTGGCTATTGTCCTAACACACTATGCATTTTCAGGAAGTATGATGTGGCACCATTGATGCCAATGATCTTGTTCAAGAAGCAACAAAGAGAGTTATGGTTTCTCTGCATTTTCATTAGCCACTCGTTGTTAGCTGCTTTACTTGTTAAAGGAAATATTGATGTTCTCTAGGGGTCTGGTCTCTCTGTGTGCACTGCAGAGATGCATAATTGCTACAGAGAGTGGGGGAGGGACAGTCACCAAGGAGAGATCCGCTCCATCTTCTTTGTTCACATCTGCTGCATGCACAAGGCAGGATTTATTGCTTTCTTGGCGAATGTGATTGCCTACCTTGCCTCTCCTCTCCCCTCTTCTGGTGGATCATCCCAGAGGAATATTACCATCTCATCACACTCATCTATGAATGGAGCAAAATAAATGGAAAGCTGCAGGCAGAGGATCAGGTGAGAGGCACTAGGAATACTTGCTAATGAGAGAGTGGCTGATTAGTGGCACATCCCAGCCCAGTCTTCTGTCTTATCTCCTGCCTCCCCATAGCTTGTCATCCATGACCACAGTGGGACAGTTGTTCAGCTCTCAACATTTCAATTTGATTTCTGTGTATATCGGCTTAGAATTGTGGTTTATTAAAAACCACAACTGTTACCTAACACCGAAAGATTTCTATCTTGTCTAATGGGTTTTCAGAAGTACATTTGATTCTTCTTTTTCTACTTTCTAGTTTACATTTCTGGGAGAAACATTCTTTCTTCCCTGTTCTCTTTCTCCTTTCCCTTCCTCACCTTATCTCTCATTGGTATGTGAATGTAAGCCTGCATTATTTTCCAACCTCTATGAATAATTTAAAATACAGTACCTATGAACATCCTCTGTTTAACTTAATTTTACCTTATTTAATCCCAGACTATATCTAATCTTATTCAGTGTCCAGATCAAATGTCAGTTTTTACTGTAGTAAAATGGATGGGAGATTCACATACACATTTGATTGTAGTTCTTCCCACGCTGGACTGGCTAATTTGTATTAGAAACATTTTACTGTTTCTTTTCATTTGTTTATTTTGAGGAGAAAGATGGTGCTGTTAAGAGCATAGTTTTTGTTCAAATTCTGCCTTTTGACTGAACTTTCAGAAAGTTAATCAACCTCCCTGGTATCATTTCCTTATTTGTAAAAATAAATAATGATACCATACTAAGTGGTATCAAACGGGGAGGATGGTCTTATTGAAACACTTAGCACAGTATCTGGCACACAGTAGACACTTAAAAATAAGATGCTAGTAGTAATTATTATTGCTATTTTAATATATAAGAGATCATTTACAACTGATTTTTTAAAATACATTTTTATTGATTTCAGAGAGGAAGGGAGAGGGAGAAAGAGAGATGAAAACATCAGTGATGAGAGAGAATCATTGATCAGCTGCCTCATGCACGCTCCACCTTGGGGATCGATCCCGAAACCCGGAGCACGTGCCCTGACCAGGAATTAAACCATGACCTCCTTGTTCATAAATCAATGCTTAACCACTGAGCAACACCGGCTAAGCTGATATTTTTTTTCTTTTTCCCCCCTCTTTTTTATTGATTTCAGAGAGGAAGGGAGAGGGAGAGAGAGAAGCATCAATGATGAGAGAGAATCATTGATTGGCTGCCTCCTGCACGCTCCTTACTGAGGATCAAGCCCACAACCTGGCATGTGCCCTTGTCTGGAATCTAACCTGGGACCCTTCAGTCTACAGGCCATTGATCTGTCCACTGAGCCAAGCCAGCTAGGGCTGATTTTTTTCTTAATATCACAATATATGAAGAATTTTTTTTTCTTGCTTCAAGGTATGACCTATTGTAATTGTTTTGTCACATTTCAAAAGGATGTTTCCATAGCATTGTAGATTTTTCTATTATATATTATCTCTATATTCTAATACTAGAATCTTTACATTCTCTAGATCTGCACTGTTCAATATCATAGCCACTGAACATGCATGTATTTAAATTGAATGAAAATTAAATACAACTAAAAATGCAGCTCTTCAGTAATTCTACACACATTTAGGTGCTGCATAGCCACATGTGACTAGTGGCTACTCATTAGACAGTGCAGATGTAGAACATTTGCATTATCACTGACAGTTATATTGGACAGCAATACTTTAGATGTTCCTAGTCTATGCTCCTGCATTCCTTTCTTAGAAATCAGAAGAGGGTATATTTTCTAGGATGTTGCAGAGACTCCTGTCTTAATGTTTCAGGGCTCTGGACATCAAAGGACTCAGGTTAGTCTTCTTACCCCAGCCCCTTAGTGTCATTACTGTATTTTGAAAGAAACAGAGGCATTTTCACTTCCCCCAAGTAAATCACATTACCATAATTTTTAAAGGTCCCAGTCAAAACTTGTGTCTGTCCTAATATTGTGAGTATTAGAATCCTTAGGGGCTAACTAGTAACAGGGGTTCTAATGTCTTTTTTGTAAATACATTATATTATTCAAATTCTGAGTTTTCTCTCTCATAAAGGTAGTAAACAGCAAGTTTTTCCTGAATAATTTCTATTATCTGTATTTTGCACTTTGTATTATGCACTTTTAAAGACTTTTTTTTTTTTTCATTTGTTCTTCACAACAATTTAGGGAAGCAAGTAGTATTAAGATTGCATTCCTATTTTACTGATTAAAAACCTGAGGCTTGCCAAAACCGGTTTGGCTCAGTGGAAAGAGCATCAGCCTGCGGACTGAAAGGTCCCGGGTTTGATTCCGGTCAAGGGCATGTACCTTGGTTGCAGGCACATTCCCCAGTAGGGGATGTGCAAGAGGCAGCTGATGGATGATTCTCTCTCATCGATATTTCTAACTCTCTATCCCTCTTTCTTCCTCTCAGTAAAAAGTCAATAAAACAAAAAACAAAAACAAAAAACCTGAGGCTTAGTACAATTAATTACTTGGCTAAGTACTTTAAGAAAAAATAAAATTGTTATTCAAAACAGGATAAAATTATAACTTCAAGCCCTGGCCGGTGTGGCAAATACCTGGGTTGCAGGTTTGATCCCTGGCTCCAGTTGGGACTGTATGCAGGAGACAACCAATTGATGTGTCTTTCTCACATCAATGTTTCTCTCTCTCCCTCTTCCTTCCCCTTCCTTCCACTCTGTCTCTAACAATCAATGGGAAAAATATCCTTGAGTGAAGAGTAACAAAAAATAAATAAATTTAACTTTCAGTTCAATATTTTGTTTTGTTTTTATTTTGTAAAAGAAAGATTAAAGCTTCTTTAGGACAACTTGGAAACTGATGACTGTTGTATGAAGTACTCAGAGAATTACTGCAGCCTCATTTGTCCTATGGCCATCTGCCATAACAAAATGCCACAGACTGAGTGGCTGAAACAACAGAAATTTATTTTTTCACAGTTCCTAAGGCTAGAAGTCCAAGGTCAAGGTGTTTGCAGGGCTGGTTTCTGGTGAGGCATCTCTCCTTGACTTATAGACAGGTGTCCTCATGTGGCCTTTTTCTCTCTATGTCCTTGAGGAGGGAGTGAAGGAGGAAGGAGGAAGGAGAAGGAGAGAGAGAGAGAGAGAGAGAGAGAGAGAGAGAGAGAGAGAGAGATAACTAGAGAGAGAGAGAGAGAGAGAGAGAGAGAGAGAGCGCTTTCTCTTCTTATGACACCAGTCCTGTCAGATTAGAGCTCCACCCCTATGACATCATTTAATTTTAGATATTTCCTTAAAAGTCCTATCTCCAAATATTGTCACATTAGAGATTAGAACTTTAACATATGAATTTTGTGGGAACACAGATCAGTTCGTTACATTATGTTAATGGTGTTTGAATATCTTTTGATTTTTCTGGCTTACCCTAATTGGAAATTATATTTATATTAAACATTTTTATGGGAATAAATGTAGCAAGTATCTATATTCTTTATCTCTGCAGATATTGAGGCTTAGTTAAAATAAACCTGTGGTACTTGCTAGAAGGTACTGTCTAACACTGAGATAGTCTAATAAGCAAAAAAATTATGTTTGTCATAGTTTTCTTTTAATGCAGCCTATTTTATTAATAGTACTTTACAGGGTAATAAATGTCCATTTCTTTTCCACCCCAACTTTACAGATGGAGAAATTAACACACAGAGAAACTGACTTGTCAGAGGTCAGAGCAAGGTATTGGTGGATCCAGGGATAAATCCCAAACTTCTTAACACCTTGTCCAGTTTTTCATTGACTATGCAGCCTAGTGGTAAGTATCTTTTTACTCTTAGAGGTAAGAGGGATTAAGAGCCTTAGCAAGGACTGAATTTAAAGAATTTCTCAATTCTAATTAGATTATTCATTATCCTTTCCTGTTAGCCATGATGTCATTTTTTTTCACTAGCATGAATTTTCCAGGTCAAGAAAGGAGGCTGGAAGTTTTGCTTTTAAAAAAAAAATTTCAATCATAGTTGACATTCAATTTTATTATATATATATATTTGTATTCATTTCAGAGAGGAAGGGAGAGGAAGAGAAAGATAAAAACATCAATGATGAGAGAGAATCATTGATTGGCTGCCTCTTGCCTGTCACCCACTTGGGATTGAGCTTGTAACCTCAGCATGTACCCTGACCCAGAATCGAATGGTAAAGTGACTGGTTCATAAGTCACTGCTCAATCACTGAGCCACACCGGCTGGGTGGAAGTTTTGCTTTTTAAATACTTAAAAATATTTCTATAATGGTTCAACTATACTGGAGATTATTATTAAGAAAGGAAAAAAAATATATTTAATGTATTTTTTATCGGTGTTAGGTACCATGCTAGAAACTTTGCATTACGTTATTTTACTTAAACTAGAGGCCCAGTGCACGAATTCATGCATGGGTGGGGTCCCTTGGGATGGCCTGTGGAGATCGGGCCCCAGCTCGTGCCCCAGCTTGTGCCCCCAGCCCTGCCTGGCATTTTGCCTTGGCCTGGCGCAGCCCCCTCACCTGCTCCACCATCCTGCCTGCAAGGTGATCGATCGGAGCTAGACCCTTTGCCTGGCTCCTTCAGTGCTTGGGGGTCAGGTGGCAACCCCACCCCCCACAACCGCTGCTGCTGGTCACTGTCTGTGGAACAAATAGCAAGCTCAGACTGAGAGGCTGAGGGCACAAGCTGGGGCCCAATCTCCACGGGCTACCCCAAGGGACCCCACCCATGCATGAATTCATGCACTGGGTCTCTATTTATAGTTTAAGTAAAATAACATAATGCAGAGTTTCTAGCATGAAACCTAAACCACAGTCGGACACCTTCTCAAAATCTGGGACTGCTGGCTCCTAACCACTTGCCTGCCTGATTGCCCCCAGTAGCCCTCCCCTGCCCATCCAATGGCTCCCAGCTGCCCTCTCCTGCTGGTCTAGTCACCCCAAATTTCCCTCCCCTGCAGGCCTGGTTAGCTCCAACTGCCCTCCCCTGCAGGCCTGTTGACCCCCAACTGCCCTCCCCTGCCAGACTGATTGCCCACAACTGCCCTGTTCTGCCGGCCATCTTGTGATGACATGGGAGTGGCCATCTTGTGAGGGCATGAGGGCCACCTAGGCTTTTATTAATATAGAGTTTAGGACTTGATCTTTGAAGGCTTTTAAATGAGGTAGTGACAAGTTTTATTCTATCTATATTTTAGAAAAATAATATCAAAGTATGGGTTGAAAGGAAGTGAGATCAAACAGGAATTAAGTAACTATTTTTATAGGTCAAGGTGAGAGATAATGCAATCTTAACTCAGATTAGGAGCAGAGGAAATTGTCATTTTAGAGGTAGAACTAATATAATTTGATAACCTAGTTGATTTGGGAGGACAGGGAGTGCAGACAATTAAAAAGGATTTCAGGTTTCTGAATTATTACTATTAACTGGGAAAAGGACTACCAGAGAAGAAATATCCTGCCTGATAAAAGGAAATAAAACAAAACTAGTTATTTAAAAGAAGTAGCTACATATCATAATATACTCTGAAACATGGCCATTATGTTTAGAATGTTTGAAAAGTATGCAACTACTTCCCTTTAAAAAAAAATTTTTTTTAATATATTTTTATTGACTTCAGAGAAGGAGAAGGAACAAGAGAGAAACATCAATGATAACAGAGAATAATTGATCAGCTGTCTCCTGCACGCCCCTCTCTGGGGACCAAGCCTACAACCCAGGGATTTTGCCTTGAATGGAAATCAAACCATGGCCTCCTGGTTCATAGATTGACGCTCAACCACTGAGCCACACTGGCTGGGCACTAGCTCCTTTTTTTTAATCTATTTTATTGATTTTTTATGGAGAGGAAGAGAAAGGGATAGAGAGTTAGAAACATCAATAAGAGAGAAACATTGATCAGCTGCCTTTTGCTCACCCCCTACTGGGGATGTGCCCGCAACCAAGGTACATGCCCTTGACAGGAATCGAACCTGGGACCTTTCAGTCCGCAGGCTGACGCTCTATCCACTGAGCCAAACCAGTTTCGGCTGGCTTTTACTTTTTGTCTTTACTAAGATTTTTTTTTTTAAACTGCATTAGTCACTTTTAAATACTATTTTATTAATCTTGTAACCTGATTTCTATTTATTAACCTGGCTTCCTGAAGCAGTTTTACATATATTGGTAGCTCATCTTAAGTCATATGGTACTGAAAAAGTGTATAAATATTGGGTCGGCAGCTAAGTAATTGCGGATTTTTTAAAGAAAATCAAAGACAATTTTTTCATGGAACTAAATAACTTTATTCTTTAATGTATTGCCCATTTTGATCAATGACCTTTTGCCATCTTTCAGGCAGCATCATAATCCCACGTTCAAAAAACTTCTGTTTTTTATTAGCAAAAATCTGAATCAGGTACGATTTGACATCATCATCATTATTGAAATTTTTACCATTCAAGGAGTTTTGTAAAGATCGAAACAAAAAGTAATCAGATGGTGCAAGGTCAGGACTATATGGTGGATGTGGCAAAACATCCCAACCAAGCTCCATTAATTTTTGCCGAGTGACCAAAGATGTGTGTGGCCTTGCATTGTCATGATGGAATACAACACCTTTTCTATTTGTCAATTCGGGCCACTTTTCTTCAACTGCATTGTTTAATTTCATTAGTTGTTCAATGTAGACATCAGAATTGATCGTTGGGTTGGGTGGTAAGAGTTCAAAGTAGACAATTCCTTTGTAATCCCACCAAACTGATAACAAAACCTTCTTTTGATGAATCTCAGCTTTTGATGTTGTTTGAGTTGGTTCACCTGGCCTGCTCCACGATCTTTTCCGCTTGATATTGTTGTAAACAACCCATTTTTCATCGCCAGTTATCAGTCGTTTTAAAAATGGATCATTTTCATTACGTTTCTTTAGCAAATCGCAGCTGCTAATGTGTTGCGTTAACTGTGATTCTTTCAGTTCGTGAGGAACCCATGTATCGAGTTTTTGAACATAGCCAAGTTGTTTTAAGTGATTTTCAATGCATGTATGTGATACATGAAGCTTCTCTGCAATCTCAGGTGTTGTACTGTGACAGTCCGAATTGATTATTGCTTTGATTAGGGCGTCATCAACTTCAACTGGACGACCAGAGCGTCTTTCATCTTTGAGTGAAAAATCACCAGAACGAAATTTGGCAAACCAATTTTGACACTGCCGTTCTTTTAAGGCTTCATCACCATAAACAGCACATAACTTTTTATGAGCTTGTGATGCGTTTTTCCCTTGCGGAAATAAAAAAGCAAAATATGACGAAAATGTTCCTTTTGATTTTCCATTTTTCAACGAACGCCAAACAAAAACTACAAAACAGATCAAAAAACTTTTTTTACTGATTAACAGCTGAATAGCCAACTATCAAATACAAAATGTGTTTTACATTTGTACTACGTCTGCAAACCTAAAAATTCAACTGAAGCCATATATGTGTGAAACCCGCAATTACTTAGTTGCCGACCCAATAAATACACTATATATTGGTATATAATGTTTAAGAATACATTTCTTTTTAAAAAATATATATTATTTTTAAAAAGTATATTTTATTGATTTTTACAGAGAGGAAGGGAGAGGGATAGAGAGTTAGAAACATTGATGAGAAAGAAACGTGGATCAGCTGCCTCCTGCACACCCCCCACTGGAAATGTGCCCACAACCAAGGTACATACATGCCTTGACCAGAATCAAATCTGGAACCCTTCAGTCTACAGGCCGAGGCTCTATCCACTGAGCCACACCGGTTAGGGCTACATTCCTTCTAATTATAAAAGTAATTGTGAAAGACTTTAAATATAAATTCAGTTATGATACCCTAATATCTTTTGTCTTTGTGAGCAATTTTTAAGCCTGATAAACTTTGTAAATTTTAGTAATTATTTAGAGGAGAACAGACATGGCAGATAACTAGAAAGACAGGGGTCCTCAAACCAGGAGAGAAGGCACATACTTGGAGTGGAACACTGACCAGTTTGACTGGAATGTGGTGGAAAAGTCAGTACATAAGACCGGAGGAGTCACAGGAGCCAGATCCTGCATAGCTTTGTTAAGGTATCCTTAACTCCGTGTGAAGCTGTTGGAGGTCCTCAAGCAGATAAATGACATTTTATGTTTGAAAATGATGCTCACTTTAACCCCTATGTAGAAAATATGTTGAAGTAGGCCAAGAGTAGAAAAAGGAAAAGTGAGCAGAAAAACCCTTTTTGAATGAGGCAATAATGTGAGAAAGTAAGAAGGCAGTGACTATAGACAACTCTTAAAATTAGTTTTCTCTCTTTTTTTTTCTTTTTTATTGTTTAAAGGGAAAAAATAAAAAACAAATATACCTAATTATAACTAGTGAAATATTTTGCTTTAAAGTTTACTTTATCTGATCCTAATGTAACTACGTACTTCAACTTATTTTTGTTGGCAGTATTTTTTTTAGTTTATTCTTCTGTTCTTTGCTTTTTATATTTGAGGTTTATCTCTTATAAATAGCATTTTTTTTAATATAATCAAACTATATTTGTTGGATTTTAATTGGAATAATTAAAACATTTCATTTTCTTTGGGAAAAAATAAAATAAGTTTTCCTATGAAGGAGAGAAAAGTTGAAGGATATAGCAGGAGAGAGATATGTCAGATTAAGAGGTGATGTTTGTTGGGTTTTTGTCTTTATTTGTTTTGATAGGTGAAGGAGTAGTAAGAATGCTGATGCAAACGATCTATTAGAAGGGGAGTCTTTGCAAAGTCCTAAGAGGAGGAGAGGAAATGATATCTGGAGCAAGAATTGAGGGTTGACTTTTGATAAAAACAAGGACACTTTATCCACAGCAGCAGGAGACAATCAGAAAGAATGATGAATGAGTAGCTTCATTCATTCACCAAATGTTTTAACTGAGAACCTACTACTATACTATGCAATGGGGATACTAGTATACCACTAAATAAGATGTGTACCTTTCTGAAAAGAGTGGCATGTCGAAGGTTTCTATCCCTTTTTGTTGTTTTCTCAATGAACCCAGAATTAATGTACTCCCCTAAGAGTAAAGGTGAGGGAGGGAATATTTGGAGTATGAGGAGAGAGAAAGGCACATGAATTTGTTTTTTGGAAAGTAGAAAAGCAAGTAGGAAATGTGGTGTGATTTGCAGACGGTGTTAAGTAGCATTTGAGAGTTATGGCCATGTGTTTAAAGTGAGACCAGTAAACTTGCATTTGTTTTTCTTTAGTACTGAACTGTTGGGATAGGCATGGTAAAGGGGGATAAGTGGCTTAAACCAAAGTTAGGATTGAGGCTTGGTCAAGAGTGTTTGCAGGAAGTGATTTTAATGAGAGATCACGGAATCTGAGCTGGGTAGGAAGAGAAGTGAAAATGTGATGGGTAATTGATGGTGAGAAAGTGGTAGATGGTCAATAGACTAATCTAAATTTTCAAACGAGGAAAATGTATTTCTATTATATAAGTTATGTATCCTCTTTATAGAAAAATTTTAAATATATGAAATTAGAAAATAGAAAGGGGGAAAAGACTACAGATTGGATGATTTAAATAATACAAATTTATTTTCTCACAGTTCTGGAAGCTGGAAGTCCAAAATCAATGTTTTGGACGTAATTTTCTTTCTGAGTCCTCTCTCCTTGGCTTATAGATGTCTGTCTTCCTTCTATGTCTTTACATCATCTTTTCTTTGTCGTGGTCTGTGTCTGAATTTTCTCTTATATGGATGCCCGTCATATTATATTAGGGCCCACCCTAATGACCTAATTTTAAGTTAATTACCTGCTTAAAGACCCTCCAGATGGTCACATTGAGATATTAGGGAGGTTTTCAACATGAATTTTGGGGGGACACAAATTAGCTTATCACAGGGTTGTTCTTTGTTTTTCATTTTTTTACATAATTGTTATTATTCCATGAATATAATTTTTATCCCATATTTTAACAGATAACATTATAACTTAAACATTTTTCTGTTTTTTGCTTAGCCTTTGTAAAAGTTTAAGAGCTGCAGAATATGTTGTCAAGTGAATGTATTGCAGTAACTTAATTAGCCTTCTCTTGTGAACATTTAGGTATTCCCTTCCCTTTTTTTGTTATTTATAAACACTACAGAAGCTTTTAAAATAAAAAACCTTTTTTTTCCTGTATCTTGTATTATTTCCTTTGAATAGAGTCTCAGAAGTACTTTATCCGAAACTATTAATACGTACTCCTCAATTGGAGAAGCATTGAATCTTTTCTTTGCACATGACTTCTTCTTTTTCTTCCCACAGAAATAGACTGGAATGATGTTAGAAAACACAAATATGGTCATCTGTTGGAGTCTGCATCCCAATATCAAGGTAAGAAAAATATCCTGTTTAGCATGGAAGACTTATCTGGCATTTCTTACCATAAAACCTTTGAGTGTACAAAGAATTCACTGGTTAAAACAAAAATATTATCATTTATAGGGGTATCTGTCAAAATCAATATGCTTTGTTTTGAACTGGAAATCAGGAATTTTAGATTCTAAGTACAGATAATCCCAAATTAGCTTCAGAGCTTTAAGCATAGTTAGTTAGCTTCTCTGGACTTCCATAGTTTTTAAGAGGCTTGGGTGGTATACTTCTACAAGTATTACTACTAAACTTAATGTCTTTTAAAATGGAGGTATTGGACTAGACAAACCCTCAAGCCCTCGTTTTACCCCCAATCTTCACTTTTCTATTATTTTGGTAAGTTTGTTATGATAACTTATGCTGTGACATTTTTTTCTTTAATAGAAGCTACTGACATCCTGGAGTTAGGTAAGATATTTTTCTTATGTTTCTGTTACTAAACCAGGGATAAGATTATAACTAGGAAAAGAATTCTATGTGTCTGTCTCAAACTCATGGATCCTGTGCTCTTCTCTACATAATGAGCCCATGAATTCATCTCTGCTGCTATGTCAAAACCTCTTTATCAGGAGGCCAAAGACCAAGCTAACAAAAAGGAAGAGGGTGGAATTTAATTATAAGGAGGATGGGAACTGAATCAAACTGGAAGTAACCTCATAATTTACTAAATCCAGAACTAAAACAAACCCCCACCATCCATAAATAAGAATTTGGTAGGATTTTCCCCAAAGAAATTATTTATGAGAGATATTGAACTGAAATGAAACCTAAGGATATTCTAATTTTTAACTAAATAAAAACTGAAATATTAAAATATCAAATAACAAGAGTCAGACTAATATTGCATTTGGTTTTCATCCCTGCATAGTATACTTTAGGAGTAGAATTTGAGAAATATTGATATTTCTCTATCAAGGTTCCTATATAAACATCAGTCTTAACTTCTTAGAGTTCTTTAAATTTTTTCTACATGTTACATGTATATTGATAGACTGATGCCTTTATTAATTTTTGTTCAAGTATTTTTATATATTTTGTTACTGCTACTTCATTTGTTCAGCTCTGTTATTGTCTATTTGCTTCCTCCACCTTTTCTTTTAATAACATATTACTTTCACTGCCCACTGATAAAGATAACATAAAGTAGTAGAACATTAGAGTAGGAGCCAGAACTTCTGGGTTCTTTGAAAGCCAACTCTGCCTCTTAGAAAGTTTGTGACACTGATCCTTAGTTTTTAGAATTGTCAAATGGAGATAATAATCCATTCTGCCTACTTAACAGAGTTGTTAAGAATCCTATCTAATAACCGAAGCTGGTTTGGCTCAGTGATAGAGCATTGGTCTGCGGACTAAAAGGTCCCAGGTTCGATTCCAGCAAGGGCTTGTACATTCGTTTCGGGTACATCCCCGGTAGGGGGCGTGCAAGAGGCAGCTGGTCGATGTATCTCTCTCATCGACATTTCTAGCTCTCTATCTCTCTCCCTTCCTCTCTGTAAAAAATCAATAAAATATATTTTTAAAAAAAGAAAAAAGAATAAAAAAGAAAAGCAAAGAAAAAGAAAGGAAAAGAAATGCAATCCTTAAAAAAAAAAAAAAAAAAAAAAAAAAAAAAGAATCCTAACTAATAAAGAGGTGAATATGCTAATTGACTCTCATGCCGCCACAAAGATGGCGGCACCCACAGCCAATAAGCAGGGAATATGCTAATTGACTGCCATACCCTCAAAGATGGTGGTGGCCACAGCCACAAGATGGTGGCACCCAGTCCCTTAGTCCCACCAGGGTGGCAGGCATGGGGCAAGGCCAGGTGGGCCTGACTGCTCCACGCTCCTACTTCTGAAGTTCCCCAGTCCCCCAGCTGCCCAGGGCTACCTGAGGCTCAGATAGTCAGGGCTGGCTGAGACTTGTGCTGCTGGCAGTGGCAGCAGTAGAAGTATGATGGGCATTGCCTTTCCCTGATTGCTGAGTCACCTCCCACCCCCAAAGGCTCCCGGACTGTGAGAGGGGGCAGGCTGGGCTGAGGGACCCCCTCTAGTGCATGAATTTTCATGCACCTGGCCTCTAGTGTTACATAAGCTAAATGGATGTGAAAACATCTTAAATACTTTTCATTGTTGGAGGATAATTATTTTAATGCTTTTCAGTAACTATCCCAGGCATAAATTTACTAGTCCAGAAAAGAGAAGGACTATTACTTGCTTGCTTCTTTTCATTCACTCAACTTTTATTTAGCTTCTATTAAGTTTCAGGTACTTTGTTAAACAGTGATGATTTTAAAAAATTAATAAAAGATAGCCCCTGTCCTTAAGCAATTATGATATAATGTGAGGAGCATGAAAATAAAGGTGTGAGTATGATGTTATAGGAGGCAGGGATATGGATGGATTTTTTTTTTTTTTTTTTAACCTGGGAAGACAGGTAAAGCCAGAAATTTTTTTTTTAGCTATTGATCTAAAAAACTTATGAACAATGTTTTTGAGAATGAATTACTATGTATCTCAAAAATTTAGCTTTGGACATTTTAGAATGACTGGGTTTTATTAATGCTGGATGTGCCACAACTTATTATCCATTTATAAGTGCCAAAAATACTTAGGGTTAAGGATATGACTTTGAAAAGAACTTGCTCTATCAGATATTTAAATTGATTATGAAATTACATGAAACAAAGTATTCCAGTTGCTGGAATAGACTGATGAGAGGAAAAGAATGTAGAGTCCAGAAATAGATCCAAGTATATATAAGAAATTAACATATGATCAATGTAACATTGTAAATCAGTGGGCAAAATGATTTATTTAATAAATGATGTTGAAGCACACTTATTGAATAAAGATGAAAAGGAAAGCTTCATGTTTGCCTCATTTGTCTCACAGAGTAAATTCCAAATAGATAAAACATTTAAATGTAACAAAACAAAAAAAAAAAAAGAAGAAGAAACCTGAGAAATCCTAGAAGAAAACATGGGTTAATATTTTATTATATTGAAGCAAGAAAAGTATGATATGAAAACCAGAAGCCAGAAAGAAAAAAAAAGGTTGAGGAATATAAGGGCAAATCCTATCAGATTGAGACAAATGTCTTCAACATATCTGATAGACAAAGGACTGATATCATTAATATACAAAGAACTCTTAGAATCTCGAATAAACAGAATACCTCAGTGAAAATGGCAAAATAAAATAAATATTGACTAAGTCTAAAAAGATCTTCAACTTTATTAGTAATCAAAGAATTGCAAATAAAAGCATGTATATTTTCTTTCTTTCCTGACTAAGACTTATCAAAATTATGGAAATGGTTAAAACAGTTTTTGCAAGGAACATAGTCCTTATGTATTGTAGGAATCTTATCTAATAAAAGGGTAATATGCAAATTGACCATAATGGCAAATGATCAGTCACTATGATGCACACTGACCACCAGGAGGCAGATGCTCAATGCAGGAGCTGACCCCTGGTGGTCAGTGCACTTCCACAAGGGAGCACTGCTCAACCAGAAGCCAGCTCATGGCTGGCCAGTGCAGTGGCAGTGGCAAGAGCCTCTTCCGCCTCCACGGCAGTGCTAAGGATGTCTGACTAATGGCTTAGGCCCTCTCCCTGAGTTGAACATCCCCCAAGGGCTCCCGGGCTACCAGAGGGATGTCAAACTGCCAGCTTAGGCCTGATCTCCCGGGGAGCGGGCCTAAGCTGGCAGGTGGACGTCCCCCAAGAGGTCCAGGACTGCGAGAGGGCACAGGCCGGGCTGAGGGGCAATACCCACCATCCCCCGAGTGCATGAATTTTCATACACCAGACCTCTAGTTGTATTATAATATAATATATGCCTAATGTTTTGTTCTTTGCTATGTATCTATCAATCACCAGTGCCCAGAACCAGGGTTGGCATATAGTAGGTGCTCAATAAATATTTGTTGAATGGATAACTATTAGAGAAAGCAATTCACAAATTCAACTAAGTAGATCTCTTGTACTTTACATTATGGGGATATTATTTCCTAATAATAGATGTAACTATTGTGTTGTGAATGTACAGTTTATAAAACATTTCATTAGTATTATTCAGTAATATAAATTAGATAGCTGGTTTTTTCCCATCTGTAAAGTCTCAGCTCAAATGTTTCCTCTGTAGAGCATCTTTCCATAACTTTACCATCTAAGATAATTCCTAGTCTCTATCTGTCACATCACATTGTTTTATTTCCTTAAAGTTCTTATCACTTATGACCTTATTTGTTTATGTATTCATTGTGTCTCATCATGTACCATAATGTAAATTCCATGAGGACAGGTGCCTCCTGTTTTATCCCAGCACTTAGAATTCAACACATAGAGGATACTCAAACATCAGTTGAATGAATAATTGAAACAATTATATTTAACATTAGTTAATAATCTTCACAATAATTCTTTTTATATTTAATCCTCACCCAAGGATATTTTTTCCATTGAACAGAGGGTGGTAAGGAAGAGGGAAAAAGAGAGAAGAAAAAGAGGGAGAGAGAAGGAGGGATGGAGAGAGAGAGAAACATTGATGTGAGAGAGACGCATTGATTGGTTTCCTCCCACACATGCAGGAGATTGAACCTGCAACCCAGGTTATGTGCCCTTGACTGGGAATCAAACCCTCACTCTTTGGTGCTCAGGCCAATACTCTAACTGCTGAGCCATACCAGCCAGGGCTTCACAGTAATTCTTGACCCCAAGTATGGATTATATTTCCCTGTTTTGCATTCACAAGGCAAACTGTACTACTTCATTAGCTTAAATTAATTGTAATTGATCAGATTATTTATGTTATTGTTTATTATCTCTAACTGCAAGCTCTGTGAACTTAGGAACCATGTCTATTTTGTTCTCTTAACAATGAATACAGTGCTTTTGCAGTTGGAAGTTAAATAAATATTTGTTGAATAAATAAATATAGGTACAATCTTGTGAGATAGATATTATCTCTTTCTTTAGATGAACATACTGATGCTTGGAAAAATTAAGTAATTTTTTCAAGATAATTATTTGTAGAAATAAGACTTTAGCTGACATCTTTTGACTCTCAAAATCACATTTTTTCAACTATACTCATAGTTTATAGACACGGATGTTGACCATAATAATCTAATGAGCTTTTGAAAGTACAGATTCTCACACCTCTCGGAGACTATTGAAGATGGGGATCCTCTGAAGATGGGGCCCAGAACTCTATTTAAAGAAATTAGAGGGAGAATCCAAGATGGCTGCTCGGGTAGGCAACTAGCCGCAGCCGCACACAACAATTTCAATAAAATACAACTAAAATATAAAATGGACATTACCCAGAACTACAGGAAAGTCGACTGACTGGAAATCCTACAACAAGAAGCAAGGAGAAAACCAGAAGGAAGCGCGGAGAAGCTGTAAAAGCCTAAGGTACGGAGACACGCAGCGCGGAGAGGACGGAGCCGGAGAGGAGGGAGGCCAAGTGCCTGGCTGGCGTTCCCAAGCGGGAAGCAGAGAAAAGCTTCGATTGTGCTGGGCCCAGCTCCAACTGCTCTGAACCCCAATTCTAGGCCAGACCCTGGGGACCCAGGCTCACCCATAGGGAGCTAGGCTGTAAGGCGGAACCCCAGGGAACGGCGAAAGGAGGTCCCGGAGGCGCACACAGTGCGCGCAGAGAAGGGCCGGCCGGCTGTGCCACGGGATTGCCCTGACAGGAAGGAGACAGGGGCTCCAGACTGCTCTGAACGCCACCTCCAACTCCACTTCCAACTGAACTGAACCCCAATACCAGACTCATTGGGGGAGAGCATAGACAGTTTGGCAGCAGGCGAAAATCGAGGGCACCTTTCTCTCAGAGGCGCTTGCAACAAGTACTGAAGGACCCTGAGTCTCAGGAGTCGCATAGGGCGGGGCTGACGGAAGCCAAGGCTGTAGGCTCCACCCTGAAACCCCGCCCCATCGGGAAAGCTGCCTGCGAAAATGCCTAAACCAAATAGATCACAAACGAAAGAAAGGGAGGACAAAAAGCGATTGGATATAGAGTTCAAAACCACACTTATAAGGTTTTTCAAGAGTCTCCTAGAAAAGGCCGATAAAATAAATGAGACCTATAAGGATATGAAAAGGGATCAACAAGAAATGATAAGGGATCAACAAGAAATAAAGAATACATTGTCTGAAATAAAAAATATTTTACAGAGTCCTAAAAACAGAATAGAAGATCGCAAGAATCAAGTCAAAGATTTGGAACATAAAGAGCCAGAAGACACTCCTCTGCAGAAGCTAGAAGGCAAGAGAATCCAGAAAATTGAAGATGATGTAAGAAACCTCTGGGACAACTTCAAACGATCCAACATCAGAATTATGGGGGTCCCAGAAGATGAAAGAGAGCAAGATATCAAAAACATACTGAAAGAAATAGTGACAGAAAACTTCCCCCACCTGGTGAAAGAATTGGACTTACAAGTCCAGGAAGCACACAGAACTCCAAATAAAAGGAATCCAAAGAGGACCACACCAAGACAAATCATAATTAAGATTCCAAGAGCAAAAGACAAAGAGAGAATATTAAAAGCAGCAAGAGCTAAGCAGGTAGTTACCTATAAAGGAACACCTATACGATTGTCAGCTGATTTCTCAACAGAAACCATGCATGCCAGACAGGAATGGCAAGAAATATTCAAGGTGATGAATAGCAAGAACTTACAGCCAAAAATACTCTACCCAGCAAAGCTATCACTCAGAATCGAAGATCAGATACAGAGCTTCACTAATAAAAAAAGAGCTAAAGGAGTTCATCACCACCAAACCAGAATTATATGAATTGCTGAAGGGGGTTCTTTCAGAAGAGAAAGTAAATAAAGATAAAAATTATGAACAACAAATACGTAACTATCAACAAGTGAATCTAAAAACCAAGGAAACTAAAAAAAAAAATCTGAGGAACAATATTAACTGTTGAATATAATAGAATCAGAGGTATGGAAGGGGAGTGAACTGATGATTCTTGGGGAAAAGGGGAGAGGGAGATGTGGGAAGAGACTGAACATAAATTGTGCACCTATGGATGAGGACAATGGGGGGTGGGGAAAGGACAGAGGTTGGGGTGAGAAGTGGGGGGGGAAAGTAACATTTGTAATAATATGAACAATAAAAATTTATTAAACTAAAAATAAAGAAATTAGAAAAATTATTCAGGAGACTCTTATGATAAGCAACATTTAGGAATCAATGATGTATCTGTGCCGAGCCAGCTCAGCCAGGTTCGGTGAGCCTGAGAGGGGGTGATGAAGGATTGAGAAAAGACAGACAATAAAAGAAAGCTGGATCTGGGTGGGACACTGTCCTTTCTGATGGAGAGAGGCAGTGCCACGGACTGCAAGCTGTCTATTTTATAGCCAGAGTCCATGAGGCAAAGTAAGGGCGTGCTTACAGCGTTCTGATGGGTTTCGAATCTACTCAGTTATATGCACTTGAACTCTATCAAGCCCACATCACTCAGACACATGGATCCATGTGTTCAAACCATAGGTTCAAGCTTACAACTGTAGCCTCTAGGTATGCCCTCCAAGCTGGGACTTGCACGTGGCAAGGAGAGCACTGTGCCCTCTCATTAGACCAAGGGTTTAACCTGTGCAAACACTGTAGCCACTCTCCACAGTATCTAGGAGTTGGCAAGCAGGTTACATCTAGCCCACTGCCTGTAAAATTTTAGTGGAACAGAGTCATGCTTATTCATTTACATATTGTCTATAGATATTTTCACACTACATGGCAGAGTTGAGTATTTGTGGCAGAGACTGTATGACCCACAAAGCATAAAATATTTATTATCTGATTCTTCACAGAAAGTTTGCCAACCCCTGATGTATACTTGGCTGCCTGTTCTATTTCTTTCTTTTTATTTTTATTGATTTGAGAGAGGGAGAGAAAGATAGAAACATCAATGATGAGAGTCATTGATTGGCTGCCTCTTGCATGCCCCTGACTGGGGACCGAGCCTGCGTCCTTGAACGGAATTGAACCCAGGACCCTTCAGTTCACAGACTGACACTCTACTCACTGAGCCAAACCAGCTGGGTCTGTCCTATTTCTTTTGTGGTTATTTTAGTGCTTGAAGATGTGGTAAACATGATGTTTGTCTCCATTATGGGCATTACAGGAGGTGCTCAAATATTACAAATTAACTTATTTTGCAATTTATTTGATAATAGGAGACTAAGTCTTAAATAGCCTCCTCAAATATAAGAAAAATACTATCTAGGCATGGTTCAAGCCAGTCAGCCTTCGCAATGAGTGAGCTACTTTTAACAAAGAAATTTCTGTTCATTCTCTTGGTAATAGGGTGTTTTCTAAGTGGGGGTAGATGTGAGGTTTCTTGCCTGTAAACAGTGATTGATTACCATAATTGATATGTATAATAACTGTAATTAATACCCTAATTATTTTGGTATCCCTGATGCTGCCATAAGTCTTAAAACCAAAGTCCCTTGGGTGCTTTTGGTTAGAACTCAACCTAATATGAGCAATTACCCAGGATTGACCAAACCTCTAAACCTATCAATAGTATAGTAGCTGTTAGCACATGTAGGTATTTATATTTAAAATTAAATAAAATTTAATATTTAATACCTTATTCACACTAACCGTATTTTAAGTGTTCCATAGTTAGAGATGGCTGGCTAGCCAAGACTCATTATTTGACTTAATCCTTTGTAAGAATGGAATAATAATTTGTAATGTTTCCTTTTTCTAACAGCAAATAGTGATAAAAATATATTCAATCCTTGTGTTAGGGCCATCTCAGCTAAGAGCAAACTCTTTTAAATTCTGATCTCTTTAAATCTTGACTCCAGAAAATAATCTATCTCATTTACCCTACAGACAAACTGTCTTTTCATGATGACTAATCATTGGCCAGTTCATGAAATAGCTTAGAACTGACTGTGATTTCTGGCCAAATCTATTTGGCTTGGTTAAAGGTGGTGGGAAAGGGAGTCAATAGGTCAATAGCGTATATAGTCTTGGCATCACCTTTGAAGTGATTTAGATTTTATCATTCAGTGACTCATTTTTATTCCCAGCATCTAGTGCTTTTTGCATGGCCCAAAGGGGCCCTGTGCTGCTCCACTGCAGAGGAAACTTCAAGAAATGCTGGTTTGCTACAGTGTTTTAGCTTGTGAGAGTCTCTGGGACCTTCTCTGCTCCATCATGGGGTCTCCTCTAGGTGGGTATTAGGGGGAGATTGGTTCTTTATTAACCTTTAATAAAGAACTTGGAAATCTTTTGTGATCAAATAAGATATATATTCAATAGTTGTCTGTCCTTTAAAATGTTTTCCTGGCCCCAGAAGAGTGTCACTTTAAAGAGTGCTTCCTTAATGCAGTGTTCCTTAAAGAGGCTCTAAGGCCACTTCCTTAATGCAGTGTTCCTTAAAGAGGCTCTAAGGCCACTTCCTTAATGCAGTGTTCCTTAAAGAGGCTCTAAGGCCACTTCCTTTTGCAGTGTTCCTTAAAGAGGCTCTAAGGCCACTTCAACTAGAAGATTTGGTGCCACCCCTCCCCCAACCTATTTTTTAGTTATTATAATCAGAAATGCTACATAGGACCTAGTTTTCTCTAAATTACCAGATCTTTGTCATATTGTACATCAAAACAATGCAGCATTGACAGGGATGGGAGTGGGGTGGGAGTGGGAGAGACAAACCCAATTTTTAGACTGAAGATGCAAGTATAATCTCACTTTGGCTTTTCCTACCCTCAAATGCTCTTACCTTATGTTTCTAAATATAGATATAGAATTTAATTTTTTTTTTTTTTCTGAAATGAGACCCAACCATATTGGGTTTAAATGCTATCCCCTGATGGCAATAAGTGACCTTTCTAGGAATCAGGTTGTTCAGAAGGAATCTTCTTATCCATTTCCTACCTGTTCTGTTCTGTTTCCATGAGCTTCCTGAGCACTTCTTTGAGTCACTGTTTTATCTTGCTGTAACATTTTGGATCACTTTAGGAACTAACATGAAAAACCCCTCTGGTCATCTTTAGACATGATTTTAAAACATTCATCTAAAATGATCCACTCAGGTCATCTAAATTTCTGACCCTAATATTCCTTTGAACCCAAAAAGGGAAAAATTAAGTTTTGTTGTGCTCCAAACCAGTCTGAAAATAGCTTAATGTTTAGTGTAGATTACATCCTGAAAGCATTTTTTTAGGAAGTTGACTGTGATAGAGATTTCTATTTCCTTTACAGGTCATTTTACCTGGGACAAATACCTAAAAGAAACATGTTCAGTCCCAGCGCCTGTCCATTGCTTCAAGCAGGTAATTTATTCTCAACATCCTTAGTATGTGGGAGGCAAGTAGACTTTTTCTGATCCTTAGACAAGCAAAACATGAGGTGGGAGCCATGGGCTTCTCATCTGAAGGCCCTAGAATAAACTTCTATGGGGAGAATGCAACTCAGAACTCACTGAGTTTTGGCAACAGACGTTCTCCTCAACTTCATTCAAATAATACCTTTTTCTTCTTCACCTCCTTGAAGATATTCTGTGTTACTGAAAACAATAACTAATTTTTATTATTGCTATTTAATCAGATAGCAGGATACATAATTATAGCCCTTGGTCCGCGGACCACTGTTGGTCCATGAAGTCTGAAAGGTGGGCAACCGCTGGTTTAAGGAAACCTTTTGAGCAGTGGTCACCAACCGGTAGTCCGTGGATCACGGGTGGTCTATGAGGTCCGACAGATTGGTGACCGCTGCCTTAGACAGTTCTTAAAAGTAGAGCAGTATTTGTTTCTCTGCACTCAACATCCCTGCCACAATCATTTCTTTTCATAAAAATACTGGTACTGAGTCCCATCAGGGTAGGGGGAGTGTTTGAAAGAGCTCAGCAGAGGCCATTCAGAGCTTCCCACACAGAATTAAGTGCTCCACACAACGCATAGATGATATTAACTATATCTGTACATGATAAGACTAATAAGCAAATTCTGTACTGCTGCTAAACAGAGCAATTTATATCTCCCTCTGATACTAATGATTATTGCCTCAAACTGTCAACATTTTACTTTGAGTTTGAATCTTATCTATACTTTAAATAAAAGTACAATTCAGGGCTTCTGCTCATTTGAAATAATAGGGGCTAAATTTATGTTCCCATCTAAAATAATTTTTAAAAAGACAAAGCATATTAAACTGGTTTTCAAGTAACTGAAAATCAAGCAACCAACCACAGTGATCTCATAAGGAGCCCCTTATGATTTCCCAGCTTACTACCTTAAGAGAGTTTTGAGACCATGGCCCAGGGAAGGTGACTCAAGATTGAGCCCAGAACTCTGTAATTTGAGGATATGGAACTGAGAGTCCAGGAAACCAAGGTGGCTAGAATTTTCAGAACGCATTGCCAGAGAGAAGAAAGCTGTGCAAAAAGCAAACAACAGAAATGTGCAGAAATCTCCCTTCAAGTATTCAGCAAAGTACTGTTGTTCAATATGTGCATGTGAGGCAACTACCCAAAGCCAAGGGAAAAACCATCTGAAAGGTTTAAATTGAATAGATCCTGGCACTCACACTAGGCTAGGAATAGCCCCTGATCCCACCAACTAGATTGGGAAATCTCAGTTCACATGGCATTGAGTGGAATACTCAGGAAAAATTTTGCTCAATAGTGGTAAATAATTAGCCTTAAAGTGAGCACTGTTCTGAGCCTGCCAAGAAAATCATAAAGCAAAACTCAAAATGATCAGATCATTTCCCAGTAACTTAGTTGCACCTAGGAACAAACCACAGAAGGGAATGCAAAAATATCTAGCACCCCAAGGAGGGCAGCAGGGAGATGGGAGACATCTGTAATAATGTCAACATTAAGAAATTTATATCTAGTACCCAGCAGGTAAAATTCACAGTGTCTGGTATCTGATCAAGCCAGATATGTAAAGTGGCTGGAAAATATAGTAATCAATAATGTGCAAAATAATCAATCAATAAACCGACTTAGAACCTATGAGATCTTAGAATAGCAGGCAAAAACATAAAACAGTCATGTTCAAAAGTTTAGCAGGGAACATGGAAGATATTTAAAGACTCATATTGTACTACTATGTACAAAATAAAAACACACTGGATGATATTAATGTCAGGAGAAAATATTGGTGGATTTTGAATGAAATACACACACATACACACAAGAATCTTGAAAAGATGAAAAGAACATTAGTGGGCCATAGGATGACTTCCAAGTTTATGTGATAAGTTCATAGACCATGTAATTTTAATGCCCAAAGGATAGAAGGGGACAGAAAAATATTTGGAGATATATTGGCTAAAAACTTTCAAAAATTTATTAAAACTACCAGTATTAATCCACAAATCTAAGAAGTTCAATGACAAAAAAAGAAAGAAAAAAGAAAACAAAGAAGACAACTACACTAAAGCATATCATAAATGCTTAAAATCAGTGATAAGAGAACATCTTAAAAGCAGCCATAAAGTTAATTTTTTTGCATACAGGGGAACTAAGATATGAAAGACATTATATTTTCTTGTTTGAAACAATGCAAGCAAGGAGGAAGTTGAATAACATCTTTAATGTATCAAAAGAAAAACTGTCAACCTAGAATTCTATATTCAGCAGAAATATCTTCCAAAAACCAAAGGCAAAATAAAGATATTTTTAGACATCCAGAAGCTGAATGAATTTACCAGAAAATTCACTATAAAAAAAGTTGAAGTCCATCAAGCAGAAGGAATATGATACTAGGTGAAATTATAGAACTATACAAAGAAAATCACTGGAAATTATAATTACAAAAATAAAGACATAGATTTTTTTATTATTACTTAAATCCCTCTAAAAGCAATTGTATAAACAACAGTAATATTGCATTATAAAGATAATTAAAATTTGTATAAGTAAAATGTATGATAACAATAACTTAAATGCCAAGAGAAATTCTAAGTATAATATTGATAAGATTCATATACATGAAGTAGTATAATATTATTGCAAGATAGGCTGATAAGTTAAATGTGTTTACTATAAACCCCAAAGCAACCATTAAAATAATAGAAAACAATTAGCAATATAGTGGAATTAAATCCAACCATATCAATAATCCAAGTGATTATAAAAGGTCTAAATGTCCCAATTAAAAGGCTGAACTTATCACATTAAATAAAAAGCAAGACCCAATTATATACTGCTTGCAAGAAACTACACTTTAGAAAGAAAGGCACAAATAGGTTGAAAGTAAAATTATATACCATGCTGACATTGACCATATTAATATGAATGTATATTTCAGAGCAAAGAATATTACCAGGGATAAAGAAGGAATTTTATAGTATGTAATAAGAGGTCAGATTCCTTAGTTGAAGCAAAAAATTCTATGAAGACATAAATAAGTCTAAAATTTATCTGCAGTCAGACTTTTAATAACTTTCCTATGATTAGAGAACAAGTATAATAGATAGAAAATAAGCAAGTATTTAAGATTCAAACAACACTATTAGCCAACTTTTGGCACCAAAACCACAAACAATAGAGGTAACTTGATTGATACTCTCTAACGACAATAAAATATGCATTCTTTTCAAGTGCACACAAAACATTTTCCAGGTTAGACTATATTCTGGACTATACAATAAGGCTTGATAAAGTTAAAGGGATTTAAATAATAAGAAATATATTCTCTGATGTGTTGGAAATAAATTAAAAATCGATAGCAGAAAGTTATCTGGAAGACCTCCAAATATTTGGAAACTAAGAATCACATTTCTAAATACCGATATAGGTATTTAGGAACATTAGAAAGTATTTTCAGTTAAATGAAAATGAAAGAACATTTAAGAATTTGTGGTATGATGCCAAAGTAGTTTTTAGGGAGAAATTTCTAGCACTAAACACTTATATTCAAAAAGAAGAAAAGTTTCATATAGCTCCTACTTTAAAAAACTAGGAAAAATGAATAATTAACCCCAAATTAAGCAAAGGGAAAACAAGAGCATAAAATCAAGATTAGAGCTTAAATCAATCAAATATATACCAGAAAAATAATAGAAAAAATATCATTGAAACCTACAGCTGATTCTTTGCAATAAGATAAACTTCTGGCTAGTTGATCAAGAATGAAAAGAGAGAAAACTAGTAACTAATATCAAACTAAAGGAGGTAACATTATTATTGAATCTATAGATTAAAGAGATATTAAGTGAATACTATGAACAAACTTATGCCTTTAAGTTTGACCATTTAAATGAAATGGATAATTTCATGAATGATAAAAATTACCAAAGGTCACTTAAGGAGATAGGAAACATAAATAGCACTATTTCTGCCACAGATCTAAAATATTTAGAATATTCCAAGTCTAGATGACTTCACCAGTGAATTGTTTCAAACATTTAAGGGAAAAAATAATGCAAATTCTACATAGACTCTTTTAGAATATTTAAGAGAAGGGAATATCTTTTGTCTCATTATATGAGGCAAGCATTATTCTGATATCAAAACCAGGCCAACATTGATAGAAAAGAAAACTTACAGAGTTACATCCCACATAAAAATACATGTACAAATTCTAAACAAAATTTTAGAAAATTGAATCAAACAATATGTAAAAATAAATCATGACAACTGGAGTTTAGTTTCAAGAATCAAGGTAGATTTAACATTCAAAAATCAATCAGTGTAATTGACCACATGAACACACTATGAAGGAAAAAATAAGATTATCTAAATAGATGCAAAGAATTCAGTGTCCATTAATAAAAACTCAGCAAACAAGAAATAGAAGGAATTTTTTAAAATCCTAAACATCAAAGGACATCTATGAAAAATCTACAGATAACATCACATAAAATGCTTTTTCCTTAAGGTCAGGAACAAGACAATGATTGTTCTTGCTACTTGTATTCAGCAGTGTACTACCAATGAGACCAGGCCAAATAAAAGAAAAGCAATCCAGACTGAAAAATTAGAACAAAAACTGAAAAAAATATATGGGAAGACTGACCTTACCTACTAGTTGCAAGGTTATGGTGCAAATAGGATGGTCATAAACAATTGGTGAAAATGTAAAATGGTTCAGTTACTTTGGAAAATAGTTTGGCAGAAAACTTCAACATACTATTGAACAAAAATAAAAATCACTAAGTTAACTAGGAATTAAATAATATATTCTTTTTTTAAAAAAAATAAGTGGTTTTGATTTTGCCTTTTTAAAAAAAATTATTTTTATTGATTTTGTACAGAGAGGAAGAGAGAGAGATAGAGAGTTAGAAACATCGATGAGAGAGAGTCATCGATCAGCTGCCTCTTGCACACCCCCTACTGGGGATATGCCCGCAACCAAGGTACATGCCCTTGACCAGAATCGAACCCGGGACCCTTCAGTCCCCAAGCCAATGCTCTATCCATTGAGCCAAACCGGTCTTGGCTGGAATTGAATAATATATTCTTAACTTGCACAGTATTTGTACCTCAGTACTAAAGCCAACATTTTACTCAGTGGTGAAAAGTAATTCAATAAAGATATAATGAAAGAGAAATTTCCATTTACAATAGCAGGAAAAATTAATATCTATGAATGAATTAAAAATATGTGAAATTATATAAAGAAAACTTTAGGAAATAGCTTACCAAAAGCATGACCATTAAAAATTTATAAAGTAGACTATCAAAATTAAGAACTTCTGCCCTTCAAAAGATAATGATAAGAGAATGAAAATATAAGCCATAGACTTAGAGAAAATATTGGCAAACCACATAGCTTACAGCAATACTCTCCAAATTGATCTATTGATTTGATGTACTTCTTATCAAATTCCAGATGCCTACTTTGTAGAAGTTGACAAGTTGACTCTAAAATTCACATAGAAATACAAGGGACCCAGAATAGCCAATTATATGAAAAAAGAGAACAAAGGTAGATTATTTCTATTTCCTGGTTTCAAAACTTACTACAAATCAACAGTACTTAAGACATGGTGGTACTGATATAAAGATAGACATATAGATCAGTGGATTAGATATAAACCCATACATTATGTTCAATTGACTTTGGACAAAGATGCCAAGACAGTTCAGTGATATTTTCAACAACTAATATGGGGAAAACTGGATATCCACATACAAAAGAATGAAGTCGGACCCATCCTCCACACCATATATGAAAATTGACTCCAAGTGTATGATAGACATGAATGTAAGAGCTAAAACTATAACACTCTTAGAAGAAAACAGGAATAAATCTTGGTCTAGGTCTTGGTCGGCAAACTCATTAGTCAACAGAGCCAAATATCAACAGTACAACAATTGAAATTTCTTTTGAGAGCCAAATTTTTTAAAGTTAAACTTCTTCTAATGCCACTTTTTCAAAATAGACTCACCCAGGCCGAGGTATTTTGTGGAAGAGCCACACTCAAGGGGCCAAAGAGCCGCATGTTGCTCGCGAGCCGCAGTTTGCCAACCATGGGTCTAGGCAATGATTTCTTAGATATGGCACCAAAACCACAAACAATAGAGGTGAAACTTGATAGACAAAATTAACTGCTTTCGTGCTTCCAAAGACACTATTGAAAAGGTAAAAAGACAACCCACAAATGGGAGATAATATTTACAGATCATGTATCTACAATAATATGGAGCTTGCATCTGGAAGATATGAAGAACTCTTACCACCTCACCAGTTAAATAACCATGATTTAAATGAGCAAAGAATTTGAATAGGTCTTTTGCTATATACTAGTGTATATAAATAGCCAACAAGCATGTAAAAGATGCTTAACATCATTAAGGAAATACAAATCAAAACTGTTATGAGATACCACTTCACATCTACTAGGGTAGCTGAAATAAAAAAGGCAGACAATAACAGGTGTTGCTGAGGATGTGGAGAAATTGGAACCCTCATACGTAGGTGCTGAGATTGTAAAATGCTGTAGGCACTTTAGAAAACAGTTTGAAATTTATTCAAAATAGAATTGCTATATGACCTATCAATTTCGCATTTAGGTATATACCCAAAAGAAAGAAATCAAAACATATGACCCCACAAAAAACTTATACACAAATGTTCAAGGCATCATTATATCTAATAGCTAAAAAGAGGAAACAATCCAAATGTTTATCAACTGATGAATGAATAAGCAAAATTGTATATCCGTATAATAGAATGTTATTCAGCAATGAAAATGAAGTACAGATAAACACTCCAGATTAACCTTGAAAACAATGCACCAAGTGAAGAAAGGAGCTATTCACATATTATAAAATTCCATTTGTATTAATCTCCAGAATAGGTGAATCCATAGAAACACAAAGTAGCCCAACCAGTGTTGCTCAGTGGTAGAGCATCGATCTATGAACCAGGAAGTCACAGTTCAATTCCCAATCAGGACACAGGCCCAGGTTTCAGGCTCCATCCCTAGTAGGGGATGGGCAGGAGGCAGCTAGTTAATGATTCTCTCTCATTCGCTGATGTTTCTATCTCTCCTCCCTTTCTGAAATCAATTAAAACTATTTTAAAAGAAACAGAAAGTAGATTGATCGTTTTCAGGGGCTTTCCCGAAGGGAGAATGGGGGGAGAAGGCTAGTGGATATTAGGTTTCTGTTGGGGGCTTGATGAAATGTTCTAAATGTAGGTGAAGTGATGTTTGCTTCTGTGAATATACTAAAAACCACTGAATTATATACTGAAGGAAGTTAAATATTCTGGTATGTGACTTATACACATATGTATCATATGAGTCATTCATTCCACTTTATTATATTTCTGAAATATGTATGGAAATATAGAAACTATATTTGTTTATGTGGATGTTCATAAGAGATTTATTTGTAATAGTGAAAAACTGGAAAACCACCAAATGTCCATCAACATGATATACTACACAGAAACAAAAAGAAATGAATTATTGATTCCATTCAACAATATGGATGAATATCATAATAGTTATGATGAATGTTACTGTCTATTGTTTTAAAACCTTTAGCCAAGATCACACTTAATGGTTAAAAACTAGCTTTCCAACTAACATTTGAAAGAAGGCCAGGATGTCCTTCTCACCACTCCTTTTCAACATCAGCCTGGAAATCCTAGCTATTGCAATAAAATAAGAAAAGGAACTAAAAGGTATACTAATTGGGAAGGAAGAAATAAAACTCTCTTTGTTCACAGATGACATGATTGTTTATGTAGAAAATCTAAAAGAATTAACAAAAAAGTTCCTGGAACTAATAAGCAATTATAGTACGGTTGCCGATACCACGTTAATATATGAGTCAATCATTTTTCTATATAACAGCAATTAAAATTTTGAAATTAAAAACAATACCACTCATATGAGCACCTCCTCCAAAAATGAAATACTTAGGTATAAATCTAACATAATACGTATTAAAATTACCTGAAGAAAACTTTAGAACTTAGATAAAAGAAATTTTAAAAAAACTTAAAAATGGAGAGATAGTTCATGATCAAGAAAAGGAAGACTCAATATTATTCAAACTGTCAGTTCTTCCCAACTTAATCTATAGATTCAATGCACGCTTAATCAAAATTTCAAGTTATTTCGTGGATATTGACAAACTGATTCTAAAGTTTATATGGAGTGGCAAAAGATACAGAATAGTGAACACAAAATTGAAGAAGAAGAACAAAGTTTGAAGACTGACACTACCCAAATTCAAGAATTACTATGTCACTACAGTAATCAAGGCAGTGTGATATTGATGAGAGAATAGATAAATAGATCAGTGGAACAGTATAGAGAGCTCCAAAATAGTCCCATATAAATATAGTCAACTGATCTTTGAAAAAGGAGTAAAGGCAATGCAGTAGAGCAAAGATAAATAGTATTTTTAACAAATGGTACTGAAACAATTGGACAGCTACAGGCAAAAAATGAATCTAGACACAGACCTTACTGCCTTCACAAAAATTAAGTCAAAATAAACCACAGACCTAAATATAAAACTATACAACTCCTAGAAAATAATGTAAGAAAAAACAAGAAGATCTTGGGTATGGTGATGACTTTTTAGATAAAACACCAAAGGCATGATCCATGAAATAAATAATTGATAATCTGGACTTCATTAATACTAAAAGTTTCTACTCTGTGAAAGACATTACCATCAAAATGAGAAGACAAGCCACAGATTGGGAGAAAATAACATGCAAAAGACACATCTGCTAAAGGACTGTTTAACAAAATATACAAAGAACACTTAAAAACTCAACAATAAGAAAACCAACAACTTAATTTAAAATTGAGCCAAAGATCTTAGCTACGTCACCAAAAAAAGATAATGCAGAATATTTTAAAAATGTGAAAAAAAAGTTTTAAATGTAATAAAATACCACTACACACCTATTAGAGTGAAAAATCCAGAACACTGACACTACCATATGCTTGCAATGATATGGAGCAACAGTAATTCTTACTCATTGCTTGTGGGAAGGCAAAAGGGTACAGTCATTTTGTAAGACATATTGGTGATTTTGAAAACTAAATATACTGTTACCATATGGTACAGCAATTCCATTTCTTTGTGTTTATCCAAAGGAACTGAAAATGTTTGACCATACAAAAACATGAAAATAGATGTTTATTGCAGCTTTATTCATAATTGCCAAATCTTGAAAGATGCTCTTCAGTAAATGAATGAATAAACTGTGGTATAGCCAAAGGAGTGTTATTCAGCCCTAAAAGGAAATTAGCTATCAAGCCATGAAAAGGCGTAAAAAAAAAAAAAAAAAAAAAAAAAAAAAAAAACTTAAATGCTTATTACAAAAGAAAAGAAGCCTATCTAAAAAGGCTACATACATTCTAGAAAAGAGACAGTGAAAAAATCAGTAGATGCCAGTGGTTGAGTGGGGGAAGGATGAATATGCAGATCACTGAGGACCTCTGGGCCAGTGAAACTATTTTGTATGATACTATAATGATAGCTATATGTCATTATACCTTTTTCCAAACCCAATGTACAACACCAAGAGAGAACCCTGTTGTAGCGTGCTTTGAGAGATTATGATGTATCAATGTAGGTTCTTCAATTTTAATAAATGTACCACTGTGGTGGGGAATGCCGCAATAGGAGAAGCTATTCATGTGTGGGGATAGGGTGTATATGGGAAACTCTGAATCTTCCTCTCAGTTTTGTTATAAACCTAAAGCTGCTCTAAAAAAGTCTTTAAAAACGAAAACAAAAATGAATTACTGATACATTTAACAATATGGATGAATATCAGAATAGTTTGCTGAGTCAAAGAAGCTGGACAAAAAAAAAAAAAGAATATATTCTCTATAATTACATTAAAGACTAGAAAATGCAACTCAGTGTACAGTGAAAGTAGATCAGTATTTGTCCAGAAACAGGGGTCTGGGAAGGACTAGAAAAGGATTATAAAAGGACATGAAAGGACATGTCCATGTTCATCTTCTTGATTGTGGTGATGGTTTCAAAGGTGTGTATGTATGTGTATATATATATGTATGTATATGACATCATGGATGTATCCATATGTCAAGATTTACCAAAGTGTATATTTTATATGAATTATAAAATTAAAATTGTTTTTAAAGATATAAATTGATTTATACATCAATGTCAAAATAAGAAAAAAATTGATCCCCTCCCCCCCATAGTTAGTCTGTGTGCTGGGTTTACAAAGCAATATACATCACTTCATGAAGAGACACTTAGTATAGAATAGGTAAATTGTATAGTTTCTAAAAAGAAAACATGAGTACCTAGAGAATTAGGGAGTTGGAGAAGATAGGATGAGAGTATTAAGTAAGGACCATTTGAGGCACTCTTATCCTTTTCTTACTAGTGTGAGTCAATATTTTGATGCTTCAGTGGAAAGTAATTTTTTCCCCTTTTTCTTACCTTCCAGTGTTTCTTTTGCATGTAAATCTTCCTACGTATTAGGGAATAATTCACAGTGGTTTGTCCCTGGTCAAGCAGTAACCACTTTGAGTCCAAGGCATAAATTTTCAGGTTCCATCTAATATCCTTACTGAAAATTCCACTTAACCTTAGTCTGCCTAATCCCCATGGCTTGTTCTCCTCAGTCCTACACACCTCCAAGCAACGAGTTCAAGATCAGCATGAAATTAGAGGCACAGGATCCCAGGAACACCACATCCACCTGTATTGCTACAGTAGTGGGACTAACAGGAGCTCGCCTCCGCCTTCGCCTTGATGGCAGCGACAACAAGAATGACTTCTGGCGGCTGGTTGACTCAACTGAAATCCAGCCTATTGGGAACTGTGAGAAGAATGGGGGTATGCTGCAGCCCCCTCTGGGTGAGTAATTAGACCCAAGTCCTCTTTAACCAATTTATCTTCCCCAAATTGTACATCCCATTATGGGAAAGCTTAGGGTCCCCTGCCTGCCTCTTCTTTTTCATATGGTCCAAAAGAAAAGGCCCACCTAGAGTAAAATGAGCTGTAAAATCTGGACATCTCCATCTCAGCCTTAACTTATAATATTCAAGCATCTCTCAAACTCTCCTTTTTCTAACAAAAGCCATACCCTTCATCCTTCTTTGTCAGTTCCCATTTACCCTGATGGACAGAATGGAAGGAGGTCTTGCCATTTAATCTGCTTCAAAAAACCATAGAGCTTTTAACAAATTCTACAATAATAACAAGAAGTCAGAGGGTAACCTCCCAATAGAAAGGATGACCATAAGAAGGGTCCTTTATCTCCTTTCCCCTAAATTCTCACTTGGTCCTGGGATTTTCTCACTTTTAATTAATTATTCAGTAAAATGTATTATTTTACTTAAACTGATAACATCACTAGATTTTTCTCCTTAAGATCAGATTCATCTTTTTCTTCTTTTACCTTAATATGCATGAAAGATTTAGCCCATCTTTTCAGTTATTATGAATCATTATTGCAGTGAGTCTCAATGGAGGATAGAGAGAGATGGGTTATGGGTTATATAAGGGCTATGTCCCATCAGGAGGTTGTGCTACATTAATTGAGCATTAGAGAACATGTATTGTTTGAAAGCGTTCCCCGGGTGGTTATTTAGCATTTTCCCCAGTTAAAAAAATTATTTGTAATGTAAAATTTCAAATGTATACAAAGGTAGAAAGAATAGCACTGTGAATGTCCGTGTATCCTTTATCCTTGATCATTATCAACAGAGTCCATCTTGTTTTATCTATATCTTTACATACTCCCTGCCTTCTTCTGCTCAATCACCCGTAGTATTTATCATTAAATACTTAATATATATAATTTTAAACACAATTATAATAATATCACATAAATAAATTAATGATACTTTTTAATATCAACAAATTTTTACTCAGTATTTAAATTTTCTCTGTTTTCTTTCTCTCTCTCACTCTCTCTCTCTCACACACACACACTACAGTTTCTTTGAATCAGGATTCAAATAAGATCCACATATTGCAGTTGATTGATAAGTCCCTTAAGCATCTTTTAATCTTTGGATTCTCCTCTCAGGTTTTTTTTTTCTAGCAATTTATGTGTTGAAAAATCTAAGTCTTTTGTCTTCAAATTTTTCCATAATTAGATTTTGCTGATTGTATCTCTAAAGTATCATTTAACATGTTTCTCTATCCTCTTTCCTAGAAATTGGTAGCTAGATCTAGAGGCTTGATCATGTTCAGGTTCAGTTTTTCCTAAGAATATTTTATAGATGGTGGTGTTTACTTCTATTAGGAAGCTTTTTGGTCTGATTGTCCTCATTTTTATAATGTAGTAGTCATTACTGCTTGTGGTCTCGATCTGGGCTTCCCAATTTTTCTTAACAGGTCAAATAGTAAATATTACAGGCTTCATGGGGCCTTGGATTCTCTATTGCAGCTACTTAACTTTATCTTTGTAATGCCAAAGCAGCTATAGATAATACATAAGCAAATGGGCAAGCTGTGTTCCAGTAACACTTTATTTACAAAATGGGTGGCGTTCCCTGCTGGTTATAGTTTGCTGACTTCTGATTAAATTTGTCAATTTATCATGCAAAATGGGGAATTGTAATCTTACCATTCATTCCATCCATATAAATTAAGTGGACTGTACCTATTAAAATAAACTTTAATCAATTATTTGGTTATCCTTAGGCATAATTCATGTAAGAAAGATGGTTTAAATGCTTGATTCTTTTATTTACCCATTTTCAAAATAATTAATTGCTTTACTAATATTCTCTAAAAAATATATAAGGAGGATTTTATTGTTGCTGTTTGGTATCATTAACTCAAGGATTCATACATATTTGATATGTTTCACTTCATTGCACTAATTGTTTTTATTGATTCTTGAAGTATCCCATCTTTGGACTCATGAGCTTCATCAAATTGTCTCTGACTCTTTATTATTTGATAGCTCTCTTGGATTTTTGGAATTTAAAATGTTCCTTGCTCATCTTGTACATTTCTTGGCCCAAATAAAGAATTGGCTATTTCTTTTAGGTGCCTAGGCTCCTTTTAGTGGGAGGTGGTATTTAGAGACTATAATCTAAGCACCAGAGTGCTCAGTGCTGTTGAGTTGATCATTCTTTCTAGGTCTTTTCGGTATTGAGAGGTAGGAGCAGCATCTTTTTTATTAGGATAATAAAGTCGTTTGTTTATATTAATACTTCCTACTAAAATTCAGGACATTTGTTTTTTTACTGATTTTATCTTCAGTCTCTTAAATCTGTATTGCCTTTGTACCACCTCAAAACTCTAGTTTTCCATGTCACTAAAAATCATTAGTTTTATCCTACAATACATATATACAAGTCTCAGAATAACCATATCAACACTACCACCATTATGAGACCTAAACAATGTTTGAGTTTTTTGTAATTTTTTGTCTTACCCTCGGGAAAGTCTAATGATGTTATAAGGTCATTTGCATTAGTTTTTCTCTAGGTGGCCATGCCACCAACTTGATATAAACTTAGATTCACTTGTTTAATTTTTAATATTTAAAGATTGCTTTTTTAGCCTGGCCAGTGTGGCTCAGTGGTTGAGTATTGGTGCACATGCCTGGGTTGTGGGCTCAATCCCCAGTATGGGGCATGCAGGAGGAAGCTGATCAGTTGAACCTCTCTCATCATTGATGTTTCTGTCTCTCCCTCTCCCTTCCTCTCTGACATCAATAAAAAAAAATTTTAATCGCTTTTTTAAAATGTTGCTTTATAAATACATAAAAGATATACATTGTTCTTAAAGTCAAATCTATAAAATAAAGTATATTCAGAGAGATTCCATCATCCTATTTCTTTTCTTTGCCATAGGTAACCAGTTTCTTTGACTTTTATGGTTTAAACTCCATTTTTAAAAATATAAACAAATATATCTGTATGTGCATGAGGGTGTACATACATAGATATGTAACCTCCACCCTCTTATATAAAGGACAGTATTTATGCATACTTTTCTCAACTTTCTTTTCTTTCATTTAATGATATGTCCTAAAAATGACTTCTTAGTAGTTTGGAGACATACTTCAATCCTTTTTATAACTGCATGGTATTAGATTTTTCTCACCTACTTTATGAATCACTATTTAGAAGTATCTTGAGAGGCTATTAAAAATATAAGGTCCTAGGGATGGTGATGATCATAAAAATAAAAATATTTCCACAAATTCTCTAGAAATGTACAGATCAAATAGGAGAGTAAATCAAACCACCCATAACTCATGTCCAAATATAAGTAGGAGTCAAGAATATCACAAATTTCAATTACATGTTAAACTACATATTCAGATAAAAATATCTGAAACCAGTACAGTCAGTAACAGATCCATACCAAAAGGAAGTGTTTTATATAGGTGGTAAATGCATAAAAAAAAGGACAGTGGGGGTTTAACCTAGCTAAAATCACCCCAGAGAAATATAGTCCCATTCAGAGAGGGAAATACTGAGAACACAGCTAAAACCTATTGGATTAGAGCAGTGGCTATTGGGGAAGCAGAAGGAAGAGAGTGAATTGAAAGTGTAAAGAACTAGAGAGAGCAGTCTTGGGAAGATAACTACTTTGGGTGGGGAAGGACACATAATTCTGAAGGAAAAAAAGGAGTAGCAATATATACAGGAACAAAAGAGAATCATAAAATCAAAAAATATACCAACCCTCCTATCCCAGCCCAAACAGGCTCATCTACTAAAGAAATTATATTTCCCTATGCTAACAGAAATACTCTAGATCCCTGCCAAAACAGAACCTTCTGTTTTTGCTGGTCCAGGAAAATATGACACTTTAAATGATTAGTAAACAGCAGTCAACATCTGTAAAAAGTTTCTATGTGAAAAAAGAAAATAAAGGTAAAACTATTTTAACTATTGAAAATCCTCCTGCTTAAATCAATGACTAGACAGAGGAAAGCTGTTGTACAACTCAAATTCAATTAAACAAGTATTGACAGATAGGAAATACATTGAATCATAGTCAAACTAGAAATGTACAATGTAAATCACATAAAAGATGTGAAAATAGAATTTTCCAAACTCATGAAAAAATTGAAAAAAAGATAAAATAATCTCAATTGAAGACTTAATTCCCAGGTACTTGGCTTAGTTGATCATTCCCATAAGCCAGGGTTGTGGGCTCAATTCTCAGTCAGGGTACATATAAGAATCAACCAGTGAATGCATGAATAAGTGGAACAACAAATCAATGTCTCTCTTTTCCCTCCCCCCTTCTTTTCTCTCTCAAAAAAAAATTTTTTTTTTTTAAGTAGCCCCTGGCTGGTTTGGCTCCATCGATAGAGTGTCAGCCTTTGGATTAAAGGGTTCTGGGTTCAGTTCCAGTCAAGGGCACATGCCTGGGTCGTGGGCTCAGTAGGGGGCGTGCTAGAGGCAGCCAATCAATGATTCTCTCATTTTTTAAAAAATATATTTTATTGATTTTTTACAGAGAGGAAGGGAGAGAGCTAGAGAGCTAGAAACGTCGATGAGAGAGAAACATCGACCAGCTGCCTCTTGCATACCCCCTACTGGGGATGTGCCTGCAACCAATGTACTGTACATGCCCCTGACCGGAATCGAACCTGGGACCTTTCAGTCCGCAGACCGACACTCTACCACTGAGCCAAACCTTTTTTGGCTGATTCTCTCATTATTGATGTTTCTCTCTCCCCCTCTTTTTTCCTCTCTGAAACCAATAAAAATATATTTAAAAATCTTTTATACTAAAGACTGTGATGGTTTCTTCTAAACAGGTCAGTCTGGATCACTAGTTCTCACTTGAAACCTATATAATTCTATTAAGCAATGTCAGCCCAATAAATTCAATAAAAATAAAATTTTAAAATGATGCTCAAATCTCTAATAATGAGGAAAATGCAAATCAAAACCACAATGAAAAAAGCACTTCATACCCATTAGGATTGTTGCTTATTATCAAATAAATAGAGTAACAAATGTTGGTGAAGATGTGAAGAAATTGCAACTTTTGTGTATTGCTAATGGGGAATGTAAAATGGTGCAGCCACTATGAAAAACATAGCAGTTCCTCAAAAATTTAAAAATAGAATTATTATATGATTCACAAATTCTACTTTAGGATATATAGGCAAAATAATGAAAGCAGGACCCAAGCCAATATTTTTTATACCTACGTTTAGCTGTATTATTCACAGTTAAAAAAGATCAAAGAAACCCTAGTATTCCTCAGCAGAAGAATGAATAAACAAAATGTGATATATACATAAAGTGGAATATTATTCAGCCTTTAAGAGGAAAGAAATTATGACGCATGCTATAGTGTGGATGAACCTTGAAGACATTTTGCTAAGTCATTTATTTCAAGCCAGTCACAAAGGACAAATATATATAATTCCATTTAAAATTGAGAAATTCACAAAAAACAGAAAATAACATGGTGGTTGCCAGGATCTGGGAGGAAAGTGGGGAATGGGAAGTTATTGTTTAATAGATACAGAGTTTCGGGTAGGGAAGATGAAAAAATATTGGAAGTGAATGGTGGTCATGGTTGCACAACAGTGTAAATGTACTTAATGCTATTTGTTTTTGAGAAAGGGAAAGCATATGCATATATACACATACACATGTATAACATGCAGGGAAATATATTTTTACAGACACAGTTTTATAAAAAGCACTGGAATATTACACCAGAAAATAATGAAAAGGTCACAATCTATTGGGAGTAAGAAAACAGTAAAAACTATAGGAAGGAGAATGAGACTTCTCTGAGAATATCCTTTTATATTCTTTTGATTTTTGAAATGTGTTTTTGCTTAATAAAATTAAAAAAGATGAATGAAGCATATTCTAAAATTGACTACAAACAGGAACAAACTGAACTGTGGATATAATAGACATCATAACCACATTGAAAAAAGAATTAATTCAAATAATCTGAATACAGAATCTTCTCAGTATACTTTTAATGGGGCATATTTTAAAGAAAAAGTGGAACTTATTCTGACTTTTTCTTAATGTTAATGGGTTTGTATGTATTAAAGATAGAGCAAATGAGTAAATAAGATACAAATATAGAATGGGAGATGAATGACCTTGCAATATATAATTTGAATTGGAGTTATCTGTATGAACTCTTAACTTTAAAATTAAGATGCCTTCAGCCGAAACCGGTTTGGCTCAGTGGATAGAGCGTCAGCCTGCGGACCGAAAGGTCCCGGGTTCGATTCCGGTCAAGGGCACGTACCTTGGTTGCGGGCACATCCCCAGTGGGGGGTGTGCAAGAGGCAGCTGGTTGATGTTTCTCTCTCATCGACATTTTTAACTCTCTATCCCTCTCAATTCCTCTCTGTGTAAAATCGATAAAATATATTTTAAAAAATAAAATTAAGATGCCTTCAATTCAAATCATTCATGTACAGGGCTGAACAAAAGTAAGTTTACTGTGCCATTGTGACATTCTTTTGAGTTAATAAAGCTAATATAATAATCATATATATATATCCCCCCCAAGTTCTGTTTATTGAAAAGGCCTAGAAGCAATGACACCTCAGAAGCAATAAGCAGTCTACAGCCATACCACCCTGAACGCGCCCGATCTCGTCTGATCTCGGAAGCTAAGCAGGGTCGGGCCTGGTTAGTGCTTGGATGGGAGAAGCAATAAGCATACCTTGGTTTCTAAATCACATTCTCTACTAAATGGAATCAAGATTTTTGGAGAAATGACTGATTCTAAGGCTGAGCAGATGAGAATATATAAGATGATTCTAGAACATTTTATGACAGGAGAGAATTCTCAAAGAATGATGAGAACATATCAAAAGGACACAGGAGCCAACTTGAAGGGGTTCTTACCAAAATTGGAACAAAGAGTGTCAAAAAAGAATAAAAATAAAAGAACAATGGTAATAGCATCCATGGATCCTAGTGACATATAAAGAAAAATATCAAGAATTGCAGGGAGCCCTACTGGGTTTGACTCAGTGGATAGACTGTCATTGTGGGCTGAAAGGTCCCAGGTTCGATTCTGATCAAGGGCACATGCCCGAGTGGTGGGCTCCATTCCCAGTTGGGGCATGCAGGAGGCAGTTGGTCAGTGATTCTCATCATTGATGTTTCTATCTCTCTCTCCCTCTTTCTTCATCTCTGGAATCAATAAAAAAAAAAAATTTTTAAGAATTTCAGGGAAACATCTTCTTTACAGAATGCCAGCTAATAAAATATAGATGGGATGGTAGAAAATTACCATTTTAATTTATTCAGGGAAGGATAATCAATGAATGTTGAAATCAGATGGTGAAAAGCTTATTGAAAAATATGAAAAATATGATATTCACATAATCTCAAAGTTCTTTCTACTGATTGCCTCTTAACTACAAAGGGGAATTGCAATGAGGAAATCTGCAACTTAACAACTGATCAGATTTAGTATCATCAATAGTTTGACAAATTGACACTATGTGCCTCTTGAAGTAAAGCAGTGAGAAGTACTCAACATCACTTGTATAGTATTTATGTTAAAACTGTTTAACATAAATATACTTGTAAGGAAACAATCCCAAAAATTCCAAATTGTGGGACATTTGGTAAAATAGCTAGCCCAGATTCTTCACGAAAAACAAAAGATGACAAAGCTATTGTAAATTAATGGTGTCTAAAGAAACATGACAACCAAATGCAATATGTGATTCTTTATTGGACCCTGTATTTTAAGAAATTAAACAGAAACATTTTGGGGATAATAAGAATATTTTAATTAAAGTTCTTGGGTATAGTAATATTGTAGCATTAAAGGAGAATGTCATTCTGAGGACAAATGTACTGACATATTTGGGGGTGAAGTGTTATGATGTCTCTAATTTTCACATAGTCCAAAGGAAAGGTGTGTAGATGTATGGAAATAAAATGTGGTGAAATGTTGGTTATTGAATATAAGTGAAGGATGCATAGTTGTTCATATACTAGTTATGCTATTTTTCTTCTAGGTTTAAAATTTTTCAAAATAAAGTTTTTAATAAATTATGTATGTAACTATACATATATATGTGTGTGTGTTCATGTTTCCCAGGCCTCCTCTGGACCTCTCCCCAGAGTTGCTGAATCAGAATCTCTAGGTAATGGGGCTTGGGATTCTGCATGGTAAATGGCTCTCCCGAGACTCTAATGTAATTGGTCTGTCTATATTTGGGAAGCATTGTTCTAGAAGAGCATTCTTCTCCATTAAAATCTTGTATGGTGTGTGTGTGTGTGTGTGTGTGTGTGTGTGTGTACATGCGCGTATGTGTGTGTTCTGTTCACATAGGAACAATTATTATTCCCTTGCAGAGTCCTCTAGGGGGGGAAATGGGAAGGTAGAAAGATTCACCAGTGAAGTTATCTCAATGCTGCCAGCCTTTTTCACACATACCCTTGTTTTACTGATCTTTTATACTAAAGACTGTGATGGTTTCTTCTAAACAGGTCAGTCTGGATCACTAGTTCTCAAACTTGGCTGCTAGTTGGAATGATTTAGAGAACTCAGTGTGTAGGCCTTAGAGCAGTTAAAACAGAATGCCTGGGGGTTCTTCTGATGTATTCTTTAACGCTCCCCAGGGGATTCCAGTGTCCAAGTTTGAGAGTCATTGATTTAAAGCAGAAGCTGGCCTCTGTGAGACCACTAGCCAAGTAGGTTAGGATCCTAGTACAAACTCTCTGCTCAGCAAACTTGATCACGTGCTCTGGTGTATTTGTGGCACATTGACTTGAAAGGAATCCTTTGTATGTTCCTGTCACTGATCAGCCTTATCATTTACTAAGTAGTCTCCAGGGCTGGTCACTAGAAAAGGGAATCTTTAAGATGCATATCTCATTTTCTGGTCACAGAAATTTGAATTGTTTATAGAAATGTGGGGATGGAGTCAGGGGGTGAGGAGACAAAAACAAAATTTTAGAGTGAAGTAACAATCATGGTGGCTTAAATGCTTATTTATAAAGTTAATTTTTACAATATTTACTAAACTTCTTTTTTCTGCAGCAAAGCCCCTGGCATTGGGTAATGCCAGACCATCTATACCTATGACTATCTCAAGATTAGTCACAACCCCCACCTCCAATTAAATTAACCTGAATTGTGTTTGAGTCTGTATATGGGGATGTAGCAGCAAAGTGGTGATAGAGTCCTATCAGAGGTAAAAGAAAGCCTAACAATCTTTTCCAAGTACAATCACTTCTTCCTAAAAAAAAGACAGTTTATTCAACATCTCTCTTCCAGTTCTTTCTTGTTTCTCTCAGACTTGAGGTAGCATGGAGATAGGTCACCAAACCTCAGTTTGGAAGCACTGTTTTAATTCAGTATCCTCCTCTGACAAATATAGAAATAAGAAAAGAAAAATGAGTTGTTCGAGGTTGTACAATGAGTACCATATTTCTGTACATGTATTTGTATATGTACATGTACGTAAATCATCTCTGGGAGGAGAGAATGAGTTGGAAGTATCATGGAATCATCTTGACAGCCATAGAGTCTAATAACTTCACGAAGCTTAAAATTATTATTTAGGACAATGGTACTGTGGGCAGTTGGGCCCATAACATGTGGTTCCTGGTATGAGTGCTATTTTGTTACCTGCCACCAGAGGGCATGAACTGTGATAAGATTCTGGACCTGTTGCTCTTATATTTAAGTCCAGAGCTTCAAGAAGTCGCTGTTAAGTTTAAACAGCTGGACCCTAACATATTTAGTAGCCCTCCCCCGTATCCCACCACCATCACCACCATCTGGTGAGCACCTGGAAGCTTTTATAACTGGTTCCATGTCAGTATTTTTAAGGTAAGCACAGAACACTTGCAGCATGTGTTTAGAATTAGAGATATGGCTTTGTAAAATTCACTCAGCCATTTAACTAGCTTTGTTTTGTGGCTATTGATAAGTTGCTTTACCTTGACTTTTAACCTTGAATTTCAATAGCCTCGCCTGCCAAGTCATTAATAAACTCTGCCACACATGATTTTTATAGCATCCATCAACTCCTGGCACCCTTTTAATAAGAAGTTTTCTTCTTTGTTCAATAAAACTCTTATAGCGCTTATATCCCAATCAGAAAATACATACACATTACAAGGGAAAATAAAGAAAACTTAAGGCAGTGATAAGAGTTAAGGATAAATAGAAGGGAGTGGGATTTAGAAGGCTATTTAAATAGGGTAGTCTAGGAATGCCTCTCTAAGGAGCTGAGATTTCAGCAAGTACTAATTATTAAAGATTTGAGGAAAGGGAAAGGTTTCCGTGGCAGAGGGATGTAGCTTGGAATGTTTGAGGAATAGAAAGGTCAGTGCGTGGAGGACAGAGGAGTGATAGGAAATGAGTTATAAGAAGTAAGCAAGTTCCAGATTATGTAAATCTTGTTAACGTACATAAAGTGTTCAGATTTATTTTGTATTATGGTATGTGAGCATAAAAGTGTGGTCTGATTTATATTTTAAAATACATAAACATATTTTGGCTTCTAAGTGGAAAACAGTGGGAGGCAAAAGTGTAAACGGCGTCTCTGTTACAAAGCTGTTGCAGTAGTCTATGCAAAGTTACTATGGCTTAGGTTAGGGTGACTAGTAGTGAGTGAGAATATACAACGGTGAGAAATTATTTGATTTAGGATATATGAGATGAAAGAGCCATCAAGACTTGCTAATTAATTGTATTTGAGGGGTAATAGCAAGGGAGGAATCAAGAATAGACTTAGTGTAGGCTTTTTGGTCTGAGCACCTGGGTTTAATGGAGCATGAGATGAGATGAGATGATGAGGAAGGGAACAAGTTTGGAGAGAGTAGCAAAGTCAAGGGTTCTGTTTTTGCCTTAGCTGGTCTGGCTTAGTGGATAGAGTATTGGCCTGCGGACTAAAGGGTCCCAGGTTTGCTTCCAGTCTAAGGCCACATACCTCGGTTGCAGGCTCCTGGCTCTCATCTGGGGCATGCGGGAGGCAATCAATCGATGTGTCTCTCACATCAGTGTTTCTCTCTTTTCTCTCCCTCTCTCTCCCACTCTCTAAAAATCAATAGAAAAAAATATCCTCAGGGGAGGATAAAAAAAAAAAATTCAAGCACTTTTGGCTTTCAGGTAGAGTTATAGAATAAAGCAGTTGGAAATATGAGCATGAGACTCGGGACAGAGGTTTAGGCTGGGCATGTAAGTTGGCAGTCATTATTTGACAGGAGAAAAGTAGGGATTGTGAAATGACCAAGCACTGAGGTACCCATCTGTCCTTTTCTTTGCAAGCACCCAGGCCACTGTTTAATTTGAGACCTTCAAATTATCATTTTTCTTCTTCCTATAGGTAAAAATGACTTCAATTCTTTTTACCTAGAGAGATAGTATGAAAGAATTGAGTGATGAAATATTTGAAGATATTAATGTGATGATTAATAATGAAGGCTCTGGAAATAGAGGAGTTGGGTTTAAATCCTGTCTCTTGAATATTATATTTAGTAAAATTATAGCCTTAGATATTTTACTTAATTTCTCTGGTCTCAGTCTTTTAATCTACAATATAATATTGTAAATAATAGCCAGCATTTGTCTAACATTTAGCATATACCAAGCAGAATTTTAAGTCCTTCACATGTATTAATCCTTAGAACAACCCACTGAGGTTGTTTTCCCCACACATAGACTGGGCCTGAACTTGAATTTCTTTGGAAATTCAATTTTTTTTTTCTTTTAACCATGATAAAGGAAGAGTGGTAGTCAAGATTCTTTGGTCTATGAGTGAAAAAAACTAACTCAAACCAAGTTGAAGGAGGGGACAGGAATTACAGACTCATATAACAGAAGTCTAAGGCCTGGTAATTGAGTATGTCTGAACACAGGGCTTTAAACACTCTCATGTGTCTCCATCACTTGCTCTACCTTGGCTTTATTCTCAACTCTGTTCTCCATGGAGCAATGCCAAATCTACAAACTCTATCTAGCCATGATCATGGAGAAAGACTATATATGCATACCATATCAGAAAGACTATATATGCATACCAGTTTGAAATATATATGCACACTCTTGGTCTAGGGCAGGGATGAAGAACCTTTTTTCTGCCATGGGCCATTTGGATATTTATAATATAATTCCCATAATATAAAATTATGCTGCCATGGAAAAAAGCTCCTAGATTTACTGAACTTCAAGTCCCACCTGTGGTTGCCTTGGCAAAGTCAGACCAAATGATTTTGTGGGCTGGGTGTTCCCCACCCCTGGTCTAGGGGAATCTAATGCTCTTGAATGGAATTATTTTCCATTCCACAGTTAGGCAGAGAGAGCCATGTGACAAGACATTCTCAACAAATCACATAGAATTTGGATGGAATTTTTTTCCCAAAACCGGGGAAAGGGAAGCTAGACGAGCCAAAAAAAGTGATGGTAGTTTTAGATTAAGTGATAGGAGCATCCATATTGCTGTCGCCATTGTTGGTGTAATTGAGCTACCCCAAGTTATCTTCTGGCCTTAGAGGCTGGGCTTAGCCTAGCCAGCTTTGAGACTAAAGGTTTAAAACATATAGGGTGGTAAATCTTATTAGTTCTATTTTTTTTCTCCCTTCTTGCTTCTTCCTCAATAATTTAATTATAATCCCAAAAGCTGATTCTTCCTTTTTCATTTTATCTACACACTGTTGAATATGGTGGTTAAGAGTGTGGGCTCAAAGGTCAGATTGCCTGGGTTTCAATCCTATCTTTGTCATTTGCTCACTTAGAAATCTTAATCAGTTTACTTTATGTATCTTTTCTCATCTATAAAATGAAGATAATATCTACCTCTCTGGGTTGCCTTCAGGATTAGATAGTCAGTGGAAAGTGATTGGCACAGTGTCTGACCCACAATAAAGAGTTTAAAAATATCAGATTCTATTGTAATGTTCAGCTCTGCAGCTTGGGTGCAGCCTGTCTGTTCTTTTATCGGAAATGGGAAAACTGAGTTAGATTGGGAGGCTATGAAAAAAGTACTAGATTTTGATATCTCAGGAGAAAGTTGAAGCCAAACTGAAAGGAGTACTTGGAACTTCTTTCCACTAATTGGGAGATCTAACTACAATACTGATCTTATTTTTATAATTAATTAAATGGTACATTCTTATTGACTTTTCCTTACTGAATGACAATGGACAATTAACCTCTCTAGGCTTTTTATTTTTTTGTAAAATGAATATCTTTAGACAGGATGATCCCTTTCATCTTCATCATTGCTGATCCTTCGTTGGTTAAGTAAAATTGAAGATCAGAAAGTGTTTTGTACTTGGAGTGTATGTGTGTGAAAAAGAAGTGAGAGAGCACACACAACAAGGGAGGAGAGAAAAAGAAAAATAGTGAGTTAGTTTATATTGAAATAAACTAAAAAGATTCACTTGTATACTGAGTTTATCAGTTGACATATTTGATTTCTTCTTAAGAGATTATTAAGAAGAAAAACTTTCACACTCTACCGTCTAGATCATTTCTAAGTATTTGTTAATTTTATCTCACATCTATTTTAGATTTTTCAAGGAAGACTTTTTAGGCGCTATGAATCTGTAATACTTGTCCTGGAGTCAGGCCCCTTGGTTGGGGACTTTGTTCCACTACTTGTTTTGCAACGTTACACTTGGGCAAGTTACATTCCCTCTATGTGCCTCATTTTCTCATCTGTCTAATGAGGCATTTCCTCTACTTAACCTTTAAGTCCTTTCCTAACAGTCTGTGATTCTGTAACATATCACAGTGTAGGTTATGGAGGAGTAACTGGATTCCAAAGGGAAAACTTGATATGGCCATTTCCTTTGAAACATATTTTTTATCTGTTGCCTATTATGTTTGCTGCAGGATTTCGGTTGAATGCCTCCTCTTGGCCCATGTTCCTTTTGAAGACACTAAATGGAGCTGAAATGGCTCCCATCAGGATTTTCCACAAGGTATGGTGTCCCTCAGATATCACCAACTCTAAATTGCTCAAGGTCATATGCTTATATTCTTTCAATTACTTAGCCTCTGATATCTACATTATATTTATGGCCTGAGGATGCCTTCTCAGAAACTAATTCAGCAGATGGGATTGTTTAATACCTTACGAAGCAGCAGTTATACCCAGAAGATAATTGTAAATATAGACTATAAATTATGATTATTGGTTTTTGGGTCCTAGCTATACCAATAATAATCTATGTCTTTTTGACTTCATGTCTAAAGTGGGATTCTGTCTACCTTACAGGATAGTTAAATTAAAATGTGTTTACTAGTAAAGTATATAAAATGTAATATAAATCTAAAGGAGCTGTTCTTGTTATAGATCTTGGAATTTGTAAAGTTCATATACTGAACAGAGGGAAAGAAATGAGACAATTTTTGAGTGCCTATAATATGTTTGGAGTTTATTTATACTATCTCACTTAATACCCACACTTAACTTTCTGAAACAAGAAATATTATTTCCATTTAATAGCTAAGGAAGTAAATACTTTTGAATAAGGAACTTGCTCAAGATCACATGGCTAGTAAGTGGTGAAATAGGGATCAATAACCCATATTCATTTTTCCTTATTTCTCCAGGGATGAGGCATCAATCTGCTCTCAGTTGAATTCTTTATCTTTAATGAGGTTAGAGTTATAAAGGGTACTGAATTAGTGTTGCCTGTGCTGCTATTAAAGTCTAAATCCTAAAGCACTCTGGCTGGCAACTTAAAAACCCTTTAACTACAGACTATCTCAAAATGTTTGGTGGGGGCAGGGGACATCTGTTCTTTTAAATGCTTGGTTGAGCTTACTAAAAAGGAAGAAAACTCACCCTAGCAGGTTAGGCTCAGTGGATAGAGTGTTGGCCTATGGCCCGAAGGGTTCCAGGTTCGATTCTGGTCTAGAGCATGTATCTCGGTTGTAGGCTCCTCTTTGGCCCAGACCCTGGTCAGGGCATGTGCAAGAGGCAACCAATCAATGTGTTTCTCTCACATTGATATTTATCTATGTCTTTCCCTCTCTCTCTTCCACTCTCTCTAAAAATCAATGGAAAAATATCCTCAAGTGAGAATAAAAAATGAAAGAAAATTCTCCAGAAGCTAAAATGAAGAAGGAAAACTAGAGTGTTAAGTACATGCACTAAACCTGCAGGTATTTTAAGGAGCTTTCCAATAATCTTGTCTTTTGCCAGCCACAGTAGGATAGAAGATGAGGCTTTGAGCCCATGAAAACCAGGAATGGACTCGAGACTGCCATATATAAAACCAGATCAGATACCTCAAATGTTCACTCCTTAGTGAAAGACTGTTACATTGATGAGAGTTTCTGCCTGGGCTCTGGGGTAGGGGCAGGAATGGAGTCATCTCCTTGATAAAACAGTCTTTCCCTCATGAAAATCCAGGCTTCAGATATGGTACCTGTGTTGTCTAGAAACTCCAGAGTTTATGGAGAGATTTCTGAGTGCCCAGCAGAAGCAAATCCAAAACCTCTCTAGAGACTTTGGTTGCTTTCAACCCAGATGTCATAGAAGTTCCCAGAGTGAAGTACCACTGAAGATGGGTACTCCCTTCAGAATTACAGAGCCCTCAAAAACTCTCAAAAAAAATCCATTGTGGTGGGACATCAGTAGACACAACAAACAGTACGACTATAACCCCAAGGACTTTCAGAATAGAAATATCAGATTGATAGAGATTATAAATTAAATTTTTGAAACTGATTAAAGAATGAAAAGAAGAATTTTTAATTTTGTTGTTGTTATTAATCCTCACCTGAGGATATTTTTTCCACTGATTATTCAGAAAGAATGGAATTGAGGGAGGAAGGGAGGGACAGAGGAGGTGAAGGAAGGGGGAGAGAAAGAGAGAGAAACATCAATGTGGGAGAGACACATCAATTAGTTACCTCCCACATCCTCATGATGGGTTCGGGGGTTCAAACTGGCAACCCAGGTACATACCCTTGATACTTTGGAGCATGGGCCAGTGCCCTAACCACTGTACATCAGCTAGGGCAAAGAGAAGAAATTTTTTAAATGATAAAAGTATAAAACCCTATTTTTCAAAGACAGATTTGAGGGGGAAAATTGAACATCTATAAATGAAACAACCATTAAATTGAAAATTTATAATATGTATATAAGCAACATAGATATAGATAAAAGAGAATTAACTGAAAGACATGTAAGGAATTTCCCCAGATTGCATCACAAATAAAGAAATGGAAATATTAAAGAGATAAAGAGAATAATATTAGAAGGTCCATTGATGTTGAATATGAAATCCAGAAGTAATAAAAAAAAAAAAAAAAGAATAGAAAAGAACCAATATTTATAAAGATAATGACGGAATTTTCCAGAGTGAATAGTAAAGGTAAATATACAGCTTAAAACATCATGGTGTAAGAGATTTATGGGGGGAAAATGAGAACCTGTGTAATACTTTCAACAATAAAAATTCAGAACCATCAAAAAAAAAAAATCATGTTATAACTAAAGTCAAAAGAAAATATCTGAGCAAATACACAGAATCCCTTCCAAAGAACTGCAGTTAGGCTGACAGCACATTTCTTGACAGCAGCAGTTCAAAACAAAGATAATAGAATACCATATTTTCTGGCGTATAAGACGACCCCTAATTTTACAGTTAAAACATAGGTTTAGGCCTATATTCGCTGTATAAGACTACTCCCCACTTCCGAGGCAACACCAGTTCTTTTTTTAATAGACCGCCTCTATAACTCAGCCAATCCAAGTAGGCTTTTTATGCATGCAAATTATACATGTTCTATACCCGAAGCTACACTGTGTTCTAGTAAAAAGCCTGCTCAGATTGACCATCGACCAGCTTCCTCTTGCACACCCCCTGCCGGGGATGTGCCTGCAACCAAAGTCAGAGAGGCGGTCTATTAAAAAAAGAACTGGTGTTGCCTCAGAAGTGGGGGCTAGTCTTATACAGCGAATATAGGCCTAAACCTATGTTTTAACTGTAAAATTAGGGGGTCATCTTATACGACCCCTAATTTTACAGTTAAAACATAGGTTTAGGCCTATATTCGCTGGCCTAATATAGCCGGAAAATACGGTAGTATCTCCAAAGTTCTTAGGAAAAATAGTTGTCCATCTAGAATTTTATATCTAGTTAGAGTATTATTTCAGAATGAATATAAAAGCAAGGCATTTTCAAAAAGATTAGATTTTTTTTTAATATATTTTATTGATTTTTTTTTTTTACCCCCCTCCCTCTCACACATCCCCTTCCTCCTCAGAGTTTTGTGTCCATTGGTTGTACTTATATGCATGTATAAAAGTCCTTCGGTTGATCTATTATCTCCCCCAGAAAAAAGATTAGATTTTTAAAAATATATATATTTTATTGATTTTTTACAGAGAGGAAGGGAGAGAGAGAGAGAGCTAGAAACGTCGATGAGAAATAAACATCGACCAGCTTCCTCTTGCACACCCCCTGCCGGGGATGTGCCTGCAACCAAGGTACATGCCCTTGACCGGAATCGAACCTGGGACTTTCAGTCCGCAGACTGACGCTCTACCACTGAGCCAAACCGGTTTCGGCAAAAAAGATTAGATTTTTTTTTTATTTTAAATATACATGTTGAAAGTAAAAGAATATAAAAGATATACCAGGCAAATCATTATCAAAATAAAGCTGGTGTTGCCCTGGCCAGTGTGGCTCGGTTGGGTGTTGTCCTGTGTTCAGAAAGTTTGCCAGTTTGATTCCCAGTTAAGGCACTATCCTGGTTGCAGGCTTGATCCCCAGTGAGGGGCATGCAGCAGGCAGCCAATCAACAATGTTTCTCTCTCTCTCCTTCTCTCTTCCTCTCTCTCTAAAATCAATTAAAATATATATATATAAAATATATACATATATATATATATGTATATATTTTATAGTTAACATCAGCTGTATAACTATTTTTATAGTTAACATCAGCTGTAAAAAGCTGATGTTAACTATACTGAAATCAGACAAAGGAGACTTTGAGACTAAAAAGCATTTAGAAGTCACTAATGATTTTTTAAAAGTGCAGTTCATCCATGGCCGGTGTTGCTCAGTGGTTGGGGCCTCAGTCCACACACCAAAGTCTCAGGTTTGATTCCCCCTCAGGGACACAGGACATATACCTGGACTGTGGGTTCTCTCCTCAATCCTGGTCTGGGCTCATGCAGGAGGCAACCATTTGATGTCTCTGTCCCTCACTCTCTCTCTCCCTCCCCGTCTCCCTCTCCCTCTTTTTCTCCCCCATCCCGGCCTCCCTTCTCCTTTCCACTCTCTTTGAAAAGCAATGGGAAAAATCCTCTGGTGAGGATTAATAAAACAAAACAAAAAAAAGTACAGTTTACCAAGAAAAATGAAAGTTATAAATATGATGCTCTTAAAGAACACAACCTCAAAGTATATAAAGCAAAATTTGACAGAATTACATGGAAAATCCACAATCACTAGTGGATAATTTAATATATACCTCTGAATAATCAATAAATCAAGCAGACAAAAAAATTGTATCAGTCATCATAAGCTAATCTGAATTAAATTAGTTGATCAATTTGTAAAAAATCAGTTGCATTCTTTTTTTCTTTTCTTTTTTTTTAAATATATTTTATTGATTTTGTACAGAGAGGAAGGGAGAGAGATAGAGAGCTAGAAACATCGATGAGAGAGAGTCATCGATCAGCTGCCTCTTGCACACCCCCCAACTGGGGATATGCCTGCAACCAAGGAATCTAACCCGGGTCCCTTCAGTCTCCAAGCCGATGCTCTATCCACTGAGCCAAACTGGTTTCGGCTCAGTTGCATTCTTACTTAACAAATGGTTTGAAAATAAAAGTTTTAACTTTAACCTGTTTGGCTCAGTAGATAGAGTGTCAGCCTGCATACTAAAGGGTCCCAAGTTCAATTCTGGTCAAGGGCATGTACCTTGGTTGCAGGCACATCCCCATTAGGGAGTGTGCAGGAGGCAGCTGATCGATGTTTCTAACTCTCTAACCCTTTTCCCTCCTCTCTGTAAAAAATAAATAAAATATATATTTTTTAAAAAACTCTGGGGAGGGAGGGGATATGTGGGAGGGAGGGAGGAGGGCAAAAAAAAAAATCAATAAAATATATATTTTTAAAAAAATTTTTTAAATATAATTTATTATGGCAATAAAGTTACAATGCATTTAGAAAATGTTAGTAAAAATCAAGAGTTTTTTATAGAGTAAATTTAAAATTATATATTAAAGAAGAAATCTATATTAAAGAATACTTAACCAATGGAAAATGCTATCATGTTCATAGATGGGAGAGTTCAAATTATACATACAAAAGTTACTTTTTCCCAAATTAATCTATAAATTTATTGGGATTACAGTCAAAATCCAAATAGAGTTCTTATGTGGAACTTGAAAAGCTGATTCTAAAATTCATACAAAAGGTGAAGAGAGGAACCAGAGAACATATATATCCATAGTCCATGGACACAGACAACAATGTGGTGAGGACCAGAGAGAGGAGAGGGCGGGGTCTGAGAGGAGTTAAACAAAGAGAGGGGCAAATGGGAGACATCTGCAATAGTGTCAACAATAAACATTTAAAAATAAAAAGACCAAGGAGAAAGAATAGCCAAAGCAATATTGAAGAATGACAAAATAAGGTTTTTCTTTTCTTATTTGTGTAGGATCAGACAGTAAAGCCAGGGTAACAGAATAGAATGTAACACTTATTTTGTGAAATTTATCTAAGCAATTAAATTGTGAATTAGCATGAGAGAGAGGGAGAGGAGAAGAGAACACTGCTAGAGAGAGTATACTATGTTAAAACTACTTTGGAAGGCAATATAGCAATATTTAATAAAGTAGATGATGTGTATATTTATCCTATAATGCAATTTTACTCCTAGGTATATATTCTAAAGAAACCTTCCCATACAAAGAAACAAATGCAAGAATGGTCATTAAAACTTTTGAACAGCCCTGGCCAGTCTGGCTCAATGGATAGAGCATCAGTCTGCAGACTGAAGGGTGCCGGGCTTGATTCAGATCAAGGACACATGCCTGGGTAGCAGGCTTGATCCCAGTAGGGGTGTGCAAGAGGCAGCCAATCAATGATTCTTTCTCATCATTGATGTTTTTATCTTTCCCTCTCCCTTCCTCTCTGAAATCAATAAAAATAAGAAAAAATTTTTTTTAAACTTTTGAACAGCTGGAAAAACCTTAAATGTCTACCAAAAGAATAAATAAATGGTGACATATGCATATAATATCTTATATAATATCTTCTATTAGCAGTTAAAATGAACTAGATAAATTTCAAAAACATGTTGAACAAAAAACAACTTATAGAATGATATATTCAGCTAATACTACTTATATAAAGTTTAAAATATGTAAATGGATATGTACATCCATGGGGAGTGGGATAGGGGAAGGGCACAAAAGGAAGTTCAACTTTACCTGTTACCTTTTACTTTTTTAAAAACACTGAAGCAAATGTCACAGTGTTAGGATTACAAATATTTAGTATTTTTTTAAATTCATTTAAAAGAAAGACTAAATATTCATTTTAACTCTTACATAGCAGTCCCTTTTTTATCATCCAAATGAGGTAGCAGTCTTTTGGCGTACATAGCCTCTCTCTCTGTGTCTAGGTCTGTATATTTCTGTTTCTCATCTAGGAACCACCATCGCCTTCCCACAACTTCTTCAAAATGGGAATGAAGCTAGAAGCTGTGGACAGGAAGAACCCTCATTTCATTTGCCCAGCCACTATTGGGGAGGTGCGGGGCTCAGAGGTGCTTGTCACTTTTGATGGGTGGCGAGGGGCCTTTGACTACTGGTGCCGCTTCGACTCCCGGGACATCTTCCCTGTAGGCTGGTGTTCCTTGACTGGAGACAACCTACAGCCTCCTGGCACTAAAGGTAAAGGCCCATCTTTGAGCTCTTGAAATCAGGACCCAAAATCATGATAGAGATTACCTAGATCTCTTATGGTTAGTATTTCTCCACCAATAAACCTCACTAGTAGGCAGAGGAGGAGCAAGAGCCAGTAACTTAGGTAAAAAAACACACACACACAAAGTCTACCTGTGAGTAATTAACAACAATAGGAATAAAAATGTCAAATGAAAGTAGGCATGGAAGCAGCAAGAAGAGAAGTGCCTTGGAAGTGGTAGTGGAGCCATTTTTATTTAACTGAGACTAAAACAGGATAAGCCTTATTGATCCAGACTATATTCAGTTAGGTTTATTTTCTCCCTTTCTTGCCTAGAGAACTCTGTTATGTTGATCAATAAATCTCTTACAGCAGTTAGGGAGTTCTCAGGAGCCAGAAGAGCTGAGAATTTGTGTCCAAGAATTGCTGGACATGCATTCCTTTCTGACTACACACCACGCTGATAAGCAACATGACTCACTATGTGGTTGCTGTATTTGCTGAACTATTTTCCTCTCCAATTCTGTGTATCTCTGGAGACCTTAGATTTTTAATAAGATGACCAGGCTCAGAAGGTAGAGAAAGACCTTCCAGTTGGCATTTTCATAACACATCCTTCAGTCATCATTCCAGCACCAGGTGGTTTCCTCCAACACTCCCTCCTTCACCACTCCAGACCCTTAGTAGGTTCTGTAATGTAACTTTCAGAAATAGAAGAACTTCAGCCATCTCAGTGTCCTGGCTAAGGAGCAAGTGATACAATGTGGAAAAAATGTGGTTACTCAATTCATTTCACAAAACAAAATGTTTTCTGTATGTGTAAGCCTGTTCTCTGTAATCGTAGGATCTCTTCTTTTTTGCCTTCTGGTCATTAATGTGCAAATGTGAAAAAAATGGAAAGTAATGAGATTGTTTCTTGCTTGCAATAAGTAGGAAAAATACTAGTATTTAATGTTCTTTTATACGCATTTCATTTTATCTTCCTGGTAACTCTGAACTAGAAATAATTATTTTCAGTTATATTTTACTTATGAGAAAAGCGAAGTTCAGAGGATTAAGTGACTTGATTTTGTTGATATCCCAGTCTAGAGAGGGAGGCCTTGGAGATCTTTCAGTAGGACTAGCTGTCAGGGCTGTCACTTTGAACCATATTGCCTTCACACATCTCCCCTCTATTCTTCCCATTCTCTTGTGGGCTCTCCTTAAAGCTTCATTTGAGACCCTGGATTTTGGCTTCCAGATCCCTGATATGAAATAAGAAAGAAGCAGTGTCAGAACATTGAACTGGGGTCTAATCCCAACTAGGATTAGAGCAAGTCATTCTAAAATGTGAGAGGTTGAACTAGATCGGGTGGGTAATGTCCAGTCTGCACTTGGGCCGTATAAGGCCTACAAAATCATTTGGTCTGGCCCTGCCAAGGCAACCCCAGGCAGGACTCAAAATTCAATAAATCTAGGAGCTTTTTTCATAGCAACATAAATTTAAATTAAGTGAATTATATTAATCAAATAATGTTATAAATATCCAAATGGCCCTTGATAGAAAAAAGTCCCCTACCCCTGAACTAGATGATCCCTAAGGGCCCCTCCACCCCAGTAATGCTGTATAGTTTTCTGATCTTGGGGATTACAGTTGACGCTTGTGACTGTCTCCTACTTGATTTCAGACCCCTCACCACACCTACCAGCAAGTTCTGCCCTCTACTCATATAGGGCTCTGCCCCTCTAAGAGGACTCCTGCATGGCAGCTGTTTCTCCTTTGCTAAGCCAGATCCTTTTTAGTTCCTAAACTCCTGGGGTCAAGCCAACCTTGATGGATAGCAAATACCAAGCTTGCAACTAATCCAGGTATTTAGTTATAAAAGGCAGAACCTTTTTTATTTTCTTAGCTCAACACTTTTTGTTTCTGTGACTTAAAATTGAAAACAGAACTATGCATTACTTTTTAAATTTAAGAAACCAAATAAAAAATTCAGTGCATTTGGCATAGTCAATACTAATCAGGCCTTTAGTCCTCATAATAATCCATTTAACATCCCTTGCTCTGATTTCAAGCTGGGCAAGTCAGTTTCATATTTTAGTTTAGCTTCCTGTGTAATTTTACAACAGTAAGAGGACATGAGATGCAAGCTACTTCCAAAGTTATATATTTTTTCTTTTTTAAAAAATAATTCTTTATTCAGATTATTACAGATGTTCCTCCTTTCTTTCCCCCCCCCCATAGCTCCCCTCCACCTGATTCCCCCACCCCACCCCACCCCATGCCCTTACCCCCCACCACTGTCCTTATCCATAGGTGTAAGATTTTTGTCCATTCTCTTCCTGCATCCCTCACACCCCCTTCCTCCCGAGAATTGTCAGTCCACTCCCTTTCCATGCCCCTGATTCTATTATATTCACCAGTTTGTTCTGTTCATCAGATTTTTTATTGACTTGATTTTTAGATATGTATTTGTTTTCACTTTGTTGTTCATAATTTTTATCTTTACCTTTTTCTTCTTCTTCCTCTTCTTAAAGAATACCCTTCAGCATTTCATATAATCCTGGTTTGGTGCTAATGAACTCCTTTAGCTTTTTATTGTCTGTGAAGCTCTTTATCTGACCTTTATTTCTAAATGATAGCTTTGCTGGGTAGAGTAATCTTGGTTGTAGGTTCTTGCCGTTCATCACTTTGAATATTTCTTGCCACTCCCTTCTGGCCTGCATAGTTTCTGTTGAGAAATCTGCTGACAGTAGTATGGTACTCTCTTGTAGGAAACTTTTTCTCTGGCTGCTTTCTAGATGTCTTTTGCCCTTGGCATTTTAATTATGATACGTCTTGGTGTGATCCTCTTTGGATTCCTTTTGTTTGGGGTTCTCTGTGCTTCCTGGACTTGTAAGTCTATTTCTTTCACTAGGTAGGGAAATTTTTCTGTCAATATTTCTTCTAATAGGTTTTCAATATTTTGCTCTCTTTCTCCTTCTGGCACCCCCATAATTCAGATGTTGGTATGCTTGAAGTTGTCCCAGAGGCTCCTTACACTATATTCATATTTTTGGATTCTTTTTTCTTTTTGTTTTTCTGGTTGGGTGTTTTTTGCTTCCTCATATTTCAAAGCTTTGGTTTGATTCTTGGGGTCCTCTTGTCTACTGTTGGATTTCTGTATGTTATTCTTTATTTCAGACAGTGCATGCTTAATTTCTGACTGGTTCTTTTCCTTTTTTTTTTTTTTTTTTTTTTTCATTCTCATTAAGATCCTTGAAAGTCTCACTAAGTTTCTAGGTGGTTTCTAGAAGATTCTTGAGTAACCTTATAACTGTGGTTTTGAACTCTATATCCAGTAGTTTGCTTTCCTCCATCTCTTTCATTCATGACATGTTTCTTTGTCTCTACATTTTGGCTGCTTCCCTGTGTTGATGGAGTGGCTTTGTGTGGTAGGTGACCTATAGGGCTCAGTGGCTCAGCCTCCCCAATTACCTAAGATGGACACTCTTGGTGCACCCCTTTGTGGCTGGGTGCACAGTCTTGTTGTAGTTAAGCTTTGATTGCTGTTGGTACACTGGGAGGAATTGACCTCCAGGCCAATTGGCTCTGAGGATCATCTGTGCCTATAATGGAAGAACTGCTGTTCTGGAGACAACTTTATGGGGCAGGACTTGCTTCAGTGGGGCTTTGGTGCTCACTGAGTCTGCCTCTTGAATATGTCACTTATATATGTGAGAGTTGAAATCTGGTGTCATCTCACACTGACCACTAGGTATACTGGCTCCTGGATCTCCAAGGAGGTGCAAGTCAGCTACTATCTAAAGCCACCCAGCAGGAGCTACAGCAAGATCTGCAGATTTCTCCTCTTTGTTTGGGGTTTGGAAGTTTTGGAGCTCTCTGACCTAGCTGCAATTTGTTAGGCTAAGCTGGGAAAAGGCAGGCCATTCATCTGCAAAAGCCGCTGTGCACAGATCAGGTGGGTTTGTAAATTGGGTGGGGTGGGGACTTAGGGAATCACTAGGGCATGGTAAACAGTGATGACTTCCAGTCAGCCTGAAGCTGGAACCTGAAGAATGGGGAGGGAGAGAGAATTCTATTTAGCAGAGGAAACAGATGAGTGGAGGCCTGAGATTTTTTAAAAATGCAATTGAGGAACTCAAAAAAAAGTTTAAATGACTAGCTTGTAGGGTGTAAGGAGGGGAGTGGAAAGAGAAAAGCCTAGGGAGGAAGGCACAGGAAATGCACAGCTTCCTTTTATATCATTTTAAGGATCTAGGTCTTTACCCCAAGAACAATGAGAGCCATTGAATGGGCTTTAATTAGTGGAATTGTAGGCCAAATTTGTGGGGGGTTTTGTGTGTGTGTGTGTTTAATTTCTTTATTGATTAAGGTATCACACATTTGTCCTCAACCCCCCCTTCCAATCCCCAACCTCTCGCCACTCATGCCCCCCCCCCCCCCCCCATTGTGCTTGACCACTGGTTAGGCTCATATGTATGCACACAGGTCCTTTGGTTGATCTCTCTTTTTTATCCCCACCCTCCCTTTCAGGTCCAACAGTCTGACCCATGACTCCTTATCTCTGGGTCTGTTCTTGTTCATCAGTCTATGTTGTTCACCATTTCCCCTAGATAAGTAAGATCATGTTCTTCTGGAAATATACTTATAAGAGTCGAAAATGAGACAAGCAATAATGGTTATGCTGGAAGGCATATGAATCAGTCTGTAGTGAGTTTCTTTCTGGGCCAACAGTTCTTTTTAGATTCAAATTCAATGTCAAATAGTTCCTTATGTGTTTATGTCAGCAATGATATTTCAGTTCTGGATGGTGGGCAAATGGTGGTAATGCAGGTCCGACCCTCTCTGGTTTGGTCCTGGGCAACCTGCAGTGATACACAGCTGCTGACTGCTGCGTCGTTAGCGTCTTCCATCTCTGGACTGCTTCTCTTCTGTCATCATGGTTGGAGTAGTCCTGTCAATTTTTCTCTGTTGCCGGAACCCACATGGTCTCAGAGTTGTTTTCTGAAAATATACAAACATATTCTCCTCCAAAAGTTAATAAAGGAATATTTTCTATAAATTTAACTTGGATCCTTTTTCATTTTTTGCCCAAATGATTTTCCTCTGGCTTGTTTTGACACCATGTGTGTTTTTCATGGGTGTCTTGCTGATAGCATTACAATTAATTTTCTAAAGTACAAATTTTCTAGATTTAAGTTACTTACAGATATTTTTCCTTACATATTCTTCTACTTTCCCCCCTTTTTTTATTTAAATATTAGGGGGCTTTTGAAAATTTTATAATGTAGTCGTGATAGCTTTTAAATTTTAATTTTTTGCACTATAATATGACTGCTTTAGGTTCATTTCCTGTTATGAGATTTTATCATGAGATGAACTACCAATAAAAATTTTAGTTAACACTTTAGGAACAGCTTTTTTTCCAGTGCAATTAATTTTTCTAGAATATTTGCTTATTTCAATTAGCCAATTTAAATTAGCCTGAAAACTTGTCTACTATTTTACTGTCAAATTTATTACCGTGTAAATATTAGTGGAAAGGATTATTTGCCTTCTTGAGTAGGCCCTGAGCATTCCTGGTGGTAGGCTGGATTTAGATATTAAAAACCCGCTTCCCCACACCATGGGTACAAGACAACTCAAAAAAGTTTTGTAGTGAGAGGGCAGCTACTTTCAGCCAAGTCTCTGTCTTTTACCCAGGTCCTGATTTGAGCTGGGCATGAGAAGTTAAGCAGCCGTGGGGGCAGGAGACTCCCTCATCAGGGGTGAGGGTCTGTGCCCCACCTCAGTTGACCCCCAAGTTCTCTCCTGATGGCCACTCTTTGACTGTGCCTCTCTTAGTTTGTTCCTTCCCTGAGGAATCTTACCCATCTCTGGCTAACCAGCCATCCTCTGGGGCCAAGCAGGGTGATGTGAGGTTCAGTTCCGTCTCCTTAGTATCCTATGGCCTGTGGCCTCCACATCCAACTCCTGCCATACGATCCCCTAGCCTGGTGGCGGGTCCCCAGTACTGATCACATATCTTGGGGAACCCGGGTTTCTTCTCCAGGGAGGGCCCACCTCGCCCCACTGGGTGAGAGACAGATCCATGGTACCAGTCATCACGAAGCTTCAACCTCTATGAACAGAAAGCTCAGGCAGCAGCTGTGGGCAATTGGATTGTGAGAAGAGGGTCCCTCTTGGCCAAAAGAGCAAGAGGGGCCAATATAGAATGCTCAGGTGCCTTCCCAGGAGGTCCTCTATACAATGGAAGGGATTAAATCCTTTCATGTCCTTTTTAAATTGCTGCCAGACATTCAAAGAGTTAATTCGTAAGTTTGCTTGGGATAATTGTATATTTATGCTGTTATAATTCTAGAATATCAAGCAATGTGTTATCTTTGTCTACAATTACCAGAAAGATGATTTTTTATTGATCCCCAAGGGTTTGAGGTACTATTATAAGTAATTGGGGTAACACAAATCTGGGGAAATTTTGAATGGCATTGTAGAATAATATCATGTAAGGATATTCTTTGTTCTGTGCCATGGCAATTCCATTTCATACTGGCTGTCCATTTCTTTTTCTATACACCAGGTCTTAGTTACATTTTCTGCACCTCTCCCAGAGGCTAGTAGTGATAGTAGTGAGACCCTTTCTTTGATGTCCACACAAGCCAGAAACCTCTCTTTAATTTTATACACAAAGGGGCAGTGTTTTGATTTTGTGTCATACAAAAGGGAAGCTGGGTGGAGACCCCTGTGAAATTATACTTTCTTGCCCCTCCCATGGTCCTCCTGGATGACCAAGGTGTTTGGTATTATTGGTGACTATATTAGGTGGCAGATCAGCCCATGTAAGGGGTCTTACCTGTGAAGTGTCAGGAGCATAAGTCCAAAATACTTCCCCATTTGCCCAGAACTATCCCCTTCCCATCACATATGAAAAATAAAGTATTAGATGTCCTTTTTATTTATATGAAAAATAAAGTATTAGATGTCCTTATTTCAGTTATGGCCTTGTATTCTAATCACATCGTTACTCTAATCAGATGGAAACTCTGGCCTTTATCCATCTTTCCAACAATTGTAGAGCAACCTTGTGTTAGCAGTGTTAGGCTTAGTGTAGGTGATAAAGAAGAGCCTTCTTTCCAGATTGATTGAGTGATTTAAATAAAAATGGGTGTGCAAATGCATAGCACCATGTAACACATAGTGGATGTCTACTATATGTTAGTTTTATCTGCATTAAGATGCGTAGGCATCTAGGAAAAGGGAACTACATACACGGGGGCATTTTAAGTACTCTATTTTGGTCAGGAAAAATATATGAGATGAGGTTTGTGCAGTGAACCAAAACTCCTATTATTGATTTTCCTCTTATTGTATGCTTGTTGTACACAAATAGAAATGGGAATATGAGAAATTAAAATGAGTGGCACTAGATTATGAAACAGGGGATCTGATTTCTCTTACTGATTCTAATTATATCTTCCGAAGGGACAAAACAATCCTGTTCCGTGCCTCCCTTCCAACTTCCTTAAGCTGACCCTTTAGAGTTTACAGTTCTCTTTCCTGCCTTCACTAACCACACATACCTGAGAATGGTAGTAATTTTTTGGCATATGTAATGAAACAATTGGCATCTCTCAAACTTCCTGGAATAGCGAGAAGTAATTTAGGCAGTTCATATATTTGACCAACCACACCTGTTGCTTTCTTGGGAATACTTAGATCCATGTAGTTTTCTTTGGCAAGCTCTTATTATAACACTAATTTTACCAGAACTCCTATTATTGATTTGTACCAATACATATCAATTTGCAAAGTCCTCCATTTTAAATAAGTGTATGACTTTTTTGAGGAAATATCCTATGTAATAAAAGCCTAATATGCTAAGTGTCCAGTCGTCTAGTTGTCCGTTCAACCAATCAAAGCTTAATATGCTAATGGTATGCTAAGGGCACTCAACTGCTCGCTATGACATGCACTGACCACCAGGTGCTAGACAGTCATCTGGTTGACCAGTCTTTATGCCGTGCACTGATCACCAGGAGGGCAGATGCTTCAACCAGTAGGTTAGCTTGCTGCTGAAGTCCAGCAATTGGGACTGAGTAAGATGGGCTGGACATGCCCTGGAGCCCTTCCATGTCCCTCCCCAGCCCCGATTGAGAGGTCCCCTGGCCTGGCCTGTGCCCTCTCGTAATCTGGGACTCCTCGGGGATGTCAGAGAGCCGGTTTCAGCCTGATCCTGCAGGCCAGGCCAAGGGACCCCACTGGTGCATGAATTCATGCACTGGGCCTCTAGTCACAGTTATAAATGAAAATTTCTTAATATCAATAATGACTAGAAAAAAACACAAATATTCATTTATATCAAGAAAATGAGGAAAACTTGGCAAATTCTTAAAGCAAAGAAAATTAAGATCATAAGTGTGGGTGATATGGCAAAAAGGCAGGAGTTTGTAAGATTTTATTTATTTATTTAATATATTTTATTGATTTTTTACAGAGAGGAAGAGAGAGAGATAAGAGAGTTAGAAACATTGATGAGAGAGAATCATCAATCAGCTGCCTCCTGCACAATCCCCACCAGAGATGTGCCCGCAACCAATGTACATGCCCTTGACTGGAATCGAACCCGGGACCCTTCGGTCCGCAGGCCTGCGCTCTATCCATTGAGCCAAACCGGTTTTGGCAGGAGTTTGTAAGATTTTAAGATTCATTGTCTTACGCTACAGAAAGCTGACTGTGTTCATTTGACATGGCTGACTAGCAGGTGCTTCCTCACAATGTGCTTTCATGCCACCTTCATGAGTAGCTTAGGCATCTGAAAAGATATAGCCCCTACTTGCTAAAATTGCTTGAATCCTCTTAGCTATTGCCCTAAACAGCTAGTCAGACACCCTTTTGATTTTCAGTAATTTGAGCTTTTTGAAGTTGGTTTATGGTCCCATCATGCATGATTTTATTATCCTTTTGTTTTTCTCCAGTCTGTATAGATTTATCAGCCTAAGAAGACCCCAGGAAAACATGAAATGTCTTTATAATTGCAGAGGTGCTCTATTCATGCCGTAGGAATAAGGGTTAAGAGGGAAAGAAGGAGCTAGATGTAGAGAACTGCAAGTGTTAACTGAGTTAGACAGGAGCAGAAGGCAACCCATGCTTTATTAGATGAACTGGAATTTAGGGGAATAGAGTTTCAGCCTTGGTATCAGCCCAGCTGGCAGCACATAGCTGAACCCAGCCAAGTTGAGCAAAGCTAATAAAGAACACATCCTCTAAATTACTATGCCAAGACCAATGATACACTGCTGTGAATGAAAACAAGATCCCAGTACAGAAACTGATAAACTAAATGGATTTCCCCATGTTCTTTTTTTCTTTTACATGGTTTATGTTCTATGTCATGCAGATACAGATACACACACACACACACACACACACTGGGCTTACTTACATTTTATGAATCTGTTTTCAGTTCCATATACAGTATTCTTGCTGCATGGAAGAGAGATCTGATAAAGAATTCTTTTTGGCAACTAAGACTCCTAACTAAGGATTATTGGAGAAACCTATAAATCAGCAGTACCCTGATGTCCTTCATTATTATAATTAGGCATGTTTGGCTCTTTATCTTCCTTTCTTTACTCGAGAAATATGTCCCTGTTTTGTAATTGCTTTCAGGGTAGTATAGTGGAAAGAGCATGGACTTTGGAGACTAAAAGATCCAGATTCAAATCTTAGCTTTAGCTATCTGTTCTTTGGCAAGTCTTTTAACCTCTGTGAGTTCAGTTTTATCTTTAACATATCCAAGTGTAATGGTTATCTCAGAAAAAGAACTTGTTTGATTATTTTTAAATATATATTTATTAAATTTATTGGGGTGGAACTTATAGGTTTCAGTTGTGGGTTTCTATGTTATAAGATCTGTATATTGCACCATGTGCCCACCACCCAAAATCAAATATTTCCTGTCACCATATATTAGGACCCCCTTTCCTCCACCCCCTTCCCTCTGGCAACCCCCCCTATTGATTGTTTGAGTTGCAAGCTAAAGTGCCACTTTTTTCATGGAACATCATCTTTACTTAAAAAAAAAAAAAAAACAACTGACTTGGATATTTTGCAGACACTTTCTCCAAAATTAAGTGAGCTGGGCACTATAAACATTTGTTGACAGCCTATAAACATTTGTTGTGAATGGTAAATTTAAACTTTCAGGTACAAATTAGAATTTTAAAAAACTTCTATCTACCAACATGAGCTTAACATCTTCCCAATATGTAAAGATTTCAGTGTCACCCTTTACTATGTTATATCCCATCTATAATAGAAGTTATTTTGATTAAGATTCAGCCAGTTGTCTTAATATTAAATATCAGATGTCAGGAAGGTAAAAAGCCATAGAAAGTTAGAATCTTGGTATCAGAAGTCATCAAATTCAATCTCACACCTGACTCAGGACTCACCTTAAAACCATGCCCTAAAAAACTCATCTATCCCTCAAATTCTTCCAGAACCAGGGAGATTATAACCTCTCAAAGGAGCACCTTCCTTCTGCTTATGATAACCTTATTGGCTAAAAATGTTCTTTTTCTTTTTTAATTTTGAGCTGAAATCTGCTTTCCCCAGTATCTTTCCATTGGCTCAAATTTTGTTTTTGTTTTTAATATATTTTTATTGAAAGGAAAGAAGAGAGAGAGAATCATTGATCAGCTGCCTCCTGCATGCTCCCCACTGGGGATTGAGCCCACCACCTGGGCATGTGCCCTTGACAGAATCAAACCAGGAACACTTTAGTCCTCAGGCTGATGCTTTATTTACTGAGCCAAACCAGCTAGAGCTCTTTTTATTTTTTTAATTTTTTTATTTTTTTACTGTTAGAGAGGAAAGAGAGAAAGAAAGAGAAATATAGATTTGAGAGTGAAACATTGTTCCGCTACCTCCTATATGCCCCCTACTGGGGATGGAGCTGGCAACCCAGGCATGTATCCTGACCTGGAATCCAATCCGCAAACTTTTAGTGTTCAGGGAAACACCCAACCTCATCTCAAATTTGTTTCTTGTTTCATATGAAACCTTTTCAGATAGCTCTTGATACACTTGTTTCTCTAAATATTTTTTTTCTTTAGATATTTCTGAGATTGGCTAGTTTATAAGCTCATCAACTTGAACTCTCTTTTTGATCCATTTCAATTTACAGTGTTGTGCCTAGAGTAAACTCTACACACCAGTGATGGCCTAACTGGTGTAGAATGGAGAGGTACTCCCACTTCCTTTAGAAGGGAATTATACTGTGACCTAACTGTTGAAGATAACTGCTGTATTTTTTTTTTTTCTAAGTTTATATTCTCAGTGGTCACAGTACATGCTTAATGTTACCCCTTATTTAGTCTCAGCACAAGTTGAACTTCTGGACATATGGCCATGTTAGGGAAGGGGGTTTTCTGGTAGTTTTTGCTACTTAGAGGTAGGAATGGTAATTCACAAGATTTGGAAAGTGCTTTTATAATTTCTCTTTTATCATAATACCCAGATAGTGATAAACCAAGTATTTTGATCTGTAAAAGCCTTCATCAAATAAGAGGATCTTCCCTCTTTCCCCGTAACTTTTCTTCAAATCAGTAGCAATTAAATAGCACCTGATCTATAGAAACATGGAAGCCTTCCTTAAGGATGAATTCAGTTACATTCACGTAGTCAATAATTGCAGTATACTGTACAGCTAGTCTTATTAGAACTTTCCATGGAAAAGAATGTATGTCATAAAATATGTTAAACATCATAATAACCCATAATTCAAAGAGGTTAAGTGATTTTCAAGGACCTGAACCCAATTCCATGGGTTTCTGACTTCAGAATTCATGTTCTTTCTACTGTAACACGCTTCACTTTTCTATGCCTCGAAGAAAGTTTAGAGATAACCATTAGGTAAGTAAGTCTGAGATAATTGTGAGGAATATTGAGTAAGATATTGAATGTTAAATATAGATTGCTTTGGGTAGTATGGGCATTTTAATGTTGTGGATTCTGCCAATCCATAACACAGTATGTTCTTCCATCTGTTTATGTCTTTCTCTGTCTCTTTTATAAATGTCCTGTCATTTTCTGAGTACAGGTCTTTTACCTCCTTAGTTAAGTTTATTCCTAGGTATCTTAATTTTTTTGGTGCAATGGTAAATGAAATTTTTTTTTAATCTCTCTTTCTGTAAGTTCACTATTGTTGTATAAAAATGCCACAGATTTCTTAGCATTAATTTTGCTACATTGCCGAATTCATTTATTAAGTCTAAAATTTTTTTTCCCTGTTATTTATTTGAACTTTATTTTAAGGAACATAAAAAATAGGTTTGTACCGTATTTTCCGGCGTATAAGACGACCCCCTAATTTTACAGTTAAAACATAGGTTTAGGCCTATATTCGCTGTATAAGACTACCCCCCACTTCCAAGGCAACACCAGTTTTTTTAATTAAATTTTTAATGAATGACATTTTTCGAACAGACCGTAATATACCGTACATTGATACGATAAATGGAAGGTCTCTTCACAAATGGCAATGCCATGAACTTGATCGAGAAACAAGAAATCCAAAAGAGAACATATACTTGGCGTATAAGACGACCCCCGGATTATTTTTTTTTTTTCGGTTGACTTTTTTTCGTTTCAAAAGTCGTCTTATACGCCGGAAAATACGGTAATCCATCCTTTTGTTGTCGTCTTTGCTGTCATTCAAGTATACACGATGAATTTGTAGATCTGGGAGGCAGCAGAGCAGTGAAGATTAAGAGAATCCTTTTAATGGAGTTATTTGTGAAGTGATAAATAAATAACTAGACATTGATTTCGTTGTAACCCAAATACTCTTAAATATTGACATCTCAAAGTGACAATCCAGTTGCAACTGATACCCTCCTTTCAGTTAGCAAAATATCAGAAAAGCACGTTGAAATAAGATACTCCCCCAAGAGAGGCTATTTTATATATTTATTTTATTTTATTTTATTTATTTTTTAAAATAAATTTTTATTGTTCATATTATTACAAATGTTCCTCTTTCCCCCCTCCCTCCATTGCTCTCCTCCACCAGGTTCCCACCCCACTCTCTGACCTTTCCCCACCCCCCATTGTCCTCATCCATAGGTGCACAGTTTATGTTCAGTCTCTTTCCACATCCTCCTCTTTTCCCCAAGAATCGTCAGTTCACTCCCCTTCCATACCTCTGATTCTATTACATTCAACATTAATATTGTTCATCAGATTTTTTTTTAATTTCCTTGGTTTTTAGATTCACTTGTTGATAGTTACTTATTTGTTGTTCATAATTTTTATCTTTATTTAATTTCTCTTCCTAAAGAACCCCCTTCAGCAATTCATATGATTCTGGTTTGGTGGTGATGAACTCCTTTAGCTTTTTTTTATTAGTGAAGCTCTTTATCTGGCCTTCGATTCTGAGTGATAGCTTTGCTGGGTAGATTATTTTAGGCTGTAGGTTCTTACTATTCATCACCTTGAATATTTCTTGCCATTCCCGTCTGGCCTGCATGGTTTCTGTTGAGAAATCAGCTGACAAAAAAAAAGAGAGAGAGAGAGAGAGAGAAATCAGCTGACAATCGTATAAGTGCTCCTTTATAGCTAACTACCTGCTTTGCTCTTGCTGCTTTTAATATTCTCTCTTTGTCTTTTGCTCTTGGAATTTTAATTATGATTTGTCTTGGTGTGGTCCTCTTTGTATTCTTTTTGTTTGGAGTTCTGTGCACTTCCTGGACTTATAAGTCTAATTCTTTCACCAGGTGGGGGAAGTTTCCTGTCACTATTTCTTTCAGTATGTTTTTGATATCTTGCTCTCTCTCATCTTCTGGGACCCCCATAATTCTGATGTTGGTTCTCTTGAAGTTGTCCCAGAGGTTTCTTACATTATCTTCAATTTTCTGGATTCTTTTGCCTTCTTGCTTCTGTGGAGGAGTGTCTTCTGGCTCTTTATGTTCCAAATCTTTTACTTGATTCTTGCCATCTTCCATTCTGTTTTTAGGACTCTGTATAATATTTTTTATTTCAGACAATGTATTCTTTATTTCTTATTGATCCCTTATTATTTCTTGTTGATTCCTTATTATTTCTAGTTGATCCCTTTTCATATCCTCATAGGTCTTATCAACCTTTTCTAGGAAATTCTTGAAAAACCTTATAAGCGTAGATTTGAACTCTATATCCAGTCACTTTTTGTCCTCCATTTCTTTCGTTTGTGATCTATTTCCTTGTCTCGGCATTTTCGCAGCTTCCCTGATAGGAGCGGGGGGGGGGGGGGGGGCGGGGGGGGGTTCAGGGTGGAGCCTACAGCCTTAGCTTCTGTCAGCCCCGCCCTATGGGGCTCCTGAGTCTCAGTAATCCCCAGGGTCCTTCAGTACTCGTTGCAAGCACCTCTGAGAGAAAGGTGCCCTAGATTTTCGCCTGCTACCAAACAGTCTAGACTCTCCCCCAATGAGCCCGGAACTGGGGTTCAGTTCAGTTGGAAATGGAGTTGGAAGTGGCGTTCAGAGCAGTCTGGAGCTTTTGTCTCCTTCCTGCCAGGGCAATCCCACAGCACAGCCAACCGTCCCTTCTTTGCGCACAATGTGTGCGCCTTCGGGACCTCCTTTCACCACTCCCCCGGGGTTCCGCCTTACAGCCCAGCTCCCTATGGATGAGCCTGGGTCCCCTGGGTCTGGCCTAGAACTGGGGTTCAGAGCAGTCGGAACTGGGGCCCAGCACAGTCCAGAGACTTTGTCTCTTTCCCGCCAGGGCAATCTAGCAGCAGAGTCAACAGTCCGTCCTCTGCGCGCAATGTGCACGCCTCTGGGGGCTCTGCCTTTCGCTGCTCCCCTGGGATTCCGCCTCACAGCTCCGGCTCCCTCTGTTTGAGCCTGGGTCCCCAGGGTCTGGCCTAGAAATGGGGTTCAGCACTGTCAGGTTTGGGGTTCAGCACAGTTGGAGCTTTTATCTCCTTCCCGCTAGAAATGCCAGCCAGGCACTCAGCCGCCCCTCCTCTCCGGCTCCGTCCTCTCCGCTTGTGCCGCATGTCTCCGTACCTTAGGCATTTACAGCTCCTCCGCTCTTCCTTCTGGTTTTTTCCTTGCTTCTCGTTGTAGAATTTCCAGTCAGTCGACTTTCCTGTAGTTCTGGGTAATGTCCATTTTATATTTTAGTTGTATTTTATTGAAATTGTTGTGTGCGGCTGCAGCTAGGTGTTTACCTGTGCAGCCATCTTGTATTCTCCCAAGTCTAATAATTTTTGATGGAGTCTTTAGGGTTTTCTATGTACAGTATCATGTCATCTGTGAATAATGACAATTTTACATCATCTTTTCCAATTTGTATGCCTTTTATTTCTTCTTCTAATTTTTTATTTCTTATTGGTAGTGCTTCCAGTACTATGTTGAACAGGAGTGTGAGAGTAGGCATCCCTATCTTGTTCCCATTCTTAGGGGAAAAGGCTTTCATTTTTGCCCATTGAGTATGATGTTGGCTATAGGTTTGTCATATAAGGTTTTTATTATGTTGATACCTCTATTCCCACTTTGCTGAGGGTTTTTATCAAGAAAGGGCTTGAATTTTGTCAAATGCTTTTTCTGCATCAATTTATATGACTGTGATTTTTATCTCAATTTGTTTATGTGATGTATCATGTTTATTGTTTTGCAAATATTGTATCATTTTTGCATCCCAGAATAAATCCTACTTGGTCATGGTGGGATTGGCCTGTAATTCTCTTTCTTTGTGTTGTCTTACCCTGGTTTTGGTATTAGTTGTATTTTTTCAAGGAAGTTGACCATTTAATATAAAATTTCAAATGTATTTATAAAATGTATTTATTTATTTTCTTAATGTCTGAAGGATCTCTTTTATTCTTGATGTTCATAGATTGTGTTTTCTTTTATTTTTCCCATATATTTTTATTGATTTCAGAGAGGAAGGGAGAGGAGAGAGAGATAGAAACATCAATGATGAGAGAGAATCTGCAGTTGGCTGCCTCCTATAGGATCAAGCCCACAACCTGGGTATGTGCCCCTGACCAGAACTGAACCCGGGACCCTTCAGTCCGAAAGCCGAGCTCTGGAGATAAATATGGAATAATAAAACATGCTTCATTAATCCAGCATGGGCCTTCCTAGGTTCTTGATTGAGAACTTAATAGATCTCCATCTCCTTATCCTTGAAAAACTATAAGAATACCCTTGAGAAATTTAGAGCTTAGTTCTTTGACCTCTCACGTTTCTTAAAATTTTTAAATCTTGAAGAGAAAATCAGCTATGTTTTTGAGATAGAGCTCCTCCTTCTAGTAGGACCTTGTTTCCTAAAACCTCAAGATTATGGGAGATTTTATTCTAGATCTTAGAAACTCTCATCCTTACTTCATGTCTCTAGTATACAGACTCAGAACTCAGCAAATGTGCCATGGGGGAAATTGGCCGCACACATGGAGCTCCTCAAGTTCCAATCTGTCACACCAACCTCTCTGACTTCTTTTTCCTCTAATCGAGCTCCTGACCCAAAATTCATGCCCCAAATTGGCAAATGCCCTCAGGAAAGAAAACAGTGTCAGATACCTAAGAAGCCCTCCCCAACCAGGTGTGGAATTCCAGTTCATCTAATCTTCATGATTTCTACAGTTCTGCAGTGTTATTTACAATAATTTATCTGACTTTTACAAGTTGATACATCAGCCATGCTGCATTGTCATAATCTATTACATTCTACCTAGAAACATTACCTTCTACTTATTCACTATAATGAGTTTTTTAACTAGTCTCTGTAGTTCTAATCCTGCCTCACCCCATCTCTGAGCAGCGTTCTTTTTTAAGTATATTCTGTCACTTCTGTGCTGAGAATCTTCCAGTTGCTTCCCTTCATACTTAGAATAAGTTCAGGTTCACTTTTGCAGTCTACAAAGTCTCACATAATCTTATCACTATTCTCTTTCTAACCTATTCCCCCTCTTCTCTCCCCTTTGCTCACTCAGTTCCAGTTATATACTGACCTTTCCAATTCTCAAACACGCTAGCAGGTTCCCATCTCAGAATCTTTGCACTTGTTATATGCTTTCTACTTGTACAGCTCTTTCTTCAGATCTTCATAAGGCTTTGCCTTTATTTCATTTGGGAGCTCTACAAATGTCATCTCTTCAGAGAGGACTTTTCTCACCTTTCTATTTCATTACCTTGCTTTAGTTTTGATCATAACACTTACCTAACAATATATTGTATATTTATTATTTTATTTTCTGTCTCCCCCACTAGAAGGTAAGTTCTGTAAGATGAAAACAATGTTTTGTGCACTGTTCTAACCCCAGGGTTAGAACAGCGCATAAACTATAGTAGGTGCTCAAGAAATATTTGTGGAAGAATTAGATATCTTAAAGAATTATCTATTTAAGAAGAAGATGAATGATTGTAGCAAAATTGAAAGTAACATAGATGTCTACAAAATGCTTTGGGAGAGCGGGCACTAACTTATTTGGGATGCAGTCAAACAAGGCCTCATTTAAGGAGATGAATGTTGGAAACTGAAAATTGATGTATGTCTGACCAGAAAGAATAGAGAACTCAACATATGACTTGGCATTCAAAAAAGAGTGGGTCTAGAACATGGGGACAGTTGACAGGAAGTGACATCAGACATAACTGGAGAGCAAGGCAGGGGCAAAGTCACAGAAGTCCTTGGATATAAGGATAAAGAATTTGGACTTTGCCTTAAAGGTAATATGGAGCAAAAATGTTTAAGGTTAAAAAGAGATGCTGTCAGATATATTTCTATATGTTTCACTACTCCTCACTATAATAATAACATTAAGAAGATTGATGTAGAAAATCCCTGACTTGGTTGAAGAGCCTACTTTCAAAACATAAGTCCTCATCCCAACTTACAGTGTAATCTGGGGAAGGAATCATTTCCTCTTCTGAACCTCTAATCTTCATTCTTAGCAGGAAAAGATTGTGGGCATTCTGTCTCTGAGTCTATGGTTCTGTTTATATACCTTGGGGAGAAATTTTTAATATTTTTCTACTGCATATACCAGAAATAATTAAGCTTCAAATTCTAGCCAATCTAACTTCAGTTCTCTTCTGAGATTTTCTAATATTTAGGTAAGATGCCAGGAAACTAGGTTTTTGGGATAAAACTATCCAAATGGAAGTAAGAAGTCTTTTTTTTTCCCCTCCTGCTGGGATGGGAGGAAGAGGTGATAGAATGAGTCTTTATCTTACAGTTGTGATTCCAAAGAGTCCCTATCCTGCATCTGATGTGAACACTGAGAAGCCCAGCATCCACAGCAGCACCAAAACTGACTTGGATCATCAGCCAGGGCAGAGGGGGCGTAAATCAGGAAAGAAGCGGGGCCGGACACCCAAGCCCCTAATTCCCCATCCCATCGCTACCCCATCCAAGGCAGCTGAACCATTGAAATTCCCAAAGAAGAGGGGTCCCAAACCTGGCAGTAAGGTAGGTAAAAATGTGGTTTTTCCATAAAGGAATCTTACCTAATAATAGACAAACATGTAAATTGACTGTACCTCCTCTACGCCACCAGCCAATCAGGAGTGATATGTAAATTAACCCAACAAATATGGCGGATAAATTTGTATACACAGGTGGGGCGGGCAGCGCCAAGCCCTAACTACGGGGTCCCAATCCATTGGGGGCCCGGGAAGGCTCCAGCCACAGGATATTGGTTCATCAGGGACCCAGGGAGGCAGGACGGACATCAAGAGGCTTTTTAGGCTGCTGTAGAGCAGGAGGGAAGGCCCACATTTCCTGCTGTTTCTAGCAACACAGTTGTCTATTATGCCTGAATTCTTCTGCCTCTTTACAAGGACTCTAAATTCCCTTGGGTGTTGTTGATTTTCAATGATAGCTGTTCATGGGAATTACTTGAGGCATGTGTGTGTGTGTGTGTGTGTGTGTGTGTAAAATATTCTAAACAACAAGTCTGCCCCTTCAGAAATTAGAGTTCCAATTTGTTCAATTTCCATAGATTCTGATTTTGCTGATTTGGAGAGTATCCAGCCAACAGTAAATTTTAAGTGTCCCTGAATGATTCTAACCTGTGGGTTAGAAGCCACTGCTTATGTTTATGCAAACACAAGAGCCAAATATCCAGGTAAAATATAGAAATCTCAATTGTACAGCTCAATAAATGTTTACCTATATCTAAACCCAGGTAGCCACCATCCAGAATGTTCTGTTGAATCTTTCTCCCTTAGCAATAAAAGCAGAACCAGCTACTTACCTTGGAGAGAGGAAAAAGAAAACAAAGGAGAATATGTGGTAATATGTAATAATACTGCAAAACAGTACCTCCTAATAATTTTATTTATCAGATTATAGGCTCTTACTCATCTCTGTTGTACTTGCCATCAGTCAGACTTACCTGAGGGGTCCCAGATTGGAGAGAGTGCAGGCCAGGCTGAGGGATCCCCTCTACACCCCCACCCCCCATGCACAAATTTTGTGCACCAGGCCACTAGTAAAGGAATATAAAGGGATAATTTATCCATATTCATACTTCCTGGAAAGTGGTATGTCTGGTCCTATTTCTTCACCTTGTGTATACTTTTAAGAGGAATTTACTAAGTTGTAATCCCTATTTATCTATTTACCTGAGAGTAGGTTATATTAGATATAGGATAGTATGGATAACAAACAAATTTTGACTTTGAAAGTTACTCATATTCAAGGGAATTCTGGTCTATCTTCCAGAGATGGAAGCCCTGCTCCTGATTGTTAACCTACCCAAAGTGGATGCCCAAGCTTGTAAATAAAAAGAGGATATTGACTTTGTAAATGTATTTTTTCTATCCTGCTCCTTCTTTAAAAAAAAATTATTGAATTCCTATTACGTATCAAGCTCTATATCGGGCTCTATATGATTACATATCACATATTCTTCACAAAAGTCTAGGAGATGAGTAGTGTTAATGTTATTTAAAAGTTAAGTAAATTGATGCTTAAAGATATAACTTCTCTATCATCACATAGCTAATAAACAGAGATGGGTCTCAAGATCTTCTAGTTTCAAAGTCACTGCTGCCTTACCACATATTCACTCTCGCATTTCTTGAGGGAGATAACACTTACCTTTAGTATAGGAAAGGATTCCTGAGTCAGGCTTTACTGAGCACTGTTCACTATGCATGACCAGTTCTTCATGCAGATTTTCCCTAGGGAAACCACTGATATGAAAGTTCCTCAGCTTCTTCTCTAGGGCTTCCCTTAGCATCATCTTCTCCATTCCCTCCCTACCTTCAGGATTTCTCTGCAGCTTCCTCCTGAACTAGACTACCTGACTTCCACTCTGGAGATGAATCCCAGTCTTCCTGGGAACTCCATTCCAATCTCACAAGTTCTTCCCTAGGTTTTGTTTGTTAGTTGATTGGGTTTTTGTTTGTTCCATAGCTCCAACTGACTTCAGTCCTAGAATGTAAGCTCCTTAAGGTTGAGAATCTAATCTTTTTCTTCTTCCTTTTTTCTATAGTGCCTTATATATCTGTCTCTTGAGAGATGTTCAGTATATGCAGGATGGATGGATGGATGAATGGATGGATGGATGGATGGATGGATGGATGGATGGATGGTTTGAGTGATGATTTTCCAATTGAGATTGTTTCTTACTTATTGGCTTTGAATTCTTGATGTCACATCCTGATCTTTGTATATAACACGTAATGCTCCTGACCTACTACCACTAACTCCTACCCCAGGCCCTGATTCATTTTTGTCTCCATAACTCTCTTCTCATTCTCATGTTTGAAGGAAAGGCTGAAGACCTAGGATTACAAGGCTAGAGAAGCTGTGCTTTTGATTATGTGAAGGCATTTTGAGCACAGTCAAATTAAAGAGGGAGAAAACTTGTCTGTAAGGTTCCAAAGACAGAATAAGAACCAAATAAGCAGAAGCTTAAGCAGACAGGTTTTGTCTCAGGATAAAGGAAATTTAACTAAAAGTCTATATTTAGTTAAATCTATTCCAAAATAGTAGTGATCCCTATCATTAGAGGAATTTCATCAGTGACTGGATGGAAGGGGTGTTATCAGAGATAAGGAAATAGAAATACTGGGATGGAAGGCTGATTAAATGACCTTTAAGATCCTTCAGAACCTAAGAACTATGACTATGATTGCCTCTGCTCTGTTTCCTCAGACAGTCCCAAATATAATAGCCAAAGTCCTCTTTCAAACTTCTTGAAAGCAGCAATTCTTATCTTATCCTGTATTTTAATGGCCTGGCATTTGAATCCCTAATTCCCCTTCCTGTCCTTTTTACCTACTGCTATAAGTGTATATCCTTTCCATTCAACCCATAACTTTTATATTCCTTTGTGAAGCAAGGTGATCTTGTGACTAAAAGCTTTGAAACCAGGCATACTTAGTTTTATATCTCATCTCCATTTGTTACCACATGTGTGACTTTGAGTAAGGCTGCGAGCCCCATAAAATGGAGATGGGGTAATATACTATGAATAGATATAATGCATGTAATTGCACCTATCTCAAATAATAATAATGTCCTCCATTTTTCTGGTTCCTACAATATTTGGACACCTTATTTACTAGGGTTGTTCCTTCAGGGACTCAGGAAATTCCACTACCAACTCAGTGAAGTTGAACCTTTCTATCCCAACTCATTGTTTATTTGGATTTATACTTTTCGCAATATCAAAACTATGAGGGGTTGTCCATAGCCTATGTATGCTTTCATAAGTGTTTGTGCGATTCCTTTCACAGGCAAGGCCATCTTTTAGTATATTCTTGCTGTCATTGGTGCTCTTTAAATAATAACACTCCTAGAAGGCAAACAGGTTTATATAGCTCCCAGCAGTGTGACCTTACATGACATTTAGTAAAAGGGGTTTCTAGACCTCAATGATGAATATGTTTTCCTTGCCTTCAGAAAGGCTTTTAGAAAAATTTATCTTGGAAAGAACCTTCTAAGATCCTTCTCCCCCAAAGGCTGCCCTGACCAGCGTAGGAGAGATGCTAGGAGTTTCTCAAATCATCATTATTACTTCCCCCATCATTGGTATTCTATACTGTATACTTCATTGAAAAGCAGTGTTGATACTTATATGCCAAGTATCATGCCAGGAATGGTACTCCAAATCAGACTCTCAGGGAGCTCCAGGCTAATCGGGTACAGCAGTACATAAGTATATAATGACAATACATGTGACAAGTGCAACTATGCAAAGGACAGAGGCAGCACAAAAGAGACAATAACTAGAGAAAATCTAGATATTTGTCAGATAAAAAAAGAAAGGAAATTTCAAACAGAAGGGATGGTTTATTAGTATAAAGATGTAGACCAGGTATGGTTTTTAGAGAAGTATCATAGTTAGAGATTATTAGAGTATAAGGCCAAAGATAATAAACGGCAGGTAATGAGCACAAGAGGTAGGCAGAGGATATAGTGTGTAGAGTTAGGAAAATGTACATTTCCATTTTTCAAGAAAGAGAAAGTACCAAATAATGTCAAAATAGACTCAAGCCATAATATTTTTTGTTGTTTTTTTTTTTTTGCTTTTGTCTGCACAACTAATAAAAAAATCAGGAACTTAAAATCATAATATTGAGTCTAGTATAAAAGAGAGTGAGTTAAGCTCTGGCTGTACAGAAACCGAGATTCTTGTGCATAGGTTCAGAAAATATTTACTAAGCATGTTCAGCTTTGGACAAGATGCTGTGGTGTGGGGGGGGAGGGGAGATAAAACACAGTCCCATCTACAAATATATTTTCATTTCATGGGTGAATTAAGTACTAGAATAGAGGAATAAGAAGACAAGTTACCTATCATGGGTAGCAAATTTCCCCCATCCATTTTGACAGAGAAAACCTCGGACTTTGCTGAATCCACCACCCACCTCACCAACAACCAGCACCCCTGAACCGGACACCAGCACTGTACCCCAAGATGCTGCAACCATCCCCAACTCAGCCATGCAGGCCCCCACAGGTAAGAACAGATCATAGTACTAGCTGCAACAAGCCCCAGGTCCCTGTGTCTGTACTTTCTCATCTTGCACCAATATTAACTCCCTGTCCATTTATAAACCTAAATAAAATCTTTTTGTAAAAAAATTTATCTTTGTCATCTGAAATAGTTTCAGGGAAACCTCCATCCTGTCAAAAAACAATCAGAGAAACCTTATATCACTTTGACAATAGCCACACCAAACAAACAAACAAACCTATGAGAATGTCTCTTCCTGCAACCCAGATACATGCCCTTGACTGGGAATCGAACCCGAGACTCTTCTGTGCATGGGCCGACTCTCTAACCACTGAGCACACTGGCCAGGGCTGTCCCACAGTTCTTAAATAGTCTATTCTGGGTTTTTGTGGGGGAGAGGGTACGTTGTTTTTTTTCTACTTGCTTTTCAGTTTTGGAAATTTCTATTAAGATATCCTCAATCTCAGCAATTTTTTCCTCAGCCATGTCCAGTCTACTAATGAGCCATCAAAGATGTTCTCCATTTCTGTGACAATGTTTTTGATCTCTAGAATTTTTAAAAATTCTTCTTAGAGTTTTCATCTCTGTGTATACCTTGCCCATCTGTCTTGTATGCTGCATTATCCCCCCTGGTATATTAACCATAATTGTTTTAAATTCCTAATCTAGTAATTCCAACATCCCTGCCATATCTGAATCTGATTCTGATACTTGCTCTGTGTCTTTGAATTGCATTTTTTGCCTTTTAGTATACCTTGTAATTTTTATTTATTTTTTTTTTTGAGAGCCAAATGTGATGTACTTCTTGAAAGGAATTTGTAAATAGGCTCTTAGTAATGTGACATTGAAGTGAAAAGGGAGAAGTATTCTATAGTCCTATGAGTAGCTCTCAGTCTTTTGGTGACTGTACCCCAGGGCTAGGAATTTCACCAGTGCTTCTTAGTCTCCCTACCAGTGGGAGAGTGTGGCTGGAGGGGGTTGGACTTGGGTATTGCTTCTTCCAGGTAGGTTAGGCTCTGATAAAACCCCAGCAGGTTAAACTCTGGTGAAATAGTTTCTCCTGAGGGCAGACCTTGTTAAGGACAGAAAGCTCTGATGTAGTACACAATGTTTCCTTTACCACTCCCCTACTGGGAGCTGGAGGGGACTTTTCTCCCATATTCACTGTGAGAACCTGTTCAAGCTTCCAGAGGTAAAACTCACAAAAGTGGGGATTTCCCCAACATGACTGGGCCCCCTAGAGTTTTTAACTATCAGATTTGTCCACACTGAGCTTCCAGCAATTTGTCAGTTACAGTTTAGATTTTCCTACCTTGGCTCTGGTTCCTGTGGAGGTTTCTGCTCATACGTTTCTGTTCTAGTAAATTATGATTCTCTATATCCACCTGTCTATCTTTCCAAATTTGGGGACAGCAGTTTGCCCTGCGACCTCACTTCTCTGATAGATCTAAAAAGAATTGTTGATTTTTACATTTGTTCAGTTTTTTACTTACTGTTAGTATGAAGTAGGTACTTCCAAGCTCCTTATATGCTGGACTCTTCTCTGAACTTTTTTTTTTTTTTTTACAACCTCCAATTCTTTTTAAACACACACACACACAATTATATATAATATAATCAATTTCAGAGAGGAAGAGAGAAACAGAAACATCAATGAGGAAGAGAATCATTGATTGGCTGTCTCCTACATGCCCCCTACCGGGGATTGAGCCCACAACCCAGGCATGTGCCCTTGATCAGAACCCGGGACCCTTCCGTCCACAGGGTGATTGATGCTCTATCCACTGAGCCAAAACAGCTAGGGCTACAACCTCCAATTCTGATATCATGGATACAGTAGAAAATTAAAATATGACAGTATACAAAAATATCTTTATGACCTTAATATTAGGAAGCATTTTTAAAACAAGACAGTAAGTATAAACTATAAAAGAAATGGCTTATGTATATACCTGGAAAAGGTAATATCAATATTCAACTATTTTATTTATTTATTTTTTAATATATTTTATTGATTTTGTATAGAGAGGAAGGGAGAGAGATACAGAATTAGAAACATTGATGAGAGAGAGTCATCGATCAGCTGCCTCTTGCACATCCCCTACTGGGGATATGCCCGCAACCAAGGTACATGCCCTTGACCGGAATCGAACCTGGGACCCTTCAGTCCCCAAGCCGACGCTCTATCCATTGAGCCAAACCGGTTTCGGCAATATTCAACTATTTTAAAATTAGGACAGCTCGTTGCTCTTCCCCTTGGCATTAGTTAGGGTGGCTCAACAGGGGTTGAAGGATATACTTTCAAGATAGTTTGTTCAGCCGAAACCGGTTTGGCTCAATGGATAGAGCATTAGCCTGGGGACTGAAAGATCCCGGGTTCGATTCCGGTCAAGGGCATGTACCTTGGTTGCAGGCATATCCCCAGTAGGGGGTGTGCAGGAGGCAGCTGATCGATGACTCTCTCTCATCGATGTTTCTAACTATCTCTCTCCCTTCCTCTCTGTACAAAATCAATAAAATATATATATATATTTTTTTTTTATTAAATTATTATCTGCATACGTATTTTAACATTGCCCCCCCCCCATACATACCCTCCCTCCCCAGAGTTTTGTGTCCATTGGTTGTACTTATATGCATGTATACAAGTCCTTTGGTTGATCTCTTATCTCCCCCAGATCTCCCTACTCTCCCCGCTGTAATTTTACAGTCTGCTTGTTGCTTTACTGTCTCTATATCTATCTTTTGGTTTGTCAGTTTATAATGTTCTTTAATATCCATAAATGAGTGAGGCCATGTGGTGTTTCTCTTTCATTGACAGGCTTATTTCACTCAGCATGATGTTCTCTAGTTTGGGCTACTGTGAAACAATGCCCTTAAGATTCTTAAAAGTCCTGTTAAGGGAGAGATTTGCTCTTGAGATTCTTATAGGGCCTTTTGGTCTGAAAGAGTCTCTGGAGCATAGATTTAAAATCATTCTGACATTGTAACAAGATATTTCCTTCCCTATTCTGGATTTGACCCTTTCTCGATTTAGGGTTGTTTGTCTTATAGAGAGACTGTGAATGAGAAACAATTTTATTTGTGAACTCTGCAAGCCCTGGGCTTTTTTATGTTTTACATTAGACTGTTTGTATGTTTGTTTTAAGCTGATTCATCTCATTTTGTACTCATCGCAGGGAGTAAAATCACCTTAGCTATTTCATTGAATTTATCAGGTACATTTCCTATTTCTATGTTACTTCAAGTGACAGTGCTGTGTAACTTTCCACCACTACCTAGTAAGTGTCCCCTGTCCTCCATCTTCCAGTAAGATTTTTCTCACTTTCCTGTAAGTCTTCATTGACAGTCTTCTCAACACTCTCTTTGTGGCTTTTTATGCTGCCGAGTCCCAAAGTCAGTGTCATGTGTGCCAGGCTTTTGTTACTGGAGCACCCTATTTCTAATACTACATTCTGTCCCAATAATCTTTTGCTACATAACAAACCACCACAAAACTTGATGGCTGAAAACAACAAGGTGGGCAGGGCTGAGTGGCAGCAGCTTGTCTCTGTTCCATCCTGTGTCAGCTGTGGCAGGCTGGCCGGGGCTGGAGGATCGCTTCCACCACATGCTGACAAGTTGGTTTTGCCTGTTGGTTTCTCTCCCCATGGACCTCACCTGGGGTGGCCTTGCCTCCTCACACATGGTAGTTGGGTTCCAGAAGTAAATGTCCCAAGAAACAGGAAGTGGAAACTGCTATTTTTTTCAGCCCTAAGCTCAGAAACTGGCAGTGTCATTTCCATTATAATCTATTGGTCAAATATCACAGAGATTGGTATAAGGAATGTCAAAGAATTTTGGGGCCATGTTTTAAAACTGACACATTATTCTAAGGGTTTCATTGTTTGTCTTTTATATTTCACCCTTTTAATCCATGTAGAATTTCTTTTTTTTTTTTTAGAATTTCTTTTTTTAATTATTACTCTAATACAGTGAAATATACAAACCTTAAGTGTACAGCTTGATGAATTATAATCAGTGTAAGCACCCATGAACTATCCCAATTGAGTTAAAAGTCATTTCTGCCCATTCTCCACTCCCCAGAAGTCACCTCATGCCTCCTTACAGTCTCCACTCTCATCTTTATTTTTATTTCTATCACTGTAGATTAGATTTTTCTGTTCTGGAACTTAATATAAATTGATATACTAAATATAGAATACTCTTTCCCATCTGGTTTGTTTCTCTCAAAATAATGTTTGTGAGAAACTTTCTATCAATACTTTTTTTATAGCCACATGGTATTTCAATAAGTGAATATACAACAATTTTTATATCTACTCTCTTGTTTATGGACATTTGGGTTTAAAACTAGTATGGCTAAATTGCTATGAATATTCTTATAATGTTTCATTTATTTTCATTACTCTTCTTATCTCTGAGTTCTTTCATTTTTATTTATTTTGTTTTCAGCAAAAGAGTCACGTTTTGACATGGTAGTCCCATTTCTTAACAGACTTCAATCCTTCAATTATTAGATCTACCTCCATACCCACCTCCAGAGGCACTGGCCCATTCTTGGGCCTTTTGTGAATTATCAGATGAACAGCTTGGTTCTCATTGTTGCCCACTCTTGGTTAAGGCTTTAGCTTTCTTAGGTCTGCTGAGTCATTACTACTTTGCCAGTCTTCTTTCCAGCTCCTGAAATTGTATGTTGTCTTCTTTCTGGTATCTGGCTCATTTTCGTGGGTTTTATGAGAAAACAAAGTTAAATTTTATTTCAATTCATCTTATTTCTCTTTTTTCCTTTCTTTATTTTCACCTCTCACCTTCCATATCATTCCTTCTCCTTTCTATTTTCCATTTTCTTCTCTCCATCTTGCTTCCCCTTAGAATGATAAAAGTGTCCCAGGAGAGCATCCAGCTCAGCCCCCTCATTTTACTGATGGTAAGCATGAAGCCCAAAAGGGCAGCGTTTCTCCACAGCCCACACAGCTACTGCTCTTATCCTGTTTGTCTTTAATAAAAGTAAAAAAGAGGCGTTTTGTCCTCCAGCTCCTTCAGTTAGTGAGCCATGACAATGTGAGAAAGGAGAGTATCCCCTACTGAAATGGAAGCCTGGAAGGCAATCAGCAGGGACAGTGTCACAGCTGAGCAGCTTCCGTGAGCCCTTCGGGAGACCAAGGAAACAATTCTGTTCAGGACTGCCTCTTCAGGGTGCCCTTCCCCACCACGGTGCCAGCTGGAGGGTTGCAGTTAGGGGAGTGCCCAGCTATTAAGACAAGCGAAACTACTGCAACAAATATCTGGATGGGACCCTCGAGCCCTTTTCCCCTTTTCATATTTTTCTTTATTCTTTTTTTAAAATCCTTTTACTACTTTCTTGGACCTGAGTGTTGATATAGAAGATAAAAAGGGGACTCCCAAGGCCCAGAACCGAAAACTAACTCTCTCTCTCTCTCTCTCTCTTAAATTTCCATAATCCCACAATCTCTTAAACATATAAGATAAGATACACAAAGAATATGTGAGCAACCAAGCACCAAAAATGAAAGTACACATATCTGGGAAATAGTTTAAATTTTTTTTCAGTGCACAAAAAGCCAAGTGCAAGTTCCATGCCCTGGCTTTTGCTCAGGCTGTTCTTCCAGCAGGCTGTGTTCCCAGAGCCTTTGGTCATGCAATTTAGGCTGGCAGCAGCTGGGCACAACCATCTTCCTCCCACAGTGTGTCACCAGCTTAGCAGCTGGGAGACCTGCTCAGGACCAGAGTCCAGGGTACAAAAGACAGAAGAAAGCACTGTTGTCCAACTTCTCTACCCCACGGACTCTTTAAGCTTTTTAAATTTCATTATTTGTCTCCTGCAGTTTGTATTTACTTAAACAAGAACGGCAGCACAGGCCCCCACTTAGATAAGAAGAAGGTCCAGCAGCTCCCTGACCATTTTGGGCCAGCCCGTGCCTCTGTGGTGCTGCAGCAGGCTGTCCAGGCTTGCATTGACTGTGCTTATCACCAGAAAACTGTCTTCAGCTTCCTCAAGCAGGGCCACGGTGGTGAGATTATCTCAGGTAAGCTCCCTTCGGTGAGACCTTCTCAATTGGCTAATTTCTGACAAGGCATCCTGATTCCCACTTCACACCTGAAGGCTCTGGAGAAGTGTGAAGGTATCCCTTCCTCAGAGAATATTCACTTTCAACGCCCTGAGCACCTCTGCCAAGTAGAATACCCACACAGACTCTGTTTAGAGTCTTAACTGAGCCTCTAACAGATGCCTCTGCTGTGGACCTGTGAGTGTGTTGTTTTAAAGGTATCCCGGGAGACAGAAGAATCAAAAGGGGGCTATCCTATGGCAACAGGAGAGTTTCTCTAGACTGCCACAGCCTCCCACCTGGCGTGAGGGAACCATATATTCTTTTCTCATTCTTTTAAGTCCTTAGCTCCGTAGTTCAAAGCCAGCCCTGATCCAAGGGAGTTGACTGCCAGGGCAGAGAGGAAGAGTCATTTCCTCTTCCTTTCCCGCTCTGAGATCTGAGTCAGCTGCACAGTGTTCTGTTGTTTTCACTGAGAATATTTACTTTTTCTGCTGTGCCCCTGTTCTCTTTCAGTTCTCATAAGTCCAAAACGCTATTCTTTACCATCAAACCTATGAAGACTTGATCTAAAGCCTTTCAGTCTTAACTATGTGCTCCTCCATAATCTCCTGCCCCTTCCTTCTAACAAGCTGCAATATCCAACCTCATGAAACAGTTGACATGGAAAACCTCATGCATAATCCAACTGTATTCTTTCAGCAAACATTTATTGAGCCCTTACTGTATGTCAGAGGTTATTGCCAGACACTGGCCGGGGGAAGGGGAGAACGAAGATGACAGGCTCAGACTCTGACCTGGTGGAAAAGGAAGAATGTCTCACGGTGAGAGGTGTTATAGCAGAGAAATATGTACAGGGTAGTGTCAGAGCCCAGACGAGAGTAATTGCCCGAGAAGAGGATGGGGCAAGCCAGGAAGGCATTGTTGCAGAAGGCTGAGAACTGCTAGGAAATCGAGCTTTCCTTTCCTTCTGAGGCAGAGGCCATGCCCTAGTCTCTCCTTTGCTTTTATGCAATGGTCTGCAGAGCCCTGGCTTCTTCACTGCCTCTGTCTCTCTCTCTCACTCTCTCTCTCAACGTATTTTTATTGATTTCAGTGAGGAAGGGAGAGGGAAAGAGAGAAATATCAATGATGAGAGAGAATCATTGATAGCTGCCTCCCGCACACCTCCCACTGGGGATCAAGCTTACAACCCAGGCACATGCCCCAACCAGGAACCGAGCTGTGACCCACCAGTTCACAGGTTCACTGCCTCTCTTTACGGCAATCACCTGCCCCAAAATTGGTTTCTAAGAAAGATCTATCCCCACCACATCCCCATTTCCTGCTGCTCTCAGAGACAAATGCAGAGGCTTTTAGCTTTTTAAAGACTAGACAGATACTTTTTGAATAGAAATAGAGTAAAATAAAACGAAGCATGGCACAGTTCCAAATGTTGCTGAAATTCTAGTGCTCTTATACAGATCGGATTGTGCACCCAAACCAGTGTTGGCAATGGCTGTATTCTCTTCTGCCCAGTTCCTCTGTTCTTGGGCAGTTCTTATGGAAATAGCACCCTAAATGAACAGATTTCCTGGATGAGGCCCAGCCAACTGATGGAGCAGATAGAATTATGTTCACAGTTGTTTTCACAAGTTGAATAAAATCCTTCCAGAGCCCCAGGTGCAACAGACTTGGCCTGGCCACTCCCATAACTGCAAACCCTTTGGAGTTGGAGGCAAAAATCAAACCCTCAAGGGAGGGTGGAGAGAGGGAGGGAGGAGACGTGGGCACTGATTGCCTTTGTGTAACCAGGTAAGCCTGAGACAAACTGTGGGCTGGCCTGCCCAGTGCTGCACTGAACTGCCCGCCTGACATGCTCAGCCCTGTTTACTTCACTTCACAGCCGTGTTTGATCGAGAACAGCACACCCTCAACCTCCCAGCAGTCAACAGCATCACCTACGTTCTCCGCTTCCTGGAGAAACTCTGCCACAACCTTCGCAGTGACAATCTGTTTGGCAACCAGCCTTTTACACAGACTCATTTGTCACTCACCAACACAGAGTACAGCCACAGCCACGACAGGTACCTACCAGGTAGGAGCTGGGATGGGGTCTGGGCTAAAAAAGGGGGCAGGGCTAGTAGCAGCTCTAGGGAGGGCCTGGGATCAGCCCTCTGACCTGCTAGCCTAGCTCCTATTATCCAGAAGCTGGTTTTTCTGTCCTTAACCTTTGCCCCATCTGGGACTTTTTGGTCTCCTCTCATCTTTACTCTCTCTTCAGGATTTTGTCCCCTCTCTGTAGAATGAACTTTATTTCCTTTGGTTTTGTCCCTAAAAAAAGATGGTTCGCGAATCCTCTTCTGAGCTCCAAACTGCATGTGGAGTCACAGTACGTCTCCCAGTGTGAGTCTGGCAGCAAGGGCCTACATAGATCTCCCTTGCCAGCAGGAAGGTTTAGTCTCAAGCTACAGATTGAGAAATGTGCTCCCTGGTGATTGGCTATCTACTCTTTCCTTTGGCACGTAGCCCTAACTCCTCCTGCACTGCCAGTCTAGCAAGTCAATTCAAGTTCCTGCTGTTTCTAACTAGGCTGGAAAATAACTTTCTTAGTTAACATACCAGTCCCACAACGGGAAAGCGGATGCCACGTGGCCGGATCAGTGACTAAGCACTTCCGAGAGAGGTTAAAGAGTGAATGGAACGCAGCCGCTCTAATCTGGAGCCCAGGACACAGACGACAGGGAGGGAAGGAAAACTCGGCCCAAAACATAGCGAGGTAGGTCATTGTTGAGAGAGGGAGGATAGGCCTTTAAAGGAGCCTGTGGACTTTGTCCTGGCCTGAGGAGTGGAGAGGTGGTGCTGTCAGCTTCAGAGCTGTGCTGTCTGTTGATGGGGGAGCATGTAAGTCTGAAAGGTGCCCCCTTCCGACCTTCTCTAACCAGTCTTGTTCTCATACTGCCTTCCCTAGTAATCTTTTTATTATTATATTACCAGAATCACTTCTGATAAAGTGCCATTTCTGAAGAATGTGCTCAGGAAAGTGACTACTCACCCAGCCCCAGCCACCACCACCCCCTTAATGTTTGCATCCAAATGAGCTTTGCTTACATAACTTATAAAAATATACCTGACTTTCAAATACTGCTTGTGGGGACCAGGCCATCTGGTCTGTGCAGACATATGTGTGACCTGGTCATTGATCCTTTTTCTTACCTAACCTGCTCTAAATTATGTTCTTTCAGCATCAGAATCTCTGAGAACAGAAAAAGGCATTCTCATCTAGAGTTAGAATGCTCCACTGGGAGTCTGGGCTGAGCATGGTGAAGTTGGTGCAGACAAAGGCAGACTATGAAATGTCCCCAGCCATAGGCAATCAGGAACTCTAAGTTGTACCTCGGTTATGAAAGTAAAGCCTGCCTGGGATTCTGGAAGAGCAGATACATGAAAGGGAGTAGTATGTCCATGAGTGTAGCTGCTAGCCTAAAGACAGATTTCTCGAAGAAATAGCCACTCCGAATTCCTCAATGGAATTTGGTCATTAAGAACTAAGAGAAATGTCCTGGTAGCAGCATGCAGAGACTGGTAACAGTGCATATCATGGACCTGCAGTCCCCAAGGCCATTTGGTATTATGGCCATGACCTTTCCTGGGTATTCTATTCCAGTTTGCATCTCTCTGCTGATTCAGATAGGAGGAAGCAAGCTTTAACCTCTTATCCTTACCTCTCACCAAAGAGACCAATGCTAGGGTTATCACATTCCACCACTGGCTATCCCCCTTTCCTTCCCTCATTTTCAGATAGATTCAGTCAACTTTACAACCTCTGGTTCTCATAGTGGCTTCCCAGCCACGTAGCTGCTCTCACCCTAGTTTTTATTTGCTTCCCTGAAATGAGCATTTTAACTCTGCTCAGGCAAGTCAGAGCACCATCTAGATTTTGACTCCTCTGTGCTCCTTCACTTATCTGAATTCTGCTTAAATACTCCTAATGCTATGTTGCTCACTGTCACCTTTGGCAATCAGTCTTACTGTTAGACCCTCTGATTGTGAAAATGCCTCTCTTTATAGCTGAAATCTGTTTTCTTTTAATGCCTGCCCCCTGTTGCATTCTCTGCCTTCCCAGTCCTCTTCCCACCCCATGACTGCCTTTAGGGTTTTTGTCTCCTCTGACTGCTCTCCATATTCTGCATTCCCAGGTTTTTCCTTCTTTGCTTCTCACCAGTATTCTGGTCACCCTCCACTGGGAACTCTGGTTTTTAAGGTCAGTCTTGCAATATGATACGCAGAGATCTGCCACTCACTAAAAATAAATGCGTATGGGCAAGATCCTTATCTGTCTGTTTACCTTTGCATAACCCCATCCCTAGCATAGTGGCTTGCAAATAGAGGGCTTAACCAAATGTTGTTGAATGAATGAATGAGCTCTCACTCGTGCTGATTGTTCTCTTGTCACCAGCATATCAACCTTATGAGGTTCAGGGTTTTCATCTTCATTTTACAGATGGGTAAAAAGACAGTGATTATTGACTAGTGATTGTGCTAGAAATGTCTTCCAGCCTTAATTCTGATTTCTGGGCCAGAGGTTTCAAAGTTTGCTTTGCTTTAGCAGTAGAACTCCTTTTTTTTTTTTTTTTTTTTTTTTTTTTTTTTTTTTTTTTTACAAAGTTAAGATGACACAAAACTCTGGTGCATAGAAGTTAAAACTGGAGCTGTTTTGGTAGAAACTGGGATGAGATCCAGAGCCCTATTTCCTTGGCCTTTCTCTTAAAGCCCCCGGCCTGAAAGCATTGCTGTCCCTGGCATTATCCTAGGGAGATCAGCCTTTAGTAGAACCTCGCAGAGCCTCAGGTATGATTTTTTTTTCCCACTGCATCTCATTAGGATAAGATCTTATGGCCTTGCCTAGCCCAGTTCCACCAGTCCAGATTTTCAGGTCCCTCAATTCAGAATTCAGATTTCAGTTACCATTCTTAGCATTGCTGAGAGGAAAAGACACTTACTGATTTGCATCAGCATCTGGTAAGCTACAAGCATTGTCATCATAATTATTTTTCACATCTGTTAGCTCTTGTGAAACAGGAGGTATTATCTCCACTGAGTAAAATGAGGACTAGAAAGATGAGATTGTCCTGCTGATAAATGCAGAAATTTCACTTTATCTATTTCTTGAGCTATTGCAGAGAACATACGTAGGTTTGCCAATCTTAACTCTGACTGAAGAATAACGACTTCAGCCTTTGTAAATTTCACCCTAGTCCATTTCCTCATTTGACAAATTCTCAGCATGACAAATGGTGGTTTTTCCATTTTACAGATGAAGAAATTGGTGCTCAGAGAAGACAACTTATTGAGGATGACACGCTTAATAAAAGGCAGGAGCTCAGACACAGTACTCAGGCCTTGCTTTCTGGATTGGGTTCCTGTCCTTGTCTCAAGGCAGGACAATGCAGTATTCATCTCTCCTGGAAAATAGGAATCTGGAACCTCACCTGTAGAATGGGAGTGATATGGTTTAGGTATTCTGGGGCCTCAGAGACTTCTCTCTTCAGAATCATTTTTAGGGGAAGGCTTCATTAGTTAAATTCTCTGAGATAAGGGTGAAATCTATCTCATGTTAGATTTAACATTAAGTCCATGGTTACCAAGAAATTTTAGGTGAGTGTCAGAAAGCAGTTCTAAAATCCTAAACCATCTTGCCAGAGGTCTTATTGTATGCCAGACAATGAGCTTGAATTTATTAGAGGGCCTAAATGAATCACAAGCATTATCTAAACACCAGAATTCTGAGAAGAACCACAAAGGACAGTGATATGATCCAATTCCTGAGACACCCACCCATCCCCACCCCCCTGTCATAAGTAGAGAATGCTGTGGCCATGACTAAGGAGCTGTTTTGATGTCTGGAACCCAGTGATGAGGCAGAATCTGCTTCAGGTTCTGCAGTGCAGTGCTTAGGGGATGCTGCTGGTATTGGGCCTTGGCCTGGGTATATTGTAGAAATGTCAGGCTGAGATTCCCTTTACAACGGTTTTCATAGCTACTTCCTTTTGGTATTTACAGGCCCCTTGGGAGAAAGGGGTTTCCTATATTATAACAAGGTCCGAAGGAAATACCTTGCCTACAGAGGGCAGAGTCAAATTCTAACCCAGATTCTGGTCCTGTGCCCACATTCTCACCGCTGTACATTCCAGCGTCCTTGGAATGTTTCCGTAGAACAAGGCAAATATGAAGGGGGTGGAGGGCATAGGAGCAGATCCTTTGCAGACATCCCTTTGGCCAGGCATCAAGAAGCATTTCTGAGGTAAACGGCTGGCTGAGAGTAGGCTTCTGAAATGCCCTAAGCAAGTGTATCTCTTCTCCAGCACCCTATTCTTTGCTAGCAGCTTATGTGTAAGGCAACCTCTTCCTATTTTTTTTTAAGGTTCTCCTTATCTAGAAAAAGCAGAAGATATCTAGACCAGAAGAAACCTCAAAGACCATCTAGTCTAAGAGGAAGTATCTCTGAGGAGATCCAAGTCTAGAGAGAGGTACTGGGCTTGACTCAGACCACCTAGTAAGAGCCAGAGTGGTGACTGGTACACAGGCCTCCTGAGACCTAGCCTAGGACTTCCTATTTGGCTGCCTTTTGTTCCATCCAGACAGGTACCTGGGAGCCAGCACCGCAGCAGTCCTTCTGGATTATTTCCTGCTCTGACTGTTGTTTTACTGTTTTCCAGGTGAAACCTTTGTACTAGGGAATAGTCTGGCCCGGTCCTTGGAGCCACACTCAGACTCAATGGACTCCACCTTGAAACCCACCAACCTTGTCAGCACTTCCCAAAATCTTCGAACCTCTGGGTACCGGCCTTTGCTTCCATCCTGTGGCCTCTCACTGAGTGCTGCCTCAGCTATGCGTAGACTGTGCGCCAGGGGTAAGTTTACCAGAGTTCTGGCCCTCCTGTCTCCCCTCATTCTTTCCTTACTTCCTTCATTCTTTCCTTCCTTTCTTCTTCCTGAGCTCTGGGAGGCTAGAAAGGACTTGGCTTTGTTTCACTCTGTCTGGTGGTTGGGCTAGGGTCTGGGCTTACCATTGTGCCTGGGGAGGCAACTGAAGTTCTGGGATTGACTTGAGAATAATGGTAACTATTATTACCATTATTTATAGGGCCAAAGGGACAAGGAAGAATTCATTCATTTCTTCGATGGCCACTTATTTGAAAACTGATTGGCATGGGGATGCAAAAATTGGTCACTTCTTGTCCTCAAGGAACTCACAGTATTGTGGAAGAGATACTTAAATAGGCAATTGTAAAACAACATCTCTGCAACTGCACAAATCTTAGTGCAGTTGCACAGAGATTCTCTATTCGTATAAACACTGCAAGAAGGAACACCTAACGCAAGCTAGATGTCCAGGGGCAGCGTCCTTGAGGAAGTGATGCCCTTCCTGAGGCTTGAAGGGTGACTGTATGAATGGCCCTGTCAGGAGTGGTAGGGGTGGGAGAGCTTTCCATGAGAGCACAGCATGAACAAGGGCAAAGGGAAAGAGCTAGCACAGTGTGCCAGGAACCACTGCTGTTTGGTGTTGCTGAGTCAAAGGAAAATACTGGGACTTCAAAGAGAAAAGCCTGGAAAGGTCAGGCTTATACCACCGAGGACCTTAAATGCCACATTAAAGAGTTTGGAGTTGATCTTATAGGCAATGTGAAGTTATCGAAGGCTTTTAATTAGAGGTAAGACCTAAAAAAGTTTGTTTTCAGTACATCATTAACTACTATGTTGAGAATGGATTAGAGGAGTGACAAGACTAGAGAGACCAGTTATAAGGTTATGAGCATGAGCCAGACCAGAAGTGATAAAGACCTAGATTAGGGCGGTGGTAGAAGGTTTGTAGAAGAGAGACTAGGTTTGAAACTATTCACCAGGTAAATTTAGTCAAATTTGAGGATGGTGAGGAAGAAGGGAGTGGGGATTTCTTTCAGGTTTTGAGATGAGGTGGCTGGATAAATGGTGGTGCCTAGAAGAGAACGAAGGGCAGGGAGCCCATGGATCATCTAGGTGATATTTAGAGGTGGTGGCTATTCAGATCTGGTTCTCAGGGAAGAGGACTGCGCTGTAGTTAAATATTTGGGAGTCATCAACACATAGGTGGTAGTTGAAGCTGTAGGGTGAATGGCATCCATTTCCCAGGAGTATGTATAGAATGAAAACCGTTAACTATGATGGAGTTCTGGGGACCAACAAAGTATAGGAGATAGGAACAGGGAGAAGATCCCATCTAGGAGACAAAGGAGTAGCCAAATGTGAGGAAAAACAGAAGACTTTAATATTGTGGCAGCCAGGGCAATAGGGAATGTTTTAAGGAGAGCACAGCAAAGGATCAGTAAAATAAGGATAGAGAAATAACTACTGGATTTGTAGCTTCCATGTTGGTGAAGGTTAGTGAGGGCAGATGGAAGTGGTAGGAATATCAAGGAGAGTTTGTTGAGAAAAAGAAAGATGATGACCTTCCAAAGAAGGTCTTCTGGAGTGGAAGCACACTGAGCATGCTTATCAGTAGACAACTTGAGCCTTCTAAAGAGAAGAGATGAAGAATATGGGAAAGATCAACACTGGATCTGGACAGGGTGGGGAAGGAGCAAGGCTAAGAAGAGGCTGAAGGATGGGGAACTGTAAGATTGATGTGTTGATAATCTTGTTATGTCAAGGTTATAATGGACATAAGTCACAAGACAGTTGGGAAGATAGGGTGGAGGTCAGAAAATGGCATGTTTAAAATTCTGAAGTGATGTTTAAAATTGTTCCAGGTGATGGCAAAAACCAGACAGTGAATTTGGCAATCAGTATTTGAAGTAGAGTAGATGTGAAAGTCATTGGCAGAGAGGCAAGGAAGTTAAATAGATTGCCGTTTGCCTCTGAAAATTATGGCAGGAATTGGGGTGGAGTAGAAGGCAGCTAAATACCAAAAAGTCTTCATTTAACAAGGGGTAGAAACACTGAGATTTATAGATAACAGTATGGCCTCCGAAGAACATGAGCTTTCATAGGAGGATGGTCTAAAAGTAGCGATGGGAATATAGGAGATCCACTTTCATACCCCACGGCTGGGCCTTTGGTCTTTCCCACAAAAGGCCTTATTCTTTCACAGCCCAGGAATGTGTGGGCTATAAAAGAATAAGGAGACTCCATTAGCAAGGCCTGCAATGGAAATAGGTGACCTCAGGAGAGAGTTTTCAGGAAGGCTGACAGGAAGAAGCCTGGGATGCCCTTCCCCCCCGGGAGGCAGCAAAGTAGAGCATGAGAAGCTCTGAAGTAGAGGTAGATTTGAGAGTTGATCCCCTACCTTGAGATGTGGGTAAGTCATCTGACCTCCCACATCTTCATGTTCCTCATATGCAAAATTAAGATGGTGACATCCACCTGGTCTTTCCACAGGAGTGTTAAAAGGATCTGATGGAAGCAGGGATATGGGATCGTTTTGGAAACTAACTCATTCCCCAGGTAGGAGGGCATTACTTTATTGTGATCTTCTCCAAGGCCTGTTTCCAATAGGAGTGCCTCATGTGGATCTGGCCTCAGGTGTCACTGTTGTCCCCAGGCATCTTTACTCTTCCTTTGGAATACATTGAGTCTGTTGGCCAGGTCACGGTCTATACCTTTTCTGATCCCAATAAGACTATGAAAGGATTCCATTCAGTTGACCCTAAAATTGTTTCTCTCATAGAATTTAATGGATATCAAGTCTATCCCCTCTTATTTCATCATCCAGGATGATTGGGCATCTGTTTGTTAGTCTCTCCTCTGTGGAGGTGCCTCACCTGCCTTAGTCATTCTCAGATTGAGACCCTCTCCCTTCACCAGCTATACCCATTGGGTGGAGGGGGAGAACTTTGATATAGTTTGTCTGAAAAATTGGGAATAGGAAAAGATAGAGACAGGCCATAACTCATCTCCTTCCTGCCTGTGTGGTCTTGGGCAAGTCCCTTCCCTTCTCTAAGCCTCACTTCTCTCATCTCTAAACTGAAGATGATAATTCCTTCAGGAGCTATTTTTAGGGTTAAATGAGTGGACGGTAGCGGGAATTCTTTATAATGTTCATATAACAGACCTCTCTTCACCGCTCACCACTACCGCCTGGTGCATGCCACAGTCAGCTCTTATCTGGACTATTGTAGGAGACTCCTTTACAACTTGTCTCCTTCACTTGTCCTTGACCCCTAACACCTATTATGAACACAGACTCCTGTGCTCAAACTTAATTCATGTCACTCAGAAAAGCTTCTGGTCTTATAGTGGCTTACAAGGTCTTCTGTTACCTCACCACCACTTCCTTGCCCAGCACACACATACACGCCTCTGAGATGTTATTCCTGCCACTTTTCCTCATTCACTCTGCTCTGGCACATTGCCTCCCTGCTCAACTCTAAATATGCTCATCACTCTCTGCCTAAAGGTCTTTGCTCAAATGTCTTCATCTCCGAAAAGTGTACATTCTAATAGGAATAGACTAACAAACACATAATATATAATAGAATTATATATGTGAATATATATGTGTTTATAATATATACTAGAGGCCCAGTGCATGAAATTTGTGCATGGGGGTGTGTGTCCCTCAGCCCAACCTGCACCCTCTCCAATCTGGGACTCCTCGAAGGATGTCTGCCTGCCCATTTAGGCCTGATCCAGTCACCCCCTAACCACTCCCCTGCCAGCCTGATTGATACCTAACTGCTCCCCTGCCAGCCTGTTTGCCCCTAACTGCCCTCCCCTGCAGGCCTGGTCACCCCTAACTGCCTTTCCCCTGCAGGCCTGATTGCCCACAACTGCCCTTCCTTGCAGACCTGGTCCCTCTCAATTGCCCTCCCCTGCTGGGCAAATTGTGGTGGCCATCTTGTGTCCACATGGGGGCAGCTATCTTGTGTGTTGGAATGATGGTAATTTGGATATTATTCTTTTATTAGATAGGATAGAGGCTTGTGCATGGCTGGGGGCCAGCTGGTTTGCCCTGAAAGGTGTCCTGGAACAGGGTTGGGGTTCCCTTGGGGCATGGGGCAGCCTGGGTGAGGGGCCTGTGGTGGTTTTCAAGCTGGCCACGCCCCAGGCAACCCAAGCAGAGGCCCTGGTATCTGGGATTTATTTATCTTCCATAATTGAAACTTTGTAGCCTTGAGTGGAGCAAAGTCTCCTGCTTGCTCCATAGCTATAGCCATTTTTGTTGGGATTTATTTATCTTATATAATTGAAACTTTGTAGCCTTAAGTGGAGGCCAAGGCAGGCCAGGCAAGTGAAAAGCTTGGCTTCCTTCATTGCCAGGGAAACCCAAGCCTCCTGCTCTCTTTGTGGCCACAGCCATCTTGGTTGGATTAATTTGCATACTCGCTCCTGATTGGCTGGTGGGCATGGCTTGAAGTTATAGCAGAGGTATGGTCAATTTGCATATTATTATTTTATTAGATAGGATATGTATATGTGAATAATACTCTGTGTGTGTGTGTGTGTGTGTGTGTGTGTGTGTGTGTATGATTTCTAGCTTCCCTTGGGTAGAGGAATTAGCTAAGATGACCCAAAAAGGACACTCCATTGTATATCTTTGTTCTGCTCTCCATAATCTCTGAGTTGGATTCTGTCTTAGCATCACAGGGGACTTTCAGGGCAGGGAGAAGTGGCTTGGTATAGAGAGTTATTTCCAACTTCCTGTTACTACCACCTCTAAAAAGCCAACGGAATTTCTGTGGCTCTAATCCAGCACACTTCTCCCCTGGTCTGCACAGTGCCCAGCCCCAAGCTTCATCGCAGAGGCATGACTGGTTAAATCATTGGCCATTATGATTGAGCTCAATCTCCAGCCTCTCCCTTCCCCAGGAGTTTGGAGGAAAGTTCAACTCTCTAGCCATCTAGTTTGTTCTTCTGGCAACCAACTTCCATCTTTAGGGTCTTTCCAATAATCACCTCATTGATATACTCATAATGAAAAGGGCTCATTCTAAATAACCTTTCTTTATCTCACCACTTGGGAAATTTAAAGGATTTTAAGAGTTCTGTGCCATAAATGAGTATAAAGACCAAATATGTATGTTTCATATTAGAAATCACAATATCATAAGGACATAGCAGGGGGGAAATAGAAGACCTAGATGCATAAAATTATTTTAGGTAGTCATATGTGCTGGAAAGAAAAAACAAAAACTATAGAGTAGTGGGGTTGAGAGTGACTGTGAGTGTCCCCCACCCCCGTGTCCCATGTGGTTCAGGTTCAGGTTTGGGTTCTGGAGGAGACAGCACACAAATGAAAGAGACTAGACTAGAAAATATAAATTTGGGAATTGGGGGCCAGGCGGGAGCCCAGCTCAAGAGAAAGGACTAGGCTTTGCTCTGGCCTTGCTATTCCTTTTATTTAGGTTTTGGGATACACCATAGCCCTTAGGCAGGCAATTTCAATGATAGCCAATCAGCAAGGATTTACATAAAACTAAAAGGTGGAAGTTGCTTCAGCTACCAGTGTCTCGACTAAACTGTGGATGCATAGCTCTGACCTTTCGGAGCTCAACGTCTTCAACCTTCCAGATTCCTTGTCAACACCTCTCTGCTAGTGAAGACTATGGGCAGCTTCCAACAAGTGACAATGGGGAATGAAGTACTTTTACTAGTAGATCAGGGAAAGCCACTCTGAGGAATTGGTATTTGAGATGAGACCCAAATGTTGAGAAGGAATTGAGTATACAAAGATCTGGAAAAAGAGCATGCCAGACAAAGGAAATTACAGGTCGAAGAATAACAGCATAGCCTGTTCAAGTAGCAGCAAGAAAACTGGCTTGTCTGGATTATTGTGAGGGAAAGGTGGCGCAGAGCCTGGGACGTGAGGTCAGAAGGAGGAAGGGCCAGGTGATAGGGCAACTGCAAGGCCAAGGAGTTGAAATGTCCTGTCAGGTGTGATGGGAGGCCAATGCATGGAGTTTTTAGGGACTGACACCATCCAGTTCCTTTTTAGGCTGCTTTGACTGCTTTCTCGATAATAGATTATTAGGTAATGTGATGGGAGAAGTGTGTAGAGGTTAAGCTGTAACGAGGGGTACACGAAATGCTTTGTGAGGCCAGTTATTTCCATGGAAAAGTTTCATAGAGGAGCTGGTCCTTGACGTCATCTCTTGCTTGCTAAGTTGGGGTTTGCCAAAGAAAAGAAATTGAAGGGAGAGGAGAGACATATTCTAGGAAGAGGGATGTGAGGAACCAGAGATCTGTGGCAGGTGATGATCAAAATAGAAATCCCAACTCCCACAGGAAAGTGGCGATTGAGATATAAGCTCTAAGCAGAGCACTAAAGTAATGCTGAGGCTTCTGGAAGAAAAAGCAAAACTTTCTGTCTCTGTACATCAGCTAGAGTGAGGTCAGCTCTTCGCCAGGGTTTTATCCTCCACTTTTTTCTCCCTAGACCCCAAGAATTGCGCTCTGCTCTTGCCCAGTTCCCAAGGTCTCTCCAGTAATGGTCACCAGAACCACAGCAAAAGCAGTTTCACCCACCAGCCCCACACCGAACTAAGTAAGCCCATTACCTCATTTACCCTGACTCTAGTCCAGGATGAGTCATAGCCTCAGTGTAAAATTCCTTTGATTTTCAAAATCAGATCTACCCATAAAGAACAAAGATTTAACTTACGAAGACCCTTTGTGGAAACCCTCCCTCCCTCTGGTGCCACTGGTCCCTCTGCTGTTAGCTCACCCATAGGGCCTTTCAGGACACACCGAGGAGAGTGGTGGGGATTTCAAACCAGTTCCCACCCATGATGCCAGCTGTCCCTCTGTCCTGCAGGATCGGACCGATACCTGGAAAGCCGGGATGCCTCTCGAATGAGTGCCCGGGACCCATCCTCATGGACAGTCGAGGATGTGATGCAGTTTGTTCGGGAAGCTGATCCTCAGCTTGGGCCCCACGCCGACCTTTTTCGTAAACACGTAGGTGCCCCTGCCTGATCTCCGTCGGGTTCACTGGGAGAATTGCTTCCGTAGCCTGTAGACTCCTAAGGGCACGGACTATACATTTGTTCCAGGTCCCTTGATACAGCTCAGGAGACCACACAGACTTAGGGACAGAATCTTGGGTCTCGGTCAACCCTCAATGGGCACTGAGTTCAGCCTACTCCGCTGGTGTGAGATCTGATGCAGCCACATTCCTGCTGGCTGTGCGCCCTGTGGGCTCTGCAGCAGGGACAGGCCTTCCTCTTCCTAGGACGCTGCTCTCTCACCTGCCAGCCTTGGCCTGGGAATCAGGGGCCTCAGCCCACGTTAAAGAGTCCCTGCCAAGTGGCCCCGAGCTCTCAGGCCCTCGTCTTCTCCTAGCCTCTCACACATCTCTCCCAGTGGCCAATGGCCCTGTGGCCAGGGACTACTCCTAATTCTGATTTGAGGCACAAGACCATTTCCCCGGAGCCCCTGCTGCTTGGTGCAGTCCTCCCCTGTGGGCACTCAGAACAGAATTGCTCCCTTCATTGGTCATGTAAACTTCCATGCCAGGTGGTTTGGAGGGCGCTCTTAGCTCAGAGCTGCCTGGTAGGTGCCTGCTCTGTGTCTAGCTCACACAGATGGTCCCTGCCACTTAGGAAGGAGGAGGACTCAGAATGACAGGGTCATATACAGCCGTGAAAAGTGACACGTACACTGACTGGGGAGGCTTCCTAGAGGAGATGAAACTGAGCTGGACTCAGGTCTGGGAGGGTTCAGTGCAGAAAGGAAACGGGTGCAAACATGTGAAGAGCTCAGCGGGTGGGCTCAGCAGTAGCTGTTTGCGAGGAGGGGTGTTGGAGACAAAAAGTGGGAGACCAGGGAGGCTTCAGCGTCACAGCAGGTCCACTGGACCCCATGTGGCTGTACTTCCCTGGGGTGGTCAGACCAGCCAGGCCTCTGATGGCGCCTCTCCCACGCCCCGCAGGAGATCGACGGCAAGGCGCTGCTCCTGCTGCGCAGCGACGTGATGATGAAGTACATGGGGCTGAAGCTGGGGCCCGCGCTCAAGCTCTCCTACCACATTGACCGGCTGAAGCAGGGCAAGTTCTGAGCAGAGGACGCGGCCGACCGCTGAGGGGTGGAGCAGACAGGGCAGCATTCTCCAGCCAGCAGCCGGCTCCCGGTGGTTGGTGGCACTTGGCGCACCTCAGGACTGCAGGAGGCTGTGCGGAGCCCCCACTGCTGCCCTCCATGTCCTTCCGTGAAGGGCTGAGGAGGGGAGTGCTGGGCCCAGGGCTGACGCTGCTCTTCCCCTCAGGCCTGCCTCTGTTCTGAGGCCCCTCTATTTATTTCCCAGGTCCGGCCGGCCTCAGAAGTTTAGACTGGCCACCTGCCATGTGATGGCAAGGGGTAGACCCCTGAGGCCTCAGAAGATGGGGCCCTGAACTGACACTCGTGCCCAGTCCCTTACCACCTGCTGGGCACCCACTGCCCCACATCTCCTGCCTTCTACAAAATACCCAGATTCCAAACTCATGGTGCAAGCCTCTACCTTTTTTAAAAAAAATATATCATTTTGTATTGTTATTTATTGTTTCTGGCACTTGGGCAAGCCCTTCAGTTCCTACTCCTCACTCCAAACATGGGTTTTCAGGAGGAGCAAGACTGCCCGGCCCGGGTCCCAGAGCGGTGTGGCCCCTTCACAGAGGACATTTCCTCGGGGACTTTCTCTTTGGGACAGACAGACCCAGAAAGCCTTGACCACATCACTCAGTGTTGGGAGGAGAGGATCCCTGTCAGCTTCCCCTCTCTATCTTTCTGGGCCCTTCGCCCAGCCTCACCCATGGGGTGGGAGTCCCTGCCCACACTGACCCAGCACAGCTCCTCGCCCTGGCCAGAACGGCTGCCACAGAAGGTCGGGCCAGTGATTTTAGGCCGAGAAGCCCCTAGGGTGGTAGGAGGAAAGGGTCTCCAGGCAGGAGTCTGGCGGCACCCACTCGGCTGTCCACACGCTTCCTTCGCAACCGGTCAGCACAGCTGCCCTGCTGCCATCTGGACTTATTTTCTGTTGACTTGTTTATAAATAAAAAGCAATATAGATGCCAGTGTCTTTTTAATCAACAGCCAAATCACTGTTTTCCAGTGGGCAGGTCAGTCTTTCCTCATGGTCTTAGGAGCTTGGACAAGATGATCCCTGAGTTCTTTTAATTCCAGCAAATGCTTAACGAACAGGAAATTGGCCAGGTTACCCCTGAGGCCCAACACTGCATGCCAGCAAGACAGCGGTGCGCACAGCAGCTCCTCGAGCCTGAGCTGGGAGAACAGCAGCTCCAAGGAGCCTCTGTGGCTGGGCTCATCCACATCCTCAGCAAGGAGAGTGCACACTGACTGGGCCAGGGGCAGGTGCCCCAGGCCAGGGCCACACACCCGTTTCTCACGGATGGCAGAGGTGGTGTAGGGGCAGCAGCATAGTTCAGTACAACCTGAGAGTGTCACTGTGGGCCCCACACTGCTCTGCATGAGTTAGAATGAGCTCATTTAATCCTCACAACAAACCCCTTTTGTAGATGAGGAAAGAGAAGCTCAGATCACAGCCAGGAAGTGTTAGAGTAGACATTTGAAGCCAAGTAACCCGACTTCAGGGCCACAGCCGAGGTTCCCGCCAGTCCAGCCCTTCGCTGTGGCACTCTGGGTCAGTCATTTCCTTTCTATGAGCCCATGTGCCAGAGGATGGGACGGAGAGGGGTGGGGGAGACTGGGTAGAGAGACTTCTGAGGGCAAGGGCATACTTGCCAGCTCTTGGCAGTGACTGGTTCTGACATCCTGATGAACTTAGAGTGCCCTTCAATGCTGCCACTGTGGGCTTCTAACCGTGGTCTCCACAAAGCAGCAGAGGGTCAGTGCTGCCAAGCCAGAGTAGGCACAGTTTTCCACAGACTCCTGGACATTGGATCCGGTAGGCTGTGCTGCTCATCCCGGGTGCTCCCCATACCGGCCTTGGCCTATTGTTCAGGACTCCTTACCTCGGGCATAGAGAAGGGTCTGGTGTCAGGGAGCCCTGGACCCAGCTGTGTGCACTCTGACCCACCCTGGAGGTAGCTGAGCCCAGTTGGATCCTGGGGTTGATGACTGAAGGGAGCCTTGGGGGGCACTAGGGGGCCTGCATGGCACTAGGCCTAGAGAAACATTCCAGAGAAAGAGAGGACACCTCCAGCCCCGGGGTTCTGGGAGCTGTCCCAAGGGATCCCTGGGGCCAAGCTGGTGTATGTTCACAGAGAGGGTAGGGGTGGAGGTGGAGGAAGCATCCTACTGAGGGATTTCCCACCCTTGCTGCCCAGTGCCTGAGGCTGGCCAAGAAGGCATTATTGGCTCTCATGAGCTCACAGAGGTGTAGTTGCACAGGCCCCGCCCACTTCCTGCAGCCTTGGTTCTTGCTTCCACCCCACACCAAGCTCCCAAGTGCCCTAGGGAGCCGCTGGCCAAGGATCAGGGAGCTGTGGGAGCTCAGGCCACTACCTCCCAGGAAGAGCAAGGACATGAGGGTCATAGGCCTCCCTTGTCCTTCTATTCCTGTTGGTCCTGAATGCCCCCACCCCAGCTTTGGTGGCCCCCAGGCCCTGACAACTTCAAGGATCCAATGTGAAAAGATGCAGGCTGCTGGTACCTGCCACACCGACCAGAAGCTGGGTGTGGGTGGGTAAGTGGAAGGCTGGTGTGGAGGGCACAGCTCGGGATCAAGGTCTCTGGCCTGGCGGGAGGCTGGAGGGGGGCGGGGGATAGGGCCCCCGCTCTGCCCCTCACTCTGCCCCTCCTCACTTACGCTCTCTGAACCAAAAGGAGGACTCAGTCTAAGCTAGTTCTTAGGAAGGGTCCACGAGGCTCCGCAAGTTATATCTGCAAAGCCCATTCTTCTGGGGAGAGGCCATGGCTTTCATCAGCGTGCCCAAAGCATAAAACCTGCTCTACAGCCCTCTGACCGAGCCCTGCCCATTTCAGAACCATTCTGGACACACACCAGGTTCAGACCAAGCAAGCAGAAATAGCAGCAGAAATAGCAGTGGGGCCACAGTCAGGCCTCAGAGTCCTAGTCCCCTCTGTCCCTCTTTGGGCATATCTCCTGTCTTCTCTCTGGACTGGAGGGGCAGGCTCTCATGCTCTGTTCTCCGACTCAGCCCTGTCTGACTCCTCTTTCCTGTCCCAGGCCCGGGGTGGCTGGCAGGCCCCTTCCTGCTAGCCCTCTGCCCTCCCTCTCATTCTGGCCCTCCCCAGCCCCTGCCCATCTGTGAACCTCCCAGGAGCTTTGGCACCCCTGTGGTCCCCTGGAGGGCCTGGGCCACGCTGAGAGCCCAGGGCCCTGGGAAGAGCAGCCTGCAGGAAGGAATCCCGGAAGCCCTTCTGAGGGAGACCCCTCCAGGGGCCCCCAGGACGAGATCAGCACAAACAGGTGCAGGAGCCCCTCATGGAGCCCCCAGACAAGCAGTTCCTGCAGGAGCTCCTCACAGAAGAGTCCCCGCCTGAGGACTCAGGCCTGGAGGGGGCTCCCAGCACACATGTCCTCTACGTGGGCCACCTGAACCCCCAGTTCTCAGTGCCGGTGCTCACCTGCCTGCTCCGAGACACCCTGGAGCGGCTGGAGCTGCCGGTGGCGCGGGAGCACATCGAAGTGGTGAGGCGGCCGCGGAAGGCCTACGCCCTGGTGCAGGTGGCCACCTCTGAGGACATCCTGGCCTCCCTCCGCGGCCGCCTGCAGGCTGCCTTGGAGGAGCACCAGATCATCCAGGAGCTGGCGGCCCGCGGGAAGGAGCTGGTATTGGGCGACAGCCGTGAGCCCACACACCACAGGGAGGTAAGTGAGACATTCTCGGAGCCACCAGCCTGCAAGCCCCGAGCCTCACCCAGGGGTCCGGGTATGGACTGCCTGCACTGCCATCCATCGGTGGAAGGGCATCTTTGAGAAACTGGGGACAGATCTGCAAACTTGGGGACTACTACCCCCCCCCCCCAAAAAAAAAAATGGCCTTCAGCGGAGGGACACTTAGCCTCCAGCCAGAAGCATGTGTAGAAAGGCAGATATATGGGATTCCTCCCTGGGTCCTCTGCACCCCAGCCTCAGGTCCCAAAGGTCCTCATTTCCTCCCTGGACCACCTCATTCAGCTGACAAACACCAGCAGCCGCTCTATGCCAGACTGTAAAGTAGGGAGCCAGGGCTCAGCCCTGCCCTCAAGGAGCCCTGTATCTATTGTATAAGCAGAGCCAGACATGGCCGACAAAGCTGCCTGGAGGCCTCCCGGAGCTGCTGGGAACAAATGAGCAGGGGGAGTGAAAGCCGGGCTGGGACTTAGGGAGTGGGGCTGGCATTCTGGGCCGAGGAACACGGCCCATACAGAGGAACAGGTGGGGAGGGGAATGTTCCATGCAGCAGGCAGGCCAAGTGCTGTCCCTGGAGCTCAAGCTGCAGGCTGCAGAAAGAACAAAGGAAGGAAGAGCAGGGGCCAGGCCACGCAGGGCGGAGAGACCCAGTCAGTGGGACTGAAAGGTTGGCTTCTACAGGGAACGTGAGGGAACAGTCGCCTCCCTGAGGCCGGGCAGGTCACTCCATGAGACAGGTGATGTGGTTTATCTCTCCTTTTGGGGTGAAAATGCCTGTGTTTAAACTGCTGTAGAACTACTCAGCTCTGTGACTTGCACTTCAAGATCAGTGAGCCTGATTTCATGTTTGTATGACAGTTTCTCACATTTTTATACTCCTGTCTTTTCTGAGCACTGCAGGGCAGAGAGGAACATGGCCCTCATTGCCATGCCCCTGCCCACACTGAGCTCCCAGGGCTGGAGGCCTCTTCCAGAGCCCAGCAGGCAGGGAGTCCAGGGAGGGGCCGCTAGGGGGAGAGCCCCTGGACAGAGCAGAAATGATGGAAAGGGCCTTGGGAGGGCCTGAGGAAAGCTGAAGTTCAGGAGGGCTGGCCAGTGGTCCAGAAAGTGATCAGCAAGGGTTTCAGGAAGATCAGGAAGGGGGTGGAGTCTCAAGGGCCCCTCTCAGTTCAGAGACCTGAAGCTGTCACATGGGACCTTAGGTATCTCCTGGTGACCCAGGCCTGGGCCTCAGAGATCTGTCCCAACCAACTGGGAAGAGATTGACCCAGAGGCGTCACAGCTTCCAGCCTGGGAAGGACAGCTCTTACCCGCCATGCATTTCACAGTCCACCTGGAAAGAGAGAAGTCCAGCCGGGAAGAACCAGTGGCTGGCTCCAACCCTTGATCTAGCAGCCTTTCACTCTGCCTGGGAGGGAGCACGGGGATTCCTCAGCGGGCTGGGCCCCGGGGTGGTGGGAGGTAGGAGTTCTGGAAGCCTGTCCTTGTTTGCTGCCCGGCTCAGGGACTCTTGCTCCAAACCAGCAGGAGGAGAACAGAGGCCCAAGTCCTGGCCCCAGCCCAGGCCCCAGCCCAGGCCCCAGCCGCCCACCTGCCAGGCACACCAACGCCCCACCAGTCCAGGCTCTGGAGTGGCCTAGCTCCACGCACCAACCCAACTGCACACGCTCGGACAGCGCCATCGTGCACCAGGAGATCCAGGGCCAGGAGCGGCTTTTCCAGGGCGCCTTCCTGGGCAACGAGACGCGCATCATGGAGTTTAAGAGGGGCGGCGGCGAGTACCTGAGCCTGGCCTTCAAGCACCACCTGCGGCGCTACGTGTGCGCCTTCCTCAACAGCCAGGGCGGCAGCCTGCTGGTGGGCGTGGAGGACAGCGGGCTCGTGCGGGGCGTCCGCTGCGGCCACCACGAGGAGGACCGCGTGCGCCTGCTGGTGGACTCCGTCCTGCAGGGCTTCAGGCCGCAGGTCTTCCCCGACGCCTACACGCTCACGTTCATCCCGGTGGTCAACACCTCCGCCGGCGGCACGCCCCTCAAGGTGAGCCGCGGAGCAGGAAGGTCTCTGGGGCTGTGTTGTCATCTGTCATCTCATCACTCTGCAGTGATGGCCCACATCCACTCTGCTGAGCGGTGCTGGGCAGTGCTGGGCAGGAGGTGGCGCAAAGGGGAGGCCGGGAAATGGTGATGAGAAGAGAGACCTGGCCTAGCCCTGCCCCAGCCCCACAAGCTGTCCCCAGGAGCCGGAAGCCAGGTCCAAAGTAGGGCAGGATGTGGGCTGCACACACTCCCGTGCAGCACCCAGAGCTGTTGTTGCCCTTGGCCAGGTGATCCGCCTGAGCGTGCACGCCCCCAAGGCCCAGGCTGAGCCGCAGCTCTACGAGACAGACCTGGGGGAGGTGTTCCTGCGGCGTGAGGGGAGCATCCAGGGCCCGCTGGCCGTCCACGCCATCCAGGAGTGGTGCAGACAGGTAAGTGGCAAGGCTGGTCAGCGGAGCAGTCCTGAGCAAGCCCTCAGGTTTCCCTTGATGCTCCATTGCCTTGTGAGTGTGCCCGAGGGGCGGAATTGAAATAACCCTACCACCTGTCATAGTCCACCATTGCGTGGCTGGGGGAGTCTGCAGAGTAGAATATTGAGAAGTTTTAAGACAACCTGAGGGCTGTGTCCATTTTGGGGGAGGCCCTCAAGATAATGGGCAGGGAGTGCTTGTCATAATTCCAAGCAAAAGCCTTTTCAAGAGGGAAACATCAGGTGGCAGACAAGCAGAGGAAGGCAAGGTGCTGATGGAGAGAGAGGGCGTTGCGGGAGGAGGGGCTGCCAACCTGAGCCTACCTCTGATACTGGAGGAAGCTGCAGAGGACAGGTCATCCCAGGGCTTGGGATGCTCAGCTTCCCTCCAGACCCCAGGGCTGACTCCATCAGGGGTGTCTGCGTGGCCCGGGGACCAGGCTTCCCCACCTGGCAGTGCCAATCCGGTGCCAGAGGCCTTGAGCAGGCCCCCCAGGCTCTCTGGGCCTTCCCTCCTCCATCAGTTCAATCCTGGGTGGAGTGTGTGTGGACCTGAGATGATGTCAGCTTAGACTGCGGTTTCTACCATGCCCCCTCAGAAGTGGACAGCGGAGCTGAGCAAGCTGGAGGAGAGGGTGAAGGTGCTGACGGCCGAGAAGGAGCAGCTCCAGCAACGGCTGCAGCAGCGCAGGCCCATCTCCTGCACCTGCTGCGTCCTGTGAGGGCCCCACGGGCAAGTGAGCGCAGGGATGAATCTGGCACTCTCCCCGGGAGATACAGGGACTGCCTACTTGAGCCAAAGACCTTCCAATAAACCCATCTGGTTGCTCAGAGGGGGACGGGAGCACCAGGCTTCCTTGCTCCTTCAGCAGAATTGCACACACAGGCTGGTCCTATGTGGCTTCAATCCTGAGCAGACTCCGTGCAGTGCAGCTAATGAATTGCGCTTAGCATAAGCCCCAAGGAACCTCACCTTCAGAAAAAAACCTGTAAAAACTTGGCCAGGCTATCCTGGGGCTGGGCTAGAAGGGACTGTCTCTGTTCCCAAGATGCTCATCTTGCCCAGGCCGTGGTCTGACTCCAGTTGGCAGACAGATCAGAACGGAATTTATCTTGGGAAATCCCCTCTGCAGATGGCAAGGCACCTCGGTTACAGAGCAAGCAGGCAGCCCCAGCCCTGGCATGCTGGAACTGTGGTTCTCATAGCTCTTCAATAAATTGCAGGGACCTGGAGCAAGAATGATTATTTCCAGAACATCTGGCCAGCCAGTTGGTAGCCGAGTCATGAGTCACATGCCTAGTCTCCCCTCTGTCCAGGAGGCCAAGCCAGCCCTGGGCTCCTACTACAGAGATGAGGGGAGGGGCCCAGAGGGTCAGGTTCCAGTCCAGCCCTGCGTTAATGGCCGGTACCTTGGGGGGAAGTGCTACCTCTCAGATAGTAGCAGTGCACTGCTCATCCTCAGGTACCCTGCTTCTCAGCACACAGGCACCTGCACAAAGAGGGCCTGACTTCCATTCCGAGCACCCTCCGCCACTGGGAGTCCTGCTCAGCCATTGCCCCACCACCAGCAGAGCTAGAGGCTATAAAGCCAACGTCTGACCAGGACAGGTCTGGACTCAAAGCCCTTCAAGGGCTCCCCATTACATTGAGAGCAAAGGCCAAACCATGGTCTACTCTACACAGCTCTTCCTGACCTCCTCCCCTTGTGCATGCATTCCAGCTACACTGAGCACCTTTCATTACTCGTCTCAGGGCCTTTGCACTAGCTGCCTTCCCTGCCTGAAATGCTCCTCCCCAGACAGCTGCTTGACTCATGTCCCCCCCATCCCCCCATTTTGAATGACACCCCTTTCCTGCTTACATGCAAGATGCTAGCCCAGGCATCAGGATCCTGACATGCTTACTGGGAGAGTTGATTTCTCAAAGGCAGGTTAAGTCACGTTGTAGCCAAGCTGCTCTGGGCAGCCGAGAACCGGCCCCGGCCACTGGGTTTGGACACCAGAGAAACTTGGCCAGGTGTCCTCTCCCAAAAGCTCTGTGCACTGATCAGTGGACACCAGGCACGGGAGGCTGCCCTCCTGGGCATTTCTCGGCTTCGGCCTCATCTGCCAAGCTGGGTGGCAGGGTCACTCAGGTTTCAGGAGCCCTGGAAAGGCATCTGGGTCCTTTTTAGAAAGGCCATGCGAGCAGCCAGCACCTAACAACTATCATTTGAGGTACTTTTATAGGGCTCTAGAGGCAGGAATGTCTAACCATTGCGAGTGTTTGCAAACCTCATACCAGCCAAGTCCTCACTGTTCCAGGGAGCGCTGTCACCAACGGGCATGTCAGAACCGTTTTGAGAACGGCTTCTATATGGAACCACCGGCTAGGAAAAGAGGTTACAAGCCCCCCCAACCAGCCACATTCGAAGTACAAGATGAGTATGGAGACCTCTGAGGGGACATTTTATTCTGGCCCAGGAGGATCGGAGATGAGGCAGCCAGCTGCTCTGGGTCCGGGGACACCAGCTCTGGCCTCAGCGGCAACGGTGGCCTCGGAAGACTAAAAAGGAACCCACTTCTTTTCAGACGCATGTATTTATTTCAGAGAGGGAGAGGGAGAGGGAAGAGAGAGAGAAACATCAATGATGAGAATCACCGATGGGCTACTTCCTGCACACCCCACACTGGGGATGTGCCCTGACTGGGAATTGAACCATGACCTCCTGGTTCATAGGGCAATGCCCAACCACTGAGTCATGCCGGCTGGACAAGAAACCCATCTCTTTTCTGGATCTCTGATGGGGCAAAGTGTGAGGAACATTTTCTCCCCAATCCCTAATGTCCACGAGTGGATGTTGTTGACCACTGAGACAGGTAACCCAGCCTGAGCTGAGCTCTGCTCACTCTGAGGAGACAGCTGTGAGCAGGTGTGCTCAGCAGCCAGAAGGTGTGTGCCAATGCCACCAACATACCACAAGGAGCATGAACTCAGTATCGCAGTTTACTTTGAAGGAAAACCACCCAGGAGCTAGGGGAGCAGGAGGACCTGCAGGGGACAAAGCAGTGCCACGCCGTCCGGCTACGTGCATGTGGGGCCAGGTCCCTGCTCGGAAGCGGGACGGCCTCCATAAACACGCATACTCCCCCTTCCCAAGCTCACAGCGCACATGCATCCATGTTACTTCGAATTTCTATCTTTAAATGCTGAGAATCTAAATTTGAAGTCTTTTGGGAAATTCTGGACCCCATTAGAAGGAAGGGCTCCTTTCTAATTTTTAGACTATCAGGTCAGCCACGTAAGACGGCTCACCTGGAGGAGAGCCCAGGGCGGGCGCTCCGGTGGCCGGAGGCACACAGGCATGCCCGGCAGCACACACTTCCCACCTGCCAGTACGCGCAGAGCATGACAAACCAAGCAAGTCTCTGTTCTGCATTATTTATTTCTTAAGTTAGAATTTACACCAAGTCCAGCCAGAACAAGGGCACACAGCTGTACCCGCCGTTACGTCACGTAAAGAAAATAGGTTTTCATATTGCCTTTCAACTGCAGTAACACCATCCCGGAAGGAGAAGTCCCTCAAGCAAAGCTGTCGGTATGTGAGAGGGTCTTAGAGGCAGCTTCCCCACAAGAGTCTGTTCTTCTCTGAGTGACCCCTTGATGCAAGGAGCGCTTCCCAGCCCCAGAAGAGACGCCCCGCCGGAGGACAGGGATTCTCAAACCATGCTTCAGAGACAGGCTTTCTGCCGTTCATGTGACACCAAGCTGACTGTCCCTCGGACAGCGAGTACCAGCCACATTTGGCACCGAGAGTGCCCAGGCGCGGGCAGTTTCTGGTTTCGCTGCTCTTGGCAGCAAGCCCGCAGGTCACCAGCACCAAGGGTGTAAGCATCGGCTAAAATTACCCTCCATGCGCACCAAGCGCACGCGGCACGCTCTTGAGAATGGCCTAGGCCTCCCTGGGGGAGCGGGAGGCCACACACTCAAGTCCACAGTGACTCGAGGTGGCTGCAGAGACGAGGCGCTCGGCGGGCACCCCAGCCACCCCGTCACCGCTCCTGCGATGTCCCGCCTCCCGTCTGAGGCTGGGGCTGAGAGGGAGAGTCAACACCAGGCAGCCACCGTGCAGGAGCCGATACACATGATGCGACATGCAGGCCACAGTCTTCCCAATACCCTTCCCCATAATAAAATATTCTTAATAAAAACATAATTTAAAGGAAGTGTCAAAAGCCGAGTGTAAAATCAAGCTGCAAACTCCCGAAGTCTGGAGGCTCTCTTGAAGAATCACCCCTGCTTAAAAACAAACAAAAAAAGGAAATTAGCAATTACAGGAGGTATGCATTGTGAAAGTGGGAAAGTCAGAATCTGGAGTCAGCTGCCGTGGTCAAACGGACTTCTCTGTTTCTCATGAAGTCCGGGGTAGGAGCCTGACATGAATAATTACCAGCTAAATGTGTCATTCCCATAGAGCCACGTGTTTTCGAGATCTTACAGGGACCTCCACATCTGCCCCAATACAAGTGCGCTCTTCAGAGCATCCAGCCTCACAGTGCCGGGGACTGAGCTCTCCACTGAGGGGAGAAGGCCCTACCACTGACCAAATGCATCCCTTTCCTGCCCCAGGCCTTCCCTGTGCAGCTTTAGCCTGTCAGCCTCGGCACACTGTCGGGTGGAGAGCACTGCCCGGCTCAGTCATCTGAGCAGGACTTCCTACGCTTCATGGCAGTGCCCACACCTACTTCACTTTACATACTTACAAGTCCTGTCACTACAAAGACAAACATTCAAAGTTTGCTCAATAACTACTTGAATTTTAAGGGATTTCCAGAATAAGCAGCAAACAATATAAAAGTGTTAGAGGTGGGTAACTGCATGACTGGGCAGAGCAGGTGGGTGACTGCATGTACTGGGCAGAGCATACTTGGAGGGCTCTCACCCACTTGATACCCACAATGACCGTGCCATTTTCATTCTCTGGCAGATAAAAATTTTAACACTAACCTCATGGTATTCTAATAATTCTAGTGTTATCACCATTACAAAAACAAACAATAAAAACCTGAAGCTTAAAAATAGCACATACGTTACCATCAGTCATGATTTATTGAGGGAAACTTCAGTTCGGTGATCTCGGAGTCAGGGGAGCTGCTTCCGCTCCTGTCACTGTAGGTGTCCCTGAGAATCAGACAGTTTACTCATCACTTCCCACCAAAAACCCGCCTGCTTCCCTGCTTCTGTAAGCACTGCGCCCGTAAGGACACTTCAGAAGGACTCTCTACTGCATTGCATATTTAGCATAGAGCTATAGAGCTTCTAGTTACAAAGGCACACATTCAAGCTTTGCTGCAGCCACCATACCTTAGGCCCCAATCCAGGGTGACTAACTGGTTCGATGTTAAGGTGCACAGCGGCTGACAACTCAGCCGGCACCCTGGGAAAAATCAGTTCCCCTGGGACCACAGGGTCCTACTTAGTCACAGGGTCCTACTTAGCATTGGAACCCCAATGCTACAGAGGGGGCACTCGGCAGTGCTGGGGCAGGTCACGGGTGGCACAGACGCAGCCTGAGGAAACCCAGGGACGAGAGGTCACGTGTGTCCCTGTGAGAAGGAGCCTCCAGCCAGGCTCCTGGGCTCGGCTTATCGCCCGGGTGCTGGCTGCTGCGTGGAACCAGTGACCCCGAAGAATGAGTGTGACCGACCTGGGCGAGAGCCTGCAGCCCTTCTGGAGGTAATGCGGCAGCCTCCCCACGGAGGCCAGCAGGAGGCCGAAGTACGGCGGGGACGGCTTGATGGGCCTGGACAGGAACTCAGGGTGGTACTGAACGCCAACAAAAAAGGGATGATCTGAAACAGAAACATGCAAGAAAGTTTCATCATATATGTGCACATCACATGTATTAGAAACAAAATCTTATTAAATGTTTCACATTTGCACAGACCCTACAATTATCTGAAACAGCGTCTTGCTTCGGGCCCAAGTAAAAGTGCCCACAAGACTGGGAGCAGACACCCTCTCCCCTACCCGCGTCACCCTCCTGGCTGGGCACCTCCTCGGGTCCTTCCCCGGCTCCCGGATGTCTGAGGGTTGAGTCCCATTGGATTGGATTAGAGGGGGCTCAAGTACCAGCTCCCGTTTGGAGGAAGGCGGCACCGAGGCAGGAGCGGCACTGGCTGCCTGCGGAGGCCCCGGCAGAGCTGTCCCCTGGGCCGTGTCCCTGGGCTCCAGGCGCCTCCTTCACCAAGACCCCCTCCTCCTGAGACAGTGCTGCTTCCTATTTCTGTTAGGTCAAGGGCAGTAACTACATTTTTGTATTTCCCCACGTGCTAGGAGAACTGTACTATGTTTTCCATTAAATACAGCACCCCCGGTAATCACCTTCCAACTCCACAATTTCCATTCTCTCTCCGCCGACGTCTTGGCCAACAAACTTTAGGCCTTGCTCCTCCAAACACTTTTTCAAGACTGGATTCACCTGTTGAAGAATGAAGAATAACCTCTCAGCTTACTGTTTCCAAAGCATCAGAAAGGAGAAAAATTTAAAAGTCACAAAGCTCAATTCCTCACCTCGAATCTGTGGCGGTGCCTCTCTTCCAAGTAATCTGAATCTCCGTAGAGTTTCCCTGGCAAAACACAAACGGCCAAAACCATGCGGATGTACGGAATTCTGACTTCACACACACACACCTATTTGCCACCACAGCCTGCTCTCCGCCTGACTTGTATCGTCCACGCCTTTTATCATCTGGGCCTTCTGAAGATTATTTCTGACTCTCCCGCCACCTCAGCCACCCACTCGCAGCAGCTTTTAGGCTGACTGGGCTCTGACTTTCCGACCACATGAAGACAAACTGGAACAGAGACAGACTTTCACCGCCCCCCTCCCACCGGAGCAAACTACCGTGGAAGACAAGTCAGGAGCCCCGAGCATCCAAAGCCCTGAGAGATGTCTTAGGACCGCGGTCGGCAAACTGTGGCTCACGAGCTAAATGCGGCTCTTTGGCCCCCTGAGTGTGGCTCTTCCACAAAATACCACGGCCTGGGTGAGTCCATTTTGAACAAGTGGCATTAGAAAAAGTTTAAGTTAAAAAAATTTGGCTCTGCTGACTAATGAGTTTGCTGACCACTGTCTTAGGAGCTACACAGGTGCCGTCAGGCCAGCACTGTGTAATTCACAGCCTGCAAAGCTCCGTGGCCCCTGCTGGCTTCCCGTGAACAAGCGCTGCATCTGCACGGGCTGCTCTGCAAACCCACGCGGGCTGCCTGCCGGGTGGGAGCCCAAACCCAAGTACGTTAGAGATGGGAGGGCTGACGGGTCACCTACTCAAGTGACTCAAACTCTGTTGCTGTGGAATCCCCAGACAGAGCTGCCTCTGCTCATATGTGCAGACAGAATTGTCCCAGTGGGCAAGAAAATGACATCTTCACTTTCTTAAATAAATTCCTCCCCAAATTTCCCTCAATCTTTAGCACCTGCTAGTACTTTTGGAAGAGGTTACAGTGGGTTTCACCTAACTGCCTCATTCTGGTGACTCGTCCACACCCAAGATTCCCCTGGCCCCGCCTGCACTATGACCTTCCTAAGACCCACACCGTGGCTCTGCCTGCTTCAGTGCATCCTCAAAACGCATGACCAGGGAAGGAAAGGAACTTAAAAGTGCATGACTGGGGCGGGAAAGGAACTTGTAAAGCAAGAACAGAATCAAAAGCACCAGAGCCCAGCACCCCCCAAGACACACGTTCTGGAGGTGCGGGGCCGAAGGCTGTGGAGGGGGGGGGGGGGGGCCGCGAGGGAGGGGGAGGCAGTGCTTACTCAGGATGGAGTTCTTAGTCTGAAACAGGGTTCTCCTCTTGCCCAGCCGCATGGTGCCGCCCATCTGCCCAGGATTGTGCTCTGGCATGTCTATGACCTGGAGGATGGCAAACAAGAATGCTCTCCAAACTCTGCTTCGTTAGACAGACCACCACACTGTGCATGACATGAGCCTGGAGGCTCCAATTCCCCAGCCGTTCCTGCCAAGGGGCGTTTGTCAGGGGGAGAAAAGCCCCCAATAATCATTCTAACCTTCACTGGGTGGGGGTGAATCCTCCGCTGCCCTCATTGCTGCCCCCAGCACTGTGGACCCCAGTGCTGCTGGGCTGCAGCGGTTCTCACGGGGACTAACAGCCCAAGCACACCACACAGGTATGCTGTCACACGCTCCCTCAGACCATGGGCTGCTCAGAGGCAAGGGCGCTCGTCTAGGGCTCACCGAGCCCCGACAGTCTTGTGAGCGCCTCGGGAACAGAGCAGCCAGGGCCCCCGGCCCTGACGGTCCGTCCACCACTCAGTCCCGTGCTCCTCTGATCACTGACTGACCTCTCCGTTCCCTGCTCCTCCTCCACCCCGCCACATCTCAAAACCTTTGTTTTTCTCCTCCTGAGGTCTCAGTGTTCGCAAAGTTCAAGCTCAGGTCAACAAGCAAACACTGATGCTGTGGAAGTGCCTGGAGATCAGAGCTCTGTCCATCTCCTTTAACACAGCGACCTCAGTGTCAAGAACAGGCCTGCGCCCGGGGCTGGGACTAAGACAAGGCAGGCACTGTCCCTCGCCCCCAAGCCACGCTCCTCTGGTGGGTGTCACAGGAGTATGCCGTCTCAAAGGGCTCTGGTCACCATTAAACAGATCAGTACTATATTCCAGAAGTTCTTTAACGATATGCCCATCTCCCAGGGTTGGTGGGAATTAAGTCAATCAATATATAGGGGTGGGGAAAATAGGTTTACAGTTGTGAGTATATGAAAGTTTATTTTTATATTATTATTTACTCTTGTATTATAGATTTTTCCACACGAGCAACTGTCAACTTACTTTTGCCCACCCCTGTATAAAGCAGTGAACAATGCCTAGCATAATAATAAGTGCCCATAAGTGTTTCATATCAGTATATTATAAAGAACTCCTGGGAGCTAAGAGGAGTGGAGACGGAGAATTATTATTTTTTTAAATATATTTTTATTATTTACTGAAAGGGAGAGAGAGAGTTAGAAACATTGATGAGAGAGAAACATTGACCAGCTGCCTCCTGTATGTCCCCTACTGGGATGTGCCCACAACCAAGGTATATGCCCTTGACCAGAATGGAACCTGGGACCTTCAGTCCGCAGTTTGTTAGGCCAACGCTCTAACAAACCGGTTAGGGCGGATGGAGAATTATTTTAATCAGGACCTCCCTCCCTGGCAGTTGGCATGGGTGGTACCTGTCCTTAACTTTTTTTTTTTTTTTAATATATTTTATTGATATTTCACAGAGAGGAGGAAGGGAGAGAGATAGAGAGCTAGAAACATCGATGAGAGAGAAACATCAACCAGCTGCCTCCTGCACACCCCCTACCGGGGATGTGCCCGCAACCAATGTACATGCCCTTGACCAGAATCGAACCTGGGACCCTTTAGTCCGCAGACCGACACTCTACCACTGAGCCAAACCAGCTTCGGCTGTCCTTAACTTTTTGTGGCAAAATGGAAGAGCAGTGAGAAATCACACAGTGAAAAAGAAATTCCTATCCAGTGGGTCTGAAAGGCAGGACCTCAGGGCCCTTTGGTCTTGTAGAGAGCCCATTGGGAATGCACATGGATGACCTTTAAATTAATATCAGCGAGTCCGAGGTGACTGGCACCTTTTATCAGTACAGATTTCTTATCTTTATCCACTGCTTGGAATGAGGAACAAATAGGACCTTGACTTATCCAGGTCTTGATATGCTAAATCCCAAGAATGAGGGAATGAATAGGACCTGGGCACAACCAAAACTTCTTTGACCTTAAACCCCCTCTGGAAATCAATAAATGCGCTGTGTTGTCTGTGGTGCGGATTGACTGTCCCTCTATCAGAGTGACAGCATCCACCTGGCACCCAGCTTTTGGATCTATTTCTGCTTCTTGTCTCTTTTTTTCTTTTATTTCTTAATCCCTAGCTCCTCCCCTCAGGAACCTGTCCTTCTCCTGTCTCTAAACATCATCTTCCATAAATGTTCCTTTGGTACCATGTAAACCCCAGGGAGACTCAAACACCGACTTACCACAGGATGGCTGGTATTGGGGTTAAACTCTGTAGAATTGGCATCTGAAAAATAAAAAACATTTTTATTATGAAAATAATTACAAACAAATCTGATTTTTTTTTCCCCACAGAATTTTATTTTTTATTTATTTATTAACTTTATTTTTTTATTTTTTTTTGCCTCCCTCCCTTCCTCCTATACATACCCTCCCTCCCCAGAGATTTATGTCCATTGGTTGTACTTATATGCATGTATACAAGTCCTTCGGTTGATCTATTATCTCCCCCAGATCTCCCTCCCCTCCCCACTGTAAATAAAAACCCCCATGCTTGTCTCCAAGACCTGAAACTGACAGCCACCATCAGTCAGGCAGTCAGTGTCTGGCCATGGGGCTGCTGTCGCACTGGAATGGAACCCGTCAGCCACAGCACGGCCACAGGTCACGAACAGTGCTGGCAAATCTGATTTTTTTAAAAGTTTGATTCCTAAGCTCTAAATCACAATTACCTCTTCAGTTTAAAGTCATTCAGTGATTAGAACAAAAACTAGGGACAGCGTTTCAAAGTTATAAAATAAACACACTAAAGCATTTTTTGTATTACATCTGTAATCCTCTGGGAGGTCAAAGCTTTACAAAATGAGGACATGGAAACTAATGACATAAATCATCTTTATTTAGATAATACCTCCTTATGGTGGTTCGTATACCATAATCTCAACTTTACTCACTTTTCGCATCAGACTCTTTCCAAGATGGGCAAGAACTACCTCTTTCGTGCTCAGCACCTTATACCAGGCCCTACTCAACTGCCTCACTCAATAGCTAAACCAGAAATTAGCCGATTTCAAAATCCCAAGTAACCTTTCTATCCTTTACTGACCTTATCACCTGATCATAAGCAAAACCACTGGAGACTAACAGGAAACGCACCGAGCTCTGGTTCTGTGTGTCTGTGCGTTCTATCTGAACAGGCAGGGCATCGTCCCCCTGCTGGGCCCAAACCAGGCCAGGACTCAGCAGGTCACTCATCCACCTGGGAAGCCCAGTGGTGGCAGGAGGGTCGACGGTGCCCAGAGGGCCAGCTCTAGGGTGGTGAGGGCTAAGTCAGTACCCGTCAGCTCCGAAGCCAGAGCCAAAGGGCACGCTGCCTACAAAAGGGAGCCACCTCGCCCTTAGCTCAGAAAAAAATGTGACCTGAGATCAGCCTGTTAACAGCGAGCTGGCCACAGGAGGATCACAAGTGCTTTGTAAAGCCAGACCACTGGTTCATTCCTACTTTTCATTCCTTCACGTTGCTGTGTTTTTCTTAGAACTCATAAGGTCTTTCTGAAAATCTAGTACCTGTTGGCTGGGCTACAGAGGACAAAGGGGTTGTGGCAGACTCTCCCAATGGTGGCCCAATGAACCACAGCCCAGTATTCACATCGTGAGGCTGTTCTCCTTGGCCACAGACATCAGCAAGCTCGATAGGGGCTTGCACAGTGGGCTTGTCATTGTGGAAGCCAGTCTTGTCTCCACTCCATGAGGAAGCTGGGCCTGAATTAGTGACTGAGGAGCTGCCACATGGAGAGACCTTGGCAATGTCTCTGCTGGGCAGAGCTGAGGGCAGGCAGGGTGATCTCAGCCACACTGCACGGAGGAAGGCCGTCACCTCACAGAATACTGGGAAATAAACCACTGTGTTGGAAGCTACCAGTCTGAGGATGGTCTGGACACAGTGATACCCTTAGCCAGGCACAGAGTTGACAGGATGATTTCCCATTTCTAGGCCCTGAGCTGGGACTATTTATGTGTAATTTCATTTACCATGTGAATGGGTACATTACTAACCCATTTTATAGTTGTAACAGAGGCCCCAAAAGGCTAAGGAATGTGCCTAGAATCACCCATAATCTATAATAATAAAAGCATAATATGCTAATTAGACCAGATGTTTGGTCGACCTTCTGGATGACCTTCCAGACAAAGCTGGGGCTGTGAGGGCCGAGCCCCTTGCACGAATTTCTGCATCGGGTCTCTAGTAAATGATAAAGTCTGAATGGAACCCTAGTCTAACCAGCTCAAGTTCATAAAAACTGCACTGCCTCACACAGGCCAGAGTTCTCCCGCTGGACACCAGCTCAGGGCGATGGCCATGGGGATGAAGTGTGAGGATCTCCAGAACAGGAAGTGCCGGACAGAGAGCTAGCTCAGTTGGGCTCCCTCCTTCCTGGGGTTTTGCTTAGAAGGGGCCTGCTTTCTCTCAACAAATGTCCCTATTAATGCACCCCAAGAGGTACTGAGACTGGGCGGGCCGGTCCTTCTCCACGGCTCCCAGTGACCCACAGGCACCAGGCTTTGTGCCCTCCAGGGATTTAAAAAGTTTTTAAGTAGACACTTACCTTCCCATCCCAGCACATTTCTTGAAAATTCAACCACTGCCAACTGCATACCTAAGCACACGCCTTGCAGGTGGGAGAGAAACAGGAATGAACTCCATGGAAAAGGTGACATTCCCACATTTCCCACGGCCTGCCCGGGGCTGAGTCCTGCTGTACACAGCATCCCCACAAACTCTCTAACTTCCTGCTGTGAGCAAGCCCCCCTGCTATGCTTTATCTGCACCGGACTCTAAAAACTGGACCCAAGTATGTAAAGACTCCAGGTTTCAGAAGTTATTCAATTCCAATATCCTATTCAGTACTTTAAAAAGTCCAGTTTTCCTACCCCCTTTTATTCAGTTCCCGTTTATAACTGGTCAAGTTGAAAATTCCTAAAATTTACAGCACAAGGAAGCATCTCAAATCACTTTGCTTAATTCCAGTCAATTGGTGCTTCAAGTGAGGATGGAAAACAGTTCCCCAAGTCTTGCCTAAAGCCAAGTTCAGGAAATATACAGGATTCATTCTTTGACAATTCCATGACACCTACATGCAACTCACAAGTTTAATCTCTCATTTTAAAGGAGGGTTTGAATTTCTCCCACACAGAACTAAAGGCTTGATGGACTGACTACCTGGAAAGATGGCACCTGTGTTTGGGCTGGAATCCCGTTTCCCTTACAGGTTACAGGCACCTTCCTGTGCTCTTTTCCACTTCTTACCCAGAAAAGGCTTCTTCTGCTTCCGAGCCCAGGAGATAGCGTGGATTTTTCCTTCCGTCCCTCGAACACCAAATCCGCCCGGAACCAGCACTCCACTGTTCAAGAGAGCACACCACAGGCGACCCCCTTTCCACCAGTCCAGCTTGCAGTGACCAGCCAAAGAGCCATATCCAAGACACAGAAGCCATGAAGTTACTCCATACACTTTGCTACTATGATTTCAGGCTGCCAGCAAGCTGAATGGAAACACTAAGAACTTAGAAAACACACACAAAACCATGGACTTTTCTCAGTGACGTTACAAAGTGCTAAAAAGTAAAAAAAAGATGGCATGCAAAGTTGTATTACTGCTACCACACAGTATTTGTCCCAGGCTTGGCCTCTTTCCTAATCTTTAATCTGTATTAATATAAATGCCATTTTTTTAACCAGGGGCTTTTCCTGGTCAGCTTGAGTGCCACACTGACCTAGGGTCTCAACCACAGCTACATGGTCCTGTAACATTCAATTCTTCTGGGGAACCAGAAATTCTTGTTCATGTTTTACAATTATAAATAGCAGCTGCTGAAAACAAACTACTTATGAGGCTCTACCAACAGATACTAATCAAATATTCTCGATAAAAATCTCTCTATATAAAAGCCTAAGTGACTGAATGACCAGTCAACCAGTTGCTATGACAAACACTGACAACCAGGGGGCAGATGCAGAACCTCCTGTGGCTCTGCACCCCCCAACCCCGGCCAGCCCCAATTGGCCTTGATCAGGGCTGGCCAGCTAACCTCCTGTGGCCATCCCTCCCTCCCCCGCGTCCCCCCCTACTGTCCCAATGGCCCCAATCAGGATGACCAACCTCCCGCGCCACACCCCAGCCAGCCTATCCTGATTGGAACCTCCTACAGCTCCTCCCCCCATGGCCTCTCCTTTCCCTGGCCAACCTCCCACTGCCCTGATGGGCCCTGATCACCAGCCAGGCCAAGGGACCCCACCCGTGCACGAATTTGTGCGCCAGGCCTCTAGTCTTTAAATAAACCTCACCAACAGATGCAATAAAACTAGAACAAGTTCTCTTCCGCTCCAATAACACGAATGAGCTGTATTTTGGTAAGGTAAATCATCCAGGATGCAGTCTCTTCAATAATTAAAGACATTTAAACAAGCAGATTTACTACCAGCACACAAAAGCACAGCACTTTGCCTGCGGACACAACCCAAGACCCCTGAAAAGCAAGGGCAGAGCTACTCACTGAGCGCTGCAGAGCTTCTGCCAGGCCTCGTGGTAGCGCACGGGCTCCTCCTGCAGGGTGCTCGGCTCCAAGTCCGTGGAATCGATGTACTGGGCGCAGCAGACCGGAGAAAAGAAGCAAGTTAACGACGTCAGAGCTGCGAACTGATCTTTCCTAATTTCTGAACAGTATTATCAATGCCCCATCTTTCCCAATTTTAAAGTAGTTTTAAAATGATACTTGACTTTCAAATCCTTCCACTCATACCTAAGAGACCTCCCTGACTTTCTAGTCACCTCTCACCTCCACCATCTAACACAGGAGAGGCACAGACTACCTCCAAGTGGAGATAAGAATGATGCAAAGAACTAGCAAAAAGTAAGCCAGGCAGTGTAATGAAATCTCATAATTCTTTAAGAACATGTAATAGGTCATTCTACAGGAACCTGTTCACCAGCAAACTAAACTCAACTATCACCCTGGGGCACACTGGAAAAACAGGCAAACCCCAGCATCGCTCGTGAGGACACTGCTCCAGCTGGGGAGTCGAGATGCTGGGGAAAACATATAACCTTTGCTGCTTTTTAAACAGGTATTTTAAAGGGACAAGTGCAAGGTTTTCCAAAAGAGCTAACAAACACAGTACCTCCTCTATGCCGGGCAAAGCACTAAGCACTTTATATGAACTCATTTAATTTTATAAAAGTCCTATGAGGAAGGTACTATCTCTATCCTTTGTTAAAGGAGAGGAAACTGAGGCACAAAGAGGGTTAAGTAACTTGCCTGGAGTCACACATCTTGTAAGCGAGGGAGCCAGAACCTGAGCCCTGGCTGTGTGACTCTGGAATCCATGGACCTCGACACTTTACCGCCTCAAGGAGACAGGCAGGGGCCATGCCTGACAGTTCACCGCTCGGCTTCTGACCACACATCACAGAGCAGAGCAGGTACCTGCTATTTACTGGATGCTGCCCCCATTCCCAGTACTGTCTCAGCGACTAGACATGTGCTTTGGAGAAACCTCCCAGCTCTGTGTGGTGGATATCAGCAGTACCAGCAATTGTGCAAAGTGCCTCTGGCCAGCCAGGGATCCCCCATCCCCTTGGGGCAATTTTACTTTGTTGTTTGATATTCAGATCCAAGCATTCACTGTCTCTCAGCTTCCATTCTGACCACCTCTCCCTTCATTACTTCCTAAAAATGCTCTACTGTTCCCAGAAAGCCAGGGGCCCACCATAACTCTTTTTAATCCTAAAAATTATGAGCTTCAAAAGTATAAAGCAGATACACAGCATCTACGGACTGCAGACAGCCTCCCTGTTCCTGCCTCCGCTGCACCAGCACCACCCTCCTCACCTTGATGTCCAGCTTGTGGTTGATGGCCAGGGCGGAATGCTCCAGGGCTTTAATGACGGAGGCGTAGGAGTCTGAGAACTTAGTGTACTTGCCCACAAGGGCAATAGAGCAGGTCTCCAGCAAACGATCGTATCTATCAATCAGAGGTCAGAAACCACATTATTTAGAATGTACATATGACCACGTACATACAAACACGAGACCTAAATTCCTTTTTAAAGAGAAGAAAAACAAGTCCGGAAAGAATTTACTGGAAACAGCTATTATCTGAGTCCTATGTACCCAGCAGAAAAGAGCAAATAACTTTCAGATCAATGTGGCTGGCTTTTTAAGAAAATGGGATTTTAGAAGCTGTTACAAAGAGATGGCTTCAAAATCAAAAACTGTTTTATAAAAATATTAAAATCCCAAAGGACAAAAAAAATTGACCAACAGTTCACAAGAGTTAATGTGATGAAAGGTATATAGTCAAATATGTTATAGGACATCCACACAATAGTCCATATTCATTACATTATAAAATATAATCAGCAACAGAGCAATAATATTTATAATACTTTATGGAAAAAGCCCTAAAACAGTGCCTTTTTTGTAGCTACATGAAGATATGCATGTAAATGGACTAAAGACTGAAAGGGAAAATGTCAAAATGAAACCATCACAGCAGCCGGGACCGGTTTGGCTCAGTGGATAGAGCGTCGGCCTGCGGACTGAAAGGTCCCGGGTTCGATTCCGGTCAAGGGCATGTACCTTGGTTGCGGGCACATCCCCAGTAGCGGGTGTGCAAGAGGCAGCTGATCGATGATTCTCTCATCGATGTTTCTAACTCTCTATCCCTCTCTCTTCCTCTCTGTAAAAAATCAATAAAATATATTAAAAAAAGAAAAAAAAAGAAAATAAGAAAACATCACAGCAGTGGCATGAGTGGCTCCCCGTCCCACGTGCGTACTACACCCAGGCCCGGGGCGCTGCGCGAGATGCCTGCTGTGCGAGGTGAGCAGCACGCAGCCTCAGGAGGAGTGGGGACAGCTTTCAAAGTGGTAGCCGGAGAAGACCGACTTCCTTGCTGATCCTTCTCTGGTGCAGGGTGAGTGATATGTTCCCAAACACGACTCAGATATTTGGATGCTACCCATGTGCTCGCTTCGGCAGCACATATACTAAAACTGGATGCTACCCAGGAGTGTTCCAGCCACGCAGTCATCGGTGTGGGCTCAGGCATGCGTGCTCACCCACTGTCACTAGGGCGCCTGGTGACTTTCTAGTCGACACCCTTTGAGACAAGGGTGTCAGTGTGTAATCTAAACTCACTTGTGGCCTGGGACCTAGGCCAACTCTACCAGGACTTCCTTGTCCATGATACAACTACGTGAAGGCTGAGAGCCTTGCTTAATGCTTCTTACCATGTGTAACCTTTTCTAACATAAGTTGATAGCACACCTAAGAGCCGAGTTCCCCGAGCCCCTACAGAGAAGAGAAATAGGCTCGAGTTCCCAGCTCCTTAGTATGAGGCAAACCTGTCAGCCATCTCTTTCCACTTCATCAGCATTCTCCGCGGCTGCCTCTCGATAGGAAGGTCAAGTCTTCGAAGAAAATAATCTACAACCCCCTGCTCCTCTAATAACAAGGGCACTCGGTAGATGGACGAGACATCATGGACACAGATCACCTGTTTAAAAAGCAGCAAAGGTTATTTTATAAAAACTAATGGGCTGACGGTCTCCTACTAGCTATCTGACCTTGAGAAAATAAATTTGAGAGAAAAGAGGACAATTTTTTTTAGAAAGATATAAATTACCAAAACCAATTAACTCAAGAAGAATTAAAAGATAGTGACTACTGAAGGGTCCCGGGTTCGATTCTGGTCAAAGGCGATTCTGGTCAAAGGCATGTACCTTGGTTGTGGGCATATCCCCAGTAGGGGATGTGCAAGAGGCAGCTGATGGATGATTCTCTCTCATCGATGTTTCTAACTCTCTATCTCTCTCCCTTCCTCTCTGAAAAAAATAAATAAAATATATTTTTTTAAAAAATAGTGACTAATCTCTTATGAACATGGATGTAAATATATTTTTCATAATTTATTTTTATTGATTTCAGAGAGGAAGGGAGAAAGAGAGATAAAAACATCAATGATGAGAATTATTCATCATCATGCCTCCTACTGGGGATTGAACCCACAACCCCAACATATGCCCTGACTGAGAAGTGAACAGTGACCTCTTGGTTCATAAGTCAACGCTCAACCACTGAGCCACAACAGCTGGGTGAATACAAATATCTTAAAAATAAATAAATAAATCACAAACTAAACTACAAATGCTGTTTAAAAAAGAAATTCATGTTCAAGTGTTCAAGGAGGATTTGTCACCAGAATAGTGGTTCTCAAATTTGGTTATGGAACCACCTGGGGGAGCTTTTAAAAATCTGTAAGCCTGTTGCACTCCACACCATCTCTGGAAGTAGGAGGCAGCATCAGTATTTTTTAAAGTTAAGTTTCAGAATCACCACACTAGAAAATTTAACAGTGTGAGACTCAAAACATGAACAGATTAAAGGAGAGGAAGAGAATACCTCGGTGGATGCATGTTTAATAAAAATTCAAAACCTATTCATAATAAAAATTATTGGTAAATTAGAAATTTTATGGAAACTATAAAAAACCCAGAGCTAACATCATTTAGTTTGCACAAAAGTCTGGAACAAGTCAAAACAGGCCACTATCACTATTTCTATTCAGTGATGTACTAGAGATATTAGCCATTACAATTACATTTTAAAATATGTATATGACCTGAAAAATAAACAATTATCACTAACTGTATACAATATTATTTAATCCGTAAAAAAAACACACACACACACAAGAAAATGTATATGTAAACAATCAGAACTAACAGAATTTAATTAATGTTAGCTTGCCTTGAAATCAATGGGCAGAATTCAGCAGGGTTTCCTATACATAGATATATCTACTCAAGAAATATAATTTTTTAAAATATACCATTCACATAGTAAATTATAAATACCTGTGAATAAACCTGAAGTCTTAACAAAGATAAATCTAAAAAGCATCTTTATAAAGAAAATTATACAGGATTAGACCAAATCTAATGATCGGGATGCATGATCGAGGCTGGGGAGGAATGCTGGCCAGCTGGGGAGGGACCGTGTGAGGGCTCCAGGGTATGTCTGGCCCATCTCGATCAGTCCCAATCGGCCAAACCCCAGCAGCAAGCTAACCTACCAGTCGGAGCATCTGCCCTCTGATGGTCAGTACACGTCATAGCGAGCAGTTGAGCGGCCTTAGCATATCATTAGCATATTATGCTTTGATTGCTTGAACAGACAACTGGAGGACCAGTCTCTTAGCATATTAGGCTTTTATTATATAGGATTATTGAAAGATAGTCCTGTCAACAAATGGAGCTAGAACTGGATATAGGCAAAAAGATGACTTTCAACTTTTATTAAAATGTTACTATATATAAAAGTTAACTCATAATGGATCCTAGACCTAAACATAAACCTAAAATTGTAAAACTTTTATAAGAAAACATAGAAGAAAATCTTCATGATCTTGGTTAAACAGAGTGCTTAGATATTATACCAAAAGTATAATCTATAAAGAAAAATGGAGTTTATATAAAAGTAAAAGCTTTTTGTGCTTCCAAAGATACCATTAAGAAAATGAAAATAGCTGAAAATGGTTTGGCTCAGTGGATAGAGTGTTGGCCTGCGGACTGAAGGGTCCCAGGTTTGATTCTGGTCAAGAGCATGTACCTTGGTTGCAGGCACATCCCCAGTAGGGGGTGTGCAAGAGGCAACTGGTCGATGATTCTCTCTCATCGATGTTTCTAACTCTCTACCCCTCTCTCTTCCTCTCTGTAAAAAAAAAATATGAAAATATAAGCCATAGACTGGGAGAAAAAAATGTGAAAATCATATTTGATAAAAGTTCAGAATATATGAAGAGCTCCTAACAATAAGATAAGCAACACAATTTTAAAAACAGGCATAAGATTCAAATTCAAATTTAAATATAGAAATACTTGTCACATGTTTAAAGTGAATAATTTTAATGACAACCTATTCTATTATAGAATTTTATTACTTCGTTTGCTAGGATAGAAATATCTACAATAATGAAGAAGTGCAGAAACATTTTTCTCAGTCTGTTGAGATCTTGCTTCCAGGTGTGACCTTTGATTTGGCTCAAATCCTATATTAAAACCCTAATATGCAAATCAACTGAACAGCAGAATGACTTGCAGGAACAACAGGTCACTATGATGCACACTGACCACCAGGGGGCAGACACTCAATGCAGGAGCTGCCCCTGGCTCGGCCAGAAGCCAGACTCAGGACTAGCAGCTAGCAAGTACAGCAGTGGTGGTGAGCGGACTGTGAGAGGGATCCTGGACTGTAAGAGGGATGTCCACCTGCTGGCTTAGGCCTGATCCCCTGGAGTCCCAGGCTGCAAAAGGACACAGGCCAGACTGAGGAACCCCCCCCACCACCCCAGTAAACTATAACAAACTCATAAAAATTTTCTGCAGGGCTGAAACCTGTTTGGCTCAGTGGATAGAGCATCTGACCTGCGGACTGAAAGGTCCCTGGTTCGATTCCGGTCAAGAGCATGTACCTTGGTTGTGAGCACATCCCCAGTAGGGGGTGTGCAAGAGGCAGCTGATCGATGATTCTCTCTCATTGATGTTTCTAGCTCTCTATCCCTCTCTCTCCCTCTCTGTAAAAAATCAATATATATAAAAAAAAATAATAATAATAAAATTTCTGCAGGTTTGGACATTCTCACTTTGAAAAACATAGCCACTTCAAAATAGAATCAGATCTGCCATCCCAAAGGAACTGCCTTGTATATCTTACTCCTCACACCTTTAGGATGTTAAATAACCTCTGGACTGAGCCAAACTAACATTGCGTTCCAAACAATTGTTTGCAAAGCTAACAAGAAAACACACATTTTGACTACCAGACTGAAAATTAAAGGCATTGTTTAAATTAGCACCACCATGCACAGCTAAAGAGTAACTTAGCTAATCTGCAGCTATCGAAATTCCTTCTTGGACTTATTAACATCAACAGGAATTCCTTCCTTCTATTCATGTAATTATTCTGTTTTTCTTTCTCATAGAAACATCTTGCTTTCACCTGCTAATTAGAACAATATTAGGGATTCTACCCGAATCAGTAAAAACCCAAATTAATAACAATTGAAATACATGGTAAAAAGACTGTTCATGCCCAAGTTGGTCTGGTTCAGTGGTTAGAATGTCGGCCCCTGGACTGAAGGGTCCCAGGTTCCATTCCAGTCAAGGGCACGTATCTTAATTGCAGGCTCGATCCCCAGCCCTGGTCGGGCTGCATGTGAGAGGTAAACAATTCATGTTTCTTTTTCACAATGATGCCTTTCTCTCTCTCTCTGTCTTCCCCCCTCCCTTCCATTCTCTCTAAAAATCAAAGGAAGAAATATCCTCGAGTGAGGATTAACAAACAAACAAAAAAGGCTGTTCATAACAGTGAAATTATTCTTACACATATGTGTTATGAAGCCCTCTGAGCGGGCTCCCAGCTCCCAGCTCAGGAACCTCACCCAGGAACACTGCTCTCAGACCCAGGCTGCCCTCACTCCCTGAAGCTTGTGCCATCATGGAGATGGAGATGACAGTTGCTCTGTAATGGGGAAAGGCTTTCCTCTTGCTCTGTTCCCTTTAATGCCAGGCAATGATTTTAATGTTTTTATATTCAAATCCATACTCCTGGTAGTCTTGTAGATGGATTTCCCTTATTTTAACCCTGCTGCTTCATTCTCCCCTCTCTGTCTCCTGACCTTCAAATAATCTAGCAGCAAAACAAAGCATCTATAACTTAATCATAAAACCCCTCAAATCCATAAAAACTCTTTCGGCCAAACCTGACCAACTTATCACTACTAGAATTTCTATACCATGCACCATACTTAAGACATATTACAGTTCCACAATTTTGAATTTCCTGTACCATAGGTACCCTTCAGAAGTACAGGTAACAGAAAAGACTAAAATACGTTTAGAGCCTACAACACCTTAGCCACCAGACACCAGGAATATCAAGTTGAATAAGGTGAGCCCTGTCCTCAAGAAGCTCAAAGTCTATTAAGGGAAACACACAGACACACATAAGGGGCAGTATAATAGCTCACCACCAGCACCTGTGAGCCCAAAGAAAGATCAAACTGAGGTTGAAGTGTGATAAGGTTTGACAGGTAAAGCTGCTCAGATAATACTGTGTCCTAGCTGGGCCCAAAGGAAGAAAATGAACAGGATTGTGAGGCCAAGAGGGAGGCGGGGGGAGCGGGGGGTGAGGGTGGGGAGAAAGAGGATGTGTGGACACCATTCAGCATGGCTGCAAAGGATAGTACAAGTGGGGAGAGAAGAGGCAGGAGAGGAAAAGCACATTGGGGAACCACAAGACAAGGTCATGGAGTCACAGAGCCAACAGGTTCAGTTCTTCTAGGGAACAGTCTGTGGTCTCAAATCCTGAACCAAAGATAAGCCTTACAAAACTGGTTAAGAGACTTCAGGATAATCAGGAGCAAAAAGTGATCCATGTGAAGATGGAGCTTCTACTCACTTGTTCAGGTTCAACATGGCAGAACATAGATATTTTCTCTTTCACTGACGTGTCAAGAGGATTTGCACACCTGCACACAACCTGGTAGTAAAAGAAAGCATGACAGAAAGAATGGCTTACAAAGCTGGGCTTTCTCCTAATTTAAATGAAAACAGACATCCTAGCACAATGCATGCATATTATGACAATATTATCTGTTTGTAAAACTTAAAATTCCCAAATCCCAAACTGGAAAAACAGACACGATTACTGCACTACAAGAGGCAAACGGGGTTTCCTCAATGTTCTTGGTTAGGAGGGAAGAGAGAATAAATGACTCGCTGAGAGAAGAAATAAGGCTCAACCATGTACATGCCAGAGAAGGAAATATTTGTAAACTACAGCCCCAGTTCAAAGAACTATACCTATTTCTCCACCATCCACTTAAAAGATGCTAAGAAAACAAAGGGCTTGGGTGCCACAGAAGATCATGCTCAAACCAAGTAATAAGGACACCTTACCAGATCTGGGGAAAGCCCAAGGCCTCTGAGTTCCCGCACACTATTCTGGGTAGGCTTAGTCTTCTGTTCCCCTGTTGAACTTGGCTATTTTATTAAAGAAAAAAGAAAAAAAAGTTACTTGCTCTATGGTAGGAATTTTCAAGTCTGAATTTTCCCTGAACCCCCTTTTTAATGGGGAAATAGATTTGATCCTTTAGTTAGTTTTTATTTTTTGTAAAACTTACACGTCACATATTTTAGAGTCAAATAGTTCTACAAAATTTGTCCTTAAGACCGGAGATAAAATCTAGAGACAGCCAGCCATTCTTTCACTCTTTTAACTGATCCCTCTAGTACACTTTATTGCTGATTCCTGACTTATAGTTTGAGGCATTTTTTTATTGATTTCCCGGTTACACTCAACACTTGCAACCATTCTGAGCCTGCCACCCCCCACTTCATGATCCCTCACCAGTGTTTGTGACTTTTGAAAAGTAGTTAAATACTGACCACCGTTAGCCATGTGCCATACTTTTCCTTTCTGGTCCAAACGTTTGTTTTCTGTGTGGCTTTCTGTTTTGTTTTGTTGGTATGCTGCGTTTTCTATGTACTAAATTATCTTTATTCTCCTCTCACACTTAACAGCTACATTTGCTAGGTATAGAATTCTAAGTTGAAAATCATTTTCCCAAGAATTTATAAGGAAACAGCTTCACTGTTAGCTTCCAGTATTGCTGATGAAAAGTTGAATGCCATACCGATTCTTGATGTTTCTCTTCAGAGCCCTTTAGAATTTCTTTCCCATTGTTCTGAAATTTCACAAGGATGTGCCTTGGTGTGGAGGTTCATTTTCCATTCAATATGTTAGGCATTCAGCGGGTCCTTTCAATCTAAAACCTCATGTCTGGAAACTTCCTTGAATTGGCCATTTAAGTATTTTAGGTTTTGTTGGCCATGCATTCTCTGTCACAGCTACTCAACTCTGCTCTTTTAATACAAAAGCAGCATGGACAATATATAAACCTAAGGGTGTGGTCATATTTCCATATACTTTTTAAAACGGCTGGGTTGATTTGACCTGTGGGCATAGCTTATGGACCCCTGGTTCAGAATCTTTCCCTCTCCATTTGTTATTTTTTGGGACATCCTATTATTTGGATGTTAGAACTCCTGGACCATTCCTCACCTTGGTTTCTCTCTCTTATCTTTCTGTTCTTCTTCCCAGCATATTTCATCAACTTTCTTTCTCTTAAAATTTTCAGTTCTGTTATCTAATTTTTAATCCCCAAGGATTTTCTATTCTCTGAACATTCCCTTCTTGGGTATCCAGCTTTGTCAAATTGATGCAGTTTATCTCCCTTAAATTCTAAGGATATTAATGACAGATTGTTTTATTTTCTCTATGTTTCCTGCTCCCTGCAAAGCCTTAATTTCCTCTAATTTTCATTTTTTCCTATTGTTTTGATCACTGGCTACCAGGTCATATGGAGAAGGTAAGTGGAAGTTCTGTGAAAGTGCACTGACTTGTGCACTCTGGGAATCTGGCTGGCCTGTTTCACTGGGGAGCCTCTGAAGGCAGTGTTTTTTTCTCCTGGGGTGGTCATACACCCAAGAAGAATCTTACAACCTCCTATGGAAGGTCCAAGCCTGGCTGTGATGTTTATGGGAACCAAGTGGAAGAAGAAGATAGGGTGTCTCCAAAGCATCAAATTACACTCCCTTCCCCCATCTCTGTTTTTAGTTCAGTATTACTGCCCTCAAATATCCCTAGTGTTTGCTCATTCAGAATCTCTCTTCAGAGAAAAAAAGCTCCAAGTCTTCGGCCAAGGTGGGGGTGGGGCTAGTGCCCCGCAGTGCACATTAGGGAAAGATGGAGCTCATAACTGCTATTCCAGAAGCAGTCAACCCCTTGGGGGTCTAACTGCTTCTGGAACGGCAGTTGTGAGCCCCCCCTTTTTCCCCTGCCAGAGGTACCAGAGGCTGCCATTCCTGCACCTCTGGGGGCTTTGAAGGGCAAACTGGATTGCTTCTCTTTTCCTGATGCAGGCTGAGGATCCAGCTCTCCCAGGTCTGCTAAGTCAGTTTCTACATGTCCACCTGCTTTCTGCTCTCCGTATTTATCTTTGTGAATTTTTGTCGATATAAAAATTCCCTTTACCACAGTTGTCATGGGCTTCACCATGTGGTTAAAGACAAATAGATATGGTCAGTCCACCAGCTTTAACTGCAACGTCCCTAATTATTTCCCCAAATGTTTCCCACTGGATCTTTTCATAAAGTATGACTGTAATTTAAAGTACACAAAGAAGTTTTTATTTTCTGCTTCCCGCAGCTCAAATATTTAAAACAGAAAAGGAGTGAAAATCATTCTCTTCTCCCTCCTCTCCATCACTCCGAAGTTTTAAATGACTTACCTGAGGAACGAGGCTGACGTGAATATTACAGAAGTTCTCTCTTTTGACCTTGAACTGGAACTGACGGAAGGCCTCAATAAAGGGCATGCTTTCTATATCTCCCACTGTTCCACCGAGCTAGAGGAACAAAGTTATTTTAGAGGTTAAACACTAAACATCCCTCCTGTGGGTTATTTTTCTGACAGTAATTAGATATTTCTTTGTGCAAAAGATTACTTTTTTTGGATGAGTTTACTATTCCCCAGGATTATCGTGGATCTTTTCAAGAAAAAGGTCTGGTGAAAGATGTACTAAAAATTTTAATTGTAGAAGAGTCATAGAGCAACCTAAATCTTATCCACAAAAAACTTTTGTATTAAAAAGCATCAGTTGCAGCCTATCCCAGATGGTTGAGCATCTACCTATGAACCAGGACAGTGGTCGGCAAACTCATTAGTCAACAGAGCCAAATATCAACAGTACAACAATTGAAATTTCTTTTGAGAGCCAAATTTTTTAATGTTAAACTTCTTCTAACGCCACTTCTTCAAAACAGACTCACCCAGGCCGTGGTATTTTGTGGAAGAGCCACACTCAAGGGGCCAAAAAGCTGCATTTGGGCTAGTGAGCCGCAGTTTGCTGACCACAGAACCAGGAAGTCACAATTCAATTCCCAGTCAGGGAACATGCCCAGGTTGTGGACTCAACCCCCAATGGGACATGTAGGAGGCAGCTGATCAATGATTCTCTCTCATCATTGATGTTTCTTATCTCTCTCTCCCTTCCTCTCTGAAATGTGTGTATATGTGTGTACGTATATGTATACGTACATATACATACATACATATAATTTTTTTTTAAATTACCAGTTACAAACTAGCTGCTGGAACTTGAGTCTCCTATTTTGCAGGAACAGAGATCCAATAGCCAGGATCAGCAAAGCAAGAGTATAGAAACTGAAACCAAAAGAGGCTCATTCATTCAGAGAAACACAAATGTGTCACAGTCCACACCACAAAGATAAATGTTGAAAAAGGAGAATTGCTCAGGCAAAGTATCAGTTTGACTGCACAGCCGATCCACATGACTGTTGCTCTGCCCTCACCTGCCACGTCACAGTCAGGAGGGTCAAGGGCTTCGCCGCTGATGGCTGACTCAGGAGGTGAACAGTACACTTGGCCACCCACCCAGGAATCACAGAGTTTAGAAAAGACTTGTACACACCTCGATAACACACACTTGAGGTTCCAGGCCGTCTTCATCCACAGGTATTAATGCCTGTCTCATTACCCACTCCTGGATTGCATCTGTGATGTGAGGAACAACTGGGAAGGAAAAAAAAAAGGGTGATGACTCACACTTTTCCATCAGCATAGATGAGGAAGACACACTTTACCTTTAACAGCAAATGGCTGCACGCTTTGCCTTCACAGAGAGGCAAAGGGATCACAAAAATATTTTTTTTAAAAGTATATTTTATTGATTTTTTACAGAGAGGAAGGGAGAGAGATAGAGAGCTAGAAACGTCAATGAGAGAGAAACATCGACCAGCCACCTCCTGCACACCCCTCACCGGGGATGTGCCCGCAACCAATGTACATGCCCTTGACCGGAATCGAACCTGGGACCCTTCAGTACGCAGACCGACCCTCTACCACTGAGCCAAACCGGTTTCGGCCACAAAAATATTTTTGAGACCACTCTTAAATGACCTTAAAAAAATCTTTGGGCTCCTGCTCCCACGCCCCACAGTCTCCCTTCCAGATTCCCAGTTGTGGCCGGATACACTAGAGGAGAGTAAGGTTGAGAGTGGCGTCCTGACCCAATCAGAGATCATCAAGTGCACCTATTCACCTCCTCAGTCAGCCATCAGCAGCGAGGCCCTTGACCCTCGTCCACATCAGGACACCACTCTGACTCAGGGTGTGGGTCAAAGTGGCATCCCACATCCTTAGTCGGTCTACCCTGGCTGCACAACCATAACCACACAGCAGACCACGTGGCCGCCCTACTGCTTACCTGGGTGCTTTTCAAGGAACAAGGGAAAGCAAGACCCTGCTCCATTAGGTTTGAGGGGAGACAATGCACACGGGACAGTACAGTTAGGAGCACAACCTCTGCGCTCAGAATGTCTGGATTCACGTCTCCGTTCTACCTCTCATTAGGGGTGGATTTTTGGGCAAATTACTTAACTATTCTTAAGCTCAATTTCCCTCTCCATTAACTGGAGATAATAGCTTCTCCTTCATAAAGCTGTGGAAATCACATGAGACAGCACTGGTAAATGCTAAGTAGAGTGCCTAGCATGTCAATGCTCAATAAATGCCAGCTATTGCTAAAAACTTTTAAAAATCTTAACTGTTAGATTCTGATAACAAAATCCCAAGGGGCAGAGATTACTGTTTAACTTGCTATGTATAGAGCCAGCAGTGCCTCAAGCACAAGGAAATTCATTATCTATTCCATACACAGCAGCCACAGTGATCTTTCAAAAATGCAAATCAAAGTTCACCACTCCCTGAATTTCTTCTCTGAGTAAAATCCAAATTCCAGGTCGGGGTGGTAGGCCCCATATGACCTTGCTGCAACTCCGACCTCTCACCATCCCCCTGGGTCACTATGCTCAGCCTTAACAGCTCCTCATTTCCCTGGTGAAGACCTTTGCAGCCTTGGGGCTTGGTACATGCCACGCACCCTCCTCCCTCCATTCCTCCCATGGCTAGCCTCTCGGCTCATACATCCTCTCCTTGGAGGCTTTCCCTGAGCACCTGTCCAACTGGCTCTCCCCACTACTTTCTCTATCTCTCTTCACTCTTCTTCCATCACAGCTCCTAACAGACACCTCATTCCCTCTGTGTGTAACCTCCACGAGGGCAATGGCCTCTCTGATCTTCTTCATCAAGGATTCCCAGCACCAGGGAGGTCTGACTACCAGGAATGAGCATTCACAACACATTTGATGAGTGAATGAATAAATGGACAAATACACTGGAGCCTAGAAAAATGAACTGTATAATCAAGGTCATTATAATTCCAAATTGATCCCTTTGTGTGTGTCAGGAACTCAAGAGAAACTCTTTACTGACTTAGCTCCTTTAATCCTCCTAACATCCAGGAGAAGTAGACACTGTTATTATCATCTTCATTTTACAGAAAAGGAAACCAGACCTGAGAGGTTTAGTCCACCTATGTTCATAAAGTTGGTAAGTGGTAGAGCTAAGGTGTAAACATGACCTGATTAGCCTAGAGTCTGGTCTAAGGTAGCTCACTGTCACAGGGACTTTTGGCTTTTGGTCCAGTAAAGCCTAAAGCCAAAAGCAGATCTATTCTCCTAACCCAGGTGAAAGCCACTTTTTAGCAGCCCCAAAAGTGTGTATGTATGTCATTATACTAGGTCAGTGGTTTTCCAACCCCACCTTTTTCAAACCAGCACTTTTCTCAAATGAACCACTATGCAAACCCCAAGACAGCAAACATACAAGTGAAACTGGGCTGGTGACAGCTCAAGAGGACTGAGACCCACTTACCAGAGTAGCCTAAAATCAATGCACATGATGCATGCTTTTCCCCTGCCACCACCTATACACAGACACAGCAACAATACACACACACACACACACACACACACACACACACACACTCTGACAGGCTTATTGTCCTAACCTAGTTGCCTTCAGCACTTCACACTCATCACTGTACTGTATAAAGACAACAGCTCTCTGGACTCAAATCACACCACCAGACTGACAGCTTTAGTGCCATCCACAGAGCATTAATGGCTTCTTCAAGTTATTTTTTAAGTCAACTGAAGGCTAATAAAAAGCTAATATGCAAATAGACCAAATGGTGGAACAGAACAACTGGTCGCTATGACATGCGCTGACCACCAGGGGGCGTTCGAGGAATATGGAGGGCATGGCCACAGTGGGATGGTGGAGGTTAGTGGGGTGACAGACTAAGGCAGGGCACTGTTCGCTGCCACAAGTGGATGAGCCACTGGTGGTTACTGAAAATTCTTTGCTCCCGTGCACCATGGTCCTGCCCAGTGCTAGCCCCACTTGCATCTGCTGCTGGCGCCCAGCATCAGCCCCGATCCCTTGGTGCCGCCAGTGGGTGCAAGCAGCAGCTGCCAGCCCCAAGCGCCCCTCAGGGCTTCTCCACCTCTCCCTGCTCCTGAGGGGAGATCAGGGCCGGCAGCACATCTGCTCCTGGCCCCACTTGCACCCACTGCCAGTGCCAGAGCCACCACTCGCACCCACTGCCAGCGCCAGCTCTGCTCTCACCCACAGCCTATGGCAGAGCTGCTGCTTGCACCTGCTGCTGGTATCCGGCACCATCAGCAAACAAGCAGCTGCTGCCAGCCCTGACTGCCCCTGAGGGCTTCTCCACCTTTCCCTGCTCCTAAGGGGCAATCAGGACAGCAGCCACAGCTAGCACCTGCTGCTGGTGCTGGCCCAATCACTCCGTGGTGGCAAGTGGGGCTGCTGGCAGAGGGAGGGGCCAGGGGCTGTGGTGGGAGGGGCCGGGTGGGGCACAGAGGATGTGCCAAGATCCGCCCCTGTGTCTATTGTGCACTGGGCTCCTAATATTTCAGTAATAATACACAAAAGAAATTCAACTGGTTAAGACTTTTAAACTTGGAAGGTAAATCCAGTCTTACCTTGGACGGTTTTTCCCAAGTAATCACCTTTGCGTTCCTTGTTAATGACATATTGGTATATCTTTCCAGTGGTCAGATTATTGTCCTTGGTGAGGCGGATGTCAAGGAAACGCTCATAGTTACCCAGGTCAAGGTCAACTTCTCCACCATCATCCAGTACAAAAACCTCACCTGCAGCAAACAGTGAAAATGTTTAGGGTAAATGAAAAATATACATGCCATGGCACAACTTGCGTGCCAAAACATTAATACTCAACTAGAACAAAGTTACCTATACACAAAGCAATTTATTTCTAGATAACTAAATAGGACACATAAAATCACCAACCATTCTCCAAAAGGTAACTTCACAACAAACTTAGTCTGTGTCAGAAATAGTTCTGAAATAGCATGGAATTGAAGAAAATTATAGCCCAAAGAGCTATGGACATCTGAGACTTTACAGTTAGAATGGCATCTGTTGTTTTCAACAAATGCTATACTTAAGCAAAGCAAGGTTTGAAATGTGATAAAAGCATGATTTGATTCAAAGCTTAAACATGACATAAATATGTTAAGGTTGTTGATTCTAAAAGCCAACTCTGGGCTACACTTTAGTCCTAAACAAAGTTGTGAAAATGAAAGTATTTCCCATCCCTATGTTTCACGTTCATTTCTCCAAATGTCATTTTAGCAACTTTGCCCAGAATGGCTGGTTTGTTCCTACCGTCACAATAAGAGACAAGCTCAAATACAGGAAAAGGAAAAAATGTCTCATTTTCCCCCTCAGAGGGAGAGCTCATCCTCTGCTGGAGAATTCTGTAGGAAATATTGCCCCATGTGTCCGTCTTTTCCTATCGCTATTTATTACACATAGACTTTTGCCCTGGTGACACTCACCCTTACACATTTTTACCTCAACATTAGGAAGTAGAAGTATGAAAACAGAATTTTAAAACTTAGGAAGTATGTTCTATGAGTACATCTCCCCCCAATTTTAAGCAATTAATCTTTGAGGTAATTCAAACAATCAGGTATCACACAGTTGATAGGTACTCTATCCTCCTTTAGCAGTTTCAACTTTTCACTCACCTCAAAAGATGCTCGTTTATATTATCCAAACTCTGTTAGCAAAACAGAAACTCTAGCATCTATATGTTGCTAAAATCCCTGCAAAGTGGTCCATTAGCCCGTTTGAATGGAATTCTCCATCAAAGGAACACGCAACTTCCAGAGGTCAGTTACCTCCACCTTGGAAAGCGCTTGTATTATCAAGATCTTTCTTATACCAGGGAAAACTCTATTTCTTTATTATCTTTTCACGCATCCTGTTTCTAAAGCTTGGGGCCAGCAAAAGTAAGTATAACCCCTGTTCTCAAATATTTAAAGAAAGTTGTCACCAGATTACCTATTTTCAATCGAAGTGACAGATTTTAACTCAGCTGCCAAAAAGATAATTTCTATTATTTCTGTAATAGAAACCTCTAAACTCTAATTACTACACAGCATATTAAGATTTCTGCTTCCTCTCTGTCCAGGTGAGAAAAGCATCATTCTGCAACTCTAAGGAACTTTTTAGAAGGCAAGAAATGGAAGTTATGTCATGCAAAATACACACAATTTCCTAGGGCTGACTGACATTTCTTCTACACACTACACATTACTTTTAAAAAGAAAGAAGAGCCCTAGGCCATTTGGCTCAGTGGACAGTCAGCCTACAGACTAAAGGTCCTGGGTTCAATTCTGATCAGTTGCATGCTTGATCCCTGACCCTGACCAGGGCACATGTGGGAGGCAACCTCTTGATGTGTCTCATACCTATGTTTCTCTCTCTCTGTCTCTCCCTCTCCCTTCCATTCCCTAAAAATCAATGGAAAAATATCCTCAGGTGAGGATTAACAACAAGTAAATAAAAGAAAAATGCACTTTGCTTACCATGCTCATAAGGAGAGAATGTCCCTGCATCGATGTTAATGTACGGGTCAATTTTAATCGAAGTTACATGTAAACCACATGACTTCAGTATTGTGCCCACACTGCTGGCGATGATTCCTTTTCCAATTCCTGATATAACACCACCAGTAACTAGAATGTACTTCATTTTACTTTGTGACCTGGGAGGACGGAAAATTAAAGGTTAAATACACCTCAACAAAATAAACGAAGGTTCACATACCAGATCTGCCACTTAACTAATAGTTATAACCCTCTTGGAGCCTAGGTTTCCCTGTCTGTCACATGACTTCTGAAAATTGTTTTGTTGTTTTTGGGCCACTGAATGGCTTCAGTCAAATATGAGTTGAAAAACAACTGATAGCCAAAACCGGTTTGGCTCAGTGGCTCAATGAAGAGAGCGTCGGCTTGCGGACTGAAAGGTCCCAGGTTTGATTCTGGTCAAGGGTATGTACCTTGGTTGCGGGCACATCCTCAATGGGGGGGGTGGGGGGTGCGCAAGAGGCAGCTAATTGATGATTCTCTCTCATCGATGTTTCTAATTCTCTATCCCTCTTCCTCCTCTCTGTAAAAAATCAATAAAATAGCCAAAACCGGTTTGGCTCAGTGGATAGAGCGTCGGTCTGCGGACTGAAAGGTCCCGGGTTCGATTCCGGTCAAGGGCATGTACAATGGTTGCGGGCACATCCCCGGTAGGGGGTGTGCAGGAGGCAGCTGGTTGATGTTTCTCTCTCATCAATGTTTCTAGCTCTCTGTCCCTCTATAAAAATCAATAGAATATATATATTTTTTAAAAATCAATAAAATATATTTTTAAAAAAGAAAAACAACTGCTAATCAAATAATGTACCTATTTTTTTTTAAAGTTTTGACAACAACCCTCAGAATCAACTGAATAAAAAAATAATAACTTTAAGCTATTGATAGAACACTATGCCTCAAATGTTGGCTGACACCACCAGACAATGGAACACCAGGCAGGCACCTCATTATTTTCCCTACACGGGGAAATAATTTCATCCTTGGATGAGCACTCTGATTTCCCATAAAAGAAATAGTGTCTTTGGCTAAATCACAAGGTAGCCCTAAGAAAACACGGCTCCTCTAGGTTATGGAAGACAGAATAAAAGGAAAGAACTTTAACATTGACAAGAAGTTGCAGTTAAACCTATAAATCTGTTGAAGGTAGCTCTCCTTCTGCAGTTTAATAACTTACTCCTGGCCAGCAATCTCTCTCAGGTATGATCTGAAGAGTTTTATCTATTGGAGGAAAGGGACAGCAGATAATAAACCAGTGTGAAGCACGTAATGGGCGGAGGACTCAAAGAGAGGGCAGATTAGATTAAATCCAAAGAACCAGACAGTTGTGGCAGTGTCTGGAAGAAACAGACTCTAGGAGAGATAAAAGGGATGGACAGATAACAAGAACAGCGGGAATAAGGGGCAGGTAAAGCAGCGTAGACCAGAAGAGGAGACAGAGACAGGCTCGCAAGGAATTGACCACGGGCCCACAGCATCAAAGGTCCAGAAACATCATTTGGTCAATAAACCTAAATGTGATCAAAATGAAAAATGCAATCGCCAAGGAGAAAAAGCGGTGCTTGCTTTGGCAAAGTCAGGTCCTTCTCTGGGAACACTTCATGTGAAGCCAAATTATAACAAAAATAAGCTAAGAAAAGGAACAAGGAAACTGGAGTTCTGCTTGGAGCAATCTCCCACCCTGTTCTTCCCCAAAGCAAGACACACCTGGCAAGAAGATGAGAATGCTTAGAATGTCTCCGCCCTGACAGAAGACTAGGTCCCTGTCCCGCTCTGTCCTCTGTAGCAACATTTCCAAAAGCCATGTTCCTGGTGTCTACAAAACGCATGTGGGGTTCCCAAAAAGGGCTTTAGAGACAGATAAATAAGAGGAATGCTGGCTCGACAGTCAATTGGCTTCTTCAATGCAAGACCTTTGGGAGCCTTTAATAAGGTAACATTTAATGTGACCTCCAAAAAAAAAAAAAAGTATACAAAGCATGCAGTTTCCCCCATGTCCCTAACATTTGGGGGAAACACTTCTCTGACTGTTCCCTTAAAGTAAAAATAGTTCCTTCCTCTCACATGAATATCAGATGTGGTTATATTTTAAATATGTCCTAGCCAGGGATATCCCAGAGACCATGCCTGGTCTTCCTAAATTTGGATGTTCCCAGAAATTCCTCAGCCACTGGGAGTGGGTTACAGAGTAAGAAGACTCATCTCACCCTTTACATTTGAGTTGCCCCAATTTTTCTGTAAAAGGGGGATTCCTGCAGTCTCCCACAGTGCCTGGCCATAAATATGCAATGTACTCAAAACCAGGTACAGGGGGCTGGCAGGACTCCTCCTCAGTCCTGGACTACCCACGACTGTACGTATGTATGTCAGTGCTCGGGAGCCAGACACTGGGGACCCCCATCCGATTTGGGCCCATCCCTCAAATGGCAGGCAGGCAGTTCAGTTATGAGACAAAACATTTATAAAGAAATGAGTACTCCAGGGATGGTGAGAGCAGAGGGACGACATGTGGAGGGGACAGAGGGGGAAGAGAGAGCAGAAAGCTTTCAGTGACAACACCAGGGTATGAAGTGCCATGCATGACCCCTCCGGAAGGAAAGAGAAATCCAAGGGAGGGACCCAGACCGCTCCAGAGGTGCTGACCTGCGAGGCTTGCCATGGGGGAGGCAGGGGAAGGGGAACCGTGGGCAGGAAGGTGACAGCTCTCCTAAGAAGGGGAAGACAGTGGGAAGTAAGCTGGAAGTGTAGGCCAGGGACTCCATCATGTGAACATTTGAAAGTCCAATCTGAACTTTATTGTGAAGGCGATGGAGACCATCGCAAGGTTTCCAAGCTAAGAAGTAACAAAAATCACGATGCATCAGAGGAATTCAACAAAGATGACAAAAATGAAAAATAAAAGCTCCTTTCGCTGTTACATGCGGTGAGCTCCAGCTCCAGCTCCGCCACTTGGGTTCTGAGACCTGTCAAGTCACTGAAGCCGCCCGGAAGCCCGCGTCCTGACATCTGTAAAATGGGGGTGACAGTCTCCACGTCGCCCGTGTCACTGCTGGAGATTCACCATGACCGTGGGTGCAGGCGAGCGTGCGCCACGCAGACACCGGGAACTTAACTTTAAAACGCAGCATCTTCACCCCGGGCGCCGGGAAGGGAGGCGGGCGGCCGGCCGGCCACCGGGCTGAGGGAACGGCCCCGGGCGGCGGCCAGGCCCGGCGGGCTCCAAGGCCCCTTCCGCCCCGAGGACTCGGGGCGCGGCGGAGAGAGGGGGGCCGAGGCCAGGCCGCGGAGCCCTTCCCACCGCGACAAGCGTGTCTCGGACCTTCAACCCCCACCCCGCGAAGGGACGGCCGTGCCCGGAGGCCGGAGGGACGGGGCGGCCCCAGGCAGTCCGAAAAGGAGCAGCATCCGCGGTGCTCCGGACACAACGGCCCTCCGCGTCCACGCGCCATGCCGGCCTCCCGCGGCCGGGCCTCCACACTGGGACCCCGTGGCCTTTCCCGGTGCCCCTCTACCCCCGGCCCTCCGCGGCCCGTCTCCCCGGCGGCGCCCGGCCACGCGGCCCCGCGCGCGCGGGAGCCGGCTCCGAGCCGGCCCGGCCGCCCGCCCCCCTCCCGTTAGGCTCGCAGCTCATTGGGCAGGCCGGCCGCCCTCCTCGCCCCTGATTGGCGCGAGCGGTGTCTGTCACCCGGCGGCGAGGCTGTCCCGCGCGGGCTCGGCTCGCGCCGCCGGTGTCTGCACGGAGGACAGCGCCCCCGGGGTCCCGGGTGCCAGCCTACCTGAGGCCGCTTCAGATCCTCCGGGCGGCTGAGGAGCTGGGAGGGAGACGAGCGCGCTGGGCCCCGGCGGCAGTGAGGCAGCGCGGCCGCATGCGCCCGGCAGCCTTTTACCGGGGCGGGCCCTAGGCGGTGCGCACGCACAGGCGGGGGGCGGGGCGGCGCGCGGACCCTCCCCAGGGTGGAGCCGGAGTGCGCAGGCGCAGGGCACACTCGCTCGCCTACCCCCTGGCGGCCTGGTCTCCGGGGTCCTCACCTGCTGACGCTGGAGAAGGAGCTATATTCCAGGCTGGGCAGGCTCCTTCCTCATCCAGCTCCCTTTCCCCCCACATCATCCCTGGCGGTGGCTGGTCCTGTGTCATCCCGCTGACACACACTGAGCGCTCACGGTGACACGCGCTATGCAAGGGACCCTGTCCGAGGTCTAACGAGGTAGTGCAGCCCACTGATCAGCTAATTACACTTCACCATTTCTTTTCTTTTTCTTTTTTTTAAAAAAATATTTTATTGATTTTTTTTTTTTACAGAGGAAGAGGGATAGAGAGCTAGAAACATCGATGAGAGAGAAACATCCATCAGTTGCCTCTTGCACACCCCTTTCTGGGAATATGCCCTTGACTGGAATCGAACCCTGGACCTTTCAGTCCACAGGCCGAGGCTCTATCCACTGAGCCAATCCGGTTCCCGCACACTTCACCATTTTCATAAGTGATTGCTGCTGAAGTGCATTCCAGGGAAGTGAGACCTAGGAGGAGGATGGGGGGGGGGGGGGCGCGGGGGAGAGCGGACTAAGTCCGTTGGGGACTGGGGATGCAGGCGGGGAAAGTCTTCCCTGTGTGGACAAAAAAAGGAGCCACACAAGCTGATCTGACTAATTTAGGGAAGGCAGCATGGGGGCCTTGCAAACTCAGAGACCTAAAGTAACCACAAAGGCTGGCCTGGTTTTTAAATTAAAATTTTAAATTAAAAAAAGCAGTCTATGATGGGTAGCCATGTCCTAGGCCGGTACCTTCTCTGACAAAGATCAACTTTGATCTTCACTGAACCTATTGTCTTTTTGCATCTATGATAACATGCCTTTGGAATGTCAGGGTAACTTGTAATTTCCCCTTTTCCGGACCCCTCCGGATACAGTCAATGCATCAGGACACCACAAGCTCCCTCATTGTTATTGTTACCATGTTAATTATTAACTATCTTGTACCCACCTATGTAAAAGAAGCATGTGCTGCCCTGCAGGTGTGGTTCTGTGGCTGAGTGTTGCACCTGTGAATCAGGAGGTCAGGGTTCAATTCCAGGTCCTGCGGGCTCCATCCCAGTGTGGGGCGTGCAGGAGGCAGCTGTTAAATGATTCTCTCACATCATTTCTTCTCTTGCTCCCTTCCTCTCTGAAATAAATTTAGAAAATATATTTTTAAAGAAGCATGTGTCTATCATTTTACTTTTTATCCAATCTTAGAGGTTTCCCCCTCTTTACTTTCTCCCACCTCCCTAATCTATCACCAATGTATTTCATGTAACCCACTTATATCTCCTTTGATGGTAATTTATTTTAATATATATTTTTTGTTGCCTTCAGAGAGGAAGGGAGAGGGAGAGATAGGAACATCAATGATGAGAGAGAATCATTGATTAGCTGCCTCCTGCATGCCCCTCTACTGGGCATGTAGCCCACAACCTGGGCATGTGCCCTTGACTGGAATCAAACTTGGGACCCTTCAGTCCTTACGCCCACACTCTATCCACTGAGCCAAACCAGCTGGGGCCTTTGATGGTAATTTATAAAAATAGGTGAAAAATCATCATTCTCTAGAACATTATCTCGATGCATTGAGATTCTTCTTTCTGTCAATTGTCGACAGGTTGGCTCAAAAAAACGCACAAAAATTCTTTACCGGTTTGAATGTTTCTTACACTAACACCTGAAGTGTACTGGCAAAAGGAAGGGAGGGAAGAGATCAGGGTAAGAACGAGGCGGGAAGAAAAGCCGGGGTAAAGGTCCTGAAGCCCAGAGGAGCCTCGCACGGCTGAATCGGAAGGCCAGTAACTGCGTTGGAGAGAGGCAAAGGAAGAGAGATTAACATGAGATCTGGCTGGAGAGGGGGCAGGGCTATACGATGTAGAGCATTATAGACCAAGTTAAGGATTTTTTTTTTTCCCTCCTAAGAGCAGTGGAAAACCAAGAAACTTTTTTTTTTTGGGGGGGGGGAGGGGGGGTTGGTTTTCTTTTGAGTAGTGAATTACATGCACATGGTTAATTTTTTTTTTCTTCAAACACTTGAAAAGTAAGTCTCTCATCTCTGTACCCTAGTATTCCTGTTCTCATCCTCAGAAGCAATTTATCAAAGTTCTTTTCTATCTTCATTAAAGGGTTTTTTTTAAGGTGTGATATGATCAAATTTGTATTTCAAGATAATCACTCAAACAAATGGATTAAAAAAAAAAAAAAAAGAAAAGAAAAAGAAAAGAGGGCTTCTGACTCTTTCCAAATCTAGACCACTCCCGCTCCTACCCTGCCAAGTTGCCCAAACTGCACTCGGCTTCAAATCTAAAATGTGCTTGGGATGTGTTTGGAGTGTATGGCCACACATTCATTTAAGAAGTATTTGGTGCCAAAACCGGTTTGGCTCAGTGGATAGAGCGTCGGCCGGTGGACTGAAAGGTTCCAGGTTTGATTCTGGTCAAGGGCATGTACCTTGGTTGTGGGCACATCCCCAGTAGGGGGTGTGCAGGAGGCAGCTGATGGATGATTCTTTCTTATCGATGTTTCTAACTCTCTGTCCCTCTCTTTTCCTCTCTGTAAAAAAATCAATAATTTTTTTTTTTAAAAAAGAAGAAAAAAAAAAAGAAGTATTTGGTGTTTATCAGAGTGCCTGAGACATGATGGACACTGAGAGCATACTTGCTGAGGCAATAAAGATCCTGTAGGAGATTTTAAAAAGCTGTCTACTCAGCGGCTCTTCCAGGACTCTCCCTTCTTCCTCAAAACTCTGCCATCCTCTCCTCCATCCCCTCTCTCAGCTGATGGTCTTGCTTCCTATTTCACTGGAGAGAGAGGGAGAGAGAGAGAGAGAGAGAGAGAGAGAGAGAGAGAGAGAGAGAGAGAGAGAGAGAGGCCACCAGGAGAACTTCCTTGAGCTCTCACCACTGTATCCATCAATCTTTATCTGTGTACTTCCTCTGCCTTCCTCCCTGCGCTGGGGACAAGCTGTGTAGCGGTCAGACTGTGCTCTTAGAGGTCAACCTCTCCTCTCTGCTTCACGTGCCATATCCCCTCAGGTCAAGGATGTCACTCTGGGTCTCCCCTCCCGCATCAACGCCCTTTCCCTCTCCAGCAGACCAATAGCATGAGGCAGCTTCCCCCATCTGAAACCCCACTCTTTTTTTTTCTTTTTAATATATTTTATTGATTTTACACAGAGAGGAATTGAGAGGGACAGAGTTAGAAACATCGATGAGAGAGAAACATCGACCAGCTGCCTCCTGCACACCCGGGACCTTTCAGTCCGTAGGCCGACGCTCTATCCACTGAGCCAAACCGGTCCCGGCTGAAACCCCGCTCTTGACTACATCTTTCTCTGGCTACCCCATTTTTCAGTGCCCCCTTTTTAGCACAACTCCTAGAAAGTGCTGTTTGTTCTTTCTGTCTCCAATTTCTTCCCCCTCTCTTGGGCTTTTCTGATCAGGCTGTTGCTTGTGTAATTCTGCCGAAACTGTTCTTGTCAAAAATTAACCTCTATTCCCAGAACTCTCCTTCTAGCAGCCTAGACAGACAAGTCCCAGGTAAGATAGCAGTGTGGAGCATGTGCATGGCGTGAGTGCCTGTGTGTTTTTGTATATTTGGGCTGTTCCTCTCTCCCACCTTGAGCTCACGGACTCCCTGGAGGCTGCGGGGTTACAGCCATACTGCCTCAGATCCTCCCCCAAACTGTATCCCTAGTATTTATAACAGGTAACAGCTAGTCATTCCCTCCTTAAGCCACATTCTTTACTTGGCTTCTAAGAAACCACCGTTTCTCTGTTTTTCTCTTATTTCACAGGACTCACTTGATTCTCTTTTCCTACAATCTCTCCTCTTCCTGACCTTTACACATCAGCATGCCCAGGGCTCAGAAGATCTAGAATCATTCTCTAGATAATCTCATTCAGACTTTCTTTTCTTCTTTTTTTAAACCATTTTTATCTTTTAAATAAACTTTTTAAAAATACATTTTTATTGATTTCAGAGAGGAAGGGAGAGGGAGAGATAGAAATACCAATGATGGGAGAGAATCATTGATCAGCTGCCTCCTGCATGCCCCCTACTGGGGATCAAGCCCGCTACTGGGGCACGTGCCCTGACTGGGAATCGAACTGTGACCTTCTGGTTCATAGGTCGACGCTCAACCACTGAGCCAAATATACCACTGGGCTGGGCTAAATATACCACTCATCTAACTTCTCCCCTGCCCTCTCCTGCTTCACTCGTTCCCTTACAGATCTCACTTGAGGCCATTCCTCTATCATTCACTCACACAAGAATACCATCTCAAACTTTGTTCCTAGCGAACCCCTCCTCCATGTCTCTCCTGTGGGGCCCTGGATGCTCACCCTGAGACATTTGTCACAGGGAGATGAAATGGTCTGTTTGCTTCTGTGTCCCCTCCACATCAGATTGCAATCTGTTTGTCATCACTTAACCTTTCTGTGTCTCAGTTTCCTTATCAGGCACAGTCTTGTTCACCTTTAATAACCAGGATCTAGCATATTTAATTCCCTTTACTGCCCTGTGATGCAAACACCATCATTATTACTACATTACATGTAACGAAGCCACGACGGAGAAAAACAAATGCCCTCCTGAGACTACATGGGTAGCATTCTGCCTGCATTCTACCCATCACCAAGGCTTCTTTGGGTTACTTTTTTGACTTTCACGCCAATATGCTGTCATCCTAGTCTAGCATTTAAATAGATTATCTAGGTCAGTAGTGCAGCAGAAGGGAGATTGTAATTACCGACTTGAATTTGTAATGTTTTCACAGATTGGTTATATCCTCACTTTGCTCACGAAAGGATTTAAAGCAGTGTGCGTGCGTGTGTGGGTGTGTGTGTGTATGTGTCTGTGTGTGTGTAAAATAAGAGAAAAATAAAGCAAAGGAAACATAAAGGTAGGAACTTATTCTCTTCAATGACACTCCATTGCCTTCAGTATAAAGTGAGAATCACACTTTGATTATGAGCGTATGCACAAAATCTGGCCTCAGTTTACCTCTCTCGCCCCATGCTCTAGCCACCGTGAATTTGTCCAGCTCCCTGCACACACAATTTGTTCTGTTTCCCACATCTATTCTTTGCAAAGACCATTGCTGGAATAGCTCCTCCCCTTTGTCTTGCTAATGCCACATTTCCACTTGGCCTTCAATTCCCAAAGTATCTTTTCTGGACAGCCTCCTTCCCTCAGGTGGGGGCTTAGTCTCCCTCCCCCCACTCTTCTATTGCCGCCTGATGTCCCCAAGCATAGCAGGCACAACTTGAATTTTAATAGTTCCTTTCCTTGTCCAAAGCTCCCTCTTGTGAGGTCTGGGACTTGCTTTTCTGATTTACTGTTGCTTGCTCAGTACCTCGCTAGTCTCAGTACATAGTAGGCATTCGATAAATATTTGTTCCACAAATAAATGAATCCAGAAATTAAATTAGATCACAAATCCTACACCCTTTCAAGAGGTGAGTCCCAAATTTGACTTTTAACTTCCCAGCAGCCAAAATGAAGAGGGTAAGTCTGATTAAGTAGAAAATTACACAACTGCTCAGGAGAAATATCACTTCCTTTAACAACCTTTCACTGACCGCCCCCCCAAATCCCCTACCAGCACCCCTAAGCTCCACCTACTATTTTTCCTTGTTAGCATTTATCAAAACTCTAATAATTAATGGGCTAATTGGTTATTTGATGTCTGTGTTTCCTACCAGACTGTATTTCATTTTTAGTCTCACATGGCCTGCATGTAGTAGATACTCAGTAAATGTGTACTGAATGAATTAAAAAGACCTTTATAGTTGCCACTGAGATCAGAAATTAATTTCTCCTGGGACTCTTCACGGAGAGGACACGGTTTTTTTTGTTTGTTTGTTTGTTTTTTTGATTTAAAAAAAGCAGACAAGGATTTATTGAAAAACTGGCCAGGACGGCCGAGGAGCACCACACGCAGGTGGGCCCCACAGGACCGCACTGATCCAGGTGTAGGCAATCCCTTTTAAAGCTTCAAACCACAGGAATTTCCCTTTGTTCTAAATTCTAAAGGCTGGGAGCATTGGAATGTGGCCCTATCTTGCCCATAATACAAAAGCAGAACTCAGAGGTTAATCTCTAAAGGTTATCTATAGTTTCTACCCCTGAAGCTACTGAGTCAGTGGGAGTCAATCTCCTGTAACTACCCTATTGTTTAAGCAAGTAATCGAAGGTCGAAGTCAGATAGCAAGGTTAAAATTCAAACAGCAGTTTTTACCCAAGTATGATTGCTACCATATTTCATTCCCCACTGGTTTTTATGTGCATGAGTCAAATCATAGACTCATCCTACTTCCTTGCTCTTCAGTCCCCTAGCACATTTAGCCTTACTTAGCCCCAGACTTTCTCACTGGTTAGCAAAAATGTCCTTACAGTTACCAAGACCCCTAGTAACACAGTTCCCATTAGTACTGTCCTCTCTGAAGTCCAGTTCCCCTCCTCCTGGCCTGCATGGAGCCCAGGCTAGGGATTTCACGGTGAGGCCCCTGGTTGCCAGGATCCAGGCCGTTTTCTGTGCAGGAGCTGGGAGTGGTGTAGCCAGGTCTGGGTGCCATCTACTTCAACAGCTGTGGACGTGCTCAGCATAGTGGTGTAGCGTCCCTTTCAGGTTGGGGTGAGTCCTTGGGCAGTGAACTTCTTTACCCACACTGAGTCTCTGGGCTGGAAGGCGTGTACAGGGTCTGCAGTGGGCACTGACAGTGCATCTGGAACAAGCTTATGGGTGAGTATACTGCAGAACCTGTAAGGACTTGAGCAGGGAATGGTTATGAATTCCAGCTTTCAGTTTCTCCCTGACCCTGAGAAGGATGGAGGGAGGTCTACCATACATGATCTCAAAAAGGGGGGAAACCCGTCCCACGAAGGGCAGGGGGTTGGTCCAATTTTCACCGGTTTTTAGGACAAATTTAATTAGAGTCCCGTTCATGCCTGTCCTAAGGCTTGAGCTATACTTTGAGATACTTTGGCTACAAAGGCTGGGCTGTTATCTGCTCCTAAGGACACGGGTTTTATAACTTAAAGATGAATGATCTCAATAACATCCTTACAGCAGACACACAGGCAACGGGCACAGAGCTGTTCTTGTGATTGTCAGCAAAGGCTGATGGCAGTGCTACAAAGTACAACGCAGGCAACGTGGTTCTGCAGAGAACCAATGCAATGCCAGTGGCATGCCATGGGGGCTGGGGAGAAAGAAGCCATCTGAAGAGCTGGCTTGTTCAGGAGTAAATGATAAATCATCTTCCAGCATTCCTCTCTGAAGGTTGTTCACTGGCCTGAGTGCTGGGTAGATTTTGAGGAACAGCGAACTCAATATTACACTCTCGGGGGGCGGGGGGGGGGGGGGAGTGGAATAAAGCTATTCTGAGCTTCAAGTTAAATTCAAAGGCCTTTAACAATCAATTGAGCAGAATTAATTAATGCCATTCACTGGTACATCAGAATAATCTGATAGAGACACCTGTCTCGTGTAGGCATATGATAATATGTATTATTAGTATATATGACTATTTGGTATAATCGTATACTAGTGCCTGAATAACACATGTAGGGGAAATGTCATAAACGGCAAGGAGAAAAACACTTTATAAAGACATGTTATTATGTAAGCATAACAATAAATGCTTAGTTCATGAATATACCACAACTAACATCACCATGCATTCCAGACTTGGGGGCACAAGTGTAATTTTTTGAAATTTTAATTAAAAAAAAATATATATATATATATATTGATTTTTTTTACAGAGAGGAAGGGAGAGAGGGATAGAGAGCTAGAAACATCGACGAGAGAGAAACATGGACCAGCTGCCTCCTGCATACCCCCTCCTGGGGATGTGCCTGCAACCAATGTACATGCCCTTGACCGGAATCGAACCTGGGACCTTTCAGTCTGCAGGCCGACGCTCTATCCACTGAGCCAAACCATTTTTGGCTGAATTTTAATATTTTTAATGAAAGGAATGTGTACATATGGAACTAAATGTCATCTTGCTATTAAACTCTTTTAAGACTTTTAATGCAAATAAATGGGCAGATGAGAAAAAGTAATGCTTTTCAAATCATATGTTTTGACTTTTGGGTTCAGAAAACATGCCAAACGGGACTCATTTGCAGGGTTCTCACCTGGGAGAACCCCTCTAGCCTCCTCTCATGCTTGGTGAGCTATAGGACCCTCTCTTTGTTCACCTGCCCCAGCATTTGCCACGTTATATTGAGATTATCTGGATTTGCTTCTAGATTGAGGGAGAAAACTGCCTCTTTTTGGCTCCAGTAAATGCAAGAAGGGATGGTGACGCCTCCCCCAAACTTCCATAGGCCCTCAAGAACCTCCTCAAACACATCCTCCACCCAAACACTGTGCTCCTTATGCGACCAGAGCTTCCAGACACGCTCTCACCATTGGCTCCTGAGCAAGTGGCCTCTGCACCCTTCCAGAGTCAGAGCGCTCCGTCCAGAGTGTCCAGCACGGTGCTTGGCACATAGCAAGCCCTCAGGAAATATTGGATGAACTAAATCAAGACTTTTTACTTGTGACTTTTTACTTCTTCGCGATCTGGCTTGTTCCCACCTATCTGGACCAAGACAGATGAGTGTTCCTGCAAGAAAGTCAATTGTTGTACTTCAGTTGGTCGAAGACACCAAGAGGGCAATCCTTATGTCAGCTCAGCTCAACAACCCAAGCGTCTCCGGGGTTTCCAGGCAATATTTCCCCGGGGTGATTCATGGACTGAGGCTCACCGAGGGGTGAGCGTGTCCATGTTGTCCAGGTTCCTTCTGGGCATCTAGCAATCTCCCAGCTGCCTCGGAGCTGAGTGACATAACTGAGTGATGCAAAGCGGGTGGACAGTCAGGAGATTGAGAAATTGAGAAAGGTTTGCATCCAGGAGACACTCAGTGGAGCCATAAAATGTGTACAGAACTCAATCGTTATAATTTCTAACTCTGAGGCCAGGCTCCAGACATCTGTATCTAAGATCTCTCTGAGATCTCTTTCTGTCTCTAAGAACAACGCATACCCCTGCCATTAGTGCCACGATGGCCTGAAAGGTACTTTTTAAAACCCCGGGGGGACAATGAGGCCCCATAGGATACCCAGCAACTACCACGTTTGTGTAATCAGCACTTCCATTTCTGTTGTACATGATGAGAGTTTTTAAAAATGATTCAACCTTTCAAAATGCCTGTTTTCAACATGTACTTAACCAGTTGGAGCTCGAGGGGATGTGGGGGGAACACCCATCTGTTTGTGGATTTAAATACCTGGAAAGGCTGATGAGGATGGTGTTGTGGAGGTGATGTTATCTCGGAGAAAAAAGTTTCTGGCTTGCTTTTCAAAAACTATTATTTGCTTATGTTTTGTAAGCTATTTCTGAAGTATGACATAGAAACATCAAAGGGTAAAAAGCATAACTGTGCGAGTTGATGACATTTTACATATCTGACCACACCCACGTAACACACAGAACATGCCAGCACCCACAAGCCCCTCATTCCCCTCCCAGTGGCCACTCCCCTGAGCATATCCACTACTCTGACTTCTAACACCATTCATTAGTTTCCTTGGGATTCTTTTGAAAGCTAAACTGCAAATCATAGGTCATCTACTAACGTGCTTCATTTTTTTTTAAAGAATCTTAAGGTTCACTACATTCTGTCTGTCTCCTTTAAAGTGTAACTGCTTCCCCCGCCCCTCCTCCAGGCCAGATCCACTTCCTTTTTAGGGAAACGAATCTTTCCCTTTGATTCTCATTATGTAAACAAGGCCAAGGAGTCGGCAAAATGGGCATCTAGTTCCCTCGCTTGTCTACAAGGGACCTTTGGGCACCAGGGTACAAAGGCAATTACAATACTGAGGCCACTATGGTATCGGGGAAAGTAGTGAGGTGCCTTGGAACCCCCAAGAGGGACACCTAACCCAGCCAGGTAGCCAAGAAAAGCTTCCCAGAGCAGTGTCTCTAGGGCTGGGCGGGGCCAGGCTGGCAGGGGTGGCGGATGGGAAGGGGCTGGCGGGAGGGAGAGCAAGTGCTGAGTCACAGAGACCGGAGGAGCTCATCCAATTAGGAAACTGCCGTGTATCCCACGTGGAGGAAGCCCCCAGTGGTGAGAAGACTTCCAGGTGACGGTGGTAGATGGAACACGCACATCCAACTTTCCCTCCCCGCTGAAACCTCACCAAAACTACAATAAAAGGTAATAGGGGGCCACATATATGTGACGAAAGAGGATTTGACTGGGGATGATGTGCAAACAGTGCAATACACAGATCATGTACCATAGAAATGTACACTTGAAAGCTATGTGATCTTATTAACCAATGTCACCCCAATAAATTTAATTTTTTTTTAAAAGGAGAGAATAGAAAGCTGTCTACAACTAAAAGAAAAAAAAAAGAAATGCATTTAAAAATATCAATACATAAAACCATAAAAGCAGGAGAACAGCACAGGTGACAGGAGTAAGAATTTTGGAAGCAAGAAATTAGATGAATGAAAACTGAGCAAACAAAAAGGGCAAAGCCCAAGTGGGCCGTGGGGAAAGGAGAACCGGCTTGATTTACCCTGATGGCAGGAGGGATTTATTATAGGAATTTGGCTTTGCACAACCACAGGAGGAACCAAGAAAGTGAAGATCTGGAGACGGAGAAGGGAGATCAGAGGAGTCAGCAACAGATCCTTTGAAAAACGTTAAGGCAGACACCTTGGAACTTGCCAGAGCTGAGAAGCCGGCGTGCTGGCCCTGGGGAGAGGGAACCGGTGCCGAGGCCTCCGGAGGCTGCAGCAGCTTCCACATCAGTGGGCCCAAGCCTGGGAGGTGTGCCTGGGGCCACTGTGGCCAGCAGGGCCGGCACTGGGAAGAGGAGCTGGATGCGGACAGAGGACAAGCTGGGACCCACCGACGCTTCTGCATCCGCCTGTCACCATATCCCCAGTCAGAGAATAGCGGCCACTGCTTCGCTGCCAACGTCCCTTCTCTCACAGGAGTTCTACAGGGCAAGAACCTCCGGGAAGTAAGTGTTAGTTTATCCAAGTCCATGGTAAAACTTGGAACAATGAGTGCAGAGGAGCAACAAGCCAGAAGGAAGCCAGCCGCTGGCACTAAGGGGCACCAGACCCGGGGGCTCACACCGGGGTGGCTGCTGGGAGGAGGGAGTTCTGTGTTGCTTCTGCTGCTGCCGCTTCGGTGCCTGTTCCTCCTGCTGACTGCCTGCCCCGCTAAACACTCCGCTCTTCCACTCGTACTTGTCACTCCATACATTCTAATCCCTTTAAATTGCCGATCTGCGATTCGCCTTTCATTCTCTTTCAGACCCTGGACTGCCCGTTCTGGTTGGCAACCCGCGTACCCACCAGCAGCCACGTCCAGGCTAAGCCTTGTCCCTGCTCACACTCCCGCTGGGGCTGCAGCGAGCTTAGGTCTCTTCTCCAGGCAGAAGGGAAACTGCTTCTACTTGGGAAGATTCTGTTTCTTCTACCAAGAGCCCAGCCTGCCTCTCATGCCTTCTTCTCCCTGGACTGGCCTGCAGTCTGCACTTGGCACCTCTGCCCGCCTTATTCCAGCAGAGCTCACTTCAGAGGCCAGTTGTGCGAATAGTTTTGAATGCTCAGGGTGCGCTCTCCTGCCTCAGAGGCCATCTCGCCCCGGGGCCTACAGCAAGGAGACCCAAACAGGCACTAGCTAAAATAAGATAGATATTTATTTCTCACTTAGTAACAGCCTTAAGGGGAGTGGACATGGCAGACAGGCCATCCATCCAGAGACCCAGGTTTCCTCCCTTGTGCCGCCCTGCCTCCTCACGGGGTGTTGTCCTCATCCATGTGCTCAAGGCTGGCCTCCTGCCACATCCCTGCAGGTATGAGGAAAGAAAGGAAACAAGGAAAAGCAACCCCCTTTTCAGCAAATAATGTAGAAGTTATTCAGATCCCTGCTGACACATCCCACTGGCCAGGATCGAGTCAGAGGGGCCACCTTGGTTGCAGGGGAGCCTGGGAAATGTGATCTCTAGCAGGCTGACCATCTGCCCAGGTAAACTCTCTCTCTCTCTCTCTCTCTCTCTCTCTCTCTCTCTCTCTCTCTCTCTCTTTTAAATATATTTTATTGATTTTTTACAGAGAGGAAGAGAGAGGGATAAAGAGTTAGAAACATCGATGGGAGAGAAACATCGATCAGCTGCCTCCTGCACACCCCCCACTGGGGATGTGCTCGCAACCAAGGTACATGCCCTTGACCAGAATCGAACCTGGGACCTTTCAGTCCACAGACCAACGCTCTATCCACTGAGCCAAACCGGTTTCGGCTGCCCAGGTAAACTCTTATTACTACTGATGACATGGAGAATAGATTCAGGGGCATAACCAGAGCCCCCTGGCTCTCATCCAAGGCCTGGAGGATAATGACTCTCTCCGCTTGCCACTGCCCACTCTGATAATACTCCCTCCCCATCCCAGAAGAAAATTAGGGCGTACCCGGAGCATTTTCCCTAAAAGTGTAAAAATGGTGTCATCTGGGAGAGCAGATGCTGTCACCACACTGCCCGTGTTCTTAGTCCTCCAGGGCAATTACGCCGACTTCCAGCTGTCAGTTCCTGAAAATCCGCACCGAGTGCTTCCCGGGGCTGCCAGGGCTGCTGTGCGCGCAGCGCAGCTTCCCTGCCGCAGAGTGGACGTTCTTCCCGGAGCCCAGTTCAGTGCAGTTCATCTCCATCAGCGCTGATGCATGCCCCGCTCTACCCCATCCTGTCCAGGCCCCGAGCCGGATAGCAGGGATGCAGAAGAGTCCAGAGGGCCACCAGCCCTTGCTATAGGCCAGGCCCAGCACCGAGTGTTTCACCTGCCTCCTCGTGTCATGCACACACAGCCCTTGGAGGGTGGTTCTCTTCCTCTCCCCATTTTACACAGGAGGAAACTGAGGCTTCGGAAGCACAAGTACCTGCCCCGATCCTCAGCTTGTCATCAGCAGGGCTGGGGTTGTGACCCACGTCTGTCTGGTTCCACCATGGCTGTGGCAGGTGAAAGCTGCTCCCTGCCCTGAAAGCCTTCAGTCCACAGGCGGACAGGGGAGGGGCGGGGGATAGCTAACAGTAAACACGTGTTGAGTGTAGCAATGACATACGTGAAGTGGAGAGATGATGGTTTCTCTTGCCTTCTTGCTGGAGGGAATGCATTCGAGGGATGAGCCAAGGAGCTGTCACAGCACCCCCTTAGATTGTTACCTGAGGGGGAAATGCAATTCTGTATTTTTTTTTTTTTAAATATATTTTATTGATTTTGTACAGAGAGGAAGGGAGAGAGATAGAGAGTTAGAAACATCGATGAGAGAGAGTCATTGATCAGCTGCCTCTTGCACACCCCCTACTGGGGATATGCCCGCAACCAAGGTACATGCCCTTGACCGGAATCGAACCCGGGACCCTTCAGTCCCCAAGCCGACGCTCTATCCATTGAGCCAAACCGGTCCCGGCCAATTCTGTATTTTAAAGCCGCCATTATTTAGAGTCTTTTTACAGCAATCAAACTATTTTTAAAAAATATATATTTTTTATTTATTTCAGAGAGTAAGGAAGAGGGAGAGGTAGACATGTCAGTTATGAGAGAGAATCATTGATTGGGTGCCTCCTGCACAACGCCCACTGGGGATCACAACCTGGGCATGTACCCTTGACCGGGACCCTTTAGTCTGCAGGCTGACGCTCTATCCGCTTTATCCATGGAGCCAAACCAGCGAGGGCGAATTCAAATTCTTTTAACTCCGTGCTTCTCAATGCTTTTCGCCACATGAGACATGTAGAAAGTGACAGTATTGACAGGCACATTAGAGTAAAGTTGAGATTTGGGAATGTCTGTAGAGGACTGGATAAAAATCCTACTGGCATTTCCTCAATAGTACATAATGATGAGGGGGAAAAATACAAAGTATTTAGCAAAATAGTAAATATTGAATTAGAATAGAACTTCCAAATAACATCTTTTCATATTTTTGATGAGACGTGACATGCTTTTTGTAACAGATTCTGAATTTGAAATGGCTACCAAATCCCTGATTATGTTTTCGGATCATGCTCTCTTTAAGTTCACTGTCGACAGATGCTTTTCACAAACAGATGCTGTGAATGGCCCTATCATTCTTCCCTTCGACTGTCAGAAACCAGTTTCTTGCTTTTAATAGAATTAGGATCCTTTGCATTATTACTTTAATGATACAATTGTTCTCTAAATCTAAGTTCTGCTCTTTTTTTAATATAAAATGTGACAGACATTTACCAAATTTCATGTCATAATATAAAGGGCTTTAGAACATAATGGCACTTTGTTCAAGTCAGTCATTTTAAGATTGTGATGAAATTTTCTTCCAACATACACAGTCTTTGCTTGATTAGCCTTAATACTTTTTTTCTTTAGGATTCAAATAATAACTCCAACTTAGTTCACTAGTAATCCATTTGTAATTTCACTTCTCCCAAAGGTACAAAATTTTCTTTGGATTCGTAAATGTAGTTAGCACATATTAATATTTTCCTGTGGGTCCCCAAGACCGCCCTCAGTCTCCATGGTTTGCTAGGAGGCCTCACAGAGCTCAGAAAAGCTGGTGTATTACAGTGAAAGGTTACAGATTCGCATCAGTAAAGGGAAAAGTGCTTGGGTGAAGACCAGGAGAGACCAGACAAGACTGCTAGTCATTCTCCCCCTGCCGTGTGGCACAGAGAACCTAACTCTCCCAGCAGTGAGGTGTGAAAATATGGGCAAAGGATCGCCCATCAGCGACGCTCACCTCCCCTCGATGTCCAGGTTTTTTTAATTCGCTGTCAGTCACATAGGGATACGGCACCCACATGACTGGCTTCGGTTACTTAATCTCCAGATCCCCAGAGGTTGAACTGATGCATCATGGTCCAGGGACTCAGGGATACAAAAGCTCTTTCATAGGGCAGGACATTCCAAGGGCTCAAAGGTCAAGGGCTAATCTTGAAGATCTTTGGAATGTGCAGGGTTTCCGCAACCCAGGCCTTTTGCGTTAACTCATTCCTGCACTAACATACTTGCAGGAGTCTTACACACTTTTATCAAGTTCATTCCAGAGACTCAAAAATATCAGGTCAGATTTTTTTTGCTATTCTTCAAAAAAAGGAATTGCAAAGTGATACTGCTTCACAATTTTCAAATTGCGTTTTTATTATGTTCTAAGTTCATAAACTCTTAACAAGACTCTTCTTTGGAGAATCAACCCATTACTGCATGAAAGAGCAGAAAGTAGATTTATTGTTCTATTTCAGATAAGGCTGAAGCCATTCAGGGCTGATAAGCTTGGGGCTTAATTCACCATTTTGATATCATTCATTGTGGAATTCTTTTTTTCTTTTTTTAATACGTTTTATTGATTTTTTTACAGAGAGGAAGGGAGCGATAGAGAGTTAGAAACATCAATGAGAGTCATCGAACAGCTGCCTCTTGTACACCCCCTACTGGGGATGTGCCCGCAACCAAGGTATATGCCCTTGACTGGAATCGAACCCGGGACCCCTCAGTCTGCAGGCCGACTCTCTATCCACTGAGCCAAACTGGTTTGGGCTCATTGTGGAATTTTTTTTAAAATATATATATTTTATTGACTTTTTACAGAGAGGAGGAGAGAGGGATAGAGAGCTAGAAACGTTGATGAGAGAGAAACATCGACCAGCTGCCTCTTGCACACCCCCTACTGGAAATGTGCCCGCAACCAATGTACATGCCCTTGACCGGAATCGAACCCGGGACCTTTCAGCCTGCAGACCGATGCTCTACCACTGAGCCAAACCGGTTTCGGCATCATTGTGGAATTCTTATCTTCAAGGACATCTTTGCCTACGATAATTTTCAGGGAATGAAAGAACAGGCTGCTCAGGTCTCAGAGTTTTGGGGGTGAACCTGTAAATAAAAAGCCTTCACCTCCTGTTATGGTTGCAGCACCCTCCCCCTCTCCCCCGGCCCCCAATCCCATGAGACTACAAAATACCCAGTGTGGTTACATATCTTCATCAATTGAAGGTGCTCGGTAACCTCTGACTGTTTTCCCCTCACTGTGTTCTGAGAATTCTGCCCGTGCTTCTGAAGGACCACAGCTACTGCTGGCTGTCAAGTCATTAGTCATAGCCTGTGTGAACGAAAGGAGCCACATGCTAACCTGACAAGCTCAGGAGTGGCCTACGTGGCAGTCTTGCAAACTCAGAGAACTAAAGTAACCACAAAAGATGGTTTGAAAATTAAATATTTAAACTACAAACAGGTTTTAGTGGGTAGTCATGTCCTAGACCGATATTTTCAACTTAAATCTTCTTTACTGAGCCCATTTGCCTTTTGGCCTCTAAGATAACATATCTGTGAGATGTCTGGGTAACTTGTAACTTCCCTTTTTCTGGAGCCCTGGGGCACATCCAAATGTGGTGAGATGCCTCAGATTCCTTCTCTATCATTTTACTTTTTATCCAATCCCAGGGGTTTTCATCGCTTTGCTTCATCCCACCTTCTTAATCCATCACCAATGAATTTCATGTAACCCCCCTATGTCCCTCCTTTGATTGTGATGTATAAATAGAAATGTAACCCGCCATTGTTTGGAGCATTATCTCAACCCATTGAGGTTCTGCTTCCTGGTATATGTCGACAGTTTGGCTCAAATAAACACAAAAATTCTTTATAGGTTTCAATGGTTTTTTTCATTAACACCTGGAACTTACGCTTCCTTGGCCTTCCAGATTAGCTTTGTTTCTATGTCATCAGAGATGTCTTCAATGTGTCTGTAAAATTGTGTGTGGCAACTCTTCTATTTTTCAGCCCAAACTTAGTGTTGATAATTTTCATGCCGGCTGGTAAAATGAGTGATTCTGGAAGGACGCAAGATATTTGACTTTGGCTATTAAGTTCAGGACCTTGCAGCCAGTTTCTTGAGTTCATAAAAGGACTTTGTTTCTTGTTTTGCAGTGACAGACATTTACTGAAGATCAATATTGCCCTGCAGGGCTGAATGGTTTGCAGTTAGGTGTAAGCAGAGATAGGCTTTTTTTTTTATGTATTGTTATTTTATCTTCCCCCTCTTATAAGTGAACATTCCTATAAATTATATTTTTATATGCTCTGAGACTAGAGTGTATGTTTTTCTGTTTTTGTGAAAGTAGGCAAGGTATTTTGACTTGGGCTGTTTTTTGTTCTTTTTACAGCAATGATCATAGTATTGCACTGGCTTAGAAATTAGGCTTCGTGTATCTTGGAATCAAGTTTGAAGAAAAATACAAAGCTTGGCCAGCCACACGTATTGAACAATGACAACTTAGACTAGTTCATATTACATTTAAAGAGGTGAATTTCATGAAGGAACGATGCACTATCAAAGCAAAGAATGAATTTGCCTGCATCCTGTGCACAGTAATGCATGCACCAGGCCAAGGTGCGATCCTGTGCAATTCGGGGGAAATAGAACATGTTCAGTCCAGAGCCTGTCATTGCTGAGGTACGGTTGTCTGGGCTCATGCTCTATACACGCAGAATGTCAAATTCCAGGAGGATCAGTGCATCATTGAAAACGATGAAGAAAGCTCCCTATCAGTTTCCCTGAGAATTCAGATGATATCCCCTTGAACCAAACAGTTGAGGCCTTTGCAGAAATGAAATTAGACGGTATGTGCTCTTTTATCTGGCTTTTTCATTCAGCATCATGTTTGAGAAGTTTCTCCGTGTTGTTGTATGTAGCTGTAGCCTGCTTCCTTTCATTGCCAACTAGTATGCTATGGTGTGCATGTATCACAACTCATTCATCTGTTGACAAACATCTGGGTGGTGTCCAGTTTGGGGCTAGTATGAATAAAGCTGCTATACACCTGCTTGTGGTTGTACGCACTCACTGCTGTTGGATAACTTAAAACCCCCACAAACTAATACTTACAATGCACTGTGAAATCGCTGCAGTGGTCTGTGCTCACTGCTCTACCAATAATCACTTCTGCCTGGGAGAGTCCAGGAAGGCTTCCTGGAAGAGGACACGTTTGACTTTAAAGAAAGAGTAATTTCCTTGCAGTGAAAAAGTGGCAACAGCCTGTGGGAAGGCAAAAAGCCCATGGCCTGTCTGTGTGAATAAAACAAAGGATTCCTGAGGAGAGCAGCAGACAACTGAGGGACAAGTGTACATGATGGGGCAAAAGTAGTTTTGTAGTTTTGAATAGGGAAACACAGTTTATTCTCATATCATTATTAATTATTATATTATTTTCCATGTAAACAACTGTAAACCTACTTTTCCCATTACCTACGTGTGTGTGGTGGCGGAAAAGGCAGACAGCAAAAGACTTCGAATGTTTAGCTTTATCCAGAAGGCAATGGATAGCCATGGATAGGGGGTTAACTTGGGGGATGGACAAAGGGGACTATGGTCAGAGCTGGGTTTTAGCAAGTTGCCTCTGATAGTGACATGAACAAGGTCAAGAGGGAAAAACTCCCGCCTCTTGTCACCTATCACTCACAGCAGCATGTGCAGACCTGAGCTGTTGGCACCAGAGGGCGCTATGACCTAGTTCAAGGGCCTCCTGCCTTGCCTGACCTCTCCCTCAGCACCTCACCTCACCAGACACACTTCCAGCCAGGTCAGCACCTCTGTCTGGCTGTCAGCACACAGGCCCTGGGATACCTTTTGTATTGACTCTTGTTATTTGACTTTCTGTTTCCCTGTAATCACCGAAACTAAGTAGGGACCATGGAAAATAAGCAAATCAGCTCCTTGATGTTTGAGAACACTTGGTCTAAACCAGAGGTGCTTAAAATGCGGCCCGTGGGGCCAGCACTATCAGAAACGACTGTGAACGTGCGAGCAGTGCAGACTTTTGGCACCCGTTCCAGACCTCCTGAATCAGACACTCTGGATCCAGGTGGGCACCAGCAACCTCCGTTTTAACAAGCCCTGAGTTTGATTCTGATGAATGGCCACGGTTGAGAATCACTGGTCTAAGAAAGCACTGTACCATGCAGCGAGTGCCTTCAAAGGAGTGGGTCTGGGGTGCTGAAGAAGGGCCCCAACTCAGACGAGCAAGGACCACGTGGGGGCTTCCCGGAGGAGGTGTCATAGAAGTCAGTCATTGAGTGGTGTTGGGGAGTGGAGAAAGGCATTCCAAACAGAGAGAACAATTATGTCAAGGTCCTGAGAGGGAGAGCTTAGTCTCTTATTAGACTCTCGTTGGAAGGGAGCTTACACGAAGGGGCTTAATCTTTGTCCCAGTATGTACACTCCTGATTTCTCTCCAAGGGGTGTCATGTTTTGAAAGATGTTGCCTTCCAAAAAGCTGTCCTAAATAATTAATAATTCATTCATTTCCTACTGTGTATTAATCAATATCTATAGGTACAGAGATTCTGACCAGCAGATGTCCAGACTTCCTCCCCTGAATTAATAATGATAGTAACTACCATTTGCCAAGGGTTGTCTTTGGGGCAGGCCGGGTGCCAAGCATTTTATGTGTGCTAGCTCCATGGTCGGCAAACCGTGGCTCTTCCACAAAATACCACGTACCCTAATCAAGCTAATAACAATGCATCTACCTATATAGTTTAAGTTTCAAATATTTGGCGCTCAAAAGAAATTTCAATCGTTGTACTATTGATATTTGGCTCGGTTGATGAATGAATTTGCCGACCACTGTGGTAGCTCATTCAGTTTCTACCAGCAGCCTCTGGTTGGGGTTCTGTTATTACCTCCTTTCACTAAAGAGGAAACAAATGGTCAAGAGAGGCCTGGTCACTTGGCCAAAGACCCAGCTAGGTGTGATCTAACCTAGGTCAGCCCTCCTGCAACCAGGCTTGATCCAAATGCTTTCCTGTTTCCAGCCCCCAAAAAAGATACCTGTCCTGTCAGCACATGCAGTCTTATTCTGAGCAAACGCACAACGCCTGTTGTACATTTGGAAGTACCAAAATAACTCATGGTACACATTTCTATCTTGGGAGTTCCCCAGGGTTCTGGGACTCCAGGTCAGAGTCCCTAAGCTAGTTCAACCTTCTCTCTGTCTAGATAAGAACTAGTGGCCCGGTGCATGAATCTTGTGCACCACTGGGGGGGCAGGGTGGCGTGCAAGGAGGTGTCCCTCAGCGTGGCCTGCACCCTCTCCAATCTGGGACTCCTCAGACACCCCTCTTGCAATCTGGGACCGCTGGCTTCTAACCACTCACCTGCCTGCCTGCCTGCCTGATCACCCCAATCAGTCTGCCTGCCAGCCTGCTTGCCCCCAACTGCCCTCCCCTCCTGGCCTGATTGCCCCTAACCACCTCTGCCTCGTCTCCGCCACCTTGGCTTTGTCCAGAAGGTCTCCCAGTCTAATTAGCATATTAGCCTTTTATTAGTATAGATATAGAAGCCCCAGGAGGGGCAGCTTTCCAGGACCTCCTCAAGTATCCCCTGATATTATGAAACTAAGTCACTGGTCCTTGGGTCAATATCCCCTTCTCCTCCTTTCTCCCTCTCGCCGCTGCCCTCCCTTGCTTCCATCCTGCTCAAGCGTCTGCTCTGTGCCAGTCCCTGGAGAGATGAAGACAAATAGGCACTTCCTGCCAGCCTTTCAGTTTCCCACGGGCTATAACATGTTGCTTCCACACGCTTTTATTGAGCTATCTCCACCACAAAGCAGTTTTCATGCTGATGTCATCAGCAGCAACAACAATTATAGCCTCACCCACCGGCTTTGCAGGATAGAATACAGTAGAGCCTGTCCCACCTCGCACTGCTCCTCTCCCCACCTCTCTGCCCTCTGTTCCTAAGATGGACACGCTCCATGCCCCATTAGCCCTACCTGAGGTGCTTACAGGGTGCTGGCTGCCTCCTCCCTTTCTCGAAAGACACTGGGTGGTAAACAGACTTGCTGTGTCTGCCCTTGCTCCCTCTGCCCTCCCGCCAAGGCTTACTGTGAATGTCTTTTCTCACTTCCTTATGCCAGTTTTACAGCCAGGCTTCACCATCTGCCTGGTGGGCGAGTTCGCTCAGTCTATGTTTGTGTTGTTAATAAATTAGGTTAAGTAACATTTTCTCTGTTGGCTCCGAGGAATACAGACAACGGTTAGACCTGATGTCTGCTCGGGGGAGCTCACCGTCTGTTGCTGGAAGAAAGGCTGCTATTAGCACGCTGTGAAAGGGCAGCCGAACAAGGCAGCTTAATTGCTAAGGGTTCTCCTGGGCTGCACTTGAGGTGTATGCCTCAGCGAGTACTGGGCAAACACTAGTGGCCTCTCGGCTCTCTCAGGAAACAGGGCTGCCCTGGCAAACCGGCGCCCCGAAAGGAAGCAGGGTCCGCGGTGGGAAGTCTGTGATAGGCAGGGGAGGGAAACGTGATCCGCAAAAACCCTGTGTCAGCGGCGGTCTGTCTTCAGAGGCGGGCTTCAGTAACAGCTCACAAACACCGAAAGGCAGTGGCAATATTCTCCATAAAGTGATCTTTAAAATTGCTACACGAGTAATCGGGGCTCATTGAAAACATTTTAAGTGAGGGAGAAATAAAATGTGCATTTCAACCTTTGTCTCAATCTTAATCACTGCTAACACTGACACTTTGGTGTGTAAATTTCCACTATATTTAATCACATATAATCAGATGTGTTTGTGTGTGTGTGTGTGTGTGTGTGTGTGTGTGTGTTTTATATACAAATACATATGGAGAGGGTGGAAGATCATTTTAAAATATAAATAAAAATATAACATTTAAATATATGTTATATCTATATAATAATATTATAGGTGTAGATAATATATATGCTATTCAAAGTAGAACACTGAATTGTGAGCATCTTCCTATGTTGGCAAGTATTGGTAGATCTGTCTCATTCTTTATTAGCTGTATACTGTGGACACACCATGAACTCCTTAATCTTCTGCTGATACACAAGCTTTTCTAGTCTTTTGTTACATAAAAGAATTGCTGCAAAGAATTTCCTCTATATTTATCTTTGCTCATTCTTGCCAGTATTTCTATAAAATCAATTCTCAAAGGTGGAATTGATTACATCAAAGGACACACAAATATACTAGTAAAGTCTTGGTGGAAATTGATAAATTTGTGTGAGTTGATTTGTGTGAGTTCTTTGCATATCAGGTTCTTAGCCCTCATCTGTCATATAGAAAGGAACTCAATATTTTCTTTAGTTTTGGGTTTGACATTGGCTTTGTGTGTATGGTTATCTTTTTTCCCTATAGAAGTTTAAAAATATGTACGTAGTCAGATCTGTTCATTTTGTCTTTGATACCTTCTGGGATTTGTGTCATGTTTTAGAAATATTCTTCTCCACTCCATGATTATGAAAACAAATATTCTCTGATATCTTCTGGTATTTTTATGTTTTTAAAAAATCTATACATATCTGATCCATCTGGAATTTATTTTCATGAGTAGTATGCAATGAGTTAGGGATACAGCTAGATTCTTTTTCCACATGGCCCATCAATTCTCCTAATATGTATTTTCCCCTCACATAAGTGAAATGTACCCTTATTATACTCCAAACTTCCTTATATGCCTAAGTCTATTTGTGGATTCTATTTTACTCCATTTATCCCTTTATTATTTTTTTGAGCCAGTTATACACTTTAATTATTGTAACTTTTAATACACTAAAACTTTTTCAAAACTTTCTCTCTGTAAGACTTTACCAAACCTGCCAGTAAACCACACACCTTTTCTATGACTTTAAGTCTTTAGGATGTGGTCAGATGGTCTACTCAATGTGACTACTCATCTCTCTGAACACGTGCATTTTCTTATTCAACAAATATTTACTGAGCACCCACTCTATGCTAGAGACAGTGGGAGCAACACAGGCAGGTTTTAGCGATTAATTCTCAAGGCCACTGCAGCTCCATGATTCCCGAGTTCCAAGGGCAGTTCCCTGTCAGCTAGGGACTCTCCTAGAACCTATGCCCAGACCTGGTTGCTTTCAGATGCCCCTGAGCCATGGATCAGTCAAGGCTAGTGGTAACAGGGCCAAAAGAAGATGGATTTTAAATAAACCTGGCTTCCTCTCCAACATTGTTGAGGGACCCTTATCCAAGCCACTCAGTTCCGATCAGATAAGAGCCAAAGCAGATGGGGTCATTGGGAACTGTGGTATGCCATGAGCTTTCGGAAATTGATTTTTTTTTTTTTTTAAGAGAGAGGAAGAAAATATATTTTTAAAAAACTGAGACTAACTTATCTAGAAATTATCTTTGGATCCTGGCAGTGGAGAAGGCAGCATGGGGTCAAACTAGTAGTTGTGTGACCTTGAGCATGCCAGTTAACTTCTCTGGACTCCATCTCATGAACACTCAAGGTCAACAAACAGGCAGTGTGCTGAGACCTTTTCTCGCATTTAGTTTTACCTGATCTTCAGATCACCTTTATTAGGTAGTATCATAGAATCCTCTGTTTACACACAGAAACCCAAGATTCCAAAGGAAAATGGATATGCCTGAAGCCACTCATTTAGAAGGAGCAGAGCTAGTGCCCTGCTGTGTACCAGGTACTTCTAAGAAAAGCAAGGAGGAGGCACTTGCCCCACCAGAAATGAGGACTTACTATGAAGCTGCCCTATAAAGACAGTGTCATATTGACCTCAGGACAAATAGACTGACCCAGGAAGAGAAATAGAGACATCCAGAGACAGGCCCACACATTTACGGGACTTTGGTATATGGCAAAGGTGGTATATCATGCTGAAGAAAGAAAAGATGTCCAAATAATAGAGCTGAGAAAAATTACTTCACAACATATACCAAGATCAGCTCTACATGGATTATAAATTTACATTTCAAAAATAAAACATTAAAATGCTTAGTAGAGAATATAGGTAAACATCTTTTGGAGGTTAGATTAGAGAAAGATTTCTTAAATAAGGCCCCAAAGACAAATATCCTATATAGTAAAGAGGTAACGTGCAAATTGACCATCACTCCCACACACAAGATGGCCATCCCCATGTGGACACAAGATGGCTGCCACAAGATGGCTGGCTGGGGAGGGCAGTTGGGAGAGACCAGGCCTGCAGAGGAGGGAAGTTGGGGGCAGCCAGCCTTGCAGGGGAGGGTAGTTGGGGGGGGAACCAGGCCTGCAGGGGAGGGCAGTTGGGGGGAACCAGGCCTTCAGGGGAGGGCAGTTGGGAGTGACAAGGGCAGCAGGAGAAGTCAGTTGGGCAACCAGGCCTGCAGGGGAGGATAGGGGCGACCAGGTCAGCAGGGAAGGGCAGTTAGGGGTGACCAGGCTGGCAGGGGAGGGCAGTTAGGGGCAAATGGGCCTGCAGGAAAGCAGTTAGGCGTCTATCAGGCTGGCAGGGGAGTGGTTAGGGGGTGATTAGGCTGGCAGGCAGAAGTGGTTAGGGGCAATTAGGCAGAAAGGTAGGCAGGCAAGCAGTTTGGAGCCAGCAGTCCTGGATTGTGAGAGGGATGTTCGACTGTCGGTTTAGGTCTGATCCAACCAGGTCCCAGATTGGAGAGGGTGCAGGCTGGGATGAGGGACACACCCTTTCCTGTGCATGAATTTTGTGCACCGAGCCTCTAGTATATATATAAAAGACTAAGCAACTGTTACGACCAAAGACCAGAATGACTGGAACAATCAGTTGACCAGTCATTATGATGTGCACTGACTACTATGAGGCAGACGCTCAACGCAGGAGTTTTCCCCTGGTGTTCAGTGTGCTCCCATAGCCAACCTCCCATGGTCTCTCTCCCCGGCTGGCCAGCCCCCTGATAGGCCTTGATCACCAGCCAGGCTGAGGGACACTACCCATGCATGAATTCATGCACGGGGCCTCTAGTTTACTATAAAATTAAAGGTTGATAAATTTGACTGTATTATAATTAAGAACTTATGTTCAATAAAATAACACCTTAAAGAAAGTAAAAAGACAAACAATGAAGTTGGTGGGGAAAAATCTCAATACACATAAGCAATGAAAAATTAATATGAAGGGTATAGGCCCCAGCTGGGTAGCTCAGTTGGTTAGAGCATAGTCATGATACACCAAGATTGTAGGTTTGATCAATGTAGGTATGATCAGGGCACATACAAGAATCAATCAATGAATGCATGAATAAGTGGAACAACAAATTGATGTTTCTCTCTGTCTCCTTCCCCCACTTTTCCTCTCTTTCTCTAAAATCAATAAATAAAAATTTAAAAGAGTATATGAAGAATGTCTATAAATCAGTAAGAAAGAAAGTTTTGAAAATGAAAAAAAAAGTGGACAAAAAGTATAAGCACAATATTTAAGAGAGGAAGAAACACATACAGCTGATAAGTGTGAAGAGATATTAAACATTGTCAGTGATCAGAGAATTTTAGCATCAATGTTCATCAGGAATATTGGCGTATAATTTCCTTTCTTTGTAATATCTTCTGGTTTTGGAATTATGATAATGTTGGCCTAGTAAAATGAGCTTGGAAGTCTTCCCTCCCTTTGAATTTTTTGAATAGTTTGAGAAGGTTAGGTGTTAGTTTTTATTTGAATGTTTGATAAAATTCACCTGTGAAGCTATCAGGTCCAGGATTTTTGTTTGTTGAGAGTTTTTTATTTATTTATTTATTTTTAATATATTTTATTGATTTTTTACAGAGAGGAAGGGAGAGATATAGAGAGCTAGAAACATTGATGAGAGAGAAACATTGACCAGCTGCCTCTTGCACACCCCCTACTGGGGATGTGCCCGCAACTCGGGTACATGCCCTTGCCGGAATCGAACCTGGGACTTTTCAGTCCGCAGACCGACGCTCTACCACTGAGCCAAACCAGTTTCGGCTGTTTGTTGAGAGTTTTTTGATTACTGCTTTAATTCCATTAGTTTTAATTAGTCTATACAGATTTTCTGATTCTTCCTGATTTAGTTTTGGAAGATTGTATGTTTGTAGAAATGTTTCCATTTCATTCAGATTGTCCAATTAGTTGGCATATAGTTTGTGATATTTTTTCCCCCGTCTGTTGTATTTCTGTGGTATCAGTTGTTACTTCTCTTTCACTTCTGATTTTATTTTTTTATGTCCTCTCTCCTTTTTCTTGATGAGTGTGGTTAAAGGTTTGCCAGTCTTGTTTACCTTTACAAAGAACCAGCTCTTGGTTTTATTGATTTTTGTATTGTTTTTTAGACTCTACTTATTTCTGCTCTGATCTTAATTATTTCCTTTCTGCTCACTTTGGGTTTTGAGGTTATTTTTTCTAATTCCTTTAATAGTAAAGTCAGCCCTGACTGGTTTGGCTCAGTAGATAGAGGATCAGCCTGCGGATTGAGGAGTTCCAGGTTAGATTCTGGTCAAGGTCACCTGCCTGGGTTGCGGGCTTGATCCCCAGTGTGGGGCATACAGGAGGCAGCAGACCAATGATTCTCATCATTGATGTTTCTATCTCTCTCACCCTCTCCCTTCCTCTCTGAAATCAATAAAATATGTATTTTAAAAAGAGTAAAGTCATATTGTTTTTTTGAGATTTTTCTTGCTTCTTGAGTATAGATCTGTAATGCTATGAATTTCCCTCTTATAATTGCTTTCACTGTATCCCATAGGTTTTGGGTTGTTGTGTTCTCATTTCCATTTATTTTAAGATATCTTTGATTTCTTCCTTAATCTCGTTGTTAACACATTCATTGTTTAATAACATGTTGTTTAGCTTCCACGTCTTCTGTGTTTTCCAGTTTTTTTCTTGTGATTGATTTATAGTTTTATACCATTATGGTCAGAGAAGATGCTTGATATGACTTTCATCTTCTTAAATTTATTGAGACTTGTTTTGTGTCCTAACATATGGTATCTCTGAGAAAATGTTCTATGTGCACTTGAAAAGAATGTATATTTTTCTGCTTTGAGGTGAAATGCTCTAAAGATATCAATTAAATTCATCTGGTCTAGTGTCTCATTTAAGGCCACTATTTCCTTGTTAATTTCTTGTTTGGAAGCTCTATCCATTGATGTCACAGGGATGTTAAATCCCCTACTATGACTGTATTACTGTCAGTCTCTCCCTTTATGTCCATCAAGATTTGCTTTATATATTTAAGTGCTCCTATGTTGGCTATATAAATGTTTACAAGGGTTATATCCTCTTGTTGGAATGATTCCCTTATCATTATGTAGTGTTCTTCTTTGTCTCTTTTCATAGCTTTTGTTTTAAAATCTATTTTGTCAGATATAAGTATTGCTATTCCAGTTTTTCTTTTCTGAGATGGGTCTCTTGTAGAAATTATATATATAAGTTAAAACTATATATATGGTTTTCTTATCTATTCAGCTACTCTGTCTTTTTGTTGGAGCATTTAAGCCATTTACATCTAAAGTGATTATTGATAGGTACATGTTTATTTTATTCCTTATAACTCCCTCTGATGTGTTGTTTTTCTTCTTCTTCTTAAAGAAGACCCTTTAACATTTATTGAAATAGTGGTTTCAACAAACTCTTGTAGCTTTTTTTTTTTTTTGCTTTAAGTGAGTGATTTTATTCTATTAGTTCTGAAAATCGGTTCACTAAAAAATTTATCTTGCCTTAACTGGTTTGGCTCAGTGGATAGAGCATCAGCCTGCAGACTGAAGGGTCCCAGGTTTGATTCTGGTCAAAGGCATGTACCTTGGTTCCCAATATCAGGCAGCTGATCAATGTTTCTCTCTCATGGACGCTTCTAACCCTTTCCCTTCCTCTCCAGAACTATAGGAAAGTCAACTGACTGGAAATTCTACAACGAGAAGCAAGGAGAAAACCAGAAGGAAGCGCGGAGGAGCTGTAAAAGCCTAAGGTATGGAGGCATGCAGCGCGCGCGGAGAGGACAGAGCCGGAGAGGAGGGAGGCTGAGTCTTGTAGCTTTTTCTTGTCTGGGAAGCTCTTTATTTAAGAGAATTATTATTATTATTATTATTATTATTATTATTATTATTTTGCCTTGGGCATATAGAAAAGGTTCTGAGAGGAGATGCTTTTTGATAACTTTCTGAGAACAGATAGCTCATGGGCAGGGGAAAAGGAAGCAGGGAGGTGGACACTGGGAGGGAGGGTGGGAGCTGGCTGGGGTGGGAGAGGGAGAGTAGGGGTCTGTGCACAGGTCTGAGAAAGCCCAGAGGAGGGGGGCACTCTACCAGACCAAGGAGAGGTCTCCTGACTGGGCCTCCGGGTGAGTAAACATGTGCTGGGAGGAAGGGCTTTATGGGACGTCATACTAACCTACACAGAGCAGGCAGGCAGGAAATTGCCGAGGGTGTTCAGGAAACAAAAGCATGTTCTGTGGGATGTTAATAGGGCTCCACAGTCTAACTCACTTGGAAAATTCTGGATTGAACAAGGTGAAACAGATTTCTTTCCTGCAGGCTTTCTCAGAACCCTGAATATGTTCAAGTGCATTGGTCTGCAAGACAAGGTTATATGTGCAGCATTTCCAAACAGGGCTGCAGACTCGTTTATTAACTTGACAGCACGTTAGTTGTAAAGAGGTGGCAGAATCGCAGGTGGGTGAAATGGCTTAGGGTGTCTGAGATGCCAATGGAAAAGTAAAAGATTTGTAAGCAGGGTGGCGACCCAACCGCGCTGAGGGGTAGGGAGTTGCTTCCTGTGTCCAGGTGGGGAATGAATATGAAGAAAGAGGGACACTGACATTTATTGCCGACTTACCCATAAATATATATGCATTTCATCTTACAACCATGCAAAGCTACATGCTCTCTACCACCAATCTGCTGGGTGACTGGCCCAGCTCATGCCCCCTTTCTGGGCCTTGGCTACCTCACGTGTCCACAAGACAATTGCTGCTGTTCCTCCCAGCTCTGAATTCTTGTCCACACAGGTGCTGCCTTATGGAGTCCTGCATCTAGTTCTCCATTATGGAATTTTAGAACTGACTATCATAGAGCTGACAGACCAGCCTCATCTCACTCCACCCTTACACCAAGTCTGCAACGCATTCAGTCAACAAGGATTCACCACCTCCCGCCTTTTGCCAGGCGCTGTCCTGACAGCTGCCATCTGTTTTCTGGGTGGCAGACACTCCTATGGTCCCCATTTTTCCAGGATGGAGTCTTGGCCCACATCTTGCCAGGTTCAGATTCAGATCAGGACCATCTACACCAACAGCCCAGCTCCTGCCCACTCTGTTTTGCTGCCACCATGTAAGCCCGCAGGCTCAGGGCTGGAGCCCAGGCCTCCAGAGCAGGATGGTGAGAGGGCAAGTGTGTGTGTGTGCGCGTGCACGTGTGTGCCTGTGTGTGTTTGTGTGTGTTTTGTGTGTGCATGTGTGTGTGTGTGTGTGTTGGGTGTGGGCGGGAGGATGACATTGATGCTAGTAAGACCTGGCTGTGGTTCTTGGTCCTGCCACCTACAGCTGTGTTACATGGTGCTGATCATTTCACCATCCACGAGAGACTCAGTTCTCTCATCTATAAAATAGCTCTAATATTACTTATCCCACAGAGTTGTTGGGAGAATGAAGGCTCCTCAAAACATACTGTCCCTTTCATGCTCATGTCCAAAGGCCTGCAAGGAGGGCTCCAGAAACAAATTAACAAATAAAGTGATTTCCTAGTGCCTTGGAGTGTACTATATTGTGTTCTTATATGACCTGCATGATAATGACAATGACTAGCATTTATTAAGCATGAAATGTGTTCCTCTAAAAATCTTGCTGAGTGTTTTACAGACCACAGCTGTTATAGATCAGAGCCACGATTTGATCCTAAGCTGTCTAGCTTCATGGCCCATGCTATTAACCACTCCACCCCCTGGTTCAGGAGGTTCAGTACTAACCTGTGTGTTAGATGGTGAGATCCCAAGAGTCAAGAACCATATCTTATGCAGGATCCAGGAGCCACTGGCTGATTCATTCATTCAATTAGTGTCTATTGAGACCTGTTCTAGGAGCTGGAGACATAGCAATGAAGAAGGTAGAGAAGACACCCATTCCCATAGCAACTATATTCTAGTGGCCATCTAGGCACTAAACGTACAAGCAAGAAAACTACCAGCCAGTAATTGGTGCAGAGTTCAAAGAGGATCATATGCAGCGACTGGCTGCTTTTGATGGGTGGTTGGGCAAGAACTCTCTAAGGAGGTAATGTTTTAGCTAAGACTTGAATGATGAGAGGGAACTAACCATCTGAAAACCAGGGGGAACGGAGCATCCAGACGGAGGACACAGCAGGTGCAAAGGCCTTGAGATGGAAATAAACTTGGCATATTTGGGGAGGAGAAGCCAAGTGTGGCTGGAGAACCAGTCAGTGAAGGGAGACAGGGAGACAGGGGACACATCCTGGAGGCTTCATGACCAGAAGAAATTATTTTATTATTATTTTATCATTTTTCAAGGATTGATGAAAAGCAGTTGGAAAGTGTTTTTTTGTTGTTTTTTTTTTAAATTAATATATTCCTTTTCGTTTCTTTTCAAAATTGATTTCAGAGAGAGGAAGAGAAAGGGGATGGGAGAGGGAGAAAGAGAAAAACATCAATGAGAGATAAACATTAATGAGCTGCCTTCTGCATGCCCCACACTGGGGATGGAGCCTGCAACCTGGGCATTGGCCTGACTGGGAATCAAACCATGACCTCCTGGTTCACAGGTCAACGCTCAACCACTGAGCCACACTGGCCGGGCTGGTGATCATTTCTTAACATGCATTTCTCTCTCACTTGACAGTGGGCTCTTCATTAGCTGGTCATGCTGTAGCAGAGGCCTCCCAGGCACTGTTCTCCTTTTTTTCCACATTAGCTAGAATGTTTAGCTGGGCTCACGGCCACCCAAAGAAATGACATGCCAGTCTGCGTGGCAGTAGGAGTCACCAGGTGACAAAGCTCTGACCAGGGCATAAGAATGGAGGTGGTGTGGGCAGTTTCTAGTCACATCTTTCCCTCCCCGCCCTCATGCTGCTGGCCACACTGCGGACCTCAATGGTGGTGTGGCCTATCTGACCACATGGGAAAAGGCAACTTCTCTAGGAGTGGCAGAGACACCAGACAGAAAGAGCCTGGGTCCCTGACACCCTGAAATTGAACTGCTCACCCCCAGAATATTCGAAGAGGCAATAAAACCTCTTTTCTTTTCAAGCCTTCCTGCAGTCTAATGTAATTCACACTAATAACCATGCCTAACACAGTGACTGGCACTTAGTGAGTGTTCAATAAATTATGACTGAATGATTAAATCAATGACAAAAAGGGAAACCCTTCATTCCAGCATTTAGCACATTGACTGCTTGTTCCCTCTCAGTTTTTCTCTTTGTGCACTTAATGCTTTAATAGAGGCATAATTAGGGTAGGAATGGAACTTTATATCCAGCCTTTCCCCTTTCATAGTAATTACATAATAAATATTTTCTATGTCATATTAACATTGTTTTTAAACAGGGGTGTAATTTTCCACCAAAGAGAGCAACCATCATTTACTTACCCATGCTCCTACTATTATATATATATATATATATATATATATATATATATATATATATACACACACATTTCCCCCATTTTTGTAATTCCAGAGAATTCCATTAGGACTAGTTTTTATTAGTCCATATTTTTTTTATAATTCCCCTGAAAATGAGATCGTTGTCTTTTTTAATATCTTAGATCACCCTCCACCTTCACTAGCCACTCTTAAGCTTTATAACTTCCAATTAAATTCTGAGCCATGGTCATGATGTGAATAACAATGACAACAGGTGCCCATTACTGGCCACTGATTATGTAACTGTGCCATGCTGGGCACTTGTCAAGTATACGTATCTGCACATATATGTTTATGTATATTTTATCCGACCCTTGCCAATCCCAGCGTCAGACTGGATTCAAATCTCAGTCAGGCTGCTTCCTAACAGTGAGAACTTGGACGATAACTTACTAACCTGCCTCTGCCTTCATTTCCTCATCAATAAAGGGGGGGATGATAGCACTTTTCTAGAGGGGTTGATGTGACAGGTAAATAAGATAACGATAGCCCTGGCCAGTGTGCTAAGTGGTTAGAGCGTCAGCCGGCATACCAAAGGATTGCAGGTTCAATTCCCAGTCAAGGACACATACGTGGGTTGCAGGTTCGATCCCTGACCAATTCATGTGTCGCTCTCTTGTCAATATTTCTCTCTTTCTCCCCTTCCCCATTGCTCCCTTCCATTCTCTAAAAATCACTAGAAAAACTCTCCTCAGGTGAGGATTTAAAAAAAAGAGAGAGAGAGATAACAATAGCATCTCTAGGTGCCAAGCACTGTGGTAGAGGCTTTTGCATCTGATCCCTGCTCCGGCACAGGAAGTGGTTCCTCCCCTGTTCTGAGGATGGGACACCCAAAGCTCAGGCATGGACCCACTGCCCAGAGATGAACAATTCTCACCTAGGACAGAAGTTGACTTCAAATCCCCAAGTTCCTTCCAAAAGGATTCTTCTTTTTATTTTTTTAAATTTATTTTTTTAAATATATTTTATTGATTTTTGTACAGAGAGGAAGGGAGAGAGATAGAGAGTTAGAAACATCAATGAGAGAGAGTCATCGATCAGCTGCCTCTTGCACACCCCCTACCGGGGATATGCCCACAACCAAGGTACATGCCCTTGACCGGAATCGAACTCGGGGCCCTTCAGTCCCCAAGCCCACGCTCTATCCATTGAGCCAAACCGGTCCCTGCGGATTCTTCTTTTTATGGTGTTCCTCAGGCCACAACCTCAGAAGCCCAACTTCTCCAGGGTAAGCTCTCCCTCCTTCCGCCTCCCACACCACAACACACAGCCTCTGTCAGGCCCGCTGAGCAGTTTGCTGTCCTTCCCACAGTCGTGGCTGCAGCATGGAAAACCCCCGCAGCGCAACGAGGAAAAACCATTTATCAAGCACTTCCTCTGGTCAGACCCTGTGCTTGGTGCTTTGTGTTATTAATCCCCAAACTGTCCTGGACGTCAGCACCATTGCCTCTCTTTTACGGGTGGAAAGGCCCAGGCCCAGAGCGGTCAAGTGAGCTGCCCGGTTGCAGCTAAGCGCGGAGACTCACTGCCAGGCTGGGGAAGGCGAGCCTAGTGTCCCGCCGTTCTCACTCACAGCCCCGGGAGGGTGGTTTCCGGGGGGGGGGGGGGAAGGCTGTGCTGTAATGGTCACAGGTTGCCGCCGCCTACCCGAGGGCAGTCAGGCAGAGGGTACCGCACAGTGCCCACCAGGGCCACCTGGCTTTCAAGGCCCGAGGCACAAAGGTATGGCTGGAGTCCAAGACAGAGCCACTGGGGGAGCTTTCTGTGCCACCCCTGAAATAGCCCAGCTCTCAGCTCCTGCTCCGGGAGGCGGCAGGCAGGGCCCGGAATAGCTCTTTCCTACTGCAAGGTGACCTAGTTAGCAGCTTCCTCTTGTCATGTGAGGTTGGCTGGGCAAGAATTCACCTGCCTCTCTCTACCCAGAGAAAGCCCCACCCAACACTTTCCTCTCTCCCCTCGCCCAGCGCTGCTCCCCGCTCTCCCGCTGTCTACTCATCCTAGAAGTCAGGGGAATGAGTAATAATACACGGAAGGGGATGCTGCGTGGCCTCAAAACATGTTCACAAACATCATCATGCTTCCTTTTCACGGCAGGAGGACTTAGCATCACCCCATTTTACAGCGGAGGAAATTAAGGCACAGGGGAGGTAAGCAACATGAACCAGAACAACCAGCTGGGAGGAGGCAGAGCCAGGATGACAAGGCCCTGAACATCCCCGGTTGCAGTGCTTCTCTCTGAGGAGCCCCAACTACACCTTCTTCACCTGCTCACTGACAGGTCTCCCACACACCTGGGGGCAGAATTAGTTTACAGAGGTTGCGATCAAGGGCTTGGAGGTCCCTCGAACCCACGCTGAGGTTGGGGGTTGAGTTTTGGCATTCATCAGCTCCATGACCTCAGACAATGCTTTACCTGCCTGAGTCTCAGTTTCTGTGTCTGCAAAATGGGAAGCCACAGATACGTCGCTGGATCGCTCTGAGCCTCTGTTGACCCATCTGTGAAAACTGGGCATACTGTAACCTCCTGGGTTTGGTAGGTGAGTGCTGGAAGAGGCACCCAGGTGAAGCACAGAGTGGGTGCTGAGGAAATGTTCGAGAATCTGAGCTTGAACAGCCCAGGCAATTAAACCCAAGGCCAGAGGAAATATCTTAGAAACCTAACAGGGAAGGTAACTGTGGCCCGGGGAAAACAAGGACAGCCTCCGAGTGATGGTGGGACTGGCACTAAAATCCACCTATAACTGAGAAAGAACAAGAAGCTTGGGGAGGTCACTTCAGGTAGAAGATCCTGCAGGACAAAGGCTGGGGGTCAGACTGAGCAGGACACACTGGCCGAAGGAACCTTCCCTGCACACTTCACAGATATAAGCTCTTCCTCTGTGACCTCCGCTCTCTGAGCTTTCACCCCCGCCCCTGTGTCTGCTTCCCTGTTACACACACATTCTCATCCTCAGTCTCATCCCCCTTCATCTCTGTGACTTTCTTCAGAGCACCCATCATGACTTTTGGTGCTATAGTTTTCAGTCATTTGTGAACATGTGTAGTGTCTGTCTACCCCAAAGAGACTGTACGACCCTTGAAGGAGAAGACTCCGTCTCATTCGCTGGGACACCCCTAGTTCCGAGAGCGATGGCAGCACATAGTGCACATTGTATATGCTCAACAAATAGGGATAAAGTACGGTAAGTGGGTGACTCAACAGTGGTGAGTCCAGGCCAGCAGAAGGAGGTGGTTGGGTAGGTTGATGCCCTACTGGGGAGAGCTATTACCCAGGCTAAGGAGTTTGAGGAACTTTTCAAGAAGAATCAACAGACTTGTGACCAACCACATAATGGGTTGACCAAATTTCATGTCTGAGTGATGGGGCGAGGGGTAAGTGCTATTGGCAGAAATCAGGTAATTGGTTTCTCAAGATTCTGATATGGCCAAAACTGGTTTGTCTCAGTGGAGAGAGCCTGCGGAGTGAAAGGTCCCAGGTTAGATTCCGGGCACATCATCAGTAGGGGGTGTGCAGGAGGCAGTTGATCGATGTTTCTAACTCTCTCTCTCCCTTCCTCTCTGTAAAAAAATCAATAAAATATATTTTTTTAAAAAAGATTCTGATATGTCTCTTCTGGACCGAGTCAGAAGGGTCCAGATATGAACAAGTCCCATTTCCCCCTCTCAACAAGCCCGCATTCTTTTAAAATATATTTTATTGATTTTTTACAGAGAGGAAGGGAGAGGGATAGAAAGCCAGGAACATCGATGAGAGAGTAACATCGATCAGCTGCCTCTTGCACACCCCCTACTGGGAACATGCCCGCAACTCAGGTACATGCCCTTGACTGGAATCAAACCCGGGACCCTGGAGTCCGCAGGCTGATGCTCTATCCATTGAGCCAAACCGGTTTGAAGCCCGCATTTTTGTCGGGACTTGTGGAGCGGCAGTCATTCAAGTGGGACCTTAAAAAGTAGAGAGGCCCGGCCGGTGTGGCTCAGTGATTGAGCATCTTCCTGTGAACCAGGAGGTCACAGTTTGATTCAGGTCAGGACATATGTTCCATCCCAAATAGGGGGCGTGCAGGAGGCAGCTAATCCATGAGTCTCTCTCACCATTGATGTTTCTGTTCCTCTCTTCCTCTCCCTTCCTCTCTGAAATCAATAAAAATCTACATTAAAAAAAAAAAAAGGTAGAGAGGAGACACCTGGGACTGGACCTCCCCTGAGCAATGAGAGGAGGGTGGGAAAGGTGGCGAAAGCTTGGGAATGAGGAAGAAGAGACAGGAGAGAAAGAGGACTCCCCAGGGGCTGGGGTGCTGTTCTGCCCCCCCACCCCGTTGCCCTCTGAGGCCCTGGGGAAGGAGCGGGGAAGTGCTTCATACCTGAAAGCCTCTCCTGTGGGCAAGGACACAGGGAGGAGGAGGGCATGGAGCTCAACAAAGGAGCATTCTTCTGCCGACCCAGAATCAATAGAGGCTTGTTTGCCCGCTGCCTGGGGAGTCAGCCAGGCACACCGGCCGGGGACCTGGGCAGGCGAGGTGGGAACACCGAGTCCTGAGCTGGGCTACCCGGACATCGTTCTGCCCCGGGGGTAGCCACACCCAAGGCTCTTAGTATCTTAAAATAAAAAGGGGGGAGGGGTGGGGGTTGCCACTCCAGAGGACATCCAGGCCCGTCTTCACCGGCAGGTTTTGTGACAAGGACATTGATTGGATCAAGAGCAGAAGAGCTGAGCCCTGGCCGGGGTGGCTCAGTAGGTTGGGCACCATCCTGGGCACCAGAATGGATTCTCGGTCAGGGCACAGGCCCGCCGGTGGGCTCCGTCCCCAGAAGATGACTGTCACTGAGGAGTCGGCAGAGAGTGGGGTGCACACGGACCTGCGCCCCGCAGAAGGCCCGCTTCTGTGGGGAAAGGCCTCTCACCTTTATCTGCTCAGTAAGCACACAGCCACCTCGACAGCCCCATCTTCTCTCCTTGCTGCACCCACACATTCCCCCTCGCTGAGCAATGCTCCTTCGTTCCACACTGGCCCTTCGTCTCGGACGGGCATCTCATAGGCTCGGGAAGAAACGCAGCCGCCGCCGCTGCTGAGAGCCCACGGTGCCAGCCCTTGAGGGTGTGAACTCACTGAATACCTGCGGCTGCCTTCTGAGCTAGTCCGGTCACCGTCCCCATTTTACAGATGAGGCAACGGAGGCTCAGAGTCATGAATGAACTTGGCTGATGTCATCCAGCCACAGACTGTCTGAGCCAGGAGTGGAACACAGATCCTCAGACTCCAAGGTCAACTAATGCAGCTCCTCCCCAATCCCAAATTTGCCCTTCACCATGGACCCTCCAAACCACCTACAGGGAGAGGGGCGGGCTACCTCCCAAGGCAGCCTGTTTCACTGCCAGTGTGCCAAAATCCACCCCCAGAGAGCAGATTTGGCTCATGCCTGGGGTGCGACTTAGGGTGGATGAGGGGATAGGAGGAGGGAGGCCTACGGTACAGGCCAGCAGGGCCCATTGAGAGTTCTGGGAGGGTGAGACGAAGGTGGCCAAGGTGACCTTCACCTGGGTTTCGACCTGCTACAGACGCACCTGCCCAGGTGGTTTCCTCCTCTGCCTCCCACAGGATGGGGTCCTCCTGGGGAAGGCCAAGAGGAGACGCAGGTACCTGAGGGAGGCAGCTGGTCAATGTATCTCTCTCATCGATGTTTCTGGCCCTTTATCTCTCTCCCTTCCTCTCTGTGAAAAACCAATAAAATATATTAAATAATAATTAAAAAAAAAAAAAAGAAGACGAGTGCAGATGCAGGAAGGGTGATGTGTGGATGTGACTGGCTCTTCTGTTACCTTCTGTGTTCACAGGATAGTAGGAGGCAAGTGAGGTGGAGAAGAGGGATGAGATTTGAGGATCTAGAAGAAGGTAGGAAATAGTCAGCTGGGGGAGTGGCTACCCCAGGGATGCACGGAAGCAGTGCCAGGCACACCGGGCCCATTCGGAGTGAGCAAACATGAATTCAAGTGAGACCTGTGAGCGGGGTGAGCCTCCCTCAGTCATTCGGCTGTAACAGCTGACCCTTTAACCAGAAAGGATCCTGATGTGCGGGGAAGAGGAGGCAGGCCCTGAGCAAACAAAGAGAAAATGACTCAGGGAGGGAAGGAGGGGAGGAAGGCTCATTCACCTTCCCCACAGTTTTGCCAAAAGCTATTGTACGAGGAGCTCAGGGAAGGGTTTTATTTCTTTACCCTTCCTTGGTGCCTTCCCATTCGTTAACTCTTCTGATCCTCACGGCAACCTAAGGAGTAGACAGGGAAAGGATTACTGCCTCCCTTTTACAAATGAGGAAACTGAGGCAGAGAAGCGAGGTGGCGTGCATTTGTTGTCACCTGATCAGAAGTCAGTCCTAGGTCACAGTTGAATGAGCCCAATGCTGAGCCCGGGTCACCAGATCAAAGCCCACCCATCTGAGCACCCTGCTGCATGGGGGGGGGGGGGGAATGGTGGGGGGAGAGAGGAGGGATTCACTAGGCAAGAGATTAACAATTAATCCTTCAGCCTTGCCTCTTTCTCCAAGGTCCTCCTCCCATAACCTCTAGAGAATCCGAGTTCATATATGGTGATTTGGGAGAGGACAGTGATGTCTGTGTTTGATAATGTCAAAAGGAGATTTGGGGGGGGGGGGGGGGGTTTATAGAGAAAAATATCTCCGTAAGAGGGAAAAGTTATTTCTTTCCATCTCCCACCGTCAAAACCAAGAAGAGCAGATGCTAAGCCTCCCAAGAGCTATTCTGTTCAGAGGAAGGGGTGTCTGCAAGGAGGGATGGGTCAGGTGGCCTCTACACTGCTCTGTCCAGGAGGAGGGCCGTGGTGGGAAGAGCTGAACCGGGAGTGGGGTGAAGCCTGGGGCACGGGGGCAAGAGGAGGTGGGGGCTGGCAGCCGAGAAGGGAATTCTGGGGCAGAGAGAGCAGGAGAGGCCAACCGGCACGTTTACGAACTTCCGCTCTGCGGTGTGCACCATGGCCCTGTCTTCCGTCTTGCAGTGAATTCTTCCATAAAAGCGGCTTCACTCCCTGAGGCATTATGAGGGACTTGGATCAGTTTCTGGGGTCCTGGCTAAAGCGCTACGCCCTCCTTAAGGGTGGGTGCAAGTTGCCAACAGAGGCTGCTCTTCGGGCTCTCAACACCAGTTTCTATCCCCAGGTAATTTAAAAACAGTTCGGCATAAAGCAGCCACAGAAAGACCTTTTGTCTCCAAACACAATGAATAATGGAAGTCTGTTGAGTCTCATTAGCGATCCTCCAGGGTGATACCGCTCTTCCCTGAGACAGGAGTGGGACCGCTCTTCCTCCCAGGCCTGCGTTCCCTGGCCCCAGCCTCAGCAGCGGAGTGACGGCTCTCGCTCTCTCTCTCTCTCTCTCTCTCTCTCTCTCTCTCTCTCTCTCTCTCTCCTACTTCCTATCACAGCATCAGCCAGGCCCTTCCAACCGCCTAGGCCGCAGCTCACCCCACACAAAGGGGCTTTGTGGGTTCCCGGGGAAGTGAGCATGGTGGGTGATGGGGGTGAGAAAACCGGGGTGATCAGGAGTCTTGCCAGGTCCCCTCCCAGCAGTCTGTCCTGTGGAGGGAAGTTCGGCAGGAGGCTACGGTTACACCTTTGTAACTGGGAAATAAATGACTCCTAAGGTGTTTTACATTTTAAAAAATCAAAATTGAATTTGAACTATCTTGAACACCCCCAACAGGATTGGCAGAAAGTCCAGACGTCTCTGTGGGCAATGCCCCGCCTGTCCCAGATGCCCCGCTGCTCTGAGCACGATGGGTCGTCCAAGAACAGCCAGGCCTTCTAATCCAAGGGAAGTGGCCTGCTTCACTTTCACTCCTGAGGTGGGGACAAAAGCTTGTAGGCGGTCACTGTCACTGCCATGCGGCGCCTCTTCCCCGTGTGGCACTCACGCTGCACCCCTCATGGGAGTGGCTCTCAGACTCCTGCTCCAAGCAGTGCGTGTGGGTAACACCAACCCCCTCACATCATGCAGGGCCCGCATCGCATCTCTAAGTGCCCCAGGACAGCCACTGTCTGAGTCAGCCCCTTGGTTCTCAGTCCCAGACCCCTACCACGTGGGCAGCTCCTGTTAAACAGCAGGACGTGGCTGCCCCTCCGCAGGGCTGGAGCTCAGAATCCCAGCAGTTCCCTGGTGGAGGCGGCGCAAGGTGGGCTGTGGAGGAAACTCCTTTCGCCCATCCCCTGAGAGGAGAGACGGAGGGACTGGGCACCTTCTCTTCTAAAGCAGAAAAGAAAGTTTCCTGCAGGCCATGCCCACTTCCAGCTTCTGTTAAAGAGAAGCCCTGTTCTCTCTTTCTGCACTTGGTTTGTGACCTTCCGAGTTTGGGGAAGTTTTGTGAAATCTAGGAAAGTGGGTGACTAGGCGGTGATTCTTGAATGGGGGGACCTGAGAGTATTTGGGGTGGGCGGGGGGAGTGTAATATCCAGTGACTGCTTCTGAACTGCTGCTCTGCCCGTTCAACAATGCTTGTTTCTGGGTAACTGTGGGAGTCTCTTTTTATCTGTCTTCCTCTTGCTATAAAGTTATAAAAATAAGGACCAAACCCTGCTGATGTCAGAAGTGTTTAAGAAGCCAAAGGTCTGTTTGGTCTATGGCAAGAGTTTCCAACCTGTGGGCTGCAGAATTCCAGAATGTTAGAAGGCCTTAGGGTTTTTGCAAAGAACTAGTGGGCACCCATGTGTACTGTATGCTTATCATAGACGCACTGAAGTCAGGCTGCCTGGGTTTGAATCTGGGCTCCGCCAACATTCTGTGAACTTAAATTCTTGTTTAAATTCTGTATTACTTGAATTCTCTGAGCCTCGATTTCATCGTCTGTAAACTGGAAGTGATACTAATGGCATTTAACTCACAGAGTTATTGTGGAGATTAAAATTAATAAAACAGGTAATATGTTGAGGTCTGAGCCTGATGTAGTATAGATCAATATTTATCATCAGTATTAATAACAGTATCATTAATCTAATGCCAATTATTTTCCAGACACTGTGCTAAAAACTTCCTCTCCATTATCTCAAATCCTCACAGCGTCCCTACCTACTTTATGTAAAGTCAGGTTCAGTGACTTGCCCCAAAACAGATTGTTCCAGAACTTGTACTGGATACTGGTTTTCAGAACCAGCTTTTTCTGGCTCTATCACCTGCTTTCTCTAGGCCAGATCGAATCGTACCTGAACCAAACAGTAGACTGATTATTTCATACTAGAGGCCCAGTGCATGAATTCATGTGCAGGTGGGGTACAGCCAACCCGCCCTGATCAGGCTGGCCTGGGGGAGAGAACATGGGATGTTGGCCAGCCTGCCCTTCCCCCTGGTTGAACTCCAGATTGATGAGACAATTTGCATATTAGCCTTTTATAATATAGGATGCCTTGTGTTATACACAAAATTTGGATACTATCCACAGTACTTAACTATCTGCCAAGCACAGGGCTGACCATCAGAATGGGAGGCACCTAACCCCACACTGGGGTGAAGGAGCACAGAAGGCTCCAGTCCTGAGCCAAATATTAACTCTTTAGCAGCTGGATAGTGTTAAATAAGCAAACTGTCCTCAAACCAATTTCAAGAGCCAATGCTCTCACCTGACTGCTATGTGCACAGTATTCTAGTTTTCTTGCTAATCTAACTGTAGTCATTGTAGACATTCTCTTTCCTCAGAAAATGTCACTCCTAGGATCGAATTTTGGAATTGGCCTGCTGGAGACTTTCCCCTTGCAGCGAGATTGTGACAACCCTCTGCTCTGTGCTCATTACTGAATGGCCTGGAGAATTTTGTTTTGTTTTTAACTGTAGAGACAGCAGGAGAGGTTTCCAAAGACTTGGGGAGGGAAGGAATCTGGAGAGAGTGCCGGTAAGAGCTATTTACCAATGAGGGCACCAGCATTTCAATAAAAAAATCAGAGCCAATGTGAGGGTGGGGGGTGTCCCAGCTCTGAATCAGCCCTGAATACAATAGATTTAAAACCCATTGAGACCCTGTCAATTTTACTGTGGTTCAGACCATACAAACACTGATTTCACAATAGCTTGTTGACATTATAGATGTTCTCAGACAACGGACACCGCGGTATCTTCTACATTAAAAAGTGTTCTAGACAGTGCCCTCGGCGGCCCCAATTCTGTCTCCTGCTTCAACAGTGTGTGGATGGAACAGACCAAGGACACCACTTCTTCCCGCCTCCGACCACCCTCCACCGTCTTTTCCAGTCACCACTTCAGACCAGCCAACACCCTGTGCTTTCTCTACCTTTAGCTTCCTATTGCCCAGCAACCACGAGCTCCCAAACCAGAGAACGATTCCACCCAGGGGAGGCTGCCTTCAACCGCCTGGCAACCTGCACCCTTGGGCCTCCCACACCTACCTGTCCCGGGGCCACTTCTTTAGCGAATTGGTGGAGAAGCGGAGAGCGTTGAGCGTCTCTTAAAGATGCAAACCCAGCACGTGGCCACATTCTCTTCCAGGACCTTCTGGAAGCCTCCCCAAGGTGAGTGGGCAAAACTCAGGACGCCAGGGAAGCCGCCCTGGCCTTGGAGGGAAACCTGAACCAGGCCCTTTGGAGCTGCAGGCCCTGGGCTCTACCCGCACAGCCCCTCAGCTCTGTGGCTTCCTGGAGAACCACCTCCTGGATGAGCAGGTGAAACTCAAGAAGAAGATGGGCGGCACCTGACTCACCTCCGCAGGCTGGCCGCCCCCAGGCTGGGCTGGGCGAGTGTCTCTTCGAAAGGCTCACCCTCAAGCCCGACCAGGAGCCTGTGGGCCCAGAGGCCTGTGAGGGGCCCCTCTGGTTCCCCTGGGGTCTGGCTTTTGCCTGAGCCTCTCCCCGGACCACTAGCCATTCTTTTAACCGCCCTGGAGCTCTCTCCCATGCACTGGACTAAATGGAAAGAGTAAAGCTCTTTGCAGAAAACAACACACACACACACACACACACACACACACACACACACACACAACACCTGCTCTCCCCCCCCCTCCCCAATAAAATAAATAAAAATTGTTCCATAGCTCATTAATAGTTGCTGCAGGCAAGATCCACTGATGAATGCTAAAAGAGTGGGTGAAAATTTAAGGATAAATAGAATATTTGCCTACCCTCAAAGTATCTTCTTCAGAATACTAATTGTGCTTTTAACAGATGTCCAGAAATTCTTTGATACTCCTTGCTCTGGGAAGTGAAGCTTAATTCTCTTCTACTCGGACTGGACTTATGACTTGCTCCTCGAGGACACGGAAAAAGGAAAAACAGCCATTTTACAGTGGAGCCCCCGGCCGGACTCACATCACCGGTAACAAGGCATGTTGATGGCATCTACTTGCAGATATCATACGAGGAGAAGGCCACCTCACGCGTGTGATATTCCTCCCCCAGTTCCATAAGCCCAGTCTAATCACAAGCAACATCGGACAAAGCCTCGGCCACAAGCTACAGATGAGCTAACTAGGACTCTTCAAAAGCCACAGCCACGAAAAACCAAGGAGAGACTGTGAAACTGCCACAGAACAGAGGAGACTGAGGAGACATGACAGAGACATGTGATGCGGTATTTGTCCTGGGACAGAAAAAAGGGCATTTGTGGAAAAACTGGTAAGATCCAGCCGGTTGGTGCGGCTCAGTGGTTGAGCATAGACCTGTGAACCAGAAGGTCACAGTTCAATTCCCCGCCAGAGCACATGCCCGGGCTGCAGGCTAGATCCCCAGCGCGGGGCATGCAGGAGGCAGCTGATCAATGATTTTCTCTCATCGTGGATGTTTCTCTCTCTCTCTCCCTCTCCCCTCCTCTCTGAAATCAATAAAAATATATTTAAAAGAAATGACAACTAGTGAGATCCAAATGAAGTCTGTTGTTCACAGTGATGTGCCAGCTTCACATTTTTCGTTTTGATGAAAGTGCTGCGGTTATGAAACATTATGTAACACGAAGGGAAGCTGGGTGAACTCTCTGTACCATTTTTACAACTCTTTTGTAAATCTCAAAGAATTTTCAAATAATGGCATAAAAATAACAAAGCAAAAAGAAGAAGAAAATCACAAAGCCTTTTGTTCGTTTCTCAATGCAACAAACAAAGATGTTCTTAGAAAGGTGGGGAACTGAAGTTTATGCAACACTCAAAGCGCTGAGTGAAAGAAACCACAACAATGCTAACAAAAGCTGTGGGTGGGGGAGAGGTTGCCGACCATCCCAATGAACACAGCCCAGTGCCAGGACGTCCTGTCCCGGGCGGGCAGTATTCACCCTCAGTGCTGTGCCCCAGGGGTGGGCGCCTGACGAGAAAGACCGGTGGGGCTGGATGGGAGGAGGGAGAGTGTTCCCGTGTGGATAGAGATTGATGACGGGGATCAAAATAATTCACACACGCCAAGTGCTTAGCCCTGTGCCGACATAGTAACAGTCAATACAGGTTTATCATTATCATCATCATCCATAGTATCAACATGCATCAAATACCCATTATTTTCCAGACACTGTGCCCCAAATTTCCCATCTATTATCTCAAATCTTTATGAAGTTGTACTTTGTAGAAAGTGAAGGTCAGCCCTGGCCAGTGTGGCTCAGTTCTTTTGAGTGTTGTCCTGTGCACTAACAAGTCGCTGGTTCTGTTCCCAGTCAGGGCACCTGCCCAGATGGTGGGTTTGATCCCCGGTCGGGGCGGGTGCAGGAGGCAACTGATCAATGTTTCTCCCTCACATCGATGTTTCTCTCTCTCTCCATCTCCCTCTCCCTTCATCTCTAAAGCTCTTTGAATAAAAACATACTTGTAAAGAACGAAAATAAAGTGAGGTTCGGTGACACCCCAGTGCTAGACTGTTCCACAGCTTGTATTTGTTTCTGGTTTGCATGGCCCCCTTAGGCCGCAGTTTTTCCAAAGCCGAAAGGATGGAATCGGTGGCCCCGTGCAGAGAGGCCAGGCTGCCAGCAGCAGGGACTGGTGTACTTTCCTCGCAGGCGTGTTATGAGGACAAATGTGGGGAGAGCTGCAGTCTTAGCACGGCACCACGCACAGAGTCAGTGCTCAGCTCATGTTCTTGGTGCAGGATAATATCGGGAGCTTTAAACTGAGGGTTTTTCTTCCCTCGGATGTTTCTCACTGCCGGGTGGCCCTTCAGCCCTCGTCCGAGGAGGCGGTGGAGCACAGCCGGCGATAAAGAAGTCATTGTTCAGCACCGAAGTCTAAGTGAACTCTTGAAAGAGTCCAAAAGCAAGACTGTTTTGAAGAGTCAGACATTCAACTCCAAGAGCCAACGTATATAGGAGAGAAAAGAAAAATTTCCAGAATTCTAACATCTTCTCTCTAAACAAACTTTAATATGAAACTTGCAATAAAAGTTGATGACCCAGAGAATGAGTTTTGCTGAAGTCACAGAGTAAGCAGTTTCTCGAGTCAGACAAGGAACTCTGCCAGGGCTGAACCAGAGAAAAGAGGGCAAGATCTTGGGATCCGCGGCCGGGGCCTGCCCGGGGTGCACACCCATGGAAGCAGATACCCCGGAGCCCGGGGGCCCGGGCCTGCTTCCAGGCACCGAGATGCCGCCTCGCAATGGAGGTGCAGTGGCAGCAGCGTGTCTCCGGGGGAGGAGAGAACCTCGCGTTCACTCTCAGCTCCTTTCCCACCTCTCCCTGTGCCCGTTGTCAAACTGCTCGCTCTCAGCCCCAAACCCACCCCGCTATATTCTGTTTTGTGTGTTTTTTCATTGACAGCTGACATTCAATATTATTTTGTATTCACTTCAGGAGGACAGCATAGTGGTTAGAAAACCATATACTTTACGAAGTGACCCCCTGATATCTCCAATACCCACCCGGCACAATACACAGATATCACAATATCACTGTATTTCCTATTCTGTTCTGTGATGCTGGGCTGACACTCGGTTTTGCCAGCTGTTTCCACAGCCATTTCTTTCTTTCTTTCTTTCTTTCTTTCTTTCTTTCTTTCTTTCTTTCTTTCTTTCTTTCTTTCTTTCTTTCTTTCTGTCTTTCTTTCTTTCTTTTAAAAATATATTTTATTGATTTTTTTACAGAGAGGAAAGGAGAGAGATAGAGAGCTAGAAACGTCAATGAGAGAGAAACATCGACCAGCTGCCTCTTGCACACCCCCTACCAGGGATGTGCCCACAACCAAGGTACATGCCCTTGACCTGAATCGAACCTGGGACCTTTCAGTCCGCAGACTGACGCTCTACCGCTGAGCCAAACCTGTTTCGGCCTCCACAGCCATCTCTGTGGATGGGGGTAGCAGGAAGTCCGAGGCTGGGTGAGGAAGAAAGAGCTTGATGCTCTCTGGTCTGGTCTGTTAGCATCACCTCACAACAGCCCTTCTCCCTGGCAAGGGCAATTGGTTCCAGTAGCAACTGGGCCCAGTTTCCAGGTTTTCCCCACATTTCCAGACCAGCCTCGTGGTGGCTTCTCAGTTATACCAGCACCAGGCACAGGTGCGCCCACCTAGAGGGTGTGCGTCCCAGTTTCTAGGTTCTAAAAACCCCAACTTCTTCCCTTGTCCTCCCATCCCCAGAGATGGTCTCTGTTACCTGAAGTTAGTACCTCTGATAGCTCACTGTTGGCTTCTCCACTTGTTGACTACTGTGCAGCCAATTCCTAATATTCTATTTCTCCCTTAAAACAACCAGGGGGGTATTTGATGTTCCTGACAAGACTGACGCACGTGTATAAGGGCCTGGTTTCCCAAGGCCGCTGTGCACCGTGGGCAGCATCAGAAGCTTCCAGGGGGCCTGTCTGTGCCCTGCTGAGGCATCAATTGTAAGAGGCTTAGGGTCATGGGACTGCACAGCCTTGACTCAGAGGCCATGACCTCAGAGTCACACTCTGGGGTGACACATGCTCAGGCCCAAGCCAGGCTGGACCAGTTACACCGGCAGAGAAGCCATGGGGAGGGCAGTGACACCAAAGGCCCAAGCGGGCAAGGCAGCCCGCAGGGCCATCAAGCCCGGAAACCTAGGCCCAAGGCTTTGGGTGTCGTCGAAGGCTCCTCCGCTACCAGATGTCATCCTGAGGGGTGGGGGGCGGGCACTGCCAAGAGACAGGGCCATCCTAACAGAGAGTTCGGACCCTGACTAAAATATATATATTTTAGACAAGAGTACATTTGCTTATTTAAAAAATTATTTTTTCTTTTGCTTTTGACATCATTTCAGAAAAGTTTCAAAGACTGGTGCAAAGACTTCTGATACTCTTCATCTAAAGTCTCCAAATGCTAGCACTTGACTACATTTGCTTCATTCTTCTGCACTGTGTGTGTGGTTTTCCCGAAAGCCATGCGTATTTTTTCTGAACTACTAGTATTTCAAAGTTGCAGATACGACTTTACCCCTAAATACATCAACATGGATTTCCTAAAAACAGGGACATTTTCCTACATAACCACGGTACAAATTAAAACTGGGGAATTCCTATACGGTACTATTATCTAAGCTATAGACTTGCTTCGGATTTTACCAATTGTCCCCAAAATGTCCTTTACAACAAAAGAAAATGCAGGATCAGCACTTCCAGTTGTGAAGAAAATGAACTTTCACTCAGAAATAAAGTTGGGGGAGGGGAAGCTGTGATCAAGTTGAGTTGAGTTGTAGAGGACATTAAGTTTTATTTCTGCACGTCTGAGCCATACAGGGAAAATGCTGACCTTGCAATGTTCGTGATTAATAATAGCGTTCATGATAACAGTAATAATAATTTGTGGCCCTTTCTGTTCTGGGTCTTTAAGTCTTTGAGACAGATTTGTTAGTAGCTAGCTGCCCCATGGGAAAAAAAAAATTATTCTTGAGATGATGTAGCTAAGAGGAAAAGGCGGGAGGCTCTGGGGTGAGACCTGGGCTGAAAATGAGCTTTGCCACTTGCTGATGGACCCAGATCTAACCTTTCTGAGTCTCTGTGTCCCTTTCTTTTCTTTTCTTTTTAATTTTTTTTTTTTTTTTTTTTTTTTTTTTTTTTTTTTTTTTTTACAGAGAGGGATAGGGAGTTAGAAACATGGATCAGCTGCCTCCTGCACACTTCCTACTGGGGATGTGCCCGCAACCAAGGTACGTACCCTTGCCCGGAATCAAACCTGGGACCTTTCAGTCTGCAGGCTGATGCTCTATCCACTGAGCCAAACCGATTTCAACTTGGCTTCCCTGTCTTTAACTTGGAGGAGAGATCAGCGCAGTGGAGTGTGGAGCTTGACAGATCTAGGTTCACATCTTGTCTCTTCACCAACTTGGGTTTGGGTCTGCTCCTCTGTAAGTGGGGACAATACCACCAGGGCACCTTGCAGGGCTGCTGGAAGGAAGAATGATGCTTGTACAGAAAGGCCTGGCTCATGGCAGGTCCTCAATGAAAGGTTAATTCCGTACCATCAGCCCTTCTGGTCTGTGCATGTGGCTTTCTCTTGAGACCTCAATTTCTTCATCTGTGAAACAGAGCCAGCGATAACCCATCTCTAGGCATGAGAAGAATGAGAATTGCAGATGGAAGGGCTCGGCGGTCTGAAAAGCCTGGTACACTGTGGCCTTGGCAGAGCAAGGGATTGGCTGACAGTGACAAAAACAGAACGTGCTTTGGAATCCCCAGGCCTGCCAACAATGTGGGCAAACCTGTTCTCCCACGGCTGCCCCGGGGCTCCCTCCCCAGCCAGGCTTTCTCCTCCGTCCCCTGGGTGCGCCTGATGCTGGGTTGGTCCTGCCTGCCTTCTTCTAGGAAGCCACTCAGTCCTGCCTCCAAGAAGGGAAGAAGGACATCACCTTGTCCTGGGCATGTTGTTGGGCAAGAGAGGGCAGCGCCAGTGCTGGGAAGAGAAGGAATCTGCAGGCCTGGCAGGCTTTCATCGGCGGCGGAGTCCCAGGGCGGCAGCCCCGCCAGTCTCCTCCCCGTCTCAGGCATGTACCAAGTTCACGATCAGATCAGGAGAGCAGAGAGGCTTAGTGGAAAGGGCTCTGGCCTGGGAGCAAGAAAGCCCACCATAGTGTTCATAGGGTCAAGAAAGGCCTGAGCAGGAGGCCCTCGGCAAAGGAGGCAAGAGGTGGGTGTGTGCCCAGAGGGGGCAGATGCCCAGCTCTCCCAGTTCCTGCCTGGATGGTAGAACCACACACTGCGTGCCAGGCCTTGTATCAAGCTCTCGACATTGTACTCGTATTATCTTACAGAGCCCTCATCAGTCCTGGGGAGAAAGAAGAAAACCAAGGCCCAGAGAACGAAGCTACTTTCTCTAGTTGGTGTCTGCTCAGGATCGAAGCCTGGACCTGCTTGATTCTGGAACCCACGTTCACCGGGTTTGCTGTGGCATGGAAGAGGGATCCGAAGCTGGGCCAAAGGCTGAACTTACCTTCAAGGACCAACACCTTTCTGGGTGCAGCCCAGTGACCTCACTAGTCATTCACCTATTTCTCTCCCTGGATTGACACACCCTGGGGATCCCGTATCTGATGGGACTGTCCAAGTCACCTACACTGACCAGACGTATCTGTAATTATGTCATATGTGCCATCTCCCCCGCCCCACCCGAATGTGGGTTCTTCCAGGCTCCTGGGTCCAATGCCTCTATTTATCTGCCTGCATGCCAAACAAATGCCAGGAATGTGGTGGGAGTTCGGTAGATGTTTTTTGGATGAACACACTGTTGGGGTGGGGTTCCAACCGTTTATCAGAGGAAGCATCTGAGACCCAGTGTTGGAGGAAAGGGACTTGCCCAAGGTTACTGAGGCCTGTTCAACGTCCACCAGGGTGGTTTCCCCTCTATTACTCAGTCTTGGCGTGGGTCCAGAGCTTTACCGAGAAGGAGCGTTGCATTCGAAGATCCCCACAGGAAGCCAAAGACCCGGTCTGGTCTCTCAAGACCCTCCCCTCTGTCAGATTAGGGACAAGGGCCCCAAGGAAGCTGGGAAACTGGACCTCAATGCATTTACCTTAAAAGGTAGACCTAGTGGCTTCTGAGGCTAGGATTGGCTGACCTGGAAAATGAGAACAGCATGTAAACAGTTCTTGTTCTAAGGAGTAGTGCTCGTGGAATCTGGGCCCATTTTGTAGGCTCTGACGAGTCTCTGGCCTGAAATGCAAGGACTGGGAAATAATTCTGAGTCCATAAAAAAAAGAAACCTGAAATGCCTACTTGCCCATTATTTCTTCATTTATTCATCCACTCGTTCACCCACTCACTCATCCACCAATGTACTGTTTCCTAAGTATCACTTCTGTTATTTGCCTTATCCAATACAACCTGTAAGCGTATTTACTTCATTTTTACTTTGACTATTTTACTTAAATTCATTTAGCCTCAGCCTAAGCAATAGTTTAAATATATCAATTGACAACAACAACATAGTTGCCCATGTATCACCTAAAACCCTCTCTCGCACCACCATTGGGTCCATTCATCTCTCCTCGGTGCACCTCAGCTTCTGCATCCAAGAAGTGGACAGCTTGTGGACACAATGATCTCCCACCCCTGACATTCTGGGCATCTGTGATTCACAGAGTCACACGCATCCAGGGGAGGAAAACCCGGAGACCAGATGGAATCAGTGGGAGAGGTAGTTGGTGAAACATGTTTATCTGTCATGTTTCTGAGGCTGAGCAGTGACTCAGGAGGCAGGTCAGGAAATCCCTTGGGATTGATCTGTAAAACACCCCTAAGAAAAACAAGTAAGCAAGTCCCCAGGAGCCAAACAACCCCAAAAGCAAGAGTTCCACACTCCTCACTAGACTATGCTAGAACCTTCTAAAGTTTCCAGAGGCACTGGCATCCCGGATGAAGGCGTTTACACTGAAGAAGTCTGGCACTGAGGAATGACTGGGCAGAAAGATGACCCGACTGGCCTCCTCCGAGTCCCCAGAGTAGGCAAGAGGGAAGTGGGTTCCTTCTTGGACACCTGCTCAGGCCAAAAGTCCGTATTTGACTCCAACCCAGAGGGATCCTGGGCAGCCCCTTCTTGTCCAGCCCCTTCTTGACCAGAGATAGGCACCAGCCTCAGAGGGAACCACTCCTAAACATGTGCATTAGGACGAGGATCATGATTAGGTACAGGTACAGGTTGGGTAAGGAACACAGATTCTCTGAGGAGACCTGCCTGGAACCCTCATCTTCTGATGAAGGAAACCAGGTTCTGAGAGAAGCACAGGGGGAGCTGGCACTCGCCCCCAGAGAGCCTTCTGTCCTGATGTCTTGTCAGTCCCCGTACTGAGGTCCTTCTGTGACCTGCCTGCCTTTGAGATCTGTGAGATAGCCCTGACTCTTTATAGTGACTTACACTTTTTGCTTAAACTGAGTGGGCTTCCATTACACGTAAATTGATTATTGATATAGTAAACCTGGCCCTTTAGACTTCTGAGTTAGACTTTACAAGCCAGGGTAATGATAATGATAACAATAACACCCCCTCCCCCTTTACATTTGATTGGTGTTTTATGACCAAAAGTTCCTGACATTCCCCAGCAGGTTTTTCCCAGTGGTTAGAGCCCATGGACTGAAGAGTCTCAAGTCCAGTTCCCAAAGGCACGTACCTCGGCTGCAGACTAGATCTCCAGCCCAACCGATTGGTGTGTCTCTCTCACATCAATGTTTCTCTCTCTCTGTCTCTCCCCAACTCTCTCACTTTCTCTAAATAAAATCAATGGGGAAAAAATACCCTCCAGTGAGGATTAACAACAACAAAATGTCCCTAACATAGGAGTCATTAGTTCCAGCCTTAGAACTTGCCCCAGAACTACTCATGCTCAAGCTCCTCTCTCAGGACCATCAGGGGAATCACCTAGCTTTGGAGCCAGGCAGACCTGAGTGCTGGTCCCCATTTATCGCTCACTTACTTCCTATGTGACTTTGGGCAAGCTATTGAGCCTCCCTGAGCCTCACTTCCTTATTGTCACAGACTAGAAAGCAGGTCAGTGTGGACCTGGAGCCAACTCCTCTTGGCTCTTCCACCTGCTGGCTGATGACCTTTGGAATGTGACGTGATTTCTGAAAGCCTCAGCGTTTCCAACACTAAAGTGGGGCTAAGAAAGCCTGTGTTAACTGATTGCTGCAAGGCTCGGAGGAAGGATGCAAAATGTTGAGTGCATAGCCTGATCAAACCGTGCCAGAAGCTCTATAATCCCTAGACAATTGAGTTACATAAGCGAAGAAATTCCTGTAAAAAATTACGACATTGAAAAAAAAAAATGTTTCGCACAACATCGGGCACATGGCAAAAAGTGCTCAGTATATAGTAGACATAATAGCAATCTGTTATGTAAAGGGCCCAGCATGAGCCTTGACACATAATGATTAATAAAAAATTATGTATTGAGCCAAACCGGTTTTGGTAGAGCGTCGGTCTGCGGACTGAAAGGTCCCAGGTTCGATTCCGGTCAAGGGCATGTACTTGGTTGCGGGCACATCCCGGGTAGGGGTGTGCAAGAAGCAGCTGGTCGATGTTTTTCTCTCATCGATGTTTCTAACTCTCTCTCCCTCTCCCTTCCTCTCTGTAAAAAAAATCAATAAAATATATTTTAAAAAATTATCTATTAAAAAGTGCACATCAGTCAGAGCAGAGGGTTGAGTCACCCTAGAAGGTGGGAGGGGTTAGCCCTCAGCCTTAATCAGAGCACCTGGAGATGGAAGAGAGGTAGAGCCTAGGAAGTAGGCAGGAACCTTTCCCTTTCCAAGGAAAATAAAAAAATTCTTTCTTGGCAAGTACGCTTATTTGAAAAAAACACCCACATATATCTAGACAAATATTTCTCTGTTCTTATCAGTTATGGCTTTGTTTGGAGGAGAGTAAGCTACAGTAATCAAGTTTGTGATATTGGTGCAAAGACAGAGAAATACATCAGTGGAGCAGAATTGGGAGTTCAGAAATATGCACATAAGTACAGCTGATTTTTTACAAAGGTACGTAGGCATCTCTGTGGAGAAAAGATAGTCTTTTTTTTTTTTTTTAAATCAATCTTTATTGTTCATATTATTACAAAGCTTCCTCATTTCTTCCCCCCTCCACCAGGTTCCCACCCCACCCTCTGCCCCCTCCCCATCCCCCATTGTCCTCATCCATAGGTGCACAGTTTATGTTCAGTCTCTTCCTCCCTCCCTCTCCCCAATAGTAAATCCCTTTTCAGATAGTAAATCTGTTACTTAGCATTTTCTCATATCAATAATACCTCCACATGCCCAATGATACTTCACACAAAAGACATTTCCAAATAGGTCAACCAGCCTCATCCAGGCCCCACCCAAGGCACTCACAGATCAACACCCCAGCGCTATACTAACTCAACACATCCAGATCTAAGCCTTCATCACTTGATTCAGCAGACCCTCAAGTTCCCGCAAAAGTTTCCAGCCATGTCTGAGAGGCAGCCGTGGGCAGGTACAGGCGAGGAGCGAGCTGTTTCGGGCCTGGCTGCTCCGGGCCTGGCCTCTGTTGCTCTGGTTCGTTCCACAACCAGCTGCTCCGGGTCTGGTCACTGCCGCTCCCGACCTAGTTGCTCTGGACTTGGCTGTTGCTGCTACAGGCCTGGCCGCACCCAACCCGGCTGCTCTGGGACCGGTTGCTCCGGTCACGGCCGCTCCGGGCCTGGCCGCTCCCAGCCTGACAGCCGCTGCTCCGGGCCTGGCTGCTCCCAGCCTGGCAGCCATTGCTCCTGGCCTGGCCGCACCAGACCCTGCTGCTCCGGGCCTGGCCGCTCCCAGCCTGGCACCTGCTGCTCCGGGCCTGGCCGCTCCCAGCCTGGCAGCCGCTGCTCCGGGCCTGGCCGCACCAGACCCTGCTGCTCCGGGCCTGGCCGCTCCCAGCCTGGCAGCTGCTGCTCCGGGCCTGGCCGCACCAGACCCGGCTGCTCCGGGCCTGGCCGCTCCCAGCCTGGCAGCTGCTGCTCCGGGCCTGGCCGCACCAGACCCGGCTGCTCCGGGCCTGGCCGCTCCCAGCCTGGCAGCTGCTGCTCCGGGCCTGGCCGCTCCCAGCCTGGCAGTCGCTGCTCCGGGCCTGGCCGCACCAGACCCGGCTGCTCCGGGCCTGGCCGCTCCCAGCCTGGCAGCTGCTGCTCCGGGCCTGGCCGCTCCCAGCCTGGCAGCCGCTGCTCCTGGCCTGGCCGCACCAGACCCGGCTGCTCCGGGCCTGGCCGCTCCCAGCCTGGCAGCCGCTGCTCCGGGCCTGGCCACACCAGACCCGGCTGCTCCGGGCCTGGCCGCTCCCAGCCCGGCAGCTGCTGCTCCGGGCCTGGCCGCTCCCAGCCTGGCAGCCGCTGCTCCGGGCCTGGCCGCACCAGACCCGGCTGCTCCGGGCCTGGCCGCTCCCAGCCCGGCAGCTGCTGCTCCGGGCCTGGCCGTTCCCAGCCTGGCAGTCGCTGCTCCGGGCCTGGCAGCACCAGACCCGGCTGCTCCGGGCCTGGCCGCTCCCAGCCTGGCAGCCGCTGCTCTGGGCCTGGCTGCTCCCAGCCTGGCAGCCGCTGCTCCTGGCCTGGCCGCACCAGACCCGGCTGCTCCGGGCCTGGCCGCTCCCAGCCCGGCAGCCGCTGCTCCTGGCCTGGCCGCACCAGACCCGGCTGCTCCGGGCCTGGCCGCTCCCAGCCTGGCAGCCGCTGCTCCGGGCCTGGCCGCACCAGACCCGGCTGCTCCGGGCCTGGCCGCTCCCAGCCCGGCAGCTGCTGCTCCGGGCCTGGCCGCTCCCAGCCTGGCAGCCGCTGCTCCGGGCCTGGCCGCTCCCAGCCTGGCAGCTGCTGCTCCAGGCCTGGCCGCTCCCAGCCTGGCAGCCGCTGCTCCTGGCCTGGCCGCACCAGACCCGGCTGCTCCGGGCCTGGCCGCTCCCAGCCTGGCAGCCGCTGCTCCGGGCCTGGCCGCACCAGACCCTGCTGCTCCGGGCCTGGCCGCTCCCAGCCTGGCAGCTGCTGCTCCGGGCCTAGCCACACCAGACCCGGCTGCTCCGGGCCTGGCCGCTCCCAGCCTGGCAGCTGCTGCTCCGGGCCTGGCCGCACCAGACCCGGCTGCTCCGGGCCTGGCCGCTCCCAGCCTGGCAGCTGCTGCTCCGGGCCTGGCCGCACCAGACCTGGCTGCTCCGGGCCTGGCCGCTCCCAGCCTGGCAGCTGCTGCTCCGGGCCTGGCTGCTCCCAGCCTGGCAGTCGCTGCTCCGGGCCTGGCCGCACCAGACCCGGCTGCTCCGGGCCTGGCCGCTCCCAGCCTGGCAGCTGCTGCTCCGGGCCTGGCCGCTCCCAGCCTGGCAGCCGCTGCTCCTGGCCTGGCCGCACCAGACCCGGCTGCTCCGGGCCTGGCCGCTCCCAGCCTGGCAGCCGCTGCTCCGGGCCTGGCCACACCAGACCCGGCTGCTCCGGGCCTGGCCGCTCCCAGCCCGGCAGCTGCTGCTCCGGGCCTGGCCGCTCCCAGCCTGGCAGTCGCTGCTCCGGGCCTGGCCACACCAGACCCGGCTGCTCCGGGCCTGGCCGCTCCCAGCCTGGCAGCTGCTGCTCCGGGCCTGGCTGCTCCCAGCCTGGCAGTCGCTGCTCCGGGCCTGGCCGCACCAGACCCGGCTGCTCCGGGCCTGGCCGCTCCCAGCCTGGCAGCTGCTGCTCCGGGCCTGGCCGCTCCCAGCCTGGCAGCCGCTGCTCCTGGCCTGGCCGCACCAGACCCGGCTGCTCCGGGCCTGGCCGCTCCCAGCCTGGCAGCCGCTGCTCCGGGCCTGGCCACACCAGACCCGGCTGCTCCGGGCCTGGCCGCTCCCAGCCCGGCAGCTGCTGCTCCGGGCCTGGCCGCTCCCAGCCTGGCAGCCGCTGCTCCGGGCCTGGCCGCACCAGACCCGGCTGCTCCGGGCCTGGCCGCTCCCAGCCCGGCAGCTGCTGCTCCGGGCCTGGCCGCTCCCAGCCTGGCAGTCGCTGCTCCGGGCCTGGCCGCACCAGACCCGGCTGCTCCGGGCCTGGCCGCTCCCAGCCTGGCAGCCGCTGCTCCGGGCCTGGCCGCTCCCAGCCTGGCAGCCGCTGCTCCTGGCCTGGCCGCACCAGACCCGGCTGCTCCGGGCCTGGCCGCTCCCAGCCTGGCAGCCGCTGCTCCGGGCCTGGCCACACCAGACCCGGCTGCTCCGGGCCTGGCCGCTCCCAGCCCGGCAGCTGCTGCTCTGGGCCTGGCCGCTCCCAGCCTGGCAGCCGCTGCTCCGGGCCTGGCCGCTCCCAGCCTGGCAGCCGCTGCTCCTGGCCTGGCCGCACCAGACCCGGCTGCTCCGGGCCTGGCCGCTCCCAGCCTGGCAGCTGCTGCTCCGGGCCTGGCCGCTCCCAGCCTGGCAGCCGCTGCTCCTGGCCTGGCCGCACCAGACCCGGCTGCTCCGGGCCTGGCTGCTCCCAGCCTGGCAGCTGCTGCTCCGGGCCTGGCCGCTCCTAGCCTGGCAGCCGCTGCTCCGGGCCTGGCCGCACCAGACCCGGCTGCTCCGGGCCTGGCCGCTCCCAGCCCGGCAGCTGCTGCTCCGGGCCTGGCCGCTCCCAGCCTGGCAGCCGCTGCTCCAGGCCTGGCCGCTCCCAGCCTGGCAGCCGCTGCTCCTGGCCTGGCCGCACCAGACCCGGCTGCTCCGGGCCTGGCCGCTCCCAGCCTGGCAGCCGCTGCTCTGGGCCTGGCCGCACCAGACCCGGCTGCTCCGGGCCTGGCCGCTCCCAGCCCGGCAGCTGCTGCTCCGGGCCTGGCCGCTCCCAGCCTGGCAGCCGCTGCTCCGGGCCTGGCCGCTCCCAGCCTGGCAGCCGCTGCTCCTGGCCTGGCCGCACCAGACCCGGCTGCTCCGGGCCTGGCCGCTCCCAGCCTGGCAGCTGCTGCTCCGGGCCTGGCTGCTCCCAGCCTGGCAGCCGCTGCTCCTGGCCTGGCCGCACCAGACCCGGCTGCTCCGGGCCTGGCCGCTCCCAGCCTGGCAGCTGCTGCTCTGGGCCTGGCCGCACCAGACCCGGCTGCTCCGGGCCTGGCCGCTCCCAGCCTGGCAGTCGCTGCTCCGGGCCTGGCCGCACCAGACCCGGCTGCTCCGGGCCTTGCCGCTCCCAGCCTGGCAGCTGTTGCTCTGGGCCTGGCCGCTCCCAGCCTGGCAGCCGCTGCTCCAGGCCTGGCCACACCAGACCCAGCTGCTCCGGGCCTGGCCGCTCCCAGCCTGGCCGCCGCTGCTCCAGGCCTGGCCGCACCCGACCCGGCTGCTCCGAGCCTGGCCGCTCCCAGCCTGGATGCTCCGTGCTTGGCTACTGCTGTTCTGGGCCTGGCTGCTCCCAACCCGGCTGCTCTGGGCTGGGCTTCTCCGGGCCCAGCCACTCCGTGTCTGGGTGTTCCTGGACTGGCCACCCTGGGCTTGGCCGCCTCTGCCTCAGGCCTGGCTGCCACTGCCCCAGGTCTGGCTGCTCCAGTGCTGGCCGTTGATGCTCTTGTTCTGGCTGCTGCTGCTCTGGGGCCTGGCCACTGCTGCTCCGGGCCCAGCTGCCACTGCCTTGTGCCTGGCCACTCTAGGCCTGGTCGCCGCTGTTCCAACATTCTGTCCCTTTTTTCTCTTTTTTTTTTTTCTTTTAAAAAAACAAAACAAAACGCATTTATGTTGCAATGTTGGCTGGTGCGTTGAGTTCTGACTAGTCTTTGATTTTTCAAGATCTTCTTTGTATTCTTTCTTAAGTAATTTTACTATCATTTGCTCTCACTTGATTTCTTCACATTGAGAACTTCTTTGGTTTCTTCCTCCTTGTCCTGGGAGCTCAGCAGGTTGGCCTGTGGCACCCCTTTGTTCTCCGCGGGCTCCCGCGCTGCTCCAGCCTATTGCCGGGGGTCGGCGCCGCCCAGGAAGCAGCCCCCGTCCTTGGCTCCGTTGCCAGCGCTCAGCAGTCGAAGGCTCAGGGGCACCCCCCCCACTGGGGGCCCCGTCGCCCGGCTCCTTGCTGGCGCCCGGCTGGCCGGTGTCCGGCAGGGGCTCCTGCTCCTCGTGGCGTTCCTCCAGTCTGGGGCTTTCTTTCTCCCTCCCACTAGGGGAGTCCAGGATCAGAGTCAACAGACTGTCCTCTGCGCACAGTGTGCGCGACTCCGGGGGCTCGGCCTTTCGCCGCGCTCCCAGGACTCCACCTCACAGCTCCGTCTCCCCCTGCCCGAGCCTGGGTCCCCAGGGACTGGCCCAGACCTGGAGTTCGGGGCGGTCTGGACTGAGGCTCAGAGCTGCCGCCGGAGGCTTTGTTTCTTCCGGCTAGGGTAATCCAGCATCAGAGTCAACATTCAGTCCTCTGCGCGCCATGTGCGCGCGACTCCGGGGGCCCCGCATTTCGCCGTCCCCCGGGATTGTCTCCCCCTGCCGGAACCTGGGTCCCCAGGGTCTGGCACATAACTTGGGGCTCAGCGCTGCCGGTTCGGGGGTTCAGCCCAGGCTGGGGGTTCTATTTCCTTCCTGCTAGGGAACGCCAGGCAGCACCCAGCCCTCTCCTCCTCTCCGGCTGCGACCTCTCCGCGCGCGCGCGCGCGCGCGCGCGCGTGCGTGCGAGCGCGCAGCATGTCTCCGTACCTTAGGCTTTTTTTCAGCTCCTCTGATTTTCCTTCTGGTTTTCTCCCTCCTTCCTATTGTAGAGTTTTCAGTCAGTCGACTACCTGTAGCTCTGGGCAATGTCCACTCTACATTTTAGTTGTATTCCCTTGAAATTGTTGTGAGCTGCTGCGGCTAGGTGTATACCCGAGCAGCCATCTTGGATCCTCCTCGAAAAGATAGTCTTTTTAACAAATGGTCCTGGGACAACTATTCATCCATATGTTAAAAAACACACATACACAAAAATCTTCCATAAAAAAAGAATCAATTGGAATTCATAAAAAATTTTACTTAATGTCTGCTTTTTTAAAGATACTGTTAAAAGAAATAAAAGACAATCTGGGAGAAAATATTTGCAAATGATATATTTTATAAAGGACTTGTACTCAAAATATATAAAGAACTCAAAACTTAATAATTAGAAAACAAGTAACCCAATTAAAAACTGGGAAAAATATTTGAGCAGACACTTCACCAAAGGATATATGAATTGCAAATAAGCATGCAGTAGGATCTTCAACATCATTAGTCATTAGGGAAATTAAAAATATAGCCATAAAGAGATGCCATCACATGTCTAGTAGAGTGACTAAAGTGAAAAAAACTAACCATACTAAGGTTGGTGAGGATGAGGAGGAACTGGAACTCTCATCTATTGCTGGTGGGGATATAAAATAGTACAACCACTTTGGAAAACAGCTTGGCAATTTCTTAAAAACTTAAATGACTTGGTCGTTCCCATCCTAGGGATATATTCAAGAGAAGTGAAAGCATATGTCCATGCAATGACTTGCACATAAATGTTCACAGCAGATTCACTTATAATAGTCAAAGGCTGGAAACCCAACTGTCCATCAACAGATAAGTGGATAAACAAACTGTGGTATATCCACACAGAGCATACTACTCAGCGATAAAAAAAAAAAAAAAAAAGAATGAGTTATTAATAGATGCAACAAGATGCATAAATCTCAACACAATTATGCTGAATGAAAAAACCCACACATAAAAAGTATTTATTGCATGATTATCCTATATAATAAAAGGCTAATATGCAAATCAACCAAACGGTGGAACAACTGGTCACTATGACACGCACTGCCACCAGGGGGTAGATGTTCAATGTAGGAGCTCCCTCCCTCCCCTCCCCTTTTGGTGGTCAGTGTGCTCCCACAGGGGGATTGCTGCTCAGTCAGGAGCCGGCCTCACGCCTGGGGAACACAGCAGTGATGGTGGGAGCTTCTCCTGCCTCCACGGCAGCACTAAGGATGTCCGACTGATGGCTTAGACCCACTCCCTGAGTGCTCCCGGACTGCAAGAGGGCACAGGCCAGGCTGAGGAACCCCCCACCCCTGAGTTCATGAATTTCATGCACTAGGCCTCTAGTATTTACATAAATGTCTCAAAAATGGAGAGCAGATTGGTGGTTGCCTGGGAACAGGGGAAAATGGTTGGAGGAAGGGATTATAGAAGGACACAAGGAATCTTTTGAAAGCAATGAATATGTTTATTATGGTGATGGCTTCACAGGTATATATCATAATATAAGTTTCTATACTTCAAACACATGCAGTTTATTACGTGTGTATATTAAACCTCAGTAAAGCTGCTTGGAAAAAAAAAAAAAAACAACACACACACAACAACCAAGGGCCTTTCCCATGAGTCATCTATCCAGGGCTTGTCACAAGTTTCATACAACATCCTAACACACCCATCTAATTGAGCACATCGCTTCTCCTGGGTCAAAAGGCCCAACTGACTGAGCTGCCTGCCTGCAGCCTGTACCACCTGGAATCTTCTTTCTCTGAGCCCTTCTCCAAATAGAAGCCTTGTGGGTAACTTGGTAAATGGGTAGGAATAACACACCCAAATATGGAAAACCATGCCTCCAAATCCATGCTTCTCTTTTAGTACTGGGGTAATAATATAGCAATTTGCCTTTTATTTTGGAGGAGACAACATGACATGCTCTAGACCTCTAGACCTCCAGAAATATCACTGGGGTACCGGTCCCTGAAATTTTGTGACAGTGATCTCATACCTCCAGCAAGCATGTATCTTATCAGGGAGGTTTAGGGTATCTACTACTTCCTGACCACTGAGTCTTATTTGCATGATGTCATCAAGTTGGTGGACCAGCATGACCTACCCTACAGCATGTCCCCCCCAGCCACCAAAATGGAGAAGCTAGGGAGGAGGGACGAGGTAGAGAAAGAGAGAAAGTGAAAGGGGAGCTGAAATGAGAATGGATGGTGTTGAAGGAAGAGGGAGGAAGGTTTGTAACAGTGGGAATTGTAACCCACTCCACCATTCTTCTGACACTCTTTCTGTAAATACTGACTCTAACTAACATGTAGATTGTAGATAAACAGCATCCTATATAATAAAAGGGTAATATGCAAATTTCCCTAATGGCTGAAGGACTGGGAACGACCTGTCATTATGACGTGCACTCACCACCAGGGGGCAGCTGGTGGGCCAATCAATCGGGGGGCTCCATGATCGCCCCAAAGAGAGAGGCCCAGGCCACCTTCTGCAGGTGATCAATTAGGGGGCTCTGTGGAACTGGGAAGCCGGAGGTGTGTGGTGGTGGATTTGGGCTGCACCAGGCCAAGGCAGGTGTGGGAAGGGGGCAGGGCCTTGGGGCCATGAGGCAGCCAGGGCCATAAGGTAGCTGGGGCTGTAAGGTCCCTGGCAGCCAGGACTACAAAGGCCTACTGTTGCACTAATTTCCTGCATTGGGCCTCTGGTATTTATATAAGAATCTTAAGCACTAACTTCAGAAGATATAGACTCTGACTTTCAGTCATCCCAGTTCCCAGAGATTTGTTATCCTTCAACCAATAAACCAGATGATGTAGAACCAGGATGAGAAAAACCAGGATAATGCACAACAGACCACCCATTGACTGATTTCAAGGTCTTTATTAGAATGGACTGTGCTCTGCCATCTCCCTTCTTATAAAAATCCCTGCCTGGACCCAGCCAGTGTGACTCAGTTGGTAGAGTGTCCTCCCATGAACGAGGAGGTTGCTGGTTCCATTCCTGGCCAGGGCACATGCCCAGGTTGCAGGCTCTATTCTCAGTAGGGGGGTGTGCAAAAGGCAGCCAATCAATGTTTCGCACTCATCAATGTTTCTATCTCCCTCTCCTTTCCCCTTCCCCTCTCTGAAATCAATTAAAAAACAACAACAGTCTGTTGTGTGCTTTACTGCCTCTGTATCTATCTTTTTATTCATCAGGTTATAATGTTCTTTATTTTCCATAAATGTGTGAAATCATGTGAGATCATGTGGCATTTTTCTATCATTGCCTGGCTTATTTCACTTAACATAATGCTCTCCAGGAATAGATCAACCAAAGGACTTGTATGCATGCATAGAAGCACACCAATGGACACAAGGCACTGAGAGGATGGGATGCGGGCTGGGGGAAGGTCAATGGGGGGAAAAAGGAGATATGTGTACTAATATATGTAATACTTTAAACAATAATAAAACATTAAAAAATAAAATTAAAAGAAAAACAAAAACAACAACACACATAATATTAAAAAACAAACAAACAACAACAAAAAATCAAACCTCTGCCTGCACTGAACTGTTGAGATGGGCTTTGCAACAAGAGTCCCCCATCTCCTCAGGTGGCTGGCACTTGAATAAACCACTTTCCTTTTCCACCAGCATCTGCCTCACCAGTTCGGTTTCTGTGGCAGCAGGTAGCAAAACTTGGGTTCCAGTTACAGGTTCAATGGTCATTTTTTTGAGCATCCTCATTGGTTCTGATGGAGAACCTTCCAGGCTCCATCTCTCCAGCCTGGAGTGAGGGAAGGGGTGGGGCACTCTTTGATGAGCCTCTGCCTGAGCTGGCACTGTCATCAGTGCTTTGTGGACATTTTCGTCCCTCACAGCTTCCCTGTGAGGAGCAGGCATTGCTCCCCCATGGCCATTGACGAATTTGAGGCTCAGTGGGAAGGAGATCTGACTGGGCCCCATAATCAGCAAAAGCAGGGGTTTCCAAAATTAAACGCCTGAGCACGTTCAGCTGCTCCCTGCTTATGCATTCCTACCATAATCACTCCGGATTCTGGGGTCATAAAGCAGCAATCACTTCCCTTTCGTGCTGCTTGGAGCAGAGACAGCAGGGAATCTTGCAAAGGCACAGTTCCTTTTTCTGAACTGACATTTATTGAGCACCCACCCACTGGGCACCAGGCACTCCACTTGGGGCACTGCAAGGCTTATCTCCCTAACTCTTCTTGGGAAGGGAAATCTGAGAGTTCCGTGAGAATAATGGATAATGGAATTATAGCAAAGGGGAGGGTCACCTTCAGAGAAACATCCCCTACTCTTCCTTATAAGGCAGGTCTTATAGGCCCAAAGTCCTACAGACCCAAGCGGTTCCTTCTCTGCTCTGAGCTACTTGCATCTTCCCTCACCCACTGCCACTCCCCACCCCCTACTGCAAAGCTTCTTAGTTGAGATTTCACCCTGTTCTATTAAATATTAGGTTATGTATGGAAAAAAGCATTTTTAGAATATGTGTGCATGTTATAAAGATGAGAGAAACTGGGGTGACTCCTGCACCCCTCCCCCTGCCCAGCTATCTCATGTCACCTTGTGTGTCCTTCTGCTCTGGACCCTCCCTCCTTCAGGTTAAGGAAACCACTATCCTGAATTGCGTCTGTCAGTCCCTTATTAAAAAACTAGAAGCCCTTATATGTACAAAGATAATTTAATTTAAAAAAATTAAAAAAAGAAAGAAAGAAAAAACAACAACTAGAGGCCCGATGCACAAAATTTGTGCAAAAGGGTTCCTGGATGTCATGAGTTGTATGTAAGTCCTCTATTCTCACGGCTGGGGTGAATCACTCGCCATAGAACATTCCACAGTCATCTACACAGTCTGCTGGTGATTGATATTTGAAATGTTCCAGTTTTTTGCTCTTACAAACAGGCTGCTATGAACGTTTTTGCACATACCTCCCAGTGTGAGAGTTTCTCTAAAGTATCAAGGTAGGGTATTGCTGAGTGATGAGGCAAATGGTATTCAGCTTTACTAACAATGCCAAACTATTCCCCAAAGAGGACACACTAAACAGAGTCTGAATCAGACCCTGTCCTCAAGGAGCATCCAGAGTGGGCGGGGAAGACAGGTGATCGTCAGTTCATCACGATTCGGAGGGCCAAGCGACAGCCCCGCTTTGGTGCAGAATGGAGAGCAGGCAGCTCCGAACCACTTTCCAGCCCTGGGCTCAGAACTAATGAGCATGTAACTGCACGCCAGGAACCTGACACAGTCTGCCTCCTTCATTCTTACGGCAAACCCATATTTCAGTGGGATACCTTTAATCTCATGTTACAGGCAAGAAAAACGGAGGCACAGGGAGGTTAAGGAATGAACCCAAGGTCATACAGTTCATTAAACGTCAGAGTCTGGATTCCAACTTAGTCTACTTCTCAATTCCACCATGCTCTCTGTCTTCCATAAAAAGTGCTGCACATTAGAATTATATTTCTGAACCTGGACTAAGGGAGAAATTTCATAGTCTTTACTCCTTCCTTCCCAGGTGTGATTATATTTAAAAAAAAACACACAAAACCCTTTTTGCTATGTTACCAGCTTCTGCAAAGCCAGCTACATAAGCACTCTGTCCCCCTTCCCAGGAATCCCGCCCTGATTCCCTGTCTCCTGGGCCAACCCCAACACCACACCAGCCTACCACCTGCAATTGCCTGTTTGACCTGCCTGCTTCCCTCTCAGAAGGCAACATCTATGCCAGGGGCTTAGAAAGAAGGAGGAAGAGAGAAGGAAAGATTGGAGGAAAGAGTTATACAATAAATACCATTTATTAAATGTCTGCCCTGTGCCAGGCACTGGCTCTGCGTTCGAATGCACGCGCTATCTCCCTGAAGCTTCTCCATCCCACGAGATGAACGTTTTCATCTTCAGTTTGCATTAGAGGAGACTGAGGTTTGAGGAGGGTGTCCCCTGCCCAGTGCTGCGTCACGGGTGAATGACCCCACGGCCTGTGCTCTGAACAGTCATGTGACAACCATGGGCCACTTCCCTGTGCTCTCAGGGGAGCTGAGAGATTAATCAACACAGTTTTGGCAAGAAATTCTAAATTGTGCCACTCCTGGGGCATTCGGGTTCTTTGGGGTAAAATGCTCAATCTTTCAGGATTTTTCACTCCCTTTTATTCTCTTGGGCAACATCTATCTGAAGCGGGGGAGGATGGAAGGACTTGGATAACCCAAGGGTGGGGGGGAGCGGTCTGCGGTCCCAGTGCTGCCTCCAGCTTTGTCTCTTTCCTTGGGTGTCCACCCTCTGCAGCTGCTCTGAGATATACATCCCACCTGTCCTCTAGACAGGTCCCCTGGCCTATGACTGCTCCTGCCGCCCTCTTTTCTGACCCCGGCTCCCTCTGGTCCACAATCTTCCTAAGCATTTCTATATCCCCGTCTCTCCTGGTCCCAGGAGTCCTCTGCTGCCTTCCCCTCTGCATCTCTCCTTCTTGGAGGTAAGGGTGGGCTCCACAAGGTTGCCCTACGTAGCTGAGAATCCCTACAGCAGGGCTACTCAAAGTGTGGTCAGCATGACCTGGGGACTTGTCAGAAATGCAAATTCTCGGGCCTGACCCAGAGCTACTGAATCAGCAACTCTGGGCTTGGGGCCAGCTAGCCATCCATGTGGGAACCAGCCCTTCTGGTGACTCAGATGCACACTCAAATGGGAGGCACTGCCCCGCCTCACAGCTTCCCTCCCACCAGGCCTCATAGTGAGAAGTGCATGCTCCAACATGGCCAGACTCCAGGTCCTGAGCTGCGAAAGGAAGTTTCAGAAAAACTCTTTATTCCTCCCGAGTGTGTAGGTCTTGAAACTGAAATTCTGGATTCTGAAACTGTTATGACTGCTCAACTTTTAAAGTATCTATTTAGAAGTCAAAGCCAAGGCGCAGCTTCTTCTTTTTTTTTTTTAATATATGTTTTTATTTATTTTATAGAGAGAGATGGAGAGAGAGAGAGAGAGAGAGAGAGAGAGAGAGAGAGAGAGAGAGAGAGATCAGTTGCCCTCCACAAGCCCCTGACTAGGGATGAACCAGAAACCTGTGCATGTGCCCTGACTGGAATTGAACCGGCTACCTTTTGCTGCACAGGATGATTTCCCAACCAACTGAGCCACACCAGCCAGGGCCCGAGGGTCAGCTTCTTGTTGGCGGCTGAATCTGCTCCCCCAGAAGCAATAGATGCCTCAGTGTCAAGGGTGAGGAAGGACAGAAAAGCTGCTGGGAATTAAAACTTCATGGGATAGTTTCTCAAAAATCATTTTCACTATACACTGAGTGGCCAGATCATTATGATCTCTGAACGCATAATAATCTGGCCACTCAGTGTATATACTATATAATAAAAGGCTAATATGCAAATTGTCCCCTCGACCAGGAGTTCGAGTAGCAGGCAGGCCGGCGAACCACCATGCCCCCCCGCCCCCCGCATCCCCCCCCCTCCGTCAGGCTGGCCGGACCCCACCCATGCACAAATTCATGCACTGGGCTATATATATATATATATATATATATATATATATAGCCCGGTGCATGAAATATATATATATATATATATATATATATATATAGAGAGAGAGAGAGAGAGAGAGAGAGAGAGAGAGAGTGGCTAGATTATTTTGTGCTCAGAGATCACATAATAATCTGGCTATTCAGTGTATATACAATGTGTTTTCGATTCCATACTGATTTCACCTTCATGTCAACCCCAAGAGGTCCCACAATATCAAGTTCACCCCCCTGGAGCAGCAGTCAGACTATAGATTCTGACCCAGTCCCCCGAGCCCATCTGCAGTGTCATTTCACCCACCCCTCCCCTCCACCCTCACTGAAGCCACTGCCCATGTTCTGGTCTCATCACCCCCGCCCGAGCACTTACACGTGTGCAATCTTGGGCAGGTTACTCAGTTTCCTCACCTGTAAAATGAGGACTCCACATTCGGTTTTGAAAACAGTTTCTTGGGCACCTACACTCTTCTAGGCACTGGACAGTGAAACAACAATCCTGTCCTCTGGAGACGTTCTGGTGAGGGGGGTAGGCGACACCTATGGGGGAGAAAGGAGTGTTGCCATTTTAAATGGGGGGAGGGGCTAAGGAAGGTCCCACTAATAAGGCGACACTGGAGCAGAAAATGGAAGGAGCAAACTACGTGGATATCTAGGGAGGTGGCATTGCAGACGGAGGGAGAGGCAAGGGCAAACATTCTGGGCCAACCGGCTGCTTGGGGTCTTGAAGGAATGACGAAGAGCTCAGTGTGGGGGGAGGAGAGTGATGGAGGAGAAATATGGAAGTCTGATAAGGAGCTGGGGAGAGAGGAACGGGGGAGATCATGTAGGGATCTATCTGCTCTTGTGAGGACCTTGACTTTGACTGTAGGGAGATGAGGCAGATTTGAGCAGAGGACAGACTGGATCTGACTTTCTGTTTTAAGTTCACACTGGATGGAGCTAGGATAGCGGCGGGGACAGCAGTCAGGAATGGGCTGCCACAGAAAGCCAGGCAAGAAACAGTGGGGTGGCGAGAAGGGGTCAGACTGAGAACGCTGCTGAAGTCAGGATCCATAAGGTTCACGGATGGATTAGATGTGGGGAGTGAGAAAGGGTGCCGAGGGTGGGGGTGGGCGGTAGAGGGGGAGGACACACAGGGTTGACGGCTACATGTTTAGCCTGAGCAAATGCAAGGATGAACTTGCTGTTTATGAGATGGGGAAGGCAGAGGGAGGAGCAGGTCTGGGAAAAGTCATTTCTATTATAGACACATGAAGGCTAAGCTTCCTATTGGACATCCAGTGGAGAAGCCGGTGGGCCTGAGACATGTAGGTCCAAGAGAGGGGAGCTGCAGGCTGGAGTTGCATGTGGGAGACGTTAGGGGACAGGTGGAATTTCGAAAAGATCATGAGAGAACCTACTTTGTATGGCTGTTGTGGGAATTAAATGAATGAAAACATATAAGCAGTTAGAACACTGCCTGGCACATAGTAGGCACTCAATAAAGGTTAACTAGTCACCAATATCATTTTAAATCACTTAGACTCCTCCACTAGCTTCCCAACTGGCCTCCCTGCTTCTGCCCAAGGGCCACCTCCACGCTGACCTCCACACTTCTCGTCAGTGATCTTTCCAAAGCCCCTATTTGGCCACCCCTCCCTGTCTGAACCTGCAATGGCTCCCTATAACCTACAACGTCAAGTACCACAGCCACAGCCACGCTCACCAGCCTGATTTCTGCCTCCACCGCCCACCTCCAGCAATAATAGGAGCCCTTTGTGGACAGCTTAGTGTCTTTGAACATGCAGCTGCCTCTGCTGTGACTTGTCCAGCAGCAAACTCCGCCTGATTCTCACATTCTCCATAAGGCCTCCCTCCCTCTCTCCATCCCTCCCTCCCAGGGCTCCCCTGCCATCCAGGGGGCTGTCCCACTGTCCCCTTTCTTGTGGCTCTACCTCCTACCTTCCTATTGAGTTGCTGCACTCACTGCTCCCTGGGTGTGTGTGAGGGGGGGGAAAGGGGGGCGAGGGGGAGAAGGGCAAGGGGAGGGAGGAAACTCTGAACCCTGGCTTTTAAGTTATTTCTCTTTCTTTTGAAGTCCCCCCCCCCCCGAGCCAGTTTTTATTTCCTTCCTGTGGCATTAGCTACTCCCTACCCCCCATCTCAGACCTGTGCCCACAACAGAGAAGGGCTGGGAGCAAAAGGAGAGGGTGGGATTCAGTTTTTCATGGTTGGTTTTTTATTAATTATCTGGGTAACAACAAGGAACTGAGGATAAAGATCGAGAGCGAGAGAAATATTGGGAAGCGGGGAGAGAGAAAGATTGTGCTCCTTCTATTCCTATTCCTGCACCATTGGACACGGAGCCTGCCACAGGCAGGGGGTTGGGGAAGGTGATTCGCTATGGCAGGTTTATTGCTGTTACTGTAGTTTAGATCAGCAAACAGAGGCCCGGAGAGGCGAAGTCACTCACCCAGGTCACTCAGCTGGCATCACTGGGGCCAGGAGTGGACTTCAGGCTTGTCTGATGCAAAGTACTGGGTGCAAATGCATACGCACACCTGTGCATGCACACACATGCACACACACACACACACATGTGCGCACACGTACGTATACACAGACACATACACACACTTAACAATCCCAGGGCACCTAGGGTGGGGGAGTCCCTTGGTCTTTCAATTGTTCCTTACTCAGGAAGGCGTCCAGGCTAGGGAGAGGGTTAAAGGTTTAGGCCAAGGATAGGTCTTCACTTGTTTACACAACAATTCATTCACTCATTCTTCACTTACTCCCTCATTCTCTGACTCACTCTCATTCACAATCAACCAGTTGTTTCTACTTCCAGTTTTTACTCCCAGCAGACTCAGACCTACATTCCAAGAACCCAGAGAGCCCGGCCAGGACACAGGGTGGCACAGGGTGGGGAGTGGAACCCAAAGGGCCCGTCGTGGCTCCTGAGAGGCGAGAGCCGTTTGCCAGGTAGCCCGGGAGAAGGATGTTGCCTCTGAGACTGCAGGGTGTGGAAAGGCCCACAGGCTCAGCCAGCTGCTGGGGACCTTCCAGCCTTCCAGGAGGAGGGTACCTGCGGAGGATGAGGGGAATGGCAGGGGGACACGGGGGGAGGAGGCTAGAGACATGGGCAGGGGGTCAAAGTCAGGATTCATTTAGGAATTCGGTGTGGAGCAGGGTTAAACGTTGGATTGGGTTTAGGGTGAAAGATTGGAGCTTGAAATCCAATCATTTCGTTTTCACCTGCCTTTTCCAGAAGGATTTCAAGTGAGCTGTCTCAGTGATTAGGACCTGGGGTTAGGGCTTTAGGGTTGAGGTTCAAGGCGCAGTAAAACCGAAGTCCTGGAGGAAGCAAAACCAGTATTTGCTGCGTGTGGTCTGCCTCTCCCTACCGTCGGAAGCGTGGGGGTACTCGCTGTGTGATGCTGCCATGCCCACTTCACCCTGAGGGGCCCCCAAGCCCACCTGTTACATTACTGGGCGGAATAGGATGCTGTTCCGTATGGTCAGCATCTTCTGTGGGCCAGGCGCTGCGGGCGGCCCGGATGCTCTCATCTGCTCCAGACACCACCCTGGTGCTGAGCGGCCATGGCACAGCCCGGCCAGCCACCCGCGTGCAGCAGGTGCTCCATCGGGGTCAGCTCTCTCCCCTCCCCTCAGGTCCCCACAAAGCCCATTCCAGGGGCCCCTTCTCCTGGGCCGCCCAGAGAGCTGACTGAAAAGTGGGGGGCAGCGGCTGGGGCGCCCCGGGCTCCTCGGGGCCAGCTCGGGACGGCGGGGTCCTGAGCCGCCCCGGGCGGGCAGGCGGGCGGCGGGCGGGGAGCCGCGCAATTACCGTAATTACAGCCCGGCCTGCGCGGCGGGAGCGCGGCCACGCCGAGCGGAGAACGCCCGCCCCCGGCCCGCCGAGCGTGGGAACCGTGGGAACCGCCGCGCTCCCGGCCCCGGGAGGCGGTGGCGGCCGCGGGAGCCGGTCCGGGAGCCCGATGGCTGATAAGCCAGCCCGCCGGCTAATGACGGGGCGGCGGTCAGCGCGATCACGGCCCTTTCATCTGCCTGCGCCCCGCGCCCCGCGCCCCGCGGCCTCAATCTCAGTCTCACTCCTGGGGGGGGTCTGGGGTGGAGGGGGGGGGGAGGACAAGGTGGGGGGAGGGGGGGAGAGAGGTTTTAAAAGGCGGAGCCGGGTGGCCTCGGGGCTGGGGAGGTCCCCACCCCCTTCCCTTGTTCGCCCCCTCACTCAGGGGACAGTGCAGAGGGAACCTGTGCTGTGGAAGGGCTGAGAGCATACACCAACCTGGGATGATACAACAGGCTCCAGGTTCCATCCCTGGTCAGGGAACACGTAAGAATCAACCAATGAGCCCTGATGGGTTTGGCTCAGTGGATAGAGCGTAGGCCTGAGGACTGCAAGGTCCCAGGTTCGATTCCAGTCAAGGGCATGTACCTTGGTTGCGGGCACATCCCCATTGGGAATGTGCAGGAGGCAGCTGAATCGGTGTCTCTCTTATCGATGTTTCTGACTCTATCCTTCTCCCTTCCTCTTTGTAAAAAATCAACAAAATATATATATATTTTTGAAAGAATCAACCAATGAATGCATCAAGTCGAATCAACCAAGTGGAACAAGTCTCTCCCGTTCTCTCTAAAATCAGTTTAAAAAAAAAAAAAAATTTCAAGCAACCTGAAGGTTTAAACTCTCTGTGCCTGGGTTTATCCATGAAATGGGGACAGCAGCCCCCATCGGACCCCCTCCCAGCACTGCTGCTCTTCTATTGTTCTCTAGTCACTGATGGTGTTCCTTCACTTGAGCGCCAACTGGGAACTTGGTGCCAGAACTAGGGTGGCCAATTGTTGGTCCAGGACTGAGGGGTTCCCAGGATGCCGCACTTGGGATGCTAAATCGGAGATAGCAAACCAGGATGCCGGTCACCCCACCTGAGCTGGGTGCTGGATTTGAGCCACACCAGAGCCTGGCCTGGCCCATTTGAGAACTGGAAAGACTCCTGCCCACAGGGAGGGATGCCCCATGGGAATGTTGGCACTGGAACAGGGCAAGGGTGAGGCGTCCTGGTGATGCGCTACGCTCAGCTTTTCCCCGGTGCCCTGGCTCGGGGCCCAGGTGGCTATGTCAAAGCAAGCCTGCCCATTGCCTGGCTGGCAAAGCCAAGGCTGGAAGGCTGCTGGTGGCTTTCCCACAGCAGCTGCCATGAGTCAGTGCCCAGGGGCAGGCGTGGCCAATCCCACCCCCTTGCTCTCTGGCCTTGAGCAAGCCACCTCTCCTCTCAGCACTGCCTCCAGTTCTGACCCAGGGGAGCACAAGGGTGGGGGTGTGGTGCTGACTGGGTGACCTCCAAATCTGTGGGGTAGCACCTGCCGTCACAGGGGGGGCCTTTCCAGGAACCCTCCACTCCACCAGGAACTCCCAGCGAAGCAGGTCTCTGCAAAGGCGGGGGAGCCTGCCAAGAACCTGGTCACTGCTGGGTTCTTGGCAATAGCCAGGTGAGAACGTGCCAGAAAGAACCTAGAAAGATCATTCTTTGGAGCGAGACAGGATGGACATTAACCCCAGCACGCGACTGGCCCTGTCTGAGCCTGGATTTCCTCACCTGTAGCTTGGGAGCATTGCCGTCTCCTGCTGTTGGGGTCATGGATGAGCCTCTGGAGACAAGGGGGCAAGCAGGTGCTCAAGACACACCAGTTCCCTCCCTGCCCCTTTATCGGTCCCTCTGTCCTCCTGCCCAGCTGGCCCGCACGCACCCTCTGCTTCCCCCTCTTCCTTCCACTCACTGGGTACCCACCCTGTGCTGGTCTTCTTAGGACCTCAGGTGGGGCAGACATATAAAAAAAAATGGGATTTTTCTTTTTTTTTTGTGGGAAGCCATGGTGACTCAGGAGACCCCAGGATGCGGGGAGGAAAAAGAGTAGCAGGAGCTGAGGATCCTGAGAAAATAGACAGTTCCTTCCCTTGTTCCCACTCTCTGTCACCCTCTGCCCAGTCACCTTCCCCTTCATCTGTTCCCGCCCCACACCACCAGCTCCACGGCTCCTCCGTCTCCACGCAGCAGGGAAGCCTGCCCTCCTTGCCCAGGCATCTAACTGCTTCTTCCCCAAGGAAGTCTGACCTGCCTTTGTCTGCACCCAAGCTCATCGTAAGCTGCAATAAATATGGAGAAAAGAGGAGAGAATCAGAAGGCCTGCGTCTGTTCAGGTTTGGGAAGTTACCATAGGGATTCCTGCCCCCGCTGTGCCCAGGTGTGCCATTCCCCTCCAGAAAGGGAGGAGGGGACAGATGGGAGGATGTCTGCTAGGGTAGGGTACATACTACCTCCTTCCAGTGTCTTCCTCTTGCCCCTGTGATACACCTTGACAGTGGCCGTCAGTAACCCATGCCCACTCGCACGGGGCCGCAGGGACATAGACAGCCAGGTGCAGACATCAGCTCTGCTGGGAGCAGTGGATCTCCTGGAGGAAAGTCAGTTCCTTGTGTGTGAGGGGCTTGTCCAGGTGACCTCAACGTCCTTCCCAAATCCTTGCAGAAATTCTGAGATTTTTGGTTCTTTGTATCCAGCATCCATGGTGTAAAGCTCCTCTGGCTGATATGGTAGCCATTAGCCACATGTGGCTACTGAGCTCTTGATATGTGGCTACTCCAAATTGAGATTCCAAAGACTTAATACAAAAAATGTGGAACATCTGCCGAAACCGGTTCGGCTCAGTGGTAGAGCATCGGTCTGCGGACTGAAAGGTCCCGGGTTCGATTCCGGTCAAGGGCATGTACCTTGGTTGCGGGCACATCCCCAGTAGAGGTGTGCAAGAGGCAGCTGGTTGATGTTTCTCTCTCATCGACGTTTCTAGCTCTCTATCTCTCTCCCTTCCTCTCTGAAAAAAATCAATAAAATATATATATAAAAAAATGTGGAACATCTCATTAATTTTTATATTATGTGTTGCAATGATACAATTGTATGTATATTGGGTTAGATACATTTGTTATTAGAATTAATATCGCTCGTTTCTTTCACTTTAAAAACACAAACGTGGTTACTAAGCCATCTACAATTTCATATGTGACTCACATTCTGTTTCCATCCCACTGCAATGGCTAAAGAGCAGGTGGCCACCCAGCTCAGCCAAGCCTTCCTGCCTGGACTCCAGTGAGCTCTGGGGGGGTCGGGCCTTCCTCTTTTCATTACAGGGAAGAACCAGGCCTGATGCTTCAGGGGAAAGTGCTGCCTCCTCCCCCCAAATGAAGGCACCCTGCGGGGTCTCCTGTCTCCCAGGACTGGCTGGGTTCTGGGGGGGTGAGGAGCAGAGCCCATCCTCCAGTGCTATGCGCCTTCCACAAAGAACACTCAGGTGAGGCGTGGCTGGGAAATTCCTTTCCAGGCTGGCTTCTCGTCCAGCAGGAGCCAGGCTGACCCACCCAGAGGAAGCCCCTGGCTGCCTCTTCCTGCCTGGCCCAACCCTGCTCCCAGCCAGGCTCAGGGGGCATCCCCAACCCCTAGCCCCAAGCCAGGACAGCACCAGGCGGAGCATTCAAGGGGACACGTGACTCTCCTCCAGGGAATTTACACACCAAGGAAGCAAGTCACACCCACAGAGGAACTGGCGATGACCACACAGCAGCCTGCATCTGCTGGGAAACAGCAGACCTCTAATGAGATATGAGTGGATATGGGCCTCTCCCTCATCCATATTCCTCTCTACATTTGAGAAGCAAGTAAAGAATAGGACTCAGTGGTTGACAGTGAATGCTTAGCACTCCTTCAGGCATAGGTGTAAGCCCCAGTTTGACCAGCTGCTTGCTGTAGGACCTTGTGTGTTAACCTCCCTGATCCTCATTCTCCTCAACTATAAAATGGCAACAGAGTACACACTTGGCAGGGCTATTGTAATAATCCAGTGAGAGAATAATGCATGTACGCTGCCGGACAGGGCAAGTGCTCACCAAACACCAGTAGCTGTTACTGTCATTAGTAACAGAATCTGTCCTCATTCACATACGGTATTTTTCTGTGAATAAGATGCAGTTGTGCTATTAAATATTAAACACACACACACAGAGAGACAGAAACTATTCATATCAGCACATAATCTTGTAAGACAAAATGTTATGCTCAAATTTTTATGTTTTCAAATTGGCTTTTTATATAACTTTTTTTGTTATGTTGATGTACCCTTGTCAATTGCTCTTCCTTGACAGAAAACAATAGTTTATTCTGAGCTATTGTCCATTTGGACTTTTTGATGTTAAAAATGGCCTTTCCTGCCCTAGCTGGTTTGGCTCAGTGAATAGAGCGTCGGCCTGCAGACCGAAGGGTTCTGGGTTTGATTCCAGTCAAGGGCATGTACTTCCGTTGCAGGCTCCTCCCTGGCCAGGTCCCTGGTCAGGGCGAGTGCAGGAGGCAACCAATCAATGTGCTTCCTTCACATTGATGTTCTTTCTGTCTTTCCCTCTCTCTCTCTCTTAAAAAAAAAAAAAAAATCAATGGAAAAATATTCTCAAGTGAGGATTTTTAAAAAAGGACTTCCCTTCTATGGAGTGAGGAAGTGTCTGGTAGTTGCTTTAGGTTAGTTTGTCTGGCTGTTTAGAAAAGTAAAAAACTGGCCACCTTACATCTAAAAATTTGAAAGGGGGTGGCTTACTGATCCAAAGATCTGGGACCCCTGCCCCCATCCAGCCTCTGGCCCGCTGAGCTCCTTCCTTGTCCTGCAGTGGCTTTAGGTACCCTCAGAGACAGGACTGCAGGAATCCCCACAACCACAACCCCCACCCCTAGCAAGGGACTCCTCCAACTCCTGGCAACGAGGCACTCACATTTCCAAGGCTCCCATACATCCTCACACACTGACTCTGAAGGACTTCCCGCCATTGAACTGAAACCCACCACCTGGCGCTGTCTGCCCACTCCCCTCTGGCCCCGGATTCACTCTCAGAGGTCACCCAGAGCCTTGCACGCTCGCTGCCAAGGACAGGCCTTGAGAGATCTGAAGGCAGCATGATTTAAGGGCCCCTTGAGGCTTCCCTTCTCTGGGCTAAACAATCCAGTTCCTTCCTTAGAGGGCCTCCACCCTGCCTGCCCCTCCGTCCTTAGATCCCTTCCTGGAGCAGAGTGCGGCTGGCAAGGGTGAGCGCTCTGGAGGCAGACAGTGTTGGTGGGAGTCCCGGCCACACTGCTTTCTGGCTGTAACACGTTCCTTCAGCTCTGTGTGCCTCAGTCTCCAGCTTCCTCACCTCAAAGTAGAGATAATAACAGCTCAGATAGGATTGTGTTATGGGGATGACGTCAGTTAACACACATTAAGCCTTAAAACAGTGCTTGGCAATGCTGTGCTCAGCATGTGTCATCTAGGACGTGTTTTGTGATCCTGCCTCCCCCACCCATCACCAGTTGACTGGGGCAGGGCTGGTGGATACCTGACCCAAGCTGGTATGAGCCTTTTCCCAGGAGTTTTTAGACTTGGTAGGTAGAGAAAGGAATTCATTTTTCTACAGTAGCTAAAGGTGCAAGGTGTAAAACACAGCCCTGTTTTCTATACCAGGAAGAAAATTAGTGTGCTGTAACAGAAAAAAAGTATTGTTCAGAAAAAAAAAGAAAAAAGAAGAAAGAAAAAAAAAAAAAACAAAGACAAGAAAGAGCCCTGGTTTCTGTTTCTCCCAAAGACCAGCTCCATCCCAGCCCTTCTTATAACTTCATTGTTTGTCTCAGTAAGCTTTTGCTGTGTAACAACTACCTCAAAACTTACAACTTAGCCCTGGCCAGTGTGGCTCAGTTGGTTGGGCATTGTCCCATGCACCAAAAGGTTGCCAGTTCAATTCCTGGTCAGGGCCCATGCCAGAGTTTCAAGCTTGATCCCCTATAAGGGGAAGGCAGGAGGCAGCCAATTGGTGTTTCCCTCTTGCATTGATGTTTCTCTCTCTTCCTCTTCCTCCCTTTCTCTCTCTGAAAATCAATGAAAAATAAAAATAACTTCGGGCTTAAAGCAGCAATCATTTATTAGCTTCTGATTTGGGAACTGTGCTGGTCTGGGCTGGTATTCCTTGGGCCCATCCATGCAGTTGCAGTCAGCTGGTTTCTTGACCGGGGCTGCTTTGCCCAGAGTAGCCGGAAGGTGACCTGGCACTTACTGAATGTCTGCCGTATGCCAGGCACTGTGGCAAAGACCTGAGTGGAGAAAAGTAATATTTACTGACATCCTACTTTGTGTTAGGCCAGTGACGGAAATTTTAAGTGTCTTATCTCGCTTAACCCTCCTGAAGACGTGGCCAGATAGTTGTTATTACGATCACCTCCATTTTACAGATGAGGAAACTGAGGCTGAGAAGACAGGGATAACTTGTCTTCTAAGGTTTCAAGACCCAAAGCAACAGAGTTGGAATTCAAGCCCAGGACTCCGGAGTGCCTGCAGAACCCACTCTTGCGCTGCCTCATCCGGGCCCCTCCCACATCACAGGGTAAAGGCTGGCCCTGCTCTCACGCTGCTTTAAGAGTTGGCAATGGGACTGAGTGGACACAGCATCCAACCATGAAAGATCCAATGTCACCAGCAAATTGCTCAGTGCCTGTTTTGTGCTGGGCACCGTGTTAGGTGGTAGGTTTGTGGAAATGACTCAGACTCAGGATGCAGCAGCAGCAGCGTGGAGGAGGAAGTGATTAATCATGCCTGGTTTGGGCTCAGCGTTGACTCGTTTATCAGCTTGAATCTTAAGGGATGGGTGATGCTGGTGAGGAAACGCAGTTCCAGCTGAAATCCCCTTCCCTCAGATGTGCAGGGCCTCCGAGTCCCAGGTACACAGCAATCAAAGGTCAAGGCATCCTCAGGGGAAGGGTCAAGGGCTCTCAGGCCACCCTTTGAGCCTGGCTACAAAGCTGGGTACAAGTGACTTGTTTGCAGCATATCTGTGGATGTCAGGTCAGAAGTAGCAGCCTCCGGGGTGAGGTGACACCCTTGCCATCTCCAGAGGCAGCTCGGGAATTCCAGAGCCCAACGAAGGAATTTCTGCCAGCCCAGAGCTGGGATGCTCCAAGATGCAGCAGCCACATGCCCAGAGCCCGACCCCAAAGGGCAGACATGAGCACTGGAAAGGCAGGGTGAGCTGGCAGCTCAGCTGCATCCGTATCTGGCTATGTTCCATGAGCTGGTGAGCATCCTTCTCTCATCTGTGAAATGGGCACAAAGCTCCCCTTCTTAGCCAACATTTTCTGTGTCTCAGGCCAGCTTAAGCAAAATCAGTCTCAGGAGGAGACCTGAAGCTCCAGGGCAGTGGGCCACGTGAGCTTGGAAAAGCCTCTAGAAATTCAGTCAGGACTCCTCTCCATCTCCCCTCTCATTTCTTTGCCCGCCACGTTAGCCTCATCTTTTTCCCTCTGCAGACAGGATTCTTCCGTGTATCTGGAGCCTGTGGCAAAAGCTGGCTGCCCCACGGCTCACACATAGATTTATGTGCAACAGTCCCAGCCGCATTCGGTCTGGCTGCTGTCTTTCTGCCTCAATTACAAACTCTTAGAAGAAAAAACATCTGGCCCAGCGTGGTCCATGCCACAGGGGACCATGTCTAGCAAAGGTGGTCACAGCACACGTGGGGACCCCCACCAGTAAAGGGAGGAAGGGGCACTTCTCAAAGAAGGAATGTCGCCATGAGCCAGACAGGTCCCCCAGGCGTTACTGTGAGGATTAACTAAGTCAACAAACACCAACAGCCTGGCCCCTGACAGGCAGGTCTTCCAAGAGAGGGCCTCCTGTCAGATTCCCTAGAAGCGGAGCTCTCCGAAGGGAAGTGAGGAAGAGAAGGGAGGTCATTAAAACCCACGGGGAGCTCTGGAGCACCACTTGCCCCGCAAAAATGGTCTCACATTGAGGCCAGGGGACTAGTCTCTTGTGCCCTCACCAATCTGACCCCAGGACTGGGGAGGGGAGAGGGGGGGCTTCCCTCTGGCTGAGGGCAAGTCTTTATAGAAGGGTGCATTCCCTAGCCTGTTTGGCTCAGTAGTTAGAGCATTGGCCTGTGGACTGAAGGGTCCCAGGTTTGATTCTGGTCAAGGTCACATGCTTGGGTTGCTGGCTCAATCCCCAGTGGGGGGAGGGGGGGGGTGCGCAGGAGGCAGCTGATTGATGATTCTCTCTCATCATTGATGTTTCTATCTCTCTCTCTCTCTCCCTTCCTCTCTGGAATCAATAAAAAATATTTTTTAAAAAAGAGAGAGAAGGGAGCAGCTGTGAATATTAGCAGCCACCATCTCAGCATCCGGGAGGCAGGAGTGCCAGCCAGGAAAGAGGGTTCAGAGAGACACCAACTTCATCCATTATGGGAAGCCTCACACAAACACATATGGGCACTAGTTGACTCTTGCCCTCACCTCTCCCTTTTACACCTTTAAGGGTAATACTAAATTATATATTGAATACTGCGTATATATAGAGTCCATACAAATACCTATTCCTATAAAGATGTAATGTAATAAGTCCCACAAGGGATTCTCAAGGACTATGTGTGCTTTCTGCCTTACATACTGATTTTAGAACATGATGCCCTCATCCTTATTAAATATGACTCCACACTAAGTGGTTAAGCTTCTCCATCCCTCCTAACCTCCCTCTCCCACAGGGTTACAGGGTTCCCATCCTGACCAGGGCACCAAGGGGAACGAACCTCCTGTTCCCGGGGCTTCCCATCCACTTGAAACACATCCAACCACTGGACTCAGCCCCTCCATGCCCACGTGACCTGACCCATGCCTGCCTGTCTGACTGTTGACCCGAAGCTCACCAACCTCCAGCCGCAGAGCCTTTAGTTAGTTCCTCAAACCCACCAGCTCTTTCCCACCTGTGTCTTTGTACATGCTGCCCCTTGTCCGGAGCATCTTCCCCTGTTCTTTACAGAACTGGCTCCTCGTCTCCATCAGGTTCAACCTAACACCACCGGTCTGGGAGGCCAGCCTGACCTCTCTTGCTACAGTGAGTTCCAATCACCTTGCTTGTTTCCTTCCTAGCCTTGACGATTTGTAATTGTTTTTCACTTGCTTCTTGTCTCTGTTGTCACTAAATTATAATGATGTCAAGAAGTGCCTGGCACATAGTAGGAGCTCAGTAATTATTTGTTGAATGAATGAATGAATGAATGAATGAGTGAGTCTGTTGCCATGCCTCAGCAGTTTACCTCTTAAATCCATCCTGTCCTTTCCACTGGCAGAAGAGAAAGTTCCAAAAAGAGAACCATCACTCTCCCTCCCACGGTCTTCCCCTGCCCACAGTCATTAGCAATCCCTTGCTTGAGCAGGCAAGTGTGGGACATGAAGTTAAAAGACCCAGGTTCAAGTCCACCCTTGCCACTTGCTAGCTATGCAACATTAGCCAAATGATCCACCTCCCTCTATTTCAACTGCTTTCTGTAAAAGTGGTGAAACCCTTCCTGGCTTCTCTTTTTCTTGGGTTGATGTGAGAAGAGGTAGCAACACTGCACAGATGCTTTTCAGTGCTTCTGAGGACTAACAGTCAAGAGCCTTCATAGCCCAGGCCTGATCTCTCCCTCTCCAGACACAAATGGTCATTATTCTGCCCCACCCAGCTACCTGGTAATTCCTGAACTTCACCCTGTACATTCACACCTTGGTGCTTTCATGTCAAAGCTGTGCTCTTTGTCGAGAAAGCCCGTTTCCCTGACTTTATCTGTCCAGATCCTGCCCATGTGAGAAGGCTTATTCCTCCGTGGCCTCTTCCTCCACCTCCGGGCTCGGGCTCACCGCGTCATTGATGTCTGTGTTATGCGTGGGCATGTAGGTATCTCTCCTGCATGCAAGCTCCTTTCCCTGATTCCAACTGCTAATCCCGACATCCCACTGCACTGTTTAGTACACACCAGACCCCAGGTGGGCAACGGGGCCTCAGTGTGAAAGGAGACCCCATCTCTACCCTCCAAGTGATCACTATCTCGATGGATCAGAGGGACCAAAGACCACTTGGTAACTGATTGGCAGGCGAGGAGAGCACAATGAGTAAGTGCGCTTGCACTGAAGTTACACACACCTGGCTTTGAATCTCAAGATTTATGCAATAGAAACCTAACTGCTTAACTAAATAGGACAAGTGTGTGTGTGTGTGTGTGTGTGTGTGTGTGTGTGTGTGTGTGTGTTTAAGTAGTAAGAAGACCAAAGTAGGTCTTCTAGGACTGCCATGATGCATGGAGGGCCAAGGCTCCTGCCAGATTCCACTCGGCCATCCTTAGCATGTACCAAATTTTTTTTTCTCTGTACCAGTTTTCTCATCTGGAAATTGGTAATAACTACCTCCCTTATAAGGAAGATATACTAAATAAAGGTTAAAGGTTAAGTAAGTTGATATATATATAAAGAGCTAAAAACAGTATCGGCACATGTTGCTCTCTATAACTGTTAGTTATTATTATTTTCTTATGGTGAAAAAAATATCTGCTGTCCCTATAGGCATCACATTCTCATTCTTGGCAGGAAAGGAAAAAAAAAAGGCAAAGCACTAAAAGTGAGTGCTGGCCAAATGCATCTGTTGTTTTTGTTTTTTATAGAGGTGAAATTCATATAACATAAAATTAGCCATTTAAAAATTAACAATTCAGTGGCATTTAATACAGTCAATGTTGTGCAACCACCAACCGTCTAGTCCCAAACCATATTTATTACCCAGAAGGAACCCCTACCCATTAAGCAGTTGCTCCAATTCTTCCCCCCCACCCCCCAGCGCTTGGAAACCACCAGCCTTTGTGTCATCTCTGTGGGTTTACCTACTCTGCATAATTCCATCTATTTTTAAAGAGCTTTCCAGGAAGCTCCTCCCAGCTCTTCGGCTCACGTCTCATTGGCCAGGAATGTGTCTGATTTTTGTCTGGGCACATTGCCGTCCTCAACACAATCAGCATTCTGTCATTCTATACTCCAATTCTTACTGAGCTCCTGGAACCATACTTACTGATTCTCAGACCCATGAATTCTCTTTTACATTTAACTTTTTCAAATAGAAATCATCTCATATTGATGCTATCTCGCTTTTAATGAAATATGGTATGTGTCAGCCACCGTTCTAGATTCCTGGGATAAATTAATGAATGAAACAGACACAGGCCCCTGCCCTCATGGAGCTGACATTTTATTGGTGGGGAGATAAATACACATAGTGAATTGCTTAATGTCTCAGAAAACGATAAATGTTTAGAAGAAACAAAAGTAGAGCAAAGTAAGGCCCATATGGGGAGGATGAAACAGAGACCGGTTGCTGTATTAATGTATTATTTATCTATTGCTGTGTAACAAATCACTCCAAAACTTAGCAGCTTAAAACAACAAATACTTATATCTCAGTTTCTGTGGATCAGGAATCTAAGAATGCCTTAGTTAGGCCATACTGGCTCAAGATCACTCACAAAGTTGCAAAGTAGATGTCAGCTGGTGCATGGTCATCTGAAAGCTTGATTGGGGCTGGAAAGTCTGCTTCTGAGATGGCTCACACATATGGCTATTGGCAAAAGGCCATAGTTCATATGGCTAAGGCAAGAGATTTGTTTTCTTGCCATGTGGGCACCTCCATAGGGATCCTTGAGTGTCTTCGCTTCACCAGAGCAAATGATTCAAGAGAGAGAGTAAGGAGAAACTCATACTACCTTTTATGACCTAGTCTTGGGAATGACACTATCACTTCTGCTATATTCCATTGGTTCAAAGTGAGTCACTATGTCCAGCTCACATTTAAGGAGAGGAGAGTTTAAGAATGAGTATTAAAGAATTTGGGGATATTTTTGGAAACCACTACAATAAAATAGGTGAGTCGGGATAAAAGAAAAGTCCTACTTAAGCAAAGACTTGAAGGAGGTGAGGGAATCAGCCAAGCAGATGTAGTGGTGCGGTGGAGAGTGTTTTGAGCAAGGGAAACAGCGAGAGCCTTTGGAGTAAAGCTTACGTGGCACGCTGGTAAAGAAGAAAGAGAGAGGGAACACCGGGAACAACTAATGGGGCTACTACACTTCTTTCCTCCATTACTAGCTGCATGACCTTGGGCAAGTCACTTCCCTCTCAGAGTTCCAGTTTCTCTTCTCTGTGAAATAGGAATGATAGAAGTAACTACTCATAGGTTTTTGTTTTTTAAAAAAATACATTTTATTGATTTTTTACAGAGAGGAAGAGAGAGAGATAGAGAGCCAGAAACGTCAATGAGAGAGAAACATCGACCAGCTGCCTCTTGCACACCCCCCACCGGGGATGTGCCCAAAACCAAGGTACATGCCCTTAACTGGAATTGAACCCGTGACCCTTCAGTCCGCAGAAGGGTCCACTACCACTGAGCCAAACTGGTTTCGGCTCATAGGTGTTTTTTTTTTTTAATGAGGATCAAATAAGATAATACATGTAAATCACCCAGCCCATGGCTGGTACATAGTAAATATTCAATAAAGCATTAGTTAATATTATTCTTGTAACAATTGGATAGTAGCCTCATGTTTGCCATCTGGGCATCAGACACACTGGTGCAAATCATCAGCTGGGAGCTCTTGGAGGACATGACCCTTCAGGGATCTAGTAGAAACTTCTTGCCTCCTCTATAATCTAAAGAAAAAGCTGCAAAGAGACAAACTTTGCCTGCCGGTCAGAGCATGGACCTCAGGTTCAATCCTCCAGGTTTAAGAGCCAAGTCTACCAAGCTGCTAGGGTAGAAGAGGCTCAACCAGGGACCAGGGAGCCAGCTCAGAGTATCTAGAGCAAGGTATTCCCAGGTACCTCTCCTGACTGCTCGGTCTCAGTCAATCCATGGATGAGTATTTGTTGGGCCCTGTGTGGGCTTCGTATTGTATTGGTTACTGGAAATGGGCCTGTCAGCAAGAGTGAAACCCAAGAGATCCTGCCAACCAGGACCTGTGGGAGAGGCAGAAGCCACTTGGGGTGGATCCTTCTGTTTGTCCTCAAGAAAGGGGCCTGGCCATAAGAGGGGCATTCTCAGGTGGTGGCACAAAACTGTCCTTAGGTTCTATCAGTGTCCACCTGGACCAAGCACTAGTGTAGCCCTGTCAAGTCATGCCAGGTGGACTCAAGGGCTCCTCATGCCCCCTCCCCAACCCAATGGGCTCAGAAAGACTTGGGTCCAGGCGAAAGCAGCTCGGATCCGTGGGGAGCACTGTGCTCCTAGAACTATAAATGTTGCTTTTGACCCTGGCTCCACCACACACCTTGTGACCTCAGCCAAGTTCTTGAATTGTTTTCAGGTCCTTGGTTTGCTTCTTTGTCAAAAAAGATAATAACTTCTACTCTGACTAATTTATTCATCAACAGATGTGTAAAATCCCTATGTGCCCAGCACTGTTGCAAAACACTCGTACAAGACAGTCAAGGTCTCCACTCTCAGGGAGCTGAGCTGCTCGTGAGGAGACATTCTTTGGAATACAGTGGTGGAGGAAAAGCAGAGCAGGGTGAGGGTCAGAGAGGGCTGATCAGGAGAGGTCGCTTGAGGGCTTGACTTTTAGATGGAGTTCTGAACAAAGGAATAGGTGAATCATGTGGATGTTTGGGAAAGAGCATTCCAAGCAAGGGAAGAGCAGGAACCCCGAGAAATGAATGTGCCTGGGCAGCTCAAGGCTGAGCAAGGGAACAGTTCAGGAAATGCTAGGAACACATGGGATCCAGCCTGAGCAATGCTGTCACAGCATAACTTAGACCATGTCATTCCTCTGCCAAAGTCCTTACTGGGCCCTATAAGGCCCCTCGTGATGCTCCTCACTAGACAACACACACATACACACACACACGCACACACACACACACACACACACACACACCCCTCCACCACTTCCAAGCTCCCCTTCTCCAGCCACACTCCCCAATGGCTGTTACACCTGCCTTGAGACGTTACTCTAACTCAGGGCTCAGAATCACCTGCAGGGCTTATTAAAGTGCAAATAGCTGAGCCTCAGCCCAGCTACTGTTTCAGAAGCTGGTGCAGTCTGGGGTGGGGTCCCAGAATGTCCATTTCTAACAAGGCCCTTGGTACTACAATTTGGCAAGCACAGTCCAGTGTTCCCTATGCTAGGACCACTCTGGCCCAAACACCATGTGACTAATACTCCTCCTCCCCCTTCAAGTCTTGCTCAAACCAAACGGTCTCAGTGAGGCCTACTCTGACCATCCTGTGCAATACTGCAACCTCTCCCCGCCCCCCCCCCCCCCCCGTACTCTCCCACTCTTCCCTACTTACTTCTCCTTTTTTCCACAGTACCTGCCACTTTCAAACATGTGGGTAATTATTTTACTTAGATCCCTGCTAACTACATGTCCCCAAGTACCTAAAAGGGTTTCTTAACCCAGACTCCATGAATCCCTGGCTGTCTCGTGGATCCCACAGAGAGCCGCTAACCAGCCACATTTCTATGGAATAGTTGTGACCATGATGTCTGTAGCTTTCATTGGATTCTCAAAGAATTACTTGAACCTGAAACCTTAAAAACCACTAACAGATCAATGCTTGGCATAGAGCAGTTGTTCAAAAAAACATTTGTTGACTAAATTAAAGAGCCTTTTTAACATTATTCACACACACTGTTGTTGTTGTTTTTAAAAAACAAAACAAACAAACAAAAAAAAACAAGGAAAACTGTATAGTGGTATAATGGCTTCCAATTGTTGGTGCCCTTGGACCAACTATGTCAGAATAACAAGGTTACTTTTGAAAAGTATAAATTCTTATTATTCAAAATACCCTCAGAAAGTCTGAGTCAGGAGGGTGGGGTGGTGCCAGGGATTCGATACTTTTCTTTTTCTTAAAAAAATATTTTATTGATTTTTTTACAGAAAGGAAGGGAGAGAGAGTTAGAAACATCGGATGAGAGAGAAACACCGATCAGTTGCCTCCTACACATCTCCTACTGGGGATGTGCCCGAAACCAAGTTATAATACATGCCCTTAACCGGAATTGAACCTGGGACCCTTCAGTCCGCAGGCCGATGCTCTGTCCACTGAGCCAAACTGGTTAGGGCAGTGGTTCTCAGCCTTTCTAATGCCGCAACCCTTTAGAGTTCCTCTTATTGTGGTGACCCCCAAACATAAAATTATTTTCATTGCTACTTCATAATAGTAACTTTGCTACTGTTAATGAATCATAATGTAAATATCTGCGTTTTCCGATGGTCTTAGGCTCTATAGCAGTGGTTCTCAACCTGTGGGTCTCGACCCAGAAACCGCTAGCAGGGTCGCCTAAGACCATTGGAAAACACAGATATTTACAATTCATAGCAGTAGCAAAATTACAGTTATGAAGTAGCAACGAAATAATTTTATGGTGGGTGGTCACCACAACATGAGGAACTGTATTAAAGGGTCGAGGCATTAGAAAGGTTGAGAACCACTGGGTTGGGGTGATTCCATATTTTTCAAAGCCCCCTCCCCTCCACCCTCATACCTCCCAGGTGTGTCTGAGGTGTGGCCAGGTTTAGGAATTTCTGTGTGAGGCCTTAACTGGAGAGAGAGACTCAGGACAATCTATTCTGGTGTGCCTCTTTTACACTTTGCAAAAAATGTGAACACACCTATGGTCACCTGTGACCTTCTCACAAACTCTCAGAGTGACATGGCAGAAGCTACAATCTCCCTTTCCCCGCACAGAAAACTGAGGCCCTGGGAACCAACCGCATGATACCCTCCTCCCAACACACAAAGGTCATACTGTTTGCAGGTGGTGGAGATATGAATTAGGGCCTCTGGACTCTCACTCTAGGGCTCTCCCCTCTGCACCAACTGGATAAACCCAAGTTCCAGGAAGTCCAAGGCCACTACCAGGGCAGGGGAGCAACTCAGGGAGGGGCAGAGTGGCAAACGGGAGAGCAAGGTCCAGGGAGGCTGTCTCCTGGCCTCTGGGAGAGACTCCAGCTGCTCTAAGAACGCAGGCATTCACATGCTAACTCCGTTGCCTTATCTGCAAAATGGGGTTGATCATCCATGCCCTGCCCCCAAACGAGAAGCTTGTAGAATATAAAGCACCCTAAACATATCAGTTATTATTATATTATGTAGGGAAGGTGCAACATCCCCCACTCAGATCTCCAGGGACAGAACTACATACGGCCTTTCATTCATTTGAGATACTATGTTAGGCACTGTGCTGGGCACTGTACATACGTGGCCTCATGTAACCCTCCAACAACCCATGGGGTTGGAGCCGCTGTTGTCCTCATTTTACAGGTGAAGAAACTCAAGTTCAGGAGAATGAATTGCAAGGCATTCCATCGTTTTGTTTACTCACGTAACTTTTACAAAAGCCTGCTCTGTTCCAGGCTCTGGGCCAAGTGCTGAGGTCACGAAGATGAACTAGTCCTTCCAGGAGACATGCCCATAAATTACTTTAATAACAACTCAGTACATGCTTCCACAGACAAGCGAGAGCCAGAGAAGGAAGGGGCAACTGGTTCCCTGGGGTGATGGGGAAGGGCAGCTGATCTTTCGCGGGACCCTGCACTTGCTAAGGAGCCAGCCGTGATGGCGATCCCAAGGCCTGGGTTCAAGGGTCGCTTCTGTCAAGGCTCTGCTGGGTATTCCCAAGGAAACCCCTTCTGCTACTAAACGTGGACTTCCACCTGAAAAATGAGGGGATTTGGTTTGTGATTCTGCAGCTGGGAGCCCACACCTCTGATCAGTTCAGCTTCGGCCCAGCTGGTACCGAGCTGAGCCTGGGACATTCAGACCAAGACCCTTGCAAGGTGCTGACCACCCAGCACAGTGCAGCGCTTCTGGCCTGCAGCGCGGCTGGGGGTCCGAAGGGCGGAGCTCGGACGGGGGCGGGGCTGAGACCTCCGGAGGCGGGGCGCGGCCTTCCCAGGCGCGTCTCCTCCAGCCAATGAGCGCGCGGGAGCCGGGCAGCCCCGCCTCTGGATATAAGTGGCGGAGGAGGCGCGCGGCGCAGAGGTCTCCGAACCTGAGCCGGTTCGCGGTGCGTCCTCCTCTCCGCCGCCAGTTGCGGCCACGGGCGCCCAGGAGCTCGGAGTTGGTGCATCCTGGCAGAGGCAGAAGCAGCGGGCCGGTTCTGCGTCCTTTTGTCCGAGCTGCCCGAGCTCTTCCTGGGCCAGAGCTCTTCCTGGGCTGGGCTGCGGGGAGGGCAAGGGACCCGGAATCCTTGTTGCAGTAGAACAGCTGGCCGGGTCGGGGAGCCGCCTGCGCCGACCGTCCGCCCGTCGTCCCCGCAGCCAGCCCGCCAGCCCGCCGTCATGACCGACCACCTGATGCTCGCCGAAGGTTACCGCCTGGCGCAGCGCCCGGCGCCCGCGGCGCCCGTCCACGGCCCCCAGGCGCTCCGGACGCTGCAGCCCTACGCGGGCCCGGGCTTGGACAGCGGGTTGCGGCCGCGGGGGTCTCCGCTGGGCCCGCCGCCGCCACCCCAACCCGGGGCCCTGGCGTACGGGGCCTTCGGGCCGCCGCCTGCCTTTCAGCCCTTCGCGGCGGGGCCGCCGCCGGCCGCGGGCAGCAGCGCGCACCTGCAGCCCGTGGCGACCGCGTACCCCGGCCGCGCGCCCGCGCCCTCCGGCGCTCCGGGATGTCTCCCGAGCCTGCAGCCCGCGCCGGGGGCCCCGGCCCCGCCGCCGCCGCCCGTGCACGCCCTGGGCGGCATGGACGCCGAACTCATCGACGAGGAGGCGCTGACGTCGCTGGAGCTCGAACTCGGACTGCACCGCGTGCGCGAGCTGCCCGAGCTCTTCCTGGGCCAGAGCGAGTTCGACTGCTTCTCGGACTTGGGGTCCGGGCCCCCCGCCGGCTCTGTGAGCTGCTGAGCCCGGCCCCCCGCCGCTTCCTTGGTGTGCGGGAGAGGAGAACGGGGTCTGCCCGCCAGACTGCTTACCCAGCCGGCGTCTGGGCGCGCACGCACCCTCCGTGAGGGTGGAGGCCTCGGGCTGGTGCGCGGGGTTAACGCAGCCTGGACACCTGGCGTCGCCCCGGGCCCTGCCTCCCGCCGGAGGAGTTTGGCATCCTTTCTCTGACTTGGAGCCCCATCGGTAAAAAGGGCACTGGACTCCACGATCTTGGATTCTGTGTCCTCTCCTCTCGACTCTCCCACCCTCCTCCACCCCCAATCTGAGCCATGCCAGGTCTCCGCCTGGTCCCCCCTCTCTCCTTTGGGTCCCTGGGTCCCTGGAGCTGCGCATTGACTGGGGCCTCTGCTCCCGCTGCCTGGGCCCTTGAGGTCGCTGGGCCTCCCGCCTTGGGGAGGGGAAGATTGTACATACAGCCCTTGCATAGCGGGCCAGTGCCCCATCTGCCCTCAAAAACAAAAACAAAAAAACAAAAAAAAACCACACAAAATAAAACTGGGTCACTTTACAGTCTTGCATTTTCATTTCCTTATCAGTCCAACCCTTGACTATATTTGGCTTCCAGAGTCCTGAGGCTGTTAGGGGATTGGGGTGGGATGGAGACCACAACCCCTGGCAGTGCCCAGGAGAGGAAATTGACAGTTTCTTTCAAAATATCTGAGTTGTGCAACTGTTATGTCATCATCTGGAAGGCAGACGCTGCCACCGCCAGAGGGCAGGGTAAGACAAGGGCACCATTGGATTCCCCAGCTCCTGGGAGGGGCAGCTTGGTGGTGCTGCCCCCACCTGTTGCTGGAAGAAGACTGCACAGAAGGTTAGAGGGGAGGTGGCTGGGACGTGAGGATTGGGGAAACGCTGGCTTTGAGCCCTGGTGCTCTCCCCTGTCCGTACATCCAGATTTCTGAGGCTGTGTCCTCAGGGGGAGATGGTCCCAGTCTTGGGTGGTTATGAGGATCCAATGCAATGTGAGACCTTCAGCGCAGTGTCTGACACCTAGGCAGACTCAGTGAATGATAGTGATGGTTATTCTTAAGATGACCAGACGTCCCGCTTTTGGCGGGACAGTCCCGATTCTTAACAAATTGTTAAACATCGAGATGTCTAATTATTCTTATTATTACCTTATTATTCTTATTACCTTATTATTCTTCAAGTTGATGCTACCTTTATTCCAGTCCCTGGGCCAACTGTTACGTGCCCTTATGGGGTCATAGTTCAGGTAGGACTAGGGCAGTGGTCGGCAAACTCATTAATTAACAGAGCGGCAAACCGCGGTTCGTGAGCCGCATGTGGCTCGCGAGCCGCAGTTTGCCGACCACTGGACTAGGGGATGAAAGGTCTAGACATCAACTCACGTTGGTGCAAGACTGTGATAAGGACTGGAAAACAGGACATTCCAGCAGGTAAACCCAAAGGAGGGAATGGTCTCAGCTGGTCGGAGATGGGGTCAGTGCAAGCTTTAGGGAGGTGGTGACATTTGCTGTGGTGATGAGTACATCTTGAGGAGTTGGAGGAGGTGCTCTGCCAGGGAAGAGCCCGTTCGTCTAGAAGCGAAAAGGCCTAATGGCTTTGCAGCTAGATTGTGATGTAGGCACAGTCCCCACTCAACAGTTGAGGGACATGCAGCTTGCTCAGGCCTGGCAGGATTTGGCCTCAATCCTGACCACCATGGTGAGCTCCTGACCACCCTCTGCTGTTGACTCTGGAAAGATCCTTAGGTGTTTCCAAGATGTAGGAGAAAGGCTAGAAGAGAGACTGAGGCAGGCAGGAGGCTGGCTGGTGCCAGCTCTGGTGCCAGCTCTGGAGCCAGCAGTTCAGGTATGGGTGACAAGAGTGTTTGGCAAATGAATAAAGGTCTCCCCTGAGATAATGGGGCTTTCTGGGGGCAGGATGGGGTGGAAGGGTTGAGAGATCTCTGAAAAGGGACTGGCCTGAGCTCTGGGCTCACAAAGGCCAGTGTTTGCCCTGGCTTTGCCCAGGACCCCAGACCAGAGACAGAAGCTGGAGGGCTGGATTGCGGTGGGGGGTGGGATAGAGCCCTGGACTAGACACTGTTTTGGTTCTCTTCTCTCTGGGCCTCAGGTTCTCCACCAGTAAAATGGGGCTAATATCCCTGATCCGCTATTTCACAAGACATTAAGCCTCACAATAAGTGAGCAGCAAATTCGGGGATGGGTAGATAAGCAATAGATAAACTGTGTTCTCTCCTCTCGATTTGAGCCTGAGTGGAACAAGTCCTCTCTGTATGGAAGGGATTCCAATGAAAACCCAACACCTGCCTCTTTCTAGAGTTCAGAAGGGAGGGAGAAGAGGGAGTCGAGCTGCTGAATGACTTCCCACCTCCATCCCTCCCAAAAGGGTGGCTGACAAGCTGGACAACAGACAGGTAGGCAGAGGACAAGGCCAGAGCCCCCACCTGGACCCCCATACTCCTGACCTATGGAGGGTCTGACCCTCCCAGCTGGAGGGAAAGATGAAGTGACCCTGCCAGAGTGGAGAGCAAGCATGTCAAACTCACGGCCTGCCCGCAGGCCACATGTGACCCACAATGAATATTTTTGCTGCCCAACCAATATAACGGTATGTAAGAAATGTTTTAATAAAAATTTTGTAACTTAATTTTTACAATATCCTGTTGTACATAATTATTAATAATGAACTACAATGTTCGCTCATGACTGATTATTATAATCAAGTTGTATTCATTTCCCTTACGTGCCTTATTCGCAGGCGCATCATTTCTCTCCACTTATACCAGCAGCAAATATTTTAGTCTTGGACTGACTTGTTTGGTGTGCACAACAGGAAATATTTTGCTTTTGGAGAACAAGAAAAATGGGTTTATTTGAGTTACACTTAATTCATTTGTGCTGTTATTTAGTGTCTGCTAAGTTAATGTTCAAGAAAAAAAAAGACTAATTTTTATTAAAATGTTCCATTATTTTACGTTAATGATTACTCATTTATTTCAGCCCTTCGTATTCAGCATGTCTCTATCAAAATAAACCTACGTTTCTATGAAATTTGAAGCTGTTGTGTTTTTGCGGCCCACCTAAGCTTAAACCTTGTTTTTTGGCCCGTGTTAGCCTTGGAGTTTGACATGCTTGATTGTAGAGGCTTATATTCTGACAGCCTCAGGGCCCAGCTCCAGAAGCAGCTCTTACTAGCTGCCTGACCTCAAACAAATCAACTTACCTTCTGAGTCTCGGTGCTCCTACTGTACGGGCATACTGCAGGTTCAGTAGATCCCTGCAACAAAGTGAGTCGTAATCGTTTTGCTTGCCTTCCATTTGTCAAAATGAAACATCTATGCAATGCAATAAAGCGAAGTGTAATAAATCGGGGATGCTTGTAATCACACCAGCTTCCTATGGATTCAACAGGTGTTTCTCACCTCGTCCCTGGGGCTGCCTCCTTAAAGCAACCTGCCTCCCTCAGTCCTGTTGACTTCACTCTCATACCTTGGCTGGGTCTTTGGGTCTGGGAGGCACATCATAGCACAAGCAAGGGGTAAGGCAGGGTAAGGCAGGTGTCATTAGAGTCATAACAACAAGTGCCTCTAATGTGTTAAACTTGTGCAGTGGCCGCCTCCTTTGCCTCTCCTTTGTCCTAACTAGCACCTCCCTATTAGAGAAAATAAATTCTTTCTAGGGAATATCAACCTGATAGGTTGATATAATAAGATTCTATATAAAGTACCAGGTACGTAGTAGATTCTTAATAATTGAGAGCAGCTGCTTTAATCATCTTCATCATCACCATCACCCTCCCAGCTCAGCTCAGTGTTCCATAACCATTTGTTGAACAAATTAAATGAACAGTCTGGTCCTAGTCTTTTCCCAGGGTGCTTAGATCAGTTAGCTGATTATTAAGTAATCCTCTTGAATTTCTTAATCCATTCTTGCCTAATTCTATGCCCTGCTGTTAGAAATGCTGGGTTAGGATTACTGCTGATTTCAGGGCTAAGTCAGAATTTGTTGAGTCCTACTGTGTGCAGGTCTGATGGGGCCTAACAGCACCTAGTAGATGCTCTTTCTCATGCAGCCTCTCCTTTAACCACCATCAACCCTGTAAATTAGCACTGCTAAGTAGCCTCATCCCCATCCAAAGTCAGGAAATTGGGGCTCAGACAGTGAATTACTCCTCCAAGTGGGGTGAGCATGCCCACGCTAGTGTATCCAGGACCCTTCCCTTCCCAAGCAGAGGCTGGCCAAGGATCCGAGGGGAGCAAGAGCAGGGTCCCAGACCTGATTTTGCCACTTTGTGGCCATGGATACAGAGGAAGTCACTGAGACTCCTTAGGCCTCAGTTTCTTCCTCTGTACAATGGGGAAGAACAATCCCAACTTCAGAGGTGTGTGCGCAAGGATTCAAATGAGACCCGGTTTCTGAGAGCGCAGTACAGACAGCACAGTGCTGTGTGGTTGGGGTGAGTTGGGGTGCATAGCCATGCCCTCCATCCCTAGGCCCCTGGTCTGGAGAGGGGAGACAGGCACATACTTTGGGACTTGAGATCTGGGCCTGCCTGGAGTGTGCAATGTAGAGACACACGTTGGGGGACCTGGGCAGGTGCTGCCAAGTAGCTCAGGTCTGAGAAGCCCCCGAGAGCTGGTGGTGATGAAGGGTAGGGAAGGACATCCGGGTAAAGGCCCAAGGCTGGAAGTGTGCCCTGCAGGTAGAGGGAATATAGGAAATATAGGAGCTGTTGTTGGGAAACATGACCACAGGGACGAGGAGGAGAGAGCCTTGTCCCCACCAGCCTCCAGGGCCTTCCCAGCCAGCCTCCACTCCAGCCACCCCGGATACACAGCGTTCCTTATGCCTCAGCTCCAGGCCCTTTTCCACCTGTGAAAAGGCCGGTTTCATCACATATTGGGGTTGATGAGGAGTCTTTACCCCTAGACTGTGAGGTTTTGAGGACAGAACCTGATTTCTCCTTGCCCCCATGTGGCTCCATCCCACATGTGGCTCAGTGTGGGTGTTAGAAAGCTCCAGAATGGAGTGACTGCTCCCAGCCCTGAGCTAGGGAGCTGCGGCTGAAAGATGCCCCTGGCTGGGGTCTGACTTGCAGTTGGGAGCTCTGAGCTCTAGTCCCAGCTCAACCATGAACTTGTGAGCTCTCTAAACTTTGTAGACAGGACCACATTCCTCACCCCTCACCCCCTCACAGGTGCTGGGGGGCAGTGAGACTAGGCTGAGGGAGGGGGCAGGGAAACACAGCTTTCCCCTAGCATGTCGGTGGGCCAGCACTGTGAGGGCAGCAGGCCTGGCGTGCACTTTCTCCTTCAATCCTCACTGTAGCTCTGGGAGTTGGGTGTAGGTTTTGGCCTCATTCTATGGAGGCTAAGCAACCCACTCAACCCTAACACGGCTCTTCGGAAGAGGGTGTTCGTATTTGCAGGATGAAGAGAGGTCCAGATATGCCACAAAGAGCAGGGGTACGGCCAGGACAGGGAGTCTCACACAGCTCATTAGAAGGTGGGGTGCAGAGGGACTTTCTCCTTTGCCTCCTCCTAGTGGGAACTTTGCCATAAAATTGGCACATGCAGGCAGCACCCCCCCCCCCCCTTGGCACCTCAGCCTGCTCCGGCCAACCGAGTATGAGCCTATTATTATTTGTTTGCTTTTAAAATACATGCTTGAGCAGAGCTGGCATGGCTCAGTGATTAAGCATCAACCTATGAACCAGGAGATCATGGTTCAATTCCCAGTCAAGGCATATGCCTAATTGGACTTACTTCACATAATATATTTTGGGAATCTTCCCACATCATGGCTCTACCTTAATCTTTTTAATGACTGAGTTGTGTATAATCTACTTAACCAGTCTCCTAGTGATGGAACTTCAGCTTGTTTCCCAAATTTTACTGTCACCGGTAATGCTACAAAGAGCTTCCGTGTATATTTACTTGTGGGGATATCTCTGTAGAATGGTTCCTCTAAGGGGAATTGCTGGATTAGAAGATATGAGCAAATACAATTATGATAGTCACTGCCAAATAGTTCTCTGAGTGGCTGATTCATTTACCTTCCTGCCAGCACTGTTGGCTCATACCCTTGACTGCGCTAGACATTAGCGATGTCTTCAATTTTTGCCTCTATAAATGAAAAAAAGATCATTTCTATTTCTTTGATTATCAATGAAGACATTAACTGCCTATTTGTATTTCTTCTAAGAATTACCTGTTCATATCCTGGCCCAGGCCCATGTTTCTACTGGGTTGTTTGTCTTTTTGTTATTGATTTATAAGAGCTCATATTCTATTGTGAATGGTAAACCTTTGTCTTTTGTAAATGTTGCAGATATTCTCTCCTGAACCCTTGCTGGTTATTTGATGTTGTTTATGCTATCATTTGCCTTTTGGAAGTTAACAATTTTTATGTCATCAGAACTCTCCATTTTTCCCCCCTTCATAGCTCTGGGTTTAAATTAAGGACAGGAATGGTTTGGCTCACCTCAGAGCTATTTGGTGACATGAGCAGAGTGTACTTCTACCTGGGATCTGCACTCAAAGCAAGGTCAATAGATGGGCCACAGAGGTTGAAGGGAAGGACAAGCCCAGATATTGGGGTTATACAGACCTGGGTTTAAATTTTGGCCTCTCTGAATGCATAATAACCTGACTACTCAGTGTATATCCTATATAATAGAAGGCTAATATGCAAATTGTCCCCTCGACCAAGAGTTCGACCAACAGGCAAACTGGCCAACCGCCCATGTCCCCTCCACCTGGCCAGGCTGGCCGGACCCCACCCATGCACAAATTCATGCACCAAGCCTCTAATACATACACACACATGCACACACATGCACGCGCACACACACACACACACACACACACACACTGAGTGACCAGATTATTTGCGTTCAGAGATCATAATAATCTGGTCACTCAGTGTCAAAGCCACTTTACACTCAGCCTCTGTTTTTGTTTTTCATTCTAATCTAAAATGCACCCGATTACACGCACACCCAACTGGTCAGATCAATGATCTGACGAGCTCAGCACAGTGCCTGACACACTGTAAGTTCCCAATAAGTGATAGTTGTTTCCAATGTTAATATGGGTGTTGAGAAAGCTATTAAAAGTACCCAGAAAAGGGGTCCAGAGGGGGAGGATGACTTCAAAGCACACATCCTGTAAGTGGAAGAAGGCTGGGGCTCTTCAGTTTGAGGGGGAAACCCAAAAGTAGAAGTGGACAACTGCTGTCCATGCCTTCCAAGATCCAATCGCCCTTCTCCAGCTAGAAGGTTTCCCAATATTTCCTTTGGGAAACCACCTCTCCCTCATTTAATTTGGTTAAGTTTGCCTGTTACCCTATATGTGACTCAAAATAAAATAATACTAAACTATAAAATTAATGTAAGAAGTCCCCCCCAAGTCTTCAGTTTTCCATGAGTATTTTGAAATAGCGATGCTTTACCTTTTCCTCCTCCTCCTCTTCTTCTTCACCTCAAAGATTTTCAAATTTTCAGCTAATGCCCTAATTACCTGAGCTGTCTGCTAGGTAGGTTATTCAGTACTGACTTATAATATCCACCTAATACTCTCAATGACCTGACTTAATCTATTATTATTTCATGTTATGTAGAGGCAAGGAATCCAAGGCTCATAGAGGTAAAGTGACTTGCCTACTACCACAGAGCTAGTAATTCACTGAGTAAAAATATTTAATGTACTTAGAATAGTACACATAGCAAGAGATATTTAAATATTAGCCCAGCTGTTGTAACAAAGCGAATCAGAAAATGTAAAACTGGCTTAAAAAACAAAATGTATTTTTTTTTTCTAGTCTCACCCAGACCCAGACTCCTTCCTTCTTGTTGCTCTGCCATTCATGACCCTGACCTCATGAGCCAACATACATGGTCACAGTCTGAGTTGGCTTTTTTTACTGTCTTTCTATGGGCTGAAAGTTGGGTCATGGACACCTCTTAGGGAGAGGAGAGTGAGGAGGTGAGCATACCCAATATTTTTAGGACCAGATATGCACATCACTTTCATTCAGATTCTCTTGAATTTAATCACATGACCACACTTAGCTGCAAGAGAGGCTGGGAAATATGGTCTCTAGCTGGCAACCATGTGTTTATCAGCAACTCAGATACTATGGAAGATGGGAAGGCTGGATTTTGGTGGACAACCAGCAGTCTCTATCACAGTGAATGGTAGTAATAAGTAGCTCATTTGAGATTAGAACTAGAGTCTCTTATGCTTCTGGGTATTTGGTAGGGGTGGGGAAGATGTCTGAGGTCTGAGTCTTATATAAAGAGAACAGTTGGAACTTAGAAGAATTGGTATGAGTCATTCATCACTGTTAATGCGCACCTTGAGTAATTCACTTCCCTTCTTTGAGTCTCAGTTTCTTTATCTGTAAAATGGGGATAACAATGGGACTTACCCATGGGTTGCTGCTGTGAAAGCACTTACCAAAGTTTGTGACACATACTAGGAACTCATATGGTGGAATGGAGGGGGTAGAATCTGGACTTGAACACACAAAAGAAAGAAATTCCAGGGGAGGTGACAATGCGTGCAATGGCAAAGTGGCATGAATGAATAAGGCCTGATCGGGAAAAGCAACAAGTTAGCATGTAGGGTGAATGTTCAGCGGGGCAAAGGATATATTTGAAGTAGGCAAAGATCAAAGATGATGACGCTTGAATGGTAGGTTGAGGAGCTTGAACTTGATCCTGTTGATAATGGAGAGCGATGGAGTAATGAGTAGGATGGGGAAAGGATTAGATTTGTGTTTAGGAAAAATCATTCTGACTGCTGTGTGTGTGGAAGGGATTTGAGACATTGGAGAATAAGAAAATGCTGAGAAGGATGTCAACGATTTGGGTTGCAACGAGGGACCTAGGATAAATGGTGACAGGAAGAGATTATAAAAACAGAAATAATATGTTGGTCATTTGGGGTTGATGTCCAGGGGGAGCAAACCAGGTAAACGGGCCAAGCACTCAATAGTGAGGTCTGGACTGAGAATAAACATGTTGTGGAGTTATTAGGATATCTGTGGTTGCCATGGGGATGATGGAAGTGGGCAAGGACAGCACCTTGGGGGAACAGACATGTAAGAGAAGGAAGGACAGAGACTGAGAAGGAGCCTCTGGGAAGGCAGGAGGCCAACCAGCAAAGAAGATGCCGTGAAAGCCATGGGAGGTGTTTCCCGGAGGAGGTGCGGTCATCAGTGTGTAATGCGGCTGACAAGTCAAGTACAATGAGGGCTGAAAAGAGGCTGTTCAATGTGGCAACTACGCAATGCAGAGCAGTTCTAGGGAGAACAGGGTGTGGTTCCAACTGCAGGGATCAGCAGGAGGTGGGAAAAGAGGAAGAAGGACCATCACATGTAAGTGGCTTGTTTCAAACATCTTCGGGACCTCCATGTTTTTGTGGGTGGAGTGACCCCTGTCTGGGACTTCTCTGAGAGGGATGTTACCCCTGGGTTTGGCCCAGAGAGCGCCAGCCAGAGATGGGGTGCAACACTTCTCTTTGCTCAGGAGGTGGCAGCACCACACCAAGTGACACCTCCTGGACCAACCTAATGAACATAAACATATTTGCAGGGAAAGGAAGCTTAGTTTCCCCAACATAAAAACTTTTTGTGAGGGTGTCACACTCTTGCATGAGAGCCTTGGGCAGAGGAAACGGGATGTAACGTTTGAGCCAGATCTTGGCTCTGTTGCTATACCGGCTGAGTGACCTTGAGCAAGCCCGGCTTCCTGGTTGGCAAACTGAGGATAACAAGCCCTACCCCACCTCTCGGGTCACTGGGAGTCTCTAACCGAGTGTGGTTGTGTCTGGTGCTCTTGTGGGTATATTTAGGGCAGAGGTGGATGGCAGGGACAGGCTCGGAAGCAGAGGGAGGGGATCCAGGAGCCAGGGGGCTGCCTGTGGTCTCACAGGACTGGCCAAAGCAGTGCTTGCTTTCTTTTCTTTTCTTTCTTTCTTTCTTTCTTTCTTTCTTTCTTTCTTTCTTTCTTTCTTTCTTTCTTTTTTTAATAGAGCAGTAGTTTTTAAATTTATTTTTCTTCCCCCCTTCCCCCAAGGGGAGGAGGTGTTGGATGGAGCAGTGGTTTTGAAGTCAGGAAAGCTGGGTTCAGATTTTGCAGCTGAAGGAACTTAGGCCCACAGAGAGGGGAAATGACTTTTCCAGTGTCACACCCTTCAAACAGGCAAAGGCATCAAAACCAAACTGTCAAAAAGAATTTGATGATGATGATGATGATGATGATGATTATTTTGAAGCATTGAGGTTGAATCACGGGAAAAACAGAACTTTGTGGGACTTCTTTGCCACTGCAGTGTGGTTTTGTGTTGTCTGCACTTAGGATTTGTGAAGGTGTCCCTCTCCTCTGGTCCCCACTTAGCCCACATGTTCTGAGAGCGCCCCCAGATCTCCTCACAAGAGGCAAGATAAGGAGCTGAGAGGAGGAAGGTCACCCAAGGACAAGTCTACAGATCAAGAGACGTGGGCTCAGCTCTAGGCTCTGGCCTGACTTACTGGGCCTCAGTTTCCCCATCTGCAAAATGGGGCAGTTGGGACAGCCAGCCCCTGGGAGCCTTGCAGCTCAGACCATTATAAGAGCTTTTGCTTCCCCTTGAGCTTCCCTGATTCCACCTTCCAGTAAAGTTGCCTCCCAATGCTGTCACTATCCCATTTCCATTCTGTTTTCTCCACAGCACGTACCACTCTCTGAAATTATCTTGTGGGTTTGTTTGTTTTTTGTTTTTGTTTTTAATTTTCTGCCTAGACAGTAATGCACTGTCTACTCCTTGTGATCAGGGACTTTGTGAGTTTGAGAGGCCGCTATCTGTTTGAGAGGCCGCTATCTTGACTCCAGGCTGGGCCCACAACACCAAGCCAAGGTCTATACTGCCGCCTTGTGGCTGTGGGCTCACATAACAGGTGCCAGAGCATTCCCAGGTGGGAGGTGAGATCCCAGGTGGCCCCGCTTGCCTCTTGTCCTGCCAACCAGCCGTTGTTAGTCACCTTTGTGCCCAGCCATGTGCAGAGGATGGTGCTTCATGTCCATCGAGGAGCTGAAGTGACACCTGGGTAGGGGAGGTGGCAAGCCAAAGGTCCAGGACAGGAGCTGAGGGGGCGTCTGGTGAGGGTAAGGGCAAAAGGAAACGGCAGAGCCCACCCAGGTTCTGAGCAGGCAGGGCAGCCTGGGTCTCAGGCCTCAGGATCCTCCCCAAAGCAATGTGTGCTCCCTCCTAGAAGTCGTTCACATCTCCCACCAACTTCAGAGGCTGGTGGGAAGTTGAAGGGGTGGGGTGAGGGGAGAAAAAAAAAGAGAAGAGAGGGTGTCTGGTGCCAGGGAAGCCACTTGGGACAAAACAAAGATGTTTCAGGAAAGTATAAAGAATGTTCTGCTTTGTAATGTATCATGGAACCTTCCACCTCGCTGCTCCCAATAAAATCCTCCTGACTAGCTGTGTGATTCAGGTCTTCCTGTGATGATGCTGTGAAACAAGCAAACCCCGAGTCTCAGCGGCCAAGAAAATCAAATATTATTGAGCACTGCTAAGTCTCTAAGTCAACTGCAGTTCAGCGGATGCTGGCTGGGCCAGGCTGGCCTCCTGACTTCCAGTCTGGCTCAGGCCTACTTCACGTGACTACATTCTGGACCCAGGACGAAGGAACAACAGCTGCGTCTTCTCATGTTGGAGGAAGGAAGCACCAAGAGGTCTGGCAGAACCTGCCATGCCCTTTATGACCTTACCCTGGAATAAGCACACTGTTTTTCTGCACACGTTCGGCCGGCTAGGGTAAATCCCACAGCCAGCCCACAGTCAGTGGGGAATAGATCTGTGGTTCTCAGATGGCCCCTTCAGGGCCAGTGCACCCAATCCCCACATGGTGGGGGTCTCAGTTGCTGATTCACCACAGTCTGGTGAGCTTGGCCATTGGGAACCACCAAAGTCAGGGCCATCCTGAGGCCAGTGATTCGCTGATGCCTAGAAACAAAGACCTGCCTCCTTCCCTCACTTTGGCACAACTCTGAAGGGCTGTTTAAGCTCCAGAGCTCCTGAAAGTCAGCAGGTACCTAGGTTGAAGTCACATTACAGATCCCCCTCTCTCTCTGCCGGGTCCTGCCTTCCTGACAGCCTTACAGCATCCGGAGAGCACTCCCCAGTAAACCTGCACACCACTCTCTGTCTCCGAACCTGTCTGTAGGAAACCCATTGTAAGACAGGTAGGAAATTACACTCTGCCCAAAGGTAGCCATGGTAACAATGAGGAAGGAAGGCCTTCAGAGGAATAATACCATCTAACACCATCATTCAAGAATGTATCGTGGAGACAGATCGGACTTATTAGACGCGTGCTCAGCATGCATGCAGGGTGAGAATTAGCCCACCAGTTTTTGGTTGGGATGATTTTTATCTTTTCCTCTGTTGTAGCAAAGGCTGTGGGGCTAGAGAAAGGTTTCCAAACCACCTGGTTCCGTTATATCTAAACACATGTTTAGGTCTGTCCAGCTGAGAATGAGCAAGCCCCAGAAAGGATTCTCAGCCCTGAGTGTTTACAGCTGAAAGGGGGCTGGGATGGCAGGTCAAACTCCACTCCAGGTCTTATGGGCTAAACTGTGACTCCCAAAATTCATCTGTTGAAGCCCTAACCCCTGGTATTTCAAAATGTGACCATTTTGAGAAATGGCCTTTAAAGAAGTAATTACGTTGAAATGGGGTTTTTTAGGGCTGTTACCTGATAGGCAGGGACTGGCCCGGAGCGGGTCTACCTCAGGCTGGCCAGGGGTACGTGGGTTCTTGACTTTGTGCAGAAAAGATTTCACAACAGGACATCCGGTGATTTTGAGAGGATGTTTATTAAAGCTGGGGACAGGGAAACAAGTAGGGGCCTAGGGTAGAAGAAGCAAAAGGAGACTAGGTGGGTGGCTCTGGCACTCCAGGCACATTATAGGAAAGAAGTGAGCCAAGGTGGGCTGCTGTCAGCTCCCTGGAGAGTCAGAGAAAAGAGGGCCTTGGAGGCAGGTCCAGGGGTTTCGCTGCCCACTGTTCCCCTGGTTGCAAGTCCCAAGGGGGTTCCTAGAGATGTGCCAGAATCCTTTGTTTGGGAATGGGGGGTGTGTATCTGTCTTCTGCAGGAGGGAATCTAGGGAGGTCTCTGGGGAGGGTCTCAGCAGAATATTCATCAGTTTTCCAGGTGCGTTTTTCAATATGTTGATGTACCAAACTGAGCTCATAGAGGGACTGGGTCATTTTCTGGTCAGTTTCACCTTCAAAGGATGTCACGGAAGAGGGACCAGAACCAGGCAGGTCTGTCCCAACACAGTCTAGCATGTAGAAGCTATTTGCTCCTAAGTGTCCTTGTTTAGGGAAGATAAGTCCTTGGGCATATCATCTGGCTATAAATTGCTCACCAGTTTGTATAGCTAACTGCCTTCATTTCCCCATTCCACCTGCCAAGGAATTTTCCTAGCTTCTCTCTAACCTGCCTCAGGGCAAGCCCTCATCCAATACTGTCCTTATGAGAAGATATGATTAGGAGAGAGAACGGGCATGTTTACACACAGAGAAAACATCATAGGAAGACCTGAGAAGGAGATGACCATCTACGAGCCAAGAAGAAAGACATCAGAATAAAACCAGTCCTGCTGACACCGTGGCCTTGGACTTCCAGCCTCCAAAATGTGAGGAAGTCACGTGCTGTGGTGTCAGGCACCCAGTATGTAGCATTTGTTGTGAGGGCCCCAGCCAACTTCTACACCAGGGTGGCAGCCTTCACAATCCTGTTCACACTAGAAGTGGGTACCGAAGGAAGGGGTGCCCCTCGGCCTCTCAGGGGGGAAACAAAAACGTTGTCTGAGCAACAGCAACATCCCCAAAGTATATGAAACAAGTTCACTAATTTGGGAAATATGTGGCATGGTTCTCCTGTAAGAGTGTGAACATTGAAAGATTCAGAGCACCCCACCCCAAGGCAAGCTGAGCTCCTACAGCACTGAGCCAGGGCCTCAAGAAGCCATGGAGCTTCTGCTGTTGCCCTCTTGTTGTGTGAAGAAGCCCAGTCTTTGGAGCATGGAAAGGCCCATAGAGCAGAGACGAGCCATCCCACACATGGACCATGACAGGGTGCCGCCTTAGACCATCCAAACCCCAGCCAAGATGCCAGGTGATTGCAACTTCACTCGTGAACCCAGATGAGACCAGCAGAAACCGCTCAGCTGAGTCCAGCCCAAATCGCTGACCTACAGAATCAAGAGTAAATAAAATGGTTGCTTTAAGCTATTACCGTTTAGGGTGATTTGTTATATAGCAATAGATAAATGGTGCACTAAGCTAAAATCATATCTGCTCTTGAGACCACATGTGATGGCAGTTTTGGGACTCCCATAGCCACCTGCAAACCCTCGGTGCTGAGCCAGACAAAAAGGAGAAGATGTAGAGCGGTGTGTGCTTTGGTTAATTGTGCATCTGTTTTCCCCGGGGGCTGGATGACCCCAGGGCCATACCTGGGTCTCCTGTGTTGTTCCCGTGTATTATGCTGAGTCGGTGTCTGATTTACAGCAGGCGTTCAACAGACATTTACTCAATTAGTGAAATGCCATGGGACTTGGTTACCAACATCTCCTGCTTCCTAACTGGTCTCCCTGCACCCAGACTTGCTCCCTCAAATCCCTCTTCCGTCCTAGGAAGAAAACTTTCTAAAATACAGATCTACCCTGGTTTGATCCCTGATCAGAATCTCTCTCTGGTTCTCCAGTTAAGTCCTGTCTCTTTGGAGTGAGTTATGGTGTCCAGCAAACCTTGACCGCTTTTGAATTGTCAGTCCCATTTTGCATCATGCTCTTTCTTGCCGTCTAGGCCCATTCTCAGGGATTTCTTTCTGTTCCTTTAATGTACACACTCTCTGGTGCCTCTGGACCTTTACACATACTATGCCCTCTAGCTGAAACATCTAACCCCCACCTCCTACCCCAAACCCCAATCTCCACGTGTGGTCCTACTCATGCTTCAGTTGTCCATTTTGCCTGGATTGAGCAATGACAAGCAGTACAGATCTACACTGGTTCCTGGGCAGTGGCTAATGGTTTGGCTGGATGTTCAGGGGTCAGAAAGCACAGAGTTGGAGGATTTGTGATAAGGAAGACTTAGGAAGAGGTACTTAAATGGACTTTCAGAAATGGGCACAGAGAGTGAAGGTATTTCTGGCCCAAGTGAAGTCTCATCAAAGCGCATCATGGCAGGGGAGGCTCTGGATAGTCAGGTAGCCAGAAGGTACATCCAGGGGTCATAAGTCAGCCCCATTCTGCAGTCCCTCCAGGGCAGTGATTGGCAAACTCATCAGTTAACAGAGCCAAATATCCACAGTACAACGATTGAAATTTCTTTTGAGAGCCAATTTTTTTTAAACTTAAACTATATAAGGTACGTTGTTATTAACTTAATTAGGGTACTCCTAAGCTGGCCTTTGCTAAAAACTCAAGGGGCCAAAGAACTGCATGTGGCTCTCGAGCCACAGTTTGCAGACCACTGCTCTAGGGCTTGCTCAACACATTCTTGAGCAACGGGGTAATGGTGGGAAGAATGGACACTACTTATGGGTTCAACAGTATAGACTTGCCTCACCAAGGCCTATCTGGCTAATGCCACTACTGTTGCCCAACTTACCATCCACAGAGACAATGTTGAATATCCAATATATCACCGTTCAGAAGGGTTCCTCTGGCTAGCTGGTGCCAGGTTGATTCCACTGGATTCTTTCCAACATGGGGAGAGCAGTGATTTGTCTTTATTAGCACAGCCAGAATATAAGTTTCCAGGAATCAATGGGAGGTAGTGAGAGTGGTTTTCTCACTATTATTTCTCACACACAAAGCCCCACAGTATTAGTTTCCTATGGGTACTGGGACAAATTACTTGGTGACTTAACACAACAGAATATATTTTCTCACAGTTCTGGAGGCCAAAACTGCATCTGTTTCTCTGGGCCTAAATCAAGGTGTCAGCAGGGCTGCCCTCCCTAGATTCTGGGGGAGAATCTCTGTCTTTTCCAGCTTCTGGCGGCTGCTGGCAACCCCTTGCTGTGGGCAGGTGACTCCTGTCTCTGCTTCTGTCTTCAGATTGCCTCCTCCTCTTCTGTGTATGAAATCTCCCTCGGTCTCTCTCTTAAGAAGACACTTGCAATTGGATTTCGGATTTACTGGTTAATCCAGGATAATCTCCTCATGTCAGGATCATTAACTTAATTACATTTGCAAAGATTTTTTTTTCCTTATAAGGTAACATTTTATAAATTCCAGAGATTAGGACCTGATACCTTGGGTGGCTATTATTCAGGTTACTGCACCCACTCACAAAACGTTTGCTTCTTGTGCCCACAATGTTGGGCTCTGCTAGTTTGGAGGCTTAGTTCTCAAGGGAAGGGAAGCAACACAGTTTTCATTGAACGGGAAGTTGAAACTTCTAACTGGCCATTTTGGGCTTCTCATGCTACTAAACCAGCAGGTAAAGAACGAATGAACTGATCTTCATTACCAAGGGGAGACTTGCTGCAGGAGAATAAGGGTGAGGAGGAGGAGGGGAATCTCTACAGTCCCTCTTAGTGCTTCCATGTACAGTTATAGAAGTTAATGAAAGCTATGGCAACCCAAATCATGCAGGGCCATTGAGGATTCAGAACCTTCAAGAATGACTATTTGGGTCACTCTACCATGTAAAGAACCCTAAGCAGCTGAGGTCCTGGCTGAGAGCAAAGGAAACATAGAAGGGCAGTAGGGAAAAAAAAAAAAGTATATTTAATCAACAGATATACAGTATAGATCAATCATGGCGTTGTGATGAGTTACCAGAAGGCCTGCATGGATATTTTTTTTTCCTTGCTTGGTGTGTGTGTGTGTGTGTGTGTGTGTGTGTGTGTGTGCATTATATATTAATTGATTTTTCCTCCCTCTTCTTTTCCCCTATTGTTTTATATAGATTGTGATGGCTCCCTTAACAGCTTATTGTTCAATTGCAGGAGGGGAAAAATTAACATTACGCAAATGTGGATTCAACAACTAACTCCTAGAGATGGATACATCTATTGGATGGTTGGACTTTGTGTTTTTCCCATTTTGCAGGGAGAGAGTTAGAGTGTCTTCATTTGTATGCAAGATAGTTTCATCTTATTAGATGGAAGTTACTGCTGCTATATGAAGATTCAAATATGTGTGGATTGATGTGTTTGGATGCTGAATGTCCAAAGGCGTGGACTGTAGCAGTTATTAAGCTACTAGAGGCCCGGTGCACAAAAATTCTTACACTTGGGGTGGGGAGGGGGGGCGGTGTCTCTCAGCCCAGCCTGCATGCTCTCACAATCCAGGGTCTCTCAGATAGGGCCCAGTCCCGTCGCAGCATGGCTCTGGTTCCCCAGAGCCTGTGGGCCGGGGGAGACCCAGAAACCAGTCTGATGGCAGCATGGCTCCATTTCCACAACTCCCTCCACCGTGCCATGGATGGCTGGGACCCAGACTCACTCCCACCATGCTGGCCAGGACCCTAGCCTGGTGTTTGGTCATCTGTCCAGTCATTTAGGTCATGACGGACCCTGGCTTTTTATGTATTAGGATTGTCTTTTAGTGCCAAATGCAGGCTATATATCAATAGTTTGTCATACGAGGACTGGGACTCTTCAAACCACATTACTCCTTTGTTAGCTGCCTTTGACAATAAGGGACACAACAGAAACCTGGAAGGCGGGAGAAGTAGAGACCTCCTTCTTCCTTTGCTTACCAACCTTACCAGCCACAACCTGGTAGCAACAGTTGATTGCAGCCTCTGGCATTTTTCTGCACTCCCAACCTTCACTGCATCCCCTAAGAGGGACTCTCAACCACCAGATAGCAACCCCTTTTCAGACCTCTGAGCCCAACCCTTTAGAACGCCTCCCCAATCAAGCTTGTGGGTTCTGCTAACCCCCACCTCTTCCCTGTGTAGCTGCTTTCGGAGCAGTAGCTGCTTCCTGCGGTGATTTTTCTGCATGTTTAACATTAGGAAAGTGGCACCACTCTTCACTGAGGTACTGAGCCAAAAGAAAGTTAATTTGGAGGTGCAGTCAGCTTGCCTGAGAGGAAGGCTGAGACAGAAGACAGAATGCTGACGTGTTTTATTACCTGGATCTAACTATACAGGGAGCCAAATCCAGCCCTTGGACTTTGCATTATCTGGGCCAATAAGTTTCATTTTTTGTATAAGCTATAATGGATTGAGTTTTTTGTTGTTGTTACAATCGAGAGTCCTGACTAATCCAAATCACCTCGTTCCACCCCCAGGCCAGGTGCCCCACACCCCAGCCCACCAAACAGCCAAGGCCAACCACATCCTACAGAAAACTTTAATGAAACCAATAAGTTAATAAGTTAACAAAGTGAGGTACTTGCATATCTGAGAACCGGTTTGGTGGAGAACCTTGATTGCGGAAGGAGCGAGGGCTTCTTCCCCGGTCTCCTTAGTCAGAGGGTAATCCCATTCTCCTGCCCCTCTCCACAGCTCTGTCTCTGAGGGGCCAAGGGGTGGCTCTCTGGGGACAGTGCAGCGCAGGTGAGGTTAGCCAGGACAGGCTCCATCCAGGGCATGATGGTGACATGCAGAGGGCATGTTGGGCAGAGGCTGGGCACCATGGGGCTGAGCAAGATCCAACCCCAGCCCTGGCGCTGGTGCATGCAGGTCCCCAGTCATGAGGTGCAGGTGGCTGGGCCTGAGCCCCTTGTTCACTGGTACCCCGTAGAGGGTCCCCCTACACACCACTCTCTCGCCACCTGCAATAGCTTTGCAGAAGAGGGACAAAGAGTAGGGATACCAAAGAGATGCTGGGGGCCTGGAGTGGATGGGGGTGTATGCCAGTATAGGGGCTGCCAATTAAAGTGAACAGTGGGGTGTGGAAGGAGGGGAAACAGTGCATGTTAGTGCTGGATGCACAGTTGGTGCCTGAGCAATGATGGTTGCTAGGTGCATTATTTTTCTCTCTGGGAGTTACAGTGACTAAGAAGGCAGCAAGCCTAGATAGAAGCGGGCCTGATAACCATCTGGGGCGAAGCCTGGGGTCTTCCCAGTGCTATCCAGGCCCCAGAGGCCTAGGCCTGAGTTGTGCTGTAGGGACGTCGAGGCAGAGGCAGCAGTTAGGGCTCCTGGACCAGTGAGGAGTAGATCTTCTTGAGAAAGGAGAGCTTTCTGGTAAAGCTCTGGGGTGGGGCCTAGAGACACCTGGGGTCACTTCAATGCTCCCTTCCTACCTGGATGGAGTGGGGGGCACCACTTAGTGGACACCATCCTACAAGGACAGTCCACTGGCATCAGCTGCAGAGGCCCCGGGAAGGCTAAGTGGCTCTTGTGCTAATGTCTCCATGTGTGTCATTGTGTGTCCGTGTGAGTATAAGAGACTTTCTGCGCATCTGGGGAAACGAAAGAGACATGTTCGTGTGACGTGGGAGCATTGTCTGTGGGAGGTTTGGGGGGAACACAGAAACATGGGCTGTCAAATGGGAGGGCCAGAGAGAGGAGTGGACACCTGGCAGGAAGAGGGGACACTGCAAGGGGAAGAGAGGCCCAGATGTTGCTCTTGGAAGGGGGTGAGGGAGAAACAGGCCCCATGCTGGGTGGGGAGGGAGTGATAAGCCAAAGAGTGGAAATGGGGACCATGGCCAAGCAGCCTGAGACCAGCTAGTGCTGGGGGCCCATCTCCCAATGAGGGATGGGCAGAGGGACCCCATGGGGGTCCCCAGAGTTGCATATTTAACATAGTTTGCATATATGGTGCCCACCTGCCTTGGGGCAGGGTCCTGTGCTTGTGGGTACCTGTGAGGGCACCTTGGGCCCGCCCCTAAAGGGGCGGGGACTTGGCGGGAGGGCTTCCCTGCTCTATCCGAAGGGCGGGGCCTAGACACCTCACCTTGCATAGCTGGAAGCTGGTTCAAGACCCAGAGCCCCAGCGACCCGCTCCCACGCTCCGAGCAGCGCCCCTGCCGCGGGCGGGTTGGGCCTTGATGGAACGGGCAGGGCACGGGGGCGGAGGTCGCGGGGCAGCGCCGCTGCTGCCCTCTGTGCGGCCTGGCATCTCACGCTCCTGAGGCGGGGCCCGCAGCCCGCAGCTCGCCCACCGGGGCAGCTCGGCACTGCGCGTGGCCTCTCTCCCCGCGGAGGGGCGAGTTCAAGTAAGAGCGGAGCCCCCAGGCCTGCGGGGGCGGGTCCGAGCGCCAGGCCGCGGGGCCGGCCGGGTGCGTCCCGACGCCGAGAAGCCCCTCAGTCCATGTTGGTGCTGACCGAGCGGGAGATGCTGAGCGTCTGCGCGGAGACGGAGATGTCCTCGTGGTCCACGGGGCTGTGGTAGTCCGAGGTGATGTCGGGGTCCAGCAGCGGCACTTGCACGGTGCCCAGGCTGGCCGAGGTGCCGGAGCGCAGGCACCTCGAGTAGAAGCCCAGAAGCAGGTCCAGCTTGTGCTCGATGGACTGCACCTGGGGGCGGGCGGGCGCGGGGAGGCGGGTCTGGGCCGGGCCGGCGACGCTACAGGTGGGGCTGGGGAGGAGCTGACCGCGCGGAGGGCCGGCGGACCGGAAGCTGGACCCGGCTTGGAGGGTCCTATCATCACTGGCCCTGGAGGGACGCGTCTGGAAAGGCGGAGCTCGGAGCAGGGAGCTCGGAGCTGGGAAACTGGGGCTTATCCCTCCGAACAAAATCAAATTGGGTCTGGCACCCAGGCGGGGTTAAATTAAAAATAATAATAATAAAATAAATTTAAAAATCTCATCATGGCTCAGTAGTTGAGCATCCACCTATGAACCAGGAGGTCCCCAGTTCGATTCCTGGTCAGGGCACATGCCTGGGTTATGGGCTTGATCCTCAGTGTGAGGCATGCAAGAAGCAGCCAATCAATGATTCTCTCTCATCATTGATGTTTCTATCTATCTCTCCCTCTTCCTCTCTGCAATCAATAAAAATATATTTTTTTAAAAAAATTAAGTAGGTGGGACTTAGTTGGGTTTATCTGGGACTATGGGAACCTGGGGCGGGGCTTGGTAGGAGGGGGGAGGGGGGTCTCGTGGGCGGGCTTACTGGGAGGCAGGGCTTATCTGTGGGGCGAGGGTCCTGCTTGTGCCTCCCCGGCTGCTGAGAGGTCAAGGTTGTGGCTCTTGAGAAGCGCACCCTCCCCTTGCGCTTGTCCCCGCGGTGTTCCAGAGCGTCAGGGTGGAGGACTCGCCCTGCCCCACCAGTGAAACGCCCTCTGCGCACTCACCTGCTTCTCCACCTTGACCACTCGGCCCATCATGCTGATCTCATCCGCCGCCTCTGTGTCTGAGGGCCCCTTGTCGCCCTTCTCCCGGGCTTTTCGGTCCCCGGGGCACCTGCCCACAATCTGGTCCACCCTGTGGGGAAAAGGGAGCCATCAAAGGGCTGACACACGCCACCCCTCCTTCCCACAAGAGCTGGAGGTTGCCTGTGAAAGGGGAGACACGGCCTGCACTGGGGTCCTGAGGGAGTGGGCCTTGCCACAGGGACTGGCCACTGCTGAGGGAGTTCCACTGAGCTGGGCAAAGGCAGCATGACAAGTAACCCAGCCACCTAGTGGGAGGACAGGTGGGACATGGCCTGGGAAAAGAGGAAGAGACACAGCAGGGATGCGTTATAAGGTGGACAATGGCCTCAGCTTATTTTTCTGCTCTCCTTTACAGCGAAATTCCTGAAAGTGCTATCTCTACCCGCTATCTCCAATTTCACTCCTTCCGTCCTAAAGGCTACTCCAGCAGGCTTTCATTTCCACTACTTCATCAAATCTACGGCTGTCAAAATCCCAAATGACCTCCATGTTGCTAGATTCAATGATCACCTCCCAGTCCTCATTACACTCACCCTATGGCAGCGCTGGGCACATCTGAGCACCCCTTCTTCCAGTACTTTCTTCGTTTGGGTTCCCAAACACCTCCCGCTCCTGGTTCTCCCACCTCACTGAGTCTCCTTCGCTGGTTCCGTTATCCCTACAGCCTCTAAATACTGCAGGGCCCCAGGTTCATTCCTGGAACCTCTTCTGTGCATTTACTCTCATTCTCTGTGACTTCTTCCATTCTAGATGTTGGTTCCACTATGCACTGTCGACACCAAATCTATATTTCCAGCACCATACCTCTCCTCTGAACCCCACACCCTTCTAACTGCCAGATCATCACTCTCTGATGTCTGACAGGCATCACAAACCCAACATGCCCCAATTTTTCTGATCAAAACTTGGCTCCACTCAATGCCTTCGCCATGTCAGCAGACAGCTACTTTTCCCTCTTGCTTCAGCCAAAAACCCTGGCTTCATCTTGGCCACCGTTTCTCCCCCTCTTGCACACCATCAGAAAACCCTGTCAAAATATATTTAGAATCTAACCATGTCTACCCTTGGTCCAGGTAGGTCCCTATCATCACTTGCCTGGATGTCTGAAGTAGCATCCTCAATGGTCTATCTGCTTCCATCCAAGTTCCCTTATAAGCCATTCACCACACCTAGGATGATCCTTTTAAATGATGACTCAGATCTCATCAGTCCTTGCTCAAAGCCCTCCAATGTTGCATCTCACTTTGGATGAACACCAACATCTTCCCTGTGGCCTACCGGGCTTTGTACAGTCTACGTGCCATTAGCCTTCTAACCTCATCTGCCACTTCTCTCTCCTCAGGTACGGTGAGGCTCCTTCCTTGCTGTCCCTAGAGCAACACTCCAGCCACATGCCCATCTCAAAGCCTTTCCACTCGCTGTTCCCTCAGGAAAACATTTAAACAGCCACAGGGCTGCTTGCCTCGCCTTCAATTTTTTTCTCAAACATCACCTTCTCTCCTATTTAAAATAGCAAACCCCAGCTGAAACCGGTTTGGCTCAATGGATAGAGCGTCGGCTTGGGGACTGAAAGGTCCCGGGTTCGATTCCAGTCAAGGGCATGTACCTTGGTTGCGGGCATATCCCCAGTAGGGGGTGTGCAAGAGGCAGCTGATCGATGACTCTCTCATCGATGTTTCTAACTCTCTATCTCTCTCCCTTCCTCTCTGTACAAAATCAATAAAAAATATTTTAAAAAAATAAAATAAAATAGCAAACGCTTTTTTCCCCTTAGCATTTTTTATTGTCTGACATATTCCATCTGTTCTCCTTCCATTAGAATGAAGGCCCCAGGAGGGCAGGGACTCTGTTTTGCTTTCTACCATATTCCCACTGCCTGGCAAGTAACAGATACCAATGACTATTTCTTGGGAGAACAAATGAATGAACAGGTGGTGACAATTCCGGCCACCGAAGGGCAAATGTAGGTGATTTAGGGTCTTGGTATGAGAGTTCTTCCTATATGCTGGGTGGGGAGAAGGGCCAGGGAATTCCAAAGGTATGGAGCACAGTCCCCTTGGGAGGTGGGAGGTTATTCCTTTAAGCACATTATTTTATGACCAGGAACAACCATCTAAAGATGTCTCCTGAATTGTGCAGGCCAACAGGGCTCTCACAGAGGACCTGCTGCTGGCTCATTCTTCGTGTTCAAGACAGGCCAGGGGTCTGGCCTCAGCCCCGAGAAACTCCAGCCTCTGTAGCGGCCCCTAGGGGGCACTCGGTCTCCATTCTGGCTTTGGACTTGGGACCTCGCACGGAATCTGGGGCCAAGGCCTCCCTGCCCCGCTCCAGGGTTGGGAGCAGGCGCACCCACCGGGTCTGCAGGCTCTTGATCCGACCCAGCATGTCCAGGTGCCCTGCTGAGTACTGCTCTATGACGTCCTTCACGTCGTACGGTCGCAGGGTCTCCTTGAATTTCCGTTTGGCCACCAGGAACTTCAGGATCCTGTGGGAGCGAGGAGGGGGGAAGGGGAAGAGTGTCTCATAGGGAATTCTTTTCCAGCCGGGTCACCATCCCTTTGCTGCCTCTTTGCTGCCTCCTTGTCCAGTACCAAAGCTCCTTCTGCTTGGACCCCGGCAAATAGCCTCTGCTGAGTCTCGCAGCCTCCTTCCCTACCCACCATGCCCTGGGACCCATAGTTTGATATTCTTGAATGTGCCTATATGTGCAGTCACATTTGCTCCCTGCTAGGTGTGACACCACTTTTGCTGATGACAGCTTGGACAAAGACATATATAAATATAATTGATTTCAAAGAGGAAGGGAGACAAAGAGAGAGATCGAAACATCAATGACGAGAATCATTGATTGGCTGCCTCCTGCATGCCCCCTACTGAGAATGGAGCCCGCAACCTTGGCATGTGCCCCTGCCTGGAATCAAACCCAGGACCCTTTAGTCCGCAGGCTGACGCTCTATCCACTGAGCCAAACCAGCTAGGGCTGGACAAAGACATTTTTGGCACCCCTCAGCAAATGCTTGTTAGCACAGCTGTGCTGGACCCTGGGCACCCAAAAGGGTATCAGACCCAATTGCTGGCTTCAGGAGCCCTGGTCTGAGGTGGGCACCAGAGGACATAAACAATTATGGGCTGACAGGGGCCGTCAGGAACAGAGAAAGAGGCTGGGGGCCGTGACAGAGGAGGCATTGGCTGGTGCATAAGGGGACAAGTCTTGGGAGGGGGACGGAGGGAGGTTTTGTGGACATAGGCAGGCAGGACCCTGTGTAAGTGAGTCAGGTCAAAGCAGCCGAAACAAGTTGGGAAGGAAAGGGAGGTGGGGTGGGGAGTAGGCGAAGACGGAAAGGGATTGTCCTTGAGACAGAGGCTGAGGGGGGTACTCCGCAGAGCCCCGGATCCCTGGCAGAGATTGGGCAATGGGAAGTTGGGTGGTGGGGAAGGGTCTATTCTGCCAGCCTTGGAGGGAACCTGGGGCTTATTCCCCCAAAAGAAATTTAGGCAGGAACGCCAGCTCCAAGGGACGGGCCTGAGCCAGAAGGGGGCAGTGGGGTGAGATATGGGACAGCTGTAAGCAATTCAGGACTGAAAGACTCCTAAGTCTGAGTTGATTTTACCAAGTTGACTCCCGTGGCTAAAATGGATACCAGGAAGAAGAACGGGTTTTGGGCATGCTGGGGGGAAGGAGTCTGGAGGGGGGCGGGGAGGCAAGGAGAGTTGGCCTGGGCCAGGGGGCAGCTCAGGCGCTGTTTTCTGGAAGCCGCTCACTTGGAGGGGAGAGATGGGATGTGGAAAGAGGGTGAGAAGAGAACGTAAGTTCTCGGGGGTTGGGAAGGAATCCAGCTGACTCTGGTTTTTTAAGAAACCCAAAGGGAAGAGGCATGTGGGCAGGTGCATCAGCCAGGAAGAGGAGTGCGTCTGGAGGCCTGGGGGTGAAGGCATCTCTGGGACTCGGGCTAGAGACAGAGACCACACCAAGGAGCTGGGGGGCCAGATCCATGCGGGGCCGGGACTGAAGGGCTCAGGAGATCTGGTCACCCCTTAAGTGTGGAGGCAAGGAGACAGCCAGGAGAGTCAGCAGGGCAGGGGTTTTCAAACTTTCTGTCCTAGACATACCATAAGAAATATATTTTACTCCGGAAACCAGTACACATATACACATAGGCACATAACTAAAAACACACGTGCCATACATAATTTTTACCCTCACTACTAGGACGTACACTGATACTTTCTATTCTTTTTCTTTTTCTTCTTCTTCTTCTTCTTTTTTTTTTAAGCTGCCCATGGCCCACTAAGTTGATTTCACTAAGTTGACTTCAAATTGCTGTGACCTGTGGTTTGAAAACCATTGCTCAGCCCTGGGGGAACAGACAGGGTGAAGTCAAGACACAAGGAGAGAGAGACAGTCTGAGACACAGGTGGAGGGAAAGAGCTTATACGACAGACACAGATGCTGATGCATGCTGGGAAGAGAGAAGTAAAGAGAAAAGAGCCTGACGTAAAACGAGCAAGAGGCTGGGGAGAGGAGCTAAGAGGATGCTGCGGGCGTGAGGAGAAAGACCATGATGGGCAGCTGAGCCAACCGCCCCACCCAGCCAGCCCTCCCATCACAAGAGAATGCGGAAACCCTGCTGGGAGCCATATGCCACCTCCGCACCCACCCACACAAGGGTGCCAGGCGGGCAGCAGCTGGTGTGCCCGGGATCTAGGCCAGGCCTGGCCATGAGGGCAGGCCCCAGATGGGGAGCAGCCATGGGTGGCAGAGGAATGGGGGGAGGACCCACCTTGAGCCTAAGTCTCACCTGACAGAGCGGATGACCGTCTTCACCGCAGGCATGACGTCATCCACCGTGAGCTCACACTGGTAGCTCTTCTCTTCTGCCACTTCCTCGGAGGGGCCCTCTGGAAAGAAGGGGACCCACGTGGTGGCAGCAGAAGGGGCCCCTCCCACCACATGCCAAATTATACTAAGAAGTATTGGCAGGAAGACCAAGGCCCAGAAAGGGCCCAGAACCTTCCTGGGGGCACAAGGCAGACCAGATTCCAGCTTCCCTCAATGCCCGGCCCAGGGTGGAAACCCCCCAGTTCTTTGCACGGCATCTTCCTGTGGCCGGACAGGGTGAACACTGACTGAGCTGGTGGCCAGGTGGAAGCATCCGGCCTGGCCTGGGGCGATGGCACAGAGCCCTAGAGGAAGCCCCACTAGTTCCGTCACCCAGGATGGGGAGTCCCAAAGAAAGGGGCTTGTGGCCTCTGCACACAGCCATGCACACACAGTCTTATCCTTCAGCCAAGAGGGAAGGAAGTCAAGGGGCTGGCTCCCCTGCCCGGCTCTGCTCCTGGGAAAGGCCCCTAAAGCAAGGCATTTCCTTCCGGATGAGAGAAATGGCTTTTCCAAGGCTGCTGCCCTGCACTGCACAGAGCCGGGATGCCGTCCTGGGCCCTCGGGGCACAAGGTGGTGGGAGGCCAGGTATGTTCTTGGGCATGGAAAGGAGGCCCCCCGCACCAGCCTTGCGCAGACTCTATTGGGCCAGCACCTCCCAAAGGCTGGTTTGTGTGGATCCAGCAAAGGCCTCTCGGAGCTGTCTGCCAGCAGCGCATTAGAGGCTGACCCAGCACAGACAGAGGCAGCATTCCCGCCCTCCAAGGTCAAAGGGGCTTCCTGTCCCCGTCCTCCGTCCTGGTTCACCCACCCCCTCCTTTTCGCACCCAGGGGTCTGAAGCATGTCAGAGCTGGGAAAACTCTTCCGGGGAACTCGGTCCAGCCCTCTCGCTGTCCAAAAGAGGACATTGGGTCACAGAAAGGGGCAGTATGTTGCCTAAGTCACAGTGCAAGTCAGGAGCAGAGCGAGGACTCAAAAAAGGGACCTTTCTGGTTAAAACGTGACCCCCGCCAGGATCACCGCCTGGGGTCTCTAGCTGGGCTGGGTGAAGAGGGGCAGGATGTGGAGCCTGGGCTATGGAGAGGACAGACCTGGTTGGGGGTGACAGCTCTGCCACTGACTAGCTGAGAGAGCTCAGCCTCCAGGTCTGTGAAATGGGGCCACACACAGAACCTACTTCCCAGAGCGGTTTGGAGAAGTAAAGCAGAGAATCCACTGTGGGACTGGACACAGTCCCGGCTCAGCAAGTATGGACGCCTGCTCCTTCCAACGCATATTTGTACTGCAGTTAGACTAGCTTCTGATGAACGCTTACTATATTCCCCAGATCCTTCTGTTCATCTCCCGTGGATAAGCTCCTTTAATCCTCACCATAATCTTAGGAAGTAGATACTATGATCATCCCCATTTTGGAGAAGACGAGAATGAGTCCTAGAGAGTCATTCTAGGTCTTTACTCAAGTCGAATGGTAAAGCCAGGACTCAAACGCAGGGAGCCTGGCTCCAAAGCCTGTGCCTTTAACCACGACCAGATGCCACCCTCCGCATCCTCGTCTGAGTCTCAGTCTGGAGCCCTGCACCGCAGGTATCACGACGCCCACTTGACAGACCACAAGGTGCCCAGAGATAGTCCATCAGGTTCAGAGCCAGGACTGGAACCAAGTCTTTCCACCCCCGGCTCGGACTCTGTCCCCACCCTGCCTCCCTCAGCAGGTCGGGGCCCCCGGCCCCCAGGGCTCACCCTCAGCAGAAGAGCGGGGTTTGAGTCTCAGAGAGGCCCGGAAGCGGGTGCGGTCATTGAAGCTCCAGCTCTTCTGGACCTTGGTGGGGCTGGTGGCCTCACCCACCTGCTCGCTGCTTGGGGACGTGGCCATCGATGGCGGTGCCAGATGCTGCTTGGAGGGGCCCGTCCGCCGCTGGGAGCTGCCGATGCGGATGCGATCTTTGATGCCCATTCGGCTGCTGGCAGGGCAAGTGGGGTGGGGGAGAGAGCCAAGTGAGCTGGAGCCGGGGTGGGCATGAGTAGAGACAGAGCTGACTTAGGACTCGGGGGTGGCTGTTGGGTATGGTTCTCCACCAAGTGGAGACTTCCTAGGATGGGACAAGGGTGTGGTGAGGGGGGCCCTGACTGGGGCCCTGACTTCCAGTCAATCTGAGCAGATCCTCCCTCCCTCCCCAATTCCCACCCCTCAGTGCCCAAACAGATAAGGGGTGCACAGGTGACAGATGTCAGAGTGGAGGGAGTGATAGAACCCAAGAAGGAAGTCAAAGACGGACAGGAGGACAGGGGAGCTGGCCTGGCCCAGATGGGTGGGTGGGTGGAGGTGGTGACCAGCCTGGGCAGACCGGCTGTTAAAGGATGGAGAAGCTCGCCTGGCCACGCTCACCAAGGTGAGCCTCCAGCCCCTCACTGTACCCAGGAGCAGGCTATGGGCACACATGTATCAGTGTGTGTACAAATGTTGGTGTGTGTGTACATGTGTCCATTTATATTTCCTCCTTTCCCCACTTGTGGGACTCTCTAATTCCATACTGGTCAAGTCAGGGCTTTAGGACTTGTCCAGTTGTACAGGTAACACTGCAAAGTTCCCGAGGTCTTCCCCACACAGACTCCAGTGTAAGTGTGCCTGAGGGTCTTGGCCCTGCTTAGCTGCTGGGCCCACGTGTATGCCCAGGACACATAGGGTGTCTGCCCTCCCAGGGAAGGTTTGTAACATGTTCTCCTGAGGTCTCCCCTGTTTGAACTCTGCCCACCTGGGCTGATAACCTACCCATGTGGTCATGGATCCCCCCCCTCCACAGCCCTACCCATCGCCTGTTCACTAAGCCCTCAGAGAACAGCACCTACACACGTCTGCATGTACTCAAATGTCCCTTTTCACATCTCAGTTCCCCACCACATCCCCAAGCCATGGAGGAAGGCAGGGGCAGAGGGGGGGGGGGGGGGCCTCAGGTTCCCCAGATCAGGTCCTGGATGGATAACCATTACCTGGTAGAGAAACTCTGTGTCCAAGAGGTTCAAGGACCATGTCATCGCTGTTGGAACAGGACCTATGCAAACGTCCCCCATCCCATGCCCTGTGGCTGCCTCCCTGCTGTGCTTTGCCACTTGGAGGGCCCCTGGCAGATGGGTCTGAGGGCCCTTCTGCCCAAAATGTCTAGGGCCCTGGCTCAGAGAGCATCAGCCAGTCTCAGAGGAGCCTGAGGTGGCGCAGGAGTTGGGGAACAAGACTGTGTCACCTACTTTCCAATCAAGGGGACAGCAGAGGATAGATTCTGGTTTCAGGGTTAGGTGGAAGCCGGTGTCCCCCATGCCCAGGACATGGGGTCTAAGGTACAGAGACAAGGTACTGCAGTAAGGGAGATCTTGAAACCAGAGGCAACTGCGGGAAGGCAGCCAGGATACAGAGCCATCCTTCAAGGTTGGGGGCCTCTGCCCAGAGGGGAGAGGTTATAGGTCAAGGATTTGGGCCCTGAAATCAGAAGTGAAGGACAGGGGTGGCCCCCGCGATCTAGCATGCCGTTTTCTGGCCCAGAATCCCCTCAACACATCCCAAAAATTCCAACCAAAGTTTGAGGTTGGCTCTCCCAAACTTTCCTCTGCAGAGCCATCCCTTCGAGCTCTCCTCATGCTGGCAAGCACCCCCACACCCGCCCGGCCCGTGCAACCCCTCCTCCTGTCCTCCACTCCTCCAATGGGGAGAGGAAGAGAGGGAGCTGGAGAAGACCCTGACACTCAGCCAAGGGCCTGGAACTCCAGATCTCTGCACCCAACACATCACTCCAGTGGGATTCTGGGGGAAGGGGAGACCTCCCTGTCATGACAAGTATGCAAGCCAAACCGCTTGCACTCAGCAGGACTTATCCAGGGAAGGTCTGGGGGCTTGTACTAGAGGCCTTGAAAGGTCCCTTTCCAGCTCTGATTCTGTGACTGTTGGTGAGTTGTGGGTTCTGTAACTTTCCAGCGAGCCAGAGGCCCTGGGCTCTTCTTTGATGTAAGAAGGCTGTTTCCCCAGGGGGGTTGGATTCCAGCTCCTTGGACAGGGCCCAGAAAATGGCTCCTGTGAGCCTCTCTGGAGCCTAAAAGCTCAAAGAAAATGGAAAGAAACCTGGCACACGGTGGACATGGAAAGAGCTCCTTCCTTTCCCAGGCTCCTTCGAACATGCAAGGTCCTGTCTCACTGCCTCAGCCCTCCAGCTCTCAGCCACTTCGTGCGGTGGGTTCCGTATTTTCCATCCCTGTTTTACAGATGCAGAGGGAGGTGAAATGACTTGCCCAGGATGGCAGAGCTCCTTGGATGGAGCAAGGACTGGAACCCAGTCTTCTCTGGCTATCCACACTGTGTTCTTTCTCTGGGACAAGCAGTCACCCACACTGGGGGAATTTTGCTCACTAGGGGACACTTGGCAATGTCTGAGACATGTCTGGTTGTCACCCTGGGGTGTGCTCCTGGCACCTACTGAGTAGAGGACAGGGATGCTGCTAAATATCCAATGATGCATGTGGTAGCTCCTGACAACAAAGAATGATTGGACCCAAAATGCCAATGTTGCTGAAATCAAGAAACTACGTGATCTACGTGATCTGTTGGTGACTGGGAGATGGACGGGGTGGGCTTGACTAGGGCTGTCCTGTTGGGGGAGGGAGTGGGCAAGCTCTGAGCACAGGCTGCCCTCTGACTGACTTGGTCCCATCCCCTATAGTTACTTCCACAAGGGATTTCTTTAAGGATTCACCATTTGCCTGCCCAAGGCCAAGGTCATGGGGAAAGAGAGGCAGCCTACTCTTGCTGGTGCTGCAAACAGCACCTCTTTTCAGCCTTCCCACTGGCCCGTCTGCCCTGGGCTTGCCCTTCCTGACTCTCATGCCCACACGGCCAAAGTCATCTTGAAAAGGGGCAGATCTGGAGACTCTCAGCTTAACCCTTCTGTGTGTACCTTCTTCCTACAGTCATGGTTTCCCAATTCTTTTTTAAAATAAGTAAGGTCTTGAGTGGTCAACACGCCAAATCAAATGAGGCCAATATCCATGTAGCACTTCCTGTAAGCCAGGAAGTTTGTGCAGAAGTAGATCCTATTATCATCCACAGTTTACATCTGAGAAAACGGAGGCACAGAGGGCTTATGTCCAAGGTCCCTGAACGAGTGAGTGGCAGCCAGGCTCAGACCTAGAATCCATGTTTCTAAGAAACACGACCTCTAGCTCTGGCACTCACCTCCTACTCACGGGCTCCCAGTCCACACGGCTCCAGAGGCACTTTGGGGAAACCCAGGACTCCAAGAGTCCAAGCTGCCAGGCAGTGCCAAGAGGATGAGGCCCACACTGGGCTTTGGGGTTCTTCATCACCCCGCTCTGCCCCCAACCCTCAGCTCCTGACCTCCCCTCTCAGATCTGGCCACACTGAGCTACCTGGTCCTTTGCCATAGCTGTGCTCTCTCTCGCCTCCTCATCTCCTTGGCCTATGATGCCCTCCCTCACACCCACTGTTTTTTGGACCTCCTGAGGGTGAAGTGCCTGAGCCAAGGCTCCACGGGCCTTCTGCTTCCTCTTTTGCTACACTGATCACACCGATTAGCAATTATTATTAGCAATTAATATTAGCAATTACTCTGGAACTTTCCAGGCACCATGTTTTATTTATCACAGTGTCCCTAGGGCGGGCCTGGCATGTGGCGGTGATGCGGCTAAAAGAGCTGGGCTCTGGAGTGAGAAAGGGAGGTGCCGATCCCACTCCCTCAGGCATCTGCTAGGCCCCTTCGTGGGCAGTGGGGAAGCTAAACCCCAGTCAGAGTGGGAGGGACCCTCAGAGAGCCTCTAGTTCAATGTGCCCGTTCCACAGAGGGGAAACCGAGGTCCAGAGAAGAAAAGCAATTTGGCCAAGATCACACAAGGGGTCAGCAGCAGAGCCAGCACTCATCCCAAGCCTCCTGTAAGTGTCCCTCCTGGCGGACTGGGCACCAGGCCCATGCCCCAAGACTTGGCAGAGGCATCCCCAGGAAGGCGAGGGGCTCATCGGGGCCCCAAGACAGATGGCAGGCGGCAGGCACATGCACCTTGTCCTTGGCCCATCCTGTTCCCCTCTTCAGCCCCCAAACGGGGTGGAGCAAGGAGGAGCAGGGACAGGAGGAGCAGGTAAGGGGTACCTCGGTCTCCAGCTGGCGTGGATCCGAAAGAAACTCCGTTTATTACTAAACATCTGGCTGGAAAGTTGAGAACAAGACACAAACAGAGGTTAGTGGGACGGAGACAGGTGGGCGGAGCACGGGAACTGCCAGGATGGGGCCAGCCTCCTGCTGCCGGTGAGAGAAGGCCCCCGGACCCAGACATCCTCTGGCCCACATTCCCAGACGTTCTCGAGCTTTGCATGAGGATCTCCTGGGAGCAGGTTAAATATGCAGAATCTGTGTCTGTTCTCCAGAGGTTCTCCTCCTGGGGACCTGGGCAGAGATCCAGCTGTCTGCATTTTCAACAAATACCCCACCGGATGCTGATGCAAGAGGTCAGTGGACCAGACTTTGAGAAACACTGCTTTTGCACCTTATCACGTGGCCCCAAAGAGAGGAGGCTCTGGCCCTAACAATAGGTGCCCCAGGAAGTCCCGCTCCTGTGGTCCTGGCCACGTGCGTGGCCTGGTCCACCCACAGGCAGCACGGAGAGCATTCAGGTGTGTGTATGTGTATGTGTGTGCTCCCACCTGGGGCACCGCCCCCCATGGGTCCCAGACAGCCAAGATTAAGGATACATGTGGCCATTTAGCCTGAGGCTGGTGCCTAACTGCCTAGAAGTCACAGCTCAGCTCCAGGGGGGTCCTTTGGGTGAAGGAACACCCCACCACCAGCACCATGAGTCCCAGCCTTGCAGATACTCCAGGGAAGACAGACCTAAGGCTTGGAGTTAGTGACAGCCAAGCACTCACTAATAATCTGTTCCTAGGCCTTGGGGGGCCTTAGAGACCCAGAGCGGCTGTGAGGGGGGCACAGGTGCTGCTCATAATCTCCGTCCCCAGAGCCTTCCTATTTCGATAAGGTGAGGCCAGAGTGCACTGAAAGCTAACCCTGGCTTAGCAGGGCAGGGTTGCATCAATGCCAAAATCTTGTGAGTTTCTGCCTGGAGGCCAGGGAAATAATGACAGTCGTTAGGCCTTGACAGAGGATTTGAACGATGCACCAGCCTGGCCTGGCCCCAACCTCCAGCCCCAGTCTTGGAGGGCTGGCTCTGCCTCTCTGTCACTCTCCGTTAAGCACCTCCCCCAAAGTGTCCTTATTCAGCACAGGGAAGAAATGCTGCTCCTAACGCCCTCTGCACTAAAACCACCTCCTCCCAGTTCCCCAAGCTTTTCTGCCCAGAAACCAAGAGAACCAAGAGCTCCTTATCAGCTAAAACATCGCTGACTTTCTGCCCAGGACCGAGAGGCTCAGAGAGGCTTGATGGCCTTCTCAAGGACACACAGCATCAGGTGGCGTAGGTGAGCTTGCACCGCACTTCCTCCTCCTGACCACAGAGTGTTCACCTCTTCTCCCCTCCCTTGTTCTGGGCCACAGGCTCAGCACCACACCTGAGGCTCAAGGCCCAGATGCCCGGCTGGCTGACGCAGGGATGATGTGTGACGATGAGACAAAACAAAGAGATGGGGAGAGGACAGGTGAGAAATGAGGGGGGATTGAATCCACGACTTCATAGCTATATTTCCGCGGGAGCAGCCACTTTCCCATACTGTGAGTTAGGGGGCTTCCTTTACCCAAATAGGCTTGAAAATCCACTATTATGAACATTTATGTGCGTGCATGGGGCTGGTGGGCCACAGACATTATCTCTTTGTTCTTTCAAGATGCAAAAGCTCCAGGCAAGTCAGGTCAAGGGGTAGGAGACTGCTGGGAGCAGCAATCTGTCCCTCAGAAAAGAAGAAAGGCATTGTGGGAGAATCCCAGGAGGATCCTCTGGGATTAGCAAAGCTGTGGACAAGGGTTACACAAGACAAGAGCATTAGTCACTGGTTGAGTTTACGTAGGTCCTACAGCGGTTCTTAGTCACAGAGCTCTCTTCCCAGCTGGCGTCCTGTTCCCGAGAGGCGAGTGCAGTGTCAAGCCCTTTCTAGAGGAACATGCTGGGGGAGGGGCCCCTGCCCCCACACCCCGGGACGGTGCCCACGATTACCTGAGCCGTAAGCACCTGTGGCCAGCGGCCTCCTCCTCTCTCCAGCTTCCCGGGAGGGATGGGGGTGCAGGGATGGAAGAGTGAGGGGGGGGGGGGAGCGTGGAAACAGAGAAAGAAAGAGGACAACGGAATGAATGGAGGAGGTGACAGGAAAGGATGGTGGGGACAGATCCCCCACTCTCCCACATGACAAAAAAAGGCGAGTCCAGCCCGGCCCCTCCGGAGAGGCTCTCGGTCTGTATCTGTCAGGCTGTCCGACAACTGCCCAGGCCTCGTGACAAGGCCCCGGAGTCCCCAGAGCAGGCCCAGAGAACCACGTAGCGGCTGGACACAAGTCTGAGAGAGGATGGGACAGAGAATGGGAGAGGAGGAGAAGCAAGAGGAGGCGGTGGCCCCAGAGGGCCCCTACCTTTCCCCAGGGCAGAAGGAGGCGCTGCCCGGCCGGTGGCAGGTGGCAACGGGCGGGTAACGGGAGGGCGCTCCGTCGGGTACTGGCGCCCGCCGCACCTCCAGGGGCCGTAGGCCCCCGTTGCGGGCCCGTTGCACGTGCTCAAACAAGAGGGCCAGCTCTCTGCAGGAGAGGGTGCCATCAGCGGCCGGCAGAGCCCTGGCACCACCCCCTCACCCGGTGGGCACTGAGCTCCTGAGCTCACAGCCAGCCGGGCCCCGCCTCTCTCCAGGGCCCAGCAAACATGCCAGGCCAGAGCAGGCAGGGTACACGGTGTGGGCGAGAGCAGCCTCCCTCCCTCCCGCTCTTTCTACGCTCCGTTCCTGGGAAGTCCTCGGGGATGCCAAGTATGGTTGTACAGGCTGGGCACACTCCAGAGCACCCTCACCGGGGGGCAAGTGGGAGCTCAAGTGCAGCTTACTCTGCTCGTCAAGCTGTGCCCAGGGATCTGGAGCTGTGCCTACCCGGAGGCCAGCGGCAGCCCTGGAATCCTCAGCCTCCAGAGCTGACTCCGAATTTCAGGGGGAAACTAAGGCTGAAGAGGGAGACGTGACAGGGTGGCGAGCCAGCTCCTTCCCCTGAAGCTCTGGGTTATTGGAGACCAGATTCGGGCTCAGCTTCTTCATAATTCTCCAGGCGTTGCCTGTTTCCATAACCCAAGGAAGACACCCCGCCCCCCTTTCCTGCCTTCCCGCTGTACAGATGAAGAAACTGTGGTCCCAGGCGTAGGAGACCTAGTCGACTCAGCATCTCCAAGCCGAGCTCTGTTCCTCTCACCAGAGGACCCAAGACCACCCCAACCCAAAATCTTCCTCCGCCCCCTCCTCCACACACATCCTATTTCTAACAACCAGCCCCTGCGCCATTCCCCGGGGCCTGGCCTTGGGTCCTTAGGGCTCCTCCTAAACTAACGACCCTCCGGGTCTCTGAGGCGGAGCTTGCCCCTGCCAGGTGGAGAGATGGGGAAACCAGTGTGATTCTGGGAGCTCCCCTCCCCAGCCCCTCTTCTCCTGCTCCTCCCCTGGGAACCCCCTGGGGCGGGAGGAAGTAGGGAGGGAGGCAGCCAGGTGTAGGGATGAGTGGGATCATGCAACAGCTGCTCTTGGAGAACTAATGAGGAAAAAAAAAAAAAAAAGGCGCCAGCAGAAGCGCTGAGCACAGCAGCCTGGCCTGCCTTGACGCCCGCCTGCCCACGGGACCAAGCTGTGCTCCATGGTCTTCATGCCCACCTAAGGGATGGGCCGGGCACCTGGCCACACAAACCTTGTTGATGCCAACCTGCATGGAGCCACCCTGTGAAATCTTCCCCCAACCTGGGTCAGCGGGTGAACTCACTTCTGGGCCCTAAAGCTGCTGCCTACAGTAAAAGTAGGTACCTATTCGCACACAGAGGTACTATGTGGGCCCTGGCATCCAACTCCAGCATGCCCTTTCAGGCCCATCCCATACTCTCTCAGTCCATTGCAATACATCAAGCTGGCAAGGACTAACACTGCCCCCAACTCAGACCAAGGGGAGATGAGCTGGCTGTGCCACTACCCTGGGTGGCATCGACTCTGGGAAAGTATGCAGACTGCCAGCACTCCGGGGCTCAGGGTTCATCCAGAGGGGCAGGCAGGGCCACTCCACACCCTGTGCTCAGTGCCCACAGTCTTCCCAGGGCACAGAGAGTGGGAGAGAAGACACTCCAGGCTCCGAGGAAGGCAGGATGTGCAGAGCCAGCCCAGAGGCTCCCAAGGGAGCCACCATCCCTTTCCCACCCTCCGGGGCTGAATCCCAGCCGTTTGTCCTCACGGGTCATCGCTGACAGCCCCCTGCCCCGCCTTCCCCCTGCCCGGGGCCTACCTGAAGGACGGGAGAATACTGTCATAGTAGTACCAGGTGGCCGTCAGGTAAGCCCGGTTCCTGTCAGTGGAGTACAGGCGCCATGCAGCCTGGTGGTATGAGGGCAGGGAAACGGGAGACAAGGCATCAGTGCGGCCTCTCCGCCCCCCGCCAGCCCTCTGCCCCGGAGACAACCCAGGCCTGGGCCAGCAGAAGGGCACGCAGAACTATAACCCAGTTTCAATTCCACAGCCACCGGCAGGGCCAGCCAAAGGAATGGTGGCCTAGAGGGAGACAACTTTCCCAAGGTGATGAGCCGATCAGCCTCCAGGCCAGGGACCTTGGAGTACAGCAGCTAAGAGCTGGGGTTCTGTCATCAGGTAGACGGGTCTCCGAATCCTAGCTGTGCCTCTTATGGGCAAGTAAAGCTGCAGAGCCTCAGTTACCCCATCTGTAAAATGGGTGTAACACCACTTACCTAACTGGGTGTTGTGAGGATCCAATAGGTGAGTGTATGTGATATGTAAGGGTAGTACCTGGCATATCGTTGGCAGTCAATGCCAAGTTCCCCTGTTAAACCCTCCTGTTATCTCCCTTACTACCACGGATAGCTATCTATTCATTGTGTGTTTGACTAGTGTCTTTCTCTCCTCTTAGGGTGTAAGCTGTGTTTGGATCACCACTCCTCATCCTCTGGCACATGGTGAGTATTTCGCAAATGTTCAAGGAATGAATGCTGACTGAGTGAATCATTATTACTAACAACAGCCCCGCCCCCTCTCTTCTGGCTGCCTGTCACTGCCCAAGGGCTGAGGAGGGGAAGACAGAGCATCACCTCCCTCAGCATTCGCGGACTCGCAGGGTTTCCTTGCAGCAGGAGGAATGAGGCTCAGACGAGAGGAAGGAGAGGAGCCGGGGAGGGCCTGAGCGGGGCGATCAGTGAGGGCAGGGAGGCGTGGGAGCTGTGACCCAGGACGAAGGAGAACCGGCCCTGGAGGCCCCTCCCCCTTTCTGGGTGCCTGCTGTCCTTAAGGGACTGCCCACGATGAACTCACCAGCCGGGCACCCTCCCAGGACAGGAATATTTTTACTTCCTGCTTGCCTAGGCCCCTGGCGTAGGGTGGGGAGCAGCTGCCAGACTGTCTCATTAATTATGGGCACCACAATGCCAGCTGTCTCTCAGCCTGGAAGTGCCAGCTGCCTGCCCCTCCAATGCCCCTCCAAAGGCCAGCTCCCAGGGGACAGTGTCCATTGTGCCCCAGGGGACACAGAAAAGGAAAGCCTAGGCTGGTGGCTGGGAGATAGCGGGATGGGGAGCGGAATTCCACCCTGGGGAGGAGAGATAAGGCGGAGGAGTGAAATTTGGGGTGTGTGTGTGTGGCGGGGGAAGGTCAGAGAGTGGCATGCTGGCGAGGACGCCGATGTGGGCTGTGCCTACATTCCCCGCAGGGTGTCTCTTACTCACACACTTGACCAGGGAGAAGCCAAGGCTGAGTCACCGAGTCACCCAAATCAGAGCCCTTGTCTCAGCCCCATCAGAACGCCTCAGCTCAGGGCCACACGCCGCTAGGTTTACCCCTCTCTTCTGGCTGCTGCTCTGTCTCCTTGGCTGGCTCAGGTTTGCCGCCCAGCCACGAAATGCTGAGGCTCCAGAAAGCCCAGTTCTGGGCCGTCTTCTCTGCTCCCCCTTTACCCACGAGGTGAGCTCATCCAGGCCCAGGGCTTTGCTACGTCCACATGCAACAGCTGTCCACTGCTGCCCCGCCCACGTCTCTCCTCTCAGAGGCACCTTCCAGCTGCCTGCCTGCTCAACGTCAGAGTTGAGTGTGGCTCTTCCACAAAATGCCACGGCCTGGGCAAGTCTATTTTGAAGAAGTGGCATTAGGAGAAGTTTAAGTTTTAAAAAATTGGCTCTCAAAAGCAATTTCTATCCTTGTACTGTTGATATTTGGCTCTGTGGACTAATGAGTTTGCCAACCACGACTCCAGGCCAACCCACATTCCTCAGGCTCCACATCTGCTCCCACTCGAGAGAGCAGGGCCATCAAGCACCCAGCTGGGCAAGCCTGGAGGCGTCACCCCACCTGGAAGTCACCCTGCCATCTCCCTCGCCCTCACTCCTGATGCCCCTATTTTCACCTCCTAAGTCTGCAGAACCTGCCCATTTCTTTCCATTTCACCTATTTCACGTCACCCAGCAACCCGCCTCACCCAGACTGCCGCCAGAGTCTCTTTTCTGGTCTCCCACACCTACCCCGAGTCGCCGTCCAGTCCATTCACCACTTTTCAAAACACAAATCTGATCATGTCACCTGCTCCCCTCCTTCAGACCTGCCCACGTGGCTCTTAGGAAAAAGCTACACTCCTCCCTACGGCCCCGTGTCTGGGCCTGGCCCACCTATCCACTACCCACTCCTCCGTCAGCTTTCTGTTTCGGCCCTGCTAGCTTTCTTCAAGTTCATCAAACACACCCGGACCTTTGCACATGCTGTCTCCTTCCCCCGAGTCTACCGCCTTCACCTCTTCACCAGTTAACACCTGCCCATCATCCAGCTCTCAGCTCAAGTATCATTCTCCTCGGGTAGTCTTGCCTGGTTGCCCCTTCAAGGTCCCCTGTTAAAAGCTCGTCAGAGACCCATTTCTTTCTTTCTTTCAAGACATCGATCTCGGTTTGTGGGTACAATAATCATTCGTGTGAGTGCTTATAAAATGAATTAATGAATGAAGGTGTTCGGAGTGGAACAAGCAGCACTGCTGATGGGTGTCTCTACCAAGCCCCGAGGGCCTCTCAGCCAGGCTGTCTTCCACTTCAGGCCACGCAGCGTTGGGACCGGAGTCGGCCAGTGGGGCAGCTCTGGCTAATCCTAAACTGGGCACTTGGTACAGAGGGACATTTTCGACAATCTGAGTCAGCATCCCGGCTCTGTTCCTGCCTTGGCATGTGACCCAGAAAAGTCACATTTCCTCCCTGAGCTTCAAAGCGGAGTCACAGTTGTGCAGCCGGGACACAGGAGTCAGCACACCGTGTTGACACGCCAATTCAGCTCAGGGGCTTCCTAGGCACCCGGTACCTGAATGAGGTTGGCTGCTGGCATCCTCCGCTTCTCAAAGTGCTTCTGCCGATGCTGCTCCTGCACCTTCAGGGCAAAGCCAGAGCCCAGGATGCCCTAGGGGAAAGGCATGGTTGGGGGGGACGTGGGAGTGGGAGCAACAAAAGGCAGCCTCTGCCCATCGGAGACGCAGGCTTTGCCCCCAGGACCCCTTCCCCAGGCTGGGCGATCCTCGGCAGAGAGGGACTCACGGCAGGCAAGGCAAAGAAGGAGATGCCCAGTAAGGCGAAGCCGGCAGCCAGGACCCTGCCCAGCCACGTGTGAGGCGTCTTGTCACCATAGCCGATGGTTGTCAGGGTGATCTGGGAAACAAATAGGTCACCCACAGGGCTGGTCACCGTGGCCACCCAAAAGAAGTTGTTGGGGGCACACAGAGATGAAGGCCTGATCGTGAGGGAAGGGCCCCCATGGTCGCCCACCAGGGGCTAGTCAGAAGGGCTTGTCATGGGGATTGGCTAGGGGCACAGACAAGTCCGGCCCCATCCCCCCCCCCCCCCCGGCCCCATGCAGGGACACGGGCCACAGGGCTTGGCATCTGGGATTAGATCCGGGGCACCAGCAGGTCCATTGGGGCAAGTTGGGGAGCTAGCATACAGACTGATCATAGGGGTCCCAGCTGTAGCAGAGAGAACAGGGACAGGTCCGCCCAACCCCGAATCGGAGGCCACCAAAGTCAGAGGGGAAGGCGGCCTCACACAGACCCTCACGTACCGTGCCCCACCAAAGCGAGTCGGCGTAGGAGGAGAAGTCTGAGTTGGCGTCCTTCTCGGCCAGATAGACCAGGAAGGAGGCGAAGATGAGCACCAGGAACCCGATGTACCAGGCGGTGATCAGCTCCTGCGGGAGCAGCAACAGGTGAGACCACAGGTGGGGCCGAGGCGGAAAGGCTGGGGAAGTGGGGGGCGCTGAGCCCATCTGGGAGAGGTGGGAGGCCCCAGAATGGTCCCTGAGAGGTGTTGGGAAGGGGATAAAAGCACCCCATTCTTTGCCATTCCCAGGCGGCTTTCTCTGCCCCTCCCATGGGGAGGCTCTGCCCCTCCTTCCCACGGCCAGGCCCTTCAAGCCGGGCCGCCGCCGCCGCCCTTGACCCTCAGGTTCCACGCTCAGACCTCCGCCCCAGACCCACCTTGCCCTGCCCTCAAACTCCACTTTCAGGCTTCGATCTGGCCCCACATCTAGCCTCGCCCCATCCCACCCTCGAACTCGCCCCAGCTCCCCACTTCGCTGTGCACGTAGACCCTGCAACCAGAAATTTCTAAATGAGACCCTCAAGCCCTTCCCCTCAGGCCCTGCCTCCTAGCCTGACCAAGCCTCCTGGACCATCCCTGGTCCAGCCAGCCCCCGCCTTGTCCCGCCCATTGGCGGTGGGTCAGGACTTCCATGTCCCACCCCGCCACGCCCCCTCCTGGCTCCACCCCGGCCCCGCCCCTGCCATGGCCCCGCCCTCCTGCCATGGCCCCGCCCCCGCCCCGCCCCCGCCGCACCTTGCTGTGCGCCATGACCACGGAGCCCAGCAGCTTCCAGGTGCCGCCGCGGCGGTCCATGCGCACCATGCGCAGGATCTGCAGGAAGCGCATGCTGCGCAGCGCGGACGTGGCGAAGATGTTGCCCTGCGTGCCCGCGGCGATGACGGCCACCGAGGCCACGAACACGATGAAGTCTGCGGGGGCGGGGGTGGTGCAGTCACGGCCACCGCCAACAACCCAACCCACCCGCGCCAGACACCCGAGGTTGGGGATTCCTGAGACTGTGTGTGTGTGTGTGTGTGTGTGTGTGTGTGTGTGTCCCTTGAGTCTGTGCCAGCAGCCAGGGGTCTGGGTCAGATATGGGGTCAGGGTGTCAACCCTGGGGCTTGGAGGGTCACAGGTCAGGTAAAGGGGTGGGGGTGGAGGGGCAGGCCTTATTACCTATGACACAGAAGGGTTTTCTGGCAAAGCGGAAGCGGCCCTGCCATCCTCGGTAGCGGCAGCAGCATCCCGCCGACCAGACACGGATGATGTACTCCAGGCCAAACACCACGATCATCACAAATTCCTGTGGGGCCAGGGGCCTGAGCTCTCCCCAGGCTCCAGCCCTGAAACAGCCTGGAGTCCCTGGGTTAGGGGTGCTAGGATTTCCTCAGCCCACTTCTCCTGGAGGTTCTTACACCTGGGTGAGCCGAGGAGGATTCTCCAAGGCAGGTGGCCCCTTCCAAAGAGACTGAAATCCAAGTCTGTCCTCTCTGCCCCCACGAGCTGTCAGGGGTTTTCTCCTCGCCCCACCCTCCCACTCCTAGTCATCCCAGGCTCTAAAGCAGGCTCAGTGACATAAAGGGCGGCTGTCTGTCAGCGGTCCCCTCCAAGATGTTTCTGTCTGAGGGTGGCATTAGCACGTTGGGTCCTGAGAAGGAGTGGGACCTACTCACCTCCTCTCAGCCCATCCTAAGCCCTGGCATAGAGGCAGGAGGACCCCAACACCTGCTATAAAGCAGGAGGTGAAACCCAGAGATGGCAGCCACCAGCTCAGGGAACACAGCACAGCAAGCCACGCTCTGAGCCGCAGTGTAAGAGGCCTCTCTCCGATACGGCCTCCCTCAGACAGGGACTCTGGCACTCACCAGGATGAGGAGACACTCATTGGCAAGTTCCTGGTGCTCCTGGATAGTGGACAGCACGGACAACACCAAGCAGGTGAACACCAGCAAAAATCTGCAAAGGCAGCACGAAGGGGAGGGTTAGACTGCTGGGCGGGCAGAACGGCCAAGAAGCCTCGGCGGGGGGCTGTGGAGTCAGAGGAGGAGGGAAGCATTGTTCGAGAAGCTTATCTGCAGAGCAGGCTGAGGGTTCAGAATTGGAGTGCCCTGGAATCCTGGCTTGTACTGAAGGGAGAAGGAGAAGCCCCCAGGCCCTTGATGCAGGCTGCAGCTCAGAGAGGTGGCCACTCAGCTCTGAGAGGCAGGTTGATCTGGACTGGCCCAGGGTCCCACTGTCAGGTGCACCTCCAGGCTCAGCCATTCACAACCTCAGCCCCTGGTTCAGAGGCTGTCTTGAGAGAAGCGCTCCAGAGATTGGGGGAGGGGAAAGGGAAGGCCAGCAGCTGAGGGAGGGAGGGAGGGACCCCCATTCCCTATGACACCTGAGGTGGCAGAAGCATGGCTTCCTCTGCAGAACGGGGTCAATTGCCTCTACCTTTGTGAGCGCTGAAGAAATTACATAATCTGGTAGTTATGGAGGGAAAGGGGACTAGGGAGAACAGGTAGAGAGAGAAGAATACAGAGTGCAGAGGGGAGAGAGTGTGAAGGGAATCAGGCATCAAGGAACTATGAGGTGGAGGCCTGGAACACCCCCCCCCCCCCACCCCTGAAGGAAGTGGGAAGCGACTGAGTGGCTCAGAACCAGATGTTTGATGAGGAAGGAACTTTAGAACCCAACTCTCCCACCACGCCCCAGCCCCAAGTTCACACATAAGGGAACTGAGGCCCAGCGAACAAACTGAGGCCAAAGGTTGCTCAGTGTGTCCAGGATGAGGTTAGAACCAGGTTTCTAGTGTTTCGGTGGATGGGCAGAAGGGAAAGGGCATGAGGACGGAGCTGTGGCCCCCGGAGGAGGCAGGATGAGGACCAGGGCTGCAGATGCAGCAACAGGGAACGCTGGACTCCTGGAAGCTCTTCTTTTTGGGATGGGGTGGAAGGGGGGGAGGGAGTGGTTACAGGACATGCATGTGTCCTGGAAGATACACCTGAGGGAATGGACTTCTCTGGAAACACATCCCCTGTGAATTGACCCACAACCCTCCCCCAAATGTTCCCAGAGTCTCCCCACCCAGGTCTGCTGATGCTGCATTCTGCCTCAAATACCTCACCATGGTAGCCTGCTGAGACTGCTCCCTTCCCCCACACAACTCCCGCAGCTCCCAGGAGCCCTCTGGATGTACACCCCCCCTTCCCCCTCTCCCCCTCTTCTCCTCTGCAATGCTGGTCTCCCTGTATGGGGCCCAAATCACTTTCAACATAGCTTTGTGTTCATGTTTCATGGTGACAGGGGCATGGGCTAGGAATCAGAGAGACCTGGGTTCGAATTTCGGTCCTGCCAGGTGTGTGGCCCTGGGGAACTCACCCACCTTCCCGAGACAGTCTCCTCATCTGTAAAGCAGGGACTGACAGGACAAAAACATGGAAAGGGTATGGCTATCCCCTGACCCACTTACACCTCCTTGGATAGGGGCTTCGGGCCTGCTTGGAGGGCAGGTATAGGGCTGCGTCCCAGCACATGCCCCTGGGTGGAGGAGGTAGGTGGCAGATGTCAATAAAGAGTTTTGAATGAATGAGGGAGGAGGAGGCCTCCTTGGCCAGTTCCAGACAAGAGCCAAGTCATCGAAGACATAAGGCACGGTGCTCTCCCGCACCGCCTCCTCCTGTTCAATAATTAACCACTGAAAACACAGCAGCCACATCCACTGGGAAGAGAGACTGTTTCTGACACAGAGAAGAGGGTCCTCCCTGAGGCCTTCTCATCCAGCCCCCTCCTCTAGGAAGAGCTGCAGCCAAATCTTGATGGGCCTTTACCCCACTGCTGGACAGTAATCCCTCAGTCCCATTGCTCAGCCACTCTAGAGGCTGCCTATTGGGTATTTCGAAAAGTTTTTTTTTCCAACATTTTTCTTTCGATGCCAATGGGTACCCATCTATAAATGTCCACTTTACAACAAGTTAATTTTAAAAAGTAGCTTATAGAACCTTACGGGCAATGTAATAAAAAATTTTAACATGCAGGTGTCTTTTATATACTGTACTAGAGGCCTGGTGCATGAATTCATGCACAGATGGGGTCTGGCTGGCCCAGCTCAATTGGGGCTGATTGGGGCCTGGCCAGCATGGGGCAGAGCAGGGAATGGGAGGTCAACCAGCTGGCCTTGCCCCCGTATTGGGGGTGGAGGGGCAAATTGGAGGGGAGGGGGCAGGCAGCTGGCAGGAGGGGAAGGGGGAGGAAGGCAGTTTGGCTGGGCGGGGGCCTGACTGTAGCTGCAATACACATCAAAGCAACTGGTTGTTCCATTGTTCTGCTCACTTAGCTTTTATATATATATACTAGAGGCCCCTTGCAGGAAGATTCATGCAATAGGGCTTCCTGCTTCGGTTTCCGCTGCCCCATCTGCTTCCCTCCCTTCTCCGAAGTTCCTTCGGCTTTTCTCCCTTCTCCCTGCCCTGCCTGCTTCCCTTTCTTCTCTGCCGCCCCGCTTGCTTGCTTCCTTCTCCACAGCTTCGCTCCCTTCTTGGTTTCTTTCTACGCTGTCTTCAGTCTATGCTCTGGCTGGATATGTAAATTAACCACCATCTTGGTTGGATTGATTTGCATACTCGCCCTGATTGGCTGGTAGGAGTGGTTTGTGGGTGTAGCAAAGGTACAGTCAATTTGCATGTTTCTCTTTTATTAGAGAGTATATGAAGAGTCAGTGGGCGTTACCGAGTTACCTCTGGGTGGCAAAGTTAAGAGTGACTTGGTTTTTGCTTCTCTGCATTTCATAATATTTTTTTTAGAATAAATATGGGTATTCTCTTGCCTATGTAACTTGTCTCCTGAGCCCATTTCTTCTACAACTCACTTCTACCTCTATGACTTTCTAAATAAACTTTCTCTCACGGTTTGAGTCTTGGCTCTGAATTATTTCTTAGCCTGAACTCAAGCACGGAGGTCCAGTCTGACTCCTTCAGTTTAACACCTGGTGCCATTTCACCATCAACACATGCACTTGGGGAATTCACATAAGCATGAAAATTCCAAAGACATAGAACAAAATGAGGTATAAATGTCAGTCAACACTAAGCAGGGAGAAGTAATCCACAGGGAGATGAGTTATTGTTTAGCACATCGAGCCATCCTGAAACAATAGGTCACAAAAATGACTTTGACCAAAGAGTCTTTCTAGGCTCTTCCTGTCAATTACACCTAATATTTTAGATATTAAATACAGTAACTCATCGAGGATGATGGCTCCCCTCCCGGAGCAAGTCCATTGTCTAAATTCCTTTTAGGCAATAAGGTCAAAAGGTTCTTCCTGAGCCTTCTGGGCTTTTAACGTTTTTCGCTTGAAAGAACCTGCATGCTAGAGTAGCACATCTTGGAATGGCTCATCTGTACCCCTACACTTACAATGTAAACAACTTTATCAAGTTTTGAATTAATGTCAACTCAAAAACTGACAGTGTTCTAGCCGTTAAATATTAACATTGTGGACCCAGAGAAGAAACGTTCATTTGATGTGAACCCTGAGAAGGAATTTATCTGCTGGAATGGACTTCTCATGGTCAATGGAGGGCCAAAATTTCATAAATAAGAGCCTAGCAGGGATTTGCTGACAGGAACTCGTCACATGGAAGGAAGGAAGGAAGGAAGGAAGGAAGGAAGGAAGGAAGGAAGGAAGGAAGGAAGGAAGGAAGGAAGGAGGGAGAGAGGGAGGGAGGGAGGGAGGGAGGGAGGGAGAAGGGAGGAAGGAAGGAAGGGAGGAAGGAAGGAAGGGAGGAAGGAAGGAAGGAAGGAAGGAAGGAAGGAAGGAAGGAAGGAAGGGAGGAAGGAAGGGAGGAAGGAAGGGAAAGAAAGAGGTAGTCACAATCTAATATAAATTTAAAATGCATTTCCTTAAAAATACAAATGGTGAAAAACCCACTGTGAATCCTCCCCCAGCCCTTTACACAACAGTCTTCGTCATCAAGCAGGTGTGTGTGTTTGGGGGCGGGGGGAGGAGGTGGGCAGGGGGCGGCAGGGGAGCCTCTCCCCAGAGTCCAGCTCACATGTCCAACTGCCTACTCAACGTTTCTCCTTGGATGTCTAATGGCCTCCCAAACCAAACGTGTCCAAAAATACACGCTCAGTTTCCCTCAAATCTTGCTCCTCTCCAGTCTCCCCATTTCAATAATGGCACCACCCAGGGCAGGGGTCCTCAAACTTTTTAAAGTGGGGGCCAGATCACGGTCCCTCAGAGAGCTGGAGGGCCGGACTATATGAACTACTAATTCCTACTGTAACACCTCGGCTGCGCTCACTGCCCAAAAAACCTGGCGGGCCAGATCAGACTCCTCTGCAGGCCGCATGTGGCCCGCGGGCCGTAGTTTGAAGACCCCTGACCCAGGGGCTCAGGCTGCAGATCTGAGTTAAGCCTTGATTCTCTTTTTCCTCACCCTCCACGTACTGTCCTTTAGAAATTTCCATGGGCTCTACCTTCAGAATATATTCTTATGGAGGCCACGGCTCACCACCAGCCATCACCTCCTGGCCCCTGACTGGTCTCCCTGTCTCCACACTGGCCCTATTGTCACCACTCTCTTCCAAGCAGCCAGAGTGATCTTCCTGGGATACAAAGCCAGAAGCCATCATTCTCCTCAAAGCTCTCCACTGACCTCCCCTGGCACTTCAAGGGCGAAGTCCACCCCCTCAGCATGTCCAGCAAGGCCCTCTGAGATCCGGCCTGCAGCCCCACTTCTTCAACTTGATCTCCCCTTTCAACCCTAGATCACTGGGCTCCAGCATTCTGCTGTCCTTGCCCTTCCGGGAACACACCGAACGTATTTCCGCCTCCAGGCTTTGCACTTACTTAGCTGTTTTCTCTGCCTATTTATTGCTCCCTTACTCATCCAGTTCTGTTCAAACATCACTTCCTTGGAGTCCCCAACCCCTCCCCCCTCCAAAATAGCAGTTCATCTGCACTCTCTCTCCCTGTACTCTGCTTTATTTATTTTTCATAGCATTGTTGAAAGAATAAATGAATAGCAGAGTTACATGTTAAACAAACACCAGGACACCATGCCATCAAAGCCCCCAGTTTGTACCCACTGAAGAGGTATCCAAAGCTTTTAGCACATCCATCTCTGAACAGTCAGTCTCCCCAACATCTTCATGAGAAGGGAAGAGAAGGCAGTCCTCTGACCCCGACCACCTCCATTTGATAGGTGCTGTTTAAAAAGCCCCTGCTGGCTGGTTTGGCTCAGTGGATAGAGCCTATGGACTGAAGGGTCCCAGGTTCGAGTCCAGTCAGGGGTACATGCCTGGATTGCCGGCTCAATCCCCAGTAGGGGGCGTGCAAAAGGCAGCCAATCAATGATTCTCTCTTATCATTGATGTTCCTGTCTCTCTCTCCCTCTCCCTTCCTCTCTGAAATAAATAAAAATATTAAAAATAGCCAAAACTGTTTGGCTCAGTGGACAGAGCATCGGCCTGCGGACTGAAAGGTCCCAGGTTCGATTCTGGTCAAGGGCATGTACCTTGGTTGCTGGCACATCCCAGTAGGGGGTATGCAAGAGGCAGCTGATCGATGTCTCTCTCTCATCGATGTTTCTAACTCTCTATCCCTCTCTCTTCCTTTCTGTAAAAAAATTAATATATATATATATATATATATAGCCCCTGAACTTCACCTCCCTCTGCCTTTATGTGCTGGGTGGGAGTTTCCTCAACCTAGATGCTCAATACAGCCAAGCAGATGCATTTGGCGTGAGAGAGAACATCCTGTGTTCTAGGCACCTGCATAACTGTTCCTATCTTCCAGATGAGGAAACGGGGCCCAGGAAGAGACACACTTGCTCACGATCACACAGTGAATCAGTGACCAAGCTGGGGCTAGAAGCCAAGCTCGGGCTGACCTCCAAGCTGCCTTGGCCTTCTTGAGGGGGTGCTCACACAGACTTCCACTCTTCGGACAGCAGAAGAGAGATCAATGTCTGGAGTTTAGGGACGGAGAGACGAGGGAAGGAGCCCTAAGCTGGGGTGTGATTGTGTCTGCCAGAATCAGAGTGTGGCTTCATTCATGCAACAAATAAGGTCTGCAAGGATTGTCTCTGGCCCCGTCTGTGGCCTCAGTTTCTCCATCTATACAAGTGTAGATGGCACACAGGCGCTGGCTGACTTGGGCCTCTATAACCGCCCCATCAGAGAGGCCAATCTGGCAGCCACTTTCTGGAGCATCTTTGCTCATCATGCCTGGCAATGTGGATCCCTTGCCCAGCCCACGAGGCAGAGCTGGGACAGGCGGGCGCTGCCAGGCTGGCTCTCCCTGGCTGGGGCTTATAGTGAGACTGATCACAGCCTCTCCTCCCGACCCCAAACCCCACTATTCTGTGACTATCCCAGTCATTCAGGATGGCAGCAAAGGAACAAGCAAATGGTTTGCTCAGAACTGTTGTTCTCAAACTATAGCTGGCATCAGAATCACCAAGAGGGCTTGTTAAAATGCTGATGTGTGGGCCCCCCTCCTAGAGTGTCTGTTTGCTTCAGTACGTGTGAAGTGGGGCCTGAGAATTTGCTTTCCCACAAAGTTCCCTGGGGGTGCTAATGCTGCTCTTCTGGGGACCACACTTTGAAAACTCACCGACTTGGCTAATGGGAGTGGTTATGGCTGACCAATTATTAGCTACCTCAAGGCTTTTTAAACAACTGTATTCACTGCCTTATCTGCCTCTCTTCCCCCTACGCTCCCAGCCTAGCTCACATCATTGTCCAGAAGCAGCCACAGAGCAGGGGAGCGAGGGAAGTCGTGCTGGGGAGGCGGGAATCATGCCAACATTGGCTTTTCCCTGATTCCTCCGTGACCCTGTAACCGCCCCTGCTGGCCCAGGGTCCCTGCTGGCCAGGCGCTGTGCCAGGCCCTCTGCATGCGTATTCTCCATCACTCCTCACCACCTACAAAGGCAGTCTCGTCACCAACCAAGGCGGACCCACGAGGACCTGGAGGCTCAGAATGGTGCGCTATGATGGTTGTACAGCTCTACAAACATACTAAAGCCATTGAATTATAATTTTAAAGGGGGGAGGGGGGTTATGGTGGGTTATTTCAAAGGGAAAAAGACAGGAAGAAAGTTGCATTAAGTTGTCCAAAGTCCACCAGGACCACCAAGCCATATTGCCTCTCTGGGCCTCAGTTCCCTGTCTGCGAATGAGGCGGGGTGTCAGCCTTATGACTCTCCAGCAATGGGGTAGAGGGAGAAGGTCAGCCCTGAGCTCAGTTCCAGATTCTCTGAGATGTTCCCTGAAGAAACAGATGCTGGAGGCCAGACACTTGGGGATATGGTGTGTGTGGGGGGGGGACGTGGGGGAAGGGCGGAGTACACAGCAGAAAAGAGGTTATCACCTAGCCTCTCAGAGCCACATTCACATAAGAAACTTTAACTACTATCCCAGACTGGGAAGGAACAGCCAGCAAGACAGAAGGGAACCAGGAGAGGGAGGTGCCAGGCCAAGAGGAGAAAGTGTTTCCAGGAGGAGGGCATGGACGGCAGTGTCAAATGCTGCCAAGAGGTCAAGCGAGATAAGCCTGAAAAATGTTCATGGAAGTTGGTCACTGGGTGCTCGGCCAGGGCAGCCTCGGAGGAGGAGAGGACCGGAGCAGGCCCAGCGGGGTGGGGAAGGAGAGGGCCAGTGAGGACGTGGAGACGGAGAGTGGAGGTATAACTATTTTAAGAAGTTTGATGCAAAGAGTAGTGGCTGAGATCGGTAAGCTGGAGAAGGATACAGAGCACAGGGATTTTTTTTTTTTTTTTTTTTTTTTTTAACACGAGAGAGGCAGATGGAAGGAGAGAGGGGGAAGCTGAGAGGTGGGAGAGAACGGGGGTGTCAGTGGGTGTTGCCCCCAGGGCAGCAGAGAGACGAAGGGCTAGTGCTGAGCGGAAAGGACCTAGCCAGCTTCCCCGGCACAGGCGGGAGGGGGGAGAGATGAGGTGGGAGAGGAGGGTGGGGGCCAGGGGGTTGACTTTCCCTGTGAAGAGGAGGTCAGGTCCGCTTGTCAGAGGTGCAGAGCAGGGTGGGTGGACGGTCTGAAGAGTCAGCCGGTGACAAGAATGAGAGGGGAACTGACCAGGCCCTGGAGAGGGGTCCCTTGGGAACACAGGACCATTATCCCCGACAGTGAAGGGGGAGGAAAGATCTAGATTATTCTAGAATATCGTAGGTGCTCCTCACATTGCACGTTTGGTTTGGTTTGGTTAGAGGACTTTGGGTTTTGTTTTTGTTTTTAAACCTTGATGATCTCAAGGGGGAAGCAGGCTGTTTAGGATGAGGGGGACCACCCCTCCTCCACCACCAACCCCATAAATCAGGCTAAAGGGAATGCAGAACCAGACCTTGCTCCTCCCTTCCTTCCTCCCTCCCCTCTCTCAGTGTCCCTCCTCCCAGACAGCCCTGCCTGTGTCTGCCACCTGCTTGGCCACCAGCTGGCACCCCCATCCAGTCTTGGGAGGAGGTGGCCCCTTCCTCAGCCCCCAGGCCAGGACCCCAAAGGCAGGGTGCTGTCTTCCCTCTGGGGGGAGGTGGGCCCAATCTGTCCCATCAGCAATGGTTCCTGGAGGGTCCAGAGGCCACGCTCTCCCCGCCTTCGGGTGGAAAAGGGCTTCCTAAGCCCCAAGCCAGAGCTGATCGGACAGAAGGGACCTCAGCTGGCTCTGGGAGGCACCTCCTGACGGGGTGCAGGGGGCCTGGAGGGCCCGGGCTCCTCTGGGAAGAACAGGCTTTCCTTTCTCTTGCAGGGGGGCCCAGGGGAGGGGCAGTCCGCCAGGCCTCAGAGCAAGGCTCTTTCCAAGAATCCTCAGGGGCTGGGACCAGAAGTTTCCCCTGATCCAGCGATTCTAAATATGGCCAAGGGAGCAAAAGCATGTGACCCAGGGCCCCACACCAGGGCTGCTGTGCGGCCGCGGCTCCTCTGGGCCAGGGGCCGGCGTGGGGGGCTCAGGGTCAGGGATGAGGTCTCCCCGGAGCCTCAGTTTCCCTGGCTGAAACATGAAGGTGAGGGACAACTCCATGCGGGAAGAAGTCCCTTCAGCCCCGTGACCCTCCCGCTGCGGGGTGGAGGGGCGAGGACTGTCCCTCAGCTCAGTTCCAGATTCTCTGAGGATGTCCCTGGGGGGACAGCAGCCACCAGTGCATAGTACAAACTATGAAAAACATGCCCCTCTTGGAGGGCCAACTGGAAAAAGGCATTCTTTTTCGCCTGAAAAAGTATACAAAGTTGACTCCTCCAGATGGCCCCATTAGGAACGGCCCTTCCCCTGGGCTGCCCCAGCCCCGGGCACAGTCTCGATTTCAGCACCACTGGCATCCTCTCGGCCAGGCCCTTGGCAGGCACAGGATGCCCGAGGACCGGGGCAGCCCTGGGGCAGCCCTGACAGCCACCCCAGCCCTGGAAAGGCCAAGTTCACGTGGTCCCACATGGCTCCACGCTCCTCTCCTGCTGCCACTGCTTCATCCAGAACTGGACACCGACCCCAGAGAGGTGCCCCCTCAGCCGGGCTCAGCGAGTCAGATCGCCTTTTTGAGAGCCACAGAGGAAAGTTGGCAGGGGTGCAGAGATGTGGGGCAGAGACTGATGCTCCAGAGCCTTCACCCCTCCTCCTCTCCATGAAGCCCACACGTGCTCCTGCCCGGATGCTCCGAAAGCCTGCCCCAGCCTCGCCGCCACAGGCCTGTTCTCCTTGGGGATGAATGAATGGTCTCGGTCCCACTGAGGTACGGAAGGCGGTGTCTTCTGGAGCGGGTGTTTCCTGAGCCAGAGCCTGGTCCAGCCTCACCTGGACCCGCTCCAACCCCTCCTCCTTGTTCTCACTGCTTCCCTCTGCCACGCCAGCCAGGCTACCTGGTGTATCAGGTAAGTGGGCTGAGCAACACCTCAACAGGAGCCAAGGGCGGGAACAAGGGGGACCAGGGGCCATCCATCCGCTCAGGGTGGTCACACAGTGCGGACTCCTCAAATAAACGGAGCGTAGGGAACCCAAGAAGGAGGCTAAGTAAGAGTGAACTAAGGGGTGGCATAGGGGCAGCCGGGGTTTTAGAAACACGATGGCAATGGAGACCCCCCCCACACCCCCCGCCCCTGCCCAGTTCCACCTGACCAGCTTCATGTGGATTTGGGTGACTCCGTTTTACATGCTGAGCTGGGTGTAAGATTTCATCCGGACTAAGAGCTTTTCGCACCTGTCATCAAGTTGGATCAAATAAACGAATAAAATTCTCTATAGGTTTGGACGTTTCTTACATCGACAAAAACGTCAGATGAAGATGGAGAACCGTTACGTGGGAAGAAAGGATTGAGGAACGTTGGTGTGGGAGTCCAGGGAGGTCCCTGTACAGAGAGTGGCCAGGGGAAACAGGTTTGAGAAGGTGACATTGGAGCAGAGATCCGAAGGAAATGGGGGTGTGAGCCATGTGGGTGTCTGGGAGAAGAGGGAGACGCAAGTCGAAGAGGCCCGAGCCAGAGGGTGCCTGGTGCGTTCCAGGACGTAGTGCTCCGGAGCGAGTAAGCGAGGGGGGGCGGGAGGCTGCGAGGGCAGAGGCAGAGGAGGGGTGAAGCAGGTCATCGCCGGCTGCTGTGAGGACTCGGGCTTTTACCCCAGGTCACATGGGGAATTTCGTGCAGGGGGGAAACATGATCTGACTTACGTTTGCAAAAGATCACACAGGCTGTTGAGTGGCGTGGGGAGGGGCCAAGGGAGGAGGCAATGATATCTGTCAGGAAGCTAACAGTATAAATCAAGTTAGAGATGATGGTGACTTGTGCAAGGGGGAAGTGGAGGGGGCAAGAGGTTATCAAACTGACTACACTTTGGCACTGAAAAATCCCTTAGAGTCAATCAGCCACCTTGTTTACTATGTAGATGGGACACCGAGTCCCAAAGAGGGACATGGCCTACCGGTGATCGTACGGTAGATCAGAGACAGAGCTGGGTCTGGGCCCAGATTTCCCACTTCCTATGGTAATTTCTTTCCTCTTTCTGTAGAAGGACCCAGGCTCATGCCCCTCGCCCCCACCTCAAACATTCCCTCCTCTTGCTGCCCTCCCTGCTGCATGTGACAGGGTGGCACTGGGTTCGAGGATTGGCCAGGCCTCCAGCTACTTGAGCCTGGCAGGGGTCAGGGTCACCTCTAAGGAGCCTTCTATGCTCTGAATCAGCAGAACCTGTGCAAAGGGGGGAGAGGGAGGAGGGAGGGAAGAGTCCAACCCAGGGAAAGAGCTTAGTCCCCACCTTGGTTCTCGGCACTCCAGGAGCAGAGAGGGCACACCGAGAGCTGACAAGGTGGAACAGGATCTGCAGGGGGGGCTGGGCCCCCGGGAGAGTGCAGGCCCTAAGACAGCTCAGCCTGCGAGTCCTGCAGACTCAGCCATTGAGGATCCCCCGCCGTGGGAGGCTTCGGGGGCATGATGGGAAAGGGGCATTTCTATGCCTTTGCTACTAATAAGCAAAGCAGCATGCAAATTCGCAGGCCACACCTGGGGCAGTGGGTTAGAGCTGTCCCGAGAGCCTTGCTTCTCGTTGGAACCCCAAGTCCAGGACCAGCCAGACTGAATCCAGCAAGACTGACTCCCATGTACTCTTTCAGCTGGGGAAGGCTTGCTGTGTGACCTTGGGCCAGGAGAGCAACTTCTCTGGGCCTGTTTCACAGCCAAGGTGGAAGGGTGGGTAAGAGGGTCTGAGGCTGGATGCTGGAAGCACACGGGCAGGCCAGGGGAGAGGCTGCCCAGCCTGAGGCTCCAGCCGGTTCAGAGTCCTCTAAAAGGCAGCAGCCTGTGTGGCGGCTCTGGAAGAGGTGTCAGAGTTGGCGACAGCAGAAGGGGAGGCACAGGATGTGGGCAGAGCTGGGCCTCTGCATCCATGGGCTCTCTGGCCTGACTCTGTCAGCACTCAGCTGAGGAGCTGGGAAACCACGGTGGTGGCTCAGTGTATTCCTCAGCCTAAGGAAGGGGTGAGGAAGAAGGGCCCTATTTTTTGCTGGTCCCTCTGGGACTGGTGATTTCAGCTTCCCGAATGGGAAGATGCCCTGGGCAGCTCCTGAAGCTGCTAGTCCGGCGGACTTCTGAGTCTCCAGAGGAGGGTCTCTTACGTTTCATTTGCATGGTGCTCCCTTCCACCTCCAAACCTCCCCTATAATTGAATATATAAATGACAGCAAGGAGGAGTCGGGGTAGACCAAAGCAGAACTTCCAGGAGCTCATTAACCACAGAAAGACTGTTGGGGTCAGGGGAAGGGGACCGAATGCACTTCTCCCAGATACCCTTTCCCACCTCTTCTGAGAGACAGACCCCTTTCAGAGCCCAAAGAACTGGCTTGAATTCAGCTCTGACCCTGGCCCCTGCCAGGCTCAAGAATTCAGCCTGGGCTGCCTGACCCTGAGCAAGTGGACTGTCCCTCCCTGGGACTCAGTTTCTCTGTCAAGGATGCCGATGAACCCTGGTGTCACAGTCTGCAGGCAGGGGCCAGGCCGGGAAGAACTCCCGCGCCAAGGGGCTGGGGAAAGGCTTGGGTTCACTCGGGGACGCCGGGGAGGCTGACACCAGGCGGGGCTCCTCGGGGGAGAGGGAGGGGATCCTGGAGGGGAGGGCTCCTGGGGACTCCTCCCCCGGCACGGCCTCGGCCTCCTTCCCCGCAGGGGCCCCTTCTCTCCCGCCCAGGCGCCCCCGCGGTCTGCGGCCCCCGGCCCCGGGGTTCGGCGCGGGGCGGGGCAAACGAGAAGGGGCGGGGCCGGTGGGGCGGGGCGCAGCGGTGGGCGGGGCTCCGGGCCGGGGAGGGCGGGGATTCGGCGACACCCGGCACCGCACGCTGGAGGGGCGGCGCGGCGCGGCGGCTCCGGTTACCTCCCCGCGGCCTCCCCAGCCCGCCGGCTTCTTTTTCCGTTTCCAAATTAACAATTGAAAACGCGGCGGCCTGAAAGGCGAGCAGCGGGCCAAGCGGAAAGTGTGAAGGTGCCGCCGCGTCCCGAGGACGGGGGCGGGGAAGGGGGCGCGATGAATGCCCTTCTGCCCCGGGGCTCGCCCACCCACCCACCCACTCCCGCTGGGTGCAGGACGGGGTGCCCCGGGGCTCAGGGGCGCCAGGGCTCTCAGTCGGGTCCTCCTGGCCTGATCCGGCCCCTGGTGCTGCCCTGGCCGGTGTCGCAGCACCCAGTGCCCAGGCTCAGGGTGGTGCCAGCCCCCCAGAGGGGTCCGGGAGGCACTGAGGCTGGATTACCGCCCTGGAGGCTGAGTGCCCAGGAGGGGCCGGTGCCAGGCAGCACCCTCCCAGCACCGTCCTTAAGGGCTCCCAGCAGCGTCGGGGCGGTTCGCGTGTCACTTCACCTCACCGAGCCAGTCATCGCACCCCGAGCCAGTCATTGTACCTCACCGAGACTCAATTTCCTCGTCCGGAAAGCAAGCGGGGAGGGGAGGCAGCTGGCCATAATGAGCTGCTTGTGGGGAATACATTAAAGGAGAAGGTGCACGAGGCTGGCACGCAGGGGACACCATAGGCAGTTGCTATTATTATCTTTTGCTGATAATGATGATGGTACCGTGTCCCTGGCCTCTCCACGGATAGTCAGAGGAGCTGTCCACCAGTGGGCCATGCTGGCGCGGACTGCCTTTCCCTCGCTTCCTTAGGGCTCCCCAAGGTCCTGATTGGCAGAGAAACTGAGGCCAGTGAGGGAAGTAAGGGGCTTCAAGTGCATGTGAATGAAAAGAACTAGGGCCCAGGCCTCTTATCGAGGTGGTCCCTGGGGTTGAGGCCCTGGGCCTCAGGCCCCTGTCCTTAGTGCCCTGAGAGATGAGTGCTAATGGCCAGTCAGCTGGAACAAATGAGTGCGTCACAGAGGGGTCTCCACCCTCAGGCACCCAGGGCAGGGACCAGAAAGCCAGAGGGTGGGTACTGCCTGGCCTGGGTCCCCCAGAATCTAAGTTTCTTAAATGCAGCCACTTCATCTCTCTTGTTCACCACTATCTCTCCCACACCTGGACTAGGGCTTGGTGCATTGTAGGTTCTCGGTAAATGTTTGTTGAGTGAACGAATGAATGAATACATGGGTGAACAGATTCTTTCACAATGCGGTGGTCTCCCACTCCACCACCTATGCAAAATGGACTGCTTTGTTGGGTGGGGTGCCCCTTTCCCCAGCGTGGAGACCCAGGCAATGGAATGATGAGAGGAGACAAGAACCAAGACAGAGTACGGGAGGAGGAGATAGAAGATGTTCTAGAAGGCAGAGTTGAGATCACCTCTTTCTTCCTAGACTCTTACTTCCCACTCCCGTCCGGCTATGGGCTCACTCCATTCCCCCTCCCTCCAGCCACCTCTTCACTGGCCACCAAATTCCAGATCTACCCCCATTCTACCCCCAGTCCGTTTACCTTGCAGTCTGAGTGCCCCTCTCAGTCACAATCCTACAGAGTTCCCTTGCTGTTTGCACTGTAAACTTGTTAGGCTGTGTAAGCTTTACGGCCAAAAAACCAAGCTCCTCCGCTCAGCATGAGGTGCACCCACACTAAGCCTCAGCCACACTGCACCCCTCCATACCTTGTACATCTCCACCTGGGTGGCTCTCCTGTTCTCTCCTCTCCTGGGGCAGCCCCCCTTCCTGCCCGGCCCCGCCCTGATCTCTGATCTGCTGTGGAGAGAAGTGTGCTCTCCGTCTGGTTGAGATTCCCAGCCCCCTCCTTATGCTGAGGCTGTTTCTAATTCCGTCTACCACCCACCACCATCTCATTAGGATCCATCCACCGCGGGCAAGGCCAACTCTGAACCCCACCCCTACCCCAGGCTGGCCTGGTGGATAGTCAGACAGTACCTGGGAGGGAACAGAAAGACCCAGGTTGCGAGGGCCTTGGGCGCTAGTGAGTTGGGTTTCTCCCACTGTCCTGTGAAGACCAAGAGTTCTGAGAAAGGGCTTCTGGCTTAGGGTTGCTACAGAGGTGGGTGGGTGAAGGGAGGGCTGATGTGAGCCCACCCCAAACACTGACAGAGCTGGGAAAGAATACAAATGTAGATCCATCCTATATAATAAAGAGGCAATATGCAAATTAACCCTCAGGCCCTCACAAGATGGCTGCCTACCACCAGGCTGGCAGGGGCGTTAGTAAGGGATGACCAAACGATTGAACAGCAGGCTGCATGGGGTGACCAGACCAGTGGGGGTGGGGAGGAGGGTAGTTGGGGGCAACCAGGCCAGCAGGGGGGGCCGTGAAGTGTGACCAGGCTGGCGGGGGGGGGGGGCAGTTAGGGGCAGCCGAGTTGGCAGGGAGGGGGCAGTTGGGGGGGACAGTTAGGGGTGATCAGGCTGGCAAGTGGGGGAGAAGTTAAGGGCAACCAGGCAGGCAGAGGCTCAGGATTGTGAGAAGAATGTCTGACTATTAGGAGCCGGAGGTCCAGGATTGTGAGAAGAATGTCTGACTGCCAGTTTAGGTCTGATTTCAGGGATCGGGCCTAAGCCGGCAGTCGGACATCCCCCTAGAGGTCCCAGATTGGAGAAGGTGCAGGCTGGGCTGAGGGAACTCTCCCCCTCCCCCTTGCATGAATTTTGTCCACCAGGCCTCTAGTATACTATAAGTCTAAATATTCAAGTTTGAATCAAGCTAACAAGCTATTAAATAAAATGTGTCTTATCCTTCCTGACACATGTACCTTCGGAGGATGTGGAAGGCCAAGTTGAATTTAAAACCTTGGATACCTGGAGTCCCTCGCTGGAAGCTGAGGTCAGCCGCATGGTGTCCCTCTTCTGCTCCCACACGGGGCTCATCCTCACCAGGAGGGGCTTGGTTACACTCTGGCTGCCGGCCTGCTCTCCCAGGCTCTCTCTACCCTGGCTGCGAACAGCTGCCCTAGAGCCTCTGAGTGCTTACACACAACAGTGACCCTTGGGGCGATGAGGCAGGAAAGAGGCCTGTGAGAGCCCTGGAAACAGGCATGGGACTTGGCCAGGGAACTCCAGGGTTGCCTGGAACGTGTTTTAGAATAAGAAGGGCCATGTACAGGCTCCGGGTTGGTGGTATTCGGGGCCACACAGGCTGACTGGGCAGAATTCTGGGCCTTCACCCTGGACTCCACAGAGCAGCCCTACTTTGTTTTGCTTTTTTGTTTTGTTTTGTTTGTTAATCCTCACCCAAGGATATCTTTTCCATTGATTTTTAGAGAGAGTAGAAGGGAGGAAGGGCAGGGGAAAGAGAGAGAGAGAAACATCGATGTGAGAAAGACATATGGATCAGCTGCCTCCTGCACTGCCTCCTGGCCGGGGCAGGGGGATCAAACCTGCAATCCAGGTATGTGCCCTTGACCAGAAATGAAATCTGTGGCCCTTTGGTGCATGGGCCGAGTCTCTAATTACTGAGCAACACCAGTCAGGGTGTTCTGGTCTGTTTTATACACAGTGCTCCCGTGCCACTTTTCATTTAAAGAACCAGATCGGCTGCTTAAAACATTCTGCAAAGCACCCGTCTAGACCTCTTCCCTCCTACTGAACACGGGGTGCCAAGAACCACAGTCCCGTAGCCGATGACAGCATGTCCAGGGCTCAAGCCTCAGACTCCTCCTGCTGCCCAGGCCCTGGCCTCCCTGAGCACCTTTCTGACCCAGGGCCTCGCATGGACAGGCCATGGGGAGGTAGTGAGTGCCCCGTCCGGAGCTGGCCTGCTGCTGAGGCCTCCAGCCTTGACAGGGTTGCGCCCTCTCGTCAGGCCGCCCAGCTGAGGAGTGGACGGAGAGGCCCGGACCAGGCCCAGGAGGAGAGGGAGTCCTGGTATAAATAACTGTGGGGGGCCGGCATGTTTGGGCTGTCTCCTGGGAGATGGCCGTGTGTTTACTGCCCGGCGAAGGGGGGCATGGCCCACACATTTGCCTCCCTGACTTGCAGCCAAATTTCTCCCAGAAAGGGTGGCCCAGGATAAGCCCCGAGTACTCCAGCGCTACACCCCTACCGGGCCTTCCCCCTAACTCTGCTCCAGCACGGGCTCTAAACCTGCCTGCCACTGCCCTCCTCTTCCGGCCCCAGTGCTTTACAGCACTGCATTTCAGCAAGTCCAAACGGCCCAGTGTTGCCCCCTTAAGTCCCAAAGCTGCTCACATGGTGGGAGGGTGAGGAGCGTGAGCGGGGCAGGAGAAGGCCCCAAGTAGAGGGCCTGGGTGTGTGCCAGGGATCTGAGCTGGGGCTGCCGGGCATGGGGGCAGGGACGAACCTCTCCCACGGCCCTGGCCAAGACAGAGGAGGGCTGCAGCCCCCGGATTAGGAGGGTGCAAATCCCTCTCCCAGCCTGGTGCCCACCCCGTGCCTGTCATGTGCAGGGTATTAGATGGCCAGACCCCATCCTCGGTCACACCACAGCCAGCTTCTGTCCCAGCCAGCCAAGCCAAGAAAAAAAACAAAAAACAAAACACAAAACCCTCAAAGCAGGACGGGAAGTGGGGAGATCCCCTCCCCCTGGGGCAGCAGCTGCAGCCTCAGGGGCACCGAGGCACAGGGGGTGATGTGAGCTGCGGGCCAGGTTGCTCACACACATGCACACACACAAACATCCTCTGTCCAGCCAACCAATGGGTCTTGCTTGGGACATCAGCTGACTGTCACTGAGAGCACAGGCTTACATGTGAGGCTGTGTTGGTCCAGGGTCTTAGGCCAGTGAATTGACACCTGGGCTCCAGCCCCATACCGGTCATTTCTCAGCTGACTGACCTTGGGCAAGTCCTTCCTCTTTTCTGATCAATATAAAATAGGGTCATACTATCTTCCTCTAGGGCAGTTATGAGAATTCAGTGAGATTCTGAGTTAAGCCCCATCCTGAGCAGGGCATGCCTTAAAGTGCTTTGTGAACCACCAGTTGGGAGAGGGGACATCCTTCCCAGTAGGAGGTAGCATTATGGATCCAGAGCTGATGCTCAGAGTTGTGAAGAGACTGCCTAACGCTAACCAGAGGGGCCAGAGCTGCCAGCTCCGTGGCAGGGTCTTCACTGTTGTTTATTGTCATTGAGTACACCTGAGATTCTTGGGCTGAGCCTGGGTTCCAGTTCGGGCTCTGTCACCGGTGCTTAGTCCATGCCTCTGTTTCTCCTTCTGGAGAATGAAGGGGTTGGGTGAGACCGGTGACTTCTATTCCCTGCCGAGCTGTGAGAGAGGGAGGGAGAGGGAAACTGAAGTAGGCTGAGCCCCCTGCCCGGTGTCCAGGGCACCCCACCATTAGCTGAGCCAAATCCCTGGGTGTCCGCATGGGGTAGTTCTAAGGCCACTATTCTGGCAGTCCCCACAGGCCCCAGGCCTATCTCCCCTAGAGCTCCTTGGCAGGCAGCTTCTGTGCCCATACCCACCCCCTCTGCCTCCAAGGCCCCCTCAGCTCAGCCACTCACACCTTCCCCAGGCCAGGCTTTGCATAAGCAGCTGTGCTTTCCCTATAGGCAAAGTCCTAGGTTGCCAGGTCAGGTCCAGCCAGGCCTGGCAGGGTTAGTGGGCAGCCCCAGAGTTGCTGCTCAGAAGGCTGGGCCAGGAGGGGAAGGCAGAGGGAAGAAGAGGCCTAGCAGATGGCACTCCCAGAGCTCCCTGCCAGAGTCCGCTCCCCGATCTCCTTGCCAGACCCAGAGAGCTGTTTCTAAAACACTCAAGTGCCCGTGGCACTCCCATCTTCAGTTCCTTTTCCTGCACGCGGGGTCCTCCAGGAAGTCCCTGCCCCTCAGCCTGGCCTTGCTCGTGTCCCAGCCTCTTCTTGGCAGGCCTCTCGCCCCTCTAGGCTCCCCATCTCCTGATTTCTTGAAAACCTTTGCAAATGCCACATTCAGCCACACCTCTGGGCTTGCCCATGCTGGTCCGTCTTCCTGGAGTGCTGATCCCTGCTCCGTTTTGCAGGGTCGACTCCTACTCCTTATTTCTCAGGTTTCAATTTAAGCCACCTTCTCAGGGGAACCTTCCCAACCTTGCCCATCTGGGTGCTGGGGCTGGCCCCTCAGTGCTGGGCTCCTACAGGACTCCATGGTGCCCTGGCACTGCCAACCTCCCGACCCATCTCCCCCAGGGAGCAGGGGAGCATCGGATTCACTGCTCTGTCCCCAGCATCTGGGCTAGAGCATGGACTGGAGGGAAGGCTTCCCAAAAGAGAGAGAGCAAGAAGGAAAACAATGGCCCGGCTGGCGTGGCTCAGTGGTTGAGTGTTGACCTATGAACCAGGAGGTCATGGTTCAATTCCTGGTCAGGGCACATGGCCAAGTTGCTGTTGCTTGCGGGCTTGATCTCCAGTGCAGGAAGCAGCCCATCAATGATTCTCTTTCATCACTGATGTTTCTGTCTCTCTCTCCCTCTCCCTTCCTCTCGGAAATCGATATATATATATTTTATTTTATTTTATTTTTAAGAAGGAAAAAATGAGTAAATTTGGGGTGGGGGACAGGACCTTGAACTTCAGCATCAACTGGTCCTCATATCAGCCCCCCAGTAGGCAGGCCCATCAGGGCAAATTAGGTGCAGTGTGGTGCGGGACAGCAGGTAAGCTAATAGCTCCCAGATTGGACTTCTGGAGTCCAAACCCTGGCTGCACTACTAAACCCAGACAAGTTACTCAACCTCTCTGCCTCGGTCTCCTCAACTGAAAAATGGGCATAGCACCAGTACCCACCTCTCGGGGTTGGTGAGAGGAAAAGGTGAGAGAAGGCCTGGCACCTTCTCAGAGCAGTATCTGGCACACTGTAAGGGCTTAATAAGCACTCGCTATTATCTTTTTTATTGGGAATCACAGCAAGAGGGGGAGGGGAGACTCAGAGAAGGAAGAGAGGGAGGTAACACTGGAAGCCACTCAGCAGGAAGGTGTCTTTTGCCTTCCCACCCCACTCACACCCGACATATACCTTGGGTGTCCTCAGCTATCCCGCCTGCTGCAGCCCTGCAAATCCGTTCCCACCATCTTGCACCACAGACGCCCCGCACACTCAGGCCCCTCACACCACAGACGCCCCGCACACTCAGGCCCTCTCACGCCACAGACTCCCCGCACACTCAGGCCCTCTCACACCACAGACGCCCCGCACACTCAGGCCCTCTCACACCACAGAACAGACTCCCCGCACACTCAGGCCCTCTCACACCACAGACTCCCCGCACACTCAGGCCCTCTCACACCACAGACGCCCCGCACACTCAGGCCCTCTCACGCCACAGACTCCCCGCACACTCAGGCCCTCTCACACCACAGACTCCCCGCACACTCAGGCCCTCTCACACCACAGACTCCCCGCACACTCAGGCCCTCTCACACCACAGACTCCCCACACACTCAGGCCCTCTCACACCGCAGACGCCCCGCACACTCGGGCTTATTCACCGCCTCCTGGCTGTGTGGCAGCTGCAGGCTGAACCTTTAGGCTTCAGTGTCCCCTTCTGTACAATGGAGTAATGACAGTGCCTGCCTCCCAGGGCTCTTGCGAGAATTAAATGAAGTGGCATGTGGAGAGCACTTGGCGCAATACCTGGTATTGGACCACAATCTTATTATTGTGAGAGAGCTCCGTTAGAACAGAGCCTGGCTCCTGGCAAGAGCGTTATGCTGCCTTGGAGGTCCCCGGCCTCCGGCCTGTCTGGGACTCCTAAGGAGGCATCACCAGGCTGATCGATGTGCTCTTACCCGCGCCCACAAAGTCCCTGCCTCGGGGCTCAAACCTCAGGCCAGGACCCAAGGGAAGAGGACGATACGAACAGCAAAAGCACACTAAGTAAGCCCTCTGTTCTTCACAGCGCCTATAGTTACGGAAGCAGTTGATGCAGGAGGCAGCAGGTGAGGTGGGCAGGAGGAGATGATAATTGTCGTTCTACATGGACAGAAGCTCAGAAAGGTTCAGCCACCTGCCTGGGGTCACACAGCTCTTAGGAAGCAGAGGCGGGAACCAAACCCCAGCCTGCTGACTCCAGGTCCAGTGCTCCTTTACCTGATGGGGGAGCACTGATTCTGGCTGGCTCTGCCCCCTTGACAAGAGTCCTGCCTAGGCCGGTCCTCGGTGCACTCCGGGGCGGGCAGGCCCCAAGGCTCAGGAGCACCCAGTGGAGACTGAGGCTCCGTGCCTTTAATCCTTCCAGTCCCAGCCAGACACCTCCCACGCTGGGCCCAGCGCTCGGAGGGAGGAGGCCGGGAGGCGCCCAAGCCCAGGGATTTCATGCACCGGTAAAATTTTCAAAAACACTTTGGGGACTGCGTAAGGTTGTCAACTTTTTATTTTGCCAAGTAAGGACATTTTTAAAAAAATTCCCAGCCCCATCATTTCATAAAAGAAAGGACATAATCTCAGACGAGAAGACAGTCCTTTAAATGGAATAAATTTAGCTTTATGAGAGTCATCCTGTTGTCCTTATTTCGCTCGGTTTCGCCTTAGGCCACTGAAAACTGCCCCGGGTCTGCTGACGCTCTGAGAGCCACTTGGAGCTTGGGCTCCGGAGTCACACTGACGTGGATTCCTTTCCCAGCTGCACCTTGGGCAAGCTGTCATCTGGTACACGTTATTTCTCCTCTGAGCCTCAGTTTCCTGTCTGCGAAACGGGAGCAGTGCCTGCCACACAGAGGTATAGACTGGACCATGAATCTTATGACTGCGTGGGAGTTCTTAAGAACAGTAATAACAGAGGACTAAATGGCCTCGCGTTTGCAGAGCATGAGCTCACGGGAAGAGATCAGTCAAGCTCTGCTTCCCAGCCAGCGGCACTTCCCTGGTCTGACTCTGCAGATCCTGAGGCGAAGAGGGTAGGGGAAGAGAGTCCCACCCCACAGCCGTTGTTCCAGCTGCTGCCTCCCCCTGGAGTGCACTCAGGACTAAAGCCACGGGAGCTGCCAGCTCAGTGCCTGCACACAGAGGACCTAAGGGTCCTTTATCCGATTTCCCTCTGGTTGGCAAAACCCTTCTCGTCCTAACAGCCGGCTTCAATGCCACCTTTATTTCCTGGCTCAGCAAACATTCACTAATTACCAGCCATGTGCCAAGCACTGTGCTCAACCCCCACCATTCGGACCTCGCCATCTGATGCGAGAGAGCGAGGAGGAGCAGGAGCACACGGGGGTGGCCGAGCAGAGCTCCGGGGACTCCAAAGGCTCCCAATCCGGCCCAGAGTGGGCGTGGGCAGGGAGCGCACCCAGGAAGAGGTGATGCTCAAACAGGGACTTGAAGGCTAAATAGGAGTTTGCTAGATTTGCTAGATGATGGGGGTGGGTGAGAGGGGCAGGAGTTTAAGGCAGAAGGAAAAGTACCTGGAGCCTTAAATAGCACATGTGGGGGCACCACAAGTTGTTTCTTAGGTAAAGAGCAAAAGGTACTTGAGGGAGGGAGGGCGCTCCAGACTTGGGCACTGGGGGTGGAGGAGTCACTGGGGTTGAGGGGTGGGGAGGCGATGCTGATTTTGAGGAGGGGGGTGAGGAGGTGAGGTGTCCACAGCAGCTACAGGTAAAGCTCAGGGAGGAAACTGTGGGGAGGGAGGCGGTCCTCACAGAGGTGACCCCGGATGTCACAAGAGAACCCCCTCCATGGAAACGTGAGAGAGAGGAGGGCCCAGGGCAGAGGCCTGAGGGTCCCCAACATTCACGGGGCAGAAAGAGCAGGCAGAGTTGCTGACGGAACTGAATGGAAAGAGCCAAAGAGACAAGTTGACTGGAGTCAAGGGAAGAGTGTTCAAGAATGGGGAGCCCAAGCCGGGACCGGTTTGGCTCAGTAGATAGAGCGTCGGCCTGCGGACTGAAAGGTCCCGGGTTCGATTCCGGTCAGGGGCATGTACCTTGGTTGGGAGCACATCCCCAGTAGGGGGTGTGCAAGAGGCAGCTGATCGATGATTCTCATCGATGTTTCTCACTATCTATCCCTCTCCCTTCCTCTCTGTAAAAAAATCAATAAAATATTTAAAAAAAAGAAAAAGAAAAAAAGAAAAGAATGGGGAGCCCAGGGGACTCTGGGTTTGAATCCCTTCTGTACACCTATTACTATGTTAACCACGGGCCCTAATCTGTCTATCTGTAAAATAGGGCTAATATTTTTAAAAATATATTTATTGATTTCAGAGAGGGAGAGATAGAAACATCAATGATGAGAATCACTGATCGGCTGCCTCCTGCACGCCCCCTACTGAGGATCGAGCCCACAACCCTGGCTGGAATCGAACCTGGGACCCTTCAGTACGCAGGCCGTCGCTCTATCCACTGAGCCAAACCGGCTAGGGCAGGGCTAATATTTTTTAACAAAAAGAGGAGGCTGAAGAGTGTAGAGGGAGGGGCTGGCACCGTCCGTGGGCCTTGACAGCATCCCCAGGCTGAGCCTCCCTCCCTCTGCCAATCCCTGGGCCACACTCTCCTCCCCATCTTCCGTCTCTCCCGGCAGACTGCCACCGATCCCCAGAGGACGAGGACTGGATGAGTGAATGAAATCAGGGGGCTGCTCCTTCCCGCTGAGATCCGGGCGGAAGTGGGAGGCTGCTTTCCTGGGCTCTGGGCTACTCCAGCACGAGAAGGGGAGGTGGAGACGCCCCCTGTGTGCTGTGTCCTTGGGCAGCCGTGTCCTTTCTCCTGGCCTCAGTTTCCCCATCTGTGAAATGAAGCTGCGGCCCCCTGGCTCTGTGCTCTGCGGCCCCCCTGGCTGTGTGCTCTGCGGCAGTACAAATGGGAGAGGGGTGAGGGTATTCCCGACCGGCTGGTCCTGCCTGAAGGAAGGAGGACCCCAGGGGTCTGGGTCCCCATTGTGCCCGGGGACAGGTCCCTCCGGAAGAGGGTGGCAGCCAGGCCAAGGAGGGCAAGAGCAGAGGCGCTGGGGATTGTGCTGACAAAGCTGTTCCTCCTTCCCCTCCTTTTCTTCCTACCCCCTCCCCTCCCTGGGGACAGCCGAGCCCAGCAAAAAATAAACCCAAAGACGATGACCTGGACGGGCTGAGGCTCTCAGGGAGGAGGACAGGGAAGGAAGGGTGGCGGGGAGGCAGCCTCTGCCCCACCCACCCTCCACAGCCAAGTGCTGGGTCTGATCCGTTCCTCTCCCCGGGAGGCGCTATCTGCTCCCCATCCTTCCCAGGGTGAGGGCAGGGCGCCACTCACTTCACAGGGACAGTTATCAGGGACTGCACGAGAGCACCCACGTTTTGGGAAGAGTACCCCCAGGGAATCTCACTCTACCTCCTGGCTACTGGGCAGTCCCTCCTGCTATCTGACCTCCATCCCTTTTGCTTCAGAGGGAACTTTGGTCCATTTATTTCCAGCAAGCTTCCCCCCTGTCCTACCAGCCTGCCCTAGATGTCCGAGGAGTCTCAGAGTGAAGTGCCCCAGATTTTCCTGCAGGGATTGGGGTTGACCCCGCTCCACCCACTGTCACCCAATCTCCAGAAGGGGGGGGGGGGGGGAGAGAAGGAATCGCTGAGCTCCCTGCACCCTTTGCCTCCTTCCCTCCCTCAGGCGCTGCCCACGGATTCCCAGCCCAATTAGTCTGCTGCCTGGGGCTGCCCCTCCTTCCTCACCTCCCAGGTGCCAACCCCCCGGGCACACAGATCCTGCCCTGGGGACAGAGTTGCCCAGAAAGCCTGGAGTCTTGGGGGATGGGGGGCTTTCTGGGGAGGTCTCAGAGGTCTGACCTGCATCCTCTCCCCAAACCCTCAGAGCCGGGGGTGGTGGGCGGGCAGGCAGCCCTCTGGGTATCCCCGGTCTCTGAGAAAGCCAGGAAGAAGGTGCTGAAAGAACTCCCTACCCCCAATCCCACAAGAGGGGGGCAGCATCTGCTCCCATTCATCCAGAGTCCCTCTGTGCCCGGCAGCCCTGAGGGTCCACTCCCCGGTTTACCCCACTCGACAGAGGGGAGAGCGAGGCTGGGGTTGGGGTGGAGGGGGCACCTTTTCAGTAAGTATTGGGCCTGAGACCCCTCCATCTCCTTTGGGGTTCCCTGACCCCATTCCCCAGGAGAGAGTGGGGATCGCCCTCTTCCCCCAGGGGTCCCCGAGCACCAAGGCTCCACTTCCACCTCCCTGGGGCCACGCTAGCCGCCCCGTCGGACAGTGCGGCCCACACCTTGGCCTCACAGTGACACCCTCACACGCACGCTCCTCCCCGTGCACGCAGGCATGCTCACGCCCACGCCCGGACCTCCCTGCCAGCGCCTGGGAGGGAAGGCAGCAGAGGCCCCGCAGTCTCTTCGCTGTGCCCCCTCCCCCTCCCAGGCAGGGCCCACGCTCGGTCTGCCTCCCTCTGCCTCCCCAGGCCTGGCACAGCGAACGCTCTTTAACTATATTTGTCACATGAAAGAAGGAGCAGAGGAATAAAGTCCTAAGGACCCAGGTTGGAGTCCTGGTGCCGCCATGCACTCACTAGCTGTGTGACCTCGGGCAGGTGGGTGAGGACCGCGCTCCAGCCTCGCTCTAGTCAGGTGTGAAATTAGGGTCATGGTCACGTTCCAGACGCTCCTCAGAAGCGCACAAAGCCGCACCCCCAGGCTTCCCACGGCGAGCTGCTCCCCCAGCGCGCAGCTCCCACCCGCTCCCGCACACCCAGACACTCGCCTCATTGTGCTGAGCCAAGGACACCGGCAGACCGCGGCCCGGGAAGGGAATGACAATCACCACTACGATAACAATGGCGATGATGATGATGATGATGATGATGATGGCGAGCATTTGCATCAGGTGCTTTAACTCATTTAGCTCTGACAATCCTAGAGGCAGCTATTATTATTCCCTTTTTTTCCAGATGAGAAAACGGAAGCTCAGAGAGGTTAAGTCACTTGCCCAAGGGCACACAACTACTAAGGGTAGAACCAGAAATGAACCCAAATCTGTCAGACTCGGACCCCATGCACTTCACACACACACACACACACACACACACACACACACACACCGGCAGGACAGTCTCTGGAGAAATGGTAAGTCCCTCTTCCTTCTCCACTCCAGCCCCACAAATCCCACAGCAGGGGGCATAAGGAGGGGTTACCCCCAGGTCAGACACACAGAATTCCCTTCCGGGCCCCCTAGTCCACCCACATGGGTGCAGGGGAGGAAGGGGTGAGAAAACTTCTAGCCAGGGACATTCCCAGCTCGGCCTCCCTCTGGGGGTGGGGACAGGGGCAGGGCCTTAGGGACCGGCAGAGCCTTGCTCTCTCCCCATTCCCTGCGTTTTCTGCTCCCTTGACTGGCTCAGAGAACCTTCCATTAATCACCCACTCAAGGTGCTGCCATAGCATAGCCCAAGAAGAATCACGTCCTGAAACATTCCTGGCTCCAGCCTTCTGAGAGCAGAGGCTCCTGCAGCAATAGGGACTGAAGTCAGACACCAGCAGGGCTTCCCCAATGGACAGAATGAATGTTCTGTGGAGCTGGGGTGGGGTGACCCACCATGAGAAGTCTGACCCGCTCCAGTGATCCCCAAAGTAGAACTCGGGAAGGGGAGAGCAAAGGGGTGTAAGGGAGAGGGAAAAGGCTAGAAAGCAGGATGGTCTCTTCTCTCAGGCTTTCTTACAAAGACCAAACGGAAGGTCAGGGGCTGAAAAACAGCAGCACGAAACTGGAGTTTGGGTCACACGCCGAGACTTTCCCCATCACAAGGCTGGGTTCTTGGAGCGACAGTCCCCATGGATTGGGGTGAGGAAGCATATTATCAAAAGTCCTCATCTGGGAGGCAGAAGGCCTGGGTTTCTCACACAGTTCCACCCTGACCACCGAGTGTGACCTTCGCTAAGGATCTGCCCCTCTCTGTGCCTGGACACAGCCCCGGCCCACCACAGGGCTGGACAGAAGGCTCTCTGCGGGCCCGTAGGAAGGAGCAAAGACCAGCCAAGTTCTAGGAAGCCAGTCACCCTGCCACACGGTCTGAGGTGGATGCATACACAGACCCGCAAGGTGAGGATAGCCACGCCCACCTCAGCCCTGCTGAAGGACGCAGGAAGTGGTTGATTGAAAGCACTTAGCTCAGTGCTCCGCACTCCATCAGAGATTGCAGTTCCAACTTCAAGAGCCAACCCAGGTGGCTACCGGGCAACCCTGTGGTGTGGACAGGTGAAGGCAACACACCCGAGGAATGAGCCCACTCTGTTCGGTCCTAAAAGTCGAGGCTAGGGCCACAGACCCGAGTATGTGTGTGTGCAGTCCGTGAAAACGTAGGAGCATCCGTGCAATGGATTTCTGGGTGTTCGTGAGTGATATTCACGAATATGCGTGTCTACGTGGTGGTGCATGAGACAGATGGACGGGTGTGCTGGAGAGATATGTGCGTGTGCAACGAACGCCTTGCATGGCAAAAGCGTGATTGCATTGGGTGGGCTGGGCAGTTTCCACTCAATTCCACAAAATCCTGCCACTACCGGCCTCCTGTCACTGGGTGCTGGGGACAGAAGGACGGATGACCCAGGAGTGCTGCTCCTGAGGAGCCTGGAGGTGGGGTGCTGCGGAAGCTGAGGTGCAGGAGAAAGACGGCTCCCGGTCAGCCCCAGCTCTGTGCCGGCCTCCGTCAAGTGCCCTGGGAGATTTCTCCCGAGCCTCAGTTTCCTCGCCTGCAAATGGGGAGGGTGACCGCACCCGCCTCAGCCCTGCGGAAGGACGGAAGGACGCGTGTGCGGTCTACAGAGAGCACTCAGCACGGTGCCCGGCACAGGGCCCTCGCTCCATGCGCCATCAGAGACTGCAGGCCAAACTTCAAGAGCCAACCCAGGTGGCGGCAGGGAGAGGGCAGGTTCCGGACAGGGAGTCAGGGGTTTTGGGGTCTGGTCCTGTAACTGCCACTACTTCACTGTGATCTCCAGAGCCTCCGTTTTCTCTGGCAAAATGGGGCTGTCACCCGTGAGGGCCCACCTGGCGGGGATGCCTGCGGGCGGTGGGTACCTTGGCTGGGATTATTTCCAACCCAGGTGATGGGCCTCTGCCATGGTCCAGGGGAGCTTTGGTGGGCCGGGATTAGGAGCCTGAGGGCCCCCGAGCAGCCACCACCTCCTCTCCTCCCCATTCCCACAGCTTTTGACCCCAGGGACAAGGCTGCCGGAGGATGTTTACAGAGCGTAAACCTTCACATAGAGAAAGGCTGCTGGGCCGCTGGGGGCTGGGAGCAGCCGAGTCTCACAGGGGCTCGAGGAAGACAGGGCGCGGGGGGCTGTGCTCCATCCCAGCCCCTGTCAGCCTCTGACTCCCAAAGGGAAGCCAGGCTGGCCCCTGACAGGGTGCAGCAAGGTGAGCATGCCTCCGAAGGCGCGGGAAGCATCGTGGGCAGTGAGGTGCCATGGCTCCGAATTCAGAGAGAAAGAGGGCCTGGGAAGGGCTGAGGGCTTACATCAGGGGCCAGGGGCACAGGGAGGAGGCAGGTGACAAGACGAAGGGCCTGCCGAGAGGAGGAAGAGCTCGGAGCGGGGCCAGCAATCCCTCTTTCTAGACCTCACTGCGGAGGAGACAGGAGTCAGTGGTTCCCACTTCCCAGAGCCGCAGCTGCTGGGAGGAGAGGTGGACTCGGGACTTGTCCCCTGGGCAATCTCCCACGCCTCGGTGCCAGAAAAGCTGCAGGTCTGCGGGGGCCCCGTGGGGCCTGGCTAGCAGGTGTGAGGGAGGTGTCTCCTGGGGTGAATGGACCCAGCTCATCCCTCCTTCCTCCGCCCTTCTCTTCCAGGCTTTTCTGTTGGGCCCCTCCTACCATGACCAGAGGCTCTGGAAGGGGGTCAGCTAGCTGTGCTCACTGGACTCCCCTCACTTGGGCTGCCTCTGAGGGTCCCTGGGGAAGGGGGGAGGATTTGAGCAAAAGTGCCCCTGTAGAACTAAAGTCCAACAGCAGGAAGCACTTCCTGGCTCACCCAAGACCCAGCCATGAGCGACCGAGAAACCCCACCTCTGAAGCTCCTGAAGAACACCCATCCCTCGGGCTCCAACAGGCCCTTGCCGCTCACCCGGCCCTTTCCCACCCATTCCCGCGTCCCAGAGGGAGGCCAAAGGCTGGGGTTGCTACCTGCTTTGATGGTCTAGAGTTCTAAAGCTCAGAGAGGCCCAGTGATCAGCCCAAGATCACACAGCACACAAGAAGAGGTGGGGCTCCTGATCCCCCAACGCCCTTGATCTCTAAGACGAGTGACCAATCCCCTGAGATCTCGGCGCATTCGCTCCCCCAGAACTCCTAAGAGATGCCTCAGCTCTGGGCTCCTGGAGACAAGTGGTCAGAACAAGCATGCCCCTGGCCAGGGCATTCCTGGCATCCAGTAAGGCAGGATGTGGGGCAAAGGTACCAGCGGATTTAGCTCCTAGAGAGGAAGCAGAGGCCCTTCCAGAGGAGGTGAAGACCGCGGCTGGCTGGGGGACGTGAGGCAGTTCCTCCGCCTTCAGTGGTCCTTGTGAGGGCTGAGGGACAAGGCCTGGAGACTAAGGACACCCCTCGATCCCTGTGGGATTCCCAAGAGGATCCCACGGAGGGCGCAGCTGCTCCCCGTGGAGTATCCCACCTTGCTTGGGCATCCCAGGCTGCAGTGTGGGCAAGGGCACCAGAAAGCAGCCACTCTTACCAGCAGTCCCTGCCCCTCACCCCCAACCCCACCGTCTCTCGTATCCTAGCACAGAACCTCCATCACTCCCACGGCTCTCTCAGCAGCAAAGATCTTCATCCTAGGCCCTCGGTGGGCGTTGGGGGTCAGCTACTCCTAACTGTGACGCTGACCCCGAGACTAACCTCAGGTCCTCCGCAGTCTTCCCTCTCCGCCCCTGGCCTAGCCTAGCAGGGGTCGCTGCATGAAGCCAAGGCTGCCACCCCAGGAGCCTATTGGCTGAGGGTTAGCTTCCTCTACCCTCCCTGTGGACAGGGCCTCCTTTGCCAGCATCTCTCCCCTCCACCTTTGAAATTCTGTGAGCCCAGTTCGGACTGGGCAGAGGCAACAAGCAGGGACAGGAAGGCAGACAGAGCAAAAGATGATGGAAACGGACAAGTAGAAGAAGGAGATAATCCGGTGGACACTCAGATAGACAAATGGGCAGACAGGCACACAGGTAACGGGACAGGTCAGCAGAGGGAGGGACACCGGCAAGGAGAAGGACGGCTGCACAATTAGGTGGAGAGACAAATGGACAGGCCGATTTGCACACAGGTGGAAACTCCGTCTGGCAGAGGGACAGCCAGGCAGGCAGCACTGTCAGAAGCACGGAAGTCAGGCAAGGAGACCACTCAGGAGACCCCCAAGACCAACAGGTCCTCCCTGGGGGCAGGAAGAAGGGATTAACAGCAGCACATTTTCCAGGAACCGGAGGTCTCTCTCCGGCACCTCCCAGCGTCCCAGAGCCAGGCCTGGCCCTTCAACTGATATCGGTGGGGCCTCTCATGTTCCCGGCCAGACAGGCCGTCCCCCAAGACTGCGCTCTGAGCTGCCAAAATTCACTCTTTATATCCAAGAGGGGTCAGTGTTTTTGAGAGTTGTAGGAGCTGGTGAGGGGGGGAGGAGGGAGGCACAGCGTCAGTGTTTCCAAACCTACCCCTCTCCTCTTTCTTTTTCCCCTGGGGTGCCCAGAGCCAGGCCTGGTGCAGCGGCCAGGGAGCCGGGCAGGCTGGCCAGCCAGGCCGCAGGCAGACAGGGCAGCCTGCTGCTGCTGCTGCTGCTGGAAAGTTGAGGGTGGGTGGGGGGGGGGGGGGAGACTGAGTGAAGACTCAGATAAGTCAGACAGCACACATGAGTGTCAAGACTGGGGGGCTCACCGGGACCCCCAAACACCTATAATCTGGAGCCTGCCCTGGGATAGGGTGGACACCTTCCCCAGGGAGGGGTATCTCGCAGCGGAGCCCAGGTGGGAGTCCGGTGTCGGGCCAGAGCTGGGGAGACGCTGACAGACAGCGTGTGGGGGCCCAAGGGCCCTCTTTGTCTCCCGGACGCGGGGACAGAGGTGAGGACGGGGAAAGGGGAGCCCCACTGTAGTGGCTCCAGATTGCAGAGAGGATGACGGACAAGACACTGCGTGTGGGAGCACCTGGGACCGAGGAGCAGGGGTGGAGGTCAAGAGGGAACTAAGGAGTTGCCGTGGGAGAGGTCAGAAGCGAGTTGAAGTTGGGATCAAGGCTTGGGGACTGGGGGTTAGGGTCAGGCTGGGGGGAAATCAGCCATGGAGCTCAGGCCTGGGGGACGGGGTGGACAGGAGGGTCGGCCGTGGGGGCTGGGGACAGAAGGCGGAGCCAGGGTCCGGCGGCGGCGGATCCGGGGGAGTTCAGGCTCCCGGGTGGAGTGGGAGCGCGGGGCGAGGCAGGGGGCGCGGGTCGGCAAACTCACATGAAGACGTGGTAGACGAAGGCCCAGCCGCGGGGTCGCTCCAGCACGTTGTAGACCCAGTTCTGCAGGCGGCGGTAGCGCTTCTGGGAGGCCGAGGAGCGCTGGCCGCAGGCGGAGCCCGAGCCGGAGCCCGGCCCCGGGAGGGGCGCCCCCGGAGGCAGGGGGCTGCCCAGGAGGCCCAGGCGGCGCGGGGAGCCGCCCCCGCCCGCCTCGCCCTGCTCGCTCTGCACGGCCGTGAGAGCCACCAGCTCGGCGCGGGGGGCGTCCCCGGGCGGGGGGGCCAGGCCGAGGCGGCGCGGGGGGGCCTCGGCCATGGGAGGCGCCGGACGGGGGGCCGGGGCCGGGGCCGGGGCCGGGGCCGGTCAGGGCGGGGGCGCGCGCGGCGGCGCTTAGCGGCACATGGCTCGGACCCGAGGCCGGCGCGGCTGCCCGGGGAGGGCGCAGGCAGCGGGGGGCTAGGGTCCGGGCAGGGGCCTCGCCGGGGCCGGGGGCGGGCGCTCGGAGGCTGGGGGCCGCCGGAACCCGCGCTGACCGCCCGCTTCCCCGGCGACTGGGGCGGCTCTTTCCGACTCCAACTCTCTTATTACGCGCTCCATGCCGCTCGCCTTTCCACCTGCCCGGGCGCGCTGCTCACATGTCACCCTCGCCGCCCCGCCCCTCCCCCGCCGCCCCCGCCCGCCCCGCGGCCGCCTTCCCAAATCGGGAGGGAGCGAGCGCGCCGGCCCGCGGGGCGGAGGGAGGGGACGCGCGGCGGAGGCCGGAGGCCGCGGGCCGGGGCGCAGCGGCCGCGGGGCCGCCCGGGCGATGCCTGGACCCGGCCGCGTGGCGGCGGCCCCGGGGGCAGCGCGCGGGGCCGCGAGGCCGGCCTGGGGCCGGGGGCGTGCGCGGCGGCCAGGGGCCGCGTGGACCCGGAGGCCGGGCTGAGCGCCCCCGGGGTGACCGCGGGCAGCGGAGCGGGCGGGGAGCGTGGAGTTCGGCCGCGGCCGCGGGTGGCACACGTGCCGAGCGGAGTTTGGGTGTGAGCAGGCACAGAAGTGTTCGCTGTCGGTGCGGAGTGGGTGGCTGTGGGTCTGCCAGGCGGTGGAACTGAGTGGGTTGGAGGCGTGGGCGGTGGGTGCGGTGGGTCCGGTGCAGATGGGTGTGCAGATGGTGGGTGTGCAGAGTCCGGCCGCCTGGGCGTGGGCGGTGTGAGCCGTTAGCTGTGTCCCCCCGGGCTGTGCCCTTCACCCCCTGGGCGCGGTGTGGAAAGTGTGCGCTGAGCGTGTGGTTCAGTGAGCAGCTCCGACCCGCAAGGTCCGATGCCCAAGCGCTGCCGGGCTCAGTGTGTGCGGCCCAGTGGGGCTCCGTTCCCCTCCCACCCACCTCTCCCTCCTTCTTCAGGATGGGAAGCGCCCCAGGCAGGCCACCCAGCCCGAGGAAGGGTCTCCTCTGATGCAGGCTCAGGTCAGGACTCAGGGATGCTAGCAGGGGAACTCTGAGCCAGCCCCCCAGAGGCCCACAGACCCATCCAGAAACCGGGAGTCTGTCCACCACCCACGGCCTCTCAGGCGGCAAGTTCTTGGTGACCTGCCTCCTCTCTGGCTGGTGATGGGGGGCGGCCCTTTCATTCTCGTCCCCCCTCGCCCAGCACAGAGCGGTGATTTGGGTTTTCTCTCCTCCTGCCCTCTTTCCCCTGCCAAAAGCTGGGGCCACACCGGCCGCCGCCTCCCTCCCTCCGCAGGCCCTGCCCCAGGGTGAAGCTCCTCCGCAGCACACTCTTCCCGTTCCTCCGGAGGATCCCGGGGGACAGAGCAGCCCGCGGGAGGGGCAGGAGAGGGGGCGGGAAGGCGAGCTCGATTCTCAGCTGTCAGCAAAGGCGGCATTGATCTGCTGAGCGCCAGTGGGGGAGGGAGGCCAGCAGAGCTGTCAGTGCTCAGAGAGGGGGCCTCAGGGACCGAGGGGTCCCCAAGCTGGGCTTGGCAACCTGTGCACACCCCTTCACCCTTTCCCTCTGCATAGCAGGGCGTGCCTTCTGGGGTCTGATCTGAATCTCTCCCGGGGTTCCAGGGGCATCAAGGGCCAGAGTCCCGAGCTTTCATTGGGGGGGGGGGGGGGGCGGACGAGAGGAGGGGACGGTGGGTGGGGTGCCTCGCTGGCTAACCCATCCTCTCCCTATGAGCTGAAGCTAGCTAGCATCCCTGAATGTACGGCACTGCTCTCCCTGAGTCTGGGCCTCATCACACAGGGTTCATGGCAGTGGGACTAGGGTCTGGGGACCTGAATGGTGGAAAGGAAAACAGTTGCAAGGAATCTGAAGGTGTCTCAGGGTCTTTTCTTTTTCTTTTTTTAAAGATATGTTTTATTGATTTTTTACAGAGAAGAAGGGAGAGAGAGCTAGAAACATCGATGAGAGAGAGAGACATCGACCAGCTGCCTTCTGCACATCCCTTACTGGGGATGTGCCCACAACCAAGGCACATGCCCTTGACCGGAATGGAACCTGGGACCTTTCCGTCCGCATGCCGACACTCTATCCACTGAGCCAGACCGGTTTCGGCATCAGGGTCTTTTTGAGGCTCGACCTCTGTGGCAGAAATGGCGGTTGAACCCAGGTGGCCCTGAAATTGGGTCTGTTCTGGGAAATCTGACCCTCAAGCTCAGCATCACCTCTGGACCCCACACCTCCCTTCCCATTTGGGGAACTACAAAGTCCCTTCCTCTGCTTGTGAGGAAGCCTCAGTGTGGGGAGCGGGTCTCTCATCACCTTTCCCAACTCCATCTCCAGACTATCCCACAAAGGCAGGCGGAGGAGGCAGACTGTGGTTGCAGCAAGAGGGATCGGAGTTAGATCTCAGGAGGGACTTTTGTAGGGCACAGACCCCGTTTCTCCCGCAGGTTCATGTGTGATGGAGGTCAGGCCCACTTTTCAAAGTGGAGACACAGGGAAGTCTTCCCAGGGGCTGAGGGGATGGGGAAGAAGGTTCTAGGCTGTAAGCAAAGTTCAGTCGGTGTTGGTATGTGTGGAGAAGCAGTGGAGAAAGTCTGTTCCCCAGAGGCTGCCGGCTGCGTCCAGCTCCATCCAGATTCCCAAGACGTGACTGGAGAGGGGACTTTCCCCACCACAGCCCTTAATGACAAAGACGCTTTTCTGAGCAAACAGCTGCCCAGGCTTTCTCAGTCAACCTCTCTGCTGGAGGGAGCGGGGGAGGATGGGGTGCTGTAGGTTCCCGCCCTCCTCTGTCCTTTTTCCCCACCTGTTCCCGTCACCTCTTCCTCAGCAGCTTTCTTCCCACCCCTGGCCCCCAACTTCTCTGTCTGGGCACACCGCTAAATGTCCCTGGCGGGCCCAGACTCACTCGCTGTCCCACCTGGGCAAGTGCCTTCCTGGCTCTGGATCCGTTTCTCCATCTGCACAAGAAGGGGGCAGGGCTCCAGGATCTCCTCTGATTCATCACTGTCACCGTCATCCATCAATGGAGCACGTATTGATTGAGGAGGAGGGTGCGGATGGCGAGGGCTCCCATTTGCAGGGAACCAACTGTGTTCCAAGCTCTGCCCCTGCTGGGACCTAGAGCAGCCCCTTTGCACACAAAGAAGCTGAGGCTGAGAGGTACAGGGACTCACCTAAGGATAACAGCCAGTGGGTGACCCTAGATCTCTCTATGACTTGCTCTCTCGCCTGGCTGGCACCTACCTGCTGTGCATGGGGTCCTGGGATCAGTGCTGTGGGCTGAGGGGAACCGTAGATGGCTTAATCCTGTTATCTAGGGCTCCCTCCTACCAGGTCTGAGAGGGTTGAGATCTGCAAGTGGTGGGGACCAGGGGCCAGGTCCAAACCTGTCACCGACTCTCAGGGTGACCTCAGGTCCACCAAGGGCTTTCTTGGGGTGGGAAAGGGTGGCTGGCTGAAGTCAGCAGTTTTCAGACTCCATTAGCAAAGAAATCCCTTTTACAGACAGAATCATAAGGTAGCAGACCAATGTGTAAAAAGCAATCAGAGTCCCCATCCCCACACCCCTTTGGGTTCCACCCACCAGACTTCCTCCTCCGCCCTCCCCACACCCCAGAAAACCCCTGGGTTTTCTGACATTCCTTAGGGTTGCTAGAGGTCAGGTGAGGGAGACTATTGACAATGGCAGCAGGCGCCTGGGGACAGAGGTGGGAGAGCTTCGAGAGGCACCGAGAAGCACAGCCAATACTGCCTGCAGCTCACAGCGATGAGGCCCATGCTACGTGCTAAGCCTCATGTCTATTCCACCATCCCAAAAACCCCATTCTGCAAGCAAGAAGACTGAGGCTCGGGGAGGAGACTTGTCTAGTACAGCTCTTTACCCTTGTGCTATAGTGTGTGTGAATGGGCAGGTGCGGTGTGAGGAAGGGGAGGGTCATAGAGCACGGGGGAGAAAGAGCGAGCTTGGCAAAGGGGACACAGCAGGTCTTGAATGCTATGCTGAAGGGTCCAATTTGGCCTGATAGGATCCAAGGAGCTTGGCCAGGGCCAAGGGCATGCCACAGAGGCTGGGCTGTATAGGAGAGAGCTCACTCAGAGGAGTGGAGATACCAGCCCCCAGGGCGGCTGGCAGTGCCAGGCGCAGAAAGAGCACTGAACTATGAGTCACGGCTGGACTTCCTGGCTCTGCTTTTGGACTAGCTGGTGAATTTGGGTAAGTCATTCCACCTCTGCCCTACCTTCCCCGGCTGACAGGAGGACTGAAAGCAATAATGCATGGAAGCTCAGCCGGTGTGGCTCAGGGGTTGAGCATTGGCCCATGAATCTGGAGGACATGGTTCGATTCTGGTCAGGACAAATGCCTGGGTTGCAGGCTCGATCCCTAGTAGGGGGAATGCATGTGGCAGCCAATCGATTATTCTCTCTCATCATTGATGTTTCTCTCCCTCCCTCTCCTTTCCTCTCTTTGAAATCAATAAAAACATACTTAAAGAGAATAATGCATGGAAAAGTCACGATCCTGCTGGGAGCTGTGCAAATGGGAACCATTGATCTTACTGCTCTTTAGTGTCTGTTCGCTGGAGAGGCGAGATACTGTGAGAATTCCCTAGTCGTCCAGCTCTTCTCGACCGGAGGAGGGGTTAGCGTGGAGGGTGGGAAGGAGTGATGGCATCTCAGGCATTATTTCCCTGTAGGGTTCCACCTGCACTGGGAGCAGGAGGAGGAAGTGTGAGAGGAAGACCAGGCCTGCTTCCTTTCCCAACGAGGCCTGAGAGGACGAGAGAATTAGGCCGCCCAGCAGGTGAGAGGTGCAGTAGGGCGGTTGGGAGTTTCTCTCCCCCTAGATCTGGAGATGCCACTGAGCTCTCTCCAGCACAGACCATGCAGGCCTGCCCGGCCAGCCTGAGCCACAGGAAGTGAGGACAAAGCAGTGTCACTGAGCTCAGCGAAAGTGGACCCCCATTGATCCTCTTGGCTGGAGGGGGGCCCACAGGAGGAGACACCGAGGGAGAAGGGGGTGGGGAAATGAAGGTCAAAGCCATCCTTCTTGCACGCCTCCTCCGCTGCCTTCAGGGCTCTGCCTCCTGATCCCAACTCCTGGAAGACCATGCAGAAGACAACACTGCCGCTGGCCCACTGGAAGGCTCCATGTTCTCAGCGACAGCCTTGGCACATGGAAATGAGGAGGAAGGATTTTCTGAGTTGCCGAGAGTGCAATGGACAAAAGCTCCCCTGCTCCCCACTCCCCTGGCGGATGAGGGCCCGGAATGGGAGATGATGTGAGTAGGAGGGCTGCAGATTGAGGGACAGGGCCAGGAGGCCCAGACAGTGGGACAGACTTCCAGGTCAAACTTCATCAAACACTTATTGAAGTCTCTTCTCCTTAAAATAGTAAATATACAAGATAAATGCTGGATAATTAAAAACAGCAACAACAGCCCTAACTGGTTTGGCTCAGTGGATAGAGCGTTGGCCTGCAGCCTGAAAGGTCCCATGTTCGAGTCTGGTCAAGGGCATGTACTTGGTTGCAGGCACATACCCAGTGGTGGGGGTGCAGGAGGCAGCTGATCGATGTTTCTCTCTCATTAATGTTTTTAACTCTCTATCCCTCTCCCTTCCTCTCTGTAAAAAATCAATAAAATATATATATATATATATATTAAAAACAACAACAACATATCCATGCTCAAAAACAAGAATAAGTCTTTAAGCCAGAAATAAGAGGGAAGTCCAGTGGTGAGTAGTATTTGGAGCTCTGCCTCTGAGGAGGGATTCAGGAAAGGTGGTCAGAGGTGGAAGTATATTTGCAGACCCCACCAGTGGTACAGTAGGCTCCCTGCTTAAAGTGGGAACTGGGAGCGTGCTGCCTGCCATAAACAGACTAAAATAGCTCCGCCTCCTTGCTACCTGCCTTGGCTTTGGATAGAAAGAGTGCCCATGTGAGTATGATACCTCAAGCCTATCCACATTGGGGCTCAGGAGTTGGTATGCACACCATGAAAAATCCCAGGCCAAGACAGTAATATAAAAGCAAGTTTGGGGCTGGTGCACTTCCACATGGTGGGGCAGATACAACTGAGATATCATCCCTTATGGTAGCCTCCATATCCCATGGCACCGTCAGAAAAAAATGTGCTGAAAATCACTATCTCAAGAATAAACTTCACAACATACAGGAAGTACAATATCTTGAGAGAATTCATACTTAAAAACCTAGAGATAAAGAAGCTATCCTCACCATTTACCCACCATCCAGAACTGAAATATCAGTGCTGACTTGTACACATAAGGAACTGTTTGACATTGAAATTGGGTCTCAAAAGAACTGGTGGCCCAGAAAGAAACTCACTACAGACTGATTCATATACCTTTCAGCATAACCATTATTGCTTGTCTCATTTTTGATTCTTATATTTTCAGTAGGACATGATCTCACTTATCTAGAGGAAATGGTGAACAACATAGACTGATGAACAAGAACAGACCCAGAGATAAGGACCCATGGGTCAGACTGTTGGACCTCAGTGGGAGGGTGGGGATAAAAGGGAGAGATCAACCAAAGGAGTTATGTGCACACAAATGAGCCTAACCAGTGGACAATAGGGGGGTGGGGACATGAGTAGGGGTGGTGGGGGATTGGAATGGGGTGTTGAGGACAAATATGGGATGCCTAAATCAATAAAGAAATTAAAAATAAAATAAAAATAAATAAATAAAAAGAAGCTATCTGCAAGTAAGTTTAATATAGTTAAAATCTCGAAGAAGATAAAAGGATAGCATTTGTAATACCAGAATAGAAAGATCTCAAACAGGAACATGACAAGAACTAGACATTTTAGAAATGAAAACAAAAGTCACTGATATTAAACAAACAAACAAACAAAAGCAGATGGATTAATAGAGTAAATGCAGCTGAAGAGAGAATCAGTGAAAGAAAAGCTAAACCAGAGGAAATCCTCCGGAACAAATCACAGAATGAGAGATTACTGAGAGAAAAGAGACATAAAAGATTGAATGAAAAAATCCAGCACATATATTATTAGTTCCAGGAAAAAATACTGGAAAGAATGACTAAACTCTTTCCAGAAATAGGATGTGAATTTCAATATTTCAAAGGCCCATAGACTGCCTAGTAAGAGATCTTTAAAAACAAAAATACATCTAGACACCTTGTAGCCAACGTGTAGAATATCAAGGATCAAAAGGAAATTCTAAAAGCCAACAGGAGGAAAGATGGCTTATCTACAAAGGTCCAATAATTGAATTGACAGCAAGCTTCTCATCGGCAAGAACAGATGCCAAGACAATGGAATGGTATCTTCATAATGCTAAGAGCAAATAATTATGGACACAGAATTCCATACATTGCCAAGCCATCATTTAAATACAAAGCAAAATAAAGACATTTGACCCATACAAGATCTTAGAAAGTTTCTGTTCCACAGACTTTCCTATGCCGCCATCTTGGTTTTTCCTTGTGTTTTTTTTTTTAATTATTTAATTATTTAATTATTTATTTATTTTTATCTCTTTCTGTTCCACAGACTTTCACTGTAAGAGAGAGACACCTGGCTTGAGAGAGGGACTGGGAGCTGGAGAGGTGATGGGGCTTATGGAGGGCCAGGGCTGCAGAGGTGGGGGGAAGCTAGGTTCTGTTTCGGGCCTCCCCTCAGCACCAGCCAGCCAGAGTCCAGCCCAGCCAGGCCCACCTGGAGCTCAGCTCTGGTTCTCCCCTTAAGTGCCAGCCTTGCTGTCCCCTATCCTCTCTTCCTGGGCTGTGGTAGAGTCTCAGCATACAAGCTAGGGAGTAATGGCTGCCCAGCCTGACTCAGAGGGCCTTGAGGAGGATGCACTCAAGTTGCTCATGTGACCAGGCACTTGACCTCTACTGAGCCCTCTCCACCTGGGAGGTCAGATGCCACCCCACAGGGGCCTATGGATAGCTGGAGAGGTAGGACCAAGGCTAGGTCCTTACCCAGGAGCTGGGGGAGAGGGCTCTCATTCTCTGTAGGAAAGAGAATCATAAACAGCGGGGACAAGACCAATGGGGCTGAACTGGTGGGGACAGGTGTCTTAGAGCCTAGGGCTCTACTTAATCAGCTGGTGCCCTTGGGCAATTTCTTATCTTTTTTTGAGCCTCAGTTTCTCATTTACAAAATGGAGAGAATACCTACCTAATGTGGATGCAAAAATGAAATGGGATAACCCACTTAGGTTCCAAGCTTTAGGTATCTTTCCCTTCACAGAAATTTATTTTTTAAAATTCTCCATTTAAAACCCATGTGGCATTTGATCAGTGCTCAGTAAAACATGAACAAGAAAAAAGCAACGAGAGCAGAGGTAGGATGTGTGCGGTGTTGAAGGCCGTCTGTGAGGAAGGGTTCATGTTCATTTCCTTATTCATCAGTTGCTGTTATTCTTTTGGTGTCAAGCCCTAGCCTACATGGGCTCGGAAGGCACAGAGATGACCTTGAACTGGAGGAGAACCATAGGTAAGGAAGACAGTCCAAACTAGAAAATTCTAAGAGTGATGGGGGTCTCTTCAGGACCTAACTTGTAATTTTGGTCTATCTCTTCCATTTCCTTTCCCACCTCTGCCTCCAACCCAACATAAGCTCCCTGACAGCATAATCCTCGCCTGGCTTGTTTTCATCTGTCTTCACAATGTCCAAAACAATGTCTGACATACAGAAAGTGCCAAAGAAATACTTGCTGAATGACTGTGTATTTGAGCACTAATAATAGAGACTGTAGAAGTTGCTATGGGAGCATCGAAGAGGTCTTTGCTAACTTCGCTCCAGGAATTAGAGGTTTCTCAGCAAGGCCCATTAAATGGGGCCTTGATGGATGTATAGGAGATCAATAAGTGAAAAAGGACATTCCAGGCACTGGGGCCAGTACATTCTGAAAACATGGGAGTAAGTTCAGGGGCCAGTGAGTAATTGAATGTGGCAGGAGCACACAGTGCGGGAAAGGGGAGTGGAAAGACACCAAACTGGGGCTTTGGGGCCTTGAATGAACTTAAGCTGTTGAAAAGCCCTTATTAAAATCTGACCACCTACCTTGATGCAATATTCTGGAAAGGGTAGTTTTCCAGTCCTCATTGTTGCCCTAGGAAGGTACCTCCCTTCAAACGTTAAGGGTCTTCCCAGGAGGGGGCCAAGGATTAAGTGCCACTGAGAAAAGGGGCAGTCATACTTCATAAGTCCTAGTCTTGTCTCAAGTTGAATGAGGGTGAAACAAGGCATCTACCAGAAACTTGGGTGAGTGCTACATGCTGCCCCCTTGTGGCCTCAGCAGAATTGAGCAGCAAGGAAGCCAGCCAGGTGGTCTGTTGGTAATCCCAGGGGCCTCCAGTCTCCTGCATTCACCTCCAGGAAAATTATCCTAACCACCAGCTGTCCACAGACCAGATCCAATTGCTTCCTTTATTCCACATATACTCAAGGCTGGGCCAATGGGTTTGCAGAAGCAGAGCAAAAGGAGTCAGTTCACATTTAGTAAAGCCTTGTTCTCTTACACACACACACACAAAATCTTTGGCCAGAAAGCAGCTGTGTATACACAGATCAGGAGACCAATGTTTTGGTTTCAGCTCCACTCCTATTCATGGAGTGACCTTGGGAAAGTCACTGCACTTCAATGTGTCTCCCATGTCTCAATCTGCAACACAGGGATCACGATCTCTCTTCCTGTCTCCCCTGCAGGGTCACTGTGAAGATCATCAGGAGGACGAATGCTGCAAGTGCTAGGAAAAATGTTCAAAGAGTGCTCCGGATGTAAGGGGATCGTGCTGGGTATTAGATAGGGGCTGTCTTGGGCTGCACTGAAGTGTTTGTTTACACCCAGATGGGCCCTGCTGGTGGGGGGGAAATTTAAAGGGAACGTGCTCACCAAGGAAGCTGCTTGCCAATCACAACTGATCGAAACCTCCAAGTAAGAATGGAAATCTGAAGAAATGGAAACCCATTGACTGGCCTGTGTTTCCATAATAATTATGCTTGGATTTTCAGTGAGTCAAAGAGCAGCAAGGTGGGACAGTTCAGTGGCCTCAGTGTGGGAAGGCCAGTAACCCCTAGAGAGAAAAGTCGAGCTACAATGAAGATAACTAGATAAAGAGGAGGGGCACTGAACTTGGGAGCCTGAGGTGCTGCCAGAGACTACTTATGGGGAAGACTTAACTGCCTTCTCCTGGTGACAGAATCTGCTTCCCCTACCCTGATGACACTGGAGGCACCACGTATAAAACCAGGGAAATCTTTGCTTTTGTAAAAGAATGTCTTTTTTCTTCCTTTTATTGTGACTTTATTTTTTTAATTTTAGAGAGGAAGGGAGAAACATCAATGATGACAATCACTGGTTGGCTGCCTCCTGCACACCCCCTACTGGGGATTAAGCCTGAAACCTGGGCATGTGCCCTTGACCGGAATCAAACCCAGGACCCTTCAGTCTGCAGGCCAATGCTCTATACACTGAGCAAACCGGCTAGGGCTGGTGTGACTCTTACCTGGTTCTGGCTCTTTTTGCGTTGGTGGCCAGAAGCCCAGGATGAAGTGTGAGACCTAGTTCTAACTATGTAGATCTTTACAGCCAGACTATTTGTTTCCTATGATCCATTTCCTACTCAATTATATTCTTCCTAATTCTGATCTGTAATATTTTATTTCACTGTGTATGTTTTCATTGCAAGCCATCCAAATTTGTATGCATGGAATAAGGTGAAGTACTCTCCGGGCAATGACTGAAAATAAAAGATGACACCGATGTCCAGGTTGACAGCAGATATTTGGTGAGGAATTGTAAGGACATCAGGGTCAGACTTAAAATCATCTAATATTAAAGACTTTTCCCCATACTCCATCTCACACCTTGAGACAGTCCCAAAGAGAAGGGAGTTGCCCAAGTTTTTATGGCATATTACTGTCAGAGAAGAAACTGATACCTACTTTTCCTGGCAATCAATTCTCTGATCTTCCCAGACAACGGGCCTTATTCTACTTGAAAGGATAGCATGGTGAAGGTAAGGAAGATGGCTCCTCATTGGCCACTATGGTCAATAAAGTAGAATGCACTTTTTATTCCTGTTTCAATTAACAGAATACAGGCCCCAGCTATAGACCTCTTGTGACCTGCTGGTTGACAAGGGGCTTAGGCTGCCCTCCACGGCAGATGCTACTGGGTAATGCCCTCAGCAGGCATTCAGAGTGCCAGCCCATGCCAAGACAGGAGAGGAGAGTTTTGCTTGGGTCCTAGTTTGAAGAATGGAGCTTTCTCATTGACAGATGCTCTCTCTTGACCCTCAACCAAACAGGACACAATTGAATCTGGCTCATGGTGGTAGCCCAGGATGTAAGGTGGGCAGGGGTCTCTCAGGAGCAAATAGATCCTGCTGAAGTTTACCTTTAAAATTAGATGAAGACCTCAGTTTGAATTAGATATGTAGTTTCCCTTAGCTTTTTTTCAAAAGGGTCCCTTCATTCAGACACCCAACCTGAAGGCAAACAAACCTTTCCAAGCCTTTCCCAAGCCAAGTGGCCCTATGAATGCTGCCAAATACAGAACTCAAGACTCTTAATTGTCTAAAATGAGGTTTATTTCATGTCATGCATTGATGTCCATGCAGCAAAGGAGACTAGCACAATTCTTAATGCATTTAAAAAATAAAAGTATGTATGGAGGTAAATGCACAGTTCTAGTCTCCTTAGGTCCCTGGGAGATTAGGGTCTGGGAATAAAACCATCCACTCTTCTCTCCATGGCCAATGAGTCATCTCTTAAATGCAAGGATGTTCCCATGGCCTCGGGATGCAGGTGCACAGAGCTCCAGGACAGGAGCAGGGACAAAGAGAGAAGACCACGAATAAAAAAGAATCTACACGCAGTCACCTAATTTAATCGGAGGACAGAAAAGATGGAAAACCCTGGGGGCAGCAGCTGTTGCAAGAGTTAGGAGATAACATACACCCAGTAGGAGATTTGCTCCTAAAAAGAAGTGGAGGTAAAACCCCAAAAAAGAAAAACAAAAGAAATATATCTTCAACCACACTCTTCAAGAAAATGCCATAAATATGTTATTTAATATTTTCATTTCATAGCATTGGACACACAGCTCAACATATTGAAATATTGATTCCTCGGTGGGAAAAGAAAAAAAAAAAAAAAAAGGAAAAAAGGAAATAAAAAATATTGCATTTTTCTGTTGGAGAATCTCGGCCCCCAGGTGTGGGGCGAAGCGCACCAGTGTCCTAGCCTGCAGGAGGCGCTGAGGTCGGCGGGGTCCTCTGGGGAGGGACGCTGTGCCCATTGCCTGGGGCTGTATGGCAAAAATTGTGTTGGGTGTCCTTGGCCTTGCCAGCTCAGGCCCTCAGTCTCCGGTCACCTGGGGGGCCTGCCCGTCGGAGGGCTGGTTAGCTGACTGGATGAACATGGGCTGGGCGAGGTCCTGGCCGGCAGGCATGGTGACTTGCTGGATCTGGTAGAGCTGCTGCGAGGGGTGGAGAGGAGAGAGTGAGGTCACCCCTGGGAGAGGGGCATGCAGCTCCCTATGGGCCTCGAGTTGGTTCGGGGCCCCAGATACTTCAACCACCACCCACTGCAAGGCGTCAGAGGGAGGAGGGGATGTGGAGCTCTGCTGGGGTTGGGAGCAGCAGACACAGGAGGCACCAGCACGGTGTGAGGGGGTGTGTGTAGTGGGCGGGGAAGAGGTGCAGGGAGTTGCATTTCCTGTGGCTTTCACTTCTCTGGGCTCTGCCTCTCCCGTTAGCTCAGAGCCTGGAGCTTGCTGCACGCTGTTCCTCTGTGACAAACACAAGCAATTCGAACCACTGTACCAGCAGCTTGGAAGTCAGCATTTCCCCAACTCTCAGTAATCCTCACTGGCAGGGGCAACAGGATTACCCCCTCTTCCTCCTTTCCTCAGAATATCTGACTACACTGAATCTGCACTTCCAGCATGGGCCCTGCTGAGGTCACCTGGAATTAAATACTTCCTACAGCCAAGACCTGTGAGGGGTGAAGCAGATGCTCACATAGCTACTTTGCGAAGTTAGGGCCAACTGGTCATTTGGTTTCTCAGCTGCCCTCCAAAAAACCAGCCAAAACCCTTGCCACAAGAGCCCTGGCATGTGAACCTAGCACCCGGTGCTGGCAGGAACCAGAGGTGGGTGATGCGGCTCCTCTCCTATGGGCAGCAGAGAACTCAAGCTCGGGCACATCATCCCATCATGTCCTCAGGGTGACTGGGAGCATAGTCATATATGAGGGGATAGGCCGAGGGAAAAGGAAGATTCTTTCTTTGCACGGGTTTAGAATTACTGAATTCCAGGCACTGAGAGGTTGAGAGGACACAAGTTCTCTGCGTTTCAACTAATCTATACCATTAAAGAGCAGCAGAGAAAAACTACCCTAGAGAGGGAAATGAGAGACCTGTGTTCTAGACCTTATTCTGCAATGAACAGCTGACTAATCATGGACAAAGCATTTCCCATTTCTAGGACTGAGTTTACTCATCTGTAAAATGGGGATTTGGGCTATATAATGTCTACAATGCTAAAGGACAGGCACCCTGATTTAAAAACTGTACTTGTTTTAACCATTTCTGCCCACTCATTGTTAACAGAAAATAGGACAGCTGCCCTAATCATCCAAACCCATAGATGTCATCCACTAACCCTCACCGCCACCCTCCCCCAACTCCTCACCCTCTGCCCCTGCTCGGACTGGGTGTCCTACCTGTCCATCTGTGAACTGGCTGAACTGCTGCTGTCCTTGCTGGACCTCTGTCTGTGTGATCTGCAGGAATCAAGAAGGCAGAGTATGCAGGTCAGCTGCCGGGTCTGGTCCACCAGCCCACCACCCAGGAGAGGGTTGTGAAGATCAAATGAGACAATACATATAAAGTGACCAGAATAATGCCTGGCATAGAACAGGTGCTTGACGTGTAGCAGAAAAGCAAGGTTCCTCCCATCCCCTAGCCCTGAAGGCTACTCAGAGTTGGCACCATATAGAGCAGCGGTTGCCAACTGGTGGTCCATGGTCCGAAAGGTTGGTAAAACGCTGATAAAGAGGACCCTGGAACACACGACATTACCAGTCACTACCCCCTCAACAAGGTCTTTTTGGGACTCAAATCAAACAGACACCTAGCTCATTGGTGCTGACATGAGTGAGCGTAACATTTTCAGTTTAGTCAGAAACCCTAAGAGTCTTGCAGCCAGTGCAGACAATTTGTAAAACACCAGGCAAAGGAGTGAGTGGTCCCTTTCGTTCTTGGAAGGTGGGCTCCAAACCAAACCCGTATCACCCAGATTATCTGACTGACTGGAATATGAAACACCCTGGCGAGCAGGTGGCCTTGGCCCTAGAAGCCCTTGTGGCAAACCTATGAAGTACTTTTTCCGATAGTGGCCACGTGCAGCCCTTTGGGCCAAGGATTAGGGAGGAGGGGGGGAGGCAAGGAAAACATTTATCACAAGCACTTAAAATCTTAGGTGTGGATTTTTAAAGAAATTTACTGCTAAGTAGAAATGCATTGTACAATGTCAACTGTTGGAAACAGCTTGGTAGACTAGAAAGAAAACTGAAGCATGCTTGTGTGCATAGGTGTATCTATGGAACATTTGACTAGTAATGTCTTCTGTGCACATCTCTTGGAATCATTACAGCCAACCTGCAAGGTAAGGCCGGTCCTCTCAAGTGTCCTCACAATGGCCAAAAACAACCCATCAGGTCTAGGGGACACGTGTGAAAGAGCTTCATACTACTGTTCCTTGTTTTGGGTCTTTCTCCTCCTACCAGTCTATAAGCTTGAGGGCAGGAGCTAAGTTTTGTCTTTGAATCTCCCAGTGCAAATCAAGTATTCAAGAAATGTATGCAGAATAAATAAATGACCCTGATACAAATGGAAAATATTCCTCATAGATGAGATTAACTGGGCCAAGGCCAGCAGTACTTCCTTTATATCAAAGAAAGCTTCATTTATCTTTAAATTCCGTTTACACACTATTTATTTAGCATTCATTAAACGAACATTTACTAAGCACCTACTACATGCCAATCGTCACAAGTACAATCTGTTGTTATACAGACTGTGACTGCCCTCAGGTGCTCTCTTCTTGTTTCTTCCCCTCCTTTCAGTAACCGCCCCCTCCCCAAGTCAAGCTTTCTGGCTGTAGTTTCTGACTCCAAAACTGGTATCTGGGAAACCAAGAACTCATCCTTCTCATTTCCTCCCACCCCCCAGGCCATAAAAAGTTTTTGGTATCCTAGGTTAGAATCTTACAAAAGTTTATGGGCGTGTTTTTTGTTTTGTTTGTTTGTTTGTTTGTTTTAAAGCAGAGGATGAGGTACCCAAGGGTGTGACCAGTTTTGAGCTCTAATTCCATGTCAGTGAACCCCAAGGAAATTAGGGAAAAGTCCAAGTTCCATGTGAGCTTTTAATGATTCCAGAGACTATATGGAACTCAGAAGCCTTACTTCTGGCTCATTCCTCACATTTTCCCAAATTAAATCTTTGGAGAATTGCTCTACAAACTCAGCTCTGTTACCACTGTCAATAGATACATCACCAGAAATGCAACTGAGCCAGACAGATCCAGCTCTTAAACGATTGCTGCTTTTTTTGGGTATGAGGCAAAAAAGAATCCATTAACAATGCCTCTCCTTGAGCAGCACCCCTCCCCCTACAATGCTGCCCATATTCCTCAACCCCCATGCCTAGGGAGGCACTTTCAACACCTGTGGCTCACAGCCTCCAATATGCTAGGGAGCAACCTCTGGTGAAGGGTGCCTGAGGAGGTGAGGATAAAATCCAAGTAAGCTTTCCGAAGGGCACAGGAGAGCCAGAACACAACAGCTATTCAGTTTTAAAGCTGGTAACAGCCTGACAAAGAGGCAGTCTGTCAAAATGCTTCCAGTGAGACCTGCATACAGGTACATCAGGCTTTCTTTAAGTATACTTGAGACTACCCTGCCTTGCACTTCAGAACAAAATGGCGAGACACAAACTTTGAATGCAATTCTCCATGAAACCCTTCCGTGGGGTGTAGAATAAATATGCACGTGTGGAGGTGGCTCTTGCTGAAGAATAAGGTGGGCGGGAGAATAATAAGGAAGCCAGTTCCTGCTGGTCCCCAAGTCAAGTCCTGTATCCCTGGGACACATACCTGCTGAGCATTGGTGGCAAGCGTCTGGATCTGTCCCTGCACAACTTGGGTGCCTGATACAGGCTGCGCTAAACGAATGTACTGTAGCTGGCCGGTGTTCAGTTGCACCTAGGGCAGGGCAGAGACAAAGAGACCACAGAAGATTGAGTGCAACTTCAAAGAGGCAAATTTTTCATGAGCCCTCCAAAAAAGCTGCCCAGAAAAGTTCCTTTGTAATAGAGGTCAAAACAGCAAAACGTAACTTCCCTTTCCTGCAAGTCACACACACAAGAGAGAATAGTTCCCTGAATGGACCTTGAAAAAACTCCCTGAGGATCTTGTCACATATATGAAAAAGCATGGCTGCACCCTCAACATTCATTGGCTCTTAGCTGTTTGCTCAGTTTATCTTAGGATTTTATCCTAAAGGCTGTCTAACATCATCAGAATGTTTATACCTTAAGTGTGGGCCTCTCTTCCCTCCAGCTCCACACTACTCCACCCAGTTCCCAGAATGGCTGATCTAATACTGTACTGAGAACAGCTCCAGCGTCTGCCAGGAGCACAGAGCAGATGGCCGTTACTCCGAACCACAGCACTAGAATTGCCCAACTCCACACTGCACATTTCGGAAGAAAAAGCTGGCCAGCTTTACTATCTCTGTCCCCAAGAGCCAGGACCAAGGGGAGTTTGAGGGACTTTTAGGATCCTTGGTGTTCAGCACTTGCTTCTGGCCAAACGCCTCCCAAGGGGAAGCTGAATCAATAAAACCTTTCTCAGAAAACTCCATCATGGGAAACCAAACCTACAAAAATGCCCTTGGAATCCCTCATGCTTAAGATTAAGTCTCAGATAATACAATAATACCACATACTGCATTTAATTGTGTGCTAAAAGCCTTAATTCAGGCTCTTAACACTCCAGTGTACCATGAAAGTTTTAGTGCTTTGAATGTGCAGATGAAGAAAGGGCCAAGGTGTTTGCAACACAAGGAGCTGTGGCTCAGCAGAGAAGTCAGCAGAGAAGGCTGCAGACATTCACACTTGGGATTTGGGGCGCCCCGACATTACCCTCCTTGGCTGCTAGCTGCCTTTGTTGTAAGCTAGTTGTGAGCTTCTTGAGGCTAACAGGCCTCTGTCCTGGAATAAACACTCCTCTGCCTTCAAGAGTTATTGCCACTGAAGGGAACTATACTTCCACGAGGAAAATGCTGGTAGGCTGAAGTGGCTCTCCTGTGTGCAGTGTTAAATCAAACTGCTTCTCGGAAACTGCCAGCCTGGAAGAGGATTGGAACCACCCAGACTAATTCTGAAGTTCTGGTGGATCATTCCAGAATTGTCTGCTTAAGGCAAGGAGGGCCTCAAAATCTAAACCTGTAAGAATCTAGTTCAAAAGGAGATAGGGCATGATACTGTGACCAGCAGTCATTTATTTCCTGAGAAGATGCTGAGAGGAGCGGCTGGGAAGCTGTGATGCCAAGCCTCCCTTCCCCATCTCAATCCCTTGATGCAGCTTTCCAGGCAACAATGTTAAGATGCTTATGGGGATGAAGGCGTAGGAGACCTCACTGCTGAGACTGACGGCGTCTGATCCCAGGGGTCAGAGAACTCCAGCCAAGATGCACAGGATGAAAGATTAAAGTCTTGTCCCAGGAGTGGGAAGGTGTACTGAGGCCATTGCGAATTTCCATTTTCTTGCTGGGAAGAGCTCTTTGCAGAAACTCAAATGTGTACCAACTAGTTCTAAGCAGCTCTTAGAAGCTAGAAGCTCTTCTTTTTGGTTTAGAATGATGATATACTTCAGTCCACTATTACAAGATAAGTCTGGGGATCCTCACAGCTTTTTTATGTTAATTAAAGGGCACATAAGTCTACCCCTTGCCTTTAAAAAGAGAAGCAGTTTCCTTCCTGAAGGTCATCACTACTGCAAGCACACTGATGAGTTTAGAAATGCAAGCTCCTATCCAAAAACCGTGAAGACAAGGTCCTAAATTCTACTCATCTGTGCTAAAGCTCTGTGCGCCAGAGGGTTAAGAACCCTCGAGCTAGTTATCCTTTCTGGCTTAAATGAACTTATTTTGGTGCCTCCACATGAATGAAAACCATTCAAGAGAGAGATCTTGGGGTTGATGGTTAAAAAAGTGAGGCAAGGCACCTGCAACTGATGGATAGTGTGTGTGTGTGTGTGTGTGTGTGCGTGTGTGTGTGACAGACAGGGGAGAGGGAGGGAGGACGGAGAGAGGATAGGCAGAAAGTGATAGGCACAGACACAGAGACACACACTCACTCCACTTTCCTAAACTTTCTCCTGGACTCATACTCTATTAACCTAATAAGAACAGTTTCAAAACCAGAGATGAGGATACTTTTTGAGCTTTTTTCAGAGAAAGTGGTTAATCAAGTCCGAGTGAATTTCCAGATTTGCCTACATTTCATTTACAATAGGAAGAACAAGGGGTAGGAAATAGGATTGCTCCATGTCACTCACTCACTTTCTACATTTTTTGGTGGCAAAATGACCAATGTATAAATGGCAAGTGTTGAGACAAGAACATTTTTAACAAAAGAACAAGTAAAAAAGTCAACAAATCTAAGAAATGAAATCCCTCAAGGCACACAGGAAGCAGTAGTCCACAGTGAAGGAATGGGTAAGTTAAATGAAAGCCAAAAATACACTTTGCTGCAGGCTTCAGTGGGAACTAATGAATATGCAACAAGTGTATTTATGGTTTTCCCTATACACCTCCCTCTTATTCTTTGCTAATCAAAAGACAGGGCCTTTGGGCCTTGGCACAGAATAGTAGTTACAATGACTTCGGCACGTAGGTAGAGTGAGGGGAAATTAAGAGGAGCTGCCCCACAGTGGTGAACTTTAACTTGGGTTAAAGGAAAGCAGTGAGCACAGAGTGAAGCAAGTTGTGGTCTAGGGTAATAGGAATATAGATTTAAAAAATGTTTATATATATATATATATATATATATATATATATATATATATATGTGTGTGTGTGTGTGTGTGTGTGTGTGTGTGTGTGTGTGTGAGAGATATACAAACCATGCAAAATATACACATGCACACACACACACACAATTTTTTTTGTCTCTGTGTATATACAGGTATAAAATCTTTAAGTATCTCTGTTATTATGTTGAAGAGTGCCATGCAGACCTGAGGCAAGGCAGGGCTTACCGGGATCTGCTGGATCTCTCCTGTGTTTGTGATGATCTGCTGCATCACCTGCATGGTCTGTCCAGTGCTGCTCTGGGCCTGCTGGGCTTGACCCTGCGGCTGGGCCTGGACAATCTGCACCTGCTGACCTTCTCCAACCTGCATGGTCACTGGGGTGGTCTGGAAAGAGTCATGAGAAAGCTGATTGAGTCTGGCTCAGAGTCAGTAGACTTACCAAGAGGTTAATAACCAATGGTTAACTAGGAGCAAATCCTCTCCATGAATGCCTGAAGTCATGTTAACACCAAATAATACTCAACCTATAGTCCTTTGGGCTTAGAGCACTGTGAAAGTCACTCACCAAAATAAAAGGTGAAAAAAAACATAGATTTATTTTTAGGGTCATAGTACAAAATATTTGCCTAAACATCTCTATGCTTCAAATGCCACAATTTTCCCCAGCCACTTCGATTATAGTAAGGCACATATGGTACAAAAGAATCAAAAGCAACCACGACAGTTCACTTTAGAAATAGCCAAGTCAAGTCTAGAGCAGGTGAATTTGGGGGGCAAACTAAATGGAAAGTGGGGTAAGTATGAATTACGAATTTACTAAATTTGGGATCGTGGGCTCCTTTTTAGGCCTGCAAGATACTGTGAGGGAAATAAAGTGCACACTGGTTTTCACCCCATTTAAACAGCAGAGCGACCCCAGACCACAGTGGCCAGCTGGCTGCTCTGGATCATAGCACAGCTGCCTGTGGGAAAGTGAACAGGTAAATGCACTGGACACCAAACATTGAATATCTGGATCTTAACTGAGGCCACCTCTAAGTAACAGGAGGGTGGGGGAGACAGACAGAAGGACCTATATAAAAATGAATGCAGTTGGTTAGGACAACAGGAAACAGCTCCTGTTCTCACACTGCAATTTTCAACTCAGCCTATCCCCCAAGCCTCCAGGAATGAAAGATTCCAATTTTATGATAGAAAATAGAGGATTCACTTCACCAAAATATGATTTCCTTCAACTTTATTATGTATTCTGTACCTGTACTCAACCTGAAACAGCCATTACCTCAGAGGTCCTAGGGTGTGTCACACAACACAAGGCCACCCTGAATCAGTAACACAATAGCTGGAAGATGCTGGGAGGGACCAACTTCACAATCCTCACAAGCCTTATTAGCTCTAGGCTGAGCAAGTCCATGGTGGCAGAAAAGAGGATACATAAAATTCCTGCTGACTAAAAAAAATGGATACTGCCAACTCATCACTGTACTCTATCAACTCAATTTTCCTGAGAGGATTTCCAAAGTATTTCTAAATCATTTCAGGAAAATGAGGGCTTGTGTTAGCATAGCAGCCGTCAAATCATGGATGGCATGCCCTGCTGTCAGGGCACAACAACCATGAGCTTCTTAGGATGATCAGCCAATCAGAGCCAGTCTTTACCAGACTCTCTTGAAGTTCTCTCTATAAAGCAGTGTTTTTCAACCTTTTTTGGGCAAAGGCACACTTGTTTCATGAAAAAAATCACGAGGCACACCACCATTAGAAAATGTTAAAAAATTTAACTCTGTGCCTATATTGACTATATATAAAGTAATTCTCTTGAATAGGAATCAAATAAACACAAAGAAAGTATTTTATAATTACTTTATTATGAAATATTAAGTAAACAAAATAGTGAAAAATTATAAAATTCTTGTCTTGTCTGCACCTACGGCACACCAGGCAACATCTCGCGGCACACCTGTCATAGTGTGTCGCGGAACAGCGGTTGAAAAACGCTGCTATAAAGGATAAAGCCTTTGTCAGGCAAAGCTCTCACCACTGCAGACGTACACGCAAGAGCTAAAGAAGTTCCCTTAGGCATCACAGTGCAGTGAACTCCTTAAGAGAGGGATTGAGCTCCAATCATCTTTGAACCCCTCCTGCTAACATGGCGTCTGGTCAAGACAAGCATTTAATAAATTTGTTATATGGATAAAAAAAAAAAAAAAACAGAAAAAAAAACAAGCAGGGAATACATCCTAAAATCACAATTATATTTAAATCTACTGCCACTTCCATTTTTTTTCCTCCTAAGCAAACCTTGTGTGTTTCCTCACAAGAACACACAAGGCAGTCTAGAATGTGTCCTCCACCTGTCTTTTCAGACTTGCTAGATGTTCCATGTGCTGCAGCCTTTCCCCACTGCCTTGTGCTATTTCTCAACTCCAAGCCTTTGCTTGTGCTGAGCCCTGTACTGGGAAGTCCCTCCTTGTCTATTTTGATTCATTTCCATTATTCTCTCTAAAACTCATGTTATTCCCTTAAAGGAACCTCCTCTGACATCCTCTTCTACCATCCCGTCACATCTTTGTTAGGTACCCCTTTGATGCATTCCCATATTACCCTCTACACATCCTAAGAATATCTTACACTTCCCACATGGTGGTATAATCTTTAATTATTTGTAGCCCCAACTAGATTGTGAATTCATAAAAATAGGGACTGCTGGACTCATGCTTGTGTCCCCAACACATGGCATAGGACTTTACCTACAGAGGATGACCAATATTTGATGAATAAATTGATGACTGACAGAGAGTTTGAGTTCAGAGCTCAGAGAACAGAGTTCTCTGTAGCCTCTCATGATCCCAACAAATGTGTATATTATTGCCCTCACAATTGTATTAGGGAGAGAAAGAATATTCTGATTACTATTGTAAAAGGAGAAGGACACTTGACTCAAAAACAGTAGGACAGAGTAAATGATGGGGAGAAAGGGAGGAGAGGTATGCATGCCTGACCTCTCCCTTAAGGATACAATCCAATTCTGGTGTAGACACACAGAGACAGCAGGCATGGGATCCACTTAAAACACCTTCTACAGAGATGCCACTACTCTTCGTGGGGTATTAGACAGTTTTTCCTTCTAAAACTTTTTAGCTCATAAGGATCCTGAAGAACATCTTGTCCACTCCACTTTCCTCACTTGACTATGAGAGATTAGGGTGACATGTCACCTCAGTGGCTGAGTCTGGGGAGAGCCCAGGTTCCCAGACTTCAAATCCAGTACTCTATGATGCTCTCAGTACCTGTCTTGCCCTGATCAAGCTTTCACCATCCCAAACTTAAGAAGTACTATCTTGCTGGGCAGGCACCCTCTGCAGCTCACAGACCTGACCCTGCTGAGGCTGTGCAATGATGATCTGCCCGGGCTGGATGGTGGTTGTGGAGCTGGTGGTCTGCTGGCCTTGCTGCTGCCCCTGGACTTGGACGGCGGTGGGCTGCTGAGCCAGCGTGAAGTAGTACTGGACAGGCTCGGCAGGAGTCACAGACTGGCGTACCTCCTCCTGTGGGGTAGAAGGAGAGGCAGGTAAGAAGAAAAGAACCGAATCAGCAGCCGCCAGAGTGAATTTCCATTCTTCCCCCAAATGGGCTCTGTGCCGTTGCCTGCTGAATGCTGAGCTCTCCACATTTGGAGCCAAGAGAAACTGGAATTCGAAGAGACCAGTTGTGCTACATCAAACTAAAAATAACAGATTCTATAGGTTTCACCAAACTTACAGCCAATTTTCTGAAGTAGAGGTAGCACCCATTGCGTGATAAGTTGCAAATGGGCAAATAATTATTGCCACTAAAAGCCGCGCACTAGCAGTGCTTGTGAGTAAATGCGGTTGAGGCCTGTGATCTGAGGACAGTGCTAATTGTGAGCACTGGAAGATGCTACCCAAACGTCAGGCTCTCAGGTCGGTTCCCAATCTCCCTAACAGGCACCACTCTCCTTATTTTGTTCCCACCACCTCGGGAGGGACAGAGCAGGGGAGAAGGACATAGGGCTTTTCCTGGGTTGAAATTTCAGAATCAAATGTTCGGATCGAGAGCATCAGTAGGCAAGTGCTTAGCTTTTCACAGTATGTTGAGAGCTCAGTGGTCACTGAGGGCCACGTCTATCCAGCGTCACATCTGGTTCTGGTTGTACTTAGCCACAGAAGAGCAACCCAGGGGGCCAGAGGGCCAGCTCTCCGCTGGGAGCTGCCTTGGCTGACTAGGGAGGTCGCATTCTGTCCGATCTGCTGGGTGAAGAGACTGTTCTTCTTCAGCTGACGTTTTCCATGGCAGAAGGAGTAAACAACCCTCTCCCAGCCACCTTGAGCTCACAGCTGAGAGTGTAGGATGTTTACACACACTACGGCATGGTTGTAGCCTGAGGGTCCAGGGTTGGTCAGCCCCTGACCATTGACACAGAGATCGGCATCTGCTCCAGAGGTCCCTGGGGCACACGGTACCCCTGCCTGGGACAATAAAAACAACAGAAATATACAACTTGCGCTGGCTGAGCAAAAAATTAACTAAATTTACTCACTCCTTTGTTCTGGGCTAAATTTGCCATGTTCAAGAGAAGAGAAAAAGACAATTCTTCAAGGAATAGAGACCCTGTTGATTGCCTCAAAGCTCCCCAAAGTGACATTTACATAGTTGGCATTGACCCCCTCATTAGGTCAGGTCTAGTCTGTGCTTCCAGTCCTTTGCTCACTGAACTTTTTTGTCCTTGCTTGTCAAATTAACTACTTTCCCATGAGGATAAAGGCTAGCTCTCTCTTGCTCTCCACTGTCCCCACTACTCATTCCCTTGTAGGCACCTAATAAGCACTTGCTGAATGAGAATGGACTTATAGAGCCAGGCAGACAGAGATAAGAAATTACAGGCACACCATGTATTATTGCACTTGGCTTTATTGCACTTCCCAGGTGTTGAACTCTTTTATTTTATTTTTTTTTACAAACTGAAAGCAAGACCCTCCATCGGTAAAAAGGTTATAACTCACTTCATTGAGATACTTGCTTTATTACAGTGGTCTGTAACAAAACCGGCAGTACCTCCGAGGACGCCGATACTTGCTTTATTATGGTGGTCTTGAACTGAACCCGCAATCTCTAAGGTATGTCTGAATTTTTTTTTAAAACCTAAGTTGGTAGCAGAATACATTTTCTTGAATACAACAGTTGTTACCAATATAAGAGACCCTAAACTCTCTTTGCTACCTCTAGGATTTTGTAGTCTAGTGGAGAGAAATCCATGTCCCCTGTAGAACAGGGCTGTGCATTATTTTGCTTCCCTGGTGCCTGGGGGGCCCAGGATAATAAAACTAGGATTGCTGATATACAGCCTATGAGACACTTGGGTCTCTGCATGACCAGAATCCCTGATGGCCATCCACTCAGCCTAGGCAGACACTTGTGACATGCTGGGTTTCTGAGCTAGTACTCGAACATGTACCAATTTTTTAGGTTAATGTATTCTGTGCTTTAGACCCAAACAGTTTGAACATTCTGAGGCAGAAGAAAGAGGCGGGGGGGGGGGGGGGGGGGGGGGGGGGGAGGGGATCCCCTTTTATTTTCAGCTAGGTGTGTTTCCAGAACAACTTAACTGTGAAAATGTCACCTCCACTTCAACTCCAACTTCTATTATAAATTAAGGTCAGTCTTGTCAACTAAACCTTGGCTGTGCCAGGGATAAACTGATATCCTCCTTAGCCATGAAACTGATCTTTTTCAAAGCTCTTGAAATAAGTTCAATGTATTCATTTTCCATTGAGATTTCCCTTCCTACTTTATAAAAAACATTAATCATAAAGTTAAGACCTAACTTGAAAAAGCTCTTGGGTGATGAGAAGGTATAGAGGACCAAAAGCCGCCCCAGAACAAACTTGCAGGAAGTCAGGAGGCATGCAGACACTGGCATTTCCTACTCCTGACCTGTGATGGTTCTGTATCCAGTTATCCCTGACTGGAGCTGATCTACTAATGAATATGGTCTTTTCAACAGACAAAAAGCAAACCCCTTTTAAATATCCCTTCAGAAGCCAAAATACCCCTTGCCAAAAGCTGGGAGAGCAAGTTAAGAGCTTCTCCTGTGCTGCCTACTGTAGCCTCCTAATTTGTTTATGAACCAGGCAGGGTCTAAGACATTCCATCAAGTCAGCTTGCGCTTTGAGGAGGGCATGACTGTTCTCAATTCACTGGAATGGAAGGAGGCATATATGAATACTCATTCAGCCAATGGAGGTCAAGCTAGCAGGGGAATGATTATGCTTGGTTTAAAGAGATGGGTGAAGAGAAATGATATTTCAATGGGCAAGGAACTTTCAACTCATAGCTTTAGTGGGGTACAAGTCAAGCCTCAACAACCTTCTGCTTGCAAATAGTTTTCATTTGCTTTCCTGAAGAACAAGAGAAATTCCCAAGCATCTCTGAGAGGTCAAGGGCCTTAGATCCCCAACTCAGTATCTGTGGTTAGTTCCTTTCCCCAGTAGTGGAACATCATCCCAGATGCTAGAACAATCTTGGAATAAATTGCTGAATCAATCCAGAATGGGGTACTTGCCCAGCTTTAGCTGTGCCTCCCCAAACAGAGGTTTTACTCTTGGGATGTGTTCAGAAGTGGAGACTAAAGCCAGAGAATGAGCAGCATCACCTACCACAGTGTTGTGCTACCAGCCACAGACTGGAAAAAAGTACATTAGCTGCAGTAGTAAGAGCAAGCGGCTGCCTCTTCAGAAAGGGTGAATTTTGGAGTAGGTGCTTTTCCAGGACTTAAAAAGGTGTCAGCCAATTTGGAGATTGGGAAAACTTCATGCCTATAGAGGATTACAAATGCTACCTGAGAATTTCAGGCCAGCTTGCAGTAATCTCAACCTTTCAAAGGCCAGGCAGCAATTAATGGCCTGAACACCTACAAAGAACTGAGTCTAGACAGCAAGGAGTTGTTTTAGCTAGACACGCTTTAAAAAAGAGATGGATTACAGCATTTAGAGTCAAGATGGAACAAGGAGCTGTCTGACACCCTAAGAGAGCCAAGTACTGAGGACTTCGAAGGAAGGAACAGGACACGACCCTTCTCTCCAGCCAGCTGATTCAGCAGGCAGCCCACAGAGAACAAGCAGAAGTTAGCACAAGGCCAGATTTTCTGACAGACATCACCACTTTGTTTTTAAAGGGGGCTGCTCAAACAAATTCCAACACGGAGAGCATGTGTGTCATATCATTTTTTGAAGGAAGAGAAGTGGTCTGGGTTCTTGCAGTAGTGACTTCTCAGAGAGGAAGGGAGTCCACGGGCACTAACCTGCAATGTCTCAAAGCCAGGGACGACCGTGGCAGCCTGCCGCTGTAAACATCCGACTGAAAGCTCCTCTGAACACCTTACAGCTTCCAGTCAAGGATGTTTACAGTAGCAAAGACTGCCCAGAAAGAATGGAGACACAGTGAGGCTCCCTGTACTAGTAAGGGGGTAACGGAGGGCTTACTAATCCAAAGGCTCCCAGGCAGGGTCAGGATTACAAATGTCTTTTAAGACACCCACTTGTCTTACACCTTCTGATTGGTTATTAATAAAGACAGCCTGAGAGTCACTGAATGACCCGTTTCCAACGATAATATACTATGAAATAATTCATTAAAACCACTTAAAGTTTTGTTAAGAAAATAAAGCAAGCAGAACAAGGCACACCTTTGCTCCCGCCAGACTCCGGTACTATTCCCCAAGTGTCTCAATTACACCCGATGAGTCACAAATTTGTGTGCCCGAACAAATGAGTTATAAAGGATAGGGGCCTATTAAAACCACAATTAAGAGACTTATGCACCCAAGGTGCTGGGGGGAAAAAATCGGTGTGAACTTTGGAGAGGGGCAGGTAGAAGATGGGAACGACAGGCAGGTAGACATTCACATTCTTTCTAGTGACTGCTTAAAAAACAGTTTTAGCGGTGGTTCTCAAATCTGGTTGTACATTAAAAGCATCTGGGGAGCTTTAAAAAGTACTGATGCCTGGGCCTCCACTCTCAGATTCTGATTCAACTTGGTGTGGGGTGGAGCCTGGGCACTGGTATTTTTTAAAACCCTAACAGATGATTTAATATGTAACCAGAGCATTATATGAGAACCACAATCAAGAGTAAGAAAAAACCAAAGTCCACTCACTCCAAACACACTGTGCACATAGACGCTGTTTCTTGAAAATCTAAAATCTGTAACTGGACATGTTCTCCCATCCCAGATTAAGAACTCTGATAGAGTTCCTAGGATACCTTGAAATGAGCTTCACTTTTACTATTTATAATCAAAGTCTTTAATTTTAACTTTATCTATTTTCATTGAAATACCACCTCAGCGGCACTGAGTTAAAAGTATCCATAAATGAGTAGCAGAAGGTGATGTTAAGGATGGATCTGGTCTAGAGAAGTAGCAAAAGAAATAGCAAATGGCTTGTGCTGAGAGAGGAAAGGGAGCATTATTAGACACCCATATGCAAGGTGCTTGGCAGCAGCAATGCTTTCCCAGCTCACCTGACGCTTTGGAGGTTTCAGTTCATCTCTTGGGACAATATCAATGAGAAAGTCAAACTGATCAAATTTTGTAATTGCCATGGCGATATCATTCCTCTGTAACAAAGAAAAGCAAGGTAAAAATTAGCCTGGGGAGAAACTAGTTCACCTGGCTTTATAACTTCCAGGTTACAAGTAAGAGAAGATGACGACTTCTAAGCCAAACTAAGTACCCATGGCCAAGTCTACAGCTGAAATAAGCACAGCCAAACTCTTAGTAACTTCAAATGATCAGACCTGCTAGAAAGATATCTACAAAGTCGACAAAAAAAAAACAAAAAAAAAACGCTACCTGTAGCTTGTGCTCCACAAGCTGAATATTTGAGCCTCTAACTACTACTGCCTATGCTAGATTCTGTCCCCAGGTCCTCTTCATGACTGTTAAACAATGGACCTCCAGCTAAAACTGTACAAATCTAGCAATCTCAGGTAGCAGGTTTCTGGTCATTACGTTGTTAGCAAGGTTAGGCAATTATTCGATTTTATAACCTTTTTAAGACTCTAAATAGTATTTTGCCTTAGTTCAGAAGCAGTTAAAATCTATTTTGAATTTCCTGGCTGAAATCCTAATTCAATAACTTTTTGCAATATTTTCTAGTTACTGTACTGATCTGTATCTTAAATTTCCAAAACTTTTATTTTGAAATTTAAAATTGCAATGTTAATTAAACCCATGGTTTAAATCTTATTTAATGTGATATAAATATTGGAAGTCTGAAGTTACTAGAACAGAGGCTCAGGTGGGCTGAGAACACAGGAGTCGGTTGACTAATAATTCTGAAACCAAGGCCTGCTTTGAAGGGGTTCTTTCTAAGAGTAACACTTCCTTTTTTTAAATAATAAAAATGAAATGTTCTTTCTTTCTTTCTTTCTTTCTAAAAGTCAACATACTAACAGTGTAAGAAAATTTTAAAGAAAAAAAAAGGGGGGAAAGAGTGAACTAGTGAATGATATGCATGTATTTAGGGGAAAGTAAACTTTGAAATTCATTTAAAAATAGATGATGATTTGATGGATAGAAAGATAGATATGGGGATAAAATATGTAAACTTTTAGTGGCAAGATCCAGGTGGTGAGTATACAAGTGTTCACTATAAACTTTGCTTATGTGTGAATTTTTTCATAATAAAATGTTGGGGTGAAGGAAAAGTCAACCTTCTAAGCAAAATCCTTAGCAACCTCTACATATCACATCTTAAGAAAAGGTGACTCATCAGACAAAATAGGAGGGGATGGAAATTTTCTGTTTTTTCCTTCCCTTGTCTCTGTGATGGCCCAAAGCCACTGAAATGCAAAACTTCAGTCCTCCATTCTTGCCAACCATCAGCTTGATAATAAACCCATCCTATCAAAGCAGGGCACATTTTAAAGCTGCCAGGACTCATTTACGATTAGCAGGATATAGTATCACATTCTTGATGATGTCACCTACTCAAAGCTATCTAAACGGCTCATCTAAGCATGAAATGAGAGGAGGGGTGAAAGAGAAAGAAATAATAACCACCTTCAAACAAACACTAATGTGTTCTACAGTATTTTGAAAACATAGAAATACTTTAAATCAGTCTTTTTAACATTGTAATTTTTAAGTGCTAACATTTTACTGAATTATTACTCATATTCAGTAAGATATATAAATCTTAATTACACAGCTGGATGAATTTTTATAAATATATACACCCATGTGGCTATCACCTCGATAAGAATATGAAGTTCCCTTCCATCACTTTCCAACCAATTACCATGCCCTCCCTACCCCTATACCCCAATCTGAGGTAACCACAACTTTTATTTCTATCACTATGAACACTACATGGCACCATGTGCTATGTAATTTTTTTCTCTGCTTTCTTTTACTTAACATGTTATTTTTGTGATTCATCCATGTTGGATGAATCCATCATTGGATCAAGTCTGTTTCTTTTATTGTTGAACAGTAATTAATTTCAAGAATATGTCAATTTTTTATATAGTATATTCCTATCTTGATTTTAGTCACTTAGTGGGTATAAACTAGCATCTCACTGTGGTTTTACTTTGGATTTCCCAGATGACAAATTATGCTATGCACCTTTTCATATGCTTACTGGTCATTTGGAATCTTCTTTTTGGAAGAGCCCATTCCAATGTTTTGACCATTTTATTTTATTTTTTTCTTAACTGATCTTGTGAAGGTAACTTCAATTGGCTCTTTAGATCTACAGACTTCCTTCAAGGCAGCCATAAAGTAAGTTCTCAATGCTTAGCTGCACTAGAATGTAGACTCCTCTGGGGTGAAGACTGTTGTCTGTTTTATGTATCCAGAGCCTAGAACAGTGCTCGGCACATTGTGGGTGTTTAATAAATACTTGTAGAATAAATAGATAAATAAATAAATGTTTTTGCAACTTTTGAGGCAAGAGGAAGATAAGAAGAAGATATAATTTACACTCTTGGCTTTGTTGTTAAGATACTGTCACTCTCTTATATTTGCGACATCTTACTCTATGTCTGAGAAATGTTTCTTTGAAGAGCTAGGCCCTGGTGATTGAGGGGAGAGCCTCTAGAGCCAATGACCAAGAGGTCTTCATACAATATGAATGTTGGTTTGCTGGATTAAAACAAAAAGAGAACAAAAAAAGAAGAGAAAAAGGATTCTCAGGAAAGCAGACAAGGAAAGAAAGGCTAATGAGGTCAGTAAAACTGATTCTTCCTGGGACTATCCATTCTTGGAGTCTCCCAAGGCTTCCAACCAGAAGTTGTTTACATCTGGAAATAGATAAATATAAGTTTAGCCTCCATCTGTTTATAGTGAGGACTCACCAAGTGAATAACTCAATCACTGAGTTGTGAAAACCATGGGAGAGCTGGAAATTAAAATTCTTGGTGGGAAAATACTATCATGGCCATAAGGTATGACTGCCTCCCAACAGTAGGGAAGATACCAATTACACTCAGCTTGTCAGAGGCCTAAGGAAAAATAATATTTGGTCTAAGCAATGCAAGAGAAGCAGGCAACTAGTTACTTGCCCAGTTTTCCCAATGTAGATCTATAATATTACCTGTAGAGTCCGACGCTTGTTATCCTCTGTGTGGATCCAGGCTCGAAGAGTCAACTCTGTGATAAAAATCTGGGCTGCCTTGGCAAAAAGCACAGGGGCTTCTGCACTGATCATCTGTAACAGATGTAGGTCTGTCAATCATGAGTCATTCAAACCAGTTAATTTGCCCCTTATCTCATGTTCTGCCACTGGACTATGGGGCAAGTGTTAGAAAATGAGAATGTGGTAGCCCCAAGAGATTCCATGTAAAATAAACCCACAAGTAGGAACAAAACAGGTAGAAGGGAAGAGGAAAAAAGAACACTTATCTAGCACCTACCATGCACTTTCTTACTCTCATAACAGCTTGTCAGAGAAGCTAGTTTTTTGTTTTGTTTTTTAAAAAATATATTTTATTGATTTTTTACAGAGAGGAAGGGAGGGAGATAGAGAGCTAGAAACATCGATGAGAGAGAATAATTGATCAGCTGCCTCCTGCACACCCTCCACTGGGAATATGCCCACAACCAAGGTACATGCCCTTGACCGGAATCGAACCTGGGACCCTTGAGTCCACAGGCCGATGCTCTATCCACTGAGCCAAACCGGTTTTGGCTAGAGAAGCTAGTTTTAAGAGAGGTGAAGTAACTTGCCCAGGGCCATAAAGTCAGTAAGTGATATAATCCAAAGAGAGACAAGGTAGGAAAATAATGAGTCTGAGAGCCAATGGATTTAGGCAAAATCTCAAGCTTCCCATCCTTTTGGGCTTCATTTTTCACATACTGAAAAAGAGGATAACTTTCCAGTACTATTGTGGGAATAAAATGAGAAGATATATGTATAAACTCCCAGCACAGGGACTGAAACACAGTAAGTACTCAAGTAATATAAGCTCTTGGCCAAACAAGGCCCTGGATCCTTGGTGAGATGGTCTGTATAGGATACAGGCATTGGATGAGCTATGGAGTTAAGGAAGCAGATGAGTATTGGGATCTTGGTTCTCCTACTCTAGGCAAGTCAATTTTCATTTTTTTTTTTTTTTTTGGGGGGGGGGTCTATCTCCATATTTAGAAAATTAAACTACTAATTCTTATCCTACCAAATCTCACCGGGTTACTATGATGAAGAATTGAGCTAATAGAAGGGAAAATTGCTGTGAACTGTTAGCTTCCTATATAAATACAAGAGACTATTCATTTTGAGTGGTAAGGAGGGAACTTCTCTTTTTCTGAGAGAGTTGTAGTGGGTGACAGACTCCTAAGAATACCTAAGTAATGGCCTCCTTGAAGTAAACCCTCTCATAAGTACTATTCATGTAAAACAACTCACAGATATAATACCATTATCAAACATTTCCTAGAGCTCAGATCAACAAATTAGAGACTGTATTAAGTTGCTAAGAAGATGGGACTGTTCTGATGATTTGATGTTTCATGTTTACACTACATGCTAAAAAGAACTGGGTTGTTTCAAAAAGCACTAAGCATTTTTCTAACATCTAGAAAACAGGACACCCCTAACTTTCAGAGAAGCGTAATATTATAATTAAAATTGTTCAATTTTAGCATACTTAAAATTTTATGAGGAACTAAATAAAAAAGCAACAGGCAATATTTTCATTTTTATTTAATTAAATTTGAGCTCTAGAGTAGGGGTGTCGAACTCAATCAGAGAAGGGGCCAAAATCTAAAATCCAGCCTAAATCGCGGGCCGAATGGTTTACTGAACAGTCATAAACTGACAATGTCATAAACTGACAGCGGAGTGCAGTGACGACAGCGCGGTGCGGGCCACATTGCAAGGCCTGGCGGGCTGGATTTGGCCCGCGGGCCTTGTGTTTGACACATGTGCTCTAGAGAAATGAGCAATAACCCACCCATTATTTTAGCTTCAATATAAATAAAAATGAACATAAATTCACCTTCACATCTTCATCCAGCTTCATAATCTTCTTAATACGAGCCAGTGGCAGTTCCTGTACTCGGAAATCTTTCTAAAATGAGTAACAAAAGGTGCATAAATGGTGGGGACAATCAATAGAGCAAGACAGGCATTAGGAAGCACACTGGTAGGCTTAGTCCCTCCTTTTAAAAATATGGCAGCAGAGGAGGTACAAATAAAATGAAAACAACAACAAAAAAAACAAGCTCCTAGCAAAATTCTTAACTCATGTAGAGCTTTAAAAGGAGTTTCTGCCTCAGGAGCAAAAATTCATTCCTCTAAGTTGCCAATTCTTTCTTCTACTTGGAGATTGCAAATGCCAGCATCACCTGACCACAGTGACCCCACAGTTCTCTTCTTCTGACCTTTGCTCTAATCTGACACCAGAAATTGGGGGGGGGCCTCCCTTCCCATCATAGCAACAAAGGGCTTGTTTCCAAAATTAGCTGAGGGGGTGGGGTGAATTAGAAGATTATGGAAGAAGGGTGAGGGTAAATTTTTCAGCTGGCTTTTTAGAATAGCCCTTAGCCCTGACACTTTTTTTCTTAAATAACAAAACTAGGGGGTGGGGGAGAGGGGAACAGGACGGGACGGACAGACACGGACCACATCAACTTTACTGTGGATAGGATTTAGGAAAGGGCTTTTTGATCAGCACTACTCAATTATTTGTGATTAAGCCCTTTTTTGTTTTATTTTGATACTACTGGTATTTCAAAGCATGCTCAATGATGGATGCAATTCTAGAATTAAAAATCAATTCTGGGTTTCAGAGCTAGAATGAAGAAAAAGGTGAAAAGGCAAAGATTAGCTAAAATCAGCAAATTCCCTGCTGAGACTAGGTGTCAAGTGATTGATTTTATAAGTGTTCTGAAATGTGACTCACACCAATTCCAATATGTTCACATGAGATTTTGCATCATCACATTATAGAAAAAGCAGCTACTATTTAAGATTTGGTATAATTAACAAAAAAAAAGTACACTTTCTTTTCCAAGACCAACAGCAAACCTCAACTATATGTTAAAGAAAGGGGTACTTGTGAAAAACATAAACAGCCTTCCCAGAACCCATTTTATAATTACAGAAGGGAAGAACAACTATTAGGATAAAATGCACACAAAGACATCTAATTTCCCCACACAAACTCAACAAGCTGCTTGCTACTGGCTACCACTGACCTCCACAAACTTCCAACACCAACTTTTCATCTTTTCATTTTCCAAAGTAGGTGTCAATGTTTTCCATGAAGCCTCTACTAAAACTAACCCTGGAGTGGCAGAGGTTTAGAATTTCAGTTTATTAAATTTTTACCAAAAGGAGAGAGCAGGACACATTCTTTCTATTCTTATTTTTTTCCTCTGCTTTCATTTACTCATTCATGTAACTCAATATGAAACGTGCTGCTGTGTGGAAGATGCAAATCTATTCTTACCTTTGAACAGCTTATAGTTTGTTAGAGACAGTCACATAAAAACATTATAACACCGTATATTATATTAGAACTAGAGGCCCAGTGCATGAAATTTGTGCAGGGGCAGGGGGTGTCCCTCAGCCCAGCCTGCACCCTCTCCAATCTGGGACCCCTTGAGGGATGTCCGACTGCCTATTTTGGCCCAATCCTGGTAGGTTCAGGCCTAAACGGGAAGTTGGACATCCCTTTCATAATTCAGGACTGCTGGCTCCCAACTACTCACCTGCCTGCCTTCCTGATTGCCCCGAAACGCTTCTGCCTGCCAGGCTGATCAGCCTCTAACTACTCTCCTGCCAGCCTGATTGATGCCTAACTGCTCCCCTGACAGCCTGGTCACTCTTAACTGTCCTCCCCTGCAGGCCTGGTCACCACTAGCTGCCCTCCCCTGCAGGCCTGGTCCCCCCCAACTGCTCTCCCTGCAGGCCTGGGTCCTCCCAACTGGCCTGGTCCCTCCCAACTTCCCTCCCTTGCGAGCCATCTTGTGGAGGCCATCATGTGTCCACATGGGAGCAGCCATCTTGTGTGTTGGAGTGATGGTCGATTTGCATATTACCCTTTTATTAGATAGGATGGGGGTGTAAAATTCCACAGAAACAAAGAAGAAAATACCAGCTGGAAATGGGGGGTTGGAGTGAGCAAGAGGAGTTGGCAAATGTTCCACAGAGAGGCTGACAACTGAATTGTGTAGAAGGGATGCTACAAATTTGCTTGTTGGAAAAACAGAGAATTCATCTTCAGACAGAGAGAGCAGCATGCGCAGAAGCAGAGACACACAAAACAGGCCCTATTTAAGTTTTAGATATATGACCTTAGTACAGAGGGCAGCAACATGAAAGAGAATGCTGGATTGAGGCCAGACCCTAAAGGGATTTAAAAAAACAAAACATTTACCACAGAAATCAATCACTCGTGTTCCTTCATGTGTGGCATATCACAGAATATGATGATGCTAAACAGAAATCCCAAAGACAATGGAGATGATAATTCCTTTGAAAGGCCTCCCAGGATGATATATACGATACAAGACAGTAAGATTCAGCACTCTTGCAAGTGCACTCTTATTTGACTTGGTTAGTGAATATAATTTCCATAAGTTTGTTCCAAGATTACTTAATCAAAGCCCAAAACTGATAAAATAAATAAATAAATAAATAAATAAATAAATAAATAAAAAGACCTTCTTTCCCAACTTGAAAGAATAAAAATACCCACTTTCAGAATTTCTCTAAGACTAGTCTTTAGTCAAAATCAAGAAGAAAGGGTCAATGATAAAGAGATTATATAATTCCCACCCTGGAGAAATATAAAGTGAGGCAGAAATTTACAAAAAGCTCTGCTTTAAGCCCATCCCAATCTTTTCTTTTACAAGAAACTTTCTCATAATCCCCAAACCTTGAGCTCTAAGGGGACAGTGTGTGAAAAGTGGATCTTCAGATACATGTGTGTGTGTGCCCCAGCCGTTTTGGCTCAGTGGACAGAGATCGGCCTGTGGACTGAAGGCTCTTGGGTTTGATTCTGGTCAAGGACACATGCCTGGGTTGCCAGCTCAATCCCCAGTAGAAGGCTGTGCAAGAGGCAGCCGATCAATAATTCTCATCATTGATGTTTCTTTCTCTCTCTCCTCTCCCTTCTTCTCTGAAATCAATAAAATAAAAAAGAAAAAAAAAAAGAAAAATACTTGGGAAAAAAAGATATGTGTGTATGGATTATTATTATTGACAATAGCCCAGTTTTCTATAATCTCATCCTAGCTTTACAGCCAATGTAAGAGTTTACAATAACCTTATTGGAGAGGGGAGCCTTAATTATCAGTAGAATGATATCCACAAATTGGCTTTCAATTCCATGTTCCCTCATCATTGGCAACCATGCAACTCATGTGCTAATTTCTCCTGATGCTGATCCAAGTGAAAGACAACTTAAACAGACTGACTCTACTCTTGGTAGTGTTATCAGCAAGTGGAAAAGCAGATTCTCTCTTAGAACATTTCTGTACTTTTGATCACAACAAAAGAACTCCATTAAAAATACTGCCATCTGAAACTGCTGAGTTTCAAGTCTGAATTCATTCAATGAGAGTTCAGAGCCAAAGAAAAGCCAATGGGTCTCAGGCAGCACTAAAGCACATCCAGAGTTTCAAATAATGATGAGAAATCTTTTCCAGGCATATCCAGCCAGATACTCCAGCAAGATAGGATCGACTCCTCTCAAAAGCAATGATTTTCAATCTTGGCTGCATGTTAGAATTACCTGAAGAGCTTTTGAAAAAACAAGATGCCTGGGTTCTGTCCCAAACTAACTGAGTCCAGAATTTCTGGCATCATGAGTTTTGAAAACTCCCCTGGTGACTGAGATCCAGAGTCAGTGCTAAGGACCACTGCTGCTTTTAAAGTCTTACTACTCAGCTTCGCCTGGGAACTCAGGAAATGCAGAATCTCTGGCTCTGCTCCAAACCTACTATATCAAAATCTATTTTTTTAAACAAGATCCTCATGAAGTTTGAGAAACACCGCTCTGTAAGAAGGGCTTGAACAAATGAACTGACCTTATATGTCAGAGATTAAAAGCTAATAATTCTAAGAAATTGCAACATTAGTTCTACATTAGTAAGGAATCCAGTGTCTGCTCTACCAAGATACTAATACCTTCAAGGTAGGAATGACACGTCTAACTGAAATGACACCAAATGGAACATTCTTCATTAAGGAGATGACACTATACTCTGAAAATATTCCAATTATAACCTGTCTCACCTCCTGCTACCACTGTTATAATCCTACCCCACCCACTACTACCAACATAGTAACCTCCAGCCACTCTGAACTTCTTGCTGTTCCTCTAAACATAAGGCCCTCCCCTCTCAGCCTCCATGTCCTTACGAATGCTGGTTGACTCTACTGAGGATATACTCTCCCACCTTTTCCATCTAGTGAATGCTTACTAATGTTTTAAGACTCAACAAAATGTCCCTTTTAATTAAAGCTTCCCTAACTCAACCAGGGAGAAACAAGCACTGTGTCCTCTGTGCTACCATAGCACTTTCTCACTGCTTCAGACTTATCACTGTGCCTGACCCAGTATTTAATAGATATTTATTGAATAAATGATTCTAGTTATAATTACTAGATTGTAAGATCCCCAAGGGCCAGAGTTATATTTGATACGTTTGAGTCAGCAGTTCTCAACAGGGGATGATTTTAGCCCCCAAGAGACATTTGCCAATGTCTGGAGACATTTTTGGTTGGTACAACAGCCAGGACATGGGGAGCGTGCTACGGGCATCTGCGGAGTAGAGGCCAAGGATTCTGCTAAACATCCTGCAATTCACAGGACAGCTCTCAGAATAAAGAATTATTCAGCCCCAAAATGTCAATAATGTTGCTGCTGAGAAACCCTAATCTAAGTGTATCTTTTAAAACTTGGAAAAAGTGACTGCTTTAGAATAGATTTGTTTTTTAATAAATTGCCCAATAGTTTTCATCAGGTTCTAGAAATTTGTCAGGGCCATTAAGTTGGGCCTAAGAAATGAACTGAAGCAACTGAAGAAAAGTGAGAGCTCTACTTTTCTATATTCTCTAAAAGATCTGTCTCATTAAACTACCTCCAACTAAAAGTGCCCACTACAAATCCACATTCCTGAGGAAAGTCACTAAGATATTAAAAAATCCTTGTAGTTACTTCACTTAAGATCAATTATATTTTTATTTCCCTACCCAGAGATCAGGAATAAATTATGCCTTTGTAAATGGGCTTACACATGTTTTAGTCTGTTTGGGTTATTCATCTCATAACTATTTAGTCTCTTTAAAAGTTTCTCCTTCTTTCTTACCACTGTTAAACTCCGGATTTCATCCATGACACGAGGCCAGAAGGTCTGTAGACTTTGCTGGGCATCACTGCTGCTGGTACCACCAAATCCTCCTTCTGTGGACATTCTGAAAACTAAAAACAAATACATACATCAGATACATTAAAAATAATAACAAAGCCAGACTTTCTGTCCAAGGTATTTATATCTTTCCTTGTGGATGTTTACACTACTTCATTTAACTTTTCTTTTTCTAAATATATTTTTATTGATTTCAGGGAGGAAGGGAGAGGAAGAGACGGAAACATCAATGATGAGAGAGAATCACCGATTGGCTATCTCCTGCATGCCCCACATTGGGGATGGTGCCCGCAACCTGGGCATGTGCCCTGACCAGGAATCGAGCTGTGACCTCCCGTTTCCTAGGTCAATGCTCAATCACTGAGCCATGCAGGCTGGACTCATTTAACTTTGCAACAATGGGGAATTAAATTTAGAATAGAAAGAAGAAGGTCAGAACCTACATTCAATCAATTGCTTTATGAAGTGTTCAAAAGAAGATCAGTTAGAATCCCCACTTCAACTATACCTATAGATAATATTTTAATGTCTTAAAGGAAAGTAAAAAACTCCAGATGTCTTAAATGCTCACCTAGTAAATACTTAAATGCAACCCCCTCCCCACAAAAAACAGTTTAATCAAACACAAAGAACTAGAAACTTAGGGATGTCCTAAGAATTTATATTTTGGGAAATTATTTGAAAAGGTTTAACAGTGCCAGTGACAGGATGCTGGTGGAAAGCTATGTAATTAAGAATTAATTCTGAAGGGCGGAAAGAAAAGCACCAAACATGTTACTTTCCAAGCTCCATGTGGATACATGCTGGGCAATCATTCCATCAGCAGAGTGGAATGAAGGCTGCTAAATCTAGGTTTAGTCTGTGAGGATGTCTGATTCATTCAAATGTCTGAAATGTTCTAGAGGTCTCTGATTTTTTTTCTTTCCTTCTAAAGTAGTGGTTTTTAACCTTCCTAATGCCGCGACCCTTTAATACAGTTCCTCATGTTGTGGTGACCCCCAACCATAAAATTATTTTCGTTGCTACTTCATAACTGTAATTGTGCTACTGCTAATGAATCGTAATGTAAATATCTGTGTTTTCCAATGGTCTTAGGTGACCCTGCTAGCAGTTCTCAACCTGTGGGTAAGGACCCACAGGTTGAGAGCCACTGCTGTAGAGCCTAAGAATATCGGAAAACACAGATATTTACATTAGGATTCATTAGCAGTAGCAAAATTACAGTTATGAAGTAGTAACGAAAATAATTTTATGGTTGGGGGTCACCACAACATGAGGAACTGTATTAAAGGGTCTCGGCATTAGGAAGGTTGAGAACCACTGATCTAAAGGAAATGATAAAAGGAAAAAAACTGAAGGAGAACCAAGAGTACAATCTTCAAAGCAGATTTCACTCTGATGTAATGACATTAGTGGGTGATGATGTAAGGGGAAATGGTTTGGAGCCAATTTCTAGAGCTAGAGGCCTACATAAGAAGCTCTATAGATCAACAGGAACTCTAAGTACTAGGAAGCAATATGATCTTGGAGTTTCTGGAGGGAATTAAGAGTCTTGAATCACAATTGGAAATGACTAGATAAAATCCTGAGTCCTATATAACCAACTAAGGTCCTCAACTCAGCTTCCATTACATTTTCACTTATCACCATATGCGAATAACCTATACACTATTCTCTTAGGTCAGTGGTTGGCAAACAGCAGCTCACGAGCCACATGTGGCTCTTTGGCCCCTTGAGTGTGGCTCAGCGTTAGAACCACTTCTTCAAAATAGACTCGCCCAGGCCAAAAACCGACTTTTGTGCATGGGCCACGAAGTTTCAGTTGCACTGTGCGTGGGTGCCCGCAAATGGTATTTTGTGGAAGAGCCACACTCAAGGGGCCAAAGAGCCACATGTGGCTTACGAGCCAGTTTGCCGACCACTGTCTTACGTGTACTGAGAACAAAGAAATCAAGATAATGTAGAGAAGTTTAGTTATTTATTGTTATTAATAGAGTCTTACGAGATACTCATGACAATGAAGAAAGTGAGACTCACAACCTTTTAAAATAGGGCAAATAAAAAAATCTTTCTGGAAATGAAAATAATTCCTTAAATTTTTAAAATAAGAATCTAACCTTTTATTGTATGGGTCTATGGGCAGGCCTGACCTTAGCAAAATCCGCCATGCAAACTTCTACAGTCACAATTGCCAGTGTGATATATTGTATTCTTGCTAATGATGAATGGGTTTAATTTGAGTGTACAGGTCTGTGAGATTTAGAAAATCGGTGACAACTTTTGGTTGTCGGGTGATCTCTCCCAACAATCATTACAAAGGTGAACAGTTTAAGAAACACTTTTAAAACCACCTGTGTACAGTCTGATATTAAATTCTGCATTACACCTACTAAGGATGTCTTGGCGCAATCAATTCCCAAACATATGGGCAGTCAATAGATTATGAATGTCCTCCTTGGCTGGCTCAGAACCTCATACTGTTGAAGTGGAGATTAGGTTCAAAATAGAAGTTAAATATTTCTGAAACTCAAAAATGAATTAAAGGTTATGTTTTTAACTTGAGAAGCCCATCTGAATTAGATAATCACAAAGGGATAAATAGCACAAAATACATCAATAAAACTGTCCTTTATATTTTAGTGTATCATAGTTAGGACTGAAAAAGACATTAAGAGCCACCCAGGCCCACCCCTCTAAAAGATGCTCACAGCTCTACTTCAACCTTTGCCCAGCCCACTCAATCCCACCTGAAGTAGTCATTTAGTTTAGATATGAGCTTATCACTCTCCAGTTCCGGGAAACTGGCTTACTGGTAAGGCATTCTGTTCAGCTTTGGACAGTTCTATACATTAAGTTGAATTAGCAAAGTTCCAATTGAGCTTTGGATTTAGAATTACAGCTTTTATGATTTTTCTATCCAGGAATCTCTCTTTATAAATTCCTGACTTTAAAGATACTCTCCTCATTAGAAACAGAAGATCCTAACCTGAAGAAAAAGACAAAAAAGCTTGGAGCATATTTTCTAGCATCTTTGCACAGAAATGGTTAGTAGTTACTTCTTTTAATACTTACTGAAAGAACATAAATTATTACTGCAAATTTCTAGAAAATTGAGTATTTTGAAACCAAAGGCTTTACTTAAAGCAGGTCCAGTCTTTACACGGGGCTTTAAATAACAGACCAAATCTTAAGCAACAGATTATATGAAAACAAATTGAGGTTCTTAATATTTTCTGACCAAGGTACAACTTAACATTAAATAACAAAACTTAATCATAAACACAAACAACTTTTGTTCACCAAGCATCTCAAAAAGTTAAAAAATATAAAGCAGGCTTAATCTTATCACTTATCTTTATAATTAATACATTAATTGAAACAAAACTGATTTTGTTGCAATTAATGTATTTATAACATCTACAGCCAATGGAAAATATGCTAGGTTCATCTTCTAGGATGATGAGAAAGAGTATGTATTTTAAAGTAAGAAAGAGATTTATATTCCATGACCCTTTTTATTCCATTTTTATTTTATTTTTATTTTTTTATTCCATTTTTAAACTGCTATCTCTATCCTGTGATAAAACTACTCATATATAGATGACAAGGACAAAACTGTGCTAAGACCAAGCCACATTATCTTAGATCACTCTGATGAAAACTGCAGTACAGAATTTCCCAGATTTAATTCATTGATTGTAAATTTATCATTGTAGACCTATCATTCATGTTCATTAATTACTTTGTAAGTTCTTGAATAAGACTCCCTGACTATTTAGTAAAGACTTAAGGATCAGATGAAATATTGAATGGTTGTTGCTAGATATAATCTCAACTCTCAATATCTATTATGTTTTTTAAAACTTCAAATTTATTTAAAGTCCTTTATAATATGCCTAAACCCACAAACACAGTTTGCTTTCCAAAGCTAGAAAGGGAAGAATCAAAGAATCAGAGTCCATCATGCAAAGCCGATTGCTCCAATGTTCAACTCAATTGCCATCTCTCCACAAGGCTTCTCTAAATACCCCCTTTGGAAGTGATTATTCCTTCTTATGAACCTAAAGCCCTTGATCAGTAATATCCTTTTGCACTCACCACATTACCTTGTATGATCATTATTTATGTGTATGTCTTATCATTTTCTTTTCTGGTTTACAAGCTCCATGTGGCTAGGACCTGTTTCATTTTTGGATTCCTCACAGCATCTAGCATGCAATCTGTTAAGTAATTATCCTAAATAAAAGGGCAAGAGAGTTGCTGGGTATGGCCTTTCTAAGAAAGAGGCCTCTTTGAAAGCTTGGCCCTGAAATAGACTTACTGGGAGTATTTGAACAACCAAAGGAAGTGGTTATATAAAATAATTAAGGTTCCTGATGGGCCTTTAAAGTAAGGATTATAATCAGAAATCCCATGATTGGAAGGATACGGGATCCAGACACCTGGGTTCGGATACACCTCACCTTTCCTCCCTTTTTCCTTCCCTCCCTCCCTCCCCACCACCCCCCCCCTCTCTCTCTCTCTCTCTCACACACACACACACACACACACACACACACACACACACACGCGGGTCGGTCCTGAACTTTGTAAGGAAGACTGTAAGGCAGAAAACATGGCTGCCTACAATTCCCAAATATAAATCTTTTCAAAGTCAGAATCTCCTCAGAAAGGAGACCAGGATATAGGGTGGTAAAGGCCTGGGGTGGGGATCAGGAGTGGGCTGGAAGGAGTCAATGAGAGTAAAAAGGGAACATATGTAATACTTTCAACAATAAAGAATTATTAAAAAAAAGAAAAAAAAAAAAGAAAGAAAGAAAGAAAAGAAAAAAAGGAGACAAGGATAGAATTATGATAAAAGGTAAGTAAGTGAAGGAAGGCAAATACCTCTTTTGGCTACCCATTACCAGGACGATAAGGAGAAAACCATGGAGGAAATGAGGTGATTCAATCAGATCACTCAGTGGTGGTCAATCTAGCTGTCATTTGAATATCCAGTTACTGTTCATCATTCTTGAAAAAAGAAAGACAGACCTACGCAGTTTTCAAAATATCCCAGAAGTAGAGTGCTTCCCCGCCCCTCTCTCTTCATTCATACATACGTACATATATATTTGTTTTTTTTTATTTCAGGGAAAGAGAGGAACATCAATGAAGAGAGAGAATCGACACCCGCCTCCTGCTCGCATGACACTGGGGACTGAGCCCACAACCTGGGGACGTGCCCTTGACCAGAATGGAACCTAAGACACTTCAGTTCACAGGCCAACGCTCCATCCACTGAGCCAAATCAACCAGGATGAGTGCTCCTCTTTCAAAATTCTCTTAGAAATCTTTCAAACTTTTGCTTTTGACCAGGTACCATGCTTGCCAAATCCTCCCTTAGTGATATATGTGGACATGGAAAGGATGTATCAAAATGATCATCCTCATAAATTACAAACAAATATAAGGTTTTAGTGCAACACTCCCTAATTTCTAAAACTATATCTTTAGATTTTACAATAGTTCTCCTGTATCTTAGCATGTACTCTAATCTCTCTACAAAAGTCCTTTATAATATGCCTAAACCCACAATATAGCTCTCTTTGAACTAAAACCAAATTAAATGTTTTGGAGTGATAATACTTTAAAACCCTAATATCACAACTACTCAAGAAGAAAGAAAGAAAAAAAAAAAAAAAGACCACAGAAAGCTCTCCTAAAATAAATCCAATGCTGCTTCTATTGAAGTATAAGAGCTCCATCCCAGTCAAGTTTTACCTAAAAAATAATAATGCTCTCATTGTCAAACATAAGCAATATCTCTTAGCCCTGTTCTGAATGAAAAACAAATCTAAACATTGTTACCATCTTTTCCTTAATGCCCCCACCCTCCCAATCTAACTTGCAGCTTTTAGGCTGCTATGAATGTCCTCAATTATTCCTGTGTCTTCAACTTAACCTATTCCAACAACTATCTCCCTATGTTCAAAGCACATATCTTCTTCACTCCCTTTTTGTCTTGCATTTTAATGTTTTCCTCTGTCATGAGATGACAAGATTTTTATTTTAAAGCCCAGGTGGCAGTATCACATGCATTTTATGTTCCAATGCTGCTTCAGGTAGTTATCTAAGTTAGTTTCAGGTTTCTTTATTTGTATTAGCTAAACCCATGCTCAGCAAACTGCGGCTCGCAAGCCACATGCAGCTCTTTGGCCCATTGAGAGTGGCTCTCCCACAAAATACCACGGCTTGGGTGAGACTATTTTGAAGAAGTGGCATTAGAAGAAGTTTAAAAATTTTGGCTCTCAAAAGAAATTTCAATCATTGTATTGTTGATGTTTGGCTCTGTTGACTAATGAGTTTGCCGACCACTGAGCTAAAAACTATTGGGATGTTATAGTTCAAATGATGAGTGAGAGTTTAAGATAAAGAAGAAATATTAATATGAGTAGTTAGATGAATAAGAAGAAAAGGGGTACCATTAAAGCTAATTTGTGCTTGCTATTTTAGATATTCTTCCACTACAAAGAAAAATTAAAACTAAACTTGAGAACTAAGATTTTCAAAACAATAATTCTACTAATAAGACAACTTGGTTCTCATGTTTACACAGAAGGACATATGCCATTATCAAACATGGCTGAAAACATTTCAAGCCTTAAGAAGGCATATCCTCTCCACAAGAAAGCCAACCTCAAATTGTCAATTTCAGAAAAAGAAAAAGAACACTGCTCTGGAAATCTCAAGACTATGTTTGTGAACTGGCCTGCTGCCCACTACTGGTGGTCTTGGACCAGTCACTCCACTGAGCCACTCCAGGACTGATGTATTACTGAACACATAAATATGCTGATGGGTGGTCTGATGTGGAAGGCCGATAAGTCACTAAATGAATAATACAAGGGAAGGCAGGATAACTAGCCAGAAAAGAGGGTTCAATAGTCTATTTAAGCTCATCTAAGGTTTCTACTTAAACAAGAAAGCACTAAGCTTAGTGCCAGAAACCTTACTACCCAAGTTCCAAACCCTTACATAAGTGGATACAGATGACACCCATTACTATAAGAATGAATAACGTAGCCTTACTAGAGACCTCTTTCCTGATTAGTGCCAAGTTTAGTGTTTGAGTGTGTGTCTGTCTCTAGCTCTAAGAGGCTAAGTTTGAAACTTTTCAAACCACCTACTGGAAAAAACAGGGTTCCCAAAAGACTAACAGTTGGAACTGGCTGCACATTGCTCTTCCTAAAGATCTGCTCACACCAACACATTTTAAAACTAGCAGCAGAAACACTTTTCCTTCAAAAACAAAAACATGTTTCTGTTTGCTATCTACTACAATGCAATCTTTTTATTTATTTATTATTTTTAATATATTTTATTGATTTTCTACAGAAAGGAAGGGAGAGGGATAGAAAGCTAGGAACATCGATGAGAGAGAAACATCGACCAGCTGCCTCCTGCACACCCACCACTGGGGATGTGCCCGCAACCAATGTACATGCCCTTGACCGGAATCGAACCTGGGACCCCTCAGTCCGCAGGCTGACGCTCTATCCACTGAGCCAAACCGGTTTTGGCTACAATGCAATCTTTTAAACAGTGGCTAGATCATAACATCATTATAAATGAAGGCATAGGAACTGGTATAAACACTGAAACTGATAGGAAGCCATGAAAGTACATTTTAAAACCTGTTTTTGTGGAATAGAAATGGTATTAAGCATCTTACTTCATATACTTTCTTCCTCATTCCTTCATCAATACTCAACTGCATCTATAACAACAATAAAACACTATCGATATTTGGTATGATGGGGGAAAAACAAATATTTTAGTGAAGTATTCTAAAGCAAAGATCTGCAGCCTCATTTTGTAAATTAAGTTTTACTGAACTGCTATACTTATTCATTTACATTGTCTCTGCTTTCACACTATTACAGTAAAGGTGAATTGTTACAACAGAAATCTTAGGGTTTGCAAGCTGAAAATATTATCTGGCCCTTTACAAAAAAGGGCCAGGTAACATTTAGAACACAGTTATAAAGAATATTTAAGAGTTTTATTTCATCAAATCCTTCCATGACAAAGGAGTGTTATTCCCCATTTACTGAGAGAGAATTGAGTGCCAGAGACTAAGAAGCTTGCCCTAAATCACACAGCTGTTATATGACTCCCTCACCTGGTTCAGCCTCTATCAGGAATGAAGTGGGCTAGACCCTCTGCCCCACAGAAATATCTGTTAATCTCTTTGACCCTCCAATCTAATAGGAGTAAATAAATTCTTGCAGAAAGAATGATGAGTAACTGGTTTTTCAGGCCCTGAGCCGAAAAGAGAATTCTGACTTGAGCTAGAAACAGAAACAGTGCCCGTAGCCCGAGTCAAATTGTATCCTAAAACAAAGAGCCATTTTACTTGCTAGATCCCATATAAGACTCAGAAACCATGAGAACCACCTCTGTCCAGCTTCTGTGTTTGTGTATGCTCAGGAGAGGTGAGAAGTGTGAGTATGAAGAATGTTTCAAAGATGCCAACTTAAGAGCTTTAGAATTTATAAACTACTTATCACATACATTACCCTCAATTGATTGTTACTCAGCTTAGTGATAAAGATATTATATTATTCAAATTTTATAGATAAAAAAGCTAAGGATGGATATTTTAAGTTGCTTGCTCAAGGCACAATATAGTAAGTGGTGGAGTAAAAAATGTAAAAGTTCTTAAATTCTGTTCTTGATTTAGTATAGCTGTTCATTTGCACTTTCTGCAGTTTTAAGGTTTATGTCCTTTCAAACTATTCAGACAGATGAGCAGTCTCAGCTTTTACAACTGACTTAAAATCCTTAACCCAAAGATTATTTTTACCCACCTATTCCCTGCTCCCAACATCTCTGTGGCAAGCATAAAAGAGAAGATGCTAATGGCACTGCTGTCTCCTATTATATAAGCATCTTTCTTTTATTTCTCTGTTGTCTCTTTTCACACCCTAAAACACTTTTTCTATTTTATCTTTCCCCTTTTAATATCTCTAGGTCAGTCAGCTGCCAACAGTGGGGGGTAGTAAAGTACAAGAGTAAATAAAGAAAATGTACTAAACGTGGAAAGTCTTATTCTCTGGCCACTAACCTGCTATCTATCTCTATGTATAAAAGGTTAATATGCTAAGTGTCCCTCCCACTGTCTGACCAGTCACTGTGATGCACACTGACCTTGTGGGGCCGCACAATTCTACCTTCAGCCGTGGGTTATGTTGTTGCTGGGGCATGGGGCACTGTTGGCCCTGAATTTGGTTTACTGCACACTTTTGAGTTTCTCACCCTGTATGACAGCAACTTTGCAAAGTGCCCTCTCACACTCTGGGACCCCTAGGGGGATGATGGAGAGGTGGTTTTTGCCCTATCCCACAGGCCAGGCCGAGGGAACTCACCTGCCAGAAGGACCCTGCTCACTCCAGATACAGATGCTGGGAAGGAACCTCGGGAGGTTGGCTCCAGGGCGTGTCTGGCCCCGTCTTGCCCTGTCCTGCCCCGCCAACCACCTTTTAATTAATTTCCTTTCGATGTGCACAAATCCATGCACCAGGTCACTAGTATGTTTATGATCCTGGGTAAGTCACTTAACTTATTGGAGTCTCTGCTCACCTATAGCAGTACCCTACAGGGCAGCTGCAGCACACAAATGGGAAAATACATTAAAAGGTTGCTAAAAGTACCAAGCATCATACACAAGCCAGATGGCATATCATCACTCTCAGAGAATTCTCAATTAAAATCCTGTGTGGTGTTAAAAGAATGTCAAGATGAGCTTGGCTGTATTAATTTGGTTGTATGGATTCTGTTGATTCACAGACACAATGAATTCTGTTCTCTGCTCAGTGTCTTTTATCATTGATTTAAATGTTGAAAAGGGGATAGGGAGGAGGAAGGTGGGCATGAAAAAATAAAAATCCAAGCTAGCCAAATCCTAAATCTCCCATCCCCATCACATAGCTGTCTGGAACTGAGAATGTCAAGACCACTTCAAAGAGTGCAAAGCAACTACGATGGTTATACTAATCACTTACATTTGTACATGCTTTACACTTCATATAGTTTTCTTTACACTATCTCATTTGTTTTTCACTGCAAACACAGCACAGGTACTGATATTCCCATCTGACAGATAAAGATACTTTATCCAGATAGACTGAGGGACTGACTTGGGTCCCAGGGTAAGTATATGTCAGAGCTGGAACTAAAACCCATATGCCCTGATTCTCAGTTCTGTGCTCTTGCACTGCACGTTCTCCCTCTTTAGAATTGTTAACTCAGTAGAGGGCCAAAAACTTAAGAACCTATGGGTCTTCTCAGCCTGAAACATAAGTCTACTAAGCCTTTTACCTTGAGATGTCCTTCTCCTTCTCCTGGAAAATGTACTCTAAAATACCAAGATGCCAGATTCTTAGACATTTCAAAGTAGAAAATTAAGGTTTTCAAGCTTGTTAAAGGTGCAGTTGTCCACAAGGACTGGGACTTGGAGATATCTGGTCACCAATCCAGGGTGGAGACGAAAAGTTCTGGCAGATCAAGCTCAAAGTCTACTCTCTCCAGGGCCTAATGATGGGAAGTCAGTCACTCTGTTTTCACAATACAACAGTTCAGAGGAATAGCCTTAGCCTAGCCCCTTTATTGGAGATGGTTCCATATCACCTTGATAAATTTATGTAGTCCTTCAAAATTATAGCTATTGCTACATTGTGAACATAGTGGAATTCCTTTGTTCTAAAGCAAGGAATATAAAGCACAACTAAAAACTATTAAGTAACTGATTATTTAAGAACACTGCGTTTCATCTAAAAATACCAATCTCTGTGCTTTAAGGTAAGAATCCAAATCTAGAGGCGCCCAATACATATTACAAAGTGTGCATGTACAACTATGGAACACCATAGAACAACCAACACAACTCTAACCTCCTATCTGGAAAAAGTCGTTCAACTACCCTATCTGACCTTAATGAACTTAGGACTGATAAAAGACAATTTTCCAACACCCTGGTAGTACTTTGTTTTGTTCTAAAAGAAAGGTGGCTGAGATCACCTATCTTATTTGACAAAAATCTTTAAAAATAATTCAATTTGACTCAATATTTGATCCTTTTATGATCAATTTGTTTAGTCCTATAACATAAGATTATATTTGAACTGAGAAAATTCCCCACCCCCTTTTTTTAAAATGTGTGCCTTTTGGGGAAAGAGAAGCACAGGAAAAGGAGAGGTGGGAAGAGGAATTAGTCCCATAAGATAGAATAGCTTTACCTTGTTTTTCATATAAAATAAAAAGGTGCAGTGCAAAAAGCACAGGGCTTATGTTACTAGGTTTTATCTGTTGTTTCCTCTTCCCAAAATGGGGTAGTAATCCTCTGTCCTACTACCTTAGGTAAATACCAAATGAGAGAATAAACATAAAATCACTCCATCAACTAGTACATAAAGTCTATGTACTAGTAAAAGCATTAACATACAATAACAACGCTGAACTACCTTAAAGGGTAACTTCTTGGGCTTTTGGTCATTTAATTACCAGGAAAGAAATAGTCATGGAGTTCAGGATATAATTAACCAAGTAAGATGGCTGGAAATTTACCACTATTTTTCTAGATTGAGGGTTATTATTGCCTTTATTTTAGATTGAGGATAATTATAACACACCTAGCCTAGAAACTAGATATAGGCACCTTGTAGTAAAAATCCTGCTAAATCCTACAGATGTAGCTCTCCTATTCCTGGCATCTTGTGTGTGCTACTTATCACTGTTAACATGATCATGTGGCTATAAATTACTTGCTAAGCAAATGTTGCCAAATTCCTACATGTGTATTTATGGTTGGCTTCACGCAGAATTTTGCTATTTGAGACTTCAAAAGCTAAGACTAGTAAAATTAAACCCAATGCAACTCAGAAATAAAATCATTCTAGTCTTTGCATTGGATGGAGATGTGTGTGTGTGTGTCTGTGTAGGACACATTTAAGGTTTAAACAAGAAAGCTTCAGATTATACACACACACACAAATATACATATACATATATATAACTAATTTTAAGAAACTGCTGCATAACATTTCAAGGAAGTATTTGTACATCTCAGAACAAGTGAAGGCCGCCAGACTCTAGGGCATTTAAGTATTTCTAATCTTTTCAAGGCACACACCGAAAATGTTAATATTAGCTTTTTGAATATTTAACCTATGGGCTGATACCAATGCCCTCAGTTTAACTTGACACAAGATCATGCATGGTGTTCTAAGTAGTCTGAGAAAAATGTGGGCTTTACTAAAGTGACACCTTTACTTGCTCATGTATGCTTAGAGAAATTCTCTAGTTTCAACTAAACTAATATTCAAAAAAACAACCAAGTGACTTTTTAGAGTAAAGAATACTAATTCATATATAAGAGCTACATGCTCAGGTAATAAGAGTATGCAATTAACAACCTTAGAGAACACTGACCCAGAGGACTCTGCCACGCTCATTTCTAGTTGTCTCAACTTCCAGGTCCCCGTTTTTGTTTCCATCTCTAACATGAAGCTTTATTTTTCTGGTTCTTCTGTCCATTCTCTCCCTCGATTCTCCCCCATCATCCCCAAGTTCAGCTATAATATCTATGAGCTTAAATTTCAAATATACATTACCAATTCTGATATTTCTCCTAAGTTCCAGTCCTTCAGGAAAGTCACCCATAACTCATACTTCATATATCCAATATCACATCTTTCTCTTTCCCCAAACCTGCTCCTTCTAACTCTTCCAGGTACTCAGGCTTGAAATCTTAAGAGTCATCCTGAGTCTCTGTTCATCATTTTGTGGATGAAAGGGGCTACATGCTAACCTGACAAGCTCAGGGAATGTCTTGCAAATTCGGAGACCCAAAGTAACCACAAAGAACCGTCTGAAATTAAACTTTAACTAAAAGCTGTTATGGTGGGTAGTTAAGTCCTAGGCCGGTATCTTCACTGACAAGGTCAACCTTTACCTTAACTGAGTCTATCTGTCTTTTTGCATCTATAACATATCCTTGAAATGTCTGGGTAACTTGTAACTTCTCTTTTTCTTAACCCCTTGGGGTACAACTCCCCCCCCCCCCCCCCCCCACTCTATCCCACACACCTCCATCCCCACCCCCAGCCATTCTCTGGAGCATTATCTCAATTCGTTGAGGTTCTGCTTCCCGGCAATTATTGCGTTTGGCTCAAATAAACTCACAAAAAATTCTTTACAGGTTTGAATGTTTTTACGTTAACCATTTCTAATCAACTTCTAAATGCTGTAATAACAGTGTCAATCTCCTGATTTTCTTCACACTGCCACTAACTTTATTCAGGCCTTCATCACCTCCATGTAGTAAAAATGATGATGATAATAGCTAATACTCATTTAGTACTCACTGTATACCAGGACTGATTTTAAGCTCTTGGCATTACTTTAAGCTTCATAACAATCCAATAAGGGCTGTAAATCTAGTATGTGAACTCACTGCACTGTTCACTGTTTCTAGTGTCTGTTTCTCTAATTGTACTCATTTCTATATAATGATTAACAAATCTTATAAAAGCACAGCTGCGATAATGCCACATCAACCTATTTCCCCAAATCTTCAACAGTTTACCAATGCCAAGTAGAGGCAGTTTGAATTTCTTAGCCCTCCAAAATCTGACCCATTTATTTCACACTTTTTTCCACTTCCTTCTGCCCTTAACTCAGCTCCTTATGCTGTAAACAGACTAGACCACTTACTGATCTCTTCAGCCCCCACTGTACTTTTTGAACCATGACCTTGCTCCTCCTGTTCCCCATGCCTGGAACGCCCTTGTCCCTACCTTCCTGAGTCCAACACCCAATCTACCCTCCTTCATTAAAGGTTTCTTCTCTAAATTCGTGTCCTGTGTTTGTACTTTCCATTTCAGTTTCATATATTTTATATACAATGGCTATCTCCCCTACCAGATTGTTAAATCCTGGAGTAAAGTTTTATTTGTATACGTTTTTGAAGTCTCCCTCCATGTATGGTGAATTAGTGAAAGGAAGTGTAAAGCACCCAACTTTAGAATTTTTTCAAAGGTAAGAATTATACCTTACATAAATAAAGGAAAAATTCATTTTATCTGGATATTTCCAGTAAAGCAGGTTTTTCCTTTAGTTTTCTATTTATTGAAACTATGGAAACAGATCAAAATGATAGCACTTGAAGAAAAAAGGATAATCGATGAATCAGCACTGCTGTTTGCTGTGGTTATTTTAGTTTCTATTCTCCCTTTGAACTACGTAAGGAACACAAGGTCACAAGCTATGTTTTGCCTCTTAAAGTTAAACATTTACTAGGTGTGTTTTTTCTTTAGTTCTGTCTTTACACTGGAACTTTTCTTCATTTCTTATCCTTCAACTGCCCTTTTTCATTACAGGGTGCAAAACATTTAATTTATAGTAAACACTCTAAATATAGAAAAACTCCTTGTCAATTACTGAACAGTGAGGTCTGGCTTTGGGATGTGCCGAAGGGAGAGACAGAAAGGTAAGGGTGATAATACAAATAGGCTCTAACAAGTTTTAAAGAGCTGGGCCCAACACTGAGGCAGCAGAAAGGACAGATTTAAAAGAAAACTAAGCTTCTGGGAAATACAGATAAGAAGTAGATACGATTTATCTGTGTCTCCTATAATTTTCAGTCACAATATACCTCAGGTCTTAAATATTACTAAATTACACCATCTAAGCTCTCATTCTTTCAATAAACTGTAATTTATTATTTAATAAATGAAGGTGGTGAAAAGAAATCCAACTATAGCCTGGCCGGTTTGGCTCAATGAATAGAGCTTTGGTCTGCAGACTGAAGGGTCCTGGGTTTGATTTCAAACGGGGGTACATGCTGGGTTTGGGGCTCGATCCCCAGTAGGGAGCTTGCAGGAGGCAGGCGGATAAGTGATTCTCTCTCATCATAGGTATTTCTCTCTCTCCCTCTCCCTTCCTCTCTGAAATGTGTGTATACATACACACACACACACACACACACACACACACCCTATCTAATAAAAGAGTAATATGCAAATTGACCATCACTTCAACAAACAAGATGGCTGCCCCCATGTGGACACAATTTGGCCGCCACAAGATGGCCAGCAGGGGAGGGCAGTTAGGAGGGACCAGGCCTGCAAGGGATGGCAGTTGGGGGCAATTAAGCCTGAAGGGGAGGGCAGTTAGGGGTGACCTGGCTGGCAGAGGAAGGAAGTTGGGGGAAACCAGGCCTGCAGGGGAGGGCAGTTAGGGGTGACCAGGCCTGCAGGGGAGAGTAGTTACAGGCAAATAGGCTGACAGGGGAGCAGTTAGGCATCAAACAGGCTGGCAGGGGAGTGGTTAAGAAGTGATCAGCCTGGCAGGCAGAAGCAGTTAGGGGCAATCAGAAGGCAGGCAGGCAGGTGAGCAGTTGGGAGCCAGCAGTCCTGAATTGTGAGAGGGATGTTCAACTGCCTGTTTTGGCCTGATCCCAAACGGGCAGTTGGACATCCCTCGAGGGGTCCCAAATTGGAGAGGGTGCAGGTTGGGCTGAGGGACCAACCCCCCCATGCACGAATTTCATGCACTGGGCCTCTAGTACATATATATAAAGAAATCCAACTACAAAAAAAGAAAAAATTAAAAATTCCAAGTATATTATGGTCTATCAGAGAATCTACCTAATGAAAGAGTAACATGCTAACTGAATATACCTTCATGACACCCAACAGCCAATCAGGAGTGAATATTCAAATTAACCAAAGATGTCGGGTTAATTTGCATATGCAGACACCGAGCGGCTGGAAGCAGGCCTTCCGCACCACCCCAGCTGCTCAGGGCCTCTGGGCAGTGTGGGATGGCAGAAAGGTGGCTCCGGGCCAGAGGGGAAAGGCAGCTCTGGCCAGAGGGAAGGCGGTACCAGCAGCCCGGGGAACGAAGGGCCCTTATTGCACCAATCTTCATTCGTGCATCGGGCCACTGGTATGCAAAATAAGAACAAATCCACACTATACAAACACATATGTGCTGGTACACAATGCCACCTTGTTGGTGGTAATGATTAAAGTTGGCATGATTAAAATATTGTTTGGGGTGTATACTTATAATGACTTCTTTTCAGACTTGTCAAATCCTTGAAATGATCCTGGGATCTTTGTTTATTAAATACACACTGGCTTTACAACTCACTTGAAGAACCAGACCCAAACTTGTTTGGAAATTAGCTTGTTTTTGAGGAGTGTTAACAAAAACAAAACAAAACACAACTAACTGGCATGCAGGTGTTATATTTGTATACCTTCTTCCTTATAATGCATAAAAGTACCACTTTCTTTGGGACACCTCAGCCAGGTGGGCAACATTAGCTTCCTAGCTGATTCTCAGCTTTCTGAATAAGCATCTGGCTGAGCAAGAGATCTTCAGATCTCAACGGGATGGGAAATCTGCTGCCACAGCAGACTTTCTAACCAACAGATTCTACGTGGAGACTTCTAAACCTCTTTCATGGCCCATTTTTCTCTTTGTTCCTTTTGTGTTCAAACAGCAAACCTGTATAGATATATCAAAAGGAAGAGAAATATGGCCGAAACTGGTTTGGCTCAATGGATAGAGCGTCAGCCTGTGGACTGGAAGGTCCAGGTTCGATTCTGGTCAAGGGCATGTACCTTGGTTGCGGGCACATCCCCAGTAGGGGTTGTGCAAGAGGCAGATAATCGATGATTCTCCCTCATCGATATATCTAACTCTCTATCCCTCTCTCTTCCTCTCTGTAAAAAATCAATAAAATACATATTTTTTTTTAAAAAAAGGAAGAGAGCCGAAACCGGTTTGGCTCAGTGGTAGAGCGTTGCTCTGCGGACTGAAGGGTCCCGGGTTCAATTCCGGTCAGGGGCATGTATGTTGGTTGCGAGCACATCCCCAGTAGGGGGTGTGCACGAGGCAGCTGGTCGATGTTTCTCTCTCATCGATGTTTCTAGCTCTCTATCTCTCTCCCTTCCTCTCTGTAAAAATCAATAAAATATATTTAAAAAAATAATAATAAATAAAAAAATAAATAAAAAAAGGAAGAGAAATATGAAAAATAAAAAGGTAAAGCAACCTAAAGGAATATAAGAAACATGGAATAACTGAGTTGGAGCTAAATCTCTGACCTTACACAAAACAGGCATTAAAAAGCTGAAAGATTGAACCACCTAAGCTACCTGGGCCTCAACTCCCCCATTTTACAAGAAGGGAACTAAACTAAATCCCTTAGTGACTTCCACGAACCTGATTTAAGAATATACAGCCATAGCCAGTTTGGCTCAGTAGATAGAGCACTGGCCCATGAACTGAAGGATCCCAGGTTTGATTCCAGTCAAGGACATGTATCTTGGTTGCAGGCTCGATTCTGGGTCCTGGTTGGGGTGCATGTGGGAAGCAACCAATTAATGTATCTCTCGCACACCGATGTTTATGTCTCTCTCTTTCTCTTCCCTCTCTCTCCCCTCCACTCTCTCTAAAAATCAATGGAAAAAAATATCCTCAGGTGAGGATTAATAAAATAAATAATCCCTCCCTCTCCCTCTCCCTCTCTCTCTCTCTCTCTCTCTCTCACACACACTCACACACACACACACACACACACACACACACACGCACACACACACAAACTCTAGGCATATATTATTAAGGCTAGGGATAGGCAAAAATAACTTCATTCATGAAGACCATCTATAAATGATTAGCTTTAAGAATGTTTTTTGGGTAATTGAAGCTTCAAGAAAGTATGTATATGGCTTCTTTAAAGGAGATCTCATCTTATTTTAGGAACAAAAAGCCCACAGTGACCATGACTGCTATTTTCAAACATATACATCCCTGGAACTAGAATTTTATTTAGAGGCCAATGCCAATTTTGCCAGACCTTATTCTGTCTGAATATGAATTCTTTCAATGTACAGAAAGGAGGTAGATATCAATGTTGACTGACCATGACTGAAAGGAAGTGACTTAATAGGACAGGAAATAAAACAGATCACAAAATATCCACCCCACTCCAAGGAGAAAAGAAAAATCCTAAAAATAGGGACAGCAGGGATGTGAAATGAGCAAGAACCAGATCCCTCCCCATGGGTTTCCACCATTTATCTTGAAAATGTATCTCACAGTGAGCATCAACTGTGTGACATTTATGCTAATGTTTATATTTTGGTGAAAGACCTATTTTTTTAGAAGTCTTTACCCCAACATTTATTTGCTTGCTACTACTGTGCAAGCTATTAACTGTCTTCCAAGCTTGAAAACAGACAGAAAGAAGATCATATGACCACAAAGCAAACAAAAAAATGGCCCCAGGTTTACTTTATAAATATTTGGTACGTAAACTAAAAATGTAACCTCTGATGGTAAACAGCTGCAACTATTACACCATACCTGAATTATAATGCAAACCTCATTATCATATTGAAACCGGTTTCCATATTTTATCTGAGAGATTCCAAAATTTACTAAGGGTTTCCAAAAAACCAGCATTCCCATATTATCTTATTCTAAGGCCTATAATTTCTGAGAAAGAGGTTAAAATTATTTCACAGGAATCTTGGTAAGGGAAGGTTTGATGGTCTCAGTGCATTACATAGAGTCATGTAAACATAAATAGGAATATGCAAGTGAAGGCATGTAGAATCAGTTTAAAAGAAATGTGTCGGGTTTAAATAAACTCCTCTGTAAACATGTTAAAATACTGGCATTTTTTCCCCTTTGATGCCACACCTATCTTCATAAGCACTTATCTCCTAATAGTTTGAATTAGTAACAACTAAGATTATGTAGCACTTCACAATTTGCAAAGCACTATGACATACATGATCTCATTTGAGACTCACCACTAAATAGGAAGGTGCTATTTTTAGGACCTGTTTTTACATGTGAGGAAGCTGACACTAAATGGCTGACTTGCCCAAACTCATAAAGCTGGTGACAGCTGTGGAGGGACCTGGATACAAGTCTCCTGACTTTAAATAGTCTGTTTTTGCTACTGCACCATGCTGCCTCAAATACTATAGTCAGAGTAAATAAATGCCCAAATCTCAGACCCTGTCTAAGCCTCCCCACCCACCCACACACAACCACCCCTAGTCTAAGTTACAGTTAGTTATAGAAGGTCTTTGCTCCTTGTGGAAGTTGAGTTTTAATTTATCTGGGAAATACTGATCTAGTTAAAGTATAAATGCAGAGATCATATAAGCACCATTAACATCCACTGGAAAATATCCTAGTGACCAGGGATTTTGCACAGGCATGCCTATATGCACCTTCCAGGTAGTAGGTCAGATTCTCAGAGTCCATGACCCTAACTAAGAAGGTTAAGAATCCAGGCTAGAGAGTGATAGATATCTCTCCAAGAACTGAAACCCACAAAGTTCTTATTATAAAGAGTTTTATTTAGGCCTCATACTTTACCCCACTTTCCTTCTGTATCCCCTGCTCCAGGGCGAATAAAGTCAATCAGTATCTACAATTGTTTTTTTTAAAATTATATATAAAACCTAAAGCAACTGATAACTTGTAAATAAATGAATTGTAAAAATAATTAATTAATTAAAATTAGTTATGTTAAAATGTAGTCCTTAATCATACTTTCTCTTATGACATAACTTCCCAGAATGACTGTTTTCTTACCATAAGCATTCCAATTCCCAAAAGAAGTTTGACAAATATTACTTTGAACTCCTGAAATACCATTCTTCACTAAGAACCCTCTAAATTACACAGAAGACACGGTAGCACGCAAGGAATTCTGAATCTGTTAGGCAGTTCCCTCTACAATCATACCAAAAGGATTTAGAATATTTTGCTGGGGGGAGGGAATGGATAAGAGTGGGAGAGAATGAATACAGCCCTATTGTCTTACTGCTTGAAAACTCCTAATTTGAATCTATAACATATTCCTACTAACCACTCAACTTGAACATCACAAGTACAGTCTCTTCTCATCTTAAATAGAGCTTTTTCAGTCCAAATCTGTATAAACAAACTTTGTCCTTCAATCTTTCAACTCCTCGGCAGTTTTTCAAGGTCACTTTTGCGAGCAACAACAGAAGCCTGCATCTAGCAACTTTGACTGCTATACCACTCCAATTGTAAGAGTCCAAAATCTATTCCCTTATCGATCCTCTCGGGTAAATCCTTTACTTAAGGAGAAGGCAAATCAACACCCTCCAAACTTCTCCTCTAAGAGGGCCTACTCCCTACCCAGAGACAGTGCTGCTGGCTGCCACACTGCTCCACACTGAGTCTGCTGCAGAAATGTTCCAATGACCTTCATTCCATTCTTGCAAATAAAGAGAAAAGAAAGAAATGCTCTTTAAAATCAAGTGCATCACAGATCTTTAGTACATGGGATGGAAGATTTCACTATTCACAGGAACTGGCTCGTTATTGATTAGCAACCTGCATTAGCTTCATAGGCTAAAGAGGAAAAAAATATTTCAAGGGCAAAAGACAGAGTGTGCCTATACTCTTAACTTTCCTATTCACAAAATGCAGGTAAATTAGGACTTAAATATTTCAAATAGAAAATTAAAAGCATTTTGCTCAAATCATTTTAAAGATCTAAATCAACACCTGATAAAATATGTGAAATTGGTGGAAAAAAGATTTGCTCTCATCAATGACAGTATAGTGGAGAAGTATGCTTCTAACCAGCATTCTATGTTAAAAAGCGCATTTTAAAACAAAAATTGTTACTTAACTAATTGGTACTTAAGACTCTAGAAGCACAGACAGGTAAATCAAGAAACTTATGCGAGAATTTCACATTGGCATGTGGCCTTTACCATTAGAACTTGCATCAGTGCAAATCATATTTTAACACAAATTGAGAATAGCAATAGTGTTGCTTCCGCCTCTGAAAATACAGATGTCAATAAAGTGCATGGAAATAGAAAAAGTCTTACAATAACTCAGCTTATTCTGTAGAAAAGCTTCAGTGCACTTGAACAAAGGAAAATTATTTGGAAAACAGTTAAGTTTACCCAATGCAAAGAGAAAGTGCTTTGCTTCTATATGCCCCTGAAAAAATTATTAGCCTTTTTTCATGTACCTGATCTTGTTGCTCAACTAGGAAAAGAAATCCTAGTTGAAGGGCATGCAAAATCTAAACAGAGTAAGGTATTCTAGGTGCACCAAAAGGTATGCATGGAATGTAAAGTGGCCATTTTCTGAAACAGTGCAACTTGTCTACACTCTCTGAAGCTAAACAGTTTCTACCATTTTAACACAGAACAAAGAATTAAACTTACCGGGAACTGCATTAATTTTACATGTAGTTATTTATATCTCCTCGGACAGGGAGAATTTAAGTCACTCCTATCCCTCCCCCCGAAAAGGACGGAGGAAACAAAAGGCAGCAGGAGATGCAGAAACCTGAGTCTGGAATGTCCACTCCAGTGAAAACCCGAACAGCTGTCCCCCCACCCCCCAGCAAACTATTCGCCATTTTTCTTTGTCTTTCAGCTGACCCCTGCCTCAGTGAAAAACTCCGAGGCTCCAATGAAGCCCTGCAGCCTCCTTCCACTTTAACAGTCAAAGGCATTCAATCTAGCATGCTATTTGACACCAAACCTTGCCTCCACAGTGGTCCCATTGGCTGAACTGTTTTATTGGCTAAGAACACAAAGCCATGATTGGCTGTTCACGTCATCAGTTACCTCCTTTGCACACTTCCTGTTTTAAAGTTACCTTGAGAAGCAGAACAGGGGTCAGATCCAGACTTCAAACTACTGGGAACTTAAAGCTTGGAAATCCCTAGCAAATGCACACAGCAGATGCAGTAGGGCCTCAAGTGCTTCCAAAACAGAGAATACTGCAAATTTAGAATTGTTTTTAAATTCACACGAAAGGGTTGTTACAGTTACCACCCAAAGGATTTCTTATTGGCTGTCAGAGTTCCATTTAAAAATTTAAGGTAATTTAACTGCTACTGATTGGCCATCAAAGATGTCTGTAAGATATTGCTACAGTATCGTATGGCAGTAAACTAGAGAAGAAATGTGCACAAGATCGGAAAGTTGTGACTTAACTATCTTCAGTTTTCTGTTGAACATTAACAGAAGGAAAAAAAAATTGGGTGGGGTACTCAAACAGCTCCAAAGAAAATACAGTTTCTTTAACAGTAACAAAGAGTGGTATCAATAGCCATACAATGATTTTCAGGATTTCCTTTTTTCTTTTTAATGACCTCAGAGGAAGAGAGAGGGAGACATAGAAACACCAATGATGAGGGAGAATCATTAATCCGCTGCCTCCTGCACACTGCCCCCTCCCATCTGTCATCTTGTCCACAGTTATTTTAAAAGCACATATTAATACCATGGCAAATCACTTTATTTTGAAACAAAAACTAATCTAAATAGGAAAATTCTGGGCCAATGTATGTAGTGACAGAAACAGTGGCATTTCCAAAAAGTCTACCAGGAACCCAAGAGGGAAATATAATGATAAAGGTGGGAAGGAGGGAAAGGCAAAGAAAATTGAACATCAGTGAATATAATGATATAGCTTGATGAATTAACGAATTTATTTAGATTAACTGAACTATTTAGAGTGGTCAGTCACAAAATGTTGCTGATTAGTTTTTAATATTACACAGTTTGATCCTGACCAGGTAGCTCAGTTGGTTAGAGCGCCATCCTGATATATGCCAAAACTGCAGGTTTGATCTCTGGTCAGAGCACATACAGGAACCAACCAATGATTCATAAATTAAGTGGAACAATAAACTGATGTTTCTCTCTCAAAACCAATCAATAAAAAAATACATTACAGTGATTTTCAACCCTTTTCATCTCATGGCATACAAACTAATTACTAAAATTCTGAGGCATACCAAAAAATATATTACACTTTTTGCTAACCTGACAAAAAAATATATAATTTTGATTTTTTCACACTGGATGGTTATTTTTGTATTGGCTGTTGTCGTTTTTTTATTTAACAATCTAAAGGAAAAGAGGTTAGTGTCCCTGACTACATAGGGGACATGTTTTGCATGTTTTAAAAATTCGTGCGGCACATCAATATGTCTCTTGCCCACTGGTAGAAAATTGCTGATACAGAGGGTAAATTTTTCTACCACATTTTCAAGAATAAACAGCAGGGATGATCTCAGCCTGAACTATTGTAAATACAGGTATCCCCTTCTTTTCGAAAGCTCACTTTACTCCACTTCATTTTACAATAGACCTACATTAGTACCCGTGTTCACTAACCAAAAGAAATCGAAGAGGATTTCTCTTTTATGAAGAAAAGCAAAAATAGCAGTCATTGTTTTGCTGCAGAGGGAGTGGCGGCATCAAGCTCCTTCCATAGGAACTATACTCATCATCTCAGCATCAACCAGCTTTAAACTGTATCTGTAAGCATTTGTGCTTTATCTCGAGTTATTTGGGGCATCTATTAGCAAAATGTGTCCTAAGGTGATTGCTTCTTCACTTTACGCTATTATGGCTTACATAGAAATTATCTATTTTCGGATAATGGGGGAAACCTGCAATATTGTTGTTACTGAAGACATTCTGGGGTCCTAAAGTTTACCAGTGTTGGTTGAAGACTTACTTACAGATTTTGGGTCCAACTGTTTAGGTTTTAAGAGGAGCATCCTAATATGGTGAAAATCAGTTAACATATCTTTGTTTTTCTTTTTTATAGAATATTCAAATAGAAACATCTCACTATTACCTAAGGCAGTGGTTCTCAACCTTTTTAATGCCACGACCCTTTAATACAGTTCCTCATGTTGTGGTGACCTCCAACCATAAAATTATTTTCGTTGCTACTTCATAACTGTAATTTTGCAACTGTTATGAATCGTAATGTAAATATCTGTGTTTTCCCATGGTCTTAGGTGACCCTGCTAGCGGTTCTCAGGTTCTACCACTGCTGTAGAGCCTACTCTTTTATAGGTAAAAGAGTAACTCTGAACCTTGGTCCCTAGCCATATATCTAGGATGCAAACTTAGGTCCCACCTACGCAGGACCCTTTCCCCTGCACCACACTGCTTACTAAAACATGGGGCACTTCAGGACACAATCAAGGAAATGCTCAGGTATCAAATGTAAGTACAGATAGTATAAACCATTATACACAACTTCATTAATTTAAAAATCAGAAATCTGACATTGAATTTAATCTGTTGTTTAGAGATCTAGCTAAGAATCTGAAAACACAGACCATATAAACTGCCACTTTTTTTAAATCCTCATCTGAGGACACTGTCATTGATTTCAAAGAAGGGGGAGAAGGCGAGAGAGGGAGAAACACTGATCAATTGCCTCCCATATGCCCCAAATGGGGTCCGAACTCACGACCTAAGTATGTGTCCTGACCAGAAATCAACCTTTCAGTGTACCAGACAATGCTCCAACCAACTAGCCACAATGTCCAGGGCAAGCTGATGCCAATTTTATTACTTAATTACTAGAGGCCTGATGCACGAAGATTTGTGCAAGAATGGGCCTTCCTTCCCCTGGTTGCTGGCACCACCTTTGCTCTGGCCAGAGCCCCCTTTTTGCTCTGGCCCAGAGCTGCCTTTCCGCCTTCCCGTGCTGCCCAGAGGCCTGGAGCGACTGGGGCGGTGCGGAACATCTGTGTTATTGCCATGGCCGCTAAGTGCCTGCATATGCAAATTAATCCATCATCTTTGTTGGGTTAATTTGCATATGCACTCCTGATTGGCTAATGGGCATCGCAAAGGTATGGTCAATTTGCATCTTACTCTTTTATTAGTGTAGATTAGGAGTCTTTAGTTAGTAGCATATCACATTTGTAACTTATAAGGACTTGAAATAACTAACAACTAAACCATTACAAGTAGTGTACACTAAAATATCAAGGGACTGCAGGCCCTGGCCAGGTAACTAGTTGATTAGAATGTCATCCTGATACACCAAGGTTGTGGGTTCAATCCCTAGTCAGGATATATATAAGAATCAACCAATGAATGCACAAATAACTGGAACAAATTGATGTTTCTCTCCCTCCCTTCCTCTCTTAAAAAAAAAATTATCAGTAAAAAAATATTAAGGGATTACATGGCAATTTCACTATCGCATCTAAACAATAGTTTAGTTATGCTAACAGGGTGTGTTGTGGGGTGATTTCTGAAGCTACACAGAGTTGCAGGTATTGCAGTTCTTTTCTCAAAAGTTTAGATCACAGATTCTGCATAACTACCAGCCTGGGAAGAGAAAGCGGAAGGTTAACAGGCCAGTTGTGTGCCTTATACACACCACCCCACTTTTAAACCCAAAACAGTGGTGCTTCAAGAAAGTCAGCTTCAAGAAAGCAAAGAAGCTCATTTGAGAAGTGGGAGGCAGAATAAAAAGTAAGATATTTTTACATCACTGACTATTAATCAGTGTCACTATGGCAAAAATAACACTTGGGAGTCAGGCAGAGCTGGATTCAAATTTTGATTCCTCTACTTATGAATTAGCTAGGGGCCCAGTGCACAAATTTGTGCACCTTGAAAGGAACTATGAGCTGCAAGGTGGGCACAGGGGCAGGTCTCAGCCCATCCTCCACACCCTAGCCCGTCTCCTCCCACCACGGCCCCTAGTCCCATCTGCTAGCAGCCCTGTTCCTGCCACCGTCACTCCCATGAGCTGATGACAGAGCAACTGGGACCAGCACCAGCAGCGGATGCAAGCAGGGCTGATGCCTGCCATGATTTGAACGTGCCCTCTGGTGGTCAACTGGTTGTTCAGTTGCTGGTTGTTCCACCATTTAGTCTATTAGCATATTAGGGTTTTAAATAGATAGATAGATAGATAGATTGATTGTATGACGTTGGACCAACCTTGAGCCTCGGTTTCCTAATCTGTAATATTTGGATACTCCCATCTATATCACAGAGCCATGGTAGGAATTAAAAGAACTAATAATATTTGTAAAGTATACAGTACTAAATAAGCACTGAAAAAAATGAAAAGTGCTGTAGTCATCCGATCCAAATTCCTTGTTTTACACAGGACTTAAGGTCCTAAAGCTACTATGAGGGAGTGTCTCTCTTTCATCTCCAGCATACTCTGCAACCCTGTAGAAAGCAATTCCTGAGCCATAAAGGGCAGTGTGTGAGGACTACTAGCTGCTACTAAAAATCTTCCCCAGTTTTTATGTCAGAAATTCATGCCTTTCACTATCAATTCTGGCCTAGGTATTCCTAGTGTTCCAAAAGCCTACCCTTTGACTCTGCTTTTGATGTACCAGATTAAACCAAGCATTTATGTTGATATTTTGTGAAGGTCTTTTTTTTTTTTTTAAATATATTTTATTGATTTTTTACAGAGAGGAAGGGAGAGAGATAGAGAGCTAGAAACGTCGATGAGAGAGAAACATTGACCAGCTGCCTGTGTGCCCGCAACCAATGTACATGCCCTTGACCAGAATTGAACCTGGGTCCTTTAAGTTTGCAGACCGACGCTCTACCACTGAGCCAAACAGGTTTCAGCTTGTGAAGGTCTTTGACATAGTTTTTATTAGTTCTTGGCAGTTCTCAAAAAACAAGCAACACACACTTCAACCCCTATTTCTCATCAATAGTCACCTTAGTAGAATTCAAGTCGCTAGTGGGAAGAGAACTCAAATTATCCTAGAATTCCCACTTGGCAGGCTGATCTATTTGCTTACTATAGCTTTCCCTTCTCTGGCCTGCACAAAAAGCCTCCTGGTATCTCTGGGATTCTCCCTTACAGTCTTCCCTGGTCCTGGATCTTGGCAGCCCTTTATACCAGTTAAGTACACTGTCTTGCCCTAAAATAACCAGATCACTCTGAGACAAAACCAGTGTCTCTGGTTAAATGATTCAAGCTTTAATGCTCTCAAAGAAGGCAGAGTGGGAACTGATGCTCTTGATCAGAAATCTGATTTTAAATCATAGCTACCTATACTTACTAGCTGTATGATCTTGGCCAAGATACTTAACCATCTCTGAGCTCAGATCTTCATGTGTAGAGAGGAAAAACATAACACCAACTCACAAAAGTGTTGAGACTTAGATAAGCATTCAGCATTAATACCTGGTATGTTATATAATTAAAATCTAATTATATATTTGACTATAGCACTTATCACATATTATAATTACTTTTTACCATTTCTCTTTTACCAGAGAAGGGCTTTCTGAAGGCAACGACTGTGTCTTATTTATATTCACATACATCCCCAGTGCTCAGAAGATATATAAATCAAACCTAGCCTTAACCATAGTGTCAATGAAATAATAGGGAGTGGGGAGTGATGAGGAATTCAGAAAACTTGAGAGTGCTTGTCCCATCTAAAGGGGCAACTACTACTCAGCTCCAACTGACAAGGGCCATGGAACAAAGCTGGTCCACTGCAGTAAGAGTTTCAGACAGAATAGAAGAAGTAAAAGCCAGAGATCCTGGACACAAAAAGTAGATGCTAAACAGCTCTTGAGCTGGCATCCTGAGGAATGGCTGAAGGACCAAAGTTATGGCAGAAGTTGGTCTCAACCATCATGCTAATTCCTGCCAAAACCAGGGTCTTGCTTAGTACTCCAGATTATCTTATCTCAGAGGTTATACTGTTATCAGAGCAGAAGCAAAAATAGCAGCGAAGAAACTGGGCTCTTCAGTGGCCTGAACATTTTATTGATGGTAACCTTGACTAACCCCCTTGAGACTTAATAAGTAAACCTGGGGGTCCCAGGAAATATCAAAGAGAACCTCTAGAGAAAATGAACTTTTCATATATGGGGATGAGGACACAAAGCCATATTCATTTGAATGTTAAAATATGTGTATGCATTATTATATGTTAATGAGACAGATGTATATAGCTATTTGTTTTGAACTGATGTTGATATAGGTTAGGAGGATGAGGTATTTTTTTTTTACAAATACAAGCATTGTTAGTATTTTAGGTTATATACCTCTAGAGATTTTTTTTTTCTTATGCAAATAAGATATAAGGCAGTCTCCTGCTATATTAGAAAATACTTTACAAATTATTTTGTAACCTTTTTTCACTTAAAACATTAATGTGAATAACTTGCCATATCAAATATAGATCTTCATCATTTATAATTAAAACTAGAGGCCCGATGCACAAACATTCATACAAAAATGGGCCTTCCTTCCCCTGGCTGCCGGCAGCACCTTCGCACTGGCTGGAGCTGCTTTTCTGCTCCAGCCCAGAGCTGCCTTCCCGCCTTCCCATGCTGCCCAGAATGGCTGGGGTACTGCGGAACGCCAGCATCATTGCCATAGCAACAACACAAGTGTCCAGCCACACCCCCAGCTGTTCAGCACCTGTTTATGCAAATTAACCCACCATCTTTGTTGGGTTGATTTGCATACTCACTTCTGATTGGCTGGTGGCATCACGAAGGTATGACCAATTAGCATGTTACTTTTTTATTAGGTAGATGTATTCCACTGAAGGACGTGTCATAATTTTTAACCAGTTCCATATTAATAATTGCAATATTTTCCATTTTAAATATTGTCAATAGCATCACGGAGAACATCCATTATACCCATTACTTGCACCACTACCCTCATTATCTCTTTCAGAACCATTACAACTTAGGTTCAAATTTTAAAAAAATTATAGGCAAGCCAAAGAAAATTGAGGACTGTCAGATTGGAACTTCTGACCCATATTTTCACCTTGCTTGGTCCTAAACAACTATTTGCTATTTCCCCAATCAAATCCACCTTTAAGGTTTAAAAAAAAAAAGTGTTGACACGTTTTCATAAGAATCAGAAAAAGGTCTGAAGACAATCCTCAAACATTTTGAAAAATGACATAATTAGAATAAGAACCAACCTAACAATGGTGCTCAGTAAATGTTTACTCTATAAATGAATGAATAAACTAATAAATGAGACCTTAAGTGGATTACAAATTGGGAATTATTTGCTTTTAGAAAAATAAATTATAGTCTCCAAAGCATAAATTAAGACCAGTGGATGGAAAATTATTCTAGAGGGACCTATTTCAGCCCTCAAAAACTATTCAAATATGGCACAAGCTGCCTCAGAAGCTATGGGTAGGGTTGTTAGCATAGGCTGTTGGAACACTTGACAGAAATATGTAAAGACAAGATGAAAAAGAGCAGCCATATGGAGAAGCAAGAAAAAAAAAAATAAGCCAAGTCTTTGCAATTAGACAAATCTGTATTCTATCCTTCTTCGTCTCCTTTTAGTTGAGTAACCTTGGGCTAGTTACTTAACCTCACAAAGGCCAATTTTCTAAACCGTCAAACATCTTGCAAGGTTGTGAGGATTAGGATACTTTCATTCATTCAATAAATCCTATCTAATAAAAGGATAATATGCAAATTAACCATCACTCTGTCACAAAGATGGCAGCACCCATAGCCACAAGATGGCGGCACCCAGTCCTCTCAGCCCCTCCAGAGTCCTCTGGGGAGGGTGGCTGCTGAGAGCGGGCAGTCTGAGTGGCCTGGCGGAATGCTTGCTTTGTCATCATGATGACAAGACAAGTGTTCCACATCCAGCCGCAGATGGGCCTCTGGGCCTCAGAGAGCCTCTTGGCAGTGAGCACGGAGCAGCCCGGCCACGCAGAGAGCTACTGTCGCACAGATTCACGCGCAGTACTTATATATGAAGGCACTGTGCTAAGATCTCTGGATCCTAAATAAGACGCAACACCTATTCTCTACGAGATTATAGTCTATTATAATTGGAAAATTAAAATAGATAATTACAGCACCACTTGTTAAGAGTTACAATAGGGTCAAATGCACAGTTTATATAAGCCTAATCCAGGATCTAACTCAATTTCAGGATGGTCAGAGAAGGCTTCTTGTAAGATATAAAATCTAAGGATAGGAACCTACTGAGATAAATAAGCAAACTGCATGTACACAAGCCTGGGGCTGACAGAGCATTATATTCCTGAAAGGGCTATACTTTAGTATGGCAGCAGCCCAGGGGCAAGAGGCTAGAAATTAGAAAAGTAAACAGAGATGGAAAAATCTAAGATTCTGAGGATAATGGTGAGCTACTGAAGAGTTTTAAGCACAATTAGCCCTTTGCACTCCGCTGTCCCCTCTCAGGGGACATCGGAATTCTAGCATATCACTCGGATGTCCCCTCTCAGGGGACATTGCAGTTTATTAGTGATTACAGGGAATTGAGTTATTTCAACGCACTCCGCCTCAAAGTAGCGTCGAGTAGCTGGTAGCCAATGTCCAGAATGGTTCGGAGTGCTAAGGGTTAGAATTACCCTTTTAAAAGATCATTTTGGGTACAGTGTGGAGAAGACAAGGTGGGAGGATGGCAGCATTATATAGACAGAAAGGAAAACAGGACACTCCAATTATCTAGTTACAGGGAAAATGCAATAGTGGAGATATTAAAAAGTAGGAGAATGGAAAATATTAAGGTAAAAAAATCTTTAAAATTCATGGTTAATAAAAGCATATAGAATAACAAACTGTGTCTGAGAAACAGCAAGTACTCCTAAAAATGGTAACTGCTACTATTATCATTGTTATTAGAGGCCCGGTGTATGAAATTGGTGCACTGGGGGGGGGGGGGGGGGGAGTGTACGTATTGGAGCGCACTGACCACAGGGGGAAGCTCCTGTGTTGAGCATCTGCCCCCTTGTGGTCAGTGCGCATCATAGCAACCAGTTGATTTGCATGTTAGCCTTTTATTATATAGGACTAGAGGCCCAGTACATGAAATTCATGCACAGTGAGGGGGGGGGGGTCCCTCAGCCTGGCCTGCACTCTCTTCAATCCAGGACCCCTCAAGGGATGTCCGACTGCCAATTTAGGCCCAATCCCGCAATCAGACATCCCTCTCGCAATCCGGGACCACTAGCTCCTAACTACTCGCCTACCTGCCTGATTGCCCCTAATAACTTTGCCTGCCTGCCTGATGGCCCCTAACCACCTCTGCCTGCCGGCCTGATTGCCCCCAACTGCCCACTGCCCCCCCCCCAGCCTGATCGCCCCCAACTGCTCCCCCTGCCAGCCTGATCACCCCCAACTGCCCCCCGCCGGCCAACCTGATCACCGACCTATCCCCATAAGCCTGACTGCCCCTAACTGCTCTCCCTTGCAGGACTGATCTCCCCTAACCGCCTCTGTCTCAGCCCTGCCTCCATGGCTTTGTCTGGAAGGTCTCTGGAAAGTCTCCTGGTCTAATTATCGTATTACTCTTTAAAGAGTATAAATAGGATTGGCAATTAGATTAGATAACCTTTGGAATTACATTCATTCCTAAGTCTGTGTTACTTTAAACATCTTTTTTTATTATTATTTCAGAGAGTAAAGGAATGGGGAGAGACAGAAACATCAATGATGAGAGATAATCAACAGATAGTACCCCTGATGAAGAGATGTGTTTTCTTAATTCTGGGTAAAAAAAAAAATCTCACTTCAGCCCTAACTGGTTTGGCTCAGTGGATAGAGCATCAGCCTGAGGACTGAAGGGTCCCAGGTTCGATTCCTATCAAGGGCAAGGACAGCTGATCAATGCTTCTCTCCCATCAATGTTTCTAACTCTATATCTCTCTTCCCTTCCTCTCTGTAAAAAAAATAAATAAAATATACATATTTTTAGAATCTCACTTCATATTGACCACTGGATAATTTGCAGCTCCTCAGGACAGGTTTAACAGTAATTAGAAATGTGAAAACCTTCAGTAACTCTAATAGATTTTAACCAATGGAATTATACAAAATATTCTATATTCAATGTAGGTCCTATGAGTCCAAGAACCTTTTACTGAATAAGCATTGCTCAAGTTCACTATTTATAGATCATATCCATGAGTGTATTTAGAATAATTCTTGAGCCTTATTTATAGCGAAATACTGTTGATTTTAAAGAGTATTTATTTATATGATACCTTATATGCCTTGGACATGCAGATTTGAAGCTTTGATTTAAAGCTATTCTACTGGAAACATTCAAATGCAAAGGTTAAACTAGTCCCTCTCTCTAAACTGAAGTTTATCCATTAGAAAGCTTTCCTGTATAAAAGAAAAAACACTGGATTTAGAAGTAACCTGTCTACAAATAAAAAAAGAACTTCAACCAAAATTGAAAATATAACTTGAATACTGATAATGAGTACAGGTAGTGCCTCACTGCTATCAGGTACATCACTACTAAAACATGGGAGATATGTGGGAAGGGTACAAATATTGCAACCTAGCAAAAATTTCTGCAGGCAGAGAGATTTTTTCCTGAACCATTCCACAATGTTGTCTTCCTGCTTACATCAACGAAAATATTACCCAGGTAACTATAAAACAAACTTACAGTCCTAACTTAGGCCACTATTTCTACATTTAAAAAATCTTTTAATGAAAATTTATTTCTGGATAGAAGGATAAAACTGGTTTTTATGATTTTAATAATGATTGCTACTTATAAATATGAAAGATTTCATCTCATCAGAATCATTACTACTTGGCAACTGGGGATTAACAGAGGTAATCAGGAGACAATTTAACCCTAAAACAAACTCCTAAACCAAACAGCACAACTAAATTAGATTATTTCTTTCATGTGAAGTGATTGCTCCCCCCATGTAGAAATCTTATTGCACAAAATAGAATAGATAATTACAAAGGACTCCTCCATCAAGAGATGCAATTGAACAGATTTTATACTATTCTAAAAAGAAAGGTCCACTCAGTGACAGTCGCCTATTATATGCTATTGTATTCATTTCTCAGAATTACTCTGTAAGATAGCTATTATTACCACTACCTTCCACAGTAATAAACTAAAGCTAAGACAGGTTAAGAATCTGACCACCAGGCCCTAACCAGTTTGGCTCAGTGGATAGAGCCTTGGCCTGTGGACTGAAAGGTCCTGGGTTCGATTCCAGTCAAGGGCATGTACCTTGGTTGTGGGCACACCCCCAATAAGAGGTGTGCAGGGGGCAGCTGATCGATGTTTCTCTCTATCCCACTCCTTCCTGTTAAAAATAAAGTATATTAAAAAAAAGAAAAAACAGAATCTGACCACCAGCTAACACAGAAGGTAAATGATTGCAGAAACAGAATTCTTTCCCAGGTCTGACTCTAACACCAGCAACTACACTGCCCCCTTCAAAAGGCACTTTCTGGCCAAAAATATTTTAATTAATTATAATTAATCTACTTGCATTATTATGTTAGTTACTTACTTTGAGCCTCTGTTGGAAAACTCTAAAATGACCTTGTAGCCTTTCTAACTAGTCACAGTGCACGCATGAAAAACTGAATAAACAAAATGAAAAGAGAGACTGTAAGGCATCAGATAACTCAGTTTGCTTTGAGCACAAGAAATAGAATGGAAAAGAACAACTTGCTAGCTAAGGAATGTTCTTCCTAGGTTGTATGCCTGAGGCTGGAATGAACTCAAGAAGGTCACTTGTTAACCTAATACTGTCTTCTGCCATTCTTCCTTTAAATGAGGCAAACTTGTCAAAACACAAAAGGTGCCTTAGAGTTATCTCTGCCATCAAGTCAATGCTTCCACAGGAAAAGTGATTCTCTCCAGCAGAATGAGCACTGGTTTGGGAATCGTGTACTGACCTAGACTTGCTCTGCCCTTGTCAAAGTCATCACAGTATTTAGGAACTCACTACAAAGGTCACTCCTGAAAGAATGAAAGGTCACTTCCTGACGTAAGATGCAAGGATTTTTCTTTTCTCACAATATCCTATATTGTGAGAAAACAACATAGAACACAGTGTTTTAAGAGTAAGGGTTCTACAATTTTATAAGAATTAGGAGTACAGATTTATGTTTGAATCTGGGCTCTGCCACTTAAAGGCTATGTGACCTTGAGCAAATTGCTTAACTCCTCAGTTTCCGCACATGTAAAAATGAAGGTGGTAATTTTGTCTACTTCATACTGTGTTAGGATGATATATATGTTTCTATTCCTGTAAGCACTCAATAAAAGGTAGTAACTATATTATTCCTGAGTATCTTTAGTGATTCAGTACTTCTGAACTAAAAGATAAAAGAGATTGAATTTCAAAATTCTCTCAAAACAAAACAAAACACTAGAATGTCCCTAATGCTTCCATTTCTCTGTAAGGGGGATTAAAAAAAACCTCGTATCTTTTCTAGTACAATGATTCTGTTTTGACCAAATGGAAAATGTTTAAGTCTACTTGAGAATGTTCCTGCCTCTGCATTTCTCCACTCCATGGTTACTACGATTTACCTAAGTCTCAGAACTCACCCAGGAAGCCAAGTTTATGGTCTATCAAGTTAGAATAGGGCTTCTAAAGCAGAATGTTGGAGGCAGTTAAAATTGCTTAGAAAATGGAGATAAACCTAAAGGATGGGTGGGACTTAATTGGTAAAAAGGGATAGCGAGGCCGAAACCAGTTTGGCTCAGTGGTAGAGCGTCGGTCTGCGGACTGAAAGGTCCCAGGTTCGATTCCGGTCAAGGGCATATATTGTACATTGGTTGCGGGCACATCCCTGGTAGGGGGTGTGCAGGAGGCGGCTGGTCAATGTTTCTCTCTCGTCGACATTTCTGGCTCTCTGTTTGGCTGACAGAGTTCATTTATAAAAGACCAGAGGCCCGGTGCACTAATTCGGTGCACTAATTCGTACATGGGTGGGGTCCAGCCAGCTGAGGGGAGGGGACATGGGAGGTTGGCTGACGGGCCCCACCCCCCTGGTCGAACTCCAGGGGACAATTTTGCATATTAGCCTTTTATTATATAGGATAATGGGGAACACTTCTGGGAAATGGGTTGTCTTCTGGCCTCAGAGTATTCCTTATCAGAGCCTAGGGCTCCTGGGCCCCTTCACTCTCTACTTGGTGAACTATCATCACACCCTTCTATACAATAGGTATGGCATGCCTGGCTGATTCACATGGGAGTCCTCGTACTCTTTGGGATAGCCTTCCTTTCCATATTGATTGCCTACAGACCAAAATGCCAAAACAAACTTCAAGATATCCCAACTTTTTTTTTCTTTTCTTTTTTTAAAATATATTTTATTGATTTTTTTACAGAGATGAATAGAGAGTTAGAAACATCGATGAGAGAGAATCATCAATCAGCTGCCTCTTGCACACTCCCTACTGAAGGTTTACCCGCAACCAAAGTACATGCCCTTGACCGGAATCGAACCTGGGACCCTTCAGTCCGCAGGCCGATGCTCTATCCACTGAGCCAAACCAGTTTCAGCAAGATATCCCAACTTTCTCTACATGTTGACATCCAACTTCATTTTATCGGGGGATGGTGTGCTTACTCCACCTTTCTGTTTTCTGGAAAGTTATGGCCCTCTAGTTATTCATTATTTCATATTCTCTGGTTGGGCTTGAGTAGATAATAGGAAAAGGTTTTAGCTTTCCAATTCTGCAGACTAACCTACTTGATAGAGTTCTTCCAGTTACCTTCTCGAAGGCCTTGGCTGTGTTGGTGTTCTCTCCCTATCATCTACGTTAAGCCATGTATTAAATTTGCTTGTTGGTATACTTGTACTCCCACCTTCTGTCTAAAACACCTATCCATACCACGTCCATCTTAGCTGATTAGGGGTTGCTCTTTTGGTAAGGTAAAATATTTTAGAGTTAATCAATGGAAATCCAACTCAGGTTTTTTAAAAGCATGGCCCTCTCCAAGGGAAATTACAACAATAGTATTAATGGTGCCGGGAACAATACAGTGCATTATGGCATGAAATGGATTAATAACTAAAATGCTGTAAATTGTCTCTCGAAAAAAAAAAAAAAAAGAGAGAGAGAGAGAGAGAGAGAAAATGTGTAAGTATAAATGAGATATTAGAATTATTTGTGATAAGAATTAAATAACATGAACAGGCTGTAAAGTATAAAGCATTAATATGGATTTTTCTTCGAAGACAAAGCTGATGTTCCCAAGTTTTTAATATAAACTCTGACCTCAGATTTCCTGGGAGTTGAAGATTTCTAGGGTGGTCAATTCGAAATCATAAAAAGGCCCAGCAAGTGGCTATGTGTGTAAGGAACTAATGTGGGATGCAAATGGTCACTAGTGTTAAAGAACAGGTAGTTAAATACTTTCAAAATAAAATATGTATATGCATGTTATTATAGCCTGTCCAGACTTACTAAAAAGAAACTATAGTTATAGATGTCATAACATTATTTGGTTAACTTAATGCCTGAGTCAAATGAAGCTAAGATGAGCAATGGACAAAATGCTTGGCAAGCCCTAATGCCCCTCTTACTTTGACTCTTATCTTCTTCTTTTTTTTTTTTTAAATATATTTGATTGATTTTTTACAGAGAGGGAGAGAGAGGGATAGAGAGCTAAAAACATCAATGAGAGAGAAACATCGATCAGCTGCTTCTTGCACACACCCCCACTGGGGATGTGCCCACAACCAAGGTACATGCCCTTGACCGGAATCAAACCCAGGACCTTTGAGTCCGTAGGCCAACGCTCTATCCACTGAGCCAAACAGATTTCGACTTGACTCTTATCTTCTACATTGCAGTGTAATTGCAAATAAAAGGGAGGAAACTCACCTAATCACATCAAGAAACAAAAAAATTAAATCCTCCCCCTGGAAACCTGAATTATTTAAAGAATTTCATGCAATATTGGAATTGCAAATATTGTATCAGTTTTAATTTTACACATCATTCAGGATAAGTATACACCAGAATCAGTTTGGAAAAGGCACTAGGCTTTTGGATAGGTCCCAAGTGTTTGGAGACAAACTTCCTAAAGAACTGGTGATGTTTGAAAAAGCTCCCTACTGAGCTTTTTACACTAAACACTTCCTAGTTTCTCACTGCTTGGCATTAATCACTTCCATAAATAGACTATGTCAGCAATATCTGAAGCCTGGTTCTAAAGTATGCAGATTCTTAAACTTTCTGTACATGTTTTAACCATGATCTCCCTGAGTTCAGGAAAATTTCAGCAATTTACTTTGTAAATCTTTCCCTTTACATTAGAAACCAAGGGGTAAGAAGACTGAAATGCCTAGTTGAAGAACCTATATTCCAATGGTTACCATTCTGTGGTCTGAATCTTTGAAATAGTACTACAAATTCTTATTAAATTCTCCCATTCAGCTGAAACCGGTTTGGCTCAGTGGTAGAGCATCGGTCTGCGGACTGAGAGGTCGCAGGTTCGATTCCGGTCAGGGGCATGTACGTTGGTTGCGGGCACATCCCCAGTAGGGGGTGTGCAAGAGGCAGCTGGTCGGTGTTTCTCTCTCATCGACGTTTCTATAATACCTCTATCTCTCTCCCTTCCTCTCTGTAAAAAATGAATAAAAATATATTTTAAAAAAATTCTCCCATTCAATACACTTCTAACAACCAGAAATCAAAAAAAGATAATAAAACTACCTGGGAGTTGGACCAGTCAGATTTATGGTGACAGCATGATATAGCAGATAAAACTATAGGCTTTGGCATCCGGCAACTTGGATTTGAATCCCAATCACTAAGTAACACTGGACAAGCTACTGATCCTTAACTTTCTCATCTGCATTATAGAAATGAGAATGCCCTACCTAACAGGAATGTTGTATTAAATATGCCCCAAAATTTACCACTGGAAAATACTATTTAACTCAAAAACTTAGTTGCATTCACATTAAACTGACCAAAGCTAAGAACTCCAAGAATTTCTTGAAATTGAGATGAAAACAGATGTGTAACACCTATCTAAGGCTAGAAAGAACCACCTAACACAGTGAAGGAAAACACAGAGGTTTAAATAAATGTGTTTCCATGACCCCCCAACCTTGGAAGACACAAATGTAAAACAAGCCAAGTCATTACCACTTGATGGAAAAGGAATGTACCCCCAAAAAGATGACTCTTAACTCTTGATTACAACAAAAGCTTTTTGAAACATAAACCAGAAAATGCTGACAAGTCCTGTTACTTAAACAAGATGCCCAGGCAACGCAGCTCAGTAGTTGAACAGGAGGTCACGGGTTCGATTCCCAGCCAGGACACATATCTAGGTTTTGGCTCAATTCCCAGTAGGGGGCGTGCAGGAAGCAACAGATCAACAATTCTCATCATTATGTTTCTACCTCTCCCTCTCCCTTCCTCTGGGGGGGGGGATATATATATATATATATATATATATATATATATATATATATTAAAGACAGGCTGCAAGAAGCTATGCACTACTAGTTTATTTTCATTCTGGGTTGCTTATTTTTCAAATAATTTTTTTTAAATGGATTTGAAGGCCTGGCCAGTGTGGCTCAATGGTTGAGTGTGGACCTATGAACCAGGAGGTCATGGTTTTATTCCTCTCAGGGCTCATGCCTGGGTTGCTGGCATGATCCCCAATAGAAGACGTGCAGGAGGTAGCTGATCAATGATTCTATCACTGATATTTCTCTCTCTCCCTCTTCCTTCCTCTCTGAAATCATAAAAATATATATTTTTAAAATGGACATGAGGATGAGTGTATTTTAGGCTCGTATAAAAGGAAATTAATGAGCCAACGTCCAGAATCTCTGTGAAGAGAATCTCTGTCAAGCTCTCTTCCACTAAAGAGGAACCTAACACTAGCCATTCAACAAATTGCCAAGTATCTCATATTTATTATAAAGTGTAACTTTGGAAACTTAGCCCTGACCTGTATCTTTCCTAGAACAGGAAAACTTCACAGAGAAAATCTCAAAATTAGCTGCACAGTCATGAGCCCCAATAACCATTCATTGCTCTTTTACTAATCCCAAGTGTGAAAACGTTCCCAAAATGCTTCATTCGGGATGACTATATCCTAAATGAGTTTCAAGAAGGCTTCTCCCTCCTATACATCTATCACTATTTAATGCCTTCCCTTGTAGGCTTGCCATTCTGTTAAGACTGGCAAACCTATTCATTAGGATCTCTCTCTCGGGCTGAGGCTCTTTACTCACATCACATCCCAGGTCTGGTAACTTTGGACTCCAAGGCTCCATCTACACCTCAGTGTTTCAAAGCTGGCACGGTCTAGCAAAATCCCTGATCTGCTCCTATTTTCCTGCCAGATCCCTAGGGCCCTGGTGCTTTTTCCTCCTATATACCATGCTCTTAGAACTGGCATCCATGTACATTAAGATCACTTCCAAACTGTGTTAAACTGTAAGTTTGGCACTCCTGGATTTCGAAATCCTCTTAGCCTGTAACTAGGGTCTCGGTGTTTCCAAGCCCGGCACCCTTGGGCCTAGAGGCCTCCCACTCCCGGCCACGCACAGGCTACTCCAAAATACCTGCCAGACCACCATCCTCTTTCCCCCCCTCCCCCCTTTAAGGCCTTTAGGCTCGCCCCAACCTCCACCCCACACTCGCGCCGTAGGGGACCATCACCCTGCGGCCGGAGCCCGGGATGCGAGCATCCCCGCAGCCTCCGATTCCTTCATCACCCCCGGGCCGGAGCCAGCACGACCAATAAGGTGCCAGGTCCGCGGCCTCCCCGCCACCAACCAATCACGAGCGAGCCCCCCCGCCGTCGCCTTCCGCCAATGGGAGAAAGCCCGCGGGCCGGACCGACGAGGCACACGGACCTCACGAGCGCGGCGGCGGCGATAGCAGCGAGCCCGGAAAAAACACAACATGGCGGCGGCAGGCCGGACAGAACTACAGCAGCGGCCGCGCGAGGGAAGTGAGGTCTCCGCCTGAGGCGGGAAGCGCTGCCCCTCCCCCCGCCCCGGCCGTCGCCGTCTCCGCACACCCCCTCACTCTCCCTCCCACACCGCTCCCGCACACTTACACACACCTCTGCTCAAGAGAGCAGGGAAGAGCCGGAGCCGCCCCCGCGCTCCAGCGGAATAGGGCAATTCAGAGGCCTGGGCACCGCGGAGGGGAGGGGAAGCGTGCGTCACGGAGAGCGGAGCGCGCGCGAAACGGGGGTACAAACAAGATGGCGGCCACGCCGTCCGCACCGTCCCCCGGCCTTCCCCTCCCTCTTCCTTGGCGCCTTGACTCTCAGGAACTTCGAGTGCGCAGAAGCCGAGGTGCTCGAAGTCTCGCGAGAATTGGGAAGGCTGCGACGACTACAAGCGGAAAGAGATCTGAGAGGAGCCTTCTGACTCCGCCCTTTTCGGTGGGTGGGGGCGTTGCCTGGTGACCTCTGTAGGGCGTTTTAAACTTGTGGCTCTCCGCGGTGATGATACACACACACACTTGAGTTTCAAGAACTAAATTGTGTGTGCATGATTTTGGCGGGGAGGGAAGAGTTGGGGGACGAAGGACGATTTAGGGATGCCAGATTAAGCGCGCCGTTGAAGAAGACGGGTACCAGTCCCGCGAAAGGAACTTTAACACCAAAGCTGTAAAACGATATAACCTAGAATAAAGGGCAGCATTTCCCATGAATCGGCTTGTAGCCTTACAAACGACACATTGTTTTTTTAGCTTCTCCCAAGGAGTGAAGATATTCTTCCATTGATTTTTTTAGAGTGGAAGGAAGGGGGGAGGACATCTATATGAGAGATGAGAGTCCTGCGGGCGCCCCTGACCTGGGGGGGATGGAACCTGCAACCCAGCTATGTGCCCTTGACAGCGAATGGAACCATGGAACCCGTGCACTGGCTGAGGCTCTAACCACTGAACCACTTGGCCAGGTCCATACTTTATCTCAAATCTCCACGACTACTTAGTCCTAGGACATTAGTATAATTTTTACTTTACAAATGATAAGCTCAAAGGGCTAAGTAACTTGATCAAGTAACACAGCCAATAGGGGTCAACACTCAATTTTAAGAGCTTCAAAACCTGTAGATAAATTCATCAAATAGGTACTGAATGGAATTATCTATAGTGAGATTATTAGAACATTAGGTAGCAAGCCCAGCAAGAAATGAGATTGCTTCTGCTAGTGGTTACTTTGAATTTTACAAATGACCTTGGAACTTTTCTGAGACTTGTGTTGTAGCGGTCCTCAACAGTAACATCAGCAGACTGTCATTATTTCCTCCCTTTGAATTCATGACCCTGATGATAACATATTTGTGATTGTGGAATAAACCCTTGACTTGAATTCAGGAAAATTGTTTTCAAAATCCAATCTTAATGAATCTAACTTTAGGCACTCAAATATTTGATGAATGAATGAATGAAACCCAACTAGCTGTAAAGATCTGGCTTCATTGAGTCTCAATTTCATCACCTGTAAAATTGTCTAATTCTGCCCAGCCAGTGTGGCTCAGAGGTTGATCATTGACCTATGAGCCTTGATGTCAGAGTCAGAGCACAGGTCCAGGTTTCAGGCTTCCTTTCCAGTGGGGGATGTGCAGAAGGCAGCCATTCAAAGATTCTTTCTCATCATTGATGTTTCTATCTCACTCTCCCTTGCTCTCTGAAATCAGTAAAAAAAAAAAAAAAAAAAAAAAAAAAAAAAATTTTAAATGATCTAATTCATACCTCCTGGGAGTGTTGGGGAGATTGAATGAAATAGTAAGGGAGAGTGCTTTGTAAATTCAAATGTGTTATAAAGTTAATAGTAAAAAAAATAAATAAATAAAAGGAATGATGATACTTTCAGACATGAGAAATGGCATAAAAAATTAAAAATGGATATTCAAAGTAAGTAGTATATTTAGATAGTAAAGAGGTAAACTTAACTAATGGGGAAAAGTTATGTAAGTCCACAAATATTTTCTGAGCATTTATTGCACATACTATGTTTGCAAAAGATGTCAAAATGTGTAGAAAGCAACACAAATTAGTATTATATATTATTGCTATAATTAAATATCAACAGTACATAGAGGCCACAGTCAATTTCCCTTCAAGAGCCTAGAAATCAGGCTACACTCAGAATTAAACTAATAAAAATTTACATAATAGAGGAAAGTGCCTAAGGGTGGTTCTAAACATTTAACAACAGGTAGTGCTCCAGCATGATATAGCACATTTGAAGTCCTGGAACTACTCTTCTGTGTAAGGTGTAAACCCCTCAGTTGCTGGTGTGTGAATAGCAGGTCCCAAGGGATCCCAGGTGACAGGAGTTGTCAGGAGGCTTGGGATAGCAGCTATTTACCAGCTAGTGTGAAGTTATTTCAATCTTTTAATATTTTGTTATAATATTGACTAATATACACAGGGAATATTAGTCCTTGCTGTACCTTATTATCAATATTCTTTTTTTAAAAATATATTTTAATTGATTTTGTACAGAGAGGAAGGGAGAGAGATAGAGAGTTAGAAACATCGATGAGAGAGAGTCATCGATCAGCTGCCTCTTGCACACCCCCTACTGGGGATATGCCTGCAACCCAGGTACATGCCCCTGACCGGAATCGAACCCGGGACCCTTCAGTCCCCAAGCCAACGCTCTATCCACTGAGCCAAACCAGTCCTGGCTATTATCAATATTCTTTGCCCCTTTCTGAAACCCTCCTCATCAGGGCTGTGCCTAGGAGATTAGACTTCTCGCCCTAAAGTCATCAAGCTTAGCCTTGTTTTAATCAATGAACTGTGAGTATAAATGACAAGAGCCACCTCTGAGTAGAAATGATTGGGCCATCTCATGATTGTGCCTTTTTTTTTTTTTTTCCCCTTTTCTTTTCTGTCATGAGAGCAACATGTCCCCAATAGAGGTACTTCAGCTTTGATCCCAGAATGATGTACATAGTCACAGCTGACACATGACATGTAATGTACTGGTAAGAAATAAACATTTGTTGTAAGCCATTGAGATTGTTTTAGTTGTTTGTTACTGCAGCATAACTTAGCTAACCTAAACTGACTAATACAGCCCTAAATTAGCTATCAATGGGGGTAAGCCAACAGCATATCTACAAACGTGATAAAAAAAAAAAAAAAACCAGCCCAGCTGGTGTGGCTTAGTGGTTGAGTGTCGACGCATGCATCAAGAAGTTACTTGTTCTATTGCCAGTCAGGGCACATGCCCTGGTTTCAGGCTTAATTCCCTGTAGAGCTATACAGGAGGCAGCCAATCAATATTTCTATCTCTTCTTTCCTCTCTCTATTAAAGTCAATAAAAAACATAATTAAAAAGAAAAATCTCTACCTGAACTGATTTGGCTCAGTGGATAGAGCGTCGGCCTGCAGACTGAAGGGTCCAGGTTCAGTTCTCCTCAAGGACAAGGGATGTGAGTACATCCCCAGTGGGGAGTGTGCAGAGGGCAGCTGATTGATGTTTCTCTCTCATCAATGTTTTTGACTCTGTCCCTCTCCCCTCCTCTCGGTAAAAAAATCAATTAAAAATATAAAGAAAAACCTCTGAAACAGGTTATATAGGAGGAATCAAGAAGGCACATGTGATTGTAATTTAATAAAAGAAATTGTAATCAATCTTGTCAACCAGTTGTTCTGTATCCTATTCTGGGAATCTGTGAACCAAAGGGCTTAATTAGCCATGACAGCCCAAAACAAGACAATCACAGAAGCAAGCACTAGCAATTCTCCTCTAAGCCCTGTCTCCAGCAAACAAACCTGAGCATTCAGATCTCTTTGTCTATGTCATCCCTGTAGTACAGCAGCCACCAATCAGTGACCACCAGTGGTCCATGAAGCCCGAAAGGTTGGCAACCGCTGCAGTGGGTGAAAGTATTTTAGACCGCCTCAGCTAAGATATGTTTCAATATGCTTTCCTAGTGTGATTCTAAGCTCATGTATCAAATGTCTTGCCTTTAGGGACAGAATTTAGTGATCTGCCACATAGATGATTCCAGTTCTTTTGATAACTGCATTCTTTTCATATAAATTAGCCTATTGGATTCTGTGTTAAGTTTTTAAAATATATTTTATTGATTTTTTTACAGAGAGGAAGGGAGAGGGATAGAGAGAAACATCGATTGAGAGAGAAACATCGATCAGCTGCCTCCTGCACACCCTCTACTGGGGATGTGCCTGCAACCAAGATACATGCCCTTGACGAGAATTAAACCTGGGACCCTTCAGTCCACAGGCCAACGCTCTATCCACTGAGCCAAACTGGTCTGGGCTGGATGCTGTTTTATATAACTATGAGAGTAGCCAAAAGATGAAAACTGTGAATTTAGTGAACTGAGAGATGGTTCCACTCTGAGTCACCACTTCTGAGTTTGCAAGGCTGAAGACCAGTTCTGGGATGAGGTAAATTCCTTAAGGTTATAGTACTACAGAGGGACCTATCAAGAAGATCAGCTGAGTAACCTTAAGCTGTACCCCTCTTTCTCATGTGTTTTCTTGGATCTAAATTAAGAGCAGTAAGTGGTGAAGAGACATGATTCACATGCTATAGGAGTTCAAAAAAGGGAAGAGATTATTTCCACTTATCGATAGTATGAAATAGGGGAGGAGTTCAGGAAAGATTTGCAAGGATGACACTTGAACTGGTTCTTTAAACATGAGTAGAATTATGGGAAGAGCATGCCATGTGTAGAGCAAATATGGAAGTCAGAGATCAACTGAGGAAAGAGAGTAAGAGGAAAAGAAGAATCATCTGGAAAGATACATTAAAGTCAGGTTAAGGCTCTTGGATTTTCTTTTTCTGCTACAGAGGTAATGGTGGAACTTTTTTGGTTTTTGTTTAAATTTCTTAATTGATTACGGTATCACATATTTGTCCTCATCCCCCCCCCCCCATTCCCATCCCAAACCTTTCCCCACGCATGCTCCCACTCCCCGCTTGTCTTTGACCACTGGTTAGGCTCATATGGATGTACACAAGTCCTTTGGTTGGTCTCTCTCCTTTATCCCCACTCACCCCTACCCTCCCTCAGAGGTCCGACAGTCTTATCCATGCCTTCTTATCTCTGGGTCTGTTCTTGTTCATCAGACTATATTGTTCATCATTTCCCCTAGATGAGTGAGATCATGTGCTACTAGAAATACACTTATAATAACCGAAATGAGACAAGCAATAATGGTTATGCTGAAAGGCAAATGAATCAGTCTGTAGTGAGTTTCTTTCTGGGCCAATAGTTCTTTTGAGACCCAATTTCAATGTCAAACATTTCCTTATGTGTCCAAGACAGCAATGATATTCCAGTTCTGGATGGTGGACAAATGGTGATAATGTAGGTCTGATCCTCTCTGCTTTGGTCCTGGGCAACCTGCAGTGATGAACAGCTGCTGACTGCTAGTATGGCAAGGCGACATCAGGGTTTTCCATCTCTGGACTGCTTCTCTTCTGTCTTCATGGCTGGAGTAGTCCTGTCAATTCCTCTCTGTTGCCGGAATCCACATGGTCTCAGAGTTGTTTTCTGAAAATATACAAACATATTCTCAACCAAAAGTTAATAAAGGAACATTTCTATAAATTTGACTTGGGATCCTTTTTTATTTATTGCCCAAATGATTTTCCTCTGGCTTGTTTTCATTCCATCTGTGTTTTTCTTGGGTGTCTTGCTGTTTGTTTTATTGTTTTAACATTTTAAGTGTACAATTCAGTGGCATTAAGTACACTCACATTGTTGTGCAACCATCTCCACCATCCATCTCCAGAATTTGTTATTGTCTCTAACTGAAACTCTGTACCATAAAACAATAACTCTCTGTCCTCCCCTCCCTCAGTTCTTGGTAACCACTGTTCTATTTTCTGTCTCTATGAATTTGATTCTAGGTATCTCACAGAATCATGCAATATTTGTCTTTTTGTGTCTGGCTTATTTCACTTAGCATAATGTGTTCAAGATTCATCCATGTCACAGCATACCAAAATTTCATTTCTTTTTATGGCTGAATATAAAATATTCTGTTGTATCTATAGCATATTTGGTTTATCTATTCACCTATGCATGGACATGGATGTTTTCATCTTTTAGCTAATCTGAATAATACTACTCTGAATATTGGTGTGCAAATACCTGTTTGAGAACCTGCTCTCAATTCTTTGTATGGTGAAATTGTACCCAGAAGTGAAATTGCTGGATCATATGGTAATTCTATATTAAATTTTTCTATGATTTTATACAGCAGTATAGTAAGAAATCACTATACTATTTCCACAGCAGCTACACCATTTTATATTCCCAATGATAGTTTTTACAAAGGGGGTGACATGGTCAAAACTGTTTAAAGAGAGTCTTGCAGAGAAAGTAGGATGGAATAGGATTGCAGAATAAGCAATTGGAGACTTCCACAGTAGTTCAGGCAAATTGATATGAAGGCCTGAACACATCAATAGCAATGAGAATGGAAGGAAGAGGATACAAATGCAGAAGTGGTGACTATTGATTGGCTATTGTGAGGATGGGATCAAGAGGTGTTTAATATGACTGGCAGGTATCACACCTGTGAGGATGGTACTTCCAGCTGAATACTTCTGGGCTTCTCCAAATCATAGAGAAGACATGAGTTCAGATTTGGACAATGTAGAGTTTGAATTTTAAGAGGGACATTGTAAGTTATTGGATGAACATTTGTTGTCTTGCCTGCTCAACACCTTTACTCTTTCAACTGATAATGGCATTGTATTTTTCTTTTTTTATATTGTAGAATCATCCTTCTCTCTATGTAGTACTAGTCCACAAGGGCATGCAGCTGTGAATGTACTTTCCATGTCTCTAACTGGGGGAAGTGTAATCTACCAACAGCCCAGCTGCTGAGTTCTGAAATCCATGCTAAGCTTTGAAATCCATCACCCTTCACTCCTAAGCCTCTTTTCCCACGGGCTGCTTCTGGCCTGTGACTGGGCACAGCATGGGTTTTAGGACAAGCTTTTCCCTGGGATAAACTGTACTCTTTTGATGGATGACTTTGTCTCAAGGACTCCTCAAAGGCCTTGTCAAACTCTCCTTGAGCTGCACTGCAGTCTAAGATTCATCCACCTAGAACTCCCTCCTCTCTCTCTCCTCCACTCAGAGTCAGATTGGCATTACCATCTGATGATTCTCACTGAGTCTCCCCCAGCTCCTGCCCACTTTTCTCTCAGAAGTGATTTCCATAATAAATTTATTACATTCAACCCTGTCTTGGTGTCTGATTTTCTGAGGATCTGAACTGACATGAGGGGAAAGAGGATGGGATACCTCCTATCATAATAGCTTTTCCATACTGCCCCAGCCACAGGGGTAGGCCTACAACCCAGTCTGACCAATAACAATAATCACCACATCTTGGCCCTATGCCTTCTCAGAGTCTCCCAGAGTCATTTGGCTCCCAGACCATAAGCTACTTGGTCCACCTCAACCACAGACATGGCCGACCAATTCTGTGTGAGGCCTCACTGCCCTGCTACTCAAGGCCAACTAGTTGCAAACATGCCTGAGCATCAAGGAATCACAGGGGAAGGCAATGCTCACAAGAAGCAAGGGATACGGAGTCTTGACATCCTTTTGAGCTCCTGGAGCCAACTCTCTCCAATATGTGTAACTTTGTCATTTTTTAATCTTCTGAAGACCAGTTTTTCCCATCAAAACAAAAACATGCTGGTGCAACCACTGTGGAGAACAGTATGGAGCTTCCTCAAAAAACTGAAAATAGAACTCCCATTGACCCAGTAATCCCACTCCTAGGAAAATATCCCAGGAAACTAGAAACACCAATCAGAAAGGACATATGCACCCCTATGTTCATAGCAGCACAATTTACAATAGCTAGGATTTGGAAACAGCCAAGGTGCCCATCAGCAGATGATTGGATCCAAAAACTATGGTACATCTACACAATGGAATATTATGCTGCCATAAAAAAGAAGAAATTCTCATCATTTGCAGCAACCTGGATGGAATTGGAGAACATCATGTTGAGTGAAATAAGCCAGTCAATGAAAGAGAAACACCACATGATCTCACTCATTTATGGATATTAAAGAACATTATAAAATGATGAACCAAAAGATAGATATAGAGTCAGTAAAGCAACAAGCAGACTATCAAATTGCAGCGGGAAGGGTAGGGAGATCTGGGGTAGATAAGAGATCAACCGAAGGACATGTATAGATGCATATAAGTACAACCAATGGACACAAAACTCTGGGGAGGGAGGGTATGTATGGGGTGGGGGTGGGGGGCAATGGTATATGTACACAGATAATAATTTAATTTAAAAAATTAAAAAAAAAAACATGGTCCCAGGATCCCAGATCACCTCCATTCAATAGATCAGCCAGGTAATTAGATTTCTAGGCTCAGTTTTGCATTTCTGGGGAAAAGCTGCTGCTTGGGCTAGTGTTTGCTCCCGAACCAATCAACACTGTTATGGAGTAGGACACAAAGTCATGTATAAACAGGGTAGTATCCACTGTAACCTTGTGAATAAAGATGTGTAATAGCAGTACAGGATAGCATAACACTTCCCGGAAGAGTGGAACTAGAGAATTGGGCAAACCAAACAATGGCAGCCTGCTCCCTTAGAATAAATAAGGGGAAAGAGGGGAAAGAGAAGAGCTCAGAAGACAGACACTATCCAACTAAATGCTATTCCACACTTTACCTAAACCAATGCTATTTGATAGAAATTTCTGCAATGATGGAAATGTTTCACATCTGTGCTGTTCAATATAGTAGCCACCAGCTACAATACATATGACTATTTAGCACTTGAAAACAGTACAACTTAGAAACTGAACTTTTTCCTTTTTTTTAGAAAATGAACTATTTAATTTAATTTTAATTTTAATAGCTATGTGTAGTTAATGACTGCGTAATGGACAGCACAGATCTAGACTGTTGGTCTAAACGTTGGGAAGGCAGCATGGAGTAATGCTATAGCATGTCTTTGGAGTCAGCCTTGTCTGGATTCAAGTCCCAACTCTACTGCCTAATAGTATAGATTAAACAGGTTACTTAATCCCTCTGAGCTATAGAGGTAAATATGCAAAGAACAATAAAGGACATGTGACACCAAAAAGAGAGGAAGAGACAAAATATCTGCAAAGGGACAGAGTGCTTTGGATTTAGCAATTAGGAGACTCTGAATTAAGACAGAGAAGAGTTAAAAGTGTGACTGGCAATTACCTGTCTTTTAGACATATGCTAAGTTTTTTTTCCCCCTCTGGAAAGCAGCGAGAGAGAAGGAATGCAAAAATTTTCTCTTAATCCTGGTGGCCACATGGGGGATTGAGAATTCAAAGGCATGTCCTGAGGATAGGGCTCCAAGTGTGAGTCAGAAAAACAAACACTGTCAGTTGTGGGGCCCGGAGCCAAAGACCAAGGAAGCCACATGGAAAGACTATCCCACATACATATCCTTATTACATAGCACTTACTTTGTGTCTAGATTGTAAGTTCTTCAAGGTTCAGGGCCTTGTTCGGCTTGGGTTTCGGGCTTGGTCCCTAGAAGGGGTGTGTGGTATTCCCAGCATCTAGGAAGTTTCTGGCACCGTAATGAGTGTTCAATTAACATCTGCAGAATGAATGGATGCAAGTAAGCCAGTTCACTCTCTGACTCATGGTAGTCACTCATAAATGTTAATTAGGTAATCAGAGGGAGAAAATTCTGCAGTGAGAAGGTGCCAGGGAATTCTTCTTGGCTTGGAAACTAAGGTCCTTAACATACTGCCTGGCACAGAGGAATAGCTCAATAAGTGGTCACCATGCTAATTGTTATTAGTGGGAGAATAAGCTTTTGTACAAGGATGGAGAAGACCTTCATAATAAGAGCTAACTGTGTTGAACTTATTTAATCCTTAAGCCAATTTGATGAAGTAGACTTTATTACACTGATTTTACAGATGAGAAAACTTAAAGAAATGTGTTTTATCTAAAGTTAACCAGCCCTCCCCCCCCCCCAAAAAAAAAGTAAATAATAAAGTTAACCAGCTCAGAAATGGCAAGCCAGTATTGAACTTACCTGACACTAAAGTCCAGTTTCCAGCCACAAAAATTTAGGATTCAGGATTCTCAAAAGGGGTGTTTAAGAAGGAAAATAGTTCTAGGATCAAAATTCACTTCTGATTTCTATCCAGTCACACACATCTCAATGCCACCTTCTCCCTTCCTCGGCCACTTGCCTTCTTGCCAAGATCCTCATCTGTTCTACTGAGCTCAACTCGGGGTCACCCTTCTGCTTCCTATCTCATTCAACCATGACTATGGTTTGGCCCAAGGACCTGGGAGTTGAAATGAAATGGGGTCAGAGAAAGCTTTGTGTTTTTTGTTTGTTTGTTTTTGTTTTTAAGAGGGGAGACTCTAGAGCAGTTTTGTAAACTAAGTATTTTAGTAGACAAGAAGAATTGGACAATGCAGAAAAGAGAGAATATATGTAGATAGAAGTTCTTGGGGTCCTCAGCACAGGTTAGGCAGAGTTTGGCCTTGGGTAGGAGCTGGGACACTGTGATTTTCTTTCAGAACAAAGGAAGATAGAGAATATGCTTTGTTCAGAGCAGGAAAATTAGTAAAGGTTAGGATGCTTAAAATGAAGAGTTAAGTTTTCATTTTAAGTTTTCATCATCACGATGATGGCATGGTGTATATATAGGACAGTGTTTTTCAAATTATAAGTCATAACCCATTAATAGGTTATTAAATTAGAACTTTGCAACCAGCTTTATTTTAAAAAGAGTAGAATAGAGTTGAAAATTTGAATTAATTGCATATAGCAAGGATAAATGCTATGAAAACTATTGTGAAACTTTTGTTTCAGTTATATATACAGCTATGTGTGTACTGGTTACTGTACAATTTATTTTTTATTGAGGGTACAGAAAAAAAAATTTTTTAAAGCCACTGGCCTAGATGTGACCAAGGGAAAAGTGGCTGATTCCTAGAACTTCCTCTTCCAGAGTTGTTTTTTTTTTTTAATTATTATTATTATTATTATTATTATATTTTTATTTATTTCAGAGAGGAAGGGAGAGGGAGAGATAGAAACAAATGATGAGAGAGAATCATTGATCAGTTGCTTACTACACACACCCCTACTAGGGATCAAGCCCGCAACCCAGGCAAGTGCCCGGACCAGAATCGAACCATGACCTCCTGATTCATAGGTCAGTGCTCAACCACTGAGCCATGCCAGCGGGGCTCTTCCAGAGTTTCCCATGATGCTTGTAAATTGGTCTTGCTTTGTGACAGATAATAGGCACCCTCAAGGGTATGAGCCTGATCCACTATGCCAGAGCTTCCTAAGCAGTGGCTACAGCATGCAGGTTCCATATGTGCCCCAAATTAATCTCCTAGTCTTCAGGGTTACTCTTTCTTCCCAGTTTCTGCTCCCCTGCTGCCCTAAGATGCAGCCATCAAATGCCAGGGGCTTCATACTTCCTCATTCGTGGTTAGTGAGGAAGAGAGTCTATGTGTCAGTCTATCTTCTCAGCAAAAATCCTGAAAATCATTCTGATTGGGCTGGCTGAGTCCATATGACCCTGAACCTATGGTTCTGGCCAGTGAGATTAACTGACTCAGCCCTGCTCTACCCTGATGGAGCTGCTTCCTAGAAACACACGGTTCCTGAAAGGAACTCAGGGGCTGTTGGAAAGGGCGAAGTGGAAAAAATAAGGTTATCAACTAATGTTCAATTCATATGGCTTTTAACGTTACAAAACTAGCCCTAGCTGGTTTGGCTCAGTGGATAGAGCATAGACATGTGGACTGAAGAGTCCTGGGTTTTGATTCCTGTCAAGGGCATATGCCTGGGTTGTGGGCTCAATCCCCAGTAGGGGACATGCAGGAGGCAGCTGATCAATGATTCTCTCTCATCATTGATATTTCTATCTCTCTCTCTCCCTCTCTCTTCCTCTCTGAAATCAATAGAAATATATTATATTTAAATGCCAAAACTAGTTGAAAGGTCTAATAGCATTTATGCTGGTCATTTGTCTGTTTGTTCTAGCCTTTCCAGGCTCTGTATTGTACTGAAGAATTCTGGGTCCTGAAAACTACATTTCCCAGACTCTGGTTGCCAGCTGACTTCCTGTCAATAGATTCAGCCAATGGGAAGTACAGGTGGGAAACTGGCTGGAGATGGGTTGGTGGGAGGAGAGGCAAAGCCATTGTTCTCTCCGCATCCACCTGAGACTCCGGCAGCAGCTGGTAGTTACAGTCTGAGACCGTCAGTGTTTCTGGCAGTGGTGGGCTACTGGCACAGGCTGCAGCAGTGTCAGTGGTACTGGAGGGGCAGTAATAAGTAGCTGTTGGCTCCAGAGAGCTTTGTCAATTCTGTCAGCAGCAGCAGTTCTAAAACATTGCTCCAGTATTGTCAGCAGCCAAGTGTACTTCAGGGTCTAGTAACACCCTTCCAGTTGACAGTCCAGGCCTAGGGCTGATAGAAGCTTCCTACAGCTACTAATCTCTAGTTTGCCCACCTGAAGGTGATTTTGCACCTTCAAGCTGACATGTTTCTAACCAGTTCTCTGAAATAAATTCCTTCTGTTTGAAATTCCAAGCACATTTTCTGTTTTCTTGTCTTCACCCCGACTGACACAGTGTTGCCCTGACCATTGAGTAGGCTGACTGCCATGACTAATTTCCTAGTTATGCTGTTTGCAGTTGTTGGGCTGGGTGATGCCACAAGAGAGGCATGCTAAGCTCTCCGCTGGGGCATTGGGAAAGAAGCAGGGAGGGGCCTGGAGAGAGCACAGATGAAGCCTCCTAATCCTTTTCTTTCCTCGCCTATCCCTAACTGTTAGAACTGTGTGGTCGAGAACTTTCTGCTTACTTCCCAAGAATACTTGAGGGATAGGCTCCGGAAGGACTGGGTGACAGTGAAGCGATGAGTACAATTGGCAAGGGGACCCAAAACAGAGGGGCTGGGAAAGGTGGTCCTTGCTGTCCGTAGGGGTGTCGAACTCAATCAGAGAAGGGGCCAAAATCTAAAATCCAGCCTAAATCGCGGGCCGAATGGTTTACTGAACAGTCATAAACTGACAATGTCATAAACTGACAGCGGAGTGCAGTGATGACAGCGCGGTGCGGGCCACATTGCAAGGCCTGGCGGGCTGGATTTGGCCCGCAGGCCTTGTGTTTGACACATGTACTAGAGTTTAGGGGAGGAGGAGGGACCAGTACTATAACTTTTGCTTCCTCCTTTTTAGAAGTGCTAACGGAGGGAAAGACTAGTGGCTCTCAACCTCTCCTGTCTTAGCTCCCACAAAGCACTCTTTAATCAAAACAAAAATCCTGACTCTTCCAATGGCATTTATCCAATATTGCCAATACCTGAAGAACTGTTACAAAATCCTTACATTTAACCTGGCTTACTTCTGTGGGCTCCTGGTGCTACCCAAACCATTATGGGGTAGCCACATCTTTGTAGGGGCTGGCAGGGTAAGATTGTGAATAACTCCTGGAAGTCTCAATGGGACAGCAGTGACAAGAATATCACTTCTGTCAGAGACCCCTTGTCATGGCCAGTAGCGTTTTACAAGGTAGTCTTAGGCAAGTCTTTTGTAAGTGTAATCCATGATTAGAAACCTTCTAGACTCAACTCAGCCTGCTCTGTGATTGTGGGCAAGTCACTTCATCAAGCTCAGTCTCAACATTTCCATCAAATTAAAAAAGAGCTAAGGGGTAAATTCTTATAAAATAAATTGTTTTAAGGGGGGTGAATGGGATAGAAGAAATGATAGGTATTATCCTCTATCCCCCCTTCTTGCCTCTTTTCTCTGGTTGCTGTAGCAAATAAGATAATATGCATTAAAATGCTCTGAAAAGTACAAAGCACTATACAAAAGTAAGGGAGTATTATTATCAACATAGTTGTTAGCTTAGAAGGATGAAGGCAGGGCCCAGGCACAGAGCCAAAAAGCTGGAAGGCAGGACAGCTTAACACCAAAGAAGGAAACTTTCTTTGTTCAAATTCTACCTGGAGGGGCACTTTTTTGGAGCAGACCTGGCGCTGAAATCCTCTGAAATGCGGAAGTGGGTCCAGGAAAGCGTTAAGAAGGTAGGTAGGGCATTCAGCAGCTAAAAGACACTGGACAAATACCAACTCTGGTTCTTCAGCGCCTTTGTGATTCAACAAAAGATGCAATGGAAGGGGAAGGCAGATTGTACCAGCAGGGCTCAGGTTCAAAGCCAGACGTTTGCTGGATACTCCCATAGGCTCTTTAACCAGCCACCAAGCTATTTTGGGAGCCCGGATGTCAGGACGCTCTGTGACTAATACTGGATTTAGTTGCCAACAACCTAAAAACCATTATCTCTGCATGGTGTTCAAAGAGAACACCTTAGAGATGGTCTAGTCAAGCTGAGGCCCGGAGAAGGGCAGAGACTTGCCAAAGTAACTCGTAGAGTCAGTGTCATTGAGCTGCAAGGAACAGAAGCCAACTCAATCTAGCTCAACTATAAAGGAGTTTCTTGCAAGGACTGAAAATGCCAACCGGAACAAGGCAGGGCCAGGCTTCACTTCAGTCTCCTTCTCCTCACACCCTCCCCATCTCTGTTGCTCCTTTCTCCTCTACCCACTAAGACTTCTGCTCACTTTTGGTCTCTGCCCCCTCTTATCTCGATTTGCACATGGCTTTATTGGCAGAGGCTCATTTGTTTCTGACCTTCCTATTTTAATTTCCTCTGCCATCATAATTTCTTTCTGTTCCTTTGTTCGAAAGAGCCTCTAATTGGCCTGTCTCAGATTGCTGTGCTAGGCCATTAGTTAAAGGTCATCAGCTAATACATGAAATGGTAACACTTGGCCCTGGTGCTGGCCCCATCCATCAGCTCAAATCTAGAGACTGGAGGGTCCAAGTGGTCTCAAGCATGGCCCCAACAGAGTTTGTGGTCTAGACAGCTTTTCTTCTAAGTGGTATGAATCAGGCAGACACTGTACTGTCACTGAGACCATGTGACCGGAGGCCAAGACTCTAGATTTTCTGCCCAGAACTTTTCCCCCTAGAACTTATCATTTCTTTTCTTTATTTATGCAGCAGACATGTCTTAATGCCCATTAAATGTCATTCATAAAGATCTTTCTCCTCTGCTCTTCCTCCTCCTCCTTGCCTGGAGGAACTTACGGTATCATGAAGATAAAGGCAGGAAAATAATTAGACTATATAGAGTGCTTTAGAAGCAGTATAAATAAAGTAATAATACCTACCACTTATTGAGTAACCTGTATCAATCATGGCTGGTCACTTTGCATACATTTTCTCATTTAACCTCTGTGACTCCCCTGTGAAGTCAGCACCACATTTTGCACATGTGGAAACAGGCTCAGAGAGTGGTGCACAGATAATAAACTCAGCTGAACTCTGATGCCACAGCCTGTTCCTTTAGCCACTGTGCTATGCAGCCTTTATCATGCTGTTAGAGCAGAGGGCCAACGTGGCTTAGGAAGGAGCAGGAATAACGGGAAGAGCAGGAGACTTCCAGGAAGAAGAGATAACTGAGCTGGGCCCTGGAGCAGTGCCAGCTTTTCTCAGGCAAATGTGGGGAGGCACCACCGAGGAGCACCTGGAGGGCCGGAGTGGGGATGTGAGCAGGAAGCAGGGCTGGGACCATGTTGTATGCCCCTGAGAATGAGGGCTTCTCTAAATTTGTGCCCTCAGTGCCTCATTTGCTCCACCCTCATCCAAGCCCTGGTAGAGAGGATGGAAGTCATGAGGATCAAAAAGGACAAGCATCTAAGAGAAGACAGATTCAATGGCGCTTAATTCAACTACTATTGTTGGGGAACTTTGTTCCTGAAATGGACTCAAGGTGCATGAGTAGGATCCATAGTGGAAATTTTGCCCAGCCAGTATGGCTCGGTGAATGAGTGTCAACTCAGGAACCAAGAAGTCACGGTTCAATTCCCAGTCAGGGCGCATGCCTGGGTTTCAGGCTTGATTCCCAGTAGAGGGTATGCAGGAGGCAGCCAATCAACGATGTTCCTCTCTCATCGATTTTTTTTTTCTTTTTTCTTCTTTTTCTCTTTCACTGATTTTTCCAACGATGATGTTCCTCTCTTATTGGTGTTTCTATCTCTCTATCCATCTCCCTTCCTCTCTCTCTAAAAATCAACAAAATTATCTTTAAAAACATTTTAAGAGGCCCAGATTCCTCACACAGCTTCCTTCTGCCGGACTTTCAGGTCTTGTGTCTGACGTACTTCCTCTACTTTGACGACTCCAGAGTACATTGCTGTAAATCCTTTGTGCAGGGACATAGGTCCACCGGAGCCATCTTAACGAGTGTTAAGTGGCACTGCCAGTTTCTGTGGTAAACGCTTTCCGTGATAGTGTAGAGCCAACCTGTCCTTCCCTGAACTTTGGAAATATTTCCAGGTTGTAATGATATCAAGCAGTGATTTTTGAACCTTTTCATCTCATGGCACACATAAACTAATTACTAAAATTCTGTGGCACACTAAAAAACACTATAAAAAATAGATATAATTTTGATTGGTTTACAAAAATAATAGTAATTACCTATCTTTTTGCTCTGGAGTTACTTTTAAAAAATCACGTGCCTGTACTTACACATAAATAGAATGTCTGGCACCAAGAATTCACCAATCAGTCCTGGCCAGTGTGGCTCAGTAGGTTGTAGCATTGTCCCGTGCATCAAAGGATTGCCGGTTCAATTCCCATATGCCTGGGTTGCAGGTTCAATCTCCAGGAGGTGGCCTATCTATATTTTTCTCTCTCTCCTCTTTACCCCTCTAGTCTCTTTCCCTTCTCTCTAAAATCAGTAAAACATATCCTCAGATGAAGATAAAGAGAATTAAGCCATCAGAAACAACCTTATTGTGTGACGTGATCAATAAGATGCAACTCTGTTATGTGATCTATATATTTATGGTTCAAGACAGGCATTCACATCCGATAGCTATTGTGTTGGCTGATGTCATTTTTTAACTTGACAATCTAAGAGGAAAGTGCTCCTGACTGAATAGTAGGTATTGTGGCGTGTTTTAAAAATTCTTACAGCACACCGATTGCAAATCGCTGATACAAAGCATAGGTAAGTTTTATTTCTCCCATTAATTCAAAGCCGGGGAGAGCCATTTGTGCCAGATAGGGTTAAGAAACCCAAAACAAACTCCGACGTCAAAATATTGAGTCCTCAGTTCTACACCCTCTTTATGTAAAACACAATCTAGCTCAAATACAAATGAGTGGGAGTTTTCCCCATGAATACCACAAAGTTTCTTTTTTGAACTGATTTTAAAATTGATTTTTAGAGAGAGAGGAAGGGAGAGGGAAAGGGAAACATCGATGTGAGAAACATTGATTGGCTGCCTCCTGCACGGCCCCTACTGGGAACTGAGCCAGCAACACGGGCATGTGTCCTGACCGGGAATTGAACCAGCAACATTTCAGTGTACAAAAAGATGCCCAACCAATTGAACCACACTTGCCAGGGTTACCACAAAGTTTTTTTAAATCTAGAAATGGCTCCAGTATGCAATAGCCAAAGCCACGTTGCCATGACAACGCCCTATGTTCCTTTATTGCCGTATCTTGATTTCTTATTCCTACTGATCCTCAGGCCACCGTTCACTCCCTCCGGACAGTCACTGTTATGATCTATGCCTTACCCAGCCAGTTCCTCCTCCTGGTATTTGCAATCAATCCAGCCCACATCCCTGTTCTGGGAGCAGCATTGACAGCTTTAATGTTCCATTTCTGACCCTGTCGGAAGGAAGCAGAGGGAGGCTGTGGGAACAGTGTTTGTAAACTCTACAGCAATGTACAGTAACGTACTAGGCCTCACATTCACTCACCACTGACTCACTGACTCACCTAAGCAACTTCCAGCCCCGCAAGCTCCATGCACGGGCCATTTTTTATATTTTATTCCGTATTTTTACTGTAACTTTTCTATGTTTCAATATACTTGACTACACAAATACTTATCACTGTGTTATAATTTTCTACAGTATTCTATACAGGTTTGTAGCCTAGGACAATAGTTTATACCATATAGTCCAGGTGTGTAGTAGGCTATATACCATATAGGTTTATGTAAGTGCACTCTGTGATGTTCCTGTAATGACAAAATCACCTGATGATGCATTTTCAGAGCAGATGCCATCATTAAGTGGCACATGACTGTGCTTTTTAACTGCTCTTTTCCTTGTCTGTCTTCCCACCTAACTGCAGGGGCTGGGTCTAATTCATCCTTCCATCCCTAGTAGAGCAAGCTGCTCATTGAAAGACAATCGGATGAAGGAATGACAAATAGCCTCTAAGGAGCCAAGTTTTTCAGATCACATGGTTGTTGTTTTTTTTTTTTGTTTGTTTGTTTTGTTTTTTGTTTTTTGTCTCTCTGTCTCTGGGGTCCTACCAACCTCAACACTTGGGCTCCTTCCCATGCTGGAGGCAGGAGAAACCTTAAAAATTATCTTGCTATCTCCTTTCTCCTACCATTTCACAGATGGGATGATTGAGGTCCATTTTGTATGTGTTTGCCAACAATCTCAATTTAATGTCTCTAACCACAATTTCTCCTCTGAACTTCAGACCTCATCAGCTACTTCTGCAGGCCCTCATATAGGATGCCCCACAGTTCCTGTATCTGAACATGTCCCAAACTGGACTCAGCATCTCCCTCAGGCCTGGTCCTCCTCCAGGCGTCCCTGCCCTGGTGAAGAACATCAGTACCCACCCTGCTGCTGGGGCCGAAAAGTTGGAAGTTCCCTTGCACCTCCTACAGCCTCTCACCACCAATCAACCACCAAGGCCAGAAGTTCCTACCACCTAAATCACAAAATCTCTTCGAGTCCTCTCTGCCTCCTTAGTGTAAATGTCCCACAGCTCTCAATGGACCCCTACAAGAGTCTCCTCATTAGTTCCCCTGAATATAGTCTTTCCTTATTCCAAACCATGCTCCTCACTGCAGCCAAAACAACTTTTTAAAAATGATACTTTCTCATTTAACTTACTTGCTGATAGACCTTCAATGGCTCTCTAAAAAATAATACTACTTATTATTATCATTATTATTGTGGTTGTGTTGCTATAGCTAACACGGAAAATTTTATTATGTCCCAGGATCTGTTCTAAGGACTACATGCCTATTAACTCATTTAATCCTCACAATTCTAAATATCCCCATTATACATGTTGTGGAGCCGAGGTGAATAAATGACCACTGGAACCCAGACCAAATTAAAATTTAAGGAGCCTTATTAGCCAGCTGGCCAGCCAGCCAGGTGACTGCTCTGCCATTCTCCACACAGGGAGTCCGGAGAGCAGCAGCGACCCTTTGTGTAGGACCGCTTTTAAGCCCACTTACCACATCCTGTTTTTGCAGAACAAGTAACCCAAGACAAAACAGTTTTTCCCAAGCAACGTCAGAGTCATGCCATTGACGACCATGTTATTCACAGGGTCATCCTATTCTTCAGAAAGCTGACAGTGATCTATGAAAGAAGGTCTATCTGCTGGGAAGGGGCCATGAGACCGTATGTCAAGGCCTGGCCTGGTGTCAGCACTGACAACTCTATCTGGGGCATAGTCCACGGCCTCAGTAGTGCTCAAAAATTCCCTCTCTCTAACATACAGAAGAGGAAACTGAGACTCAGAAAAGCAACTTCAGGGCTGTTGCAAAAACCCTTACCCCACCCTTAACTCTTTGATCTGATGGACTGTTATTCATACTTCAGGTGGGATACTTTGGGGAGCATTCTGGGACCTCCCTTACTAGGTCAGGCCCTCCAGTTTGTAATTACATGTTATTTTGGTAGAGGGTCATTTGATTGATATCTGCCACTCCAACAGGCTTTAAAGTCTATGCTTTGCTCATCAGTACTCAACATGAAACAAGTGCTTGCTCAGTATTTGTCCAACGAAAAGGGTTTTTAACAGGAGAGGAATTGTGGTCAAATTTGCTGGAGGAGGATTTCTTTTGTATGAAAGTCTGGAGGAATTGAGACCAAGTCAGCAACGGAATTCAGGAGTGAAAGGAAGGAGGTCTGGGTGGGCGAGTGGCCACGGGGATGGAGAGCAGTAAATGAACCTGGGGAATATTTAGGAGGTAGACTGGGCAGACCCTGATAATTAACAGGATAGCAGTGAGGAGAGGGACGAGTCAAAGGTGACTGGCTTAGAGGAACATCTGGAAAGAAAGAGGCAGGTTGGTTTGGCAGCACAGTTGGTCCCTAGACCTACTGAACTGAAATATGGGAAAGTCCTCAGAATCTTTATGCTCAAACTCCTCCAAGTCCCAATTCTAACTTGATCCTGATGTACTTGGCCAGCTCATCTCCAGCTGACTCCTGCCATAGGGTCCTCCCCCACCCCCACCCCCACCCCCACGTCCCTCTTCCTCCTCCCAGGCTTGTGAGTGCTGCCCACTCCTTCATCCCTCCCTCAAACCCCACAAGACTCAACTTCAGAGACACCCTTCAGATTCGCCCCACTGCCCCTACCCCTTCCTGGGGTTAACATGTCCTCTGCTGCCTCCATGGTTCACTCTATCAGAACTCTTTCTCTCTATCGCTGTACCCCAATGGCAGTTTCTCTGGCTTCTGGGACAAGGCCTGGATCAAGATTAACCTCAAAAACTTTTCTTGAATTCCCCCAAGGACTTGGCTTTCTTACATTAAGAGTGGGGCCAGGTGTCAGACATTGAATCCTGAGGCCATCAAATTTGGTTTTCTCATCTGTCAAATGGACATGAGAATACAGTGGACCCGCCTAGAAGAGTTGTTTTGAGAATCGAATGAAATACACTCTGTTATGCGTTTAGCACAAAGCCTGAAACATTGTTCACTCCCTCAAAATGTTAAATGTTACTTATTTTAAGAAAAAAAAAAAATTCCCACCAGGAAGCTGCTTAAACTGGACTGGAACACTGCAGTTCCCAGGATGGCCACACGAGAGAAGTGGCGAGCAGCCTGGGGCGAACTGTGGCTCTGCCTTGCTAAGGCACCTGCTGTGGACCCAGATGGCCTGGCGGGGATTTCTGGGACTTCCCGGCCCCTGAACAGGTGGGCACTGGCCGGGGTGCGGGGGGAGGAGCCTCGGAGATGCGCTCGGTCTCAATCCTCACAATCGTCTCTCCAGCTTGACCCTTTCTTGTCTTGGGGGGGAGGGGTGAGGGTGGGGTGGGGAGGAGGGACTGGTAGGCTTAAGGGGGGCAAGAGCAGAGGTCAATTGGGATGTATCCTCCGCGTTTGTTATTTGTCTTTAATTTTGAGTATGATCACTTCTCTCTAGAAGTTTTTATAGTAAAATTTATTGGTGTTTTTCCTTTGGCTTCTAGCTTTCATTATGCTTAGAAAGCATTTTATTTCCAAGATTATTAAAACATTGAGTATGTTTTCTTCTGGTACATTATGGTGTTATTTAAATATGCACTCCACCTGAAATTTATTTCTGTTGTAGGAAAAATTTACTGCTTTCTTTTATTTCCACAAATGACTTGCCAGTTATTTCACCCATTTGTTGAAAGGCCTATATTTCCCCACATTTACCCGAAGTGCCACCTTTATCATACGTGAAACTCCCTTGTATGGCTGGCCATTTCTGTACTCCATTCTGTCCCACTGATTCCTCTAGGTCTGCTTCAACATCATACTTCTTTAAATGTACCGAGTTTATCGTATATTTTAATATCACATAAGGTAAACCCTTGTCAATTACTTTTTCCCTAGCTTTTAAAAAAAATTATTATTCCTGTGTGTTATTCTTCTGTATGCACTTAAGAATCAGCCTCTACCATTATCCCCCCAATATAGAGTTTTGGAGCCCCTGAGATTATATGGAAAGTGTACATCTGCACATTTCTCCAGAGGGAAAACCCAAGGATTCATCAGATGTGCAAAGGGGTTGTTGTTCCAAAGGGAGCGCTGGGTTACCTGTCTCTGTGATGGGATGCCAGGGAGGAACACAGAGGATTCTGGTCCCGCCCCTCTCTCCTACATCTTCACAGGCTCTGCTCTCCACATCCTTCACCTACAGTGTAGGTCCTACACCATTGTCCCAGCCACTTCCCTGTCCCCATTGTGTCCCGATCATCTAATCCCCCTTTCTGCTCCAGAACAATCCTTCTACAACACAGGCCTTAGTTCTAAGCCTGATGTAGATTAGATGATAACAAAAGTTTCATTAATAAGTGAATAGAAATACCCTAGCCAGTTTGGCTCAGTAGATAGAGCGTCAGCCTGCGGACTTAAAAGTCCAAGGTTCAAATCCGGTCAAGGGCATACGCCTGGGTTGTGGCTCAATCCCCAGTAGGAGGCATGCAGGAGGCAGCCAATTAATGATTCTCTCTCATCATTGATGTTTTTATCTCTTGATTCCTCTCCCTCTCTGAAGTAAAAACATATATATTTTTAAAAATAAGTGAATAGAATTGTGAGTCCCAGCACCACCGCTGGCCAGTTGTGGAACCCAGTTTGGGCTCTCCACATTGTTGGGTCTCAGTTTACCCTTCTCTCGGACCAAAGGAGAAGGGATGTGGGGGTGAGAGGTATGTAGAAGATACAGCTAGCTATCTCCGGATGGTCATTTAATCCCAATCATTTTCCTTTCCCTGCACTTTCCTTTTCCACTCTCCATTCTCATTTCAATCCATGCCCATAGCAAAATGCTTGTTTTGCCTGCCTCCAGCAAACAATTAGGAAGACATATACTAACAATATTATCCCCTCGGTAAATGAGTGTAATTAAGGACATGAGCTCCGAAGTGGACACGGCAAGATGGAGGCAGGCATGCCTCTAGGAGACACTTTATACAGCATGCTCCTCAGGTCCCTGGCTGCCAAGGAGCCCAAGGCTCAGGAGCCCACTGGGAAGTTCAGTTAGATGAAACCAGGTTTGGGAGCAGGGCTTCTCAACCCGGGCATGGTTGATGTTCTGGCTTGATAGTTCTCTGGCATGGGGCTGTCATGTGTGTTGGAGGATGCCTCGTCTTATCCCACTGGCCGGTAGCAGCCCCCAGTTTTGAAAACCAACGATGTCTCTCCAGACACTGCCAGCTGTTCCTGGAACATCCCCTCAAGTGGAAAAACACCGCTCTAGGGGCAGAGAGGGCAGGGGAGGGAGGTGAACGTGGGCCTCAGAGGAGGAAACTCTACAACTTACCCTCTGTCTGAAAGGGACACCATAAAGTCTCTGTCCCGACAGCAGGCACTTGGGCAAGTCTTCTCCGCTCTGGGCTTCCGTCTTCCCATCTGTAAATTGGATTTGATGCTTGGGAGCCATTTCCTCCTCCTCTCCTCACCTGACGTTCCTGAGTCTGGTTCAGGGTGGGACAGGGGTACTGGGTGCCATTGAGGTGACCCAATGAAAAGGAAGGCTGAGAAAGAACTGAACGAGGCTGTGGTGGAGAGGCGGGGAAGGTATGAGGTGGGAGTATCCCAGGGAGGTAGAGAGGCTTGCTTGAGGCATCTTCTATACCCGCCCCCTGAGAGGCCTGACTAGCTTCCTTGGCCTTCAACCTGGCAAACCCAGACTCCCCCGGATTCCACGAGGCCCCGCCCCACACTACATCCAGCCCGGCGGACCCCGCCCTCCCCGTGGCCCCACCCGCCGCAGGCCCCGCCCCCAGCAGACCCCGCCTCCCTCTTCGCCTCCCGCCAGCCCGGGCTCGGGCTTTGCACCCGGCGGCGGCGGCGGCGGCTGAGGATCCCGGTGGTTGCGGAGCCGGCAGCGCAGGCAGGCGGAGCAGAGCTGCCCGGCCCGGCGGCGGGCGATGCCCCCGTGAGCTCCCCTCGCCGCCCCTCCCCGCCCCGCTCCCCTACCCGCGCCCAGTCCTCCCCCCGCCCGCCCTGGACCGGGCCGCGCCTACCGCCGGGTCCGCGGGGCGGGGTCCCAGGGCAGCACCTGCCCCGCCTTCAGCGCCTTCGGGGCCACCGGAGACCCCTCCCTGTGTGGACCCCGGCCCCACCCCAGGTGAGTCGTAGGCCTCGTTCGCCTGGAAGTGGACGTGGGGAGAGGGCTGCGGAGGTCTGAGGGACCACCACCCGGGGAGGGGTGGGGGCGCTCCGGCCGGCCGGGAGGCGCCACGTAGGGATGAGAGCTTGCAGGGTCTGGGGGGGCGGAAGCCGGGGAGGAGGTGGGATAAGCACAGTGTGCGTGATGGCTCTGGGGAGGGGGCTAAGGGCTAAGAGGGGAACACAGGGCATTTGGGGAAGCCTGGAAATGGAGTAGGGGGCTCCAGAGTCTTGAGGGTTTTTTTTTTTGCTGAAGCTCAGAGCATCTGGGGCCCTGGTCTTCAGCAGCATTGCCTCGCATGGCATTTTTGGAAAGTGTTTAAAATTCCTCCTGGAAAGGGAGCTGGAAGGCAGCCTGCCTTCCTCCCTCCTGCCTGTGCCCTGGTTGAGAAGCGGCCACTCTTTCCTCCCAACGAGACACCATTGTGGTGCCTAGAGGAACCCCCCCTCCACCCCCCCACTCTATGAAAGAAACCGGGTGGTGCTCACCCCAGCCCTGGATGGAAGAGAGGGCTTCTGGGAAGCCGGGAAAGGCAGTTGGTCAATCCACAGTGGGAAGTCCAGGGTTCGGGGAAGCTTGGCAGAACCCTTGGTGAGCAACCTGGGCACTCTCTCCCTCAGGGGAAGGCTTCTTCACTGGCCGGCCTCTAGGCTACCTGGACCCGTGCCCACCTCACTTTCTCTGGACAACCCAACCCTGAGGCGGGGGGTGCTTCCCAGGATCCTGGGCCTGGAAACCCAGGAAGGACCCACAGCTCCCGTGGTCCTGGATGGGGTGAGCAAGGCCGTACCCAGGGCCAGAGAACAAGGGGTGGTGGCTGGCACTGCCACCTGCGGGCTGTTTGGAGGTGGTCCTATGGGCTGGGGTGTTGTCTGGGTGCGCAGAGGAAGGCTGCTGCCCCTTTGGTCCTGTCTTCTGCCCATGATGACGTAAGTCTAGGGTCCTTGGGTTTAGAGCCTGAAGTGTGGGGAGAGGGCCTTTCTGGGCTAGGCCTTGTCACCAAGGGGTTAACTAGCCAGTCCCACAGTTTCTAGCAGCCACCAATTAGTCTGTAATCAGGCAGCTGCCAACTGTCCCTGGGGGTATGTGGGCAACCTAATGGGGCATTCTCTTGGGGGGGGGGGTTTGGTGTGGGAGGGGGGTTGAGGAAGGGGTCTGTGAAACCCGTGTTTAAACCAAATACCATGGCCTTCAGAGCCTCTTTAGGATCCACAGACCCCTTCCCTGCCCTCTGTGCCAGGCCACCTGGGGAGGGATCTCCAGCCCTGGGGTTTGAAACTGACCGCTCTCTGCAGGATAGGAAGCCCAGAGTTGGGCAAACTTGGCTTCACACCCAGGCCGTGCCACTTTCTGGCTGTGTGCTATTCAGGAAATCACTTCCTTTCTCTGAGCCTCCTTCAGTGAAACAGACCCACCTTCTCTTTCGGCTGGGAGGAGCAAAGAAAATGGTGGATTTAAGCTGCTTAGCACAGTGCCTGGAACTCAGGGAAGCTCAGTCACATAACTGCTGAACTCAGGAGTAACTCCTGTGCCAAGGACTTGACAGGACAGGCAAGCAGGAGTCAGGTGCTGAGGACCCAGCAGGGACCCAGGTCTCTGCCTCCGGGCATGTGTTCTCCTGGGAGCACTGTCTCCGCCTTATTATCTTTGCCTCCCGTCTTGCTCACAGACACTTCTGGCCTCTGGACATTAATTGGATTTTGTTCTGCAGAACCCAGGGCTGAGCTGCTCCTTTCTGGGCTCCCTTGTCCCTAACCGGGTGCTGAGCTCTGTGGGGTCTGTCAAGGGTCAGGGTGATGTCTGCTGCTGCACCAGCAGCTGGCCCTTTAAAGAGGGAAGAAAACAATTATTGGGCCTGAGCATTGCATCAGCTGGAGCCTGGAGGGTCCCTGAGGAGCAGGGGGCAGAGGTGGGAGGGGGGCGCAGACTGGTGGTTGATTTCATTAGTGCCATGTGAGAACTCTCACCCCCTTCTGCTCCGCTCCACTCCCAGCCGCAGCCTTCTCTCCCACCCCACCCCCAGGCAATGGCCCCAGAGATACTGCCTTCCCCCACCCAGGAGCACCACCTCGGAGGACTCTTCCTGTGTACCCCAAGCCTATGTGGTGGGCCCAGGCAGAGGGGGATATAGGGAAGTGTCTCTCACACTGGCTTTTTGCTGACTGGGGGTGCAGGATGTGCCTCCTGTACCTGCACTTTGCTGACAATGGGGGTGTCTTCCCCCATTAGTGTTTGGCAGACCTGGGGTGGGTATTTCTCCCACAATGGCATTTTGTTGACCCAGGGGAGTCGTGATTTCTACACTGGCCTCTACACGGGTGTTTTGCTGACCCAACAGAGGAGCCGTGCTGCCTGGGGTATGTGTGAACGGAGGGCATGGGTAAGGAGTGACGGCTCTGTGGTTGGAGGAGAGCTGGCTGGGAACAGTAAGTCCCAGGGGCAGAAAGGACACCAGAAACTTAGACAGTCCTGGGTTCAAGTGTGGCATCCTTCACCCCCAGGCTCTGTTACCATTCCAGGCAAGTGGTCTCAACCACTTAGTGAGCAACCTGGGAAATAGGAATAATTTGCACCCAGACTGCCCCACCCACCCCCATATGGAAGATTCTTGAGGGATTAAATGTACTGACTGGATGCACAGCACGCAGCCCAGAGCTGGCAGGCAGGGGCTGCCTACTGTATGATGATTCTCTTCCCTGTGCAAGTTTGGGCTCCTCACACTTTGGGCTCAAGATGCCTGGATGGGAAAAGAACGGTTGGGGAGGAGTGGAGAGCAGGGGAGAGAGTGCCGAGCCCCTTCTCTCTCCCCCTTTCTTTTCCCCCCTCCCCCCGCCTCTGTTGAAGTGGGTTACACTCAGATACATGATGTACCAAACCCTGTGAGCCAGGCAGGCCCTGCCTCTGGGCGCCTACATTCTAGCCAGGGAACAGCCCGGAGCAGGTGATGTGTGTTGAAAGGAGGGATTCAGGGATCCTAGAGCGACAGGAGTTGAGGGCACAAGGAAGTGATGAGGAAAGGGAATGTTGTGTGCCACAGCCTTGGTGTGGTGGGGGAAGGACCACAGTGGAGAGAGAGGAGAGTGGGCAGGCGTCCACACAGCCAGGCCAGAACGCCCTGGTCTAGCGGGACATTAAAGACTTGGGAACGGTCCTGAGGCCAGTGGCAGTCCCTGAACAATTTTAAGCAGAGGAGGCAGGGTCTGATTTCCAGAGAGTGTGGCCCCCAGGCACAGCCTTCTCTGGAGTGACCTTTTGCCTTCCCCCTCCCCTGTGCAGCAGCCCTGGTGCCCAGGGAGCTGGTTGTTTATGTGGCTTGTCCCAGGGGGGAGGGGGCCAGTCCCAGTCCCTCCAGCTCCCTCCCTCCGGGCCTCGTTGGCGAAGTTCATCCCTCGGGGTGAGGTTCTCCTGAGCTCCCTGTGGAGCCAGAGGGCACCAGGCAGGGCTTTGGAGGCAACTACCCCACGTTCACATTCCAGCTGGAAGGCATGCCCCGTGTCTCTGAACTTCAGTGGCCTTGACTCTAAAAGGGGATTGATGTTATCTCTCTATGGGAAGGATACAGTGAAATTCCAGATGAAAATCACAAAACCATTTCGGTTGTCAGCTGGCATTTTTACTCTTTTGCATGAAGGTTGATGCCTACTTGGGCCGGGCCCAGGCCTGGGGCTGGCTGGGTGCAAGGATGGGGCTGGTTTCATGAGTCTGTGGTGGCACAGGAAGGATCCCACACTTGCCTTAATATTCTGCTGTCTTAATAATTTTTAATAATTTTGAACGAGGAGCCCTGCATTTTGATTTCGCACCGGGCCCTGTATTACACAGCCCCACACGTTGGATAGAAAGAGGCAGGGAGGGACACAGGCCCTGCAAACAGTTCCCAAGTGGAGGAGGTATAGAGTGGAGGACATGACTAACTGTCCCAAAGTGGGTGTGATGTTAATAATAGTAACGTTTATTTAGTGCTTACTGTGTGCTATGTTCTCTGCTGAGCACTTTACATGCTCATCTTCAAGCAGCCCTATGAGGTAGTTTTTTTCTGTTGAGTTGATGAGGACAGTGAGGTTACATTTCCCGGCCAGTCACACAGCCTTCCAGAGGCAGAGCTGGGATTCAAACCCAGGTTGTTGGACGGCAGAGCACATGCCTAGATCAGGGAAGTCTTCAACTAGGAAGAGGAGCCCTCTGAGCTAGGTCTGAAAGACAACCTGGACTTTGCCAAGGAGGAAGATGAGGTGGGAAAGGGAGGGCTGTCTCAGCCGGGAAGTGCCTGTGCCAAGGCGTCATGCTTGGCCAGGAAAGGTGGGACCCAAGCCAGATGCCTCCCAGGCCTGAGCGAAGTACCCTTTGGATTTCATTTGATTTTCTAAGCCCAGAGCTCCTGGTCACTCTGCCCCCAGGCCCTGCTGCTACCATGACTTCTCAGAACTACCCAGGCCCCTTTTCTTACTCTATTGCACACTCTACCCCACCACCAGGGGATCTTCATCCTCTCTCTTGACTATATCTCTTCTGGGCTCCAGACCTGCAGTTATAACTGCTTCCTGGGCCACATTTAGATGTGACACACTCAACCTCAGAAGCCAACCTAGGTCCATAGCTCCATCTGCAGGCAACTGCTCTGCCTCCCATGTCCCCAGCTCTTCTCTGCCACCACCTCCCACCCACTTGCTCCAGCTGGAAAGCTGGAAGTTCTCCTGGACACCTCACCCCCACATCCCACAGCCAATCCTCAGCAAGTCCCATTGGTTCTGAATATCTTATGAATCTGTCATCCCTCTGCCTGCCCACCCCACTCCTTCCAGACCACCATTAACCCTCACCTGGACCACTGTGACAGCCTCCTGAGCTGCTCGCCTGAGGGTTCTGTTCTTGCCTCACTTCATTTCACCTTCCACACTGTGATCTCCTAGACAGAAATGTTTCTACCATTTCCCTGCCTAAGACCCTTCCAAGACTTCTTGGAATAAAAGCCAGTCTCTGACGTCATGTACAAGGCCTTGCGTGATCTGGTCCTTGCCTGTCTTTTTGTATCCTCTTGCACCCTTATCCCTCTCCCTCCGCTGCAGGACTTCACACATGTTCCCTCATCCTGAAATGCACTCCTCCTCCTCCTGATGCCCTGCTTACCCCTACTTATCCTGTAGATGCCAGCTCAAACATCATCTCTGCAGCAAAGCCTGAAAACCAGAAACTGAACACCATCCCTCTCCGTAGGGCCTCCTCCTTCTTCTTCACGACACTCGTCACACTTGAATTGCTTTTTTCCTTGTCTTTCTTTCTTGCTAGACTGTGAACTCCATGGGGTCAGGAGTCCTGATTTGCCTCGCCCCGGCACATAGTAGGTGCGCAGTGAGCTGTTCCGTGAACGAAGGAACAGATGAATCATTGCTTAGCAAACTCACTGACCTCCCAGCATCCCGCTGGGCCTGCCTTCTGCAGTCCTTTCTCATGACAGCCACAGAGCCATCTTTCTGAAGCACAGACCTGACCCTGTCACCCCCTGCTACTTAAAATACTTCCGGTGGCGTCCCATCCTGGTAGCTTCTTGGCATGGTGTTCAAAGCCCTTTGTGATCTGCGAGACTCCAGCCTCATCTCCCCTGCTCCCCCACCACACTTTGAACTCCTGGCAGTTCCTCTAACACAGCAGGCTGTTCTATACCTCTGTGCCTCAGTACTTGCTGTTCCTCTGCCCGTAATGCCTCCCCACCCCTGTGTTGTCTCCCTGGAGAAAGTCCTTTATTCTTCAAAACCAGCTCAGCTGCCACCTTTGCAGTGAAGCCTCTGAAGAGCCCTCCCTGGGCAGACTTAGCCCACTCCCTCCCTGGCCTCATCTGTGCTGTGTCTACATCTCTTCCTCCTGTCTCCTGTTAAACTGAGCTCCCCCCATGCAGGCACCATGATTATTTTCTTCAGGAGTGATCATCTTTGATTCTCTAGCTCCCAGCTTTTCCCTGCCTTAATTAGGTCTTTGCTTGTATACAGAAGCTCACTCACGCCAGCCTCAGTCAGACAGAAGGGTTTATTATGAGGATACAAGGGATTTTTGGGAACTGAGGGCCAGAAAAAGCATTAGCCTTTGGGAAGGGCGACCTGTAGGCCAGGAAAAATGGAAGCAACCTTATTGGCTGCTTTTACCTTTCTGTCTCCACAGACTAGGGTTTCGCTGCTTTTCCAAACACCCATAGTTCCTGTATCGTGCCCCTTGGTTCCAGCCACATTCAGGATTTGACAGATACAAGCCTAAACTTCCAGAAGATCAGATTGGCTCTGAGTGGGTCAGGCGCCCACCCTGGTCCAATCAGTGGCAGCCTGCTGGGAAGGATCACAAAGTCAGACATGCAAACATGTCTCTTAACTTCCTCAGAGATAGCGGGGGTCTTTGCTGTCCGGGAAAGTATTTCTGCTAGGATCCTTAGAGTGCCAGGGTGGACCTGGGTCCCAGCCTTCCATCTGAGCAGCACCTGGAGGAAACAGACTGGGCATTGTGACTGAAAGAGAGTCTACCTGGGGCGGCAGTGCCCTGGCAGGCTCTGAAGAACATGTCAAAGGCCTGCACAGAGACAGAGGGAGTTTAGATCTTGAAATTTGGAGAGGTGACAGAGGAAGGAGGAGGAGGACATGAGCAGTCGGACTGTTCTCCTACCAAAGTCACATTTATCCTCTAAACTTAGATCCTTTTCTTTCCCCAGTGACGAACCATGCCACACCCGCTCCCCTTCCCCAATCAGTCATTCTTTGCCTGTATTCATTTTATTTTTTGTACTTCTCTAATGATACATACTTTTGAGCCCTTTGTGCCAGACTTTATGCATATGCATTATTTCATTTAATCTTCATGCCCTATAATGGGTATTATTTTGCAGACAATGGAACTGAGGTTCAGAGAGGTGACATTTGCAGGCTAGGGGCACACAGCAGTGTAATGCCAAAGTAAAAACTCTTAATATCTCTTAACTTCAGCTGCTTATTTACTTCCCTGTTTGCCTTTTGGGGTTGCAAGAACCTCAGATACCAGCAGACACCGGGATCCATCCTCCCTCTATGCCCAGCATCGGTCAGTTCAGAGCAAGGGCTCCTGAGTGTGGGAAGGATGGATGCAACGTAGAGCAGAAAAGGCATCTGGGTAGAAGTTGAGGGTCTCCTACTCGTAGACCTACCCCATCTGTGTGACACCGGATAAGTCTTTTAACCTTTTGGAGCCTCAACTTTCTCATTAAAAAATGGGCATGATAATTCCTGCTGCACGTCTAGTATTGGGAGTTGAGTGTAAGGACAGTTTGTAAATAGGACGGAACTGAGCAATTTCTAAGGATTGTCATTACTAGAATGGACCGTGGCAATGGAGTGCCAGCTGGCCACAGGGCCCACACTTCTGCAGGAGGCAGACAAGGCTAGAGCTTCCCAATGTGGGAAGAGGGACCTGATACGACTTTCCGTGGCTCGTGGACCTGCCATTCCATAGCATTGGCTCACATAATGAGAAAGCTGGTTCCCTTCCAACTTTATCAAGTCCAAGGTTGTCGCCAGGAAGAAGTGTCATGTAGTGCTAGTGTGTCTTTGCCCACTTTCCAATGCTTGCTGCCCTCCGCTTGGTAACAAAGAGATGTTGACTGGCAGCTCAATTAGCTAAAGATATAATAACATCGCTTTGTTGATACTGTATTTATTTTACTGCCATTTTCTACTTATTAAAAGTGATATTGGCTCTCTATTTACAGTGAGTTTCTAATTAAAGTAAATGCTACTTAGTTAAAAGTGTAAATTTGAAGAAGATAATGAACACCTCAGGAGTATGTAGATTCGATAGATATCACAGAGGGGGCACATCGTGCTATGTAGCTAATGCGAAATTGGGATGTGGTACAGGGATGGGCAGAGTTGAGGACCATTGGCCTAGATTATCTGGAAAGTGCCTGCCACTGTCGCCCTTACCCCCTGCTGTGCCAGCCTGCATCCCCCTCCTTGCCCTGTGCTCTGGCTTGGCTTTCTTTCAGAGAATCCTGCCATGGTTGTGCCTGCAGACAGGAGAATTTGTGCCACTGCTCCCTCAGCCTGCTTGGGGCTCTTGGAGTTGAGGTGTCTGGATGGGGGTAGGATGCCCCCGGGTCTGAATCGGGCCTTGGGCACTCCTGGGGGAACAGGAGTTGCAGGCTTAACAGTCTCCTGGTCTCCATGCACAACACAGGTCCCAGGACCTCCCAAAGGCTGGAGTCCCAGGGAGCACTCAGCTGTCCCCAGAGCTTCATGCCCCAGAACTTGGTGTCTGGGGACAGAGAAGTCAGGAGGGTTTGGGATCTCAGAGGTCTCCGTTCACCTGCCCCACCTCCGTGCTGCTGACTGCCTGCTCCAGAGGATTGGGCATTGACCTCAGGAGGCCCCAGGGTTTATCCACGGGGCCCAACAGCTGCCTGTCCCCGCCCCAGTCCCGTGTTCGCAGTGGGAGGGCAGGCCTGGGCTCTGGGAGGGGGACCTGCTAGTGCAGGGTATGTGCTTACGAGTATATATTCAAGGTGAATGTCTGGGGTCTCTGTGAAGGCATATTGTATGTGCATGTGTATGTGAGTGAGAGTTTAAGTTTGTATGAATATGTGTGTGTGATGTGTGTGTCTGTGGTGAATATAGCTCTGGATGATATGTCTGGGGGGTCTCCATGACAGATACTGTATGTGTGTGTGCATGGCTGCGTGTGTGCATGGCTGCGTGTGTGGGGCTGTGTGATGTGTGTATCTGTGGTAAAGGCATTTTTGGGTCCTAGGTCTGAGGTTCTTTGTGTGTGAGTTTTTGTGCAGTGTGTGTGGCAGGGTGTCTCATGTGTCTGTGTGTGATGTGCACATGGGTCTTTGGCAAATGCATCTCCATGTAGTGTATCTGTGAGGCATATTGGGGTGTGTGTGTGTGTGTGTGTGTGTGTGTGTGTGTGGTGTGTGCCTGTGGTGTGGTGTATGTTGTCGTCTTCGCACTGTGTGTGTCTGGCTGTGTGGTGTATCTGAGTGGCTGCTTGGAGGTGTGTACTGTGCACGTGGGTCTTTGTGCCCTGGAAAGGGACGTGGTGGGAGGGAGCAGGAGGTGCTGGGAAAAGGCGAGTAGCTGAGGGCGGGGTCTGCCTGGCGGGGTCTGCGGGCGTGCTCAGTTCCCAAGGAGGGTCCCCAGAGCTGGTGGCAGGCGCAGGCGGCGCCTTCCAGCTTGGCGCGAAGCTAGTAATCCGAGCCCCTATCCCCATGAAATATTGATCAGGCCTAGCGGCGCCCCAGCAATTAAAAAAAAAAAAAACAAAAAAGGCGGCGAGCGCGGAGCAAGCCACGGCTGGCTGCTGTCCTTGGTGCTGCTGTGTCTCCCTAGGGGGATTTCAGAGCTCAGACTGGGGCGGGGCTGGGAGGCAGAGAAACTTCCCCATCCACCGGCGTCCTCGGGAGCGGGGGTTGGGGGGTCTGTTGGAGGGAGCCGGCCTCAGAGGACGAACTAGCCTGTCTGTTAGCCCCACCAGCTCATCTAGGAGGAGCAGGGACCGAACGGGTATTGTGTTGAGATCCAGGATTCCCCAGGGCGAGGATGGCCCCCCAGCTGGATTTGCTTGGGATAGTCCTGATTTACACCTGTGGTCCTTGTGGGATTGTTAGTAGTGTCTCTGCTCACTCTCCTGGTGGAGTGATAAAGAAACGATGTACTCCCCAGAAGTAAGGCTTTGTTCCAAAGGTCTCTTCCCCCACCTTCTCTGCCCTCCCCCTGGGGGAAGGGGTTCTGTAGCCGCCTGGGTGTGACTCTGTCCTGTGTGTGCGTTTGGCTGGGGGGATTGTCCTCCTGAGTTTGGGCTGAGCCAGAATAAGTGCTGGGGGGCCCCAGGATCCTTGGGACCTCCCCAGGGGATCTAGCCCCCTTCTGTACCCATCCAAAGTCTTCTTTCCATTACAGTCTGCGCTCATTTTCAGGCCTGCTCGTAGGATAGAGTAAGGATGCTCCCCGGCCTCCCTCCTGGGCTGGGCTGGGCAGGCCTTGGTCCCAGTGTCAGGGTGCGGTTCAAAGACTGGGATCTCCAGATTGGCCATCTGTGTACTCAGGCATCTTCTCCAAATTCTCCCACTGATCCTCTACCCTTCGATGGATTTCACTTTTCTCCAAGCCCTGGGCATTATCTCTGGCCCTTTCCTCACTCTACACTCTTCTCTGGGCATTCTCCTTCCTTCCTGTATCCCAGTTTTCCCTCTGGGGAACATACCCAAAGCCTGCCCACGCACATGGCCCTTCTGAGCTCCAGTGCATCTGCTTGCCTGCCCAACGCCTCCGTGTGGGAGTTGCAGTATCATCTCAGACTTATCATATGTAAAATGAGGACTCATCTTCCCCCGAAGCCAACTATTTCCTCTGCTGATGGCACCTCTGAGTCCCCACCTTTCCTGTACGTCATTTTGGATTCTGGTTGTTTCCCTCTCCCCAGCCTTGCCCCATCATTAACTCTAGGCAGCCCCCAAGCCCCCCCGTGACACCTGGTCACTTTTTCCTCGGCACCTGCACCAGGTGAAGCCGGGCAGCCCTTCTTACCGGCGGCCTCCTGACTGCTCTTCCTGCTGTCAGGCTTTCTTCTGACTCTGCGCTCGGTGTCAGATTGATTTCTGTAAGACACCGCATCTAAGTCATGTCAGATTTCACTCCCTCCAGGATTAAAGCCAGGCCTCTCAGCCCTCATTCAGAGGCCTTCATTGGCTGATCCCAGCCTACCTTTCCAGCCCTCTCTTCATAGTGGTACCTCCCTCCCACGCCAACTGCACCAGTCTCTGAGCCTAAAGTTTTCTCTCTGGGCCTTTCCAGGTAGTTCCCACTTCTTTCTTGCCACCTCTTCCTCTCCAGATCCCCCCTATCTTTTGAGGTGCTCTGCAGTGCTTTGCCCCATGATGCCTTCTCTGGTCTCCCCACCCGGAAGAGTTCACTCCTGCAGAACAACCAGAGGATGTTATCTTTATCTCTCATGGTCCTGAGAGTTTGTAAGAAATGCAGAGTCCCCTGTTCCACCTGGGACCCATGGAATCAGAATCTGCATTTCAACAACTCGCCCAGGTGACTGGTGTGCACATTTAAATCTGAGAGGCGCTGTGCCGTGTATTCACTGAGGGAAGAGCTTGCTTTTGTTTGGGAGTGTCTTAGGCTAGGGCTGGTGGTGCTATCAAGTGACAAGTCTAGCAGCCCTGTCATGTGGCAGGTGCCACATCTGGCCCGATCCCACCAGCTCCAAGAGGCAGTGGGTAACAGAGATGGTGAGAAGCATGCACAGTCTGCCTGGATCCTGCCCGCCTGGAACCTGTGTTTCACAAGTCCCCAGAGCTCGAACTCTGTAAATTTGACTCCGGAAAGCACTCTGGTGACATAAGGAAGAATCAATTAATCAATAAAAAGGCAGTTATCAAACATAGAGCAGAACTTTTCCCTCTTAACAAAATGCACAGTGGTATAAATGTCTGTTATTTTAATGTGCATTTTGCAAATAAAAATGTGTACTTAGTTTTTTTCTTGATGAAAACATTAATACCATTTCTAAAGAGGTAACTTTCAAAAGCATAGTATGTCACATGAAAGAAATAAAAATGAGTTGCAATTCTACTACCCAGTTATAATTACAGTTAATTTCATATTTATTTTAGGTCACCACTCATTCATTCCTCAAATATTTACAGAGCCCTACTGTATGCCAGATCTGTGCCGGGCACTGGGGGTTTAGGATGGAGAAGATGAGTGGTTCCTATTTCTAAGCAGCACACAGCCAGGGGGTGGGGGTGGGGGTGGGTGGCAGGCACTGAACAAGTTAGGACTGACAGTATGTTAATTTCCTAGGGCAGCTATAACCAAGTACAATGGACTAGACGGCTTAAACAACCTACATTTATTTTCTCACAATCCTGGAGACTAGAGTCCAAAGTCAAGGTGTTGGCCAGGTTCCTCCTGAGAGCTCTGAGGGAGACTCTGTTCCATGGGTCTCTCCAGGATTTGGGTGACAGCTGGCCATCCTTGGCGAGCCTTGGCTTGTTGCTGCATCACTCTAATCTCTGCCTCCATTGTCAATGCATTCTCCCTAAGCATCTTTGTCTTCACGTGGCCTCCTCCTCCTCCTCCTTCTTCTTTTTATAATATGTTTTTATTGATTTCAGAGAGAGGGAGGAAGAGGGAGATAGAGACAGAAACATCGATGTGAGAGAGAAACATCAATCGGCTGCCTCCTGCATGCCTCCCCCCTCCCCCCCTAATGGGGATCAAGCCTGCAACCCGGGCATGAGCTCTGACCAGGAATCAAACTGGCGGTACATGGGACAATGCTCAACCAACTGAGCCACACTGGCCGTGCCATGGCTAGCTTCTTATAAGGACATTGTTCATATTGGATTACAGATCCACGCTACTCCAGAATGATCTCAACCCAACTAATCAGATCTGCAGTGACCCTATTCTGAGGTCATTCTCTGAGATACCAGGGTTAGGACCTCAACCTGTCTTTTGTGTGGGGACACAATGCACCCACAGCAGGCAGGGGCAGTACAGAGTCGAGGGGAGCACGACATGGGACTCACCTCCTCTGGGAAGACTCTCCCAGGAAATGACATTCAAACTGGGACTGAGCAACGCAGAGGGATCAGCCAGGCCCAGGCAGTGCAGCGGACATCGGCCCGGAGCAGGAGGGTGGAGGCAGGCTGGAGAAGAGCACCCCGGGCAGACTGCTGACAAAGGCATGAAAAGAAGGCCAGTGTGACTGGAATGCAGAGGAGGGGCCAGAGCACGGGGTGAGTGGGGTCACTTGGCTCCGAGGCCTTGGTGAGGGGTTTTTACTTTCTCCTGGAGGCTGTCACACGGGAGTGATTCATTCTGCTTTGTGAGCTGTTGCTTCACAAGGCTGAGCTGTCTGAGGGCTTGTTATTCCTCCATGTCCCCGTCTCTGAGGGGAGATGCATGGCCATGCCCCAGCAACCCCTGGCCTGAGGGGGGCAGGCAAGCCCTGCCCACAGGAACCTCGTCCCCAACAGGACACAGGGCTCACCCAGCTCTGAGTCTGCCTCACCTTTTATGTCCTGAGACCTTGGAGTCTGGGGGACACAGGTTTGGGCCTGGCCCTTCCACACCCTGCCTTGCTGTGTGAACTGTGTCTGAGAATGTGTCCAGGGCAAGTGCATGACCCATGTGGGTCCCTGAGGCCAGAAACCCCGATGCTGGGGTGGACCAGGGGTTAGGTCTCCCAGAGGCCGTCTCTTTAGAACCCTGCTCTCCTCAAGGGATGTCTGGATATTGCCTTCCCATGCAGGGTGCAGCCTATCTGATGCTCAGTCCATCCCTTACCACACCCTCAGAGGGCTGCCCCTTTACTGTGTGTGATGGGGTGGGCCAGGCTAGGTGGAGAAGAAGTGGGTCAGTTCGGTAGCCATGGTGACAGCAGCTGCTCCCTGCCAGCCTTCTCATCTCCTCACCACAAACCTCACCGATGAGCTCCTTTGTCCGGCCTGCTGGGATGGGGGCTAGGTGGGTGAGATTGGGCAAGCGCAAGCGCGCGCGCGCGTGTGTGTGTGTGTGTGTGTGTGTGTGTGTGTGTTTGTGTATGTGTGTGTGTGTGTGTTTTCAAGCTCACACAAGCACCAGCTCAGAGCTGGTGGGTGTGCTTTGACCAAGGGACCCCACAGATCCAGGTAAGACACTTCCTGGGAACTTGCCCTCCAAAGGGATAAGGCTTTTCCTGCCTCTTTGGGCTGGAGAGGGCCATGGGGAGGGTGTATGTGTGGGTAGATGTGGTGGTGTGAAGGCCTGTGGCTATCAGTGTGGCTGCTTCTGTGTGTGTGTTAAATATATTTGTATTGATTTAAGAGAGGAAGGGAGAGGGAGAGCTAGATAGAAGCATTCATGTTGAGAGAGAATTATTGATCGACTGCCTCCTGTATGCTCCCTACTGGGGGTCGAGCCCACAACCCAGCATGTGCCCCAACCAGGAATCGAGCTGTGATCTTCTGATTCATAGGTCAACACTCAACCACTGAGCCATGCTGGCCGGGCTGCGTGCCTTTGTGTGGCTGAGTATCTTAACGGTATGTGTGCATATCTGTGTATGCACGTGATTGTGTCTTTACGTGTGTATCACCTGTGCCCTGTGTCCCTCCCTGTGTGTGTAGAGTGTGTGAGAGCCTGTGTTGGGGGAGATAACGGTGACACAATCAGGAGGAGAGCTGGCCCAGTGTTCCCCACTCAGGCTGGCTGTGCTGCTACAGCCCAGCCTTCCTCTCCCACCCCGTACCAGCCCTCTCACCCACCAGTATGTCCCTTGTGGGGAAAGGAAATTCTAGAAACGAGGGAACTCCTCTTCCCTTCTGTGGATGCAGGCACTGGCCTCTGGCATGGGCAGAGTGGCATGGGTGATGTGGTGGGCAGCCCTGGCACTGGACTGTGGTTGGAATAGGGATCTCAAATGCCAGGTCCAGCACCCAGCGAGGGCCCAGGCACGAAGATGCTGGCAAAAGAGAGCACAGCCTCACATGGCAGCTCTCCTCCAACTGAGAGGCACAGGGACCCAGTGCTTCCACCCTCGGGAAGCACCCAGGGCTGGAGTGGGAGGCCACTCTGTCGGTCTCTGAGCCTCCTCGTGAGGTGGTTGCATCTGGTGTGTAATTCAGACCCATAAGCACTAACACCTGTGCAGTTCTTTACCGTTTGTAAAGGCACCCCTATGAGTAGTAATAATGTAACTGCCCAAGTGAGCATTTGACACGTACCAATCCTTATTTTATAATATTTCACCCAAGAATCCCAAGGCTGTCATTATTATTCCCACTTTAGAGATGAGGAAGGGTGGGCTCAGGAGGTTTGTTAAGGAAATGTCCCTGTGTCATATAGCTTATAAGCGGCAGTTCTGGGTTTATCTGCCTCCAAAGCCTGGTGTGTTTTTTTTGTTGTTGTTGTTGTTGTTTTTTGTTTTTTAATATATTTTTATTGATTTCTGAGAGGAAGGGACAGGGAGGGAGGGAGGGAGAGAGAGAGGGAGAGAGAGGGAGAGAAAGAAACATCATCGGTGAGAGAGAATCATTGATTGGCTGTCTCTTGCACACCCACTCCTGGGGATCAAGCCCACAACCCGGGCATGTGCCCTCGACCAGAATTGAACCCAGGACCCTTCAGTCCGCAGGTCGATATTCTATCCACTGAGCCAGACCAGCTAGGGTAAAGCCTGGGTTTTTAATCACTGTGCTTTCCTGCTCCTCCTGATCTCACCTGCTCCCCAGTGCAGCCTGGAGAGTCCAGCTGGGGCCAGGTGGCCAGTAGGTGCATTTTATAGAAGAGGAGATGGAGGTTCAGGGAAGCCGAGTGACTTGCTTAGGGTCACATGGCTGGGGGTGGAGTCAGGAGTCCCCCCTGCTCCCCACCCACCTACCCTCAGCATTCCTGACTGCTGGGCATGTTACAGAGTGTCTGGGGAGGGACACAGACCCCATTCATTAGTCAGGGGGAGGACAGAGGAAGGGAGAACAGAGTTTAGAGTTGATCAGCATTTGGACCTGGATGAGACCTCCAAGTGTTAAAAGTCTTAAAGTTGTGGGTGGAGCTTCAGCTCCAGCAGGTTAACATTAAAGGTTCCTAAAGGCCTTGGGGGGAGGGGATGTGGTGAGGGAGGGGAGGACCTAGGCGTTTGGGCAGTTTTTCTTGTTTTTTTTTTTTTAATTGATTTTGTACAGAGAGGAAGGGAGAGAGATAGAGAGTAAGAAACATCGATGAGAGAGAGAGTCATCAATCAACTGCCTCTTGCACACCCCCTTACTGGGGATATGCCCGCAACCAAGGTACATGCCCTTGACCGGAATCGAACCCGGGACCTTTCAGTCCTCTATCCATTGAGCCAAACCGGTCCCGGCTGTTTGGGCAGTTTTATGAAGGAGGAAACAGAATGAGGATTGAAATGGTTTGCTCTAGGTCAGTGTTTTCCAAACTTTTGACACATGTGTATCCCTTCTATAATTTTCGTAACGCTGAGTACCCCTCATACTCATGAGAATGTAGAATTAGGTGCAGTTCATATCCCCATCAAATTCCGGTGCAACATGTACCCAACCCTCCCAACTCTTCCCGTACCCCTGGGGGTACGCGTACCACACTTTGGGAAACACTGCTCTTGGTTCTATAGCTCGAGGTCTTGTCCAAAATCTGTCTTTTTACTCCATGAGCTACTGGAAGCCCTTGAAGACAGACATCTTCTCTAGTCTCTCCTCTAAGCTCTCCTCTTTCCTTCCAGAGTCTTATCACATCACCTCCTCCTGGGAGCTACCCTGATTGCCTTCACCTCCTTTCTTGAAAACTGGTGTCCCTGAAGAAGTTCACAGAAGCCGCCCGTGAGTGCCCGAGGGGAGTGCTGCTGGGTGGGGCGCAGCCCCCTGTGATGTGGAACACCGCGCTCAGAGTCCTCAGTTTGGTGAGTCTGGGTTTTCTTCAAGGTGAGCGGCGAGGAGGGCATCGGCAGGTGATGTGGAACCTGGGAGTTAGGAGACTTGGCTTGGAGCTCTAATTTGTCACCAACTTTCTGGGACTGGGAGTGCCTCCCATTCTGGACCTTGCTTTCCAAACTTTGCCAGATGAGAGGCTCAGGGTGGGAAAGGGATGGCAAGTCAGTTTCAACTCCTGAGCCTGTTCTCATCAGCTGGGTACTCGGACCTCCGGCCAAACATCAAGGGTCAGGAAGAAAACAAGGCTTGTCCCGTGGGGACGTGGGGCGGTACTTGCTAGTGTGGAGCTTTGGCGGCAGTCGGAGCAGCAGCCAGGGCAGCAGCTCCCTCCAGAGCAGCGGTCGCCGCCGACTGAGCTCGGAAAGGTTGGCCACCGCTGCTCCCGAGGGTGAGTCTGAGCTGTAGTTGTAGCCACAGAGCAGGGTCCGCAGGGAGAACCTGACAGCAAGGCCCCCTGATCCAATGAGATCCGGGGACAATGCCCCTCCTCGGGGTGCCCCAAACTGGGCTGGGAAAGGAGAGCTGCTCATTGGCGGGAATTTTGAAGTAATTTTTGTGGAAAGGATGTCATTCAATCAGCAATCTTTTAAACCACAGGGAGGTGAGGTTCTGTGTTCTGTATCTTGCCGGCCCCCTCTCCCTGCTGCCCTTTTCCTGTCCCTGTGGCCTGATGGCTCAGGGGTTGCTATGCAGTAGGACTTCCTTCCTCATAGGGGCCAGGTGGCTGGCTCTGTCTGTCTCTCTGTCTTGTCCCTCTTGAACTGGACTGGCTGCCATAGAAGCAACTAGAGCCCAGTCCTGAGCCTGCCACTGCATGTGTGCTCACAGACTCCGCCCTCTCAGGCACTCTTCAGCTCTCAGGCCCCTGGGCGGTTAAAGATGAGAATGTGGCTCTGGAGGGTGCAGAGTCCTGGATGTCAAGCCATCCGCTTGTTGGTGCCATTGATTATTCATGAGGAAATATGAGTCCCTGGGTTGGCAGGGTCAGGAATTTTGTCCCTTACCCTTTTACCTTCTCATCCCCTGGGAGTGGTGTACTTGAGTGTCCTGTTGTCTGGCTGCTCTGTGGCAGTTTTCTCAAAGAGCCCAGAGACTCAGGGAAAAGCCCACATCTTGGGGTGGGTTCTGGGTTGAAGGTGCAGGGGCTGCAGAGTGTGTCTGACTCTTTGTGGAAACTGGAGACCTGGGTTCGAGTGCAGGCCTGGCCACTTCTTAGCCAAGTCAGGTGAGCGAGGCCTCGACATCTGTGAGAGGCAGCTTTCTCATCTGTGACATGGAGATAACCACACACCTAACAAATACTGTCAAGAGCCAGTTAGGCTTACGCTTCAAAGTATCAGGTAAGCACTCTCTCACCACCCACCAAAAGGCCGTGCAGATGCCCCAAAACACGCCCCAACTGGCACTAGAATTGGAAAGTAAAGAGAAGAGATCATCACAGGCCCAAGTCCAGGGGACTTTCCATCAGCTGCAGTGTTGATGGGGGATGGATAGAGAAATACAACCCAGGGCTCCACACACATCGCAGGGTGAGTGAGAACAGTCCAAACAGCCACAAAGAAGGCAAGACACGGCTTTGACTCTTCCCCACTGGCAGCCCTAACTCCCAGCCCGCAGGAGCCGCACAGACCTGGAGACCAGGCAGCCATTGTCAGCTGTCTGGGAGCTGTCTTCCTCGTGAGCTGGAGGGGTGCCTTCCCTTTCTCACCCCTTTCTTCGTGCTTTTGAAAAGTTGGGTTTCCTCACGGTGACAGATCTGAGAGCAGAGAATCTAGCAAAGTGCCCGAGTCCTGGGGATGGAATCTGCCCTGGGAAGACACTGCAGGCCAGGACAGAGCCTGGAAGGACTGGGTGCAGAACATGCTAGAATAGCCTCGTCTGCAATACTTGGCCTGAGCATCAGACTTTCGGCCAAGTCCTAGGGCTGATACCAGAGATCCCACGTCTGTACAACATGGAGCCAACGATGCCTGCCGCCTGGTCCCCAGAGTGGTTCCCAGGGCCCTCTGTCCTCTCCCCCACACTCATCAGAACCACCCTTAACTGCTTAATTGCATTGTTAGTTATTCACTATCTATCTCCTCCTGGAGTGGAGGCTTTAGGAGAGCAGGACGAAGTTGGCCTGGCTCACTACTGTATCTTTGGCACTCAACAGAGGCCTTGGAATTTCAAGGGCTTAGATACTTGTTGAATGCAGCTAATGGGGAGTCCATTTGTATACTTTGGAAAGGAATTTAACAACATATTCCAAGAATCAAAAAATGTTTATGCCCTTAGTATCAGGTGGGATGCTTTTGGGTGTAACAGAGAACCCTGATTCAAACTGACTTAAGCAAAGAAAAATACATATCTCATGTTTCAGAAAGGCCAGAGAAAGGCCGGCTCAGGGTGGTCCGAAGCCCTTTCTGTCTTTGTGCTGTGCTGCCCTTAGCACACTGGCTTCATCCTAGGGGAAGCAGGAAAGAGAGAGAGTGAGAGCGAGAGCGAGAGCCAGAGAGCCAGAGAGAGAGAGAGAGCCAGAGAGAGAGAGAGAGAGAGAGAGAGAGCGCTCCATTAGATTAGGCCAACCTTGTCACATGGACCAGTAAGAGTTACCAAGGTGACTGACACTCATTGACTAGCTTAAACTAATCAAGGCGGGGTGGTGGGGTGGTACTGGATAAAACCAGTGTGTTAGGAAGCAGGGAGAGAGAATGGATGTTGGGGAAGCTACCAGCAGTGTCCACACCCGCTTAAACTAGTCACTCCATTTCTGGGAATCAATCCTAAGGAAATAAGCAGAAAAAAAATCAATGTAGAAAGATGTTTATTGCTGTGTTGTTTAAAAACAGGAGGGAAGGAAAGAGGGGGATGGGGAAACAGAGAGAAATAGAAGAAAATTGCAACTGATCTAAGAAGTAACTATATTGAAATATTTCAGTTAATTATGCTCCCTCCATACAATGGGATATTGTGGGCATCAAAACATTTAAACAGTAAGCCCTCCAGCTGGTGTGGCTCAGTGGTTGAGCATTGACCTATGAACCAGGTCAGAGTTTGAGTCCAGTCAGGGCACATGCCCGGGTTATGGGCTTGATCCCCAGTAGGTGGTGTGCAGGAGGTAGCCGATCAATGATTTTCTCTCATCATTGATGTTTCTATCTCTCACTCCCTCTCCCTTCCTCTCTAAAATCAATGAAAATATGTTTTTTAAAACATTTAAAAAAAACATTTATTAATCAAAAAGCCATGTATGCAAAGTGTTAATGACATTGGGAAATGTTTGTGATATAAAGATAAATGAAAAATGCCAGAATTACAATAGTGTGTGTAGCATTAATTCAGTTATTTTTGTAGATGCATAGGAAAGAGATTGGAAGGAGATAGGTTAAAGAGCTTGTGGTGGCTGCTCTCAGCAGTGCAGTTAAGGGGGCCTCTTGCCTGCTTCTTTATACCCCTATGTGCCCTCCCTTTCAAGCAGGAGAGCCTCCTCGCAGCCCGCAGAGGCTGGAGCCAGTTTTGCTCTCCCTGTTGTTATTATTGGCTGTGAATTGACCATCGCTAACACTTACTGAATGTTCACTCTGTGCCTGATGCTGTTCCAGGCACTTTCCCAGGCACCGGTGTAATCCCTAGGACAATCTTATGAGGTAAGTGCTTGTGCTTCTTGTTTTGCTGAAGAGTTCACCGAAACCCCAGGATGGTGGTCTCAAGGTCACACAGCTAGTGTGTAGAGGCCTTTGGAATCCAGGAGTGGGCCATTTAACTCCACAGCCTCTGCCCTTACCACCGAACCCCGTTGCTTGCCAGAGTAGACATGCGCTAATAAGAATGGTTTCATTTATTGAGCCAGACTCTGTGAACACTCTTTACATTTATTTGCTCACTGACTCCTCACAACCTCACTGAGGCCCAGTGACTTGCCTGAGGTCACACAGCTAAGTGGTGGCTGCGGTAGAGGGCCCAGGGGTCTGATGGCGGACCCCCTTTGTCTCTTTATCTCCCCATAGAGTTGCCTGCGGCTCTGCGGCCCCTGGGACCATGTTTAACGGGGAGCCAAGTCCAGCCTCAGCTGCAGGCTCCAGGAATGTGGTTCGGAGCTCCAGCATCAGCAGTGAAATCTGCGCATCTCAGCAGGCCGGGCCCGGGCCCGGGACCACCACCGCTAAGAAGCGGCGTAGCAGCCTCGGCGCCAAGATGGTGGCCATTGTGGGCCTGACCCAGTGGAGCAAGAGCACGCTCCAGCTCCCCCAGCCTGGTGAGGGGGTGTGGGGTGCCAGGGCGGGGCGGGTCACCTTACAGACACTTATGTAGCACTTACCATATACCAGGTGCTATTCTAGGCCCAGTACATGTCCTGACTCACTGAGTCCTCGTATAACTCTGTGAGGCAAGTACTGAAGCACAGAGGAAGGGAGTGAGAAGCTTCAGTAAGTAAGATAGCTGGTAGGAGCATTCACACCCCAGCACTGGGCTTCTGAGTTCATGCTCCTCACCATTACCCTGTGCTGCCTCCATGTACAAACTTATACATTATTCAGCATTTGTTTATTAAGCAGCCGCCTGGTTCCTGGCCCTCTGCTAAGTCTCACAACTTCACAGGCACACACAACCCCATGATTCAGCCTCACGGGTGACCTCCAAGTTTCCTAAGTACAAAGAGCCACACAAATGTAGTTACCCGGTCACACACATACATTACAAAGTCACACGAGAGAGATACACACAAAGTCACATGCCTTGCCTGGTTATACCTGGTTATATGAATAGTGTGCTGCTCAGTTGCTTAAGTAAGCCACTACCCTACTGCCAGGAAAGGACAAGATAATCATTCACACTGTACATGGTCACACATAAAGCTAGTCATCATGCAGTTCACACAAACACAGACGGAACCAGGTCACTGAAGCGCACGCTCTCTCTCTTGTACACTCTCCCTCTCTCTCTCTCTCTCTCTCTCTCACACACACACACACACACACACACACACACACACACAAACACAGTGCCCATGGTCACAGAAATCTTGTCACACACAGTCACACCTGGTCCCTACATCACAGAGGAACCAGCCCTCCCCACCAAGACCTCCTCACTGTGTGGCATCAGCCCAGACGCCAGCTGGTTGTGTATTAAAATCTCTTCCTGCTTATTTTTCTCAGAGTAACAACTTCCCTGAGAAACCTTCAAATAGGCAGCTGGATGGGGGCGGTGAGGGGGCGGGGTGCCGGAGCATCCGGGGAGAATGCTCTTCGAGAGTCCCAGTTGGGGCTGGGGGTGGGGGACTTTTCCTGGCCTTAAAATAGCTTTTTATAAAGCCCTCCACAGGAGCACGAGGGATGGTCTTTTCCAGCACACAGGCTGGGATGTGGTTTCTGGCTCAGGGATATGCTAAGTGAGGAGGGGGCTTGCAGTTATCAATGCCCCAGGGTGGGCATGGCCCCTGTGAACATCCACAGTGTAGGCCTGACATGAGGGAGTCAGGAAGAGGAGGCCTGGAGATCCAGCGGTTGGGCTGGGGCAGGACCAAGTGGGGGGGGGGGAATGTTAAGGTTAGGAGGTTGAAGAGGTATTGGCCCCCAGGAATCTGTCTTGAAAAAACCAAGCCCTGCTGATCTCCAACTGAGACAGCTTCCAATCCAAAGGCTCCTTCGTGCCCAAAGCGATTCAGAGGAACGGTCTTTCAGAGCCAGGGCAGGGCCGAGTCACTAGGAGAGAGTCCAGTGATCTGGCTGGGACTGTCCACCTACCTAGGCTACCAGTCAGCAGGCAGGGATTGGAGTGGACACCAAGGAGACCTCCAGCTTCAATGGGAGATGAGTGATGGTGAGGCTTCTGCATCATTTGTCCCTGTGGTAGGCAAGGCAAGGCTTAAGGTCTGGGGCCTGAGCCAGAGGCATACACACATGTCCTTCTAACTGAAGATCTCTATGAATCATCCAGTCACCGAATGTCAGAGCAGGGAGGGCCCCTTGAGTTCATCTAGTCCAAGGAGCTCATTTCATTGATGAAGTGTTGGAGCCTGAAGAAGGGATTCAAGGTGGCCTTCAGAGCCACACCCTGTCATTTACTACCGTGTTTCCTCGAAAATACAGACATCCTCTGAAAATAAGACTTAGCACATGGAAAGATAAGACATCCCCTGAAAATAAGAACTAGCGCAACTTTGGGAGAAAAAATTAATATAAGACACTGTCTTATTTTCGGGGAAACAGGGTAGCTGGGGACTGAGGCAAATGACTTCACCTCTCTGAGTTCGCCAACTCGTGTGTACAATAAGGACAATATCTGTGCCTTGCAGAGTTGCCCAGGGGATTAAGTGACATAGGAGACGTAAAGTCAACAACCTTGTGCATAGTAGACACTTGATACGTTGTCGGTGTTATTATTTCCCATGGTCAAACAGTAGGGCCAAAAAACAAGTGACATCTCTGGCTTTCATAGCCCCTTGCTGTGGCATACCCCTCTCCCATCTATAATTCCATGTCCCTTTTTTTCCCCTCCCAAGCCTTGGGGTTGTCAGTGTCCTAGCTTGGGTGGGAGAGTCTGGCTCCTGAAGGATGTATGGGGCTGACTCACCTGGGGAATCAGCTCTGCAAACTCTCTTCTGGACAAAGGTACATCAGAGTACCTCCAGGTTCCCCAGGTGGGATGGCTCAGTTCCCTGCAGGGCTGGGCTGTGTGAAGCGGGGAAGAACTCCTGTCCTGGACCCCAGTCTTCTGGGCTCTGGGTTTGCCTTCCCAGGGGTCTCCTTCCTCCTCTTTATTCATACCCTGCATTGGCTCAAGCTCCACCCACTCCCTCCTCTTTGCTTCAAAGCCTGGACTGTCACACCAGCCTTCCCTCTAGTTCCTTGCCTCCTGCCTTCACATTCCAGGTTATTCCTCACTTGCCATAGAGTAGCTTCCAAAAACTACTAATCCTGGCTTCAACTCCTCATGGGACCCTGGAAAAGACACTTTCCCTGTGGGCCTGTTACCACTGGATAATGGAGCTAGAAAGGACTCTTTCCAAGCTTTCTTCTAGCTCTAACATTCTCTATGTTGTGGGAGCAGTGAATAGGGTAGGGCGAGAGCTTTGGGGTCTCAGGGCACAAGTGGCTTCTGGTCTAGCCTTAGACTGGTTCCACACAGGCCATCCAGGGCTGTCCCAGCTCCTGCCCACATTGAGCTCTTCTTTTCAGCACCGAGGACAGCAGCTCCTCTTGGGCTCTGGGCTGGAGTCAGGTGGGGAGAAAGCTGAGCCATCATTCCAGGAGATGCAATAGAGTGCCGCTGGGAGCTGTGACTGCCTCTCCCTTGTATGTGGTGAGACAGATGGGATGGTTCCTGGAGTCTTTCAATCTCCAGTGACCACAGAATTATTGCAAGCAATTTGTCCCTGTTCTCTGGAAAGAGAGGCTTTATAAAGTTACTTCCTTGGTCAACAGAGTTCAGGGACTGGACAGGTTTGAAACAGTAGAGAAATGTTCTCTAAGGTTGCAAGACCTTTCTCCCCACCCAGAAGACATGGAACTTAGTCTCTGCTGAATCACAATTCAAATAAGTGTGGAATTGGTGGAGAAGAGTGAGAAGTATCGCATCAGTAGACTGGGAGTCAGCCTTATGGATGCTTGGACCTCAGCCTCCCCATCTGTGAAATAGCAGGGGCAGAGGGCTAGTCCAGGTGTCACTAACATTTCAAGGATTCTGCATTCCCTTACCAGGCATCACAGTGGATTGGAAAGGTCTGCTCAAAGAAGGAAAATTTTCTCCCAAATGGGCCAAAGTTTTCCCAAGCTCTAGGAGAAGGGGACTGAGGTAATATGGTGACAAGTCTCTGACTTCATCTCAGGATGGGTGTTGTGTGTAGAGAATTCGAGGGGAGGGAGGGTAGAGTGCAGCTACCACAGACCTATCTCTCTTCTAACTGCATTAGCGGGATTGGCAGTTAGGAGCCAGGGACAGGGTGAGTCCCTTGACACCCACTGTGTGGTGGGTCATGCACCATTTGCGGGTGTGCATCTATGTGTGTGATTGAACGGATAGTTTGAACTGCAAGTGTTATGGTGTGAAGGACACATTTATGTGACAGAGAATGTCTTGTGTATGTATGATTAAACCCTGGAAGTACCTTGTGTGACTATTGTATGAACACACACATAACCTTGGATGTAAGATCACCGTCTTCATAAATGTGATTGTCAGCACTTGCGTGTGTCTGTTTATGCCGGTCAGTATGAAAGAAGTATGGATGAGCTAACATGACTGTGTGTAAGGCAGGCAGACAGACAGACAAGTTGATGGCCTCACTGATTCCTGGATAGTTAGCTATTCCAACATCCCAGAAGCTGGGACGGTTTGAAAGGAGACATTTCTCCTTATCACCTCCCATTCCATCTGTCTGCCAGTGATGCTAGCCCTTTTGGCCTTTCCTCTCCCAGTGGGATTTCCTGAAAGATAAGTAGGACAAAGCAAGAGGAATAAAGCACCCCTCTTCCCAGGGCAGGTCTTGAATATCCTCACCACTGGATATGGGTGGGTTGCCATGGTAACCAGCTCCCCCTTCCCCATTGTCTTTAAGGGGGCTGTAGTGCCTATTCCACCCCACCCCCACCCCCACCCTTACCCCACCTCTCCCCACTCCTATAACCAACTTCATTCTTAATTTGCCTGGGTCTCTAACCAGTGATAGCAAAGGGCTCCTTTGGTACAGTTTCTGTCTGAGCAGCACTTCCCTCCCCATCAAGCTCCTCGGGCAGCCCAGCTTTAGCAGGGAAGTCCATGCAAACCCTCAACCTGGCTTCTGTGATCCTGCCTGCCCCAGGAGGGGAGGGTATCTAGAGGGACCACATTGCAATGCAAGTAGGTTGCCATGGAAACCCAGGCAGGATGGTGTGCTGCTAGGAGAGGCACAGTGCCCCATGTTTCCTGCAAGGCTGAGTCGTGGCCCAGGATGGGAGCAGGAGGCACCGAGACACAGGGGTTGAGGGGGAGGAGTTCTCACTGCACACCTTCTAGGAGTCTTCTACAGACCTCTTCAAAGCCATACTCAATTCAGGCCAACCCAGCCATCCTCTCTTACTCTTGCTTCCCTAATCACCTCTTCATGTCCAGACCCACCTGGAGAATGCATGTTAGTCTGAGAGTGCCCAGGCCTCCCATCCAGGTTGTTATAGGGCCTGTGAAGGTATCAGAGAGGTGGCTGTGAGGTCTGAGTGAGATAGGTGCATGCGGGTGAGCAGATCCAGCAAAAGGCAAACTTTCCAGAAGAAAGAGGCAGGAACACAACCTTTGAGCAAAGGCTGAAATTGAATGGGTAGCTGTCAGGGGAGCCTGGCAAGAATGAGGGTGAGGACCCAAGAGCTGCAGGGGGGGAGGGGCACTCTACCTGGTAACTCCATATACCCCCAGCCTCTTTCTGCCTCCAGCCATCTTTCTGATCAGCTTTGTCTGTGTCACTGCCCTGAGCAAGGCCAGGGTTCAGCTGCAAACCAGCTCTAGAGGTCATTTCAGCAATGCCCCTGTTGGCAGCCACAGCCCTGCCCACAACGCCCCCTCCCAAAAGGGTGACTTTGAGTAGCCTTCTCAGAGAGGCCTCATTGGTGATCTGACCTTGTTCCCTTTCTGTGCTTGGCGTGGGGGAATGGCCACAGAAGGGACCACCAAGAAGCTGCGCAGCAACATCCGGAGGAGCACGGAGACTGGCATCGCCGTGGAGATGCGGAGTCGGGTCACACGCCAGGGAAGCCGGGAGTCCACCGATGGGAGCACCAACAGCAACAGCTCCGAGGGCACGTGCGTGCAGCCCACCCCAACCTGCCCCTTCCTCCCCGCCGCCCGTCCTCTAGTCATAGAGCCAGAGCAGAGAGGGAACATCTCCAGTTGGTTTTCCCAACTGGAGAACATCAACCCAGATGCTGTGTTCCTGTGCCCTTACCTTCCCCATTCCTCTCCCCTGGATGACCAGTGCCGAGGCCCCCATTGCTGTTTCTTGCATTCGGATACCCCAGTGGCCTGGAAGTGGTTCCTCCCTTCTGTATATTTCATGCCTCCCGCCTCCCAGCACCTACACACGGCCCCGCTCCAGAGGAGAGGGTTTGAAAGGAAAAAATGATTCAAATCCTATAAATCTAGAACCATTGTTATGTCTCAAATAAGTGGAGGTCTCACAAGTGGCCTTGCTTGGAGCTCAGGGAAGGAGATGGGACTGGATCAGAGTTTTCCAAACTGTGGGTGGTTGGTAATTCATAGGCAGGAAGTAAAATCGGTTCAGAGGGTAAAACCAGTATTAGAAAAAGGAATAGAGATTCACTTGTATCCTATGGAGTGAGGATGAATTGCCTTGTGGACTTCTGTGTCAGTTGTTTTAAAGGATGGGCACACATAGGTCTGGGACATTAAAAGTGTTTCTTACATTTGACTCCATGTGAGCTGCAGTCAAAAATGTGAAAGTCCCTCCAATCTCCTCTAAATTAGGAAACTACAGTGTACAACTAAGGTTTTCTGACTTGGCCTCATTAAGTCACAATGATTTCAGGATTACTTAAGATTCTATGCTCACGTATCTCACTGCTATGCCTACAGCCATGAATGCAAGCAGCCATCAGCATGTATTGTGCCCTACCATCTGCGGGCAATCCCTGGGCACTTCAGATCAGTGCTTCTTATCCTGGGGTCTAGTGAGCACTCTCAGGCCAAACGCTGTCTCCTTTAACTCTGGCTATGATACTGAGATATGCCAGAGCTACCTGCGGAACAGACCAATAAGAGTAGGCGAGCCCGAAACCCCTTCCTGGGGTGTGGAGGGCAGACACGCGGCCTCTGACGAGCACACACAGCCTGTCTTCCTCCCTGTCTGTCACTGGCCCAGGGGACTCCCGGCCACGCCGCCCAGCAGGCGATTTGTTCTGGGACAACCTTTAAACTCTCTGGCCTGAATTGTTTCAGACCTGAGAGCTTTCTTTGGTCCATTGTAGCTCATGAGTGAACCTGGGCCAGTCCTCCCTCACCTGTCCTTCCTCTGCTGCCGCACACAGGACACCTTAGAGTAAGGTGACCGGATGTCCCGCTTTTGGCGGGACAGTCCCGATCTTTAACTATTTGTCCCGTGTCCCGCGGCATTTTTAAAAAAGTCCCAATTTTTCGAAAAATCAGGACTTTTTTAAAATGCCGCTGGACGCGGGACAAATTGTTAAAGATCTGGACTGTTCCACCAATCACTGTAAGTTTTTTTTTTTTTTTTTTTGTTACTGCTTTCCCACCCCAGACACACATCCATGGCGCACCTACCACCACTTATCATGAACCTGAACCCTGTAATTGTGCTAGTTTGGACTCAGTGGCTGTTTTGGACACCACCTCATTTCTCTTTCTTTCTTTCTTTCTTTCTTTCTTTCTTTCTTTCTTTTTTAGTATATTTTATTGATTTTTTACAGAGAGGAAGGGAGAGAGATAGAGAGCTAGACATGTCGATGAGAGAGAAACATCGACCAGCTGCCCCCCACCCCCACCGGGGATGTGCCCACAACCAAAGTACATGCCCTTGACCGGAATCAAACTCGGGACCTCTCAGTCCACAGACTGACGCTCTACCGCTGAGCCAAACCGGGTTTCGGCACCACCTCATTTCTTGATTTGGTTTCAAACTGTCCCCAGCCAAAGTAGTCCCTTACACCATGGAGAGGGGGAAACTGAGGCAAGAGGGGAGTGCCCCTCGCCTTGGAGGCAGAGCAGCTGCAGCCCACCAGCCAGATGCCCTCACGTGCCCCTCTGCCTCCTTCCCAGGTTCATCTTCCCCACCACCCGGCTGGGGGCCGAAAGCCAGTTCAGCGATTTCCTGGATGGGCTGGGACCAGCCCAGATTGTGGGGCGACAGACGCTGGCAACTCCGCCAATGGGTGAGTCTTGGTGAGGGTAGGGCGAGTGGGGTGATGGCAGAGAGGGTGAGCTCAGCAGGGCCCTGGGTCACCTGAGCCTCACTCAGCGTCCCTGCCAGCGCAGAGTGAGCACAGCACTCAGGACCCGCCCTCCGAGGGGAAGGCCACCGCAGCAGCCCTCCCGGCACATCCCTCCTCGCTCACCACACTCTCCAGCCATCCCTCCTCGCTCACCACACTCTCCAGCCATCCCTCCTCGCTCACCACACTCTCCAGCCATCCCTCCTCGCTCACCACACTCTCCAGCCATCCCTCCTCGCTCACCACTCTCTCCAGCCATCCCTCCTCGCTCACCACACTCTCCAGCCATCCCTCCTCACTCCACCACACTCTGCAGCCATCCCTCCTCGCTCACCACTCTCTCCAGCCATCCCTCCTCGATCACCACACTCTCCAGCCATCCCTCCTCTCTCACCACTCTCTCCAGCCATCCCTCCTCGCTCACCACACTCTCCCAGCCATCCCTCCTCGCTCACCACACTCTCCAGCCATCCCTCCTCGCTCCACTACACTCCGCCGGCTCTGCTAAGTGCTGGACCGAAAAGGGCGAACAGATCAGCACGGCATTGGTTTTCACGGGGCTGGCTCCATCACCAGTTCTCTGAGCGGCCTTGGGGAAGTCTCTTCTCTCAGCCTGTTCCTTCATCTATATAATTTTTTTTAAAATATATTTTATTGATTTTTTACAGAGAAGAATGGAGAGAGATAGAGTTAGAAACATCGATGAGAGTCATCGATCAGCTGCCTCTTGCACACCCCCTACTGGGGATATGCCCGCAACCAAGGTACATGCCCTTGACTGGAATCGAACCCGGGACCCTTCAGTCCCCAAGTCGACGCTCTATCCATTGAGTCAAACCGGTCTCGTCTGTTCCTTCATCTATAAAATGGGAGTGAAAACACCTGCCTTCACTATCAGCAATGTATTGAGGCTTGTTCTTTTATTGAGAGTTGGGGGTAGGGAGTTCATGCTTTGCATGAAGTATTTCATTTGATCCTAGGAACTGCATCTTATTTGACTTCTAATAGTGTCCGGCACCCAGAAGCCCGTAGTAGTTTTCCATCCCCCTTTCCTGTAGCCAGGAGTAGTTCCTGAAGTCTGTGCTGCCGTTCTGGCTCCTTCCTCTCCGTTAGCTAGTGGATGTGTTGGCTCCAAGCAGCTGTTCCCAGGACCAGTCTCCCCAGAGATGCCTCCTGGCCACCCTCTTCCCCACAGTCTGACTCAAGCAGCGTCTGACCTCAAGCATGCGAGGAAGCTGAGTGCAGACAGCGCCCCGCTGTGAGCCATACAGTGAGCTGGGATTTCATTCCCGCAGGGCTCTTCCCACTGCACTGCCCTGTCTTCCTCCCCCTGCACACACCGGAGTCTCTGTCTGCAGGAAGAGGGGTGCGCCCCAAGGGTGAGCGTCAGCTCTTAGCTGGCTCTTGGGTTGGACTGGCTAATTCTCAGCACTTGCTTTCAGACTCTTAGGGGCCCGGAGTCTGCTTCTCTCAGCAGTCCTGAGCCCAGCCAAGAGCTGGGAGGCAGTGAGAGGAGCAGCCACTTCCACTAGGCAAATGCGCCAACACAGCCTAGAACTATGCGTGTGGTGCCCTCTGGTGTCCCAAACTGGGAATGACAGGTTTGTGTTTGCTCATCTTGGGGATGGTGAGACAGAGAGATTGGTTCCTGAGACATCTCCCTCCATTTCCCAGTGGGGAGGTCAGGAAGAGTTGGAGAAAGGGGGACAAATTCCAGAATGTCTGTGTTTGTATTTGCATCTTCCAAAGTATGCAAATACAAGCAATTGCATAATGGCTCAGAGAATCTAAAATGGGTACCGAGCCCATAGTCAGCTCTATTTTAGTTTTTCTGCATCAGGCTTCTGCTTCTGCACTGCTTGGGAGGATGTTCCAAGTGACTGACGCTAAGAGTTCTAGAAATCATATGGCTGGCACGATTCCACACACACAGCTTGCCCCAGCTGGGTGTCCCGTTTTGTGGGAGCACCATGAGGAGTTCTCAGTCCTCTGCTCCCAGGAAATCTGCCGGCCCTCCCTCCATCCTTTGGCGATGATGCATGCAGGCCCTGGTTCCCAGGGAGCACCTCCTGTCCTGGGAAGGCTTATCTCTCAGCATCTCCTCAAGCTGATAGTCTTTGAATATTTGACATGTATGTAGGGGAGTGACTGAGGGCTGCTGTGTAGAAGGTAAGAGCCACTGAGCCCACAGCCTCCCTCTGTGTTCCTGACTCCGGAAGCTCTGTCGCCAAACTTGCCTATTCTGCTCAGTAAAAGAGGAGCTTCTCAGCTAGCCAGACGTAGATGAGAGTTTAATAGCCACTTTTGGTCCCCAAGCATGTCCCTTGAGGGTCATACCCCCACCCCACCCCCAGGGACCTATTATCGTGTTCCTCGGCTGCTTTAATATGTCTCCCAAGGCCAGTTCTCCCACTTGCAGTTTTCTTCATCTCGTGCCCTTTCCAGGTGGCAGTGCCCCTGCGGGCTGGTGTTCTGCTCAGCAGCTGGTCTGGCTCTGCCTGGACTGTCCCTCTTCTCCCTTGCAGGGGATGTGCATGTTGCCATCATGGACCGGAGTGGCCAGTTGGAGGTGGAAGTGATCGAGGCGCGGGGCCTGACCCCCAAGCCTGGCTCCAAATCTCTCCCAGGTGAGGCTGGGCAGTCGGGAGAAGGCTTTTGGGAATGGGGTCCTGCCAGAGAGGAGGATACTGTCTGGGTCTAGTGAGTCCTCAGTTCCCCATTGGCCTAAATCAGTATTCTCAACACTGGAGTCACCACTTGCCCCAAAGGCCAGGAAATAGGGGTGAGGTTAGGGGAGGGTGGAGGAACCAGTGTTTGAGTCAGACTCTTTGACTAGCCAGCTCGTCCTACTCATCCTGGTGTTCACCTGTGGGGTCACCTGGGGGTTGGGGAGGGACAGGCCATCGCAGTCTCTCCTGACCCATCCCCATCATGCTCTCTCCCATCCCTCAGCCACCTATATCAAGGTTTACCTGCTTGAGAATGGGGCCTGCTTGGCCAAGAAGAAGACAAAGGTGGCCAAGAAGACCTGTGACCCCCTGTACCAGCAGGCTCTGCTCTTTGACGAGGGGCCCCAGGGCAGGGTGCTACAGGTGAGTGTGAGAGGGCAGCGCTCAAGACTGCCCGTCACCATTTGAAATCCGTTTCATTTGTGCCAGGTACGAATGCCAAGGGCATTCATATGTGTTGCCCATTTATTTTCATGACCCAGTGAGGTGCGATTGCCCCCCCGGCTGACTCATAAGGAAACCAAGGGGTGGAGGGTAGCTCGACCACCCAGGTCCCACCTGGTGCTGGCTCGCGGTGCATCGGCTTCACGCCAGGCTGTGAGCTGCTTCCTACTGTGACCTCGCTCCATCCTCCAGACGAACCTGCAAAGCAGGGCGACTCCCATTTCACAAACGAGGGTAAGAAAGGTAGTGGCTGGTGTGGGGTGCCAGCTGGGGACTTGCTGAGCCGAGTCGAGCCCAGGTCAAGATGACTCTCACTCCGTGAGAGTGACAAACCCTTCACTATGGTCCTGGGAGGGAGGGATTATCATGCCTGTTTCAGAGATGAAGAGCCTGAGGCGCCCACGAGGTTACCGGAGATAGAGCATAGTAATGGTCTGCCTCTGGATTCAAGTTCTAGCTTGATCGCTTACCAGCTGTGGTATGTAGTGAAGATCAAACGAGAGAGGCCTTCGAGGGCCCTGCACAGTGCCTGTCACACAGAAGGCTACTCGCTGACTCTGAACAGCGGCGGTGGCGGTGGGCTGTCGGCCATGCCTGAGGCCGCGGGTGACAGAGGAGAGGCTTGAGCCAGGGGCTGTCTGAGCTGTGACTTCTCATCCACACTGTTCCTCTGTGCTGAGGTGGTGCCATAGCAAAGGCACGTGCTGCTGCAAACAGTCAGAACCGATGAGCCCTGGGGTTCTGTGGGGGAAAGTTTGGTCTTGCTTGTCCATTTTTAAAGATATATTTGAATTCTCCTTTGAAAAAAGAATTTACCAAGAAAAACACAAGTTCGAAAATGGCTGAGCTAGCAATCTAATCTATTCCCCTCTCCCGGTTTTCTGGATGGATGGGAACGCTGAGGTCCAGGGAGGGCAAGGGGCTTACCGGGGCCCCGCCATGAGCTGCAGCGGAGCGGGACCTGGTGTCTCCACCTGCTCCTTCCCGGAGAAGGCTGCCCTCTGGGACGCTGGGAGCTCCAGAAGTCGGACCCAGGCTCCATGCCCGGCTCTGCCACCCGTGACTGTGCATCTCTGGGTTCGTTCATTCACCTCTTTGAGCAGCAGTTTCCTCTCTGTGGAAATAACATGCAGCTACCTGGATGGCTGCAACAACGGAGACACTGTATTTAAAGTCCACAGGCGCTCAGTGTGCGGCAAGTTGTTTGAAGTCAGCCCAGGTTTCCGCTCTCTGGGTCCCACCCATGTGTGCCCTGGCGGAACCCGTAGGCTCCTGGGCCCCCCGGCCAGGCCTGGAGCCAGGGAGGTGGCTCAGCTCCTCTCTCTTCTCCCACCGGCAGGTGATCGTCTGGGGAGACTACGGCCGCATGGACCACAAGTGCTTCATGGGCATGGCCCAGATCATGCTGGACGAGCTGGACCTGAGTGCCGCCGTCACCGGCTGGTACAAACTCTTCCCCACCTCCTCCGTGGCAGACTCGACCCTCGGCTCCCTCACCCGGCGCCTGTCCCAGTCCTCCCTGGAGAGTGCCACCAGCCCCTCGTGCCCCTGAGGACCCCAGGAGGAGGCTGGCTGTGGTGTGGGAAGGGGCGCCTGCTGGCCCCCTCCCCCCCTGTACATAGTCTTCACGTCGTTCTGGCCCCTCGCCCTGCTGCATGCCTGTTGGCTACTGGGCTCGTCCCAGCTGGCGGTGGAGAGTGTAATGTGTGTGTGTGTGTGTGTGTGTGTGTGTGTGTGTGTTTCTGTCTGTGTGTGACCATGTTACATCTGTTCATGTGTCTGGGTATAGTCAGTCTTGGTGACTACGTGGGCTGAACTCCATGTCCTTCTGTGTCGTGTTGAAAAGAAACCCAAATGAGTGTTGTGTGTGGACACAACACCCCCTCGGTCCGGGGATGGAATCGGGGGTGGCCATTGGTCCATCCTGCCTGCTCCTGTGCCCGGGGCAGAGCCCGAGTGTCCCTGCCTGTTCCTCTTCTTGGTGATCCCTGCGAGTGTTCTGTCTCGTTCTTTGTCCCACCTCTGCCTCTCCCAGCACTGCTACCTTTTCTGAGGAATGTAGCATCCACTGCAGCTGGCCACACCAGGCCCCTCTGGGAGCCCGGACACCCCTCCGCCGGCAGCTTTGCCCACTGAATGCGTCTGCAGCATGGAGCATGCCCGGCTAGGGCCCTGGCGAGGGCCTGGGAAGCAAAGGTGCCTGGGGAGCTGAGGCCTTGGAGACTGCTTCCTCCCTCAGGCTGGAGCCACCTCCTTCCGACAAGCAAAACACTGGAGGTCTTAGTTTGCAGGGCTGCTGGCCAGACACCTTAGGGGGAAGTTCCGGTACCTCCCTTAGCACTGCTCCTCACCTTCTGTCTCCCTCCAAGCCCCCGCACCTCTGACATGCCAAAGGAGCTCTCCAGGGGACCCAGCCGGTGTGGGCGGGAGGTGTGGCCGGCCAGGAGGCTGCCTCAGAGGGCATGTACTCTGCCAGAGCAGACAGTCCCTGGAGGCACCTGTGTCCTCTCCAGGCTCAGAGGGTGGCCCTGAACCCACTGGGCTCATCCTAGTAGGGCCTGGCCTGTGAGGAGGTGCCGAGGGTGGGGCTGATTGCTGGGTTACGGAGGACAGGACAGACTTGCTCTGAGAATCCTGCCTGGGGATTAGCTGCCTGAAGTTCATCTGGGGCTCTGTCCTGCTCATTCCTAGACCAGGGTCCACCTGGGAGCTCAGCTCATGTGGGCTCCAGCCTCCTACCCCACAGACAGCCTGGCTCTGGACTCTGGTCTGCCACAGCCACCAGCTCTATACAAGCAATACTCATGCTCGGCCTCCCTGCCTCCCTGAGCTCTCCCGCTGCCCACGCCTGCTGCCCGCTGGAGAGTGACCTGGCCTGCTCCTGGCACCTACCCGCTCTGCTTTCATCCCACCTATCTGGCTGGAGCTTCGCAAAGCTGCTCACACTCTGACTTGGTCTGCAGGCTGGGTTCTGTGGGTGGGACCAGTGCCGGGACTGAAGTCTGGCTTAGGTCAAGGGTGAAAGGTGAGAGGTTGTGCAGGAGCTGGATATAGCAGCCCTTGGATCCGTGTTTGGGAAGGAAAGAGTATGGGGGAGGGTGTCACGGAATGGGGCAAGCTCTCTCTTCCCTAGACATCATCCCCAATGCTGCAGTGACTCCATGTGCCGGAGGCAGTGCAGGCTCAGAGCCTGAGTGCTTGGTCTCCATCTGTAACCAAAGGAGGTGGGTTCTGAGGGAAGCTCTCTGGAGATACTGCCATCTCCACCAAGGGGCGTCCCTTTTGGGCAGGATCCACCTTTCCTCCCAAAACACAAGGGGAGGAAACCAGGACCCCGTCAGTCCTGCCCACAGACAAAGAGTAGGTAATACGGGCAGTAAAGAAACCAGCGCTATGAGCGCCTGGGCCTGAGCCTGCATTCTGTATCAGCACGAGACCACTGTGTGCGTGGAAGAGAGGGAGGGCCAGCTGGGTCCCACCCTCTCTCTCTGCAGAAATCCTCTCCCATTGCCAGGGCTGGGTAACGCCTGCACGTCTCACGGTTTCTACAGTGAAGCCACGGGCTCTGCACTCTGGTCCGAGGGTGGGAGAGGGAGGACCGCGCGCAGGGAGGTGCTCTGTGTCCTGTCTGTGATGTGCTCACCTCAGAGAGCTCGCCCTCAGGATGGTGTGAAAACACACGAGGGCGGTGGGCTTATGGTGAACGTGTAGACACCTGCCGATGTAGCACTGAATGGCGATCCTCAGGCCATGCAGCCACCCCCAGGGAAGGGGGACGTCACCCTCGTTCCTCAAAGGGCCCAGAAAGACATGATTCTGAGAAGGTGGGAGCTGCCAGCAGAGAGGCTCCCGCTGGGTAGCTGGAGGCCGGTGCCCCTGGCCTCGGGGGTGGGTGGGTTAGCACAGGGGGAGTGCCAGCCAGACGTGGCGCCTGGCGTGTGGATAGAGCTGCCTGCAACCCCAGCTGCCAAAGCCGCCAGGGTAGGCCCACTCCTCAGTTCCATCTCTAATGGGCAGTGACCCCGCCCCATGTTGACCTTGGGAATGATTCTTTTTAACCCTTTGTACCAAATAAGTGACTGATTCCACCTAGATCTGCCCCCAGGAGGGTGAAGTCATGTGAGGCTGATATGTGTGTGTGTTGGAGACCGGCTGGAGGTCGGGGTCTGTTTCTCAGCACCCCGGGTGCAGGGGCCTGAGAAGCAGCTCTGGAACCAGCCCGTCGCAGGGGAGGAGGGAGCTCAAGGCGGGAGCGTCTGTTCTTTCAGAAGAGATGGTGGGGGAGGAAGGAACAAGAATCCCCAGAGGTCTCTCCACCCTGGGACCAGCTCACGGCTAGGGACTGTATCCTGGCCCCGAACCCTCCCTCCCCGCAGCCCAGGTGAAGCCCGGAGCTGATCTCAGACGGGGGCTCTGTCACTCGTCTCCTGTGCTCAGGCAGGCTCTGGAAGACAAAGGCCCTGCGGCAATGCTGGCTACGGGCAGGAACCGTGAGAATGACTCAGAGCGCTGACTAAACATTTCTGCTCTGTTGAATCCCTCCCGCTCCCTTCAAAGATGGCTTCCCTGCAGGGAAGACCGTGATGGGCCTTGGGGATGAATGAGGCTCCACGGATGAGCCACGTCTTGGTTGGACCAGGGCGGGTGTGACCCTGCGGGAAAGAACTGTCTCCAGAATGGCTGCCGTCCAGGCAATCCCACCACCAGCTCTCCCGGGAAAGGCACACGGCCCGGGCGCTGCCAGGACTGGCCGAGGCAGAACCTAGGAGCTCCAGAGAGAGGGCGCCCGAGCCGCCCATCCCCTGTGGGATCACTGCCGGTTGCACGGCACTGAGGTCAAGCCAGTCCTCCCCGGGGCATGGCACCCACCAGGGCGAGCCTGCCCCAGCTCTTCTTTACTGCCAGCCTCGAGGAGGGCAGAAGCACCCTTTAAAGACAATAGAACCCTCCAAGAGTACTTCCTTGGAAATGAAATGTAGCACAATCTGAGACTGCGTTGCGAGGAGCCCTGACACCCAAACCAGGGTTCTTGCTCATCACCTTGCTGCCCGGGAGACCTGTGCTCCTCCCCTGGGGCTCCAGAGCTCCTAATACCTCTGACCCCCCCTCCATCTCCCTCGGCCCAGAAAGCAGCACGGCTTCAGCTAGTCTGCTGTTCTGTTTCTCCGATTGCTCCCTGCACTGTGCAAACTCTGCAAGAAATTGCTGCCTTTGCTTGACATTGTACTGAGTTGTCCCCCACCTGGGGGGAGGGAGACGGCATGTCATTCAGGGCCAAGGGATGGTCCTGCAGTGGCTTCAAGGCGGTGGATAAGAGGAGGCCCGCTGCCCTGCTGACCCCTCCCTCTCTCATCCCCTCCTCTGCATTCTCTTCTCCAGTATCCCCACACGGAAAGAGGCTCTTGGAAATGCTGCTTCCTGTACTGAGTTATCTTTCACTGGATGATCAGGGAGGAGATGGGAATGCAGACTCATTGTCCCCGGTCTTCTCAAGTCTGCTTTCACTCAGGTCAGAAGAGATTGGGGCAAAACAAAACAATCATGGCTGAAGGGCTGGGGAGCCCTGCCCCTGATCGGGGCCGCATTGACCTGGTCTGGCTGGGAAAGGGTTATTTTGAAAGAGTGCCTGAGCATCTCAGAGCAATGTCAGTGATGCCAAAGAGAGCAACTTGGCCTCCCCGGGCACCAGCTCCGTGTTGGTCTGCCTGATAGTGGGACCTTGTTCTCTGACAAAAGGGCTTAATCTTTCCATGTAGCAAAGCAACTCCCCCACCCTCCCCCCACCCCTAGCTTGGGCTTTTGTGGGCCCAGCACGGCTGTGCCTGTGAGGGAAACCACAGCAGAGAGACAGTGCATTCTCTTAGGGGCCTAGGCTGCTCATGAGAAGCATAATGCTTTGGCAAAACCTTCCAGCACTCCGGCTGGAGGCTTGGCCAGGAAGGACTGGGGCCTTGGGCCTACCAAGGAGTTCACCCCAATCCCAGGAAGGACCTGTGGGACCGGGTTCCAGAGAGTGTGGCTAGCAAATGAGGATTTACCCCCTTGGTCCATGGCCCGTACAGCTGGCTATAGAGCATCAAAGGCTGTCATAGAAAGTTTGCCAGAAACAGCAAGCATGCGCAAGACTCCTCACTTTTCTGGGCCTCAGCTTTTCATCCGCAAAACCAGAGCATTTGCTAGCTGCTGCACGGTTCCCTCCAGGTGTTGAAGGTCTGATCTGGAGCCGATGAGGGCTGAGCCTGGTGCACACGGTTCCAGGGACTGGTTTCTTCCAGCCCTGGGTGCCCAAGCCGGGTGCAGGTCCTCATCTGCCCACGCCCAGATGCTGCTTCTGCCTAGAACTCTGGGAACCCTAACAGACTGCTCCCCCCTCTTTGTGGTCCATTCTCTCTTATTCGTGTGTGATGATGAGAAACAATTAAGAGGTGTCCTACAACGGACAATTTTCAAGGTGCTGATGTGATGTTACAACCTCAGCTGCAACCCGTGTAGGTTAGTATCCCCACCAGCAACTGGTCCTCATAGCTGCTTCTAGAAGGACGTCGGTGGGAGATTTGGACATGGGAGAATTTTAAAGGAAATGCTCTCTGATGGGAGGAGAGAGGGGACTTCCTGTCCAAGTGTTTTGCTTCTTAAAACCACTCCTCTCTCCAGAATGTCTTTTACCAGGCGACATCTCCGCAGGCTGAGTGGCTGCTTCGGTAGGAAAAGTTGGCCTGATTGTTCTATCTGCTCCTTTAGAGAGTACATTCACAGAAGAAAGGAACCTTTTTTTAATTTTTTTTTTTTTTTTAGAATATCCAAACGCATCCTTCAAAGAAAGAGATAGCTGATAGGGACTGACAAGCACACTGTTTAGATAAGAAGCAAATTAGCCTTTTATATCTGTGCTCTATACATTTTCTATGTGCAGCATCTTTCCAACCTGGTTGTGGCTCCCGGGTGGCAGGTGGACAGCTGGGAAGGACTTGCCAGCCGTTCGTACAACGTTCTTGCCAATTCCCTTGAGGAGAAAATTCTTCACATGGCTTCTGCATGTACAGTATTTGGGCAGCAAAAAAATGATTAAAGTTGGTTTAAAACTGGTTTCGTGTGTTGCTTTTTGAAGATGGTTCTTAATGCTAGGGGAACACAGGGTTCCAGGTGACTAAAACAAGGAGGGGGGCGCCTTGGCTAAGAGGCAGGAGAGAGCAGAACATCTCAGGAAAAAGGCATAGACATTTAAAAAAATGAGATCTTGCCATTTGTGATAATATAGATGGACCTTGAGCACATTAAGTGAATTAAGTCAGACAGAAAGACAAATACCATATGATCTTACTTATATGTGGGGTCTAAAAAAAACACCACAATACAAACAAGAGACAAAAACCAAGACCATCGATACAGAGAACATATTGATGGTTGCCAGAGGGATTGAGATGGGAAGTCGGGGTTTTGGGGTGGCAAAATGGGTGAAGGGAATAAAAAATTACAGTTATAAAACTAATAATCATAGTGTGACTATGATTAATAATGCTATATTGTATATTTGAAAGTGGCTAAGAGAGTAAATCTTAAAAGCCCATATCACAAGAAAAAAAATAATTTTTGTAACTGTGTATGGTGATGGATGGTAACTAGGTTTATTGTGGTGATCAGTGAGCAGTGTATATAAATATGGAATCATATCGAACACCTAAAACTAATGTAATGTTGTATGGCAATTAAACCTCAATAAAAAGTGCTAATCCTAAAATAAGAGAAATTGGATTTCATCCAAATTAAAATTTCTTTTTGAAAAAACCCCCACACATTATGACTCATAATAAGATGACAATTTAATTAAGTAATCCAAGTAAAAAGTTTGAATAGATATATCATAAAAAGAGGTACGTAATTGCCAATAAGCACATGAAAAGATGCTCATCCCCCAAGTTCATGAGGGAACTACATAACCATAGAATGCCTAAAATTAAAGACTGGTAATATCAAATGCTGGTGGATTTTTATGCATTTTTAATGGAAATATAAAATGCTACAACTACTTTGTCAATTTCTCATAAATTTCTTATACACTTACCACATGACCCAGCAATTTCACTCCTTTATCAGGAAAAATGAAAACATATATCCACCCAAAGACAAGAATATTCATGACAGCTTTACTCAAAATTGCCTCAACTGGAAGCATTACAAATGTCTAACGTGTCAATCAGAATATAGAAACCACACAGTAATTTAACCGAGGAAACTTTAATGCTTAAAAAATAACACCAGCAGGGGCATAACTATGAAGGTGTAAAGCGGACTGGAGAATGATCAAGGAAGGAACAAAATGAAAGGGGCCCCTCTTCTTTAAGCTGGGAATCAAATCTTGGTGGAAAACATGTAATGTGATGTGAAGTGCGTTAGGAGCCCAGGCCAGGTCCCGGTCCAGGCTCCAGGTCAGCAGGAAACATCTCTCGGGGCAGCTGGTGGGCCAAGGATGGCAGGCTGGCAAATTGGCAGGTTGGTGCTCAGGGGCGTCAGTAGCCTGCTCACCATTATTTACAGAATGCAAGCCTGAAGTGTGCAGATCCACGAGGGAGTGAGGCGGGCACTGGGCCCGGCTGGGGCTGTGAGCTCACAGACATCGCGTCTTCTGGACGCACCGCGGAGCCAATGCTAATGGATGTCCCCATGCACGTGCCTCTGGCAGCAATAAGGTCGGAAGAAAAGCCTAGCAGAAGCAGACTGGACCAGCAGTTTCTTTCTTCTGTAGCAGTGTCACTCCAGCGCCATCTATTGACAAAAATCAATACTGTTCTCACTGCAAAGGAGAAATGTTTCACAAGTAATGGAAGGTAGATTTGGAGTTTGAGAGACAACAAGTTAATAACTGTCATATCTATCAATAAGCCCAATGCAAGAACAGTTTGTGGTAAATTAGTACAATGGGAGACCTCTTGGCACTAAATAGAATGCACTACTAATATATGCAAAAGCATAGATGGACTGCAAAATCAGAATGCTGAATGGAAAGAAAAAAAAAAAAACAGACACAAAGGGCAAATAATGTTATATGAAATTATATATTATTTTCAAAAAGGGTAAATACTGTTATATGAAATTCTAGAATACAAGACCAATCTATAGGGACAAAAATGTCAATCGGTATTGTTCAAGAATTGGGGGTGAGTATTTATTGCAAAAGATCACATGGGAAGTTGGGAGGAGGGTGGAAATATGCCAAATCTGGATTGTGGTATTGGTTACATGAGTGTATACATTGATTAAATGTATGCATTTATATAAATTATAGTAGTGTCTATTTTTAAAATATCATCTGTAAATGAGATGCCTATGATTGTGTGGGATCTGCACTACCATTGTCTTCCAAGCCCTGCTACCCTGTAAATTCCAGGCCAAAGGCCAAGTGAGAGGGCATGGGCTCGATAGAAACATTGGAAAACTTCTGTCTTCCCATGGGAGATTGATTCTCTGAGCTGGAAAGCCTCAGTGGTCATGCAGGATTGTTCTGGATTATTCCTAAGGTACAGATGGGGTGGTGCACTTGGAAGTATGGTGAAGAGGAGGCCTCAGTTGAGAAATGAGGGTCTGAGTGTTGGGGTCAGTGTTCTGCATTCTTTCTTTGCTTGATTCCATTATGACTCAGATTCCAGTAAAAGAGAGTCTAAGATTCTACAGCATTTTGACTTGGAAAGTACCTTCAAGCTCCTCAAAGACAGGTTTTTCCATCTTATAAATTAAGGAGCAAAGACCCACAGGTTGTCCAAGGTCATCCAACAGTTCATTAGGGGCACAGTCTGGACAGAATCCAACCCAGTGCTCATGAAAAACATCAGGCCGACATGCAATGGATTAAAATGCAGACTTTTCTTGGAGTGAAGGGGGCCCCTCTGACCATCAGGGATCACCCAAGATAGAGGCAATGGAAGTGACCACTCTCTACCATCCTAAAAGGAGCCTTGAAAAGCACCTCTAGCCCAGCCTAGCCATTGCCAGAAGCTGCAATAAGCTCCTGTTTCCTCCCCATGGCAAAGCCCACTGCATATACTCAGGAAAGAGACTGGACATGAAGAAGGAAACACCAATACTGACTTGCTCTCCAAGCAATAACTGAGTTCAAATCCAGGCCTAGGGCATGGGACATAGGGAAGAAGGTCCTGGAGCAGGAAAGCGGTCAAGGAGAGGTTAGAGCTTCCCTCGAGGAGTGGCATTAGACACACCCTCAGCTCTCTCCCAGTCTCATTAGAAGTTCAGAGGACAGGGATATTATCTCCATTTTAAGAAAAAAGAAACTATGCCCAGATAGGGGTAGACATTTGCCCAAGGCCACTCAGCTTTGGAGTAATAATACTAGGACCAGAATTCCTGGCACCTAGCTCAGTGCTCTTTCCATTAAATCACTACATTGGGAAATGGGGTGGGAATATAAGGATGTAATCACAGAAGCCACAACCAACCCTTTAACCTAGAGCAGTGATCAGCAAACTGCAGCTCGAGAACCACATGTGGCTCTTTGGCTCCTTGAATGTGGCTCTTCCACAAGGCCTGGGCAAGTCTATTTTGAAGAAGTGGCATTGGAAGAAGTTTAAATTTAAAAAACTTGGCTCTCAAAAGAAATTTCAATTGTGGCACTGTTGATATTTGGCTCTGTTGACTAATGAGTTTGCCAACCACTGGCCTAGAGTATCTTCTGAGTCTATAAGAATCTCATTACTAACATACCACCTTCCCAGCCCTATCCTGGTCCCATGTATATCTGCCATCCACCTCCAGCACCCGAAGTCTCCAACAGCAGCATCTGTAGATAGAGAGCATATTTGTCAGAATGGGCAGGTCATGCTGCTATAGGGAACCCTGAAGTCTCAGGGCTTTGGATAATAGAGGCTTATGTACATTCATGTCCCATTTGGATGAGGATCTGGTCCCTCTCCCAGAGGTTGTTTTCTAAGCAGTGATGGATGTAGGGACCTCCTGTAGCTACATCCTGAGAAGCACACAGCTTCCAAGGTCACCAAGAAAGGAAAAAAAGAACTGGAGGAGTTCACCCGGGATCTTAGTTCCATATTCTTCTTCCAGATGTTTTAAAATATCTTTTAATCAATAGAAATTTGAACTTACCAATACATGTTACCCATGTCTTGGTTTATTATTGCTTTGGGTATTCAGCTTCTTCCTCTTAGAATAATTTTTTTCTACATCCCTAAGAAATTTGTTAAGGGGGTGTCTGTGGTAAAGAATGTATATTTCTGCCTCCATTCTAGAATGAGAGTTTGGTTGGGTCAGACTTTCAGATTCCACATTGTTTTCTCTCAGAAAATGGAAGCTGACGAATAGTTGACATGGAATCCATTTTCTTTGTGAATGCTTTTAGGATTTTTTCTTAATCCTTGGTTTGAGAATTTCCCAACATTCCCTTTTTGTTTAGTTTGCTGTTAATGATCTTATTCATATTCATATTATTGGACATTTTACATTTTCCCAGATTTTTTATTATGGGTATGCTGAAATTAAAATTGTCTTATATGAATTTTGCCTGTGTATTCAAGAAATATTTTTAAGCACCTTTTTGCTCTATGCCTAGGTGATAGGCAGAAAACAAAACAGATGAAACCCTGTATGATTGTGGAACAGGCATTCCAGTGGATAACTAGATTATACTTACTGAGCCCTTACTGCACATCAGGCACTTTGCTAACTCATTTAATGAGTTAGCAAAGTGCCTGATGTGCAGTAAGGGCTCAGTGGGTTCTATTCTTACTCCCATTTTATCAATGAAGAGGAGGAGCCACGAGGTGTTAAATGTCCCCAACCCCCAAAGGACACACAACCAGTAAGTGGCACAGCAGGTAACCCAGCTTCAGAGCATGCGCTTCAGCCCTCACTATGCTGGACTGTCTCTTCTGGTTGTTCAGAGGCAACACCTGTGAGCACAGGCGCTTGTTGGTTGAGCCAAAGAGTTTTCCCAAAAGGCACTGCTGGCTTAGGAGTCCACCAATGCTTCACGGCGCTACTTCTGAAAGGCAGAGAGGCTCTGATGTTTTTAAGGAGAAAGACATGTTTAATTTGTGCTTTATTTTTATTTTTGTAAATAGATTTTTATTGATTTCAGAGAAGAAAGAGAAGGGGAAAGAGAGAAACATAAATGACAAGAGAGAATCATCGATCAGCTGCCTCCTGCACGCCCCCAATCGGAGACTGAGCCCACAACCCGGGCATGTGTCCTTGACTGAAACCGAACCTGGGACCCTTCAGCCTATAGGCCAGTGCTATAGCCATTGAGTCAAACCAGCTAGGGCTAGTTTGTGTTTTAGAAATACTATTCCAACTTAGTGTGTGGGAGATATTGGAGGGAGAAACAGAGAGTTCAGTTCAGAAGCTACTGCTCTGAATCATGAGAGGAAAGTTGTAGAGTAGCCTCAACTGGGCCAGGTGGACATTTTGAGATAAATTAAGAAGGCAGAACGGGCAGAACTTGCTAACTTGTTGGGAGGGAGATATCGGGAGAGATGAGCTTAACACTCAAGTGTGTGGCTTAGGAAACAGGGTAGATGGGGGATTATTAGAAGGACATGTTTGTTTTGGGGAAAGAGTGAGAAAGTAACGGGTCCCAGTTTTGACCTATTAAGAATCCAGTTCATTGTAGGACATCAGTTAGCGTTTGAGTTGTCTGCCACAAGTTCAGGGGAGAGCTCTGAACTGTGGACGCTGATCTGAGAAACATCTGCAGGAATATACGCTTCAAAAGGTGTGTCGAGTGAGAAGGGACAGCACCTAAGACCGAGGCATAGCATTTGTGGCCCAAGATAGACTGAGGCGCCTGCAGAGGAGACTGGAAGGAAGCAGCCCTCGAGGCAGGAGGAACCCCGGGAGCTCCTAAGAGGAAGGGAGCAATCAGAGAGGTGGGAGAAGGACCCTTTGCACTTCACCAGACGAAGGGGAGAGCAATTTCAGTGCATGGTGAAAATGATTGGCGAGGGACTAGGAGCCACATGTCCAACAGCTGCACAGAGTACCTGTATCTTGTTGCTTCTTAAAGGGGCCCTGAGGCAAGATGACTTATACTCAAACCCAGCCTACGCTGGTGCATTAAAGAAAATTAGACCATAGCAGATTTGGCTCAGTGGATAGAGCGTTGGCTTGAGGACTGAAGGATCCTGGGTTCCACTCTGGTCAAGGGCCCAAGCCCAGGTTGCGAGCTCCATCCCCAGAAGGGTATGTGCAAGAAGCAACCGGCCAATTAATGATTCTCTCTCATCACTGATGTTTCTATCTTTCTCTCCTTCTCCCTTCCTCTCAGGAATCAACAATATATTTTAAAACAAAGAAGAAGAAGAAGAAGAAGAAGAAGAAGAAGAAGAAGAAGAAGAAGAAGAAGAAGAAGAAGAAGAAGAAGAAGAAAGAAAATTAGCTCAGTGGATGAAATAATTCACTAAGATACCCTCCTGGGTGTGCTTTAGGTAGATCTTGGAGACACCCATAATTGAACCCAGCTGCTGTAATCCAATCCAATCGAGGGCCGCTCTGAAAGTGGCAATCACTAGAGCTGTGCGGAGCTGTGCGGGCCGTTACTTCCAGGGAGAGGCAGCTGGGGAGGCTAGGAGCCCTGGTTCAGTGCAACCAACCTCTGCGAGTGCCCGGCCCAGCCGACAGCCTGCTCTGGTCAGCCTCCGCCTGGAGGAAGGGCCCTCCCTCCCGCTTCTTTTTTGTAAATCTATGCTCACTCTGCACCAGTTTGCTCCTTGTTTTAGGCATGAGAAGGTGCCCAGAGAGGCAATTAAAAAAATAAATAAAAAACAGTGCCTTCTGGTTTGAATGAATGTCAATGAAAATGAACTTGAATATTTTTCGAAAAGTAGCCCAAGTTGGGGATGGGAGGAGGCAGGGAAGGGAGCTTTGGGTGCTGTGAGCAGGCTGGCTCTGCCTGCAATCCCAAATATAGTGCTGGCACCCACTAACCTCGGGGCTTCACACCTCCGCAAAGCACCTGGGTCTCAGCCACTCTCTTCTGTTTGGGCAGAGGCGGCAGGAAAGGCAGGGCCCCAACCTGGTAGGTGCACCCCTTATTTCATGCTGAGGGGTTTCCACTGCAGCTGTGGCAGAAAGCCGGGTTCCTGAGTACCAGGGGGAGAGGGGGGAGAGAGAGAGAGAGAGAGAGAGAGAGAGAGAGAGAGAGAGGTTCCCCAGCCCCTCCCCCAAGGTAACGTCCCCCCCCTCCCCTGCCACACACACACACACACACACACACACACACACTCACACTCAGTTAAGTCACAGTGAACAAGCCAAGGAAGACCTCTGGTTCCTTAAAAAAATAAATAAGTAAAATTATCCAACACCTACAGCCACCAACTAGACCTTCATGGCGCTTACAGTCTAGTGGGGGAGACATAGGATAATAAATAAAGGAGTGAAAATAGGAAGCAGCAAGTCTAGGTCATGTGGACTGGCGCTCTGGAGAAAACTAAAGCAGGGGAGGGGGGGGTGTTGGGGGGGGCGGATGGGGGGGGTGAGGTGGGGTGGGGGAGAAGCAGGCGGTCGGGGAAGGCCTCCTCAAGTGTCAGCGAGGGCGCAAGGGAGAAGTCTGCGGCCCGGAGCACTGGTTTTGTCCGGGAAGGGAAGCCTCTGTCTTTGGCGATTTCTGAAGTCAGCATGTGCTTTCCACTTTCTTGCTAGGTCCCTGGGTCCCAGCGGCCGGTTTTGGCGTCCTGCCTCCGCCTTCAGCCGTGTCACCCACGCCCTGCACCCTCCGCTCCGGGCCACATGGCCTCTGGAGGCTGCAGACCCGAGACCCATCCCCGGAGCAGGAGCCTGGACTTGAGGAATCCAGCAGGAGCAGCCCCTGTGGCTCGTGAAGGTGCCCAAATACCTGTCGCAGCAGTGGGATGGCGCTTCCCGGAGCGGGGAGGTGGGGAAGCTGCAGGTGGTCCAGAACCCAGCACAGCCGGAGTCGTTCTTCACTTTGAACGAGGAACTCACCCGCATTCAGGACCCTGCGGGAGGACCCGAGCTGCTCCGAGCTCCCAGGGAGCATCAGGTGCTCCCGCAGCGGGTGAGAGGGCAGGCCCTGGTGGTGATGACGGAGGAGGACGTGCAAGCCAGGCTGTCCCTGGAAGGGGCCGTGGTGCAGCGCCTGGAATGCAGACCTGCGGCCGGGGAACGCTACCTGAGGCTGAAGAGGATGCAGACGGAGCGGTCTCTCAGCCTGGCCCACACCGCGCAGATCCTGGACACGCCCGTCACGACCAATTACAGACCTGTCGCCAATCATCAGTGCAACATTGAGTATGAGAAGAAGAAGGAGGAGGACGGGAAGAGAGTGCGGGCTGACAAAGACCAGGTGCTGGCCTTGCTCTTCGCTGCCTTTGAGAAGCACCAATATTACTGCTTGAAGGACCTGGTTGGCATCACTCTGCAACCAGTGCTGTATCTGAAGGAGATCTTGCGTGAAATAGCTGTCCGGGTTGTGCAAGGGCCCCACAAAAACGCATGGAAGCTGAAGGCAGAGTACCGGTATTATCCCGCAGCCGCCAAGGGGGCGGGGGCCGGCCTTCACCCTGGGAAGGCAGCATCACCTAAGACAGAACTAGGGGGAAACTAGCCTTCTTCTCATCCCCGCCATGTCTTGCAAGTATATGTTTGAGTTCGTTTTTCTTTCCAAGATTCAGGAGACAATATGTGGGTGACAATCTTCAAACACCAAAACTGAGGCGGTGAGGCGATGAGTTGGAAGGGGTAGGGGACTGAATATCTTTTTGTTTTTAAGTATCCACTTTAGGTTGTAAAACAGGGAAATAAAAAAGAAGCAAACTGAAAAAACATGGTCTTTCTTTTCGTTCCTTAGAGTTCTCAGTTTGTTAATCCTCTCGTGAAATACCTGCACAGTCACCACAGACGAAGTCCCTAGAGAATCTCAACTCCTGTTGGTCAATCCCCAGCTCATTTTTGTCAGCACCAACGTTGGCCTTTCGGTCCCCCTGCCTTTCTGTGTTCTGTGTTCCATTCTGTTTTGTTTTTGTTGTTGTTTTTTAAACATATTTTATTGACTTTTTACAGAGAGGAAAGGAGAGTGATACAGAAAAACATCGATCAGCTGCCTCCTGCACACCTTCCACTGGGGATGTACCTGCAACCAAGGTATATGCCGTTGACTGGAATTGACCTGGGATCCTTGAGTCCACAGGCCAACGCTCTATCCACTGAGCCAAACCGATTCTGGCTTGTTTTGTTTTTGAAGTCTTCTCATATAGGTCAAGTCTTCCAAGTCCATGTTTGGGTTCATTCTTCTTTGAATAACACAAGGGATCACAAATCATGCCAAAGCCACTTGTTTTAACACCACCAAAATGGATCCTGAGTTCAACACAAAGATGGCTTCTGGTGTAATCTTGTACATTTAGGCTAGGTTTCCCCAAATGCTGTCTTAGGTAGTGTTGCCCTCCCAGGGCGAAGGACGTCAATGACCATTTGTTCCCACTGAAGTTGTCTGTTGGACATGGACTTCCCGGTGTGCATGTTTATCATGTCCTTCCTGATGGCCTCCAATCTTCAAGTGGCCAGGGAGGAAAAGAGGAGAAAATATTTTCTGCAGACTGTTTGCCTTTGCTATATCCTCCCGGAGTTCTGCTAATCTAAGTGAAAACAGAGGAGTAGTACAGCCAGGAACAAACAAATTTCACCAGAAACTATGGACTGGTGTGGGCAAAGGTGGGGCTTTGTGGGCCATACATGGGCAGGTGGGGTAGTTGTGTGTGTGTGTGTGTGTGTGTGTGTGTGTGTGTTGCTATTTGTGGCTCAGAATAAAGGACAAGTTCTGACTCCACCACCCTCACCAACATGGGTGCTGACAGTTTCCATTTGCATAGCAGTGCCTCCCCTTCTTCACCCTGAAGCCCTCATCTTCACATCCCACTCCCCAAGTGATGGGCGCTGAGACAGTTTTATAGAGGAAGAAACACTCCCTTACAGAGATCCCTTCAGGGCACAAGCTGGGACATGGTGGCCAGGACTGGTACCCAGCCTCTAGGATCAGAGCCCACTGCTCTTTCCTCCACGTGCTGCAGGGACATCCCGCCAGGCCAGGCGCTCCACTCAGAAGGAATAGGGCACCTGTGGGAACAGAAAAGAGGATTGGTGAGCTAGAATTTAGCTTTGTCGGGAATACACAGACTAAAGCATGGAAAGGACATGGCATGGAAAATACAGAGAAAGAACATTAGAGAAATGGGAGACAGTGTAAAAGTGTAACACATGGGAGATCCCGGAGGAAGGGAGAGGATAAAGCAGAAGTGATACTTGAAGAAATAATGGCTGAGTATTTCCAAAATGCACCAATCCACAGACTCCAGGAGTTCTGAGAAGCCCTGAGCGCTCCTTGCCAAGCTGGTGAAAAATGAAGTTCAAGAGGAAATTTAAAAGTAGCCAGCAGAAAAGACACCCTTGTGTTCAGTAGAGCAACAAGCACTAGGCAAGAAGACCCTTCAGAAGGGAACATGAAGAGGTATCAGGATTTCTCACCAGCTCACCCACACTCACAGGGAACATTCAAAGTTCCTCAGGCAGAAGGAATACTATCCCAGACAAAGCCAGTGAATAGAGTAAGAATAAAAAGTGCCAAAGGAAAAGGGAGATTAAAACTAAATAAATATGGACTGTTTTAAATAATATCTTGTGAAATTTAAAACATATACACAATAGTCATGATTAACAAAACAAAACAAAAGTTGTCAATGAGAACTTACACTCCTGGAATCCAAAGTCTCATCTGAGACCTGGGTGAAAACAAAACAGAGCACCTCCCCAAATATGGCCATGTCTACTGCCACCTAGTGGCAGCATACTATAATTGCAGGAAAACGTAGGAGAAAAGATTTACAAGGTGTAGTAACCAAAAACCTAGTTACCAGTAAACATGGCAAGCTGGCATTGAGTTCTTCAATACATATTTGTTGAATAAATAGGTCACTGCTATGTTTTCTTGCTATATTGCTTTTTAAGAAAAAAATCACACTGAAATAACAATTGGCATCTGTACATTATAAAGAATTCAGTAAAGCATGCTGAAATCTCAAAAATGGAAGTCAAAATGAGAAGGCTAAAAGGCTAATTCCAATGTAACTCTGATGTGTGTGTGTATGTTTGTGTGTGTGTGTGTGTGTGTGTGTGTGTGTGTGTGTGTGTGTTGGGGAAGAGGGGTAAAAGGCTAGCAAACTGAATCTGTGCCAATAATCTAATATACATTCTTGAGAACATATAATTAAGTCACTGCCCCTTTCTCCACAATCTGGTCTTGCAAGACCTGTTACCTAAAAGCACACATTTTACAGAGGTCATAAACCATGAACTCCTGGAGGGGGTTATCAGAGCTGGCACCAGGCCAGGACCTTAAATATGATCTCAAGACCCCCATCCCAACTCACGAGGCTATTTGCAAAGCCAATGAAACGACCAGAAGTCCCCATCCCCAACTATGCATAACAATCTAGCCACTCAGTGTATATGTCATTATTTTTCCCTCCAGTTCTCACTATATCCATTTATTTTTTTAAAGTTCAGGAGATATGAGTCATTTGAATTGTTTAATTTCCTTCAAACTTAAAGAGTGAAACAGAAACCACATAGTTAACTTCAAAGAATGGCATTTCATGGGAACACTTACATTATGGCGTGGCAATGAAAAGATCCACAAGAGGAAGCACCTTGGATTCCACATTTGGAAGAGACTCCCAATGTGATAAGTTAGGCAGCCATCAGGAAAACCAAGGAATGGGTGAGGGGCAAATATCATTGAGCCACAGTAAAACTCTCACTAAAGACATAGACCAAGAATTGAACAGATTTGAGAAAAGTATTAATGTGAGCTCAAAAGATATTCCGGACCAATAAGTCCTCCCAGAAAAAGAGACTATAAATATGGAGAAGTGAAGTAAATACAATTTCGATTTTATGAATCATCCAAGGAATTCTATAGGAATGAAAACCTTTGAATGTAATATTTGTGAAAAAAATCTTCAAACAGGTTACTCACCTTACAGAACACATGAGAATTCATACTGGAGAGAAACCTTTCCTATGTAAAGAATGTGGAAAAGTCTTTACCAGAGTTCATCCCTGATTCCACATCAGAGAATCCATACTGGTGAGAAACCCTAAGGAATGTGGGAAACCCTTCATACATCTCTTACTCTACATGTTAAAATCCATACTGGGGAGAAGTCCTATGAATGTGGTGTGTGTGTGAGAAAACATTCAGGCTGCTGTTGCTGCCCCCAGAACTGCTGGTTTTATTCAAGGTTTTGGGTCAATATCCTTCAAATAAATGGTGGCAGAGTAAGTGGACACTGCATGGACATGCTCCCAGCAACAAACACATTACAACTAAAATACAGAAAAACTTCCTGAATAATCAATGGAAAACTCACAGGAGGGAATCCTGATACTTGAGTACCAAAAGTGAGATCTAAAAGAGAACGATAGGAGGGGTGGAAGCACAAAAGGTCTGGTCAGGCACCCACAGACAGCAACTTAAGTTCCGGAGAGATATCTCAGGTGTGTGTGTGTGTGTGTGTGTGTGTGTGTGTGTGTGTATGTAGTGGTGGGGGTTTGCCACTGAGAACTGTTGAATCTAATCCCCACCCTGAGCCCCCCAGTAGCGAGCAACAATCTGAGGAGAGTAGCCACATAACGTCTGGCTGTGAAAAGCAGCAAAGTGCCATCTTCCAGGGAGGAATAGCTGCTAATTCAGGCACCGGCTGAAAGGCCCAATGTAGAGCCACCCACCCTGTGCTCCTGTACAGGGAAGGTGAAGTCGACCGGAGTTGTGAGAGTAGAAGCAAGGACTGCTAGAGCTCAGAAGGCAGACACCCTAAGTTTCCTGAGCTGAGTCATTCCCTCACTGGGCTAAGGACATCTTTCCCACATAGACCTCTACCTTGCCTGAGGGGAAAACAGTTGACACCCCTTATTGCAAAACACCTTGCCCTGAGGTCACTTAAGAGATTAAAAATAACAATTAGCATCCAAGCAGAAGCAATTGCCTCAACCTATTGGAAGAAATCTCATCACATCTGAGGACAATGCCTGGGGGAAATTCAAGTTAGAATTCTATTAATCTGTAGACTGAGGCCGTCTCTGGAAGTTTGAATCTATGCATGACCTAATAAATCAGAAACTGCCTTTAACATTGTCCCACACTTGAGATTGAGAGGTGTAGAGGATCTACCTAAAACATAGTCACAAACCCATAGAGAAAGCAAAATAAGGAGACTAAGAAACAACCCCCAAATGAAAGAACTAGAGAATTGTACAGAAGAAAATATAAATGAAGCAGCAACAAGATATTTATCTGAAACAGAGTTCAGAGTAATGATGGTAAAAATGCTCACCAGGAAGAAATTATAGGTTATTTTTATAGAACAACTCTGAACAAAGAAGTCTGGGATAAAGAAAGACAGAACACTCATTGGAAGGAATACATAGCAAATTCAGAGAAGCCCAAGATGGAATAAGTGAATTAGAAAACAAGATTGAAAATATCACTCAATCAGAGAATCAAAAAGAAAAAAATATTTAAAAAAAAACAACAGGAGCACAGCTTAAGGGAGCTGTGGAGCCATGTTAAACATAACAATGTTAGAGTAGCAGAAGAGGCATGAATGATAAAGGCATAGAGAAAGTTTTGGAAGAAATAATGGCAGAAAAGTCGCACAAGTTCAGGAGGTACAGAGAACCCCCAACAAGAAGCCAAACAGGCCCAAGCCCAGACACATCATAAATTAAAATGCAAAAATTAAAGACAAAGAGAGAAACTTAAAGGCAGCAAGAGATAAGAAAACCAGCAACAATCATTTAAAAATCACATGGTCTGAAGTGTAAACCCTTGTTGTGAACAACAAGCTGACCAAGCTGACCTTGGAAGGAATGGCTGTGAAATGACATGTCCATAAGGGGTTTTGGAAAAGCTCCCGCATATTTCTGAAAACCTAGATGGCTACACACACCCTCAGAGTTGTGGGCATGCTCAGCAAAGACCAAGATGATTGAGAATTTCTTGTCTCTATCTGACCTTGAGGCTCTGGATAAACAGGAGCGAAAGCTCCAGTAAAGTGGTAAACGGCCTGCCAGGACATCGAAGGCGTGTCTCCAAGCACACACCATCCCTAGAGGAGGTTGGCGCTGTATTGGTTCAAAGTGTGAGTGGAAAGGGGATCTTTGAAAAGTAACCTCACTGGGTGATCTTGTCACAAATTCGCACCTGGGCAGGACTTGGTGGGCAGTCATGTCCAAGGCCTATTTCTGTAGGAAAGTATTTATCTTGCCTTAAGCAAGCCCTTTTTATTATTCATGTGCATCTAGGTGAACGCACCTGTGAAATGCCAGAGTAATCCTTGTTTTTTTCCGACTTTTTTTTTTTGGAATCTCTTAATCCAATCCGTGCCTTGATTTCTCCCGCCTTCATGTAATCTCCTTAATTTCAGACGAATAAAAGGAACTGCAGAGTGGGTGCCTGGCATTAGCAGCCCAGGCAGTGGCAGAGGCGACAGCAGAGGCAGCAGCAGAAGCCCAGTGAGGGCAGGCGGGCAGTAGTCCTGGTGCTCAGGGGCCCTGGTGGAGCCAGTTGCGAGGAGGCGGAAGATGGCAGACGTGCTCAGCGTCCTGCGACAGTACACCATCCAGAAGAAGGAGATCGTGGTGCAGGAGGACAAAGTCATCTTTGGGCGCGAGTTCTCCTGGCCCAAGACCGTGAAGACCAACTACGTGGTGTGGGGGACAGGAACGCAAGGCCGACCCAGGGAGCACTACACGCTGGAGTGTCTCTTATTTCTCCTGAACAACGTGCACCTTTCCCATCCCGTGTATGTCCGCCTCGCAGCCAATGAGAATATCCCCGTGGTGAGAAGACCCGACCGAAAAGACCTGCTGGCCTATCTCAGTGGCGAAGCATCCACGTCTGCAAGTATCGACCGCAGCGCCCCTGCACAGCTCGGGCTGCAGCCTGGATCCAGCCCAGGGAAGCGAGCTGCAGACCCGGTGTCCCCAGCAGCAGCCAAGAGGCCCCGCATCGAGGATGAGGAGCGCCTGCGCCTGGACAAAGAGAGGTGGGCCGCCCGCCTGCAGGGCCCCAAGGAACGCATTGTGCGGCCTGATGTGCTCAGGCCGCTGTCTGAGACCATGTCCGTGGAGAAAATTGCTGCCATCAAGGTCAAAATCATGGCGAAGAAAAGATCCACCATCAAGACGGACCTAGGTGGCCCCTTGGCCGCCGTCAAAGGACGGAGCTTTGTGGACGAGGAGGCGGATGTGACCCGGGACATTGTCAGCAGAGAGAGAGTGGGGAGGACACGGAACACCATCCTGCAGAGCACGGGCAAGACCTTTGCCGACGACGTTTTTGCAATTCTCAGGTCTGTGGAAGCCAGGGAGGCGGGCCAACAGCCTCCACAGCCACCCGCCCCAAAGGCAGCACCTGCGGCTCCTACCAAGCAGCCGCCCCCAGCTGCCTACAACAGGTATGTCCAGGAACGATTCAAAGCAAAAGAAGACACGGAAGCCTTCCAAATTGACACGATGGGCACCTACCACGGGATGACGCTGGAGTCCGTGAAGGATGGGGCGGCACAGCCAATACCCAGACCCGTTTCCCAAGCCACACCGCCCCCCCAGCACAAGAATGGCTCTCGGATCCCCATCATCATCATCCCTGCCGCCCCCACCTCCTTGATAACCATGCTCAACGCAAAGGACCTTCTGCAGGACCTGACCTTTGTCCCCTCAGAGGAGAAGAAGAAGCAGGGCTGCCGACGAGAAAGTGAAACTCTGATCCAGAGAAGAAGAGACCGCATGCAGCAGCCGAGGGGCGCCGCGCTCAGCCTCACGGTGCCCTACAAAGTGGTGGACCAGCCCCTGAAGCTCAAGCCTCAGGACTGGGACCGGGTGGTGGCCGTCTTCGTGCACGGTCCTGCCTGGCAGTTCAAAGGCTGGCCGGGCCTTCTGCCTGATGGATCCCCGGTTGACATCTTTGCCAAAATTAAAGCCTTCCACCTCAAATACGACCAGGTTCCTCTCGACCCCAACGTGCAGAAGTGGGACGTCAAGGTGTTAGAGCTCAGCAACTACAAACGCCACTCGGACAGACCGCTTTTCTTAAGCTTCTGGCAAACGCTGGATAGCTACATGGTGAGGCATAAATCCCACCTGAGATTCTGAACTCCGTGCTTTCCCGCCTGGCACTCTGGATTAAGAAGCGTGGGTGTGCCTGCCTCTAAAGACTGACTGAGTGTGAAGAAGGTCAGGGATGGAGCACAGGATCTCATCCCATGCTTTTGTGCTTCAAAGGGACCATATCATGCCTGTCACTCGTATCAGCAAACTCTGTGGCCTACAACTTTTTTTTTTTTTTTTTTTAATTATTCACCATCTAGTCTGTAATGGAAATTGTGTATTTGATACAAGTTTTTTCTCCATTGGTTCAATTAGCATACCTTAAAATGTATTTCGTTAGAAAGGAAACAAAGAAACTACAAAACTGTTATTTGCTGAAGCATTTGAGATTGTATTTTGACCCAAATAAAGTGATCAAAATCCTCTATTGCTTTGGACATTTCTTCTGTTGGTGAAAGCATTTAAGCAGTCTCTGTTGAATCATTAGTTCACCACTAGGCAAGCCAAGCTGAGACTTGAGTGGTCACACATCAAAAGTGATTGTGCCCTAGCTAGTTTGGCTCGGCAGATAGAGCATAGGCCTGTGGATAGAGGGTCCGGGTCTGATTTCATTCAAGGCACATGTCCGAGTTTCAGGCTCAATCCCCAATGGGGCATGCAGAAGGCAGCCAATCAATGAGTCTCTGTCATCATTGATGTTTCCATCTCTCTTCCTCTCCCTTCCTCACTGAAATTAATAAACACATATCCTAGCTAATAAAAGGGTAATATGCACATTGGATATCACTCCAACACACAAGGTGGCTGCCCCCATGTGGTCAAAGATGGCCACAGCCATATTGACATATGATGGCTGCCACAAGAGGGCTTGCAGGGGAGGGCAGCCAGGAAATCCAGATTGGCAGGGGAGGGGAGTTGGGGGCAATCAGGCCTGCAGGGGAGGATAGTAAGTGGTGACAAGGCCCACAAGGGAGGGAAGTTGGGATGGGTACCAGCCAAGAAGGGGTGGGCAGTTGGGGGATGGAGGGTACCAGCCAAGCAAGGGAGGAGAGTTGGGGGTTACCCAGGCCTGCAGGGGAGGGCAGTTTGGTGTGACCAGTCATGTAGTGGAGGGCAGTTGGGGGAGACCAGGCCTGCAGAGGATGGCAGTTGGGGGAAGCAGGCCTATAGGGAAGGCAGTAGGGGGTGAAGAGACTGGAAGGGGATGGCAGTTAGAGGAAATCAGGCCAGCCAGGTATCAGTTAGGTGTCGATCAGGCTGACAGGGGAGTGTTCAGGCTGGCAGGAGAGTCATTAGGGGGTGATCAAATTGGCTGGAAGAGGCAGTTAGGAGCAATCAGGCAAGCAGGCAGGTTAGCAGTTGGGAACCAGCATTTGTGGATTGTGAGAGGACTGTTTCACTACCCGTTTAGGCCAGATCACACAGGCAGTGGGGCATCCATGGTAGGATCGGGCCTGAATGGGAAGTTGGGCATCCCTCCAGGGGTTCCAGATTGGAGCGGGTACAGGCTGGGCTGAGGGACATACACACTCACACACACACACATTCACACACACACACACACACACACACACACTTATACCATTTGCAAATTTTTGCACGGGGCCTCTAGTTATAAAGTAAAAGTGATTGTTCTGTCATTTAATGTTCTGGGGAAACAGGAACTGAAACTGCACATTTGGGTGTGAAATAACATCTAAAGTTATGTGGGTGCTAAAATGGCTGAAGCCGGGTTAATTTGGGATGTTCTAAGTCCAGCACAAGCCTCAACATCTAGGCTGAGGCCTCAGACAAACAAGTCATTGAGTAAACATGTAAACAAGCATCTGGTGCTAGGCATGCCCACCTGATAGCAGCCCCACTTGGGGCTGCTTCCACCCATGTTATGCTGAATTTGAGCACATGATCTTCAACTTGCCTGGCATTGGCCTCTCCTTTATTCTCTGTATCATCTCTTAAAGGCTCAGACACCTCAATTGTGCTCCATTGTATAATCAAGCACCTGAACTTGGTACACTGCAGTTGTGGCTCAGCTGAGGTCACTAACAAGACCTTTACCTCCAGCAAGGTGGTGCAGCACCCCAGCCACTTCTGCAGTGAGAGAGCCTTAAGTGAATTCCCCTTCAGCTCGTGCAGAAGCTTAACTAGAACTTCCTGAGTCAAGCAGTGCGCAGTCTGTAATCCTGTGGGGAATGTTTCTCTGACCTGCCAGAGAAATGGGCATTTAGGAATCTACAGCTAACACAAATGAGGACAAGATAAAGCACAAAGCCTCCCAGTAGATTCCCTACCTAGTGTCAGAAAGCTCTCAGGAAGAGGCTGACTTCCCCCTCACTGACCCTGATCCCCCACTCTGCACAGACTCAAGTTTCCATAGCCCAGCGCCCAGGCCGCCTCCAATCCAGTGACTCTTTCTCCAGCAGAGTGAGAGCAACTAGCTGACCAAACCATTTCAGAAGGGCTCATTGATTCTCATGACCCAAGGTGTTGTCAGACTCCTAACGAGTTTATAGACCTCCATGGAAATCTGACTGGTTCTTCTTATCACCCACATAAAGGTTTTGAGGTGAACAGATGGTGCTGTGGAGGTGATAATCTGGCAAAGAAGGGGCATCTGGGCTGTAGTCACAGCAAGTGAACCTCTTTAGTTGGTGGAGGGGGAGAGCAGACAAGCTTGCCAGGATTTTGGCAGGGAAAGAGCATTTTGGGCTCATTTGTCTCAACAGGAGTTTCCTTAACTAAATGTTCAAGTGGCAGTGTTTGAGAGCTGTGATTCTACACTCTCAAAAGTTGCCTGGAGAAATCTGTCAGCCTCTAGAATGGCTTTTTACTGTAGCAGCTCCATGCAGGGGATGACAGGCAGTTCTTTGCTAGATCTAGATAGAAAAACAAACAAACAAACAAACAAACAAACATAAAAAACCCATGTTGGGGGACCACAGGGAAAGACATAGCCTTCCTAACTTATATCTGGGGGAGACCTGATGCCCGCCAGTTGGGTGAGTTTCCACATTGGAACTGAACAGGTTAGGGGCTTCCCTAGCAGAGGGGAGAAAGGAGAGGGAAGTGAAGAGGGCAGAAAGGAAGGAGGAGCAGAGATGGGAAAGGCCTGTGGTCAGACCAAGGACAGAGAGCCTGGTAAAGCTTGTTAGCCATCAAGGGCGAGGGAAACACTAGGGTCTGTGCTGCCCTGCACCTCGTGGACCCTGGCCAGGGGGACACCACTCCACTGACTGGCAGGTGGAACTGGGCTCTGTCCTGGCTTGAGCCTACAGGCTACACACTTCAAATACCAGCACTGAGAGTAGTGCCAGGCTACTTCCCACAAGCATGCCAAGGAGAAATCAGTCTGAGGGAACTTTTACAAGCATCAATGTTTATTAGAACCTAAACAAGAACAAACCTTGGGTCATCGGGAAATCAGTGTTTCCTCTGTAAGTCAGCAGCCATCACTGGTGTTGGCACACCTGAGATCTTACAGGTGCCTCAGTCCAAACGTCAGGTCTCAGATATTCTTCTCAAATGCCAGTGGTCAAAACTAGTCTTCAACAATTGCTCATGTATGTGCGCCTGATTATTAGCATAGACAACTGTTACAGCTGGACAGCTGGCTGCCCTAGGTCCACTACCACAACCTTCAGCCACTCCCATAGCCTCAGAGAAGTTACACACCCTCACACTCCACTGTGGGCCAGTCTCTCCATTGCCTTCCTGCTGGCAAGCCTGGAAAAGCGCTTCTGCTCAGATCCACTGGGTCTGTGCCTCCAGCCCTGTGGTTTCCAGGACAGATGGGGAATCTGTTGGGAGGAGGTGCTGGGCCACTGTACTGATGTCTCACTTTCTTATTGTTGTTCTCCTTGGCATTATTCTTCTTTATAAAGTTGGCCATGGAGTCCCCTCTCTTTCTTGTTCTCTCAGCATCTGATCCACATCTTTATCATCAAGACAGCGGGCCATGCTTTTCATTTTCTTCATTGCATCCTTCCACGTTTCGTTGCTGCTGCTGGCTCTGGACAAGCCCCGTTCCCACTGGGCATCGAGAGCTTGTCTCTGAGTCCATCTCTGCTTCTCTCCTTGCTCTACAATTTCCAGTTTTAAATTCCTCTTATGACCAGACTAATCTTGAAACATGGTTTCAGCATATTGGAATTCAGCTTCAAATGTTATGGTTTCTTGAATTTCCGCTGCTCTGGCTGTTTGTCAGTTAACACCAACCCAGTGCTAACCCAGAATACACCTGTGCAGCCTTCTTTCCCAGAGGCTGAGCCCTTTGAGGTGGAGGCAGGTGGGAATCAGAAGAGTTGGTCCTCTTGTTTCCTCCCTGGTGGAGAGGGGTCAGAAACCGGGCTCTAGTCTCCCAGTCTCTTTCATGGAGGTGTTGGGAGCCAGCAGGAAGAAGAGGGCTCACCTTTCTGGTTCCCTTATTCTTTGAATAAAATATGGGGCAGCCCTAGCCATACTTTCTCTTCCCATTGTATACTGCTGACTTAGGTCTCCATCAATCTATGACAGAAATACTACATCTTAATAGCATTTACTGCTGCCACACACGTTCTAAATAATCTTAATGTCTCTGCCAAATTTTCTACCTGAAACATCCAATTTAATTTGTTCCACACCTGGTATAAAACCTTAAGTGATTCTTTAAAAAAAGAATCATGGATTTTTTTTATTGATTTCAGAGAGAAAGGGGGAGGGAGAGAGAGATGGAAACATCAATGATGAGAGGGACTCATGGATTGGCTTCTTCCTGCACGCCCCCTATTGGGGACTGAACCCACAGTCCAGACCTTTACCCTTGACTGAAATCCAACCTGGGACCCTTCAGTGAATAGGCCGATGCTCTACCAACTGAGCCAAACCAGCTAGTGACCTTAATTGATTATTCACTATCTTAATCCCCAGACCTCTATTTTTCTAGGCCAGTGGTTGGCAAACTGCGGCTCGCGAGCCACATGGGACTCTTTGGTCCCTTGAGTGTGTCCCTTCCACAAAATACCACGTACCTTAATTAACTTAATAACAATGTACCTACCTATATGGTTTAAGTTTTTAAAATTTGGCTCTCAAAAGAAATTTCAATCCTTGTACTGTTGTTATTTGGCTCTGTTGACTAATGAGTTTGCCGACCACGGTTCTAGGCCATCCATACTCTATCCTGTCATTAATGAGCACCTTTTATGACATCTGAGCTCCAATTATTTGTAGGGGATGAATATTGGGAATCATGCTCTAAGTGATCTCATTGATATTCTCCCAAATAATTCTTACTGGAATTTCAGAATGCTCCAAGTGACATACAGCGAGCTGGCCACGCTTGGCTCCCTCCCAGAGGGGACAGGCATTTCCAGCCCCCCGCAGAGGCACATGGAGGAGTGGTGAGCAGGCCAGCCTTTACCCATCAGGTTGCCTGGCACAGGACCAGCACCCAATGAATGCTTTTTAAGTGAATGAATGGCTAAATGCAGGAACATTTGCTAAATATAGCCATCCAATTAGGCTGTCAAAGACAATTCATGGTTGAATTCAAGTCCATTTTAATGGATAAGTGAAGCTCTGGAAATTTTAAGAGCAAGTGAGTGAAGTGGCTCCAAGGACTTTATGGCTGGAAGGTTAACAATATTTGAAATGAAATGAATATCAGGATTGTACAAATTTATTTTGAGGGTTGCAATTCATTTAACTAGCACACTATAACTAAATTAAGCAAAGCTTGGCTCTGTTTCCCAAACGTAGAGAGGTGCTAAAAATTATATTCAGGCCTTAGCCAGTTTGGCGCTATGGTTAGAACATCAGCCCAGGGACTTAACAGTCCCAGGTTCGAAACCAGTCAAGGGCACGTAAATCAGTTACAGAATTGATTGCCGGCCCCAGTCAGGGTGTGTGTAGAAGGCAACCAATTGATGTGTCTCTATCACATGATGTCTCTCTCTCTATGTCTCTCTCCCTCCCTTCCTCTCTCTCTAAAAATCAATGGAATAAATATCCTTGGTTGAGGATTAACAACAACAAAAATATATTCAAAACTGATGGCGAAGGAGATTGAATGGCCAGCTAGCTGATACCACCAACACCACCTTTTCTATATACTGTTTTTTTCTACTTACACCATGAAAAGAGTAACTTATTATATGCTTATTTATTATTTTCTCCACTTAGGCTCTTTGAAATAAGCCATGGTTGTCCTTAATGTTAGAGAGAAAGAATTACAGTCAGGTGGTGAAGGTGAAGGGACCAGACATAAGAAGCTGATCAAAGATTACAGGAGCTACCGCTTAGGGCAGTGGTCGGCAAAGGCAAAGGGCAGAAGGGAAAGAGATCAAAAGTAAAAATGACAATCTTAGTCACTTGAGGTTGACATTTCCCAGATGCAGGAAATAGGGACAGTGGGATTTCAGAAAAGGTAACGCCCTCTGTGAGACCTGTGAGCCATTCCAGGGTTTAAGCATTAATCTGATAAGGTTTAGCCTAAATGAAGATTTCAAAAATAACTGTTTCCTATTTAAGAAGTGTTAAGTTAGGAGCAAGGCTTGATAAGTTGCTTGAGCTGTTTGTGGATGAATCTGAAAGTATGTCTGGTGTTCCAGGTGGGCCAGGAGAGCTGGAGGAGTCAGAGGAGGGTAAGGGAAACGGTAGGTCCTTATGCTCCATAATCTACCCATGTGGACTGACCAAATAGTTGCTTAGTGGTAGATTATTAAAATAAAGATATAGCCCTAGGCAGGTTGGCTGAGTGGATAGAGTGCCAGCCTTTAGACTGAAGGATCCCAGGTTTGATTCCAGTTAGGGAACATGCCCAGGTTTTGGGCTTAATTCCCAGTGAGGGGCATGCAGGAAGCAGCCAATGATTCTCTCTCATCAGTGATGTTTCTCTCTCTCTCTCTCTCTCTCTCTCTCTCTCTCTCTCTCTCTCTCTCTCTCTTTCCCTTCCTCTCTGAAATCAATACAAATCTATTAAAAATAATAATAAATAAATAAAAGTGTATCCATTGGGGTGCAGTGGCCCCTCTAAACTAGTGACCTCCTCTGTCTCTACCCCCAAGTTGCCCACTGCTCAACCTTTTTTATCCCCTTGTCCCTCCTCAGCCTGCTCTCAGAAGCAGACACCTGCTCCTTATCGAACTCCACTGCATGTCTTTGAAAAGGGGTCAGAGCCCCATCGGAAGGGTTCCTTAGAGAAGCTGGGAGTGGGCGCTTGGATCCTGTTGGTTCACTCCTACCGATGGTACCAGGGCCAAAAATGGGGCTTATTAATCACAGGACCAACAGCTTATTACTTAAGAGTGAATTGTTCTAGTACCAAAAACATTTTCAGAGAGGAGTTGCTGACAAGTGCACGGTTATTTTTATATTGTGGAACATATTCATCACCCCCAAGGCAGGTGATCAGAGGCCGCTTTAATGACGCCACTTGTCATTGCCTGACCCTTCTTACAGCATGAGCCCTCTTCTTGTCTAGTTCCTTTATTTCCATTAATTGCTACCCCAGGAAACTCTGTAAGCATCAGTATTTTATAGGACATCCCAGGTCCCATCTTGACTGTCATGACCAAGATTCCAAATTAGCCAACCACTAGGAAGCCCAGGTTCTATTTTTAAAAGGTCTATAAAGCAGCAATTCCCAAATCTGGAACTCAGGTGCTTTGTCAGGCCTTCTCACAGAAATACTGACTCACAGCCTCCTGAGGTGGAACCCAAAATAGCCACATATATATATTTTTTAAATATCTATTTTATTGATTTTTTACAGAGAGGAAGGGAAGGGATAGACAGTCAGAAACATCGATGGGAGAGAAACATCAATCAGCTGCCTCCTGCACACCCCCCACCTGGGATGTGCCCACAACCAAGGTACATGCCCTTGGAATCGAACCTGGAACCCTTTAATCTGCAGGCTGATACTCTATCAACTGAGCCAAACCGGTTTTGGCAAGATAGCTATATTTTTAACAAGCTGTAGAGTTGATTCTGATGCCCAGCCACATTTGGGAACTACTGATACAGGTTCAGATCAGGGTATAAATTCCGTGTTGCCATTCCATACCACCATTTGCAGTATACACTCTAGATATGATGAAGATTATGTCAGGGACAGATTAATTTATGCCAATATTTCTAATTTAATCATTGTTGCACTAGGATAATTGAACCATTATCCTACTCTAGCACAGGAATTTCTCAACCTGTTTTTAATTGTTCATATATCAGAGACTCATTCCAGATGGCCTTCATCAAGTTGTATATTCCCATGCCAAACCATTTCTAAAGCTTGTTGGAAGCTTTAGAATAAGATCATTTAAAAGCCATTTGTGCAGCTTGTCCCCATTAGTTTTCATTTGCGGTCATCAACCACTTCACCATGAATGATGTCAGACAGCCATTTGTGAATATTTCCTTGGGCCCAGGCTCATGGGCTGCGCAGCCACAGGAGAGCCCCCTGGGATTGTCCTACCTCCTGCCCTTCGGAACCTGGCTCCCCATCGGCTGGGAGCCAAGAGAAGGGGAAGGAACGGGTAGCTCTCATTTGGCCGGGGGTCCTCTCTGGAATGTCCCCGCACTGCCTTCCTCCGACACGCACCAGCCCCTCTGGGCGGTCTGAGGCAGGTCGCCCTCCAGCACCTTACGATGGGAAGCTCCGCCCCCTGCGACCTTTCCCCGACCCTCTGTTCCCCCGGATCCCAGCAGGCACACTGCACAGCTGTGCACCTGGCCGCGCCTTCGTCTGCCTTACTGCTCAGTCCAGCCTTCCAAGCCCCTTCTTGCAAGTAGCTCCGATCTCCATCTCCGTGGGGGGATTTCTTGGAATCTTGTCTTTTGATTTGGGGAAAGAAATATCAGGGATTCTCCCCCAAAGCTGATTCATGACTGCTGATTCCCATCCCCGCCCCTCCCACCAACCTTCTAGTATGATGTTGGGGGTGGGGGATTGGAGGAAGGGATTGGTGGAGCAGGTCTGCAAAAATGGTTGCAGAAAAGAGAAAGGAGTCATGAATGCAGTATGCAAAAAAATAAAATTAAAATAATAAAATAAAATAAATAAAAATCCAAGAACAAATTTGGGAGAATTTATTTTACGGGTTTCTTCAGACCTTTCTCCGTGTGTGTGTGTGTGTGTGTGTGTGTGTGTGTGTGTGTGTACTATACTCGCCCTGACTAGGGCCCAGGCCAGGGAGGAGCCCATTGTAAGTATGTACTGTATGTAGTATTTATGAAACAAAAACATGTTGATTTAGCTCCTATGTTTGGAAAGAGCTGAGGATAATTTTGGTTTTCTTCTTGCATAATTTTGGTTTTCTTCATGTATGCAGCCTAAGACAATGAGGTCAGTGACAAAAGTGCTCTAGAGAACAGTATATATTTGTCCAGTTCCGGAAATATATTTTAGATTATTCTACAGTATTCCTTCTTATACTTATGAAGGGAGCAAGTTAATTTATAGAATTAATTTACATGCCTCCTGATATGTTACAATTAACATTCTTGTTTTAGTCCTAGCTGGTTTGGCTCAGTGGGTAGAGCGTGGGCCTAACAACAAAGAGTCCAGGTTGATTCCAGTCAAGGACACACCCAGGCCCTGATCTAGGCACATGCAGGAGGCAACCAATCCATGTGTCTTTCTCACATTGATGTTTCTCTGTCCTTCCCCACCCCTTCCACTCTCTCTAAAAATCAATGGGAAAATATCTTCAGGTCAGGATTATAAATAAACAAATAAAATAGAATTCTTGTTTTATTCCCTTATTCCCACAGTAGACCATTGCATATTTCTTGTCATCTTGACCTACACAGTTGCTCTTTCAAGGTGATGTCACATCAGGCTGCAACAGTGAAGCCCCCTACCCTCTGGTTTTCTTTTATTTTTCACTGAATGAAATTTGTGCTTGAACGAAGAGTGTATCTTTTTAAAAAAATATATTTTTATTGATTTTTTACAGAGAGGAAAAGAGAGGGATAGAGAGTTAGAAACATCGATGAGAGAGAAACACCGATCAACTGCCTCTTGCACACCCCCCCACTGGGGATATGCCCGCAACTAGGGTACATGTCCTTGACTGGAATTGAACCTGGGATCTTTCAGTCCGTTGGCTGACGCTCTATCCACTGAACAAGCCGGTTTTGGTTGAAGAGTGGATCTTAAATCCTTTTCTTGGATGGATTGCCCTTGGATAAAATAGGCATCATGGTGTTGATATGTAATTAAGTTAATAACTATTATTTACTAGTATCTATGAATGTGACCATTTAAAATTTTAATTATAGTGTATTCTTTTGTTGGAGTTCAATCTGCTGCTTTGTAAAAATAACTATGTAATTAATGTTTCAATTTTTAAATTTACAAATTCTAATAATTATCATCTAGGTCATTAGAAATGAAGAGTCAAGAAGCTGAACTCATAGTTCTGTACTCATTTTTTAAAATGTTTATAAAGGTTGAGATATATTCAATGACTTTCTCTGAGACAAAAATGAACACTGAAAATAGGTGAGAAAATGATGCCAGAAAATGTGGGTAATGATTCCATGTTTGTTGATAAATTGCCATCACAGAGGTCAAAGAACGAGTCAATTAAGTGAGGTTAATGCTCTTTTCTGTAGACCTTCTGGGTCATCTGTAAAACTGACTGGAGAAAGTGTCCATTTGGGCTGGGAACAGAGCTTTGCATAAAGGTTTCTAAGCTAATCATTTTACTGTTTTGTTGACCTTGTACACAGCAATGAGATTAATCTGTATTATATAAGAAGGGAACTGATATTTATAAAATCACAAATTTGGATCACAGGCTTTCTTCAACTTATAGTATAGTAAGAAAATACCTTTTACTTCAGGCATAAGGTCGTGTCCTCTTATTTGAAGGCTAGTACTTCAACGTGTGTTTCTGCTCTCTTTCTGTTGTATCAAGCTCATTTGAAAATTGTTTTGTGCCTGTGATTTATGACTTATTTCTCTTGTGGTAAAGACTTATGCCATAGTCTTTTTTTTCTTCTTAAATATATTTTTATTGACTTCAGAGAGGAAGGAGAGGGAGAGAGATAGTAACATCAATGATGAGAGAGAATCATTGATTGGATGCCTCCTGCACGCCCCCTACTGGGGATCGAGCTGCAAATTGGCCATGTGTCTTTGACCAGAATTGAACCAGGACCCTTTAATCTAAAAGGCCGATGCTCTATCCACTGAACAAAACTCATTAGGGCTATAGTCAGTTTTATTGACATCCTTAGATGAAAGAAAGGTGGCTGTGAGCAAGGTGAAAGTGAAACTGAGTGATTAACTGTCTCAGAACACCGTGAGCTTGTCCATCTGGATTGTGTTGCTGTCTCTTGTTCTTGGTGTAGCCTGCCATCTTGAAAGTCCCCATTTGTTATGTAGTAATGGGGTGCCTGAAGCAGGACCTGGTTACAAATAGCTCTGTGCATTTATGTCATGCCAATTATTACATTTCCAAAGTATAAAAGATATTTTAGGCTTATGCATGGTATTTTGGGGTGAGTTTACACCTCAGCCTTTCTCTCAGCATACACAGCTGCCACCCCTACATGTTTTCTGTACATTTCAGAATAGAGTGCCTTAGCCAGACCAAAGGTTTACTTTGTGTTTCTACTGACCAGAGTTACCTAGATCGGTAAGAGAAGCTTCTTTTCAGGTTATGGTAAGAAAAATGCCCTTTTTTTGCTTGTCAGAAAAATATTCTCCCATATTTGTGGGGGGCACAGGATAGAAAAATTTGAAAATAACTGGATAGAGAATGTTAATGCTGCCTTTTGTGTTCCTTTAATAAGATTATCTTAGTGCGAGACATAGTTTAATTTTGTTAGTTTAAATCATCGTTCCTCCACTAATCTGTAATAAATATAGTTTATGGGTTTTAGTCTTAAGGGTAATAGAGTGAATAACTTCCAAATAGAAAAGTAAATAACCTTCCTTGATATATTAATAATATTATGGTTATTCTAACTTAATTCTAATTTAAAAGTACTTTTAATTCTAATTTTAAAAGAAATGCTGATTATGGTCTAGAACTTTATGTACCACTACTATTATATGTCTTCCTATATAATAAAAGGCTAGAGACCATAACAGCATAACAACTGGACCAACCGATCAACCAGTCACTATGAGGTGCATTGACCACCTCTTGGTCCCCTCCCCCTGCAAGCCCACAGACTCCAATCACTGTACAGCCAACGGGGAACCACAACCACTGGGGTGGGAGACAGTGGGGCGGGACTGGGGAGTGGTGAATGAGTGGAATGCCAACCTCTTGGTCCTCTCCCGACCCACAGGCTCAGATTGATCGCCTGGCCAACAGGGAACTGGATGGGTGGAGGCAGCAGGGCGGGACTAAGGACTGGCGAGTGGGTGGATCGCAGGCTAGGCCTAGGGACCCCACCCATGCACGATTTCATGCACTGGGCCTCTAGTTTATTTTAATAAAGAACTATTAGGAGAGGAAGGTATCTCTAGAGTGCCTAAATTCCAAATTAGCTACCAAAAGAACATTGGTCATGGTCTGGAGCCTGGGCATTGGGGAATTTGCACAGGAAAAAACAGAATCATTCCTACTTGAAGGGAAAGAAGGGATCACCTAATGCCTAATGCCATGGGGCCCAATGGTTTTAAGAGTAATCCACAGTTTAAAATTGTCACACTATATCTCATTATCCCTCCACTAATTTCAGATTCAAATGTGAATTTGAAAGTTTCCTAAGTGTTTAATTTTCAAAGAATTAGTGTCATTTTGTAGTCAGTCATAAAGCATTAGGAATGTACTTTGCTGTCCAAAGCAGACTTTGATTCTGTAACCTATGGAGAATAAAAAGATAATCTGAAGGTGTTTGAACGAAGGGCTAATATATTTTAACTAGAAGTCTATTCGTAACTCTTCCTCTCCAGCCTTCACCTGTGTTTCATTTTAACTAGCCACCGCCTAGGACAAAGATGCCCTCTTGCTGTGTTGCCCCAGATGTTGCCACATCCAAATCTCCTTGATTGCCTTAAATATCGTGTCTAGTCAAGCACTGGGAACGTGCCAGAGGGAACAATGTAAACCTGATGGGCTAGAACATTTGACTTTGGGTCTTCAAATAAGCCAAAAACAGGTACAGACATTTTTGGTTGTGTTGAGTCTTGTGTTCAAAGTGGCCTTGATCTCACTTCTGAACTTTACTGTGCACTGTATTTATAGGAAATTCTGAAGTCAGACTAGAATTTTCTTTGTCCTATGAGATTTCTTTGTAAGGCAGCATGCTCTTTTTTGAACAGTTTGTGAGTAACCTTATTAAATTAGCTGCCAGTTCTAGAACCTTCCAGGAATTTTAATTAGTATGCTGCAGTCGAAGCACTTTGACATGTATACTTAAAGTGACAGTTTTAACAATAAAATGGTGCTATATTAATCACTGTGAAACTTGAAAGTGTGATGCTCTACATTTTAGGAAACTTGATTCTTATTTTCCTTTATTAATTATAAAATGTGACTTGTATATTTCACTTTTCATTTTTGACAGGGGTTCAAATGACTCACATATTGGCAGGCAGCTACTTTTAGGGTGTATGGTAAATCATGGTTAACTTTTCCAGAGAAAGTGGTGATGTGTTTACTTCTTCCTTGCATGAAGCCATGGGAATTGCATTTATTGGCTAATTAATTTCCAGTGTTTCTACAGTACAAAATAAATGTAACTTGGCCGTCCCTCTGGGATGGGGGGACTCTAGTGGGGCTGAGAGGACTGGGCGCCACCATCTTATGGGTATGGGTACTTCCATCTTTGTGATGGAATGACGATTAATTTGCATATTACCTTCTTATTATATAGGTTGTTTCTTAAAATGTCACATTCCAAAGCAAAGTTGCTCTGCAGGAAACTTGCTCTTTTCAACTTGATTAACGCTGCCTATATTGTCATATAGAAAATTCCAGGCACTCCTAGGAGGTAAACCTGTGTCAATTTCTTGGAAGTTATAACAGCCTACTTTACTAAAATCAAATATAGATGAAACTCCCATTAGAGTTGACTACTTGAGCTATGCTTACCTTATGTAAACACATCAATGAAAAAGAACAGGAATGTTAGCATGCAATTGTTTTATTTACATACTTATTTAAATACTTATTTTCCTCAATGGAATGTTTATTGTAATACAGAATACAACTGTTTTCCCCTCCTCTCAATTGGTAACTTGTTAAATTTTGTTTTCATGTTTACATACATAGGAAAACGTCTTTATAACAAGTTTTATAACTAAAGAGGAGACTCTGGGTTTCAGTAACACTGCTGTGCCCATTAAAAGTGCCAGCAAGTGGATATATTCTTGAAATTCATAATACATTTTAAACACATTTTCCCTTGCATGTTATTAGGATTGGAAGAAAAAATGGTGATACTTACTGCAGAAACATTATATAATTTAATATTACATATAAACATTTTATACTCACACATACATAAATGTATAATTTGTTATAAAAATAAATCAGGGATGGTAAATATAGTCTTCACTGATTACTTGATTATTTAATTTATACTTACTTTCAATGCTCTATGCTCTATTACTTATGATTTCATGATTTCTGTGATCTTCTCTGTAAAAAGTTTATTATCACTTCCAGAACATGATTGGGATTATCTTTTTATGGAAATCTACTCTTTCCAAATTCATTCTAATTCTTGGATTTCTCCTCACCATGAAATCTCTTTTTAATAAAGACTTATTTAGTATCTAAGGCTTTCTCATATTCATAAGATGAATATTACCTATGAATTTTCTGATGCACAGTAAGATTTGACTTCTGGGAAAATGCCTTCCCACATTTGTTACATTCATAGGGCTTTTCTCCTGTGTGAGTTATCTGATGTCTAAGGAGATGAGACTTCTTGATGAAGGCTTTGCCACATTCAATACATCCATAAGGTTTTTCTCCTGTGTGAATTCTTTGATGCGTAACAAGCACAGATGTGTTGCCAAAGGTTTTGCCGCATACAATGCAATGGTAGGGTTTCTCTCCTGTATGAAATCTAGAATGTTTATAAAGGGATGAACTATACCTGGAGGTTTTCCCACATTCCTTACATTCAAACGAGTTCTCCAGTGTATGAGGTTTCACATGTTGAGTAAAGGAGGAGTTCCACGTGAATGATTTCCCACACTGACTACATTCATAAGGCTTCTCTCCAGTGTGAAGTCTCTGGTGGACCATGAGCTGTGTTTTATGCATAAAAGCTTTCCCACAATCCATACATACAAAGGGTCTCTCTCTGTTATGAATTTTCTGGTGAGTTGCAAGGTGTGCCTTCCTGCTATAGGCTTTCCCACAGTCATTGCATTCAAAGGGTTTTTTTCTTGTATGATTTTTTTCATGTCTAATTAAATGAAAATTCTTCTTGAAGGCTTTCCCACAGTCCTTGCATTCATAAGTGTTTTCTCTGTTATAACATCTATTATTATTCAGTAAATCTAAAGTAGGTTGCAAAGTCGTCTCATGTGATTTGCATTTATATGATATCTTTCTTGCATTTATATGATGTTTTCCAATATGATCTGTACTCATATTATAACTATGGAGTCTCTCCATAGTCAGTATTTTACTGAACGTGAACAAAACTGAATTCAAAAAATTGTCTTCGCTTTCCTGGTGCTTCTCTGATTCATCAATAAACAGGCAGTCAGCTTCTAAAAATGAGTACAATGAAACATTATTAGTTAATTTTTCCTATCAATAGTTATAAAAGCAACTTATATGACTTCAAACTTAATCTCTCATTTTGAAATAAATCCTATATTTGCCTTGCTCCTGAGCTTTAAGAATAAAACTCTAAAAAGGAAATGGGAGGTGAATGACAGTAATGAGAATAGATGACTTGACTTGTGACTTGTGGAAAACAGTAAAATAGGTGTAAGGTTCAGTGAGTAGGATACAAAGGAAATCAAAGGTTGCTTAACAACGGTGCCTTGCTAATTCAGAATGAAGAGAGACATTGCGAAGATTGGATTAATGGAAAGGGGAACAAGAAACAAGTGAGCTAAAGGAAAATATCATAGGAAAAACTAGATTTGGAGGATGATTAAAATCAGATCTTCACTACCTAATTTCTAGATTGCCCTATTATTATAGCCCCATATTTCCTTCATTCACATCTCTTTTTCCTCTTAATCACCTGGCACAATGTCAGTTCCCTTCAGGAATATTCTTATATCTCCAGTCCTCTGACCCCATTTAAACTACATCTGAGAGATATCTGTAGATAGTGTTCCAACTTAATTACAGCTAGGGTTCATTTTCCCATATACTTACTTGTCAGCACAGGAACACAAATATCCAAACAGGACATTCAAGTGCAAGTTATCTTTAGCCCAAGCATAGAGTCTGTCTGCATGCTATTATTTTTATTCTGGCTGGATTTCTATATATGAAAACTATCTGTCATATTTGTATTTGATAAGAACTGTTTTTACATCCTATTTCAATCTAACAAATGAATCCCCAGAAGTATGGGTTGCTGGAAGCTAATTCCATCATGTCATAATTAATGCAAGAAGTCCTCAAAAGGTTGATGGGCTTCTATATTCAGCAGGGTTGAATCATATTGCCTGCTGGAATAGCCAAAAGCATTTCCCCAAACCAGAAAATCTGCATATATTATTGCCTGCTACTGGAACAGCCAAAGGCAGTTCCTCCAACCTGACAATGCCTACTGTATACCAAACCTTCCTTTGATATGTGTATCTGCTTTGCCTTAGGGCAATTTGTGTTAATAAAAAACTAGGGGTCCAGAAATTCAGAGAGAACTTGCGTTACTATAGCTAAGTCTACTCTGGCTCCCTCATGTATTCTAAATTTATATTTCTAGTCTCTTTATTAATTTACATGCAGCCCTTTCCCCAGATTCCTGAACCCTTTTAGATGCTGAGAAACACCCCGGCAATGGGTATTGGGTTTCTGTTTTCTCTCACTTTAAGCAAAAGGCAGCAGCGTCCTGTGTTATCTCACTCAACAATAACCAAATGAAAATTCCAGGGTAATTAGCCTGATGAACAAACTATGCAATATAATGAGTTCACTCATGGTATCTAAGCATATATTCTTCTAGTCCTCAACAAAGACCTTCTGTTCCAAGGATTCTACTTTCTTTAAAATGTTTTTATTTATTTGAGAGAAAGAGAAGGGAAAGGGTAGAGAGATAAGAAGACTGATGATGAGAAAAACATCAATGGGCTGCCTCCTATGTTAACAATTACTCATTTATTTCAGCCTTTTGTATTCATCATGTTTCTATTGAAATAAACCCACTTTTCTATGAAAACTGAAGCTTTTTTTTTTTTTTGCAGTCCACAAACTTAAGCCTTATTTGGCCCATTTTAGCCTTTGAGTTTGACATACTTGCTCTAATAATTAGAAAAGATCTGCAATCATGCTGGGGAGGGAAGGAGAATGAGGATTTTAAGAATGAAGAGACCGAAGCAAGGATTTAGAAGCAGGCAGTGTGAGAAGCCAGAGTAGAGAGGAGAGGGCCATCCTTTGTACAAGAGCTGAGCAAAGAGAAAGAAGAGCTATGTGGGAGAGTGAAAGTGAAAGTGTCATTTGGGGACCTCATGATATATGTCAAGTGTTCCCAGTCACTTCCAAACGTGTGTGGCTTCTAAGAGATACTTCCTGAAAACTGTTTCAAAGGTGCCTGTCCCTCACTGACCAATTCCAAAGACTCACCTACCCGGTTTTCTCTCACTCACCTGGGTGGCTCCAGTGTGGGTTCTCTCCCTCCACCACCTGCAGCTCTTGTCCTTGCTCCACCCCGAAGATCACTTTTGTTTTGGTAATTGGACCCCCTGTTCATGGGAAACAACACAGAACTGGGAACAAAGTGCTAGGGACAAACAACTACCTCACAACTCAGGTCTGCCTCCTTGAGTCTCAGGGCCTGTAAAGGATGACAAACAGTCTTTAGAACAGAAAGACTCTCCTCCTCCATTTGGGAGGTAGAAGCATAAACACACTGACCCCCAAAGAGGATGACAAATCTTTGATCACTAAAATTCAGGGCCAAACCTACTAAAGCTTCAGAATGTTCACAGCTTTCACAAATCTTCAGGAAGGGCACTACTAATGCATTCTGAGTTACAATGAGAAGTTACCACCCACTGTCTTTACCCACTGAGATGAGGTTTCTAAAATTCTCCAACATCACATCCCAATATAAGGTTCTCTGATCACAGTCAAGCAGCTGCCACTCCTCTGAGGTGAAGTCCACAGCCACATCCTGGAATGTCACTGATGCCTGTAATAGCACATAGATCTTCAAACTAAAGTGTGAATCGCGTGGGACTTCCAAGAGAATGTCAGCTTCTTACAGTCCTATTATGTTCACTGTTGAATTCCCAGAAAGTTATATATGATAACTACTGCATGTTTGATTCAGAAATAGACTGTGATAAAGACAAAAATCATACTTAAAATATTCATCTAGGAAATTCAATGAGGAAAAGTATAGTCTTTTAAACAGATGTTGTAGGGACAACTGGATATACATAGGCAAAAGAATGAAGTTGGATAACTCTTCCATCCACACCTCACATCATATACAAAAATAAACTAAAATGGGTAAGACTTAAATGTAAGAGCTAAAACTAAAATTCTTAGAACAAAACATAGGAGTAAATCTTTGTGAACTTGGTTTCTTAAATATGACAGAAAAAGTGTAAGTGATGAAAAAAAATAGATAAGTTGGAATTCATCAAAATTTTAAAAGGACACCATCAAGAAAATGAAAAGACAACACAGAATGGGAGGAAATATTTATAAACCATATATCTGATGAGAGATTTGTATCTAGAATATAAAAAGAACTCTTATAATGGAACAATAGATAAGCCAATTTAAAAATAGGCAAAGGATTTTAACAGACATTTCTACAAAGACATAAGCACATGAAAAGATACTCAACATCATTAGTCATTAGTAAAATGCAAATCAAAACCACAATGAAATATCACTTCACACCCACTAGAATGGCTAAAATTAAAGACAATGATAGGTGTTAGCAAGGATGCGAAGAAACTAAAACTCTCATACATTGCTGGTGGGATTGTAAAATTGTGCAGCAACTAAGGAAAACAGCTTGGCAGTTCCTCAAAATGTTAAACATAGAGTTACCATATGATCCAACAATTCCTCATAGGCATATACCCAAGAGAATTAAAAATACATGCCCACACAAAAATCTATGCACTACTGTTCAAGCAGAATTACTAATAATAAAAAGTGAAATCAATGTCTATTCATCAATTAATGGATTGATAAACAATATTGCATCATGTGCAATAAAAAGCTATCTATAAAATAGAGGAAAATATTGTGTAAGGAGAAAGAAGCTAGTTACAAATGATCACATATTATATGATTCCATTTGTATAAAATCTTCAGAATGGGCAAATCCATAGTAAAAGTAAGTAACTAGCCTATATGTGTAGGTTTGTGTAAGTACATTGTATTATGTTCGCACAATGACAAAATCGCCTAATGGTCCATTTCTCAGTCGTAAGTGGTGCATGACTATGAAGTTAAACAGTTTAATCCATACTTTGCTATATAACAGAATAGCCAACAAGAAAATATGATGAAAAATATCTATACTATTCTCCATAGCCGCATCTATATATATAAAAGCCAAGCAACTGGAATGACTGGAATGACTGGTCACTATGATGTGCACTGTGGCCAGCCAATCTCCTGTGGGCCCTCCTCTCCTCCATTGGAGGCAGGGTTGGTCAGCCAACCTCCCGCAGCCCCTCTCCCCGGCCAGCCTAGTTCCCAATAGCCCCCCACCCCCACCCCGATCAGGGCAGGCTGGCCAGATCCCACCCATGCACACATTTGTGCACCAGGCCTCTAGTGTAAGAATAAACATTACAGCCCAGTCAGCATGGCTGAGTGGTTGAGCGTCAGCCTATGAACCAGATCACAGTTTGATTCCCAGTCAGGCAACATGCCCAGGTTAAGGGGTCGATCCCCAGTGTGCGGTGTGCAGGAGGCATCTGATCAATGATTCTCTCTCATCATTAATATTTCTATCCCTCTCTCTCTACCTCTTCTTTCCTCTTTACAGTAAATTAAAAAATATAGTTTTAAAAAAGAATAAGCATTACAAAAATGTATAAGAATTACAATAAAACTATAAAACTGTAATGAACTTATAAGAAAATTTAAATAAATGAAGGACTCATTATTGAAAAGTCATTCTCTCCAAAGCAATCTAAAAGTGTAAAGCAATCACAATAAAAATACTTAACATACACACTTTTAGGGACTTTGACAACCTGATTTTAAAATGCACAAGAGAAAATGATTAAGAATAGCTGGGAACCCTGAAAAAGGATACCTTTACTTATTTTTCTGGATAAATATTAAAGCGTTTACATAGAGCTGCTTGGCACTGTGTTCTCTGTTTACTCTTGGGAACAGTCTAAGGCATAGGAAATTGATGTTATATTTTTTCATAGGGTTCTTGCTATGAATGTTTTTAGTATTATCTCTATGAAAGCCCATTAGAAGATACTTTCTTCAAAGAACTGTGCCAGGAAAAAACTTATTTATCTGGGGAACTATTTTGCTTTATCGGATAACTGAGTTATCCTCACAAACAATGCTAATATTTTAACTGGTTGGTTATCCATTTTCTATGATGGCCACAAATATTAAGCAGCTCAAATTTACTCCAACTATGTGCAAACCCTGTGACCTGAATATCAACTTATCTATTTTCTAAATTTCCTTTTGGACCTAATCTATTCAATCTACATTTCCCTGATTATACATTTCCTTTTTATATGGATTTTTGAGATATTTAAATGACTGAATAAAGGAATTTCTTACCTGGAAGTTAATCATTTTCTGCAACTCTTGCACAGAGATCTATGAAAGTAAAAGTCAGGAAGTAAATAGAAGGACATGAAAAACCAGGACTGCAATGTAGAACCCTGCTCTCTCAGAATGGAAGCACCACCCTGCAGCCTCAGAGAATGCCACCTACTGGGAGAATGTTTCCAGCAAGTCAGAAAAGCCCCTGTTTTATAAGCACCGATGTCTACTTATGATTCTGTTATGAATATATGGATGTGGTACATTCCTACTGAACTAACAGCAAGTTGTTAACCTTTGAACCAGTGGCATGTTTCCCCCCAGAAATTTATCTTAAGAAAATAATAATAAATGAGTTAAAAGACTAAAAATTTGGTCTCTGATGCTCAGTATCTCTGGAAGTCATTCCTTCTTATGATTCTCTAGTGTCTACTCTGAAGTTGGTGTAAGAGATCTCAAACTAGGTTGGCTTTTTGAGAAGGCTAGATCCAAAGACCCAGGAACTTTTATTTTTATTTATTTATTTTTAAGCAGTTTAGACTTCAAATCCGTTTCTGTTTAGACTCCAAACTGTTTGTTTCTCTCTTTCTCCCCACCTCCACCCCCTCTGGAAACTCACCATCTCCTATGAGCTCAGTCTGCGTTTTTTTCGAATTCTAACCAGTACAGCTGGGGCCCTAGAAAGACTAAAATGTGCAAGAGGGATTCACAGCTTTATTTATAAAATCTTCACTGGAAGATCTGTAGATTCACCTAGTGCCCCTTAAAAAATGCCAGCAAATTGAAATTTACTCAATATTCACTGCTCAAATATTTCAAAAGAAGAATAAGTCCAAGTGTGTGTATGTGTGTGTGTGAGTGTGTGTGAGTGTGTGTGTGTGTGTGTGTGTGTGTGTGTTTTGCAAGGTGCTATCTTCTAAAATAAGAATGCAATTTGGAGAAAACTCATCTGGATTTAAATCTCAGCTCTTCCACTTACTAAGCTGTATGAGTCTAGCCAAGTAACTTCACCTCTCTCAGCCTTAGTTAATGCCTGCCGTAAAATGAAGATAAGTTACTCCAGGTGATGGTTGTGAGAATGCCTTTAGAAAAGGATACAGTTTCTCCAGAAATGCTTTCTTCCCAGATCCCCTGCACTGGTTTAACATTCCCTACTGCAGGCTCTGATAGTGCCAACGGTGCTCTTGTAACTAAGAAAGGTAGTTACACAGTGACCTTCACCCACGAAGGCAGGAATGCAAACTAAGCTTGCCCCTGCCCCGGTCCCAGCCCCAGCCCGGATCTAGGAGCCCACTGAGTGGCAGCCAGAACCCTGCGCTGGCTTCCTCTGAACTTCTTCCGAACCGGGAGGAGCACACACGCCAAGTGACCGCAGGTGCGGGCTGTTGAGTTCATCTTGGGTTGGGTGAGGCCATAAACCAGCGCCTTTCTCCCCGCCTTCCCTCAGTCCCGCAGTCCCACCCGACAGCCTTTCCCGCTCGCTCCAAGTCCTACATCCCTGCACAGATCTCCCAGAGCCTGGGCGAGCAACACCCACTGCCACTCCCGCTACACAGACTCGAAAATGACAGAACGAGGGCTACCTCCCTTCCAGGCGTTGGCGGAAATAACAGCCCACCTAGAGTTCCCAGGCTCCCCCGCGGTGCAGGCCATCCACCCGAGACTACATTTCCCATAAGGCACGTGGAGCTAGTTTCCGGAAAACCTCAGGTATCTCCACCTCACTTGGGGTAAATTCCAGGGTTGGTATCTCTGGGGCTGCCTTGAGAGCCATGTTCATTTTTAAAAGTGTTTGAGGGGGTCACTGGCTGCGAGTATAACTCAATGTCCTGATCCCCGGTTAGTATCAGGGTGCCTGATCAAGCGGGGACCCTAGGTGGTCGCTTGGTCCTCTAAGTTCTTGTCACCTGTTGGTTACCTCCCTTGACTAAATGCCCAAGCTTTGGCTCGTTTGCCTGGACATGGGTAGAGTCCACATCTCAAAATGGGGTCAGGTATGCTGACTCCACGATCTCCACAAAAAAAGCAGGTGTAGATATCATTTTTATTTGAAAATATAGACATCAGAATTTTTATTATTGTTATTTTTTTTTTACAGAGAGGAAGGGAGAAAGAGAGGAAGAGAGAGTTAGGAACATCAATGAAAGAGAAACACGGATTCAGCTGCCTCCTGCACACTCTCTACTGGGGATATGCCCACAGCCAAGGTACATGTCCTTGACTAGAATCGAACCTGTGACCCTTCTGTCTGCAGGCCGATGCTCTATCCACTGAGCCAAACCAGTTAGGGCCAGAGTTTTTAAATACTGGAAAATCTAAATCAGCAATATGCTAAGAGAATAACTTACCCTCACTCATATTTGTTTTCTTCTAGCATTGCAATACCTTAGATCCGGAAAATGAAGAAGACCCAACAAAGAAGATTGAGAATGAATATTCTGGGAGAGAGATGGGAAAGTAGGAGAGTTAGGATCTGAAAAATCAAGGGAAGAAAACGTTCCAAGAAGAAGGGAGTGATCCTCTGTGTTAAATGCTACTGATAGGTCAACTAGGATGAGAACTAAGAACTGACCATTGAATTTAGCAACGTGAAAGTTGTTGAAACAGGCTGCTTTGGCATAGTGGTGGAAGTTTGATAAGAGTGGGATAAAAGGGTGAGAGTGGAAGTGGAGAAAGCAAGTATAGACAACAGTTTTAAGAAGTTCTGCTTTTTAAAAGATGGACAGAAAAGTAAAGCTGTCTTTTCATGTGGCTAATGGATCCAGAATTTTTAAAAATTTCTCTGAGAGAGACATAGAGAAATGTGGACTTGTTGTTGCACTTGTTTATGAATTCCCATTGGTTGATTCCTGTATGTGCCCTGACCGAGGATCCAACTGCAGTCTTGACGTCAGGAGAACTGTAACTAACTGAGTTACCAGGCCAGGGCCAGATTTTTTTTTTTTATGATAAAAGAAATTACAGTATATTTGTATTCTAATAAAAATGATATAATAGAGAGGGTAAAACTGACAACACAGTTGAGAAAGGACAGTTGCAGGAGTAAAGTCCTTGAGGAAAGAAGGGATGGAATCCAGAATACAATCATAAGGATCGATTGTAAGAGTGTGTACACTTCATCCACTGAAATAAAAGGGGAGGCAGAGTTCATGGAGACAGATGCAGATGGGCAGATTTGGTGGTGGGAGAATTAGGATTTCCTCTTATGAGTGCTTCTATTTTCTCAGTAAAATAGAAAGCTGAAAGCGAAGATAGGAAGGTATTGGAGGTTGGGGAACTGTGATAAGCCCAGAGAGGGAAGGCATGAAAGCTCTGTATCCTTCCCCCTTCACCTTGCCCTTATGCATCTCTCCTACCTGGCTGATCCTATATTGTATTTCTTTGTAATAAACTGGTAATATAGTAAGTACAATGTTTCTCTGAGTTCTGTGAGCCACTCTATCGAATTAGTTGAACATGAGGAGGGGATCACTGGAACCTCCAATCTATAGCCTCTAGGTCAGAAGCACAGGTGACAACCTAGACTTGCAATTAGTATCTGAAATGGAGGGGGAAGGGGAAATTGTAGGACTGAGCACTTTACCTGTATAATCTGACAGTTTCCAGGTAGATAGTATCAGAATTGAGCTGACTTGTAGGATACTCAGTTGGTGTCAGAGAATTGGTTGGTGGTGGAGAAAAAAAATCACAAAAACATTGGAAATGCTGTAAGTGTAATTTTAGTTTTGTTCATGACATTGCCTCCAAAGCCTGGCTCTTAATGGATGCTAAATAATTACTTGTGAATACTGAATAAATGTGAAACTGTCTATAGTTTTATCCTCATAAGTGCATTATGGAACTTGTCTGGTTCAGCATCTTCAATCTATAGATCAATTTGGAGAGAACCATGAGCCTGGTCTCATTTATTTAAATCTGCTTTAATTCTCTCAGCAATGCTTTCTAGTTTTTGGTGTAAAACACTTGCATATTTTTGGGTCAAAAATATCCCTAAGTATTTAATCTTTTTTATGTTATAAACTATTTTAAATTTCCATTTGATTTTTTATTTCAACTGTACAAATATAATTTATTTTTGAATATTGATCTGACACATGCTATAACATGGATGAAACTTGAAGACATTATGCTGAGTGGAATACTAGTAACACAGTCACAGAAGGACAAATAATGTATTCCTTTGTAATAAACTAATAATTTAGTAAGTACAATGTTTCTCACAAGTCCAGTTTAGACTTCCTTTTGTGAACCTATACCATCTTGTACCACCCTACCACTTTATACTAGCTCTTAGCACATGGCTCTGTCATTGCCTGATTACTTGTCCGTATTCTCTGCTAAACTATATAAAGCAGGAAGGCTGGAACTGAATTTCTTAGCTGGGTCCTCTCAAACCTGCTGTCTTCTTGGTGCCACAGGATGCCCAGAGTCATTAGGTAATACTCCAAGAATTTCATGTTCTTGAGGACCTGCCTCCTGCAGGCCTCCAATGGATTTGCGAGTATCAAATTCTGAAACTTGACCCTTTCAATCTGATGCTCCCCCCCCCCCCCCCCCCGAGATTATGCAAGACAGGGAAAGAGTTGTCCAGACTCCATCTAGCAGATGACATCAGATTTTTAAAATTATGAGCCTTAACCTAAATGTTCTAACACATTTTGGTCCTGGGATGGGGTTGTTGGGACCAATTAAGGACTAGTCATGTTCATCTTTCCTCTTTCCCCCTAGGGTTTAGGGTCCTTAGCAAGGCAAAAATTGCAAGCTGTGTTCCTGAAAATCTCAGTGGGGCAAAGATGGCAAGTTGTCACTCAATATCCATTTTCTCTTTTTTATAGTTCGTAGAATTTCCAGTTTTTATCTGGGAATATGCTTTCCCAGAACAAAGTTTACATATGCAGCTAGCTATGATCAGGTAACCAAGTTTTGGCCAGTGAGATGGAAGTGGAAGGAGTGGTACAAATTTAGGAAGTGTCCTTACAATGATGCCCTTTTCCTATTTCAGCTCTATACTGAATGTGTAATGGGTGATTGGAGCTTGGGCAGCCATTTTGGACTATGAAGTAGAAAGATACCTGCTGATGTTAGAGAAATAAGAGAAGGAATTTGGACTCCAAACACCATGGGGTGCCACATCAGAACTAGACTATCTTTTTTATAAGAGAGAAAAAAATTCTATTTTGTTTAACCACGATTGCTTTGGAAATTTCTATTATGAACAGTTGAACCTAGTCCTAGTTATGGTACTCAATCCATTCTCTGGTTCAGGAAGCATGTTTTTAAAAATCAAGAAATAGCTTTGTTGTCACATCTCTTTTCAGTTACCCATTCATTGAACAAGCATCCAAGACGTCCATAATTTGGGGTTAAGACTCCTGAGGCATAATTCAAAAGGGAGAGATAAAATTATTTAGACATGTCAAGGCTGAAAACTAGGAAGTATTTGTAGGAAATATCATTAGTGATCCTGATGGCCTCAACTATTTTGTAAGAAACCACAAAGTGCCCAGCTGATGGCTCAGTGGTTGAACGTCTGTCTATGAACCAGAATGTCAAGGTCAGCATACATACAACTATTTATAGTTGTTACCTATAAAAGGATTGAGATTATGAAAAAAACACACCAAATTACCCATCAGTTAACCAATCTGGACAGTGTTTTATTTTATTATATAAAATGCAGAAAGCCTTGATTGAGAAAAAATAGGGAAGAGACTTAATAGAAACTGAAGAATCTTCTTAGGAAAGCAATGATTGCTGAAGGATACTGTTGTTCCAGCCATGATGAGCATCTGTCTTCTTGGCAATCTATGGTGAAGCTCCAGGTACAGTATATTCCCAGATCTCTCCCACTCACCCAAGCAGTGGTCCTAGTTTTGAGTGGTTAGAGGTTGAGAAAATATGAAAGCCAAAGACTGGCCCCCTTTTACTTTGTGAGTACATCAGGGACTGGAAGAATGAGAGTTCCTTAAGGCATACCTTTGTTCATCTGGCTTTTTTGGCTTGGGGCTCTAGCGAGGAGCTGTGCACCCCACCACCCTTCCTCCACTCACAGATATCTGCATAGCTGCATGTCCGGCATTTCCAAGCCTCCTCCACATCAACTCCCTGAGGCTCTCGGTGGCCCACCCAGTAAGCCATATAGTGCTGCACTTTGCTTCTCAGCTCCTTCTCTTCAAAGGCCACAATCTCTGAACCCAGCACAGTGGCAGTCTCTTGGTGGATATACTCAATCTTCAGAATATCAATGACTGGAAGGTCAGACAATGTTAGAGACAAGATGACCAGCTCCATGAGGTCACCCAAGGATGTCACAGAGAAGCCTCCCTGTTGAGCATGCCTCAACACTGAAGGTCCCAGGGGCTTTTCTGGATTCAATTTTGTGTGGTGGATTAGGCTAGCAGTGGTCACTTTCCCTTGTACCATGGCATCAAAGATATACTTGTATAGGCTGACTTGCAAACAGTCTTTTTTTTTCTGAGCATCCAGAGGGAGCATAGGGCGTCTGCGTGTCTTGAGTTCAACCAGTTCCAGTTCCCCCTTGGGTGTATAGTGCAGCTCATCAATCACTCCAACAAGAAGCACACCCTCCACTTCTCCAAACACTGGAAACTCTCTGATGCGCCCTTCTGACTGCAGGGTAGGAATCATTGATAACATATTCAGAAACTTAACTGCCCACGCGTCTTCTTTACTGGTGGTGGAGATAGTCACAAGATCATGAAGTTCTAGTTCTCTAGCTAGGTGGATACTGGCACCAGTGTCCAAAATAGCTGCCTTCTCAGGTTCCAAGGAATCAGGAAGTTCCTTTCCATATACCATTTGCTGTTCACACCAGTTTTGAGTAGACAGGTCAGTCACATACAAATATTTAAGGTGGAATCGCTCCATGGGTGGTAAGACATCCAATCCCTTTTTCCACTTTGGAGAGCTTATGAGCTTGCCATCCTTCCCGGTGAGTTCAGAAGAAGGGCCGGGCTTGCTAAGTGAATCACTCAACTCTTGGGTATCCTCCAGACCCAGAAATTCTGAGTCACTCAAATCCGAGAACCCTGAGGCTTCTGCTGACACCTTCTCCTCTTCCTCAGTCTCGGCCATGTCACAGCTCTGGATTGGACTACACCCTGCACATCATGTTAAAAAAAAAAAATGCATTATCCAAATAAATAAACAGAATTATAACTATTTATTTACATCCCTTAAAGCAGTGTTTCCCAACCTTCTCTCATGATGAGAATCACCTGGTGGAGTTGTTAAAACACAGATTCCTGAATCCCAACTAAGAAGTGCTAAACTAGAATTTTTGGGAACATATAGGTAAAATTGTATACTTAACTAGTGCTCTAAGACAGATTTTATATACAGAGCACTAAGTTAGGTATGCAATTTCACCTATATGTTCTCAAAAATTCTAGTTTAGCACTTCTTAGTTGGGATTCAGGAATCTGTGTTTTAACAACTCCACCAGGTGATTCTCATCATGAGAGAAGGTTGGGAAACACTGCCTTAAAGAAACCTATTTGTTTTCAATCAAATAGTAATTCTAGAGAGTTGTAGTACAGGTACAATTTACAATAGGGCTCCTTGTATCATCCACATATGAACACTTAAAAATTTTTTTAGGTGCAAAATGGTTTTACTCTTGAAGCTGGCACTAACACATTATGTGTGATTTTAAGCAAATTACTTTCTTTGGCCTCAATTTCTTCACTTAAAAGATCTGAGTTTGAGTGGGTGGAGAGGGATCAACGGAGGAAAAGGGAGACAAATGTAATGCTCTCAACAATAAAGAATTTAAATTAAATTTAAAAAAAAAGATTTGAGTTTTGTCTTTTCTACTTCAAAATTCTGACTTGAGCCCAGCTGGTGTAGCACAGTTGGTTGGACGTCGTCCCTGCACCAGGAGGTTGCCAGTTGATTACAGGTCAGAGCACATGCCCAGATTTCGGGCTTGATTCCCAGTAGGAGGCATGTGAGAGGCAGCCAATCAATGTTATTTCTCACATTGATATTTCTCTCTGTCTCTCCCTCTTCCTTTGTCTCTCTCTAAAAATCAATACACTATTCTTCCCCCCACCCCCCAATCTATTTTTATTGATTTCAGAGAGGAAGGGAGAGAAACATCAATGATGAAAATCATTGATCAGCTGCCTCTTGCACACCCCCTACTGGGGATTGAGCATGCAACCCAAGCATGTGCCCCAACTTCCTGGTTCATAGGTCAATGCTCAACCACTGAACCACACTGGCCTGGCTATCAACTATTCTTTAAAAAAAATTCTACTGACTTGGGACATTATTTCATTATTTTAAGTGAATACAGATCTTTGTAATGTTGGAACGATGTTTGAAAGTTTACTATGGATCACTTCTATAATTCCATCAATACAAAATCCTTGACTATGCAAATAAATTTCAATTACAAACTGTTTCTGAGAAAAATCAGCTCTTCAATGACTGTTTTTAAATGTAGTTTGCAGGATTAAAATTTAAAGACTATTGATGTAAATAGATCTACTCAGACACAAAGTAATAGCATGAAGTAATGAGAGAATATTCACAGAGACATGTGGAAACCAGTTGTTGTATTTTATACTTGAGATGTTAAGGAAATGGCAGACAGAAAGCTCTTTGTGGGTTTAATTTTAGCCTTACTGACTGTGATTTATACAACTAACATTTTTATTTTCTCCCTCCACAAGACATTAACATATGATGGAAAAATATCTGTCAATAAGCACTATTAGTATTAATAATACTAGAGGCCTAGTACACGAAATTCGTGCACAGGAGTGGGGGGGTGTCCCTCAGCCCAGCCTGCACCCTCTCCAATCTGGACCTTCTCTAGGAATGTCCGTCTGCCTGTTTAGGCCCAATCACACCAGGATCGGGCCTAAACGGGCAGTTGGACATTCCTCACAATCCAGGACTGCTGGCTCCCAACTGTTCGCCTGCCTGCCTTCCTGACTGTCCCTAATCGCTTCTGCCTGCCAGCCTGATCACCCCCTAACCACTCCCATGTCAGCCTGATTGATGTCTAACTGCTCCCCTGCCAGCCTGTTTGCCCCCAACTTCCCACCTCTGCCGCCCTGGTCACCCCTAACTACCCTCCCCTGCAGGGTTGATTGCCTTCAATTGCCCTCCCTTGCAGGCCTGGTCCCTCCCAACTGCCCTCCCCTGCTGGCCATCTTGTTGTGGCCATCTTGTGTCCACATAGGGGCAGGATCTGTGACCACATGGGGGCAGCCATCTTGTATGTTGGAGTGATGGTCAATCTGCATATTACTCTTTTATTAGATAAGATAGAGAGAGGCCTGGTGCACGGTGGGGGCTAGCTGGTTTGCCCTGAAGGGTGACCCGGATCAGGGTGGGATTCCCTTGGGGCATGGGGCAGCCTGAGCGAGGGGCCTATGGTGATTTGCAGGCCAGCCACGCCCCCTGGCAACCCAAGTGGAGGCTCTGGTATCTGGAATTTATTTACCTTCTACAATTGAAACTTTGTAGCCTGAAGCGGAGCCAAGTCTCCTGCTTGCTCCGTGGCCAGCAGCCATTTCTGTTTGGATTTATTTACCTTCTATAATTGAAACTTTGTAGCTTGGAGTGGAGGCTTAGGCTGGCTAGGGCAGAGGGAAAGCTTGGCTTCCTCCATTGCCTGGGAAACACAAGCCTCCCTCCTCTCTGTGGCTGTAGCCATCTTGGTTGGGTTTATTTGCATACTCGCTCTGATTGGCTTGTGGGCGTGGCTTGTGGTGTAGTAGAGTGATTGTTAATTTGCATATTACTCTTTTTAGGTAGGATAATCAATTATGTAAATTAGGGGTATCGAACTCAATCAGAGAAGGGGCCAAAATCTAAAATCCAGCCTAAATCGCGGGCCGAATGGTTTACTGAACAGTCATAAACTGACAATGTCATAAACTGACAACGGAGTGCAGTGATGACAGCGCGGTGCGGGCCACATTGCAAGGCCTGGCGGGCTGGATTTGGCCGGCGGGCCTTGTGTTTGACACATGTGATGTAAATAGTGCTATTTATTGTGTAGTTACTTCGTGCTAGACACTGAGATAAGTATTTCACATGCAATATCTGAATATTCTACTGTAGGACAGGTACTTTAAAAAATGTTACTATGAAAAATTTCACATACAGAGAAACAAAGCAATGAATGGCCATATACAAACCAATTAGATAAACAACTGTTGACATGTTGTTGCATTTGTTTCTTTCATGTGCACTTTTTTTTGGCTGAACTATTTTAAAGTACATTATAGACAACATAACACTTCAAATATAAATATGTATATTCTCCCACATTAACTACACTATTATATCATATCTTACATAATCGGTAATACCCTAACATCATGATCCTCATTCAAATTTCCCCAACTGTCCTAAAAATGTCTTGGATAGCTTTACTTTAAACCAGGAAACAAAGACCACACATCTCATTTGACTGTTTTGTCTCTCAAGTATTTTTAATCTTAAGAAAGTAGGCAAATTATCTTGTGAAGATATTCTTTTTAAGCCTTTCTCCTAACCTCACATATCTAACCCTGGATAGACAGAAAACAAAACAAGATATGACCAGTCCAATAGTATTTGACTCAGGGTGCCAGAAAAGATAATTTGACACAGAATTTAAGTCGATTGAGATAACTATGGGCCATTTCCTCCTTGCTATTCTAATAAGCAACGAATGTGCTAAATGTACCAATTCCTAGGCTTAAAGCTTAAGAACTGATGCCTTGAAAATGGTATACTTAAATAGAATTAAAATACAGATGTTGCATATTTGCACATGTCTGAAACTGCAAATGTGCCTAAATGATGACAGTGTCAAAATGAATAATGTATTTGGAGCATGAAGTCCCTGAAGGTTGGAGAGTATCTTTCCTCTCTACCAAGAAACTAAAGTTAAATGACAATGAACAGGTATACTTGGGGGTTTTCCCAACAACCAGGGACAAGGCACAAAATCCAAATTAACTGACCTTGAAAATATTTTATTTCAAATATCTAGACCTAGTTTGTTCAATATGTACCCACCAGCCACAAATGACTAAACTTAAATAAAATTAAATAAAATTTAAAACTCATTTTCTGAGTTGCATTAGGCACATTTTAAGTGCTTAGTAACTACATGCGGCTAGTGGGTACCACATTATAAGGCACAGATTTACAACATTTCCCCTGATGACAGGACACTCTATTGGATAGTACTGTTTAAGGTGAGGACTTTCTACTTGTTTTTCATGCAACATTGAGAACAGAGTATCTCTGAACAGGTAAGTGAAACGTTTTGTGGCAAAGACACAAAGAGGGGAGCAAGGTTCATTGTGTGTGAAATTATTCATCTAAAAGAATAAAACAGGTCGGGACCGGTTTGGCTCAGTGGATAGAGCGTCGGCCTGCGGACGGAAAGGTCCCAGGTTTGATTCCGGGCAAGGGCACATACCTTGGTTGCGGGCACATCCCCAGTAGGGGGTGTGCAGGAGGCAGCTGATCGATGACTCTCTCTCATCGATGTTTCTAACTCTCTATCTCTCTCCCTTCCTATCTGTACAAAATCAATAAAATATATATATATATTTTTTTTTTTTTTAAAAAAAAGAGGCAGCTGATCGATGATTCTCTCTCATCGATGTTTCTAACTCTCTATCTCTCTCTCTTCCTCTCTGAAAAATCAATAAAATATATTTAAAAAAATAAAAATAAAAAAAATAAAAGAATAAAACAATGTACTGGGGATGGATAATTTAGACTCAGATGGGTTGTTTAGACTTTCCCACGCAGAAAATATGGCAGCAAGAGCATGATGCAGTGCACTGTGTCCCAAAATGCAATCTGAATCTTTTTGACATGAGATGGTTTCACATGGTATGTTGATCAATATTTTTAGATTCATCTCAGAATACATGTAAAGCTGCTAGAGCATCCATCAAATGTATAATTCATGGGTAGTATTTCTTAGGACAAGTTTGATTTTTAAATAAACATACAAAATTAAAATAGGAGAATAACAATACAGAGAGTACGTAGGTATAGCAAAATCATCAGGTGGCAAGTGACTGAGATGTTTGGGAAACACCAACATTGTATCAAGAGTCTGGGGAGCCTACAGATCTGGATTCTGAATCTGATCCTGACTAGGTCAGTCGTATTTAGTAGCATACATAGTACTCGCTTTAGGAAGTATTTGATCTTGGGCAAGTTTTCCCGTGGCTGCTGATCCATCTTTAAAATTAGAGTATTCCTTCCAACTGTGCTCGGCTACTACTCAAACTGAGTGATAAAACAGTATATATATCAGCCCTGAACAAACGTGGGCCTTCTTCCCCTTCCCCAGGAAGAGGCAGTGTGTCAATTCCCTCTGACAGATGAGCTTAAACCTTAGGAGAGCGGCAAATCACTCACCTGGGACTTGATCTTCCTCCTCACGGGAGAGGCAGGCTGCTGAAATGACAAAGCTGGGGGAGGAGAGCGGAGCTCTGAAACACCAGGTCTGCACCAATGAATCCAGATGAGAACTCTGGGCTTTGTTGTGGCAGAATGGGGGCTTTTTGTCCTTCCTCACCTGACCATTCCCTCGCACGGTGGCGTTTCCTCCTCTCGGGCCCACACTGCCCAAACTGTAGCCCACCCCAGTTCCTAGGTAACGCTTGCCTTTCTCCAGGGGCAAATCCTCCATGACTTCATTTTCCCCATATCTTGGATGCAACTACTTGATCCAACCCCTGCTCCCTGCAAGTAAAAGAAAAAAATTTTTTTTAAAAAAAAGGTCCCCAGGAGCTCCGCGGTCAGTCTCCTTTTCCAGACTCAAGCTCAGTCCGGACACTCGGGCAGAGACCTCACAGAGCGTTCTCTGGGTTCGTGCTGCTTAAGAACTGCCCCTGCCTTCACCCTAGCACCCTACTTGTCTGGAGCAGCCCGGACTTACGGGCTCTGAGAAGGTTTGCCTCCAGGAGGTCCCAAACCACGGTCTCCCCGAGTCCCACGCATGCCCTAACGATTTCCGAGCGCTTCCTACAGCGCTCCTGGAGGAGCTAGGGATGACAGCCCCTCCGGAAGGGGTCCCAGCGGATCGCAGGAGCTTCCCAAAGGGAAAGGTCCAGAGCCCACCGAAGCCTGGCCGGCGCGGGGCTCAGATGAGACAAACCGCTTCCCGGGAGCCGCGGCCACCCGGGGAGGAGGGTGAGGGGCGTGGCACCCGCGGAGACAGACCCCTGAGCTCCAAACGCAGCCCTCGGCCCTCCACCCCCCGCCGCCGGCCTGCCCCTCACCTCGGGTCCTCCTGCGAATCCCGGGCTGCACTTGGCTCCGCTGCGGCCTCGGATCTGCTCCCGGGCTCCACGCTCGGCCAGCAAGAGCAGGTCCGGCAGCAGCCCTTTCCTTCCCGGCTCCACACAAAGCGGCCCGGAGACCGGCTCGGAATGCCCCGCGGCTGCCCAGGGCCCGCCCCCTCCCGGCGGCCTCAGCGGCGCCGCCCCGCCCTGGTTCTCGCGAGGCTGCGGATCCGCCCGGAGGCCCTCCCGCTGCGGCGCCGAGTGGAGATCCCCGGGGCGCGGTCCCCGTGGGGCGGGTCCCACCGGCGCGCGCGCTTGTGGTTGAATTGGTTGGTGACGGAGCTGCGCTGTCACTTGACCTAGAAGCGCCCCCTCTGGCGGGGTTTCCGGGCGACTGTCGAGCCGGTGCCCGGGAAAGGTTTGGGCATGTTCCTTTCTCCCTGGCTCGGAGCCTCAGTCCGTTAAGTTAGGGGTGTCGAACTCAATCAGAGAAGGGGCCAAAATCTAAAATCCAGCCTAAATCGCGGGCCGAATGGTTTACTGAACAGTCATAAACTGACAATGTCATAAACTGACAGCGGAGTGCAGTGATGACAGCGCAGTGCGGGCCACATTGCAAGGCCTGGCGGGCTGGATTTGGCCCGCGGGCCTTGTGTTTGACACATGTGCGTTAAGTGATGCGCGTTTGCTTGGCCGCCTTGAATGCTCCGTCCTCCTCTGCACCTCGCACCAGCTTTCCCAGCAGAGAGAACAACCAAGAACTCGCTTTGTAAAGATGCTGGCGCTTGTCTCACCAATGTAGTTCTCTTTTCTACTTAATTTTTAATTAACATTTTCTATTGGGAACTGTAACACAATTATATTTTAAAATGTAAAATAATGGTAAGTGTAATAATTATTGAACAGACATGGTATCATTATGATTAGAGCAAAAAAATGAAAGTTTTGTACCCTTCTCAAATGCACTCCCATGCCTCCTTCCTGAGAAACCACAAGCCTATTAAGGCATCACTTCTTCGCTTTTCTTTGCAGTTTTTATTGCATGTGCCCTGACCAGGAATTGAACTGTGACCTCTGGTTTCATAGGTTGAGCTCGACCATTGAACCACACCCGCCAGCCATAAGGTCTTTATGGCTGAAGCAAAGTATGCTTTGAGTATGCTTCAGAAAACATTGAGGAATTTTAAACAATGGTGTGGTTTGATTAGATACATGCTTTATAATGATCACTCTAGCAGCAGTGGGAAGGATAGATGACTCCAGACTAGATGTAGAGAAACCAATTGGAAATATAAGCATTTAGGAAGTACTACAAGTCTAATTAAGTACTGACAATGGGAATGGAGTAGAGACTTAAGTCCTCAATTCAATATATAGGACCTGCTGACATTGGAGAAGTAATGAATGGAGAGGAAAAAGTTTAAACAGGAGTATTAAGTAGGTAGTGGTCCCACTTCCTGGATTAAGGAATACAGACTTTATTTAAAAAAAAAAAAAAAGTGAGAGGACTATGGGATATTCAAGTGAAGATATCCAGTGGGATGTTGAATATAATGTTCTGGAGCTCAGGAAGTATTTCTAAAATATAGATGTCAGAAGTGTTGGGTGTTAAAATCAAAATTCATAACTTGAGAGGAGAATATGTCTAAGGACACAGCTCTGAGGAAAGAATAACCCCATGATCAGTGGAGGGAGAAGTTCCTATGAGATAGAGTGATAAAAGGCAAAGGCAATGGGCAGGCTCTGAAATATAACTTATGCAGACTTCCTGGGCAGCAGACCTAAGTAAATCTTTTAGAATGGCAAAGAGTAGTAGCTCAGCTATGTTCAGCCATTAATAATAGGTGTTTAAAAGCTAGGCTAACAAACTTAAGAGGGAAAAAATTCTCAAACTCAGGTTTGACTCAAGTAAAAAAACATGAGTATTTAAAGATTCTCCTTTTCTTCATCTATAAAGTGAAGTTTCCATTAGGTGAATTCCTAGCTCCTTTCCAGTTCTAAATTTTTGAGCTGGTGAATTGGCATTGAAGAATGGGTAAAATTTGGAGTTCTATGAACAGTAACTTTTTCCCCACCCCTCTAAATCCTCCTTCCCACCACCATACCAGCTACATGATTCTCATAGAAGCTGAGATCTCAGCCTACAATTGACTGTAGAGGTGGACACAGATCTAGCTGGGCCAATAAGAAGCCTTCCTCAGGATTTTGAGATAAGAAATCAGAGAAGGCAGCTTTATTCTGGGTGATATAACCTGAATATAGGCAGTCCTCGGGTTACTATGGAGATTCGTTCCTATGGCGTGATGTAACTCCATTTTTGAGGTAACTTGGAACCCACCTACATAAACACCTATGTCACTCACATGGAGCACGTTCGCAGCAGTAATGAAGTGAAACAGTAAAGAAAAATTTAAAGGAAAGATAATTCCTGACCTTGTGGTAAATAAATAATAAAAAACATAAAGCACATATGTACATATGTCAAAATTATGAAACTTTAAAAAAAATAAATACTATAAATGGGAGATGGCAATGTAACCACAAAACAATTTGAGTCCTATGTAACCCAAGGACTGCCTGTATATGTAAAATCTGGGGTTGCTGGTACTCATGATTTGAAATGAGGTGTTTTCTTTTAAAAACAAACAAACAAAAGCCAGAATGAAGACACAAGAAGCAGAGGTAAAAAATGGAGATAAAACTGTCTGGGATTTCCAAAGTACTCATCCCAGTCCAAAATTAGAATGTATTGCAGGCCCTGGATTACATGAGCTAGTTGCAGGCTGATCCCTGCCCCTCCTCCCTTATCCCAGGGGCATGTTGGAGGCAACCAATAGATGTGTCTCTCTCACTGCGATGTTTCTCTTTGTCTCTCCCTCTCCCTTCCATTCTCTCCATAAACCAATGGATAAAATATCCTTGGGTGAGGATTAACAAAAAATTAAAAATTAAATTTTAATTTAAAATATGAGGTGGTGACATTTTAAACAATAGTTCCTATATACTGGTTTGCAAATCACTGAATGCCCATGCATAATAATTTATTAATCAATCATGAAGTCAGAAAAATAATAAAGTGTTACTTTTTTCATATTGCTGAATTTAATTGGAAGGACCATCCTTTATTTTTAAGTACTTTGTATGGAAGTATAGATAGTAATTATCAATGAAGTGTTTATTTACACAATGGGCAAAATTAGAAGTTGACATCATTACATCAATAAATCACATTTAGAGTTCTGAAATTTAAAAGCATAGAATCACTGATTTAAACTTGGCTTTTGTTCTCATGTTGGATAATCTTTTTTATAATTTATTTTCACACGTTATTTCTGAAGGCATTCCTCCTGTGTATTTCATGGTGCCGAGTAAGTGATGAATTATAGCTGAAGGCTTTTCCACATTCATTACATTCATAAGGTTTTTCTCCAGTGTGATGTCTTTGATGTTTCTTAAAGGATGAATCATGCCTATAGGCTTTTCCACACCGTGTGCATTCATATGCTTTCACTCCTGTATGAACAATTTTATGGTTGCTAAGGTGGATCCTCTGCCTAAAGGCTTTCCCACATTCTTTACATTTGTAAGGTCTCTCCCCAGTATGGATTCTCTGATGATGTGTTAGATATGCTCTATGACTAAAGCTTTTACAACATGCAGTGCATGCATAGGGCTTCTCTCCAGTATGAATTCTTATATGTTCACTTAGGTGTCTAATTTGTCGAAAGGTTTTCCCACATTCATTGCACGTAAAGGGTTTCTCTCCAGAATGAGTTCTCAAATGTTGGATCAAGCTAATGTTCTGGCTGAAAGCTTTCTGACATTTGTCACATACATAAGGTTTCTCTCCAGTGTGAGTTCTGTGGTGCTGATTAAGAGAGGAGCGATGTCTGAAGGTTTTGCCACATTCTTCACATTCAAAAGGTTTTTCACCAGTATGGATTCTCTGGTGGGTATTAAGAGATGCACTTTGACTAAAGGCCCTTCCACATTCCTTACATCTGAAAGGTTTCTCACCAGTATGAATTCTCATGTGTTCAGTAAGATGAATGGGTTGCTTGAAGATTTTTTCACATATATTACATTCATGGGTTTTTGTTCTTATGTAACTTGTTGGATGACTAATCAGATCTAATTTGTATTTGTTCTTCTTTCTCAGTGTGTCATATTTACAGTACCTCTGTTCTATAATAACATTTGAATTCATAATATTTTCCCCAAATTTGTTAGTTTCTTGGCCTCTCTTTTTGTGGAGCAAGATGGCTTGTCTTACATTTCTTCCATTGGTGTCCTGATGCCTTTCTAACTCATCATACTTGGAGACTTTTCTCAATGTGGAATCAATTACATCATCCCTCACGAACCTTTCCATCATAATGCCTTGATATAACTGTTCCTGTAAAATGTCATTCTTTGCAGTTGATGTACTGGTTTCTGTTTTACTCTTCATGTCTGAAAGAAATGGAAAAAATACAAATAACTCAAATACTTTATGCTTTGAAAACTCCATTACTATAGAGATTCAGATAATAATACATATAAAGTGCATGAGATTTTCATTATATTTAAATATGGTTATGCGTCCTGGAGAGGTAATGGGAAATTAAATTAAGAATCAATAAACAGTAAAAGTATAATTTTATAAAAAGAGTAAAGTTTGAGCAATTTAGTCCTGCTCTAATAATATTAAGTAATGAAATTTCTGAGCTGTCTTTTAATTGACAACTACTTTAAGAAAACTATCTCAGAAAAATCAAAAAGATGTTCCTTCCCCCACTCCAGCAGCAGCCAGAGACACTAATTCAAAAAATAATGTTAGAACTAAGAAAATTCACAAGAACACTGAGGTGTCTTTTATTAAAACTTACATATTGTGCCGAAACCGGTTTGGCTCAGTGGATAGAGCATCAGCCTGTGGACTGAAAGGTCCCAGGTTCGATTCCAGTCAAGGGCGTGTACCTTGGTTGTGGGCACATCCCCAGTAGGGAGTGTGCAGAGGCAGCTGATCAATGACTCTCTCTCATCGATGTTTCTAACTCTCTATCCCTCTCTCTTCCTCTCTGCAAAAAATGAATAAAATATATTAAAAAAAACAAAAAACAAAAAACCTTACACACTGTTCTATTTCCTGTGCTTATTAATTTGTCCCTGGAAGTGTTATTTATACAAAGAAGACTTGTAAGAAACCCAGACTATATTGCTGCTGTTACAATGTCCTATGAAAATATCCTTTAACCTTTAAAATTTTGACTGATTTTCTTGGGCCATGGACTGAAGGGTTTGATTCTGGTCAAGGGCACATACCTCATTTGCAGGCTTGATTCAGGGGGCCTGTAGAAAGCAACCAGTAACCAGTTGATGTGTCTCTCTCACAACAATGTTTCTCAATCTCTCTCTCTCTCTCTCTCTCTCTCTCTCTCTCTCTCTCTCTCTCCTCTCTCTCTCAAAATCAATAGAAAAGATACCCTTAGGTAAGGATTAACAACAACAAAAAATAAAGTAAAAATAATAAAATTCTGACTGGTTTTCTTACTTGATAATTTGTTGTACCCATTATTAATACCTCAATTGACAGCTTTGTATTCCTAAAAGGTATAACTTCTTGTAAAGATCATTAGTATTTCTAAATTCTAAATGAATAGATGCAAGAATAGAGTCTACATTCTGTAGGTCCCCAATTCTGGTCTTGAATAGTGGGGAAGAGAAGTCAGGGAAAGACAGAGAAGCCATCTATATCCCCCTCCCCAATTCAGTATCCAGGCCTGAAGCAGCCCAAGCTAGGGAAGAAGAAAAGATTTAACTTTGAATGAAGTTTCACTGAACTAAACATTTTACTAAAATCAGACTGTTATTACTTAAAGGGACTAGACCATTTATGGGAACTCTTTGAGATTTTACCCACAGGTAGGGAAATTGCAATTCTTATTATTCTTTTCATTATTATAAGTTGAAAAAGAAAACCCAAGAGAATGTACAAACAAACACAATGAAACAAGGTGGTTGGCTATAAGATCAATATACAAAATCAACTGTATTATTATACCTGGAACAAACAGAAAACATAATTTTTTAAAGTATACTATTTACATATGGAAAGGTACCACCTGCCTTGGCTCACCTGTATTGGGATGTCCCGGGCCTTCTTTCTCTGTTATCCATGGCTCTTCTCCTTTCTCCAACTGAGAAATCACCCTAGGTTTGGAAAATTCATATCCTGCTTATGCAGTAAAAAAAAAAAAAAAAAAAAAAAAAAAGTATGAATGCTTATGTTGAGGTCTAAGAACCATCCCCAGAATTAGTTTTAGTCCTAGGAAAGGACCACCTCTGCATGTTTTTCTATTTTAGCTCTACAAAGTAAAAGAAGGAGAATCAGATATGGCCTGACTTGATTTTCACAGGAATAAGAGAGAACCCAAAGCGAAGATCCAGGGAATCCATGATATTTAACAATTTAGAAATAATGGCTCTTGTGTAATGAGCAGTTTCTGGATAAACAGCCCATCCTTACCCACTGAGACCAAGTTCCTGTAGTTCTCCAGCATCACCTCTCGGTACAGATTCTGATGAGCAGGGGTCAGTTGACCCCACTCCTCTTGGGTGAAGTTCACAGTTATGTCCTTGAAGGTCAACAGTTCCTAGAATATAAAATACATGGCTTTTGCCCAGCAAAACATGGCTCCATGGTGAACACTGACCTATGAACTAGGCAGTCATGGTTCGATTCCCAGCTAGGGCATATACCTCGGTTGTGGTTCAATCCCCCGTGTGAGATGGGCAGAAGGCAGTCAATCAACGATTCTCTCTCATCACTGATGTTTCTATCTCTCTCTCCCTATCCCTTCCTCTCTGAATTCAATAAAAATGTTTTAAAAATAAAGTAAAAACATTTTTTAAAAAACAGTTCCAGAATTGGTAAATATGTGTCCACATATGAAAGGCTCATTTTCTTTTCTTAACTTTCCTAATTTGTATGACACAATTTACTATTAAAAATTAAAATAAGAACAATGTGTTGTGGGGTTTATAACATGTAAAGTGAAATGTATTGAGATAATACACAAAGAATGGGAGAGAATAAATGGAAATATACGACTTTCATATTATATGTGAAACTGTATAATATTAATTAAAAGCAGCTGTGATATGTTTAAAATTTCATATTGCAGTGGCTAGAGCAACCACTAAAAACAAACCAAAGAATAGCTAAAAAGTCATTAGGGACACAAAATAAAATACAAAAAAAACCCCAACAAAACACTAATCCAAAAGACAGCAGAAGAGAAGGAACAAAGAATAGATGGGACAAACAGCAAACAAAGAATAAGAATATGCACTTAAATCTATCATATCAATGATTGTGTATATTTTTATTGATTACAGAGAGGAAGGGAGAAGAGAGAAACATCAAAGCTAATGTTCTAACCACTGAGAAAACTGGCCAGGATGATGCATTTTGTTTATTTTATTTTAATCTTTTCCCAGAGCTAAGTTTAAATCCCATCAGTTTCAATAAGTGTCAGGAAGTGAGGAATTCTAAAAAGTGGAATGCAGAGATAACCCCTTAAATGATTAGACTATTATTATTTCCACATTTCTCTAACTCTGGGATGCATTTCAATCCTATAAAGTATTAGCATCTGAATCAGCTGAGGAAACAGGGATTTTAAACAGCTAAAAAATATTGCTACAGATCACCAAGCAAGTAAATTCTCGAATTAAGTTCAAATCTTGTACCAACTAATTTTAGAATCCAAGTTCTGTACACTTAAAACTCTTATGTTCTTGAGTAACATCTGCTCTTTACTGATCTTCCTTTTCTGTTTATTCAACAATTTCCTCTGTCTCACCTATCCTTCCACCAGGGGGTGAGGACACCCATTCTGACACCCAGTTCTAACTCCCCAGCTAACGTGTGCACCTGTGCCAGACATTTCTTCTCTTCTTGATTCTTTGGCTGCAGTTTGATTTCTGCTCCCAATACACGAAGAGTCACCTCATTAAGTTCACACGTGATATGTGTACAACATTAAGAATGTCAGCCTGGTCTGTCTGGCTCAGTGGTTGAACACAGACCTATGAACCAGAGATCAGTTCAATTCCCAGTTAGGGCACATGCCCAGGCTGCAGGCTCAATCCCCAGTGTGGGGTGTGCTGGAGGCAGCCATTCAATGATTCTCTCTCATCATTGATGTTTCTCTCTCCTCCCTTCCTCTCTGTAATCAATAAAAGTATATATTAAATATATATATATAAATAATAAAAAGAATGTCAGAACTTTCTTCTCATTTACAAAATTTGTTTTTCAGTTATAAATACTAAAAAAATAAATGAAAAAATGAGGCTTATCTTAGAAATTAGCAACACAATGTTAGAGTTACATGGAGGAAAGTATAACTTCTATGAGCAAATAAATTGCTACCACCATTGCCATTTTCTGTACAAAAGCAATATTCTCTGAGCTCCCTAGGTTGAATTCATTAACCTCAACAACCTCCCACTCCAAGAAAAGGGGTGTTATGCCCTTAAAAACAAAAAACAAAAAAAAATGAGAGGAAAATTCCAACCCACCTGGAATTCTGCTGTCTGGACCCCAGAAGTCCCTTCATCCTTTAAACTTTCTCCCTGGGTCTCATCAGCACCCTGAGATAGCACAGCTGAGGAAGGAAAAGAGTCATAAAGTTTGCACTCCCCAAAAATCCCTAAAACTGCCTGCAGAGCTGCTGAATATGGCTCCTCTCACCATACATTCACAAAGAGGGCCATTTGGTCTGACTCAATCATACTGGAGGCTCCATAATGAGGAGCATCTGCAGTGTGTTCTTTTGGGCATTTGTGTTTCCCAATGGTCAATGCTGGTCCATAAGCACAGATCTACCGAGCCACTCCTTTGTTCATTTCCCATGGACTTGCAGGTATTCTACGGCCCACCTGAAGCATGTCTTTCCAGCACTAGTTTCCTCTAATCACCATCCTCTGTCTGTTGGTCTTGAACATCAATCTCAGACTATAATTGTCTCCTTTCTCTGACACTTTACAAAAAATCGTAGACATCTTTCAAGGCCCAATTCAATGCTATCTGCTTTGTGAAAATTTCTCAGATAAGCACAAGTGGAAAAAATGTTTTCTATTTCTTGTCTTCCAAAAAAACTTTATCATAGCATTTTCCTAGATTACCTTCTATTATGGGTATGTGATCTGGGTATGTGTCTGATTCCATCAATTAATGATTAGTGCCCTAGCTGGTTTGGCTCAGTGGATTGATTGAACCTGAAGGGGCCTAGGTTCGATGCCAGTCAAGGGCACATACCCGGGTTGCGAGCTCAATCCCTAATATGGGACATGCAGGAGGCAGCTGATCAACAATTCTCTCTCTCCCTTTACTTTCCTCTCTGAAATCAATAAAAATATATTTTAAAAAAATATTTAGCATTAGAGATCATTATTCTTTTTTCCATCTGTCAAGGTGCTTAGCAAAGTTCCTGCCTGACACAGCTAAAATACAATAAATATTGACTGAAGCTACAGTGTTAAAGGTATGAATTAAGAGATTACATGAAACACACAAATTTCTCTATCCATTTATCTATCCTGACCTGACCACTAACTAATGTGTAATTTTGGACATATTTCCCAATGAACTTATATTTCAAGGTAAAATAAGAGTAATTAAGCATGTAATTCTTCCTTCTCAGCAGATGAAAAGCAAAAACTGATATTGGTTTGAAGCTAAAATGACTGAAACTTGTGAAGAAAAACCATTGGGAAGGCTTAAGGGTGCAAAAAGCTTTGACTTTGCTGTCCACACTCAAAAGTCGCTGGTGGGGACAGTCTTATGTTCTGTTTTCCTGTCCTGTGTAGTACTGAGGACAGGAGATGGGAGCAGCATGGAGCACATGTCACCAAGAACCTGTGCTGAGAGCACAATAGTTAAGTACTGCCTGCTTGCGAGACAGCTGGTTGAGTACGTTTGAGTGCGTGCCTCTCTATTCTTCTAGACCAGTGGGGTTGGCAAACTCATTAGTCAACAGAGCCAAATATCAACAGTACAACGATTGAAATTTCTTTTGAGAGCCAAATTTTTTAAACTTAAACTTCTTCTAACGCCACTTCTTCAAAATACAACTTGCCCAGACCATGGTATTTTGTGAAAGAGCCACACTCAAGGGGCCAAAGAGCTGCATGTGGCTCGCAAGCAGCAGTTTGCCGACAACGGGTCTAGAGCAGTGGTTCTCAACCTTCCTAATGCCGTGACCCTTTAATACAGTTCCTCATGTTGTGGTGACCCCCAACCATAAAATTATTTTCGTTGCTACTTCATAGCTGTAATTTTGCTACTGTTATGAATCGTAATGTAAATATCTGTGTTTTCCGATGGTCAGGTTGAGAACCGTTGCTGTAGAGCCTAAGACCACAACATGAGGAACTGTATTAAAAGGTCGAGGCATTAGAAAGGTTGAGAACCACTGTTTAAGAGGAACAGCAAGGCAGGAGAGGAGGGATCCGGAAGCAACAATCCCACAGCCAGAACTCCAGAACTCTCACAGCTATCCCTTTCCCAAAAGCCACAAGCAAGACCCTCAGAGACCTGCTTCCCGCCAAGGTTCTCCCCGAGTCCAGAACAATGAAGTGTACCCATCTTTTGACACACAGATGAGATCTCCTAGCTCCTCATCCATTCCTCCCTTCATCAGTCTATTCTTACCTTCTTCAAACATCTTCGTCACATCTTCCCATAGGGGCACCCCCGCCTTGGCCTTCTTTGGATGGTGCAACTTCACCCAGGTGCTGGCCTCAGCGGGCAAGGTGATCAAGAGCTGCTGCAGCATAGCGATGTCCACCTGATTGAGCTTGTCCACTTCCTGTGAGGAAACGGCCAGAACCTCTGCTGAGGTCCTCCTCTGGTCACAGTCCCTGCCCTCAAGGCTTTGGCATGTTCCTGCAGCCCCAGAACCTGGGGCTCAGAGAGGCTAATGTGACTTGGACAACTCTGAAACACTGGCTCCTCTCTTAAGTACAGCCTCCCTGTGGGCAGCCGGTGGAGTGTAAGCCTCTATCTTCTTCGAGAGGAACACAGGCAGGAGAGGAGGGACCCAGGAGCACCCTCATACAGCCAGAATTCCAGAACTTGCAGAAATATATTTAGAACTGCAAAAGATCCAAAAACAAAGAGTTGGCATCCATGTGGGAAGAAGTATGATCAATGCTCTTGGACGTGGCTGTCTCCCAGTTCTCCATACACACACACACAAACAGCCAAACGTACACAGACATGCACAGATCCTGCCTTGACTTCCTCCCTTCAAAGCAACAGGCATCTTCTGCCCGGATATAGATTTGAAATCAGACAGCCTGGGTTAGAATCCTGACTCTTGCGCTTAAAAGCTCTAAGGCACTTCAGCTGAGCTTCAGTTTCTTCATCTATAAAATATTAATTGTATCTCATAGTGTTGAAAAGTTGATTAATTGAGATAATGTTGGGCAAACAATAAACCTTTAGTAAACATTATTATAAACCTTTTGCTGCAGCAGAGCATTATCTTTTTAAGTTATTTTTTCTTCTTTTTTTTTTTTTGAGAGAGAGAGAGAGAGAGAAAGAGAGAGAGAGAGAGAGAGAGAGAGAGAGAGAGAGAGAGAATGAGATTGGTTGTTCTACCACTGAGGATGGGACGCACAAACTTGGCATGGCGGGATGATGCTTTAACCAAGTGACCTACTGGGCCGAGGCCTCCTAAAGTTACTTAAAAACAAAAAACAAACACCAATTAATAAATCTCAATTCAAAGTTAATGTCAAGTATTTCAAATGACGGAATAATCATATAGCTGCATTTTCACATGGGCAAGTAGTGACAGACACGCCCACATAGATGCCTGGCAGCTAGCAAGTCCTTTTAAACTCTCTGTTAAGATGTATCCTGGTTTCAAAACTGTTACAATTTGGGGAAAGGAGTATGCCTACAAATGGAGGAAATGCAGTAAATAGTACTTCGAGTACAATTGAGGACTACTGCAGAAGTGTTTGTAACAGGCAATTTTGGAAAAACAGAACAAAACTCAAATACGCCCTCTGTCTCACCCCGCCCCTGTCATTTGAGCAGGTAGATCGCTCCTCGGCGATCAGGTCCAGTGTATCTGGAACCCCAAAATCAGTCCCAGCTCCCTGGAAAGGAAGCCGACCCAACTTTTTGAAGTTTGTGGGGGAAGGGTCTGTGGTGAATGAGCATCTCTTGTTTTCAGCTGTGACTGGTGCAAAGAAAGGGGCTGCATCAGGCGGATTGGAGCATGTGGGCAATAGCCTGCTTCTGAATATATATATATATATATATATATATATATATATATATATATATATATATATATATATAGTAAATGTCTTGTTACCAAAGTGGAGAAATTTATGAAACAGTCAATGACAGAGAAGCTTCTTTCAGAAGATGCCCCTTCTCACTCCTCCCAGACAAGCCTCCCTCGGGCTGAGGACGGGCAGGGTGGCCTCCTACTCACCGGATCCGCCTCGGACGCCGGCAGGACCGGAGATGGGGGCGTGAGAGCGCTCGCGCCTGAAGCTTTCAGCTCCAGAGGGTGTCTGTTTGGAGGAGGAAATGGTAACAGATTTCGTTCCTTCCCAGCCTTCTACAGACAAACCACATTCCCAAGCAAAACAATCCTTCTGCAAAAGACGCCCAACGTTCCCGTCGGCCTCTGGACTGGAAGTGGGTCTTCTTCAAATTCCCAAGGAGAAGGGCCCAGGGCGGGTCTGCTGCTCCGGATCAGATCAGCCAACGCGGCCTGTCCCCGCCGCACCTCTGGGAGCCGGGCTCTGGGCGCCGCCAAGGGAGAGGCTCCCTGATCCAGCTTCCCGCACACCGAGGCGGAGGCGCTTCGGTGCCGGGGCGGCGGCCAGGTCCTCCCGGGCCTCCTCCTGGGCCACAGCCCGACCTCTCCCGGCGCCCCAGCCTCGGGCGCGCCCCCGCAGTTCCCCCGCCACCGGTGCCTCCGCGCAGGCCCCAGTGCAGCCGGGGTACGGCCCACCCACGGCGGCAGCCCGGCAGCCCAGCGACCCCGCTACCCGCCCAGCGCCCGCTGGTCTTCCCGCGGCTCCACCCGCTCCGCCGCCGGCTCCGCCCACCGGGGCCGCGAGGAGCCCGCCGGCTCCAGGATTGTGGGGCGCGCGAAAACCCGGAACCTGGATGTTATGGAGCCCGGACTCTCCAGACCTAGGGGCAGGGACCACCCCAGTGGATATGCAGCGTTTCCTGACAGCGGCCCAAGAGACCGCGTGGACCGCCACTTCTTCCGGAGAGGAAGGAAGCCCCTTCTGTCATTCACTCACTCACTCCGGAGAGGAAGCCCCTTCTGTCATTCACTCATTCATTCATTCATTCATTCATTCACCGTCTTCTTAGTGCCTATGATCTGCCATGCATTGTCTCAGAATCTGAGGCTAGCTCTAACTGGTTTGGCCCAGTGGATAGAGCGTGGGCCTGCAGACTGAAGGGTCCCAGGTTCCGGGCACATCCCCACTGGGGAGAGTGCAGGAGGCAGCTGGTTAATGTTTCTAACTCTCTATCCATCTCCCTGCCTCTCTATAAAAAATCAATAAATTGTATTTTAAAAGAAAGAAAGGAAGGAAGGAAGGAAGGAAGGAAGGAAGGAAGGAAGGAAGGATCTGAGGCTACAGCAATTATCAAAATGCAGCCAGCTTTCTTGTACGTATATTAATTCCGGTGAGATTAAGCAGATAAATAGAAAAATACATAACAAATCTAGGTGATGGTAAGGGCTATGAGGAAAAGGGAAGCAGAGTATAGAGTAGGGAGTAGAGGATAATTAGAGTTCCACTCTGGTAATTGTGGGCTAGGATAATTTCACAAGATATTATTTAAAACACTTCATGTTTATTTAGTTTAATCTACCTTTTCCTTTGGCACCTTTATTCTTACTCTATTCACTGGCTTCGTCTGGGATAGTTTTCCTTCTGCCTGATGAACTTTGAATGTTCCCTGTGAGTGTGGGTGAGCTGGTGAGAAATCCTGATACCTCTTCGTGTTCCCTTCTGAAGGGTCTTCTTGCCTAGTGCTTGTTGCTCGATTGAACACAAGGGTGTCAGTGCCCTTGTTGGTGAGGGTAGTGGAATCAAAGTTGTCCTTCATTCTGAGCCACAAATAGCAACACACACACACACACACACACACACACACACACGTTCACACCACACATGTGCAGGTACACGGGCCCAAATAAACAGAGAGGCCTGAGTGTATCACTTGCACCAGAGTCACTTTCACTTCCCCAGGAAGCCATCCACACCAACATCAGCCAAAAGATAGTTCATACTGGAAGACAGGGTTCTGATGTGAGAACTAGCTGGGCTTTTCCAGGCTCTTTTCTTGGGGACAAACGACTTTTTATCACATGATATATTTGAGTTGTGGACCCTGCCCCTCACCCCCGCCCCCCCCCCCCCCCCCCCCCCGAGCTGTTGAGGCATCAATAGAGTTTGACCCTGGAGCATGGGAGCTGGAAATGCCAGCACCTTCAAGCCAGGCTGCCCAACTGGATTTGGGAAAGTCATGCCAGCTTAGTGCCTACTGTCCAGGGCTAGCAGTACTCTCCTTTCTCCTCTCTCTCTCTCTCTCTCTCTCTCTCTCTCTCTCTCTCTCTCTGTGTGTGTGTGTGTGTGTGTGTGTGTGTGTGTCCAGTGATCCCACTTCTGATATGTACTCCATCAAAGAAATGAAGTTCAGGGCACCAGGATTCTGATCCATATATATGACCTCCATGAAAGGGACTGGGAGACTAGAGCCCGGTTTCTGACCCCTCTCCACCAGGGAGGAAACAAGAGGACCAACTCTTCTGATTCCCACCTGTCTCCACCTCAAAGGGCTCAGCCTCGGGGAAAGAAGGCTGCATAGGTATATTCTGGGTTAGACCTGGGTTGGTATTAACTGACAAACAGCCAGAGCAGCGGAAATTCAAGAAACCATAACTTTTGAAGCTGAATTCCAATATGCTGAAACCATGCTTCAAGATTAGTCTGGTCATAAGAGGAATTTGAAACTGGAAAGTTTAGAGCTAAGAGAGAAGCAGAGATGGACTCAGAGACAAGCTCTTTATGCCCTGTGGGAATGGGGCTTGTCCAGAGCCGGCAGCAGCAACAAAACGTGGAAAGATGCAATGAAGAAAATGAAAAGCATGGCCCGCTCTCTTGATGATAATGTGGATCAGATGCTGAGAGAACAAGAAAGAGAGGGGAACCCATGGCCACCTTTATCAAGAAGAATAATGCCAAGGAGAACAACAATAAGAAAGTGAGACATCAGTACAGTGGCCCAGCACCTCCTCCCAACAGATTACCCATCTGTCCTGGAAACCACAGGGCTGGAGGCACAGACCCAGTGGATCTGAGCAGAAGCGCTTTTCCAGGCTTGCCAGCAGGAAGGCAATGGAGAGACTGGCCTACAGTGGAGTGTGAGGGTGTGTAACTTCTCTGAGGCTATGGGAGTGGCTGAAGGTTGTGGTAGTGGACCTAGGGCAGCCAGCTGTGCTGCTGTAACAGTTGTCTATGCTAATAATCAGGCGCACAAACATGAGCAATTGTTGAAGACTAGTTTTGACCACTGGCATTTGAGAAGAATATCTGAGACTTGACGTTTAGACTGAGGCACCTGTAAGATCTCAGGTGTGCCAACACCAGTGATGGCTGCTGACTTACAGAGGAAGCACTGATTTCCCGATGACCCACGATTTGTTCTTGTTTAGGTTTCTAATAAACATCGATGCTTGTAAAAGTTCACTCAGACTGATTTCTCCTTGGCATGCTTGTGGGAAGTAGCCTGGCACTACACTCAGTGCTGGTATTTGAAGTGTGTAGCCTGTAGGCTCAAGTCAGGACAGAGCCCAGTTCCACCTGCCAGTCAGTGGCATGGGGTCCCCCTGGCCAGGGTCCACGAGGAGCAGGGCAGCACAGACCCGAGTGTTTCCCTCGCCCTTGATGGCTAACAAGCTTTACCAGGCTCTCTGTCCTTGGTCTGACCACAGGCCTTTCCCATCTCTGCTCCTCCTCCCTTTCCACCCTCTCCACTTCCCTCTCCTTTCTCCCCTCTGCTAGGGAAGACCCTAACCTGTTCAGTTCCAATGTGGAAACTCACCCAACTGGCGGGCATCAGGTCTCCCCCAGATATAAGTTAGGAAGGCTATGTTTTTCCCTGTGGTCCCCCAACATGGTTGTTGTTTTTTTTTTGGGGGGGGGGGGGAGTTGTTTGTTTGTTTGCTGTTTTATCTAGATCTAGCAAAGAACTGCCTGTCACCCTTTGCGTGGAGCTGCTGCAGTACATAGCCATTCTAGAGGCTGACAGATTTCTCCAGGCAACTTCTGAGAGTCTAGAATCACAGCTCTCAAACACTGCCACTTGAACATTTAGTTAAGGAAACTCCTGTTGAGACAAATGAGCCCAAAATGCTTTTTTAACCACTAAAATCCTGGCAGTTACTCATCTCTCCCCCTCCACCAGCTAAAGAGGTTCACTTGCTGTGACTACAGCCCAATGTTCCTTCTTTGCCAGATTATCACCTCCACAGCACCATCTGTTCACCTCAAAACCTGTATGTGGCGATAAGAAGAATGAGTCATATTTCCACAGAGGTCTATAAACTCATTAGGAGTCTGACAACACCTTGGGTCATGAGAATCAATGAGCCCTTATGAAGTGGTTTGGTCAGCTGGTCGCTCTCACTCTGCTGGAGAAAGAGTCACTGGATTGGAGGCAGCCTGGGCCCCGGGCTGTGGAAACTTGAGTCTGTGCAGAGTGGGGGGTCAGGGTCAGTGAGGGGGAAGTCAGCCTCTTTCTGAGAGCTATCTGACACTAGGTAGGGAATCTACTGGGAGGCTTTGTGCTTTAGCTTGTCCTCATTTGTGTTAGCTGTAGATTCCTAAATGCCCATTTCTCTGGCAGGTCAGAGAAACATTCCCCACAGGATTACAGATTGCGCACTGCTTGACTCAGGAAGTTCTAGTTAAGCTTCTGCACGAGCTGAAGGGGAATTCACTTAAGGCTCTCTCACTGCAGAAGTGGCTGGGGTGCTGCACCACCTTGCTGGAGGTAAAGGTCTTGTTAGTGACCTCAGCTGAGCCACAACTGCAGTGTACCAAGTTCAGGTGCTTGATTATACAATAGAGCACAATTGAGGTGTCTGAGCTTTTAAGAGATGAGGCAGAGGATAAAGGAGAGGCCAATGCCAGGCAAGTTGAAGATCATGTGCTCAAATTCAGTATAACATGGTGGAAGCAGACCCAAGTGGGGCTGCTATCAGGTGGGCATGCCTAGCACCAGATGCTTGTTTACATGTTTACTCAATGACTTGTTTGTTTGTGGCCTCAGACTAGATGTTGAGGCTTAGCTGAACTTAGAACATCCCAAATCACCTGGCTTCAGCCGTTTGACCACCCACATAACTTTAGATGTTATTTCACACCCAAATGTGCAGTTTCAGTTCCTGTTTCCCCATAACATTAAATGAAAGAACAATCACTTTTACTTTATAACTAGAGGCCCCGTGCACAAAATTTGCAAACGGTATAAGTGTGTGTGTGTGTGTGTGTGTGTGTGTGTGTGAATGTGTGTGTGTGTGAGTGTGTATGTCCCTCAGCTCAGCCTGTACCTGCTCCAATCTGGAACCCCTGGAGGTATGCCCAACTTCCCATTCAGGCCCGATCCTACCATGGATGCCCCACTGCCTGTGTGATCTGGCCTAAACGGGCATTGAAACAGTCCTCTCACAATACACAAATGCTGGTTCCCAACTGCTAACCTGCCTGCTTGCCTGATTGCTCCTAACTGCCTCTTCCAGCCAGTTTGTTCACCCTCTAACAACTCCCCTGCCATCCTGAGCACCCCGTGAACACTCCCCTGCCAGCCTGATCGACACCTAACTGATACCTGATTGCCTCTAACTGCCCTCTCCTTCCAGTCTCTTTGCCCCCTACTGCTTTTCCTACAGGCCTGGTTCTTCCAACTGCAGTTCTCTGCAGGCCTGGTCTGCCCCAACTGCCCTCCCCTACAGGACTGGTTGCACCTAACTGCCCTCCCCTGCAGGCCTGGGTAACCCCCAACTCTCCTCCCCTGCTTGGCTGGTACCCTCCATCCCCCAACTGCCCACCCCTTCTTGGCTGGTACCCATCCCAACTTCCCTCCCTTGTGGGCCTTGTCACCACTCACTATCCTCCCCTGCAGGCCTGATTGCCCCCAACTCCCCTCCTCTGCTGATCTGGATTTCCTGGCTGCCCTCCCCTGCAAGCCCTTTTGTGGCAGCCATCTTATGTCCATATGGCTGTGGCCATCTTTGACCACATGGGGGCAGCCATCTTGTGTGTTGGAGTGACATCCAATGTATATATTACCCTTTTATTAGATAGGGTATGTGTTTCTTAATTTCAGTGAGGAAGGGAGAGGGAGAGAGATAGAAACATCAATGATAAGAGAGACTCATTGATTGGCTGCCTTCTGCATGCCCCTTTGGGGACTGAGCCTGAAAGCCGGACATGTGCCTTGAATGAAATCAGACCCGGACCCTCTATCCACAGGCCTATGCTCTATCTGCTGAGCCAAACTAGCTAGGGCACAATCACTTTTGATGTGTGACCACTCAAGTCTCAGCTTGGCTTGCCTAGTGGTGAACTAATGGTTCAACAGAGACTGCTTAAATGCTTTCACCAACAGAAGAAATGTCCAAAGCTGTAGAGGATTTTGATCACTTTATTTGGGTCAAAATACAATATCAAATGCTTCAGCAAATAACAGTTTTGTAGTTTCTTTATTTCCTTTCAAAAGAAACATATTTTATGTCATGCTAATTTAACCAATGGAGAAAAAATTTGTATCAAATACACAATTTCCATTACAGACTAGATGGTGAATAATTAAAAAAAAGTTGTAGGCCTCAGAGTTTGCTGATATGAGTGGCAGGCACGATATGATCCCTTTGAAGCACAAAAGCATGGGATGAGATCTTGTGCTCCATCCCTGACCTTCTTCACACTCAGTCAGTCTTTAGATGTAGGGACACTCACGCTTCTTAATCCAGAGTGCCAGACGGGAAAGCACGGAGTTCAGAATCTCAGGTGGGATTTGTGCCTCACCATGTAGCTATCCAGCGTTTGCCAGAAGCTTAAGAAAAGCGGTCTGTCCGAGTGGCGTTTGTAGTTGCTGAGCTCTAACACCTTGACGTCCCACTTCTGCACGTTGGGGTCGAGAGGAACCTGGTCGTATTTGAGGTGGAAGGCTTTAATTTTGGCAAAGATGTCAACCGGGGATCCATCAGGCAGAAGGCCCGGCCAGCCTTTGAACTGCCAGGCAGGACCGTGCACGAAGACGGCCACCACCCGGTCCCAGTCCTGAGGCGTGAGCTTCAGGGGCTGGTCCACCACTTTGTAGGGCACCGTGAGGCTGAGCGCGGCGCCCCTCGGCTGCTGCATGCGGTCTCTTCTTCTCTGGATCAGAGTTTCACTTTCTCGTCGGCAGCCCTGCTTCTTCTTCTCCTCTGAGGGGACAAAGGTCAGGTCCTGCAGAAGGTCCTTTGCGTTGAGCATGGTTATCAAGGAGGTGGGGGCGGCAGGGATGATGATGATGGGGATCCGAGAGCCATTCTTGTGCTGGGGGGGCGGTGTGGCTTGGGAAACGGGTCTGGGTACTGGCTGTGCCGCCCCATCCTTCACGGACTCCAGCGTCATCCCGTGGTAGGTGCCCATCGTGTCAATTTGAAAGGCTTCCGTGTCTTCTTTTGCTTTGAATCGTTCCTGGACATACCTGTTGTAGGCAGCTGGGGGCGGCTGCTTGGTAGGAGCCGCAGGTGCTGCCTTTGGGGCCGGTGGCTGTGGAGGCTGTTGGCCCGCCTCCCTGGCTTCCACAGACCTGAGAATTGCAAAAACGTCGTCGGCAAAGGTCTTGCCCGTGCTCTGCAGGATGGTGTTCCGTGTCCTCCCCGCTCTCTCTCTGCTGACAATGTCCTGGGTCACATCCGCCTCCGCGTCCACAAAGCTCTTCCCTTTGACGGCGGCCAAGGGGCCACCTAGGTCCGTCTTGATGGTGGATCTTTTCTTCGCCATGATTTTGACCTTGATGGCAGCAATTTTCTCCACGGACATGGTCTCAGACAGCGGCCTGAGCACATCAGGCCGCACAATGCGTTCCTTGGGGCCCTGCAGGCGGGCGGCCCACCTCTCTTTGTCCAGGCGCAGGCGCTCCTCATCCTCGATGCGGGGCCTCTTGGCTGCTGCTGGGGACCCCGGGTCTGCAGCTCGCTTCCCTGGGCTGGATCCAGGCTGCAGCCCGAGCTGTGCAGGGGCGCTGCGGTCGATACTTGCAGACGTGGATGCTTCGCCACTGAGATAGGCCAGCAGGTCTTTTCGGTCGGGTCTTCTCACCACGGGGATATTCTCATTGGCTGCGAGGCGGACATACACGGGATGGGAAAGGTGCACGTTGTTCAGGAGAAATAAGAGACACTCCAGCGTGTAGTGCTCCCTGGGTCGGCCTTGCGTTCCTGTCCCCCACACCACGTAGTTGGTCTTCACGGTCTTGGGCCAGGAGAACTCGCGCCCAAAGATGACTTTGTCCTCCTGCACCACGATCTCCTTCTTCTGGATGTTGTACTGTCGCAAGACGCTGAGCACGTCTGCCATCTTCCGCCTCCTCGCAACTGGCTCCAATGAGGCCCCTGAGCACCAGAACTACTGCCCGCCTGCCCTCACTGGGCTTCTGCTGTTGCCTTCGCTGCTGCTGCCTTCGCTGCTGCTGCTGCTGCTGCTGCTGCTGCTGCTGCTGCTGCCTCTGCTGTCGCCTCTGCCACTGGCTGGGCTGCTTATGCCAGGCACCCACTCTGCAGTTCCCTTTATTCTTCTGAAATTAAGGAGATTACATGAAGGCGGGAGAAATCAAGGCACAGATTGGATTATAAGATTCCTTGCTTTCTGAAGAGTGGTTGTTCCCCAAAAAGTCGGGGGGGGGGGGCGGGGGGAGGGGAGGATTACTCTGGCATTTCAAAGGTGCATTTATATCTTCTTCTGATCAATTCTCTTGTTTTTTCATTTGGGGGTTGTTTCTTAATCTCCTCATTTTGGCTTTCTCTTTGGATTGCTGACTGTCTATCACGGAGATCCTCTGTACTTCTCATTCTCTAGTGTAGCACAACGTTAAAGGCAGTTTCTGACTTATTAGATCAGGCATAGGCTCAAACCTCTAGAGAAGGTCTCTCTACAGAAGAATAGGATTCTGACTTGAATTGCCCCCAGGCAATTGTCCTCACATGTGAGGAGTTTTTCCAATGCTTTGAGGCAGTTGCTTCTGCCTGGAGGCTAATTGTTATTTTTAATCTCTTCAGTGGCCTCAGGGCAAGGTGTTTTCCAATAGGGTGTGTCAACTGTTTTCCCCTCAGGCAAGGCAGAGGTCTATGTGGGAAAGACCTTCTCTGCTGTGCAAGGGAAAGATTCAACTCAGAAACTTAGGGTGTCTGCCTTCTGAGCTCTATCCCCTGAGTCCCCAGTCCTGGCTTCTGCTCTCACAACTCCAGTCAATTTCACTTTCCCTCTGCTCGAGCACAGGGTGGGTGGCTTCACAGAAAATTTTGTGTATTGGCCCTTTAAGAGGGTACCTCAATTTTCAGCTGTTATTCACTGGCAAATAGCCCTTTGCTACTTTTTATAGCCAGATGTTATGGGGATACTGTCCTCAGATTGTTATTCTGTCCTTGGGGGCTCAGGGAAGGAATTAGATTCCAGAGTTCTCAGTGGCACCATCAACCCTACAGCTGACATATCTTTCCGGAACTTCAGGTGCAGTCTATGGTTGCCTGTCCAGACCTTTTGTGCTCCCACCCCTCCTACCATTCTTTTTAGATCTCACTTTAGGTCCTCAGGTATCAGGGTCTCCTCCTGTGAGTTTTTCTGTATTTTAGTTGTAATACGTTTGTTGCTGGGAGCATGTCCATGCAGTGTCCACTTACTCTGCCACCATTTATTTGAAGGATATTGACCCAAAACCTTGAATGAAACCAGCAGTTCTGGGGGCAGCAACAGCAGCCTGAATGCGTTCTCACACACACACACCACATTCATAGGGCTTCTACCCAGTATGGATTTTAACATATAGAGTAAAAGATGTCTGAAGGGTTTCCCAAGTTCCTTAGGGTTTATCACCAGTATGGATTCTCTGATGTGGAATCAGGGATGAACTTTGGCTATAAAGGCTTTTCCACATTCTTTACATAGGAAAGGTTTCTGTCCAGTATGAATTCTCATGTGTTCTGTAAGGTGAGTAAGCTGTTTGAAGATTTTTTTTTTCTCCACAAATGTTACATTCAAAGGTTCTCATTCCTATAGAATTCCTTGAATGATTCATCAAATCCAAATTGTATTTACTTAACTTCTCACATATATCATATTTATACCGTAGTCTCTTTTTTTTTCTGGAAGTACTGTGTTTCCCCGAAAATAAGACATCCTCCAAAAATAAGACCTACTTACAGGTTTCCTTCTGAGTGAAATATAAGGCATCCCCCCGAAAATAAGGACCCCTAGGCTCTGTCTCAGAATACTATTGCTAAACATGAAAGATTTGGTCCACTGATTCTGAAAGAAATGGAGTCACAAGAAATTCACCAGGAAATTCAGAAATTGGATTGTTATGGTGATGTTCCAGAAGATGATGACATGATTGTCATTGAATAAATGAGTAAATTCTTGATACTGTAGGATTCACAGTTTGTCTGGTTTGTGTTGACAACTACCGTACTACCGTGCCGTATTCAGGTAATAAATTTCCTTTATTTTCATTTAACAATAAATGTGTACCGTATTCTTCTTCATGGAAAAATAAGACATCCCCTGAAAACAATACCTAAAGCATCTTTGGGAGCAAAAATTAATATAAGACACTGTCTTATTTTTCAGGGAAACGGGGTACCTACTGATCCAGAATATCTTTTGAGCTCACATTAATACTTTTCTCAAATCTGTTCAATTCTTGATCTATCTCCTGAGTGAGAGTTTTGCTGTGGCTCAAAAAGATTTTCCTCTCACCCATTCCTTGGTTTTCCTGATGGCTGTCTAACTTACCACATTGGGAGACTTTTCCAAATGTGGAATGCAAGGTGCTTCCTCTTGTGGATCTTTTCATTGTCATGCCATAATGTAACTGTTCCCATGAAATGCCATTTTTTTAAGTTAACTATGTGGTTTCTGTTTCATTCTCTAAATCTGAAGGAAATTAAACAATTCAAATGATCCATAGCCACTGAACTTTAAAAAAATAAATGGTTATAGTGAGAACTGGAGGGAAAAATAATGATAGATACACTGAGTGGCCAGACTATTATGCATAGATGGGGATGGGGACTTCTGGTCCTTTCATGGGCTTTGCAAATAGCCTCGTGCGTTGGGATTGGGGTCTTGAGATCATGTTTAAGGTCCTGGCCTGGTGCCAGCTCTGATAACCCCATCCAGGGGTTCATGGTTTATTGCCTCTGTAAAATGTATTTAGGTGACAGGTCTTGAAGGCCAGATTGTGGAGAAAGGGACAGCAACTTAATTATATGTTATCAAGAATGTACATTAGGTTATCGGCACAGATTCAGTTTGCTAGCCTTCCACCCCCCCTTACCCCTCCCCCGCCCCCCAAAAACACACATCAGAGTTACATTGGAATTAGCCTTTTAGCCTTGTCATTTTGTCTTCCCTCTTTGGGATTTCAGCATGCTTTAATGAAATTTTTATAATGAATAGATGCCGAGTCAAGTTGTCTAGACATCTGAGTGTGTCAGGACGCAGATCGGGGTGCTGCTGCTGTGGGACTCCCCAGAACCATGCCAGAGGTGTTGGATACGTGCCCCTTGGCCACTCCGGTGTCCGTCTGCCGGACCAAGCATCTGTATCTGCGCTGCAGCTTCGACTTCGCTCGCCGGGCGCTGACCGGGACCGCCGCGCTCACGGTCCAGTCTCAAGAGGACAATCTGCGAAGCCTGGTACAGTGGACCGCGTGCCGGGCGCCCACCCGCCTCTCCTGGCCGCCCGCCTCTGCCCCGAACCCCGCTGCGGCCCCTTCCCAGTCCCACGTCCCCCACTGCTCCGAGCGGCCCTCGGGGATCCTCCGCAGCCCTTGCCCCTTGTTCTGCACCTCCTCCTTAGCTCCCACTCCTTTCTCAATGCCCTCTCCTTCGCGCCCCCCTCCCCATCTCATTGCGCCCCCCTCCATGTCGGCATCCCTTCCCTCACCCCGTACTTGTGTCTCCTCCTCCCTCCAGCCGCCCCCCCCCCCCCCCGCCCCCTGTCGCATCCTAGTGCCACCTCCACGCCGCGCTCCTCACCCAGCGCTCAGGTTTCAGTTTGGCACGAATCCCCTCACGCCCATATCCGCGTTCCCAGCGATAATTGACCCTGGTAGCCTCCCATTTCCTCGGCCTGGAGCCCAGAACTCCCTTCTCGGCCCCCGGAGTTCTTCTTCAGTCCACACTTCGATCTAAGTGCCCGACCGCATCCTGCCGACAGGCCTGGTCCCACTCCCGCCTTCCAGGCACCTTTATTTTTCAACCCGTGGGTCCGCGGTATCCTTCCCTCAGTCTCACTGCCAGTCGTTCTCAAACCCCTCTCTCCGCCCAGCTTTGATACTTAGAGTCCCTGCCAACTCTAGAAGCAGCTCTTTTCCCCCCAGGGTCATGGTCCTTCCTGCCTTTGATTCTTGCCACCCTTCTCTTCTAAAAATGGAAGGGTGGGTGGGCCACGCACGCTTTCTACGGATGTCTCCATTTAATATATAAGGTGTGGGTTCCAAAGAGCAACGATGGACTGTGCTTTTTAGAAAAGATGTGCTTCTACAAGCTCTCAGGCTACGTGAAGGATGAAAAACTTGTTTAGATTTATAGATTTTTATCTATACAGCGTAACCTGCCTTCGGTGTTCTCACTCAGATTATCTGATCGTGTTTGGATTGTTCCTTTCCACCTGGAGAATTTCATAGACATTTTAGAAATAAGAGGCCAGCCACGGTGTATTTTGCATTAAGTAGTGTGGTGATAGCTACTATAGTTTAGGTCAGAATTTGTGTTTTTGTACCTTTTTCCTGCTTGTGTAATAGGCCTATAGTTTGAGTTCATTGATATGTACTAATATAGCATATTACTTTCTTTTGTCCATTGACATTTTGTTAGACTAATTCTGATTTGAAAAAAATTGACTCTTCTATGTATTGATATGTAGTTACCAAAAGTACTATAAGGAAGAAAATAAAAGTATTATAGGGGAAAAAAAAAAAAAAAAAGAATAGATGCCAATTTTTATTTCAGTGTGATTTTTTCTTAAAAAGCAATATAGCAAGAAAACATAGCAGTGACCTATTTATTCAACAAATATTTATTGAACAACTCAATGCCAGCTTGTCATGTTTACTGGTAACTAGGTTTTTGGTTACTACACCTTGTAAATCTTTTCTCCTAGGCATGAAGGGATCTTCTGGAATACTGATAAATATCTCTTAAACTATGTGGGAGACGTAGTTACAGAAAAATTTTCATGTTGCTTTAATTCACTGGGGATTTACAATTTTTGTACTTTTCTATATACATTATAATTACTTTGGATTTTTTTTTTCTTAGAGAGAGAGAGAGAAATGGAGATGGAGAGAGAAAGAGAAACATCCATGAGAGAGAAACATCCATTGCCTGCCTACCACATGTCCCCTACTGGGGGTCAAGCTCACAACACCAAATCCCGGCATCTGCTCTGACCAGGAACTAAACCCATGACATCTATGCTCAATCCATTGAACACAATGGCCTGGCAGGATTGAATTTTTTTTTGTCTTTATGCTTTTCTATCTTTATTCTTCTCTTTGTTTTGCTTGTTGGTTTGTTTTTTGTAATCAGAAAACACTGAAGCTGGGACAGGTTTGGCTCAATGGATAGAGCGTTGGCTTGGGGACTGAAGGACCCCGGGTTCGATTCCGGTCAAGGGCATGTACCTTGGTTGCGGGCATATCCCCAGTAGGGGTTGTGCAAGAGGCAGCTGATTGATGACTCTCTCTCATTGATGTTTTGAACTCTCTATCTCTCTCCCTTCCACTCTGTACAAAAATCAATAAAATATATTTTAAAAAAGAAAACACTGAAGCAGTATTGTGTATAATTATTGCAATTTGGATGAACAAAAAATATCTTCTGCCACAAAGTTTGGGTGTGGACTCTTTCAGAGTTGAGAGAGAAATGAACTTTAAAAAGCTGACTTTACTTAGAACCAACAAGTTCTTTTATTTCTCCCAACCCTCATCATTTAGGAGCTGGCCTCTTCTCCACTCCTCAATTTTGAGTAGAAATCAGGGAAAAGAAAACAATTTCTTCTTAGTGGGCTACATGAGTTTTAGAAACATCAGGGGTCTCTTTGAAGATTTGACAAAAGGAGCTTTAGATTCGGGAACTTCGGCAAAACTAAGTTTGAACCAGGTCTGACGGCAATCTCCTTGGGCAAGTAATAGAAGATTCTGTAAATGTTGTAATTATTTGTCAGGATTAGTGCTTGTGCTGAAAAATATAATTGCCAAAGATACACACAGTCGGCATATATTCCCCCAATATACATTGCAACGCAGTTTAGACTGCCAACGAGGCCCCATCATGTGTCTTCTGTACAGTGCTCATTAACTCATCAAATTAACTGGAGCTTTAATCCTGTCATTTTAAAACCATTTAAGCGTCCACCTAAGGAGTGACATACGTAGTCCAGTGCCTGGTACAGAGGAGGCCTTCGACAATTAACATGATAAGCCCACTATTGCTCTCACAAGTCTCCAGTGGAGGGTTCTTCCATCAGCCTTGAACTTTCTATGGACCTAGGTCTGGCTAGTAGCAGGCCTGAGATTGACTTATTATACTTGCAATTTCTTTCCTCCTTGATTTTAGCAATAAAATACTCTATTAAAATGAGTGGCTGGTGAAATTATATAAGTCAAGAGGATTCTTTTCCCGGGCCCTCTCAATCAGTCCCAGAACAGTCATCTGAGGGGAGTTGCTAGTAAGCTAGACCAGCATCTCTGTAAATTTCCTTGGGCAGTGACTGTGAAACCGCCCAAGCCACAGGATGCTTATCTTTTTAGTAAAGGAAAATATTTGCTCTGCCCACACCTAATTTAAAAGGGCTGATTTTATTTAGTACTATGTCACTTGGCTGCCTTCCAGGGTCTCTGTGAATATTCTGGGGAGAAACGGGTGGGGAATATGCTTCATTTCATTTCTCAAGCTCGCATGAAACAGCAAATGGCAGAAACAGCAGTCTGAAATGTTGGAGATAATTGCTGTTTAATTCTGGATTTGATGAGTTAATGAGCACTGTACAGAAGGCATATGATGGGGCCTCATTTGCAGCCTAAACTGCATTGCAGTGTGTATTGGGGGAATATATGCCGACTGTGTGTATCTTTGGAAATTACATTTTTCAGCACAAGCACTAATCCTGCCAAATAATTACAACATTTACAGAAATCTGATGCAATCCATCTTTTGAAAAGGCTTTTCTGTATTTAGGCTGATAAAACATGAAACAGTTGGTGAAGACTAAACAAAAATCTATGGATCTTGATTTTGGGAGCACGTCACGTTCTTTCTAGGCTGTGCAATGGGATGACTGGTGAAAGCTTCCAGAGGTTGCTGGGCCCTTTGAATTGGAGATAGCAACATGGTCTAGGTTCCTCTGCCTTCCTGAATAGACTTCTTTCTCACTAAGAACTGGCACCAGACCTGGTCCTGTGCACTTGAAATGCAAGGTGTTCAAAGGCACAGTCTCTTCCCTGTGCTGCCGTTCTTGCCTTTCAGCTAAACCTGAAAGTTAATAGAGAGATTCAAGGCATCTTAGTTGAATAGCCTTTCTCCTGTGAGAGGTTTACTACGGGGGTGAGCTGAAAGGCAATGAACAAGATGCTATAAATGTAAATTTTTGTTTTCAAGACTCGGTGTTTTAGTTTGGGTCCCCCCAGATGAGGCCCCTGAAACAAAGATTAGATGCCATTAGTTTATTTGGGAGGTTCAGGGAACACTGGCCAGGTAATGAAGAAGTAATATGGGGAATGTGGTCAATACCAGGTGAACTAGGCTAATGAACCTGTGGGTAGCTGGAGCTTAACCTCAGAAATCGTGTAGCACACATCCCTCCGGATTGTCCCAGCTGAGAGAGGCAAGGGACCTGGGTACTGCTATCACTGACCTACTGGTATTATGTGCTTCTGTATTTACTATTGTTTTGTTATTTCTTGGTGGATCAACTTTAAACATTATCCATTAACTTCCATCCATGAAACCAATAATTTACCTCACTTAGATACCTCTGGAAATAATCACTTCCCCTTTCTGGGTTTGCCTTCTAATCATTTTAATGGTAGTTTGGGAGTAATAATTTAATTCATCAGTCTCGTTTTTGTGCCCTGCTTAAGACTTTCTCTATGTCAAGGTCATGAGATAGTCTTCCATTTTATCTTCTGAGAATTGTATCGTTTTGTCTTTTTATTTTTAGAACCACAATCTAATTGATTTTTAACATGGTGTTAAAATAACAGAATAAATTTACATTTTCTGAATGAAAGTATATAATAGCATAATAACCAACGAAGGGCTCACTTTTATAATATATTAAAAAATAAATCAACAAGAAAAATATTATCCAACAAAACATGCAAGAATGTTGAAAAAAGACTGCAGATAAGGATATTCAAATGACCAATCAATGTTTTTAAAAATTGCCGAAACCGGTTTGGCTCAATGGATAGAGCGTCAGCTTGGGGACTGAAAGGTCCCAGGTTGGATTCTGCTCAAGGGCATGTACCTTGGTTGTGGGCACATCCCCAGTAAGGGGTGTGCAGGAGGCAGCTGATCGATGTTTCTCTCTCATCAATGTTTCCAACTCTCTATTCCTCTCTCTTCCTCTCTGTAAAAAATTTAAAAATATATATTTTTTTTAAAAATTGAACTGATTTCTTACACTTTACACCAAACAGCTATTGCCCTTAAAACCCTTCCTCAGCCCCCACCTTAGGTTCTGCTTCCTCAGTTCACCCAGATTAGGTTCTGATTAATTGGTTTCTATACCATTCAGCTTCAAAAACTCTGCCTCCTAGGAAGCCATTGGCTCCTGTCACTTCATCCAGATTTGGTTCTGATTGATGGGCTTCTATACCAGTCAGTGTCAAAAGCTCCACCTTCTAGGAAGCCGTTGGCTCTTCACACTTCACCCAGATTTGGTTCTGATTGGTTTGTTTCTATGCCAGTTAGCATCTCTGGGCCTATCAATGGACCTGATCAGAGAGGCGGGGCTGATCAGCAGCCCCAGAGGAAGCACAAGAGAAAGAGAGGCAAGGCTGCTGGCCAGGCCTGGAGTGAAAGAGAGAGGCAAGTCGAAACTGGTTTGGCTCAGTGGTAGAGCGTCGGTCTGTGGACTGAAAGGTCCCAGGTTCAATTCCGGTCAAGGGCATGTACCTTGGTTGCGGGCACATCCCCGGTAGGGGGTGTGCAAGAGGCAGCTGGTCGATGTTTCTCTCTCATCGACGTTTCTAGCTCTCTATCTCTCTCCCTTCCTCTCTGTGGAAAATCAATAAAAATATATTTTAAAAAAAAAAGAAAGAAAGAAAGAAAGAGAGAGGCAAGTGCTGATCAACAGCTGCCATGGAGGCTACAGATCAGACCCTGTTTCTCTCCAGGTAAGCCAGCACTGACTTCCAGTTGGTGGAGCCTTCAGTCATTTTGGATGTTATGGACCCTGGGTTTTTATATATTAGGATATGTTTCTCTGGAGGAAATTGTTTGCTTCCTGAAAGAGTAATTGTGGACATATCTTGGAAGGGGAAGCATGACTATTAGCATGCATTGAGCTGAGTTGACTGGTTTCAAATCCTAAGGGCAGTTGAGGGGGTGATACATGGACTTCCACCTCATGATCCCAAGATGGCTGCTGCAGCTTCAAGCACCACCCCCTCACAGTGTGTTTTCTAATGTGAGAAATCATGGAGGTGGCCGAGACAGTGAAAGTGAAAGAGAGCTCTTTGTGAGTACTTATCTCCTTCTTTCATGGAGAGAGAATGTCCCCAGCTGACTTTTCCTTAGAACTCCCTGGGTCGCATGTCATCCCTGAGTGCAGAGGAGGCTGGGAGTATAAGCACTTGGGGAAAAGGCAAGAGAAGAAGGTCATAGGAACAGTCATTGGGTAGCCAAGCAGTAATGTTTGCCATAGGGAGTGTCCCACGTATTCTTCATGTGTTAGTTTCATATTGCTGCTGTCACAAATTACCAGACTAGTGGTTAAAACAACACACAGATCTGGAGGTCACATGTCCAAAACAGGTAGAATCAAGGCGTCAGTGTGGCTGTGTTCCTTTTGGAAGCTCTGGGAGGAAACCCACTTCTAGCTTCTGCAAGCTGCCTTCCTCCATGATTTAAGGCCCCTTCCAGAGCATCTGACTCTGGCTCCCACTTCCGTCCTCACATCTTCTTCTCTGGTCTAAACTTTTGCTCCCTCTTCCAATTTTTAAAAAAAAAACATTTTATTGATTTTTTTACAGAAAGGAAGAGAGGGATAGAGAGTTAGAAACATCGATGAGAGAGAATCATCTACCAGTTTCCTCCCACACACCCCTTCCCCCCTGACTGGGGATGTGCTCGCAACCAAGGTACATGCCCCTGACCAGAATCGAACCTGAGACCTTTCAGTCTGCAGGCCAACGCTCTATCCACTGAGCCAAACCGGTCTCGGCACTCTTCCAATTTTTAATAATCCTCCTGATTACTGTGAGTCCACCAGGATAATCCAGCACAATCTCCCTGTCTAATCACTTCTGCAAAGCCCCCTTTCCATGTAAGGTAACATAGTCACAGGTTCTGGGGATCAGGATGTGGACACCTGTGGGGACCCATTATTCAGCCTACCACATCCCACATGGATCCTTGCAAACCTCTTCTTTCTGAACACAGACTAATGGCTCCTGGAGGAAGGCTGGAAACTAAATGAAACTGGCAGACTCACCAGACACTTGATGCATCTACCTACTTAAATGTCAGTGGTTAACATTCAAAAGGTTAGCTCAGGCCATTGTCCACCTCAGAAAGTTCTCCACCCAGTTCTTGAGAGGAGATACACAAAATAAATTGGGATTGGGGAGTGGGGGTGGGGGGAGTTAGGGGGGGAGTTGGGGGATTGTCATTCCTGGGTTGAGGGAAATACTGGTTTTTAGACTATCCAACAGCGCCCCCCAGTGCCCAGAAACCGCCAAGAGGAAAGGAGATGCTAATACTTGGCCAAATGCAGAATATTTAACCCAATGGGTTCAGCTTTGCTGTGTCTCAGAATTAGGAGGCAAGGGTGCCCAAGCCCTAACCTCAGAGATTAGATCCAAATGATCTAAGGCTAGGCCCAGACATAAGCAGCTTAACCCCCAAGTGATTGTCTGTTCAGCTGAAACCCCTGAGTTCAGCCTAGCAATAAGTATGCTCTGAAAGGCTACTAGACCCTGGGTTTTTGAAAATAAATATGACGGGGTTCCTCCTCTCAAATAGCTCCCAGCCTTGATAGACTATAAGAGCTGGAAGAGATGTTGGCCACAACTAACTGTGTGATGTAAAGCAAATTACCAAATCTCTCTGTGCCTGATTCCTCATCTGTAGGAATGAAGGTAATAAGAGTCCCTGCCTGACAGGGTTGCTAAGAGAGTTAAATGATATAATAATGTTCATAATGCACTTAGTAGGGTGTCTGGCACACAAGTATTAAGAGTTCCTAGCAAGTGCCAGGGACATAAAATGCATGATCCACTTGCTGCCACCCCCATTCCTCAGGGAAGAAATAGCTGATCTGAATGACCTTTTCTACTGCATGTGGACAGAGCTTCTGAATTCTTCTCAGTCTACTTCTCCACTAGGCAGGGAGTTGGAGATCCAAGATGCCATGCAAATTCCCTCTACATTTTTTTAAAGGAAACCGAGGCTCAGGGAGGCCAGGTTCATTGGATGAGCCAATGCAGAACTGGGAGGAGAGTCTAAATTTTCAGGAAGTAGTTACTGAAGGATCCTTGCCTGGCAGGATCAACGTGAAGTTCTCTGAGATACACCAGATACCATCAAACCATTAGCAAACGGCAGGTGTTAGGGCTCTGTTAGGGAAAGTGGTTTTAATCCCTGGGTGTGCTGTAGCATATAGCAGAAACACCTGACACGTTAGGCAGGGTATCTAACTTTTATGCTTTTAAGTTACTTCTGTGCATATGGCTTTTAAGCAGTCACCAGTTTGCTGGGCTCTCTCTAACTCAGCTACAGCCTGCCATGCTCGCAGGCTCCTTCTGCTCAGGGCTCCTGGCTATTCCTGTCTTCTCGCCCTGCTGTTTCCTGGATGTTGTGACCTCAGAGTTCCTTTGTGGGCCAGACACCCAATCACACCTAGGGATTAAAACCACTCTCACTAACAGAGCCCTGACACCTGTCGTTTGCTAATGGTTTGATTGTATCTGATGTATCGCAGATAACCTCAAGTTGATCCTGCCAGGCAAGGATTTTTTTAGCCCCATGGTAGAGATTTAAAAACTGAGGCTTCAAGAAGTTTAGTGTTTAGCCCAAGCTGAAGTTACTAAGAAGCAAAAGAGGATTCAAAGCCAGGGCTGATTCCAAAGAGCTTAACCATTGCAGCTTACCTTTTAGCTTTACATATCCACAGCTTCATGAAGCAGATTCATTACACGGAAAGGGGGCTTTGCAGATGTGATTAGACAGGGAGATTGTGCTGGATTATCCTGGTGGACATGCTCCTAAAGCCCCAGTGCTTCTCCCTCCATCATAACATTTACTACGTTACATTGAATTTGTCCTGCCCACTTAAGGGTCTCTCCCATAAGACTCAGATCCTTCAGCAACTACCCCCTGGCACGCACACATGCGTGGCATACACACCTTCTCTACCTGTATCCTACTCATCTTTCATTTTTATGCTTATAAGTTACTTCTCCTCAAGGTACCCTGCCTAACCTGTCAGGTGTTTCTGCTATATGCACCAGAATCAGCCTGGATCCCTTGTCTTAACAATTGTCAATACAGTGCAATTAATCTAGTTATTGTAAATCCTCATAATATGTGAAAATTAAGAAACTGACAAATACTGCAGGATCTCACTTATATGTGGAATCGAAAATAGTCAAATTCATAGTAACAGAGAGTAGGGTGGTAGTTACCAGGGGCTGGCAGAAGGGCAAATGGAGAGATGTTGGTCAAAAGGCACAAACTTTCATTTAAAGGATGAATACAATCTGGAGTCCTAGTGTACAGCATGGTGACTCTAGTTAATAACAATGTATTAAATACTTTAAATTTGCCAAGAAGATAACTCTATAAAGTGTTCTCACTCCACACGCATAAAAATAGTAGCTATGAGCTTAGCTGGTTTGGCTCAGTAGATAGAGCATCAGCCTTTGGACTGAAGGATCCCAGAGCATCAGCCTTTGGACTGAAGGGTTCCAGGTTCAATTCCGGTCAGGGGCACATACACAGGTTGTGGGCTCCATTCCCAGTGTGGGGGTATGCAGGAAGCAGCCAATCAATGATTCTCTCTCATCATTGATGTTTCTAACTCTCTCTCCCTCTCCCTTTTCTCTGAAATTAATAAAAATATATTTTTAAAAAAGAAAATCCTTAGTACATAGAATTCATAGATGTACAGTGGAGAGGGGAGGAAGATCTGGGGGAGATAATAGATCAACCGAAGGACTTGTGTACATCCATATAAGTACAACCAATGGACTTAAAACTCTGGGGAGGGAGGGTATATATGGGAAGGAGGGAGGGGGGCAAAAAAAATCAATAAAAAATCAATAAAAAAAAGAATTCATAGATGGAATGATTTCAATCTTAAAAAAAAATAAAAATAGCTATGTGAGGTGACAGGTATGCTAACTAGCTTAATTTAGTGATCATTTCACAATATATGCATATATCAAAACATGATATACACCTAAAGTACAATTTTTATTTTTTTCAATGATTCCTCAATAAAGTTGGGAGGCAGAAAAGAAACACTAAGCCAAAACCGGTTTGGCTCAGTGGATAGAGAGCGTCGATCTGCGGACTGAAGGGTCCCAGTTTAGGTTCCGGTCAAGGGCACGTACCTGAGTTGCAGGTACATTCCCAGTAGGAGGTGTGCCAGAGGCAGCTGATCTATGATTCTCTCTCATCGATGTTTCTAACTTTCTATCCCTCTCCTTTCTTCTCTGTAAAAAAATCGATAAAATACATATTTTTTTTAAAAAAGAAACACTAAGTTTTTCTTAGTAATAACCACTGCCATTTATTGAGCTTTATGCCAGGCACTCAGTATACTAACTACTATATATGTAATCTACTATATATGTACAGCATATGTAATCTCATTTAATAATTACTCCAAGTCTCTTGAGTTATTATTATCACCTATGGAAGATAGGGGTGGGAGGCAGCAGCGAATGAGTTCAGAGAGGTTAAGTGACCTGCTCAAAACTATGTAGATATATATGTGGCAAAACCAGAATCTGGACCAGTTCTGGAGTTTGTGGACCCTCAGCTATATGGCTTGGAGCAGCTCAAATTACCCTCACTGCCTTGTTCAAGAGCCAGCGCCCCCACCCCACCCCCATCCACCAGAACTAGTGCAAGCCTGGAAAGTGGCCGTCCCTCCTCTTCCTACTGTGGATTCAAACTACTATTGTAGAAAAGTTACCATGTTGTGAATGGTTAATGGGACTCCGTCATCAGAAGTTGTTGATGAATAACCAAGTATTCTCAAAAATTGGCCTGAAAGAGATCACATGTTGAAGATAGTAAAAGACAAGGTGTTTGGGGGCTTGTTCTCAGTTCAAAAACTTGAGAAGGAACTGCTGAAGCAAACCCTACCTATGCATTCACCTCCCATTCGAATCTGGGCTTGATGGGAAATGAGATGGTTTTGTTCCTTGCTGTCTCTCCAGAACCTGGAAAAGTTCCTGACATGAAGTAGGTGCTCAAGAAAACCACCGCTAAATGAGTGAGTGGACTCACATTACCCCAGATCATGGCCGCACAGGAATGGGGGTAGAGATCATGGGTGACCCACAATCACCATTAAAAGTTGTCCAAATATGGCACAAAAAATTGTTTAATATAAATTTAAAAGGTCAGCTGAAACCGGTTTGGCTCAGTGGATAGAGCGTCGGCTTGTGGACTGAAAGGTCCCAGGTTCGATTCTGGTCAAGGGCATGTACCTTAGTTGCAGGCACATCCCCAGTAGGGGGTGTGCAAGAAGCAGCTGGTTGATGATTCTCTCTCATCAATGTTTCTAACTCTCTATCCCTCTCTCTTCCTCTCTGTAAAAACTCAATAATATATATATTTTTTTTTTAAATTTTAAAGGTCAAAATTACATATACTTTTTAGGAACAATTTTATCCCTTTTCCTTGTATCCTCCCCATCAAGATAATGAAAATGGTTCAGTATAAACAATTTTCACAATATTCTCTTTCACATCATTCCTAACCATAACAATAATATGATATAAAATATACATGTAATTGATGCACAATATGTCACCTCAATTGATGAAAAACAGCTAACAGGTTGCTACCACGTTTTTTGGTGAAAGGGCCAGATTTTCAGTGAAAGGACAGAGGAGCAAGAGTATGGTAGCAAAGAGGCCAGGCGGGGGCTCAGAAGAAGGAACCGAGAGTGGCGCGGAGGTGGGGCTGCAGGCAGAGAAGGGAATTTCTGGCAGGTGGCCGTTTAGAAAAGGTTTCGGGGTGGGGATGGGGGTGTCTAGGAGGAGGGCAGGTGGAGCATTCTCATTAGTTCCCCAGGACCCAGCCACTCTGCTCTGCTGCTCTGCCTCCCATGGGCTAATTTGTGGCTTTTTAATTTTTTTCCTAAATGCTCTGACTTATTTTTATTTTGAATTGTGGTTTTTCTGCAAAACAATTAATCTACCCCTTTCTTTCATTATGTAAACAAACCAATGACCTCAAGAATGCAAAGGAGCTAAGAACAGGTCTCGCCTGAAGGATGTCAGGGAAAGGGAGATGGCCATCTGATGGTTAGTGCAGCCTGTCTACATTTGATTAAACCACCTCTGGAAGCTCCATTCAGTCCTGACAGTAGATGACAATGAACATGCTGCAGGGGCCAGGAAGTGACACTTTATCACAGCTGTGCTCATGTCCACAAGAGGGCAGCAGTGCATATGGCCAGAACCAAAATCCTTCTACTAGCATTAAGGGACAGGAATGGTAAGATCCAGAGTCAGGGAGCCAAGGGTCAATACACTTACACACACTCACATGCACACACATGTACATATGCATACACATATATGTATGAACACACACTCAGGTTACAGATGGGGCACTGAGCCCAGAGAGGACTCGCCTATGCTCTCACAGAACCAGACCTGCTTCCCTGCATCAGTGGTTCTGTGTGAAGCTCCTGGTAATGCCATGCCGGGTCCCACCAAACCCAGTGGTCAGACTCTCCGGGCGGGGCTCAGACATCAGCAGTGTTTAAAGCACCCTAGGGTGAAGGAGCCCTGCTCATTGCTGCCTCTTGACACAATGGATGCAAAAGAAAGAAAATGCGAGTCTTGACACTAAATGGGAAAAAAAAGGCAAAGGAATAGGCATTATATTGAGCAAATGTATATGAAACAGTATATAATTCAAAGTCCCAGCAGAAAGCTGATGTCTCCCTCAAATTGGGTGGCTAAGGCATTAATAAAGGAATTACAAAAGTATCACCAGGGAGTGGAGAAACCACACACACACCACACACACCACACACAAAACAAAAACATAAAAAACAGTGGGAATACCTATAGAGACATTTGCACCTGGGTCAAAGGCAGAGATAATGGTTATCAGAACCTGGAGACAAAGCAGGCCACGAGGACCTGCCTCCTGAATGGAGCTGTGGCTCTCAGACAAGGCAGCCGAGGGAGACACTCTCCAGACCCGCTCCCCTCGCCCTCAGAGCTTCCTGCCAGTGGTTTCCGCTGAGCCGAACTCAACTGAAGCCAAAAGGCAAGGAGAGGGTCCCAGAGGTCAGCTTCTGGGATGGAGAGCAGATCTGGAGGTCAAGCAATAACACACCATTCAAGCACCTGAAGCTGAAGGAGCAGCACTTCTACAGACAGACACTGTCGGATGTAACACATCTTGATTTCAAATCTCTGTGGATGAGGAACAGATAATTCTTTGCTGGCTTGAATATAGTCTAGGGAGTGTCACTTCTAGGAAAACAAGAATAGGGTTTTAGCTGGAAAAAAAAAGAGGGATTTCTAAACAGTCTTGCTTCTTTCTCTCTCATATAGCAGTCAGCAACTTTTCTTAGAATTGAACAACAATAAAAAGTTTTCATCAAATTGCAATACAATAGGGTTGCGAACTTCCTAGCTGGAACTATAGGATCTCCTTTCTGAGGCTTAGAAAAAATTTAAATGTTTCTTATATTTATTATACAATATCTGCCTTTTCAGAGAAGCATCATAAATTATGTCAGTTTTAAGGTGGTTCCCTTATTTACCATCTTACAGGTGGGAAAGCACAAATACAGAGAAGTTAGACCATTCTCTGGAGGTCAGCAACAGAGCAGGGGAGAAAGGACAAGGCCAGGCCCACACCTCTGACCTCCTATGTCCCCTGCACTAGAGTGTTTACTGACCCTGGAGGTGGGGTCAAGGGTTCCCAGTTAAGAATTGAATTCACACTCTAACATGACCTCATGGGTGTCCTTGGGTCAGCCACTTCCTTCTTTGGGCTTCAGTTTCCCAGATCATAAATGAGAGCGTTGGATTAAAATTATAGTTTTCAAACATTTTTAGCAGGAAATCTTTTCCCAAATAAATCTTACATGGCAACCAACCCTATAATGGATCTAATGTCTCTGTTCATTTAAAGCAGCTTCCTCACCACGCTGTCACTGAAGCGTCGCAGGGAATTCTGGAGAACTTTTCAAAGTCCGTCCAGGTCTGTGTTCTGTGAAATATCAGTCCCGTGACAGAGGCATTCAGGGGAACCCCTTTCTCCCAAATCTAACACACTTAATCAGCAAAGCTCAACAGATTCCTTTAATGCAGCGACATTCAGGGCCTTTACTGCACTAACTTTTTGTCACATTCCGAGCTGGAGATGGAATACCAGTCCATAGTTGGGGGAGCGGTCATCTAGACAAGTGTTTCTCAATCTGTGTTACCCAATCCACAGTCAGAAATACAATTTACTGCCCAACACACACGCATGCACATGCACACGTACACAGAAACAAACATTTCACAAGACAATATTTATCTTTACCACACTCTGATACCGTCTAGTCCGTTTTATTTCCTTCTTTCAAATGTGCAACTTATGTTTACGAGCATACATGAGCCGGGACAGAGTGGCTCAGTGGTTGAGCATTGACCTATGAATCAGGAGGTCACAGTTCGATTCCCTGTGAGGGCACATGTTGGGTTGCAGCTCGATCCCCAATCTGTGGTGTGCAGAGGCATCCAATCAATGATTTTCTCTCTCTCTCTCTCTCTCTCTCTCTCTCTCTCTCTCTCTCTCTCTCTCCCTCCCTGCCTCCCTCCCTCCCCTTTCTTTCTGTAATCAATAATAAAATATACATATATATTTTAAAAAGAGCACACATGAATATGTCTGTGTGTATCACTGGATCATGATGTAAAATTGGTTTCTCACTGTAGGCTGTAGTCAAAAGTGTTTGAAAACTACTGTCTTGGCAACTCAGCTCCATGACTCCAGCAGTGCAGGCTGCTTGCTTATAGGTCTTAGGGACACACATTAACTGATCCTTTTTAGGGCTTAAAACATGGAGCCTCTGTACCTCTTCTCACAGCTGAGTTGGGCCCGCGACTGTGGACTGATGGAATGAAGAACGCTGGCACTGCCCTTGTCTGGGAGGTACAGCTCAGGGACACAGAGGGAGTTTGTCTCAAAGGCTGCCAATCCCACCTCATTCACAGGCGATAAATTCATCTCGCCTCCCTGGCCTGCAGGCATCCCTCTCAGCCTGCGGGCCTGCCAGCCGCTTCTACAAGGGGTTAGTGTCAGATCTGGGCAGCTCTCCCTGCCTGGTGCAATGGGCATTCAGGTCGCCTGTGAGAATCGGAAATGAAGTCACAAGTATCAGTTGAAAAACAACATTCCACACCTCCCCTCCCCCCATAACCCTATGTGCTTCCTCCCTGTTCCCATCCTCACCCTCAAGGGAACCCAGAAATATATTTTGTGATGTACATTAATCGTGGGAAAGGGCGCTGGCTAGCCTGGCCATTATGTATGTGAAGGTCATTAGAGGTCATCACTCTCCACTCTCCCTCATCCCATCTCCTTATTTCTTATGCTGAAAGGACTGCCTTTCCAGTTGGCCACCCTGAACAACAGGATCAGGACAGGAGGAAGGACAGGAAAAAAATCCTAGCTTGTCCCAGGCAGCACTCTGAGTACCTTACATCATAATCTTAGGCTATTCCCCTTTTTATATGGATGAGGAAAATGAGGCTTAGAGAGGTTGTCTAGTTTCTAAGTTCAAAACCCACTAAGCCATGAAGAAGAGGGAGGTACTAGGAATAGCAGATCAAACTTGAGTGAGTCCAGGGATGCCTCAGGCTTAGGCACAAAGGCCAGCCAGCTGCCCACAGAATGAAGACCCAGGGAGTCTATGTGTGGACAGTTGAATATAGGCACAATGTGAGCTTGGGAACTGAACACTAATGATGGTAACATGCTGTTGGGCACTCATTTTTCAACCACACAGACTCAGGATTCTTTTTTTTTTTTTTTTAATTGACAACTTTTTAGAGCATTTATAGGCTTACAGTAAAATTTAACAGAAGTACAGAGTTCCCATATACCCCTGCCCACCGCCAATCTCCCAACCCCCACAACTTACCTCATCCACTTCATCAATATTCCCCATCATAATGGTACATATGTTGCAATTGATGAACTTATACTGACACATCATTATCACATAAAGTCTATAGTTTATATGAAGATTCATGTTAGTGTTGTACATTTGGTGGGTTTTGACATTTTGACAAATATATAATGACATGTATTCACCACTATAGTATCAGAATAGTTTCACTGGCCTAAAGTCTTTCTACCTATTTGTCCTTCCCTTCTTGCCCCTGAATCCTTAATGACCACCAATATTTTTAGTAATGAAATTGCATATGTTTTAAACTCTCCAAAAGCAACTATCCAGACCCAGATGTTTTCACTGGACAATTCTAACAAATGCTTAAAGAAGAATTAACAGTAGTTCTACACAACCAGACAAAGACAATACCAAAAAAAAAAGAAAAAACTACACACCAATATTCATCATGAATACAATGTAAAAATCCTTAACAAATTATTAGTAAATATAATTTAGTAACATATAAAAAAGAATTATATACCTTGACCAAGTAAAATTTATTTTAGAAATGCAAGGTTGGTTCAATACTCAAAAATCTACTTTGTTAGGCTAAAGAAGAAAAATCACATGATCATATCAATCAAGAAAAAAAATATTTTTACAAAATTCAACATTTCTTCATGATAAAAAACAAAAGATACCCTTTCAGAAAACTAGGAATAGAAGAAAACTTCATATCAAGAGAAATTTAAAAAACCTGCAGCTAACATTATACTTTATGGTGAAATGATGCACACTTTTACCACTCTTATTCAACACTAGAGGCCCGGTGCATGAATTTGTGCACCAGTGGGGGTCACTAGTCCTGGCCTGCGGATCGGGCCGAAACTGGCTCCCCGAAGGGGTCCCGGATTGCGAGAGGGTGCAGGCCAGGCCAAAGGACCCCACCAGTGCATGATCAGTGCTTGGGAGGGATACGGGAGGTTGGCCAACCAAGGAGGGACAGTGGGAGGGCTCCAGGGCATGTCCAGCAATCTTGCTCGGTCCCGATCAGCTGGACCCTAGCACCAAGCTAACCTACCAGTCAGAGTGTCTGCCGCCTGGTGGTCAGTGCACGTCATAGCGAGCAGTTGGGCGGCTTTAGCATATCATTAGCATGTTATGCTTTGATTGGTGGAATGTCCAACCAGACAACCAGACACTTAGAATATTAGGTTTTTATTATATAGGCTCATGCTGAAAATTTTAGCCAGTGTAATAAGGGGGAGAGGGGAGGGAAATAAAAGGCTTATAGATAGAAAAGCAAGAAGCAAAACTGTTGCCATTCACAGATATCATAATTGTCTAAGTAGAAAATCTCAAGGAACCATCAAAAGACTTATTATTTTTATTTTTTTAAATATATTTTATTGATTTTTTTTACAGAGAGGAAGGGAGAGGGACAGAGAGTTAGAAACATTGACAAGAGAAAAACATTGATCAGCTGCCTCTTGCACACTTCCCACTGGGGATGTGCCGCAACCAAGGTACATGCCCTTGACCGGAATCAAACTGGGACCCTTTAGTCCGCAGGCTGATATTCTATCCACTAAGCCAAACCAGTTAGGGCAACCAAAAGACTTTTTAAAACTAGAACTAAAATATGAGTTCAGGAAGGTCATAAAACGTAAGAAAATATACCAAAATCATATATATTTATATAAACTAGCAAGTTTAAAATATAATTCTACTTATAATCACTCAAAAAATGAAACATTTAGGTTTAAATCTAACAAAACATGCTTAAAACTTGTATTCTGATCATTAAAAAATGATGATGAAATAAAACTATAGAAAGACACAATGTTCATGATTGAAAAACATACAGAGAATTTAGAGAAGTTTAATTCTAAAATTTGTATGGAAAGCAAAAGAACTAGAAAAACTAAAATTTAAAAAAATAGAATAATATGAGAGGAATCAGACTACTGACTTATTTTATAGCTACAATAATCAGGACTGTGTGATATTGGCAGAGGGATGGATACATAGATCAATAGAACAAAATAAAGAAGGCAAAAATAGACACATATAAATACACCCAAATGCCAAAGTCATCCACGGAGAAAAAATAGTCCTTTCAACACATGGTGCTGGAGTAATTAAACATCCAAAGGTGATGGGGGAATGAACTCCGAACCAAGTCTCAAAAATTTTATTAAAAAATTAAATTATAAATAGATTGAAGATTTTAATATAAAACGTTAAGCTATAAAACTTGAGGTGACAGAACATAGGAGAAAATCTTCAAGATTCATAAAAGAAAAAAATGGATAAATGTACCTTATCAATTTTAAAAACGTCTGCTATGAGAAAGACCCAGTGAAGAAGGTGAAAAGACAAACTCCAGACTGGGAGAAAATGTTTGAACCACATTGTCTCACAAAGGGCTAGAATATACAAACAATGCTCAAAAATTGAAGTCAATTAGTAAGTGGCAAAAAGATATGTAGAGCTCTGACCAGTTTGGCTCAGTGGATAGAGTGTCGGCCTGCGGATTGAAGGGTCTCAAGTTTGATTCCAGTCAAGGGCATGTACCTTGGTTTCAGGCACATTCCCAGTAGGGGCTGTTCAGGAGGCAGCTGATTCACACTTCTCTCATTGATGTTTCTCTCTGTCCCTCTCCATTTCTTTCTGTAAAAAATCAATAAAATATATATTTTTTAAAAGATATGTAGAAATAGTCCACTGAATATTTCATAGAAGAGGAAATAATAAGCATAACCTATATAATTAGTAGGTAATATGCAAATTGACCATCACTCCAACACACAAGATGGCCATCCCCATGTGAACACAAGATGTCTGCCAATTGGGCCAGCAGGGGAGCAGTTAGGTGTCGATCAGGCAGGCAGGGGAGTGATTAGGGGGTGATCAGGATGGCAGGCGGAAGCAGTTAGGCAGGCAGGCAGACAGGTGATCGGTTGGGAGCCAGCAATCCTGGATTGTGAGAGGTATATGTTCTGGATTGGAGAGGGGGCAGGCTGGGCCAAGGAACCCCTTCCTGCAGCCCCCATGCACGAATTTCATGTACTGGTTCTCTAGTGAAAATATAAATAAGCATATGAAAAGATAATGAACATCATTAGCTATGAGATGCAAATTAAATGCACAGTGAGATATTTCTTCAAATCTATTTGAATGCTAAAATTAAAAAATAGTGATAACACCAATGCTGGTAAAGACTTGGGGAAACTGGCTCACGTCACATAAAATTGGTCAGAATGTAAAATAGTACATTCACTCTGAAAAACAGTTCAGCCATTTTTTAAAAATTAAACACAAAACTATCATATGAACCAAGAGTAGCATGCCTGGGAATTTATTCTAGAAAAATGAAAATTTGTGCTCATGTAGAAACCTATACACACATGTGTTGTTGTTTTTTGTTTGTTTGTTTGTTTGTTTTTAATATATTTTATTGGTTTTTTACAGAGAGGAAAAGAGAGGGATAGAGAGCTAGAAACATGGATGAGAGAGTAACATTGACTAGCTGCCTCCTGCACACCCCCTACCGGGGATGTGCCCACAACCAATGTACATGCCCTTGACTGGAATCGAACCTGGGACCCCTCAGTCAACAAATCAACTCTCTATCCACTGAGCCAAACCGGCTTCAGCTATACATATGTTTTGTTGTTGTTGTTGTTGTTTTTTGTTTGTTTTTTTTTGTTTGTTTTTTTTAGCAGCTTTACTTGTAATAGTCAAAAATTAGAAACAACCCAGATGTCATTCCAAATGTTCTCCAGATGCCACCAGCACCACAGTAATGACCTTCCATGTGCCATGTCTTCCTGTCCGCACCTGAGAGCTTGGCAGGCCCTGCTGGATGCCTGCCCATAGTCCATCCTCGCCTTCTAAGGTTACTTCAATGAATGAGACAGACGTGACCCCTGCCATCATAGAATCACAGTTTTGCGAGAGACAAGTAAACAAATATATGTAATTGCCCTCTCTAGTAATGTGTTGTTGTTATAAACCCCTATTTATAACTGTTATTATAACCCAGAAAGATGCCAAACTCAGTTGCTGGCTTCACCATTTTGCACAGAGGACCCTAAGATTGTTTTATGTTTTTATGTAAAACTCATCACAAAATTTTCCAAAGGATGAGGTGGTAGCCCAGGAACTCTAATTAAATCTGTCTGACTTAATTAGAAATCCGAATGCTGCTGAGGTTCCCTGATCAGTGGAGCAAGAAACAGTTTTCCCAATTTAATTATTTTTGCAAAAAGGCTAACTTTTCACCTTCTTTTTGGATCCTTGTTTTAGTGAGTCCATAGAATAAGTTATTAAGGGCCCACACACCAGAGTCAGATAATTCCAGTTTCCCCACTTCCTCCCAGTAAGTAAGCTTTACTTCACCTCCTTAAGCCTCAGTTTCCTCTCCTCTACAAAGAGACTTTATGAAAGTACCCACCTAATAAGGAAATTGTATAGATTAAATGAAATAAATATCAAAGCACTCAGCACCAAGTGCATAGCAATTTCTCTATTCTTTACAGGATAATTTAAATTAGCCCAGCTGATTCTTAGAAGTACAAATCAAAGAGTGCAAACATTTCTAAATCTTGAAACATACTACAAAATTATTTTCTAAGAATAGCTGGGCTAATCTATTATACATGCCCGCCAGCTGTGTAGAGAATATCTGTTTTTTGCTGGCTTTGTGTGCTCTAATTTTAAAGTCTTTGTAATTTGATAGATAAAAATGTACATATTCCTCTCCTTTGTGTTTGATGATCAGCAAGACTGAATGATTTTTGTAAATGTCTGTTAGCTGTTTATATTTCCCTCTCAGTGGATTGTTGATTAATATTCTTTACCTATATTATATCACAATCAGGTTCTTAATTTTTAAAAAAATATATTTTATTGATTTTTTTACAGGGAGGAAGAGTGAGGGATAGAGAGTTAGAAACACTGATGAGAGAGAATCATCGATCAGCTGCCTCTTGCACACCCCCTACTGAGGATGTGCCCGCAAACAAGGAACATGCCCTTGACCGGAATTGAACCTGGGACCTTTCTGTCTGCAGGCCTACGCTCTATCCACTGAGCCAAACCGGTTTCGGCCAGGGTCCTACTTTTTATTGATTTGTAGGAATTCTTTATATATTAAGGATGTAAATTCTTTGTTGGCAGTGCGAAATTTAATAAATATGTTTGGGAGGGGTGAGAGCAGCTCTAATGCTTTGTCACCAGAATGGTGAGTGATGTTCATGCATTGATGTCTGTGACCTTCAAGTCTTTTTATTCTTTATGGGTGGCAGGGCTACCATTTCTATATTTTTACTTTTATTTTTTATTTTTATTTTTTAACTACCTATACATAATTTCCATCCTTCCTAGCCCTGAAAATACAACTTCTGCTTACTATTTCTAGGGTGGATATAGTGGCTCCTGCTGGTGCCTCTCTTCCTGCCCAGTGAACCTGGGTATTGCTGACTAACTTCTGCTTGCCTCTTCTAGACAGGATTGCCCTGGACCAAACAAGAACACACACACCAGAGAGACAGCATCATGCCCTCCTCCACCCCACCTGTTCACAAACCTCAGCCAATAACTGCCTGGCATTTGGGCACAAAAGGCCCACTCCCTTCCTCTGCTATGAGACTAGCCCTGTGGCACAATCCGTGCTACAGAGCTTCCCTCCCTTTCCTCCCTTCCTTCCCCCACACCCCTCCCCCCTGGAGTAGTCTGGGGCCCACGCTCCTGTTCAGTCTCTCTCCCCTGCTTTGGGCCACTTCCCTCTCTCCACTTCTCATCTCAGGCTTTGCTTCCAGGGATCCCAACCTCAGGCATCGGCTTTTCCAGGAATAAACATTTCTGTTTGTACCTCTCTTCCCCCAATCATTCTGAGTCATGGTTGTTTTTTTCTTGTTTGTTTGTTTCTTGTGGTCACTCTGAGTATGTAACTACTCACTTTTCCTGATGGCCGAGTAAAGCAAGTGGTGAGTGGTTTCAGAAGCTTGTCTAAGGTCATCCAGTACGTTGGTTAATATTTACTGAGACCCCTGAGGCAAAGTAACCTGAATGTGAACTTTTGGCCAATGGCAACTGGAACCATTGCTTGGCTCATGGTCCTGATGTACTGAAGTCTCACATCTCCTTGCCAACCAACCCCATGGTTATCGCCTTCTGACAGGAAAATGATTCATACCAGCCCAGCAGCTCCAATACAGAAGGTAATGAAAACATCTCACCCAGCAGCCCACGAGGCTGGGACACACCTGCACCATCATACGCAGTTAGAACTGGAGAATCGCCTAGCGTTCAGATGGGAAACCGGGCCCGGAAAAGGAAAATTGCTTATGGTAGTGATGCCATTGCAGGCCATTCTGGTTCGGGGGAGATATGGGCCTAACCATAAGTCCTTTGCCATTGATTCTTCCACGATCTCCTAATCTAGCAGCCCCCTTTCTCTTCCTTCTGTTAACGAAAAAAAACATTGAAACCTGTGAAGAATTTTTGTGAGTTTATTTGAGGCACACTGTCAACATATGCCGGGAAGCAGAACCTCAATGAATTGAGATAATGCTCCTAAGAATGGCGGGTTGCATTTCTATTTATACACTGCAATCAAAGGAGGGCCATAGGTGGGTTACATAAAATTTATTGGTGATGGATGACCGTAAGGAGGCAGGAGAAAGCAAAGCGGTGAGAAAACCCTGGGATTGGATAAAAAGTAAAGTGATGGACACATACTTAGGTGGGTGCATGAACAATTAACATAATAATGAAGAAATTTGAGTCATCTGTCCTGGCTGCCACCACATTTGGTTGTGCCCCAGGGGCTCCAAAAAAAGGGAAGTTACAAGTTAACCAGCCATCTCACAGATATGTTATCTTACAGGCAAAAAGGCTAATGGGCTCAGTAAAGAAGATCTAAATTGATCTTTGTCAGGGAAAATATCAGGCCTAAGACATAACTACCCACTATAACAAATTTGTAGTAAAATATTTAATTTCAAACCATCTTTTGTGGTTATTTTAGGTCTCTGAGTTTGCAAGACTGCCATGGAGGCCTTCCCTGAGGTTGTCAGGTTAGCATGTGGCTCCTTTCTTCCACATTTCCTTCCTCCCCCAGTTCAGCCCAGGGCTGGTTGGCCAGAAAGAGGCTCTTCTCCACCTCCTCACCACCTCTAGCTCCTCCCTTGCCCGCCTCCTTGGGTCCTGCACCCACGGTCTAGCTCTGCTGGAGAAATGGCACAGGCAGGCTGGTTTGTAGGCTCCCCGTCAGCTGACCTGGAGTTTGATAGGCGTCTAACTTGTAGTTGGCTCTCCCTCTTTATTCCCATCATTGCCTCGCCTCTAACACACATTCTCTGAACAACTTTTTTGAGAAAACAGAGGCAACAATGTGTGCACCCCTCAGCTTTCTCTCCTATTGCAAGAGAATTTACATCTGCACCCAGATTCTTCTTTCTTCCTGGCCCTTTTCCTTGTTACCCCATCAACTCCTGCTCCCTAGAGGCCCAAGCCCTTAAGATACATACTGTATTCTCTCCAGCATTCAATCTTGCTCTCACCTCTATTTTCAACATGCCTATGCACTTGCTCAAGCTCCTCCCATCCTAAAAACAAGCCAACCAACAAAATGCACTCTTGCTTAAAAACCCTTCACTCAAGAGTCAGCGGCCCAGAGGCCCGAGTAGGTCAGAGTGGTCCTTGCCTAGTCCCTGTCTCCTCCCCACCTCTACAGCTCCTGCTCCCCACCTCAGACTTGCTCTTCTGGTCATTCACTTGCTTGGAGTTTCCTGTGCGCATTAGGCCAGTGGTCGGGAAACTCATTAGTCAACAGAGCCAAACATCAACAATACAACGATTGAAATTTTTTTTGAGAGCCAAATTTTTTAAACTTAAACTAGCTAGGTAGGTACATTGTTATTAACTTAATTAGGGTACTCCTAAGCTGGCCTTTGCTAAAAACTCAAGGGGCCAAAGAGCCGCATGTAGCTCGCCAGCCGCAGTTTGCAGACCACTGCACTAGGCTATTTCTTGTCTGACAGTCGTTGTCAATGCAGAAGGCTTTCTCTGCTACAGTCTTTCTCTGCTGCCTTCTCTCTTGGTTCAGCTGCTTTTTCCTTCGGGAAGCCTGTGTGACAGCCTATGTCCCTCAACTGCCAAGCTAAGTGGAGCTCCTCTGCCTGAGCTTCCTGCTGTATGGACCACCACCAACCCACTTACTGAATCAGCAAAACTTCATCCCTGCCTTCGGGCCACAGCTGTGATTTACCACTGTTTGTATTGATCATTTAGCTGTATAAGTGCACCCTAACTTTCCTACCTATTATATTTGCCTCCTACTTTGATTATAAAATATATTTTAAAGGACATCTTTAGCTAGAGATGTTTGCCCCAGCACCCCCACTAACTAGCTTTTTTACTTCTACCTTGAACAGTTTTGTTTTGTTTTAATCTTCTCTGTGCCTTATTTTCCTCAATTGTTAAATGGGGATTAATAATTCCCACCTCAGCCCGGTCAGTGTGGCTCAGTGGTTGAGCGTCAACCTAGGAACCAGTAGGTCATGCTTTGATTCCTGGTCAGAGAACATGCCTGGGTTGCAGGCTTGATCCCCAGTGTAGACAGCCGATCAATGATTCTCATCATTGAGGTTTCTCTCTCTCCCTCCCTGCCCCCCCTTCCTCTCTGAAATAAAAATATATATTTTTTTAAATTCTTACTTCATACGGTTTCTGAGAGGATCAAATGAGATAAAAAAGGCAATGTGTTTAGAATGGAGTTTTGTTGGGTTGTGGTTGTGATTGCTGGTTTATTATTATCAAGATTTTCTCCCTGCTTTGACATTTCCTCTGACCATCAGGCTGTTATCTTGATTTGAATAACCCACAAGCATCTCAAATACATGATATGCAAGACTTTATTATCATCAAACACTATCTCCCCTTCTATTGTATCATCCACTAACCTCCTGCTGTGTCCATCTTTCAATCACTGCCAGTGCCAAACTCCTCCTCTCCCAAGTAAAGCCCAGGAGATGCCACCCATCCCAAGTTCCTTGAGTTAAGGAGGTTCCCAGGGCATAGGGCTGTGTTTAGAAACTGGTAATGTTCCAGGCAAACCAGGCCAAGCGGATCACCATCGGGCCTAACGTCTGAGAACTCAACCTCCTGAATCCATTTTCCCCATTCATTCCACTGCCAATGATAATGCCTTATCTAGTACTCCCTGCCTCCTGCCCGTGACTTCCTTGTATCCACTTTTGCCTGTCACCTCCCCTAGGGCTACTAGAGTGACCTACTGAAGTCTAATGGCATCCTTCTCATACTAAGATTCTTCCATGGCTCCCCACTGTCTTCCCATTAGTCCCAGCTCTTTGCCAACAATGAGATTCTAATTTGGCAGAACTCTACTGATAGACCCCTGTTTATAAGCATCTTTACATTATTTTATAATTTCCTATTTTATAAGCACTCCTTTTACATAAAATGATAGTCACAAGTGCAATATTGGCCTAGTACTAATCTCTGTTGGCAAAATACAATGATAAGTGCTAGGGTTGGGTTTGGTTTGTCTCCCTCAAGTGAGATGGAAGAGGAATATATATGTGGGCCAGAAAGAAACCAGAAAAATAGAGGAAATGAAACTGGGTGGAGGCAGAAGGCTCTGTGTCTAGGACGTCATTCTAAGCTGTAGCATCTGCCCTTGGCCATTTTCAGTACCACTGCTGAGTTTATGAAAGGATCGGTGTGCGTGGGTTGTTTCTGGAATTTGATGGAAGGTTCTGGGCTTTGCCTCTGCATTGACTCTACAAAGCAGTAAGTAGAGGAAGAGGTCAGAACCAGAGAGAAAGCATGTAATGTCAGAGGTCATGGAATTCATGCTTAGGTCAAGGTTACCCACCCTTTCCAGGAATGGAGAGCCCCAGCTGGTATCTAAGTTGCACAATCCCCTTATGAAAGACATTTTCACCTCTGCAGGTCCTGGTGTGGATTCAGGTGTCACAATCCACAATCCATCTGCAGCCTAGAGACCAGAGGACAGCAATCTCTCTTCAGGAAGGATCAGGCCTCAACAGAATGTGGCCCTAACTGATTCTAGCAGAAGCCTGTGGTGGCTGCTGCTTTCACCTCTGCACTCTGCTAGGCCTGCCCTTCTCCTTGTACTTGTCAACATGTAACTATCTTGTCTATCATCCTGAGATTTCATCACCAAGGATCCCTATCACTTCTCTCCTCTCTTCCTCCTTGTATCCATATTTTGAAAGATATTATTGACCGAACTACAATTACTCACAGTTCATCAATTTTCCCATATTTTGGCAACCAGAAACTTTTTGAGGTCAAAGCAAAGAAGGTTTATAGTTTAAGAATAGCTAATGTGCCGAAACCCGTTTGGCTCAGTGGATAGAGCGTTGGCCTGCGGACTCAACGGTCCCGGGCTCGATTCCGGTCAAGGGTATGTATGTATCTTGGTTGCGGGCACATCCCCAGTGAGGGGTGTGCAGGAGGCAGCTGATTGATGTTTCTTTCCCATCGATGTTTCTAACTCTCTATCCCTCTCTCTTCCTCTCTCTAAAAAAAATCAATAAAATATATTATTAAAAAAAAAAAAAAAATAGCTAATGTGTACAGAAATCTCCCCATGTGCCTGGCAGTGATACACTGAGGCAGGCATTATTTTTTTTATTATTATTGATTTTTTACAGAGAGGAAGGGAGAGAGATAGAGAGCTAGAAACATCGATGAGAGAGAAACATTGACCAGCTGCCTCTTGCACCTCCCCCCCATTGGGGATGTGCCCACAATCAATGTACATGCCCTTGACCGGAATCGAACCTGGTACCTTTCAGTCTGCAGATCGACGCTCTACCACTGAGCCAAACCAGCTTCGGCTGAGGCAGGCATTATTATTAACCACACCGGACAGACAAGAAAGCTGAAGAAATTAACTTGCCCAGTATCACTGAGCAAGTAGGTCACAAAGCTGGGATTCACACTCGGGTGATCTGATAACAGAGCCCAAGCTCTTATATCTTTAACTATTGCCAAGTAAATGAACACACAGGTAAAATACACAACTTCCATCCTGTTTTGTGAATTATAGTACAGATTTGGAGTCCTGCTATTGCTGCGAGTCCTCAAATTCCAGGTGAGGAAACACAGTAGTAAGTAAATCTGCCTCAAGATAGTAATGATTTTTTCTGTGTTATTGTTTTCCAAGAGCTAGTTTTACCAATTTGCAGACACTGGGTCCTGCCCAAACATTTTGGACAGAACATTTGGGTGTGGACCACATGTCCTGTGAGAATTTTGCCATTTAAATCTAGTTTTTTTGTGTGTGTATGTTTTGTGTGTTTTTTTAAATCTATCTCTTTTTTTAAAAACTTGGTTCAATATTCTTCTTTTCTTTTAAAATAAATACAACATTTCAATTGCTCTGCCCAAAAAATATAAAGCAGCTCCATATACTATCATTTGCATAACTCTAATCACTTCTGATTCTTATGGGTAGCCATGAATCCATTTTCTCTAACTATATATATATATATATATATATATATACTTTGCAAAGTATATATATATATATATATATATATATATATATATACTCTTTGGGTACTATTTTGCATTCCATCCTTTTTACTAAATATGGTTTCAGATGCTCTCTCTTGACACAATTCACGTATTCATCATTTGGAGTCTAGTACATTGCTCATGGGTGGTACCTCTCTCCCTTCCAATTTGGGGGCATATGGCTATGTGAGGAATATAAGTTATAAATGTTTTTTGGTTTTTGTTTCAATGACTGGCCTTCTTTTCTTTATTTACTTAGGATTTTTCCCCAAAAGTGGGATGGCCAGGCCCGAAGTGTAGAAAGGCCTAACGGTGAAAGTCTGGTTATTGAAGTTAAGCTACACTTGAAGTCTTTCCCCAACCACTTACTCTCGGGTGGCCTCCGACATGGTGCTTAATCTCCTCCTAAGCCTCATAAATCACGTGATAATAATACCATCCTACAGCATAGTCACCAGGATTAACAATAAAATAAAAGACATCAAACCCATAATAGATCCTAATTAAATGGAGGCAGCTGTTGTTAATGTCACCCGGTTAAGTTTTTTTTTTTTTTTTACAAGTTATTTTACTTTCCAGCTTGCACAATAAATAGCTTAATCATTAATTAGAACAATCGTTTAGATTGATGTTGGTTTACTGTGTTTTCCCTTTAAGGCATTTTTCTTTTTAATTGGGCCTCCCAGAGATGCATACCTTAGCACACATGTTAACAGTAGAATTTAACAGCTAATAACAAAATTGGGGAGGGAGGCTAACAATAATCTTTGGGGCTTCCCTTTATAGCAGTGCCATATAAATAGCTACCGTTCATTTCTCGCTATCTACCTGCCAGGCGCACGAAGGTTATGTTTTCTGACCTAATATTCACAGCCCTATGAGCTATGAGTCATCACCACCCCTTCAAGGATTAGAAAACTGAGTCACAGTAGCTTATGTAAGCTGTATTGCCTGCACAGAAAGAGGCTGAGTTCAGTTCCAAAACCAGGTCTGTGTGACTCCAAAGCCCGTGTTCTCGCCTTTACAGCCGGCTGCATCCGAGTGACTGGAAGAAGCATCTACAAAGTCATCATTGCCATGTGGGCACTTGGGGAATAGCCTGGGTCATGCTTGGATCTCTGTGGAAGCTGCTACGTGAATAATTAATCTTTACTGGATCCCTGCCTGGGAAACCGGAGTGTGGTTTGATAGTCTCATTCCCAAGGCAAAAATTTCAGCAAGGGCTCCTCTATCTTCAGCTATAAGCCCATCTCTGCTGTTTCTTGACACTGGGCAAGTTTCTTGACCTCCTCAAGCCTCAACTTTCTAATCTATAAAGTAGAAATAATACATGAATCTTAAAGTGCTATAATCAAGAAAATTAAATTAGCTAATTTATGTACAATTTTCTAGCACAGAACCTGGGACCTAGTAAATGTTCAATATAGGTCACCTGTTGTTATGAAAATAACATGACTATAAAATGAGGAGCGAACCTATTCCAGTGCAAGTGTCCTTGCACTAATCTTTTTCCTCCCCTGCTTGGTTTCCCCATCCTAACCCCCAGAATACAAAAGCTGTTTGGAGACTATTTCTGCCCCAGGATAGGAATTTGGGAAGAAAACATAATTAAACGAATCAGGCTATAAAAACTCCTCTTTGCCAAGATGGCTCGGAGCCAGGCCTGCTGGCAGTCAGAATGTATGAACCAAGGAGAGATGAAGGGTACAGTTCCCTTCAGGAAATGCCACTGCCAGGATCAATCTCTGGCGTGAAGTCAGAGCTCGCCTCCTCCGTGACTGGACGAGCTGGATTGGACAAGCGGCCTTTGTTGCCCCAGAAATCCCTGCAGAGGCCAGGCCTAACTCCCCAAGTGTTAATACACCTACAGGGAGAGTGGGGGAGAGCTGGGGCCGCCAGGTGGGTCCCCTCTCACAGGGCCAGGCAGGCCTGGCCAGCAGGCAACACATCCATTCCCAAGCAGGACAAAGGGGTGCTTCCCCCACACGCCCACAATGAGGCAATGCACCCTGTTTCCCCGAAAATAAGACAGTGTCTTATATTAATTTTTGCTCCCAAAGATGCGCTAGGTCTTATTTTCAAGGGATGTCTTATTTTTCTATGAAGAAGAATACGGTACACATTTATTGTTAAATGAAAATAAAGGAAATTTATTACCTGTATACGGTACGGTAGTACGGTAGTTGTCAACACAAACCAGACAAACTGTGAATCCTACAGTATCAAGAATTTGCTCATTTATTCAATAACAATCATGTCATCATCTTCTGGAACATCATCATAACAATCTAATTCCTGAATTTCCTGGTGAATTTCTTGTGACTCCATTTCTTTCAGAATCAGTGGACCAAATCTCTCATGTTTAGCCTAGGGGGAGGGCCTTATTTTCGGGGGGATGCCTTATATTTCACTCAGAAGGAAACCTGTAAGTAAGTCTTATTTTCGGCGGATGTCTTATTTTCGGGGAAACACGGTAATAAGGCAGCTCATCAGAAAGGTCATGACAGAGCCAAGGTCAAGGTGGAGAACCAGAGCCCAGCCTTTCTGGTAGAGGAAAAGCTAGTGAAAGAGAGCGTGAGATGGATAGAAGAGCAGACAGAAATACCTACTAGCTGGGCAGCAGAGAGCTCAGAGAAGAGTGGTGAGGCTAGTGTGGTAAGGGAATTTGGGAAGAAAACATAAGGTCATGTAAGACCTTCGGGCTGTGCTGAGGATTTTAGTTTTTATCTGAAAGTAAATAGAACATTTTATGCAGAGGAGAGTCATGATCAGATTTGCATTTTTAAACAATTTTAACATTTTAATTTTGCATCTTAAACAATTTTAAACAAGTCACTTGGCAAATATTCTTAAGCACCTATAAAAATTATGCAAGATACTAAGTAAACCAATATGGGGGAAATGACATGTATTCAGTGTTCAGTTTAGCAAGGCAATAAGACTACTAACCAAATGATCATGTGGAAAGATCATGTGTCATTAGAAAAGATTTGTAAATGGAGTGTATAGAATTCAAAGTCAGAAGAGGGTATTTCTGCATGAAGGATCTGGAAAGCTTCATGAAAAAGGTGCGAGAAGTATCCTAGCCAGTTTGGTTCAGGGGATAGTGTATATGCCTGCAAATCAAACAGTCCTGGGTTCAATTCCAATCAATGGCACGTATCTTGGTTGCAGGCTTTTCCCTGGCCTAGGCCTGGTCCGGGCGCTTGCACGAGGCAACCAATCGACGTTTTTCTCTCATATCTATGTTTCTCTCTGTCTTTCCCTCTCTCTTCCACTATGTCTAAAAGATCAATGGAAAAGTATCCTTAGGTGAGGATTAACAAAAGAAGAAGAAGGAGGAGGATGAGGAAAAAGTTTGTATACATGTATACATGTAGGTATAACATAGTCTAATGCTGTAGTTGAGACACTGTAGAGCAAGCATGTCAAACTCAAAAACTAACATGGGCCAAATAAACAGGGTTTAAGTTTATATGGGCTTCAAAAACAAAACAAAACAAAACAAAACAAACAAACAAAAAAAACACCCAAAAGCTTCAATTTCATAATCAGTCATTAGTGAACGTTGTAATTCATCCTATATAATAAAAGCCTAGGTGGCATCGTGCGAAGTTGTTACAAGATGACACCACAAAATGGCTGGCAGGGGAGGGCAGTTGGGGCAACCAGGACTGCAGGGGAGAGCAGTTGGGGTAACCAGGCCTGCAGAGGAGGGCAACTGGGGGTGATCGGGCCAACAGGGGAGCAGTTAGGTGTCAATCAGGCCGGCAGGGGAGTGGTTAGGGGTCAATCAGGCAGGCAGGCAGTTGAGCAGTTAGGAGCCAGCAGTCCCAGAGTATGAGAGAGGTCCCAGATTGGAGAGGTTGCAGGCTGGGCTAAGAGACATCCCTCCATGCACAAATTTTGTGCACCAGGCCTCTGGTTATTAATAATTATGTATAACAGAATATTGTAAAAATGAAGTAATGAAATTTTTATTAAAATGTTTCTTACACACTGAACAGACTGTCTTACCTTAAAGAGAAGGCAGGGGACAGGACGGGTAAGAGATCAACCAAAGGACTTGTATGCATGCATATTAGCATAACCAATGGACACAGACATTAGGGGGCTCATCTTGAGGTGTGGAAGTGGGGGGAGTCAATTGGGAAAAACGGAGACTTATGTAATACTTTAAATAATAATAATAAATAATAAATAAATCGTTTCTTATTTACTGTTATATTGGTTAGGCCACAAAAATATTCGTTGTGGGCCACATGCGGCCTGTGGGCCATGAGTTTGACATGTTTGCTGTAGAGTGCAGACACTAGCCTTTGATGGCCTGGTCCAGTGTCTGGCAACAACTTACATGAAAGTTATGAGGCCTTGAGCAAATTGCTTAAACTCTCTGCTCACTAGTATTATTATTATTATTTTATTTTTTTTTGAGCCAGACCTTAAAGGAGAAATAGGATTTGGACATACAGAGATAGAGAAAGGGCGAGTAAAGATGGGAGGTGGCAGCAGGATCAAGAACATCAGCAATGACGCAGGGAGCTTAAAAGCAAAAGGACAAAGCAGCTTCCTGTGTTAGAAGGCCAGAGTGTGTGAGAAGCATTGTGGAGAAGAGGAGGGTGTTAGCACTTACCGAATTTTTACCAGGTGCCAGAGCTCTGTCCACATTAAATACATTTAATCTTCACAACAATCCCACAAGGGGAAGGTGGGGTTTCCTGCATTTTATACACAAAGGGTGTGACGCTCTGAGGCATTGAGCAGTTTGACTGAGCTTGTAAGTGGGAGAGAAGGGATCTGAACTCAAATGTCTTACTTCAAAACTCGGGTCAGCTCTCTGTGACTACATTTTGCCTCCCCACACCCACTGTGAGAGGGGCCAGCATCTGTTCCTGAGCTGTACCCCATGCTCCCCGAGCACATAGGGCTGTCAGCACAGAGGACATGGCAGGGCCCGATCCACACCTGGGAAGGGTGTTCTGAAAAAAGGTATTCCAAAAACTGCTTTAAGCAAAAAAAGATTGTCAGATCAAATACAGTGCCTTCCAAAGGGGGCTCTTGGAGAAGTTTCACATTCACTCAGATGTGTAAGATCTCAGTGGTTTTTAAAGCATCAGTCACATTACTTTATGTTCACACCTCTATGTGACCTTGGAGTAGTAGCAAATTAAGCCGGAATCAGCTATCCACACTGAATGATATTATAAAGCTTGCTTCGCCCCCACAGTTTGGTTACTTTGAATGCCTACAAAAACAGATAATGGAGGAACCTGCACCAAAAGAAGGGACACAAATCACTCCAAGATCCTGGGCCCCTTACTTCCAGAATTCCTTTCTCAGCGATTCTCTTAGCTCTGAGTCAAATAAAAAAAAAGAAAGTATGGACAAGAAAATCAGTATTACGTCTGTCCAAAAAGACCCATTAATGACTGAAGCAGGCCTTTTACATTGCAGAGTGAGGTCTGTCAGGAAAAACAAACAAACAAAATAAGCACACCAGCATGTCTTTGAGAATGAGAATCGGCGGTTGAAAGAGAATTGACATTTGGCAAGTTTAAAAATAGGTATTCTGATAGAAGGAGCATCTGCCCGCTAAAAATATGAATCAACCCAGGGGCCTGCTGCACTGTGAGGGCTCTGCACAGGTTATTAGGCCTATTTTTAGGGCTGTGGAGCCAGGGAAAAGCAGGCTGGCTTCAGCGGCTCAAATTGACATGTAACGCAAGGACATGCAGAGTGTGTCTCCAGAGTACCTGGAAAGAAGGACTTGTAATACGAACTGAGTGTGTGACAAAGCGATGATGTTGTGGCCTTTGTAAGGTGTGGTGTTCATGGAAAGGGGGTTAAAGAGATAACTGTACTCAGTCTCATTTTGCTGGTCGGACACATGGATTGCCAGCATTCCAGGGCCCTTGGAGACTGCCTACTACTGACATCTGAGGTTGATTGGCTGCCCAGAATCTGAACCCTCTGATCCCTACAATGGGGAAACTCTCTCTGCTCTTTCAGTTTCCCCTGGCAGCTAGGGCTCTAACAGATGACTGAGCTGTGGGTGTCAGATGCATCTGCTCAGGTTTTTGAGTCAGAAGTTGATGATGCAGAGAAGCAGGTAGAGTGAAGAATTCTTTCCAACGGTAGCAGCAAAGGCGGCAACATCCAGTTTTTAAGGGCAGCACGGCCAGTGGTGCCAACAGGGGTGTCCAGGGCCCATTCCTAGCAGGGGCGGGAGCTGTGGCGCTCGGCATTCAATGGCACAATGGCTGCGGTGACCTCGAGGGAAGTGGCCCTGCTGAGGTTCTGGCCTGGGTCATGTCTGTGCCATCTTACTTGTTCTTGCCAGTTCTCTAAGTTTGGTTCTTCCGGCTTCCTGGTAATCCTGTGAGCCAGCCAAAACACTTTCAATCAGTTCATTTTTTTGTTGTTGTTGTTCAAATTGCCCGGAGGCAATGTTTGTTTTTTGCAACTAAGAACCCTGACTGCTATAATAATCCAACCCTGCTGCCTTACAGATGGTATTATGAATGAGAGGGGAAAACACACAGCTCATTCACAGCAAACCTAGGCCTTAAAAGCAGGTGCCCTGACACAGGCTAGTGCCCTTTCGCCGACATGGCACCACCTGCAGCAGCACAGAGAGGGTGTCTGTGACCTCTGTCCCTGACACAGCCTTGCCGTTCTCTCCTGCCCAGGAGTCAGCACTGTCATGGCCCACACACAGATTTTCCCAATCTTTCCAAAGTCATTCCGAATGTTGTAACCAACTACCTTCAGTCACTCTCTCTCCCTCTGGGCCTTTTCAGGTTACAAAGTCTCTTTAGGCTTCTTTCTTCCAAAAAAAATATTTTTAGGTGAAATTTTTAAAAATTATTTTTTAACTATAGCTGTCATTCATATTATTTTACTAGAGGCCTGGTGCATAAAATTCATGCACTGGGAGAGGGGCGGGGGAGTAGATGTCCCTCAGCCCAGCCTGCACCCTCTCCAATCTGGGACCCCTCTCACAATCCAGGATGGCTGGCTTTCAACCACTTGCCTGCCTGCCTGATTGCCCCTAACCACTTTTGCCTGCCAGCCTGATCACCCCCTAACCACTCCCCTGCCGGTCTGATTGCCCTTAACTTCCCTCCCCTGCCAGCCTGGTCACTCCTAATTGTCCTCCCCTGCAGGCCTGGTCACCCTCAACTACCATCCCCTGATGGCCTGGTAACCCCTAACTGCTCTCACTTGCTAGTCTGGTTGCCCCCAACTGCCCTCCCCTGCAAGCCTGGTCCCCCCCCCCCCAACTGCCCTCCCCTGTGGACCTGGTCACCCAAAACTGCCCTCCCCAGCTGGCCATCTTGTGGTGGCCATCTTGTGTCCACATGGGGATGGCCATCTTGTTTGTTGTAGTGATGGTCAATTTGCATATTAGCTCTTTATTATATAGGATATCTGTTTCAGATGTACAGCATAGAAGACAATTATATAATTTAGAAAGTGATCCCCACCTGGCACCAGAATTATTACAATATTATTGACTTTTCCCCTATGCTGTACTTTACATCCGCATGACTTTTTGTAGCTTCTTAATCCCTCTACCTTTTTCATCCATCCTCTCACCCTCTCCCATACCTCCTGTGTGCCTGACACTGCACAGCACCAGGCATTGGGTGAGGAAAACAGAAATGGAGTTGAATATCATGAATATTACAGCATCAAGGGGAAGACAGATAAGAACCAAATAACCATATAATTACAATCAAATAAGCACATAATTACAAACTATGACAATAGCTGAAAAAGAAAAGTATAGACTGTTATGACAGCACGCAACTGAGGGCCTTCTCTCGAGTTCAAGGACGACCCTCTGAGGAAGTAACATTTGAGCTGAGTCGATTAAGCTAATTGGATGAAAAGAGGGGAAGGAGAATTCTAGGTCCTGAAGCAGAAGCACAAAAGTAGGAACAACGGAAGGAAAGCCAATGTGTCCAGCAAGGGGAAGAAGGAAAAGAGCTGGGCTAAAATGTGGGAGGGCAGAGCCAGGTCATTGAGCGCCCATCTGCCCCATTAAGGATTTTGCTCAGGGCAGCAGGCAGCCACTGGATGATTTTTAAGCAGAGGAGTGACATGGTCGGCTGGATTTTGAAAAGATGGCTGTGGCTGTCCTATAGAGAATGAATTGAAGAAGAGGGCAGAGTGAACATATGCAAACAAATTAGCAGGCAGTTGCCATAGTTCAAGAGAGAAGCAATGGCAGCTTAGAGTTAGGATATTATGCTGGAAAGGAGAGATATGATCAGACTGGAGAGATCCAATAAGATCAACAGGACTTGGTGTTTAGAAGATTGAAGAGAAAATGTTAAGAATAATGCTACATTTCTGAATAGATAGTGGAGTTATTCTCCAGAGTAGACACTGCAGAAAGGCCAGTTTTGAGATGGGACACCATGCATTTGGTTATAAATAGCATTTTAGGTGCCTTTTAGACATTCCAATGGAAAATGTCAAAATATATGGATATGACTCTCAGGAGAGAACATTGGACTAAAGATATAGATAATCATTGAAGCCATGAGCACAGATGAGCTCACTTGGAGAGAGCGTACAGAGGAATAAGAAAAAGAGGCTTAGGAAAAAGCCTTCAGGAGTTATAACATTTAAAGATCAGATAGAGGAGGGTAATCCAGCAACATTATTCAGAAGGAGTAACTGATGAAGGAGGAGGAAAACCAGGAGAATGTTTCACCAACGCCAAGTTAGGAAGGGAGCTGGTGTCCATAGGCTCAAACATTGCTGAGAGGTCGAGTAAACTGAGGATTGAAACATTGCTAAGTGGTTCAAGCAGCATGGAGGCCATCATTAATTTTAGTGAGAATCATTCCATAATGGGAGTGGAAGCCAGGATGAAGTGAGCTGAGAGATGAAAAAACCATGAGAGGAAAAAGATGATTCTTTGAGGCAAGTTTTACTAGGCAGGGGAAGGGGAGACATGAAATAGCGAGGGAAGTGGGCTCCAGAGAGAAGTCCATAGGATGCATGGGCTTGAGCTGAATTAGATGCTGAAGAGAAGCATACATAGGAAGAAAGAGGGTGGTAGCTATTTTCTATAAAATTGATCTGAAAACTGTGACTGGGTAAATTTAACATCACCCACCTCTCAGGAAATATTAATACTTTTATTGTTATATGAGTGTTTGATGACTTAATTCAAGTAATAGAATATTATGGGACTTCCTAGTGTCATTACACCACCCCAGGCCAAGTTAACTGCTCTAGCCTCTGACACCAGCACTTGATTTGTGTCTGTTGCAATCCTCCCAATGTGGCAATGTGACTTACCGTCTGTCTTCCCTACTCATTCCTAATTTTGTACATTATACATTGTATATTCTGCATTTTACTCACATTTATACCCCTAGGCCAAGAATATGATACTGCTAGGGTTGAACAATATGGTGACCCTGCCTGACCCGCAAGTATTTATTGAATGACTGAATGAATGAATGAATGAATAGATAATAACAAAAATAAGATAGAAATAAGGCCTCCAAATAAGAACAGTGGAGTTCAGAGGTACTTTTCAACTCCCATACAATCTTACCCACCCAGATCAACTGTATCTTCATCCCACATGGCTAGACCTAAGGGCAAGGTGATTCCTGTCTTCACTCCCAGCATTATGACTTCTGATCAGCACAGTGACAGTAACATGTGCCTGTCAGGCTCTGCCTGCGGCAACCTGAGAACAAGATGCCACAAGGCTTGTCCTCAAGGATGGGCAACCTGATGAACCAAGTCAGCTCTTTTTCTGGCCAAGATAATTTCCCAGAGAACCCAGGCCTCTTAACTCAAACTTTGCCTCAATTCCTTGCAAAATGGAGCAATGTTTTGGCAGGAACAGGCCTGATCCAGTTGCTTGCAATCCGGACCTCCTGCTGCCCGTGGAGGTCAGCCTACAGTATGTCATCTCTTCTTCTTCTTTCATTCCTGGTACAGCTCAGGAGAGGACAATTTCATCGCTCTTTATGAGGAGAAAAACAAAACAAAACAAAACAAAACAAAAAAAACAACTCGAAAAGTTTCTCACCTACTTTTTAAGGCATACAAATATTTAAAATAATTACCGAAAATTATTCTTTTCTCATATATTATTTGCCTTTTTGAATATAAAGTGGTGATCGGTATTTTATCAAAATTTGTGAGGTTATGCAAATACTGGGAATGTCAGTCTAAAATTAAAAAGATTACATTTTCTAAACTGACCTCCTGGAATTTTTACTTTCAACAGGAAACATAATTGTTACAGAACTTCTTGTAAAATAGCACACGATTTTCAATTTAAAAAATATTTTACACAATGCAGAAAATATGTCTTCTAACAATATTTTTACATGTTTAAATCTTAATTTAAAATGTATTTGAACAAAAAAATAATGTCCTTTAACCAATTCCAAACTCTTAATTAAAAAAAAAAAAAAATACTCTCCTGAATGGTGCTATCCAGAGGGAATCTGCTGAGTCAGATTTTTTTTCATCTTTCACCTGCAAGGGCACTGATATTAATTGGCAAGCTTACTCATTTTGCTGCCCCCAAGTATGCTCGTGGCCCTCCTGAATGCTGTGTCCCAAAGAGCTAGCTGGTGTGGGCCATATCCCTTGGGATCCCTTGTCCTGGGTGTCTTGGATTTGGCTAAATGGGAGGCACTGGAGAAGATCAAAGGCTAGAGGAGGATGAGGTTCCCCCCATCACTCTGTGCTCTGCACATGGTTCTGGTAATGGTTGTGTCGCTGTACGACCTCAACCCCTGCCAGGAGCCCTCCTTCACAAACCCAGCTCCCACAGGGCCTGAGGGATGGCAGAAACTTCCCCTGTGGCCAGTCCTGAGAGGCCTCAGCTGCCCTGTTTTCCTCACCCTGCCCTCCCCCCCGTAAATCTCCCTTCTTCCAATTCTCTTCCCATTTCTATGCAACTGAGTGTGCTTCCTGCCACAACCCTGGCAGACATGGTTCCCCTATTGAAAGGGCAGCAGGCTAAGTACATGGCAATAAGAGTCCAACAATGAAAATACATGAGAAGAGATAAAACTTCTGTCAACCAGTGTTCCATCTTCCTACCGTACCGAGATGGATTCTCAAAATCTGCCTCAACACATGTTCTTGTGGGTTATAGGCTGGCCCTTGTGTTTTTCACCAATGTGGGTGAATTTCAGACTAAAAGACCCTTTCAAATGTTAGTTGATTTAGTTTGGGGGCTTTTTTTCTGCAACACTAAGCAGCGTTGACTATCATGGAGCTGTCTGTGGGTTTTCAGTGAATTGGTTTCTATAAATAGGCATTAAGTAAAAGTCTGAAGTAAGTAAAAACCTGGGGTTGGCTTTTCTTTCCCTCCCTTCATGCTACTCTGGGGCACTGGGGCTCTTCTTCCACGGGAGAGCAAGGAGAAAAACTAGGCACCAAGCAGTGAGTGGCTGTGACGGCTCTTCAGCAATGATGCCACAGTAATGTATCTGGTTTCCATATAGCAACCTCTCAGTCTTCTATTCCCCCAGCCTCTCTCTCTCTCTCTCTCTCTCTCTCTCTCTCTCTCTCTCTCTCTCTCTCTCACACACACACACACACACACACACACGCACACACACACACACACACACACACACACACACTGAAGCAAGTTGGCAAAGTATGACATGCAGGTGGACTTAACTAATGAGCATGAATTTTGTGCATCACGCCATATATATACTAGTGGCCTGGTGCACGAAATTCATGCACATTAAAAGGGAATTAATTAGAGGAAATATTTTAATATTGCTGTTTGTCCTTTATAATAGAAGTGTCAGAGATGAAAGAAAATTAGTAAAACGTATATGAAAATCTTCCACCTGTCAGAGTCTGGGGTGCACCGTGGAACCCAAAGACAAGTCCCCGCCCACCTGCGCACTTCTCAAAATCATGTGAGAACCAAACCTGGCTGATCCCACCCCAGTCAAGCCCCGCCAGGCAGGGGGGCACAGCCTGAGGTCCCTGATGATTGCTCTTTAAGGCTCATTTTGGGAACTCAGCCTCCACTGTGGGTGCCACCATCTTTGCAATGATGTGATGGTCAATTTGCATATTCTCTCTTTATTAGAAATTCATGCACCGGGTGGTCCTTCAGCCCAGCCTGCACCCTCTCGCAATCCAGGACTGCTGGTTCCTAACCGCTAGTCTGCCTGTCTGCCTGATCATCCCTAACCCCTCTGCCTGCCTGCCTGCCTGATTGCCCCTAATCCCTCTACCTCAGGCCCTGCCACCACGGCTCCATCAGGAAGGACATCCAGAAGATTGCTTGGCTATCCAGTCTAATTAGTATATTGTGCTTTTATTATTATAGATATTAGGGAAACAGTGAAGAGAAGGCTGGATGTGTGTGTTCAGCAACAATGGGCCGATATGATCATTCGTTTGTGGAGGTGGTTCGGAAGAGAGACATCATTTCAGCTGAACAGTTTTCTTTTTTAAGATTGCTAGAGTTAGGGGTGCTGTTTCTCCCTCACACTTTTGTTTATCACCTATTCCACCTAACCCTTATTCCTGTTCTCTGATGCTGCTGACAATTACCTTTCTTTGTCTTTTTATTCATTGCTATAGCCAGACTGCTCCAGACATCATATCTATTTGTCTCCCAAAAACTTCCATTTTTCCATGAAAGGAAATGCTGTAGTGGTGATTTGTAACTCACAGATTTTCTTCTATTTTTTTCAAGACCCCTTCGGATTAAAACAGCACCTTACAGTAGCTAACAAGTAGGCATATTAGATGTTGCTGTTATTATTTTCAAAAGAGAGTTGTGGTAAGGACAAAAACTCTATTAGGCTGTTAGATTGCTTAATAGTGTGCCTGTGTGAGTACCAAAGTGAGCTTACTTATAGAAAAAGTAGTCACTCACACCTCTCCCAAATGATGAAAATAGCACTGAGGCGAGGGAGCAGGTGGAGGTGTATAAAAAGGAGTGCGACCACCCCCCACTTCACCTTGGCCTGGCATTTGATAGTCTCTGCAGGGTGGCTCCTCCCTGTGTCTCTAACCTTCCGCACCATGTTTCCTGTACCCTTGGATCAGCAGGCCTATCTCTGTGCCTCCTTCCAAAATCTAATATGAAAGAGGACTCAGGAATGCATCACCTCCTTTATTTCTTCCCTCTTTAATTCACAAAATATTTAGCATGCAGCTGTGTTCCAGGTGTTGGAGAAGGAGGGGCCAATTCAGTGCAGTGCTGACTGGGACCCAATGGATAAGGCCGCCTAAGACCATAACCAGTTAGGATTCCATTGCCTGTCTACACTTCCAAATAGCCCCTATCAGCAATAAAGGTGATAATGTCACTCTATCTTTACCCTTTTATTATATTTATTGAAATTGTTCAGAACCTAAAGGGGGAAGACAGATTCTACTTATTGTGAGTGAATGGAGGGTGGGGTTTCCCTTGGAGTCCAGCACCAGGCACTGTCTAAGCCACTAGAGACAATGCTATGACTAGGTCAGTGCAGTCCCAGTGCTAATAGAGTTTACATTCTGCTGGAGGGAGATAGCTGATGAACAAGGATGAAAGGTAAATTCAAATGTTGGCTGGTGCTAGGAAGAAGGTGAACTGTGTGATGACATGGAAGGTAACAGAGTAGAGGGGGGTGCTTTAGACAGGGGGGAAGGGGCAGCTTCTCTGAGAAAGGGTCAGTGAGACGAGGCTGAATGATGGCAAGACATGAGAATGAGATATGTGAGGAGCTTTTCAAGAAGGAAACAGCAAGTGACACATCCCAGAGGTGTCAAAGAGCACAATGTGTACAAGGGGAGATTTGTGTGGCTTCCACTTAACTAATAAGATAGAGAGGGAGCCGAAACCGGATTGGCTCAGCGGTAGAGCATCGGTCTGCAGACTGAAAGGTCCCAGGTTCGATTCCGGTCAAGGGCATGTACATTGGTTGAGGGCACATCCCCGGTAGGGGGTGTGCAAGAGGCAGTTGGTAGATGTTTCTCTCTCATCGATGTTTCTAGCTCTCTATCTCTCTCCCTTCCTCTCTGTAAGAAAATCAATAAAATATATATTTTTTTTAAAGAATTTCACACATAAAGTACTTGGATTTTCTTCTGTGATGAGAAATCTAGTAATTTTAAGTAAAAGATCTGATTTTTGCATTTAAAAATTTTTTTCATTTTGAAATAATTATACATTCACAGGAAGTTGCACAAAAATGTACAGACAGGTCTCACAAACTTTTTACCTGCCCTCACTCAATGTTAACATCTTACATTACTAAAGTACCATATCAACACTCTAGCACTGACATTGATTGATTAGATCCACAGAACTCATCCAGGGTTCACCAGTTATATAATATATGTACTCACTTGTATGTGCACGTATGGGTCTACAGTTCGTGGCAATTTTATAATATGTGTGGCTTTGCATAACCACCACCACAATGTAATGTAGCCAGTCCCCCTACCTCCCCACAAGCCTGAGCCCCTGGTTACTACTAATCTGTTTTCCATTTCTACAATTACAACATTTTAGGAATCCTATATAACAAAAGGCTAATATGCAAATTGACCGAGTGCCTACTATCTTTCAGGCCCTACACAGATAGAGAAATGCAGCTGCAAACAAAAGAAATGCAGTTGCCTTCCCTAACAAAACTTACAGCCTAGTGAAGGATACATCATTAAATGAAGATTCACACAAGAATATATGTGTGTGTGTGTGTGTGTGTGTCGTATATGTATTTCTGATTATACACATAATACATTTACATATTGCATATGTACATTATATATACATATATATCTAATTATAGATATCCTAAATAATAAAATCCCAGTAACTGAATGGCGGAACATCCAGAACAATGAGTTGACCAGTCACCATGACACACACTGACCACTGGGGGCAGACGCTCAACACAGGAGCTGCCCCCTGTGGTCAGTGCCACCTGGCTGACCAGGATGAGTGGCTGCTCCCACTGCGAACCCCGGCCAACGGCAGGAACCTGGGCTGCAATCATTACCTCTTGCTCCAGGCTTCTCCTCCTCACTCCCCGCTGCCTCCTCTGACACCCTTCTCTGGACACCACGCAGCACCGCCACTGGGCTTCAGAGCTGACCCCAGAGGCTGGGAGGAAGGTTTGAGGCTGGAAGGTGGGTTTGTGGCCACTGTGGGACTGAGGCCTCTCAGTGCTATTGTCCTTGGGCCCGGCCCCGACCCTAACCAAGTCCCCTGTTAAAGCAAGTGTTCCGGCTCCATCGAAGATGCTGGACCAGGGAGCAGCCACTCAGCACACTGGGATGAGCTGCACTCTCACAACCGGCCAACCCCCATAGGCCACGCCTCCCACCAGTGCATGAATCCCATGCACCGGGCCTCTAGAATAGATATATAAACCAAGATAAGTACTATGAAGGGAATGTATGAAACTTCCAGAATAAACTGTTCTCTCCTTTTTTTCCTTTTTTTTTTTTTTCTGTGACTATTCCAGTTTAATCACAAGCCCCTTGAAAATAGGCCATATTTGATGTTGCCTGGTTAAACTCAGAACCTAACCAATAGTACTGAGTGCTTATCACTGATGATAGTGGCTATGAAAGAGAACAGTATTGTCTGGGGATGACTCTTAAGAATCAGGAGATGAGGAAATTACACTTTCTTTGCATCTCTGCAAAAAGAAAGCAACCTATTGAATGCATTTTTATTATATTGGTTTAAAATGCAGGAAACCATCTCTTTGTGTGTTTTATCTCTCGAAGGGCTCTGAAAATTGTTTTGAAATGCCTACTTACTTGACTCACATATACATACATTTCTATCCTCTCTGCATAGTGGTGTGCTGGTAAATATTTAACAACTGACTCGTTCTCGAAAAAAAATTGTGGCATTTGCCAATACTCCCACCAGAGCCAATTTAAACTATCAACATGCTGTTACTAAACACAGAGATGGGAAGAAATGCACAGTAGCACATTTTTTAAATACCATGGACAGATACAGTAGAAATAAATAAACCCAAGAGAATAGTTAGTAATACAATGCTGTGAAATGTGAGGAAGTAATGAGTTTTAAGTATTTATTAACTTTTTCAATGTAACTTATTTAAATATAAATTCATATAATTCAATTTTAATATGACTGTATCTATCAGCTAGCTGGCTCACAATATTCCTAAAAATTTAACAATTGGCTCTTGGGAGATGGAAGAAGCCAGCTCCATCACCCCACTGCCTATGCAGTTAAATGGACTCAGATATGTTTCAGATGAGATTCAATTATGTTAAATTGGGTCTTTAGTTAGTGAGGAGAAAGCAAAGTTGAGTCTAACTAACTGATACCTAAATCCCTTTCCCAGCTCTGCAGAACAGTCAAGGGTCGAGGATCGCAGAGAAAGCTTCAGTGTGGCACTACTTTAAGTTAGCTGACCAAAGACTTATGCATGACCAAGTCATTCCACAGGGTGTCTGCCTCTACTGTAAAGGCTGGAAAAGCTAAGCACTCATTTTCTCAGCTTCCCTCGCGGGTGAGTGCCCAGTGAGACATGAGCAGATAGATAGTGGTCTGGAAAAACTTTTTGCTTTCCTGATAAAAGGACTAGATGGTTATAACTCTACTATTTATGATAAAAATAGTAGTTATCTTCAAAGAACAGCTCCCACCCTTCCTTGTAATTGCCCCCATTTTAATGAGTACCTTTGTTTATTAATGTGTCCCAAAGTTTATTCCATGGAGCACACTATTTTCTGAGCCTTTTCTCTGTCTACATGGTATGTTTCTCTTTTATTAGATAGGATGATCATGATATGACCTCTCTATTCTCTGAATGCCCACTACACACATATATCTTTCCCAACTCTTACTACAGGGATATGCATCTTTCCAACCAGACTATTTTTTCCTTGAGAGCAGAGATTCTTTCTTATTGAAACAATACGATATAAATACACACACACACACACACACACACACACACACATACATACTATATATATATATATATATATATATATATATATATCCTGTTTCCCCCAAAATAAGACAGTGTCTTATATTAATTTTTGCTCCCAAAGAAGCGCTGGGTCTTATTTTCAGGGGATGTCTTATTTTTCCATGAAGAAGGATACGGTACACATTTATTGTTAAATGAAAATAAAGGAAATTTATTACCTGTATACAGTAGTACGGTAGTTGTCAACACAAACTAGACAAACTGTGAATCCTACAGTATCAAGAATTTACTCATTTATTCAATGACAATCATGTCATCATCTTCTGGAACATCATCATAACCATCCAATTCCTGAATTTCCTGGTGAATTTCTTGTGACTCCATTTCTTTCAGAATCAGTGGACCAAATCTCTCATGTTTAGCAATAGCACTGTCTTTAAATGAGTACTTCTTGTCAAGGTAGCCTGCTCGCAGTGCATTTGCAATGCAACTGTCAGTGATTTTCTCCCATGAATTCTTCACCCAAGTCACAACTTCTTGCAGTTTAGGTTTCACAAAGTTTCCATGCTGATTTCTCTCCATTCTATTTTCAATGTAGTCATTAATTTCCATGTGCAAATTGTCTTTGAATGGCTTGTTTATTGCAATATCAAGAGTCTGGAGATAGACCGTCATTCCTTCGGGAATCATTATCTGATCTATTTTTCTTTCGTGAAGAAATGTCTTCATGTCTTTAGCGCAGTGAGTGTTGGCTGCATCCCAGACTAGCAGACCTCTTTGGCTCCTTTGCATAACAAGCGGCAGCATTAAATCGACCCACTTCCTTATAACTGCTTGTGTGGCCCAGGCTTTTTCAGTTTCAAGAATAAAAACGCCGAAAACACGTTCAATCTTTTCCTTCTTGCCCTTAGAAATGATTAAAGGTGGGATTTTAGTGCCATCCAGATGAATTGCCAAAATACAGGAAACACGTGCACTTTCGTAAGCAGTGGAGGGAATGTACACTAAGGAGGCACCCCGCTGTTCAATTGTTGTTTGAGATGATTGGCCCATAAACACTGTAGTTTCATCCATAGCAATCATGTTGGAAAGATTGTATTTAGAGAAGTCAGAGCCTGGGGTGTGTGTGTGTGTGTGTGTCTTATTTTCTGGGGGATGCCTTATATTTCACTCAGAAGGAAACCTGTAAGTAGGTCTTATTTTCGGAGGATGTTTTATTTTTGGGGAAACACGGTACACACACACACACTATGTATATATTAGTGTGTGTGTGTGTGTGTGTGTGTGTATATATATATATATATATATATATATATATATATATATATATAATTAGTATATATATGCTTTGGGGTCAGACAGACATGGGTTGAAATCTCAGTTCTGCCATTTACTAGCTATGTGACCTGAGACGGGTTAATTTCCAACTGACTTGTTTCATCTGAATCTCTTTCTGATCTTTTGAAAACATATCTTCCTCGTCCATAGCAGAGAGCATGAGACTCAGTCTAAACCAACTTCGGTACCCATTTTCTTAGCCAAAGAGTTAGGCAGCAGAAGAACACAGGATCCCTGCTGGCCAACAGACTCCCTCTCCAGCAACTTGCTCTCAGAGGGCCAGCAAACATCCTTTCCTTTCTGGCTGCAGAGTGGTCAGGGCACTCTGTGTACCTAAGCTGTGTACAGCCATGACTCCATTCTTGTGAGGATATCTGTCTGTGGAAAGGGAATGACTAGGCTTGGCAAACAGAGGGAAGCAGAGGTAGGGAAAAGAGAACCTTCCTGGTTTCAATGTTATGTGAACCGATAAGCACACCTTTACACCTAAACAAGTTTGAATTCAATCTGTCAAAAGAAACAGAGCCTTGAGCTCATCTGTAAGTAAGGATAGTAATACTCTGGAAATTTTGTGAAGATAAAATAACATATACACAAAGAACCCAATGGAAAGCTCTCACCCTGCTTGTGACTGCCCCATTCCAACAGGTACCTTTTATTTGTTCTTTAATAGTTCCAAGGAACACTAATTATACAGGCTGTGAATAGTTTTTTCTGAGTTGAAAAAAAGATGAAAGAATTTGAGAAATACTTGGTTAAACAAACTTCTTTCCCAAGGGACTTTGCGGTCTCCAATCATCTTATTTGCCTCATGAATTCCCAAATGGACCAAGTAATATGACCACAGAACCCTTGACCAAAGAGCATCTCCTAACACATTTTGGAAACTCCTCTCTATTAATTCAGCAACTGTACTGTGGCAAACACTGCTTCAGGGAGAATTCCACTGTCACCATCCAGTTCCTTTTCTACTGGAGCCATATTCTAGTGGTTTTCAGCCTCGTTCTGACTATAGCTGTGGGAGTTGGAAAATCACTTCAGTTCCCTGAGTCTCAGCTTCTTCATCTGTAAGTGGATGATGTTAGATTCCACGACGTTGAAAAACTCATCCAGCTGCACAAGTCTGTGCTTATGGGGTTATGAAAGTCTCTGGGAAGATTGCATGTAGAGTGTGTGGATACTCTGAGCCTATGAAGGCCAGGAAAGTCCCAGGCTGTTAAGTGGGGCAAAGAGAAGGAAGATGGGGGACATGCAAGGAACATCAGTCACTAGAACTAGCTCCACTTTCTTAAGGTTTTATTCCAGTAGTCTAGCATAAGCAATCTCTGGGTGATCTCAACTTTGAGGTCACACGTTTAAGGTTTAGATGGAACAAAACTAAATCCTCGTAAAACAAAAGGTTAATGTGACTGAACACCTGCACCATGGAACCTCAAAAGCCAAGAAAACCTAACAGAAAGAGGTAGATCAAACAATTCAGACTCTGACTCTCGAGCAACTCGGGGTTCTTTACTTCCTTATTCAGTTCAAATTCAAGTAAGATAGCTGGGAACCAAGCCTTCTTCTCTTCTATTATTCTCAACTACCCACAGGGGACCCTCTTAGGGATACTTAGTAAGTATAAAAGAAATGACAAAGGAGAAGATCCTTTGAAAACTGCAAAGCACTTCACAAATATGTTAATTTTTATTATTATTATTATTATTCACAACGTTTAAAGTGCAGTATTTATTGGCTTTCCCACAGACATGACTTCAGGCAAGTAATTCACCAGCTCCTCCCTTCATATAAAACAAGGAGAGGATGGGAAAGATTAACTAGAAAATGATGGGGGATGCCTTTGAAAATGAGGGTCACTGCAGTACTTACTGATTAATAGTCATCATACAATTGTGAAGTTATTAATAGCTCTGCGCCCAGCAGAACCCGTGTTCCGCTCCTTTTTCACTTGTTGCCATTTTGATTGAGTCCATTAGCTCCGCTACCCTATAATTAGCACAACACCCTGGAAAATTAATCCCGCCTGGTGAGTCAACATCAGGGAAATGAAACAGACTTCTAAACAATGTTGGGATAAAACTGAAGAGAGGGAATGGAAAGCCTCAAATCCTGATTTGTCAGCTAAAGACAGGGGAGTCCATCTTTCTATTTTCAACAATTGACTTTCAACATTGCTATCAAGATAAACATATTCCTTATTATAATTTTCAATTAATCAGAGAATTATAAGCTGTGACATTATGACTATGTATTCCTTATAACATGTGGCTTTGGAGAAACTGAGCCTGCTAATATAATTAAAATAAATGGCCCAAATCTCTATCTCCTGGCAGAGACTCTGGAGTCAGACTGAGCAGGAGGGTTCTGGGTGAGTGAGCCTGCAGAGGAAGCCTTTTATTAGAAACTAGAGGCCCGGTGCATGACATTCATGTACTTGGGGGAGGGGAAGAAGGTCCCTCAGCTCAGCCTGCACCCTTTCGCAGTCCAGGAGCTCTCAAGGAATGTCTGACTGACAGCTTAGGCCTGCTCCCTTCAATCGGACATCCTTAGCGCCGCCACGGAGGCAGGCTGCTGCGCTTGCCAGCTGTCAGCCCAGCTTGTGGCTGAGTGGCGCTTCCCCTGTGGGAGCGCACTGACCACCAAGGAGCAGCTCCTGCATTGAGCGTCTGCCCTGTGGTGTTCAGTGTGCATCATAGTGACCAGTCATTTCACCATTCAGTCAATTTGCATATTATATTCCCAATGAACCATACCTTCCAGTATTTATGCCTCTCAGTGGTTACTCTTTACATTGGCTTTAGGGTTGGCCATATGATTTGTTTTTTATCAATAGTACCACAATAAAAGTACACTAAAGAGATTTGATAAGCACTCATCCATGAGGTTTTGTACTTTCAGAATTCTCCTTCCTGGAACCCAACCTCCGTCTTTAAGGAAGTCCAAGTTATCCAAATGGAGAGATAGGTTGCATGGAGAAGCCCTGGAAGATGGGTTATTATGCGGAGAGAGAGGCTATGTTGAAGAGCACCAAAACACCCCCAGCCAAGCTTTTAGGTCAATGTTTGGCAAACTTATTAGTCAACAGAGCCAAATATCAACAGTACAACAATTAAAATTTCTTTTGAGAGCAGAAAACCGACTTCTGCGCATGGGTCACGAAGTTTCAATCACATTGTACATGCACATCGACTTCTGCGCATGTGGATTTTGTGGAAGAGCCACACTCAAGGAGCCAAAGAATTGCATGTAGCTCTCGAGCCGCAGTTTGCTGACTACTGTCTTAGGTGAACACAGCTTTATGAGTGATCCCAGTCAATACCAAATGGAGCAGAACTGTCCACCCAGCCTAGAGAATTATGAAAAATAATATATCATTGTTGTTTTAAGCCACATGTATTGGGATGGTTTGAGATATAGCAAATTAATTAATTAATTAATTAATTAATTTTGGAACCCTAAAGATTGCTAGGAGTAAGGGTACACTAAACATAGACCAAGCCTTACAAAAACTGAGGTCTAGTTTTAAAAGAAACTTAATCCTTTATTGGATTAATTTGCTCATCATCCCTACTCCCAATTGTCCACCAGAAGCCAAAATAAATTATTTTATAAGGAATATAAAATCATCTAGAACATCAGGTCATCTGTATAGTTTTTAAACAATATACAATGCCCAGAATTGTTTAAAAAATTATGCTTATAAAAATATAAGATTTGATTGATAGTCAAGAGAAAAATCAGACAATAGAAACACAACCACAAGAGATCCAAATATGGAAGTTATCAGACACAGATTATAAAACAATTGATATGCTCAATAATTAAATGACAAGATAAAGAGTTTCAGCACACATGTGGAAGTTTTAGAATTAGAGTGAAATTATGGAGCTTAAATATGCAATAGCTGAAATTAAAAACTCAATAGATAGACTTAACAGCAGATAAGATGTAGCTAACAAGAGAATTTGGGAACTGTAAGGCAGAACAGAAAAAAAACCAAACTTCAGCCAAAACCGGTTTGGCTCAGTGGATAGAGCGTTGGCTTGGAGACTTAAGGGACCCAGGTTCGATTCCGGTCAAGGGTATGTACCTTGGTTGTGGGCATATCCCCAGTAGGGGGTGTGCAAGAGGCAGCTGATCGATGATTCTCTCTCATCGATGTTTCTAACTCTCTATCTCTCTCCCTTCCTTTCTGTACAAAATCAATAAAATATATTAAAACAAACAAACAAACAAAAAAAAACACACCAAACTTCAGCATAGTCAAAAGACTAAAAAATACACAAATAAGCATAAGAATCAGATATGACTCAGTGAAAAGAGCCTCACATTCACATAGTAGAAGTCCCAAATGGAGAAGAGAGAATAAAATAGAATCCTATATAATAAAAGCCTAATATGCAAATTGACCAAACGGTGGAACGACAGGTCACTATGATGCACATTGACCAGCAGGGGGCAGATGCTCAATGCAGGAGCTGCCCCTGGTGTTCAGTGCACTCCCACAGGGGGAGCACTGCTCAGCCAGAAGCTGGGCTCATGGCTTGGGAGCGCAGCAGCAACGGTGGGTACCTTTCCCATCTGCTATAGGCAGACATCCCCTGAGGGGTCCTGGACTGCGAGAGGGCACAGACCGGGCTGAGGGAACCCCACCCCTCCAGTGCATAAAGTCATGCACCGGGCCTCTAGTTAATATATAAAGAAATAACGGCCAGGGATTTTCTAAGCTAATGAAAGATTTCAAGTCACATAGTTTCTTAAATATGTGACAAACTCCATTAAAGATAAGTAAAAATGAAAACCACCCCTAGACACATTACAGTAAAACTGCCAGAAACCAAGAAGAAAAAAAGACAGATATTGTAGATTGGATAAGAAAACAAAACTCAATTATTAATAATATTTTTTCTACTTGTCTGAATCACTTCAAAATAAAATGCTTTAAAGAAAGAAGCTTATTTATTTCCCTCCCCCCAGCCTCTTTGACAGCTATCAGATTACTGTCTATATCTATGGGTCTGTTTTTCTTTATTAATTTGCTTTTATAGATTCCACATGTAAGGGAACTCATATATTATGCCTTTCTCTAATTTATTTTTACTTAGAAAATACTCAATTCTTCATTTCAAAGTGGTTACCTAAGAAGGCTGACTGGTCTTGTCTCCTAACTGGATTCTCTACCTTTATTCTCCCCCCACTCTAGACCATTCTCTACTCTGCAGTAGGTCGAACTAAAATTTAAATTGAAATGTTTCAGTGGCTTCTCATTCCCTCAGAATAAAATTCGAAGTTCTCATCACAGTAGTTTAAGTGCCCATCTCAGGTCCTTTCTCTACCTTTCTAGATTCCTGTCTCACAACTACCTCTCTAGTTCTCCACACTCAAGCCATATTTCACTGGCTATGCATTCCTCTAAACTGCTTTCTTCTCCCCCACTTCAGGGTCTTTGTGTATGCTGTTCCTATTCTTTGGTACTTCCTCCCCTCATCTCATATTCCTTTTCCTGGATTTCCTACTTTCGTTCAGGTTATAGTTTAAATATCATTTCCTCTTGGAAAATTTTCAGAATTCCTAGACAGGGTAATTTATGCCACAGAGGGCAATAAACTTTCTCCTGACATCCCAAAATTTTTCTATCAAAGTAACTATCCCACTTTATGACTACTGCTTATTGTGGATCTCCCTATAAAGACTGTCAGTTCTAAAAGGGCAAAAATCATGTATGTCTTGCTCACAGTTGTCTTCCTAGTCCTCAGCCTGGCAAAACACACACACACAAACAAACAAACAAACAATAAACACACACAAAAAGAAAAACAAACAAAAAATATTTTTAAAATTATTTATTAATCAATATTAGAAAACCCTCATATTTTATCTTCAAGACAGTCCATCACACCTCTCTTATAGACCTAGCTATTTTTATTTTTATTTTCTAGAAGCTTCTAGGGAAGGGTAAATGTGAACTTACTACGCTTTACTTTTTTTGTTTTGTTAACATTTTCAAGATTTTGCTGCAATGAAGATAAATATAAAGCAAAAAAATAACTTAAAAATGTAAGTGAAAGTATAGTCATACTATATACCCCTTTCCACCTATCCCAATTCCAGAGTGTTTATTCTTGCTCTCTTACATGCAAAAAAGTGTGATTATTCTACTTGTATCCTCAAATGACTCTCTGGCTTTTCAGTCACTCCAGCGTCCAGTTCACAAATGGCCTTCCTTGTTTTTTTGCAGCCGTGGTGGCTCCTTTCCAATTTTTATCACGGACTTTGTTTTTCTCTGCTTCCTTCTCTGCTTCCTCTTCTCAGCTCAGCACAGCTTCCTCTGTCATGTTCTATAAACCTGCCACTGTTGATGAGTCTTTTTATGTGCTATCTGAATTGGTGAGCGCTGTCTCATTATCCCTTGTGTTCTATTTTGAATTTTAGTGGCAAATAATTTTTTTCTTTACTTGTTCCTTTCCCTCCCCTTGCAGCTCATTTAATTTGGTCCCTTAATTAGCTTTTCATTTGACAAAATTGAAGGCACCCTTTTGCCACCATCAAATTTTGTCTGCTTTGTTTTATTTGTGTCACCATTGTCAAGAACAGTATCTGGCACCTGATCCAGACTCAGTACCTATTTGTTGAGTACATTGAATACCTTGGCATGTACCCTGTGACAGGCTGCTTGGGCTGATTTAGATTTTACCTTTGTTCTTCATACGCCACAGATCAATACCTAAAACACCATTGAGTACCTAAAACTTGATGACACAATAAAATTTCACTTCAGTATAAATGTTGTGACCTGACCCAATTATAGGCATTCTTCCTTAGAAGGTTATTTGTTGTTATCCAGAAATGTAAGAAGAAGAATTTGTTTTATTTTCATGTAGAAACTAAGAGACTTGACTCCCTTTGAATATTAAGCCTAGTCTTTGGTCTGTAATCTAGCCTTCATTCAGTACAATGAATACAGTTGCTCCATCTAAATGTAAACAACAGTGGTAAGTTCACTCTGTAAATCAAATCGCTGGTGTTTATAAACATAGGTAGCAAGTAGCAAGCAAGAAGGGCTCATGGTCCAGGGGAAAAGCTGCTAACAGAGAAAATTTGCTAGGCTGGCAATAGGAGGGGTGTGATGGGATGGGGGGGGGGGGGGGGGCGGGGAAGGTTAGCTGGTGAGATGAACTAAATTAGCAAGTACTCAGTGACATAAGGAGAAGGCATCATGACCTTGGAGAGGGTAAGAAAAGAACCTAGGATTAGTGTGAATTAAAGGAAATTGAGGGGCGTGTCGGGTAGAGCAAAGGCCAGTGCTTAGATGGTGGAGTCAAGGGGGCTGGCGATAGGGCCCTCGAGCTCTAATGCCAAAGGTGACAAGAGAAAGCAGATCGAGCAATGGGGAGAGGGTTGCTCAAGGACTCAAAGGCCAGAAGTGGAGGGAATCCTGAGCCAGAGGCTGCAGTGTGTGGGGCGGGTGGGTCAGCAGCAGGTGGGGGCAGTCTGTGGCCGGGGAAGTTTTCCTAGACAGCGCTGAGATGGAGAGCTAAGGCTGTAACTCGGACTTCAGACTCTCAGGGGCGTTCAGCCAGGTTTGGTGGCCACTCAGTGTTGGAGGGAAAACTCAGTGAAGGTTGGGATTTCATTTCAACCGGTTTAAGGCGATTTCAGAGAGACGGAGGGACTTGGGTCAAGTGCACGTGGGGGTACATTTCACCCGTGTTTGGGCATGAACTCAGGTCGCGGTTGGGCTGTGTTTCAGGCTGCAGCTGGCAGGTGCATTTCCCTCCGCACCGGGAGTCCAGGCGCGGCTGGAGGTCGCCAAGTGCATGGCCTTCAGGACGCGGTGCGGGTCAGTAGCGGTGTCCAGCGGGGACTCCGGAGGTGCGGGTGCGGGTTCGAGGCGGAGGGGCCGCGGTCCCCGGACCCTGGGCTCGGGGCTCGGCGGCGGGCGCTCCCGGGGGAGCCTGTGGCCGGAGACGTGTGCGAGCGGCGCAGCGACGACCGAGGATCCTCCCTCGCTCCGCCCGGGCCTCGCGGGGGCCCTTTCACCGTAGAGACGCTTTTCGGCGTCGCCCCTCCCTTCGCTCCTTTAAGAAAAAAAAAAAAGAAAGAAAAAAAAATCACCTCTAACCTTTCCCGTGAACCGTGGGCCTCGGGCCACTTCCGGGAGCGGAGGCGCGCCCCGCGGGCGGGGGCGGAGGCGCGGGCGGCGGCGGCAGCGGGGGAGGGGAGGAGGCGGAGGCCAACATGGCGGCGCGCAGGGCTGGGCCCGGCCGCCGCGCCTGAGCGCCCCACCGCCCTCGCTCGGCCCGCGGCGCGCACGCCCGCACTCAGCCCGGCGCGGCGGCCTCGGGGGGCGCAGGCCCGGAGCGCGGAGGCCTCCGGAGCGCGGGGACGGCGCCGGGGCGGCCCCGCGCGGCCCGCCAAGCCCGGCGCCCGCAGCCTCGCCGCCCGCCGGCCGGCGCGGCCCGGACGCCCGCGCCATGGAGTCGGAGGAGGAGCAGCACATGACCACGCTGCTGTGCATGGGCTTCTCGGACCCCGCCACCATCCGCAAGGCCCTGCGCCTGGCCAAGAACGACATCAACGAGGCCGTGGCGCTGCTCACCAACGAGCGGCCGGGCCTGGACTACGGCGGCTACGAGCCCATGGACAGCGGCGGCGGCGGCGGCGGCCCCGGGCCCGGGCCCGGCGGGGGACCGCGCGGCGACGGCGGCGGGGACGGCGGCCCCTCCCGCGGCGGCAGCACCGGAGGCGGCGGCGGCGGCGGCGGAGGAGGAGGCGGCGGCTTCGACCCCCCGCCCGCCTACCACGACGTGGTGGACGCCGAGGTGAGCCGGGCAGCCGGGCCCCGCGGGGAGGCCGCTGGGTGGCGGGGACACACCCCGCTGGGCGGCATGCGGAGGGGCTCGGTGTGGGGCGCAGAGCCCCGGAGAAGGGAGCCCCGGGCCCGTCGGGGGCGGAGGTCACCGCCCTGGGGTCCGGTGGGGAGAGGGACCCCTGGAGAAGGGCCGAGTGGGGCTTGGAGTGCAGCGCTGGGCTGCGCGGTGAGGAGGGTGAGGAGGGGGCTCCAGGCTCCGGGTCGCGGATGGGCCGCAGGGTCCCGGGCCGGCCTCGGAGATGGGGAAGGCACCCGGGACCCTGAGCACGGTGTCTCGGGGTGGGGGGCAGACATGGGGCACGAGGAGTAGACGAGGCTAGGCTCTGAGATTTGGTGACACCGCGTTCCCGGGAATGAATGGGAGACGCACCCGGTGCGGAGTCGGACAGAGAAAGTGTGATGGGCCGCCAGCACGAGTGGCCCTTTGCTAGGCACCAGGGAGGATGGCTGCGAGGAGTGGGCTTTGGGTTTCCTTTAGGCGAAGACCCAAAAGAGGAAGATGGGGCAGGATCTGACACGAAGAGGGGTGAGGTCAGGATCTGACACGAAGAGGGGCCGGGCAGGGCTGGGGTGACAGGACTTGATGTACGGTGGGGGGTGGGGGACACGCAGCTGCAATGAGGTCTGGTGCGGATCGGGATAGGGGTGTGTGTGTTGGGGGGGGGGGGTGAGCCCGCAAGCATTAATAAGGTCAGGCATTAAAATCGGTGGGGATTGGACTGAGAGGTTAGAGGTCAGAGGTCAGAGGCCCGGGTGTAGCTGAGGAGGGACTGGGCAGTGGTGGGGACTGGGATAAGAGGATGAAGCTGGAACCAAGACTGGGTGGGGAGAGGCCTGGTCATAGATAAGGTCATCAATGAGGGAAAACTGGCCTGGGGGAAGGAACTGTCTGCAGAGGAGGGAAATGGGAGTGGAGGAGGAAAGTGATCGAGGTGAATGGCTTTGGTGATACATCTCAAGTCTGGGTAGAGAACATTAGGGCTGTTTAATTTGGGATGTGAGCAAAGAACATTGGGGGAGGGAGGCACAGGAAGGTGCGGATGAACTTTAACTGCTATTTAAAAAATGATGAACCAGAAGCAACATGGCAGCCGTTGGCAGGAGTTTCCATCAGATTCATTGGGTCGAGTATTTGAAAAGGTCCAGTAGAGCTGGTGGGCCTGATCACTGAAGAACACATTTTCAGTTGGTGGTTTGTGTTCTTAAGTAGATATAGGAATTTGGTTAATTCTTTTTGGGGGTGGTGGTGGTGAGGGGGGGATAATTCTTAATGAAGCTAAGCCTTCTGCAAGATTTTTCCCTAAATAGTGTTATATTCTTTTAATTACATACTTTTGCAGCAATTGCTTGGACTTAAGTAGCTTGGAAGAGAGGGCACTTCAAAAAAACCAGTTTTCTTCTCAAGGTTTCTTTGGTTTCCAGACTTCTATACACTTGATTGAGTGCCCTGTGTTACCCAGTAACTCAACTGTATCATTGATTAATGTATGGCAGTAAGATTGTTATTTCTAGTTTGGAAATTAAAAAAAATTCCATGTCATTAGCTAACTGTACTTAAGTCACTTTATAAGAAATGAGCTTCTCTTTGCAAGCAAGCCCCCGTTACCCCTCTTCTTGTTCCTTCCACTTTTGACCCAGTTTTGAAATAAAAAAGCTACTGCTTTTGCTGAGGCATTTGTGTAACTTTACAAAGCTCAGTGAGAAAAATCCTCATTTTGTGAGCAATTTTATTCTCTTTTTCTTTGGCCACATTTTAATTTTCTGTGATTGAAAAACCAAGTTAAATTACAATGCTTGGTGGTACTTTAATATTAGCTGTGCTACCTGTATATTTAAGTACAAAGTATTGGAACTGGCTTTTCACATGTTGATAGGCTAAGAAGTTTGCTTTCAGGTAAAACCAAGAGGATCTATGTCTTTTTGAGGAATTGTGTCCAGTTTTTATTTCCTCTTGAACTGTCGATTTGGCCTGGGGAGGCTGCACCATTTAATTCTGAAAACTCACAAGGCGCTGGTGACTGAGGCTGCTTTACCCAGAAGCATATTGGCAGAATACAGGCAGACACAGGAACCTGGTGAGAATGTTTAACCCAATTTTTGCCTCTTACAAGTCTTCTTGCATGCCACCTGTGCAGCTTATTGGCCACCCTTGCTATAGTGGGAAACTGAAACTTTGATCTTGGGGAATAGGGAAAGTTGCGAATTGCTGTTGAGTATTTCAACATGTCAGGCATTGTTTTAGGTACTTTGTATATATTTATTTAATCCTTAGTGAGGTAGTTAATAATATCACCATTTTAGATATATGGTTAGTTAGTGGCAGAGTCTTAATTTAAACCTGGGTCCCTCTGACTTTAAAGACTGTGTTTTTGACTCTGCTTAACTCATGGTTTTAGGATTGAATTCAACCTTTTTATAATAAAAGCCTAATATGATAAGTGTCCAGTCATCTGTTCAACCAATTAAAGCGTAATATGCTAATGATATGCTAAGGCCACTCAACTGCTCGCTATGATGTGCACTGACCGCCAGGGGGTAGCTGCTCCCACCGGTAGGTTAGTTTGCTGCTAGGGTCCAGCTGATCAGTGTGAGCAAGATGGGCCCGACACTCCCTGGAGTCCTCCTGCATCCTCCCTGGCCCTGATCTTGAACCAGTGGGGTCCCTCAGCCTGGCCTGTGTCCTCTGGCAATCCAGGACCCCTCAGGGGATGTCGGAAAGCCAGTTTCAGCCGATTCCGCAGGCCAGGCCGATGGACCCCACTAATGCATGAATTCATGTACCAGGCCTCTAGTTTTAGGATAAGAAGGAAAAATAAGGAAATACAATACTTAGGGGGCTACAGTGCAAGTCTAGAAATGAGGTGGCAAGCACTGAATCAAGGCATTAGGAATAGAATAGTAATTATTCTAAAAGGAGAATTATAGATTTTTGAAGCAGAATACTTTAGAAATTAATAATTAGCTTAGCTGTCTTGTTTTACAAATGCAGTCTTGCAGTCCCCAAAGGAAGTGGCTTGGCCCTACAGAGCCAGTTAATGAAAGAGATAGGACTGGAACTCAGGCCTTCTCACTGCAAATCCAGTGCATGTTCTGTCCACCAGCTATTTTTGTTTCAAAGGAAAGAGACAAGATACAGTAATGGGTTAAAGGGGATGAAGAAAAGGGAAGTGTAACAAACAGGGTGAAGTTTGTCGGTTCTTGTATGATTTACCCGTTTTATTTCTGAAAAGTGAGTATCTTATTTTAAATTATATAACACTACTTACTGAATAGAAAATTTTAGTTTCAGTGTTCTCTTAAAAATATTTGGGAATATATGATTAAAACCTAGTATACAGATTTAAATCTAATTGTTTTTAAAAGAAAAATGATTACATTTGTATTTGTAGTCTGGGGACAGGAATGCTCCTCTCATTCAGGAACGATCCTCTCTCTCCTTGTTTCCTTCCCTGTCCTGGGGCTGGGCGTATGGGACAGAACAGAACATGAAGATTGCATTCTGGCTGATCTTAGGGCAAGGCCTCTCATTTTACAAGAAGTAACTTCCCAAGGTCATGTAGCTCATTAGGGAAATCAGTTTAGTAATTTGGGTCCATGCTATAATTAGGATTTGGTTTAAAAATTAAATTTTGGAAAGTAAAAGCAGTTAACTTCTGATTCCATGGAAGCCAGGAGAATGCAGAGAAAGAAGACCCAGCCATCTAGCAGAACACATAAAACTTCACAGAAAACCACCTTTTTAATTTCCTCTGTTAAGTTAAGGTATTGTTTTGCAGAAAGTTGTGTGTGGTGTTAGTAGTGTTGGACGTGGATGTATGTATAATTCTTAGTCTCTGAGTTTGGAAGGAACTTCAAGAAGCTCTCAGTTTTGATTTTGAATAGCATTTCTTTAGAACCTTTCCCAGGCTGGTGAGAGCCTGTTCTAATATTAAAGAGTGAGATCTGACAGCTGCTGTAAATAATTTATTCAGATATTTAACACTCCCACTGTCAAGAGTTCTTTACTGTTTCTTATGTGGGTAATATAAACCCCTCTGGCCACTGCTGAGGGCATGCTCATGGCTCTGCCCTTCACCGAGTGGGAGAGTTGTTCCTTTAAGACTTGTGATCCTGTTAAAGGGACCAGTAGAAATCAGAACCAGGTATTGTCGTGGGCATCTTATAAAATTTAACTGTGAAATGTATCTTATTTATTATTAAGTCTCCTTATTTGTCTTTAGAAAACACCAAAATGGTTTTTCAAGGAGATTTCTGCAACAGCTAGAAATACCTTTCTGTGATAATTAATATTCTTAGAAGTGACATTTAATACTGTTGCCTAGCAATATTGTGAACTCCTTGTTTTGTTATTGTTTTAATGTGTACATTCCTTCTGGAGTTATTTTATCAAAAGTGTTTGCAAGATTTCATTGCTTCTTTGTTTTTTTTTTGTTTTGTTTTTTACATTAAAAAAAATTTTTTTTTTTTTTAAGGTATCACATATTTGTCTTCAACCCCCCATTCCATCCCCCACCCCTCCCCACGCATGCCCCCTCCCCCCTATTGTCCCTGACCACTGGTTAGGCTCCTATGTGTGCACACAAGTCCTTTGGTTGATCTCTCCCTTTTATCCCCGCCCTCCCTCTGAGGTCCAACCCTCTGACCCATGGCTCCTTGTTCATCCGTCTGTTCTTGTTCATCCGTCTATGTTGTTCACCATTTCCCCTAGATGAGTGAGATCATGTCCTACTGGAAATATACTTATAAGAATCGAAAATGAGACATGCAATAATCATTATGCTGAAAGGCAAATGAATCAGTCTGCAGTGAGTTTCTTTCTGGGCCAACAGTTCTTTTGAGACCCAAATTCAATGTCAAACAGTTTCTTATGGGTACATGTCAGCAATGATATTTCAGTTCTGGATGGTGGGCAAATGGTGGTGATGCAGGTCCGACCCTCTCTGGTTTGGTCCCGGGCAACCTGCAGTGATACACAGCTGCTGACTGCTATTATGGCAAGGCGTCGTCAGCGTCTTCCATCTCTGGACTGCTTCTCTTCTGTCTTCATGGTTGGGGTAGTCCTGTTAATTCCTCTCTGTTGCCAGAATCCACATGGTCTCAGAGTTGTTTTCTGAAAATATACAAACATATTCTCGACCAAAAGTGAATAAAAGAATATTTTCTATAATTTGACTTGGGATCCTTTTTCATTTTTTGCCCAAATGATTTTCCTCTGGCTTATTTTGATACCATGTGTGTTTTTCATGGGTGTCTTGCTGAGAGCATTACAATTAATTTTCTAAAGTACAAATTTTCTAGATATAATCTACTTACAGGATATTTTTCCTTAGATGATATTCTTTTACCTTTCCCTTTTTTTGATTTAAATATTAGGAGGCTTTTGAAAATTTTATAATGTAGTCTTAATAGCTTTTAAATTTTACTATTTGCACTACAATGTGACTGCTTTAGGTTCATTTTCTGTTGTGAGATCTTATCCTGAGATGAACTACCAATAAAAATTTTAGTTAACACTTCAGGAACAGCTTTTTGTCCAGTGCAATTAGTTTTTCTAGAATATTTGATTACTTCAATTAGCCAATTTAAATTAGCCCGAAAACTTGTCTACTATTTTACTGTCAAATTTATTACTCTAAAACAATCATATTTTTACAGTGTAAATATTAGGGGAGGTACATAGTTATTAACTTAATGAGGATACTCCTAAGCTGGCCTTTGCTAAAAACTCAAGGGGCCAAAGAGCCGCATGTGCCTTGCAAGCCGCAGGTTGCTGACCGCTGTTAGTGTCAACCTGCATCCGAAGGGTCCCATGAGTGATTCCCAGGTAAGGGCATGTGTGTGGGTTGCTGGTTGCATCCCCGGGGTGTATGGGAGGCAGGCAATCATGGATGTCTCTCCCTCACAGGGGTGTTTCTGTCTCTCTCCCGCTACATCTCTCTGAAAAATCAAAGAATCCACTCCCTCTCTGAAAAATCAAAGAAGAAAATATCCTTGTGTGAGGATTAGCTAAATAAATAAATAAATAAATAGATAGATAGATAGATAGATAGGTAAATGTATGTTCCGTGTGTGAATTTTACAGTTTGGAGAACGAAGACCCCGAGTGGTCTGTGTTGTTCCAAAGAAGATAGGCTGTGACTATGGTGAACTCCAGGGAGGGTCCTACAGCTTGGGAGCGCCCTCTGCCAGAGCTGCTGGGATTGCGCTGGAGGAGGCGCAGATAAATCATGGAGCTATTTTGGGCTAGACAATTCCAAAGAGTTTTTATTTTTATTTATTTATTATTTTATTATTATTATTATTTTTTAAATCAGTCTTTATTGTTCATATTATTACAAAGGTTCCTCATTTCTTCCCCCCTCCACCAGGTTCCCACCCCACACTCCGCCCTCTCCCCACCCCCCATTGTCCTCATCCATAGGTGCACAGTTTATGTTCAGTCTCTTCTTCCCTCCCTTCCCCCCCCCCCAGAACAGTCAGTCCACTCCCCTCCCATATCGCCGACTCTACTATAATACAATGAACAGCTATTATTGTTCATCAGGTTTTTCAATCTCCTTTTTTTTTTTTTTTTAATTAATAAACTTTTACACTTCTAACAATAAATTTTAAAATCTAATAACTTTAAACCTTTTTTTTTTTTTTTTCTGCCCTGGGAATTGAGAGCAAACTTGTTTACATGTAAACTTGCCTTTGGGCTATCAAAAGGTGTAGCCATTCAAGTGTAAATGGACACATTGTTAAACATAGCTGCTGGTTGGAATTGGATTACCTGTTCTGGGTAGGAAGGGCTTGTCATTCCCTTTCTCCATTAAAATTAAGGTGTTAGCTTTAAAACCTCTTTTTGGCAAGAGACCTTAAACTTTCAGAACTTTAAATTTTTCAGATAGTAAATCAGTTACTTAGCATTTTCTCAAATCAATAATACCTCCACATGCCCAAGGATACACTTCACACAAAAGACATTTCCAAATAGATCAACCAACATCATCCAGGCCCCACACAAGGCACTCACAGATCAACACCCCAGCGCTATACTAACTCAACACACCCAGCTCTAAGCCTTCATCACTTGATTCAGCAGACCCTCAAGTTCCCGCAAAAGTTTCCAGCCATGTCTGAGAGGCAGCCTTGGGGCGGGGGCAGGCGAGGAGCGAGCTGTTTCGGGCCTGGCTGCTCCGGGCCTGGCCTCTGTTGCTCTGGTCCGTTCCACAACCAGTTGCTCTGGGTCTGGCCACTGCCGCTCCCGACCTGGCTGCTCTGGGCTTGGCTGCTGCTGCTCTGGGCCTGGCCGCACCCGACCCGGCTGCTCTGGGCCCGGTTGCTCCAGGCCCGGCCACTCCAGGCCTGGCCGCTCCCAGCCTGGCAGCTGCTGCTCCGGGCCTGGCCGCTCCCGACCTGGCTGCTCCGGGCTTGGTTGCTGCTGCTCTGGGCCTGGCCGCTCCCGACCCGGCTGCTCTGGACCCGGCTGCTCCGGGCCTGGCCGCTCCTGGCCTGGCTGCTGCTGTTCTGGGCCTGGCTGCTCCCGACCCGGCTGCTCTGGGCCCGGCTGCTCCGGGCCCGGCCGCTCCGGGCCTGGCGGCACCTGACCCGGCTGCTCTGGGCCCAGCCGCTCCGGGCCCTGCTGCTCAGGGCCTGGCCGCTCCCAGCCTGGCAGCTGCTGCTCTGGGCCCAGCCGCTCCGGGCCCTGCCGCTCCGAGCCTGGCAGCTCCCGACCTGGCTGCTCCGGGCTTGGTTGCTGCTGCTCTGGGCCTGGCTGCTCCCGACCTAGCTGCTCCGGGCTTGGTTGCTGCTGCTCTGGGCCTGGCTGCTCCAGGCTTGGTTGCTGCTGCTCTGGGCCTGGCTGCTCTGGACCTGGCTGCTCCGGGCCTGGCCGCTCCCGGCCTGGTTGCTGCTGTTCTGGGCCTGGCTGCTCCCGACCCGGCTGCTCCGGGCCCAGCCGCTCCGGGCCTGGTCGCTCCCAGCCTGGCAGCTGCTGCTCTGGGCCTGGCTGCTCCAAGCATGGTTGCTGCTGCTCTGGGCCTGGCTGCTCCCGACCCGGCTGCTCTGGGCCCGGCTGCTCCGGGCCTGGCTGCTTCCCACCTGGCGGCTCCAAGCATGGTTGCTGCTGCTCTGGGCCTAGCTGTTCCCGACCCGGCTGCTCTGGGCTCGGCTGCCCTGGGCCTGGCCACTCCGAGCCTGGCAGGGATGCTCCGGGCTTGGCTGCTGCTGTTCTGGGCCTGGCTGCTCCCGACCCAGCTGCTCTGGGCCCGGCTTCTCCGGGCCCGGCCACTCCAGGTCTGGGTGTTCCTGGACTGGCCACCCTGTGCTTGGCTGCCTACGCCTCAGGCCTGGCTGCCACTGCCCCAGGTCTGGCTGCTCCGGGCCTGGATGTTGCTGCTCCAGGCCCGGCTGCCACTGCCTTGTACCTGGCCACTCTAGGCCTGGCCGCCGTTTCAACATTCTGTCCTTTTTTTTTAAAAAACGCATTTATGTTGCATTGTTGGCTGCTGAGTTGAGTTCTGACTTAGTCTTCGATTTTTCAAGATCTTCTTTGTATTCTTTCTTAAGTAATTTTACTATCGTTTGCTCTCACTTGATTTCTTCACATTAAAAACTTCTTCAATTTCTTCCTCCTTGTCCTAGAAGCTCAGCAGGTTGGCCTGTGGCACCCCTTTGTTCTCCGCGGGCTCCCGCGCTGCTTCAGCCTGTTGCCGGGGTCGGCGCCGCCCAGGAAGCAGCCCCCGGCCTCGGCTCCGTGGCCCACGCTCAGCGGTCGAAGGCCCCGCCTCCCCCCCCCCCCTCCCCTGGGGGGCTCCGTCGCCCGGCTCCTTGCTGGCGCCCGGCTGGCCAGTGTCTGGCAGGGGCTCCTGCTCCTCGTCGCGTTCCTCCAGTCTGGAGCTTTTTTTCTCCTTCCCGCTAGGGGAGTCTAGCATCAGAGTCAACAGACTGTCCTCTGCGTGCAATGTGCGCAACTCCGGGGGCTCTGCTTTTCGCCGCTCCCCTGGGATTCGCCTCACAGCCCCGTCTCCCCCTGCCCGAGCCTGGGTCCCCAGGGTCTGGCCCATAACTGGGGCTCAGCGCTGCCGGTTCTGGGGTTCAGCCCAGGCCGGGGCTTTTATTTCCTTTCTGCTAGGGAACGCCAGGCAGGGACCCAGCCTTCTCCTCCTCTCCGGCTGCGTCCTCTCCGCGCGCACGCGTACCTGCCTGCTCGCAGCATGTCTCCGTACCTTAGGCTTTTTCAGCTCCTCTGATTTTCCTTCTGGTTTTCTCTTTCCTTCTTGTTGTAGAATTTTTAGTCAGTCGACTACCTGTAGCTCTGGGCAATGTCCACTCTACATTTTAGTTATATTCCATTGAAATTGTTGTTTGCTGCTGCGGTTAGGTGTCTACCTGAGCAGCCATCTTGAATCCTCCTTCCTTCTTTGTTTTTTAAGAGCCTCAAAGCTAGTCCTGCTATAATCACAAAAGTAAAAATCACATTAATTTGTAGTTTCTTAACTTACCTCATTTCTGCCTCTCCCCCCCTTAGTAAATAGTAGTTGTAAATGAATTAAAATTGTAATACCATCAATATTTATATTAAAAGTTATGTCCCTTTTCCCTAAAATATACACCTCTAGTACATTTAAGTTTGGAGTAAATGTCAACTGAATTTTAGTTAATTATTAGTGATTTAAATATCTAACCCATAATCAGTTGAAAGTATATAAAATAAAAATGAGTCTGAAAGATAGTTCAATTTTTGAAATAAAAATTTCTTTATAGTATATATGTATCTCCTTTGAGAATTAGGTTTGTGAGTTCATCTAATAGGTTCTTACCTGTTATTAACTCACCGTATGCTATTAGAATGAATGTAATTGGACATGAAGGAAGTACCTTTTATGTGTCATTGAGTGTGTAGTTCTAGTGAGATCATAGTAGGTAGTACATCTGTATACAGCCTAATAATGCTATTAGGTTAGAATTTGAAACCAATTACAATATTAGAAAAGTAAATGTTGTAATGTTTTAACAAATTGAGGAAACAGTTTCAACTTTAATGCAACTTATATATAACGTTAAACAATTTCAAAACACCTCCATACATTTAATGCACTAAGCTCACACTTTTCACTCATTTGTATTGTAACTTAAAAAAATTATAGTTCAAGTAAGTTTTAATACTAGGTTTCCTATTAAATTAAAAGTAGCAAATTAAAAGGGTTTAGTAGTAGTCCAAACATGAGGTGATGAACTGTTAGAGGCATGCACATTTGAGGAGAAGTTGGGATAGGAAGCAGCTCAATGGTAAAAGGGGATAGGAAACCCTTAAAAGCAGACTCAAACAAAACAGGCCAGCCAATTTGTATAGAGCCATCATCGGCAAACTGGCTCTCGAGCCACATGAGGCTCTTTAGCCACTTGAATGTGGCTCTTCCACAAAATACCACTGCCTGGGTGAGTCTATTTCGAAGAAGTGGCCTTAGAAGTTTAAGTTTAAAAAATTTGGCTCTCAAAAGAAATTTCAATCGTTGAACTGTTGATATTTGGCTCTGTTGACTAATGAGTTTGCCCACCACTGGTATAGAGCAGTATGAAACAGCTTTCTGTGCTTCATGACCCTGAGAGGCTATTTTTAATGGTGCCACATTAAAAAAATGGTTCCAAAATGCTCTGTTTAAAAAAGGTCAGGAATGTGTAACACATTTTACCAAGATTTTAGTTTTTAAAATAATGAAAGAGAAGGAAGTTGGGCACATAAAGAAGTAGCTTCAGGTTTGGAAAATTCTGAGGATACTAGAATGCAGAGGCACTACTAAGAAAATTGGGCTTCATTTTCAAAAGAGTAAACGTTTTATCTCCCTCTTTAAAGGGAGTTTTTGTTTCTTTTTTACATTTATATTTCTCATTATTATGGGATTTTTTATTCAGTATGGAAAAATTTTATTAATCACAATTGATTTATAATTTTTTTTCTTAAGTTTTTATTAGTAGATAACGTTGTTGATAATCTGTGATAGTTTTTGGGATAGTATTTTATAACCATTTTGTTTTTTAATTATATGTTTATAAGTCCACTTCTCTATCCAATAGTGAGAAGCATGGTTTTCACCATTGGAAGGTCCCTCTTCCCCCCTCCCCCCCCCAAGGTGGGAAGGTGAGGGAAGTGGAATCTACTTGTTTTAGAAATTAACCTTAAGTTAGTTAATGGAGCAAGTAATTGTAGGTTGGTTTATTTTTTAAGTGTTCTGAAGAAAAGAACTAACACAATTGAGTCAAAATTTTATTCTGATAATCTTCCCAGAAATTGAAAGGGAAAGACTGTGTGATCTTTTTTTAGGGGTGACGTGAAGATTTCTTTTTTCCTTAAAGAGAAATAACATCTTAGGTGCCCACCAAAGTCTTCTCACTTCCAAAGATAAGTCTCATTGTTCCAGCACACAAGTTGCTTTTCTGTAGTAACTTAGCCAGTTATTTGTGTTGTGAAATTCAGTTGACACTATTTGATATGCTTTCACTTAAGTTTAAAGTGTTTGTGTTAGAAATATTTTATTTAGAATATTAGTTTCTAATTAGTTCTCCTTGTAAGAAAACTGGCTGGGAAGATGCGACTCAGCAGGACTTTTCAAATTTGAGTCTCAGTTTAAGCTTTAATGGAATTTCTGTTTAGTTGTTTTTCCTGCCCTTCTCTTTTTATGCATGCTCCCCCAGTTCTCACGTAGTATCTCATAGCATTTTGTCTTGTTTTTAGAATATTGTCATTTATGACTCAGATGTGTTTGGCCTTTAGATTGCCTGCCAGCTTTTCAGTACTCTCCAAGGTCTGTGGCTGTATTTTAAAGACAGCTGTCTGTGAGCATAGTGTTGATTTGCCAAAGGGGAGGAAGAGAGTGCACCCCTGGCCATGCAGATTTCCCTTGTCCCTCTGTAGACTATGGCCTGTGGCAGTGTCATGATGGTTGGGTTGTTGGTAGGCTCTAGACCCAATTTTATCTGATGTTTTCGGGAAGCCTTCTACTCACTTGTCTTTTATATAATGTCTCCTGTCTATTTTTAAGAGGGTGGGATACTATTTCTGTTTTTTTTGTTAAATGGGATGTAAATTTTAAAAACTCTAGGTTTATATTAAATAGTAATAAAAATCAAATACTGATGATAAAAAGCAGACATTAAACTAAAAATGTCACAGCCACAAAAATAGTTCATAGGCCATTTAACAAAACAGCCATCCCTTTAGTAGGTTTTTATTGAGTACTCACTGTGTGCTAGGTATTGAGCTAGGTGTTAAGAGGACAGTGAGCCAATCACACATAGTCCCTGCCCTTTTACAATTTAAAGGCCGGTGGATTTCTTATGCTTTGAGTCTAATAAATTGTAATTCAGAAACTAGAGGCCTTGAAGAGTTGAGGGAATTGTTTGTGATGGAATTTGATCTGTAGTGGTATCCATTTCCATAAACAAAGTGATTTTTTTTCCAAGATATTTCTTCAGTGCTATGGGTTGTACAGAATTTGTATTTATTTACTTGTTGGATGTTTAATATTAGTAGGTTGATGATTCTTTCAATTAGTATCTCCTTTAAGAATGGTGCTAATTATTTTAGTTAAATGTCATTGCTTTTTGTCCTAAAATAATTAGTGTTTACATTTTTTTTCCCAGAAAAGAGAAATTGCTTCAGTCTTACTTTAGGCTAAAAAAACTCTGTGGTTGTTGATAATACAAAAAGCTGTTTTAAAGCTAGAGGAATGTTGATTTTAAAAATAAAATGATGATGAAAATAGTAGTAACTCTGTAAATGATAACCTGCCTGGGATTAGTAACATTAGAAATCCTTAGGTTATGTTAGCTTATTAGTATTTTGTGTGTGTGTGTGTGTGTGTGTGTGTGTGTGTGTATGTGTTTTGTTTTGTTTTGGGGGGGTCAGTTTCATGTTGGAGTAGACTGTCTTTGCTAAAATAATAATTTGAAAATGTTAGTAATTTTCATTTTGTTAGATTTATTTCTCATGATGTACACTTCACTTGAAATGTTTTGGTAAGTTGCAGTAGCAACAGTCTCAGTGTTGAAATTATGCCAGGCAAAGATATCTACTCATATCTACATACATATATTAAAATAAAAAAATGGAACCATAATAACAATTGGCAATTTGTTTGTGATATACTGATATCTGTAGAGAATAACAAGAAAGTCCTGTTTGTTTTTCATTACTTTGAGGGTTTTATGGTTGGAGAATAAAACTTATCTTTGGTAAAGGAATTCCAAGCATTTTTATGAGACTCGAAGATCAAAATCAGCATAGAGTTACTTTGGACTTACCCAGTTCGTAGTGATTATACTATAAGAGAAAAAAAAAGTACTTAACAAGATCCACTCCATAAAACAAAAATACTCTATAGAACAGAGAATATTTCCTACCTCCCCCTCTTCCTATTCCAATAAACAAAATTAAAAGTTCTCACTGTAAGGATTAAAATTGAAGAGCTGAAAGGGACCTTGGGAATCGTAATGGTATTAAATCTTGTCAATTTAGGGAGAGGACCTCTTGGATTATTAGCAAAATCAGGGAAGGAACCCGCCTTCTGCCTCACACGATGTATTTTGTATACTTTTCCACACTGTCTTTCTGACAGGAGGAAGTCTTTTTCTCAGGTGATCTTTAATATATCATCTTTCCTCACAAATTTGCTGTATTTTAATAATCACCATTTCCTTTTTTAGGTAATAGTTTGGGTTAGCGTGACAAAGTTGACATTTGATTTGTTCCTCCCCTCCCAAGATGTTCATCTTGATTTTCCATTCAGCATTTTTTAATGTCAACATTTACTAATAAGTTTATAAAAATTGGTTCGGGTTGAGGAAGGAAAGGTTGAGCAAGTGGTATCACTTGTGAAGGTGCTATGTCTGTCTACTTAGTATCCTAGTAAACCCGATAAGGATTAGCAAGCTCCTGCCTATGTATATGCTTTTTCTCCTACCTGGCACATCCTCTTTATCCTTCTTTCCCCTTTTCTTGCCACATTAGAGTGTGAGTTGGTCCACAGCACTGTCTATGTGACTTCAAGTTGATCCTTTCTTCACACGGTAGATATAACACAGGCTTCTTATTGGCATAGAGAGGTCATGAATAGCAACCCCCTTATTTCAGTCTAGCAAGTCCCACGAGAATCGAGATGCTAACATACCACAGGTATGTTAATCAGGTTTGCTAATGGCTTTCTGTTAGAGCTTGCTACCTTGCATTACACTTCTTCCCATTCATGTTCCCCTCTTATTTAAAAGTCCTTTCTTAAGTTGGAATAGAAACCCTATATATTTCTGTCTTAGAATTATTGTATTGGGATTACTCATTTATTTGTCACCCAAACTGGATTTCAGGTTTTTGAGGACAGAATCTGCTCTTCTGTATTTCCCATAAAGTCCAGGGTAACCCTTGACATAGCAGGTGCTAAATTAAATGAAACAGTCTGATTTGAAAAAGCTTCATTTGCATTACCATTTGAATACATTTTCCTTCATTCAAGGATTACAGATAGTCTTGTAAAGCCAATTTTGCCTAAAATAATATATACCATAGCTTATAGGTAATATTATATTTTGGTTAAGTCTTATAACAGATTTCTGCCATGGTTTTTACCTGTCTTACAGTTTATGGGAGGGAATTTTTTTTTAATTGTTGCCAATCCTATATAATAAAAGGCTAATATGCAAATTGTCCCCTTGGGAGTTCCACCCAACTAGGAGTTCAACCGTTCGTTATGACATGCACTGACCACTGGGGGTGGCATGGAGCGAAGGAAGGCCCCGATTGGCCTTGATCACCGACCAGGACTAGGGACCCTACCCGTGCATGGATTCCATGCACCAGGCCTCTAGTGTCTATAATGGGCACAGTTTTGGACATGACACCTTAAATCTGAGCTTTAGTATTTGGTAGCATTCCCTTTGCTTGATAAGTTTGTTTCCGTAGCCCACATAGAAAACTATTACTCACAGGAAAGAACATAATAGATCCTAAAACAAACTTTTTTTTTAAGCCTTTGGTAGAACTATTTACCATTCCGTTTTTAATACAGCTTTGTTATATGACATAGTTGAGCAATACCTTAGTAAGGAGAAGATTATTTGTAGAGATTGTCATTTCTAGGGAAGAAAAAGAAAGCATGATGCTACAGTACAATTAAAACAGCAAGCTGATTTTTAGAGTTGTTTTTTGTTTTGGGTTGTCCTATTTATTACTCTAATAATGATTAATGATGTTATCATTAATCTGAGTTTATTTTTATGTAAAGCTACTGAGCCACTTTATTTTTTTTTATCCTTTCTATCTCATCTCAGTGTTTAAAAAAAATGTGCAGAGGGGAAGTAGAAAGAGAAAAGAAACAGTAGTATGGGAACCATTTGTTTAACACTGAACAAATATTTATTGAATGCCTTCAGCTGTGGTCTGTCTTCTGATTGCTAAGACTCAGCCTTGTGTTTAGAGTTCATATTCTATTGAAGGTTGGGAAAGGATGGCCAGCACTAGGTCAGAATCACTTGGATTGTTTGTTCAGAATAGCTTGTCCCCAACACGGCCACTGACCATTCCCACTGACAGAGTGGGAAGTCTTGGGAAAAGTACTTAATAAAGTGCTGGAAAAGTTGTGTGTGTGTGCTGTGGTCAACTGCAAATCCAATGTGGACGTAATTTGATTTGTACACTAGATGTGGTTTTCCTGTTTTTATCTTGAACAATTACGTATCAGCCAATGGAAAAGTTGAAAGAATAGTACAAAGAACACTTGCATGCCCTTCACCTTGATTCAACATTTGCAAACATCTTGTCAGATTTGCTTTATCTTTCCTTTGTCTCTAAGATGTATAACTACACACACACACACACACACACACACACTTTTTTTTTTTTTTTAACCCTTTGAAAATTAATTGCAAACATCATGGCATTTGACTCCTAACACTTCAATATGAATCTCCTAAGGACAAAGACATTCTCCTATAGACCTACAATACTGTTATCTTGCCAGAAGAATTTAACAGAGATTATTAACATTCCCTGTTATTTTGTCCATATTCAGAGTTTCCCACCTGAATGTCTATAAAGGATATTTTCCCACCAAAAATATCCTTTAGAAACATTTTAAAAATTAACCCAAGATTGAGTCAAGATTATGCACTGAAATTGATTATCATGCCCGTTTAATGTAGATTCTAGAATAGTCTTAACTTTTTTAGTCTTTTGATACATTTTTTAAGACAACCCAATTGTTTATTTTTAAAAGATTATATAATTGAATTATTTAAACTATACTAGGAAGTTTTATTATCCAACTAATAAGGACAACTGAACAAAAAATATTAACTTCTTTCATGACATACCTTGTTCCTCATTAATAAGACTGTACTTTCTATCATCTTTATTCAGATCTCTTATAGAAATTTAGCATTTTTAGAGCCAAAAGGGTTCTTGGATCTAAAGGTAGATGTTTTCACTTATAAATGAAACTAAAGTATGAGGATATTTAAAACAGTGGCTCTCAAGTAGGGCTGATTTTGCTCCCAGGTGACATTTGGCAATGTCTGGAGACCTTTCCAGTTGTCACAACTGGAGGGTCCTACTGGCACTAGTGTGTAGAGGACAGGGACGCTGCTAAACATCCTGCAGTGCACAAACAGCCCCTCAACAGAGAATTGTGCATCCTAACATGTCAGTAGTGTCAAGGTTAAGAAACCTTGGTCTAAAATCACACAGCTAGTTGTGGGACATAAAACTATCTTTCCTCACTCAATTCTTTGTTCTTTACACACACACACACACACACACACACACACACACACAATACCTTGCTTTCCCTTTCATTCTCATCACTTCATCATCTATTTCTTTTCTTTGAACCTTTTTGTTAAGCCTGATGAATTATTTTAGGGCTATAAGGATTAAACTCAATTAGAAAATATTGCTAGAAAGAACATGGAGTATCTTTTGGAAGAGAATCACAAAAGGGCTTTGAGTGGAGTTTTATTCCTATAAGTAAAAATTGGTGCAGAATAACCTTTTTTGTTGTTGTTCTTAAGCCTCACTCAAGGCTATGTTTTTTCCATTGATTTCTAGAGAGAGTAGGCGGGAGAGGGGAGACAGAGACAGAGAAACATCGATGTGAGAGACACATTGATTGGTTGCCTCCTGCATACTCCCTGACTGGGGCTGGTGATCAAGCCTGCAACTGAGGTGCATCCCTTGACGGAATTGAACCCGTATCCCTTCAGTCTGATGGTCGATGCTGTAACCACTAGGCACACCAGCTAAAGCCAGAATAGGTAACTATAATAGTATTTTACTTTTATTTACATGATGTTTGAATTTATAGAGCATTTTCACATGCATCTTATTTAGTACTCATAAAAACCTTTTGTGGTTATAAACAAATCAAATGTCAGCCTCCTTTTCACAGATGGAGAAATGAAGGTTCACAGAAAATAATATATCCCATGTGACTGCGGCTAGGGTAGGTATTAGTCCAAATTACGTGAAGAGATATTTTGAAAAGAACAGTCAATCTCAAAATGTCATAAGCGCCTGGTCACTGGACATATTTAGGCAGAGGCTCTGGGATATTTCTGGAGATGTTAGAAGGAATTTAGGTATCAGATAAAGGGTAAAACACTGGGAGTAGTAGCTGGAGAATTAGATACAGCTTCTCTTATCGAGTAACACAATGTAAATGGGGCACCAAACCTGTAAATAGATCAAGTTTAATACAATTCAGTATCTGGTGTTAGGAGATAGTGCAATATATTTAAAGCATTTTCTTCTCTTTGGTAGGGACCCTCAACACATATAATTCTCTGTGCCTAGAATTCCTTCCCCTTCTCTTTTCGTTTTATAAGTATTTATTAAGTGCTTAACATTTATTCGTTCATCAAATATTTACTGAATAACCAAACCACTCTGTATCAGGGATTGTTGGTGCTAATGCAACAAACAAACAAAAATTCTGCCCTGGGGAGCTTATATTTTAGGTTAGGGGAAACACAACAACCGGGATAAATAAGTAAAACATAGAATGTCAGGTGATAAGTGCTATAGAAAAAAGTAAAGCAGAAAGGCCAGATAGTAAATATTTCAGGCTTTGCAGGCCATACAGTCTCTGTTGCAGCTCTTTGGCTCTGCTATTGTAGTGCAAAAGCAGCCATAGACTACTTAACCCAGTAAGCGCATCTGCATTCCAGTAAAAGAGGTCCTGGGCTGTATGCACTTTGCTGACTTTTGTGCTAACAACTGGAAGGCACACACCTAGTGCAGCCATGGGAAGGAGCATGGCCCTGAACGGCCCTGATCGCTGGCCAGGCCTAGGAACCCTACCCGTGCAGGAATCCTGTGCACTGGGCCGCTAGTATTTACATAGTTGTGAAACAGATCCCCAGAACTTTTTCATCCCGCAACACTGAAACACATATTAAACAACTGCTAACCACCATTCTACTTTTTTGTGAATCTGACTACTTTAGATACCTCATGTAAATGGAATATAACAGTGTTTGCCATTTTGTGACTGACTGACTTCACTTAGCATAATATTCCCTTCCTCTTTCCTTCCTTCCTTCTTTATGTATTTTTAATCCTCATCCGAGGATATGCTTGTTAACTTTTAAAGAGAGAAAAAAGTGAGGGGGAGAGAGATAAACATTGATTGTTGCCTCCCAGATGGGCCCCAACCTGGGGATTGAACCCACAACCTAAGTATATGCCCTGACCCGGAATCGAAACTGCAACCTTTTGGTGCACAGGATGATGCTCCAACCAACTGAGCCACCTGGCCAGGGCGAGATTTCCTTTCTTTTTAAGATTGAATAATATTCCATGGGTTCCACTTCATATATACTCCCACAGCACTCTGTTATAACATGCTCCTTACAAGAAATTGTAAGCTCTTATTGTCTGTGATAGGAAGTGTTCAAGTGTCATAGCAAAATGTGTTTCTTCATTAATATACTAGAGGCCGGATTCATGCACCAGTGGGGACCCTTGGCATGGCCTGCGGGGATCAGGCTGAAACTGGCAGTCCAACGCCGCCTGCCACTCCTGCTCATCCCGGCTCCACTGTGCCTGCTGCCGCCACCACTCAGTAGGCTCGTTGTCATTCCGCTGTGGCCAGCCATGAGCCCTGTGTCTGGCACCTGTCAGTTAGCTGAGTGGTGATAGGGAGCACACTGCCCACCTGCATTGAGCGTCTGCCCCCTGCTGATCAGTGTGTGTCGTAGCGACTGGTCAACCAGTCATTCAGTCATCTGATTGCTTAGGCTTTTATATATATAGATTCTCAGGCAAAGGAAAATATTGAATAAGAATTCTTTATAAGTATAGAGGACAGAATATCTTACTTTACAAGGAGGAATCTTGAAAATTTTGTTGAGGTGATATTTAAACTGGTTTTGAAGAAAGTCTCATTTTGTTTGAAGTGCTATAACAAAATACTGTAGACTGGAAGGCTTATAAACAACACAAAATTATTTCTCATAGTTCTGCAGGGTAGGAAACCCAAGGTCAAGATTCAGCATCTGGTGAGGAGTCACTTCTGGCTCATAGATGGCTGTGTTTTCACTGTTATCTCACTTGGTGGTAGGAACAAGGAAGCTCTCTGTGACCTCTTTTATGAGAGCAGCGCTCCCCTGATTTAATCACTTTCCCAAAGTGCATCTCCGAATACTCTCACAGGTGGCGAAGAGCCTTGCATGCCAAGTGCAGGAAACTTGCTTTTATTTTCTAGGCACCTGTAGGCAGCTGGGTGCTAGTGGAGATTTCTGAATAAGTAAGAAATGGGATCAGATTTTTTTTTTTTGGTTTGGTTTACTTAGTTTTTGTGTTTTAAAGGAAGATTACTCTGGTAGCATTTTGGAAGAGGCACAGAAGTGGGATAGAATGGGAGTGTGGAGGCAGGGATGACAGTTGCAAGAGCATAGCAGCGAGAAATCTAAGCAACAAACAGCTAGGACCTCAACTAAGGCAGTGGTTGTCTAGGAGAGACTTGGGGGAAATTTTTGAGGTAGAATTATTTGGTGTGGTGACCAATTGGTTGGGAAGATGAAACAAAGTTTCAGAGATTAGGAATATTAGAGAAGAAACAAATTTGAAGCCGAATACAGAGTTCTTTGTAGATATGATAAATATAAGTGCCTTTAGGACCCCGATGTTGAAGAGTCAGACAGGGTGACAGAAGCACTCATCTGAAGCTGGAAGAGAAGTCTGGTGCCTGTTTGTTGTAGCTGGTCCCTACATGGATTAGCTCTCATCTGCATCATAATCCTGCAAATAAACACTATTTGCAATGTTGTTGTTATTGAGAAAGCCATGTGTTATTGCACATGGAGAGTTTAAGAAGCTTATTCAGGGTCACAGTTAGCAACCGATGGTGACGGAATCAACATTTAGATCTGTCATACAGGAATATATGGTCAAAGAAATTTCAACAAAATTAAGACTAAAAGATAATTGCTCGTGCTACTTATTTAGAATTTTAGGAATATCAATGGATTAAGAAATAAAAAAAGAAGTTTTAATTGGATCAACCCAAATCTTGGTTCAAGGTACATTTTATAAGTTTTTTGTTTGTTTTTATAAAAACATTTTACCTCCATTCTGGAGTGGTGCTTTTTGGGGCTGTGCCATTCTACTAATTTTAGGAAAAATTGGAATGAGTGTGGTTATTCTGGAACCTGAGATTTAAAGAAACCTTGTCTTGAATTCTCATTCCATTCTGAACACATGAATGACTGTTGGTTTTAGGGAAGAGATCATAAGCTATATAACTTATTCTGAGTAACTTGTCTTACTTGAGCATGGTTTGCCCATTTAAAAAATAAAGATGATAATATTTGCCTCAGGGGTTTGGCACAACTCCGATGCATAGTAGCTAAGTACGCAGTAGATATATTAGTTCTCCTATTGCCACTCCTTTTTCTCTCACCTGAATATATGAAATCCTTTTTACCATCACTCTCCTTCCTGTTGTTGAAACTGAAGGTCCAATTCAGCTGTTTTGTTCTTGGCATTAATGATCTGTAAGTGCCTAACCTTCAATCTAAATGAAAGGTTAAATTCTATATATAAGATATCACCATTGAACTATAAGACAATTTCTCAAGAAAGCATTGTTTCTATAATAAATAGCCACCAAAGATTATGAAAGTGACCACAAGAAATGTCAGCCTTCATAGAAAAGTCAAGAATTCATCTACTATGTACAGCATAGAATGAATATGTATTCCAGGAAACCAATTTGCAGACTTGAGACATGTTGTATTAGTAACTTGAGGACTGCCCACACTTGTCCCTGTCTTCTATTTCCAGGAAGAGTATTTTAGGAATCATTCTGTCTAATCTGAAATATCAAAAGGAATAGCGGATATGTATATAACTGTCTCTGAATGCTTTGAAAAATATTTAATAAGACTGACAATTTCAAGAATTAATAAAAATTATTATAATGACTTGGAATTAAATGTTCATGTTTTCATATTTTTTTCTTATTCACTTGATATAATACCAATTGTATCATCATGGAGAAATCAATTTGGCATTTCTATTTTTCTATACATTAATCAGAAATTTAGAAGCTCTTGAGTACATTGCTGGCTAATAAAATAGTTCAACACTTGAATTTAGCATTAAAGTAATCTTAAAGTAGCATTGGCAGCCTCTTACCCGTTAAGCTGGATATTTTCTTTATCTGTATTTGTTGAGTGAGTGGTCAGAAAGGAACTTATCTCTAAATTAACAGGCAGTATCCATTCTGGCAGGCTTTACTTCTTTAAACAAAGAACTCTTATATTTTTGTTGTTGTAAATTCTCACCTGAGGATATTTTTTTATTGATTTTTTGAAGGTGTGGAAGGGACGGGGAGAGACCGAAAGAAAGAAAAGTTGATGTGAGAGAGACACATCAATTGGTTGCCTCCCACATGCACCCTTGAACAGGGCCTAGTATGGAGCCTGCAACGAAGGTACCTAGACCGGAATCAAGCCTGTGACCCTTCAGTCCTATGGGTTGACTCTCTATCCACTGAGTGAAGACTTACATTTTAATAATATATCATTGTTGAGTTCAAAAGCAAATGGTTTGTTTTCTTTTTTGAAACTCAATGAAGGTAGTTTTCTAAATAAATATTAAATTTATTACTAACTTAAAAGCCCCCATGTGATGATATTTTTAAAAAATTTCTTTATAGATTAAGGTATCACATATTTGTCCTCAACCCCCATTCCAATCCCCCACACCTCCACACTCATGACCAAACCCCCCTATTGTCCTTGACCACATATGTATGCACATAATCTCTCCCTTTTATCCCCACCCTCCCTTTGAGGTCCAACAGTCTGACCATGACTCCTTATCTCTTGTTCATCAGTCTATGTTGTTCACCATTTCCCCAAGGTGAGTGAGATCATGTCCTACTGGAAATATAAGAATAAGAAATGAGACAAGCTATAATAGTATGCTGAAAGGCATATGAATCAGTCTATAGTGAGTTTCTTTCTGGGCCACCAGTTCTTTTGAGACCCAATTTCAGTGTCAAACAGTTCCTTATGTGTACATGTCAGCAATGATATTTCAGTTCTGGATGGTGGACAAATGGTGGTAATGCAGGTCCAACCCTCTCTGGTTTGGTCCTGGGCAACCTGCAGTGATACACAGCTGCTGACTGCTATTATGGCAAGGTGTCGTCAGTGTCTTCCATCTCTGGACTGCTTCTCTTCTGTCTTCATGGTTAGAGTAGTCCTGTCAATTTCTCTCTGTTGCCAGAATCCACATGGTCTCGGAGTTGTTTTCTGAAAATATACAAACATATTCTCGACCAAAAGTTAATAAAGGAATATTTTCTATAAATTTGACTTGGGATCCTTTTTTATTTTTTGCCTAAATGATTTTCCTCTGGCTTGTTTTGACACCATGTATGTTTTTCATGGGTGTCTTGCTGTTAGCATTACATGGTGAGATATATATATATATATATATATATATATATATATATATATATATATATGTTTTTATTTTAATTGATTTTTTTACAGAGAGGAAGAGAGAGGGATAGAGAGTTAGAAACATTGATGAGAGAGAAACATTGATCAGCTGCCTCTTGTACACCCCCTACTGGGGATGTGCCCGCAACCAAGGCACATGCCCCTGACCAGAATTGAACCTGGGACCCTTCAATCCACAGGCTGACGCTCTATCCACTGAGCCAAACTGGTATCTGCTAAATGGTGATATTTTAAAGCTTATTTGTAAGGGTTAAGGATAAGACATTGTTTTGTATATTCAACCTGCAGTTAAAATATTGCCTGTATTTACATTGGTTCATCTGCATTTGCAATCAGGCAAGTTTCAGATATGGGTAGTGACATATATGAACATGCAGAAAGATATTTTTGTCAAAATAATCTACATGTTAAATCTAAAGATTTGTGCTAAACTCTGGGGGAAGGGGGTAAATTCAGATTTTACAGTTACAGCATTGATTAATTCCATGAAAAACTTAATTTCCAACTATTAAAAGTCCTAACTTGTCCTTTCAAGTAAGTAAATAGTAATCCTATTCCAAATAGTTTGCCAAGTAGATGAAGGTATGACAATCCCAACTATTTGAATTCCTAGCATGTTTCTGACACTATCAAGTATTATGGGAGTTACAGAGGCCTTGTTTATGTTTTCATTTGTATCTATGGGCATAAGATTACATATTTAAGAAATAGCCTAAATTATGTATCCAACAATGTTAACTGTTTGGATTTGAACATTGGTTAATTCAGAAATCATAAATTAATACATTAGCTCAGCAATTTACAACCAGTGTGCCACAAAAAATTTTAAAACATGCAAGTACCTGACTGTTTAGTCAGGGGTACTGATCTTTTTTTATTTTAGGTTGTCAAGTGAAAAAAAAAAAGTGACAATAGCCAACACAACAGTAGCCATCCAGTATGAATGAATAAAAAATAAGACCAAATTTTGTGTTTCAAATCAGCAAAAAAATATTTCCTGATGTGCTACAGAATTTTAGTAATTAGTTTGTGTGTGCCATGAGGTGAAAAGAGTTGAAAATCACTGTATAAGCTCATCTCTTATTTTTTTGAATGACCAAATATAGGAGATTCAGTGTTACTGGAAATATTTCAGGTTAAAAGTGGTATTCAAGAGTTGTTTATGAACTTATTTCTCTTCTGCCTTAGTGATTGCGTTATGATCTCTAACAAGTGCTGAATTTACATTAATATTGTAAAACATTTTTTTTAGAAATTAAGTATTTAAAAATTTTAAATGACATTGATGGAATATCAAAAAGAAAAGTAAAAAATATTGCCTCAAGTAATCAAAAAGGCTGAAAACATTGAGGTTTTATTAACATATTTGAAAAAAAAATACTGATTTTGAAATAATGTGGTCTGAAACCTTCTGCCTTGAATATTGTTTTCCTTACACTCCTTCAATTTGTGTGCACAGCTGCTGCAGTCTGGCTTGGATTCTCCCCTTCTCTATGTTCACATTGTCCTGCTCTTTAAAGACAAGAATTGGGTCCTTCTCTTTGTTCCAGTGTTAAGGCACCTTGTCTGGAACATAGCGAGCTTTTGATAAATGTATTTCTAATCAATTTTGAATCAGAAATCTTTAATGGTTACTAGGATATCATTTGAATTTGGTGTCTAATGAGAAAACAGTATATTACATTCCAGAGTTCATATTAAGCACGTAATGTTAATTTTCTTAAATATTTGTTTTACTTTTACTGGATTCTAGTTAGGAAATTGTATTAATAAACTACTTGCTATAACAACAAACAAAACAAAACAACAACAACAAAAAAAACAATGGCAGCTTATATCTCTTGGGAGCTATTTTGTAATAGAATGATTCTGAGCTGCTATGCATGTTTTCTCTTGCCCAATATATAATTTTTGCCAAGGACAGGCTCTACTCACAGTGATGACTCAAAATATTAAGCCACCCTAAATATGGGTTCATGTCACTGTTTCCTCTTGGGTGATCCCTGTCTCTCTGAATTGGCAGCACCTTCCTCAAACTGTATTGCTGCTCTGTATTATTCGTTAACCTTGGTGTATGCATCATGTCTGTTCCCTCCTTTTTCAAGACCAGGAATGTTAACAGCATGAGATTTTGCACCTTTTAGGTTTTAAATATATTACTTTTTAAATTGCTTCTTTAAAACTGTCTTATGGGCAGAAACTGGTTTGGCTCAGTGGATAGAGCGTCGGTCTGCGGACTGAAAGGTCCCAGGTTCGATTCCGGTCAGGGGCATGTACGTTGGTTGCGGGCACATCCCTGTTGGTTGCAGGCAGCTGGTCAATGATTCTCTCTCATCGATGTTTCTAGCTATCTATCCCTCTCCCTTCCTCTGTGAAAAATCAATAAAATATATTTTTTTAAAAACTGTCTTATGGGCATATATATAATTTTTAGTATAAATTATTGGTACAACTTCTGTGTTTTGAGATGCTTAGATATATATGATGGCCATATTACCTTAGATGTGCCTGATCTCGTCTGAAATTCTTGGGTATGATATTTATATATTCATCTATGTTTAGTTATATAATGATCAAACTTATTTTAACTAATCCACTTTTTAAAATTATTGCTTTATTGAGCTATCAGTCACATACCAGAGTTCACCCTTTAGTCAAAGTGTATATTTGCAGAGTTGTGCAGCCTCACCACTCTTTAATTTTAGAATATTTCATCACCACAGAAAGAAACCTTATGTTTATTAACAGTCTCTCTCCTTTTCTCCCTCTTTCCATCCTCTGTCAACCATTAGTCTACTTTCTGTGTCAGTGTATATACCTTCTCTAGACATTTCATGAACATGGAACCTTATATATGTGGCCTTTTATGTCTGGCTTCTTTTACTTAGCATAATGCTTTTTTTAATGTTTATTCATGTTATAGCATATCAGTACTTTGTTCATTTTTAGAGTTAAAAATATTCCATTGTATTGATCTACCACATTTTATGTATTAATCAGCTTTGATGGACATTTGAGCTTTACTACTTTTTGACTTATAAAAAATGTTTCTATGAACATGCCTGTACAAGTTGTTTGTGTGGACATATATTTCTTTTCTCTTGAGTGTATCTACAAATACAATTGCTGTGTCCTGTGGTAGCTCTGATTAACTTTTGAGGAACTGTAAAACTGAGTTGCAAAGAGGATGTACCATTTTATAATCCAACCAGTAGTATATGAAGGCTCCAATTTCTCTATTTGTTCACCCCCATGTGTTTTTTATTTTTTTATTTTAACCATTTAGTATGTATGAAGTGTTGTCTGCTGGTTTTGATTTGCATTTCCCTGATGACCAATGATGCTGAGCATCTTTTCATGTGCTAGTTGTTTGCCACCTGTATATTTTTGGAGAAATGTCCATTCAAATCCGTTGCCCTTTTTTTTTTTTTTTTTTCCGTTGCCCATTTTTTATTGGGTTATTTGATTTTTATTTTTCAGTTGTAAGAGTTCTTTTATATTCTAGACTAGAGGCCTTTTCTATTTTTAAATTCTTTTATATTCTAGAATTTCGTGCACTTGGGAGGGGGGGCCCTCAGCCCGGCCTGCGCCCACTCGCAGTTGGACATCAGCACTGCCACAGACACAGGAGAGACTCCTGCCGCCGCCACTGTGCTTGCCAGCCCTGAACTCAGCTTCTGGGCAAGCAGGGCTCCCCCTGTGGGAGCACACTGACCACCAGGGGGCAGCCCCTGCTTTGAGCATCTGCCCTCTGATGGTGTGTGTTATAGTGACCCAGTCCTTCTGCCATTTGGTCGATTTACATATTAGCCTTTTATTATATAGGATAATAGTTTATCAGATAGATATAAAGTTCACCAATATTTTCTCCCATTCTGTGTTTGTCTTTTCACTTTCTTAATTATGCTCTTTGGTGTAAAAAGTTTTTAATTTTGATGAAGTTAAAAATTCAGAATTTATTATATATTTTTGTTCTATTTTTGGTGTCTTAAAAAATAATTGGCTATCCCAGGATCATGCAGATTTACTCCTGTGCTGCTTTTTGCGTTAATTTTTGTACATGGTAGGAGTTACAGATTCAGTTTCATTCTTTTGCTTTTGTATGTTCAGTTGTCTCAGCACCTTTTATTAAGAAGGTTAACGTTCCTCCGTTGAATTGTCAAGATGAACTAAATTGTATTGTTAGCCCTCATTTAAAATCTATTGACCACACCCTGACTGTTGTGGCTTAGTGGTTGAGTGTTGACCCATGAGCCAGGAGGTCACAGTTGGCTTCCCAGTCAGCGCACATGCCTGGGTTTTGGGTTTTATCCCCAGTGGGGGACAGCCAATAATTGATGATTCTCATCATTGATGTTTCTTTCTCCCTTCCTATCTCTGAAAGAATAACTTAAAAAAAAAAAATCAATTGACCACAAATATAAAGGTTTATTTATGAAATATCAGTTCAGTTCCATTGATCTGTATATTTATTTTTATGCCAGGATCCCATATTTTTTTTTATTATTGTAGCTTTCTAGTAAGTTTTAAAAGTGGGAAATGTCAATCCTCAGACTTTGTTCTTTTTCAAGATTATTTTAGCTATTCAGAATTCCTTGCATTTCTTTTACTTTTTAAAGAACTTTAAATTATATTTTCACTTATAATTTATATTCAGTATTATTTTAGGTATACAGCATAGTGGTTAAACAAGCATCTATATATATAAAAGTCTAAGTAACAGTTAAAACCGAATGACCAGCCAAAACTGGTTTGGCTCAGTGGATAGAGCGTTGGCCTGTGGACTGAAAGGTCCCAGGTTCGATTCTGGCCAAGGACATGTACGTTGGTTGCGGGCACGTCCCCAGTGGGGTTTGTGCAGGAGTCAGCTGATCGATGTTTCTCTCTCATTGATGTTTCTGACTCTCTCTCCCCCCCTTCCTCTCTGTAAAGAAATCAGTGAAATATATATTTTTTAAAAGATGTTGCCAAGGGAAATATCAGAGCTTTTGCTGCTACGAGTTTTATGGTTTTGAGTCTTACATTTAAGTCTTTAATCCATTTTGAATTTATTCTTGTAGAAGGGATTTTCAGGCCTCTGTAGCATTTATTATAGGATAAAGAGGAAAATTGGGTCAGAGTGAACAAATGAACCAGCAATTTTGCACAGATTATTTTTAGTTACAGATTACTGTTATTGTACTTTTTTTTTTAAAATAGTATTGATACCATTGTAATTAGCTAGTTATTAATAATAGGAAAGGAGCAAAGGAGGAAGGCAGACATTATAGGAATGTTATTTGGACAGCTTCACCAGGAAGCTGTAGCTTTGTGCTCTCCAGGGAACTATCCACCTATTCCCTGAAAAACTGGGAGAAGAGACCCACAAGGGGAAGATAGGCTGCACATGGCCAGAAAGCTAGGGGGACTAGGAAAGGTGCTTGCTGTCAGTCAGACCTGGGAACCGGGGTCATAGGACAGAATGGGCGGAGCCAATACAAACCCTTCAAAATTCGGGGATACAAATCCCCTAAACAAATGAGTTCTTACTCTTGTTGCTCTATTGTTACGCTTGACTCTTGGCTTGAGGTTAAGGGGACAGAACTCTTTTGCTTCCGCTTTCTCCATATGACCCACAACCATGTGGACCCTACAGACTTTGAACTAATGGACTGCAGCAGGGAAACACACTTAAGTTACTTGATGCTGTGCTGGATCCAGCTCCAACATGGAAAGGAAACTCTTGGCACTGGCTCTGATTTTAGCTCTACCGAAGCCCAGCTATCCTTTTTCTATGTCTGGACTAAGGGAAATGGGACTAAATTCCATGGGAATAAAGCTTTCTTTTATATTGTATCTTCACATGGGGCCCTCTGGAAATGCTTATTTGAGCAGTACCCCAAGAATCCCACTCCCAGAAACAACAGGGAAAGATGAGGCCTTCTTTCCTCCTTTAACAGTATAACCCAGGTACTAATGATTGACAAGACAAAGGAATAGAGGCCATATAATGGCTGCATTTTCAAGAACACACAACTAGAAGGCTTTGATATGCTTTCTAAGGACAGTGAGGTTGATCAAAGGTCACAGCATGAACTTAAAAATGAAATCCAGGGCACAGAGTTGTAATTGGTTTTGTTTATATCTACATCTATATACATACATAGTCAAATCATATTTTATGTATTATAAGCCCATACACAAGCTTTAATAATTATTGCTTTGTACATCTGTCTTAAATCAAATAGGAGAAGAAATACTATATTAATAGTGACTTTATTTATGAGAGTATGATGAGAGGCCATGGAGATGGTGAAATAGGTTAATGTCACATTTATGATTTTTTTAAAATATATTTTTATTGATTTTTTTTTTTTACAGAGAGGAAAGGAGAGGGATAGAGAGCTAGAAACATCGATCAGAGAGAAACATCAACCAGCTGCCTCCTGCACACTCCCCACTGGGATGTGCCTACAACCAATGTACATACCCTTGACCGGAATCCAACTTGGGACCTCTCAGTCTGCAGAACAACACTCTTATCTATCCACTGAGCCAAACCGGTTTCAGCCACATTTATGATTTTTTAACAAAAAGCTTTTACTGAAAAAATATTTGTGTTAAAACGTTTATGATTATTTTTTAAATGGTGGGACTAATGATGAGCTTTATTTTTGTCATTTATATTTTCTAAAAGGACATACAACTTAAAAACTTAAAAGTATTTAGAAACTAATTATTTGTTACCAATAGATGGCTTCTGAAAAAATGGACTTTAAGCTTTTTTACCATTGTCCATGTAAGAAACATCAAGCCTAGAGAATTTTTATAAAAGTTTATTTGAGGCAAACTGAGGACATATGCCTAAGAGCAAGATCTTAAATGCTCCCAAGAATAACAGTTTGTGATTTCTGTTATGCATCTGGAATTGGGGGGAAGGGGGAAAGAGAAATGAAGGTGAGAGAAAGCAAGGTAGGGATTGAATTATCCTATATAATAAAAGGCTAATATGCAAATTGTCCCCTCAGGAGTTTGACTGACCAGGAGTTCAACTGCTCGCTATGATGTGCGCTGATCACCAGGGTGTGGCGTGGAACGAAGGAAGGCCCTGGCCGACAGCTGGGGGAAGGAAGGCCCAATTGGCCTTGATAGCTGGCCAGGTCTAGGCACACTACCCATGCATGAATTTCGTGCACCAGGCCTCTAGTTGTACATATTAGAAGGAGAGGTCTGAAAGGGTAATTAGGTATTAGAAGGAGTCTGACTGAGGGCAATTGCCTGAGGCATGGAAACTGGGTCAAGGCTTGCCTAAGGCAAGGATAAGCCTCTTAGTAAAGAAGTTATATGCCACCAAGTGATCCAACTTCTAGGAATATAACCCAAGAAACTAGACACCAATCAGAAAGGATATATGCACCCCTATGTTCATAGTAGCACAATTTACCATAGCTAAGATTTAGAAACAGCCTAAGTGCCCATCAGCAGATGCGTAGATTAAAAAACTGTGGTATAGCTGAAACCGGTTTGCCTCAGTGGATAGAACGTCAGCCTGTGGACTGAAAGGTCCCAGATTCGATTCTGGTCAAGGGCATATACCTTGGCTCTGGGCATATCCCCAGTAGGGGGTGTGCAAGAGGCAGCTGGTTGATGTTTCTTTCTCATCGATGTTTCTAACTCTCTATCCCTCTCTCTTCCTCTCTTTAAAAAATCAATAAAAATACATATTTTTAAAAACACACACAAAACTGTGGTATATAGACAATGGAATACTACACTGCGGTAAAAAAGAAGGAATTCTTACCATTTGCAACAGTATGGATAGACCTGGAAAGCATTATGCTAAGTGAAATAAGCCAGTCAGAGAAAGATAAATATCACATGATTTCACTCATTTGTGGAATATAATGAACAAAATAAATTGATGAACAAAAACAGATCCAGAGAGAGAGAAGCATCTATCAGACTGTCAAACCTCAGAGGGAAGGTAGGGAAGGGTGGGGATAAGGGGGAGAGATCAACCAAAGGACTTATATGCAAGCATATAAGCCTAACCAAAGGACATGAACACCAGGGGGGTGAGGGCATGAGTGGGGGGAGTGGTAGGGGCAATGGGGGGATAAGGACACAAATGTAATACCTTAATCAATAAAGGGGGAAAAAGTTATATGCCTGGGGTATAACCACCCATCGTGACTTGCTTCGTTAGGAATTTATGGTCAGACTAGGGGCTCAGTGCATGAATTCATGCACCTTGAAAGGAACTATGGGCTGTGAAGCTGCAGTGGCACAGGGGCGGGTCTTGGCCCATCATCCGTGCCCCCATCTGGCCCCTCCTGTCTCGGCCCCCGGTCTCCTGTCTGCTGGCTGCCCTACTCCCCCCCCCCCCCCCCCCCGCTACCACTGCTCACACCTGCTGATGGCGAGGAATGATTGGGACCAGTGCCAGCAGAGGGTGTGAGAGGTGGCTGTGAGTCCTTAGGAGCAGGGTGAGGTGGAGAAGACCTGAGGGGCAATTGAAGCCAACAGCTGCCACTTGCACTTGCTGATGGCTCCGAGTGATTGGGGCCAGCGAGTAGGGCCTGCACTGCCTGCAGGTGCGAGCACTGGGTGGAACCACAATGTTTGGGAGCAAAGAATTTTCAGTAACCACCAGAGGCTCACCCCAATGACAGCGACCGCCGCCCTGCTTGGTCTGGTGCCCCCACTCACCTGCTCCACTATCTTGCTACAGCTGATGATACCTGCCATGTTCATGCTCTGCTGCCTGCTGCCAACATCCACCATGTTCTGCTCATGCCCCCTGTCATAGTGATAGGTTTGGTTGTTCCAGTTCTGTCATTTAGTCTATTTGCATATTAGGGTTTTATATATATATAGGTCACCCTGTGAGATTACTTCCCATAGAATTCCTTTTAGGTCCACACCACTGTAGTTGAGTCCCTAACTAATTCATTAGGTCCTTCCAGTGTAAGAGTTGAAAGCAGCAATTTTCAACTGGTGCGCCATAGCATGTGCCGCCAGAATTTTAAAGCATGCGATACCTGATTATGTAGTCAGAGGCACTGACCTCTTTTCCTGTAGACTGTCAAATTTAAAAATAACAATAACCAACACAACAATAGCCGCCCATGTGAATGAATGAAAATTATACCTTTGGGTTTTTTTTAAAGTCAGATTGGCAAAATATATAATGTATTTTTTGGTGTGCTGCAGAATTTTAGTAATTAATTTATGTGTGCCATGAGATGGAAAAGGTTGAAACTTGCTGGTTTAAAGGAATTAAAAGAATTTGACATAGTTTGGAAATTCTGGAAGGCTTCTCTGAAAGAGTTTTGGAGGAATTGTGGCCTCTCTGTGGAGCTGTACAGAAGTAGATAGATTTGAGAGAAATTTAGGTCTAATCCTGCTCTTTGGGAGTGAAGATGAGAGAACAGGTTTTAAGAATGAGTCCCTGGTTCTCGGCTATGAAAGAGGAAATCTTACCTATTGCGACAGCATGGATGGACCTGGGGAGTATTATGCTAAGTGAAATAAGCCAATCAGAGAAAGAAAAATACCATATGATTCTACTTGTATGTGGAATCTAATGAACAAAATAAACTTAACCAACAAAATCGAAACAGACTCATACTAGTAAATACAGAGAACAAACTGACACTTTCAGGTGGGAGTGGGATTGGGGTACTTGGTGGAAAAGTTGAAGGGATTAAGCAAAGAAAATGAAAACTTATAGGCACAGAACTACTATGGGGTTTATCAGAGGGAAAGGGGAATTGAGGAGAGAGAGAAGGGAGAAAAGGGGGGATAAATAGTGATAAAAGGATACTTGACTTGGGGTAATGAACACACAATACAATATACAGATGATTCTATATAATAAAAGCCTAATATGCTAAGTCCGGTTGTCCGGTCGTTCATTCAACCAGTCAAAGCGTAATATGCTAATGATATACCAAGGCTGCTAAACCGCTCGCTATGACATGCACTGACCACCAGGGGCAAACACACCGATTGGTAAGTCAGCTTGCTGCTGAGGTCCAGCTGATTGGGACTGAGCGAGATGAGCAGGACACGCCCTGGAGCCCTCATGTGGTACCTCCCCAGCTGGCCAACCTCCCACATCCCTCCCCAGCCCTGATCGTGCACCAGTGGCGTCCCTAGGCCTGGCCTGCATCCTCTCACAATCCATGACCCCTCAAGGGATATCAGAAAGCTGGTTTCGGCCTGATCCCGCTCAATGGAGGAGCTGCCCTCCTGGTGGTCAGTGCACCCCCAAAGGGGAGCACTGCTCAGCCAGAAGCTGGTTTCACAGCTGGCGAGCACAGTGGCGGTGGCTGGAACCTCTCCCACCTCCATGGCAGTGCTTGAATGCCCCACTGCTGTCTTAAGCCTGCTTCCCATCCGTCAGACATCTCCTGAGGGCTCCTGGACTGCGAGAGGGCGTAGGCCAGGCTGAGGGATGCTCCCCGAGTGCATGAATTTCGTGCATTGGGCCTCTAGTGTACTATAGAATTGTACACCTGAAACAGTCTTATTAACCAATGACACCCCAATAAATTCAATTTAAAAAATCTTGAAATTTTCAACAACAAAAAAGATGGGTCCTGATTTCTAGCTGTCCTGCTAAACAGATGTGGTGCCATTCTCTGGAGTATAATGAGAAGAGCCAGAGATTTGAAAAATAGCGTTGAGGTTTGAGAAACTCCAGTACTTGATGGCCAGTAAGGGGAGGTTGTACCAGAAAGGGAGATAGAATGGAACCAGCCAGGTCCACCAGAGGTAAACAGCGGAATGTGCTATCCTGGGAGGTGAAGGAAACAGATCTAGCATATCAAGAAGAGGGAGCAGGCAGAAGAAATTTATCCTTTCAGTGAAGAAAAACAAAACAACAGAAACGGGGAGAATAGGATGGCTGTAGGTTTGCTATAATAAAAGTTGAGACTACTTGACATAGTCTTGGTGGAGTTTGATAAATTTCTCCAAAGAGATACCTGTTGTTTCCATTCCTCACCACTGACTCACTCCTGACACTATAGAAGTAGGGTTTCTATACTCTCCCACGATGGCTGAACTCTATCATTAAATCCAAATTATGAGAAAGAAATGTGGAATCCACACTATTGGTATTATTTATTAGCTTCTATTGATTAGGCATCTGCTCAGTGTTAAATTAAAAAAATTTAAAGTAGTCACTGTTTTGTTTGTTCTTTTCCATAATCCCTGTTTGTCAGAAGAATGATGAAAATGGAAACTGCTCAGGGGAAGGAATTGAATTCCCTACAACAAATTTATATGAACTGGAAAGCCGTGTTTTGACTGATCATTGGTCCATCCCTTACAAGCGAGAAGAATCACTAGGCAAATGCTTGTTGGCGTCTACCTACCTTGCAAGACTAGGTAAGTTTTCAGACTCAGAACACATGAGCAGATTTTTTATTTTTTAATAAGAGACCTGATTTTAAACTTAGTTCTTATCATTGCCTATCTGTATAATCTTAGAACATTTACTCTATTCTTTGCGTATCCCTGTGGAATAAAAGCTTTGAATTAAATCAACTGTTTTCATCCAGCTCCAATAGAGTGTAAGATTCTTTAAAATATCATTGAAAAAGCTTATAAATTGAAATTAATGTTCCACAGAAGCTTGGAGCACTTTAAAAGTCTTAATTCATTGGCTTTTTATTTTTTTAAGAGAAGGTAATATTTATTTAACAGATATTCTGTGATTAAGTGTTTGGCACTGTCTTAAATGCTTTATAAATATTAAACTAATAGAGTAATAAAATATCACTAAACTGGAAAAATGGGTGTCAGTATAAGGAAGCTTCTATAGTATGTTTTAAAGAGAAAGTAACTTCTTTTTCATATTGAATTGAATTGTAAAGTAAGAATTGGACCACTATTTTGTGTGTGTGTTTTACCCCCTCATTAAAAGAGTGTGTGGTTTACTACCATGATTAAATGTGAGGCACATTAGTAAGATTAGTAGGTAGGAAATGTTTCCCTAGGATTAGATTTAAGCCTAATGGGCAATTTTCTGGTACGTTTATTACTGGCTTTTCAGCAGCAACATTTATTAAGTGCCTGTAAGATGTAGATACTGTGCTAAGCAGTGATTCTGATAAAAAAAGTGTTCTGTAGGCATTCACTTAGCAAATCTTTTTTCACATACTGTGTGTGTGTGTGTGTGCCAGGCACCATTCTGTGCATTTTGTTACATAGAATTCATCAGTTTGTTTTAGGGAAGAAGATAGATTTTTGGCACTTATTGAGAATATTTGTATTTTATAGAGCTGTTTAGGAAAGTAATGGTAAGTAGTTAGTGTTGGTATTTCATTAGTTATTTAATCAGGTCATTTGAAGTTACTCTGACATGGAAACATAAATTCAACCATTTTAGTTCTAATTAATATTTATTTATTATACTATTTAACAATGTATATTAATAATGAATAAGTAATAATAAATACATTGTGCTACTAATAAATAAATTAATACTGTGTTTCTCAGCCTGTTCCTTCATCAGAATGTATATATTCTGCTTTTAATAATCTCTTAAGAATCAAGGTTTCTATCATAAATAGTTCCAGATGTATGAATTTGAAATGATACATATGGTCTCCACAAACTACTTAAAAATCTAAGGCATATTTTTTCATTTATTTTACTAAGGTCTTTCTGAGTCTGACGAGAATTGTAAAAGATTTATGGATAGGTGTATGCCTGAAGCATTTAAAAAGGTAAGAAATATGTGCACGGCTGATTTCTTTTCTGCTGGGGTTGAAGGGGAACGGGCTTTTTGATTTAGTTTTTTATAATATGTTTATGAATCTTGTTCAACTGAGGAACCCTCTAATATGAAAAAAGTAGCTGTAAATTTGGGGCTTATAAGTGATTTGCTTCTTTTGTATTTAATTGCTTGCACATGTCTCTTGGTTGACTAATAGTTCTATTTAATTGTTAAGGTTAAAATTTTATACTAGGAAATTAGACATCTTATTAAACTAAGGATTATGGTGCTTAGAAAGATAATATTTATCAGAATATAAGCCATTTTATACTTTTTTACTGAAGTAGAGGCAGATGTTTTAAACTACAGAAAGTTTGACGGATTGAGTATTCTTGCTGGCACAGTGACATGCGGATGACAGCATCTGTGTCTGGATAGAGTGATAATAGGAGACCACAGGACTTGTTTTTCTAACTCAAGGAAGGAAGATTCCCTTTTCAGGATGAGTCCTGAATTCCCACAGGAACCGGGGCAATGTCATAGACACTGTTGTTTTCCCCAGTGTGTAGCCAGTGCTGAGCTCAAAGAAAGGATTTAGTAAATCTTTGTTGAAAGAATAAATGAGCCCTAGCTGTTTGGCTCAGTGGATAGAGCGTTGGCCTGCTGACTGAAGGGTCCCGGGTTTGAGTCTGGTCAAGGGCACATGCCTGTGTTGCGGGCTCGATCCCCAGTGGGGGCGGGACGTGCAGGAGGCAGCGAATCAATGATTCTCATTATTCATTTTTCTATCTCTCTCCCTCTCCCTTCCTCTCTGAAATCAATAAAAATATACATTTTTTTCTAAAAAAGAATAAATGAGTCTCCTGTCTTGTACTTCTGGGTTTTGATAACCATTTTTGTCTCATACAAGTAAGCCACTACAACTACAGATGAGTAAAGTTGTGCTTTTCTTAACACCCAGTAAAACAGCTGTTCATTTGCAAACTTTTATTCTCATTTGCATCTCGACAGATAGAATCTCCTTTGATTCATGACTTAAAAAATAACAAAATTAACTATAGAAACAAAAAAAATAGCTTCGTCTTTGAAAAAGGGAAGAAATCTTTAAAATTGTTATTAGGTTAGGGATTATTTGGAATGAGAATTTATCTTCATTTTGGATTACTTCAATTTGTAGTTTAAAATTATTTTAAGTTTTTAAGAATTCTGGTAAGAATCAGAGTTATAATATAACAAACTGAGACATCTATAATAATAAAAGTGTAATATGCTAATTAGACCGGGCAGCCAGATGACCTGGATGAAGCTGGGGCTGTGAGGGCCGAGCCCCTTGCACAAATTTTGTGCATTGAGCCTCTACTATAACATATGCATACATTTACAGAGAGAGAAAATGCAAGTTTCTTCAGTCATGGAAAGGATTTGTTAGCATAAGGAAAGGACCTTTAGGTTGATGATCTCCAGATTCAGAGAGCCCTATCAATTCACTAGCAAGTTGCATTTTTGGAATATAATACTCTAATTCTATACAGAGATGCTGCAGAGGACTGTTTTATATTATGCCCTCAGCTGTTGGTAATAGTGTAATAAACGATCCAGGGATTCTTTGGGGAGTTTTCTGTAAAACTGAGAGCACAAGGGCACCCTGCATTGTATTGTTCATGGTTGTTTATGGTAAAAATGCCTGTTAAATTCCTTTAGTGTTGAAAACTTTAAAAAAGATTCTCCTCCCATCAATAAGGCATACTTTCTTTTATTAAATCGGAAGAGCTACAGAATTCTGTGTGCCTTCAGACTTGCCTGCCGGAAAACTCAGTAGTGTTTTATATAATTGGTCTTGGTTTCCTTAGCTGTGTTTTCTGGTATAATGACTCTCCTTCTACCCCCTTCTCAAGGTTTTTCTTACAAGCTGCCTCAAAATTTTTAGAAGGGTATAAGTTAGTAAGCAGTTGTATGATAAGATGCACAAAAGGAGCTTGGTTGTCATTTCTGCTTTCTTCACCTTACTCTTTAGGCCAGCCTGGATTCTTTCTCTTTTTTTAAATTACTTTATTGATTAAGGTATCACATATTTGTCATCATCCCCCCATTTCTATCCCAAACCCCTCCCCATAGCCTGGATTCTTTACTAGTTTGTTGAGGCATGGGAAAAAATCTAGGTGTGGCCATAGTGCACAGGCATGCATCTTCCCCACCAGGTGCTGCTGTCCTTCCCCATCTCTTCTGGAAGACAGAACTTCGTTTTCCAATTAAAAACTGAATAAATGAGATGGCAACAGAGGGACTAGTGCTTAATCCACCTACTTTTTTTTGTTATTGTCTCCATGAAGCTTCTTAAATGTTAATCTCTGCTGCTTTAACTTTTAAATATAAGAAGAATATATAGGCAAGCAGAAAACACTCATTGGTTTATATAAAAATCAGTCTTATGTTTATTGCTCATTTAAGCAAATAGTGCAACTAATTGGAATATCAAAAATCTGGAACTGAGGTTTTCCTCTGCAGCTAAAGAAGTTTGAGCTCTCCTTAGGCTGCTCTTGTTAAGAGCTTCTTAATGTGGCCACGATTAAATTTTTATTGCTCTGTATTTTCTCTCTGAAGGGAAATTTTATGCAAACATGAAATCACTATATCAATTTACCATTATTTTAATAAGCGAAATCCTTTGAGTTCTCATTCCCTGTTCTAGCCATTGTTTCTGAATTAGGCTTCCTCAAGGAATACAATACGGAGGATTGGGGAAATTCAGTAATGATGATTTTAGATTCATCTATGTGCCTGTTCCCTCTTTTTAACAAATGTAAGGTGTTGAGTATAAGATGCACCATTGTCTTATATTTTATGCCTATGTTTAAGAAAAATAGCTACAAAGTAAACAATATTGCAGTGCCTTATCACTTAGAGCTCTTTTGATTTACTTAAACATTTTTAAAAGTTGAATATTACTTTTATACAAACCAAAAAGAGAAATGCAAGCAAAATAAACTGGTAAGGTATTTCTAAATATTTTTTCACATTCAGAATCCTGTTGTAATCTGGTCGGCAGGTGAGAAGCTGCAGTCCTGTTTCTGAGATATAAACAATCATAAAAAGATGTGTATGTTAGAATCCATGGAATTCATTTCTTAGACTCCAGGAATACTGGTTAATGGTTATCTCCAAGCTAAGTTAATAATACCTCACGATTTGTAAAATGGTTTCACATTTGTTACATCTTTTGATAATCATAACATCTGTGTAAAGCTGGTAGGAACTTTGTCTCTTTAGAGATGACAGAACTAACTGAGCCTTTGAAACTTTGGTACATTTGTCCAAGGCTACACAGCTAGAAAACACAGTATCAGAAGTTGATCTAGTTGCTCTAAAACATTTAACCTTCCCAAGAAAGACTGAAAAGTATAGAAGCAAATTAAAAATTTTTTAATTAACTTCTTTAATGTAAGGGAATTAAAGTTTAAAAACAAAATTCAGTGTTGACTGAAATGCATCAATGAGCAGATGGACTACAGCTATCTATGAGTCTTTTTATTTTATTTTAATTTTATTATTATTATTTCATTTTTATTAAGATATTACATATAGCCGAAACTGGTTTGGCTCAGTGGATAGAGCGTCAGCCTGTGGACTGAAAGGTCCCAGGTTCGATTCCAGTCAAGGGCATGTACCTTGGTTGCAAGCACATCCCCATTGGGAGGGGGTGTGCAAGAGACAGCTGATCGATGATGTTCTCTTATCGATGTTTCTAACTCTCTATCCCTCTCTCTTCCTCTCTGTAAAAAATCAATAAAATATATATTAAAAAAATAAAAGATATTACATATGTGTCCCTATTCCACCTCCCCCACCAAGGCCCTCACCTCCCTGGTGTCTCTGTTCATTGATTATGCTTATATGCATGTGTACAAGTCCTTTGGTTGATCTCGCCCCTTTCCCCCAACCTCTCCTGCCTTCCCAGCAGATGAGTGGATTAAAAAACTGTGGTACAGCTGAGGGTCTTTTAAAGCAAGTCATCTGCATAAAAAGTATTACGGTAATAGTCTCTTGATTATTTGAGACTGAACTAATAATAAACTGTTGACTTTTTTCTTTTTCAAATTAGACTCTAAATTGTCCTTCATGTTTTTGTAGCTCCTAACATCAAGTGCTGTTCACAAGTGGGGTACTGAAATTCATGAAGGAATCTACAACATGTTGATGCTCTTAATAGAACTGGTTGCAGAGAGAATAAAACAAGACCCAATTCCCATTGGTCTCCTGGGTGTGCTTACAATGGTATAGTATCTCCAAAATATGAATGCTTTGTTTTATATTTTGTTTAACATACCTACTATCCTTTGACTTGTACTTAATGAGTGACATTATCATTAATGATATTAACTTAGCTATTAGGATAATTTTTATTTTGAAAGCAGAACAACCATTCTGTTTTCACATTTAAAGAAATTCCTTTTTAATTTTGGTAGTTTTTTCAGTTCTTAGAATGATTAAATAGCTTTCTCTTATGTCTCCCTTGTTATTTATGGCATAAATACTTTCACATAAGGTGTTCGTGTATTTTGCTTTCTGGCCTTTTTCCCTGACTAGCAATAGTAGTGCATGAAGAAGGAATGCTCATGTTTTCCCTCTAACTTCTGTCTTCACTGCCTTTCTGCCCAGCTCTGCCTGTGGCAGCCCTAGGAGATCTGGACCATTGGTATCCCCTTGCTTGAATCAGACTGTTGCCTCCTTCTCTTCCCTCACAGCAAATGTTGAACAGGTCGGGAGAGCACCACTTCAGTCATTTGCTCCTCTGCATCAGCTAGAGTATGCTTTGTGAGGGTACTTGTAAGACTCCATTAATAAAGGAGTCCAAGGCTGTATTTTTATCTTTTCTAATGCTAATATGTGTTGCTATGGAAATAAATAATAATGTTTCTGTGTTCTCTTTGAATCTAGGCTTTCAATCCTGATAATGAATACCATTTTAAAAACAGAATGAAAGTGTCTCAGAGGAACTGGGCAGAAGTGTTCGGAGAGGGAAATATGTTTGCTGTCTCACCTATATCTACTTTCCAAAAGGTAATCATAATTTTTAATCTTTTACTGAGAAATGTATTGAAAAAGGTTTTCTGTACTGTAAAAATAAGAGTTTACACAGAAGAGTTAAAACAGACTATGAAAAATGACAAATATTCCATGAGTCATAAAATTGCTGACCTTTTTTTTTTTTTTTAAGATATTCTATATTTTTCCATAGATGTAAAGTAACATCATGAAGAATTTTACCGACATGAAGTGATGTTTAGTGAAATGAGAAATGATTGCATAGCAATGCCCTGTTTAGTGAATTATCAGAACCCCAGTTTAATGGCTGTCCCAGTTCCTTATTTGGAATCATTTAAATTGACTCGTTAAACCTAGAAAAAATAATTCAGTAGTTTCATGTATAATTTGCTTTTAAACTCCATAAGTATTAACAGTTTTGTTTTCAAGTACAGAACCAGTATCTTTATATCTTTCAAGTCCTACAATGTGTGAATAGCATTATATCCACAAGGAGGACATAATTTAAATAATCCCTTGATCAAACAACTGGTTGTAAAGAAACAGTTGAAAGAAGTCAATTTAGTAGATAAAAAAACTTATGCATTGCTTTAGCAGAATAGAAGTTCTTTATCAGAAGTAGAGGCTCCATAAGTAAATGTTCAGCCATTGATTGACCATATACTGTGTGTCTGACATTATTCTATGTTTTGGAGATATATATAAATTAAAAGGCCATTTTTCTTAATATAAAGAGTAATACATGATTTATAACTTAAAGCATAGTGGAAGAAATATGAAAACAAAAAATTCCTGTGTAACAAACAATAGGTACAGTTATAATATAGACTTAGAGTCTCCCAAAATTATATATTCCGATAGTTATGTCAGAGATTTGCATTAAGAAACATTTGGGAAAACCCTTCAAAATATTTTTCAGATTTTAATACTTTTTTTATCCAGTATTTTTTAGAATAAAAAAATATAAGAGTTCATGGGAAGTTTTTATATTGCCATCTCAATCTCTGTTTTCTTTTCTCATAGGAACCTCATGGATGGGTCGTGGATTTGGTAAACAAGGTATACAACTTTTATTAATGACTTATTTTATGTTCTGATGAAATTTTCTAGAATTTAGTATATAAAGTAGATGACAACTAGAGAGATAATCAGAATTTTTTTCCTAGAGAGACAGATTTTATAGTCCCTTCCTCTTTTTTATGCATGATGTTTATCCAGGTGGATACCGGCCTTAGTACTCAGCATGCCAACTGCAGTGAATGTGTCACAGGAGCACTAGAGCTCTCTGTGATGGCTCTCGAGCAGTCGTATAGAGTACATTAATAGAGTAGAATGTTAGCCTTAGTTGCTTGCTTTAAATATTAATGTGTGGTATTTTAAAATGAACTTGTACCTTTTTTTCAGTTTGGAGAATTGGGTGGATTTGCAGCAATCCAAGCTAAGCTCCGTTCAGAAGATATAGAACTTGGGGTAAGTTAAGCCACTACATGTGCCTGATATGGAAGTTCACTTTATATTTGTGTTGTATGTAACCAAGGGACATGACCTGGACACAATAAATTAAATGATACAGTATAATATAATCTTTACAGAGCCAGCTTCCATGGTTCTGATAAATGTAGAAATGCTTACTCTTATTCATAACAACCAAATTTCAATATAGAGTATTATTTTTTCATTAATTTCCCTTTGCATATGGTATTTTTCTCTTAATTTGTGATGGCTACATGAAATTATCTTTTATTTAAGGACATTTGGTATATGTGACGAGTATTTGTGTACATAACAATTTTATGCCTCAGTTAAATAAATTGATTTCATAGAACCAGGCACAAATAAAATACTTTAAGGTTGTATAGTAAGCTTTTTGGTGTTAGATTCATAACAGAGGGCTGTAACAGGAGCTGAGAATCATCCCTTAGGTTCAACACCATTATCTTTTCATGTCAACTTCATTTTCTCAAAAAAATTTTACCTTGTACAATAGTTAGGGAAATAATTTCATCTTTTAATTTTATGCATACTGCTGACCTGATTATAACTGAGAGCATTTTATTCTATTCTCTAGGTAATTAGTCATTCAATTAAAAACAACTTATATAGCCCTGGCCAGTTTGGCTCAGTGGTTAGAGGGTCACATATTCGATTCCTAGTCAAGGGCACATACCTTGATTATGGGTTCCCTAGCCCCCATAGGGGTTTCTGTGGGGGCATCTAATTGATGTCTCTCTCACATCGATGTTTTCCTTTCTCTCTCTCCTCCTTTCCCCTCCCTTCCACTCTCTCTGGAAATTAATGGGAAAAATATCCACAGATGAGGATAAAAAAACAAATCAACTTATGTACTTGCCATGTATTTAGACACTGTGCTAGCTACTATAAATATGTCAGAGCAGAAAATGATATGGTAAAATTATATGCCTAAGTGATTCAAATTGTGTTTAGAGTAACAGTTATTTCTTGGGACCATGACTAATCTTTGCATGAGGGACTTAACAGTCAAGAACAAAGACTGATGTTATGGTTGATAATAGACTGATCCTTTCTTACCACCCACTGTTTGTCCTTAAAGATCAGATGTCTGCCAGATCATAAATACTTCCACTGACCCAATCGGGGAGCCTCTTTCACCTGCCCTGAGTATTAGCTAGATTTTTGGGCTGTTGTTATTAGCTAGGTTGTTGGGCTGTTTTATCCCCATTGAATAAAATATGTTAGAAATGACTGTTGACCAGGAAGATAATAGGTAGTGATTTAAAAAAGCAAAATAAAACAGAAACGTTTTCAGATACAGGGTCTTATTCAGCTGATATCAGAAATTTAACTTCATTTAAAAAAAAAAAAAAAAAAAAAAAAGGTTAAGATAGCCCTGGCTGGCATGGCTCAGTTGGTTGGAGCTTTGTCCTGTACACTGAGAGTTCTCAGGTTTGATTCCCGGCCAGGACAGATATCCAGGTTGTGGGTTCCATCCCCAATCAGGGCGTGTGCAGGAGACAGCCAATGTTTCTCTCTCTCCCTCTTCCTCTCCCTTCCCCTTTTTCTTTCCCTAAAATCAATAAAAGCATGCTCTTGGGTGAGGATTTAAAAAACAAAAAAAAACAAAAACAAAACAGAGCAGACAAAATTTCTACCCTACTTAGATGAAAATTGTTTAAAGATAGATACATAGGGATCTGAGCTTATTGTCATTATTTTCAAATGTCTTGAGGTTAAAGATTCTTCCAAGATTTTTTCCTCAGTCCATACCATTTTTTTAGAGCAGTTGTGTTGTGTGTTGCCATTAATGTAGAATTATATTGTTTAGATTGTATTGAGGGATGATAAAATTCAGGTCTAGGAGAAAGAGATTCCAAAATTGAGATTCTTAAAAAGTATGATGAAAATTTCACAATACTGATTTTTGACCAGTTAAGAAGGTGATTATGTCTCAGAATAAATTTAGGCCATATGATAAAGGAGTACAATTTAATGATTCATTTTATATTAACGTTTACACTCACATTAAATATTTTGAATTTGAAAAATACTGGGGAAGGGAGACCATTCACAGTCCATCAATTAAAATTGATACCTGTTCCAAATAAGAAGGGAAAGTTGCCTTTCCTTGCCACATGAATTACGTACCTCCTAGAAAATGGTTACCATTTTTGGCTTAGCCTTTCTGAGATTTTTCTAAACTTACATAAAATACATCTGTACATGTTCTTTCTCTCTTTAAGACTAAATTATAATCAAGCTATGCCTAGTAGCATTTTTTCACTTAACGTTATATCATGGACATCTTTCCAGGTTAGTATCATCAGTGTTTTTAATGACTCCAGTGTATTCTTACAAAAGTTGTACCAAGGTGCAGTCATCTATTAATAAGCATTGGATTATTTCTAAGTTTTTGCTATTGCAGAGAATGTTCCATGTAAATTTGTCTTTATATGTATATGCAACCATTTTTGAAGGATAGATTGCTGGAAAATAGGATTACTGGGTTAAAATTATAATTGATAGTGCTAAATCTCTTCCCCGAAAAGTCATTTCATAATCCTTTTATTATTGCTGATTGTTTTTAATCTTTAATTTTTCACTATGATGGATAGAAAGTGATATCTTACTGTTTATTTGTAATATTCCAATTTTCTATGAATTTGAGCATTTCACCGTACAATTATTGGCTGTTTCTATTTCTTCTTTAACGTGACCCAATTATGTAGGTCTCTTAGTTTTTTGTTTTGATAAATTTCAGGACTTCTTTTTATATTAAGCTTATCCAAGCCATGTTTATTTTGTGTGTTTGTGAATTTTTTTCTTCCAGTCTTTTGCTTCTCTTTTTATTTTTATTGCTGGCTATATAGAAGCTTCAAAATTTTATGTAATCATTATTTTTCTAAATGGCTTAAAAGATTCATAACTTGCTTGGGGAATGTTCTTCCCATCTCAGGGTCATAAAAACACTCATTTCATTTTATACTTAACAGTTTTATTTATCATCTTCATATTTTTATTCTGAATATAATCAACATATTAGGTTCTCTTGCAGAAAATCCCATTGAGATTGTGTTAAGTTTATAGATAGTGTGTAGAGAATTTATATTTTTTATTGTACTAGTCCTTTTCATTTAAGAACACAGTAACCCTCATTTATTTGGGCTTTCTTGTATATATTTCAGTAAACTTTCATAGTGTTCTTCATGGAAATCTTAAATATTTTTTTGTTAATGGCACATTTCACTCCTTCCTCAACTGTTCTCCCCTTTTCTTCTTTTTCAAATAAAAATTTTTAGTATTGTATAATATGAACTTCAGAGTCATTTTAGCTAGTCCTCCAAAAAAGTTTTATTAGCCTGCTATTATTTAAATTACATTAACTTTTTATAATAATTTAAATGGATTAACACCTTTATATCAATTCTTTCTACCCAAGAATTCAGTTTGTCTAGTTATTCATTTGTGACTTGATAAAACTTCTATTTAAAATTTTCTCTGACATAGTGAAAGGAATTTATTTAATGTTGAAGGAAAAAACCACACTTATATTAATTCTAACCTTCACTGTCATTTTTCAGGCAGTCTCAGCATTGGTGCAGCCCTTAGGAGTGTGTGCAGAGTACCTCAATTCCTCAGTGGTTCAGGTAAGATTGGGCCATTTACATTTACTTCAGAAGTTGATCTAAAACATACAAACAGTAATTATCTTTTTATCAGGTTTGTCCAGAATTGTACCTTATCCAGAGTAACCTCTAGTGGAAATATTAGCATGAGAAAATTTTTAAATGATTAATAATTTAAGGTCTAGGAGACCTCTAACATTTGAGATTACTTTCCTTTTTAATTCATCATTTTGTAAATATCCTATATAATAAAGAGATAATATGCAAATTGACCATCACACCATCATAAATGGCAGCGCCCACAGTGGCGTCAGGGCTGGCTGCTCCATGCGCCTGCCACCAGAGTCCCCTGAGCCCCATCAGGGGCATAGAGTCCTCCGGCATTCCCCACTGACTGAAGCTCAGGCAAGCAGGGCCGGCCGAGGTACAGGCAAGCCTCAGATGGTGGCTGCCCAGCCGCCCAGGGCTGTTCCGAGGCTCAGGTAACCAGGGCCTGCCGAAGCTTGCACTGCCGGCAGTGGCAGCAGCAGAAGTATGATGGGGGCTTCGCCTTCCCCTAATTGCCAGGTCGCCTCCCACCCCTGAGGGCTCTGAGAATGGGCAGGCCAGGCTGAGGGACCCCCCCCCCCACTCATGCACTGGACCTCTAGTCTTATCTAATAAAAGAATAATATGCAAATCAACCATCACTCCAAGACACAAGATGGCCACCCCATGTAGTCAATGATGGCTGCCCCCATGTGGACACAAGATGGCCGCCATAAGATGGCCAGCAGGGGAGGGCAGTTTGGCGGGGGGAGGGCGGGGAACCCAGGCCTGCAGGGGAGGGCAGTTGTGGGGGGATAAGGCCTGCAGGGGACAGTTGGGGGGACCAGGCCTACAGGGGAGGGCAGTTGGGAGCCAGCAGTCGTGGATTGTGAGAGGGATCTCCGACCGCCCGTTTAGATTCGATCCCGCCTAAACGGGCACTCGGACATCCCTCAAGGGGTCCCAGATTGGAGAGGGTGCAGGCTGGGCTGAGGGGACCCCCCCTCCCGTGCATGAATTTCATGCACTGGGCCCCTAGTTTATATATTATATAATAGCATATATTTTTCTTTATTTCCTTGCCTATAAAAAGGCTGCATAAATCCCACTCCCTTCACAGGATTTTTAAGATTCAGTACCATTATGTATTAAATTAGATCAATGTTGAACAACCCACTAGACTAACTTACTAGCTGAGTCTCTCACTACTGAATAACAGCTTGATAGCACAACTTGTCTGATTTCCTGCCTCTGCATTTTGTAAGTCAACAGGTCATAAAATATTCAAAGCTGTGAGTGTTCAGGTTTGTAGGGCTTAAGTCCTATTATACTCTTTGTTTCCTTTCCATTTCAGTGAACAAGTTTTACTGAATAAAATATCACACTGAAATACCTCCATTTATTATTTTCTTTATAAATAAGTGTGTGAAACTGGTAACTTTTAGAGATTTTTTTAAATCACTGTAAATGATTTTAAAAGTGCAGTGTCCTTTGTGGGCAGTGTTTTGTATCCACAGTACCTTATTTCTAAAACATGATTTACTCATAGCTATTTTAACAAGAGAGCTATGATTTTTTTTTTTAGTAGGTTCTGCTATTTCCAGTGTTAATGCCTTCTTTAGATGTCAAAGTAATACTGCAAGATTTTCAAATGAAATATATTTCAAATGACATGTATTTCTTCATTCTGAATATTAAATTCTTGATAAACATCTAGTATTCTTTCAACTTATTAAGCATGTAAATGTAATTAGTTTTGTAGCTGAAACACTAAAACACAAAGAGGCAAAGTGATTCGAATATTTAATAATTTAACAAAAATTAATAATTGGCTTTTTAGTAAAAAGGCCAGGATTGGATTTTTAAATGCATGGAAAGAGATTTAGTATAAATATCCCAGCTGCTAGTTAATATTAAGTTCTTTAGAAATTTCAGGTTTTATATACAAGCATAGGATTACTTGAAAAAAAGTAAAAGAAGTATATGACTTTCCAACCAAAGCATATTTAACATCATCTTTATTTTATTATATTAAAATACCCAGCCTTAAATTCATGCTATAGTCATACCATGTTACTTGGCCATAAATTAATAGTTGTCTCTACCATTGTTACTTGTGTGGCTTTGCAAGACTTATCTAACGTTTGTTCCTTGGCTTCCTTATTGTAAATGGTGATGATAATCATGCCTGTCTCACAGAGCTGCAGTGAGAAGCAGGGCTGGCACATGCTGACAAGAATAGTGTGACTTGCCTTTTACCCTAACAGCCCTCAGTCCTCACTGTACAATCAGCATTAAGTATAAATGAAGAAATTCTATTTGGTTAGTTGCCTGATGTCATTTTAATTCATTGTTAATGTCTTCTTGGCTTTCAGAGCCAAATATTGTTCATCTTCTTTCATCACCAGATAAGTTTTAAAAATTATTTTACTTAGATGGAAGTGATCATTTAGGTCTAGCTGATATTTGACTACTTCTCATATTGTTGACAGTTAGTTGTCTGATTATGCTACCATTCTGGAGTAATGTGTTGTGTGAGTCTCATCTGTGGGCCTCACTTATATGAACAAGCAAAAGTAGTGCATATAATAGCATATTTTTTGTGGTCTGTGCTTATATTAATTTTTTTAAAGTCAAATGCAAAATATTTATTACAAAAATAATACATACTCATGCTTAGTTTTTAAAAGTCCATATGTCTTTGGTTGCTCTTTAAGTTACTGTTATAAGATTGTAATTCCAGGGATTGCACCCATCTGATATTAAAGAAGCTGAGGCATAAACGGAGTTAAAGGTTTTCTTGGAATGGTATTAGCAAGGTAGTTTCAGCTCTGCTACTAGAATTGCAGTGTCTCCTTTGTGAAAGGTGAATGAAGAAGTATCTCCTCTCTAATTTTAGGATATATTTAGGACTTTTTATTAAGGTAGCACTTTTTTTCCGTAGCCTATGCTAGATCCGGTCATCCTTACTACAATCCAGGATGTGCGGAGTGTGGAGGAAAAGGACCTCAAAGACAAGGTAAGTGCTGTCTCCAGCAGGTAGGCGCCAGTGCCTATTGGTCCATGGAAGCAGAGTCAGGACTTGGGGCTCAGTTCACACTCCACTGTTCTTTGGATTCTGGTTCTGTACAACTCATATCAAATTAATTTTACATTTTCTGATTGAAAAATGTTGCTTCTGAAGCAGAAGTGGTTGGTGCTATCTCAGTCAATAGAATAAATATCTGGCTCTCAGTGACATCATTCAGAATTTTATTAACATGTTGATTTTAATGTAATTTGTATAGTTTTAAATAATTCATATTAAAAGTTTACCCAAATTTGTTTAAAGCAACTTAACATGTAACTTAATATGATTTATTTGTCTGCCTGAATTTCTCATAGGACCCTTTCTTTTCCATTGCTCACCATGTTGAGAAGCAAAATGCAACTGATTGATCATGTGGAGTATCAGTTAGCACAGACCGTTGTTATTGAAAATGTCTTCTATTTCTTGAGTGTGTAAGAATTGGAATAAAAATATTTTTATGTTTTCTTTTTTGTTTTTGTGTGTGTGTGTTTTTCATAAAAGAGATTGGTTAGTATCCCCGAGCTCTTGTCTGCCATCAAGTTACTTTGCATGCGCTTCCAACCAGAACTGGTGACCGTAGTGGATGACCTTCGATTAGACATCCTACTGCGCATGCTGAAATCACCCCATTTTAGCGCTAAAATGAATTCTCTCAAAGAAGTAAGTTTTTCATTTGTTTCTAGAAGACTTATAGCACAGACATTTTAAGTTATGCCAAAACTTAAGGTTATTATATAAAAATGTTGGGAAATGAACAATTTCTTGTAATCATACAAAAAAGGGATGTGATTATATGTGAAAGGTTGTGTATGTTTATAATCTATATACATATAAGCCTAAGGGACACTAGCAGACCATTTGACCAGTAGCTATGACGTGCACTGACCACCAGGGGGCAGATGCTCAACACGCAGGCATGGAAAACATGGAACAGACTGATGAATCTCAGAGGGAAGTGGGGAGAGGGAAGGATAGGAAGAGATTAACCAAAGATCTTATATGTATACTGAGGCCCAGTGCATGGATGCACTGGTGGGGTCCTTTGGCCTGGCCTGTGTGGAATCCCGAAACCAGCAGTCCAACATCCCCCAAGAGGCCCAGATTGCGAGATGGCGCAGGCCAGGCCAAGGGACTCTACCGGTGTGTGTATTCATGCACCGGGCCTCTAATTAATGTGACTTTTTTTAGATTATATTAAAAATTTGTTCTCTGAAATGTTTGAAATAGTTTGGTGCTTTCATGATATTTCCTAGGATATAATTTCTTTACATACACAGTTTGAGATTTATTTTTTAGCCTAAGAGTACAATTTCTTTTATTATACTAGTATTTTAAATATGTGTTTACATAGTTGGTTTTGGTGAGTCACAGATGGAACCAATAGAGTTGAGCTATAATTCTAGTCTTTTTCCTTCAGTTTTGTATTAATTAAGAATCTTGGCTGCTAGTTAAATAAGCTCATCTTAAATCATCCTAGGCCAGCAGATGCCAACCAGTGGTCTGCGGGCTGCTGGTGGTCCATGAGGTCCGAAAGGTTGGCAACTGCTGTCCTAGGCCATAGAGAAATTTAATGGAAGAAGGCTGGGCTGTTTCATATGAATGAAGAATTGACTAGCCAAACCAGATAATAAGCAAGAAGACATGTGGGCAACAAGAACAATTAGAATTCAAGACTCTAAGTCTTAACTCTGCTTTTTGAGCTTCTTGGCTTTGTTGTTCCTCTACTGGCAGAGTAACATCCTTCATATGGTAGACATCATGGCCCCGCCTTGCTCCCATCACCCTGGAGGGACTTGTTCTTTCTCTTTAGTCCCAAGTATAGAATTTGGAGGATATGCCTTGATTGAAATTTGTGTTAGATGCTTATAGTATCCCTGAGTCAGTCAGCAGTAGCCCAGGAAGTCTGAGCCATAAGAATGGCCTCATACTTTTAAAAAAAGATATCACAAGTAATCTGTCTGTTAATGTCTAATAACTGGCCTTTGATATATTTTAGCTACTTGTCAGACCATATTGTAACACTATAAAATATAAAAGTCATAGGAGATATATATTATGCATGTTTGCATTACTCTCAGTCACACTAATCCTGGTGGGTTTTGTTCTTTGTTTTTAGGTAACTAAACTAATAGAAGATAGCACTTTATCCAAATCTGTGAAGAATGCTATAGATACAGACAGATTATTAGATTGGTTAGTTGAAAACTCAGTTCTGTCAATTGCACTGGAAGGTAAGTTGCTTTTGAAATAACATTACCTCATACATAATCTTATATAATAAAGAGCTAATATGTAAATAGCCATTACCGCCCTCGTGCCGGGGGACCTGAGGCTGTGACCCCCACCTGGCGGGGTTTGATGGGGGACCTGAGGCCGCACCCCCCACCCAGCGGGGCTTGATGGGGCATGTGAGGCTGCACCCCCTGCCCTGTGGGGCTTGATGAGGGTGGGGCCTGCCAGGTCTGGGTCTCACAAGATTTTGAGGCACATGTGGTTGGGTGGGGATTTGACTCTGGGTCCCAGGGTGCACCCCAGACTCTGACAGGAGGGAGATTTTCATACACATTTTACTAATTTTCTTTCATCTCTAACACTTCTATTATAGAAAAAGGGCAAATAGCAATGTTAAAATATTTCTTCTAACTAATTTCCTTTTAATGTGCACAAATTTTGTGCGCTGGGCCACTAGTTATAAATAAGTTTTGTATAAAAAAGGTATGAAATTATTGCTTTGACTGCATTAGACTTTGAATAATCTTATAGAAAGTTTATATTGCTTTGAATTACTAAAATCATATTTACAAAAGTCAGTGTTCACTGTACCTGCCTACCCCTCCGCTGTTTCTTTTCTTAGGCAACATAGACCAAGCTCAGTACTGTGATCGTATAAAGGGAATTATTGAACTCTTGGGCAGTAAATTATCTTTAGATGAACTCACTAAAATTTGGAAAATACAGGTAAGTGGATTAGACTTACTTTTGCTTTCACCTGATATTTTTATGATAATGAAAGAGAATGAAGAGTAAGCAGGAAAATGGAACATCTATCTTGCTTTAACCAGAGCAGCTCTACTGAAATTGGTACAGTTTAGAGTTGCTATTAAGGCCGGCTGGTGTGCTCAGTGATTGAGCATTGATCTATGAACCAGGAGGTCATAGTTCAATTCCAGAATTGAACCCTGTAGAGCACGTGCCCGTGGTTATGGGCTCAATCCCCAATAGAGGTGTGCAGGAAGCAGCTGATCAATGATTCTCTCTCATCATTGATGTTTCTAGCCCCTTTCTCCCTTCCTCTCTGAAATTAATAAAACTATATATTTTAAAAATAGAGTTGCTATTAAGATTGAATATGTAAAAAGGATTCTTTTACTCAAAAGGTATAAAATTACTTACTGATCTAGTCTAGTCTTCTCATTTCTCAGATTGAAAAACAAAAAACCTTACTGCAGGCTGTGTAGCAGTTAGTGGCAGAGCTAGGAATAGGTACGTCTTTTGTTTATCATTCCAGTGTTCTTTTGACTATATTTCCTTTCAGTTTCATTAATACAGTTTTCCCATTTAATTCTATTAAATGAGGATGATAGTCAGACTGAGTTTATAGATCTCATCTTACCAGAACTCTCAGCATCTGTGACAGGATCATTTATACCCGTCATTCCTTTTTCCTTCACTTTGTTAATAGTCCATTCTCCTACTTCTCTGGCATTCCTTCTTAAGTCTTATTTACTAACTTACGTCTTCTACCTTATGTATGTGATTTTTTTCAAGCCTTAGTCTTTAGCCCTTTTTCATTATATAATCCTGCACTGGTCAATTTCATCTACCCTCTCCCACACCCCCATCCCCAGTGGCTTCCACTACATTTGGATGCTGATGACTCTCAGAATTCTCTCTCTAACTCACACCTCTTCTTGGAGCTCCTGGGCAGTATACCTAAATATCTAAGGTTAAACCTTTACCTGTGTCACTCATAGGCATCTCAAATTCAACATATCCAAGCCTAGTAATGTTCCAGTCTACTTCAGTAATGGTAGTATTCTTCATCTAGTTGCTAAGCCAGAATGAAACCTGGATCTCACCTTGGCCATATCTACTGTATCGGTCAGAATCTAGTTAGGAAACAGAAACTGTGCTGTGTATTTCAGAGGGAATTGAATATAGGGCATTGTTTGCAAAGATGTTGCTAGGAAAGAACAGAAAAGGAAAGTATAAATGTTGGAACCACAAAATGTAAAAAGGGATATTAAGTTCAAGGAAGAGAAGCTGCTTTGGGATGTTATTTCACTGCACGTGCTGAACTGTCAAAGAGGCAATACTGCCCCCGGGCTCTGGGATACCTCCTGCCACAAATGCCAGCACCTGCATCCAGTCCCCAATCATAAACCAGATACACCTTTTTCTTCTTCCTGCCTGCTCATCTCCCAGGAGTACCTCACATTGCTAGAACATAATGGGAGCACAACTGGCAGAGAAAATGTAATTTTCAGGCTCTTAGTCTGGCATTACATAACAGACTATAGAAAGTTTTGGTGTAAGACTAAAAAAAAAAACCCTGAATTTTATTTCCCATGTCTTGACCTTACTTGAAAAATGTCATAATTTTGTTTATAAGTTTTGAATCAACACAGATTGAGGATTAGAGACCATGATATATATTTTATTTATCCCTGCTACATTCAGTAAATGTGTGTGTTTAGTAGATACTGAGCAAATCTATAATAATAAAAGTGTAATAGGCTAATTAGACCAGACGTCCTTCTGGACGACCTTCCAGGTGAAGCCAGGGCTGCGAGGGAAGTCTGGGTCCCAGGCGCCGCCTGTGGCCGGAGGGCAGCCCAGGTCCCGGATGCCTTCCTGCGGCTGGAGAAAAGTCTGGGTCCTGGGGGCCAGAGGGAAGCCGGGGCCAGCAGCCGGGGGAAAGGAAGGCCTACTCTTACATGAATTTTGTGCATCAGGCCTCTAGTTGTTGTATAATGAAATATTTAAAAGTCCTCCTACCTTCCAAAGCTCTCACATAGTGAACAGTGAGGCATGTCAGAGTTGTGATGGAGGCTATAAAGTGAATTTCAACATAAGGTCAACCATGGGGTCTACATCCCCGAAGCAAAGACTAACTACTCATGGGATAAATAAATATTAATTGAAGTCATAAAATATCTGTGAGAAAAATAAAAAATGAGGCAGATAAAACTTCAACAGAGGTAATCAAGCTCATTTATGAAAATTGAGTATGTTTGTCTTGTAAAGTAATTAAAGATTTAATGCTGCTAGAAATTTAAACAAGGCCAACTGTAACCATTAATAATAATTGCTTCATGTAGTCTTGCCAGTATTATCATGGAAGTGAATGCTGATTAGATTCTTTTGCTTCTATAAATTGCCAGGGAGAAGACTTGGGTTTTTCCAAGTTCCAAGACTTAACTTTCTTCCAATGTCTCTTTTCTAGTCAGGACAATCATCTACTGTGATCGAGAATATTCATACTATTATTGCCGCAGCAGCTGTCAAGTTTAATTCAGATCAGCTTAATCACTTGTTTGTTCTCATTCAGAAGGTATGTGCCAATCAAATATCCTTACTTTCACATTTTTCTAAAATAAGCTTATTTTGAGGTTTGCTCCCCCAAAATTAGTAGTGTTTAAATGTACGCTTTTTACTTTATTAAACATTATTAGTTCAAGTTTGAAGTTTTGCATATTTTGCCAGTTTGATGATATTGCATAGTGTATCAATTTTTGTCTTTTCTGCAGAGCTGGGAGACTGAGAGCGATAGAGTAAGACAGAAGTTATTGAGCCTGATTGGACGAATAGGCCGGGAAGCTCGCTTTGAGACCACTTCTGGAAAGGCAGGAAAATCCAATGGATTTTTCTATCTACACACACTTAAAGCAGTTTCCTTGTGCATTGGCTGGCTTATCATATGAGTGTTATTGTAGGTGTTAGATGTACTCTGGGAACTGGCTCATCTTCCAACGCTGCCCAGCAGCCTCATTCAGCAAGCTTTGGATGAACACCTGACAATCCTCAGTGACGCATATGCAGTGAAAGAAGCGATCAAGAGGAGCTACATCATCAAGTGCATAGAAGATATTAAAAGGGTTGGTTTTATGTTTGATCTGGTTTTGTTTTCAGAACAATAGTACTGCCTGAGAATTAGAGTCAGATAATTTTCCTCCACTATTATGTAATTTAAACTAAATGTCTCTGGAAGCTTTTACCTTTAGAATCCAAGATTGGCACATTATAAATACCAAGTCACTTATATTTCTCTTAAAATAATTTTTCAGCCTGGAGAATGGTCAGGTTTGGAAAAAAAGAAGGATGGATTCAAGGTAAGAATTTGCAGATGGAACCAACTAAAAGGTATACTAATTTAATAAAATAAAAAAATAATGTATCATAATTTAAAAATAATGTGTTTTTGTATTTCTGGGACTAATGTGCAATATAAATTGCTATTTAAATATTTATGACCTGTGCTTTATTATTTACAGTTTTGAGGATTATTGACTCTCAGAATCACATTCAGAGTAGTTTTATTATGTTATTTTCATAAAATTATAAGAACTTCCACTTAACCTCTTGAAAATTAATTCCAAAAGTGTGGACAACTTAAATTAAGTACAGTGGATTCTAAGTATGACCATTTTTCTCCCATGGAGGAACATTTACAGAGTAAGAAGGAGAGAGAGAGAAAGTGAGAAATTTCCTTCAGTGCTGGCACATGGTCATTTTTTTAGGTTCTTGATTCAGATGTGTTCCTAAAGTAACTCCTTAGACAGACAGTGAATGGGTGAGTGTCTGCTGCTGGGACTCCATTTTAGAAGGTAGGTTTGGGCAGTGACTGCAAGAGGTAGTGGCTCTGTAACAAGCCCTACCCTCAGGGCTCTGGCCTCAGGTTCCAGTGGACTCTGGACTGTCCTTTAAAAGGGTGGTTAGCAGAGGAAGCAGTGGTCATTGTTGCTCTCCTGTTGCTCCAGTCCTCAAATGTCAAGTCTCTCCTCTGAGAAGGCTGATCACAGTGGCTGCTCACTGGACTCATACCCGGTGTTGCAACAGCCCTGATCACAGGAGCCACGTCTTCCTCCCCCGGAGGCCCTGTGGTTGCCCAGACCAAACGTAAGCCAAGCAGCCAGAGGGATTTCATTTTACTGTTAACATACAAGGCTTGCTAAATAGTTAATGGCTTAGTAATTTCATTGGTAACTCATTTTTCTTGGCTTTCACTAAGAAGTATTTCTTTAAAGATCTTGACTACTGTTGATTGTCATTGGTATACTCAGAGATTCTGAGATCTTGTTAAGAGGTTTTGGTGATTCAGTGGGCTTTTATTATCTTATTTATATTTGGTCCTAAAGTTTAGTTGGGGGCATTTAAAAATTTGTTGTTATATATTTCTGACATTGGAATTTGGTCAAGTGAATTTTCTACATATTGTCTAGCTTTAGAAATTGTTTAAAAGTCGTTCACAAACGGGCTGGTGGTGCTCTGGTTATTAGGAATTACTTCTTTAATCCAACAGCATAGTTCTCTTCCTACTCAGATTCAATTGGAATTTTTCCAGTTTTCTCAGCTCAGCCATTCAAATAATTTAGCAGCCTCTGTCTTTATGATTGAAACTAATCCGGAGCTACCTAAGAAGTTTTAGATCCTTCACTAGTAATAAAGTAAGAGGAAAAGGATATCCATAGAAAAATGGTCTTTTCTTCTTAGTAACAGATACATTTCTTTATAGAAAACGAAGGTTAAAGCTGAAGGGACTTCTTCCCCCTTCAGGAAAATGACTTTTAAAACCAGAAAACACCTTCCTGATCTCTATTCCTTCCTCATTACAGCTAAGCACTACTTAGCTCTTCTAGCCAGTAGCTTCACTACATCTTTATTGCTTCTCTTCGCAGTCACTTCGTTCATGTCTGTTGTTTCATGACAAAACTCAAAAAGTAATAGGGAGAATTTTGGAGTCATTTTGTGAGTCTTGAAAAGAATATTCTTCCTTTTATTTCCCACTGCTCCCAGTAAAGAAATCCTGATGTATCATTATTTCATTGCAAATAATATCTTGCATTTATATAGCACTTTTCAGTTGACTAAGTGCTTTTACAGATATTCTTTTAAAGTGCACGTGGCTGAAGGGGGGCAGTGGGAAGACCTAAGCCCCCTGGACATGACTCCAGGCAGGGGGGAGATTTATATCCTGCCACTAAAGGTGTTTTTCTATGCTATGCCCTTTCCTGCCAGGCAGCAAGGTGGGCTGACTGGGGATTATGTCTCCCTACCAGGCTACACAGAAACTAAGCAAAGGGTAAGACAAGATCACCCACCTCTTACTCCCCTCCCACCCTCAGCTACCTCTGTTTCCCCAACTGATTCCCTTTGCCTCTGCTTTTGACACTTAAAATTCCCAAGTTCCACTGTTGTGTTCAGAAATTCTGACCTTTATTTTTCTGTAGATTCTGCCAGGATACCCTTGGCTTCCTTGGTCCTCTTTCTTTTGCTTCCTTTATACCTTCCACTGTCTACCCCAACCCTCTCCATCTTATTTCACTTCTTTTTTCCTTCAATTAAAAAGTTTAAATGTACTCATCCCCCCAAAAATTACTAAACCAAAAAAAAAAAAAAAAAATGATTTTTACTTAGTGATATTTGCATATTCCTTAAGTTATTTTCTCAAGGCCTCCTAGTTCAATGCCTGGCAGCCTTTCAGTAAATGTTGCTTCCCTTCCTCTTACTTCCTCCCTTTCACCCTTCAAATACACTAAAAGCGTTACCCATAGTTGAATGGCTTCTATTTGCCAAAAAACGTAACTGAAAGTAAATGTGGCAAGATGTCCCAGGACAGTCTCACAGTGATGTGGTTAGGACAGAAGAAAATACTTTTTGAAAAATGTTCTCTCGTGTAAAAATTTTTACTTTAATTCTAGATAAATTGCTAGGTCTGGATAAATAAGAGAGATGAGCAAGTGGGGATCTTTAGCTTTAAGGAGAATTCTAGAATATGAAAGCTTTCTTTAGATACTGGGGGATTGTTATAGAGAAGTCTTATTCAACTTCATTTTTTATGGCTTCCAAGAAGTTATGGGAAGGCATGTTTCAGTATGATAGATTAATAAACTTTAGTGAGAAAAGCTTGAAATAGAACACTGCCTCCTGAGTTCCTCATCACTAGAAACACTAGGAGACTAACTGGTCCTTTAGCAGCAGTGAATAAGAGGAATCTGGGCATAGACGTGCAGGCCAAACCAGTTAACTCCCACTTATGAAACCTCAGCTCCCTCATTAGGTATTATCAGGTATGTCTATTTTATAATTGTTCACCATAGTCTTTTGCCTCTTTTGTGAATGGAGGAGAGTAGCTTAATTATTTCTTGTAACTTAGCAACATGTCATAGATATGATAAAATAAATAATACCTGTCCTGTTTGCTAAACTTTGGAAAGGTCATATCAGAAATACTTTTTAAATTCTAGTTTTATCTTCTTGTGTTTAATTTATTTAATAATGAGCTACCTTCAAAGAATTTTTAATGTCAAATAAAAGTACTCTAAATTGACTTAATTGGTCATAATACTTTTTGATATATCTAATTATTTGCTAAGGGTTAGTTTTATGTCCTTATGTTTGTAATCCTTTTAGAAGGTCTCAGTTTAGGCTTAAGACTTAGCCTGAACTGTCATTTTTCAACTTTTATATTTTAGAAATATTTTATCTAGCCTTGCAAATTTGGGCTTTAATACAGAGTATGGCAAAAGTAGGCTTACAGTTATGAGTACACAAAACAGTTTATTCTTATGTTATTATTTTTATTACAACTGTAAACCTACTTTTGCCCCACCCTGTGTATACTTTATTTCTCTGATTCTAAGATGCAAGATTTAATAAGTTTATAAAGAAGTAAAAGAGAAACTACATTTTGCTTTCATCATACATTTGTTTAGATTCAGAGTTTGCCTCAGATTCCTTTTGACCAGTATGTACAGCTTCACTGTGGCATGCTACTTTCATTGGCTATAATCGTGGTTTTGACCTCTTTGAAATCTTTAAGATGGACTGTATAATTTTGAGGCATGTTGAAAAGTATGGAGTTTTGTGTCCTTGTCCTTTCTCAGTAAAAGTCAAACTGCTTTTTTACTTCATTAAATTGTGTATACTACACGTTAAACAACTTCTCTGGAATTTAGGTACAACTTCGGACAGCGAGACATTTAGTGCTGAGTGGTACAGCCCTTCATAGGGTGGGAGTCTACCACACAAAATTCTCCTGGCTTTGGAAAAGTATGAGACCACTAGCAGTTTTCTTTGCTTTTAATTGAATTGTGGACATGACATGCTAGTCAGTTTTACATTGTAGCAAAATCTCTTTTATAACATTTAAAGTTAAGCTTTCCTTGGTTGGTGTTTCCTATGCCAAGTGATAAATAAGATGATAGGTGGATGAACAGATAACCTTTATATACAGCTAAATTTGCACATAGTCCGGTAAGGACAGCACTTTCAGAACTTACTCCTATGCCGAGGGGATAATTTCCTTTGACATAGTTGTAACAAGCATAGATTTCAGAATTTGCTGAAATTTATAAAACTTGTATCTTAGAATCCAGGAAATATGGTTTTGGCTAATTGATTGGCTAATCTCTAGGAAAGCCAACTGTTTTGGCAATAGAGTTCTCTCATTTACATATTCAGCAGTAGTGTGTTTTTCTATTAAGGATATCAAAAGCCCCTCCCCTCCCAATAGGGCTCTTCATATTACAGAAAGACTTGAAGAAACAAAGCTTTAAAAAAAGTAGCCTGTAAAGTAAATATTCAGAACTTAAACTTTTACTCAGTTTCTTAGATTTAATTGATCAGTTGATTTTAGTGTTTAACCTAATAGTCTTATAAATTTTATAATGAAATCTCATATTTTGAAGATACTATTTATTAAAAAGCAATTCTCTTTTTAAAGATAGAACATCAGACTTTCAGATGTTTACTATGAAAATCTGGATTGTCTGTATTCATTTCAGAAATAATACCTTTAAAAGTGTTTTGAAAAATATAAAGTATAAGTATAAAGTGGATATAGTAATTAATATAAATCTATCATATAAAATTGTTTTAACTAGGAAATACAAGTAGATTGTGAATATTTTCTTTTAATATTTAGACCACTATCAGTATCTTGATCATGTCATTGGTATCTTAATCATATAATTATAGAAAACCATGTTTTTATACCATTTTACTTATCAGCCAGTTCTGTCTTATCCAAGATAAGCTTTTGCCATCAATTTATTTTATTATCTCAACATGTCCTAGCAGCCTATGCTACTTAATCTATCCTTTGAAGTTGCTAATTCCTTGTCGTCTGTTTTTTGCTGATGTACCCCTGTACATTTGCTGTCACTTCACATCCACTCCTGTTTGCAGTTCTTGGCCTTAGGAAATTGCATGCAGAATAAGAAGCTGAAGATGAGTTATGAATGCATGAGATAAGCTATAAATGATCAATGTGAGGAGAAAAATAATAGAATGTGCAACAATGAACCCTAATTGACTTGGACATTTTTTTATAGCTAATAAGTTTTGTCTGCCATTTATTTCAAAATTTCATTTATGTGACTTCTTTTTAACTCTAGTCATCTCAGCTTAACAATCCCCAGTTTGTATGGGTGGTGCCAGCTTTGCGTCAGCTCCATGAAATCACCCGTTCGTTCATAAAACAAACCTATCAAAAGCAAGACAAGGTAAGAGTATAGTATAGCCAGATTTGATTATCATACAGTTGTTTACATAACCTTTTATAATAACAGAGCATGAATAAGATTTCTGAGTCTTGTCACTATTTTACATTTTATGGTTATTAATGTAATTCATTTGTATTATTTAATAATTTTGAGTTTACACATCATTCTGCTTTCATTTCTATGGAGCTTTTCTTTCTATGTATTCTTAACTCATTTTTATTTCCTGTAAATTAAAATCATTATGCCAGTTTTTAAAAGTTAGAATGGTATTCTGGAAATTTGTTCGAAATGGCTCAAAAGGTTTATTTTATATTACAAAAAGATTAGTAGTGTGATTATAGAGCTAGAACTTCCTCACTGTGATAGACTTGAGAAGAAAAATCTGGATAGTTTTGTTGAAAGAGTTTTTTATTTAAAAATATATATATATTTTAGGAAGCAAAATTTAGCAGAGAAGTTTATTAATTCCATAGTAAATGTACAGACCAGGTTGATTTTATTTACTTTTCTGTAAGGAATGTGAGTGAAGAAAACATGTTTGCTATCACCTAGTATTACTTGCTAACAGAAATTTGTATTAAAATGACCAAATAACTAAATTTTCATGCCATTTTTGTTTTTGCCAAGAGCATTATTCAAGATTTGAAGAAAAATTTTGAAATAGTGAAATTGGTAACGGGAAGTTTGATCGCTTGTCATCGACTTGCAGCAGCCATGGCTGGACCTGGAGGCCTGACTGGTTCAACACTAGTGGATGGCAGATACACTTACCGGGAGGTAGGTATTGGCACTGTGCTTTTATTTCATGATTTCCAACGTTCATTTGGACTTTTTGCACTAACTGCATTATGATAAAGTAATAAAAATAGACATATTTTCTTTGACTTTGATATGAAATACTAATTGTCAATTCTGTGGATAGTTGTTTTTGTTTTCAAATCAATTGATAAGTAGTAGTATTTTTTTTTTAATTAGTGGAAAAAATCTTAACTGACTGGTTGTGAGTTTATGGTGTGTTACTTTTTGAGATTGTCAAAATCATATTTTATTATTATCTAAAGTCAACTGAATTTTTAATAGACTTGAAGTAGCTTCTACTACATTGTACTATCAGCCTATAAACAGATTTCTCACATTGACCATAAATTATATGAAAAAGCATTAGATAGAAATGTTTGTTAAAGTTTTATTTTGTTTTTTAAATTTTACTTTTAGGTATGAATGCCTGGAGTTAAATAATTACACCCCCCTCCCCCCCCTTTTTTTTTTCTTTTCAGTATTTAGAAGCCCATCTAAAATTTCTAGCATTTTTCTTGCAAGAAGCTACTCTGTATTTGGGTTGGAATCGTGCCAAGGAAATCTGGGAGTGTCTTGTGACTGGCCAGGATGTTTGTGAATTAGACAGAGAGGTAAGAAAATGGTATTGTGGGCAAGTTACATCTTTTAGAGTGTTTTTGTTCCTGTCACATGAGACTAATTTTAAGTTATCAATAGAAAACTGAGTTCCTGAAATGACATTGCACCCCAGAAACATCAAAGAAGATTGAAGGCCTAGACAGATTTTTGGAACTGTAATTAAACAGTGGAAAATAGATTAAACCAGGAGCTCAACACTTGTTTTGACATTTACTAGCAGTGAATCGATGTTTCTTCTTCTCATTTTATAGAATAATATTAACTACTTGATAGGATTGTTAAAAAGACTTAATATGTGATAGTGCCTTGCACAATGCCTGGCTTCTTAATAAATTTTTGTGGAAAAACTCAAGCATAAAATTCAAAGAAAAGTGGCAATATATACTTTATCTGTGGGAAAGATTGCTAGTAACTTAATGCTTTATTTAGTCTAGAGTTCTAAGCATTTCCATTTTGAGTGGTATTTGGGCAATATAAGTTTTGAAGATTTACAACAAATTTATCTTTACTGTCCTAATTTGGAATAATGTCCCAATTATTTTCCTGGAATGGATTTTAGTTGTAGGGTAATATTTGTCTTGATCCACAGATGTGTTTTGAATGGTTTACAAAAGGGCAACATGACCTTGAGAGTGATGTTCAGCAGCAGCTCTTCAAGGAGAAGATTCTTAAATTGGAATCATATGAAATCACTATGAATGGTAGGAAAAAATTTAAAATCATTTTTTCAGTTCTTTAAAAAATTGTATTCTTTTCTTTCCTTCTAAGCCAACTTTTCAGAAGTAACCAAGCAGTATGGAATATGTTTGTGATGTTTATACAGGGTGCCCCACAAAAGTGTATACACACTTAGATGTTTGTACACATTTTGAAAATGAAATGTATTTTAATAAGCACTGCCTTTATAATTATTCTGTTTGTATATAATTTTGTTCCTGTCACATGATAAATTCTTTTCTTTATAAATGTTATTTTATAATTAGTTTTTTAAATTATATGGGCTGATAACTCAAATTGCCAAAATGTCTTTTCATGAAGTTACTTAGTACAAAAGGGATTCATTTATAGTCAAAATTTCTCAAAGTATAGAAATCTTCCTTTTAGGTGCTTATTTTAACTGAAATTTGTTATTAATATATAATTCACATGTCATAAAGTTAACTTTTTAAAAGTGTAATATCAGTGGCTTGTAGTATATTCACAAAGTTGTGCAACCTTCACCACCTTTTAATCCCAAAACATTTTCATCACGAAAAGAAATCGTGTACAATTTCATGGTCACTCCCCATTCTCCTCTACCCACAGTCTCTAACCCAGTTTCTGTCTTTTTGGATTAGCCTAATCTAAACATTTCATATAAGTGGAATTGTATAATATGTATCTGATATTTTTCATTATGTTGAGGCATGATAATTTCAAGGTTCACCCCAGGTTAGTTGTAGCATGTACTTCATTCCAGTTAGGCCAAATAATATTCTATTGTTAGGATATACCACATTTTGTTTATCCATTCATCAGTTGATGAACATTTGGGTTATTAACACTTTCTGGCTATTAATCATGTTACTACAAATATTCATGTACAAGCTTTGTGTGGACAGTGGTTTTTATTTGAGGAACTACCAAACTTTTGTGATGTGGCTGCACTATTTTATAATCCTACCAGCGATGTATGAGAATTTCAATTTCTCTACTTCTCACCAGTACTTGTTAATGTCTATATTTTTTATTTTAGCCATCCTAGTGGGTGTGAAGTGGTATCGCATGGTATTGATTTGCATTTCTCTGAAGACTAATGAAATTGACTCTTTATGTGTTTATCAGCCATTTGTATATATTTGGAGAAATACCTATTTAAACCTTTTGCTCATTTCTTAATTAAGTTATTTGTCTTTTTTTGTTGTTGAATTATAAGAGTTCCTTATATATTCTGCATATTAGCTCCTTGTCAGAAGTATGATTTCCAAATTTTTTGTCCCAGTCTGTGGGTTGTCTTTTCACTCTCTTGACAGTACAAAAGTTTTTAATTTCGATTTAGTCGAATATATCTATTTTTTATTTTGTTACTTGTACTTTGGGCACCATATCTAAGAACCATTGTCTAATCCAAGGTCTTAAAAATTTGCCCCTGTGTTTTGTCCTGAGTATTTTAGTTTCAGTTCTTAATATGCTTTGAGTCTTTTAGTCTATGCTTACAGTATAGGAATTTATTTGACATTCTCTAATTTCAGGTTTTAACTTATTTAAGACTTTTTTTGAAAATGTGAATCTCTGTGATCATCGATTGAAAAGACAAGGAGCTCAGTTGGTAAGTACATTATTCTCAAATCTGAATAATTTAGATAATCTAGTAAAATTTGATATTCAGCAAAAACATGTTATAATCATAGTGAAACAATAAGTTTTGTAAAAGACTTGATATCCTTGGTCTGCTGTTTTCTGCATTGATGACAGCTGACCTCTCAGATCTCTCTGCTTCTTATTGGCCCAGGGCTGCCAGTGGCTTCCTGAGGCTAGGTCAGTGGAGAGTATGTTAGTTCCATGTCCATTTCCAACTCCTCAGAGCCATCAACCCAGATATTTCTAACAAAGTAAGAGTCTTCAGTTCTGAGATGCAGTGGCAAGGATTTGGGGAGAAAAATTTAGGGGCAGACAATGAAGCAGGAAAATGATCTGTAGAATGTGTACAGATGTTTATATATATGTGCACCTTAAAAAAACAAAAGGCAAAAAATAACTCTAATACTGTTTCATGATCTGGTTCCTGGATGGTAAGAATTTTTACAAAGCCTTTTAATCCCTTGGGAAGACCGAATTGAGCTCCAAGGAGTATTAACTACTAGCTTGACTTCATTTTCTTCTGACGCTTTGCTAGTTCTGCATCAATAATTCAACTGGGTAGATGTCTAGTATGGGTGTAGATGTATGTGGAAAAAAATCTTCTTCACATCTATTCTGGTTCCCTTAGACATGGCTCATTGTTTCTGTGCTTAGTTGTCTTTTGTTTCAAGGTCCATATTGGTACAGTAGTGTTCTCATATAGTTAGGTTTTTACAGCCTTAATTCATATTGAACTAAAGAGGTGTGAACTTACAATGTAACAGAAAATTTCTTTTTCTTTTGAACAGTATGTAGAAAAGCTGGAACTGATAGGAATGGATTTCATTTGGAAAATAGCCATGGAATCACCTGATGAAGAAATTGCAAATGAAGCTATTCAATTAATTATAAACTATAGTTACATTAATCTAAATCCTAGGTTAAAGAAGGTAGGTATCTACAGGAAGAAGGTAGTAAACACAAAAGGGCAGAAGATTGTATATATTTTTATTTATATGTTAGCATGCTTAAAAATTGACTTCTTTATTTTGATATTTATCCTTAATGACTATAGCTAATTGCCAGACTAAGTTTAATTTCCATTATCCTCTTACTTTTAGGATTCTGTATCATTGCATAAGAAATTCATTGCTGATTGCTATACAAGATTAGAAGTGAGTAGCAAATTTTACTTAACCTGTTTTTTAAATAAATGCTTTCTTTTTCTTTGCTTTTATAATTTTATATTTTGAGTTCATGTATATAGTTGCTATTTGTGGCTGAATCCTGTTAAAGAATCTGTGAACCAACCATATTGTAATGCAGTATTGTTTGCAAAGATGTTTGCCTTGATGCTTCCGCATACAAGTGTATACAGGACATTGTTTCTTCGCCCTCCACCACTCTCTTCCCTGCTTTTCCCACCTCCCTTTGAGGCTGTAGGAACCTGTTTTCTGTTTCCAGGTCTACTCCACTCCACATTTCCAATGGATTCTCCTCCTCCTTTTTACTTTTTGGTTCAGGAATTTTATACAGGCACCTGGTTCTTTTTCCTGCTTCCCATGTTTTACCTACTTTATATTATAAATGCTATTAAAGGCCATACCAGGACACTCACTAGTAGGTGTTGTTGGTTGTCTTTGTCCCTTAGAAACTGGCTGTGGTAATACATCTCACATATAATGCCTTATTTCCAGCTTGATAGTTAAAGCATTGAACATTCATTTTCTTTCTTAATTTGTGCTTGTTTTTTTATATCTAATAAAGAGTATTCCAAAAATACAAAGTGCTACTTGCCCCAAATGTTAAGAAGTTAAACATTTTGGTGATGAGTATGTGCTAGGATATGTGGAGGATTTCCCAAGTCATGACTTCCATCTAGATAGGTCATCATAAAAAACATTTAACCCGGCCGGTGTGACTCAGTGGTTGTGTCAACCTATGAACCAGAGGTCATGGTTCAATTCCCCATCAGGGCTCATGCCTAAATTGGGGGCTTAATCCCTGTGGGGGGTGAGCAGGAGGCAGCCGATCAGTGATTCTCATCATTAATGTTTCTCTCTCTCCCCATCTCCCTTCTCTGAAATTAATAAAAATATATTTTTAAAAAACTATTTAAAATATTCAAGTACTTCTAAATGAGGTACCATGCATTAACAGACTAGGTACCATGCCTTAACAGACGGAGAATAGTAGTTCTCAACTGGGAATTATTTTGCCTCACACAGGTCATGTGGCAATGTCAGAAGACCTTGTTAGTTGTGACAGTTTGAGGAGTCCTACTGGATCCCTGGTAGAGGTCAGGGATGCTGCTAAATATCCTACAATGCCTGAGAGTCTTCCACAACAGAGAAGTTTGAGAAACCCTGATATAGAATGATTATTTCTTATTTCATAGGCAGCCAGCTCAGCACTTGGTGGCCCCACTCTAACACATGCTGTGACCAGAGCAACAAAAATGCTTACAGCGACTGCCATGCCAACTGTAGCAACATCAGTTCAGTCTCCATATAGGTAAGTGATTGCAGAAGTTACAACAAATACGCAAATAAAAAAATAATTGATATATTTTTCCCCTCCTATGGCAATCTCTCAGTTGTTGATTTCTTCATTTTATTTCAAAACTTGGCAAATAGTATTGTCCTGGGAGATTATGTTTTCCTTTATCCATCCCCAAATTTGTATTTCTTGAAGATTTGTAGGTCATTATCATAACCACCCAAGTATTACACTGCTCCTGTTCCTCTACCTACTAGACAAGGTTTCTTTGTGGGGTTTTGTTTCTTTTATTCATTCAACTTTTTAAAACTGTAATGAGTAATTTCTCTGTTATGATGCAATAAAGTTTCATTAATTAAATGAAGAGTAATTTTTTAAAGTTTTAAATATTTACTTAGGCATCTTTTTTTATCCATTTTTTTATTAAGGTATTATATGTGTACATATCTTCCCATTGCACCCCACCACTGTCAAACGTGCTCTCACCGCCCCCCCCCCCCCAAATTTTCTCATTGAATATTCAAATCCAAAGCACTAATAGAATAAGCAAAATGAAGTGGAAGATAATTAACTAAAAGTGTACATTATAATATATTCATAGTTAAAATACTATTTACTTAAAGTTATTTTTTTTAAATAATTTTTATGGGAACTTCATCCCCAAATATTTGTATTAAAATGGAACTGACATTGTCTCTTAATCACATTGATGTGTTTAGAGATTTCAATCAGTGAAATCTTAATTCAGTATTTATTCCAGTTTTTTGATATAGTAAGTGGAATAGATAAATATTTAGAAACATGAGATTGAAGCAACTAGAACATTTTTGTAAGGCTTTATGAGTTTTCCATTATGGTAAGCAATACCACGTCAATGATTCCCAGGAAACTTTGGCAGGTACTCATGGAAGGTCTCTGTATCTCACTCTGCTGCTCTCTAGTGATGGATACTCATTTGTTCTCTCTCAACTCTTAGAATGACTTTATGAATGTGTGTATGTATTTTTATTTACAGTTGGATATATTCCTTTTCTTTTTATTTAGAAACTAGTGGCCCAATGCATGAAATTCATGCATGGGGGGCGTTTCCTCAGCCTAACCTGCACCCTCTCCAATTGGGGACCCCTTGGGGCAGGGGTCTTCAAACTACGGCCCGCGGGCCACATGCGGCCCACAGAGGAGTCTGATCCGGCCCGCCAGGTTTTTTGGGCAGTGAGCGCAGCCGAGGTGTTACAGTAGGAATTAGTAGTTCATATACTCCGGCCCTCCAGCTCTCTGAGGGACCGTGATCTGGCCCCCACTTTAAAAAGTTTGAGGACCCCTGCCTTGGGGGGTGTCCGACTGCCTGTTTAGGCCCAATCCCTGTGCCAGCAGTTGAACATCCCTCTCACAATCTGGGACCACTGGCTCCTAACCGCTCACCTGCCTGATTGCCCCTAACTGCCTCTGCCTGCCTGAAGGCCCCTAATCCCTATGCCTGCCTACCTAATTGCCTCTAACTGTCCTCTCCTGCTGGCATGATCTTGCACCTAACTGCTCTCCCCTGTCTGCCTGATTACCCCTAACTGCCTCTGCCTGCCTAATTGCCCCTAACTGCTCTCCCCTGTAGTCCTGATCTCACCCCCAACTTCTCTCCCTTGCTGGCCTGATCTTGCCCAGAACGGCCCTCTCCTGCCGGCCCAATCTCGCCCTCAATGGCCCACCTCTGCCGCCTGATCTCGCCCCTAACTGCTCTCCCTTGCCAGCCTGATGTCGCCCCCAAGTGCCCTCCCTGCTGGCCTGATGTTGCCCCCCAATTGCCCTCCCCTGCCAACCTGATCTTGCCCTCAGCTACCCTCCCCTGCTGGCCTGATTGTTTCTAACTGCCTCTGCCTCAGCCCCACCACTATAGCTTTGTCTGGAGTGAAGTTGGATGTCTGGAAGATGGCTGGTCGACCCGGTCTAATTATAATAGCATATTACCCTTTTATAAGTATAGATAGGTTATATAGGATATGATTGCTTAAATTGGGTGGGGAACCTTTTTCAGCAGGTGGAGTTGCACTTGGCAGACAAAAACACATAATCCCTATAGCCAGCCACATGTGCTATACTGCCAAACCAGTCATTAAAAAATTAAACCACTTTCTTACACCTTACACCAAACAAGAAAGAAAAGAACAGGAAAGGACATGTGGGGAGGGTCAGTCTTCTCCTCCCTTATGCCATCTGTGTGCTGCAGCTGTGGCCTGCTTGCATTACCTCCTCCTAGGGTGAAAGGGAAGTTAAATCTTTGCAAATTTTAGTCTTTGATGAGTGACTGCTACCTATTGATTGGGGTTTTGGTGAAACAGAGTGGAATTGAGCTCAAGTCAACAATTCATTTCAAATATGTTTAAAATTTTTTTAAATCTGTAGATCCACTAAGCTTGTAATCATTGAGAGATTACTGCTTTTGGCAGAACGCTATGTGATCACTATAGAGGTAAGCCTCTTTTTTTCTAAAGCAATTGAACCATCCCATTATTAGACTCAATGTGTTAGGTATGTATTTTTGAGATGTTTAACAGTGGCACTGTGAATCTAATTGTTTGATTTACTATCTTTTTCAAGGATTTTTACTCTGTTCTACGAACTATTCTACCTCATGGTGCCTCATTTCATGGACATCTTCTAACACTTAATATTACTTATGAGTCTACCAAAGATACCTTTACTGTAGAGGTAGGTTTACATTAGCTTTGTGGCCATTTTCATATTGTCTTACTTTCACAACACTATTGATAAAAATGTATGAGTGATATTCTAAAAGCTAGTAAACAAATTTAGAATAATGACCTGAAATGAAAGGAAACTGATGGGGTATAAACAGACATATAGACAAATACATAATACATTAACAGGTGTTGGTGAGTATCATCTATACTAATAAAAGCCTAGATGGCCCTCGTGCAACACCTTCATGTCATCACAAGATGGCCACCACAAGATGGCTGGCAGGGGAGGGCAGTTGTGGACAATCAGGATAGCAGGGGAGGGCGGTTGGGTGCAATCAGTCCGGCAGGGGAGGGCAGCTGGGGATGAAGACCGGCCTGGGAGGGCAGTTGGAGGCAATCAGGCTGGCAGGGGAGCAGTTAGGCGTCAGTCAGGCCAGCAGAGGAGTGGTTAGGGGCAATCAGGCAGGCAGGCAGGCAGGCAGGTGAGCAGTTAGGAGCCAGCAATTCTAGATTGTGAGAGGGATGTCCGGTTTTGTGCCAAATTTTGTGCAACGGGCCTCTAGTTAAGAATAAAGGAGAATAAGCTGGTAGAGGTGATGGTTATTGTAGAACGCTGTGAGGTCACTGTAGAGGTAATCACATTTTATATAGAGATGGGCATTGGATGTCTGAGGCTGTGGCATCTGAACATAGAATTGGATGAGGTGACAGAGCCAGCCTTTTCTGGAGAAGGACATTCCAAACAAAGGTCAGCAGGTACACAGGCCCTGAGATGGGTGTTTGCTTGGCTTGTTCATGACAAGCAAGGTAGCTGGAATGACAGTGAGAAGAAAGAATGGAAAACCTGTTGTGGAAGAAGGGTTTGAGTTTTTATTCCATGTGTGATGAGGAGGGTTGGAGGAGGGAATAGAACTTTTACTTACAGCAGTAGGGAAGCCTCGCAAGGGCAGGAATTCTTGTCTTTGTTTTGCTGTTCTCGGCTTCTAGAACAGTGCCCAGTACACAATAGATGCTCACTATCAGTTGTTTTCATGAAGGAATAACTGTGTTACAACAGTGTTTAATTTTGTTTTACAGGCTCACAGTAATGAAACCATAGGGAGTGTCCGGTGGAAGATAGCCAAGCAGTTGTGCTGTCCTGTGGATAATATCCAGATATTTACAAATGATAGTCTGGTAGGTTTAAATAAACTGTGGCTCTTTAGCCTGATGCTAATACCATCCTCTTCCTTTTCCTCTCAGTAATTAAGAAACCTCTTTTTGCAGCTGACAGTGAATAAAGATCAGAAGCTACTCCACCAGCTGGGCTTTTCTGATGAGCAGATCCTTACGGTGAAGACGTCTGGCAGTGGGACCCCATCCGGGAGCTCCGCAGATTCCTCCACCAGCTCCAGCAGCAGCAGCAGTGGGGTTTTTAGTTCATCATATGCCATGGAGCAGGTATTGAGTGATAAATCTTAATCTTTTTGTCATCAGTCCATATAGATTTGGATGATTGTGTCCTTTCCTCTCAGACAAATCTTGACTCTTCAGAAATGTATCCCTGGGAAGCACTGGGCATCAATTGGGAGAAGATATACAATTTATCAATCTTCTGGACCACAGACTCTTCTGAGTCCTAAATCATTCTGCCTGGCCACTGCTGCTGCTCCTCTCACCCACCTCTGCATTGAGTCATTGATTTTCCCATCAGCAGTCACACATGCGGTGTTATTTCTATTATCTTTTAAAAAAGCCTTCTTTTCCCCCAGTTTCACCTTCAGTTCCTGCCCTATTCTCTCCTTGCCACATCAGCAAAGTCCTCTTTTTATGCTCTTTTCAAGGTTATCTCTTACTTCGGCCTCTCAATCCTCATTTTCTTAACCTTTCATCAGAGTTGGTACATGTGATCACTTCCCCTTGGAATATTTCCTTCACTTGGCTTTCAGGTCTTTGGGTGCCTGTATGCTTTTAACTTAGCATAATCTTGCTATAGATGATGTCAAATGATCCTTCAGGGTTAGTATTAGTATTGTAGATTTTTTAAAATAACTAGACAGTACTTATATATAGCAGTAACTTAAGAAAGAAATTTCATTCAGAAATGGTATTATGACAGTTAATTAGCAACATAAACAGTATATGTAGCATCTTCAAGTTTAATATGTTTATACTATTTCATATTTATTCTGAATTTATTAAAAATCTATCTATATAGCCGAAACCTGTTTGTCTCAGTGGGTAGAGCGTTGGCCTGCGGACTGAAAGGTCCCAGGTTCGATTCCGGTGAAGGGCACGTACCTTGATTGCGGGCACATCCCCAATGGGGGGTGTGCAAGAGGCAGCTGGTCGATGTATCTCTCTCATTGACGTTTCTAACTCTCTATCCTTCTCAGTTGCTCTCTGTGTAGAATCAATAAAACATATTAAAAAAAAATCTATCTAATATAAATATATTTTTGGGATGTCTAGTTTCTTATTCCTTCTAACTAGAAAATAGTACTTTAATCACATCTGAGTCCTTTCTATGCATTTATATTCCTTTCCTACCTTTAGAAAAATCACTTAGATTGCATCTAAATCTATGTATGGTGTATGATGGTTGATATATATGTAGATATAAATATATATGACTTTCATTTTGCTTTTAAGTCATGCATTGCCTTGTTTCCTCCTGATGAGCTCAGGTCAGCTTTCAGTGGTGCCCACTCTCCATTCTAGTAATTACACCCACCTTTGTTTTATCTCTCTTCTGCCTACCATTGGGCACCTGAGCCCCCACCAGCAGGTGGGTATGAGAGGAGAGCCCAGGTAGTAAGCACACTAGAAGGTGGGAGATCCCCGACTGTTCACATGTGTGCTTCATGCAGATGAGCACTGTGCTCCCCTCCAGTTTCACAGTGACCATGTTTCAGAACTAATATTTGTATCGTATGTTTGATTAAAAAAGAAAATTATTTTGTGAATTTGTATTTATATTTGCCTTCTTTCCCTCAGGAGAAATCCCTTCCTGGTGTTGTGATGGCACTTGTGTGTAATGTATTTGACATGCTTTACCAGCTTGCCAATCTAGAGGAGCCAAGGTAAATATAAATATAGGGAACCAAGAAACTTTTCCTTTGAAATGTATTTTCTTTACATCTCATACTAAATGACTCTGTTATTGAAACTGTGACTTATCTGAAAAAATTTCAAATTTGAAAAATTTCAGGATAACTCTACGAGTACGAAAGCTTCTGCTCTTGATACCCACTGATCCAGCCATTCAGGAAGCCCTTGACCAACTGGATTCTTTAGGAAGAAAGGTATGGGTTTCTAGGGGGGGTTAGTTAACTGGCATGGAATTTTATATCATGATTCAGTGAAAATACAACACCAAATCACACTACAATCATTTGATATCTTTTTCTTAATGATTTTTCTTCTTTTGAAAAATACTTGCTCTGTAAATGGAAATCAGGGCTTCATGTTGTCTTTTAAAGTAGATGGAGTGAAAAATTATGTCAGATTTTAAAACTAGAAGAGTCTTTAATGTCATCTACTTCACCTTCATGATATATGTTAAACCAAAGCCCAGAGAGAATGGAGTATCTTGGCCAGAACTAGACTCTGGCTCTGATTCTCCTCTCATGATGCCTCTCTGATTGTGATTGGGTTATTTTTTCAGTTTCTCACTGTTGATATATAAAATTCATTTTATTTAGTTTTTAGGATATCGTTCCTTTGTGTATATATTAGAGGCCTGGTGCACAAAATTTGTGCATGGGAGGGGATGTGTCCCTCAGCCCAGCCTGCACCCTCTCCAATCTGGGACCCCTCAAGGGATGTCCGACTGCCCATTGGTGGGATCAGGCCTAAATGGGCAGTCAGACATCCCTCTCACAATCCAGGACTGCCTTCCTGATTGCCCCTAACCGCTTCTGCTTGCCAGCCTTATCACCCCCTAATCACTTCCCTGCCAGCCTGATTAATGCCTAACTGCTCCTCTGCCAGCCTAATTGCCCCTAACTGCCCTCCACTACAGGCCTGGTCACCCCTTATTGCCCTCCCCTGCAGGCCTGGTCCCCCCCAACTACCCTTCCCTGCAGGCCCAGTCGCCTTCAACTTTCCTCCTCTGCCAGCCTGGTCACCCCTAACTGCCCTCCCTGCAGGCTTGATTGACCACAACTGCCCTCCCTTGCAGGCCTGGTCCCTCCCATCTTATGGCAGCCATCTTTGACCACATGGGGGCAGCCATCTTGTGTGTTGGAATGATGGTCACTGCGTATTACTTTTTTATTATTTAGGACTAAAATTGTGTTTAATCCATAACATTGTTTATGTTCTCAGAATAAATTAACTTATTACAAAGTTGTTAGAAGTAAGTTATGAATTTTATATTTCAGTGGTTGACATTTAGATCAACTTAATTTTGTCATATTTGGCTTATCTATCAGCTTGAGGGAGGAGAGAACTAATGTAATAAAACATATCACTAGTACTAGTTCAAAAAATTCTCAAAACTACCACTTTTGCAATCTTATAATTTCATTATCAGTATTTAGAGGTACAAGTTTTAAAAACACAAAAACAAATGAAGATGACTTTGTTGATGTTGTTTAAAATAGGATTCTCATGCTGTTGAGCATGTAGTTTGTGAGAGAGATTTTGGTGTCTTGTTAATAACTATAGAGTGATGTGGTTTTATGAGATTAAATTTTAGAAAATGTTGTTGATATTGATTATATTTAAAAGGAAAAGACTATCAGAATATGTAAATACCTGTTTTTAATTTGTGCTTTTAAGACATACATTCTCTTTTTCATTCTCTTAACTTAGAAAACATTGCTGTCTGAAACAAGCTCTCAGTCTTCAAAATCTCCATCCCTCTCTTCAAAGCAGCAGCACCAGCCAAGCGCCAGCTCAATTCTAGAGAGTCTCTTTCGATCTTTTGCTCCAGGAATGTCCACCTTCAGAGTGCTTTACAACTTAGAAGTAAGAAACCTATTTCTTTTCACTTTGTTTTGGTTTGTAGAATCATGCTTTCTGATGACAGAAATATGTTGACAGGTTTGCTCTGTTAAAACTTAGTTTTTAAAAAGTACAAAATTGAAGATAAATTGAATTTTGGATTTTGCCTTTGTAAATGCTCAATTTTTTTCTCAATTCATATCCATGTGCATTGTTATACTTTCAAAATAGCTTCTAAATAAATAATTAGGAAGCCTTGTTTATTAATCTTTATCATTATCTTCCTCTATTACAATTGAGTTTTTTAAAAAATAAAAAATAGAAGTTCTGTAATTATGTATAATATCAGTTATTAATCTTGAGCCTTCTTGTTATTAAATGCATTTTTACAATAAAAAAACTCAATTGTAATTGTTGACATCAATGCAATTTTATGAGGAATTTGTCAGAAGACATGTTAACATTATTCTTTCAAGGTTAAAGAAAAAGCCATTGAAAGAATTTGAGCAAAATAATATTTTTATTACCCTCCTCCTCCAAAGTAGCTTTAAACAAGTAGATTTAATGCAGTAAACGTTTACTAATTACTTACCATCTACAAGTTATTGTGATAGTTAGGAGGTCAGAGTTAGAAAGACAACATATCTGTTCTCGGGTGTTAGGAGTAAGACATAGGAAGAGACTGGATATGCTGAGGCTTGAAAGCCATGCATTAACAAAGCAATGTTAGATGGAAACAGTCTTGCTCTTAGAGGGTCTGGGATTGGAGAAAATAAAGCCCTAGGCGATCTTGCTTTGACTTAGGAAATTATATCCAGGCAGTTCGTTATTCAAGAATCCATAGCAATACCTAAGCAGCCTTAATTATCAAATTAATATCATATTGAGTAGATTCTGAATGATGATAAAGCATAATTACTAATGGGTGTCTGGTTGGACATTTTTCCAGGTTTTATTTCATCTGACAATCTAATTTGGATTATATAATTACATTCATTCATTTTATGTCTACTTGCTGCTTATGTATCCAAACTGTGCTAACATTTCACATTTGCCTTAAAATAATTACTCTTGTCAAAAAATGTGTTGTATTTAAAAGTAGAAAATACTTTGTGTATATTTTAAAAATAAAGAATATCTTTATTTGATGTGGACTTTTAAAATAGGTAGACTACCCCAAAACAGAAAATTGCTTAGAAATTCTTGGCCAATTTAAGCTTATAAATTTTAAACTTTCCACTGCTGCCAGATTTGTTTTCTGCTTTTGAGTGATTTTCTCAAAAAAGTTAGGGTATAAATCTTAACACCCACATTTGAGAGCAGCTAGAAAATCAAAATGGTCCAACAATGGGTCTAGCTTGTCATCAGTTATCTAGATGGCATTATTGTAAAACCAAAGGACTCAGTATTAAAATGCCTCCAGTACAATTTAGGATTTCTGTTAACTGGGAATTTTTTTGGTAGGTTTTCTTTTGCTTTAGACAACACAAAACATTAGTAAACATAACACTCCCAAAAGCACTTACTTTTACTATTACTCGAAAGATTCAATTCCTCCCATTTTCACCTTTAATTTATGTTTGCCTACTAAGAAACATCTAACTGGATTTCCCAAATACCCATTGCTTTGGAGAAACATTTTGTTTTCACTGAATTATTGTCCATTAAGCATGGGGAGTTGTGTGCATGTGGCTGTTAGCACTCACTCATAGAGGCATTAGAGTCACAGAAAATTTCCATTTTCCTATGTAAGGCTCATGAATCAGGGCTGATGAAACTGTTTCCCAAAGAGCAAATCAGGAGAAAAGCATTTTAAATTAAAAAATCTCACATTAAAAATCTAAGCTCATAGAACCCCATAGGTTCATAGGAGCTGATTATTATTATTATTTTTTTTAGAATAGAAAAGGATCTTGAATTACATCTAATTTAAAACCTTAAAAATTTGAGAAAATGGGTCTTTATTTTAAAATTTTAAATTATAATAACTAAATAAGCCAGCTCTTTATGCTTTGTGACTTGTGCTTATGCTAAGCATCTTAAGCTTGCATTATCTTATTTAATCCAAACAATCCTCTGGTGAAGGTAATTATTATCTCAGTTTAGCTGATGAGAAAACAGAGACAAAAGGAAAACTTACATGCCTGAGATTATTCCTGTGAAATAAGTCTCTTGTCATACCAAAATATTCAGTTATGTTTTCTTTAGGTAGATATAGGAGTGTTATAAAAGTGAGATACATCTGGATTTAAATTCTAACCATGTGACCTTGAATGGGAGGTCACTAAACTTTTCAGGTCACAGTCTTTACCTATAAAGTTAAATACTGTACATATGCCATGCATAGTGAGATGAGATAATGCATGTTAAATACCTCAGCATGTACCTAGATGCTCAATAAGTAGGAAGAAGTTAGAATCATTAGTGGGGACTCATCTAGCACTTTTAGTAAATGGGCTGTTTTATAAAACTTAACATACTTTTTTAAAACATATAATTTTTTAAAATTAGTTTTAGAGAGAAAGGAAGAGGGAGAGAGAGATAGAAACATCAATGATGAGAGACAATCATTGATTGGTTGCCATACTGGGGATTGAGCCCACAACCCAGGCATGTGCCCTGTCCAGGAATTGAACCCATGACCTCCCGGTTCATAGGTCAATGCTCAACTACTGAACTATACCAGCCAGGCTTAATTTACATACTTTTTAAAGACCATATCTAGCATATCATCTGTTCTTATCTAAGCCTGAGAGACAAAGGCATTCACATTTGTTGATTTCTTGCTAAGTAAATAGAACTTGGAAAATGTGATTATTTATTTGTGAAACATCAGCCTCCTTATACTTCTATGTGGAAAAATGGCATTCAGCATTTAAAGAGATCGTGACTTGAGTTGCCTGATTATTTTATTTAGTAAAGGAATTATTTCTGCTGGAAAAGTTGGGATAATTAATTGTGCTCATCTGTTTCCAAGGTTCTAAGCTCCAAACTCATGCCAACAGCTGATGATGATATGGCAAGAAACTGTGCAAAATCCTTCTGTGAGAACTTCCTTAAAGCAGGAGGTTTGAGGTTAGTGTCCCAATATAATGTTACATGAATTGCAGAAAATGATTCTATTATTTTGATTAACTTCTCTTGCCAAGCCTGGCTTATTCCTACAAGGTATTATGTGAAGCATTGTAATAAGATTTATAATAAGAAGGAATGATATCTCAACCTTTAGAATATTTTAATTTATTTTATGACTTTTGATTATTTGGAAAACTTAGAGAAGCATGTCTCTTTCTGCTCTAGTAGTGGGGGATTCTTAGGAAGAGGAGAGAAGAGGCTAAATCAGTTTTTGTTAATTCCCACATTCGTTTATACTGAGGTGAATTTGATCCCCAGTAGTCCATGTTGTGGAAGGCATTAGTTCTGAGGATGCAAAGATAAATTAGGTATTATTCCTGCCCTTAAGAGGCTCATGGTTTAATAGTTATTATAACTATTAATACAGAAGCTTATAAAAATCAGTTTGGTGCAGTGGAGGTTAGGAAAGAAATTAGTGGTTAAATTGGTTAAATTTGGTTGGGGTCCTAAGATTAGGAAATGCTTCACTGAAAGTGACATTTGAGCTGGGAGTTGTGAAACAAGTAGTCAGATAGTCATTTCCTAGAGAAACAAGGAGGGCAGGAGCACTCTGAGCCAGAGGTGGGGGGCAGGAAATGAATGAAGCACTACAGTACATGGCCCCTCTTGGGAATATAGTTGCCAGGTGAGGCTAGTGCCAAGGATAAGGAAGAGAAATATGTAAAGAAGGGTCACATTGAGGAATCCCAACATTGTACTGTAGACCATGGAAAAACAGGAAGTTTATAAGTCAGGAATTACCTATAACAGTTACTCTGCCTGCACTGGAGAAGAATGGAAGTAGGAAAAACCAAGTTCAGTGAGAACTGTTCAGAGTTGTGACAATGCTTGAGAGAAGAGACAGCAGGTTCTAAATTTAGGGCGGTGGTAGAATGACATTTATGTGGTATAAGAGGCAGGTCTTTATGACTAGATATATGACTACAGTAGGAACATTTATAGAATGACTTATGATTGTTGCTTGAGAAAGAGGATAAATGGTGACTCTCTAGTCCTTATGGGAAATAAACATGGAAGGAGATGGAGGAAACAAAGGAAGTCAAGAGAAGTTAATTTGATTGCATATGAAATCCCTGTGAGTCATGTGAAGTGGATGGTTTGGATAGGATGCTCTCGAGAGAAGTGGAGAATGGCACTAGAGATTTGGGGGAGCCATCAGTGTGTAATTGCAGCCATTGGGGCATAAGCAGTTGGCAGAGCTGAGTGGCAGGGATAAGTCTAGGAAGTAGAATCTGTAAATGGATGTCTCTGCTTTATCATGAGTGACCTAACAGGGGTTACAGTACTTTGATGGGAAGGATAAGATAAAAGTTGACTTTTTTTGTTTTTGTTTTATCTTGTAGAAAATTTGATTCTCTTTGTAGGCAGACCTGGTGAAAAAGAGAAGAATAAAGATGAAAAGGGGATGATCAGTTGAGGGGCTGTGTTCTGCAGTTGAAAGGAGATTTGCATTAGGAAGAAGTAGGCATGCCATTTCTTCCAGGAGTTAAAACCAACTTGAAGATAGTTAAAGAAAGTTCTGTTCAGAGGGAAGAGAAATTGGGTGAAACCATGGAGAGATAAAATGGTGGAGAACTAGAGAGAGCTGAAGGAATTCCCAAGCATGTGGAAGGCCAATTGCACACATAGTTTTATTCTTCAATATTGTAGAGATGTTCTTGCAACAGCTTAATTCAGTTTATTTGGCCAATTACAGAGCTATGGTAATAAAGGAAGTTTACTTCCGCTTTATTCTTGTATGTCAGTTAATTTATGTGCCAGGTATTTTTCTAAGCAATGAACAGAGCGGCAAATAGATTAGATCAAAACCCATATCCTCATGAAGCTTACTGTCCAGAGGGGGAAACAGACCATAAAGGCAGAAGCAAAGTAACAGTGTATGTCAGGTGGTTATAAGAGCTGTAGAGAAAAGTAAGAACAGAAGGGATGGAGGGAATGGTCTGGGAAAGCTTTACTTGACAGGGTGACATTTTACAGACATGATGGAGGCATAGAGCTAGACCGTGATCTACTGGGGAAAGCTGTCTACAAAGCAGCCACTGCCCTTAGTGGGACCCACCTGATGTCTGCAGAGACCAGCAGGAGGCCAGTGTGTTTGGGGCAGAGTGAGGCAGGCAGCAGAGGGGACGTGAGATTACAGACATAGGTCAGGTTATGTAGGATTTTATAGGCTACTGTGAAAATTGCCTTTTTTCTCTGTAGGAAATAGGAAGCCATTGGAGGATTTGTACAGAGGAGTGTCATGATCTGACTTAATCTTTAAAGGATATCTTTTGAGACTTGATTTTGGAGGTGGAGCATTAAGAATGGAAGCAGGAAGAACAGTTGGGAAGCTTCTGTAGTAATATAGGTTGGAGTGGCCATGAAAAAAACAAGTTTATTCTATACACCAATTCTGGGTATATTTTTTAATTGTTAGTTCACATTAGTGAACTCAGGCAGTTTAGCAAGAAGTGAACTATGCAAAAACTCCATGTTGGAGGTCCTTCTTTGGTTTCAAATAGTCTAATTCTAAATGGATGAGAAGGCTTGTAGGTATCATAAGAAGTCATTGGGATAGAGATATGTATAGTTCATTTTATATGTAAAGATCTTATAGAAATTTTGAGTGATAGATAACATTTATTAGCAATTGAATTACAGAAATTTTCTTATGGAAAAAAATAGAAGTCTTTAATATCCTGTCTTCTTTCTGTTTTTTGAAGTTTGGTTGTAAATGTCATGCAGAGGGACTCCATCCCATCAGAAGTCGACTATGAAACAAGACAGGGAGTTTATTCTATCTGTCTACAACTTGCAAGGTATGTCAGTATGTTGTTAGTCTCACAAGGCAATACTTGACTTTACTTTTCTCACCGATTCAATCATTTTAAGTAGTATGAAATGAGTTTGAATAAGTCTATCTTTTTATTTCCTTTTAAGATTTTTACTTGTTGGACAAACAATGCCCACTTTATTAGATGAAGACATCGCCAAAGATGGTATAGAGGCACTTTCTTCTCGCCCATTCCGAAATGTTAGCAGGCAGACCAGCAGGCAGATATCCCTATGTGGTACCCCAGAAAAGTCATCCTACCGACAGTTGTCAGTGTCTGATCGGTCTTCTATTAGAGTGGAGGAGATCATCCCTGCTGCACGAGTTGCAATACAAGTAAGTGATTTGTGTGTTCAAGAACTATTAAGTACCTCCTGTTTAGAAACAACTGGTTGAGGGGAAGGACCATTTGGATATCCTATATAATAAAAGGGTAATATGCAAATTGACGAACGGTGGAATGTCAGGTCACTATGACGTGCATTAACTGCGGGAAATGGGCCTAAGCTGTCGGTCAGACATCCCCCAAGAGCTCCCAGACTGGATGGACTGAACCCTTTCTCCCCCTCCCTTCCCCCCAGTGCACAAATGTCATGCACCATGCCTCTAGTATTGAATATTGACATGAATATTAGCTTAAAGGAATTTATGGTAAGAAAGAGACCACTCATGTGGAAATGCTGTAATTCAAGGTGGAAAATGTCAAGTGTTATAAGAAAACTACAAAAGAAGAACATTCTATGGGCCTTCAGAGGAAGTGGAATAATTGCCTTCGCCTCTGGCCATCATGTATGATTTTATGTAGGAGATGGCATTTAAAGTAGGCCTTGAAGAATAGATTAGGATTAGATATTTAGAGCGAAGTGTGGAGAGAGGAGAGTCGTTCAAGAAAAAATGGAGAGCGTGAGCAAAGTTAGAGAAAACCAGAGCCTTATGAGAGGTGGGGGAGAGAGGTCACATGGCAGTTCACACAGGCCAGAATGCGTTGGGGGGGTAGGGGAGAAATGGTGAAAACCAAACTGTTGCCAGGTAATTTAAAGGCAGAGTGTGGAGATCATAGTCCTTGTTTACAGGGAGCAGAGGGATATTGAAAGTCTTTGAACAGCATGGAAGCATTAAAACGGTGCTTCTCTAGGTGATTTTGGGGGGAAAGAATCTCACAAATTGAGACCAATGAGGTCCTAGAAGCTAATGGAATGTGTTCCAGTATTGCCTTTTCTCACAACAAACACTCTTTCCATACTTCTTTAGACAATGGAAGTAAATGATTTCACTTCCACTGTGGCTTGTTTCATGAGACTGTCCTGGGCTGCTGCTGCAGGACGACTTGACCTCGTTGGGAGTAGCCAACCAATAAAAGAAAGTAATTCTCTGTTTCCTGCTGGAATTCGAAACAGGCTCAGCAGTTCAGGTACTAATTAAAAAGGACACAGTAATTAGAGCATGGGCAAGAAATAGCTGTAAGAATCATCTCTGTATAGCTTGCACATTCCTATATGTATGTCATACTTCATTTAAGAAAAATAATAAACACAGAGTTAGTGGGGACACCAAATCAAACAGTTTTTATCTTGCTCAGTGTAAAATGTCAGGAGGCCAGTAACTGTATCTGTAATAAAAATTTATCTAGGATTCCTACATCGAAAAGTCATTTTCTTGGTTCAGCCACTTATTTCTACTAGACCTTTATAAGTAACTTTATTTTTCAGCTTCATTTGGTTTCCCTTTTCAATCTATGAATTTCTGTATACCTCTGTATTGAAAAAAATTTAAGAAGTGTGACATACATATAATAAAGTGCAGAAATGTTAACAGGATTTTTACAAATTGTAACCCATCTACATCACATAAGGAGCATTTTTAACATCCCAGGAAGACTTCCTCATGGCTCCAATATTGCACTATTTTATTACCTGAAATTAGTTTGCCCCATAAACTATGTATAAAGCAGTCAGGGTCACATAAAGTGATTAAGTCTCTCTTATTTCTTAGACCAAAGTGTCTTCTTGAACTATTTAATTTCACTTGAGGATTCTGGGGAACACATTAAAAGGCTGTTAGCAGATCCCCTGGTCCTGTAGGACCATAGTGACCTTCTGCTTGCCCCTCTCCAGGAAGCAACTGCAGCTCTGGAAGTGAAGGAGAGCCAGTCGCCCTGCACGCAGGCATCTGTGTGCGCCAGCAGTCCGTGTCCACCAAAGACTCCCTGATTGCTGGAGAGGCTCTGTCTCTCCTGGTTACCTGCCTACAGCTTCGGAGCCAACAACTGGGTATGCAGGAGGCTTGCTTGTGATTCCTCTCCTTTAGGGAAAGGCCAGGCTTCTGTTGGGAATTATTTACATGCCTTTATAGGTATAAAGTCATGTTATAGAAATGAAGAGGGGGCACATTGGCATGTGGAATAGGCAAGAATAGTGCTAAAGTAGGGAGATTTTGAGCAAGCATTTATTGAGCTCTTTCTATATATAAGGTTCCATAGAGAGTGTTATAAAGAGCAGTATGTTTGCCCTCCAGGAGCTTACTGTCAAGTTGGGGAATCAAAACAACACAAATTATAGTTCATAAACTATAGAATTAGAACTGTATATCAGTAATGACTTCATTTAAAAATTATGAAATTTAAGATTTGCCCTTTTAACTTTATTATTGGCTCTAGCAAGTGGGGCTGTTATGAATTATACTTTTTGTGTTAGAACATTCCAAGATTCGGTCCTACATCACTGTGGGCTCATCCATTTTCACAGCTTTCAATTTCTACTATATGCTGGTACCTAAATTTGGGTCTCCAGCCTGGACTACACCCCTGACATTTCCACTTGGAACTCAAATAGGTTTTCCAGACTTAACATGTCCTGAACTGAACTATCGATCTGGCCCATATCAGCCGAGAGTTTTCCCAACTTAATTATTTAGCAGTTTTGCTCTGGCCAAAACCTTGGAGTCATCCTCAATTTTTTTTTTTCACACCCCACTTCTAAGCTGTCCGCACATCCTCCTTTAAACTATATCTCCATTCTACCTCTTCACTATTATTACCCTCTTATCTGCCATCATCTCTTACTTGGATCACAGCCATTGTGCCCTAACTAATCTCCCTGCTTCTACCCTTGCAGTTCATTCTCCACACAGTAAGCAGAGTGGACCTTCTTAAATGTAAGTTAGATCCTATCACTCCTCTGTTTAAAACCTTGCAATGGCTTCTTAGTTCATCCTGAGTAAGGCCTTCAAGGCCAGACACAATCTACCTCCTTGATACCTGTGTGTCTTCAGCTTCTCCAACTCTCCTCCTCACTGACTGTGACTGCTTCAACCACCCTGGCATGTTCCTGCCTCAGGGCCCTTGTACTGGCTGCTCCTTCTTCCTGGTATCTTCTTCGGCTATCTGTCTACATCACTCTCTCTTCCTCATTTCCTACAAGTCTTGCTTAATGTTACTTTTTTAGTGAGACATTTTCTGACCACCTTTTAGAGAAATCACAACACTCCCCTCAAACTCCAGCACTAAAAACCCTCACCTTATTTTTTGCTGTGACAGTTATCATTTTATAACAAATAATACAGTTGATTCACTTGTCATGTTGTCCTCACCTCCTCTGCAACTAGGCTGTAAGCTCCATCAGGACAGATTCATGTCCATTTTGTTCTCTATTAAATCTCCAGCACCCAAACACTTCCCAGTGCATAGTAGGCCCTCAATAACTATTTACTTATTCAGGGATAAAGTCTCAAAGTTTCACTTTTAAACATTGTACCAATACATAGGGGCTCTATTCTTCACTGTTATTACTGATTCAGGCTGCCAGTTATATAGATGTGATCATAATGAACTTAGGTGGTACAGTATTTACTGTACCACCTAAGTTCATTATATAAGGTAAACATATAGAAAAGGTTATAGATTTGTCACATTGCAATAGTATTCAAAAGTATTTACTTTGACAAGAATGCTTTTGAAGTGTGGCCATAGTACTTAGTTCAATTATATATGAGAAGTGTGGATCATGACATACTTTTGAAGATAGGCCATAGTACTTAGTTCAATTTTCCTACAGTTCTTTAATTTTAGAGGTACCCTAATATATATAAAAACCCAGGGTTCGTCACCACCGACCAAACACTGGAAATCAGTCCTGCAGTCAGTGCTGGGTTGCCATGGTGACCACCCAGCACTGACTGCCAAGGGGGGCTGTAGATCGTGCCAGAGAGAGGCCTGGACAGAGAGGCAGGGTCTATTCCACAGCCTCTGTGGCAGCTGTTGATCAGCTGTTGCCTCTCTCTTTCTCTCCGGGCTTTGCCAGCAGTCATGCCTCTGTTTCTCTCCAGGCCTCTGTGGGGGATGCTGATTAGCCCCACCTCTCTGATCAGGTCCAGAGATGCTGACATAAAAACTGACCAATCAGAACCAAATCTGGGTGAACTGTGAGGAGTCAATGGCTGCCTAGGAGGCGGAGCTTTAGATACTGATTGGCATAGAAACCGACAATTCCAAACCAAATCTGGGTGAACTGTGAGGAGCCAATGACTTCCTAGGAGGCAGAGCTTTTGACACTGACTGAAATAGAAGCTGACCAATTGGAACTAAATTAGCCAGCAGGGGAAGGCAGTTAGGGGTGATCAGGCAGGCAAGGGAAGGCAGTTGGGAGCAAGATCAGGCAGGCAGGGAAGGACCTTTGGGGGCAAGATCAGGCTGGCAGGGGAGGGCAGTTGGGGGAGATCAAGCAGGCAGAGGCAGTTGGGGGCAAGATCAGACCCTCAGGGGAGGGCAGTTAGGGATGATCAGGCAAGCAGGCAGAGGCAATTAGGGGTGTTCAGGCAGGAAGGCAGGCAGATGCAGTTAGGGGCAATCAGGCAGGCAGGCAGGTGAGCAGTTAGGAGCCAGCGGTCCCAGATGGCAAGGGTGATCATGCCTGATTGGAGCAGGTGCAGGCTGGGCTGAGGAAACCCCCCCACCCTCCGTGCACAAATTTCATGCACCGGGCCACTAATTTTCAAAGAAATATATATATTCTCTTCTTTATCATTTAAGTTTGTGGTGGGTATATTTTATAGTTCACAAGTATTGCTAGTTTATCAACACAAGACATATTTATTCTGTGGCTGGTATATGCAAGGCATTGTACTAAAATGTGAAGGTACAAAAATGACCAAGATGATCCTGCTCACAGGCATTTGAGGCAGTTGTCCAAGAATCAGAATTTGATTCCATGTAGAAGAGATGAATTTCTGTTACAGTTAAGCTTAAATTATTCAGAATTTATGAAATTTTGAAAATATATTTCCTAATTTAATGTTCTCCTTGCCCCCAATTCTCCTTATTCTTATCATTAGCATCTTTCTATAATTTGCCCTGTGTTGCTGATTTTATCATCGATATTCTGCTTGGATCACCAAGTGCTGAGGTAAGGATTCTTTACATTATTTCATAAAAAAGCCCTTTGTCCTCTTCTGTCTTTGGCTCTCTGGGTACCTGTAACATCGTAGAGAATACAGAAGGAACAACCTTTTGTCCTCTCAGAGAATCATACAAAGTGACCGTTTGAACTGACTGCCCTCCTTTCTATTCCATATCCCTAAAAAAGTTAAGAGACTAGGCCTAAAATTAATTTTTGTTTATTACAAACAACATTACAGCCAATGTTCAACACCCATAGCTGGCAAAGACAGCTGGCATTAAGCGTCAACATGTTGGTCAAAATCAAGACCAACCTCAAGCCATGAACTTTCACAAGATTTTATAATTCTGATTGTCTTACATGACCTTGAAAATTAACTTTTCTTATTTTCATTTATATTAAGTTATAAATCTATTGATTAGAATAGAATAATGGAATGGTTTGGGAAATCAGTTCCCAGAACACCCTTGTTTTTAATCCTGGTTTAATTAATGTAAACTCTACCATCAATGATTGAAATATTTGGACTCTTAGAGTATCCTTCAAAGCATAGACTTTGAAGGAGAATCATTTTTGAGGCAATCTTTAAGTGTTGGATGATGGGTGTTCTTTGCCACTAATTAATTCCAGATTCGCCGTGTTGCCTGTGATCAACTGTATACTCTTAGTCAGACAGATACTTCAACTCATCCAGATGTACAGAAGCCAAATCAGTTTCTTCTAGGCGTGATTCTCACAGCTCAGCTGCCTCTCTGGTCTCCAACTAGTATTATGAGAGGAGTCAATCAAAGGTACGTGATAAAGATGAGAAAGCTCACATTATATAGAAAGAATAATGAGTTAGGTGCTGCTCCCATAAAGCCCACTGTGCATAATTGAGATGACAGAAGAATCTCTCCTCTCCTCTTCTAGCATTTGTGTCTGAAAGGGGGCATTTCAGTGTTTTTCCCATTCAGGACTGGGGAGTTAGAATAACACCAGTCTTTCTTCTCCTCTTACGCCCCCAGTTCCCACCTCCACCTCCCATCTCCACCTTACCTGGTTGGTAAGAACCTGAAACAATTCAAGCCCGATCACTGTGTAAAGGTCCCACTGCTCATGTCCTCTTGAGTGTCACATTCTCCGCTCGGCATACTTCACAACTCCTATGTGTATCTGTATTGGTAAAATCATTGGTGTGCTTCTTGCTAAAATATTGAAGTTGAATTAATGTAAAAGTAGTTATTTTATTCTAGGAAAAGTCTCATTCATTTGTTTTTATGAACTTCTTATAATAAGAAAAATTATTTTTATTTTGAAATCAGCCTCTTTTTAATCATTGAAATCTGTTTTTTAGACTATTATCTCAGTGTATGGAGTATTTTGATCTGAGGTGCCAATTACTAGATGATCTGACAAGTAAGTAAATGTCTAACTTCGATTTGTATGGGGGGAATAGATTCAAGGGGGTAAGAAGGAAAAAAAACCAAATGGACATTTCTAATTCTAACTTAAATAAATCTAGATATATTGAGATTATAATTATCATTTGAAGTTGAATTTTATTTTCCTGAAAATAGCATGTAAACCCCATGTGCCAGTATTTTATTATGTATCCAACTATTATATGCTGAGAAAATCTGTTGATTTTAAAAATTGTCAAAGGCACTTATACTTTAATTACACTGATATGGAGCTATTAAGAAGACTTTCTAGTATAGTCCATTCTGATCACTTTTCAAAAGTTGGTTGTTGAAAGAAAGAGGGAATGCCTGTTGAGATGTGTTGGTACTAGTATTAGAAGTGAGTGACAGAAGTAGACAGGATTCGTATCTGGTGCCAGTCCAGCTCTGGCTGACCCTGAAGTATCCCTTTTTACCTCCTCATCCGGGACTCTCCTTGCTTGTGGCTTATAGTGCAGGGAAAGTAGAGCATAATCACTCCTCCTCTCCTACCCAATCCCTACTTCCAATATGTTTTAAATCCTTGTTTGGAGGGGAAGTGAAATATGCTTCATATGAGCAGTTCTCTGGAGTTTGGCGCATGGTTTGGAATCCTGAACTCTGCTTTTATGCTGTTGACCTCTCTCCTTTGCAGAACTCTGCCCCCTGTAGACGTAGGTAACACTGTGGGAGCATTGGCTCTCCTCATACCCTTCCAACCCTCCTTCCCACCAAACCAGGAGCTTCTTTCCAACAAGGATTGTCTCTTTCATCTTAAATCCCCAGCTTGTAGCGTAGTGACCTGCACAGAGGAAGCACTCAGCATATGTTTGGTTTATGACTGAGAGTGAGTGAAGGAAGAACAAATATGCATGAGCTGTCATAGTCCTGTGGGTAGTAGCTATAGCCTGCCATTTATTAATGACAGGGCTTGTTTATTTTTTTGAGTTTGATGAACTGAAAGATTGGGACGTCTCTCTGCTTGCTTTAATTCAGGATTTTGACTCCATGAACGGAAATAATTCTCTCTAGGAAATTGATTTTTTTTTTTTTTTTCCTTAGCTTCAGAAATGGAACAGTTAAGAATCAGCCCGGCTACCATGCTTGAAGATGAGATTACTTGGCTGGATAACTTTGAACCTAATCGCACAGCTGAATGTGAGACCAGTGAAGCAGACAACATTTTACTGGCAGGACACTTACGGCTCATTAAGACCCTTCTTTCACTCTGTGGGGCAGAAAAAGAAATGCTTGGTAATTATTGCTTCATCTTGTCATGTGACAGAATACCTCATTTTCAGTTCCTGCCATAGTTTTGTGTGTAATTGGGAAAATAAGATAGGTCCCAAGTGTTGCATAGAAAATTGGCCCTTCGGGCAATAAGAATTTGTCTGGCTTACTGCCTAACAAATTTAAGGTATATTTTATGTGTGTCACAAAACTACATAGGGAATTTTATAGTGTTCAAAGGAGTTTGATCACATAACTTCTTAATACCAACTAAAAATTATAATTCAAAGTAGATTTTTAAAAAAATATATTTTATTGATATTTTACAGAGAGGAGGAAGGGAGAGAGATAGAGAGCTAGAAACGTCGATGAGAGAGAAACATCGACCAGCTGCTTCTTGCACGCCCCCTATCGGGGATGTGCCTGCAACCAATGTACATGCCCTTGACCGGAATCAAACCTGGGACCCTTCAGTCCGCAGACCAACGCTCTACCACTGAGCCAAACCGGTTTCGGCTCAAAGTGGATTTTTCTCTTTTTACTGTTAGGTACTTTATAAAATATAATCTGTTGTATACCTTACTTCTTTTAAGAGTAATTTTCTTCTAGGGAGGCAGTCCTCAACTACTACCCCTAGAAGATGGATGAGTCTCCTGAGTTACATATGTAATTTGTACAAACATACTAAATATTATAATTATATTCAGGAAACAAATCAAAAGATTAATTTTCACATTTATCACACAAACTAAGCTCTATAAAAAAAATCTTTTTAACTACTGGGGATACATAGAAAAGAGTGATTCTGAACCAGGGTGAGAAAGGCAAATTATTTTTACCTAATGAAGGCAAGATTTTAAAAGTTTCAAAACCCTTTAAGGGGATTCCCTGTGGACAAAGTCAGAATTATTTACTCAAACCATCTACCTTGTGGTGTACTTGGCATTTGTGTGTTTCTAAAGTGAAAGTTTGACTCCTTTCACTCTGTTGTAAGTTCATAAAGGAAGGTGCCCTCACTTGTCTCTCTCTGTATCCTGTACCCTGACCCTACCCGCCATCCCCACCTCTCTACCCCAAGAGCTTTACCAAAAATTAAGCATGAAACTAAACTGAATGCCCTGCTATTGGGTGGCTTAGTTGCCTTTGCCTTTGATATGAAGTGCAAGATAAGATCTTTGAATTAAAATATGTGTTCATCCTCAACATGAATATTATGCTCTATTTCAGGTTCATCACTCATTAAACCATTGTTAGATGACTTCCTTTTCCGAGCTTCTAGAATTATCTTAAATAGTCATTCTCCAGCTGGCAGTGCCGCCATCAGTCAACAGGACTTTCATCCAAAGTATGGAAAATGCACGTTGTGTTCAGTTTGGGTAAAAATTCTAATTCAAAACATTAGTCCAAAAAGATTTTCTTAACTTGGAGTTTGTCTTCTATCTTGTGAGTGTGCATAGCTTATAAAATATTATCCACTATACAAAGAAATGCATGTAAAGAGACTTAGGATAAAGCCTGCCTGTCACATAGTACATGCTGAGCAAGTATGCTGGTACCATTATTTTCATCGGAAGAGAGTAAGTAATAACGTGGTTAATTTGGTCAGTAACAAATTCCAAGATGAACTGAATTTGTCAGATTTAGTCCAAAGTGAAAGTCTTGCATAAGTTCTGAGTCTTGAGGGTTTCTTGGATAAGAAAAGTGCAGGTGCTTTAGTGCATGAACCTTGAGGTTTGCTGAGTAGTGACTGTTCTTGATAATTAAAACTGTTAGTGATTGATTACAGTGGTAATTTTAGAATCAACTTTTATATTAGTTTCTGTGAGTAGAAATGTGGAAGATCCTTTTGTAATGCTAACCCTATGTGGGTGATGATTATACTCTTAAAGATGGGAGGTTATTTGCTCTGAATCTAACTTTGTTCTATTCTCATGAAAACAGAGTTAATTGAGTAATCCTGAGGAAAAGATTTGGCATTTAACCAGTGGAGAAAATTCCCACAGAATTCAGTGGTTTAATGAAATGGGCAGGGCAAAATCAATATTTTATGGAATCCTTAAGGAATCTTATGTGGGACTATTTCTCTACTTAGAGATCCCTTATTAGCATAATGTGTTTTAGGTAAGAAGCCTTCATTATGACTCTTGGAGTGTCCCTCAGGATTGGGTGACTCCAATCTTTAGGCCTGCCCAACCTGTGCTAGAAGATTTGGTGCTAACTCCATGGGTGTCTTTTATTAAAGCAGTAGAAATATATGAGTACATTAATTTCTAGTGGACAGAGGAAATAAATTTTCAATTTTATAGAAATTTTTATTCATGAATTCTTCACTTAATCTTTATTAAAAGTAAAACCTTCATCCACAAGGAGTTATTTTTTTAATCATATATAGTGCCTTGAATAGAAAAGGAAACATTTTGTTTCATCTTCCCTCAGTGCACCGAATGGTGTTCATTTATCACAATTACTCCCAGCGTTTTCCCACCTTTCCATAAAGCCAGGAAGAGATTTAAAATACACAGAAACTCTTTTCACAGTAATGCCATTTTCATATCAGAATAACAGCAAAAGAGCTTCTTAATATTTAGGCTGTGTATGTGGTACCTCTTATTCATTCTTTACTTGTCCTGTGCAACCCAGAAGTCCATGGCCATTGTCCTCAGTGGCTGGCTCAGTGCTGATCTGAAAGCCTCACAGCTCCCTCTTGAGCACATCTTCTACACTCCCCTTCCTAAGTGTTTCTTTCAGAGGCTGGGTGTCCTCTTTTCTGTGTATCCTTCCTAACCTTTGATCATAGTATTGCAAGGTCGGCATAGGTGAGAGTGAGAAATTACTATTTATCCCCAAAGTTATAATCATTAAAGGTGAGCAGTTTAAACATATTGATTGAGCAAATTATGTATTTTTGTCTCCGTTTTTTCTGCTAAATGCAAAGTTGATTAGTTGATATTTTAGCTGTAGGCACATATAAAATGTTTATGAGCATCTATTCTGATTTGCATAGCTTTCTTTTTCTGCCCTTTAGATATTTGAATTTCAGGGTGATATCTTGCTGTCTACTTTAATTGAAAGATAGTTATTTTCATGTTGTGATTTTGGTAAAAATTTTCAGACTGTCCTCTGTTTTTACTGATATATCCCGTAGATAAGAATACTCAGGAATCATACGTGATAGATTTTGCTACTTTATCATCAGGCCATGAAGATATTTAGTCCTAAAACCATATTCATCCCTCCAGTAGTTCATGGCCTCTGCCTTTGTTAAGTCAGCACTACCCACTAGATTTACTAGAGTTCTGCCTGCAGACCTGCCATAACCTAACTCTTTAGGGAATTGCAGCTCTTGTACTTTCATTGCAAAACTTGACTAGGACTAACGGACTTGTGTCTTTTATTTTTATTTTTAGGTGTAGTACAGTGAATAGCCGATTAGCAGCCTATGAAGTCCTTGTAATGTTGGCGGATAGCTCACCTTCAAATCTTCAAATTATTACAAAAGAACTACTTTCTATGCATCATCAGCCAGACCCTGCTCTTACCAAGGAGTTTGATGTACGTTTTCTAGACCTTGGTGTACTTAATTTCTTTAAGAGTATTCTCCTAAAACATAGAATTTTTAAAACTATATTTTCATTTTTCTAATCACAAAGAAAGTCAGTATTATGCTTTTACTTATCATGTGTATATACTCAACTATCATCTATGATGTATTATTAAATGGTACCCTTTTAGTTAATTAAAGAGGATACATTTTCAAGTCAGTTCATAATTACTCTCAGTAAAAAGTAGCATTTCAACCTATTTCTTGAGTACATTTATGCTTGGCAAGACACTAGAGATAAATTATCATTGGCTCTGTCACACTGCAGTCTTTGTTCTGTTAAATTCAACTAAGATTGATTGAGTTTACTATTTGCTAAGGGGTGTGTTGGGCTTTTGGAGCTCAAAACTAAAGATTGATCCCAGCCCTTAAGGTCAGTGTATAATGGAAGAGACAGACCCATAAGCAGGTAATTTCAGTATAATGGGATCAAATTTAAGATAGAGGTATGTTTGGAGCACTCTACTAACAGAGAGACACTTTACCACCAGCTGGTGGTGTTTTGGTGGATTTCTTAGAAAACGTGAAATGTAAAATAGAGCCCTAAAGACTGTGAGCCCATTGAAGCAAGGTAGCAAGATCAGTCCAGCTATGGGCAAACCTGTGGAGCCCTGGAGCATCTCATTTTATGTTGGGATTGCAAGAGGGAAGCAAGTTGGGGTGCCCTGGAGTACCAGACCAGGCGTGGGAGGGCACTTGTACAGCTGCTTGTACATTCTCCACTAACGTCACATTCATTTGAGCTGAGTGTTATGAAACATACATGTAGGCAGGAAAGGAAGTGGGAAGAGGCGTTCCAAATAGAGAAAATAGTACTTGCAGAGTAAAATGTGATGCATAGTTTCACATGTATTTAATCAGATTAAAATGGAAATTTTATTCTTTTTATAAATCAAGAATTATAGCAGCTTAATGAAGAATGTCATTTATAAATATTTGTATTTTTAGTACTTCTATAAACTAGTTTTTCTTATTTTTTAACTTTTTTTTTTTTTTTTTTAATCTATGCTTTGGACTACAAGTAAATTTCAGTGGTAATTAGGTCTTAGAAATCACCCTGCTCTAAGTGTATGTTGAATGTTAATAAAACGTATGTAATATGTTCCTTTCCATTCAAAAGATCAACAGGGTCTTGTCAGTTGGTTAGGTATTACATGGATACAGATACTTGTATTGGCAGATAACGTGCCTCTGGTCATGGCATTAAAATCGAGAGACTCTGCTATGATAGTATTTGAGAAAATGTCATTATAATACCTTTCCTCTTGGAGAAGTGCCATGTTGAACTTCATCCAAGATGCCCTTTCTTGATTATTTGTGCGTAGAAAAGCACTGCACTGGGATCTACATTATTACAAACATCTCTACGTGAAATGCTAAGGCATTTACCTATTTATTTAATTGTGTGATTATTAGAGGAAGTTGAGTAGCAGAGTGTTTCCTTCTCAGAGAAGGAGAGAAGGAATATGTGCTTTCCTTGACCATCTAGACGGGCCTGATCAGGATTCTTGCAGAGTAAACACTTCATAGAACCCTAATCCTTTTTTCTTCTTTTTCAGAGTATCGCCTCAGTTTTATTATATTAATAAAAATGTATTAGTGTATTTACTTGATCAATACCTATTTACCATACTAGATTGAGAATTCCTTTGAGATCAGGGTACATTTGAGCTCTCTTTCTCGAATCCTGGCATCGTTTCTGGCTTATCTTCTGTGTACTTTATGAACCAAAAAGAAACATTGAGATGATAGTATATTTATAATTGCATCAGCATCTGCAGAGCTACTTCATGAATACAGGCTTTGCTAGCTTGACTCAGTACGCTGGATGGATAATCTGAGTATATCTCTTTGCCCCTTACATTAGAGTTATGAGGACATGTGCTGATGCAGACACTAATTCTCTCCTCTTTCTCCTCTCCTTCCTAGTACCTCCCCCCAGTGGACAGCAGGTCCAGTGCAGGGTTTGTGGGTCTGAGGAATGGTGGTGCCACATGTTACATGAACGCCGTCTTCCAGCAGCTGTACATGCAGCCCGGTCTCCCTGAGGTGATTTCCTTCCTCTTTCCTGTTTGTTGTGATAAGTAATGTGTGCATTGCCTGAGAATTGTTCCACATTCATATAGTGTGATTAGGGGTTTAATAAAATTAGGATATTTAAGGATTCTTCAGTGGCTCCTGAATTAATAATGCTAGAGTAGTCACACAGTTTTATACATCTGTTGCAGTAATATATTGCCTGTTTGACGGATGGATTTGACCAATTGTGATATTTGAACTTCTTATTTAAGTTGCTAACATTTGTAGTATTTTAGAAATATTTTTACAGTCAGATTCAAACATGTAGCATCTAAAAGAACAATGTATGGACTCGCATGTATGTAAATCAAGGTTATCTGTAAAACAGTAAGTATTTCTAACTTTCTACTTTGTGTCTTTTCAGGCATTACTTTCAGTGGATGACGACACTGACAATCCAGATGATAGTGTATTCTACCAAGTGCAGTCTCTGTTTGGGCATTTGATGGAAAGCAAGCTGCAGTATTATGTACCTGAGAACTTTTGGAAGGTATTTCACCAGTAACTCTTGATTTAAAGATGTTGACTATTTGGAGCTTGGCTACGTTCTTTCTCTAGTGCTAGTTGTCTCTTGTCTTTATTAATTCTATCAATAGATTAATCCCATTGCCAAAACCTACAGAAGAGTTGTCTATACCCGTGGTCGGCAAACTGCAGCTCGCGAGCCACATGCGGCTCTTTGGCCCCTTGAGTGTGGCTCTTCCACAGAATACCATGGCCTGGGCGAGTTTATTTTTAAGAAGTGGCGTTAGAATAAGTTTAAGTTTAAAAAATTTGGCTCTTAAAAGAAATTTCAATCGTTGTACTGTTGATATTTGGCTCTGTTAACTAATGAGTTTGCCGACCACTGGTCTATACCATTCTGGAAATTGGTCCTTGGTTTCAAGTTATTAGAATGTTCGAATAGTCATTTGTAATTTCTAGGGATTTGCTAACCTTAATTACTTTAGATATTTCTCATGATTCTTATTTTAGCTGTTTGAAGTATTTGTTCAACTCATTCCTCTGCACCTATGCCAATTTCACTGATGCCTCTAAATAAAGAACATGCTTTTCTGTGTTTCACGGAAGGAGTAGCTTGTACTTTCCCACATGGTTCTCGTCCTGTGGTTTCATAGACTTGTTAGGATTGCAAAGGGACCAGAGAGAAGCATGAGTGGCTGAACACAATCTCATTTCACTTCAGTAAAAACGTTTGCATCCTAATCTGAACTTAGTTTTTAGAAGCATTAAATGCTCTTTTACATCCTTTTTTCAGAAGTTGCTACTTTTCCTTTAATGACATTTAATTCTTGTTACATAGATTTTCAAAATGTGGAACAAAGAACTTTATGTGAGAGAACAACAGGATGCATATGAGTTCTTCACTAGCCTCATTGATCAGATGGATGAATATCTCAAGGTAGACAAAGTTTTATTTTCCCTAAAACCCCTCAAAGTAGTATAAGAGCAGCGGTTTAGGATTGGGACTGCTGTGAAACTGACAAATCAGAAATTGGTCATCTTGCATACCATTTCTTCTGAGTTTGAACATCAAAACATATATAATGATCACTAAAATATATAGATTTCTTCTTACTTCATTTAACACTTGATAAAATATGTGATTCCCAGTCTGCACTCCATAATAATAGTCATTTGTATCTGCCTACTCTTACCTGTATGCATTAAAGTAACCTCAGAGAAGTGCTGTAAGCACTGGTGGCCCCATGCAGAGCTGTCTTGCTTTGGCAATATGTACAAAAGTACTAGATTAAAAGTGGGTTGTGGTGATGTTTAAACCCAAAGCTTTAAACATGTGACAAAGTTCCTAAATGGTACTGCCTTCTAAGTTACAGACAGCCTCTCATTACTGCCAGCGTGTGTCTCTCTTCTCAGCAGGAGGCACGTTTTTAAAATAACTTATAAATTTATAGCATTGTCTGCAAGGAAAAAAAAGATTATGGAGAGTCCGTACTGCCTTGGTGCGTGGGGAAAAGGAATCGGTCTGGAGAGTGCTGTCCTGTCAGCAACTCTGACTGGCCTCTCTCCTCCACCTTTCCTCATACTCCTAACAGTGGGCCTAATGGGTTAGAATCCTTCCATTAGTTCCCAGATTAAACTGCCAAGATGACTTCTTTTATTTTGGTGGTTGCATTGACATCTGTGCTTTAACTTAGTTAGTTCTAAATAAAATTTTGTGTAAACAACCTATAAATTTTAGGTGTGTCAACTGAAAATTTATTAACTTTTTATTATTCCAACAGAAAATGGGGAGAGACCAAATTTTTAAGAATACTTTTCAAGGCATCTATTCTGATCAGAAAATCTGTAAAGACTGTCCTCACAGGTTAGTGAAGATATCATTAACATTAAAAATGATTATTATAATTAAGTGGTTCTCCTAGTAGGTTATGAACTTTGTATTTGTTGAGAGACTTGCAGATATCTCTGTTAGTGAATCTATAAGTGTTTATTGAATTACATTTCTTTGCTTTCAATTTCTAAATTTTTTTTGTAGAAATTCATAATTTTAAGAAGTTCTGAATTGTCAAATTGATTATTTTAATTTGGTAGTGTACTTTTTAAAAAAATTTTTTATTGATTTCAGAGAGGAAGTTAGAGGGAGAGAGATATAGAAACATCAATGTTGAGAGAGAATCATTGATTGGCTGCCTTCTGCATGCCCCACACTGAGGATTGAGCCTGCAACCCAGGCATGTGCCCTTGACCAGATTCGAACCTGGGACCCCTTGGTCAGCAGGCCAACGCTTTATCCACTGAGCCAAACCAGCTAGCGCTGGTAGTGTGCTTTTTAAAGGATGAGGAAAGTTATTGTTAATTTCACTGATTGTGGAGTTTAATCTCAGGTATTATGATACTTTAAAGCTTTTCAAACTCCATTGTTGATCATGGTTTTTCTGTTATTTCCTAATCAGATATGAGCGAGAGGAAGCTTTCATGGCTCTCAATCTAGGAGTGACTTCCTGTCAGAGTTTGGAAATTTCATTGGACCAGTTTGTCAGAGGAGAAGTTCTAGAGGGAAGTAACGCCTATTACTGTGAAAAGTGTAAAGAAAAGGTATTCACATGCCCTTTTATGCCATGTACTTCGTGTTTAACATAAGGTCAGTTTTAAGCTCTACTGTTACTTCCATTAGATTGTGTCACCCCTTGTGTTTACATGGCGGTGAGGCCTAGAGAAACCTATGACCTTTGTATTAATTACTTGGCTGTTTTATTTTCTCCAAGGAGCTAACTGCATTTTTCTTTTCTTTAGAGAATAACAGTCAAAAGGACCTGTATTAAGTCTTTACCTAGTGTCTTGGTCATTCACCTAATGAGATTCGGATTTGACTGGGAAAGTGGACGCTCCATTAAATATGATGAACAGATAAAGGTAACTTTTTTCCTCTATAACAACCACTACTGCCTCACTCACTTTTTATTATTTTCTTGTAATATTTTCAAATTTCATGTGAAGTGTGAAAGGCTATAGTCTCGGCATTCCGAGGGGAACGTAGCCCCTTGTCCCGAGCAGCTGCTGCCGGTGGAACTGTGTCATCGTGAACCGTCACCCACGTTTGCAGACGGCACTCAGCGTCAGCTGTGAAGTCAAATGCTTTCCTTCATGCTCAAGGAGAGATCACTTGTGCTTTCCCAGACTTGTGAGCCGTTTGGAGATTTTGTACTTAAATTGGAAACACACATCCCTCTTCTTTGTGTCTGGCTTCACTGGGTATGGCAGCTTGTGTTACTAATCTACACTCATGTGCTCCTTTGCGTTTCAGTTTCCCTGGATGTTAAACATGGAGCCGTACACAGTTTCAGGAATGGCTCGCCAAGATTCGTCTTCTGAAGTTGGTGAAAATGGACGAAGTATGGATCAGGGAGGTGCAGGGTCTCCACGGAAGAAAGTTGCCCTCACAGAAAACTATGAACTTGTCGGTGTCATCGTACACAGTGGGCAGGCACATGCGGGTCACTACTATTCCTTCATCAAGGATAGGCGGTAAGGGGTTCTCCCAGAAGTCCCTCTCTGCCCTTCCAGTGGCTCTCCTCCACTCCCCCGCCCTCCCGTATATCTGTCCTCCACTCCCCCGCCCTCCTGTATATCTGTCCTCCACTCCCCCGCCCTCCCGTATATCTGTCCTCCACTCCCCCGCCCTCCTGTATATCTGTCCTCCACTCCCCCGCCCCCCTGTATATCTGTCCTCCACTCCCCTATCCTCCTGTATATCTGCCCTCCACTCCCCCGCCCTCCTGTATATCTATCCTCTTCTCCCCTATTCTCCTGTATATCTGCCCTCCACTCCCCCGCCCTCCTGTATATCTGCCCTCCACTCCCCTGTCCTCCTGTATATCTGTCCTCCACTCCCTGCCCTCCTATATATCTGCCCTCCACTCCCCTGCCCTCCTGTATATCTGTCCTCCACTCCCCTGCCCTCCTGTATATCTGTCCTCCACTCCCCCGCCCTCCTGTATATCTGTCCTCCACTCCCCCGCCCTCCTGTATATCTGTCCTCCACTCCCCCGCCCTCCTGTATATCTGCCCTCCATTCCCCCGCCCTCCTGTATATCTGCCCTCCACTCCCCTATCCTCCTGTATATCTGCCCTCCACTCCCCCGCCCTCCTGTATATCTGCCCTCCATTCCCCCGCCCTCCTGTATATCTGCCCTCCACTCCCCCGCCCTCCTGTATATCTGCCCTCCATTCCCCCGCCCTCCTGTATATCTGCCCTCCACTCCCCTATCCTCCTGTATATCTGCCCTCCACTCCCTGCCCTCCTGTATATCTGCCCTCCACTCCCCCGCCCTCCTGTATATCTGCCCTCCACTCCCCCGCCCTCCTGTATATCTGCCCTCCACTCCCCTGCCCTCCTGTATATCTGCCCTCCACTCCCCTGCCCTCCTGTATATCTGCCCTCCACTCCCCCGCCCTCCTGTATATCTGTCCTCCATTCCCCCGCCCTCCTGTATATCTGCCCTCCACTCCCCCGCCCTCCTGTATATCTGTCCTCCACTCCCCCGCCCCCCTGTATATCTGCCCTCCACTTCCCCGCCCTCCTGTATATCTGTCCTCCACTCCCCTGCCCTCCTGTATATCTGCCCTCCACTCCCCCGCCCTCCTGTATATCTGCCCTCCACTCCCCCGCCCTCCTGTATATCTGCCCTCCACTCCCCTGCCCTCCTGTATATCTGTCCTCCACTCCCCCGCCCCCCTGTATATCTGTCCTCCACTCCCCCGCCCTCCTGTATATCTGTCCTCCACTCCCCCGCCCTCCTGTATATCTGTCCTCCACTCCCCCGCCCCCCTGTATATCTGCCCTCCACTCCCCCGCCCTCCTGTATATCTGCCCTCCACTCCCCCGCCCTCCTGTATATCTGCCCTCCACTCCCCTGCCCTCCTGTATATCTGTCCTCCACTCCCCCGCCCCCCTGTATATCTGCCCTCCACTCCCCCGCCCTCCTGTATATCTGTCCTCCACTCCCCCGCCCTCCTGTATATCTGTCCTCCACTCCCCCGCCCCCCTGTATATCTGCCCTCCACTTCCCCGCCCTCCTGTATATCTGTCCTCCACTCCCCCGCCCCCCTGTATATCTGCCCTCCACTCCCCCGCCCTCCTGTATATCTGCCCTCCACTTCCCCGCCCTCCTGTATATCTGTCCTCCACTCCCCCGCCCTCCTGTATATCTGCCCTCCACTCCCCCGCCCTCCTGTATATCTGTCCTCCACTCCCCCGCCCTCCTGTATATCTGTCCTCCACTCCCCCGCCCCCCTGTATATCTGTCCTCCACTCCCCCGCCCTCCTGTATATCTGCCCTCCACTCCCCCGCCCTCCTGTATATCTGCCCTCCACTCCCCCGCCCTCCTGTATATCTGCCCTCCACTCCCCCGCCCCCCTGTATATCTGTCCTCCACTCCCCCGCCCCCCTGTATATCTGTCCTCCACTCCCCCGCCCCCCTGTATATCTGTCCTCCACTCCCCCGCCCTCCTGTATATCTGCCCTCCACTCCCCCGCCCCCCTGTATATCTGCCCTCCACTTCCCCGCCCTCCTGTATATCTGCCCTCCACTCCCCCGCCCTCCTGTATATCTGCCCTCCACTCCCCCGCCCTCCTGTATATCTGTCCTCCACTCCCCCGCCCTCCTGTATATCTGTCCTCCACTCCCCCGCCCCCCTGTATATCTGTCCTCCACTCCCCCGCCCTCCTGTATATCTGCCCTCCACTCCCCCGCCCCCCTGTATATCTGCCCTCCACTCCCCCGCCCCCCTGTATATCTGCCCTCCACTCCCCCGCCCCCCTGTATATCTGCCCTCCACTCCCCCGCCCTCCTGTATATCTGCCCTCCACTCCCCCGCCCTCCTGTATATCTGTCCTCCACTCCCCCGCCCTCCTGTATATCTGTCCTCCACTCCCCCGCCCCCCTGTATATCTGTCCTCCACTCCCCCGCCCTCCTGTATATCTGTCCTCCACTCCCCCGCCCTCCTGTATATCTGTCCTCCACTCCCCCGCCCTCCTGTATATCTGTCCTCCACTCCCCCGCCCTCCTGTATATCTGTCCTCCATTCCCCCGCCCTCCTGTATATCTGCCCTCCACTCCCCCGCCCTCCTGTATATCTGCCCTCCACTCCCCCGCCCCCCTGTATATCTGCCCTCCACTTCCCCGCCCTCCTGTATATCTGCCCTCCACTCCCCCGCCCTCCTGTATATCTGTCCTCCACTCCCCCGCCCTCCTGTATATCTGCCCTCCACTCCCCCGCCCCCCTGTATATCTGCCCTCCACTCCCCCGCCCTCCTGTATATCTGCCCTCCACTCCCCCGCCCTCCTGTATATCTGCCCTCCACTCCCCCGCCCCCCTGTATATCTGCCCTCCACTCCCCCGCCCTCCTGTATATCTGCCCTCCACTCCCCCGCCCTCCTGTATATCTGCCCTCCACTCCCCCGCCCCCCTGTATATCTGCCCTCCACTCCCCCGCCCCCCTGTATATCTGCCCTCCACTCCCCCGCCCTCCTGTATATCTGCCCTCCACTCCCCCGCCCCCCTGTATATCTGTCCTCCACTCCCCCGCCCTCCTGTATATCTGTCCTCCACTCCCCCGCCCTCCTGTATATCTGCCCTCCACTCCCCCGCCCCCCTGTATATCTGCCCTCCACTCCCCCGCCCCCCTGTATATCTGCCCTCCACTCCCCCGCCCTCCTGTATCACCCACACTTAACCATTATAATGCAGAGAAGCTTTGCATTGTTATTTGGTCTTATTTAATACTGCATTTTTTAAATTGTAACTGTCTTTATGTCTTCAATTTGCAAAATTGTTTTAGGAATTAGAATAACTGTTGCTATATTTTTCTTAGCTATTTTCAGATGGTAATCACCTGCTGTATTTATAGACAATACAAAGAAATAAATACTGGAGATGGGATTTTTGTGTTTTATTATAATGTTTGTTTTATCTGTGGGCTCTAGGGGATGTGGAAAAGGAAAGTGGTATAAATTTAATGACACAGTTATAGAAGAATTTGACCTAAATGATGAGACCCTGGAATATGAATGCTTTGGAGGAGAATATAGACCAAAAGTTTATGATCAAAGTAAGTATTTGCAAATGGATATTTTCCATTAGTTTCTTTTTTTCTTTCTTTCTTTCTTTCTTTCTTTCTTTCTTTCTTTCTTTCTTTCTTTTTAAGTTAGGATTTTTATATCAAGTTGGAAGCAGTTTTCTTTACATGAAAATAGAAGAGATTTTTATTCTTTTTACACACCACTACTTTATATAGGTCCATGAACTATTTGATAGCCAGAGTAAAAATGTTCAAGCTGCTTATAAAAAATTTTTTTTAATAATTTCTTAAAGCAGCCTTGGAGAAATATAGGTAGATGGCAGAGAGGTGTAAGTGAAATGAATATCAAAGAGAATTCCAACCTTAAAAAATAGTTTCAAAAGAAGTAGTTATCCACTAAAATGTTCAGGTTTCTGCCCTAGCCGGTTTGGCTCAGTGGATAGAGCTTCAGCCTTCGAACTGAGAGTCCCAGGTTTGATTCTGGTCACAGGCAAATGCCCAGGTTGTGGCTCAATCTCCAATAGGGGATGTGCAAGAGGCAGCCAATCAATGGTTCTTTCTCATCATTGATGTTTCTATCTCTCTCTTCCTCTCCCTTCTCTGAAATCAATAAAAATATATTTTAAAATAAATAAGTAAAAATATAATAATTTTAACATTAAAAATAAAAACTTCCTGTCAGAGTTTGGGAATTTCTTTGGATCAGTTTCAGGTTTCCTTTTCACTTCTATAGAGGTGTGATTAATTAAAGACGATGTTTCTAGCAACTGTGTTTTTAAAAACCACACTTAATATGCAAAGGAGTGTTTCTACACCCCACCCTTAGAAAATGTATGAGCCAAAATATGTCACAAAATTCAGTCAGAATTTGCTATTTAAAGAAAAAAACATTTTTGCAGAGACCTTAGCATTTCTGAAATCTGATTTTGAAATATTCTGGGAGCGTTTTAAAATTTCTACTTATATTAGATTCACTGTATTAGATACCATACCATGGTAGTTGTGCATCTAATGTTGGTAACCTTTTATGGTTGAATATACTATCTTAGCAAAAATTACGTGGAGTCTACTTGGGAAAGCTCTCTGTTTCTTTCTACCCAGAACAATAGACTTCATGTGATGGTTTTCCTAAATTTTCCAGAAGGATTTAGTTTAATGAATAACTGGTTTGGCTCAGTGAATAGAGCGTTGGCCTGTGGACTCAGGGTCCTGGGTTCGATTCCGAGGGTGTGCAAGAAGCAGCTGATTGATGTTTCTCTCTCGATGTTTCTGGCTCTCTCTTCTTCTCCCTTCCTCTCTGTAAAAAAATCAATTAAAAAGAAAAGAAACTTACATAGATTTGACTGTTCTATATACATAAGTGATTAAGCAAGGCCAATTATAATCCCATTCTATGCAACAGAACTTATTTTTTAAATGTTACTTGCTTTTTTATTAAATTTAGACTTGCCTGGAATATTTACCTTCTTTCCCTTACTGTGTTACCATACAACTCCCTTACTCCCTGCCCCTCTATATCACCCTCCAAGTAATTCTAAACAGTACTCTAAAAAGACACATTTTACCCATACTTCTCATTTAACAAATTTAGTAAGTAGTTACTTACTGGATTTATGGGTCCTTTGTTTTAGATTGTTAAGACAAGAAAACTTTTTATTTACAAAGACTTCTTTCTTCATGTCTTGTTACAAAGCAAATCCATATACTGATGTTCGCCGAAGATACTGGAATGCCTATATGCTCTTCTATCAACGGGTATCTGATCAGAACTCCCCAGTCTTACCAAAGAAAAGTCGAGTCAGTGTTGTGAGACAGGAAGCCGAGGATCTCTCTCTGTGAGTTTCTTTTCTGTGTAATTGGCTGTGTGATTTCAGTAGGGGATATTGTGATCTTTAGTATATTGTTTGGTATTTAAATATAATTTGCTAAGCTAGAGAGAAATTCTAAAAAGAAAATAAACTGCTCTATGTTTTCTTTTATTGTTATGTGATCATTGTTTCCTTGGCAAAAAGTTATTTTGTATTTAGAAAAATGTGTATAAATCATTTTATTCTAGAATTGAGATTATTTTCATCCCAGCATGTTATTGAATAAACTTTATGTTCAAAGCATAGTAAGCACTATTTCAACATTCAGAAAGTTTTTTCTTATCGTATTCTCTGTGAATCTGAGTTTCAGTGACTGAATTAAGAGAGTATACAATTTATTTTTAAATCCAATATCCAGATTATGTAGGTTTGTTAGGTTTTAGGAACTACTAAAACAATAGCTACTTTAGTCCATTTTCTGATTCTGTCTTTTAGATCAGCACCTTCTTCACCAGAAATTTCACCTCAGTCATCCCCTAGGCCCCATAGGCCTAACAATGACCGGCTCTCTATTCTAACCAAACTGGTTAAAAAGGGAGAAAAGAAAGGACTGTTTGTGGAGAAAATGCCTGTTCGAATATATCAGGTAAGAACTGTATAATTCTTAGGGAGAAAATTCAGGTAGTGTTAAAATCCGTCTCTTAGGTCCAGAAGAACTCCAGCTGGTCATCTTGTAGACTTAGCTGTATCTCTAGTGCAACATCTTCTTACCCAAATCTTTCATATGAGGTCATTGAGGTGGCTACAAATTCAAGATTGACCCCACCATCACCATTTCTATGTAACTATAGGATGCCAAAGATAAATAAATAGAAGGCATAGGCAAAACAACAAACAAAAAAAGCCAACCCAGAGCTAAAATTAACGTATTGTATCTGGAGACGAAAATAAGTTAAAGTTTATAACTTTTTGGGGGGTAAAATTAATATGTCAGTGATGACCATTAATTATTGAATACCTACTCTATGCTACACACTTTTTTTTTTTAAATATATTTTATTGATTTTTTACAGAGAGGAAGGGAGAGAGATAGAGAGAGAGCTAGAAACGTCGATGAGAGAGAAACATTGACCAGCTGCCTCCTGCACACCTGCTACCGGGGATGTGCCCACAACCAATGTACATGCCCTTGACCGGAATTGAACCTGGGACCTTTCAGTCCGCAGACCAACGCTCTACCACTGAGCAAAACTGGTTTCAGCAATGCTACACACTTTAAATAAATCCACAATTCTTAAAACACTCTTGTGGGATGGAAGGTTTTCTTCCCATTTCTCTGATGGGAAAAAAAATGGGCTCAGAGAAGGCAAAATGACCTGCTAGTGTCTCAGAGATAGGATTAAAATTCAGAATTGTCTAACTACCAGTTCAGATTTTCTAAACTAAGTAAACAAGCTGAGTAGCCAAAGCAGGGAATTTAAGAAGAATATGGAGTCTACTTGGGAAAGCTCTCTCTGTTCCTTCCTACCTAGAATAATAGGTTAGACTTCACTTGTCCTTCACATGATGGTTTTCCTGAATTTTCCAAAAGGATTTAGTTTAATGAATAATAATTCACCTTTTTACAACTTCTTATATATTGAAATGAAGATTTTTCTCCCTTTAAAAAAATTCAGAGCTTTAGAGTTACAAATCCTTCTTACCTAACATATCAATAAAAATATCTTTTACATGTTGAATATTTTACCGTTTCTTGAAAACAATTGCTAATTTTCTTTTGTAGATGGTGAGAGATGAAAACCTCAAGTTTATGAAGAATAGAGATGTGTACAGTAGTGATTATTTCAGTTTTGTGTTGTCTTTAGCATCATTGAATGCTGTAAGTACTGGCTGGATTGTTAATAAAATAGGAAAGAATTATAATTAAACATCTTTCAGCTAAAGTGTTCAGTGACTCATGTTCACTCTCAGTTGTTAACCTTCAGATGAAATGCAAAAAAATTCTCACAAATGTGTAACTTATTTTTGAGTTATTTTAAAATATAGAGAGTATTTATGATATATCATGCAAGTTGTAGATGGGTGTGGGTTTCCACAAACTGGCTTTTTAAAGTGCTATTTAAATTTTATGATGAGTCTGGTAGCCATTAGGTGATATCATTGGATATTGGGCTTTGTGGAGATTAATTTTTCCTAATTTGTAATTAGACAGTACCATGATTTTAATTTGCTAATAGGAAGAAAACTTTCTCAGTCTTTTGATAGATTACTTAACATCTTGTGGTCTAAAGACTATTTTGCCCAACTGGTATGAGTCAGTGGTTGAGTGTCAACCTATGAAACAGGAGGTAATGATTCAATTCCTGGTCAAGGTACATGCCTTGTTTGCAGGCCCCATCCCCAGTAAGAGGCATGTGGGGGTGCAGCTGATCAATGATTCTCTCTCATTATTGATATTTCTATCTCCCACTCTCTTCCTCTTAAAATTAAAAAAAAAAAATATATATATATATATATTAACATATTTTTATTGAGTTTTTGCAGAGAGGGAGAGAGGGATAGAAAGCTAGAAACATTGATGAGAGAGTAACATCGATCAGCTGCCTCTTGCACACCCCCCACCGGGGATATGCCCACAACCAAGGTACATGCCCTTGACTGGAATCGAACCTGGGACCTTTCAGTCCGCAGGCCAACACTCTATCCACCAAAACCGATTTCAGCAAAAAAGAAAAAAAAAAAAAAAATTTAAATATAAAAACTATTTTGAGAGGACTTAAAAAAAAAAATGAAGGTGTCTTAAACTCTTAAAGTTTAACTGGAACATTTTCTATAATGGCTGGCTAGATTTTCTTACTAGTATTGAATTTTATTATTTAGTTCATGTGTCATTTAGTTCTCTGTTTTCCTCCTCTTCTCAGACTAAATTGAAGCATCCATACTATCCTTGCATGGCAAAGGTAAGCTTACAGCTTGCCATTCAATTCCTTTTTCAAACTTATCTACGGACAAAGAAAAAACTCAGGTAAGAAATGATATGTTTTGATTGTCATGGCAAAAAGCACTAATTAAATCAATTAAAGCTGCATTTCTGAATTCAGCTTTTTAAAACATTGTTTTAAATACAGGCAGTCCTTGGGTTATGTTGGACTCTACCACATCGTTTTGTGGTTATGTCACCATCTCCCATTTATATATATTTAAAAAGTTCTGTCATTTCAACATATGTACATATGTACTTTATGTTTTTTATTATTTATTTACCACAAGTAAAGGTCAGGAATTGTTCTTTTTTTTTTTTTTTTTTTTACTGTTTCACTTCATTACTGCTGTGCATGTGCTCTATGCACATGTGAGTGACGTAGGTGCTTATCTAGGTAGGTTCCGACTTACGGCAAAATCGCATTACGTCGTGCTATAGGAATGGGTTTCCAATGCAGCCCGAGGACCTACTGTAGTTGGAAACTACCAACTGTTCTCAGATGATTAATGGCTCATATCTATACGGAATTTCTAATCCAGTAGAAAAAATAGATTCAACAGAGCAATAACTTTGACACAAGGCATAAATGCTATACAACTTTGGGAATTGGGCAGAATCATACCCAGATGTGGGATGGGGTTGGTATTAAAGACATTTGTGTTCTCAGATGATTTTGAAAGGCAAAAGTACGGAGACAGTTACTATTTTCAGAGGGAGGGGAAAACCTGGGTAATAGATAAGACTTGCTTAAAGAACTATGAGTGACTAGTGTTTTACTCGTACATTTAAGGAGCTCGTTGAGGTGAGCCAGAATGTTGGGTTTGGCTGAGCTCACTGAGTGCCAGACAAGGGAGGCGTCTTTGTTCAGTGGGTGAGCAGGGAGGGCTCCTAAACAGGCTCAGTGTGTTCAGAGTCACTGATTCCATGTTAGTCTCATTGGTTTTTATCTTTAGCGCCTGGTAAGATGCTGGACACCTTATAGACTCTGGGTATATTGTGGCTGTGAGTAACTGAAGGATGAAAAGTAGTTGGGTTAGTGTGTAGGATATATCTGGAGCAAGAAGGGGAGGCTCAGAGTGGGGAAACCAGTGAACAGAAGACCATGGAAATTCTTAAGCTCCTCTCTAGCACAACTATGGAGAGGTTTTTAGAAAGATTTTGCAATCAAGAAACTCTTGAGATAATAACAAATGTAATGACATTTCATTTCTATGTGTAATAATAAAAGATATATTAAATACCAGGCTTTATTATTTTATTGAAAAAGAAGAATTGTTTCTTGTCATGTCTGACATAGGATTGACTAAGGAAATTGTTTGGTTACTTAATATATAAAAGTATAGAATGTAGGCATTTTGTAAATGTCAATTAAGCAGAACAAAATGTTCAGATCCTTTTTTTTTTGGCAATTGAAGTTTTTTGAAGAAGATGCAGATAGCTTCTTTACACTTTTTTCTTTTAATGTGTGGGGGTTGCAGGCAGGGTGAGTCGCACAAGTACCAAAGACTGCTAAGCACTGGCTTCTGGGGTGATGGAGCCATGTTAGTTATATTCACAGAGTCTTTAACTTCTCACTCTCCAAAAATGTTTTCAAGAATGTTACAATGGAGTGATACTCCATGGGGTTATTTGGGGGGTTGTACTCCTAATATTCTTTGCATTTTTTTAAAGGGTTGACACTGAAGAATGGATTGCCACTATTGAAGCATTACTTTCAAAAAGTTTTGATGCTTGTCAGTGGCTAGTTGAATACTTTATTGGTTCTGAAGGACGAGAATTGATAAAGTAAGTGTCAAGATTTTTAATTAAAAGGAATTTGTGTTTCTTCCAGTGATTGGGAGCTGACATTTCTTGTAGCTCTTTATTTCAACTTGAAATTATATCTCTGATTGAAATCGATTTTAAACTGTCTTCACCAATGAAGCATTGAGGAAATTATTTTGGTCACTTCAAAATCCTTCTTTCCAAATCATCTGTTAGACTAGACTCAGGTTGTTCAGTGAATGCAAGGCAAGTATGTGTGCAGGTGGCCAGGTATTCACAGGCAACCACATCCTAAAACCAAAAATACAAGTCCCTTTCTTCAGGTTGTTTCAGGGGAGCTGTCTTGGCTCAGAGTTTTTTTGTTTGTTTTTGTTTGTTTGTTTTTAATATATTTTATTGATTTTTTACAGAGAGGAAGAGAGAGGGATAGAGAGTTAAAAACATCGATGAGAGAGAATCATCTATCAGCTGCCACTTGCACCACCCCTACTGGGGATGTGCCCGCAACCAAGGTACATGCCCTTGACCGGAATCGAACCCGGGACCTTTCAGTCTGCAGGCCGATGCTCTATCCACTGAGCCAAACCGGTCTCGGTTTGGCTCAGAGTTTTAACGAGTATTTCATTCTGGGAAACTGAAGGGGTTCCAGGAGAGCTGCTCCTGAATGAACAGAATTCATAAAATTTTAGATTACTTGCTCTATGTTCACTTTATATTTATACACATACTCACTTGTGGGGAAGAGAGGAGAGGAAGGAAGGGCTTCACTTCTCTGTGTTCAGGGGTCTTGTTTTCCTGTTCGGCCTTCCTCCTCCACAGCGGCCACGAGCTGTACCAAATTTCTCAGAAGCCCAAACTAACATCTTGGAGTAATTTTGTTTCTTGGGAAGGTTGACTTATAGAATTCTGTTTTGCTTTTTACACCACACTTGTGTATTTTAGGATATTCCTGCTGGAGTGCAATGTGAGAGAAGTGCGGGTCGCTGTGGCCACCATTCTGGAGAAAACCCTGGACAGTGCCTTGTTTTATCAGGACAAGGTCAGCCTCGTGTTTAAATTCCTGTGTGTACATTCTGCTTTTACCAAAAGTATAAAATGGCCATAATAAGAAAAAGACCTAGGATTGCAACCTGGAATTTTGCCACATAAAATGTACTCTCTGTGAACCAACTTTCTGATGAATGTCAAGTAGAAGGCATTCTGATTTTCCCTCATCATACCCCAAAAGCCAAGGTAGGCCAGGAATTGAGGTCTGCTTTGGCCTGCTTCAGAACTTTCTCTCTAGAACACTCCCTTTTCAAAGTCTTCTCTCAGTAGTTGGTATTTTATCTCTGCCCTGAGACTAAGCTAAGTCTAGAGGCTCTAGTCTAGATCCTTAGACATTTTGAGCCGCCCCTGGCTTTGTCTTTCCTCATGAGCTATTTTTATGGCCTAAACCTGCAAATGGCAACCAAACCAAATACTGCCATTCGCTCAGGGGCATTGGCCAAAATATTTCCTTCATTGGTTTTCATTATTCCCTAATCTGTTATGTCCCTCTGAATTTCTTCTTTTTCTAACCCGACTTTCCGTAACATATTTTCTAGTTCAAAATTCTACACATGCCAAAACAAGTCAGGGTTTTTATTACCATCCTCAATCCCCAAAGATTTTAAGACCTAGGGAAATAAATGACATATATTGTAAGTCTGATTATTCAGTCTGTTAAGTGCTAGCAAATACAGCAGTTCCTTCCCAAGTTTGCTGTTTCAAACAGCTGACACTACATGGAAAACTTTGAAAAATGTTATTTTCAAAACCAATTGGCTCCTTAAATATTGGCTGGAGGCAGTGTGTCTCAATGAACTAAATGCAAATTTTAAAAATTGCTACTTCAAATACAGTTGTTAACTTTGTGATGCAACCTTGAGCGTGTTCTGTAAGGGAGATGCTTAATCCAGATACAGTGCCTGACACCCAAGCACTTAGTTCCTTCAACATTGCCTGACCTGGGGAGCTCTGCTCAGTCCAGAGTGAACTAAGAGGTTGAATATACCCCTTAGGAAGGACCCAGAAGACTCTCAATTCAGGATTTATAAGGAAGTTGAGGTTTACTCTAAGGCAGTGGTTTTCAGTCAGCTTGAAGAGCAGAACCATTTTCCAAACAAAACCTTACCTGAGTGTAAAAGATACAGAATAGGTCATTGGGAGTTACTTAGGACAGTTTGGAGACCATGGCTCTGAAATACTCTGCGGAAGTTGTGTAGGACATTTAGCATGAGGGCCTTCTCATTCTCCTCCTTCCTCCCGTGCACCAACCTAGACAAAAGGTAATGGTAGAGTTAGTGCAGTCTCCCTACCAATGGGGTCAGGCCACACATCATTCCAGTGACCTCTGAAGGCAGGACTGCAGGTGGTCGGAAGGGAAGGAGAGTGGTGCAGCGTGTAAACATGGAAGTGTTTACCTCAGTAAATTCTACTTAATATCCAGAGCCAGCTGATGCACTTTGTGTTAGGTTTTCCCTCATAATGGAAATGGTGCCTCTTTCCACCCACTCAGTATTGTAAAGTATTTTAAAAGTTAAGTGCTATATAAATGCTGGATGTTGCTGTATTTATACTGATGTGATAGGATGGATGGGAGTGTATTAAAAGTCTATGGACACCATCTTCAGAGGAAATACCTAAATCAGCAGGAGTAGTAAGCTTGCTCTTCATTCTCAGATCACAGATGAATTTCTAGGAACTTGTCCAAAAGCAGTGGGTGGGAGGGGAAGAAGAAGCAATGTGATAACCAAAATGGTTTCTAAATAAATAAAATGTTTTTCAAAGCTTTCCATGAGGCGTCAGCGGGCTTCCAAGTAAGTTCCTAGTTGAGTGGATATTGCCGTTGTCATCCTGTCAGGCTGTGCTCTCCATCTGCTCCATCGGCTTGGTTTCTAGCCCCTATGCCTGTGTCTGTGTTTTTATTCTTTGCATCTGTGATTATGTAAAGAAAAAGCATAGTGGAGGGAGGGACTCAGAAATAGGTTTCCTCTAAGCACCCCCCACCCTTTTTCTAAGAGACAGAAGTTGGATCTACAGAAAATGTGCCCCTTAGGCAGTAGAATCATGTCCTTGACTCTGAAATCTAGGAAACAAAACTAGGCGTTCCTTTGAAGTATTTCTCTAGCACCAATCTTCACCTAGCAGGTAAAATTGAGTCATTCTGTTTTTGCTCTCCAAAGCATAAATCCATCTGAATCTGAGACTGGATTGTATCAACCAGATTTTCCTTTTGTTCTTCTGGTGACTTACTTCAAATTAATCCTGTTGAAAATGTCTGTCTTAATGGTTTTTCTTTATGTAATCTCATCTTTCCTCTGACCAGTTAAAAAGCCTTCACCAGTTATTGGAGGTACTACTTGCTCTGTTGGATAAAGACGTCCCAGAAAATTGTAAAAACTGTGCTCAGTACTTTTTCCTGTTCAACACTTTTGTACAAAAGGTAAATTATTTTTTCTAATATATTCTCATAAAACAGAAAATTTATAGTCTAAAGGAATTTTATACATGGAAAAACATAGACTGGTCAATATTTAATTTATATGATACGGTTTTATGGCTATTCTTTAAAATCTTAATTCAGGGATTATATTATTTGCAGGAAGTTGGATACAGGTAGGTGTATATTCGTTGACAGCAAAAGTCTGCATTAAAACTAGTATCTAATTATGTGTTCTGTAGCCTTTGTGAAGCATGTGAGGCTGTTGGAACACAAAAGAGTTTTTTAAATTATATTTGTAACAGATATTTTTATATGTAAACTAGAGGCCTGGTGTACGAAATTAGTGCAAGAGCAGGCCTTCCTTCCCCCAGCTACCAGCTCTCGCTTCCCTCTGGCACCAGGGACCCGGGCTTCCCTCACAGACCCAGCTTTGTCCAGAGGATGCCTAGTCTAATCAGCATATTATGCTTTTATTATTATAGACTAGCAGCACAGTGCATGAAATTTGTGCACGGGGGTAAAGGGGGACGGGATGTTCCTCAGCCCAGCCTGCACCCTCTCCAATCTGGGATCCCTTGAGGGATGTCTGACTGCCATCTCACAATCCAGGACTGCTGGTTCCCAACCACTTCCCTGCCTGATTGCCTCTAACCTAAGGTGACCAGACGTCCCGTGTCCCGCAGCGTTTTAAAAAAGTTTTGAATTTTCCCAAAAATCGAGACTTTTTTAAAACACCAAGGGATGCCAGACAAATTGTTAAAAATCGGGACTGTCCCACCAAAAGCGGGATGTCTGGTCACCTTACCCTAACCTCTTCTGCCTGCCAGCCTGATCGACACCTAACTGCTGGCACAATCATCCTTAACTTCCCTCCCTTACCAGCATGATTGCCCCTACTGGCCCGATTGCCCCTAACTGCCCTCTCCTACAGGCCCAGTACCCCCAACTGCCCTCCTCTACAAGCCTGGTTCCCCCCAACTGCCTCACCTATAGGCCTAGTCATCCCCAACTGACCTCCCCTGCAGGCCTAGTTCCCCCCAACTGCCCTTCCCTACAGGCCTTGTTGTCCCCAACTGCCCTTCCCTGCAGGCCTGGTTGTCCCCAACTGCCCTCCCTGCAAGCCTGGTCCCCCCAACTGCCATCCCCTGCAGGCCTGGTCCCCCCAACTGCCATCCCCTGCAGGCATGGTTCCCCCAACTGCCTCCCCTGCAGGTCTGATTGTCCACAACTGCCCTTCCATGCTGACCATCTTGAGGCAACCATCTTATGTCCACATGGGGGTGGCCATCTTGTGTGTTGGAGTGATGGTCAATTTGCATATTACCTCTTTATTATATAGGATTATAGCATTTAAAAACTTACTCCTTAAAACTTCTCACTTAACTTTTTAAAACTGATTTTTATCTGGGTAGGAATATAATTTGTCATTCTCACTATCTTGTGACAGCAAGGTATTAGGGCTGGAGACCTCCTCCTGCGGCATTCAGCTCTGCGACACATGATCAGCTTTCTCCTGGGAGCCAGTCGCCAGAACAATCAGGTAATGCTGCTTGCCAGCCCGTAGGTAGCCATCGTTTTATAGACACTTTACTTCTCTGTGTAGGTGATAAATATTTTTAATCTCATATAAGAGTCCAGGTAATAATACTACACAGACTTTAAAATTCTTTATGGTTCAATTATTTTTACAGCTTTCCTCAGAATTTCCTAATAATAACAACCCATGGACTGACTAGAATATCAGTTAAAATGTGAAGTATCATAGCAGTAAAGATGAGTCCTGATGGAGGGATTCAAAACCCTGCAAGGCTGGCGCTGCCAGCAAGGCTGTTCAGGTGGCAGTCACTTCTGGAATGCTGATAACAAGGCCAGAATTCAAATGTGAAATTGCAGTGTTATACACGGGAAGGTTTACTGCTGCTCATATTCAGAAAATGGAGGGAGCTTGCTTTGTAATAATAGAGTTAGGTATATGTGGAAAATGGCTCTCCTTTTGAAGTTTCTATATTGGAGTGTTTCTCCCACCCATTGTATTTCTTTTGTTTGATAGATTTAAAATACATGTGGTGTGAAGGTGCAGCAGTGATAAATGCTATTTATAGAGCTCCTGTTATGTGCTAGTCCAGTGGTCGGCAAACTCATTCGTTAATAGAGCCAAATATCAACAGTACAACCATTGAAATTTCTTTGGAGAGCCAAATTTTTTAAGCTTAAACTTCTTCTAATGCCACTTCTTCAAAATAGACTCACCCAGGCCATGGTATTTTGTGAAAGAGCCACACTCAAGGGGCCAAAGAGCTGAATGTGGCTCTCGAGCTGCAGTTTGCCAACCACGGTGCTAGATACAACTGGTCATTTGATATGCCACACCACTGATACAGTTAATAAACTAGGCAGTTTCATCCCCATTCTCAGGCGAGAACTACAGACAAGTTCAGTGACTTGTTCAAGGTCACAGAGCTAAAGTGTTGTGGGGTGGGATTCAGACCAGCTCCAGTGTCTGAACCGCATAGGAGCTTTCGTTCCTTTATAAGGGGGTTCCTCCTCAGGTTCCTATCTGCACAGTGCTTCTCTCACTCGTCAGTATTAACAAGCAAGCTCTGGCTCCTTGCATACTCAGTGTAAGGATATCATGTTGAGATTTACAATCTCTGTCTTTCACTCAAGCTCTTCTGCTTCAGGGACTCCTGTTGTTTTGCATTTGTGGAGCCCATAGCATTGAAAACATTTTCACTTTTAAGGTTTCATTTGTTTTTCACAACCATGAAATGGCCAGAGCAGGTACGTTATATCCACCATTATACCAAGAGGTTGGGCAGTGTTACCGTAACCGCCCACACCCACACAGTGAGTGGGAGGGGATGGGGGCAAAATTGCCTGGCACATAGTGAGCACTCAATACCTAACTTGGAATTCACGAATGGATTCGTTTCAGAATGTGAGTTGGTGTGTCTGAGGAGAAAACACTGTTAAGCTAGCTCAAAACATGGCTTTTTGTATTTTGACCTCTTTTGCTATCAAATATTGATAAATAATTGTGGTCCAAATTATCATGAACCAGCAGGTCCTTGGCCTTTCTTGCCATGTTATTTGTAATCAAAACACAAACGTCCATTTCATGTTCTCTGACCACAGATTCGGCGATGGAGTTCCGCACAAGCACGAGAATTCGGGAATCTTCACAACACAGTGGCGTTGCTTGTTCTGTATTCAGATGTCTCTTCCCAGAGGAATGTTGGTGAGCTTAACGTGTCTTTAGAACATCCAAAAAATGAAGTGATACTGAATTTGTCAATGGTGCATGGAGGGTAATGTTAGCAATTAAATGGATACTACTTATTCCTCATTTGGCTATGTGATATTGTTTTGATTCCTGTTAAACTTCACTTTATTTTACTAGATTGTCACAAGGGAAAGTAAATCATTTGCGGGGAGGGGTATGCAAGTTTTAAAAAACCTCTAGAATTAAAAGACCAATTCGGAGATTATTCATTACCATAATTATCACAATGAATTTAGTGGTAAAATTGCCTTTGTGTGCGTTAGTTTCCTAACTGTGTGAACTTGCCCAGGCCACCTGGCCCTCTGATTCTCAGTACAAAATGGAAATACTAAAAACATAACCAATAGTTCAGTCCTCATTTAATAGAGCAGAGACACAATTGTCCTATATAGTTATCCAAAGGCACTGGAAAATATTCAGTGTTTGCTGTGTGCTGTGCCTGACCATAGTCCTTTTAGTTTATCGATTGTGTTTGTGATCCCCTCAGCAAACCTGTGAGAGGGATATTACCCCCTTCTGTAAATGAGGAAACAGATATGGGAGGTGTAGTAACTGCACAAGTCCACAGCTAGTAAGTGACATAGCAGCCAGTGTGTGAATGCAAGTCTCTGACCCAGAGGCCGTGATTGGCTTTCAGTGTTGTATGACCAGTAAGATCTGAACACCGGAAACCAGATAAAAATCACAGTGCGTCACTCTGATCCAGCAGTGCTTATTGATCTTCCAAAGGGACTTGGGGAGCACTTGGATGAATCTGACTCATTCATCTAAAAAGACAAAGTTGCCTAAACTTGAGTTGAGATAGATTTATAGAAGAGGATAGTGTGAGTTCTTGTTTTTCTAGCAAAAGAAGTAACCCCTTCCACGTGGGTTAATTCTGCTTAGCATAGGTGGTGGTTGAGGAACACAAGGGTCTCGTCCATTCAGAGTCACATGGGGCATTTTTTCCACATACGATTTGTATTTTTACTTCTTTGAAAGATTGTTCAGAGATCTTAATGATCACATCTACAACTTAGGCAGACATTGAAATAAGTAGGTAAACATTATCTCCTGTCTCCAAGTCTGGCTTCCTCCCTGGACTGGGAGAGCGTGTTGTGAGTACTCGGCAGTTGTGTGTGTGAAGCTTGAGAGAATGGATGGCTTTGCGTTGTAGATGTATATCTCATGAAATAGTATCAGTGAGACAGGCTTTGTTTCTCCGGTCTCCTGAAGCTCCTGGTGTATTTAAACAACGGCCACCCATCAGCATTGCTCCTTCCAGCCCGCTGCTGCCCCTCCATGAGGAAGTGGAAGCCTTGTTGTTCTTGTCTGAAGGGAAGCCTTACCTGTTAGAGGTATGTCCGTGTTCTTCTAACGCATTTCTCTTTATTTCTCCTATTGAGAAACACCTTTTGTTGTTTGTTATTAGTTATATTTTGCATGTTATTCTGATAAGGGTATTGTTAGGAGAAATTATTTTTTCACAATAATTTTTCTTCCTATGTATACGTCAGAAGGAAATAACCAGTTGAAGAGATCTCTTCAACCAACAAATGGACTTGGACCTCTAGGTTCGGCCCAGCTAACTACCTTTCTAGGTCCCAGTGGGTAAATGGTACCTCACCAATCACAATTATTCAGTTTATTATCAGAGGTTTTGTTCCCAGTCTTCTTTTGTGTCCCCAATCCTGAAATAATACAACTCTGAGGCACACACGTTTTTTAAACCTCAGGACTATGGAAGTGGGGTGCGCACAGCATTCTGTGTGGCCTGCCTGCAGTCCCATCACTTCCCCTTCCACCCAGACCTGCCCCTTCTTGAGAATTTAATCTTCCAGTCTTTCCATAACTTGATTTACATAGATATGAATCCATGCATCATACTGGTTTTGTAACTACATTAATAGTGCTATGTATACTACATATCTTTTTTAAGCTGCACATTGTGTATTTTGGGGATCTATCAGTAATTATTTTAATTGGGGGGGGGCATTTACCTTTGAAAATCTGATGAAAGTGACTCAGGAAAAAGGTGCACATTTGCACGAAATTGTGTTAAATGTCAGGTAGCTTTAAACACGCTGAAATCTATGCATGGAGCTCTAGCAGTGAAAGCAGCCCTATTTGGAGGCAGTGTTGATGATGTTAAATCTGAGTCTGTGTCAGTCAAAGCCAGAAACAACCTGTGGGAAGCTGACAGGAGTGCTGCTCCTTTCACCCCTCGCACCAGGTGATGTTTGCTCTGCGCGAGCTGACGGGTTCGCTCCTGGCGCTCATGGAGATGGTGGTGTACTGCTGCTTCTGCAACGAGCACTTCTCCTTCACGATGCTGCACTTCATTAAGGTAGGCTCCGCCGGCCTGCCGGCGACCGGTGGCCTTTGCTCCCAGCTAGCATGCTGCCTCTAATACCTTCGTTGGTTTTCCTCATCATAAAAATAGTGTAGGTTCGTTTAAGAAAACAACTCAGCCCTGACCAGTTTGTTCAGTGGTTAGAACATCGGCCCTCAGACCTTCAGGTTCACAGGTTTGTACCTCCATTGCAGGCTGGATCCCCGGCCCCAGTCGGGGTGAGTGAGGGATGCAGCCAATCAATCTGTCTCTCACATCAATGTTTTTCTCTGTCTCTCCTCCCTTCTACATTCTCTAAAACTCAGTGGGGAAAAAATCCCTCCAGTGAGGACTTAAAAAAAAGAAAAGAACTCAATATCCCATCATTCACTGACGATCACCAATGAACATCCTCTTGTATTTCCCTTTTGTTTTCTACACATGTATTTTAACATAACTGGGATTTTATGATTTTGTGGGGGGTTTTTTCACTCAACATTATAAATATTTTCCATATGGTTAAAATGTGTCTGTAAGTATAATATTTCATCCTCTCATTACCATGATTTACTTGAGATTCTCTTACCAGCAACACGTTTCCTTTGGTTCAGTTTTTAACTGTTAAGAATAATACTTTATAGTTAATAATGCTGTGTGACCATTACTTTGTAAAATGTTTTCCAATTTCATATTTCTCTCTGACATTTTAAAAGTCAAAAGTAGGGTTTTCTCACCTAAAAAGGTGATAAAAGTTCCTTATGAAGCTCTGGTCAGTATGCTAATTACCTCTACTTCTGTGGCACTTACTGGATGCCAAAGCACTGTCCAAGCAGAGTACATATCTAGCTCACCTAATGCTCAAGTAGTCCTGTCAGGCAGATGCTATTGTCAGCATTTTATAGCTCCAGAAACTGAGGCACAGAGTAAATAACGTGTCCAGGGTCTCAGCTAGTAAGTGGCAGAGTAGGAATTTGAACATGGGCAGTCTGGCTCCAGGGCTGTGCTCTTCACCATATTATTTACTGCCTTTCTAGGGATTACTAGAAAAACCTTTAAGCCTACACAGGTCATTTTTGTTAGTTTTTAATCTTTAATAACATGGATAATACATGAATGCATTCCCTGACAACACCAACCAGTCTTGCCCCCACTCCTCCCCGCCCCGGGGGCAGATACCGCCACACTGGTGTGGGTCCTTCCAGGCTTCTCTCTGTAAATTCACACCATGTGTATTCGTTTCTGCACACAAAATCTCCGCAACACTCCTTCCCCACACCAGGATTTATAATGGGGGTCCTGAGAAGTAGCAGGTGATGAACGGGTTATGTCTTCAGACTCTTATTAAATGTTTTGCCCTCAGCCTGTTCTGTGCAGACCTAGGACAGAGGTGACTGAGTTCCTCCCTTTACTGTTTACTGACTGTGACTTCAGGCAGTTGTCCTCTCCCAGTGGGAGGGAGTGGGACTGGACCTCACAGGTGGTGGGGAGGCCGTGAGGTGTTTGGAGAGAAATGCTCACTTGGTGCCAGCCCTGACCCTGGGAAGTGTGGTGGTGGTGCAGGGTCCTCGGCCCCATCCATGTATCCATGTGAGGCTGTTAAAATGCGCGCAGGAATGAGTCTTCTGAGCCTTGTTTTCTTCACAGGTGTGTCTTGGCGGGTTTTTCTGTTACATAAACCAAATTTTCTTCCATACTCCACTCAGCATACTTGTCTCAGAGCATACTCTTTTACATTCACACAGCAACAGCAGCGTAATCTGGAAAACACAATAGGATATGTATGGATGAAATTAAAATGTGGACCTCTTCAGTGACTTCACATTCTCTTCTTTCTGCCCTTCCTCCTCCCTCCTTCCTAACCATGGAGTGTTGCAGCTGGGAGGACCGCAAAGGTGGTTTGTTTCAGTCCCCAGACTTAGCACTTGGAAACTGAGGCCCCCAAAGAGAAGAATTGACTTGGCCAAGGTTAGCCAGATAATGAGGAAACTAGGGTTTGACTCTGACATTGTTGGCTGATATGCCAAGGTGCTTTCCGCTGAAGGCTTACTGGAATTTTCTTTTTAAAACCATTTCAGAACCAACTAGAAACAGCTCCACCACACGAGTTAAAGAATACCTTCCAACTGCTTCATGAGATATTGGTGAGTCATCCATGTTCTGATTCACTTGTATTTAGGCATGTATCAGTTAGCCAGCATGGTTTATAAATTAAGAGTTGCCTGTCCTTATATTGTTTTTCCATTCATTATCCTGCACTTACTAAATCCTCCTATCAGCCTTTTTTTTTTGTGCAACACTGATTTACAGGTGAGCAATAATAAAACCTCACCTTGTAGGGGCTGGTGGTTTAGTGAGGGAGCTAGACAAGCACACAGCAGTTGTCGTACAGAGAGCAAAGGAGCAGCGGGGGGCTGTGCTAAGCACAGTATCACCTTGTGTAAGCCTCACGGTAACCTCAGGTCAATTGCTGGCTCTATCGTTCACTCATATCTGAGGTACCCTTGATTGTCTTTCTACTACTAGAAATATTTTTATAAGCATGAAACTGAAATGTAACTGACTATAGGATGCATCTCAATTTTGGAAATATAAAAAATGGGGGAAATTCAGATATAGTCAGCAAAATACAGTATCAATTAGAGATTAGAACTTAGAGAAGTGGAGTGATTTGCCTAAGACCAATCTCTAATAAATCACAAAGCCAGGATCTGAGCCATGCAGTTTGCCTCGTAGCCCATGCCCCCCACCAGACAGACCCCCGGACTGATTGCTCAGTGAGCTGGAAGGAGAGGTGTGGCTAGAAGGAGTGGAGCAGCGTGGGGCGTGGGAAAAAAGCCCAAACCGTAGCATGCCAGCTCAGGAACAATGAGGGGACCTCTTCCTATAGGACAGTGGCTGCACACTGCAGCCTGGGAGCACATCCTGCCAAGTGCCTGTTTTATTTGGCCCACGTGGTTTTGTTTTCTGATTTCTAGATCTAGCCTATCTGGAGAAAGCAGCTAACCTGGCACACTGGCCCCGTGTCCTGCAGGCCAGTCACCTAGAGCAGCAGCGGCCTGTCCCCTTTGCTGGAGCACATGACTTCCAGCTCCCTGCTCCTCATTGGCTCTTACTTTGCCCATTTTGCTCATTTCTTGTCATCCTAGCCTCTAGATTGACATTTGCAACCTCTGCTGTCAGTGACGGGCACCATGGAAAGGTTTTAAGCAGGAAAGTTCTGTGGCCTTATTTATGTTTTAGAAAGATGGCCCTGGCGGTTGTTTGAAGGATGGACTGTGTTGGAAGACTTACACAGAAGTGTAAGTGAAAGAACAAGGCCTGTGCTGAGGCAAGACCAGCGTCCAAGGGGACAAGAGATGTTCTGGAAAGAAAATCAATAGAATTTGGTGACTGGTTGTGAGCTAGTGAGAAAGACTAGCCCAGAAGCTCCTTAAAGAGAGGGAGCAGGAACTGGGTTCCCTTTAGGTCCCTGAGACTTGGTGTAGATCTAGGCCTTGGCACAGGGTAGGCATTTTATCAGTGCTTCCAAAGAAGGCATTACACCATGATGCCGTTTATAGAAAGCCTGTCTTTCTGGCCCTTCGCCTCCTTTCAGTCCTGGTGCTTTTACAAACTTTGGAAGATGTGCTCCTCAATCAGGGCTGCATATTGTTCATCTGCTCAGCAACAAACATGTTGAGTCGGCTCACTGCGCAGTCGGGTGTGAGGCACTAGACGCACAGTGAGCATAAGACAGTTCCCGCCTGAGGACTTGTGGAGCCTGTGTTGTAACAAAACTGGCCTGGTTTGGTAAACTGGTTAAACTGTAAGCCTCTCACCCTCAGGACCATGAAATATCCGTCCTTATAACCCAAAGAGAACTGTAGGTGTCGGTCAGAGCACAATGATAGAAAATAAATGAATCTTCAGATACTACTCAGTAGTTTTTCATCCGTAGTTTAAAATGTAAGATGTTGAGATACATGGCAGTGACATGATATTTGTATTAGGTTTTGTTAAGTTAGAACCTATGGAATTATTTTTTTTTAAAAGAGGCACCAGTGGCTATAACCTAAGTTCTTCTTTCATTTACCAACCTGTTTCCTTCCTCTCACAGGTCATTGAAGATCCCATACAAGTAGAGCGAGTCAAGTTTGTGTTTGAGACGGAAAATGGACTACTAGGTAAGTATGCCTTAATGGGAAGTGTCAGCAGTGAATGGGCAGGTAGCCAGTCTCCTCCCTGAGGGGTCTGCCTCCCGCCTCCCCATCCATCTCCCACCCCGTCCCCGCGTCCCTGGCTTACATCAGGGAGAGATCCAACAAGTCTGATTAGGGCATTGGGTTCCCTCATTTTGGTCATGAGAATTAAAACCAACGACCTGATCGTCCAGGACACTCTCCTACCTTAGTCGATAAAATGCAACTTGGGGTCCTGACAGGATTAGGAGGGAGTCAGGGGTGCTGTGACTTTTCAACAAGCGAAAGGCACTTTCTAAGGAAGAAGCTTCATTCCGCTCTGTAGCCAATGGGGAGAAAACGAAAACTAAGCTCAGGATGTTGTCAAACTCAGGAAATGTGGTGTGTTTTTTTGTTTTTGTTTTTGGTGTTTTTTTGCCTGTAGTATAATTGCATCCAAATTTCTGTTGTCTGTTCATAAAAAGTTTTTGGCAAAGTTTTTCTTTTCAAAAGGCTGAAGTGGCTTTAGTGAGCAATTTCTTAGAAAAGTTTGGTTAAAAATAGTCTTCTCCAACTCCCACCATCCACCTGTATTTCCAGTTAATCGGAGTCATTTCACATTCTGGTTGTGTATTAAGAAAATATTTAGGGCCTCCTATATTTCAGAACAGAAACTTAAGTTTAAAAAGTTACATAGCTGCCACGCTCTAGACCACCCCTTGGATGGTGGACTCTACTCAGAACTCCCACCCGGGCTCTGGAACCCCCAGACCAGGGTACACTCCCCAGGAACGGGACACGTATTAGTCATCTTTCAACCCCAGAGCCCCGAGCAGGGAATCTGATGAACTGAACTAAGACCGTAAGTTTCCATTTGTCGCGCTAACAGTGCTCTAACTACCCTCTGTCAGCAGTGTGGAGGGCGGGAAAGCTTGGCGGTCTCTAGGTGAATAATCGGCCAATATAAATGTTAGCTCCTTCTGTGTCTCCTAAAAGTCAAACTCACACCACCACGTATGTTTCTTGAATACTACTTAGTATTTCTGCCCTTTAGAATTTACGGGATTTTCTTGAGTCAACACCATGCTTTTAATTTAGTTCTTTATCTGTTTGTCAGAGTAGTTTGTTGTAAGTTTTTAGAACAGGAGACCCATTTTCATTTTAGTGCTTTATTGTTCAGGTTTTCTCTTTTCTCCCTTCAGCTCTGATGCACCACAGTAATCACGTGGACAGCAGTCGCTGCTACCAGTGTGTCAAATTTCTGGTAACTCTTGCTCAAAAGTAAGTATTGATTCAAAACTGAAGGGAGGAAATGGTTACAAGTCAAATAAGACCAGAAAAAACCTGCTTTGTGTTAGTTTCTGGAGAGAGTGCCTCAGTCAGGGCGTGATTGCTGGGATGGCACAGAAACCTGTGCAGGTGACCTCAGCTGTGAAGGGAAGTGTTAAAAGAGTGACAGACCTTACAGAACCCGAGAAACAAGCTAACCCACCAGGCTTTGTGCAGGAAGGGTGGGGACCAAGGTGGGGAGCCTCCACTCGAGAGGCCTTCATGGTGCAGCTACAGCTCTTTCAGCTCTAGGTCCCCACACTCATAGCAGTCTCTCGAGACAGAATCCTATCAAAGTTGCTTACACTTAATGCAGACACCATGCTAAATACTTGGCCTGTGTTCTCATTTAGTCTTTGCAGTAGCTGTGAGGTCACGGACTGTGGTATGTCCCACGTCACAGGTGCAGTCAGAGCTAGGCTGTCTGGTGGTATTCAAGCAAAGGTTCTTTTTGCTTTTTGCTTTAGTTGTAGTAAAATGTACATAACATAAAAGTTACCATTTTAACCATTTTTAGTGTAAGTTCAGTGGCATTAAGTACATTCACATTGTTGTGCAACAAACACCACTATCCCATCTTCCGAACTTTTTAATCTTCCTTCCCAAATGGAAACTCGATACCCATTAAACATTAAACAGTAGCCGAAACCGGTTTGGCTCAGTGGATAGAGCGTCGGCCTGCGGACTGAGAGGTCCCGGGTTCGATTCTGGTCAAGGGCATGTACATTGGTTGCGGGCACATCCCCATAGAGAGTGTGCAAGGGGCAGCTGATCGATGATTCTCTCTCATCGATGTTTCTAACTCTATCCCTCTCTCTTCCTCTCTGTAAAAAATCAATAAAATATATATTTTTTAAAAACACAACAAACCAAAAACATTAAACAGTAACTCCCCATTCTTCCACCCTCTAGCCCCTGGAAAACATCATTCGACGTTCTCTCTCTATAAATTTGACTACTCTGGGTACCTCATCCAGTATTTGTCATTTTGTCACTTAGCATGATGTCCTCAAGGTTTATCCATATTGTAGCATGTCAGAATTTTCCCCTTTTTAGGGCTAAATAATATTTCATTGTGCAGATATACCACATTTTGCTTATTCATTCATCTGTCAGTACACACTTGAAATGCAAATGTTCTCGATGTTACAAGCAACTTTAGTGGTTTGCTGCATTAGTTCCCCTGCTTAGTACAAGAGCAAACAAAAGATCAGAGTAACTGCAAGATGACCCAGCGTGATCGAGCAGACTACACTGCCTTCTCTGAGTCTTACCTGACGGAGCATTCTTTATAGCTTACTTTATTTTGCTCCAGATTTTTGCTGATTCTTAGGCATGGGTATTGCTATCCCTGAACATGTACCAAAATAAGAATGAGAAATCTGTTTGACTTAATCTGCTGTATTTGAGCATCCTAAACAGATATTAATGAGAACCTTACTGAAATAATGCATGAACATACGTTTCCATATGATACAACATTGTGGACACGGATGGAGATCATCCTGCCACAGTTGTGTGTTCATTAATTAGGTCTGATATTGGCAGCATGTTTTCATTAAGTACTTGCCTAAGAATGGCATTTCCAAGTAGTGTTGGGGCCACATAGTATATCTGCTGCCAACAGAAACATAGTCCAGATTCCAATGTCTTTATACTTTCGTATCACTCACGCATCTGTTTTATATACACTCACTAGTGGCAACATCACCATCAGCACTATCTTCACATATGAAGGACAACTTTCCAGAAAGTCAAGTAAAAATAGAAAAATAGAGGGTGGCAATAAGATCCTGTTTAAAAATAATAAGCTTCCTTATTCAGGTCACAAACATTAAGATTAGTTTGATTCCAGCAAGAGGTCATTTATTAAATGTACTGTTTGCTGTGGGGGTTTTATTTTTCATTCTTTAATTTTGAATTTTAATAGTTAGAGATAGATGAGACTTTTCACTACGTGTTTACCTTTCATTGCCTTTTATATAAAGACAACTGAACGTTAGTGAAAGTAGCATTTGTGTTTCAAAATAAAATAGAGTAAATAGGTACCTAATAGAAATCTCTGATGGCCAGGTGTCCTGCTGCTAAGGAGTACTTCAAGGAGAACTCCCACCACTGGAGCTGGGCCGTGCAGTGGCTGCAGAAGAAGGTAATGCGTGGTGAGGCTCCGGCTATGACGTAGGGATCGTAGGAGCACGTCTCGTCAGGGAAGATCTCTCAGACGTAATTTGGAACAGGCCTCAAAGTATTTTCAGTCTTCCACATTTTTTAGTACAGTTGATACCTATTTTTGTGCATTAAATTTGCATCTTAATACATGCGTGTTAACTTTATAGGTGAGAAAGTGGGGAAGATTGTGTGAGAAGTAGAATTTTATAAGCTCTTGAGAGTGGAAGTGAAATTTTCCAGCAAAGACTGCTGATGTGATAAAAGGGCTGGGTACTTTAGATGCTTTTGTATTCTGCTGTCTCAGGGTAGAAATCGAGGACTCAGGTGGGCTTGTTTGTTACCTCTCATGGCATTTCTGACCTCCTGTCTCAGATGTCAGAACATTATTGGACACCGCAAAGCAATGTCTCTAATGAAACGTCAACTGGAAAGACCTTTCAGCGGACAATCTCAGCTCAGGTGAGGGTTTCTTTGGTTTTGTGTGGCTTGAAATCCCTTAGGTAGGATTTTTAGTATGTTTCTCAGAAATGGCCGCCTCGGAGAAGAGAGGTATAGGTTGAAAATGAGAAGGGGCAAAAGAAATGATTGAATTTCTATGAAAAGACAGCACATTGGCGTACAGTCCACAGATCATAGAAGAAAAGCCGTATGGGTGGGTAGGCCCAGGAGTTGCGGTGCTCCGGGGGCTGCTTGAAGGCACCACCCTCGAGGCTCCTGGTGCCTCCAAAGGTCAGATGAAGGGTGGTCTTCCTTGGCAATGTCGCTGCCGCTGCCCACTCCCTGACTTTTCCTCTGTTTGCCTCCCTGAAGGACACGCTGGCCTATGCCACCGCTTTGCTGAATGAGAAGGAACAGTCGGGGAGCAGCAACGGGTCGGAGAGCAGCCCCGCGAACGAGAACGGAGACCGGCACCTGCAGCAGGTATGACGCGTCCCCGTGGGGCAGGGCAGCGCCTGCTCTGGAGTCTCACCTCGGGGCTGTGGCGATCACCTCCAGCTGCTGCTTTCACCGGCCTCCAGGAAGATGACCCTTGAGAGAAGGGGCCTCATGCTATTGAAATCTACCTGCTGATTGGGGAGTCAAAGAACAATTTTAAGCTTACTTTAAAAACCAGCCACATTCCTAGCACTAATTACTGTAGTAAGAAAGGAATGAAATGCTTACTGAGCATCTGTGTGCAGGACAATGAGGCAGTGAATGTGATGCCGTGTCTGTGTCTGCCCTCCACTCTGCCCTTCCAGAAGGGCAGTCCCCTTGGCTCCGTAACAGGGCGCGGCAGAGGCCTCACCAAATGAATCCCGGGGGTGTTGTAGTGTCTTTTTTCTCTCTAAGCTTTTGGATCCTCAGTGACAACCTTGTGAGGTCACTATTGCCTTGATTTTAGAGAAGGGAAGTGGAGGCTCGCCTGCTTTATTCTCAGAGAAAAGAAAAGCTGTCAGACAGGAGCTCCTGCAGCTGCCGCTCCTAGACTCAGCCCCTGCGAGCCCCTGTCCTCTGTCACAGGGCGGGCTCCTCACCCTGCCACTTTGCCAGAAACCCTGTATTCTGTCCTTTTCCTCTGTCTTTGGTATCTTAAAACTCTCTACAAATCCCTCCCGGTGGTGTTTCGATACACTTATCTCCCATCCTTTTTTAAAAAATCTCTTCTTCCCTTTTATCCCTGCCTTTTTCCTCTCCGCAGCCTCTTCTCAAAAAAATTGTCAAAACTTAACTACCTTTAATTTCTAATCTCTCACTCATTCTTCAGCCCCTTCCTGGCTGACTCCTTCCCTGCCTTCCCTCTAGCTCAGCAGCTGGGGTGACAAGTAGCCTCCATCTCCAGCTCCTCATCTGAGCTGACCACTCATGGTATCTGATGCCACTGACCAGGTCTTCCTTTTTAAACCACGCTCCTGGGCTTCCATGGCACCACGTTCTGAGTTCTGTGCCAACTTTTCGGGTGTGTCTTTCTCAGCCTCCTCCATGTCAGTCTCTTCTGGGCCACCAGGAAATATCCCTCCGTTCTGTCCTTTTACCCCTGCCCACAGCTCTGGCCTTGGTTCTTCTGAGTGCCAAACACAAACATCCACCCTGCATCACAGCCAGTCCTTCTCAGCCTCCTTCCTCACAGACAGCCCCTGCCTACCGGGGGTCGCCATCCTGCAGGCATTTTCACCACCCTGTCATGGACCTTTGAAAGACCTCTCATCCATCTGTTCAGTCGTGTAAGCACCTTAGACTCGTGGGTCTCTGTAAAAATCTGCCTGCCGCCACTGTTGATTCTCTCCTCCCTTCACGAGACCTTTCAGCAGCTTCCACTGCTGCTAGGGTGGAGGCCGGATCCTCAGCAGTCCTCCTTGATTTGGCCCCTGCTTTCCTCTCTCTCTCATTTTCTGAGTCCTAGATCCAGTGGCCTTTCTGTCCATCAAATGTACTTCTTCCTTCCGCCCCTACTCACCCCTGTCTGACTCCCCCTCAGCTTACACTACCCTTTGCAGGGAGACTCCCTGCTTCTCTCACCGCCCCCCCCCCCTCTCCCCCCCCCCCCCCCCCCCCAGCTAGATCAGTCTCAGGACGCATACATGGTTACCATTCAGAGCCCTTGGTGTGCAGGGTGGGCAACGGCAGGTTTACAGTTCCTATGGAATATAATAATCCTGTCCTATCCTATACAATAAAACCCTAATATGCAAATCTGACTGAATGGTGGAATTACTGGTCGCTATGAACTGACCACCAGGGACAGAGACTCAACATACGAGCTGCCCCCTGGTGGTCAGTGCGCTCCTCCCAGAAGCCAGGCTCATGGCTGTCAAGTGCAGCAGTGATGGCGGGAGCCTTTGTGGCAGCACCAAGGAGCAGCGAGCTGAGTGGTAGGAAGCAGCAAGCAGGCGGGTGGAAAGGAGCAAGGGGTCCTGGACTGCCAGAGGGCACCGGCCGGGCCGAGGGCCCCACCCTCCACACACACCACACACACACACACACACCCCCGTACATGATTTTCATGCACCAGGCCTCTAGTAAATAATACAAGAGTAAACTTTTGCATATTCACAACTGTAAACCTACTTTGCCCCACCCTGTATAAACAAAGGCCACGGTTGGTGAGGGGCGGAATTCAGGCCGGGGCTGACCTAGAGCCGTCTTTGGCCGTCAGGCTCCATTTCTGGCACGTGGATGTCGGGCTCCAGGCCTCCCCGTTCAGCCCACAGCTCCGCAGAGTCTGACGGGAGCCGCCTGCGCTGTTGGGGCAGCTTTGTGACTGGGCTGAGCGCTGGCCGTCTCAGTGACCGCATGAGGACATAGAAACTTAAGCTTTGCGTAATCTGTCAGATACAAGGTGTTACAGTTTTGTTTTATTACCCTTTGGTAAACATTACAATGTTAAATGAGGACGTGTTTAAACTACAAAACACAGTCAGCATAAAATAACAGTTTTCTCTCACTTCTCTGTGTGAATTTCCTGCTCTTCCTCAAAGGGCTCAGAATCGCCTATGATGATTGGCGACTTAAGAAGTGACCTGGACGACGTGGATCCCTAGAGGAGCGTGTCCAGCACACGATGGGGAGTCACATCGCAGTTCCCGGATGCTCGGCACCCGTTTAAAACCAGAACGTCACCTAGAACCTTTAGAGGAGCTTGGAGGTGGGCGGAGAGCCTGCGCGGCCCGGCCTGCGGAGGAGTGAGGAAAGCACTGGCCGGGAGCGGGCTCTGCGGTGGAGAGCGCCGGCCGTGGACCAGCTGCCCGAGGCAGCTCCACGCATGGGCCAACGTTTCTGTGGCGATTTTACAAAACAAACCCAGTGGCAGACTTTTGTTCATGAACATAAAACAGTGAGTGAGGGTAAAGCTGCGGCTTTCTCTACGATGCTATAGGAGAAATTCTTTTGGTTTTTATTTTTATTTTTTTAAAGCAATCTGCCTTTAGATGTGTGGAGGCAAATTTTTAATCTTGTAGTAACATTGATTAGGGATATCAAATTTAAGGCTATGTAAAGATATGTGATAAAATTCCTTTCATTGTAAAATAGTAAAGAATTCAGTTTACACAGACCTTTGTATTTAATATGTCTCCCTATTTGTACAGAATTGCAGGTGGGTTTGGATGAGAGCCCGGGGCATAAACTTGAATCTTGATGAAATGTTACCAGAATTGAAAATTGGGGGGTTATTCAGCTACTCAAGGTCTTTTTCCTGATATAATTGAATGATATTCCCCAGGGCGCATTCTTGACATCAGTCACTAAAGAAATCGTAAGTTATTCCCAAGATAAAATTTAAAAACAGCAAAATAAGAAGCACTTTAAGGTATAGTTTTATTGAGTTTAACTTCATGAAATCATCTTTTTAATGCTTGGAGACATATTGAATAAACTAGTCTTAAATCATGTGATCTGCAATCATTTATTTCTTTTTGATTAAAACAGTTGCTGAAACCCTTGGTACTGGTTGTATATGAAGTTAAATATTGAATTGAGGAATCATTGTGAGTTTCTAATCATTTTAATGCAGACAAGGAACTTGAAACTTTGTTTCTCTTCAACTTAAATGATGAACACTGAAAAGATAGGAGCAGGTTTTATTTTCCCAGAAATAACCAGGAAGCAATTGAACAAGCATCGTTTAGTTGGAATTACCAAGTGTAACACGCCAGCTCCCCTCGGTCCCAGGGTGGGGTTGCATATTTAACATTCTGTGTATTTTGTACATTTTGTATTTTGAGTTGCTACACAGATTTTCCAACCCTGTTTTGCCTTTAGTTACATGCTGTACCTTGCTTTCAACTCACCATGCGCAGAACTAGGGGAGCCTTAGGAAGCGCCAGGTTGCCGCTGTTAGATTTGCCAAATCCAAGAGGTGTGTCCAGCCCCAAGTGCCTTTTGGTGGCTTCTGCATCATGTGACACGTGGCAGGACAGTCAGCTCTTCCCTCTGTGCACCGTCAGCCCTGGTCACGGCACTGCGGCCAGGGGAGGCCCCGTGCAGCCAGGCCAGCGCGCGACCCTGCTCCTGCCTAAGGCTGCTGGTGGCTTTTGTCAGACACCCGGTGGACGGAGGAGCCGGCCTGTAAGAGCAGAACTGTGCCCTCAGAAAAACGGTCAGGGGTAGTTTTATATGGTTCTGATGTTCTTGCAATTTTGAATGTGATGTTTTAAAACTGATTTTGAGTACGTGACTATTCCATACCTACTGTCTTCCTTACCCTGCCCTCCCCCTTCTCCACCGCCATCCTCACAGAAAGACTGTGGGACGTGACATTGAAATGCCGGCGGTGAGATGTGTGGGGACTTCATCGCCGGCAGCTGCACTCAGGAGCCCAAATTCAGGAGTGAAATCGCCACTTCTAGTCCCTTATTTCCTATGGAAACAACGCCTTCCGCACCCCAGCACCTCTGTCCTCGCTGCAAAGCTTTGTCGGGACCGCATCGAGATCACGTCACGCGCTCTGTTCATTTTGCTCTTGTTGTTGCTGCAATGACTGCCCCTTCCATGTAGCCAGTAACCACTTGATTGCCAACGGCTGCAGCCTGCAAACCTGCTGATGACTTTTTTAATACACAACAAAGCGACAATTGTGACAGGCTACCTTGGAAGAGTTGTCGTTTTTATTGCCAACTTTTTTGGATGAAGACGTTTTTATAAACCTTTCAAAAAGTAGGAATTGCACAACTAACTCAATGCTGTGTGTCCTCAAGAAGCTCCCCTGGCGAGGCCCACTGTCGATGCTGCGTCTGCGCACCAGAGGCACTCCGGGAGGAAAAAGATGAGCCTCCCAGCGGGATGCCCGTGGCCTTCCTCAAGGTCCCTGGCAGCAAGGACAAGTGGTAGGACCTGGAGGCCATGTTCTGGCAATTGCCCTGTCTTGCCCCCCTCACCCCCCCTGCTAACATTGAGGTGTGTGCAGTTACCTTCCGAGCTTGGAACCAGCAGACTGGAATTGTCCTCTGCTACCTCTTGTGTACAGGATCTTGTTTATAAATTTCAAAGGAAGTAGATGAACAGGGAAGAATCTTACTTGTAAGTGTGGTTTATGAGTGGCAGAGTTCTTAGCTTCTAAGGGTATAAAATAAATTTTTCAAAAACGGAGAGCTGGAGTCTCACTGGCCTCTTTGTGTGCATGTCAGAGAACAGCGCGGGGCGGGCAGGGGCCTGGTGAGAAACTGCCTGCTTCCTTCCCTGCTTCCTCCTGGCGGTATGAGTAGATCCGCTCTGGAATCCTGAGGGAGAGAAGGAATCCTGAGGGAGCCCAAGCTTCTCTAAGCCTTTGCCTCTCTCTGGCCAGCCTGGCCACGTTAGGGTTCTCCTGCAAAGCTTGGTGCAGCATGCTGAACTCGGGCTGAGGCTGACAGATGTCTCCCCGTAGCTTTCAGGTCTCCAGTGGTCCCAGCAGTAATGTCCTTGGTCAAGCAGGTTTCCTGCTGGACCCCACAGTCCGTCTCACTCCTAAAGCCCCGTGTTGGCACACATGTTCTCCGCTCCTGGGTGTTGGCTGCTCCAGATCTTCCTCTTCTGTGGCCACAACCAGTGCTCCCCGCTCCCTGAACACCACCTACATCTGCAAGAACCAGCCGTTTCCTTCTGTGATCGGAACTGTCAGGGCGTAACTACCCAGTGCCATCTGATGGGGGGAGGGGGGCTCTTTAGACAACAGAAGGGACTACCAACACGGAGATAAAGTTGTTCGATTAAGTTCTTTTCTGGCACCCAGGCCATTGGCACCTGGCAGCTCTCAAATATTTCCCACGATGTGAATTGTCAGAAACGAGTTGAGGGGATTTTTTCTTTGCAGGCAGATTCCTTATCATTTATGGGGGCTCTTTAGAGGTAGGCCTGTTCAAGTCGGCTTACACTCACCAACCTGCGGAGAGGGGAGGCACGGAAGGTCCCACATGGAATGAGATGATTCTCCTTTGACAACTGGAGAGTCCTGAGACTGTTCTTAATTTCTAATCATAAAAAGGACATAGTACAACTCGTTACACAAGCTGAGGGAGAGGGGAGGAGGAACCATTTTATTTATTATTTGTTTTTAAATATATTTTATTGATGTTTTACAGAGAGGAAGAGAGAGGGATAGAGAGAAACACCGATGAGAGAGAATCATTAATCAGCTGCCTCTTGCACACCCCCTACCGGGGATGTGCCTACAACCAAGGTACATGCCCTTGACCGGAATCGAATCCAGGACCTTTCAGTCCGCAGGTTGACACTCTACTCACTGAGCCAAACCGGTTTTGGCAGGAGGAACCATTTTAAAGCTCAGCCAAAACCTGGGACCACAGCACCTGGGCCCTGACCCCTTCCCGTGCACATGACCTGGGCCAGCTGGCGGGTCCCGGGGCGGAGAGGGGGGGAGCGGGGCTGTAGCTCTCTGCGTAAGTGCATCTCCTGCCAATGCAGCAAGGGCTGCATCGGAAGTGACAAATGTAAATGGCACCTGCAAATCTCACTGCCAGGTGTACTTAATGGCTGATCTGATTCATTGCCAAGTAGGGTTTTTGATGTGGGTGACAGCTGCGAATTAGACACAATCCCGGCCCCGCGCCGCCTTCCAGCTCACGACGACTCTCACATGCAGCACCTGAGATGGCGGCCAGTGCTGGGGAGAAGAGAAAAAGGGGGAGGAGATGGAATGTGGACACGGAGGAGGGAGGAGGAGCACCCCAGCAAGGGAACAGCAGATGCACATGCCCAGAGTCAGGGGCGGGGGAAGGGGAGATGGGAGCAGCATGGAGGGGACAGGGGCCGGCTGGGCTGCAGGGCTGGGACTCAGACCCAATAGGAGCGTGACTGTGGACCATGCCGGGGACCCTGGCTTCCCTCCTGGCAGGTTTTTGATCAGAGGAGTGAAATGCTCTGCCTGCTATTTAGAAAACAGAAGGCGGGAGCAGACAAACCAGCCCGAGGCTGTGAGGCAGGTGTGGCCCAGGGAGGCCAGGGCAGTGAGAGGGGCTGGATTCTGGACGAACTTTGAAAGTAGAGCCTGTGGCATCTCCTGACAATTTAGATGTGGGACAGGAGAGAAAGAGACGGGTGGAGGTTCAAAGTTTTGTCTTAGGTAACGTGACCAGATGTCCCGCTTTTGGCGGGACAGTCCTGATTTTTAACAATTTGTCCCGCTTCCCGCAGCATTTTAATAAAGCCCCGATTTTTTAAAATATTCTTTCCAAAAATCGGGACTTTTTTCCAAAAATCGGAACTTTTTAAAAACGCCTCGGGACACAGGACAAATTGTTAAAAATCGGGACTGTCCCGCCAAAAGCGGGACGTCTGGTCACCTTAGTCTTAGGTGAGTGGAAGGCAGGGGTTGCCATGTACTGAGCCGGGGAGATGTGGCCAGGAGACGCTCCGTGGGCAGCTGTGGGACTCTGGTCGCCTGTTTGAGCCAATCACCGGACCTGACGCCGCATCACGTGACCCGAGTTCAGGGAGACGCTGGGCTGGCATGGTCAGCATATGGATGATAATCAAAGCTGATGACCCGGAGACCCCCACGGGAACGTGATCAGCAGGAGGAGGTAACCAACTGCCCACAGGCCAAGTACGGAGAGGGTGGAAACTGACTTAGCGGGTCCAAGGACCGGGTCCGGGGATCGGATGCAGCAATGAAGAGATCACCAGAAGGGTCTGATTGAAGAGGGTTCCAGAGAGAATGCAGGAGGAGGAACGGAAGATGGCCAGCAAGTCGACAACTAATGTTCCTATAAAGGCAGCAAAAATAGAGTCTAGCCACCAGAGGGAGCCTGAGGCCAAGAGAGCCTGTGGCCAGCCTGGGGGTGATGGCCGCGCAGTGGGAGAGGAGAGCCGCAGGAGGGGAGAGGATGAGGAGATGCTTTCTGGTGGAGGGGTTACCCTGGGAATGGGCACAGACACTGTCCTAACAGCAGGTGGGAGGTGGGGAGGGCGGAGTGCAGAGAGCCGTGCTGTCGGCAGTTAGACAGACGTGAGCAGGGCAGGGACGATGGCCAGGCACAGACACTCACGGGGACACCAAGCCCTGGGTGCCTAACAAGGGGCAAAACTGGGAAAACAAGCCCCGCCCCTCCACTGGGTAACCTTTCCTCCCCTAACGTCTTCCTCTCAAGCTGACTCGCCCTGGGCGGTGCTGCTCAGTGGTAGCCAGTGCACAGAAGGGTCGCAGGTTCGGTGCCAGGTCAAAGGCACATCCCTGGGTTGCAGGTTCTATCCCCGCTCCAGTGGGGGCATGTGCTGGAGGCAACCATTCGATGTGTCTCTCTCACAATGATGTTTCTCGCTCGCTCTCCTCTTCTTCCTCCCTCTCTCCCTTCCACTCTCTCTGAAAATCAGTGGGGGAAATATCCTGGGGTGAGGATTTACTACAACAACGACGACAAAAACAGTCACACCTAAGCCTCAGTTGTAGTTCAGCTCCGGGCCCAGACAAACAGCAGAACCAGGCGGGCGACGCCAGGACCAGCTGCGATAACTAAGGAGCCGCTGCCCTGGTGCCGACCAATCAAATCAGTGGAGACCACGGCCTGAGAGAGCACACCTGGGGAAGCTGATGAATATTCTATCGAGACCCTCCCCTAAGATTGCCACCTGCAAGAGCGAGATAAATACACTGAGGATGAAAGGCCCACACACGCTCTCCCCCAGGGGTGCACGCCAGGGCCATTCCCGTCCCCCTCTTCCCTCAAAGGGACCCCACGAAGCTTGCAACCAGAGGAGCAATGGGCAGCAGCCGCTCATCCCATGCTCACCCCCTGCACCTGCCTCTAAGGAGCCCTTTTCTCTGACTCCCCAGTGAGCCAGAGCAGCCCAGCCTGGTTGCTGCTCCTGCAGCTGCTCCTGAGGCCTGCCTGGTTTCCCTGTCCTGAGTGTGTGTGCTGTGGCCAGCAACTTCTTGCTTGCTTCCTACACTTTTTCTCTTGATTGAAATCTTTCCTTCAAGAGCCGAAGGCTCACCGTCTCGCTGCGTGGACATGGAGGGGGAGCTGCTGGAGGCTCTTCTCGAACTCACATTGAAATATGAAGCAAGGCCGAAACCGGTTTGGCTCAGTGGTAGAGTGTCGGTCTGCGGACTGAAAGGTCCCAGGTTCGATTCCAGACAGGGGCATGTACCTTGGTTGCAGGCACAAGAGGCAGCTGGTCGATGTTTCTCTCTCATCAACGTTTCTAGCTCTCTATCTCTCTCCCTTCCTCTCTGTAAAAAAAAAAAAAAAAAAAAAAAGAAATATGAAGCAAGGCATCCGCTGGAAGGCAGGATTGGGGGAGGTGCTAGAGGTTTGAGGAGAAAGGAGTAGACACGAATGTGCCATCTTTGGGGGTCAGGGGCCTGGGCTCCAAGGGCAGGTCACTCCGTCTCCTCTGTGTTTCCAGGTCCCGGTCTGTAAAATAGTGAAGATTGGGCCGAGAGGAGCGATGGACTGGGGGGAAGCTGGGTGTGCAGGACAGCCTCGGGTGACATGGAAAGCACTCGTGCTTCCCTCGCGCTGAGCGGAGCGGGCGGACAGTGCGCTGCTGGGCTCCTCCCGGGGAACAGGTAACGGTGGCAGGGACTCGGGGCAGGGCGCGGAGGGGGCGCCAGCTGCACCAAGGAGTCAGCTGGGTAGAGGTGAGACGTGTGGGGAGGTGAAGCCACACCCTCAGTGTAGGTGTGGTAGGTGCTGGTGAAGAAGGTGGGGGTCGGGATGTGGGAACGGGTTGGAAAAGGGGAAGTGGGTGTTAGAAATCGCGGTTCTGGAGGAGATTCAGCTACAGGTGGCAACAGGTCAAGAGTGTGATGCGTGGGGTGGGGGGGGGGGGGGGGAGAGGGAGAAAAGTGGAGGCGAAGCCTGTGGAGGTGGAGGAAATGGGAGTGCAGAGTGCGGCCGCCGCTTGGCCTCCCGCTCGTAGGGGCTGTGGCCTGCTGGCAGGAGCTTCCGCACGGAGAACATATGGAAGACAGAAGGACAGGGACCCGCAAGAGGCCCCTCGGAAGAAGTGTGCTTGGGGGACGGGAGACTTAGAGGGAGAAGGAAAGGAATATTCTGAGAGGGGTTTGAAGACAAAGGCATTTCCGACGATAGACCGATACACCAGGACTTCGAGGGCCCAGTGAGGGTTTCGGGAAGAAAGGAAGGAACAGGGAAGGGAGGAGATGGGCCCCGGGAACAAGGCCTCTCTCCCAGGAGTTTGCAGCAGCTCGGGCACCGGGGCCATGCCCTGCTGGGCCAGCAGAGGGCGCCCAATGCATGGCATGAGAACCAGGGATCTAACCATCCAGACCAGGCAGGGCCCAGCCTGCTCTGGCTCCTGGGACCTCTGAGACCCCGCGCTGTCCCTGGGGAGCAGCCCGGGAGGCAGGTAAGGGCGGCAGTCTTTATGGTGAAGTAGGCAGAGGTGATCAGACAAGGCAGGAAGGGACAGTGCTGGGCAGCCTCTCCTCCCAGGGGCCCGTGGCCTGCCCCTCATGGAGGAAGTGGAGGCCAGTGGCACCCGCCTCCAGCTCTGCCTCTCCACCAGGCACCTGCTCTCTCCCTGCAGCTGGAGGGAGGAGAAGTCCAGCAGGCTGGGGGCCCAGCCTTCCCCAGCTTTCTCCAGGAACTGCGTGGGGTGTTCTGCCCATACACACCGAAGCTCGCTGTCCCCTTCCCTGCCAGCCTCTGAGCACACTCAGATCTCTCCCACCCTGAAAACGAAGATAAGCAAAACAGAGCAGAAGTCCCCCGCTGCCGTCTCCCAGGTGCTGGGACTAGACACTGAGTAACATCAAAATAAGCCAACACCTGCCCTCATGAGCCCTCACACGTGCACAGGAAAGCATAGGAACAAGTCCGTTTGCAGCATGTGAGCTGGCGACGGGAGCTGGGGAGGAAACTGAAAAGGGAAGGGGGTGGGGGGGGTGTCAGTCTGGCCAGAGTGTTCAATAGTCAGGGCATCGGCCCCAGGCACTGAGGGGTCTCAGTAGTCAGGGCATCGGCCCCAGGCACTGAGGGGTCTCAGATTCGATTCCCCGGGGAACATGCCTGGGGTGCAGTTCGTTCCCCACCCCCAGTCAGGGCACTTTCCAGAGGCAACTGTAGATGTGTCTCTCCCTCCCTCCCCTCCCTCCTCCACTTCCACTCTCCCTGCAAAGCAATGGAAAAATATCCTCAGGGGAGGATTAAAATGTTTTTAAAGAGAAGGAGGGGCACCACTTGTCTGGGTGTGAGGGAAGGTCCAGCTCCTCAGGCTACTGCTGGGGCTCCGGCCACACCTCCCCCAACTCCCCCCCCCCCCCCCTCCTCAGTCCGCTGTGTTTCTCCCAGAGTGGCCCAGGGACCCCCGCCTCAGAGCTGGCGGAGCGGGTGGGGAACCGTTCTGGGAGAAGCTCAGAGGCCTCCCACTGGTCTGAAGTCCAGGAATCCGCACCTCACAAGCTCCCGGGAGGCGCTGAGGCAGACCAAAGTGGGGAACCGCAGGTTTACCCCTGAGAAGGGAGCACTGCTTGGACCAGTCCAAATGCCCAGCTCCACCTGCAGCCACCAGCCAACCGGTCCAAGCGCCTCACCCTCTGAGGGCGCTTCCAGCAGCTTCACCTGATAACTCCTGCACATCCTTGGAACCCGCCCCAGAGCCGCCTCCTCCAGGAAGTACTCCCAGGTCAGACAGGCCTGGGGGACCAAATGCCACGACAGGTGTGAAAATGCTTTGTGTTCTCAGAGCAGAACCAGCGGGAGAGACGCAGGCACGCAGGGAGAGGACGGACAGGGGCTGTAAGGGGTCACATACAAACACACCCAACTGTATCACCACACTGGACTTTGGGATCCAAAGACCCCAAAGGCATGCACCCAATTTGCATCCAGTGCCCTGAGGTCTCGGGTACAAGGAAAGAATCCGGCAGCAGCCCCAGGGCCCCAGGCAAGTGTGGCTGGCGACCAGGAGGAATGTGCCATTGGCAGCTTCCAGGGTCGCTAGGCCTCACCTCTGTCCAAATATTTCCATCACTTCCTGGTCGGGGTGTTAATGGTGCAGGGAGGGCAGGCGTCTGAGCTTGGGAGAAGGGCCAGAAGCCCTGGGACCCGTCCCAGCCACAGCCTCCTTACCGGGTTCCCAGGCCTCGCCCAGCCCTCGGAGGTGGGCAGACAGGGCTGCTGTCCCATTGTAAGGGAGAGGAAACTGAGGCGGGAGTAGAGCCCAGAAAGAATAAAGGCAAGGTCTTGCTCAAACCGGTTTGGCTCAGTGGATAGAGCATTGGCCTGCGGACTGAAGGGACCTGGGTTCCATTCTGGTCAAGGGCACATGCCTGGGTTGCAGGCTCAATCCCTCGTAGGGGATGTGCAGGAGGCAGCCAAGCAATGATTCTCTCATCATTAATGTTTCTGTTTCCCTCTCCCTTCCTCTCTGAAATCAATTTAAAAAAATAAATAAAATAAAACAGAATAAGGGCAGGGCCTGGACCGCTCCCCCAGGCAGGGGAGAGCAGAGGTGCTCCCTGGGAGGAGGTGGGCGGCATTGGCTGGCACCCTGTTATCCCGAGGCTCGGGCAGATGGCCTGGGCATCATCATTCCGAGAGGAAGGGGGCCCAAGGGAGGAGGCGGCAGGAACGGGAGAGAGACAAGAAAACTGGAGTCACTGGGGACAGCGAGCTGCCCAGACGGGTCTCCCCGCTCCAAAGGCACAGGAAGGGGTGACATAGCTCAGCGTTTTTCAACCGCTGTTCCGCTGCACACTAGTGTGCCGCGAGATGTTGCCTGGTGTGCCGTAGGTGCAGACAAGACAAGAATTTTATAATTTTTCACTATTTTGTTTACTTAATATTTCATAATAAAGTAATTATAAAATACTTTCTTTGTGTTTATTTGATTCCTATTCAAGAGAATTACTTTATATATAGTCAATATAGGCACAGAGTTAAATTTTTTAACATTTTCTAATGGTGGTGTGCCTCGTGATTTTTTTCATGAAACAAGTGTGCCTTTGCCCAAAAAAGGTTGAAAAACACTGACATAGCTGATCCCCGGGTCTGGTGTGACCCATGGTGATGCCCAGGCTCCCGCCCCTGAAGGGGTCCTGTCCCAGTTCGCCTCTGCCCCGCTCCTCCCCGGGCGTGCTCCTCTGGTCTGTCCGGAGGCTCATTAACATCAGGTTATCGTGCCAGGGGCTGGGAACGGCTCCCGGCGCCCGGGAGGGTCTGGCTGTGACGGCCTGTGTCCCATCAGCGCAGAGGCCGGGGACAGGTGCCGGGTGGAGAGGGGGCCCCGCCCTGGAGCGCATGTCCCTGTCCGTTCCCTCTGCCTTCTCCCCGGGTCACCTTCACGGAGATAATTAATCCCAGGCTTGTGGTGAGAAGAGAGGGCAGCGCTGCTTGTTCTGAACCTGTGTTTACGGCCAATACAGGTGCTGCCCAACTGCCAGCGCCACCTGCAGACTCTGGGGCTGCCCCTGTCCTGGGGCCTCCGCCCGCACCCCCTGATCCTCCCGGTGCCCACACGGCCCTTCCTCCCGGTCATCCACCCGGAGAACCAGCGTGGAGGGCGGCTGAAGGCAGAGGACTGGAGGCTGGACCTCAGGGTGTGAGGCCCCAGGCATCCTGGGAGCTGAGGGACGTGCCAAGGTTGGGGGTCCGGCCTCAAAGCCCAGAGGGGGCGGGGGAGCCTTCTGGCTGCGGGAGTGGGCGGGAGGGAGAGGACCGTGGAAGGGGAGCCCCAGCCCCTCAGAGCAGCTCCTGGGACTCCTCTTCTGGCAAAGCCTCAAGTTTCTGGGTTTCCCTGGGATGTCTGCCCGCCTCCTCCCTCAGGCTGGACTCACACGCTGTTCGGAGGGGACCTTGGTGAGCCAAGCCCAGTCTCCATCGCTGTCTGAGTCTGCGCTCCTGCCTGCCAGCGACCAGCGCTTCCCCCTGGCTTCCCTCCGGCTCCCCCAGCGGAGGGAGCTGCTTCTGGCACCCAATATTTGGTTTATTATTATTATTTTTTTAAACAGAAGCAGAATCATTTTTATTTTCTGAATGTAAATAAGTCATTTTCTGATTATGACTTACATGTAGACATTTCATAAAGAAGAATCCCACCACGCAGAGCCATCTCTGTACGCTCCTGTGTTTATGTCTGTGCATAGGGTCACATTCTCTGTCTGCTGGGAGGCGCTCAAACAAACAGGGGCTAAATCTTCTCAGGGAGCTAGAAGACCGGTGTTTGCTGGCTTTGGTTCACGAGGTCACAGGTCAGAGGATCAACTCTTGGCATTTTCCTCACGGTTCCAAGACAGCTGCAGCCGCTGAGTCTGTATTCAAGGCCAGCAGAACTAACCACTCCCGCTTTTTCTCTCAGAAGTGACCCCAACAAATTTCTCTCCAGGCCTCACTGGCCAGACTGGCCGCGGCGAGCAGGGTTGTGGTGACTGGCTTCGGGCCAGCCCTAATTTATTACCCGGGAGTGGGCCTGTCATCATCAAGGTATGAGGGAATTAACAGTGTTTGCTGCATTCTACTTTATTTATTATTTATTATTTTTTTAAACAATTATCTTTTTTTAATTTATATTTTATTGACTTTTTTTACAGAGAGGAAGGGAGAGGGATAGAGAGCTAGAAACATCAATGAAAGAGAAACATCAATCAGCTGCTTCCTGCACACCCCCCACCGGCGATGTGCCCGCAACCAACGTACATGCCCTTGACCAGAATCTAACCTGGGACCTTTCAGTCCACAGACCAACACTCTATCCACATAGCCAAACCGGTTTCGGCTGCATTCTACTTTACAATCCCTATTTTTATTAATTACATATCATAAGCATCTTCCCACATCAAGAACTGGGGAGAGTCGTCATGTTAATGGGCGTATGCCACTCCCTGGCATAGAGTGGCATTTGTTAGTCAAGCTCCTATTGCTGGCTGTTTGGATTATTCCTGTAGTTGAACCGTCGCAGACAAGGCCACAATACACGCCTGCTGGAAGTATATCTTGGCTGATTGTTTCCTTAGATAATTTCTACACGTGGGGGCACTAACCGCCCACTGCCGTATTACCCCCAACACTGGCATCGATTCTATTTCCCAAAGCAATGTCCGACAGATCCTGCTCCTCCACAGTCTGCCTCCTGTTGCTGTCATCTTTATAGCATGTGGCCGGTGCCATGGATGAAACCTGGTTTCCGGATTTAATTTGCATTCCTTTGATTATGTCTGAGGTTGACCATGTTTTCATTTGTTTTTTGTTTGTTTTAATCTTTACCCAAGGATATGTTTTCTTACTGATTTTAGAGAAAGAAAAATGGCAGGAGAGAGAGAGAAACATCGGTTGCCTCCTGTGCATGCCCTGACTGGGGATTGAACCGGCAACCTAAGCCATCTGGCCTGGGCTCATTTATTTCTTTTATGGGGTCACGGATCTTTTATGTGGCTGAAATGCTTTTCTTTTCCTATATGGGCCCTCTCCCCCCCCCCCATATATATATGTGTGTGTGTGTGTGTGTGTGTGTGTGTGTGGATATATATATATTTCAGAATGGTGATGCTCTTTGGCCATCTCCCAGTATTACCATGTCTTCCTTTTACAGAAACCTGGGGCTCAGTCCTGTCACCTGGCTGCCTGGCACAGTGCCTCAGCCCTGGGGGGAGAAGCGGAATCTCGTCCGCCTCCACCTAATCACAGAGAACAGAGGCTGGGACATGCCCAAGGTCGCGGCAAGCAGTCAGCAGGAACCCCGCTCCCTGCCCAGGACCACTCTCTCGCCCAGTTAGGGCAGGGGCCATCCCTCCATGGCTCCAAGGCCTTTTCCTCCCAGAGTGGAAACTTCCAAAGTCCCTCTGACCTCCCGGGAGGGCGAAAGGGGCAGGGATTCCTGCCATGGTACACAAACCTGGAGCCTGGGGCTGGAAGCTGGAATCCCGGGCTCACCGAGACTGCTCCTCCGGCCCTGCTGCGCCCCACCCCTCCCCCCGGGGACCTGCCGGACAGGTGCCCTCTCCCCACCCCATGAATCCACCAGCGAGAGGGGCCTGGAAGGCAGCTCGGCCAGGGGAGCAGGCTCAGGCCTCAGAGCTCAGGTGGTCAGAGTAGAGCCCCCTGCCCCCTGCTCTTCAAACTGTCCAAAAGCCGCCGACCCTTCCTTTCTAGTGAAATGCACAGCACAGCTGCCTCCCGCCTCCTCAGTCACCAGCAGCCCCGCGCAGGGCCCGCCCAGCAGTGAGGCCGGAGGGAGCCGGCAGTCAGCCGGGAGCGGCCCTCAGAGAGGCCTTGCTGCTCTGCTGACCGCGAGCAAGTTCACAGAACGTCAGCCTCAGACAAGGCCGCTCTGGGGCCCTGACGGTCAAGGCTACGCGGCAGCCCGGCCCAGCACAGGCGGCAGGAGCGTGGTCACAGCCACCGCAGGAGCGCACATCCCCGTCCTGGCGGGACGAGCCGCTGCTCCCGCGCCATTTACAGCTCAGCTCCGGCTCGTGCTGAACCTCCCCTCCACGAGGAGCTGCATCGCAGAACTCGCCTGCTTCAGGGCGGTACCCAATCCTAGCAGAGCCCCACTCCCTCACCCCCGTCACCTCCACCAGCCCAACCCCACAATCCTTCCCCTCCCTCCTACAGAGCTGCCCCCGGTGCTCTCCCTGCACTGAGTCTGCACCCACCCATCAGCCGCTGGAGAGCTCCTGGTGGGCTCCTGCAGGCATCGCAGCCGGTTCCGTCAGACACCCCCACCCCCGAACCCCTGCCAAGCTCAGAGACGGGCCCACACACCCCCTGTGCACACCCGGAAACAGGTCCACAGGCAGCCGGACCCGCCCGCGGGCACAGAGGCCGGTGCCGATGGAGCTTATCATCCAGATGGATGAGAGTGAAGGCGCCCCGCTAGCAACTACGCTGAATCACAGGACTGTCCTGGGAAGACGGGGCACGGGGTCTCCCCATCGCACAGCAAGGCGGTGGGGGAGCCGGGACTGCAGCCCAGACCATGCCTCGCCATCTCCCTCCGCTGCCCCAAGCCCTCGGGCAGTAGGATGGGGCTGGCGTCTCCCTGCTGGCCGCCTCACTGGAGAGGCTCTGGTCTCTGGAAAGGCCTGGGGACGCCCCCCACGGCGACTCAGGGCCACGGGGGCCACGCGAGCCCCACAGCACCCAGCGTCCCCCTGCCGCCCGCTGTGCCCGGCGTGCACTCTCCAGAGGGCGCCCACGGTGCCCGCCGGGCACGATGCCTCAGCGGCCCTGGCCAGAGGGGAGCAGGTGGCTTGACATGAAAGAATGTGCAGGTGAAGGACAGTGACCCTTCTGAACGGTGCAAGCGGTTTTATTTCAGCCGTCCGTCCGTCCGTCCGTGCCAGCTGTTTCTGAGGCGGCTCAGCCTCCCCAGCTCCGTAAACAGAGCACAGAACACACACTCCGCCTCGTAAGCTGGGGGGAGAGGAGGTGTTAAGGGAGGTTGAGGAGGCTGTGCCCTTCTGACCCAGCACAGAGGGCATCCCTTTGCCACCGTGGGTCCCCAGCCCGGACGCAGAGGCCAGGCCAGGAGGGGGTCTCCCGGTCCAGGAGGCCCCAGGGCAAGCTCTTCATCCGTGGGCCTGGTTTGAGGTAGTGCCACTGCCCCTGCCCCTGAAGCATCTGCCAGGTCCCTGTGCGGGCACTGAGGGGCGTGGCAGAGCTGAGGGCACGGATGGCATTGCTCTGTGCCATGCTGCTGCTGAGATACAGGGGCGTCGCCAGGGGCTGCTGACGCAGACTCGCTGGTCCCAGGTCCCCCCGCTGCCTCTGTTGTGCCAGTGTTTCCTCCGCGCCCACCTCGGCCCCTGCTCTGCACTCTTCCCCTAACTTACAAGAAAACCAAGCTCACCGGATGGTGAGTCCTCTGAGGACAAGAACTGCTATCAGTTCATGTCTCTTCCTCCCTAAAGATCCTGGCGGAGTGCCTGCCACAGAGCGGATGCTCAGTCAACGCCACCTGCCTCACATTGAATGAAGCCGGGACGTTTCCTGTCAGCCCACAGCCCTAAACCAATGCCGTGTGTTCTGCAGGGCGCGGGGCTGCTCAGGGCTCTGAGCCTGGCTCTGGGACTCCGATGAGGCCATGGGAAAGTGTGAGTGCCGGGGCGTCAAGGGCGGGAGCTAAGCGTTGGGGGAAGTCGGGGAGAGGACGTTCTCTGCAAACGCTTCCTGGGCTCTGGTCAGTTCCGTCCGCCCTCAGCGAGCACTGACCCGGCTCAGGGGGTACAACGTGAGCAGAGCAAGGGCGCTGGCCTCTGCACTCACGGCCCAGGGACAAGCGTGCAAGACGCCATGACAGCACGAGGGAGCCAGGATGACGTTGTCCCCAGAGGGGTGACAGCGGGAAAGGCTTTCAGAGCAGGGACATCTGGGCGAGGGTTTGAATATAAATTTGCTCTGCAGACGAGAGATCAAAGGGCTTCCTGGCAGAGAGGTGGCATGGGAGGGCATGGGTAGCAGCGCACATGTGTGCACGCATGTGTGTGCATGTATATGTGTGTGTGTGGTAGGACACGCATTGGGGTTGAGGAGCAGAGGGTGTGGCGTGGGCTGGAGGGGGAGTAAGTTGGGAGGTCAGCAGAGGCCAGTCATGGAAGGTTTTGGATCCCATAGAACAGGAGCCACAGGAGGGACGTGGGTGGGGGACGCGCAGTCAGCCCTGGGTGAAGGCAGATCACATGGCAGACTACGAGGCTCAGCAGGAACGGCCGCCCTGAGAGGCCTTCTCAGGGACCAGAGAGCCAGCGGAGCCCAGGAGGCGCCTGTTCAGAGGCAGTTCTGGGGGGAGGCGGAGAAGGCTCCGGAGGCCCAGCTGCTGCAGATCTAACTGAGCCACGTTCCCCCTTCACAGCTCTACCCCCCGAAATAACGATGGCGTGGCCGTGATCCACGGAAAATAGCCGCCCCTTCCCTGCGTGTTTCTTTACAGTGCTCCGGGGGCTCCAGGGCCCACCGTCTCTCGGACACTCCAGACAACCCCGTTTCGCAGACCGGGAAACCGAGGCCCTGGGAAATCACACGGGGCTGGTGGCTGTGCCAGGCTCGCACCCGGGGGCAGTTCCATCGAAGCCCTGGGCTTCGGGCTCAAAGCCCAGTTCCTTGTCCGGGAGGGGGTCCCCGGGGCTGTCGGGCAGCCCGTAGTACAAGTCCTCCTCCTCCTGCTCCGGCTCCTCTGCGCCTGTGTCAGAAGCCTCGTCCTCCTCTCCCGTCCGCGGGGACCGCGGCCCGCAGCTGGGGAGGGCCGCATCCCACCACTGTCCCGCTGGCGGTGCGTCCTCCGGCGCGGGGGCATCGATCAGAGCGAAGTCGTGGAAGCGGTCCAGCTGGCACCTGCAGGCCCAGGGCTCCCCCGGCGGGGGGCCAGGCTCCTCCCCCTCCGGCGGAGACGGGTCGGGGCTGCTGCCCTCACTGGAGCCCATGCCCATTTCCTCCTGGAAGGAAGCCAGAGGTGCAGGACCCCGGGGAGGGGCTGGGGAGCTGCAGGGACAAAGCCAGAGAGAGCAAGGGTGGCTTGAGTCAGATTGCCTGAGTCTAAGCCTCCGCCTCCGGCTGCAAGGCCAGGGCAGGCGAGCCCAGCTGTCTGGGCCTCAGTTTCCTCCCCTGGAAGCTGAAAGAAATAAGAATATCCGCTCCTCTGGAGCCTCTGAGGTTTACAGCAGACCGTGTGTTCAAAGCACTTTGCACAAGGCCTGGCACCCAGTAGGTGCTCAAGAAACGAGCCCTTATCGCGTTATTATCCAAACCAGGCCATTCCTCCACTTCCCCAATCTCTCAGCCTTCTCCTCTGGGCCCTCAGCCCCCAGCTCACTGGGTGTCACCTTCTGCTCCCTCACCTGCTTCCCCCACTGGACCGGGAGCTCCTGCAGGTGGGGGCCATCGGGCCTGGCACGGAGCAGGTGCCCAGGAACAGTGGTAGGATGAGTAAATACATGGATGAATAAGGAACCCAATTCATAAACATCCCTGGACGGGGCGGGGTGGGGAGTGACCTGCCTGAGGTCACGAGCCCATCAGGGGCAGGGTCTGGATTTGAACTCAGGTCCTCTGGCTCCAGGCCTCCCGCCCCCCGCCACACATGACAGGCATTCAGGCAGTGCAGAGGTCTATGGTATGTGACCCTTACATGCACTGTTCCATCTCCACAACACCCCTCAGAGGTGGGAGGGATTGTTCCCATGTGGGGAAACTGAGGCTCAGGACGGTGAGGAACTTGCCCAGGTTACACAGCAGTGCAGCTGGGATTTGAACCCGGGCCCATCTAAGCCCCCGATTCATGCATCTGCTACACCTGCCGCCCTCTGCCTGCTCCCACCCAGCCAGCCCTCATGGCCCACATCCCTCCTCCTTCACCCCAGAGTGGCAGCATCCCGCTCCTGCCCTGGGCACACGCACCTGGGACCGCTCTGCATTGGGTCTCTTGCTCCCTCGTCCTCATCCGAGCCCCTGTGGACCACCACGGCAGCCTCCATCCGGGCCTGAGCATCGCGAGGGCCGCCTTCCCCGCTGTCCCCAGCTCGCAGCTGCGGCCGCCCCCGCTCAGGGGCCAGCAGGGGGCGGGGGTCCTCGCTGTAGCCCAGGACCTTCATCCGGATGTGGCTGAAGTCCGGCAGGCTCTGGTCGTAGGCGGCGTCCTCCCACAGCCGGACGTAGGGGGGCTGGGTGCTGGTTGGGGCACGGCAGACGGCAGGAGAGAGAACAGGCAGGTGGGCAAGGATTCATTCGGCAGAGTGCTGTCCCCCGGCCCGCCCGCTCTGGCCGCCGGGTCCTCCCTGCTCTGCAGGAGGCCTCAGCGTCATCATGGACCTAGCTCACGGGTGGGGAGTCTGAGGCCCAGCGAGGCAGCCCGTGTTCCCTTCGCTCCGAGTCTCCAAAGTTAACCCCCAGGGAGCAGCCACAAAAGGAAGACCAGGCTCCTGGGCTGAGTTGGCTGGGTTCAACAGGCTATGCTACGACCTCACTGGAAAAGTGAGAACGATTATTCTGAACTCTTTTAAGCGGAATAATCATCCTCATTTTCCCAACGAGGACGTGGCGGCAGTAATTAGATGCTCTTTGCCTGCGGGGCTCTGTCAGGCAGCTCATCCAATCCTCTCCCTCACTCTGGGAGGTACTGAGGGAAACTGAGGCACGAGACTGGCAGGCTTGGTGCCGGGGCTCAGACATCACGTTTCCTACTGCTCCCTCCAGTCCCGACAGAAAGTGAGGTGCAGGGACTAGGTCCCCTGCAGGGTTCCGCGGCTGAGAAGTGACAGGAGGAGCCCGTGACTCAGGGCAGCTGGAGCCTGGGCTCTGTCACAGCTGCCCTCCCCATGCGACCGGTCCTGAGGCTGGCCCCCATGCCCACCCAGGGCCTGTCATCTCATTCCCCAGGACATCCGGTCGCTCTGTGCCAGGAACATAGAATGCCATCAGGACTTCCTTCCCCCAGCCAAGCAGAGAGCGTTCAAGAGCCCAGCGGGACCCTGGACCTGCACCAGGCCCCCTGAGCACCGAGTGACAGCCCCCAGGGGCTGGTCCCATCTCTCCCAGGCTGGCCTGCTCCCTGCCGTGTCCTGCTGAGCCACCGTGTGCCGCCTTCAGAGACAAAAGCAGGCCTGGTCTGATCTGTCACCGACTCCCCGTGGGTTTGAGGCTTGTGCTTACACTTCCTGAGCCTCGGTTTCGGCATCTGGATAAAAGGCGGGCCTCCCCTCCACGCCCCATCACAGGGTCTCTGGGAGGACGGAAGGAGGAAACGGGGCACATGTCTGACTCGGCCTGCGATGCTAAGGAGGCTCTTCTTACGAATGACGGCGAACACTTCCCAGGGGCCCGCCCTGCACCAGGTGCTGTTCTTAGCACTTTGCTTACATTATTCTCTCACTGAACCCCCAGGAAGAAGGTGCCATAGATTTGTGTCCCCATTTACAGAGGGGGCAACGGGAGGCACGCCCCTGTCCCAAAGTCACACAGCAGACGGCGGCGGGGCCCTGGGCTGTGCCGGGCCATCCTCACGCCCCGGTTTATGGTAGCCGTCGTCACAGCCCTTTGGGATTTAGGGTCAAACCTGACTTTGGTCTTGATCTTGGTCTGCCACCGGTTCATGGAAAGACAGGATAAAGCCCTGGCCCTCGGTTTTCTCACCGAAGTGATAATGCTTGCCTTATCACTTCGGTTTAGAACAATCCATGACTTCTAACAGTTCTCTCTCTCTCTCTCTCTCTCTCTCTCTCTCTCTCTCTCTATATATATATATATATATATATATATATATATATATATATATATATATATGTGTGTGTGTGTGTGTGTGTGTGTGTGTATGTGTGTGTATATGTATATATGTATATATGTATATATATAATTGAATTTTTACAGAGAGGAAGGGAGAGGGATAGAGAGCTAGAAACGTCAACGACCAGCTGCCTCCTGCACACCTCCTACCGGGGATGTGCCTGCAACCAATGTACATGCCCTTGACCGGAATCGAACCTGGGACCTTTCAGTCCGCAGACCAATGCTCTACCACTGAGCCAAACCGGTTTTGGCAACAGTACGCTCTTAGTGAGGTGGGAAGGCCTGGCCAGAGCCTGGAGAAAGGAGGGGGACACTGTACACCCTCCACCCCACTCCCCCACTCTCCTCTGTAAGGGGAGGCTTGGCCACTGCCTCCCTCGGGGGGGGGGTCACTGCTCCTCCCCGCCCCCCTCCCAAGCACAGAGGGCCCAGCACCTACCTCTTCTCAGCAGTGAGTCCGTTCTCCAGCAAGCCCGGTGGCTTAGGGGACAGGACGCCTTGGAATTCAGAGTCGGCAGGGACAAAGGCGATCTGCAGGGCAAAGGGGAGACAGCTTCTCTGCAGCTGCCCGCACACGCCCTTGGCCGCTGCTCCCCCAGAGCTCGACCTAACCGCCCCCCATGCCCGGGGAGAGAGGCCCACCGGGGAGGGCTTCCCCTGTCCACAGGAGAGGGGTCTGCGCAGGGCCAGCACCACTGGGTGGATGGAACCCTGGGCTCTGGCTCCCGCCTGGCTCTACCTTCACCCAACAAGCATGTATTGAGCACCTGCTGTGTGCCAAGCACTCCTGTAGGCCCGAGGGGTCTGCAGGGAGTGAGTGGGACAAACGACCCTGCCCCGGAGTTGCTCACATCTTGTCATTTACCAGGTCCTCATCCAGTTCCCAGAATGTGCCTGGCACTTGGCCCATATCTGGCAAATGAGTGGGACATGGTTCTTGACACAAGAGGCTGTGATGGGGGACAAAGGACCGGGGTTGTGCCCACCAGTCTCTGTCCCTGAACTTTCAGGGATCAAGAGGTCTCTGCACCCATGGGGTGGGCACGGGGTGGCAGAGGGGAGTAGGTTATGAAGAGGGCAGTGGGATGAGCAGAGGAGCCTGCCTTTGGGAACACTGGGTGAGAATCCTCCTTTGGACAGGCCATCTGCCCACCCAGAGCCTCCCTGTCTTCCTCTGTAAAGCGGGGCTAGCCTTGAAGAGCTATTTGCTGTATTCTTCATAGTAGTCAGGACATGAAAGCAATCCAAGGGTCCCTCCTACACAGATGAACGGATAAATGAAATGTGGCCAGCCTCAAGAAGGAATGAAGTTCTGGATAAAACACGAAGAAATAAGCCAATCACAAAAAAGATAAGTTCTGTGTGACTCCACTTGTATGAGGCATCTGGAGTAGTCAGAGTCACGAAGACAGAGAGTAGAAGGGTGGTGGCTGCTGACGGGCAGGAGGGGGACCAGGCGTTATTGTTTACGGGGTGAGGAGAAGTTGTGTAAGACGCATAGTTCTGGGGAGCTAATGCACAGCAATGTAGATGCAATTAACACTTAACATGGTTAAGATGGTAAATTTTATGTTGTGTATTTCATCACAGTTTTAAAAAGTAAGACTAGCAATGCTTGTCTCCTGGAGGTTGCTGTGAGGATTCTTTGAGATAATACATAAGGAACCCCCAGCACCATGCCTGGCACATAGTAGCTGCTCAGTAAGTAATAGTTGGATGCAAATGAAGGTGAAGTTACCTTCTGAGTCTTGCTCTCCTCAACTGAAAATTTTTTCAACAAATATTTGATGAGACCCTCTGCGTTGTACCAGGTTCATAAATAGCAGCGCCTTTCCCTTCCCATGGAGTGCAGGGAGTAAGAGACACTTGTCTGCAGCAGAAAGGCTCCCTCCCGCTGGGGAGACAGGAATGACGGGTGGAGGGGTTCTTAGAACTCCCGGCAGGGGTAAGCTTCCCCCAAAATGTCTGGGTATAAGGCAGGGCCTGGGTATCTCCCGCACACACTAAGGATGCCCTGCACTTGTCAGCTGGCTCTGTACTCTGAAGAAGCTGCTCTTTCCTCTGCCTCAATATCTCATGATCCAGCCACCATCTTCCTCCTTATCATCATCACCACCATTGTCACCATCATCATCACCATCACCATTGTCATTATCATTATCATTATCACCATTATCATTATCATTATCACCATCATCATATCATTACCATCACAATCATCATCACCATCACCCTTACTACCATCATCACTTTCATCAATATCATCACCTTCATCATCATTACCTCCATCATCATCATCATCATCATCACCTCCATCACCATCATCACCTCCATCACCATCATCACCATCATCACCTCCATCACCATCGTCACCTCCATCACCATCATCATCATATCATCACCATCATTATCACCATCACCATCATCATCATCATCACCACCGTCATTGCCACTGTGAAAAGCCTGAAGGAAAAGGAAAGACTGGAGCATCTTAGAACACAAGTCCTTTTAGGAGAGGGGGACAAGCAGAGCTGAAGCCAGGGAGGGGAGATCAGACCATGAAAAGCCCAGAACAGTAGACAAAGGAGTTCAGTCTTTATCCAGCACCAATGAGAGCCCTGGAGGAGTTCTTAGCCAGAGAGTGCAGACAGGTCTGTGTTTAGACAGAGCCATTCCCAAAAGGAGGGAGCAGAGGAAAGGAGCGGGGCTGATGGAGAGGACAGATCCATCCACCACCAATCAGGGGCCTGGGCCTGGGCTCCAAATGAACAGGGAGGAGAAGGGAGGGGGACCCAAGGGCACAGGCAGAAGCTGGACAGTGAGAGGCACTGCCTTTCTGCCAGTCCCCTCCCCCTGCCTCCCTTCCTCAGCTCCCTGCCCCATCTCAGCTAACACTGCTGCACCTATAGACTCCCTGATTTCTCCTCCTCTCTCACGCCCGGCTGAGAAATTCAGTGCCACGGTCCAGCCACGGCAGGTGCTATATACATTTGATGAAGTAGAAATGTCTCCTTAGATCCTAGTCTTGGGTTCCAGCCTTTCCTTGGTCCGAGAGATCATCACCTCTCAGCTGGACCAGAGCAGGAGCCTCCCCATTGGTCTGGCTGCCCCTGGACCTTCCTCCCCCCATGTCAGCCTGGTACCTTTCTCACCTGCAAAGCTGATCACGTCCTCTCTTGTCCCATCACCTGAAGGGTAAGGTCCACATTCATTCGCATGGCATCTCGGCCCTGCAGAGCTGAGCCCCATTCCCTCTCCTCCTTGCCTTCCTCCATCACCCCCCACCCCCTGTAGCCATGCTGCTCCCCGCCCCTCCCCCCCTCCCCCCGCTCTTTCTCCTCACGCTGCTCCTTCTGCCTGGAATGTCTTTCCCAGCTTCTCTCCTGGTGGACTTCTCTCCCCAGCCCACGAAGCTCAGCTCATCTTCTCTGGCAAGCCCCTCCCTCCCCATCAGGCAGGAAAGCGTCCTCCCTGTGAGTCTCCAGCCCCTCACAGAGGGGAACAGCTGAATTCATGTTGGTATTGGCCAACGCTAGTTCCATATCTTTTTTAAAAAATATATTTTATTGATTTTTTTACAGAGAGGAAGGGAGAGAGATAGAGAGCTAGAAACGTCGATGAGAGAGAAACATCGACCAGCTGCCTCCTGCACACCCCCTACCGGGGATGTGCCCGCAACCAAGGTACATGCCCTTGACCGGAATCGAACCCGGGACCTTTCGGTCCGCAGACCGACGCTCTACCGCTGAGCCAAACCGGTTTCGGCTAGTTCCATATCTTAATTGGCTTATTCCAGTCCCTTATTTTTATATTTCTTTCCATCTAGAAATCCCCACTTATCAGGCAAGGGGGGATCCTGAGGGAGGGTGGGCACCAGCATTTGCTGAGGGTTTTGACAGCCCAGGCACCAAGGAGCCAGTGCTGGAGACAGCCCTGCTCCCCCTTGACCCCCCACCCCCACCCAGTGTGCCTCTCTGGTTTACATCACACTTCATGGGCCAGATCTAACACATACACACACACACACACACACACACACACACACACACACACACCTGTACACACACAGAGGCCGCCCAAGGCCACAAACGCCAATCCCGAGAAGAATGCATTGAACCAGCTCTGTGGCAGGTGTGGTGCTGGGTCTCCCACAAACAAGACCCCACTGGCCCCTCCCCCTTAGCTCGGGAGGCAGGGAGACTCCCGCTGACAAGGTCACAGAAGTGAGGCCGAAGGAGGGAGGGGGGATTTGAATCTGGGCCTGTTGGACACTAAACCGTGTTTCCAACCCCACACTGCTGCCTCCACAGCTCAGGACCACGTGGACCTATCAACAGTTACTCATTAATACACAGTAAGATTCCCTCTCCCCCTCTCCCTCATCTGCTGCCACCCGGTCCCTGCCCACCATCCCAGAGCCAGCTCTTGTCAAGGGGAGAGGGCAGCAAGGACACTACCCTCTGTGCCCCAGCCGTCCCAGGGTCCTGCTCGTCATGGGGGGGAGGAGGATGGAGCTGGTTATGGAGGCGGCTCGGGCCCCACGTTCCTCTCCTCCCGGTGACCTGTGCTCAGGGCATTGCACAGACAGAGGCGCGTTGACTGTAAACTGCTGGGAAAATGACTGCAAACCAGCCAGGACCGCCCCAACACCAAACACTCTGACAGCCCGCTCGGGGCTGGGCCGTGGAGGGGGCAGGGCTGGGGAGAGCCAGGCCCAATCCCCCAGGAACCTCCTCCCTCCTGCCTCCTCCCCTGGACACCCCCCAGCACAGCCACCCAAGGGGGAGGTGAGGAGGGGACTGAAGGTGGTGGGGGCTGCCCGGGGCCTAAAGCCCTAGATGCCTGGACCAGCAGGGCCTTTAGATGCATCCCTTCCCCCCCCCCCCATTCCTGACTCGTGTGCTGTACAAATGAGGAAACTGAGGCACCCAGAGGGAAGGGGCTCAACCAAAGTCTCCCAAGCAGTGAGAGGCAGAGGCCACGTTAGAACCCAGGCGCCTCTCCTTGTCTCCTTGGGCCTGTCTGGCCAGCTGTGTGACCTTGGAAATGCCGCACAACCTCTCTGAGCACTAAAGGCTTACACCTCCTGACATGCTCCTCCTACAGGGCTGTTGGAGGATCGATAACAGTAAGGGTTGGCAGCCATGCACCTGCATAGAAAGCCCTGCAGTTTACAGAACGTTCCTACATCCCATCTCTTCTCTGTTCATAATAACTCTGGAACTGGGAGAAACGGGAGTGGGGGGTTGGCTCCCTTCTGCATATGTGGGGAAATGACAGAGGTCACACAGAGAGTTTGGGACAGAGCGGGAACCAGCACCCGGGACTCCCACGCCAGTGCCCGCCCATCACTAAGTCGCTCACAGGCTGGGAGGGCACCGGAACTAAAGGCCGGGCTCTGACCATCCAGTGCAGAATGCAGGCCCGCCGGGCCGGTGGCCATCGCTCACTCACTTTGGTTCCCAGCACATGATGGCTGTGTGCTGGGTCTCACTGTCTCCTCAGGGGCCTATTCACGGCTCCAGATCCAGGGGGGGTTCTGATACATCCTTACGATAAGAGAGGGATGGATGGAGGGACAGATGACGGATGAGTGGAGAGAAAAGGGAGTGCACAGCGGGTGTACGAAAAGAAGATTGAAAGACGGGCATTATGCCTGGAACAGAGGCTCAGCCGTGCCCTCTGGCCCCAGCGAGCCTGCCCCCACCTCTGCCTACCTTGGGGTAGCACTGGCACATGCTCCAGATGACGCCCCCAATCACCATGACGCTGCCCATGGCGTAGAAGGTGCCGTAGACCTGGGGCCGGTCGTGGCTCATGAGGAAGGTGCCCAGGGCCAGCAGGAAGAGGCCCAGCACGATGAAGCCGATGCGGAAGGTCTTCTCGTCTGCCATGGCCCCCCCCGCCGGGCCGCGGGCCGTCCGCTGCCCGCTGAGGGGCGCCCGCGATCCTGTGTGGACACCACTCTCCTCGCACCCGGAGGATGAGCCTCGGGGGTCACTGCAAACCCGGACTAAGAGCTGCAGAGGGGGCAGGTCCCTCAGGTCCCACCGCGGCTCCTGGGCCACACGTTCTCCAGGCGACAGCTACGCTTCAGTGGGCCCGGCACCACCACCACCTTCACGCCGTCACCTTCCCTCGGCCCAGCTAGAGTGTGTGTGTGTGTGTGTGTGGCTCCGAGGGAGGGAGAAGCCAGGAGGGAGAGGGGTGGTTCCAGGAGCTGGGCCCCGGCCAGGGCTTTGACATCACCTCATTTGCCTGCGTGGGGCTGAGCTGGGTGGACGGGCGGCCCACACCGTCCAGTCCTGGGAAGGCGGGTCCGGGGCGCGGCACAAACACATCAGAAGGCCGCTGGGAGGCTCCAGGATCCCACAGGCTGGCACAGCAGAATCCTGAGGCATTCCGGACTCCTCAAGGTCATGTGCCCCTCTGAGGTTCAGGAACAATAGCCCATATTTACAGAGGGTGGCTGCGTGCGTGGCACTGTACTACACATGTTATACTAGCACGATACCCATCTAAGGGGAACCCCATGAGGCACAGACTTTCTGAGGACACCAATGCACAGACAAGTCACTTGCCAAGGTGACACAGCTAGAAAAGGCACAACAGCTGGGATGTGAACCCAGAGGCCATGCCCCTAGTCACCCTGGATACTCCCTAACTGTAGCAGGAAGGTTGAAAGTTCAGGATAGAGCGTCAGCCTGCAGACTGAAGGGTCCCAGGTTCAATTCCAGTCAAAGGCATGTACCTTGGTTGTGGGCACATCCCCTGTAGGGGGTGTGCAAGAGGCAGCTGATCGATGTTTCTCTCTCATCGATATTTCTAACTTTCTATCCCTCTCCCCTTCTCTTTGTAAAAAAATCAATAAAATATATATATATATTTTTTAAAAAGGCACATTGCCTGGGCTTGGGATTCAGGGTCCTCTACCCTGGGGCAGTGTGACTTTGATCAAGTTACTTCCATGTGCCTCGGTTTCCCTCCTCTGTAAAATGGGGATAGTGACAGCATCTCCCAGGACAGGGCTGTCTGCCAGCCTGGCCTCCCTGGGCTCCTCTGTGAGCTGCTCCCAGGAAGGCTCAGGTGCCTGGAGGCCGGGAGGGTGGGAATGGCTGACAGCAGCTCCCTTGCCTTCCGATCTAGGAAGAGGCCTTCCTTCTAAGAAGGACATTGTAATGGTGGGATTCCCGTTCTGGAGATAGGCTGGCGGGAGCATGAGGATTATAAGAAGACGTCTCTAGAAGAAAACGTCAGCTTGTCATTTGTACAGCGTGTGAGTGCTAATGTGGGATCGTTGCTTCTCTCTGGCACCCTGACTTAGTAGGCTGGGGATTTTCCTGTTTGCTGTCATCACCGTCCCCTTCTCCCCAGTAAGACCTGTGCTTCCAGACGCCGCACCCACAGTCACACCAGACCCTCTGCCTGCTGTTCTGCCCACACACACCGTTTCCAGCAGCAGCTTCTCTTTCATGGGCTCTGAGATCCCGGCGGGTTTGCAGCGAGGGCCCCCGGCCCAGAGGAGGCCCCTGTCACAGAGCTCAGGACAGCCTCCTGGTGAACGGTGCCAGGGGTCTCGGAGAAGGGCTGAGCGTCACCAGGTCAAGTCCAAAGATGGTGACTCCACTCTTGGCTTTAGTTTTTTAAATATCTGTTTTTATTGATTTTTAGAGAGAGGGGAAGGGAGAGGAATAGAGAGACAGAAACATCATTGACGGGCTGTCTTCTGCACACGCCACACTGGGGGTTGAGTCTGAAACCCAGGCATGTGCCCTGACCGGAACTGAACTAAATGACTTCTTGGTTCATGGGTCAGTGCTCAACCACTGAGCAACACTAGCCTGGCTTGGCTTTAGTTTTGCCACCTGAGTGAGGACTGAGGGTGGTATCAGGGCCACCTCCCTGGTACTGTGCAGGACTTAATGGAGGAGAAAATGCTTTGAAATCTGTGCTTATCAGAAGGGCAGGAGCCCCCAAAGAAACACTATTGTCATGGTCTTACAGAGAGGACCAGAGATGGGAAGCAGCGCCTGCCCCAGGTCCAGGGGGCCCAGCCTGCGCTCTCTGGTCCTGGGGAGGGAACAGATCTCTGTGGTCCCTGTCCAGCGGGAGCCTCTCGCGCCCCCTTGTGGCGGTGTAGCATGCGCTCGGCAAGGCACTTGCGCACCCTTTGGGTCATGCCCGTCCTTCCGCCCGCTGGGTGGAGGGGAGCAAGAGGCCGGGGAGGAGAGGGACTGGCCAAGATCTCCCCAAACTGAGACTGTGGCTGAGCAGGGACTGGGACCCACACCCCCAAACCCAATATAGATGGATCCGGCCTTGACCATTCCTGAGGCCCCTCAGTCACCAGAGCACTCTCCTCCTCTCCCCACTTCTCCTTTCCTCTCTATGACCCAGATTCTTTTCTCCTTTTTATCTCCTCTTTTAAAACAATTTAAATGTGAGGAGTAAGAAGCTTTGGGCCAAGGAGGCGCTCAGCTAACTGGGTCTAATCTAACCTCTTCCACAGAGCCGATAACAGGTGTGCCTGGTGCTCTGACCCTGCTGGGTTACCTACCCCTGGTTCCCATTCCCCCTCCTGTGGCCTCTGACCTTCACCTCCCTCCCCTGCAAAGTGAGGGGCAGAGGTTGAGGAGTCTGTCCTCTTCCAGCAGGGGGCGCGCTAACCACTGTTTTCTTCCTGTCTGTGGAATTTAAGATCCTCACAATAGCCTCAGAAGCAGGGAGGGGAAAGATCACACCCATTTGACAGATGCGGAGACTGAGGTTCAGGGAGGCAAGGTGAGCGCCCCAAGGACTCAGAACCTGTCGATAGTAGAGTCAGGATTCGAACCAATCCCCTCAGTGTCTTGCTGAGCCTCTGCTATGTGCAGGACACTCGGAGGCATGAGGCACTCGGATACACATGGGATTTCAGAGAGGGATGGCACTCGGTCCTTCCTTCTGGGATAAAATATGGTCCAACCTGTGCACCGAGGGGGGTTGGGGGTTGGGGCGAGGAATGGAAAGTCACAGAAGGGATCCTTGAGGAGTCAGCTGGAGTTCTGTCAGGCCAATCAAAGCAGTTCAGACAGAGACCGGCATGTACAAAAGCCCAGAGCGAGCAAGCGCTGACCAGGGCTGGAGATGCAACTCTAAATGCTATGCACACACCTGCCCCTGCGCTGCAGGCTCCGCCCCTCCCTCCCAGACCTACTCCTCCCAGGTCAACTCCATCCTTCTAGTTCTCCGTGCCAGTGCCTACATACCCTGGCTCTATCCTCCCCTCCCCTCTCACACCTACATCACTTCTCTCCCCCCACTCCTGCTCGTCAGCGTGGTCTGAGCCCTCGCACCGCTGCCCCCCTAAGTGCTCTCTGCTTTTACCCTTGCCCCCTAAGTCTCTTTCCAATCCAAATGCCAGAGCAACTTTGTCACTCTTGCCCAGAACCCTGGAATGACTTTCTGTCTTACCAAAGCCGAAGAGCTCCAAATGGCCTAGAGGAGCTTAGACAACTGGCCCATGTCACCCACCCCTCACCCCTCTGAACTCACCTTCTGCCATGCCTCCCCTTCCTCCCTCCCTCCCGCCACCCTGGCTCCGTGCTCCCCGTGGAACACACAGGCACCCTAGAAAAGGTAAACTGCGTTTGGTTCCTGCTGCCTGCAATGCTCTTCCTCCAGATATGTGACGGCCCCCTCCCTCACCTCCTTCAGGTCTTTATCCAAATGTCAGCTTTCCGGTGAGATCCTCCCTGGGGTGATATCACTACTTCCCCCCGGTGCTCCCTGTCCTCCCCAGCTGTCCTGTTCTCTGTAGTACCCTTTGCCATTATACATGCTCTATACATCGTTTATTTATCTTGTCTCTTGTCTGTCTTCTCAACTAGAACCGGAGTGCCCCGGTGGGGACTTTGTTCACTGCAGCATCCTCAGGGGCTGGAGCAGGGCAGGCTCTGGATTGGCGTTGGGGAATGGAGGGTGGTGTCAGTTCCGGAGGAGAGGGCTGCTGGAGAGGACACACAGGCTGAAACCTCCTGGGGTCATGCTAAGGTTTCCAACGTCTCTCAGGAGACAACAGAGAGCCTCTAAAGCGGTGTGCAGCGGAATGACAGATCGGATTTTAATTTTACGACCGTCCTCTGGTTTTGAGGTCAGGTCAGAAGCAGCAAGAAGAGACGGTGGCAATGAGGGGCGAGTGCCAGGCTCTAGCAGAACCCTGGGGGACAGGCCTGCAGGGAACGGTGTTTAGAATTGGTTGCTGGGGAGGAGGGGGAGCTGTGGAAACATACAGCTGGGAAATTTCTGACTGCTTTGGGGTGCAGAGCTGCAGGGCTCAGGCTCCCCGGCCAACCGGAAGGATAAGCTGAGGGAAAGTGGGGGACAGGCCTAAGCTCGGAGGGTCCCCGACATCCCAGGCCTGGTGGCAGGCACCAGATGTGGCCTCTGAGAAATGAAGACGCCAACAGCCAGGCCCGGGAAGAAAGAAACCAGGAAGCAAGCCGGTGCCTACCGAGGGCTGAGGAATGGCAGGCCCGGCCTCACATGGCTTCTGCACCCCGTGCCCTGCCTGCCAGGGGGCACAAGGGTCCCCAGGTGGCCACTGCAGCTCGGAAGGGTCGGTCGGTCGGGTGGCTTGCCTGACAGGAGCCTGGCTCCATGGCTCTGACTCATCCTCCAAAGTGCTGGTGACCTTGAGCAAGTCACTGCCCCGGCTGGGGCCTCTCACAGATCGGTTGATACAGAGAGAAAAGCAGAAAAGGGTTTCCAGTCTTCTAGCCCACCCAGCCCTCCAGCTCCCACAGGGCAAAGGAGGTGCCTCCTGGCCAACCTGCAACTCATTAACTCACCCGCCTTGGGGAGAGGCCTCGCTTGGAGGTAGGAGGTGGGCTGGGCTCTGCTTCCCAGCGGGGAGCCCATTAACTCTTTAGGAATTTCAGGGTGAGAGAGGGAGGAGGGGGATCAATCCCCACCCACATCCTCAGGATGCTTATGATGTGTGTGTGTGTGTGTGTGTGTGTGTGTGAGAGAGAGAGAGAGAGAGAGAGAGAGAGAGAGAGAGAGAGAGAGAGAGAGGGAAGCTCAAGCTCTGGCTTTGCCTTTATTCTCTGTGACTTTCCTCCCTGAGGCTCAGTCTCCAGGCCTGCTAGATGGGAACCCCACCTGCAGCAGAGCAGGCTTGAGGATGTAAAACCAGGGCAGAGGGCGGCCCAGCATACAGTATGCCCTCGGTAAAAGTTCAGCTGAGCCCCAGGACTCTGAGTCCCTGCTTGCTGTGTGACCCCGGAAAGGTTACTTAACCTCTCTAAGCAGGTTTGCTCCTCTGAGAATGGGCTGGAACAGAGATGTAGGGATGGATAATGTAGCTGGACAGGAGGAAAGCAGGAGAGGGAACCGGCTCCCTTCCCGGGAGATATGGGAGCAGAAGCTGAATGTGCTTCTGCTGGAGGGGGTGGGGCTTACCTCTGTGAACAACTCTGACTATCAGCATGGACTCCAGGGACACTGCCCCTGGGCTGAGAAAGCCGCATCTATCACATGCCTTAGCCTTGAGCTGCAGCCTCAATGTCAGCAGCTGTCATCTCATTTAATCTCCTTAGCTGAGCTCTCTGAGGCAGAGGGTGATGCCACTGTAATTCCCAATTCCCATTTTATGGGTGAGCACACGGAGGCAGAAAGAGGGACAGTCACGTGTCTAAGGTCACCATGGTGGAACCAGCACAGTGTTCTGAATGCAGAGTCCACATCCTTCTGGTTATGAGCTCAGTGTGACCTTGGCCAGTCCTGGCTCTGCCTCAGGGCCCCCCTTTTCTCATCCGCACAATGAACTCTCCCGCCAGCTCTCCCTGCCAGCGGGAGGAGTGCCCCCAGGGAGGCAGCCCCACACCCATCGCCTGGAGCAGAAGAACCACCCGCCGGGCCCAGGCAGCCCACAGAGCCCGGAGAGATGAGAAAATGGATTCACACTAAGCACTTGTTACACAGCCACAGAATAAAACAGCCCTGAGAGCCCAGTGCCCGTGGAGGGCCTGCTGTGAGCCAGGCCCCGCGGCAGGCACTGCGAGAAGCTCATGCACTGTCTCTGGACTCAGGGCCTGTGAGGGGCCTTTCTTGTCCTCCCACTGTGGCCTGGACCAGCTAGCATTGTCTCTCCGGGGACGGCAGCAGCGGCAGGGATGACACTCTCGTAGCTGGGCGGAGGCGAGGCGGGCGGGCCCCCAAGCAGGGCAGCCCCCGAGGCGCTGCATGGCGGGTCTTCCTCCGTGGGGTACGCGGGTGGTGCCGGGGGCCCCTCCACCAGCGGGCAGCGCACGGCCTCCTCATAAGTGGGGATGGGCACCAGCTCTGGGGTCCTAGAGGGACAGGAGAACAGAGGCTGTTAGCAGGGGCAGGGGGAACCCACCGGGTGTCGGAGAGAGATGGAGGGCCCTGCCTTAGTCAAACTCTTTGCGGGTCCCCCGGGACCCCATAGAGCTTAGCATGAGCTTTCCTGCCAACCTCAGCTGTCCGTCCCACCCGCCCTGCCCTCCCCCACATGCTCACAGGCCTCCGCGGCTCTCTCTGTAGAGAGAGACCTCACCCGCTTCATCCTATCCTGTTGCTGGTCCCCACTTGTCCCCTGAGACTCCCTTGGAAAGCTTTCCTGGCTGCCAGCTCCCCCAGCAAAGCTCCCAGAGTGCTCTGGGCTCCCACAGTGTTCTGCTGCCACACAGACCCCACCTGGTTGTCCTCTGGGGCAGGGACTGACGTTGGGGGTCATGGAGCTGAGGGCAGATGCTGGGGTTGGCGGGGGAGGGGGGGGGTGTTTGTTGAAAGATTGAATGATGGTGCACAGGCAGAAGGGCTCCCGGCTTACTGTCATACCTCTTTTTTAAAACTTACTTTTATTGATTTCAGAGAAGAAGGGAGAGGGAGAGAGAGAGACACACACATCAATGATGAGAGAGAATTATTGATCGGCTGCCTCCTGCATGCCCCCTACTGATCAAGCCCCACAACCTGGGCATATGTCCTGACTGGGAATCAAACCAATGACTTCTTGGTTTCTGGGTCGCCGCTCAACCACTGAGCCACGCCCGATCGGGCTGTCATCTCTCTCACAAGAGCCAGAGCCGTGGACGCTCCGAGCAGGATGGGAGACCTCAGCTCTCCTGCCCATCTGGATGCCGGAGGCCCTGATGTGGTCCGTCCGCCAAGGGTGTACCTCTGCTTGTCTGCCCCGGGCATACAGTCAGCCACGCCTGTCTCTGAGCAGCCTGGCTTTCTGAAACTGGCCTCCGGCTCCCTGAAATGAACCACCGGGCAGGGACGTGAGGCACGAACCAGGTCCCGAGGCTCCTCCATCCAGGCTCTGCAGCTGGACTCCAAGAACAGACCCAGCTCTCAGGGGGTTATCTGTGGGGAGTCCCTTTCCCTCCCCCCTTAGGGCTCTGTGGGGTGGGAGTGTCTGCCCGAGGCCTGCTTCTGCTCTGGGGGCGATACTGTCAGACACAGGGGTTCCCTAAGTGATCCTGGAAGTCCCTTCTCACCGCAGTCACTCGAGGCCTGGTTGCGAGTCTGCGCACTGGCTGGTTCAACTCCCTGTTCTGCCACACTCCTGGTGGGCGACCAGGCTCAGGAACGCCGTTAATCCGAGCCTCAGTTTCCCCTCTGTGAATGGGGTCAATGACGGCCCCTCCCCCACAGAACTGTGTGCTGGTTAAATGAGATAATCAGGGCTGCTCAGCACACGCTCTGTAAATGGCCGCCAGCCACCAAGTCTCAAAGGTCTCCTTGGGGAAGGGGCGTGGGGAGCAAAGCTCACCCCAGATCTCCCGCAGAAAGGCTGTCCCTCGCCCAGGGTCACCAGTTTGCAGCTGGTGGGGAAGAGCACTGGGTGGGGAATCCCAGCTTTGGCTCCTGGCTGGTGCCCTCCATCACACTGCCTGCTCCATGGCCTGTCTGTGGCTGGAGCAGCAAGCCTGCCTCCCAGTGGGCCGCTCTGAGGGCTGCGCTGGGTCACCAGTTTGCAGCTGGTGGAGTGGCGACGGCAGAGGCTGGCCCAGAGAACAGAGAGGAAGTGGAGGGGACTAGGGGTTAGGAGGTGCCAAGCTGGGACCTGCCGATGCCCCTCATGTGAGCACCCATCATCCGCTGGGGCCATGGCGTGTCTCTGGCAACGTGTCTTCTCCGCCCAAGCCCAACGCAGCCCTCAGAGCGGGGGGCAGGCTTGCTGCTCCAGCCACAGACAGGCCATGGAGCAGGCAGTGTGATGGAGGGCACCAGCCGGGAGCCAAAGCTGGGATTCCCCACTCAGTGCTCCTCCAAACTTCTCTCCCAGGCCCTCCTCCTCTGAGCCAGCCCAGGAGCCTGGCAGCCGAGGAAGCTAATAAGAGACCTCATCCTACTCTGCACTCCCAGCATCCTTTGCAGGGGAGGGCAGGCGAAGATCATTGCTCCTGGAGGCAGGCAAACCAGGTTCTATTGCTGTGTGGCCAAGGCTGTGTTCACAACCCTCTCGGAGCCTCTTTCTCCTTGTCGGTAAAATGGGGGTAACGATTGTCATTTTATAGATTCAAGGCAGAGAAAAATGGAAAAAGCTTTGACAACACTCAGAAAAAAAGGAGGCAAGAAGGCTTCCAGCCTCTCCTGCCTTGGTCACTTCTCAGCCACACCTCTGCCTAATCTCTCCAAACCTCAGCTTTCTCATCTGTAAAATGGGCCTAACCCTTCCATGTACCTCATAAGCTGCTCCACTTATGAGCAGTTGAGGCTCAGATCAGTTAGTGGGCATAGAGAGCATCCACTGTAAAACTGGAAAGCATCCTAATGGCAGCAAAAGATAATGTGTGCACGAACTTTAAACTGTACGCACTTCCCCACCTGTCATCTCATCTGAACCTAACCACAATCCTGGGGAAAGGCTCTGTCACCTGCGGCTGACAGATGAGGAATCAGACACGGCTCAGAGAGCCTAAGTAACATGCCCAAGGACACACAGCTTATCAAAAAAAAAAAAGAGCAGAGACTGAAACACTCCTGTCTGAATAGGACCATGCATTTTCTGCTGTGCTCACTGAGGGTGGTGTTCCTGGGGTGCGTCCTGTCTAGCCACCCTCTTCAGGGGCTCACACATAAGATGGGAGCCCCTAGAGGGCAGGGGTTTTGTCCAGTGTGGCGCTGTCAAAGGACCCACCACACAGCACTCGGTAAATGTTGTTAAATGTGTGAAAGAACAAGTAGATAAGTAAATGGAGAATGAGGTCCGAGGGGGAAACACCTGGCTAAGCCATCACCCAGAAGGCCTCTCTCTGGGTTTATCTTCGGAGAGTGAGGTGCCTGGGACAGGAGCAGTAGAGTGACCTCCCCCTGGGGCCAGATGCTGGTCTCCCAGGCGGCAGGGCTGGGCTGGGTCAGCCCCAGGGACAGGGCACGAACAGCAGCAGCCTCCCTGACCTCCAGCACCCAGTGCTGAATCTAAGACGGGTCTCCAACCCTGGAGCACTCCGCGGCCTCCTGGGAGGGCCTCCTCCCTGGCCCGGCAGGGAGGGAAGGCTGGTGGCCCCACCTACAGCTGTGGCCAGGCCCTGTTGGGTCAACATGGCTGTGTGTACAGACAACACCCACCCCTACACACAGGCCACCCTGGGCGGGGAGGGCCAGCTCTGGGCCAGGGGGCCCTGAGGCCTGGCCTGGTTCCAGCTGACCACTAACTTGTGGTGTGACCAGTCACCGGTCTCTCTGCAACTGGGTCCTGACCCACAAAGTGAAGAGTTTGGCTGGAGAGTCCCCAAGGCCCTGCCTTCTAACAGTGGGGTCACACCAAGGCCCAGCCATTGGGCTAAGTGGCCTCTGTTGAATACTCTATTGTCTCTGACCTCAAGGATTCACAAGCCAGCAGTGGAATAACCTGTTACATTCCTTAACTCAGCATGCATCCTCCTCCCTTTTTTAAAAAAAAAATATATTTTTTATTGATTTTAGAGAGGAAGGGAGAGGGAAAGAGAGAGAGAAAAACATCAATGATGAGAGAGAATCATTGACCGGCTGCCTCCTGCATGCCTCACACTACCGTGTTTCCCCGAAAATAAGACATCCTCCGAAAATAAGACCTAGCGCATGGAAAGATAAGACATCCCCTGAAAATAAGACCTAGCGCAACTTTGGGAGAAAAAAATTAATATAAGACACTGTCTTATTTTCGGGGAAACAGGGTAGGGATTGAGCCCGCAACCCGGGGATATGCCCTGACCAGGAATCAAACGGTGACCTCCTGGTTCATAGGTCGACACTCAACCACTGAGCCATGTCGGCCGGACAGGGCGCCAGTTCTTGTCTTGCAGGGGAAAGAGGGCTGAGAAGATGTACGTAGGCCCCTGACATGTGGGTACACCCAATACTTGGTCAAATGAATAAACACATAATAAGTGCAAGCATAATTCACTTACTCAACAAAGCAAAAATTGGCTCTTGGTATTGGTGATGTAAAGCATAGATACACATACAGAACATAAACACATATATAATGTAACTGTGGCATTTAAACTTTACAGGGGAGGATTGAGAAAAAAAAATGCCCAAAGAGCCTCCTAAGAGGGAGTAAAAATGAAAATGAAGCTTGAGAAATGTTGTCTATTGCAAGATGTTTGTCTCTGCCCCCCACTCCGCTGAGCCTTTGTACATGCTACTCTGCCTGCCTAACCGCCTCTCGCCACCTTCGCCTCTTGAGGTCAGGTTGACATTTACTGCACCTACTGCACGCCAGGCACTGGGCTAAGTTCTACATACACATCATCTCATTTCATTCTCCCTGTGTCCCCTGAGCCAGGGGATGGGTGACAGCACAGACTCTGGTCCGAGTCCTGGCCCTGACATACACTACCTGGGTGTCCTTGGGCAAGTTACTTAGTACAGTGGTCGGCAAACTCATTAGTCAACAGAGCCAAATAGCAACAGTACAACGATTGAAATTTCTTTGTGAGAGCCAAATTTTTTAAACTTAAACTATATAGGTAGGTACATTGTTATTAACTTAATTAGGGTACATGGTATTCTGTGGAAGAGCCACACTCAAGGGGCCAAAGGGCTGCATGTGGCTCTCAAGCCACAGTTTGCCAACCACTGACTTAGTGACATCGTGGTGCCTCCGTTTCCTCGTCTATAAATGGAGCAAATAACCGTACCTACTTCAGTGGACTGCTATAAGGATTAAAAGAGTAAATATATGAAGAAGCACATAGAACAGTGTCTGGCCCACGGTCAGTACTACACAGGTGTTTGCTATTATTGCTGCTGTTATTATTCCTGTTTTATTTCAGACGAGGCTGAGGCTCAGTGGGGTTGCATGATCTATAATACTTGAAGCCCTACTGCTAGCTAGTAGAACCAAGAGAGGGTCCTAGTCAGTCTGACGCCTGCGCCTGGGCTCTTAACCACTGTGCTGCTCTGCCCCACACCATGCGGAGCTCAGCTTTCCACCTCTTCCAGGAAGCCTTCCTGGATTTCCCCATATCTCTACAGGACTGTGTCTATGCCTCTCTCACAGCTCTACCCCATGGGGAGGCCACTCTACCTCTGTCATGGGGCTTTAAACTCTTTCCTAGGATTGTGCTGATCAGCCTTCAGATCCCCAAGGCACGGACAAATGCCTGAGGAGGAACCCCATGAGAGTTTGCTGAGCGAATGCATGATGACGGAATGGTGGGTGCCCCACCTATGGCCCCAGCCTGCAGCCCAACCCCGCCACTCCCCACGAACCTGCAGCTCTCCTTCTCCGACGGCTCCACCGTGAGGTAGTACAGGTCTCTGGAGAGGTGATACGGGTCACGTCGGGGTGACCCCCAGGCATGGGCCTTGATGGACCACAGCAGGCCCAGGAGCAGCAGCAAGCCGCCTGCCCCGAAGCAGAAGAAGCTGATGGACCTGAGCAGGGGCCTGGGGGCCTCGGGCACAGGGTGCCCAGTGGGTGGGGCCGGCTGGCTGGGCTGAACGCCCTTATCATCCCCTTCGCTCCACCACGCGAAGCAGAGCGTCCCGGCTATCAGGAACACGGTGCCGCAGACCGACAGGCAGTAGCGGAGGGTGGAGGCCACTCGGCCCCTGTCACAGCTCTGGACATGCAGAGAGAAAGGAGAGAAAAAAGAAAAAGAAAAAAAAAACCGGCATGTGAGCAGCCTGCCAAGTACTGGGAGCCTGGGTTTGAGTTCTCCTCCGCCTGAGCTCACTGGGCAACCCTGGAGAGGTCATCTGAGGGCGCTGTGCCCCAGTGTCCTCATCTGTGTAATGGAGATGATGCTCCTAGCTTTGGTTGAAGGTCACAGTGGAGGTGTCTGAAGCTGCTAGCGCCAGCCTGGGATCGAGGAGGAGTTCAGTGAGGGTGGCCATGTTTGCTCTGAGCTTCCCCCCCCCCCCGCCCCCCAGGCCTCAGAGGCCTCCTCTGCCCAGTGGGTATAAGACTCCACCGGCTGGAGGGAGAAGAGCAAACACCTCTTGGGGCCATCGGGCCTGCCAGGGTCGGGCTGGCTGGTGACACGTTCCTCACTTCACCCAGTCACAATGCCGAGGGGTCGACAGCGCCCCCTCCGTCTGACAGAGGAAGACACGAAAGGCAGGACAGGAAAAGGAGCAGGTGTGAAGGAGGGCGCGGAGATGTCCGAAGGTAAAATGCATGATCTGAAGCAAAACTGTGCACAAAAAATGTCCACTGTGGCCTTATTTATAATGATCCTAACTTAGAAAGAGCCAACATGCCCAACTCTAGGGAAATAAATGGTGGGTAAATCATGGCACAACCTCTGGACTATTAATGACTTCTTTTTTTAAAAAAAAAAAAATCAAGCTCAGCACAAATGTTTAACAACAGGAGGGAAATGCTTTTGATATCTTACTTTTTTTTCAACTTAGAATACCTACTTACCCCTATAGTGTTATCTCAACTGGGTAAAGAACAACAAAAACACTGGGAGGAAGCCTGGCCAGACAGGAAGGGGCTAACACGTGTGTGTGTGTGTGTGTGTGTGTGTGCGCGTGTGTGTGTGTGCGCGCGTGTGTGTATGTGTGTGTGTGTGTGTGTGTGTGTGTGTGGTCCCCAAAGGCGTTGCACATGCTGTTCTCTTCCTGGTAACTGTCCATTACCTCCCCTCAAAGCTCAGCTCAGCCCCACCCACGAAATCTTTAAATATCCAATCCCCTCGGCCTTGTTGGACCACAGTACTTACCTGCGATTAACTTCTCCTTCGCTGTCCATACTGGCCCCGTTCGCTGCTCTACCCCCCAAGGCCTAGCACATAATAGCTGCTAAATAAAGGCTTGTTAAAGAAATTCCCTTCAGTGAGGGGGAAAGTGTCGCTGGCCAAATATTAGTTGTGTGAAAAGCCTGCTCACAGCTGGAAGAGTGGGTGAGGGAGGATCCCAGAGGATCCCAGCAGCTCCAGTGCCAGCCGCGAAGCAGAGGCCTGACTCTGGTCCCTACACCGCAGCTCCCGGCTGTGTCCTGGGCTGAGCCTCCCACTGCTCTGGGCCTGCTGCCTCATCCGGACACGGAGCAGGTGCTCCAGCAGGCTGCTGGGAGAGCTCAGTGTGGTTCCATCTCCCCTCCCAAACGCTGAGCCAGAGGAGCAGGGAACTCACAGACCTCAGAGAGACTTCAATGGCCAGAAACACCTCCCAGCCAGACGTGGCACATCAGAGCCAGGCCCTGGGGAGCTGCTGTTCAGAGGCCTTCTCCTAGGGGAGCAGAGCGGGGTGCACAATGTTCCAGATACAGTCGGTGAAGCTTCAGGTTTCAAAAGGGCATGTTCCCACCAGAGGGTGGAGGGAGGGGTGGAAAGGGGAAGGGGCTTAAGGAGTACAAACTTCCTGTTATAACCTAAGTCACGGGGATAGAAAGTACCGCATAGGGAAGAGAGTCAATAACATGGCAATAAACTATGTCTGGCGGCAGATAGTTACTAGATTGATTTTGGTGCTCACTCTGTAAGGCAGCGCTTCCCAACCTTCTCTCATGATGAGAATCACCTGGTGGAGTTGTTAAAACACAGATTCCTGAATCCCAACTAAGAAGTGCTAAACTAGAATTTTTGAGAACATATAGGTAAAATTGCATACCTAACTTAGTGCTCTGTATATAAAATCTGTCTTAGAGCACTAGTTAAGTATACAATTTTACCTATATGTTCCCAAAAATTCTAGTTTAGCACTTCGTAGTTCGGATTCAGGAATCTGTGGTTTAACAACTCCACCAGGTGATTCTCATCATGAGAGAAGGTTGGGAAACACTGCTGTAAGGTATATAAATGTTGAATAACGATGTTGTACACCTGAAACTAATATAATACTGTATGTCAATTATAATAGAAAATAAATTTAAAATTTTTTAAGAGTATGTTTCCAAATGTGTTTTAAAGTGTATGTGTGGCCATAACCGGTTTGGCTCAGTGAATAGGCCTTCAGATTGAGAGGTCCCAGGTTCAATTCCGGTCAAGGGCATGTACATTGGTTGCGGGCACATCCCCTGTCAGGGAGGGGGGGGTGTGTGTACAAGAGGCAGCTGATCGATGATTCTCTCTCATCGATGTTTCTAACTCTCTATCCCTCTAGCTTCCTCTCTGTAAAAAAAATCAATAAAAATAAAAAAATAATTAAAAAGCCGAAAGGAAACATTTCTTTAAAAAAATAAAATAAAATGTATGTGTGGTGCCCTGGCCGTGTGGCTCAGTTGGCTGGAGCATCGTCCCACATACCACAAGGTTGCAGGTTTGATTCCAGTCAGGGCACACACCTAGGTTGAGGGCTCACTCCCTGGTCAGGGTGCATACAGGAGGCAACCAATCAATGTTTCTCTGTCACACTGATATCTCTCTCTTTCTCTTTCTCATCAATTAAAAAAATTAATAAATAAATTATATTAAATTAAGTGTGTGTGTCTAAAAAATAAATCCACCCATCTTATCAATAAGAGAATGTGTATGGTCCAACCAATGTGGCTCAGGGGTTGAGTGTCAGCCTATGAACCAGAAGGTCACTGTTTGATTCCTGGTCAGGGCACATGCCCTGGTTGCGGGCTCCGTCCCCAATGGAGGTGGGTGTACAGGAGGCAGCTGATCAATGATTCTTTCTCATCATTGATGTTTCTATCTCTCTCTCCCTGTCCCTTCCTTTCCGAAATCAATAAAAAAAAAATTTTTTTTAAGTGTGTGGGTGTATGTGTGTGCATGCACATGTGGGAGAGAGAATCTATACATGTAATGATAGAATCTAAAATATACTCCAATCCCTCTGGGCCATTTGCAAATTACCTGCATTTCTCTGCCCGTGAATCTGTCTTTGGGGCAAGTGCCTTCTGTTTCCAGCTCAGGGGGAAGAAAAGAACCTGACTACCCTCCCCCCAAAGTCAGACAGCAAGGAGAGACTGTCAAGAGAAAAAGCTGGAGAGACCAACTTGAAAAAAAAACACACCAAAACAGCAAATCCATCACCATAAGCCCTGGGCTGTATCTATAGCACTTGACAGTTGCCCTTCAAACCCAGCATCTCATCTGACCCCTCGCAACAGGGCAGGGAAAGAAATTCCTGTTTTGCAAATGACACAGGAGCCAGACAGGTGAGAGACTTTGCCCACACCCAGATACAACGAAGTTTCTCAACACCTGAAGAACTCACGCCTGCACTGGTAACTCACGATGCTCTTTCCTGTGGGAAGAGGAGGGAACCACCGAGGGGGTAACAATGCAAAGCAGAGATGAGCGTTCAGCCTGCTCCGCAGAGATGAGCATGATCCCCATGTGCATGTTTCCTTTCCATTCTCCCTGGGCCTACATACACAATGGTGATGACAGCCGGTGTGTGCTGGGCATTTCCATGGGCTGGACATCACACCAAGCACTTTACTGGGATCCCATCACGTGACCCTCAGAGCAGCAACATGTTCTGAGGACATGGGCCTAGAAAACTGTCAGTCTGTCCGAGGTCAGTGTCAAGCTTGGACCCAGGTCTAGTCTGACTCAAATTCCTGGATGTGCACAGCTTAGATCTATCTGAATGTTTAAGCATAGGAAGGTGAGACCTTGCTGTGAAGAGATGTATCTGTAAGTCTTTTTTTAAAAATATATATTTTATTAATTTTTTACAGAGAGGAAGAGAGAGGGATAGAGAGCTAGAAACATCGATGAGAGAGAAACATCGACCAGCTGCCTCCTGCACACCCCCTACTGGGGATGTGCATGCAACCAATGTACATGCCCTTGACCGGAATCGATCCTGGGACCTTTCAGTCCGCAGACTGACACTCTATCCACTGAGTCATACCAGTTTGGGCATGTCCTGTAAGACGTTAGTACAGGCCCTTCTCACGCTCTAGAAGGCACTGTCCTCCTCAGACAAGCCCATGCAATTGCCCTTAGCATGCTCTCACTGGTGAGGGCACCTCCCTCTGTGCGGGTCTCCTTCCTTCCATGTGGATCCCCGTCAGCAGGCAGGACACAGGCTCCCTGCCATTCCAGGATGGAGGGTGCCAGTGTCCACTGGGGGAAGGACAGCCTGGCCTGTTGCTGTGTGGTTTTCATTATGTACAGATCGGAGCTCTGGCTGATTATCAGCAGCAGGTGTCCCGGCCCAAGGTTCTCCTGACCTGTTTCAGAGGTGCCTTCTGACAGCTTACTCACCTTGAGGCAGGACAGTAAGAAGCTAGGAAGATTCCTTGGCAAGTAGAATAGGGAACCTGAGGCAGGTAGCTGAACGCACTGGCTGAGCAACTTACAGCCAGATGCAAAAGGTCACCTCCCTAGAGATAGCATGTAGGTCTCAGTAGTATTCCAAATTCAGGCCCAGAAAAGCAGCAACGTTTGGTGGGCAACTCCTGGACCAGCTGTAATGACTAATGACCCTGCCCTGGTGCTGACCAATCGGTAGAGACCACAACCCTAAAAGGTTGTAATCTCCTCTGAGACCGCCCTTAAATTCCCAGCCTTTAAAAACCCTCAAAACATGCCCTAGCCGGTTTGGCTCAGTGGATAGAGCGTCGGCCTGCGGACTCAATGGTCCCAGGTTGGATTCCGGTCAAGGGCAAATGCCATGGTTGTGGGCTCGATCCCCAGTGGGGGACTTGCAGGAGGCAGCCGATCCATGAGTCTCTCTCATCATGGATGTTTCTATCTCTCTCCCTCTTCCTTCCTCTCTGAAATCAATAAAAATCTTTTAAAAATATAGAAACTATAGCATTTTAAAAATAAATAAATACCCTCAAAACAAAGGACCCAGCAGGTCCCCCCCTCCCTGGAATAAGCTCCCGCCATCTCCTTCCCTCTTCTTCCCCTATCGGAGTGCATCCCCTAACTTCTAAGGGTCCCCATGAGATTTGCAACCTGTCTCCACGGCCCCATTCTCCTGGACTTTGCAGTGAGCAAAAGCAGCCCCGCCCAGGCCCTCCTGTTGCTTCTTCTATCTGAAGCCCTTCCTTGTCTCCCTGTCCACAGCTCTAATCAAGTACTCTCAATCACCTGCACTCCTGTTGCGCAATCTTTCCTGCACAAAGTCAAGAACCCACACCCTGCCGGGCTAGTGTAGCTCAGTGGTTGAGCCTCGAACTATAAATCAGGAGGTCATGGTTCGATTCCGGGTCAGGGCACATGCCCAGGTGGCAGGCTCTATCCCCAGAAGTGGGCGTGCAGGAGGCAGCTGATCAATGATGAGTGATTATCTCTCATCATTAATTTTTTTTTTCTCTCTCTCTTCCTCTCCTTTCCTCTCTGAAATCAATAAAAGTGTATTTTAAAACACACACACACACACACACACACACACACACAGACACTCTGCTGGCCAGCTCTAGGCAGACCAGCTAAGGGCCAGGTAACAAACTCTCACACCTGTGCACACTTTACCCTGCTGGGGGAGGAAGAAGGAACTCCCTGCCCTGGAGGGAATAACCCAACCCCAGAGAAGCACTGGTCCCCCGCACTCAGCCTGCCAGGATGGCGCCCTCCTTCACCGCCCTCTCCTCCCTCACCTCCCTCCCCCTCCCCCACACAAACACATCCCAACTCCTGCCACCAGGGGGCCCCTACACCTGTTGCTCTCCCAGGCTGGGGAGCCCTCGGTCCCCATCCAGGGCCCTCATTTCACAGCCCCACCTCTTCAAGACCCTGCCCAATGCCGCCTCTTCCCAAAGTCTTCCCAAAGGCAGCTGCCACCTTCGCCTGCCTCCCGCCAGCCACAGGAGGCCTTTCCTTGCATCTGATGGATGGCCCCGCTGACTACGGCCATTCCCTCAGGCAGCCCAGCGTCTCTGAGCTCACATCCCTACCTCCCAGGGAGGAGTACGTTGTGAAGATGAGGTGACAAGGTGGCAAGCTGTACGTGAAGCTCGGTGACGCCAAGGGAGCCGGACAGAGAACGGCCCTGCTCTGACCCTGGGCAGGACGCCTGGCTCCTCCACGCCTCCCTCCCCTCCTCTGTGACATGGACGCAGACACACCGCGGTGCCCTGCTGCCCACCAGGGACCGTTCGGTGCCGGTTTGCCGTAAAGAACGGAACCCTGCTGTCTAAGCTAGAAGTGGCCATATCTTAAGGTGACCAGACGTCCCGCTTTTGGCGGGACAGTCCCGATTTCCAACAATTTGTCCCGCGGCGTTTTAAAAAAGTCCCCATTTGCCGAAACTGGTTTGGCTCAGTGGATAGAGCGCCGGCCTGCGAACTGAAAGGTCCCAGGTTCGATTCCGGTCAAGGGCATGTATCTTGGTTGGGAACACATCCCCAGTAGGGGGTGTGCAAGAGGCAGCTGATGGATGTTTCTCTCTCATCGATATTTCTAATTCTCTATCCCTCTCCCTTCCTCTCTGTAAAATAATCAAGAAAATATATTTAAAAAATTAAAAAGTCCCAATTTCCCACAATTTGTCCCGAGCGTTTTTTAAAAAGTTTTTTAAAAACTTTTTTAAAACGCTGCGGGACGCAGGGACAAATTGTGGGAAATCGGGACTGTCCCGCCAAAAGCGGGACGTCTGGTCACTTTACCATAATCTCCACCTACACGGAGGCCCTGCTCGCCTGGGCCCAAGGCCACTCAGCGAGTTACAACCCAGAAGACGCCCAGCAAGCCCTCCCTCCGGTCAGGGCGAGGGGAAGGGACCAGCCGGGGGGCGTCGGGCGGAGCCGGGCTGCTCCCGAAGGAGCGGAGACGGGAGGAAGCTCGTACCCACCTGGGGCGCAGCCATGGCGCGCGGGCGTCAGGGGCGGCCGGGGCGCGGGGGTGCGGGGGGCAGAGGCATGGTGGCTGTCGGAGCCGGAGCGGCGAGCCCCTGGAAACGCGTCCCTCGTTCGGGTCTGCAGGGGGCGCCGGCCGTCAGGGGGTGGCCCTGGCGACGATCCCGAGCCCCCTCTCCGCGCCGCGCAGGAGCGCTAAGGTGGGGTCCGGGTCTGGCCCCGGGATCTCTCCTGTCTCCTACCCGCAGCCGCGGCCGTCGGGGCCGCCGCCGCCCCGCCCGAGCGGAGGTGCCGGGCGGACTCCCCCGCAGGCGCGGTCCCCGGCGGCGCGCACCAGCGGCTCATCGGCTGCTCCGCGGGGCTCGCCCAGGACGGGCTGGGTGACCCCCGGCTCCGACCCTGCGGACCTGCCCTCTGCGCTCGGGCTCGGGGCGGGGCCGCCGCTCCCCTCCCGGGATCCTCGTCCAGCCGGCCGCCGGGTCGGGCGGAAACTCCGGGACCAGCCCCCGCGACTCCGGGGCGGCTCCCGGTGCCGCCCCGCCCGGCCTTAAAGCGAAAGCGCGCGTGGGGCTGGCGAGGGTTAGGGTTCCCTGCACCGGGCGCGCCGAGGCCGTTGTTACCTGGAGCGGAAGGGAATCCTCTGGCCTTGGGGCTGTCCTGCTCCCACTACGTCCCACCCCCCTCCCGGGTGATGGTGTGTGTGTGCGGGGGGGGGGGGGGGGGGGGGGGGGTGGTGGAGGGGGGGTGGACGGAGACAGCTGCTCTGAGAGCCACCAATGCCCAGCCAGAGGGGGATCTAGGATTCCGGAGCCCCCCCTTCCTACTCCCACTTTACAGAAAGAGAAACTGAGACCCAAAGCGGGAAAGTCGCAGGCCTCAGTGCTTTACCGCAAACTCCGTTTACCCAACTGGCTTTTCTTCTCCCTCAGGTCAGTCTGAGAGCCAGCCCTAGGCTAAGGGAGACCCCCAAGACCTCACCGCCTAGCAGAAGTCAGTCTCAGAAATAAAGGCCCGCGGGTAGGTGCTTCCCCTGGCTCCTTGAGAGCAGGCCTCCCACCTGATGGGAGACCTCACTTCTCTGAGCCTTCCTCCTGTGTTAACGGAGGGCTGAAGATTCAGATGTGTGAGGATGGTCCAGCTGGCTGGGGGGGCTCAGAGGCTGAGCAGCATCTATGAATCAGGAGGTTACGGTTCCATCAGGGCACGTGCCGGGGTTCAGTGTGGGGTGTGCAGAAGGCAGCCCATCAGTGATTCTCTCTCACCATTGCTGTTTCTATTTATCTCTTCCTTCCTCTCTGAAATCAATAAAATATTTATATATTTAAAAAACTGTGAGCACTGAATGAGTTAAGCACTTGAGGTTAAACACTGGGCGTTTAACAAGTGCAAGCTAACAGCAGTTTTTGTGGACTGGTTTTTCGGGTGTCTGGAGGATCAGCTGTGTGTGTGTGTGTGTGTGTGTGTGTGTGTGTGTGTGTGTGTGTGTTCTTCTAGGGAAGGACACAGGAGTTATCTTGGAAAGGTGGGATGGGCAGAGCATCCAGGCTGGAGGAAGTAGCAGGTGCAAAGCCCGGACAAAGTCACAGGCTGGCTAAACCTTGGCAAGTTCATGGGGGTCCAAGGGAGCTGATTCCCAGACCAGCCTCGGTCTGTTTGGGTTTTGTTTTTGTCTTTTCCTGCTGCTCTGACAAGGCAGGGGACAGGCAGGGCCTGAGTCCCCTCACCCATGCCAATGACTCCCCTCAGAGCTGGCAGGCTGCACTCCCAAATAACAATGGCTCTGTCTGAGAAGCTCCTTAGACAGGGGTGACTCTCTGAGGGGAAGGACTGGGCGTGACTTGGCTCACGACCCAGCCAGACCCAGCAGGGCCAGGATCACGGCACTAGGTCCTGCTTGGAACCCAGGGATCTGGCCCATTCTCCTGGCTCCCTCTTCCTCTTCCCCACCTTTTGGAATCTCTCGGGAGCCCCATGAGCTTGGATATCCTTGCAGACCCTTTCTGAACCGGCAGCCTCAGCTATTCCCTGGCACCAGGTTGGAGACTCGGAGGAGAAAGCGGTCACCAGCTTTTGGCGCACCCACTTATTACAAACGTCACCAGCCAGCTGTTTTTTCATGTTCTTCTAAGAATCTTATTTTCCAATTACAGTTGATGTACAATATTATATTTGTTTTTCTTGTTAAGGATTGCTCAGTGAAGTCAAGAACACTGGGAGACAAGTGCCTCACCCAGTGTCGCGCACAGTCTATCCGTGAGGAGTAGAGTCGGGGTGGGAGAGAAGGTGCCAAAACCCATGTCGTTCTGAATCTTCCAGACCTTTATGCAGAATATCCCCCTTCACAGTCTGTGAGGAACAGTTACCAAGCCTGTAAGGGGAGGAAAACATTTCCCTAAATGTAGCCTCAATCTGCACAAGCTCTACCCACCCCCCGACCCCCACCTCCCCACCCTCTCGGGCCCACAGCCACATTTGGAGAAGCAATAAGCACTGGAATCAGGCCTCTTATGGTTGTTATAAGGGTTAACTGAGTTATTATATAATGTGCTTAGCAACAGTGTTTGGCTTATAGTAAGAACTTAGTAATATTGGCCATTATTATTATTATTATTATTATTATGTCTGCAAGTGGAAGAGAAGCAATGAGAGAAACCATGATCTTCCTGGCAGAGCAGCCTCCCTCCCTGCCCCACCTCCTGCCTCCGGACAGGGCTCCAGCACCCTTTTGCAGGACCACGTCCTGGAGACAACCAGCTACTGTAGCGCTGTGATATAACTCTAAGTGTACACATTTTACAAAAATCTGGTCACACATGGCATGCCCTTTTCAATGGCTTTCATTTTCATTTCACATAATTCATCGTGAACATCTTCCCCTATCTCACTGCATTCTAGTTACTCACTCACATGTCTGGCTACCCTGTAGACAGCACCTTGAGGGCACATATGGACATCTCATGTCCTATCCCCACCCCACCCTCCTTGTGCCATCTCAAAGCTGGCGCGTAGTAGGACCACCACCAGGGATGGAGCCACAACCCAGGCATATGGCCTTACCCATAATCAAACTGTAACCTCCTGGTTTATAGTTCCTCGCTCAACCACTGGGCTGACTTCTGTTTTTATAGGCCCAGGAAAGGAAAGTGAATTGCCTGAGGTGTAACAGGCTGGCAGACTCTGTCCTACAGATCAAATCTGGCTCACTGCCTGTTTTCATGTGGCCTACTCACTAGGAAGGACTTTTTACATGTGTGTGTGTGTTTTTTTTTAATGATTGAAAAAATAAAAAAAATAAAAAGACTATTTCATGATACATGAAAATTTTACAAAATTCAAATTTTAAAAAAATATATTTTTAAAAAATATATTGATTTTTTTACAGAGAGGAAGGGAGAGAAATAGAGAGCTTGAAACGTCGATGAGAGAGAAACATCGACCAGCTGCCTCTTGCACACCCCCTACCCGGGATGTGCACGCAACCAAGATACATGCCCTTGACCGGAATCGAACCTGGGACCTTTCAGTCCACAGACCGACGCTCTACCAGTTTGGCCAAACCGGTTTCGGCCAAAATTCAAATTTTAATGTCCATAAATAACATCTTACTGGATCACAGCCAAGCTCATTTTTTACAGACTACTTTTGTGCTACAACGTTAGAGTTAAGGAATTGTGACGTAAACCATATAGCCCATAAAGCCTAAAATCTTTGCTATCTGTACCTTTAGAGAACATGTCTGCTGGTCCCTACCCTCGCCTCTCAGCTCTGCCACTAATGGGCTGTGCATTCCTGGGCAACTGGCCGCCCCTCTCTGGCCCTCATCGCTTGTAAAATGGTGTTAAAACTTTTCTCTACAGGCGGGTGCCATATTAATTCTCTATTGTTTCATAACAAATGATCACAAACGTATTAGTTTAATATGACACCCCCTTCTTCCCCTGTTGACATTTGAATAACACAAAGATTAAAGATGCTGCCAAAACTGGTTTGGCTCAGTGGATAAAGCGTCGGCCTGCGAACTGAAAGGTCCCGGGTTCAATTCTGGTCAAGGGCATGTACCTTGGTTGCGGGCACATCCCCGGTGGGGGGTGTGCAGGAGGCAGCTGATCCATGTTTCTCTCTCATCGATATTTCTAGCTCTCTATTTCTCTCTCTTCCTCTCTGTAAAAATCAAAATATATATTTTTTTAAAAATAGAAAAAAAAAAATGCTGATCCTACGCCTGGCATAGTTGAAAATCCAGGAATAACTTTTGCAAAGAGGTTGGATCAGTTTAAGTGTCTGTGCTGCCCCTTCTCACATCAGAACTACAGACAACAAAGGCTGCACCTGCCTCTCACACCTGCTTGTCTGGCTGGCAGGCAAGAAAAACGTGCATGTTGGTGAAGGAACGAGCTGGGTGGGGACAACAGTGAAATCCGGAGTAAAGCCAAAACCGGTTTGGCTCAGTGGATAGAGCGTCAGCCTGTAGACTGAAGGGTCCTGGGTTCGATTCCGGTCAAGGGCATGTACCTTGGTTTTGGGCATAACCCCAGTAGGGGGTGTGCAAGAGGCAGCTGATCGATGATTCTCTCTCATGATGACTCTCTCTCATTGATGTTTCTAACTCTATCTCTCTCCCTTCCTCTCTGTAAGAAATCAATAAAATATATTTTTAAAAAAAAAAGAAAGAAAAAGAAAAGAAATCCGGAGTAAAAATGAAGCTGCCCACGGTGTCCTGCAGGCTGTAAAATGCAGTTTAGTCAGAGTGCCATTATTTTTTGTTGTTAAAATGATTTTAATGATTGGAATGCACAATTTTTAAAATATGCAAATAAAAAGTTTTAAAACCTAAAGAAAGGAATAACTTTTAACTCCCCCAAAACTTAGCGTACTGTTGACCTTACCAACAACATAAACAGTCAACTCACACATATTTTGTATGTTAAATGTATCATATGTACTGTATCTTACAATAAAGTAAGCTAGAGAAACTAGAATGTTATTAAGAAAATCATAAGGGAAAAAAATACATTTAGGGTAGTGTACTCTATTTATTGACACCATACGTTTGTTGTCTGTTTACAAGATGGAAAAAACCCTGCCTGCAAGTGGACCCACGCAGCTCACAGTGTGCTGTTCAAGAGTCAGCTGTGCTTATTACCTCACAGTTCCATAGGTCAGAAATCCAGGTGGGTCAACTGAGCTCTCTGCGTAGGATTTCACAAGACCCAAATCAAGTCAAGGTGTGGGCTGGGCCGGCTCTTATCTGGAAGCTCTGGAGAAATATCCTGCTTCCAGATTATCTGCAGGATTCTGTTCCTGTGGTTGTGGGACTTGAGCCCCCGTTTTCTTTCTGGATGCCCCCCAGGGTTTGCTCTCAGCTCTCAGATCCTGCACCATGGACGCCTTCACCTCAGCAACGAAGAACCTCCCTCAAATCACATCTGTCTCCAGCTGTGAACCTCTCTGCCTGCCTCTTCTGCTACCAGCGGGAGAAAACTCTGCTTTTAAAGGGCGCCTGGGTTCAGGTTAGGCCCACCTATCGCTCTGTCTTAAGGTCAGCTGATTAGTAATCTTAATTACACGGACAAAATTCCTCTTGCCATGGAACCAGAGGGCAAAGGTCGTGAGGGCCATCAGAGAATTCTGCCCTCCGCAGGTGCTGTGCCAGGAAAGATAGAGTATGTGTGTGAAATCGCTAGTTATAGGACCATGCCCTCTGTGCCAGGGGACATGCTGGACCCACAGGGCAGGACACATGGGGTGAATGTTCACAAATAATTTGGAACAAGCCAGATGGTGACAAGAGCTGGCCTCTGAATGCCTGTTGCTGGGGATACTACAGAGAATGTCCCAGAATTTTGAGTAGACAGATACAGAGGCTTCGCCGAGGCAGCCTCTGAGCTGGGTTGTGATACAGACAGGATTTCAACAGGCAACGAAAAGGCTGGGGCTGGGGGTAAGGAAGGAACATCTACCACAGCACAGATTACCACAGGCTGTGCCATTCTGATGTTGACAACAGACACACTGTTAAGCTTTTGTATTATCAACAGAATAACAGTTAGCATCCATTGGCTATCTACTGAATGTCAGACACTATGCTAGGTATACCATTTAATTCTCCAAGTTCCCTATATGGTAGAAGGGTTTTTGTTCTTTTTTCCCCAGCTGTACTGAGATGTAATTTATCTATACTAATAAAAGAGTAATATGCTAATTAGACCAGACATCTTCCGGAGGACCTTCCAGATGACCTTCCAGACAAAGCCATGGAGGCAGGGCCAAGGCAGAGGCAGTTAGGGGTGATCAGGCTGGCAGCGAAGAGCAGTTAAGGAGATCAAGTCAGCATGGGAGAGCAGTTAGGACGATCAGGCAGGCAGGCAGGTGAGCAGTTAGGAACCAGCATTCCCAGATTGTGAGAGTGATGTCCAACTGCTGGTGTAGGCCTGATCCCTGTGGGATATAAACCAGTAGTCGGACATCCCCCAAGGAGTCTCTGATTGGAGAGGGTGCACACTGGGCTGAGGGACACCCACCCACCCTGTGCACATATTTCATGCACCAGGCCTCTAGTGTACCATAAAACTCATTCATTTATATGTACACTTTAGTGACTTTTGATATCTTCACAGAGCTGTGTATCCATCACCATAATACATTTAGTACATTTTCATTACCCTCAAAAAGAAACCCGACACCCCTTAGCCATCTAGTTCTTCCATTCCTCCTGGCTCTAGGCAACTACTAATAATTACTTCCTGTCTCTATAGGTTTGCCTATTCTGGACATTTCATATAAATGGAAATATATAACGTGATCTTTTGTATCTGGCTTCTTTCACTTAGCATACTGTTTCAAGGCTCATCCATGTGCTCCATTCCTTTTTATTGCTGAATTATATTCCATTGTATGGGCATACCACCTTTTGTATTTATTATTATTTTTTAATCCTCACCCCAAGGATATGTTGTTTTTATTGGTTTTTAGAGAGAGAGAGAATAAAACAAACATCAATGTGAGAAGAAACATCCATCAGTTGCCTTCCATAGGTGCCCCAACTGGGGATTGATCCTGCAACCTAGATATGTGCACCGACCAGGAATAGATCCCACAACTTTTTGGTGTACGAGATGATGCTCCAACCAACTGAGCCGTCCGACCACGGTAGGACATACCACATTTTATTTATCCATTCAACAGTTGATGGACATCTGAGGTGTTTCTACTTTTTGGCTACTATGAATACTGATGCTGTGAACATTCATGTACTAGTACAGATTTTTGTGTGGATATGATGTGTTCCTCTCCCTTGGGAATACAACCTCGGAGCAGATTTGCTGGATGGATTATAAGGTAACTCTGTATGTAACCAACTGAGGGTGAGGTAGAACTTGTTATCTCCACACGAGGCTCAGAGAAGTTAAAACGGCCACCCAAGATCCGAGAACAGAGCAGGTTTAAAGTCAGGTCCTATACCTCCTGCCTCTGGGTAAACGTAATAGTACAGAGGTCTCTTTTAACCATTCTTCTCCTAAAGTACTCATTTCTTCAGAGCACGGATCTTTGTTTTCTCTGCTTTATCAAAAAGGTTCTAGTGCCTAGAAGAGGCTTGACACACAGTAGGTGCTCAATAAATACTCGTTATGGGACGGGGCGGATGAGTCAGTGAGCATGGTTTGAAGGTGGGTGGGTGCGGTTATGGGACACCCCCTGAGATTCCTGCTGGCCCAGAGTGGCCCTAACCCGGGTGCCAGGATGAACTTTCAGGCTCCAGCATCTGCCAGAGACTTGCTTTTCCCCTGAGCTAACCTTGCAAGGCCGTGGCCCTCCTCTCCAGTGCCCCCCTCCCCGGCGGCCTGCAGGCTCCTGGGATTCTGGGCCTGGGAGACAGTCTGTTCACGGAGAGGCAAGGAGCTGCTGCGTCCCTCTGCATTCACGGGCTAAACAAGGAAACTGCCCTCGGGGGGTAAGAAAGGCTTAAGAACCTCAAGGTCTCCTCCGCTTCCTTGGGAGGCAGTTTCTGCCCAGAGAAGATGGTCCAAGGCCACTCTGAGGCCTCTGTTCGGGGAGGGCTGAGCCTGGGCCAGCAGCCTGGAGTGGGGGAGATGCAGGCCAGTGAGAGGAGGGAATCTCGCCTGCCATCTGAGACCAAGGGCTGAGAGCTGGGAGGTGTGTGGATGGAGGGCTGGCGACAGCCTTGACTCCAGGGGTGACCGCTGGGAGCTCAGGCAGACGCATGAGAGGGCTCAGATTCTGGGCGAGAGCCAGCTGTCTGTAGAGATCCTGGGGGAGCTACTGCAGCCTGGCTGTCCGTGTGGAAAGCTGTTGTCCATGTGCTGAAATGTGGTCAGAGGAGCTGGCCCGCACAGGAGCCCCGGTTTGGGCCTATGGCTACCTTTCAGCTCAGTCTCCCCTTCAATAAAGAGTTGGGGTCCTTTCAAGCTGTGGGACGCTATTCTGGGGCGAGTTCTCTTTCTTCCTTCTCTTCTGAATTGGATGCGCTAACGGGCAAGTTCACATCAAGTCCTATAGGAATCCTGGACTCTGTCTGGAGTCAGTGCTTTCTTCCCAGGTTTCAGGCTCTTCTGGAATCATCCACTGCTCTGCCAGGACTTTGGGAGAGTCCCGTTTCCTGCCTCGATTTCTGCCTCTTGTGCCAATCCACTCCCAACTCCAGCCCACTCACCCAGCGGCTGATAACCATCAAAACCTCACACTCAGCCTGTTCAGACCAAATCACCACTCCCCCTCCTCTCACCCTCCCCCCAGTTGCCCTGACTCCCATGATCATTGCTCAGTGAATGGCAACTCCACCCACCCCGTGGGGGGCGGGGAGGTGGGGACACCAGCCAGACTCTGGGAGAAATGTCACCACTCATTCCCTTTTCTGGGCCTGGTGTAATGGGTGTGTGTGTGTGTGTGTGTATGTGTGTGTGCACATGATCTTATCTAAAGCTGCTGACAGGCCTGAATGCCCTGATTTTACTCCCAAATTGCCCTTAGTCTGCAGAGTGACCCTGGCCATGTCCTTCCTCTCTGGGGCCTTAGTTTCCCCAATTGACATGGTTGCACTGGAAGAATTTTGGATGTGGGAAAAGCACTGACATTGGAGGCAGGAGATCTTGCTTCACAGATGAGCCCGGGGAGTGTGACCAGGTTACTAGGTGAAAGGACTCAGGATCCTCGGGTGACTGTGTGGAGCAGACCCCGCACCACATCTGACCTGCAATCCACTCTGTGGGGGTGAGAAACCTCCAGGGCCGTAAGTGTTGAGATTTGAGGGTCATTAGTGAGAGCAGCCAGTGTTGTTTACTCTAACACCACTCCCAGTCACACGGATTAGAGTGAGGGGGCACCGAGAGGCAGCTGAGGGCTTAGGAGACTGGGGCAAGAGCTAGGGAGGACAGCAAAGAGGGTCCAGCCTCTGCCTCAGAGGTGGCCTGGCGCTGGCCTCTTCCTCACAATGAACCTCTGTTTCCTCCTCGGTCACATAAGAATGAGAGTTACCACTTTATATGGCTATTAAGAACATCACTAATTATACACTTACTATGCTTCAGCTATAAAGCTGCTTTATGTCCCGCCGGGCCAGCATGGCTCTGAGGTTGAGCGGAGACCTATGATCCAAGAGGTCAGGGTTCGATTCTCGGTCAGGGCACATGCCTGGGTGGCGGGCTTGATCCCCAGTCAGGGGTGTGTAGGAGGCAGCTGATCAGTGATTCTCTCATCCCTGATGTTTCTATCTCTCCCTCCCTCTCCTTTCTCTAAAATCGATAAGAATATATTTAAGATATCTATAATAATAAAAGCATAATATGCTAATTAGACCAGAGATCCTTCCAGATGGCCTTCTGGATGAAGCCAGGGCTGCGAGGAAAGCCTAGGTCCCGGGTGCCAGAGAGAAGCTGGTGCTGGCAGCCGGAGGAAGGAAGGCATACTCTTTCACAAATTTCGTGCATCGGGCCTCTAGTATGTATATATATAAATGTTCACGTCCCTTGCTCGCTATTTTTTTTTTTAAATATATTTTATTGATTTTTTACAGAGAGGAGGAGAGAGGGATAGAGAATTAGAAACATCGATGAGAGAGAATCATCGATCAGCTGCCTCTTGCACACCCCCTACCGGGGATGTGCCCGAAACCAATGTACATGCCCTTGACCGGAATCGAACCTGGGACTTTTCAGTCCGCAGACCAACGCTCTACCACTGAGCCAAACCGGTTTCGGCCCTTGCTCGCTATTGCATCCCATCAAGGCAAGGCAAGGCAAGGCAAGGCAGGGAAAGAAGTCACAGGATAGTTCACACTGACATAGCACTTACCCTGTGACAGGCACTGCTCTGAGCACTTGGCACAATGAACTCATTTAATTCTCATGGCAGCCCACTTCACAGACGGGCAAACTGAGCGAGAGTAAAGTGAAGCCACCTGCCCAAGCTAGTATGTAGTAGAGCTGAGATTTGAACCCACACAGTCTGGCTCCAGGGTCTGTGCTCCTCACCAAAATGCTACCCTTCTGGGTAAGTAGACCTTGAAAGGGGACTGAAAAGAGCCATGGTCTCAGGGACCTGCAGAGAGCTTGCAGTGACAGCCACATCTGACTTCCTGCCATCCCCTGACGGGGCAGACATCACGGGAAAGCCAGGCTCACGTGGTGCCTCTTTCCCAAGAAGGGAGAACAGACCCCACTGTCCGCACAGAGGGGAAGCCTTCCTGGGCATTTCATTCAAGGAAAAGTGCACCATGTGATCCGCCGGCCAGGAGACCTTGAGTCACCGGTGGACAATGGGTCCTATTATGGTTTTTTTTTCTTTTTCTTTCTTTTTTTCTTTCTTTCTTTTTTTTTTTTTTCTATTATGGTTTCTGCAGAGGCTCAGGCCTACAGGAAGCCACGTCTGGAAGCAATCTGATGCTGCTTTCTTGTAAATTCCTGTGTTGGAGTTTGAGCTGGAGCCTCACTCACCAGGACCATCCAACCTAATGCCAATGTGTTAACAGGCAGTGGGCAGATATCAGAGGGAATCTCGCTCTGCCCGGGAGAGCCGAAGTCACGTTCCGAATTCCTGTCACCTCAGGACACTCAGAGTCCACACACTGGCTCACTCACGATCTTCAGGAGTCATCCATCCATCCCTGCCCCACACTCACCTTTGCCTCCCCGGCCGGCCGCCACCAGCACAGGGCCAGGCACCAATGCGGACTCTAAGCAGAGGTTGGGAGAATCACCTGTGCAGGGCTGTGCAGGGCTGGGTTTCAGGGGCTCTGATGAAAAACACAGTACAGCACTGCTTCCGTTTGCTCTTACTTTCCCCAACAACTGGTGGAGAGAGGAATGATGATTAACCCCATTATTTTGTTTTAGGAAAACAACGTTCCGAGAAGTAGATGGCTTGCCCGAAGTCACACAGCCTGTGAGAGCTGCATTATTGAGCCTCTGGGGGCTGCCATTCAAACTGAGTTGTTGATCAGGACCTTTATTTTGGTCTGGGGGTGCCAGCCTGTGTTTCCCGGGCCGTGACAGCACGTGGAGTCAGCCCCCTAACTTGTGAAGACTAAGTCAGGGTGCTGTTGAGCAACACAAAAAGAATCCTGTTTGTTTGTTTTGTTTTGTTTTGTTTTTTGATAGGTGGGGAGGTGGAATTAAAAATAAAAAAGCCTATGAGCGCCACCTTGTGGTGGGCTCTGCCATCATCCCTCTAATTGCGGGGCTGGACAACTGAGGACACATTAACACTGTGGTTCCTGGGGAAAATGGCGGCTCTCTGGAGCCAGGAGCCCAGTCAGCCAGGCATAGACAGGTCACACATGATACTTTTAAAAAATATATGTTTTTATTGATTTTTAGAGAGATAGAAACATCATCGATCCACTGCCTCCTGCACACCCTCTACAGAGGATCGAGCCTGCAACCCGGTATATGCCTCGACATGGCATTGAACTGGTGGCCTCTGGGTTCCTAGGTCTATGCTCAACCACTGAGCAACACCAGCCAGGCACAAATGGTCCTTAATGAGGCCCAGGCTCAGTCCAGACACTCTCAGGCACAATGGGGTCAATTGTCCAGCTGGTGGTTCCTGCTATACCAGCTGTGAGAAGCCTTGGGGGCTGACTCCCTCCCTGTGTTTACTTCATCAGAAAATTGCCCCCCGTTTATCTCATTTTCATGGACAATGAACCGTCCCATTCACCGGGTGCTTCTCACTCTGCTCCCCTGGAACCTGATTAGACCCGAGACTAATCCCCCTAAACACACTGTGCCCTGCGGCTCTCCAAGTGCGCGCTGTACCCACATTGCCCCTCATTTGGCCGCTCCAAGTGCACAGTGGTGTCTGCAATTCACTGCTCATCGCTCCTCAGTCTAACTACAGCCCAGAGGTGAGATTTTTACCTCTGTCTTCCGGAGGAGGAGATGGAGAGGAAGTGGGAGCAATTTGTCTAAGAAGTGGAAGGACTAGGATCAGAAACCTGGAATCTGTTGATGCCACAACCTGGACTGTTTTTCATTCCTCACTACCTCTGGGACGCCAAAAACTGATTTTCAGTGGAAGCAGCATAAATTTTATAACTAGTGGCCTGGTGCATGGAATTTGTGTACATTAAAAGGGAATTAATTAGAGGAAATATACTTTAATATTGTTATTTGCCCTTTTTCTATAATAGAAGTGTCAGAGAGGAAAGAAAATTTGTAAAATGTGTATGAAAATCCCTCTCTTGTAAGAGTCTGTGGCGTGCCGCGAGACTTAGAGTTAAGTCCTGCCCACCACCCGCATGCGCTTCGAAAACGCAGGAGACCCAGACCCGGCTGGCCCCACCCCCGTCAAAACCCTCAGGTCCCCTGGCCTGGCACAGACTGTCTCAGGTTCCCTGTCAAGCCCTGCCAGGCGGGGGGTGCAGCTTGAGGTCCCTTGCCCTGGCCAGGCACCATGCAGCCTCAGGTCCCTGTTGTTCGGTCATGATGTTACAGTGTCCCAACTAATTTGCATATTCCTCTATTATTAGGTAGATAAGGCCCTTCCGTGGGTGGAAGGAGGGTGCTGGGTGACAGGCCCGGAAGGACAGGGCTTGGAGAAGAGAGAGGACCCAGAGAGCAGGAAGGAGAGTGAAAGGGGCCTCTGGGTCTGGCCATTCTAAAGCCATCGGTGGGCTGGATTTGGGAGTTTAGGAGAGGGGCCCAGGAGCCAGTGAGCTTGCCGAGGTGATAGAGGGAGGGAAGGGGCAGATGTATGAGCAACCTGCCCAAGGAGCGTGTCTACACAGAGAAGTGGGAGGGGATGGTGAGGGAGGCAGGGTCAGGGGAAGGCTTTGTTGTTACAAGGGCATTTTGGAAGGCAGGACAGAGAAGGATAATGGTCTGAATGAGAGAGGTGAGAGTGGTACTGGGGCAAAAGAGGAGAACAAGGGGAGGAGAGGGAGGTAAACAGGAAGGGTGGGATGGCGCCCTCTGAGGTCACCAGGGCTTGCTGCTTTGAGGAATCTGCTGACACAGACAGCAGGGAGGGCTGGAGCTGGCCGAGCAGGGCTGATGGGACAGCTGTGTGTGCAGAAGGTGCGTTCAGCTGGCCTCTCTCTCGCAGCTGAACTTCGGATCTCTGGGGGTGGCTGTGTGTTTTAAGCCGATTTATCAAGTGATTATCCATGATCTCATTAAGATATATTTCCACACTCTGATTTCTCAACCCGGCCACCTCCACGGGGAGCTGAGCACATTCCTGGGCTGGGGAAGAAAGGCATGGCTTGACTTGGGCAAAGTCCTGTGTCAGAAAGAAAACAAGCCAGTTTCTTTGAGGGATCAAATGTTCTACAATGGATAGGGTGATGGTTGCACAATTCTGCAAATATGTGAAAAAACCATTGCATTGTACACGTTAAACAGGCACATTTTATGATATGTAAATTCTATCTCAGTAAAGCTGTTAAAAGAAAAACACACAAACCTGCCCAGCGGTTGAGCGTCAACCTATGAACCAGGAGGTCACAGTTCGACTCCCTGTCATGGCACATGCACTGGTTGCAGGCTTGATCTCCAATGGGGAGCAGGCAGGAGGCAGCTGATCAATGGTTCTCTCTCGTCATTGATGCTTCTATCTCTCTCTCTCCCTCTTCCTTCCTCTCTGAAATAAAATTAAAAAACAAAACAAAACAAAACCTGGTACCCAGCTAATATGCAGCCTCCCGTGAAGCACCAAGCAAAGGGAAACAATGATGCTCCATCCACGATGACAGGGTGCTCTATGCTGGGAGCTCCAACACTCCCAGGCTGCCTACACCCACTCCTCTCCTGTGTCAACATTAGACAGTGCCATCCTGCCCTGGCCGGGCAACTCGGTTGGTTAGAGCGTTGCCCATACCAAAGTTGTGGGTTCTATCCCCAGTCAGGGCACATGTAAGAATCAACCAATGAATGCACAAATAAATGGAACAATGAATCAATCTCTCTCTCTCTCTCTCTCTCTCTCTCTCTCTCTCTCTCTCTCTCTCTTCCCCTCTCTCTCTCTTTCTCTCATCAATCAATTAAAACTTGTTTCAAAAAAGGAAGAGTACCATCCCACACTCCTGCTCCGGACCAAAGTTCTAATGACAGAACATCTGACCTACCGTTTCTTCTTCACCGCCTAGCAGACCAGCTCACACATAATAGGTGCTCAATTGATATTTGTTGGGGGAAAAATGAAAGAATGACTTGGCTGGAACAAACATGCAGATTAATTTTAATGTCACTAACTTTAAGGACAAGAAAACTGACTTAGAGAAGTTAAGCAAACTGAGACCACTTAGCTAGTAAGAGGCAGAAAGTCCATTTCAATGTGTATTTGTTGAGCATCTGTATGTAAAGCATTGTTCTAAGCACTGTGGGTGGTACCAACATGAGGAAGATGAAGTTCCTGCTCTTAACAAATAGGGGATATAAATCATGGTACCCATGCCGGGGAGAAGGGAACAGACGCTGGAATTAGGGACTTATGTTTCTTAGTCTCTTTTAGTTCTTCACACACATGAGGGGGATTTTATCCCCAATTCCCATATAAGAGAATCTCAGGGATATGAGACACTAATTAGAGGAAGACTCAGAATTTGAACCCAGGTCTATCTGGTGGCAAAATCTAAGTTCTTTTCCTAATACTATTATCATTCAAAAAATGAATGCCAGCCCAACTTGTGTGGTGCAGTGGTTGAGTGTCAGCCTATGACAAAAAGGTCGCCGGTTCCATTCCCAGGTCAGGGAGCATGCCCAGGTTGTGGGCTGGATCCCCATAGGAAATGTGCAGGAGGCAGCCAATCCATGATTCTTTCTCTTTCTGATGTTTCTATCTTTTTCTCCTTCTCCCCTCCCCTCTGCAATCAATAAAAATATATTTTAAAAAAATAAAGGCCAAGTTACTTTAAAAATAATTATTCAGAAAATGAAGGCCAAATAAGTTCGAAGGAAGAAGTAGCCCAGTCTCTTTGGAAGTTATAGGAAATGGTGCATGAGAGAAATAGCACCGGGTCATTGAAAATGTTTGGCAGAGAGCCACAAGGCAGAGCCAGGGAGGGTTAGGTGGAGATGGTGGCCATTGTGGACAGGGACAATGCAGGAGAACTCCGTGTGTGAAGAAAGGCATAACTGGCTTCAGCTGGAACCGGAGTCCATGAGGGAAGAGAAACTTGAACCTCACTTGAAGATGGTGTGTTAGCAGGGAGATGACACCATCATTGAAGTTGAACTTTAGCAGGATTGATTCTTTAGCATGTGTAGGCTGGCTTGCATAAGTCAGAAGCTGGAGACAGAGAATTGGTTAAGAAGTTGCTGAGATAGCCCTGGTTCAGAAATAGCTGGGGGTGCAGTGGAGCTGGAAAGGAGACACTGGTTTATGTTGCTGTAATGCACCTGTGTCTATATATCGCTCCTCTATATGATAATTATATAACTGCTAAGTACAGCTATTTTGTAATAATATCAGAGATCTTTACCGAGCACTACGTACCGGGCACTTTGCTAAGTGCTTTATCAGCACGAATTCATTACTATTCATTAACAGCCCTATGAGGTGGAGGCTGTTATCATCCCCATTGTACAGACAAGGACATTGCGGCTCAGAGAGAATAGGAAACACACCAAGGGTGAATACTTAGTAACTGCAGACTATGGAACTCAACCCAGATTTCTCAGCTCTTCCCACATGTCACACACTCACCCTCATGACCATCTCTTCCTGGCTCAGCCTCCCCTAACTTAATAAGACTTTGATGGAAATTTAAGGCAGCCTGGAACAGTGGAAATAGCATGAGAACTGTAGTGACACCGAACTGAGTGTGGAACCCTGGCTCAGCTACTTACAAAATGAGTGATACTGAATGTTCCTTGACCTCCCTGAACTTATTTTCTTTCTGTAAAAAGAAGGTAGCAGACCAACTTCCCAGGGTTGTTGTGAAGATTTATAATGGGGGGGAAAGGGATATCCCAGATGGTGTGTGGCAGATAGTCACAAGCAGTCAATAATGATCGTTGGTGATGATGATGATGATGATGATGATGATGGGCATCCAGATGAGGGTGATCAGCTGACAAGAGGACTAGAGAACAAGCCACGAGAGAGCCAGTCAGAGCAGTGGCCGGCCTTAATAGTCACCTTTAGATGCATACAGTGTTGTCACGTGAGGTTAGACAGAGAGGACTCACTCTGTGTTCTCAGGGGGAGAGAACGGGACCATGGAAGCTAGTCTAGGAGTTTCTAAGCCCTGCAAACTCAGCTACTGTGGTGACTCACCTGGGAACCACCTTCTTTGCAAGGTGGCGAGATCCTGCCACTGGAGGCTTTCCAGAGAAGGTGGGGGCAATCTGTCTAGAAGGGACAGCAGTGGCTCTCAGCCCTGGGTGTGTCAGAATCACGCGAGGATTTATTAAAACACGGGTTGCTGGAACCACATCCAGAATGCTGGCTTTTCGGGGTGAGGGAGGGGCCTGAGAGCTCATCTCCAACCAGTTCTCATGCTGCTCCTGCTGCTGCTGCGCTTGGCCTGGTGTCCGCACTTTGAGAACCACAGCTTAAGAGTGCAGCACTTTCTAAACTCCAGGCCCAGTGGGTTGGTCCACAACCATGCTCCCCAAAGCCACAACACAGTTATAAAAGCTGTGAAATGCACCCAGTGTTTTTTTATTTTTTTTTTAAAGGAATGTTTATTATGACATGAGGCTGACATTTAAAAAAATTTTTTTTAAATATTTTATTGAGTTTTTACAGAGGGGAAGAGAGAGGGATAGAAAGCTAGAAACATCAATGAGAGAGAAACATCGACCAGCTGCCTCTTGCACACCCCCTACTGGGAATGTGCCCGTAACCAAGGTACATGCCCTTGACCGGAATCAAACCTGGGACCTTTCAGTCCACAGGCTGACGTTCTATCCACTGAGCCAAACCGGTTTCGGCACACCCAGTGTTTCTCAGTGCTACATGTGCCCAGTCCAAAGGGCTGTCCTTTGCGTCAAGACTGTGGCCTTCAGATTTTTTTCTGACATTAAAATTCTTTTTTTTTTTTTTTTTTTTTTTTTTAAAGATAATGACAATGGGTGGTGGTTCTTTGGTTAGTTTGTTTCTTGGTTTCTTTATATGACAAAATAACAAGTTGGCCCTAGAATGGTCCTTGATTTTTAAACATCTTCTTGGACCATATACTTCTTAACTGGAGGGATAGCAGTGGCTCTCAGCCGTGGGTGTGTCAGAATCACACGAGGACTTATTAAAACACAGAAAGAGTTTAGACTAACTGGTGGTTTCTCTTCCAAAGGTAAGCTCAGGTGTCCTTTAAAAAGGCATTACAGAGTACAATTAGGGGAGGATCCAAGATGGCTGCTCGGGTAGACACCTAACCGCAGCAGCACACAACAATTTCAATGGAATACAACTAAAATGTAGAGTGGACATCGCCCAGAGCTACAAGTAGTCGACTGACTGAAAATTCTACAACAAGAAGGAAAGAGAAAACCAGAAGGAAAATCAGAGGAGCTGAAAAAAAGCCTAAGGTACGGAGACATGTTGCGTGCTTGTACGCACGCACACGCGCGGAGAGGTCGCAGCAGGAGAGGAGGAGAGGGCTGGGTGCTGCCTGGTGTTCCCTAGCAGGAAGAAAATAAAACCCCCAGCCTGGGCTGAACCCCCGAACCGGCAGCGCTGAGCCCCAGTTATGGGCCAGACCCTGGGGACCCAGGCTCCAGCAGGGGGAGACGGGGCTGTGAGGCGGAATCCCAGGCGAGCAGCGAAAAGCAGGGCCCCCGGAGTCGCGTGCACATTGCACACAGAGGACTGAATGTTGACTCTGATGCTGGATTACCCTAGCCGGAAGGAACAGGGCCTCTGGCGGCGCTGAGCCTCAGCCCAGACTGCTCTGAACCCCAGTTCTGGGCCAATCCCTGGGGACCCAGGCTCAAGCAGAGGGAGACAGGGCTGTGAGGTGGAGTCCTGGGAGAGCGGCGAAAGATCGAGCCTCCGGAGTCGCGCCTCCATTGCGCGCAGAGGACAGTCTGTTGACTCTGATGCTAGACTCCCCTAGCGGGAAGGAGAAAAGAAGCTCCAGACTGGAGGAATGCGACAGGGAGCAGGAGCCCCTGCCGGACACGGGCCAGCCGGGCGCCGGCAGGGAGCCGGGCGACGGGGCCCCCAGGGGAGGGGGTGCCTCTGAGCCTTCGACCTCTGAGCTCGGGCAACGGAGCCAAGGCCTGGGGCTGCTTCCTGGGCGGCGCCGACCCGGCAACAGGCTGGAGCAGCCCACGGAGAACAAAGGGGTGCCACAGGCCAACCTGCTGAGCTCCCAGGACAAGGAGGAAGAAACCAAAGAAGTTCTCAATGTGAAGAAATCAAGTGAGAGCAAAAGATAGTAAAATTACTTAAGAAAGAATACAAAGATCATCTTTAAAAATCAAAGACTAAGTCAGAACTCAACTCACCAGCCAACATTGCAACATATATGCGTTTAAAAAGGCATTACACACCTCATTGCCTGGCTGAACAGCTTTCTCGGACACATTTGACCTTTAATTGATGCTTCCAATGATCATTATACATATCTATTATTATAAAGAGCTGTCAAACCCACCACCATGCCCTCTGGCAGGCCACTGAGAGAGGACACTGTGTCCTCAGTGAACGGACCCAGGCTGCTTTTCCTTTGCCATGTAACCATCCTGCTGCCTCTGCAGTTCCCTCTCCCCCATCAGCTGTCCCTTCTCTATGCGGCCACTTGTTCCTCCACCCCCCACCTCAGAATGTCAGACCACTAGCTTATTAAACCAGTGATTTGATTTTACACATCAATGTAGGTCAATAGTCTGTGACTTAGGAACCCTCTATCTGCCAGAGACCGAACGCATAGGCTCAGTAAGTGATCAGAAACACTCACCCCATTCTGTTGAGAAATGGTAATGACAGATAATAGTCACTGGAAACTTACCGTAAGCCAGAACTTACCTAGAAAAATTAGGTAACTTATATAAGATTAATATAGGAAAGAGTTGGGCTTCAAGCCAGAACTATTAGAACGAGATTGGTACTTTTCTCTACTTATCTTCACTGGTGTTTTTAATAGTGAGCTGTTGGAAGTCTGATCATTAAACAAATGAAGATATACAGATGTTATTGCTTGTATGTGATGCTTATTTCCCAATAGTGTTCTTTAAGGGATGTTCTGATTTTGTTAGAAGAGTCTGAAGTAATTCTGATTCAAGAATCAAGCTGGGGCTGTGGCTGGGTAGCTCAGTTAGTTAGAGCATCATCCTGATACACCAAGGATGTAGGTTCGAACCCCAGTCAGGATGGATACAAGAATCAACCAATGAATGTATTAATAAGTAGAACCAAAAATTGGTGCTTCTCTTTCTCAAATCAATTTTTTTTTTAATTAGAAGAAAAACGAATCAAGCTGGGGACCAGTTGACTTTGGGACACTGGCCATGTACTGGGCACTAAGCACACAGAGGTTAAAAATATTAAAACAAATAACAGGGGTCACAAGCTAATGCGTGGGGGCTTTATGATCACTCTGTGCAATGGATATTTGATGGTGAATTCACTGATTTTTTATTTTTTTTTAACCAGTGAGAACATTGGTCAGAAAGTCTGTGGCTGACCTGAGCACAAAGGAGGTTGTAGCCGTAAAGGAGCTGCAAGAACTGCCCTTGGGAACGATAGTCAAGTGTGAAAACAGGGCCAGCGATAGAAATGGCACCTCCCCCGATTTCTGCTGACTGCCTCTCGATTGCCAAGACTGGTCAGTCTGAAACATCGGCTTCAAACTTTCCTCTCTAGAAAGCACTGACAACTAGACCTGATAGCAGCTGGAAAAGGAGAGTGGTGGCTGGCTGGTCTTCAGCAAACTACTTCCGTGTGTGCTGTGGGCGAAATGGCGTAGCCAACCACTGTGTCTGAAATTCCTACTATCTGAACCAACGTGAGATGCCATACTGTTAGTAAGGATGTGAGGAAATTGCTATTTGTATATCTTGTGGCTTGGCAATAGATTTTAAAATATGAAAGAAACTGAAGCCCGGCAGCATAGCTCAGTGGTTGAACATCAACCTATGAACCAGGAGTTCATAGTTGGATTCCCGGTCAGGACCTATGCCCAGGTTGTGGGCTCATCCCCAGTGTGGATGTGCAGGAGGCAGCCGATCAATGATTCTTTCATTATTGATGTTTCTATCTCCCTCTGCCTTCTCTCTGAAATCAATAAAAACAAAAATATTTTAAAAATTGAAAACAAGAACTTTAGCCAGCCGGAACTGGTTTGGCTCAGTGGATAGAGCGCTGGCCTGTGGACTAAAGGGCCCCGGGTTCAATTCCGGTCAAGGGCATGTACCTTGGTTGTGGGCACATTCCCATTAGGGGGTGTGCAAGAGGCAGCTGATCGATGATTCTCTTTCATCGATGTTTCTAACTCTCTATCCCTCTCTCTTCCTCTCTATAAAAAATTAATATATATTATATATATATATATATATATATATATATATATATATATATATATATATAACTTTAGTCAGTTTGGCTCAATGGATAGAGCATCAACCTCGGATTGAAAGGTCCCAGGTTAAGAGTTTTAATCTCCAATATTTACAGGGAACTCATACAACTTAACAAAAGGATGATAAACAATCCAATCAAAAAATGGGCAACGGACCTAAATAGACATTTTTTGAAGGAGGACAGAAGGAAGGCCAAGAGACATATGAAAACATGTTCAAAGTCACTAATTATCTGAGAGATGCAAATCAAAACGACAATGTGGTATCATCTCACACGTCAGAATGGCTATCATCAACAAATCAACAAACGACAAGTGTTGGCGAGGAGGTGGAGAAAAAGGAACTCTTTTGCACTGCTGGTGGGAAGGCAGACTGGTGCAGCCACTGTGAACAGTATGGAGTTCCCTCAAAAAACTAAAAGTGGAACTCCCATTTGACACTGTGATCCCACTTCTAGGAATATATCCCAAGAAGCTAGAAACACCAATCAGAAAGGATATATGCACCCTTATGTTCATAGCAGCACAATTTACAAAAGCTAAGATTTGGTAACAGCCTAAGTGCCCATCATCAGATGAGTGGATTAGAAAACTATGGTACATCTGCACAATGGAATATTACTCTGCGATAAAAAAGAAGGAATTCTTACTATTTGCAACAGCATGGATGGAGCTGGAGAGCATTATGCTGAGTGAAATAAGCCAGTCAGAGAAAGATAAATACCACATGATCTCACTCATTTGTGGAATATAATGAACAACATAAACTGATGAACAGAGACAGAAGCATCGATCAGACTGTCAAACCTCAGAGGGAAGGTAGGGGAGGGTGGGAGGAGGAGAGATCAACCAAAGGACTTGAATGCATGAATATAAGCCTAACCAATGAGAGGAACACCAGGAGGCGGTGAAGGCATGAGTGGGGGAGGTTTGGGGGTTAATGGAGGGATGAGGACACATATGTAATACCTTAATCAATAAAGAAAATTTTTTAAAAAGAATGGGGGAAAAAAGGTTCCAGGTTAGACTAAGGTCAAGGGCATATGCCCAGGTTGTGGGCTTGATCCCCACTTGGGGGTGTGCAGGAGGCAGCCAAGCAATAATTCTCTCTCACCATGGATGTTTCTATCGCTCTTTCCCTCTCCCTTCAACTATGAAATCAATAAAAATATATATTTTTAAAAATTGAAAACAAGAAATTAAAAAAAATAATTGTAAGTTTGAAAATACAGGGTGTGTCAAAAAATGTATAAACACTTTAATAGTTGATAGCTCAATTGATCTTTCTTTTTTTCAGATTTAACCCATTGGAATTAATAATTATTCAAAACTTGTATACATTTTTGGGGACACCCTACATGTATGATAATGAAAATTCACTGGAACTTTGTTCATCATCATAAAACATTGAAAATAATTCAAATGTCCTTCAATAGAGGACTAATTGAATAAATTAAGCTACATATGCATGCACACACACACATATACAAACACCTGTATTCATACACAAACTCCTATATACTTACACAAACATACATTGAAATATAAAAACAAATGAATCTAAAAGTGTCAATAGCATATGGTTAACTTTTTTTTATTTTTAGAGCTTTTATTTTTTTGATTTTTTCTTATATATTTTTATAGATTTCAGAGAGGAAGGGAGAGAGATAGACACATCAATGATGAGAGCGAATCATTGATTGGCTGCCTTCTGCATGCCCCCCATTGGGGATTGAGCCTGCCACCTCTGCATGTACCCTTGACTGAATTCGAATCTGGGACCCTTCAGTCCGGAGGCTGACACTCTATCCACTTAGCCAAACCAGCTAGGGCTGGATAACTTTTTAAAAAGTAAATTGTAAAGCTCAGTTTGAATCAATCTTATTTTGTAAAAGTTATATATGTATATATGTGTATGTTTATAGACATGTCTAGAAGGATAGTCGTGAATATGTAAACTTCAGTTATCTCTGGATGATGAAATTTGAGGTGTTTTTTTTAACTTTCTACTCTGTGCTTTCCTGTACAGTGCCCATTGAATATACTGTACAGTATAAATTCCTTTCAGTTCCCAAATACCACATCCCCTCACACTCTTCTCGGCTTTCACACATGGTTCCTCTCCTGGTGTGTTCTTAATCATTTAAACCGAAATACTTCACCTGACTAACACCTATTCATTCTATGATGTCTCTGCTTAGTAATCAATTTCTCTCAGAAGACTTCGTGTGTGTGTGTGTGTGTGTGTGTGTGTGTGTGTGTGTGCTTTCATAGTACCCAATAATTCCTTCTCAGAGTACTTAACACATTGATTTATCATTACCTGTTGATTTGTCTAGATCTCCCACAATTATCTGTCATGGCAAGGATTATATCTAGTTCACTACTATAATCCCATTACTTTGCACAATTTCTGCACATCACTAATCACTGAGTAGGTGTGCTGTGGATACAGTTACTTTCCACCTAAATGGAGTCTCCGTCTTCTGCTAAATGTTGCTAAATCTGGTGGAACACCAGAATGGTGGCCAGCCCGGCCATCACCAGAGAAACTAATCTGGGAAACAGAGAGTAAGCAGAGGACAGGAAGAACTGGGTCTGTCAAGATGTCATTGAGCCAATGAGTAGTAGTAACTCTCAGTCAACCGACATTCAGACTTCTTGCTCCAGGAGAATATAATCGCTCTTGGTGTTGCAGCTCTTTAGTTACAGGCAGCCAAATCATCACAAGTGAGTGAGTGAATGAATGAATGAATGGATGGATGACTTCATCCAGTAGCATAAGAAAGCCACCTCCCCTACAATCAAGTTAAGGTCTTGTCTTGGAGACTTCAAAAACTGCTTACTATTCCTAAAAGACTTAAGGCTTAACTTCCCGATAATCAATAAAAGCTTGATTATCGGGAAGTTTCGCATATTACAGTTTTCTGGATAAATTTTGTCTGGGGGCACGCAGGTGAAAGCTGCACTTTGCAAGAGAAAAGAATCTCTTATCAGGGTGTCATTTAAAAAAACAAAGATAACGTTCTTAAAGAAGTGTCTGAGTCAAAACCCATCCAGTCCAATCTCCTAAGTGTTAGCATGCATGAGCCTAACTTGGAGACCTTTTTTAAACAGCCAATCTGGAGACTTAGATTCAGTGAGATGTGGAGGAGTCCAAGGATCTGCGTTTATCCAGCACTGGGGTGTGGCTGGTCTGCAGATCACACACACTTCAAGAAGACTTATCTAAACCTTCCACTTTGTATCTATGGAATTGAACCATAAGAAGTGATGTTTCACACAATAATCAAGGGAGCAGGCTCAACTGGTAGAAAGATCCAAAAGATGGGGGCCATATTTTGGCTTATCTATCCACCAGAATTAGACTGTGATCTGACAAGTCACTTAAGCTGTCTATGTCTAAATGTCCCCATTTATTAAAAATGACAAAGGTTAATAGTTCTCTGCATTGTCACCCCTCAAACTGATTGTAAAGACCAAATAATTTCAGTAGATGTACTGTTCAAATATAAGAAAATGCTCTTTGTCAGAACTCTAGTGTTTATTGAGTTCCTTGATAAAAGAATTATTTGTGTTCATTAGGCCCTGTTTATTAAGAAAAAATGGGGATTCATGTTTTTGAAAAATTGCTACATGGTCAAACTGTAAAGGGGATTTGTTTAATTTCCAGTTAACCTGAGAACTTGTTAACCACAACATCCTATTCCTAAGGATCCTAACTGAGTTTTCATGTACATGATGTACATTTATTAAAAATATGTGCATTTGTGAGTAGACTCCCTAGTGAAGGAAGTTTCTTCTTTTTTTTAAATCAATCTTTATTGTTCATATTATTACAAAGGTTCCTCATTTCTTCCCCCCTCCACCAGATTCCCACCTCACCCTCCGCCCCCTCCCCATCCCCCATTGTCCTCATCCATAGGTGCACAGTTTATGTTTGAAGGAAGTTTCTTTGACTTGGGCAAAAATTAATGGGCCCAACAACCCATAAAATGGAAGACAATTTTTGCAAATCATTTATCTGATATAGGATTAATATCCATAATGTATGGAGAATGCCTAAAATTCAACAACAACAAAAACTACTTGGTTCAAAATAGGCAAAAGATTTCAATGGCCATTTCTCCAAAGACTTATGATTGGCCAAAAAGCACATGAAAAGATGCTCAACATTAAAAAAAAAAAAAAAAAAAAAAAAAAAAAAAAAAAAAAAAAAAAGCACTAATCATTGAGGAGGTGCAAATCAAAACTACAATGAGGTTCCACCTCACACCCATTAGGATGGCTACTATTTTTTAAAAACACGGAAAACAAGTGCTGGTGAAGATGGAGAAATGGGAGTCCTTGTACTGCTCATGGGAAAGCAGTATGGTAGTTCCTAAAAAATTAAACATAGAATTACCATATGATTCAGCAATTCCACTTCTGGGTATATACCCAAAAGAATTGAAAGCAGAGTCTTGGAAAGATATTTGTACATCCATGTTCATAGCAGCATCATTTAGAGTAGCTAAAAAACAAAAGCAACCCAAATGTTCATTAACAGATGACTAGATAAGCAGAATGTAGTACAGATAAGGGGATATTACTCAGCCTTCACAAGGAAGGAAATTCTGTAAGATGCTGTGACAAGGATAAACCTTGAGGATATTATGCTAAGTGAAAAAAGCCAGTCACCAAAAGCTATATACTGCATGATTCCACTTTTATGAGATACTCAGAGTGGTCGCAACCAGAGACACTAAGTAGAATTGTGGTTGCCAGATAATGGGCAGTTATTGTTTAACTTTTTAAATGTGGCCAGAAAAAAAAAATAAAAAATAAAAAAAATTTAAAAATTTCAGATTGGCCCTAGCTGATTTGACTCGGTGGGTAGAGCGTCAGCCTGCAAATTGAAGGGTCACTGGTTCGAATCTTGTCAAGGACATGTGCCTCAGTTGCAGGCTCCTCCTCAGCCCAGGCCCTGGTCAGCGCGCATGCAGGAGGCAACCAATCGATATGTTTCTCTCACATTGATCTTTCCCTCTCTCTTCCACTTTCTCTAAAAATCAATGGAAAAATACCCTTGGGTGAGGATTAAAGAAAAAAAAAAAAGAGTAAAAAAAGTAAATAAAGCAAGTGAAATCAATTTAAATACTATATTTTACTTAACCTGATATATCAAAATATTATCACTTCACACACAATCCATATAATTATTGAGATATTTTGCATTCTCTTTTTTTGTACAAAGTCTTTGAAATCCACTGTGTTTCACACTTAAAACACATCAAAATTTGACCCTGGCCCAGTAGTTCAGTTGGTTAGAGCATCATCCCAATGTGCCAAGGTTGTGGGTTTGATCCCTAGTGAGAGCATAGATGAATCAATCAATGAATGCATAAATAAGTGGAACAACAAATCAATATTTCTCTAAAATAAAAAATAAAGATTTTTAAGTACATCACAGTTTAGACTAGTCACTTGCCAAGCCCAATGCAAACAGCCTCTCACTATTTGGACTTTGGTCGTTACTGAGTATGTGAGCCTCTGCCTACATTCTTCATTCATTCATTGGTCAACAAACACTAGGGTGTCTATTATGCACCAAGCGTTATGCTGGAAACTGGAAATATAGAAGTGAATCAGACATTGATTGTTCTAAAGCTCAGTTTGTGAATGTGAGAAACCAATAAAAAGGCCAAAAAAATTGTGAAAGAATCATGCCTGACATAGATGCACTATGTTAGCGGCACCTGAAGGGGGAAGGAAGTGACAAGAGTGTAATTAATGTTAAAAGTGGCCCTGAGCTGCCTTCCAGGATGTGTGATGGTAGCTCTATGAAAGGGATGGGAAAGGGCATTCCAGAGGTGCCAGCCTGAGCAAAGGCTCTGAACCAACCAAGGGAGAGTGAGGCCCAGGGAACCTCCTAAGAATGCATGTTAAAGCAAAGATGAAAGGAGAAAGCAGATAGCTACGTAGCGCCAGTTGACACACCTGGCAAGTTGTCTGGTTTCTAAAACAAAAACCTCTGACACTTCTTAAAATCTCAGAAGAGACGAGATGTAAAGGACACCATAGTTAGGCTTTGGCCGGTAACAGTCGCCGCTCCTCTGGACTGGCTGCTCCATGAGGGCAGGGCCATCTGCTTTGCTCACCACCCTGTCCCAGGGCCTGCAACACAGCCTGGCACCGTGTGGGCGCTAGAGGCTTCCCAACAGCTAGTTTCCTCCATCATCCTAACCCACTTCGGCCCTCCCCAACCGCCTCAACAGATTGGGAAAGGGGGAAGACGGCTAGCTAGGCCCGTAATCCCCAAGCTGCGGGGAGATTTACAGAGGGCCTAGGGGCGCCCCACCCCACCTCTACCCTCCCCTCGGAAGGTAACGCTACACGTGACTGCTTCGCCCGCCTCTCGCGAAGGCGCCCCCCAAAGGCGATGGGAAAGGAAGCAGCCGCGCCCGCCGGCTCAGGAGCGGTCCCCGCAGCCCCCGAGACGGGAAGCCCCGATCCCGCCCCCCACACCCCCCGCCACCTCCGCGACGCACAACACTGTCGACCCGCAGGCGTCTGGGTCCCTGGCCAACCCCTCCCCGTGCGTCGGCGCAAAGAGGGTGGAGCCACCTGATTCCTGCAGCCAATAGGAGCAGCGGGTTCCTGGTCCGATCTCCCGCGCGGCTCGCCATTGGCCGGCACCCGAGTCTCGGCCCACCGAACCTTAGCGAGCCGAGCCAATCGGGGGGCAACGAGGCGACCCCCGTCCCCGCTCTTCAGGAGCCGGCGACGGGCGCAGGCGGGCACCGGGCGGGCGGCGGCGACCGGCGACGCGAGCCGATACCTCCCCTCCCCCGCGAGGCGCGCCGTGTCGGCCGCACCATGGAGCCCGCCGTGTCGTTGGCCGTGTGCGCGCTGCTCTTCCTGCTCTGGATCCGCGTGAAGGGGCTGGAGTTCGTGCTCATCCACCAGCGCTGGGTGTTCGTGTGCCTCTTCCTGCTGCCGCTCTCGCTCATCTTCGACATCTACTACTACGTGCGCGCCTGGGTGGTGTTCAAGCTCAGCAGCGCGCCGCGCCTCCACGAGCAGCGCGTCCGGGACATCCAGAAGCAGGTGAGCGCGGCCGGCCGGCGTGCGGGGCCCGGGCTCGAGGGATGGAGCGGTGTGCGTGCGCGGCGCGGCGCGAGGAGCGGAGTGTTCGGCGGCGCAGGGGGAGCGCCCAGCCCGCACGAGGGGATGGCGTTCCAGGGGGGGTTTGAACTCAGAAATGTGATGGGGGGGGGGGTGCTTCCCGGGGAGAAAGCGGGAGGGGTAAACAAAGGCTTGGAGAGACTAAAACATTGCTCCGATGTTTCATGGAGTTCCCACTATTATGGGCGAGTACTTGCAAACACCAGGAGGAATATAAAGAATCATAAGATATGGTGTGCGTTGTGTTTTTTTGTTTGTTTGTTTGTTTTTTGGGGGGTGACAGCTGGTAGCTGTCACCAGGCCGGAGCAATTTCTGAGGAGGGAGGACTTCCAGGAAGTGGAGCTGGCTGGAGGTGTGAGTGGGTGTGAAGGAAGGCTGGGTGGGGAAGGAAAGTCAGTTTGGAGTTAGGTGATGGAGGCGACTTCAATGTAGAGATGACTCTGTACCACCAAGGAGTTTTTGACACATTCGAATAAAGGACCAAAGTGACAAGGTAGCATGTAGCCAAGGTGAGGGGCCTTGCAGCCTCTGGGCCAGATGCCCACTCCTGGACACTGACAGTTGCCCACTTTCCAGTACCTCTGTACATCCTCCCGGGTGTCCGCACCCACAGAGCCTTGTCCTGCTGCTGCCCAGAGCTGAGCTCCTTCTGGCGTCCAGGGCTGGCCTAGCCATCCGGCCCGGGCAGGTTCTTGGCTCCCTCTGCCCGTCCTTAGGTTCCTCTCTTACTAGCGTCAGGTTGCAAAGAGCTTCTGTTTCCTGCTACTCGCCTCGCCACAGGTGTAGCAGCCTCCATGTTCTGGGTGCCGCACGCAAGAATGTGAAGATGGATGCTCAGAGCATCCCCACGAGAGAGAGAGAACCCGTGGGTGGAGTGGGAGAGGGCAGTGTCTGCCAGTGCTTTGCTTGGGCTGCCCTGGGTTTTGCCGGTCACAGTCATGGCTCCAGAGCCTTGCCTACCTTCCCTCCCCAGCTGTACCCTCTTTCATAGCTCTTTCCATGTGTTCAGATTCTCCATTTAACTGTTTCTCTCCCACATCAGAGTGTGTGCTCCTGGAGGGCAGGGACTGTTAGCCAGCTCACCTCTGACTCATGGGACCTGGCCCGGAACAGCCCCCTGAGCTCGTTTATTTAAGCTAAACCCATGGTCGGCAAACTGCGGCTCTTTGGCCCCTCGAGTGTGGCTCTTCCACAAAATACCACAGCCAGGGCAAGTCTATTTTGAAAAAGTGGCGTTAGAAGAAGTTTAAGTTTAAAAAATTTGGCTCTCAAAAGAAATTTCAATCGTTGTACTGTTGATATTTGGCTCTTTTGACTAATGAGTTTGCCGACCACTGAACTAAACCAAAGGGGCCCGACCAGCCTGGAGCACCACCCTGGCCCTGCAATGTGCATACTTTCTAATCCTCACAGCATCCCTGGTAGGTCTTGTACCTATTCTACAGATGGGGAAACTGAGGTTCTTAAGTCAGTGCTCAAGATGATACAGCTAGTAAATGGGGCTGGAACCAGGTCAGCTGATTTCAGAGCCTGAACTCTGACATATTTTTCTTTCCCATCCCATCCCATCCCATTCCACCCTGTAGGTCTGGTTCTGTTGCCTCACACCTGGCATGTAATAGCTACCGAACTAGTTGCCCCTCTTCTGGGCCTCACCACTTTCCTTTCCCATGTACTCTCCCCACAGCATGGCCTCCCTGCCAGAAATCTTGGTTAGCTCCTATTCAGCCAATGTTTCAGGCTTTATGGCTTTCACATCCACTTCATGCCTTGTGGCCCACCCTCCGGCTTGAACATAGCACCCCCAATCCCCTTCCTGGATACTCCCCTCCGCTCGGACACCTCTACTTCCTGAGGCACCCTGGCCTCTGATCGTAGGAAAGTTCTTCCCCATGTTGAGCTGTGCCCGATCAGCTTCAATGCAATCTCCGTCCCGACTCTTGGTTGCAAGTGATAAAAACTCAGCTTAGACTGAAGAGCAAAAAGGGGATTTTATTGGCCCATGTCCTGAAAAGTCCAGGAGTAAAACTGGCTCGGGCATGACTGGATCGAGATCCCTCATCTCCACTTTTCCTTCCGTCTGCAATCTCTTGGCTCTGCTTTCCTCTGGGTTGACTTCATTCTCAGGGAGGCTGTCGCCCTGTGGAGGCCCCAGCAGCTTCTGGCTTACATCTAACCAGCTTAGCAGCCCCAATACAGCGAGAGTCCCCTCTTGGAACCAGTCTTATTGGCGTGACTTGGGTCATAGGCCCCATCCCTAAACTGGTCACTAAGGCCAGGAGAATGGACTCATATGCCTGCCTCCTGGGCAGGGCGAGATCAGCATCACCCTGGCCATAGGAAGATGGGAGTGTTAGAAGAAAATAAAGAAGGAATGGATGGTCACAGGTTACAAAAACAGCTAGCTACCCCCTGCACCCCCGACACACACACACACACACACACACACACACACACACACACCGCCCCCATCCTTGTCCATCTCAGTAGGAAGGGAGCACTTCCTCCAAGCTCCTGATCACTTGTCATCTCCTGGGCCATTTATTCTCCTTGTTTTGTGCTCTGGTCACTTACAGTGGAGGTTTTGCAAGAGCTCTTCCTTCCATTGGCTTGATGGTCCTTCCCTGCCCTTTCTCTCCCCTCCAACTGATACCCGAGTTAACCCAGGCAAATGCTTAGAACAGAGCTTGGCACCTAACAAGCCTCTGAACTTGTTAGCTGTTGCTCTGTTGACTGTTAATACAAGCCCGTCTGTCCTCCAGAAGTCTGATAGTCCTGGTTGTGAATCTGGGCTCTGCCCCTCCTGGTTGTATAACTTGGGGCACGTCATTTTGCCTCAGTGTTCTCATTTGCAAACGGAGATCATCCCAAACCCCTGGTGTTGTCGTAAGAATTACATGAGACAGTGCGTGGCACAGTGCAAGCACCCAGTAAGTGGTTATCATTTGTATGGTTGCTGCTATCACATTACAAAACCTTTCCTTACCTTCCCAATGAGAGTCAATGTTCTCAAAGCACTTTGAACCTGCATTTTAGCTCTTTCTTCATTCTGCCTTGTGGTGTGGCAGCTCCTCAGCTTTCCTGTCTGCCTCCCTCACCAGGAAGATTCCAAGAGGGTTAAGGCCGGGGGGCCTCCCAGGGCCCAGAAGCAGGCAAGGGCTCTGTAAATGTTTGCTGACAAGGGCAGCTGTTCTTCCCAGCTCCCTCTCCTGAGAGCAGGGCTGCGAGTTGCTGTGGGGATGCAGGTGGAGCTAGCTCAGCCTCCGTTCCTTGGTTGCAGGTTCGAGAATGGAAGGAGCAAGGCAGCAAGACCTTCATGTGCACAGGGCGCCCTGGCTGGCTCACCGTCTCTCTCCGGGTTGGAAAGTACAAGAAGACCCACAAAAACATTATGATCAACCTGATGGACATTCTGGAGGTGGACACCAAGAAGCAGGTGAGAGTGGCACGGTTCCCTGGCTCTGGGAGTGGGCGGGGCACTGCCCCTGGTATAAGTAACTTGCAGAGAGATGGTTTCAGCCAGGGGCATCCCGGAGCGGATAGGACTGAGAACCTTGGTCATCACAGAAGGTCCTACTGACCATTGCCAGCCTCAGAAGCCTCACAGCTTTGAAAGAAATCAGTTATAGCCCCATCTCACAGGTTGGCAAACTGAGGGTTCAAGGGGATTCTTTGATTGTCTGTCGTTCCACAGGAAGACAGATGGGTAAACCCTGGGCAGAATGAGCGGCCAAGGGAGCCTATTTAGCCTCTGCCGGTAAGGAGGTATGCTGGCCAACAGTGGTGTGGAAGTAGCCGGGAGGGTGGGCCTTGTCCCAGGCTTCTGGGGACCCACCTGTTAATAGCTGTAGACATGTGCATACTCTTTGGCCTATCTAGTAATTCTGTTCTAAAACCTGGCTAAGGAAACAGGAAGTAAGCTTTAATCAAAGACAACACAGAGCAAGGCTGTATCACAGCTTGCTTGCTTTTTTCCTTTCTTTCAATCACAGTTTCATTTCTAATCCAAGGCAACACAATATCCAATAGTAGGCAGTTATTAGATATATATCCACATGATGGCATTTTGTTTTGAGGCCATGGCCAAATTACATAATCTCCTGTGCCTTTCCTCCCTAAATAGCTTTATTGAATGATACTTGATATATAATAAACTGCATATAACGTACAATTTGATAATGCATTTTGACATATGTATGTGAACACCTGTGAGACCATTACCACAATCAAGACGATGAACACACCAAAAGTTTCTTCTTGCCCCTCGGTAATCCCTTTTGCAGGCCCTCTCTGCCTCTTCCCTCACATCTCTAGGCAAATAATGACTTGCTTTTTGTCACTGTAAATTGGTTTGCAGTTAGAGTTTTTTATAAATGGAATCATGCATTATGTACTCTTGTCTGGTTTCTTTCACTCAGCATTATTATTTTGAGATTCATGCAGGTTGAAACATGTATCAGAAGTATATTCTGTTTTATTGCTGAGTAGTATCCCATCGTATGAATATATCATAGCTTATTTATCCTTTCACTTATTGATGGATATTTGTGTTATTTCCAACTTTGGACTATCATAAATAAAGTGTCTAGGAACATTATGGACACACTTTGTATGGACATATATGCCTTCCTGTTTCTTGGTTAAATACCCAGGAGAGGAATGGCTGGACCATATGGTGGGTGTATGATGAGCTTTTTAAGAAACTGCCAAATTGCCTTCTAATGTGGTTGCAGTATTTTACATAAATGTTTAATGCTGTTATAAATTTCCCCCTTGAGCCAATCCACACATTTTGATATGTTATCTTTTCATTTTCATGCAATTCAAAATACTTTCAGGTTTCCTTTTAGATGTCTGCATTGGCCCAGGGGTTATTTAGAAGTATGTTATTCCGTTTCCAAATATGGGGAGATTTCAAGAGCTCTGTTACTCATTTCTAATTGAATTCAGTTGTTGACAGAAAATATACTTTTATGATTAGAATGTTTTTCAGTTTATTGAGATTTACTTTGTGGCCCAGAATATCTTGGTAAATGTTCCATGCACATTTTTGTTGTTGTTTCTTTTCTTTTGAGTTTGTTTGTTTTACATTCAATCTTATCTTGTATTAGTTTCAGATGTAAGCATAGTGGTTAGATAATCATATACTTCATGCACATTTTTAAAAAATGTGTATTCTGTTGTTCTGGGTTGGTCCTATAAATGTCAATTAGATCAAGGTGGTTGATAGTGTTGTGCAAGTCTGTATCCTTACAGATTTTCTCTCTACTGATTATTTTGAAATAGGGCTATTGAAATCTCTGCCTACGATTATGGATTAGTTTATATCTCTTGCAGTTTCATCAGTTTTTGCTTCATGTATTTTGAAGCTCTTATTAGGTATATAAGTGTTTAGGAATTTTATGTTCTTTTGATTAATCAACTGAGCCTTTATAATATGAAACGATCTACTTTATTCCTAGTTATATTCTTTGCTCTGAAATCTACTTCATCTGATATTAATAAAGCCATTCCGCTTTTTTCTTTGACTTATGCTAGTACTGTGTATCTTTTCCATCATTTTTTAAAATCTATTTGGTTTTTTAAATATTCAAAATGTATTCTTATAGGCAGCATTTAGTTAGGTCTTGCTTTTTTTTAGCCAGTCTGACAATCTGCCTTTTAATTGAGATGGTAAGACCATGTCCATTTCATGTTATTATTGATAAGGTTTGGCTTAACTCTGTCACCTTGTTCTTTGTTTTCTACTTTTCCCATTTGTTTTTTGTTCCTTTTTTCTTTTTCTATCTTCTTTTGGATTACCAAATATTTTTTTTTTTAAGACAGAATAGTGTTTATTGACTATTCTTTGTTGTTGTTGTTGTTGTTTTCAACTAATTTAAAAATTTTTTGTTTTAGTTTCACATGGGTTGCCAAATAATTTTTATGATTCTATTTTAGCTCTTTTGTTGGCTTATTAGCTATAACTCTTTATGATAGCCGTAGTTGTAGGATTTATGTTATACATGTTACTTATCACAGTCTACCTTCAAATTATAGCCTAGTTTATGCATAGTAAAGAATCTTATTGTAATTATATGTACTTCCATTTCTCTTCTCCCTGCTTCTGTGCTACTGTTGTCAGACTTTTATGTATGTTATGAAGCCCACACTACAGTATTATTTTATCATTGATTTTTTTTATAAAACTTATAATCAAAATGGTATCTGCTACTTTGCTTAGTTGTAGACTAAAAGTCATAATTCTAAGTCTCCAGCAAATAGGCCTTATATGACAGGATAGACAAATAGAGTATTTTTTTTTTCTTTTCTTTTTATTACTTCTCACCCACCCTATTTTTATTATTTTATTATTTTTATTGTTTTCAGAGAGGAAAGGAGAGGGGGAGAGAGGTAGAAACATCAATGATGAGAGAGAATCATTGATCAGATGCCTCCTGCACGCCTCCTACTAGGGATCGTGCCCACAACCCAAGCATGTGCCCTGGACCAGAATTGAACCTGGGACCCTTCAGTCCACAGGCGACGCTTTATCCACTGAGCCAAACTGGCTAGGGCGACATTATTATTTTTTAATAATCACTTATCTTTTAAAGAAATTTAAGTAATAAGAAAAAACCTTATATACTTACCCATATAGTTGCCATTTCTTCATTCCATTGTGTAGATCGTATTTCCGTCTGGTTTCATTTCCTTCTGCCTGAAGGACCTCCTTTAACATTGTTATATGGTGATTTTGCTGGTGATGAATCAGCTGTTGTATATATGAAAACATTTATTTTGCCTTCATTTCTTTTCCAGGTTTTATTGTACTAAAATACATAATATAAAATTTACCATCTTAACCATTTTAAATGTATAGTTCAGTGGCATTAATTATATTCATATGGTTATGTAGCCATCACCACCATCCATCACCATAACTCTTTTCGTCTTGCAAAACTGAAACTCTATACCCATTAAGTAATAACTCTCTATTCTCCCCTTCCTCCAGCCCCTGGCAACCACCATTCTATTGTACTTTCTGTCTTTATGGTTTTGACTTCTCTAAGTATCTCATGTAAGTGGGGTCATACAGTGTTTGCCTCTTGGTGGCTGGCTTGGTTCACTTAGCATCATGTCCTCCAGGTTCATCCATGTTATAGCACATTGTAGAATTCCATTCCTTCTTAAGGCTGACTAATATTCCATTGTACATATATAGCTCATGTTACTTATCCATTCATCTATCAATGGACACTTGGTTGCTTCCTTGTTTTAGCCATAATGAATAATGGTGTTTTGCGAATGGATGTACAAATGTCTTTTCAAACCCTGCTTAATAGTTCTTTTGAGTATATACCCAGAAGTGGAATTGCTGGGTCATGTGGTATTTCTATGTTTAATTTTTTGAGGAGCCACTGTACTGTTTTCCACAGTAGCTGTATCATTTTACTCCCCACCAGCAGTGTGCAGGGTTTGAGTTTCTTCACATCCTCACCAACACTTGTTATTTCCTGTGTTTGTGTTTGTTTGTTTGTTTGTTTTTTATAGTAGCCATCCTAATGGATATGCAGTTGCCTTCATTTCTGAAAGATATTTCACTGGGTATGGAATTCCAGCTTCACTATCCTCTTGCTTGCATTGCTTCCAACTAGAAATCTCTCTCACTCTTTAAATATATTTTTATTGATTTCAGAGAGGAAGGGAGAGGGAGATAGAGATAGAAACATCAATGATGAGAGAGATTCATTGATTGGCTGCCTCCTACATCCCCCCCTTCTGGGGGTCGAGCCTGCAACCCGGGCATGTGCCCTGACTGGGAATCAAACCCGGACCTCTTGGTCCTCGGGATGATGCTCAGTCCACAGCTGAGCCCAACAAGAAACTTCTTACCTTTGTTCCTTTGTGTGTTACATGTCTTTTCCCCCCGACAGCTGTTTTTAAGATTTTTCTCATTATCACTAGTTTTGAGCAGTTTAATTATCATATTCCCTGGTATAGTTTTCTTCATAATTCTTGTGCTTGATATTCATTATAATTTTCATCAAATTTGGAAATTTGGATCTTCATTTCTTCAAATATTTTTCTGTCTGCTTCCCTCTCCTCTTTGAGGACTGCCATCACACATATATTAGGCCACTTGAAGTTGTTCCACAGCTCACTCTGATACACTGTTGATTTTAATTTTTCCTCCTAGAGTGTTTCATTTTGAATAGTTTCTATTGCTGTGTGTTAAGTTCACTGCTCTTTTCTTCTGCAATGTCTAATTTTCTGTTAATCCCAGCCAGTGTATTTTTCATCTCAGACATTGTAGTTTTCTAAAAGTTTAATATGGGTCTTTTTTTTTTTTTTACTATCTTTTTAATGTCTTTACTTAACTTTTGAACATAAGGAATATAGCAGTAGTTATTTTAATGCCATCATTTGCTAATTTTAATATCTGTCAAATCTGGATCCGTTTTATCAAAACAGATTAATTAGTTTTCTCACTGTGGGTTGAATTTGCCCTTTTGCAAGCCTAGTAAACTTAGATTGGCATTTATTTATTGATTGATTGATTGATTGATTGATTTTTTTTTTTTATTTTTTACAGAGAAGAAGGGAGAGGGATAGAGAGTTAGAAACATTGATGAGAGAGAAACATCGATTATCTGCCTCCTGCACATCCCCTTGGTACATGCCCTTGACCAGAATGGAACTTGGGACCCTTCAGTCTGCAGGCCTATGTTCTATCTACTGAGCCAAACCAGTTAGGGCTTTTACGCATTGTGAATTTTACCTTGTTGGGTGCTAGGTATTTTTGTATTCCTATAACCCTTCTTGAGCTTTGTTCTGGGATATAGCTAAGTTACTAGAAAACAGTTTGATACTGTTTGGTCTTGATTTTTAGGTGGGGTCAGAGCAGTTAAATTAGGGATAGCTATTCCGCTCTGGGAGGCAAGACTCTTCTGAGTCCTCTCCCCAATGCTGTGTGAAGCATGAGGTTTCCAGTCAGCTGGTGGGAACAGGTTCTCTTCGCTGCACTGTTACCTGCTGTCCTTTCCGGAGGCTCTGTCCCGGCCTCAGCCTCAGGTAACCTCCTCATGTGTATGCACTGGACTGTACTCCGTTGAATACTCAGTGGGTCCTTTTGCAGCCCTTCAGTTTTCTCTCTGCACACTTTCCTCTCCATACTCTGTCCTGCAAATTCTATTCACCTCAGTCTGCTGGGCTCTCAACTCGGAGTCCGCTGAGCCCCTGTGTTCCCCCTCTCTCCACTCCCCCTCTCAGCCATCATTTACTTCATTGCCTGAGGCCCACTATGTTTAAAACTCTTGTTTTATATATTTTGTCCATTCTTGGTTTCCAGGCAGCAAGGTAAATCTGGTCCTTTTGTTCCATCTCAGCTGAAGTCCACATGGTGGCAGATTAATGTGTCCACTAAAAATCACATTTTCCGAGAGTTTTTAATGACAGACAATAGTTATCATATTGTGTTAAATTTTTAAAGTAAGATCAGAATGTGTGTGTGTATATTTGTATGTGTATGCATTGTATTAAAACATACAAAATATCAATGTAAACATGCGTGGAAAAAGACTGAAGATATACACTTTGGGATAAGCATTGATGTGGCTTAACTTTTATTTTCTTCATGTATGATCTTCCAAACCCATAATCTAGAAGGAAAGTAAACTAGGTATTAAGAGTGAAAATATTTGAAAGGATAAGATTAAACCGTAGCAAACCCAGAGCCAGAAACCCCACTCACTGGAAGGAAGGAGACTAAAGGCTGAGGAGGCACGTCCGCATGGTTGTTTGGGGCGGTTTGAAGGACGCTTTCTGCATGCAAAGCCCCTGTGAGGCCCCGCAGCCTCCTTGTGACTCAGGGTTTATCTTCTTGTGTCAACAGATTGTCCGTGTGGAACCCTTGGTGACTATGGGTCAGGTGACCGCCCTGCTGACCTCCATTGGCTGGACCCTGCCTGTATTGCCCGAGCTCGATGATCTCACCGTGGGTGAGGACTCAGATGGTGTTAGGATCAGAGCTAAGGCATCTTGGCCCCCCTTCCCTGCAGTGCAGGGGTCTCCACTGTTCCATCTGTGACAGAAGTTCCCCCAGTTCCAGGGAGCCTCTGAACAGCTCAAATGATCGGGCAGCACTTCTCCATCTCTGGCTCAAATCTGCTTCCCGGTGACATAGCCATGGCTCCAGCTCTGCCCTGTGGAGCACACAGAATATGTCTAGTCTCTTTTCTTCTGGAGGACTTGGGGTCCCCAAAGCCTTCTCTTCAGGGGACACACCTTCCGTCCCTTTAACTGTTCCCATGGGACACAGCTTCCTGCCACCCAAACAGCCCCCCTTTTCATTAAGGTCCCTGTGACAGTGAATTCACACAGGTTTGTAGGTTGGGTCTGGCTAGAGGTGAGGGTGTGTATGCCCTTCCTCTGAACAAGCCCTCACACTCCCATCGGAGCCCTCCCTTCTCTCTCCCGCTCTCCAGATCCACAGACATGGGAAATCACCCCTGAGTGGACAGCCCGTTCTTCCAGCCCTGTCATATCCTTGTGCTATGAGCTCCCCAGCTCCAGTGAAGAGCCCTTTACCCAGTCCCTGCCTCCCCTCGCACCCTGCACCCCGTAGCTCCTCCTGGCTAACACGTGTGTCTCTACAGGGGGCTTGATCATGGGCACGGGCATCGAGTCATCGTCCCACAAGTATGGCCTGTTCCAGCACGTCTGCACCGCCTACGAGCTGGTCCTGGCGGATGGCAGCTTTGTGCGATGCACCCCGGTGAGTTCAGAGTCCGATTCCCCACCTGCTGCCCTGGGCATCCAGGAGCCTGGCACTGGGGAGGTGGCGCCGTGGGGGTGCTTCACCTCAAATACCGTTGTTCACTCTGGGTCTGTATTCTTAACAACCACCAAGATTTAAATAGCCCCGTTATGTGCTCAGACATTGTTTAAATGCTTTACATATATTAAGGCTTTTAATCCTTCAACAGCTTTATGGGTTAAGTATATTATTATCCACATTTTACAGACAGGAAAGTAAGCATAGAGAGGTTAATAAACTTACTCTAGGTCACAGCTAGTAAATCGCACAGAGTGGATTCAAATCTAGGTGGCATCTCAGCCTCATAGTGGTGACCTTTGACACGTTCTCCTTATCTATTTGACTGGAGTGTTAATGCTCTTTCTAGGCTGTGGGGGAGTTCATAGCTAATGGCCTGGGAAAGGCTTTGTAAATGTGGATAATGGCCCAGAAGGGAGGCGTTGTAATGTGCCTCTGGTGACCATGACCCTCAGTAAGGGTTCTGCTCTTTGTTTAGCCTGGGTTGGCCCTTGGTCCCGTGTTTTGGGTCTTGGGGCAGTGCTGGTCCTGGCTTCTTCCTGGGTAGCCTGTGGTCTGGGGGCTGCGCCTCGGTGGAGGAGGGAGGAGGCACTCTCTGTGAGCACCTCCCGACAGGGCTGTGTCAGGCCAAGGTCACGCGGAGGCTGCAGAGGGAAAGCTGAGGCCAGAATGCAGTTTGTGAAGTGCCTGTGGGTTTACACAGGATGGTGACAGAACAGGAGTTAGTTCAGGCCGGGTTCTTTGTGTTGCTGCTGACAACGTGCTATGATGGGGGACCCAGGCTAAAGGTCTCAGCATGTGTTAACTCTGCTCACAGTCAGAAAACTCAGACCTGTTCTACGCTGTGCCCTGGTCGTGTGGGACCCTGGGCTTCCTGGTCGCCGCCGAGATCCGCATCATTCCCGCCAAGAAGTACGTCAAGCTGCGGTTTGAGCCCGTGCGGGGCCTGGAGGAGATCTGTGACAGGTTCAAGCACGTGTCCCAGCAGCAGGAGAACCACTTTGTGGAAGGGCTGCTCTACTCCCTGGATGAGGCTGTCATCATGACGGGCGTCATGACAGACGAGGTGGAGCCCAGCAAGGTAGGCCAGGGCATCAGCTGCTGCGGACCAGGCCTGGGAGGATGGCGGCCGGGTGGGCTGGGACTGACCCTGAGAGCCACGCTGACCCTCACAGCCACCCTCTCTGCAAGGCTGCACTCGGCCAGCACACCTGGGGTTTGGGCAACAGCATCTGTAGTCAGAGCTGTCTTACACAGTGACAGAAGCTTTGTTTCCTCTGCCCTTACCAACTGTCAGATATGTGCACCTGTTCAAATGTGTTTTCCTTGCCTAGTGTGATAAGCATTTCTTGCTAAGTGTAAGCTTTGATACACACAGCAACCCCATTTTATAGACGAGGAAACCGAGTTCTAAGAGGTCATATAAACTGCCACAAGATGGCAAAGCCACAATTTAGTCATTGATTGGATGTCTCCCAATCCAAATGGGTACTTCTTCATCTTGCTGTATAATTTTTAATAGCAGTGTTTTATAAGAGCTTTTATGAGTTTTATTAGGAGAGTCTTGGAAAGTGTAAGCAAGTCGGAAAGAACAGTCTCTACCTATAACCATAACCCAAAGCCAGCTGTAGTATAACAGCCCTGGCCAGTTTGGTTCTGTGGATAGAGAGAGCATCAGCCCACAGGCTGAGGGTGGTCGGTTTGATTCCAGTCAAGGGCAAGTACCTCAGTTGCAGGATTGATCCCCAGCCCCGGTGGGGAGGTGACCAATCGATGTGTCTCTCTCATATTGATGTTTCTCTGTCTCTCCCCCTCCCTTCCACTCCTCAGGTGGTGATTAATTAAATAAAAAAATAATAATATAACAATGTTGAAATATATAAAGAAAAAATTAAAATATGTCTCTTCACCCTCAGGCACACAAGCCATTTGTGACAGTTTGGTGTGTGTTCTTTAGGACCTATTTCTGTGTGTGTGTGTGTGTGTGTGTGTGTGTGTGTGTGTACGTACGTACATGTGTAGATGTACATGCCCTCATTTCGTTCCGTAGGACCCCCTTGTTGCATGTAAATATTGACCTACCTCACTGCTGACTGATGAGTATTTATATTGCTTAAAATGTTTTGCTCTTAAAAATAAGGTTGCATTGAAGATTCTGGTATAGCCGTCTTTGGCCTCTTGTATGAGCACTTCCGTAGAATCGAGTCCGGAAAGTGGAGTTTCTGACTCCAGGGGTTGAGCATGTTAATTGATAACTACGACCAAACAGCAGTCAGGACGGCAGCAGCCGGTCCACTCCCAGCAGCGGGCCGTGAGCGTACCTGTCCCTCCCTCCTGCCAATACTGGGTGGTATCGCTCTTTCATTTTGGCCAATCTGATAGGGTTAAAAATAGATTCTCGTTTTGGTTTGCAGCCCCCAAGTCACTTGTGAGGTTGAACATCTCTTTGCACCCACGGTTTTCCGGTTCTGTTTTCTTCGGCTGTGATCACCTGTTCCGATGTGTTTCCTTGTCTGGTGTGATGAGCTTTTCCCCGTGCTTTTACCTTGTCTTCAAAAACAGTCATATCTAATGTCTGTGGAACTTTGCCTGAGTGAATGCCCTGTCGTTTACTAAGCCCCCGCCCCACAGTTGCACATGTAAGCTGCTCCCAGTTTTTCGCTATTTAATTTATTGAACATCTTTCGTTTGTAATTTAAACACTGTCTTAAAGTAGAATTAGTAGATTGAAGGATAGTCACTCTTAAGGTGCTTGATTGACACCTAAATATACTTAAAACATTTTAAAATTGGAAGAGACTCAAAAACCATTTGGTACAATTCTCTCTCCAAATAAGGAAACGAGGCCCAGGGCGGAAAAGAGACTCCTGAGGACCCACACCTAGCACAGGGCAGATAGCAATGTGGGTCTCTGACTCCTGCTTCGAGTCCCTTCCCCACCATCTCAGCTTCTAGAACTTGGCATCATCCACACATTCTGGCTGTGCACCGTTCCTCGTGGGACACTGGTGAGCACTGACGGGGAGAGCTGGACCAGGAGTGGACACACAGACACGGAGCCCACGTGGCCCGGTGCTTCCTAGGCCGAGCCCCGTCTAGTTCAGAGGTTGTCCCGCTTCTCTGAAGCTTCCTTTCCCTTAGAGGCTGCCAGTGGTGAGAAGCTTAGATAGGGGTTCTGAGGAACCCCATCGCCACTGTTATCAGTTCTTCTGTCACCCGTTTGATGTGTTAAATGCCACCTAAGCTTACAATTGGGCAGAGGGGGTTTGTACAACTTGTAAACGGTTTGAGCACCCCGACCCTTTCTCCCAAGGAGAAGACCGAGACCTCACCCAGAGGCCCGTCCAGTGTCCTTGGCAGAGGACGGGGGCCCCTTGGGCAAAGTGTCCTGTGAGCAAGACCTTGAAGCCCAGTGGGAAGAGGGCTGGGAGGGGAGTGAGAGATGCCCTCAGATGTGTGGACATTTCCTCTGAGGAACGTTTCTTCCTGCGTGGGGGGCTGCTCAAGACTGTGTCCCTGTGGCCGGGCACTGCCATGGCCCCTGCAGACGCCGTGCTGTGGCAGCCTCTCTGTGGCCCTGGGAGGAGGCAGCCGCCTCCTTTGCACAGGGGAGGCCCAGAGACAGGAAGCGGCTTATCCAAGTGCCAGGGCTGGACCTGGAACTCAGGCGGCCACCTGGCTGCTCCAGCTGTGTGCCCTGGGAGAGGTGGGCCATCTGGCTTCTCTGGTACAGGGGGTTCCTGCTGAGTCCGTCGAAGAGCACCTGTCTCCCAGGTCCCCTCCAGTCTCGGTTTCATTATGCAGCTGGAGCCCCTGCCAGGAGTGTGGCCAGGGCTCTGGGGGGGGGGGGGGGGGTGAAGGGGAGAGGTAGCTCAGGTTGCTGTGCGCCCGTTGGGCTTCAGTCTCCTTTCCATCAGCAGGCAGAGGCCAGCGCACGGTGTCCTCCCACACTGTCCTCTCAGAAACAGTTGGACAAACAGGCCCTGTCACCCGGTTTCCTGGTTATTGTGGCCCCGGTTTCCTCCCTGCAAGGTGGCCGACCAGCAGAGCGGCCAGCACGAGGGCTAGCTTCAAAGTGAAGGGGGTTGGCAAGTGGATGTGGGAGTGGAAGGCCAACGTGGACCAGGAACTGAATACTGTGCCCCGCGCCCCCCCACAGGGGTCAGGCACCTACACTGCCTTTTAGTCTTCCAACCACCCAGGGAGCAGAAATGCCTCCCGTTTGCCTGCCCAGAAAAGGAGGCCCAGAGAGACTAAGTAACCTACCTAGGGTCACCTGGTGTGTTACACCATTTTATAAATCTATGCAGGTACATAGAAACTAAAACCTAATGAATGCACGTTAGTTTTAGTAGTAAGCTACAGGGATGAGGCTACAAAGCTGAATTCCCAAGTCATATATTTCCTCAGTGTTTTATAGGGTGCATGTTGCTTTTAGAATCAGGAAAGAAATTAGGTTTTTATTTTGTTTTGACCATGCCCACATTCCAGAGTCCACTATTCAAGGTTCTTAATCTTGCTGTTGTGTAACATGGGGTGCGTCCTTGGGCTGCTTCTGGGCCTGTGGCCTTGGCCAATCTGTTTGACCCTGAAGATTCTCAGTCCCACCCATGAAAAAGGGGCAGTCCACCCTGCAAGGTCGTGAAGAAGATAAAGAATAGACTGGCTGTGTGCCCTGACGCTGCCCTGATCCTGGCTACTCTGGGGCTGGCTCACTTCTCACTGTGCGTCTGCCTGTCCCTCCCTGATAGTCCCCTGACAACTTCTTCCTCTCCTGCGTGGCCTCCACTCTCTCTTCCTACCCTTTGCCGAGCACACCCAGCTGGTGTGATCTACCTGCCCCTAAGACAGGGTGCCGCTCTCATCCCCGAGAAGCTGGTCTGTGTGAGGCCTGAGCATCTGCAGTGTGTGTGTGTGTGTGTGTGTGTGTGTGTGTGTGTGTGTGATTTTCAGTAGGTGCCAAAGAAACTTCCAAAGAGCATATATATGTATATATACATTTTGTTTATTTTATTTTTTTTTTTAATCCTCACTGGAGGATATTTTTTCCATTAATTTTAGAGAGTGGAAAGGAGGGGGAGAGAGAGAAAGAGAAACATTGATGTGAGAGAGCCACATCAATTGGTTGCCTCTCACAGGCGCCCCAACCAAGATGGAGAATCGGCAACCCAAGAATTGAACCCACAACCTCTGTGCAGGCTGATGCTCTATCCACTGAACAATGCTGGCCAGGGCCAGAGCATACATCTTTAAACCATTTTACATGTGAAGAAATAGGCTGAGAGCGTGGCCCGCCCGCGGTCGCACAGCTGGTGGGTGACGAGCCTGTGCTCCTGCAGGGTGCCGCCCTGCTGCTCTCCTCTACCATCTGCCCAAAATTCACCTCCCAGATGAGGAAGCTAGGGTCCAGACAAGCTAGGGCACACAGGAAGGAGATGAAGTCTTGAACCATTTAGGACTGAAGGAACCATCTGCTAAGCAGACCATGGAGGCCTGGGGCCACAGGGACTGTGCTGGAGAAACACTCTGGCTTACTCTGTGAGCTCCCTCCACTGATGATCTGCTGGGGCCAGCTCTATGCTCAGGGTCGTGGGGCTTGGTCCTCCAGTGGCAGGGAAAGGCCGAGGTTAATTAGTGCTGTGGGCCCCGGGAGCCAGTGAGGAGATGACCCATGCTCAGTGTTTGTGCCAACGCCTGCCTGGTGGGAGGCAGGGAGGGAGGGATTCCCCGGCATGGAGCACTGGCTTATGAGAACATTTGCACTTTGATTTTCTCATTGAGAAGGAGCAGCAGGCGAGGTCGGGTCAGCAAGCTCACCAGACTGTCAGAAACTAGCTGTTGGGCCTGGACACACCACTTACCCTCTGAGCTTCTGCCCGCTCCGCTAGCAAATTCCCGCTGTGCTTAACCTTGCCAGGCTGTCAAGAGTCTCAGAGGCGATAATAGACATGAAAGAGCTTTGAAAAGGCCAGGAGTGCCGAACAGAAGCCGGGTATCACTGTTACGCTCCGATGGCCCTTGGTTCTTGTCTGTGGGCTGACACAAAGCCCTCTGTCATTTCAGCTGAATAGCATCGGCAATTACTACAAGCCCTGGTTCTTCAAGCACGTGGAGAACTACCTGAAGACAAACCGAGAGGGCCTGGAGTACATCCCCCTGAGACACTACTACCACCGACACACGCGCAGCATCTTCTGGGAGCTCCAGGTGAGGCTCGGGTTTCCCGGCCCTGGCTCCTCCCGCCCTGCCGGGCAGGGAACCAGGGTGGTTAACATTGTAGCCACACTCTCTCCCTCGGGGAGAAGCATGGCTTTGTCCTGGGGAATTGGAACACCCTCTTACACAGCAACACAGTCGCTTCTTTCTGAGGGATCGGACCATCTTCACCTAAAGCGACAGGCTGTCACTGAGCACCTGAGAACGGGGCGCTGGGTGGGGAATTTGGGGAACACTGACCTGTTCCGTCGTTGAGGAGGTGTAGCCTCGCCAAGCAGACAGACATCACCTTGTAAAGAGGAAACAGCCGGTCTAGGGTTGGAGGTAGACTAAGCTTGGCCCTGACCGGTGAGCAAGAATTTGCTGTTGTGCGAGGAGGGGTGGGGAGCAGGAGCTGGTTAAATAAGGGCCCCGGGGAAGGCCTCTTGGGAGATGGCTTATGAGCAGGGACCTGGACGTCGTAGGACAGGCCATGCAGAGCTCTGGGAGAGGGCTCACCAGGCAAAGAAAGTGAGCACAGTTCCTAAGGGGCTGCATGCGTGCTTTTCCTTTTTGCTTTTAATTGAAGTGAAGTCATATAAAATTAACTATTTAAAATTATATAATTTAGATAGATAAAATTATACAATGTAGTGGTATTTAGTACATTCATGATCTTGTGCAACCATCACCTCTGTCTAGTTCCAAAACATTTTATCCCCAAAAAGAAATCCAGTACCCATTAATTAGATGCTTCCCTTTCTCCCTTTCCCTAGCCTCTCCCAACCGTCAGTCTGTTCTGTCCCTATAAATTACCTGTTTTAGGTTATTTCATATAAATGGAATTATACAATATATAGCTTTTGATGACTGGCTGCTTTCACTTAGCATGATGTTTCCAAGGCCCATCCATGTTGCAGCATGTATCACTACTCATTCCCTTTCCTTGCTGGCTAACACTCCATTATAAGGGTGACCACGTTCCTCTGCGGTTGGATGTTTGGGTTGTTTCCACCTATTGGCATTGTGAATAATGCTATGAACGTTCACAGACAAGTGTTGGTTTGAGTACTAGGTTTCCATGCTTTGGGGGTTATGTCTATGGGAGGAATTGCTGATTCACAGGGTAACTTTGTGTCTAACTTACTGCAGAACTGCCAAGCTTTTTTCCACAGTGATGTTTTCCCACAGGGCTGAGCCACTTCACACTCCCAGCAGAGTGTTCGCTTTCTCTATCTTCTCACCGCACGTGTTATTTTCTGGGTTTTGGTTATAGCCATCCATCCTAGTGGGTATGAAGTGGAATCTCATGGTAGTTTTGATTTGCACTTTCCTAATGACAGATGGTGTTTCACGTTATTATTGGCCATTTGCGTATTTTTTGGAGAAGTGTCTATTCAGTTCCTTTGCCCATTTTTAATTGGGTTATCTTTGTTGCTGTGTTGTAAGAGTTTATATAGTCTGAATACTAGATAGACCCTTACTGTACCAAATAGATGACTTAAAAGTATTTTCTCCCATTCTACAGGTTGACTTCTCACTTTCTTAATAATATCTTTTAATGCACAGAAGTTTTTAGTTTTGATGAAGTCCAGTATGTCTATTTTTCATTACTTGTGCTTTTAGTGTCATATCTAAGAATCCATTGCTAAATCCAAGTTCATGAAGATTGATTCCTATGTTTTCTTATAAGAGCTTATAGCTTTAGCTTTTATGTTTAGGTTATTGATTTATTTTAAGTTTTTTATATTTATTTCTAAACATATTTTTATTGATTTCAGAGAGAGGGATAGAGAGATAGAAACATCATTGAGAGAGAAACATCATCCATCATTGCCTCCTGCACACACCACACTTGGGATCGAGACTCCAGGCATGTGCCCTGACCGGGAATCGAACTGGACCTCAACCACTTAGCCACACTGGCCGGGCAAAGTTCAGTTTTGTATATGGTGGAAGATATATGGTTATCCAGTTGTCACAGCGGGTTGCATGCCTTTAAAAAGCAGCAGGAAAGCCCCAGAGCTAGAACCCTGGTGGAAAATGAGGTTACACAGCAGCCAGAGCCTAGATCATGCATGTCTTCATGGGTCAAGGAAGGACATTATATTTTACTACAAGAATGACAGGACACTGGTGGAGGGTTTTGCACAGAAAAGTGCTTTGACCTGATTGTTGTTTTAAAAGAATAATTGTTACAACTAGATGGAGGGTAGATGGGGAGGGAGGGTGACAAGAGTGGAAGCGTAGAAGAAAGATTCCTGTTGTCCGGGTGGTAGCCCGGGAGGAGGAAAAGTATGTCAGATTGGGAGAGTCTGCGAAGGTGGGGCTGACCCCTTCCAGACATATTGGCCATGAGTGTGATTCCAAGGTTGGAGGCCCAAGCCCCTGGGAAGCTGGAGGTGCCGTTGACTGCCATGGGCAGCATGGGGAGGTCTGGGAAGGAAATGGGAAGATTGGTCTGGGGTTGTCAGTTTGAGATCCTTTCAGACATCTAGGTAGGACTGAGTGGCAGCTGGCTCCATGTCGGGACTCTAGGGCGCAGGTGAGGTGGCACACACCAGTGTGGGAGTGATCAGCATTCCAGACGATCCTGCATTCCTGTCACACCTGGGCCTCACCTAGCTGGTCCAGTTTCTTCCTCTCACCCAGCCAGTCAATCAGCAATATATGAGGTCAGGGCTAACTAGCTGTATAATTTTCAGGACCCAGTGTAAAAAGCCGGGAAAAAGTGCCATCAAAGGTTTTAAATTATGTTTCTTCCTTTCTTCCATGGTCTCTCTCTTATTATAAATATTTTTCTTCTTGATAACATTCACATTCTACTAACACCTCACCTTAGCAACTGGTGAGGAAGGAAGGATTGAAGAGCAGAGGGGCCCTGGGCAGCCTGTCTTTCCCTCCCTCTGCTGTCCTCGTGCTCAGCAGTGTACGTGGTTGGCTAATGCAGGGAAGTAAGGACAGGTAGGTAGGTTGTTCATGTTTCTGAATGCCAATGGTTTTTAAACATAAAAAAGGTGATGCAGTCTCACTCAGAACTAAAGGCAGGTGAAACAAGACTACAGGAGTCTCACATTTTCTGCTTCTCTGAATGAGAGATGCCAAAGTGTGATAACAGGGTGCTGGCCAGGGTGTGGGAAACTGCGTCTCCTACGTTGTCGGGGAGAGTATAAAATGGTGCAGGCCCTTAAAATAGGACCCATTAAAATTGCATACACTGTCTGAAGCAGAATTTTCCACTTCTAGGAACTTAGCTTTCAGGTAAACATACGTGTAAATGGGCAGGGCACATGCACACAAGGGCACTCGTCAGAATGCTCAGGAGATGACCCACACGCCCGTTAGTACAGAACTGATGAAATAAATGAGGCCATATCCATACAGTAGAGCAGAGGTCGGCAAACATTCTCTGTAAAGGGTCAGGTAGGAGTTCTCTACGTGAGGTCTCTCTAGGAGCAACTCTGCCCTTACAGCCTGAAAGCAGTCATAGACAGTGTGTAAATAAATGGGCATGGTTGTGTTCCAATAAAACTTTATTTACAAAACCAAAGGGTGGGCCAGATTTGTCCCAGGAGACTCAGGAGATTCTGTAAACCAGTGGACTCATTTCTGAACCTGAGCCAGACCTTGCCCACCCCAGTGAGAGCTGTCCCTGGGTGTATGACCTCAGAAAAGTGGTGTAAGGCCCTGGCCGTGAAGTTCAGTTGGTTAGAGTGCCATCCCATACACCAAAGGTGCAGGTTCGATCTCGGGTCAGGGCACATAAAAGAAACAACCGATGGATGCATAAATAAGTAGAACTGCAAATTGATGTTTCTTTCTCAATACATTTTTCAAAAGAAAAGAAATTGCTTAAGCTCTCCGAAGATTCCTCTTCACATTAAACAGCATTTTTCTCAAATGCTCATGCCAGCCACTCTGACCTCAGCAACTAGAACAGCAGTCATAGCTGCCTTATTTTGTTCCAGGCACTGGGCTGAGTGCCTTGCATTTGGCATGTCACTATCCTTGTAAGTCCCATTTTACAGTTAAGGAAAGTGAGTTCAGAGAAGTTAAGTATCTCAAGGTCATCTCAGCTGATCAATGACAGAGCTGAGAATCAAACCCTAACCAACTGGGTGAATCTGGGGTAGCACCATACATGTTGATCCTCATACATATCGAGCACTGAACGAGGACCTGGCTCCTGGCCCCTGTTGGTTTCTTCCCTCCATCTTCAAACTCTGTCTTTCAGGACATCATCCCCTTCGGCAACAACCCCATCTTCCGCTACCTCTTTGGATGGATGGTGCCTCCCAAGATCTCCCTCCTGAAGCTGACCCAGGGCGAGACCCTACGCAAGCTGTACGAGCAGCACCACGTGGTGCAGGACATGCTGGTGCCCATGAAGTGCCTGATGCAGGCCCTGCACACCTTCCACAACGACATCCACGTGAGCTGAGGAAGGGCAGGGCGGACCGAGGGCCATCCCATGGAACCCATGGTCTTCTCCCCGAACCGTGGGACTGCCCATGCCTGCCCTCTGGGCCTCAGTGTCCCCAACTGCAAAATGGACCTGCTCAGCCACGGCCCTGGTGGGAGAGAAGTAGCAGGGCCCAGTGACGAGCACGCCGTGAACTCTCACATTGTGCCCTCTAGTGTGGTGGAGTGGGTGCTCCAGCGCAGTCTTGGGGATGGGGGTGAAGCTGTGAGCAGCCAGAGGAGGGGCCCCTGGACAGTTCTGCAGAGCCTCCATTTGGGTAGGGGTGGTGTGGGCCAACTATGAGCATGTCACCTGTTGGAGAAAAAGCACCAATCAATACCTTCCTCCCTGGTCCACCCAGGTCTACCCCATCTGGCTGTGCCCCTTCATCCTGCCCAGCCAGCCTGGCCTGGTGCACCCCAAGGGAGATGAGACCGAGCTCTACGTGGACATTGGAGCTTACGGGGAGCCTCGCGTGAAGCACTTTGAAGCCAGGTCCTGCATGAGGCAGTTGGAGAAGTTCGTTCGCAGCGTGCATGGGTGAGCGGCGCAGAGGGCAGGCGTCGGCAGTCCCAGGGGACTGCTGCAGGGGCGGGCGGGCGGGGAAGGGCCCAGGTGGCCAGCTCTGGAGCAGGACCAGCTGGTCGCTGCGGGACTCTGTCCCTCCCTGTGGCAGCCTGTGCTTCGGGAAGTACCTTGTGAAAGATGAGGTGGGAGTGGGGGCTCCTGCCCCTCTTCTCTCTGCATCCCCTCCTCCAGTCAGCACACTTGCTGCTTGAGTCAGAAACCCGGGAATTGCCCCGCTCCTCGCCCTGGGGCAGATGATGTTGGTTTCCCTATGTTCAGGGTCTGCCACTCCGGGTTAGAAAAGCTAAGCTAAGCTAAGGAGGGGGAATTCATGACTGAAAGCTACACAGAGGCCTGGATCAGAGCAGTGCTCACAAAACAGCCTGGAACAAGCTCCTGATCTACACAACACAGACAGATCTCAGAATGACTGTGAAAGAAGCCAGGAAAAAGGAGTACCAGTGTTTCCATTTATGTAAAATTCCAGAACCCTTTGGGGTGAGGGGTGGTCATTATCTCAACTGGGGTGATGGTTTCTAGTTTGTATACATATGTCAAACTTAGCTGCCAGATGTTGGGCGTCATTTAATGCTAGTAGGTCTTGATCCAGCATCTAAAAGGGTTCAGAAATCTGGAAAAGGGCCATGCAAAGATTAAATAAAAGTCCAGAGACGAAAGATAATTTCGAAAGGCATTGGGGGTCAGAGGAGCCTGGCTAAAGAAACCAAGTTCTCCTTGTCTCAGGACCCCTTGCTTTTTATTAACACAATTTGTCTTAAGGCAAGGTGGAGATATACACTTCAAAGGGTAGGGTTTTGTCTACAGAGTCTATTGTTAGATTGGTGAATAGCCTACACTGTTCAGGTGTTTGGCCAGTAGGACACAATAACATGTAGATTAAGAATGCCCTGAGCTGTCTGGCAGCAAACAATTATCCTTTTCAGGTTTGGGGAAATGCCTTTAGCCATTCCCAATAGGCAGTAACATATGTAACTCAGCCCCCTATTGTGTCCCCAAGTTCCATCAACCTTTTGATGAAACTCTTGCAATTATGACATGCTGGAACTGGCTTCTGGCACTTAGCAGGTTGCACACTTTCAATATGTGCAGTTTATGGAACATCATTAAAAAAAAATTAAGAGAGAGCAATCAGCAGCCTGTCAGGGAGCCGCTGTGTAGTGCACTGAGCATGGGGGAAGCCAGCAGTTCGTGTTCTGTTCCTCACTCTGCCTCCACTGCCAAGCCACTTAGGACCCTGAGCCTCTGCAAAATGGGGATTAGAATTCCCACACCACCCTCCACTACTAGGTCATGAGGGGATTAAACAAGGGAAATCCTCCAAAAGTGCTGCCTGCCTGCAAAGTGCGCTCCACAGAAGAGCAGTTGGGGTTCTCTCATCCGCTTCCCCTCCCTGTTCCACTGACATCACCTCCCTGTCCTCGCCCTCATCTCTGTTCTGCAGGTTCCAGATGCTGTACGCCGACTGCTACATGAACCGCGAGGAGTTCTGGGAGATGTTTGACGGCTCCCTGTACCACAAGCTGCGGGAGCAGCTCAATTGCCAGGACGCCTTCCCCGAGGTGTATGACAAGATCTGCAAGGCCGCCAGGCACTGAGCCCGAGCCCGCCCGCAGAGACAGACGTGTGGTGGGCGCTGGCCCCGGGGCCAGCAGGCATCTTCCCTTTACTCAAACTTGGCTGCTCTCCCAGATCCACACTTGCAGAAGCAAAACCCACCAGAAATCCCACGCAGGCAGCCTCGACCGACTGCTCCCAGCTTCCAGGGGCCGCCCAGTGGAGTGGGAAGGACTTGGGATTTGGAGTCAGGTAAACCTGAGTCCAGTTCCCCTTCAGCCACTCATTTGCTGAGTCACTCAACCCTCTGAGCCTGGCTCTTCATCTGTGGACAGAGGGTAACAGTATCTGCCTACCGGCTGTGGTAGCTGTCATTGCTTCCCATTCAGCATCACACCTGACTGAAGTGCTCCGGATTCAGTGGTTTGAGTCCCGAGAGCTCCATGTCGGGTCACCTGGGCACAGGCATGGCTGAATGATGACAGGCTGTCCTGGAGTGTCACCGCTATTGCTTCAGTCGGCTAGAATTGCTCCTCACGGGAGAAGGAAGGTTCCTTTCCATCCCCGGGGTCTCAGGAGGGCAACAGATGGGCGGGCAGGCCCAGGAAGTGCTGTGCCAAAGCCAGGTCAGATCCCAAAGTTTTCCCTGCCGTCCTCGGTGGTCCTGCCCCTCCCTCCTTCATGCTCAGGCTTGCATGCCCCGGCCATCACCGAGTCTGCTCCTAGTGGACCCTGTCCCTGGGGAAGACCTTTCAGGGATGAATCCAATCCCGGCCCAGGCCTGGGATTCCCGCACTGGTGGAACGAGTGGCTTCTGCTCTGAACCGGATCCAGAGGGTCTGGACTCATTCTTTGCTTTCCAGCCCCCCATGCCTCTTATCCCCAGCACCTGCTTAGTGATGGGGGTGCGTCTTTGTTACTCTGTGGTATCGGGGTTAAGGTGGAGGGTGGACCACACTCGCAGGAGAGTGGAGCCCCCCATTGTTAGGTTCCGTGTGGATCCTCACTGTGGGGCTGAAGGAATAGAACAGACCATCAACTTGATTTCTCCAACCACTCATCTCCTTTCTTTCTCCCCCACCACTCCCAGCTGTAGTTAATTTCAGTGCCTTACAGATTCTAAGCTCAGAGAAAAGTTAGCTCCGTTTCCGTTCCAGAGGGAAGGGACCCTCCCTAGGGCCTTCCCCACTAACTAAAACTTGGTTGTTTATGCAACTCCATCTTAAGACCTGCCCAGCCTCAGCTAAAGACCCAGAATCTGAAGGGAACTGTGCCCATTGAGGGAAGCTGGAGTTGAGTGAGCCGTGCCAGGCAGTGGCATCTGAGAGCAGAGCGCACCGGGTAGCAGGAGTCGGGAGGCCTGGGTTTCAGCCCCAGGTGTGTGGTCATTGTGCTGTGCAGCTGTGGGCAAGTCATTTGTTCCTCGGAACTAGTTTTTCCTCATCCATCACATCGGCACAGACAAGACCTCCCTGGGGGCCATTGTGCTATGGACGTGCATGGCTATCTCAGACCCCATGGTTGCAAAACCCGTGGAAAGCCTCATTTGTGTGGCAAGTCAGAGGAAAAATAAATGATCAAGTGGACCCTTGGGGGTGGTCTGTCATTTACAATCCTTCCTTCAGCCCAAGGCTGGCTCTCATCCATCTTCAGAAAGGCTTGCAGGAAGTGTTGGTCTTGTCAATGCAGGTTGCCAGAATCCTCAGAGTCACGCTTTGACTGACAGGCGCTCACACACACACACACCCATTTCCCCTTCCCCCAAGGGCTTGGCACACTGCCAAGTACCTTAGCATGGCCCTCAGAAGACAGAGGGACCCCCTTCCTCGGGCCTCTGTGAGGGGGCATAGGAAAAATATAAAAACCCCGTTCTCTAGCTTGTATGCAAAGCACATGAATTCTGGCTTTGGCGCTCACAGTGGGCCCGTGTGCACCAAGTCGAACTGATGATCCTACTTGGTGTAGGGGAATGGTTCACCTGGGCAGATTAACCCAGCAGCTAAGGCTCGCCCGTCATGTCACTGGTGAGACCTCCATCCGTAAGCCACGGGGAATGTGGCCTGAGATGCCAGCAGCCTCTGTTGTCCTTAGTCCTACAAACCAAATCCTGTCCTTCACAGATCTCACCCCGAACCTGGGGCTGGGCGGGGAAGGTCTTGGGATTGCACCAGCCTCACATTAATGTTTTATTCCAATAACATGTTGCCTGGAACCGGCAGTCTGCCAGCATGGTGAGCTGCCAGCTGTCTCGCAGCCAGTCCCATCCCTGTCCATCGTGAGCTGGTTCCAGGTGGAGCTGAACTTTGCACTGGAGCCAGTGTGTGGAAAGTAGAACAACAGGCCCCTTCCCACGGGGCTGTGAGGTTTTGGCTGCCTGGAGGTTTTCTGTAAAGTCAGTCGTAGCCAGTTTCTTCGGCTGGAAGGATGTATAATTAATGGAGTGTTGCTAAAAGGGAGGGGGTGTGAGAGATCTTTCCCTCCTTGGTCCCGGGGCCGGAGGAGAGAGGCATGAGTCTCCCCGGGCAGGCTCTCACACAGCAGCCGCTGCGCCTACTACCGTCCAGAATACTTCCTGTCCCTGTGGCTGTGTGGCCGCCGCTTCTGTAAAAATAAAAGTGTGACCTGGATCATGGCCTTTGTTGTTTCTTGCTCTGGGGACCACCATGTGGAGTCAGACCTGGCTCAAGGGCAGGCTCTGCCCCCACCAGGTCAGTGTCCCAGGTCAGAACCTGTGCGCCGTGAGCGAGGACTGAAAGAACAGGAGGGACGTGACTTGTTCCTTAGGGCAAGGGGGCTCATGGGTGACTTCCCGTTTTTGAAATTCTATCCTTGTCACCATGTGAACTGGTGTGGGTGTTAATGGGATCTCCTATCCACAAGGTGGACAGCAGACTGCAAGGGGGGGGGGGGGCAGGGAAGAGTCCAGGTGAGGCAATGGGGGAGGGGTATCTTTATATATATATATAAATTCTGAATCATTCTAAGCATGAGAATTTTTTTCTCCCCCCCCCCCTTTATTTTTGTTTGATTTTTCCATCACCTTTTATTCCCCCCAAACCCTCTTTCACCTCACCTTCCTCTCCCTGCAATCACCACACGTTGTCCATATCCACGAGTTCTTTCTCTTTTTTTATCTTTTTTTATTTGTCCTCACCTAAGGATGCTTTTCCATTGATTTTTAGAGAGTGTGGAAGGGAGGGGGAGAGACAGAGACAAACATCAATCTAAGAGAAACATCAATTGGTTACTTCCCTCAGTCCATGGACTGAAGGGTTGTGGGTTCAATTCCAGTCAAGGGCATGTACATCAGTTGCAAGCTGAATTCCCAGCTGACGCTCCAACCACTGAGCCAACCCGGCTAATGGTGCCTTTTTTAAGGCACCAGACCTGGTTGTCAGGAGCTCCAGGCTACAGTCCTGGCTTTGTCACCAGGTTGTGATCTAACAAGTTTTGGCAGGTGAACCCTGTGAAGACGATTCCCTCACCTACAACATGGATGGAGACGGAATACTCCTGCTGGGGACCTGGAGCTGCCTTATGACATGCCACACGCCCCCGCCTGTTGGATTTTAATGAGCAGGGGGTCGAGGATTTTGGCTTTAGGATAGAAGGGGTCCCAAAAGTGTCCACCGTATGTCACCCTTTCGGTCCATCTCCTGTCTGGCTCCCATGTTCATGTCACTGGCCAGTTTGAATTCTCAGGATAACTGAGCTCCCATATCAAAAGGTGCCTGGCTCCGATGTCCCCGCAGACACTGTGACCCCAAGTAGATGTCTCTGACAGAAGTGATCCCATCACCACATCTCTCCCCTCTCCCAGGCATTCCCGGGTCCTTTCTCCAAGACCCTCCATCCCCACTTCCACCCTCCGGTCCCCAGATTTGTCTTCAGTCCTTTGGGCCCTCTGGTCACTGCAGGCCGTCCTTCGCACGTGGCTTCAAGGAGTAGGATCCGAGTTATAGTCCACTGTTGTAAGGCACTTCCCCTTGGTGAAAGGTGTGATCCGTTCCCTTTAAAAAGAAAGAGGGAAAAGAAAATGGAACTGGCCCCTTGCAAGTGTGGGCCCCCCATCCTTGGAGGATGCCCACAGGATGAACCAGAACCCGCTGGTTGTGCTTCCCAGGAGATCCTACATTGGGTGGGGGGGCCAAAACTGACCTCCGGAACTTTCCTATCCAAACAGCCTGTTTCTAAGGAGGAGATCCCTCTACTTTGCACCCAGTTTAGCTCATCAGGGCCCCAAGTTGCTTTGTCAGAACTTCAAATACAGAATCCAAGCACCTGAAAGATTTAGCCCAACCCATCAGCCCAGAAACATGCTCAAGTGTTTACCCCACCAAAAATAAAGGAAGGAAGATAGATGAGAAAGAAGGGAGGAGGGAAGGGAGGGGATGAAGGAAGGAGAAAGAGAGAAAGGAAAGAAGAGTGGGCAAAATTATGGCCTTGCCTTGGAGCTAAGGCCCTGCCTTTCCCTGGCCCTATGCTGTCTCCATGGTAATCACCAGACTTCTGTGTTCGATAATAAATGCGTCGTGGGTGTTGCAGGAAGCAGGAACTCTGTGCTGAACTGCCTAAGAGTCCCTACTTCCTGACTAAACTTCCATCATAGCAGCATGCACAAAGGCCCAGGAGGAAAAGGAAGTGATCAGGTGAGGGCAGGTGGGATGAGGACATGAAGGTGAGTCATGGTGAAGGCTGGCTCTGCCTTAGCCTTCCTGCTCTCGTCCTCCAGAAAGTGGGGAAAGTGTCCTTCATGAAGAGAGGCCCTGGGTCCCATCTGCCCTCCTCCTGCTTCTCACGCTGCCCTGTAACTAGAAAGGGGAGTGAGTGCCTTCCCTGGTGCCGAACAGCTGACTGGTTCTCTTTTGCAGTGTCCCAGGAGGCAGGATTTGCCCAGCAGATAGTAAGTGCTCAACTAATTTTTGGAGACCACACACAAATGCCATTGACTAGCAGAGACTTTAGAAAAACCCTTTCTCCAAACTGATTTGTCTCAACTGAAAAACACTAAGAGTAATACCTACCTTTTGAAGTTACTATATTCAGTAAAAACATACAAAATCATTATACAGCCTGGCCGGCATGGCTCAGGGGTTGAGCGTCGACCTATGAACCAAGAAGACATGGTTCATATCCTGGTCACATCACATGCCCGGGTTGCAGGCTCAATCCTCAGTAGGAGTGTGGAGAAGGCAGGCAATCAATGATTTTTTTCTCATCTTAATGTTTCTCTCTCTCTCTCCCTCTTCTTTCCTCTCTGAAATCAATAAAAATATTCTTAAAAGGAGAAAGAAAATCACTATACCATTATGAATATATATTTCAATTATAATTATTATTACAAAGAATGGATATTTATTATTTCAATCTTAGATTTCTGGACAAGGAATATGGCTAAAAAGGTAGTACGCATATTGAAGTACTTAGGAGCAAGTATATTGATGTCTGCCATATATTTTGAAATTTATCAAATTATAAGATGAATAATAGAAGGACAGAAGAATGAGAAGGAATGAATGATTAGTAGATTAATAGATGAATAGGTGGTATGTGTCATAAAGCAAGAAGAATAAAACATTAACGATATAATCTAAGTGGTAAGAATAGGGGCACATTGTAAAATCATTTCAATTTTACTGTATGTTTGAAAAAAATTCATAAGATGTCAGGTTAAAAATAATCTTAAGGAAAAATGAATTTCTCCCTAATTAAATGGGAGTTCCCAGGTGTTTCCTTCATGGAGCTACCAGGCGCAGGGCCATTTTATCAATGAATTTACTGACTCCTCCTTTGACCCACATCCACTGAGCTCCTGCTTCGCGTGCCAGACAATAGAGAAGTTCTGTTCATTGGGGACCACAAGCATATGAACTAATACTACAATATAACGGGGACAGTGCTCCAACCAGAGAACTCACAAGAGGCTGAGAATGAAGAGACTAACTGGAGAAATCTCGGAAGCCTCATGTATAAGCACAGTTGAAGAGATGGACAGGAGTTTTCCAGAAACTAGGAGAAGGCTGTTCCAAGCACAGATCACGGTGTGGCCACAGGCTGAAGAGCAAGGGGTAGTACAAAGCGAGGCTGGCTGGAGAGCAGAGAGCCGTGTCCACAGCCCGTCCACAGCCACAGGTGGCCAGACGGAGTAAAGAGACCTGGCTGTGGAGCCAGAAAGGGGAGCGGGCGGAAAACCTGGTCCACAGGGTCAGTCAGCCAAACGTGTCAGCCCCGATAGACACGGCTCTAAGGAAGCACTAACAAAAGGCGGCCTCTCCCAGGCAGGAGGGAAATCCCAGGCTGCTGAGTGAGGCGTGGTTTGGCAGGGAGGAGGAGGTGAGGCTTGGGAGTGAGAGGTGAGAAAGATTAGCTGTAACAACGCATTCCAGAAGGTGACTTCGCAACGCTCCCACACATGCCCTCCCTTGCCGGACTGAAGACAGCAATTGTACAAAGACATGTTGTGTCCTGCCAACCCACAGCCTCCCCGAAATGGGCCTAGGAGGAGAGAGGCTGAAGCACAGGGCGGAGTCAGAGCCAGCTCCCCCTCTTCTGCCCTACCTCCTTTGGGCTGCAGGACCCTGGGCTTTCCCATCACCCACCCCTCCAAGCCTCACTCACTCTGGTGCAATTGGGGAAGGTAGCACTGCTGTCGCCCTTGCCTCTCCTGGGCAGCTGCACAGCCCGTGGCTGTCTGCCTGCTCTCGCCCACAGCTGTGCACACTGACTGTGAGCGCCGCCCTGGAGCCAAGGCAGGGATGCACAACTGCGCGACCAGCTGTGAGGAGCCAGTGAGAGCACCTCCAGCCATTCAGTCCCCATTTGTTTTTGTTAATTCTGTGCTCCTGCTTTATTATTTATTTATTTATTTATTTATTTATTACTTATTTTTACAAATCGAGTGAAAGAAAAATACTTGGAGGAAGTGGAGACAATGCAGAGTAAAAGGAAACCTACAGAAAACTCATTATCCTTAGATGAAAGGACATGCTGCATGCATGACACAGAGCAGGGTGCTATTAAAGAGAAAGGAACACACAAGAGGCCCTGGCTGGTGTGCTCAGTGGTTAGAGTGGCATTCCAGCACACGGAATGTTCACGGGTTCCATTCCAGATCAAGTGCACATGGCCAGGGCGCATATGGGAGGCAACTGATCTATGTCTCACATCAATGTCTCTCCCACCCTTCCTCCTTCCCACTCTCCCTAAAAATCAATAGAAAAATATCCTCAGGTGAGGATTTTTTTAAAAAACCACCACACATAAGAGTTCTTGGAAATGAAAAAAGATGACAAGACATAAAAGGGTAATCGTAAGGAAGAAAGACAAGGACAAAGAAAATTTGCCAGAAAGTGGGACAGAAAAGGTAGATAAGATAAATAAAGGGGAAAAGACAAGAAAATTACAATGTCAAACCATTCATCTGAAAGAGAAGACAGAGAGGGGGAAATCGTCAAAGACAAAAACATAAAACTTTTCCCAGAAGAGAAGGTCCTGAGTTTTCAGAAGGAAAGGACCACGAAGCACCCAAAGCAATAAATGAAAACAGACTCCCACGAAGACCCATGGCCATGAAATTCCAGAACACGGGGGACAAGGAGAAGATCCTACAAGGGTCCAGAGAGGAAGAGGCAGGCTGCATACGAAGGACAGAAACCCGGAATGGCACCAGAATTCTCAACAACCAGCCTTCAAAAGCCCAAGGGAAGGCTATTTCCAACCTAAAAGTTTATATCCAATCAAAGTATCAATCAGGCCGAAACCGGTTTGGCTCAGTGGATAGAGCGTTGGTCTGTGGACTGAAAGGTCCCAGGTTCGATTCCAGTCAAGGGCATGTACCTTGGTTGCCAGCACATCCCCGGTAGGGGGTGTGCAGGAGGCGGCTGGTCGATGTTTCTCTCTCATTGACGTTTCTGGCTCTCTATCTCTCTCCCTTCCTCTCTGTAAAAAAATCAATAATATAAATATATATTTTTAAAAAAAGTATTAATCAGTTGCGCAGGTAAGGAGTATAATTTTTTTTTTTTTTTTCTGGAACACAGTCTATCAAAAATGTTACCTCCCATTCCTTTTTCCGAGGAAGCCACCAAAACAAGGAAGACACGGGACTACCATGATACAAACAATGAAAACTAGTTTTCCCTGAGCAGTCCTGGACCTCACACCCTCCCCGGGATTTCCTTTTTTTTTTTTTTTTTTAATTTAATATATTTTATTGATTTTATTACAGAGAGGAAGGGAGAGGGATAGAGAGCCAGAAACATCGATGAGAGAGAAACACTGACCACTTGACTCACACCCCCTACTGGGGATGTACCCGCAACCAAGGTACATGCCCTTGACCGGAATTGAACCTGGGACCTTTCAGTCCGCAGACCGACGCTCTATCCACTGAGCCAAACCGGTCTCGGCCTCCCCGGGATTTCCAACAACAGAACAAGCAACACTGAAGTCCATGCTTCACATTTTCACATTCCTGAAACTAAGAACACACTGTCACCGATGGCCTCTTGGGTCAATAAAATGCGGCGGCCGCTAACACTCGCAAGCCGTTTCCCAGCCAGCTCTGGTTTTCAAGCGCCTTTTCTTTTGGTTTCACAACAGTGCCCCGAAACGAGTTTCACCAACCCCATTAGGAACCAGAGATTCCACGGGTGCAGCCTTGGGAGGCGGAGCCTGGACGGTGTGGGTGGTGGGTGAAGGAGTTGGTGTTGATGAGTTCCTTTTCCTCACCACAGCCCCTCACCTGCGTCTCCACAGCCCTCTGCCCACCTGACAGCTAAGGAAAATGGGGCTCGGAGAGGTTAAGCGACATGCCCCACCTCACACAGCCAGTAACCGGCAGGGCCGGGATCTGAACTCTCTCCACGGCCAGGCCACAGCTGTTCGGCAGGCTCTGGGGGCAGCAGCTGTGTTCCCTCGGGAAAGGAGCCCAAGTTGGGGGACGGCCCCGCCCACCCTAGGGTTGGCTCTGCTGGAGCTCCAGGGGCACTCACTGCAGGAACTTGTCCCTGGCCGGGTTTGAGGGGTAGCGCTTGGCTCCGCCCATGAACAGGGACCGGTATCGCTGCCGCTGGTCCTTGGTCTCCAGCAGCCAGGTGTTGAGGTAGAAGCCCACACCTACGGGGTTCTGCACAGGGAGAGGCAGGCTGTGAGCAGGTGGACGCCTGGAGACTTGATCTCAGGCCTCCTCCCTCCCCAGGCTCCTCCCTACTGTCTTTATTATGGGATGGCCTGTGTCCCCCCCAAAAAAGATATGGAAGCCTTAACCCCCAGCCCCTCAGAGTGTGACCTCAGTTGCAGATGCAGTTAGTTAAGATGAAGTTGCACTGGAGTGGGGTAGGCTCTTAACCCGGGGGTCCGTACAGAAAAAGAGATGGGCCGGGGGAGGGGTTGGGGAGGGAGAACACAGGGATTGGGGTGATACATTTACAAGCCAAGGAAGCCCAAGGGTTGCTGGCCGCCACAGGCCAGGAAGAGGAGCGATCCCCCCAGCAGGTCTCAGAGGGAGCACAGCCCCGCTGACACCTGGATGTCAGTCCTCCGGCCTCCAGCTCTGTGAGAGGATAAGTCCCTGTGGTGTTAAGCCACCTAGTTTGTGGTGCTTTTCGACGGCAGCCCTAGGAAGTGAATGTGCCAGCCCACCCAGAAACCTGGGTCGGCCGGAGAGACAAGACAGAGAGGTTCAGAGCAGAGATCAACCTGCCCCGGGGCCTAGTGAGGACAGAGCAGCCTCAGGGCAGGGGCCCGCCGTCCGCGGAGAATGGCACCAGGGTGAGCTGGGAGGTGCTGGGAACCAAACCCTCGTCCAGTGTGAAGCTGAACTTGCTGCCGAGAGAGAAAGGCCTGTCTCGTGGGGGAGCAGGCTCCCAGCCAGATGTGCGGGCGAGCGCAGCCTCTGTCTAGAACCCGGGCCTCCCTCCCTTCGGGCCTTCCCACTTGGCCAGCCCTGCAGCAGCAGCATGGTCATTTGGCTCTTTTCTAACATTTGATTTGGAGGGAAGAACCCCCTCCCTGCAGGAGATGCAGGCAGCAGCTGTAGAAGAGGAAGGAGAAGGGGAACTGACCAGCTGGTCCCATGAGAAGCAGGAAGGGCGGGTGGTGTAGGTACACTGGGGACCTCGCCATCTTGCAGGGAGGTGAGGAGGTGGGAAGTGGGAGGTGGGAGGTGGGAGGGGGGAGGTGGGAGGTGGGAGGTGGGCTGGCTGGCATGCTGCTGTCCTCGGGAGTGGAGCTCAGGGGTGGGGTGGGATGAGGCAGTGGGAGCATAAGGAGAAGACAAGTGAGTTACAAGCAAGATGCTCCCAGGAAAACCAGGAGAGGCCTTGAAAATGTACAGCTGTTCAGCCCACCCAGCATGGCTCAGTGGCTAAACATCGATCAATGAACCAGGAGATCATGGTTTGATTCCGGTCAAGACACATGCCCGGGGTGCAGGCTCCATCCCCATTGAGGGGCCATGCAGAAGGCAGAGGGTCAATGATTCTCATCATTGATGCATATCTCTCTCTCTCTCTCCCTCCCCCCCCACCCCCACCCTCCGCTCTGAAATCAATAAAAATATATATTTTTTAAGAATACAGCTGTTCGAAGCCAGGCACAGCTAACCTGTGCTGCTGGAAGTCAGGACAGGGAAGATTACGTCACACACGTGGGGTTGGCTGCCTTTGGGGAGGGGGGGGATGGGAAAAGGGGGGACACTGGAGTCCTGGCTCATCCAGGGAGGAGAAACAGGCCAACGCCACCAGGGGCCCCTGAGGCCGCAAGACAAATGCAAAGAGAGAAGGGAGGGAGCGCGGCCCTGAGGAAAAGAGAGAAGGAGACGGTTCTGGGCGGTGTCCCTGGGCGCAGTGGTTCTCCAGGCGTGGTCCCCGGGGCAGGATCCTCCGCATCACCCGGAACTTGTTGGAAGTGGGAATTCCCAGGCCCCGCCCCAGGCTCTGAACCAGGCGCTCTGGAGTGGGGCCCAGCAAGTCCCTCCACGAGGATGCTAAGTGCCCGCTCCAGTTTGAAAACCGAGGTCTTAGAGAAATAGGATCGTGGGAGTGGGTGCTAGTCCCTGGGGGAGAGGAGGTGGGGGGCAGGCCTCACTCAGAGCATCAATTCCCGGCGTGGGGGGGCAGGGGTTTGGGGCTGCTCGTCGCCCCCGCGGACCCACTCACCCAGCTCCCCATGACCATCTGGTTGGTCCGTCCGCTGGCCCGCTTGGAGGACAGCAGGAATGGCGGCTGGAAGCCACGTTTGCATTCCTTCACCGGAGGTAGCCACATGCCGGGCCCAGCCGTGGCCTAGGGGTGAGGGATAGAGGCGGGACGCTGGGGAGGTCTGGCAGTGGTCAGCCTGGGGCCAGGGCAGGGGAGGGCGCCCGATAGCCCTGGGCCTTGAGCCAAGGACAGTGGGAGGCCAGCCACCTCCCAACTCACCAGGAGCCCACCTCCCAGGGGTGCATGGCTCATAAATCCATGCCCCCCATCCTATCCCCACCCTCTAGCCTGACACCTCTTTCCAGGTTTCCAGGGTCCCCAAGGCCTCGGAGGGTTCAGAGGGATGACAGACCCCAGACTGGGAGCAGAAGCCTCCAGACTGTGGAGCTCGAGGGGTTGGGTCTGACTGGCTCCGCCTCGCCCTCGCTAGGGGAGCCTGGGCAGGCCCTTCCTGTCTCTGGGGCTCCGTTTCCCTTTGGGGAATCCAAATGGAAACCCTCCGTGGGTGGAGATGCTGGAAGGAGCCAGGCCCAGAGCGTGCATTCGGGAAATGCTGGTACCCTTTTCCTTCCCCGCACCCTGCTGGGGAGGGGGCGCCCAGCTGAAGTCGGGGGCCTGCTCAGATGACAGCCTATCACCCCACAGAGGGAGGCCAAGACTCCCTCAGCGGGGACAGGCGTGCAGTCCTGGTCAGGGCAGAGCCCTTGCTGGCCCTCTGCCCTGCGCCAGTGTCCCCTTGTTTTCTCTCCAGGAGCAGGGTGGGGGGGGAGGGGGGGATTGTGCAGATCATTGCTGACCGGGCACTTTCTCAGACCAGGCTCCACGCTATGGGCTCCAGTCCTTAACCTCCTTCAATGCTCACAGCCACCTGGCATGCTCCTGGTTAGATCGAGGTGCAAACCAAGGCTCAGAGCGTGAGAGGGACTCGCCCAGCGTGACCCGGAAGTGCAAGGCCAGGCCTGGGAACCAGATGGGTCTGACACGAGGCTGAGCTCTTCCCCTGAAGCCCTGAAACAGCCACCACACTGGACCCTGGCCCTCGGGAGTACTTTCCAAGAGAGGGAGGGAGGAAGGCGGGGATGGGGGGTGGGGGAGGAACTGACTAGTTTTCGGGGACACTGGCTGAGGGTGCTCCAGTAAATCCTCTCTGAAGGGGTTGCTGGGAATCGGGAAAGTTTGGAAAACACCCCACGATTCCTATTGCAAGGAGAGGTAAGTTCTTCCACGAAGCTCTTGACACTCATCAGCTCACTGGGCTTTTTTTTCTGAGAAACAGAGAGGAGGAAAGGTTATCTGTTAAGCCAGGGGAATCAAGGGTCCCCCTCTGAGCCCCCTCCCCACCCCCCAGCAATCGGAGAAAAGCAAGTGGCCACCCAGTGTGGCACCACTCCCCACCCACTGCAGCCAGGACACCCTGGGGCCAGGCCCCGAGGCAGTGAGGCAGCCCCAGTGAGGGAGGATCAGTCAGCAGTCTCTAGCACCCCCACCCACAGGCCCACTTTGAGGGTATCCATTCCTTCTTTCTGTCACTTGTTTCATGAGCATTTACTGAGTCTAATGGGGGAGCAGAGAGGACACTTGGCCAGAGAACTGCTCTGTATGATACTATACTGGTGGGTACGTATCATCATCATGCATTTGACCAAACATATATGTACATCACCAAAAAGCTAATGTCAGCTGTGGACTTTGGGCCATGATGTGTCAATGCAGGCTCATCCTATATAATAAAAGGCTAATATGCAAATCAACCAAATGGCAGATCAACTGGTCGCCATGATGGGCACTGACCACCAGGGGGCAGGCGCTCCACACAGGACTGCTGGCATCAGGTGGCTCAGTTCAATGGCCGTTTACCAACTGACCCAAAAGTATTCAATGTATCCCCACCCTCCTTCTTCCCAGCACTCCGGTGCCCTTTCCACAGCACTCACCACCGGCTAACACTCTAGCTTGTTTTTTACTCGTGACTATGTCTCCATTTCCATTAGAATGTAACCGCCAAAGGGGCAGGTTTACCTGGCCTAAACGTCCACACAGAGTGGTGTGGAGACAAAAAAAAAAAAAAAAAAGTAATTACACAAATACTGAAGTCCAGTTGCTATGAGCATGAATATAGCAAAGCACAGGGTGTGATGGATCACACAACAGGAACTTGATGGGTACAGGAAAGGGAGGCTCAAGCTAAAATTCTTCTTTAATTAATGTATTTTTTATTGATTTCAGAGGGGAAGGGAGAGAGAGAGGAGAGAGAGAGAGAGAGAGAGAGAGAGAGAGAGAGAGAGAGAGAGAGAGGAATCGATGATAAGAGAGAATCATTGACCAGCTTCCTCCTGCATGCCCCAACTGGGGATCGAGCCACCCTGACCATGAATGGAACCTTGACTAGATACCAAGCCCTGACCTCCTGGTCGACACTCAACCACTGAGCCACACTGGCCAGGCTCCAGCTAAAATTATGCCTCAGTTTCCCCTCCCAGCCCTCCAGTCCTCTGCCTAGTTAACTGTGCCACTAACCCGGCCAGCTTAGCTGGGTCTGTGGTGCCCGGAAAATAAGTGTGTCCAGAACAGCAGCACCCAGACCTGAGCTGTCGGAGTCCCTGCAGGCTTTGTGGCCAGTCTCCCCACCAGACGGCCTGGTGGCCACCTGCACTGCCTCTGTAACTCATGCCAGTGCAGAGGAGAGAGGACTGGCAGTGAAGTCAGACAGACGTGCGGGGGTTCAAATCCCAGGTCTGCACCTTACGAGTGGGGTGGCCAGCCTCGGCTTCCTCATCTAACACAGGGAGCCACACTCGCCCTGCTGCGAGGGTGGCATGAGCAGGATGTGGGAAGAGCACGGAGCCTGGCGCACCGTGGTGCCCCAGATGGCCGTGAGGCCTGGTATCCTGCCGGGGAAATCCCCCCCACGGGAGGGCACGCACCTGCGCAGAGAAGTGTCCGTACGGCTGGGGCTTGCTCCGGTCGCCGGAGAAGGTGTCGTAGGGGCCGCGGTTGCCCATGGAGCGCTCCACGAAGGCCTCGATGCCGCTTTTGAAGGAGTAGGTGCACGGTGCCAGGCCGCTGCCCTGCAACGGAGCACAGACGCCGTCTCTGCGGAGGGCTGCCGAAGCAGGCCCCTCGCCTTGGGGGGCCTCGGGGGGCCTCGGGGTCCCTGTCTGCCCTGGGAGTCCGCTCCCAGGACTGTGGGGCAGGCGGCCAGGTGTGGCCAGGGGAGGCGGCTACCTCGTGACTCAGGGGGGCCGGCTTGTTGGTCATCCGGCACATGAGGCCGTCGGGGTGGGACCGGTTCCAGGCCTTCTCCTCCAGCTTTGTGTACGGGTTGCCCTTCTCGCCATAGTTGCCGGGGCCTGGATAGAAGTTCTGTGGGGAAAGCGGGAGACCGGCGGCCATCAGTCCCACGCTCTGTGCTAAGCGCGCCCGAGGAAGCGATGCCCCCAAGAGGGGGGAGCAGGATCTTCAGGGCCCCGGGGTGCCAACCGCCCCCCAACACACAGCACTGTTGACCTAGGAGCCTCCACCGCCGACCAGACCTTCGGTTCCATATTCAGACTCTTCACCGGGGCCCTGCTGCCTCTCAGCTTACCTTCTGCCGCTCCTTTCTGACATCCCCACTTCGGCCTACGTGGGTCTCTGCTGGTCCCCAAACACATGCCATCCTGCCAACCTCCTCACCGGTGCTTACGGGTGCTGTGCCTGCTGCCCGGAACGCCCTTCCTGCCTCCTTTGCCCCAGAGAATTACTCTAGCCCTGCAGAGCCAGCTCAGGTGTCCTCTCTCCGCAACGGAGCCTGCCTTCCCCCGTCAGCCCAGACAGCCGCCTGCTTTGGCGGTCTCGCAAATGCCATCTATTACACCCACGTCACAGCCCTGCCTTCGCGTGAATGAGGGTCATACTGTGCCGTGACCTGGATGGACCTGGAGTCCTGGGTTCGAATCCTGCCTCTGCTGCTTCCTAGCTGAGTGAACCCCTGAAATAGCCACCGCACGGTACCCTGTGGGGCAGACCACTTAATCGGTCTGAGCCTCATGGCCCACCTTTGTAACGTGGGAATAGTAACACTTCCTCCCAGGGTGATGAGGATAAAATGTTTAAATGTCCACAAGGCGTCCTGCACGGTGCTCAGCACGTAGTGAGCACTGACGCATGGTACGTCAGGTGGGGTGGCTGTGGTGAGGGGGTGAGAGAGGCTGGGATGACCATCTGGGACCTTGACTGCCAAGCTCAGAAATAGTCTTTCAGCTGGCTGGTGTGGCTCAGTGGGTGAGTGTTGACCCATGCACCAAGAGGTCACGGGCTCCATCCCCAGCAGGTGTGCAGGAGGCAGCCAATCGATGTTGATGTTTCCCTCTCATCGGTGTTTCTATCTCTCTCCCCCCTCTCCCTTCCTCTCTCGCTAAAATCAATAAAAACATATACATATGTTTTAAAATAAATATGTTCTTTGTAGGTGGAATGAGAAGAGCCATTGCAGTGTATTCCGGTGGGTGGGTGGGTGGAGGTCCTTAGTCAGAGACCCAGAGGGACGTTTGTTGCTGTTCTGCATCTTTTAGCCACCAGGGGTCACCACTGCTCCACGATGGCTCAGCCCTTCCCACCTCTGGTCCCTAGAAGCCGTGGGGAAGCAGCCAGAAGCAGGCCACCCGGCGGGAGGAGAGGACGGGAGCTCAGCTGGGAGAGTCAGGCCTGTGAAGGCCCCTGAATTGTTGCCCTCAGAGGAACAGGACTCAGCGTTGCCGCTCCCAGGGCCTGGGTTCCCGGTGTGCTCGGGAGGAAAGCCCCAGGGCGGGAAGGTGGGTCCTTGCACCCTGCGGTAGATGTTCACTAGCCTGGCATCTTGGTCCTGGAGGCAACCGCTGAGATCAAATCAGTGCCGTCCGCAATTACAGGTGGGGAAATGGAGTCGCAGAGAGGCAAACCTGTGTCCACGGTCCCACCTCCAAAACCCACCATCTTTCTGAGCCTCTGCTGTCTGCCAGGCACCACGCAGGCACTGCGGCGGGAGGGCAGTGAGCCACGTCGTGCCATGACCTTCAAGGTGACCCACAATCCGAAGAGGATGAGGTGGCCGCGGCCTCTGCAGCCCAGTGCGGGCACTCTGGGGCAGAGCCTCGCCCTTCCCTCAGATTTTCAGGTCCAGAGGGGTGTGAGGGAAGAGGAACTGGCACTTATAAGATTATTTCAGCCATGACGGGTTTGGCTCAATGGATAGAGCATAGGCCCGTGGACTGAAGGGTCCCGGGTTCCAGTCTGGTCTAGGACATGTACCCCAGTGGCAGGCTCCATCCCTGGCCCTGGTCGGGGCACGTGCGGGAGGCTACCAATCCTCAGTGGGGCCTGAGGCTCGTTGAGACCTGATTCTGAGGTGTGAGGCGCTGGGGAAGGTGCTGGCCATGTAGGAGACCAGGGAATCCGCCAGGGGCTCCCCCTGGGTGGGGCGGGGCAGTGGTCTGGGCCAGGCCAGAGGCAGCAAGGCTGGGAAGAGGAGGACAGGAGGCGAGAGCACAGACCCCAGTGACTACAGAGGACGGGAGTCGGGTCCCGGCTCTGGCAGCTGGGTGGAACCGTTCCCTGGAAGAGCAGGCCTGGGGGAGATGTTGGCATGTGGTGGGGAGTGGGGGGTGGGTACAGAGCTTGAGGTGCCTGAGGGAGCCTGGGGTGGGGATCTGGAGCCATCTGCAGGGAGCCTGGCTGAGGGAAGGGGATCCCCCCAAAGTGTGTGTGTGTGTGTGTGTGTGTGTGTGTGTGTGTGTGTTGGGGGGCGGAGGGAGGGGGTGCTGGGGAAGAAGAGCCATGGAGGGAGGCTGGCAGAGGGACTTCAGGGCTGCAGAGCCCAGTGTCCCCAAAGCCAAGAGCGGGGAGAATGCAGAGGGAAGGGTGGTGGCAGTTCCCAGTGCCAGTGGGGGATGGGGCTCAGAAACAGAGGAGAAGGCATGGCCTTTGCAGGGTTCAACAGCCCCATCCTCTTGGGGGTGATGGAGGGGGGGGAGTCATGGGACCCCAGAGCAGGCCCCTCAGCTTTGGCAGGCGGTGTTTATGGACCTGAGAGGTGGGGGGACAACAGCGGGGACAGACACAGGGGAGCCATCAGGTTCCCAGCCCAGGCCTCACAGCAAGGCAATGACTGAGGAAAGCAGGCCCCGGACAGACGTGAGCTCCCCGCCGCCTTCACCCCCAGGGCAGCGACACCTCTTTGAACTCGTTGTCCAAGGCAGAGCCTAGGAGAGCAACTCCGGGAACTCCTGCAGGGCCTGGCCAAGGTGCCTGCAGGGCAGGTGTGGGCACCAGAGGGGAGGGACACGCCAGGGCATTGCCACTCTGCTTGGCCACCACTCACAGGTGCCCTGGCGCTGGGGCCTGGGGACACAGGAGGAAACACACAGAATCGGATGTGCTCCCCAACGCCTCCGCCCTCTAACAGGCTCTGACATTAGACCCCGTCCTCACAGTGGCTTAGGGGACAAAATCCGAGTGAGCCACGCCGACGGGCACAGCACAGCGTGGACACCTGAACTCAAACCCTGCTTCTGTCCCGGAGGAGCTCTGTGGCCGTGGGCGCTTACTGAAACCCGCTGAACGCCAGCTTTTCTCATCTAGAAAGTGGAGGTGACGACAGTGACTGCTTCATAGGGTTGCTATCATTAAATTAATTACTACCCTGAAATGCTCAGAACAGTGCCTGGCCTGGGTAAGTGATCCAGCTATTACTACCTTAGATTTGAAGCTAGCAACTCATTCTTAAATGCCTGCAGGCAACCCCTCTCTCTGTTGCCATTACAGCATCTAAACCTGAAGATGCAGGTATTTGACCCCTGAGCAAGGCAAGAAGAAGGCTTCCCAGGGATGAGGTGTGGGGACCCGTGGGCTTGGGGAGGAAATGGGACAAGAGGGGGCTTCCAGCCCCACCCAGGCACCGTGCTCTGAAAGGAGCGGAGGGTGGGAGGGCGCCCAGTCCTTCCAGGAGGGCACCTACCCCGATGAGTTGTTGGAAGCGAAGCTCCCCGGAGCTGAGCAGCCCCCGGTTGCTGCGTGGTTTCTGCTGCAGCTCTTCTAAGAAGTCTTTGAAGTTGTAGGAGCCAGGCCCGAGCTTGTCCTTCTGCCCCTTTAGGAAAAGAGAGAAGGTTTCGGCCGAAACCGGTTTGGCTCAGTGGAGAGAGCGTCGGCCTGCGGACTGAAAGGTCCACCAGGTTCGATTCCGGTCAAGGGCGTGTACCTCGGTTGCGGGCACATCCCCAGTAGGGGGTGTGCAAGAGGCAGCTGATCAATGATTCTCTCTCATGGATGTTTCTAACTCTCTATCCCTCTCTCTTCCTCTCTGTAAAAAATCAATAAAATATATTTTTAAAAAGAAAAGAGAGAAGGTGAACACCTTGAACTTGGGGATGTCCACAGGGAAGGGGCCCAGGGAGATGAGGGTGGTCCTTAGCGGACGAGGTCCCCCGGGCCTGGGAGGACACCGAGGCCTCCCCTGGAGCGGGGGGCCGCGCGGCCCGGGGACCTCACCTGCAGCAGCTTCTCTCCCGGGGCGGCCTGGTACTAGCATTGGGGCAGCTGGGGCAGCCGGATGGCTGTCTGGGCCTGGGCCCGGCCTGTACCCACCTCCTTGACATTTTTCTTGCCGTAGCCGATCTCCCTGCAGCCATAGGTCCCGGGTCCTAGGTAGGTCTGAGTCAGAGCACAGTCAGCGCCGGGCCAGCCACACCCACCCAGTCCACCCACAGCAAGTCCTCACGAAGCTGCCCCCTGACCTGGGCGTGCCCTGCCCCTCTCTGCCCCACCCCCGACACCTCGCCTGGCACCGAGGGGCCTGGTACTCAAGGAACCAACATGAATCCCTTTGCCATTGGCCTCCTCACACTTCAGGGAGGAGGAGTCACTGGTGCAGGAGCCCACAGCCAGCCAGGGCAAAGAGGCGGGGCTGGAACCCAGGTCTCTGTGGCCCCCACCCACGCTGTCTTCACTGCAGTCCTGCCCTGGCTCTCCACACGCTCTGTGCTGAGGCCTAAGGGCCGGGAGAGGGGTCAGGCTTATCCCTAGATGGCTCCGCGCACCCACCACGGTGGGGGACTCAGAGGGCAGAGGCCGGCCCATGTGGGAGGGTCAGCGAAGCTGGGAGACTCACGTAGTTCATGGAATGAACCTGGGCCTTCATGAAGGTTCTCAGCTTCTTCTGCTCAGGACAAACAGCAGACACATCAAACCTGGGGAAGGACAGGGAGAGCCCAGCACCTGGCCCCCGCCCCAGCACAAGCAGGCTGGGGCAGGGAAGGTGGCTTTGGAGCCAGTCCGTGAAGGGGGACTGCCCTGCTCCCACCTCAGGGCCTTCGTCCTTCCTGGTCACCTCCCAGCTCTGGCCTGGTCCCCTTCCCACCACTGGGAGCCTTTCCTCAAACCCCGCCCCACCCCCCAGCACTCCCCTCCTCCTCCTCCTTCTCCCAGCTTTCTTTGAACCCCAACATTTTATATAGTGTCCTGTTTTTGTTTATTATCCACTCCAACCACCCCGCCCCACAAGCTTGCAGACCCTGAGCACAAGGTTTTGCAGTTTTGTTCACTGCTGTGTCCCCAGGTGCTACCACATACAGCGTAGGCGGTATGTATACCTCAGCGTCATATGTACGTGTGAATGAAGAGAGACCCCTGGGCTGAAACTCCACCCACCACTTTTCAGCTGAGCGACCTGCTATGTCCTGGCCAGGGCACTTGGCCTCTGGGCCTGGCACCTTGTAGGTGCTTTGGAAATGGTTCTAAATAGTTTAATAACAGTGATCAACAGACTCTAGTCGAAACCGGTTTGGCTCAATGGATAGAGCGTCTGCCTGAAGGGTCCCGGGTTCGATTCTGGTCAAGGACAGGTACCTTAGTTGCGGGCCCATCCCCATAGGGGGAGTGCAGGAGGCAGCTGATCGATGTTTCTCTCTCATGGATGTATCTAACTCTCTATCCCTCTCCCTTCCTCTCTGTAAAAAAATCAATAAAATACATTAAAAATAAAATAATAATAATAATAATAATAATAGGAAAAATACTCTGGTGAGGACTAACAAAATAATTTTAAAAATAGAATAAAAAAGAGTTTAAAAACACACACAAAAAACCAGACTCTAGAACAGGGAAGTGCAGCAGGTATCCAGTCTCCCACCCCTCACTGCCCCCCCATCCCCACCTCCTTCTACAGCTCCTCCCCTGCCTTGGTGGCCCTTTCTCCTTCCACCTTCCAGCCCAGCTCCACCTGTGGCTCTCTGTTTTCCGAAAGGCAAGGCACCCCCTGAACCACTTCAAGGCCAAGGCGCCCCGCTCCGCTGCCGGCCCCAGCGGCGAGGTCCTTGACGGGCTGGGCCTCCCCCTGCCCCCGGACTCCTCCGCGACCGGTCCTCCGGCCTCCGCTGCTGCCCCGGCAACCGGGCCTGAGATTTGTGATTCGCAGAGAACCCTGGCGCGTCTGTGCCCACGTGGCGCCCCCGCGGGCCTGCCCGCGCTGCCCCCGGCTTTTTCCTGGCGCTGGGCACGTTTTCACACGCTGCCTCCCCACAGATCCTTCCTGAGCCCTGCAGGCTTAATGGCCCCCCCTGGTGGTCAGTATGGATGTCGATGGTCGGTGGTCGATGGTCGATGGTCGGGTTTTAGTTACTTCTTTCTTTGTCCCCGGGCTCGGCAACGGGTTAGGGAGAGCACAGTTCAGGGAATGCCTCTGCGTGTTCCCCTTCTGCCCATGGGAACCCACGATGGCTCGACTTGGGCAAAGAGGGCACCTGGTTCCTTCCCCCTCCCCTCCCCCCCTTTGGGGAGAGAAGAGGGGCCAGCGAGAGGCATGAGTGAGGCTGCAGAGAGGGAGGAAGGATGGCAAGAATGGAGTCAGGACTCATCCTCCTTCAGACATCCCCTCCCCCCCCACACACACGCACACACACGCACACTCTGCAGAGGCTGTGCAGGGTGCATGGGGCTCACATGAGGTCCCAGCACGGAGCGGCTGGCAGGGGAAACAATGACCACAAAGTGTGGTCAGGCCCATGAGAGAGGAAGGCCGCTGCCCCAGCCTGTGGGTGGGCAGATCAGGGAAGGCTTCCTGGAGGAGGAGAACTCCAAACTCCTCATTGAAGTATATGTGTGACCTCCGAGGTAAAGAAAGGAATTGATGCCGAAACCGGCTTGGCTCAATGGATAGAGCGTCGGCCTGCAGACTGAAGGGTCCCAGGTTCGATTCCGGTCAAGGGCATGTACCTTGGTTGCGGGCACATCCACAGTAGGAGGTGTGCAGGAGGCAGCTGATCGATGTTTCTCTCTCATCAATGTTTCTAACTCTCTATCCCTTTCCCTTCCTCTCTGTAAAAAAAAAAAATCAATAATAAAAAAAATGAAATGAAAGAACAAGAGCTAGTGTTTATTGAGCACTTACTATATAAAAAAAGAAAGAAAGAAAGAAAGAAAGAAAGAAAGAAAGAAAGAAAGAAAAAAAGGAGTTGAGAGTATATGCTCTCTACTTCCCTCCTCCTTTATCGGGCACAGCAGAGAACTACACCCCCTCCTACATTAAGGAATCATTTCTGATGACAGGACTGAAGTCAGAAATAGGACTTTCTCTGCATCTAGCCCCTCGTGGAACTGGACTGCTGGGACAGTGGTCTTTCCGGCCCCACCCGATGCCCTTCTGACATCCCAACACAGCATTTAAAAAATATATATATTTTATTGATATTTTACAGAAAGGAAGAGAGAGGGATAGAGAGTTAGAAACATCCATGAGAGAGAATCATCGATCAGCTGCCTCTTGCACACCCCCTACTGGGGATGTGGCCGCAACCAAGCGAGAGGGATAGAGAGTTGACTGGAATCGAACCCGGGACCTTTCAGTCCGCCAGCTGACACTCTATCCACTGAGCCAAACCGGTTTCGGCCCAACACGGCATTTCAATAGGAAAGGCGAACGCCCGGCACAGCCATGCCGCTCCGGCAGCAGGCCAGGCAGGCGCCGGCATGGCTGGCCGTGTCCACCCTGCACTGCTGAGCCGAAGCACAGGTGCTGCCCCTGCCCAGCTGCACTTCCTTGGGCAAGCCACCTCCTTCTCTGATCCCCAGCTCCCTTCCCGTAAAACAAAGCGAATAGTCTCTGCCTCTCCAGATGGCTGTGAGGTACGGGGCTGATGTAGGTGTGCTCCTGGCATGCAGCAGAAGCCCAGGAAGAGGTCGAGACTGCCCTCAGAAAGGGACCTGCAGAAGGTCCAGGGCGGAGACTGTGTCTCATTCGCTCCTGGGCAGTACCTGGCACGTAGTAAGTGCTCAGTAAATCTTTGCTGAGTGACAAACGAACGAACAAACGAACCTAGACTGGCTTCCCAAGAATCCGTAAACCCTCAAAGAGACTCCGGTGTGAGTCCTGGCCCTGCTGCTTCCCAGCGGGTGGCCTTGGGCAAGTGACCCTGGCCAAGGTTCCCTTTCCTGCAGACCGAGGACCGCAGCCTCCTGGAGGAGCTGTTTTGGGGTGTCAGTGAGGGGTGGCTGGGTACACCACCAAGTCCTGTGCCAGCAGAGTCCCTGTGACCAGCCCTGGGCCTGCTCAGGTGTCCCAGACCTGCCTGGGCTGCTTCTGTCCCTGCCTGAGCCTCCTGGCTGCAGGCCTCATGGAGGAGTGACCACAGGCTACCAGCCAAGGTCACTGTGATGGGCATCCTGGCTGCCATTCACTCCCTTAAAAAAAAAAAAAATCAATGAAAAAATATCCCTAGATGAGGATTAACAAAACAAAACAAACAAAAAAATTAAAATTACAGGTGAAGAATAGCACCAGACTGTTGTTTAATTTACCTTTTTATTTTTATTGTTCAAGTCAAATATTTCTCCCCCAGTTTACTAATTGGCTCTATTTTTCCTCTTGAAGATGATGCTCTGTTTTTCGAAAAGTTGAAGCATCTGAGTCTCAGGAGCCCGGCCTCTGTGAAAAGGGACAGGCTTGCCCGCAAAAGCCAAGCGCTGGAGGACAAACAGCCTTGCAGGGGGAATGGTGGCGACCGCCCAGCCTTCTGGAGGGTGGGGAGCCCACCCCCGCCCTACAAGGCCACGGGGAGATCTGCCCTGGCCCTGGGGGAGGGAAAGTCACCCTCATCTCAGATGAGGGAAGCCCGCAGTGTGAGATGATGCAGGTCGCACAATAGCAGTGGAGAACCAACACACGGAGCCCCTTTGTCTTTGCAATGGGGCCAGCTGCGGGCAGAGAAGGCAGGGAAATCCAAGCGGAGAAGCCTGGTGAATGAGGTCAAAGGAGGAGCGGAGGGAGGTGGCAGCTCTGTGCAGGGGAAGAACACTGCGGAACTACGGTGGCGATGGGACAGCAGCAGGGGTGAGAGGCCCGTGCGGGGAGCTGAAAGGGCCAGTCCGGATTCTCCCCAGTCAGGGAGCTCTCTCAGGAGGGTGGAGCGGTGCCCACGGAGGAAGAGCCTGGCTGGGTTCCAGGCCTGGTTGAGCTCCACTCAGATCTGTGACCTGGGCATGTCCTTTTCCTCCCGAGCCTCCGTGTCTTCCCCAGAGAGAGTGAAAACACGCCTTTGCCATGCACCGGGCTCTACACGCCCGCGTTTGGCAATGCACCTGTTTGTCTGGCACACCTGGCTGTGCACCTGAGTGGTGAAAGCGGAAACACCCACAGGGACCTACCCACCCACGGGCGGGAGGCGCCCGGGGACCCGGAGGTGGCCGCGCCCTGCACCGCCGAGCCCTGACCTTCAGCTCCCGGCGCCAGGCTGGCTCGCGGGGCGCCCGATCCACTGCCTCCCGCAGCCTCCGGGACAGGGGCCGGACCCGGGGAGCAGCGGGGCAGGCATGGCGGACCCCGACGCCGTGGCCGAGGACCTGGACGCCCTCATCGACGACCTGGACTACCTCCCGGGCCACTTCCACCTGGAGATGCAGCTGAACTTTGAGCCGCGCTCGCCGGCCTCCCTGCGCGCCCGGGACCTGAAGCTGCAGCGGGAGGGCCTGCGGCAGGAGCTGGCGCTGGCGGCCGCCCTCCCGCGGCGCTCGGCGGTGCGCCACCTGCTGGGCGCCTGTGCCTTCTACCTGGAGGAGCTGGACGAGGCCCGCGAGAGCTTCCTGCAGGTGGCCCGCGAGGACCCGGGCAACCTCAACGCCTGGGCCAACCTGGCGCACGTGTACGGGCGGCTGGGGCAGGAGGAAGAGGAGGAGGCCTGCGCCGCGAGGCTGGCCGGCCTCATGGGCCTGGGGGCCGATGCAGACTCCGAGGCGAACGGGGACGCCCACGCCCGCGCCGCGCGCTGCCTGGCGGAGCAGGGCTATGCCCATGGCTTCGACGTGGGCTGCGCCAGCCCCGAGGAGCGCGCGCGCGTGCTGGCGGCGGGCATCACGCTCTACGACAAGGCGCTGAGCTACGGGCAGCAGGTGGGTGACTCCCCCCCCAGGCTGGGAGGGCTGAGGTTGTGCTCCCCCAGGTCTGCAAGGCTGTTCCCACACCCCCCTAGACAAATCAAACCCTGGTCGTTTGGCTTCCAGAGAACCTTTCCAATGTCCCTCTCCTCTCCAGCATCCCCCGTGGGGCCCAGGCCAACTCTGGGACTTTTCTCTGCTGGGCTAGGGGTGGGCTCTCTTCCTAGTGGGGCAGCCTGCCGCAGATTTTTATTCTGGCAACGCCACAAACTCCACTTGACTAAACTCATCCCTCTCATCCCGCCCCTCCCAGCAAGTAACTGTCCACGTGCCCACCCACCCAAGGAAAAGATGCCACGGGACACGGCTGCCAGACACTTGGGCAGCATTCTTACCTCCTCTCTCCCCTTCACCCTTATCCCCATCCATTCAGACCTCCAATCCTGTCCATTCTGCCTCCTCGTATCTCTGAGGTCTGTCAGCTCCTCTCCAGCCTCCCTCCGCCAGCCCAGCCTCCATCAGTCCCTGCCTGAACCAGTCCATCATCCCCCCTGGGCTCCTGCCCTCTGGTCTGACCCTCTGCCTTGTCCTCCACCTGCGGCCAGTTCATGTTCTCAGTCTTTCTTCCCATGATCCTCCGCTGCTTACAACCATCAGTGACTCCCACTGCCTGGCAGAAAGTCCAAGGCTCTGCTGAGGCCACGTCCCCCTCCCAGCCAGGCTTTTCCTGTGGTCTACTTCCCCTTGTCCCCCCTGAGCCAGGTCTCCTTACACCCACTCTCTCGGCCTCTTTCTGAGGTGCCTTCTGCTTTCCTTTGCCTGGAAGGCTCTCCACAGTCTCGGACATCCCCCCACTGGCTTCTCCAGGCGGGGTCAGGTGCCTCCCTGGGCTCCCATAGCACTGCTCACACCGTCCATTTGCAAGTCTGTCTCCCCAGCTCAACCTCGAGGTCATTGAGAGTGAGGACAATATTTGCCAGGCTTACTGCACAATACCTGGCACACAGCGGACGCACTAATGTATCTTGAATGAATGTAGTTACAGCACAGGGCCTGGCACTAAATAGACAAATACTAGTGACCTATTGCTGCATAACAAATACCCTCCAAAACTTAGCAGCTTAAAGCAATAAGCATGTATTAACACAGGATTTGGTCGCTCAGCTGGGTGCCTCTGGGCTGTGGTCTCATCTGAAGGTTTGCTGGCGCTCCTTCCAAGCTCGTTCCGATGGCTGTTGACAGGATTCAGTTCTTCACTGGCTGCAGCCAGAGGCCTCCCTCAAATCCTTGCCATGTGGGCAACCATCATTTTTACTACGTTCTGTTCAGTAGAAGCATGTTGGTAGGTCTAATCCATACTGAAAGGAGGAGATTCCATGGGGCACGGATATCAGGAGGTAGGGATCACTGGGTGCCATCTCAGAGGCAACCTGCTTTGGATGACCGATGAGTAGAGGCCTTGTCCTCCTTCCTACAGAAGAGGGAACCTCAGTTCGGAGAGGTATCGTGATTTTTCTGTGAAGGCACAGCACAGGCAGAGTTGAACTGATAACGGTGACATTTTATTATGGTTTAGATTTGTGATATCTAAATAACAACACGCCTTCACTCAGGACTCCACTCACAAAGCCTCTGCACATCCCCTTAGAGCACATGTGTCAAACACAAGGCCCGCGGGCCAAATCCAGCCCGCCAGGCCTTGCAATGTGGCCTGCACCGCGCTGTCATCACTGCACTCCGCTGTCAGTTTATGACATTGTCAGTTTATGACTGTTCAGTAAACCATTCGGCCCGCGATTTAGGCTGGATTTTAGATTTTGGCCCCTTCTCTGATTGAGTTCGACACCCCTACCTTAGAGCATTTTCCGCCAGAGCTCTTGGCTTCAGCAAGGAATTGTGGAGTCCAGACCTCAGGGGGTGCAGGGCGGAGCACGGGGCTTTAACTTGGGGAGCAAGCAGGATAGGGTGGAGATGAAGACGGTACTCAGTCCAAACCTCAGCTCCCCCATGCTCTCTCCTCCAGTCCATCCTTAGCATCACCGATTTCGGTTTCCCTCTGTAAAATGGTCCTGATGTCCTTGGCTTCCTCCTCCGTTAAATGGGGACATTCTCGTCTGGTTGATGCCACAGCTAAGAGCTGGTATTTGGAAAGCACCTGGAATAGAGCCTGCACAGAGACTGCAGGATCACAGACAACCCCTGCCTCTCCCGGCCTGAGGGGGTCACCTCCACCCCACACTGGGTGCAGCTGAGGCCATGCTGGGGCCAATAGGGGCCCAGGTCTCCTGTTTTAAAGCCCAAAGCCCCGAATGGCAGCTGACCTCAGTGGGAAGGCATGGCCAGCATGTCTGTGTTGAGTGTGGTCTCGGCAGCAGAGTGGGGCCTACGCCCTGGGCTGGGAGCCAGGAGGCCTGCTGGGTGGGAAGGGTGGACGGCCTTCTCCCGCCTGGGCTGTGGTTTCCCATCTATGAAAGGGGGACACGGAGGGGGTGAAGGGGCTCCAAGGTCCCCTCCTGCTCTCCGGAGGGGGCTCCTAGGAAAGGCTTCCTGGAGGAGGGGAGCATAAAGGAGAAAGGGTGGGTTTCCATGTATCATTGGGGGGTTTGGAAGGATGAGGGCAGAGATGAAGTCAGAGTTGGGGCCTGGGGAGGAGGAGATGGGACTAGGGAGCAGGATGTTTGGGGGTAGGGATGGAATGGAGGCTGGCTCCTCCCTCCCTGGTGGGGCCACCTACCTGGTGAGGGACCTCCCAGAGGAGTGTGGAGCAGGGCGCTGCCCAGGGCCCCGGGAGAGAGCTGACTGCATAGGTAGGAGGTGGCCACCAGCCTGTGTGCTGTGTCCTCAGGCCTGGCCCAGCCGCTGCTCCCTACGTCTGGCCATAGAGGCTGTGGTCAGTTCCCCCCAACAAATCCTAGGAGAAAGTTGGGAATTTGGAGCTCCCATTCCATCATCCGGGGTTTGGAAGAGATCGTGCTTTTAAAGCAGCTGGCACAGAGTAGGCGCTCAAGAAATAGCTACCATCAGCATGATGACGATGACTTCATTGTAGTCAGAGGAAGGGGGCTCAGCTCTCATTATTTTGCTGTCACGTTTGTCTCTGGCCTCAGTGTCTGCTCCGTGAACATTAAACAGCAGTGATCTCGGTTCACAGATTACCTGATTGAATCCTAAGCTGAAAGTGTGCGTAAACCGGTCAATTCTGGGCATGTCCGAGAGGCATGTACTCAGCATCTTCACATGTACCGAGCACCTGCTGCATGCCAGGCCCTGTCTTTAAGCAGCTCGTGGACAAAGGGAGGAAGTGTTTCTTCATTAACTAGACTTGACTGGCCTATCCTCTGGGAGCAGAAGCCAAAGGGACAAGTACCCACAACTGGCTGAGGTCACAGGCCTCATGACATGGCCTGGGCCAGGTGACAGTCATCTCCGAGTGCTGTACGCCAAAGCCCACAGTTTCTGAACCAAAAATAGGCCCCCAGGTTGACAAGGGACGTGTCCTCGGGGGACATGGGGCCAATGTGGAGTCAGCAGTGCCCTGAGAGTCCGGGTGCCTGCGTCTGGAGGAGGAGCACTCCCTCTCGGCTCCAGTGGCTGAGGGCCGCTGGGAACAGGCAGGAGTGGGCTGACTGGCAGGAAGGAGGTGAGGGCACGCCCAGCAGAGGGCATAGGGGGGACCTGCAGAGCCCCAGGGCTTTGGTGACACCCAAACGGGAGCAGGAGAGGAGGCCCGGAAAGGGGCAGCCAGAAGCTTCAGGGGGAGGAGCACAGGACAGCCTGCTCCCAGGAATCTGGGTCCCTGGAATCTGGGTCCCGCCCTCCTCTTTGCCACAGTTCCTCCTACTCCCCTGGAACCTACTTATCAGCCAGTCTAAACTTCTTATCCTTCTCCGAACACGCAGCGCTGTTTCACCCCTCCCTGCACAGCTAGGTGCCCTCTGCATAGAAGGCAGACTCTGCCCATAAAGACCAGCTCAAACATCACCCCTCTGAAGCCTTCCTTCCTCCCACACAGCTCCGCACAGTGAGGTTCATGAAGATCTGTGGGTGCCTTCCGGACGTGATCCTAGGCCGTCCTCACGAGAACCCCGATCCACTTGTACAGGCCGGGGAACTGGGGCACAGCCAGGCTAGGTAACCTGCGCCAGGTCACTGTTAGTGGCAGGTGAACCCACCTCCCTCTGCCTGACTTCAAAGCCTCCGCTCTTTCTGGAGAAGTCAGAGAAGTTGGGGGGTGGGCAGGAGCGGGGGTGATGAGTGCCGTGCAGATGGCTGGCGGGTCATGAGCGTGACCCCTTAAAAACCACTGGGAGCCGAGGCCGGTTTGGCTCAGGGGTAGAGTGTTGGTCTGCGGACTGAAAGGTCCCAGGTTCAATTCCGGTCAAGGGCATGTATTATACATTGGTTGCGGGCGCATCCCCAATAGGGGGTGTGCAAAAGGCAGCTGGTCGATGTTTCTCTCTCATCGATGTTTCTAGCTCTCTATCCCTCTCCCTTCCTCTCTGTAAAGAAATCAATAAAATATATTAAAACAAAAAGAAAAACAAACAAAAAAAAAAACACTGGGAATCTAGGGTGGAGGAAGTATCCAGGGAGAAAAGGTGGGTTTCCATGTATCATTGGGGGTCTGGAAGCATGAGGGCAGAGATGAAGTCAGAGTTGGGGCCCGGGGAGGAGGAGATGGGACCACAGAGCAGCATTATGGGACCCCGTTGAGAGGGTCACCACCCACAGCAGCACCGCCGGGTGAGCAGCTGGTGGTCTGACCCACCAGGGCTGCAGCTCCAAGGGACCCCGTCCTAAGGGGGTGGGGCTGTCCCCGGCAGGAGGAGCCCCTGCCGCTCAAAGGATGAAGAGCAGCTGAAGAACCAATGAACAGCTGCTCGTCTGCTAAGAAAATTGCAAGAGAAAACATTACAAAAGCTAATAATTTGGCCCATAATCCAAAAACAAGCCGAGTGTGTGCGGGTGGGTGAGTGTTTATGACCTCCTTCCCCAGCTCTTCATTCCCTTCCCTCTTTCTCAGGTTACAAAAATATGATCAGGCAGATTGCTTTCATCTGTCATTCCTCCCCTCCTCCCCTCCCCCTACACACACACACACACACACACACACAGAGGCACAGATGGATTCTTTGGGGGGGGGGGGCAAATCTCAAGGTTGAGTGGGTATTAAGAATGCTTTGGCCGAATAAAGCGTCGGCTTGTGGACTGAAAGGTCCCAGGTTTGATTCCGGTCAAGGGCATGTACCTTGGTTGCGGGCACATCCCCAGTAGGGGGTGTGCAAGAGGCAGCTGATGTTTCTAACTCTCTATTCCTCTCTCTTCCTCTCTGTAAAAAATCAATAATATATATATATTTAAGAATATTTTGGAATTAGACCACGTTAAAATTCTGTCTTTATCAGCAAATCATGTCACCTCTCTAAGCCTCAGTTTCCTTATCTGCAAAATGGGACTCTAACATCTGTCTCACAGGATTGCTGTGCGGGTGAAGTGAGAGAACATGAAAGGCCTCAGGCAGGATGCAGATTAGGGGCCCAGCCCGCCTCCCCACACACCCTCTGGCCCCACAGCACTTTGCTGCTGCTGTGAGCAGAGCCATTCCCAGCCCCTGGCTTATCTCCAAGGGATCTGCCCCCTGTGCCTCCCTCTATCTTCCCCCACCAACTACCGTCTAGCACAGAGCTGGACCCCCAGAAGCAGTTTGTGACTGCTGTTAAGTTTAATATAGTTCAATAACTGAATTTTAAGTCTTAAAATCCCTATTTTTTGTAAATATGTTTTTTGTAAATAAGGTGACTCAAACTCATAATTTTTAAAGAAGTAATATCCCCCGCCGAAACCTGTTTGGCTCAGTGGATAGAGTGTCTGCCTGCAGACTGAGGGGTCCCGGGTTCGATGGGTTGCGAGCACATCCCCAGTGGGGGGTGTGCAGGAGGCAGCTGGTCGATGTCTCTCTCTCATCGATGTTTCTGGCTCTCTATCTCTCTCCATTCCTCTCTGTAAAAAATCAATAAAATATATTTTTTTTTAAAGAAAAAAAATAATAATATCCCCATCCCAAGCTAACTCAGCTACTTGAGTTTCTTCCTTTTCCCCTGCACATGCACATGTCTCCCTTCCCTTTACACATGCACACGTGCAGGGCTGCAGGTTCTCCACCCCTGCACCCAGCTCAGGGCAGGCCCGCCCGGTAGTGGGTGCCCTCCGCCCAGCCTGTGCCCAGGCATGGAGCTCAGAAGTTTACATTCACTGGTGCATTTGATTTTTTAAAAATATATATGTATTTTTTGATTTTTTATAGAGAGGAAGAGAGAGGGATAGAGAGTCAGAAACATTGATGAGAGACAATCATCTATCAGCTGCCTCTTGCACACCCCCTACTGGGGATGTTCCCGCAACCAAGGTACATGCCCTTGACCGGAATGGAACCGGGGATCTTTCAGTCCGCAGGCCGATGCTCTATCCCAGTGTTTTTCAACCTTTTTTGGGCAAAGGCACACTTTTTGTTTCATGAAAAAAATCACGAGGCACACCACCATTAGAAAATGTTAAAAAATTTAACTCTGTGCCTATATTGACTATATATAAAGTAATTCTCTTGAATAGGAATCAAATAAACACAAAGAAAGTATTTTATAATTACTTTATTATGAAATATTAAGTAAACAAAATAGTGAAAAATTATAAAATTCTTGTCTTGTCTGCACCTACGGCACACCAGGCAACATCTCGCGCACACTAGTGTGCAGCGGAACAGCGGTTGAAAAACGCTGCTCTATCCACTGAGCCAAACCGGTTTCGGCTGGTGCATTTGATTTTTATTCAAATCTTACAGACACTCTGCCAGCTGAGTACTGTGGTTCCCACTGTATCAGGGATGGAAGTAACTTGCCCAAGGTGACCCCATTGTAGGAGATTTCACCTGGCCAGCAGGGGCGGGTGGGGAGGCAGGCAGTGCGGGCAGGCTGGCCTCACAAACAAAGGTGTGGACATTCCCATCGCCACACCCAGCGGGTGGGAACCCAGCAGGAAGGCCAAGGACACAGCCAGTCAGCAATCTCAAGGTCCCCAGCACACGTGCGCGTGTGCGCGCACACACGCGCGCGCACACACACACACACACACACACACACACAGAGCTCTGCCCCTCTCTCTACTCCAGTCTTCCTTTCTCACTCTCCCCTCTTCCCCCAACATCAGAGCTGCCCCAAAGGTGCTGACGCTCTTTGCAGAACAGGTGCAGGTGTGACCTCAGTCAGTGTGGGAGTCTGCAGGCTGCAGGGGAGTCTGTGTCTTCCTCTGTGAACTGGAGACAGTGGTACCAGCCCAATGGGTACAGCTGGGGTCACAGAGGGAAGGCCCAGCCCCGGGGAGCATCGAGGGACACAGGCTGCTTGTTCTCATCCCTGAAGGGGCCGCCTGGAGGACACACGAGAGCCACAGACTCTGCTTCTTAGTGAGCCTGTTCCCTCTCTGCTTCCTCCTGCCCTTCCTGTGGCCTCCCTCATCCCGGCCCAGAACCTGCCCTGGACAAAGATATTAGAGAAGACCCCCCCCAACTAGGGGTCAGGAGCCAGGATATGGGTACTTGCCCCAGCCCTGCCCTGGCTGTGAGACAGTGGGCAAGTCATCTCGCCTCCTTGGGCCTCTGTTTCCTCCTCTGTCGAATGAGGGGCTGGACTAAGGTAGTGGGTAGGTGATTTCAGGGACAGGAAGGACTCTGAGAAGCACAGAAGTGGGGGAAGGAATGAACCTCCTGGCAGAAGAAAATGCATGAACACACAAGGAGGTGGGAAACCTCAGCTTAGGGAATGTGGGGACAGTATTCTGAGGGCTTAAGAGTTGATCTCCAACTTATGAGCTCATGGGCAGGTTTCTCCTCTCACGGTGCTTGCAAAGATGGGACCTCAGCTACACACACACACACACACACACACACACACACACACACACACTCACTCCATAAATCTGAGTGGTTTGATTTCGTTCCACTGGGAAAGGAGATGTATGACTGCTGGGTGAAGAGCTAGGCACTGCACTCGTGTGTTTTTCACAGATTAGCTGGGAAATCGGAACTGGTGTTAACCCCATTCTATAGACGAGCAACGAGAAAGATGTGGATTCAGGTCTCTGGGACATAAAGCCCAGGCCAAGGGACAGCTTTCCTGAGGCTCCTAGCTCCATCCTTCGGATGGCCTTGCTGTCACTCACATTTGCATATTAGTATATTCTGAGTTTGCTGCTGGCTTCTCTCCCTGCTTACCGGGCAATGTTTGGGAACTGGGTCTCCCCTCCTCATTGATTCAGGACCCGGGGCCAAAGCTTTAGCATCATCTGGCCCAACTGCCTCTTTTACAGGAGAAATGATAAAGTTATTTAAGGCTGCACACAGCACTATGGGACCGATGAGAGGAGCTGAGAAAATGCAGGCATCCCTATAGAGGGCAAGGCTCTTCTTAGACCCACCCAGCCTCTACCGGTGCCAGAGCGGGATTTGGACCCAGGACTAGACAGGATCCCTTTTCTAGGGAAAGTGAAATAGAGAAGTGGCTCAAGGCAGTTCTGCAAGTCTGGGGGACCAGTGCAAAGTCCTGGTGACCCATAGGCCTGGGTTTGCAGGACAGACCTGGGTAGGACCAGAAAGGGTGACAACAGGGAGCTGCGGTTGATCTGATTGGACCTTAAGATTCACACAGAACCCTCCAGGGAACACGAGACAGGGATGCACAAGTGACTTCCATGGCATAGCATCCATCCTGCAAATCCCCTCCACCAGTCACACTGACCACCACCAGCACACCTGTGGTCAGGCAGCCAACTGGACCATCCCAGTTTGTAAAGGTGGATTTTGAGGCCCAGATTGAGCCAGTAGCTTTTCTAGGCAGGGGTGGCCTCCAGTCCCCTCCCTCTGCCTGCTCCCCACACTCACTGAAGGGGAGAGACCCCAGCTCTGCCTTCCTGTGCACGCCCCGCAGGTGGCAGGGAAGACCCAGGTGGAGGGGGGCAGGGCTCGGTGTGCAGATCAGGGAGGCTGCTCTGTGTCATCACAGAGGACTTTCCGGTTGTGCAGGAAGAACACATTCCCGAGTCCTGCCACCTTGCTGTGACTTTTCTTTCTGCCGTGTCAGCTGTCACAGGGTTGGCTTGATGAGGCGGAAAGAACAGGGACATGGAAGGGAGGCAGGTCTGAACTGGATCCTGACACTTCTGCCCTGTCTGGGCTGCGGGGCTGGGCTGGTCCATGGCTTGTTCTCAACCTCTGCTTCCTCGCCTGTAAGAGGAGGAGGATGCACTGCAGGATCCGGGGCCACGATGCACCGAATGCCCGGTGGATAGTCCACGCTCAAGAAATGTTCATTCCCTTTCCTGGTCATTGCCCCTTCCCCGAGAGAAAGTGAGTCAGCTGTCAAGAACGAACTGGCAGGTGTAGAGTACAGCAGCCAGCAGGGGCAAAGTTCAAAGTGCAAGGCGAATATTTCCCTTAAGGACCAACAAGGTCCCTCTATAGCCTATTCAGATGCCCATAGAATCGTAAGCCATTGGTAGACTGACCGACCTCCTATTGAGATCCTTTATAATAGCCTAGTCCCCTGCATTTCCTTCTTTGGAGGGCCACCTTTCAAAGCCAATAGGATGGCTAAGATCCATCCTGTACCCCCGAGTTAACACAAACCTGCTCTCTAATAGCTTATCCTCATCCTACTAGTCTCTGTAGGTTCTCCCAAACCACCCACCTTTGTCACTCACCCATCACACGGCAGGGTCTTCAGGCTTTCCAGAGGATTACAGCTTCTGATCCTTTGGCTCATTTTCAAAAGACCCGGCAGCCAGCCTGTCCTCACCAGGCTGCCCAGGTTTCTCCCTGTTAAGACATGGGCTGCTGGGTCCCCCCCCCCCCCCCCAGAGTCTCTGATTTCATGAGCCAGGAATCTGCACTTCTATCAGAGTCCCAGGTGAGGCTGCTGCTGTGGGTCCCGGGATCACACTTGGAGAACCGTTAGTCTAGGGAAGTTGGGTGCAGGGCCTCTGGGGCTAAGCTGCTGAGCTCCCAGCTCTGCTGCCTTGTAGCGGGGCCACTCTGCACCACAGCTGCTTCATCTATAAAATCAGGATAATAGCAGTCTCTCCCTCGTAGGTGAGTCTGGAGAGGGCGAGAAGCGTTAACACATGCAGACTGTGTGTCCGGTACATGGCAAGTGCTCCATAAAACATGCTGTCATCAGCATGACAAAAAAAAAAAAAAAGCACCATTCCTGGGTTTCAGTCCAGGCTTTCCTACTGGCCGTGTGACTTTAAGGACATCATCTTGCCTCCATTTCCCCATCTGTACTAAGAGGGTAGTGATAACCCACTTTCCATTCCACACAGGGCGTCCTGAGGATCGGGTGGGATCTGTGTGCGTGCCCTTTTTAAACGATAGGCATTGTACGAACCCTTGCAGCTAGGTGTTACGGGAAAACGTTAATTTACTTGAAGATCTGGCCTAGCGTCTCTGCCTCCTTGAGGCTCGGTTTCTCCATCTCTAAAATGAGGGACAGGATAGTGAGAGCCTCGGAGGAGCTGGGAGATGTCCTGAGAACCCCTCTCCTGCGGTCTCTTCCTCACTCTCACCTTCAGTGAGTACCAGGGTCTAAGGATTTCAAATCAGGCTCAGTGCTGGCACCTGCACCTTGCCCAGTCCCCTCCCACAGGTCTGCCCCGAGGAGCCGCCATATTGGAGAGCCCTCCAGCTTGAAGCCTGGGCTGACTCACACATCGGCCAGCCCCCTCTTCTAGGCCCCAGAAGCCCCGGCGTGATAAGGCTGTGACAGGAGAAAGGGTGGGCCGCCCTGCCCAGATCCCACGCCAGGCAGGCCCTCCATAAACAGCCCCTCCCCGGCTGCCTGCAAACATCTTGCCTCTGGGAGCCATCAACTCTGGAAGTGAATTCCTTGCAGCGTAAGAGGTTTCACAGCAACTTTATTCTCCAGGAGAGAGGTAGGACAGCCCTTCCCTCCTCCAGGAGGGAGGGAGCAGTCAGAGGCCTGTTTAATTTAATTTAACGTAAGATGGCTTGCCAGGTTGCCCCTGGCAACAGCTTCAGCTGCTGCTTCAGTTACAACCAGAAGAATTTTTAAAGAGACAGCCCATTTCAGGGCCAGAATTGCACAGCAGAGCGCGTGGCATCTGCCAGCTTCATCACAGAGCTGGAGGATTAAACCTCAGGCACAGCAAGGTTTCAGACCAGATCCATGTAAACAATTAACTCCATTCCGTATCTTCCATAAGCCGGAATCTAAGAAGGGACTGTCTTTGTGGTGTCGTACAGATGTCACTCATCCAGCTACTTTTCTGAAAATCAGCCTTCTGGTTGAAGGGGAGGAGGGTCACCTGAGTTGTCCCTGCAATTCAGGCATCCTGCCACCAGGTGGTAGTATTGCTTGCTTAGTTCAAACCATAACCAGGCTCTTGAATTACTCAAGCATATCGGAATGGTGGCGAACCACTGGGTTTTTAAGCCCTGACACTAACTTCTGTGTGACCTTTGGTAAGTTGCTTCATCTCTGTGGTCTCAGTGTCCTCCAAGATATAATAAGGAGGTTGATCAAAATAACTGAGTGTTGTGGACAAGGCTTGAGGCTAGGACTATGAAGACATGAGTTATACCCCTAGCTCCATTCAGCTTTAACCCAAACCAGGAGAAAGGGAGCAAACATTAATGGAGCAAGTACTCCAGGCTAGGCTTCACGTGCCTCTGCGGTTGGTATTATTATCCTCCTTTGCTGATAAGGACACAGCCCGAGGTATAACTCTTCAGGCAAGTGCCAGCCACGGCCACCTGGCCTCGGCTCTTGGTGTTACAGCCCCCATGTCTACTACCCCTGCTTTCGCTTGTGACCACACTTCCTTATAAGGAGCCTGATACGGGGAACAGGTTCTGTCTCTACCTGCCATGACTCAGTTTGGCCAACCTCAAAGTGGGCCTGGGGTCAGAGGTCATGAGGTCATACCTTCCAGCAGCCAGGGAGCTTGAGGCACACATGCCTTCAATCTCTCCATGGTCAGGACTAGATCTGATGTCCAGGTCTTCAGCCAGCTTGGCCCACAGTCATTGTCCCCATGAATCCGAGGTCCCGTCCCACATCCCAGGTCCTCTGCAGGTGCCGCAGGCAAGGTTACCCAGCAGCTGACCTCAGCTGTGGCTTTGGCCAGTGTTCCCCCCTGAGCTCTCAAGGATGCCCTTTACCACTTGAGACCTGCTTCTCTCCCCTCCGGACAGCCCTGTTCCAGCTCAAGCCCCTACACATATCCCCTCATACAGAACAGGGTTACTCTCCAGGTGGATGTAAAAACACATTGGATTTTGGAAGTCTCAGCTCTAACTCCTTCTATGGCTCCCTGCTGCCCTGTGAATGAGCCCCAGGTCCTAAGCCTGGCACTCAGAGGCTCCTCCTGGTGTAGCCCTGCTGGCTCATCACCACCACCCTCCTTCCAGCCAGTTGGGGCTGCATGCAGCTCCAGACACACCATGCTCACTCATCTCAGCCCTTGCACAAATGTGCCCCCTCCGTCCGGAATGCCTCCTCACATCACATCCGCTGGGTTGCTTCCTACTTGTCCTTGGGAACCCTGCTCTAGCTCGCCTTCCTCTGGAAGCCTTGGGGGTATCCCTGGATCTTGTAGGGTACTTCCTCCCACACCCCTGATGTTCCTTTACTCTGTGTCTTTGGTTCTGACTTCCTCACAGACCAGGAACTCCTAAAGGCAGGACCTGCCTCTTTCCTCTCCCATCCCCATGGCCCAGCCTGGGCCCCACCGGAAGGTACTTGGGGAGGAGTGGCTGAGAAATGCACGCAGTGGGCCCTCCTCTTGGTAGTCTGTCTGTCTTGGTTCTCTCACTGGGATCTGACTCACAGGTTCCCTTCCTCTCCTCCCTCCAAGCTCATCCATGGCCTCCCCGGAGCAGCTGCAACGTAACTGCGAGCTTTAGCTCCCCCACACCACACCTCCACACGCCATGCTCCGCTCGCCAGGCTGTCCACACATCTCCATGCCTAGCCCTCCTTCGGATGCCTTGTCCCCCACCCCACCCTCTGAAATACCACTGCCATTCAAGACCCACCCCGCGGCCCATCCTCTGCTAGACTTTGTCTCCGTCCTGCTGAATTTGTCTGCATCCCTCTCAGGGCCTCGGTCACACTCTGCCTTGTACTATCATTACGGGTAGCCTGGTGTGGTGAGGGGAGCATGGGTTTTGGAGACTACCAAAGGGGTTCAAATCCCAGCTCTGACATCGCACGCTGTGTGAACGTGAGCAAGTCGCTTCACCTCTCTGAGCCTTTTTTTTTTATATATATATTTTATTGATTTTTTACAGAGAGGAAGAGAGAGGGATAGAAAGTTAGAAACATCGATGAGAGAGAAACATCACCCAGCTGCCTCCTGCACACCCCCCACTGGGGATGTGCCCGCAACCAAGGTACATGCCCTTGACCGGAATCGAACCTGGGACCTTTCAGTCCACAGAACGATGCTCTATCCACTGAGCCAAACCGGTAATGGCACCTCTCTGAGCCTTACCATGTCCCTTCATAAAATGGGATGACACCCAGGCGTTGTGAGATTGAGGTCATCGGGATAGGATCCTGGCACGTGGCAGGCACTCCACACCCGCACGCTGTTATTTACGCCTGGGTCTGCTTCCCGGCCAGGCTGCCAGCCCATCTGGGCCAGGGTGCGGCTCCCTTTCAGCTCCACGTCCCACCGCACCCAGCACGGGCCTCCCACCACAGACGCCCAGAGATGCTGGCTGCACGGAATGCATTCCCCCCAGCTGCTGGGAGCCGGGGGAGAAGAGAGGGAGGATGGGGTCTGAGCGGAGGAAGCCACAGTGGGGTGGGGGTGAGTGCAGAATGGAGCCTGGAGCTCGTCGACAGGAGATGAATGCAGAGGGAGGGGCTGGAGCCCGAGCGGAGCTGCTGACATGCACCGGGGGTTTTATTGGTTTTCATTAAAATTCCTTCCCGAGGCAGGAACAGCTACTCCCATAAATAACAGCATAAATATTTTATCTGGTGCCCAAGTCAGTCTAAATGCACGGCAGGGTTGGCAAGAATAACGATGGGAGGGGGTTCCGGGGGGTCCTGGGCCTCAGCTGAGCTCACTTAGCAGGCCCAAAGGGGCTTTCTCAGGAAGGTGGGAGCTGAGGGGGGCGCCCAGGGGGAGAGCAGGTGGACGGCGGGGAGAGGCGACCAGCGGAGTGTGGGCCCCTGGGTGGGGGGTGCAGAGCACAGGCTGGGGGCCAGGGAGGGGAGCTTAGCTTGGAGAGCAGGACAGGAGGGAGGGAGAGTCTCCCGCACGGGCTCTGTGCCGGGCTCCTCGTGCAGGGCATTTGCACAGGGCATCTCGTCAGATCCTCTGTGGCCAGAAGAGGGAAGTGACTTGCCCAAGGTCATCCGGCCAGTCAATGGCAGAGCCAGGACCAGATCAGGAATGTTTAAGGCCAAAGCCCCTGTACGAGTGGCTGCGTCTCGGGGTTCAGGGGAAATGTGGGGACCTACGAACAGTAGCCTGAGCACCTCAGTAACAGCATCACCGGCCATTCTCTGCTTCCCCAGATCCCCATGGAGGAGAAAAGGGGCTGGTACTTCACCATGGCAACGCTTTTCATCAGGTCAGGCTGGGAAGGGGGCACGGGGTGGAGGGCGGGGGGTGTGGCCTGGAGCCCAGGGGAGAAGTGGCTGAGCCCATCTGCATGGCAAGGGATCCCCACGCCCCCCTCCCTGCCCGTGGCCAGGGAAAGGGAGGACTCACAGCACACGGGGGGCAGCCTGGAGGGGGTGCCAACCAGCTGCCTCCCCTCCTCGGCCACAGGCTCGATGGCATCTTCCTGGAGCTGGGCAGAGAGGAGCAGACGAGGCTGCCCGCCTTCAACCGCACCCTGGCCCTGCTCCGCCAAGTCCTCAAGTCCTCGGACCCCCACCACCGAGGTAGGGCATGGGGAGGGTGGAGAGCGGCCTCTCTCTGTCCTCCTCCCCCCTCACCGTCTCCCTTTTTTGGACCCTGTTTCTCTCCCTCGCCCTCTAATATGTCCATTGTTCATTGAGAGCTCACTCACCTTGCACAGGTGAACACACCCATCACAAATCACTACGCCCGCACGTGTTCAGGTGCGTGTCTCAGGCCTAACGTGGAGAAACAGCTTCTACCTCGGCCTCTGAGCCCAGCTTCTGGCTAGGGCCGGAGGCCGTGCTGGAGAGCAGTGCAGACATTGTCCCAGGGCCACGGGGCTGGAGCCGGGGCCAGAACTTCCGAGCTGCAGCCGGAGAGACTGTCACCTTCAAGGTCCCCCGAGGGACGCAGTAAACACTGGCTGGCACCACCGTGCGCTCATCCATTCACTCAGGCGTCCCCTCTCCCCGCCTCTGTTCCTTTCGGTGGGTCCCTGAGTGGCCCTCCGGGATTTCATGCCGCTGACCCTCCCTTTGTCTTTCTGGGAGCCAACATCTGGGTGCAGCTGGCGCCCTCCGTCCTCGTGGCTCCTCTCCCTCTCTCCTCCCTGCTGCCTCCTAGAGACTCCTGTCCCTCCCCCTCCCCCCAGCCCTGGCCTGGTGCTACCTCGGGATGCTGCTGGAGAGGAAGCACACCTTCTCCACCACCCCCATGGGCGTCCACGACTGCGGGTTCTCAGGGACCGACCCCCTGGATTGCTTTGGCAAGGTATGTGCCCCCAGCCACACCCGCTCTCCAAACTGGGACGGAGCCCACCACCCCGTCCTCCTCTTCTGGAACCCTCTGCATCTCTGGGTGTCATCCCCCACTTTCACCTCCCCCTGAGTGCCCACCCAGGAAGTGCCCTCCCTCCAGGCCTTTCCCTCCATCCCAAACAAAACAGAGGGGCTCCCTGTCATCGATCCTCTTTGCCGAAGAATCAGGCCCTCCCCCCCCACACACACACCCAGTCTGACCCAAGTCTGTGACCCAAGCCTGTGTCCAGCTTTGTCTCCTATGCTCTTCACCACTTCCCAGATACACCCTCAGGCCTTTCCTCTAGGGCAGGGGTCTTCAAACTACGGCCCACGGGCCACATGCAGCCCCCAGGGGAGTCTGATCCTGCCCGCCAGGTTTTTTGGGCAGTGAGCGCAGCCAAGGTGTCAGAGTAGGAATTAGTAGTTCATATAGTCCGGCCCTCCAGCTCTCTGAGGGACCGTGATCTGGCCCCCACTTTAAAAAGTTTGAGGACCCCTGCTCTAGGGCCTTGGTTCTCGTTGTCCCTCCCACCTCCAGAGGCCTAGTGCCGTGGTCGGCAAACTGCCGCTCTGTTGACTAATGAGTTTACTGACCACTGGGATAGGGGCTTAATCACAAGGAACAACAACAGCCAGTAATTATTGGAATCAAGAGTCTAGGTCAGTGGTCGGCAAACTCATTAGTCAAGAGAGGGGCAAACAGCAGCTTGCGAGCCGCATGTGGCTCACAAGCCGCAGTTTGCAGACCACTGGCCTAGTGGAAAGAGGATGGGTTCAGCCAGGGTCTAGTGCCGGCTGTGCCCACAGGCTGTGTGATCCTAAGAGTCACTTCCATCTCTGAGGCTCGTTATCTGTTAATTATGTGGCCTGACTGCCTGCTGGATGATTGAGAAACTCAAAGGAGTTAGTGGACAAAACTGTTCATTATGAACTGTAAAGTGCTGTTCAAGCCTTATTCTTGGCACCTTGTGTAAGTGGCAGTTTCTATGCTCAGCTCAGTGTGGAAGTCTTCCCTGGAGGCCGGCCCTGTGCTACCACTCCCCTGGGCACGAGCACTGTGCCCTATTGTTTGCTGGTGGGTGATGAGCAATTTCTTGATGAGAGATCTCAGGACAGAGCATTAGCACTGGCTCGTGAGTGTTCTGAGAGTTTGTCCACTTTAACAAAAGCACGCCCCCCCCCCCCCCCCCCCGCCTTGAGTGCCTACTCTGAGCTGGGGCAGCGGGCCTGGCCCTGCAGGAACTCACCTCTCAGGGCAGCAGGGCCCACAACGGCAGCCGTCAGTAACATCGGGGGCTCAGTGCTGTGGCCGAGCTAGAAACACTGCACTGGGTACGGGAGGCAGAGGCTGGTTCTCGCCCCTTCGCCAGCTGCCCTGAGAAAACGGGGAAGAGCACACTGGCTGTGCCTTGAGGAAAAGGGGTTTGCTTGGGTTCTGGAGAGGTTCACTGCACACGACCCATGATCACGGCAGAGAGCACGGCAGCAATGAGCTGTAACCCCAGTGCTGGGCTCCAGAAGACTGAGCTTCCCGGCGGGTGGATGTGGGCAATGAGCATTGTGACTACCGGGCTCTGTCCAGAGTTGGGGTTCCTGAGGGTCAGGCACTATTTAGCTAGTTCTTGCAGACAAACAGACCAATTGTTTGCTCTTGCCCTCCTCCCTTTACCCACCCAGGCCATCGAGATTGCCAAGGACCAGCCCCCGATCCTGAATCGCCTGGCCAAAATCTTCCACTTCCTAGGGAAGCAGGACATGGCCATTGGCACCTGCAACATGGCCCTGGATATCCTGCGTGACCCGGAGCTCAACTGGCAGGCGTACTGCACGAGGGCCAAGGTGAGTCACCCCTCAGCGCCACCTCCTCCTGCTGTGGGAACCAGACAGCGGGGCCACGGAGCTCAGAGATAACGAGGCCTTCATGGTGAAAGGAGCTTAGGAGTCACGAGGCACACGGTTTAGGGTCTGTATAGTCATTGAGTGAAAGAATAAAGAACACCCCCCCCCCCCAACCCACCCAACCCACCCACTGCAGGCATCCGTTCCACAATAACCTACGTGGTCAATGGCCTGCAGCCTCTTCTTGACTGGTACCCAGTGTAGTCAGACTGTCCTGGGTTGAAATCTGACATCTCCACTCATCACTCTGGGACCGGTGGTAGGACGACTAAGTGGGGTAGCATCCAGTGCACCAGGCCTGGAGCACGGGAGGTGCTGGTGAAAGGTGGTAGGGTAGATCAGGGGTAGCCTAAGGCAGTAAATCAGAGCTCTCTCCCCAGTGACCTTGACCCATCCCCGTGCTCAGATTTTAATAGCACTTATCAGGGAAAGGACGCTGTTTACTTGTTCGTGATCATCTTCCTACGAGAATGTTACCTTCTACCGGGGCAGGGGCCTCCTCTGTCTTATCACCATTGCACCCCCACTGCCTAGCACAGGGCCTGGCATATGGCGGGCACTCAATACATATACGTTGAATGAATGAGTGCATGAGTGAAGGGCTCTTCGTCATTGCACAGACAGGGAAACTAAGGCTCAGAAGGGGAGTGGCGAGCCCAGGTTGGCACAGCATTAAAACTTAGAACTGCTGGGTGCCAACCTCCGGGGCTCTCTGTTACACCACAGAAGCTCCCCGAGTTGCTGTGGATAAGGAGACTGGCTTCATTTAGGGCAGAAAGGCGGGCCGAGGGCCCTTGCTTGGAGCATCTTCCTGAGCTGACTCTCTGCGGGCAGGTCCATGTCAGAGCCTACCTTCATGACCTGGAGCGGGTCAAGATGGGGCTCGGAGGCATGCCAGACAGGAACCACCTGGCCTGCGCCAAGGCAGACCTGGAGGAAGTGGTCAAGGTATGCCCCGGCCTCAAGACCTACCTGGACATCGGCCAGGTAAGGCAGCTTCTTGGCTTGCTTGCTTAGTCAATGGCTTACTCAGAACCTATTTACTTTCTGCCAGGCCAGCCTGGGATCCTGGGGCACAGGGAGTAACAGGGGGCATCGCCCTACCTGATAACAGTACCCACCTCCTACGGGTGAGGATTAAATGCACGTACATCGTTTAGAACCGGGCCTGATTCATTCTAAGCACTCAGGAAGTGTGCACAGGGGATGATTACCAAAAAGTGGCAAGATCATATTTTATATATGAGAAAACTGAGGCCCTAGCCGGTTTGGCTCAGTGGATAGAGCGCTCGCCTGCGAACTGAAGGGTCCCAGGTTCAATTCCAGTCAAGGGCTCCATCCCCAGTGAGGGGCTTGCAGGGGGGCAGCCGATCAATGATTCTCTCTCATCATGACTGTTTCTATCTCTCCCTTTTCCTTCCTCTCTGAAATCAATTAAAATATTTTTTTAAAAGAAAAGAAAACTGAGGCCCACGAGTTGCCTTGCTCAAGGTTATGTGGCCAAGAGTGGTAGGGTTGGAACTGGGATCAGAATGCTGCCTCTCCTTTCACAGGAAAGAGGGACCAACATTGGCGGTGAATAACGGTGGAAGCTGGGAGCAGCCAGGGAGAGTGGGGTGGGGTGAGGGTGAGGGTGGGGATGGGAGTTTGAGAGGCTCACCCTGGCCACCCCACCCCAGGTCTACTACTACATGGGCGTGGACGCGATGCGGGAGCTGCTGGCGGTGGATGAGGCGGCGCTGAACCAGGCGCTGGTCTTCCTGGCCAAGGCGGGCGAGCTGGAGCTGGGCGCCACGCTGCCGGAGCTGCAGCTGCTGCGGGGCAAGTGCCTGCGCATCAAGGGCGAGGAGGCCAACGCGGCGGCCTGCTTCAAGCGCGTGGTGGAGCTGGACGACGCGGGCTGCAGCCACCCCGAGGGCTTCGGCTGCCTGCTCGAGGCGCTGCTGGCGCAGTGGAGCCAGGCGCAGCTGAGCGACGGCGAGCTGGGCCGCGAGGTGGACGCGTGGCTGCGCCGCGCCCAGGGCAAGTACCCGGCGGCGCGCCTGCGGCAGGAGCTGCAGCGCGTGTGGCGCGGGCACACGGGCGAGGTGCTGGGGCTGGCGCGGGCCCTGGTGGCCCAGGGGCGCCCGGCGCTGGTGCGGTTGCTCTTCGAGACCATGGAGCTCGAGGGCGAGGGCGCCGGCGCCGGCGCCGGGGCCGGGGCGCCGCGGGCCGCCGGGCCTTCTCCTTCTGAGGCCACGCCCCCGAGGCCCTGCCCACAGCTGATTGGACCACGTCTGGGCCCTGCTTGAACAGAGCCAATCAGATTCTCTCTCAGGAGTTGGACTGGGGCCTGGGAGGCTGCAGGGCAGATTGACTATGCCCATGGAGGCAGGATCTGGTTCAAGAGTTTGCCAATTGAAGGACAAAATTGGGCAAATGTGCTGAGAAAATAGGATGGCTGCGGACCTAGGAGATGCAGAAGAAAATGGTCTCGGTTTTGTGGGTTCTCTAGTTCGCGGTACAATCCCTGAGTCTTTGGATTTCCGTGAGCAACTGTCTGTCCTTATAATGAAGCCCTTACTCAGGTTGAGTGGAGTGGGTCTCCGGGGTCCTGCAGCCAGAAAAGCCGTGGCTGGAGCAGAGCGCAAAGCTGCACAGTGAGCAGTAAAGGGGCAGGGCCGAGGTCTGCGCCCGGGTGCTCAGGGCTCTTACTGCCTGGCTAGCAGTCTTCCAGCAGGCCTCATCCTTGCACAGAGCGGTCTGCAGGCTCCCAGACAAGGAATAAAGCCCATCAATAGCGCCTGCGCTTGACTTCCTGTTCTGAGAACTCAGGGACCCACCCATCAGGAAACACCACCCGCCCTCAATCTTGAGCCTTCTGCTAGAGAATGAAGAATGTCTTAGAATTTTAGAATCGTAGGCATGGAATCTTAGGTGTGCGATTTTATTGTCAAAGACTTAGACTCTGATTGCCACCAAATCTTAGAATGGCCAACCTGGATTTTTGTGGACCTACCTACAAGAACTGCTTAACCTAAAATTCCAGATTGATTTCTTGCCAGACCCCAGGAAAGCCAGTTGTACATAACTGCAATGGCAAGACCCCCACAATGGTTTGTGATTTGTTTTGCATTTGTTCCTTTTTTCAAAACGGGTGGGGAACGTCTGGCTGGAGGGCCATATAAGGCCCACAAAAATCACTTGGTCTGGCCCTGCCAAGCATTAGGGGTGAGTTAATTAATGACTGACCAGATACAGCAGGCTAATTTTTAAATTGGTATGGCCCGTGAACGATGTTATAAACATCTAAATGGCCCTTGACAGGAAAAAAAAAAAAGGTTCCCCACCCCTACTAAAAAGTTATACTCACCGCTTCCCTCATATCTCTGATCCTCAGATGTTAAGCAGGGATAAGCCAGCCCCTACACTGCTTCTCATGTGTCCAGTGGCAGGTGGAGAACAGACTGAGAGGTTCAGCCCTGCCCACTCCTCCTCCGTCCCTTCTCCACCCATGATGGAAAACCATCTCTTTCTTCTCCTGCTTCCTCAGGCAGGCACACTGAATCCAAAGTAGTATGCTGGCACCGTTGGAAAGTTGGTGCAGTTTGTCTGCTTCCCCAGGCTTCCCTGTTTGTTTCCTTCCCTGCTTTTCCTGTCCCCGAGGTAATGCATTTCTCCCCCCACGGCCTCCTCCTGTCAAACTTTTTCAATAAACTTCCTTTCTGATCATCTCTTTCACACCAGTTATACGAGCGGCTAACTAGTGTAGCTTCTCTCAGGGTATCTGCATATTGACCAAAAGCCAAAAAGAGATGGGAAACCCCATTTCTAGGACAGATCCTATGGGCTCGGCACTTCACACATGTAATTCTCTCAACAGCCCTGGGAGTAACATTCTAATCCTCATGTTACAGATGAGGACACGAGATACTGACCCAGGTCTCGGGTAAGTATAGGAAGAGCCAGAATTTGGACCAGACCTGCCCAGTTCTGTGCTGCCTCTTGGAACATAGTTCTTCCTGGGAGATGTGTCATCTGTGTCTAGAGTTGTCCCTTTGTCCCAAACCTCTTCCAGGGCCCTGGTCTCTCTGTTCCCAAACTGCTTTCCCTCTGTGACCTTGTCCATCCTCTTCCACCACTGGCTTTTCCCCTCTGATTTCTATCCCAAATTCTAGGCTCAAAGATGCCTCCTCCAGAAGTCTTACCAAACCCTCCCAGCTCTCATTAATCACTCGTTTTATGCATGGCGAGCTCTCGGGGTGTTGTGTCCCACTGCGTGGCGTTTATTCCTTCTCCTGGGGTCATATTGTGCCAATACACCTGTCGTCCACCCTGCCCCAACTCTGGATTCTTTACAGCAGGAACTATAACTGATTCAGCCCCAGGGCCTGCGCTGAGCTTGGTACACGAGACAGGCTCAGTTTGGGTGGTTGGACTGAGTAAGCTCGCAGCAGTGATGTAACTACCTCAGTTGCAAACAGGTGCTTCCATCACTAGGTCCCCAGGGCTGAGAATGGGGCCAGGTCTGCAGCCCAAAGACCTTTGAGGCCCAGAATCCAACCAGAAAGCATGCGCTTTCTTTCCTCTTCCTCTCCAGCCTTAGGCCAGTTATCCAGTTCTGCCACTGGGAAACGGAGACAAGAAAGCAGGGACTTGGCCAAGGTCAAGCCATGAACTGATGACAGAGTCAGACTGGAGCCTCACTTCCAGACTTGTGGGCCAGTGTTCTCTGCCCTTTCGGGGCTGCCTCCTTTGCCAAGTCTAAAGGACAACCGGCCTTCCATTCCTTCACTCAACCAGCACATACCAAGCACCAGCCCAGTGCCAAGCATAATGCCAAGCTCTGGCTCTAGATGAGAACAAAACAGACCTGCGCTGAGCTTCAGGGAGCTCAAAGGCTGGACCCTGCACAGCAGGTTACACATGCCTTGTGGGTTGCAGTGAACTTGTGGAGACGAACAGGAAGCTGTGGAAGATGGTAGCTGGCAGAGCTGGCTGCCCTCCCCCTCCACACCAGTCATACGCATCCTCCCGTATTAGTAGCCTCTCCCCAGCCCAGTTGGGAGGAGAGTAGGGCTGTCCCTGGGCCTCGGGACCTGGTCCTTGGCCACCCCTCTCCAGCAAGCCACTGCTGACGCCAGACCTTGTGCTTCCAGGACTCTGGCTGGTTGGGGGAGGCTAGTGGGTGGGTGATCTTTATTTAATTACAACGTTAAACACCCCTGCCCACTGGGCAGCTGGGGGAACTGCCTGTCACACAACTGAAGCAGCAGGCGCTCCTTAGGGGAGCGCTGCAGAGTAAAAGCCTTAATGACCCCATAATGGAGTCATGAAGATAAATCACACCTCGCGCTGCCTGCCCACTCCTTCCTCTGCGTCTAGCACCAACCTCAGGCAGCCAGAAACGCCCGTGGGGCCAGTGTGAGCCAGGCGTGGTGAAGGAAAGCAGGTGAGATTTTTCAGTTGCAGGGTTCCAGAATCTCAGAGTTGGAAAGAACCTTAGTCATCGCCTCTTCCAGCTTCTCCATCTAAAGCGGGACTCCTTGCCCGGCTGGTGTGGCTCAGTGGTTGAGTGTTGACCTATAAACCAGGAGGTCACTGTTGGATTCCCGGTCAGGGCACGTGCCGGGGTTACAAGTTCGATCCCCAGTGTGGGGCATGCAAGGAGGCAGCCGATCAAGGATTCTCTCTATCCTTGATGTTTCTATCTCTCTCTCCCTCCCCCTTCCTCTCTGAAATCAATAAAAAATACATTTAAAAAAAAATAAAGCAGTGATTGTCGTGAAAGGAGGGTCTAAGCCACGTGCACCCTCTGGCAGACAGCTCCCTACCTCTTGAAGGAACCAATCCATTTTTCAACAGGCCTATCTTTTGAGTTTGTCCTTTTATTATTAGTTGAAATCCTCTTTTCTGTCGTTTCTATCTTCTGATTCAAGTTCAGCTGCTGAGGCCACACCGAACAGACCCTGATAAGCATGGTGACCTGAACAAGTTACTTATGCCTGGCCCATCCTCTCTCTGCTGTGATACCTGTTGCAGCGTTTGAGTTGTTCAGAAGGTGGCTGGCTCCTCTGCCGACGGCCCGGCCCAGCTCTGACCTGGCTTCAGTGCCAGCTGCTGAAAGCAGAACAGAACAGGGCTCTCCCGGCCCTAATCGGGCGCCAAGGGAGCAGCGCCCCTTGTGGACGTTGGTGGCCGGATGCCAAATGAAGTGAAATATCTCCTTTTCTCAGACTGTTAACTTTTCTTGTTTAAGGAAAGGGAGGATAATGACGTTTAGCACTTTACAACTCAGTAACAAAATGGGCAGATGGAAAGCGACCCCCAGCCTGGCAGGCATGCTTCCATGAGACCCCCCCCTGGCTCTGGGAGGCTGAAGTCACTGGCAAGGCCATGTCCTAGTCCACCTGCCGGAGTCCAAGCACCCAGGTCTGCTTGGAAAGTGGCCTCTCTGCTTTTGAGGAGGAGAGGGATGTTCAGTGGTGAGAGAAAACGGCGGAGCTGCGGGAAGCTCCAGCTGGCCTCTAGGTGGCCACAGAAGAACAGTTGGACGGAGCGGGGAAGTTCCCACAGGGAGGACAAAGAAACTCATCCTCATCGTCATCACCATCACAGCAATTAACGAGAAGTTGCCATGAGCCAAAGCCGGTTTGGCTCAGTGGATAGAGCATCGGTCTGCGGACTGAAAGGTCCCAGATTCGATTCCGGTCAAGGGCATGTACATTGGTTGAGGGCACATCCCTGGCAGGGGGTGTGCAGGAGGCAGGTGGTTGATGTTTCTCACTTATCGACATTTCTAGTTCTCTATCCCTCTTCCTTCCTCCCTGTGGAAAATCAATAAAATATATTTAAAAAAAAAAAAAAGAAGTTGCCATGAGCCAGCTTTACCTCGCTTAACCTCATAAGCCCATAAGCGATGTTGTATCCAGCGTTATCTCCACGGTACAGGTGAGGAAACTGAGGCTGGGAGAGGTTCCGGAACTTGCCTGAGGTCTCTCCACACTGCCTGGGATGGCAGGCAGGAGAAAGAGTACTAAGGAGTGGCTTTTTAACTATTTGGGGCTTAGATTGCTTTCTCTTCTGCCACATATGTTGCCGTATAAACTTTAAAAAATCTGAATGTATTTTTCATGTTTATGTTTCCAAGCCCAGCAATAGCTCGGTGGTGGGGCTTGTTCAGTTTGGGCATGTAAATGGTTTCATTAAACTGCAGCTCCTCTGTGAGTGTATTTGTTGTCCACAAAGTAAAAGAAACAAACAAAAGCACCTCGATATGTATGGGGGAGATGTATCGTTTCACCTGCCCAGAGCCCCTCCCTGTGGGGTACCGCGCCCCTCTTCTTCCTGGGCTGGGAACTGCCCCTTCCCCACCAGCATAGAAGGGGCGGGCTGCCACCCACACCCAGACCCCAAGGGCTGACATCTGCCCCAGGCTAGGCAAATGAGTCCTTCCCAGAGAGTCTTCCAACTGGGTGCGGGGACAGAAAATGCTCTGTCTGCCAAAACAGCTATTAGCAGCTGCCCCGATTAGGATTAGGCTTCGCCTTCATCAAAGACCTGAAAACGGTAACTTGAAGGAGATGGCAGGTTATCCTGTGAGGCAGCTCAAGTGTTACGTTAGTGCCTGCCCATCTCCCAGCCCCCTCGCCTACCAGGCGCCTGCTGAAGGCATCCTACTGCAAGCACCCGCCACTGCCCACCTGACTGGAAGCACTGGGGAGCTGATGCCCCTGAGAGCAGCCTTCGACTAATGGGGGCTGGACCTCGGAGAACAGCCCAGCCTCACTGGAGAGTTGGGAAGATAGGATCATCCTGAGGCAAATTCCACACTCTCCCTGAGGTCCCATTGGGACGGAGGCCGGTTGCCCACAGCAGTAACCTGCTTGCTCATTGTCACGTCCTGTATTTACTCTTGGCCCTTCCCTCTCTCGCTTCCCCACTCCTCTATCGATGTTCCCTGGGATCTCCTCTCAAATCAGCTGCTTGCCTTGGAATCCTTGATTCAGGGTCTGCTTCTGGGGGAGCCCAGCTTGAGACAGCCTTGGAGTCCTTTGTCCCAAGAGGAGGACTACCCCACCTCAGTACTCCCTGGCCACTTTCTTTCAACTCTAATACAATACATCATAGTCTATCTTGTTGTATTTAGTAAGTATGAGGAAAGGGTGAATATAGGAAATACATTAAACTGAGTCGCTTAGCCAAGCTGCTAAAATATGAAGGTTAGTGATGAGGAAGCTATCCTATTCTTGTTCTAACTAGCTTGGGAACATAAACTTTTTGGACATTCCAATCCTGTGTCGATGCCAGGATACACATCTGGACATACGCCAGACCTCCAGATAAACCTCTGGTTACTCCCTGAAGGACTCATATATCCGGTCCACCTGATATTGATTATCCAGACCCCTGGCATCTGACTGATAACCATCGTGGACCAATCTTAGGGCTAAAAGTGCAGGACAGATAATTCTCAAAAATGTCCTTTTTACTACAAGAACTCTTCTCTTTCTTCTCCAAAACACTTCTAGGATTTTGCCTAGCTGTGTTCATAGTTTGCAAATTATAAGACCCTAGAATAAGTCTTTATCATTTATTTCTAGTAAAGCCTTTTTTTTTTTTTTTTTTTTTTTTTTTAGTTCATTTGACAAGTATAAAATAGAAAGGAATATGCATTTATTGAGTACAAGCTGTGCACCAGGCACTGTACCGGGTATCTTGTGCTCATTCACCCATTTAATCACTGATCAATTTATTCAACAAATATTTACTTAGCATTTACAATGTGGCAGGGGTTGGCAAATTCAGCCTGCCACCTGTTTTTGTAAATAAAGTTTTATTAGAACACAGTCACGAGCATTTGTTGACATACTTCTACAGTAGCTTTCAGGCTATAACAACAGAGTTGAGTAGTTGTGACAGCAACTGTATGTCCTGCAAAGCATAAAATATAACTATCTGGTCCTTGGTCTGGGGCACTGGGCGTGCTGCAGTGAACAAAATAAACACAAATCCCACCCTCCTGGATGGAGCTTGCATTCCTCTTGGGTTGGGGGAGAGAGAACACCAATAAACCCAAAACTAAGTAAGATATTTAGTATATTAAACAATGATAAGTGCTATGAAGAAAAATAAAGCAGGTAGGGAGTATCAGGAATGCTAAGGGCAAAGGGCAGTTAGGAGTGGGGATTAATGTGAAAAGTTTAGTGCCAGGAAGTCCTGGCTGTGAAGGTGACCTTAGAGCAGAGACTCCAGGTAGAAGAATGGCAGATGTGAGAGCCATCCTGGAGTATTAACAAGTTAATCTTATAATGAGCACTAAGTACCAGGCGCCCTTCGGGTGCTTTACATGCATAATCTCACTTAATTACTTAAAAGTCTTCATCTCATTATACACTTAATCTTACAAAAGAACAGTCTGAATATATTTCCAACATTCATACAGAATTTCTCATTTATAAAGTCCTTTTCTAATGTCCTTTGCTTGCCCTTCACAGCGTTTTGATGAGGTTCCTGGCCTCAGTGTAGTGTAGCCAAAGACCAGGAAGGTCAAGTCCCTAGCCCCAAATCACTCAGCCAGTAAATGCTGGAGCCGGAAAGCAGACCCAGGTCTGTCTGGACCCAAACGCCGTATTCCTCTCTCTGAACCACCAGCTTTGGACGGCAATGGATGCCACCTCGTTCCATCCAGACCTCACCCAAATCCTGCACCAAAGAGAAAAGGCAACGTCGTGTTGAAAGGAACTCAATTTCCATCATCCTTCCAGATACAGTGCCCAGAACTCACATTGACCATTTCCTGATGATCAGTGACTGCTGCTGGCTGTGCCCAGCGCTCCGCCGAGCTCACCCAGAGCAGGTGCTCGAAAGGGAGTTGTCTCCAGATGAACCATTACCGAGGCTTTCGTTTTGTTCTTTTTACTGCGGTTTCGTTTGGTTTCATTTTCAGCAAATCATTCTTAAGAATTGAGGAAATTAAGTAGAAAGCCATTAATTCAGCAAATAGGCCTTGAGGTTTACCATAGGCAAAATCTTTTTTACATAGAAAACAGGTTTATTCTGGCAGGGCTGGAGATGGCCCTCCCCTCAGAGAGCTCACAGTCTGCAGGGGTGTGTCCTGCAGGACCCAGTGTGTGCCGGGCCCGGTGCTGAGCCCTTTACAGGGGCCAGCTCTGCATCTTCATCACAACCACCCGGAGGAGCTGTCACTACTACTGTACAGATGTGGCATCTGAGCCTCCGGGGGGTGGGGGCTGCTGAGGATCTCATCCATGGGCACAAAGTCAGTGGGTGGCAAAACCAGGATTTTCAATCAGGTGTGTTTGTCCCATATAATGTACACACTCAGCTGTCACACTCCTCAGGGAGCGGATGGGCCAACTGAGAGACTCAGAGGAGAGGGGCGTCCTTGCTTGTGAGGACTTCAAGAAAGGCTTCCCGCCAAAACCGGTTTGGCTCAGTGGATAGAGCGTGGGACTGCGGACTGAAAGGTCCCAGGTTCGATTCCGGTCAAGGACATGTACCTTGGTTGCGGGCATATCCCCAGTAGGGAGTGTGTAAGAGGCAGCTGATCGATGATTCTCTCTGAGAGAGAGAGAATCTAACTCTCTATCCCTCTCTCTTCCTCTCTGTAAAAAATCAATAAAAATATGTTAAAAAAAAAAAAAAAAGGAAGAAGAAAAGAAAAGGAAAAAAAAGAAAAGAAAAGCTTACCAAAAGGGTGCCATTGCCTTAGCTGGTTTGGCTCAGTGGATAGAGCATCGGCCTGCAGATTGGAAGGTTCCAGGTTCGATTCTGGTCAAGGGCACATTACCTGGGTTGCAGGCTTGATCCCCAGTGTGGGGCATGCAGGCGGAAGTTGATCAATAATTCTCTCTCATCATTGATGTTTCTATCTCTCCCTCCCTCTTCCTTCCTCTCTAGAATCAATAATTTTTTTTAAAGGTGCCATTGAGCTGGGCTCTAAAGATCAGGCCTGCAGACAGAGGGGACCCAACAAGAAAGACTGTGGCAGGACGGCGCCCACAGTTTTGGTTACGGGTCACACATGTGTGATACAGTAAGTTACCCTGGGGGCTGTGAGTGCAGCGGTCAGGCTGTGCAGCAAACAGACTCAGAGATGAGTCCTTTCTCCCCTTTTACTAGTGGTGTTGGCCACAGACATGTCAGAGCCAACCTTTCCAAACCTTGGTGCCTCATCTGTAATATGGACACAGGACTGATGTTTATACCTCATGGGGTTGTTGTAGGGATTTAATCAAACATGGGTATTAAGTGTTTAACATTGCCCCTCGCACATAGCAAGGGCTCTATAACAGTGATGATGACGATGACTGGTAGCCAGACTTCAATTCTGAGGAATCTTGACAAAAAAAGAGGCCTACCCCCTCTGATGCCTCCTGCACACCCCCTACTGGGGATGTGCCCAGCGGTCAAGGAATCGAACCTGGGACCCCCCAGTCCACAGGCGTGCGCTCTATCCACTGAGCCAAACCGGTTTCAGCAAAACCCAGAGATTTATAAGCCAGACCCCAGCGCAGTGTGGGAGCCATACTCTCTGTCACTGTGCACGCCCTTGGTGCATCCAGCTCCCTTTCTCTTTTCCCTCTCATCCAGTTTTTAGTAAACCTCTTCTCTTCTGAATCTGTTTCACCTACTTTCTTGGTTTCTATCCTGAGGGGTAGAGCAAGAACCCTTCTGCTGGTGACACTTAGGGTGGGCAAGAGGAGCCATGTGGTCCCCAGAATTAGAACAGGTTAAGGAATGGGCAAGTTGCTTTCAATTACATCTTTCATTGACTCCCTGGAACACCCTACATGGTGCTATTATAGTTTCTGTCTTACTTATGAAGAAACGATGAAGTCACTGGCCCAAGGTTACATAGCTAGAGTGTAGCTGGGCAGGATTCCAGTTCAAGCCACCCTCCCACCTCCAGTCCAGTCTGTCTTGGCCTGGCTGGACTATCTGGGTGCGGTTGGGCTCAGAAGTCCATCAGATGGACTGTCCCAGTGGCCCTCTGGAGTCGGTCCCCTCCTCTCGGGCACACTGCCCCAGTCTAGGCCATCTGAGGAGGCTCCTATTGGGACTCTCCTCTTCTTCTTCCTCCCTCCTGAGTTCACACTCACGCCTCACTCAGATAGACAAACACAGCTGACCATGTCCTTCCCTCGTGTAAAACCCTTCCACTGCCCACAGGCCTGCTTCTCACACTGCCCAGTGACCTCCTTACTACTGTGTGTGCTGGTGGGGAGGGGAGTGACATTCTTCACAGAAAAGGTTTCACTGGCCTCAGAGATGAAAACAAACTTGCATCCTGGTCCAGCAGGCCCGCCACACTGGGGTGCTTTCCCAACACCCAGTGTTCTTGTGCTTCAGCCAGAGCTACCGTTAAGCCTTCTTACTTACAGCCAGTTGTAACTTACTCCCCCTGACTAGAATGTCTTTTTATCTGCCCTTTTCAGCCTGGGAAGCTCCTCGCTAAGGTCCAATTCGTGCCCCCTCCTCCAAGAAGCCCTCCTTGATCTCACCGGACCTGCATCCTTGGAATGCTACTCCCTCAGCATCTTGCTTTCCTTTCTTCACAGCTTCGGGCCTCAGGCTGCTGGGACTGCCGTTTTGAGGGGCAGCCTCTCCAGGAGGTTCGGAGCGATCAGAGGTCAGGGAGTTCACCATGAACTCTGCCTTTACTTGCTCATCCAGCACACACTTAGAGCCTCTCCATGGCAGGCATGGACTCTGGGTGCCGGAATGACTCAGGGTGTCTTCAGAGGAGCTCCAGTCTGAGGGAGAGAAAACTATTCACTCATTTGTCGATTAAGCAAAAAGCAAAACCTTTTGCTAATCCCCCATCTGGACCAGGCTGTGTATTGAAGGTACAGAAAAGAGCAAAATCTGTGCCTGTTCCAGGGACTCCCTGTCTGGCCAGGAGCCAAGGGAAACCATTAAGTGCCTGATGTGTCCCCCAGGGCTGGGCTGGGGGAGGAAGTGAAAGGGGGGTGGGGAAAACCAAGGCAAGTGTAGGATCCTTTTCTTTTAAATGATCATGAATAATTTGTTCTGTGGGATTTTATTTTTTCTTTTAGGGAGCGTGTGGAGTTTTAACCATGAATGAACTCTGTAAATCAAGGCACACAATAAATGACTGATCCACTGATGGATTGACATGTCACACAGGCAGTTGCTAGCAGTGATAGGGCTACATTCTGAGTCTCCCCCACCCTGGACTTCCTCAGGGGGCAACAAATTTCCTCTGACCACGGCTGGCCTGAGCAGGCTCTGCAGCTCCAGGCTGGAAAGCCTCCTGAAAACTTGAAGCAAAAGGCAGTCGTTCTCCCAAGGGGGTTGTGAGCATTAATTAGTCACCACTGGTAAAGTGCTCTGAAGATGCGGGGTGTATAAACACAGCCAGTCATTAGGCTTCTCCGCACCACCATGCTCCATTGCCCGGGAACTGCTAATTGAGACATAATTAACACCTCAGGGTGCAGAGGATGGATGCTGGCTCTTCCAGGATAGGAAGGGCTGTAATAATGTGCACGGGGAGCAGGGAGAACTATTGGGCCACTTTGCATCCCGAAATATACCAGAGATTATTCATCTCCTGCCTCCAAGGCGGAAGTGTGGGGGATACTGCCTCGGTAAAACCTTTGGGACTGCACTCGTTGGGGAAAGCCTCGACCACAGTGCAGGGCTGCAGAGGCTGAGGCACACTCTTACATTCAAAAGAGCTCAGGTCTAGCCCAACTCTGTCCCAGCCTCCTAACCGGCTGGACCGATAGCAGTTCCTCAGTTGTAAGACTGAGATGATAACATGCTTCCGCCATCTCTGCTATCCCCCAACCCGGCTGCTTAGTGCCTTTTCTTGAGGCCAGCAAATCCAGACCTGGCTGCACACTAGTACCCGGGGGACTATACAGTACTGATCCCCAGGCCCACCCAGATCAATACCCAGCCTCTCAGGGTTGGGCCTGGGTGCATATGGTGATTCCAGGGCAGACATGGTTGAGAACCACTGCTTTGGCCCATGTGTCAAGCACTGAAGGAGGAGTGGTGGGGAAGAAGATGTAAAGCCCACCTCACACCTGCTCACCATCTCCTGATTCTGTGCCTGTGAGTGTTCTGGTCCCTCTGCCTGGACATTCTACTCCACTCCCGCTGGCATTCTTGTCCTGGTAAACCCCATTCATCCTTCAGGCTCAGCTCCAAGCTCACCTCCTCCTTGAAGCCCTCCTTCCTGGCATTCCCATAGGCGGTTTATCAGCTCCCATTACACCATTGATTACATTGTGTTGTTCCTGGCAGATCCTGGGTGAGCTGAGAGGTTCTCGGAGCCTCTATCAGAATCACCAGAGTATTGCATTGGTTCTGGTACATTTTAAGCACTCAATAAACTATTGCCATTATTATTTAGATGATATATAGGTCCCACCTCAGTACATTTGCATTTGTTATGCACAGTGACTGGAATATTCTTCCCCCAGATTTCTGCAAAGCTCTCTCATCTCCTTCAGGTCTTTGCTAAAATGAGACCTTCTCAATGAGGCTTTCTTAATCATCCTATTTTAAATTGCAACCACTCGACCTCCAACCTCTGCCATTCTCTAATTAAATTTTCTCCAGAGTATTTGACAACATCTCACTGGTGGATCCTCTCTTCAAATAAAATTTTGATAAGCTGTTCATCATGGATTTTTTGCATTAGTTTTTAAATTAATTGCATTAAAATACCACTTCTCTTGATTACTGTTTTTTGGCCTTCCCTTAAGTTTCACTGTATTTGCTTATCAATTGGAATGTGATCTACACTGAATACATGTTTGAAAATTGTTCCAGTATGGTCTACCATGAAGAGTTGTGTGCAGTGGGAGCGCAGAAAAGGAAGGACTATCTCTATTTGGAAGAGTTAGAGAAGCGAATTTTGTTTGTTTTTGTTCACTATTCCCAGTTTCTACAACAGTCGCTGGTACATGGTAGCTGCTCAAAAATATTTTCTGCCGGGACCGGTTTGGCTCAGTGGATAGAGCGTCGGCCTGGGAACTGAAAGGTCCCGGGTTCTATTCCGGTCAAGGGCATGTACCTTGGTTGCGGGCGCATCCCCAGTAGGGGGTGTGCAAGAGGCAGCTGATCGATGATTCTCTCTCATCGATGTTTCTAACTCTCTATCCCTCTCTCTTCCTCTCTGTGAAAAATCAATAAAATATATTAAAAAATATATATATATTTTCTGAGTGCCCTAGCTGGTTTGCTCAGTGGATAGAGCTTTGGCCTGCAGACTGAAGGGTCCCAGGTTTGACTCCAGTCAAGATCACCTGCCTGGGTTGCTGCTGGATTCCCAGTAGGGGGCGTGCAGGAGGCAGCTGATCAATGATTCTCATTAATGATGTTTCTATCTTTCCCTCCCCCTTCCTCTCTGAAGTCAATAAAAAATATAGTTTAAAAAATACTTTGAGTGAAAGTTTGACTTAGTGTCGTAAAGACTGCCTTTTCCCAATTGTTTAAAAAAATTAAAATTCTTTAAATGGAAAGCGTGTAAAATAATAAGGTAGATTTGAAACAACCTGGTCCATTGTATACGGATTACATGTACAATGTTACACTTTGCCTCAGTTACACTTTTGCCCGTGGTTCTCGCAGTTTGAGAATGGGGCGAGTCCTGGCAGGGGAGGAAACACCAGATTCAAAACCTGGAAGAAGAAAAAAAAAAAAAAAAAAGTCTTTGACCATAGAGTTACACCTCCTTACATCCTAGAGAAACTTCCGGGATGGTGATGTCTCCTTAGCCGAGCTTCCGGAAAGCCATTCACTTGTCTACAAGTTGGGTGGGGCTAGTTCCATGAGCTCGCCTTGTGATTGGTTAGAAAGGAGGGAGGCGGGGCTAGGGAGGACACTTCCCCTCACCATTACTACCACCACCACCTCCAACCCGCTCCAACCCGCTCCTGGCTCACGTGGGCTGGTCCGGCGTGGCGGTCTTGAGGACGCAATTGGCTGGACCTGCAATTGGTGAGCGTGGGTGACAGCGAGGACCGAGGAGCCCGCGGGAGGCGGCCGAGTGAGGAGAGGGCTCTGGGCGCGGACACCTAGGATCCTGGTGTCCGCTTTCCCTTGTGCATCCCGCCTTTAATACTTGTTTCCTGGTCTCAGTTTCCTCCGTGGAAAATTGAGGTCAGGACTTACTCCCTTGTCTGCCTCAGGTTGTTGTAACTGTCATGGTGTCTCTACCCTGTTTGCCCGAAAATAAGACAGTGTCTTATACTAATATTTTCTCCCAAAGTTGCGTTAGGTCTTATTTTCAGGGGATGTCTTATCTTTCCATGCACTAGGTCTTATTTTCGGAGGATGTCTTGTTTTGGGGGAAACACGGTAGATATGCCAGTCATGGAGAGACCCTCAGGGATCACCTGGTGACTGAGCCAGTCTTCCCGTTTTATATCTGGGAACACTGCGGCCCGGAAAGTGGAGTCATTTGACCCGATCACCAGCCAGCCTGGGCTGAGCCAGTTCTGAGAATGAGGTTTGGGGTTCCATGGCTGTTTTAGGCAGCACGGCCCCTGATGGAGACTTCGTGGAAACTGGACGCAGGGACGTAGCCTCCAGATGTGGCCCTGTGCTCCTCTGCCAGGTTGCTTGACACAGTGGCTTCACACCTCTGAGCCTCCCTCTCTGTGAATTGGGCATAATGATAATAGCAAACACTTTATGCACTTATTATATACCAAGCACTGTTATACCCACTTCATGCATAACTTCCCTGCTTGGGTTGCAAGGCCATTGTGAGTCAGAGGACCTTTAAAAAGGCATGTGCCGGACAGAGTAGGTGCTCAATGAAAATGTATGGGATGATCCAAAGACTCAGCCTCTCTACCAGAGTCTGGGGTGCAAGAAACACTGTATTGTCTGTGGAAAAATTGAGATATAATTATTTTCCTGTTGGTGTAAACTGAGGGGTTTGGGGACTGAGGGCTTAAGGCTCTTTTTTTTTTTTTTTTTAATATATTTTATTGATTTTTTACAGAGAGGAAGGGAAAGAGAGAGAGAGCTAGGAACGTCGATGAGAGAGAGACATCGACCAGCCGCCTCTTGCACACACCCTACAGGGGATGTGCCCGCAACCAATGTACATGCCCTTGACCGGAATCGAACCTGGGACCCTTCAGTCTGCAGACGGACGCGCTACCACTGAGCCAAACCGGTTTTGGCAAGGCTCTTATTTAAATTGTCCAGATAGCACCCCTTCACTTTGATCTTTTACTAATGCATTTGATAAAAAAAAACATTATGAACTCGTGGTTTAATGGAGGAATAGAGCATGAAGCGTTGTTCACTCCCAATCCTGGCACACAGCATCTTCTCAAAACCATGTTTGAAAATTGTTCCAATGTGGTCTATTATGAAGAGCTGTGTGTGGTGGGAGCACAGAGAAGGAAAAACTATGTCTATTTGGAAGGGTTGGAGAAGGCTTCTTGCAATAAGTGCATCTTGATGAATTGGAGTTGCTGCGGTAAAGTTGGCCTATTCTTGGAATGATGAGCAATTTGGGGCATGTTAGGGGAGTGGTAGGGTAAGAAGCTGGAAGAGATGCGTTGGGATCAAAATATGAAGAGGCTTTGGCACCATTCTGAGAACATTATGATGGGGAGAAATAATAGATTATAAACAGGAGAGATTGAATCAGTATATCTGAAATATGGAGACTGGACAGATAGGAATCAAGAATTGTTCAGTTCACTCATTGATAGACATTTATTGAATGTCCGCTGTATCCTGGCACCATGCTGGCTGTTGCAATATCACTTGGGACAAATGGACATGGTTATTGCCCACCTGGAGTTCACAGCCTAAGTCAGAGTGGGTGAACAGTTAGGTTTCTGCAGTTCTCCCATTGTGGCCCCGGACCAGCAGCATCAGCACCACCTGGGAACTTGCTAGAACTACAGGTTTTCTGCCTAAACCCCAGACCTACGAAATCAGAAACTGTGTGTGTGAGGCTTCACTGTCGGTGTTTTAACAAGCCCTCCAGGTGATTCTGATGCTCAGTAAAGTTTCAGAACCGCTCGTCTATTGTAATGTAACAAGTGGTATTGACAGGCTAACTCAAGGCTGAGGCAGTAAGGGTCAGAAAGGAGGGGGTGGACTGGAGAGAAATCTTGCTTTAGGAGGAGCCAAGAGCAAAGGCATTTCTGGCCTGGGCCACTGGCCTGAGGTGGAATCTCAAATGATGGAGTCAGGTGTGAACCACACGCTTCTTGCCTTCAGGACCCACGCTTCTCCATGCAGTCATATTAGGACTCTGTAGCAGCGCCTCCCAACCTTTTTCAGGCCATAGGCCACATAGAAAACGAGAGTATCTGTCAGGTGCGCAGGGGAAATGGATGAAGTTGCCTGAGGTTGGAGGGGCCAGCGGGAGGCAACCACGTGAGAATTCCAGCTTCCCAGTGCTAAGAGGGATCAGGAGGGCTTTGCTCCAGGGCTGAAAATCAGAGGTGCTCACTACATTTGACAATAGAAATCAAGAACCTTGGAAGTTTATACCCCTTGACTCAGTAATTTCATTCATTCCTGAAAACTCTCTTCCAAATATATTACGAAATAAAACCTTTTGTTTATTATAGACTGTGTATAAAGGAGAAAACCAACAACTTGCTGGTAGTAGGAGAATCATTCTTAATAGAATCAATGGATGAAATGTGGTACTCTCATTAGAAGTATGTCAATATTTGGTAAAATCATAGAGAAACCTACACAGGGCATCATCAGTGGGAAGCCCTCTGGAATCCAGGCTGCCTGGTGTCAGAGCCTGTGCGTTCGCCACCTGTGCATGCTCTCTTCACAGTACACTACTGTATTTTTGTAAGTGGGAAAACATGTATACTTTTTACATGGCAGTAGAGGGAAGAGAAGTATACTTGGATCTGCTAGCACATGTGTCAAACACAAGGCCCGCGGGCCAAATCCAGCCCGCCAGGCCTTGCAATGTGGCCCGCACCGCGCTGTCATCACTGCACTCCGCTGTCAGTTTATGACATTGTCAGTTTATGACTGTTCAGTAAACCATTCGGCCCGCGATTTAGGCTGGATTTTAGATTTTGGCCCCTTCTCTGATTGAGTTCGACACCCCTATGCTAGGGTATTCAAAATGAAAGGATTTGCATCTGCGGAATCAGTGGCTGTCTTAGAAGTTTGTTGGAGGCCAAACTGAGCTGGCTACTTCATAGTCAGTTAACACTTATTTCTGCACCGCTCATTTTTCTCCAGGCACAAGTGCTTCCCTGTGCCGGGGTGTCATGGAAGGGCTGCTGACAAGATGCAGAGCACTGCCCGCTCTGGCCACCTGCCACCACCAGCTCTCTGGGTACATTCCCCGCAGGTTTCCCCACTGCGCCCCAGGGAGAAGGAAGCGCTTGGTGCTGTCCCGCATGTTCCAGCCCCAGAACCTTCGGGAAGACCAGGTGCTCCCACTGGATGGCAGATCTGGCGACCTGACCTGTAAGAGCCAGCGGCTGATGCTGCAGGTGGGCCTGATCCACCCAGCAAGCTCCGGCTGTTACCACCTCCTGCCTTATACTGTCCGTGCCATGGAGAAGCTGGTGCGGGTGATAGACCAGGAGATGCAGGCCATTGGCGGGCAGAAGGTCAATATGCCCAGCCTCAGCCCAGCAGAGCTCTGGCAAGCCTCCGACCGGTGGGACTTGATGGGCAAGGAGCTGCTACGACTTAGAGACAGACACGGCAAGGAATACTGCCTAGGACCGACTCACGAGGAAGCCATCACAGCCCTGGTTGCCTCCCAGAAGACACTGTCCTACAAGCAGCTCCCATTCCTGCTGTACCAGGTGACAAGGAAGTTTCGGGACGAGCCCAGGCCCCGCTTTGGTCTTCTCCGTGGCCGAGAGTTTTACATGAAGGACATGTACACCTTCGACTCCTCCCCAGAGGCCGCCCGGCAGACCTACAGCCTGGTATGTGATGCCTACAGCAGCCTGTTTGACAGGCTGGGGCTGCGGTGTGTCAAGGTGCAGGCAGACGTGGGCAGCATCGGGGGCACGATGTCTCACGAGTTTCAGCTTCCAGGGGAGATCGGAGAGGACCGGTTTGCTGTCTGTACCAGCTGCAGCTTCTCGGCCAACGTGGAGACGCTAGACTCGTCTCAAATGAACTGCCCTGCTTGCCAGGGACCACTGGCTGAAACCAAAGGCATTGAGGTGGGGCACACGTTTTACCTGGGCACCAAGTACTCTTCCATTTTCAATGCCCAGTTTATTAACGTCCATGGCAAACCCTCCCTGGCTGAAATGGGGTGCTATGGCTTAGGTGTGACACGGATTCTGGCTGCTGCTATTGAGGTTCTCTCTACAGAAGACAGCATTCGCTGGCCCAGCCTCCTGGCTCCTTACCAAGTCTGCCTCATCCCCCCGAAGAAGGGCAGTAAGGAAGAGGCGGCTGCAGAGCTCACAGGGCAGCTGTATGACCACATTTCAGAGGCCGTGCCGCAGCTTCGTGGGGAGATCCTACTGGACGACAGGACCCATCTGACCATTGGGAACAGACTGAAGGATGCCAACAAATTTGGCTACCCCTTCGTGATCATCGCTGGCAAGAGGGCCTTGGAGGACCCTGCCCATTTTGAGGTTTGGTGCCAGAACGCCAGTGAAGTGGTCTTTCTCACCAAAGAAGCAGTCATAGAATTACTGAGCCACGTGCAGGTTGTCTAAATGCCCCAGCCACACCCTCCTCATGTCACGCCTTGAAGTTCATTCTTTATATATATATATATATATATATATATATATATATATATATATATATATATATATTATTGATTTTTTACAGAGAGGAAGAGAGAGGGATAGAGAGTTAGAAACATCCATGAGAGAGAATCATTGATCAGCTGCCTCTTGCACACCCCCTACTGGGGATGTGCCCGCAACCAAGGTACGTGCCCTTGACCGGAATCTAACCCGAGACCTTTCAGTCCGCAGGCCGACGCTCTATCCATTGAGCCAAACTGGTTTTGGCACCTTGGAGTTCATTCTAACGCTGCTGCCTTTCCTGCACTCCTTTCTGGGGCTGGTCTCTCAGAAACGGGGCAGCTCATGGATGATGAGCACATGTTAGGGAAACCAATTTTTATCCAGTCATTTTTGGTACTATTCGTATTTAAAATCATTAACTTGGCCCCTTTCTCTGTACTGGCCATGGTGCCACATACCATTCCTTTGATATCTTCTGTTAGGAGGCAGGGAGGCAAGAAAGAGCAGACTTCCTGTCCTGGCCCTGAGGCGAGTCACTTCCCTTCTCTCAGCTGTTTCCCATGTGTAGGGTGGGGGTGGCTGATGGCCAAGGCCCTCCTGGCTCCATTGTCTGACCACAGGGCGCTTGCTGCATACAGTTGGAGAGCAGGCCATGAGAAAATGGAATAGGTCGGTAAAGTCTTTAACAGCTGTCTGTCACTGGCTGGTTCCACGAGAGGTTCATGACAGACAGATCTGGTTGCTCTGATCCCCTTTAGTCTACATTACACAGAAAGTTGATATAATCAGCTAATGGCCCCAGTAGATCTCCTCTATTGAGGTGGCTCTGCACGGAGATCATGTTGTGACAATTGAATAAAGTCAAACTATTGGGATGAGCCGCACATGCTCATTTGAAACAATGGTGACATCTGCCATCTTAATAGTATTATGCGGTACCTTGTCTTGAGAGTCTTTCCCTTCTTTTTCTACTATGTCTACATTCCATTCCAAAAAAAAAAAAAAAAAGGGTGGGGGGGGGGAGGGTGTCCTGGGAAAGTATGTTTTAAACTTTTCTTTCACAAATAAAGGAGAGCAGGCTTTGAGTGCCATTATGACCTTATCCTCAGTGCAGAGTTAGATCCTAGAGCCATGGCAGGGGTGAACACTAAGGCCTCTGCGTGAATTGTGTGGAGAACGAGGAGCAGACTTGAGCGGCTACCGCGGAGCCACCTGCTCCCATTGCTCCTGCTCACCAGATTAGGGTCTCTATGAGTCCAAATCAAACAATCTGACAAGGACAAGCTCAAAGCCACCACCGCCTGAAAGCATACCTGACATCTGGAAGTGGTTTTCCCTCGGCTCCCAGCATTCTTCTGTTCAGCCCTTCTTGTTTGGTGGGCCAGCCTCCTATAGCTGATGGTCAGCTCCCTGAGGCTAGGGTCCTAGACTCTCCATTCCAATAATCACAGGCTGTTGTTGTTCCTTGTGATTAAGCCCTTATCACAGTGGTTGGCAAACTCTTTAGTTAACAGAGCAGCAAACCGCGGCTCTTGAGCTGCATGTGGCTCTCGAGCCGCAGTTTGCCGACCACTGTCCTAGGCGGATTCCAAGTGCACTGCAGTTCTTGTCTTGGCCAGCTGTTCCACCCGTCCTACAACTTCCAAGCAGCTTGTTACTGCAGGAGTAACCCACCCTAAGCACACACCAGCAGGTTCCCTCAGTAAAGCCTATGCCAAGCCCTGATGGCTCCCAGGCCTACCACGGAGCTCAGGCCCAGCATGTAGGTCAGGAGATGCGGGTTCTGACAGCAAACCTAGAAAGGCTGGACTGTGAGGCACTGGAGTTTACCCTTGGCTACACACTGGAATCACCTGGGTCCTACACAGAGGTCCTGCTTGTGGGGCAGGGTGTGGCCAGGTGTCAGGAATTAAAAAGCCCCTGGATGGTTCTAATGTACAAGTCCATTGAGAGCTCCTGGTGTGCGGGGAGCTGCCTTCTCTGAGCCCACTTTGTAGTTGAGCATTTCTTTAAATCATTTCGGTTGTACATTATCAGACTGATGGGAGCTCACTGCTTTAAATGGTCTGGTTTTTATTTTTTGGGGGGCTTTCCATGTGCCATTTTGCTGTGAGGCCTTTTATACACCGTTTTCAGTCTTTGAAACTGTGCAGGGGCAGTGCTGTTACTCCCAGTTTACCGAGGAGTGAACCTGAAATTCAAGCAACTTACTCAAGGATGCACAGCTCTTAAATATCAGAGCTAGAATCCAAATATTGGTAAAAACCTATGCCCCTCAGCCATACCACATGGCCTCTGCCTGTGCAAAAGTGGTTTCAGTAAATAAAGCTGAATTATTTATATCTAATCAAGTTAGCCTAAATAAACGAGAAATTAGAATTCGTGCAAATAGATGCATACAGTATATATTTATTTTTTATTTTTAAAATATATTTTATTGATTTTTTTTGCCTCCCTCCCTCCCTCCCATACATACTCTCCCTCCCCAGAGTTTTATGTCCATTGGTTGTACTTATAAGTTGCATATATATTTAAATTTGTACTCTATAATGAAGGCTAGCCAAATGTAAGCACTTTTTATTTATTTTTTTAAATATATATTTTATTGATTTTTCACAGAGAGGAAGAGAGAGGGATAGAGAGTTAGAAACATCGATGAGAGAGAAACATCGATCAGCTGCCTCTTGCACACCCCCTACTGGGGATGTGCCCGCAACCAAGGTACATGCCCTTGACCAGAATCGAACCCGGGACCTTTCAGTCCGCAGGCCGACACTCTATCCACTGAGCCAAACCGGTACCAGCTGTAAGCACTTTTTAAAACCAATTAATTTTAAACTCTCATTAAGTGTATGAGTTATAGAATGATTTGAGGATGATAGAGAATTCAGGAAGTCTAGAGTGGGAGGAGCACTTGGAACCTGCCTGTTGAACCTAACAGATGGGAACAGGCCCAAAGTAGAAATTCACCTGCCACATACCATCTGACTGGCAAAGGCCTGATTGCAGGCCAGGTGCTACATCCCCTAAGTTAGGCTACACCCCGTTGATCTTTTGTATTACGAGAGGTCTGATTGGATCAACCTTTGAGCTACAGAAGCCTTGTAGATATGAAGTAGGTATCTGTCTTCTGCTTTCCAGTAACTGGGAATGCAGTGATTTGCCAAGGTCAAGTTGGAAACCTAGGTGTCCTGATTCCTAAGCCAGTGTTTCTTGCAGTAGCCAGGAGCAGTATAATTTGTTGAAAGTTCCAAAGAGATATAATCCTAGATCCATCTCTAGCACCTTAGACAAATTACTTGCCTTTAGCGTGTCTCAAGATTTCTTCATCTGAAAGATGCCCTCATGATAATGGTACCTACCTCCCCATGTTGTCTGGCTGAGCTTATGAAATGCTTAACCCTTACTGTGCTCTCAGGAAACACTTCGCTCACACCAGATGACTTAGGAAATACCCCAATGGGGACTCAAGTGCAGCTGTTAACTTTATGTCCAGACCTGGATCTTGTTTCTTGATGTGATGCTTTACAAGCTTCCTGGGGAATGCTGCCAGCCAGAACCAAGCAGCACCTGTGGAACTGTTCTCCTTAGAGGAGAGACTGAAATATTCAAATTGTGTACCTTTCTCCTCCCTGAAGTTGCCAGTGTTACCGCTTACCATAAATTGATGAAATGGAAATGCTGGCAAAATAACAGGTACCGGCTGTATTATCATTGCTCATTCCTTGGGGAGATCTAGAAGCAACTGTCTGGGAAATATTTAGCAGAATTAATACTTGGGGACAAAGGTTGATGCATAACAAAACCATCATGTAAATCAAGCTTAGGATGTAAATCAAGGGCTCCATTATTCTGTGTTTAAATGGAAGAGTCACCTGCTGGGCTTTCCATAAAGAGCTTTGCAGAAATGTTGAAATTATCATTTCCTTAACCACCTGAGTGCCAGACCTTCCATTTCTACACCAAGGCACCAGAATGCTTTTTCAATGGGTTATTATGCATCCAAGGGTATGTAAAGTGTTTTGTTTTTTTTTTTAATATATATTTTTATATCAGAGAGGAGAGATAGAAACATCAATGGTGAGAATCATCGATTGGCTGCCTCCTGCACACCCCCTACCAGGGCCATGTGGCCTGACTGGGAATCAAACCGTGATCTGGTTTGTAGATTGGTGCTTAACCACTGGGCACGCCAGCTGTGCTTAAAGCTTTGTTTTAAAGTTAAAGTTTTTATAATTATGGGTAGTTTTCGATAATATGGAAAATATTTTTATGTTATTGTAAATCTAGGGAACAGCTGAAGAAAATCAAGGTTCTTTACTTGACTTAAAATAATGGCTTATAGCATAGTGACCCATACTCAGTTCAGACTTCTGGGCCAATTGATAGCCATGTGACCTTGTGCAAGTATGACCTTCCTCATACTCCCAGCCCTTTCTGGTCAGTAAAATGAAGACAACAGTGTCTGGCTAACAGTTAGTAAGTGGCAGCTGTCCTTGTTAGGCCAGTTAGCCCTTTGCATATGGTAGGTGGGTGGGTAGCGCATGTGGGCCGGCAGAAGGGGGTGGCACCTTTAGGCTCCCCACATTCAGACACCACTTTGGTGCCCACTCCTATTAGGCCAGCAGCTCTCAAGGCTTCTGTGAGCTTCCATGGGTTGTTGCTGAGTGTCGGGCCTCTTCCACAAAGTGCAGAGCTCTTACAGAGAGAACCAAGCAGGAGCCTCTAGCTGGGAAGCAAGGAAGAATGGCTCAACATGGCCTCAGCCGGCTTAGGATGGAAGCTGAACATCAGCTTCCTGGCCACAATCAGCCTAGTCCTTGTAAATAATCCACACCAAGTTGCCCTTCAAAGACAAGGCAGCACATGGCACAAAACCTCACATTAGTTCATTTTAGGGATAGCAGCTGGTTTCAGTTTAATGATGTATTAGTTAGCCTTGCTGTAGTAACAAACCCCCAAATCTCGGTACCATTACCACAAGCATTTATTCCTCTTCCATTTTACAATCGGTGGCTGAGGGCAGCTGCTGCAGCTCTGCTCCACTGTCTTACCATTCTGGTGCCCAAGCTGAAGGACAGCCCTAATCTGGGAAATAAGTTTTCATGGCGAAGGAGAAAGAACATGAACCTTTCACACCATGGCTCTTCAGGGGAGTACACTCCTCCCGGGGGAGGGGGGGGGGGCACTGCAAAAAGTCCCATGGCTACATGTAAGGACATATAAAGCCCTCTAGGTACAACTTATGACAGTGACTCAACATGCCAAAAGGTTTTCCAGTTTAAAAGGCACAAAATCCTAAAATGTGAAAAACTGGGGAAGAATTCAGACTTCACTGTCCAAGTGTATCATAGTCCGCCATCCTGCAGAGATCAGGAAAACTGGCAAACCTTTGAGGGGTTCTGGAGAATGCCAGATTGTTGGTGTTTACAGATGTAGAAACAGGACCCAGTTTTCCTGGCCCCATCTTACTCCAAGGTATCTTCAGTATTCCCACAGAGCAACCCTCCAAGCTCATGAAATAACTGGAGGTCAGTCTCAGCTTTAGTGTCTTAAATTACAGACATGGTTTGTATATATGCAGTTTGAGGGGTAGCTTCTCCAAAGCCTCTAACTCTGCAAAGGTTCAGACCGGGTCACTAGATCCTGAGTCAGTCCAGTGAGTTCCATGGGTCAGTTGCTGTGGTAACTGCAACACACGGTCCCTTCAGGGAGGGAGGCTGGTAGTTAGCACAGCTCAGAGTCCTTAAGGATGCCATGACCAAGGCACAGTTTTGTATCAACAGAGGAGAATGAAGACTAGCTTAGGTCCATCACTTTGATCAGAGCGGCTGCAGCTCAAGGAAGTCACCAGCTCTTCGCCACCCACGTGAGGAAGGACGGTCTCCAAGGTAACAGAAAAAAGTGTTGGATTCTAGGACTATGTCCAGCTGATTCAAGTATGCTGTATTCCGGGCAGAGGCGGATATGGGAGGAGATGCAGGTGCCTGGCTCCGCAGCCTGGCTCCGTCACTTTACCTGGTGCACCTTTCTCCCCTGGAGATAATTTCTACAAAAAGGAGAGGATTCCACACAGACTAAAAATGCTGGTGTCAGGGTTTTTACAAAGTACCTGCAGTGAATACAATAAAAGAGAGGAGTGAATTGAATTGTAATCATAATCATCCAAGGGCTTTCTCAACCACATTCACGGTGAACCTTTGGATGTGAGTCAACATTACAATGAAAGTTTAGCGTATTTATTTGTTGGGTTGTTTAAAAACCTGGCAAATTAGCATGATTCCGCCCCCTTATAACCTAGCCAGAACCTCGGCTAGTCCTCTAGCATTGGTGTTGGTGGCTAAACATGACAGAAAAATTACAAGAACATCTTACATTCATTCAATAGTGAATACCCAGGTTAAGCCAGGCCACTGTGCTGAAAACAGAGATTAAAAAACAAACAAAAACCACTGTCCATGCCCTCAAGCCCAAGAGGGAGGGAGATAATCAATCCAGGACAGCAAGAAACAACTGTGGAAGCACTGGTGAGGTGTGTTTCCCTCTATGGGAAAGAGGAATCAGGAAAGGTTTCTTGGAAATATCACGTCTGAGCCTGACTTTAATTTGGATAAGGGGCTGTGCTGGGGGCGTAAAGCCAGGCAGTGTGGGTCACTAGAATGCTGTTGTTGGGCATAAAGCAAACAGTAGGGCAGGTAGGAGAAACAGGCAAGGCCTTGGCCTCCCAGCTTGAGGGGTGTTAGCATTACCCACTGTGCTTGGATTTGGACAGAGGGGCCTGTACCTTGGCTCCAGTCCAGGGACTAAAATTTCCGGAAACCTGTCCTGCCTCTTGTCTATACCAGTCATTTACAAAGCAATGACTTCCAACAGCATTTACATTTTCTGAGAAGCATCAAATTGGTCTTCTCCACAAATCAGTCTGTTTTCTGTTTCGGGACACACACACACACACACACACACACACACCCCGCCCCTGCCTTCTTTAGGAGACAGGGGAGAGTAGAACTCAGGCCTTTAAAGAATCTAAGTAATTTTCTAACAATTAAGAGAAAAAAAAAACAGCTAAGAATTTGTCAATAAAATAGAAAGGAGATTTAGGGCCAGAAAAAATATTGCCAAGAGAAGTCACTAATTCACCTCCTGCTTGTCAACCCAAAACAGAAGCATAAAGAGCAGCTGGATATTTCCTATTGAGTCAGTCACATCAGCAATTCCCATCCAATCTGCCTCCTAAACCTCTCTCAAATCCATCCTCTATTTCAGGTCACACCATCAATAGTACACTTAAAATCTATAAATCACTTGCCTGGCCAGCGTAGCTCAGCGGTTGAGCATCACCAATAAACCAGAAGGTCATGGTTCAATTCCTGGTCAGGCCACATGCCTGGGTTGTGTGTTCAATCCCCAGGAGGGGGCATGTAGGAGGCAGCTGATGACTCATCAATGTTTCTCTCTCCCTTCCTCTCTGAAATCAATAAAAATATAAATTTTTTAAAAATTTGTACATTCCTGTATAAATTTTACCCTGTGGCTCCATACACCATCATCAGAATAGAGATCATGTTCCTTAGAACATTCAAGGCCTTCACACATGGCCTTAACCTAGCTCTCCAGCCTCATTTCTCACCACACCCAACCACATTCATTCCCCTAACACATCGGGCTCTTTGAACCTAAATGCAAGAGCATTTACTCAAAGCTCAGGGAAATTGGTCCAAAAATCAACTTACACATCTACCGAGGGCAGTCTTTATAGTCTAGGGACACCCCAAAGCAGAAGAAAGCGACAACTGCCAAATCCAACTGGCTGCCACTGCTAAGGAAGGTGCTCTTTTAGAGCAAGACCGTCCTTTACAGTTTACAAAAGCACTTTGTCTCCTACTCTCTCATCAGCTCTGAAATACCTGTAAGTACGTAGGCAAGAGTTATTATTCCCAGGCAGTGTGTGCTTAGAATCACACAGCCATGAAACAATGGTGTCTGACTTCAAGAGCTAATGCTCTTTCCTTACAACAAAATCAGGGAGGGGACAAGGCACAATTGGGAGCAGTAGGGCCAGCCCAGCTATCTTCAGATACAAAAACGACACAGCTTTTTCCTCCTCAGACCAGTCCCACTCAGGTGTCCCAGTCTGAGGGCGCCATGGCTGCAGTGCAATGACTCAGTATCACACTGCCACCGGTTTGGCAAATGGCTGGACCAGTCTCCATGGTTGCTATCGCACCATTTTATGTCCAGGGCAGAAGGCAGGAAGTACAAGGCAATTAATTAGCAGTGGAATGAGATCCTGGCTGGATCCCTGGAATGGTGGGTGAGCATCTTCCCTGTTCTATTCAGCCTCATGAAGACTCACCTGGGGTGCTGTAGCACCTGCAGCAAGGTGCTCTTAGGAGGCACCCGGTACAGTTCTGCCCTGTCCTCATCTTCAAAGTAGACCTGCAAGATTAACGGAGGAGTGGGAGTGAGATACAAACAATGGCTGCAGCAGCACCAGGCATGTTCAGGCCCAGTCTAGGGAACAGTTAAAGAGATGGTGATTGTTATTAGCTGAATGCCTCCTGCACAGAACTGTGCAATATAAAGCGCTCAGTCCTGCACAATGATACGAAGAACAGTATTACTGGCTCCATTTTCCAAAGATAGAACCAGGCTCAGAGAAGGGAAATAACTCACCATTGAAACCCGGACAATAAACAGACCAGCCAAGACTTAAGCACAGGCCTACAAGCCTTCCCTACCCTAACAATTCAATGTATCAAAGTTAATTTCCTGATTTTGATGGTTGATTGGGATTATGAGGGAAAATGTCCTTGTTTGTGACAAACGGACACTGAAGTATTCAGGAGTAAAGGGGGATGAGCTGGAATCTTTCTGAAATGGTTAGAAGTCAGACTCTTTATACTGTCGTTTGTGATTATTTTTTAATCCCAACAGTGGGATATTACTCAACCTTAAAAAGGAAATTCTAACACATGCTACAACATGGATGAACCTTGAAAATATGCTAAGTAAAATAAGCCAGTCCCAATGACAAGTATTGTAGGATTCTACTCGTATGAGGTACCTAAAGTAGTCAAATTTAATAGAGACAAAGTAGAATGGTGGTTTCTAAGGGAATGGAAAATAGGCAGTTAATGTTTAATGGGTACAAAGTTTCAGTTTGGGATGATGAAAATAGAGATGGATAGTGGTGATGGTTGCATAATGTGAATGTACTTAATGCTACTGAACTATAATGATTAATAGTTACATATATAATTTAATAACTAAAATTAAAAATGGCATTTTATGGTAAATATATGGAATATAAAATGATAAAGTTTATGTTCTGTATATTTACAATTTTTTAAAAAAGCAATGAATGTAAAAAAGGGGACATATAGCCGAAACCGGTTTGACTCAGTGGATAGAGCATCAGCCTGGGGACTGAAGGGTCCCGGTTTGAGGACATGTACCTTGGTTGCTGGCACATCCCCAGTAGGGGGCGTGCAGGAGGCAGCTGATTGATTTTTCTCTCTCATTGATGTTTCTAACTCTCTATCCCTCTCCCTTACTTTCTGTAAAAAATGAATAAAATATATTTTTTTAAAAAGGACATATATAATACTTTCAACAATAAAGATTAAAAAAGAGAGAGAGAGAGAGCAATGAAACCCTCTTCCCCCTCAAAACATCCCACAGAGCAGCGGTCGCCACCTGGTGGTCCATGAGTTCCGAAAGGTTGGTGACCGCTGCCATAGAGGAACAAAATAAAATTTCTCTTACCTCTAAATTATCAGGGCAGTATTTTTGCTCTAAGTCCCAAGAGGGTGTTTCACCAAACATCACGATTAGATGATCAATAAACCTAAGGATATAACATGCACTTTCTAGGTATCAATAACTCATGATCCACTTTCCCACATAACAGTCCCCACACATCAAATCAAAGATACCAAGAATGTATAAAGCACAAAATGCAGGTGCAAGCCGTTCTGACAACAGTGCCCAAAAAGTGTATGTGTATTACTTGTCCTAATATGACATAGTAAATTTCTTTAAATTAATTTTCTTTACATTTAAGCCTGACTCAAGCTTAACAACATTCCTCACATTTAGCCACATTCTAAGCATTAACCCTAGGAAATCACATGTTATAACTGCTACTTATATTTTTTTCTAATAAATATACACTTAAGTTACTATGCATGTACTATTATACCTACAATGATTTCATATCGCACCAGATACGTTCAAACACTGTACTGTGGTGTTGCACTTATTAGCCCCATCAGTACAGTGGTGAGACTGTGTCTGTCATTGCAAAGCTAGTTAGCAAAGGGAGAAATCAGCTATAGGATTCAGATTGTGCCAAACCAGACTGAAACCCTCTATACTACTCTCTTCCCTCAACCAAAAAGCCTTTAATGTTATCTCCCTCCTGCAGACTACAGGAAAAGAGCATGCAAGCAAGAGCACAGGGTTCCTGGCAAGTAAGTACCTGGAGTCCTCATGAAAAGCAGAGACGAAGTCCGACTGGGCATACTCCGGGTACAGAAAGAGCACAGGCCAGCTCAGTCTGCCCTGGTCATCTATACTCAGCCTGGTGCCATAGGGGTTCTCAAAGCTGAGCCCATCCAGGAGTGCATTCAGACCTTCTGAGGCAGAATCTTCATCCTCACTGGCAGCTTCAGAGACTAGCTTGATGTTCCTAGCCTGGGGTAGAGACAGAAACCTTATTGTGTGGAAGGATGCAAACCCCTTTCACAAAAAGGGAAACCATAACACTGCAAGCTTCCTGACGCATTGTCATTATCCCTGAGGCCTAGCACATAGTTGGCATCACTTGTTTTAACTGCACTTCCCTGAACATCTACCAACAACAGAGATGGGCTAGAGAGGGTTTCTGCCCTCAAGACCAGCTCGGGGTCTAGTGGGGAGCTAGCTATGGAAATAAGAACAATATACAATAAAAGGTAAAGCTTTGGAACTGCAGACCATGAAGAATTAATTCGTCTGGGCCTGGAGGTGATTGGGGGAAGCTAGGCCTAAACAAAGCCTGAAAGGCAGAGAAGTAGAAATGGGGAAGGTGGAAGGGCATCCCACCCCAAGGAACAGGTGCACAGAAAAGATCAAGAGCAGAAGAGTGTGGCATGTGCTTCAGTTTAGCCAGGGCATGGAATACTAAAAATAATGAGTCAATAATCTTGACTGTCTTATGGAAATAAGGATAAATCTAAGGTCTGAATAGTGGGGTCACCTCTTATATATGTGTGTGTGTGTGTGTGTGTGTGTGTGTGTGTGTGGAGATTCCTAAGACTACAAAGGAGGGGAAAATTACATGCAATTCAAATTGCCTTTGATGCTATCTCCTAAATGAGAGATTGGCAAACTTTCCCTTAAAGAGTCAGATAAGAAATATTTTAGGCTTTGTGGGTCAAATGGTCTCTGTTGAAGTTAACTACTCAATTCTGGCATTGTAGTATGAAAACAGCCACAGGTAACATAAACAGACAGGGCTGCAGTTTGCGGACCTTTACTTTAAGCTATTGCTAAAATACAGTATGTATGGCTTTGTGTATAAACTGTCTTTCGTACAGTGAAGTTTCTGAGATGCAGAGTTAGACTAAAGGAGAGAACCAAAATAAGGTCTGTGTACAAATATCTGGGCATTCCAATATCCTACTTTTAAAAAAAATGATCAAATCCCTCATTGTGGTCCTTGCTGGTTTGGCTCAGTGGATAGAACCTGAGGACTGAAGGGTCCTGGGTTCAATTCCGGTCAAAGGCACATGCCTGGGTTGTGGGCTTGAACCCCAGGGGACATGTAGGAGACAGCCAATCAATGATTCTCTCTCATCATTGATGTTTCTATCTCTCCCTCTCCCTTCCTCTCTGAAATCAATAAAGATATGTATTTTTTAAAAATCCCTCATTATAAAAGATTAGATCGCAAATCAGGAGAATTCCATTTTGTTTATCCTGTTAATACATGTTAGCAGATTGCTTATTGTGAGGAGGGACTAGTGGAGTGCATCTTAACCCTTTGCACTCCGAACCATTCTGGACATTGGCTACCGGCTACTCGACGCTACTTTGCGAAACGTGCGTTGAATTAACTCAATTCCCCGTAATCACTAATAAACTGCAATGTCCCCTGAGAGGGGACATCCGAGTGATATGCTAGAATTCCGATATCCCCTGAGAGGGGACAGCGGAGTGCTAAGGGTTAATAGTGTGAAGTTCTCAAAGTCAAGAAGTCATTTAAATGGGTGCACAATTCAAATCACCAAAGAATGAAACTAAGAGCCTACCCCACACTTTTCAAAGCAGGGTTATGTCCATTGTGAAGACCAAGACCAAGCAAGCCAAGTCTCACCAAGTGACTTGCTCACCAGGTAAAAAGCAGGGTTTGGATCAGACTACATTCATTTAAACACAGTGAAGCCCACCAGTTTGGCTCAGGGGTTGAGCATCAACCTATAAACCAGGAGGTCACGGTTTGATTCCCACTCAGGGCACAGGCCCGGCTTGCGGGCTCAATCCCCAGTGTGGGATGTGCAAGAGGTAGCTGATCAATGATTCTCTGTCATCACTGATATTTCTCTCTCTCTCCCCCTTCCTCTCTGAAACCAATAAATATATATATATTTTTAAAAGAACTGGATGATTATATCTTCAGAAACTCAGGTTCTTGAGAGAGAGAGAGAGAGAGAGAGAGAGAGAGAGAGAGAGAGAGAGAGAGAGGGAGAGAGAGAGAGAAAGAAAGAAAAAGAAAGAAAGATAGAAAGAAAGAAAGAAAGAAAAAGAAAGAGAGAGAGAGAGAGAGAGAGAGAGAGAGAGAGAGAGAGAGAGAGAGAGGGAGGGAGGGAGGGAGGGAGGGAGGGAGGGAGGGAGGGAGGGAGGGAGGAAGGAAGGAAGGAAGGAAGGAAGGAAGGAAGGAAGGAAGGAAGGAAGGAAGGAAGGAAGAAAGAGGAGAGGGGCAAGCCAAGACTCAGCAGGTGACTTGCTCACCAGGTAAAAGCAGGATTTGGATCAGACTACATTCATTTAAAACACAGTGAAGAGCAAAGCCGGTTTGGCTCAATGGATAAAGCATCGGCCTGTGGACTGAAGGGTCTTGGGTTCAATTCTGGTCAAGGGCATGTACCTTGGTTGTGGGCACATCTCCAGTGGGAGATGTGCAGGAGGCAGCTGACCGATGTTTCTCTATGTCATCAGCTAGCAAAGCAAGAGCAAGTCCTACCTCAGAAGGCTACTGTGAAGATTAAATGATGCTTAACCCATAGCAACTATTCAGTATAGGTTACCCGAGACCAACATATGCACACAAGTGGGAGAGCTGACTAAACACTTGGAGTCGGACTCCAGAGCCCCTTCATCATGAAACTTTATCAAAGCAGGAAGAAAATGAACAAATCCATTCAGGTAAAGCATCCCAAGGAAGGATCCCAAGAGACTTCAGGATTCTTGGGTTTAGCAAGACCATAAGGGCCTCAAGTTTGAGAACTTACTTTGATGGCCTGGAGTAAAGCCTCATTCTGATTCTGCTCCTTCTTCTCTTTCAGCTTTGCTTTCCTTATATCCCTCTGTTGAGTCCGCTGAAAATAAACTCAGATGCATCAGCTCTAAGGAACTTGCTTCCTTATGTTATCCCAGCCTGCTCATAAAATTACTACCTCTGTTCTCTATCCAATACAGGCTCCTATGTCAAGGGATACCAGTGGTGCACATTAAGATGGATGTTCAATAAACATTTAAAAATCTACAGTTCCTATACCCAAAGATTCAGTTCACGGGAGAAGGGGTGTGGTGTGTGTGTGTGTGTGTGTGTGTGGTGGACAGACAAGTAAAAGATCTGTGATGTGTTACCCTGGCAACGTGAACCAAGTGCTATGAACCACAGAAGAGGGAGTAACTGACTCTGCCCTTTTGAGGAGGTGGTTTTAGATATATGAGGAAAAAGACGAAGGAGAAAGACCATTCTCGGTAGAGACTGACATCAAATGCATACCACTATGGGCCTTTTAAAACTGCCACCTTTCTTCTCTTGGTTTAGTTCTTCCTTTTCCAATGTATTCTTATTTTACTTATTTATGTATTTATTTACTTTATTGATCATAATAGTGGTACTGTACACAGCATGTAGTGGTGATATAATCTCATGGCAGGATACTGTCCAGTTAAAGTAAAGATATTATAGTGTCTTATTAGGCATTTAAATTTGTTGTTTGTTGAACGATTACCAATCATCCCATTTGTTAAGAGGCTTGCTTTGTGCATGAAGGAGGAGCAAAAAGAATGGTGACAGCAAGCAGAGGGCTGCTTACACCTGGAAGACTTGGATACCACCTCCCAGTTAGAGGAGTACCTTGTCTTGCTCTGGAACACATGAAAGATATCAGTCTATAACTTATCTACTTTTGTCTCTAGTGATTTATACTTAGCCTCCTTTAATTTGGCCAACCTATCAATTGCACTTAGGATAGAATCAATTCTCTCCAGTAGCTGATCTCTGATTTCCTTTATATCAGTTAATATATCTCTGGTCTCTTCACTTGACTCACTTCCAGGAGGCTCTTTTTCTTCCTTTTTACTCTTGTCATTTGTAGAGTCAGTACATGTTGACATTCCTTCCATCCTTGTTTCTGTTTCTATGGCAGCTAAAGATAGGCCTTGGGTCAACACCTGCTGTGGTTTATCATCCAGGAATGCTAGTGGGTCTCTGTATGGAGGTCCGAAAGGTAGACCTGCCTGATGAGGGTTCGTACGTACGTCTTGGTCAAAACTTTTTGGTTCTTGATTTTTGTTTTTAAAGAAGAAAAAGTTTACAATGTCCAAAAAGACACAACCTGGAGAATGCAAATTTGTTATTAATGTTAATTAAATGCCAAGTGGCTACTTTAGTCTGTCTGCCACCAACCTTTAGTCTGTCTGCTTTAATCCTCATTTCCAGAAGCTTCTTCTCTTTGGCATCTATCTGCAGCCCCTCGTCACACCAGTTCACAGCCTCAGCAAAGTTTTTCAGTTCCAGATGGCACAAGGCACCTGCAGAACCCAGAACTCTCAGGACCCATGGACAACATGCAGGGAAAGAGGCCCCTTGAGGAAGAATCCCTACCTCGACCAGCCACTAGCCAGCTCCCTGAAGAGAAAACTGATAAGCCCCTTGTACTGTATTCCCAAGGCTAGAAGACCATTTTTGTATCTTAGATCAAAAGGTCTGTAGGGCCCTCACCTCAAAACTCCTGTGAGACTCCCTAGTCTTAAGGACTCAAAGTGGGGAAGGCTGCAGCTTAGTGGCAAAAAGCACAGGCTTTGGAATCAGATCTGGCTGGAAATCTGGCTCAGTCATTTACCAACTAGGCATTACACAAAGGACTGAGCACTCTGAGCTTCAAGTTCAAATGAGAATAAAGTCCATCTCAGGTCATTTTTCTAAATGGAGTCAGAAAGCAGAATCTACCTCAGCCACTAGTCAAAGCAGTGCCAAGACCAAAGACATTAGGTCTCTCCTAAAATTGTTCTTGATGGCTACCAGTTTAAGTTGCTTCTCCTTTAATCATGCTCAGTTTTCTCCAGTTAGCCAGTTAGGCTTTCCACAGAACTTCTAAATATGAGAACAATAAGTGCTGAAATGTCAACAGGATCCAACTTCATCTTCCAAAGATAAACTGATACTCAGAATGGGTGGCTTGCCAAGGTCACATAGTAAGGTAAAACTGACATTCAATCGAGGATTATAGACTTCCAACATGACAGTCCCACAGGACTCCATTGAATTTACTTGCCAATTTTTGTTCAGTACCTTCTTTCCCTTTGAGAAACATGAATCTATCTATCACCCCCAATCATAAATATCTAAAGAAGCATAACTTCGATAAAGCATTTTAAGTTGGTCCATGAAGATACAGGGAAAATTAATATTTGAGGAATCAAAAAGTTTGCAAAGCACCTTTGAGCTTCTTTTTAAAAAGGTTAAGTATAAAAAGTAATAAAAAGCACTATTATTACATAGAAAGGTCAGACTACAAGAAAAAAAAACAATCGGGAACATCTCAGCCTCAGAGTTATCAGCAAAGGTTCCATAACTTATCTTTTAATTAACATTAACATGACATTTCAAGATTTCACTGTTCAATCAACTAATTTGGAAAAAAATTAGAATGTGACTTTTGGAACTGCTTTAATTAATTTTATTCTTTATTAATACGAAATGAGGAATTTCAATTTCTCTACTAATTCTTAAAACACAAAGGGTTGGATTATTTTCTGGAGAATTTTTTTTTTTTTTTAAATGGCATGTTGCTATTGATAAGGACTAGGAACTTAACATCAAGATTCCAAAAATAAGGTAATTTCATTAGTATTTTAGCAAACCTTACAAAATGTCTCAAACCTTAAAATGTCTCAACTTCTGGTACCATAGTGCTAACTTTTCCTTAATTACTATCATAATTCTACAAGACTTACCTCTTACTATTGCTTTAAGGTGGCAGGGTTTTAGCTTTCTGGCAGCTGTCACATCATTGAGAGCAGAACGAAAATTGCCTGATAAAATAACATGGTTTAACATCAAAATATTTTCAAAATTTTATGTGTAGAGACAAAGACACTCTTGTACAACCTTGAATAATATAGTTAAAGCAAATGTTTTTAGAAAAAAATATATAATTGTGCTCATCAAAAGCCTTAGAAACGTTTAAAACATCAGGCAACTAACTCACCAACTACAGATGGCTAGCTAGTAAGCACATGAAAAGATGCTCAACATCAGGAATTAGAGAAATTCAGATTAACATGAAATTGGTAAAAATGAAGTTACGTAATATCCAGATATGAAAAAAAGGCACTCTAATAGTAAATTACAGAGCAAGTTAGCATGCATTTTGTGGATACATTGTGACCTAATAATATTCTTCTAAGAATTTATCCTACACCTTGCATAGTTGCTATGAGGCCAAGAGGGGTAACAAATTTAGAGAAATTAAATGTGAAATGTGCTTTGTAAGCCATACCAGTGACATATTAAAGAATGGGTGTCATATTTATCCATTTGCTCCTCTGGTGTCCTCACACACACATTTTCTTTTCCTTGCAAGGGGCTTTTGTTCTTATTAGCCCTATAAATTGCATCGTTTAAGCTCCCCAAAGAAAAGAACTATGTAGCTCTTCTTCACAGTGCAGTGCCTAACACACACAGTCAGGTCTCATCTCTATGACGCCAGTGCCTGGCACAGAGTATTAAACACTGAATGCAGAAAGGGTATTCCTCCAGAAATCAGAAGGCTGGGTTTCTGGTCCAGGTTCTGGCACTGAAGAAAGGGTCCCTCTCTGGGCCTATGCAAATTGAGGGCAACGGCTACCCAACTAATCTTTAAAGTTCTACACCACTTTTATTTTTATCTTTATTGATGTCAGAGAGGAAGGGAGAGGGAAACGTTAATGATGAGAGAGAACCATTGATCGGCTGCCTCCTGCACACCCCACACTGCGGATCGAGTCCTCAATCCGGGCATGTGCCCTGACCAGGAACGGAACCATGACCTCCTGGTTCACAGGGCAACACTCAACCACTTAGCCATGCTGGCTGGGCACTACTCTTACTATGAAAGAGGCTAAATGAGAAAATAGTTTGAGTACATGATGGTTGGGGAGAAACTGCTCAACGGTGATGAGTCCCAACAGATTCATCCCAGCTATATTATAAGGCTTATTCTTTCCCATCCCCTCAGAAGTGCCTGGTTTCATTCCTCGGTCCTCTTATTTACATGGGTTTAAAATGACCAAGACTAGCCACCAGCAAATAATCAGTATTTCCCAAAGTCACACCTACAGAACAGTACTGCATATTAGTGTTACTTGAAGATGGGCTTTACAAAACTTGAGAATCATAAGGTAAAGTTCTTTGCTGTAAGTTGCCTCAGAGCCTTAACATACTAATGTACACTGCAAATCCCCCTCAGAGAAGCAGCACTTTCCAAACTTTTCCAAAGAATTTTTTCCCCCAAGAGTCCCACAGAATACTCTGAGAAATTCTCCCTTAGATAATATGGTTTCATACAAAGATCTCAATCCTTTTAGCATCCTTGGGAAGGCCAGACCAGAGAGGAGGAAGAGGAGACATTTTTTTGAGGGAATAGAAGCATGTGTGCTAAAAAAAATCCCAGATCATATCAACTCATATTAAGATATTTGATGCCACTCATTTGCTTCAGATAGCAAAAAGTATGCATTCTATCTGGTTTCTCTTTTCACCAGTCTACCTGGAAGATCAGGGTCCATGCAGCGGACCACTGGTGGTCCGTGATGTCCGAAAGGTTGGCGACCGCTGCATTAGAGTAAAGAACCCAAGGTATCTGGATAAGTAGCCCTTTTCCCTGACACTCTCAAACTCTCCGCTAGCCATCATGATAGCTTTATCATAAGTTAACTCTTTTGAAAGCACTCAACAATGAAATAAATTACCCAGATAGTACTGTGCTGCTGCCCGGTTGGTGTAAAGAACAACATTCAAATCAGGGTCTGCACATTTTTTCTTTAAGCCTTCAGAATACGAAATCACAGCTTTTTCATAGTCTTTTTCTTTAAAGTATTCATTGCCCTCATCTTTATAGGTCTTGGCTTGTTCTGCAAAGAAAATAAGAAATAATATTTATTTTTTAAAAGGCTCATGTTAAAAATATTCTAAATCACGCAACAATGAAACATAATAAACCAAATAAAAGAAACTAAAAGGGAAAGAAAACTCAAAAATTAAATCCTATAAAACTGGGTATTGACATGGAAAAATAGTCATGTGTGTGTCATGCTACAATCAATTCCAAATATTTTACAAGGGAGATTATTATTAAGTGCTTACCCAAAAAGAAGCATATAAAAAGAACTACCTCTTAAAGAACTTTCTTTTTAGTTACAGAAGAAATGGGGGGAAATTATACTCTTTCTCCCCCCCATTTTGCTTTATGTTCTTTTATTACCTAGAATACAAATTCCCTCCTCACCCTAGTAAGAGTCTACACAATTGTTAAGATTCAGTTCCAATTTCTGGTCCACTGTGAGCCCACTCCTACCTCTGCCCTCAGTATTCCAGCAGCACCCAGGATGTAGCTACATGTTAGCACTTACCACACACGTTTTATCCTAATTCTTTTTTTTTTAATATATATTTTATTGATTTTGTACAGAGAGGAAGGGAGAGAGATAGAAACATTGATGAGAGAGAGTAATCAATCAGCTGCCTCTTGCACACCCCCTACTGGGGATATGCCCGCAACCAAGGTACATGCCCGCAACCAAGGTACATGCCCTTGACCGGAATCGAACCTGGGACCTTTCAGTCCCCAAGCTGACGCTCTATCCATTAAGCCAAACCGGTCTCGGCTGTCCTAATTCTTTAGGTCCTAAAGTTTAGGACAATCTGGCTACCACTGGGTCATGACCTTTGAGGGCAGTCGTCTTCATCCCTCTATCCCTAAGGCCTAGCATTTGGTAGGTATCTAAAAGAAACGGTAGGTGGAATAAGTAGTGACAAGTTATCTCAGGCTAACTACTACCTGTTATAAATCAGAACGACTCACCCTTGACCTCCCTTCTATGGAGACACAAAACAAACGTAAGAGTCATGGAATATACCTTCTGGAGGTCGCTCGTCATCAAAAATAATTGACTGGAGGCAAGCCAGGTCAGGATTCTCCTTGGGATCAATTTCTGACGGTGCTTTCTTCATAAAGAGAGGGATCTTTTCAAATTCCTGGAGATGGTTAAGAGAAGAATGAACTATACACACGGGATTTGCCACTGAGCAGATCCAACTCTAAGTCTCTACATCCAAATGTTCTTACTTATCATGATTTGCAAAGCATCACGATTGGCTGTATGGCTCCCTATCCAGGCCTCGGTTTCCAACTGTAAAACGCGTGTAGAATCATGATCTCTAAAGCCTCTTCGGTTACCACATTCTTACCAGCGCGGTAGTGACCCTCACTCACTCACGGAGCGCTCGGTATCCCGGCGCTTCGCCGCCCTCACTCCATCTTCGCCCCCAGCCTCGGAGGCTGGTGCTCCAGTCCCGGCATCTGATAACCCGGGGGCCGGCTCCCAGAACTTAAATAACTGACCCAGGACCAGAGCCACAGGTAGGTCTGTCTGTCCGACTCCGAGGCCTGGACTCCCAGATGTACTGGCAGGCTAAGAAGGCCCTCGAGCCCTCGAGGCTGACTTCTAACACTGGGTAGAGACCACCGTCCGCCGGCAGCGCAGGGGCCGGGGCTGGGGGAGGCGGGAGCCCGCGCGACGCGCCCACACGTGCGCGGAGCCCGTGGCCCGCCTACCTCTTCCCAGCGGTCCTCGCGGAAGCGGCCACGGTAAGGCTGGCTCTGGAACTTCTCCAGGAACGAGTCCTCGGCGTCCTCGGAGGCGGCGTCCGCCTCGGGCTGCTCCATGGCACCTCCGGGACCCCACCGCCACGGCCCCGAGGTCCCCGCGCGGCTTCCGGCGGGGCGGGTGCCCTCCCCTAAGTCCTCCGGGCTGGACAGCGCCGGCCCGCGCGCCTGGGTTCCGCGGCGCCGGGGGCGTGGCCTGCCCGGCTCAGCCACACCCCCCGCGCACGCACCTGCGCGCCCCGCCCACCCCTCCGGGTGCCGCAGCCCCGCCCCCAAGGCTTTGGGTGGTGGAGAGACCCAGCTACCCGCCGAGCTCACTGCTTCACTAGCTCATTTGTGTAGCCGGCTGACATATTTCTTGAGCTGCTGAGCTCCAGGCCTGTTGCAGTGGCTGGGGAAACAAAGCAGATAAAATCCCGGCCCTGTAGAAGGTGATAAGGTGGTGGGGAGGACAGACAATAAAATAAAGTGGGAGAGTTTATCATGTGGTAGCAAAATCTATGGGCGAACAGTTTTAAACCTGTGGGCAGTCACTCAAGCAAAGGAGGAAGCCTGGAGTGAAAAGGATGGGGGGGGGGGGGGGCGGGAGGAAGAGGACTATTCCCCACGGAGGCAGGGCGGAGCCCCAGCGAGGGGAGCTTTGGGGGCGGGATGCTTGAGCAGAATGAAAAAGGAGAGGTGAGAGGATCATGGGCCCTGATTCTGAGGACCAGGTTTTCCTCAATGCAATGGAACCTTTTGGAGAGTTTGGGGAAAAGAAGTGATGTGATCGGATGTGTCAATTTCCAATATTAACCACCTCGTATCCTCACCGCTGAGATGGAAAGCAGGTCTCCAGGCCAGGTGAGCCTTCTTGCAGCCACTGGGTTACCAGCAAATGGCTTCCAACCCTGAAGGAAAGGCAGCCCAGCCGCAGCCGCATCCCAGGGCAAGGGGAGCTGCTTACAAGCCTGCACATGGAGGCACAGAGGAGTGGGTGTTACCTGGGGGTGAGGCAGGATAGTAAGAAGCTAGGGAAATTCCTTGACAAGGGGAGTCAGGAAACAGGAAGCTGAACAAACTGGCCAAAGGTCATCTCCATAGAGGTAACAGCTAGGCCTCCGTTGTATTCCAAACAGACCCAGAAAAGTGGCAAAACTTGCCGAAACCGGTTTGGCTCAATGGATAGAGCGTCAGCTTGGGGACTGAAGGGTCCTGGGTTCGATTCCCGTCAAGGGCATGTATCTTGGTTGGGGCATATCCCCAGTAGGGGGTGTGCAAAAGGCAGCTGATCTATGACTCTCTCTCATCCATGTTTCTAATCTCTATCTCTCTCCCTTCCTCTGTACAAAATCAATAAAATATATTTTTTAAAAAGATTTTTTTAAAAAGTGGCAAAACCAGGTGGGTGATCCAAGACCAGCTACTATGACTAATGACCAATCAGTGGAAACCACAACCCGAAAGGGTTCGCCTAGAAAAGCTGATGAATATTCTATTGAAATCCTCCCCTAAATTCCCAGCCTTTAAAAATCCTCAAAAGAGGCCGAAACCGGTTTGGCTCAGTGGTAGAGCATTGGTCTGCCGGAATGAAAGGTCCCAGGTTCGATTCCGGTCAGGGGCATGTACATTGGTCGCAGGCACATCCCCAGTAGGGGGTGTGCAAGAGGCAGCTGGTCGATGTTTCTCTCTCATTGACGTTTCTAGCTCTCTATCTCTCTCCCTTCCTCTCTGTAAAAAAATCAATAAAATATATTTTTTTTAAAAAATCCTCAAAAGAGAGAACCGAGCACAGGCTCTCCCTCCCGGGAGCACACCTGCATCTTTCCCTTCCCCCTCTTCTTCCTTCACCGACACACGTCTCCCAGACTCTAAGGGACCCTGAGACTTGCAACCAGAGGAGCAATGGGCAGCAGCAGCTTGTCCCGGGCTACCCCTAACCTGTCTCTAAGGCCACCTTTTCTCTGACTTCCCAGTGAGACAAAGCAGCCCACCTACGTTCATTTCTTTCCTATAATGTTTCTAGGGAGCCTAGGCTCTCTCTCCTGTTGCTTCTTCTACCCTAGACCCTTCCTTGTTTCACCAGGCCCAGCTTTAATAAACATACTGTACTCTCAAAGTCACTTGGGCTTGTATTGCAAAATCTTTCCTGCATGAAGAACCCACAAACTACAGACCAGCCAGAGGCAGACCCACTCAGGACCAGGTTTCCTTTCTGGTACCAGGGAGATTCGGGGAGGTTTCACAGAGGAGGCGATGAAGGGATGAGGAAGGTTTCTGCAGATGGATGGAGAGTGGAGGGAAAGTTGGCCATTTCAGGCCGTGGGAGTCCGGATGCAGAGAGGCATGGAGGTATTTAGCAGCCAGCATACTGGATACGGGGAGAGGAAGGCCAGCAAGATGGGAGAGGGCTGGAGGGCCTGATTGCACATTGGCCTTCATTCTGCAGAGGATAATGAACCACGGAAAAAACTAAGGGCAAATTTGTCTCAGGAAGGCCTGGGTTGCCAGGTGACAGATGGACAGGGGAGGCTGGGTTAAGAGCTTGAGAAGGAGACTTTTAGTGAGAGCCCAGGGGAGAGAAGAGATCTAAAAACCAGTAGGAGAGGATGCAAGAAACAGCAGGGCTAAGGATGACACATGGAGGGCCATGAGCCTTCCAGGGTCAGGACTGTGTCTTTCCCTTCTAACCTGCCCACATACAGAACACCTGGTCCCTTTCCTCCAGACCCAGATCTTTCCCACACTTCCTCCTGCAGCCTGCTCCCTAACCATGGTTCCCATACTCGACCTTCTCATTATCTTTTCCCTTCTTGAGTACAGAGCCTAAGTCCTTTGGCTTCCACTTTTAAATTTGATCCTTATAAAACCAAGGTGCTGATAGGGGAGACTCGGAGAAGGGAAGTGACTTTCCCAGTGCTCTTTGACCCTTCCAACTCAAGACCACTTGGGGGCTTTGGCCAGCAACTGAGCCTATTAGCTTCTGTTGAGCTTCGGGGCCACCTAGACCTGGAATATGGTCGCTGCCATTTGTCAAAGCCACACCCAAGCCTGGGTTCTAGCCAGTGAAAGCAGAGGTGTCTCCGGGAGGAAAGGGCTGAGGCATGGGAAGGAGAACTCTGGGACTCATGCTTTGATTCCCTTTTGTGACCTTGGACAAGGCCCAGTGTCTGAGCCCCGCCCTCATATGTTGACTATAGGCAATGAAGCCCGTCTACCTTCCCCATAACTTTGTATGGCTGCTATGAAACTCCAAGGAGGCCATGCTTGTGAACATTCTTGGCAATGGAAAAGAACCATCCCATTTCCCACTCTCCCTTTAGCCCAGTATCCTGATGGCCTTAGCCTACCATTTATTGGAGGGTGATCGTGTGGTCAACTTCCTGGGTTCCTTATCCGCAACAGGAGCTTAAATATAGGTGCTCCTCGGGCTTATGTCTCTTCCCACTCTGCACTCACCCCGGGGATCTCACCTCACCCCTGTACACAGATGAGTCTCAGGTCTGTTTCCAGCTCAGATCCTCTGTTGGGCTCCACCCCTGTGCAGCCAGCCACCTGGTGGGCATCTCCGCTAACATGGCACACAGGCCCATCAAGCTCACCAGGTCCAGCCTGAACTCACCTCTCCCCAAACCTGCTCCTGCTATGAAGGACCACTCAGTTCGGGGACACCTCTGACCCAGTCATCCACCCAGAAACCTGAGCACCTTGCTGTTCCTGCCCTTCCTTCACCAACCACCAGCTTCTGAAAATTCTCTACCCTTAACCTCACACACGTCTGCTCACCCTCTTCATCTCACACTGCAGCCCGGCACCCCTGCCCTTCTCTGAAGTCTCTGGTCGGGACTCCCCGCCTGTGCTCTTGTCCACACAACTCCTCCCCCCACCATCTCTGCCTGTCCTTTCGTTCCACTTAGAGTGAGCTTTCTGCCACTCTTTCTTTTCCATTATTCCCTTTTATGCCCCAGAACCCTCCTCAGCCCCTCCCACCACTCTAATGTGTTATCATGTGTATTTTCTGCTTATATGTGTTCTCGCAAAGTGCTACTCGTGTGCATACATTTTCACGTGCTTTTTCCACTCAGCACTGGGTTTTAGGTCCTGCCCGTGGTGCTATGTGTACCCCCACCACCTCTGCTTTATGGAACTCGACTCCGTGGTGCCCATTCACTCCCTGGGGATGGAGGCCCAGGTCCTCCTCTCGCAGGCACCACAGAGAGGGCCGTGATGGACTCCCTCATCCATGGCTCCTATGGACCTGTGGGAGGAGTTTCCTGAGATGTGTGCTCGCGTAGAATTTCAGGTGTGGAGAGCGGCTACCTTTCGACAGGTTTAAGCCTCAGACTAATGAGAGGGCATAGTCCTCTCATGGCAAAGCCACGTGCAGGTCCCAGCTTGGAAGACAAAGCCCTCCCAGCACAATTACAGCCGAAGGCTATGGCTGTAAGCTTGACCATATGGTCCAAACCTGTGATCCCAGGTGCAGGTGGCTGAGTGATGTGGGCCGCAGGAGGTGCAGCAAGTGCTGCCAAAACAAAGCTTGATAGAGTTCAGGTGCATGTAATTGAGTAGATTCAAAACCCGCAAGAACATTGGAAACATCTTGACCACGCCCTTGCTTTGCCTCATGGAGTCTGGCTATAAAATAAAGACTCGGCTTGCAGGCTGTGGCACTGTCTCTCCATCTGAAAGCAGTGTCCCACCTAGCACCAGCTTTATTCTCTGGTCTGTCTTCTTTAATCTTTCGCTGCCTTCCTCTCCGCGCCCCCCCCCCCCTCCAGGTTCACCCCTGGCTGTGCTGAGGGCGGCACATTCATGGGTATATATAAACAACGTGAGTGCAGACAGATTTCCATTCCAAATGGCTGCACTCTTCTCCCTCCCATCAGCAGTGCCTGGGGCTTCCTGTATCTCCATGAGGAGGGAGCTTTCCAAGCAGAAATCTCCGTGTCTCCCCTGCTTGCCTCTCCACCTCCCCATCACGCCTTCCCACTGCTCTCCTGGTGAGGTCTCTCTCCTTGGCACAGCCTCCAAGGCCACAGTGACCAACCCTTGCCCTCTTCTTCCCTCTCACTGGGTTTTGCTGCACCTATGTATCTGCCCTTGGCCTTGGCCCTATGTGCCCTGTTCTCTATACACATCTACCATAAGGGCATCTTTCCAAACCCCCTGGGGGGGGGGGGCATTGTCTCTGGGAAGCCCTCTCTGACACCCAACCCCACACTGGTCTATATATCTCCTCTGGACCTCAGAGCTCCACGCTTCCCTTCATCACAGTATTGACCTGCTGGGCTATTGGCGGCTGTATGTCTCTCATACTTCCAGACCAAAGTTTCTCAACCCCAGCACTTTGGACAATTTGGGATGAATAATTCTTCCCCGTGGGGCTTTCCTGTGCATTGGAGGATGTTTAGCAGCATCCCTAGCCTCTACAACACCAATAGCACCTCCTTCCCCAAATTGTAGAAACCAAAAATGTCTCAAGATACTGCCAAATATTCCCCAGGGCTCAAAAAATCACCCTGCTGCAGAAAACCACGGCATCAGACTATGAACTGCCCGGGGCTGGGCTGGGTCTCATTCCTGTCTGTATCTTAGGTACCCAGAACAGGCACAGCCCCGGTGAGCTGCTCAATCCGTGGTACCCAAACGAATGGTGACCAGTCTCTGGGTAAAGACCCGAGGATGGGTCTCAGAGGCTAGGGTTCTGGGGTGTGCATGATGTCACGAGGTGGGAGGAGTCTCTTCTTTTGCTCCCTCAAAAAAATACCCAGCATCATCTCTTTTTGTACTTACGCTCTCCCGGTGGAGGAGGGGAAATGGAAACACCCAGCAAACTTACCATGTGGCCTTGGGGAAGCCTCTTCATCTCTCTGAGCCTCAGCTTCCCCGCTGATAACATGTGGACTCACAGCCTATGTGAGCCCGTAAATGTTGACCGCATCAGCGATGAAGGCCATGCTCTTCTCACTGATTTGTTCTGCGGAGCAATGACTGCTCCTGACCCCGGGGCCTCTCCCACCAGAAAACACTCAGGGGCGAGAGGTGAGCCGCGTGGCATTTATAGTGAGCATGGCTGGGGCCGGGGCCTCCCCTGCAAGGGGCTGGGGCTCAGGGACATCACTGCTTCAAGGACATGGTCCAGGAGCCCAGGGCCTGCTTGATCCAGGAGCGTGGCCGGTGGGACGTGGGCAGGTTCTCATAGCTGGCGCTCCAGCGGTGCGTGGTGGCCGGGTCACACGCCCACAGGTCCGCGTGTGGCAGTGGCCAGGAGGTCCGCCAGCAGTTGGCCTGGATGTTGTCCTGGGCTTGGGCCGCACAGATGCACACCGATGCTTCCGGGTCATGTCTCAGGTTTTCCAGAGCTGAGTCATGGGAAGGAAGAGGCCACTTGTGAGGACCGGGTCCCCACCTGGGCCTCATACCTCATCCTTCCTTCTCACTTCCACGCCGTGGCTTAGGCCCCCTCGGCTCAGCCTCCCCTACTCCTACCGGTCTCCCAGCTCCTCAAATTGTTTACACTTCAAAGGCTGAAGCAAAACGTGCCTCCTCCAGGAAGGCTTCTTGGACTCTCCGGCCTACCTTCAGCAGTCCCAGTTACAAAGTAATCTTCCCCCCTTAAGAATCTGAACTGCTTGCTCTGAACTAAGTGGTTTTGGTCTGGCTTTCTGAGCCTGTTTCCTAGACTATAAGCTCCCTAGGATGGTGGTTTCCTGTGTCTTGGTGACTCCACTCACGTGCATGAAGACTGACAACTGAACTGAGCTGAGGACTCTTGCCTTGGGACACATCCCTTCCCTTCCCTCTGACCCATTGTGAGCCCACCCTTCTCTCACGGGCCCCTGAAATCCCACCCACACAGCGACAACTTACTGGCTTTGACTTCATTCAGACGCTCTTCCGTCATTATGCTGTCCATGAAGGGGACCAGGGACCCTTGAGAATAACCCAAGCAAGAGGTCAGCACATCTACCTCCTGACTCTGACCTGCCCCTGTCCGTCCCTCCCTCAGACCAGACCTCCTCAGAGACGCTCTTCCCCGTCTTCTGCAGCCCCACAAAAGAGGACACCGAGGCGAACTTCATTTTGACCCTGGGACAGAGTCCCCAAGAGGGGCCCTGGGAGAGGTGGCAGGCGCAAAGGGCGGGGATGGGGCAGGATGTGGGCTGTTGCCAATGCTGACAGGCAGCCCCAGGTGGTCCCTAGGTCAGACCTGAGATGTGGGGCGGTGCTGCCTCAGCTGCCCCTTGTTCAGGGAGTTTGAGCCACAGTAACAGGAAAGACGCTGAGTGCCTGGCCTCCCTTCCAGGCAGGCCGTTGGCAGGGCCCTTGGAGGGGCCGGGACCCAGCTCCTCAGCAATGGCAGCTCTCCCCGGCTCCCAGCAGCATGCCTGGCTCCCAAAGTGCCCGCAGGCCCTTGCATGGCTTGGACATCATGGAAGGCCCTTCCGACACTACAAGCTCCTAGGATGGGCCATGTCCTGTGTCTCGGTGACTCCGTGGTCCTTCTGGCTAATTCCTCTTTGTCCTGGAATATTCAGCTCAACGGAGTTGCTCCCCTGGAAAATCCTTCCCGCCCCTGGCCCCAAGCTAGGTGACGCACCTTCGGGGCTCCCAGCGTCCCTGTGTGTGTCTCTCTCTGTAAACAGTGTTATATTTCACATGTGATCTATGAATCTCCCACCACACCAGGGGTTTCTTCAATCCACTGGGAAGAGGAGGGCTGGGGCAGTCTCTGAGGACCCTATAGCATGTGCACACTTACGTGTGTGTGTGTGTGTGTGTGTGTGTGTGTGCCTTTCCCTAGAGAAAGTGCTCATAGCTTTCTTCAGAGTCTCCCAACAGAGTGGGAGCCCAGGGGTTGGGACCGCTGCCCACGCTGGGGGCTGTCTGCGGGCAGAGGCGGGCGCTGCTCAGCCTTGTTCCCAGCACAGGCCCTGGCACAGAGGAGACGCCCAGGTTTAAAAGTGATGAATTTGAACAAGATTTAGGAAATAATGTCACTCGGTATGAGAAACATCCTGAGGGCTCTCCCAGCCCCGGGCATGGCTCCTCTCTCCCATTGCTGATCACTTTACCGGCCCTCCACCATCACCTCCTGTTTCTCCAAACTGAGCCTGGTGACTGACACAGAGTAGAGGGTCAGCCACCATTTGCTAAATAAACCGCTGAAGGGATTCATGGGTGACTGGATGGATGCAAAACTGCAAATGAATTGAGGAAACTCAAGGAAACATCGCTTTACAAAGTGGGGGGCTGGGAGCATCATCCTCTCCGAGCCTCTTTGCAGCTGGTCCTTGGTGAAGGGAGCATGGTTATTTAGGGCCCAGGTAGACCAGTGGTCGGCAAATTGCAGCTCGTGAGCCACAGGAGGCTCTTTGGCCCCTTGAGTGTGGCTCTTCCACAAAATACCACGGCCTGGGTGAGTCTGTTTTGAAGAAGTGGCAGTAGAAGAAGTTTAAGTTTAAAAAATTTGGCTCTCATCAATGAAAGAGAAACACCACATGACCTCACTCATTTGTGGATAACAAAGAGCATTATAAACTGATGAACCAAAAGATAGATATAGAGACAGTATATCAACAAGTAGACTGTCAAATTACAGCGGGGAGGGGAGGAAGATCTGGGGGAGATAATAGATCAACCGAAGGACTTTTATACATGCATATAAGTATAACCAATGGACACAAAACTCTGGGGAGGGAGGGGATGTGTGGGAGGGAGGGTGGGGGGCAAAAAAAAAAATTAATAAAATATATTTAAAAAAATGAAAAAAAAATAAAGAAAAAAAGAAAAATAAAATAAAAATAAAATAAAATAAAATAAAAAGGTAAGGTGGAAAAAAAAATTTGGCTCTCAAATGAAATTTCAATCATTATACTGTTGATATTTGGCTCTGTTGACTATTGAGTTTGCTGACCACTGGGGCAGGGGACTAGCTGGAGGAGACATAGCCAGTGTGTCAGCAGATGGGTCCTGTGGGGCGTTCTGGGTGAGGGGAATCTGCTATTTGTTTTTCCCCCAGAGGCAGAGGTCGGGATTGTGGGAAATAGGAAGATGGTGACTAACATTGAGCGAGCACCTTGACGAGCCAGGCTTCACATTAAAAAGAAAAATTCTCCTCCATCTGAAACAGGGTTTGAGCCCCAACTCACAGATGAGAAAACTGAGCTCAGAAAGGGGATCAGGGAGCTGGGATTTGACTTCCCTGTCCCACTGTGCCGTGTGGCCCTCCCGCTGGGCCTCCACCAGGCGGGCAGCAGCAGCTCTGCTGGTACAGGCGCCAGGGCTGTGGCCTGCACAGGGACCCTGGGCTGAATGCAGCCTGTGGCCCTTTCCCAGGCACTGAGCTTAGAGGAGAGAAGACTTTTCTAATTCGCACCAGACTGTCTGCTGGCCAACCCTCAAACCCGAGGAAAGTGCCAAAAGGGCTGGCAGCTTTCTCCCAGAGGTGGAAGCAAACTGGAGACAGTGCAGAGCCCGGGAGCCAGGGCAGGTTACCTATGAACTGGACCGAGGACTTCCGGAGGGAGGCGCGGGGGTTCTTGGAGTACTCCAGGCTCTGGCTGAGAAACGTGGAGGCGCTGTCTCGGTGGGTGTTCACCTGGGACAAGAGAACCCGGAGAGCGCTGAGCCCTCACACGGACTCATCCACTCCTCCCAATGCTAGGAGTGGCGACTCTGTCAGACAGCCCAGCCCTGGCCCTCTGCCTCCTGAGAATCCATCCCTGCCTGAGCCCCCAGAGGCCAGCCTCATCTTCCCTTAGCTGATTACACAATCACTTCAGTTTCTCTTCTCCTCCACTTTCCCCCTCCCCTGCCGCTGCAGCTGGGAGGAAAGTTCTAAATGCAAGTCCAGCCAGAGGTGAGAATGCAGGTGGCACACGAGAGACATGCTCGATAAGGAGACAGGTCTGACCAGGGTGAAGGGTTCGATTGCAGAGCAGATGGGAATAAACTGGAGAGTGAGGAGGGTCTTAAAAGCCCTGGAAAACTAGACAGGAACAGGGCTTACTTAGGCATTAGAAAATAGGCAGCCAGCTTTCACGCATGATAGGGCAAAGGCAAATCAGCGTTGGGGACAAAATAGTCTGACAGTGGTGTGTTCAGGATGAGTCTGATCAAGTGGAAATGGGAGCAGGCATCCTGCGAAGAGGCTGTTGAGGGAGATGAGGAGAAGTCTCTGATATGATCACTCCTCTGTGGGCAATCTGTACCTCAGGGAACAAACTCCTGGGCCTGGCATGCAAAGCCTTCATGATCAAGTTCCTTCTGGACCTCAACTTCCACCACTGCCTCCACCCGATCCAGACCCAGGACGTGGCCAGCTCTCCCCAGGTCTGTGCCAGGTACCAGCAATGGCTCCTGATCTCAGTGCCCTTCCCTCTCTTCCTCATCTGATGAATTCCCCCCTGTGCCTTGAGGCTCAGCTCAGAAGCCACCTCCTGCCTGAAGCTTCCTCAACCCTCAGGCAGAGTCCCACCCCCCTTGATGTTTCTGCAGCTTCTTGCACACTTTGTCACGGCACTTTGACCTTGTGCTGTAGTTATTTATACCTGTTTCTCCCCTGGAACTGAGCCCTCCCAAAGAGAGGGAGGCACCTTTCTCAACTCAGCACCCCGGGCAGGAGTTGGCAGGGTGCCGGTACCCAGCAAGTGTAGGATGGATGGATGGATGAGTGCGTGAATGAATGAACTGATGAATTGGTTACCACCCTTCCTAAAGCTAAGACTGGAACTTGACCTTCACATGAGCAAAGCTGTTGACATTCGGAGCCCTAAGAACAGACTGAGAATCCCTCGGGGTCTAACACAGAGATCACAAGCTGGCAGCCCACAGGCCACAGTGGCCAGCCAAGCAGTGACCAGCACGGGGTTTTAAGCAAGCTAAATTGATTGCTCATTAATGTCTTACGAAAATCTGGATTTCTGGCTTTTTTTTGTGGAACCAGAGGCCTGGCAAGAGGGGCTGCACAGTGAGCTGGAGCACCCACGCAGGCTTTCAGCGGGGCCGGGCCTCCGGGCTGCCGCAGGCCCCACCACCACCCGTCACTCCTGATCAGCATTTGCACGTCACTGGTCCCGGCAGAGATCTGGATTAGTGCCCCGGCCAAACACTTCCTCCAGGCCTTTCTCTCTCTCTGAACGATGATGGTAATAATGTTAGACACTGGACTGAGGGGATTCTGAGCATTATTGATAATGGTGGTGGTGAGCCCTTTCCTTGATTTTAGTAACAACCTGTATATAGTTGTTAGGTTGGTTATGGGGGTGCTGGCATGCTCTGTCCAGCTCTCCCTTTGGGTATGAAAAATGTATCCCCCAGCTTTGGGCCAGGTTGAGGCCTCCCCTGAACCATACTACGGCTTGATTCTCTGTCACTCCTGCTCTTTGCCTTCCCTTCCACAGGTGTTGACCCCAAGGGTCCTCCCTCGTACCATAAACCCCCAGCATGCTCATCTCTGTCTTAGAGTCTGCGTCCGGGGACCCTGCCCATGACAACAGGGAAGGTAAAGGGGACCGGAGGACGGCAAAGCTTCCTAGGTGTCATGCGGAGGAACCGGGCTGTGTCCTGCAATGCAGCACTTGACTACCTCAGGGTGTTCTCAGATGTTACCTAGGAAGGGGATCTGCGGTCACTTAAGTCTGGGAAACCATAAATTCAACAACCATGAAACATGTCCTTAGCACAGAACATCTCCAAGACTTAAATGAGCTGATGGCATTGCAAATACCCGAGAGGAAGATGACAATGTGGTATTTCCCACACTTATCTGAGAACTTCTCTTCTCCCCGGAAGGTGGTTCCATATGTCCGCATAGAACCAAAGATACACTGCTGTGTTATGACAGAAGAAAAAAGGAGAGAGGTGCCCAGGTCTCACAGAGCTGTGTCCCAGACAGTACACCCGGGAATCTCGGCTGCAAACAAGGAGCCAAGGAGGCCCTCCCAGAAGACAAACACACGCATGTTTTAACCAGACCACCCTGCTGGCCCGGGTGCAGATGGGGTGAAAGGCTGGGAGACCCACTGGGTGGCTGGACCCATGTCCCAGCAGAGGGACATCCACGACTGAACTAAAGGCAAGGACTGGGGATGGGGAGGGAAAAACAGTCTCAGGGGTATTCCAGTTACTTAAGATGGATCCTACATGGAAGGTGAGGGAGATGACGGAGTCTAGGATGATCCTAGGGAGGGACCAAGCAGAAGTAAGATGGGGAGGCCAGGAGAGGGATGCTGAGCTTGCAGTGCATGGGGCTCAGCAGGAGGCATCTGGCAGGCCACTGGAAAGCAAACACTAGGAGTGAGGAGACATGCAGGAGCCAGGAACTCACGGGTGGCAATGGAATTGCCAGCCAGGATGTAGAAAGAAAAAAGGAAAAAGGAAAGAGTTGTCCCCGTCCAACATACTCGTAAGGAACCACGGTAGCGTCAGAAGCACTCACAAGGTAGTTGCAAATTTTGGTCACCCCCTGTTGCTGGTTGTCCCAGGGCTTCCGGCTGTAAGCTCTCTTTGGCAGTTCCCAAGCCATGAAGCAAGAGCAGCGGAACAGGGTCTTCACGCAGAACTGGGGACCAACAGGAAGAGAAGGTCAGAGCTGCGGCATCCCGAGACAGGCCAGAAAACATCCCAGGAGAGAGCTGGGTGAAACTGGGTTTTGGAAAATCAAGTCCCATCTGCAATGTATCAGTAGGCCGGTTGTTTGGGAGAGGAATCCTGACGGGGGTGCGCTTGGAAAAGGGACTCCCCGCGGTACGTGGTCGGGGATTCTGGGTCCGTTTCCACAGAGGGAGATGCGCCCGCAGGGCCCGTGCACTCACCTGGCTCACCTTGGTGTTGCCCTCTTGCATGGTCAGCAGCAGGGGCACCAGGGTGCTGACCAGCTGCTCCTCCATGGCCGGTGTGCAGGGGGACCGCAGCTTCTGGACCACCTTACCGTACAGGTTGATGCAGGAGGAGCGCACATCCTCGCGTGTCTGGGGCAGACGTGGAGGCTCAGGCGCGTCCCCTCCTCCAGGAGGCTGCCTGGGCCTCTGAGCCCCACACGGAGGCACCATGACCTTCCTTCCACTCATTCCGAGTGGCCCTCCAGGCACAGGAGACAGAGACTAGCAGAGGCCACCCGATGGGGCTGACCTGGGGCTGGCCTCCCCCGACCGGAGCCTAGATCCGGAGCTCCACCGGCTCTTCCCAGCCAGGGCTCCTGCTCACCTCAAAGGTGCCTAAGCGCCAAGTGGAAAAATGCCCCCCTCTGCCAGAACCCATAAAAATGCAACCCCCAGCTGAAACCAGTTTGGCTCAGTAGATAGAGCGTTGGCTGCGGACTGAAGGGTCCCAGGTTTGATTCCGGTCAAGGGCACGTACCTTGGTTGTGGGCACATCCCCAGTAAGGGGTGTGCAAGAGGCAGCTGATGGATGATTCTCTCTCATCGATGTTTCTAACTCTCTATCCCTCTCTCTTCCTCTCTGTAAAAATTCAATAAAATATACTTTAAAAAAAAAAATGCACCCCCTGTAGGTGCACCAATAGCAACGAAGCAAGCCTCTGTGAGAGCCAATTAGCAAAGGACCTTTCTCTATGCAAACCCATTGCAAAAAGAGGTGTTGGGATAACTTGGCCTGCCCAGGTCCTGCAAGCCGTGGGGGTATTGCAGCCCTCAGGGCAGTGAAGAACTGCCCTCTATACGCTGACCTCCACCTCTCCCCGCTCCTACCCCACATCCCGGTGGGGTTCCTTACATCACTGAAGTGTGGCAGCAGGATCTGCAGCAACTCCACATAGACCGAGCTGTCATTCAGCTTCCGGTCCTGGCCCTTGAAGATGGTCTTGAGGTTGTGGCCTGCCTCCATCACCAGCAGCCCATCCACATTCTTCAGGCCCTTCACCATGGAGGGCAGCAGTGCCTGTACCTTGGCGATCTGTGGGGCAGGAGCACTGGATGAGGCTCCCACCTGGGCTAACGGGCAGGAGACCCAGCCTCTGACTCACGGAGAAGAATTCGGTGGAGCTAGCCCTGCTTCCAGGCTTTGCCATGCCAGCTCCCCGCCTCCCCCTCCTCCTCCACCAGGAGGCCCTCCCTCAAGCTCTGCTCTCCACGAAGCCCTCTTTGGCCTTGCTGACTCCTTCCTGGCCTGGACCCCTGAGACCTTTGCTGTCTGCCCCCTTCCTTGTGCTGTTGGTTAGCTTTGTGACTCTACATCCTGTCGCTTCATCCCGCTACCTACATCCTGAGCTGCCACAGTGAGCGGTAGGAAAAAACAAAGCACTTTAAAAATGCTGATGACTCCCCAGCAAGCCTGGCCTTGGTTTCCGAATCTGTAAAACCGGAATAATTACCACCAGCCCCTCTTACACATACTGCCTTGAAGATCATTGTAAAAAGTCTGGATTAAAAACTATTTATGAATACTCAGAAAGAATAGAATATTCGGGGAATTATTAATTTTTAAATTTAAAAAAATATTTTTTAAAATATAGTTTATTGATTTTTTACAGAGAGGAAGAGAGAGGGATAGAGCAGCGTTTTTCAACCGCTGTTCCGCGGCACACTAGTGTGCCGCGAGATGTTGCCTGGTGTGCCGTAGGTGCAGACAAGACAAGAATTTTATAATTTTTCACTATTTTGTTTACTTAATATTTCATAATAAAGTAATTATAAAATACTTTCTTTGTGTTTATTTGATTCCTATTCAAGAGAATTACTTTATATATAGTCAATATAGGCACAGAGTTAAATTTTTTAACATTTTCTAATGGTGGTGTGCCTCGTGATTTTTTTCATGAAACAAGTTTGCCTTTGCCCAAAAAAGGTTGAAAAACACTGGGATAGAGAGTTAGAAACATCAATGAGAGAGAATCATTAATCAGCTTCCTCTTGCACACCCCCCACTGGGGATGTGCCCACAACCAAGGTACATGCCCTTGACCGGAATCGAACTTGGGACCCCTCAATCCGCAGGCTGACGCTCTATCCAGTGAGCCAAACCGGTTTCAACCAGGGAATTACTAAGAGCCACCCATTTTACTGATGGGCAGCTGATTTTACGGATGGGACAGAAATGGGCTCTGATTCCAGCACTGGCATCCGGGAGCTGATGACGGCCAGCTCCCTCCTCCCTCCGGCCCTGAGCCGGGCGGGGCCGGGCTCCCCTCTGCTCTCAGCTCACCTTCTCCGTCTTGCGGGCCAGGATGACCAGGCCTCGGATGGACAGCACCTTCATGATAGGGTTGTGGTGGTTCAGGCCTTCCGCCATCCGCCCCAAAGTGTACTCCTCGGGGATCCGCCGCACCTGTTCCATCTGGAAGAGCTGAGGGAGGCGGCCATTACTCCCCATGTGCCCGCGCACTGAGAACCCCCCGAGAGCAGGGCAGAGACAAATGTGTGCTGCGTCTCCAACCTGGTGCCTGGTGCACAGACATGCCTGGGGCACTGGGGTGGCGGGGGGGAGGTTGAGCAGAGTGGAATGGGTAAAGGAGTGGAGAGGGGGTAAGAAGGGAGGGAAGAGGAGCTCATGGTATTAAAGAGAAATCACCCTCACACAAAAACCATACGTGTGCAGCACAGTCTGCACAGGAGGAAAGACCAGCAATGTGGCCTGAGGCCTAGCCTGGGGGAGGCCTGGGAGCCGCGCCCGCGGGCACCCAGGGCCCGGCTGGTACCTCCACGAAGAAGGCGGTGGCGGTGATCTTGTGCTTCTCATCGCCTCTCTCCAGAAGCGGGATGAGCAGGTAGAGGATACGGCACCGCTCCTGGCAGGAGTACTGCACCATGGCCCTGGGGTTGGGGGGCAGAGGGGCAGTCCCTCAGGCTCTCCAGCCCCTGGGAGGCCGGCTGCCGGGGTCTGGTCATGACCCTTGAAACTATGGCCAAGACCAAGGTCACCTGGGTTCTGTGCTCCCCAGATATCCCACCTGGACAGCATCTCAGAGGCCATCTAGGCTAACTGCTTTGTTTTCCAGGTGGGGAAACTGAGGCTTCGAGTGGGAAAGTGACTTGCCCAACAGCACAGGGCAAATTAGTAAGACCCACAGGCCCAGGCCCAGGCCAGGAGGAGGAGCCAGCAGGAGAGGGTGGGAGGATCGCCCCCTGAGCCCCAGGCAGCAGCCTGAAGCATGCCCACGTGGCTGCGTTGGATCCTCACCACGAAGCTTCGAGGCGGATTACCATCACATCCCCGTTTTCACCCATAAGGAGACAGAGGCTCAGGGTCGCAGCCTGGGAAATGGCAGGGCTGGATCCCCAACCCAGGGCTCTCCACTCCAGCTGTCTTGCTTATTGTACCAAGTCAGCGGTTCTCAAAGTGGGGCCCCTGGATCAGCAGTATCAGCCTCCCTGGAAATGCACATTCTCGGGCCTCACCCCAAATGGACTGAATCAGAAACTCTGGGGGTGGGGCCCAGTACTCTGTGTTTCAAGCAATCCCAAGTCCGAGGACCACTGCTCTACGTTCTGTTCACCAGTGAGTCAGAGAATGTGGCCGCTGCAGCGTCTGGGTTCAAATCCTGGCCCCACCACTAGCTGTGTGACTTGAGCGGGTCACTTAGCTTCTCTGTGACTCGGTTTCCTCCTGGGTAACACTGGGATGATAATAGTGCTATTTCATCGGCCACGGTGAGAATTAAAGGGAATGAACCACATACACACAGCCCTTTGCATGTGGACTTGAGCATAGTAAGTGCTCGATAAATGTGTTGTGTCCTGAGACCCAGGGAGAGGACCGTCCTGGGCACTAGGTGCAGGGCTGAGGGGCGGGCTGTTCCCACAGGGCTCACACCATTGACATCCAGGGGCCTCTGCTGACCCCAGGGGAGCGGTGTGTGGTGGCGGGGAGGAGCCCAGGTCTGGGACAGCAGGGTTTCCCAGCTCTGCCACTTCCTGGCTGTGTGACTGGGTACATACCTGTCCCTCTGGCACCCTCCTCTGCATCAGTCATTTCTGCCCCACCAGTCCGCAGGTCAGTGAAAGCTCACTGTGTTGAGCTCCTACCATATGTCAGGTGCCATTCCAAGTCCTTTATTTAACCACCCTCCCCCCCAGATCTTGGTGTGGGTCCTGTTACTATTTCCATACTAATGAAGGGAAACGGAGACAGAGAGAAGTGCCTTGCCCGGGTCACAGCTGGGAATGGCACGGGGGGTTCAGACGCAGGCAAACCAACTCCAAGGCCACACTCGGAACTACTTGGCGGCCCCGTCCTTTCTGCCTGCGTGTGGGAAGGAATCATAATGCAGCGAGACACGGGCTTCATAAACCTCTCGGTGCTCTGCGATGCCCGGCACTGTGGCAGCCACGCTGCCTCCGCAGAGCGGGTGCCGTCCCTCACATACGTGTCGTCTACCCGCAGGCAGACGAGGCCTCCTGGTTTCAGAGAAGAGGCGGTGGGCTGAGGGGTTGCAAGCCCATGTCTGTCTGTCTGTCTGTCTGTCTGTCTGTCTGTCTGAAGCAGCCGCGGTCTCGCCCCTCCCTCGACCCCTGCCCGGCCCGGGCCTCACCTGGCCAGCAGGGACACGCCGCGGTGGTGGTTCTCCGCCTGCCCCAGGAGCTCCCAGCCGCCCTGCTCATCCAGAAAGGTGGCCTCGTATGAGCAGCCCATCTTCAGCAGCAGGGTTTTCACCACTCTGATCACCCAGCTGCCGAGACAAGGGGGCTGAGACCTCCTGGCGCCCCGCTCCCAGCACGCCGGGCCTCCCTCCGCCCGGGCCCTTCCCCGGGCAGCTCCCATGTTCGCCAGGATCTTCTCTCTGCCGCGGCACTTGTTGGCTAGTGTGCCCAGGGCACCCACAAAGGATCGTTAGCTGTGAGAGCAAGAGGAAACAGAAGCAGTTTCCCTCCCTCTGAGCTGGTGCTTCCCCCTCCCTTTCCCGGGGGCCCTTTCAGGGGGAGGAGAGGTGGGAGCTGGGGCTCCCTGCCTCCCGGCCCTGCCTCATGCTCGGTCGCCACCCCTATCGAGCCCATGGCAGGGTAGTGCTCTGCGGGACAGTCCTGTCCGCTCCTTGGGACACAGTCTCCTGTCCACCCCGAGTCCTTCATCTGATTGGGACACTTAGGTGGTGAGTCCCAAACCAAGACGCACAACCAGACCTGGGGAGCTTGTACAACCTGCGGGCTGACCAGGCTGGGCCCAGCCTCTGTGCCTTTGAAGCCCCTGGGTGAGCTTGGAGGGCACTGCCTGGGAGTCGTCCTACTGTGCGCCCAGCACAGCACTGGGTGCTCACAGATATATAGTGCATATATGTGTATATGTATTCATATGTGTATGTGTGTGTGTGTGTGTGTGTGTTTGTATAGATATGTGTATATGTATGGATATATCAATATATGGACATATACACATTTACATGTGTGTATAACCCTTTATTAAAATAAAAAAATGACAATGTGTGGAATAAAGTTTACATTTAAGCAGTGTTCGCTGAAAACCCAAACCCTTGCTTTAAGAGTTTAAGACATGCCCTGGCTGGTTTGGTCAGTGGTTAGAGCGTCAGCCCATGGAACGAAGGGTCACGGGTTGGATTGCTGGTCAAGGGCATGTACCTTGGTTGCAGTTCTCCAGCCCAGGTCAGGGCAGGTTTCAGGAGGCAACCTATCCCTGGGTCTCTCTCACATCATTGACGTTTCTCTCACTCTCTGCCCCTCCTCCCTCCCTTTCATTCTCTCCAGAAATCAATGGACAAGATATCCTCTGGTGAGGATTATAAAAAAGAGAGGCATGTATCTTGGTTGCGAGCACATCCCCAGTAGGGGGTGTGCAGGAGGCAGCTGATTGATGTTTCTCTCTCATCCATGTTTCTACCTCTCTATCCCTCCCCCTTCCTCTCTGTAAAAAGTCAATAAAATTTTTAAAAATAAAATAAAATCCGACGGTTGGGTCTTGGATACAAACCTAATACATATAATACCCCTGGGAGAGAGGAGGATGGCAGGGTGAGCCCCGGAAGAGGGCCGGTTCTCCTGGGGCCCAGCCCTGAGCAGAGTGTGACACACAGACAGGTGCTTTCACCAAAGTGTGCTTCTTTTTCCCTTCTCACCCCACAGCTAATCCCCACCGATCGGCGCCCTAAAGACCTTCACAAGGGCCCTGGCTGCGCGGCCCTCCCCGGGCCAGAGACGGTGGGAGCATACCGCACGGGCTCGATGACGGAGGGCTGTGCGTCCTTCTTGGCGGCCTTGCGGACAGGCTGGGAGAGCGGGCGGTGAGGCAGGTTGAGGCCGATGTGGTAATGGACCTGAATGAGCAGGGCCAGCAGCAGCTGGGGGTAGAGGCGCCTCACGCGGCCCAGGCAGCTGTTCACCGACAGGAGCTCGCACAGGCCGCTGGCTGCCTGAGGGCAGAGGGGAGGCTGGTGGGACCTCGGCATCGGCAGGGGATGCCTGCTTCTCTAGGTCACACTGGATCTTTGCTCTCCTGGGGCCCAGCCTGGGGAACCCAGATCCCCTCCATGCCCCAGCCGGCTCCCGGCTCTCTGGGTGAGCCCTGACCCAGAGCAACAACAAAAGCCTGCGGCTTAACCTTCACACCCCTGGAAGCTCCTGGGGGAGGGATCCCACCCCATCTCTGGGGAGGTGGAGTGTCAATGGCTCAAAGGCTCGCACTGTGTCAGTGAGGAGACAAGCTAGATGGGGGACGGGACCTGCCCAAGGTCACCCCTTGCAGGCAGAGCTGGGTCTTGAGCCCAGGGTCTGAGGAAAGGCTGTAGCTCCCATGCCTCTTCCTCTTTGTAACACAGGCCCCAGACCGCAAGGGGCACCAGCTGACCCTTTCCTTTGGGCCATTAAACTGCCCCACTGCCTCCCCATCCAGCCAGCAGCCAAAACAAACCCCAGCCTTGAGCAGAGCCGGGGAGGACCAGTCCTGGACTCTCTCACCCCAAACCCCAAGCCTCGCCCTCCTGCCCCCACACCAGCCTTCCCAAGTCCCAGAAACTGGGCTGTGTTGGCGTTTGGCCCACCACATTCCCAAGGACCCAATTTGCACTCACCTCCCAACTTCACCTACCAGTCCTCCCTGGTCCTGGCCTGGGCCCACCCCTCTCACTCAGTCCCTCCCCTCACAGTGGGCCCACCCCTCACACTCTGCCCACCAGTCCTCTCTAACTTGCAGGAGGGGAGAGGGGTGGCCGGTGATGGGCTGGGGTCCGAGACCTGATGGCTCATTCTGGTCCCACCACACCTGCCCTCTCCGGGCCTCAGATTCACGCTACATAAAGCCAGGTTGTGGTCCTCTTCCAGCCAGCTCACAGGTGCGGTGGGAATTGGATGGAGGAGAAGGGAGAACGCTTTCTAAAGAAATGGTTGAAATCTGTGCCACCAAAACCCATGGCTTGTTCCCATGGAAATGACATAACCTGGGCTGGATGAGAACAATGAGTGGCACTCATTTGTCATCCGCAGCTTAAGAAACCCCTTCACATACACTGCCTCCTCTTCTTAACAGGGGAGACAGGCAGGCAGGAGTTATTACTACCCACTCTACAGACGTAAATATGAAGGATGAAGAGGGGGAAGTGACCGACCAAGGTCAGACAGACAGGCAGTGGCAGAGCTAAGACGAGCCTCCTGGACTCAAAGCCTTTAGCCTTTTCGGCAGCCCGAAAACCAATGAGTGTGTTTAAACAAAACAGCCTGTGGTGTAGAGAAAAGTGGCTAGTGATGTGCCTCATGAGGGGCTCTGCTCTTGGCTTAATCTTGCTCAAATGGTTTACCAATGCCACAATATAAAAATTAGTCCAGCCCGGCCGATGTGGCTCAGGGTTGAACATCGACCCATACACCAACCTGTCACCAGTTGGATTCCTGGTCAGGGCACATGCGAGGGGGCTAGCAGGAAGCAGACAGTTGATGTTTCTATCTTTCTCTCCCTCTCCCTTCCTCTCTCTCTCAAAAAATCAATTAAGATATATATGTGTGTGTGTGAGTGTGTGTGTGTGTGTGTGTGTGTGTATAAATATATATATATATATATATATATATATATATATATATAATTTTTTTTAATTAGTCCAGGCTATCTCTACCATGCTGGTTGAACAAGAAGACAAGAAGCAGGAATGACCGACTAAAGAACAGACAAACACACACTGACGGGAGGAGGAGTGGATAAACGCCCAGGGCAGGGAAGGCACGGGTGCTGGTGCTTGTTCACAGAACTCAGTGCTGGGGGAAAGGCAGAGAGGCCAGGGGTGAAGCCCGGGGTTGGAGGTCAGAGATCTGGGTGTGAGTCCTGGCACCACTGCTCCCGGCTCTGTGACCTTGTGCTGCTGGGTGGGAGCATCTTCCTCTGTAAAGGACAGTGCCACCCACTCCTCCCTTCCCCACATCTTTGTTTGCTTTCCTCCATCAGAATGTCTTGCTCTCGGCTGTATCCCCAGAGCTTATGAGAGTGCATGGCACATAGTAGGTGCTCAATAACTATTTGTTGAATACATCAGTTCAAAAATGTCTAATGTCTACTGTGTGCCAGGTATATGTGAGACATTGGAGATATCATGGTGAGCAAAACAGGCTCACAGGTTAATCCAACGACTGTCAAATCACAACTGGGGTAAATCCTCCCAAGATAAAGTATGTGATACAAAGTATAATAGGCACAGGTTTTATCTTGTCAGGGAGAGCGGGGAGGGCTGCCCTGAGGAGGTGATGCTTGCGTTGAGAGCTGAGGGAATGAATAAAGTTAGCGTGGTGGAGAGTAGGTTAGGCAGAGGAAACATGTGCCGAGGCCCTGTGACAGGAGACAGCAGAGCATGTATGTCATTCTGGTCAGGACCAGTGAGGCTGGAACAAGCAGGAGGAGCACAGCGTGTGGTGAGGCGTAAGGGGCGGGGCCTGCAGCATGGGTGGGAGCTCCGTGTTACTCTCCAGGCAATGGGAAGCCATGGAGGAGGCTGAGAAGAGCAGATGCGCATTTATCGTAGGGGTGTCGAACTCAATCAGAGAAGGGGCCAAAATCTAAAATCCAGCCTAAATCGCGGGCCAAATGGTTTACTGAACAGTCATAAACTGACAATGTCATAAACTGACAGCGGAGTGCAGTGATGACAGCGCGGTGCGGGCCACATTGCAAGGCCTGGCGGGCTGGATTTGGCCCGCGGGCCTTGTGTTTGACACATGTGTTAATCAGAGGTTCTTTGGCTGCAGTACAGATTGTGGGGGCAGGGGCGGGAGCAGGGAGTGGGCAGGGGTGTTCCCCAGCTGCCTGAGGCCAGGCAGCAGTGATAGAGGCGGAGAGAAGCTTTTTCCTTCCTGCGGACGAGCCCCTTCCCTCTGTGTTCCCAGGGCTGAGCGCTGAGCCTGGCAGCAAGAAGAGTGTTGCGGAATGAAGAAATGAGTTATTTAGTCTTTGCGTTTATAGATGCAGAGACGGAGCCTCAGGGAGGTCCAGCGACCTGCTCAGGCCACACAACAGTAGCATAGCAACGCCGGTTCCCAGACGCAGGTCTATCATCCCCGGGCATTTCCTGTTCACTACCCCCGGGGTGCTGATGGCACTGTGAGTGGCACTGCCATTGTCATCAGCGGGTCATAATCAAGAGCCCGGAGGCAGAGGCTTGCCCAAGGCCACACAACTAGCTGCCAGCAGAGCAGGACACAGGAAGCAGTGGTAAGCCCTGCAGGGGTGGGAGGGGCAGGGGCAGGGGCAGCAGGCCAGTCTCACCGCTAGGGGCATGATGGAGGCCCTGCCCTTCCTGGTGACAGGCTTCTCCTTCAGGCTGGTCAGGATCAGGTCCAGGAGTTCTCCGACATCACAGCTGGGCTTGCCCAGGATCAGCTGCCTCCACATCTCTGCTCCATTGCTGGGGGGTCAGGGGTGGGAAATTTAGTGCGGACCAGGGCAGGGCTCCCACCCGGCCTTCCAATGGTATCCATAGGCACGCCAGGCAATGTCTGGAACGATCCAGAAAACACTCCCTGTGAAGCAGGGGCTCATAGCGATAGAAAACCCAGTTTCCTAGATATTTCCTTCACATGCAACTTATTACGCCAGCACATATTGAGCCTCTGCCAGGCATGAAGCACATTTCTGGGGCTACAGGTGTGAACAAGATATTAAACCATTCAACGTCACTGGATTCTCACAGTGGCCTCAGGGTGGGTTGCTATTCCCATTCACAGAAGCAGAGTTGAGGCTCAGAGAGGTGGACTCGCCGGCCCAAGACTACCCAGCAAAGGAGCTGTATTGTCATGAAGTGACCAGGTGTGATGTCTCCAAAGCCTATGGGGCCTGGAGCCTGCATTTGCCACATCAGGAGCCCCCACTCCTGTCCCTCAGGAGGCAGTCCACCAGGCAGGGGGAGGCCTCTGTGCAGGCGGCACCAGCCTGCGGACATGCCCATCCTGAGGATTGGAAAGCTTGGAGAGACCAGTGCTTCTGAGTGAGGTTGAAGCTTCCATTAACTTTCCAGCTCTGTTCCCCTGGAAACCTGATAAACACAGGATGTCAACTATGTTGCTAGGCACCGTTGCTTATGGTAAAAATGACCCCATTGGTAAATTGCATTTGGGCTGGGAGGAGCTGTACATTAACTGTAAGAACCGATGCATTGAGCCTCCTGGCGTGCAGGGACTCTTGTGCCTGGATTTGTCCCTGGAAGCAAGGTCTATGAGTTATTTGTTGTAAGAAATACTAGTTCCTGTGAGGCCAGAGACATGTAAGCCGGGGCAGCTCCTGCACCTTTCACCCGAGAGGCCCGGGAGACCAACCCTTGGACCCAAGGCCAAGAGGAAAGGGAGGAAAGTGAAGCATCGGGGTCACAACATTTAAGGAGTCCCTCCTTCTCGGGCTCACACAAGTGCAGGCCTGGCACCCGAGAGCAAGGGCCTCCTTAAAAGTTGTTCCAGCTTTCTGGTGGCCTCATGGGCTGCTGCCTGGTTTCCTGCAAAGAGGAGTCCCTGACACTGCCCCTCCGAGTTGGATATTCTGAGCGACACTAAGCCAAGTGTGGCCCCTGTAGGCCTCGTGAGTCCGAATGTGTAGTGGCTCCAAGAAGACGACCCTCTGGTGGGCAGTGAGAGGGCACTCTTCTCGCAGGGGGGAGACCTGTGTCACGCAGCCAGCACCACCGGTGCCTTTGGTTTCTATGAATGACGCCAACTCTTACTTAGAAGCACGTCCCATTTGCATAGCTCCGCACTCTTCTTTTACATTCATTCTCAACCAAACATGGTAAGATGTGGGCCACTGTGGGGAGCCACCCACTGTCCTCTGATTGAGACATTGGTAGCTGAAGCAACTTCCACCTGTCAATCTTATGTAAGTCCTTGCTGATTGGCTATTGCTGGCTATGGGTGAATCCCAAACTTTAATAAAAGGGATAGCAAGGCCGGAGTGATGTGTAGTCTTCCCCCTAGAGGTGGGATGCTGCCTGGCTCCCAATATCACCAAATTTTTATTTTTCTAGTCTCTTTTCATTTGTGTGCAGCCTCCTCCAGAGCCCAAACCCTGAACCTGAACCCTGAACCACTTGGGATATGAAAGGGGTTCCCACAGGCTGCCCACTTTCTGCCTTGCTTTAGCCCTTCCAAGGTGTGGGGCATTTCCTGGGCTGAGCGGCTGGAGCAGTCTGACTGGTGTCTGCTGCCTACAAGCTCACATTTGGCCCCAGTCCTCTCTGCCCATCAGGCCACCTGCTCCCTGGGGGCGGAGAGCCTGGACCATCCTGCACAGGCCCGGGACCCTGCAGGGACTCAGCACAGCTGGCTGCATTACTTGTCATGACAGCTCGCCTGAAATGGGAATGCAGGGGTTACTCCTCCTTTTGCCTGTGGGGAAAATTAAGCCCAGAGAGGACATCAGGGTACCAAGATCGCACAGCGGCTAGAGGATGAGTCAGGACAGTCTCCCAGGCTTTCTTTCTGTGGCGTCATTACAGAGCTCTGGGCTCGGAGCTGGTCAGATCTGAGTTTAGGTCCTCATTCTGATGCTGGCTCAGAGACTTCCTGGCTGGCTGGCATGGCTAGGTGGTTGAGCATCGACCTATGGTTCGATTCCCAGTGGGGGCATGTGACTGGTTTATGGGCTTATTCTCTCTCTCTCTCTCTCTCTCTCTCAACCCCCCCCCCTTTCTTTTCTGAAATCTATAAAAATAAAAGACTTCCCCTGAACCTCAGTCTCCTGGTCTGTAGGATGGGGTTACTGCACTATGAATGCTGAGCACCGTCAGCTAGCAGTGCTTGGGAAGTGCTTACTGGTTGTCATAGCAGCACAGTCACAGGAGAGGGGGCATCGGGAAGGGCAAGGGGCTCCTCTGGGTAGAAGGAGGGTCCCAGACGGAGGGGCGGGGAGGGGAAAGCTGCTTTGACCCTCGGAGATGTGGTGGCTGACAAGCCCCCCTGACTGGGTACCTGTCCAGCGGGAGGGGGCACATGAGCAGAGCCACGACGACCTCGGTCATGAACGAGCTGGCCAGGAGGGAGATGGGCAGCAGGGCCACCTCGCGGGCCCGGGGCTCCTGGATGCGGCTCAGCTGCAGGTAGATGGCCTGCATGATCTCCGGGATCTGGAGCACAGCGGCGGGCGCGTGAGCAGGCCGAGGCCCGTGGGAAGCAAAGGGAGGCGTGGGGGCAGGGGGGTGGAGGAGGAGAGGAGCGGCAGGACGGAGTGACAGGGGAGAGGGGCACACAGAGAGGAATGGGGAGGGCAGATGCCTGCTCCTTCCCTGGAAGTGAGCCCCTTTGTCTTCACTGCCCACCCCCACCCCACACCGCACGGGTGAGTTTTTTCTCGCCCCACGTTGGGAGCACCTAGAACTCAGCCACCACCACCCGCTCTCTGCCTGAGGGCCCTGTGGGGTCTCCCCGCCCAGCCCCTGCTCCCAGGGCCTTACCACCTCCAGAGCCCTGTGCCGGTACCACTCCAGCACGGAGCTGAGCGTCACCTCCGAGGCCAGCTGCATCATCTCTCCCGAGTCTCTGCTCTGAGCCTCCACGTCCAAGCTGCCCGTCAGCCCTTCCAGGGCGGCTAGCAGCAGGTCCTTGACCTGCTGGGGCCCCAGGAAGTCCCCGAACTCCTGAAACAAAGGCACAGAGATGCAGGCACACCTGGACAGCCCCAATGAGCTGTACGCAGCTGCATAAATGCACCAGACAGGCAGAGGTCAGCAGGGAGGAGCTGCAACACAGGGGCGACGTGACCCGTATGCTGTGGCACAGGCCAGAGCGGGTAGGGCACTCAGCGTGGCCCACGTGGTCGGGGCAGGCTTTCTGGAAAGGGGGCTTGAACCTGGAAAGACGGGAGGGGTGGGGAAGGCCTTGGGCATGGGCGCTGCCCTTCTCCCTCCTCCCCGGTAGGGCCCGGACAGGGGGCAGCCAGCAGTACCGCGATGACACGCAGGATGTTCTGGCACGGGCTGTCAGGGTTGTAGGGCCCCAGGAACCGCCGGTTGCTCTCATACAGCTCCTTCTTGTTGGTGTCCCTCTTATCTCTGGCCCCTACAGGAAGGGGGCCTTCTCAGCGGGGCCCGGCCACCACGCCTTTAAAACATCATGTTAAACATAGACAGAGGCAGTGCATGCATCACAGGCACCAGCGTAATGCATTTTCAGATGCTCAGCCCAGCCCCGGAGCTGGGCCTAGACCGAGAAACAGAACACAATTGGCCGGGACCGGTTTGGCTCAGTGGTTAGAGCGTCGGACTGCAGACTGAAAGGTCCCGGGTTCGATTCCGGGCAAGGGCATGTACCTTGGTTGCGGGCACATCCCCAGTAGGGGGTGTGCAGGAGGCAGCTGATGGATGATTCTCTCTCATCGATGTTTCTAACTCTCTATCCCTCTCTCTTCCTCTCTGTAAAAAAATCAATAAGATATATATATTTTTAAAAAGAACATGATCGGCACCCAAAAGCCCCTCTGGTGCCCTTTCTGGTCCGCTCTCCCCTCGGCACGCGGGAACCACGGCTGTGCCTTCGCCCACAGATTGGACATTCTTGCTGTTGGACTTCTGTGCATGGGCTCATATGCTATCCTTGATGTCTGCCTTTCACGCAGCATCGTGTGGGCGGGACTCACGGCACCCCTGCTAGCAGCATTGCTTCATTTGTCTCAGCGCTGCCTAGTTCCCCATGGTATGGATACACTACAGTTCCACTTCTGAGGGACATTTGGGTTGTTTCTGGTAGATCCTCCCTTCCTCCAGTTAATGGACAGATGTAAACCCCACCTGCGGTCAGACATTCCTGAGCACTGACCCACCAATCAGCACCTGCCAAATACCCTAAGCCCCCAATTCCTAAGTCCCTAGGTCCCTAATCATAGGCCTTACATGAAACCACCAATCAGCGTGTGCTGAGTGCCCTAAGCCCCACCCCCTGTCCTCCCCTTAAAAAGGGCATGGACCCCGGCCTTTTCTCTCTCTCTCTCTCTCTCTCTCTCTCTCTCTCTCTCTCTCTCGAAGCAGCTGGCAGTGGTACTCTTCTCTTCAATAAAGCCTGTGTCCTGGCATCCCGGTCTCTGGCCTTCTCTATTTCATCTTTTAGTTTCCAGCTACCATGCATTGTGCTGCTGTGAACATTCCAGTATGTCTAGGCCGTGCCTTTTGGAGGATAAACGTGCACATTGTTAGGTGGGTGGCTGGGAGAGAAATCACTGTGTTGGGGCAGGCATAGGTCCCACGTCAGGGGATGCTGACAGTGCCCCACGGCGGGGACCGTGTGCTCCCACCCACAGAGCATGAGGGCTCCAGTGGCTTCAAGTCTCACCAGCATGTGTATTGCCTGTATGTTTCATTTTTGCCATCCTGGTGGGTGTGTGGCAATCGCCCTACCCCTGGCATTCCCAACCCCCCTTTCTGCCCTTCTTTTCTTTAGGATTTATCATCATCTAACTTACTATTGATAGATCCTCCCTTCCTCCAACTGATGGACGGATGTAAACTCCACCTGCAGCCAGACATTCCTGAGCACTGAACCACCAATCAGCACCTGCCAAATACCCTACACCCCCGATTCCTAAGTCCCTAGGTTCCTAATCATAGGCCTTACATGGAACCACCAATCAGTGTGTGCTGAGTGCCCTAAGCCCCGTCCCCTCTCTTTCCTTTCCTTAAAAGGTGCATGAACCCCGGCCCTCGCTCTCTTTCTCCGGAAGGCAGCGGGCAGTGGTACTCTTCTCTTCAATAAAGTTCTCCCTCAACCTGGCATCCCGGTCTCCGGCCCACTCTGTTTCATCTTTCAACTATCCGCACTACTTTTTTATTTTATTGTCTCCCGACAACAAGGAGGCAAGCTCAACAGGGAGGATTCGTTAATTCATTAATTTTAGATTTGTCTTCACTGCTGTGTCCCAGGGCCTAGAATAGTCCCAGGCACATGATGGCTCTGGTTTTTCTATTGAAGGAAGCACATTTCCGGTGCATGTTCTGAGCCCTTACTATGGCTTGGCCTGGGTCCTACCTGGATCCCCCAGCATAGGCAAGACATGGGCATAAGAAAGGTCCGTCAGGGTGGAGTGACCACATGGAGCAGGTGTGGGGGTTGTATGTAGAGGGAAGGAGCTTGAGACCTAGAATCAGGCAGACGCAGGTTCATGTCCTAGTTTGGCTGCTTCCTGCAGGGGGGAAGAGGCCTGGACAAACCACTTTGCTCCTGGAGAATTGAACAGAGTGGGTTTGGCCTCAGATTGCCAGATAAAATACAGGATGCCCCGTTAAATGTGAATTTCAGGTAAACAAATAATTTTTAGTGAAAGTATATCTCAACTATACATTCAATCCAAGTATTCATTGTTTATCTGAAACTCACAGCTAAGTGGGTGTCCTACCCTTGCATTTGCTAACTCTAGCCATGTGTACTAGCTTGGTCTGTGCTATTCCTGACCCTAAGGCTGATGATGAACATGACTTAGACCACATTCACCCATCACTCGGAAGGTCTGAGTGGTTCCTGGGCAGCAGGGGATGTCGCCCAGGGGCCAAATCTTTGTGTCCCAAACGCTAGAGATCAAGAAAAGCAAGGACGCCAGGCAGATCCCAACAGGCTAAACCAATCATCCTTGTAGGCATGGGGAGAACAAAACTATTTGACAAATGTCTATGTGTGGCACTAAGCTGGCACTCTTACATATATGATCTCGTTTGAGCTTTCAAAAATCTTGTGAGGTATATCCTATTGCACCCTTTTTTTACGGATGAGGAAATCTAGGCCTAGACAGTCACACAGCTAGGAAGGGCTGGAGCTGATCTTGTACCTCGGTTACTCCGCCTCTGGAGCCAGGGACGTTTAAACCGTGCGCCCAGGTCCCTTGGTTTGGAGCAATGTTGGGACTATGGCAAAAAGAAGGATGCAAGGAACAGGTGGTACTGTGCCATCGGGGCACCTGTGCCAGCCCATACCACCTCTCTAGCTCCCTGAGGTTGAATCCAGAGATATTCTCCACCAACAGGTTTCAACCACTCCCAATTCTAAGATAGAGTCTGTTTTCTGTTCATTCAGTGAATAGTCACAAAGCACCCATCATGTGCCGGCCCTTGGGGATTCAGTGGTGAACCAGACACAGCCTTGCCCTGCCCTCAATGGGGAAAGACAGGCCAGGAAACAAGATATTAGGGCTCTCATGCCTGAGTATCTATGGTGCCATGGGAATGTGAAAGCGAGTTGCCAATTAAACATGGGAGGATGAGGAAAAGCACAAAAACAGGTTTGTGTGCAGCCTTTGCCCCCTGGTCCTGCGGGGACTGTGTTTGTGCCTCTGCAGACCCCCTCAGGCCCTTGGCTGGTCTCCACGACCTCCCACCAGTGGCGAGTCCCTGGCCCAGTGCCTGCGCAGAAGCCTTGCTTCGGAGAGGCTCCAGGCTTACGTTTCTGGAGCTCCAGGATGGTGTAGAGGACGGCGATGCCATCCAGAGCCTCCCGGCCGATGTCCTCCTCAGGGTCCCCGATGCGAAGGATGAGTCTCCCCAGCAGAAGCCCCAGCGCAGGGAATCCCGAAGACATCTGTTTGCGTTGGAATCTTAGGGACGGAGTCTGATAGGTTCAATAATGCTATACAGCAAATGGTGAACGCAGCTGGAATACCTGTCCCTGAGGGCAGAGCCCTCGGAGGGTGGTCAGGGTCACCCGGGAATCTCTGGACAGATGCACAGGCACCCCCAGAGCTGGGAGGACTCTCCCCAGAAGTGGGCGCCACCCCCCGCCTCCCAGCGGACACTCACAAAGAAAGGCAGGGTGAGAAGCGTATGGTTCAACAAAGAGACATTGCTGTTCACGGCGCGTGCTCGTTCATGGGCCTTTCCCGAGTTCATCCAGGGCGCCAGGGGCTGTGAGGACAAGGGCAAGACCCAGAGCTACAGGCCAGCGGCCAGCCTCCACTGACCCGCTACTGGGGAGGGCAGAAAGACCACTCCCGCCCTAGCCTCAGTGGACAGAGCATCGGCCTGAGGACCAAAGGGTCCCAGGTTCGATTCCAGTCAAGGGCACGTACTGCAGTTGCAGACTCCTTTCGGCCCAGGCCCTGGTTGGGGCACGTGCAGGAGGCAACCAATTGATGTGTTTCTCTCACATTGATAGTTCTCTCTATTCCTCTCGCTCTAAAAATCAATGGAAAAATAACCTCAAGTGAGGATAAAAAAATTAAAAAAAGAAAAAGAAAAAGACCACTCCCCACAGTTCTCCTCTTCTTAAAGCTTAGGGACTCATGGGCTCAGAAGCTGAGAATGAGGCTGGCAGACCAATGAGGAGAGAGATGAAAGACGGAGAGACATGAGGATGAAAGAGAAAGATGGGCAATCATAGAGGCAGCAGCAGGAATATGAGAGATGGGAGCGGCTGCAGCAGGAGTATGAGAGATGGGGAGAGGGTGAAGGGCAGGAGTCTGGGATGGGCTGTAAAAGACAGGGAGGCAGAACATTGGCACAAGATGACAGCCGGAAGTCAAATCACTCCTTCTGGATCTAGGCCCCCACACACACACACACACACTCCCCCTCCTGAACCAATTCTGCTTCCTCCTCTCCTCCCTGTCCCCACACCTCCAAAATGCTCTTCAGCCCAGCAGGAGTGGGGTCCTCAACAAAGAGAGCGTTGAGCAGTGTCTGTAGGGCATCCACGGTCTGGCGGTAGAGTATCTGTGGACAGGAGGAGGACCAAGCCACGAGGAGGCCACTGAACAAGGACGACATGCAGACCCCAGCCCCGGGCAACCCCTGTGTGTGTTTGGGGGGGGGGGTACAGAGGGGGGGTAGAAAAGCTGCTCTCTGGTCCCTCCTCTGAGACTAACTTGATGTATGATATTGCACACATTCCTTCCCCTCCATGGGTTACAGTTTCCTTATCAACAAATTGATAATTAGCCGAAACCGGTTTGCCTCGTGGATAGAGCGTCGGCCTGCGGACAGAAAGGTCCCCGTTTCGATTCTGGTCAAGGGCATGTACCTTGGTTGTGGGCACATCCCCAGTAGGGGGTGTGCAAGAGGCAGCTGATCAATGACTCTCTCTCATCGATGTTTCTAACTCTCTATCCCTTTCTCTTCCTCTATGTAAAAAATCAATAAAAATATATTTAAAAAAAAAAAAAGAGTGCCCACTTTCACAACTCCTATTGAGCATAGTTCTGGAAGTATTAGACAAGGGAAAAAAAAGGTATCTGAATTAGAAAAGAACAAGTAAAATTATTAAAAACACACACACACACACACACACACACACACACACACACAGATTGATAATTATTATCCATCTACTCTTACCTTAAAGGGGGAGAAAGCAGAAACCCAACATTTACTGAGAATCTACTATAGGCCAGGTAAGCAACAAATAAGGGGTGGGTGGGAAAATGCTCTAGAGCTGTAAGATAAACTTTACCACTGTCTCTGATTCTTCTTTTAATTGCTAGTCCTAGACCTAAGTAGGTTTTCCAAGTCGTCTCTTCAGGGACCATCTAGTCTACCCTGCCCAGGCGGCTCCTCTGTCAGCCGCACCACAGCCCCGGAATTGTTTTAGTAAGTGCGTGCATTATACATGCACAAGGCTGAGCAGTGGATTCGAGCAGCGCTGGGAAGGCCCTCTCCCCCCTGTCTTCCCTTGTCCTGCCAAGTCACCGTGTCTGCCTCTCATGTTGTCATTGTTCCTGGTTACAACGCAACCACTAAGCAAACCTCATTCGACAACTTCCTCCTACTTCCTTCTCATCTGCCACCTATCACTGTGTAGTGCTGACCTCTGCTGGCTGGGGCTGGTAACACAAAGGGACTGCTCTCTTTTCCGCCTACCTGTCCAAACCCCCCAATTAGCCACCTGGAGCCCTCCTACTGCCACCTGGTCTGGCTCCCTCAGCTCTCTGCATTGTTTCCCAGAACGCTAGCCTGGCCCTCGGGGCTCCAGCCACACTGTGTCTCCCTTGCAGACACATGTTCTCTCTGTCCTCAGGCCTCTGCCTAGGCTGTTCCTTCTGCCTGGTGTGCCAGCCGCATTCCCTTTGGCTAATTAGCTCTTCTTTAGCCTCAGCTCCAGCACCATGACCCCTGACCCCCATCTAGGCCAGGTTCCCCCATTCTGGACTCTTATAGCACCAAGTACTTCTTTCTTGCAACATTTGCTGGTGCTGTAATTTTGCATTAATTGTAAGATTCCCTGATCATGTGTATCTCCCCCCTACCCTTGCCCCTGCTGAATCTCACCCCTGCACTTCAGGAGTAGGCCCTCGGTTAGTATTAGATGAACGAAAGGATGAATGAATGTGCCTTACCCTGAGCTGAAACACCTTTCCTTAACTTCCCCCACTGGCCCTACCTCCTGCCCTGAGCGTCACCTCTGCCCACGCCTCCTAGGACGGCCCTGCAGAGGCACAAAGAGGCTCGTGGGAATGAGCGCCTGGAGCTTCTACTTCTCCAGGCCTCAGCCCAGTCTTCTTCGTCGTGGCCCAGTCCTCAGCCCTCCTCCTCTCAAGTCTTTATTTTTATTTTTATTTTTTTTATTAAGGTATTTTTGTGTACATATCTTACCATTGCGCGCCCCCCCCCACCCCGCCCCACTCCCATACATGCCCTCTCTCCCCAGAGTTTTGCGTCCATTGGTTATGCTTATATGCATGCATACAAGTCCTTCTGTTCATCTCTTATTTCCCCCATATCTCCCCACCCTCCCCGCTGTAATTTGACAGTCTGTTTGTTGCTTTACTGTCTCTGTGTCTATCTTTTCTCCTCTCAACTCCTTCTGCCTCCTCTGGCCAGGCCAGCGTCTGCCCACATCCCTCTCATAGGGCAGGCAGGCAGGCAGGGCCAGGCCCAGAAGTGGACCGAACACTCCAGAGGAGGGGTTGATCCCTATTCATTCACCAAACATCCCTCTCAGGCCAAGAGAGGGTCAGCACACTGCCCGAGGCCCTGCCTTCAAACAGGAGGTGGACTTCCTCATCGCCTGGAACGTGCCTCACTCTGAGGGCCCTGGGCAGCCCACGGCCTGCTGGGGAGGGCCTGCTGGGGAGGGCCCTGCTCACCTGTATGCTCTCGGCCTTGGCCTCATCCTTCTCCTGCATGGCCTGCACAGAGGGCAGCGAGAACACACTCCGCACGCACGTGTTCACCAGCTCGGACCGCTCCCGAACACCCAGGGCCGGCTGGGTGTGGCTGGTGAGGAGTCAGAGAGCAAAGGCATGGAGGGTGGGAGGGGTCGGTGGCCAGAGGCTGGGGCTGGGAAGGCAGGGCTGGATGATGGAGGTGTAGGGCTGGGCCTGAGATTCAGACCCACAAAGGGTGAGATGAGGCTGGGGAGGAGGGACCGGGCAAGGGGAGAGGAGAAGACATGGGAGTGAGGTTGGGGCATGGCAGAGAGGCCCCAAAAGAGAGAGGCAGAGCCCATGGGAAGAAGGGCGTGGGGGATGGGGAGGGGTGTGGACACCTCAGCTGCGTCAGGGTCTCCATGGCCTGCTGGCGGACGGAGCTGGAGAGGGAATCCAGCGGCTCCTCCTGGATCTGTCTCTGGACCAGGGACTACAGTTAGGCCGATGAGGGGGCAGGCCGCTGAAGACCACAGGGCCGCGGCCACCCTGCTACAAGGAGCCGGCGGAGAGCCCCTCGCCTGGGCAGAGCTCCCTGCCTCCATTCCCATAGACCTCCCGTGAGGGGAGCCTGCTCACTTCCCTGAGCGCGCAGTTCAATGCCACCAAAAACACCTGCGCTCCAACCAGCTGCACCCAGAAATCCACTTAGCCACAAGCATGGGGGCTCAGCAAGACCTGTTTCTGACCGAAACCAGTTTGGCTCAGTGGATAGAGCGTCAGCCTGCGGACTGAAAGGTCCTCAGTTCAATTCCAGTCAAAGGCATGTACCTTGGTTGTGGGCACATCCCCAGTAGGGGGTGTGCAAGAGGCAGCTGATCAATGATTCTCTCTCATCAATGTTTCTAACTCTCTATCCCTCTCTTCCTCGGTAAAAAAAAATCAATAAAATATATATTTTTTAAGAGAGAGAGAGAGAGAGAGAGAGAGAGAGAGAGAGAGTCCTGTTTCTGAAGCCTCATTATGGGGAGGTGTATTTAAATCATGGACTGGCCCAAACCAAAAACACAGCGAAGGGCTCCCGAAAGAAATCCAGTTGAGTTCCTTTAGAAATGGTCTCCCTTGTGCTCGCTTCGGCAGCACATATACTAAAGAGATGGTCTGCCGAAACCAGTTTGGCTCAGTGGTAGAGCATCGGTCTGCGGACTGAGGGGTCCCAGGTTCGATTCCGGTCAGGGGCATGTAAGTTGGTTGTGGGCACATCCCCGGTGGGGGGTGTGCAGGAGGCAGCTGGTCGGTGTTTCTCTCTCATCGACGGTTCTGGCTCTCTATCTCTTTCCCTTCCTCTCTGTAAAAAATCAATAAAAATATATTTTTTTTAAAAAAGAGAGATGGTTGCTGAGACCGGTTTGGCTCAATGGATAGAGCGTCGGCTTGGGGACTGAAAGGTCCCGGGTTCGATTCCGGTCAAGGGCATGTACCTTGGTTGCAGGCATATCCCCAGTAGGGGGTGTGCAAGAGGCAGCTGGTCGATGACTCTCTCTCTCATCGATGTTTCTAACTCTCTATCTCTCTCCCTTCCTCTCTGTACAAAATCAATAAAATATATTTAAAAAAAAAAAAAAAAAGAGAGATGGTCTCACTTTTGATCTAGCACCGGCACACAGTAGGTGTGAAATTAATGCCGGTTAAACGAAGGTACCAAGGGCAAGGATGTTTTCTCTCTTTAAGAGGCCCAAAGCTAAATGCAATTTTGGAAACCTCCGTGGTTATCCCCACCCAGTCCGTTCTGTGGATAACTGAGAAGTGTTTGCATTTTGCAAAATGACCAGGAAATCGCCTGCCCACCAGAAGGAGTTGCTGGTATTAAATACTAACTGCTCCCGGGCATATCGTGTTTCCAGGGAACTAACCATTGGATGTGTCCTCCCAACAGGCAGTGACTCGAGTGTGATCGGGATGAGAAGAGGGAGGCTCAGAGAAGGGGAATGGCTTGCCTGAGCTCCCTCTAGACAGGCAGAGGGCAGCTAAAGGTGCAGCTGGGACTCAAGCCCACGTTCCTGCCTCCCCATCGGTCCCCTCACCACCTCAGCCCCCATCTCCTCAGCGGGTGGACTCCGGACTTCTGCTCCCTCCCCACCCCAATGCCACGGATCGGATGCGGCTCCCACACCATCATCTTCTTCATCATGGTCTTCTTCTCTCCTTCGCCTTCTGGCACATCCTGGCTCTTCTGGAGGGCGACGGCATTCTCGACCTCGGGGGCAGCAGAGGGCAAAGCCAGGGGGTGAGAGCCACACTGAGCCCAGCTTCCAGGGGCTGTCCCGTCCCTACCCCTGCCTTAGCCACCCGGCCTGTCCCTGCAGGCATGCCAGCCGCTCCTCCCCAGCTGCCAGCCCCTGGCATCGCTCCAGGGAAATGAGACACCACATGGGGGACTTCTGGGGGGCAGGGTGAGATTTGAGAAGGTGGCAGCAGGAGGGTGTGGATAATCCTTGAAGAACAGCATTTGGGGGAGGACAGATATGAGGAACTGCTTAACTCTCCCCCCTTACCAGTCAACTAAGGGAGCAGAGGTCGCAGCTGGGGGGACGGACAGGAAGGGTCCCATTATCTCAAGCTGAAATCTCACCGTGAGTAATACCTCTTTTTATAAAACATGCTTTTATTTATTTCAGAGAGTGAGAGAAACATCTGTGAGAGAGAAACATTCATCAACTGCCTCCTGCATGCCCCCTGCTGGAGCCTGCACCCCGGGCATGTGCCCTGACCAGGAACTCGTTGCTTCCAATGCGGCCTCCTGATGCATTAGATGATGCTCAACCAACTGAGCCACTCAGGGGCAGTAATACCTCGTAAGGGCCTCTGCTATCTACCCTCTTAAGGGCACGTCCTAGTCAGATTAAGGTATTCTGTTACCTGAGAGAGGGACTACATTAACCAATGTCCAATTAATCTATTCATTCTCCTTATCTTAAAGCAGAAGAAAGAAAACATGAGATAAAATAACTTCATATAATAAAAGGAAGCGAAGCAAAGCAACCAGATGGACAGTCTGGTGGGTTAAAGATCCCACAAGCTCTTTCCCACTCCTACCAACAGGACAGCTGGCCCTTGAATCTGGGTTCATCTCACCACTTGTTTGGACCAACAGAATGCTATGGAGGCGATGCTGTGCAGTTCCTGGCCTAACCCTTAAAGGAACCGGCAACTCTGGAACCCAGCTGCCATGGAGTGAGGACACCACGTGGAGAGAGACACTGGAACATGGGGTCATTTTGGATGTTCCAGCCCTGCAACCCCCCACCCCTCCGGTGATCTCAGTCTATACCATGCAGGGTGGAAGAACCACCTGCTAAGCCCAGTCAGATTTTAGAATCATGAGAAATTGGGCCCTTTCCATCCTTACTTCCCTGGCTGCCAGAGTGAACTTTTAAACCACTAAATTTTGGGGTGGTTTGTTTTACAGAGGTTGATAACTTCAACTGCAAGAATGAGAGATGGCTCATTCAGAATGAACGGTCAGGGAAGGCCTCTCAGAGGAGATAATATTTGAGCCGAGTTCTGAATGACAAGAGATAGCCATGTGCAGAACTAGAAGGAGGGTCTACCTGTCTCCCCAAACTAGAATGTCACTTCACTATTGAATCTCTGGTGCTTGAAACAGTGCCTAGCACATAGTAGGGACTCAGTTAAATGTGTTGAGTGGTTGCAGTAATAAACCCTTTCTGGGCAGGGACTGTGCTCAGGGCTGTGCATATATTATGTAATACTAGAGGCCCGGTGCATGGATTTGTGCACTGGTGGGTTCCCTTGGCCTGGCCTGCGGGGATTGGGTCAAAACCTGCTCTCTGACCTTCCCTGAGGGGTTCTGGTTTGCAAGAGGGCAGTTCTTGGGTGACACACCCTGGAATCAGGCTCCCTCCTCTCTGTTTCCAGATGCATCACCTGAGAACCACAGCTGCCAAGTCACTGCAGCTCTGCAGCTCCTGCGCTGAGCATCTGCCCCTTGGTGGTCAGTGCACGTCATAGCTACCGATTGGACAGTCAGCCTGTGAGACGGTTGCTTAGACTTTTAGATGCTTTCTCTGGCCTCCCGAGGCCTGTTGCATGGCCAAGACCTAGGTCCGGCCTGTGTCCAGCCTTTCTATCTCCTTTAGAGACTCTCACAATGCATTCAGTTGCTTAGAAATCTTATTGAGCACCTATGGTGTGCCAGACAGTGCCCTGGGAAAACAGATGTGAAGAAGACAGAAAGAAATCCCCGATTCCCAGGGGGAACATTATAGAGGGAGAGACTAACAAGAAAGAAGATGGAAAAGCAAAGCACACTTTGCGTAAGATGGTGATGAGCACATGGAGAAGAGAGGAGCCGGGGAGAAATAGGGGATGTTGGGGCTGGGGCTGGAGAGTGGGGGCTGGGGCAGGAAGGGGCATCCCAGGAAGTCCACTGCTGGTTGGGCAGGAAGCATACCAGAGTCATTTTGTTGCCATCCTCTCTCTCCCCTGGTCCGTTCACCAGGCATGAGGTGTCTTCGTCGAAGGCTCCTGCATGTCATAGAAGAGAAGAGGGTAGGAAGATACAGTGTACCGAGGGTGCCATAGTCCCATCTCTCCTCCCCACCTGGGCTTCTCCGATCCCAACTCCCCCAGCAGCCAGACTGAGCTCCCTTCCCTAAAACCTGTCGGTGGTACCTCATTTCACTGAGCATCCTTGTCAGGGCCCTGCCAGGTCAGCCTCCCTCCCTGTCCGGGCCCTGCCCCGCTGCTCTCCCCTCACTCCCCATGCTCTGGCCACACTGGCCACAGGCTCCCAGGCCCAGACACGCTTCCTGCCCAGGGCCTTTGCGCAGGCATCTTCCTCTGCCTGGGCCAACCCACTGCCTCACCCCCTCACCCAGGTCTCCTGCCTGCCTTTCAGGCCTAAGTTTGTCACTTCTCAAAGAGGCTCCCCTTGACCTCCAGGCTAACAGGGGACCCACTGCGACCCTCTTGTGCATCACTGTACTCTCTCTTTTCAATCATTATCACATTTTATAATTAAAACGATACCTGCTGTTTGGTCAGTCCCAGATTTCCTCCTCTTTCTCTTGGTGACAGACTTCCTGCCTCCCCTGTGGGACACCGCCCCCCCTCAAGTGCACAAATTTTGTGCCCTGGGCCTCTAGTATCCTATATAAAGGAAAACTCTGATAGATAAATTAGTAGCATTCCAATAAAAATGACAGCAAGATTTTTTGAGGACCTAGACTTAGACAAAAATACTCTAAAATGTATATGGAAGAATGAGAGCTTACTAACAGACTTCAGGGCACAGTTTGGATGCTGTTGTCCTCAGAATAGTTTTGAAAACTTTTTAAAAAAATATATATTTTATTGATTTTTCACAGAGAGGAAGAGAGAGGGATAGAGAGTCAGAAACATCGATGAGAGAGAATCATCGATCAGCTGCCTCTTGCACACCCCCTACTGGGGATGCGCCTGCAACCAAGGTACATGCCCCTGACCGGAATCGAACCCGGGACCTTTCAGTCCCCAGGTCAACGCTCTATCCACTGAGCCAAACCGGTCCCAGCAGTTTTGAAAACTTTTAAGAGGCATTCTTACCCTACCAGATATGAATGCATATTTACAAAGCCATGGTCATTTTCTTTTTTCATTGCAATATGGTATTGGTCCATGAACAAACAAAAATATTTGATATAACCAAAAGTGGTTTGGCTCGGTGGATAGAGCCTGCAGACTGAAGGGTCCCAGGTTCGATTCCTGTCAAGGGCATGTGCCTTGGTTGCGGGCACATCCCCAGTAGGGGATGTGGAAGAGGCAGCTGATCGATGATTCTCTCTCATTGATGTTTCTAACTCTCTATCCCTCTCTCTTCCTCTCTGTAAAAAGTCAATAAAATATAACTTAAAAAAACAACAACAAAAAACATTCTCAACCAAAAGTTAATAGAGGGATATTTAAATATATATATTTGATATAAATAAATGAGAGAAAAAATATAAATAAATGAGAGAAAAATCTTTACATCATCAAAAACTGCCAGGAGATTAATTTACAGAACACCCGCATGTCAGAGTGATCGCAGGTTCCAGGTAGAACCCCAAGGCTTTGCTCAGGGAGGAGCCTCAAAACTCAATAGAGTTGAGCTGAGCCTGCCTGCTCCCTTGGTCAAATGTTGATGAACAAAGAAAAGTGAAAAATATTGACCCGAACAGCCAGGTCTGAAATTGATCAAGAAAGAAAGAGGCATACATTTGGAAAGGAAGGTAAAGTTAGTCGACTTGTAATTTGGATATAATACAAGTATTGTCCTGTGGAGATGAGTAAAGTTGAGGGAACTGAACTTCAGAGAGACTGAGTAGCCTGTCCCAAGTCACCCAACCAGCGGAGGCTGAGCACCAGTCTCCTGGGAATAATGAATGTGTTGCATGTTACCCACTAAATGCTCTCCCCTTCCCCTCCGTCTCCCCCGTCCCCGCCCCACAAGGTTCTCCCGGGACAGTGCCTCCTCTCGGGGTGTCACCCTGGCCGTACTCACGCTCAGGGGCGGGGTGGAAGGCTGCGGTGCCCCTGTCTGCGGTGTTGCAGGTGGGGAACACCCGGGGGAACCGGCTCATCTCCGAGTTGGCCATCTCGCTCCAGCTTTGCCTTTCCTCCAGGGGCATGGTGTGGACGGTGTTGTCCTCCGAATCCTCCTGCTGGCTGCTCAGGGTCAGGGTGGACGTGTCGCTGAAGATGAGGCTGGAGCTCAGGCTCAGAGTCTCCTTGGAGCCCATTATCAGGGTCATGCACGAGTTTGGAGAGACGGCCGAGTGGGGCCTGTGGGTGCTGGAGCGCAGGCTGATGTCATCCTGGAAGCCAGGAATCAGGGTCAAGCAGGAGGCCTGCGTGATGGTCATGTTCAAGTCAGACCTGGAATTGCTATTTAAAGCCACGTTGATGTTTGTCTTGGAACTCGTGCTCCAGGTGGCACCAAAGGCTCCTTTTGAAACAGTCCCCGCGATGTCCTGAGAAACCCAAGAGACGGTCTCGTTGGTGCCGGGGCTTCGGTTCCCACAGGAACCGGGAGCCCCTTTCAGGTCCAGCTTGGAGACGGTCTTGGAGCCCACGCTGAGCCGGTGATTGGAGGGGGACTCCACAGAGCCTGAGGCTGGGATAAGGAGCGCTTTGGAGCATGGCCTGGAGAGGCAGTGGCCCAGAACGATGGTTTCTCTGGAAAAGGTCCTTAAAAATGGGTTGGATTCAGACCCGGAAGGATTGGCGTTATTCTGACCCAACTCAAAAGGCTTGCTTGAGTTGGGCTTGAGGGCCTCCTCAGGGTTCAGCCCAGGGTGGTTGTCAGAGCTCAGACCCTGGGCCTCGGCAGAGTCAGGGCTCAGAATGGGCTGTGCGGCTGGATGTAAGGCCCCCTGTGAGTCAGGCCTCGACATGTGATTCAGCTCCAGGCCCAGGGCCTCACCAGAAGGTGAAGTGGTGGTCTGGAGGGTGGCTGGAGCCACGGCCCCGCTCTCATCAGGTCTGGGGCTGCTATCAGACAGGAGGCCCGGGGCCTCCTTGGAGACAGGACTCAGAACTGGATGAAGGTCTGGAACAAGAGCCACACCAGGACTCGGGGGTAGACTCAAGGCAGGAACAAGGTCTGTGTTTGGGTTTGGCCCAGGGGTAGTGCTAGAGCCTAAACTGGGGGCCCCGGTGGAGTTGAAACTGGATGTCTTCTTTAGGTCTTCACAGAGGACCGGACTGGCCCTCTGACTCAGAGCCATGCCTTTCTAGATGTCTGTCAATGCCACTGCCCCCTTCAATCTGACAGCTGACTGTTGAGCTCCCTGCAGTGTTCCTGAGAGAGAGAGAGAAGGCGAATTCAGCCATGCCTCCCCTGTTACAATCTTCCCAAGGACCCCCACTCTCTTTAAAATGAGGTCCCTGGCCGAAACCAGTTTGGCTCAGTGGATAGAGCATCAGCCTGCAGACAGAAAGGTCGCAAGTTCGATTCCTGTTAAGGGCATGTACCTTGGTTATGGGCACATCACCAGTAGGGTGTGTGCAAGAGGTAGCTGGTTCATGTTTCTCTCTCATCAGTGTTTCTAGCTTTCTATCCATCTCTCTTCCTCTCTGTAAAAACTCAATAAAATATATTTTAAAAAATAAAATTAAAGTTAAAAAAATGAGGTCCCTGTGTCATTTACAAGGTTCTGCATGACCATGCCCAGCCCACCTGTCCAGCCCCATCCTACCCGACAAAATATTCAATGCACTTCATTCCAATGACTCAGTTAGTGGTCCAGCCCCTGCCAGACATGAACTCCTCGCGGGCAAAAACTGCAAATCTTAGACCCCGGGGCACCCCTGGCACCGAGCACTGTGCCAAGTGCACGGTCGGAAGTCCACAAATACAGACAGAGGAGGAACTCTCCCGCCTGAGGGTAGACAAAGGGGAGGAGGAGCCACCTTATTGGTCATACTACTTCCAGCCGACCCCCAACTTGCTAAAACTACCCTGCAAATGGCTATGGCCCGATGTTCCCAGAGCAGCCTTGGCAGAGCTGCCCACACCCCCTAAAAGTGTGCCTGTTCGAAGGGGGGCAGGCTACAGAGAAGAGACCCTGAGATCCTCATCCAAAGCACAGCCTTGCCTCAGGCCAGCAGGCTGACTGCTGGGCGGCCTCCCTAATCCCCCCACCCTACTCCAGCCCCTCCCCGAGACCACAGCTCACCTGCATGCATGGTGTTCTTAGGCAGGAGAGGGCCCCTGGGAGGAGACACAGAAGGAGGTCAAGTCAGGTGGAGAGTGGCCTTTTCAGTACTTACTGAGCAAAGCCTACAAGGAGGCAGACACACACACAGAGTCCCGGAAGTGAGACATTATTGTTTCATTATACACTTGAAGTGGCAGTCAAGGAGAGGAGGGTCACCCAGCCCAACGACCCTCAGGGCAGCCAAGACCGCCTGTTTATGCCACCCATCTGCCTCCCCCACCAACCCACCCCCATCGCTTCCCATTGTCTCCAGGACAGCATCCTCAATCCTTAGCAAAAGGCCTTTCTGTGTCTGGCCCCAACTCCCTTTCCACCCCTCTTGCCTATCCATACTCCCTGCCCCACTCCTTTCCACCATCCTCAATTCCTTTAGTTTTCCCAAGGAGTCGGGCTCCTGGGTTAAGTCTGGGCCTTCTAACGTTGGGCACCCCTTTCTCCAGCCTCCTTGCCTGGCTAGCACCACAGCTTCACCACCCCCAGATTTCGGCTCAAATGGTGAAAGCCTTCCAGGTCCCCCAGACAAGGGAGGTCCACACGTGAGTTCCCAATGGATCAGGTCCACTCCCCGTCTCTCAGCAGACGGGATCTGGTTCCCCCGCTAGACTATAAGACCCCTAAGAGTCTGGCACACAGTGAATGTTTAATAAATAAGCTTGTTGTTTCATCTTTTTATCTCTTCTTCATTCGCCCATCCATTCTTTCCCTAGCCGATTTGATCACTTATTCATTGATTTTTAAATCTTGCACTCGCTAAATCATTTGATCCACAAACTTTGCTGTGCATCTTTATAACTTGGCTTTGGAAAGGCCATAGATTTGGAGTCACGCTGTCCCAGGTTCAAATCCCAAGTCATCCTCTTACTAATATTAGCGAACTTGGGTAATAAGAGACTTTTCCCCCTCTGACCCTCTCTGACCCCCACTTCCCTGTCTCTAATATGGGAGCATAGAGCCTGCTACCTGGGGCCTTTGCACACAGCCCACCGAAGGCCTTCTATAAATGGTTGTGTGTTCTATTCCTCCCTGCCAGGCACTGGGCAGAGAGGAGGCAGCGGCTGTGCAGTGGGGAAGGGGAGGCAGAGCAGCGTGGGAGCTGCCTCCATTCCCAGCAAGCAGCTCGCGCACAGCCTTGCATCCTGCCTCGGAAGTGGGAAAGGCTCACTCACCATCGGCTCCGGAAGCATTTTTACCCTGAATCTGATTCAGTTTAAAATGCCAGGGTTCCTTGCTTGCAGTCCCTTTACAAAATGACTGTACTTAATTTTGCGTTCACAATTTTGTCTTCTTTAACTTAAAGAGGAGCCTCAAAATTATAATTAAACAGTACAAATATGTGATACCTTAATCAATAAAGAAATTTTAAAAATTTATAATTTAAAAAAAATTTAGGCTCCAAAAAGCCCTGGATCTTCCCTTGACCTCCCCTTCCGCCTGTGTATACACACACACACACACACACACACACACACACACACCGGTTATTAAAGAGAAGCATTTTCAACCTAGAAACAATAGGAATCAGTGCCAGCCTGAAGCAGTGAAAAGGTGTTGGAAAGCCTAGCTGGTGGGGGCTGTGGGAGAGAGTGACCTGTACCCCTCTGACCCCAGATGCACAATACCAGGTCACTGGCTGGGAAACTGCAGGTCTCAGCCCTGGCTGACTCTCCCTCTTCCATGAGAAAAGAGCAGATCTCCACTTCCCGCCCCACACACACACCGCGCGTGCTCACACACACACACACACACACACACACACACTTTCTCCTATTCCTGTAACCCTCCATCCTGCAATGACTTCAGAGCTGCCTGACAATTACTGAGGCCGCCCACGTTTGTCCTCCATTAAAGGGCCATTGTGTGCCCTGTCAGGTGTGGCTGTGTCATCCTGTGTACCAGAAGGTGGCAGGTTCAGGGAGGCAACCATAATCGATTGATCTCTCTCTCTCTCTCTCTCTCTCTCTCTCTCATCAATTAAAAAGGCCCAATCAGTGTAGTTCAGTTGGTTGAGCATGGTCACCTGCACCAAAAGGTCACTAGCTCGATTCCCGGTCAGTGCACATGCCTGGGTTTCTGGCTCAATCTCCAGTAGGGGGCATGCAGAAGGCAGATGATTGATGATGTTTCTCTCTCATCAATGTTTTTATCTCTCTCATCCTCTCCCTTTCTCTCTCTAAAAATCAATAAAAACATTTTAAAAGATTTTTTAAGGCCATTGTGCATTGAAAAGTGATGGTTCTTGAGGGACTTGGGTGGGCCCACCCAGGGGAGCTAAAGGAAGCTCACTACTATTTGACAGCCACATGCTACCTTTTGGCCTTTGCTCCAAAGCCGGAGCCGCAAACAGGGAGGGCAGAGGGCGGCCATAAAACAGCTAGTCCTGTCCACGACTAGAGAATCATTGACTGATTCTCATCGTGTCTTCCCCTCCTCAGTGAGCCCTGCCAGCCCCTTGTTGGCGCCCTCGGGGGGAGGCACTTTCAGCAGGTCTTCCAGTTCCTCGCTGAGGAACACGATTATGAGATGTATGGGCCCAGAATGTTAGGCACTCATGTATGTGCACATACACACGCATGCCAGTGCACACATACATCTGGCATTAGGACATCTCATATCTAGACAATCCAAATCACAACATGCCATCTTTTCCCAAATTGGATCCTTCTATTCTCTTCCATTGAAAGAAACTGGCACCACTGTCCAAGCCAAAAACTATCATCCTTGACAGCTCTCTCCCTCACTTGCTGCATTCGATTTAGCCAAGCTCTGTTCATTCTGGCTCCAGAAAAGCTCCTAAATATATTACCGTGTAGAAAGGAAGATAGATAGATTATAAATGATAGATAGATGAAAGATAGATAGATAGATAGATAAACAGATAGATGATAGATAGATAGATAGATAGATAGATAGATAGATAACAGATAGATGATAGATAGATAGATAGATAGATAGATACAATAGATAATGGATAAACTATGATGATGAAGATAGATAGATAGATAGATAGATAGATAGATAGACAGGTGATAGATAGATGACAGATGATTGATAAATAGATAGATATATAGATAGATGATAGATAGATGATAAATGACAGATAGATAAATGACAGATAGATGACAGATAGATGATAGATAGATCTAATCTTCCCATGTCTCTATCACTACTGCCAGACCCCAGTGAAGCCCCCATTGCCTCGGAGCTGGTTTTGGAATTGCCCTCTCCCCTCTCGACAATGGTCTCAAATTGAGCCACAAAGATCTTCCTTTAAAATTTCATTCAACACAAACTGGTAGTTACAAAATAGTCACGGGATGTGAAGTAAAGCATAAGGAAGATAGTTAATAATATTGCGATAACTATGTATGGTGCTTCCGGGTTATCTGCCTTCTCTTTCCCCCAGTCTATGACACTCCCTTTCTGGTCTTCCCGCTCTCTTCTCCTTCACCTGCGCCCAATCCCCACCCACCACACTCTCAGAACTTGAGAATCTAAACTTTCTCCATGAGCCTTGGGCTGCTGATGGAAAGTTCAATGTGTTACCTCCACCTGGGGCATCCACATGGTAACTGAAAATTTAGCTGTAAGCCAAAGGTATGACGTTCTAACTGTGGAATCACAGCCAGAGGGAGAGAGGTCTACCCAGGGGGGTGGGGTCTAGGTGGTAACCCTTGGACCGTGAAGGCCCCCACCCCGGGGACTCTCCCAGAGCCGCCTCCCGTCTTACCTAGGCTCCCCGAGCCCAGGCCAGTGGTACAGGCTTTGTGAGGTCACCAGGTCTTAGGAGTTCCCAGCCAATAGGGCCCCGGCATTTTAGGGGGAAGCAGTTAGGTGTTCTTCGGAGAGGCTGGTGAGCCAGGCAAGTGGAATAGGGAAACAGACATACTTAAAGGGCCAAGTGGTTTATAGCCTTCTAGTGAATCACAAAATCCTATCTTTCCTAACCAAGGACACTTAAGAGTAAATGGTTTACTCATCTCCTCCCAACCAGAGGATAAATAGCTTAAATTACTCAGTGAGATAGATAGCAGATATCCAATCAATGACATTTCTGCCAACCACACCCAAGGACAAGGGAATAAATCTCATCGTGCCCCATCAGCATAAAGCTGATGAATATTCTATTGAGATCAGCCCCTAAGATCTCCTCTATGTACTAGTGACCTGGTGCACAGATTCCTCTACATTGAAAGAAAATTAATTAGAAGGTGGCCCGTCTGTCTCACCCAGGCCCGTCCCATAGCCAACCTCTGGCAGCACCTGGGTGGCACCATTGCTCGAAATGCTTCTGCAGAATAAGTGGGATCCCTCTGGCAAGTGGGGTCCCTCAGCCTGGCCTGCGGGGATCGGGCCAAAACCGGCTCTCCAACTTCCTCTGAGGGGTCTCAGAATGTGAGAAGGCACTCTGTAAAGTTGCTGTCATACAGGGTGTGGAATGCAAACACAAGTGTGCAGTAAACCAGATTCAGGGCCGACAGTGCCCCAGCAACAACATAACCCACAGCCAAAGGTGGAACTGTGCAGCCTCTCAAGGAATCAGGCTCCATCCTCTCTGTTTTCAGGGTGCATCACCTGAGAACCACTGCTGCCATGTCACTGCAGCTCGGCAGCTCCAGCATTGAGCATCTGCCCCCTGGTGGTCAGTGTGCATCATAGTGACTGGTCAGATGGTCAGGCACTTAGAATATTAGCCTTTTATATATATGTAGACTAGAGACGGATTTGCACCAGTGGGGTCCCTCAGCCTGGCCTTCACTCTCTCACAATCGGGGACCCCTCTGGGATGTCAGACTGCTGGTTTCAGCCTGATCCCCGCAAATCAAGCTTGAGGAACCCCAATGATGCATAAATCCATGCACCAGCCCTCTAGTATACATCTAAGATCTTTGGTTAATCTCTTCCCGCCCTCCCCTCTCCCCACTTCCCTCTGAGATTCATCAGTCTGTTCCATGTTTCCATGCCTGTGGTTTCTGCTCCTGCATTGAGCATCTGCCCCCTAGTGGTCAATATGTGTCATAGCTACCGGATGGTCAGCCAGTTGGCCAGTCACATATATATATATATATATATATATATATATATATATATATATAGAGAGAGAGAGAGAGAGAGAGAGAGAGAGAGAGAGAGAGAGAGAGAGAGACTAGGGGCCCAGTGTATAAATTCGTGCACCTTGAAAGGAACTGTGGGCCACAAGGCTGCAGTAGACACAGGGGCAGGTCTCAGCCCATCCTTTGTGCCCTTGCCCAGACCCTCCCAGTCCCCTTTCTGCCAGCAGCCCTGCTCCCATGCACTGACAGTGCCAGCTCCACTGGAGCAATTGAGGTCAGTGCCAGCAGCAGGTACAAGCAGGGCCAGTGCTATCAGCAAGTGTGAGCAGCGACTGCTGCCCTGATTGCCCCTCAGGAGCAGGGGGAGGTGGAGAAGCCCTCAGGAGCAATCAGAGCAAGCAGCCACCAGTCTCACCTGCTGATGGTGTCAAGTGATTCGGAATGACACTGGGCACCAGCAGCAGGTGTGAGCGGGACCAGCACTGGAAGTGGTGCAAGTGGCAGCTCTGGCACTGGCAGCGGGTACGAGTGCCAGGCAGGACCACAGTGCACAGGAGCAAAGAATTTTCAATAACCACCAGAGGCTTGCCCCAATGACAGTGATCAGCACCCCACCTTGGTCTGGCACCCCAGCTTACCTGCTCCACCATCCTGCCATAGCCAACGCCCAGCATGTTCTGCACACACCCCCTGGTGGTCAGCGCACATCATAGCAACCAGCTGTTCAGTTCCGCCATTTGGTCTATTGGCATATTAGCCTTTTATTACATAGGATATAATAAATTTCAGAGAAGAAGGGAAAGGAAGAGAGAGATAGAAACATCAATGATAAGAATCATTGACTGGCTACCTCCTGCACGCCCCCTACTGGGGATCAAACCCACAACCCCAGGTATGTGCCCCTGACTGGAATCGAACCCGGGACCCTTCAGTCCATAGGCCTACCCTCTATCCACTAAGCCAAACCAGCTAGGGCAGTGGTTGGCAAACTGCAGCTCACGAGCCACATGCGGCTCTTTGGGCCCTTGAGTTTTTAGCAAAGGCCAGCAAAGGAGTGCTTTAATTAAGTTAATAACAATGTATCTACCTATATAGTTTAAGTTTAAAAGATTTGGCTCTCAAAAGAAATTTCAATCGTTGTACTGCTGATATTTGGCTCTGTTGATTAATGAGTTTGCTGACCACTGAGCTAGGGCAACTCCCAGCTTTAAAACCCTCAAGAAGTTCTCACTTGAGCAGCACATATACTAAAATTGGAATGATACAGAGATGAGCATGGCCCCTGCACAAGGATGACAGACAAATTTGTAAAGTTTTCCATAGTTAAAAAAAAAAAAGAAAGAAAACCTCAAGAGGAAGGACCCAGCACACTCTCCCGCCAGGACACACCTGCAGCTTCTGGGCCCCCTCTTCTTACCCTCAGGCACGGTGCCTTTCTCTTTCCCTCTCCTAGCTTCAAGGGCCCTTCTTTTGCTTCTGTAACTTGTTTCCTGAGTCCATTTCTTCTGTGGCTCATTTCTACCTCTGTAACTTTCTAAATAAACTTTTTCTTATAATTTGAATTCTTGGCTCTGAATCTTTTTTTTTAATATATTTTTTATTGATTTTATACAGAGAGGAAGGGAGAGAGATAGAGTTAGAAACATCGATGAGAGAGAGTCATCGATCAGCTGCCTCTTGCACACCCCCCACTGGGGATATGCCCGCAACCAAGGTACATGCCCTTGACCGGAATCGAACCCGGGACCCTTCAGTCCCCAAGCCGACGCTCTATCCATTTTGCCAAACCAGTCCCGGCTGAATCTTTTTTTTTTTTTTTTTTTTTTTTAATAATGCCTCTTATTTTATTTTATTTTATATATTTTATTGATTTTTTACAGAGAGGAAGATAGAGGGATAGAGTTAGAAACATCGATCAGCTGCCTCCTGCACACCCCCTACTGGGGATGTGCCTGCAACCAAGATACATGCCCTTGATCGGAATCAAACCCGGGACCCCTCAGTCCTCAGGACGACGCTCTATCCACTGAGCCAAACCGGTTTCGGCGGCTCTGAATCTTTCTTTGCAGAACTCAAGAACCAAGCTCCATTGGTTGCATGCTCAAACCCTGGGCCCCAGTCAGGGTGCCTGCAGGAGACAACCAACTGACGTGTCTATCTCTCTCTCCCTCTCATTCTCCTTTCCTCTCTGAAGTCAATAAAAATATTTTTTTTTAAAAAGAACTGAGACGTCAAAACTGGTTTGGCTCAGTGGATAGAGCGTCGGCCTGCGAGCCTCAGGTTCGATTCCGGTCAAGGCCATGTACCTTGGTTGCGGGTACATCCCCGGTAGGGGGTGTGCAGGAGGCAGCTGATCGATGTTCCTCTCTCATCAATGTTTCAAACCCTCTCCCTTCCTCTCTATAAAAAAATCAATAAAATTATATATTTAAAAAAAAAGAAAAAAAAAGAACTGAGATCCTAGCTGATTTGGCTCAGTGAATAAAGCATTGGCCTACAGACTGAAGGGTCCCGGGTTTCATTCCAGTCAAGGGCACATCCCTGGGTGGCAGGCTCGATCCCAAGGAGGGGGTGTTCAGCAGATCAATGATTCCCTCTCATCACTGATGTTTCTATCTGTCTCCCTTTTCCTTCCTCTCTGAAATCAATAAAAATATGTATTTTTAAAAAGAACCGAGGTACAGTCTCACCACCAACATCACTGGCTACACTTCCAAAGAAGGATCTGTCTCCAGACCCTCCACCACCGCCTGGAAATGACTTCACTCAAATAAAGACATAATTCCTGGGCCTGTGCCCACGCCTCTCCACAAAAGCCCCATTGACTTTATGCCTCTGTTTGCCTGGGTCTCAGAACATGAGGGTTTGGGGTGCAGCTACCTGGGGTGGAATCCCACGCACAGTGTGGTGAGGGCAAAGAGCTTCCCAACCAGGGAGTCTGAGGAGGTAACAAGCCCACAGAGGGAAAGGACTGGCCCAAAGTCAAAAGCCAGGACACTGCCTGCAGTGCCTTCCCTCCCTCCTCCTCCACCCTGTCTCCCTGCACCGGGCACCCGTAAAGGTGGAGCAGGAAGGGAATGAGGGCGGGCTCAGAAGTGAAACCTAGATTCCATGATAAGGATGAGCTTAATAACTAAGCTAATTAAGATTACCCGTGACTAGATAGGAACACATCACTGGGGCCCTGGCCAGTGTGGCTCAGTGATTGGAACACCGACCAGAGCAATGAAGTCACATGGTTGAGTCCCTGTCAAGGTCACCAACCTGGGTTGCAGGTTCAATCCCAGGCCCTGGTTGGGAATCAGGGTAAGTGCAGGAGACAACCAATTGATGTGTCTCTCTCACATTGATGTTTCTCTCCCCCCCCAGCCCCCTTCCATTCTCTCTAAAAATTCAATGGAAAAAAATCCTCAGGTGAGGATTAACAACAACAAAAATGTCACTGGCACCACTCAAAACAATAATGTAGCCCTAGCTGGTTTGGCTCAGTGGATAGAGTGTCTGCCTGTGGACAGAAGGGTCCCAGGTTCGATTCCGGTCAAGGGCACATGCCCAGGTTGCGGGTTTGATCCCCAGTGGGGAGCATGCAGGAGGCAGCCAGTCAATGATTCTCTCTCATCAGTGATGTTTCTATCTTCTCTCTCCCTCTCCCTTCCTCTCTGAAATCAATAAAAATTAAAAAGTAAATAAATAAATAAAACAGCTCTGCCCAACAGCCATAGCCAGGGCTCCAGCCTCCACGCAGGAGAAGGGTCCCTGCCAAGCAGATTGTAGGTCCCTGCACCAACAAGGCTGGAACGCACAGCATCAGCCGCCGAGAAGGCCAGAGACTAGTCAGTGAACACCTCTGCTCCCCCTGGTCCATGCCCTCGCTGACCCTGGTAAAGCAACCAAGAAGCCTTGGTATGGGTGGAGGGGGGGAACCTTGGTTTGGGAGCAACACAAACATTGTCTACCTCATAAGCAATGATCAAGTTCTTGTCTAGGTTAAATAATGCAGAAATTGGTGATGAGGCCCCCATACATCACTGCTGAGAGTAGGTAGTCTAACTTTAAATTAAAGCAATACACAATGGCTTCTTCCACACAAGGACAAGCCTTGCACTAATGTTTCTCAAAAACCAACTATGCCTCCAGTTCTAGGTAGCCCCAGGTTAAGAGGTTTAAAAACAACAAACCCAAACCATTCCTATGTCAGAGCCAGGGTAATAAAGGAAGTGGGTGCAAGACACCCTCTATTCAGTGTCAATGGAGGAAAAGCTCTAGATGCCGGTGGGTGTGAGCACATTCAAGCCACGGGGTTTGAGATCATGGGTCCATGGCGTTGTTTCTCCCCTTCCATCACTGGGAGGTCCATCCACCTTGGGCGGCGTGAAGGTTGCTGGCTCTTTGGCCATCGGGCGGCCTGCATGTGCTCCAGTTCCATTGGAGAGGCTCCTGGGCTCCTCTGTGGGGCTGGGTGGCAAAGCCTCAGAATCAGACTTGTGGAGGGATCTTGGTCCAAAGAGGCTCCATTTACCTGCTGCGTTTCTGTCTTTATGGCAGAATCCATGGTGCTAAGAATTGGGCCAGTCAGGCTGTGGAAGAGCCAGAAGAGAACCAGCCTGCCACTAGGGATTGAGCCCGAAACCCAGGCATGTGCCCTTGACTGGAACCGAATCTGGGACCCTTCACTCCGCAGGCCAGTGCTCTATCCACTGGGCAAAACCAGCCAGGGCTCACAGTATCTAGTTTCTCCACCAGATAAAAAGGTCCCTTTTCTCTGAAATCAATAAAAATGTAATTTAATAAATATAAATTTAAAAACCATGATACTTTCTTTTCCCCATTTTTCTGAACTTTCCCATATTTTTGTACCATTTTTATAAGGGGAAAAGATGAGCTTTTATTTTTCCTCCTAAGAGAGCCTACTCATCCTTCAAGGTCCAGGTCACATGCGAGCCTCCCAGCGGCCTTGGCCAGGGGCCCACTCTGGGGAGCAGACCCCAGCTAGTGGGTGCCCAACGTCCCCAAGCTGGAATAAGGAACAACCACTTCTGAGGTCATTCTCGGCTGCTTTGCCCCATACTCGTGGGCTTCCTTCTGAAGAGGGGAGGGAAGGGGATGCTGCCTCACAGAAGCTGGCGGGCAGGCCCAGGGGGCAGGACCTCCTGCAGCACCAGCCCCACAGGTTGCTCCACATCTGATATTGGTGCTTCCTGACAAGCTCCCTATCCGTCAGGGCCGTGGTCGACAAACTGCAGTTCTCGAGCCACATGCGGCTCTTTGGCCCCTTGAGTGTGGCTCTTCCACAGAATACCACGTGTGGGCGCGCACGTACAATATGATTGAAACTTCGTGGCCCATGCGCAGAAGTTGGTTTTCGGCTCTCAAGAGAAATTTCAATCGTTGTACTGCTGATATTTGTCTCTGTGGACTAATGAGTTTGCCGACCACTGTGTCAGGGGATGGGCGAGCAAAGTAACCCAGGTAACTGATCACGGAGCTCAAGCCTCAAGCAGCTCATCAATGATTCTCTTATCATTGAGCATTTGATTGTTCTGAGCAGAACGGTGTGGGAAGTCACGTGGCTCTGTCGGGTTGGGCACTGCTCAAACAAGATGGCCAAGATGCTAAGAGAAGTTGGGCTTTCTCAAGCCATTTTCAATGCCAGCTTCCAGAATCACCCTCCAAAATGCAAAGCTGAGTGCATCTCAAGTCAAAAGATGGATTCCACCTACCTGCGCACGCTCGCAGATCTAATTCGCTTGATTAAGCAATTCGTGAATCAGCTGCATCCATCAAGCAATTAGAGAAGGGCGCTCCTAGGGGCTGTACAAAATGGAAGGTTGTTATGGGCAGAAAAAGGGTGGGCCTCAGACGTTAGGAGAGTCGATTATTTCTGGCAAAGTCCCCTTTTCTTAGAGGAAGGCAGGAAATCTTACTAGGAAGGTTTTGTCGGCAGCAGGTTGGGGAAAGGGAGCTATTAAGCAAAGAAAAGAAAGGATTATGTTGGGACCGTGATGCTTTTTCTTTGAGGAGAGAGAAGGGAAGGGTTTTTTTCCAAGCAGACTGCCTCTTATTATGGCCGTGGTCTGCTCGCAAGCCACATGCGGCTCTTCCACAAAATACTACCGCCTGGGCGAGTCTATTTTGAAGAAGTGGCGTTAGAAGAAGTTTTAAGTTTAAAAAATTTGACTCTCAAAAGAAATTTCAATCGTTGTACTGTTGACATTTGGCTCTGTTGACTAATGAGTTTGCCGACCACTGTACTCTGGGAATGGAGAGGGGCCAGGGGACAGATGACCTTACAGGTGCTTGACCAGAAAATTCCACACTGGTTGATGAAGATCTAATGTTTCTGGGAAAGGCTGGAATTATAGTTACGTCGGGTATTAAATCTAGGACTTCCAGCATGAGGGACAATACTTGGGGCCTTGGTTTTCTGCTAACACCTGCTTATCTCACCGGGGAAGGCTCCCGTCACCCCCAGGTTGTGTGGCAGGCTGTGAGGCAGACATGAGCACAGCAAGGACGATGGGCCAGCTACACACAGAAGGTCACCAGTTGGAAAGCCCTGAGTTGGAAAGCAATGGGAAAAACTGGGAAAACAAAGACCTTGCCCCAAGGTAACCTTTCCTCTCCGGCATATCGCTAATCATATGGTTTAGACCCCTGACCTTTCATATCGCTGGTCATGCGGTTTAGACCCTCCTCTGACCCTCTCCCATCCCTTCCGCGCCCCCCCCCATGCAAGTCACGTGGTAGGTCCCCTTAGAGGAGGGACAAGGGGGCCCGGAAATAGCCTCATGGGGACCCCTCCCGCCCCCCACAAGCCCTTGCACAACCACTTCCTTAAGCCAGTGGTTGGCAAACTCATTAGTCAACAGAGCCAAATGTCAACAGTACAACGATTGAAATTTCTTTTGAGAGCCAAATTTTTTTAACTTAAACTTCTTCTAATGCCACTTCTTCAAAATAGACTCGCCCAGGCCATGGTATTTTGTGGAAGAGCCACACTCAAGGGGCCAAAGAGCCGCATGTGGCTCGCGAGCCGCAGTTTGCCGACCACGGCCTTGAGCATTAAGCCCTAGTAATGACATCTAGGCCTCAGCTGTGTTTCCACTCCAGGCCCAGAAAAGCAGCAAAACCAGAGAGAGCTACAGCATCGCTGCAGTCAGGACCAGCTGCACTGACTACTGTCTCCCTGCCCCAGCACGGACCAATCAGCAGAAGCCAGGAGCCTGCAGGGGACACACCTGGAAAGCTAATGAATGTTCTGCTGAGATCCTCCCTGGGAGGGTCCCCGAACTCTCCACCTCTGGGGAGCTGAAGAACCCAGTTGAGCTCCGAGCTCAGCCACCTTTCCCCACCCCATCCCCCAGGCAGGTTCTCCTCGCCTCCCTTTTTCCTAAACTCCAAGAGCCCTTCCTTTGCCTCTGGGATGTTTCCTGAGCTCATTTCTCCACTTCTACCTCTGTGGCTTTCTAAATGAACTTTCTCTAGAGCAGTGTTTCCCAAACTTCTCTCATGATGAGAATCACCTGGTGGAGTTGTTAAAACACAGATTCCTGAATCCCAACTAAGAAGTGCTAAACTAGAATTTTTGGGAACATATAGGTAAAATTGTATACTTAACTAGTGCTCTAAGACAGATGTTATATACAGAGCACTAAGTTAGGTATGCAATTTTACCTATATGTTCTCAAAAATTCTAGTTTAGCACTTCTTAGTTGGGATTCAGGAATCTGTGTTTTAACAACTCCACCAGGTGATTCTCATCATGAGAGAAGTTTGGGAAACACTGCTCTAGAGTTTGAGTCTCGGCTCAGGATTCTTAGCCAGAACCCAACTACCGATGGCCAAACCACGGTCCGTCTGACTCCACCAGTCTAACACCTGGTGCTGTTTTCACCACCAACAGTTGGAGCCAAGTTCACTATCGGGGCAACCCAAGCCCCGCTCACCTCCCAGGCTCCCCCCACCCCCACCCCCAGAGCACCCTGTGAGCGGGAGTAGCTAGCCGCTGTTGAGCTTGAGGGCCTGGGGAGCTGGACCCAATGGGGCCTGCTTCCCTGGGAAGTGGCAGCATTCACGGGCGCCCCGGGGGACTGCAGCATCGCCCCACCGAGGGGGTCACACCCTCCCTCCCCTGGGTTTTCAAACTCCCAGGGAACCACGGTCCACTCCATCCACTCACTAGACTTGCGGCGGTGAGGGCAGAGGAGTAGACAATGAAGGGGCAATTCCCCTGCTGGGTGCATGCGCAGGAGAAGCCAGGCTGGCACAGGGGAGGTGCTTCTACCACGAGGCACGGCAGCAGGAACCGAAGGGCAGGGCCTTGCCTGGAAAATGGATCAGATTGCATGGGGAGACAGACCCCAGAAGATCTCGGAAACGGGCTGGTTAGGGAAGGCCCTAAGCACCAGAGGGATTGGGAAATTGTCGGGTTATTCTGAAAGGGTGCCTGGTCCTTCCCAAGCCCCCGGTAATACAATCCAAGCTTAACAAAGAGAGCGCTCGCTCTCTCTCTCTCTGCCCATAGCATGCGTTTGGCGTGCACTCACGTGCTCTCTGCATAGCGGGCATGTGGGCCTAGCAACTGCCTAGGGTCTGGCAGCCACGTGGGCCTGGGCGCAGCACCAGCGGAAGCAGAGCCGGGAGCAGACTAAGCTGGCCAGATGGGGACAGCAGGGCGCTGGCCCTATTTCAGGGCCGGGTGCAGACCAGGCTGGACTTTGCCACCCGGGGGGGGGGGGGGGGGTGCGGATGGAGGGGATGAAGCCAGGACAGTCCTTTGTGTTTGCTCCAACCTCAGTAAACCTCCCCACCACACACATCCTCCCACGCATGGTCCCCGAAATGCTTTTCTTACCACACCACAAGGACCCCATTTCCAACGGCAACACCCCCATTGACCACCCCGTGATCCAGGCTCACTGCCCTGCTCATGTCCCTGAGCAAGCCCTGCGTGTTCCCACACACTCTGCTCCCTTGTCTGGACTGTCCTTCCCCGGCCTCTGACCCGCACGATGCCCCAAGTTCTCCGTGACTCTCCTGAAAGTCACCCGTCCTCCTCTGGACTCCTCATCCCCTGTGTCTATTTAACCCATCATCCCCCCCCCCCCCTTCTGGGGCCTGACATCAGTCCACTCTCCCAGGCTGAGCCCCTCCAGCAGCACCACCTCCAGAATGCCTGCTCCATCTGAGACGCTGGAGCCCCCTGCACCCCCCATTCCTTCTCTCCTCCATGACAGAAGGTCATGGGCTGCAGGTGGGTCCCAGAGCCAGCACAGTGCTAGGCACAGAGTAGGGCTCAGAACCTTAGTTGCCAAAAGTCCCTCTTCCCTAAGACACAGCCGGCAGAGCCCTCAGAACCCAGAGAGGAGCTTGCTGCATCCGAGGGGCGGGGGTGGGGGGGGGGGGGCGGGGGGGGTGACTCGAGAATGGGGGATGGGCAGCACACACCCTCCTGGGAGGAAAGACCAGGCCCTTATCTAAGGTGACCAGACGTCCTGCTTTTGGCGGGACAGTCCCGATTTTCAACAATTTGTCCCGCGTCCCGCGGCGTTTTAAAAAAATCCCGATTTTTGGAAAGAATGCACAACAGGCTAGGGAACGGCGGGAGAATGGGAAGGAAGTATACGGTTTTCTCGGCGGCCACGTGGCTATTTAGCCAGGATATGAGTTTTATATTATTTTTGTTAATTTTATAATGTTAAACTTTAATAATAACAAATAATTGTTGAGAACTGATTACCGAGAACTACTTATCAAAGTTCCCATTGTTGATCAGTTGTTAGAATTCAACCACCATTGTTTGGACTTAATGAACAATGGCATTTTTGGGGATTGGCAAAGACCAAAACATTTTGTAACTGTCTCTCAGATGATACACATCGTACTGCGTGCTAGTAAGCTAGTTAAACAAGTGATGCCATTACAAATCAGCTATTCAGATAATTTAGGTAATTTACTTATTTATTTATTTATTTATTTCATAAACACATAAATTTTCTTGAATTTAGCAGACAGTACTCGTATTATTTATATTTTATAGTGGCAGCAAAAAGTCTAGCGCCGGCCTTGAAAGTGACACTATACATAATTTTTATTTATTTATTATATTTGTAAATTGTACTTAAGTTGAAATTTAAAAATATATATTACAATACTATTTTTGCATTCTATGAAAATTTTTGTTGCTCCATATAGACCAAATTTTTAATCAAGAACCCCCTCACCCCCCACCCCCTGCCCCGGTCAATGGTGTCCCGCTTTACCAATGTTAAAATCTGGTCACCTTACCCTCTCCCCACTCTGCTGCTCACCCACTCCTGTTCCCTTAGCTGAAAATAGGGTGATGCTGCCTCCCCCTTACGAGTGTCATGCCATCTAAATAAACAAGCAACGCTAATACAAAGGCTGTTTGCCCAGTCAGGGTGGTTCAGTGATTGAGCCTCGACCCATGAATCAGGAGGTCATGGTTCAATTCCCTGGTCAGGGCATATGCCCAGTTTGTGGGCCTGAACTCCAGTAAGGGGCGTGCAGGAGGCAGCCAATAGATGCTTTTCTCTCATCAATGTTTCTCTCTCTCCCTCTCCCCTCTTCTTTCTAAAATCAATAAAAACATATTTTTTTTTAAATAAATAAAATGAAAGGCTGTACATGGAGAAACATTCTTAACTGTGAGACCTAAGTTCTGGATTTTTCTTTCAAAAAGAGGTCTGTCCAGCATTGGTGTTAAACATTATAACCCCTCCAAAGTGACCATCCCATTGTAAGGAGTCCATGGACACTGTCCTCACCAATATCGCCATCCATCTAATTGTCAAATCCGGCGGCACTTTGCTGTCCTTACAGGACTCTGCTCCCGGCATAGCTGACCCCCTTTCTTCCTGAAGGGACCCTGCATTCGCTCCTGGGACCTCTCCCCCCCCTTCATTCTGCCCCACTCTTCTCGGCCACTTCCTCTTCTGCCCTGATTCCCGTGGTCCACGTCTACTCTCTGGGCCTTGGGCAGGAAAGATGCTCACATCCTTGTCTTTGGTCCCGAGCCCCAGACCCCTATATTGAGTGTCCTCCTGGGCAGCTCCTGGGGGCTGACCCACAGCCCAGGACTCCACAGGACCTGAACCAACCCCCCGCCCAACTTGCTCCCCACTTGCAGGCTCCCTCCATTTGCCCGTCGTTCATTCTTCTAGACACTCTTACACACATAGATACACCTGAAGTCACCAGGGGCCCTGCTGGATTTCTCTGTGAACCTCTGCAAGCTGACGTCCTTGTGCCCATTACAGGTGCTTTTTGGACTCATTTAAACTAAGGTGACCAGACGTCCCGCTTTTGGCAGGACAGTCCCAATTTTTAACAATTTGTCCCTCGTCCCTCAGCGTTTTTAAAAAGTCCCAATTTAGCCGAAGCCAGTTTAGCTCAGTGTAAAGCATCAGTCTGTGGACTGAAAGGTCCCGGGTTTGATTCCAGTCAAGGGCATGTACATTGGTTGCGGGCACATCCCTGGTGGGGGGTGTTCAGGAGGCAGCTGGTCGATGTTTCTCTCTCGTCGACATTTCTAGCTCTCTATCCCTCTCCCTTCCTCTCTGTAAAAAAAAAAAAAAAAGTCCCAATTTTTGGAAAGAATGCACAACAAGCTAGGGAACAGTGGGAGAACAGGGAATATATGGTTTCCAGCAGCCATGTGGCTATTTAGCCAGGATATGAGTTTTATATTATTTTTGTTAATTTTATAATGTTAAACTTTAATAATAACAAATAATTGTTGAGAACTGATTATCAAGAACTACTTATCAAAGTTCGCATTGTTGATCAGTTGTTAGAATTCGACCACCATTGTTTGGACTTAATGAACAATGGCATTTTTGGGGATTGGCAACGACGAAAACATTTTGTAACTGTCTCTCAGACGATACACATTGTACTGTGTGCTAGTAAGCTAGTTAAACAAGTGATGTCATTACAAATCAGCTATTCAGATAATTTAGGTAAGTAATTTATTTATTTATTTCATAAATACATAAATTTTCTTGAATTTAGCAGAGACTACTCATATTATTTATATTTTATACTGGCAGCAAAAAGTCTAGTGCTGGCCTTGAAAGTGACACAACTATACATAATTTTTTATTTATTTATTATATTTATAAATTATACTTATGTTGAAATTTAAAAATATATATTACAATACTATTTTTGCGTTCTATGAAAATTTTTGTTGCTCCATCTAGAACAATTTTTTTTTAATAGAAACATGTTTTTAATATATTTTATTGATTTTTTACAGAGAGGAAGAGAGAGGGATAGAGTTAGAAACATCGATGAGAGAATCATCAATGAGCTGCCTTTTGTACCCCCCCACCCCCCCACCCCCGCCGCCCCACTGGGGATGTGCCCGCAACCAAAGTACATGCCCTTGACTGGAATCAAACCCAGGACCTTTCAGACCGCAGGCAGATGCTCTATCCATTGAGCCAAACCGGTTTCGGCTAGACCAAATTTTTAATCAAGAAACCGCCCCCCCCCCCAATGGTGTCCCGCTTTACCAATGTTAAAATCTGGTCACCTTAATTTAAACGCCAAGGTAGCTGAAGTCGGGACAGACTCTCACTTCCTTCCCATGCCAGGGGCCCAGGACACCCTCAGTTGGAGACGGTAACTCAATCTCTCCCCATGGACTTGTTGCCCCAGGTCAGCGTGCCAGGCCTATCGGCTTATCTCAGGTAGATAGACTATCGGCCACAATCTGGGGTGGAAGAAAAAGCCAGTTCCTTAGGCAGACCTAATCTGTCCTTATCGCCAACACCGACCAGATCTTCTTGACTCCCTAGGGCAGGGCAGAAAGAGGAAGGGCCCATCCACCGGCCTCCTTTTACTAATGGGGGAGCCGGGACGGAGAAGGGAAGACGCTTGTTGTAGGTCTCTAGATCCCTGCTTTCCCAACTCCCAGGCCGGGCAGAGAGGCCGGTGGTGGGGGCTCCGGCCAACATCCTCTGCTGCCTCTTCATGTGCTCAAAGTTCACAGTCAGGGTGACAGGATTTTCTGCTTGACCCGTTAAGATCCTGGGAGGGAGCGGGAAGGAGAGGAGGGTGGGGAGGAGGGAGGAGCTCCACACTCCACCGCTGCCTAAAGGAGCTCCGGGCCCCGGAGAGAAAAGGTGCTGCTGGGAGCTCCTGTCTCCCCCCCAATCCGAGCTGCAGAGCTTTCGGGACTCTGGGCCCAGAGGAGGAGGGAGCCACGCTCCGAGAGAGGTCGCCATGGCGAAGTGCTCAAGCAAGTGGGCCATTGCGGGCGCTGCCAGTGTGCTCCTCGTGATCGTCCTCGGAATGGTCCTGGGCTTCACGCTGCTGTGGGTTCACCAGCCAGGTAGGTCCCTCCCCACCCTGCCCTTAGCTTTGCTCCCCGCATCGGTCACGCCTTGTCCCCACCAAGGCAGACCTCATCTGTCCTCGTCACCCAGCCTTCTGGTCCTCGGCCACAGCTGTGGTGGCCTTCTCTCCCATCCCACATCCCCACCAAGATTCAGCTCCATTTGCCTCTCCCCTTACCAACCACACCAAGATCTCTCCCCCCGAAGGAAGGTCCCATTGGCCTTCTTTCCCTCCTCCTTCACCAGGCTTCCGTTGCCTGAAAATCACACCAAGTCTTGGTCTCCAGCCCTGACCTCCCTCCTGTGCCCCCGATAGGCGGTCCTTCCTGGAGGTGATGTGGGCATCTCAGACTCGGTGCACTGAGCCAAACTCACCCTTTCCCCGGGGAGCAGCCTCCCCTCACCCTCTGCCTCTCGTCTGTCTCCTCGGGCCCTTCGCCTTGAGGCATCTGCTTTCTGCCCTCCATGGGCTCCCTACCACCTAGCCTTCCCAGGCACCCGGCTCCTCCTGGACCCCTGACGTGGCCCTCTCCCTCCCACACGGCCTCTCCACCACCAGTGAGATCTTCCTAAACACAGAGCTCACCCGCTGCCCTCCGCGCACGCCCTGCTCCTTTGCTGTCAGTCAAGGCCATTTACAACCTGATCACCAAGCCGTTTATCAGTCTGGCCCTCTTCCATTTCTCTGCATTCCACCTGTACGGAGCCAAAGTTCAGTCCCTATTTCCTACAGTCAAGCCTTTGCTTATAGTGTCCTTTCTGGTGGAATCACCTATCCCCCCTTCCCTGTCAATTTATGTCCATCCATCAAGGTGCCCCATAAATGTTCCCTTCTCTTAAGTTCCTTGACTGCTCTGGGCTGGTTCAGAGCCTCCTTCACCCAGGAGCCCACGTACTTCTCTCTCCCCAGCACTGGTGATTGGGGTCCCCCCGTCTCTCTGCTGGATGACATGCTGGACACGCCCTGGAGCCCAGAGAGGGAGGGTGGTGAGCAGACGGGGTCGTGCTGGGGGCAGAAAGAACTGATGCTGATATCACCTTGGCCTTCCTTCCAGTCTGTACGCAAGATGCAGTTTGTCGACCAGATGCAGACATGCTGGACTACTTGCTGAGCCTGGGCCAGATCAGCCGGAAAGATGGCCTGTTGGTCACCTGGTACCATGCTGCCAACAGCCAGAAGGACATGAGGGCTGCCCTGGAAAGTAAGTGCAGCTGTGAGGGCCGAGGCAGGCCAGGGCAGGAGTGGGGAGGGAGGGGTTACCCAAAAGGGGACCTGGCCCTTGGTGTGTCTGCCTACGACGGCCAGTAGCGTATGGCTTTTTTGGGGGATTGTTAATCTTCACCCGAGAATATTTTTCAATTGATTTTTAGAGAGAGTGGAAGGGAGGGGGAGAAACAGAGAGACACATCGATTGATTGCCTCCTGCAACCTAGGTGCGTGCCCTTGACCTGAATTGAACCAGAGACTCCGAGGGCCGACGTTCTATCCACTGAGCCATGCCAGCTAGAGCAGTGTGTGGGTTCTTGACTGAGTACAGGAAAAATTTCACAACACAGTCTGGGTTAATCTTAGAGGACGTTCATTAAAGCTGGGGGCAGCGAAACAAGAACGGGCTGAGGCAATGAGCCTAGGAGGGTCTGCTTTGGCCCCCTAAGAAGTCAGAGGAAAGGGGGCCTTGGGGACTCTGCTCCCCTGGTTGCAAGCCTCATGGGGTCTCTTGGAGTTTAGTCCCTATTGGGGAGGAAGTGTCCCTGTTCTAGGGAAAATGGGATTCACTGCATGGCTGCAAACTGCTTGTTGAACTATCTGTTTCCCTGCTTCTCTGGTCCTGGCTGGCAGGCCTGTCTCGGGGAGAGCAGAGGTGGGGATTAAACAGCACTGTCTGTCCGGTGAGGGCCGCGCGATGATGCTAATCACCTGGCTTGTCAGGCAAGGAAGTGGGGGCTCAGAGGTATAGGTACTGGCTCAGGCTGTGCAGCTGATAACCTCTGAGCCTCTGGCTCAAACCCGATTCCAAAGTCATCATGTCCTGCCCTCCCTTCCCGGCTACCCCTCCCATGACCCATCCATGACAACTGTCCCTGCTGAGGAGGCCTTTGCCCTCCAAGCCTAAGGAAACCAGAAAACGTGTGTTTGAGGCCCGGCGCTACCAAACACACGTTGTAAAAACCCGAGCAAATAGCCCAACTCCTCTGAGTCTCCCAATTGAGAGTGATTGTGGCAGCCAGTCTGCGGCTGTTCACTGTAGAGACAGGCACACACATTCCGCATGGGCTGTCCTAGGTCTGCAAGAAAACTGCTTCCAGGCTACCGTGTGGCAAAAGGAAAAAGGAGGCTCAGGAAAGTCAGGTGACTTACCCAGGGTGACACCGACATAGGAACCCGGGGTGGTTGGCCCCACACTCCTGGCCCCCGCACTGTGCCCGACCCAATTCAATAAGATGCGAAACTAAAACCGTAACCATCTGAAACGAAAGGGATGGCCTTCAGACGCAGATTGCTGGCCCCACCCCAAGCTTCCGATTCCGTGATTCTGGGGTGGAGTCTGAGAATCCGCATTTCTGATGGTTCCCAGGTAGTGCCGAGGCTGCCGGCCCCAGAACCACTGCTCAGCCAACATCTCCCAATTTCAGAAGAGCAACTGGGGTCCAGAGTGGGAGACACAGCAAGTCTGAAGCAGAACAAGGTGTAGGCACCAGGCCTCTAGTTCTTATAGGGACAGAAGAGGGCCTGGGTAGGAGTGCCTGGGAAAGGCTTGCTGAGTGAATGAATGGTGAAGGAGGGCTTCCTGAAGGAGGCAGACTTGGTGGAGAGGAAAGGCCACTACCGGCTGGGAAGAACCAGTTTGCTGTAGTGTAGGCAGACCTTGGTGATAAGAAAAACAGATCCCTCCCCTGATGAGAAAGCCAGGCCCAAGAAGGGGGACTCCTATCTGGGAGATAAGACCTGGGATAAACAGGGCTCATCCCAGTCAGCCCACGGGCAGCTGACGGACCCAGCCCTACCAAACTGTGACATTGGCCCTGAAGAAAGTCAAGGGCCCCCCCTAGGCAGTGCCAACAGCTCAGAAGCACAGAGAGGCACCCTTAGCATGGCCTCAGGGGGCCAGCAAGGACCCCAGGCCTGGTGTCTTCCCGGGAGCCCTGCGGTGGGCCGCTGGGGGGAGGGTGGCACCACAATGGGGGTGGGGGTCCTGATGGGGAGCCAGAGGTAGGGTTAAACTGGTGAAGTCATCTTAGCCATGACCAACGTCCACGCGAAGAGGTGGGGCCAGCGTGAAGGCCTGAGAGGCATGACAGAACTAAATTCACATTTTACCTCGGCTCTTTACCAGCGAAGGGATTTGGAATAAGTGGCTTCACCTGTCTGCAGCTCAGGTTTTCCCTCTGCAATAGGGGGGGTGGTAGGATGACTGCATCATTTATCATTCCAACCAGGGCACTTCTGATAGTGGAAGAGTTCATTCTTTTTTTTCTTTTTAAAAAAATATATTTTATTGGTTTTTTTCAGAGAGGAAGAGAGAGATAGAGAGCTAGAAACATTGATGAGAGAGAAATATTGACCAGCTGCCTCCTGCACACACACCCCCTCCCCCATTGGGGATGTGCCCACAACCAATGTACATGCCCCTGACCGGAATCGAACCCGGGACCTTTCAGTCCACAGACCAATGCTCAATCCACTGAGCCAAACCGGTTTTGGCGAAAGAGGTCATTCTTAATAGCTATACAGTCCTAGCCGGTTTGGCCAGTGGATAGAACGACAGCCTGTGGACTGGAGGGTCCCACCTTCGATTCCTGTCAAGGGCACGTACCTCGGTTGCAAGATCCTCCTCGGCCCGGGGCCCTCGTCAGGGCGTGTGCAGGAGGCATCCAATCTGAATGTTTCTCTCACATCGTTATTTCTCTGTCTTTCCCTCTCCCTTTCACACTAAGAATTCAATGGAAAAATATCCTCAGGTGAGGATTAAAAAAAAAAAAGGTTATGCAGAGGTAACAGAAATATACTAGCCCAGTGGTCGGCAAACAGAGCCAAATATCAACAGTGCAACGATTGACATCTCTTTTGAGAGCCACATGTTTTAAACTTAAACTTCTTCTAACTTCACCTCTTCAAAATAGACTCGCCCAGGCCATGGTATTTTGTGGAAGAGCCACACTCAAGGGGCCAAAGAGCCGCATGTGGGTCACAGTTTGCCGACCACGATACTAGACTATACCAGGCAAACAGGGACAAACAGTCACCTAGTTAAGTGAGCTACTGAGTGTAAATAATAATTAATGCTCAGTGAATGCCTAATCTGGGATAGTTTATTATCTAAATCTAGTCAGTGAGAAGGAGATACAGAGAGGTGAAGTAACCTGAGAGGTCCAGGTCACACAGCTCTGCAAGCGTTGGCCCCGAGACTGGACGCTAGCAGAATGTGTTCAGGGTCTGCCCACTCAGCCGCAATGCTCTCCTGCCTGGGTGTGCAGTGCAGAGCTGGCCAGGCACGGGGGGAGAGAGGGCTTGGTAACTTTCTGTCTGCTCCTCTGGAGAGCAGCGCTCCTTCCTTCCTGACTAACCCCCTGTGGCCGCGGGACCTGATTCCTCCCTCATCTCCTGTACCTTCTTCATACTCGGCCCAAGCAAGTCGGGCCCCCAGATTCAGCATCTGGAAGGCGAGTACCAGCTTTTCATGATAAGGGACATTTTTCCAGGAAGAAGCTGGACCCAGCGGCAATCACAAGGAGACAGGTTAGGGCCAGACTGCACTCTCCATCCGTTTTGAGTCCCCTTTGCTGAGCATTTGCCCGGCCCCTGCTCTGGGCCAGTCTCAGGAGGAAGACTTAGAAGTAAGATGTGACCCTGTCTTTCAGGGGGTCGCAGTGTCACAGGGGAAGCAGCTGGTGCAAATCAAGGAGGCGGCAGCAGTCCAGACTCCAGTCCTGGCTCCCTCCCGATACACCCCCACCTCCCCCGGATGGGAGCTGGCCAGTTAGATGGGGTGGCAGACCCCTCAGTATCCACTGGCGTGTGTACCCTTGTATCTGCCCAGCGGTCCCGGTGGACCCGGCTCCTCTGGGCCCCACTGGAGGCCAACCCTTTGGACCTCTCTGTATTCCCAGGGAACCAAAAGTTAAGAAAAAAAAGGACTTTGTGTTCAAGCCATACAAATAAAGGCTACCCGCATAAAGCACCTCTGTTTACAAGGTAGTTTTATGTCCACGTGCTGTGTTTGTGGCCTGGGGAGGCTCACTCCCATTATGCCAACGAGGAAACCAGGGGGGCCGGAGCTCTGGGCAGGTTGCAAAAGTGCCAGGCTCGGTGCCAGGGACCACCTGCACTCTGCTTCCTTCCCCTCCTGGAAACGCAGACACTGAGATTTTAGAGAAATCTGAAAACTGAGACTTTGGGCAGTCTTTCACTTTTCTGGACCTGGGCTGTTTGATCATTCATTCATTCAACAAACTTTTTTTCATTTCTTTAAAAAAAAAAAAAAATTAAATTGGGCCCAGATGGCATAGCTCAATGGTTGCACATCAACCTATGAACCAGGAGGTCACTGTCCCATTCCCAGTCAGGGCACATGCCAGGTTGTGCACTTGATCCCCATTGTGGGGCGTGCAGGAGGCAGCTGATCAATGAACCTCTCTCATCATTGATGTTTCTGTCTCTCCCTCTCCCTTCCTCTCTGAAATCATCAAAAATATTTTTCTAAAAAAAATTAAATTGATTGGGGTAACTGTTGTTTTATAAATAACTTTATGTAAATGTCAGGTGTAAAACTTTGTGATACAGCATTTGTATACTCTATCGTGTCTTACCGTCCCAATCTTAGTCTCCTTCCATCACCATATGTTTGACCCTCTTTACCCTGTTTGTCCTTCCCTCAACCACTTCCCCTCTGATAACGGCTTGTGTTGTCCGTATCTATGAGTTTGTTTTCTTTGTTCACTTGTTGCTTTTTGTTTTGTATCCTACAGAGGAGTGAAATCAAATGGTTCTTGTCTTTTTCCTTCTGGCTTATTTCACTTAGCATAGTACTCTCAGACCCATCCAAGCTGATGTGTGTCACTGGGCGTCTGAGGTGTACCGAGGTGTAGGGAGTGCTCCCTGGAGCACAGAGGTCACGAATATTGTCTTTGAAGCTGTCCCTGCAGTGGCAGCAGCAGCCACAAACCCTGCTGCCCAGAGCACCAGACAGTCCAGAAGGCAGGACATGGATATTGAGTCTGCAGGAGAAAGGGCTTCATCGTGGCAAATGACCGGTCGCTATGATGCACACTGACCACCAGGGGGCAGACACTCAACACTGGAGCTGCCCCTGGTGGTCAGTGTGCTCTCCCAGCGGGAATGCCACTCAGCCAGAAGCCAGGCTCATGGCTGGCAGTGCAGCGGCGGTGGCGAGAGCCTCTTCCACCTCCGTGGCAGTGCTAAGGAGCGGTGAGCCAGGCGGTAAGGAGTGAGCAGGCAGGCGGTTAGGAATGAGGGGTCCCGGATTGTGAGAGGGCACAGGCTGGGCTGAGGGATACCCCCCCATCCTACCCCCATGCACGAATTTTGTGCATCAGGCATCTAGTTCCTGTATAAAAGTTCCCAAATGTTGCATCATTATTTATTGGTAGAAAAAATTAGAAACTGCAGGAATGTCTCAGGAAATAGGAGGGGGTAACTAAATCGACGGGGCCTTTGGTGGCCTTTTTTTCTTTAACGAAGCACATAAACGTGTGTGAAAATGTTTCCTACGGTTGAAAGAAAAAGATTAAACATTAGACATGCAGTGTGGTCTCAACTGTGTAAAAACTGTACAGTGACAAAAACGAAAGAAAGTTTATCAAAACGTGAGCTATGGTGGAAATGTGGATGGACCGTCCCCTTCTTCCTGCTTTTCTGTATTTTCTGAGTGCTCAATCCGAAACATGCAGTAGGTTTTACGATGAGAAATAACCGTTTAAAAACAACCAAGAACTCAAGAACTGATTGAGGTCTGTGTCTTTCCCAGGCGACATCATGGTCCTGGAGGCGGACGTCAACATAGAAGGACTCAACACAGCCAACGAGACAGGGGTCCCCATCATGGCGCACCCCCCGCTCATCTACAGTGACAACACCCTGCAGCAGTGGCTGGATGCTGTGCTGGACTCTTCCCAGAAGGGTGAGCGCCTCTCTCCCCCGCCCCCTCCCGGCTCCCGGCAGCTTGGGCAGGGATCGCTCCCTCAGCAGGCAAGCCCGGTTGCTGTCATGAGTTGCTCATTGGCTTGGTTTTCCATCCAGTGTTCCGGAGGCCCAGGTGGGGGAATTCTAGGCGAGATGGAGATGTGAAAAGGTACCTGGTGCTCTGGGTGTTTCCTCTTGGACACAGGGGAGATGGAGGATGTAGCTCCCTCCTGCAGTGGTCCTTCCTCCCTTCTTGAAAGCCTGATTGAAAGCCCTTCTTTTTTTTTTTCTTTTTTTTTCTTTCTTTTTTTCTTTTTTTTTTTTTTAACAAGGTTGTATTTTATTTTTATTTTTTAAAAATATATTTTATTGATATTTTTTACAGAGAGGAAGGGAGAGGGATAGAGAATTAGAAACACCGATGAGAGAGAAACATCGACCAGCTGCCTCCTGCACAACCCCTACTGGGGATGTGCCCGCAACCAAGGTACATGCCCTTGACCAGAATCGAACCTGGGACCTTTCAGTCCACAGACCGACGCTCTATCCACTGAGCCAAACCGGTTTTGGCTGGAAGCCCTTCTTCATGCTCAGCCAGGATCTGGTCCCTTTCTTCCCCCATCCTTTCCATCTCCTTCCCCCACCACACACACACACACACACACACACACACACACACACACACACACAAACACCATACCTCCTCTTTCTGTCCCAGGAAGTCATGTCTTCCAGTTCCTTCTGCCCTGAGCATGAGAAGCCAGTTTCCTAAGCCCTCGGCCTCCTCCCCACAGGTATCAAGCTAGACTTCAAGAGCATCAAGGCTGTGGGCCCCTCCCTGGACCTCCTGCGGCGGCTGACCGATGAGGGGAAAGTCCGGAGGCCTGTGTGGATCAACGCTGACATCGTGCGGGGCCCCAACGTGCCCATCTCCATCGAAGTCAATGCCACACAGTGAGTGTTCCCACCTCTGCCCCAACGGCACCCAGGCCTCTCCCTTCATCGTTTGGCACAGGAAGTGCTCAGGGGACCGTTCCTGAGTTTGCCTTCAGAAATACCATATAGTCTGACCTCGGAGCCTTCACACAGGCTGTTCCCTCTGCCTCGAATGCTTTCCTCCCGTTTCCTGATGAACCTTCGCCCAGTCGTTACCTCCTCCAAAGGAGCCCCAACATATAGGAGGAGGCTGACAAGCACACCTCCTACCACAGCCCTGGTGGGCTCTGTGTCCCCAGGGACCAGGACAGGGCTCGACCTGCTAGAAAAGTCTAAACTGCTGACTCCTGGCCCAGCCCCCGTGAAGTCCCGGCACTGCCACCAACAGCCTTCACACCCCTGCGTGCTACTCTGCATCGTACAAAAGAGGGCCACCTAAAAGGATAGGACACTACTGACTTAATCCTTATACAGCATCACTAGGCTAAAAGTATTCCCCCCACCCCCACCCTGCGGATGAGAAAGCTGACAACAATGGAAGCTTTAGTGAATGTTTATTGTGTGCCCCAGGCACTTTAGTTAGAAGAATACCCTTTATAATTCTTTTTTTTTTTTTCTTTTTTAATCCTCCCGAGGATTTTTCATTGCTTTTAGACAGAGTGGAAGAGAGGTGGAAGGGCTTGGGCAGAGGGAGGGAGGGGGAAAGGGAGGGAGGGAAGGAAGAAGGGAGGGAGGGAGAGAGAGAGAGAAGAGAGAGAGATTGGTTGCCTTCTGCATGCTCACCTACAGGGCAGGGGATCCAGGCTGCAACCAAGGTACATGCCCTTGACTAGGAATCGAACCTGCAGCCCTTTGGTGTGCAGGCTAACGCTCATGCTCTGACCACTGAGCAACCGGCCAGGGCCCATTTAACTCTTACAGTGAGAATGAGGTAGGTACTATTATATCCGTTTTATTAGTATAGGAACTATCTCATCAAAGTGCGAGGACCTGCCCAAGCCTAGTAATTGGCAGAGCAAAGATTCAAAGCCAGGCCTCTGAGTCTAAGCCCCACACTCCTTATCAGCCATCTCTCCATCCATCTGCCCAGCCACCCAGCCAACAATCCATTCATCCAACATTTGTGATTCCCAAATGGAGGTGCATTTGGAAAGCAGTAGTTTGAAAGTTGTAGTCAGCAGCACAAGATAAATACGGTATGTCTTTGTCTTCTTGGAGTATTGATTTTACTCAGTAGTTGGGGAGAGAGATGGGAACATTAATTGCCTGTTAAAATTTGCACCAGGGCAAAATCTGAATGAAATTTTAAAATAAAATCTGAAGCTTCAGAGGCTCTCACAGAAGACCCCGGGGGCTCCGGGTGTCATTGCTTCTGTCTAAGGGGATGCTGAAGAGGCCCTGCCCTCCAGGGGTGCCGTCTCTGAGAATCAAAGGGGCCCAAGGTCACAGCCAGGACCTGGACCCAGGCCCCCTGACTCTAAAATCCATGCCCTCTGAGTGGGGCCTAGAACAGGCCACTCCTGCTCTTCAGGACTCTGCTCCGGCCTTTACCTCACAGACTCACCAGGCCCTGCCACGTTCCCGCACAGCAATGGGGACCCGGCAGGTGCGGACGGGGCCAGTGAGGCTCTGAAAGACGTGTCCCTGATTCTCTGCAGGTTCCTGGCCTTGGTCCAGGAAAAGTATCCCGAGGCCACCCTGTCTCCGGGCTGGACCACCCTCTACTTGCCCCTGTTCCCGAGCAGCACGTACACCTGCGCCATGATAGAGAAGATGCAGGCGCTGGTGGGAGCGGTGCCGCAGAGGGTCACCTTCCCTGTGCGGGCTGTCATGGTGCGGGCTGCCTGGCCCCAATTCAGCTGGCTGCTGGGCCAGTCGGACAGGTGAGCATGCCCCGCCCCCGGGCCCAGCCCCTGCTCCTGCCAAACCCACCCCTCGGCACTGGTGCCCCCAGGAATCATGCTCATGGCTGGGACTTAAAGATTCTAGCCTAACCCCCGCTGGTGCTCACATCCCAGACAGCATCCCTCTCAGCTTGTACACTTCTGGTGACAGGCTGGCTGCGCACCATCACCTGAGGCAGCCGTCCATTATGGATAACGAACTTCCTGCCTGTTTGGGTTTACACTGAGACATAAGTTACCTCCCCTCAGCTTCCTCCCAGGGGAGCCAGCTGTGGGGCTGCACAGATTGCACCTGCAACCTCTGCCCCAGGGTAGTCTCCCAGCCCCACCATCGGCAGCGGCTCCCAGCTACCCAGCCGCACCTTCAGCAGCTCCCCACAGGAGTCCTGAGGCTTCTCCCTTCGTCCACACCCGACTGCTCCCCTCTCCCCTGCGCCCATCCCCTTTCCTAAAACAGAAAAGAGGCGCCCTCTCCCTCCTTCTGGGCTTCTGCTTTCAGTTATCCTCCCCACAGCCCCTGCGGCTTCTTCTTCTCCCAGGAAGGGGGTAGCGCTCTGGAAGAAGGGGCTGGTGGGAAGTCAGAGGCTCCGCCCCTATCCAGCTAGGGTCCAGTTCCAAGCACAGGGACTGAGGACCTAGCTGGGCCCAGGCCGGCGCTGAACCTGCTCTCTGGGCCCCAGGTACAGCCTGACACTGTGGCAGGGTGTCTCGGACCCCGTGTCCGTGTACGATCTCCTCTACATCCGGGACAACTGTGCCACCCACCAAATCTACTATGACCTCTACGAGCCTGTCCTGTCGCAGTTCAAGCAGCTTGCAAGTAGGGAGTGGTCTGGGAGGGTGGGGCTGGATTCTGCAGGGTGGGCATCGGGAGGGGAAAGCCTGGGTGGAATAGGGAGAAAGAACCACTCAAAGCACCTACTGTGTGCCAGACCCAGTGTCCCATGCTAGCTAAGCTTCATATATCCATAGAGCAGCAATTCCATTTTCATACACGGGAAAACAGAGGTTCAGAACGGTTAAGGAATTTATACAGCCATTCAGCTCGTACATGGCACAGCTCAGATTGGAGCCCAGGAAATTCCAAACCCATGTATCTTCCCTGGCAGCCTCGATTCTCTGCGGGTTACGCTAACATTTCAGAGACCGGCCCCTCTGCTGCCTCCACTCGCCAACAATCCAGATGCTGCCTGTTCCCTTGCTCAAACCCCTCACTCCCCGACTCCGAACCTAGGAGAGCCTGCAGCTAGGCCATGGGCCCGTCAGATTCAACATTCCTCGCCTGGGAGCCACCGAGGTGACGGGGAACCAGACAAACCTGGCTCCATCCCGTTCCAATCCCAGCATCTCTGCCACTGGCTGCGGGATCCTGGGCAAGCCACTTCCTGTCATCTACAAGACAGGAAATGACAGCTGCCTGGCAGGTTGCTGTGAGGGTTAGAATGTGTGGAAAGCCGTGGCACACAGAAGTTGCTCTGTGAAGAGCAGCCATATCATCGTGACAATTTGGGATCCCACAGTGAATGCCACACGGAAGCGAAGTTACTACTCCGGAGGCAGCCTGATCCCTCTCCTCCAGCCTCCCGGGGGCGACGCTCTGCGCGTGGAGTGGCGGGTTCCTGATGTCCAGGGCAATGGAACAGCGGCAACCGTTCAACTCCCAGGTGAGGGCTGCAGCCCTGAGCTCCCAGCTCAACTGCGGGGGCTTCCCTTTGCATGGGGCAGCGACTCGGTTACCATGGCAGCAAACCAGCCGGGCGGTGGGGGAGGACAGGGTTGCCAAGGAGGTGGGGTTCCCGGCCTTCGGACCAGCACCCCAGAGCCCTGAGCCACACTGAGCTGGGAAAGAGGCAGGCACAGTCATTGTTCCTCTGTCTTCTCTCCCAGGAGAAGAAGGCATGGTCCTGCTGCACGTCGGCCTCCAGGAGCCCGCCGCCGTCGGAGACGCCGTGCCCGTCGTGCGTGCCCCGGGTGGCCCTGCCCTGGCGCTAGAGTCCTACCTGCTGCAGCTCGCCACCCACCCCGGACGCTGGGGAGTCCACCTGCACATAGCCGAGCCCGCGGCCCTCCGGCCAGCCCTGGCCGTGCTGGCCCGCCTCTCCGGCCTCCGTCGCCTTCCCCTGCCCGTGTGGGTGGGGGCCACAGTCTCCCACGGGAGCTTTGCAGCGCCCGGCCACGTGGCCGGCGAGGAGCTGCTTTCCGCCGTGGCCGAGGTGTTCCCCCACGTGACGGTGGCCCCGGGCTGGCCGGAGGAGGCGCTGGGCGGCGGCTACGGGGAGCAGCTGCTCACGGACATGCTGGAGCTGTGCAAGGGCCTCTGGCAGCCCGTGTCCTTCCAGCTCCGGGCCGGGCCGCTGGGCCACAGCACGGCCGGCGCGGTGGCCAGGTTGCTGGCAGCCTCCCCCAGGGCCACGGTCACCGTGGAGCACAGCCCCGCGGCGGGCAGCTACGCATCCGTGCGGAAAGAGCTGCTGGCGGCCAGGGCCGTGGACAGGACCCGGGTCTACTACAGGCTGCCCCAGAGCTACCGCAGAGACCTGCTGGCAGATGTTGGCGGAAACTGACCGCCCGGCGGTGCTGGACAGGAGGCCCCTGGGGCCAGGCTTCCCGTGGGGGAGGCAGGAAGGAATAAACGCCCCTGCCTTCCTCACTGCGCTGCACGTGTGTCTGGGGTGGACGGCGTGGGGGCGTGGGAGCTGCTGAGGGGCCTAGAGGGTCTGCAGGCTGGGGGCCAGGTCGTTGCGATTGTCCAGAAGGAACTTCTCGCAGGCCTTGAAGGTGTTGTAGAACTCCAGAGAGAGGCCGGCCACGTTGGTGGTCACGTAGTTGAGGAAGCCCGAGGTGGCCTGGTTGTAGTAGGACACCTGCAGGACAGGAAGCCACGCTTGGGGTGCTGGGCCGGGGACGGGAGGGCCGTCTGCCCCACGGGCCTGCGGGGAGGGTAGCAGCCTGGGGTCTTCGAAGGCCACTGACTGGCAGGCATGGCCTCCTCAGCAGTTCCCCGGGCCCCTCCCCTCCCCTCCCCTCTGGGTACTGACAACCCTAGGTCCCCGCCACCACACACTGTCCTGTCATCGGATGAAGAGCAGAACCCAACACAGACTCCTGTTTAAATGAAGGCCTATTAGTAAGGTGACATCCCGCTTTTGGTGGGACAGTCCCAATTTTTAACAATTTGCCCCGTGTTCTTGAACTGGGACTTTTTTAAAACTCTGTGGGACACGGGGCAAATTGTTAAAAATCGGGACTGTGTGTGCCAGAACTGGTTTGGCTCAGTGGATAGAGTGTCAGCCTGAGGACTGAAGGGTCCCAGGTTTGATTCCGGTCAAGGGCATGTACCTCAGTTGTGGGCACATCCCCAGTGGGGAGTGTGCAGGAGGCAGCTGATCGATGTTTCTCTCTCATCGATGTTTCTAATGCTCTATCCCTCTCTCTTACTCTCTGCGAAAAATCAATAAAATATATATATATATATTTTTTAAATCGGGACTGCTGCCAAAAGCAGGACGTCTGGTCACCTTACTATTAGGGCCTTAAGAGACGAATTACAGCTACGCCCAGCGATTGTCCTGAGAAGCTCATCGGGGAAGTGTGTTGCCGGAACAAGTTTCGGGGCCCGGACAGCTGTGCATCCAGGAGGGCAACTGTGCAGACCCCCCCACCCCACCACCACACACACACACACACCTCGCTCGCAGCCCCTCCCCCACATTTCCAACACCGACTGCCCTGCTGTGTCAGATGGGCCCTGAGGACCAGAGAAAGCCCTCCCAGACAAGAAGGAGCATGTGAATTTTAGATGAGGACCGGGGCCTCCTGCCCTCAGCAGGCAGAGCTTTCTCCAAGACCCCGCAGGGGCCTCGGACTTTTCCACCCAGATTAGATTTGAGTGAAGGCTCACTTCTAGTCCCTGACATGCTGAGGTCCCCCGGGCTGGAGGAGCCCACTGTTGGGCAGGGGTGGGGCCCACGGCTGGAACTGTGAGCCGCTCAGTGCTGAGTTGCGCCCATGCATGTGGGTTTGGGGTGGCTCAGGTCCGGGAGGGGGACCCCTGGCCTCACCTTGGTCATCTGGTCCCCTTCCCGCCAGATGCAGAAGCCTGAGCAGAGGGTCTCCCCACGCCGGTACTCTGGCGTCTCCGGGTGGGTGGGCAGCGTAACGGACCGCAGTGCAATGATGTAGGGGTCCCTGGAGTGGAGGGAGGGGAGAGCACAGAAGGAGATGAGGACTGTCTTGCCCAGCGCAGGCTCTGGAGCCCCCTCTGGCACTGACCCAGCCTCTGGAGCTCCCTTAGGCACTGACACCAGAGTCTAAAGTCCTGTAAACCTTGGCGGGCCCATGTCTGGCTCCGGGCCAGGCTGCAGAGGAGGCACCTCTGCGCAAACAGCACTGCATTTGCCAGGAGCCAGCGTGACTCCCTGCAGATTTTCCAGAGAAGCCTGTGGGCTTTGGGATGTGCACGCTTCACCTTTCGGTGCCGGTCTAGCCGAAGTGAGGCCGTCTGTCCGGCGTCCTCACCGGGCTCAGCATGGAGGCCAAGGCAGCGCCTCCTGAGAGCTGGCCTTGCCACCTCAGGGTCGGGGATTACCCTGCTTTAGAGGGGCGGGTGTTCCCTGTCCTCCGGCCGCTCAGAAAAGCCAATAGGAAGTAGAGAGCTGACTCTAGGCTGAGGTCCCCCACCTGGGGAGGGAGCTGATCCCTGCCCACTTCCCACCCAGCAGGCAGGCACCCACCCTTGGTCGCAAGGCTTCCGCCGAGAGGCCAGGATCACGAAGTCCTGGGGCTTGGGGTCGTTGCCGAGGGTGGGGCTGACGACGTGGTAGATGGCATCGTCCTCGTCCACCTGCTGCACTAGCTCCACGTTCCTGTGAGGAGGCCCGGCCCGCAGGGCCCGAGGGTCACACCAGCTCCTTGTAGGAAAGCAGGGCTGGCCCAGCCTCCCTGAGCCAACGCTAGGGGACACTTCAGCCCCTACACACTCAGGAGGGCAACAAGGCCTGGCCAAGATGCATGCATGCACACACACACACACACACATACACACATGGGTATGCACACAAGCAAATACATACACGTGCACAGACAAACATCTATAGGCATAGCTGCATGCTCAAACACATGGATAGACACCTACTATGCACACAGATTCATGGGTGTCAATGGCTGAGCACACCAACTCAGAGGTGTGCGGATTTCCTGGTTGTACCGAGCATTTAGTGAGCATCCACCGTGTGCCATGCACAGCTCTAAGGGCTTCGGTGTACCATGCATTTCAGCCCAGAAGCAGGTGCTCTTAGCAGCCCCTCTTCATAGAGGAGGGGCTGAGTCTCGCGGAAACAACCTGCCCACAGACACAGAGCAAATAGAGAAGCAGAGCTGGAATGTGCCCAGGCTGTCAGGTGCCAGGCCTGTGCCCCTCAGCCCAGGTACACTGTACCCATGTGCCTGTACATACATGTAGGCTACCAGGGGTGGGGAACCTTTTTTCTGCCAAGGATATTTATGACATCACTAGAGGCCTGGCACACAAAAATTCTTGCACTGGGAGGGGCTGGGGGAGAGTGTCCCTCAGCTTGGCCTGCATCCTCTCACAATCCGGGACCCCTCGGGTAGGGTCCCTAGGCCTGGCCTGAGATCAGGGTGTAATGGGGCTTTCCTTCCCTGGGCTGCAGGCAGCTGGCCCCACCCCCACCACTGCCACAGCTTGCCATCTGTGCAGTGCTGCCCCCTCTTCTGCCACTAGTGGCCTCCCTCTGCAGGCAACAGGTTGAGGTGCAATGGCTTGGCTGGCCTGGGCCTCCCTCTTTCTTTGCAAGGGCGCAGGGCCAGCCCTGCGCGGGGCTATCTGCCTACCTGATCACCCCTAACCACTTGCCTGCCTACCTGATCACCTCTAACTGCCTATCTGCCTACTTGATCATCCCTCTGCCTGCCCAATTGCCTCTTACTGTTTGCTTGTACCACTTGCTTAGGGGAAGGGCCAGCACTGACTTTTTGGTTGGTCAGCCTCTGGTCGTTACTGGTCATTACGACCCAGGGTTTTTATATATTAGGATTCCTGGGCCATACAAAATTATCAACTGACAAATTAGCCTGCTATATTTGGTCAGACATTTCATTCACTCACCCCTAATGCCTTGGCAGGGCCAGACCAAATGATTTCATGGACCTTATACAGCTCACAGGCCCGATGTTCCCCACCCCTGGCTTATAGCAGCACACCCACGTACACATACTCACACATATTCACACATATGCACACACCCACACACATGAGGATATCCATAGAGGTACATATGACCATGTCTAGACCTTCCCCCTTCTCCCCTGCTCCTCTGCTCACCCACAGAGGCTGTCTCAGGAGCAGGGTGGGGAGAAGCAACTTGGAGCTCTCTGACCCTTCAAGCTACTTCCCCCAAACCCCATCAAACAGCAAGATCTGAGCTGGCCTTCGAGGCCCACCCCAGCCCACTTCCTCCCAGAAGCCTTCCTACCATACAGCCAGCTTCTCCACTGTCCACCCGCAGATCACCGCTCAAGATTCTCGGATGGCACTGCCAGCAGGCCTCGGTCACCTAGACCAGGGCCTTTTAAAGTAGCACAGCCCCTTTTACAAAGAAATCTTAAGCCGAAACCCGTTTGGCTCAGTGGATAGAGCGTCGGCCTGCAGACTGAAAGGTTCTGGGTTCGATTCCGGTCAAGGGCATGTACCTTGGTTGCGGGCACATCCCCAGTAGGGGGTGTGCAAGAGGCAGCTGATCAATGATTCTCTCTCATCAATATTTCTAACTCTCTATCCCTCTCTCTTCCTCTCTGTAAAAAAATCAATAAAATATATATTTTTTTTAAAATCTTAAGCAGAAAGCCTGTGTATGAACAGCTGCAAGTGGACCTGCTCAAGTGAGGACACGTGGCAGGGTAGGAGGGAGAAGGCCAATTTATCAAGAATCAGACGACCCGCTCGCTGGATTTCTAAGAGCACAGGTCCTCTTTGTGGACAGACTCAGAAGCAGGGGCTCCTCGTCACAAACCAGGGGAGAAAGAATCAAAGAAGCGGCCCCCAAAGCAGGGAGTTGGCATAACAGACAATGACGTCACGGGGACTTGACAAAATACTGCTTTCAACTTAACGTACTAAACACTGAAATCCTGGCTGTTTCTGTCCACATCCAGACGTAGAACTAGCACATGGTAAATTCGGTAAATTGGCCTTCCTATTAGTTGGCCTGAATTGGGGAAGGGGTCCCAGCCACACTTTCAGCCTTCCCCCCGCCACCCCACGCAGTATCTGGAACTCTCTTGGCAACAGAAAACTCCATAGACCACAGATGGAAAATCACCGATCTGTCCCCAAGGGTGAATCTTCACCTCTGAAGCACACATTTTAAGAGGAAGAAAACCAAGCCCAGGAATGAAATGGGAATCACTTGCCCAAGGTCACACAGCTAGTTGGACCAGAAAAAGGACCAGGCTTTCAACTTTGATTCCAGGCTCAGTCCTTCTCTGAAGGCTCAGAATAACCCTGACCCTGACTCCCACCTAACACATTACTACGGTCCCCTACCCCACTCCACCTCCACCCATTGCTCAAAGGCCAGCCGGGCTGAGCACAGTAAGGAATAGCTCAGCAGAAGGACACCTGAGGACCTGCCCTCCCCGTCAGGCCTGGGACGGGAACCGGCCCCACTGGCCCGCTGGCCCTCACCGGTAATGCTTGTCCCACTCGGGCCTCCGACGCAGGTCTGAGAGCAGCAGGAAGGCGTGGGCCGCATCCACATTCACCAGCATCTCCATGTGGAAGGAGAGGTACTTGTCATCCTCCAGGGTGTACAGGCCGACCTGTGTGGGGCAGAGGGTGGCCTCATTCATGTATCCCCCTCCCCAGACTCTGCTGGTGGTGGGATGGGCTGACTGGGATGCTGGAGGCCAGGGCTAGAAGCTCAGACTTGCTGTGTGGCTGCAATTAAGTGACTCAACCTCTCTGAGCCTCAGTCACATCCCTATGAAAATGGATGTTGAGGTAATTCAGCACAAGTGGACATGAAGGTGTTTTAAGAAGCAGTGACTTGCCCGGCCAGTGTGGCTCAGTGGTTGAGCTTCAACCAGTTGGATTCCCGGTCAGGGCACATGACCAGGTTGCAAGGTTGACCTCTCCAGGGGGGGGATGTGCAGGAGGCAGCGGATCAATGATTCTCTCTCATCATTGATGTTTCTATCTCTCTCCCCCTCTCCTTTCTCTGAAATCAATAAATATATTTTAATCCCCTTTCTGCCCTGGCCAGTGTTTCTCAGTGGTTAGAGTATTGCTCTTCCAACCAAAGGGTCTTAGGTTCAATTCCTGGTCAAGGGCACAAACCTCAGTTGTGGGTTCCCTCCCTGGCCCCAGTCCTAGCGCATGCAGGAGGCAACCAATTAGTGGGTCTCTCTTACATTGATGTTTCTCTCTCTCTTCCCCCATCCCTTCCACTCTCTCTCTCAAAGAAAAAATTATCCTCGGGTGAGGATTAACAAAAGCAAAAAAGCAAAAACAGAAATCCCCTTCTGACATGAGTGACTTGAGGGATTTTTGTAGCTGGCAGCCGGCCACCTCTGGCTGTTCAGAAGGGAAATGGCGGGCAGGTGCAGTCAGCTACCTGGTTGATCTCCGCGGACAGCGCCCAGTTGTTCTTGGCTGCAAGCATCTTCAGGGAGGAGATGTTGTTGTAGCTCAGGTACACCTGGACAGGGCACACCACAGAGAAGCCTCGCCTTCTCCCCTCCCGCAGGCTCGGAGCCGAGGCCATGCTGGGGCGGGGGAAGAGCTGGGATGGGGCAGGGGGGTGGGTGCTGGGCTTTGGGGAAGGAGGCCCAGGGGTGGCCAGACTGGCCCAGGGACCCTGGACAAGCCGCTCCTCCTCTCAGGGCCTCAGCTCCCTCCTGCCAAACAGGGACATCAGTAAAGCCCTTTGGGAACTGTGTGCATCTTGAGGCGTTAGCATCCCATTCCCTTCCGGCCTACCTCCAAACCCACTCTGACCACAGGGAAGGGTGGGCCTGAGGATGCTCCCCTCGGAGCTGGGGCCTTACCTGGTTGCTAGGGTCCCAGGGGACAGAGAGCGGCATCTCGTCCTGCTTACAGGACACAATGTACTTCCTGGGAGAGAGGAGAGAGGGCAGCCTTGATTTCTTGGGAGCCCATCTCTTTGAACAGGCTTCGCTGCATACCAACTGTGCCAGGCCCTGTGCTCAGCCCAGCGGGTAGGAGAGACCCCTGCCTGGCCAGGGAGACTGGATGGGCACACAGAACACAGCGGCGAGAACATACAAACTCAGGCAGAGGAAGGGCGGGATGAGGGGAGGGGTGCCAGTGCCGGTGCCAATGCCACATACCCTGGCTGAGCCAAAGCGACTTCGCCATTATGCCTCAGTGTCCTCGTCTGTGAAATGGGATCTGTGGTCACCCTGCCTCATAGGGGTGACTTGGCATGTAAATGCCCCATAAACACACCCTTTCCTAACAACAAAAGATGGTAAAGTGCTTCCTTGAGCCATCGCCTCTCCTCTCTGGGCCTTTCTTTCTTCATCTGCCAAGTGGGCATCAGAGTCAGTGGAGGGAGCAAAAGATTTTACATCACCCAGATCCTGCCAGGTTCAAGTTCTCGCCCTGCCAATCATTCCTGTGTGCCTGTGGCCACAATCCCTCCGTTCTCAGTGCCCTCGCCTGTACAAGGGGCCAGTCAGCCATGGGGTGTGGAGTGAGGTGACATGGATATAGAGGGCCCAGCCAGTTCCCAGCACAGGGGCCGCATCGAAGAAATGCAAGTCCCTGAGGCTGGGGAGCAGGTGGACAGCCCTGGACCCTGTGTCCCCTCCCATCCCCCAGCCCCAACTTGCCTGTCCAGGCGGATCTTCCTCCTGGCACTGGCCTCTCGGTATCGCCGCTCGCCGTCCTGGGCAGAGAAGCAGGGACAGACTATGGCACAGATGGGACAACAACTTGCCCCCCCATCCCTGTTACTGCCTGACCACCCCACCCCCAAGGGCCCAAGGAGGTTCTGCAGCCCTTAGGTGTTCTGGCCCCACAGGGGCAGCCGGAGTCAAAGCAACCTGAACAGGAACACGCCAGGTCACTGAGCCCAGCTTCCCCTCAGGCGCTCTGAGGGACCCTGGGAACCACTGTCCTCACCAGACCTCAGTTTCCTCCTCGGGAGAATGGGGGTCCTAAGGGCACCTACAATGGTCAATAGAACCCACATTTATTGAGCACTTACTACGTGCCAGGCATTCATCTCAAGTGCTTTCCATGCAACATTTCATTTAAGCCTTACAGCATTCCTCTGCCGTTGGGACTAGTATAATCCCACTTTACAGAGGAGGAAACTGAGGCACAGAAAGGTTAAGCGACTTGCCCAGGGTCACAGAACAGAGCACTGATGGGCTGACTCAGAGCCTGCCCTCTTCACTTCTACTTCTAAGGTGTCCTCACTCAGGAGCATTAATCGGCAAAGGCCTGGAAGGTACCACCCAGCTCCCAAGCTCCCACTCCCCCACGGACCGCCCACTCTTGACTGGCCAACACCCAGCTACGGAGCAGGGAATGTCACAGCCACACTCAGCCTTGTGAGGGGGCAGGGCAGGGACCTTCCCAGAGAGAGCTCACTCCCTGATCCTCCAGCGCTGGCCAGGCCTAGCCCCGTGGAGGCATGAGGCAGCATTATTTGGAGGGACAGACTCTGAACCCAGGCCCTGATTCTCATTCCTGCCTCCTTGCTCTCCTTCACCATCGTCATCACAGTCGCCACTTCCTGAGTGTCCGCAGGCCTTACCCAGGCCAGGGGTCAATATCCCACAGAGCCCACAGCCCTGTGAGAACGGGGCTGCAGGTACACATCCGCTTTACAGGTGGGGACCGAGCGCTCACAGAGGCGCCACTAGAATGGAGCAGAGCTGGCTCCAACCCACATCTGTCCCCAGAGCCAGTGCCCTTCCAGCTGTTAGCACCCACGAGGAGCCAGGCCCACATGCACGGTCTGAACTCTTCCGGGCAGAAAGGTTTCCACTTGGCACAAGGGGCGTTTCCAGGGGCCACACAAGGGCACCCAGCCGACGGGCAAGGCCGGGCTTGTTGCTCTCGGGCCTGTCAGGAGCTGGCAGGCACCCCCACCCTGGGCAGAGAGGGGGGAGCAGAGTTGGGGGGAGGGCAGGGTGCTGCACCCACTCACCCCAGGCTGGGGCCGAATCCAGGGCAGCATCTGGGGCTGGTCATTTGGGTCCAGGACCACAAAGGTCATGAAGGCGCTGTTGATGTGCCGCCGATGGGCCTCAGCCTCCTGGCGGTAGGCCTCCACGCACACGCCCACCTCCATGCTGCGGGCGAGGGAGGGCTGCTCTCAGGCTGGACAGACCTTCCCTCGGCCTGGCCCCTCCCAACACACATGCAGACATGCATGTGCTCGCACACACACGCACTCCTGCAGTCCCTTCTGGGTCAGAGCCCCACTGGCAGGAAACCTAGAGCTGCTCCCTTTGGTCAGTGGCTACAGAGCACCTGCTGCGTGCTTGGCCCTAAGCCAGTCACTGGGGACTGGGGATGAATAAGTCCGGTCTATGATCTCATAGACTAACAGCTGGGGGTTGCAGCAATAGATATGTACATATGATGATAGTATGAAAATATGTTATGGAAGAACACAAGCAAGGAGAGGGAGGTGCTGGGCCCAATTAGAAAAGATGTATACTATATAGCCAATCGTCAGCACTTTATTTTTTATTTTATTTTTTTAAATATATTTTATTGATCTTTTACAGAGAGGAAGGGAGAGAGATAGAGAGGTAGAAACATCGAAGAGAGAGAAACATCGACCAGCTGCCTCCTGCACAGCCCCTCCTGGGGATGTGCCCGCAACCAATGTACATGCCCTTGACCGGAATTGAACCTGGGACTTTTCAGTCCTCAGGCCAACGCTCTATCCACTGAGTCAAACCGGTTTCAGCAAACCGTCAGCACTTTATAAACAGCTCAGTGGCTGCTGTTTCTCTATATCTGACTGTCTTTATTAATTATAAAATAGCAGCCACCGCCCTTCCCCTCAGTTAAGAAGGTCTTGACCCCATAATGTAGACCAAGATGGGGACACCAAGACCTAGAACAGGGCAGTAAGTTGCCCAAAGTCACACAAGAGTCAGAAGAGAATCTGGGCTAGAAACCAGGCCTTGGGGCTCTCCCCCTGCATGGCAGCAGAATGTGTGCTGCCCAGGCTGTGAATAATAATAATAATAATAATAATAATAATAGCAGCAGCAGCAACGGCTGACCTTCACTGAACATGTTCTGTGGCATTCTACTAGTAACCAGTCCTTGAAGCCTTAAAACTGTAAAATAGTTGGGGTGTGAAGCGGAATACAGAAGCCCTCCTAGCTGAGACACTTCTGATCCTCATAGCCATTTGGCTTGGAGATCAACACTTCCCAGTGATACCAACAACAAGCAAGGCTTAACAACAAGACAGCCCACAAAGGGCTACATCAAGACTGTCCACCTCAGGTAACTGGGAGGCTGACTCACTGAACCATATAGGACACCTTAGCACACAAAGCCACCCTACCAACTCAGGAAAGCTGTGAAAATGCCAAGACAAGGAAATAGATCACAAACAAAAGAAATGGAGGAAAAGAAGAGACTGGATATAGAGTTCAAAACCACGCTTATAAGGTTTTTCAAGAATTTCCTAGAAAAGGTTGACAAGACCTATGAGGAGATGAAAAGGGATCAACAAGAACTAATAAGGGATCAACAAGAAATAAAGAATACATTGTCTGAAATAAAAAATATTATAAATATATATATATATATATATATATATATATATATATATATATATATATATATATATTTATAATATTTTTTATTATAAATATATTATACAGAGTCCTAAAAACAGAATGGAAGATCGCAAGAATCAAGTCAAAGATTTGGAACATAAAGAGCCAGAAAACACTCCTCCATAGAAGCAAGAAGACAAGAGGATCCAGAAAGTTGAAGATAATGTAAGAAACCTCTGGGACAACTTCAAGAGAACCAACATCATAATTATGGGGGTCCCAGAAGATGAGAGAGAGCAAGATATCAAAAACATACTGAAAGAAATAGTGACAGAAAACTTCCCCCACCTGGTGAAAGAATTAGACTTACAAGTCCAGGAAGCACACAGAACTCCAAACAAAAGGAATCCAAAGAAGACCACACCAAGACACATCATAATTAAATTTCCAAGAGCAAAAGACAAAGAGAGAATATTAAAAGCAGCAAGAGAAAAGCAGGTAGTTACCTATAAAGAAGCACCCATACAATTGTCAGCTGATTTCTCAACAGAAACCATGCAGGCCAGATGGGAATGGCAAGAAATATTCAAGGTGATGAATAGCAAGAACCTACAGCCAAAGATAATCTATCCAGCAAAGCTATCACTCAGAATGGAAGGTCAGATAAAGAGCTTCACTAATAAAAAAAAAGCTAAAGGAGTTCATCACCACCAAACCAGAATTATATGAATTGCTAAAAGGGGTTCTTTCGGAAGAGAAAGTAAATAAAGGTAAAAACTATGAACAACAAATACGTAATTATCAACAAGTGAATCTAAAAACCAAGGGAATATAAAAAACCTGATGAACAATATTAACTGGTGAATATAATAGAATCAGAGGTATGGAAGGGGAGTGAACTGACGATTCTCAGGGAAAAGGGGAGAGGGGGATGTGGGAAGAGACTGAACATAAACTGTGCACCTATGGATGAGGACAATGGGGGGTGGGGAAAGGGCAGAGGGTGGGGTGGGAACCTGGTGGAGGGGAGCAATGGAGGGGGGATGGAAATGAGGAACATTTGTAATAATATGAACAATAAAGATTTATTAAATAAATAAATAAATAAATAAATAAATATATATTTTTTTTAAATAGTTGGGATGAGCCCCATTTTACATGACCTAAGGCTCAGAGGGGTTGGATAACTTGCCCAAAGTCACACAGCTCATAAGAGGTGAGCCAAACTTGAACCTCAGCAGCCTGGCTCCAGGTCCCTTGCTTTATCAACGACACTATATGATCTTTGGAATCACCAAAAAAGGTATTTAAAGTGAGCTTTCAGCCGAAACCGGTTTGGCTCAGTGGATAGAGCGTCAGTCTGCGGACTGAAAGGTCCCAAATTCGATTCTGGTCAAGGGCATGTACCATGGTTGCGGGCACATCCCCAGTAGGGGGTATGCAAGAGGCAGCTGATCCATGATTCTCTCTCATCGATGTTTCTAACTCTCTGTCCCTCTCTCTTCCTCTCTGTAAAAAATCAATAAAATATATTTAAATAAGTAAATAAAGTAAGTAAGTAAGCTTTCATGGGCATAGCTGTCAGGATTCATTTCAAAGATAAACTCTCTGGGGACTACCATAAGTTTTGTTTTAGGCGAAGGGAGGGAAAAGGTACGATGACAACAGAATACTGGCAGAGGGTGGCCCTGGGATCCACAGTGTGCATGCGTGGAGGCGGGAGCCGGGGAGAGAGACAGGGAACGGACACATGGCACGACCTGAGACAGCGGGAGACCCAGGACTGGGGGTGCCCAGAGCAGGAGCATCAGAGCTGAATCTTGGGGAAGGTGGAAGGACTGAGCAGCAGGACAGGGGTTAGATCTCAGCTGGGGCAAAGGTTCCGGGCAGGTTTGCATTGGGTCCGCTCTCATGTCAAGAAGAGCCCTCAGCCCCCAGGGACCCCGATCCTGCCCGCCCCAGGCCCTCACCTATGTTTGAAGGCGTTGTTCACGATGGCCTTGAGCACCAGGCGGTCCCCAACCTGGGATGGTCCCCGGAAGTGAAACATCTCAATGGCCTTCAGCGTCGGGTGGGCACGACACAGCCGGCTGCAGGAGGCCAGGGGGTGGGGACAGGAGAAAGGCCCCTAGTGCTTTAGCCACTGGCTTACACCAGCCTCTGCCCCTACCCCCATGCCCAGACCTAGCCAAAACCACATGCACCACCTCCAGGCCCATCCACTCCCTCTCAGTGACAGTTCCGCCCAGAGGAGCAGAACGGAGTCCCATTTCAGAGCCTGGAATACTGAGGTCTGCGTGCATGGGCTGGAGAGCAGCTGAGTTTGAAGTGGAAGAAGAAAGGCTAGGGCAGGGCTTGGGGTATTCCCCACCCCATTTTCCTTCCAACCTTTGTATTTTAGTACCTGCTGTTTCTACTACCTGGAAGTCCTCCCCATACCCAAAGCTACTTGTCATCCCAGGCCCAGCTGAAGTGCTCCTCCTCCAGGAAGCCTTCCCGGACTATCCAGACTCTGACTTTTCTCTGAGATCTTATTGCACTCGTAGTTTGCACTGCCCCCAAAGGGCACTGCTTATATGCTGTGGCTAAGGGAAGGAGGGGAGAAAGGAAGGGAGGCGCAAGCAGTACACTCTCCCCTCACCTGGCTGCAATGGTGGCCACATTCTCCATCCAGGCCATGATCTGGCCCCCGAAGGTATTGCCCTGGTGATTGGCATGGGGAGGCAGGACCAGCTCCACACTCTCCACCCGCGTCTTCTCGGCCGGCACCACGTGGCTGCAGTCTCTGCTCTCCAGATCTGACCACGGAGAGGCGGAGGGGGAGAGGGGGGAGGTGAGAGGCTTTCCAAGGGCAGGCCTTCTGCATGGGCAGCCCAGGACCCCTCCACCACCTCTCTGCCCCACCCACATTATTTTATTTTCTCAGCACCTAGTGGGCTGGACCTACATGAGGAATGGGGGGGACTGGATGAGAGAGATGAGGCCGGCACAGAGCAAAGGGCAGAACCCTAGCTTTGAGACAACACACACCTGGGTGTGCAACTCAGCTCCACCCCATTGAGGCCGTATGACCTTGGGCAAGTCAATACTCTTTCTACACCTCAACTTCCTGTCTGTAACGGGCAGATGTCAAACTCCACCAGAAAGGGCAGTGAAGATGAAATGTGGTCTCCATTCTAGAGTGCCTGGCTCCAAACTCAGGAGGCGCCCTCAAGGATAGTTCTTCCCTCCCCCTGCCTGACATGCGCTGTCCCTCAGGGGCGAGGGCATAAGGGTACCCTCAGGAGGAGAGGCCAGAGAGCTCAGGGAATCCGATGCTAACATGGCCCACCCAACCCAAGGAAGCGCCGTCTCCTGGGGACAAAGACCTCCCCAGGAGGACCCATCAAATAGGCAACATTTTGCTGGCTTGCAGGCTGCTCAGATGCCGCAGACAGGGGGAGGGGAGGGGAGGTTACAGGCCTGAGCCAAGACCTGGAGGCAGACAGACACAGTCACGGGGAAAGTCAGATCTTGGCTCGGCTGGGCAGAGGGCAAGTAAGGGACAGCACCAGATGAGGCTGAGCGGTCAGCCAAGGGCCTGGATGTCGGCTAGGGCATCTGGAAGGACCCATGGGCAGAAGGGCGGTCAGAACAGGAGGGATGTCAGAGGACTGCAGTGGGATGGATGGCTCCCGGGGGGCTTGACTACAGGAGGGAGAGCTGGACCAGCCCAATCACAGCCCCCGGGCCCAGAGAAAATAGGGTGCACAGAATTCACAGCACAGCACACCGCTTTCATGGAGGTGGCTAGTTCGACTTGTCCTAAAATTGCCTCCTTGACGTTTCAAGGAAGGCTCCACATCTTAATGTTCTGGAGCTCAGTGAGCAAATCCAAGGTCACCCCTCTGACCCTTTGCCCAGCTATGCCCTCTGCCAGGAGTACCTTTCCTTATCTCCCCCTGATAAAGCCCTGCCAGTCCACAGTCAGTGTGCGTGCCCTGGTACAGAACAAGCTCCAAGATGCACTTTAAGGGGGAAGAAGCAAGATACAGAACAGTATGAACTGCGCCTTCCCTTCTGGGTAAAAGAGGGGGCAAAGTAAGACACAGGGGGGAATGTGCAGCAAATGCTTCTGGAAAGATGCCCCAAAATGAGGAACAACAGGTGCCTCTGGAGGGACTTGTTTTTTTGTTTTTTTGGTTTTTTTGTAAATAATTTTTTTATTATATATTTTATTGATTTTTTACAGAGAGGAAGGGAGAGAGATAGAGAGCCAGAAACGTAGTCGATGAGAGAGAAACATCCACCAGCTGCCTCCTGCACACCCCCCACCGGGGATGTGCCCGCAACTAACGTACATGCCCTTGACCGGAATCGAACCTGGGACTTTTCAGTCCGCAGACCGACGCTCTACCACTGAGCCAAACTGGTTTCGGCTGGAGGGACTTGTTTTTATCTCTAGCTCTAGATCTATGCCTGTACCTATGCCTACATCTATATCTACCTACCAACCTACCTACCTCTATGCTTTTTAAAAATCCTAGAGTCATGCCCTAGCCAGTTTGGCTCAGTGCATAGAACATCGGCCTTCAGACTGAAGGGTCCTGGGTTCAATGCCCATCAAGGGCACATGCCACGGTTGCAGGCTCTGTTCCCAGTAGGGGGCATGCAGGAGGCAGCAGATCGATGATTCTCTCTCATCATTGATGATTTTCTCTCTCTCCCTCTCCCTTCCTCTCTGAAATCAATAAAAAAAAAAAGTATATATTTTTTTAAATCCTAGAGTCACTGAAACTAGTTTGGCTCAGTGGATAGAGCGCCACCCTGTGGACTGAAGGGTCCCAGGTTTAATTCCGATCAAGGACATGTACCATGGTTGCGGGCACATCCACAGTGGGGGGGGCGGTGCAGGAGGCGGCTGATCGATGATTCTCTCTCATCAATGTTTCTAACTCTCTATCCCTCTCTCTTCCTCTCTGTAAAAAAATCAATAAAATACATTTTTTTTAAATAATAAAATAAAATCCTAGAGTCTTCAAGGTTAAGTTCAATACTACCTCCCCAAGGACCTTCTGTCCTAGAGACCAAACACATTTTGTGGCTAACAAAGTGTTTTCCCCTGACCGCTGGGAGCTGGGCAAGAGGCCTGCAGGAGACCTTGAGGCAAGAGGGCCAGCCAGGCCTGAGGCCAGCAGTGGGCAGACATCCCAAGGAAATGCCTCTCCTCCCTCTGCCCAGTGGGGCCCAGGGCACAAGGAAGGCACTGGCTGCCCTCCCTCTCCGCGGCCACTCACCGTACTGAATGGCGCAGTTGGCCAGGAGGTCCTTGATGGTGTCCGCGTACACCAGCCGCATGCGCCGGCGCTCGGCGGCCACACTGTGCTCCGTCTTCTCCTCCTCCGTCCGTGGCGTGATCTGCTTCAGCTTCACCTGTGGACAGGGGTGGGGTGCCCTGAAACAGTACCGGGGCCTGTCCCCCCAGCTGCCATCGCAGCCCGCGGCTGCTGGATGGTTACAAGTCTTTGTCCCTCTTTGCCCACATTTTCCCGTCTCCGTGTTGACTGATCCATCATCTTCATCCTCCAATAACCCTAGGCTCCCTTCTGGGGCAAAGGCACGGGGGATGGGGGTAGGGATCACTGCAGGGCGGGAAAGGAGATGGGGAGCCCTGAAGACTCCCCATGTGAGACGCACAGGGAGAGACGGGGAAAGGAGGAGCGGGAGGGAGCCTGGGGCCCGGTGGCAGTGGGGGATGGGCCTTCCTCTAGGAGCTATGACTCCCTGCCACCCCTCACCGCCACCCCCCTGCCAAACCCCAGCCTCACCACCTTGGTCCAGGCTCATCATGACTGGCGGCCAGGTGGCCCAGCAGCCCCGGGCAGCCAGGTGTGGCCACCTACCTTGGAGAGCTCACGGTGGGCCACAAAGGTGGCCAAGGCCTTGCACACGCTCCACTGCTTCTCAGAGCAAGTGTCCTCGGAGGCCACCTGGATGCCCACCTGGCGGGGGAAGAGTAGGTGGAGGAGTGAGGAAGGAAGAAATAGAGCTCACAAGCCCGAGGCCCGCAGCCTCGTGGCACGGGCAGTCCCACTCTGCTATGTCAGGATCACCCACCACGTCTAGGAGGCTGGAGACCTGGGGTAGGTTCTGCTTCTGCCCCTGGTTCCCTGGGAAACTTTAGGCAAGTCACTTCCCTTCTCTGGGCCTCAGTTTTCTCGTCTGTAAAGTGGGGATGACCAATCCCACCCTCGAAGGGCTACTGAGAGGATTAACATGAGTTAATGTTAAGTAAAGTGCTGGCTAACTTGAAAGGATAGACATGTGAGGTGCCCGGGGTCCTTGGGCATTTACAGGGTGCCCAGGGGCACAGACAGAACTCGCCATCTCAGCCTCAGTGGTCCCTCAGCAACCCCTGGGTGGAAGCTGTCCCCATCCAACGTCCATTGGTGGCAAAGAGAGTCCCTCCCCCAGAGCTCAGGGAGCCCTGTGCATCGCCAAGAGTCCTTCAACAACCCTGAGGCACAGGAATCACGCTCCCACTTCACAGATGGGAAGACAGAGTCTTTAGGAGGTCAGCTACAGGACTGAAGTCCAGTGCTGTCCCGGCCCCGGCCCCACTGCTGCCAGGGCCAGGCACAGCAGCTGTCATCCTTGCATTTCCACAGCCACCAGGCTGCTGACGACAGGGTCTGAGTCTAGGCGTGAAGACCCAGGAGGCCAGAAGTTAAGTCCCACCTTGGGATCCATGTGGCTTGGTAACCTGGAGCAAATCCCCTCCCCTCCCTGGGCCTCAGTTTTCCCTTCTGTGTTATGGGGTGTCGGGGCCGGAAGATCCTTAGGCTCTGCCCAGCCCTGCCAGCTGGTTCAGAACTCTGCCGCCTCACACAGGGCTTCTGGAGTGTGAGTAGAAAGCCCACCCAGCTCCCACGCCTGCCCCACACACCTCCATGCTGCTGTTGAAGGCCCGGTTCACCTTGGCCTTGATATTCACCACTTGTCCGACTCTGGGAGAGAAAAGCCGGAGGTGAGCCTTTCAGAGGGGACGCAGGGAGGGAGCCTCTACTGGGCAGAGCTATTAGGAGAATATCACTTTACCGAGTGTATTCACATATGGACGTCACCCGAGTCCTCAAAGCAAGCCAGCAAGCCAGTGTCAGCACCCCTTTCCCAGGAGGCCGAGAGAAGTGGGATGAGTTCATTTATCTGGCCCCTAACCCCTTGTCCGGTGAGTGCTCGAGCTCCTTTTGGCGCCTGTTTACCGATCCCCTCCCCAGGGAAGCCCTCCCTGCACCCTGTCGCTCTGTAAGGTTCGCCTTCCTCACACTTCTTCCAGCAGGTAACATCTGTCTCCCCCACCACCCATAAGCTCCATGGGGCCAGGCTTGGCACAGGGCACCAGGCAGCTCTCCACAATTAGTGGCCTACTAAACTAACACGTTCCTGCGTTTGCTGTATCGGTATTGGTTCATCAGTGGTGACAAAGGTACCCCACATGAATGTAAAATGTTAACAGAGGAACTGGATGTACTATCTACATCTGTACTGTCTACATCTGTTGTGTAAATCAAAAACTAATCTAAAATCTGCCTCCCTGCAGTCTGGGAGCTACTGGGGCGCCGGGACCTTTTGTACCACAAACCCAGCATGGGCCCCAGCCCAGAAAAGGTGCCAGGAGTGATGAATGACTGAACATGAATGAATACAGCAACTGGCCGAATGTTTTCCTTAACACTCTGGGCACCAGGGAAGCCCTGAAAAAGCCCTTGGCACTCGATGTCCTAGGCCCGTGGTCGGCAAACTCAGTGAACAGAGCCAAATGTCAACAGTACAACGATTGAAATTTCTTTTAAGAGCCAAATTCTTTCAACTTAAACTTCTTCTAACGCCACTTTTTCAAAATAGACTCGCCCAGGCCGTGGTATTTTGTGGAAGAGCCACACTCAAGGGGCCAAAGAGCCGCATGTGGCTTGTGAGCCGCAGTTTGCAGACCACTGTCCTAGGCGATGGAGGAGAGCTTAGGAGCGGGCCCACAGGCAAGAGCACTGTACGCAGGCCCTGCAGCCTGGCCTGAGCTGGGGGCTTGGCATGGTTCTTGGGTCCCAGCAAAGCTCTGCAGAGACAAAGCTCAACACAGTGTAACCAGTACAGGCTTTAAAATCAAACGAACTGTGAGGCGGTGAGCTCCTCGTCCCTGGAGGTATGTGTGAGCAGAGACTGAATGACCCAAGGTTCTGGCTCAGGCTTTGCCAAGGGGCCTTATGGAGGGACCTCCCTGCCATCCAGCAAGCAGTGACTCACAGAGAACTTTTAAGTTCAAAAAGGCATTCACTGAATACGCCTAATCCCTTCCATCTGCAGATAAGGAAACTGAGGCCCAGAGAAAATGTCTGACTTCGCCAAAGTCACATAGTAGCACCCCATGATGTGGCCTGGGCAGCGCCCAACTCCAAACTTGAAGCAATTTCCTTGGCTCCACGCTGGGTGGAGGAATCCACCCCACGGCAGCGAGCAGTGAGCCAGTTCCCAGCCCGGGGCTGTCCGGAGACCCTGCAGACGGGTCACTGCTTCCCGGGGGCTTCCCCCACTCCACCTGCAACAGCTGTCAGGTCCCAGGCAGGAGAGACAGGGCAGGGGTTCCTAGGCCTTGGTGGGCAGCCCAGAAGGACCTAGAGGCAGGTGGGGCCACTTACCTAATGGTGTGCTCAAAATAGATGTCATCCATGGAGGCCGTGACGCAGGGACAGCCGGCGTGCCTCTCCGCTGGTGGCGGGACGAGAAAGCAGTGCGTTAGCAGCCTCTGATCCAGTTCAGCCCTCCCGAGCGAGCGAGGCCGTGCCTCCTCACCCACAGCCTCCTTTACTTCTCCTGAAGGTTGCTGCGTCCTGCTTTATCTATCCCATGAGTTTTGCCTGTCTAGTATCTCTCCCTTCTGTTCAACTGCAAATTACTTGAGGGCAAGGATTTTTGCCTGCCTGGTTCACAGGTGTATTCCTGCACACAGTAGACACTCAGTAAGTAGCTATTGAATACATTAATGTTACGCCATGCAATGCTAGCTCCCAGCCTTCTAGAGGGCCCTCAGGTCTGCCCTGTCTACCTCACCCATCTTTGTTTGCTGGCTGAGTCATTCTTTCCTTCAGGGCCCTGCTCACTGCCTTAGTTCATTTAGAGTCCCTTCTCGGTCCCCCAGGGCTGGGTCATGGCCTCTGGTCTGTTCTCCCACAGCCCCAAGTTCACCTCCCTTTCCCCACAAAACAGTGCTGGGATCGTTGGGTCACCTGTCTGCCCCCCACCTCTCCATCAGACTGTGAGCTCCCTGTGGGTTGGAGAATACTGGGACATCAAAAGGAATGAAGTGAAGTCAACTCAACTTCTCAACTTAATGTAGGGAGCCTTAAGGCAGATAGCACTGTGCTTGCTCACAGCACTCCTGAGCCAGCCCTGGAGCAGCCACGTTTAAGGCAGTGAGCTGTGTGGGAGCAGGGACTTAAGAACTGGGATCTAAGGGCACTCAGAACTGGGACCCCTGGGAGAGGGTGGGCCAGAGCTGAGCATCGGGAAATTGGAGGGGCATTGCAGGCCGGCCGGCTGGGGTGAGGGACAAGTGTGGCCCTCAGAGAGAGAGTGATCGGCTCAGCATAACCGAGGCCTCTCCCCTGGGTGTGGGCCAGTGGGTGGGAGGATGGCAGTCTCACCAGACAGACAGGCCGTGGTGTCAATCCACTTGAGCAGCTGCCCGACGCTCAGCTCGCCACGCTGATTGGTGTGGCAGGGCAGCACCAGCTGGCTCATCTGCACCTCTGTGGGGTTCCGGTACTCCTCGCCATCTGCCATGGTGTCGTCGGTTTTCTCTGTGCGGGAAGTTGACTTCCGGTACTGTCGGCCTGAGAACACAGAGGCCAAACCCTGGGGAACAGGTGGAATCAGAGAGGTCAGCTCACTGCAGGGTCCCCTGAGTCTGCCCATCCCTGAGACCTGAGGGCTGGAGGGAGAGGAGAGAGCACCCCAGGGCCACCTCCTTCCAGACCCCAACTCCAAGAGGGGTCACTGCCCTCCAGCCCAGAGCTCAGACCCAGGATGTCACTTAGGCTCAGGTTCCTTTTAGCCAATATCTCCATGTTAACATGGCCTGGGACCCGGGGGCGGGGGGTGGAGGGGGCGGCTGGGAGTGCTGGGGTTCTTTTCCCAGCCTTACAAAGGGTTCAGCATTCTGGAGAAAGGGGATGCATGTAGAAGATTAAAGAGTCTGAAGACAAAAGATAATTTTGAAAGGCATGGGGGGTCAGAGGATCTTCAGCTAAAGGAACTGAGGACTCCCCTTGTCTAAGGACCCTGTGCTATTTATTTAACACAATTTGTCCTAAGGCAAGGTGGAGATAATACACTTCAAAGGATAAGGTATGAAAGGGTAGAAGCATTGTCAGTTTGGGGAACAGCCTACAGCTCTTCAGGTGTTTGGCCAACAGAGGCAATAAAATGCCCTGAGCCGTCTGGCAGTAGACAGTCCTATTCAGGTTTGGGGGAAGTGCCGTTTAGCCATTTCCAACAGGTAAACTACATATGACTCAACCCTTGTTGAGCTCCCCAAGCTTCTTCACCAACCTTTTGATGAAACTCTTGTAATTATTACATACTGGAATTGGTTCCCAGAGAGGGGGGAAAGGTTGGGGGGGGGGGAGGGAAGAGAGGAATCATACAGAGAACTCAGTCCTCAGAGCTTCAGCTTGTGGGTCCGCTTTTTAAAGTTTTGCCTCTGATTGACCTTCATGGCAGAAGGATTTCCCCTCTCTGTGCAGAGGACCCAAGAGCCCCCTCCCAGGCAAGCCTGGGGGTTGGTTCCCAATAAAGTGTTTCAAGAAGCAGGTCCTATTTCATCCCCCAAAGGCCCCTTCCCGGGCTCCTTGCTCTTCAGATGACACCTCTGTTGGGTGCTCATTTGTCTTTAGCACTTAGCTCCACTGGCTGGGAGGGCCCTGGGCAGTGCTTGAGCAGCTGTGTGATCCAGGTGGCTGCCAGCTGGAGAACCAGCTGAGAAAATCCTCAAACTCCTTAACTAGAGGTGGAGTTATTCCCCGGGCAGAAGAGATGGCGAGTGCCTAGCAGTCCCTTGGATGGGGTGGGACGAAGGAAGTGGAGCCGACCTGCCATCCCTTCTCTCCCTAATCGGACTGTGAACAAGAGCGGGCACACCTGCATGTGTGAGAAAAATGACAGGAGGGGCAGGAGGAGTTCCAGTTTTCATGGCCAATGCCAACTGCGGGGTAACAGTTGGCGCCAACATTTACACAGCACTTAGGAGATATCAGACACTCTCCTAAGCATTTTCCGTGTGCTAATTCATTTGTATCCGCACAACCAACCTCTGAGGTAGGGTTCATGATTAGCCTCACTTCACAGTTGGGGAAACTGAGGCCCAAGGAAGTGGCAACGCTTATATATGACCCCAGAGGTCTGGCTGCAGTCTGAGATCCCACCCACCACACTGCACTGCCTGCAGGGGCTCCTGGGCCCACGAGGAGAAGGAAGCCAGAGCTCTGGGCCTGGACTCAGCAGCAAAGAGTGACACAATCCAATGCTGACCCTGCCACTCCAAGGCAGATGGGGGCAGGGACATCCCAGAGCAGGGATGGCCCTCGTGTGGGGGGGAAGTGGGGGAGGACTCCTTGGATAGCTCCCCCCATGAGACTCTGTAGCTAATTCAGTACATTCAGAACACACACCGTGTGACTGGTTCAAGGTCGCTGACTCATAAATGGTAGATCTGGGATTTGAACAGGGCCTGTCTAAACCAAAACAGCCCTGGGTACCACATTCAGTGCTGGGCACCGACGGGGGAGAGGAGGGCAGCTGTCCCAGGAGCTCTCAGTGTGGGTGGAAGCCTTCGAGGTGCCAGGCTGCCAGGCTTGCAGAATCTTGCAGGCATCTTGCAGGCATCTCGCAGGCCTTGTGGTCTAAGCAGGGCTGTCACCATGGTAACCACTGCCGAGGCATTTCCAGCCTAGTGCGCACTGGGGGCCTGCATGGATGTGGACGCGGGTGGCTGCCTTTCTGGGTGTGGGAGTCGGGAGAGGGAGGAAGCCGGCAGACTGTTCGCCTTCTCTTCCCAAACCCCTCCCACAGCCAGGGGTCCTGCCCAGAACATTCCAGAAAGAAGCCTGGAGAAAGCTAGAGAAATGGGGGAGGCGAGATGCACAGAGTAAGCGAGAAGCAAGGGAGCAGTTCTGGGCATGCACACACAACGTCCCAGCTTCACAAGCCTATTTTCACATCCACCGCCTCACTGGGTCCTCACAAGGAAGGCAGACCCATTTTCACAGCGGAGGAGAGTGAGGATGGGGAAAGACCTGGACCAGGACACCTGTGTTCTAATCTTCTCTCTGCTTCTGCTCCGGTCAATCCCCACCCCCACCCGCCTCCTATTTCCTGTTCTATGTGAAGGAGTCCCTACCTTCCCAATGGACTCTCCATGCCTGAAGGCAGTATCTTTGCCTCATTCATTCATTCATTCATTCATTCACCGAGCACCTCCTTTCTCAGCACTAAGCCCTGGGCCAAACACTGAGAATGTAAAGGTAAACCGGGCCAATCCCTTTGAGAAGCTCTGCTCTAGTGCTCTTGTCTAGAAAGGCCTGGCGCACAGTAGGACCTCATCAAAGGTTTGTGGAGGGTCAAGCAGAGACAGACTTGAGTTTAAATATATATATATTTTTTCTTTTTTTAAAATATATTTTATTGATTTTTTACAGAGAGGAAGGGAGAGAGATAGAGAGTTAGAAACATCGATGAGAGAGAATCATCGATCAGCTGCCTCTGGCACACCCCCTACTGGGGATATGCCCACAACCAAGGTACATGCCCCTGACCGGAATCGAACCAGGGACCCTTCAGTCCCCAAGCCGACGCTCTATCCATTGAGCCAAACAGGTTTCAGCTTTTTTTTTTTTTTCCCCTGATTTTTTAAAAAATATATTTTATTGATTTTGTACAGAGAGGAAGGGAGAGAGATAGAGAGTTAGAAACATCGATGAGAGAGAGTCATCAATCAGCTGCCTCTTGCACACCCCCTACTGGGGATATGCCTGCAACCAAGGTACATGCCCTTGACCGGAATTGAACCCGGGACCTTTCCGTCCCCAAGCCGACGCTCTATCCATTGAGCCAAACTGGTTTCAGCTTTTTTTTTTTTTTACTGATATTAGAGAGGAAAGGAGAGGGAGACAGAGATAGAAACATCAATGAGGAGAATCATTGATTGGCTGTGACCTTGACTAGAATCGAACTTGGGACCCCTCAGTTCACAGGCCAACACTCTATCCACTGAATCAAACTAGGTAGGGCCGGACTTGAGTTTAAATCCTAGCCCTGTCCCTCAGGTGCTATGTGATCCGGAGCAAGCCCCCTCTCCTCCTGAGCCTCATCTCTCACTTACAAGTTGGGCAGGGGCAGTGGGAGATTGCCAACCCCCAAGGTATCCCCAGCCCTGGCTCCAGGGTCCTGGGGTTTAACCCCGCAGGGCTCTGGCGTGCTGAGCTGAGATTTCCAGTGAGGAAGCTAAGGAGCCCTGTCACCTGTCAGAGAGGACATGCTGAGCTCCTCCGAGCAGGGCTGAGCTCCCACCTCCCCACCCTGCAAGCTGTGGGGCAAGCCCCCCTACGGCTACCTCCCCCCTCCCCTCAACGCGGGTGAGCAGAGCCCTGGTCCGTGGCACCAGCAAAGGGGACAGAGCACCAGTGGCCCAGGTCAGGGCCTCTCAGACTCCAACTCCTTGCTTGGCTCCAAGACAGCCTGCCCACGTCAGGCCCGGCCAGGCCAGGCCTCCTTCTCATCCCAGGGTGGGCAGGCAGCCAGCCAGGGCGCAGGAGGCTTGGCCAATGGGGCTCCAGAGCTGGGACACTCCTCCCTGGGCCAGTCACAGAGAGCACAGAGGGCCTGATGGATTGGCCAGGCTAGCTGAGCCAAGACAGCTGACAGGGAGGGCAGAGCCCACTACATAGATGAGGTCATAGGGTCAGAGACATGCCCTCTCAGAAGGCAGCCATGCCAGGGTCTGGCCCCATGCCACAGCAGGCCTGGCCGGGTTTGATACTGACAGACGAGGCCCCAGCTGGCTACACCAGGGGTTCTGTGTCCCTCCTCCTGGACCGTCCATGTCACAGACCTGCTGGTCAGAACAGGAGAGGCCGCCTCATCCAATCCCTTCATTGAAGGGGAAACCGAGGCTCAGGGACAGAAAGACGGTCTGGGGTCACACAGCTGGGGATCCAGGAAGAGCCCTCCTGGGATGGGCAGCGGCTCCTTCGAGGCAGTTTGACCACAGCCCCACGCTCACACTGGCCTGGATTTCCTCCCTCCCCCACTGAGCCCAGGAACAGGGATCCAGTCCCTGAAGCTCTCAGAATACCCACTGTCCTCGGGCTTGGGTCCCCTCCCCCGCACTCTCCACCGCCCCACACTGGGGCTTGCTGGATGTTTCCAGAGCCTGTTCACAGGCTGCCCATCTCCACCTCCTCTGGCCTCCAGCACCTGTCTTCCCAGAGCAACCACAGGAGGTTCCTCAGAGCACCACCCTCCTCCACCCTCCCCCTCCTCCATCCTCTGCCATGTGGGGGCTGCTTCTGCCTAGGTTCCCTTTATCTGCCCTGTCTCCTCCTCCCTCTTCAGGTTTCCCCATCCCTGCTTTTCCCCAGGGAGTTCGGTCCTCCCAGCCCCCACAGCCTCGCCTGTCCCCATCACAGTGAAGCTGTGCAGTTACTGTATTCCTAGACGCTTCTGCCATCATTCAGTCATTCCTGCCAGTCAGGGACAGATCAGGCCTCACAGAGCAGGTGCCCAATAAACACCTATGGGAGAGGCTGGCGACAGGGGCTGAGACTTGAAGACAGGAAGGTCGCAGGTGCAGAGAGGACGTGAAGACAGCACAAAGGACAAGCAGGAACGGTGGTGCCTCGGGTGATGGGAACTGGGTGGCGAAGGAAAGCCTGAGGTCAAGTACCAGGTACTTGGTGGGTAGAGACAGAGGGAAAGGGGCCAAGGAGTCCCTACAGCGAATTCCCAGAAGACGTGACAGCCAGCAGAGAGCTTAGAGCTGCAGGAACAGCAGAGGAGAGGGCTGGGTGCTGCAGGAACAGCAGAGGAGAGGGCTGGGTGCTGCAGGAACAGCAGGGGAGAGGGCTGGGTGCTTCAGGAACAGCAGAGGAGAGGGCTCAGAGCTGCAGGAACAGCAGAGGGCTGGGTGCTGCAGGAACAGCAGGGGAGAGGGCTGGGTGCTGCAGGAACAGCAGAGGAGAGGGCTCAGAGCTGCAGGAACAGCAGAGGAGAGGGCTGGGTGCTGCAGGAACAGCAGAGGAGAGGGCTGGGTGCTGCAGGAACAGCAGAGGAGAGGGCTGGGTGCTGCAGGAACAGCAGCGGAGAGGGCTGGGTGCTGCAGGAACAGCAGAGGAGAGGGCTGGGTGCTGCAGGAACAGCAGAGGAGAGGGCTGGGTGCTGCAGGAACAGCAGAGGAGAGGGCTGGGTGCTGCAGGAACAGCAGAGGAGAGGGCTGGGTGCTGCAAGAACAGCAGAGGAGAGGGCTCAGAGCTGCAGGAACAGCAGAGGAGAGGGCTCAGAGCTGCAGGAACCACTGGGAACAGCAGGCCAGGGCAGGGGAGGCCTTGAAGATGACCTGGCCAGGGTTCCAATCTGGTTCCACAAGGGACTTATGTGACCTCAGGGCAAGCTGCTCTGTGGGCCTTAGTTTCATCTGTAAAAAATGGGGTAATAGTACCCACCTCCAGGGTTCCTCCTCAGGATGACACTAAATGAGATCAGGGGTTTAAAGTTCCCCGTACATGTTGGCCATATGGCCAACATTTGTTGAACATGTTCTGTCAGTACGTAAAACTGGATTGGGACTTTCTACAGAAACATAGCTGGGGAAGACCCAAATATGATCCAAGCTGGACTTTACTCAGCCTTTTCTCACCTCTGAGCTGACCAGAACTTCATGGGGCAAGACTGTTCATGGGTAAGGTGATTAGCCCGTTTCTGAGGTTCTGTGAGAATGCAAACAGCCATTGACGTTGGAGCCTGGACTCAAGCCCAGGGTGTGAGACTGAGAGGCCCTGTTCCTCCCACGCCCCTTCCTTCACTCTCCAGAGGCGTGGGACTAAAATGCAGGTTCGATGGGGCAGCAAGAAGCAGCCTTTGGCCCGCACCCTCAGAGCCTGAGGCCAGGCCCATGAAAGGCCTGGCTGTCTGAGGGAGACCACTCTGAGCTGTCTGAGGAAGCTGCCCTATCCCCAAGGGGTGGCTCAGCCTCTCAGAGACCAGGATGGCCCCCTGGTGGATCCCCCCAGCAAGGCAGGCACATGTGTCAACTTCCTACATTCTCCTTCCGGGTCCCTACCTCTCTCCCAAAAAGGCTCTGGGGCAGCCTGCGCACACACAGGACACAATGCATTGGGAGCTGAGATGCGAGCAGAGCTAAGAAACCAAATAAGGGAGGAGTGATTATGTTAGGAATGCAGCTGCACTAATGTACTGCCATAGAGAACTGCACTCTGGCCTTGAGAGTCTGGGCAGACAAAGCGAAGAGAGGGTAGCAGTGGATTGCAGACTCGGGTGAAAAGAGGGGGCAGTGGTCCATGAAGCCAGCCTGAGGGCTGGGGAACACCCGTGGGCTGCCCCAGGCTTCTAATTCTCATATACTAGTAAAAGCAGGTCAGCTCTGCATTCAAGAAGATAAATAACGGTCCCCAGTGCTCTACACACACATCCGAATTTTACTTCTAGCTACAGGGTGAATTCGCATTTGACGTTTTTCAAAATTTGGGGGTGAGAAAAGTTGAGAAAAGCAATAATTTTTATGACTTCCTATATGTTACTCCTTTGATTAGCATTTATTGAATACCTAGTAGGGATCAAGTTCTATGCTAAGAGCTTCCAGATGTATTATCTCCATAATTCTCATATCTACCCCGTGAGGCATTGTTACTCTACCCATTTTACTGATGAGCAAACCAAGGCTGGCAGAGAAGCAGGTACATTGCTTCTGAGCACCTGGGAAATGGTAGAATTTAAGACACTCTCAGACCCACCAGCCACAGTCCCCATTTGCATCTCTGTAGCACTTCCACAGGCCTTAGGGATGGGGAAGACCGAAGAAATCCTTCCCATCTGAGACTCAGAGACGGGGAGCAAACTAGCCCAGGCAATGGCCGAGGAGAAAGCAGAGGCCATGGCCCTGAGCCGCTGTCCAGAGCCCGGAGTCTGATACGGACGATCAGGCAGTGGGCTCCCCTCCTGACCCCCAGTCCCTGGGGGAAGCTGCTTTGTAGGTCAGGAGATTTACTTCGGAGTGACAGCAATGTTCTGGGACTAGATGGTTGTACGAGATGATGAGTTATACACTTTAAAATGGTAACTGTGCCCTGGCAGGGTGGCTGTTGGTTAGAGCGTTGTCCCGTATGCCAAAAGGTTTTGGGTTTGAGTCACAGTCAGGGCACATGCCTAGGTGGTGGGTTCAATCCCTGGTTGGGACACATACAGGAGGCAACCAATTGATGTTTCTCCCTATCTCTCTCTCTCTCTCTCTCTCTCTCTCTCTCTCTCTATCTATATATACACACACACTCACACGTATCTCCTTGGATGAGGATAAAAAAATAAAATAAAATGGGTAATTGTATGTTATATTTCACCTTGAAAAAATTTTTTAGTTGTTCAGAAAAACATTTTAGATAAGCATCAAGTAAGTCTCCTAAATTAAATTAAATGTAAAATGCCAAATACATTTGCAAATACATTAGCAAAAAATGATGTTGGAAGCAGACTGTTGAGCATGGTGCCTGGCACATGGTAAAAATGTTGGGGCTTTTAGTATTAGCTCTCTGGGCCTTAGTTTCCTCATCTGCCAAATGGGGCATTTAGTCTCCAAGACTTGGCTTCCAGGAGGAAGTCCTCAACAGGCCCCCAAACCCTCCCAATCAGCCCACCACATCTCCTGCTCACACCACGTGCCCCAGCCTCACAGGCTCAGTCATTCCTCACACTCCTCATGGCCCTGCCCACCACAGAGCCTGTGCCGGGCCTGCCCTCCGCCTGGAGCACTCTTCCCTCTCCTCTCCGATTCTGCAATGCCTACTCCCTCCTCAGTTCCTTCATCTCCTCCCCCCCCTCAGGCTCCTGCACCTGTACCTCGCCTCCAGAACGCTCTCAGTGATGAAGGATGTTTACTTAACGGTGGCCGCATTGGGTTGACACTGGACCAGAAGACGGACCAGGCAGGAGCCTTCTCCTTCTCCTCCTGGTGTCCGCTGGGCACAGAGCCTGGCCCGTGAGGAACAAACACATGAGTTAGCTCGGTGTCCCCCGACGAAGGAGGGAGAACACGGGCCATGAGGTCAGGTGAGGTTCCCCGCTGCAGGTCCATCTCTCCCCTGCCCCTTCACCCCATTCTGGACCGGAGAGCCTGAGCATCACCTGCCTGCTCCACCCCCGGGGTAAAAATAACCTTGTCTGAAATCTGGCACCACCCTCACCTGTCCTCAGGAGAACTCCCCCTGCCCCACGAAGAGCCCGCAGGGGGCAGAGCGGGCGGACAGGGCCTGTCCTGCATGCTGCCCCATCCCTGTCCCATCTGACCCCTGGGCACACACTGGAGGGGTTGCCACTGGCTGGGCACACGGGGACCGAAGCCCAGAGAAGTCCCAAGTCCTGTCCAAGGTGCCCCAGTTCGGAACCACAGAGCCAGGCTCACGCTGAAGGGCAGGCCTGCTGCCTCCATCTACCTTGCAGCCCCTTCCTCCGCCATGAGAGTGAGGAGGGTGTGGGAGGCCGATTACAACGGCCTGCTCCTGTGACTAGGGAAACCCTCCCCCTGCCACCGCCCCACCCGCGTCAGCACACAGACACACAGCTTGCCCACCCCATCTCCCCCACCTCCTCCCAGAGCACTGAGGACCAGGGGAGAGGCAGGGCTAGCTGAAGGGAGTGCACGGGTTCGGGAGCCTCGTTTGGGGGGCTAGAGAGGATAGAGAGTTGGGTCGGACAGGGCCTTGTCTTTCCTAGGCCACACGGGACTCCAGTAGCCTTCGCTTCTCAGCTTTGGGAAAATGAAAATGTGGGGAAGGAGGCACCAGGGGACCCAGACGTACCCTCCGAAACATGGGGGCCCCGGGGACTCGCTTCACCCTCCACTCCCTTCCATCCGGTCGCTCAGATGTTCCTCAGGTGAGCACCCCCCACAGGCCAGTCTCCTCGTCTGTACAATGAGATGGTAGGCACTCTGTCCAGAGTGCAGAGGGAGGGGCATATGGAAGGTGCTTTGTCAATGGCAATGGTTCCGCCCTCCCTTGCCCTCCTGGAGGGGACTTATGGTACCTGTATCGTCTGAGCAGAGCCTGCCAGAGGGACAAGCCTGGATGGGAAAGCTGGGGCTGCCGAGGAGGTGCTGTTACATGGAGGGGAGGCAGGAGCCCATGGGACTGTGTGCGGAGACGGCAGGGGGAGGACTGGCCTGTGGGGCAGGGGGTTCACTTAACCTCAGCCGCATGCTCACTGCCACCTCTCCGCATTGCCGGGGGCTGTCCCGGCAGTATGCCCCGTAACTAACCACCAAGGGGACATGGACACGTTTTCTCATGTCTCTGGCCCCAGCTTCCTCATTTATAACATTGGAAGGAGGGTGTGTAGATGAGATTGAGAACAATCGCTCTCCCTTGCTTAAATACTTCATATGTGCCGGGCACTGTGCTAAGCATTTTCTATGCATTATCTCATTCACTCTTCACACGGTCCAAACAGTTGAAAGCTGTTATTGTTCCCATTTTACAGATGGGAAAACAGAGGCTTAGAAAGGGAAAGTAACTTACACACACGCACACAATCACAAAGTCTGTAAAGGACAGAGTTGGGACTTGAACCAAGTCTGTTTAACTCAAAGGCTGAGGCGGCTTGGCCACTTTGCCATCAATACCTGTCCCTCTCACTTGATGGGCAAGGTGGTTACTTCATCACCCCAGACATTGGTGCCAGGCACGGCCCTTCCTCACCACACAGGCCAGGCCGGGGCCCATACAGGGAGTCCCCTCCCTGTCCACTCTCACGTGCTCCTTGTCAGTACCTCCTCCCAGCACAGTCCGGAGCCAAGGCCCTTGTCCTGCTGGATGCTCAAGTGCCAGAGCCTGTGAGGGGCCAGGGGGCCACCAGCAGAGCGGCACCCTGCACTCTGTAATTCCTCAGCTCTCGGGAGTGTGAGCATATCTGCTGGTCAGCTAAATACACCCTCTCAGGCATAGGACTCTCAGCTACCACACCCCCTTCCGTGGCTTCTAGGGTGTGCTTGCTCGCCCAGAGGCAGAGGCTCACTCCCTTCTGATGGAGACCCTGCCCCTGAGAAGCAAGTCTACCTGTCAGAGTCCTTCCTAGCCCCCTCTCCCCAGCCAACACACATACACACAGGCACACGCCACAGCCGACAGCTGCCTCCCTGCTGCTTCCCCCTGGGGGGCTGTTTGCCTCCTCCCACCTCCTGCCTTCAGCAGAAGCAGGAGAGTTCTGAACACAGGCCATCTGACCCTAAGTCCAATCGTCCCCAGTTGCTCTACAGGGGTCTTCAAACTACGGCCCGCGGGCCACATGCGGCCCGCAGAGGAGTCTGATCCTGCCCGCCAGGTTTTTTGGGCAGTGAGCGCAGCCGAGGTGTTACAGTAGGAATTAGTAGTTCATATAGTCCGGCCCTCCAGCTCTCTGAGGGACCGTGATCTGGCCCCCACTTTAAAAAGTTTGAGGACCCCTGCAAGAGTACCTGTGGCCCTGCAGGAGCTATGAAGAAAAGGTCCAGCCCTCTCCTCAGAGCCCTGCAGGCCCTCCCGGTGCACAGCCAAGGCTGCTGCTGGACATTGCCACTGGGTCACCATGGCAACAGGTGGCCAGGGGATGGGTCAGGCCCGACCATCCTGACAACAACCCTGTCTGACCTTGAAGCTGGGCACACCAGCTACAAGGTACCATAAGTCCCCTCCAAGAGGGCAAGGGAGAGGGAGAGGGATCAAGAAGAGGGAACAGGCCGAAACTGGTTTGGCTCAGTGGATAGAGCGTCGGCCTGTGGACTGAAGGGTCCTGAGTTCGATTCCGGTCAAGGGCATGTACCTTGGTTGCGGGCACATCCCCAGTGAGAGGTGTGCAAGAGGCAGCTGATCGATGATTCTCTCTCAACGATGTTTCTAACTCTCTATCCCTCTCCCTTCCTCTCTGTAAAAATCAATAAAACAATATATATATTTTTTAAAAAGAAGAAGAAGAAGAGGGAACAGGGGGAGGAGAAGAGAGAGGTGACAGAGACAGGGAAAGAGAAAAAAGGGGAAAAGAGAGACTAGACAAACCATGAGGTCCAAGAATAGAAGCTGGGAGAGAACAGAGCAAGCAGCAGAGAATCAACCTCTCGCTTTCTCTCTCTCCAGAGGGAAGTAAGGGAAGCAGGAAAGGGGCCCCTCGCCCCTCCCAGGCTGCACACATTCCTCAGGCCTGAGCTGCTCCTCGCAGCCCTGTAGGATTCTGGCTGCAGCTGGGACTTCCTGCCCCAGGAAGCTAGCAACACGCTGGGTGGCCCCTTCCAAGCCCAGCTGCTCCTCCAGCCCCTGCAGGCCCCTCCTTCTGAGGGATGGTGCCCCCCGCCCCCCAGGAAGTGAGGCTGCTTTCCCTAGCCCCTCAGGCACCACCTCAGGCTGACTTCCCCTATACTCCCCGAAGCCCCCAGATGTCCCCAATGGATAGAGTGTCAGCCTGCGGGCCCAAGGGTCCCCGGTTCAATTCTGGTCAGGGGCATGTACCTGGGTTGCAGGCTCCTCCCCTGCACAGGCCCTCCTCCCTCCTCAGGGCACATCCAGGAGGCAACCAATCGATGTGTTTCTCTCACATCGATGTTTCTCTCTGTCTTTCCCTCTCTCTTCCACTCTCTGAAAATCAATGGGAAAAACATCCTCGGGTGAGGATTTAAAAAATCAGCCGGGACCGGTTTGGCTCAATGGATAGAGCGTCGGCCTGGGGACTGGAGGGTCCCGGGTTCGATTCCAGTCAAGGGCATATACCTTGTTGCGGGCATATCCCCAGTGGGGGGTGTGCAAGAGGCAGCTGATCGATGACTCTCTCTCATCGATGTTTCTAACTCTCTATCTCTCTCCCTTCCTCTCTGTATAAAATCAATAAAATATATTAAAAAATAATAAAAATAAATAAATAAAATAAAAAAAGTAAAAAATAAAATAAATACAAAGTGTTCAAGAAACCTTTCTAAGCAGGGCCAAGTGGTAAGCGCAGGAGTTGGGACTTCGTGCACGGAACGCATTCCTTTACACCGGGTAAGGAGCAGGCCAGGCCTCAGGATGAGGAGTCACCAGGTCTCAGGGAGAGGCCCTGAGTCACCAGGTCTCAGGGTGAGGCCCAGAGCTGGGCACCACCGTTGGTGGCAGGGGCTGCTGTGCTCTGAGGCAGTGTAGCACCCGCTCTCCGCCGGGCACTCCACGTCTGTCCCTGGGCCTCCCGCTCTGGCTGCAAGATCCGTGTGCTGGTCCCACCTCCCACACGCCCATCGCACCCCCATGTGTGCCCTACACTGTCTGAGGACTCTCAGCCCACAGTTAAGGTTTGTTGAAGAAATGATGAGCAGGGCACAGAGAGAAGAAGGAAGAAAACAGGAAGGCCTAGGGCCCTGGTCCTCAAACTGCGGCTCGAGAGCCATATGCAACTCTTTAGCCTCTTGAGTTTTTAGCAAAGGCCAGCTTAGGAGCACCCTAATTAAGTTAATAAGAATGTACCTCTATAGTTTAAGCTTAAAATTTTGGCTCTCAAAAGAAATTTCAATCATCGTACTGTTGATATTTGGCTCTGTTGACTAATGAGTTTGCCGACCACTGGCCTAAGGGGCTGGGAGCAGGCCCCCCTGACCCAGGCTGCATGGGCTTCCTGGCCCCACTCCTGTCTCCCTGAATGGCTTTTTAAGTAAGACATGCTGAACCTCACTTTCCACTCCTATAAAGTGGCAATAATGTTCATAAAGAGGATTCGATGAGATTTTCTGTGCAAATTGCTTAGAATAAGGTCTCACCCATCGAAAGTACTTGAAAAGTGTTAGCACTTCATGTTGTTAAAAAGCAAGGCTAGCCCTAACCAGTTTGACTCAGTGGATAGAGCGTCAGCCTGCAGACTGAAGGGTCCTGGGTTCAATTCCAGTCAAGGGCACATACCCGGGTTGCAGGCTCTGTCCTGGGGTGTGTAGGAGGCGTGTAGGAGGCAGCCGATCAATGATTCTCTCATCATTGATGTTTCTATCTCACCTGCTCTTTTCTTCTCTGAAATCAATAATAATATACTTTTTAAATAAATAATAAATAAAATAGAAAGGAAGGCATTACCTGGCTGGTATGGCTCAGTAGTTGAGCATATACCCATGAACCAGGAGATCACAGTTCAATTCCCTGTCAAGACACATGCCCAGGTTGCGTACTTGAGCCCCCGTAGGGGGCATGTGGAAGGCAAATGATCGATGACATTTCTCTTTCACCGATGTTTCTAACGCTCTATCCCTCTCTAACTTCCTCTCTCTAAAAATCCATAAAAACTTTTAAAATATATATATTTTATTGATTTTTTTTTTCATAGAGAGGAAGGGAGAGTTAGAAACATCGAGGGGAGAGATCAGCTGCCTCCTGCACACCTCCCACTGGGGATGTGCCTGCAGCCAAGGTACATGTCCTTGACCTGGAATCAAATCTGGGCACAGGCCCCTGTGACTGGCCAGGCAGCCTTAGCTGAGCCCTCGCCCAGCGTGAGGATGAAGCCCCACTTCCAGGTCGATGGGAGATGGGAGCGCTGAGGGAAGCTTCCAGCAGTGGTGGGTGTGCAGGCCTGCCAGCCCCTCTGTGACAGCCCCTGCCAGGTGACCGTGCAGTCTGTCAGCACCAGGGCTTCCCTGCAGCCACCCATCCAGATATTGAACAGGACGGAGTCTGTGGCTTTCCACGGAGGCGGCCCACATGGATGTCCACACAATCTACCCAGACTCGGGGAGTGCTGGGCCCCGGGAAGGCCTAAGATGCCTCACTGTGGAAACGGCTTCTCAGGAAGGAAGGAAGGAGACAGACACTAGAAACCAGCTCAGGTTCACTGGGAACAAGGCCTCCAGGCACAAGGGTAGAGGTCACAGGGGCGGGAATAGAGATAGTCTGCATTAGCATAGACCCAGGACATTGGTGAGTGATCCTGGGAGGTGTCTCCTGGGGACGACCACCTTTGTCTGCTCTGTTCAACGTGGGATCAAATGGCTTGAGTAAAGACACATATGCTCATGGATGGCCACCTGAAACGTAACACAAACGGCAAGCCAAACAGATGAAAACAAACAAGATTTACGGTATCAGCCTGGGTTTACGTTTTTTTTTTTTTTCTATTGCCATCACTTTGCTTTCAGTTATACGCATGCTGGGTGGCTCTAATTTAATGGTTGTTTATGCAAAAACAGCCACATGCTTTCATCTGTTCGCAGCTCAACAGTGACAACTCCCGCTGTAACTAAAGGAGCACCCTGGGGCTGCTGAGGCTTCTGCTGTCATGAGCGGTGGGGGCATGTTAGGGCCAGAAAGATTTAATGGCAGGGAGAAGACAGCCTCCCCCTGGGTCTGGCCCAGCCCTGGGAGGGAGCAGGACAAGCATGCCCCAGGAGGGACAGTGAGGGGCTGGGCTACCTTTGACCTGAGTGGTAGGCCTCTAGCTGTAAATCTAAGGACTGGCTGGGTCAGAGGACAGGAAGGGTCCTAGTGAGGTATAAAACCAAGATCAGATAGGGATGGACAAGGTTAGAAAGAGGCCAATTCTGGCTGTGGATCAGCATAGATCCTTCTTTTATACATATACTAGAGGCCCAGTGCACAAAATTCATGCACTCGGGTGGGGTTGGGGTGTCCCTCAGGCTGGCCTGTGCCCTCTCAGGGGATATGTGACTGCTGTAGAGGCAGGAGAGGCTCCTGCCACTGCCACTGTGCTCACAGTGCACTGACCACCAGGAGATAGCTCCTGCCTTGAGCGTCTGCCCCCTGATGGTCAGTGTGTGTAATCGCGGCCGGTCATTTCACCACATGCCAAAACCGGCTCTTCAACATCTCCTGAAGGGTCCCGGATTGCAAGAGGGCACAGGCCAAGCCGAGGGACTCCACTGGTGCACAATTGGGGCTTGGAAGGGGAGTGACACGAGAGGTTGGACCAGGGAGGGACCATGGGAGGACTCTAGGGCATGTCTGGCCCATCTTGCTCAGTCCCTATCTACCAGACCCCAGCAGAAAGCTGAGTGTCTGTTCCTTGGTGGTCACAGTGCATGTCATAGCAACTGGTCAACAGGTCAACTGTCTGCCCTCTGGTAGTCAGTGTACAACATAGCAAGCAGTTGAGTGGCCTTAGCATATCATTAGCATATTAAGCTTTGATTGGTTGAACATCTGACCAGACAACTGGACACTTAGCATTTAGGCTTTTATTATGTAGGATTTTTTATTGATTTCAGAGAGAAAAGGAATGGGAGAGAGAGAAACATCAATGATGAGAGAGAATCATTGATTGGCCCCAATCAGCCGGACCCCACCTATGTACAAATTCATGTACCAGACCTCTAGTAAACAAATAAAGGAATAAAATAATTTTAGAGAATGAAAAGTGCTACCCAAAAAAATAATAAAAGTGGTGGATGTGCTGCAACCGGTTTGGCTCAATGGATAGAGCGTCGGCCTGAAGACTGAGAGGTCCCGGGTTCAATTCCGGTCAAGGGCATGTACCTTGGTTGCGGGCACATCCCCAGTAAAGGGTGTGCAAGAGGCAGCTGACCGATGATTCTCTCTCATCGATGTTTCTAACTCTCTATCCCTCTCTCTTCCTCTCTGTAAAGAAATCAATAAAATATATATTTTTTTAAATGGTGGATGTGACAAAGAGAGAAGGTGGTGGATGGGAGGAGCTAATGTGGGTTGGGTAATCAAGATGTGAGTGAAGAACAAAAAGGAGTGAATTTTGCACGGCTCGGGGGACACAGGTTGGGTCAGGGGAACAGAGAGTACAAAGATCCCAGGAGGGACAAGGACAGGCTTGGCTGCCAGAGGAACAGCGGGGTGGCCCGGGCGCTGGAGTGGTGTCAGGGAGGGGGCATGTGGGAAATGCAGCCAGGGGAACAGACAAGTGGGGCCATTGTCACCCAAAGCCTCGTAGGTTCCAGTGGAATTTGGAGTTTCCTCCAAGTGCGATGGGAGGAACTGGAAGCTGGAAGTGGAGAGGGAGGTGACCTGACCTGCATTTTAAGATCACTCTGCTGCTGTGTCGGGGTGGGTTAGAGGGTGAGAGAGAAAGCAGGGAGACTCCTCATGGGCCCCTGCCATCCAGGGAAGGTGATGGAGTTCAGGCTGGGCTAGGAACACTGGAGAGGCAGAGAGATGATGGCCCCAGGGAAAACTAGGAGGTGGGGCAGGCAGTGCTGACGGATTCCACACCTGAGCATGAGAGAGAGGGAGGATGCAGGCAGGACCCAGGTTTTGGACACATGGCTGGTGAGTGACGGTGCTGGTTACTGAGTTGGGGTGACTGGGGAGAAATAAGTAGGGGATGGAATCAAGAATTTTTGATATCCTATTAAACACGTAAAGAGAAGTGTCAAGGAGGCAACAATGTTCAAGTTTGGAGGCCACTGGTGAAGAGCTGTAGCTGGAGACATGAGAGTATATGGGCATTTAAGGTCCACAGGACAATGGTAAGATATGTACACAGATAATAATTTAATTAAAAAAATAAGGATAAAAAAAAGGGGGCGGGGGGGCTGAAACCTGTTTGGCTCAGTGGATAGAGCGTCAGCCTTCGGACTGAAAAGTCCCAGGTTCGATTCTGGTCAAGGGCATGTACCTTGGTTGCGGGCACAACCCCATGGGTGTGCAAGAGGCAGCTTATCGATGTTTCTTTCTCATCGATGTTTCTAACTTTCTATCCCTCTCTCTTCCTCTCTAAAAAAATCAATAAAAATATATTTAAAAAAAAAAAAAAAAAGGTCCACAGGAGTCTGCAGCTGTGGTCGGTCACATATGGCTGCTAATCCTTTGCTGCTATTCCCTGGGACAGGTCAAGTCTAACCCTCCCCCACGTGTTGTGACATTTCACCTGGTGACTTCTGAGACTGGATATGAGAAGCCTGGCAGCTTCCATTCAGGCCTCTGGAGCCCTTGCTCTGGTGAGCAGCTGCCAGGTGGGAAGTCTGAGACCATCATACAAAAAAGGCCCCACGTTGGTGCTGGGAATGACAGTTCCAGTGAGGCCCAGCCTTCTGGTCATGCCAAGTGGCCAGATACCCACAGTGCCATCTTGAGCTCCCTAGGCCAGCCGACCCACCAACTGAACACCCCCAAGTAACCTTTGATGGCGTAATCTCCATCAACGCCACGTAGAGCAGAACAGTCACCCAGCTAAGCCCTGCCCAGTGTTTAACAAACAAGATCCTATATAATAAAAGCCTAATATGCAAATTGTCCCCTCGACCTGGAGTTCTACCAGGAGTTTAACCATTCACTATGATGAGTCCTGACCACCAGGGGGAGACATGGAACATGGCAGGCATGAACAACATGGCACTGGCAGTGGGTAGCAGTGGAGGCACTGCCGGCTCTGACAAGAGTGGGACTGCAGCAGGATGGTGGAGTGGGTGAGTGGGCAGCGCCAGGTCAAGGCAGGTGTGAACAGGGCCTGATTGCCCTGCCAATCACCCCACAGATGGCAAACAGAGGCAGGGCCACCGCCCAGCTCCCAGGCGCTGAGGGAGCTGGGCAGAGGCCCGATGACTCAGGCGAAAGGGGGTGCACAGGGACCAGGGTCCCAGGTGTTGCCCAGGGCCCAGAGGTCCATGCCAGATGCTCACGCTTCGATCACACCACACCCATGCACAAATTTCATACACCAGGTCTCTAGTCTCAAAATATAATAAAATGGTTCTTGTTTTAAGCCACTAAGTTTTGGGGGTAGTTTGTCACACAACATAGCAACCAGGACAGACATCGTCTGAAGAGAGAGCCAAGACAGAGCTATTTAGAGGTAGGGTCGGAGGAGGACCTTGTGACGTAGACTGAGAAGGGGCACTGGGTGAGGTAGGAGGAGTCCCAGGAGGGGTGGACCTCCGAAGGAGGGGGCTGCTGGTCCATAGGCACCGAGCAGTCAAGGCAGATGGGAGAGAAACTATGAGGGAGCTGGAGGAGGGAGGGTGGAGAGAGAGGGGAGCCCAGTTAGAGTGAATTAGAGAAAGGAGGAGGGGTAAAGAAGTGGAAAACTTTCAGAGATATCTGTGAGGAAGGGGAGCGAAGAAGCAAGATAGCCGTTGGAAGGGTACACGGGGACAGGGCTGGGAGCTACGAGAGCTCATTTGCCTGCTGATGGGACAGAGCAAGTAGGAGAGGGGTCCCCCCGAGCCGGAGAGCTGCCTGCAGAACAGGGGCTGCCCAAGAATTGCCCTTGCAGAAGCTCAAAGATCCCTTTTCCGATATTGCTGGCAGCCATTTATTGTGCCTACTGTGTGCCAGGCCAGTCCTTGGGGGTCCTTTAATTCTCAGCTCCCCTCTGAAGCAGGAGCCCTCAGTTTATCGCTGAGAAGAAAGAAACTCGGGAGTCATGGGGAGATCCACCCAAGGACACGTGGCCAGGAAAAGACAGAGGCGAGGCTGAACTTGGGTTCTCTGACTCCGGAGGGGGATGCCAGTCCGGAGGGAGATCCAGTCACCAGCCCAGGGGAACTTCTGAGACAGAGCCTGGCACCCTGGAGGCCCTCCATGGGCGGCCTCCCAGAGCCTCAGACGCCCAGGTGGTATGGAGAAAAACGGGAAGGGGGTGGTCTCTGGCCTGTCCATCCACCTGGGCGGCACCCCCACATCACCACCCCACTACCCCACCACCTCACCACGGCCGATCCACAGGCGGAGCAGGCTCCGAAGGGCCTCCCAGCCTCCTGCCTGCCCAGCGGACATCAGTCTGTGCAGTGGACAACCTGGGCCCGGCTGCCGGAAGCTCTCGGTCTTCAGAAGCCAGGTGGGGCCCTGGGGGTGGGGACTGGCACTCAGTCTCAGGAGGCCCTCAGGGTGCGGTGGAGGGAGCCGGGAAGCAATTCTGTGCTTGTTTTCTCCCCGTTTTCCTCAGGGGAGGAGTCCCTCCCGCTGACCTCAAGTCATTTAATCCTCAGCCCCTTCTTCTCCCCCCGCCTCTTCCCCACGCATCCCACTGCTCTCAAGGCCTGCAGGCACTCCATGTAACCTCAGGAACCCATCTCTGTGTAATGCCAGCATGGAATAGGCCTGCTTAGCTCAAAACAGGCTCAAATGACTGGGACCATTATCAGCCCCGAGTCCCCCACGTTACAGGTGAGGAAAGGGGCTGGGAAAGGCGAGCTGCTGCTCACCAATCCACAGCCAGCAGGAGTCTTCGGACTCCACACCACCCTTCCGGGCCTCCCACCGCGCACAGGCACCGAGAAGGAGAGAAGCGGGTCTCTCCACACCGCCCTCCCTTCCCGAGGAATCAAGGAAATGGGACCCACCTGGTGGAGCTCAGCCGGGAGTGTGCAGGCACCTGAGGCTCCTCTGGGAAGGCTGAAGGGGCACTCCCTTCCGACCGCTAATCAGTTTCAGGCCTGGGAGCCGGGCCACACCCCCAGGGGCGGGTCACAGCCCGCTCCAGAGGTCACACATAGGACAAGGACAAGGAGTGAGGAGATCTGGGGTTGGGCTGGCAGCGCCACCCACAATGAGCAACAGGTTCCCCGCTTGGTGAAGACTCCACCTGCCCTGAGGCCACGCTCACGCTGGCAGGCAAGACCCCTGAGCCCCTGAGCCCCTGAACCCCTCCCCCAGCATCCCCTCCTGCCCCAGGGCAGGAGCAAGCAGACCAGGTACAGCAGTGACCAAATGAGGACACAGGGCACACCTTGAGGGCAGGGGGCCAGCCCCGTGTCTCCGCAGAGTCCCAGTGTCTCAGTACAATTTCCCAGCTTTATTGAGATGTGGTTGGCAAATAAAAATGATACGTGTTATTTAGGTTGCACAATGTGATGTTTTAATATACATATACATTGTGAAACGATTGCCGCAAATCAAAAGGTGCTTAATACTGACATTAATTAGTGAACGTCTGATTTGCTGAGGGCAAATTACTACTATTCAAGAAGCCCCGGGCAGGATGGATGTACAGATCACATGGGTGAGGGGTCACTGCCGAATTCTCTCCCCATTTCTATGGAACGGGCTCTTTCCCGCACAGCTGTCTCTCCTCCAGGGATCCCGGCCTGTCCCCGAGGCTGTGCGGGGCCGCCTCTGGGCCTCCCGCCGCCTCAGCCTGGCCACACCATGCTGTCGTCATCGGCCTGTTCCTCTCTGTCTCCCCGGGGAAGATCCACGGGGGGCCCCTGAGGACAGGTCCAGTCTGACTCCTCCCTGCGTCCCCAAAGCTCCAGACTCTGGTTGTTTCCATCCCTGCCCTGACGTCACCCCGACCTGCAAGGAAGCTGCCCCCGGGAATGGCAGGGGCACGCAGGCCCTGCCAGGGAGCCTCCGGCCAGCCGCCCGCCAGCACCATCTGTCCCCGGAGCCACCAGGCAGCACTGTCCGTGCCCCCGCCAGCCAGGTCGGCCCAGGACAAGAGCCCTCAGCCCCAGCAGGGGCCCCTCTCGGCAGCAGCCCCGGGTCAGACCTGGGATTCTCTAACTGGCCCAGAGCGACTCAGTGCCAGGGCCTGGGTGTTCCTGCCTATAAAGCCAGATGAATACCAGCAGTTGCACAGAGCAGTGGGGAGATTTAAACACGCCTGACTCTCAGCAGGTCCTCAACAAGAGGTAGCTTTCACCTTCTCAGCTGACCCGCCGGCCCTGTTACCCATCCACTGAGGAAACTGAAGTCCCGATGAGGTGAGAAGGGCCAATGCAGTGTCCACCATGGCCCATTAGGTGCCAAGTTCTTCTTTTTAAAAATATATTTTATTGATTTTTCACAGAGAGGAAGAGAGAGGGACAGATAGTCAGAAACATCGATGACAGAGAAACATCAATCAGCTGCCTCCTGCACCCCCCCCACCCCCCCGCCCCACTGGGGATGTGCCCGCAACCCATGTACATGCCCTTGACCAGAATCGAACCCGGGACCCTTTAGTCCGCAAGCCGACGCTCTATCCCCTGAGCCAAACCGGTTTCGGCTAGGTGCCAAGTTCTACCATCCTCCAAAGCCTTTCAGCTCACCAATAGCCTATCCCAGTGTTTGGCAAACTCATGAGTCAACAGAGCCAAATATCAACAGTACAACGATTGAAATTTCTTTTGGGAGCCAAATTTTTTTTTAAACTTAAACTTCTTCTAACACCACTTCTTCAACATAGACTCGCCCAGGCCGTGGTATTTTTGTGGAAGGGCCACACTCAAGGGGCCAAAGAGTTGCATGTGGCTCGCGAGCCGCAGTTTGCCGACCACGGGCCTAGCAAGATCTGCGGGAAGACCTGCTCCCACATGAGGCAACTGAGGCCCAGAGTGAAATGAGTTAGTGTCTCCAAGGCGGGTCTCTGGGCGCTCGCAGTGTGGGCAGCGTGGCGGTGAGCCCCACCACCCAGGGGCGCCAGGAATGCCAGCTCGGCCCGCCTGGACCAGGCACAGGTGAAGGCAGTGGAGCGCCTCCCTGGACGCTGGTGTGCGCGAGGCGGGGGCAGGTGGGCAGCCCTGGATCGGCACCGTCAGTGTGAGAAGGTGGGCAGAGGAGGCTCGGGTGGTGGGTGGGTCTGAGTATGACAGACAGTGAACCCACATTTTGGGTGCAGAGGCCCCGGATGCCTCTCTGGTCAAGACAGGGGCTGGAAAGGGGTCCCAGCCTCACTGGTAGAGGTTCTGAGTCCCTCGCCAGCCTTACAAGCCCGGGCACATCATCTCACTTCTTGGTACCTCCTCGGTGCCAGGGGGCTGATCCTATTGCCCAACTACGTGTTGTGAGCGGCAGGGGTGGATGGGAAGGCGGCTGGGACCTTCGGAGAGGGTGCTGGCCATTCAGAGAAGCACCGTGAGGGTGTGCTGCCTTGGTCCCTGAGCTCAGGGTGCAGGGACTGCGTACCGTGGCACCAGCCTGGGGGGCCAGGGAGTCCTCAAGGAGTGCACGGTCAGCTGAAACCGGTTTGGCTCAGTGGATAGAGCGTCGGCCTGCGGACTGAAAGGCCTCAGGTTCGATTCCAGTCAAGGGCATGTACAATAGCTTGGCTGCGGGCACATTCCCCAGTAGGGGGTGTGCAGCAGGCAGCTGATGGATGATTCTCTCTCATCGATGTTTCTGTCTATCCCTCTCTCTTCCTCTCTGTAAAAAGTCAATAAAATATATATTTTTTAAAACAAAACAAAAGGAATGCACAGTCTGGTGGGCAGGACTATATAACCCAGGGTATCCCAGACCTCAAACAGGTCCCAGTCTGCTTCGTGGCAGCCGCGTCTCAGCCCCTCCAGCTGTGCTGCCCTCGCTCACTCCACTCAAGCCACAGGGCCCCCTTCGGCTGCTCAGACGCACCAAGCTCCCCCACCTTGGAGCCCGCAGCTGAATGCTGTTCCCTCTGCCTGCAATGCTCTTCCCCCAGGTCCGCCCACAGCTGCCTCCTTCTCGGCGGCTAGGTTTTACCCAGCGATCACCGGCACACAGAGCTCCTGCCCTCTCTCATTATTCTCTCTCTTCTCTGTCCTCCAGGCAGCCCGGGTCCAATCTCGGCAGTGCCACTTCCTGGCTGTGTGACCTTGCGCAAGTTACTTAACCTCTCTGCCTCAGTGTCATCTTTAAGGCTGGCACAAAGCTACTATCTGCTGCCGAGTTGTTAGAAGGAATGGCATGCTTGGCACATAGCTAGCACTTGTGTGGCACTCACCCTACCGTTACTGACACTCAGGCACTGGACAAGGAATCAGCTTTTCCTTCTGTATTTCGTTGACTGTCCTGTCTCTCGGTCTCCCTCATCAGCGGTAGCCCCACACCACAGCCTGGGCTCATCCCAGTGTACTCAGCACCTGACACATGCTGATCCTGTGGAGAGAACAACTGACGTCAGGAAGACATCCTAAGGAGAATGCCATTGATTCTGGGAGCAGGCAGGATGGAATTGGAATGGGAGATGAGGGCCACGCTGGGTCTTAAAAGATAAAGAAGAGTCCTCCAGGGCGGACTAAGGACGCTACGGTGTCTGCCCCTGGCTGGGGCTGAGGTTCAAATGTAAGTGTCTGAGCCTTGCCTCTTCCTCCAGGAAGCCTTCTGGGACCTCTTCAGCCTGCGTCTGAGCGCCCATCGTCACTCCTTCTTCCAGTAGCTTTTGCACTCCTACATTTAATGGGCGTGTCATTTTACGTCTATGGTTCTCCCTTCCATCCCCGCACGGGGGGGTCCTCAATCGGATGACCCCTGCCATTCATTGTCGGGACCAACCTCAAGGTGATGCACAGCCCCTTCACGAACACCCAGACCCCTAGGATGGCAAGGCGGGTGGTGGCCTCAGGGACACCCAGAGGTGGGGAAAGCCTGGTCCAAGGTTATAGGAGAGCAATGGGGCGAGGATAAACTAATCCAGGGCTATCCAACCTCCCCGCATCTGAACCAGACCCCTAATGCGGCTGGAGTTTGGGGGTGGGAAGGCGCACCTCCAGCTTCCTCGGGTCCCAGGGGAAGCAGTGGGTCGCCACAGAGTGTGGGCAGCAGCATGTGGGTCTGTGGGTTCCTGCCAGCAGCACAGGGCTTCTCGGAAGAGCTGGACAAACAGTTTCACTCCGTTTCCACAGGAAATTAAGTTCCTGGGCCCCAAATGGATACCGGGAACTGACCTGAGCCAGGCTAGAACTCATGCTGAGCAGGGAGACCCCGCCTCCCACTGAGCTGCCCAGTGTCCAGTGTAGACTGACCCCTGGATGGGAGACGGGAGGACAGGGGGACCTTTCCAGCAGACACAGATGCTCAGTGCTCCTCCGGCCCCCTGCCCCAGCTTGACAGCAGACCCACCACCTCCCTCATCCAGTCACTTCCTCCCTGAAGCCCTCTCCCCCTCCCAGACTCCCTCCCTCGCACCTGCGGAGTGCTTGCTGAGTGCCCGGTGGTGGGCAGAAGCCAGAACATCCCATCTCTACAATGCCTGCTACCTGCAGAGCCCCACGGTACTTCCCAACCACATGTTTACGTGCCAGCCCCACCCCTGTAAGGTGAGGCCCCCCTTTGTTCCCAGTGAAGAGCTGGGCGGGAGGGGTGGGGGGCGGGATTGGTTTGCTTGCTTTTCATTCAAAATGGCTTTGATAACAGCCCAGAAAACAGGCCCCACGTCTGTATTCCAGGGGAACTTAGGGAATTCAGGAGGGAAAATAAGGGAGTCCAAGGAGATCTGCCATGTAGGCAACGGGTCAAAGGTGGCAATCCAGGCCGGAGTGTTCTCCGCCGGCGCGCGGTCACCCGGGTCACCTTGCAGGTCCACTTCCACGCCCCGCAACCGGCTCCCCGCCCAGACTCAGTGCGGGTGCAGCAGAGGCATGCCCGGGGCTCGAGTCGGGATGTGTGGGTTGGAATCCCAGCCGGGCTTTCATCGGGCTGAGCCTCAGGTTCCTAAGAGCTCAGACTCGGGAGCCAAATGTGAGTTCGTGTTCAAATCTCAGCTCTGCCCCTTCCTACCAGCGTAACCTGGGCAAGTCACTCAACTTCCCGTTTCCTCACCTGGGACGTGGGGATGGCAGACTTACCAGCCTCCCGGAGAGCGGAGTGAGGTAATTTATGCATGGTCTGGGGCCGGGCATGGCCAGCGCTGTGTAAGAAACTGCCAGAAGAGGAGTGTTCTCTTCGTAAAACAGTGATACACCCTCCCCGGCTGCCTTCTCCCGGCGACTGATGAGGATGAAAGAGTCAAGCCAACGGGAGAAGAGTTCAAGAGGATGGAACGTAAGAGAAGCCACAGACGGCCCCAGCCACCTGGAAGCCGCTCTCTGCCTTGGGCTCAGGGAACAGGAGGGAGACACCCTGGGCCTTGCTTCCCACTTGCCGGCGCCCACCTGGGCACTGAGAATCCCCTGGGGCTTTGGCCCTGCCCAGCACTGCGCCTCGGAGAACTCACTGGCTGATGGAAGAGACTTACTTGCAAGTCTGCCACACAGTCCAGGGCGAGAAGGGACTAACACAGAGGCTCGCTGTGCTGAGAGAAATCTGGGAAGGCTTCTCAGAGGAGGCAGCGTCTGAGCTGAGATCTGAGGGCTCAAAAGCACCTCCCCCGGGAAGCCAGTAGCAGGGGGCGAGAGGAGGCTGGGGGGTATCCCTCCAGCAGGAAGTGCAGTATGTACAACAGCGCGAGGAGAGAACAAGGTTGGTATGCTGAGGCAGGGGCAAGCCGTGCAGGAGGGCTGCCATCCTAGATGCAGAGGGGAGGGCAGGGGGAGAGGGGGAGGGAGAGATAGGCAGAGCACATTGCCCAAGTCCTGTGGTATCAAGTAAGCAATGTGGACATCATGCTGAAGGCAGCCATCGGAGAAGGTGAGGAATCGCCGCGTACTTTTTGGACGCGGCCCGCAGGGGCAGGTGGGGCGGGGGCTGGCTGGGAGACCGGGAGCCAGGCGGGAGGCTGCATGGAGCCCAAGCTCAGTGGTGATCATGCAGATGGGAGGGGAGGCAGGGAGTGGGTAAGAGATTTCTTTACTTGCCCCCGCCCCTTTGAAAAAGGCCTTTCCTGAAAACATCCTCAGGGGCCACCCCCTCTACGCCCTGAACCCTCCTCCCTCTGTTCCCCAGACCAAAAGCCGGCTGAGCACTGTCTCGTGCCTCCGCATCTAATCTCAGCTCCAAAGTCCCTGGTAAGAGGTTCCCGGGAAACGTTCGCGAGGTCACCTTGCAGGGCGCGTGTCACCAGCCCTCACTCAGTCCTGCACTTGCTCCCCCAAGAGCTTAGAGCTCCCCAGAACCCCGGCTTCACCCTGTCGCACTGGCCCACACCCCGAGCCCCTGAACTCTGAGACCACACAGCCACAGAGCTCGTGTGTCCTGCAGAAACTCACACAGGCCCCTGCAGGGACACACACACACACACACACACACACACACACACAAACAGAATCCCAAACACAAAGAACATGCGGAACACGATTGCTCTCCGCACAGCCCGCCCTGGGGAGCCAGCAGCCCCCGGGGCTGGTGTGGGAGCGGGCTGCTATTCATAAAACCAGCCCAGGGTCCTGCGATCCCTCTTTCCAAAAGAGGGTGAGAAAACGGCCCGCGGACAATGAGAGAGGAGACCTAGAACTTCTGACTTAAAATGGAAACTTCAGTTCTCCTCCGGGATCCCCAGATGATCCCCGCCCCTTTGCCTGCCACCCGCCCCGGCACCCCTTCCGTACCTTGCGCAGCTGATTTCCGACATTCTGCACATTCTGCATCATTGTGGCCGAGACCCCGCTAGCCAGCCGGCAGCACGCGCGGGCCGCAGCTCCCTCCGAGAGAGACGCGAGTCACCTGAGCAACAGTCGCCGGCTCCATATGAAGCCTGTGGGCAGTCTCCTCCCGCTCCTCCTCCCGAGCTCCCGCCCCCGCCGAGCCCAGGTCCCAGCCTCCTCGCAGACTGCCCTCTGCCCCCCCCCTCCTGGAGCCCCCCCACGCACAGCAGCTCCTGTGTCTGCCCCGAGGACAGGAAGGAAAGAGCTGCCAGCTGGGGCACAGCCACCTCAGGGGGCCCTGTGCCCGCCCACTGGGCTCCTGGCAGGACACTCACTTTGCTTCCAGCCAGACTGAGTCACCCCCCTTTCCAGCCCTTAAGTCCTCCCCAATGGGGTCTTTTGGCTCTGGGGTCGCTCCCAGGGGCCCGGAAGCTCCAGATCCCCAGCCCCAGGCTGGCAGACTGCTGAACCTCCGTGTGCAAGGGATCAGGTGGGGAGGTGGCAGGAGGCCAGGGAGCTGCCAGCAAGTCCCGGAGAGATACCAGAGCCACCTGCTAGGACTCTTCACCCTTGGGAGTGCTGCTCCCCCGCCTCCGCTCCAGGCTGCTGGCACCCAGCCACTGCTGGCCAGGCACAGGGCACACCCCTCACTGCCTCAAAATAGGTGGCATGACTTTTCTAAAAGTGGCGCCTGCCACATCCCACCCCATGGGCTCCACAAGACTCAGCCCCTGGGCACCCCTCCTAGCCCCTCTGGAGCCACCACTGCCTGGGAGACCACCAGGATTTCCCCTTCTCCCTCTCACTCCAGCAAGAGGCTTGGTGAGGAGGCCTGGAAGCTCGTGTGGGACTGCTTATGACAGGGCAATAAGACACCGAGCTCACAGGCTGAGGGATAAAGAGGGGTGGCCATCCAGGCAGGGGGGCTGGATGGACAAGTGGATCCGAACTAATAATGAGATCCTCATGATACCGGAGCACCTACTGTGTGCCAGGCCCCACCTTGGTCCTCGTTCTCACCCCACCAGAGGTCCCTTGGGGAAGGTAGGTGACGGGCCTCACGGGGTATAGCTATTTTTTAAAATATATTTATTGATTTTTTTTTTTTTTACAGAGAGGAAGAGAGAGGGATAGAGAGTTAGAAACATCGATGATGAGAGAGAAACATCGATCAGCTGCCTCTTGCATACCCACTACTGGGGATGTGCCCGCAACCAAGGTACATGCCCTTGACCGGAATCGAACCCAGGACCTTTCAGTCTGCAGTCTGACACTCTATCCACTGAGCCAAACCGGTTTCGGCGGCATAGCTATTGAGTGTGGAGCTGCACTGGCACAGAGGTCACCCTGATTCCGAGGCCTCTGCCCTTCCCTGTGCCCCTCTGTTTCATTCACCACATATCGCGGCCTGCCTGCCCTGGGCCTGGGGCTCCGGGGCTCTGGGCCTGGTTCTTTCACACACGCGCTATGTGACTGTGGGTATGCTCCCTCCTCCCTCTGAGCCTCCCTGCTCTAGGAGTCAAGGACCCGTGTCCCCCCCTATGAGCTCAGGTCTTGCTCTCAAATTGTTTATGGTCTGTCAGCAGTTTAGTGTCTACAGACAGAAAGTAAAGTCACACCTCAAAGACTGCAAGGTGGTCCAAGGATGGCCCTTGGGGTTAGGGCAAGCCCAGAGGCTTCCTGGAGGAGGCGGTGCCAGAGCTGGTCTACAGATCGAATGGGGCCTTGGCCAGCCTTTCTCAGTGATTAGCGCATTGGCCCTTGGACTGAAGGGTCCCAGGTCTGGTTCCCAGTCAGGGGCATGTACCTCAGTTACAGGTTCGATCCCCAGTCTTGGTCCGGGCACGTTTGGGAGGCAACCAATTGATGTGTCTCTCTCCCGTCAATGTTCGGTCAGGGCACGTCCAGGGCGTGCAGAAAGCAGCCAATCAATTATTCTCTCTCACCATTGATGTTTTTGTCTTTCTCTCCCTCTTCCTTCCTCTTGAAATCAATAAAAAGAGGCTGGCCAGGCTGAGCAGAGGGGTGAGGGAAGGCCTGCCAGGACAGAAGAGGGTGCTGCCATAGGCAGTGCGGATGCCCACTTTGCAGAAAAAAGCGGGGTGTCTGTCGAGGAGACCCTCTAATGCCAGGCAACAGGGTTTAGGCATCGAGAAGCCTCTGAGAATGACAAACATGCTCAGCCATGTAAAAGCCATGTGAGGTGAGCAGGACAGGTGTCATGAGACTCCCTGGATGGTAAGGAAACGAGCACAGAGAGGGGCCAGTTCACATCACTCAACCGCCTGGACTCCGGCAGGCAGCCGGGAGGGTCTCGGGCTCTCGCTATGCCGATGAGGGAGTGACCCCCAGCGAGCCTCCGACCCCTCCCTACCCTCTCCTGGGAACGGTGGTGGCTCAGACTCACCGCTCTCAGTCTAGTCCCTCATCTTACAGACGAAAACATGAAGGCCCAGAAGTGAAAAGTGAGCCCCCCAAAGTCACGCTGCGAGGAGGGCGTCCAGAGGCACCGCTCTGACCTCAGATGGAGAGCCCTGTCCATCCCCTCCCACAACACGGCATCCAATGAGAGAGGCCGCAGGGAGACCTCTGAGAGGCTGTCTTTCCGGCAGGGGCCATCAGCACGACGATCAGGAACAGTAACAGAGGCCCCTCCCACCCACAGAGGACTCTCTGCTCTCTGCTCTTTATTACAGAACCGACGCCTGTGTCTCGTCAGCAGTTCTGCTCAGGGTGGCAAGCCAGTGACTATTTCCATGGATACCTGCCTCCCTTTCCCACCAGACCCAGACCAGGGCCCTACATGCCAGAAACATGAAACACGCCTGCACGAATCACAGCCTTGGAAAGGCAGACCGAGAGAGGCCATACGCCATAGCTAGGCCAGTGGGCCTCAGACTTCAGCATCAAAACCAGTCCGAGGGCTTGGTGGATACAGCCTGCTGGGCCGGCTCCAGGAGAGCCCTAGGAGCGGCATTTCTTTTTTCTTTCTTTCTTTCTTTTTTTAATTTATTTTAGAGGACATTTATTAAAGCTTGGGATAGTGAAACAAGGAATGGCCTAGGTTGACAGGAGAAGGACCAGGTGGGAAAATGAGCCTTGGGGGGACTGCCTTAGCTCACTAAGAAGTCAGAGAAAAGGGGGCCATGGGGAGAGGTTCAAGAGGTTTGCTTGGGACGAACTGCCACTTCCCACTGCTGCCCTGGTTGCAAGACTCCTGGGGTCCCCCAGAGTTTAGGAGATGCATCCCTGTGGGGAGAAGAGAGGAGCGGCATTTCTAACAAGATCCCAAGGGATGCTGACTTTGCTGGTGCCCTGGTACTTTGAGATCCAGTGAGCGAGGTCAGCCCTCCCTTTTACAGCTGGGGAGGATGAGGCCCAGAGATCTCAAAGCAGCTCCTGACGGTATATCAACAGCAGCAGCACCATCATCATCATCAAGCCCTGCTGACCCGCCCAGCACTGCGCACGCACTCCATGCCCCTCGCCGGCGTGGGCCTCGCCCGGAGAGGAAGGTACTGTGATCATCCTCTGACAGGGGAGAAAATGAAAGCAAAGAGTCATCTGTCCAAAGTTACACAGTTGAAGAGTCATCAGCAGGATCTGAACCCTGATCTAAATCTGTAGCCCACAGGTTCAAACACCACGCTACACAGCTCTGGTTAGAGCTTAAGCTGGTCAAGGAATCTCCAGAGGTCCCCAATCCCAGTTGGTTCATTCCTGGTGTGGGGTGAGCTGTGGTCGCTCAGTCCAAAGGCCTGGTCCTCGAGGGGGCCTCTGCGGTGCCCTGCATCTCAGAAAGCCTGCCATGCTTCCCCTTCTCCCCCCCAATCCTCACCCGGGGATAATTTTCCATTGATACTTGAGAGAGTGGAAGCGAGGGGGAGAGACACTGAGAGAGAAACATCAATGTGAGGGAGACTCATCGATTGGTTACCTCCCACACCCCTCACCCCAACCAGGGCCAGGATCGAGCCTGCAACCAAGGTGCATGCCCTTGACCAGAATCGAACACTGGACTCTTCAGGCCGATGCTCTAGCCACTGAGCCGAACCGACAGGGCGAAAGCCTCCCTCGTAAGCCCGGTGAGCCCAGAGTATTTTCTCCACAAATAATTCTTTTCCCACATAACATCCTTCATGTGGCCCCACCAAAGGGGCCTTCCTGGCTGGAGGGCAAATGTTTGCGTTAATCCTTCAGGTCCACATCCCAGCTCGACTTCCCCATTCAATGACAAAACAATGGAAAAAATCTCCATCTATATTCCACGGTGATGCTGCATTGTCACCGTCTGTCTCCACCATCAGACTGGGAACTTGTCTCCACCATCAGACTGGGAACGCAAAGGGCAGGGACCTCATCTGAGTCATGAGTTCTCAGCACAGTGCCCGCCCGGAGCAAGGGTTTAGTGACTAAATGATAAGAAAGGAAGGGAGGGAGGGAGGGAAGGAAAAAAAAAGGAAGGGAGGGAGGGAGGAGTATAGGAGCAAATGAAGAAATGAATTAGTGAATAACCAAACTCCCAGGAATTCCCTCTGCTGGGCCTTTTTGTTTTCCCAAATAGGACCACAGGCTTTCTAAGTAGGAGGGGACCTCTGACAGCATCCATTCCGGCTCCCACTCTTGGCACTGCCCTAGCTGAACCGTCCATGGGCCAGAACCTATAGCTCTACCCACCACACACATACCCCTAGTGTAAGGTGACCAGACGGTCCCGATTTTTAACAATTTGTCCCACGTCCCGGGGCGTTTTAAAAAAGTCCCGATTTTCCAAAAATAGGGACTGTCCCGCCAAAAGCGGGACGTCTGGTCACCTTACCCTAGTGCCCAGCCTCCACTTGCATAGCTCCCAGACCAAGAGCTCGCTCCGTCTAAGGCTGCCTGTACAATTAAGGAGTTCTACCAGGCAGGTGGGTCTTGCTGTCAACCCATGACCATGGCTCTAGGTCGCCCAGAACACGGCGGCTCCCTGGCCTGTGGCATTGGCAGAGATGTGGGAGCACACGTCCTGTCCTCTGCCTGGCCCTGGCCCCCCTGTCCAGACTTACAGCTTCTGGTCTTCTCAAGCCAGGAGCAGGGCTCCCCAGGGTGCCGCCCACACCTGGGATTCCCTCCGTTCCTGCTGTTCTCTCCATGCTGATGCCCTCTGATAACTCCACTTCCCAACCCTGCCCCCAGCAAGGCCCGGCTCACGTGCACCACCTCCAGGAAGTCTTTTGGGCCCCTCCTAGGTGGAAATCACATCCTCTCCCCCTGTGCCCTGTCCCCTCACACAAACACACACACTGCACAGCCCTTTCTTTCTCTCTCCTGCTGTTTTTTCTCTAAGATTGGGCTGGCTTATGTTAATTTCTCCTTCTTGACCATGAGCAAGCTGGCAGTGTTGAGTCATCAGGGTATCCTGCCGCTCCCACTGAATATTCAGGACCTTGATCAATAGTAGATGTTCAGTGTCCAAAGAATGAAAGAATGAGTAATTGAACGGGAAAGAACAAGGGAATGTGTGAGTGAATGGAAGTAAATATATGTATGAATGAATGAATGAATGAATGAACGAATGCATTAAAGAATGCAAGTATGTTGTCATCCTCTCCTATTCTCCAAGATGAAGACTCTCAGTTCTTTCTGGGGGGGCCCCTAGGCATGGCATGACACAATAAAGGAAGTTGTGGGATGAATGGGGAGGAGGGCAGAAGGGTGGAACAGAGGAAGGAGGTAGTGATACCAGCAAGATAGGAAGCTGAGGTGAGCTAAACACTGCTTCAAGGCCAGGCCCCGCCCAGACCACACACTGCGCGTTCTGGAGGAGCTGGGTGAGGAGAGCAGCGAGCAACCTGTTCAATGCTGCAGGGGTGAGAAGACGGAGCTGTAGGGGTTGGGCGGAGGGAATGCTAACCAGAGTCAGGATGCCGTCCAGCCAGCCCCGAACTCCCTGCTGCCCAGCGGGCTCAAACATGCCCGCCCTCCCCTTCTCTCACACATCCTCCCGTGGAGGCTGAACCCCCTCCTTGGCCCAGCTGCTCGGGGTCTGGGCCAAGCCTGACTTCCTCCATTGGGTCCTTGCAAGAAAGTTACTCACAACGTGGGCTAGTGCTTCCCAACACACACACACACACACACACACACACACACACAGTGCCCACGTGAGTCAGCAGTGGCTTCACACACCCTGGACTCTGAGTCTTGTGCCCTTAGGCCCTCCCTCCCCAGGGCCAGCCTCCTCCATCCTACTGAGAGGCCTGCCCATCCCAGCTCAAACCCCAGATGCCGCTGCCCCAGCCCGCCCAAGCACAAGTGCACCGGGCACTGCCTGGACCCGGGTAGAGGCGGGTCTACTAGGTAAGGTGCTGGGACGGAGGAGGAGCCCACAGCAGGAGGAGCCCAGGGAAGGTGGCTCTTCGGAGACAGAGGGAAGTGGGGGAGCGACTGCCGGTGGTTGGGCCCTTACCCAAGTGGTGGGACACTGTAGTCCCACAGCTTGCAGGAGGAGCCGAAGGGGAACCACGGCGAAGCAGCCGCTGGAGAGGCTCTGACACAGGCATCCAGGCCGCAGAGCAGGGGCTCCTGGGGGAGGCTGCAGGAGGCTGGAAGGAGGCACAGGAAGCAGGCGGGCAGAGGCACGGGAGGGGCGGGGCGCTGGGTGAGTTCCCGGAGGAGCCGGGTCCCCTCTCCTCCCCCTCACGGGAGCGGGTGGAGCACCCCACCCCCTCCGCGGGCTGCTGAGCCTGCGGTTCACAAAGGCCCAGGCACCCGCTGGCGCCAGACACTCCGCCCCGCGAGGCAGGCGTCAATCCGAGTGCACCGGCCGGGCCACGTGGAGCAGGCAGGACAGGCGCACAAAAGCTAAACCAGCCCCTCGCCCTCTTAAATAGTAACACCAATTCGTTTACACTTTTACAGAGCAGAGCACCTACTATGTGCCAAACACTACAGAGCACCTACTATGTGTCAAACACTCCGGCTGGGTGCTGGGATGAGGTTCTGAGCCCGAGGCACCGCCTTTGCATGTCTTTCTGTGTGTCCACAGGGGGACGGGGGGAGGGGGGGGGGAATTGGGGAGTCTGGAAAGAAGAAAGAACATAGATACCATCTATGATCTCTCTTCCCTCAGAGAATCCCTGTTGATATTTTGGGGTCTGTGCTTCCAGCTAGACTAGAGCTGAAAGATGTAGACATGCTGCCTGGGGGAGATGGAGGCACCCCTCCTCCTCCCATTGCGTATACTAGTATGTATATACACGATGTGATATGATATGAAATATATAACATATGATGCGATCATACACATGGAGGAGCTGCCTGGAAAAATCTCCAGCAGTGTTCATGTTTGGGTACAGGCTCATCGGGCCAACTTAGAAGGGACTGGACAGAGGAGGACGGCCGTCCCTGAAAGGCTGGGTGTCTGGGGAGGAGGAGTTTGGCTGTAGGAGTGCATTCCACACGGGACAGGGCGGGAGAGTGGGAGGGATCAGGCATCCCAGACACCGCCCAGGGGCGGGCACTTGAACTCTCCCGCCTGCCTGGCGCCTCAGGGAGGAAAGGGGAGCTCAGCCACACCTGGGCCCCCCAGCCTCCTGTGGGGGACCTCTGGCTGTGCAACTAGATGAGCCCCTTCCCCTGGTCACACTGCCTGGGCCGCGCTGGAGCACCCTAAGGCTGAGCCTGTGGGGCAGGTACATGGCTGCAGCCCGGGCCTGTCTCTGGCTCAGCATCAGTGCAGGTGCTCAGCTCAGTACAGGCCCCAGGTGTCAGCCACAGCAAATGACCACAGAGATTGCTTTCCAAGAGCAGTGAGTCACACTGAGGACACCCAGCCAGAATCATGTGGGAAAGGTGGACCTGGCAGGGTGACTACGGATTAGCATAAACCATAAATTATTTTTTAAATATATTTTTGTTGATTTAAGAGAGGAAAAGAGAGGGAAAAAGATAAACATCAATGATGACAGAGAATCATTGATTGGTTGCCTCCTACACGCCCCCTACTGGGGATTGAACCTACAACCAGGAATAGAAAGGAGACCTCCTGGTTCATAGGTTGGCACTCAACCACTGAACAGTGCCAGACGGGCTCATGGATTAATTTTAATGTGACACTACTTGTAATCAAACAATGACCACTAGAGATGTTCAGGTTATCCAAAAAATAAGTGATCATATACTATCTTTTTTTAAATATATTTTATTGATTCTTTTACAGAGAGGAAGGGAGAGGGATAGAGAGTTAGAAACATCGATGAGAGAGAAACATCAATCAGTTGCCTCCTGCACACTCCCTACTGGGCATGTGCCAGAAACTAAGGTACATACCCTTGACCAGAATCAAACCTGGGACCTTTCAGTCCACAGGCCGACGTTCTATCCACCAAGTCAAACCAGTCAGGGCCATATATTATTTTATAATCTGATTTTTTTCTCTCTCAATGATTATCCTAAATATCTTTGCATAGTTTTTGTTTTTGTTTTTGTTTTGTTTTATTTGTAGCTCTGAACAACAGAAATTTATTTTCTCCACGTTCTGGAGGCTGGAAGTCGGAAGCCAAGGTGCTGGCCGGGCCGTGCCCTCACTGAAGGCTCGAAGGGAGAGACTGTTCCATGCTGTTCTCTTAGCCTCTGGTGCTGCTGACAGTCCCTGCTGTTTCTTGGCTTACCGTTTCCAGTCCTTTCCCTGCCTGGGTAGTCACATGGTATTATCCTTCCTTTCCATCATTTTCATTGCTACATAGTACCTCCCCTTATGGGTCTACTCAAATTTATTTAACCAATCTTTCTTTCTGCTTTTATAGCTTTATTGAGATTACATACAATACAATGCATATATTTAAAATATATAATTTGATGAGTTTTGATATTTATTTAAGATATAAATATGTCCATGAAAACATCACCACAATCAAGGTAATGAACAGGTTCCTCACCCCCAAAGTTCCCTTATGGCCCTTGGTAATCTCTCCCTTCTGTTCCACTCTGCCTCCTTCTCCACATCCCTACACAAACAATAAGCTGCCTCTGTCACTCTAGATTAGTTTGTATTTCCTAGAATTCTGTATAAGTGGAACTTCTTTTCAATTTTGGGAATCAGTTTGTCAATTTCTAAAACTAAAAATAAAGTTTTTTATTTCAATCAGAATATTGCTAGTATATAGGAATACAATTGCTTTTTGTGTATTAAGTATACAACTTGAAACTTACTTGCCGCAACCTGCACGGCTAGGGTTCAGGATCTGAAGGAGAGGCCAACACACAAATGAAAACCCTAGACAAGAAATATGAATTTAGAAGGCACGGGGGCCAGGTGGAGACCTCGCTCTTGGAGAAGCACACCGAAACCTGGCCTTATCTGCTTTTTATTCAGTTTTAGATACACATCTTACCCTCAGTAAAGCACGGCAAACAGGTAACAGACAGACCGTCTCTAAAGCCAATAGAGATCAATAAAGTCAGTAAGGTCCAGTAAACATTTACTTTGAGACTATTAGGTCAGGAAATTGCTTCGAGGCACTGCTATGGCTACAGAACAGTGGTGCTTAGCGTTGGCCCTGCCAATGCTCAAGGTCCACCAGCCTTCTGCATTCCTTGGTGCACTGTTATGATGGTACTGGGAAAGCAGTGGCTTCCCACACTTACTAAACTCAGTTTCAGTAGCATTTTGTAAATTCCTTACAATTTTCTTCATAGATTAGCATATTTTTAAATTACAACAGTTTTGCTACTTTTCTTAAGTTTTTATTGATTTTTAGAGAGAGAGGAAGGGAGAGGGTGAGAGAGAGAGGAACATCAATGAGAGAGTAACGGTGATCAGCTGTCTGCCTCCTGCATGCCCCCTATTGAGGATCAAGCTCACAACCGGGGCATGAGCCCTGACTGGAAATCGAACCTATGACCTCTTGGTGCATGGGTCAATGCTCAACCACTGAGCCACACCAGCTGGGCAAGACAGTTTTATGTTTTCATTTCCAATCTATAGGCCTTTTTTTTTTGTCTTGCCTGATTGTCCTGACTAGAAACTCCAGCACAACGTTAAACAGTAGTAGTAAGATCCCAACATCCTCTTTGCTCTTGATCTTAGGGAGAGGGCATTAATTATTATTTTACTCCTATGCTAGCATCATTAGTAATAACATAACTATACACAGAAATGACTGAGAATCACATAAATATACACCACTAAACCCACACTAAGTGCATTTCCAACACAATTTTTCTTTTAGTCACTTCACAAAAACCCACAGCCATTCCAACACCACCCAATACAAGTGGAAGATTTATGAAGAAGTCAAAATGGAAAGAGACGGCAATCTCAACTGACTGTGGTTAAAGTAGCTTACTTTTGCCGAAACCGGTTTGGCTCAATGGATAGAGCGTCGGCTTGGGGACTGAAGGGACCCAGGTTCGATTCCGGTCAAGGGCATGTACCTTGGTTGTGGGCATATCCCCAGTGGGGGGTGTGCAAGAGGTAGCTGATCGATGACTCTCTCTCATCGATGTTTCTAACTCTCTATCTCTCTCCCTTCCTCTCTGTACAAAATCAATAAAATATATTAATAAATAAATAAATAAAGTAGCTTACTTTTTCAAATTTCACACAATCACATGATCATGTAACCACACTGCATTATAAGGACTGGTTGAAGTGTCGGCCCTTCTGCCCTAGGCTATGACGCATAAGGACTTACTCATCTTGACCCTAGCACCTGACACCACATCCAGCCCAAAGTAGATGCTCAATAAATTTTGTGGAATGGCTTGTGTGAGCAGGTGAAATAAACCCTAGACCCATGGTCAGCAAACTTCGGCTCTTGAGCCACATGCGGCTCTTTGGCCCTTTGAGTGTGGCTCTTCCACAAAATACCACGGCGTGGGCGAGTCTATTTTGAAGAAGTGGCATTAGAAGAAGTTTAAGTTTAAAAAATTTGGCTCTCAAAAGAAATTTCAATCGTACTGTTGATATTTGGCTCTGTTGACTAATGGTTTGGTGACCACCAAGCTAGACTAACATTAAAGGGTCTGGGTTTGAATCCAGCTCTGCCACTGATAAGCTCTTGAGCCTTGAGCATGTCACTTAATTTCTTTGATATCCAGTTTCTTTGTCTGTTTGTATAAGCCTTTTCTAAAACATAATTTTAAAGACTTTTTTTTTTAAATATAATTTTATGGTTTCAGAAAGGAAGAGAGAGGGAGAGAGAGAGAAACAGCAATGAGAGAGAATTATTGATCAGCTACCTCCTGCACGCCCCCTATTGGGGTTGGAGCCCTCAACCCAGGCATGTGCCCTAATCAGGAATCGAACCCAGGACCTTTCAGTCCGCAGGTCGACACTCTATCCACTGAGCCAAACCAGTCAGGGCTTTAATGACTTTTTAACCAAAGAAATAGATGCATATAGTTTCAAAATTAAGTAGTTTTACTTTGGAAAGATTTATACTAAAAAGCAACTGTACTCTATCCCTCTTCTCTTAACTGCCAGTCCTGCTCCCAAAAAGCAACACTTCTTAACTCTTTTAGCTACTTCTTCTGGTTGGTATCTTCATCTTTACAAATAATGAGCTTATATGGCAATTTCTTGCTTTCTCAGTTTTAAGCGTTATCAATAGCCATTCTTCCATGATATGTAGGTGATAATGTATACCGCCATCATAACTCTCCTCTCCCCACTCCCCAGCAGTGTCCTATCAGTGTTGTTAACTCCTCCAGGATTACTTTTGTAACGTTAAGTAATACACTTTTTCCCATTGTCCCATAATCCACAGACAGCAGCGCCTGACTCTGCACTTCGTGAAATAGAGACACAAGGGCCTTTACTTCCCCCGTTAGCGTCTGCCTCTCAGCTTCCCTATCTGAGTTTTTAAGTTGTCAAGGTTGTTGACATTAAATTGTGTTCTGTAACCATAATTAAATCTTCAAAGCTTTGACTACAGATTGATCTCAATGTACAGTCTTTGCATTATTACCAACCAGGGGGATATTAGTTACATCTGAGCCAATTGAGTTCTGTCACATTTCCTTTCTTACAGAGCTGTTCGTTTTTCCTGGAGTTTCCACGTATTTTTGTTTTTCCTTGTACTGTTTTCCTTATTTAGCCTCATCCATTAGATCTGGGCAGCTGCATCGCTCTGTGCTCTTACACACTGTGACTATCGCTGTCACCGCTCTGTTATATCCGGTGGCCTCTCAGACCCACTCTTTTTCTGCACGGAGCCCCCCCATCCTCCTGTGCTAGGCTCACCTGGCTGCTCTTTACAGGAGGTTTGCCAGTAATGGTCACTAGTGCGGTTCACAGAGATTCTGGTTTTCCACCTAGATTACGGTAGAATCGAATGTTCCCGCCTTCTGCATCATTAGGCTGGGCCATGTGACTGCTTCTACCAAGTCACATGGTTTCTTCTAGTTGGGAGCCTTAAGTCAGTGCATGATTTATCTCTTCTCTTTAGGCTGAGGGGCAACCTTCACTAAGGTAGCTGGAATGAGGACATGGAGCCAAGTCCCTAGCTGGCTCAGAATGGCCATATTGATGTGAGCAGGAAACAAGCCCTTGTTGTGTTAGGCCACTGGACTCTGGGGGTGTTTGTTTCCTCGTCATAACCTAGCCCCTCCCCACTGCTGGGAGCCCCTAACTGCAGGATGGTCTCTCACAGTCAAGGTCATGGCACCCAGTAAATTGGACAAAATAACTGAGGAAAGGGGATCTAGAGATATGGCTCTCCCACTGTAGCAGGTCCAGTTAGAGGGACAAGCCATGCTAGGAGTCTCAGACAGAGGGACCTAATTTAGGGAATTGGTGTTGCAATGTTGGAAGTCTGGAAGAACAAAAAGAGGATGCTGATAGAACCCAGAAATCAATGACTACAGGAAGCAGCTACTGCTCCCGGGGCTGAGGCAATCGGCTACCAGTAACTGCCAAAAGCAGCTACTGTGTTCAGAGCTGAGGAATAAAAAGGAAGCGGTGTGGACACCAGACCTAAGTGTTCGAGGGAGAGCCCACTTGGCTGCTACTCAGACCTCTGATGGGGTACCACATGGCTGATGTGTGGACACTTAAGGGGGACACCACGTAGCTGGTCATGGGGACTGGCCTTCACACCACTGAAACTTCAGAGTGGCTTGGGAAATGCCAAAAGAACACTGTCTGCCTTCAGATTGATTTATGACCAAAAAGGGGGATCTGTGAATGGGGGAAAAAAAGGAATACTATGGAAAGTAACCTCACCAAAACTGGTTTGGCTCAGTGGATAGAGCATCAGTCTGTGGACTGAAAGGTCCCGGGTTTGATTCCGGTCAAGGGCATGTACATTGGTTGCGGGCACATCCCCGGGTGGGGGGGGGGGGGGGGAGAGGCGGGGGCTGGGAAGAGGGTGTAGGAGGCAGCTGGTCGATGTTTCTCTCTCATCGATGTTTCTAGCTCTCTATCCCTCTCCCTTCCTCTCTGTAAAAAGATCAATAAAATATATTTAAAAAATAAAAAAAAAAGAAAGAAGAAAGCAATCTCAGGGGGGTTATGATCCTAGTTTCCTAACTGGGCAGGTCATGGTGGGTAGTCAAGTCCCAGGCATACAACTTCTTAGTGAAAGGTTTATCTTTGCCTTAACTAAGCCCTGTCCTTTGTTTCTGTGTATTTAGAATAACACAGCTTTGAAATAAGCTGTAACCACACTCAAGCACATAATCTTGTGAACTACCCTATAATCCAATTCCCCACCTTGCTTTTCCTAACTCCATGTAATCTTCCTCAGTTCCCTCCTTAATTTCAGATGAAAAAAGAAAAAAATGCCAAAAGAAGCTGAAGACTGAAGCCAGGGCTGGGGGATGCTGGTAGGTGCTGGAATTAGGAGGGAAGTCCTGCTTCCCCTTCAGCCACCTTCTCATCTCCTGCCAATTTCTCCCATGGGAAGACCCTAGCAGGAAGCCAGCAGGCAAGGACATCTGGGGAACGGCGGTTTGCTGAGTTCCAGGCAACACAGACCAAAACATTTAAGGGTGAGCTTGGAGCTGAGAGACAATAGAAAACAACAGACACCAACAAAGCACGCTGGCCCAAGATACATGTCAATCAAGGAGACAGGCAAGATATATAAATGTCTGACCCTACGTTGTACGCCTGAAACTGATGTAATAGTATATGTCAACTATAATGAAACACAAATTTTTTTTATTTAAAATAAGCTCTCCTATTTTTTTTATTCTTTTACTAACTTATTGATTTTAGAGAGAGAGGGGAAAGAGAGAGAGAGAAACATCAATGTGTTGTTCCACTTATTATACATTCATTGCTTCACTCTTGTATGTGCCCTGATCGGGAATTGAACTTGAAACCTTGGTGCAGCAGGATGACAGTCCAACCAACGTAGGTACCAAACAAGGGCAAAACATAAATGTTAGATAGTTCCAGATAAGAAGTCAATTGTGTTTTTAAAAGAGTTGTAATCTCAAAAAAAAAAAGAGTTGTAATCTCAAAAAAAAAAAATATATATATATATATATATATATATATATTTTTTTTTTTTTTTTTTTTCTTTTAATGACTGAGAAATGACTCAATCACCTATTTAGTTTTATTCCCCAACATTCTTTTGAGATGTGGCCAAGGAGGGGCATGAAAAGGAAGGACCTCCTGCAGAGACCACAGAGAACAATGCATAAAGGGGCCAGTACCCAAAGAACAGTTTCCATCTCCATGGAAGGGGGCCCTAAACATGTCTGCCTAGTGGAATTTCAGAACCCCTAGGAGCCACTATCAACGACTGTGTGTCTCCCACTCTTTCCTTTCAGAATAACAGTGTTTATCATAATCACCATATTCCAGTTTCACCATTTATGCTGGAGGTGAGAGAGCAGCAGGAACCATGTTTTCATTTCTCCAGTTCACACCTGCAGGTTAAGATGGGCCACATTTGGCCCAGCGGGTTTTGGGCTCAATTCCCAATAGAGGGCATGCAGGAGGCAGCCAATTAATGATTCTCATCATTGCGGTTTCTCTCTCTCTCTCTCTCTCTCTCTCTCTCTCTCTCTCTCTCTCTCTCTCTCTCTCTCTCTCTCCCTTTCTCTCCTCCCCTCCCCTCCCTTCTTCTCTGATATCAATAAAAATATATTAAAATAAAATGTTTAAAAATGAGCCACATCTTGACCTGACTTAGAAAGCTCCATGTATCATTCAGAAACCCTCCCCCTGGATGATCTTAAAAGAGTTGATGATGGACATGGGTATTTGGGGCAGAGGGCACAGCTTGTACCAAACCCTACACGTATGAGAAACAGCAGTGATGCCATGCTGTGGAACAAAGAAGTGGGGCACGCCGCCCCATCTTTGTCCCATTTATTGTTAGAAAGTTTAGCTTAAGGTAGGGAAGAATGTCAGAGCTGGGAAAGTCCTAAGAGACTAGCTGGTTCCGTCCATCCCTCCCAGAGAGGGGAGGGGCTTAAGCAAGCTCACAGAAACCAGCAAGAATGCAGCCAGATCCCAGGCCTCCCAACTCCCGGTATGTTAGGAGTGGGTTTCCCCCTCCCAGACTCACGGCACCTCCTCCCTTCATCCCACGGCCACCCCTCCCCGCAGCCAGGCCAGGCCCTCAAGCTCTCTGAGTCCCCCAGGCCGGTCTCTGGCACTCACACTGCCCATTCATATTTACTCCCTCTCCCCCCAGTATCTGACCCTGAGAAATTTTAGACATCCCAAGGAGAATAGCTGCTTATAACCATTTACTAATTACATGTATGAATGTCAATTAATTCATTTAGCTAATTAGCCACTCAGTGAGCACCATGCACCAAAGAACTGTGAGAGACAGGCATGTGGTGTGGGAGGGGTGGCCGGTGCTCGCAGCACGCAGGGAGGGGAGGCACGGTGGCTGCAGCTCCTCCCGCCTCCAGATGGGTGGAGGGAGGAGGCTTAATGGCTAGGCTGCTGCTCCGCCATAAAATAGAATTACAGCTCTCCGCTAATGGCGCTGGGGAAACACGCAGGCGTGGGCACAGACAAGCACACATGCACAGAAACACAACTCTGTTAGCTTGCACACATAGCATGCCGTACCCATAAGCACAGCTCACATGCACACGCACACAGATGGACAGACATACACACATGTAGACATGTGGGGTGATGAGGAATCAATCCACAGAAATTGTTTGTTTGTTTTTTCAGTGATTCGTTAAGCCTCTGTTGTAGATGTTCTTTGAAAGAGGGTGTTTCCGGTTGGGTATTTAACATGGGGGTGAAGAAATGTTCCTGAAAAGAAATGACAAGGGCTATACTTCAAGCTCAAGGTGAAACCACTCCCTGACCATTACTGTTCCCAAAGTGGATATACCTATCCTTTCTTTTTCTTTTAAAAAAATTTTATTTTATTTTATTTTATTTATTGGGTTCACATCCTATATAATAAAAGCCCAGCAACTGAAAAGGCAAAAAAATCAGAATGACCAAAGACCAGAACATCTGCCATCCCTTGTCCCAGCCGGCCCTGCCCCCATCAGGGAACCCCCTACACCCCACTTGGGGGCATGACCAGCCTGTAAAACACCCATGGCCTATCACTCCAGCCAGCCCAGCCCCCCATTGAGGACCACCACCCCAATCAGGGGCATAGCCAACCTGCAAACTGCCCAGTGGCCCCTTGCCCCAGCCGACTTCAACTCCCAGCAGGGACCCCCACCCCAATGGGGGCCATGGCCGGCCTGAAAACCCCTGTGGCTCCTGCCAGCCCTGCCCACCAGAGAGGACCCCCCCCCACCCCAATTCAGGGCTCCCATCAGAGCAGGCAGTCTGGACCCCACCCATGCATAATCCTATATAATAAAAGGGTAGTATGCAAATTGACCCTAAGGGGAGAACAACCGGAACAACTGCTGGACCAGTCACTATGAGGCGCACTGACCACCTCTCGGTCTCTTTCCCTGGCCGGCAGGCTCTGATAGCCCAATGGCAAATGGTGAACCAGGGGTGGGTGGTGGGGACATGGGTGGTGCCAGGCTATGGCCCCAGCTCCACCAGTTGCCCCATATACAGAGGGTAACCCGTGGCAAGGGCAGAGCCTACCTCTCAGTTCCTCCCCATGGCTAGCAGGCTCTGATCACCGGATGGCGAATGGGGAACTGGGGGTGGATGGCAGCGGGGGTGGGGCAGCCAGGGAACATGGCCCTGATCACAGGCGAGGCCTAGGGACTGTACCCATACATGAATTTCATGTGCTGGGCCTCTAGTTTATATGTATAAAAGCCTAAGCAACCGTTCAATCATTCAACCATTTGACCTGTAGCTATGATGCACACTGACCACCAGGGGGCAGACACTCAATGCATAGGCATGGAAACATGGAACAGACTGATTAATCTAGAAGGAAAGGGGGTGGGGGAGGTGGGAAGAGTTTAACTAAAGATTTTATATGCATACTAGAGGTCTGGTACATGGATTTGTGCAAGGGTGGGGTCCCTCAGCCTGGCCTGTGGGGATCAGGCTGAAACTGGCTCTCCGACATCCCCCAAGGGGTTCCGGTTTCAGAGAGGGCACAGGACAGGCCAAGGGACCCCACCAGTGCACAAATCTGTGCACCAGGCCTCTAGTTGGTTAATAAAATTGCATGTTTCAAGTGTACAATTCTATAACACATCATCTGTGTATTGTTTTGTGTGTTCATCACCCAAAGTCAAGTCACAGAGATTTTCTTATCCAACTTCTACCTTAGGTGGAGGCAGGACAAAGGAATTCTCTTTTGTTGCATCCAACTTTGTGCCAAGCACTGTGCTTAGCCCTTCCACGTGCATTACTCCATTTAATCTTCATCCAGCCCACGAAGAATTAATTATATTCGTTTTCTAATTTATTTTAGAAGAAGAAAGAGAGAGAAACATTGATTTGCTGTTCCACTTAGTTATGTATTCATTGATTGGTTATAGTATGTACCCTGAGGACTGAACCCAAAAACTTGGCAAATCATGATGATGCACTAACCAACTAAGCTACCCAACCAGGGCTGAATTATATCCACTTTACAGATCAGGAAAGTGAAGATCAGATGAGCCAAGACACTTGCCCAAGGCCACACTGCTGGGTTTTTATCTGCTTGCTGTTGGTGGGCTTTGGGGAAAATAGCTCTTTGGAGTAGAGAGACCAACTGCTCACAGAGTGAAAATGGGCTGCTCACAGGCTTGTGCCACAGGGATGAGAAGAAAATTGAACACACGGGAAAGATGATTGGTGTGAGGAGAGAGACACACACTTGAGGCTCTATCACAAAAGTCATTGTCAACGGGAAAGGGGTCAGCCTCAGCTTCCTCCCGTGAGTCTGCTCTGCTAGGCCCAACACTCGGGACACGGGGTGAATTAGGTCTGAGCTCACAGCCAGTGAGACAGAGGCGGTAACACAGGCTGTCACCAGAAGAGCAAGCATCTACGCTGACTGGATGGAGCACCCACGCTTTCTCACGGCGCATGCTCCCTTCATCTCCCTGCCCTTGAGAGAGGCTGGCTCCACAGCCTGGGATGAATCCCCCAACTCCTCTCCGGCTTCCTCTCTGGGCCCTTCTCCTTGGGTCCTACCTGGCTCAGCACCCCCATAATGACCGAAGGGTTTGGCCTACCCCACAAAACAAGAATGAAATTTTTTTTATTTCACCTCTTCCAGCCTCTCCTTTCACTCCCCCCCATGCCCATGTATCAAAGTGATGATAGTGGACCACACGTTAGAAGACTCATTTATTCATCTACTCCACAAACACCAGAGTATTCCTCTGGGCTGGAACTGAATGGATGGTCTCAAACATCATTCTAAGCAAAAAGCAAAACGAAAACCTTGCAGCTCAACCCCCAGTTCACAACAACATGTTGTCCAGAACTTCTATCAGTTAAAGAAGGTCCCGTTGCGAATGACAGAAAACCCAACACAAACAAGTTCCAGCAGAGGGGATGCACTGGCTCACACAATTGAGAATAGGCACTAAGCAGCTTCAGGCACAGCTTGATCCAAGGGGCTCAGGCAGCCTCTTTCTCCTTCTTCCCCTCCCCAGGTGTTGACGTCATTCTAAAGCTGCACCGCATTCAAGGCCACAGGGAAGAGGAGGAGCTTTTCCAGAGCTACAGAGGCACTGGGATCCACTCCGGTTAGTCTGGCTCAGGGCACATGCTCACCTCTGGACCAGCCAGCGTGGCCATGGGAAGGCCGTGCTCAGATCGGCTGGGTCAAGGGGTGGAGTTTCACTGACACCACGTGGGCTGAGAGGACTCCAAGCCTTGTCAAAGAAGGGGGCTGGGTGGGCAGAGGGTGGGAAGGCAAGCTACCAAGACCCACTACAATGTTCTAAGCTTTCAAGGCAGGCAGCGTAGGGAGGATCGGCCCCGTTTTGCACCTAAGGAAACTGAGGCTGAGAAAGGAGAGAAGCCTAATAAAAATGACACAGTCAGAGTTTGAATCAATTCCTCTTCGTTTCCGCCTCGAGTCTTTCCCTTAAAACAAGTATCCAGCAGCACTCTCTAGGCATCAGTCTGGAACTAACCATCTCTCCAGGCTTTGCTGTTCACCAATCAAGAGCCGGGGCCAGCAGGGCCTCTGGACTCCCTGGGAAAGGCCTCCACGCCCGGGGCCTCTGGGAAAGCCAGCCGACTCTGTCTACATCGCATACCGCCCCACCCATAGCCCTTTGTGCTCACTCCAGGAAAACGCCAAAAACCTGCCACACAACTCTCCCAGGCTCTCCCTGCCCAGGTACAGTGAGGGGCCAGCCGGGAGGGCCCAGGGCAGCCCAGCCACCACCAATGGCTTCCTGTCCCGAGGGTGGCATGACAAGGCGGGGCCTGTTCTGCCCCGTTGCCCACAGAAGTAACTGGCCTGATAGCACACCCTTTGCTGGCTGCCTTCCCTGCCCCGTCTCACTCCCCTCTTCTCCCTGCTTCCGGGATCACCTCTCACTCAGGCTTGGCTTCCAGGCCTTGCCTGGGATCTGCTTAGGGAAAAACACAATGTAAGATACTCCTCCCTCCTCCTCTCTAAAATGAGGGAGAGGACGCTGGAGAGGGTTCAATAGAGCCATAATGTTCAAGTCTTTTTCTAGTAGAATGCTTTTTTCAAAGACTCTTCTTCTCTGTCTGGCTTTCAGCCCCTGCCCTCCCTCCCTGTCACCCCATTGAGTCCCTGATATCCCACAGCCCCTGTTGAGTCTCGTGAATTCCTCAGTCCCTGGCATCTTCTAAAACAACGCCATTTCATTCTCCACCCGTTGCGTGCTATGGGGAGGGGGAACGTTTGGTCCCTTGGTAAGGGAGGGAGTGGTTGTGGACTTGGATGTAGGTGCTCCTTCCCCAAGCATCTAAAAACAGACACATCCCCCGGCCGGTAGGGTTGAGCATTGACCTATAAACCAGGAGGTCGTGGTTTGATTCCCGGTCAGGGCACATGCCCAGGTTGCAGGCTCGATCCCCAGTAGGGGGCATGCAGGAGGCAGCCAATCAATGATTCTCTCTCATCATTGATGTTTCCTTCTTTCTCTCCCTCTCCCTTCCTCTCTGAAATCAATAAAAATATTTTTTAAAGTAAATAAAAACAGACATATCCCACACCTCAAAAATTAGTTTCCTATTAAAAACTCTCATATATCTACATATTCTCTCTGATAATGTAACTTGGGCCTAATTGAGTTATTAGAGCTTTCAGCCCCTTTCACTGTGAAAACTATTCAAAACTCCCCTTAAAAAGAAAAAGAAAAAAAAGTATTGATTTTAGAGGAAGAGGGAGATATTTGTTGTTCCATTTATTTACGCATTCATTGGTTGTTTCTTGTATGTGCCCTGACCAGGGATCAAACCCACAACCTTAGTGTATTTAGGAGAAATTCTAACTGAGCTACCTGTCAGGCCCAAAGCCCTCTTATAACCCACCACTGCAGAGTGCCATGTTTAAGGGTCCCAGACCGGTCGAGGCTGGTTTCTCCCCTGCTTCACGAGGAATGTCAGAGGTCAGCCTACCTTTCTGTCTCCCTTCGTCTGCCTCCTCCCCGTCCCTCTCAAGGGTCATCTTCCCTTGTTCCTCTGGTGTCTTTGGAGAGAGGGAATACCAGTTAGCAAATGCTGCGCACCCAATCACATCCAAGCTTAGTGACAGAGCACAATCCTCTATTATGCCCCCACGTTCTGGGTCAGGATCTCAGGGAGCTGGGCAGCTCTCGTCTGGAGTCTCTCCATGAGTGGCAGTCAGGGCAGTAGTCAACTGCAGGCTTGACCAGCCTGGGGATCTATGTCTAAGGACACCCACTCACACAGCTGGCGGGTGGGCAGGGAGGGAAGCCCCACCACCAGCAGCTGCCCCGCGGGGTCAGAAGCCTCAGGAAGGGCAGATGGAAGAACCAGCTTCATTGCTGGTGAGGTGAGACCGGGGAATGGGTGGGGGTCTCCCACCTAACCCAGATGTCAGCAGATGCTGAAGGGTGATGGCCTCCGCCATCCCAGCAGCACCAGAGGCTGCCTGCACTTCCCCTAAGGGGACCTCAAACCAGACCAGCCCAGCCAGAAGTTCCCAAATGTGTGAGCCCCAGAATCTGTGAGGGGAATACAGGATTGTTTGATACCACTTCTTTGGGGTTCACTGGATAATGCATTAGTAAATCATCGAACACCTCCTATCTCCACATACACTGCATTTTATTTTTTTATTTATTTTAATATATTTTATTGATATTCCACAGAGAGGAGGAAGGGAGAGAGATAGAGAGCTAGAAACGTCGATGAGAGAAACATTGACCAGCTGCCTCTTGCACACCCCCCATCGGGGATGTGCCCGCAACCAATGTATATGCCCCTGACTGGAATCGAACCCGGGACCCTTCAGTCCGCAGACCGACGCTCTACCACTGAGCCAAACCGGTTTCAGCTATTTTTTTTTTTTTTAAATATATTTTGTTGAGTGGTTGTTTTTTTTTCTACAGAGAGGAAGGGAGAGAGATAGTTAGAAACATCAATGAGAGAGAAACATCGATCAGCTGCCTCTTGCACTCCCTCCACTGGAGATCTGCCCGAAACCAAGGTATATGCCCTTGACCGGAATCGAACCCAGGACCCCCCAGTCCACAGGCTGACACTTTATCCATTGAGCCAAACCAGCCAGGGCCACATACACTGCATTTTAAAGCCTTCAGCTAACCTGGGCCAAGGATGCCAGGCTCCCTGCGATTATAGTCTGTCAGTCCAATGGGTCACTACTTCTCCGCCTCCCCCTCCCTCCGCCTTCTCCTCCTCGCCCCCATGGAGAACAAGTGAGAGGAGCAGAGAGAGAGGCCAAGAATGTTCATCATTCCAACACATCAGCCACAGCCGGCCGCCGGAGGAACGCAGACAGGAGGAGACGCCCACAGCCCACACCCCACCTGTGCCTGCTCTCCACCCCTCTGCCCAGCTGCCGGTGTGCAGACACACCCTTCCCCGTGGCTGTTGCTTTTTCAAGCTCTTAGTTCTTCCTCCTCGCCCCTCCTCGCTCCCTCCCCAGGCCTCCAGCCAGCATCTGTACAAACACAGGGCCTGGCTACACACAGAGACTCTGGCCCAGCCTCCGCTCTGAGGAACACAAAGACTCAGCAGAGTCGGGACGGGACGGCTTGTTCCGAGCTGACGGAGGGACAGTGGCAGGTCACTGAGGAGCCGGCCCGGGTGGGAGAGGGGCCAGGGTCGGGGGTTAGGAATGACCTACTCCTTGAGTTTGACCACAGCGAAAAGGAAAGACAATCAACTATGTTTAAGCCAAAAAAAGGGGATTTCTTGGGAGGCCAATGGGATAGCCCACAGAACGGGAAGCATCCTGGCAGGAGCCCAGGTGGCGGTGCCAGGGGCCTTGGGAACTGGAACATAAGCCAGACTTGAACAATGATTCCATCTAGGGAATGGGACCAGGGAGCACGTATGCTTCTCCCAAATCCATTGTTTGGATTTCCTTCTCAATAATCATGTGTAATCGTATATGATTTCCCTTCAGAGAGGAAAGGGGGTTTGAAGGAAGGAGGAGAGTGCCTGGAGGCCCACCACCTCTGTGCCCCCTCTGCCTTCTGGGGCACCTCCAGGGAATGATCTCTCAAGACCTTCCCGCTAAGACCTACCGTCGAACGCCAGCGCCTGGACCTGCTCTGGGTCCAGGCTCAGCCTCGCCGGCCATGGCCTGGCCCAGGACGGCAGCCAGCACCTCAGACCCACCAGCACCCCACGTGTGGGGATCTGGGTCCCCACTACCGGTCCTCCGCCCACTGACAAATGATCCTGCCGTCCAGTCACACGCTGAGACTCCCGGGCTCATCCATCAGCCACCCAGCCAGTGTGATCGGAGTTTAATGATGTCATGACAGGAGTGATTACAATTGAATTGTTAATTACCTCCCGGCCATCAGCGGCTCCTGCCGGCCGGCCCTCAGCAACGTGGCAGCTGCCACGGCCACCCCGCGCCCGCACGTCCCTCCTCTGGCCCCATCGACCGCCCACGGAGCTCCCAAAGGCCCCGGGATGAGGGACGGCCTTTCGTGGGGGACGATGGCGCTCCGAAGGCCCGAGTCCTTCCCGCTGGTGTAGCGTGTAGACCCCAGGCTGTCAGAGTCCCAAAGGGAGATACCGGCCACACTGCTGTCTGGGCGCAGTGACTCCCCACTGCCGCAGCGTGAGGTCTAAACACCAGCTGAGCATTCGAATGTTCCACGAGGGAACACACAGAGCAAGGTTCCTGCGTCCTCGAGTTTCAGCTCCCATTACTCTGCTCCACACACACACACACTCACACACATACACACACACACACACACACTCACACACAACACACTCACACACACACACTGACACACACATACACACTCACACACACACATACAATCACACACACATTCACACACGCACTCACTCACACACACACATATACACACTCACACACATACACACTCACACACACACATACAATCACACACACATTCACACACGCACACACTCACACACACTCACACACACACACACTCACACACACACACATACACTCACACACACTCACACACACACACACACACACACACACACTCACACCCCGCAATACAACTGCCTGCCATCCGCCAAGCCTCCGACTTTCCCAACTCCATGGCCTTCCCCACGCTGTCCCTTCACCTGGAGCTCCATGCACTCAGTTCCTGCTGGGTCTTCCAGGCCTGTACCGGTGCCAGCTTTACAGAAAAAAACGGGGGGATGACCAAGATCCTTTTTCCCACCCACACGCCCCACCCCCAAGTCCCTTTGGCCTCCTGGGACCTCCCATTGCACTTCAGAGGACCCTCCTTTCTCACCCCCTCTGTCCCAGGGCCATGTCCTGTCCCGCCCCCCGCAGTGAGCGTCTAAGGGCAGGGCCTCGCACTCGGCACGGGGCCTGGCGCGGACTCAGTGCCAGCTCTCAGAGCCGGCTCAGGAGGCAGGAAATCGAAGTGGCCCAGAGAAGAAGGCAGCCCGAGCCATCGCTTCCTCCTCGGGGGACCCTGTGCCCCCATCCAGGCCCTCGCCACTGTACATGGAGCCATGCCCCTCACTGGTCTCCCTGCAGCCCACCTCCACCCGCAGCAGCCAAGCACGCTTTCCAAACTGAGAGGTGCGCCGGGTTCTGCTGTTCCCTGGCACAAAGCCCTCCTCCCCCGGGGGACGGAGGAGACGAGCCTGGGTTTAGTGTTCCAGGCTCTTCATGACCAGAGCAGACACGTTTACTGCTGCCTGCACAGCGCCCACCACCCCGCTCCCTTTGAAGACTACACCCACCCCACACAGGCCACAGCCACAACAGCCGTGTGTGTAGCTCACCCGGGACGGGGCCTCTGCTGGACCTACCCGGTCCAAGCTCAGCCAATGAGGTGTTCTCTCTTCCCCTGGGAGTGGGCTTCCAGATGTGGAACTGGGGTGGGGGGGGGGGGGTGAGTGCCCAGGAGCGATGGGAGGCTCCGTCCACTCGGAACCCAGAGAGAGGACAAATGAAGGGACAAACACCAGGACAGGAAAGAAGAGGGCCACAGAGAGATAAAAAGATCCCAGGCCCTGCCTTCTGGCGTCCAGGTGGGGCCCCTGTATCCTTTACACGCCCTTTCTCTTCTCTGCTTGCTGCTCAACGTGTGGAAAGAGGCCTGTCCAGTGTGGCTCAGTGGTTAGAGTGTCGGTCTCCAGACTGAAAGGTCCCAGGTTCAATTCTGGTCAAGGGCACATACCTCAGTTGCAGGCTCCACCCCCAGCCCCAATTGGAGGCAACCAATTGACGTGTCTTTCTCACACCAACGTTTATCTCTTCCACTCTCTCTAAAAATCAATGGAAAAAATATCCTTGAGTGAGGATGAGGATCAACCAAATAAATAAATAAATCTATAAAAAGATGGAGGAAATTTTGCTCATCCAAACATGTAGAAGAGAAGAAATTTCCCTCCACTTCTAGGCTCATTTGATTGGTCTGATCATCAAATTGGCTAAAACAAATTAACAAGAGAAAAAAATTAATTTTGTACAAACCCAAAGATATGAGCCACAAGGGCAAGTTGGGTATGATGAGGTTTATGTACCATCCTGGGCCAGCGGTCAGCAAGCTGCGGCTCGCAAGCAGCGGTTTGCCGCTCTGCTCTGTTGACTAATGAGTTTGCCGACCACTGCCTTAGGGAACAACACTTAAAAAACATTTTAATAATGTACTAATGTCTTTAACCTGAAGTCAAAACTTCTGGGTAAGGGTAATGCCTAGCAATGAATGATGTTTCTCTTTCTCCCTCTCCTTTTCTCTCTCTCTCAAAATCAATAAAAAATAAATAAAATACTTAAAGCTGAAACCGGTTTGGCTCAGTGGCTAGAGCGTCAGCCTGTGGACTGAAGGGTCCCGGGTTCGATTCCGGTCAAGGGCTTGTACCTTGGTTGCAAGCACATCCCCAGTAGGGGACGTGCAAGAGGCAGCTGATCGATGACTCTCTCTCATCGAAGTTTCTAACTCTCTATTCCTCTCTCTTCCTCTCTGTAAAAAATCAATAAAATATATATTTTTTAAAAATACTTAAAAAGAAACTAAAAATAGCAACAGACTAAGTAGGACAGTTTTGCTACTAAGCAAGTCACCCAATCCGGCACAGAGTCCGGGCTCTCGGGGATTCAAGTTTGGTGAGGAAAAGATGAATGAGGTTTAAGTCAAAATACCAAGCACCGTCTTTGTTCATGTGAAGAAAGCAGAGCCTCTGACCAGACTGGCGATGCCCAGGCGGCAAGGGCTGGGCCGGAGTCCTGTGACCCAGTAGGTCTGCCCCAAGGTCAAGGCAGAGTCTATCACTCTGTTCAGAGCTCTGCACGCATCACCACGGACCCTCAGGTCCACCTCACAAGCACGGACCCTCAGGACCACCTCCCTTCTTAAAACGGGGAGCGGAGGCTCTGGGGAATAACAAGCAGGCAGTAGGCAGGCTGAGCTCAGAAGTCTGGGTGGGATGGGGAGGAACAAGGCCAGAGCCGCCCACCACCCCCCCTCAGGCCTTTGGGTTTGGTGGAAAATGTGCAATCTCCCCAGGCTGCATGGCCAACAGCCTACCCTCTCCCCTCAGCAGCCCCTCACACACACACACACACACACACACACACCCTGTGGGGTAATTTTTCAATTCAGACTTTCCAACCTCACCTCTCCCAGGCAGCCCGACACCTCTGACCCCCCGCAGCTGCCAGCCAGCCCTGCCTGCCTCCTGGAGCTGCCGGAAGTCGCTCGGCAGACACCCCCTAGTGGAAACAGCTCATTATGGGATGGGGGAAATGTGCTAGAGCATTAGCTTAATAAATCAAGCGCTCCCGGGCCCTGCAGCCATGCTGCTCTGTGAGGGGGGGCTCGGCGCCCGCCCCCACTGGCCAGGAGGGCCAGGAGCTCAGAATGTCAGCGGACGCGCCACCCCTCCTACCCAGCGGGGCCAGGCTTGCAACCCCACTCCTCAGAGTCAGGCTTGCACCCCTTCCCTCAAGGGGCCAGGCTTGCACACCCTCCCTGAGACCGCCTCCCGATGGCACTAAGAAGCCTGTGGTGCTAAGAGGCCTTGGGAGCTCAGGCCACCCAGGGTTTGAATCCCGGTGCGGCCACTTGCTCGCCTGTGACCTAGGATGAGGGCCTCCTGGGAGCCTCAGTGTCAATACAAACCCTGTGGATGGAGAACTTGAGGGCCAGTGCCCCCACAGCTCACCACAGCCTTTCCCAGGAGGCACGGCCTTCCCGTTTTTCAGAATGGCGAGACTCAGGGCATATAGCTGGTTATTTCCAGCCCTGCCGACCCTCTGCCCAAGGTCACTACCCATCCTTGGCCTTGTCTCCGTCTCAGAGTGTACTGTGCAGAGTGGCCAGGTCCTATAGGATAGCTAGGCCTGCAGAGGTAATAGCTTACCTCTTGGGTGCCCAGGAGGCTGGCCACCCCACCAACTCTACCTCCCGCCCCAGCCAAGGAAACCCCAACCAATGGTAGAGCGGCTCCCTCCTGCCAGGACCCCAGGAGCCCCAGGTGCCCAGCAGCCGGCCACTCCTCTGTCCCTTCTCCCTTCCAAACCCTTCCTAGTCCCTCCTCCCCACCTTCCCGGGCAGTGCGAGAACTGGCTCCTTGGCCTTGCCCTTCTATTCTGGCTCAGGTGCTAGCCACTGGGTGCCTGCAGCGAAGCCCCCTCCCTCAGTCTGTTTCCTCCTCTGAACAAGGCTCAGCCCAGAGGATCCTAAGGTTCCTGCTTGCCACCTCCCCACCACCCCTTTGCTGGTCTTGGCAGGGAAGGGGTGCAACGCCAGAGCTCCTTAGCAGGGAAAACCACCACATAGAGAGCTAATTCCTCCTGCTCTCTGGGGGGTGGAGAGAGGCAAGAGAGAGAAAATTCAATTACCAGACCATCTATTTGTCAACTCCTCCCTCCCCATTGACTTAATTTTCTCCCACAGACCCCGAGTCAGAGGAGGATGGAGGAGGGAGCCTGCAGCCCAGGGAGGGAGGGGCAAGAGAGAGCTGGAACAGGGAAAGGGAAGGGAGAACCTCAAGTGGACTTGGGATGGGCCCACTGGACACATATCACAAGCCAGGAAGCCTCGTTTGGGCTAAGAACAAGCAAGCAGCACCCAGAGACGAGGAACAGATATTCCTGTGGGTCTAGCCCTGCCCAGCGTCACTTCCCCCAGGAAGCCTTCCTGGATCTCCCAGGCCCAGGTAGGAGCCTCCTCGGGGCTCCCACAACCCCTTTGGTTTCCCAACACCATGCTTATCTGTGTCTGTTTACTTTCCTTCATTTATACAACACACATCTGTGGGACATAGTATGTTTCAGGCTAAATGCTGGGAATAGAGCTAAAAAACAAAAAATAACCACAGTTTACCAAGGAAGATTGATTCTATAGAACAAAAGCCTAATATGCTAAGTGTCCAGGAGTCCATTCAACCTTTCAACCAATCAAAGCGTAATATGCTAATGATATGCTAAGGCCGCTCAACCGCTCACTATAACGTGCATTGACACCAGGGGGAAGACACTCCAACCGGTAGGTTAGCTTGCTGCTGGGTTCTGGATCAGTAAAACATGGTGGATGCGTGATCGGGACCAAGCAAGATGGGCTGGATACGCCTGGAGCTCTCCCACAGTCCCTCCCAGGCTGGCCAACCTCCCATGTCCCTTCCCAGCCCCGATGGTGCACCAGTGGGGTCCCTCAGCCTGGCCTGCGTCCTCTCACAATCTGGGACCCCTCAGGGGATGTTGGAGAGCTGGTTTCAGCCTGATCCCGCAGGCCAGGCGGAGGGACCCGACTGGGGTGCATGAATTCGTGCACCGAACCTCTAGTAATAAAATAAGTATAAACCTGCTTAGAATATCTACCACTGTGCAACAAATCATATCAAACCTTCATGGCTTGAACATAGCAACCATCACTTTCTACCCTCCCTCTATTTCTGTGGGCAAGGAATCTGGGAAGGGGACAGCTGTGTGGTTCTGGCTCATCATCCCACCATCAGACAGCATCTGGAGACAGAATAGCAGAGGGCTGAGCAGCTGGAGATGGCTGAGCAGCCCTCTCTTCATTGAGTCTCAGGACCTCTCCACAGGACTTCTCCATGCAAATGAGCTTGGGCTTCCTCACAGCATGGCGGTTTGAGGGCCTTCACAGCAGCTGGCTTCCACCACAATGAATTCTCCGAGAGAACAAAGCAGGCGGCCTTGGTGCTTCTGTGACCTAGCCTTAGTCATAAAGACAGTACAACTTCCATCGCTCTGCAGGTCAAGGCAGTCACAAAGGTCCACGTAGGCTCAAAAAGAAGACACTCAGACCCCCATCTCTTGATCTGATGGGAGGAGTGTTCGAGTCACACTGAAAGAGGAACATATGGGGTGGGAGATATTGCTGCAGCCATTTTTAGAAAATACAATCTGTTGCAAAACCCACTTAGATTTAAATAAGATCGCCTCAAATGCTCCATTCACCCTTGGAAGCTAACTCCTCTCCATTTCACATTTCTGCAGATCCCCCAGGGGCTGATTTACATCCCCATGATCACCCCTGATTCTAAGTTCCTGCTTCAGCTGTATTTGATCAATTCTGGGACTATCTCACTGGCCTGTGGGTGTTAATGTTGTCACAAGCCACAGGGCTCCGACAGAAACACAACCCCTGCCTCCGTTCCCACCAAACCGTCACCTAAGGCAAATGAGGACACCATGGGCTTTGCTGAAGACTTAAGGAGTCAGAGGAGCAGCTCCAGTGACTCTCAAATGAATATCAGACATCCCTGCCTGTAATGGAGGCTCATTCCGGGCCTCTGCACTCCGCACACCTCACCCTCTCCCCTCTCTCCTCTCCTGCCCTCCTCTCTTCCTCACCCCTTCCTCTCAACTCCACCACTCACCCAAGTTTTTGTCGGCTAAGCAGTTCTCCTGGAGAGACCCCTCGCCATAAAGTTGGCCCCGGGCATTGATTGGGAAGCTTAAGGCTTTCCAACTTTAGAGCCACCCTGCCTGAAGAGGCAGGGTGCTCAGAGATAAGATTGGCCTGGATTCCCTCCCCCTCCTCCAAGAGAAGTTCAGATCAGCGCCCTCTAGCAGCTGATGGCTGCCACCACCTGTTCACTGAGTCCAACTCCATCCGGGGTTCAGCGCCCTCCACACGTGGACCCAGCTGATCCGGGAAGCCTTGCCTCCCATCACTCCCCTCCACACTGCGTGATGCTGGTGCTTGCCATGCCATGGACTCTACTACCAAGCTCTGGCCTTGCCACACCGTGGACTCTCACGCCTTCCTCAGCCCTCCGCTGCCAGGGGGACCCTCAAATCCTGGAAGACCTCCTTCTCCTGGGAGCGCCTCGGGGCCACCCGATGGCTCGGTGGACTCAGTGATGTGTAGTCAGCAAAGGCTTTTAGAAACAGACCACATGGGTCAAGGGCTGGCCCTGCTCCCGTTAGCTGTGCTTTTCCTTTTCTCTTGTAATAACAAAACACTATTAGCAAAGTTTTTTTTTCAGAATAAGGAATAGTATGCCATGGTAGTTTTCTTGCCTGTTTTTGTGGGGGGTTTTTTGATTGAAGTATAACTTGCACAGATCTTAACTTCAAGGAATTCAGTGAGTTTTGACAAATACCTTAGTCATTGCGGTAGTCATCGCCCCTAAGTCAGTTTCCCCATCTCCCAACTGGGATAACGTCAGCCTCATAGGGTTGTTGCAAGAGAGCAAAGTGCGATGACAAGTGGGTAGCACAGGGCCTGGCCCACAGCAGGCACTCGGTGGACGGCCACACTCTCATTCTCCACAAGCTGCTTGTCCACAGTCTTCAACGGAAACTTACGTGAGCATCTACTCTGTGCCCCGGATATGTAACCTGCAGGAGACCAAGGGGCCAATCAGAAATGGAGTCTCCTTTGGATTTTGTTTTAATATATTTTTATTGATTTCAGAGAGGAAGGGAGGAGAGAGAGAAACATAAATAATGAGAGAGAATCATTGATCAGCTGCCTCCTGCACACCCCACATTGGGGACCGAGCCCACAACCGGGGCATGTGCTCTGACCGGGAATCGAACCACGACCTCCTGGTTCATAGGTCGACACTCAACCACTGCCATGCTGGTCGGGCATCCTTTGGGTTCTTACACTATGCTGTGATGGGTTCTATGATAAAAGAAAACTCAAGGGGCCTGGACCTGTTTGGCTCAATGGATAGAGCGTTGGCTTGGGGACTAAAAGGTCCCAGGTTCGATTCCAGTCAAGGGCATGTACCTTGGTTGCGGGCACATCCCCAGTAGGGGGTGTGCAAGAGGCAGCTGATCGGTGACTCTCATCGATATTTCTAACTCTATCTCTCTCCCTTCCTCTCTGTACAAAATCAATAAAATATATATTAAAAAAAATACTTTATGTCTTAAAAAAGAAAGAAAGAAAGAAAGAAAGAAAGAAAGAAAGCTCAAGGGACAACAGGAGTTATAAAAGGAGCCCTGCCCAGCTCTGAGGATCAAAGAGAGCTTCCTCCAGGGGGGATGCTGGAGCAGCATCTTCAAAAACCCAACTGTTGAATGAAGAAAGGGCTGGAGGCCTGGGTGCTAGGAGATAAGATCTCGGGCAAAGCTAACAGTACAGGCACAAAGCTGATGGTATAGTAGGGAAACTGCAAGGAACTGAGCCGCTGGAGTAAAGGAAACGTGTGGGGTTCGGCCGAGATGAGCTGGCAAGACCAACAAGGCCCTGAATGCCACCAAAGGAGATGGGCTGGTTCCTGAGGTTTACAGAAGCGAATGAACAGCAGGAATGAACAGGATCCTTGGCTGTGGGTTTTACAAAGTTCTCGTGTGCTTCCTTCTTCCTGCTTGACCCAGGGCATTCTTTATGCACCTCAGTGTCCCAGCTCCTTGAAGGCAAGAACCATATCCGAGTTCTCTTTGGAGCCTTTCCGATCCTTTATGGGAAAAGGGTATGTTGTGTAAATTAAAATAGTAATTTCTGCATTCCCATGGCCTGGTTGCAAGAGGGAGGGTGTCCCCAAGTGAGTTCAGCCCAGAGCCCAGTGCCCAGAGCCCTCCCACGGCTCCCTGAGGCCGGCACAGGGCAGCCCCAGCTCCTCGGTCCGCACACAAGGACCACCTCTATCGGCGCCCTCTCCAGCCTGTCCTCACGCTTCAGCTGCTCTGTCTCCAGTTTCATCACGGCTCCTGCTCTCGCATGACTTGTGTCTGCCCACGGTGTTACCCACACATTCCCTCTCCCTGGACGGTCTTCCCCCTTTACCTCTGCCCCGTTCCTACTCCAGCCCTGGGATTCAGCACAAGCATCCCCTGGTCTCTCCCAGGCTGGGTGAGGGTGAGAGGGCAGGGCGGGGCGGGGCCAGCTCCCGGTAACTGGACCCTAGCCCTAACCCAACCAATCAGATCAGCCAAGGTAGTGGCACCACCCCCCCATAAAACCCATTGATAATGTTAAATTATTTCTCTCTCCCGCCATGCCGTTGCCGGTGTTAGTGGGACCGAGCTCGGACTAGTCCGAAATAAATACAGGCTTTCTGCAATTGCATCGGATTCGGCTCCCTGGTAGCCTTTGGGGTTTATGACACGGGCACAACAAGGGTCCTCTGAAGACCCCATAAAACCAACACTCATTCCATTTCCCCGTGGGGAGTCTCTGCCCTGGTCTGCGGGCTTTCTGCAGAGATGGGTGGTCTCCCCAAGGCCTGGCAGCACCTCAGAGCCATGACCTGCGGGAGCCCAGGGGGCAGGGCAGGTTCCGGAAGTCACAGCCGTGTCACAGGACACACGCGTGTGCCAGAGGAAGGCCCAGAGTGAGGCGGAGAGGCACGGTGATCCCGAGGGCGATGGCAGGCAGGGCCGGGCCTGCAGCAGAGGAGGGTGGACTTAGGGATGTGAAAGCTGGGCACAGGGGACCGAATGGAGGAAGGCAGAGCCCCGGGGGAGACCCGCAGAATGGCAGATGAGGGTGGTGGCGGAGGGATGGGGAGAAGGGAATGACTGCAGAGAGATGTGAGAGAAGAAAGGACCGGACGTTGTGCCTGACTGTCCGTGGGTGTAAGGAAGAGGAAGCAGGAAGGAGCGCAGGGGCTCCCAGGGCAGCCCCCCTGGTCTCCGGGGAGAGGGGAAGGCGGCCAGCAGCCAGCTCCAGCACCAGTTCCCTTGGACACCACCCCCTCGGACCCTCCCCCCACCAGCGCCAAGATGCAGCCTCTGGCAGCAGCCCCCACCCACCGGCTCTCCCAGGGGGCTGACTTGACGCTCGGCTGGCTCCCGGCCCGGGGCTCCCTCCCCTCCCACAGCCAGCTCGGCGCTCGCCAGAAGGGCCGGGGAGGGAGGAGCGGCCGCAGGAGCCCCGCAGGGAGGGAGGAAGGGCGGGTGGAGGAAGCTGCCGGGCCGACCCGACCGAGAACCAAACCGGGGAGGCGCGGTGTGACAGACAAAAGAGGAGGAGCCCACAGGGTCACCTCGCGGGGGGAAAGGCTAGATGCCTCCCCATCCTCCTCCTGCCCACCCCACCCCCTCATTTCACAGATGGGGAAACTGAGGCAGCAAGGTAAGGGGCCCAGAAAGCAGGGTTCAGTAGACCCAGGCCCTTCGTTGGGACCCCTCAGCCTGGAGCAGGCACTGCCACCCACATCTCAGGGGCCCCAGGCGGAAGGGCAGGCCAGCTCAGCCTAAGGGTCAAGCTCCCCAAGTCCCCAGGGTTCAGAGGGCTGGACGGAAAGACGGCCCGAGTTCCCCCTCCGCGGAGTGCGCAGGTCCAGGCCACTCAGTCCATGTGAAAAGCGCCTGAGAATGCCTCTCAGACGAGGAGCCTCTGCGGTCAGGGGTGAGAAAGGACTTTGTGAACCCCAAAAGCCACTGGGCTCCAACCTCGGGTCTCTGCCCGGAGCAAGTCGCACCCCTCTTTGGGCCTCAGTTTCCCCAATCGCACAGAGACAACTAGATCCATTGGTCAGGACGCACCCACCTGCCTGCTCAAGTTTTACACTCGAGTAGAGCAAACATACAACCCCCACCCCACATCCACCCACTCCCACACCCACACCCACCCTTCCATCCCCATCCCCTGGCCTGGCGCCCGTGGGCCACGGATCACTGCAACCTCCCACCCGCCAGGTGCTGCTCAGTCCAGGACGAGACAAACCTCAAGGCCCCGGGTCGCCCGGCCGCACACCTCGGCCGGCGGCCCCTAGGGGGCAGTGTTGCCCCGAACTTGGGCCGCGGCCGCCGCTGCCCCCGCCCGAGCCGGCGCCGGAGGATGCGGAGTTCTGGGAATGTGTGACCCCCGCCCCCCGCAACCCCGGCCCGCGGGGGCTCCCGCTCCCGGCCCGCCCGGTGCGGGCTGCTGCCGGCTCCCGCCGCTCCCGGCTGAAGGGCACTTCGGGGCCCCGGCTTTTTGTTTTTGGCGTTTTTTTTGCGGGGGGAGAAGGGGCCAGGTATTGGGCTCCGGCTGCTTGCGCGCACTGGGATGTGAGGGGTCAGAGATCCCAGGGAGAAACGTGAGGGGCGAGGGGGCTTGCGTTCCCAAGAACCTGTCCGCTGCTCCCCCGATCCCCCTCTTCCCTTTGACAGCCCCCGATGTTTGGCGGATCCACCCGCACCGCCTCCCCCAGATCCCGCCAGGGACCCCCCCCCAACCTCGCCAGGAAGTGCCAGGAACTTGGGGTCGGGGCTCGCATGGTCCCATGTTCCCGACTCCACGGCCAGCCTCGCTCTCACCGGTTCCAGCCCAGGCCCAGGGGCCGGGGCTCAGCCGGGATGTGAGGGGCTGGTTGGTTTTGGGGGGGCGACTCCCGTTGCGAAGTCACCCCACCTCCGGCTGCGAGCAGCAAAGCCAGGGGCTGGAGGGAGGACGGTAAAGGGGAAACAGGGGGGGAACCCCATTCAAGTTTGCTCCAACGGTGTCATGGGGTGGGAGTCGGGGGGTGGGGGGCCGCAAGAATTTAAAAGCCCCAAACCCACAAGGCAGGTTTAAAAAAAAAAAAAATTATAATTGAAAACATCTCGAAGTAAGGGCCGCCAGAAGCGGGCCAGCTCCCCCCAGCCTCACCCCCTCCCCTGCTCCCCGGAGTCCGATGAAGTCATAATAAGTAGGCTGCAGGAAGAAAAAAAAAAAAAAGTGGGGGTGGGGGTGGGGGCTCGGGGCACAGGGGTCCCAGGCTGGGGCCCCGCGCGGACTCCGTTTGGATGCTATGGTTACGCGATCCGACCCAAACAGCGGGCCGGACAACAATAGCGGCCGCCAGAGGAGGAAATTCCTTCCGGGGTGGACGGCGCGGGGGGAGGGGCGCCTGGCTGGAACGCCGCGGCGGCGGCTCCGCCAATCAGCGCGCGGCCGCCGGCGGTTTCAAGGTGCCCCGCGCCCCCCGCCCCCCGCCCCCCCTCCGCTCCGCGCCGGCGCTGGAATTGCTGAGACGTTTCCCTGCACGCGCCCGGGTAACCCTGCGGGGGCCGCTGCCCAGGCGCCCCCTCCCCGGCTCGCCCCCCGCCCCCCGCCCGGAGCCCCCCGCCCGGGGAAGGCCGAGCGTTCCGCTGCAAGGAGTTGCTCGCACTGGGGGGAGGTGGGGGAAGAAATCCCTCCATGCCACCCCTTTCCGTGGGGCTGGTTCCTGTGCAAGCCTGTTTTCTATTTTAAAGCTCGCCTCAAGAAGAAGAAAAAAAAAAAAAAAACGAGAGAGGGAGAGGGAGGAAGGGAGAGAGAGAGAGCCAGGAGAGAAGGTCCACCCCAACTCCTGCAGCCTGGGAGCTTGACCCCTGCCTGGCTGGCCGCGGGGCCGTTATATAATGCGTTAGGCTATTGATATTGGCGGTGCTGGCCAGGCAGCTGGCATGTAGACCCCCCCTCCCTGCCGAAGTTATTACCTGCCTTACCGTGGACCAGAGGAACCAGGTTATTTATGTGGTGCCCGAGGGGTGACTGTGCCCTCTTCTCCCCCACCTAGCAGGGGTTCTGTGCCCAAATGTGTGTGTTCCCCCCCCCCCATTTAGAAGCCCCCAGTTGGCTCCCAAATCTCCCAACCCACCCCTCCCCCAGCCCCCTTGCAGCCAGGCCCTCCACGGTGCCTGCTGCTCTCCTGCCAGCAGCTACCCAAAGCTCCAGAGCCCCACGCTGGGCAGGCACTGCCAGCACCGAGTTGGTCCCGTTCCTTTTTTAAGCTCCCTGAACCAGGTTTCTGCTTTTCTGATGCCTCCTGGGCATGGAGCGGCGCTTCGCTGAGGAGCGGATGCCTTTCTATTCATTGCATATTAAAAGATTCACTTCTCTGGAAGGATCTCATGTTCAAAAAGTAGTTGCCTCTCCTCCCACTCCTGCTCTCCCTCTCTTCCTATATAGTGGGGATAGCCCTAATTCTCCAGTTCCTCGTGTGTCTCTTGATAAATAAATAATGAGATTTTATTAATTATGCACGTACACTATCTGCAAGCAGATTGCTATGTCTCTCGATGCTTAATAAAATAAAGTAACAATTTTTTTTAAAGAAAACCTCTCCACACTGGATTTTTTTTTTTTTTCTCTCTCCCTTGCAAGCAAACAAAAAACTTCAAGGGGCCATCTGTCCTCCAGGGAGGGAGAGGAAGGCAGAAGTTGGGGAGTGCACAGGGTTCGGAGGGAGAGACTGAAAGGGGTTCCCTTGCAGATTTTCAAGGCAGCTGGAGGCGACCTGCCTCACGGTCTCGATGGAGCCGCGGGTCTGAAAACACACCAACCAAGGTCCGCCTGGGCGTCTGTGTGCTGGGCGGGATGGGCAGCTGCTAATAGTAAACAGGAAACCAGGGAGCAGAGAGCTGGCGGCAGCCCAGTCCCTCTCAGTCCGGCGCCCCTCCTCGGAGCCCCCCCACCCCGAGCTCTCCAAACACACTGGGTTCCTGGGCACATGTGCAACTATGTCCTGAGTGGCCAGCCCGACTCCTGGCCACAGTAGCGCCTCAGCAAATACTTGCTTGTTGAAGGAGTAGAGCATGGATGAGGGAAAGGTTGCAAAAATGGCCAAGGGCTAGGTCTTGGAGCGCCGGGGCTTTAGCCCTCAGGTAATGGGTGAGGGGTTTGCCCCTCAAGGGTCCTGGCCCAGGAAGTGGCAGGACAGAGCTGAGCGCTGGAAGAGACACCAGAGTGAGGTGCGACAATGCAGAGGCAGAGGCAGCTGTTGCCGGAGAGAAAAGGACATTGGGAGTTTCAGCACCAGGAGATGAAGAAGGGGGAGGGGTCAGAGGTGAGCTTTGATTCAAAACGTTCTGGTTCCAGTCCTGAATAGCAAGTCGGTATGAAACTAGACATTTGAAGGCGCAGAAGTGAAATGCTGTGTCTTCCGTCGAACTGGCAACTTAGGCTGAAATCACAGAAGAATGGAGAGACCCCAGGGGAAACAGATACAACTGCCCGTAGAGTTTGTCAGCCCGGGGCAGTTGTCCTTGGGGACCCTTGGGCCCCAAGCTAGGGGCCAGTTGGGGGTCCCACAGCCTGGCAGTGGCCCAGGGGCCGGGCGGGCTCATCAGCCCCACGCTTCTCGCCTCTTTCTCAACAGTTTGTGGGAGAGAAACAGTTTTCTCACCCAGCCCGGGGCCCACCAAGTGTACTGACAAAAGGGTTAACTGAACTGGGCGTGCATGGCGCAAGTTCAGAAATAATTTTCCCCCCAAGGGAGAAGTTCTGAATGCCATGTCTCCTGCCTCGGAGAGGTTTACGGAGCACGGAGGAGGTAAAACATCAGGATGAAGTTGAGCTGGCGGAGGTTACCACAGAGCTATCAAGCTGGGTCTTGTTGCCCGAGCCCTGGCATCTGCTGTGTAATTTGGGGAGCATTTAGTCTCCCAGCCGTGGGTGGGGGCAGCTGTCTGGCTTCTCTCTCTGTATCCTCCTGATTTAGAAGAGCCAGGATCCTTCCCGTGTGCGTGGAAGGAAAGGGAAGGAGATGCAGATGCTGCCCTGGTGGGATTTGGGGGGGTGGGGGGGTCCCCAGATGCGGCATGAGCCCCTCTCTCAGAGAAGTCTGACCTGCTGCGTGACCTTGGGCAAGGCCCTCAGGTTTTCCACCCATCAAACTGGGGGAGAGGAGGGCAGGAGGCCGGTTGGAGATCAAGGATCCTTCTTGCTCTTTGGTTCTACCATGTGGGTCCAGCAGGGCCTCGGCGCTGTTGTGCCCGGTGGGCTGCTGGCATCGGCCTCTGCCCCCTGCAGCCTTCATGCCTATCTCTTGCCCCACCCCCTTCACTCCCAGCTGCGGGCCAAAGTAAAAACACAGATCACCTGTAGACTGCAAAGGTATCCAAATTACAGGCACGCCCAAGCTCCAACACCCAGTGTCTCTCACACACACACACACACACACACACACACGCAGCAAAACTCTCAGGTCAGACACCACCCAGGCTGAGAGGTCACCTGGGGTGCTGGTGTCTGTCCAGTCCCTGCTTGAATGCCACTGCCACATACAAACTCGGGCACAGTACAGCCCAAACACTGCTACTCCTGTCTGCCAAGATGCCTCACTCACACTTCGAAGCCAGCATGTACCAAGATTGAACTTTTTTTTTTTTTTAAGATTGAACTCTTTTTCTTTCTTTCTTTTTTTTAAAATATATTTTATTGATTTTTTACAGAGAGGAAGAGAGACGGATAGAGAGTTAGAAACATTGATGAGAGAGAATCATCGATCAGCTGCCTCCTGTACACCCTCTACTGGGGATGTGCCCGCAACCAAGGTACATGCCCTTGACCGGAATCGAACCCGGGACCTTTCAGTCAGCAGGCCGACGCTCTATCCACTGAGCCAAACAGGTCTCGGCTAAGATTGAACTCTTGATGTTGTTTCCAACAAACTTCGACCTGCTCCTCTTCCTCTTGTTCCTATGTGTCCTGGCTCAAAACACTAGCATAAATAAATAAATAAATAAATAAATAAATAGGGCCCTAACCAATTTGGCTCAGTCAATATAACGTCAACCCACAGAATGAAGGGTCCTGGGTTCGATTCTTGCATGAATCTTCCTGCATTGGGCCTCTAGTCGATGATAAGAGAGAGCATCATTGATCGGCTGCTTTCTGCATGCCTCCTACTGAGGATCAAGCCCACAACCCGGGCATGTGCCCTGACCAGGAATCAAACCATGACCTCCTGGTTTATGGGTCAATGCTCAACCAGTGAGCCACACCAGCCGGGCTACCAGAGGGCTCCTTCTAAAGCTTAACCTGGATATGGCACTCTTCTGCTTATAAATAAATGATGACCTGAGCTGGTCACATAATCAAAATCCAAATTCCTTAGCATGTTCTTCGAGCAATCCCACTGCCCACCTCCCTACAGCCCCGTCACCTGGCTGGCTTGCCCTCAGCACACGTTTGTTCTTCCATGCCTGTGCCTTTGTGCATGCCGAGCCCTCTTGGCCCTGGAGAAAGGGGAACAGGACAGGGTTCCTGCCCTGAGGAATCTGCATTCTAGGCCTACACTAGCCACTATGCTAACTGCCCGCCACACAGGCCGACTGTGCCTACGAAATGTACTAACCCAAATCGAGGTGCTCTGTGAGTGCCAAATACAGGCCAGACCTCAAAGACTTAGTAAAAAAGAAAGAAGTAATAGCTTGTTAATACTTTGTTTATAATATTTACATGTGTATAATATTTGGGCTATGTTGGGTTTAATGAAATGCCCTGTTAAAAGTAGTTCCCTCTGCCCTGACCGGTTAGGCTCAGAGGATAGAGCGTCGGCCTGCGGACTGCAAGGTCCCAGGTTCGATTCCAATCAAGGGCATATGTGCCTTGGTTGCGGGCACATCCAGCTGATCCATGTTTCTCTCTCATCTGTGTTTCTAACTATCTCTCTCCCTTCCTCTGGGGGAAAAAAAAAAAATCAATAAACGATATTTTTAAAAAAGTAGTTCCCTCTGTGTCCTTTTACTTGATGTGCCTCCCCTTTGTGATGTGCACAGTATGTCTACGAATGATAATGTGGTGGCAGCGAGCAGTGATGGAGGGAAACACAGGGTGCTTGGGGCCCAAGTGAGGGGGAGATCCCCACCTGACGGTGGTCACGTTAGGCTTCCCAGCATCACCACACACCTTGGTTAGCACCTGGGCGCAGCTGGCATGCAGCGGCCAGTGCTGGTTCCAAAGTGCAAAAAGGAAGGCGAGGCGCCCAATGAGACCCCAGCTCAGCCCTCACCCAGCCCCCTTCCCTGGGAGCCATCTCTGCCCACCCGGCCGCGCCCTCGCCTGGGCGAGGTCCTCCCGAGGGCCCCTCAGCCCCCTCGGCTTCCCGTCACAGAGCGGAGCGCTCTGCCTTGTCATTGCCTCTAATGGCTGTGACCACCTGCCCGGCCCTCCCTGACTCCGAGCCGGAGGGCAGGGCCTGCTTCCGCAGCGTGGCGGGTCCCAGGGCACACGCGGCTGGGTCCCGGGAGAGCCGCTCTGCGGATGCTGAACGTCGAATGAATTCCTTCGTTCAACAAACACTCGCTGACCCTGAGCAACCTTTCCAAGTACATCCTCAGAATCCTCCCAGCAGGCCTGCGCACCCACGGAACGGCTGTTGGCAGTCCCCGGGGCGGGCTTCCGCCGAGCCCCCACCACGGGCCAGGCGCTCACGTAGGTTCACTCGTTCCGTTTCCCCCGTGAGCCTGTGCGAGAGGGGCCGTAGAGCCGCCTATCTGTGCAGGTGAGCGACGGAAGAGGGGAAGGGGCTTGCCAAGGCCCAAGTCACAGGGTCTGTCTGTGGTGGAGCTGGCTCTTGCAAACCCGGCCTCCAAGTCACAGGCCTTTGGCTCATCCCGGGTGTTCCTGGGACTCGCCCAGCTGACCCCTCGCCATTCTCTCCCCGCTTCCCTGACTCCCCCGTCTTCTCCTATCGCCTCCAGGCTGTGAGACAGCCGAGCTACACTGGGGCCCCAGCAGCAGGAAGGCCCTCCTAGCCCACACCCTGTGCAGGGGAGGTGCCTGCCCCGCAGCTGCCTGGGGCTGAGCACCCCGCCCCCAGCTGGGGAAGGAGGAGGGAGGGAAAGAGAAACCCACCGGGGGCCTCTGGGGCACAGCCCTCGAGGAGCCCCGGTGTTTGGTTTCAATTAGGAGGACAAATTCCAGGAAGCCAGGCCAGTGCTGGGGGAGGGGGGCGCCGAGCAGGGCTCAGAACCAGGAGGCTCCTGAAACCCGGCCTCCAGGAGGCTCCCGGAGGGCGCGGGGCGGAGGGGCCTGCTGGGAAAGACGCCGGGCCTGGAGGTTTGGGTCCCGGGTCACAGCGACCGGTTTCCCGTGCGCCGTCAGGGTGGTGGACCGCGGGCACCGGGTGCCCCGCACGCAGAAAGCTCTCGTGGGCTCAGGAAAACGGTGACCCACGTGGCTTCTGTTGGAGCCCACATTGTTCTATAAGGCCCAGCTCTGGGGGTGGGGAGGGGTGCCTGGTGGTTGACAGTGTAACCTGCTGTGTTTCCACGAGCTGAGGGCTGGGCCCTGGGCGCCCACGGCGATGGAAGCTGAGAGCTCCTGCGCCGCCCAGGAGCCACAGGTACCTACGGAGGACCGCTATGCCTGTGGCCGAGGTGTGAGCAGCACGAAGAGCTGGGCTCCGGGCGGCTCGGAGGAGAATGGGAGACCCAAGAGGGAAGGAACCTGGTCCGTCCTGCTCATTCTTGTCCCCGTAGCCCCCAGCATCGTGCCGGACACACAGGAAGCGCTCGATAGGTCTCCTCTGATGGGATGAGTGATGAGCCCTCTGGGAAATTTCAGGGAAAGCTTCTTAGAAGAGAGGGCTTTAGGATAGGAAGCAAGCCCTGGCCAGTCTGGCTCAGTGGATAGAGCGTCGGCCTGAGGACTGAAGGGTCCCAGGTTCGATTCCAGTCAAGGGCATGTACCTTGATTGCAGGCACATCCCCAGTGGGGGCTGTGCAGGAGGCAGCTGATGTTTCTCTCTTATCGGTGTTTCTAGCTCTCTCTCCCTCTCCCTTTCCCCTCCTCTTTGTAAAAAATCAATAAAAACATAATTTAAAAGAGAGAGAGAGAGATAGGAAGCAAAGCCTGGAGACCTAGGAAGGGAGGCAGGGCAATCACAGCAGATAGCTGATGCGGAGATGGGCAGCGCGGAGCACGTGTCAAGGTGTTCATGGATTCACTCATCCAACAAACACGGTGGCGCTCTGGTGGCGTTGCAGGCACTGTGCTTAGCAGACAGCTGAGGCTTCGTGGGAAGGGGATGAGCTGGAGGAGGCAGGGGCCGGACCATGGGGGTGGAGTGTGTGTCTTGTAAGGGAGCTGCTCTGCAGGCTAGGGGGTGGCCCTAGGGGTTTATAGTTTCTGGGACACCATCCTGGGAACAGGCTGGAGCGTGGGCGTGGAGGGGTCCGCCACGCAGGCAGGAACCACGGCGCCGGGCGATGTCGGCACGTGCTCAGGGACAACGAGGCAGGTCAGGACCCCCAGCCTCGGCCCAAACCCCAGGTCCCTGCCTCCCGCTGGCTGCTATCTTGCTGAATGGCCTTCGCTACCTCTCCTCCTCTCTCTGGACAAAGGGCGTGAACTGAGAGAGTCTTCCCCATCGTGGGTCAGGCAGACCCGGTGGATGGGATGACGCCAGGGAGCGCATGGACCACACAGAACATCCAACCCCAAGCTCACCTCGGGGGAATGATGCCCTTTCCGTTCTTGCTTCTGATTAAGTCAAGGAGGAGACTGGCCCAGCCTGGGGCTGATGGTTGCGAGAGGGAGAAACACTGATTGGCTGCTTCCCGCACTCGCCTTGACCAGGGATCAAACCCACAACCTAGGTCTGTGCCCTGACCGACCGGGAATCGAACCTGCAACCTTTTGGTGCAGTGCAGGACAGTGCTGCCACCCACTGAGCCACCTGGTCGGGGCAAGGCTGGTATGTCGCTAACGCCTCTCTGGCACCTGCTCATCGCCCTTTATAGCAAAGAGAGAGGCCTCCTAGCAAGCAAGACTACCTGAGCTAGCACTGTTTTGTTTTTCATGGAACTTATTTTTATATTTACCTTTGCTTTTAGAAAGCCAAAATATTTAGAGTACAGATGCAGTTTCCCTGTTCATTTTTGTGAGTTCATTTAAAGAAAACACTAAGCAGATGAGGCACGACAATCCGATCCGGCAAAAATCATGAAGGAGATGATGACGGGACGGGAGGGAGCTGCTCCGTGGGGCATCTCTGCCTTCAGTTCTAGCGTCAGCCATTTTCCCAGGGGACTGATGAGAGTCTAGGTGCTGCTGTTCTTTCTGTAAAAGAGGGAGAAGGTTGGCATTTCATCGGGAATTTTATGAATCTACTCTATTTACCAAGGGATTTCCCTCAGCAAACGTCAGTGTCGGCTGCATCACCTTGGCCGTGACCTCTATGAAGGTGGGCTGGCTGGTCCTGAGTCCTAGTCAAGCTCTTTCTCCTGATTCTGAGGGTGACCTTGGGAGGGACCCTGGGACTCCCACACCCCCAGAGTCAAGAGCAGCTGTCAGGGGGGGCCCTTAGAGGAATGTCTGACCTTGCAGCCATTTGGGGAGTAGGGCCAGTGACGGCAAACACTGAGACAGGACCCCCTTCGCCCTGGGATAAAGGTGAAGCTTTCCTTCCTTCCTTCCTTCCTTCCTTCCTTCCTTCCTTCCTTCCTTCCTTTCAAGATCCTTCAGTGTCAACCCCAGGGTATTTGCATATGCCTCATCTACATAGCTGATTCTTCCACTCCAAGCTCCCTTGTCATTATTTCTGGGAACGCTTTCTCCATCTCTCCAGCCCCAGCCTCAGTCTGAGCCAGGGCTTCCTGTGGGCTCACAGCTTCCTTCACACCCCAGGTCCAGGCACGGTAGGTCATTGCTGTCTTTTTTTGTGCCTACTGTCCCCATCCATAAGGAGACAGGGTCTGTGTAATCTCCATATGCCAGTACCCGGCACAGGGTCTGCAGCCAGGAGGTACACAAGAAAGCTTTGCTGAATTGAAGGTGGTACTTTTACTATATTTTCTTTTTTGTTGTTGTTGTTTATTGATATCAGAGTGAAAGGGAGAGGGAGGGAGAAAAACGAAGAGAATCATGGATCAGCTGCCTCCTGCACGCCCCCTCCTGGGGATTAAGCCCGCAACTGCGCATGTGCCCTTGACTGGAATCAAACGTGGGACCCTTCAGTCTGCAGGCCGACGCTCTCTATCCACTGAGCCACACCTGCTAGGGCTGAAGATGGTGGTTGTAATGCACAGAGTGGTGACATCAGCTCCAAGCCCCTCTGGGAGCTTTCATGGGCTGCCTCTTCCTCTGCTGAGTCTCCTGCAGGGAAAGGTGCCTGTGAAGAGTAGTGACAGGCAAGGGAAAGGCCGAGATATAACACCGGGGAGGCGTGGGTTCAAATCCTGTGTGTCTGTTCAACTGCTTTAGCTTAGTCAGAGTATTCTCATGAGTGAAGGGGGATCCCCACCGGAGGCAGCTAGGGTGTGGCGAATAAATGAGAGGATTTGAGAAAAGCAGCATCCACAGGTCAGGTACACGTTTGCTGATTGGAAGCGTTAGAACGGCAGAAAGTGCAGTAGGTGCAGAAAGCCCAGATGCCTAGGGAAGCAGGAACTCATTCTGCCCATGGGACTGAGGCAGGGGACGCGCTCTGCCTGAGGGGACTTTTGCATGGGGCTTTGAAGGATACATAAAAGTTCCCTTTAAGTCATCAGGAAATGGAGGTAAGAAGGCTGAGTGAGGGTCCATAGGGAACATACGCTGAGCCCCTACATGGACCCACAGCAGGAATAATTTTGGTGAAGGACTTCTCATCCCAGTGAAACTTGAGTCAGAGGGCCGAAAACCAGGCCTACAGGCTTGTGAGAGGAGAAGGACCCTGCTGGGCGGCCTTACAAAGGACGAGAGCACAGGTGCAGGGGTGAAGACGCCTTTTGAGGGGAGGGGAGGGAAGGGATGGGGCTTAGGGTACTCGGCACGCGCTGATTGGTAGTTTCATATCAGGCACGTGATTAGGCACTTAGGTGCTTTGGAATCGGGGGCTTGGGGTATTTGGCAGGTGCTGATTGGTGGTTCAATGTTCAGTCCATATAAGGTGCCCGGTTAGGTGCTCAGGAATGTCCAGGCCGCAGGTGCAGTTTACGTCATACTCGGTCGATCAATTGGGGAAAGGGAGGATCTATTACCTAGGGCTTTGGACATAATGCTAGCCAAGATTTCACCAAAGGTATAAAATGGCCCATCTCTCCATAGCTCAGCCACACCATTACTTTTGTCCCTAAACCTTGAGGCTCACCTTGAGTGAGTAGGAGCAGGGGGGATGGTCCCCCTGCCCCCAATGCCTGGGTTAGTAGCCAATAGGCTGGGCCCATGGCCAATCCACCCGCTTCCCTCCCTCTCTAAGCGCCTGACCCCCACCCTGCCCGAGTCCTTCATTTGTCCCTGAAGCCTTGACCCAGGGCGGTGACACCAAATTGTTACGTAAGCCAGCCCGGGGAGGGTCAGAGGAGGCAGGGTCTGCTTCTCAGGTCAGCACTCTGCCGTTCCTTCCCTGAGTGGGTTTTTCCAAAACTAGACCTTGGGGAAAAGGAGGAGAGAGTGTGGGTGCTTCTGCGTGTGCAACAGAGTGTGCATCTCTGTGTGGAGAGGGAGGGAGAGGGTGGGAGGGAGAACAGAGCCTGGGAGCGTGTGTGTGTATGCAGTGTGTGTGTGCGTGTGTGTGGCTGTGTGACTGCATGACTATGTGTGTGTGTGTGTGTGTGGCACTCCAGCCAGCAGCAAGCTGTACCTTAAAGGCACAGACCCTGCCTCGGCCCTGCTCCCCTCCACTCCCACCCCTGGCCAGCATCACCTCCCACCACCATCCGCTGGGAACCAGAGCTGGCCTGTCCCCGGTGACTCCTGCCTGGGGGGGAGAGGCCAGCCCAGGCCGCTCAGATACACCCCTAGGCAGAGGCTTGAGGGCTCAGGAATGGGTCCTCGAAGAGGAAGGAGAAAGGGGCTTTCTTTCTTCCTGAGGAAAGCTGGGCCTCCCTGAGGACTGGGGACTGGGGAGGGGAGGGGAGGGGAGGGGAGGGGAGGGGAGGGGAGGGCAGAGAAGGGGAGGAGAGGGGAGAGGAAAGGAAAGGAGAAAGGAGGGGAAAGGAGGGGAGGAAGGAGGGGAGGAGGCCCAGCTCTGGGGCCAGACAGCCTGGTTGGGGTCCCAGCTCTTCACCTACTAGGGGTGGGTGGGGCGGGGGAAGGGAGGACACAGCCTCGGCGCCTTTTGCAGGCCAGGGGCACCCGCACCGAGCGGTGCAGCAGGCAGGGGCGGGGACCGCGAGGGCGTTGGTGGGTGGTGGCGGGACCACCGCGAGGGTCTGGGAGGCAGACAGGAAGCCCCGGCTCAGGGCTGCGCCGGGCGCCTCCCGGCCATCCCGGCAGCTGGGGCTGGCTCTGCAGCTCGCGGGGGTGTTTGTTTTCCTCCCGCAGCAGCCGCCCCTCCCCCTCGCGCACACCCGGTCTGGGCTGCGAGGCGGGGGCGCCGGGTGGAGCGCTGGGAGGCTGAGCCCTGGTTGCTCGTCGGGCCTCTCCCTCCTGCTCCCTGTGGGACCCAAGACTGTCCCGGCCCTCTCTGGGCTGCGTACCTGCTCTGCACCCGGAGGCGGGTGGGTTACCAGCTCTTCTGCTCTAACCTTCCCGGGTCCCAGGAGGGGGGCATTGGACGGGAACATGCCTCCACTTAGGAGAAGGATGAGGCATGCACCGCCCAGCTCTGCGTCCTCCAACCCTACCCCAGAGCCACAAAAAGCAGTGGCCCCGGGGTGTCCATGGGGCCCCCTGCCCGCCCCCTCCGCTCCACCCTGGGGAGACTGAGGCAGGGGTCGGCCCCAGACGCACAGGGGTGACAGCCCCAGCCTGGACGGCTGGGAGCGCTGGTCCCCGGCCTCGGCCTCCAGCGGGGGTAGGCTGCGGGTCGCCTGGAGCAGAGGCAGCCGAGGGAGGGAGCCCGGAGGCTGCGGAGAGGGGGAGGAGGAACCGGGGGCGCGCCCACGGCCCCGGCCCGCGGGCCCCTTCCGGCCCCTCCCCCCGCCGCGCCCGGTCCCGCCACCTGCTCCCCCTCCCGCCGGGGCGGGGCCGCCGCCCGTCTCCTAGGCAACGCGCGGCCCGGCGGCCGCCCTGGCCTCCCCGCAGCCGCGCAGCCCATCTGGCCCCAAGCTCGTCCCAGCTGGGCTGCCCGAGGCCCGGCCACTGGGGGCGGGGGGAGAGGGACTGGGGGGTCCTCACAGCCCCGCAGCAGGATCTCCAGGCGTTCGGCTCCCACCCGGCCAGCTGAGTCCATCCTGATGGGTTAGAAGCTACCCTAACCCTTTGGACCTCACATTCTAGACACACACACACACACACACACACACACACACAATATCCGCCCAGCGGGGCAGGAGGCATCTCAGGATTAGAGGCCAGCTTTCTGGAACTAGCCACCTGGGCTCAGATCTCCGAAGAGTGTGTGTGACCCTGGGCAATGTATTTAACCTTTAGCCATCGGAAAAATAGAGGCGATCATAGACCCTGCCTCGTAGGATGGTTGTGAGGATTATATGAGTCCATAAAAGAGAAAGTGCATGGCGTTAGCACTACGCGGATAGCTATTGTCATTACTGCAGATGGCAGGTGCTGTAAGAGAGGTCCTTGGGGGCCCAGGGTGGGGGTCTCACCCAGCCCGGGGCCGCAGGGGAAGGCTTCTTCAGAGGGCGTGGGCATTTTGGGAAGCCAAAGGGAAGAGGAAATAGCGGCAGCAAAGACACAGAGGAGAAAAGCAGGGGTGCAAGATGGGAGAGGGAGGAGAAGAGCAGCAGGGGTGCTGGGCAGGATGGGGAGACTTGCAAAGCCCTTCCGTGTTGCTGGAGAGAACAGAAGAGCGTGGATTTCAGGCAAAGACCCTGGGACAGGAGCCGCTGGAGGGTTTTGAACGGAGGCATGGCGTGTCCCTTGTTTTCCTGGAGGTGACTCCAGCTGCCATCCCTGCAATGGCGTAGGGGCCCGTGGGCCTTTTGAGAACTGATGGGGCCTGAACTAGGGGACATGCAAGGTCAATGGAAGGCTGGGAAGGCTGGATTGGTAGCTAATACCGAAGCAGACCTGGCAGGGTGGTGACCTATGGATTGGAGAGGACAAAGTTAAGAAGGACACTTAGGTGGTTAGCTTGGGTACTGGGAGGGTGGCAGGGCCAGAAAGAGAGGTAGGCCTGGGGGTGGGAGGAAGAGGAGCTGTGAGGGTGTAGCAAGGGGGTGGGAACTGATGCCTTCATGGTCACAAACCCTGCGTTTGGAGTGGACCAGCCTGGGAGATGTCAGGGCCTGCATGGTCACATACCCTGCCAGGCCTGAGAGTCAGCAGGGGGCGGCGGGGGGGGGGGGGGGGGGCTCACCGGGCCACTTCCTCCTTCGCTGAGAAGAGGACTTTGGCTTCAGGCCTTTCAGAAGGATTCTAAAAATCAATTCGAAGTTTCGTTTCCCTGGGTCCAAATGTAATTTGTTGAAAAGAAACTCAGGAATTCTGACCCACGTTGTATGTGTGTCATGACCTCTTTCTGAGTTTTGGGTGGTTTGGGGTGAGGGGGAGGCAGAAGAGTGCAGAGAGAGCATGTTGTGCCAGTCTGTCCCAGTTCTGTTGTTTGCCAGCCGTGAGGTCTTGGGTAAGGTGACCAGACGTCCCGATTTTTAACAATTGGTCCCGCCAAAAGCGGGACGTCTGGCCACCTTATTTGGGCCTCTCTTCCCACCTAGCCTCAGCACCCTCCTAGCTACAGCCCCCCATGCAGGGTTATTGTAAGAAGAATGGGATGCTGGACACAGAGATCCAGCAGGGCCTCTGGCCATCTTTGTTAAACATGCAAATTCCAGGGTCTTCTCCAAGACGCGGAAATATGAGTTTCCGTGGGTAGGCCTGGGAACCTATAGGTAAAACTGGTCCATCTTGGGGTCAGAGTCTCCAACGACCACCCTGGGACTCCTCTGGCACCAGCCCACCCCTAACATGTGCAGCCAGAGTTCAAATGGCAGCCCCCCAGCCAGGTTCTTCCTTCTCCTCCCACCTGCTTCCTTCCTACTGAGGAGTCTTTGTGTGCATGTCTCCACTCCCAGGCACACCTGCCCCCACCCTACACAGCTTCCTTGTTCACCCCTCAGGCCTAGGATTGCACATACCTACTGCACAGCCGCTGGGAGGGCAGGCTCAGGGGTTCCGAATCCCAGATCCTAGAGAGTGATCAAGAATGAGAAGCGTGGGCTCTCCCTGCCTCTCTGAAATCAATAAAAATGTAAGAAATAATGAAATAAGATGACGGGCCGAAACCGGTTTGGCTCAGCGGTAGAGCGTCGGTCTGTGGACTGAGAGGTCCCAGGTTCGATTCCGGGCAAGGGCATGTACTTTGGTTGCGGGCACATCCCCGGTGGGGGGTGTGCAGGAGGCGGCTGGTCGATGTTTCTCTCTCGTCGACGTTTCTAGCTCTCTGTCTCTCTCCCTTCTTCTCTGTAAAAAATCAATAAAATATATTAAAAAAGAAAAAAAAGAAGAAAAAAAAAAAAGAATGAGAAGCGTGGGCTCCAAATGGGCATGTCCCCGTGGCCCCATGCACGCCTCACCTGGGAGGGAGAAGAGGGGCTGGAGGGGGGCATAGGGAAACCCTGTGTAACAGAATTCAGAGCAGAGCCAGCTTCTCTGCCCCTGGTCCTGTCAGCCTTTCCCACCAAGGCCCTCTGGCCTGCCCACTGGTTCCCAGCAGCTGTATCACGGAGGCTGCAGCCTTTGTCCATTTGCGGGGTCCCTGCCCAGCTGAGATCTCCTCAGACGTCGCCTCCAGCCTCTGCTGGCCCCGAGAAATGCAGGGGTCCAAGGCCTCCCACGCAGCCGCCTCGTGGCCATCACAGCCCATAGGCGCCCAGGCCCTGGCTTGTCACTGAAGGTTGGATTATTCTTCTCCTTTAAGAAGGAGGAAACAGAGGCTCAGCGAAGGCCAAGGAGCACCTACTGAATGCCAGGGGCTGAGGCTGATATTTTTGAAGACATGTCCACACAACAGCCCTATTAGTAGTATCCCCAACATACAGGTGAGAACACCGTGGCTCAGGAAGAAAAGGCCCCAGGATCACCTCGCTGGTGGGCTCAGGAAGAAAAGACCCCAGGATCACCTCGCTGGTGGAAGGCAGAGTCAGAGATCGAAGTCAGACCGGTCAGACTGCCCAGCTCAGACCCCCGGGGAACATAGTAGGCCTTCAGGAAAGTCCGGCCAGAGGAGCTGAAGTTGGTTGGAAACCTGGGCCTGCCATTTCCTGTGAGGGCCATGGAATGTGAGGAATGTTCACCCCCAGGGCAGCTCTGTGGGCAAGGTGACCTTTGGGGAGATAAAGTCAAATTCCGCTTCTCAGAAGGAGACTAGCTGGGGGGAGGATGGGTAAGGGGGGGTGGTACCGCCAGGGGCCAGGACCAGCTGCAGCCAGGCCCTGCCCCCCAAGTCAGGCCCTGCCCCCCAAGCCCCTCCCGGAGCCAGGAGTTACAACTGCTACACACCTCCGCCCCTGCTGTTCCCTCAGCCGGAATTTCTTCCCCCCTCTGCCAAGAACACCTCCGGGGCTAAGCCTCTAACCCTGTCCCCAACTGTCGCTGGAACATTTCCACAGGGAGAGCCCTGGGACCCTCAGCCGTGTCTGCCCCTAGCCAGCCTCACCTCACCGTGCTCCCTGACCACCTCCCACCCCTCCCTGGCATCCACCTCCCTGCCCCAGCGTGACCGCTCAGAGTTTGGGGTGCTAGCCTTACCCCTTCCTTCTCCCTCTCATCCCCTTCAGACTCTACCTCTCCCTGCTGCCTCCAGTCCGAGACCCTCCAGCCTGGTCTCCCCACGGCAGCCAAGGCAGAGTTGCCAGACGGAGCAAATGAAAATACAGGCGAGGATTGAAAACGATAAAAAAACAGAGGACTCCCTGTTAAACTTGAGTTTCAGGTAAACCATGAGTTATTGTTTAGGATACTGCATTGGACATGCTTACACTAAAAAATAGTTATTTGTTGTTTGGCTGAAGCCTTCCTGGGCATCTTGTGTTTTACCGGGCAGTCCTAAGAGGGAGTGTGCTTCACGCTCTCCCCTGTGCCCTGGGACAGAGGATGGAGGAGATGCCCATGCCTGGAGCACACCCGCCCCCCTCATCCTCCTCTGCCTGCCTCCAGCTGCCTTTCTAGTCTCAGAAATCACCCCTTCTAGGAAACCTGGGGGACAGCCATGCACTGGGTGAGGGGCTCTCTGTGCAACGAGAGGCCACCAGACTTCCCTCAGGAGAACCTTACTATACGGTTCTCCCTCCTCCCAACTGGTGGGCGGAGTTATGACATTACTGGCATCTGTCACAGAGACATCTCCAAGACATTGAGCCATCAATCAGCACGTGCCAAAGTGTCCTGGAGCCCACCCCTTCCTGTTCTGCCCTGGGTCCAACCCTCTCCTGTTCCTCCCCTTAAAAAGACCCCCAGACCAGCCACGTGCTGCTGATCCTCCATGTCCAGGTGGCAGCCCGGCTGGGCCCATCCCCTCTCCCAACCCCTTCAATTCTGATTTCTCTACCTCCGTAATGAGTCCTGCTCATTACTGGGGAATAAACTTAACTTTAAAACTCCTTGGTGGTCAGTTTCCTGCGCCTCAAACCTTACACTTACGTGCCCTGCTGGTCCCCCATCACTAAGAACCCATGCCACCAGCGTCTTTTGTGTCCTCTGTGTTCACTCCCCAGCCCCTAGCACCTCTCAAAACATTTACAGTAACTTGCTGTGGAACCCATTGCCTTCTCTGGGTCTCCGTCTCTCCATCCGTATGAATAAGAGTCATCCAAAATGGTTTGGCTCAGTGGATAGAGCGTTGGCCTTCAGACTGAAAGGTCCCGGGTTCGATTCCGGTCAAGGGCATGTAGCTTGGCTGCGGGCACATCCCCAGTAGGGGGTGTGCAGGAGGCAGCTGATTGATGATTCTCTCTCATAGATGTTTCTAACTATCTCTCTCTCTTCCTCTCTGTAAAAAAATCAATAAAATATAAAAATAAAAAATAAAATAAATAAAAATAAAATGGTCTGTGAGCCCTAGCCAGTTTGGCTCAGAGGATAGAGCGTTGGCCCGTGGACTGAAGGGTCCTAGGTCCGATTCTTGTCAAGGGCATATGCTTGAATTGCCCAATGATCAGTGATTCTCTCTTGAAATTGATGCTTCAATCTCTCTTCCTTCCTCTCTGAAATCAATTTAAAAATGTATTTTAAAAATAAATAAATAAGTAAATAAATAATAAAATGGTCTGTGAGGCCCCTTCCAGCTCTGATGCCTGCCCATTTCAGCCTGACCATGCACTTTGACCCTGGAGGTCTTGGGTGGGGGCAGCTTAGGAGAGAACTCTGAACTCAGCTTGGAGGGCCCCAGGCCAGGCCCCAGCTCTGCCTGTATGAGGCCTCGGCACGTTCCCACCCTCTCTCGGCTTGACTTTCCTCCTCTGCCAGGTGCTGTGCTTGTGGGGATCACACCACCCACCGGAACACCCTGGCCAGGTTGTCAGGAGGCTGATATTGGAGGTAAGGTGTGCAGCACCGCGCACGGCCCCTTGGAAGCTTTCCAAGAACAGAGGTGGCTGCCTGCTCTTCCCCGGAGGGGCCCTGAGAAGCTGTGGGAGCTCCAGGGGGAAAAGGGAGGGAGGGAGAGGAGGGAGGGAGAAAGGAGCTGGGCTGGGAGCATTCAGGCAAGACTTTAAATCTGGTCTTAGATATATATATTTATTTATTTTTAAAGGGCCTGAGCGTTTTCTGTGAGATGCCCAGGAATCAATCCAGCTGACAGAGAGACACAACCTGAAGTCCGCTCCCCACTCATTTGTGGGGGTTGATTTTCTGCCTAAATGGGGTGGGGTGGGGAACATGTGGGTCGAGGGGGAGCAGCCTGCGACACCTGGATCCAAGGAGACATCCAGAGGGGGTTTTGTCCAGACTTACTGCTCCCATAACCTCTGGGCTCCCCCGGACACCCCAAGAAAACATGCTTGAGTGAGAACAGGGTGAGAACAGGGTGCTAGCACCCTTATTCCAGCCCCCTTCCAACCAGTGGGCCCATGACGGGGGAAATCGTGGCAGGCCTCTGGGGGCGGCCCTACTCTGTGACCCTGCTCTCCCAGTGCGTGGACGGGACCTTCCCACAGTCCAGGTTTGTCTTTTTTAATTGATTGATTGATTTGTTTTTTAGAGAGAGGGGAAGGGAGAGGGCTAGAGGGATTAGAAACATTGATGAGAGAAGCATTGATCAGCTGCCTCCTGCATGGCCCCTACTGGGGATCGAGCCCAGAAGCAACTCAGGCATGTTCCCTAACTGGGATTGAACCAGTAACCTCTTGGTTCATGGGGTGACCATCAACCACTGAGCCACACCTGCTGGGCTACTTTTATCTTCCCATCTGGACCATCTGGGGCGAGAATGGGAGATGCTGGTTCCGGGTCACATAGTCCAGCGTTCTGGAGGGTGAGGCTGCAGTGAGTATCTCTAGTGCTATGAGCCCCCAGGAAATGAATTCTTTGAGCCTGAACAGGAATCTTGACACTAGGCTCTCTTCCTGCTCTTCCCTGCCTCCTTTCTCTTCCTGCTCCCCTGCCTGTCTCTCCCTACCAGCCCCTGCACACTAGCTTCCTGGAGCCCATTAATCAGGCCTGATCTAACCTCTAGGCCAAAGGAGGGGGGGGGGGGGGATGGAGGGGAGAGGGAGGGAGGAGACAGGAAAGGAGGCCTGGTCAGCTCTGCTCACCTTTGCCTCCACTGTCTCCTGGAGCCCCCAAGCCCTATTTCCAGGGGAGCAAACTCAGCCTCCGAGAGCGAGGTGTTAGTCTGACAGACATCACATAGCGGGCAGGAGCCAGCTTCCATGCTTCCCCCCCTCATCCAGGGCTCTCAGGTGAGATCCAGGAACTGTCCCTGGGGCTGTGAATCCCGGAAAAGGTCATTTTGTGGAGCCAGCAGAGCAGGTGGGAGGACTGGGCTGGCCAGTTCCCAAGAGGCTGCATGATGACCTGAGGCGAGTCACTTCCGCCCTTTCCCTCCCCTTTGGGCCTGGGGCCCCACCGTTGCCTTTCTAAGGATCCCTTTGTCCAGTTACAATCTGCACCGGAATTACCTTTGCCTTCAAGGGAAAAGTGATATCGGCCGGGCTTCGGAGCACAAGATTCCAATCCCAGTTCTGCTTCCTCAGTGGAGCCGCTGGACAAGTCATGGGTGTCTCACCCTCACTTCCTATCGCTGTGAAACGGGGGTGATAGGCCACCCGCATGGGGTCTTCTGAGGCCTGGGAAAGATAAGGCACCCAGAAAGGAGGGCTCCACAGTGGGTGGGAGAGAAACCCAGCGGGAAAGCCTGTGACTGTGACCGGTGGGACCCAGCAGGTTCCCACCGGCTTGCTATGGGACCAAGCAAGTGGCTTCCCCCCACTCAGAGGCCAACGCACTCCTGGGCCTTGGAGGGCAGACTAGAGACTCCCAAGTGTGACCTTTCAGCCTCTTGGAACCTCAGAGAGCGGACCCTCACCCATTCGACCTTGTCCTGGCCCTACACACCCCTCCGGCTCCCTCTTCCCCAGGCCAGCGCCGCCTCCACTCCACTCCCGGGACAGCAGGGCCGCTGGACCTTCTTTGTTGGTGCAAACTCGATCTGTGAGTGTAGGCCCACCAGGCCCTGCACATGGGACCTGCCGCCTTCCCCCCAGGGGTCCCCCTCTCCGGAGAGCTCTGGCCTCCGTCTAAGTGAACAGAGGAAGGAGGGCCTCTCCGACCGAGCCCTCTGTCAGAAAGTGATCCCCACCCCCATCCTTGGAATCGGCAGGAAGGAAGCCAGGTGGGGGAGGGGCACTGGAGGACTGTCCCAGGAGACTGCCCTTCGTGACAAGCTAGAGTTCAGGGCAGGGCCTAACCCTCACCTCCTTCTGGCTCCCTTTTCATCAATGGTTTCTTAGTATGTTTTATTTTATTTATTTATTTTTTTAAATATATGTTTTATTGATTTTTTCACAGGAAGGGAGAAGGATAGAGAGCTAGAGACATCGATGAGAGAGAAACATCAATCAGCTGCCTCCCGCACACCCCCTACCGGGGATGTGCCCACAACCAATGTACATGCCCTTGACCGGAATCGAACCTGGGACCTTTCAATCCGCAGACCGACGCTCTATCCACTGAGCCAAACCGGTTTCGGCTCTTAGTATATTTTAAAGAAACTGGTTCTGACCTTGCCCCGGTTTGCGGTGTGACCTTGGGCGAGCTCCTTTCCCTCTCTGGGCTTTGGTCTCCCTTGAACAAAATGAAGAGAAAGAACTGGCAGGAGAGGTTTCCTGAGCCAGAGCCTGGCCAGAGCCTGGGATACCAAAGACGAGCAATCCTCCCAGAATCTCGTTCTAGAATCCCATCGGAAAAGAGCACACATGGCTCTTGAGGTGAGAGCAATGCTTCCATGACAACAGGACCCCCTCCCCGCAAAGGGTGGAGAGCTCGCCTCCGACCCCGCTGTCCTGTACAACCTCCGACGCCCTCTGCCCGCTCCACCCATTCACGGGCGAGTGAGATCAACGAAACCGAAGCGCGCTCCCTCGTCACAGAGCACACGGCTGCAGGCACACGAGGACAGGCCCCGGCCTGCCCTGAGAGTGGGGGGTCTGGGATCTGTGTGAGCCAGGGCGAGGGCAGTGATGCACATCCTATGGCTGGTTTGGCGGGAGCTCAGGGTGTGCCAGGGGAGTGGGGAGAGGCGCTGAGGGATCATGGGTGCCCTGGCTGAGGAGTCTGTCCTATGGGTGCTGAGGAGCGAGGGGGTGGGGGGTATGCCAGCCGGTGGTCATTCTCTCCCATTGTAATGAAGCGAATGAATGCTGGGCCCTGACAAAGGGGCCATGGAGCCTCCGAGGGGGAGGGGAGCAGAGCAAGTCCTCCCGGGAAAGAGGGGAAGTGAGAGGGGAGATGAAGCAGGGGAGAGGAAATGAAAGATTAAGTGCATAAAGGCCATAAAGCCCAGGAACGTCCAGGCCGGATGGATTCCGGTTTATAGATACATTTACGTCCGAGGATGCCCAGCCCGGCCTGACAGCCCAGCAGGAGGAGCCACCAGGGAGGCAGAGAGGACACCAGGCTGGAAGGGACCCCTCTTGCCCCTGTGCTCCTCTCTTGCACTGCCCCCCCCCCGCCCCCCTTACCTACCCCCAACTCCTCGGGCTGGCTGACAGCCCAGCTGGAAGCAATTGTGGGAGCCTCCAGCCTGGAGAGCTGCATCCCACAAAGGGCCCTGGTAAATAGCAGCCCACACCCCAGACAGCCTGCAGCTCCCCCTCCTCGCAGCCCCCTGCCCGGAAATTTAAAACAACTGCTCGACACAGTCTTAAATCCTCCAGGAAGGAGCTGGGGTTGGCAGGCAGGAAGCATGAGGCTGGCCAGGGCCCTGCCTGGAATCCCTCTCTCCCCAGCTCCCGCCCCCTGAACTCCCCTGGAATACCACCTGCCCCCCCCCCAAGCCCCCGCCCTCACCCAAGTCTTGCCACGGGCTTCCCAGCCCCCAGGCTCCCCATGCTGGCGTTCCCTGCAGGGCACTCCGCTGCAGCTGGTAGGAATTGCCAGGTAGACGGTGAACACCCACAGGGCCCCGGTCTTGTCCTGGTCTTGTCCGCTGTGTGTACCCAGCACTGGGTCTGCTACGGGGTAAACACAGTGTGTGTCTATGAAGATCGAATAAACGAGCCACCGCGGGACCCTGAGCCACCCCTCTGCGTTCGGGGCTTCGGGTTTCTGTCTGTCCAACGGGCGTGACAACTTTCACCCCGTCTGGGTCTACTGCCCAGCACTGGGAGGGTTAAGGAAGAGCCTTGGGGCGAGCATTCTGTTAACTGCATGGCGGATGAGTCACAGTGATTTCCTTCGTGCCTTCCTGGCCTCGGTTGGCTCGTTGGTACATCGAGGGCCGGCGTTGCGGTAGCTGGGGTCCCTCGCAGCTTTGATAAAGGTCTGGGGGTGCCCAGACTCTCCCCGGCTCTGTGAACGGGCAGAGGGTACGGTGTCAGGGAAGGAGCCCAGCCTCGGGTTCAGGCCGCTCTGTTAGCTCCAGCAGCAGCCCTGACTCACTGCAGGATCTTCCCTGGGCCTCGGTGTCCTTCCCTGTGAAAGGGGGGTGGGTGGACACAGGATGCCGAGGGGACCCCTGGTCTTCCAGCTCTGTGACCACAGCACGTGACCCAGAGGGCAGGGAGAGCCACGCCGGCTCCGAGCAGGTCAGCCCGGTCTCGGCGCTCACTCCCGCAGCAGCTTGGGTGAGAGATAGCAGGCTGGGGCGTCTGGAGTCTGGAGACCTGGGAGGGGGCTGTGGCCTTTGCTACAGAAGATAGCCGCCCTCAGATCTTTCCTCATTCTGTGCCCCTGCCCGGCTGCCCTGCCTCGTCCCAGTATCTCCAGCCTTTTTTTACCCCCTCCCTCGCCCTTCCCTACCTCCAGCTTTTTAAAACTCACTTATCTTTAACACACAGTTCCAGGACCTCCTCCTCCTCCTCCTCCTCCTCCTCCTCCTCCTCCTCCTCCTCCTCCTCCTCCTTCTTCTCCTCCTCCCTAAGGTCTTCCCAGATTATCTCTGATGCAGTTAATCTTCTCCGCCACTCACTTTGCCAGCTCTGGGGCCAGTTGGAATGACTGTTGTGTGTATGTAACACATCTGCGTGCCTGCGTGCTCTCTCCTGGGCTGGGAGCTCCTGAGCTCAGGGTGGGTGTGCGGCCCATCCCCATATCACCTCCAGCCCCTCACCTGGCCTGGCCCAGAGGGGGTGCTCCGTGCATGCAGGCAGAGCTCCCCTGCAGCGTGGGAGACTGGGCTCCAGCCCCAACGTAACTGCTAAGAGCCGTGTGACCTGGGGCAAGTCACTTCTCTCCGGACCAAGGTCCCTCTTGGCCACATAGCACTTATCCGAGCCATTATTCATTCTCTGCAGGGAGGGCCCATCCCCTCAGCGTTCCCTTGCCTGGGCCCTGGATCGCAGGATCTGCGCCAGCGTGATTCCCAGCAGAACCTGAGCTCACTGCGAACCCCGCCTCGGGGACCTCATGGTGCTCCCTCCGCACACGGCGCTCACAGGCCCGCATAAAGGGGCGCTTGTCCGCTCCTCAGCCCCCAGAGGGCGAGCAGCGGGATCTCCGTAAACCGTGAAGTCCTTGCAAGAGTCCATGGCAGCCTTGCCTCTGTGTCCCCACCCTCCTGCCCAGCCGCCCTCCAGTGGCCAGGCTGGCCTCCCGGGAGAGGTGTGGGAAAGGGGTGCTGTCAACCCCTCAAAGCAGACGGATCCGGAGCCAGCACGGCTCTGCCCCAGGCAAGCCCTGCACGGATCTCAGCCAGAATCCCCCTCCCGCTCTCTCACCCCCACCCCCACCCCCACAGGCTGGGACAGACCTCAGCCAGCAGGCCTCCCAGCTTTGATCAATACAGGGCAAGCAGCCAAGGCGGCTGCAGGCTCCATCCTCCCAGGAGGCCCCAGCTCAGCCAGGGTCACAGGGGGGAGGGGCTGCAGCCTGGCTCAGGGGCTCTGGGGGGAGGGGGTGGGGCAGGGCCGAGGAGAGCAGGAAAGGCAGGCATCACTCACAGAGCCATTTATCCCTTCCTCCACTCACTCTTCCGCTCACGCTGGTTCCGTGCACAGATATTTAGTGAGCACCAACTATGCCCCAGGCCTGCCATCGGCACAGTAAGAGCAGCTCCTGTGGAACTGATCTTCTAGCGGGGGAGAGAGACAACACAAATAAACAAATGAACATAAGAGGCAGTTTCAGAAAGCCATGAGGATAAAGCAGGGCAGGGTGGCAGAGAGCTGGGCCACATTGCCCATGGTGGCAGGACTCACAAGGATGCCCACCGTGCTGACTTGGATCCATCAGACTGCGGGAAGCAGATGTGACGACACGGAGGCTTGCCGGCAGGAAGCTAACTTGGGGCACACTCCTGGGCTCGGGCCCTGTGGGGAGTGAAGAGAGGCGGGTGGAGTAAAGGGAGAAAGAAGTTAGTCAGCGGACCCCCGGGGAGCTCGGGAGCAAAGAGCCTTTCACGGTTGTCCCAGCTGGAGGCAGCAGGGCCAGGCCTTGTGGTACTGCTGACGCCAGGAGCCAGCCATTGGGTAGCTGCCTCCGGGAAGGAGCCAGACTTTGGGCAAGCCTGCTATCCTCAGCGGAGTCATCCCACAGGCCTCCGCTGACAGCGGCTGCCACCAGCACCCTCTGCAGCTGAGCGGCGAGGACCTCAGGGGAGTCCCCTGGGTGGCACCCCTCAGCATCTGCTGGATGTGCTAAGATCAGGAGGAAGGACATTCCAGAGGGAACAGTAAGCACAACATGGAGGCAGACTAACCCTCGGTCTTAGCCTGACTGAGGCACAGAAAGAAGGCCAGTATGGCAGAGGAGGGAGAGGCACCGGACAGCAGGCAGACAGGCAGGCCAAGGCCCACCCCGAGGGCCTTGGGAATCAGGGGCATTAAGGGTGAAGGGCACCCCGGGAGGGCAGCAAGGAGAGGGGGATCTGGTCATCGCTCACTCGTTATCATTACTCTGGCTTCTGGGCGGGAAAGGGGATGAGAGGGGAAAGAGTTGGGAAGTGGTGGGAGGGGTCTAGATGACAGTTCTGGTGTTTAACTAGGCGAGGACCGTCCTGTCTTGGGTGAGTAAGAATCGAGGGAGGCCCGGATGCTGCAGGGCCTCGTGGAGAGGGCTCCAGTAACTCTTGGCGGTCACAGGAGGTTGGAGAGATGCTTCCGGCATCCCGAGGGGTGTTCAGTCACATGACTTTGATTTTCCCAACCTTAAGGACCTGAAATTTGGGGAAGGAAGCTCAGAGGCTCCTGGGCAGGAATCCCCTTCCCATGATGGTTGGCTAGTGCTGGTGCCGGCCCCACTGTGCCTGCTGAGGACGCGGCGCTCACCTCCCCATGGGACTCACTAAAGGTGAAGATGTGGCCCCTGTCTCCACTTCCGCCCCGTGTCTCCTTACCTTATGAGTTATCCGTGGGCAAGCCTGGTTCCTTGCCTGCCCGTGAATTCATTGCTGTGAAATGCATCTGATTCCAGGCAGGCGTGGAGAGAAGTCATTTTGTAGAATTTGTAGCAGTACGTTTTCTTCTGAGGTCTGATGCTTGTAGACGCATAACCAGGCTGGGAGTTAGGAAAGCTGGGTCTAACCTGCCTGTGTGACCTGGGACCAGCCACTTCTACTTTTTTTTTTTTTTTTTTTTAATATATTTTATTGATTTTTACAGAGAGGAAGGAAGAGGGATAGAAAGCTAGAAACATCGATGAGAGAGAAACATCAGCCAGCTGCCTCTTGCACAGCCCCCACTGGGGATGTGCCTGCAACCAAGGTACATGCCCTTGACCGGAATCAAACCCAGGACCCTTCAGTCCCCAGGCAGACGCTCTATCCACTGAGCCAAACCGGTTTCGGCCACTTCTACTTTTTGGACTTCAATTGCTCCTTCGTAAATGAGGCTGGCTCACTGGCCAGCTGAGCTGAACCTACATATCGTGAGCCCGTGTGCAGATTTGCCCTTGTTCGTTCTTCAAAGCCTGAGCCAAGGAATTTTCTGTTTCTTGTTCCTCTGACTCCTGGAGTCAGAGAATCCCAGAATGCTGGGGGGCTAGAAGGGCCTTGAAGAGTCTAACCCACTTCTCCTGCTCCATGCCACCTGCTCTGCTGGACTTTGCTTCAACATCTCCATCAGTTGATTCTCTACTTTCAGAGCTTATACACCTCTAGGCACAGGGAGCTCACTACCTTTGTTAGGACAGTTCTGTTAGAATGTTCTTCAGCTAAACACAAAGCTTTTGTGATTCTATCACCCAAAATATGTATGGAGCCTCCATCAAATGGAGCAAGGCCCTCCCAGCCCAGCGATGGAGCAAAATCATCATTATAAAGGCAGATGATGTGCCCCAAGCACTTACCCTGTCAGCGCTGTACTGAGCACTGGCACACACCATCACAGCTGCCTCCCGGTTTACAAATAAGCAAATGAGGGTTAGAGAGTATGTGAGACTAGGTCCCAGTAGGAAAAAAAATGGCAACTAAATGTTTTTAAAAATATATATTTTATTGATTTTTTACAGAGAGGAAGGGAGAGGGATAGAGAGTTAGAAACATCGACAAGAGAAACATCAGTCAGCCGCCTCCTGCGCACCCTCCACTGGGGGTGTGCCCGCAACCAAGGCACATGCTCCCGACAGAAATCAAACCTGGGACCTTTCAGTCCGCAGGGCGATGCTCTATCCATTGAGCCAGTTAGGGCCTGAATGGATTTATGATGAGAGTTTAATACGGGACTACTTACAGAGGTGAGGGAAGGGTTAAAGAAACGTTTGAGGGAGCATGGAGACCCCCAAGGTTGGCGACAGTGGGGAGCTGGCACCAGCTTTAGGTCTGAAGGGGAGAGGGTTGTCGCTAGCACCCAGTGATGCTTGGCTGTAGCAAGGGGGTGGGAAGTGAGGAATGCATACCCTCCCCTCCAGTTCCTGTTGGCAGTTCCCACTGGTTGATCCACCGGAAACCAGAGGCAAGGTTTCCTAGGTGATGGAGTCCACAGAGGTCAGCCTTCTGGGGCACAGGAACGGAAGAGAAAGATAAAGAATAGATCTTGGGGAGGGGGGATGCGGGCACACAGAGAAAAACCAGCCCGGAAAGTGAGGCAATGTGTCCAAGATCTCCAAGTCAGGAAGGTGTGGAGCCATAGACATAAAGACATAATGATCAGCATGTTGTTTTCAAGTTATAAAAACACCAAGAAGCGAGTTGTGGGAGGGGTTGGAAGGGCCGGGAGGATAGGCAGAAGCGGGACGGCGAAAGGGAAAGTCATTCCAGAGCATCTTAGGCAGAAGCTGGGCATGTGCAAGAGCATGGCCTGTTGGGAGGCGTAAGGCACCCTGCAGGGCTAGAGAGTGCTGAGAAGGTTCCAGAAACCTCTGAGCGGCTGGAGAGGGAGCTCAGAAATGTTGCTATTGGAACACGATAAAGCCATTATTCATTAAAAAGATCTGTTGATTGCACATCTTCTCTTTGCCAGGACTGTGCTAGCAGTTGGGGTCACAGCGGTGACAATGCAGTCGTGGTCCCGACCTCACGGAGCTTACAGTCCAGTGGGGGAACGGGTAGAAGCCAAACAACGAATTCATGAGGACTGGGATCAGTGCTCTGAAGAAAAAGCTGATTTTCTCCTGTAAGGCATGTAGAGACATTGAGGAGTACTGGTGGTTTAAACTTTTTAATAGTTGTTCTTTTTTTAATTGAGGCATAGCTTACAAACAGTAGACTGTCCACATCTTCTAATGAATTATAACCACCACTCAGAACAAGCTTTAGAAGGCTATTTCAGCTTCCCTCCCAGCCATCCCCTCTACAGAGTAACCACCATTTTGATCTCTATCATCATGTATTCATTTTGTCTGTTTTTAAACTCCATATAAAGGGCAACATATAGTATGTATTTGTTTGTGCCTGGCCTTCTTTTTTAATTTTTCTTTCTTTCTTTTTTTACTGATCTCAGTGAGGAAGGGGAAGGGAGAGAAAGAGAAGAGAGAGAATCATTGATCAGCTGCCTCCTACATGCTCCACACTGGGGATCGAGCCTGTAACCCAGACATGTGCCCTGACTGGGAATTGAACCATGACCTCCAGGTCCATAGGTCGACGCTTAAGCATTGAGCCATGCCAGCTGGGCATGTGCCTGGCTTTTTTTTTGGTCCAACATTATGCCTAAGAGATTAAATTGTATTGCCTCATATAGTAATTGTCTACTTTTGTTACTGGCTATACAATATTCCACTGCATACATATGTACTATATTTTATTTATTCATTTTACTATTTATGAACATTTGGGTTGTTTCCAATTTTTTACTATTATAAATAATGCTGCTGTGAACATTCTTGTACATTTGTTCTATTGAACATATGCACTCTAATTTTGGTGGGAATTCCTGAGACATAGAATATACATTTATGTTTCGCTTTGCTACATACTGCCAGTTTTCCAAAGCATTGTATCAATTTACATTCCTACCAGCAATGTGTGAGAGTTCCAGTTGCTCCACATCTTTGTAAACACTTGAAAATGTCGGTCCTTTTCATGTTAGCCGTTCTGATAGGTGTATAATAGTATCTCATTGTGGTTTAGATGTACAGTTCACTAATGACTAGTAATGTGGACCACATTTTTGTATGCTTATTAGCGATTTGTGAGGTGTCTGTTCAAGTCTCTTTGCCTATTTTTAAATATTTATTGAGAGAGAGAGAGATTTGTTGCTTCAATTATTTATGCATTCACTGGCTGCTGCTTAGATGTGCCCTGATGGGAGATCAAACTTGAAAATTTGGCATAACAGGGATAATACTCTAACCATGTGCGCTACCCGGCTGGCTCTATGTTTTTTTAAAAGAGAGGTTGTCTGCTTTTGTGTTCTTGACGTATAGAAGTTCTTTAGATATTCTAGGTATGAATTTTTTGTTGGATATATGTATTGCAAATATATTTTTCCTCTCTGTGGCTTACCTTTTCATTCTCTCAGTGGTACCTTTTGATGAACAGAAGTTCTTAATTTTAGCAACATTTTCTTTATCTTTTCAACCCTTTCCTTCATGGTTGATTTTTTTGGTCGTATATGATGTGTTTAAACAATCTCTTCCCACCTCAAGGCCATAAGAAATCTTCTTAAGTTTTTGCCTAGAAACTTTGTTTTATCTTTCACCCTTGAGATTCTAATCCACGTTGAGTTAACATTAGTATATAGTCTGAGGTAGGAGTCAAGGTTCATCCCCCCCCACCTTCTCCCATCCAAATTTCCAGCACCAGAGTTTTGAAAATACCCGTTTCCTTTCCACTGTATTGTAGTGTCCCTTTTCTTATAAATCAAGTGACCATATATGTCCGAGTCTATTTCTGGGTTCTCTGTTCTGTATCATTGGTCCAATCATGTCTAATCTGTGCCAATACTATGTTGTCTTATTTATTAACACTTTATCATTGGTTTTTATACCTGGTAGGGTAAGTTCTCAAGTTTTGTTCTCCAACATTCCACTATCTGCTTAGATTCCTTGCATTTTTCATAATGAATTTTAGAATCAGAGTTGTTGATTTTAGAGAGAAAGAGAGAGGGAGAGGGAGATGGAGAGGGAGAGAGACATAGAAACATCAATGATGAAAGAGAAACATTGATCTGCTGCCTTTAAGAAAGCTGTTGTGTGAGGAGCTGGGCAGAGGGCTTAGGAGCACTCACGCCTCCGAGGGACGGTCACACCATCCGAATGTGAAGCTCCTGGCAGGAGTGCAGGCGCCCCTTCCATAGGGACCTCTGAAGGGGTGAGTGTCACTCACTCAGTAAATGGATATTCTACTAGAAGCACGAAGGCAGGGGGATGGCCACCTGTCTTACTCTGCCCGTTGAACACGCATTCCCCTCCCTTGGTGACAAAGCCCACCTTTCCTTCCAGAAATCCATTCTGTCGTACTCTTGGTTTCCTTGAGGCTGACTGCAGGCTGCCTGGCTGATCAGAGCATTTGGTGGCACGGTGATTGGTCCTCAGGTGGTCACGTGATCCACAGCAGGCCTATAAGAGGAAAACCTGGGACTCCTGGGAGAGCTACCAGGAGAGAACTGCGGCTTCTTTATGGTGATGACCGAGCCAGCAGAACATAAGCCTGGAACTGTCCGTGGCTCTCTTTAAGGCTTTCCAGGGAGAGAGCCTGTCTGGGAATGGAGACAACACCAAAGAAGGCAGGGCCAATCCTTAGAAACACATAGCTAATGTGGTGTGTGAGGGCCTGGACCTAGTCAAGCCTGGAGCCAGCACTACCCTGTGCTTTTCAGGACATAAGCCAAAAAGTTCCCTGATTTCCTTAAGCCACTTGGAGTTAAGTATCTGTCCGTTCCAGATTAAGTCACTAGGTGTGGGAATTGTTTTCTATCTCAAAAATCACCCCAGGAAAAAGCAACTTCACAGACTGGTGATAGTGAGGGTCACCACCGAGAGTCCTTGGGTGCTTTTGGGAACAGGGCTGGGCAGGAGACTCACTGTCCATGTGACTTAAATTTTCTGACTGTTAGAGTGTATTTTCTGCTTAAAATTTCAATCCTTTACATACAAACCATGTGACTTATTTAAAGAACAATAGAAACAGTTTGCTGACATTCCTAAACAGATTTATTTATTTTCTAATTATATTATGTCATTTTAAAGAACTTGAAAAATACCAAAATATTGTAAAGAAGAAAAGCTAAAGCATTTGTAACTCCACCGTGGTTGGCGTTTTAAGATATTCCTTTTTTGGCCCTGGCTGGTGTGGCTCAATTGGTTGAGCAATGTCCCATGCAACGAGAGGTGGCGGGTGTGGTTTCTGGCCGGGGCGCATGCCTGGGTTGCAGGCTCGATCCTCAGTGGTGGGGTGTGCAGGAGGCAGCAGATCAATGTTTCTCTTTCATCATTGATGTTTCTATGTCTCTCTCCCTCTCCATCTCCCTCTCTCTTTCTCTCTAAAATCAATAAAAATATTTTTCAAAAGAGTATTTCTTTTGGTCTTAATTACTTTTCATGTTTTTTTGTCCAGTCTGATTTAATCCCTGTAGCAACCCTTTGATGTGAGTATCAGCAGTCTCCCATTTTACAGAGGATAAAAACTGACTCTTATAAAGGAAAAGTGACTTGCTCAAGTTTAGAGCTACTAACAAATGAATACATAACACACAGACACACACAACACACACCCAGAATTTGCAAAAAATTGTCTCGTAGTCTATAAGTAGTTTGCATTCTTATCTTTTTCACTTAAAATTACACCTTACACATTTCCCATGACATTAACTATTTCTTTAAATCATGACTGTTGATCGCTGTAAAATAGTCTCTGATATGACCGAAGCCTTATTAAGTTATCTAATCATAACCTATGTGAAAGATGAGACAGAGGGCCGAAAACCAGGACTACAGGCTTTATTAGAGGAGAAAGACTCCTGCCAGGCTACCCCGCAAGGGAAAGTAGCAACACATGCAGAGAACACGCCTTTTGAGGGGAGGAAAGGGAAGGGATGGGGCTTAGGGTACTCGGCATGCACTGATTGGTGGTTTCATATAAGGCACATGATTAGGCACTTAGGTGCTTAGAAACAAGGGCTTAGGATATTTGTCAGGTGCTGATTGGCGGTTCAATGTATATTCCATATAAGGCGCCCTGTTAGGTGCTCAGGAATGTCTAGGTTGTAGGGGCAGGTTATATTATTCTCTGTTTATCAGTTGGAGGAAGGGTGGATCTATCATTCCAGGCTTCTGATAATATTTTTTAAAAAATTGAGAGTCCAGGCAAGGTCAGGGGATGGAGGTCTGTCTTCCATAGCTACTTCCTGCTGAAAGGAGGCGTTGTTAGGGGCATCTACCTAGGGTCTCAAGAATTCTGGTGCTAGGTTCTGAATTCAAGGCCAGATAGATCTCTCCCACCTTCTGGTTGGCAAACGCCTGCATTCTGTTCTGAAGAAACTAGTGAAACAGCTCATGAGACAGGGGCCAAAGAGCAAAATTAAAAGAATAAATACCTCCAAAACCGGTTGGCTCAGTGGATAGATGTCGGCCTGTGGACTGAAGGTCCCAGGTTCAATTCTGGTCAAGGGCATGTACCTTGGCTGCGGGCACATCCTCGGTAGGGAGTGTACAGGAGACAGCTGGTCGATGTTTCTCTCTCATCGACATTTCTAACTCTCTATCCCTCTCCCTTCCTCTCTGTAAAAATCAATAAAATATATTAAAAAAAAAAGAAAAGAATAAATACCAGTGGGCCTAATAGTGGGAGGAGTCATGGGGTAAGTGAGGGAAAAACAGGGAGTGTTTTCCGTGTTGGACTAGGGGTGCAACAGCATGATTTCCCCAAGAAACTGGTTGGTGAAGTCTTGAGAGCAATGCTGTTGAGTCACTTGGGAGCTAAAAGCTGGTCCTGAGGCTGCCACAGCATCACTTGTCTGATTTTGCTGCTTTTCTGGGCCTGGAGCTGAAATACAACTGAGACCTAGATGTTATCTTTAGGGGAAAAAGAGTAGGGGTCTCAGTTGCCTCACTAGTGATATGAAAGGGGAGAATAGGTTACCCTGGGCAAGGTTCTTGTTTTCCCAGTTTTGCCTCTTGCTGGACATCCACATGTTTCTTGTAAGTCCTGAGACAGGGTTTCAGAATACGATGGGCAGTGGCTAAGCTCCCAATGGCAGTTCCAACCCCTGCTGTGATGCAAAGGTTATGAGGAGAGGGATTATCTGGACTGCCCTTTTGTGCCAGATATGGTGGGTTATGGGTCAGGTAAAGACTGATGATTGGGGCTGCATCTACATTGGGTGAGAGATAGATGAGAGTACAGATTCCTGTCCAGCTGATGGCGAGGCAGATGTATGTGTTTTCCCTACAGAGGAAGAAAAATCCCTGATCATGGAGACAAGCTGAGGTGTAAGGAAAAGAGATGGACTAAAGGGTAGGAGATTCCTTTTTCTAGTTCCACACTCCAAGCTGAGAGGGTGGTCACCATGGCACAACCAATAAGGGGTGACAGATGAGTGATTAAGATTGTGTTGCAGCGAAAGTGGGAAGAAATATTAGAATGGGCTGTTTTCCAAGGGGGAAAGAGAAAGGGAAGGAAAGGAGCAGTGGAAGATGAGGCTGGAAAAAAGGCAGGGGGAGAAGGGAGTAGGCCTCTAGCCGCCTGAATCCCAAACTGCTGCATTTTTCCTAGAGATAATGATCATAGAGGAGATAAGGAGATGAGGCATTTACAGTCCAAGGAATGGCTGGGCCTTGTGGGTTGAGAGTGAAACTGAGGTAGGTGACTGGTTTGGGACAACTGGGTTTTATGAGTAGATGCGTGGTAGCCCTGGCTGGGCACCGAGGCAGAATGAGAAAAAAAGTGAACGGGGGAATTTAGTAAGATGCAGTGTAGATGTGAGGTGGCTAATGGCTGTGAGACTAATCTGTCAACCCCCATAATAGAGACTGAGGAGTGGACAAGGGTCCTAGTAAATTAGGAGAGCAGAATAAGTGGCCCTAGTGTCAATTAAAAAGGAGAAGATCGGCTTACCTGCCACCACAGTCGTTACCTGAGACTCTGTCCTGGTGATATAATTCTGTGGGGCCCTGTCAGGGCCTCAGCAGCTTCTTCAGTGGCCAGTCCCAGGGGGACTGGGAGCTCCAAACCGGAGCCAAAGGGCAGCCATGCTGGACTGGGTGAGGCCTGACCAGAGGAGCCAGACTACAGTCTGATTTCCAGTGGCCTTCCCTTCGCACCTTGGGCAGGGCCCAGGCAGGAGTGTCGGGTTTGGGCAGGACTTGGCTCAGTGTCATTTGAAGTATGGGCCCAGAGTAGGCTTAGCCCCTGACTTACCCACGGTTGGAGGATTGGCACTTCGTTTGGGGTTCATGAGAGCGGTGGCTAGGAGCTGGAAGGCCTCAGCCTTGGCCTGATCTCGCCTTTGATTTTGGATTTGGGTCTCCTCGTCTCTATTATTAAAGACCTGAAAGCTCAGGTTAACGAGGTCTTTTTGAGGGGTTTGTAGACCTGTATCTATTTTTTGAAGTTTGCGGCGTATGTCAGGGAGTAAAGGTGATCAGGTCATTGGGAAAAAGAAACCTGAGATGCCTCTCAATCTGTGAGGCTGGACATAGAGGATGGGATGTGGACTCCGAGTATGCCCTCAGTTCCTGCTGCCTCCCTCAGGGGTAGAGTGGACCCAGGAATAGAAGAGGCTGGTGAGGAAGGCCGTCTTTGGTCCTGAGAACGAGTGTGAGATGGGAAAGGCTGTTTTGGAGCTCACGTTCTTAGGATTTGGCTCTCAGGAAGATCAGAAAGTGGGAAGGAAATGGCCAGCCACCTGTGAATTCGGTTGCTGGCGGTCACAGAGGCAGAGATTAGGCGGAGAGCACAGGGAAAGGTGGGCGGTTAGAATTCTCAGAGGTAGAGTGAGGGGTGCAGTTTTCGTGGCAGGGGTTGTAAGGAGGTGGCGGGGGTGAGACCCATGGAGAGAAATGATCCGCTGGGTCGAAAGAGTCAGAAGACAGAGAAAGGGGCTGAGGACCGATCTGAGAGGACAAAGAGGACTTTGCGAGGAGGATCTGATGGGTGGAACATGAGGAGTAAAGCGAGGGGCGAGAGCGGGAGGGTCAGAGTGAGGGAGGAAAGCCTGTTTGTAAGGATCTCTGAGCCTCTCTGTCCGGGGGCAAAAATTATCTGGGTCTTGGAGGATATTGGAATGGAAAGTGCCATTTTCGGGCCACAGAGAGACACTGTCGAGTTTATTGTGGCTAGGTAGAGCGTCTTTGGTTTGATGTAGCCAGAAAGACCAAGGGTAGAGATTGGCAAGGAGACACCCTAAGGGTGTGTAGAGGGGGTTTGGACTGAGAGGTCCCCATGACTGGAGGGAAGGGCCACTGGGAAGTTGGGGAGGAAAGAAGGAGTGTCCTTTTTCCTCAGCCAACCTGTAGAAAGAGAGACCAGAGAAAGTTCCAAGGTCATCACTCCAAGACCTTTCCCGTGGAGTAGAGCAGAGTTTTCCGGCCAGGCACCTGGGCTTTCGTAGAATGTAGAATGTGTAGCTAAGTAGACGGGAAAACTCTGAGGCCCTTCCAGGTCAAGGGAACAATCGGGGGAGAGAGAAGGGGGATGGTTGGGAAAGTCCCTGAAGCCACCGGTGAGAAAGCAATGAGATTCCCTCGTGTCCTGGTACAGCAGGGTTTGAGAGGTGTCCGGACTGGGCCAGTCAACTCAGAACCATGCCACGGAGCAGAGCCAGATCAGAAGCTTGGGGCTAGGTTCGAGGATCGGCCATGCTCCCTTGCACCTCTCCCGGGTTTCAGCACCAAATGAAAGATGAGACAGAGGGCCGAAAACCAGGACTACAGGCTTTCTTAGAGGAGAAGGACCCCTGCCGGGCTGCCCTGCAAGGGGGAGTAGCAACAAGTTCAGAGGGGAACATGCCTTTTGAGGGGAGGAAAGGGAAGGGATGGGGCTTAGGGTACTCAGCATGAGCTGATTGGTGGTTTCGTATAAGGCACATGATTAGGCACTTAGGTACTTAGGAATTGGGGGCTTAGGGTATTTGGCAGGTGCTGATAGATGGTTCAATGTACAGTCCATATAAGGTGCCTGGTTAGGTGCTTCGGAATGTCTGGACTATAGGTGCAGGTTACTTCATACTCTGTCCCTCAGTTGGGGCAAGGGAGGATCTATCACTATGGCTCTTACAACTATCTCTTATTAGTTTTGTTGTGATAAACTCGCTTGTATGTGAATGGTCGCTTCTCTGGTTATTTGTTTAGGTTAAGCCACAGAAGCAGATTCACTGGGTCAGAAAGCCGGAACCCTCCTGGCAAAGGTTGCCACCCTGTCCTCCAGGACAGCTGTTCCCAGGGACAGGCCCCGCAGCATCCGGAGTGTGCCCTGGCCACGCGTCCTCACCAGCACTGGCCACTCTCTTCCACTCTCCTGTCCACATGCCCCCCTTCCCATAACATAATGAGTGTCCACATTTGACCTTACCCTTCTTGATAGAATATGAAAGGTCTCAGATACAGACAGGCCAACAGGCTTCAGAATTTTTTGTTATTTTAGTCTTTATCACTTGCAACTTGGTCATGAGGCTTCCTTATAAGTTGGAAATGGAAGACTCTTTCTTGGTAAAGAAAATCCAAACACAAATGGAAGAAGTTATTGGGAATATAGGGGGCAATGAAGAGAGTGAGTTACTAGCAAAGTGTGTGAGCAGGGACGTACAAAACGAAGTTAAATTCCAAGATTTTAACATAAACGATGAAATCATAAAATTGCTGGAGGAGAGCACTGATGAATTATTTTATAACTTAGGAATGGGCAAAGATTTTCAGGCATAACATTAACCTAGAAGCTGTTAAAAAAAAAAAAAAAGATATATTCAGGAACATAAAAAACTTTAGGGGCGAGGGGTTGCAGGGAGGATGAACAGGGTAAAGGGTCAAACCTGGTGATGGAAAGAGAGAGGCTTTGAGTAGTAAGCACACAATGCAGCACACAGATGATATATTATTGAATTATACACATGAAATTTATATAATGTTATTAACCAATGTCACCCCCAATAAATTTATTTTTTTTAAAAAAGAGTCAAGACCAAAAAGGAAAGAAAAATTGAAAAGTGTTTAGGTCATGGGAAGGTGTAAAACAAAGGAATTAGCGTAGGTTTCCTAGATTATATAAAAATAGCCAAATTTTCATGTGTCAAAAGCACTGTAAACAAAGTCAAAAGATAATATCAGTAAGATATACAGGAAGCCCTCCCTTAACATTGTTGATAGGTTCTTGGAAAAGGTGCCTTCAAGGGAAACAACGCGTGGCTCAGTGGTTAAGTGTTGACCTCTGAAGCAGGAGGTAATGGTTTGATTCCTGGTCAAAGCAATCCCCGGGTTGCAGGCCCAATCCCCAGTGTGGGGTGTGCAGGAGGCAGCTGATCAATGATTCTTTTTCATCATTGATGTTTCTAACTCTCTTCCTCTCTGATATCAATAATTTTTTTTTTTTTTATTAAAAGAGAAACAAGAGCCGAAACCGGTTTGGCTCAGTGGTAGAGCGTCAGTCTGCGGACTGAAAGGTCCCAGGTTCGGTTCCCATCAGAGGCATGTACGTTGGTTGCGGGCACATCCCCGGTAGGGGGTGTGCAAGAGGCAGCTGGTGGGTGTCTCTCTATCTCTCTCCCTTCCTCTCTGTAAAAAAATCAATAAAAAAATATTAAAAAGAGAGAGAGAGAGAGAGAGAGAGAGAGAGAGAAACAAGACATAAGAAAACCAGTTTTACCATAAGCTAATTGAAATAAATAAGAGTTAAGTTCCTACGGCATATTTCTAGTCACAAAACATCAACAAACACAGGTGGCCAGTGCCTGTAGGGGCAGCCCAGGGTGGAAGGCAGGAACTCACCCTGGACAGGATGTCCTTCCATCACAGGGTCATTCACAGCTACCCACACTCACTCAGGCTGGGATAACCAAGACACACTAATTCACCCAACATGCTCATCTTTGGGATGTGGGAGAAAACTGGAGTACCTGGAGAAAACCATGCCGAAGTGAGAATGTGCCAACTTCACACAGATATAAGCCCTGGCTAGAAATCAATATATTCTTTCTCTCATCAATGTTATAGCATAACAAGTGAAACAATGTTACTTGAGAACCAGCTATATATACATCTATATACAAAGTAGAGGCCTGGTACATGAATTTGTGCATGGGTGGGGTCTCTCAGCCTGGCCAGCAATCGGGGCCCCTTGAGGCCATCTTGCCCAGTCCCAGGGCATTGGGGAGAAAGGACCATAGGAGGTTGGCTGTGGGAGCACACTGACCACCAGGGGGCAGCTCCTGTATTGAGTGTCTACCCCTGGTGGTCAGTGTGAACCATAGCAACTGGTCAACCAGTTGTTCAGTCATTTGGTTGTTTGGTTGATAAGGCTTTATATATATATGTGTGTGTATATATATATATATATATATATATATATATATATATATATATGCATACATACATATATATACACATCTATATATATAAAAGCCTAAGCGACCGTTAGGATCAGTCCACCAAATTGGTTGACTGGTGGGTATGATCCACACTGACCACCGGGGGCAGGTGCTCAACACAGGAGCTGTCCTCTGATGGCCAGTCTGCTTCCACAGCCAACCTCCCAAGCCCCTCCTCCTAGCCAGTCAGGTGTTCAGTGAGCTCCCACAGCCAACCTCCTGCAGCTGGCCAACCGCCCCCAGTCCTCCCCTAGCCAGCCAGCTCCCATGGGCCCTGATTGCTGGCCAGGCTGAGGGACCCCACCTGTGCACAAATTTGTGCACCAGGCCTCTAGTTATAATTATAATTATGTGTCCTATTATAACATATAATAGTATATAAATTATATATATTATATATAGTATAATTTATTTATAAATAAAAGTCTAATTTCATTAAAATATAAATAATTTTTATAAATTAACTAGAGGCTCAATGCACAAAATTCATGCAAGAGTAGGCCCTTGCAACCCCAGCTTCACCCGGAAGGTTGTCCAGAAGGTCTTCTGGACTGTCGTTCTACAGTTCAGCCGTTTGGTCAATATGCATATTACACTTTCATTATTATAGCTAAGACTAACAGACATAAAAGTGGATAAAGAATATGAACAAGCTGTTTGCATAAAAACAAATGCAAATGGTCAATAAACACAATAAAGATAAGCAACCTTGCCCAGCCACCGTGTCTCAGTGGTTGAGCATTGACCTATGAACCAGGAGGTCACAGTTCAGTCACGGTCTGATACTGGTCATCGCACATACCCAGGTTATGGTCGATCTCCAATGTAAAGTGTGTGGAAGGCAGCCTATCAGTGATTCTCATCACTGATGTTTTTATCTCTCTCTCCCTCTCCCTTCCTCTCTGAAATCAATAAAAAATATATTTTTTAAAAAGATAAGCAACCTTACTTATAACTAAACTAATTAATGCAAATTAAAATAATGAAATACCTGATTGTTGAGATTGCCAGAGAGATATCATATTATCAAGATGAAAAGGACTGCGAGAAGGTTGACAAGGAGGAAAGCTGACTGGAACATTTACACACACATAGTGACTGTATAAATGGGCACCCCAATTTTGGAGGCTAACCTGTTCCCCCATGCTCTGCAATAGTTCGAAGCTATTACAAGAACGGTGTGTGCCTTTATGTAATATGAAAGATGTCCAGGATACATTGTTAAGAGAAAAAAAAGTTAGCTCCAGGATAGTATATAGAACATGAATTCGTTTGTTAGAAAAGGAAATGCACGCACATGTGTTGAGAGGTATATAGAAAGTATTTGGAGGAATACTCAAGAAACTGTTACCTGTAAGCTATTAAGATTTACGTGGGAGGAAAGGAGAGTGGGGGCTATTACTATCACTTTTTCTGTACTATTTGAGCTTTTTTTTTTTTTTTTTTTTTTTTAAATCACATATGTTTTATTTAAAATATATAAGACATGCATACGTGAGCACTATTTCCCAAATGAAATCTCCTTTTCCTGTAGGATCAAGTACAAACTCCCTAGCTACCTCCCACCATTGCCTTTCACTGTGTCCCCTCATGCACCCTGCTGTTCCCCACCTCTGGCTGTACTATGCTCACTCCTTGCTTCTTGCTCTCTCCTTCCCCATCATCTGCCCGGAAACTCCTCCTGGTCCTTGAAGAGCCACCGGAGCCCTTCCTCCTCTGGGCAGTCTTTCCCAACTTCCCACCACAAAATGCTCACGCCCCTGTGATCCATTGCATATCCTTCTGGCTTAGCTCCTACGCATGGGATACATTACACTTTACCTCTGTGTCTGTCAGCTTTATTAGACTCAGTGGCACAGGTAGCCAATATCTAAGCGTAGTTAATGCTGACAGGTCACCAGTTTATCTTTAGTTGCCATTCTCTCCCTGCCTTTTCTTCATGGTTCCCTAAAAGTGATAGTCAATGACCATCAGTACTCTCTCTTCTGAGGAAAGCTGGCCCAACAGGCATGCATGTAAGCATGTGTGTGCCTCCCCACCCCCCCCACGCATACATTCATACGTTTCACTTATTGTATGATTCCATCTTGTGCCCATAAATTCATGAAGCCTGCCCAGGGTCAAGTCCTTGGTCTAATCCAGAATTTTCAACCTTTTTCTTTTCTTTAAAAAAAAAAAAATATTTTATTGATTTTTTTACAGAGAGGAAGGGATAGGGATAGAGAGCTAGAAACAATGATGAGAGAGTAACATTGATCAGCTGCCTCCTGCACACGTCCTACTGGGGATGTGCCCGCAACCAAGGTACATGCCCTTGACCGGAATCGAACTCGGGACCTTTCAGTCCACAGGCCAATGCTCTATCCACTGAGCCAAACTGGTTTCGGCTATTTTCAACCTTTTTCATCTCACGGCACATATAAACTAATTACTAAAATTCTTCGGCACACCAAAACTTTTTTTTTTTTTCTGATCTGACAAAAAGAAAAAAAGGTATAATTTCAATTCATTCACACCTGATTGCTATTGTTGTGTTGCTATTGTCATTTTTATTTATTTTGTTTATTTTATTTGACAATCTAAGGCAAAAGAGGTCAGGGCCCCTGACTACATAGCCGGGTATTGCATGTCTTAAGACTTCTTGTGGCACACTGGTTGAAAGTTGCTGATCTAAGCTGACCCACTTTCAGATGCTCTACCTTGACGACCCCCTTTTAGCCCAAAAGCATGGCCATCCAGGGATGTGGATGAGATACAGGAATGTCCTGCCGTTCCTAGTCACAGGTGAATGATAAAGTAGTGGATCCTCTCTCCTACTGTGTCCACTGGTTCTCTAAGACTCAGGGAGGACGATGTGTGGGGAGGCCACACCCTCAGAAACCATGCCTCCGCTATCCATTTTGCCAAAGGATCTTTAGGACATACTTCAAGAAACTATTCTATTGGTTCCACACCTGGTTTTGAGTTGTCTCTCTAGGATGTCATGTGCTGCATCCATTCACACGTATTCTTTTTTCTTTTCTTTTTTTCCCTTTTTCTTTTTTGGCTTAAGCCACAGAAACAGACTACGGCCACGGTGAGCCCACTGGAAGGCTGTGACGTGGTTTGCGGAACGGAAGGAACAGTTGGACCAAGAGGCCCTGGAGAGGATCCTGAGGGGCTGGTTCTGGACGTCCAGGCAGCGGGAGCCAGAAGACAGCCTTCGGAGGCTGCGCCACACATCTCTGGTGCCTTGCCTTGCGTCCTCTCAGCCTCCCCGCCGCTGCCACTGCGGTCTTTTCTGCACTAGTTTTGACCCAATTTGCGCTGACAGCGCTTCATCTCAAAAGGAGATGTGCTGCAGCCTCTCACTTCCTGCCCCACGCATCTCTGGTGCTGCTGCCTGAGTTGCCTCAGGAAGCCTGCTGGGCACACATGCAGGGGCAACCCAGGGGCAACCCACTTCTTGAATACAGACTCTTGCTCAGGATCTAAGTTCAAGGGAGCCCAGAGTAAGACAAAACCTCATCTTGGGGATGTCTGAATGCTTTGAGACAAATTAAGGTTCATATTCCAGGAAAAGCATTTACTTGACCAGGCTTGGATCACGCTCCACCCTTTGGCCAGGTCCCCCAAGACTGCCCAGTGGTGGAGCAAAAGCTCCCCAGAGCGAATCAAGATGTTTAGCAGAAAAAAGGCGACCCGTACCCTTCAGTAGGTTTCCTTACACTCAGTATCTTGGGCACCATGTACATCCTACGTCTAGACGACGCTGTTCATTTCCCACTGGAGCATTGTGATCTAAGCTGGCATTGCTTTCTCAGGACATGGCACCACCGCCCTCCCAGATGCCCAAGCCTAAACCCAGGGAGGGAGCCCCACCCCCTCTCTTCTCCACCGCAGCCAGCTCACCCACAGCCTGACAACTCTGCCTCCTTCATATTTCTTGACTTTCTCCTGCTCTACACCTCAGTACGATTGCCCAGTCATCTCTCCCCATATGCATCAACCTTCCCAATGATCTCCCTGAGGGTGCTCTCTCTCCTCCCATTTTGTTCTTAGCAACCAGACGGCTTTTCATAAGATGCAGATTTGAATAAATCCCTTTGCTGCTTAAAACTTTTGACCAGCTCCCCACTGCCCTCAGGATGAAATTTTTTTTTTTTTTAAATATATTTTATTGATTTTACACAGAGAGGAATTGAGAGGGATAGAGAGTTAGAAACGTCGATGAGAGAGAAACACCGACCAGCTGCTTCCTGCACACCCCACACTGGGGATGTGCCCACAACCAAGGTACATGCCCTTGACCGGAATCGAACCCGGGACCTTTCAGTCCGCAGGCTGACGCTCTATCCACTGAGCCAAACCAGTCCCGGCAGGATGAAATTTTTGATGACATAATCTTGTCATGACCTGGCCCTACTGGCCTGTCCGCTGTCAGCCCTTGCACCTGGCGTCCCTGGCAGCCAGGCTGAACTAAGAATCAAATCAGCATTCTCCCTCCCCTGTTTGGGGGCCTGGAATGCTCTTCTGCAATAGTTAGCATGCTTTCAGCTGCAAGTAACACCACACCCTGACTCAAACCTGCTTGCACAGTCAGGAAATACATGATCTCACCTGATGTGGAGGTAAGATGGACCCCAGGCATTACATAATCAACACTCAAAAATGCCGAGGAACCAGCTTTTCCCCTCTTTTTCTCTGCCATCCTTGGGATCAGCTTTACTGTAAAGCTGAATCCTCTCCAGCTGGAAGAAGATGGCAGTAGGCTCAAACGTCATTCCTAGACACAAACACATCCACAGGAATAAAAAGAAGCCGTGTCTCGTGTTTTCAAGAGGAACTCAAAATCTCTTCTCTGAAGCCCCCAGCAGGCTTTCCCTGCCCTCGCATTGGCCAGAACGGGCCACATGCCCATTCCTGCCCAGTCACTGGCAACAAGAATGGGATTATGATTGGTCTTGTCATGACTACAACACCTGCTCTCTTCATTTTTCTGGCTAATTGATTCCAAAACCCAAGTGTTATCTCCTCTGGAAAGTTACCAGAGAAACAACCCTCCTCGCCCTAGCTGGTTTGGCTCAGTGGATAGAGCATTGGCCTGTGGACTGAAGGGTCCCGAGTTCGATTCTGGTCAAGGGCACATGCCCAGGTTGTAGGCTCAATCCCCAGTGGGGGGCGTGCAGGAGGCAGCTGATCAATGATTCTCTCTCATCATTGATGATGTTTCATCTCTCTTTCTCTCTCTCTCTCTCTCTCTCTCTCTCTCTCTCTCTCTCTCTCTCTCTCTCTCTCCCTCTTCCTTCCTCTCTGAAATCAATAATAAAACAAAACAAAACAAAACAAAAACAACCCTCCTCTTATGTGTCTGTCTGCCCCCCCACCCCCCCTGGACCTTCACCACCACCTCCACCACCCCTGCCCCTGGAATGTAAGTTCTTTACATCTAGAAGCTTGTTCTTATTTACTCTGTGTCCCCCGTGCCGAGCTCAGAGCTGGCCCTGGAGAAACTTAATTAACTTATCAAATATTTCTGATTTTTTTTTTTTTTAAAAACCCTCTATTCTTTTTAAAAAAGGAAATAGTCTTTTTAAAAATCTTTATTGTTGGTAATATTATCCCGCCCCCCCACCATTACCCTCCTCAAACCAAATCCTTGCCCACCCCAGGCCTTCACTACTCTATGGTATGTGTCTATAGGTAATGAATATATGCATATAATATCTTTGGTTAATCTCTTTGCACCTTTCCACTTCCCTTCCCTCTGAGATTCATCAGTCTGTTCCATGTTTCCATGCCTCTGATTCTATTTTATTCATCAGTTTATTTTGTTCATTAGATTTTGGTTTATTTTGATTTCTAGATTCTATTTTTGATGCATGTGTATTTGTTGCCATTTTATTGTCTATATTATTTATCTTTTCTCCTCTCCTCCTCCTCCTCCTCCTCCTTTTCCTTCTCTTTCTCCTTCTTCTTTTCTTAAAGAATACCCTTCAACATTTCATGTAATACTAGTTTGGTGGTGATGAACTTCTTTAGCTTTTTCTTATCTGTGAAGCTCTTTATCTGACCTTCAATTCTAAATGATAGCTTTGCTGGATAGAGTAATCTTGGTTGTAGGTTCTTGCTGTTCATCACTTTGAGTATTTCTTGCCACTCCTCTCTGGCCTGCAAAGTTTCTGTTGAGAAATCAGTGACAGTCGTATAGGCACTCCCTTGTAGGTACTAACTGCTTTCTTTTGCTGCTTTTAAGATTCTCTGTCTTTAACCTTTGACATTTTAATTATGATGTATCTTGGTATGAGCCTCTTTGGGTTCCTCTTGTTAGGGGCTCTCTGTGCTTCCTGGACTTGTAAGTCTATTTCTTTCATCAGGTAGGGGAAGTTTTCTTTACCCTGCTCGCTTTACCCTGGTGATTCCCTGAGACCCTGCTCCATTCAATTTGCAGCCCCACCCATACTGTTTGCAGCTGCTTTTCCATATGAATGACCTGTTTTTATTTCTTCAAATAAGTTTTCAATATCTTGCTCTCTCTCATATCCTTCTGGCACCCCCAAAATGCAAATCTTAATTTGCTTAAAGTTGTCCCAGAAGCTCTTTAATATTATTTCCCCCTCCCCTCCATTACCCTCCTTCAACCTGATCCTTGCCTACCCCAGGCCTTCACTACCCTATCATATGTGTCTATAGACAATGCATATATGCATATAAGATCTTTGGTTAATCTCTTCGCACCCTTCCACTGTCTTCAAAACTTTAGATTATTTTTTTCTCTTTGCTCTTCTGATTGGGTATTTTTTGTTTCCTCATATACCAAATTGTTGATTTGATTCTCAGAATTCTCTACTTTACTATTGAATCCCTATAAGTTATTCTATTCTTTATTTCAGTTAGTGCATACTTAATTTCTGACTGGTCCTTTTTTATGTATTTGACATTCTCACTAAGATCCTTGAAAGTCTCACTAAGTCCCTTGAAGTTCTCATTAAGATACTTGAATAACCTTAAAATCATTGTTTTGAACTTTGTATCCATTAGCCTGCTTGCTTCCATTTCTTTGATTTGTAACATGTTTCTTTGTCTCTGCATTTTGGCTGCTTCCCTATGTTTCCTTCTATGTATTATGTAGAGCTGTTATGTTTCCTGGGATTGGTAGAATGGCCTTGTGTAATAGGTGTCCTGTGGGGCCCAGTGGCTCACTTGAACTGGGCCCTCTAGGTTCACCCCTGTGTGGGCTGTGTGCACAGTCTTGTTGTAGTTGAACCTCAACTGACGTCACTGGGAGAAATTGGCTTCCAGGCAAATTGGTGTCAGGACCAGCTGTCTCTGCAATGGAAGAGCTGCTATGCAGGAGACACCCCTATGGAGCAGGATTTGCTTCAGGGGGGCTTTGGTGCTCACTGAGTCTGCCTCTTGAGTGTCCCTTGTGATGTTTAGAGTTGTGATCTGGCATGGTTTGAGGCTGTACACTGGATGCACTGGCTCTGGGGCCTCCCAGGAGGTGCAAAGTCAGCCACTGTCTGGGGCCACCCAGCAGGAGCTACAGAGAGATCTGCAGATGGCTGCTATTTTTATTGGGTTAGAAAGTGCCAAAGTGATGCCCAAAGTGAGGCAAGGCAGGCTGGTGCTAGTGGGCCTTTTATTGATAGGTTTGGAGTACACTGACTCCAGCTGTTGCTTGTCTAAGAGATTTTAGCAAAGTCTGAAGCCTGAGCCAGGACAGGCCATTCATATGGAAAAGCAGCTGCAAATAGCTTCAGGTGGGGCTGCAAATTGAATGGGGCAGGGTCTCAGGAAATCACCAGGGTAAAGGGAGCAATGTAGGCCACACCGATAGAAACTCAGATATGGCTGCCAGTCAGCTCTGCAATGGGGGAGATCCCAGCATAGGAACAATGATCCCTATGAGCACCCCTGTCTGGGAGAAAGCCGCTCCCGAGTTCCTGCCCTGATGCCAGACAGTCAAGTTCCTCCCCACATGTCCCTGGATTCCCCCCAAGCTTCTGCCCAGTGCTGGAGCTCAGAGGAATCAGGACAGTGTAAGTTTGTGTGTGGGCCCTTTAAGAGGAACACCTGGGACTCTAGCATCCTCCATCTTACTCAGGCACAATCCCTGCTGTGTGTGTGTGTGTGTGTGTGTGTGTGTGTGTGTGTGTGTGTTTTAATATATTTTATTGATTTTTTACAGAGAGGAAGGGAGAGGGATAGAGAGCTAGAAACATCAATGAGAGAGAAACATCGACCAGCTGCCTCCTGCACACCCTTCTCTTGGGGATGTGCCCACAACCAACGTATATGCCCTTGATCAGAATCGAACCTGGGACCTTTCAGTACACAGGCTGATGCTCTATCCACTGAGCCAAACCAATTTTGGCTCCCTGCTGGTTTTTACAGCCCAAATTTATGGGAACTTCTCTTCCCAGCTCTAGAATCCTAGGCTGGGGGTCTGGTGTGGGGCTGGACCCCCCTGATTCTCACTGGAGCCTTGGAAATATCCCTCCTGATTAAAGAAATGCCACACGTGGATGTTGGACCAGCCTATTCCGCCCTTCCACCCCTCCTCCCAGTCTCGATGCGCTTTCTTCTTTAATCCTCTAGTTGTAGGACTTCCATTCAGCCAGATTTTAGGTAGTTCCGAATGATGGTGGTTCTGTATTTTAGTTGTAATTTTGATGTGGCTGTGGGAGGCGCTGAGTACTGGCATTTACCTATACTGCCATTTTGGTTCTCTCCAAACCCTCTATTCTCTAAATAAAAAACGTATTTTATTATATGATCTGTCTGCAACCAACTTTTTCCACTTAGCTATAGAGTATAAAAATGTTTCCACCATATTGTATTATCTTTTTAAATAGCTACATAGTATTTCATAGTATTGACACACTGTGCCGCAAATTAGTTAACCAACCCCTATGGGTTGTTGGTCATTTCGATGGTTTCCAGGTTTTCGGCGTTATGAACAATGTTGAGAGGTCAATTTCCTTTCGCATAGATCTTAGACACTTGTATTACTTCCTTATGATAAATCCCTACAAGTGGTATGTGGTTGCAAATTCTTGGATACTCTTCCCATCGAGAGGTGTGGTCTACATTCCCTCCCCCTCAGCCACTCCTGGACGGCGAGGAGCCCTGCAGAGTATTCCGGGCAGCTCAGCGTGGGTGGTCCGAGAGGATGAGGCCTAGGTAGAGGACCAGAGTGTCCACGGCAGTCTACCCATTGCACTGTCCCAATTCACCTGCTTCTGTGAAGTTGGACCCCTTTGGGAATCACTTCTCAGGGATTCTGGTTAGGTTTGCTTCCTGGGAAACTTGAGAGAGATCAGTGGTGTGGGCACCAGCACCCACGTTAGAAGCTGATCTTGAGGCCATATGTGATACCGGGGACCACCCTTTGCCACCTGGTCCAGATTTCTCTTCCTTCTGCTCGTATCTCTTCTGGTCTAGATAGCGTTCCTGGTGGAGACAGAACTCAGCCGTGAAGGGTCTGAGCTGGGTTACCGTGCTCTGCTTGACGAGTCCATGTTCCGTTAAAGCTGGGCTTGGGACACAAAGGATGCCCCAGTGGGTCACGTGTTCCTCTGCTCCTGTTCCTTAGCCTCGCAGCCGTTCCTTCTTCTGATGACCGGGGTCAATGACCTCTGCTGGTGCGGGGATTCCTCCCCGTGCTGATGGTCTCTGAGCTCAAGGAGTTCAAAACAACCAGGCAGCAGCCACAGGGTAACGCTCACCGGAAGCTCTAACCCCTGATGGAAACAGTACCCCTTTGGGACAGTTAGACCTTCAGAGCGGGCATAGAAAACCCCCGTGAATGGGATGTAACTGTGCAAGGGGTCGTTCCCTGCAGCCAAAGGCAAGTCCTAGGGAGGAGTGCCCCTTGGAGCTGTCAGCAGCCAAAATCCGCAGAAGCCGAGGGCTGAGCGTGTTGGTTCTGGAGAGAGAATCGCAGGGAAGCCGCCACAGTACCCACTGCCCCCGAGGTGCACGTTCCTTCCCGGAAAGTGAGAACAACAATAGCTTATTGGCAGGGGTATTGGGGAGGAAATGAGATCATTTATGTTAAAACCCCAGGCTGCACTCAACAAACACTCACTTCTACCCCCTTTATGCCAAGTGCTCCGTGAATGATCATGTTTCCCCTTTTGCCTACATACTGCCCCCCTTATATACTGAACCCCCTTACATACTGCCCCCTTACATACTGAACCCCCTTACATACTGCCCCCTTACATACTGTCCCCCTTACATACTGCCCCCTTACATACTAAAGCCTCTTACATACTGAACCCCCTACATACTGCCCCCTTACATACTGAACCCCCTTACATACTGGCCCCTTACATACTGAACCCCCTTACATACTGCCCCCTTACATACTGCCCCCTTACATACTGAACCCCCTTACATACTGCCCCTCAGGCTCCCATAGCTTCCTCTGCTGCTCAGTCACAGCAGATAATATATTGCTCATTTTCGTTCTCTTCTTGTATCCTTGGTCCTGCGTGTTTTTGTTTTTTGTTTTATTATAATATATTTTATTGAGTTTTTACAGAGAGGAAGGGAGAGGGATAGAGAGTTAGAAACATAGATGAGAGAGAAACATCGACCAGCTGCCTCGTAGGGGATGTGCCCACTACCAAGGTACATGCCCTTGACGGGAATCGAACCTGGGACCTTTCAGTCCGCAGGCCAGCACTCTATCCACTGAGCCAAACCGGTTTCGGTGGTCCCGCTTGTTTTTGTTTTTCTCTCTAACTACCCTTGAATGCAGTTCCTCTGAACTGGAATCATGTTTGCAAAGTGCAAAGGATAAATAACTGCCTCGTCGACAAGCGTGCTTCTCTGAAGACGTTCATTTTTCAAGAGGGACAGTGCCTCACCTTCCACACTGCCCCAGCACCTTGCTCACGCCTCACCGAGCAGCTTGCCCCTGGGTCTCTGATTGGTTTTGGCATCTGCCAACCAACCGGCACCTCAGCGTGGGAATCCCTTCACACAGAGGGTGGCTCACAGCGCTGACAAGTTGGAAGAATACAAAAATGGGGGGGATGCCCAGTATTTGGCTATCAGGCACCCCATCAGACAAGGACACTGCTCCCACCTTCTTCCCAGGAGGGTCCCTCTACTCGTCCCCCATTGGCCCAGCTAGTCGTCCCATCCTGCTATTGGAACTGAGCATGTACGGGGCAGCATGGGGCCTCGGTGGCCCAGATGCTGTGACTGAGCTGGGTCCCCCCCACTCCCGCTACCTAACCTCAAGGCGTTTGGGGGAATCCAGCCATGGAGTCAGGTGATCCCCGTTAGACCTCTTCACCACTGCACAAGACCAGCCTTCAGGCCCAGCACAGGGACTGGCACCGAACAGACATTTAATACATCTTCACTGAATTGTTTTCTTAGCCCATCTATGCCCTGGGAGAAATCGGAGTGATCCTTCCCTGAGCATGTCCTATGTGTGAAGTGCTTTACACGTTTTGCTCTCGATCTCACTCCAAAAGGATGGCAACACGACTCCCCTTTTCCAAATGAGGAAACAGGTTCAGAGAGGTCCAACCGCTTTCCTTAGGCCACACAGCAAATAAGGGGTAGAGCAGAGGTGGAACCAGGTCTTCGTTGGCCTCCATTCCCATGTCTCTCTACTAGAGGTGGCCTACGAGGCTGGTCCCTGGGGTACATGACCTCTTTTTCTGAACCCCCTTACAAATGCCCCTCATGCTCCTAGGCACCTAGAACTTCACTTTTGAGGCAAAACCTCCCTCATCCCCCTGGTACCCTAGAGAAGAAGCGCTGGGACAGGCCCCTGAAGAAGTCTGAGGTGACGAGGGCCGCACCAGGGCAGTGAGTAGCTGGCTGGTCTCAGGACCTTTCGCCAGAGCAGATCATTGGAAGGGGCCGTCTTTTGGTCCAGCTGTTCTGGGGGGGAGAAGGGGCCCTGGCAGAGGAAAACAGTGACTCAGGAGCCAGCTGAAGGAAGGCATTAGCAGCAAATTGCTGACTTCCCAGTTTCGCTGTGGCTGCCCCGTGCTGGCCTGTTTATCGTGGTGATTTGGGAGGGAGGGAATGTGTAGGCGGCGGCTCGCTGAGGGCTGGAGACAAGGCTTGAAGTTAGGTTTCCTAAACCCACATGGACCTAGGGAACAGTTACAGGAAAGAACGCCTCGGATGGTTTTCTGTGCGTGTGCGTATGCCTGTAAGAGAGAGGCCTGCGGCAACTGAGGGGCATTACATCAAGAGAGACAAAGAGAGAAGAGAGAGAAGCAGAAGTCAAAAGATACGCAACAGCAGACGAGGCCAAGAGAGGACAGAGAGGAGACAAAGATATGCAGGAAGGGAGAGAGAGAAAGACAGGGAAACAAACAGCTATAGGGAAAGATAGCCCTGCCGGCCTGGCTCAGTTGTTGAGCGTCGACCTGTGAACCAGGAGGTCAAGGTTCAATTCCCGGTCAGGGCACATAGTGGGGGTTTCAGGCTTGATCCCCAGTGAGAGGGGGTGTACAGGAGGCAGCTGATCAATGATCCTCTCTCATCATTGATGTTTCTATCTCTTTCCCTCTCCCTTCCTCTCTGAAATCAATAAAAATACATTAAAAAAAATAAAAAGATAATTCATTCAACAAATGCTTGTTGAGCACCTACTATGTGTCAGGTGCTGGCCTAGGCACAGTGGACAAAACAGACAGAATCTCAGTCCTATGGTCTCTCCCGTGGGAGACTAGAGAATCCCAGAAAGACAGGTAAAAATCCAGAGAAGCCCAAGCTGTGTGAAGAGACCCAAAGACAGGTCAGGCCAAGGAGACAGAAGAGACAGAGCCAGACAGGGAGGCAGAGATAAAGAGAGCAATGGACCGCAAGACAGAGAAGGAGCAGAGTGGCAAGAAGTGGAGATCTGAGCACAAGCAGAGGAGGAGGGGCCGAGCCCCGTGGCCCTTTTCCTGAGAGCCTGGGGTGCCCTCTCATTCAAACCCTCCCCCGCCCTTCCGCCAGCCTGTCCTCTGAGGCAGGGCCCAGCCCTCGGTGACCAGGGAGCCAGGGAGCGGGTCTTGGGTTCCAGTGCCATTGGCCTTGGAGACTCTGGGCTGTGCTGGGGCCAAGCTCCCAGGCGCACATCCCTGCACCTGATGCTCCGGGCTCCCCTGCGCTGAGCTGGCAGGATCCGGGCTGTTCCACAGGCATGTGCTGACTTCAGGTGCTTTCTCCCCATGGTGTGGATGGACGGGCCAGGGAGGCCCAGGCTTATGGCGGGATGGCTGCTGGGCCTGTAGGTGGGGGCGGCAGGGGGTGAGCGCTGACCTGGGAGCCAGGATGACAGGATGGAGGCAGTGGGTTCCCTCCTCACCGCGGGCGGAGGGCGGGACACTCCCAAAGACTCCTGCAGCCTCACGGTGGTGGAGTCTGTGCATCAGGGGGAGCAAGTTTTGGAAGAGAACTGCTTGAACGCTGCTGGGACTTTGACGGTTGCCGATGCCTGTTTCCGTGGAAACGGGCCTGAGCATCAGAGACCGAGCCGGTGCGCTCTGCTCCGGTGGCCCAGATAGCGGGGGAGGCGGTCGCTCTGTGCCTCCCTCATTGCCGGTCCCTGGACCCCCTCAGCCTCACCGTGGGCTGATCCCTGGGGGGAGAGAGGGGGCTGTGAGCTCAGGACTCCCAGGGACATAACTCACAGGCACCGAGCGCTCCTGGGTACCCTCCCCCGCCCCCCAGCACGGCGTCCTGCTCACGGAAGGAAGGGAGTGGCTGGCTCAGGTGAAGAAGCCCGTGGACTTACTCTATCCCAACACGGAGCCTTCTTTCCCTCAACATGCACGTGAGCCCGAGGCGAACAGGAAACAGCCCTTGGCCTCCCTCCATGAGCGCGGAAGCTGGGAGTCCGCATGGAAGGGTCCTCCTGGGCCCTGAACCAGCCGTGTGCCCTCACCTGCTGGCTGCTCCATGCCTCATGCGGCAACCGCGCTCGGGCCCCTTTACCACCGCTGGTGGGACAACAGGCTCCTACTCTTCCTACTCACCCTTCCCAGCCACCGCCTCTGCCAAGCCCCCTCCCCAGGCGGGGAGCCTCCAGCCCCGTTCCCAGGCGGAGGGACAGGCGTCTCTCCACCTGCGTGGAGTCCCCTCCCTTCCCACCATCTAGGTCCGTGGTCGGCAAACTGCGGCTCTCGAGCCACAGGCGGCTCCTTGGCTCCTTGAGTGTGGCTCTTCCACAAAATACCACGGCCCGGGCGAGTCTATTTGGAAGAAGTGGCGTTAGAAGAAGTTTACGTTTAAAAAAACGTGGCTCTCCAAAGGAACCTCAGTCGTTGAACTGTTGCTGTTTGGCTCCGTTGGCTCATGAGTTTGCCGACCACTGGTCTAGGTGCTGGCGCGGTGCACACAGGAGGAGGGAATGGGAACTCGATGGGGAGACATGGTGAGTCCAGTTCTGGACACTCAGACTTTAGGGCGCCCGAAGGAAGGACGGCCAGGCGGGAAGGCCTTGTGACCACGCCGAGGGGGGACTGACGCCGAGGAAAAGGCCTGAGCCAGTGACTCGGAGTCAGGAGCTGGGGTGGCGGTGCGGGGGTGGTCCAGGCCATGTGTGCGGTTCCACTGCCCAAAGAGAGGGCGAAGGTCAAAGGCAGAGCCTGCGAGAGCCGCTCCCTGAGCGGAGCCACCCAGCGGACTCGGGCCTGTGAGTGAGGAATAAACGCCTTCGATGATGAGCCACTGCGATGGGGGGCTGCTTGTTAGGGACCTGGTGTCCGCAGGAGCGTGCCTGACAAAACTGCAGAGGAGGCGGGAGAAGCAAGGTTCCTCTAAAGTAGGAGTGTCGAACTCAATCAGAGAAGGGGCCAAAATCTAAAATCCAGCCTAAATCGCGGGCCGAATGGTTTATTGAACAGTCATAAACTGACAATGTCATAAACTGACAGCGGAGTGCAGTGATGACAGCGCGGTGCGGGCCACATTGCAAGGCCTGGTGGGCTGGATTTGGCCCACGGGCCTTGTGTTTGACACATGTGCTCTAAAGGGTGACAGAGGGGAGGGACGGACGGGCAGAGTCCCCGCGAGGGTGAAGGGAAGGGTGTTAGAGCATCCGGCCCTCTGCACCGCCCACGTCTCCTTTCTCACAGGTGATGCGGGCCGCCTTGCTCCCACCAGGGCTGGGATCCAATTCTAGATGCTGATGGCCCCCAGGCTGTACCCTCAGGCCAGACCTCTCTGGAGCTCCAGTCCCATCACCGGCCTGATTCCTGGACACGGAATGCGCTTTCCAGACTCAGCGCGTCCTAGACCGACCCCCTCACTCTCTGCCTGGGCTCCCTGACGGGCAGCCCCTCCACCTATCCCAGGAGCCTGGGTCTCCTGCACTCTCACACTCTGTCAGTGACCAGGCCCAGGGCATCCTCAGCCACCGGCTTCTCCCTCCGCCCTGGAGCACCTCCCCTCCCTGCTGCGGCCCCTGCCTGCCTCCCGGCCTGCAGCTTCCATAGCGGCTCCCAGTGCCTCTGGAGCCCAAACAGGTTGTCCCCTGGTTAAAGCCCTGCCCGAAGGACAAAGACCCGCTTCCTGGGATGGCACTAAGGCCCTGAAGGGTCCAGTCTCAGTTTAATAAATTAATTAATGCCTCCCCTTCTGTCTGATACATATTGTACACCCAACCCCCTCCCCCACAGCTCCCACCCAACCTAATCCCTCCCCTGACTGACTCCCACCCACCCAACTCCCTCCCCTGACTGACTCCCACCCAACCCAACCCCCCCTCCCCTGACTGACTCCCACCCAACCCAACCCCCTCTCTCCTGACTGATTCCCACCCAACCTACCCCCTCCCCTGACTGACTCCCACCCACCCAACACCCTCCCCTGACTGACTCCCACACAACCTCACCCCCTCTCCCTGACTGGCTCCCACCCAACCCAACCCCCTCTCCCCTGTCTGACTCCCACCCACCCAACCCCCTCCCCTGACTGACTCCCACCCACCCAACCCCCTCCCCTGACTGACTCCCACCCAGCCCAACCCCCCCTCCTCTGACTGACTCCCACCCACCCAACACCCTCCCCTGACTGACTCCCACCCACACAACACCCTCCCCTGACTGACTCCCACCCAACCCAACCCCCCTCCCCTGATTGACTCCCACCCAGCCCAACCCCCCCTCCTCTGACTGACTCCCACCCACCCAACACCCTCCCCTGACTGACTCCCACACAACCTCACCCCCTCCCCTGACTGACTCCCACCCAACCCAACCCCCCCTCCCCTGACTGACTCCCACCCACCCAACACCCTCGCCTGACTGACTCCCACACAACCTCACCCCCTCTCCCTGACTGGCTCCCACCCAACCCAACCCCCTCTCCCCTGACTGACTCCCACCCACCCAACACCCTCCCCTGACTGACTCCCACACAACCTCACCCCCTCCCCTGACTGACTCCCACCCAACCCAACCCCCCCTCCCCTGACTGACTCCCACCCACCCAACACCCTCCCCTGACTGACTCCCACACAACCTCACCCCCTCTCCCTGACTGGCTCCCACCCAACCCAACCCCCTCTCCCCTGTCTGACTCCCACCCACCCAACCCCCTCCCCTGACTGACTCCCACCCAGCCCAACCCCCCCTCCTCTGACTGACTCCCACCCACTCAACCCCCTCCCCTGACTGACTCCCACCCAACCCAACCCCCCTCCCCTGATTGACTCCCACCCAACCTACCCCCTCTCCCCTGACTGACTCCCACCCAACCTACCCCCTCTCCCCTGACTGACTCCCACCCAACCTACCCCCTCTCCCCTGACTGACTCCCACCCAACCCAACCCCCCCTCCCCTGATTGACTCCCACCCAACCTACCCCCTCTCCCCTGACTGACTCCCACCCACCCAACCCCCTCCCCTGACTGACTCCCACCCAGCCCAGCCCCCTCTCCCCTGATTGACTCCCATCCAACCTAACCTTCTCTCCCCTGACTGACTCCCACCCAACCTAACCCATCTCCCCTGACTGACTCCCACCCACCCAACCCCCCCTCCCCTGACTGACTCCCACCCAACCCAACCCCCTCTCCTGGCTCCCACCCAACCCAACCCCCTCTCCCCTGACTAACCCCCATTACAACCCTCTTGCACCTTGTCTCATAGCTCTCAGCTCTTTCCTCTTCCTTTCATTTTTTTAAATTGTGGTAAAACATACATACAACATACAACATACAAAATAAATTTTATAATTTTAACCATTCAGTTTAGTGGCATTAAGCATATTCTCATTTCTGTGCAACCATCATCACCATCCATCTCCAGAACCTTTCCATCTTCCCCAACTGAAACTTTGAATCCATTAACCAATAATTCCCCAACCCTGCCCCACCCCACCCCGCCCCACCCCGGCCCAAGGCACTCACCATCCAAGTCTGTAGCTCTATGAATCTGATGGCTTTAGATGCCTCATGTGAGTGGACTCATACAATATTTGTATTTTTTTGGTCTGCTTATTTCATTTAGCATAATATCTTCAGAGTTCACCCATGTTGCAGTATGCATCAGAACTGCATACTTTAAAAAAAAAAAAAAGACTTTAAAAAAGTCTTTAAAATAGTTTTGCCGTTTTTTTGTTTTTTTTTTAATTTATTGATTGATCAGCTGCCTCCAGTACTCACCCCGACTGGGGATCAAACTGGAAACCTCGCTATGTGCCCTGACCAGGGATGGAAGCTGCCCCCTTTTGACGTATGAGATGATGCAACAACCAACTGAGCCACCGGTCAGGGCTGCATACCCTTTTCAAGGCCAAATAATATTCCATTGTACAGACTGCACTGCATTTTGTTTTCCATTCTTCTGTCCATTGACATTCGGGTGGTTTCCATCTTTTGGCTGCTGTGAGTGATGCTGCTGCAGTCAGTGGTGTACGCAGCCGTTGAGTGCCTGCTTTCCGTTATTTGTTTATATATTCCACCTAGAGGTGGAGCTGGTGAATCATTTCATAGTTCTATGAGATAGTGTCATACGTTTTCCATATTGGCTGTCCGTTTTACATTCCCACCAGCAGTGCACAAGGTTCCAGTTTCTCCATATGCTCACCAACACCTCTCTCTCTCTCTCTCTCTCTCTCTCTCTCTCTCTCTCTCTCTCTCTCTCTCACACACACACACACACACACACACACACACACTCTCCCTTTCTTTTCTGTAACAGCCGTCACAATGGGGGTGAAATGGCCAGCCCATTGGACTCCAGTCACCTGATTCTCATAGTGGTGCCCCATGGTACCTCCCTGCGGCTCTGCCACGGAGCTCTTCTTGTCTGCTCTGGCGTTTCTCTGAGACCAGGGCAAGGGTCAGCCGCAGACCCGGGGCACTGCGCTCCGGCCATAGGGACTGCCTGCCAACACCCTTGTGGACAGGGCCCTCCCTGCCGCAGAGCTCCCTCCCTGGGCTGGCCGGGCGGCTGGGCTGGCTTGAGCGCTGTCCTGCAACTTTCTCACACCCTTTAGAACTCAAAGGTCACCTCCACAGAGACGCCACCCCTGACCATCACCCCCTCCCCCCCCGGACCCGCCTAGCCATTCCTCGCTCTTAGGGCATCCTCTCCTCCGCAGTCCGTATTCATCATGTGCCTGTGGAAGTCAGGAGCCCCGTCTTTCCCGCTGGGGTGGAGGGAGCCACCTGCCACCATCTTGTGCGTCCTGGCACCCTCAGCACCGACCGTGATGCCCGGGCCGACCAGAAAGCCTTTGTGGAACGGATGCTTTGTTCAACGCTTAACACACTTTCCTTGAATGCCTGTTCTAGGCGTGGGGATGAAGCTCCCACCGTGCTTACATCCTAATGAGGGAAGGAGGCAAGAAAAAAAATACACAAACGTCACACGTCAGGTGGCGATTGTTGCTATGGAGAGAAACAGAGAGGGATGAGGGGCAGGTGCCATCCCTCGGAGGTTCTGAGGGGAGGGCCTCTGCTGATGTTTGATCGGGGGCCGCAGGCAGGGAGGCTGGGCAAGGGCTCCAGGCGAGGAGAGCAGCGTGAGCAAACGGGTGGCAGGTGAGTGAAACGCAAGGAGGAACGGTCCCCCTGCACCGAGGCTGAGGCCGGTGCACTCTGGAGAGGGGATAAGGAGGAGGAGCAGGAACCTGGGAAGGGGGACAGCATCAGCTTCCTCCCACTGGGTACCTCTGGCAGGATCTTCCACGTCCTTTTGTCTACTTCCCAGCATCCCCGGCTCCGGGCTCGGGACTTAGTAGGTGCTTTCTAGCTAGTACTAAACCTGGTTCAAGAAAACGCCTGAAACCATTTTGCTATGACAGGTTGGCTCAGGACAGGCAGGAGACATTAAAAAACACACTTGATTTCAGTTTTAATTTTAAGTTTTAATGTAATTTTTTTATTGGTTTCAGAGAGGAAGGGAGAGGAAAAGGGAGAGAGAGAAACATCAATGTTAAGAAAGGCTCCTTGATCGGCTGCCTCCTGCACGCACCCCCACTGGGGATCGAGCCCACAACCTGGGCCTGTGCCCTGACAGGGAATCGAACCGTGACCTTCTGGTTCATAGGTCCACACTCAACCCCTGAGCCACACCAGCCAGGCAACACGTTTGGTTTTAAACGTAAACCCACTACCTTCTTCCTTCGCCCCTCTTTGCTTGCTGGCTCTGCTGTGCTAACAACATCAGGGATAAGAACTTTTTTCAATTTACAAACCGTTTCCCCAATTACTCTCTCCGCTGAGCCTCTGAACGGCCTTCAAAGCAGTGACGCTCCATTGTCCAGAGGCGGAGGCCTGGGGCGGCCAGCACTGCCCGCAGCCCAGCAGGCTCCTTATCAGCTTTTGCTCTTCATCTTCCCATCCGCCTCTGACCGAACTCTCTCCTTTCACTGACCCCGACAGGAGAGGGACGTCCCTGCCCAAGCCTCTCCCGGCTGAAGCCAGGTTTCCCGGAGCTGGACTTTGCATTCTCCCCCACGGGGCCCCATCCCCTGGGGGAACGTCTGCTAACACCAGGCTGACCCGCGGGGCCCAGGCCGCCCTTGGCAGAGCAGCCCATGGTTTGACCAGAGTTGTCTCCACGGAAATTCCCGAATCCAGGGTGCTGTGGACTGGAGGGGGAGGGGCTGCGTGCTCAGTGTCCATTTCCACAGCCCCCAGGGGTCCCCACCCTCCCAGCTGCCCAGAGGAATTCTGACCTGGGGCTGGAACCCCGAGAGGAGACAGAGGGGATCGATCCTCTGGCCTCCTTGGCAGGCACCCCTTCCGGGGTGAGCCCATGGCTGGACGCCCCTTTAACGGAGACCTTCTGCAGGCCTGGCCCCCCCAACCTGACCCAGAGCCCAGGATTTCTGGTGTGTCGTGTTCCTCCCCCCCACACACACCCCTTCCTCTCTTCCCGGTTCTGCAGCTGAGAGAAGGAGTGGCCATTCTAGCCGAAGCCTAGGATTCACCTCGCCTCCTTCTCTCCCACCTCACCCGCTGCCTCCTCACATTCTGGTCACTGTCATTCACTCCTGTGGCTGGGGACGGGAGGGCCCCCGGTGAGGGACCGCATTCCCCGGCCAGGAGGCGCTCAGTGCTGTGCTGTGGGGGAAACGCACACGTGACCGCACCCATGCGTGTTGCCCACAGCAGCCCGCTGTGGCCAGGGAGGCTCGGGGCCCTGGTGGACGGACGCCTGGCCCAGGCTGGTAGCTCAGGGAGGACCGCCTGCCCAGGTGGATTTTAGAAGAATCAGGAGGAGTCGGTTACAGGAAGAGGCTTTTGTGCAGAGGGTTTCACAACAGTGTAAGCGCCACGGGGCAAGGAATTTTGTTTTATTACCCCAGTGCCTAGAATAGTGTTTGATACATAGTACTGTGTTTCCCCGTAAATAAGACATCCTCCGAAAATAAGACCTACTTATAGGTTTCCTTCTGAATGAAATATAAGGCATCCCCCCGAAAATAAGGCCCCCCCGGGCTAAACATGAGAGATTTGGTCCACTGATTCTGAAAGAAATGGAGTCACAAGAAATTCACCAGGAAATTCAGGAATTGGATTGTTAGATGATGTTCCAGAAGATGATGACATGATTGTCATTGAATAAATGAGTAAATTCTTGATACTGTAGGATTCACAGTTTGTCTGGTTTGTGTTGACAACTACCGTTCTACCGTACCGTATACAGGCAATAAATTTCCTTTATTTTCATTTAACAATAAATGTGTACCGTATTCTTCTTCATGGAAAAATAAGACATCCCCTGAAAATAAGACCTAGCGCATCTTTGGGAGCAAAAATTAATATAAGACACTGTCTTATTTTTGGGGAAACAGGGTAGATGCTCAATAAACAGATCTTAAAAGAGAGACAACAAAGGAAGGAGGAGGGAGAGAAGGAAGGGGGGGCGGGGAAAGAGGGGGGAAGAGAGAGCTATCTCCAGAAAGAATGGATAGGTCTGGGTCGGATGTGTGAAGTCCCAGGTGCTTTCTGGGAAAGGAAAAGTTCAGCGTTTCTAGGTGCCAGCAGCTTGGCTGGGTGGGGCTGAGGGCAGTGGCCTTATCTAATCCTGTTACTGGTGGGTCCATTTCTTATAGCCCCCACCCCCTGGGGCCCCAGAGCTACTGTGAGGACTGGGACCCTTTTTCCTCTTGTGGTCCCTATAGCTCCCTTGGCTCCGCCGGATGTTAACATGCACACAGGTATTACACCGGGGCTGGAGACACACCGATGACTCACAATTAGTTCCTTCCCCCTCCCCCCAGTCTGGCTGGTTGAGACAGACAGTAAACAAGTGGCTACAACAATGGGCAGCATGAGCCCGGAGCTACCATGTAGCTTCAAACAAAATGAGACCCAGCAGAAGGATAGCGGGATGGCTATTGGTCTGGAAGAGAAAAGCAGGGAGGGGAGGGGTGCTCCTGTGGAGGAGATGCCTTGGGTGGGGATGTCAGCCTCCAGGAATGGAACGGTAAAGAAGGGGGTTGAGCCTGGCTGGTGCGGCTCAGTGGCTGAGCACTGACCTATGAACCGGGAGGTCACAGTTCAATTCCTGGTCAGGACACATGCCCAGGCTGATGCTTCCACCTCGTGCTCCCTCTCCCTTCCTCTCTGAAATCACAAAAAATATATTTTTAAAAAATAATAAAAGAAAAATAAAGAAGAAAAGAAAGGGGTTGAGGTGGGAGGCATTCCAAAGGGAAAAACCAGGCCCAACAATGTGGTCCAGGGAGGGGCGGGGGGGCAGGGGCAGAGTCGGGGAGATAGGGTGGGGTTTGATGATGGTGCCTGGGCGTTTGGGCTTGCTTCTTATGTGATTGCACTTGGGATCTCAGTGCCAGCGGCTGCAGCCGTCAGCTCCCTTCTCTCCAGAGGCTGGGGCTCCATGGTGTCTCTCTCTCTCTCTCTCTCTCTCTCTCTCTCTCTCTCTCTCTCTCTCTCTCTCTCGCCAGGGCCCTCCCGCTGTCTCTTTCAGCTCCACCAGGAACCTACTGACCTGGGGCCTCCTTTTGTGTCAAGCCTCAGCAAACGGACAGAGTGCCTGGCCCAGGTCCGCCAAAAGTTACCCCCGTCTTCCTGCCACACAAGCTCTGGAAGGAGGTGTTGGTCCTTTTCCCCCAAGGTGGGGTGGGGAACAAAACGATAGGAGGGAAATCAGCATCGGAGAACATTCAAGTCTCCAGAGATCGTCCAGATCTCTTACCCGCCTCCCCCGTTCCTCATCGGACAGATGAGGAAAATGATGCCTGTGCTGCCGCCCTGACATTGACAGGCATGGCCCATTTGGCGGTGTCCACGATGGGAAGGGCCGGAGAGGGCCCTGTTTTCCTTTTAGCCAGGACCTAGCCAACACTCCTACTTTGTGGGCCTTGCAGACCCAAGATGAGTCAGGCTTCTTGTGAGTCAAGTCTGTTGACAAGCATCCCTGGCCATTCCTCGCCCATCAAAAACAGAAGTCCAGGGGAAAGGTTCGAGCAGGCCAATTTAATTAGTGTGGGCTCTGAGGTACCTTAAGTTAGCCCTATTAAATTAAACTGCCTCGGGGAAAAAATAACTGTAATTATTTCCTTCTCTCCCCCATCTTTGTATTTCAGTTCCCTCCCAAACGCCAGGCCTCGCCCACTCACAAAACAACCTTTAAACGAGGGGCTAAGCAGAGTCAACCATAGGCTAAGGTTCAGCGTTTCCCTTTTTCTGTCCTCTTCTGAGAGCCCCAGGTTCCGGCGGAGAACAGAGTGCCTCCAGAGGCGTCCCTAGGGCTTGGCTGTATTCTAATTTAGGGAGGCTGTTCCACCGAGGAGAACATTATTCCAAAAATGCACCCAGCGTCTCCTTCTTGAACCAATGCAGATCCGTTTGCTGCGGGGCATTTCTTTTTAAAAGCCCCTTCCCCCGCTCCTACAGATCAAAATAAGCAAACTTTAATGGTAGGGAATGATTCTTTATTTTGTTGAAATCCACTTCTGAGTTTTTCCACTCCAAACGTGTTTTCCCCAGGACACTGACCTATCCTTTAATTGTTTGGAGCTAGGCATGTTAGGGGGAGGGGCGTTACTTGTTTATTGGAACAGCGCAGTTAAAAAAAAAAAAAAATCAACCTAGGCTAACAGTTTCAAGGCTCCCCTAAAGATGTATCCAAACAGGCAGCCAATCAGCGCTTACACAGCTTTTTCTGCTCGACTCTTTTAAAGAGACAGTGCCGGCCGTGTTTTATCGCATTTAAAGAGAACCGCGCTCTAAAAAAACATTATGAAAATGGGGGAGCCCTCCCTATTGCGCTGGGTTTTGGTCTTCAAGAGTCTCTCACGAGGGACCTACTGTGTCCTCGGCGTTCTCGGCCTGGGTCAAGAGGAGTCAGCAGCAAATAGCTGGGTCACTCTCTCTGCCTGCCTCCCCTCAATTTCCCATTGTACACCTGGGTCACTGACAATGGGAGCTTCCCTTCCCCCCACGCCCGACTCCCGTCTCCCACTCCCCAATTTAGCTCCGTTTATTTGAAGTTTGCAGATTCCTGTGGCGCGCATTCCGCGTCGCCGGGCGCCCAGGAGACGCCCCCCCACCCCACCCGGGAATGCCACCATCTCCCCCACGGCTAGGGGCTCACTGGCCAGTGCGGGCCGATCTTAGAAATTGGGGGGCAATTGCTCTCCCTGATCTTAGCCCGAGCCCCCCCCCCCTTCTTCCCCCAAGCAAGCCCAGGGCCCTGTCCACGCGGCCCCACTTCGGGGCTCTCCGAAATGTTTTAACGATCCAGTAAAGGAGCAGCCGCGCGCCCCGGCGCCGGCTCCCGCCGCCCCGCTCGCAGCGTGGAGCCCGGGCCGGGCGCTCGGGAACCAGACTGGGCGAGAGGGCGGCCGGGGGCGGGGCTGCTGAGGGAGGGGGGGCGGGTTGTAGTCTGGAGGTGGCCGGGGTCGGAGCCCGGGGGGAAGCCGGGCGGAGGGGAGGGGGCGGTGAAGGGAGGGCCGCCGCGGGCCGCTCAGCTCGGGGAGGTGAGGGGCCGATCAGAGACGTGGCGCGGGGGGAGCCGGGGAGCCGCGCTGAGGGGTCCGCGCCCCCTCCCCTCCCCTCCCCTCCGCCGCTGCCGCAAGCCCGCTCCCGCCCCCAGCGGTCCGCGCCGCGGGGAGCGCTGGCCGAACGCCCTCCTCGCTGGGGCCGGCAGACCGGAGCGCCCCAATCTCGACTCGGGCCCCCTTCCCCACATCTACAGAAAGGGGAGGCTCGCGCCCCGTCCGTCCGTCCGCCCGCCCGCCCGCCCGCCCGCAGGAGCAGGGCAGCGGCTCCTCGGCTGCGGCCGCAGCGGGGACTGGCGCTGCTGGGCGCTGACAGGGCGTCCCCGCGGCCTCCCCGGGCCCGCCCCCGCGCGCCGATTGGCCGGCGCGGCTGTCCATCACAGGACGTTGACGCCCGCCCGCTGCCTCGCCGGGGCAGCCACGTTCGGTTGAGCTCCGAGTAGACCAGCGGCGGCGGCGGCAGCAGCGGTGCCGGAGGCGCAGAGGGCGGCGCAGGCGGAGCCGGGCGGGCGGGCGAGCGAGCCAGCGGGCAAGCCGGGCCGGCGGGCGAGCGGCGGCGGCGGCGGCGGCACCGGCACCTCAGGCCGAGCCGGCGCGGGAGGAGTTCCAGGGCGATGGGGCCGCGGCCGGGGCTGACGCTTTGACAGCTGGAAAGAGCGCGGAGCCAGCAGCGCCTGGGGGGGCGGGAGGGGAGCGCGGCGAGGAGAGCGCGGGCGAGCGAGCGGGCGAGCGAGCGAGCGGGCGCCGGGGAGGGGGCCGGGAGCGAGGGGCAGCTCGGGAGCAGCCGGAGCGGTAGCGGCGGCGGCGGCGGCGGCGGCGAGGCTCGGCGCCCTCTTCTCTGCAAACCATGTTTGCCAAAGGCAAAGGCTCGGCGGTGCCCTCGGACGGGCAGGCTCGGGAAAAGTAAGCCCTGGGTTCCAAGTGGCCGCCGGGCTGCGGGCGGGCTGCGGGCGGGCGGTGGGAAGCAGGTGGGCGGCGGGGGCGCTGCGCCCCGGGCCCCGGCGCCGCCTGCCTGGCCCCGGCCCCGAGGCCGCGGCGGGCGGCGTGGGAGGGAGAGCCCATTGTTGGGAGCCGGCTGAGGTGGGGGCGTCGGGGAAGGGGCGGCGGGAGGCGCCGCCGGGGGAGGGGGCGCTCGGTGGCCGCGGGGCGTGCCGCGGGCCTGGGGGTGGTGGGCGAGGTCCCACGAGCGAGCGAGCCGGGGCGCCCCGGCCGCCCCACTCCGGGCGCGCGCCGCGGCCGCCGCACTTTGCCCACCGGGCGCGGGCAGGGGGCGCGTGGCTCCGCAGCCCCGGAGGCTCCTTTTGTCCGCCCGCCCGCGGCGTGAGGAGTGCGCACCGGGGGCTTTGTTCGGCCGGGAGCGCTCTCCCTGCCCTGCCCTCCCCTCGGCCTCGCCGCCGCTGCTCCCGTGCCCTCCCGGGCGCCGGGCTGGGCAGGGACCGACGGCGGCGCCGCTTCGGCCCTCGGCTCGGGGGACAGTTGTCTTGCGGGGGGAGGGAGTGAGGGTGGCGCTTCGCTGCCCGCCCTGGAGCTCCCCAAGCGCCCTGGAGTCCGGCCCCGAGCCCCCGGACCCTCGGCGCTGGGCAGAGGGTCCCCAGGAGTGTGTATCGTGAACATGGGAGGGAAGCGGTGGGATCGGGTGGTTTTCCGAGTTTGCGAGACTTCAGTGGGGTTTGGCCCCCGACGCCACTTGGAAGTTCAAGTTTGGTTGGGGGCTCCTCTCCAGGTCCCCTCGGTGTGAGGTCAGGCGTCCCCGGACACCCAGCCCCCTAACGGCTTCCTCCCGGGGGCTCCAGGCAAGGGCCAAGCTGGCCGCTCACCTCTCCGGTCGGGGCCACAATGGGACCGCGGAGGCAGGGCTGGAAGCCGACTGGCAAGTCCGGGAGCCGCTGCCCCGTGCGACCTGACACCTTCCCCTCTGTCTCTGCCCCCTTCCCCCCTCTCCAGGTTAGCTTTATACGTCTACGAATATTTACTGCACGTAGGAGCACAGAAGTCCGCACAGACCTTCTTGTCAGAGGTGAGTGCAACTCCCGCCCCCCTCCCCCGCCATCCAATTTCTAGACACCCCTTCCTCCCCACCGTTCTTAGAGCCTTTGTTTTCAGGAGCAGCCACTGTGGCCACCATTTTGAATTTTTATCACCTTTTGGCATTTATTGTTAGTTGGTCTTCACAGCCTTTTGGCTCCAGGAAGCCCCCCTCCCTCCTCCTTCCCCCCCACGCACCCCTTCCCTCTGCTCCTCTAAGCTGCCTCTGCTCTCTCCTTTCTAGATTCGATGGGAAAAAAACATCACGTTGGGCGAACCACCTGGGTTTTTGCATTCGTGGTGGTGGTAAGTTTTGTGTGATAGTTTTGCGTGTGTGTTTGTTTTGTCTGAGTCTCTGGTCCGAGGGAACAAAGACGGGAGCTTACAGGAGCAGACCCCACCAAGCCTTCCCCTCCGCCTTGCACAGAGCAGGGCACTCAGACCTGGCCCCGTGAGCAGGGCAGAGGAGGCTGGTGCCTAAAGTTTTTGCCTCCTCTCTCCCCTGCTGTGGAGAGCCCACTAAATCATGCCTGGTGTTTGGAGAGAAACTCCTTACTTTTCTATCTCACTCCCGGCCGCTAGGCAGGCTCGAAAAAAAAAAAAAACCTTGAAGGATTTTTGTCAATTCTGCATGCTGCTTTAATTAGAGGGAGTGGGGGTGGGGTGGGGTGGAGGGGGATACCAGGTCTGTTTTACAACTGGCCTATCCTTTCTTTTACTATGAACTCAAAACCGAGAGAGAGAGAGAGAGAGAGAGAGAGAGAGAGAGAGAGAGAGAGAGAGAGAGAAGGAGGGAGAGAGTATTGCAGCCTTTCCAGGCACCCTGAGAAAAAAGCAAGAAGGGGCTGCAACTTCCTTTAAAGATACTGATTCAGACTGACTGGACCTTCCTCTCCTCTGTGGGCTGCCCCCCTCCCGGCATCCCTAAAACCACAAAGTTTCATTTTACCGAAAACCTTAACTTGTGGTGGCTGTTGACCTCCCAGAGCACCCTTAGGGGGTGGTGAGGGGCTCTCTTTCCTCTCTTTTCTCCGCCGCTGCTGCCCCTGGGTCCTCTGGGGTGGGACCACCTCAGTCCGAGCTTGGTTTGCCTGCAGGCCGCAGGGCGGCTTCAGGTCAGGGGAGCCCACCAGGAGCCGGTGCTGTGTAGGGAGACCTGGACGTGTTGTGTGACTGATGGGTGCGGGGTCTTTGACATCCTCTTGAAGAGGAAAAGAGAGCGGAGTGGCTTTGATATTTTGGCGGAGGTCTCCAGAATGGAGTGTCATGTCTTGGGATCTTAGCACGTTTACCTGACCACCAGCTCGGGTTACGGCTCCAGGTCCCTTTGAAATGCAGGCGGGTGAAGTGTCTGTTCTGCCCCGCGCAGGGAAAAGGAGTTTTTAGTCACTTCAGCCAACCTGGGAACTGCCTCCCAGTGTTGGAGACATTGGGTGTGGCAGGAGGATTCGACCTGTCGGAGTGGGCGACGGGTTCTCTGGGGTTGTGTTTGGAGAGAGAGGAGTGCGGATTGGTGTGACAGGTCTGACCATCAGAAACCGAGGCTGCAGAATCGTAGGTCTGTGAGTGCAAGTTCCTTCGAAGGGGCTGGGGAGTTGGTACTGTTAGGAATCTTCGGTGTGTGGAGGAGTTGATCAAACACGTGCAGCTTTAGAGGACAGAAAGGAGTGTTCTTGGGGCCCCCTCTGCAGCTGGTAGAAGTCCCAGATTTTCATCTTCCTGAAACGCCTCCAGCCTTGTCTGGTTCTGGGCTCTGGTCGTGGTCTTGTTAGAAAGTGCCTTGTGATGTGACATGGAGCAAGTGACCATGGCCTTTGGGGTGGCAGGAGTGGTGGAGCTGACTGACCCAGAGAGGGCCATGCTGTGCTTTTCATGCACCTTGAGAGAGACGCCCGTCTGATGGCTGGCAGAGCTGCGGCTGAGATGGCTTCTCCTCTGCTGGCTGTTGGCAGCAGGGGCAGGTGCACTGTAGCAGGAATCACTCCTGCTCTGGTGCCCCTGGTACCCTTCCGTCAGCGTCCATCCCGGGGCCTGGGAGAGGGTTTCTAAGGCCTCATGTTAATGCAGTGACCACCCTGTGCTTGCATAGGGTTTTACTGTCGGTAAAGGACTTGTATGTATGCTCTCACTTGATACGAAGTGTCAGAGTGACCTTATAAATCGTGGAGGGGGATGAGGCAGGGATAGCTACCATCCCACCTCCTCCAGATCCCTTCTTTGCTGGACCGGTGGGTAGGTGCCTCTTTGAGGAGGGCGCTCTATTTCAATATGAAAGGACAAGATACGTGGTTGACCTTTGGCTAGCTGATACTTGTTCTTTGGTTGGATGGGGTGGGGTGGTTCTTGCATAAGAATAACTTGGGGGAGGGGCCGTTTGGAGGAGGGGCCTGGCTGGGAGTGGGGGGTAAGGTCCAGAAGAGTGGGGGGTATGGGATCGTGGAATAAAAAACCTGTAAGTTTCCTTTATTGGCAGAGCCACCCAGTTGGCTGTGCTTATGAGTCATAGTCCTGACTTTGGCAATTTAACCTTTTGACTGAAGGCAACCATTTGGGGTTCGGGGGTGCTACAAAAGGAGCACAGATGAAATGCCTGCCTGGGCAGCCATGGGTGGGCAGCACTAACCTGCCTGAGCTTCAGTGCCCCCCTGTATAACGTGGGGATACATCTCCTGCCTTAAGCAGTGTGGTAGTCACAAGCAGAGCCTTACGTGTAAGGCATTTAGCACACAGTAGGTAGGCGCCTGATACATAAGAACTATTACTCTTGTTCCAAGTAGCTGGCTTGCTGCAGGAGGTTAGGTCCATTTTGTTTTCTAGGCCAGCTTTGCCCATCGAAGGCTGGAAAAGGGGGAGGGGGGATTGAGCCCTGGGAGACGGGGGGCCGTTCACACTGAGCATTGTGCACTTGCCGTTGTGCACAGGAGTCATAAGTAGTAACCTGATCCTATTTTATTTTTCAACTTGCAGCGTGTTTTGGGACCTTTACTGTGCAGCTCCCGAGAGGCGAGACACTTGTGAACACTCAAGTGAAGCAAAAGCCTTTCATGATTACGTGAGTAGCAAAATTTTAATCCCGGCAATAATTACAGGGTTGGATAGCTCTGACTTCTTTGGGACCAGAAGCGAGCACACAGCCCATTGGCAGTGGGTTTTGTTTTCTCCTCGCCTTTCTTCCCTGCCCACCTCCTTGCTGCCCCCGTCTTGTACCCCCTCCTCCAGCACCGTTCTGACTTCTTGGTGAATGGTATTTCATAATGTTGTCATTATGCAAACGCGTGTGTAGATACCTATCTGCGGAATTACACGGCGCTGAGCAGGGCTCAGCCATGTGCGGTTTATGTTCAGAGTGGACAGTTAGCTGGGAGGGGACTGCGTTTGGGGTTGGTTTAAGAAAAAAAAAAAAAAATGACAGCCAAAAAGGAAAAAAAAAAGAAAAAGCAAATAGGAAATGTGTGTTTTGGAGCAGAAGGGGCGTTGAGTGAGAATTTGGTGAAATGGACTTTTGCATTACCCTCTGGGAAGTGATCTTTCCAGTTATGTTTTGGGTGTTTGTTTTATGTTTGGTTTGGTGGGGGGGCTCATGTTGTGTCTACTGAGGTGAAGGATACGTTGAAGTCCTTGGTTCAAAATATTCTTATAAGCATGTTTAATGCCAGCACATTGTAATGCTTTCTGTTCTGTCATTCACCCTCTCCCTGGATGAGTTCCTTGAAATGTATGAAATGCTTATAGGAGAGACCCCTGCCCCATGTCCATCTTACGTGGCAGTCTCCCTCAAAAAAAACAAAACAAAACAAAACAAAACTACTCCAAACCTGGGTTGGCGTTGGACTCTCTGATCCGATGAAACGGGTTAGGATCTTCTGGGGGGAGTTGGCAGTGTCTGGAGGTCTTCCCAGCCTTTTAGTCTGCTTCCATTGGCCTCGCACGCATGCCCCGAAGAGGCGGTCTGTTTTTGTCTTACGCCTCTGCACGACGTGGAAAGGAATAGTGCCCTCACTCTGGGGCACGGAAGCTGGTTTTCTGACCATCATCCGGGGCCCACCCCCGTGGCCGGGCCGTTGTGTCCCCTGCATGCAGAGTTTGAAACTGGCCTAAGAGGCCAGAACCCATCAGGCGGAGTTTCACAAGTGGTCCAATCCCATTACCGTGGATATCTTTATGGTGAAAATTTCCCCTGTAACACGAGGAGTTAGAGGCTCAGCTGGAGGCGGCCTGGATTTGAGAATATTCAGTGTGATGACATTCTGCCGTGACTGAAAAGTTAATGCCCTCGGAGTGCGGAGGGCCGAGGAAAATCACCAGTTCCCGTGCCCTCTCCAGGGCGAACGGTACTTAGGGCCGAGTCAACTTCCAGTAGTGAAAGGTGAGGTGACTCGTTCCCTTGTGATGTGGTTCTGGGAACATCCAGGAGCTGGAGGCTGGAGGAGGAGGAGGCTGAGAGGTGTATTAGTCATAGAAAAAAATAGTTGGTGAATTTGACCTTTCTACCTAGTAAAAGGCTTGTGCTTTAAACAAAAAGCTATGGACAGCCAGTTCCTGTGTGGCCAGCCTTCTACGGCTATGCAAATGGTTTTATTTTAGAGTGGGTGGGATGGGTAGGTGTGCCTGTTTCAAGCCAGTCTCTCAGTGTAGGTGTCTGTGCTTGCTGCCTTTTGAAGCTGCCTTGCAGAGAGGCTAGTGATTTCTAACTGCGTTTAGCTCTCTCGTGAGTAACGTGAGACCCTCTTTGGCAGTTTGTGGTTCCGCCTGCCACCTTGACACAGCGTGGCGGTTGGGAAACCTGCATGGGTTTGCGTTCAGTCATTTGTTAAGAAACGGCAGCAGAATTGTGGTCGTGATTTCTGAAGTTGGCGCGGGCATATAGAAGATGCTTTCGAGAGACGAGGCCTGGGATTCGCAGATTTTAGGGTCCAAACCCCTTTTCCTGGATTGGAATCCACCTGCTGCTGCTCTGTGGCCCAAGAGAGAGTCAGATTGAGTGGGAGGAGGGATGGAGTGATGAACGGGAACAGGGGAGGAATGTCTCTTTGGTGAAGGAGTTGGGGAGGTAGCCTTGAGTTGCTGGGCAGATGAAGAAGCAACTGGTAAGTTAAGAACTAGTATTTAAGAAAATCAAGAAAAGGAATGCTTATCCTCAAATCTTCATGTGTTCTCTGCATTCCCATGTTGTTGCTAGAATTATTATTATTATTAACATATTCTCTTTTCTGGACCCTTGTCTGGAATGTATGCTTCTCTTACACATGCACATCCCGTCCATCTTTTATGTTCTCTGTCGTGGAGGGTTTTCAGGATAGTTTCTTGTACACTCTGATCACTCCTTCATCTCAGTGTCTATAAAAACCACCTATACAGAGCCTTTGTTAGCTTTCCCTGTACTGGGAGAGAAGGCATGCTAACTCCATTTTGCAGGTGGAGAAACCGAGGCACAGGGAGGTTAATTCACAGCTGGTAGGCGGTAGGATTAGGATCTAAGCACAGGTCATCCCTGACTCCAGAATTGGTTCTCCTACCCGCGCAGAAGCTCGGCCTCACAGGTCCATGGCAACACCTGTTCTGACTGTCTTCTCATTCAGGGCTGTCTTTCCAACCACAGCTTGTTCATCTTTTCCATGCCAGAGACCATTCATCCGCAGCTATTCATCTCTGTAGCTCACAAGCCCTTGTACATAGGAGGCACTCATGCTAATTAAATGAAGGAGTAAGGGACTACATAGGAAACATAGGTAATGTGGGGTCCGTAAGTAACCTGGTCTGGAACAGCCCATGGAATGCTGGAGGGGTGTTCTTTCGGTGACTCCATTTTTTTTGCTGGGTAATCTTGAGCCAGGTCATGTAATGTGGGTTAAGGCGTTACCTTAAAAGTCTTGATAGAAGATGAAGTGCAGCATAAGTAAGAGTGCAGTAACTGGCCTTTCCTCTTCAGCCAAGGAGGTTCAGAGATGCTCACGGTTTGTGGGGGAGTCGGTGTGGCCCAGGTACCAGGTTGGGGCCTTGGTGGGTAGTAAGCAGTAAGTGGGCAGGGGTGAGGAGTGCGTGCCTGATTCCCACAGAGCTGTCCGTCGGAAGGCCCCGGTCTCAGCCCTCGGACGGAAGTAGGTGGTTTTGTGTTCTGGCAGGTTGCTGATGGATCCGGGTGATCTCAAAGGCTCCTGTCAGGCCAAGGCCAGGCGATCGGGCCTGGAACGAGCCGGATGACTCAGCGGGGAGGGGGTTTAAATTTTCTTTGAATTGGTGAGTTTTCATTTGAGTCACAGTCTATTTTCTCCCACACATCTGGCCACTTCAGGTTGCTTGGCTCATTGTTCCTAAGCCCGCGTGCCCTGATGCTGACCACAGATGACGTGGACCATCGGGGGACGTGGAGCCCCGAGTGGACTTGACTGAGACATGGATTTGCCTGTAGTCAGAAGAGCCCTGAGGCCATAGAGGAGGCCCCGGGCCCCTGCCCATGGTTTCCTGGCTGTCTCCCTCTGGCTGAAGCAGCGGCTCTGAGCGTGTGGGTGAAAGCCTGTGTGGTCCCTTTGGGCTTTCTTAGGCTTTGGTCTGGGCTCTGGCCTCGATGGCATTGACGCTCCCAGTCTCTCACGGTGGGCCCAGGGGGGGTCCTGGCGACCTCCTTCATGGGATCGGTGGGGTTGGTGGAAGTGTCTTTGGTGTCTCCTCAACCACCAGCAGCCCTTCCCCTTCTTGTGGCAGCTAATTTTGTATTTTCCTCTTGGAGGCCAGAAGTGAGTGGCGCAGATTAGTCCCTGAAGGGGAAGGCGCCAACAAGCAGTGATGGGCTCGTGCACAGCTCCTGCTGCTGTCCTTCTCATAGTGCTTTTTCAATATGTAGTTGTGGTTTGGCCTCACCGCTGCCTGTTGGTCAGGTTTTATTAAGGTCTCGCCACAGGCAATGCAGCCATTTTACAGATGAAGAAACTGAGACTTGGGGGTTTAGATGTTTTGTCGAAGGGCATGTAGCCAGGCAGTGGAGGGAAGAGGCTTGCTTTGGACTCAGAGAGTGCCCATACACGTTCACTGAAGAACTGAATTCAGCGGAGAATTAAACTCAAGTTCCTGAGGGGTGGTGAGCTGCAGAGTCCCTGCAGAGGTGGGACCCGCGCCCTGGGGAAGGAGTTGGTTATGGTGCGCAGGCTCTTTTGGCTGGGAGATGTGGTAAAAGCGATGGCCTTTCCTTCCAGATAATGCATGCTTCTCCACAAAGGAGCCTCTTTGTACATGACTTCAGGAGCTTCACGGGCTGCTGCCCCAAATTCCAAACCCCCCTGTGGTCCCCAGTGAGGAACTTGGGTGTGTGTAGTGGACACGGAGTCCCATGACCTTGGCTGGTCTTGCGCCTTAGTCTCTCTACTCTGAAGACCTCTGTCACCGGGAGCCCCTGAGTCAGCCTCTCTCCATGGACTGGCTCCCTTACCGCTGTGCTCCCGCCCAGCTGTTCCCCCTGTAACCCCCCACCCTCGGCTGTGACCCCGCCTCTCCCGGCGGGTTGGTTAAGTGTCCTGGGCGTGCATGGGAGTGGAGGTATTTGTGGCTCCGTGGCAGGGGTCCAGCGTCCTTGGTGGGTTTGAAATAGCAAAGTGATATTTGAGAGGGCTCTCCTTGGATGTGCTGAGCTGAGGTTCCTGCCAGGCAGGGAGCGTCCACGCCTGCCAGGGCCTTGGGGAGCCGGGGCACGCGAGGGTGGCCAGGGGCAGCGATGGAAGGAGAAGGCTGCAGCTGGGGGAGATTCCCCCCCCCCCCCCCCCCGTGATAAGCCAGGGTAGCTATCGGCCCAGAGGTCCTGACAAGTTCACGGTGTTGCCTTTGGCTCTGACCCTTGGCACTCTTGTGTGGCAGGTTATGAAAGCAGAACGCGCACAGTCGTTTCTTTCCCCGCTCCCTCTGGAGCGTACACTTTGCCTTGCATCCTTCCTTCGGGCTCCCCACCCTCCCAACCCCCACCCCATTTGCTGCGAGTCCTCTTCACCCCCAGAGGCTGCCAGACTCCTCCATCGGTAGCTAATTAAACACCAAATGAGTAACTGGAATTGCGTTTTGCCAGAACCCAGGCAAGGCAGCCTCTTTAATGGGTTTCAAGTGGCAGCAAGACCCCAAATTGCAAATCTTTGCCCTTTTATTTCAAGGCAGGAGTGGTGCGGGGGGAGCGGCGGGGACCCAAACAAAGTTTTTGGCAGTGGTCACTTCATCTGAACTCCAAGACCAGCCGTGCGCACCAGCCTTTGCATAATGCCATCTTTGTTAGCTAAGCATTTGCAAACTTGAACCGAGAGCCAGCTCTGTGCCAGCCCCTGCTCGGAGGGAGCCGGGAGACACCCGGCTCTCCCTGCAGCGTCCCTTCGGCTGTCTTAACTTTCCAAGGGAAGCTGGTCTCTAATGGGGACACAGCCGCCTTCCCCCCTCTCCTCGACTTTCCCACCTCTGTGTGTGATTGTGTGTGTGTGTGTGTGTGTGTGTGTGAGTGTGTGTGAGTGTGTGTGTGTGTGTGTGTGAGAGTGTGTGTGAGTGTGTGTGTGTGTGTGTGAGTGTGTGTGTGTGTGAGTGTGTGTGTGTGTGTGTGAGAGTGTGTGTGTGTGTGTGAGAGTATGTGTTTGTGTGAGAGTGTGTGAGTGTGTGTGTGTGAGTGTGTGTGTGTGAGTGTGTGTGAGAGTGTGTGTGTGTGTGTGTGAGAGAGAGAGTATGTGTTTGTGTGAGAGTGTGTGAGTGTGTGTGTGTGAGTGTGTGTGTGAGTGTGTGTGTGTATGCTTAAGTCTTAAGAGGGCGAAGTGGAAGGGAGGTGTGTGTGTTGGAGAGCCTGCCTGTCAGCCAAGATAACAGAAATGTTACACTATCTGTAGCCTATGTTATAGTATCTGGGGTTTAGAGTATTTAGAAAAATTAATCTTTTTTAGTTTGGTAACAATTCTGACCATGGCACAAGTACCTAGACGATTCGCATAAACTCCTTTAATACATGTTGCCGGGAGCTTAACAGCAGACGGACAGTAATGACTGTTTGTTTTTGATTCGCCACGGTAATGGGGTTTTCGGTAGCCTTGGTGAGATGAGTGTTAGGAATGTTTCTCTCCGTGCTTTGCTTTTATTTTTCCTGAGCCTTGAATCCTCTGGATTTGAAGGGTTTGGGCTCTGACTGGCAGCTGGGATGCACACCTGAGCTCCAGTTCTCCCTCTCGTTTCCTGGCAGGGCAGACTTTCAAACACTCAGTTTTCCCATCTGTAGAATGGGAGAATGGTGATTCCTTTACTATGGTGGTTGCCGTGAGAGTAAAGTAGAGATATATATATGATAGTTGTTTCTCTGTGGCTAGTACTCTGTGGCTAGTTCCCTTTCTCTTTACAGCCTTAAAGCTTTCCCTCTCCCCCCAAATTTTAATATCGTGGAATATTTTCTGGGAGAGCAAGTTGACCATAGGGAACTGGATACTTGAATTTCTCAGTGATGCTCTCCGATGCCCGGGTTCCCCTGACATCTCATGGAGTCCTCCTTCCATCCCAACTGTCTTGTCTCACCTCCACACCCTGCACGGGGCAGAGCGGGCTGGTGCCACAGGCGGGTACTGATAAGTGCTCCCCCGAGGTGTCTGCACGCCTTATCAGTGTTGGTCAGAGGGGTCCTGTCCCACTCCCACGTGGAGCTGCCACAGAGCTGAATGGTGAGACCCAGAGAGCTACAACTTGGCCTCAGCAGAAATCTGAATTAAAATTGCTGCTTCGTACCACTTGTTAGCCACGGGGTCGGGGCAGAGGTGGGGGGCCTTCACTTCTTGAGGTCCATCCTCTCGACTGTGAAGCAGGCGCACAGGGTGTCCTTGCTCAGCCCACGTGGGAGTTGCTGGGAGGAAGGCACGGGAAGTTGCTGTGTGTGAAGTGCTATGTCTGTGTTAATGGGGATGAACGGGTTCGAAGCCCCGGAGTTGGGGTCTTGCCATTGTCCTCTTTGTGTGAATGCTGCCCTGGCCGGCCGTGGGCCTCCCCGACTTTCTGATTGAGTGCGGAGTCCCGAAGAAGGGCTAAAGGGGAAGGTGGGCTTGAGAAAGGTGCTGGTCCTGGGTGCGTTGGTTACTTGCTCTTTCCACTTCCTAGGGTGAGCGTTAGGCCTTGGTCAGCTGGCCCCCAGACAAGGAGCAGAAGACACCGCCGAATTTCAGGGTGTTGATTTAGTTCCATCGTTGAGTGTCTGCTCTGCTCTCTGTCCAGTTGAAGAGACAGATGCAGCTCAGGATGTGATAAGTGCTTAAAAACACTTGTGCAGAACGATCTTGTTCTTTGGAGGGATGGATGCAGAGAGTCAGGACAGGTCACAGGAGTCGGTAAACAGTCCCGCCCTGGGAAATAAATTCAGTGCAGGTGATGGAACCAGAGGCCACCTAGTCATCTTACAAGTAGGCAAACTGAGGCGCAGAGAGGAAAGACCAGGTCACCAGTAGGATTCAAACCTGCAAACCCGATCAGGGTCCAGGACTCTTTCCTTTTGCCCTGTGCTGCCTTGCTGCACTGACCAGCTGTGCCAAGTGGGTACCTTAATTAACCTTTCTGTGCCTCAGTTTCCTTAAGCCAAATGGGATTAAAGTATACCTGCCTCATAAGGTTGTCACGAGGATTAAATGAGTTTATGCACGTGGGCGTACATACACACTACATGTAGCACCGGACACAGTGTAAGTGCTAAATAAAAGTGCTATCATTCTTAGTATCTCACTTGTGTGAATCCTGACTCTGATGGCCAAAAAGGGGCCGGAGCAGGGGTTTCGGGGTTGAAGTGTGAGACATGAACCACCATGGGCTTGCTCACAAGTTGGTTAGCTCTCTGGTTCCCGGGGTTTGCGTCCACCTTCTTCAAGTGCACTCGTGCTCATGAGGCGGAGAGGAGACCACGTGTGCGTGCTCCTGGCCAGCGCCTGGCCCGTGCTGTTCAGTCCATCCCGCTTTCTCCTCTCCCAGCCTCTTGCTCTAGGAGTTTGGAACGGTGCCCAGCCCCCTCCGGCCCTTCCCTTTGTCCCTACTTGGTACTGCACCACCTTGCGGGCAATGCTGCGTCCACCAGGCCCGCCGGGGACACCCCCTTTCCCCCGCCACCCCCAAGAACTTTGTGTCTTCCTTACTCACTTGCTACTTGCTGCCCGGAAGGAGAGTGATTTGGGGTCCAGGTTGTATCTCTTCCCTTCCTCCTTCTAGATGGGAAGTTCTGAGGACAGGAGCCCTTACCTTCATCCCTGTCTGTCTCCCCCGTTCCTGGGGCCTCTTGCAGAGTCTTGAATAGGTTGGGGAGCTACACTCTGGGCCTTGAGGAATGAGAAGGGTTTGATCCCTGCCCAGGGATCAGGCGTGTTAAATAGCGCATTTTAATTGAGATGGACGAGCGGCTCATGATAACTTACTGTTTTGCAAACTGAGTTGTGACCCATTAGAGCCTTGTGAAATCAACTCAGTGGGTCAGATGGGCAATTTACAGAAAATGAAACAACTGTATCACAGAAAGGAAACATAAGTATTAATTTGGGACACTTGTTTTCAGGGACTTATGTGCGCCTGTACACGAACAACGAATGAATGAACAATGAACGTGTGCCCCGGGTTGTGATGTGAAATTTGCCTTATTATGGGTCTCAGCCTAAACTTGGAAAGCCACTGGCCTGGAGAGGCTGAGGTCGAATCTTGGGACCTACAGGTTGGGTGACTGAGGCGGCGTGATGAGTGATTGCTGAGCTCAGTTCCCTGATCTGTAATAAGGGGGCAATCAGCCCCACCTCCGAGGGTTCTTGAGAGGGTTGTCCCCCCATCTTGCTTCCTGAGCGGTGCCTGGGGGCGCTCCGCACCTCAGGCCTCTGGTGTTGGCTCCCGTGCTGCTGGGGCATCGAACACGCGTGGACGGTGCTCGGCAGATGCTCGCCAGATAAGCAGGAGCTCCCACTTGAGTCTGCAGCTTGTCCCTGCTGCTGGCCTTGGGCAGCAACTCCTGCCTGCCTGCCTGCCTGCCTGCCCTTGGGGGAGGGGGTTTTCTGGCCCCTGTGGAGGGTGTTGTCTGAACATCTGCAGGGCTCAGGCTCTGGCCACAGCAAGAATCTCGAGAATAGGTCTCAGAGCCTTCTGTCTGACCGTGGTTGGCCCGGCCTCCCAAACCCCCTCTCCCCTCTAGGTGACAGCTGTTTGCGTAGCTCCCAGGCAGGCTTTGTATCTCCTGCTCTCTGTGTGTTTGGGTGAAGCGCCTGACATTTCCCTTCGGTCTCCCAGTCCTCTGACCTTAAGAGGCACGGCTACTCCCTGCGGCCTCCGTCTGAGGTTTGCTTCTGATCCTTCTCTCCCCGTCACAAAGGGCTGTTTGAGAGAGCAGGCTCCGGGCGGCAGACCTCCCCCGCGCCCGGGGTGTTCGAGGCAGCCCTGCCAGCCCTCTGGGGATGGACGGAGTGTGGCTTTGCAGGCTGGCCTGTGGACCAGCGGCCTGTTGCTGGGCCATGAGCCCTGCCTGCTCGCTGTGTGTGCTGGTCAGCGATGGGGACGAAAGCTGGGTCATGGACAGTGCACAGGATTTGGACTTGCAGACGGCCGTGGGTAAGTCATTTGGCCTCTCGGAGTCTTTGTTTGTCTGCGATAATGAAAATACGTAAAATAAAGCCCGACTTTGTTTGCCTCAAGCTTTTTTTTTTTTTTTTTAAGTTGGGTGAGAGCAGTTGAAAGTCGTTGGTCCCCATTTGAGAAGGCTGCTTTAAATGCAAACAGGCCATCCGCTCGTAGAAACGTGCATGAAAAAGGAGCCTGCCTATTTGTAGACGGGGAAACTGAGGCCTGGAGTCAGGTGGTAACATAGCACGTCTGTGGCCAGATGGGCCCTCGGTTCCCCGGGCAGCCACTGACGTCAGCAAACCTCCACTTAAGAGGCTGGCGCCCGTGTCTGTGTCGGTGCCATCCGTTTGGAATCTTGCAGCTTTCTTTGGGAGATGCCCCGGGCTTCCCGTGGCTTTGGCCGCCCGGCCTGTGCCGAGGGGGCAGGCGGCCCAGTGGGCAGGCCCGGTGTCGGGCGTGTGCACACTGCCCTTCTTTTCTTGCTGTCTTTTAGAAGGCTTCCAGTAGAAAATGTTATCCTCTCTCTGGAGGCCCTGGCTCTTGGCAGCGCCGCCCGCCAGATCCCGCTCGGCCAGCCCACTTGTGTTACATGAGGCCGCGCCTGGCCCGCGGCTGCGGATCTCCGGGCCGGCGAGCCGCTTCAAAAAGGGGATTTTACAGCATGACAGGGAATTTCAGCCACCGCGTTATCTCCGAATTGGCCAATTGATGGTTTCAGCAGAGCCTTTCAGCATCGGGGAAGTCAATACAATTTGAGTTAGTTGTGATGGCTGCCACTTTAAATACCTCAGTGAGTTTCTGTCAGCGGGCGAATGCGTGGAATAGGGAATTGCAGAAAACCTGATCACCAGAGCGCTCCAGTCGATTCTGACCCCGAGCTACAGAAAATGAACTTAAGCCGAGCTGACTGTCGCCACGTACTTTCTCTGGCATTATTTTGCTAGCAGCACCTTTGTCAAAGCAACTTGAAGAGATGAGACTTCGCTGTGTTTGAGTCTGGCCCCCGAGGTTAGGGAGCGATGGTCTTCCATGGGGTGTTGAGCCTTTGGAGTCGGGGTGGTGGTTTCTCGCTGAGGGATAAATGACTAACCTACGGTGTTGTGGCTTACTGGACCCTTTATTTAATTAAGGAAACGGTGGTTTGTGGAGCATTTGCTGTGTGCTGAGACCTTTGAAAGTGTTCGTATTCCCTTCTTACCCTATTGGGGCGGTGTCGTGGACAGGGTTTTCTTCCCATTTCACGGAGGAAGCACTGATAACAACAGCAAGCAATTACTGAGTGCCACCTGTATGCCAGGCACTGTTCCAAGTGCTTTAGGTTTTATCTCAGGTCATACTCAAAACAGCCCTGTGGGTTAAGTCCCATTTTTCTGTTTTGCAGTGAAGGAAACTGAGGCACTGGAGGGATTCAGCTCTTCACTACCAATCACGTTGCCTCCCTAAGAATCAATACCAGATTTAACATCTTTGCTCCCTAATTAACTGATGACCCACTGCCCAGCCTGGGGTGGTTTGGGACCGGGACGAGGAGGATTAGGGTGGGAAGCGAGTCCTGAGGGGGACGGGCAAGCCCATGCCCTGCCTGTGGGTCGTATGGTACCTGCCTGGTGCCTCTCCGCGGGCAGGAGGACTGGGCTGGTTCTCTGTGACCTCACCCAGGAGGAAGACATCAGGCTTTGGGCCCCGTACACCTTAAAGGAGAGTTCGCCCATTCCTTCACTCCCGAGGCCTTCTTACATTAACCCCCTCCCACCCACATTGAGTCACCATTCATTTTGATGAAATAGGTACAACAAGAACTAGAGCTGCTTATTAGCTCAGGGGAACCAATGTGAGCACACCAGCTTGGTGGAATTCTAGTTCAGGAAAATTGGGAATTGGGATTCCAATTCAGTTGAGGCAGACCTGATTCTTGCTGAGCTCAGAAAAATATCAGCAATTCTCCAGGGTCCCTAAAAGTTTCAGGAGACCCGAGTCCATAGGCTGGGGACCTCTGGCTCAGTGCCGTGCTTCTAGCAGTGTGTGTGTAGGGAGGTCCTTTTGGCTCTGTTCTGGGAGGGCCAGGGGTGGGCTCCGTGGAGGGAAGTCCCTCATGATTTCCTGTGGGGGTTGGAGGGTTGGAGGGTTGGAGGGCAGAGTTCCCACACGGTCACCCACTGCAGAGCAGGCAGTGCAGGCAATGCTCTTAGATGCAGGATGGGTGGCCCAGGGGCGTGAGGGCTGAGTAGAGGATGCTCCGAGTCCCCATCCCTACAGACTTGCAAAGGCACACGTGCTCACTACCCATCTTTCTCAGCCAAACTTCCCCGCTCACTGGCTGTGTGACCTTTTTACCGGCCATTGTCTTCCTTCTGGGCCTCAGTTTCCAAATGTGACACACGGAGACAGTGAGGGATACAGACGAGATTTCTGAAACAGAAGTGACGAGCATTTATTGCACATTTGCCTGGGGGGGCTGTGTGTGCGCATGCACTTAACTACACCCCCCCCCCCCCCACACACACACACACACACAGGGCAGAGCCTGCTTTTGACCCCGTTCTTTTGGATGACTTTGGGAGATGGGGGCTTTAGGGGGGAGATGCACCTCGTAAGTATTGCATCATTTTAGTAGAAATCTATAAACCTGTGTCTAAAAAAAAAAAAAAAAAAAAAAAAAAAAAGATGTGACAGTTTGCCTCCTAGTGAGATGAATGCAGATAAACTTATTTTGACTGTTAACTTATTTTGTTGCTTAAAAGCCAGTGACATGTAGCATTGAATTTGTTTTCCTTCACAATGTTTAAGTGTTTGCCACTTCCCGAGTGACGTGTGTGAATTTGGGCATTGCCTGCACTTTGGGATTGGAGGCCGCCGTGTGCACACAGGGATTTTGCCTTGAGAGGGAGCTGAGGGAGGTTCGTGTGGCGCGGGCCGCTGCCGAGAAGCGGCTGGAGAGCCGCGCGCGCACCTGTGTGTGAGTTGCTCTGAAGTTGGGGTCACAGTGGAGAGCTGATCGCAGGAGTCTTTGTGACTGGAAGCCTAAATATTTATTCTGTTCTGTCCCTAATGAAAACAAATTGTCAACAGTTGTTCAGTAACTGACTAAATTAAAATCTGTAATTAGTCAATTAGATTAAAGAGTTGGCACAACCTGATTGTATCATGCTGGTTAGGTTATTAAGAGAAAGGGTGTGATTTTTAATTACTGAATGCTAATTTTGACAGTTTCAAATAGAAACAGACGTGTTTTTTCCCCCCTTTCCCTAATTCTGAATGATTTGGAAAGTAAAGGCACTCAGTGTGCAAATTATGTTGTGTGTTTTTTTTTAAGGAAAATAATCCGAAGGCCCTTCTGTAGAGTCAAGGGGGGGTTTTAGTTAAGAGGCCACACTGGATTTCCAGGAAAGGGTTAGTGGAAACACTCCCTTTTTTGAAGGATGGATGGCCGGGTGTTTGGCAGCTTTGCTTTTGCTATAAAGGCGAAGTTGATTTTAGAGTCATTGAGTTAGAGTTCTTTCTAGGGTCCTCCTCAGTCTGTCGCCTAAGGGGATTTCCTGACCAAAACCTAGTCAGTATGGGCAATAGGAAGACAGACTCAGTGAGGAAATAAACCACTGTGCGTATATATTAAGTGTGGTGGGACCTCAGACACTAGTGCTGGCGAATGACAGTATCCGACTTTTTGTAAAATATGGTCTTGCTCTCTTGGCAATCCAGTGGGAAGGACGGATGGGATTGAATGTTCCTCTGGCCTCTGCTTTAGGGCTGAGCAAAGTGAGGCAGAGCTGGGGCATGGGGAGGGGATGTCTGAGGTTTGGGGTGTTGGGGATGGAGGGATGCCGATAGGCCACAGAAAGAAGGGAATTTCTGTAGGTATAGTGGAGGATGGACAGAGAGGAGAGGGGTGTCTAGCTTGGGAGGAAAATGGGATCAAGAAGTAGGGGCCAGATTGTGGATTGAGAGGTATAGAAAGCCAGGCAGAGAATTGAGGATGAATAGGGCAGGCCCATTTGAATTCCAGCAAGTGCTCTTTCCATTTTGTGTTTCTGCCGGATGCCATGGCGTTGCCTCCCCTGAAAACACAGAACTATGGGTTATCTGTATCCTTGGCACTAGGGATAAGGAAATTTGAGCTGCTTCCAGCCGCTTACCCCGTAAGACAGCCGGGGTCCCCTCATCTGCCAGAAGGCGCCTCCAGTCCCCTCACCCTCTTCCCAGCTCCTGGGGGTTCATGATGGGGTCAGCTCTAAGCTGGAAGACACTGTGCACATGAGTCATTTTGTTTGGAGGGCCTTAGGAGAGGCCCGGGGGCCTCTATGGGGAGGCCATCCAGCCCTCACTTCCCCTTGCCCAGACCCCTGTGGGCAGCAAGAGTTTGAGACTCTTACCTTCAGGCCCTTGGCTGCTGGGCTGTGGGCTCTTGGCACCCCATTGGGCAGCCTCACTGTCTTGGGGGAAAATTGCCCCAAATCTTGTGCCTCCAGGAGCCACTCCCAATGGCTTCGATGGTGTCAAAGCACAGGCTCCTCCTTCTTTTTGCTGGCTGTGTTTTCCAGGGCACTTTTGGGAAGGAGCAGTTAAAATAGCCTCTAGCTTTCAAGACTCAACATTATAATGATGGTGAGCCCTAGTTTTGTGTTTGTTTGTTGTTTGTTTTTAAGGAAGCAGCTTTGCATTTTGTGTCTGGGTTCTAATCCCCTCAGGCCCTGAGTTAGGCCTTTGCTTAATTTCTGTGCCTCAGTGCCCTCACCTGTTAAACGGAGATTGCACTCAACTGGAAGATGCCCAGTAAAGATTTCTGCCTGACTGTGTGATAGGCTTAAAGGTAGCCAGTGTTCCTGGGGAGGGGGGTCTCTGCCTAGGGAGCTATATGGGGGTATGTTCAGGCACATGAGTAACGGAGGAGCAGAATTAAAAGCAGAAAGTATTTGTAAGTGGTAGACTGGTATATATTCTGAATTTGGAATTTCTCTTTTGGACTCAGGATCCACAGCCAAGGTTAAAAACAACAACAACAAACCCATGAGAGGCGGAGGAGGTGGTGGCGGAGGGTGGTGTGTGTGTGTGTGTGTGTGTGTGTGTGTGTCATGGCAAATAGAAGAAAGGAAGTGACAGCACTAGGAGAGAGTTTATTTTAAAAGCTTCCCCACTGATAGATTTGTAGCTCTGGGTAAATAGGGAAGCTTGTAAAACTTGATTCATTTTCTTCCTGATGTCTGTTTTTGGTGGAGAGTCGAGGTGAGGACAGAGCCAGCCACGGGAACCCAGCGCTTTGAGGTTAGAAGTGTTTGTCCCCGGTGCACCCACATACAGGGCCAGAGCAGTCAGTGTTCTCGCCCTGCTCCCTGCCCCCGGAGGACCCTTCCCTTCCTGGGACGGAGGAGGGCCTGTTGCTGGGGTCTCACTTAGGGAAGAGCAAGGACTTAACCACACTCAGGGCGACTTCCTACTTCCTCCCTGGCCTGCGCTGCCCAGAGCAGATCGGGTTTGCTCTTTTCTTTGGTGTAGGAAACAGGTCCTCCCTGACCCTGTCCAGGCCCGCTCTGGAGACGTGGACGGGCAGCTAGGGCGTGTCCTCAACTGGAGGCCCAAGCAGGCTATGCAGGAATTAGAAGCTGCTGCTGTGGGAAACAGCTGCAGAAGTGGATAGGTGGTCAGCAGGGAAAGGTGAGGAGGTGGCGGACTTGGTACATGAGAAAAAATGTTTCAGGGAGCTTTGGAATATTTCTGTTTTGTTTTTCTTTAATTTTTGAATTTTTTTTTTTATTGATTTTGGAGAGGAAGAGAGAGGGAGTGTGAACTCTGAGACTTTGATACCAGCCAATTGCCCGGCTGTAGCTAAGGAAAGAAAGGACCAACCTCCCCACCTCAGGGCTTTTGCACGGCCGCTCTCCTTACTCGGAGCGCTTCCCTTGGTAAAGTCAGGGCCTGATGGATACCAGCTCATGTTTGTGGACTGAAAGAGAGTGACCAGGAAGCGCAGGAGTCTGCCCACCTACCAGGGCCCCTCTGGACATTTGAATGGCTCCCTGAAGTCTTCATGCCCTCAGAGCAAGGCCAAGTTTGGCTGCTTGGCTTGAGCTTTGGCATTGGCATGGCCTTTCTTTTCTTTGTCTTTTTTTTTAATGATAATGGTGCACAATCAGGACACCAGTTCCTTCATTTTATTTATTTATTTAAAATATTTTTATTTCAGAGAGGAAGGCAGAGGGAGAGAGGATAGATACATTAGCGATGAGAGAGAATCATTGATCAGCTGCCTCCAGCACGCCCCGCACTGGGGATCGAGCCCGCAACCAGGGCTTGTGTCCTTGACCGGAATAGAACCCGGGATCCTTCAGTCTGCAGGCTGACGCTCTGTCCACTGAGCCAAACCAGCTAGGGCTGCCTTTCCTTTCTGAAATAGGTCTTTGACTTGCTGATGGAGCTTCCGATGGAAGTGTCCTCGGAGATGTGTGGGAAAATGCTCAGGGTTCAGTTAGCCCAGCCTTTTGCCAACTAACGGGCCTCCCGGGCTGGAAGCCCGGTGACTGCTGTCTTGCCTAGTGTTTGCCTTTTGTAAAGGGGGTTGGGGAGTGGGTGGGCTGGCGTGAGGTCGGGAATCCTGAGTGCCGCACTCAGCTGGCGTCCGAGTGGAGTGTTCACCTAGGATTCCGGGCAGTAGCGCGGGCTAGTTAGATTCCTCTAACTCTCCTGCTTATCTTGGAAAGAATATTTTACAGTCTGACCCCTGTATTTCACGATGGTGGCGATAACCAGCCACAAAAGGCTATAGTTGACCTTTGCATCCCCTGAGAAGACTCCTGTTTGCTTGGCTGAGGGGGATAAACAAGATTCCCGGGGGTTGCTGTGGGTGTTGGTGGCTTCTCATTGTGAGTAGCTCTTATCTGCTCCTCAGGCGGGGAGGGTCCAGACACACCCTGGCCCAGGCGCTTCTTTAGCTCTGAGCTGGCCAGTCCGGCTTTTCCTAGAGCTTGGAATAAATGCTCACTTCCTTTAGACCCCCATTCCCCTGTTCGAATGGGTCCTGATGGGAGAACAGTTTTATCCAGAACCCACCTGGGAGGTCAGAGCAGGTGCTTGTTTATCTCAGATAGTCAGCCCGCCACTCTTCACGCCAGTGGATGCCTCTGAAGGGCGGCTACAGATAGGAGATGGCATAGTCCTTGTCCTCACGGAGCTCAAAGATTCCCCTTTATCTGGGGCTTATGTGTTTTTTGGTGTGTGTGTGTTTTTTTTACAGAGAGGAAGGGAGAGAGACAGAGAGCTAGAAACTTCAATGGGAGAGAAATATCGACCAGCTGCCTCTTGCACACCCCCTACCGGGGATGTGCCCGCAACCAATGTACATGCCCTTGACCGGAATCGAACTTTGGACCTTTCAGTCCCCAGACCAACGCTCTACCACTGAGCCAAACCGGTTTCAGCTGGGGCTTATGTGTTTTAAGATGCTAACTGTGCCTCTTTCCATGGAAGATACGTCCTGTTGGTTCCGATGAGCATGTCCCCCAGGAAGGGGACACATCGTGGTCTCCCCTCAGGGGACGGCTGCGATGGCCAAACCGGTGAGGTCAGTCTCACCGCGGCCAGCCCCGGCCTCCTGGACACCGCGCTCCGGTTCAGTGGTTTTCGGACTGGTTGCTCCAAGTTACCTGAGGATTCACTTCCTTCTCTGTGAAGTGGGGGTGAAGAAGGCCTGGTGGTCCTGGTGTGGGTGTGTGGCTAAGTTTGGAGAAAGCAGTGGCTACGTCCTGAAGCCAGAAAAGTTGGAGCAAAAGTGTTCTTGTCCATCTTGTTCTAGGAAACATTTAAAAAATGTAGTTATTGGGAACATAGATCCATTTTAAAAACTTGGTTATTGGGAACATGGACCCGTAAGAACATAAACTAAAAGGGCGAAGGATATACTGGTTTTTAGGAAGCTTTCAGAAGCCTACGTTCTCTCGGCCTTGAGTTGATTTTTCTAGGCACAAATCACCAGTCTCCCTCCTCGTGGTGGGGGTTGGGCAGTGCAGCCAGGCCCCGGATGCCTCCCGGCCCCCTCAGAGGCACAGGTGCCTGCCACAGCGCCACCCTCTCCGGTGAGTCAGCGCCAGCGAGTTTGTCCTGGAACATCCCTCCCCAGGTGAGGGCTGGGGTCACAGGCTGGGCCGCTCCGGGCCACCGCGTCTCAGGAAGCTGGTGTCGGCCCCCGCCGGAGCTGCCCTGCAGACTTGAGATGCAGCTGGCTTCTCCCCCCTCCCTTTTTTCTTTCTCAGCGTGTGTCACCCCAGCGTTTCCCAGGACAGAGGCCAGCACCGTCGCTGCCCGCCGCGGAGAGACGGCTTCCCACGCAGAGCCGACTGCGGCCTGCTCCTTGGTCTAGTGATCTGGCAGGCCGGCTGCTTGGGGCCCTGTCCAGGGTGTAATCTGGACTCCAGCCTTAGGTGTGGGGGTGAGGAGGAGCCAGAGGGAGGAGGGGCCGCCTTTGTAGGGAAAGGAAGAGGAGGGGAGGGAGAAGATGTGACTTGGCCTGTCCAGGCCACAGAAGGGGGTCACTTCCCTCTGAACAGCAGTGTTCGCTGCTCAGCAGTGTTTGCTTGAGGCAGGGGCCATGGCCACCACCAGCCTGGCCGCCCAGCACAGACTCCTCAGGAGGGAGGAGCCGGGAGCAGCCTTACCAGCCTCTGTGGCTTGATTGGCCCAGTTCCACTTTTCTTCCTCTGGATATATAGGCTCTTGACCACTCCTGAGGCCCCCATGGACCCCACTGAGACACCAGACCGTCTCTCCCGGGGCCCCAACAATGGAGGAAGCCCCAGGACCTGACACACAGTCAAATAAAAGTCTTGCCTTTTTAAAACAGTGCGAGTGAAGGACTTGGCGCAATATGAGCAGTGCTCTTGTGGGGAGGGCAGAGACCATATAGCCCCGTGCTGTGCCTGGCACACCGCAGGTGCCCAGCTACGTGGGTGAAGGAAGTGGTGAACAGAGGATGGGACCCAGGCATGGGCAGGGGCCCGGCCTGGCGGGGGGTGGGGGGGGGAGGGGAGGGTGGGCCGCAGCATGGAGGGGAGGAGCCAAGCTTTTTATGCCAGGAGGGCTGTGACTCCTCCTTCCTCCTGCTGTCCCTGTGGGTGGTGACAGCCAGCCTCTGGGCCTCACCCTTAAATTGCCCCTTTGTCGGCTTGGGCATGGGCCTGGGTGCCAGATTGGCTTTGTTAATGGTAAAATGCCTTTCCCTTACTGAAATCAAAATAAGACGGTTCAGAACCCGCCACGAAGACAGCACTGCGGTCTCCCTGACCGTGGGATGGAGGCCCCACACCGGGAGCCAGACGTTCAAGGTCTTTCTGGCCTGACCTCGCCCACATTTCAGGTTTTGCCATCTTTATTGCAGACCTCGTCCTGCGCCGGGCACTCTCACCTTCAGGGTAGATTAATCATCACAGCCACTGGTGAGGCAGACAGTGGTCTGAAGGGGGAAAAACCCAGAGGCCAGGCAGGTAGGATTTTAGAGAGCATCGGGGGCCCCGTGGGGTGTGTGTTGCTGGTGACAGCCCCTCCCTCCTGCCCCCAGACCCAGCACCTCGCTTCTTACTCCTTTGTGGAAAGTGTCATGTCTGTCACTGGCTGACACTTGGAGGGTTTTTCTTCTCTCCCAATAAATAATTCTTTGTCTGTCTTCAGGGTGGCAGATTGGGTTAGAGAGAGGCAGCCAATCAAACAAGTGGGCTGAGGAGGGGGGCCTGGACAGGCTGGAGGGAGAGGGGGGCGGTGAGGCGAACCAATGTGCAGAGGTGCCGCTGAGGTGGCAGGGGTCCTGGGACACCCGAGCTGCTCCCGAAACGTGTGATCGCGGGTTCCTTGCCCAGGGATGCGAGTGAAACGTTAGGCTCAATGGAGAGTTCCTTCTCCGAGGAGAAAGCGGCTCCCTTTTCCTGTCCCTTTGTCTCTCGTCCCCTTTGTCCCAGCCCTCCGGCTCTGCGGCCTCCCCTCCCCCAGCGGTTCCTTCCTTTGTGCCCCCGCCACTCACCAGCGAAACTTAACTCGGGCCTCCCGGCGCCCGCAGGGGCCCCTGCCTCCTCTCTGCCCCGTGAAACAAAAGTAGCTGCAGGTCCCGGCCTGGCTGTCAGCACGCGGACTAAGAGGAGCCAGACGGGGCCCCCGGCCCCCAAAGGTGGTGGTTGGTTCTGAAGTTTGGCACTGGCTGTTGGCAGCCCCTTCGAGGGAGCAGCCTTGTGGGGGTGGGGGCTGCTGCTCTCCTGTGAGGGGCCGGCAGGGGAGGACGGCCCCCTTCCCTGGGGAAGGGCCCGCGATCTCGATCCGAGCTGCTCTTTCTCCTGCCCTGAGCGATCCTGGCGCCTTTCAGTCACAAGTTCTGGAGTTCTGTGTGCGACACCGAGAAAAAAGGATCTGCTAAACCACAAAAGAGGCAGAACCACCCGCCTGGGTACTGAAGCCAACACTTTGGTTGTCAGATTGTCTTAATCATCTTGAAACAAGTGTTAGCAACCCCTTGGGGGTGAGGCAAAAATTGGGGGAGCCTGGCCGGCGTGGCTCACTGGCTGAGTGTTGACCTATGAACCAGAAGGTCACGGTTCAATTCCTGGTCAGGGCATATGGCCCAGGGTGTGGCCTCGATCCCAGTATGGGGCGTCCAGAAGGCAGCTGGTCCATGATTTTCTCTCATCATGGATGTTTCTCTCTCTCCCTCTCCCTTCCTGTCAGAAATCAATAAAAATATATTAAAAATAAAATAAAATTTGGGGAGGAAAAACGGAATGTTGGGGAAGAATCTATCCATTAACTTACTTTGCTGAGAAATATGGGAAGGATTGTCTTGATTTTGTATTTCATGATGCAGACGGGCCCACCAGTATCTGGTCTCTGTCTTCATGGCCAGAGTTCTGAGGGTGTGTGCTTTCTGGGGGTTGGGTGACAGGCACTTCCCTCAGCACCGAGGGGACCGAGACCAGCGGAGGGTCCTTCCTGGAAGCGGGCGTGGAGTTGCTGAGGCAGAGCAGAACGGTGGTCAGTCGGTGTAGTGTCACTGTTGCCCGAGTATCTTAACTTAAAATATGTGCGTGACGAATTTCATTATACAGGCTTAACATTATATGTTATTGGAGATAACATGTACATTTAGAATTAGTATGTTCTGCTTTCAACTTAGATAAGACATTTTATTCTAGGTCTTTATAAGTATTTTTGGCATCAGTGTCTAAATGCTGTTCCCAAAGCCACTTTCTGGTGTTTAACCTGCCTTTTGGCACATGTCACCAAAACCCTAAGTTGTTTGAGATACAGTTTTCAAATTTATGTATGATTCTGTCTCTGAAGCCATAAGGGACCCACTATAATATTAAGACAGTGGGCTTGTAAAACTTGTCTCATAGGTGTCTATTGCCAGACATGTTCCAGCAGCTTTGAGACCCTGTTTTGATATGGGGAACAGCACTGCCCCCGCCCCTTAAAATTTATCTTTATTGATTTCAGAGGGAGAGGGAGATAGAAAAACATCAATGATGAGAGAGAATCATTGATCAGCTGCCTCCTCCATGCCCCACACTGGGGATCGAGCCCTCAACCTGGGCATGTGCCCTGACTGGGAACCGCTCAACTGGCCAGCCACACAGGCTGGGCGGGCGCTGCCCTTTTTGAGCGTCCCTGTGTGACCCCATATTTCTCTGAGCCTTAGTTTCTTTATCTGTAAAAAACCATGACAGCAGTGCCGAAGGCTCACTTCTCAGGACTAAGTGTGAAGAACGCAGGGCAGTGCCCTGTATACAGTAAGCACTCAGCGGATGCACTGTTGAGGTTGCACAGGTTGGAGCACGCTGGGCCTTCTGGTTTTGCAGAGTGACTTTGAGGGCTTATCAGGCGAGCCCTGGAGCAGCCCTTGTGGGAAAAAGCCAGGACCACCGTGGTTTTAGGTTTTGGAGTGGGGGAGCCAGTCCAGAGAAAAGAGGGTTCACTTTCAGAACCCAGTCATGGGGCCCAGCGAGGCCTGTGGCCCGTGACCATTGACTGATCGCCTTCTTTAAGAGTAGTCCCTGTGGCCGGCACTCTGGCATTCCTAGGGTGTCGTGTTTTAAACGTTTTTGCTTTGGGGCCTGTGTACCCAGGGAGGTGAGAGCCGACTACCGGCCTGTAGAGAGTGTTGTCTTTTAACAGTCTTTATTACAAGCCGGCGGAAACGCCAATGGAGACGCGCCCTCAATGGAGACGCAGCGGGCGCCAGGTTCCGCGTGTGCCCCTGGATGTCGGTCATCGTCGTCACGGTCACCGTTGGCCATCTCTGGGCTTCGGGGGACGGACTGCACACCCCTGGGTCTCGGTGGGGATGGAAACTCCCGGGATGGACACTGGCCACCGTGTGCGCTGCCTGCCAGTGTCCAGGTTTACAGGGCAGATTTGCATCTCCGATTGTAAATAAGGGCTGCTTTGAATACCCTCCTCTGCTGGGCCTGTGGTGGAGGCCCCGGGATCCCCAATTTAGATGGCTGACGGTAACTTGAAACTGAAACAATCAGAAGTATATATCAAATGAGAAAAGAAGAGTGTGTGTGGGGAGGAAGGGGGGGGACACAAAACCCGCCCACCCTGGAAGTTGTCACCTGGCTGAGACTTCCATGTGGATGGCAGGGGTCCACACGTACCACATGTTGAGGGCGCTGCCTGGAAGCCAGTTTGTCCTCAGCTCCTGTTTCGTTGAGAGACTGAGTGAAACGAAATGCAAGCGGGCGGCGTGTGTTCAGTTACTTTGTGAAGCTTTAAGCCATGCATCCCACCTTCTTCCAGCGGGAACTCTCTTCTTAAGAAGCTGGCATTGCTAAAGTTGGGGTAAAATTACTTTCAAAGCCTACAGACCTTGAGGGGGAGGGGTTGATGGCCAGGAGCAGGTTTCTTCTGAATGGGCAAGGCCTAGGGCCCCTTGTGCCTGTGCGTGAGTATGGGGGGCGGGGGGGGGGGGAGGAAGGGGGTATGAGTGGGAAGAGAAAGAAAAGAGAGAGCATACCGGACAGACCTAGAGACCCAGAGAGAGGGGGAGGGGGCCTGGAGGATGGCTCAGGCTGGGGGAGGGGTCACTATTTGCATAACTGATTGTTGTTGCTCCGGGGATTGTGGTGGGGGAAGGGAGGCCAGCACAAAGGCTCTTTCCTCTCCTTTCATCCCCCACCCCCACCCCCCTTCCCCTGCCAGGAGCCTGGTCAGCCCCACCTGTGTCCCTTCCGATGGCACAGGGCTGGCCTTGCTCTTGTCCAGTGGACAGGGTTTTACTGCCTGGCTTCCAATTGCAGGCACGGCCACCGCAGCAGCCGCCTGTCGAGTCAAGATAAAGTCCCGAGGAAGGCCTCTGGCTGGGCGCCTCTCCTTAGAAGCCAGTGTTTTATAGAAACGGTTTCTGGTGTGAGCTCTGAAGCCTCGAGGCTGGAGGTTTCTGGAGGGAGGCTATGGCTGGAGTCTCCTCAGAAGGTGGTTTCCTGGGGCCTGTTTCCTGGGGCCCACAGCCTAACACGTGGAGGTCATTGGCATTGAGGGGCAGCCCTGGAAATGAAAGGGGGCTGGTGGCTGAGCGTCCTGTAGCAGCATCAGATGGCAGTCCCACGGAATGAGGTGGAGAAGCCGGTGTGAGCTCAGTGTTTCTCACCACTGCAGACCCAGAGCAGGACTGTCTGCTGGGCCCCCCGTGGGCACGTCTCTGCTAAGCCCATAAGTGGATACATGACTTCAGTGTGGCCCGAAGCGGGAACTTGTACTACCAAGTGGTTAGTCGTCTACTTCTAGACTTTTCTGTTCATCCAGTCAGTGCCATCGAACGCCCTTGGGGAGGCTCCTTCCCTGCCCGAGCCTCAGTTTCCCCAACAGTAAAATGGCGGTGACATTCCTGGGCCAGGGTGTCTGACTCAAGTCAGATGCTCCCTGGTGGTTATTGCCATAATGCTGAGTACGTTGAGCCCCCCGGGCTCTGACCAGAGGGTGCCCAACATCTGGGGACAGGAGGTCACAGGCAGGACCTGGGTTCATCTGCTGACAGTAAAGAACCCCTGGCTGAAAGCTGGTGGGCAGTGCGGTTGCTGATTTGAAAGGACACATCTTTCAGGTGCCGCCTCTGTTGCCATCACCCTGCTTGTTCTGCCCCAGGACAAGATTCTCTGTTGAGAGGTGAAACTCCTAGTTTCTCCCAGGAGGAGCGGGGGGAGGGGGAGGGGCTTTCCAACTTCCCAGGGGGTGCCCTTCTCTCTTCCCCCATACCAGAGTTTGGTCTTTGTGTTCAGGCTCAGATCATGGTCCTCTCACAAAATGAGCACTGAAAACATTTTAAAGCAAGTTCAGGCCCTAGTAAGCCAGTTAGTTCCCTGGGACCCGGAGTTGGATTGGGTGGGGTGGGTATTTCAGAGACCAGCTGCAAGGCCACGGGGCTCCTGGGGGCCAGGGCTTGCTGCTGCCTGGGGGGTGGGGTGGGGGTTGTGGGTTTGCTTCACACCCTGCATTGCCAGGTGGGGTGAAGGGCAGAGGGGATGGCTTGTTTCAGTTGGTGCAAGCTTCACTGATGGCTTCGTTTCTCTGAGCCACAGCTTCTTCATCCAGGAAAGAGGGAGAATGTGAGCATCCATCACAGGATGGTTGACGGTGGTTTGTGAGCAAATTGCATTCCGGAAGATAGATATTTGGTATTGATAATCCCAAAAAGATGTGGACAGGTCAAGAACTTGCAGGTGGGAGGAGGCAGGCCAGCGGTGCCTGAAGGACTTGATGACTCTGCCCTTCTCGGGCTCGCTGAGGGATTAATAACTAAGGTCGTATGGGGAGACAGCTTCCCCAGGATATTTCCTCAGGGGGACTGTCTTCCCAGAGCGTGTGCCTCCTCAGCCGCAGGAGCCAGGTCTCAGTCTTGCCAGCATCCCAGTCACTCTGGCCACTGACCCAAGACACCCCGTGTGCTGCCCACCACCTGGCCCCGCGCACGCTCCTGCCTCAGCATCTGTGAGAATCCTCACTGCGCCCAGGAAGCCGCTGGGACTGCTCAGCTCCCCTCAGAGACAGGCTTCCAGCCCTTCGCCCATGGGCTCTGTGAGCCTTTCCGGCAGCGTGAACTTCCTGGGTGCTGGTTCTACTTCAACAGTAGGCTGTACTTCCTGCCTGAGGGGCCTCACGGTCTAGTAGGGACGATGGGAGCTAGATACCCTGTGGTTCCACATCACACAGCCTGGAACCGGGGCAGCCCCGGGCCTCAGCCCCGACACCAGTGTGTGTGGCCTGGTGGACTTAGGTGGATGGAGGGGTGTCTGTGAGTGTGGGGTGCTAAGAGAGACATTTCTAGTTTTTAAAAGTAATACTTGAGCTGACATCTAAGTCCACCCAGGGCACCCTCCAGAGGCCTTTTGGCTGAATTCCCTTAGCCCTTCTCAGCTTTGTAACTAGAGCTGGGGGAGGGCAGTGCTTGCTATTTATAGAAGAAGAAACTGAGGCCCAGGCAGGGAAGAGGCCCCCTTGATTGACAGGAAAGGGGCCCCAGAGGCTGTTGAAAATTTCCCTCTGGCCCCCACCAGTGGGCTGATAGGTCTCACCTTGCTCCCAAGGCCGTTGCCATTAGCAACCAACTTCCCCTGTTGGTTCTAGGGGCCCTCCAGGGGAAGAGGGAAGAATGTGGAAGCCAGGCTGTCAGTCAATCAAGTGGTATTTCAGTGTCTGTGTCTGTGGGTTAGTGCTGGTGACACTGGGAGGAGGGCCTGGGCACACCAGAGCCGTCCAGTGCATAGGCCCATTGGTTTGCTATTCATTGTCCCAGGAATAGAAAATTGTATGATAGGGTCACCTTGCTTTGTGCAAAAAGATGCCTACCCTTTATACCCCACACACAAAAGAATATAGAAAGAAGGAAAGCACAGACCAAGTAGAGGATTATTAGGCAGCATGATCTGCTGGGATCGTCAGGTAGACCTTGCTCTTGACCTGGCTCAGCTGTTCTCCAGCTCTGTCGCCTTGAGTTAAGCACTTTGGTCCCTCTGAGCCTCAGTTTACCCACCCATAAAATGGGCCAGTTACGAGTATACATCAGCAGTGCATGTGTACAATGCTCAGCACCTGGTCCGACATCCCTGAGTTCTCAGTGAAACATTGCAGGTGTCAGAAGATTGGATACCTGCAGATGGGTGGGCTGCCTGTGAAATGTCCATAATGATAGACGTTTATGGACTGTCATTAGGACCTGCCAGAGGCAGGGCACCAAGGGGATACAAAGCTGCGTGAGGATCAAGTTGGTGGTCATTCAGACCAGGTAGCAGTTGAGTGGCCAGTCATGATTGGTGCTGGGAGGTGTACCCAGGAGGGAGCCCAGAGATGGGTGTTGATGGCTTCTTTGGGGGCTGGGAGGGCTTCCTGAAGGGGGTGTTGCTGCTGGACCTGAGGGGAAGGCCATGCAGATCTTTGTCTTTGAGGATTGTGGACAGAGTACCCTGATAGCAGCTGACATTTCTTGGGCTCTTAGTCTGTGTCAGGCCCTGGTCTAAGTGGTTGGCGTATATGAAGTAATCTAATTCCCATAACCAACCCCGTGAGGCAGGTATCACCCCGTTTTGCAGTTGAAAAATGGGGCCACGGAGAAATAAAGGAACGTTTTCAGGCTCACACAGTAGGGAAGATCCAGCATTCAAACCCCGCCAGTCTCCAGAGACACCCCCCCACCCACCCTACCCCACGCACACCCGGTCATGTGAGCCACTGCCTTGCTTGATAGGACCCAGATCTGGCTTTTGGGAGCTAGATGCTCATTCACTAGTGCTAGGACTCACTAGTTGAGCAAGTTGGGGAGTCTCCGCACTCTCATCATTGTTTCTTTATCTGTAAAATGAGAAGAACCCACGTCCATGAACCAAGATGGGGTTCTTGGATGAGTTTGCTCTTTGGGGTCCGTTCAGACAGCTTTGTGGGTGGGGAGCTGTCCTCCCCAGCAGCTTTACCAGGCTTGCAAGGCAGCAGGTATTCAGTCTTAAGGCAGGCTCCCCCGCCCCGCCTTCCCCAACTGTCCTTGTTTGAGAGGCCAGGAGCTGTGGGACTTAGGCAGGATTAGATAAAACACGGGCAGAGTGCCCAGCAAAGCACTGGCACGCGCAGAGCCCCTGTAAACAGTAGTCATTTTCATTATTGTGTCTTATCTCTTGATATTAGTAATTATTATTGATGGTTCTCTCATCAGTCCTGTGGGGTGATTTCAGTCTCACTTTGTAGAAGAGGAAACACTTGGAGAGTGGGAAATGCATCCAGAGTCACAACAGTTGGCAGACAAACACTGCGCTGGGTGTGTCACACTCCTGTCCCCGTGCTCCTGTGTTATATCACAGGCGGCTCCGGCAGGCTCTCCCGTGTGTCCTAAAGCAAGGCTCACGATTGCCCAGGCTTCCTCGGAGACGGCTCTCCAGAGCGTGCTCATGGACATGACTCACACGGGCTCTTTCTCCCACCTGAACACTGGAGCTCACGACTGTGTCTTTATCCCACCGGCAAGGCATTTCTCCTCGGTGTGTGCCTGCACACATCCTAAACCTAACTCAGGCTCATAAGAACACACAGCTTCTATCCAGAGATACAGAGTGTGCCTGCTGGGTTATAAAAATGCAGTCAAGGAAGGAATGTCCATAGCTTTGGGCTTCCCTGCAGACCCTGGACCTCAGCCTTTGGTGCACCCGCCTTGGGTGGCGGTCTTGCAGTGATACCATTGTTCTTTCCCCACCCCACCAACACTGGGGAAAGGTGCGTGGCTCTGTCACTTTGCACACTGGGCCCTGGGGCCTTGAACAGATTTCCAGGCCGTGTGTACTATTGGCACTGTGCCATGCCACATTGGGAAAAACCAGTGAAGACACAGGGGTCCCAGCATCCCTTTTATCTCGGGTGATGGGGACAGAGAACCAGGCCCTGAAGCCAGTCCCAAGTTTAGAATTGAGCCTCACCTCACTTCGTGGTGCCACCACCAGCAGCCACCATGTTGGTGCTAATTCTTTGTGGATTTAGAAGCCTCTTCAGGATCGTGTGGTGCCTCAGGGCCATTCTCGTGGAGAGGCGCTAGAATCCCTTCCCTGTGGTAATCCCTGCACTGTACACTTTGTAGAGCTGTCTCCTGTACATGAGGTCCTGGGCTCCCCCCAGCAGGCCCGGGGGAGCAGACAGGCTCTTTGTGTTGTTGATGAAAAGGCAGGTAGGTGGTTTTTGTGACTTTCCAAAGTCACACGTCCAGTATATGAGGGAGCTGAGATAAATCTAAGCTGAAGGCTACTTACGGTGCACGACACAGATGGCAAATGCCTGGCACATGCGCCGACGTTCCTGCTTGGTTCGTGTCAGACATTGAACATTGATCACAGTAACTCTTTTCCTTCCCACCCAAGCGCTGCATTCTAGTCGGCTATTGTCAGCCGAGTGGCATCAGCGTGCCAGATGAGTTCCTTGTTGTCGGTGTCACAGTCCCGACTGGAAATTGGACAGCGATGCGTGAGTGTGCTGGTTATTTGGATTTCCAGATTAGCAGAGGTGGGTGGATACAGACCATAACTGAATTCCAGTTGGAAGCCCCATACCTGTCTGACAGCCAGCTCCCAGCTTTCAGGAAGGCCCTGGAGAATCTCAGCAAGGGTGTGGTGTTTGGCTGAGGAAGGGCTGCTTGAATTGGTGGGCCCGATGGTAATCCAGCCGGGCATGGAAGGCGGGACAAGCTCATTGCCAAAAAGTGAGTGAGCCCTCCCGGTTGAAAGAAGCGTAGAGAAGGAAGGACCGACGCCTTTCTCTTTTAGACAGGTCGGACTGAGTTCCACTCCGAGTTTTGATCTCTTCTGGGTTATCCCAGGATGATCTCTGATACCACCCCAGCATCTTCAGAAGACTTGGGGATTCTGAGTGGTGGAGGGGTGTGTGTGCCTGGGATGTTGGGGGTACCATCCTTGGGAATCCCTCTTGGCTGAAAGGGCAGATCAAGTTCTCAGGCTGGTTGGCGAGTCTGAATGTTGAATCCTGTTCTAGGCATCTTCATATACCAGGGTTGGGCTAGAGGGTGAGTTTGAAGCTCTCATTCAAACTGCCTTGTGCTCTTGTGTAGCCAGGCATGAGCACAGGTAACTGGCACTTCACCTCGGCCTTTCCTCCGTGCCGAGCCACAGGAACCGTCTTCCAAGGTCGCCTTACTCGTGGCTCTCTTGTTTTGATCATATAACTCTTCAAATACCAGCTGCTTTCTTGCTGTCAGCCTCCACGTGGATATGCTTGACCTTGGTTTTCAAGATGCTTTTTTATCTGTCCACTTTTCTTGCACAGTCTCATCTCCCCCAGCAGTGCTCACCCCTCTCTCCCCGCTGCCTGGCTCACCCCCACCCTAAACCCATGGAGCCGCCTTTGGAGTGAGTTCAGCTTAAACCCTTGCCTTTTCCAGGAAGCCTGGCTATGCCCATGCACTGGGAGGATTTCTTCCTGCATGAAATACAGATTTCAAGAAAGTCAACAATAGTGGTTAGAAGGGACCTTATGGGACACAAGCTTTGGTGGTTTTTAACTTTTTTTCTTCTACTTAGCAGGAAAACCCTTTCATTAAATGAAGTGTTATATGGAAGCCCAAATAATAAAACGGAAAAACCAGAGCTGTCTACTCGTTCAAGGGGAGTGGGTACTGAGAATCCTGCCGCCGAGTTTCCCACCTTCACGCGTGGCCCACAAGGGTTTCGCCCTCTAATTTAATCCGTTCCAGGAATAGGACAGGACATGGCTGAAGGTTCCCCAGCAAACGAGAGGCACAGGGTTCCCCGGGCCTCCCGGCCACATCGGGTGCCTTCTGACCGTCAGCATTCCCAGCTCTTCAGTGAAATGGTCAGACATGCTTCAGTAAAAGACTGCAGCAGAGGCTTGCGGGAAGGGCAGGATGGGGCAGTTTCGTTAATGTAGGGCTTTTCGAGAATTTGCCATGCATTAGGATGCATTGCAGATCTCAGAAGCGGCGCAGGGTAAGATATGGGATGGATAAACGGTGTAAGATACAATGATTCTCATACTTACTTTGACCACAGAACCTCATCTGGTGAAGGAATCTTAAAACCGTTTGAGAAACATTACAGGCAGGGAGGTGACTGGGTTGTGAGCTGGTGCTTGATCTTTTTCACGATGTGGGCAGCTGTGGACCCCGTTGGTAGGCTAAGAACAAGTCCCTTTTCCTGGGCGATGGCCTTGCATCTCCATCCTCCAGAGCAGTCTTCCTTCACGAAGCACCTGCTTTGCTTGGTGTTGGGTGAAGGGCTCCCATAAACCTCTGCCCTTCGTGCCATGAGGTCCCAGTGATCACCAAGGATTCTGCTTCTTGGATGTAGCATAACTTCCCGGTCAATCCCAAACATTGGGCTTGTTTCCAGTTTTTTCATATTGTAAACAACACTGTTATGAACATCCTGGTGGCTAAATGTTCGTGCATGTAGATGTGTTAGTATTCTCACATGTGGGAATGCTTGGGGCATATGGCATACACAGCATGATTTAAAAACAAAAGTCCATCAGGTCTGTCAGCCCGTTGCTTTCACAGAAGATCTGAGTTTTGCTCCCTGGCAAAGGTACTAATGATGCATAGTGTATTGGGAGGTGGCAGCTGCAGAGGCAGCCTGTGCCTGGGAGGTCAAAGAAGGGCCTCATGGCATTGGCGGTGCTGCCTCCTCAGCCCACCTGGCACTGGAGGGCCGGGACTCAGCCCCTGGTTCTGTGTCCGCTCACCCTTCCATGCTTGGTTCCGGTGGCGGGCCCCGTGGGGATTTGGCACATGCTAATTGATTTAGATTTGGATGTTTCTCTCTATAAGATCGCAGTAGTGGAGACCCATTTGTCTGAATGCTTTTTACGTCCCTGAAACCTTGCGTGAGAGGCACAGATTGGACTACAGAGACAATGGGGCATCAGGGACCTCGTTCGCAAGGAGGTTTCTGTCGCCGCTTTTATTGCCTGGATCTTGTCTGACTCCTAAACGGCTGGTGTCTCAGAAGGGAGTCTCAGGGGTGGGGGTTTATGGGCTGGAGTGGTTGATGACATTCTTTTTTTTTTTTTTTTTTAACTCCTCACCCCCTTTTCTTTTTGCCCAAGTAGATCATTTCGGAGAACAACTAACTGACTCATGGATATAGATTAGAATTAACCCTTCAAAACCAGGGGGAGGCGGCCATACCCTGGCCTGTGTGCAGAGCCTGTGAGAATTTTGCATGCTGCTGCAAGTCAGGCTCATGAAAACTCAGCCATAAATAAATAAGGTCACATTCTCTTCTGCACAAGGAATTCAAGGTTCTGAGAAGTTTAGTGACTTCAGCAGTGTCACTCGCTGTCTAACTCCACAGCTGGTTCTTACCATATTTTTTTGTCCAGGAAGATTGAATACCTCTAAAGTTTTCTTAGAATGAAATCTGAATGGTTTAAAGGTCTTTTGTAGGAGGTGAGTTTAACACAGTCATATTATTTTTAACTAGAGGGCCAGTGCATGAATTTTGTGCATGGGTGGGATCTGATCAAGGCTTGGGAGAGGGGCCTCGGGCTGATTGGGGTGGTGGGGGCTGATCAGGAGTGGGGCTGGCCGTGGGGAGGGGCTGTGGGTGGTGAGCCAGCCGGCCCTGCCCCTGATTATGGTGGGAGAGGCCCATCAGGGGTCCGAGGGAGGTTGGCCAGTTGGCCCCACCCCCAGATTGGCCAGTTGGCTGGCTGCATTGGGCATCATAGAGACCGGTCATTCTGGCCATTACGGCATTCTGGCCGCTGGCTTTTTATATATATAGATTGTATAAGTAATACCCTGTTTCCCCGAAAATAAAGACAGTGTATTATATTAATTTTTGCTCCCAAAGATGCGCTAGGTCTTATTTTCAGGGGATGTCTTATTTTTCCATGAAGAAGAATACGGTACACATTTATTGTTAAATGAAAATAAAGGAAATTTATTGCCTGTATACGGTACGGTAGAACGGTAGTTGTCAACACAAACCAGACAAACTGTGAATCCTACAGCATCAAGAATTTACTCATTTATTCAATGACAATCATGTCATCATCTTCTGGAACATCATAACAACAATCCAATTCCTGAATTTCCTGATGAATTTCTTGTGACTCCATTTCTTTCAGAATCAGTGGACCAAATCTCTCATATTTAGCCTGGGGGGGCCTTATTTTTGGGGGATGCCTTATATTTTATTCAGAAGGAAACCTGTAAGTAGGTCTTATTTTCGGAGGATGTCTTATTTTCCGAAAAACACGGTACCTAAGTACTTTGTGTGCTAAATATTGCTAAAATAGAGGTGTATAAAGTACACCCTTCATACCTTAATCAATAAATAAAAAAATTTAAAAATTAAAAAAACAATAAAGTACACCCCTCTGCACCATTCTCCCCTGCCCCCGAACCCCCACTTCCCAGTGTCCTTCCTTCTGGTAACCAGATTTAACCAGATGGAGGGCATCTTTCTAGTCTTTTTTCTGTGCATTTACATGCCTTAATAATATCTGCCTTGATTGAACCCTGAAAGCTAGTTCAGTTCTGACTGGGAGCCCTATCATTTACCAACTCTATTTCTTTAATTTCTACAAACCTGAATTAACTAGCAATGCTAACTCTGTAACTTCGGGCAAGTCACCCGTTTTAGAGAGATTAAGGGTCAGATTCCTCATCTGTCTTCTTGGGGTAACAGTCTGGAGTTTCCTAGGGTTATTGAGAGGATTGTAATATAACCACGTATGGGCTTAGTACAGGGCACAAAAATCAAAGTTCTGGAAAGTTACCTTAGATTGTGCCCCCACATGGTCAGTACTCTACCTGACTGTCGTGAGGACAAAAACTATATAAATAACCCTGCATATAAAAATAAGCTGCAAATAAACCATGAATGCCCTCAGAGAGTTAGCTGCAGTGAACTCACAGAGGGAATGAGGACAGCTTTCTGGAGGAAGTCCCCCCAAGAAGGAGCAGTGGGTGCCTTAGTAATACTGCCTTAGTAGTTTGTCCTGTCTTTATGCCAGACAGTGCTCTAAGAGCACTATATAAACGAACTCACTTAATCCACACCATTAACTGTAAAGCCAGAACTGGTGTAATGAGTTTCCTAGTTGAGGAAACTGAGGCAGAGAAGAGGTTAAGTCACCTGCCCGAGGTCACACAGCTAGCAAAATGTTGGAGCCAGTATTTGAGCATAGGCATTCAGTGCTTTTAAAATGGTTTTTAAAATAGATATATTTTTTATTAATTTCAGACACACACACACACACACATATTAATGATGAGAGGGAATCATTGATTGGCTGCCTCCTGCATACCTCTCACTGGAGATCCAGCCCACAACCTGGGCATGTGCCCTGACTGGGAATCTAACTGTGACCTTTTGTTCAAAGATCAATGCTCAAGCACAGAGCAACACCGGCTGGTCTGCATTCAGTGTGTTTAATGCCTGGGCCGCACAGCCCGCTGGGTTTGAAGGAGAGGCTGGGTGGGGGAGTGTAGGAACTGGTGTGAGCAAAGTGGGGTGGGGGTGGGGTGAGGCAGCTGTTGGCCAACCTGCGAAATCGCAGTATGTGCAGGCAATTGGGAGTGGTAGTTCGTGACATGGCTGGGTAGGGTGATTGCAAGCAGATAAGGGGACACCTAGAGTCGCTCTAGTGGGAGAGCGTCTGCCCTCCCTGGCATCCACCCTAGTTAGGGCCACCTCCCCGCCCTCCTGCCTGCCTCTCACTGGCCACTCAGTAGTTTAGAGAGAGGCAAACTTTGTGCTGCTCAGTTCCTCAGTTGTCTTTCATTGTAGGTTCTCAAATAGTAGTTGTTATTGGTATGTTGATGATTGCTTTTTTGAAATTAATTTAAATCTAATTCCAGACTTGTCTAACTACTAGAATTACACACACACACACACACACACACACACACTCACACACTCCTTCTTTTAGGGAACCATGTGGGTGACGTGACAGAGCACGTCCTCACCTCTTGTACCTGTGGCTGCCAAGGGGCTTGCGACATTGTGTGCGGTGCCCTTGCACTGTGATTGCTTCACCGCACGGCACAATGGAGCCTCTGTCAACATGCCAGCTAATTAATTTTAACTTTGTAATATTGCTTCATCTCCATGCACCATTCACGTTGTCCAGTGTTTCCCCCGGTGCGGGATCGAGGGAAGCTCTGGAAATGGAGGGTGTGGATTCTGACTCTCCCTCCTGCGCCTTCCATCTACATTTTCTCTGCAGCCTGACTTTTCACAGCTGTTTCAGGGGGAAGAACTGGGCCTTCCTTTTGGAGAGGTCCTAATTATTAGAATGTTCAAAATGAGCACAAACCTCCCTAATCCAGTCTCCTGAAGGCAGAGTTGTGTGAGGACCAGGGAAAGCTGAAATTGCAGGCAGCCGGGAAAGAAAGGCTGTTTGGGATTGGTATTGCCAAGTCCACTATCTCTGCAGAGGGGAGGTGTGGCCATCGCTGGGCAGGGCGCGGAGGCAGGCTTTGTAATTGGCACGTGTGCTTTTGGGTATGTGGAAGGGGTATTTCTAAAGGGCTTAAAATAGCCTGTCCCTTTAGACATGAATTTGTTTAGACCTTCCCAGGTCCTCCTCCTCCCCTCCCCATTTCTCATGTTTCTGATGTTAAAATGTGGGCCATGCATTAATAGTTGTTTGTAGGATTTAATTTCCCGTTTATATTTATTTTTTCTCCTCTGCTGGTGGTGTGTTGTGAGAAGCCTCTCCTTCACTTTGTGGTGTACGGAATGCTGGTGGGACCCCAGTTTTCCTAGGGGTCTCACCCTGGCAGGCCATTTCCTCCTTTGGGGGCCTCAGTTTCTCCATTTGTGAAAGTGGACATGCTGGCCTAGCTGTCCTGGTTCTTTGTAACCCATCTGTTACCACACCCTTTATAAAGGAATGCATTTGACGCTGGAGTGGGTTCAGGGAACTGTTTCTCTAAAGGGCTTTGTGAGTTGTGTGGTCTCTGTCGCAACTACTCAGCTCTGCCATTGGAGCACAAACACAGGCGTAGACAGTACAGAAACGAATGGGTGTGGCTGTGCCAATAAAACTTTATTTACAAAGACGGGTGGTGGGCTGGATTTGGCTCCTGGACGTTAGTGTACCAAACCCAGCTCCAGAATGTTCTTTCTCTTTGGATGCTGTCATGACTTCTCATGCACCAGGCTAGTCTCAGGGAAGAAGTTCTTTCTTTAAATAGAGAACAGCACTAGAGTCCTGAGCCAGCCTTGCTGGGAGCCTGGTCCGCCCCCCTGTGTTTCCCCTCTGGTCACACCGCTGGGGTGCTGTCCCTTCCAGAAGTCTCCGGAGATCAGGTGTGCCGAGCTCTATGCAAAGCACCCTGCTCCTGAAGAATTGGAAGATTTGGTAAATCCCCGGTTAAGTCTGATTAAGGAAACTCTGCCACAAATAATATACCTTTCCCTGCACATTTTCCTTGTGACATACCTTTCTAGTGGGAGAAAGAAAAATCAAATCCTCTTTGCTTTTGTCAGTGTAGGGGTTTTATTTGAACATTTCAAAAGAATCGGTGGTATACAGGGTGGTTTCAGGGATAACAGCATTGTACTCCCTCCTTCCTTACACATAGCTTCTTGTTGTTTTTTTAAGAGGTTGTTGCCGAAACTGGTTTGGCTCAATGGATAGAGCGTCGGCTTGGGGACTGAAAGGTCCCGGGTTCGATTCCGGTCAAGGGCATGTACTTTGGTTGCGGGCATATCCCCGGTAGGGGGTGTGCAAGAAGCAGCTGATCGATGACTCTCTCTCATCGATGTTTCTATCTTTCTCCTTTCCTCTCTGTACAAAATCAATAAAATATATTAAAAAAAGAAAAAAGAAAAAAAAGAGGTTGTTACTTCGAGAGCCAGAGAAGACTGCTAGAGGGAAAGGAGTGATAAATAAAGATGACCCCTCTCCTTTGTAACTGTCCAGTGTGACATCGGATGTTGATTTGGTAGCAGGATTGTCTCTCATTTCTTGGAGTTGTGCTAAGTAACTTTCCCAGAGAAAACTGCTCATTATTCGCATCTCTTCTCCTCTGAGCTGGAAAGAAGGGAACACTTGTCCCCACTTCCCAGATTAGCAAAACAAGGCAGTATGCAGTTGAGAGGATTGCCGTTCGGGATGGGATATCTCATCTGGCTTTGCAAGCAAAGTGTCTTCATCATTTTCCCGTGGAGACGGGGATGTGACTGAGCAAACAGTCTGCTGGGCTGGAGTGGGCTTCCTACAGCCTGGTGCCTCCTGCCCCAGGAATGCCCTGCAGAGAGGGGTGCCTCCGACCTGGGGGCTGGAGGATTATGTTACCCCCTTGCTGTCCAAGACTCTCCATTTAAATATGTAACCTACAGAAAACAATGTGTGCTACACAGACCTGCTTCAAGACGATTTGCCAGTCTAGCCAACCACCCCCAGCCAATCAGATTACGGAGAAAATGGTGTGTGTGTGTGTGTGTGTGTGTGTGTGTGTGTGTATGTAATCCACTAAAAGCAGAACTAACCTCCAGGGCAGCCTAGCCTGTGGCATAGGAGCTCAGACAAATGTTTGGACAGCTTAAGAAGATAAACCTAGAACCTAAATAAAGAAAAACTACCTGGTCTGAAAAAACTTAGATTTGGGGCCTGCTATTCGCTGAAGTGCTCTCTGGGCCAGGAGCTTCTGAGGTGGGAAGTACATTGTAAGGTGGACCTTCCTGGTGGAATAACCGCTCCCCAGGATGGCAGGAGGCTGTGCCTATGTAGGGGCCACCTAGAGGAGCTGGGGTGAGGGGGGGTCACGGTTTGTGGTCCTGATGGGGACCTGGGCACAGATGCCCTTTCCCCAAAATTAGGGAAGTCAGTCTTTCCACAAAGCAGCACCTGGTGATACACCCTCCCACTCCCTTTGCCAGGCCTTTTTTGGAATGCTGTGCAGACGGGCACTGCTTGGTGGGCTTGAGGAAGCTCTTAGCTGAGTGCCTACTTGGTGCCTGGGTCTGTCCAGGGTTACAGTTCTGGCAGGAACCAGCCAGCGCACCCTGGGGACCTGCTCATAGTCCAGTGAGGAAAGGGAGGGGTGTACTTGCTTGGGTATTTGCATGGATGTGTTTCTTTGCAGTCGCCTCTGCTGTCCTTAACACAGAGGTGAGGTGCCGGATACAGATCATTACTAGGTAAATAAGATGCCAGACTGGGAACGAGAAGTTGTGAATTCTAAATTTTGCCTGAAGCTACCCAAGGAACCTTTGTCAGGCCATGAGCCCCTCTTTTTCTTGAGCTTTTAATTATGTCCCTCCATCTCTCTCCTGGAGACCTTCTCGTTGTACCCTATTGTAGTGAGGAAGGGAGGGCTGAACCTATGAGATTGGAGCAGGGATGGCACTGCCCGCCAGTCAGAGACATAACAGTGAGGACTTTTACCCTTTTAGTGATAACGCACATTGCCCGGCAGTATCCTTGTGGGGGACGGTAGGGGATGGGGGGTGTGGGGGGTGGAGAATGGAGTCCAGAAAGGTCACTTATCTTGATTTTGGCTGTCACTTCTGCTGCTTATAGATGCTGTGCTGATATACACCACTGATTACGCCTTGTTTGTTTTGCTGGTTGTGGGGAGAAGGAGGCTTCATAACTCTCTTGAGGCCATGCTCTTGCCCAAAGCTTCCCCCCCCTCCCCCCCCCCCCCCCCCCCCCCCGCCTGGGAGGGCCTGCTCTGTTGGGGGCAGCATTTCTCTGCTGATCCCATGCTGGCCATCAGGGTGGGTGGCTGGCCATCAGGGTGGGGTGGTATTGCAGCTTTGGAAGGGCTCCTGCCCTGTTTTCAGAGGCATTCAGTTGTCCCAGTATTTCCCCTTCTCTGCTTTAAACCTCAGTCTGTTCAGTCTCCTGAGAAAGGGACAAAAAGCTCAATTTCAACCAAGTTGCAGGTTGGAGATTATCCTTTGTCTCGAATTGTCACCACCCATCGAAGGTAGAAATAATTGTAAGGTTTAGTGGTGGAAGGACATGCGTTGCTCTGTGAATGAGGTTGTGGAGCCTTGCTCCGACCCTATCTTACCGCTAACCTGCAGTGTGCTTGTACATGCATTATCACATAATCCGGCTGCAACCTGGGGGGAGAGCTAGGCATGGCGCCCCATTTTGCAGATGAGGAAATTGGGACTCAAGAGGTTCAGACACCTCCAAAGTCCTGTGTCCTAAGCTGAGCTGAGACTTAAAAAACATTTGTGCTCTGAAGCCTGTGTGCTTTTTCTGTGGTACCACACTGCCTCCTAGCTTCCTTGTGGAAACACCTGGGGGGACCCGGGCTGATTTTCTCTGATCATAGCCATTCCTAGGCCTGCTTACCTGGATCGCAGACTTTCACACACATTAGAACTGGCTGGGGACCCCGGAGCCTCTCCAGCACTGTCATCTCACAGTGAGAAAAGACAGCCTCGAAAGAGAAGTGACTTAACACGACCGAACAGTGAATGCGTTTACGGATTCTTTAGGTATTTGTTGAGTGCATGCTGTGTCCCTATATTACACCTCATTGTTGGGGATAAAGCAGCGAACAAAACAGATGAAAATTGCTACCCTTGTGGCACTCACGCTGAAGGTTTCATATTCCCATAGCTTTTCTCCCTAAGCGTGTAGACAGCTCCTTTATCCTGCCATGGACTCAGGAAATGCAAAGTAATTTTAGTGTAATATTTTGAGCTCAGTGCAAGGAGATGGGTGAGTCAGTGGGGGGAAAGAAGTTATGTAACTGATTCCCAATCTAAGAGGAAAAGTAGTTGGTGTGCTCCATTGTTTTAAATATCCACATTCTTTTTGCTAGTATTTCTTGAGCACATGTTACATGCCAGGCACTGCTCTAGGTCCTGAGAATCCAGCAAGCGCCGAAGGATTTGGAATTAGAATGCATTTGATTCTTCCTGAAACCCACTAGAGGCGGGAGGTCCTGGTTTGTCTCTGTGGTGATCACTGATTTGTGATCGGAACATTTTCCCAAGGTAGGGGGTGGGTGTTTAGTAATCACTGTGGTCTGCCATCCGTCCCCAGCATGCCAGGCTGGGTGACACGGGTGCAAGGTGCCAAGAGGGCAGCTGAGCCTCCTAAAATGATGAATGCGGTCCTGCTCTATTTCTTGTACAGGGTCTGCTTCCCGAGCTTGTTTTCTGATTCTCTGCTCCACAGAAGCGCCTTAAATATTCGCGATTTTACATGGTGGAGCTTTTCTTATCCAGTCACCATCTGCAGCTTTTGCCACAAAAACACAGTGACCTCTGCAGCCTGCAAGAAGGGTGGGTGGAGTTTGACTGAGGAAGATGGGAAACCTGTCTACAAAAAGCCCTTGGAGGTTAGTTAGAGGCAGGCTGGCATTTCCACGTCCCCAATAGGAGCCTCTCTGTAAAGAACAGCTGCTTTAAAACACGAGGGCCTGAATACTCCCCTTTGTGTGTTTCTCCCATCAGCATTTTATCGGTTGATCATCTCTAAAGTCCCATGAGAGTCTCCTTGGCCCCAAGTTCCCTCTACGGCCTCTGTTTCACCTCTTACGACGGGGAACTCACTACCCAGCAGAGCAGCACCTATCCGATTTAGACAGAACGGTTAGAAGGCTATGTTCTTGGTATTACCACCACCAAGTGGAAAGACTTTCTCTTCTTATGACAGCTTTTTCCGCGGGGGGGAGAGGGGGGTGTTAATTATAGCAGCTCATTCATTTCTCTGTTCTTCCCTCAAAACTCCTCCGCCTCCACCAAGGGGTTTCCATTTAAAAATAACGCCTGTTCTGTTTTGGAAGGCGTCTTGCCTGGCTTCTGGTTTGCCAATGTTCTTCTGAGAGCGTGGCTTCTAAAACTGACCCTCAGCCCCCACTCCCTGGCCTGGCTCCGCCGACGTGTCTGGAGCTGGCAAGAGGGAGACGTGTGGCAGCGGCCGAAGATGCTCTTGAGTCAGGAGCTGGCCGTGATCCGCTCTGCTCTGCGGTAGGTATTAAGTACGTTCCCAGGCCCGTTTCCTGCTCCCAAATGCCAGCATCCCTGCCTCTTAAGTGAGGTTTAGCTTAATCCCCAGCCCTACCTAAATGTGACTTCTGCTATTACTCAGAGCCGTGGGCAGGATGTCTCTGTGTCGTGGAGAGCGTGGGGGGGGGGGCGCGGCGGCGGGCTGCCCACTCTGCCTGGAATCCGCGTCGCGGCGTCCTTCGTTCCCGGAGCCCCGTCCAGCCCGGACGGTGCTGCTCTCCTTACGGTGTGCATCTGGGTGTCTTTAGAGCTCGTCCCGGACAACCCCCTGCGTGTACCAGCAGGGGAAACTGAGGCCCAGAGAGGAGAAGCCAGCTTGTCTGCACTCTCCTCTCACACAGCACGTTGTTTGTCTCTGTGGCTGGAAGCCAGGCTTCTTGCCTCTTGTTCGGGGGTTCCCTCTGCACGGGAGCAAGGCACCGGCTGCTGCAGCCCCTGAGAGACGGTCTTCCGTGTAGCAGATACAGATTCGCCGATGGAGGTTCTGGTTGGTCAGTCTGGTCAACAGGTACTGCCGTTTGCACAGAAGCCCTGGGACTCTGCCCCTGCTTCGCTCTCCGTGTTCTCTGGGTGCACCTTAGGGGCACACCTCCTGAGAACCCAAGAGTCCAGTGTGTCCACCCTGTGCCGAGGGCCCGCTGTGCGCCCGCAGGAATGGAGTGCCGCTCCCTTGCCAGAGGAGAGGTGCTCCTTGGTCTTCGTTTTTGTTTGCACAGGGCTTTGCACATCGTAAGTGCCCTATAAGCATTTGTTGAATGAAGGTTTGGGACAAATGACACCAAGCAATTGGCAGAGCTTGGTGGCAGCCTGTCCATCGTGGGGGTAAAGTCCTTTTTATCTTGCCCGTGTTCTGGGCACTGCAGAGGGATCTGGGCACTGCAGAGGGATCGCAGCCCTGCCCTCGAGTAGGTTAGGGGAGTAGACCCTACTGTCAGGACACCGTCGGGCCTGCATGGTGTCAGTGCTGGTTGCTCACCCACCTTGGCTGTGGAGGAGGGCCCTTCCTTGAAGGGTCCAGTCCCGGCCTCCTCAATCAGAGCCCTGCACATCGGAATACAGTGCCCAGGTGGCCGTTAGGTGTGCTGCCCAATGATGAGACTCCAGGCGAAGCCGCCCCTCCCTCTCCCAGGGACAGAGCCTGTTCTCAGCCTCCCCCGACCCCACCACCTCTCCTAAGCTCCTTTGTAACCCCACTGACCCATTGTGTGTGGAAGGGCTGGGTGACGGGTGACGGTGCCTGTAAAAACCATCGCTCCTCGGCCAGGCCGATGGCTGTTCGTCTCGTTAATTACTTGGCAAAGAGAACACAAGGACTTTAATTCACTGCACTGGACTCCCTCCCAGGTGTCCCCGGTGAGGGGTGGAGATGGCCAGGCTGGCAGCGGGAGAATGAGGTGGTGGGGGCGTGCAGGGTTGACTTTTTTCCTTTGTCTCTACTAATAATTGTAGCCCACTGGCAGGGCCCCTTCTCTCTCCCCTGCCCTGCCCGCTCCATGCTGCACATTCTGCCCTCCCCTCGCGCCCACCGACTCTACAAGTCAGTCTGGAGCTCCTGTCTCGAGTGGAGCTGTGTGTGTGCAGCACAGCAGCTTGGCTGACCCAGCGCATGTGAGGGGCACTGTGCTAGGCACTCTGGGGAGTGAGACTGGGGCAGCTGCCACCTGCCGCCAGGCCTTTTGTTAGCGTTCAGGGTGCCCTGCAGCCTTCCTCACGCTCTCACTGCTTTTTCCTTCCCTCCTCTCATCCTGCCCCCTTTGTCTTTCTCTTTCCTCTTAGTGGGCTCCCCTCTCTCCTTCCCAGGGTCCTGCTCAGGCCTCCTCCTGGCTGGTCAGTCAGGAGCCTCTGCTGCTTGTGGTGCGCCCCACTCCCCCCCCCCCCACTCCCCCACAGAAATGGGGTGAGGTGAGAGGCCTTCACCCCCAGTGGGAAGCCATCGAGGGCATTTTTCTGCCTCTGTGGTTTTATTAAGTCTCTCCTGTCAAACCGGAGAGGCTGAGGAAAGTCGTTTTAAAGATTTATTTGTGAAGGACCCCATGAACTCGGGTTGCTGAGCACAAAGAGGGTTGATTGGTTGGGGGTGGGTGGGGGAGACTTAGGCTCAGAGAGGGAGGGGAGGGGAGAGGGAGGGGCTCCGGTGCCTGCATCTCCCATGACTTGCAGGTGTGGGGGAGCGGGCGGTGGGAGAAGCCGGCTTCCCTGCGCGCCAGCGTTGGGCATGGCATCGCCTGTCCCTTCAGAGCCAGCGCCACGGTTTCCAGGAGCTGTGTGTGTGGGGCTGGGGGGTGCTGCAGGGAGGTGGGGACTTGCTTGGCAGCAGGCGCCCATCAGACAACTGGAAAGTGCCAGTGCTTTCCTGGCCATCTGTCCCCCTCCGCCTGGCTCCCGTCCTCCTCCTGCTTACCACAGAAGGGCCGGCAACAGTCCGCAGTGCGAGGGCGCGGAGCCAGGCCGGGAGGGCAGGCAGCGCCCCATCTTGCCTTTGTTTGTCCCCGCCTCATCCTCGGCCCCTGCACCGGGGACGAGTTGCCAGGTGCATGAAAAGTTTGCCGTGTGGCCACCGAGCGCGGGTGTTTGTGGTGCGGTGGTGGGAAGGAAAGGTGGATGTGTGCCGTTTCCTTTCCGCCGCTCGTCTGTTTGCTCAACCGGGACCTTCGCCCCCACCCCCCTTCCTGCCCCAGCCACTATTTTTTCTTTTTTCTTGCTTTAATTTGTAAAAAGTGCACCCAGAGCAGGACAACTCTCCCGCTATTTGGGCTCGTTTGCACACAACACCCTCCCCCAGCTAGTTAAAGGGTTAAAAATTATGGGGAAGTTCAGCCGGCACTTGCAAGATATGGTTGCCTTAGCAACAGGCCTTCTAATCTGGTAGGTGACCTGAGAGACTGGAGAAGATGTAGGGGTTGGTTTGGCATTTCATTATTTCATGAGGCTGCCTCTCCAGCTGGTTTCTCTGCCGCGCTTAAAGCTTGCTGTTCCTGCCACTAGAGTTACTGGCACATTCCAAAACAACAGTGCTGATGGCAGGAGCAGGGCGTGCGTGGGGCCTGGCCAAGCAGGGTGGGCGGAGGAGCGGGAGCTGGGTTCCAGGAGCCCTATGTGGTGATGTGTCCCTCACACAAAGGGGAGGGTGTTGATAGCCGGGTGTGCACCCAGGTCCGATCTCCTGCACACAATAGCTGCCTTCTTGAGACACCCAGCGTGGAAACGGAACCCTGGTTTTTAGTGTCTGAGAGGGACTGCCTTCTTGGGAGATTTTAGACCGGATTTCAGGAGAACTACTTCAGTTTGCCAAGAATTCTCCTCAAATTTGCAGGGCTTCTCTCAAGTGTGGGGCGACCCCCACTGCAGCGCCTACACTCGGTGCCTCCTCTTTTATTCATGTCCAGAGAGACACTGTCCAGAACTTGGGTTCAGTTCAGCACGTGAGCTGAGTGTCCGCCGGGTGCCCGGCCCCGTGCCCAGAGCAGAGGGGAGCAGGACAGAATCCTCGTTCCGTTCATTTACTCAGCAAACGTTCACTGGAGGCCGCATGGGCCGGGCACTGCTGAGAAGGGGCAGGTCACAGCACTGCCCTGGCCTGAGAGCTTCCCTGTGTGTGAGGGGCCTTCTACCTAGCGCCTTGTCTTTTTTCTATTTTATTTATTTTTAGAAATTCTTTTTTCTTCTTTTTTTAAAAAAAATATTTTATTGATTTTCCACAGAGAGGAAGGAAGAGGGATAGAGAGCTAGAAACATAGATCAGTTGCCTCTTGCATGCCCCCCCCCCCCCCCCCCCCGGGGAGGTGCCTGCAACCAAGGTACATGCCCCTGACCGGAATAGAACCCGGGACCTTTCAGTCTGCAGGCTGACGCTCTATCCACTGAGCCAAACTGGTCTTGGCCTAACGCCTTGTCTTTAGAGGGACCTTCTAGTGAGGGCAGGAGTGGCTTTCAGCTCAGGAAAGCACCAGACATTCACATCTCTTACCCCACCTTTCTCAGGGATCTGCTTCATTTCTGCCTGTTATCCCTTGGCCGTAGTTACTCGGAAATCCGAGGGCCCCATGAATGGCTTGTGTAGATGGCATGTTCAGAAGTCCATGTCTCCTTAAGGAGAGTTCTGTGTTAGCCCGACCCAGGTTCTAAGGCACTTGCAATTGGTTGGCTTCCTGGGTTTCTGGCTTTTGAGTCTTCCCTCTGATGAAGAGGTTGAGTGTTCCTTGGAGGGAATTTTATATGGTTCATTCCTTCTCCCCATCACAACCATGAGCTCTCTGAAGAGGTCTCTGTTTTAAAGGTTCATAGCTCCCACTGCATAGATGCAGGTGGAAGTAAGGACCAGAAGGGCAAAGGCATATGCACTCTGGGGGCTCTGGGAGCCCAAGCAGGGACTTGCCTCATGCCCTTGTTGGGCTGCCCATCCTGCCTAGTGGTGGCAGGTGCGTGGGAAAGGCTGGGCTGGAATGTGGGTCTTGATGGATGGGAGTATGTCTGTATGCAGAAGGCCAAGCAAGACAGGAGAGCCCATAGACAGTAGGATACACAGGTCAGAGGATCGGGTTGGTGGCAGTGGAGTGGGAGCCTCCCCCCGGCTGGCCAGCCTGGCCCGGCGTTGGCATGCGGGGGGGTGGGGAGGGTGTCTCAGGAGGGGACAATCTGCCACCTGCAGCCCAGGGTCTGAGTCCAGCTCAGCTTCTCCTTATGTGTGATTGGGTAGTTAGCCCCCTCTGTGCTGTTGTCTTCTGTCTGTAAAACAAAGGAATTGACCTCATCATCCTCAGTCCCTCTCAGATCTCTCAGCCCATGTCTGTGGTTGGAAGAAGCATGTTGGCAAAGTCTCTTTGCACTGCTGGGCCTCAGGCTGGCTTCTCAATATAGAGCACATGTGTCAAACACAAGGCCCTCGGGCCAAATCCAGCCCGCCAGGCCTTGCAATGTGGCCCGCACCGCGCTGTCATCACTGCACTCCGCTGTCAGTTTATGACATTGTCAGTTTATGACTGTTCAGTAAACCATTCGGCCTGCGATTTAGGCTGGATTTTAGATTTTGGCCCCTTCTCTGATTGAGTTCGACACCCCTAATATAGAGGGTGGCTTTAGAGTTTTCCGGTTTTCATCTGGCTTGGGTATAATTTTTCTCAATTCAGTTCATTTCAGTGAAGGTGGTTACGTGCCCCCTCCTTTGCCTTGGGGGGGGAGAGTCAGGCCACACATGGGGAACCTGCCCACTTTTGTCTGACTTCTGTGGAGCCGGGATTCTGACTCTGTGTGTGGTTCACTTGGATATTCCAAACTCTAATTTCCCTATAGAAAGAGCTTCCTAGCGTCGGGGTGGAGTGAGTGTACTGGGTAACTAGGACCTTTATAAGTGGAAGCATCTCAGAACAGCTCAAGGGGAAAATCTTCAAGGCAAAGCTGCTGGGGTTGGACTCTGTGTGTGTGTGTGTGTGTGTGTGTGTGTGTGTAAGTCAGTCACCGGCGGAGGGGGGAAGGGCTGTCAGGCCACACATGGGGAACCTGCCCACTTTTGTCTGACTTTCGTGGAGCTGGGGTACCACTTCCTGGAATGGGGGGCCGGTTGAGCTGAAGATTTCTGGGGCCTCTAGGATATAAAAGTAGAGGTGACCTTGGTCTTTCCCACTTTGGCTTAGATTTTGGTCCAAAGTTCTTCCTCTCACAATGGGCCTGATTTCTTTGGAAAGAATGGATCTGCCCGCACTTAACTAGAGAGCAGAGGCCTCATTAGAATCAAACTAAATTTAAACTATGTATTCAGCTCCAAAGCAGGCCAAAGCCCTTGGAGAACTGCCCTCTCCATAACGGGGAAACAGTGCTTACCTTACGGATGAGGACACTTAGGGTCGCACGGGATGGAATGACTGCCCACGGATGCATTACTGGCAGGGCCAGCGTTTCCCTTTGACCAACTCTCCGAGTTTCTCCATTTGCCATTACAGTCTGCTGAGGGACTCGTGTGTTGGGAGGTTGGTGGGTTTTTGTGCTCTCTTCTGGGAAATCTTGTTGATGTTTTTCTGATATTAATCATTCTTTGTTATAGAGTAGGTAATAATGACAAAGAATTTACCCCCAAGTTAAAATCTCAGAGCAGTGGATTGAGATTGTGCTTCTCAAATTTTGCATTGTCTGCATGTTTCTCCTGACGTAATAATAATAGTGAGTACAATGCTGATCGTGGTAGATGCTCAGATAGTCACAAAGATGAGTGGAACACAGCTGCTTCCTGCTGTGGATCCTAGGGAGGTGAGACTCATACGATGATAGCCGCCTAGTGTATGTTTGCCTTGTTGTGTTGGAGTTGCCATAGTAAGACACGAAGTGGATGGCTTTCCTCCCGGGAGAGTGGGAGGTGAGGGGCGGGAGGAAGCGCTTTGGAGATGAGATGAAGCCTCATAGGAAGTGGGGGCGAGAAACCCAGTGGAGACAGCTTTGACAAAGGCCCCCGAGCAATGTTTGTGAGGAAGTTTGACTTGGTGATGCCACTTGAAGAAATTGGGACCCATTTGGCTTTTCTGGAGAATGTCACTTCCTGGGGCAACAAGGGAATTCCTTGCCAGATGAAGTAGGATTTGCATCATTTTCCTTCAAGCTTCCTAAGGTTGTCCTGTGGTAGTTCTGAAATTTTGGGATTTGATGAGCAAACTAGTATCTCCAGGCCTTTGGTCCTTTTATGTACCTTGAGCCTGACTTTTTGTCTCTCATATTAAGGAAGCCTGCTAGTTTGCTGAGCATTCACACTGCCTTTTGGCTCATCAGGAGTTCCTTATGGGGATATACTTAAGAGATGCTGGGCTGGCTGGATGGGTGGGTGAGTGGCTGGGTAGATGGATGGATCAGTAGAGGAGAATGCTGATCTGGGATGGGTTGAGTTACGAGTCCTTCCATGTTATGTTTGAGGACTTCTCTTCAGCTGAGTGTACAGGCAGGCAATAGGCAGGTCCCAGATCTCACAAAGGCCCAACAAAATTTCTGATCCTTCCATCAGAGGATCTGCTGGAGGTTCCTTCCTATCGGCTTGGTCCATTGAGGAACCTTGTCTCACATGAATATCCCACACACTAAGGGGACGTGGAACGATGAAGATTATTTTTAAAGTTTAATTTATATTTAAGTGATCACAGCATTACTCTTGAGAGCTGTGAGTTTTCGCATTTGTGGCTTTGGCATTTCACAAGTGACACAGGGGTCATTTATAACCTCCCAGAGCATAACTTTGATTCTTGGTCCGAATGGCAGGTGGGCCCACGAATGGCTTTGCTGGTGGGTAAGCCTAGCACTCTGTCCGGTGCCCACAGCTCTTGGGCACTGCTTGTTTCACACCTAATCTCATTTCATCCTCACAGTAACCCTGGGAATTGGGTGTAATCGCTGTAGCTTTACACTTGAGAAAACTGAAGAAGTATATTGAGCACTTACTATGGGCTTATCTTGAGATACATGATTATTATCTTGAGAAGCAGATGGAAGAAAAATTTGCCCATCATCCCACCACCAAATCTAACTTTGTGCTAACTTTTTTGGGTCAGCATTTCCTTTCAGGCTGTTTTTTCTCTCCTTTTTTTTTTTTTTTTTCTGTTGTTGTTGTTTAAATTTTTGCATAATCGTGTTCCAGTCAGAAAATTCTTGTCACAAAAAAGTAACATTTAAGGAGCTGTGGAGAGGCTTCTGTTTTCAGATTTCTCCCTGTGTTGGTGTGGCTTTTGGAGGGCCTCCTTGTGGGCCTTCTGGGCCCGCCCCTGGGCTGTGCTAAACCAGGAGCAGGAGTGGTCCATTCAGCTCTGCATCCTGGGCTCAGGCATTCAGACCCAAGCAGGGCCCTTTGTGTCTAAAGTACTAGTTGATTGGAGTGCTAATGAATCAATTAGAAAATTACTTGCTGCTGAGATCCTCAGCCAAAGGAGGGCTGTGCACAGCCTTAGAAAACCATCTGAAGGCCATACGCCTGTAAATCTTGGCTGTGGCCCTCGTCAGTGGCACCACAGCCTTTCTTGGACCTGTTACGCACTTGAGAGAACGGACGACTTCTGCTCTGCAGGGCTGCCTTGTGCTTGGCATGGCTTTCCAACTGGTACTTGGATCCACTCGCCACTGGTGAGAAAGAGAGGAGTGGAGTTCCGAGGAACAGAACTTGTGCCGCGCTTTAAAAAAAGGGCCATTTAGAGGCCGGTCTCCTGTTCTTTCCCGGAGTCCCTTATAGCTAGCAGTCCTGTTGGGAGGGACGATTTTTCTCATTTTTATGGATGGCGGAAATGGTGGCTTAGAGAGGTAAGCAGCCTGTCCTCTAGTTACGTACCTAAGGGAGGCAGTGCTTCAGCCTTCAGCTTTTCAGGTCTTCAGACTCCCATCTGCTGTAATGCCTTCCCACCTGATGCCTCCTCATCATATATCTTAGTGGATTTTAATAGGACTAGCTGGTGGGTCTCAGCCTGTAGGGTTGGGAATGATAAAGGCATTTCTGGTTATATACCCAGGGTTGGGGTTTGGTGAGGTTTAATCTGGGGCAGAGGAGTTGGGGTGACAGCTAACAGCTGTGGCTAGAAGGACTCTGGGTGGGAGATGTACCAGGGAGCTCCAGATGGCCAGTGATTTGTGTTACGCATTGCGGGACACTCTCCAGGTGTGCTCCAACCTGAATTGGAGGTGGGTTGAGGAGAGGGCAGTTAAAGAAGATGATGACTTGCTGTGAATCCCGACTGAAGTGGGAGCCGCCTCTTGAAGAAAACATCTGCAAAGTAGTCCTGACATATTTTCCTGGCTCTTTCACACCTGTTTCCTCATTGGATACCCATCTCAGGTGACCTCCAGCCCTCATTTTATGATTACGACTGAGGCGCCATGCATCCCTTACCTGTTTCCTCCACGAGGACCTCCGGTGCGCTCTGAGGCTGAGCCTGTGCAGTCTCCTGTTTTCATTTGGCTTCGTTTGGAACCAGTGGGTGCCTAGCCCTTTTGTCCCTTGACCCCGGGGGCAGGACTGCTTGTTCATAAATACAAATTCTGTCTTTTCCTCCACAAGGTATTTATTCAGTGTGTTGTGTTGGTTTTGCTATTTCTGCATTCAACATTGGTGCCTTGACTATCTCCAGTTCTGTTTGTATAACAAACATTTGAGTGCCTCTGAGAGCCAGACACCCGTTGTAGGTGCTGGGAGTACAGTAGGGGGCAGCACAGATGATATCCCTGTCTGTCCTCACTGAGCTGACACCTGGTCCAGTGGATGGTGTGGACATCTGGTGAAGACCTTGGGCCTCAAGCTCTGATATAGAAGATAGGACCATAATAATTCTAATCTCTCTCTTTCATAATGGCCCTTTTAATGAGTCAACATGGTTCTGGGCAGTTTGTTTATTTATTTATTTATCTGTCTGTCTATCTATCTATCTATCTATCTATCCATTCATCCATCCATCTATCCATCCTGCCTCACCTGAGGATATTTTTCCATTGATTTTTAGAGAGTGAAGAGGGTGGGAAAGACAAGAGAGAAATAATGTGAGAGAAACATATCAATTGGTTGTGTCCTGCATACATCCCCACCAGAGCTCTGACCAGGGAGGAGCCTGCAACTGAGGTACGTGCCCTTGACAGGAATTGAACCTGGAACCCTTCAGTTTGTAAGCCAACTCTCTATCCACTGAGCCAAATTGGTGAAGGCTGTGCTGGGCATTTTTATACTTAACATGTTCCATCCTCAGGAGAGCTTTGTTAAGGCCAATGAGGCCACTGAGAGCCCATAGTAGGTGGTCAATCAATTTTTGTTGGCTAGAATGAAGGGCATAGAGCTCACATGCCGGTGGAGCTATTTCCAACCCAGCCTCTCAACACCGTTGTTTGTGGACTTGCTTTGATTGTGCATGAGTGCCAGGGCCTAGGAAGATTCTGGTACTAGGCTCTATTGTGGTCTGGAACCAACTAGATCTGTATTATCCAGCTACTGCGGAGGGTTGCTTTGTTCCTGGTTTTATAGGAATGGAGGTGAGACTTAGAGGTCACTCACTTCCCTGGCCCTGTTAGTCCCCTGGTCTCTCTGCTCGAGGCACAGAGGAGTGAGACTGGGTAGGACACACCTTCCCCAGGACCCCAGGTGACTGCTGCTTAAGCTGGCTCAGGTGAGGTGATGTGTTCAACCCCATCTATCTTCCTGGGCCATTCGATGTTGACTTGGTCCCACCAAGTTCCAGGTATTGAAAATCCAAAACAAATAAAGCCCAGCTCCAGGAGGGAAGCAGGTTGCTTTCTCTTTGTGGAAGCTCAAAGTGCAACAGCTGTGTGGGTAGACAGCTCGCTAGGTGTTAACCTGTTTGGCAGGCTGTTGGAGTAAAGTGCCAGGCAGGTGTCTAGCAGGTGGGGGAGGGAGTGAGAGGCATGTAGCTGGCCATGGGGACAGGGGAGAGGGGGGTCTGCTTTCTTTGCCTCTTGTCTGTGCCATTGACCTTCAGGCTCCCTCTTTAATTGTCTTTTTCCCCCCTCCCCCTTTCTGCGTGCAGTCTCCCAATTTCCACTCACCTTCCACCCCCTTCCCCACATCTCTGTATTTCCCAACACCTTGTGCATTGCTTCAGACTCTCCTTGGCTGTTCGCAGTTGGCAAGCCTAGGGGCAGAGTCTGCCACCCAGTAAAGATGACCTTGTGCTACTGTGACTCAGATGGGGATGGGGACTCTGACTTGTCCCACATGGTGTTGGTGGGAGGTTAAGGGTGGCTGCAAGATGTCAAGAGTGCAGCTGTGCTGTTTCAAGTCACATAACCCTGAATGGGGAACAGTACGGAGGAAGAGGAAAGGAGTGGGTGGGTGAGTTGGAGAGGGCGTAGTTGGAGGGTTGGAAAGGATTCAGGTGTGTGAGTTTCCTGGGCTGCAGTAACAGTATCACCCACTGCAGTGAGGTAGCTTTAGACAACGCAGATCTTTTCTATCGGAGTTCTGGAGGCTAGAAGTGTGTGATCAAGGTGTCGGCAGGGAGCATGCTCCTCCGAGGGTCCTGGGTGAGGTCCGTTCCAGGCCCTTCTCTTTCAGTGCTGCAGTTCCTCATGCTCCCTGGCTTACATCAGCCTCTGCTTTTGTCATCGTATGATTTCTCCTTGTGTGTCCGTGTGCCCAAACTTCCCTTATTTTGTAAGGACACCAGTCATTGGATTAGGGCCCATCCCACCCTACTCCAGTGTGACCTCATTTTAACTTTATTACATCTGTAAGAATCTGTTTCTAACCAAGGTCACGTTCACAGGTACTGGGGGTTAAGACTAGAGCATATTGTGTGTGTGTGGGGGGGGCGGGGGGTAAGGAGGTCCACAGTACAGGTTGACAGTGCCAAGCCCCAAATCTAAATGGCATATTTCGATTCCTGTTTTCAGGGATCTTAAAGGTCCTAATCTACTTGGTCATTTCAGTAAGCCATTAAGTTTAGGTTCGGGATTTTCTGTGTGCCACGTTCTGGACTTGGCCCTACCAATAGGTGAGACACCTCCTGGTTTTACGGTGAGGAACTACTTCGATGGAAAACCAGGGTTTTTAGAAGAAAGTTGAAAGGAAATGTTCATGCAAGTACTTCAGGGATGTCCTTAGAAACACAGACAGGCTTTTCCTTCCTGCCCTCTGCATTTAGAGGCCAGCTCCGTCAGGCCGTGACTGACTACCGCCGCTGTTCTCTGGAAGAAGGTAGCTGGGACCTCTAGGTTTGGAGGTTCTTTCCGGGCCTCAGTTTCCCCTCTGCCAGTAAATGGGGGGGGGGCTTAGATGGTTATTCAGATGTGCTTCTCGCTGTCTATTCCAAGCCGAGTTGGTGGCTAGGAACTGTTTTATTGGAAGAGCAAATACTGCGCAGTGTCAATAAGGATGCTTTGTGTAGGGGCTTCTGTGTTTTCGCTGTGGATAAACAAGAAGCAGCCAAGTGTGGGTTAGTGGCTCCTGGCTTGGGCCGGCCCCTTCTCTTCCCACACAGGGGTTTCCTGTGCCAGCAGGAAGAAGTGGGGCCGAGCCCTCTCGCCACTCCCGAGAATTCTTCCCATGACTTTACGTCTTCCTGCGCCTGAGAAGGATTTCCATGCAGATGACAGGAGTGGAGTAGAAAGCATTTGTAGCTGTTGTGCTGGTGAAAACCAATGTAATGTAAATAGGAAGTCTGGATTATATGTATCCTCAAAACACTGAGACCGAAAACCACACACGCCAAATGAAGTTCACAGCTGTGCGCGCGCAGGGTTCCGAGCGCTGTCTGCAGGCGGCGAGGGCTCAGGCAGCGGGGACCGCATTCTGTTCTCCATCCTTCCCCTCCTCTTGTTCCCCACCCCATCCCAAAAAAATGAATTGGGCATTTTGTCCAGTTCTTCGATCTCTTTACAAGCCCTTAGCCAGTCTACAGAATACGTTGGTTCAGCTGGATTTGACACCCTTCCCCTCAGCTGTTCCACAGAGACGGAGCACTTTTGTGGGCCCCCAAAAGACCACGCCCCATACTAACCTCCCTACTCTGTCCCCAGAATGGTGCGACTCCGGGGAATGGTGTGGATCACCCATCCCCAGACAGGGCCTTCAGGGGCCTCTCTTGGGCAGGAGCATAAGTGCTTATGCCAAGACTGATCGTGTGCTCAACATGGGCAGCTTTATAAGTAGATTAGTTTCATGTCTTAGTTCCAAAGTAGTACATGGGTGTATGTTCTTTGCGAAGGAAATTAGATAATAAATATAAAAGTCTGGGTCTTCCATTATCCAAAGATGAATAGTGTTAATGCCCTTGTTTAAATCTTGTCAAGATGATTTACTTTCTAAACATGTGCCTGTTCTTAAGAGACCAGGTCCAGTGAGGTGATACCAGCCACGTGACTGTCTGAACTCAGGCTGTCATGCCCCTCCCCCATGGGCTTCCCCAGTGGCCAGGTGCTGGCTTCCTGCCTCCATCTCCCTTCTGCCCCTTAAGGTCTTCTGATATCCTTTGGAAGAGCAGGCCAGCTTCCTGTTTGCTGGGTTGAATCTTCTGCGATGCCAGAACCTGTGTAACACATGGCTTCCCTTCCAGGAGGTGTGCCCACACACTTAACTGCCTGTGGCTCTCCAGGCTCCTTCCTTCAGTCAGAGCTCTTTTAACTGACGTTGCCAAGAACAGATTTCTTTCCTTTGAAGAAGGAAATGGGGTGTAATTCTTTTTAAAAAATATAATTTTATTGATTTCCGAGAGGAAGGGAGAGGGAGACATAGAAACAGCAATATGAGAGAGAATCATTGATTGGCCACCTCCTGTACGCCCCCCTACTGGGGATCAAGCCCGAAACACAGGCATGTGCCATGACCGGGCATCCAGCTGCAATCTCCTGGTTCATAGGTCGATGCTCAACCACTTAGCCACGCCGGCCAGGCTGGGGTGTAATTCTTGCTCCAAACGCTAGAGTCCAGGACTGCTCTTCCAGGGGGACCTGGTGCGTGTTGAGCAGACAGGGTTGTATGGAGCTGTGGTTTTTAGCCTTCATGGGACCCTGGATTGCTGTGGGATGGCTACATTCTGGAATCCCGCTGCAAACACTGTGTGTAAGAAGTCCAAGGGGTTGCCTATTCTTTGAAGCCCATCCCCAAGGCCCTCCAGAGACAGACATGGCCCCTACCAAAGGATTGCTCTGATAGTGGGCATGGCCTCCTAGTGTCTGTTTTGCCTTTTATAGGATAGTGGCAGTGATGGTTACCCAACCGTTATTCTGTGGTGACAGTGGCAGTGGTTGTTAAATCAACTCACATTACATCAGTCACCTCATCCTCGCCCTGCCCCAGTGAGGGGAAGGTACTCCCAGCCCGATTTCTCAGATGAAAAACGGAAGCTTGGGGAGATGAAGTTACATGTCATACACACACACACACACACACACACACACACACATATTCAGGATTGGAACCCAGGCAGTGTGACTTGAGAGCATGTGAAGTAACATCACACACACACACACACACACACACACACACACACACTCAGGATTGGAACCCAGACAGTATGACTTGAGAGCATGTGCCCAACACCTGATTTGCAGCAGAGAAAACCATAGTAGGTGCTCAGTAAATGGTTATGACAATATTAAAAGCAGCAGGGGGCTATGGCATAGCCAGCCTGTTAGTTGTGGGACTTTCCTCCCGCATATGCCCCCATCTGTCCTGAGTGTTCTCCTGGTGCAGGCTCCAGGCTCCGGAGCTTGTGGGCGGAGGGGCGCGCAGATCCGCCAATCCTGGGAAATGTGTAAAATCCTGTTCCTGAAAACCGGCCGGGTGCTCATAGTGTCCCGGCTGGCATGTCTTGCTAGTCACGAAACATGATCCATACGCTGTATTTTAGGACTCCCCATCTGTCGGCATCGGGCATTGGGAGAGGGTTTTCACTTGAGGGAGTTCAGAGCGTGCCAGCTCACTGGGGGGAGGGCCCCGAGGGAGGTGGGCAGGAGGATCTGTGACAGCGGGTGGCTCTGCTCCTCCACGGAGGGCCTGGTCTGCCAAGGTGGGGGCCTGGGAGCCTGGGAGATGGGGTGTGATGGCCGGCAGCATCCCAGATCTCCTTTTCCCTCACTTCACTTAGTGTTTAGACAGATCCCATTTTTAGTTAAGTAAACCGAGGTATAGAGAGGTTAACTCTCATGTAGAAGGCTTCAAGGCTGTGAAGAAGCTAAGCTCAGATTTGAACTTCAGTCTTTAGACTCTGTTCAGTGTTCTCTCCCTTTCTCTAAGTCTGCCCTCCTGTTTCCTGGGCTTTAACTCTGTTGGTGGTTCAGGGCAGGGTGTGGGAGAGGTTGCCTGAGAGTGGAAAGGAGTCAGCTGAGGGAGGCGTGAGGTTGAGCCCTGCTCTTAGGCCCACTTTGCAGGGAGCACAGGGCCTGCCCTGGAGCCCACCTCTCTGGCCTGCTGGTGGTGGAGGAGGAATGCTAAGAGGGCTATTGATCCACCCATCTCCTCTGGGGGAGGGCTGCAGCGCAAGCAAGCCTTTCTTTTTAAAAATGCATCAACTTGACCGTAAGCGGGCCCCAGTTTAAAAATAAATAAATAAAAACAAGAAGCAAAACAAGTAGGAGTGGGAGGGAAGCAGGGATGGAGCAAAACCTTAGGAAAAAACTAAAAGGCACCCTAGCTAGTGGCCTGGTTGAAGCGTCATCCTGTACTGCAAAAGGTTGCAGGTTCAATCCCCAGACAGGGTGTGTACAGGAGGCAACCAATCGATGTTCCTCATATCAATTTTCTCTTTCTCTCCTTTCCTCTCTTTCTCTAAAGATCAATAAAGACATATCCTCGGATGAAGATTAAAAAGAAAAACCCCCCCAAAATGAAAGGTTATCCGAGGAGGGTTCTTTTCGGTGCCTGTGCCAGTTTCAGGCTAGGATGCCTTGCCTGAATTCTGGAGCCTGGGTCTGCCCTGCTTGGCTGTGACCTGGGTCATCCCTCTCTCCTGCTTAGTCTATGCAGGGAAACTTTACCCAAATCCAGGGTACCCCTCTGGGGTGGGGTTGGGTGGAGGAAGCCCCACACAGGGTGTAATGGCAATCCCTATTGAAAGCCTGCCTTACAAGTCCTGACTTGGGCAATTTCAGGTTCCTTTTTGCTCTCAAGCTACACTGGCCTTTTCTCGGTTTCTCAAAAGTGCCTTTGCATGTGCCGTTCCGCAGCCTGGAAGGTGTGCTCCCTTTTCCCTGGTCCCCAGGTGAGGGCCTGCTCATCTCGTAGATCGGCCTAAAGGCCACTTCCTGACCCTCAGCGGGGCGGTCAGGCATCTTGTGTGCCTCAAGGTTCCCGGCACTTCTTTTTTTGTAGCTCTTAAAACCAGCACAATAAAATAACTCATTACATTTTACAGCATTTAGCAATTAAGCTTGGGGAAGGCAGGACCAGTCTGTCCTGTTTGCTGTAAGTGGCTGTGGTCCAGCCACGCAAGCTGGAGAGGGGTAGCACATTCTTGTGGAATGGGTGAATGAATAGCCCATGGATACCCTTTGCGGGGAGGAGGAGGGAATAAACATTGTAATCAGAATTTGTCCCATATTGAGGTCAGGATAGGGTTTCAGAGTGGAGCCCCCAACTCTAGAAAGGGGGAGACTTGCCAGTAGTCCAGTAGGCCATGGGGTAGCATGCTGTATGGCCAGCCTGTTCCCTTTGTGGAGCCCAGAGAACAGAAAGGACTTCATCAAGATTATACAACAGCCCAGCTGGTGTGGCTCAGTGGTTGAGCATTGACCTATGAACCAGGAGGTCACAGTTCGATTCCTGGTCAGGGCAGGCTTGATCCCCAGAAGGGGGTGTGCAGGAGATAGCCAATCAATAATTCTCTCATCACTGATGTTTCTCTCTCCCTCTCCCTTCCTGTTTCTGAAATCAATAAATATATTTAAGATGAGAGGTCACACAACAGAGCCTTTGAGGATCTTTATTTGGTCTCTGGTTTAATTGTTGAAAGGTAATTAATACATGGGGGGGGGGGGCACCACTTCGTTCGCCTCTTATTGTGGCGGCTCAGTTATGGTAGCACCAGTTTGCGGAGGAGAAAATGGAGGCTCCGTACACTTGGTCCCTTGCTTCAGAACACATCAAAGGTAACATCGATCAGATCTCGGCTCTTTCTGATTCCCTAGCCGATGGCTGTACCACTTGTAGGAGCCTTGGGTGCTACCAGCCCTCTGGGTTGCAGGGGGACTGGTCTTTCCCTGAGACCACTTTCTCTCCCCCACCCACCTTCATCCCCTTTTTCCGTCTTCCCTCTCTTCTGAGAGAACCTCAGAAATTGCTCTCTCCCTTTTCAATCACCCTGGGAAGCCACTGTGGATCCTGGAAAGATACTAAGGGCGATAAAGCAGAATTTGCACCATTCTGGGATAACTGTCCATCATTTGTAGGTAAAAAATAAAGTGTGTGCTTGCTCCTCGCTACATGTAGGCTTCCTTTTGGGATTACAGTGGAAGCCACTTACCTGCCCGACCCCCCTCCCCCTTGGCTGATATGGGGATTCCTACAATTTGGGCACATGGGTGGGCTTCGTGCCGCTCACTCCCCCCAGAACGGGGCCCATGGGCCTCCTTCCAGGCGGAAGCGCCTCTGCTTCTCTGCGGCTCCAACAGCTCAGGCGCTCTGGCACGCACAGGTGCCGACTCCTTTTGCAAATATTGCTGCAGCTGAAAAGCAGCAAGCCACCTTTAGAGGACTTTGTGCAGCCTGCTTCTTTTTGATACCTGCAATGCACAGAGGCAAGAGAGAGAAACTAATTGGTTCAATTAATTTTGTCAATATTGACCTAGCAGGAGTTTTGTGCAGGTCGCATGTTAGGGACCCAGGGGTTACCAAAGAGCAACATGGCCCAGTCCCTTCCTTGAGGGGCTCATCCTCTAGATGGGGATCAAGATGTTTTAAGACAGAATCAGAGCAGAAGAGCCATGTAGTCCTGATCCCTACCCACCCCCCCCTCCCAGAATTCCCTTACGACGTCTGCACGTCTGCACGTCTGCCTGCCGCATGGGTAGCTAAATGCCCTTCCCCTTTCTTAAGGCACTTGCAGGTCTCCCACGGGGAATTTTCGGTTTTTGAGTGCTTACTATGTACTAGGGCTGGGCGCCCTGGTAGTGCTTTCCTTGTATTTATTTCTTTGGACTCAACACGACCCGGTGGAGTAATTACTAACTATCACCCTCATTTTCCAGTTGATGAAACGGAGGTCCAGGAAGGTTAATTAACTTGCCCAAGATCCCACAGCTACCCCGTTCCAGAGCCTGGATTCGAATGTGAGCAGATGAATTCCAGAGCTCGCTTTCTTAACCTGCTGGCTGTATGGACACATCCCCACACCGAGACTCCGTGTCTGTTACGCATCCACTCTCTGTCCAGCATGGATTATCTTAGATAGATAATTTTTTTTTTCTCTTAAAAAAATAGTCTCGGTGCTTTCCATGTCATTGTTAAACGTACTTAATAACCCTCTGGGATACGAGTTGCACCACAGCCCCCAATTTCTTTTTTTTAAAGTCCATGTTCTCTGTAGAGGGCACTCTACTTCAGAGGCTGGAGTGGAGCCAGCGCCCGTGGGAGAGAAGGCCGCTGGAAGCGTTCCGCGCACTGTAAAGCGCTCGTGAAACGAAGGGCACGCGGGAAAGGGTGTGCACGGAGAAGACTGGCTTGTAGCGTGGGCCTCATGCATCATACTTGGGGATTTCTTTGCATCGCTGTCACGGTCTGGTTTCAGGTACCTGTGAAAAATTGTGGTAATTAAAATGTAATTTGGAATCCCCTGTTGGCTCACAGCAGCTGGTCCAGATGTAGGAGGCTGGGGCTGTCTGTGCGGGAACAAGCTGAGGCTTGTTAGGGGTGTCACTTTGTTCTGCCCTTTGTGTTGCTGGGGAGAAGGGAGGGGTCAAGAGATACAGGAGCTATTTTTACTTTGTTCGCGTCATGTTCGGCATTACTGGATGTTTGTGGTTGGGTCCCTGTTTAGCCTCAGCCGGGAAAAGAGAACTCCCTTTGTTGCCTGGGCCTGTGTGGATACTCAGGCTCATACCCCTTGGGCAGATTCGTATATTTCTCTAAAGGGGGAGAGACCCAAAGTGACGGTGGGGTCACCCCGATAGTTCGAAGTTGTCTTAGTCGGTCTTAGATTTTCCAAGACTCCAGAATCCTTCCTGAGGCTGTGTGCTTATCCACTCCTTATTTATGCAACAGATGTTTTTTTTTGGTGTGAGCTACATGCTAGATCTATTTCCTGGTACTTGCAACGTGAAGTCGAATGAAGTATTGCCCCCTCAAAGATGTTATAGTCTAATTGGGGAAATGGAGAGTAAACATTTGGTTTAGCATATGCAAAGCAAGCATATGTGTTTGTTGGAAGCACTGAGGAGGATCCAGTGCTGTCATAGTAAGGGGGGGTGGTACAGAGAAGAGGGGTGGGAACACAGAAGTGGGGGGGCCCAGATCACACAGGGTGGTCAGAGGGCTTCCTGGAGGCAGTGGTGGCTTAGGGGAACAGGAGGTGTCAAGTGTGCACTTGGACTTATTTGCTGTTGAGCTTTATTTGTATATACGCTTGATGTCATGGCTATAGTCATTATGCCTTCTTTTATCACTCAGTTGAAGTCTTGGGATTTTATTTTTATACCCAAAGGGCTCACTGTCTTTGAAAAGTTTGAGGAAAAAAACGCTTTGTGTCAGCCAACCCTTGCTGCTTCAGAGGTTGGAGATTGGAGGTCAGCCTCGGCCACAGAAAGTCTGCCCTGAAGTCCCTGCCTCCCTTGGCCGCTTGGCACTCTCTGCACCACTTCCTCTTAATATGGCAGGCCGGAGAGGGTTACTGCATAGCAGGGGTTAAGTCACCCTCCTCCCCCACCTTCCAACCCTGGATCCTGCCTGACCTGGCTGGTGCACTGGGCCTCGAGGGTTTGTGACAGGGTCAAATATATTGTAAGTGGTCCCGCCTGCCTGTCCTGATGAGGTGTGTGGCCTGGAGGTAGGCGGAGGGGTTGCTGGAGCATCCCGCTGTCAGGACCAGCCGTGGATTCGGGGACTGTGGCAAAGTGGAAGTGCCAGGAAGCAGAGCACTTCACCTGAGGCAGCCCCTTGTGCCATGGCCGCTTCGGACAGGGGCTGGCCTCTAGAGTTTGCAGAATGCTGGTTTCGTTTCACTTCCCACTTCCGCTGTTTGTATGCATTCATTTATACAACACTGCATCTCCCCTGGAAGTGGTGCTGAGAAGCCCAGTGAATTAGGTGCAGCCCTGCCCTTGGGGTAGCTGACAGGTCCCCCACGCAGTGTGCCTTCTGGGACCCTCTGCAGACAGCTGGAATGTCCCCACCATCCTTGAGAGCCACATGCTGACACTGCAGCAGCGGGCCTGTCCTTGGTGTGGATTATTTGCTGTTAGTATTCCAAATGTCAAGTTCCCCTTGACTTGAGCTGAGCAGACGAAACAAAATGGCAGACAGATTAGAAGGGGCTTGAGAATCGTTTTAGGATTTGAAAAAAACTTACACTGTTGACTTTGAAAAGCTGCTGAACCAGGCCAGTCTGCAGAGGTGGGGGCATCTACTTGATGCCATTGGCTCCCTGGATTTGAGGGGCTCTGGCCATGCTGGCTCTTTCCTCCCCTCTCCAGGTGCGTGGGAGCCAGGGGTGCTCACTGAGCTTGGGCAGGAATTGAGTCCATTTCCTTCTCATTAATGTTGTGAGAGCAGGACCGGAGGAGGGCTGGAGGGGAGAAGCTAGGGCCTCCAAGGGTTTCAGGAAGGGTTTGGGTGGGCCCACCAAGGTGGGAGGCCATGTCACTCAGTATCTGTTTAATCTCCTGTTTGCCTACTGCAAAGACCTATCAGGTAGAAGGGAACTAGATGGCTCATTTGGTCCCTCTGAATGGATGATGAGGGGATTAACAAAGGTGCAGAAGTTTCTGGCTAGAACCTGGGTGTCATCGCTAGAAGAACCTCAGAGATGGCCCGTTCATGCCCTTCTTTCTGTAGATGTAGCTGAAACTCAGAGAGGTTAAGTCATCCGTGCAAAGCCACACAGGAAGTGGTGTAGCTGGACTGTGACCCATCTTTCTGGCTCCAGTACCCGTACTTGTCCCATGACATCACGTTGGCTCCTGTTCTGAGTCCTCCCTTTTTGGGAAACTCATTTCTCCTGCCCTCCCCCCAAGGGCTTCCTTTTCCTGCCTGGAATCCCCAGGAATCCCTCTGGGGGTGCTGCCTCCTCCAGCCTGGGAAAGTCCAAAGAGCTGGAGGTGCGAGTGAGAGCCCAGCCCCCAGCTGCTTCTCAGCCACCTTCCAGGGGACAGATGCTTGTCACACAGGAGCATGCATACCTGTCTCCTGAGGACAGACCACGATGAGTCTCACGCCCTGCTGGGCTGCTCAGGGCTCCAGGAAGGGTTCGTTGAACTGATGTGTCTGGGCTCAGGGGAGATAGACTCTAAATGGCATGAAGCTCTGCAGTTGGTATCGGACAAGTTTTAAGTCTGGCCCAACACAGGATCCTAAACCCAAACCTTAAGCTAGCGCATGCTCCCCTGCAGCCACTGCAGGGCAGATGGCACAGATGTTCTTGATGTGGCTCACAGTCGCCTGCCCGAGAATCCGGCAGGAGGTTTTTGCCTTTCCTCCCTTTTCCTTTGCACACTTGCACAAGTGCCTTTTGTTCCCAGGAAACGCAGCTTTCTCCGTCTCTATCCTGGAAGTATTGCCGGAATGTAATAAATCTGATTGTGTTTATGTTGAAGAAATGAAACACATTACTGTGTGGGGAGGAATGCAGTAGAGGCCTTGAGAGGGGACTGTGTTTATGACAACAGTGTGCACATGTGGCTTTATTTTTGAAGGCAGTACTTTCCCTCCTCTGGATAGGACTCTGCTAATAAGAGCCATCTTTCATGTCCGGGTGTTGGCAAACAGGGGGCAGAGCTGGCCAAGGCCCTCCCGGCAGTGGCTGCCACCTTCTTGGCTCTGAGAGTCCGGCTTCTCCAGGCCCTGTCATTTCTCGGGGATTGCAGCTCTTCAGGGACATCGCCTCTGTGCCGGCCGGGACAGAGCTGATTAGTGAATTCTCCCGCTCCCTTTCCAGGTTGAGAACAACGGGATGGAATTTAATAGGCATAAATGTAAAGTCCTGAGTATGGGTTAAAAAAAAAAAAAATCCACTTCACAGGCACAGGATGAGGAGGCTCATCTGAACAGCGAGCGAGCGAGAGAGTGACCCTCGCATTTACCTGGCGGTCGTCCTGTGTGCCAGCGCTTGGCCGGCACTGAAAGAAGGGAACGCAGGCGTGCTGACAAGGATCACGTCTGAAAGGGGGAGGATGATGATGTTACTGTTAATAATTCATAACCATAGCGAGGTGCTTTACACGCATTATCTTTTTATCCTTAAAGCCGCCCTCGGAGGTCGGTCAGAGGATCCCCTTTTTTGGAAAAGGAAACCCAGGCCCCAGAGGGTAGGTTACTTGCCTGATGTTACACTGCCAGGAAGTGCCAGAAGCCTATGGAACCCCTGAGCCTGGGCGGTCATCAGTGAACCAGAGTGTCAGACGGTAGAGAGTCTGAATGAAGAAATGCTGAAGGCAGTTTCAATAACATCTGACTCTGATAGGGTCTACCAGGCCCCATTCTAAACCATTTGTCTATGTCAACTCCGTTATTGTCTCCGTTTTAATGATGAAGAAACTGAGGCAGAGAGATTTTAAAAATAAGTTGCCGAAGATGACACATCTTGTTAAGTGACAGATCTGGGATCCAGACCAGATAGTACTGCTTAGAGTTCTTCATTCCTAGGCCATGCAGCTTTGGAGAGAAGACGACTGTGTGGGGTGTGAGAGGGCCTACTGTGCTCTTGGTTTTTTGAGGCAGCCTGTCTGCAGGATAACTGTTGCGTTTGGGTCGAAGGCAGAACCACGACCCGCATGTGGGTGTGCAAATGGGAGAGGCTTCTGCCCTCCTAAATCTGCACGCCAGGTGGCCTTGGAGTAGGCCCCTGGAGGGAGGTTGTGAGTTCCCTGCTGCCGGTGACTGCCCACCTGTTGGGGATACTGCAGAGGCAGGAGGGTGGAGGAGACCACCTGTGTGGGTTATGGTAGGCCCCCAGGGCCCATCCGCGTAGCTGGCTGGCTCCCAGTCCTTTGTTGAGGAAAGCCCAGCTTTCCTGGCACACCCCCCACCCCCGGGCAGTGGTATGTCCCCATGGACCACTGGAGGGGAAGTAACCGTGTCTGCTGGGTCAGCCTGCCCTATTAGGAAGCCCCGGCTGTCAGGCCTGGCAGAACTGCTGACAAAGGCACTGTGAACAATGCTGCGTGGGAGGAGGCATGCGCATGTGTTTGCTCGCCTCCTGACCTGGGTGCCAGCCGTGACATACTTTATTTGTCCCCTCTGGTTCCCTGCGGGCACTCAGCCTGACGCGGGTGCGTTTGACTCCCATTCAGGTCCCTTGTTCAGCTGCAACTTTGGCTGCAGGGCATGGGAGCCAGTCAGCTGGCTCTGGCCCCTCCTGATGCCAGGGCAGTTGGTTTACAAGGCTTCCTGGGAGTTCTTACCAAGGAGCCCTGGGAGCCTGTTAGCTCCGTGTCTCAGGTCAGGCAGTGGAGGCACCGAGAAGTAAAGGGACTTTTGGAGGCCACCTAACCGGCAAGTCTGGCTGAAGCAACAATCCGGCCCTGGTGACTTGAAACGGGGAAGAGAGGGCTTTCCAGATCGTCTTGTGCAGACCTTTCGTTTTACAGAGGAGGAAATGAGGCCCAGATGTGCAGCTTGACCTGGCCAAGGTATCTCGGGTTGTTAGTGGCAGAGCCAGGACTAGAATCCAGATCTCCTGACTCCAAATTCTGTGTCCTGCCCGCTCTGCGGCCACCTCCCCCACTTTTGGTTTCCTTGCATCTCATTTCTGCGACTGCTTCTGCAGGGCTGATGTGATTGCGACTCCCGTACTGCCTTCCTTGGCCTCCCAGAACTAGTGCAGCAGCTGGCTTATAGGACTTAGCTGAGCAGAAGGAGCAGGGGCTTAGCTGGGCAGCTTTTCTACTTGTAAGGAGTGTGACCTTGGGCAAGTCACCTAACCTTTCTGAGCTCTGGCTCTCGTCAAAATGATTTGGACAAGATAACCACCATTGACCTTCCAGCTCTGCAGGTTTGTGGCAAGAGATTTTCATGAAAGTGAGTGAGACCCTCATGGGCCTGTAGCTCCAGCTCTCGGGAAGGGCTGGAGGCCTGGCGGTGTGAAAAGACCTGTGTGGGGAGTCACAGGGCCTGTGTGCGTTTACAAACACTGTTGCCTTCACTTTGGCGCGGGCAGGTGATTGGGGCAAGAGATCCCAGCATTCTCGGGCCCTCCTCTGCCACTTCCTCCTCGGCACCCATGCTGTGTGCACAGACACTGCTCGGCCCTGGGGGTTGGCAGCTGATCGGCATGGCTTTGGAGGAAGAAATGACACCAGGCGTCGGCAGGCAGCAAATCCCGTGAGATCTCCCCTGAATTCGATGCCACTGGATCTTGTCATGGGATGAACCCAAGCCCTGTTATCAGGCCTCAGAAACCCCCATTTCCCATGAGGTCACAGGTGTGGGGCGGAGGAAGGTGTGTCGGAGCAAAATCAGAAGTCTGGCCTTTGGTCACTGTGCTCAGTTGTGCAATTGCATTGGCTGTTTACATGGTTCTCATTCTTTGGTTTTCTCTTTGGCTGTGAAGTTGTACTATTTTCCGAACTAATCCTGTTTCGTGTAACCTGAACCCAAGTATCTGGACATGAAGGGTAAGCTTTTTTTTTTTTTTTTTCTTCTCCTCCTCTTCCTTAACAAAGGCTGTCCTGCACTGTAGCATCTGGAAATGATCCGGCGTCTGGTTTAAGTATGTGTGCGTGTGTGCACACACTTCTGTAATATAACATACCCCTACCCAGATAACATGTCTTTGTCTCTCCAACCAGGCATGGACCTGTGTTTCTTTTTGGATAGATGAGATGACTTTACACATGGTGTGATTCCATTGGGATATGTGCTTATGTGCATATATGCACACATGTATAGATCTTTATTTCTACTTGGAATGAGGACAAGTTCGAGGGCTTGATATGTATAGAAAAGCGTTTTTACTGATGGATGTGGATGTGTTTTTCTTTGCCAAGTTTAATAAACCATTTAACAGTGCCTTCAGTGACGGTAATTAGCTGTTTCCTCATTATTCCCAGGCTCTGCTCTAACAGGATCCCGGGATCCCAGTTCCCACCAGGAGTGTGGCAGTTCCCTCCCTGGAGTCGGTGCTCTGGAGAGGCTGCGCGGTTGGAGGTGGCCCGTGTTCGCCATCTGTAACGGTGTCTCTTCGATGCCCGGGGTTGGCGTGGGTGGGAGCCTGTCTTGGGGCACTTCCAGGTCAGTTCCCCAGATTTAGGCTCAGGATAGACTCTCTTGACTGCCCAAGGTTGGAGCTGTTGGTGGTATTGAGTTGTGGACTGTGCCAGCCGCTAGAACCGTGGGGGGACGGGCAGGGAGCACCTCTGTTTGATCTGGTGGGGAGTGGCCCAGGGGGAGGTGAGTGAGTGACTGATGGTGGCGGAGAAGGACCCGGTGAATAAAGGATTGCTCTTGCCACCCTCTGCACCTGGGGCCCTCTGAGAACTGCAGGCTGAGGAGGGGGTTGGTAGCACTTCCCTTGTCATCACGATCCTTCTTTGCCTGGCACCAGCGCCCCCTCAGGAGCCCTCCCTCTTGGAGGTGGTGGTTAGGTTTATTGATTTCTACTTTCCTTCTGTTGACAATGGACTTAGGCCCAGGTCTCCCTCTGGCTCGGGTGTGATGGAGAGGCCGGTGATGAGAGCCCTTGAGAGCAGTTTCCTGTAGGCTGCGGACCTGCCCTCTGTGCTTTGGGGCTGCCTATGGAGGATCGGGGCAGCAGGTCCTTCTTTATTTGGCTCGGGGCTGGGGTGAGGGGAGGAGAAAATTAGGGACCTGGTATAATATTTAAACCAGATAACTTTATAACCAGGCCACATGATGCATTGGTATGTGGACTGCAGGTGTAGACCTGGATTGTTTGGGGAGTATACTCCCCTAGGATATGCTGAAGGCTTCCACCAAGCTTATGGAACATTTGGCCAAATCAACCCGAAAAGCCATTCAGGGTTTTGCCCCTGCTGGCTCCAGCCCTAGCATCCTAACTTGAATTGTGAGGTGAGGAGGACTGCCCCCCAGGGCCTCCCCTCCCCCAGGCCCAGCTGTTTTGTGTAGAGCTTTTGCTGCCATGGCATCCAGATTCCTAAGAAGCTGGGAGCTCCCGTTTGGGATTGTGCCTTGGAACACATGATGGGGAGCTAGATCCCCGGATCCCTAAGTCTGGAAAGTGTCCGTGCCTGTTGACCCCTTGCAACCTGTGGTCTCCTCTGGGCTTATCCAGCTCCCCTGGAGCGTGGGGCCCTGACGAGGGGCTGCATGTATGTGCCAGCCCCCACCCAGCCCTCTTTCCCACTGCCTCCAACAGAGCTCACTGTCAATTGTGCAGGAGGCCCAGACTCTGTCATGTGCGTGCGTGATCCTTGTCCCACAGCAGGCATGCTCCTTGAAGGGAGAGAGGGGCCGGTTTTGTCCCTGGTATAAGGGGCTTTAAAAATGCACCTTGATTTAAGATTCAGCTTTTTGCAGCATATTTTAAAATGTCAGAAAGATAAATGGTGCAGCCTTCTTAATGTGTCTGCCTTGAACAGCCTTAAAAAAATAAGTCTATCATTCATCCTCAGGGTCACGGCGTGTTCACACCCACCCCTACGCTCCCGCCTTCGATGGTGTATATGCCCATCTCTCTTCTTTGAGCAGAAGTTCGGTGGGGACTGGGATCTAGACTCACAGTCTCTTTCTTCCAGGAAGTCCAGGAGGTGCATTTGTTTCTACAGTATTGAGACTGATAAAGCCATGCAGAGTGTTTCCAAAATAATTTTGGGAATTTTTTACTGTTGGATCTGCCAAACAGGCACTAGTTTCTGGCTGCTTCTCTCAGGGACCCTTCTCAGTTCCCATGAAAACCCAGAGGGTCAGAGGAGGGAGCACGAATTCTCCATCCCCTGCCTCTGAGACCGCCCTTCTCTCTGAGACAGGCAGGCCCCTGCTCCCTGTTCAGTGTGACGTGGGGGTAGTTGGGCCTGATGTGAGGGGAGCCCACGTGCTTGTGTGGTGCCCTTGGCCAGCACTTTGTTTCCAAGGTCGGGTGGGGGTGGGAGGGAGAGAGAGGCCATGGGCCACGAGGTGGGAGATGCCACAGGAGGATGAATCGGTCCATGGGATCTGTATCCTGTTGTCATTGTGTTGTGTAGATTTTACAAAGGTACCCTGGCAACTCAGCTGTTTATTTTTCTCCCAGAAGGAATTGGAGGAACCCAGGGTTTTTCAAGGGGTAGGTGAGGGTGCCAAGACATCGCGACGCTGATTAAGGAGCATGGGGCCGAGCAGCCTTCTGTCACGGGAGAGCTATCAGGGGAGCTTCTGGTGTGACGGTGGTTGTGCCCGTCAGTCCTGGGACGAACCTGCAGGACTCTCTACGAAGAAATGGAGGCCCAGAGAGGTCACACACAAGTTCAGCAACTGAGCCAGAACCAGAAAACCACTCCCCCACCACCCCGCATCCTGACCTCCAGTCAGAAGCTTTTAGTGACTTCGATCTGCTGTCTCAGGTGGACCTCACTGGTGATCCAAAGCTCCTCATTGTAGCACATGCACAGAGCTCTCCCAGGCACCTGGCCTGTGCAGGGCCATCTGCCCTGTTCTGGACCCATGACTTACATCTCTGGGGACCATCCCTTTAGCGTGGGGTCCTTGTCTGTGCTGCTTATTCCCCTGCTGGGTGTGTGGCTCAGAGAGGCCAGGGAGCGGGGATGGGAGGCTGGAGGCATCTCCCCCGCCATGGGATCTGCCTGGGTGTGAGGGTAAGATGGCTGTGGGGCAGGGGGGAGACTCGGGGTAAAGGCCCCCATTCTCCTTCCCAGTCCCTCTAGCCACTCTTTCTCATCTTCTAAAAATCATTTTAAGGATCGTAACATTTATCATGAGCTGTATTATGGGAGACTCTTCTTCATGTTTAAAAATAAACGCTGGCTTAGTGGACTATATTTGGTATATGGAAGTCGTTTACATGTAAATGTGCTTATAGGACATCTGCTTTATTTAAGATGCAGAGTGAGCCCCAGCTAGAGAGGGCGCGTGGGGGTGGGGTGCAGAAGGGACCTCCAGTCGGCTTTGCTCAGGACAGTTGGGTTGTAGTCTTTGGTCCTGTTGAATCTGTCATCCCTTTCCTGGGGGACAATTGCAAAACAGGGTGACTGGTACTTAAAAATTCATAGAAAATGTTTCTTATCACAACGTCATAATTGTTATGACTCAAAAGAATTGCCATTCCACTCTGCCTGCCTGCTCTCACTTTTGTTGCCTACTGAGTCTGCAGCAGCAGCTGCAAAGCTGAGAGAGAGAGAGAGAGAGAGAGAGAGAGAGAGAGAGAGAGAGAGAGAGAGAAAGAGAGAGAGAGAAATATCCAGGGCAATGCTTTATTTATGTTAACGGCTACATTTGACTTGAAAATTCCGTCCCCTGAGCCTTGAGGTCAGCACATTACAGAGTGATTGATTGCTGTCAGGGGCAGGCAGGGCGGCAGATTACAGAGGGGGAAGTGGACAGATGATGCCTTGGTTTGGGGGCTTAGCAGAGCCCAGGCCTCGAGAGGAGCACCGTGGAAAACAAAAGCAGATGGAGCCCTCCGCTCTGGCCCCTGCCTGTCTTCTCTCTTTCCTTTCCCCTTCCCTTCCCTTCCTGTGGAACATTAGGAATTGGGGGGGACACCCCATTCCAGCACACCCCAGAATGTATCTCTTTTGGATGTGATGCTGGGGTTAAATCTTCAAGAGACTGGGTCCCCGCCTCCGAGCATCTGAGTCATTTTTAGAAACTACGAGGCTCTTCCTTGTGTTGTCTGTTGGTGAAAGTCCCATGGACACCCCGGGCATCCCCTGCCTTCCCAGCCCATGTCCTAGGTCTGAAAACCAAACAGAGAGGACCACCTCCTCTGGCAGATCCTCCCACCTGACCGTCCAGGCTATTGGATTATGTTTCCAGAGGGCTTTCTGGCTAATCCTTGTGTGTGTTTGCTGGTGAAAACAAATGCTATTGGACCCACAGGCCTGTTTGCAGATGGGGAGACATGGGAATGATGGAGGCGCTTTGCATTTTAAACATTAGCTAATGAAATTGCAAGTGGGGGCCCTGGGTGGAAGGGCCTGGGTGTTTCCATGAAGCACTTCTCAGGCAGTTGTGAGGGAGGAGCAGGCCGGCCTCCTCCACCAACATAGAGCCCCGTCCAGTACAAAGTAGGAGCTCTGAGTCCCCCCCGGGGGTCCCCGCCTGATGAGAGAGGAGACACCCCGCTAAGAGGGGCTGAGATTGGGTCCCAGGGAGCAGAGAAACAATCTGGCTGCCAGAAAATCTGCAGGCGTGTGTGTGTGTGTGTGTGTGTGTGTGTGTGAGTGTGTGTGTGTGTGTGTGTGTGTGTGTTTGTACATGCTCGCCTGCCTGTCTATCAGATACCTCACTGAAAAGCAGGAAAAGGAGACTGACCTGGCTTCTCACCAGGGGAAGGCGCTGGGGAGGGCATTCCTGGCAGATGCTGGGGTTGGGGGGTTGGAGGAGCGGGAGGTGAGTGAGGCTGGAGCAGGGGTTCCCCTGCATTAGGAATACAAGGCCTGTCCCGGGGTGCAGGCAGGATGGCCAGTGGCTGGGATTTGTCATTTCCCCTGTCCCCGCCTCCCCCAGTCATTGCTGCTCCTGTGTGGTTGTGTCGGAGACGGGACTGGCTGTTCATTCATCCGCTAATTGTTTTGATAAGAGACTAATTATCCGCTGCGATCATCAGATTACCCTGAGCTCCAGGAGGGAGATTTGAGAGTTGGAGCTGCTGTCTGTCGCACCATCTCCCCTGAAAAGCACCCAGCCTTAGCACCTACCCAAGGTCTCCTGCTTCCCACGCCTGCCCACCACACCACTGGGGACGGTGCCACAGACGGCTGGGGTGGGACCTGGAAATCCACCCCAAGCCCAACCCGATGTCAAGCAGGACTTCGCCTTGGATTATTTTCGCCACTGTGTTAAGTCCACAGCTGAGAGTTTGGTCCTAGGGATTTCCGAGTAAGGTGAGGAGTGCGTGGAGAAAACAAGAGAAGCCCCGGGAATGCCTCTCATGAATTGACATCAGCAGTCGGGACGTTCAGGTGCCTTCTGGACTGTTGTTACCTTTCACTTACATGTGATTTTGGTAGAGAGAGAGCACTAAGTAAAAAAACAACCAGGAAGAGAGATTATAAATTAATCTACTAATTGAATCCCCAGCAAAGGTAATGGGGAATGATGGCGTCGTAATTGATCTGACACTGACCTTCACATCCGTGGGAGCTGCAAAACCAGGGCGGGAGCTTCTGGCCTTTGGGGGAGAGGTGGTGATCGCATGTTGTGTCCCTTAAGCCTTGGCCCACGCGTGTGCGGCCTTTCTCCACGGGGCTTGTCAGAGGGAGGGTTCCACCCTCAGCCCCTCTGTCTTCCTTCATTCAGGTAATGTCTCTAGATCCCAGAAGAGCCGCTGTGAGCCCGGTGATGCTTGAGCTAGAGAATGAGGACTCCATCCTGCTGTTTCCCTGTGAGATCAGAGGCTCGTAGAAGGATGGGCAGCCGGGGCTGTGGGAGCCGGCTGGGTTCTGGAGGGTCTGGCAGAGTGGCCCGTGTACAGTGAGGTTCTGGTCTCAGATACCGCTGGTGTCTGAGGTTCTGTTTTCCCCTGGATAGACTGGAACCACAGTAGGCGATACCTAAATCCCCTTTTGGCTCTCCTCTGTGGTTCCTTTGTTCTCGAACCCCTTCTCCCAGCAGAGCAGAGGGCCAGAGGACTTACGTTCAGCCCTTGCGCTTGCCCGGTGCCACTGCTGCCACGCACTTTTTGGGGCCGACCTGCTGCCTGGCTCCCTCCCATTGTCTTCATATTTGGGGCTCAGCTATCTGAGAAGTTTGGCAACATGTCAGGCTGTAGATCTTGAAAACCGCCCTCTAGAAACGACCTCGTTGAGCAGATTTACTGGCTTAGCGGGCCGCCGTACTAAATCACGCAGGTCTGCCGGACTTGGACGCCTCGACACAGAACTTTTCAAAAAATCTCAGGCAGGATATATCACTGCCCCATTAACTCCCCGCCATTAATCTACTTCTAAAAACCTGGAGTTTTCCCAAACAGGCTGGAAAGTGGTGAAAAACGGACCCATTTGGTAAATTCTGTAAATCAGGCTGGTTTTCTCCTCTCCTCGCTCTCTGGTGGGGCCGCCCTGCTTGCTTCGGTGATGGAGTGCCATGGGCGGTGGGGTGGTGAGAGCTACAACCTTGTAGGGTTCGGGGCATGTCCTGGGGATAGACATGGTCTGGAGGGGGTTGCTGCTCTTTATCCTGCCCTGATCTGTGGGATCCCTGAGTTCTCGGGGAGGGGATTGGGCCGTTTTCAGGAGTTACAGGAAATGTGACAGACCCTTTGATACACTGAGGCTGAGCTGCACTCGGTCCCAGCAAGGGCATAGGGCCATGCTAAGGACTATCTGGAAGGGGCAGGCTCCTTGCCTGGTTCTGCCTTGATTGCCGAAGGGGGGTTTTGTTGTGATGGGGCCTTGTCCACGGCCCCAATGACTGTTGAGAGTCCGACCACACTTCCGGGTTCTCCTTTTGGAAAAAGATGGGATCCATGAGCTCGGGTTTTGAAGTCCGCAGACCTAGGTACGGATGCCAGCTTTCTCCATCATTAACCTTAGCCATTCAGAGGCATTTGAAAAAGAAAAGATGTGACTCGGGAGAGTGGGGGCCTAGGATAAGCTAAAGGAGGAACAAAAACTAGTGACCGACCTCAAGAAATAAGGCTGCTGTCTCCCTACCTTCCTTCCAGCTCCTCTGTTGTGCATCTGTAAAATGGGATGGCACAGCCTGCCAGCGTGCCGGAGGATTAAGTGAGTTAATTCATGTAAAATGGGTAGGATAATTCCTGGCGCAATGCTGGCTTTCTGTAAATAATAGTAAGTCTTATGGTGGGGAATACGTGGGCATGTCTGCTGTACCCCACTTGTTCATCCTGCTGAGGGGGGCCCATGCTAGCCTCACGACGAAGACCCTCTTTTTTGCTTGTCCTCCACCGCCTCGCCTCCTGCCTGGTGTTTGCATCCTCACTCTGTGGATAGACTCAGAGTTGGACCCCATGTTGGAAAGTCTCCAGAGCCTTCCTCTGCTCCTTCCTGTATCAGTCCTTTTCACCTCGAGAACGGGTGTGGATTCCCTGAACTCAGTGCATGTCTCAGCTGTCACTGGACTCCATGCTTTCCCCCACCCCCAAGCACCCACGCCTCCGCAGGCCTTCTCCCCACCCTCTGCTTGCCCGAGGCAGATAGCACTGGCAGGTGAGGCCAGGAGCAGTCCTCTCTGCCTGTTGGGACAGGGTCAGGCAAGCAGGCCGGGGCAGGAGGCTGAGCACCAGGATGGGATGGGAGCCTCATTCCAGGAGGACACCTTGGCATCCTGCCCTGCTGGAGGAACTGGTTTCGGGGGCCTGGCCCCCTGCTCCGCCTGCTGGAGGGGGCCTGGGTGCTGAGGGGCATTGATCTTGTCTGTGTTTCCTGGAGTGTACTTTTTTCTAATCTTGGTAAAAGTACCTGCTATCTTTGCATCTCCTGTCCTTCATAAAGCTAATTAAGCCCTTGGGTCTTAGATTTTCTTTTCCCCCCTTTCCTAACTAAGTGTAGTTTTAGGTGCTTTGGGAGCTTAATTGAATTGCTCTGGGGGTGATCATTGGTTCCCAGAGCCAGGAGGGAGAAGGGGCAGGACCCTGTACCTTCCTCCTCTGTACCTCCTACCCCCACCCCCATCATTATTAATAATGTTCCAGAAGGCAGCAACCCTGTCTGTTCTTCTTCCTAGTGCCCCTGTAGGGTACCTGGTACAGTTTTGGAGGAAACCAGTGACTAAATAGGATGTCTGACCCATGATACTGGACTTTCAAAGGCTCCTGGTCATGCTGGTTGACATAACCCTGGAGGCCTAAGTGGGTTGTTGGTTTTGCCTGAACCTGGCTTAGTTGACTGGGGTGCTGAATTGGGGGAGGGAAAGACAGCTGACTTGTTCTTGGAGACCATAGCTGTTCCTTCTTCCTCCTGCCCATCCTAGGAGGAAAGGCCTGGTCTACCGCATCTCCTTAGGGCACACCCTGTGATCCTGCTGGCCTTGGCCTGGCCATTATCTTCTGGCATTTGAAAGGTGTCATCTTGAATTTGGTGTCAGATGCATTACTAGGTGGTGGTGATAAGAACATGGTAGTACATTGTGCATCCTTGAGGGGCTTGTCTGCTGGCCCAGGGGCAGCAGCTTAGTGTGGGCACGGATCCGAGAAGCCTGGACACTGTTCAAGCAGTAGATCCTGGCCACAGCTGCTCACACACATACACCTCGGCGCAGCAAAGCGCTCTGCTTCCTCACACCACAAAACTTCACAGGTGGGGCTGTGGTGGATTCTTAAGACCTCAGATCCACGAGATTCTACAGTCTCATTAATGCCATCTCTCCGTACTCACCCCTGACTGCCTGAAACTACCTTCCACCTGTTCCATCAGCCAGCCAGGGATAGGGAGCAGCAGAGACTTGTGACCAGACCAGAACCTTCATGCACAGTGACCTCATAAACTGTGCCTTGGGAGGGCCGGACCCGGGGCCAGAGCTGTGCCTGCCCTCCTTCCCCACCCGGGATGTCAGGTCCGTTTACTAAATTTCTAGGCCCGGAGTGTCGGAAGGGGCAGGGCAGAGCATTTTGCATTCCATTTTCCAGCCTCTTCCCCAACCAGCATTCTGTGTTTATCTCCAAGCAACCAAGCAGTGATAACACATTATGGCTTTACCACTCTCTTCCTTGCTTACCCAGCCCCCTCTCTTTATAGGCCAAAAGGTCAGACACCTGCCCTCCACTACCTGGGACATTCTGTCCATTTTACTACCCTGGTGGGCTTTTGCTCCCTTTACCTCCTCCTGCCCTTATGAAGAGAATAGCACATCGTGGACACTCGAGTATGTTTCAATGAGTGACTGATGCTAACCTGCCATCCTTAGAAGGCTTACCTCGTGCAAGTCAAACGTGTACATGTTTGCTTCATTTGGTTTGCCCAGCGGCTCTCTGGGTGTTTAGCATCGATCCGCCGTCTTTCACGAGAGGAAGACGCGGGAGTGCAGGCAGGTCAGGACTCCCCAGGCGCCTGGGCCGAGAGCTGCATGCACGTGTGTGCAGTTGCATCCTGAAGAGCCTCTGCAGCCTGGGTGGAGTGTCCAGGTAATGCAGTGACAGCGTTCAGGACGGTAGCAGGTGTAGACGAAAGGAGCCCTGGACCGCAGCCGGGCATCGACTCCATTCAGCCAACCTCAGGCAAGGAGGGCCCTGCGTGAGCCCTTGGTTTCCTCATCTGGAAACGGGACGTTGGGATGAGTGGAAACTGCTGCCAGGGTCCTCTCCCTGAAACGCCTGTCTGGCCATGCGGTGCCAGGGTCTGTACACTTGAGAGATTGCTTTTCTTCTGGATGAAGCCCAGCATCCCCAGCGGGGTCTCCAAGGCCCTGCAGGCTTGTGGCCGTTACCCGTGTCATCCCTTGTCTCAGCATGAACAGAAGCTCCTTGGATATGCCACATTCTCTCGCACCACCGTGCCTTTGCCCGTGCAGCCCCCTCTGCCAGGGTGCTCAGGGCTCTTGTGTGCTTGGAGGGCAAGTGTCCCCTTAGGCCTGGGCTCCAGGCTTTCCCCCAGGGAATCTTTCCTGCCCCCTCAAGGTAGAATGAACTTCTCCCTTTTGTACATTCACTCGTTCATGCATCGGTTGCATGTCAGGCATGGTGCGAATTGCTAGTTATTGAGACACCCTCTGGGGCTTACCTCTGCTGATTGAGGTTGTTTATGTCTCCCTTGCCTAGTTTCCTTGCAGTGAGAGCCCATCTCTGTGTCTCTGTCCCAGGTTCCTAGCACCTGGGTGGTGCTCAAGATCCTGAGTGACTGCCCAGTAACTCGGATATTAACCTAAACCTGTTTGTGCAACCTTTGCTTTCTTTGAAATCGGGCCTCTCCCTTGCTTGGTTCTTTTTTTTTTTTTTCTTTCTTTGCAGGGGGAGGGGAGGCAGCCAGCATTTCTTATCTCAGAAATTTGTTTTTTCCCCTTATAATGTTTATTTGGTGCTTTTAAATCACTGGTATTTGTGTCCCCCATCCCCTCTCCACACACACACACACACACACACACACACACACACTGGAAGTCTGATGGGGCACATCTGATTCACCTCTAAAGTCCTGCTCCCTCCCACCCACCTGCTGGTGTGAAGCTGGTGCCCCAGGTATGCGGTAGGAGTGTGGGCAGGAGGCAGCCTCCTGTTGGTGCACTTCAGAGAGCCCCCTTACTCCTGTCAGAACCTGAAAGCTTGTGAAGTCTGTCTTGCAAGGAGTTTGAAACAAGTCTTCTCAGCTCTAGTCTTAGGGTTGCTCATTCCTTAGACCTTGCAGACCACCTGCCTCCTTCAAAGAGAAGGGGGTCAACAAAAGAACAGTAAAAACACCGGAAACACCACTTCTTAGCTGCTTTTCTCCTTTCTCCCCCCTTCTCCCCTCCCCTTACAACCTAATAAATTGACACAGAACCTGCTTTTGACCACGTTTCCTGGAGGTGGTCATTGTCCCTTTGGGAACTGGCGTCTGCCTGGAGGGTCTGGGTGGTGAAAGTAGGGACACCCAGAGGGGTCTTGCACTGGGGCGGGGGAGGGGGGTTGTCAAGGACCTTCCCAATTATTGGACTGAAGTTGCTACTAAGTTAAGGCCCATCAAGATGCTGAGTGAGAGGCAGTGCTGCCTCCCGGGAGAACCCCTATCGTATTGGTGCTGGTGCTTGTGTGTTTGGAAGTTGCCTCCATTACAGGAAAATCCTCAGGGGGTACCCCTTACCCTGTTTCGCCTCCCTCCTCCCCAACAGAAGCACATGTCTGAGCACCTACAGACAGTGCCAGGTACAGACCTGTCTGGGAGCTACTGTGAAGTTTGCAGTCCTGTTTCTACAGGAGCTTTTGACGATGGGATCGCTGCCACGTGGAGAGGCATGGGCCTTAGATCTAGTTCTGTGCCTTGGGCTCAAGTCTAGCTCATCACTCAAGGTCAGTGTGAGAAGGAAGTCGGCTCATCTCTGAGTCTCAGATTCCCGCCTGGAGGTTGAGGATGAGAGTGCAGTCCCAGCTTCTCTGGGTGGTTAGAAGGGTTAGAAAGAGTATGCGTACAGTGTAGAAGCACTTGGCACACACTCATGCTCAACAGTTGCTGGTTCCCTCCCTCCCTCCCCTTCTCCGTTGAGTGTGGTTGGTCTGCAGCAGCCACCGCTGTAGAGAGCCTCGAACACTAAGGATTCAGCCACAGAGTTGCAGCATTTCCAAGCCTCAACTTGCTCATTTGTAGAAGAGGGTTGCTGAGGGGAGAAAACGAAATCATAGGGAGGACGGTGCCTGGCATACCCTGGGACAGGACAGCCTTCTCCCTCCCGTCACTCCCTCAGTAGGTTTTAGGGATATTTTAACTGATGTAGGTCAGGCTAGTATAGTCTAGAAAAGAGTGACAAAGCAGAGGAGGGCAGAAGAGGCCTGTCTTGGGGGAAGGGATCTGGAGGGCTTCTGGGAGGCGGTGCCGCCTTCTCAATCTGAAGGAGACGTGGGGAGGAGGCTGGAGCCCCGTCCTTTCCCAGCAGCCCTGTTCCTTTAAGCCTGTGCTTCCAGCCTCTGCACCAGGAGGTGAGACTGCCGAGAGCTGCTTGGAAAGCTGTACCTCCCGCCCCCCTAAACTCTGGGGGTGTGAAGATGCACTGGTGTAACTATAGCTTGATGTTTTGGTGTCAGTGAGAAAAGCAGAATTGGCTCAAGCTGCTTTCTCAGTTAAGGGGATTTAAGAAGAAAAAAAATTTTTAATCCAACCCTGGTGATCAATCTGACACCTTCCCTTTGAGCCCCAGATGGCTGATTGGGGCGGAAAGTTGGCCACTGCTGCTGTTGGAGAATGGAATGGTGTATCTATCTCTATATATCGAAAATTTTGGCTCTGTGTACATGCGCACACTATATATATAAAGCCTGCCTGCCTGGTTTGGTTTTTTTGGAGGATATTTAAATATTCCCAGAAGGTTCCAGTTGGTTAAATGTCATTCTTGGAGGTGCCATGTTAACAGGGTTTGAAACCAGGTTCGTCTGCCATGGTTCAGTCTTCCTCCACCTCTTCTCCCCTTGCTTAAGCCTCAGGCCTGGGGAGGAGGTGGGAAAGTGGCCCAGGGGAGGATGGCGGTGCCGCTCCTCCTGCCTTAGTGTAGCAACCCTTGTCTCTTCAAGATAAACTTGGGGAAAGTTTGGGAAGTGAAAGGAAAACATTCCTCTACCAGTGTTCTATCACAACTTCTAGACTCGGGCAAAACGCAGCCTGGGTCTGCACATGTGCTTGTGGTCTGCTGCTTTTTCTTTGGATAAGCCTATGTCCAAATGCTTATAACCGTCCTTACTAACTTCGGCGTTACTAGTATTTAACCGTTCTCCATGACTGGATCTTCCTTCCTGTCCTCCCCGGCCCGGCCCCGCCGCTGTACACAACACGGCAGTGAACAAAACCTTTGCATTTCATTTTGGATGATTTCCTTAGACATTCCCAGAAGTGAAATTACCAGGTCAGAACGCATGGACCTCTCCTTTCAAGATTCTTGAGTCATTTTGCCAAAGTATTTTCAAAAGGATCGTCTTGATTTATACTGATGTGAGAATAGATATGTGGGTATTCTATACTTGCTCTGGGGATTATAAGGAAACAAGTTTTTAAAGGAAGCTTTCTTTGCTGTAGACGGAAAATGTTATAACCCTGACTTTTCGACTTTGGGCACAAACTACCAAATCCAACTGCTGTGTGCTTCTTGGAGTGCCAAGTGGGGGCGGTGGGTCCTTTCTGTTCTCTGACTGCTGGGGACTCCCAGCCCAAGAGAGGAGAGAAGCGGGGGACGGGAGGGGGGGAAAGGGGAAGGACGGTGGCAATCAAGTAGACCAGGTATGATCTTGTGTTGCTGTGTGTGCTGTGAGCGACGTGTGCTCTCAGAGGGTAAGGGAAGGAAGTGTGTGGCCTAGAGCATGAACAAGAAGGCTCTGATAGTGCCCCGGTTCATCCCTTTGTTCTGAGATGTTTATGGGGCCTCCTGGGCCCCGGGCTCCCTGGGGATAGGCAGATAGATAAGCCAGCAGTCTCTCCAGGCAGACAGAGTCACACGCAGGGAATCTCTACACGATGTGACAGATGGCTGGAGAGGGTGCCATGGGTGATCAAGGCCAGAGTGACAGGCTCTGCCGTTGTTTTGGACTTCTTTCTCCCTTTCTTGTTCATCGGGGGCTTCCCTTACCACCAAGGCTGGGCACATCAGCAGGTATCCCCTCCTTGTCCAGGGCTCATGCCAAGGTGGCTTTCAACTTCATGGAATTTCCACGCTGGAAGGTGCATTGGAAGCCAGCACCCCCGTCCTGTTGGGGTACAGCCAGTGACTGGGTGCTAACTGCTCAAATAGGCAGCTCACTGTGGAGTGAGCCCTGTGAGGTCCTTTTAAGAAAGGATCTAAAGAAACACGTGAGGCCATTGTCCTGGGAAGCAGTGTTGGAGTCATCAGACCCAGCGTACCATCCATTTAACAATCTACTTAGCAAACCTTTGGCTAGGGGTAGGGGGGTGCTTACTGCATGTGCGAGGAGAGGAGAGCCTGCTGCCTCACCAGCCAGGTCTGGGTACAGCTTCCAGCCCACTGCTTCTGGTCATGTTGCCTCATATAGAAGAATACTCCTGCTCTTTTGAAAGTCTGTGAAGCAAGGGTGTCCTTCATTCTTCCTGCTTCTCCAAGGAGCTTGTACTCTATGGTAGGTCCTCCAACGTGCTTTTTGGGATGTGTCACACGCACTTGGTTGGTGTGGTTTGTTACTGTGTGGTCACCCTCCCCCACCCCTGGCAGAGAACCAAGTAATCCTGTCTTCCCCTGGGGACTGGATCTAGGGTTACATGTTGGGGGCAGGTGCCCTTCATGAGCATGGGATGAGCCCTAGAATAGGATGGGAAACCCAGTGCTGGTCCCAACTCTGCTACTTGATTGCTGCCTGGCTGGGCCCCTCCAGGCTCCAATTTTCCATCTCTACACTCTGATACCTGGTGGGCCTGACAAGTGAAAATGCCAGGGTTTATGCTTTCTGACTGATGTGAGGTTTGGGAAAGCTGGTTTAGGGAAAGCCCACCCATCTGGATCCTAAGTAGCACCTGCTTAAGACCTATGCACAGAGGTGATGGGCAGCCTGCAGCCAGGAGTGGAGTGGGGGCACGGCAGGCCCAGCACCTGTGCTGACCGCGGGGGGCTTGACTATTGATGCTACAGAACGCAGGCACACGGCTGGCTGTGGTTGGTCATCTTCCCTTCACAACCTAAGTTCTTGGCTGGAAAACAGAGAAGCCCTGAGGCAGAAGAGAAAGCAGAAACCCCAGACTGTGCCTGGGAGAAGGGTGGGTCATAGGACTGTGCTGCCAGCTGCCTTCCATTGTCTGGTGTGCAGCCACTGCAGACCCCTCCCCCAGGTCTTCCTTTGGAGAATAAACATATCAGCAGGATTGATTACCTGATTGGTCCCTGGGCAGCAGGCTCTGGCCTGCATCTGGAGCCGATTTCTCCACTGTCACACACCCATTGTCTTGGATTGTTCACTTCCACAAATCAGAGGTTGGCTTTACTGCCCTAACCCTACCACGACCCCTAGATGCTTGTTTGTCAGTCCAGTGAACACTTCCTGTTCAATGAAAAAAAAAAAGAAAGAAAGAAAAAAAAAAGGCCAAAGCCACATGGGCAGCCTCTCCAGTCCCCCGCCTCCTCCAAAGCAGACAGGATGTTCCCATTGCAGCCCCTCCCCATGCCCAGCCCTGGGCCCCGCCCTGGGCCTGCCTTTCTAAAGTGGATTCAAAGTGGAGGAGACATTTCCAGGAAGCTGGACCGATTGTCCCCTGGGGAGCGGGAGCTAGGCAGGGAGGAGACACCCAAGGGCTTCCCCTGGGCACTGTCCAGTGTGGCCTCTGCCTCCTAGATGGAGCCGAGGCAGGTCCTGAGCCTGGCATGGCCCTGGCATAGGCGTCGGTCTGGTCTGAACACAGGCTCAGACCAGAAGATGAGACGGCCTCATGAGCATGAGAGGGCCTGCTTTCCCTTTGGGCTCGGGGTGGGGGCCATGAGGAATGAGTTGGGAGCATGTCTCTGTCCTCTATGAAATCCTGCTATTTTTCAAGACCCATTGTGAGCTACACTCTGCTTGTGAAAGGAAGCCCTCTCTGATCACTTGCCCTAAACAATCTCCCTCTCCTCAGAAATACTACAAAGCGGAGGGCTGGTGCTGTGTGCTGGAGCCCCTTTTCCTGTGGGCTGCCACTTGATTGCACAAGAATGAGAAAGGCCAGTCGGTCAGTGAGTGCTGCGGAGAGGCCGTTGGGTCTAGGCTAAGACAGATGTGGGTGAGAGCCTCCACCAGCCATGGGGCGCCCTTGGGCGGGGTGGCTGCGGCGGACGTGAGTCCCTGCGCTGTGCACCAGGGGACACTTCACAGCTTACTTGGGGTAGAGTAAACGCAAGGACTGTTTCCCTGGGCCACCTTCATGCCTTTTCTGGTGATGACAGTTGGGTCCTCAGCTAGGCACATGGATGGAGCGGCAGACAGGCTGCTTCCTGAGCAGTGGCAGTGGCTTTGGTGGTAACATGGCCATGGTTGTCTTGCCCTTGTGGGCCACATGTCTGGCTCATTTGCTCCTGAGGAGGTAGACTCGGTTTGAGGATTTTTGTTGGAATGGCCCTCCTTTGTGAGCCCACACCAGTCCTGAGAACCAGGCAGGGTGCCCGTGTTCACTGCACCCGGGGCCTGGGGACCTGGAGGGGGTTGGACCCAGCTTTCACATCCACGCTCTCCACACAGCCTCACTGCTTTCTGGCTTTTGTTCAGAAGCAGCGTGTTCACCTGTCAGCCCTTCCCTGGGCATTTCAGCTGCTGGCCCTAAGGCTACGAGGACAGTGTCCTCACTCCCAGCCGTCGGTGGGTTTCTATCCCATGCCCATGGTCAGACTGTAGCTCTGCTGCCCCCTTCTGGGGTGGCTCTACGTTGTCTCCCCGTGCCTGTCCCCACCTTGCTTTCCCATCAGAGATTCGGCTGTGGCAGGAGCAGAGAAAGAAGCCTGTCACTGGAGGGTGTCAGTGAAATAGATGCAGGCCTGTGTGGCTAGGAAGGCATCCGACTGCACATTTCTTATTGCTCGTGATCCCTGAGGGATGAGGGTGGGGACCTGTGCTCCTGCCAGGTGTCATTAACAGTGCAGACAGCACTGGGTCTGACCCCACAGCGGCCCAGACTCGCAGGCCGGTCAGCACACCATCACCCTTGGTCTGCTTTGGTCCTGGGAAGTGCCGTTCCCCTGCCTGTCACACAGGTAGGCGTTTTGTTCCACAGACCAGCCAGTGAACTACTTTCAGGGGGAAATCCTCTTTCCCCAGGAGCAGCAGACGCAGAGCCCGAACCCTAGGCCGAACCCTAGGCCGTGGGCTCCACCCCAGGATTCTGCCGGCTTTCCCACTTAGCTCTGGCTCTCCCCCTGGTCTGGACGAGTACTTTGTAGATTGCATCAGGGAACCACTTACCCCAATTAAAATAGCCAGGGTAGGGTGGGAGGAAATGGGCTGGGTGTGCTGGGAATGTCTTAGCTAATGCAGGGAGTGCCCTTAAAAGGCAGGTAGGAAAGAAACTTCTCCTCTTTGTAGTCAATTAAAGTCCCTTCTTAACATTAACCCCTGGAAGGTGTGCCCGCGGGCTCTGTTTTCTGAGTGTAGCCACCTCTGCGGCACCACCACCCACCGCCCCGCCCCTAGAGAAGACAATACTCTCACTGCCTTTAGAAATTTCTCTGAAAGGTGACCAAGTGTTTTTCAAAAGAGCTCCCCCTCTGTGATAAATGCCAGGTAGTGACTGAGCCTGCTTCCCCCGGGGAGAGAGAGAAGAAAGCCCAGCGAAAGCCCAGCCGAGCCTTGAAGAGCCATCCCAAAGAGGTTGGGAGGCTGGCTGCGCCTCCCTAAGGCCCACACAGCCGGCTGGCAGCAGCAGGCACGGAGACGGGCATCTTGTCAGAGCCGGGCAGATGGCGTTCACCTGCTCGGGACACGCTCCCTGGTGCTGGGGCCCTCAGAGCTGTTGGGATAATAACGGACAGCTGCCAGCTCTGGGACCGAGGTCTGCGGGTTTTCAAAGGCTTGGAGTGTGCGGGGAGAAGGAGCCGGCCCCGGGGCCTCCCTGCCCAGCAGCTCGCCTTTTGTTTTGAGATTTGTGCCCCCCTCCCTCCCTGCATCAACATCTGAGCAACAAGAGCGGTTTAATAGAGGACAGTTCTGTTTTGGAAACGACAAGAAAGCGCCTTGTCGAGTGTGACCTGGCCTCTCCTTTGTCCAGCCTCCCCCGGCTTTGTGTGCGCCTGCAACGGTTTTGTTCTTAGGGGCAAAGGAGTTGGACATGGATTTGTTGTGTTCCTGGGGCGTTCTTTCTTTTTCCTTTTTTGGCAGAAGCTAAAGCTCCTGGTTATTTCTGAGTACCAGGCTTTTGGGGGGGTGAGGGATTTTCGGAGCCACTCCAGGGCCTTTGAGTGACTGTGTGGTGTCAGGAACAGTGAGGGGCAATGAAGCCAGCCTTCCGCCTGGCGTTTCTCAGCTCATGATAGACATGTGTAAGGGACAAATAATTTCTCACAGTGCCGTTGGCCTTGCATCCTAATAGGAGCGTTTCCCCAAATGCCAATCGAATGCAAGGCTGCTTTGAGAACCAGCTTCGTTTCTCCTCTCTGGCTGTTTGCAGAAGGGATGCTGGTGTCTCCTAGTTATCTGGTTACATCGTGGCTAAAGCCTACACCAGCCAGTGTTGACCTGATCGAGCTTGTTGCAGCAGCATTGGCTCTCATTAGGCTACTTGCAAACTTGCATATTGGGGGGGGGGGGGACTGGCTCAGTCTGATGGGGGTCAGTTAGAATTCTTAAAACCTCCCTCACGGCAGAGCTCCTGCCTCACTCTTTTGGGCCAAGACTGGAAGGCAGGTTTGCCAAGCAAATACCGGTAAGTAGTGTTAATAAAAGGTGGGAAGATCAGGAAACCTGCTTGATAATCCTACCACTGGAAACCTGTGTGTTTGCTTACACGCACTGGGTGCACTGTTGACAAATAGGCCCTGTTCAGTCACTAAAGCTATATTCCGTGTATGTCTCGTACAATTGGTCCAAAGTGCAATATAACTTTGTTAAAAGTGCTAAAGCAGACCAGCTTTTCATCTCCTATCCCCAGTTATTCCAAATCAGTGAGATTTTTCTTTTATAAGCCACCAACATAGGTTTTCTTTTCCTTAGGTATTTTTTTTTTTCAAATGGGGCAGTTTTAAAAATATATTTTTTTATTGATTTCAGAGAAGATGGGAGAGGGAGAGAGAGAGACAGAAACATCAATGAATGATAAAAGAGAATCATTGATTGGTCACCTCATGTACACCCCCTACTGGGGACTCAGCCCGAAACCCAGACATGTGCCCTGACTGGGAATCGAACCATGACTTCTGGTTCACAGATCAACGTTAAACCACTGAGCTACACCAGCCGGGCTTTCTTAGGTAGTCTTAATTTTCAGAGCGACCTAGGAAAAGTTCTTGCTCTTCTGAACAGTGATCTGTCCTGCTCTTCTTTGTTAATGTAATTATTGATGAGCAGTTCTGGTTGTGTGTACTTTAAAACATCACTTAATTTGTTTACAAATACTAGGGATTCAAAGATAAATTAAGATAGGATTGCCCTCAAGGAGCCCACTCTTGAGTAAAGACAAAGTATTGAACACAGGATCATGCAGGGCCCAGGCCAGGGTGAGTCAGGCACCAGGGAGAAGAAGAGTGGGTTCTCCAGGGCCAGGGGACATGTGGGGTGGGTATAAAAATTGGTAGAGAAGGTGATGCTAGAGTTGATTTTGAGAGTGGAGCCGGGGAGTTTGCCGGACAGCCAGGATGGTAGAAAGCTGTCCAAGGAAGGCTATGTGCCCTCAGCGTCTAGGATCAGAACAGCAGAAAGAAGAGAATATGATGCGAATGTAGACTGTCCCAAAGTGACTGTCTAGGGCAGTGGTTGGCAAAATCATTAGACAGCAGGGCCAAATATCAACAGTATAACAATTGAAATTTCTTTTGAGAGCCAAATTTTTTAAACTTAAACTTCTAACGCCACTTCTTCAAAATAGACTCGCCCAAGCCATGGTATTTTGTGGAAGAGCCACACTCAAGGGGCCAAAGAGCCGCATGTGGCTCATGAGCCACAGTTTGCTAACCACGGGTCTAGGGAATGGCCTGAGTCCTACGTGAGCCTTCATTCTTTCACCATTAGAGTCCAGAGGTTGAGTCAAGGTGAATGTGGTGGTGTGGACTCCAGTGGAAAAGGCCGCAGTTGTCGCAAGAGCCTGGTGTCAGGCAGATGTCAGCTCTGCCACCTGCCACTGCATGACCCTCGGTAATCTAAGCCTCAGTTTCCTGCTCTGTGAAATGGATCTTATAAAGTATTTATGTCTTGGGGTTGGTGTGAAGGTAGATAAAGAGGAGTGATCGCAGTGCTCAGCGCACAGAAACACCAGGTAATGTGCTATTTTTATCGTCTTTATAATGACACGACCAGTAGCAGTTCCTAAGAAATGTCAGGGTGCCGGCCCCACTCCACCAGCCAGCATCTTCCCCATTCATCCCGGGGATAACCCGGATAAGGGGCGAGCGTGGCGTCAGGGGCGGCCGCTGTGGCCGTGGCTCTTTACCTCTCTGTCACATAGTCTGGTTTCGAATAACCTGATGTTTGCCGATAACGAGCCTGGTGTCCTGGCCTGAAACCCTATGCCTGCTTGGACCTGTAGCTCTCCCCCGGTCCTCTAGGGGATATGTTCTGTGGCACATGGCTGACACCAGCCCGGGGCTTATCGCTCCTGGGTGTGCATAACGGCATTCCTCCCAGGTGTGTGAGCTCGCTCCCTCCTTGGGAAGGCCCCCCGGGTTCTGTGCAAGATGTGGTCCTGTTCTGGGGGTGCTGACAGTCCAGGAAGCGGAACATAAAGGAACCCAGGAGCTGCCGGTCCAGACAGAAGGGTGCCAGGAGTGGGGGAAGGAGTGGGAGTGGGGAACACATTCAAGTAGGGGAGTCTGGGAAGGGCTCCTGAAGAAGGTGGCATTTCCAGGGGACCTTGAAGTTAGAGTGTTTGTACAAACAGGAGAGGGGGGGATATCTCCCTGGAAGATGGGACATAAGAAACAGTAGGTGAGAGTGACTGGGCTTGGAACAACATTGGGAGAGGGGAGGAAAGTCTGTTGGATGGAGAACCAGATGGTGATGGAGTCTCTTTCTGCCTAGAGTGCGTTTTTATAAGAACATCCAAACCTGAGTGTCCTTACTCTGGCTCCCAACTGCTCAGCCTGGCAAAGGAAGCCAGTAGCCTCTGGCTTGAAGCTTGCTTCCATTATTGAGAGCATTCCACAGTTTTGTGATTGCTCACTAAAGTAACTTTCTGCTCTCCTCACCAGAACTAACTTGCCATTCATCAGCCATGACATCTGATAATAGAACATTTCCTATTTATCAAATGTCTATCATGTGCTGTCCACTGTGCTAGGCAGGTGCTATGCTTCCATTGAGTAGGGAAGGGAGGCATTTGGGGGACTAGTGACATTGGGAAGGGAAGGGCCTGGATCTGTTCTGGGTTATTCACATTGACTGAATCTCTCGATTCCTGATAAGGACCCTGGGAAGTAAGATAGTGTGGTTCCACTCTTAGTTAACAAGCCGTTTAAAGTCTCTCTGCGTGCAAAAGTCAAAGCTGGGATTTGTTAGCTCAGCCATGGCCCTCTAACCACTCCTCCCATCGCACATGTGGCCCCGGTCTTTGCAGCCTTTCTCTTGTCCTGGTAAATCCCAGCGGGTGTGCTCTAGTGAGAGAGCTCTGATAAGAGCAGCATCAGGTCCCATGCATACATCCTTGCCCCTCCACAGTGCTGCTGCTGCTGCTGCTGCTGCTGGTGTGGGTTTTCTATGCTCTCCCCCTCAGCAGACCAAAGTTCCTCTCAGCAGACGACAGTCTTTGGACCAGGCCCAGGGGTTGTTTGGTGAAGACCAGGCTGTGAGAGCATCCTCAGCATTCCCTTTTACAGAATATCCGGGGTCTGCTCCAGCAACCTCTGTGCTTCCACCTCTTCCCGTGGCTGCCCTCTCGCCACCTGCCCTTGCACATGCAGCCTTTGCACACGCCGGACCTTCTGCCTAGAATGCTCTAGAGCCCTGCCTGCTGTGTCCTTCACTCTCCTCCACTTCCCAAACCCCATTCAGCCTCCACAGCCAGCCCCTCTTCCTCTGAACGGCCTCTTCACCCCCGTGTGAGCCAGCCCTGTGCCCACCAAATGTTTGGAACAGATGTTTTCTCGTGCTCGGGGAGACCCATTCCAGAGCTTCTCACAAGAAATCAAGGTGTTGCCGCTGTGTTCTAGAAGACAGCCGGGTGGGTATCTACTCCGAGGCCACTGGAGTCACATGGAGCCGTGGTCCGCAGCTCCCTTCTCCACGTGGGAAGCAGCCCTTGTGCCTGTTCTTATCAGAACTCCCAAGTTGGAACCCTCCCCTGCTTCCCATGTCTGTGTCATTTGGCACCACGCCCTCCCCCAGGTATATTCAGATTCACCCCTACCCACCCGTTGTGCACTGGCTCAGGCCCGCCTCCCACCTTAACCTTGGCTCCAAGCTTTCCCTTCCTTACCTTGCAATGCTGTCTCCTCCATTCTCCTGCCGGGGTGGTGTTTTAGGTTTGTCTGCATCCTGCCCGTTGTTCTTCAGGCAAATATCATAGAGGTAATGCTGTCCGATAGAAATAGGATGCGAGCCACACGTGTCATCTTTAATTTTCTGATAGCCACATAAAAGCACAGGTGAAGTTAACTTTTCTAATATGCTTTATTCATAAATGAATATGGTCAAATTACTATTTTAGATGGAATTAGTATAGAAATTATTGAGTTATTTTCCACACTTACTTTTTATGCTAAACCTTTGAGATCTAGTCCGTAGTTCATGCATCTCAGTTTGAACTGTCCACATTTCTAGTCTTCAGTAGCTTTTTGGGGCTGGGGCTGGGACTTCCATGTTGGACCATGTGGGTGTGGAGATTTGTAGAGTGTGGACCCATTGTATGTTGTCTCTCGACTGCCATTTATTGACATTATAGCCTTGGGAGGGTGACATTATAGCCTTGGGGAGGTGACTTTCCCTCTCTGAGCTTATTATGTGCCCTTATCTTATGGGGCTGTTGTAAGGATTAAACAGGATGATGTATGTGAAGGCTCTGCATTGTGCCAGGCACATAGTATCAGTGATTATTAATGTTGAAATGGTGGATTTTGATGCCGAGACCTGCCTCCTGGCCCCTGGGCAGACCATCCAGGTAGTCCATATCGAACTGACCAGGGACCAGGAATGACAGGGATCATCAGGCTCAGGGCAGGAGCCTAGCAGGGCTACCAAGGAGGGAATGGAAACTCAGGAGGGGCTTCCTGGTGGAGGCGACCCCAGCCTGAGCTGGTGCGGGTCCTTTGGCCTCTGGAGCACTCTGTGACAGCACTGGCGCCCTGCAGCTCCCGCTTGCTAACTCTTTGTCCTGTGTAATTAGTGCGGTGTGCCTCACTCCTGTCTCTAATTGTGTTGTACAGCATGTACTTTATTATATCAGGGTATAATACCATGAGCCTGGCAGTTATCTTGTTCACTAATTGTTTCGTGTGTTTGTCTTGTCTGCCCCGCCAGATTACTGCTCCTTCTGAGCAGCAAGCGCATCCTCGGTGCCTTTGTCTCCCCTGCCGGGTTGGGCTGGGCATCTGGGCCCAGGTTTGAGTCCTGCATCTGCCACATGACCTGGTCTGTGGTTGCAAACAAGTCACTCTCCCTCCTTAAGCCTCCACTCAGCCCTAACATTCTCTGGTTTAGTGGTTATCTGTCCATTGGTTGGTCTTCAGTGTTTTGAAAGTGGTGAATGGTTGCCCTGGCTGGTGTTTCCCAGTGGTTAGAGTGTCCGCTCACATATGGAAGGGTCACAGGTTCGATTCCCAGTCAGGGCCAATTACCTGGGTTGCAGGTTCAATTCCTGACCCTGCTTGGGTCAGGGCTCCTGTGGGAGGCAACCAATCAATGTGTCTCTCTCACATAGATGTTTCTCTCTCTCTCTCTCTCTCTCTTTCTCTCTCTCTCTCTCTCTCTCTCTCTCTCTCTCCCTCCCTCCCTCCCTCCCTCCCTCCCTCCCTCCCTCCCTCCCTCCCCCTCCTCCCCCCTGTCTCTCTTCTTCCTCTCCCCTTCCTCCCCCTCTCTCTCCCTCCCTTCCACGCTCTCTAAAAATTAATAGAAAACTTATCCTTGGGTGAAAATTAACAACAAAAGTGATGAATTCCTTTGTTCAACAAGTATTTATTGAGCACCCATGAAGTGCCAAATGTTGGGGAGATAATGAAGAATTTCTGCCCTCAGGGTGTTTAAGGTTTGGAAAAAGGGATCAAATATAAAGGAATAAAAGTATTAATACCGCACTTGGAGCCGTCGTCTCCATTCACTCAGCAGATCTTTGAGTGCATTTTGTACAGCCTTGCCCGGTGCTGAGCAGTGGGAGTGCCTCAGTGAGCCACACGGGCCGTCTCCATCCTCATGCTTACTGGCTGGAAGGGGAAGACACACAGACACATGCGGGAAGATGTCATCACGCGCATGGGGAGGTGCTCTGAGGGACAGTGGGGGCACCAGGCTGGGAAGAACAGGAGTGGGGTCCCTTCTGCGGGTGTCCCCCCTCCCCGCCCCCGACAGAATCCAGAGCGGGGCCCACAGAGTTGGCCCTCCCTCTTTCCTGTGGCAGCGTGTCCTGAGACTGGGTGCTTACGATTCCAGGGAGGCTCGGAGGAGGAGGAGGGCTCTAAACACAAACCAGATGAAGGCGGTGCCTGCGGGTGCCTGGGAACGGGGTGGCCCCGAGAGCATGTGGCTGGGTCACCCTTTATAATTACAACACTGTGGTGAGGGCCTCGGAGCCCAGGTGGTGGCGGGCGGGAGATGCCGGCTTCCCATCTGCTCAGCCTTTTTCGGCTCTGAATGGATTAGTTCTGTTTGGGTTGGAGCTTACTGTTGTGTGTGTGTTTTTCAAACTCCCCCCCCCCCCCATTTGTTCTCTCTCCCCGGCCTGAGTGCCTGCTCAAGGAGCCGCGAGGGTCCCAGCCTGGGAGGGAGCATTGTGAAGTGGCCATTATCCAAACAAGAAAGGGAACAATTGGAGTTTGCAATCTTCTGGGCCCCTGTGGACACTAGGATGTGTCGGGGGGGGGGGGGGGCAGGTGGGATGTCAAAGCCTTGGCAATGTGAGAAGGTGGGGTGCAGCTGTAGAAACTGGGGTGCAGTCTGGTCTGTGTGAGTGATCCACCTGGTGCACTGTGCCCTTCAGGTTAGTTGTTGCTGTGAAACCAGCGTGGGTGTGCTGGTTGTGGTATTCCTTACAGGTGGGATGTCCAAGTGGGCGCTCACCCATTCCACCAGACAGCCCCCGTGATGCTTCTGGAGCAGGAAACTGTGGGCAGAGAATTAATATTCCGGCGGTGTGCCGTGGTCCGAGACTCCATGTTGGCCTGTCCCTGGCATCGCCAAGTGGCCTCGCTGTCCAGTGGGGATGTTGGTTCCTGTCTTACAGGGTTGCTGAGGGGAAGTAGGTAAGGAGTATAAGAGAGCATGTCACCCCTGCGAGACAGGAAGTGTTCAGCAGAGCCTAAGGGTGCTCATCTCTGAAGGCCACACCGGGAGCGCCAGGCATTTAGGGTATTGGGGGTGCCTTGGACACTGCTGCACTTAAAATATATATATATATATATATATATATATATATATATATATATATATATATATATATATATTCCTTTCACAGAGGAAGGGAGAGGGGGAGAGAGAGAAAAAAACATCAATGGTGAGAGAAATCATTGATTGCTGCCTCCTGCACATCTCTACTGGGAATCAAGCCTGCAACTCAGGCATGTGCCCTTGACTGGAATCGAGCCAGGGACCCTTCCTTCAGCCTGCAGGCTGACACTCTATCCACTGAGCCACATCAGCTGGGGCTCGCTGCTGCACTTCCTGATGGGGTTCAGGGAGCTGCTGCAGGTAAGGAAGGCCCGGGGAAACCAGCGCTGCTCTTACCTCCTTGGAAATAAAGGGCGCGGTTTAGCACTCCTGTTGGCGCTCCGCACTCTCCCCAAAGCCTGCCCTGGAGTGGAATGGACCGTTTGGGGAGAGGGGTTGGAGAAGGGAGGGGAAGCAGCCGCAGTCTCGAGCTGTCAGAGTCCACATTTTAGCTTAGAATCAAAATTTCACACATGTGGAACAATTAGAGAAAAATAACAGATGGTGTCTGATCAGATGTCACCACTCTGTGAAGCCGTCCCAGACTGCTCCCCCTTCCTCCCCCTGCAGACGTGATCGTGCCTTTCTCCAGGAGCCTGGGGCTGGGTGCAGGCCTGGGCGACACTGTGCATGGCACTGGCTGGTCATTGGCCGTTTGTGCCATGACCTGTGCAGCAGCGAGTGTGTGTTGAGTGCTCCCCCGTGCCAGGCCTCTTCAGCACTTACTCAGGTCTACTCAGGACCTGCAGGCTGGTGTGTGCTTTCTCTTCGCTGGGCTCCTGAACCCCAAGCCAGCTCTGTGCCGCTTCTATAACATTTCTTGGGCCCCTCTTTCTTGGATGTTTGGTCCCAGTAGCCCTCTCCCGAGTGTGGCCTTGGTGGTAGGGGCTTTTGGCCGACCTGGAGGAGCCCATGAAGACTTGGGCCAGCCACCAGTCTGTGCTGTGAACCAGTTAGGTGATGTCCACACTCCCTACTCCTCCCTGGGCCTTTGTACTCTTGACTTTTAAGAAAACTAGGATTGCACTGAACAGTGTCTCTGGTATGGAAGGCCTGAAGTTTCTTTGGGAAGTTGCGTTGGCCTAGAAATGCCTTTGGTGTGCTGGACCCTGACCTGGGCCCTGGAGATGCATGTGAGCCCCTCTGCCTCCTGGGTCTCTTGGTCTCAGACGGAAGCAGAAGCTGATGGTGGTCAAGGGACCCAGTCACTGGGCATCCCCGCCGGCTCTACCAGAGGGCTTCCTTCCGTGGGAGGTCCAAAAGGAAGAAGAACCCGCAGTTGGTGACTGAAGGAAAGAGTATGGTAGAGCATTCCAGGGCTAGGAGGGAGTCTGGTGTAAACACTCGGAAGCATGAAGAGACACGTCAGGCTCAGGAAGGAGGGCTGAGTGGGTGGAGCTGGACCTGCGAAGGGCAGGAAAGCAGGGTCCGCCAAGGTTGTGGGCCTGCACCATCGGTGGCCGGGTGGGTCTATTCGGAGAAAGGAGTAGGGACCAGGGGAGGACTGGGGATGTGCACCCATGAAGAGGCAGATAGAGTGGTCCAGACCTGAGGACCAGGTCCCGGGGGAGAGCGGGGAAGATGGGCACTGGGTGTTGTGTGGGAGCGAGAAATCAGACAGCCATCGAGAGCTGGCGTGACTGGGAAGATTGCCCACACCCCCTTGACCCTCAAACATTTTCTTAAAAACTTGGTGCCCTTGGGCGAAAGAAAGTGGGCTTAGGTGGTGATTATAAATAGCTTAGATTTGCTGAGGGCATTTTTTTAAAAAGCTACCTCTATCTGAATTATCCAGTGAACGAAAGCATGGTGGAGTCAGGGACAGGTTGGCCAGTTCTGGGCATGTCTGTCTCCTCCTGTGGGCCTTTGGTTCTCCTCTGGTGAAATGGTGGGGGGTGGGGGAGACATGGGGCCAGTGCCTGCCGGGTGTTGTCCCGCCCCCATGACTGCCGCCTTTGTTCCTGGGGTTTGAGGATCACACAGGGCAGGGTGGCTCCATTCTTGGCAAGTGGAGTGGAAAATGCCAGTGTCTTCAAGCGTCCCAGAGGGGGTGGGGATGGGTGTGTGTGTGTGTGTGTGTGTGTGTGTGTGTGTGTGTGTACTCGGCTGGGCGTGCCCCCAAACATCTCCCGTGGACAGGGCATCTGTGCTAGCCCCTCTTGGAAGCTGCATGGAATCCCTTCCCTTCTAAAATATTGTTTTCCCGACTAAGTATTGGTAATAATAACCAACAGCCCTCCACGGGACTGCACCCAGCACATTCTGGATGGTTGTCGCCTGTGCCTGTTTGTGTCTCCACGCCTGTCCTTGACCCAGTGTGGCACCTTGCACAGAGCTGTGTGTGTGTGTGTTTTATTTTGTTCTGCTACTTTGGAGCCACTGCAGGATTTCTCACCACTGCCAAGTTATTTCCTTGGGATATATTTAGATGGAGTGAGACGATGGAGAAGTGGGCGATGTGTCCATGCACAGGGATGTTTGCACATGTTGACAGCGGTGTTTCAGAGCCGGTGTCCAGGAGCCGGCTCCTTTCTCGGTCCTCCTCACACACTGGTCAGGGAAGGGCTGCAGGGCACCTCCTCTCAGCGAGGGTGGAAGGATGGGGGGAGGGTGGGTGGCAGGACAAAGACGGAAGAGCAGCCATTTGGAGCCCAGCACAGGCCTCTGCGTCTCCTCCCCATGGTGAGTGAGGAGAGACAGAGTTGCAGGAAGAATGTGGGGGAGGCAGCGGTACTGCTCCGCCCGGGGGCAGCCGTCTCCTGGTGTGGGGTGGGCTCTCTCGGAGTGCACCCTGATAAGATGAGGAATGAAATCCCTCGGCGATGTGTGTTTATAATGAAAGTCCCAGGGACAGCCCCCGCTCCGCAGGGTGGTCAGGCAGGTGGGCCCTTCAGCCCTGCGCTACCCTCTTCCTCCCCTTCCTTCCTCCCTGCCCCCTCCGCAGTGTGCCCTCTCCTTTCCATCTGAGTTTGTGCCATTCACAGGGCAGCATGGCTTGGTATGGCAGAGGAGGGGTCTGACGGGTCAGGGGCCTCGGTCCAGGACTGTCCTCTCAGTCCCCCCCCCCCCCCCCAGGCCTAATCAGCTTACAGTGGGACAGGGCAGTGCTCTCATGTTATTAAATTCAGAGCCTCGGTCTGCATGATGGAGGCAGCTTTAATGAGATTAGAAAGCTTAACCAAGATGCCAATTAAATCTGGGCCCGTACCTGTTCGGGCGGCTGTCTAAGCCCCGACCTGCATCTGGAGGCTTCCTGCAGGCCTCCTGGAAGCCTGGCTGGGGAGGGGGAGGACAGAGGAGGCCTGCCCATCTGGCCAGCCATTCCTGGACCTGGGGTCAGTTTCCCCTGGTCCGGGCCGGGGCGGCACTCAGGAGGATCTGCAGGAGCATTGATCCATGCACTCCCCAAAGCCAGGTCCTTGCAGCCTCCCTGCAGCCTGGGGAGGGCGGGCAGCTGGGCTGTTGCAGAACCCCCAGGTGAATGTGATGTGCAGTCAGGTTTGGGGACCAGGAATCAAATCTACCTCCTTTGTTTTAAAGGTGAAGAAAAGGGCATCATGGAGACAGCCAGCAGCGCCTGATTCTGTAACTGTAACATCCTCCTTTTCAGCCCCTTGGATTGTCTGTAGGCAGGGGATGCTGTTGCCTTTCTTTTTTTATTTTTTTATTTTATTTTAATTTTTTTAAATATATTTTATTGATTTTTTACAGAGAGAAAGAGAGAGGAATAGAGAGTTAGAAACATCGATGAGAGAGAATCATCGATCAGCTGCCTCTTGCACACCTTCTACTGGGGATGTGCCTGCAACCAAGGTACATGCCCTTGACTGGAATTGAACCTGGGACCTTTCAGTCCGCAGGCCCGATGCTCTATCCATGGAGCCAAACCGGTTTAGGCATGCTGTTGCCTTTCCATTCACACCCGGTGTTGTGTTCAGTGTTGTGTTCGTTTCTGCGTTTGTACTTCACACCCCCGTGTGAGGTAGGCCCGCAGGAAGGCTGGTTTCCTGTTTTACAGATGGGAGGTCACCACTGTTCAGACTTCACCAGTTGGAGACCTGCCCCAAACTGGTGTCAGAGCAGAGGGCCCATTCAGGTCTTCTCTTTCCATGACTGAAATCTCCCTTCTGGTCTCTACTGGAGGGCATGGGGTATGTGGGCTTGTGATGACTGGACCCAGCCAGGAAGAATTGTGACCTTGTGAAGATGCTTAGCCATCAAGATCTTCGCCGGCAAGATAGGTCCCATGTGAAACAAAGGAGCAGAGGGCGTTGGGGGCTGGAGATCAGCTTTCCTTGGTGCCCACTGGAGCGGTGCCTTCTTTCCATTCCTGGGACGCGGGGACGGGATGCTCCAAGGCCGGACCGGTGAGCACTGCCTGGCTTGTCCCCACTGGGCTCCAGTCTTCCTCAGTGGAGAAGAGGCAGAGAGGAGGGTTTAGAAGGATGTCCATTCAACAGGTATTTATTGAGCACCTGATGGACATGGGCTAGACACTGGTCTAGGGGAGGAAGCAGAAACTTCACTTTTACAAACCCTGGGAAGCAGGGCTTTTAACCCCAGTTTGCCAGGTGAGACCACCAAGGCCCAGACATGTTGGGAGACCCAAGTCCCCTGATCTTTTCTGCCGACCGCCGAGTCTGTGAGCCTGAGGCCGCCTCTGCACCAGAGGAACTGTGGGACTCCTTCCCTTTCGAAGGTTCTAGTTTCAAAGTCCCTGAAGGCCGGCGGACTACCCAGATCTAATTAAAAACTCCTTTCTTCAGTGGAGAAGACTCAGGCCATAGCCTCAAATGGAATTAGAAAGGGAAGAACAGACCGCCGTGGACAGGATTTGCAGCAGAGAGGGAGCTTGGTCATCCATCAAGGATGGTCCTCCCATGTCCATGTGACTTACAAATTTCAGTCAAGAACAAAACCAAGTTTCAAATTCAGGTTTTCCCCCCAAGGTTCTCATGTTTCTAACCTTCATTCGGTGATTGTATGAGGAGAGAAGCATGGAGATCTTTGCAAGATGAGGCCCCTCTACCCCTTAACATTTAGGTTTATGAAAGTATGTTGTTGTTTTTTTAAGTTATATCTTTACAAAGCGGGAAAATAAGGAAGACATTTCCCGGAAGAGGCAGGCCTAGCTTTGTCCAAAAAGCGCTCTCATAATCCTCCGCCTGTTATCAGTGGTTATTGATTATTAGACAGTAAATATTTGGATCCTACTCTTTGGAACCAATAGTCCTATAGGGAGATATTCTTTGTCCATGTAATAAGGCGAAGTAGAAAATGTTGGAAGAGTCACAGATAGTGTTTCATGTGGACTTGGAAGATGAAGAAATCATCCTACCCAGTGTCCAGAGTGGCCTGAGGAATGGACACCGGGATTGGAATGGCAAAAACCAGGAAGGAGGTGGGCATTCAGGTAGTGGGGATGGCATGTTGCCGAGGCTGGGACCAGCGAGTGCTCCCTGTGGCTGAAGCTGGAGGCCCAAGAAAAGAGGGAGGTTTGCGTGGGAGGGAGAGAGAGGCTGAGAGGAGATCATAGTCCTTCCATCATCTCCTGGTTTGTGTTAACTCGTGCCAACCCCAGCAGAGGTCTTGTATTGGAGGGGGGCACATTTTGAGTCATGGGTGAATTGCTTCCCTCTCTGAATTAGCCGGGGAGCTGAAACTCTTGTTCTTGGTTCAGTGCTCTGTCCATATCCATGGCAGCCTTTGGTTAAGATTTTGTTGGTGTTGAATGTTTCATTGGGTGCCTTGTGAGATGGTTGGTTGCAGGTAGAAATAGGTACCTTCTAATAGTAAGATATAGCTCATGAACCTATTTGGGAACTTGAGTGCTTGCTGCAGGCTGGGAAGCAGGGACATTTGAGCTGGGCATTGATGGGTGACTAGATGTTCTGTTGGTAGATCAATGGAAGGTGATGGGGAAGCTTGTTGAGCAGAGAAAAGAAAAGCACGGTGTCCCCCAGGTGAGGGGCTGCAGCTGTTCCAGGACATGGTAAGCACAGGGAGTGGATGCAGCCAGAGGGCCCTGTTGTCTCTGAGAGCCCTACCTCTGCCCTCCCCTTCTCTCGGCCTCTTGCCCACTCCCTTTTGTCTGCCTCACAAGTTCTCACTTTATGTGAAGTGAGGGATTGAACCAGCAGGGAGGAGAAGGACACATTTCTCCTGAGTGAGCTCAGGGCTTGCTCTGTGTCTTATCTATGATCCCAAGAACCATGTCTTTTATAAATCTGTGGATTTTTGGAGGATCTAGCTGTGATTGGCAGGAGATCCCTGTCTGTGGGGCACATCTTCTGGTACAGAAAAAGGCGTCTTGGGGTGGGATTTTGGCCTCGCTGTCTCCATCAGCGTCACTCAGGTCCAGGAGTGGTCCCTCCACCTCTGCCTATTCCCAAGCCCGGACGGTAGTAGGCAGGTTTCTCAGTGCCTTTTAGACGTCTATGGAAAAAGTGGCTCTTTGGGCGAGAGGAGCAGACATCTCTCCTCGGGGAGGCCGAGAAAAGAACTAGGACTTCCAACCTGTCAGAGGACAAACAGGCTATGCTTTGGGGATGAAAAGGAGGCTTGGCTGAGGCTGGGCGAGGCAGCTAGACCGTAGCAACTCATAAAACCACTCGGACCCCCTCACTGCACCCAGCCCACTGACTTCCTTCCAAAGTGGGAGCCATAGTGGGAAGTTTAGCTCCTCGAGGCTACCCACTCCCTCATTGCCTTGGTTCTCCTTTGGAACTACAGATGCTTTGCCCAGCATTAGCGTAAGTAGTCTTCATAGCTGTCTTGGGAGGGGAGGCATAGCCATCATCTCATTTTACTAGGTGACCAGTGGCTCTAGGAGAAGTGTCCTGGCCAGCATAGGCTGAGCAGCACCAGCACCAGGTTTTCTGAATTTTCTAAGCTTGGGTTTTACAAGCAGAGGGAGCAGTATGTCCTGAGCTATGCGTTGGCATGTAAGGGTGTGTGCAGAAGTGTGTGTGTGTGTGTGTGTGTGTGTGTGTGTGTGGTTGTAGGGGAGCGAGTCATATGGATGTGGCAAAATGGTAAGTTAGTAGTTGACCGAGTTAGCTCTGGTCTTGTAGATGTGGTGACTATTCTTGAAAAGCAGGATTTTTGTAAGGACTTGATTCATCCAAAAAATATTTACTGAGCCAGCATCTTCTCTGTGCTGTGCACACCATTCCTATCCCCATCCCTGGGAAGACAGCTGGCTAATTTAATAAGGAATTAACAGTCAGATGTGACAGGTGCTGTGATGGGGAACACACATAGGACGAAGTTAGCACCCGGGGGGGGGGGAGCGGAAGAGAGTTTCAGAGGGTGGCTGGGCATGTTCATCAAGTAAGAATGGGTGAGAGAGCTTTTGTATGTTAGCTAAGAGTGCTAAACATACGTAAGTAATAATAGGTCTTTTTTCTTTTCTTTTCTGATGACACTTAAATCTAAATTGAGACCTGGATGAAGGTCTCTAAAGCTTCCTTTGTACTTACAATACCATATGAATTGATGGTGGGGGTGGGGGGCACCTCAATGAGGAATCCGTGTCTGTTTCAGGAACCAAGTTTGGGCCTGATTCTTAGAAGATAACTGTCTGCCCCCTCAGCAGCCTTTCATCAGGCAGGTCATCTCAGTCCTCTCAGGCCAGGCTCCCGTTAGCAGGCTTCTCACCAGGACCCTAAAGGATGTGTGTGTGTGTTCTCGGATGCTCTGGGCCCATTCTTGGGGGATGCTAACAAGAAAGGCCTGCCTTGTGTGCCAGGTAGACACCCAGCAAATGTCTGGTGGACCTCTTGGAGGGAAGCTGCCTTGCCCTGCCACTCCCCTGCTGCAGACAGCTCAACGGGGCTGGGCTGCATCAAGCCCCGAAGCAGACCAGCTCTGGTGTAGGCTTGGCTTACTGCTTCAGCCCCTCTGCACTGGGCCTGGGCCCCATTCTAGAGGCCACCCGGCTTGTTGAGGGTGTGATGTGTCTTATACCTGTGATCATAGAATTTGAGTCAACCAGACCAGCTGTTTGGTTCCTTAGGACTACTAGGTACCAGAGCTTTATTTTTCTTGCCTAAGAGATAGAGACAGACATGTGCACACACAAATACACGTGCACATGTGTATACACACACACACACACACACACACAATCCATGACCAGTTAGTCCTCTTGTTGGGGGTGTTCACACTCTGTTTGCTCCGAGCCCAGGGATGGGAGCAGGGGTGCTGAGAGTTACTTCTCTCTGGCCTGATCCAGTGCAGCAAACCTTCCTTGTGCCACTTACCGGATGCCTGGCCTGCCCAATCCTGGAAGACTCCCTGGACCTGCTGTCTTTTGGCTGGGCTGGAAGGGCGGGTAGAACAGCAGGGGAAACCACGGGGGGAAGGGGCACGAGGCAGCATGATTGACTGCTTGGCCAACCCATTAGCATCGCAGTGGCCAGGGCAGTTGGGGACTTGGGTAGAAGGGACTGAGTTGTGCATTCTCCTCACTCCTCCTCGTAGTCTCACCGCCCACCCACCTTCCCCCTGCCATTTGATCAGTGAGGCACATGGGCCTCCCAGAAGGAGGGGGTTGACCTGCTCTTGTTCACCTGCTGGTTTGTGTGGAGGCTGAGCTGTTCTCTTTTGTGTCAGCGACAGAGCTTGGTAGAGGGAAAGAAGTGTGGACTTTGCAGTCAGATAGACCTAGGTTCAAATCCCAGGACTGCTGCTTTCTGGCTTGATTATAACCATGGCAGGGCAGCTCCCAGGCCTTCATTCTCTTCCCTCTGACACAGGGCTGTAATGCCACCTACACCCTGGGACTGCTGAGGGGACCAGGGATGAGGCACTGGGAGGCACCTGTTAACTACCAGCTGTTGCTCCTCCTGTCCCTCCTGTGGCCAGTGCAGGAGAGAGAGGGGCTGTGGCCAGAGCCCATCATCGGGAGGAGGAGAGCCCTCGATGGGGAGGGGAGGAAGGGACTTCCCTGGGGCTCAGGAGGGCTGAGACACAGGCTCGGCCATTGCAACCGAGCACCCACCTGGTGGATAGGTGTAGGTTTCTCTCTTCCTCGTACGTACTCGGATGCTAGTGACCGGGCCTGGCAGGGGCTTAGGAGCCAGCTGCCAGAGGCCTCCAAACAAGGTTCTCTGCCTTCTACATCTTTGGCAACACTGGCACCTTGCGTGGGAGGCGGGCTGGCACCAGGATTACAGGCAGGAGAGCAGTGACACTGTCTGTCCCCCATCTAATAGCTGGGTGTGGAGGGCCATCCGAGTGGACAGCGGCGGACTCTAAGTGCCCAGCTCCTCGTGGCGTTGTTTGGTCCAATTTCCTTTGCTTTGTGACCTACATCACTCTTTATTTGCTAAACCCTCTGAGCAGGCAGCAGTAATAAATCAATTAATGACTCCGATGAATCGTTTAATGGCTGACAAAATAACACTAAAGCCAACAGCTTGCATCTCTCCAGCAGTACCAAAGGACGCTGGTTGACTGGGGTGGGGGACAAAACAGAGACTGTTAGCTAAATTAGCTCAATTAGTGCATGCTTTAAAGGCTTAGGTGGCATCTGCTCAGCTCCGGGCCTGTGTGCCCGACCCTGCAAACCATGGCGGCAGGCTGCTCGCTGGCTTCCTGGCCCGTCCAGAGAGTTCTGGGCTTCCCAGCCCCTTTATCCGGCACAGCCCTCCCCGGCCAAGCCTAAGCTTCCCTGCGCTGATAGCAGGGGACGCTGGCGAACTTTCAGACCGTGCACACCGGTCCTGCACGGCAGAGGACCAGCCGAGGGAAAGTGGCTGTCCCTGCTGACTTGGGTGTCCGCTGAGCCAAGTGTGCCCTCCCGTTCTGGAAGGGTGTTCTGAGGGCTGAGCCTTTAACACTTTCTCATAAACTCGGTGGGAAGAAAGTTTCTAGAAGCAGCAGGTTTCTTGTTCTCCGCACACCTCCGTCCTGGCAGGATTAAGTTGTCATTGGAACTAAGCGTGCGTGCGGGTCCACGCCAGGGAGTTTCCCACTTTCCAGAAGCAACTGCCAGTGCTCTTATTCAGGGGCTGTCACCGGCCTACTGCGACATGTTCGCAGTTGTAAGTAGCACCTTTAAGACAGTGAGGAGGGGTGTGTGTGTGTGTTGCTAATGGTGTACACCGGAGACCGAAGCTCATCTCTCTTTAAGAAGAAAGCCGGCGTTGTACGGATAGCGTGCTGTTGATCCACTCTGCACTGTTTGTTTGCAGGGGCACCTCCAGCCCTTAATCTCCTCGTCTTGCGTGGACATGCCTGGGACCGGCGTCCTGTGCCGTGTGGCCCAGCTGGGCGGTGTTTGCACACGGGGGAGGGCGCCCTGGCTGGTGCCCAGGGTATAACCAGGTATTAATTACACGGGACTCCACCTCTTACACAAACGGTGCCCTTTGATCCAATTCCCAGAAGAAGCAGGGTGCTTCCTGGGATGGGTGGGCAGGGCCCTGGCCTTCTCAGCACGGGAGGCGAGCTCCCCTTTCTTTCGGAAGTGTCGATTGGAGTGTGCTCCTTTTTCTCATTTCTAAAAAAAAAAAGAAAAGGGCTTTTCTGGGGAGCTGTGGGGGCCGGGGAGAGGTGGGCAAAAGGAGGGTTTGGGGGACATCTGTGACAGTGTTAACAATAAACAGGAAAGAAGTGGGATTTTCCTAACGTGGGGCAGAGAGGTCACTCCTCGGACGAGTGGCTTCTGACTAGCAGAGGGTGGTGTAGCCCTGGCCCCCTACTCCCCTCCCTCCTCTGTTCATGGAGTTGCCTGCTGGTGCTGTGTCACTGGCTCAGAGGCGTCTGTTTGCTGAGCGCCTCACGCCTGAGCTCCCATAGCTCCTGAGCCCCTTACCTGAGAGTCATATGTACATTCCCTACACCCCCGCAGAGGGTAGAGGGTTCCCTCCTCTGTAGATGACAATGAAGGACTCAGAAAGGTAAAGTGAGGTGCCCGAGAACCCCAGCTCCTGAAGCACGGAAGGGCTGGGCCTCGAATCTAGCCTTCTTCCCAGCGGCCTCCTGTAAGTGCTGTTTCAGAACGCAGAGCAGAGCGGCTGGGCACAGCAGAGAGCCAGGCTATGGTGTTAGTAGACCTGGACTTGGCTTCCATTCTGCCCGCTCCAAGCCATGTGACCAGGGACAGGTCCCTGGACACCTCGAGCCTCCATTTTCTCATCTATGGTCCCTGCTGGGCTGTTGGGTGGATGGGGGACAGAAACTGGGTAAGCCTCACTGAGGTGAGCTGGGCCAGCGGGGTCAGCAGTAGCGGCCTCTCAGACTGGGAGGGCAGCTCCCCTTGGGCAGAGCCCCCTCTTGGTGGGCGGGGGCTGAGTACGCCCAGAGCCCACCCGGGGAACCGGGGGGGGGGATTTGTGCTCCGAAGGCGAGGCTGTCACAAGGCCTGCTTTTCAGGGAGGACTGAGATGACAGCGGTAATCTCTCCCTCCTATCACCTCCCGCATCTTCGAGTCCTGTCGTCCTTTTAGGCCCTGGCTTGAGTGCTACCTCTTCTATAAAGCCTCCTTGATCCCCCTAATCCCTGCCTCGCAGCGCCCGCCCAGAGCGCCTTCCCACATCCCTCAGTTCTCTGTCACTGAGACTCATTCATCCCCCGGACCTTGAGGGCAGAGCCTGCCTCTGTCTTCCCATCCCGGTAGGCACCTCGCATCCGGGGCAGCCCCAGGAGCCGGTGTTTGCTGAATGCATCTAACGCGCCTGAAGCTCTCACAGCCAGTGTAAGCTCCCACCTTCCTTGTTTCTCCTTCTCTTTCCAGGGTAATTTGCCAATTAGACCCAGCAGACTCCTCAGTGGGATCTTGCATTCTTACACACACACACACACACACACACACACACACACCCCTCACCTGACCCCCCTTCCTTAGTGAAGACCAACTTGGTGAAAAATTTGCCGAAGGAACCAGAGTTAGGATGAGGTCAGGCTACTTGGTGAAGAGCAAGACATAGATGATGCCAGACGTAGAGAATGCGCTGTGCTCATCTTACGTTTGTGGTGACCTGTGTAGTGTTTCTTTTCATCATGTCAAAAAGCACACAGACCTCTGGGGAACTGCAGGGTCGGTGGTGGGTGTGGGCACACTATTTTTGGGGTTTCTTGAACCCAAGGTCAGGGGTGAAGGGACAGAGACCAAGGGAGAGTCGCTTAGGAGAATGCACTTCTCTGTGCCTGTTTCCTTACCAGTCAACAAAGTGACATCTTCCCAGGGGTGCTGAGGAGTAAGTAAGTAGCACCCCTCCCTCTCCCGGTCTCTGGGATCAGCTGCTTCTCTTTGCACTCCACCTGTGGTCTGCATTCACCCCCTCACCCCAGGAGACAGAAGTGAGGTCAGACTTCCGGGAAGAAGCTTTGGTATCAGGACACCCTCCCTCGGGCCCAGTGGCCTTGCTCTGGCTGATTGGGCCTTCTTTCACCTACACATGGCCCCTCCTCAGGTGGCCGGGCTAAGAGCTCAGTGTGATGCCAACTGTCTCCTTGGAACCAGGGTCTCAGCTGCCTGGTATAGAGCTGAGCCAGGGCCCAGGGGCAGGAAGGTGTGTCCAAGTCACATGGAAGGTGGTGGGTTCCTGCCGGAGTGCTACCCTGACCCTCACTCCGTCCAGGACTCCTCTCTCGTGTAATCCCCAGGAGACACCAGGCAGCAGTAGGTATCGTGACTCCTTTTAGCAGAGAGGAAACTGAGGCCGAGACAGGCAGCATGGCTCTGATGTGGCAGAGTGGAGACCAAGCCACCTATTTTGTTGTGTCCGTGATGCTGTTTTGCCCTGTCCTGACTGAGCCACCCCCAGTGGACATAGTCAACCCACCACTTCCCAGGCCACTCACCCTACTGCTCTGAGCTGGAGCAGCTTTTCAAGATGGGCCAAGCATCTGCCGCTAGACCAGGATGCCCCGGGCTCGGGGTGGGCACATCCCCCCTCCACGTGGCAGCCCCTGGCTATTTGGAGGCAGGGATCCTGTTTCAGTCACTCCCGTGTGTCATCTGAACCTATTTTTAACGCCAGCTGGCTCTGGCTCTTCGCATAGCAACCGCTCTGCCTTCTCCACGCTGCAGAATTAGAGCCCCCGTTCTCCAAAACCCACGTCTCCTGTGGTCTGTGCATGAGGCCCCGAGGCCTCTCCTTTGCCTTTCCCTCTTCTGACCCCACTCTCTCGGTCTTGGCCTTTGCACCTGGGTGATGCCATTCCCTCAGCGGCATCTTCAGCTTGTCGATGGGGCTAAAATGCCCTTTGGAAACGTGGCCCAGAGGGACCCAAGTCACTCCAATGTTGTGCACAGAATGGTCTCGGTGACACCAGTGCAAGCGTTCCTCCCTCTCCCGGACACGAGCGTCACCCAGCGGCCTTCGTTCCTCCCTTGTCCTCCTCCTATAGTCCGAGCAGGGTGTCCTCCCTCCCCTCGGAGACCCGTTGGCACACAGCCAGCTCACGTCCCCCAAAGTCCCAGGTGCTTGGCCGTGTGTGTTGGGTTTCAGTCAAAGAAGGCTGCCCTTGGTGGTTTTGCATGTTGGCCCCATGCTACACGCCAAGGCCTGAGTATTGGAGTGGGGCGAGAGGGAGGGGATTTGCAGAACGAAGTTCTATTTTGTAGCCTTGTAAATCAGTCAGGAGGGAGGCCGGCCTGGCAGGAGTCCCGAGGTTCTCTCCAAGCATTTGCTACTCAGTTTTCCAGGGGCTTCACGTGCATAGCACCATTTTTAAGACAGAGTAAAAAATGGGGCGGGGGGGTTCTCATGCTGGTTGGTGAGTGAGGATAACGGGGTTCTAAGGATGAGGCTGGTATATAATACCTTATAGGGAGTGTCCCCTGGACCCTCATTTTTGGTGGATGCACAGATGCTCGTGGCCTCCCACGAGGTACTACAGTACCAGATGGGAGGCTGCTGGGAGCTGTCTTGGGTCCTCTACAGGGACTTTCTGCAGGGAGTGAGGAAAGGGCCCGGCCCCACAGCAGGGCTTGCCAAGTCCGTTCCTTCTTGGAGCCTTGGGTTCTCTGGGTGTTGGAAGGCCTGTCGGGGATGCCTTGGGATGCTGGGTACCGGGTGAGGCGGGGTTCTCAGAGGCTGCTCTTCGGCTCAGAATGCTTCCCTGATGCCTGGAGCAGAGAGTCCAGATCCCCTAGCACAGCTCTCAGGGCTCCTCACCGTCACTCAGGTTCCAAGGCCAGTGTGAGGCCTGCTTTTCCACCAGGGAGGGTGGGAAGATATACGTGCTCTGGGGCAGGGGAGGTGCTCAGGTTCCCCTCACCTCCACTGAAAAACGGATTTGGACAGCGGGGGATGCCTGTGGCTGGAGTGGACCCGTGCAACCAGCTGGCTGTGAACAAAACTGAACTTCTCTCAGAGCTTCAGGCCGTTGTCTGAAGGCACCTGGGACTCTCCCAGTTGACTCTCTACCCAAGAAGGCTTCGAGGAGGCAGCTGACTGGAGTGGGCCACACCACCCTGCAAGGCCTGTTTTCTATTTAGAAAGAATTTTAAGTTACTTTTGTAAAAATGCATGAGTTACCAAACTGCATGCCTGATTGGATTCTGCCTTTTTAGTCCATGTATGTATGCACATGTGGGTGAATGCTGGCGAGGAGGGCCTGGGGAGTGGGGAGCCCAGATGTCATCGGCTGTCAGCTCAGGCTCCGATAACTGGTGGGTTTGTGGGTGGTTGTTAATCTTGGATCTCTGCGTGTTCTATAATGCTCGGAGGAGCGTTAGCATGCAGGGTCCTCTGGAACGAAGACCGCCGCCTGTTCATGTGTGAGCTGCTGTTTCCAGCCCCTGCCCCCTGGGTGTGTGGCCTGGGCTGGGGAGAGCAGCTCGGAAGAAGGGCCCTTGAAGTCATCTTCTCTCACCCCTCCACCTGACATGTGAGGACACTGAGGCCAGGAGTGAGAAAGGACTGCCCATGGGTGCCAGCTAGGACTGAGTCAGTGTGTGTGTGTGTGTGTGTGTGTGTGTGTGTGGTGGGAGGTGTTGGGGAAGGAGGGGGATTTCATCTCTGGCTTCTGAGTCCAGTCTTCTTTCCTCTCCCGCTCCAGTGGTGACTTCCATCCTGTGCAGCTACCACAGCCCCAGCCAGCTGTAGGCCTCGGTGCGTGTCAGGGGGTTTCAGTTTGGGTTTTGTGTTTTTAGAGAAAACTCACATGAGACGCTTTGCTGAGTGCCTTAATGGGAACTCTAAGTCAGAGTTGGAAACCACAGGGAGAGGCCGATTCCTAGCAATCTGGAAAGGCCTGGCTCCAGATGGCCAGGTTTGCGCAGGTCTTTGAATAATAAAAGTCATAATCATTTATTGAACACCTGCTGTATGCCCACACGGAGATGGGCAAAGCCCTTGCTGGTGAAGGGTAGGGGGGCCGTGTCATGTTAATAGATGTGTGTGTGTGTGGGGGGGGGGGCTTGGGTTGGGTTTTGTGAGAAATGATTATTTCTAAAACCTTTATTCACCCTGTAACTCTGGTTGCTGCTGTTCTTTTTTTCTTCTCCATAATGTTCTGTCCTTTGGAAAGTTTTCATTATTCACGTATTTTTCACTTCATAATCAAAGAATAGCAATAACTGTCATAATTCAGGATACAGACTTAAGAACTGAAGGCTACTTAATGCTGCTGCTGGAGGAGGCTTTAAATGACAAGTCATCTCCTCGGCTTCCTGCCACCTTAGTCACTGTTAACAAGGCCTGCCTCTTCCTGACGGCGAGCAGAAGCCCTTGTTCCACCCAGATGTCAGCGGGTCACTCCATCCACTTACTAGAACCACGGCCACCCAGCCCTGACGTTCCAAGGACTGTGGCCCACCCACCCCCGGCTTCTGGAACCACTGACTCCTTCCAGATTTTGTGGAAAATGAGATCTTGGAGTGAGCCAGGTTCAAGTTTTCATTTAAAAGGTGTTTTTTTTTTTTAAGTTATAAGATATATATCACTAAGGAAAAAAGTCACATACCCAGATAGCAAAGGGCATGAATGTTTACCGTAAAAGTAGATCCACAGATGGCCAGTGTAAACCATTTCAAAAGGAAGTGATCCAAACATAAGTCAGATGCCAGTTCGTAATTAGTAGGTTAGGAAATACCAATATAATGCTGGCTATTTTAATTGATTAATGATACATCTATATTTAATAATAGTTTCAGTTTAAAAATCATGTTTTCTTTGGCCACTTAATGGGAGGGGGTGTGAGTGCTCATGACACTATTTAACAAATTACAGTGACTAATTTTTTTTTTTTACCAGTACTTTGCTGTGTTCTAAAATAGGGAAGTGTTTTAAGTTAATTAGATAGATGCGAATTTAAAGAACTGAATTGGCCGAAACCGGTTTGGCTCAGTGGTAGAGTGTCAGTCTGTGGACTGAAAGGTCCCAGGTTCGATTCCGGTCAAGGGCATGTACATTGGTTGGGGGCACATCCCCGGTAGGGGGTGTGCAAGAGGCAGCTGGTTGATGTTTCTCTCTCATCGAAGTTTCTAGCTCTCTATCCCTCTCTCCTCCTCTCTGTAAAAAAAAAACCAAAAAACTGAATTGGTGAAGCTTTCCAGATCTTTCTTTATATATACAGCATTGTTTTTGCAGGCTGAGGAAGAGTAGGTGTGGACTCTGAAGAAGGCACATGGGAAAGGGTTGTCTTGAGCCTGCTTGTCACACAGATGTTTGTTTCCCCGCCTGTAAAGTGGGGGTGTTAGTGTCTGCCTCAGAGGACCATTTTGAGGGTTCAGAGAGAGATGGTGTGAAAGCACCAGCCTTTTCTGAGCTTCAGGCCAGATGGTGTCCACCATCCACACCACCAGGGCTGGGCCTCCACCAGGTCCCCACACCCCTCCGTGGGAGCCACACCCTTCCCGTCCTCATCCCAAGAACAAGTCAGCTTTGCAAAAGAGGGTTTGGCTTTCCCAGATTGATAGCCACTCCCACCCACTTTCTAGTAATTGTTGGGGGACTTGGACAAAGACGGGACTATATAGCAAAGACCATATCTTAGGAGGGTGCCTCTGTTTTGGAAAGATGTCAGTTCTTCTTTAAATTTTTGTGTATAGGAGTGGGCAAAAGCAGACTTAAGTATCCATGTTCGTTGGTGGTTGGTTAAATTATCAGCCATCATTGATGAAAAGATAAATCATAAGTAAGGATACGAAATAATAACAATAATGATGGTAAGGAGACAAATAATACGATAATAAATAAATAATAATATGAGAGCAAACCCTGTGTTTCATTTGTTCATCCCTATCTAGAATAACTTTTTTCTCTTGGGAGGGAGGTGACTTTTACAAATGATTTGAAGTTTGGAGGGATAAATAGATAAAAATAAACAAGAAAACTTCTATTAAAGCATTAAAGGAGATAATAAAACACATTGTAAAACCGATCATTTGAATGGAGTCTTAGAGACATAGGAGAGAACTGAAATGCTCAGAAACAGCCCGTTGTAAGAATTTTGTCTCTGGTCTAAAATGACTGGGGCAATTGCAATGGACTATTTGAGGAGTAAAATCATATTCTTTACTAAAGTGATATCCTGAAGTATCAAAGAGTTAAATATAAAACCAGTCTTTGAAAGAACTGGAAGAAAATATAGGTGAGTGTTTACCTCGCCCCGCTGTTTTTAAGCCTTTCTGCTCCTGCTGCTGAGGCGTCACTGTTGGCTGTACATCACGAAAAGTTGCATTTTCACACTTTTCACAGAATCGCCAACCACAAACAAGTTGTGTAGCTATTGGATAACCTGGCATATTCCCCCAGGCCGCCTTCATCCCAGATACCAGGATTGGGTGGCTGCTGCTGCTTGTGGGTGGGACCGTGGCCTCAAACCTAGGCAGGTGGGAAAACCTAATCTGTAATGTTTGGGGTTTTACAACATGTTACGTCAGCCAATGGCTGCAGGCATTTTTTAAATATGCAATACCTGACTATTTATTCGGGGCACTGACTTCTTTTCCCTTCTATTGTCAAGTAAAAAAATGACAACAGCCAGCACAACAATAGCCATCCATTGTGAATTAATCAAAATTAGAACTTTTCTTTTGTCAGCCGCAAAATTTTGGTAATAGTGTCGTGAGATGAAAAAGGTGAAAATCGCTGCATGACAGGATGGTTGACAGAACCTCTTCAATGACAGAGAAGAATGGGTTGCTTTCCTGTTGAAACACTGGGCCAGAGTGGTCAGCCCAACCCCACCCCATTCTCTTTACTTAGGGTCTGTTAAGATACCTACTGTGCGCCCACACTGAGTCCTCCTTGCTTCCAGATTACTGAGCTTTCCCGGTTTACAAAATACAGCTCACTCAATCCTCTCCAACCCTGACGATCAGGAAGGGATAACAGCCACCCCCACTTTTTATGTTCCTGGGGGATCAGTTCACTTGGCCGCATGGAGTGTGTGTGTGGAATTCACACATTGCCTCATCCTCTCATCCGAGTGGGAAGTCAGGGGTTGTCTGATGCCTATTTTCTGGCTGAGGAAAGGGAAGAAGTGGTGGCAGGCTGTATTTATGAGAGAAAAAGAGGCATTCCTGACCCAGTGGCTCACTCAGACGCCTGGGAGATGAGGGGTGATTCTGTTTCAGAGTCAGTCCTAGTGGGGTTTGGGGACCCCTGAGGCCCGAGGTGGGCTTCCTGCAGGAGGAGCACCCAGGAGCTTCAGGCTCGGTGGGGAGGAGCAGGGCACGGGCATGGGCAGGGCGGTCGGGCCTGTGTGGTCCTGAGCAGCCCGCCCTGGCCTGTGCCAGCACGGGGCCAGGCACAGACATGCTGACCACATGAACAGGTGGGACACAGATTGCCTGGAAGGAGGCCAGGAGGAGGTGAGCAGCGTCTGTTCACCCCTGGGAGGCATTTGTTGAGGCAGATGTACCAGGTAAATGCCAGAATAGCAGCCTTTAAAAGGAAAAGTAATGATCACACACACACACACACACACACACACACACACACACACACACACACACTGTGCACCTCCTGGCCTACAGCACCAGGACCCTGACAGGACCAAACACACCTGCCCTCCCTCAGCCCCTCCAGGGCCCTTTCCCAGCGGGGCTGTCGGCTTACTCATTAAGTTGTGGATACTTATTAGGCTTCTCCTCTGTGCAACATGCCGGCCTCTTAGAGAGGGACAGGCACTCAGGAAGCACTCGCCTGCCCTGAGGAACTTGGTAAAGCAGCCAGGTGGCTAAGGCAGGGCCTCCTTGCATTCATAGCAGCTACAGCGTGCTGGCCACCCGCGACAGCTCTGCAGTGTTGGTGCAACATGGCGGGCTCAGAGGTCATCGCTTGCCAAGAAGGGCAGTACTGAGGAGGGTCTGTGGAGGATGTGGGCAGACAAGGAGTTGGGAAGGTGGGGGTTGCAACTCTGTCTCAGGAGGTGGGGGCAGGGGGTCAGATTCTCTCGTCATGAGTGCAGCCTCTAACGCCTCGCTCTCCTGTCTCCGCAGAGTGCAGCCGCAGCCCCAAGCCCAGTGCTTGGCAACATTCCCCCCAATGATGGGATGCCTGGAGGCCCCATCCCGCCGGGTTTCTTTCAGGTATGTGCTGGGCCCCGGGCTGGTCCTGTGCTCCTTTCACTCCACGCCAGTCTCCAGCGGGAGGGAGGGAGCGAGAGAAGAGTAAGTAGTAGCTCAGTTTGCCATGCTCTAAATACCGTTGTTTTATGCTGGTTCGAGCCCTTCCCTTCCAATCCCTTTCTCTGCCCCTTCCGAAAACCGAGGCGGGGAGAAAAGGGATGGAGAGCAGACTCCCGCCTCCTGCCTGTGCCGGCGTTCGTTTTCCTCACGCCCGCGTCACAGTCAGACGCGGCCGCCCCTGGTCAGGCAGGCGGTGGGGCTGCTTCCAAGCCCACGTGGAGCTGTCTTTTAACAAAGGCGTTCTTTTCCTCAAACAAGTAAACCGTTCTTTGTTTCTGTTTTGTTGCTGCTGTCCGTTGTCATTGTTTACTTTGCCTGTCCAAACTACAAACCTTAGGCGTAATCTAAAAAAAACACACAACAAAAACCCACCATCCTGGCAGGTCTCAGAGTCCCTTCCCTCTGGTTAACCACTTGATTTTTTCCGAGTGCGATCACAGACGGCGCCCCGCGAGCATCTGTGCCCGCACTCTGCCTGCCAGAGGCAGGAGCAGATCCCACGTTGGTCGGGAGAGCCTGGCCTTTTCCAGAAGACACCTTGTTGGGCTCTCAGGGCTGTATGTTGTCAGGGTTGGTTGTGGCTGCCACCTCCTTTGTGCCTCCCCTTCCTCCCTCTTCTTTGCACCTCCTCTTGCTCCTCCTCCTCCTGTGCCGTCCCCTTTGAGGTCCATTTAAACCAGATTGAGACCGGGAAGTACCGTCTTGGAGAGGTGTCGGCATGCAGGGCTGGGAGGAATTTTTACGTTCCTTCTCTTGCGTGTAGCATCCCATTCTTTCAGACCCGTCTGTAGCTGGGCTTGAGAATCTGCCCAAGTTCCCCGGGCCTTTTGCAAGCGTAGCGCTTCCAGATAAGAATCCGGAAGGAGCACTTGTGTGGGAAAGAAGGCAGAGACCTTTCTGTGAAGCCCATGAATTCTAAAATGTGACCAGTGAAGTAGAGTCCAAGGACACTGGTCCTCAGTGGAAGCCAGAATTTCACAGCGTGTGCCCAGCAGTGAGTCAGAGGCTGCAGGATGCAGGAGCTCCCTGGCACTGGAGTATCGGAGTGAACGTGGGATGGATGCCCCTTCGGGGGGTAAAGAATAGGAGACGACCTAGAAGACACTTTTGCTTTGCAAGATTTCACATTCTGATTGATGTTAATTCCCAGGAGAGGAGGGTTAGGACACACGGCTCACCAGACAAGAAGGGAGGCACTGAAACAGGAATGTTACCTGTAGACAAATAGCATATGGCCCACCAAGTTGGTGGTCAGGGGAGTGAGAGGGAATAGGGGTGGTGGTTCAAGGCACTGGGTGGCCACCCATGGTGTATGCATTCCTAGCCTGCTGCCCAGACTGGGATCTTGTCCCAGGGGTAGAAGTGGGCACAGACTCAGAAATTAGTGTGTAGGCTCCAGATTGGACTCGACAGGGCATGGCCTGAGGCTCAGCTTGTGGTAAGGCCACAGGCATTGGGAAGAGGGGCCAGACTTCAAAGAGAGTGAAACGGTAAAAACCCTTGGAAACCCGTGGGCCAAGGCAGACAGGAGCCAGGTAGGCACTACCTTTCTCTCAGAGGGAAACCCAAGGACTGTGATCGGGGATGGTCATCCATACCATGGGACAGCCATCTTCTGGCCCCTGCATCCAGGGCGTCCTGCCCCCAGCTGGTGGCCTTTCCCACAGGTGCTCTGTCGGGCTTCTTTCTCAGGATGCCACGATGCCCTTGATCAAATGCAGATGCGGCTTTCCTGCCTGGTGGGCCGAGCCCACCCAGGGACCAGGCTCCACCTGTAGGCATCCCTGTTGAGGAGGCTGGCTGTCATCTGGGTGCCGGTGCAGATGGTGGGAAGAGGTGGGCAATAGCTGTATTTTTAAAAAACAGGCCATTAATTTCTATTTTGGCCTGAGTCTGGGGCAAAGCAAGGCCTGCCTGATACGTGGGTAGCTCCCTGCTTCTTGCTTTGGTATAATTGTCCATGGTTAAGGCTTAATTTCAGACATACTTCTTGGGCCCTCCCCTGTGACGTCGAGGGGTGTGTGGTCAGAAAGTCCAGACTGATTCCTGTCCTTATTTAGCTGCCACCAGCCACTGTCACACAGGGGTGGCTTTTGGACCCTCTGGACTTGAGGTATTGTCTGATCTCCTGTCAAGAGCTGACTGAACCATTGGGCAGAGCTGGGTGCCCCGGCCCCTCTGCTTCCTGGGGAATTTTGACCCAGTACCCCACCCATCCAAGGGCATCGTTTCCCCGTCAGTCAGATGGAGGTGCATGGGGTCCTTCCTGGCCACGATGCTGAACCCCTCAGGCTGGGTCACTGCGAAGGGGAAAGGGTATCATTCTGGCAGGAGTTAGCGGCTTCCCATTTCCGGAGCAGGCCAGCTCACAGCAGGAATATTAGCTATTGATTGCCGGCCCTGCCCCTCACTCATCTTGCGGGTGACCACTTTGATATTAGAAGGGAAGTAGAGATGGTATCCAGGGTTTTATCTGCTGCCAACAATTGCACTTCTTCCCCCGCTTGGCCACTGCCTGGGCAGGCAGCTCTGCTATGGCAGGGTCTTTGCACTGAGGAGCAGCCTGGGTTGGCTAATCCAGCTTTGGCCAGACCCTGTCCCAAAGTGGGCAGCCCAGTTTTCAGGTCAGCACTCCACCCCCAGTTGGTGCTAAATTTAGAAGCCAGCCGGGCTGCCAGGGTGGGTGGGAGGGAGCAGCTGTCCCTGTGTCGTGTCTCCCCCCCCCCCCCCCCCCCCCCCCTTCTGGCTCCTCAGGAAGCAACAAATGGGACTGACTCCCTTCCTCGGGCCTCTGACTGCCAGGCTGAGAGGCTGCTCCTGAGGTCAGAAGGCCTGGCCTTCTGTGTGTTTGCTCTTTCTTACTTGATGTTCGGTTCCCGAGGTGGACAGTGCCTGCCTGGTCCTGTGGCAGGAGATTGTGTCTAATAGCGGCAGGTTGAGGGCTGACAGGGAAGTGGTTTGGGCCCAGCCATATTCCCTGTTGGGGAATATTGTGGAGCTCTCGGGGCCATGGTAGAACTTAGCAAGGCTATTCTAATTCTATGTATTTGGTGTAAAAAGATTGCCTTAATCTTGGCCTCCTGGCACCTGGTGTCCACTGGGGCCCCAGGAAATGTTTGAGCTGAGTTTATTTGTGTTGCTCACATTACCAGGAGTGGAGCCAAACCAGCCCTAACGCTCTAGATCTGGCATTCTGACTAGGCTTGGAGGTCAAGGGTGGAGTTCCGGAGTGGGGAGGGGAGCAGAGAGCAGGAGCCTGAGGCGCCTGTGTTAGTGCCCCACCTCCTCTCCCACACTTGCTGAGCGACTTCAGGCAAGTTGCTCCCCATCTCTGGGTGCAGCTTCCTCACCAGTAGGTGAAGCCAGGTAGACCAGATATGGCCTCTGAGGGTCCATCCAACTTGGATTTTCTGCTTTGGATCCAGATGGATGTTATATAATCAAGCAGCAACATTATTTTTTTCATGCAGCTTAAGTCAGTTGGGCTGCACATCTGGCAAGCTCTGCTTGGCTTTGACCAGGCCCGCTGGTCTGGGTGGGTCCCCAGCGCCCTTGGCCCTCCGGTGGCTCTGAGAGGCGCTGCCCAGTGAGGATGTCTAGGTCCAGAGCTGGGGAGTTACAACAGGGCAGGGGTCATGGAGAAGGGAGTACTGGGTACAGGCTGTTTTGTTCTTGTTTTGTTTTAAATTCCAATAATTGTTTTCAGTTATGTAGTGTTTTTAGACATGTGACTTACTTTCATTTTGGTCGCAGTTGTTCCTGCAGAGGAGGCATGGCTGACTGGTGGGAAAGGGAGACTCAGGAAAGTGACTGACTGCCCAAAGTCACCAGCCCAGGGCTGTAATGGGAGTCCAAACCCAGGCCTCCTGGGTCCCGCTCCTAGTGCTCCGAGTGTGGACATCTGCAAGGATCTCCACGTCTAGAGGAAGAAGAGGGACTAGAGAAAAAGATGGAAAGGATGGAAGGAGACGGAATTTCTTGCCACCTTCTCTTAGAAGTAGCCAGTGCTTCTATTCCGATGCCAGCCATGCTTGGTTAGTGGTGGCTGCTGCTTAGAACAGTGTGTGGACAATGATTCTGAAGTTGTATCCGGGCCTGATGGATACCCTCTGGCCAGGTTTACCACGAGCAGGGGCACATGAACAGTAGTTCGTGTCCTGCGTATTGAACATCCCCAATCTACTCCAGAATTCTCATTTGTAGATGTGGAATGAAGGCCCAAAGGCAGGTGGGACTGTGTTTGTGACAGTCCTGGGACTGAGGTGAAGGCTTAGGGCGTGGCTCTAGGCCAGACGTGGGTTAACCGTAGTCTGCCCACATGAGCACCCAGCCTACGGAGAGACTTGACAGGTAGGCCCATGCCCTGTAGCAGGAAGTGAGAGGCTTGCCTGCCCAGATAAAAGATTAGGGAGGATTTCCTGGAGGCAGCACAGCCCCGGCTGGGACAGTGTCCAGAACGAGGTGCTGCCCAGTGGGAGTCGGAGCTGGAGAGGTTGCCAGCTTTTGTTGATCTTGTTGGAGGGTGCGGGCACTAGGGGGAGCCACTGGAGTACCAGGTCTGGATAATGCCCCAGCCAGGTCTGCAGCGGCTCCGCTGGCTCTGAGGAGGCAAGGGTCTGGGTGCTGAACACATCAACGGACATCAGCATTGCAGAGACCCAGCCGAGGTCATAGGGCTAACAACTGGGCCTTCTCTGGAAAAGTAGCCCTGGGGGACCCAGCTGAGCCAGACGCTCAGCCCATCCTGCTCTGAGCATCCTTTCTGCTGTGATGGGGGCAGGAGGGTTGACACATTCCCCGTCCCTGTCACCTTGGAAAGACAATGAGGTCTGCCTCCAGAGAGCCCTCCTGTCAGTTATGGGGTGAGGAGAAGGAGCAGATGACGTGTATAGTCTGGGAACCAAATAAATGACTCAGAAAACAAAAGGGACAGAGAGGCACACACGACCTTCAACCTTTCCTATTGCAATTATAGGGAGCCCGTCTCGCCTCCCACAGAAGTAGCTGGGGTTTTCTGGGAGAGCAGCAGCCTTGTGGGGGCAGGGGTGGGGGGTAAGGGGGGGAGCACTGATGACGGACTGTCTCGAGGTTCCGCATGTAGAAGGTACCCAGCCTCTGCGAGGCTCAGCCCTTAGATTCAGGTCCTTGGGAGAAAAGAGGGAGGCCAGTTTGAGTCTTCATAGGGAAGACATTTCTGCCACTTGCCAATTGACAGTGAAGCGGTGAGCTCTTTGGCCACTGGTGGTAACGGAGCAGAGACTAGATGCCCAGCAGAGAGCCTTGGCGACTGTGAGCTTGGAGTGGGGTGCAGTGTTTGCAGGGAGGGTCAAAGCCCAGTAAGTGAGAGCAGCCCGTGCAGCAGCTCAGGCAGGTCCTGAGAGCCTGGCCGAGGACTGTCCATTTCCTGCCTTCCCTCTAGCGGAAGCAGGCAGCCGTCACCCAGTGCACTGACATTCCTTCTGCCAGAAGCCAGCAACAGGAAGGACTTCTCTGGGCTGGCTGGGGCCCGTCTGGGACTCAGGAGTCTTGGGGAGAATGAAACCACCTTGTTTTTGTGGTTGTCAAAGCCTGCTGCTAGGGAGGATTTGATGATTGGGGACCTGGATCCCCATTTGATAGACAGTGAGCCTGAGGCTGGAGCCTAAACTGTGTAAGACCTGGCCAGGCTGGTTGAACAGCCCTCAGCCCAGGTGTGGTCTCTGAGGACACAGTGACCTCCTGGTCACCCAGCCCTGGGGAGCACTGCAGACTGAGGAAGCAGACACAGGTCTCACCGTCTGGTGGAGGAGACAGGCTGAAACTACGGGGAGGGTCCGTGCCAGGGGGCAGGCGAAAGGAGAAGCCAGCCCGGCCTGGGGGGTGTCTGGGAAGGCTGCCCCCAGGGGCTGATATTTGAGCTGAGGCCCTCGCAGGAGGCAGTTGGGGGCAGGCAGCGGACGCCAGGATGGGATGTAAAAGGGCGAGCTTGGGGTGGCAGGAGGACTGATGGCTGGGCTGGGTGTGGGAGAGCCCTGAACTAGACTCACAAAGGACTTGAACCTGAAGACGGGGGAGCCGTGGTATCTAAAATGCAGGTGACATGATTCCAAGAACAGCAGTGGCAGGAGGGCCAGGGTCTCAGCAGGCTGGCTGATGTGGAGTCCAGGCTGCGGCCCCTCCGGAGGTGGCCAGGGCCTGAGCTGGCGTGGTGACCGGGTGTAGTGGCCGGTGCTTTCCTACCAGATCCCGATGGTCCCTCCATGGAAGTTGGAGCTGAGGGGGAAGCAGAGCCCAGAGGAGGCCCGGGGTTCTGGCCGGCATGGGACCAGGCTGGGGAGGTCTTCGAGGTGGGGGTTGTGGTGGGGAGAGGCTGAGTCCGCTGCCTTCTCCCCTGCTGGGCCCCCTGTGGTCCTGGACTGACCAGCCTCGCCCCCTCTGGCAGCCCCCGAGTGGAAGCATCAGCCCCCTACTTAATGTTGCTGGTGGAACACTGTCCAGATTAGAAAAAACATCCACTTCTGTGGGTTCACCTGACCCTGTAAGGTGGGCTTGAGAGCTAATAGCATGCCCACTCTATGGGTGAGGAAACCGAGGCTCAGCATGGCCAGAGTTGCTCAGGAAAAATAGGCCTGGATGGGGCTGTGAGATCCCGAACTTATGAACCTCTCTCTATTTGGGGAGCCCACCTGGGCCCCCCTCTCTGACCACAGCCCCCATCCTGTCTGCTTCCCTGTGGGCAGGGAGTCTGGTAGATACATTGGCCTGTGTGTGAGGTGCTGAGTCTTGAGTGAGTGGGGACAAAAGCACCCCCTCCTCGCAGCCCCCGGCCCTGCTGTCTGGCTCCAGACTGACAGAAGGCAGGGTTGTCCCTGCTGAGGAGGATTAGGAGGAGGTGGGGTGCCCCAACTGCTGTTCTCCACCCCTCAACCCCTCCGCCCCCGTTCCCAGCTGGCTTGGCTCCTGAGGTGCAAGCCCTTCCTGTTGTTGTGATGAGGCCCCCACCTGGGAGTGGGGTGCCCGGTTCGAGGCAGGGCAAGCCACCCTCCCCTCTCTGGGCCTTCGTTTGCACGTGTGTCCTGTGACATTGCTCCAGAGGGCTTTAAAAACCCCTGGCCCCTCTGAAGCATACCCCCATCCCCACCCACTGGGCCCCCCCAACCTTCGCCTGGCCTGTGTGGAAAGGCCAGGAGAGGGCGGGGGGGGGGGCGCGCGGGGAGGAGGGGGAAGCCTTTTCTTTCTTGCCAACACCACCTCCACAAAGGTCAGGCTGTGCTCCCGCCCTGCCTGGCAGCCAGCCCGGTGCCTAACGTCTGCCCAGGAGGCAGATGACCGGCACCGGGCTCCTAGCAACAGTGGACAAAAGGTTACTCCTATCGTGCCAGGCTCCCTCAGCCCCTCGTCCTCCTTCCTCAAAGAGGGGGCTGGGGAGGGGGAGGGGGACTCTCGGCCTTGACTGGCGTGTGTGCACGCATGCGGGCCTGTTTGTGTCTGCACACTCAAGACCGCCCCCTCCCCCCAGAAAAACGTGAACTCCACATGTCGTGCCGTAACTCTCACTGATGAAATGGAAAGTTGAACATAAATCAATGTCTGCCGCCCTGTTAGCTATGCATCAGCAGTCCCTGCCTGGGAGATTTGCTCGGTAACAAAGCACCCGGCAGCTCCGTGGGCCTCGGCTGCCCCCTAATGCGGAGCCAGCCCCACACCAAGGAGCGGAGCCCAGCGGGGCTGTAGCCAGCTCCTGGCCGCCTGCTTCTACCCACCCTCCCCCTGCCCTCAGTCTTTGCTCCCTTTCTGTGGGGGGGGAGGGAGCATCTTGGACACAGGAGGCCTGGGCTGTGCCCCCTGCGCCTGGAGACCCCAGCAGCCGGCCCCTCTCCCTGGCCTCTCTCCTGGGCTTTAAGCCGATTCTGGGTCGGTCTCCGACTTCTATGAATCGGATACTCAGGGATTGGTGTCAGCAGCTGCCTTCACCTCTCGTCGTTTAAGAGCTCGGGGCTGGTTTATCCTTTTCCCCTTTGGACCTGGGTTTTTACTTTGGGTTTCTCTTAGAATTGAATTTCCCCCTGTGCCTGAGAGCTGTGCTGTGGGTTGTCGGCTCACCCGCACTGTGGCTGTGTCTGATCCCCCATAAAGTTCTCCCGCCTCTTTGGGGGGGCGAGGATCCTGTGTTTTTGTTTTGCCTCTTCATAGTTGGCTAAGGGGGTAGACCCTCTTTTGTTTCTCTCCCCACCTTGTCTGCAAATCATGCTGAGGTTTTTCTCCTTAAAAAAAAAAAAAGGTCAAATTCCTCAGCCCTTGTAGCAAAAGAGGTTTGAGGGAGAAAATTCCAGAGGAATCCTGTAATAACACGCCTTGGCATCATGGGGATCAGGATGGGCCCCCTGAATGAGATCATGCCGCCCCAAAAGGAAACTGCTCTGCGGGGGGCCCAGGCCCAGGGGGCTGGCTGCACGGGGTGGGGGCGGGAGCATTCTTGTACCTGGCTGGGTGCTCACAGGGGCTCTGTCCCAGGAGCTGGGGACACAGCGGGAGACCCACAGTGGGTTCCGGGTCCATGTCCTTGTGCTGCAGACCTTTCCTGGTAGGCTCCTCTCCCACGTGGAGGCCTCCGGATGAAGGGGGCCCTGGCCCGGCCCACCGGTGCTCTGGGGACTTGTCTTCAGAAAGCCCTGTCTCTCTCCGAGTCCAAACGGGTGGGAAAGACTTGGTGAGAGCACAGAGGGGGCATAGCCTTTGTGAAGTGCAGGCTCCGGGCCCGGTGCTGGGATCTCCAAGGGCTCCTGGCCTGGGGCAGCCTGTCACCTCTGTAAGCTCCACCAGAGAGGCGTTCGGGAATTGGTGGGAATACAAGGAAAATCGGCAGTCTCCCTCCCAGGGGCCGGCGTTCATGGGCGGACTCTAGCCCGGGCCAGCTACAGGTCAGTGGGGTAGCTGGTTTCCCTCCATCGAGTGCTCTTCCTGTCAGTGGTGTCCCTTCCTTAAAAAAGCAAATTCCAGGTTTTGGTAAGACAACTTTTTCTATGAAGGGCCAGATAGTAAATATTTTAGGCTTTGTGCGCCATCTGGTCTCTGTTGAAACTACTCAACTCTGCCTTTATGCCCTGAAATCAGCCGTTAAGTACATGAGTGAGTGGCTATGTTTCAATAAAACTTTATTAACAAAAACAGCTGGCAGGCCAGATTTGGCAGAGCGCCACGGTTTGCCAGCTCCTGTGCTAACTCCACATGTGGTGTGTGCCCTTAGGGTCCTCCTGCTTCGGCCGGCCCCTGCTTCCACTCTGGGTATTCAGGATGGCGCAGGGAACCGAGCCGAGCCTGGACCTGGGATAGTGAGTCCAGGTCTCCGGGTTCCATCTCTCCACCTGTGCACAAGGTGGTGGTGGTGGTGGTGGTGGGGGAGTGTGTGTGGAGAGCATGTCAGGTCTTGGATGCTGCCAGTACTTTCATTTGCTGTGCTTCCTCCCTTTGTTTTGCAAACCACCATCTGCAGATTGTGTCTTTGTCGCTGTGGCACAGCATGCCTCATACCTCTTGAGCACAATGTTTGCTTTGCGCCTCCAGGGGCCCATCCCTCCCAGGAAGCGGGTTCACAGGTGTGTGGGACTCTCACTCCCCCTCGCTGGCTGCCCAGTGCTAGTGCCGTCCCATCTCCTCAGAGAGGCACAGGGAAAGGGGCCAGCTGGGGTCTGCACTCAGAGGAAACAGGGTCTGTTGGTGACTCTGCTCAGGTCACTTCCCCCCATCCCAGGAAGGTGGCCACCACCCCTGGCCACACTTCTCCCCGGCAAGACTTGTCCAGTGTCCGTAGAGGGTCCTGACTGTTATGGGCTCACCTCCTAGGAACCAGGAGCCCCCTCCTCAGGTGGTTGCTTCCCAGTTGGGTGTGGCCCAGCCCAGCCCACTGAGACTCCCTCTGCCCTTGAGTAGGTAGATCTGGCCTGTACCCCCACATACATGCAGAAAAGACTCGTCCCCCAAGGGAACAGATAGAAGCTGGTTAGGAAGGCAGCTGTCCAAGCCACTGCTGAGGTGTTCCCGTGGGTTGAAGTGGGGAATTAGCTTTTCCTCGGGCGAGCTGTGAGTGAAAGCTTTGTGCCCCCTCCCCCCCCCCCCGCCCCAGGTGGTCAGCCTCCCATCTGGGGAGGCCGTTGGTCGAGCAGAGCGAGGTTTGGGGTGTCGGGAGCACTCAGGCACACCTCAGCCCTCTCCCCAGGATGCGTAGATAGCATTTTCTGTCACCGTTCACGTCCAAGGAGCAAATTGGATTGTCTGTCACATGCCTTTTACTTTTACCGTGTGTATAATTAATGTAATTTTATATTCACTCAATAAAGTGACACGCCCAACAGGCAGATGGTGGAGGCCACCAGTAGTGCAAGTTATCTGTCTCCCGCTGCCAGTCAGTAACACCCACCCCACAGCCCTGCCAGTCCAGTGGCCAGTGTCCCCAGGAGTCGGGAGGGCCAGTGGAGTGTTCCGTCCTTTAGCAACCTGAAACTCCGAGTCCCCGTTCCCGAAGGCCTTCTGCTCGGGGGTAAGTCCTCGTGGCTTTCCTGCGGAGAATGGACCACCCTGGGCCTCAGGTGAAGCTGAGGCCCAGGATGACAAGACAGGGTTCCCACCCTAGGATTTGGGCTTTCGAGGCCAGAGCTCACCATGAGCCACAGCCTGTCCTCGTCCGCCCTCTCTTCTGGGCTCGCCTCGGCACCCAGAAAGCCTGGAGATGAGTCTCGGTTCTGCGACCCCATGATTTCCCGGCAGGTGAAGGCTGCTAAGGGGTGTGGGGTGACATTTGGTGAAGGAGCAATAAGTTTCGGAAATACTAAAAGCATAGCTTTTATGTTCTCCTTCAAAATAAAAATCAGTGTGGGGTGGGGTTTTTTTGTGGTTTTGTTTTTGTTTTTTTTAATCTGATTTTTTAAGGAACTGTCCTCCCTCACCCGAGTCTAGCTCAGAGGACCAACTTGGCCACACTATTGGTAGCGACTTTTTCTGGTTCCTTGCACACAAAAATGTTCGGCGTACCTGTGGCTTGGGGGGGTGGGGGGGGGTCCTGGCCAAGCCTTGCTGCCCTGTTTGGGCCCTGCCCTGGGTGTTCACATGGGATACGAGGCAGTGTCCTGCCCCGGAGGCGCCACAAGGCCCCCACAGAAAAGGCAGAGTGACTGAAGCGGACGCCTCCCGTCAGCAGAGCACCTGGGTGGGGAGCATCCAGGCTTTCCCGGAGGATGGTGGGCTTTGAGCAAGTCCAGCTGCCACCCTCCCTGGAAAACGGGCAGTGAGTGTGTCCTGGAGCAGGAGGCGTGGGGTCTGGGGTAGACAGGACCTTCTCTCTGCTTACCACTGTCTCTGTGCCGTGGCCCCGGCGACCCTGCGGTGTTTGCAGAAGGTCCCCGTGAACTCAGTACGCGCTGAGGACCTGGGCTTGGAAGCCTGGTCTGTGTAACGGGGAAGCCACAAGCCCGTCTCTGGAGGATGGATGACTTCAGGTGGAACCCAGGGACTTAGCCAAGACGTGGCCGTGAGGCACGGGGCGCTGCTGAGAGTTCTGGGTGCTTTTCCAGACCTCGGACCCCTTGTGCTGGGGCATGCTCGCTCCCCTCCAGCCAGTGCTGGGCAACGGCTCTCACTTCCCTGTGTCCTGGCTCCGGAGTTTTCGTGAAATGGCCTGGCGTTCGCCTCGGTCACACCCACGACTCTCAGAAGCTGCTAGATGTAACACTACCCAGTGTTGAAATTACAGGAAAACGAATTGAAAGGAAATGTGGGAATTATGTATCTCCGGTCGGAGATCTTGGGAACGTCTGAGACAGAACGGCAAGTCCATTAACAGGTCTGGGGCAGGGCGAAGGCCCAGGCAGGAAGTGGGCACCGCTCCTGCCTCCTTTTCCCAGGCTCAGTGGAGGGATTTGTAGAGTTGCCCCTCTCCCCCCGGTGAGGGGGCCTTGTTACGCAGGAGCCCTGACCGGCTATTCTCATCCCGGCCCCGTGGCCTGCGTCCGTGGCCACGTGGCCTCAGTTTACATGCCACCTTGTCACTGTGTCCTCATCCTCCCCCCTGGCCTGGGAGCTGTCAGAGCCATGGGATGTATGTGGTGAGTGGTTAGAGCCCCCACAGTCCTTCAGCGTCCACTGGTCCTTCCTCTGCTGCCCACGGCGTGTAGGATGTGGACTAGCTAAGATCCCGGGGCTCCCGCACCAGGCTGGGATCTCGCTCTACCATTGACTAGCCATGCAGCCCTGGTCTCAACTTGCTACCCGCTCAGGCCAAAGGCTAGATAGGAGGCAGACAAAAGAGGGTCTTGGTAGAGGATTCTGACATCTTACTGCAGCATTTCCCCAACATGGGGCCCTGCTCTCTGCTCCTGAGAATGTGCCGAGGGTACCAGGTCCCTCCCTCTGCTGAGCAGTCTGAGGGACAGCCCTGGCACCGGTTAGTGAGAGGAAAGCTCCAGGTGAGTGGAGGTGGCAGAGGCTGGGGACAGAGCTCTGGGTGGCGTGGGAGACCCACTGTAAACAGGAGGAGCTGTCTGGTGCACAGAGCCCCGTGGTGCTGGGGCCGCGCTGGGAGGAGAGAAGCAGAGCCTGGCATCAGGGTGCCTGATGGGGTGCAGAGGAGCTCCCCCAGGGAGGTGAGCTAGGTGGGATTTTCTCTTTGCTTGACCGGCTGGTCGGGCCAGGTTCCCTTGTCCTCAGTGTTCTGAACCCCAGCTCCCATCAGAGGGGAGACTTCTGAGCTGCTGCTCCTCCCCAGATTTAGCCCACTCCCCATTGCTCACCACGGCTGGGCTGGGGTCTCACGATTCACCAGCCCTTGTCCTGAGCAGACTTGTGTGGAGGCAGACCCTGCCACGTCCATTCACCCTCGGGGAGCCCTGAGGAAAACACAGAGCCGCCTGGGAGCCTTAGGGCATCTGAGAGACAGTCGAGCCCGAGACTCAGGTTCAAGTACTGACCCTTCGTCAGCACTGCCATCTGTCTATGGAGGCCCCTGCTGAGTTACGTAGACACTTCTGGGCACTTTATTTGTTTTCTATCATCAGTCACGGAGTCCGCCGCTACTAACTAAACTCGCCGGGCTAACGGACGCCCAGGTGCAAGGGCCCTGGTCAAAGGCAGGCCGCTCCCGAGGAAGACAGGCTGTCGCCGTGTGTGTGTGTGTGTGTGTGTGTGTGTGTGTGTGTGTGTGTGAAGGGTTAGAGGGAGGAGGCGCTCTCTTCATGCCAAGAGCTGAGGAACCCACAGAAGGCCTTTATGCCCCCTCTTGGCAACTGGACCTCACCCTTGAACCCTCCTCCTCCGTTCGTTTTCTTCTTCCTCTTTTAGGGGTTGGCTTCAAATTATCTTATTTGTTTACATTGCACCCAAGTTTTATGGTACAAAAGACTTGCAGGTGCAAATATGTCCCGCCTTCATTAACTTCCCCTTCCTTTTTAATTTATGTGATTTCAATTTTCCTTCCCTGTACTGTTAATTAGGGGACCCTCTAATCAGTGCCATTATCACAGTGGTATTCATGTTTAGGAAAGCCGCTAAACAAATGCTTGCAAAATTGCTAAATGGCTAATTAATGTCTGTTAATTAAGAAAATTGCTCATGGTAACAAACCATGCCGTTGCTGGCAGCCGCTAGAAAGACACACACTTGTTGAAATTAGTAGCATGGCAGGTAGGGGAACATCTGCTCCGCGGAGCTTTCCAGAAGTGAGCAGCCCTTGGCGTGGGCACGCACATCCAGGCCTGTCCTTGGTGGCTCCCCGGGGTTCCTGCAGAATCAGCTCCTCTGTCTTTCTCCGCTCACCTCTTCCCTGCACCTCCACGCCCACCGGCGCGGGCAGGTGAGAGGCCGGCAGCCTGGCTCTGAGCGAGAAGGCGAGAGAGGAAAACCTGTCTCTCTCAAAGATTCTTTCTCCCCGTCTCTCCTCACGGAACCCCACCCATTCCCATGCATGCTTTAAATTTTTCTCAAAGGCGACTTCCAGGGGTAACAGCAGCGCTGCGGGAGAAAAGAGGGAGCTGGAAGGGCTCCTCAGCACCAGCGTCCGGCTCCCAGTGCCCCAGTGGGCCGGAGGGCGGACTTTTCGTGCTCGCCGACGGTGACCTGCAGGCGGAAATACGTGTGACGTTGTGACCCAGCACATACACACGTATTTACAAATGAGATAGAAGTTAATGCAGTATTTGCCTTAGAACACACAAAGGTCTCCAATATCATTCTTCTGTATTTTTATTCGATTCCCAGCTCTTTTAAAAAAAGAATGGTTGCAACTCACTAAATTGCTTTCACCACCCACTAACAGGTTGCAGCCCACAGTTTGACCTACCCCATGGTTTAAGTGAATTCATCTGCCTGTTTCTCCTGGGAGGAGTCGAGGCCAGCAATGCCCAGGGCTTTGGGAGGGAGGGAGGGGTCAGCTTGGAACCAGGGATGGCTCACCCCCACTGAATTGGGGGGCCCAGCCCACACACCCGCCCACGCAGCAGGCAGGGGCCTGCAGCCCTGTCTCCCTGTTCTGCACGTTCCTGCTCCAGCTCGGGGCTTCAGGGCTGGAGTGGGCCTTGGACCCACCAGGCTTCGCGTCCGCGCTCTGCCGTTTGCCAGCCGTGTGGTGGCGGCCAAGTCCCTGCATCCCTTGCGACACGGTTTCCTCGTCTGTAAAATAGAAATGAGAAACTCCACCTCTCGGGGCCCCTTTCCAGGGAAGGTGAATTAGTGCCCAGCCGTCGGGCTGCTCCATAGCCATCTCTTCCTCTCGTTCCCCCGTTTGTTCAGTCTGGGCTCCACCCCGCTCCTTCTGTCCGTTCTCCTTCAGCATCAGGAGCCGGGCCTCGAAGGCCCCGGACCTGCACCTGTCCTCCAGACTGGGCGCTCCTCGAGGGCAGGGTCTCCCTCAGGCCTGGCAGACGAGGTCGCTTTCTGCGCACACTGCTTGCTGCGCCCACACCAACCAACGTATTTAACATGGCAAACTCCGCTCCCACGCCAGGCAGTGTCGGGCCCTGCTCCTGTGCAGGGGCTTTGAGAAGGAGCTTGCTTGGTTTGATTTCTCCCCCCTGTCAATCCCTAGGCAGGCGTTTACCAGCTTCTCTCCCTCCCGCTCCACCGACGAGCTGGCGACCCCGGCAGCAGCTCGCACCTCCCCGCCAACCAGAGCCCGCCCCCCGCACGCCCGCCCGCCGCCCACCCTTCGTTTTGGTTTAATTTTTGTTCTTTTAAGCTTCTCTTGCGCTTCTCCATGTGCTGTGATCTGTAACCTGCCTCTACTGTCTGGCCTCACAGGGTCCTCCGGGGTCACAGCCCTCGCCGCACGCACAGCCTCCACCCCACAATCCCAGCAGCATGATGGGACCCCACAGTCAGGTAACGCACTTGGCTCGCCCGCCCGGCCGGCCGGGGGGCACGGGGCCCCAGGAGGACAGAGCCAGCAGAGGAAAAACAAAAATCACAACGTGCTTTGCCATTGCCTTCGAGTCTTGATTGACAAGTGAAGAGGTTTTTAGAGGGAAAAAAAAAAAAAAAAGTTAACTATTTTCTAAAGAGAGTTTTCATTCCTTGGACATCACGCCCAGCCTGGATCCGAAACCAAAAGAAAGGAAAACCATTTCTGTGACCTTGTCAGTGGCCTTTGCGTTTTTGTTTTTTCCTCTCTCACTTTTGGTTTGGTTTTTGAGTTTGGTTAACCATTCGTTTGTAATCGAAGCTGCATCCAAGCCTTTTCTTTGTGCACTCGCTGCTGAGAGCTTTTCCTGCTCATTCCCTGCACTGAGTTAGGGAGCCCGCTGTCCCCACAGTGTCATTGTGTGTCCCCTCCGCCCTCGCTCCCCCTCCCCACCCTCTGTCAGCGGTCTCCGTGCGCGCGCGCCCAGCTCTGCACACCCCGAGCAGCGCGTGCCTAGGTTCCTCTCCTGATCCTCCGGTTTGCCCTTCCCACGAGCAGAAGCTCCCCTCCCTTGCCCACACGGATGTCACTGTTCTTCCGCATCCTATGCCAAGTCCCCGCTGCTGCCCCAGCGCCCAGAGCCGGTCTCCGTGAACGGAGGCGGAGGCAGGGTCCCTGTGCGGTGGCACCTCCTGTTCCCTCTGCCCAAAGGAAGTTGTGCCCAGAGGGAAGAGGCCCCTGGGAGAAAGAGGATTTAGGAGACGGCTAGTGGTAACCCAACTGGACTTGGTGGAGTGGAGCGCATTTGTGTGTGTCCCTGTGCCGGAGCGCAGGCTGTCATTGAACTGATTCCCTGTAATTGCAGCCTTTTATGTCACCGCGATACGCAGGCGGCCCCAGGCCCCCGATCAGAATGGGAAACCAGGTACGGTACCTCTTTATGTTCTCTCTCTCTCTCCCCTCCCTCTGCCACCCTTGACCCCAGTTGGACTTTGACTTCCACTAAAACGTGAGGAAAGGATTGGGAGATGGGGGGACAGGTCTAAACAAGGTCGCTTTGCAAGCAGGTCCCCGGGAGGGCCCTGTGCCCGGGTGCAGCCCCGGCCAGCATCTGCCTACCCCTCATGGGCGACACGGGCAGCAGTGCTGGAGCTTGGAGGGCACAGCAGCAGCGGCTGGGGTGGGGACGCAGGGTTTCAGCTCTGCCAGGGAAGGTGGTAACACCCTCCCCCTCCTCCCAGCCCCTTCTTGGAAAAGGGTCTTCCTCCTTAATGAAGTTAATTGACAACATGCATTTTTTCCTGGAAGCTTTAGTGAATTGCCAAGCCTGGTAAATGGAATCCTGCTATTAAGGGGAGAAATGGCCCGTAGGAATGCTTAGATCAGGAGCCCGGGAGGCAGCGGAGCAGGACGCTCGGGAGTTTTCGGTTGAGCTGGGTCTGCCTGCTTCCCAGACCCAGCTCAACACAAGCAAGGATTTGTTTCTGTGATTAGAAAAGCGGCCTGCAGACGGGAGGAGGGCGGCCTGTGGTGCACCTCGTGCTGGCCCTGTGCTGGCCGTTCTAGGTGGTCTGGAGAACTGGCCCGGCCCCTCCCTGGTGCGGCCCATCCGGGGGCGGGAGCGAGCTGGTGACGGACAGACGAATATCCTCTTTTGAAGACAGACGAAACCTTAAACTTCAGGGGAAAATTTTTTTTTTTTCAATGCCAAAATATTTTTTTATATATAATTCTATGAGTGACCTTGCAAAAGCCCTTAAAAACCTGACAGCAGCACCAGTGCCTCCAGCGCTGGGAGTTTGGTTGCAGCTAGCTGAGTGTTCTCTGAGCGGGATCACTTCCGTTCTCAGGGCTCCGCAAGAAAGCCCCCGCGTGAGCCGGGGGGCAGGGACCACGGGGCGATGCTTCTAACCAGGAGCCCCGGGCTTTGAAGTTAAATTGCCCATCAAGTTACCCCCCCCCTCCCTTTTTTTTTTCTTTTCTTCAGAAGTCTTTTTTTTTTTTTTTTTTTAATATATTTTATTGATTTTGTACAGAGAGGAAGGGAGAGAGATAGAGAGCTAGAAACATCGATGAGAGAGAGTCATCGATCAGCTGCCTCTTGCACACCCCCCACTGGGGATATGCCCGCAACCAAGGTACATGCCCTTGACTGGAATCGAACCTGGGACCTTTCAGTCCCCAAGCCGACGCTCTATCCATTGAGCCAAACCGGTCTCGGCCAGAAGTCTTTTGTTTCCTATTTTGACATGAAGGAGACAAATGTAGAAAAGAAGAATTGGAGACGTGGCTTTTTGAGCAAGGAGGGCCCCCTCCCCCCATACCTCACAGATGAGGAGACAGGCCAGGGTGGTGGGGGAGTGACGTCCGAAGTTCCCCCGTGGGCTGGGCTCCAATCCAGCTCCCGCTCCGGAGCCCCTGCTGCCCGCACGTCCCGGTCCGGTCAGCTCCCGTGGGTGTGGAGGTGCGGCCCCTGCCTTGGTTGTAACCAGTCGGCCAGCGGGCCGCCTCTGCCATCGCACACCCGGCCCAGCCGCGACTCTCCCTCTGCCCGCGCAGAGCCTCCTGGCCTGAACCGGCTCTGCCCCAGGGATGCTTTCTTGTCGTCATTGTGGCCCTCCCTCCAGCCAGGAAGGGACACGAGAGGAAACGTGTGTTTCTGTTTGTCAGTGAATCAGGAGCAAGTGCCCAAGAGCAAATGGAGAATGAGTCGTTACCTTTACCTGGTGACACAGGCCGGTCTTCCCAACCTCCTGCCGCCCTTCAGAACGTGAGGCCGGTCTTCCCGTTTCCTGGGAACTCAAGACGTTTTGTCCTCCAAGCGGGGGTGGATGTGCCCCTGGGAGTCCAGGGAGATTGACTCAGGGTGCCTGTCACACAGGAGCCTCCCGCCACCCCTCCCAGCGCAGGTGGAGGGAGCAGAGGCGGCAGGACTGGCTCGGGCTCACGTGGCCTCCTGGCTTAGGGCGACGAGAGGGCCCGGAGAGGGACAAGAACCTGAGGGTCCTTGCTTGCCACAGTCTTATAAGAACCAGCCGCTTCCAGACATTGCCCAGCCCCATCTGCCTCAGCACCCTGGAACCCCCAAACCAAACAGCCTCAGGTGTAACCAGGCTCAAGAAATACCCCAGCCCCCCGAGCGGGCAGACACACAGCAGCCTAGTGACTCGGAGCTTGGGAACTGGGAGAGGAAGAGGGCTGAGAGGTCAGAGCAGGCTGAACCCCGACGGGAGAGAGAAATGGGAGAGAGAGACTGGTTGTTGTCGCCCAGTGTCCCGTTCCCTCTCTCCCCCGCACCCCACGGGTAGGAGTAGGAAATGCCACTTCATGAAAATCAAGTGCCCCCTGGGCCTTCCCATACGCCTCCCCCGCCCTAGACACCATACGCACCGCATTCGGAAGCCAACCCGAAGACTGATCCCTTCCCTTTCCATCACCTTGTTCCAAAACCGGTTTGGAGTTCATTGTTGGGTCAGAGGCAGACCAGTGTCCCTCTCAGCCCTCCCGCAGCAGTGAGCAGATTGGGGGGTGGGGGGCTCCCCCGGCTCCCCCGGCTCCCCCATCACAGGTGCCACCTGCAGGTGGGAAAGCGTGACCTGCTTTCCCAAAGACCTTTCCTCTCAAAGGCAGGGCCCATGTTCAGTCCTTGGGCTCAGAGTTCTAGAGTAAACTCTCACCCCAGCGCTCACTCTCTTTTTCCCAATGGCAGCTAGAATAACTTGGGTCCCAAGTAAATCACTTTGGGGGGGGAAAAATAAAATATATATATAATTTTATTTCAGAGAGGAAGGGAAAGGGAGAGAGAGATAGAAACATCAATGATGGGAGAGAATCATTGATCGGCTGCCTCCAGCATGCTCCCTCCTGGGGATCGATCCTGCAACCTGGGCATTGAACCATGTGTCTTGGCTGGGAATCGAACTGTGACCTCCTGGCTCGTAGGTCAACGCTCAACCACTGAGCCACGCCAGCCGGGCCCCAGTAAATCATTTTAATAGGTGTGCCAATAAAGCCCACGGGCCCTGCTGAGGGGCTGTTCCTGGCTCCGCGTGGGGCCAGCGAGCCTGGGGCAGAGGCGTGGGGATGCAGGGATGTTACTGTGAGGCTTCCGGGGCCGCTGCACCCCCGGCGTGGGAAAGCGACATTCCACATGAGGGACTCGGGGCCCCAAGTGGTCATTCTGGCTCTGCCAGTAGGTTCCTGGGGCCTTGGGGCCTCATTCCCTCTGCCTCCATCTCAAAGCCACCTCTTGCCCTGTTGCCCCTTAAAAGAAGGACTGCCCATCGTCACAGGATTTTAACTAGTGGGTCTCTGGATCCCCACCGTTTAGAGACAAGGACAAAATGAGTTACATCGCTAGGAGGCAAAGGAGAGACAGGGCAGGGGGCTGGTGTGAGGGAGGGGCTGTTGCTGCTGAGCCGTGGTGGCAGGCCGCAGGGCCAGAGCGAGACCCCGCTCCGGCGGGAGGCAGGCCCACCAAGCAGCAGGGCGGAGCAGTGGTTCCTCGCCCGGAGGCGAAGCCGGACCCACACGTGCCACAGTTTACGCTAAGACCCCCCAGGCTGGCAGCCACGCCCAGGGGACCCCCCCCCCCTCCCCGGCTGGCAGGCGGCAGGAGTGGTCTTGGGGAGACCGTGAGTGGCCCTAGCTGGTCAGGTGGGGAGCTGGGGCAGGCAGGCGTGTCGCCCTCTGTCCTCCAGCCTGGGGAGCAGCCCTCAGCCCCTGTCTCATCTCTTTCAGCCTCCGGGAGGCGTTCCTGGGACACAGCCACTGCTGCCCAACTCCATGGACCCCACACGACAACAAGGTAGAGAGGGATGGATGGGCCACCGGGGGGTGGGGAGTCGGAGGGGCCTCTGCCACTCACCACTCGCCCGCTCTCTCACGCAGGGCACCCCAACATGGGAGGATCCATGCAGAGAATGAACCCTCCCCGAGGCATGGGGCCCATGGGTCCCGGCCCACAGGTAATTACGCCCGTGTCCGTCCGTCCCCCTGACCATCTGTGTGCCCCCGCCTTCTCTCCTCTCTCACAGTCTGTCAGTCTTCCCACCGCGCTCGGCTTGCAGGGATGGGAGCAGAGGGTGTGGCCGGGTCCCCGCTCCTCTGCCCCCGGCTCGCTGGCCCAGCGCAGAGCCAGGAACAGCCCCTCGGCAGGCAGAGGTGAGGGGCCCCAGGGAGGGTCCTAGTGGGCTGGCCCGCCTGGGGAGGGGTGTGCTAGCCTGTGGTTTGAGGGGTTGGGAAGGCAGAGGGGCTGTACCCAGGCAGTGGTTGGTCCTCCAGGCATCCCAGAGCCGCCTCCCGTCCTGGGTGGGTGGACTTGAGTTGATGCAAGGGTCACCGCTTAGCATGACCCAAAGGCGGGACAGACGAGCCTCGCTGTCCTAGCTGTTTCTGGCTCACCACGGACGATCAGGTCCTCCTCTGTGGGCCCCGAAGCCTCTGTTCCCCCGTCCAGCAGGAGGGAGGGAGTCTGTGTTCACCCTTCTCTGCAGAGCCTCCAGGTGGGAGGAGGCCAGGCTGCCCAGGCCCAGCTCACTTCAGCCCAGAGCTTTTGCCTGTGTCATAAGCCCAAGTGCCCTGTCTGCCTCTCAGTCAGAACTCAGTGCCCGCTCCCTGTGACCCAGCTCCATGGCCTGCACAGGGACGGTCCCCCGCCAGCAGGCACCCATTTCAGAGCCTTCTCGAGGCTGGCTCCCACTCTTGGTGTTGGAAGGTGGCTGCTCCTGCAGGAGTGGTGGCAGGTGCTCTGCCCTCCCCTCAGGAAGAGCCTGAAGGAAGCCTGAGGTTGGGATAAGGGGCGGAGTTCCCGTAGTGAGGGCGGAGGGTTTTGTTGTGGGCGGTCCTTCCCTTTCTGCCTGCTTCTCCCTCCCACCTGCCTGTAGTTGTTTGGGTTCTGTTCCCTGGGGCTGGAGTAGCATCCCCCACACACACCCCTCCCTTTTGTAGGAAGAGGGTCTCTGCGCCCCAAACCCCACATTGTGCTGACAGCAGGCCAGCCCCTGCCTTCTCGGGGGCTGCATCGGTGGTGGGGACAGCTCAGGGAGGCCTTGTCTTCTCTGGCCCTGAGCCTAAAGGCAAGCCCACTCCAACGGCAGCCTGTTCTGGTGTTTCCCTCACTTTGGCCCTGCTTTCCCTGTGACTTACCACGGGGCCCTGGGCGAGTCTCTGGCCTCCTTGGTCCTCCGGCTTGTCCTCTGTGAAACGGGGAGTGTGCGTGGCCCTCTGGGTCCCTGCTTCCCAAGGAGAGAGGACCTAGTGGGCACCGGCCCTCCGGGAAGCAGCCCTGCTGGCTGTTTGGCGGGGCCGGGGCAGGGGCACAGGTGGTGCCCGGGCCTGCCTGAGGGGGTGCATGCTTCAGGCGTTGTTAGGGAGTGAGCACCCTGCTGTCATCTGGTACTGTGTGGCGGTGCCCTGGGCTTCCCCCGGCCAGGCCTCCCTCCCCGATTCTGCTCCAAGTGCAGGTTACTCTCCTGGTGGGAGGGAACAGGACGCAGCAGCTTCGGCCCCTGGAAGACAGATATCTTCTCCTCTCTCTTCTCCCCTCTCCCCTCTCCTCTCTCCCCTCTCCTCTCTCCCCTCTCCCCTCTCCTCTCTCCCCTTTCCCCTCTCCCCTCTCCCCTCTCCCCTTTCCTCTCTCCCTTCTTCCCTCTCCCCTCCCCTCTCCCTTCTCTCCCTCTCCCCTCTCCCCCTTCTTCTTTCCCTCTCTCTCCCGTCTTCTCTCCTCATCTCCTCCTCTCCTCTCTCCTCCCCTCTTCTCTCCTCCTCTCCTCCTCTCCTCTCTCCTCCTCTTCTCTCTCCTCCTCTCCTTTCTCCTCTCCTCTCCTCTCCTCTCCTCTCCTCTCCTCTCCTCTTCTCTCTCCTCCTCTCCTCCTCTCCTCTCTCATCCTCTTCTCTCTCCTTCTCTCCTCTCTCCTCTTTCCTCTCTCCTCTCTCCTCTCTGTTCTGGAGGAGCCCAAATGAGGCTGAGATTTGTGGAGGGAATTGCATAGCTGCACGAGGGGCTTAGAAAGGGTTCGAGGTTCTGTGGTGCTTAGGCAGGATTAGGGGCTTCGGCGTGGGTTCTGCTGCCCACCTCCCGGGTCCGGGCACACACAGGACTGGCGGCACTTTGGAGCCAGCATCCCGTCTGCTGCTCACGGGCCCTGTTGGGTTGGCCGTTCCTTGTCTCCAGTCTGTGGACGAGGCAGCCCAGTCCCAGCTCTGATGCTGGCGTAGCTGCGAGAGGCGCTGTCACTCTGCTTCTGTGCCTCAGCTTTTTCATCTTTAGAATGGGATGGGAATGGGGTTGTGAGTGATGCATATAAGTGCTAAAAAGTACATAGCACAGCCTGGCACAGATGAGCGTTATTGTTCTTTGTGTAGTGTGCCCAAAGTGGCTGAGCCCGGGTGCTAACCTCCCCTGTGTTCTGTCCCCAAATCCGTGGCTCTCCTCACTGCCCCTGACACCTCTGTAGAGTGGGCCCGGCCCCCGCATGTCCCTGGAGCCTCCACTGTGTGCCTGAGGGCCGGCGCACACCTTCTCAGCCCTGATCAGGCGTGTGGGAGGCGGGCTTTAAGAGTGCTGGCTGGCCCTGGCTGGTCTGGCTCAGTGGCCATAGTGTTGCCCACACACTGAAGTGCTGTGGGTTCTATTCCTGGCTCCTGTTGGGAGGCATCCAGTCAGTGTGTCTCTTTCCCACCAGTGTTTCCCTCCCTCCCTCCATCCCTCATCCTTCCTCCTGCCCTTCCACTCTCTAAAAATTAGTGGACAAACTATCCGTGGGTGAGGATTAAGAAATAAAACTTTTAAAGAAGAGTGCTGGCTGCGAGGGGTCCCTCTGTGGCTGTCCTGCCTCCCCCACCTCCAGGCCCTGCTCATTGCCAGCGCCTGGGCTGCTCCTGTCCTTGTCCACGCCCTCTCGGGGCATTTTACTGGCCTCCACGCCCTCTGGGGGACCCGGCAGTGCGGTTTTGGGAAGGGGTCCCTGGCTGAAGAGCTGAGCAGCAGCCTGGGCTTGGCTCTGATTGGTAGCTCTGGCTCAGACTTCCCCTTCACCCATCCCACTGGCCCCTCCGATGTGTGGCAGAGGGTGACTCCGGAGGCTGCGGATCCAGGGTGAAAGCCCGGCTGTGTCATTTACTGCCTGGCTTTGGGCAGATCTTTCTTCCCCGAGACCCTCAGCTCCTCTTCTGCGGAACAGGGATAATCCCAGCCCCGAGGCATGGTTCTAAGGACCAAGCCTGAGACTGTGTATGAAGCGTGCTGTGTGCTCAGGAGAGAACAGCTCATCTTGGCTGTTCCTGTGCCTCCAATTCTACCAGCTGACTTTCAGATTCTGCTACAGGACAGCTGAAGCACAGCCAGGCTCGTTTTACTTTCCTTCACGCCTTCCCTGATTGACTCAGCACCTGGTGTGCCCCCTGCTGCTGGGAGGGAGCGGCAGGGCAGGCCATTCAGACATGTGGTTGTGATCGTAACCCAGAGTGCTGTGGGCAGTGGAGGAGGGGAGTGCAAGGCATTATGGGAGTAAGAACAGTTAACCCCAGGGGGTGGGGCAGGGAAGGCTTCCCAGAGGCAGTGCGGTCTGAGCTGGGTTTTGGAGGGTGTGTAGGAGCCCACCCGGTGGAGGCGGGAGGCAGGCCTGTCTGATAGGACTTGAGCCCGGTGGAAGTTCTGGGTGCCGAGTCAGGTGCTCTTGTGGGCCGTCTCACCTGCCTCTGGGCTGGACTGAGCTGGGCTGGGACTCCTGGGAGTTTCCAGATTCTGTCTGGACTCTTCTCTCAAACAGAACCTGGATTCCTTCTGAGGCAGAAACCTGCTCGGGGCACTGTGACCTGCTCGGGGCACTGTGCCTGGAGAGGCCCCCCATGCCGGCGCCTGGGTTAAGCTACTTGGCCTGGGGGTGGGGCACACCCAGGCTGGGGCGGGGGGGTGTCTGACATGCCAGGCCTTGGGACAGCTGCAGGTCTGGCTTTCTGGGAGTGTTTCTTCCCTCCACGCTCAGCCCCAGCCCAGGCCCCAGCAGCCCCTCCCTGGTTGTGTCCAAGGTGCTGGCACTTCCCAGTCAGATCTCAAGTCCATTTCCCTTTCCCCGCCTGGACCTGAGGGGGACAGGCCCATTGGCGCCCGGAGCACAGAGATGTGAGGGCTTGCTTGGCGTCTGTCCGTCCATCCGTCTGTCCGTCCGTCTGTCCGTGTGCTTTTGAGAGAATCCCTGGAAGCCCGAAGCTGCCTGTAAAGCTGTGACTGTCCCTCTGTGCTGGCTTATCATTGTGATCCCGTCACCTGGTTCCCACCCTCCCTCCGCCTTTTTAAAACAAATGTGTGATTTGTGCTCATCAGATTCTCTTCAAGGACTAACCCTCTCACTTATATTCTGTCTGTTTCCCTCCCTCCCTCCCTCTCCCTCTCTCTCCGGTTCCCCGTCTCCTTCTCATAGACTGACCCTTGGTTATCGTTGCAGAATTACGGCAGCGGCATGAGACCACCACCCAACTCCCTCGGCCCCGCCATGCCCGGGATTAACATGTAAGGCAAAGTGACCCGCCAGTGGCTCAGAGCCACGGCTTTCCACCCTCTGTGCCCTCCAGGGACACTGACTCCCGTCATTATGGCCCTCTCTGGGCCTCAGTCTCCTTGTCCTTGCGGCAAGCATGCTGCGGCCGGTCCTGGGGACGCGGCCCCACCCCAGAGGGGGCTGTACGTGCTCGGCACGTTACACGGCATAGCTGGCCTGCTCTTATAGCCCTTCGAGGCGGTCATGTTAGCTACCATGCACAGGGGAGGTAACAGGCACAGAGACGAAGCCACTTGCCCAGGCAGTACCAAGTGGAAGGGTCCAGATTTGAACCCCTGAACGGCTGTTCTAGTGCTTCCGTGTTTCTTACCCTCTCTGCGGTGATGGGTCCCTAGGCAAGCGCACATGCAGAGGAGGTTTTATGTACTTCAACTTCACAGGTTTTCCATGTAACTTAAGGAATGTGTAGATTTCTACCCATGGAACTAACTACCCATTACAACCCCCAGACCCCGCTGGACCCTCAGGCCCTGGGCTGGTAGGCAGGACGTCCTGTTAGTCATTCAGCCCTCTCACTCTGCCCCTGCTGGCACCACCCCTTGGCGTCGACGGCACTGTTTTCATTGTCTCCGTCTCTCTCTCCCTCCGTCAGGGGCCCGGGAGCTGGCAGACCCTGGCCCAATCCTAACAGTGCTAACTCAGTGAGTACCAGGTCACGTGGGTGTGTTTGCCAGGGAAGGGATTCTGGGGTGCAGGGTGGTTCCTGTGCCCAGGCTGGAGGGGAGACACAGCAGGTCTCTGCCTGACGCCTTCAGGAGAGAAGCCCGTCCGTGGGAGTGGTGTGCGGGGCTGTCCTGGGCTCGGCCCTGCGCAGCCCAGCCCACTCTCCGCAGAAACGGGTGTGAACTGAGAGCTGGGCTCCAAGCACCTTCACACAGAGGCTCCTGCAGGACCAGCTCTCAGAGGAGCGGGCGGGAAGGCCGCGCACAGGTTCCAGGGAGAAGCATAGAGGCGCGGGGCAGCGTCCCTGCTGTCCTGCCTTCTGGAGCTGGAGGCCCCCTGGCTCCCCGGGAGGGTCTCGGGATCAGCTCGGGGCAGGAGCTGGACTCAGCTCGCACCCCTGCCCCTGGCTCAGTGGGTGCCACAGCCAGTCCCAGCAAGAATGGGTCATGTCCCCAAGAGGGTTTAGAAGCCAGAAAGTGCTGCCTGTTGGCGGAAGTGACTCTGACACGTGCTCCTGCCTCTCGCTTCTAGATTCCATACTCCTCCTCATCACCCGGTACCTACGTGGTAAGTGTGTGTGCGTCTGGGTGCTGCGTGTCGAGCCACGTGTGACTGAGCTTCAGGGAGCCCTGACTTTTCACTTTCAAAACACATCGGTGCACAGGTTCCAGCTGTGCTAGAACTTCCTGTCGTTCTTCTGGAGTTTGTGCCTTCGGCTGGTCCCCGAGTTCCCAGCAAGCCCTGGAATTGGCATCCCCATCTGGGGGCTGGCTAGTGGGTGGGTGGCTTCCAGCACAGGCTTCTGGTTTCACTGATCAGCTTGCATAGGAGTGTGCGTGCATGCACACACACATGCACACACATGTGTGCGCACACACTCATACACACACACACCTTGGTTGAAAGGTAGGGGAGGATCCACGTCCAGTCTCCTGAGGCTCAGACAGGCGGGCTCCGTGTGCATGATGGAGGGTGAGCGAGATCTGAGTGCCAGCTGGGCCCGGTGAGTGCTGGCTGCTGTCCTGGCCAGAGCTCTGCGGCCTCGCCCCCATGTCACCACCCCGGGTTTCTGATGTCGGTTTTTGTCTCATCTCCAGGGACCTCCTGGCGGTGGTGGCCCCCCAGGAACACCCATCATGCCTAGTCCTGCAGGTGAGGGCTTGGTGGGGGGTGCCTTTGGGGTGTGGAGTCCTGGGGGGCACAGTGCGGAGGCAGAGCTTGCCAGCCTCTCCCGAGCAGCGCACCCTCTGCAGATCATCTTGGCGTCCGGATCGGGCGTGAGGTCCCTGGTGCTCGAAACCACTGCGTGGCCCCAGCCAGGTCACAGCTCCTCTCAGGTTGAGGGACGAGCAGAGCAGGGCGGTCCGGGACAAGGGTCTCGCTGGCCCGGCTCCCATGGTCTGAGGGACCCCTGTCCAATGGTGCTTTTCTCCAGATGAGTGAGAAGGGGCTTTTGGATTCTGGCAGCCGGAGCCCAGGACTCTGTGCCTGGTCCTCTCTGTAGGAGGCCCCTTCTCCCTTTTCCTTTAACCAGAGGAGGGCAGACAGCACACGCACAGCATCCTGTGTATCTCTCCCAGCTAAGAATAGCATGCCACCCGCGAGGAGTTCAACACGCAGCCCTTACCCACCCAGAAATAAGAAGGGAGAGGTGGCTGGATTTCTGCCTGAGGAACATGGGGCCAGCTCCTTATATAAACATGCGAGCTGGTTTCCAAAGGAGATCTTTCTGGCTAACCGGGGCGCCCGAGGGGCCTCTCTCTCCCACCTCCCCTCTCGGCTCCCAGAGCGGGAAGCTCGCGGCTGCAGGGGTGGAGCTGGCGGGCGCAGGCGTGATGTTCCGGCTCCCGCTCCGCTCCTTTCTGCTGCTGCATTTTTATGAGCGGCATGACCTACATTCAGACTGGGTCACGTTAAACCTCTCCATATGCTAATGTGGCTCCTGCCCGGCTCTGCCTCTCCCCCCTGCCCCCCCAGCCTGGCAGGGCGGCCCCTGGGTGACATGTGGTGCTTCTCTTTCCCTGGTTTGATTAAAACTGCTGGACAGGGCTAGGGAGGGCACAGGTGGCGATCTGGCTGCCCCGCATTGTCCCAGCCGGGGAGCAAGAATTGGGGCCTGTAACCCCCCCCCCCTTTGCCTTATCCACACTGCTGTCCAGATGTCCATACACCCCGGAAGTCTTCATTTCAGGGTTGAGCGGTTTACAGAGTTGAATTTTCTGTGATTAAAAACTTTGTGAATCTTCATTAAATACAAATTAGCCAGAAAATGGCGGTACTTAAAAGAAAATTTTAGGTGATAAAATACAAAAGAACGAGTTCAAGTGCCACGAGTTTGTTTTAATTAAGAAACGAATTAATCACCCCGACTTGCGGGTTTCCACTGTTCTACAGATTCAACAAATTCCAGTGACAACATCTACACAATGATTAATCCGGTGCCGCCTGGAGGCAGCCGGTCCAACGTAAGTCCGCTTTCTCGCCATTTACATATCAGATACCATAACAAATCATAATTAGCCTCCTCAGCTGAGGGGAGAGCGAGTTTAATTGATTTCAGCCATTTGTTTCCAAAGATGAATAAAACAAACCGGCAGAAAAGTGATTAACTCTCGGGCGCCTGCTTTCCCACCTCGGCCGCCAGGGGCCAGGAGAGAAGGGGATGGAGTGATGGCCCCGCATCTGGTCAGAGCAGGTGCCCGCTGTGGGGACCTGTGTTGGTGCCAGAAAGCCCCGGCTGCAGGTGGGGCTTGGGCCGTGCCACACCCTCCCGTGTCCGTTTACGTGGCCATGCAGGAGCCCGTGCCCGTTCAGGGGCCTGCCGCCTGTGCTTCCGTCTCCTGCGGGAGCCCTGTGGCCCTCACGCCGAGCACCTCTTTGCCTCTCTCAAGGCCATTCCCCCGGCAGGAAGCCCCCCTCTCCCTCTCCCTCTCGGCCTCTCAAAGTTCCCACGTTCAGTGCGGTTGCAGCTCCAATCCTACCTTTTCTCATCGCCCTCCCTGTCCCTCAGTCCGTGTCACCTGGGGCTGGATGCGGCCGGAGCCTGTCCCGCTCCAGCTGGGAGCCCGAGGACAATGCCGGTCCGGCTCCCCCGGGCGGCCCTCCCACGCCAGCCTGGGAGGCGAGCCCAGCCCGCCTTGCCCCTGTGGCTCGGTGTGGGAAGGAGGCCGTCTGTGACATGGAGTCTGTGGACACAGAGCCAGAGGGTGGGCCTGAGACCCCCAGATGTCTATGGCTTTTGGGGTACTCTGTTCGGTTTTGTTGGCTCGGCTCTTAATGTGACTAGACCACCCGGGTGCTGAGCTCTGCATGAGCGGCCCCACGCTGGTCACCCGTGTGTTTGAGCTCTCGCAGCCTCTGGGGAGGGTCCGTGGCTGCCGCCTCGGGTGCCAAGAGGGGCCGTGACCAGGGACAGTGGAGCAAACCTTGAATCACACCCGATGCCCCTCGCCCCTCCCTCCCCTCAGCACCTCCCACCACCCCACCTCATCACCCCCGGTTCCCACGAGGGTGACGGATGGCCATCGGGTTTTCGCTCTAAAAGCCTAGTGTCCGGGACGACACCCCAGGACACAGGAGGCCCCGGTTTATGGCTGTGGCTGCAGACACTGGGCGGGAAGTTGAGACTATACAGCGGCCAAGATGGGGACCAGCACCCTGATCAGTATCCCATAGAAATGGCATCCATTCCCTCCTCCCACGGTTCCTCCTGACCTGGGTCTGCCCCTGGCGACCTGTGGCTCCCGGGGGTGCGGCTCCAGTGCCGCAGTCACGGCTCCCCCCTGCCCCCCAACCGTGCCCCCTGTGGCTCTGATGGCAGGTACCGTGCTTGTGCTGTGAGCGTTGGGACCGTGTTTTGCAAAGTCCAGATAATAAAAAAGGAGAAGGAAGCCCATGCCAATAGGATCCCGACGCCACTGGGGAGAAGACAGAACGGCTGAGTTACCTTAAGGACCGGTGGGAGGACACCCACCGCTGGATCAGGGAGGGGAGCCAGCCACCAGACGGAGCGGGTGTGACGGGGCATGGCCGGGAAGCACATTGGAGACAATCGCCCACGGCTGGGGGGAGACCCGCACAGCCTTCCGAGTCAGGAGTTTTGTGCTTCCTCCACGGAGACACCAAGGCTCAGTCAGGAAGAGAGCAGCTGTGTGCTGTCGACGCAGCCCGAAGGGCCTTCCCTGCACGGCCCTGGCGGAGCAGGCGACGCGGCGGAGGCCGAGGCCGAGGCCGCTGGGTCCTCCGGCGACAGCAGGGTTCGGAGGACAGCCTGTCGTCCTTCCTGTGTGGCGCCTGTTCGTGAGGTCCTGCCAGCCCCGGGGAGCTCCCTGCAGGAGGTGCCGTGGTGCAGGCGTCCTGGCCGTGGAGGCGGGTCCGGCCGCAGGCCCCGGACACTTGGGCTTGAACACGGAGCTTTAAGTCGTGGTCTCGAGGCCTTTGAAGAAGATGCAGATCAAAGCTGGCTGTTCTCTCACCCAAATACAAACTTGGACTTTGCTCTCTGGTCTGCGTACTTGGCAGGCGGCACGCAGGTGCTTTGGCAGCTTCCATCGCGTCTGTGGACTGCGTTCCTGCTCCGGGTCCTGGTGCCCACCCCCTCACACACACACACACACACACACACACACACACACACGCCCGCCCGCCCCCACGCTGCCCCCGCGGACGGACAGCTCGCCTGGGAGTGAGGCCTCCGGAGGTAACGGGGCGTTTGCTCACTGGTCCGTCTCCTCGGAGCAGGCAGGTGCCGTCAATGAGGCTTTGACTTTTACAGAAACCGAGAGCCTCAGAGCCCTGCCTGCAGGACGGCCGTCTTCGTTGCTGGCTGTAGGGAAGGTGCTAAAATGTCCGCCCGCTGTGCTGTCCTTCTCTGGTTAGGAAAAGCACTGAGATGAGAATGGAGAAAGGAGTCACACCGAAAAGGAAATGGCTGCGTCCCCAGACCCGCCGGAGGGTCTGTGCAGAGGCCGGAGGGGCCTGGATGTTCGGTGTCGTGGGGAGGGGGCGGGGGGCTGCACAAAGCCCCCTGCGGCCCAGGCGGCGGCTCGACGTGTAGAAATGAGACGCTTGAGGACTCAAAACACGCCGCCAGGAAGGGCCGCCCCCGGAAACAGGACTTTATCAGTTTCCTTATTAGAACTGTAACTTAATTGGAATCAGACTTTGGTCTCACATGCCCATTACCTTTCTGCTTTGAAACCGTTTCCCCTGAGAAGGAGACGTGTGCTTGCCGAGGGCAGGGTGCTGAGCGGGGTTAGGAGTGACGGACCTCGGAGCTGGTAGCTCCTCTGGCGAGTGTACAGATGCAAGGACTCGCGGGGGAAGGACTGCTTCTCACACCAGCTCATGGCGGAGCCGAGGCCGCAGGCAGAGCCGAGGCCGCAGGCAGAGCCGAGGCCGCAGGCAGAGCCGAGGCCGCTGGCAGAGCCGAGGCCGCTGGCAGAGCCGAGGCCGCTGGCAGAGCTGAGGCCAACTGCAGAGCTGAGGCCGTCCGGTGGAGGAAAGCGCGGGCCGGTCCCATGGCCTGGGCCGCCACGCCAGCTCAGCGGCGCCCCCGGAAGCACGGGGGGGCGAGAGAACGAGCTGCGCTGGACCCGTCAACGCAGCTGCGCGCTTCCACGGACCCATCAGCCGCAGCGGGGAAGACACTGTGAATCGCACGTCTGGTGAGGGGCTTGAAGCTAAAATGTAAAGAACTCTTAAAACTCAGTCATTTTTTAAAAAACCCAGTTAAATGGACCGAGGGTCTGAAGAGACATTTCTACAAAGAAGAACAAATACACAATGAACTGACGCTCAGTATTGCTCCGTGCAAAGGAAAACGACGAGAGACCCCACTTCTCCCCAGGAGGGTGGCTGTCCTGGGAAGTGATAACCAGTGTCCGCCGGGGGCGGGAGGAGACGGAGCCCTGCCCCCCCTGGTGGGCGTGTCCGGCGCTGCGGCCGCTCGGGCAGCCATCCGGGCGGCCGTCCTGCGGAAGGTCCAGCGGGCACTGGCGACCCAGCCAGTCCGTGCCCAGGTCTCTGCCCGGGAGAGGGAATGTGTGTCCCCACAGTGATTGTACGCAGACGCCCTGCGTTACTCAGTGTTACTCGTCATAGTCGGCAGGGAGGAGCCCCGGAGTGGGAGCTCCCCGTGGCCGGGCCGCCGGCCGCTCAGCCACCATCTCTGTGCTTCTTTCAGTTCCCGATGGGCCCGGGCTCCGACGGCCCGATGGGAGGCATGGGCGGCATGGAGCCACACCACATGAACGGATCCTTAGGTGAGCCGCTTCCCCGGCCTCTGCCTCCGCTCCCGGCTCAGCGAGGCCTGGCCACAGCCCCGCCGGCGGCCCCTGTCCACAGTCCTGCTGGCGGCCCCTGCCCACGGCCCCGGCCGCCCCTGTCCACGGCCCCGGCCACCCCTGCCCACGGCCCCGGCGGCCCCTGCCCACGGCCCCGGCGGCCCCTGCCCACGGCCCCGGCCGCCCCTGCCCACGGCCCCGGCCGCCCCTGCCCACGGCCCCGGCCGCCCCTGCCCACGGCCCCGGCCGCCCCTGCACACGGCCCCGATGGCCCCTGCCCACGGCCCCGCCGGCGGCCCCTGCCCACGGCCCCGGCGGCCCCTGCCCACGGCCCCGGCCGCCCCTGCACACAGCCCCGGCGGCCCCTGCCCACAGCCCCGCCGGCGGCCCCTGCCCACGGGGAGACCTGAGAAAGTCCTGGGCACAGAAACAGTGTGGGGCTCGAGGGGTGGGGGTGGGGGGGCCTCCACGGAAGAGCGGGAGGAGCCTGAACGGGATTCTTTCTTGCTTCCAGGGTCAGGTGACATAGATGGACTTCCAAAAGTGAGTGTGTGATGTCTCCTCCCCGGACACGCCGCCCTGTGCCCCACCCCCGCCCCTTCCCCCAGACAACCCTCCTCCCCGCGGGGCTGACGGTCACCTCCGCTCCTCTCCCTGCAGAATTCTCCCAACAACATAAGTGGCATTAGCAATCCTCCCGGCACCCCGCGAGACGACGGCGAGCTGGGCGGGAACTTCCTCCACTCCTTCCAGAACGACAACGTAAGTGCCCCCGCCCCCGTGTCCTCCCGGGCGGCACTGGTCCCTGGGGCTGGGCCTGCACCGTTTCAGAGCCTCCTGTGTGCCCTGACCCCTGCAGGCCACCTGAGCCTGACCCCAGCAGGTGGTCCTGGAGGCGCCGTGCCTTGAGTGCTGTGGCTCTGGTTGAGCTGATGCTGGGAAAGCTGGGGCGGGGCGGGCGGCCTGCCTGGCTCTGGCCCACTGGGTCCTAATCCACTGGGTCCGTTTCCCTCCGTCCTGGGGAGGAAGGTTCATGCAGACAGTGCCGTCCTGAGCTCTCGCTGCAGAGGGGCCAGCCAGCTCTTCCACGTCGGGCTTCTGTCCACGGTCTTATTTGAAGGAACAGCCTGGTGGTTGAGCAGTTTTTGAGAACCCCAGACGGGCTCCCACCCCGGGCACCTGGCTCAGCTCCCTGTCCTCTGCAGCCCTGTGCCTGCCGGGCTGCGGACAGCCAGCTGCAGCCTGGGGCGGGGGGCGCAGGGAAGGGCGCCTGCCCCTTCAGCTGGATGGGGGGGTGAGTCTGCCTCCAGAGTTCCTGACAGGCCCAGGCTGCAGCCGAGAGACGCCTCCTGGCCCTGCCAGCCCCCTGCCCGCCCAGCATCCCCCAGTCGCAGCCCAGCTAGGCCTCCAGCTGGTCACGTCCGCCTCTGCAGTCGGACCTCCACGAGTCCCCCACGGCCCGGCCCTCACGCCCCCTCCTCTGCTTCTCCCGCCAGTATTCTCCAAGCATGACGATGAGTGTGTGACCCCCCTCTACTCCACGATGCTGAGAGAGCCGGCATTGCAGGCGGGAAGATGCCAGAAATTATGCAAGAAGAAGTGAGGTGTCATTGCCCAGGAGCTGGGGGAGGGGCCCCGCCGCTCCCCCTCCGCCCGCCCTCTCCGCTCCCCCACCTCCCCCCATTTTAGTTTCATGCAATAAAAAGGCCGAACTTTTTATTCCATAAAACATGAAGGACAAAACTCAAAATAAGAATATATTTCAAGTCATTGACCAGAAAAACCCCACCCCTCACCCTTTCCCAAACGGATCTTTTATGTACATGACACTTTTCTGTTGTCTTTTGTTTGGGTTTTACCATTGTTGGGATTTTTTATTTGTTTTCCGGGGATGGGGTTGGGGGGGGCAGTTTTTAAAAAAGGAAGCTTCTAGCAAACCCCCACCCCATTTCACCCCAAACAACCTCTTTGCTTTCTTCTTTTTTTAAAAAAAAAAAAAAAAAAGGGAAAAAGGACAAAAAACCCCCACCAAGCCCCGCTGCCTGTACCCAAGCCCTCCGCCAGAGCGCTAGTCTCCGTGTGCGACCCCCGCTGTCTGTGTAGCCACCTGAAGATAATAATAATGACGACGATAATAATAAACTGGGCCGTTTACAATCATGGTTTCTTTCCAAGGGCCTTTTTTGGAAGCAGAAGGGAGTCGCCCTCTTCCATCGGAGGGTGTTTGGCCGGCGGGGAGGGACGGGGACTATTTTGTTTTGTTTTTTTGCTTAGTTTCTCCTGGGCAAGGTGGCCACAGCAGCTGCACCGCTTGGACCCCAGAATGCCCCCCACCCCACTCTGAGGCCGGAGGGAGGGCCCGGCCACCCGGTTCAGGCTTTCAGGACTCCACCCGGCGGAGCCGCGCTCGCTGCCACCCACAGCCGCGCTCTGTGCTCCCAGGACCGCCGCCTCCTCCGGGCCCCCCCTGCAGCCCCCCTCAGCCCCACCCCGTCTTCCCCGCGAGAAGCCTGCCGCAGGGGGGGTCTGAAGAGCCCGGAGCCCAGCCCTGACGGGATGGCCATGACTGGGACGTGGAAACTGTGACCTCCGACTTGCCCCCGGCCCTCGCGTCCTCGGCCTGTGCCGGCAGTGTAGCGCCGGAGTTTGGGGGGTTTTTCTTGGTTTTTTTGTGGGGTTTTTTTTTTTTTTTTTCCTGTTGATTCTTCCTCCTTTTTTTAAAAACGGGATACTGACCAGAACTGCTCTGCCTAGGCTTGGAACCGAACGGAGGACAGACTTTGGGGTCGCTGTGGGCGTGGGGGGACACCAGCCACCGCACAGACACGCTGTTTCCGGTCCTGTTTTTATTTTCAAAAACCGACACGCGCGGCCGTGGAGCCTGTCCCCTCCTCGCAGGAGGGGCACGCGGCCTCCCTCCCCTCGGCACCCCCGTGGGAACCTCCGTGTCTGGCCCCGGAGACGCCCGAATTCTTTGTACATTTGCTCCCCTCGCCCTCCCCGTAGCTGGTCTTTGTTTCTCCCCTTTCTGATCCATGTATATCATATTATGTGAGATATCATCTGCCTGAAAAAAGACCTTGTGCGGATTCTTGGGAACATTGTAGCTGTTTCTGTGTTTTTTCTTACCTTGTAGTCTGGTTCTGAATTAAGAGAGGAAAAAAAAAAATTATGATACATTGTAGTTTGTGTACGATATATGTTGATAACGTTTTATTAAAGGGACATCTTTTTTCCGCAGCCCTTCCTGACATGTTTGGGGGGACCGTGGGTGGGAGTTCCTTGCACGGATCACAGATGCCAGGCGCCGGGGTGGGCGTGTCTGTGCAGGCCGCCTCCTCCCCGCACGGAGAGACGAGGGAGGGAGGACACGGGTCTCACTTCGGATACTTGGGGGCGTTACTCAAGCCAGTTCCGGTTTCCTGTCTTGCAAATACAACTTGGCTCGCCAGCCTGGGTGTCTCTGGAAGTCGAGAGAGGTTCCTGGGCCTGTTTTCCGTCGAGACAACCAGCCAGGATGGCTCCCTGGGCGCCTGCCTCCCCTGCTCCTCCCTCCGGTGGGGCTCGCTTCACCGGCCCTGAGTGCGGGGCTCCCGGTTAATATATTTTTTTTTAACAAGGCAAGGGAAGCTCTTGAAAGACTGAATAGCACAGTTGGGTGTGGGTTTAGGAAACGGGGGGAGGTGGCAATGGGAAGGTGGCGGGTGGGCTGGGGAGACGTGGGGAACTGCTGAGCGGGGTGCGGGGTGCTAGCCGGTTTGAACGGGGAAGTTTCTGTCTCCTGGCTCTGGGGGCCCTGTTCCAGGCCAGCGGCCGGAGGGGAGGGAGGTGTCAGAGTGCGGCTTGGTCACCTTCACAAGATCCCGGCCAGCGGGCGGGTTGCCAGTTGGGTGTCCTGCCTTTGCAGGGCCGTGTGGCCACGGGCAAGTAGGCGCCCCCCTCTGCTCAGCTTCCCCACCTGTACAGTGGGATCGCGGTTGATTGCCTCATGGGTTGTGAGGGGAAGGTGACGGGTGGTGTTCAGAACGGCCTCGCTGTTGGCACATCTCACCTAGGGGGAGAGCCCACGTCAGTGCGATGGGGAGTGGTTGGGAGGGGGGTCCCGAAGACCCCTCCTGCACCTTCCCTTGTCTTAGACCAGGTTTTGTAGGCTCTCCCTCAGCACAGATACTTTAAAAATATATATTATTGATTTTCCACAGAGAGGAATAGAGAGCTAGAAACGTCGATGAGAGAGAAACATCGACCAGCTGCCTCCTGCACACCCCCTACCGGGAATGTGCCCGCAACCAATGTACATGCCCTTGACTAGAATTGAACCTGGGACCTTTCAGTCCGCAGGCCGACGCTCTATCCACTGAGCCGAACCACTTTCGGCTCAGCACAGACACCTTTGAACTATTGGGAAAACATCTCTGAAACATGAGGCGCCCACCGTGGCTGAGCTGCCCTCGGGAGGAGGCGGAGAACGTGGGTGAACAGCCCTCTGGGCCCTTGCTGCTACCTTGTGCCCGGAGCAGGACTCGGGGCAGGAGCCATGGGGGCGGGGGAGGGGTGCTGAGGGACCCAGGTCATGGGGGGGAGGAGTCTGCAGTGAGAGCCTGCCGTGTGCCTCCGCTGGGGGGTGAGGACACCCCACGCCCTACCGCACATCCCTCCACCTCCCGCAACCCCTGCAATTGCCTTTATAACATTCACGGCCTGGTGAGGGCTGTTCGAAGTTGGCCTTCTCACCAGGGGCAGGTCGTTGAGGAGAGGACTGGCTCCTGTTGCCCAGAATGTTTTCACTGCCTCCCAGACCGGAGTGAGACGCGGGCCCGGCCAGATCCAGGCCCAGCAGCCAGAAGGGTCCTGAGTGAGAGGAGGTGGGGGAGGGGGTGTCCTTCCTGTGCGTTCAGAGGGGCTGCAGCCCATCCCTGACACGGCCAGACTGGAGGAGCCAGGCCAGAGGCCCAAGCTCGCCCTGCCAGCATCACTGTCCATAAAAGTCCCCCTTCGAGGGGACAGCCGCCCTGGGGGTCCAGAGTGAGGGCTGGCTGGCGCGAGTCAGAAAAAGCGGGCCTGGCTAGAGACCCCCTCCCTCCAGGCTGGGCACCCTTCCCTGGAGCCCAAAAAGGAGAACCTGGAGGCAAACCAGCTGACGCCAGCAAGGGGCTGGGTGGGTAGCTGCCAAGGTGCAGGGCCAGAGCAGGACTCGGGGCTGGGCTCAGCCGGGCTGGGGCTGTTCAGCCGGAAGCCCAGGTCACCCTGAGGACCCCCCGCCCTGGCTCTGCCGCCCGAGCAGTTCCACAGGCTCCGGGGCTGAACCTGAAGCACAGCCTGGGCTTCTGTGAGCGTCCGCCCCGAACTGAAGGGAGCTGGTCTCCCCTGGGCTGCGGGAGAAGACGGGGTGCTGTTGGATGTGCCTGCCTCTGCCCTGGGCTCCCTGGGCAGTCACCGGGGCTACTGGGTACAAGACCAAGGGGAGGGTGCGGAAGCTGCAGGGTCCGGCCCTGGGGCAGCAATCTTCCCAGAGGCCTGTGGAGGCACCGTCCTTGGCGCCTGCTGCCGGGACATGCAGCCGCTGCCTTGGTATCCGGCCCCATCTCAGCCCTCCGCTGCCTCAAGGAGCTCACTCGTTTCTGAGCAGCACACTCCATCCACTCGTCTTCATCCAGCACCTACGTGCCAAGCCAGCTGACTCATGATATGGTCATGAGTAGAACAGGGAAGCCTGGCCAGTGTGGCTCCGCTGGCTGGGCGTCATCCCTGCACTAAACGGGTGGAGGGCTCCATCCCCAGTGCGGGGTGTGCAGGAGGCAGCTGATCGATGTCTCCTCACATTGATGTCTCTCTCTCTCTCTCTAAATAAAAGTTAAAAAATCAATTTTTGAAAATGTGAAAAAAGCACACACCCACACGTGGAAGGTCGGAGCTGCCCTCGCTGAGGCGGGGCAGGCGGCAGGAGGAGCAGGATGCTGTGCGGAAGGCAACCAGGCGGAGATGTCCAGGAGGCAGTCCGGGCTGGAGACGCACTCTGGGCATGGTTGGCGTTTGGGAAGTCTTTGAAGCCACGAGCCTTGCTGAGGTCATCTGGAGAGCGGGTGGACAAGGGCCCAAGGACTCTCAGCAATGAGAGCGGGGGGATAGGAACCAGCAAAGGAGGCAGAGAAACGAGAGAGACAGCAAGGTGCCGGGGCAGGAATGGGGGGGGAGGGCACGTGGAGGACACGAGGAGCAGAGTGCCCAGGGTCGCTGTGGCCAGGACGCAGGCCCGTGCCCTTCGCTTAGACCCGCCTGACCGCCCTCCACACTGAGGCCCCGCCACGGGGACTTTCCCACGAGGGGCCGTGCTCTTGCTGTGTTTTCTCGGCATGCCTCTCCTGCTTGCCCTTCAGAATCAGCTCAAGTGGTCCCTCTCAGGAGTTCTGCCTGCGTTAGGGGCTTCCTCTGGGCCCACATGGCCCCTTGGCTGCACTGGCTCAGTGTCTGCTCCCCCATCAGGCTGGGAGCTCCCCGGAGCCAGGAAATGGGTGCTCCCTGCCCCAGATCAGCCTGCACATGCTGTGCGTGTTCACGGAGTAACTCGGTGTTCGCGCAGTCAGCCTGCGCAGGTGTGGGAAAGAGGTGGCCTGTGGCTGCTCTGTGAGTGTCCGTCAGCCAGCTGGGTGCTCCGTGAGGGCGGGGACCATGTCTCTCTCGACCTGAATCTATGACTCCCACAAGGTTTGGCACACAGTAGGTGCTTATAAAATGGGCTGAAATTGTTGGACTGCCCCTAGAGGAGGTCTGTAGTGGGAAGCCCTTGGTCCTGACCTTGAGTTCTTTTTTTTTTTTTTTTTTTTTAATTTTTTAATATATTTTATTGATTTTACACAGAGAGGAATTGAGAGGGACAGAGTTAGAAACATCGATGAGAGAGAGACATCGACCAGCCGCCTCTTGCACCCCCCCCACAGGGGATGTGCCCGCAACCAAGGTACATGCCCTTGACCGGAATCGAACCCGGGACCTTTCAGTCCGCAGGCCGACACTCTATCCACTGAGCCAAACTGGTCCCGGCCTGACCTTGAGTTCTATCAGGGCGGCCCCAGCTGGGTAGTTGGAGACCCATGGTGTGTGTGTGTGTGTGTGTGTGTGTGTGTGTGTGCGCGCGCGCGCGCGCGTCAGGAGGTGACAGGAAGCAGGGAGAGGCCACTGATGCTCTTGACAGGCTGACTCTTGCCCTGGACAGCAAGGCCACGCCCTGGGTGCCAGCTTTGGGTGTGGGGGATGTGGCCAGGGTGTCTGGCATGGGCAGCCTGGGGATTGCAGGTGATGACCAAAGCAGTGTCTGTAACAGGAGGGGCCGGCCTCACTCACCCTGCCATCCTCAGCCCGGCCGAGGATTTGGTCCCTGCGCCTGCTGTGATGGGCCTGACGCAGGCAGTGGGCTGAGAAGTGGGACAGAAGTTGAGTGGGAGGCACACCCCGGGCTTTTGACTTTGAAGCATTTAACTTTTAGCCTCAGGTCCCTGAGGTGAGTGTCGTGGCCGAGAGGACACGAGGTACAGGGCCCCGGAAGGCGAAGCGGGGAGCCTGAGTTTAAGCCACCGGACGACCAAGAATGAGAGGCTGAACTGAGAGTAAGCTGCTGGCACGGGGGTTGGGGGGGGGGGGGGGGGTTGGTCCTTGGGACCCAGGGGCGGAGGGGAAGGTAAGCCCCTCTCATGGCCAGAGCTGGGACGAGAGCCGACTCGCTCTGACCTCTAGGTCTCCCCGCTTTCTGGCTGTGTGTACGACCTCTGAGAGGGCCCCACAGACTCCTGGATCTACGACTTGAATTCCTTCCTTTGCAGCGAAGCGAGGGCTGGTGGCTGTAGGCCAGGGCCTGCGGGGTGGGTTCTGATGAGGGAGCCTCGCACTGTCCTGCAAACGCACCAATCCCCTCCCATTCCAGCCACCGTCGCACCTGCTCCCACTTCACTCGGGGTCTGCTCAGAGGCCTCCCTGGCCTGTCCCCTCCGCCTCACCAGATGCAGATGGCTCAGCACTGTGTCCCTTCCTGGGCATTGCCTGGGCCCATGGAAATGCCTCCTTCATCTCGCCTTCTCCCAGGTGGTGGCCAGTGGCCTATGGCTGATGTGGGACCTCAGGGCCCCACCACTTTGCCTCAATTTAGGAAACCCTGAAGGACCATTCAGCTTCAAGTTCCCTGTGAATCAGCCAAGCCTCGGTCCTCCTCGCATAGTGGCAGCCTACAGGGGAGGCCGCCTTTTCACGGGGCTTCTGTAAAGCTCCAGACCCAGCTCCTTGGAACCTCCGGGTCAAGTGCAGATTATTCACCTCCTCACTTGCTCACAGGCTGCTGGCGAGTGCTCCCCAGTATCCCTGGCACACTCTCCCTCTGCCTGTCAAAGGCAGCCTGCTACCCTCCCACCCTCCCCCTGCCCCTTCTTGTTGCCACCCCACCACCCCCTGTGGTACCTCCTTGCCCTCCTCCCTCCCAAAGGGGAGAAGGTAAATGTGGAGGGCAAGGCCCTTATTTTGTTCACTGCTCTATTCGCAGGCCTGTGGCAGGCTTGCCACATAGGAGATGCTCACAGACCTTCGTGGGATGAATGAACCAAGTGCCTGAGAGCTCGCCTGAGGTGAAGGTGGGCCCCAGGACCGCTCTGTAGCAAGCACCCATCCCTGGAGGCTCCCAAACCGCTGGGGAGAGGGTCCCTGTAAGAGGCTGGTCTTCCAGCAGCCAAGCAGGGAGGCCCACGTGTCTCGGTGGTGTGTGTCTGCATTCAGGTCACAGGCTGGTTGTAAGGGACTTCCTCCCACCACACAGCAGGAAGCAGGGAGGTCCTGTGCAGAGCCGGAGGGGCCCGACCTGCTCCTTTGCCAGCACTGGGCTTGCAGCTGAGGGACAGAGCCCCTGGCAAGCCTCCCTGGTCCATCCTGCCTCGGGGAGAGCAGCCCACAGGTTCTGAAAAGCTCCAGATCCAGTGCCTTGAAACCTGAACAGGTGCAGCTTAGTAATCTAGGGGGGAAACCTGAAACAGAGGTGCTTCATCCCGTTTTGCAGATGAGGAAACAGAGGATCTGAGAGGGAAGCTGGAATATAGGAGGCTCTTAGACATGGTTTCCCCCAGCCCTTTGCTGAAAATGAATTGAAGAAACTTTTAACCATCAAGACACAAATCTGACCTGATGAGAATATATTCACAAAGGCAGTGTCAAAATTTTTGTTCCAAGTCTGTTGCTCAAGTCCCTGTGTAAGTGGGTTTTTATTATTTAAAAAATATTTTTACTGATTTTAGAGGGAGAGGTAGAAACATCAAGGATGAGGACCATTGATTGGCTGCCTCTTGTATGCCCCCTACTGGGGATCAAACCTGAAAACCTGCTATGTGGCCTGACCAGGAATTGAGTCATGACCTCCTGGTTCACAGATCAATGTTCAACCACTGGGCCACACTGGCCGGGCTGTAAGCGGTTTTTATGCCTGTAGTGTGACCTCCCATTCCCCCGCAGTACCTCTACTTCCTCCCCAGACTCACTGACTAGGTAAGTAGTCTGTTCTCAGGCCTGATGCCAAACGGGCCTTAAAAAATCACCCTGTATTTCTCCCCTCCGTGTTTAAGGGGGAAAGGAATGACGGTGCTGAGGATGAGGTAGGTGGACCAGCTCTGTGGAGGGGTGGCTGTCACTACACCACGTGGTCTCTGGGCCTGTTTACTCGTCTGTGGAAGAACAAAAGCCACCATCCCGCTGGCCTCACCTTGCAGGTCTGCTGGAGGGCCTCGAAGTCAGAGAGCAGTGGGTACCAAGCTCCAAGGCTGAGCTCCGAGGTCCAAGGAGGACACACCGAGTCCAGCCACAGGGCTGTCCTCACTCGGGGGGGCTGAAGGAGGGCGGACCTCAAGCTGCAAGGTCCCATCCGCTTCCCGCGGCCTCACCACTCAGGCTTCCTTCGCTCACTCCCCACTCCTCCCCCAGCTGCAAGGCCTTCAGCCTGCTCAGCCTGGCTTCAAGCCACCACCATGCTCACCCAAGAATTACCGCAATGGCTTCCAGCTGGGCTCCGTGCAGTCACCCTGCCAACTCGTCCTCCACAATCGCCAGTGTGTTCAAAATCCCTTTGACTCAGCAATTCTGCTAGGAATTTATCCGAGGGCTATGCTGGCAAAAGGACTTGAAGATACATGACCAAGGACGCTCACTGCAGCATTATTTGCAGTAGCTAACAGCTGGAAATAACCTGTCCATCGATAGATATTCATGCAGCAGCTCAAGAGAACAAGGCAGCTCACGTGTGCTGATGGGGCAGGATCCTGCCCTCCGAGGCACTGGTCAGAAAGGAAGGTGCTGAAATCTATCAACAGGACACTAGTAACATACATATTATTGCACTACACACTAACGGTACCACGTATGAAACCGTGACGCTGTTATTCCTCGGTATAAGGACTGATTGCCTCGGGTGGGGTGACTTCCACTTTTATAGTGTACTTCGAAGTTCTTTCAATTTTCACCATTTATATGTAATAATTTTACTTACTTTTAAAACATGGAAAAACTTGGGTGTCCCCCCTGCACAGGGGCCATGCTAATCTCTGTGTTGTCCCACTTCTAGTATACGTGCCGCCGAAGCGAGCACCGTTCTCTTTAAGATAAAATGGGCGCCGGGCTCGGTGATTCCAATGGCCCCACCAGGTCACCTGCCATGGGAAGACTGGGTGCTGGGCATTCAAGGCCCCTTGTGGGTTGGCCACGCCGACCTCACTCCAACCTCCCTGACTGGGCAGAACCCTGACTCCCCACTTTTCCATACCATGTTGTGTCACACCACCAGTGTGATCCGTCCTTTTCCCGGTAACCTCTCTGCCGCCCCTCCCGTCCCTGCCGAGCCAGGTGAGTGACACAGCGGCAGGAACGCCAGCCAGCCCAGGGCCGCTCCCTCTTCAGAGCAGGAAGTATCCACGCCCGCTGCTCTCAGCAGTCCCTCTGAGATTTGCACTCAACCCAGCAAAGCCACCCAGCCCAAGGCCCCCCCGTTCTGGGGGGCAGCGCACACCCGATGGTTTGCTGAAAAGCTCGGCACCTCCCCTCTGGCGGGACCCGAAGAATCAGAAATGGCCGAGGCCTCAGGTGCACACCCAGCAGCTCAGTCTCTCCTCCACCCCATGCTGCCACCCGCACTCTCCGCGGGGGCCGACGAAGGCTCTCCCACACTTTCCCTGCCCATCGCCACGTTTCCTGGGGAAGCCGACCTGAAACACCAGCTGGGTAGCCTTGGACGCACCCCTTACGCCTGTCTCCACATCGGTAGGGCCCGGCACGGCGCCTCACACTGAGTGGCCCTCGACATTTCTCTTGAATATGGGAGCGACACTGACCCCGCCGGGGCGGTGCGAGGATCACGGGCTGTGCGCAGGGCCCGGCCGGAGCAGGCCTTGGTGCTCGGAACAGCGACGAGCTGCGCAGGGGTGTGCTGATTCATTAGGCAGGACAGGGTGCGGATCTACGACCGTGCTCAGCTGTTCTGCAGTCACTGTGGGAAGTGCCCACAATTTACATAATCCCGTCACAGACACCCATGATGACGTTTTGAAGCCACAGTCTTCAAAACAAGGCAGATCCTATTAGCCCAGGTTTCAGATGAAGAAACAAGCTCAGAGAGGAAGACTGCGTGGGCAGAGCTGGGGCAGGTCACACGGCAGGGCCTGCACTCTGTGGAAGCAGGTGCGATGCATGGCCCACAGCAACTGCGGCGCCCTGGACAGCACCGCACACAGCACAGGCTCCAGCGCGCCGGAAGCTCTTTATTGTCAGCGGGACCCAGGCTCAGCCCGGGGTGCAGGCTCTTCAGAGGGGGAGCGAGAGAGGACTGCGGCCTCAGAAAGCGCCTGGGCTCACGCAGCGCCGTGCAGATACAGAGCTAAAAACTTCTTGAACGTCTCCGGCTGGAAGTCAACTGGCCCAACAGGTTCCTGGAAAGAACACAGTCCATTAGGATCCTCTAAGTTTAATGGCAGCAATTAAGCCAAAGGTTGATTTCACGTAAATCCTAAGTACCTGGACAGTAACTGTTTCTTTCTCTCATGGACCAAGGAAGGGCCTGGGCACTGGCGCCGGAGGGGGACCCAAGAGTCGAGAGGACATGAAGCACTCCCAGCTTCTTCTCCAAACCTTACCCCGACCTGACCCGATCCCTCTGACTTCTCCCACCACAAGCCAATGGCCTGCTGCTGCTTCTCATCTGTGAGGCACATTCTCTGCACGGCTGTGCTGGAAACCCACAGGGCCGTGAATCAGACCCCTGCCCTCAGAGCTTATGGCCAGGTGGCCAAATGGGACAATAAAAGATGATACGCCTCAGAGCAGAAGTAAAGTAGGAAAAAGATGGGGGGGGGGGGGCAGGGAAACAGGAGAAAATGACTAACTCATTGACCTCCATACACAGAGGAGATCATGTATAAATGAGTCTTTTTTTGGGGTGTGTGTGTGTGAATCTTAAAGGGCAATTAGAATGGGGCAGAAAGAAAAAGAAACGAAGGAGACTTCAGAGACCAGTACATGTGCTGTACAGAGGGACACACACAGGCAGGAAGTGCAAGGGCGAGGAGGCTGATTCTGGTGGGGCTGGAGGGGCCGGGAGAAGAGGCAGATGGGAGCAGGAGCTGAACTGAGAGGGAAAGAGGAGCCACTGGCCACACCAGGACGGCCTGGCACTCAGTGATATGAAGGAAGAGGAGAGGCGTGCAGGGGGAGGGGGAGCAGGACTGAGGGCAGAGAGGCGGGAGGAGGCGGGAGAGGCTGTGCAGGTGGGACACACTGTCTGGGGCAAAGAGAAGGGCCCAGGCTCAGGAGGAATTAGTTAGATCTGCTGGAGATCTAACTAATCAACGACATGCTGGCCATGTTCCGAGGGTGAACAAGGCCCGTGTGGGACACGGACACAGCCAGTCAGATCCAGCAGCGCCTGCTCTGTTCTCTCACCCCGATCCCACCTCATGGCTCCTCAGTGCTGATCGCTGCCTGGCTTTACATTAGGAGTTTAGATGCTGTGCCGCCCACCCCACAGAAGCAGGCTGGCTCAGCTGGCACTGGGAGGGCAGTGGGCATGGAGGAGCTCCCTTCTGTGGAAGGAAATGGATGAGCTTGGAGCTGGGCGTGAGGGAGAAAAACGTGAACAGGCGATGCAGAACGTGATCGTGTATGACGGAATGCAGGAGCTGTGGGAGTCGGTGGTGGGGCCTTAAGCTAAACCTGGAAGGACAAGTGGAGGGTGGCCAATGGAAGGAAAATGGGGGGGGGGGGGGGAGTGGGGAGAAGCCTCCTTTGCAGCATCCACCAGGGTCCCAAGCTGCTGAAGTGCAGGGCACACTGGGGAGCTGCGGTGCTGGGCGTGGTGGTGCAGAGGGAAGCGGGAGGGAGGGGAAGAGCGGGGCAGGCTCAGGGTGGAGGATGTTGTTTTAGGGGTGGCCATGGCTGAAGGAGCCCTCCAGTCAGAGGTCCTGGGCACCAAGCTCCTAAAGCCAGGGCCCCACACCTGAGTACCCCCTCAACCCCATTCCTGCTCACCCTGGGGAGGGAGTCACAGGCTGAATGGCTGGACTTACCACCACCACCCTCTTTTTGATCACCGGGCGGCACCAGAAATGCTGATAGAGGAGCTGGTCTGAGTCCATCCAGACCAGGTTCTTGACGCCCTCGCTGGAGGCCAGGTCTGTGGTGTTCAGCTGCAGGACCAGGAAGTGGAAGACGCGGCCATCGGTGCCCACACTCTGCACGACTATCGGCTGCTCCAAAACCTTCGTGTCGTTCTGAGAGGAAAGGGGACGAGTAATCAAATCGGGAATGTGGAGCGCAAGTCAGAGCACAAACGAGGCAGCTTCTCTCTTGGCCTTTAAAACAGTGTCCCTCCCCTCACTGGCTTCACCACAAGGCAGTGCAAACGGAGTGAGGAGTTCAGGGCACGGACCAGGGCCAGGCCGCCCCCTCGCCCAGCCTGGCTTTGCCTGGCGGGATCCTCGTGGCCCCAGGCGCCTGCTCTTCAAGTTGAGCACACTGAAGTACAATTCCCACCACGGAGAGGGGATAGCTGGCAAGTGGCACAGGACAGGAGATCCTCAACTCCTGGTGGCATCAGCTCTATCAGATGTGGGCCCGGAGGGTCATTGGATTAATGCAGTCTCATTCCATTTGACAGATGAGGAAACAGATTCATGAGGCAAGTGGCTTGTCTAAAGGCATAAAGATGTGTGACAGCAGACACCTCTGAACCCATGCTCATCTCCACTCCCGCTGGCCATGCTCACCTCCACTCCCGCTGGCTCCCCAAGCCCGGGAACACAGCCGTCGTCCTGCCTGGGATTCCTGCCCTCCATGCCGCTCTGAATCTGCCAGGTTCCTGAGTGACCACTCAGCCATGTCAGCTTCAGGGTTTCACCACTCAACCTATTTGCTGATTCTCTTTCAATTCGTGCCACTTGCTAATAACAACACGAACAACATTTGCTGAAGACCTCATGTGCCAGGCATTGTGCCAGGTATTACACAAAGTCACTTCTAATCTCATAAATCTTGCAATATATTCTCACTTAACAGATGAGGAAACTGAGGTTCAAAGAGGTGGTATTAATTTGCTCTAGGTTACCATTGAGGTGTGAGCCAAACCCCATGCTATTAAATCACTTAAAACCATACTGTTCTGGCCCAGGCCAGTTTGGCTCAGCAGCTAGAGCATTGGCCTGTAGACCGGGTTCGATTCCAGTTAAGGGAACATACCTCGGTTGCAGGCTTCTCCCCAGCGCAGGCCCTGGTCAAGGCGTATGCAGGAGACAACCAACTGATGTGTTTCTCTCACACAGATGTTTCTCTCTGTCTTTCCCTCTCTCTTCCACTCTAAAAATAGGGGGAAAAAAGAAAAAAAAAGCAATGGAAAAATATCCTCGGGTGATGATTAACAAAAACAAAAGAGGCCCTACTGTGTATACCCAGTGTCCCCTGTGTCCACTAGCAGCACCCCCCCTCTCTCAGCAGGTCCCAGCTTGGATGACAACCATGTTCACCCCAGGAGACTCAGCGGCAATCGGTTTCATGACTGCTACCCACCAGACGGAGATCCACCGGCAGCCCCTTGAAGCACAGCATCCTTGATTCGAAGATGCTACCTCCACTCACCCCTTCGGGGAATCTAACGTTAGGAATAGCTAATGTCAGAACTCAGTATGGGCCACACTGGGACTGCTGGCCTCAGAAATACCTGTCCTCAACTGCATGAGAAATAAATAAAAAGAAAAGTGCCTCTAAGTGTTAGCTGAGAATTCTGTATTGACTCTTATCTCCCTCTACAGATCAATAAAGCTGCAGGTAGTACATAAATTTCTCAGCAATTTTACCTTTTACACAGAGGCTCTTCCTGTAATTGCTCACCTTCACATCCCCAGGAATAATTTGTACCTGGAGGGGCTGGGGCGGGGGGGCCTCCTTTCTACCCAACTGGGTGGCAATTAGTGACAGCGCTGCTGCCCGCGCTGCTGGCACAGAAGCTGCAGTGAGCCTGCAGGCCTGGAACCCAGCCCGGGATGAGCTCGGGCCCCTCCCCTGCCCAGAGACGGAGGCAGCACGTCCTTCGAAGCTGGAAGGATCAGGGCTCCAGGGCTTGCCGACCTGTTCATTAGCTGTGGGCTCTTGGGAAGTTACCCAGCCTTCCAGAGCCTCCAGGAAATACATAGAGAATAGAAATGGAGATAACCTTTCAAGGACGGGAAAGACACAAGGTCACAGAAAGATGGGACAGCTGCTAAACTCACGGCTGTGTCACGTGGGCAGTTACTCAGCCCCCTGAGCCTCAGTTTCATCATCTGTAAAATGAATCTAACAGTATCTGCCACAGGGGGTGGCTACACGGATTAAACACTGCAGTGGTTTCAAATCTGAGCTCCCACCAGCATCACCCAGAGGGCTTGTCCCGCACAGACTGCCAGGCCCACTCCGTTTCTACACAGCAGGTGTGAGGTGGGTCTGAAGACCTGCACTTGCAACAAGTCCTCAGATGATGCTACTGTTGCTAATCCAGAACCATATTTTGAGAAACACAAAGAACCCTAATTAAATGACTGCATGTAGCAGATGCTCAGACCAGGCAACGTCTATGCCACTCTCCATCTCATGTGGCTAATCACTTCCCCAGCCCACCCAGTTCCCAGACGGAGTGTGATGGACAACAGAATATTCTGGATTTCCTCACCCCAGGAGGGCCTCAGGGTCGCACCGAGACCTAGAAGTCGGCAGCAGCTCCCAGGAACGCTTCCCCTGACCCTGAGACAGCGCCACGTGGCAGCACTCAGCCTGCATTCCGCACCATACAGCTCCCTGCTCCCTCTTCCTGGAACCAAGGGTCCCCAGCACCTGTCCAGACTGGGCAGGCAGGTCCAGGCTACTCTCCTGCCTGCCCAATGGAGCCTGGAGCTCCGGTTCTGATGCTGAGCAGAGGCAGTACGCTGCAGACACCCAACAGAAGCCTCAGGAGCTGGGTACACCAGGCTCCCGTCCTTTCTCCACCACTTACTGCCGAGTAACCCCGGAGAAGCGGCTGGGCCTCCCTGCGGCATAATTTTAACACTGGGGTCCCAGTGAGACCGTGGGGACTACTGTCATCAACAAACAAGGCGTCTTGTGTAAAAGGCAGGCACAAAGCGGGCCCAGCAGATGTCCGTTCGTCTCTGCAGGGTGAGTGGGAGTGCCTCGAGTTCCTCTGCCGAGCGAGGTTCCTTCCCGGCGCCCCTTTCCGAGCAGTCTCACCCCGATACGTACCCCATAGAGAAGCCGGGCCTGGGCCAAGGCATTGCCAAAGGCAAACAGGATCATCTTGGCCCTCAGCTGATCCGGTTGCAAGCGGTACTTTCGGACATTGGCTGACTCCAGCAAATACAGGGTGTGGGGATAGGGGTAAGGATAACCCTCCTGGAAACCTGCAAGATACACAACCATGGAGAGGGCAGAAGATTAATCGGCCTGCCCACGCCTCAGGAAAGGCAGATACTACCACCCTCGCTCAGGGGCCGGCAAGCTTCTGCATGCCAGCCAAATTGGGCCCCCTACCCGGTTTTTAAAATGAAGGTTTTTTTATGATAGCACCACCCTGCCCACTCACTCATTTACATAAGGTCTACGGAGTAGCTGTGACAGACCATATGTGGCCGACAAAACCTTGACTATCATTTGGCTCTTTACAGAAAATGTGTGCCAAACTGTTACAGGTGGTTCTTGCATGAATCTAACTCCACCCCTTTCTCATTCGAGCACACGGATGATAGTGCTATCAGCAGAAGGGAAACCTGAAACCTATGGTAATTTTTTTTTAAGCACATCATTGTTGTGGCTCAGTTGATTGGGATGTGCATCAAGGGTTGTGGGTTTGACTCCTGGTCAGGGCACATGCCCAGGTTGTGGGTTTAAGCCCTGGTACCAGTTGGAGCACGTGTAAGAGGCAACTGATCCATGTTTCTCTCTCATATCAGTGTCTATCTGTCTGCCTCTCTGCCCATCTCCTTTCCTCTCTCTCTCAAATAAATTTTTTAAAAAAGCAAATCATTTGCAAAATTCAATACTTTATTATTAGTAATACATGACTTGCCTCACACCTCACAACTATCTACACAGCACTGGTGCTGAGAATCCAAGTTTAACGTGTGCTCATCTCAGCCATGACCCTGCCAGTCATCATTCTCCTCTCCTGCAGGATCTGGCAAACCCTTAGTAGGCTGGGGGCTTCTAGAATGAGTAACGTGCATTAGTGAAAGTGGGTGAAAAGGGGGAAGAAAGAGGCTGGGAATGTGTAGGCCCTGAAAATCCCAAAGAGCGCTACTTAAAATCCCATCCGCCTCGATTCTTGCTTCGGTCTCTCAGCACATGTAAACACCACGCACACAGCTCTCCCCCGGCCAAGCCCTAAGACAGGCACCAGGAACGGGCCACGCAGGCCTGCCGCTGCCCTGGAGGAACTCACAGTTCAGAGGGGCAGACAGACAGGAAAACCGATCCGAGAGGGACATGTCAAGACGCAAGGTGAGTAATTATCAAAATGAGGCAAATTGTCAAAAGTTCCAGGGAGAGGGAAAAGTGTCAAAGCATGAAAGTGAGAGAGGGCATGATGTGTTGAGGATAGCAGGAATAACAGGGGCTCATGGGGCAGCAAAGATGAGGCTGGAGAGAGAGGCAGAGGCCAGACCTGAAGGCCTTCACGTGATAAGCTAAGGAATTCAAACTTTGTCCAATAGACAGTGGGAAGTGAGCCTGGAGAGAGATGGGATGACTTTTGTTTTGTGAACTAGATGGACGGGAAGGAAAACAGCCGGGGTCGCACTGACCATGGGAGCCTGTGGCAGTAGGCTGGGTGAGAGACAGCAGGGCCTGGCCAAGGCCGCAGTTGTGGAAATGAAGAGTGTTCAGGGGACAGTTCAGCTCATAAAGACTGAGCGGACAGCAGGAGTCGTGGGCCCGCCTGGCCTGACCCCCCCAGTCTCCGTCTGGGCTGACTGGGTAGACGGTGGTGCCTGCATGAACAGCACTGCTCAAGGCCTGTGGGGCTTCCTCACTCCTACCAGGAGGCTGGTCAGAGTTTACAGAAAGAGGGTCTTTCAAAGGACCCATGACTACAGGGAAGATTTGGCCCCTGATCAAAGCCCCTCAAGCTGTCCATTAAAACTCTGACGTCACAGAGTTGCTCTTCAAGTGTCAAAAGCAAAGTTAGCCTTTGAGCAAATTATCCTCCCTGAACCTCAGTTGCTTGGCCTTTAAAGGGAGATGACAGTGCCTGTCTCCCAGGGCTGCTCCATGGATCTTAGAAGAAAATGCACGTGAGGTGCCTGGGACGGAGTAAGTGCTCAGCAGACCCCTCCCCTCTGGAAGGCATGTCTCTCGCCTGCACGCTGCCTGGGAGTCAGAGGCTCTGGTGCTTACCGGTGTCGTCTTTCTCATCATAAACATTGGCTTCCCGGAGACCGATGGTGGGAGAAATGGGATAGAACGTCTCGAGAACATGATCCTTGGTAGCTTCCACTTCCTCTCTGGAGGCGATGGGGGGCAGAGGATCCTTGGCATTCAGCCGGGTTCCGCTAGTACCATCGACCTGAAGGAGAGTAGACTCTAAAGGGGAGAAAGACGATTAGTCTAACCTGGTCTAAAGCCTTATATCAGCTTCGTCCTGCCATGCTCATCTTTTATAGCTTTCTGAGTGATCACCCTAATCACAGAAAACAAAACTTTGGTTAAGATATTAATTCTAGGACCGACTAATAGATTTTTCTTTTTATTAAAAAAAAATATACATATTATTGCCCTAGCCAGCACGGATCAGTGGTTAGACTGTCAGCCTGCACACCAAAGAGTCATGGGTTCCATTCCTGGACAAGGGTACGTACCTGCCTCTGGTTGGGGCGCGTGCGAGAGGCAACCAATCAATGCTTCTCTCTTTTTTCCTTTCTCCCTCCCTCCCTCCCTGAAAAAGCAATGGGAAAAATAACCTCAGGTGAGGATTAACAAAAAATTAAAAATATATTGTTATTGATTTTTAGAGAGAGAGGTAGGGCATGGGGAGGAAGAGAGAGAAAGAGAGAAAGAGAAAGAGAAAGAGAAAGAGAAAGAGAAAGAGAAAGAGAAAGAGAAAGAGAAAGAGAAAGAAGAGGAAGAGGGAAAAAGAGAGAAATATTGATTGCCTACTTCCTGCCCACCCCTCACCAGGGATTGAGCCTGCAACTTGGACATGTGCCCTGACTGGGAACCAACCAGCACCCTTTTGGTGCACTGGAGGGCACCCAACCAATTGTGCCACACAGTCAGGGCACATTCCTCTTCCTGTGTTCCCTTCCCAGTGACCCCCTAAGACCTGGTGGTCTCTGTAGGCTCGAGTCTGCTCCACACAGACCATCCCTGCTCTAAGCTGGAGACCCAGAAATAAGTGAGAGTTACTCTCTGCTCAAGGTCGTAAGCGCTACAACAAAGTATGAACCACACTCAGAGATGGTGGAGGTGGGAGAACGGCCTCCTTCAGGAGGCTGGGGAGCTTCCTGAAATAGGCATTACCAGCTTCTGGAGGATTGTCAAGGGCAGAGTTTCTCGACTTTAGTACTATCCACATTTTGGACCAGATGATTCTTTGGTGAGGGAGGCTGTCCTGTAGATGGCTGACAGCATCCCTGACCTCTACCCCCCGGATGCCAGAACTCCCTCCCCCCTCCACAGCCCAAAGTCATGTCACAATAAAAACTGTATCCAGACACTGGCAAATCTCCCCTCGAGGGCCACACTGCCCTTGACTGAAAACCGCTGGGTACGAGTTGGCCAGACAAAGGAAGGGGCTGAAAGCATTCTAGTTAAGGAGTGACATGTGCAAAGGCACAGAGGTGTGCTGCTCCGTGGCCGAGTTTAGGGAAGTGAATCCAGATGACCAGAGTATGGTATGGAGGGAGGGAGAGCAGAGAGAAAGAAGTACTGAGATTAGAAGCGCAGGAAAAGGCTATAAAACCCAGGATGTCCTCAGTAACAGAGTGAAAGAAACCAGGCCAGGAAGCCCCTCTCAAGCTGGATCAGCATATCTGCAGGGGTCCCCCAGGTGGCCTCAGCCACAGCCAGGAAAATGGAAGAACTTGAGAATGGCTCCCTGAGGCAAATCTTCCTCTAAAGATGTGTGGTTTTTTAGAAATAGTCAAATAGCTGTGCAATAGTAATGGATCAAGAATGAGCAGCTTGCCCAATTGGCATGGCTCCGTGACTGAATGTCGACCTATGAACCAGGAGGTCACAGTCCGATTCCCAGTCAGGGCACATGCGCGGGTTGTGGGCTCGATCCCCGGTGAAGGACATGCAGGAGGCAGCCGATCACTGACTCTAACTATTTATGTTTCTATCTCTCTCTTCCTCTCTGAAATCAATAAAAATATATTAAAAAAAAAAAAAAAAAAAAAAAAAAAGAACAAGCTTATGTGTTGTGTGGCCATTAAAAACTGCCATTTAATTAGCATGTAGCCTTCCTCATTGGATATGTAAAAATGGGATACTACATCTGTGAATAAATTCTGATCTATTTGTTAAAATAAATCACACCTATATACCTCAGGAACAGTTTTCTAAAGTATTTCCTGTTTCCTCACATTTAATCTGCAAACAAGATAAATGTGCCGGGACCTCTCCTAACCTTGGGTTTCAGCTTCTCCCCACAGACCACTCCAGTGTGGTTTCCAATTCAATTCCCTCCATATCCCTCCTCCAGTGACAGCGCCAAATGGGGCAGTTTAATTAGAGGTAATACTTGATGATGGGCCAACAAGTGCTCCTCTATTAATGAGGTTCACTAATTTCCTTAGTGGTGCCATTACCTCTCAAAGCTGACTCCTTGCCAGGCAGCCCAGACTCAAAGGGGCAAGCTGGAGAAATGTGACCAAGCAGATGTCCTGAAAATCCCAAATTATTCCCTAGCTGGTCTCCCTGCTTCAGGTTTCCATTCATCAGAACACCTGTGTACTCTGAACATCCATGCCTGAGACACTTGAAATTTGGTATTCGTTCACCTTCCCTTTAGTCAGCACCTATCATGTACCATGAACTTTTTTTAATAATGTATTTTATTGATTTTTTACAGAAAGGAAGGGAGAGGGATAGAGAGTTAGAAACATCGATTAGAGAGAAACATCGATCAGCTGCCTCCTGCACACTCCCCACTGGGGATATGCACTCAACCAAGGTACATGCCCTTGACTGGAATTGAACCTGGGACCCCTCAGTCCACAGGCCAACGCTCTATCCACTGAGCCAAACTGGTTAGGGCTACCATGAACTTTTAAGACACTGTAGACAGAAGTTCACAGTGCAGAGGAGCAGAGAGAAAAGACCTATAATAATAAAAGCATAATATGCTAATTAGACCAGATGTCCTTCCGAATGAAGCATAGCTGCAAGGGAAGTCTGGGTGTCAGGTGCCTGCTAGGGATCAGAGGAAGCCCAGGTCCCGGGTGCCAGAGGGAAGCCAGTATTGACAGCTGGGGGAAGGAAGGTCTACTCTTGCATGAATTTCATAAATCGGACCTCTAGTATTAGATAATTACAATATAGTATACTATGTACTATGAAAAAAGTATGCATTATGGGCATAAGGATCACAAAGCAGGAATAGTTAACTTGTGGCTACACACAGGAAGGGGGCATGAGTTGAATCTTACAGGTAAGAATCCTAATATATAAAAAGAAAGGGGCTGTCACAACCAAAACAACGGGACGGACAATAGAACAGGCTGCAGGGGGCAACAGGCTGGCAGGGGGTTAGTGAGGGACAACCAAACAACTGAACAGCAGGCTGCGTGGGGTGACCAGGCTGACAGGGGGAGGGCAGTTGGGGATGACCAGGCCAGTGGGGGAGGTGGCAGTTAGGGGTGTCCAGGCCAACAGAGGGGGGTAGTTGGGGGCAACCAGGTCAGAAGGGGGGCAGTAAGAGGAGACCAGGCCAGCAGGAGGCCATTAGGCCGGCAAGCAGAGGCGGTTAGGGTGATCAGGCTGGCAGGAGGGGCAGTTAGGGGTGATCAGGCAGGCAGATGAGTAGATAGGAGTCAGTGGTCCCAGATTGTGAGAGGGATGTCCAACATCCCCTGAGACGTCCCAGATTGGAGAGGGCGCAGGCTGGGCTGAGGGGACCCCCACCCCCAATCATGAATTTCATGCACTGGGCCTCCAGTTTAAGTACAGAAAGTAGGAGAGAGCATTTCAGATAGAATGCACAGCATGTGCAAAGGTGTGAAATCTTGATGCCAAAAAGCTTGAAAGTGGCTAACGTGTAAATCTGGGCATGAGGAGTGATAGGCTATAGAGCAAGAGACAAGGCTAGAAAAACTAGCTGGTGGCCAAACCACAGAGGGCCTTGGGTACCATGATAAATGGTTTAAGCTACTGGGAGACAGTGAAGAATTTGGTATAAGAGGGACATAAGACATGCAGTCTAGAAAGATCACTCTAGCAGCTACGTGGAAGATGGGTTGGAAAAGGAGAAAAGCATGCATGAGTTACAAAGGCTCTTGCAACAGAATCTGAGCTTTGTGAGGGCAGAGACTCTGTGTGCTTTATTACCTCCTTACGTTGTCAACATTTAGGCACTTGCAGGCACTCAACAGATTGGCTGAATTAAGTGTCTTGGAAAAAAGTGATTAAAAACAAAATGAACAGCCCTAGCTGGTTTGGCACAGTGGATACACTGTCAGCCTGTGGAATGAACGATCCTGGGTTCGATTCTGGTCAAGGGCACATGCCCAGGTTTCAGGCTTGATCACCAGTGAAGGGTGGGGGTGATGGTAGGGGGGACTGTAGGAGGCAGCCAATCAATAAAGAAAAATATTTAAAAAAAAAAAAAAAAAGCTGAACTATGGCTAATGAAACTGAGGATGTGCCTAAGCCTACAAAATTGGACCATGAAGAATGGAAGTGACGCCGAAGCCGGTTTGGCTCAGTGGTAGAGAGTCGGTCTGCGGACTGAAGGGTCCCAGGTTCGATTCTGGTCAAGGGCATGTACATTGGTTGTGGGCACATCCCCGGCAGGGGGTGTGCAGGAGGCAGCTGGTCGATGTTTCTCTCTCATCGACGTTTCTAGCTCTCTATCTCTCTCCCTTCCTCTCTGTAAAAAAAAAAATCAATAAAATATATTTAAAAAAAAAAATAGAATGGAAGTGAGTATATGAATATGGGGGGGTGCTGATCATGTGAGCTGGTTGTAAGGCTAAGAGTAGAAAGATAAAAAACAAGACTAAAGCTTTCTGGCATACAAGATGACCAACCTCGGTTCCAGGTGGTGGAGATCCTGGAGTTTTTGGCGCAGATCCGCTTGGCTAGAGCAGGATGCTTCAAAATCTGGGATTTACACAGCTGTATCAGATTGTCCACAATGACTGGGCTTGGGAAAAAGAAGAAACATTTGGAGACATAAAACAACATGTTGACCCCAAAATCCATCAACTGTAAATCTTACTGACTTGGGGGGAACTTACCAATAGGACTGTCTCTTGGGGACTTCTTCAGTGGAGTGCCAGAGACGGGCGTGAGAGATCATGTTCAGTACGCGTTCATCTTGGTTCTCTATGTGGTTCTGTGGGTCGTCAACAAGGCTAAGCACTTTGTCGGGAAGACCTTCGATTAACTTGGTCTTGGTAAGCCAGAGGGCCTGCTTTACACCTTTGGGATAGTCAGTCACAAAAAAAAAAAAGGCAATTCAGAATGAGATACTTAAGCCCACCTGGTAGCATCTTGGGGAAAAGGCTGCAAAGAGACAGAGAGTGAGAAAGAGAGGCCACCTGAGGGGTCAGAACTAACAATAAGGAGCAGCCAGATTTCAACTCAACTTCAGGGATGACTGTCTACTGATGGGTGGTTAATGACTGAGACAGTGTGTGCCAGCACCAGAGTAATTAAAAAGGCTGAGAGCATAAGGGTCTGTCTGTTGCATTCAGACTGACCCTCCCGGAAATTAGATTAATGGATGCCAACCTTACAAAGCCCAGATCTCTTCTATTACCCTCCCCTTCTCCCAGTTACTGACAGGAAAAGCCCATATCTACCAAATGTGCCTCGTGTATTAGGATGAAACCCATGCAGACATTTAGAAATGGGATTTCTGGATTTTGCAGTGGTGCATAAAAAACCCTGGAGTGGGAGTGGAGTTTTAGCCCTGACACTGCCGTTGTTCCTTAAACTTGAAAATGCTCTGGAAAGTCTGTAACAAAACTCTGGAAGACACAGAGCTGGAGAAACAGATAGGGGTCATGAAGAGACCAGGAACTTTACACCCCACTGAATCCGAACGCCTCTCAGAAAACAGGAATTCTTACTGGCCCCATTTCACACACCAAGAAACCGAGACCCTCAGAATCTCCATGTCTTGCCCGACGCTACAGAGGGCAGGGGTCAGCGCTGGCGAGAGGAGCGAGGTCCCCGTCCGCCCGGCCTGGGGCCTCACCCTCCAGGAGGCGGCAGCGCGGGTGGAAGACGTGGCAGGTCCGCTCCTTGTACAGCGGATGCTCGTGATCTGGGATGGGCCGGCGGAACCTCGGGTCCGTCCAGCCGCGATCCCAGGGGGGGAAGATCGGCCGCGCCAGGCCGGGCACGAAGTGCATCTTCCCCTCGTAGGTGATGGGCTCCAGCCCAGGGATTTCGTACACCCGGTCCAGGGGAGGAGGCTCGGGCTTCCGCGTGGAGCGGACGCCCCACTCGTACGCCCCGCGTCTCGGGGCCCCACAGCCCCCAAGGCCGAGCCGCCCGGGGCGAGCCAGCGCCAGCCTTGCGGGCCCCGACGCCAACGCCATGCCTGCCGACTTCGTCTCCTCCTCAAGACCTCCACCTGGGCGCCGCCATCTTCCCGTGCGCAAGGCCTGCTGGGAACAAAAGGGGCTGGGCGCCAAAGCTCGTCCTGTGAGTGGCAGCCACTCGAGCCAATGAAGGCCAGGGCATCCTTGCTTTGCCCCACCCCCAGGGGGCGGGAGGGAACAGGAAGGATCCCCAGGTGCAGGGAAGCCCAGCGGTGGAGGTGAGTGGTCGTGTTGGGGCAGGGGCGGGAGTAGAACACCTGGACTTCAAGCCCGACCTCGGAGGAACGCGGGCCGCTAACCAGCAGCTGGAGCGCGGGCAGGGCACTTCCCTCTGAGCCCGGGGGTCTTTGCTGTAAAAACAGAATAGAAACGCCGAAGCTAGCGCACTCAGTGGGTGCGCTGTGCGTGTCCTCTCCTCTCCGTCCTCTTCTCTCAGCTGCGGGCACTGTTACCGCGTCCCTCTCCTACGCCCCTGCCCTGCGCACCAGCGCCGCGGTCCCAGTGCCAAGAGGGGCTGACTTTCCTCCCTTTCCCTCAGGATTTCTCTTCCCCCCCCCTGGAAGCCAGAGCGACGGAGGCGGCCTTTGCTCCTGGAGCAACACCTAGTGATCACATGCCCATTGTGGTAGTTTAGTGGGAGAAACAGCAAGTAAACAGATAAGCAGCTGGAAAAAACACACACACCAACACCTGTCCCTCTTTCCCCAGGTTTCTCCTCTTTAGCATTTAATACAAACATACTGTATGTTTCCCGTTCTGATCTTATTTAATGACTCTCTCTCACTAGAATGTGAACTCCAGAGATTTCTGTTTCTTCTCTGATATAGCCACCCCCGGAACAGGGCCTGCCACAAGGCCTGGCACACAGTTAATACATGTTTAACGAATGAATACTAATATAAGCAAATAGTGTGCATGGTGGGGAATTAGAAGGCGCGGTCCAAGGAGGGCCTCGCCGCGGAGGTGACCTTGAAGCAGGGCCTGCAGGGTGAGGAGAGTCATCCAGGTGGAGGCAACATGCGTCAAGGCGTGGCTTAAAGGTGGTGCCTCTTAGACTGAAAAGCTAGAGACGGAAAGGAGGCATGAACCAGGTCTTGAAGATTCACGACTGACATAGCCAACCTCTCTAACAGTTTCCAAAATAGCAGAGAAAGTGGGATTACTAAAACATGGAAAAGGTAAATGTAAGGCAAAGAGTGGTAGGAACAACCCTTACAGTGTATAGCTGCTTACAATAAAAGGAGTTCTTTCCCTTATCTCACCTTATCTTTCTTTTAAACATCTTTATTGTTGAAAGTATTACAGATGTTTCCATTGTTTGTGTGTGTGTGTTTTTCCCATTGACCCACCCACGGCCCCTCCCAAGCTTTCACCACACTATTGTCTCTGTCTGTGGGCTATCCATGTAAGTTCCCCAGTTAATCTCTCTCCCTCCCCACTCCCACCTTCCCTCTGAAACTCATCAGTCTATTCATGGTTCTATTGCAGAAAGAAATTGGCATAGCCGGGCTGTCATGGCCCAGTGGCTGAGCATCGACCTATGAACCAGGAGGTCACAGTTCAATTCCAATCAGGGCACATGCCCAGGTTGTGGACTCGATCCCCCAATGGGGGGCATGCAGGAAGCAGCCAATCAATGGTTCTTTTTTTTTTTTTTTTCAATCAATGGTTCTCATCATTAATGTTTCTCTCTTTCTCCCTCTCCCTTTTTCTCTGAAATCAATAAAAATGAAAAATAAAAAAAAAGAAATTGACATAAAGAAGGGACCAGCCCTCATTCCCTCCTGTTCATACCCGGCACATCACATGCAATTAAAAATGGGTCAAGTTGATATAACACCATGCTAGGCTGCAAGCTCTGTGAAGCCCATGACCCCTTACCTCTGCGGCAGCCCAGCACCTGGCACTGTGCCTGGCTCACAGACTTTATTTATAAACGGAATGAGCACTTACCACTCACCGGAGCCTTCCAATGCCTGGCCTGAGCTTGGTGGGAGAGTACAGAAAAATAAGATACCACCCTTATCCTCAAGGAGGTCCCAGCCTGCTAAGCCTTCCTGAAATAGTACCAGTAGCAGAACCAGGTTTTCTGAAGCCAAATCCTCTCCTCAGTAAGAGATAGATTTATTGCACACAGGGGGACTGCCCTTCTAAAACCAGTGAGAATAAGGGATAAGAAAATTTGGACAAACTGATCAGGAAGAGCCTTGGGCATCGGGCAAGAAGATTGGATTCAATCCAGTGGGCGATGGGGAGCTGTTAAAAGTTGCTAAGCAGGGGACTGGTGTCATCAGAGCTGGTGGCAGGTGCACTGATGGATGGCGTAGAGAGACCAGAAGCACATCCTTTGGGCCTGTGGGAAGCTCCAATATAAATGAACGTGGGAAGCAGGAAAAGGTCCTGTCCCACCAGCTCAATTGATTAGAATGTCGTTCCCTATACGCCAAGGTTGTGGGTTTGATCCCTGGTCAGGGCACATATAAGAGTGAACCAATGAAGGCATGCATTGCTGGCACAATGAATCAATGTCTCTCCAATCTCTCACTCCCCCTCTTTCCCTTCCTCTCTCTCTCAAAAAAAAAAAAAAAATCTGGGAAGTGATTGGTAACCAAGAAACAGGGCTTCCAGGTCCGCTGGCCAACTTAGCGGTTTAGCCTTCTGCCCTTCCACAGACTTGACCCACACCTTGATTCTAGCACTTTATGCACAAATGAAATTAGTGCCATTAGGAGGCTCTGGGATGCCCACAAAACTCAGTGACAGTTTGGCAAGTTGGACCCCTGTTCTGTGATACCAGGCTTTGGGAATTGGATGAAGGATCCTCCCCGCCCCCCCACCCCCCCCCCACACACACACTCTTACCCCATCCTGTCCCCATCCTCCAGAAGCATGGAATCTAGTGAGAAAGAGCACTAGCCTGGAGACATAAGAGACCCAGGTGTGCATAGCAACCTGCCAACCTTACACTCCTGGTTTCCTGACCTGGGCCTCAATTTTCTGAGCGATGGGGAAGAGCATGGATGGAGTGAGGCAGTGCACAGTGCTGGGCATAGACTCTGGCTCCGTTGGTGGCATCTGTCCTTGAATGGTTGTTATCCCTTTAGGGGATGACTCCCACAGGCCAGGAGTTCCTCCAGAGCACAGACGAGGCTCGCTCTCCTCTGCATCCCAGCACCTCGTTCAGCAGCCCCTATTCGTGTCTATGGCAGGAAGGATTGAGAGGAAATCAAAGGCTGGAGCTCTTAGAGGTCGTTGCCTTTTAGAGGAATGATATTTACATCAAATAGTGTCCTGTGACATGAGATTTACCCTCAGTTCTATTCTCAGGCAAGAGGGAGAGAACATCCTCTTTTACTTCAATTTGCCTGTGGAATTCTAAAATATTTTAAAAATTCAGTAAGGTTTTTCTATGTAAAGTGCTTGCTCCAGCACTCATAGCACAGGAAAAGGTCAGGAAACCTTGATGCCAGCTTTGATATGTTCTGTTTGCCTGCCTCCCCTCCAGGCACCAGACTCCAGGGTGGTTGGTTCATCCCTGTCCTCAGTGCTCACACACGCACGCACGCACGCACGCACGCACGCAAGGCATCTGCTGGCCTCAGGAGGATGGGAGGAGTCCAGTGACCAGAGCGTAACCACATATTTTCTCTCTCCCGGGCCTTCCAGGGAATGGGCCCTGGGCCCGTGACTCTCACAGAGCCAGGCCTGCTCTGGAAAGAGCACCTGCTATCCCCCAGGCTGCCTGAGCCCTCTGACGATGGATGCGAGGGAGGAGGAGGAGGAGGACGATGAGGAAGCCTGGCTGCAGCTTCGGCCTGTGGAGCCCCTGCCCTCCCAGTGCTGCGGCAGTGGCTGCTCACCCTGTGTGTTCGACCTCTACGACCGAGACCTGGCGAGGTGGGAGGCAGCCCGAGCCAGCAAGGACAGAAGCCTGCTGAGAGGGAAGGAACTGCCGGTAAGGGACTCCTCAGACAAGAGGGCGAGGGCGGCAGCATCTATCCGGCCTCAGGTCTGCCAGGATAGCCTCTCCCTGGGGAATCTGGGACAGGTGCCTGCCTGTCTCTTGAGTCCCACTTCCTAGCTGCTGGGTATTTCCCTGTTGCAGAACTTGCCCTCTCGACTCAGCCCGGAGACGTTCCTGGCCTTCCGCATCAGTGCCTTGGACAGACTCACTCAGGACACCTACCGGGTGCGGTTTGCACTGCCTGGGAGCAGCCAGCTCGGCCTGCGGCCCGGCCAGCACCTCATCCTACGGTACACTCAGGCAGTGGGAGGATCAAAGCTTTGCAGCCCCGCTTTGCCATTTGCTAGCTGCATGGCCTCAGGCGACGGCTTAACCCCCCCACTAATCATCTTCAAAGTAGACACAGTAATACATGACTCAGAGGGTTCTTGGGGTAGAACAAGAATGCATTTTCATAAAAAGTAATAAAAATAGCAAACACTAACAGCACATACTATCCAAGGGACAATTCTGTGGGCTTATGAGCGCGTTGAATTCTCACAAAACCCCAAGTGGTAGGTACCATTAGCATCCCCGAGAAGAAACCGAAGTCACAGAGGTTTAGTAGCTTGCCCAAGGTCACACGGTCAGGAAATGGGGGAGCCAGGACTGGAAGGCAGGTAGTGCGACTCTAGTGCCTGTGGTATTAACCTGTGTGATTGGCACCAGTCGATAGAGAGGACACTGTCTTCGAGATCGGGGGACTTGCCCAGTGTCGCCTCGTTGATAAGTTGTGGAGCCAGCATTCAAGCTCAGACAGCCCAGCTCCTGAGGTACACCCTTAACCACTCCTTTGGAGTTTCTTCTTCCTCCCAGCCTGCCTGTGTACACTCCTCCCATCTGTCTCCATCTTCACCTGCCCAGCACAAAGACCCTGTGGGACCTCCAGAGGGCAGTAACTCTGTGGATGAGAGGCTCAGCAGAGAGATCTGAGCTGCAGACATGGGCATGGGAATCATTGGCATCTACCTGGACAGCATTTGGGAGCATGTGGCATGGAAAGAGGGAAGGGCGGGGAACCCAACCCTGGCTACTCTAGCATTTACGGTATTGGCAAGAGGAGAAAGAGCCAGCAAGGGAGACAGAAGGTGAAGCCAGAGGATGAGGAAAACCCAGAGTGTGCATATTACTGGTCACCCTCTGGCCACTCACCTTGCACTGATCCCTGGTGTTTGTGCCCAGCTTGTTATGACCTGTGGCCTGGCTGGCAGTCCTTAAAGCTCACCATTCCCATGGATGGGAGGGGCCAGAGGCCAGGTCCCTCAGCCTGGCCTGCACCCTCTCGCAGTCCAGGAACCTGTGCTCCTTACCTCCTGTCTGCTCCCTGCTCCTTACTGCTCAGCTTGCTGCTCCGTGGCACTGCCCAGAGGCGGGAGAAGCTCCCACCACTGCTGCTCTGCTCACCAGCCTGTGAGCCTGACTTCTGACTGAGCAGTGGTCCCCCTGTGGGAGCGCACTGACCACCAGGGGGCAGCTCCTGCATTGAGCGTCTGCCCCCTAGTGGTCATTGCACATCATAGCGACCAGTTGGTCTGTTGTTCCACCATAAAAGTAGCTTAGGCTTTTATATATATAGGTGGCCTGCAGGGGTGGGGGAGATGCATACAGCATGAGGTACCAGGGGACCCGGTGCTCTTTTCCCCTGCTCGCCCCTCAGTGAGGACCACTGGGGATGACCAGGCTCACTTTTGCTTTCACAATGCCTGGTGGAGTGGATCCTAGGTGGGTTTGTTGAATGCCTGCCTGCCTGACTGAGTGCTTCTCTCTCCCAGAGGGATAGTAGATGGCTTAGAAATCCAGAGAGCCTACACACCCATCAGCCCTGCCAATGCAGAAGGCTACTTTGAAGTTTTGATCAAGGTGAGCTGACTCACGTGATACTCTGAGCTGTGGGAGGAAGCCCCCATTTGCTGGTTTGGGTGGGATGGGGCAGTTCCCACTGATGTGGAAGAGCCAGTGCTCCCATGAAAGGAGCTGGCCCGAGGGAAGAGAGGGGGCAGTGAGGAAGGGCTTCTCCCATCTCCTTCCTGGTGAAGGTCTGCTCGACCCCCAACAGACGGCTTATTCCTGACAGATTTTTATGAAAAGGAGCCTCAGACTGAGCAAGCGAAAGCTGCTCCTCATTTTTGTGCCTGTCGATGGAGAGAGCTCTGAGCCTGGGGGCGGGGAGGTGGGGACCCACTGTGTGCTGGGCATGGGGGTCCTCAGACAGAGGAGCAGCCAGAGCAGGACAGGGTGTTAGACACATTGCCAGGAGGCCCCAGTGCCGCACAGGGTGGCAGGAGCTATGGGAAGCAGGCCGGGCCTCCCTGCAGAGGATGCGGTATGTGTAAGTAAAGGAGTGGGAACCAGAGGGAAAGGTGGGCGGAAGCTCTGAGTGCCATGGAGGAGGAGGCCTGAGGGGGGAACTGCTTATCGTTTGTCCCGGAGCGGAAGGGGGCATGCAAGGAGAAGTGGGATGTGGAGCGCCTTGTGGACCACACTAACCTGAGTTACTTCTCGGGAAGGCAGGCAGGGGCTGGGGCATTTGAGTTGGGTCTTAAAGGAGGCGTAGAAATGGGCAGTGGCAGGGGATGGCATCGAGGCCAAGGGTATGGGTAAGCCAAGGCGGGGAGAGGTGAGACAGAGCAGGGTCTTGTGGGAACTGCTCCCAGTCTGAATGGCAGGAGGAAAGGTGCTGGTGGGGCAGCCAGGGTGGTGAGGGGGTTGGCAGAGATGACATGAACAAAGTGGGTTGGATACAAAATACCCCAGAGGCCCAGAGAGTAGGCACCAAATATATAAGAAGTCATGAAGGTCCAATTATGTGGGGAAAAAATAATTAGGTGGAACTGCATGAAATTGCTGATCCTCTTAATATTTTTGACTTACAGAAACAGCAGTTTCATATGGGTCAGCCTAATACATAGCCCTAGATCATCATTTCCCACATGCAGTCTTAGGGAACTCCAGCGTTTAAGAATAGCTTTCACATCCTTTTATCTCCCCCGTAGGACAGGGATTATCCCCATTTCATTGATAAGCAAACTAAGGCCCCAGGAGAACCTCAGGCGCCACAGCTAGTAAATGCAGCAGATGGTGAGCCCTGGCCTCCTGACTCCAAGACCCCAGTGCTGTCTCTGGCTCCCGCCTCCCCCGCCGCCCTCGGAGCCCGAGTGTTTACTCCTCGCACATAAGCTTGGATGGGATCCCTTCTCCGCACAACTGTTTGTCTGGAAGATCCCACAAATCCTCTCCAAATGGCCTGCTTCCCCAGGCTGCTCGTCCGGGTGTGTGTCTGCTGAAAGGATAAGCCTGGAGACAGCTCCCTCCCAGCTGCAAGGCGGCTCCTCTCCTTTGTTTCCCAGAAAGCCTCTCTGCGGAGGGATGCTTAATTACCCCTAAGCCGCTGGCTGGGAAGAGCTGGGAATGTCTCTGCAAATTGGGAAGGCAGACGGGGTTAGGTTTACCCTCTGGTAGATGAGGAATTCCCAGTCCTCAGGCACCTCCTGGGCACCAGGCACTGCTTCTGGCTCTTCATTGTTTTGTTTCAACTCATAACCACCTCCCTACAGAGTAGATCATCTCCCCATTTTACAGAGAGAGAAGCTGATCCTCAGAGGGGGAAGTCACTCTCCCCAGACCCCTAAGGTAATACAATGCCAAGTGGGAGAATTAATAAAAAAATTAATTAAAAAAAATACACACACCCACAAGTTCGGTGTCCGTCCTAGTTAACTAGTGTGTAAAGAGCCAGGCTCTGTGTGGGCAGTGCCTCCCCTGAGACTAGAGCCAGGGCGTGCTCAGAGACAGCCTCCAGCAAGGTAGGGGAACTGTAGCTTCCCTCCCAGACCTCTTCCAGGTGGCTTCAGGCACATGGTGTCTAAGGAAGTCAGGGGTGGTACCAGAGGTAGCTGTGGGTGCTTAAAAGCATGTCTGGTGACCAAGGCCCAGTCTGGTTATAATCTCATATCAAACACTCTCCCAGTCCTGTGGTTCAGTGCTTCCCTCCTACCCCCACCCTACTGTGTCCACTTGCTGTTCCCAGCACATGGCCTGGGCTGTCCTACCCCTGCCTGTACCATACTTGATGCCCAGAATTCTCTCTTCCTCTCCCTCCCGTTCCCAGAGAATTTGATCTTGCCCAGTTTTCAAGGACCAACTCAAACGCTTCCTCTTCCAGGAAGCTATTCTTTTTTTAAAATAAAAAAATATTTTTATTAATTTCAGAGAGGGAGAGAGAGATAAAAACATCAATGATGAGAGAGAATCATTGGTCAGCTGCCTCCTGCATGCCCCCTACTGGGAATCAAACCAGGGTATGTGCTCTTGACCAGAATCAAACCTGGGACCCTTCAGTCCACAGGCTGATGCTCTGTCCACTGAGCCAAACTGTCTAGGACAGGAAGCTATTCTCTCTCTCTCTCTTTTTTTAAATATATATTTTATTGATTTTTTACAGAGATGAAGGGAGAAGGATAGAGAGCTAGAAACATCGATCAGCTGCCTCCTGCACACTCCCCACTGGGGATTTGCCCACAACCAAGGTACATGACCTTGACCAGAATCGAACCTGAGACCCTTGAGTCCACAGGCCGACGTTCTTCCCACTGAGCCAAACCATCTAGGCCAGGAGGCTTTTCTAGATCCTGCTCCATTGGAAGTGACTGCACCTCTTCAGTGTTCTCCCCGCACTTTATGCTTCTCATGCAGTATTAGGTAGTCTCTACCGTGTGTATGTCTGAGACAGGTTCCTCCTGGATTGTGAGCTCCTTTAAGGGAGGGTCTGAATCTGAATACTGAATGATTGGTAAATCCACTCATTCATTCATTTGTTCATTCATATATTTATGGCCGCCTTCACGGAGCTTCAGGTCCAGCTGTCTTCTCTGCAGCCTCAGCCTGGTGCCTGGCTCAGCGTGGGCAGGCCCGCAGAAAACGTAGTCTGCCTCCCATGGAGGAATCTCCACATCCTTCATTTTTTCATCCAGTGTAGGGTAATGCGGAGATTTCAAATGAGTGGTCTACACACTGATTCCAGCCCGTAATGGCATTTGGTTTTGGCCTGTAGAGTGTTTTAAAAAAATTTGACTTAATTGCTGACATTTCAAGTGTGGGAGATTTAACATAAAAATAGGGATGCTTTGCTCCTGTGGGAAACCAGATCTGGCATCACCCGCCCCACAAACCGAACTGGAACCTACAAAGTGGCTTCTTCCTTTAGAAGGAGCAGTCACTCCCCAGTTTACCACAGCCCCTGCCGTCCCCTGCTGCCCTCTGGTACTGCCACTGAGTGTTAGTTGTCACTGACCATTTCATACCCAGCTCTTCACTCAGTTACGTTACCTGTTTGGGCCCTGAGTGGTGTGGGTTGAGACCTCTGCAGTTAAAGCTGAAGGTCCTTTGGATTCTCATCCCAGCCTCACCATTTCCCTTCTGTGTAAGCTTCGGGGCCTCCTCTGAAAATTGGGGGTGGCAGTACTAATTCTGTGGGATGAGATGCCACTGGTAAAGTGCTCGGATTGCAGAAAGGGCTCCGCAGGAGAGGCCGGTGTGGTTTGCATGGCAGCGTTGCCCATCCCGATGAGGTCTCCTGTGTTTGCTCCCAGTGCTACCAGACGGGGCTCATGTCCCGGTACGTTGAGTCCTTGAGAGCAGGAGACGCGGCTTTCTGGCGAGGACCTTTCGGAAACTTCTTCTATAAACCAAACCAGGTCAGTGCCAGCACACTGGATCCTCAGGAGACCCCCCCCTTCCTTCCTCCCTCTCCCCTCCACACCCCAGCTTAGCCTCCAGGACTGCAGCAGCTTCCAGTTTTGGGTTTCTGAGTCTCCCTGTACCATTCTTCCTGAGCCCAAACCCAAGCCCGAGAGCATCCTTGGGGCTGGACATGGGAGGCGATGGAATAGGCGCTAAGAAATAAAATTGCCTGCCCGTGCTCCGTGACTGCCCACCTCTTAGAAAACTCAGACTCACGTCCTTGGTATTTAAGACCCGATTCCATCTCACCCTCACGCATATCTTTCCAGATGCACATTCCAGTTACAAGACCACAGAAACCGCCCCCTGATTCCGTCTCATGGCTCACTGCCTGGGAGGCCACTGCTTCCCAGCCGGGAAGGCTCTTCTCCTTATCTTCCCGCTACGCTCAGAGGCTTCCCTCCCGTTCCCAGGAGGAATCAGTAATTTTGCATCAGTTGGTGCATATCTGGAAGGCAGTTTGGCAGTAGGAAGAGTCTTAAAAATCTCTGACCCAGTGATTCCACTTCTGGAAGTCTGTCTGTGGGAGGAATCCAAAGTGCTGACTTTTGCACATGTTCATTGCAGCTTTATTGATGATAACAAGAAATTGGAGATAGCTGGGTATTCAGCCACAGGGGAACATCTAAGTACACTGGGTTACAGGTACTTAAAAGCATTATCCTGGATTTTAAAATTATGTTTATAATTGATATTATATGTTTATGTTATAAGATCAAGTGACAAACACTAGGCACAAAACTGAATAGACACCAGACTGGGAAACTAAGTTAAAATGCACAGGGGAAAAAAATATGGAAAGAAAATGCAATTAAATGATAGCATTATTTCAGCTCTGGGTGATGAAATAAGGGGTGATTTTTATTTTCTTCATTAGACTTTCCAAACTCTCCATGATGAGCACCTATTACCTTTCTAATTAGGAAAACAAAATAAAACAAACAAGGAAGAGAATGGACCATTCCTCTCCATTCTTTTTAAGTTAAAAATAGCTTTTATTATTTGTTTTTCCTTATTATAAATGCAATACATGTTCATCACACACACACACACAAAAAAAAAATCAGCAGATATAGAGAGAGACAATAAGAAGAAAATAAAGACACCTGCAGGCCATCTAACCAGACATATCAGTCTGACTACCTTGGCCATGTATCCTTCTAGATCCTCTTCGGTGCATCGGTGTATGTACTACCTTTGTGAGTGTAGTGACATCACGCATGTAGGTGCCAGATTCTGATGTGAATCCTCACAACAGCTCCTAATACTGCTACCCTCATTTTACAGATAAGGGATGTGCATATGCATAGTATATTTTTATTGATTTCAGAGAGGAAGGAAGAGGGAAAGAGAGAGAGAGAAACATCAATGATGAGAGAGAATCATTGATTGGATGCCTCCTGTATGCCCCCACTGGGGATGGAGCCTGCAACCTGGGCATGTGCCCTGACCAGGAATCGAATCTTGACTTCTTGGTTCATAGGTGAACGCTCAACCACTGAGCCATACTGGCCAGGCAGTTAATACTCTTCTACAATATTCTCCTAGTGCTGACCATTGCATTTTAGTTGAGGATGTCCCTGTGTCTCCCAGACTTAAGAGCAGGCACTGAGGATCTTCCGTTTCTCCCAACCTTGAGGTGCGCCTGATGGACATGATCTTCACCACCTTTTCTGGGTGCAACCTCTCCATGCCTCGTGGCTGCTCCTCGGCATCCACAGAACGCGGATGGAAAGCCCCGGCACTTCCTGTCTAGGGAGGATGTAGGGCCCAGCAGTGAGGAAGAAGAGATGGGGTCCCATACATTGACACTGGCCCCTGAGAAGGCTGGGGTGCTCAGCCCTCTTCCCGGCCCTGTCTTGCTGCTCTGCAGTTGTCTTCATTGCAGATGGACATCAAGTCAGCCTGGAGGACTGACACATTAGCATGGATCTGTATGTTCCTCCACACACATCCCCATGTCTTCATCCGGGGCCAGGTCCAAAATGGGTCAGACAAGACCCCTGTACTCCAGAAGCTCCTGGTCTGTCGGGGAGACTGACACCCCCACAGATGACAACAGCACAGCATGGTCCATAGGGGGCTGTGGGGAAAGCAGGAAGGACCCCTCACCTGTCCCCGGCTCAGGGAAGGCTTCCCAGGGGAGCACCAGAGCAGCAGTGGGAGGAGGAGGACCAGGGTAGGCTAAGAGCCAGAAGACTGGCAGGGCAGGGATTCGGGGCTGGATGGCGTGGCCGCAGTAGGGGCTCAGAAAGGGGAAGGAGTCCGTGGAAAGGATCTTTGTAGTGTGGAGAGGCAGGCTCAGGTTTCCCTGAGACCTCTGCAGAGAGGAAGCAGCCGAGTGCAGGGCCCTCATGGCGGCCGTGGGCAAGGCTGAGCTGAAAGCAGGTTTTAGCTCAATGTGAGGTGGGAAGACCTCCCTGTCAAAGAGGTCAGTCCGTAATAGAGCAAGCTGACCCCCAAGGTAATGGGCTACCTGCCAGCAGAAGCAGGTAAGAGTCCTGTGGGGATGCTTTAGCAGGAAAACAAGCCACTGTAGGATGGGCTATAGTTTCCCTTTCAGCACCAGATTCCCTGATTTCTGTTAACACAGACCTTCCGGGCTGTAGACTAACAAGCCAGGCGGGATCCTAGAGGAGGCAGGGGGGTCACTCAGAGGGAGGAGCACTGGGAAGGGCAGGGCCCTCCGGTTCAGGCAAGCCCAACAACAGCCCCGAAGTGGGTGGGTGCGGTGAGACCCCCCAACCCTTCCTGTCTCTACCCCTCCTGTTCCCCAGTATGGTGAGCTCCTCATGCTGGCGTCGGGCACCGGCCTGGCCCCCATGGTGCCCCTCCTGCACAGCATCACGGACAATGCAGAGGATGAGACCTTCGTCACCCTGGTCGGCTGCTTCAAGACCTTCGAGGGCATCTACCTGAAAACCTTCCTGCAGGAGCAGGCCCGCTTCTGGAACGTCCGCACCTTCTTTGTTCTCAGCCAGGTGAGCCCTGGGCGGTGACTTCCTTTCCCGACTGAGGCTGCCCTCTGCACCTGTCCGAGGCTGCTGTGGCCTCTGCGCCCGCCCGGCTGCCGTGATCCGGCCCCCGGGGGAATCCCCACCGTGGCCTGGCAGGGAGTTCTTTATGCAGATGAGGAAACGTGCTCAGGAGGGTGGAGGTGCTGCCGGATGGGGCACAGCCAGGATTGGAGCCTGGGACACTCTGACTCCAAAGCTCCAGCTACCCCCCATCATGCTTTGCTGTCTGTCATCCGCCCTCTGGCATCAGCAGTTGTGTGATCTGGGGGTCTGGTCGTGGAGTGAGTGGCCAGACCACAGAACTCCTTGAGGCTGTGATCAACGCCTTGAGGCAGGGTCCACCTGTCTGGGTCACCACACTCCTCAGTGCTTAGCACAGGGCCAGGCACAGAGCAGGCACTGCCTCTGTCCGCGCCCACTGTGCTTCTTAGGGTCCCTGCCACATCACTTTGCCCCTGCCTGTGAGGAAAGCTGCTTTCCAACTCTCCTGGCTGCAAACACTCTAGCTGGAAGCGATTCTGCCTCCTGAGCCCCCTGCCTCTGGCTCCCCATCCCCTCATTCACTCAGGCCTTCCCAGCCCCTCCCCTGTGGGCCCTAATAGTTTGGGGGCCCATCATGGCCCTTATGTCAAGCCCAGCCCTTAGCTCTCTCTGTTCACCTGCCTTCCCCTGTCAGTAGCTTTATTTCCCTTTCCTGCAGCCCTGGGTTAGGGTGCCCTGCTGGCGCCTCCCTCCGTGCTCTGCTGCTCAGGGTCAGCCTCATTGCCCTGTACGTTGGACCACCCTTCTCATCAGTTTCCTCTTTGAGTCAGCTGTCGAGTGTCCCTAAAGACATCTGTGATCCTTGACGTCTGTGGCTGGGTGGGCGTGTCAGGAAACTGGGTTTCCCTTCCCAATACCAGAGGCCCGGGGGTCCCCAGGGGCTGGGGTCTGCTGGCCTGTCCGCGGGACAGAGTTGTCGAGAGGGTCGTGCTTGGTGAACGTGAGCAGCAGCAGCAGTGCCCAGGCAGGACAACGAAGCAGAAGGCCGATGCAGCCTGAGGGAGGGGCCGAGGGAAAGACTACTGCTGCCCGGCAGCCCCCTCCCCCTGCCCGAGGGCCTGGTCAGGGAGGGTGGCAGCTGGGGCAGGAAGCTGGCACCTGGCAGAATCGCCCCGCTTCCTTTTTCCAAACCACATGCCGGGTGCCTGATGAAAGAGGAGGATGGCCTGCTCTCTCCCATCCAGCCATCTGTTCATGGGAGACAGCCACAGGGAGGGCTGACAATGGCTTCCCCTCCTCGAGCTCTTCCTCTGCGCCTGGCCCTGTTCTAAGCATTTTATGTGTGTGAACCCATGTAAACCCCACCACAGTCTTAGGGGGGTTCTGTGCTGCCATCACGCCCATTGTACAGATGTGGAAACTGAGGCTCAGAGATTTAAGAACCTTGCCCAAGGTAACAGCCAGTTGGTGGAAAGCTGGATGTGAATCCTGGTGGCCCTACTCCAGAGGCCCTGCCCTTTCTGCTCATCAGTGTAAGACAGCACAAACTGGATGCTGCTGAGGGTGTTCAGGATGCTGCAGCAAGCAGGGGGGGTTTCACAGAGGAGGTGGCTCCCAAACCTGGGCTTGTGGGTAGAGTTCAAGTTCACCAGCAATAGAGGGCCTTCAGCCTTGAGCTGGGGCCTGGGATGGGTCAGGCGAGTGGGCTGGCCATCCGTGGCAGGGATGGTAGAGTGAGAGGCACCTCCTGTTCGTCCGCACTCCCTCCACACAGGATGCTCCCCTCCTGCCTGGACAGCTTGAATCTTGAAGCGTCTCCCTGCTCCAGACACCCCCCTGTTGATTTGTCCTTCATCCTGCAGCTGGGAGGGCAACTCTGACTCACCTCCGCCTGCTTCCAGCCCTTCCCTGCCTCCCACTGCCCTCAGCCCGCATGGCTGTGCCAGTCCTCTGCCGCCTTGTCTCCAGGCACGCCCTCCCTGCGTGCTGCGTTCCGGTGGCACTGGTCTGCTGAGCTGGCAGGTGTCTGCCCTTCTGGCTGCCGGGCCTGTGCTCACCACCGTTCCCTTTGCCAGGAGGGAGTGCTCCTCCCCACTTCTTCACCCAACACTGCTCAGCCCCTATCTTCTCATGCAGGAAGCGGAAGTGCTCCCTGAGCCCTAGGCTGCAGAGTGTTTCACCTGTCACTGCCTGAGCTCTCCTCCTTCACAGCACATTGTTTACCGTCCCCTCCCCACATGGGCAGTAACCAGACCCTGTGCATCTCAGGGTGTGCAACTGAGGAGGGCGGAGCCAGCCTAACTGGCCTGAGGGAATCGGGAAGGAGAGGGAGGCCAATGGTTCCTGCCCTGAAGGGCCCATAGGGTGTGTGAGAGCATGGAGGGAGCCAGGAAGTTCCAGGACCTCAGAGGCCGCCCTGTCAGCACCACATGGTTGTGCTCAGAGGGCCCCCAGGGTGGGCTCCCGGGCTCTGGCCTGCACCTGAGAGTAGAGGCTCCCTCACAGAGCCTCTGCCAGGTTTCTCATCACTCCACTCTCACCACACGCCTCAGAGAGGTCACTGTCACTCAGCCAGGCATGGCAGCAAAGTCAGATCCCAACCCGAACCTGAACCCGAACCCCTTTCCTTCCTGCCTCTGCTTAGCCAGGAACTAGTAGCTCAGAAGTCCGAGTGGTCCCATTCTGTTGGTTTTGTTTGTTTTGGGTACTGGTTACATGAGTTCCTCGTTCAAGTTCTTCACACTACATATACTTTATGATTCCTACCATTTTCTATCCGCATGTTACACTTAAGTAAAATGTTTACCTATCCCTCCACGTTGGCAGCAGCAGAGCTTTCCTTTGGTGGCCCTGAGGCTGAAAGCCACAGCCTAGGCCCAGAGCACAGAAGGAGCCGGCCCTGGTCCCTCGGCTCTGTGCAGCCCGGACCACCTCCAGCCTCTCCCGTGGGAGACACGGACCCCTCTCCTGGCCAAGGCGCTGCTGCTGGAAGCTCTGATCTGCATGGGCAGCACGAGGCCTGTTCAGAGCAGCTGCCCTGTCCCCAGACCTAGCACAGTGCGAGGCACAGAGTGACCACCCAGGAAATACTGGTAAACCAGCAAGTTAACTGACGCCTTAAAACAGGTGAACGCCAGTTATGCTCCCCAGGTGATGGTGTAGACCACATGTGTCAAACACAAGGCCCGCGGGCCAAATCCAGCCCGCCAGGCCTTGCAATGTGGCCCGCACCGCGCTGTCATCACTGCACTCCGCTGTCAGTTTATGACATTGTCAGTTTATGACTGTTCAGTAAACCATTCGGCCTGCGATTTAGGCTGGATTTTAGATTTTGGCCCCTTCTCGGATTGAGTTCGACACCCCTAGTGTAGACAGACAGCCCTGGAGAGAGGCTGGGAGACCCACAGTAATGGGGAGCAAACACTCCCCCTAGAGGGGCCCCCAAAGGCAGTGAGAAACAATGGGGCCTGAGTTCTGCCTCTGCTCCTAGCCCCCTGTGTGGCCGCCCCAATGTCCCTCCTCCCTGTGCCTCCCCTGGTGGTGGGCGTGCTGTGTCCGGCGTGAGCAAGGGCCTGACTTGTGGTAGGGCTAGGCGAAGGTTACCTTCCCAGCCCCTCTGCCTCAGTTTCCTCATTCGGCAAGGGTAGCTGTGTGTGAGCTCTAAGGACCCCCGGGAGTCACCCCCCACTGTCTGTCCCCATCCCAGGAGAGCTCCCCGGAGCAGCTGCCCTGGAGCTACCGGGAGAAGACCCGCTTCGGCCGCCTGGGCCAGGACCTGGTCGACGAGCTGGTTGGCTCCTGCCGGAGAAAGCCGTTTGCGCTGGTCTGCGGCTCGGCCGAGTTTACCAAGGACATGGCCGGGTGTCTGCTGCGTGCGGGCCTGGCCGAGGACTCCTACTTCCTCTTCTAGGCCTGGCCTCCCTGAAAACCCAGGCCAGGGGCCTGCCAGGGAGACCCAGGGAGGACCACGGGCCGGAATCTGAACACGCGACAGAAGACCACAGCTGCCTCGCCACGTGGTCTCCGCGGCTGCCTGTACCTCCGCGCACCTGTTTCTCACCTGCGGCCTCCCTCAGCTGGCATCCTGCAGTGTGGAGGGAGGAGGGTGGCAGGAGCCTGGGGAGGAGTAGCCAGCTGGGAGTCAGGAAGGAGTCCTGGAGGAGTCCTGGTCCAGGCGGAGCCGCAGGGGGAGGAGGGGCCAGAAGAGCTCCCCTGGTTCCGCAGGTGAGAGGGCTTGTGCGGGCTCCCATTGGACCGAGCCCTGTGCTTCCCCTGGGGACGGAATCCCTGGGAGGCCTCAGGGCTGGCTCAGTGACTGTCCCTTAACTGCAGGGAATGACCGCAGGGGCGGCTGAGAGCTCTTTGGAGGAGGACCTTGCCTTCTGTGCCTCCAGGGGCAGGGGCCTGACACAAGGACCGACTTGGGTTCTGTGACCTGACCCATTCCCGGAGCGAGGTGGGGCGTTGGGTTGCCTTTGTTTTGTATTGGCCCTGGGCCCTCCCTGCTGCGAAGGGCTTCGCTCAGTCTCCCTTCTCTAGAGCCCAGCCCAGAGTCCCTTTTCCAGCCAAAGAGCCACAGACACAAATGCCCCTGCTCCTGCAGGCAGCCAGCTCAGCCCTCCCTTCAGCTCTGGTGCCCTGGCGACGGTTGCCATGGAGATCTAAAGATAGAGCAGGAGTCAGGAGACCTGGGTCCTTCTCCCTGCTCTGCCCACTGAGTGGATGCTGATTCTGACCCACCCACCCCTCCCGTCCACCCCGCTCCCGCCCCCTCCATCCTGCGTGGGGCGTGCCCTCCCCGGGGAAGCGGGCGCCCCTGGGCGGCGCACTGCAGCTAATGAATTCTGCCTTTCGCAGCCAGGCTCCAGTGCCTGCACCAGCTCAAGCTGGCCGCAGGCAGTCCCAGAATCAGAACGTTAAGTCACGGAACCTCGGGATGAGAGAACCAGAGAATCATCTAGTTAGAATTTTACCGCCAGACCATCCCAGGCCTCCTCATGTCAGAGGTTAAAGTTCAGGACTCCGGAGAGCACCTGGTCTGCCAGACGCGGTGTGTCAGTGGGGAAACTGAGGGCCGATGAGGCTGAGTGACCAGACCAAGGAAAACCGTTCTCGGCGAGACCAGCAGCAGAAGCCAGGCCTCCGAGTGGCAGCCTGTGCTCGGTGGTTTTCAAACTAGGCTCCGCGGACACGAGGGTTCCTGCAGTGGCAGCAGTGACGGGATGGCCAGACGGGGTCTCCAGGCCCCCCTTCATCAGAGCGGTCTTATCTTTACCCCATTTGTGTTTTGGAGCTGGGATTAATTTTCACTTGTGAAAAAAGGGCTTCCTTGCACCGCCCCAAAAGTTGCAACAAATCTGTGTGTTGTGTCACGTTCAGTAACTAATCACAACAAGCAGTTGGGGGTGTTGCCAAGGGTTTCAGAGGCGCAATTCCACGGTCAGATCTGGGGGGGATCCTGACTGTGACCTTCCCGGAGAACCACATGTACGCGAGGGCAGTAAAGGCTCTGAGAGTCCGACGGTGAAGGGACTTCTTCACTGTGTTCCACCGTGTTTCGCTGTGGACCGTTGTCCGCGGGAGTCTGTGGGCTGGCGCTCCGGGGGATGTGCTTGGGAAAGCGGGCTGTCCAGCAGCTCTCTGAGCACCGTGTGTGTGTGTGTGTGTGTGTGTGTGTGTGTGTGTGGAGGCCTGCGCTGCGTCAGGCCAGCAGGAGCTGTGCTCTCCTTTGGCCTCGCCTGGGACGTGGACAAGACACGCTTCCTCTCTCGGGGCCTCGGGAACCTGGGTGTCGTCCCCACGCCCTCCTCTCCCTCAGCTCATCTCGCTGGCTCTCCTCGCAGGGACTCCTGGGGGTCCTGTTATGAGCCAGGCTCTGTTGTAGGCACCGAGGAAGCAACAGGGAAAGGCAGGTGAGTTCTAGGAAGCTCCTCCCGGGAGCTGACGGCCCGAAAGGAGAGCAGGTGCGAACCTGTGTGCCAGGGCCGCGTGCTCTGGGCAGGGACGTGGGGAGTAGACGGCGAGGGCCAGGGGCCTCCCTGCACTGAGTGGGGGTCCCTGCTTGAGGGGTGGGGAGTCTGGGGCAGTTCTTGTGTCCGTTTTGTCTCCTTTGGATACTTTCAGGTAGATATCACAAGGCTATTGCAGCCCCTCTCGTCCTATAATGTCACCCTCCCCTCCCCTCGCTGCACGCGGACCTGTGCCACCTGGGTACGGTGGGCCTCTCCCCAGGGGCCGTGGTAGGGCCCCAGCCATGCCTGGGTGCCAAGATGCCAATAGCGGATGTCTCCCGGAAACGAGGGCTTGTGGCCTTGCTGGGCCCCCCAGGACGCTACGTGAGCCAGGAAGAGGACTGGTTGGGAGACGTGGGGGTGCACCTCTGAGTCAGGGCGAGGTTCCCGTCAGGGGTGCACTGCTGCCACCTCTCCTGGTAATGCTGCCGCGTGGGAGGTGCGCTGTCTGGTGAGGGCAGCACAGGGACAGCGGCCTCGGCCCACCTTCACCGTGTGGTGCTGCCCTGCTGGAGCCACCTCATGGGTCTCCCGGCCTCCAGCCTCTCCCCACGCCCCTCTCACACTCAGCCAGACCATTCTTTTTCACTGCGGTGAGGACACTTAACGTGAGATCGGCCCTCGTAACAAGCGGACAGTGCGTTATTGCTGACTGTGGGCACGGACCTCAGAGCTCACTCAGACATCCGAGCCTGTCACTCATTCCTTTGCTTAAGATCCTCCGGTGGCTCCCTGCCACCCTCGGGATCCGGCCTCTTTGCTATTCCTTTTTACTGAGCCCTGGCCCCCTGGCCCCCAGCCCCTGTGTTTCAGCTTGTCCTGTTGCATCAGTCATTCCCTTCCCACTGGCCGCTTCCGCTTCCCGGGCCACCCTGCCGCCCCATCTCCTGCCGCCACGCGCCTCGGCCGCCGTGTTTTCTGAGGGCTCGGCTCTGGCACTTCCCCTCGAAGCCTTTCCTCCTCTGCACTCCAGGCCGGAGGAGTGGACAGGCTCATGTGTTCTGCGTGGCACCTCTCAGACGGTCCCGTTTGCATGCGAGCACACCGAGGGCCCCTCCCAGGCCTGCTTGGTGAGTCCCCCATGTGGGGGCTGCTCCCTACATCCTCCATGTCTACCACCTGAATCATAAACAGCCGATACTTACGGAGTACTTTACAGGTTGCAAAATGCGTTTACAGCTACACTGAAGAGTGTAATTGTTGCCAAAATGCATTTTAGTACCCCGTTTTACTGATGAGGAGACTAAGCTTATGAGACAGTAAGCCGTTCTCCAAGGTCATGTAGGGGTCCAGGCATTTCAGCATGCTGTCATTGTTGTAATGATCACATGTGACACACGAGCGCACAGGGAGATGTGTGTAAAGATTGTCATGGCCGCGCCGTTTGAAACAGCAAAGGATAAAAAGCACCTGTGTCTGTGCACCAGTAAGGGAATGCAGAAACGAGCTGAACTGTTCTACAGAGACCTGCGCCGGAATACCGCACAGCAGTAAGGTGAGGAGCCAGGCCTGCATGTGCCAGCACAGACTAAATCCTGAAGCGTAATAACAGGAAAAAGGAGGGGCACAGTGAGATCACCACATTCAAAAAGTTTAAAAACACAAAATGGCGCCAAATACTCAGGGAGGAGACCCACCAACTTTTTTTTTTTTTTAAATATATTTTATTGATTTTGTACAGAGAGGAAGGGAGAGAGATAGAGAGAAACATCGATGAGAGAGAGTCATCGATCAGCTGCCTCTTGCACACCCCCTACTGGGGATATGCCCGCAACCAAGGTACATGCCCTTGACTGGAATCGAACCCGGGACCCTTCAGTCCCCAAGCCGACGCTCTATCCATTGAGCCAAACCAGTCTCGGCAGGAGACCCACCAACTTAAAGAACAGTGGTGACCTCTGGGACAGGGAAAGGGGTGGGGTGACAGGGGGGTGAAGGGCTCTTACCTGTGTCACTGCATTATAAGAATAATTGACATGCATATGGCCAGATATGAGCCTCTGGTGAAGCTGGGTGATTCTGCTTTATTACGTTCTACCTTTTTTCTGTTTGAAATAGTTCCATAGTCAAAGATTTAAAAAATTAAGATTAAAATAAATAAATAAATAAAATAAAAAATAAAAAAATAAAAAAATTAAGGTTAAAAATACCTGCTCACAGTGCTTCCAAAACTAGAGGCTTAAAAATACTCATTTCGCCTGACCTGTGTTGCTCAGTGGTTGAGTGTCGACCTGTGAACCAGGAGGTCAAGATTTGATTCCCAGTGAGGGCACATACCCGGATTACGGGCTTGATACTCAGTGTAGGGTGCACAGGAGGCAGATCAATGATTTCATTATTGATATTTCTCTCTCTCCCTCTCTGAAATCAATCGATCTATATAAAAGCCTAATCGACCGTCACAACTGAATGGACCACCAAACAGGCTGGGTGGGGCGACCTGGCCAGCAGGGGGGTTAGTGAGGGGTGACCAAATAACTGAGCAGCAGGCTGCATGGGGTAACCAGGCCAGTAGGGGGGGCAGTGAGGGGCGACCAAACAGCAGGCTGCGTAGGGCAACCAGGCAGGTGGCGAGGGGGGGTTGAGGGGGGGCTGTTGGGCACAACTAGGTCGGTGCGGGTGGGCAGTTGGGGGCGATCAGGCCAGCAGGCAGAGGCAGTTAGGGGTGATAAGGCTGGCACGGGGGGAGGCAGTTATGGGTGATCGGGCAGGCAGACTGGTGAGCAGTTAGGAAACAGTCCAGGATTGTGAGAGACATCCTCCAACGGGTCCCGGGGTGGGAAGGGTGCAGGCTGGGCTGAGTGAACCCCCCCCCCCCCCCCCCCCAAGAATCATGTCAGCCTCCCTCGTCCTATGAGATTTGTGCACTGGGCCTCTAGTAAGAATATATTTAAAAACAAACAAAACTTCCATTCCCTCTCTCCCACCTCAGGATTTGCTGGTCCTTATATGCCTCCAAACTTTTCAATCTCTCGTTTGTGAGCACCTACTGTGTGCAGGCCTGGTCCACACACAGCAGCAAAGGTACAAACAATGCCCAGCACTCGCAGCTTCCATGCTGTTCCTTCTTTCTGCCTGTCCCCCTTCTTTTCCTCGGAAACTCAAACCAGAGTGACTTTCCAGACACCACAGGTAGGGTTCTTTTTTCCTTCTTTTTGTTTGTTGATTTATTTTCAATCCCCACCAAGAATATTTTTCCATTGATTTTTAGAGAGAGTGGAAGAGAGAGGGAAAGATAGAGAGAAATACTGATGTGAGAGATTGGTTGCCTCCTGCACACGCCCTGTGGGCCGGGGAGGAGCCTGCAACGAAGGGACATGCCCTTGACCAGAATAGAAACCGGGACCCTTCGGTCCACAGGTCGATGCTCTATCCACTGAGCTAAACTGCTAGGGCATTTTCCCTTCTTTTAACAAAATGTTCCTTTTTATGTGTGGCTAAACTAGGTTCCGAACTCTCACTGAGTCAAAGCGAGTGACTTGGCCTCTCTGAGCCTCGGTTGACTCCTCTCCACAGTGGGGGTGGCAGCACACTCCCAGGGTTGGCTGAGGGTGAAGGGAGCCCGTGCGATGCCCAGGCACAGCGCCTGGCACACAGTGGGCGTGAGAACTCAGTGCCCTGCTCAGCAGTGCCAGGCTCAGGGCCGGCCTCTGGCTTTTCCCTCTCCGGAACTCACCTCTCTGTTATTTTTCCCCACGCTTTGGAAGATTTTGATCCCAAATTGCATGTTTTAAGTCATTATTAATTTATCTCCCATTTTTTATTAATCAAAGACATAGATAGCTGCCCCTCCGAGCGCCTGATCTGCACAGCCAGCTGGGAGCCGTGCGAGGCTGACATGATTCCAGCCAGAGGCACAGGCGTCCGCCGTGTGTGGTCCGGCTTCCCGAGGAGGCCGGGGTGGATGCTCGCCCTCGTTCGCTTTTCTCTGACCACGAGGTGCTGCTGGCCCGTCCGGTGGCGCTGCTCTGACAGGTCCCCGACCGAGGGCCTTGGGGCTGAGTTTTGGGCCCCAGACCCCTCATCACGCAGAGCTCTCTCCGAACAGATGGCGTGTGTCAGCGCCATGCGGAAGAGAGGGGCTCACGCAGTGGGAGGTGGCCAAGATGACTGTGTGTGGCTCCCACCGGCTTGGCTGGCGCCGTCACATTGCCCGGCTCCTTGCTCCCGATGCGGGAAGAGCACAGGAGATTGTGGCAGGGGCGGGGGTTGGGGATTGGGGTGCAGGCGGTGGCAGGGTGGCAGCCTTGACCAGGTCCCAGATCTTGGCACTCCCTGAGCCAGGTGGGTGCACGCACTGGGCCTGAGGGCAGGCCCCATGGGCCAGCTTGGGGACAGGTGAGCCTGCATCAGCTCCTCAGCCCGGGGGCCGGGCTGGCACAGGGAAGCTGCGAGGCGGAGAGGAGGCGGGTGATGTTTGCAACAAGGACCACAGGACTTGGGCGTGAAGCCTGGCATGTTGAACATAGAACCCATAGTGGGAGCACACGACTTGGGACGTTGGGATGGGAAATGGATGCAGAGCGTGGGACACAGACAGTGACTTCACAGCTCGGTGCTGTGTGAGATGAACCCGGCCTCCAGGCGGCTGGGCCTGCGGCAGCGCCCCAGGGCTCCCCTCCCGCTCCTGCACCTCCGCCAGCCACCCACCAGCACCCACTCCTGGATGATGCTGACTGCTCTGCACCAAGTCCGGTTCTGCAGAAACGAGAGTGAGCTGGAGGAGAACACGTCACCGAATGCCGACGGGGGGTCGGGGTGGGGCAGTCTCTCATCCTCTGTGCCAGGCTGGGTGTGCCCCGTGCTGAGCACGGAAGTTTATGTGACTCAGGGAAGCAGTAAGCGTGGGGGTGGGAAGCCAACGAAGGGTGTGCTGATGGGCAGGTGACCAGGGCAGCCAGGGCTCACTGCTGGGGTCCTGGGAGTGCCCCTCAACCCTCCCGCCAAGGGGCATTTATCCGCCAGCGTCCATCCCTGGGGCAGGAGAGGGGTCTCGCTCCAGGGCACCAGCTTCCGTGCCAGCTTCCGTGCCGCCGGCCTCCCAGCAGCGGCTCGGTGCCTGGCAGCCGGCAAAGCCCACGGACAGAGCGGCAGGAAGCCAGCTGCGCGCAAGACCGTCCTGCGGGCCCTGCCGGAGCCCGGGGAGCCGGGGGACGGGGCACACGAACAGTGTCCGCTAAGAAGCGCACTCAGATCTCACAGTCCGCAGAGGGCAGCGGCTTCCCGTTTTGTAGGCATAGAAAGAAGAGCACGCTCCGGAGGAGGTGGAGGACGGTGTTCTTGCGTGAGGAAGGCCCCCCCGGGCGCGTCCACACCCCCTTCCCCCATCCGGAGCAGCGTCTGGGCAGTGAGTGCTGAAGCAGCGTGGACGAACGGCCTGGTGGAAGACACCAGCCGAGGATTAGCTACCGTGAAGACTGGAGGAGAGTGTGGACGTGAAGTGCCTGGTGCTGTGCTTGGCCCGCCCTGGGGTCTCCGTGTGTGTTAACTTTCTCCCTCTGACCCCTCTGAGCGCAGCAGCGGTCTTACCAGAAGCGAGCCTTGTGCCCAGCTCAGTGGCCACCTTCAGGGAGCTGCCCCTGCGCCTCCAGATAACGGCCCCCAGCCTCTCCAGCACGTCCCCGCCGGCTCCAGCCAGCCAGCGCGGAGGCCTGTCCGAGATTCCCCGTGTTCACAGCAAGGCTCGCCCGGCCTCCGTGTGGTTCCAGAGCAGAAGGCGCGCTCTCCGTCTGTCTCTGTGTCTGTCTGTCTGTCTCCTGTGTCCAGCCCCTCCTTGAAGAGCTGCCTGCAACTTCCTCAGCCCCTTCACTCCCCCACCCACGGCCATCTGGCGCCCAGAGATCACTTTTTTTTGGCAGCGTTTGGTGCTGCTGTCGACCCTCCTTTCTGAACCTGTTTCCTCAATATCGTAATCGCTCCTGCCTCCCCAGCTTATTCTGAGGACTGGATCACCCCCTCCCTCGGTGCTCAGCGATGTTTCAGAACCCCTCTGTGCAGGCTCCCGCTGGCTCTCGCGGACCTGACTGCAGAGGCGCGCGGATGCTGTTATAACAAACGGGGGAGAGCCGCACTCTGCCTGCCCCTCTCCGACACGCGGGAGGTGGGCTCTGTGTCTGTCCCGCCATCTCCGGGTCCCTGAGAATCGGTAGTGAGAAGGGGGTCAGATTGGCTCTCTGAAATCCCCTCTCCCTGTGCTGGTCCCAGGCCCTGGCCCCCCCTCCTCGGCCCTCTGGGCCCCTCCTCCGCAGTGAGCCCCTCTCACCATGAGCCCCTCCTGGCGTGCAGCCAGGAGGCCCCGGAGGCTGAGCACGGCCGTTTCTGTGTCTGGACTTTTTTATTTATTTATTTTTTAATATATTTTTTTATTGATTTTTTACAGAGAGGAAGGGAGAGAGATAGAGAGCCAGAAACGTCGATGAGAGAGAAACATCGACCAGCCGCCTCCTGCACATCCCCCACCAGGGATGTGCCCGCAGCCAACGTACATGCCCTTGACCGGAATCGAACCCGGGATCTTTCAGTCCGCAGACCGACGCTCTACTACTGAGCCAAACCGGTTTCAGCTCTGTCTGGACTTTTTGAAGCTCAGCTGCCCGGCTTCCGGATGGGGTAGGAGGTGCCGCTTTCCTGGCCAGAACTGCCAGGGGCCTGAGGGCACGTCAGAGGCGGGAGGGACCGGGGCTCTCAGTGAATAAGGCTGCAGGGGTCTCGGCCCCAGGTCTGCCATTCCAGGCATCTGCAACCCTCATCCCCGAGCTGAGGGCCTCCCTGTGGGAAGAGCCAGTGCCATGGTAAGAACGGGCTTTCGAGAGGTCAGATGTAAACAAGTTTCAGCTCTGCCGCTAAGCAGCTGTGGGCGAATAGTTCATCTCTCTGAACTTCAGTTTCCTCGCTTGTAAACGAGGAATACTTTATTATTTAATTAAAAAAAATTTTTTTTTTTTTTTATCGATTTCAGAGAGGAAGGGAGAGAGAGAAACAGCAATGATGAGGGAGAATCGTTGATTGGCTGCTTCCTGCATGCCCCCTATGGGGATCGAGCCCACCACCCAGGCATGTGCCGTTGACCAGAATCGAACCCGGGACCCTTCAGTCCACAGGTCGACGCTCTATCCACTGAGCCAAACCAGCTAGGGTTAGGGATACTTTTACTAGTATTCCACCTCTCAGCAGATATTTACTGAGCACCCAGGCTGGCCAGGGCTGAAATACCGCAATGATAAAATACAGATGTTTGCTCTTTGGCTGATCACGTGCTGGTGGGGAGACAGACAGTAACCAGCCAGGAGTCTCAGCCAGGGTAGTACTGTCCCCAGGGGGTATTTGGAAATGTGGGGGGACACTAACACCCCTCACAGAGCTGTGAGGGTTAGGTGGGACAATGTGCACAAGTAGCGAGCATTGGCCTGGTACTTAGTATGTGCTCAATAAATACCTGGTGATAAACGAGCCAGTAAAAGCAATTCTGTGAGCCCTGATTACCGAACAGGGACACGGAGCTGGTAATTCTTTCCTTGCAAAGTTGTGCTAAAGGGGAGGAGGGCGCTCCCTCCTTCTGGCCTCTGCCTCCAGGACCACACTCATGAGAAGCTCCCCAAATCCCCTGGGCTCTAGTTAATGGAGAGATGTGGCTCCTTGGGGCCCAACCAGAACCCCCAGGATGGCAGCCTCCCTGCTCCTGTCCTCTGCCTCCCCCCTTTCCACCACCTTCGTGGGAGAGGGAGGCGCCAGGCAGCCGGCAGCCGGGAGGGAAGGCCAGTGCACTAGGGCGGGAAGAGAGGTGGTGTTCTGGGGGTGGAATGAACATCTCAGAGGTGAGCGATGTCAGAGACAGCAATGGAAGGCTCCGTGGGTGCTGTCACGGCCCTGCCCGCATCCTGTGACATTCCCATTCCCAGGCAGGCAGGCAGCTGTGCCTGCCACCGCTGGACCCAACCCCATTCCCAGGCAGCTGGAAACGCCAGGGTGATGCCCGCAGCAGCCTCACCCAGGGACAGTGGCCGCTGGGGGCCAAACACTCCACTTCGCCGCCCCTCAGTGGAACAACGTGGGCGCAGCCTACACTGTCTCTGGAAGCCGGGCTTCTTTTCCCAGCCTTACAAAGGGCTCAGCGTTCTGGAGAAAGGGGCTGCGCATAGATGATTAAGAAGGAGTCCAGGGACAAAAGGTATTTTTGAAAGGCATTGGGGGGTCAGAGGAGCTTCAGCTAAAGGGAGCTGAAGACTCTTACCTTGACCAAGGACCTGTGCTTTTATTATAACACAATTTGTGGAAATATACACTTCAAAGAGTATGGTATCAAAGGGTATTGTCAGATTGGGGAACAGCCTACAGCTGTTCAGGAGTTTGGCCAACCTGAGGCAATAAAATGCCCCGAGCTGTCTGGCAGCTAACAATAATGCTATTCGGGTTTGGGGGAAGCGCCTAGCCCTTTCCAACAGGTAAATTACACGTGTGGCTCACCCTTGTGGAGCCCCCCAGGCTTCACCAACCTCTGGTAAAACTCTTGTCTTGTTTCATGCTGGAATTGGCTCTCGGCATCTGGAGGAGCCCATGGGGGCCGAATCGCGTTGGCCCACAACGAACGGCAAGCTGCCCATCAGCACCCTGAACGGGCTTCTCATCCTGAACCTTTCCACCTGCCAATCAAGCCCACAGGTAAGCAGATCCCTCAGGCCTGCCTGTTCCCCATGCTCTTTGCTGAGCACCTTCCAGGTGGCCTCCCACACTGGGCTCCCTGGGGACTGTAAGGTCCCAGCTGAGAGGTTTGCTAGCAGAAGCAAGACACGGAGTCCAGGCCATTGAAAAGGGGGGCGGTTTTAATCTGCGCTCCCGGGCGAAGCTCGCTGGTCCGAGGGTGGGCCAGGGCAGTCCGAGCCAAAAAGCGGCACAGGTACTTCTTTTATACAGCTGTTCAGGGAGGGGAGGGTGGGGGGCGTGAGAGGTGTGGAATCCCTGCCTTGGGCCAGGGGTCCAGGAAGGCCTAGGAAGGCGCCAGCTAGCCAGCTATCTTTGTCACCATCCACCTTGCAGATGCTTGCATCGGCTCTGGGCATCCCCCCTGCCTAACAGGGACCTCCTGATAAAGGACAGGCCAGGGGCAGCATGTGGTCCGGCAGGTGGGCATGTGAGTTCCTGTGAGGAATAGCGTCGTACTTGCTCCTCAGCACGAAGACTTCCCACACACGAGCTCACCGAAGGCTCCCAGCAGCCTGCAGCTGCTGCTGTCCAGTCGGGGCCGGGCCTCGGGGAGCTCAGGTGACTTCCCGGCTCCCACCGCCTGGCAGTGGGTGGGAGAGCCAGGGCTCGGCCCTGTCTGTCTCTCCGGAGCCCAGGCTGCTCACTGGGAGGCGGGAATGTGCCCCCTGTACCCCGGATGCCCCGTGCCTGGTGCGGGCTCTGAGCAGAGGCGCTTAGGAAATGCGTGTCGGGCCGAACGGAACCCCATGGGGCTCCTGTTGGGCGCCAAGCCGCGGAGGGCATTTCTGCAGCCGAGCTCCGAGCACAGGGTCTGGCTCATAGGGATGTTCCGGCAAGCTCTGTGGATCCATAAAGGGGTGTGAAAGAAAAAAAAGCCACAGGCTAACCTGACAAGCACAGGGAAGGCCTGTGTGGCAGTCTTGCAAACCCAGAGACCTAAGATAACCACAAAAGATGGTTTGAAAATTAAATATCTAACAGGTTATAGTAGGTAGTCATGTCCCAGATATTTTCCCAGACAAAGATCAACTTTGATCTTTTTACTGAGCCGGTTTGCCTTTTTTGCCTCTAAGATAACATATCTGTGAGATGTCTGGGTAACTTGTAACTTCCCTTTTTCCGGAGCCCCTGGGGCACAACCAAATGTGGTGAGGGCCAGGATAGATGCCTCAAATTCCTTCTTTATCATGTTCCTTGTTCCTGCACTCACCTGAGTACACGTCCATCATTTTACCTTTTATCCAATCCCAGGCGTTTCCCGCCTCCTTACCCCATCACCAATGAATTTCATGTAACCACCTATGTCCCTCCTTTGATTTCAGAGTATAAATAGAGAAATGTAATCCACCGTTCTTCGGAGCATTATCTCAATCCATTGAGGTTCTGCTTCCCGGCAATTGTCCACAGTAAGGCTCAAATAAACTCTTTAAAAAATTCTTTACAGGTTTCAATGGTTTTTTCGTTAACAGGGGTAACACTTCATATTCCTGGCCAGAATGTACACTGTGGTCCTGACCGCCTTAGGAGCCGCACGATATGATCATCCCCGTGTGTCCTTCCTGCTGCGTTCTTCCACGAAGACGCTGCCCTGTCAGCTGGCCACGCCGCCTCCTCCCCTCTCCCTCTGAGCTCACCTGAGCGTGTCCGAAGGGCGCTTGTCCCGTCGTCCCTCCACTTAGAGATGCCCTTCAGTTGCCCTGTGAAGGGGCGATAGGAAAAGCCTGGGCAAGCACCCGCCATGTGCTTAACACTTCATTTCCACCACCGGCCTATTGGCAGGGCTGAATGGTCCCCCTGGACAGAGGGGTAAGACTGAGGCCTAGAGGAGTGAGATGGTTTGTTCCAGGTCCCCCAGCCAGTCAGGGGCTGTTCTGGGATGGACAGGAGTCTGTCTAGCCCCAGACTCATGCCCCTTCTCCACCACCCAGCTCCCTTCCAGCCCCCGCCAGCTTCCCTTCCCCAGCAGATCTCAGAACGTGTAAACCGGGCGACACCAGATCCGTCACCTCAGGGTGGAGTGAAGGAAGCACCCGGGGATCAGGTTACTAATTCGAGGCGCCGATGAATTATTCACTCCGCCATTAACTTGAAGGCCCTTCCAGTCTCACCTCACTTTCCCCTGCTCCTGGCCCGCAGACGTGTAGGGGGTCCCAGGTGGGGAGATGCTGGCCGAGCTGGGGTCCTGTCTGCTGCTGGCAGTGGCTCTGCTGGGCCCCGGCCCCAGGGCCCACGCCATGAAAGGTAGGAGCTCCTGGCGACAGGCCCGGATGGGAGCAGGGGAGAGGAGTGTGCAGGCAGCAGCGGGGGTCCCGGGAGGTTTGGGGGGGGGGCAGGAAGCAGGGGGACCCTTTGGGATGTTGGCTGAGTTGGGGATGCATTCGCTTCTGAGATGGGGGAAGAGAGAACTTACTGAGCACCTGCTGTGGGCTGGATGCTTTCCATTTGTGGTTGCATTTAATCTTCACAACAGACTCCAAGGTGGGTGTCAGTCCCCCGTGTTACAGGTGAAAAAACCCGAGGGCGAGAGAGGTTACGTAGCCTGTCCGAGGCCGCATGGCCGCCACGGTGAAGGGAATGGCTCAGAGAACTGCTGCCTCCGGTTTGTGGCTGGAAGGGGTCTTCGTTCCGCCCCCGAGAGCCTGCTGTCCTCCCCCTGCCGACCCAGTGAAATCAAAGTTCCTTGTGGCCGTCAGCTCCCTGCAGTGTGGCTCCGGTTTCCACAGAATTTCCAGCCACCCCAGGGTCACAGCCCTCCGGAGAGGCCTCACCCTGGCGGCTCTCACCCGCGGCTCCTCTGCCTGGAGGGTCCCTTTTGTCTGTCCCACCTAGAGCATCTGGCTCATCCATCAGACGAAGGTCAAACACCACCTCCTCCAGGACCTTCCCAGGTCCCTTCATCCTCCTCAGAGGCTCCCTCCTTCGGGATCTCTGAGCCCTCTGCCCGCACCCCGGCCCCAGGCCACTTTGCCCTTAGCCCTTCCAGTGCTGTGTGGGTGTCTGGGGAGTGACAGCGATATCATTTCGAGGGGTGTGCATGCCGTTGGGGCTCAGCAAACCACAGCTGGAGCCTCATTGTCTGCAGGCTCACAGGGGTGGGGAGGGGTGGGATGGTGGGGGACTCAGGAAGGAAACATAACTTTCCAGTCACCTCGTGGGTGGCACAGATGGGCTGACACCAGGTGTCTCACTTCATGCCTGGGGAGTGGGAGGAGCTGGCTGACCCCATTCTCCAGGACCCAGGCTTTGGTGGCCTTGGGTGACCTTGAGGGTCAGGGTTTCTGGCTGAGTCCCTCCTGGTGGTACCAGGGCCTCCTGGGCCATAGAAGTCCTGTGTCAACTCTGCCCAGGCTTTTCCTGTCCTGTGGGACGGCTGGGAAGGACAAGGACAGCTACCAGACAGACTCCCTCTGTCCCAGCCATACAGGCAGGAAGCAGACGGCGTTCCCGCCCTGGCCTGACCCTGACCCCGCGGCCAGGCAGGGGGCAGGGCGTGTGACCGGTGTGCATACTGCAGCCCTGCATGGCTTCGTGCCGTCACTGCCTGAAGTGACCCGGCCAGGGAGGTGCCATTCTCCCCATTTTACAGACACACAACTGAGGCTCAGAAGCGATGGTGGGTCTGAGCCTTTGCTCATGCCGTTCCTTCTCTCCAAACCTTCCGAACAAACATATCTTCTCTTTTTTCCTAGTCAAACTCAAATACCACCTCCTCTGTGAATCTTGTCCCTCCTCTAAGAGTGCCGGCCCCAGCAAGGCTGGCCCCCAGCCCCTGGACCCCGGTGTGGCAGGAGCACAGTCACGCCGCCCCTCCCATTCCCCACCTCCCACTGTGAGCCCCCAGGGAGGGGCCCGTTGGGAATCAGCACAGTCCTGGGACAGGGCACATGCTCCATGAGGGTGTCTTCTTTTACAGGAACTTTTTATTAAAAAAAAAAAAAAAAAAAAAAAGTCTTGCCGAAACCGGTTTGGCTCAGTGGATAGAGCGTTGGCCTGCAGACTGAAAGGTCCCAGGTTTGATTCCGGTCAAGGGCATGTACCTTGGTTGTGGGCACATCCCCAGTAGGGGGTGTGCAAGAGGCAGCTGATTGATGATTCTCTCTCATCGATGTTTCTAACTCTCTATTCCTCTCTCTTCCTCTTTGTAAAAAATCAATTAAAATATATTAAACAAATAAGATATATATATAAAACTTATTGATTTGAGACAGAGAGAGAGAGAGGGGAAGGGAAAGGGAAAGAGAATCATTTTAAACTGATCGGCTGCTTCCTGCACATCCCCTCCCAAGGACCAAGCCTGCAACCCGGGCATGTGTCCTGACAGGGAATCGAACTGGTGACCTCTTGGTGCATGGGACCAACTGAGCCACACATACTGGCTGGGCTTAAGGGTGTTATTCACGGTGGTTTTGAATGCAAGTGACAAACCCAACCAACCTGAATGGAGTTGGAGCAAAAAGAGGAATGCATTGGCTCTTTCATGAGGGAGGCAGGAGTGTAACGTAGCTGGACTCAGGGATGCCTTCAGCTAGGAAATCTTGGCTTCAAGGTCATTTCCACTTTTCACATGATTCTTGCCACCTGCTGACAAGCTTCCTCAATGGGCCCTGCACATGGTCCCGCCCAGGCCCTCACTCCCAGCCCAGGGGCCAGGGAGGGCAGGGCTCTCCTCCAGGTGTTTTGCAGCAAGACTCTGGCCTGACCTAGACCACAGGCACCTTGCAGCCAGTCACCGCAGTGGTGGAGGGAGCCCCAGGATTGCCCGGCTGGCTCATGTGTCAACCCTATGGCAGGAGTGTCACCACAAGGAGGCAGGGGATCCAGTGTCTAAAAGAGGGGCGTGTTGTTGCAAGAGACGGAGAAATGGGCTTTGGGCAGACCAAAGCAATAGATGACAATGACAGCAAGTAACTTCCCTTTTTGGGCCTCAGTTTTCCCACCTGTAAAATGGAGTGAATAACACCTGCTTTGTCTATTTTATGGGGCCCTTGTGAGGATGCTATAAGATCATTCACTCATTCTTTCAGGAAATATGTATTGAGCACCTGCTTTATGCCAGGTGTTATTCTAGGTACTTGGGACACAGCAGAGAACAAAACACAAAAAAAGTCCTGCTCTCAGAGAGCTTACCTTTTTGTGGAGAGAGACTAGCAGTGAACAAACAAGTCAAATAGACAGTGTGCACCGGATGGTGGTAAGAGCTATGGAGAAAGATGTAGAGGAAAGGTAGAGAAAGAATATAGAGATGGGAGGGTTACATTGGTTGGGGAAAGTCTCACTGAGAAGGTGACCAAGAATGTGCTGGTTATTTATTTATTTATTTATTTATTTATTACCTTTAATTACAACAAATTTCAAACGTACACAATGCATCTCTATGACTCCAACAACCATCTTCAACAATTACCAACATTCTGCCTGTCTTATTTCTTTATCCTATCCCACCTCCATTGTGTGTGTGTGTGTGTGTGGGGGGGGGGTTTTCTGGACATATTTAAGGCCAATCTCAGATATATTATTTCACCATAAATATTTCAGACTATATCTTAACAGAGAAAGATGTATATACTGTACTGACCTCTCCCCCAGGATTGACTTTTTTTTAAAATTTTATTATTTAAAAAAAAATACTAGTATATTTTTATTAAGTTCAGAGAGGAAAGGAAAGGGAGAGATAGAAACATCAATGATGAGAGAGAATCATTGGTTGGCTGCCTCCTGCATGCCCCCCATTGGGGATCAAGCCTGCAACCTGGGCATGTTCCCTTGGTCAGAATCGAACCTGGGACCCTTCAGTCCACAGGCTGAACTCTATCCACTGAGCCAAATCGGCTAGGGCTGACTTTTTTTTTTTTAGATTCCACATGTAAGTGATATGCAATATTTGTCTTTGACTTATTTAATTTAGTAGAATGTCCTCAAGGTCCACCCATGTCACAAATGAAAGAATGGATGCTATGTACTGGATCCTTATGGCATAAATTCTTTTATTTTTATATATTTTTTTAATACTGATTTCAGAGAGGAAGAGAGAAGGAGAGAAAGATAGAAATATTAATGATGAGAGAGAATCATTTATCGGCTGCCTTCTGCACGCCCCACACTGGGCATGTGCCCTGACCAGGAATCAAACCGTGACCTCCTGGTTCATAGGTCAATGCTCAACCACTGAGCCACATGGGCCAGGCTAAAATGGCCTTCTTTTAATTCCAGTGCATGTGTATGTGTGTGTGTGTGTGTGTGTGTGTGTGTGTGTATTACATCTTCCTCATCCATTCATCTATTTATGGACACTTACGGTGTTTCCTTATCTTGGTTATCATAAATGCTGGAATGAACACAGGAGTGCAGATAACTCTTCAATATCCTATTTTTATTTCCTTTGGACATATACCCAGGGTGATTGGTGGGCCATAGGGTAGTTCTAATTTTAACTTTCCGAGGACCCTCCGCACTGCTTCCCTGATGGCAGCACCATTCACATTCCCAACCACGGGGCACGGGGTTCCCTTCTCTCCACATCCTCGCTGTCACTTGCTATCTCTTGCCTTTTTGATGATGTTCATTTTGACAGGTGTGCGGGGATGTCTCGCTGTGGTTTCGATTTGTATTTCCCTGAAGGTTTGTGATGTTGAGCATCTTTCCATGTCCCTGTTGGCCATTTGTCTGTCTTCTTTGGAAAATGTCTGTTCAGTTTCTTGGCCTATTTTTTAAATCAGACTACGTGTTTTGTTTGTTTGTTGCTATTGGGTTGTATGACTTCTTTGTATATTTTGGATATTCAACCCTTATCAGATGTATGATTTACAAATATTTTCACTGATTCCATAGGTTGCCTTTTCATCTTATTGCCTATAAAAGTAACTCTTTTTTTTATTATTATAAAAATTTTCAAATATATAGCAAAGTTGGAAGAATTTTACAGGGAATACCTATTTACCCATCCTCATTTACCTTTTCACTCAGGGATTAGAACAGACATCGAAGATGATTATTTCGTTAAGGTTTACAAAATTACATTTTCCAAGCACAGCCTTTCTTTCTGCAGTCAATTATAAATAACAGCGTCCCTTCATCGGCTGTCTGGTTATCCCAAAACACAGTCCACAACAGGAAAGGCAAAGTAGATGCTTAATTCTTTCTCTAAATATTAATTTTCAAAAAAAAGATGAGTTTATGCCCCAGCAACCTCTAAAGGAAATCAGTGAATTTCTTTTTTATTTCTTTAGCGTTGCATTATGAATGCATGAATGTTTACGTATTTACTGTGTTTCCATCCACCGCAATCATTATTCTCTTTTGATGCTCAAATTGTACCCTGTGCAGCCAGTGGAGCCCTGCAGGTAGGCATCTTTAGACACAATCCCAGCAGACTCCAGAAGCTTCTCTGCTTTCTGGTGTGACAAGATGTCCCGAGTGTATTGTGTGTATTTCCTGTCCTGGAGCCATGGTTCTCTAAGGAGCCCTGGTTCATTCTCTGGACATAATAACCGTAATCTATGGCAGAGGGTGCAAAATATGGCTGTAACATTGTTTCTTTTAGGCCTTTTTAGTGAACAGAACCTGAAAATGATTTTTTAGAAATAAAAAAAATTCTAAAAAGAAGTTTAAAAAAATCTTAAATTCATTGTTTTCAATTCAAATGAAGGATCATAGGGTTTTACTTAATTTTTATATTTGTGTCACTATCACACTGAAGCCTTCGTTGCTGTGGACATCAGCATACTTGCTCTATTTCAATATATAAAATGCAGTGTCAGTATTTACTATTATTCCGAATAGTTAGTCTGCTGAATAGACTTTATGATTTCTTTGTGGTTTTGTTCTTGGATCTATTCCACCAGGAATGTACAGTTGAAATAGTCTTTCAAAGTCATGTGGCAGTCATTTTTCTCCATGTGACTGTACCTTCAACTAGATATATAGTTAAATTTTTTGGTTTGGGATAGTTAAGGGTTACTTAAATATTTTTTTATAATTTAAAAATTATATCAATATTATTCATAATTATATAGTCAAAATGATAGAACAACTTGCATGTAAAGAGTTCCAGCAGTCATGCCTGTTTCCTCTTTCCCCTAACAGAGAAAAATTCATTTCCTTCCATTGTTTTCTTTTTAAAACTATAAGCAAATATGTACATAAAAGAAAATGCTTTTGCTCAGACCAGTGTGCTCAGCGGTTAGAGCGTGGGCCTGTGCACCAGATTGTCTCGGGGTCAATTCCTGGTCAAAGGCATGTATTTGGGTCGCAGGTCTAATCCCCACCCCAGGTCAGGGCCTGTATGTGAGACAACCAATCGATGTGTCTCTGTCACATCAATGTTCTCTCTCTCTCTCTCTCTCTCTCTCTCTCTCTCTCTCTCTCTCTCTCTTTCTCTCTCTCTCTGTCCCCCTTCCATTCTCTCTAAAACTCAATGGAAAAAATATCCTCACTCCTTGGGTGAGGATTTAAAAAAAGAATATGCTTTATAGCATTATAATAGGTTGTGCACATTTTCAAATAGGGTGAGGGTGAGGGATTATTATTTCTTTAAATTTTTAAATTCCCTCCTGCACTTGTCCAGGGCTTAACACATGGTCCTATTTTATCTAAAATTATTGGCTCACCCTAACACCGTCTCCTTTCCCTGCCTTTTCTCCATAGCACTTACTGGTATAACTATTTAATATACTCTGTATTTTGCTTATTATGTTTATTGTTTGTCTTCCCCACCAAATGTAAACTCCATGAAGGCAGGAGCTTCATCTGTTTTGTTCTTGCTATAACCCCAGCAACTAGAACAATGCCTAGCACTCAAATAACATTTGTTGAATAAATAAATAATGCTTTATACATACTTGAATAAGTAAACAAATGAACAACTACATGAATGAATGAATGAATGAATGAATGAATGAATGAATGAATTAACTTAGGACCATGCCCCCGTGCTCCTTCATCCCACCCCGATAACCCGACTTTGCCGCTGGGCCCACCACCGAGACCCCAGTGCTGACTGAGTCATCCTTCTTCCCTCTTGCCCCAGGTGTCAAATGTGGGGGAGTGCTCTCAGCACCTTCTGGAAACTTCTCCAGCCCCAACTTCCCCGGACTCTACCCCTACAACACGGAGTGCAGCTGGCTGATCGTGGTGGCCGAGGGCTCCTCCGTACTCCTCACCTTCCACGCCTTTGACCTGGAGTACCACGACACCTGCGGCTTCGACTTCCTGGAGATCTACAACGGGGCCGCGGGGGACCAGGGCAACCTGCTGGGGCGGTTCTGCGGCCAGGTGCCCCCGCCACCCTTCACCTCCTCCTGGCATATCCTGTCGGTCATCTTCCACTCGGACAAGCACGTGGCCAGCCGTGGCTTTTCCGCAGGCTACCAGAAAGGCAAGGGGGCCGAGGGAGTGAGGAGGGCGGGCCTGGGGTGGAGGCGGGGGAGGCTTGCAGGGGCTCGGCATCTGGGCGGGGAGGCTGCTCCGGAACCCTGATGACCCTGCTCTCGTGGCTCATGGGGCAGAGGCAGCCTCCGTTTGCGATCTCTGTAGTCGCGGTTCCCATCTTCCTGTTCCTGGGAGCCCCTGGGTCTCTCTGTGCTCAGGACGCGGCTCACGAGCTCATCCTGTTCTTATCCTTTTTTTTATTTTATTTTATTTTATAATATATATAAATAACCTCTTTTCTTTTTTTTCTTAAGCATATTTTATTGATTTTTTACAGAAAGGAAGAGAAAGGAATAGAGAGTTAGAAACATCGATGAGAGAGAATCATTGATCAGCTGCCTCTTGCAGAGAGAATCATCGAACAGCTGCCTCTTGCACACCCCCTACTGGGGATGTGTCCGCAACCAAGATACATGCCCTTGACCAGAATCGAACCTGGGACCCTTGAGTCTGCAGGCCTGACACTCTATCCACTGAGCCAAACCGGTTTCCACCATTCTTATCCTTCTTATCCCTGCCCTGGCATCCAGGCACAGGAGGGCGCCACGCTGTCACTGCTGTGGGCCCCTCTGATTCACATTCACGTGACCCATCCACCTCCCAAGTCCTCCGACGGAGGGGCACAAGGGTCTGTGTGGACCTGGTGTGCTCTCCCTCCCAAAGCCTTTCCGAACTCGCCTCTCCTACTAGCACCTGGGGTCCCAACCCCTCCCTCCTTCCACCAGGATGGCAGCTGCCCGCAGTCCCCGAGGGAAGCAGAGGCCTGGCTCTCCTGGCCGCTCTCCCTGACTCATCCGCCTGCCCGAGGCTCCTCTCACAAACTCACCCCCTGCCTCCTCCCAAGGCCAAAGCCAAGGCCTTCCTCCTGGGAGCTGGAGCGCTAGGCCGCCGAGGCTCCTGCACACAGGCTGCCAACGGCAGCGGGGGCGGGGCATGGGTGGGCCCAGCTCTCTCTGGCTTCAGAGGCAGAGAACTGTAGGTGCTAAAACACAAGAAATCACAGGCTGATTTAATAGCAGTTTTGGAACCTTAGACCCTTGGATTTTTAGGATGTTTAGATATCAAAGTCATAATACCATGGGCAGTGTGTTCCAGCCTTCTTTAAAGCAGCGGTCCCCTTTTATCAGATGGAATCTTCTGTTAATCCCTGATAGAGATAAAGGCGGCATTTTAGTGTGTGCATTTATTTTCTAAGCTCCTATTTTTAACATTTCCTTATTATAAGCCCATCGCTGAAGATGGAAGTCAATATGTGTGGCCTCCAGTGAGTTAAATTTTTACATGTAAGACGTAACGTGGACTCTGCCTTCCACAGCATTAAAATGTGGTTTGAATACAGCGTGAGGATGAGATTCGCACCAGATGCCTGGAGAGCGATGCTCCTGGCGGCCACTGGGGAGCCCCGAGCACAAGTGCCAAGTCTCCTAAGGTGTTTCCCTTGGAAGGGATCAGAGATTGTCAGACCTGTCCTCTCATTTCACAAACAACGCATCTGAGTCCAGAGAGAGACGTCCAAGGTCACACAGCTCAGAAGGGAAGTCCTTAGCGGCCCAGCACAGTGCTCGGTCCAACAGTCCCAAGAAATACACCCAAGTGTGCACTCCCTGCTAGTGGCCCCAGCTAGTTCCAGCATTCATCATCAACCACCTCCTGGTTGTACTGGTCACAATCCATCTTCTCAGGCTCTGCATGAATCCGAGCCCAGTGGATCCGGCTGGGCAGGTCTTATGATTGCTAATGCTCCCATGAGGCTCAGAGAGGCCGAGTGACCTGCCCAGGGTCACACAGCTAATAGGAGGCAGCTGTTGGGAGGACACCTGTCTCCAGACTTCAAGCCTCTCTCTACTTTGTCAGATCCTCTCTCTGAGCCTCCGTTTCCTCACCTGGTAGGGAGGTTTAATAGCATTTCTGAACTCAGGCACCTCAGCCTCTGCACCCACCTGGCCTGGCAGGAGGGGACAGTGAACATCACAAGGTCATGTGCACAGGCTCTGCCATCAGTCAGACCCCGTTGTCCATGTTACCAGACCGGTGACCTGCTGTCAGGGCCCCGCCCACGTCCCTCGGGCCTTGTCACTCTAACGACCCCTGCCAACCTCCTCGTCTCTTTGCTTGAGGGCTTTCTCTGAAGCCCCGCTGGTCACCTGTACCCCAGCACCCCGGCCTGGATCCCCGGGAGTGGGTGTATGAACGCCCCACTTCCCTAGTCTTAGGCGACATCACTCTGAGGTGAATGCTTTTCGGGGTTCCCCACGGGCTCTGCCGCTGGCTTGGCAACGCCTGTCAGTGGCCGCCTCCCCTTCCCTCCCCTTCCCTTCCCTTTGGTGTCCCTCACGCCATCACCCCCACCCAGGGACCCCGTGTCTCTCACACAAACTCCCTGAGCTCAAATCCTGCCCCAGAGCCCAGGTGAACCCAAACTCACATGGTAAGTTACTTAGCTTCCATCTTCTTCTTTTTTAAAATTTCTTTATTGATTAAGGTGTTACATATGTGTCCTTATTCCCCCATTACCCCCCCTCCCCATCCCCCTCACTCATGCCCTCGCCCCCTGCTGTCTGTGTCCATTGGTTAGGCTTCTGTGCGTGTGTACAAGTCCTTTGGTTGATCTTCCGTCTTCTTGATTGTAAGCTGGGAAGCTAACCCTAACCCCGCACCCCCCACAGCATAGGGTTATTTATAGTGACGTTTACAAAGGCGGTTTGAGCGCCAAGGCCCGGCCTGTGCCTGCCACTTGGCAAGTGCCCAGGGGGTGGTGACGGGGTGCCCAGGCCTGAGGGAGGGGCATGTTGGGGCGCTGGGTTCCCTTGGGAGGGGATCCACAGGGAAGGAGAAAGGTTGGTTCACCACGGGCTCGCTTACAGATGCGTGCGGCGGCGTCCTGACGGGCCTGTCGGGGGTCCTCACCAGCCCCGGGTACCCCGACCACTACCCCAACGACGCGGAGTGCCGCTGGGTGATCCGGGCCGCTGGCCCCGCCACCGTCAAGCTGGTGTTCGCGGACTTCCAGGTGGAGGGCAGCGCCGAGTGCGCCTACGACTACGTGGCGGTGCTGGGGGCGCCGGGGCCCGCCCGCGGGCACCGCTTCTGCGGCAGCGCCCGGCCCCCCGCCCTGGTGTCCCGGGGCTTCGAGCTGCAGGTGGTCTTCAAGTCCGACTTCAACATCGGAGGCCGGGGCTTCAAGGCCTACTTCTTCTCAGGTAGGAGGGCCTGGGGCGGCCCGGACCCCTGTGCGTGCCGGGCCCTGCGTCCCCGCGTGCGTGTGGGCAGAGGGGGCACCGGTCCCTGCCTCCGGGCTCTGTGCTTTCTGCCCTCTCGCCGCCTGGAAGGCTCTCGCACGGCCTTTCCTGCCCAGCCAGCGCCGAGGCGTGAACACGCCGCCTCCTCGGTGAAGCCTTCCTGGTTCCCCCCGAATCAACCCAAGGGTTAGCACTGCTCTCACACACCGCTGCTGGGTGTGGTTTGCCTGCCGATCTCCCCTGCCTGACCGGGAGCTCCTATGGGCTTGTCTTTGCACCTGTCACGTGGCAGGTATTCAATGAACTGTTGGTACGAGTGAACGAAGGAACCCTTGGGTGTGCGCCCTCCACAGGAGGAGTTGGAAAAGGAAGCAGACCGTGGCAGACAGCTCACTGTGACCTCTGCTGTGTAACAGGAAGGATCACGGAGGGCAGCCTGGAAGCAGAGAGAACTGGGCAGACGGGGAGAGAATTAGACAGTGCTCTGAAGGAGCCAGCCAGAGGCAGAAGGAAGGGAAGGGGGTTCCAAGCAGAGGGATCTGCCTGTGCACAGGTGTGGAGGACAGAGAGGGCTCGCTGTGCGTGCAGTACTAGCTGTGTGAGAGGCCGGAAGGTGGGGTGGGGGAGGGGCAGTGAGGAAAGGGGCCAGGTCCGGCCGTGAACCACAGGGTCACGTCCAAGTCCGGACTCCACTCTGAGGACGGGGATAGGGCCTGTGTTTGAATTCCTACCAGAGCCAGCACTCCTGAAGGGAAGCGTCAGTAGGAGTGAGAGTCCGGCTTTCAGCTGGCCTCAGGCTAGCACCGGCTTTGGGATGGATTGCCTGGTTTGCCATGGAGCCCACAATCCGCCCCGGTGCTGCTGGGACCACGATAGTGACTGTTGCTCCAACGGTGGCTGCCGAAAGCGACAGTCTCCATCCTTCCCACCATGGCTCCTTCCGCCCGCTCCTCCCAGGGGAATGCCAGGAGGTGTACACGGCTGTGCAGGGCAACTTCTCCAGCCCCCACTACCCCAGCGCCTACCCCAACAACGTCCGCTGCCACTGGACCATCCGCCTGCCTCCCGGCTACCGGGTCAAGCTGTTCTTCCTGGACCTGGAATTGGAGGGGCCCAACAGCCTCACCAAGACCTGCGACTTCGACCACCTGGCGGCCTTCGACGGGGCCAGCGAGGAGGCGCCGCTGCTGGGGCGCTGGTGCGGCCGCCACCTGCCCCCGCCCGTCACCTCCAGCCGCAGCCAGCTCCTGCTGCTGCTCCACGCCGACCGCAGCACCTCCCGCAGGGGCTTCTCCGTGGCCTACATTGGAGGTCAGCGGGGTGCAGGGGGTGGGGAGGACGGGCGGGAGGAGAAGGCGAGACTGGGGGTTTCAGGTCTTCGCAGCCTCCTTCCTCCATCCCACAAACTGGCTTCCCCATCCTCTTCCTGGGCCCCCCACCGCCAGAGCCTCCTCTGGGACCTCTGAGCCTGCACCAGCGTGGCCCGGGCTGATTGCCACTATTGCAGGGACCTACCCTTCTAGCTCCCAACTCTGCAGTCCCTCCTCCCTTCTCATCCCACTCTTCCCTCTCGATCTGGCCTCTCTTGATCTTGATCCTCTAGCCCAGTGGTCGGCAAAGTGTTTGGTCAACAGAGCCAAATATCAACAGTTCAGTGATTGAAATTCCTTTTGAGAGCCAAATTTTTTAAACTTAAACTATCTAGGTAGGTACATTGTCATTAACCTAATCAGGGTACTCCTAAGCTGGCCTTTGCTAAAAGCTCAAGGGGCCAAAGAGCCGCATGTGGCTCGCGAGCCGCAGTTTGCAGACCACTGCTCTAGCCAGAGGTAATATGAAATATGGTAATATTATTTATGGTAAACAACTGGTGTAACCACATAGAAGCCGACGAGCCTTGCTTGTGTCCGAAGTCCTGAGTGACCGTGGCTTGAACAGATGGCTTCTGTTTTCATCCCAGAACAAGTCTGGAGTCAGGCAGCTTCTGTGCTGGTTCAGGGACTCCCCCTGTCCCAGCTCCTCTGGAGCCTCTTGGCCTCAGTTCTGCAAAATGGCTGCCACAGCTCTGGGCCTCACATCCCTGTTCAAGGCTGGAAGGGGGTAGGAGAGGTGCCGGCCACCAATGTCCTTTTATCAGGAAAGCAAAACCATTCTCAGAAGCTGCCAGAGGATCTCTTCTTGGTCTCACTGGTTTGACCTTGGTCAGGTGGCCATGCCTGGCGGCAGAGGAGGCTGGGAATGTTGCCACTCAGTGTTCCCAGCCTCCAAAGTGCCCGTGAGATTTGCCAGCTGACGGCGTTCACCACCACGCCCCTCTTCTCAGCGGGCTCCCCTGGGCCATGGGTCCCGGGCCCACTCTGCCCTCCGCCTGGCCGGCGGGAGCTCTTGGCTGTGCGGGTGTGGACACGAAGGTGCAGAGAGGTCAGGACTTCACTGCGGCCGCGTGGGCCGAGAGCGGCACAGCCGAGACCAGAACTCACTCCCCTGCCTCCCTGTGTGGCTGGGCCGGGCCCCGGGGAGGGGCCCACAGCTGGGCTCAGACAGACCAGGGTCAACATCCAAATGCTGCCCCTCACTGACCATCCGCCTGCCTCGGGGCTCCTCTGTAAAAGGGGCTGACGGATGCCCCGGACGTCAGCCATTAGGATGAATGCGGTGACACAGGTCACAGAGCCTGGCTCGGAGGGCAGCCGTGCTGACGGTGGATTTCTTTCTCCTGTGCCTCAGGCCTGCTCTTCATGGGAAAGAGCGTCCTCTCTCCTCACCTCAGGTGCCAGGGGGGTTGGTGGGAGGAAACACAGAGCTGCAGCCGACAGTGGCGGAGAAGTGAGCTGGGCAGACCCACCCTCTCTGGGCCTCGGTCAGCTCCACCCTGAGCTGGGAGAAGGGAACTGTCCCGGGTTAGAGGGATCCCCTTCTCAGACTGTACTCTGGAGAGCCAGGTGCCACGGGCTTTGCCACCGCCTGCTGGCAAGTCACTCTCTCTCAGGGGGGACTTGGGGGGGAGGGTCTCAGCTTCCCCACCTGTAACATGAGGACATTGGCTGGAGGACCTTTGCAGTCCCTTTGGGCTCAGGCCTGGGTCGGCTCCTAGCTCTGTGAGATCTCGGAGAAGTCCCTTCTCCTTCGGGTGCCTCTGGAGACTAAGTGTGTGTGTGTGTGTGGGGGGGGGGGGGGCGGGCAGCGGTAATCCTGGCTCCTGTTCAGGGGCAGGAGCCCCCCTCTCCCCCCACCTCACCCCCACTCCCTCCCGGGTCTGGTGGGAGCCCGGGGTCAGATGGGGGCACTCGTGCTGGGCAAGGCGCCAGATGTGGCCCGGGCTGCCGGCGGCCTCCGGGCTGGAGGACGGCCCAGCATCAATCAGAGGTGACACACAGTTCAGCGCCACCGCGATCATCGCGGGAGACGGCGGCCCATAAATCCCGACGGCCCAGACACCAGAGGCTGAAATATGTCTGAGGCATTTCCGGAAGAGGCGCGGAGAGTTCCAGGCCTCCCCTGCCAGCTCCTTCCCTTCCGCCCACCAGTCACCCCCTTGCTTCCCCCTACACTCGCCCCTGCGGGCACTGCCCCATACACTCGCGCGCGCACATACACACACACACACACACTCACACACGCATGCACACGCGCGTGCACACACACACACACACACACACACACGAACGCGAGCGCACACTCACATTCACGCACACATGCACATGCTTGCACAGACCCAGCCCTTGAGCCGCACCGTCCTGGCTGGGAGGGGGCAGGGGGCCCTGGGGAGGGTGAAGACTCAGGGCCTCTGAATCCTGCAGGCTGGATGGTTAAGATCCCAGCTGAACCACAGCAAACACCTCTCCTCTCAGAGCCTCGCCTCCCAGAGCTGTAGGGAGGGGGGTTAGGCACAGTCACCTCCGGGGGTCGTCCTCATGCTGGAGAGTGAGGCTTCTTCACCACCATTCCCAGCCCCACACTCTGCTCCGTCATTATTCTTGGCCTGGTTTGCCCGCAGACCACGCAGACACTTAGTGTATTTTACATATTTATTGTCCCCTGGCAGGGCCACGGTGTACGCTCCTAGTGGGGAGGGATATTTAGCTGGGCTTTCCCCTCCATTTCTGTATCTATTGTGCTTAGATTAGTGCCTGCACATAGTAGGTCCTCAATCAATATTTGTTAACCGATGAATGAATTGCCGGACACATGGCAAAGCGATCAGCAAGCAGTAGCTCTTATTATGATGAAGAATATGCATTTGTTCACTCACTCACTCAATCATTCAGCATTCACTGCACTTGCCAAGCTCTGGGTGAGGCTCAGAGGACACCGAGATGCAGGCCTGGTGTCTGATGGGCAGCTTGTCTGATGGAGTTACACGGAGTGATGATGCATCTAGACCTTCCCCATAGGACTGCATAGAACTCCCCGCTGAGGGCTTTCCCTCACCGTTCTCCCGTTCACCCCCGGGGGTGGGAGCGTGGGGGGCGGGGGGGAGTCAGGCTGCCTGCCCCCAAGGCCTCCAGCTCCTTCCTCCTGTCCCCAGTCGTGCCCATGAACGTGAGCTGCTCCCGCATGGACTTCCAGATCCTGATCTCCACGCAGGCGCTGGCCCCTCTGGGGCGGACCCAGGTCTACCTGGGCAGCCGGCGCTGTGCGGCCCAGGAGGCGGACGGCACCTTCCGGATCCAGGCCCGCTTCGACACCTGCGGCACCGAGTCTCAGGTAGGGGCTGGAGAGGGGCGGGCGGTGCTCGGGCGGGCCCCGGTGCTCTGATGGCCATTCCTGAGGGTGCAGCCTCTCCTCCGGCTCCGGTGACTGAACAAGTCTGGGGACCAAACCAGCCCCTCTGGGCTTTACTGCAGCAAACGGGCTCTGAGGAGACACAACAAAGAGCTCAACTAAGGGAGACAGAGAAGGGGGGCTCACTGCACAGCCCGCACCAACCAAAAGCCCCCATTGGAGGCCCCTCCCACAGGCCACCCGGTCCTCGCCCCTCCTCAGGCAGAGTGGTGGGAGCCCTGCCGCCCCCCTGCCGCCCTTCCCCCAGCCCCGTGAGCCAGTCCTCCCCGGGCTCCACAAAACAAAAGGGCCCTTCAAGTTCCAGGACCCACCTCCCTCCAGAGGCAGTGAGGCTTGCAAATGAGTTTTTTCTGCCAGCCTTGTACTTTGGAAACCTTACACCCAGGCTTGGGCCTCTGAGTCGCGGAGCAGTGCCCCGGGCGCCCTGGGTGTCTGCATTCTCGGGGACAGGTCAGGCGGGGAGAGGGGGAGAGGGAACAGTGGCCTCTCTCAGGGCGGCCCCCAGCCGTGGCATCTGGGGACAGGCCAGAAATCACATGCTTTCCAGCAAACCGTACTCCCACCCCCAACATTAGCTGAATATAAGCCTCCGGCCCCTCTGCCCCTCCGGCCCACCCCTGCTCCCCCTGCCTCCCAGCAGCCACAGCTTTGATCTGAGAGAAGGAGGGGGCGGGAGGGGCGGTAGTGTTGGCGGCTAAGATAATCTGCCCAAACCCCAGTCTGTGACCTAAGTCCCCCAGGGCTTTCTTTGGGGCAGAACATGTCCCACAGAACCATGAGATGATGAAGACAAGGAATCATAAAACAAGGAATCCTGTAGTCTAGGGGGGGGGGGGGGGGGAGCTCACAGAGACTCTGAGTCATGGAACTGGCACCAGAACTTGGGTATCACAGAACCTTGGAGTCACAGAACCTCGGAGTGGATATCACGGAGACAGAAGCAGAGAAGCTGGGTCTCGCCGATGCTGAGTGTCAGGCTTTGAGGGCCTAGACGGAGAGAAGCAGGCTCCGCCCTGAGAGGCTCTCGGGTGCGTGGCTCTCGGGCCCGGAGCCACGGCAGCCTTTCTGGGCATTGCAGACAGCACAGCGGACTTGATTTCATCGCTGCAACGGCTCCCGTGGTCTCTCCTTCCTCAGCCTCTCACTCATCGCGGTATGATCTTTTTCCACCTCCCTGATGCAGATTCACTTCGACCCTTTGGCTGGTCCCTCCCCTCTCAGGTCTTTTTCTTGCTCCGCGTCCCGATTGTTATGAAAACCCAGGACAGCATCCTCTTCAGAGGGCGTGGTGGCTGCCAGGCCGAGGGCACAAGTGCCAGGGCTCCTGGGGGACCTGGACCCGGGGCCTCGGGGAAACCACTGTTGGGAGGGACCCTCAAGGTCACCTGGTCCACAACACTCCCTCCTCCGAAGCGTCCGGAGATGGGAGTCTCACACTGCTCGCTCCGCTTGAGGCAGCTTTGGTGTTTAGAAGCCTCGTCTCAGAGGTGCCGCCCCTGGGCAGGGGCAGTTGGGCAACCTGCAGAGGGTTCGGCTGCTGCAGATTTCGGGAGGGTGGGAGTGTCGCCCTGCTCACTGCAGCCCCACCCACCCCTGCTCCACTGCAGACCACATAGTCTACCCATCTAAATACTGCCCCTGGCTGAAGTCGGTTTGGCTCAGTGGTAGAGCGTCGGTCTGAGGACTGAAAGGTCCCAGGTTCGATTCCGGTCAAGGGCATGTACATTGGTTGTGGGCACATCCCCGGTAGGGGGTGTGCAAGAGGCAGCTGGTTGATGTTTCTCCCTCATCGACATTTCTAGCTCTTTATCTCTCTCCCTTCCTCTCTGTGAAAAAATCAATAAAAATATATTTAAAAAATAAATAAATAAATAAATACTGCCCCCGGCCCCGCTCAGTGGCTGAGCGTCGACCTATGAACCAGGAGGTTGAGGTTCCATTCCTGGTGGGGGAGGGGGTGCGTGCAGAGGGGGGCGTGCGGGAGGCTGCCGATCAATAATCCCCTCTCATCATAGTTGTTTCTCCTTCTCTCTCTCCCTCTCCCTTCTTCTCTGAAATCAATAAAAACATGTTTAAAAATAAATAAATAAACACTGCCCCCCAGTCCCCACCTGAACACTTCACCATCTCAGGGCAGCTAGACTCCTGCCTTCCTCACCTGTGGGGGTTGGGAGGGCAGCAGCAAGCCAAACCTCACACCTCACTCCTCAATGGCTCCTCCCGGCCTTAAGGTGGTGCCACTCTGGTCGCCAGGGACTCCACAGCAGGGACATAATTGCTGCAGACACACGTGGGAGAGATTCCAGGAGGAAGGTCACGTAACAGCAGGAACAGAGCTTCCCCCTGGGAGGCAGGCGCCTTGGCCTCCGGACCGAGCTCCTGGCGCTGCTGCCTTTACATTTACATCTGTAAATGGCCGAGGAAGGGAGAATAAACTGTGTGGTCCCATATTCTGAGGAAGGATCGGGCAGATCTGGGTGAGAATGCGTTCCCTGTCACTTGTGAGCTGTGTGGCTACAGACAAGGGGTTTGATCTCTGGGCCTCGGTGTCCTCATCTATAAAGTGGGGACATTAATGATACCAGCAAGACAGGCCCAGAGCAGCCAGGCCCGGAGCAGCAGCAGCCAGGCCCAGAGCAGGAGCAGCCAGGCCCAGAGCAGCAGCAGCCAGGCCCGGAGCAGCCAGGCCCAGAGCAGGAGCAGCCAGGCCCAGAGCAGGAGCAGCCAGGCCCAGAGCAGCAGCAGCCAGGCCTGGAGCAGCGTCCAGGCCCAGAGCAGCCAGGCCCGGAGCAGCCAGGCCTGGAGCAGTGGCAGCCAGGCCCGGAGCAGCCAGGCCCAGAGCAGCAGCAGCCAGGACTGAAGCATCCAGGCTTGGAGCAGCAGCAGCCAGGCCCAGAGCAGCAGCAGCCAGGACTGGAGCAGCAGCAGCCAGGCCCGGAGCAGCGTCCAGGCCCAGAGCAGCCCGGCCCGGAGTGTTGTAGGGTCGAACCCTGGGTTCAAAATGAAAGGAAAGAAGGAGCAATGCAGCTAATTTGGGTGCCAGAGTGGTAGGTCCATCATCACAATGGACTCAGAGAAGCTCCTGTGTCCCTTCACCCAAAGGGACTGAGAGTTGCCCAGACGACAGCAAAGTGGGAGAAGAAAACTGAGAGCTACGCAAGGGACTGAGGTGCCAGCATGGAGTCATCTGAAGAAATTAAAGACAGAAGTGGAAACTACTTCTTTAATCATGTTCCTGCTCATGCTAGCATCTGTTAGCTTCCAGTCTTCTGCAAAGTCTTGTGCAGCAAGTCCAAGGACTCTGAGCAAATCTACACCAGCAACAAAAGAGACTCATTTAGTAGCTAAAAATATGAATATGTCCATAATTCTGATTTTTCATTTTGTTGTTTTGCATTGGCACTGTTGCTATTATTTAGTAGCCAGAGTTTTGCTCTTGACATTCCAGTTTTGAAAATAACATGTATGTAATTTAGTTTATAAAAAAAATAATAATAAAAAGGAAAAAAAAAATGATACCGCAAGAGAGGATTGCGAGAATTCAATGAGAGAATGTCCTCAGGTTACAAAGCCTGGAGCATGGCAGGTGTCCCCGTGGTTATGTCACTATCTGTCATAGACCCGCCTCTGTGAAGCCAGAGCACATACCGGCTGACACTGTCCTTCCAGACACCTCACAGTGAACTTCTACAGGAGAGGACACGGAGGCTCATGAGGGAAGCGAGTTGGTGACCAAGCTGGGACTAGGGCCTGGGCTCCTGGGTTCTGCCCCCTTGGTACCGAGTCCCCACATATCTAGGGGCACAGGGTCAGTTCTGGGCCCCTTCAGTGTGAGTGACCCCTTGTGACCCCACAGAGGAGGAACAACACTTCGGTGATCGTCAGCACGCTGTACATCGACTTCTCGGCCGGCGGGCAGGAGGACGTGCACCAGTATGAGGTCCTCTGTGAGCCCCGGCGCAAGGAGGCCTCTGTCCGCCTGCTGTCCGGCTCCGACTGGCTGGGGCCCTACGCCGCCACGGCCGAGCACCTGCAGGAAGCGCCCCCCGCGGACGAGGCGGAGGCACTGCCGGGCCCTGCGGCCCTGGTGGCCCAGGACACCAGTGACATTGTCTTCCTGGGCCTGTGCATCCTGGCTGGAGTCCTCATGGTCATGGCCATCGTGGTGCTGATGCTGCTGTGAGCAGGCAAGGTAGGGGCCTGGCACCCGGCCTCCCAGGGGCAGCCTGGGAACCATAAGACAGGGGCGGGACTGGGCCTCATGACTTGTTGGTGACTGTGCGCAAGTTACAGCCCCTCTCTGAGCCCGAGTTTCCTAAGGACCACCCCTCTGCCATGCTTATCTCACAGGGCTAGCAGGAGGCGCAAAGAAGAGCGTGAATGGCAAAGAGCTTTGTAAACTATAGCATGGCACGCATGTGTATGCAACTGCCGTTGTCAATTTAAAAAATATAGGCCTGTGTGTGACTGTCGCTAGAGACACGGTGGATAATGCTGACTGGTCCTGTAACTTGTAAGAGTATTTCACCATCTAGGGGTACATATAAGGGCATCTCTTATTTTTCCAACTAATCACACATCCCAACCCTTCATTAGCAGGAAGTTCAGCACCCGTGCAGGAGTCTCCACTCTCCCGAACTGACCCAAGAACCCTGAGGACTTCGTCTAACGCAGCCCAGTCCTGCCTCCAACTCCACAACACAGAGCGGGAGCAGAAGCCCCAGCTAGCACTCTCGTTTCCCGCCCTGCCACATGCATGGTGTTCCTGCTGAAGACTGACTGTGTGCCACATGGTGTTCCTGCTGAAGACTGACTGTGTGCATCCTGGCGGGTGCCCGCCCACCAAGGTCGTGATGCTCTGCTGGGTCAGACCCACACTGTGCTCCGTAGTGAGGCTGGAGGCCAGGGACTGGTGTGGTGCTGACGTTTTTCCTAATATAGCTTGTGATCCTTGACTGAAACACTGATTGAAGTCTCGTGTGTCTCTGTCCTCCTCACCCCTGATGCTGAGCTTTGGTCACAAACCACCCTTCCCCTGCAGATGAGTCTTCGTGGAGCCCTCTGGGCCTTCTCCTGCCATTGGACTTCACTCAGAGCTACTCCAGTGTACTCAGAGCTGCTCCAGTCCCCTCACAGTTTTCTAAGTTTTACCACGGGAGCAAGGGGCTGGGTCCCGGTGAGAAGACCTGAGGAACTGACACATACCTTCTCAGAGCTCCTCATACCAAGAAGTGCAGTAGTCTCTTAATGAAAAAGAAATTAAAATGTGCATTTATAAGACAACACTTTCCCTTGTTCACCTTTATATTTGCATAATAAGCCATTCCATTACGTCCGTCCACAATAACAGAAATCTGCACGTTTGACCATGCTGACCGGATCCCAGTTTAAAAAACTGCAGTCCAATTGCAATTCCTTCAACAGCCCAGCAAGCATCCACTGGTTTCCAGTTTTGCGACAGGCTCCAGGCACACAACAGTCAACACATCAAGGAAGCCGCTGCTCCAAGGTGCTTATGGTTGGGTAGAAAAATCGGGATGGGGATGGCAGGTGCCTGGATAACTTGCAGAGTCAAGAACTAGAGAGCTGTAACCGGTTTGGCTCAGTGGATAGAACTGTCGGCCTGCGGACTGGGGGGTTGAGGGTTCGATTCCGGTCAGGGTGCCTTGGTTGCAGGCAAATCCCCAGTGGGGGTTGTGTAGCAGGCAGCTGGTCAATGTTTCTCTCTCATTGATGTTTCTGGCTCTCTATCCCCCTCCTTTCCTCTATGTAAAAAATCAATAAAATATAGTAAAAAACAAACAAACAAAAAAAAAAAACACAAAACTAGAGAGAAGAGATCCATTAATGGAAGAAATGAAGGGAAAGAGTTGCCTAAACATTAGGAGAACTGAGTTCAAGTTCAAGCTTTTTTTTATCAATTGTGTGAGCCTGGGCAAGTCACTCTGATTCTATGAGCCTTGATATCTCCACTCACAAAATACAGAGAAGACAGCCTGCTGTGAGGATGCAGCAAGGGGCTGCACTGGGGAGGTCTGTCGGGGGCACATGGGGTCATGAATGGGCCGGCGGGAGAGAGCCTTGATTACCACCAGAACAGAGCCCCTCCCTCAGGCCCTCCCACCCACCTTCTCATTCTCAGCCCCCTTCAGCCGCAGAGCCACGCTGCAGTCACCAGCCTGCATTTGTGAACACTTCCCAAACCACCTGGGTCTCAGTTTTCCTGTCTGGGAAGGACTGGGCACACGCCAGATGCTCTCTGTGGGTGACCCCCAGGTTCTGCCTTCCAGAACCCATGGGGTACAGCTGGCGAGACCTGAGACTGGGGGGTCCGACTGGCCTTGTCCCTGTCATGCGGGGGAAGCAATAGCTCAGCCTGTGCAGAGCCTCGGTGTGGGAGCTGAGTGTGTGGCTGTGTGGGGGGACATGCACACGGGGGAAAGTTGGGGGCCCCCCTGTACTCTCAGCCACCAGTCTTAAAGGGCCACTGCACGGAGGCCAGACCACCTAAGGTAAACCCAGACCACCAGGGCTCCACTGCTTGCTAGCTATGTCACTGTGGGCAAGGTAGCTCACCTCTGCAATAACAACGCCTCCTCGTCAGTTCCCTGGGGGGCTTAAGCGAGATCATGCACAGCGGTGCCCAGGACGGATGCAACAAACTTTACCTCTGACCACGCAAAAGCCTAGCCTGGAATCCCCAAGTTCTTGGTCCAGCTTCCCCGCTGACTTGCTGTGTGACCTGGGGAGAGCCCGTTCCCTTCTCTGGCCTCATTTCCCCTGTTTTTAAAAGGCGAGAAGCATCATTATCGCCCCCAGCACTGTCACTGCCACAGCTCCCACCTCCTAAGCCCCCGCTGTGTGGCCGGTGTTTAAGATGTGCCTGCCATCTCACGCGCTTAACCTAACTGTGAGGCCCACATACATACACTGCCCCCCTTTTACAGATTAGGAAACTGGGGTTTGGGGAGGGAAAGGGCTGCGCCCCAGATAACACGGCTATGAAAAGCTGAAGCTGGTCTGAAAGGAGCCAGCTCTTCCCCGAGCGGGGGCGCTATGCAGAGAGCCGGGGTCCTCTTGGGACCCCAGGCCAAGGCTCTCAAACATCACGGCCGTGTCTGGTCGGGAAAGCGCTGGGATGGCTGGGAGGGAGAGGGTGGGTTTATCCGCCATTCCCTGCCCTCCAGGCAGCCGGCGTGCTGATTATCCTGTGTGAGCCGCAGGAAATAACAGTCTTTGTGACAGCACAGTGCCCATTAGAAATGAGAGGTCTGAGATGATACCCATTAGCCTGCACGCCCGGCCCTGGTGGAGTGTCTGGTGAGCATGGCTCAGCTTTCCTGCTCACCTGCCAATTTCCCCTTTTCAGAGAAGGGTGAGGGAGGCCTGTGTAAAGAGCCAGGTTGGACCCCAGCTCCCTCCTCATCGTCTCTGTGGCCTTGGGACATGCCTCCCCCCAGCGGGGAGCTCGGGTCCCCCTTCCAGCCTGTCTCTGAGGGCCAATGCTGCGGATGAGGAAGTCCTTGGTAAATGGAGGTGCCGGCCCTGGGAAAACACCTTCACGGCTGCTGGTCAGACAGACCTGGCTCGTCTCCAGCTCTTTCCCTGACTCTGTGTGACTGTGGGCAGGTCGCTCAACCTCTCTGAGCCTCAGTTTCTCTATGTGTGGAATGGGGACAGAAAGACTCTCCTCCTCCGGTCATTGTGAGAACATGCGGAGAGCACCCCACACGGGACCTTCAGGAAGTGGTTGGCTGGCTGGCTGGGCCTGAGGAGTCCTCCAATCCCAGAGCTGGAAGGGGCCTGACAAGAAAGCAAGTCCCCACCCAGGGCCTCTGAGTCCCCCCACACTCAGCCTGCCCAGCCCCTGCTCTCCTGCTGCTCTCCAGCAGCCGGAGGCTGTTCCCCCCCAGCCTGTCTGCTGGTCCCTCTCGGAGGGACCAGTGTCCGACCGGGCTCCTTCACATCCTTCTCGGCCACAGGCCCTGACCGCGCAGCGCCACACCACACCTGTCCTTTGCTCCCCGTGGGCTTATTTATTTCTGTCCTGGCACCTGTCACCATCGGAAATGGTGGGCGGCTGTGTTCGCTTTTGCCCCTTCACGCCTGCTCCCCTCCGTGAGGGCAGTGTCCCCTCCTCTCCCCGCCCCCACCAGAGCCTGCACACAAGCCTTCCATGCGTGTGGATGAATGAGTGAGCAAGCCCGTGGATGAACTTGGTGCAGTTCCATTCATTCAGCCCTACGTGTGTGGCCTTAGGGCAGGGGTCTTCAAACTACGGCCCGCGGGCCACATGCGGCCCGCAGAGGAGTCTGATCCGGCCCGCCAGGTTTTTTGGGCAGTGAGCGCAGCCGAGGTGTTACAGTAGGAATTAGTAGTTCATATAGTCCGGCCCTCCAGCTCTCTGAGGGACCCTGATCTGGCCCCCACTTTAAAAAGTTTGAGGACCCCTGCCTTAGGGACTTTGGTGCACTTGGAGTCCAGGACATTTCCCAGTGTCTTCTTTGAATGAGGGAAGCCCTGTGTCCTGGCTCCAGAACAAAGATGCCCGCTGGTCCAAGAAGTTCAAGTGGCTACTCTTTTCCGTCAGTGAGTCTCCCAGGGCAGCCCCCATTTGGAAAGGCCCTCGATCTGTCCGCACCATGCCCTGTTGGGAGTAAACCAGCCGACAGTGAGCCGAACCTGGGCCAAATGGGGGGAGTGGCCGGGATTTGTCAATCCACCAGATGTCTCCTCTGGGAGGAGGCCCTTCCCAGCACCCTGCATGAGCCAGGCCCCAGGAGGGATGGGCGCAGCGGGTGTCGGGAGTTGGGTTTGAGAGGGGGCTCCTGTTGGCTCTGCCACTCGCTTTCCACAGCCTCTCCACTCGGTTTCCTCATTTGCAAACTGGAAATCAAAGTTGGAACGTTTATTGCAGTTTGCTCAGTGCCAGACATTTCTCTAGATGTTTTTGCATTTGATTTCTCCTTTAATTTTTCTAAACAGCTATTATTATTCCTTCTGAGAAACAGCAGGGGTGGGATTCAGTAGGGTTGTCTGAAGAGCCCAGGCCTTAGAGTACATCCAGAGAGAGGAGTCGATGAGAGAACAGAGAACAACTGTCAGTCACATGTGTAGCTGTAACAAGATGCCTGTTAGGTTAACTATCGGACTCTTCAAGCCTGGCGTCGTTCTCAGAATCTGCGCACTTCCCATAGGTTAGTTCCCATAATCCCTGTGGTGCTGTTGTGAGGTGGGTTCTGTTGTGAGTCCCATTTCACAGATGAGGCACCAAGAAGGTGGGTAACTTACTGGAATTCACAGCTAATACCCTGTTTCCCCGAAAATAAGACAGTGTCTTATATTAATTTTTTCTCCCAAAGTTGCGCTAGGTCTTATTTTCAGGGGATGTCTTATCTTTCCATGAGCTAGGTCTTATTTTCGGAGGATGTCTTATTTTCAGGGAAACACGGTAGCTTTTGGAAACTGTACCATGCACTTCATCTGCATCAGCTTGTGTAGGCCCCACAACAGGGCAGCCAAGCAGAGGTTGTGTGTCTCACCCACAGTCACGCTGTTCGTTAGAGGCGTAGCCAGGTCTCAAACCGGGTGGTCTGATTCAGAGTCCCTGCTCTACCCAGCAGCTCTGACACGTCCTGGCACAGTGTCTAGTGCAGAACACGAACTTGGTAAGCACTGACCACTCCCAGTGTGAGGCTGCCAGGTGGGTTCTGGCTCCTGAGGTCCCCAGGGGCCCCACAAACCGCTGCTGCATTGCTGTTGCCTTGTCAGGGCTTATGGCTGCTCCCAGGGAGCCTTCTGGGAACCCATGGTCTCCCTGGCCTGTTCTGCCCACACGGACACTGGCACACACAGTACAGGAGTCAGGTCCGGCTGCGCTGGGCACTGAGCCTCAGGCCGCTCAGGGCCACTCCCTGCTGCCCTCTACAGCCAAAGACGCCCCCGTCTGGCTTCCCTCCTGGAAGATCGGGGACTCACTGCCCTCTGCTAGCTTCCTTCCAGCCCGCCCAGGGTCCAGGAGCAGCGGGGGCCTCCGGGAAGGCTGCTGGGCTGGCTACCTCAGCGCCCTGAGCCCACCTAGGCCAGGCTGCAGCTTGGGGGCCGCACTGCACAGAGCCCTGCGTGCCGTCTCCCGTGGAATCCCGGGCAGCGATGGGGGATGGGAGCAGTAGCTCCCGGCATGCCGGCGCTTCACCCACTCCCGTCCTCACAACCACCCCACTTCACAGACGAGAAAGCTGAGGCTCAGCCAGGCTGAGGGGCCTACCACACACCACCCAACTGGTAACTGGTGGAGCGGCGACTTGAGCCCAGCTCCTGGGGGCTCTTTTCATGAAACCAAAGCCACATAGATTCTCCCGAGGGTGCCCTGCTCTTGGAGGGTATTTGTTCGTGGCTGGAGTGCCTGGCCCCGGACCGATGGTGATGGGAGACAGTGACAATGTGAGTGGTGTGGGTCGTCCTCCCATAAACCAGCGTGACACGAAGCGGGTGAGAACGATGGTCAGAGGAGCACCAACGCTGCCTGGAAGCAGGGGGTCCCTGGAGGTGGCGATGCGGGGCGGGTCCTGGGGGGTGAGCAGACATTGAACAGGCCATTAGAGGGGAAAGAGGGAGGGCATTTCAGGCAGGGCACCGTTGGAGATTAGGGGTTTGGGAAGCTCGGAGGAACCTCAAGTTCACCACAGAGTGGGGCGAGAGAGTGGAGGTGCCAGGGCCAGAAAGGCAGGTGGGGACAGGGCCTGGCTGTCCGGAGACTTCCCAGATAGTGGCCATGTCAGCTCTTGGTCCCCATTTGGTGTCCCCAGGCATCCTCTGCTGTATAAGGGGCTCCCCAAATCACAAACCCTGTGCACTGGCTTTTCAGCTGAAGCCCCAGAGAAGGTGATGGGTCGAAGGCCACCCAGAAGAGCCAGAATCACACTCACGTCCCCTGACTCCAAGGGACACTCTCCCTGCCGCACAATCTCATTGCCCTATCTCCTTCCTGGGGGGCAGTCCAGGTCCCCCACCCTGGGAATTCCCCTGGCGACCGTGCTGCCTGGGTCCGCTCACATCTCCAGGCCAGGGAGTTTTCCGTCTTTGACATCAAACACAAGCAAACTCCAGGCAGAAGCTGCCCCACGCCGGAGCTCCAGGTACATGCGGCCCGGGCCCACGGTGCACACGCCTTGGGCTCCTTGCCAGGAGCGGTCAGGAAGCTGTTCGAATGAGAACTCCCCTGGGCAGGCGCCCAGCTGGTTACAGTTTGCAAAGGGCTTTCCCCAAACACCTGCCCTTCGATCCTCACACCCGTCCTGAGAAGCAGGTGTCACCCACTTTACAGAGGAGGAAACGGAGGCCTGAGAGGAGAAGCGATGATTGAGGGCCACACAGCGAGGGATGAAAAGAAACAAGCAGCCCAGGAGGCTGCACGTGTTGACCACGCATCCATTAGAGGGCTCGTCTCTGATGAGTGAGGGGGATACAGCCACGAGCCACTGGGCCTCAGGCGGACAGAAGGGGTGCCCCTGAGGCTGAGTCTCTCAGAGATGCCAATCAGCCTCCAGGCAGAATGGAGGGGGCTGGGGAGAAGGGCTTTCGGGCAGAGGAAACAGCGAGCGAAGGCCTGGAGGCCGGAAAGCAGGCGGACGGCTCAGGAGCAGGGAGTGACCAGGGGGCTGATGCACAGACAGTGTGGGGACACGTGGAGGTGCCCCCTGCTTTCCCAGTGGCCCCCCTCCCCTCGCTCTGTCTCTCCGCTGCCTCCTCTGGGTGATCTTCTCTGCTGCCACTGCTGGCGTTCGGAGCCTCCCCCGTCATCCTGGAAGCTCCCGGGGGTCAGTGACCCTGGAGGGCATTTCTGTGTCCTCAGCCTCCAGCTCACAAAGCCCATGGGTGTCTTTAGGATTCAAACCCAAGCCACGGGCTCATTTGAGAGAGTCTGCACACATGCTCGGCTACATGCAGAGATGCCCTCCTGCACACACGTGCGTACACACACAAACACACACACACACACACACACACACACACACACACACGCACACTCATGGATGCCCAGGCTGCAGCTCCTGGATGCCCACTCCTTCCTGGATTTGCCCACACCCAGCAGAGCAAAGGGCCGAAGGACTGGTGCCAGGCAGGGCAGGGTAGGAAGGAGTCGGTGGCTCTGAGACTGGCCCACCCCCTGCCTCCCCTGGGATACAGCTCCCTGTCACCAGGCGTCTCCAGCTCTGCCAGGGCGTGGAAACCTTTTCTCTCACCCAGTCAGTCTGCTCCATGCACTGTCCACCACACAATTATGTCATAGGGAAGCAGAGATTTCCCATCCCTCTGGCACAGCTGGCTCCATAAAAACAGTGTCACCCCTGGAGGCTTGTCAGGTGCCCAAGTCACTCAGAGGCAGAGGTGGGGAGGGAGTTCCAGTTTAGATCTGTCGGACCCTCCAGACCAGTGTGCCCCTCACTGCCCAAATCTCTCACCATCACCCTTCCCCGCAGACCCTTTAGGTCTGATACAAGATGGTCCGGCCTCCGGGAGAGAGGAGGGCCCGGTGAGGGGAAGGTCTGGCCGGAGGTCACAGTCAGTGCAGGGGGAGCTGGGACCAGGGCCTGGGTGGGGGGAGCACATCTCCAGTAGGAGCTAAACTTGAGTGTGGTTGGGGCACAGGTGCAAGCGAGGGGCTTGTGTTGTTGCCTGTGCAGGTGACTGGGTGTGTTTGCACACGTTTATATGTGTTTGTCTGTTAGCCACGCTGTACCTTCATGTGTGCCTGACCTGTTTTGCTAGGAAAGCCTGTCTCTCCCAGGGTCTCACTGATCCCCACCACAGGGTGTGAGGAGGCAGGGGTGGTGGAGAAAGAGAGGCTGAGAGGGAGCTGGGACCTCCGTGCAGGGCGAGGGGAAGAGCCTGGTTGTAGGAGGCAGCTATGTGCATGCATGTGTGTGCTCATGTGCAGGGGGCATTCCCATGTGTGTTCTCTCTCTCTCTCCCCCCCCCCCTCTCCTCCCTCCTTCCCTCCCACTGGAACTGATGAGCCCTCAGGTACCTCCCAGCTCTGCAGACCTTGTTCCTGCAGGGCTGTAATGGTGGGTGTTCTGGGATCTGGTGGGCGGAGAGTGTGTCCGGTCTATGTGCCTGGTGAGAGAGGACGCTCATGTGGCTGTGGGTGGGCTGGAGTGTCTTCTTCCACCAGATCTTGGAGAGAGGGTTGGCCTATGGCTCTCCGGGTCTCTCTGTCCACCTAGCAGAGGCCTGAGCTGGTGTTGGGCATAGCGCCACCTTGTGGAGCTACAAGGAGGAATCCATGGCATCACAGGGAAGCCGATCGATCCCTGGTGAGAAAGAGCAGAGGGGCCTGGGGGTCCCAGAGGCCATCCCAGCCCTGGAGCCTGACTGAGCCACTACATCTGGGCTGTGCCAGCCTGCCCAGACAAAAGCCCTCAAAGACAAAAGCCCTATAGTTTTCTTCCCCTCCCCTAAAGTTGAGATTTCTCATCAGCTCCCCCACATCAGATGTGGAGAGGGGAGGCATCTGGGAGAAGCTGAGAGACCTCAGGAGCAGCAAAAGTCTGAGGGAAGGTTGGCCTTGCATCAGATGGCTTCAAAGACCTCACGCCCACCTCACAGCTAGCTGGCCCCAGTCTAGTCTCCCAGAGCTGCCAGGCGGCACCTAGCTCAAAGGTGACCCCCACATCAGCAGTGGGAGCTCTGAGGGAAGAGCTGGGACCCTTTGGCCTGGCCGGCTCACTTCCTCGCTGAGTGGCCGAGGACCAGGGGATCCTCCTCTCCAGGACCATCCACCGTGGATTTGCTTGACTGCCTGATGCTCTGACATCCTAGGGCTCCGAACTGTCCTACCGAGATCTGTAGCAGACACAGCACGGCACCAAAGGCCCTCGGAGGTAGAGCCATCAGAAGTGGGTGTGGGGCCTACGGCTCCCCTACTATTGATTGAGGGCCTACTAAGCACAAGGCACTGTGCTGACAGCAGAGGTGCAGCCTAGGAGGCAGGAGCTTACTAGCAGATTCTGGTCCAGCTCTACCTTTAACTCACTGTACGACCTTGGTCTCCAGCTTGCACGTGCCTAGGATCAGAATCACCAGGAGGTGACACGGATTGCTGGGCCCACCCCAGAGTCTCCATTCAGTAGATCTGGGGTGAGGCCCAAGATTTGCATTTCTAACAAGTGCCCTGGTGCTGTTGACATAGCAAGGGGCGGGAACCACACTCAGAACTGCTGCTGGCCTAGCCGCTTTCTCCCCCCCTTCCCCAGCCCCGAGTCTGGATTTCCTCAGCTCTCAACAGGGAGACTAGTACTGGCCCTGGGTACCCTTCCCAAGAGGTGCCGTGAGGCTCAAGTGTAAAAGGCCAGGTAAATTATGCAACTTCTAGAAGTGGCTGGGACCTCAAGATCCATCTGCTTTGAAGGCTCCACTCGAAAGGAGAGGAAATTGAAGACCAGAGACTGCTGAGGCCAAGGTGACGGTCAGTCTGAAGATGGCAGAGCTGGAATGAAGAGCCGAGCAGCCTCCACCCTTCTCCTGGGCGTCCTCGGCCTGAAGGAGATGCTCTCAGCATCTTGTCTTTTGCATGAAGTGACTCTCCATGGCTTTGGTAGCAGATGTGCTGCGTGCCCCGCAGCCTCCACCGTTTCTGCATGCTGACCTGACAGCTTCCGAGGCCGGCCCCCACGACTCTGCCCGAGGACCCGCTCCGGCCTCCGAGCACACCAGCCTGCGGCATGCACGCGGGAAAGTGGTCAGAGACTTAACACGCTCTCCCCACAGCAGATCCCGGCCAGTCTGTGGGCGCATACCCACCGCCCTCACCCTGGTCTGGCACATCTTTGAGGCGCATTCTGTACTATCACCCAGAATTCTTTGATGACATGGTGGCTGGTTAGAGCACAGACTTCCTTGATGACACACCCCTCACTTCTTTCCCTTCCTTGTCTCACCTTCCAGCACCTTTATAGTGCTTCTTCTGATCACCTTTCAAATAAACCACTTGTCTCAAATCCTCATTTCAGGATCTGCTCCTGGGAACCCAGCCTCAGGCAGTATCATCATAATACAAGGCCAAGAGGCCTCACGACCAAAATGACCAAACGACCAGTCACCAGGAGGTGCACGGAGCGCCTCTCAGCCATAAGGACCTAACCACCGGTCCCTACGACGCCACCTGTGGCCTGTGAACTGGCCTGACCGGGGGGTGGGGCCAGAGGCCAACCTCGAGGCTCCTCCCCACTGCGGGCCGGTCCCTGATTGGACTCTTCCCATACCAATCAAGAGCCTGCCCACCAAACACCTCTCCTTTCCTCCCCCCCCCCGCCCCCAGCTATGCCCCCATCATAGGCCCACAGCCCCTCCCCCAAGCTGGCACACCCCTGATGGCACAACCCCTCCCCAATAGGGGGCAGGGTTGGCTGGCCAATCTTTTTTTTTTTTTTTTTTTTTTAATATATTTATTGATTTTTTACAGAGAGGAAAGGAGAGAGATAGAGAGCTAGAAATGTTGATGAGAGAGAAACATCGACCAGCTGCCTCTTGCACACCCCCTACCGGGGACGTGCCCGCAACTAACGTACATGCCCTTGCCTGGAATCGAACCCGGGATCTTTTAGTCTGCAGACCGACGCTCTACCACTGAGCCAAACCGGCTTCGGCAAGGCTGGCCAATCTTTGCAGCCCCTCCCCCTGCCCAGCCCCACCCCAGATCCAGGCGGCCAGGCCAGCTAACCTCCCGCCATCTCAACCTCTGGCCATCTCCTCCTCCCAACAGGCCCAGCCCCAATCCACCCTGATTGGGTCAGCTGGTTGGACCTCACCTGTGCACAAATTTGCGCACTGGGCCTCTAGTAGTTATATAAAAAGAAAGCTAATGGGGTAATAATTAAGTCATATAATCACATACAGTAAAATAAGCTCCCTTGATGGTAAGCAGAGGCCCACATTAGACTTCACACTGGACACACTTTCCCTGGTGGGAACTTTGAAGGTATCGACCCATCTCTGGCCTCAGTTTCCTCATGTGTGACAAGCAAGGCAGCTGGATGGGCCCCATGCCTTGTCCTGGGTTTGACAAGGCCCGTGGCTCTCTCGGGGCTGCTTGGCAAATCCAGGCAGGTTCCTGGCCCAGTCTAGCCTGGAAGCAGATCTGTAATTGAGCTGCAGGGTCGCTGTGACAGCACAGCCTGTAAATCTCAGCTGGGGAAGCAGCCCAGGGAGATAAATTGCACTGCAGCTGGCTCTTCCTGGCGCTCTGGGAGCAGCCTGTCTCTGGGGTGAACATGGAGTGAAGGGGCAGCTGCCAAAGCCATTCCCCATTGAGGAGACACTCAACAGAGTGAGGGGCGCGAGGACCAGGCCACCTCTGGGGGCGGAAAGGAGTGGCTACAGAATGGGGCTTGCTCCTTGGAGCCCACAGACACGGACACAGGAGAATTTATGCAAAACAGTGACTTGTCAGAATGAATGCAGTGTCCTAGAGTGTGGACATGTGTCTCTCCTCTCCTGGGTTCTGAGGCCAAATGCCGAGTCTGGCACGGGGAGGGAGTAGACACACTGAACACAAACAAGAGAAAATTCTAGCCGATATTGAGTGCTTATTCGGGGCCAGACCCTCTGATTATTGTTTTACATGTATTATTTACTCATAACAATTCTAGGAGGTAGGTGCCTCATGATATAGTTCAGCACGCGTCATGGCACAGAGAGGTTAGGTAACCTCCTTATTAGCTCAGCATCACTCAGCTAGTAAGTGGCTGAGCCAGGATTTAAACCCAGGTCATTTGACTCCAGAGCCTGGGCACTGAATTACTCTGCAAATTGATCAGTAAGGCAGCAAGGAAAACATCAATAACTCTGTGTCAGAAACCTGTCCCAGGGACTATAGGAGGAGTTGATGATGGATGGACAAGAGTCCCCCAGGCAGCTTGGCAGAGGGAACATGGGGAGCAGAGACAAGGGGCTGAGAAAGGTCATTGATGTCAGAGGAAGGATGATACACTCGGGGAGGCTGAGGCACAAAGGGGCCACGTGCGGAGAGGGATCTGGGGAGGGAGGCAAGGCCAGATCCTGGGACCCTCAAGCGCCAGGCTCAGGAGGACAGGCTGTATCCTGTGGGCCAGGGCAGGGCTGTGGCAGGCCAGGCATGAGGACCACACCACCTCTCTCTGGCTGTGACCTGGACAAGGCCCTTCCCCCTTAGAACCTCAGTTTCCTCATCTGTAAAGCAGGGGTGGCAATTCCTGCCAAATCCTGCCTCTCAGGGCTTGGGCAAGGACTAATAAGACAACTGACCAAAGGCACTTGGTAAGCCATGGAAGACTTGACAAAGGCAGGTGGGTGGGTTAGACACAAAGAAGCGAACAGTCAGTAGGTGTGAACTGAGTCAGCTGTTTTTCCATAGAGGTGATGAGATTCACTCCAGCTTTTACTGTTGTTGGAAATCATGCCATATGCATGGGGCATTGCTACTTGTCATTTGGCCTCCATGACCTCACTTGAGGATCCTCAGACCTTTACGTTGGATGTAATTATTCCTCTTACAACTGAAGACACGGAGGCACAGAGAGGGGACGTGACCCACCAGCCATGCATGCCAAAGGGGCAGAGCTGACGTAACCTGGGCTTCACAGCTGCCCAGCTGTGATCTTTCTATGCCATCTCACATCACCGTATTAACTGAGCAGCCTGTCAGAGGCGACACCTCCAAAGGGCACGCCAAGGGCATGAAGGTGCAAGAAGGCAGGGAAACGGCAAGAACTGACGACTAGAGGGATGCAGGATTGGAATATTTGGGTCTTGATGATTTGTCAATAGCCTCAAAGGTCTGGGACAGGCAATAATTTGTCATTTTACTGAGGCCCAAGACAGGTATGTGAGGCAAAACCCGTCAGTGAGCTGCTCTAGCCGACTGCCCAACACACGCTTCTCTCGGGTTCTCCCTCCTGTGGGAGGCAGGTAGCCGGGGTGAGAACACACTGAGCGTTAGGGGCAGCTCACCTGGCATTTGGGCTGTATCCTGGGACAATGGTGGCTGAGAAAAGGCTTTATGTCTGGTGTGGTACGGTTGGATTTTATGGGTTAGAGGTCAATTCAGAGAGGAGAATAGAGGGGAAGAATAGGGAATTGAGGATTTTGTGTGTGACCTGCCCACTCCCATCCCATTTAACCTTTCTGAGCCATGAATTGGACCAACCCAGCAAAAGGATGGTTCTGGATCATGGCAGGAAAACAAAGTCTGCATGTAACTAAGAGAGCTTTACCTTATCCACTTGCCTGGGATGGCTTTTATGCTAATCTTATTTCAAGCAAAAGCAACTCAGACTAATAAAAACCGCACTCCAGCTCAGGACTCCACACCATCTGTCAGTCCACACACTCGGGATTAGCTTTTCCTAGCAGCATGGACCGAGTTGCTTGACAGTGTGGGTTCTCATGGGCCAGCCCGTAGGTGTGGAGGGGGAGCCATTCATTCGTTCACGCGCACACACGTAGAGGGCCCTTCCGGGGCCAAGCCCCGCCCTGGGCCAGAGAGGACATAGACGAGGTTGCGGCTCCCACGAAGGGTGTGCTCTGGTGGGGGAAGCAGAGAAATGAATGAGTGCAGTGAGTTCAGATGGCGTTAAATCCTGTGAAGATAAAGAGCACTGATGTATCAGGGTGTGGGGGGTGAGGGCCTTGTTAGAGAGGAAGGCCAGGGAGGACCTCTCTGAGGAGGTGAAACCGAAGGACACGGGGTCAGCACAGAATCGGCAGCCAGTGCGCCGGGCACAGCGAACAGTGGACGCAAACGTTCCAAGGAAGAGCCATAGTTGGCAAGTTGGAGGGCCAGAAGGCCAGAGTGGGTTGGGAGTGGGGGAGAAGTCAAGACGGAGACAGGACCAGAGGTTAAGACATGTGGGGCCTTGTGACGTGGGCCACTGGAGAGCTTCGAGTAGGATGTGGCATGAACTGAAGTACGAGTTAGATGTTCACTCTGACTGCTAGGTGGAGAATCGATTACATTCTTCTGTCCTGCCCTTTGGCTCCAGGCACATTATACTTATTACTGTTCCCTGTTCTCTGACATCTCTCTGGCTTGCACATACATATCTTTCTTGGAATACCATTTCGCCCATTTACTACCTGGTAAACTCCTATGTACCCATCAAAGCCCATCTCAAAAAGTAGCATCTTTGCAAAGTCTCCCTGGTCTCTCCAGACCAGGCCTCTCCACAGGCATAGTTAGGGAATCCCTCCCTCCACTCTGCTCCCACAGTCCCCCACTCATCCCTCGTTATGTCAGACTGCTGTGGACGGTTGGCTGATCTCTGATACAGAATCTCACCTGGTTCATCTCGGTGGCCTGCGGCCTATCACAGGGCCTCATATGAGGAGGGAGCTATTCCGGAAGCATTTTCATTCATGGCAGTGATAAGGCCGTCAGTGTGGCTGTTGTACAGTGTGGCTGTTGAGAGGGACAAAAATGAGGCCAAAGAGGTCAGCAGATGCTGGGAGGGCAAGGTCTTGGATGCCAGGTCTCAGGGTGGATTTCAGACACTGGAGAAAAATCTGAGTTTGAAAATAGGAAAAGACTGTCAAGATCAGGGGAAGCAAGTAAGTACTGAGAAACTGCCAGGGCAGTGACAGACTGGAGAGGCATGGTGACGTAAGTGCAGTGTGGTATCCCAGGTTGAATCCTGGAACAGAAAAAGAATAGGAAAACCAAATACCCTTGAGAGGTGAGGAGCAGGGCGGGAGAACTGTCTGGGGTTGTGATAGGGACATAAATATTGATTATGTTTACATGATGTTCTCAAAGGCTATTAGCTCCGGGTTCATTTTCCAACATAAATAAGAGAAGATAACACTTGCCATTAAGAACTTAAGATCTATTAATAGGTGAAAAGAAAAACCTATCCTCCTACAAACATACAAAGGTCACTCCCTGCCTCACCTCCGAGGCCACTTCATAAAAGCATTCTCTTATTCAGATGGGGAAACTGAGGCCTCCAGAGTCTGGATAGTGTGTCTGAGGTTGCAAGTTGAATAGTAATAAGCCAATGATTATCCTACTCAAAGGCAGTCATGAAGAGCTGTGGAGGAAAAATCTTGCCAAACATATAGTTTGTTTCTCACACATCATACTTGTTTTCTTCATTTAAAAAAATTAAATGTATGTATGTATGTATGTATGTATGTATGTATCTATGTATCTATCTATCCATCTATCTATCTATGTGTGTGTGTAAATTTATATTTGCTGTGAAAAAAACTATCAGGCTGGATTATAACCCAAAGAGTAAAATAAATATATGTGAGTCAATACTGATATTAAATAAATCAGTAGGGAAAACTGGGCAAACCTTCCAAATATTAGAAGTACCGTACCCTCCCCAGGAATTTAATCCCCCACCTCTGAGCAGGGTCTGGACTTAGTGACTTGACTCCAAAGAAGAGTAAATCATAACTTTACAATGGAGAAACCTGGCAAGCATGACCTTCACCAAGCAATCAAGGTTAACATCACCAGTGATAAATTATGTGGATGTCATGTGCCTCCTGATGGGACGTGACAAGAAGGGCACTTACCTCTGTGGTATTCTGCCCCAAAACCCATAGCCCCAGTTTAGACATGAGGAAATCATCAGCCAAACCCCAATTGAAGAACATTCTACAAAACACCTGGCCAGCACTGCTCAAGACTGTCAAGGTCAAGGTCCTGGGAGACAGGCAAAGACTGAGAAACTACCACAGAGCAAACTAGGGAGGCACGGGACTAAATGCAGTGTGGAGTCCTAGACTGAATTCTGGAACAGAAAGAGGACATTAATGGAAAATCTAGTGAAGTCTGAATGAAGTTTGGAGTTGAGTTTAGCAATAGAGGGAACTGAATGAGGGGCATAGAGGAACTCTGTATTATCTTTGCAACTTTTGATTTTTTTTTTTTTTAATATTTTTTAACTTCAGAGAGAGAGAGGGAGCAGGAGAGAGAAATAGAAACCTCGATTGTCTCCTAAAGCCCTCCTACTGAGGATTGAGCCCTGATAGGGAATTGAACTGTGACTTCCAGGCTCACGGGTTGACACTAACCACATAACTACACTAGCTGGGCTCTTTGCAACTTTTTTGTAAATCTAAAATTATTCCAAAGTAAAAGTTTTCTTTAAAAAATCAGGTTATGAGAGAGTGAATCTCTCCTGGCTACCATTCCCCATCCCCATCCCCCCCATCCGCTCCCCGCCACTCCATCCATTCTCTGCGATGGCCCCCTATTCTCCCGGTTTCTGAGCTGGTGCCTCACTACGTCTTCAAGAGACAGTTCCAAACTGGAGCTCGAGGACAGTGCAGCGCATGAAAGGGCGAATGGACTCACGGCCTGCATCCACTGCTTCGCCTCCCTTACTGTGCTCATATGTGATCCCAAGGCAGCAGGGCAAACAGTCTGTGAACCCTCAGAGAGTTGTGCTGGATAAAGCCTTACAAACAAAGCAATATCCAGACTATATCTACTCCGGTGAAAATGAATTGAAGCTTTTTCCAGGGTGGAAAGGGTTTAATATAATCAACTTGTCAAATGGCTGCTTGTTCTCCTCAAGGGACAAAGATATATCTGAGACTGAGTTGGTGTCTGTAAACTGGCAGGCTCAACACTCAGCATCAGCAGTAACTACATGTCTTGGTGAGTGAGTGTGAGCCCATATTATAGACCCCACATATACCCTCTTTGTATGCTACCATGATTACTGTTTATGCACCCGTGTACCAGCCTGGGCTGTCAGACAGAGGCTGGCTGATGTTAACTGCATATACATAGCTATGTAGTGCTTACTCCATGGTACACAGCCTGGTGGGTGTTAACATGGAATATAATGACCTTCACATTCGATGTCCACGCTCACAGGTCCAACCACATACCCCTTCACAGAGCTCCTTGCCTCAGATTTTCTAATCGTATTCCTTCCAGGCCCAAGCAGACAAGCTATTCACCACTGCCCAGGAGATCCGTGTATATTCTAACCTTGGGCCTTCTTTCTTTCCACAGAAAGAGCACTATTCAAAGCTCTGCCCATTGGAAAGGTTTTCCCCTCTGCTGCCTTTCAAGGACACCCCTGTGTGGGACTGCAGTGCAGCCACAATCTATTTTTGGCTTGCTCATTCATACTGAGCCATTTACCTGCTAACAAAGCTTGGTTCTTTTCACTCAAGTTGGATATAAGAAGCTCCTCAGGCAGCCATAGCCCAGCTGAGGAGGGGGGCACTGGTGCGAAGGTGGTGGGTGATACAGATGTCTGGGCTACGTCCTCATGCACCTGCTGCCCTTCGGCGCTGCTGTGCCCAATGTCAGTTGTGCCATGTCCAACTTAGGATGAATTGCTGCTGGGCTTTCTGGCTTTCTGACTGGGAGTGGAGGGTGGTTCTGGTAGAATCCAGCTCATGATGAGCAACTGTGTCTGCATGATCAACTTGATGATCTAAGCTCACATGATCTGTCTTTTCCAGAACCTTATAGCGAATCAGGAGCTGTGTTGTGAGAAGTGTGTCATTCCTGGCTGCAGATGGCATGGCCCTGCTCCAGAACCCTAGAGGTCCACATAGTGATCCTCCTCCTAGGCCTTGTCATAAACTCCACAGGCATCGTTTCCCACCGCAGACACCTCAATACCCTGGATTCTGCCAGATCATATGGTCCACACAGCATGGTTACTTGTACTACAGTCTGGCCCTACTGCCAAGCCCTTTCCTGATCGGGGCGCCCAGCAAAACTGGCAGCCTTCTTTGTCATCCACAATACAGGATCGAGCAGTATTCCCGGGTGTGAATATGCTGCCTCCAGACCCAAAGGGGCCTACCTTAATGGGGGCGTGGGAGATGCAATCGCTTGTCTTTTACTTTGGAGGGAATGTCCCTGGCGTATCCCAAACCACTGGCCCCTAAAAACCTCACTGATATCTGAGGCCCCTGCATCTTCAGTGTGTTCTTACACTCTCTTCAATGCCTGCATCTCACTGAGATTTCCAATGTATTCGTTGTTTCTTGCTTATCTGGCCCAACGAGCTCATGTCTTCAATGTAGTGATCAGTGTGATATTCTGTAAGATGTCTAGGTGGTACAGGTCTTTTCAGACTAGTCTGTGAGAGGTGGGAGAGTTAACAGCCCTGGGGCAAGACTATAATTATATATATATATATATATATATATATATATATATATATATATATATATATATATTTAAACATATTTTATTGATTTTGTACAGAGAGGAAGGGAGATAGATAGTTAAAAACATCGACGAGAGAGTCATCGATTAGCTGCCTCTTGCACACCCCCCACTGGGGATATGCCTGCAACCAAGGTACATGCCCTTGACCAGAATTGAACCTGGGACCCTTCAGTCCCCAAGCCGACGCTCTATCCACTGAGCCAAACCGGTCTCGGCTATAATTGTATATTTTTGTCTGTTCCAAGCAAATATGAAGTCTGACTTTCCTTTCTGACAGGGAAGGAAAAGACAAACATTGACCAGATCAGTGGCTACATACCATGTACCTGAGAACATGTTAATGTGCTCCAAGAAAGATGCCACAACTGGCACAGTGGCTGCAATTAGAACTACCACTTGGTTGATTTTGCTGTAACTCACCGCCATCTTCCAGGATCCTTCTGATTTTGTAGAGGTCAGAGCAGTGAATTAGAGAGAGACATAATGGTGATCACTATCGCTGCATCCTTTAGGTCTTTAAAGATGACATTTATCTTTGCCATTCCCTGATTACTAATGAGGCTGGGCATCTTCTAACGTATTTATTGACTTATTTCCTTTTCTTTGAACTCCCATAATTCATAGCATTAGCCTTTTTAAATTGTTTATTTAGACCTTGGCACTCACCTTCACTAGACTTCGAACTTCTTGGGGCCAGAGACTCTGTCTTACTTGTTCCTGTGACCCTTGGATCTGGCCCGTAAGAACTCAAATATGCACTGAATGAGTGATTTTAACAAGAAGAAAGAGCAGCATTTGATTGGACATCCTAGTCTTCTTGAATCTTGAAACTAACCCCCTTAGCTTATGGGTAAGCCTATCCCTGACAGCAATTATATCACTTTGGCTGATTTAAAAGAAAATACAATGTCATCCAGTGAAACCATTGCGCTTTTGAAAACAAAGCAGTGCCACTGAACTAACAAACGCTCCCACAGCCTTGTTCTCTGGGTGGACTCCCTTTGGTAGCAATAAGGGGCAGTAACAAACTGAGCCTCTGTCCCATATGGCTGTGATAAACACATCCAGAACACATTACAAATCTCAGAATGAGGCTCGGAGGCCTGAGGCTGCAGCAAAGGAAAACCAAGGTTGACAGGCACAAGTGTAAGAACCTGATGTTCCTTAAATGAGAAAATGCTGGCTGCCTGTTCAGTCACCACTGAACATAGCAAATGCATTATCTGAGCTTCCTGCCATTTTTCAAACCTGGGACTCTCTAATGATATCTGTTTGGTCAACTCTAAACTGCATTTGTCAAAAGTAAAAAAGAATGATCTAATTTACACAATCTTGAGTGTTCCTTTCCTTTGCCATAAATGGTTGGGAGTTTTAAATTTTGAAAAATTTTCTAAAGTATCTGTTTATGCAAGAACGTTTCTATCTTTCTAAATGCACATTTTATTAGTTCCCTCACCTCCTCAAAAACTTCCCAGAGCCCCCCATTACCTGAAGGCCAGAGTCCAAACTTCTTCACGAGGCCTCTGAGGCCCTGACTAATTGTTTTGCCCCATTTCTCTCCACCTTGCCTAAGAACTCTATGCCTCCACACTCCTTTTCGTTTGCCTTTACTGACGCAAGGCGTACACTTTCCACCTCTGGGCTTCTGTACACATACTGATCCTTCTGCTAAGAACTATCTATCCTCCAAGACTTGATTCAAACATTAACTCTCTGTGAAGACTTTATCTTTTCTTAGAATGGTATTAATCACTCCTTTCTCCACTTTCTCAACATTTTAATCAGTATCTACAATAAACACCTAGTATGCTGTACTGTACTTATTTACTTATGTGTCTGTCTCCCCACTAGACTGAGGGCTCCTCAAGGGTAGAAATGAGATCTACTGCAGTTTCTCTAGTGCCAGTCTAGTCCTTGGCTCACATGAGATAGGCAACATTAGTTTGTTGGATGAATGGATGAATGAAAATTGAGACTCAGTTCCTACTCGAAGGACCAGGATCTCCGATTTAACCACTACAAGAAAAGGATCAGCTGAAACCTGTTTGGCTCAGTGGATAGAGCATCGGCTTGGAGACTGAAGGGTCCTGGGTTTGATTGCGGTGAAGGGCATGTACCTTGGTTGCGGGCATATCCCCAGTAGGGGGTATGCAAGAGGCAGCTGATCGATGACTCTCGCTCATTGATGTTTCTAACTCTCTCTCTCTCTCCCTTCCTCTCTGTACAAAATCAATAAAATATCTTTAAAAAAAGAAAAGAAAGAAAGAAAAGGATCAATAAGGTGCTGAAGCAGACTCTAACAGTATTTAATTTCCCAAACTTCCTATAGCAACCAAACACATTTAGGAGACATATTCATATCTAGATTTACAGGTAACTCAGAAGATTTAGAACGTTTCCACCCCATTGCAGGAGCTGAACATTTCCCTTATAACAGGCTGGAGCTCCGAGGTGCTTCTTAGTGGGTGGGTCAGCTTGGATGGGTATCTGCAAGCCTCCTTTCCTTAAGCACTCAGAATAGCTCCATTAGTGTTCATGGAAATTCTGCGCATGCATCAAGGAAAACACAGCCACAAATAACACGGTCTACTTTCCAAATCTCCAAAGCACATCTCTGCAATCATCTTACTTTCTCACCATCACCACTAAAACCTTTCAGCCACAGAGCAATTTGTTTTCAACTTACTCTGGGTCCTTAAGTTAGCAGAACTTTTTGGTTGCTTATAAATGAAGTTTCCGACTCCCAGTCTCTCTCCCTGCTCCAGCTTCTTCTTCCACAGCCTGTTAACAAATATTAACCAGCTCCTGCTTAGAATCAGTCCCTACGCCTTCACTTGTTGTTCAGGACCCTTCGTATCTGGTACTGGTAATTGCCTTCCTCTATGGCCCCATTTCCATCTACTTTTCACCCTGCTCTCCTCTACTCAAGCCACACCAATCACCTTCCAGATATTTCACAGGTCTGAGTCTTTCCATAGTTTGCTTTCTCAGTCAGGCATATGCCTCAACCACCCAATTAACTACTTCTGCCCTTTAAGACTGCACACAGGTATCACCACCTCCAGGAAGTATTACCTGATTGGATTAGATGCCTTTCCTGTACAACACAAGTAATCATTCAATTATTCAATAGTTATGAAGACCTAGTTGGTACCAGGTGCTGAAAATACAACAGGGAACAAAACAAAGACTCTGCTTTCATGAAGCTTAAATTCAATGAAATTTATTGGGATAACACTGGCTACTAACATTCTATAAGTTGCAGGTGTACAATTCTATAATATGTCATCTGTATACTGCGTTGTGTGCTTACCAGCCAACATCTAGTCTGCTCCCATCATCATGCATTTGACTCCTTTATCTTCTTTCTCTTCCCCCCAACCCTCCCTCCACCTTCGGTAACCACCATATTGTTGTGTCCATGAGTTCGTGTTACCTTTAGTGGGGAGATAGAATCAAAAGCACAACCACAGAACATGTGGATATGTATAGAACAATACATAGGATATTATGGTAGGAGAAGCATAGGGAACTAGGTAGAGAGTAGCATTTTAGAGAAGAAAATAGCATGTGAATGCTTTGACGGGAGTGACATGATGAGATTTCCAGTTCCGATATGCCACTTTGTTTCTAGGACAGGGTGATAAATTTGAAGAGGTTAGAACTGGGTGCAAAGGGACCAGCTAGGAAGCCATGTAGCCATGTGGGCAACAGAGGATGAAGCCCTAAAGTGGTACTAGAGATGGAGAAGAGGCAAGAGATTCTAAATATATGTGATGAGTAAAACCATTAGGCCCTGGTTGGGTAAGGACTCTGGCTTCTGGCAAGAATGCCTGGGCTACCAGGACTGCCAAGTGAGAAAAGACATGTTACAGCCGAGAAGCCCACGAGGTATCTTGGATGATGTATCTGAAACTGAGGGACCATGTACGGTCTGAAGATACAAACTGGAGTGTCATCTGCATGTAACCGTAAGAGAGTGAATGAAATGAACCTGGGAGACTGGAGCCAATCAAACAGACCAGGGTTTTGAACCTTAGCTCTGCCTTTCACTATCTGTGTGACCCTGAGTAAGTTACTAAGCCATTCTGGGACTAAATTTTCTGATCTTTAATTGCATATTATTATTAAAATGTCTATCACAGTGCTGAGTGCCTGATGGGTGCTGAATTATGATTCCAGCTTCAGTACTTCCTAGCAGTGGGAAATGGAACAAGATACCTCTGCCTGGTGAGCCTCAGGGTCTCATCTCAGTTCCTGCTAGGTATCCACAGTACTCCGTGGAATGGGTGCTCAATAAATGATTGCTGAATAAATGAAGAAATATAAAAAAACTGAAACAATATCTACCAACACAGCAGATGAGAGGATTAAACAGGCAACATCAATCCCTCCTTTCTGTCCTTGCTTTTTAACCCATCCCCTCTTTTTTTTGTATTTTAAATCCCTCCTTTTTTTATTAGCTCCTTCTTTTTAGATTACAAGCATGCTCCAGTCTCCCCTAACCTCAAAAACCCTTTCTCGAGTCTTACTATTTCTTTAAATTCTTTGCAGTTATTTTTCATTTTCATCAACTATACTTTTTCTCAACCCAAAACACTTTTCAATGAACAAGCCATATCTTTTGTTTTAGGGGGGGGGAAAGTCCCAGTTTATTATTATTTATAAAAAAGCAAATATCATTTACATAATTGTTTCAAGAGGTCTATATAAAGGTATTTTATTTTAGAATATATAGGGATGGATTTTTTTCACTACAGTAATTCATTTCAAGAGGAATTTCATTATGTATCTTCTACAGAACCTTAAAATGAGAGTGTCACATATTCAAATAGCCTGAGTGTGGGGATGCTCCAGGCCAGCTCTTCATTAGGAGACTCAGCATGGGGGCTCCGAAGACCAACACAGAGGGTCTTCCAGGGAGAGCTGAGACATTCAGATAAGTGAGCTCTGGAAAGAAGGGGCAGTGGGCTGGCTCCGGCAGGCTCACCCCTGGGGTAGAGCAAAGAGAACAGACAGGGGAGTTCTGAGAGGCACCAGAGCCATCTAAACTCAGGGGGATGGAACCGTGTGAGCGGCAGCAGTAATTGAGTTTCAGTTACCTGCAGGGTGGCGAAATAAAGTAGCGACTTCATCTGCCTGACATGGGGAAGTTTAGAGGTGTCCCTGGCACACTCACGGTGAAACCCGCCCCCCTTTGCTGGGTGGGGTGACGGCCACCGTACAGCGCTTCCTAGTGACAGCCTGTGCGCGTGCCGTTAGGCAGCACCGGCGCACGGCAGCTAATGAAGCCTTTCCTGCAGGCCTGTCTCCCGGGGCGCTCTGCATCCTCTGTCTGAAGGAATGGCACCATGGGAAAATTTAGCGCAGCCCGCATCAGCCATCACCCAAACTCAAAAGAGCCTTTGAATAGCAGAGCGGGCACGTTTTCTGTTCTGCCCAGCCCCGGTTGGAGCCGTCCTCGGGTCATTTTCGGTGGGTCTGCACAAACGTGCCGACGGGCAGCGAGCCGCCCTTCACCTGAGCCCGGATCTCAGCGCGGTGCTTTAATGTGAAGACCAGGGCTCTCACCGTCCGCCGGTAGGGCCCATTAATGAGGCGGGAGCAGAGATGAAACGTTTCCCGCTCGATATTTTCAACCAGTAGGTGATCCATCTAAAAAACAGCAAAATTATCAAATTAGGGCCTTGCAACGCATAAGAATTAAAAACAAGAGAGGCTGAAGCACTCTGCTCAGAGGCTTCCATTAATCAACTGAAACTCAAGGACATCTACTTCCTGTCACAAGAGAAACAGGAAGAGCAAATTAATTCCACCCTGGCAATTAAGGAACAAGGCCATGTGCTCTGTGACAGGGACCTCATTCACAACCCCTGCCGGGTGGTAATATTTGCCATTATAACAGGAAACTGGCCTGAACTAAGCAACGGGTTCTGGGCCCTGTACTTTACCAACCAGGAAACAAAGACCAAGGATAATAAATCAGTGTAACAGTTTATACTTTTTGGGGGTTTGTTTTAAAAGTGCCTTTTAATCCTTTACTGCATCTCAGAAACACTGAATCTGGATCTTAATATGTGTGTAGATCACTTTTCACATTTAATGCTCACAACTCCTATTATCTCATTTTGCAGATGAGGAAATGGGTTCAAAGGTAAAGAAAGGTTCAAGGTCTTACAACTACTAAGAGGCAGAGCTGGGCCCTAACCAGTTTGGCTCAGTGGATAGAGCATCGGCCTGCGGACTCAAGGGTCCCAGGTTCGATTCCGGTCAAGGGCATGTGCCTTGGTTGCGGGCGCATCCTTAGTAGGGGGTGTGCAGGAGGCAGCTGATCGATGTTTCTCTCTCACTGATGTTTCTAACTCTCTAAACCTTGCCCTACCTCTCTGTAAAAAATCAATAAAATATATTTAAAAAAAAAAAAAAAAAAAAAGAGGCAGAGCTGGGACTCTGACCTGGAGCCCCGACTCCAAAGTTCATGTTTCTGCCCTTTCACTGCACTGACTGTCCCCTCAACATTCTAACTGCCCAGGAGAGTTTGAGGAGATGCTTGCAGGGTCAGTAAACATAGCAGACTGAGGGGATGGGACTTGTAGCAATTCCAGGATGGTGTGGCTCAGGCCCAAGTCCTCCTAGGGTGGCAGACATAATCAAAGTAGGACAGGCCTGGGACTTGGTCCACACAGTCTGGATCCAAGCCAGGCTGGGCTGCTGGTCAGGGGGCCCCTCAGCCCCACCTTCCTTTCCAGGCCCACCCCCTCTCCTCCTGAGCACCGTCCAGCGTGAGCCTGCTAAGCTGCTTTCACACACCTCTCTCTGCTACACAGACACTTGTTCCCTCAAGGTACACTCTCCCTAGAAAATACATTCTTACTTGTATGTCAAAGCTTAGCTAAAAAGCAAAATACAAGAAAGCAAACTCTAGCTCAGAGGACTGAAAGTTCTTCTTTGGGCTGCCACGTGTCCTGAGTTCCCCTTGGTAATTATCACAATATACTACAATTATCCATTTTTTGGATAGTGAGTTCCTAGAATACAGTGAGTTCCTTGAATACAGGACACAAACTTTTCTCTCTTACTTGCTTTCCCCCGTTCATTCAAATATTTATTCAGCACTTACTATGTGCTGGGCTCTGTGCCTGGGGAGAGGAAACAGCAGTGAATAAGGCTGGCACTGTCTGTGACTCCATGGAGAGCACAGCTAGTGAGAAGCAGTGACCATGGACTGTAAGTGCACCGAGTGCTGGGAAAGGACAGGGATACATGCTGGGCACAGAGCTACAGCAAAGGGGCCCAACCCGAGGGCGGTGCCTGGCTTTGAAAGGAAATGCTGTTTAACTTGAGACTTGAAGAATGAATAGGGTCTGGTTAGGTAAAGTAGGCACGTGTTTTGCAATAAGTTCACTGATCTGTACGAATATCTCTTGTGTACTTTTGCTGTATTTTATTTATTTATTTATTTATTTATTTATTTATTTTTTGGTTAATCGTCACCCAAGGATATTTTTTCCATTAATTTCTAGACAGAATGAAAGGAAGGGAGGGAAGAGGAAAGACAGAGAGAGAGAGAGAGAGAGAGAGAGAGAGAGAGAGAGAGAGAGAGATATGAAAGAGAGAAACATTGGTCAGTTGCCTCTTATACGCACTCTGACTGAGAAGCAAGCCTGCAACCTGGGTATGTGCCCAGGAATCGAACCCACGATCTTTTGGTGTCTGGGACAACACTCCAGCCAAATCACACTGGCCAGGGCTATACACTATTTAAAAAGAAAAGTTTAAGAAAAAAGTGTACCAAAAATAGTCACCTGACACTTGATAAAATACCCTAATATAAGGAATAGACAGACCGAAACAAACAGAAAAAAGAAGCTTGGAAGAAATAAGGACCGCAGGGAGAATAGGACCCGGGGGGGGGGGGGGGGGGGGGACACACAGAGAATGAATATGTAGGCCCAGACATCTGCTGAGGCACAGCAGACAAAAGACCTTCCGGGAAGTTTGTGGTCCTGATGACTGACTGACTGTGCTAGGGTGAGTGGACCTGGCTTGGAGCAGTGGCCCTCCAGAACCCAGACATCTCGAGTTTTTCTTTTCTTTTCTTTTCTTTTAAAATATATTTTATTGATTTTTTACAGAGAGGAAGGGAGAGAAACAGAGAGCTAGAAACGTCGATGAGAGAGAAACATCGACCAGCTGCCTCCTGCACACCCCCCAAAGGGGATGTGCCAGCAACCAATGTACATGCCCTTGACCGGAATCAAACCCGGGACCTTTCAGTCCGCAGACCGATGCTCTATCCACTGAGCCAAACCGGCTTCGGCCATCTCGAGTTTTTCATGGCCTCCTGGGTGGGCAGTGAACTAGCTCCTGGCCTGAGGCAGCCCTGCAAGCAGGTTACTTTAGAAGGCTGGAAGGGTGGCCAGTTGTCTGGCCAGCATTTGTCCAGCAACATTTGCCAGAGAGGCTCCTCAATCTAGTGTGAGGATGGCTAGTCACTGTTTAGAGATTCACTTATTTTAACAGTCAAGAAAAAGGTGGGTTTTTTTTTAGGGGAATGGTTGTTTGGGGAGAAAGGGCATATATACCTTTGCAAAACAGGCCATGGCCATTCCACTGAATTATAGTATTTATTTAAAAAAAAGAACTCTGTCAGTGCCTTGGAATTTGCATAATTGGATACTCATACATACTTTATTTATCAAATAGTTACCAAGCTGCTACCCTGAATCTGCCCTGATCTGAATATTAGGGAGACTGAGCAGAAAAGGCTTGCCCCTGCCATCCAGGAATCACAGTCTAGAAAGGCGACTGCATGTACACAGAAAACCACTGGGTAGTGGAATCGGTGTTCTACCAACAATGTGAAGGGGAAAGGGAGCAAGCATGTAATAATTCTCATTCATGCCTTATTAGTAAATGAAGGCCAATCAGAATGAAGAAATAAAGAACATCGGTGATACTAAAATATAAATTATACAGAATAATTCATCATATGCCTTTTTGTATAAAAGTTCATTGCACAAAGTGAATGAATTTAAAACTGCCCTTGGAAAATCCAAACCAACCCAAATTGTTGAGTCCTTTCCAGTGTGTTCTAGCCTGGTGATTTAGGTAAGCCCTTTTGGGACTTAGCTAAGGGACCAGGGTCTCGCTGACACCTTGAGAAGAGTGTTTTTGCTGTGAAATGCACCTGTAGAAATGGGAACAGGTACGCTGCAGGAAACCTAGGCATTCATTTTGGGACCACATCCCTTCTCTGTGTCTTATGATCTTCCTGGTCTCCTCCCCATAGGTTTTTGCTCCTCTCCATTTGCCTTACTCACTACTAATTCTAACTGCCTTATTCTCTCCCCATATTCTACTCATTTCTACCCATGGCTTCTGCTTCCTCATAACTCCTCCAACATCTGCTCCAACACTCCCACTGTTGTTTTCTTAGCATTTCCTAGTTCACATGTCTCAGAGACAGAGAATCTGATTTACCTTCCCTATCTATTTGTACCTGTGAGTTATTCAGTTGTCCAATTCTGGACAAATTGGTTATAGCTGGGAGAAGATATAAAACATGACCACCTCGAATAAAACATGACCACCTAGAGCTTTTTCATCAAGGATTCTGGCCTCAGTGGGAAATGGTGCCATAATCAATTAGTGATGTCTGCCACATCTGTAAGCCCTTTGAAAGTAAGGGAACAAGGTCTTTTTTATGTGTGTATCTCAAATGCAGAACTTCCCACGATGTACTGTAACTGTTTATTTGTCTCAGAAGCCTGTGAGCCCTTTTGGGGATGATACTGTGCTGGATCCATTTCTAAATTCCCCATGCCTAGCATAGATACAAGCACATGGTAAGGGCTCAGTAAATATTCATTAAATGAATGTCCTCCCCCTACCCCCATGTAACCTCCCTCCTTTCCTGCTCTTTCAATAACACAGCAAATAAGATAGGAAATATAATGTTTCTATTTTATATGCATTCTCAAGTTAGCAAAATCCTCCCCCTCTTGAAAAAGGCCAATTCAATTGCCATCTCTTCCATAAAACCTTCCCAGATTCCCCTGTCAGATTTCATATACTGTCCTTTGTGTGTCTGCACCATTGGCTTGTACCCATTTCAGATATATTTCATCTTGCCTTCTATTAGTCATTTACAGGCTCTCAGCCAGGAGACTGTAAGCTTTCTTAAGATAGGGAATGCAACTCACTTATGTTTGCATTCTCCCTGACACTAGTAGTAGTAGTAGTGCTAAACATTTGTTGAATTGAATATCCACTGGAAGCAAACTTTGTATGAGTTTTAGCACACAGAGCATGATTGGGTTTGTACCTATCTAACCACACTCCTTTTTGGCCACTTAAATACATTTATGAAAGAGCCGGTCAAAGCCAGAGGTGCAGTCTGAGGCCATTAAACAAAGAAAAAACTAACAGACCCATATGGGGACGTACCCCTGACCTGGATCTCATTAGCACCATCTGACAACCAACTGGGCCAACCAGCCAGTGTTTCATAACTCTTAATGATACAGGCTCACTTTGAGAATCAGGTCCATTTTTTTTAATGACATAATAGGAAAATGATCACAGGCCATGAGGTAGGAAGGAGAGTGGATAATGAGGAAGGGGAAGTAAGAGAATGACACCACAGGGGATGTTCATATGAGGAAAGATCTAAAATGCAGGGAAGAACAAAGAAGATCCGGAAGGGAGAAAGTAAAGGGGAATGGAGCCAGGGTCTCAACAATGGAGATTTTATTCATCTATTCCATTATTCCAAGAACAAGGAAACAATCTATGAGTCTGGAAAGCAAGATCTATACAGTAATAAAGAGAGACATTTGGCTGTGTGTGTATATTCCTCAACTATGGCTTTCACTACAAAAGAATATAACCAAAACAAATAACATGAAAACATTTATTTTCTACAAAAAATGTAATGCTAGGATCAAATTGTAAAGGCTTTTTAGTCACTGGGCCAATAATTTATCCAATGGTTTACTACTGCCTGATAAAGTACATTTGTGGAGATTGGATGTCTGATTTGAATACGCTCAACATTGGTTACTGTCAAAGACCAAATACTGAATTAGATGGGTCACTTATTTACCCTAATATGGTAATGTTTCAGAGGATAATGGGTGCTAAGAGTTAACTTTTATGCAAAAGTGTTTATAATTCTTAAACATATCAAACTGATCAAATTATTATCAAATACTGTTTACGCAAAAAAAAAAAAACCCAGATTGATTCTTTTTTTTTTTTTTTTTGGCCAAGGAAGAAAGATGTATACTTTTATTATTATTATTATTATTTTAAATATATATATATATATATATATATACATATATATATATATATATTATTGATTTTTTTTACAGAGAGGAAGGGAGAGGGATAGAGAGCTAGAAACATTGATGAGAGAGAAACATCGACCAGCTGCCTTCTGCACATCCCCTACTGGGGATGTGCTTGCAACCAAGTTACATGCCCTCGACCGGAATCGAACCCAGGACCCTTCAGTCTGCAGGCCAACGCTCTATCCACTGAGCCAAACCGATTTCGGCAAGATGTATACTTTTAATTTTTAAAATTCACTCTTTGGGAACAAAACCACTCAACTATGCTTAATCTGATATTTTTTCCAATTATGTTGGAAAGCACTAACGAATGTATCACTTTTTTAACTTTGAAACACTTGAGTGCTTACCACTTGATGTGCCATTTAAAGGATAATTAATGGATAAACTAAAAGGATAATTATTATGGAGTTTAATATAGTAGGCAAACTGCTCATTAATCCTTACAAGCATTGCTTCGTTATTATCATTTACTTAAAAAGATGCCACAGGGAACTGGAATTTACCACCACATTAACTACATATTATATAACCATACTCTGTTTCTGTAATAATTTTGATTTAAAAAATAAACTTTATTTAAAATATCAAATAGCAAGTCTTGTTGGCTAATCAATATTCTGGAAAGTTATTTATTTAGACTTACAACCTTCATATTTTTTTCTTTCTTCCAAGGGCTTAATATTCATATTAAAGCTTCCTTTAGGAAAAGAAAAGCAAACTTAACAGCATAGCAATTTGCTGAGCTATCAAATAACACTGAAAATTATAAAAATGAAAAAATAACCATATATAGAAAAGGATATACAAAATTATACTGATATTGATCAAGATGAAAAAGACAACATAAATGTGAATTATTGTTAATTTTCTGCAATGTTGTTTAAATAATCAATAAAACTATCTTATGGAACATTTGGCATATAATGGCTCTTAATAATTTGGGAAAACCATATTATAGCATTCATTTAAAAAGTTATAATAACTTACCAAACAGAAAATGCACCAAAATGCTAACAAGATTATATCTGGGTGGTAAGTTCAATGGTGATCTTATTTTTCCTTTCTATGTTTTTCACATTTTCTAAGTGTGTATTTAAAAATCCAAAACTGTATTTTAAAAAGTAAATAATATACCATGAGTTCATTTGCCCTTCTTTTGTGGATGTATAATTGAGACAGAGAGGCTAAAATATTTTCTCAGAGAATAAACAGATCAAGCATTTAAATCAGACTTCTGCATTGCTTCTTTGTTAATAATATTAAATTATTCTTAAAGAAATTTTTATAGGGATACCCTAAAAAGGAGAAAATATATAAATGTTATATGTCTGATTTTTCCAGAGTATAAATTGACATATAAAATTTGTTTGATGATGGTGATTAATATTATTGTTAATGAGCAAAAATCCTTCTAGCATGTGTACCTCAAGCCTATTGTCACCTGAACTGTTGGCTATGAAGATGTAGGAATTAGGTCTAGCCAACTGACTATATGCTTTAGAATGTGGACAAAAAAATTGGGGGATTAGAATATTTTCAATAGACAGCTATTTTCTTTTGCCATTGATATTTCCTAACAGAGTCCATCCCAGAATTTTTGCTTCAGTGGGAAGAGAACAAATTTTAAACGGAAGGAGTCCACCAAGCCAGCATGGCTCAGCAGTTGAGTGTTGACCTACGAACCAGGAGGTCAAGGTTTGATTCCTAGTCAGCGCACAAGCCCAGGTTGCAGGCTCGATCCCCAGTGGAGGGTATGTAGGAGGCAGTGAATAATGATTCTCTCTCATCATTAATATTTTTATCTTTCTCTTCCTCTCCCTTCCTCTCTGAAATTAATAAATATATATTTAATAAAAATAAAATAAATGGAAGGAGCCAGCATTCACTAAGTGACTTGTAATCACCAGGCACTATACTATTCTTTTGTATATAAAGAGTCCATTTACTCTTTCCAATAACCTTAGATGGTAGGAACAATAATCATTTTACACTTAAAAAAAAATCAAGCCTCGTGTTAAAAGATTTGCCTAAGGTGCCACAGCTAGTATGGTACGTACTAGAGCCAGGGTTTTACTTCAGGTTTGCTAGTTTCTTTCTACAACACCGTCTCCCAGAATGATTACAAATCCAGAACTCTTAAAGAAAAAAACAGAATAAAGCCACAGCACCAACACTATGAAAGTTCATTTTGAAAATGTGAGGCTCATTTAACCAAGAGCTCCTAATAATTACATCATAACCAGACATTACCTCTAATTCCAGCGCTTCTGAGAGTAATTTCTGGGCGTTTTTCCTAAGCGCCTCGGTTTTGGAATCACTTCGAACTTCAATAGAAGGTCTATTTGCATGTTTCTCAATGAAAGTTCTCCACTCAGTGTAAACTTCTTTGGCAAGACAAGCCACTTCTGAATCTGAGTGTTGACGCATCTTATTCACTGTGTGACCTGGAGCAAGAGAAGAGAAACCAAAGGAAAGGAGGTTCTGTCTTCTGAAAAGCACAGGACTAGATGGACTGATGTGTGTGTATGGCACTTAGAAAGCCATTCACATTCCTAAGGATCTTAAGGCTCTGTGCAAATGAAGACAATTTCTCAGAGGCTGGGTTTACAAGATAATCACTGAGGGAGAATCACTGGACTAGCCAATGTCTTAAGCCATAAAATAGAAACATGACCAAAAGATACTTAAAACAAAACAACTAAGGTACCAACTCCTTAATCTAAAAATTGCAAGATAAGAAAGTGAATTAAGCATTTTTCTTATCTTTTGGTACATATTATATTTCAGAACAACCAAATAGCTCTAGCTATTGAGAAAATGTTTTTTGTTTTTGTTGTTGTTAGTCCTCACCCAAGGATATTTTCCATTGAATTTTTAAAGAGTGAATGGGAGGGGGAGAGTCAGAGAGAGAAACATCGATGTGAGAGAGACACATTGATTAGTTGCCTCCCGCACATGCCCTGACCAGGGAGGGGATTGAGCCTGCAACCAAGATACATGCCCTTGACCAGAATCAAATCCTCGATCAGTCCATGGGCTGACGTTTTATCTGCTGAGCCAAACTGGCTAGGGCAAGGAAATGTTCTTTATTCAGCTAATAAATGTAAAAAGATTGACAGAACTAAAAAAAAAAGAAAAAAAAATGGTAGCCCATGATGAAATAATTCACTCAGGTGCTAATCATCAGTAGATCAATTCATTCAATAAAAGGTTGATGGGGAAATTTATAATGGAGGAATGAGCTGTCATGACCTGAACCACTGATCAATTAGCATCCTTGACTGTGGCACCATCAGACACAGGTAGCATTTCACAGCCCTATGAAATATTCTTGTCCCTCCTCCCAGAGAAAAGATGAACCAGAATTCATAGAATTATTCAATGCTAACTTCCAGTTTATAGAAAATATGAGAGGCAGAGGAATAGGTTATAGTATGAGGAAACAGATTCAGAATGTGGCACATTCTACAGGACAACAGACCTGGTTTCTATAATAGTCAATGGCATTTTTTAAAAAGGGGAACAAGGTCACAGACTGCTTTAGATTAAAAGAGGCTTTTGAGTCCAAACTACCAAATGCAATACATTTGGAGCCCCTTAATGCCATCTTCTACAGTAGCCAGAAAGGTCTTTATTTAACTTTATTATTTTCTCTTTTAGGGACTTTTTTTCTAAAACACAAACCTGACCATTTCACTGCTCTACTTAAATCTTTCAATTCTATATCCAAATTCATGTCTTGTCACACAAGTCCCTTCGATCATCTGCCACCCTCCCACCTGCTTTCTAGCTTCATTTCCAGCTACCATCCCTCTGTCATCTATACTCCAGCTACTTGTAGCTCCTCAAACACTTCAATATTTTGAAAATCTCTGCTTTTGAACATATTTTCCAATAAACATTCTGTCTGCCTGGAATACTCTTTCTTCCCCTTCATCTGGTTAACTTCCATTCTGTCTTTCAGACTCAGTACAGGAAGTCTTCTTTAATACCCCTAGGCTTGGTTGTATGCCTCACTGTGCTTCCTTAGCACCTTGGGTTTTTATCACAATAATTATTATAATTAGTTGCAATTAGACCAGTTCTCTCTCTTGTCCACCAAAGAGAGCTCCTTGAGGGTAAGAACTGTGATTTGTTCATTTCTTCTTTTTCTTTTTTAAAAAAATATATTTTATTGATTTTGTACAGAGAGGAAGGGAGAGAGATAGAGAGTTAGAAACATCGATGAGAGAGAGTCATCGATCAGCTGCCTCTTGCAAACCCCCTACCGGGGATATGCCCGCAACCAAGGTACATGCCCTTGACCGGAATCGAACCCGGGGCCTTTCAGTCCCCAAGCCGACGCTCTATCCATTGAGCCAAACCGGTTTCGGCTGATTTGTTCATTTCTGTACCTCTAGCAGACAGCACCATGGCAGGAGCTAGGGATCAGAAGAGTGGGTTCGATAAATGTTGTGGAGAGACAAGCCCACATGAAGAATAACATATTTTTACTAAAACATGTAAAACAAGGGAAAAACTACTATATTATATGATGAAAAGTTAGTAAAACAATGCCAATACTGAAGCTAATTTGTAAATGTAATGTAATCTGTTTGTATTAGAAGACAACCAATATTTCTAGACTTATAGAAACTAGAGGCCCGGTGCATGAAATTTGTGCAAGGGGAAGGAGGTTACCTCAGCCCAGCCTGCATCCTCTTCAATTTGGGACCCCTTGGGGGATGTCTGACTGCTGGTTTAGATGGGACATCCCTCTCACAATCCAGGACTGCTGGCTCCTAATCGCTCACCTGCCTGCCTGCCTGATCACCCCTAACTGCCTCTGCCTGCCTATGGGCCTGACTGTCCCTATCTTGTCCCCCTGCCGGCCTGATCGCCCCTAACCACCTCTGCCTTGGCCCCCAGCCTAAGCCGCAAGCTGGCATCCCTCTGCCAGAGGCAACCTGGCCTATCAGGAGAAGGTGCCACCCCCATCACCCTGCTGCTGCTGTCACTGGCAGCCACCATGGGCCTTGCAGCGTGCGCACAGCTGCCTGAGCCTCGTGCCTCGCAGTGGGGAGTGGCTGCCTGAGTCTTAGGTCGGCCCTCACAGTGGCAGCCGCCATCTGCCATGTGCTATGCGCCATCCGCCATGCGTCATCCGCAACCCGTCATCCACATCTTGCCTGAGGCTCAGGCAGCTGCTGTGGCTTTGTCTGGATGGTCGTTGGAAGACGTCTGCCCTAATTAGCATATCACCCTTTTATTAGTATAGATATAAATGGGTAAAAGTCTAAAATACTATTTTGAAAAAGAGGAATTATCCAGCAGGTAGCCTTATAAGATACTAGAGGCCCGATGTACAGGTAAGGTCCCCAGGCCTGGCTGGAGATCAAGGTCAATAGGGGCCTTCTGGCTGCTGGCCAGGGCCTTCCTCTGATGGGATCAAACTCCCAGTTTCCTGGTCGAACTTCCAAGGGGACACTTTGCATATTAGCCTTTTATACATATAGAAGATTAGGACATATTATAAAACAACAATAGTTAAAATTATATAAACTAACACCAGAAAATAAACCTAATGAATAAAAAAATGAAGCACAGGAATAGACAACATTATATACAAGAATTCAATATATACTAAAAAGAGTCATCATTGAACAAAAAGAAGCAGAAAAAGGATTTAAATTTGGGGAAATGGTCAAAACCATTTAAAAAGTTTATCAGCTAATGCCAACCATATAGCCTAACACTTAATGATTCCCTTACCCTCTACATTTGCTGAAGGCCCATCTCTGTATCGTAGGCACTAGTCATGCAGGGCTGAACAAGAATATGCTCCTGCTTTTAAGAGTCTGTGAAGGGTATCCTGCAGGTGAAAAAGAAATATAATTCTGAAGGGAAGACAAGACTCTTTAACTTCTCACTCTAAGCAATTATCTACCTAGAAATTTCATCTAGCCATTCCATTGCCCAGGGAAAGGAATACATCAACACTCATCACCAGGAGAGGAAGAGAAATATGCCGAACACTCAGAATAAATGTCTCCGGGTACTTCCTAGCTGGCAATGCTTATGAGGTGTTTTAAAATACACACATCACTTAAAAGCTGACTACTACTCAATACTTTTCTGAGCAGAGTTCTGTATATTCTTGAGATTATTCATTTAGCAAGAAAAATTTTGTTGGTCACTGTTATAGATGCTAAAAACACAAAGATAAATAAGTCATTGGAAGACCTCAAGACCTAAATTCTGGTCATTTTAATACTTTTACAAAGCACCTTCTTTATGCTTGGTACTGATGGTACAGAGATGGAAAAGACCCAGTCCCTGGAATTAAACCTACACTCACCTTGCACCAAGGTGTGCAAAGAAGATATATGTACAAAAATATTAATTCCAGCACCGTTTGTGATAGTGAAAAGCTAAAACAACCTCGAAGCTCATCATTAAAGATTCACTTGGTTAAATAAATTATAATCCATTCAAACAATAAATATTTTGCAAATATTAATAGCTCAACATATAGTAACACAGAAAGATGATTAATTTATTCAGTTAAGTGGAAAAAACAGGTTCTCAGAAGAACATGCACTGTATGAGCCAGTATTTTTTTTAATTACACTTGTGTACACATATAAACACATATGTGTTTATTTGCAGAGGGAAAAGTCTAAAAGAATTGACAATGAAATTATTAGTGAGTCTCTTCTGAGTGGTGGGACTGGGTGTGCTTATACAGTCCAGCTCACAATCCTGTGGGTGGGCTCAACCTGTAAGCAATCCTAACAGTGCGAGCTGTGCTGTAATAGAGGTGCATTCAGGTTGCTTTGGAACAGAGATCCTTCTATCTGTTCCCAACCTTATCCTCTTCTCTCCCCAAGAAAGGCACTATTGATCCAGCTTTATATATGAGAACTAAAGACACAGAAATCTCGCAGAGTCTTCTATTTGTCGAACCAATGGACCTTCTCCAAGCTCATGGACTTGACACTGCTTTCTTCATTCTGAAATATTCTCTTCCACTGCTTTTTGAGACACTACCTGTTACTGGTTCTCTTCTTCCTTCTCGTTTCTCCACCTGCCTTCCCTGAGCAATCCCGCCCACTCCTGTGGTCCAATTACTATACGCAAGCAGATGACTACCAAATATGTATCTCTAGCCCAAATTCTAGTCGCCTATTGGACATCTCTACATGCTTATTTTGCAAGCATTTCTAATTCAACATTTCAAAAATGGAAATCGTTACCATCATCCTCAGTCCCTCACACAATGGCACCACCATTCACCCATCATATTAGGCTCCTTCACATCTATTACATCTTTCCCTTTTCCTGCTCAGCTCCCTCTTCATCCTCACCGCTGCCCTGATTCACGTCCTCATCACCTCTCTACAGGTCTACTGCAAAGATTTATTAACCAACCTTTGTTCCCACCCAGTCTGGCCGTCTCCAATTTAACCTCTATACTGATGTCAAAAATAACCTTTTAAACACAATTTGATCACATCATTCCCTTACCAAAAAGTCTTCAGTGGCTCTCTCCACTGCCCTCAAATTAATTTCTAAGTATAGCATCCAGGCTCTGAATGACCTAAACTCTTTGGCCTTATCTCTCACCAGGTTGCCCTCTTTTTCTCTCTCCTCTCAAACCCAATCCTCCTACCCCTTTGGCTCCATGCACTAAGTTCTAGCCACAGAGAGCAGCCTGCACATTCTCGTTTAGGTTCAGGCTGTCTGGCCTTCTTACATTTCTGAGCCTTGGCTCACTGATGCCTCTGCCGAGAATGTTTAAATGCTTACTTTCCCTTTTTAAACTGCAAACATCTGGAGGGCAGGAGCCATACCTTACTTTAAGTTATATTCCAGCTCCCAGAATAGTGCCTTGCACAGAATAGTAAATACATATTTGCTGAACTAAAAATTAAATTAAAAAATTTAAGTTTAGCCTAAACTGGTTTGGCTCAGTGGATAGAGCGTCAGCCTGCGGACTGAGAGGTTCCGGATTTGATTCTGGTCAAGGGCATGTACATTGGTTGCAGGCACATCCCCAGTGGGGGGTGTACAGGAGGCAGCTGGTCAATGTTTCTCTCTCATCGATGTTTCTAGCTCTCTATCCCTCTCCCTTCCTCTCTGTAAAAAATCAATAATATATATATTTTTAAAATTTAAGTTTAGCTTTCAAATTGTTGAATAAAGATGCAGTTAATTGGTATAATCACACAATAGCAAACAAAATAATAGAACGACACTGTAAAGAATTAAACCCAAAGGCACTGGGGAAATCAAAAGCTCCTAATTCTTACCCATTGCTAAGAATTCTTTCTGCTGACTACTCCAGATTTCATATGAATTATCTAATTTTCATAACTAAGCAATGAATTAAATACTATTTTTATATCTTTTTTCAAAAAAGAAACTAAAGGTCAGCAAAATAACATGCCCCAGGTCTCACAGCTAGTAAGTGTGGAAGCCAGGATTTGATACCAGCAGCCTGACTCCAGGGGCCTGTACACTTAACCCCTAACACCCTGTGTTTCCCTGTTAGTAGGGACTGGAGCACAGGGAGTGACCAACAAGGCTCTGCTGAGATAATGTTGTTCACCTTCTTGTTATTCCCAAGTCCGAAGAGCACAGGACTGGAGAGGTAGTCATACGGCTTAAACTTCATCTTCTCGGGCCAGGGCAGAGGAGTCCATGTTTCTGGCCTGCCGGCAGCAGTACACCCACAGATAACTCTCTCAGGACTGGCCAGGGGGCTCTGCCAATACCAAGGAAACCATCCCAGGAAGGGCAAGGCTATAAGATTTGTTAGCAAAGAGGAAGGAGTCTCAAAAAAAAAAAAAAGTGACAGCAGGAAAGGCAGTCTGGACAGGAAAAGAGAAAGGGGGGAGGGGAGATGAGGGAACCCTTTTCTAAAACAAACAAGACAAAAAATTTTAGATCACAAAAGGAATTTTGTGGTAATAATAATGATGACAGTTAACCATTGTGCTAAATGCTTTACAGACCTCAACTCATTTACTCTTCAGGACAACCCTATGAGGTAGGTGCTGTTGTGATTCCCCGTTTTATAGGTAAAGAACCCGAGGAACTAAGGGATTAAGTAACTTGTGAAGGACATGGCAGGACCAGATTTCAAATGTAGGCAATTTGGCTATACAGTTCGACCTCCCCTGATTCAGATGAAAAAAAATAAGGATCCATGACCTTTCCCCAAGGTCACAAGTTGGTCAGTAGCTACACCAAGAAAGTTAATGACCTGTAAAAAGTCATTATTTGCTCCATGAACTTTTATGTTTTAAAGCAAACAGTGCTACTGGCTGGTCTTGTGATCTAAGTTAAGTCCTCTGGGTTTAAGGGTAGGGGGTTTCCGCTTCCCAGCACATTAAGCCAAATTCCCTGCAGGAAACAGCCTTTCACTCATTTAACCAACATTACCAAATGCTAGGTATGTGTCAGGCCCTGCGCTAGACATTGGGATGGAATGTTGACCAAGAGGCAGCCTTGTACTCAAAGAGCTCCAGATGGGTCTAAGCACAGGAGAAAGACACCTAAAGAAACAAATGCATGGAAGTGTTACAGGTCCTAAGACAGTACTGCAGGGGAATCGCAGGGAGGGCCAAAAGGACAGCGGAATCAATTGAGCCAGCAAAGGGGCCAGCAAATACCAAGAAAGAGGCAAATTGTCATCCTGAGTCTTTTTTAAAAAAATATATTTTATTGATTTTTTTTTTTACAGAGAGGAAGAGAGAGGGATAGAGAGTTAGACGAGAGAGAATCATCTATCAGCTGCCTCTTGCACACCCCCCACTGGGGATGTGCCCGCAACCAACGTACATGCCCTTGACTGGAATCGAATCCGGGCCCTTTTAGTCCACAGGCCGACGCTCTATCCACTGAGCCAAACCAGTTTCGGCCATCCTGAGTCTTAACAATGACTCAAGGAGGCATGGCTCACAGAAGAAATAGAGGGAACAAAATCGTGGAACCTGAAATAGCATGGCATAATTTGAGGGCTTGTGGCAGACAAAATTATGTTCCCCAAAGAGAGCCATGTCCTAATCCTCAGAATCTTTGAATATGCTACTTTACATGGAAAAGAGACTTTGCAGATGTGATTAAGGACCCTGACATAGGATGGATTGTTGGTGGGCCCAATCTAATCACACTCCTTAAAGATAGAAGAGACAGAAGGGTGGGTCAGGAAGATGAAGTGTGAGAAGTGTGAGACCCATACTGAAATTTTTTTTTAATTGACTTTTAAAGAGAGAGGAAGGGTGAAGGATAGAGAGATGGAAACATCGATGAGAAAGAAAGATCACTGATGGGCTGCCTCCTGCACAGCCCACAACCTGGGCAGAGCCTGCAACCTGGGCATGTGTGCCCTGACTGAGAATCGAAGAGAAAAACATTGATGTGAGAGAGATACATCGATTGGTTGCCTGCCACATGCACCCTGATGGGGGCTAGGAATTGAACCTGCAACCCAGGTGTGTGCCCTTGACTGGGCAGGCCAACGCTTTAACCACTGCGCACCGTACTGAACTTCTGACCCACAAAACCATAAGATAATAAATCTGTCTTGTTTTAAACTACTGATTTTGTGGTAATTTGTTATAGCATTATTCAAAGAAAATGAATACAGGAGTCCATAACTAGTTTAAGATTGCTGAAGAAATAGAAACCTATGGCACAACTTGAGACCAGAAGGCCATTTGAAAGGTCCTTGCCACTACCTTATCCCATGACCTTGGATAAGTCAAATCACATACCCACTCACTCACTCACTAATTTGTTCATTCAACAAACGTTTTTAGCTTCAAATAGGTTGTTTCATCTGGATCTTGAAGGACAAGTAGAAGCTTGCCATGGACAAAGGTAAATTTTTGGTTTCAGGAGGTAGCATGACATGGTATAAGAATATCTTAGCTTTGTCACTTATACTTTGGTTTTCTAACCTGGGTAAGTTATTTTAAATTCTCTAAGCCTTAGTTCTCCCATTTGGACAAAATAACATTTACCTCCAGAATTGGTATGTGGATCAAATGAGGTCCTAATTGGAAAAGCACTTAGTAAGTTTAGTTTTCTGGTTGTTAATCAATCATAAATGAAAAATTATCTGAAACCAGATAAATCTGATTGACATAAAACTTTCCCCAGAATATTCATTCACACAGCATTGCAAAGTGAAGCAAGCTTGTTCACCAGGTTGAGAGTACAAGGCCTAATTCCACAGCCTCATCAGCCATCTACTCGGTACTTCTTACCCACTAGACTCCTTTGAATAAAAGTATCCAGTCATAGAGGCCCCATTAAGTGCCAAGTCCAAAGGCTTTGGCCCAGTGAGAACAGTGAGGATACTCATTTCCCTTGCCTTTTAACACACTCTCCTCCTTGGCCTTCATGTCACAATACAAAAGACCTGGCACTCTTCCTCTTTCTCTCTACTCCCTCAGCCTCTTCACTGGCTCCTCTTCCTCCTCCCACTTCCCCACCATGGATCTTCCAAGTTCTATCCTTCAGCCCCTTAATCTTTTCTTTTACTCAGAGAACTCATCCTCTTAGGTGATTTTAAGCAAATGCTTCCAGGCAAATGACTTCCAAATATGTTATTTTTAGTCTAAATCTCTCCTATGAACTTCAGTCCCACATCTCCAACTGCCTGCCGAACATTTCTACCTGGAGACTTAATGTCAGAGCAAAATGCTAGGGACACTAACTAAAATGGGAATACTAGGAGAAAATTTGTATTTGAGGTACAAAAGAAAGGGCACTAAATTCTGTTTAAAAGAGGTGAGTTTGAGTAGATGGCAGAACCCACACAGATGATCCAATAAAATAGAGGCACACAGTCCAGGGCTCATTGCCGCAAGACTCTCATTATATCTCTGGTGCTAACTCACTATGTGGCCCTGGAGGGGGGGGGGTGTAGAGAAACCCTCAGGGGTGATTGGGGCCAGCAGCTGCCATTCGCACCCGCTGACAGCGCCGAGCAGTTGAGCAGTGGCTGCCAACCGGTGGCCCGCTGGTGGTATGTAAGAGCCAAAAGGTTGGTGACCGCTGCTCTAGAGGGAATTAAATTCCTTCTTTTTTTGTTTCTGTCAATAATGAAGGGTCACTTCTGACCTGGAATACTTTAGCACACTTTTCAAGAATCCCAGCTTAGTTGAGAGTCCCAGAATTAGCTATCCCACTTCACTACTGGCCTAAAAGTATTTCAGCAGCATTGCTATTTACATCAGCCCTTAGTTTAGCCCTCCCACTCCCTGAGCCCACCCCTTTCACCTCTGCTTACGTTTTTGCAAGAGGGAATGAGGTTGTTTTTTTTGTTTTTTTTATCTAGAATCTAGTTTTACTGCAGTGGAAGGATAGCTTTTGTTCATTATGAAGCCTGAGACCCTAAAGATAGTAAGTGATTATTATTGGAGGATTCTGAATGGAGGAGTGACATAGTCATATTTGCATTTTAGACAAAAATATCTGGCTGCCATGTGAAAAAGTATTGGAGAAAAGCAAACCTAGAGGCAGTTAAAACATCTGGTTGGGAAATTAGGGTGGGGTAGTAGTCGAGGGGATGGAGAGGTGTGGTTCGAATCAAGAGACACAGTGGAATAAAATCCTAAAGGACGTAGAAATTGAAAGCACTCAGTAAATGTTGGTTTCTTATAGCCCATAGGATAGAGACAGGCAGGAGGCTAAAGGTGGAAGAAGGTAAATATGCTCAGGCAATGATCCAAATGAATCTTCAGCTTAGCAACTGTTGTAACTACAAAAAAAATCAAGAAAACCCTACATTATATTCAACCTCAGGTTTAGGGAAGGCTTGGGTAGGGTCAAGACTCAAAACTTGGATGGTTTCCAGCTTCTCTCAAGTCAAGCCCCTTGTGTGGTTTTATTATGATCTTCGAATTGAAATCTCTGATCAGACACACCCATTCTTGAAAGCATACTCACAATTTACTCAAAGAAGTGAGAGAAAGGATTTTTTTTTTTAATTAGCATGTTCTATATTTGTAGGACAATTCCAGCCTATTATGTTGATATTTAAACTCTGATCATAAATGGTTAACTGTGGCTTGTGCCTAAATATGAACATGTATACATATATGTAAATATATATAGGTCATAAAATATTAATCACTAGGACCCTCTACTGGTGGAAATACCTTACCTGCTCATATGAATGGTCTTATTGCCCTCTAGTGACCACAACCTATAAAGAGAAAATCCACCAGCAGATGGGAGCATTTCCTGGCTATAATAATAGGGTCTTATGTTCTTTAAGCATCTAATTTTCTCAGATTCTGGTTTATATTACAGGGGTGCAACTCTCAAGACTCTTGGGGGGCTCTCTGGGGATTTCACACAGCTCCTGCCAGCTGTTAGCGCCAGTGTGAAGCTGCTCTCTCTCCTGCCTCATGAACAAGAGGTCAAGGGGAGGCAGACAAGGCAATGGCTGCAGGAGTGAGGGCAAGAGCGGCAGCTGTGAATGGCTGCCCTGGGTCCCTGGGGAGTTCGGAGCAGCTTGAGGAACACATGTTGGTCCTCCCGTGCAGATTATTCACAGTTGTGTACTATATTAAAATGGCAATTCAACGTGGTCCCCGACTTATCTTTTAAATATCTCTATTGCCGTAACAAATGATGTAGTAGCAAAGGATGCTATCATTTTTTTTTTTTACAAACCAGGCCTTCCAAATTATTTCTACTCAAGACAGAAAAGTCAAGTCTCTTTCAAGATTGAACGGAAATGTCACTTCTTCTCTGAAGCCTTTTCTAATGCTCCGGGTGCAGATGACTACGTACTCTGTCCTTTATGCCAGCATATACCTTGTATAAATCAGAATGGTGCCACAAGTATTATTTCTATTGTTTTTATTTATAAGCTATAATTTCTTACTGCTCACATTTGTCTACATGCTTATTTCTCCAGCAAAACCTAAATTTTTAGAGATCACGAAGCATGTCTTATTCATTTTTGCACCCCCAGCATCAAACACACTCAAAATGTCACCCATAGATCACTGCGTTACCAGTCCAATGAACAAACTCAAAAACTGAAGCATTTAGAAAATTTTATAGCAATTTAAAGAGCAATTCTACATCTGTTTAATACTTTTAAAAAATGTGGCTTGTATTTTGTATATCTTAGTTTTATTTTTCTGGTAACTTTTATCATACATTAATGAAAGTACTGGTCTGCCACCAATGGAAACTTTTTAAAACAACGGTCCCTTATCATGGATAGTTTGAAAAGCACTGAGATGACAGGTAATTTAATGTGTGAGGGAGGGAAGAAAGGAAGAAGGAAAGAGACAAAATATAAGCATTCTGCATAACAGTCAGAAGAAACATACCTATCCTTGTAGATTTTAACACTTCCTTGGAGGGTATTTTCTTCTTTAATTCTTGTAATGTTTCAACTAGATTCTCTTTGGTTTGATTAGGAAGCTCCAACATAGTTTTCCATCTTTTTATGTCTTCTACAACCACAACTCTCTGGGAAAAAGAAAAGTCATTTGGAAAATGGAACATTTTTATTATAAAGACATCTGCCTTCACCTGAGCTAATGGGGCTCCTATTGACATGTGAATTATTGATTATGACCTGAAGCCCCAAATGATGGGTAATTGCTTAAAAGCAGGTCCTGCTTACTGCAAATCAGGAAGACAGTTACATCTATTAGGAAAAGTGCAAGTTTTAATCTTACCATGTCAGACACCACTAGGCACTTAGCAGTGAGAAGCAATAAGGATGGGAAGAAAAGAAAAACGATGCTGAGGTGAATCAACCCTATAGCTTACTTACATGTTTTAATTTATAGATGAGGACAGAGAACAGAAAAGTCATATATATTTATTTCAACAATAAAAGCACACTTCAACAGCTTCCTGCTTCCTAGATGATGAAATAAACGGGTCTTGTTTGAAGAATTTTTTAAAACTTCAAACACATAGAAAGGTAGAGTAATTCACTATTTAATAATAAAAAAGTTAAGCCCTAGCCGGTTTGGCTCAGTGGATAGAGCGCCAGCCTGGGGATTGAGGATCCCAGGTTTGGTTTGGGTCAAGGGCAAATGCCTGGGTTGGCTCAATCCCCAGAAGGGGGCGTGCAGGAGGCAGACAATCAATAATTCTCTCTCATCATTGATGTTTCTATCTCTCCCTTTTCCTTCCTCTCTGAAATCAATAAAAAAATATTTTTCAAAAGTTAACATTTTGCCATTTTTTATAAATAAAACATTACCATTCTTTCATTAAGTATAAAATTTTAACAATTAAGAAATCTGGTTGAAGGGATAGGAAAGTTCTTTGTTCTGTTGCAACTTTTCTGTAGTTTTGAAATTATTTCAACGAAAGAATTTTTTTTAAAAGTAAGAGACAAAATAATGAAGTTGTTTTTATAATTAAAAAATCTTGCCCCATACTCTGGTTTCTCTTCAGATCGCATAAATCTTTCGCCTTTTACTAAAAAATCTTGCCCAGCTGGTGTGGTTCAGTAGTTGAACATTGACTTATGAATCAGGAGGTCACAGTTCAATTCTAAGTCAAGGCACATGCCTGGGTTGCAGGCTTGATCCACAGTAGGAGGCGTGTAGGAGGCAGCCAGCCAGATGATGATTCTCTCTCATCATTGATGTTGTCTCTATTTCGCTCCATCTCCCTTCCTCTATGAAATCAATGAACTTTTTTTTTAAATTTTGTCTCGATGGTTGTTACCCTGAGGAGGGTTAAGGAATGGAAGAGGGTATTGATGGCTCCAGCATTCTGGTAATGTTGTGTTTCTTTCTTTCTTTCTTTTTTTAATTTTTTTTTAATGCTTTAACTTAAATTTCTAATAAGCTGTCACCATAAAATGGGCATTTTTTACAATTCAATTTCTACCGTTGGTGTTTGCCATGATCTCCCATCAAATATAAAGAGATAATGACAAAAAACACTAAGAAAATTGTGTAGCGTGTAAATACAATGATAACTTCCCCCTCCCCTCCCAAAATCGGACTCTTCAATTGCGGAGAAGTAGGAACACAGCAGTAGTTTGTCACAAGACCGTAGCCATATTCCATTTCAACATCTTTGGCTCCTGTTAGTAATAGTTGGTGACTAATGACTTTAGTTCATTGTAGAGATGTTCGAAGACGGATGTTCTGTTTCTTGATCTGGATACTGGTGACATAGGTGTGTTCACTTTGTGAAAATCTGTCAGGAGGTACACTCATGATTTCTCTCTCTCTCTCTCTCTCTCTCTCTCTCTATATATATATATATATATATATATATATATACACACACACACACACACACACACACACATATAAAAGCAACAACAACAACAAAGTCTCAGCTCCCTCCCCTGGTTGGGGTCTGCTCTCAACCTAGCTGGCAGTGGTGGGAGGAGAACATGTCTGACTCTTCTACTTCCCCATCTTTGTTCTTCCTCCTACCCTATCTGCTCTTTGCTTTGGTCTCTAACCCTTCCAGGTTTGAAGCTAGGAAAAGGAGAGATAAAGGCAAAAAAAAGCACCTTACTTTCTATTGTTATGCCAATTAGATTTTAGTGCTCTTGGATAGTCTCAATAAAAAGGTATGAAGGGTCCCAGGTTCAATTCTGGTCAGGGGCATGCACCTTGGTTGCAGGCACATCCCCAGTAGGGGGTGTGCAGGAGACAGCTGGTAGATGTTTCTCTTTCATCGATGTTTCTAACTCTCCCTCTCCCTTCCTCTCTGTAAAAAATCAATAAAATATATTTTTAAAAAACAAAAAAGAAGGTATAAATATATCATTCCACACCTTGCTTTCTCATTCAATATATTTTATTTATTTATTTATTTATTTATTTATTTATTTATTTATTCATATAGATACATAAAAAGCCAGATAATATACTTTAATAGTATTGGAGAGTATCCCTTATTGTTACTAGTATATACAAATGCCTTAAAAGTTTTAAAATAGCCGAAACTGGTTTGGCTCTGTGGATAGAGCGTCGGCCTGCGGACTGAAAGGTCCCAGGTTGATTCCAGTCAAAGGGCAGGTACCTTGGTTGCGAGCATGTCCCCAGTAGTGGGTGTGCAAGAGGCAGCTGGTCGATGATTCTCTCTCATCAATGTTTCTAACTCTCTATCCCTCTCTCCCTCTCTGTAAAAAAATCAATAAAATATATATTTTTAAAAAGTTTTAAAATATATTCCCCTAATTAATTTTCAGGATTATAGATAGTGTGATTTTATATATATATTAGATTGTACATATATATGTATGCATGTATGTATGTTTGTGTGTGTATACACACACACACACACACACACACACACACATATATATTTATATATATATTTTTTTGAGGTCCAGTGCATGAAATTCGCATACTTGGGGGGTGGGGGGGAAGTCTCTCAGAACCCAGCCCCTGCACCCTCTTGCAGTCTGGGAGTCCTTGGGGGATGTCCAACTGATGGCTTAGGCCACATGTGTCAAACACAAGGCCCGCGGGCCAAATCCAGCCTGCCAGGCCTTGCAATGTGGCTCGCACCGCGCTGTCATCACTGCACTCCGCTGTCAGTTTATGACATTGTCAGTTTATGACTGTTCAGTAAACCATTCGGCCCGCGATTTAGGCTGGATTTTAGATTTTGGCCCCTTCTCTGATTGAGTTCGACACCCCTAGCTTAGGCCCACTCCCCACTAAGCCAGCAGTCAGACATCCTTAGCACTGCCGTGGAGGAGGGAGAGGCTCCCGCCACCGCAACTGTGCTCACCAGCTGTGGGCCTGGCTTCTGGTTGAGTGACGCTCTCCCTGTGGGAGTGCACTGACCACCAGGGAGCAACTCCTGCGTTGAGTGTGTACCCCCTGGTGGTCAGTGCTCATCATAGCAACCGATTGTTCTGCCGGTCAGTCAATTTGCATATTAGCCTTTTATTATATAGAATATATGTGTGAATTTGTGTATAAATGTAAATATAGATGTATATTTCCATGCATAGTAATAAGTATGGAGTTCTACATTATTATAATTAACTCTTTTTTCACCCCAAACCCTGAGAAGACCATAATCTTTATGCTGTTTCTTTAGACTAATGAAATTTTTCTAGTTCATTTTTATCAAACATGGTAGTCTTACCTTTCAGCTTAATATGGGGGTTATTAACCTGAGGATTTATGTGCAATCTCTGTACTGACCCTAAAACCCTAGCCCCTAAGCATTACATCTGGTTTCAATAGAGCTATTCAACTTCAGCTCTGCGTTTGGATTTCTTCTTTCTTCCTGGCATCTGAGGATTTCTCCTTCTTGCTTTCAATTTCACCTCAGTATTAGAGACTTTTAAAATATATATTGTATATATTGCCAAAACCGGTTTGGCTCAATGGATAGAGCATCGGCTTGGGGACTGAAGGGTCCCGGGTTCAATTCCGGTCAGGGGCATGTACCTTGGTTGCGGGCATATCCCCAGTGGGGGGTGTGCAAGAGGCAGCTGATCGATGACTCTCTCTCATCGATGTTTCTAACTCTCTATCTCTCCCCTTCCTCTCTGTACAAAATCAATAAAATATATTAAAAAAAAAAAAAAAAAAAAAAATATATATATATATATATATATATATATATATATATATATATATATATATATATTAATTTCAGAGAAAGAAAGGGAGAGAGAGAGAAATATCAATGCTAAGAGAGAATCACTGATTGGCTGCCTCTTGCACACCACCTACTGGGGATGGAGCCCACAACCCGGGCATGGGCCCTGACTGGGAATGGAACCATGACCTTTTTGTTCATGGGTTGACACCCAACCACTGAGCCACACTGGCGGAGCTGTACTGGAGACTTTCTACATGGTTAGAATGAAGTTCAGGGTTCCACTCAGCTCATTCCAGAATATGAAACTAGAAGCTCAAATTCATAAAAGGCCTTACATGACTTGGCTCCTGACATCCTAACAGCTTCATCATTTGTTCCAGATGCATCAACCTAGTTAAAGCTGCCGAAATGAATCACAGTATTTCACTCTCTGCCTGGGATGCTCTTTCTTTGCCAATTTATTTTTTAAGACTCTCTTCAAGCATCACCTCCTCTATGAAGCCATCCTTGCCTCCCTCCAAACACATTTGACCACATTCCTTTTTTGGTCCCTTTACAATCTGTACAGACTTCTATGACTATATCTCTGATATCTGCATATATTTGTCTAGAAGACTGTCTTCCCCACTTGACTATGAACAACTTGAGGGCTGGAACAATTCATTTGTCTCTCTATCCCCATGCACAGTAAGTGTAACTGAACAAAGCTATTATATTTCTACCCTCAAAGACTAAGTATAATTTCAGATCTGAAATTTTAGGGCAGAAATAGAAAATAAAGCAGTCAGTTCTAGAGCAGAAGAATTACATAAACATCAAAGAATGCTTTCTTATTTCCATCCAAATGTGGACTCCAACACATACTATATTTCAAATTTGTATGAGAATTATGGGAGGAACAAGGGAAGTGAACAAGAAATGCCAATGGGTTAGCTACAATTAGTAGTGGAATGGTTATTGCCAGAAAGAAGAGGTGTTCTCCAAAATACCACCTGGTCTTACAGTTGTGGATAGCTGAATTATCAAGTTTGACAAAACCAATTAGGGACAATGACTCTCTCATAAGCAATAACATGAGCACCATTCCACTAGTGGGGACAAGAGACACATATTGGATAGTCAATCGTACAAAGGAAGGAAAGGTTTATAGAGCATTGTTAAATGCTGACCCTAAAAGGATTATCATGTTCTAAAATCTTTTAGTAATAAAAAAAATCTCCTATTGCAACCAACAGAAGAAATTACTTTCCCTTAAGAGAGTAAGAGGAGATTATCCAAATTAACCTTTACCATTCAAATGTACAATACATGAGCTCTACTGAGTATCACTGTCATTGAATGTGATAAGGCTATGGCAAAATTACTTGTATCTCACTGATAATGGAAGTAAGTACAATGGTCCTAATATTCTAAGATTTTTATACCTCCTTTGCATGGCATTCTGAAACCTCCACTTTTTTAAATAGTTCACCCTATAGGGGGCAGACAGTAGAATCAGATTGTCTAGTTCAAATCCCAGCTCTCTGATCTTTAGCAAACAATTTAATCTCTCTGCCTTATATTCTTCACCTGTAAAATATTTTTTTAAAAAAGCTCTGGCCGGGTGGGCTCCATGAGTTGGAGCATTGTGCCACACACCAAAAGATGGTGGGTTCGATTCCTGGTCAGGACACATATCTAGGTTGCAGTTTTGATCCCCAGTTGGGGTGGGCACGGAAGGCAACCAATCAATGTTTCTCTCTCACATTGATGTTTCCTCTCTCTCTCTTCTCCTCTCCCTAAAAATCAATGAAACATGTCTTTGGGCAAGGATTAAATCATTCATTTCACAGAATTTAAAGAGTTACTATGGGAAGCACTTAACACAATGCCTGGCCCAGAGAAATAGCTCAATAGATGTTAATAGTACTCATTACTACTATTATTACCCCACCATAATTCTCAGCTCTAGTTCTAGTTTTACTACACAAGCCCCTCCTTTTCTGTACATGAAAAGAGGAAACTACCTGTTTTTATTACTTTCTAGGCACAATGCTTAACCCTTTCAACATGCACTTATTTATTTAGACCTTATAAAAACACTGTAGGTTAGATATTATTTCTGACATTAATGATAAGGAAATTGAGGCTTGAACATTCAGCAGATTCTTGGCATTAAAATGTGATGCTAGTGTGTAGGCCTAAGTCATTTGGCAGACAGTAGACCTAACTAACTCTCTAGAACTCAGATTTAACTCAACTTGATTTTAATTTGTCATTGCGTACACATGAAAGTAGGCATGTGTGTGTGCACAAAGGAAAGGGAACAGCAAGTACCACTTACTGAATGGCTATCTGTCACTACTTCCCTCTACCTAGCCAAATCTTTCCAGCCCTTTGGGTGCTCTGACCAGTAAAGGAGACACTGAGCTCTCTCCTCTCTTAACTCTTAACCATTTTTGTCCAAAAAACAGTTTGTAATGGATCACATATGATTTTGTATCATTACTTAAGAATTTCTTTTGCTACGATGCCCTAATAGGAAGTCCCATGAGGATTCATACTTTGACCTTAAATTTCCCTTATGGTTCCTAGAGTACGTCAGCATAGTGCTGGGCATAAATTTCTCTCTATATAAAACCCTAATATGCAAATAGACCAAATAGCGAACAACCGAACAACCAGTCACAATGACGTGCACTGACCACCAGGGGGCGTATGCAAAACATGGTGGGCGTTGGCAGCAGGCAGCAGAGCACAAAACATGGTGGACATCAGCCTCAGTGGGATAATGGAGCAGGTGAGTAGGGGTACCAGACCAAGGTGGGGCACTGGTCACTGTCATCGAGGTGAGACTCCGGTGGTTACTGAAAATTCTTTCCTCCCGCGCAGGCCACTGTCCTGCTCACATGTGCTGCTAGTGCCGGCCCCGCTTGCACCCACTGCTGGCGCCAGAGCCATGCTCACACCAGCTGCCAACGCCTGGCACTGGCCCTGATCACTCAGCGCTGTCAGTGGGTACAAGCCGTGGTTGCTGGCCCAAGTCGCCCCTCAGGGCTTCTCCACCTCTCCCTGCTCTTGAGGGGTGATTGGGGCCAGCAGCCGCCACTCACACCCACAGCCAGCGCTGGAGCTGCCATTTGCACCCACTGACAATGTCAGCTCCACTCACACCCACTGCTGGCGCCGGCCCTAATAGCTCCACGCCATCAGCGGGTGAGAGTGGGGCCAGCGGCGCCAGCATGTGGGTGTGGCAGCGGGAGTGGGGCTGTTGGCAGACAGGGGACCAAGGCCATGGCAGGAGGGGCCAGGTGGGGATGCAGAAGATGGGTCAAGACCCGCCCCTGTGCCCACCGCAGCCTTGCAGCCCACAGTTCCTTTCAAGGTGCATGAATTCATGCACTGGGCCCCTAGTTTCACAATAATATTTATAAAATAGTTTAATATCCAGACCATGCAAGGGCATTTCCAAATAAAGATGATTCTTATTTTTACCTACAATGTAGTGAAGCACAGTAACCTCCATCTTGTAAAGAACTGCTGTTTGAATTATCTGCTATTGTCAGATAATCCCTAGTTCTGTAAACTCCATCACTGTAAACTCTTGTCATTGTAACTCTTGTCATTGTAAACTCTGTCAGTTTAAGACAGTCTCTTATTCTATAAAATGACTTTGTTTTAGTTCAAATAATAGAAGAAGATAAACTTAACTGTCTGACCTTGCAAGCTAGCCATCAATGTAATAGACTAATACTGATAACAATTCCCATATTGTTATGCCAAGCACAAACTCATTATGTATTCAAGGTTACAACTGTCTGTAACAATAACTCACACAGAAATCTTTGTAATATCTGCTAACAAAGAGGCTCAAAAAGCATAAATAGGAAAAACTTCCTGCATGGGGTGCTCAGAGATTTGGAAAAGACACCTCCCCCTGGGCCGTGTGCGAATAAATGACTCCTAATTAATTGGTTTATTAAGGCATCCTTTATCTCATTCAATAATTTATGATACAAGAGTAGCAGGCACTAATGTTAGGTCTTGGAGAAGATTTAGAACGTAAGACACTATGGTCCTCATCCTCAGGAGTTCAAAGTAGACTGGGAAAAACTTCAGGTAATCGGATAGTTACAATATAGTGAGATAAGTGCTGTAACAGGTATGTGAGCCAAGTACCAAGAGAGTATTGAAGAGGGAAGGATTAACTCCCCCAAAAGACCTAGAAAGCATTTCAAAATTCACTTATTTAACAAATATTTACTGACTTCTTAATATGTGCCAAGCCCTGTGACAGGTCCAAGAATACAAAGGTAAATAAAATACCCAAGGTCCCTGTACTCATAAAATTTATACTCTAGAATTCAGAGGGAAAGTTGCATTTGAGTGGGCTGACAAATGAGTAGGGATTCACTCTGTAAAAAGAGAGAAAGTCTTTCTATGAAAAGGGACCAACATTATTCAAAGCCCTGGAGACATAAAAGAGAATGGCTTATACAGAGAATAGCAAGAAATGGGTGGTGGCTGGAAAGGACTCCTGTGAATAGAGAGCTGCAAGGGATGCGGGGACAAGGCTCACTGGGTCAGAACAGGAAGGGGAACATGTGCCATGGCAAGGCTTTTGGAGTTTTCGTTCATTTGGCCATTCAGAAAAACGGTCTGCAGGCTTCTATATGCCAAACCCCGTGCCAGGAACAGGGGACACAAAATCATTAAGAAGATACTCTTTCTAGAAGCTTAGAGTGTAGCAGGGCGCAGGCATGGAAAGAAACACTTGCAATTAAGCAAATCAAGTCCAATGATAGGGGCATGTTTAAGATGCAGGGATGTAAAACTGAATAAAGGAAACCTCATTGAAAATGGGAGTTGGGAGGCCAGAAGGAGCTGTCGTGCACTACGATTAGACCCCAATAGGAAGGGACCGTATTTTGCATTCCCAACAAAAAATGTTTCTATTCTACTAGGAGGAAGACTTTCTGTTTTGCCCAGCAACAAGCCTAACCAATAAGAACCCTCAAAACTCGGCCAATTAGAAGCCATCATCACTCTGAACTCTCTCTTTCCTCCAATGGACTTATCCTCAAAGTACCATCCCCTCCCAACTTCCTGTTGCTGTTGTTTTCTATAAAGTCTCCTCTCCTCTGTTTGCTGGACTTGCCTATAGTTTTTGCAATGGCATGTTTGTATTGAATTTCAATTCTCTGCCATTCCCAAATAAACCCATTTTTGCTGGTAAAAATAACTGGCTGTTTTATTTTTAAGGTCGACAAGAGAGTGATCAGATTGGTTCTGTATCTGGGAGACACAAAGGTGGTGAGAAAAGGTCTCATAGTACAGCAGACTCTTAAACTAAGTTGTGGGGAACAGATAAGATTTCATAAAGTAGAAGAGAATAGCAAACACTTGCATAGTACTTAGAATGTGCCAGGCACTGTTCCAAGCACTTTATATATGGAGTGGGGCAAAAGTAGGTTTATAATTGTGAGTACACAAAACACAGAGTTCATTGTTGTATTATTACTTATTATATTATTTTCCATACAAACAACTATAAGCCTACTTTTGCCCCACTCTGTATATTGAGTCACTCCAACTTCATAACTAACATAAAATAGGTTTTATTATTAATTCCATTTTATAAGCGAGGAAAAACACAAAGGTTAAATAACTTGTCCAACAACACACCAGGAGTAATGGCAGAGCTGGGTTTTTAACCGAGGCAGGCTGGTTCCAGTCTGTTTTTAATTATATTATCATGTGACCTCCGAGACAAGGGAGTAAAACCATTCTAGGCAAACAGGAAAGCAATGCAAAGGTACATTAGTACGAAAGAGCACATCTTTGGCCAACTGTGAGTGGTTGACAGTGGGTGAAATGTACATTAAGAAGAGCCAGCAGGGGATGAGGCAGGCAGGTCATGGAGAGCCTTGAGTGTCATGTAAAGAAATGTTTTTATCAATAGGAAATGAGAAACCACTGAAGGATTAGGCAGGAAGATGACATGAGTAGAACTTTATTTCATTTTTTTACTTACTCCTCTGGTTAAGTGTAGAGCGAAGATTGACAGGGGATGCTAAGTAACCAGATCATAGAAATGCTCCAGATAAGAAAAAATTTTAATTTAATAGATGTAAGGACAAGGAAGATTTTTAGGAAGCAGAAGTGAAAAATTGGATATGGGAGAAGAGTTAATGATGGTTTCTGTTACTAGTCCTAGTTACTTAGTATCCTATCTAATAAAAGGGCAATATGCAAATTAACCATCACTCCATCACAAATATGTGGCATTCATAGCCACAAGATGGCGGCACCCAGTCCTCTCAGAGAGTGGGGGCAGCTGCTGAGAGGAGGCAGCATGAGTGGCCTGGCAGAATGCTAGCTTCATCACCACGGCGACAAGGCGCCAATGAGCCTCTGGGCCAAGGAGAGCCTCTGGGCAGGAAGCGGGGAGCCGCCAGGCCCCACAGAGAGCTACTGGTGCCCAGATTCGTGCGCAGTGCTACTAGTATGGATATAAAGTAAATACAGGAGAATAAAGGTCAAGCTTGATAGAAAAGCTATTGCATTTAATAGAAGTGTTATCCTATATGCCTACTGTTTATTCTGATTCCATAATCTTCATATGACTTATTCTCATCATCATTCAATGATTCTCAACTGGGCACAAGTAGAGATATAGAGGGTAAAGGGGGCAGGTAGGAATAAATTAGAATCTGGGTGTTTGTATGTGAATGTAGGTGTAGTTTAATTATTACTCTTCTCTTTTCCTTCCAGTCTAATATCACAATCCTGCCCACCACCATCTCTCATTAAGAATTACTGCTGTATACAATTAACCATGAATACTCTGAAAAAACAGAAGCAGTTGAAAACTTTGAACTGTAAGACAAGGAGAGATTTTAAAGATCAGTAGGTCTCAACCAAGGTTGACTATTGATTACAAATATGTGAGGGCATTTCTGATTATCACAGCGGGAGGTGCTAATGGCACTCAGTATCTGAGGGCCAGGGATGTTACTAGTAAACTTCCTACAATTCACAGGGCAGTTCCAAATAATGAATTATCTTACCCCAAATGTTAATAATGGTCCTTTAAAGAAACACTGATATTACTCAATCCTACATTTAAAAAAAAATGTATTTTTTTATTGATTTCACAGAGGAAGGGACAAGGAGAGATAGAAACATCAATGATGAGAGAGAATCATTGATTGGCTGCCTCCCTGCAGGGACCCCACTGGGGACTGAGCCCAGAACCTGGGCATGTGCCCTTGACTGGAATTGAACCCGGGACCCTTCAGTCTGCAGACCAATGCTCTACCCACTGATCAAAACCAACTAGGGCTCAACCCTACATTTTATGGAGAGGACAAACTGAGATCCCAGAGAAGAAAATGGCTTGCTAAAGATCACCCAGTTGCACAGTAAAGACTAGGAACCAGGGCTTCTGTTTACACTCCTCTTCATTTCTTCTAATCCCAGCCTAGTAAGCTCTTGGGAGCACAAACATTAGGAGTCTAGAGGAGGAAGGGGAACCAATAAAGGAAACAGAAAAGAAATAGTCCACTATGTAGGAAGAGAGGTTCAAGAAGACAAAGCGAACTAATTACAAGTAGTTTTTGGTTTTTTTAGTAAAATAATTATTTTATCATTAATTGAGTATCTATGTTGACTGATTCACTGTTGGCTGTCTATCCTTGTGTTCCTTGATTCTTCCTTGCTAACACACACAGGTTGCACAGAGTCCATTAAAATAGTCTCTTTTTCAATCTCAGATATAGCTATGAAGGCCTTGTGATACAGTTCGGGCCAATAAGATAGGAGAGTACAGTATCATCACCCAGCCTTACTGAGTTCCTACAGAGTACATAAAATCATACTTGGTACTTTAACATTCCTAATAGACAAAATTTTGCAGAAGAATAACATAGGGGGTTTGTCCTGCCAGCCACAAAACATACCATTAAGCCAAAGTAATTAGACAAGTGTAAGAGAAATACTAGTATTGATTAAATCTATATCAGTACAGGATATGGGGGAAACAAATTGGGAGTGGTCAGGAACACTGGGAAGTATAGCAAAAACAACCCACAGGTCTTCCACAGAACTCAACATCACCTTGGTATCACAGTCCATTGCACATTTTCTCTAGTCCCGGGTCCCCTTCTCACCTTCAGAGATTCAATTGTGGCCTGCTTGTAAATCTTTCCTCCAGGATCTTTCTTCTGAGGACTACTCTGGAGTCTAGGCGTTCGAATGACGAATTTATCCATTTCTAGGGGCCTTCGTGTGTTTGCAGTGTGTTCTGCTCAAGAAAAGAGGGCAGATTCTAAAACGTCATAACTGTTGGGATGTGTGTTCCCTAAAATGATACAACTGCGTTCTATACACTCTAGATTCTGGAAGCTTTCCTGAATTCTGAGTGGACTTCATGGGAAGATTTTCTCTTGAAAAAGAAACATCTTCCTAAGAACTGAAACTTATACAATAACGGGTCTACTCTCTGGATCAGAAAGTGCCTAATTTTCAGAAGGGCACACTGTGCAGGGGATTCCAATACAATACTGGGCCAGGTGTTGAACCCAGTGACAAACCTCCTCCAAATTAGGTTAGGTTGTGGCAGGATCAAGTTTCGCTGGGTGCAATGAAGCTCTCTTAATTACTACCCCACCTTAGCTGCAACCCCAGGGTTTTCCCTAGTAACCAGCAACCAACAACCACCTCCAGATCTCAGCAAAGTCCTCACAACAAGCCCCTATCTCCATGAACTGCTTGGTGGTCACAAGGCCCTCCCTATCTACGATTATAGGCTTCTCGATCCCCGAGCGAAAATAAAACACCATCTTTCTCTGCCCTCAGCACTCATGAGCCCAGAAAGGGGGACCTAGCAACGGTCTGACGTGAAACGCACCAGGAAAAGCAGCCTGGCAGCAGCGAGGCCCCTCCAGAGAACTAAGATTGCAAAGAGTCCATTAAAACAGTCTCTTTCCCAGTCTCATCCTGATGAAACTAAACGGATGATACTTTCCAGGCTGGTAGTTTCTCGGAAGCGACGTCCGCCCGCAGGGAGCCTCAGCGACACAGCACACCACATTCCCCAGAATGCACTGCGAAGGGTAGTGTAGTTTTCCGAGACCAGCTTTCCCGGAAGCCAGGGCGCCTCCCGCCGGTGGAGAACTACGTGCCCCAGCATGCCCCGCAAAGGAAAAAAGGGGTCTGGGGGTGCCGGTTCGCTCCCTTGCTCGCGAGAGTTGGCTCCACCTCTTCTGACCGGGACAGCGGAAGCGGAAGCGGCAGCCGGGAGAGGGGGCGGGGAAGGGGCTGGCCCCGGAAGGAGGAGGAAATCCTGAAAAGAAAACACCAACAAGCTGAGCTGCTGTGACAGAGAGACAAAATGGCGGTGCCGAGAGGGAGCCTCCGGGCCAGGGCCCAGCTGGGGCTTCCGCCGCTGCTGCTGCTGACCGTGGCCCTGGCCGGAGGCTCGGGGGCCGCCTCGGCCGAAGCGTTTGACTCGGTTTTGGGGGATACGGCGTCTTGCCACCGGGCCTGTCAGTTGACCTATCCCTTGCACACCTACCCCAAGGTAGGGCCCGTCGGAACCGGGCTACAAACCCTTCCCTGGCCGCTCGTCTTTCCGCCCTCCCGCTCCTCTGTCGGCTCTGGGAACCTGGCCGTTGAATCCGCCATTCAACCGCCGTCTCCCATGTGTGTCGCTCCTGTTTTCCTCCCTAACCCTACACGCATCCGATCCCGCTGCTATCATTGCCAGAAGTTTGTGCTGCACCCACCCTGTGGTGGGCCGGGGGATACGAGGATGAGAAAGAGAGCTAAACGGGAGGAGGATGCTGACTGTTAACGCGGACCCTCACCTTCAGGGAGCCTGGGGGGGGGGGGGGCGGGGCCGGGGCCGGGAGCAGAAACGCAAGCCTACAAAGGGTTCCTTCATAAACCATGTTTGCTGAGCACCTCTCTGGGCCTAGAGCTAAGTGTCTGTTCCGGGAGTCGGACGCGGAGACAATCCCACTGTGGTATGGAATGGGTTAAGCAGCCCGAGGAGCTGTGAGCCGCACTGAAAGGCCTTTCCTCCCTCCGGTGTTGAGTTACTGTGTGCCAGGCGCTGCCACCAGGGCCTGGGATGGCTTCGAGAAGAAGCAGGTAGATACACCTGCATTGAAAGAATTTACCATTTAGTGAAGTGAGTAACGAAATGAGACCAGCCCTCAGGGAAGAAAGAAGGGGGTACAGCTTGCGGAGAGGAATAACCCTACTTTCACTGCCCACCCACCCCACACACCCCACCCCCACACACAAACACAGGTGCTGTCTTTCCTTAATTCCATTCTGCTTCTCAAGTTGTTGTGTGTTTTTTTTCGGCTTCTGGAGAACTCTGTTGGCACAACATTCTAGATTGTGGGGTGAACTCCCTCACCCTTTCCCATATATAATTTGGGTGTATGCCTTCCTCAACCCCACTGCCTTCATTGGCAAGAGCTTTTGTGATGTTGCTGGTCTTTCTCTTCTTGTTTTTCCTTCATCTCTATGTCGTTTGCTTGGTGTGCCTAGCCCATTTTGTTTGCTCTCTTAATCTACAAAGTGACCAGGAGGTTATGCCCAGTGAAATTAGGATGCTCCTTATCGGCAAGTGTTTTCAGGTCTTTGAAAATGGAAGGTTCTAAATGCTTTCACTTCCCATATGTCTGTTTACATTGCCTGAGGATTATCAGTTTCCAAGACAAAATGTGGGAGAGGGTAGAATCCTAAAATTTTCAGTCAGAGACTAATATAGCAAGAGAGAGCGAAGTGAAAAATTGTGATTTCCAGACTTAATATATACTATCCCTAAATACATTGTCTTCTCTTATAAACCTCTCATCTGAGAGGATTGTATGGGGAAACTCATTAATATTGATTTGACTTGGTTTGGCATGGAGACTTATTTTGCATCATTCAACTATTTGATTTTGGATTTTATTTCTGAGATTTTTTTTTTTCCTAGCAAATTTGCAGTATGAATCAGAATCCTGAGAGATTAACTAAGTAATTTGAAAGGATAGACATTTCTGCAACTTTTAAGTACTTTTATAATATCCACTCCTTCCTAAAATACTCTGATCTCTAAGCTATTTTTACTTGTTCTTTAAAGTTGTTGTCACCAGGAACTCTAAATCATCTGGCTTCCTGTAAATACTAGATTTAAAATGTATTAACTGTCTACCTTCTGTTAGCCGATCTGATGAGAGATTACCCATTATTCCTAATTCTCACAACCACCCTGCAAAGTAGGGTTTTACAATTGAGGAAATTGAGGGTCTGATAGGTTAAGTGATTTGCCCAAGGTCACATAGCCAAGAACTAGTGGAATAGTTGGAATTCAGTCCTAAAACTGGCTACACTGTGCTGCCTTTTATTAAAAAGTTTTGTTGAAAATTTGCTTGTTTCACTGATAACTGTTGGCCCTCCTCCCACTTATTGTACTTTGCAGTTGGGGGCGGGGCGGGGGGGGAGCAGTGTGTTATATAAGAAATGAATTTAGATGAATTTACAAGCTCACATAGCCTCTCTTGGTCTGGCATTTGTAGCTGGCAGATAGAAATCTTATTTGAATGACTTATTTTCAGAAGTATTTTGTTGTAAGGATGTAGAATACCTTAACTGTAAGTAATTATTTTCAAATTATGGTATTTTTACCCTTTAACTTTCCTTAAAAATGAAGTTGCTTAATTTGCCTGGGTCTAAATACAAGAGACATAAGTTTATGTTAATAACAAAGCTGACTAAATCCAGCCTGGTCATATTTTTTTTTTTACAAAGTGTGGACTCTGGAACCATAGAAATCCAGGTTCCATCCACAGATCCACTTGTACTATATGTGTGTCTTTACTGATCACTTCTTATGCTGTTTTGTCAGCTATAGAAAAAAATCTTCACACCCTGCAAAGCTAGTGTGAGAATTAAAGATAATATATGTGGCATTCTCAGCAACTGCCCAAATGCTGAATAATGAAAGAATAGTTAGTTTTACTTAGCTCAGGATGTGAAAATGCACATAAAATCTATAAGTGGTATCATTGAAATTCATTGTAATTATTTAGATGGTATTTCATTTGGTGGGGAGCACCATTTCCTTGTGCTCTAAATCAAAGGAAATATCTACAATAATAAAAGTATAATATGCTAATTAGACCGGACAGCCAAATGACCTTCTGAAAGTCCTTCTGGACGAAGCCTGGGTGGTGGGGCCGAGGCAGAGGCAGTTAGGGGCGATTAGGCAGGTAGGTGAGCAGTTAGGGGCTATGAGGTAGGCAGGTGAGTGGTTAGGGGTGATCAAGCAGGCAGGCGAGTGCTTAGGAGCCAGTGGTCCCAGATTGTGAAAGGGATCAAGCCTAAACTGGCAGTTGGACATCCCCCAAGCCCCAAGAGTTCCCGGATTGTGAGAGGGTACAGGCCAGGCTGAGAGACCCCCGCTCCCAATGCACGAATTCGTGCACTGGGCCTCTAGTATTTGATAAAAGCTTGCCAGTCATTTGGGATACATGGGGCATGAATCATTGACTCAGAGTAATAATATTAACGAGAACATGAAACACGTACTTAGAATAAGGATATTCTTCATAATGATTTTTGAGTGCCTACTCTGTGCCAATTGTTCTATCAGATGTTAAATATTAGTTCAGTGACTGACACGTTATGGTTGCTCCTTAAATATATTATTAATGTTATGTCTATTTGTGTAGCACAATATTAATGGTATTGTGAATATAAAATGTACAGCCCTCATATTCAAGATTGACATAAGTTGTCCCTATTTTACAAGTAAGGAAACTGAGGCTGAGAGATTAGGTTACTTCCGAAGGTTGTACAAATGGTGGGGCTGAGCTTTAAATCTAGACTGTTTTCACCATGCCATACATCTTCTCTTCTGAAAATGGTGCTGGAGCCTGGCCAGAGTGCTCAGTTGGTTGAGTCTTGTGCACACACATACCTGGATTTAGGTTTCAATCCCCCAATGGGGCACTTACCGAAGGTAACCTATGGATGTTTCTCTCTCTCTTCCCCTCCCTCTCTCTTCCCCTTCCTTTCTCTAAGCATGTCCTCCGGTGAGGATTTTTTTTAAAATAATGGTACTGGAGGGCTCATTTGGGTTGGTTTAACAGAAGAAAACATATCTGAAAAGGAAATGGCATTCAGGAAAGCTCTTAATGATGAGCTCATGCTTCCTCTGTGCAGTATAAGGAAATATGTGGTACTCCAAAGACATGAAAATTCTTTCATTGTTGTACAAAGTCTGCAAAGGCTATTCAGGTATGACATTTATTTTAATTGCTAAAATTCTTTCAGTTTCACCTAAACAATAAATGCAACTTGAACTGAGGTCCTGAAATGTGCTGCCTTCAAAGCTTGCTTAATATTAGACTGCAGCCATCTCTTTCTAATGGATTGCTGCTGCTACATCAACTTTACTAATCCTCTGCTGGAAAGAAACGCAACTTGTATTCTGTTGGTTGCAAATTGATATATGCGCATGGTGTTTCCTTCCCTCTTTTGGTGCCCACCAGTTTGTACACAGTGGATCACATAGTAAGTTGAGGGGGCTTCCCCACAGGTACTGGTTTGTTTCAAATACTATATGTAGTTCATTGATGAAAAGCCTGTTGAAGACACTGCCATTGGTCTTAACTAAGCAGGTAACATTTCCCAGTAATGAAAAATATATCCTATCTTGAGTTCACACACATATGCAATGATGCCTATAAGTTGTTTTCTCTTTCACAACTCTATTATTATGATTAACGCTACCGTTTATTGAGTACCTTGTATGTTCCAGGCACTGTGCTAAGAATAGTTATTTCCAGCAGTACTGAGGGGGTTGGAGACAATTTATAGCTATTATCTCCTTTTATGATGAGAAAAACTGAGATTTAGATAGGTAACTTATACTGGGTCACTCACCTAAAAAGTTTCAATCCAGGTCTGGCTAATTCCATTGGCCTTTCCCATATGGCGTACTGTTGCTCTTGTTAGTGTTTTTAGTAAATAAGCCAAGTTTTAAAAACCCTTATGTAAGTATTTATACGGATGTACACCTCACTTTGTGGGGGCCTGTATAGCACTATTGGCCATGTGAAGCTAATCATGATACTTTTCCTCATAAGCTTGATGATTTGTATAAATATTTACGGGCAGAAGTATGCTGTCTGTCCTAAGGTACTTGCTTACTCATTTATATATTTGTTAAAGTTCTGATTATGTCGTTGTTATTTTTATTTTTAATCCCCCTCCCCCATGAAACAATAGGAAAAGAGTGATTTTTCTCACTAGACTTCTTTCTTTGGTATCACTTTATAAACAAGAAACTAAAGCGTCTTTATATGGGAAAGGTCTTGGGCATTACCTGGCTCCTGTCGTTTTTCTTTCAGTTACAACATTTTTTTATGGACAGTTTATAACAAACCTACTAACTTTGCTTTCTTCTGACCCTTTTTCCCTTAGGGAAATGTACATTTTTTTGTAATCCTCCCTGTTCTTGAATTCCCTAGGAAGAAGAGTTGTACGCATGTCAGAGAGGTTGCAGGCTGTTTTCAATTTGTCAGTTTGTGGATGATGGAATTGATTTAAATCGGACCAAATTGGAATGCGAATCTGGTAAGATGTTATGCTAATGACATCAGCAGTCCATAGCATTGATGTTTTCTGTGAGCTGTGTTATACTTTTAATGTATTTCCTCACAAAATGAGAAGCATAATGTTTAAACTAGTCATCCAGCATATTTTAATTGTTATGAAGTTAGAGTTTTAGTAGCTGCTGCTAGAAATTTTATGGTCTTTAGATTTCATCTTTTGTTGAGATGAGATAGTGTTTATTTTATACTGTGGATAGGACACCTTTGTTTAAAGTATTTGGTTTAGACAAATGCAGTAGTAATTAGCCTTCCCATAATTCATCACTACCTTTTTAAGAGCTAGTATAATTTTCCTAAGCCTTTCAACCATTGGCTAGTTAGCTTAGCTCCAAGTTGTTTTCTTTTTTTTTTTTTTAACTGAATTAGTATTTAATAGTTTATTCTTTTGTGGGTCATGCCAGTAAAAGAGGTAACCAGAGTCTTTTGTCATCTCTTAAACCACTATTCTTAATTTTGTTGAAAGAGGTGTTTAATAAAAAAAAACACCTCTGTGATAAGGACAAAATTGACATTTAACTTTTTTGAGAACTTTAATGGAGTTTTCTCCATTCATTACATTACACTGTTTATTCAGTGTAGCAGGAGGTATCTTACTCCTTATCACTATGCCAAGACTAACATCCAGCCTCTGGGATATCATAACCTTATTTTTTATGACTCAGTCTCTGAAACTGACCATTTTTATATGTGCATAATGCTGTTCAGTTTATTATCTAACATATTTGAGAAGTATATTACTTTATACTTGACTAAATACATGACTGTATTTAAAGTAAATACATGACTGGGTTGGAAAGAAAAATAAGAGTTTTATAGTAGTAAAGTGTTCTATCATAAGAAAGAAATGTCTCTGGTAAAAGAAGAGAGTATATCTGGCAGAGACCCATTTCACCTTTAGAATCCTGCTGTAGAACATTTTCTAAGTTCCATTTTCTTAGAATTTAGGGTGTTAAACTAATTGTTTTATTTTTTCCTTGCCATGTGAATAACTTTGTTTCTGAACTAACTGATCCAGTTCTGAATAATAATATCATATATTTGTATAAATCACCAAAATATATTACTTTGTTTAACCCCATTAAGTAGATGGTTATATTTCCATTTTAGACTTGTAGAATTCAATAGTCAAAGAGGTTAAACAATTAGCCCAAGTCACATAAACCACCAACAAATGATAGAGCCAAAACTTGAGGTTGCCTGTTCAGTGAGGTTGTCTGTTCAATGTTTTTTCCACTATGTAAACCTTAGCATGAGGCTCCCCCTTATAAATGTCATCATATAGGAACTTGAATGTGTAATTAGTAGATTTATACCTGAAACATTTGACTTATAGGTGATAAAAGATAGGGGTTTTATTAAAATAACTAGAGGCCCAGTGCACAAAATTTGTGCACTGGTAGGGTCCCTAGAAGCTGCTGGCTACTATCTGGGGCCTCCCTATCTTCCTCTTGCCACCGGGGCCTCCCTCCTTTCCTTCGGTCTCCCCTGTTGCCGCTGCCACTGGCCAGGACCTCCCTCCGTTACCCTGGCCAGCCCTGCCCCCTGGTTGAACTCCTGGACGACCTCCCAGTTGAGGGGACAATTTGCAAATTACACTTTTATTATATAGGATAGGATACATTTGCTACTATTACCAAATTTGGAACTTCATATTGATGAAATGTTATGTATATAATAAAAGCCTAAGCGACCGTTACGGTGGAATGACCAGAACAGCCAGTCGCTATGATGCGCACTGACCACCTGGGGGCAGATACTCAATGCATGAGCTTCCCCCTGATGGTCAGCGTGCTCCCACAGGGGGAGCACCACTCAGCCAGAAGCCAAGCTCATGGCTGGAAGTGCAATGGTAGTGGTGGGAACCTCGCTCGCCTCCTCAGTGAGCAGCGAGCAGGTGGGTGGTAAGACATGAGGAGTCCCCAACTGTAAGAGGGTGCAGGCTGGGCTGAGGGACACACACACGCACACACGCACACACGCACATACCCGTCCCCCCCAGTGCACGAATTTCGTGCATTGGGTCTCTAGTTTTAGTATAATGAATTTCTTCATAAAATGCAAATTCCTTTTCTTTCTCTCTCTCTATTTCTTATAATTTTATTGGGGTTTTTTTCTTACAGCATGTACAGAAGCATATTCCCAATCTGATGAGCAATTTGCTTGCCATCTTGGTTGCCAGAATCAGCTGCCATTTGCTGAGTTGAGACAAGAACAAGTATGTGACAAAACTGCCTTTCAGAATTGCCTGCTTGTATTGCACTTACTTTTATATTGAAATATTTATCACCCACTTAATCCTATTTTAGTATTATATTTTAAATTATTTTTCAGTAAACAAATTACATATTTGCACACAGACAAATCAATTACATTTTTCTATGGTGCTTTACTGTTAAAAGATATGTTCACGTACATAATCTCACTTTGTTTTTTCTCGTTGTCTAGTGAAGATATTATCCCCCTTTTACATATGAAAAAACTGAGGCTCAGGGAAATTGATAGTTCAGTGTCTTTTTTTTATCCCAACTGCAATTACCTTAACTCAGACCATCATCATTTCTCATCTACATTACTAAATTAAATTAACTTCCAAACTACTTTCTCACTTTAACCCCCTCTAGTTTATCTTTTCGTCTCTGTCCAGGTATGTACTTTCTAAATGGAAATTTCATCATGTCATACTCCTATCTTACATATTTCAATTGCTCCCCATTATATACAAGTTTAAGTCCAAACCACTTATCACAACCTGCTCCTGACTACCTCTCCTATGTAATGTTATAATTTCCCACCCCTCATACTCTATACTCCATATATACTGGGGAAATTTTCTAGATTTTATTATCTTTGACATAGAAAATACAACCCACATGATACAAAACTCAAAAGGTAAAAAGAGTAAATAGTGAAAATTCTCCTACCCCTATATATTTCTCCATTAAAGTAACCAGAGTTACCAATATGGATATATTTTATGTATATACATGCATCCTTTTTAAAAAATTAAAGTATACATAGTGACTGTCTACTCTCTTCACTACATATTCCTTTGTATGAATCTTATCATTTATTTAATAAGCAATCCCTTATTTTTGGACATGTAGGTTGTTTCTAATCTTTCATTTAACAATGATATTGCATGTTTTGTACATTTATGAATCAGAATTGGAGTGGAGATTATGTCAATTAATGTTAATTCCTATCAGTAGCTTACTATATATGTATTCTGCCCATAAATATTCTCTCACCGTGCCATGTTATCAGATGTCTCATATTGTATGCATATATTCTTTTGATTGATTTTTTCCCCTTCTTTTCCATTGACGTTAATTATGGCATGATTTATTTTACTTGAAAGCATTAAAGATAAGAATGGTGTGACTTACCCCTTTCCCTTCTATTTCTTGAGCTTTGCTAAGCCTTATTTAATCAAATCTTAAAATTCTCCATATTTATTGTTGTTTTTTAATCCTCACCCAAGGATATTTTTTCCATTGATTTTCAGACAGAGTGGAAGGGAGGGAGAAGTGGGGAGCGAGAGAGAAAAACATTAACGTGAGACAGACACTTCGATTGGTTGCCTCCCACATGAGCCCCAACTGGGACCAGGGATCAAACCTGCATCCGAGGTATGTGCCCTTGGCTGGGAATCGAACTCACGACCCTTCAGTCCGAGGGCTGGGGCTCTAACCACTGAGAAAACCAGCCAGGGCAAGAGTCTCCATTTTTTTTTTTTTTTTTTTTTTTTATCTTATTCAAAAGCCTTTTATTCTTATATAGGTGACAGGTAGCGCATAAATGTGTTTGGTAGAAATTAAAGGAATTTTTAGCTTTACCATAGTCAATTTGCATAGATAACTAAGATATTACTTGAATGCTAATTATTATAGTAGATTCACTTAATGCTCTATACCCTGTCCTAATAAGGATTTGATTATGTTGCTCTCTTGAATATATATATATTTATGTATAAATGATAATGTATTTATTATGACTTAATTTTTTTTTTTTTTAAAGCTCATGTCTCTGATGCCAAAAATGCATCTACTCTTCCCTCTAACTCTGGTACGGTCATTTTGGAGTGGCATGATGGACTCTGCACAGAGCTTCATAACCTCTTCATGGACTTTTTATCTTCAGGCTGATGATGGAAAATTAGTTATATTCCAGGTGACAACTGTTCTTCTTCATCTAAATACCACAAACAGTAAATGTTTGTCTCAATTGAATGTCTTTGCATAGGGCCATGTCACTTAAAAATATTTATCATGAAATAATAATTACTTATTTGGCCTTATGAAAACATTGGGCATCACGACACAATGTGACTTACCCTCCCATCTGCCTATTGGAAGCCTATCTAAGCCCTCAGTCCTTACCTAACAAGAACTCTGAATCTTCTAAATTTTATAGTGGTTAAATTGATACAATGAAACCTAGATATGGGAAATAGGAATAATTAAAATACTTAGAATATAGATAGTGGCATGTATTTATATCCTATATGGATGTTAGAGAAAAGCAAATGATGTAATTTTTAGTTGTTTTTAGTGCTTCATAACTCTTAACAAGTTGTTTTTAGTGCTTATAACTCTTACATATTGCCTCCTAGAGAAGTAACTTTTCTCCAACTTCATTATTTACCATGTGATTTGATAATAATAGTAGTCTTTTTTTAAGTTCTTGTGTACTAGGGACTTAGTATTTTATCTTCAAACAACTTCATGAGGTTGTATTATCCCTATTTTATTGATGAGGAAACTGAGTCTAACTTGTTTAAGGTCATCCTTAAACACCCTTGTTTAAGGTCAGTAACAAAAATGGGCTTCAGCCCTGACCAGTTTGGCTCAGTGAATAGAGCATCAGCCTGCGGACTGAAGGGTCCCAGGTTCGATTCCGGTCAAGGGCATGTACCTTGGTTGCCGGCACATCCCCAGTAGGAGGTGTGCAGGAGGCAGCTGATCGATGACTCTCTTATCAATGTTTCTAACTCTCTATACCTCTCCCTTCCTTTCTGTAAGAAAATCAATAAAATATACTTTAAAAAAAAAATGGGCTTCAGACTCAGGTCACTTTAACTCCTAGGCTCATATACCACCCTACAACATTGTCTTCTTTTTAATTCTATAGTTAAATTTCTTAATTTTAAAAAATTTAATCCTTACCTGAGGATTTGTTTGTATTGATTTTTTTATTTTATTTTTTGAGAGAGAGAGAGAGAGAAAGAGAGAGAGAGAGAGAGAGAGAGAGAGAGAGAGAGAGAGAGACACTGAGAGAGAGACATCAGTGTGAGAGAGAAACATGATCAGTAGCCTCCAGTATGTGCCCCAACTGGGGATCAAACCTGCAACCTTTTGGTGTACAGGACGATGCTCTACCAACTGAGCTACCTGGTCAGGGCACATTTCTTAAATTGACAAGCTCATAAATTATGCTGTGGTACTGTCTTTCTCTCAGGTACTAATTAAAGTGAACCTTCAATTATTATTACTAAGTGAGTGGCTTATTGTAAAGCTAATATGTATATAAATTCAATAAGTTTTTTGTCTTAAAGCTATTTATGTTAAAGCATAAATTAATTCTTAGAGTGGAGACCTCATTCATTCCTGATTAGATGTGAGTTTAACTGTTTCTCTCTTTGTGTTAACCTGAGTGTAACTAGGATAAAGAAGCCCCCACTCCAGAGGGTCAGCGCTATATGCAGAGTATGGAGTATTTAGCTGTAATTTATGAATTACACTTAGGGAAGAATGGAATGTTTCAGCTGAGAAAAAATAGAGATAATAAGTGGTTAGTCAAATATGTTGGCAGTCTGCTAAATTATTCCTAATCAAGTAGAATTAGAACTCATTTTTTGCAGAGTATGATATTTAATGCAGTATGCTATAATTTGTCTTTTTTTCTATTTTTTTATGCTGTCAGGAAGTTAAACTAAATATTTGATGATGCCAAAAATCTGTCTGTTTGTAAGGCACTGGATCTGTTGTTTAGGAAGTATAATTAAAGTATATTGTGGTTAATATGTTTTATTTTTTATACCATACTTCTGTTACTTTTTCTCAATTTGAATGTTTATAGAGATTATGTGTTACACAACTTGCTACTGAGAAAGGCTTAAAGAGTACAAATGACTTAATTGCTTTCATTATCATTTTAGTCTAAGCCAGAAATCCAGTATGCATCACAGTTGGAACAGGAGCCTACAAATTTGAAAGAATCATCGCTAAGCAAAATGTCCTGTAAGTTTTCTTTTATGCAGCAATCAAATCTGGTTGTGGTAGAATTTGTTGCATGATTGTTTTTACATTAATAGAATATGAATAAATAATTTCTAAAACTTTGAGGGGTTCTCAAACCTTAATGAGCATTAGGATCTGGATAGCTTTTTCAAACAGATCTCTGAGTCCCACCTCCAAAGTCTCCAGTTTTCTAGATCTGGGAAAGGACCTGAGAATTTCATTTCTAACAGGGTGCCAGATTTTGTTGATGCTGCTGGTCTAGGGACCACTCTTTGAGAACCAGTATTTTAAAACCATTTAGTTTGCTTTGAAGGATGTTGTGAGTATAAACTAATGAAATATTCTGTTACATCCCAATAAACTAACCAAAAGTGAAACTACCCTAAAAGTATGAGTTCCTATTCTATTTTGATTTCCATACTAGAAGTGAATTTTAACTCATGGGAATATAAAACATCAAGCTAAAGCTGAGCTTACTTTTTAAAATGTATTAGCTTATACCTTACTTTTGGTACTGATCTAATTAACTTTCTAATGATTTTGCTGGGTGGATAATGACAGCACATAAGGCCATCTTTAACTTTACATTAGAATAACCAAATTCCATTACTTAAGCCCACATGTAATTAAATTGAAAGCGTCAATGTCAGTGAGAATTGTGAAAATAGAAAACCCTGAATATAATAGACTATCTATTTGGTTTTTTATGTGTCATAGGAACTTGCATTCATTATTAAATGTATACCGTATTTTTCGGACCATAAGACGCACTTTTCCCCCCCCAGAAGTGGGGAGGAAAAGTCCCTGCGTCTTATGGTCCAAATATAGCCTACACATATACTGTAAAAAAAAAAGTTTTTTTACTTGCTCGGCTCTGTGTGGTCTCTGTGTGCTTGCCCGGCTCTAAAATGGTTCTAAATGCTGCTGTTTACTTTACAGGGTTGATTACATGTGTTTATGACTGTGATGTTGGGTTTTAATGCACATAAAATATTTTAGGACACTATTTGTTTCAGAATCTTTTTTTCTTCATTTCCCTTCTCTAAAAACTGGTGCGTCTTATGGTCCGATGCATCTTATGGTCCGAAAAATACGGTAGATCTAGAAGTAGTCATTTGGGACTATTTTTGGAGTATAAGATATCAAACATGTGCCTTGTTATTTCACCAGACCTACAAATGAGAAGTTCACAAACACACAGGAACTTTCTTGAAGATGGAGAAAGTGATGGCTTTTTAAGATGCCTCTCTCTGTATGTATTCCTCTTTATTAATGGGTATAGGAAATACAACCTGGCTTATATCAGAGAGATATTCATTTTTATTGTTTTAAAATATTATCAACTACTCAAAAGTAAAAAAATTACCTTCTTCCTACCTAATGTCTACTTTTGGATATTTTAATTTCTTAAAAAGTAATATACAGCCCTGGTTGCTCAGTTGGTTGGAGCATTGTCCCATGCACCAGAGGTTTCGCAGATTTGATCAGGGCACATGCAGGAGGCAACTGATCAATGTTTCTCTTTATCCCCCTCCCTCCCACCCTTCCTCTCTCTAATATCAATAAACATATTCTAAGGTGAGGATTTAATAATAAATGAAAGGTGATATACATACTAATTTAATAAAACCCAAGCAGTTTAATATAACCGTAGTTTTTTGTTTTTGTTTTTCACAGTATAAAAACTTTCTTGTTAGGATTCCTTGATTTATGTTAAGAAATGTGCTTCTTAAGTATATGTTAATGTTTTGGGGATCAGATTTTTGTTTTTTGCTGCATGGCCACATATAAGGTTAGGAAAGGAAGATAAGGCTATAGATTAAGGAAGGCTTCGTATTCTCTGCTAAGAAGGAATATCAACTCTATGCCAAGGATTCTTAAGGCTGGCAAGGAAAAGTGGGCAGACAAGGGAATGGGTATGTTATGTCCTAGGAAGGAATATCAAGCCTTCTGAGGGTAAAGAGAGTTTTATCAAATTATGTGTGCTTGCATTCCTGCAAGGAGTTATGATATGAGCGCTCCCCCTATACTTCTCCCCCACCAATAAAAGAAAAGGGGAAGAAAGTGGATCTTAACACTTATTGGAAACTATTTACTATGTGTCAGATACCACGCCAAGCCCTTGAGTAGAACAGTATACAAGTGCTTGCCCTCACAGTCTAATGCTATTTCTGTCTCAGGTGGAATACTGCAGTAGTCCAAACTGCATGCTTCCTGTAATTTCTTGTGATAGAAATAGTTTATTAGGTTTTATCAGATGTCAGTAGAGTCATATTGGAATCTAAAAATGAATACCTTTTATTGAACAAAAGTCTTTAAAGACTGGGTGAGAAAATAAGAATTTAACTTTAAAATTTCCCTTCCTTTTATTTCTAAATCTGCTTTTGACCTTGCTTAAAAAAGGACATTTTTCCTCTCTCCAGTATTTAGTATTTTTGTTGTAATTTGATAGTCTTATGAAAGCTAAATATAATAGTATCCTACATTTTAATAAAAAGAATTCTTTTTTAAATGCTTTTCCCCTCTCAATGATCTCATTTGACTCTTAGAACAGTGTACCTTATAACTGGCTTTCTACTATGATAAATAGGTAAATCGGAGAGGTGAATCCACTACCCCAGGATCATATCTCTACTATATTAAAATTCAAATCTGGGTTTTCAAATTCTATATCTTCTTCTCATTCAATTCTACCATAGCTGTTTGCTCTTTAAAGGATCATGATTTTTCCATGATTGCATATAAGATCACCTAGCCAGTCAGTGGAATCTGGTCTTCAGACTCTTATTCCAGTGCGTCTCTTTGTTATATCATATAGTTGATATGAAGTTGTCCTTGGCCTCCAGAATGGAAATTGAAGTCAAACTCATTTTTTCACTCGCCATTTCTTTTTGGAGAATCTATTATGTGCCAGGCACTGTTAGGGATGTGAGACTTAAGATGTTCAGTCTCTACCTTCATGGAGTTCTCAAATCTAGTATAGTAGAAAAAGACAGGCAGATAGTAGCAACACAATAATGATTGCTAGATATTTTACATATACACATACCTCTCATGTATAGAGTACAAGGAGTACTAAGTCTATCACAGGTTTCAAAGGGAGGATTTACAGGGATAGAAATGTCTTAAATGATGACTAGAGCTTTTTGCTAATTGTAGCACATTTGATTGAGAGATTTGACCAAACCAGGTTGCCTGGAGCTAGATAGGAAAAGGAAAGTGATCATTTTTTTAAAATACGTTTTTATTGATTTCAGAGAGAGAGATAGAAACATCAATGGTAAGAGAGAATCATTGATCAGCTGCCTCCTGCACTCCCCTTACTGGGGATCAAGCCTACAACCTGGGAATGTGCCTGACAAGGAACTTAACTGTGACATCCTAGTTCATGGGTTGACACTCAATCACTGAGCAACACCAGCCAGGCAGGAAAGTAATCATTTTTAATATCAAGAAGAGACCTTATGAAGGATAGAGGATCATGTCGAACAACTTGGGTAAACCAGGCAAGAAATTACGAGATCTGCACTAGGGCAATAGGTAAGAATAGGAGATGATGGAGAATCTTGTAGGATTATTTTGTTGTGGAGGTTAAAGAAGTGACCTAAATAGAATTTAGGATTGACTTAAATGAGTCTTAGTTTTCTGGCTTAACTACTTGTGACTGGAATCTAGATATCAAATACATCCTCATTTCATGGAAGGGAATTCCTCAGTATCAGGTTAAGGCTGGGATATGTAAATTGGGTATTTTTTCATTAAAAATATTTTTACTCTACTATCTTGCTAAATTGGAATACTTAAAGCATCTTGTAGGAAGTCCCCACTTTTAGATAAAATACATTTTCCAAAGTCTATCTCTTTTGCTAAGAGACATGCAGAAAGTACATGCTTTTTCCTTAGCATGTTCAAGTGTTGGCAAACCATCAGGTGACTGTGTTGTGGTGATATATTTTATTAGGCAGTGTTGGATGAGCCCAGATGTGAAAATTGTCCAATTTTTATTTTTTTTAAAAATTGTCCAATTTTCTAGTTACATAGTTTTTCATAATTAGACTCTTAAATATTTAAAAATAACTTGACTTATTCCTGTTCTTGGAATCTTAATTTACAGTTTGGTAAGTAATAGGTCAATTATAGAAAAAGCTTTAGTTGCTGATTCTTGTAACTGGCTTTCTACATTAAGATATTTTAATCAGCCCTAGCCGGTTTGGCTTAATGGATAGAGCACCGGCCTGCAGACTGAAAGGTCCTGAGTTTGATTCTGGTCAAGGGCACATGCCCAGGTTGTGGGCTAGATCCCATAGAGGGTGTGCAGGAGGCAGTGGATAGATTATTCTCTCTGATCATTGATGTTTCTATCTCTCCCTTCCTCTCTGAAATCAATAAATCAATATATATATATTTTTATTTTTTTTTATTTTTTAATGCATTTTAATCAGCCCTAGCTAGTTTGGCTCAGTAAGTAGAGCATTGGCCTGCGGACTGAAGGGTAATGGATTCAATTCTCGTCAAGGGCACATGCCTAGCTTTCAGGCTCAATCCCTAGTAGGGGGTGTGCAAGAGGCAGCCGATAGATGATTCTCTCATCATTGATGTTTCTCTCTCTCTCCCTCTTCCTTCCTCTCTCAAATCAGTAAGTACTATTTTTTTTTTAAAGATATTTCATCAGCTCAGTTGACGTGGTTAGTTGGTTGAGCTTCGTCCCATGAACCAAGGTCATCCCATGAACCAGGAGGTCATGGTTCGATTTCCAGACAGGGCACTTGCCTGGGTTTCAGGCTTGATCCCCAGTAGTGGGCATGCAGGAAGCAGCTGATCAATGTTTCTATCTCTCGCTCATTTTTCCTTCCTCTCTCTGAAATCAATAAAAACATATTTTTAAAAAATCATAAGATATTTTAATCATAAGAAACATGTAACTTTATCTTTACTAAGATGTGCTGTAATGGGTGCAGAATACTTCATATTAGTTTAAGTATTCTGCACCCATTCCAGCACTGTTTTGAATTGTAAGTAAATTATGGCAGATCAAATATTTGAAATGCTCTAGAGAAGCTAACTTCTGGAAGCCTGTTGTAATCCCTTTGTAAAACAAATGATAATTTCATAATTTACCTATTCTATACCTTAATTCTGGGATATTGGGTTTTCTTAAAACCAGTATAATACCTTGCAAAATAATACATATAAAATTTTATAGCAGTGTATGAAAATTTATAGGACACTTTCATTTTTCTTATTTAGTAATTTAAAATTGCCCTTGACAATAATTTGCTTTAATTTCAGACATTTAACAAAAAGCCAGTTTGTCTGATTTCTTTTAAGTTGCAAAAGTGATGCAACCCTGTTACAGAAACTTGAGAAATGGAGGGAAGGGTTTCATGCCACCTAATATCTTTATAATAGTTCCTTCTATAAGTATGTCTTTTAAAAATAGTTTTAAAGGTAGTAATCATAAAGCTTTAATTAGATTATTAAAATAAGTACATAATTCTGATTGCCTTTAATTATCAAGAATCTCCTGTTTCTTATATTATGAAAATTTAACATGACTAATTGTTGATATTTCCTTTTTTCTTTTTCTTTTTCCAGTAACTCTGGGTGGATTTTAACTACAACACTTGTCCTCTCGGTGATGGTATTGCTCTGGATTTGTTGTGCAACTGTTGCTACAGCTGTGGAGCAGTATGTTCCCTCTGAGGTAGATTTAATTCTAATATCCTACTTGAAGGCTGAGCCATATGATTAATCATTTTAAGTGCCTATTTTTTTTTTTAAAACTAGAAAAACAAGGCCTCTCTACTAATAGAATGAGAGAAGATTTGGTGGTTTGTTTCAGTCACATAGCTGGGGGTTGGCACACATGAAAATTACAGGTTTGCAGCATAAAAGTTTGTTCCACTTTTCCGTAAAGCTAACTACCACAGTTACATACATGTTGGCTGGTTTCAAGTGTTTCTCTCCCTGGTTCTGTGACTGAAAAAAACCTGTTGACGTCAGTTTCTAAGGTGATATTTAAGAAGTCTTGTATACCCACTTAACATTTCAAACTAATTGCCACAAGTTTTAAAGAGTAATTGCTGCTTTAGAAGCAACAAGGCTAGAGCGTTTGATTTTGAGTTTGTTCTGGAATCTAACCCTGAAAGAGATAAAAAACTATCATGACTTCCTTGGTAATGAAAATTTAATTGACCCGAGAAATGTAACTTTTAAGATAAAGGAGTTTTATTTTGAAAAAGTCTATAATTTGATTATTCAATTTAGCTATCAAGGAGAGAAAGTTATTTGTATAATAAATATGGGCTATCTCAACTCCAAATAAAATAAACTTTAGCTCTCTTTTGCCTTGAAAGTGCAATAGAAAAAAAGTGTAAAGAAGAAAGGAGGAAAGTTAAAATAGAATCTAATAAGTAGTTGGCATGTACTTAGCATGGTGCTTGAACAGTTTTATCTTAACAGACTATAAATACATGTTTTAATATAAAATTTATGCATTAATAATTTATGCATTAATAATAAATAATAACTGGGCCTCTATATTTTACTAGAGGCCCAGTGCATGAAATTCATGCATGAGGGGGGGTCCTTCAGCCCAGCCTGCACCTTCTCCAATCTGGGACCCCACAGAGGATGTCCAACTGCCAGTTTAGGCCCAATCTGGGACTGCTGGCTCCTAACCGCTCGCCTGCCTGATTGCTCCTAACTGCTTCTGCCTGTCAGCCTTATCGCCCCCTAACTACTCCCCTGCCAGCCTGATTGATGTCTAACTGCTCCCCTGCCAGCCCAATCACTCCCAACTGTTCTCCCCTGCCTGCCCAACCTCCCCCAACTGCCCTCCCCTGCCAATGGCCTGATCACCTCCAAATGCCCTCCCCTGCTGGCCCGATCACCCCCAACTGCCCTCTGCTGTCCGCCTGATCACCCACAACTGCCCTCCTCTGCTGTGACCCGCCTCCTTCATGCAAGGCGACAGAGACGCTGGTACCGGCCTCCTTCGCGCCACGCAGAGCCATGGGACCCCAAGGCCTCCTGTGCATTTAGCCATCTTGTGACGGCGTCATGCGAGGGCCACCTAGGCTTTTATTATATAGGATTTTTTAAGATATGTGATACAGCCCTAACTGGTTTGGCTCAGTGGATGGAGCGTCAGCCTGTGGACTGGAAGGTCCCAGGTTCGATTCTGTTCAAGGGCATGTACCTTGGTTGCGGACACATCCCCTTTAGGGGGTGTGCAAAAGTTAGCTGATCGATGTTTCTCTCTCGTTGATGTTTCTAACTCTATCCCTCTCCCTTCCTTTCTGTAAAAAATCAATAAAATATATATTTTAAAAATCTATGTGAAACAATAAGTTTGAAAACTAGCATTTATATAGTTCTGTAAATTTTATAAAGTATTTTCATATATCTTCCATATCCAGCAGTACTCTATAGTACGTTCTATTGTCTATTTTATTAGATAGGTGAGCAGGCTTACAAAGCCAATTAACCTCCTGGGATTGCACAGCAGTTGAAAGTATTGAGGCTAGAATTAGCTCTTATCTTTTGATTCACAACTCCTGTGTCTTTCCTGTTTATCATCTTTCCTATGGCTGATAAGGATTTTAAGTGGTACAAATAATAAATGTTTAAAGTGTTAAGGAAAGTAGATACCTCGTGCTGGATTTTCAGAAAAGGCTTTTAGATAATGTGGGTCTTGACCTGAACTTTGAAGAATGGATACATATGAATTAGCAGAAAAGAGGGTAGACAATTTTCCTAGATACAGACAAGAATAAGCCAATTATCAGGGATGTACTGTAAGGAACTATCTTGATTGAAAGAATTTAAATTAGGAGAACAAACTAAATGGATAAAATTGAGCAGGATCAGGAATTAAAGTATTAGAGATTGTGTAAATTTCTGTAAAACTCATCTGCTTATGATATGAGTTTACTAATAACATCCTCTTGCTCCATTACTTGTGTTATTTTTAGTGCTGATGTCCATATTTTAATCATTTTATTGTAATGGCCAAAAAGAATTGGCAAAGAATTTAATTTCCTTTGTTGAACTTAAAGCAGTGTCATTTTGAGTGACTTGATACATAAAGATTTTGATCTTTTCTCCACATTTTTTTCTCTGTTCTTTCACATTTGTGATGTCATTTTTGAAACTTAATGGGATGACATTTTCTCTTGTTGAGTTATCTGTCTAAAATAATGAAGAGTTGTCATTCCATAGTGGTCCTTGTCAGGCAGATCAAACTTAACATATAGGAACAGGGTTTAGCAATTTTGGATATTCCCTTTTAGAGATCAGGCAGCCTCAGAATGTTGCTATAGCAACAAATGTCAATATACATCAGGGTGGAGAACATTTGGTTTCGCAAAGTCATTTGGTCTGGGCCTGCCAAAGCATTAGGGGTGAGTTAATTAATGTTTGACCAAATATAAGAGACGAATTTTTTAAGTTGATAATTTTGTGTGGCCCTGGAATGATGATCATAAATAGCCCAATGGCCCTGTAGAACAAAGATTTCCCGCCCCTGCTATCCATGCTGCCTCATTATTATCTCTTTATATGTATGCTCCTTTTCTTTGTTTGCCAAAACCATGATCATCTGATTTCATATATTCAGTTAAAAAGAGCTTTAGATAGAAGACTACTAATAACATTAATGTTTAGTGAATCACATATATTTATGGGTAACTTGTTATGTGTCAGGCCCTGTTCACGGGATTAAAGATACAATGAAGAATAAGGTCAAGAAGGAACAGTTTAAGGCTTCTAAGGGTCAGGAAGTAGGGTGAAACATGTCTTAAACTATAATGAACATTATTTTCTTCATCTTAAAAAAAAGACTAAGAATATTGCCATTTAGAACCTTTAAGTCTCATAAAAAGAGTCAATCAGAAAACAGTATAAATGCGATAGCTTTTTTAATCCAAATTCTGTTAAGAAACTGAGTTTTAGGAAAGATTTAAGGAAGTTATCAAAGATTACATAACTGATTAGTGGCAGAGCCAGGCCTAAAGCTCAAATACATATTTACTAATTAAAATTTTTTAATTAAAATTTTTTAACTTTTAGAAATAATACATTAACATAAATTAAATCTTCCTCTTCCTCACTTCTCAGATAAACTACAGTCAATAGTTTTGTTTTGTTTTTAATATGTTTTTATTGCCCTACCCAGTTTGGCTCAGTGGATAGAGTGTTGGCCTGTGGACCGAAAGGTCCTGGGTTCGATTCTGGTCAAGGGCACATGCCCTGGTTGTGGGCTTGATCCCCCACTGGACATGCAGGAGGCAGCTGATGATGATTCTCTGTCATCATTGATGTTTCTCTCTCTCTCTCCCTCTTCCTTCCTCTCTGAAATAAATTTAAAAAATTTTTTTAAATATATGTTTTTGTTGATTTCAGAGAGGAAAAGAGAGGGAAAGAGAAATATTAGTGATGAGAGAGAATCATTGATCAGCTGCTTCCTGCCCATCTCCTACTGGAGATAGAGCCCACAACCTAGGCAGGTGCCCTGCCTGGGAATTGAACCATGATCTCCTGGTTCATAGGTCAGTGCTCAATCACTGAGCCACACCAACTAGGCACAGGCAATAGTTTAAAATTTTTTTCCAAGTAGTTACCATTTTTTAAATTTTAACTTTTGGTTTTGTTTTATTTTGTTTTGTTTTGCCAGCTTTAGACATTATCTAATGTCTTCTTCCTGAAGGATGAGGAATTAGTTAGTTCCCTTACATGACCTCCCACCTCACCTCCATCACTTCACTTTCTTCCATGTTGATGTTTGAAATCATTCACACAATTCTTGGTTACTGTTCCAAGGTCTTTAAATGTTACTAGGTAGAGCTGTGAAGGTTTTTCTTGCCCAGTGCTCCAGAGCGGATTATCACATGTTAATTCTGGGTTTTAAGGAGGCCACACAATATCAGATCCACGCCCACTCCATCAACCACTGAATCTGTCTGGATGATATTCTCTTAATGGGAAAATATAAGGTACTGGGCCATCTCCTTGTTGCCTTGAAAAGTAGTCAGCAGACCATATCTGCAACATGAAACAAGGAAGCAATCATCATGGCAATCATTTTTTAAATATATTTTTTAGTATATTTTATTGATTTTTTACAGAGAGGAAGAGAGAGGGATAGAGAATTAGAAACATCGATGAAAGAGAAACATCGATCAGCTGCCTTTTGCACACCCCCTACTGGGGATGTGCCCACAACCAAGGTACATGCCCTTGACCGGAATCGAACCTGGAACCTTTCAGTCCGCAGGCCGACGCTCTATCCACTGAGCCAAACCGGTTTCAGCTTAATATTTTTATTACCCCAGAAAAAAACTCAGACTCATTCGTAGCCACTCCCCATTTTTTCCCAAGCACCACCACCACCACCACCACCACCACTGCCACCCAAGCCACAGGCAACCAGTACATGATCTCTAATGATCGACCTCTTTCACTTTCATGATGTTTTTCAAGATTCATCCATGCTTAGCATGCATCAGTATCGATGGATACTTAAATTTGCTCTTTATTTAACATCTTTTAATGCACCTTCCCAATATAAAGTACTTTCATGTGGTTCTTGCTCTATACTCAGTCTCTTATCCTCTCAGTAAGGTCAGTACTTCAATGTTTACTCATGACACAGAGATGTGTTGCTGTAGGAGTTAACAAATATCCTGTTTCTTAGTAAATACTTGTCTTTTAGCTTTTCTGCTTTTAGGAGATAACCTACATCTAAATAGACCTACTTTCAAAGGATGTTAGACATAACTGTTATACTCCAGTGAATTCTATGACATTTGTAGTGACTCTAATTTATGCTTTCATTCTTTTGTTGTTTTACTATCTTCTTGGATATGATAATAATTTAAGGAGCTTTTATATGTTTGTGAAGACCTTTCAGGGTTAAAATGTTTCATGTAAATTCTTTGTTCTCACAGCCTTTTAAAATAACACATATTTTCCAAGTATATTAAGTTAGAACATTTAATAGCAGAGAAACTTACTCCAAATCATTAGACAAGTTGGTCGCAGAGGTAAGATCTTGAAGGAATGGATCACTTAAAAAATCAGATATCCCAAATAAGTGCTCTTGGTATGACAACACTAACTCCATTTAAACCTGAGCCGTTTTTCTTGATCCTCTGTTGTTATGCTTCTAAATATTCTAACTTGGGGCACGTGGAAAGTTTTTTTTGCCAATACTGGCAGCTGAATCACCTATGTATAGCACTGAGTAAAAGCATTCTTCATTCTAGAGGACATTTATAGAATTTTATTTATTTATTTTACAAAATACCCATAGATTAACTTGTTATTTGAAGACTTAATGAGGTTTCTAATTATCCAAATTCTAATATGCATTGATTTTCTTTTGCAGAAGCTGAGTATCTATGGCGACTTGGAATTTATGAATGAACAAAAACTAAACAGATATCCAGCTTCTTCTCTGGTGGTTGTTAGATCTCAAGTGGAAGACCATGAAGAAGCAGGGCCTCTACCCACAAAAGTGAATCTTGCTCATTCAGAAATTTAAGCTTTTTCTTTTTTTTTCTTTTCTTTTTTTAAGAAAAGTGTAATAGCTATCTAAATATTCATTTCTCATAGAGCTTTTAAAATTGGTTTCATTGACTATAGGGCTTAAAAATCACTATAAAATGAAAATAAAGTTACCCAAATCTGAGAAGACTATATTTGCGGTAATTTTTTCCTAGTAATTTAAGAGATGGATATTTGGGATTGTATTATTATTATTTTAATATCTCTGGCTTCTTTATTATTTGCATTATTTTTGTTTTCCTTTTTAGCCACTTTCTATGAGCTGATCATTGTTTTCCCCACCTATCAGCATGATACCATCAATCACTTTAGTGATTAAACTGAATATTCAGTAGGATATGATGCTTCTGCTCAGAAATGGCCCACAACCTGTCATTTGAAATTTAGCAGGAAATGCCCTTACACTCCATTTTCAGTTGTATTGAACTGAAATCATTAAAATTTTATTTGAATAATTGTGTCAAAATTTGAGTTAATATACTTTTGATTTTCCAATCTTTCCTCTCTCTCCTACCCAACACAGACAAAAATTATGAAATGTTCTATTACTACCTATTGCTATGGTAATAATACATATTGCTATACAATATGATGAACAGGAAACAAACTGAAGTAAAAACAATGTGGTCAGAAATGCCTTTAAAAAAAAAAAAAAATCCTCACCTGACGATATTTTTCCATTGATTTTTAGAGAGAGGGGAAGGGTGCAAGAGAGAGCAACATCAACATGTGCCCCAACCCAAGTCAGGGATCAAGTCTGCAACCAAGGTACATGCCCTTTTTCCAGAATTGAACTGAGGCCCTTTGGTCCAAGTGCTAACCCTCTAACCACTGAGCAAAACACTAGAATCTGCATTTTATGTTATTGCACAGGGTATAGATTTTTGTTGAGTGAGTCTTTCCCAAGAACTATTTTCTCTATTAGATAGCATATTAAGTATAAGTCTGAAGATATTTTCAGATAAAACTCTACATTTTGACAGTAAGAATTAGGCTAGATTTCACTTGGCAAAAGCTATTATCATTCCTTCAGCTATAATAATACAGATTTTAAAATAAGAGTAATAGGTAACATTGATAACAGAATCATCACATGATTTAGTGTTATTTTACCTTGAAATGTTAAATAACTTTGCAAACCAATACTACCTTACACATAGAAACATTGTTGGCACCTGAAGTAATGCTTTTTGACTAAAGAGTGAGTCACACACTTACCTTGCAGCTTAGTTATCAACTTTCTCTGAGTCAAAACACACACACACACACACACACACAAAAAAAAACAACTAATCAAATAAGACACTGGTCACAAAACACAGGTTTCTGTTTTTAAAATAGTTTGTCTATAATAGATTAGGAAGATGGAGGCTTAGAAGATACGTACGTGCACACATCCAGGTGTGGAAGAGAGGAGTAATTATTAAAGAGTTGTCAAGCAGTCATCGTCTCTCATTTTTTGTGAGAAAACAGGTATAGAACACAGGGATGGGGAGTACACCTCTTACAAGAGACTGGTTGTCTTATTTCCCAGCCATAGTTTGTGCTTACTATCAGGAACAGGTTTAATTGAAATACATCCAGTGAAGCAAACTTCAGATCAGTGAGGGAGAAATATACAAAATGACACAGGTTTATAGGAGTCAGCCCACTGTTAGGAAAGCCCTCCCTTAAGAAAACAAAACAATAAAAGTAATATCTAGATCAGAAGGATAACTGGATGATTGTCTTCTCTCTACCCTTGGTTTTGTTTTTCTTTGCTTCCTGAATATGGTTATCCCTGAGATATCCTCAATTGTCTTGAAAGTATTGATCCAAATGCAGACAAATTTTCCCCTTTATAATTCCTCTGCCCTCTTTTTTATTTTAATTTTCAAAAATTAAAAAAGAAATTCTCCCCACAAAAAAAAAAAAAAAAATTACATTGTTGTGAGAAATGCTCGCCTGTCTGAGTTAAAATAATGGACTCTGAGAAGTATGGTGAAAACAAGACCATACTTAAGTTCTCAAGAGCGGTGTCTATTCTGTTGTACAGGCACACATGGAGTAGCCATCACAGCCTACTTATCCCCCTAGGGTGTGACAGTCCCTCCTCTGGTTCCTCATTGGCTGAGTACTATGGTCTTATTGTCTCCCATTGGGCCATTTAAAAAATTGGGCTAAGCCCTTTCTTTTGTGGTTGTCTCCACCTCCTACTGTCTTTTGGCGGCAGATAGATGCCTTGGGGATTCCACCGTGATGGTGGCTCCCATACACACTTCTTTGTTCTTATGTCCTCTTCTGTTTGCCCTGGGGAAATTCAGCAACCAGTTGCATTAAAAGTTGGCTCTGCTGGAGATAGATCACAGAAACCTGTTTCCTACAATTGTAAAACACGTTTGACTTGAAAATTCTAACAAAACCAATAGAGCTGAGCCTTTGGGCCTCTCCTAAACAGCACTTCTCAACCTGTGTGCTGTAGGAGTTTTTTAAAATATGCAACACCTGACTATTTAGTCAGGGACACTGACCTCTCTTTCCTGCGGTTGTCATATTAAAAAGAGTACAATATCCAACAACAGTAGCTGTCCAGTGTAAATGATTCGTAATGTTAACGAAAAAAAACATTGAAACCTGTAAAGAATTTTTTAAAGAGTTTATTTGAGCCTTACTGTCGACAGTTGCCGGGAAGCAGAACCTCAACGAATTGAGATAATGCTTCAAAGAATGGTGGATTACATTTCTCTATTTATACACTGAAATCAAAGGAGGGACATAGGTGGGTTACATGAAATTCATTGGTGATGGAGTAAGGAGGCAGGAGAAAGCAAAGTGGTGGGAAACTCCTGGGATTGGATAAAAAGTAAAATGATGGACATGTACTCAGGTGAGTGCAGGAACAAGGAACATGATAAAGAAGGAATTTGAGGCATCTGTCCTGGCGCCCACCACATTTGGTTGTTCCTCAGGGGCTCCGGAAAAAGGGAAGTTACAAGTTACCAAGACATCTCACAGATATGTTATCTTAGAGGTAAAAAGGCAAATGGGCTCAGTAAAAAGATCAAAGTTGATCTTTGGGAAAATATCTGGGACATGACTACCTACTATAACCTGTTAGATATTTAATTTTCAAACCATCTTTTGTGGTTATCTTAGGTCTCTGGGTTTGCAAACTGCCACACAGGCCTTCCCTGAGCTTGTCAGGTTAGCCTGTGGCTCTTTTCTTTCACAGTAATTATACCTGTTTTTTGTCAGATTGGCAAAAATCATTTTTGATGCCGCAGAATTTTAGCAATTAGTTTATGTGTGCCATGAGGTGAAAGAAGGTTAAAAATCGCTGTCCTAAAGTAACAGTTTAGCCTTTCTTGAATGGGCCCAATTTCACTTGTTTCTATGAGATAGATATCATGTAAAAGTGTTATGCCCAGACTTCGTGGGCTGTCCCAGGGCTCGCCTGCGCAGTAGCCGAGGACAGCCTGACAATAAAGACCCCCGCCTGAGTGCCTGCGTGCCTCCACTTCCTCAGCCTCGGAGCCCTGCACCTCTGCCCGCTCAGGCCCCCGGAGGGCAGAGGGCAGCACATCCGTGTCCCTCTGTCCATCCTCCCTGGCAGGAAGGTCAGACACCTGAGCCCAATGCTAGCAGGGGAAACCTGGAAGTCCAAGTGCTGGATGGAACTGGTACCGGGCCCATTGTCCCAGGCAGCCCCAGCCGGTGCGGCTCAGCTGGCTGAGCGACCTCCTGGGCTCCAAAAGGCTGCTGGTCTGACTCCCGGACCACCAGGGAGCCAAGTCTGATGCAATAAACAAAAGAGCCTTCACCATGCTAGCATGGGCCCTTCCTACCAACGCTGGCAGCATGGCGGAAGAGAGCGAATTTCTCTCAGTCCAGGGGTTTTGAGGGCTAGGGATAACTCCGCCCTGTGGGGCAGAGTTGGGAGCTCATCCTCGCCCCGCCCTGCCCTCTCATTCCCCCCTTGTCTAATGTGCCTAGTCAAATCATTGACTCAGCCTACTTCCTTTCAGCATAAACAACAAATACAGTTATCAAGACCCTTAGTACCACAGTTCCCATCAGTATTGTCTTCATTGAAGTCCAGTTCCCCTCCTGCAGGCATCAGTTCTCCTCCTGGCCTGTAGTTGCCAGGATCCAGGCCATGCAGGAGCTGGGAGTCATGTAGTCAGGTCTGGGTGCCATCTACTTCAACAGCAGTGGGCGTGCTTAGGATAACAGTGCAGCATCCCTTTGAGTCCTTGGGCAGCAAATTTCTTTATCCACATTAAGTTCCGGGGCTACAGGGTCTGCGGTGGGCACTGGCAGTGCATCTGGAACAAGCAAACTGCAGAGCCTGTAAGGACTTGAGCAAGAAAATGGTTACCATACACGATCCCCTCCTAAAAAGGGGAAACTTGTCCTAGTAAGGGGTACACCTGGCCCTCAAGAGGGCAAAGGACAGGGGGTTGGTCCAATTTTTATCGATTCTAAGATACATTTAGTTAAACCCCCTTCCTCCCAAGTCGCACTTACCTGTTCTAAGGCTAGAGCCATACTCTGAGATACCTTAGCTACCAAGGTGGGGCTGTTATCTGACAGTCGGGTATACCTCAACCTAATCTGAAGTGTCTATAAAAATTAGACCTTAATGCTGGTGGTTTAATCTCTGAAATCCACCTACCAATGCTCTCCTGGGGAGGTTCCCTGGGACCTGAATTCCCAGGGGGGATCCCCTTACCTTGCTTAGCATTTACCTGTGCACAGACAGTACTTCTAGCAACTCTGCCTCACAGAAGTTCAGAAGTTGGTGACACTTAACCTGGTGTCACCGGGCAACTCTGACCTAGAGCCTCTGGGATCAATAGTCTTGTCATCTGAAGGGTCCATCAACCATCTGGTCCTTCAGTGGCTTGCTTTTGTTCAGCCAATTCCTTCTGGCTGCAGTTGGTAACCCTCTTTCCTCTGTGGATGGCACAGTGTCTCCATCAAAGGGCCTGGATTAAGCCCAAAAGTTCTGGAACTGTGCCCAAATGGTGTGGTCCAAGGTGACTACCACTGCCCCTGCATATCAGGTCCCATCCTGAACGTAACTGCTCCCATCCGTGAACAGTACCTTGTTGTCTGTTACCTCTGTGCAGTCATGAATGGGTTCCTTCATCATCATCTGGAAGCAGGCCGGCAGGGTTGATGGTCAGAGTCTTATGAATCCAGACACAGGGCTGGTCCAGGAGAAAAGCCTGACCCATCCAGGTTAGCTCTTGGTCCAGAGTCCGCTTATCTGCCTCCTTCCTTCACCAGCAATGCTGTGGTGGCCACTGCCTGGGAGCACGCTGGCCACCCTGCTGCCACAGGGTCTAATCTCTTAGACAGATAGGCAACAGGTCTCTTCCAGGGGCCTAGAGTCTGAATGAGAACCCCTTTGGCAATGCCTCTTACCTCACTCACGTAGAGGTGGAAGGGCTCCGCGTCGTCCAGCAAGGCTAGGGCAGCTGCTGAGATGAGAGCCTTCTGTAGCTCCTCAAAGACTCGTTGTTCCACTTTGGACCAGTTCAACAGCTGCATTCCCCCAGTACGTGTTCCTTCTGAGGACCACAGTCCTTCTTGATGTTCAAGGAAAACAGGCAGTTTGTCCGGTGGCTTCCTGGGCTGATGTACGGGTCTTATTGGCTCTCTCAAGACTAAATAGGGTGTCCCAATGCCCATCAGGAAACTAACAGGCTTGCCTCGCCTAGCTAACCTGCCAGGACATAATCTTTATAATTTTTATAAAAATCTTATCTTCCGAAAATACATAACCATGCTTCAAATTTTAAAGAATAGGCAAGGGAGGAGGGAGCAGGTCCAGTATCTGTTCCCAGGCCCCCAGCCTCTTGAAACTCAAAATGCCACATTTTCCCTACAGATACAGATCTATCTGCATTTCTAAGCCCCCTCTACTTCCCCCCCGCAGAACATCGGTGAAAATTGTCCAAGCAGTCGCAGGGGGTTAAATCATACAAATAATTGTTTTCACATTGTTTTAACACAATTCTAAATAAATTATAAACCTTTGTGATGAAGTCTACTTAAATCTATAAAGTAGATACACATGACTGAAAGTAAAAATGATTCCCAAAGTTTAAACAAAATATAAGATGTAGGTATAAGCCCAAATTCAACAACAATGGCATATGAGAAAAGCAAAACAAAACAAATCAAATATAAAAGTTTTATGTTACATTAAACATTACTTCAGAAAAACTGACTTAAAATAATTTTTTTAAATGTAAGCATTACATACTTTTTCATCTGACAAATGAGAATAAATCAACCCTTGAGATCTTTGATCATTATTGCTTATTCTTAACACATATAATACAGTTTAGCCTGCCATATTCTAGGCATCTAGTTACTGCAATTAACTTTTCCTAATTCAGTTTATACTTTGAGATTTTAAAGCTGGCAAGTTAAATATATTTGGCATTTTTTTAGATTAATAACATTACATTTCTAATACATCCTGCTTATTTAGGGTAAAGTTTCAGCAACAGATCTAATTATACAGTTTTTTCAGATCTCAAATTTTTTTTTCTGAAGTTCAAACAAAGCACTGAATAATCTCTTTGTAGGAGAGCTAATAGTCTTGCGCTCTCCTGCCTCCCCTAGACCTCTCCACACCAGAGGCAGTTTACTAGGATTTAAGACAATGTCAGGAAATCATAGGTCAATCACAATTCATACTTAAGTAGCTATATGACTCTGCTTAGTTGATACCAATGACAAGGAAGAGGAACCATTGTTGGGGTTGCTTCACCACCAATCACCTGCTGCTGGAGCAGCATTCAAATGCAAATGAACACATTCTTTACCTGAAGCCTCTCAGCCATAATCTAGTTTCTGCCTCAAGGCTGGGAATTTCCAAAGCTGCTTATAATGACTTGGGAAACTAGTTTTAATTATCTCCCGGTTATCTTCACCATTTTTAAAGCTCATTCTGTACACAGAAAAGTTTTAAGCACAGCCCAAAACTATGCGCACTCGTTTTGAACTGGCCTTTTCACTTTACTGAGCACAGAGATTCGCCCTTGAGCTCTTCTCCAGTACCCGATGTGGCCAGGGACCAGATGCCTCCATGCGGGCCCAGGCCACCAGAGCCCAGGCCCCCGGAGCGAGGCTGCTGCCACTGCAGCCCCAGCCACGCTACTCAGGCGGCCCCCAGAGAGAAAGCGCGGGTCGCCCCAGCGGCTTCCCGGCTCCACTTCCCCTTCTCCGGGCAGCCAGCAAATTAACCAGGTGCCTGCTCCCCGAGCCAGGCCACCACTGCCCAGCCACGCTCCAATGCGCAGACTGAGCCCCACGGGAGCACCCCCTCCGACCCAACGCCGCCAGGAGGCCCCGCACCGCCACGCCGGCCACACTTCGCCGGCTCCATCCTGGGGCACCATGTCGCCCACAGATACCAAACTCAGACCTGGGAAAGGCTCACTTTCCGCAGGTGAGGCAACGGCTCACGCCGCTCACCTCGTCCTGGAGAGGATTCATTCCTCTCCCCATGAGGGTCCCTCTCGGGCCCTCCCGGGAGGTCAGAACGTCTTCTGATCCTCCTGCCCGTGGCCTTCATGGTGCGTCCACCAGGCGTTTTCGGGCACCAATTCCATGAGGGGTTTTACGTCCCTCCAGAGCGCTCACACACCTACCGCGGCCAGTCAGACTCTCCGGATTGGGGTCCCTCATGGTCCTGGGTGGGGATCCCGGACGAGTTCCCCCATATGTTATGCCCAGACTTCGTGATCCCCCAAGGACCACCAGGGAGCCAAGTCCGATGCAATAAACAAAAGAGCCTTCACCATGCTAGCATGGGCCCTTCCTACCAACGCTGGCAGCATGGCGGAAGAGAGCGAATTTCTCTCAGTCCAGGGGTTTTGAGGGCTAGGGATAACTCCGCCCTGTGGGGCGGAGTTGGGAGCTCATCCTCGCCCCGCCCTGCCCTCTCAAAAGCATCTTCTTGAGAAATTTATCTTGGTTTAGTCAAAATCTCACGGCCCTTGAGTCTCTGGTCCAAACCTCCCAGACTCCTACGGTCTTTGGTTCAGGCCCTTAGGGTGAGACATACTAATTCATGCAATTGTGTAGACAGTAGTTACCATAAACATGGATCAGCTGCCTCCTGCACACACCCAAGTGGGGATGTGCCCGCAACCAAGGTACATGGCCTTGACCGGAATCGAACCTGGGACCTTTCAATCCGCAGGCCTGACGCTCTATCCGATGAGCCAAACCGGTTTCGGCATTACTTTGTCATTTTAAAAATATATTGTTATGGATTTCAGAGAGGAAAGGAGAGAGAGAGAAGAAAAAAACAACACACAACAATGATGAGAGAGAATCAATTGGCTGCCTCCTGAATGCCTTCCATGGGGGATTGAGCCTAGAATCTGGGCATATGCCCTGACCGGGAATTGAACCATGACTTCCTGGTTCATAGGTCGATGCTCAACCACTGAGCCATACCAGCAGGCTTGCTTTGTTATTTCTAAGAGTAAGATATTTGTTGGTTCAATTCTAAATTATTTGGGCTTCTTTTACTACTTCTGTGCTTTTTATACTTTAATTGTTTTACAACGTTGGAACAACAATAATTGAAGGCTTGGGTGAAAAGAAATTAGCAACTGATTAGAAATGAGAGATTTCAACAGAAGCTCTTTTTAAAAAAATATATTTTATTGATTTTTTACAGAGAGGAGGAAAGAGGGACAGAGAGCTAGAAACGTTGATGAGAGAAAAACATCGACCAGCTGCCTCTTGCACACCCCCTACCGGGGATGTGCCCGCAACCAATGTACATGCCCTTGGCCGGAATTGAACCTGGGACTTTTCAGTCTGCAGACTGACGCTCTACCACTGAGCCAAACTGGTTTCAGCTCAACAGAAGCTCTTGATAATGTTACCTCAAGATAGACCATCATGCATTCATTGGACCTTCACCTCTGTTAATTTAGTAATGCTGAAGTCTGTAAACGTCAGTAAAATTTAGATGACCTACATTAAACAATATTATAGTTCTGTCTTGTACAAGTGTCTACTTATATATTTCACGAGGGAATTTGTCTATTGACTCCTGTGACTTTTGCAAAACTCTTTCTAGTACTCCCGCTTTCATCTTAAATGGGTCCTTGCAACATCCCCCTGGAAGAGCAGGATGGGGTTTCACATCTCCATTTGGAGTTCGGAAACAGTCTCGAGAGGAGAGGTGGCCAGCCGGGGCTCTGAGACTTGAGGAATGCATAGGAGTGAGGAGCGCTGAGGTGGGGACAGTGCCTCATCTCCATCCAGCTCTGGAAGCAGATCTCCAGGTCCCTGGGGCAATCTAATTGTGGTGCCCACTTAGCGTTCTCCAACTCAGAGTTGAGCCTTGGAGTTAGAGGCAGTCCCAGGCCTCAAGCAGATCTCTTTGAAGTTGTAGACAGACTCAGGCATCCAGAAATAATACCCAAAAAAAAAAAAACGTTCCCATATGTGCACTCCCTTTATCCTCACAACTGTGAGGTAAGTATTCCTATCCCCACTCTTCAGATGAGGACACAGACTTAGAGAGGCTGTGATTGGCCACCTTAAGTTAGGTATTAATTTGGCAGAGTCTGGATGAAAACCGGGGCCTGTCTGACACAAGCTGGGGTTTGCTGATCTCATGTCCAGAAGGTCACCTAGCCACAGCCAGACCAAGATGGAGCGCTGACCATAAGAAATACAGGGAAAAGTAAACTCAGGGGAGCAGGGAGAGTGGAAGAACGCTCACGAAGTGAGACTTTTACCTGGTTCTGGGCAAGAAAGAGAGGGAGCCAGCCGAGGGTCACTCTAAGCAAGTGACAAGCTATCGACTGGGAGAGGGAGGTAGAATCCATGTAACAAATTATTTGAATTCAGCATCAAGAAACCTATAAATCAATAAGAACAAGACAAACCACCCATTAAAAAAAAGTGGGAGCTGAAACTGGTTTGGCTCAGTCGGCCTGTGGACTGAAAGGTCCCAGGTTTGATTCTGGTCAAGGGCATGTATCTTGGTTGCAGTAGGGGGTATGCAGGAGGCAGCTGATCAATGTTTCTAATTCTATCCCTCTTCCTTCCTCTCTGTAAAAAAAAAAATCAATAAAATATATATTTTTTAAAAGTGGGAAAGAGATGTGTAAAAGAAATTCACCAGGTAGGAAACCCATAGCAAAGGGCAGCATGGGGTAGGGACAGGGCTTTTCAAATTGTGCTTTCAAATCTCCTGGGGGTCTTGTTAAGATGCAGGTTCTGGTTTGATACGTCTGGGGTGAGGCCCACCTCTAACCAGCTCCCAGATGATGTGGATGCTACTGGTCCAAGGATACTTTTGAGTGATAAGGGTGTGTGGGTAGAGATAAAGATGTGAACCTTTTAGCCAGGCCTGTATCCTGGCTCTGCCATTTCCCTTCCTTTCTCCCCGCCTTTTTCCCTCCCTCCCTCCCTCCCTCCCTTCCTTCCTTCCTTCCTTCCTTCCTTCCTTCCTTCCTTCCTATTATTGACAATATTATAGATGATCCCCATATGCCACTTTTCAACTGTAAACCTTGGGAAATAATTTAATGGCTCTGTGCCTCAGTTTCCTCATCTGTAAAATGGGGACAATAATAGTCCCCACCTCTGTGGCTGGGAGGACTAAATGACTTAATGTAAAGCATGCAGTACCGCACGTGGCAAAGTAAGTGCTCAATAAATGCTACGGATTGGTAGCAGCAGCAGGAAGAGAAAGAGAGAGGCCAAGGAGCCACCCTGAGATGCCACTTCACTCCTCTTAGGCTGGAGGTGTCAGAAAGTCTGATAGTTTCAAGGTTGGGGAGGTAGAAACACTCAAACACTCACAAACTGGTGCGGTCACGGGAGGTGCTTGGGAAAGGGACTACGATTGGGGGAAGAAGAGAGTCCTTCAATTTTGCTCTGCTTAACGGGAAACAATGTCTGAAGTAAAAGTGACTAAATTTTAACATTTATTAACTCTGAGTGGTGGATACATGATCATTTGTTACATCATTTTTTGTATTTTTCTGGAGTTTTGGGAACTTCCTTTTAGAGGTTTATCCGGATGCGAGTCAGGTCCTCCACGCTCCCAGCCGCGGCCGCGGGAGCCCGGCAGGTGGGGAGGAGGTCGTACCATGCGGCCCAAGTCCTCCCTTCTCCCCAGTGAAGCCTGGCTGTCCCTCCAGGGAGCTGGGGGGTTGAAGCAGCAAGGCTTCTCCTCCATCTTGCCGGGCCCCCCTGCTGCCCTTCACAATGGGGTTCTCAGGAGGGCCTGAGCCCAGGATCCCAGAGGAAGGACATCGTCACACTCCTAAAGGATCGTCTCATCAAGAAACACAGGAATCACGGAATCAGGAGGGCCAGAGATCGAAGGGCAGAGCTGGCCCAGAAATGGCAAATGGCCATCATGCCGGACACCACGTTCACTCACTCCTACACCCTCCGCAAGACATCGCTGGTCAACCCTCAGCCCTGAGTCCTGACCTCAGAATCCACCTGAACCCCGAGTTTCAGAGCCCTCTTCTACACCCAGCTGCCGCCGCACGCAAGATGAGATCTACCGGCAGTTAACATCCTCAGCGGGTGCTCTGCCCTGTCCATCCCCAGCCCTTTTCATTTCAGACTATGGCCTGGCTGGCAACTGCCAGCACTGCCATCCCTTTGCCTACGCAAGCCAGGGGTGCCGGGAACTACCACCCTGGGCAGTTCTCAACCCAGGACTGGCAGGAGCTGGCAAATAAATACCCTAGTTCCCTCACCCTCAGGAACTGATTATGGGGATCCCCAAATGAAGACACCCCTTACATCTAATCTAATTATTCTATTTTCTGGACCAGGGAACTGAGGCTCAGAGAAGGGGAGTGAGGGGCAGGGCCCTCAGAGGGCCCGTTCTCCTGACCTTGCCGTCAGATGCAGGGTGGGGAAAGGCGGGGCAGAAGCAGGGCCCTCCTGCCCTTTCCTCGGCCTGGGAGGCAGCCTGGAAAGGCACTGCCCACAGGGAGGGTGCGGCCAGGTAGGGCCTTCCGTCCTCCCTCCCCCAGGCTGCCCCTGGTGACAAGGCAGGGAACCGGAGCTGAAGTCTAACATCAGCTCCCGTGTCCGGAGGCATGAACAAGATCTTCCCCCAGGTGAGATGGGCCTGGGCTGGCTCCTGACCTGGGGAAGCCAGCCCAGGGAAGGACGGGTGCTGAGTTAGCTCAGCGCCCTCTGCTCCGGAGGGGGCTTGTGGGGAGGGGCCCATCCACACGATGGGAGGGGGCGTCAGGGAAAGCCTCCCCCAGGAGGAGCCGCCTGAGCTGGTGTGAGGGATGAGTGTTTACCAAGTGGACAGTGGGGGCAAAGTCCTCCTGGGCAGAGGGCACGGTGCAGGCCAGGCTGTGGGGATGGGAAGCAGGCATGAAGAGTTTTCTGTGAGGGACCAAGGGACCAAGGCGGCTTCTCTGAAAAGCTCCTTGGTGCGGCTCCATGAGGCGGGACCTCGCTCACCTCCCCCCCCCCCCCCCTCACTGTTCTCCCGAGCAGGGGGACACCCATGGCGCTGCTGCTGCTGCTGGGACCAAAGTCCTCCCGGGAGAAGGTAACGCACGGAGGCCTGGGGTCCCCTGAGGTTGAGCCGTTGCTACGGAGGCACAGAGAGAGCACCCTCAGGCTCCCACTGCCCCTCAGACCTCCGCCCCCTACGTCCATGTCCTTCCCTCCCCGCTTCCTGGTCGGCCTGCTGACAGCCACCTGCTTCCTGTGTGTCTGTCCTGGGTGGTGCCACCATCTGTGCTCATTTCCAGCCCTGGCTCACGGTGGGCGTGGCTGTGGGACAAATGGCTTCTTTCCCCACCTGCCCCGAGGGGGTGGCCCCCAGGGCCTGCCCGCGTTGGAGCGCAGCATCTTCCTCTGGGCACAGGCCTCCGTCCCGCCGGAGCCTCCTGCGGCCCCTCCCGCCCGCGGCCTGGGCTGCACACACGGTTGGGGCGTGTCTGCTTGGCTGACCGGGACACTCCTCCTGCCCAGCCTTGCACCGTCCTGACTCCCTGGTTACCTGAGCTTACTTACCCCGTGTTTGCTGACAACAAGGAAGCTACCGACCAGGGCTCCTAAGGGTTATTGGTTTTAGATTTATGCTGTCGATCCTGCTGTTTGTCTTCCTTCCCAATACACACCCATCCCAGGGTCCAGCCGCACCAGGCCGCTTGCTGCCCCCCACACCCCCCACACCGTACTCCTCCTCTGCTCTCTGCCTGGAATCTCCTCTCTCTGCACGCTCCCCTCACCTGCTCGTGGAAACCCCACCCTCCTCTGAGCGCGGAGGTACCGTGCTCACCCTTCCTTCACCACCCTCACTCACTCCCCGGCCCTGGGAGCTGCGCAGGGGCAGGTCTGACTAGTGGGCGAGCAGGACAGGCAGCTCCACCAACATGAGTGGATTGGATGGAAACGCCCCGAACTGACGTCAAAGTGGGGCCCTTACCCCATGTCAAAGTATTCACAAAGCACCTACTGTGTGCCTGCCTCTGGGCTGGACGACCCTGGGGAGAAAGGTGCATCCGAGCTGTTCTCCTTTCTCTGAAATAACTGGGGCCCAGAGGACAGCAGATGTAGCCACGCTCCTCTTTTAACCTGCATGCACTGCCTGCGACGTGCAGCTACAAACTCTCAGAGGGCAACAGCCTGAGCCATGGCTGCCTCTGTGTCTTCCACAGAGCGGGACACCTACCCGTGTTTCCCCGAAAATAAGACATCCTCCGAAAATAAGACCTAGCGCATGGAAAGATAAGACATCCCCTGAAAATAAGACCTAGTGCAACTTTGGGAGAAAAAATTAATATAAGACACTGTCTTATTTTCGGGGAAACCGGGTAGTAGGTTCCCGGTAAAGCTTTCTTTCGTTATATCACAAGCAAGCAAAAATTAAAGGAGCCAAGTAAGTTAAGGGAGCAGGATGTCTCCTATTATATTACTGTTATTTCCCTAGGATACAGCTTGGCACATGATAGGTGCTTAATAAATACTAACAAAGCTAAAACTTTGCCAAAACCGCTTTGGCTCAGCGGATAGAGCCTCGGTCTGAGGACTGAAGGGTCCCAGGTTCGATTCCAGTCAAGGGCATGTACATTGGTTGCGGGCACATCCCCGGTGGGATGTTTCTAACTCTCTGTCCCTCTCCCTTCCTCTCTGTGAAAAATCAATAAAAAAATAAAATAAAATTTTTTTAAAAAAAGCTAACACTTTTATAGCACTTGCTCAGTGCCCAGCCCTGTTTTAACATATTAACTAGCTCGTCCTCTCAACAATGCTACGGAAGGTAGGATGACCCCCATTTTCCACACGAGGGAACAGCACGGAGAAGCGAAGTGGCGTCTCCGTGGGTCCCGGCTGGGACGCGGGGGAGCCGGGCTTCCCACCGGCCTCCTGGCAGCTGCAGGAAGGACCGTCACTGGCATCGTGGGACGGGCTCTGGCTGTGATGGCTAACAAGTGTGAACTCACATCCCAGCTCCGCATACGGTGATCCCGAACCCTGTCCTCTCTGAGCCTCGGCTTCCTCGTCTACAAAATATTGTTTTGAAAAGTAAAAAGAACGGCTCTGGAGGGCCTGCTATAGTTTCTGCCCCGTGATAGGGGCTCAAAGAGCAGGTCCATCTTCCCCTGCCTCCTGAGGAGACATCCCTGTGGGAGGGTAGCGGAGCAGAAACCGGGGACCCTCATCCCAACTGCCACCCGCTGGCTACAGGACTGGGGCCACAGGCAGAAATGAGAGCATCATAGCAGGCTTAGGAACCCCCTCCTCCAGGGAACTGAGGTGGAGACGGGCCAATTCCAGGAAGAGCCGGAGGAGGGGGCGCCCTGGGTCCCAGGGCTGGCTGCTCCATCACTGGTTTCCTGCTCCTCTCAGCAGGCTGCGTGGCCCTCTGCTGCTCCCGCCGAGGGGCCTGCCTCTCAGCCTTCGTGCTGCTCCTGCTGGCGGCTGTCGCGGGCCTCATCGCCTTGGTCGTCATCCTCGGATCCCCACCACATACACCAGGTCAGGGTGGTCACGTGTGGGCGGGTCAGACCTGCTGCGAGAGGGCGAGGGGCACCCTGACCCTGACTGGCTTCTCCAATGAAGTAACTTTTAGACCATTCCTCAGGGTGTGTATGTCTCTGAGCCTCCATGTACACATCTGTAATGTGCGCTATTGAGAGGACCCAGCTCTGATGACCCACTTCCTCCAGGAAGCCTGCCCTGACTCCCAGGCTGGGTTCGAAGCCTTGTTGCGGGCCCCACGGCCCCCTGGCTTCCTCTTCCCCTGGCCTGGCTGTCCCAGTGGTGCCTCCATGACACAGGATGGGAATGTGGCCCCGGAAAAAGTGGTGAGGCCCCCCATGGGCCCTGCCCTCACGGAGCTGACCATTTGAGAGCGACATAAACATGAATCAAATAGGCACTTTAAGGCAGGGTTCATGGGGTCTGGAACAGGGCCTCTGGCCAGTCCTCTGACGGGCACCTTGAAAAGGGGAAGGCAGCTGAGGCACGAAGGGGTGGCAGGAGGAGCACCCAGAGCCCAGGGAGCACCCTGTGCGGAGTCCCTGGGGCGGGAGGAACCGTGAGGAGAGAGACTGCAAGGAGGCCAGGGGACTCACAGAGCTGGAGCAGGGCCAGGGCCTCAGAGGCTGCCCTGGGGAGGGAGAGAGCCATGGGAAGGGACTGAGCGGGGGGAGGGTGTCACCACATGGACCTTTCTGACACATGACTCTGTAGCCAGGCTGGGGGCTGTAAGGGGATAAGGGGGGAGGGGGTAAAACCAGTTCTCTACATGCCTGTGCTCTCTACATGAGCATTTAGGGCAAATATGCACACAAGAGGAGCTGCATTCATGTGCCTGTGTACACGTGTGTCTCTGTGTTATGAGTCTATGTATGCATGCATGTGCCCATGTGCTTGTATATATCTCTGTGCTTGTGTGTACACATGTTTGAATCGCGTATGTGTGTGTGACAATGTGAGAATTCCTGAGAGTGAGATCCCCTCATATAAGCTGAGGCAGTTCTGGGAGCTAAGACATGGTTCACACGTGCCCCAGACATGCAAGCACAAACCGCTCTCATCTCCCGCCCGCACACATGTGTGTACACACGCATGGCCTCGGAGCCAGGGTGGCCTCCCAGCTCATCTGACAGTCTCTCTCCTTTAATCCTTTGGAGCAGCTCTGGGGGTGGGTGCCCCCTGGTGGGATGGGAGGGAAGACTCTCAGAAGGACAGGCATGTTCAGATGGTGCCCGCCATTCCTGGACGCTGGCGAGGCAGCCCCAGCCTCGGGAAAGAGCCGAGTCACCGGCCTGGTTATTAACTGTCGCTGGCCTGTCTCGATTCTCTGAGCCTTCCCTCTCTCATCTGTAAAATGGGGATAATGTGGACACTTCAAAGGGGTTCGGGGAAGCAACAGGATAAAAATGTGAAAGTGCTTTGCAGACCATAAGGCCAGGTCCGGGTGTAAGGAATGACGGCAGAATGAATGGTCGCCAGGCCAGGCCCAATACATTGTTTCTGAGAACCGAGCCTGGTGCCCGGAGCCCCACCGTTAAAACCACTTCGTGGACTGAGCCCAGGCCTCCGGAGCCGCCTGTGAGATGTCGATAAGCTTTCGGTAGAGGAGGGAACCATGACTTACTCGGCACAGCCTACGTTCTGGGGTGTGTAAGTCTCCCCAACAGTCCTGTGGTGTGTACTATGGTCCCCATTTTGCAGACAAGGAACAAGAGGCTCAGAGAGGTCGGGCCGTTTGCCCAAGATCACTCAGCTGGCACGTGGTAGAGCTGGGATTTTGGGCTCATGCCCCAGCCCCAGTCCAGCTCCGGTGGGTCTCGGGTGCGGGAACCTGGTGATGCCCTGGTGAGCACACCCTTGACCCTCCGGGGCCTCCCCGCCCGCTCAGGGGCCCAGGCCTGTGTGACGCTGGCGAACAGGACCGGCTTCCTGTGCCGGGACCGGAGGAGCTGCATCCCGGCCAGCGGGGTCTGCGACGGCGTCCGCACCTGTCCCCACGGCGAGGACGAGGATGAGGCCTTGTGCCGTGAGTACCCGCCCAGCCCTGCCCCTGCCCTGGATGGGCCTCCCAGGCCCTTTGGGGGCTGCCCCCCACTTCCAGCTATCCCTGCAGCCAAAACGAGGCTCAATTGTCCCTGAAATTACCAGGCACCTTTGTGTCCTCAGTCCCTCAGCCAGGAACACCTGCCCCGCCCACACACAGAAGTACGTGCCCACCTTAGGGAATGCCTTCACTCTGTGCGTCTCCGTGCCCTGAGAACCTGCGTTCAGACTTCATGGCAGAGCGCAAGGGCTGCCTCCCCCAGGAAGCCTTCCCTGACTCTCAGACTAGGCTAAGGCCCCTGCTCTGGGCTCCCACGGCCTCTGTGCGGCCCTGGTCCCAGCCCTGGTCGCCTTGGTTGACACTTCCCGTTGGCATCGTCTCCATGACCATCAGACTGTGAACTCCTCCAGGGCAGGCCTGGTCTGCTTGACTCTGGGGTCCCAATGCCTGATGCAGGGCAGGACACAGAGGGGTATTCGGAATGGTTTGCTGAATGATTTGCTGAATGATTTGCTGAATGATAGAATGGGAGGATGAATGAATGAATGGGAAGATCTTGGCCCAGACCTTCAAGACCTGACAATGGGTTCTCAGGAGAGAGGAGCCAGGGCACTTTCCGTCGGAGGGAGAGAACTTGGTCAGCTGATGTGGGTGGAGTAGGGGCCCTAATGAGGGGAGGGTCATTACATCATAAACCTAGAAGAGATCTTAAAAGTCATCTAGTTATGTCCCAGCCCGTGCCTAAATCCCCTCCACAACAACCCCCACAGAGGCCACCCCGCCTCTGCTTCAGACTCCCGGGATGGGAGCTCCCTGCAGCTTGAGGCAGCTGCTCCCGCCACTGCGTGTGTTTTCATGGGAATGTCTCCTCCCGCATCCTCAATGGGTTCCAACTCTGACCTCTCATCAACCCCCGTCCCCCACGAACCACATCGTAATCTGTATCCACGGTGGTGGCACTGCATGAATTTGGCGAGTGCATCCCCACCCCCATTATAAGTGTTCCCTTCCCTGGGCCACACTCTGAACTCCCAGTCACCCCCCTTGCAAATGGTCTTCCCCACTCTCCCCGCACCCCCCAGAGCACATACCAGCTGGCGCCTCCCTCTCCAAGGGCAGCTCCACTGCGCTCCTGGCACTTCTGACGGGCCGGGCTCAGGTCAGTCCGAGGAGCACAGGCTTTCCCCCTCCGGAGTCCGGGCTGTCCCTCTAGGGACGTGGCCTGAGTTTGTGTTAAGTTCTGGCAGCTGTGCCATCCCTGCTGCCTAACACAGAATCCACTTTCGAGAAAGGCGCTCTGAGTCCCTCTCGCCAGGCATGTGAACTCACTTCCTCTCTGAGGTCTGGGACCCACGGGCAGGACTTCACGTTTACGATTGTTGTGTTCTGGCTGGAGAAGGCTCCCCGGAGGTAAAGGAAGTGGAATGGACTTGAAGGAGACTGGTTTTGGGTGGGTGTCAAGGAGGACCTCGCTAGAGGAAGGAAAGGGCGGGCAATGGCATAGGGTGGGGATGCATATATATGAGCTGCGTAAGGAATGAGGAAGAGAGAGGCAACTCTCTGGGCCTCTTGTTGGATATACAGGGAACGAGCTTGTCTCTCCTTTTGATCCGACCCCCTTCCTCTCCAGGAAGACCTTTTCCTCATGCCTTTCCTGGGATAGAGGCAACTGCCAAGGTGGCTGGGACAATAGCACCCTCCCCCGTACCACATCTTGACCTGAGACAGCTGTGGCCAGATGTGGACTTCCTCCCGCCTCATCTGTCTTCTGTAGGAGATGTGCCCCAGCGCCTCCCCGGCTTCCTTGTGGCCCGCTGCGGAAACCCAGCTTCCTGGATCTACTCAGACCAAAAGTGTGACGGGACCAACAACTGTGGCGACTGCTCGGATGAACTGAGCCCAGGTGGGGGTCTGGGCACAGGCTGGGCCGGGGCAGGTGGCCAGGCAGAGGCCAGAGAGCAGAGGTTGACCAGGGAATCGCTGAGGTTCGCCCTGCATTCTAGAAAGATGGGCGATAAGGCACACAGCCAGCCCGTGTCAGATGGGATGGGGGGCTCTGGGGAGCTATGGCAGCTGTCAGTCCTAGGCATTCCAGGACCCTACAGCAGCTCTTTTGTCGGCTCTTGTCCCTCCAGTGACCACATGCCCACCCTGCGGCCCTGGGTGGTGGCGCTGCTCCGCCGTGGTCTTCAGGTACTGTGACTGCATCCCGAGGAGCCTCTGCCGGGACCGCGTGCAGCACTGCTCCGACTGGTCTGACGAGTACCTCTGTCCGGGGCCCTGAGCGGCACCGGGCAGAGCAGGACGCTGGCTGAATGGCACCGGTGATCCTTCCCAGGAGCTTCCCATCGAAGAACGTGAGGGCGGGCAGGAGCCATCGAGATCACCTAGTGCCGTGGTCAGCAAACTGTGGCTTGCGAGCCACAAGAAGCTCTTTGGCCCCTCGAGTGTGGCTCTTCCACAAAATACCACGGCCTGGGCGAGTCTATTTTGAAGAAGTGGCGTTAGAAGAAGTTTAAGTATAAAAAATTTGGCTCTCAAAAGAAATTTCAATCGTTGTACTGCTGATATTTGGCTCTGTTGACTAATGAGTCTGCCGACCACTGAGTCCTAGTGGGATCGACACACTATTGTCTCTGAATAAGACTTGTCCTGCTTTCAAGATGTTCACCATCTCCTTGAATGCCTCCAGGGACAGAGAGCTCACCAGCATGTTAGCTCCTAACGAAAGCGCGGGGGCTCTGCCTCATGGCTCTGGGCGGCCTGTGGGCCACCCAGAGGAAATCCGCCTGTTCCAGGGCAGGCGTGCAGAGCCTGACCTACGGCCCCTGAGAGAGAAGACAGGCTGGGCTCGAACCCCACGCTGAGGACCTTCGCCCTAATGTGGCGAGTACGCCATTTCCTGTCTGTGGTACCCGCGGCAGGCATGCTGGGCTGGTCTACAGCCTTAGCATCTTCCTCGTGGCAGTGATCCTGCAGGCCTGCCGGCTGGTCCCATGAAATTGCACCTGAGATGGGGCTTTGTCATCCTGCCAGAGGGAGCCATCCAGGAGGCTCTAAGTTGTAGAGTAGAAGGAATGGAGAAAGAGAAGCCCTTCTGTCCATTCCATTCTTCACCCCACCACGCCCCTCCCTCCACCCCGTGCCCAGTGCCCAGGCAAACAGCCCAGTCCTTTCTTGTTGTAAGGATTGTATTTTGACCCCAGAGCCTGAGTGAAGGAGCTCTTTCTCTGCAGAGCTTTTCAGCTTCACCCAGACAGACAAGGGTGGATGCTCCCATTAAACAGATGAGGAAACTGAGGCCCAGTGGGAGAAATCACTTGCCTAGGATCATACAGTAAAGTCAGTGGAACTTTAACATAGTTTATGGCAGCGGTTCTCAACCTTTTTAATGCTGCGACCCTTTAATACAGTTCCTCATGTTGTGGTGACCCCCAACCATAAAATTATTTTCGTTGCTACTTCATAACTGTAATTTTGCAACTGTTTTGAATCATAATGTAAATATCTGTGTTTTCTGATGGTCTTAGGTGACCAGCTAAGAGTCAGTGGGACTCTGTAATTTTGCTACTGTTATGAATCGTAATGTAAATATCTGTGTTTTCCGATGGTCCCACTGACCAGCTAAGAGTCAGTGGGACCAGCGACCCACAGGTTGAGAACTGCTAGCAGGGTCATAATTATCTCTTGGTTTGTGGGCCAAAGGGATAGAGATGTGCAGAGTCCCTGTGGGGTGTTTTTAAAATTAGCTTCAGGGTCAGAAAGTGTCCCATCCTTATTCTGAAAGAAAGACTTGAAATCTGGTCAACAAGAGTGTTCCTGTTGAGGGAGACAGGCATATCCCCATGGAAATTAATAAAATCAGTTTCATGCATCAGTCTCATGTGAGTTTTGAACTGAGAGACAGGTGAGCTCTGCTCCATCCATCACTCACCGAAGAGTCCCTACGCACCTGCCCTCGGCCCCGCGGAGAGCCAGGCGCCCGGAGTGAGGACACCCGGGTCCCAGCACATGAGGAGCACAGGGTCTCACGGAGGGGGCAGCTCACCCATGGGAGGTGGGGGTGCAGGAAATGCTGGGCAGCCTCGGGAACACGGTCATGTTCCTGACCCTGATGCACGGAGGACCCGCTCCTGGAGCAGGGCACCTCGGGGGTCCTGCCTGAGGGATGCTCAGCCCTGCGCCGGGCACCTTACGCTGAGTCTCTCTCCAACTGCAGCACAAGTGAGGCGCTGCGGGTACACTCGGGGCATCCTGGGTTCTGACCACCGATCCAGAGGTGCTTCTTCCCCAGAGGAGGGCCACTCAGGCTGGTTCTGGAGGGAAGGAGAACTTCCGGTGGTACAGGTGCAAGCGAAGGGCGTTCCCAGCTGGCGGGCCGTGTGAACGAAGGCGTGACTGTGCGCCAGGGCGTGGCTCCGCCAGGGAATGCCAGCAGGCGCGGGCGGCCAAAACATCAGTGGGGTTGGTGGGGCCGCAGGAGCTGAGGAGGTGAGCAGGGACGTGATTCTGGAGGGCACCGCAGGTCACACTTCATCCTTCAGGACAGTGGCCATCAGGCATGATAAACAGCAGCAGCTACATCTACCAGCGCTACAATGACCTTCAATCACAACAGTTCAGGAAAGACGCGCCAGGACTGGGACCACGGAGGCAGAGAAGAGGGGATGTCGAGGGCTGCTTACTGGTGGAGCGTGGAGCACTTACGGAGTCAGGGGGTGCGGAGGGAGAGGGGGAGTCCAGAGGCCTGAGAAGGAGCCCCTGGCCTCCCTCCCTGGGCCATGCCTTCTCCAACAGGGCGCCCGTCTCCAGGGGAAGAGAGGGCTGAGCCGGTCCCTGAGGAGCAAGAAGCTGGTTCGGCATTCAAATGCCAGCACGTCGCTGGCACCCTGAGCATCGGTTGTTGAAAAGAGGGTCACTGGGCACAGACCACAGGACCACGGGCCTGTGTTGTTCGTATCAGTCAGCCTTGGTGGCTTACACAGCAGGAGAGCATCCAGGTCCCGGCAGGGGCTGGTGGTGCATCAGCTGGGCCCGTGGAAAGAGACAGGTGGGCCTTGGTGGTCACCTGGTCCTAGGCCTCTTCAGTGGCCTGTGGCTCTTCCCAGAGGCATCAGCACCACGGTTGCACATCATTTTACCCACCCCTCCCCACCAAGGCCCTGCACAGTCCCTGGGGTGTGGAGAGCGACTAGTGTTTGGACAGGTTCAAGCCTCGGACTAATGGGAGGGCACAGTCCTCTCATGGCCACGTGCAAGTCCCAGCTTGGCCCAGCACAATGATAGCCAACAGCTGTATTTGTAAGCTTGAACCTGTGGTCCGAACACGTGGCCCCACGTGCCTGAGTGATGTGGGCTTGATAGAGTTCAGGTGCATGTAGTTGAGTAGGATTGAAACCCACGAGAATGTGGTAAACATCTTGACCACGCCCTTACTGTGCCTCGTGGCATCTGGCTGTAAAACAAAGACACGGCTTGCCGCCCCAGGCGCTGTCTCTCCATCAGAGAAGCAGCGTCCCACCCAGACCCAGCTTTCTTCTCGTGTCTGTCGTTTCTCAATCCTTCACCGCCCCCACTCAGGTTCACCCTGGGCCGTGCTGGCGCGGCACACCGGGGAGTTTCATTTCTCAGGACAGAGAAACCAAGGCTGACACCAACTTGTCCGAGTCCACTCGGCGTGTCAGCAGCAGGGTGAGGACTAAAAGCCAGGTTTCTTTTCTTTTTTTAAATTTAATTAAACTTATCAGGTGACATTGGTTAATAACATTATGTAAGCTTCAGGTGTACAATTCTATCACACAACATCTAAACACTGCATTGTGTGCTTAGCACCCACAGTCTGGCTTATTTCATCGTCGTCTATTTGACCCCCTTTCCCTTCTCCTCCCCCCACCTTCTTCCCCTCCGGTAACCCCCACACTGTATCTGTGTCTACACGTTTGTGTGTTTACTGTGTTTGTTTATTGCTTTCTGTTTTATATCCCACAAGTGAAATCGTATGGTTCTTGTCCTTTTCTATCTCATGTATTTTGCTTAGCATGATACTCTCGAGATCCAAGCTGTCACAAACACAAAAGCCAGGTTTCTAGGGGCGCACATTAGCACTGGCCGAGCGCTTACTGTGAACCAGGCGCTGTGCCTCTCCTCCTCCCTACAGCACTCTGAGGGAGGTGCTGGTTTTTTTTAAAACATATTTTTATTTATTTATTTCAGAGAGCAAAGGAGAGGGAGGGAGAGATGGAAACATCCATGATGAGAGAGAATAATCAACTGGCTGCCTCCTGCATGCCCCTTGATGGGGATTGAACCGGCAACCCAGAACTGTGCCCTGACCGGGAATTGAACCATGACCTCCTGGTTCATAGGTTGACGCTCACCGGCCAGGCAGGAGCTATTGTTTTAATGCAAAGCTTAGACAGGCCAGGCAGCTGGTTTCAGGGCCTAGGCATGTGGGTCTCAGAGCCAGGTATTTGGGCACTTAGCTGTGGTGGTTCACTGTTTTAGGTTATGTCTCGAGGTCTGGCAGCTTCCAGTGGCGGCGATGCCTGAGCAGGGCCGTGATGGAGCTGGTGGGAGGTGGGGACAGGGCAGTCCCGGCTGAGGTGGGAAGCAGTCCCCCGTGGCTGGAGCTGGAGGAAGAGCCTCTGATTCTGGGCTGCAGGGAGTGAACTTGGCTCAGGGCTGCAGGGACCTGGCCGAGGAGTTCAGCAGGAAGAACACACTGGATTCCTCCTTCCGAGGAGGGGCTGCAAAGAAGGCTCCCCGCTCTGGACGTTAGGAATAAGGACATCGGGCCAGCAGGAGAGGAAGAGGTGAGAGCTGGCCTGGGAACCCCGCTTAGGAACAGCAGAGCTCCCGGCAAAAGAAAGGGCGTGCCAAGGGCTGTGTCAGGGGATTAACGAATGTTAGCAGCCAATGTTTAGCGAGCCGAGCACCTGCCAAGCACCATGGCAAGCTTTTGGTTGTTTTGTCTCTTGTATCTCATTTCCAGGAACCTGGTTTGGTTGTGAGCACGTCACAGAGGCATGAAGTTGCTTGCTTAAGATCACATAGCTTTTATTTCTTTGTTCTTCGTTAATCCTCACCGAGGATACACCATCCATTAGTTGCCTCCTGCATGCGCAGGTCGAACCTGCAACCCAGGTAGGTGCCCCTGAATGGGAATTGAAACCATGACCCTTTGGTGTCTGGGCCACTGCTCTAACCACTTAGCAACAACAGCCAGGACAAAATCACACAGCTTTTAAAGGACTTGACCAGGATCAAACCTTGATAGACCCAAATCCAGAGCCCACCACATCCTTCCTTAATGCCTCACCCTTTCTAATCCAGGCTTCCCTAGAAGAAAGAGCTGAAACCCAGGCCAGGGGGTGGCAGCCTGGAGACCGAGGGCGGCTGGCACTAGCAGGACTGCGTTTGTTCTTTTCTTAGTTATTGGTTCTTCCTTTCGGAAAGAAGCAGATGCTCCAGCAACCTTGCGAACGACACTCCATAAGCCAGGTTCGGAAAGACGCAGAGTAGGGGATTTAAGAACCCAGCCAGCCAGCATCAATATTTGCCATCTCCCAGCATCCCCGGCCCCGGCTCCAAGATCAGTACTTTAAGTACAACAGGCTCTTCGCTGTGCAAACACGCTGGGAGAGATGGGTGGAATTTAAAGTGGCTTAGCCTTCACCCCAGGGTTTGGATTGGAAATCTGGTGCGACTTAACCCTCTGCCACTGCTGTTTGCCTGGGACTTTCTGTTCATCCTCAGATTCATTGAACTACAGACATCAAAGCTGGAGAGGCACCGAGAGCTTCCCAGAGAGGGAAGGGGCCGACCCACAGTGACGCTGCCTGCTGGCTGCTGCTGGGATCTCAGGGCCACCTGAGTCAAGGGAGAAATGATTTCTCTGAGTCCTTTGAAAACTGGTCTGAGAGGTATAATTTACACGCAATGAAATGCACAGATCTTAAATATACAGTTCAATGAGTTCAATTAAATATATAGTTCAATCAAATATACAGTTCAATCAAATATACAGTTTAAATCAGCTTTATTGAAGTATTATTGATGTGCAGTAAGCTACAGGTATTGAAAATGTACATTCTCCTAAGTTTTAACACAACTATATACCCACGAACCTATTACAATTAAGATAACGACTATATCCATCCTTCTCAAATGTCCTTATACTCTTCGTAATCCTTTGTCTCACCCTTCCCCATCCCCACTACCATACACAGGCAACCACCAACTTATTTTCTGTCGGTATAGGTTAGTGTGCACTCTTACAGAATGTTATGTAAATGGAATGATGCAGTATATACTCTTTTTGTCTGTCTGGCTTCTTGCACTCAGGATAACTATTAAGGGATTGATCATGTTGTTACATGCCCAGTAGTCATTCTTTTTATTTTTGAGTAGCATTTTGTTATGTGGATAGTATTTGTGTATTCCAGGCTGAAGAAATGTAGTCTTCACTTACCCATCCATTAATGGATTTGGGGTTATCCCCAGTGTTGGCCATTACACATAAAACTGCTCTAAACATTTATATACAAGTCTCTCTATATATTGATGTATGCTTTTATTTATCTTGGGGGCATGGAATGGCTGGATGTGGTTTAACTTTTTATGAAACTGCCTATTTTCCAAAATGATTGCATCATTTTACATTCCTGCCATTAGACTATGAGAGTTCCAGTTGCTCTATATGCTTGGTCTGGTCAGCCTTTTTAATTTTAGCTATTATAATAGGTGTGTGCTAGCTTCTTATTGTGATTTTACTTTGCATTTTCCTAATGACTAACGATGCTGAGCATCTTTTGGTGTGCTCTTTCACCATCCATTTATCTGTTCTTGGTAAAAGGTTCATTCAGATATTTTACCCATTTTATTAGATTGTTTGTCTTTTATTGTTACGTTTTGATAGTTCTTTATATATTATGAATGCACATTCTTTATCAGATACGCAATTAGCAAATATTTCTCCCAGTCTGTGGGTTGTCTTTTCATTCTTTAAAAAAATAAATAAATAAATAAATAAAATAAATTTTTATATATATATATATATATATATATATATATATATATATATATATATATATATATTTGATTTTTCACAGAGAGGAAAGGAGAGGGAGAGAGAGTTAGATACACCGATTAGAAACATCAATCAGCTGCCCCCTGCATATCCTTCAATGGGAATGTGCCCACAACCAAGGTACATGCCCTTGACCAGAATCGAACCTGGGACTCTTGAGTCCGCAGGCCAATGCTCCATCCACTGAGCCAAACCGGCCAGGGCTCTTTTTATTCTTTTAACAGTGTCTTTCAGAAATTTTTTATTTTGATGAAGTATAATTTATGATTTTTTTTCTTTTATGAATCACACTTCTGTATTTTTTGCATTTAAAAATTCATTGCCTAACCCAAGTTCACAAAGATTTTATCCTATAAGACTTATAGTTTTAGGTTTTATAATTAAGTTTATGATTCATTTTGAGTTAATTTTTGTAGATAGTGCAAAGAATGAATCAAAATTCTATTTTGTTATTGTTTTTGCACATGAAATCCAGTTGTTCCTTTTTCTATTGAATTGCCTTTACAACTTTGTCAAATATCAGTTATTTATTTATTTGAAATCTATTTGCTCCATTAATCTATTTGTCTATCTGGACATCAATTACTGTCACTTTATAGTAAGTCTTGAAATCGTGTAGTGTTAGTCTTCCTCCTTGGTTCTTTTTCAAAGCTGTTTTGGCTAGTCTAGGTCCTTTGCATTTCCATCTGGATTTTAGAATCAGTTTACTAAATTCTGTAGAAAAGTTCTGTGGGGATTTTGACTGGGATTGCATTGAAACTACAGATTAAATTTGGGGGGAACTGCCATTGTACCATTGTTGAGTCATCTCACCCATCATTACATTATATCTCTCCCTTTATTTTGTTTTCTAATTTTTCGCAGTAATGTTTTGTGGTTTTCAGTGTACATGTTTATAATGCTTTTGTCTGATTTATCTCTAAGTATTTCACATTTTTTATAGTAAGTGGTACTTTTAAGTTTTATTTCTAGTATATAAAAACAGTTATTTTTTGTAGATTGATCCCCATAATACAAACTTGGTAAACTCACATCTTAATTCTAGTAGATTTTTTTTTTTTTTTTTGTAGAGTCCATCAGATTTTCTATATAGCTAATTATAAAGCCTCTGAATAAAAAGTTTTATTTCTTTGTTTCCAATCTGGGTGTCTTGTCTTATCTGCAGCTATTTACAATGTTGAATAGAAGTGGTGAGAGCAGACCTGTGCCTTAATACCTCAGATATTCTTTTTTTTTTAAAATATATTTTTATTGATTTTCCACTGAGAGGAAGAGAGAGGGATAGAGAGCTAAAAACATCGATGAGAGAGAAACATCGATCAGCTGCCTTCTGCAACACACAGTACTGGGGAGGTGCACACAACTATGGCACATGCCCTTGATCAGAATTTAACCTGGGACCCTTCAGTCCGCAGGCTGACACTCTATCCACTGAGCAAAACCAGTTAGGGCCAAAGTTGTTGAATTTACTGACAAAGTTATTTGTAATAGTCCCTTAGTGTCCTTTTAATATCTGTAGAAACTGTATTAATGCCACCTCTCTCTCTTTTTTTAAAATATATTTTATTGATTTCTTACAGAGAGGAAGGGAGAGGGATAGAGAGCTAGAAACATCGATGAGGGAGAATCATCGATCAGCTGCCTCTTGCACAACCCCTACTGGGATGTGCCCGCAACCAAGGTACATGCCCTTAACCAGAATCGAACCTGGGACCTTTCAGTCCGCAGGCCGACGCTCTATCCACTGACCCAAACCGGTTTCGGCAATGCCACCTCTCTTGTTTCTGGTATTTATAATTTGCATCTCCACTCTTTTTATCCTGATCGGTTTCGCTAGAAGATTATCGTTTTCACTGATGCCTTCCCTTTTTTTCTTTGTTGGTCTTGCTAGAAATATACCATTCCGTGTGCACTTGAGAATAATGTGTATTCTGCTGCTGTGGATTCTATAAATCACCCTAATTGGTTGATAGTTTACTATATCCTGCCCATTTTCTGTTTACTTGTTCTATTACTTGTCAAAAAGAGAGTATTAAAATCTCCAGCTAGGATTGTGTATTTGTCTGTTTTTCCTTGCAGGTTTCTCAGTTTTTGACTCATACATTTTGAAGCTCTGTTATTAGGTGCACACATGTTTAGGATTGTTACATCTTCTTGATGAACTGACCCACTTATTACTAATTAATGTTCTTTATCTCATAATAGTCTTTGCTCTGAAATCTACTTGTCTGATATTAATTTAGCCACGCCAGTTTTCCCAGTCTTCTGTGGCCCTCAGGTACTGCTCCCTCCAATCCTGGAGGGTGGTCTTTCCCTGGCCTCGGGCAGGTTCCTCACTTGCACGTGTTGAATCCTCAAGGGGCATTCTCTACATCTCTCTGGCGCTCTCTGTGTCTGCAGCTTTCTCCTCTCCACCTCTCTTTCCTATGACCACTAACTGCCTTGCTTTTCCTGAACTCTTCACTTCATTTGTTAGTTCATGGATTCTGTTGGGCTTTATCTGCCTGGATTCCCTGCTCCGTGCTGCAGCCTGGAAACTCTGTCCAGGCAGTAAGCTGGAGCCATTGTGGGGCTCACCTTGTTTCCTGTCTCTCAGGGTTCACTGTCCTTCATTGCCTGGTGTCCAGTATTATAAAACTGTTGCTTCCAATAGTCTTTGTGTACTTTTTGGTTGATTCAGGCAGGAGGGTAAAGCTGATCCCATTACTCCTTCTTGTCTGCTTGCTGAATCTTTGAGCAAGGCAGGAGATGCTCTCCCAGAAGCCTTCCAGGCCCAGTCAGGCCTGGGGCAGGGGGGTGTCTGTATTTGGAGATTTGTTCTACCCCATTCATTGAGAAGGCATTCATTCTTTTATTTTATAGGCTGGGAGTCTGAAGCAGTGACTTGAGTCTCCTATTTTCCCCAGATGGGAGTGGCGGAAGTAAATGAGGTTAAGGCCTGCAAAATCCTCCGTTTAGCCTGCTCAATGCCACAGGGAAACATTGGACCTGAGAGCAAGTCTGAAATTTTCACCCCGACTTTCCCCGCAAGTCCCCCACACAGCCATGCATAGCTTCTCCTCTGCGATACACAGAGATTTCAGAGTACTTTCCTTGGGGAACCCTTGCCATCCTCACTCCATCATCTGCACCCAGTTTCCCAAAGAGGAGTCCTGGGATCTGCCACATCAGACTCCTGGGGGTAGGGGTGGGAGGTCACGCAGGGGTGTTGCTTGATGAAAATGCAGGTTCCTCGGGCCAACCAACTCTCCAGAATCAGAATGAAGGGATGAGGGTTATCTGCACTTTGATTACAGGCTCCCCAAGCGACCCTTAGGAACATCTGGGAATCATTGACCCAAATCCTAAGCCAGTGATTTCCTTCCAGGAGCTACAACGCTTGCTGGATGTGCTATCTTGTCAAGCTATGCTGTCACTTTCTATTCCAAGCCTCATAAAATGTGGCAAATTATTATTTTTAATATTTTTATTGATTTCAGAGAAGGGAAAGGGAGAGATAGAAACATTAATAATGAGAGAGCATCATGGATCGCTGCCTCCTGCACACCCCACACTGGGGATCGAGCCCCCAGCAACCCAGGCATGTGCCCTGACCAGGAATCCAGCCGGGACCTCTCAGTTCACAGGTCGACACTCAACCACTGAGCCGCCGTGGGCTGGGCTGGTACAATTATTTTTAATAAAATGCATCAAAATAGTCTTTTTGACCATTTCACGAAACACTTTGGGATTACCAGGGAAGCCTGATAACCTTAGCGATTCCCACGTCTGGATGGGCTTATAAAGGGCATCCAATCCCCCGCCTGAAGTTTGGATTGTCTATATAGCAACCTCATCAATCACCAGCTTCTGTGTGCACACTTCTGAAGACAAGGAACTTACCACCTCTCCCAGCAGCTGTGAGTTTAGAAATTTCCTTCTGCTACAGAACCAAAACTGTCTTTAACTAGTTCTGAATCCAGAAAACACATCTGTTCCCTCTGCCCCCAGGAAAGCCCTTCCTCTGAAAACAGTTAACGGTCTCCCGCCGAGGCCTCTCAAGCTGCACACTCCCCAGGTCACTGACTGTTCCTCCGGGGTCAGGCTGTTCAGCCTCCTGAACCAGCCTCCCTGAGAGCTGCCCAGGGCTGCCTTCACTCCCTTGAGCCTCGGCTTCCTCTTGCTCCTGTGAGCCACTGTTGCCTGGCACGGCCACTTTCTGGAAGGGTAAGGACTGATGAGCCTGGAGACCTGGTGGCCAGGCTACTCCCTTCTCTACAAGTTTGTTCCTTTCAGCGTATAAACATGTGTCATGTCACCAACTTTCTGATGTTGAAACAGACTTTAAAAAAATATATTTTTTTACTAATTTCAGAGAGGAAGGGAAAGGGAAAGAGAGATAGAAACATCAATGATGAGAGAGAATCATTGATTAGCTGCCTCCTGTATCCTCCCCACTGGGGATCGAGCCTGCAGCCTGGGCATGTGCCCTTGACCGGAATCCAACCTGGGACCCTTCATTCCGCAGGTCGATGCTCTATCCACTGAGCCAAACCAGCTAAGGCAAAACAGATTTTTCTGTATCAGGTGTTCCTCTGGCTACCTTCTCAACTCAAAAAATTTTTTTTTAACTCAGTCTTTTCTCTTACGCCTTTGTCCAACTGATTGGATGAGGCTCACCCAATGAAGAGCAACTTGTTTTATGCAAAACCTACTGGTTTAAATGTAAATCACATCTATAAAATACTTTCACAGCAACACCCAGACTGGTGTTTGACCAAATAAATGGGCACCATGACCTAGCCAACTGGACAAATAAAATTAACCATTACAATGAATCAGATTCCTCTCTCTGGGCCTCAGCTTCCCCTTCTGTAAAACAAAGAGCTATGATGATGTCCTAGGATTCTGTACAGAACTTGAACTTCTCTGAAACATTAACACTGCTCCCTTCTTGTCAAAACATTTTCACTTCTGGGTTATATTATACTCTCCTGGTTTTATCTTCGACTTCAACATCCACTCCCCTTTTGCTTCATCCTAAGTGTGGGAAGGCTCCAAGCCCAGTCTCAGGCCTTCTCTTGTCTATCTACACTCTCCCTAGGTGATTTCATGCAGTCATGGGCACGAAATATCAGCTCTATACTATTGAACCCCAACTTCATTTATATCTTCAGTTCTGACCACTCCCCTGAGCTCCAGACTCATATACCAATTGCCTATCAGCATCTAAAACTTGTCTAAAACAGAAACTTTGATTTCCCCACACACCCCCATTCTTTTTTTTTTTTTTTAATTTTTAATACATAGTACTTTAATATATTTTTTATTGATTTTGTACAGAGAGGGAGAGAGATAGAGAGTTAGAAACATCGATGAGAGAGAGTCATCGATCAGCTGCCTCTTGCACACCCCCACTGGGGATAATGCCCGAAACCAAGGTACATGCCCTTGACCGGAATTGAACCTGGGACCCTTCAGTCCTCAAGCCAACGCTCTATCCATTGAGCCAAACCGGTCTCAGCCACACCCCCATTCTTTACCTGTATTTTCCCATCTTAGTAAATGACACTATTATCCATTCAGTTGCTCAGGCGAAACCCTAGGAAGCAATTGTTTTGATTTGACGCCTTCTGTTCCTTAACACCCTGACACCAAATGTATCAACATGACTTTTCAGTTCAGCCTCCAAAATAGTCCCTAATCAACCTCTTCTCATTGTCATTACTCTCACTCCAGTCCTACTGCCATCATCTCTCACCTGCACTTTAACGGTCCTGATTGGGCTTCCTCCTCCCCTCTTGCCTCCACTATGACCCATGTTCCATACATTGGGCCCAGCAAGCAGCAAGGGCTCACCTTTCAATGTATAAATCAGATCACACGTGATTTATGCATGATCAGTGACCTTCTATTCCATCAAAGTAAAAATGCAAATTCCACGACTCACAAGGGCTGGATCTGCCACTTGTCTCCTAAACACATCTTTTGCCATTTATTCACTACGTACCAGCCACCTGATGTTAAGTCTTTCTTTTTTCTGTCCCTAGAATGTGCCATCGTTTCCCAACTCAGGTTGTTTTCTTCCCTGAGACTCTCTTCACCCAGATGTTTGTATGATTCGCTCCTTATTACTCTCTCTCTCAACTCAAACATCATTTCCTCCGAGATGCCTCTGTAACCCACCAACTTAAAAACCTAAATTAATTACCCATCTGCCAATATCCCATTTTACTTTTTTTAAAGTACTTCGCACTATGTGAACTTTGCTTGTTGATTTACTGCCCTATTGTCTAACTCACCACCACCTCCCAATATCAGCTTTTTGAAGGCAAAGACTATCTTTTTACTGCGAAACATTGATTTATTCTTGTAAGCATTATGCAGGTAGGTGGCAAAGTTTCAAAGAATTAACAGAATTGAGTCACTTGCCCAAAGTCCATAAGTCAGCAAGTCAATTCTAATAAGAAATTATAACTTAGAAATAGTTTAATCCTCACAGGTAAATTAAACACACACACACACACTTTTTTCCATCTATTTTATGCCAGTCATAAATTCTTGACCTTCATCTCATTCATTTTTAAAAAAAGCCTAGACTTTCATTAACTCCATCCGAATAACTACAATAAACTGTTCTGATCAAATAAGAAATATTTAAGGGAATCACCAGCAAAGAAAATGAGATCCTTTAAAGAAAATGAAACATTAGCTCTAAAAGTAAACTGTTTATAAAAGAAGTGATCAGAAATTGCTTTGCAGGAAAATTTGCCTTCCAAAATGATCCGAACAGGGAGAATGTTTGAGAAGTAATTCCAGATGCCACTTGCTGGGATAGCACTGCAACACCACAGCGGGGGGATGGGAGTGAGGGTAATCAAATTAGACTCAAGTTTTCGTAACAACATATGCTAAAGTTGGCAAGGCTGTTTATTTGCACTAGGGATTAGGCAAGGTGTGCTGCTGTCTGCCAAATGACACTTTAAAGCCCAACTTCAAGTCCACAAAGGAAATAAGCTACACTGCTTTTCACTTTACAACTTTCACAAATCAGAGCTTTTGATGTGAACCTGGGCAACAAGCTAGCACCTCACCTAACTCTAAATAGAAAATACATACCAGATATCCAAGACCTGCCTTTATTAAAATTCCTGCTAAACTCTAGAGCATTTCCAAATGTCAAACCTGTCACAAAATTGGCTGGGTCAATTTCCTTAAATCCTTATGGTATTCTCTTTCCCTTCCTTTTACGTGCCAGGCCTTACTTTAAGCTGGCTTTTAGGAATGGAATAGGATCTAGAGCAGCACTGTCCAATGCAAATCACGAATGCAAGACATGTTGCGTTTTGTAGTAGCCACATTAGAAAAAAACAGGTGAACATCTGTAATCCCCAAATTACCATTTTAACATGGAATCAATACTTAAACATGCAGATATCATTCATTCTTTTGTACTTCAATGCCTGATATCCTGTGTGTATTTTACTGCACATTTCAATTTGGGCTATAGCCACATTCCAAGTGTTCAGTGGCCATGTGACTAGGGGCTACCATATAGACAGAGAAGGTTTAGAGACTTGCTACTTAACCCTTTGCACTCCGAACCATTCTGGACATTGGCTACCAGCTACTCGACGCTACTTTGCGGCGGAGTGCGTTGAAATAACTCAATTCCCCGTAATCACTAATAAACTGCAATGTCCCCTGAGAGGGGACATCCGAGTGATATGCTAGAATTCCGATGTCCCCTGAGAGGGGACAGCGGAGTGCAAAGGGTTAAAGTGCAGTCCACAAATTAGAAGCAGTGGCATCATCTGGAAACGTTTTACAAACACTGAGCCTCACATCCCACTCTGGACCTACTGCATCAGAATCTGCATTTAGGTGACCGCATGCACAATAAAGCTTGAGAAGCACTGGTCCAAGGCAAGCCATTGGTCTCAGGTTCCTCATCTGTCACACAGAGGTGATAGTACTTTGTAAAACTGCTGAGAAGATTTCTGGTGCTTTATTTCATAGACATAATAGCTGGGATTTTAATAAATAGTAACTATTGTTTCAGAGGCACTGTTACAGAGTTGGACAGAAAGGAGTATAGATTCTGGTTCTGTCACTTATAAGCCCTGTGACCGTGAACAACTCATTTAACTTGAGGCCGAGTTTTCTTAACTCTAAATCAGAGCTAATACCTTTCTTCCATGGGGGACAGGGCATGACACATAGGAGGCATTCAGTATGGTGGCCATACACATATATATATTATTGGCTGGTCCAAACCGGGGTGGCAACAAATCAAGCTAAGCTGCCTTGTTGTTTCAGATGGCCTTTCATCCCAAACCAGTATGATTTCCTGTGGCTCCAGTCCATATTTCATAAGCAGAACTTAAGGACAGCAAAAACGTTTATTTGAAAAAATTACTATGTATTGAAAATATACATTAGAAATTATTACATACTTCCATAGCATTCCCCTCCCCCACCACAAAAGTAGAAATATCTGCTTGCTATGCTAATGTCATAGGTAAATTCAAACAAAGAGGAAAACATCAGCCCCTTTCCTCATACATTAGAGATGGGGGAGGGGTGGGGAAGGTCAACTTTTATCTGCCAATCAATAGGAATTTAACAAGTCCCAGTCTTCCACAGCAAGACACACGTATTTCTGCTTTGAAGACTGTGAAGAGTTACTCTGCTCCTTTTCTGGCTCCTCAAAACCTCTCTTCTTGCTCTTCTTTGACTCCTGGCTTGAGACAGCTTCAAGTTTCAACAATGGCCCATGGCAGTCTGGGGCTTTCTCTCTATAGAACTGGAGTTTCTCAGAAGAGTCCATGTGGATGTCTGCCAGGGGACACTTCACCGGAGCTTCTGTTCGAGCCCGCTTCCCATCTGTAAGAGCGACAAAAGGAAGGGTGATGAGTTTACAGGGCTGGCTTGCTAAGCATGCCTAGGTCTAGAAAGATGATCCAAAGAAAACAACATAGGTCCAAACAGGGAGATGTTTGGATTAATGTTATTCCCTTTTGAGTGCCCTATAAAGTGACAGTGGCATATGCACTAGCACAGGGTGAAGGCATGTACACTGCCACTTCCTGGATAAGAGACGTTGGGCAAGTGACTTGAGATTCAATTTTCTCATCTTTATAGGGATAGAAAACCTATTTCATAAGGGTGATTAAAGATAAATGAAATAATGTACACAGAGTGCTCAGCACAATGCTTGGCACACAGTAAAAGCTAAAAAATATTAGCTATTACTATTAAAAACCAGGACCCCTCCCTAGTCCCTGACAACCACTCTTCCACTCTGGCTCTATGAACTTGACTATTCTAAAAGCCTCTAATAGGAAGAATCACACAATATTTGTCTTTTTCTGATTGGTTTATTTCACTTACCATAATGTCTTCAAGCTTCATCCATATTATAGCATGTGTTAAAATTTCCTTCTCTTTTAAGGCTTATTATAATATTCCACTGTATGTAAATAATACATTTTGTTTATCCATTAATCTACTGATGAACACCTGAGTTGCTTCTTCCATTTGGCTACACTTAATTCCTTATGAATCTCTGTAATCTATCTACTACAAATCATTTTTGAAACAAGATGGGATATAAATATGTACATTTAATAAGCTATTTTTCTTGTACTGCATTCAAAGTGTACTACTCTAAACCAGCGGTGGCCAGCCTTTCAGATCTCAGAAACCACCCCGGTGGTTGGTGACGGCTGCTCTAAACTATCTGAGAACACAAGTCTTGGTGATCTGATTCAGCTGGTGCTAACACAGTTAATTTTCCCACGTGCGAAAACAAGTTAACTGCTTTAAGGGTGCAAAAATCCTAAGGGCTAAAAGGGAATCCCAAAGAAAAAAGAATCTCTCACAGAAGTGCTGAGCTGCCTTTCGAGGTTCCAAAGCATCTCGGGGCTTCACAGCTTCCGAAGTCACACGGTCCCACTGCAGAACAATCTAAAATGTATTTGGAAAGGTTTGAATCTGAACAAAATCTAAAGCCTTTAATATCAAACCTTCCTTGTTCCCCTCTGTTCCCTTTCCATAAACACAAACTCCTGCAGAAATCTTACTTCAGATGATTGGTGATAAGAATAAAAATCAGCCGAAACCGGTTTGGCTCAGTGGTAGAGCATCGGTCTGCAGACTGAAAGGTCCCAGGTTCGATTCCGGTCAGGGGCATGTACATTGGTTGCGGGCACATCCCCGGTAGGGGTTGTGCAGGAGGCAGCTGGTCGATGTTTCTCTCTCATTGACGTTTCTAACTCTCTCTCTCCCTCTCCCTTCCTCTCTGTAAAAAATCAATAAAATATATATTTTTAAAAAGAATAAAAATCAAGTCAAGCCTGGATTTTCGGGGGGGTTTTTTTGTTTTGTTTTTTTTTACAGAGAGGAAGGGAGAGAGACAGAGAGCTAGAAACGTCGATGAGAGAAACATCGACCAGCTGCCTCTTGCACACCCCCTACCGGGGATGTGCCCGCAACCAATGTACATGCCCTTGACCGGAATTGAACCCGGGATCTCTCAGTCCGCAGACCGACGCTCTACCACTGAGCCAAACCGGTTTCGGCTGGATTTTCTGTTTTAATGCAAGAGCCAGTCAGACTACAAACCTGTTAGATATGTGTATTTGCATGACTCAGGAAAAATCCACAATGTTCACTCCCTCTTTTCATCTCTATTCCAAGCTAGAAACAAACTGCATACCCTTAAACTAAATACTAAAATTTGAAACCTTAGTCATTACTATTCATTCACACATCCCTAGTCTCACCCTAGTGCCTTAAAATACATCAATATAACTCAAAACTCTACCACTGAGCCAAACTGGTTTCGGCTGTAAATGTATTCTTAAACTGCGTCATACTGCCTCTGTGATCTGAAAATGTTTTTCTTTTTGGTCATTTCATTGCATTCCATGAAAAGTATTAAATTTAGTTCTTGTTACTTACTCATGGTATATGTGAAATAATCTTTTTTTATATATATATAGTTTATACTTGGCCAGATTTACAGAAGAATTTGTAGTAGCTTATAATAAAAATACATTTGTAATAGCGGTTTTAAAAATGGCAGTTGAGCCAAAACTTGATTTTTTAGAGAGGAAGAAAGAGGGATAGAAAGTTAGAAACATCGATGAAAGAGAAACATCAATCAGCTGCCTCTTGCACACCCACTGCTGGGAATGTGCCCGCAACCAAGGTACATGCCCTTGACCGGAATCGAACCAGGGACCTTTCAGTCTGCAGGCCGACGCTCTAGCCACTGAGCCAAACTGGTTTTGGCTGGAATTCTTTTTTTTTTTTTTTAAACTGACTTTTTAAAAATATATTTTATTGATTTTTTACAGAGAGGAAGGGAGAGAGATAGAGAGCTAGAAACGTCGATGAGAGAGAAACATTGACCAGCTGCCTCTTGTACACCCCCTACCAGGGATGTGCCCGCAACCAATGTACATGCCCTAGACTGGAATCAAACCTGGGACCTTTCAGTCTAGGGCATGTACATAGGCAACTGGGAAAACAGCACTTCTACTAAGAAAGAAGCATGTCAATAAAAAGAGCTTGAGGACAGGGAAGAAGAAAATGAGTCAGGTTCTGGACAAGCTGAATTTGAGGTGCTAGGTAGAGATTTATGGATGATATTTAGGAATAGGTCAAGTGAAAAGAAGGGACAGTTATGATCACCAGGAAGTAAGTGGAGGTATCGGAGAAGAGAAGAGGAATCGGCAAGAGCTAGAGGCAGAAATTAAAAAGTGAGGGGAGAGCCAGGAGAAAGGCCAAGAGGAAAAAGCATAAGGGAGGCATGTTTGTGTCAATGCTGCAGAAAAGCTAAGGCAGGTGAAAATGAGACCACATGCTACCTTTAAGAGAACACCTGCCGTAGAGGATGGAGGCCAGACCCAGACCACGAAGGATGAAGAACTGAGGAGACGGTGAGGAAGTGGGATGGATAACAGAAAACAATTCACAGTTCTGTTGGAGGATGAGGAACACATTAGAGTAAGAGTAGCACAAGTGCGTTTATACACAAAGAAAACGGCCAGCTCAGGATGAGACTGAAGATGCAGTGGTGAGCAGTAGAGGGAAATAATTACCAGTAAAATGTCACAGAGGAAGCTGGTGATCGTAGAGAACAGAACTGAAAGATAAAAAGGAAAAACTCAAGGCTTATCAGTGGAATAAAGTGACATCCTTACTCCCCTTACAGAGGAGGAAAGTAGAATATGGTTGAAGAAATGGAGAAAATTTAAGACAGAAATGTAAGGGGACTCCTGTTAGGTAGCCTTATTTTTTCCGTGTCACCTGCTGAGAATGAAGCAGGAGCAGCTCAGAGTCAGCCTGAAACAGTTTTAATAAGGGATCAGCAAGAGACAGATAAATCTTTGCAGCCACACCGTAGGGGCCAGGCTGAGGTTGTATGGCATGAAGCTGCAGAGTCCCATTTGCTTACTTCCAGGCCAGACTGGTACGGTAGGTATTTTACTTCACTCTTACCGACCTCTGCAAGAGAGGTCCAGATTTTTGCATTTTACAGATGAAGTAACAGAGACTCAAAGTTGCCTTAAATCATATAGCTACTGACTTGTCAAGCCAGGACCCCAAATCCAGGTATCTTTGATTCCATAGCCTATGCTCTTTTTACCATGACAACCTGCTACCAAACTACATCAAGCCTTTATATGACCATCCCACACCTACCTGCCCCAAGTCCACTACTGGCTATGTCTAGGATTAATCCAGTGCTACAAACTGTGCTTGACACTGCACTATGATAATTAGTTCATGCATTTTCCGGACCAACTTCAAAATGCTTCTGAAACACTGACCCACCAGCACCCCCTCCCTGTTCACCTATCGGGAGGTGATACTACGATCAGACAGTTGGGAGAAGTCCACCATCATGTGTTACAGTTTGAGCCAAGGAGGAATACAGAACAAAACAGTTTGTGGAGCCCTCCAGGCCTCCATCAAGAAACATTGGTTTAAAGTGTTTGAAGGAGATGCCGAAACCGATTTGGCTCAGTGGATAGAGCGTCAGCCTGCGGACTGAAAGGTCTCGGGTTCGATTCCAGCCAAGGGCATGTACCTTGGTTGCGGGCCCATCCCCAGTAGGGGGTGTGCAAGAAGCAGCTGATCGACTATTCTCTCTCGATATTTCTAACTCTCTATTCCTCTCTCTTCCTCTCGGTAAAAAATCAATAAAATATATTAAAAATAAATAAATAAATAAATAAATAAATAAATAAATAAAGTGTGTGAAGGAGAAAGGCACCAGCCACAGGTAGGCTGGCATCTACTGGTGCTGTATACTTGGTTACTTTCCGACTTCCTACGTAAGCCTGTACTTGACCAAGTTGAGGGAGACCATCAAGAAGACAAGACTGAGTCAAAGTAAAGTTCACCCAAGAAGATAAAAATGGGAACCCTCAGTGAGAGGTGGACAAAATGTCTGTTCCTCACTAAGGCTCTGAGATGTAAGAAAAGTGCCCGAAAGAGGAAGAGCCAGGTTCGAATCGTTCTTAGTGTGACTTACTCTCTAGACTGCTAAGAGAGTATGTCCTTCTGAAGCGGGGTCATACTGTTTTTTTCATCAGCATGGCAGAATTCACTTATTTTCAGAATCTTTAGAAGATGACATTTTCTCCTGGGTCCAATAAGGCTAAGGCACAATCTAGTGACCAGATCATGAGATTTAAGGACTAGCATCTAACACCTTTCCTTAAGTAGCTCGGTCAGTTACAGGCCATCAGTATCTCCGATTTGACATAAAGATGACAATTCAGCCAAGAAATACCAAAGGATTAATGTTTGTTCAAAGTGCTGAATAAGATACTTAGAATTAAAATTAAAAAGTCATTATTAACTGTGTGTGTCGGCGGGGAGGAGGGGGGTTGGTGGTGGTGGATATACAGTACCTGGTCAGCCCAGCCCTCGGTCTTGCAGTTACTGTGATCAAATTCCTTCAGAGGCACTTTGGAGTGGACAAGGCCTATGTGGGTCTGGAGCTTGTGTTTGACAGCTTTGACGTCCTAGTGAGGGAAAGACAGAACAGGAAGCCCACACATCTGGTCAATTAGTACTAGTTTTCAGTAGGAAAGAAGCACCATCATAAATACCAGCTTTTTCTAAACTACAATTAACAGAAACAAAATATCAAATTGTGAGTGTGAAAAAATAAGAGACGGGAGTAAAAGTCCTACCTTGAGCCCTGTCCCAGAGATATCTAAACAGTTCAGTTTTCTAAAAGAAAAGAGATATCCAATTCCTGCATCTGTGATCTCAGGGTTACCTACAGGTCAAAAACAGGAAGATTCAGTTATAGTTTATTGCCAAAATGCCAACAGTAAGGTCAATATAAAATATCTAGTGAACAAACTTTCAGAGTAAATAAAATATAGGGATCTTATCTTTATTCTATCTGTAATATGAAGGAGTCACACACAAGATGATCTTAAGATCCTTTATAGCACTAACTTTTTAGAAGCTAGGGGTTTAGCAGGGGAAAAAAATGAACCAGGTAATTATCCCAAAGGGTTTAATTTACAACAATATGAAAACAACATATATAAGCATGCATTAAAATGGTTCATATACTTTGTTCATAGCTATTTCACTTCCAAAGTAAAAAGATTTGTTTAAAAAAGGCTTTCAAAAGCACCCTGACACAGAGACTATTATTACTCTTACTAATTTGCTTTTTTTTCTGAAGTCTTTCTTACATATTACTTCTCACATCAGAGAGTCCTACATTTAGCACTGAACCCTCTAGGCCATAAGCACAATTCCTGGCACATTGAAGATGCTCAAAAAATATTTGTTGAATGAACACACTTTCCTGGGAGGAAGGCAGTACATTCATTATTATCTTCATTTTACAGAAGTCAAAACCAAGACTCAGAGAGGTTAAATAACTTGCCCAAGGGCACACAGCTGCTAATAAGAGTAGCAGAGCAAGGAGTGTCCTCTGACTTCAAACCCTGCTCCTTCTATTTTTCTGATACCATGCCATCCTGCCATACATTCAAAGGATGCTCAGTTAAATTGTAGATGATTTCTATCAAGTTTCTACCATTGGCGTCAGTATCTGGATAACCCTGAGTAAGTTATCACAACAGTGGATTCATTCAGATTTTCATCAAGCAAATACAGATTTTTCAAAAAAAAAATCCTTACCCTGGCTGGTTTTGCTCAGTAGTTAGAGCGTCAGCCTACAGACTGAAAGGTCCAGGGGATACACCTTGAATGCAGACTCCCCAGCCCAGGTAGTGGCACATGTGGGGTGGGAGGCAGCCAATCAATGTGTCTCTCTCATGTCAATGTTTTTTTTTTCTCTCTCTCCCTCCCTCCCTTCCTTTCATTCTCTCTAAAAATAAGTGGAAAAAATGTCCTCAAATGGGGATTAACAAAAAACAAAACAAAACAAAAAAGGACCTAGATGACAAACACTATGAGTCAGCAACTCAAAAAAAAAAGATAAACCAAATAGATGCTAGAAATATGATGAAAGGCTGCCCTGTCTGCACACAGTAAGTAGCACAGATGAATTTATAAGAGCTTTTCCTACTGTAAAGAGGTGCCAACAGGCCAGGAGAGGTACGTAGCCAGAAGTCAAGAGCCCCTGGCTTTAGTCCTGCTCTGCCAATAACTTGATGTGGCACCTAGCAAAGTCCCCTCAATTTGTCACGTCTAAAATGATGATTTCTAAGGCCATTCTTCCAATATTAATCATCTATAATTTCTAATAAAACTTACAAGATAAGTCTAATAATGTTAGATTTTCAAGGCCTCTTTTCATCACTCGAACTGGTGCTGTCATTTTCCGTACCCCGGCATCAGATAAACAATTATCCTTCAAGTGGAGTTGAGTTACACTAGGAAAACAAAGCCCACAAATAAATTATTTAAAGAGAGTTTGAGAAAGTCTAGGTATGTAACACACTTTCATAAAAGTTCATTTAAAAATATTAAATATCCTCTAACCCTTGCTATTTCACAATCAGTGCATTCAACGAAGCTAAAGGTCTTTTGGTGCTATTTTAGTTACTAAGTGAGGGTTAACTTAGGGATCAGTGTCATGTAGCATTAATCTCAGATGGCAGAAGGCACTAGAGGTATATGGTGGAATGAGATAAATGGACTTCATTAGGGAGATAAATATATACTTATTAAACACGAAAGCTGCATTCCTGACAAATGCTGTGGGACACCAAAAACACTCTAAGTGTGTCAGGAAAGTCTGCTGAAGAACTCCTTCGAGAATTCTTTTGGCAAAACAAACAATTGTCTAAGTTTAACTAGCTTTATAAATCCAGATTTTCAGATTGAGTTTTAAGGCATACCTATAACCCAGTCCATCCAGCTAACCTGACACTGGCGTATTAATGTGCTTCAGTGTCCCACACACAACAGGGAACCTGAACTTTTCCTAACCTCACACAAAAATACCTTTGCACAGAGCAGTGTGTAGGTGTCTGTCCTAGGAAGGCCCCAGGAAGTGGGTCAGATTCAGGTTTGAAAGCTGCTATCCCTTTGGGTGTTTATGAAACCACAAAGAAATTCATTAGGCCTCCTCTCTGCCGGCCAGACTGAGATCAATCTAATTATTTGTGAATGGTATAAACTGGGTGATTTCTTTAAATTATGGTTCTTGACAAAGATGTATTAAGCTGTCTTTAATAGTTGACTTTTTAAATAATTTATAGTTCATTGATAGTTAAAATAGAAAATGATGACTTTGGAAAATCGTATGACTTCTCATCTCTGGCTAGATTAAACTAGGAGTAGATAAATAAAGGGGAAAATAATTTTTCAGCCCAGGTAGCTTCAAGTGCTACATGTTGAAGTAAACGTTATTTAAAAAAATGAAATAACTGACTTACTTTCATAAGAGTTATATATATTGCTCCTATCAAGAAAACAGAAATTGAAAAAGTTTATGAAAAAACTTAGCAAATAAACATAGACTTGGGAGGTAATCGGTATTCTTAAAGATGATCCTATTGGATCATCCTTTAAAAAAAAATAATAAAAACAATTAATCTGCAAATGGTGGTAATACCTAGATAGGGCCTCATTGGTGAGATGTTCTAGGAGTTCATGTTCATCTCCAAGCTTGCAACAGGAAAGATCCAGGCAGGTCAACTCCCGGAAAGACTTAATCTCTTCAAGTTTTTCTGAAATCACTAGATATCTGTAGGGTACGGAGAAGAATTAACAGTTTTTCTTCCTTCTTTAAAAACATTACCAAAAAGATGAATAAGAAGAAAAAAGAATTACCAAAAAGGAAACAAAAGGACAAAGATAAAGACATTACCATTTGTGGCTTTGTGCCGCACAACCAGCATTCCATCAGGACAAAGTACTATGTAATAAGCAGACTTCACTGATTACTACGTGGACACTGCTTGAAATTTTTTTCATTAGTAAATACATTATAAGTCTTTTTACATGACAGTGGAATAAAAACTTTAAATAAGTAAATGAAAGTATATGAGCAAAACAGTCACAGGAGAAAACATCTGCTTTATTAGACGACAGACAGACTGGTAGTTTGGGGACCTTATCGGAGAATTTCCAAAACTTTTAAATTAATTATTTCTTTAAGGTTGCTTTTTATCTAATGCTCAATATTTAGTAGTGTAAAAACTGGAGCAGGGCCAAGAACACAGGGTTCTAGTCTTCACATCCAAAGATATATTTGACAGATTATATTTTATCTTTTCCACAAGTGTGAGTAAACTATCCAGCTAACTTTACCATAAGAAGTATGTGCAGCACGGCTACTGAGAGAACTCACTCTAATCTAGATGGTTATGAAAAACCTGTGAGCACTACAGCCACGTTACTAACACTGGAGCGCCGTGCCAGACTGTTACCAGGAAGCATCAGGGAGGTGCCTCCTCAGAAGAGGAAAGGAGATCAAAAAGGCATTCCACATCCCAGGCTCTGGCCTCCACCCCACTTCTAGTTCTTCATGAAAGGGGATTAAGTGTGACAGACGGAGAGGATCCTAAAAGAACAGAGAAACTGACTTGTGGCAAAAGCATGCCTTTCTGATCCATTTCCTCATGATGTCTAGATGTTTCCACAGAGCTGGATGGCATGCTCCAGTGGGGTTATACTCAGAAGTGCTCACATCTCTATTCTGTCAGCAGGATCATAATTACCACAAACAGGATGTAATAATGACAGTAAGAAGGAAGTTAGATCTCTTTTCCTCTTACTTCCTACAAAAGATGTACTGATGCTGTCACTGGCATGACTGCTACGTACCGATGACCTGGGGCACCGATACGCCCTCCAAGATGCCTGATGACCGAGCTCAGCTGGGTACACAAATGAGCCTTATTTCCTCACATGTATTTTAACTGCACTATAAGTAAAGCTGCTGTTTCTCATTCTACAATCCCAGAGTTCTAGTGGGTTAATAGGAATTTGGGGGTTTACTGGCAATCAGAGAAAAAAAAATACACATCCTTTGATCAATTAATCAAAAGATTTTTAGTAATTCTGAAACACATTATCTGAGAAGGACTAACAATGTATAATCTGATAACAAACATTACAAAAACCAAAGCTGAGAAACCAACATACAAAACCACAGACCTTACTAGAAGTTTATTTAGAACAGCAATTTTCAACTGTATTCATATCTTGGCACACATAAACTAATTACTAACATTCTGTGGCACACTAAAAAATATACTGTATTTTTTTGCCCATCTAACAAGAAAATAGGTATAATTTAGACTGATTTACAAAAATATAATAATAGTTATTACCTACCCTTTTTGTTCCAAAGTGACTTTAAAAAATCAGGTGCCTATACTTGTATATAAGGATTTCTGGTACCAAGAATTAACCAATCAGAAGCAACCTTATTACATAATGTGACCAAAAAATGCAACTTTATTATATATGACCTACATAATTATGGTTCAAGACAGGGTATTTACACCAGAAGGCCATTGTTGTGTTGGCTATTGTCATTTTTTTTATTTGACAATCTAACAAAAAAAAAAAGCCAGTGCCTTTGACTAAATAGTCAAATAGTGCATGTTTTAAAAATTCTTGTGGCACACTGGTTGAAAAATCACTGATCTAGAACATACCAGATGTACCAGTTAATAATGCAAATTTTTTCAATAGAGTTACACATATGTTGATATATATGCGATTTGATATGTATGCTATTTTGTTGTATTGACAGCAAACTTCAAAACTTCATATGTCAAATCTGCTGAAGGTATTAACATCATAGATATTTTTACACTTAAAAATGTTGAATTTCGTGCCATAAAAGAGCATTTATGGGAAGTTTTAATTCATTATTTTGAAGAAAAAATTATCGTATACTTCGTGAAGCTTATGGTGAACATGCTCCATCTTAAGATACTTGTGAACGCTGATTTAAACCCTTTAAAAGTGATGATTTTGGTGTGAAAGACAAAGAACATCCAGGTCAACCAAAAAAGTTTGAAGACCAACAATTACAAGCATTATTGGATGAAGATACGTGTCAAACTCAAAAACAACTTGCAGAAAGATTAAACGTTACTCAGCAAACAATTTCCAATCGTTTATAAGCAATGGAAAAGATTTTAAAGGAAGGAAAATAGGTGCCACCATCAAGTGAATGAAAGACAAATGAAAACCGTAAAGTCATCAGCAAAATGTTGCTTCAATGGCACGAAAGAAAGTCTTTTTGTCATCAAATTGTGACTGGCGATTAAAAGTGGATTTATTTTGAGAATCCCAAATGCACAAAATCATGGGTTGATCCAGGTCAACCATCAACATCGACTGCAAGGCCAAATCGCTTCGAAAAGAAGACAATGCTCTGCGATTGGTGGGATCAGGAAGATGTGGTGTATTATAAGCTTCTAAAACCAGGTGAAACTGTTAATGCTGATTGCTACCGACAAGAAATAATCAATGTGAACCACTCTTAGATCGTGAAACAACCAGAATGTGCCAGAAGACACGGCAAAGTAATTTTGCTTCATGATGATGCACCATCACACACCCCAGTTAAAGACACGTTAAAAGATCTTGCCTGGGAAGTATTAACCCACCCGCCGTATTCACCAGACCTTGCTCCTTCAGATTACCACTTGTTCAGACAGATGGCACACGCACTTTCTGAGCAGCACTTCAAAACATACGAAGAAGTAGGAAATTGGCTCTCTGAATGGTATGCCTCAAAACAAGACAAGTTCTATTGGGACACTATCCACAAATTACCTGAAAGATGGGGGAAATGTGTAGCTAGCGATGGACATTACTTTGAATAAAGCACTTTTGATGTTTCTCTTGAAATTATCGTGCTTTCTTTGATTATAAAATCCGCCATTGTTAACCAGTTCAACTAGTAAGTTCTAGGGTTCTGCTCAAAACTACTCTTCCAGATTGCCTCTTAAAGAGTTCAGAACAGCGAGTCAGGCCTCCTTCAGCCCCGCGAGAAGGATGCGGTGCTATGGCACCTATGGGTGCGGCGATGGTCAGAAATTAGTTGGGAGAGATTAAAAATGGCAGCAGAGTAGAAGGATGCAGCACGGACATGCTCCCAGGAGCAAGCTGGAATTACAACTGAAATACGGAAATGCTTCCTGAATAATCAATGGAAAACTCACAGGAGAGAACCCTGTTACCCAAAGGACAGAGGTGGAGACCGAATAGAGAGTGGTAGGAGGGGCAGAGACAAGAAGGGGATGACAAGGGAACCCACAGATGGCAACTGAAGTCCCAGAGAGATATCTCAGCTGTGGAGGAGAGCCACTGAAAACTCTGAGATCTAATTCTGAGGGTGGGTTCCCCAGCAGAGAGCACCAAACTGAGGAGGGTACCCACAAAACATCTAGCTGTGAAAAGCAGTGCGGTGCTGTCTGCCAGGGAGTGGCAGCTAAAAGTTTGGGCATATTCTTAAAGGGCTAACGCATAAAAATTCCCTGTGGAGCCACCCACCTTATGCTCTGGCAGAGAGAGGGTGAAGTGGACTTGAGCTGTGAGAGCAGAACCCAGGACTGGGGACTCAGGGGACAGAACTCAGAAGGCAGACACCCCAAGTTTCCTGGGCTGAGTCATTCCCTCACACAGCAGAGAACGTCTTTCCCACATAGACATCTGCCTTGCCTAGTGGGAAGACAGTCAATACATACTATTGGGAAACACCCAGCCCTGAGCCCACTTAAGAGGTTAAAACTAACAATTAACCTCTAGGCAGAAGCAACTGCCCACCCTGTTGAAAAAACTCTCATCACACCTGAGGACGATTGCTTGGAGGCAGTTCAAGTCTTTTTCTTTTTAAAAAAAATATATATTTTATTGATTTTTTACAGAGAGGAAGGGAGAGAGATAGAGAGCCAGAAACATCATGAGAGAGAAACATCGACCAGCCGCCTCCTGCACACCCCCCACCGGGGATGTGCCCGAAAACAACGTACATGCTCTTGACCGGAATTGAACCCGGGACCTTTTAGTCCGCAGACAGACGCTCTACCACTGAGCCAAACCGGTTTCGGCGGCAATTCGTCTTATTAGTCTGTAGACCAGTGGTTCTCAACCTTTCTAATGCCGCAACCCTTTAATACAGTTCCTCATGTTGTGTAATTTTGCTTCTGTGAATGAATGGTAATTGTAATCTGTTGCAACCCACAGGTTGAGAACCACTGCCGTAGAGCCTAAGATCATTGGAAAACACAGATATTTACATTACAATTCATTAACACTAGCAAAATTTAATTATAAAGTAGCAATGAAAATAATTTTATGGTTGGGGGTGGGTCATCACCACATGAGAAACTGTATTAAAGGGTCGTGGCATTAGAAAGGTTGAGAACCACTGCTGTACCCAGAGGCAGCCTTTGGAGGCTTTGAGTCTTTGCCTAATCCAATTAGTCAGAAACAGCTTTTAACACTGTCCTGCACCAGAGACTGAGAAGTGTAGAGGATCTACCTAATACATAGTCACTAACCCAAACAACCAAAATGAGGAGACAAAGAAACAACCCCCAAATGAAAGGACTAGAGAATTCTCCAGAAGAATATATAAATGAAGCAAAGGTCAGAAATTTATCTGAAATAGAGTTCAGAATAATGATGTTAAAAATGCTCAACAGCATAAAAAAGATATAGTAACTATAAAAAAAGAACAGTCTGAAATAAAGAATGACAACACAAATAAAGAACACATTGGAAGGAATACACAGCAGATTAGGGGAAGCTAAGGATCCAATCGGTCAATTAGAAGACAGAGTTGAAAATATCACTCAATTAGAGAAACAAAAAGAAAAAAACAATTAGCCCTACCCAGTTTGGCTCGGTAGATAGAGCATCAACCTGCGAACTGAAAGGTCCCAGGTTCAATTCCGGTCAAAAGCACATGCCTGAGTTGTGGGCTTGATCCCCAGTGGGAGACTTGCAGGAAGCAGCAATGATTCTCTCTCATCATGGATGTTTCTATCCTCTCTCTCCCTCTTCCTTCCTCTCTGAAATAAATTTAAAAAAATATATATGTTAAAAATAAATAAAATAAAAAACAAGAAGACAGCTTAAGGGAGCAGTGGGACAATATGAAATGTAACAATATAAGAATAGTAGATGTGCTATAAAAGGCAGAAAGGGTGAAAGGAATAGAGAAGGTATTTGAAGAAATAATAGTAGAAAACTTCCCTAACCTGGTAAAGGGAAAAGTCACACAAATTCAGGATGCACAGAGTATCCCAAACAAGAAGAACCCAATAGACCCATAACCAGACACATCATAATTAAAATGTCCAAAATTAAAGACAAAGAATCTTAAAGGCAGCAAGAGAAAAGAAAACTGTTACCTACAAAGGAGTTCCCATAAGGCTGACATCTGATTCTCATCAGAAACTCTACAGGCAAGAGAATAGTGACATGAAGTACTCAAGGTAATGGAAAGCAAAGATCTGAGACCAAGATTACTAAATCCAGCAAGGCTATCATTCAAACTAGATGGTCAAATAAAGAGCTTCTCAGACAAAAAAAAGGCTACAGGAGTTCATCACCACCAAGCCAGCATTATAAGAAATGCTGAAAGGATTGCTGAGAAGAAAAAACAGAGAGAAACCTAGCCATACAGAATTAAAATGGGTATAAATAAGTCTCTCTCAATAATAACCCTAAACGTAAATGGATTAAATGCTCCAATCAAAAGGTGCAGGGTAGCTGAATGGATACAAAACCATGACCCAACTATATGCTGTCTACAAGAGACCCACCTCAAAACAAAGACACACGATGAAAGTGAAGGGATGAAATAAAATTTTCCATGCAAAAAAAAAAAAAGATGGAGTAGCAATACTCATATCTGACAAAATAGACTTTAAAAGCATCATGCTAAGTGAAATAAGCCAGTTGGAGAAAGATAAATATCATATGATCGCACTCATTTGTGGAATATAATGAACAACATAAGCTGATGAACAGAAATAAAGCCAGTGGGGGGGAGAGGGGGAGAGATAGTCTAGAATAGAAATAATCCTTTATTTGCAAATTTTTAATATTTCCTACAACTTTTATGATACCATACTGTTAGTGAACTTTTGGTAATATTATACTTAAAATCCTTTTTTCCTTGAAATATTAATATTTATTGCATACATATTATATGTAAGATCATTTCTTTGAATAATTGGCATTTATTGCAGGTAAGATCATATTTAAAATAGTTTTTATTGAGATATTAATGTTTATTGCAAGTAATATTGTTATATTTAAAATAGTTTTCATTGAAATTTAAAAAAAAAATGAAAAGAAACTTGAAAAAAGAAAGAAAGAAAGTAGTCAGAGGAGTTTGGAACACGAAGAGTTAGCAAGTTACTGGGCATAGTTCTATCAGCTTTTTCAATCCCTTAGCCACTGGAGTGAAATTGAACAAGAGGGGTAGGATTAGGAACACTTGACAAGAACAACAAAAAAAGGTTAGTGTCTAGGAATGCAAGATTTTATGAAGAAAAAATATATAAAGTTTTTGAAAGACGTAAATGAGGGCTTGAATAAATGGAGAACTACACCATGCTCATGGATAGACTGAGTATGGTTAAGACTGAGAATGGTGAAAAAGAGAAGCATCACCAGAACCATGGCCAAATACTCCCATGTCAAGTCCACCAAAGTCGTGCTCAAGGGAACCACGGCTGAGAGTAAGAAGAAAAAAAGCCAAGAGAATATGAGAGAAAAAGAGAAGATGATGAAGAAACCCAACTTGATATTGTTGGAATCTGGTGGACAGTAACAAACTGGTGAAATTTCAGGCACCATAGCTATTGAAATGGATAAAGGAATCTACATACATGCCCTTGAAAATGGGAGCTCCAAATAAAGAAGTGGATGAAGGCCCTAGTCCTCCAGAGCAGTTTACAGCTGTCAAATGATCTGATTCCAGAATTGCCCTAAAATCTGGCTATGGAAATACCTTGGTATAAATTCAGATGGAGTTGTCGTTGGGCGTTCAGATGCAATTGGACCAAAAGAACAATGGGAACCAGTCTTTAAGATGGGAAAATGGCTTTATTGGCCTCAAAGAGCTACTTTATCAGATGCAATGAAGCAGGTGATACAGAAGCAAAAAGTAAAACAGCAGGAGAAGAAATGATGATGATTAGATCCTGTGCTGAAAGAGAAACTAAGAAAAAGATGACATCCCTGAGGAAGACAAAGGAAATATTAAACAGTGTAAAATCAATTATGTAAAGAAATTCCAAAAAATACAAATAAATAAGTAAATAAATAAATAAGGGGGAAAAAGAAATTTCAGAGCTTCCAAGACCAGAAACTTAAAATAAACAAGAAGACAGTAAAATTCTTAAAAAGGCCTGGGAAGATGGATTTTTGCATGAAACACTTCTGGGCAGGAGAGCCAAATTGAAAGCTGATAGATACTGCAAATGACCAGGGCTTTTGTCTCTGTCTTTTGTTTGTTTTTCTGAATAAAATAATCAGTGAAAGTGTTTTTATAGAAAAAAAAAAAAGCGTTCAGAACAGTGAGTGGAGAAGCAATAGAACAAGCAGAGACATATTTCAGAGTCAGACAGACCTGAGTTTGGATTCTAACAACCCTAATTGCTTGTGTGATTGTGAGAAAGTTACTAACCTCTCTAAAACTCAGTTTCTCCAGCTAGAAAATGGGGCTGATGATGACTTCTTTTCAGGACTTTTAAGGCCATTATTAAATGGTAGCTGCTAATACTCACTTCAGTTACACAGTGTGGTATTTTAAGGAAAACATGCTTGCCTCCATGTGACCACCAGTGGGAATAAAAATCACTGGGGTTTCAACACAGGGAGGACAGTTCTGTAGAGTTGGAACCCAGTTGCAGACACTGGCTTCTCCTTCTGGCAAGCAGCTTTGTCACTCAATCCCAAGACAGCAAGCCCCTACACCTACACAATTATCTTATTTTCAATTATTTTCCAAGCTCTTTTCCTTAACCTGAACCCTTTGTGCTGGTAAGACCTTTGGGGGGTGGGGGGAGTAAATTCAAAAGGAGAAGGGAAGTTTTTTTTTTATCACAGTTGGAAAACTTACTCTTATATCTGAATAGGACAGCAAAGTTTGGAATTGTTACATTAAAATCTGAGCCAAAAGATTGTTAAAAATGTTTCTTATATTTTTCTGGTTATAAAAATAGCACATCCTCAGAGAAAAAATTAAGAAAATATGTAAAAATTATAAAGAAAATGAAACATTAGGGGGGCTGAGGGCATGAGTGGGGAGGTGGGGGGCAATGGGGAAATAAGGACACATATGTAATACCTTAATCAATAAAGAAAGAAATAAAGAAAATTAAAACCCAGTTTCAATCCCACTATATTTCAGTGGATTTATCTTTCTATATATGCATTACATATAAAAATCCTTATTTTAAAAAACAAAACTGAAATCATAAATATAACTTTAACTCTTATTTTTTCATTTAATATATAATGAGCATTTCACCACGTAATTTTAAATGCTCTTTGAATATTATCTTAATAGTTACAAATCATATGAATGTACCATAATTTGCTTAACTAATTTCCTATTGTTGAATAGTCAACTTTCAGGTTTCACTATTACTACTAATACTATAATGAATACTCTTATGTAAAAACATTTGTTTCTATATGCAATTATTATATTAGAAATTAGAATAGATTCTTAGTGATGGAATTAATGGGCTAGCAAATGTTATGGTTGTTTTTTAAGGCTCTTGATACATGTTGCTAAGCTGCTTTTCAGAATGTTACACTAATTTATGCTCTCATTAAACATGAATAAAAGTACTATTCTCATCCAATCTGACCACTGGAACAGCATGCAGACATCACAAATGGATAAAAAGCATTTTCACTATCATGAAAAATACTTAAGCCATAATGGTAGAGGGAAAAAAAACAGAATACGAGTTGTAGATTAGGGTATATTCCAAAATGTATAAAGATATATATTTGAAAGTGTTTACCATGAATGGTGAGACTATTAATTTTTTAATATTATAGTTTTATGTATTTCACAAATAGTATGTATTGCCTTTATAAAATAATTTTTAAATGAGATATACATCACAATTCTATTTTTCATTGTTCAAAATTTTCTACAATAAATAACTTGGAATAAAAAAATAAGTAAATGTATGAGCTGCAATGAAATACTGCCTGACTTTTTTATTTAGAGAAGGTAATTTTTTCCTTTCCACTGGCAGCAGCCCCAGGCTCAGCCATGTCTGAGACCACAGCACAAAGACAGAGCTTTCATAAGGTGTCTGTACCTCATGAGTCCACAGTTCTGTGTGTTTTTTTTTCTGCATCTGTTTATATCTTTTTAAAATACAATATTTGGTCTGGGGTAAAAATATTAATTCTATGAGCTGATTAAATAAAGATTGCTTTTTTATTTTCCCAAGCAATATGAGCTTAACTTATGCTTTCTGGAATGACTTTCTCTTTTATTACACACTTTCTGTTTAGCCTTATTTTAATGATCATATATATTTTTAATTGACTTGAGAGAGAGAGAGGTAGGGAGGGAGAGAGAGGAGGAAAGAGGGGGGAGAGAGAGAGAGGGAGAGGGAGATGGAGAAGGAAAGGAAAGGGGGGAGAGGGAGGGGAGAGGGGAGAGGGGGGATAGAGAGATCAATTTGTTGCTGCATTTTTGCACTTATTTATGTATTCATTGGTTGATTCTTTTTTCTCTTTCTTTTTTCTTTTTTTAAAATATATTTTTATTGATTTTTCACAGAGAGGAAGAGAGAGGGATAGAGAGTTAGAAACATCGATGCGAAAGAGTCATCGATCAGCTGCCTCTTGCACACCCCCTACTGGGGAGGTACCTGCAACCAAGGTACATGCCCTTGACCGGAATCGAACCCGGGACCTTTCAGTCCGCAGGCCGACACTCTATCCACTGAGCCAAACCGGTCCTGCATTGGTTGATTCTTGTATGTGCCCCTGACTAGGGATCAAACCCACAACTTGGTGTATTGAGATAATACTCTAGCCAACTGAGCTACCCAGCCAGGGTCTTATGATCATATTGACTATGCATCTTAACAGTAAGCTGCCTTTCACATTATCACAAAAAATTCATATCGTGGTATACTATATAGCTATTTTTAAAATCTTGATGGTAAATGATTTTCAAAATATGTGAAGCAAGGTGCACACTGTAAGCAGCGTGTTGCCATTTGTATGACAAAGGGAACTGTATATGTATGTATATGTATAAAATGTCTCTAGAACGATATAAAAGAAATGGATAATAGTAGTTGCCTCTGGAAAAAGGAAATTGGAAATGAGAGGAAGACTTATGTTTGCCTTTCTACTTTTTGTGTTTGTTTTAAATTGTTTTATGTGTACATTTTTTAAAAAATTTGTAAATGCTTTGAAAGTCATTTTATATGACGGTAGAATAAAAACTTTAAACAACAAGTAGTATATGAGCAAAGGCAAGTTAAAAGAAAATATATCTGCTTTGTTAGGAAAGACAGCCCTTTGTATTAGTGTTTGGACCTTATTTGAAAATATTCAAATTTTAGGATACTTGAAATTTAAAAAAAATATATATTCCTTTTACTGATTTCAGAGAGGAAGGGAGAGAGAGATAGCAACATCAATGATGGAGAGAATCATTTATTGGCTGCCTCCTGCACGCCCCCACCTGGGGATCGAACCCCAAACCCGGGCATATGCCCTTGGCCAGAATCAAACCTGGGACCTTTCATTCTGAAGGCCGATGCTCTATCCACTGAGCCAAACCAACTAGGGCGATACTTGAAATTTTAATCACTGTTCTTTTAAAGTTTCTTTTTATCTAATGCTCAAAACCTACTAATCTGAAAACTGGAAAAGGGCTGAGAACTCTGCTTACTAATTCTCACATCCCTAAAGCACACCAAGGGACAGATCACCTCTTGTCTTTGCTATTTTCTCTTAGGAGAAAAGTTGGTAGAAGAGTATTTTCTACCTAATGGAGCTGTGGCAACCAACTCATCCTGGTAAAGTATTTTCAGAATAAAGCTGAGCATCGCCTGTGAGAGTGAGGTTGGAAGACAGACAAGTGATTTTTCTCAAAATGGTGCACCTCTTTGTCTGGAAGTTCTAAACTAAAGTTTTATTTGATGGGGGAAGCCTCCAAGCCGACTAAAGCCCCGGAGCTTGACACAATTAACACACCCAACAAAACATTCAATATCCTAATCAGAATACCCACCTGTTTCGCAAACACAGGGAGCAAAGCACCAGACTTCCATAAGCCTCTGTGAATTTCTGTAAAGCTCTCAGCCCTGCACCCGGCTCTGTGAATTTCTGTCTGGCTTCAGCAGCAGAGAACAACTTTTCAGCAATCTGCTCAGGAAAGCCAATAAGGGAATCAATGTGATCAACATTGTCAGAGATGAAGCCCAGGACCAGGCTGAAGAGGGACTTGGCAGAGTACCGAAGGTTCCCCTCCCGAGTGTATGTGAAGATGAAATGGTCAGTCTTCTCTTTCTGTGCAGTATCATCTTCCCTGTTCATGCACAGCTCCACAGAAAAGCCTTTGGGGAACAGTCTGAAAGGCCTTGGCTTCTGCAGGCTGCTCCTGACGCCGTCCAACGCCAGATTGACCATGTGCAGCTGCCCATTCTCTCGCACATAGATGGGCCCTGGGTCCAGGTGGTTTTCTGAGTTGAGGTAGTAAGACATTGCCTTGTTTGCAACTGTAAAAACAAGGCACAAGGGAAGCAATCTAATTAAAATGACATCTGTAATATGTAACTTCATCTTGCTGTGCCCAGAGTTTTATGAGCCTACCAGGCAGGCCCTGTGGCTGGTTTGGGAAAATGAAGCTCAGCAGTTGCCTATGAACTTTGGCACTGGATACTGTGTCTATTGCCTCTACCCGGAATGCCCTTTCCTACCCTCCCCCTTTTCTTGTGGGTGATCTCCCATTCATCCTTCAGAATCCAGTTCATACCAGTATGTCATTTTAAAAATTTACCCTAAGGCAGTTTAATGCAGAAGTGGGCAAAGGATCATCTACAAAGTTAATATTAACAAAACAATAGTAAACAACCTAAATGTCCCAAAACAGGAGTGTTATTAAATGAATTATGATACATCCATATCATGAAATGCTATGCAGTCATTACAATTATAAAATTTTTATTGATTTGCAAGTTACAAATAGTACATTTGGAATTTATTATTTCTATTTTTTTAAACCATGTATATATATATATATGGTTTATAACAAAAACTAGAAATGAAAATTGCCTTGCTACCATGGTACCTTCCTCACACTTCTTTGTTGTACTTGGCTCAGTGATTTGTTTCTGGGTCTGTGTTCTGCTGAGAGGAGGGACCATGTTTAATTCGGCCAGCCTGCCTAACAAAGTGCTCTGGCATATCACAGGCTCTGAGCAGATATTTGCAGAACTGCAGTTTATTCATTTGCTAAACCTTACACAGACCACAAGCAATAGGGTTTGTATTGGATTTACAAATAAAGACCTCCATCTCAAGAGCTAAATAAAAGCTATTCTAGCCCTTGGAAGCATCACTTATATTAAGACACTTTTAGGGCACTTTTGAGGTAAGGTGAAATATTAAAAACAGCTGGGTATTTATGTGATCATATGATTACATTTTGTATGGAAGTACTAACTGGAATAAATGTTTTCCTGATGAACTGTGAGATTTCTAAATACACAAGAAATTGCTATGTTAAAGGAAAGTATTTGATTATCATTTCTACAACAACTAGAGGCCCGGTACATGAAATTAAAAAAGCTGCTATTATCTCTGAAAGACTTTCAGTGAGTCTTAAAGTGAACCGACCCAGCCTTTTCTGCATCAATGTGGGTCTCGGATGTAGCTATGATGACACTTAAAAGTGTCAGCAAACAAGTCAGTGATCAAAAATGCTGACTCTCTGAAGATCAAACAGTTGATCCTGTTTGTGGGCATCAGTACAATCCATGTTTCTCCCAAGGATAATTATGTGTGTAAAACACATCAGAAAAGAGGGCCTTGCTTAGGCTAAGAGCCTCGCCCTTTTCCTTATGCTCTGCTCTGACCAAGCAGTACCACCGCCAGGTAAATGGCTGGGCTCTTTTTCCACTGGCCTTGGCCCATTTGGCTCCCTTTGGCTGGAACACCTTCTCTGCTTCTCTGACTTAGCTAATTCCTACTCGTCATTTCCACCGCCATCCCTCTCCTGGGAAACCTTCCCTCACCCCTGTACCAGTGCACGCCTGTCTGGTTTTTCCCAAAGCACCATTGGCTCCTTCTACATAACACTTAGCACCATGTACTCGGTCTCTTCTCTTATTAATGTTCCAAGAGTTGTGAGCTCTCTGAAGGCAAGGCACTTATTTGATTTGTTTCTCGTTCCCAGGCCTAACATAGCGTCTAGTACTGAGTAAGCTCTCAACAGATATCTGCTGAGATGAAGAGTGAGACCTCAAAGAGACAAGCTTAGTGTTCTGACTGCAGGGCCTGCTGATACTGTTGCTAGGAGCCATCCCCTCTTCCAGGCAACAGCTGCAGCTCCTTCCCCACTTGCCAGACCCTCCTGCAGGTGGTAGAAGCAAAGCAAATGATGGGAGTATATTGCTACTGGTAATGGGGGGGGAGGCAGGGGAAGAAGGGGGATCTACAAACCAGAAAAGAAAAAACCTCCTATAACAGTGCAGGCTCTTATAACTCAGTCTTGCTGGTGTTCAGCCTGCTACTGAGATGCCTCACTTATTCTAAGTTCTTCCAGTAGAAGTCAATGAATCTGGCCCCTTCAACCTCACAGACTTCAATCTTGAGGAGGTAAAGCAAACTTGATCTCTGGAAGCAGAAGTTGCCAGGACTTGGGGCAGCCTGGGTTAACATCCTTACTCCTGTCCCAAGCTGCTGTGCCCCCTGCTGGTCTTTATCTCTATGATTAGACACTCAGAGTCCTACCCTACCTGTAGATCCAGAAGTAGACAGCAGGTACAGTGCTAAAAAGAAATGATTTTATTTTCATAGAAAGGCAAATTCAATGGAAGATAATATATTACAATGACTCAGCACACTATCAGCTCCTTGACAAAGAAACAGAATCTGCCCATCTGTATTACCCATAATCTTCACCCCCAAAAGTCTGCTTTCCACAAACTTTGGAGTAAAATGGACAAATGGAGGAGTACTTTGGGTGAAAATCAAAAAGTCTGATTCTATCCAGCAGGGGGCACAGCAGCTTGGGACAGGAGTAAGGATGATAACCCAGGCTGCCCCAAATCCTGGCAACTTCTGCTTCCAGAGATCATTTTCAAAAAAAGGGCATAGTTATGGCTATATTTTAGCCTTAAAAGACTCATCGAGTGCTAGTTGTCTTCCTAAATAATGAAAAGAGATCCAAAATTTCCTAAAGAGTAAACCCATTATCATCTGTCCAGAAACCCCAAGTCCTCTCTACTCTTCCACAATGCTACTTGAGGAACTCATCTTGGTGCAGGGCATCCTGCTGAGCTTTGATTTCTACTATTGAATCTGTGCCCCTTGCATTCTCCCAATAAGGAGCTTCCTGAGAATCTGTGAGGTACTACAAAATGATCTAAAAATTACAACCTTTGTATTCAAATCTTTCAAGATAATAAAGGCAAGAGAACTCCACACAAAGCTTCTGTACTTGGTTTTTTCTTCCACCTGGCTATTGTTCAGCGTGGTCTATTATGAATGGGTCTCCTCAGGGGACAAACCATGGCAAAAACCCATAGAAACTGGAAAATTAAAATAATCATTATCTCTAAGGAGAACCATGTCCACTGTAGATCTGCATTAGCTATCTTTTATATTAGATCAACAGAGTAACGGGCATTCTAATAGTTTCCCAGCTTCCTACAGAGAGGCAGTTTGGTAACCCATACAACATTGTAGAAGGATATCACAATAATGCATGTTGTAGCATTTGGCCACCATAAATGAACCAATACCATGCAGCATATAATTTCATCCAATGAGTAAAATATAATCTTACTACATTAATAACTCAGTTCTCTGCAGCCTCTTTGAATAAGAGGCAAAATAAAAGAAACGATAACTAAACATGATAGCTTTTTAGAACTTGATGCCAGTTTACCAAGCAGAAAGCATGAGAATAAGGAAATGCCTTATTCTCATGACAAGTTGGAGTTTGGAGGGGGGAAAGGAAAGCAACAGGATTAAAATTGTGATCTGAATCTATGGATATCTAATTTGAAGAGAAAGAGAAGAAAACACCTAACTTCAGTGGGTAAAGTAAGTTAATAATCCCCATCTTAATGACAGTAGCTACCATTTATTAAGCTACCATTTATTAAGGATCTACCAGTTGATAGCTACCATTTATTAAGGATCTACCAGTTGTCAAGCACTGTGCTAGGTACTATATTAAATGATCACATGGAATCTTCAACAATCTTATTAGGTCAAGATTGCCATTTAACAGATGAAGAGGCTCAGAGAAGTAACGTAACTTAAAGTACGTATCTAGTAAGTGACAAGCCAGCATTAAACCTCAAGGCTGTGATACTCCAAAATTCAAGCTCTTTCCACTGCATGATGCTGTCTTTCAAGAATAAAAGCATGCCGAAACCGGTTTGGCTCAGTGGATAGAGCCCTGGCCTGCGGACTGAAAGGTCCCAGGTTCGATTCCAGTCAGGGGCATGTATCTTGGTTGCGGGCACATCCCCCATAGGTCGATGTTTCTCTCTCATCGATGTTTCTAGCTCTCTATCCCTCTCCCTTCCTCTCTGTAATAAATCAATAAAATATATTTTAAAAAAAATAAAAGTATGACATAAGCCTGAAGGATTAAAAAATATGTAAAAAATTAATCTCACCCACCTGTTTGATTCCTCTGGTATTCACTGGCTCAAGCTGGGAGGATGGAAGGACTGGGAGACTTAAAAACACACACACAAAAACAACAGTGGACATTTGAGGAAAGAGTTGGTGGGAACAGAGCCAGGACAGAGAGCTACATTGAGGCCTCCCTTCTTCCTTCTGCCAAGGCAGAAATTACCCACATCCACACACCAGAAAAACATGTCTACTCATGGCCTTCAGCTTAAGGCTGCAGACACCCTTGGTTCACTTGAAAATGCAGAATTCCTGAGAACATTTCCAACCTAAAAACCTGAACAGAAACTAGTTCCAACCCATGAATAAGCAACTAACAATCTTACCTCCATTGTTCTGTGTCAGCCACCATTTTCCAGTTTTCAGTTCCTCTCTCTATCCTCTTCCCCTGTAGCGTGCATTTTCCTACCTGCCTTCTCACCCATCCCTTTCTCTCTCTCAAGCTCCAAAGGACTGGACCATACCCCCCTGCTCCCTCGTTTTCTCCAGGAACACACCAATCTCGCCCACATCTTGAGACTTAAAGTTTCGTTTTCCTACCTGCTAACTTTAGAGCTTCTCACCCAAAAATCCAATTTCTACAGGAAAAAAATCCCAAACCCTCTTTCCTTCGCCCACTCTCGGCTCCTCTGCCCACAACTCTCAAACCTTGTGCCCTTCTAATCCTTCCCTGGCCCTTCTGAAACTGGGCTCCCGGTCCCCAGACCCAATCCCACCACCACCACCAGCCTCCCTCTTATTCCCACATCATCCCACCCCACCCACTCTCATCCCAGGCACCCCATCTACTCTGTCCATGCCCACCTATTCTTCCCTTCCTCCCCCCTCTGGGATTCCCTCTCCTGAATTCCAAGTCTCTCCATCTCTCTCCTCCTCCTGCCTTCAACCTTCAAAATCCCCTTCCTTCAGGCTTCCCTGTGCTCAACTTCACAACCCACAGCCCCAACTTCTTTCTTCTCTGCCCTCCAGACCCCACCCTTTCTCCTGTTTCCACCCTAGATCCTTCCCTCCTTGCACTCCTCAAAGCCCCTCTCCCAGCATTGCCATTCTCCATTTCTCTACATTCCCAAGCATGCCCCTCCCCGAATCCGCCCCCCCAAAAAAAATCCGGTTCCCTTCTCCCACCCCGCCCCGAACCCCAATTTTCACACGCCCCCATACCCAACTCCAGCACCACTATCTCACCCTTAAAACCCCCCCCATATCATCCTCTTCACACCTTTTCCCCAACCACACCCCAACCGCATCCCTCCCGGCCTTCCCCTCCCCCACCGCCCCTCCCTCACCCCGCGCCCCCGCCCCCACTCGCGGCCCAGGGCTCCGTCAGCGGCCCGGCCCGCGGCCGCCACCTACCTGTGCCCCTGCCCGGGGCAGCGAGCTGCAGCTCGTCGGTGGCAGCTCCCTCCTCCCGCGGCGTGGCAGAGAGAGGAAGAGGCTCGGCTCCCCGGGCACAAAGCTCCGGAGGGTGGGACAGAGAAAGGATGGGAGGAGGGAAGGGGCTGGGGGCGACCTAGCGCCGCGGGGCCGCGGGGCTGACAGGGGCTAGGGGTAGGCTGGGCAGGGGAGACGCGCGTGCGCGGACCCGGCATGAGGGGCGGGGCCGGGCCGGGCCTGGGGGCGGGGCCGGGCCCTGGGCCGGCGACCTGAGGGCCGAGGGCTCAGAGCGCGGGGAGGTGGGGACGGCGCGTGCGCGCTGGCCCGGGGGCGGGTCCCTTGGGTCTCACAGGCCCCTGGGGATGGAGCCGAGCTGGGGAGCCGGAGGCCCCGCCTCGGCCAAGGCCCGTGGGCGGTTCAGCGCAGCTCAGCGGGGCGCAGTGGAAACGAGCCTGGGGGCGTGGTCCGGGCGGGGCGGAGTGCGAACCCCGAGCGAGCGGAATGGTGCGGGAGCTCGGGAATTCCGTGGAGGCCCAGGCGGGTGCGGAGCCGAGGAGAGGAGGCCAGGGGCGGGGCGGGGCCACGCGGGCGGGGCGGGGCCACGCGGGCGGGGCGGGGCCACGCGGGCGGGGCGGGGCCACGCGGGCGGGGCGGGGCCACGCGGGCGGGGCGGGGGCACGCGGGCGGGGCGGGGCGGGGGCACGCGGGCGGGGCGGGGCGGGGGCACGCGGGCGGGGCGGGGCGGGGCCACGCGGGCGGGGCGGGGAGTGCGGGTGAAGTGCTTGTACCGCGAACTCCGCGGAGGCGGGAAGAGTGGGCGGGGACGAGGGCGGGCGGGGCTGGGGCTGGGCAGAAGGGAGCGCCCCTAACCCTACGGGCTACCGTCGCGGAGCTCACCCGAGGTCCAGGCGAGCGGGCCGGACAGGCACCGGGGGAGGTGGGAACCGGGCTGGCCTAGGCCGGCTGAGGGCGGCGCCGGTGGAGAGGGAAGCGGGCGAGGGCGGAGGGGATCGTGGGGGGCCGCGCGGCGCGGGGGCGGGGAGGCGGGAGGGCGCTATGGGGCGGCGGGTGAGGGGACTGCGATGGGAAAAGTCTGACGAAGGTCTTTTCACCCTAGAGACATGAATGCCAGCCCACGACATTTTTTGAGCTTTGAAATAATGTTTTGACCCCCGAAAGGGAAAAGGTATTGCAATGAGTACATCTACCAGATTTAATGTAGGCTGTGGGTTCATGATTGCAGTTTATATAATTTGGGGCATGTCGTCCAAAACAGTAGGAATGTTTAGGACTCCTGGAGGTCTTGAAATGGCCTGGGACTTGGGAGGAGCGTTTGTTTGGGGATGGAGGCGAGAGGCGGTGTCAGGGCAGGTTTGCCCCGCAAGGGAGAGCAAAGAGACTGGCCCTGGGGACAGGAGAGCTGTTTCCTCCGAAGTTCCCAGCGGATGCTGTGGAAAGGGTGTGGTTAGGGAGAAAGGGGCTGGTTAGGGAGAAAGTGAACTGAGGACGAACCAGGAGAGGTTTTTGGAAAGAAAGACCAGAAGGGCATGTGACCTGGAGATGAATGGATGGTGAAGTGGCTCTGGATTTAGAGTTCAAGACATCAGAGAGGTCCAGGCCAGGGATCTTTAAAAATGCAAAGGATAGCACCCCTGTGTGCAATAAGTGTATTTAGAGTAAGGCACCCCAGGATGAGATTGGACTGCACCCCCAAACCTGAGTTGTGGAAGCAACATACCAGCTGAGTTGTTCCATAGGTTTCTTTTGGGTTTGGTTTGCCTCTTTCTTACTAACCACAACAAAGGATCTTATAGAGAATCCAACTTCTGCCATTTATTACTCGTTATTTAAATAATTCTACCCAACACAGGCTATAGGAAGGATATTCATGGACACAGGGGGTATGAACATGAGTTTTGTAGGTAAGGACATGTTTGCTTCCCGCAGACGGCTGAGGTGATAAGATTGTGAGCTAAGAAAAGAACTGAACATTTGGGAAGGAGTGTACTCTCTTCCTTATTCATATGGTACACATCTAGATACTTTTCCCTAAAACTGATTTACAGCCGGTGTGCTTCAAGAATACCTTGCTGTCTAGTCAGGGTCACTGACTGCTTTTCCCTTGCAGGAGTTGGGAGCCTTTTTCTCCCAAGAGCCATTTGGATATTTATAATATCATTCGAGGGCCGCACAAAATTATCAACTTAAAAACTAGCCTGCTATATTTGGTCACACATTGGATTAACTCCCCCCTGAGGCCAGGCCAAATGATTTCTCAGGCCTCAGGTGGCCCATGGTTCGGATGTTCCCCAACCTGCCTTAGAGTGCCAAGTGAAAAAATGACAGCCAGCACAACAATAGCCCTTGGGTGTAAATGAGTCAAAGTTATGCCTATTTTTTTTTAATCAGATCAGCAAAAAATATATACTTTTTGGTGTGCTGCAGAATTTTAGTAATTAGTTTATGTGTGCCATGAGATGAACATTGCTGCCCTAAAATATAACTTTTTAAAAGCAAGTTTTCTCCCTAAGTCTCCAACCCCCACATTTCCACTCCCAGATAGATTACCACACCGTCATTCCACCTCTGCACTATTTATATTTTAGGCCAGATAATTATTTATTGTGGTGGACTGTCCTGTGCATAATGGGATATTTAGCAGCATCACAAAATTCCCACTATATGCCAGTAGCATCACACCCCATCCCAAGTTGTGACTGTCCAAATGTCTCTAGACATTGTTAAATGTCATTAAGAAAAATTGGGATTACAGGATAAAACTTGTTGTATGTATGTATTTATTTATTTATTTATGTAAATCCATTGCCTTTAACCTGACTTTTAAGATCCTTCATTATGTGTTCGCAATCTACCTTTCCTAGAATTTGATTGGATCTGAAAGAACCATCAAATGGAGAATTCTTTCTTTAGTTTCCTTCATAGATTATTACCTAGTCTTCTTGGACACTTTCAGAGATGGAAAAGATTTAAAATATTTACTTTTCCAGAAAGTTCTATCTATGATGTCTTCCTGCTTAAAATTCACATTTGTTAAGTCTGTTTGTAAAAGAAAAATTCTAATCTTTTTTTTCATTTGTGAACACTTGTGATATTAAAAATTGCAGTCATATTTCTTTCATTTCTTAAAATGTTTCAGCCCCTATTCTTTTAGCTTTTTATCCATGTAACATAGTTTATAGATTATCAGAACTTCTTGCTCTCCTCTGACAATATCAAGCCTGATAATGTCCTACTTAAAATGTACTACCTAGCTCAGCTGGTGTTGCTCAGTGGTTGAGCATCGACCTAGGAACCAAGAGGTCATGATTCAATTCCTGGTCAGAGCAAATGCCCAGGTTTTGGGCTTGATCCCCAGTGGGAGCATATAGGAGGCAGCTGATCAATGATGTTTCTCTCTCATTGATGTTTCTATCTCTCTATCCTTTTCCATTTCTCTCAAATCAATAAAAACATATTTTAAAATGTAATATTCAAAACTGAACACAGCATTCTGGATGTAGATCACACTATTAGCATATAACATATTATATGCATGCTTGTCCATCTTCCTTGACTCTGAGCTTGAAGGCAAGAACCAAGTTTTATTCACTATCATTGTCTTAGGTTATAGTCATCTTTGCATTACTAGCACAGTGCCTAAAAATGTAATGGCGTGCAACTACCTTTGGGAGCAGATATAGTACACTCTTGCCTTAGAGTGACTTTGTAATGAACCAAACCTATCCTATACAGTAAAAACCTAGTAAGCAAATTGTCCCCTCAACTGAGTTTGACCAGGGGACAGGGCTGGGAGGCCCCCAGCTAGCAGCTAGGAGCCGCTAGGGACCCTACCCATGCATGAATTTCATGTTTTGGGACTCTAGTCCTATATAATAAAAGCATAATATGCTAAGTGTCCAGTTGTTCTGTTGTCCGTTCAACCAATCAAAGCATAATATGTTAATGATATGCTAAGGCCACTCAAGCACTCACTATGACATGCACTGACCACCAGGGAGCAAATACTCCAACCGATAGGACTGAGCTAGATGAGCCAGATACACACCCTGGAGCCCTCTCACTGTCCCTCCCCTGCTAGCCAACCTACTTTCCTACCATGCCCCAATTGTGCACCAGTGGGGGCCCTTGGCCTGGCCTGTGCCCTCTCACAATCCGGGATCCCTTGGGGGATGTTGGAGAGCCAGTTTCGGCCCTATCCCACAGGCCAGCCTGAGGAACCCACTGATGCACAAATTCATGCACCGGGCCTCTAGTATATTATTTTTTAAAAAAGCATTTTTAGCTCATGGGCCATACAAAAACAGGTGGCAGGCTAGAATTGGGCTTGCAAGCAGTCATTTGCCAACCCCAATCTAGACTAATCCTTGTGTGATTAATTTTTTAAGTCTGAATAAATAGGCTTATACTTTTATCCTTATGATATCTTATTGATTTCAACCCATTTTTCTAGCTTGCTCAGATCTTTTTGTGTGCTGATTCTGTCATCTGGCATATTAGCCATTTTGTGTCATCTGCAAATTTATCAGCATCCTTAGTTAATAAAAATGTTGAATGGGAATAAGGATAGAGGTCTTCCACAGAAGTATTGTTTTGTTCTATTAATCATCATTCTTTTAGGATAGCCATTCAGAAAGTTATAAATATCTACCTAAAGTACCACCTGTCAGCCAACCCACATTTCTCCATCTGGTCCACAGGATATCTTGAGAAGCTTTATCTGAAGTTTTGTTGAAATGTTCAGAAAATATCCCTAATTGGTAGTGACTCCATTAAACAAACAAATGTATAGATATGGTGTAACTTTTGTGACCTAAAGTTACTGCTACTTCCTATTTTACTACATTCTTGTTTACCTTTTCAAAGCCATAATTTTAATAATGAAATTTAATAATTTTGTTGAGAATTAGCATCCAACTTAATCTGTTATTTTTAGGAATTCACAATCTCCTCAAACTAAGGGTTAATGTTTATCTAATACCAGTCCTTTGATACCAGTAGTAATAAAAGCAAGAAAAATGCACAAATAAAAAAATATTAGAATATATGCCTTCTTCTTGACCAGTCTTACCACAATTTAATATTGTCATACTAAATTTCAAAAATCACAATTAAAATGAATTTTATGCCAATAAATATAAAAACTAAGAAGAAATGGATAATTTTCTATAAAATATAAATTTCAAAGTTGTTTCAAAAAAGTGTAGAAAGCTTGCCCAGGCTGGATAGCTCAGTTGGTTAGATCATCGTCCAAATACACAAGTTCGATCCCTTGTCAGGGCACATATAAGATTCAACCAATGAATGCATGAATGGATGGAATAACAAATCAGTGTTTCTCCCTTCCTGTCTCTCTCAAAGTAATTTTTCTAAAAAGGTGTAGAAAACTTGAAAGAACTCTTGAACTTGAAATAGTAAAAATATATATCTATAAACACTTTATTAGGCTTACAGGATCAAATAACCCCTATCTTTTAAAATATTTTTTTACTGATTTCAGAGATAATGGGGGAGGTAGAAAGAGATAGAAACATCAGTGATGAGAAAAATAATTAATTGGCTGCCTCCTGCATGCCCCACACTGGGTATCAAGCCCACAACCTGGGTATATGTCCTGACCTGGAATCAAACATTCACAGGTCAACACCCACTGAACCACACCAGTCGGTTGTAAGAAGTCAATTTTGATTCCTGGTGTTCACCTAAGTGTAATGTGTTTTTTGCTTTGTTTTTCCCCTCTTTAATTTTCATCAATTGACTAAGATGTCTAGGTGGAATGTTCTTTGTATTTATCCAATTTAGGGTTCATGAACTTCTTGATCTTGGGCTTATATCTTTCACAGGTTTTGGGAAAATTTCTGCCATATCTCTTCAAATTTTTCATCTACACTGTTCTCTATCCTTCTGAGACTCCAATCACATGTATTCCAGAATAGTTTGATAATGTTTCTCAGGTTTCTGATACTTTTCTATTATTTTCATGTACTGTATATCTCTGTTTCATTTTGGATCATTTTAATTGGCCCATCTTTAAGTTCACTGATCCTTTTTTATGCTGTTGAGCTCATCTGATAAAATTTTTATTTCAGGTAATGTACTTTTCAGTTCTAGAATTCCTATTTTGCTCTTTTTTAGAGTTTCGGTTTCTCTGCTAAAATTCCCTTTTGTTCACCCATTTGTCCATATTTTCACTAAATTCTCTAACAAATATATAGCAGTCATTTTTATCTTTGTCTGCTGATTCCAGCACCTGGGTCATCTACAGATCTGCTTCAAATGACTTTGTATATTGGACATTGTGTTTAAATGTATAGACACAGCATATAATTTTAAAACAATTTTATTGCTGAAAAGTATTATAGATATCCCCCTTTATCCCCCCATTGAGCCAATCCACCTCGATTATGCCCCCTCCCCAGGTCTTCACTGTACTATTGTCTGTATCCATGGGTTATGCATATATGCATATAAATTCTTTGGTTAATCCTAGGTAATAAAGAGGTAATATGCAAATTGACCATCATGCCTTCACAAGATGACTGCCTACAACCAGGCCGGCAGGGGGGTTAATGAGGGATGACCAAATGACTGAACAAGCAGGCTGCGAGGGGCAACCAGGTTGGCAGGGAGGTTTAGCGAGGGACGACCAAACGACTGAACAGCAGGCTGCGTGGGCAACCAGGCCGGCAGAGGGGGGCAGTTGGGAGTTACCAGGCCGGCAGGGGGCGAGGGGCAGTTAGGGGTGACCAGGCTGGCAGAGGGGGGCAGTTAGGGACAACCAGGCTGGCGGGGGGACGGGGGCAGTAAGAGGTGACCAGGCCAGCGGGAGTGAGGCAGTTAGGGGCGACCAGGCAAGCAGGCAGGCAGGTGAGCGATTAGGAGCCAGCAGTCCTGGATTGTGAGAGGGATGTCCGACGGCCAGTTGAGGCCCGAACCCAGCCTAAACCGGCCGTCAGACATCCCTGAGGTATCCCAGATTGGAGAGAAAATGCAGGCTGGGCTGAGGGGACACCCCCACCCATGCACGAATGTCATGCTCCGGGTCTCTAGTCTTTGTTCAGTTTAGCCTTGGCTGGCTTTGGCTCAGCAGATAGAGTGTTGGCCTGCAGACTGAAGGGTCCCTGGCTCGATTCTAGTCAGGGGCACATGCCAGGGTTGTGGGCTTAATCTCCAGTCTGGGGACATGCAGGAGGCAGCCAGTCAATGATTCTCTGCTATCATTGAGCTTTCTATCTCTCCCTCTCCCTTCCTCCCTGAAATCAATAAAAATCTATTTTTAAAAATCCAATAGTTCAGTTTACCTCTGATTTCAGATATTTGGGAGTGAGATTAGGTCTCTCCTTCATCAGGGTTTGGGGATGTAAGTACCTGATATCACAGAAATTTTTTGCTTTTCAGTTCACACCAATTTCCTCTGAAACTCTATTTAGGGGCTGGTTTTTTTAAAAAAAAATCTTATTAGGAGTTAAACAGGGTGAGGGTTAAGATGCACTTTACTTAGTTACCCTTTAACTCAGCTTACATTCAACCACATGGATAAATCTCAAAAACCTAATAATGAGTGAAAGAAGCCAGATACAAAGGAGTATAATCTGTATGATTCCATGAATATAAAGTTCAGGCAAAATTAATCTATAGTTAGAAATGAGGGCCATGCTTACCTTTGGGAAGGAAGGAGGTTGAGTGATTGAAAGAGGCCATAGAAAGGGCTTCTTAAATGCGGATAATGTTCTAGTTCTTTTTCTGGGTGGCAGTTACGTAGGTAGTGGTTACTGGGGTGAGTTTACCCTGTAAAATTTGTTGTGCTAATTTATGATTTGTGTGCTTTTTTACATATATGTTATAGTCCAATAACAAAGAAAGTGTGTGTGTGAGGTGGGGAGACTCCTACACAAAAAAAACAAAGTTACAAAAAAAATCAAACCACGAGAGTACTAGATGTTTACAGCATATAATAATGGAATTCTACCCTGAATATTTTATTTTAAAAATACCTACAAATAAAAAAGAAATGGACAAAAAGTTTTTTTTAGAGCAACCCAATAAAAAAAAATGAGCCAAGGATAAGAAAAAGCAAATAACAGAGGAATCGGCCTGAATGGCCCATAAACATGATAATGGTATTCAGCTTCACTAATAATCATGGAAATACAAATTGAAACTTTATGGAGATACCATTCACACCAATGAGATTGACTATAGCCAAAAGTGTAACACCAGCACATAGATTGTGGTTAGACTTGGAGGAAGCAGGAACTTTCACACAATGCTTATGGCAATGAAACTTGTTATAATTTAGAGATCAAATTGATCAATTATTAACTTAAAAATATGCTGATTCTAAGTTTCTGCAATTTTACTCCTATAAAGAGAGTCTTTTTGCCCTGGCCAGATTTTCTCAGTGGTTACAGCGTTGGCCCACAGACTGAAAAGTTGTGAGTTTGATTCCGGTCAAGAGCATGTAGGTACCTTGATTGAAGGCAGGATCCCCAATGCTGGCCCAGGCGCACGGAGAGATGCAACCTATTGATGTGTCTCTAACACATCAATGTTTCTCTCTTCCTCCTCTTTCCCCTCCCACTCTCTCTAGGAATCAATGGGAAAAAATATATTCACTCCTCAGGTGAGGATTTTTTAAAAAGTAGCAAAATGAACCATCCAAGTTTTCAAAGAATAGTACGTATTATTTATGGAGATATATCTATGATAATAGTATAAAATATAGTCAAGCTGAAACCGGTTTGGCTCAGTGGATAGAGCATCGGTCTGTGAACTGAAAGGTCCCAGGTTCGATTCTGGTCAAGGGCATGTACATTGGTTGCACATCCCCAGTAGGGGGTGTGCAGGAGGCAGCTGGTCAATGTTTCTCTCATCGATGTTTCTAGCTCTCTATCCCTCTCTCTTCCTCTCTGTAAAAAATCAATTAAAATATATTAAAATAAATATATATAGTCATGAGGCATATTCATCAATTTTAGGATAGCTATTGCTTCTGGGCCAGGAAGGGATTGGGCCAGGGAGGGGCTACAAATATCTCAAAAAGAGTTTTTTTAAGTAGATATGGCAAAAATGTTAACATTTATTACCTCAGGGCACTAATGCATAGTTGTTTAATATATATAACAATCTCTGTACTTTGTATATTTGTAATTGTCTTCTTTAAAAAAAAAAAAAAAGACTGGGATCAGTGTGTGAAGGGTATTAGACATCTTCCTCAGTTTTCTAACTCTTTTTTTTTTAAATATATTTTATTGATTTTGTACAGAGAGGAAGGGAGAGAGATAGAGAGTGAGAAACATCGATGAGAGTCATCATCGATCAGCTGCCTCTTGCACACCCCCTACTGGGGATATGCCCGCAACCAAGGTACATGCCCTTGACCGGAATCGAACCCGGGACCTTTCAGTCCCCAAGCCAACGCTCTATCCATTGAGCCAAACTGGTTTCGGCAGTTTTCTAACTCTTTTAATTCTTTGTAGATACAGCTTTTCCAGTTACTTTGCCCTATCACCACCAGATCAAGGAGGAGGGTAAGTGAGATCTGACAGAACCATCTCTCTTCCTTCTCTGTTTTACCCACCAGGGTTCATAGTAGATCTCAATACTGTTTTTCAAGATGCTTCTATTAAACTTAAAATGTTTTTAAGTCCATGACCCACGTGAGTGATTTAGAATTTGAAAATAAGTAAAAGAATGTCTTCTCTCTTATATTTCTGCTCAAAAAAAAAAAAAGGATGATGTTGTTTAAGATATAAATAATATTGCTTGCTATTTCAGTTGATAAATGTATTGATAGTCACAAAAAAATCTGTTTTTATGCTCCAAGTTTTTAAAAATAATTTCAGAATTATAATTTAAGTAATTATAAATAAATTAATTCACTTATGTCACTTTAGCTTTTTAACTATTTCTCTATAATTATTGAGGGCTTTTAATTTTTGAACCAGAATAATTATGTCAGTGTAGTCAGGGACTTGTTTTGTGCGATAGTGTAGTGGAAATACTCATATTTTACAGATTATTCCTGGGAGAGGTCCGAAGTTTACTTATGTAAATAAACATGTTAGAGTCCTTCCCACTTGTTGAATAGCTTGGTTGTTAAGCTGTGTGCTAGGCAACAGGCTTTCTCGCTTCCTTTTCTCCGATTAAGTGCAGAGAATCAAGAAGTAGCTTTTGTTGTTATTTATTTGCAGGTTAAACAGTTTAAGATGAGAAAAGTTGATCTCTGTTCGAGCTCTGAAGGGACTGAAGTGATTTTAGCTACATCAAGTGATGAAAAACATCCCCCTGAAAATATAATTGATGGGTAAGAGTTACTATTCTCTCTTCCTTAAGGTCTTGATATCAGGTCAGTGAACCCCTTGAGAACTGGGACTATGTGTTTTATAACAACTAACACTATTAAACATAGTTTAATAAACGTTTGGTTAAGTAGATTATCTGAAAATTTCCACCTTTGGTCCCATTTTTTAAATTAATTCAGTTGTATATGTTTAGGTTTTGATCCTTTTCTTGAAAATTCCTAAACTGACCTTTACAACCGTTTTTTTTGAAGAACTAGTTTAATAGCCAAAATCGGTTTGGCTCAGTGGATAGAGCATTGGCCTACAGACTCAAGCGTCCCAGGTTCGATTCCAGTCAGGGCCATGTACCTTGGTTGCAGGCATATCCCCTGTGGGGGGTGTACAGGAGGCAGCTCATCGATGTTTCTCTCTCATCGATGTTTCTAGCTCTCTATCCCTCTCCCTTACTCTCTGTAAAAAAATTCAATAAAATATATATATATATATATATATTTTTTTTAAGTAGTTTAATAAGGCAAAACTTCAAACAACAACAACCTAATTTTATGGAATTGTACATTTTAATATCTGGTTATGGTTTTATTTAAAGTTTTTCTTAGTAAATAGGAACATAAACATTGTAACTTTCTACCCACTGCCTATTTCCTTATTAGTCAAAGCAACATCTTTGCTAAACTGAATGCTTCCAATGGTAAGATATGTACACATATAATACCTTAATAAAAAATGAAAAATAAAATAAAATAAATAAACTGAATGCTTCACTCACTATCTGCTATCTACCTGCATTGTTTGGCTCTTGGCCTTTTAATGTTATCCCAGTTTCCACTCTTCACCATGCTAGAGCTTCTTCTAGGTAGAGATGAATATCATTCTCAGACTTTTAAATTCCAAGAAAAAGTAGATAATGGGAGAACTCTGGCTGTTTTATCACCCTCTTGAGTTCTCTTTCTTGGTATTTGTACAAAGACCAGAGTTTCACTAATAGAATAATGTAATTTTAGAGCTAGAAGAACTAATGAGTTTCTTATTTAAACTTTCATTTTAGACTCATGGTTAGACAGGCCTAAGGAGATCAAGTACTAGTTTGAATATTGAAGGCAGAGCCCATTGTAATACAGATCTTGTGGTTCTTTGGGTTCTGTTGTGAAGCCCATGTATCTGAATAGATATAAGCCACTCATCCTCTTCTTTTAAGCCTAGTAGTTACCTTCTTTCTGACATTTCTCCCTTTCCCTCAAGGAGGATGAGTTTACCTTTTTTGTTTGACTCTAGCAGAATTTGGTAGTTACCCTTATTACCTTATTTATTCCTTTATAATTATTTATTTTTTTTAAATATATTTTATTGATTTTTTACAGAGAGGAAGGGAGAGAGATAGAGAGCTAGAAACGTCGATGAAAGAGAAACATCATCGACCAGCTGCCTCCTGCACACCCCCCACTGGGGATGCGCCCGCAACCAATGTACATGCCCTTGACCGGAATCGAACCTGGGACCTTTCAGTCCGCAGACTGACGCTCTACCACTGAGCCAAACTGGTTTCGGCTATAATAATTTATGTTTAATTTTGTTTCTTAATTGTGAATTCTTAGAAGTCAGAGACTATGACTTGTTCATCTTTAACCTCATAGTGTCTTACAATATTTGTTGAGTAGCTTATTGAATTAGACGATCAATTATTAGTCAAACTTAACTAATATTGGAGAGTAGCTGAGTATTTATGCATACATATAGACATGTACATACACACACACACATTCTAGTATGTGCATATGTTACTTTACATTTGCATAGGACTTTGTCGTTTCATAGACTGTGTTATTTGGCACACACTGTAAGATAGGGTAATAAGAGGCAAAAAAATTATTTTCAACCTCGTTGTAAAGATGAGGAAAAGAATGATCAGGGATAAAATGACTTGTTCAACATCACACAGATAACCAAGAATCAAGATTCACACTCATGTCTTCTAACTCCTAGTTTGGGGTTCTTTGTAGTATACTATAACTCAAAGGTGTGCATCAAAAGTTTGATATCTGCTTTTTGCCTGTGTCTCTTTATCCTTCTTAGTTTTTTACTTCCTAAAATTCAGGTCATAGTAATTTATCCCACTCTGCCTTGGAGTAGAGAAATTAATGTAGGAACTGTTGTGAGAATACATAGATATATACAGATCTGACTTAAGTTGTTTGCCAGAAATAGAGATCTTTTCATATCAGTCCATATTAATGAATGACTGCAGATATCATATTCTTTTTATTAGACAAAACCCTTAGTACAAAAAAACTACATAAAAGTAGTTACTGACCTGGTAACTGAACAGAGTACATTGGAGACTTAATCTATATTCATGTCTAACAAATGCAATTAGACTTAATTAGTAGATGTTAAAAATTATTCTCTGCTCATAAATTGGTTTATCTAAATGAAAGTAACCATGGAATTATTTGGAGAAAACAGTGCTGAAAATTTGCTCCAACTGGACAGTACTTCAACTCTCTATTTCCCAGAAATAGGAATTAAAGAAAGTGATTATATTTCTGTTTACCCTTAACTCTGCTTTTTTTCTGTGGCATTTAATATATTAATGAAAAAGGAGAGAAAATGTCTGCCCTAGAAAAAGTGAATTAAGAGAAAAAGAAGAATAGTGGAGCAGGGACAGGTGCTAGGGGGTGGGAGTGGCTGGGGAGAGGTCAATGGGAGAAAAAGGAGACATGTGTAATACTTTCAACAATGAAGAATTTAAATTTTAAATAAAGATAGTTAAAAAAAGAAAAAGAAGATAAAGAGAATTGGTTTTTTTAAATACTGTAAAAGAATACTAGAGTTAACAGTTAAAATTCCTAGGTAAGTGAACTATATGTGTTACATCGGGCTAAGAGTATATGTGTTACTCTGTGAGCCTCAATTTCCTGGTCTGAAAAATGTGGATAATACCTCCTTTCCTGACTACCTCCGAGTTGTGGGGGGAAAAAATTATGTGAGAAAATAGGTACTAAACAGTGATTAGCTATAAAGCTTTATTTAAAACTATTTTGATGACTTCATTAAATATAAGGATTCAGTTACATGTCATTTTAAAATCCATGTCTACACGTACTATTTGATGTTATTATATTGGTTGTGTTCATTAAAAGCACCCAAGAAAAAAGCATAGGGCAATTAAAAGCCATTTAATGTATTTAAATAAATAATATTTAAAACCATATAAATGGCCGGGACCGGTTTGGCTCAATGGATAGAGCGCCGGCTTGGGGACTGAAGGGCCCCGGGTTCGATTCCGGTCAAGGGCATGTACCTTGGTTGCGGGCATATCCCCAGTAGGGGGTGTGCAAGAGGCAGCTGATCGATGACTCTCTCTCATTGATGTTTCTAACTATCTCTCTCCCTTCCTCTCTGTACAAAATCAATAAAATACATATTTTTAAAAAATACACATATAAATGTAAATTTTTTAAAATTGTGAAATATTAAGCATAATATTTAAAACCCAGAATTGTGGGTTAGGAAACCCAATTGCTGCAGCTGCTGCTGCTTCTGTTGCTTCTTTTTATAACAGCTTTATCGACATATTATTCACATACCATGCAATTCACCCATTTAAAGTGTACAATTCAGTGGCTTCCAGTATATTCACAGAGTTATGCAACCATCTGCACAATTTTTGAACATTTTGTCACCCCAAAAAGAAACCTTGCAATCCATTATAGTCACCCCTTATTTCCCTTATCCTCACCAGTCTTACTTTGCTTCTATAGATTTGTCTATTCAGATATTTCATATAAATGGAATTACACATATGGAGTCTTTTGCTTTTTTCAGTTGCTGTTTTTAAGGTTTATCCATGTTGCAGTAACATATCAGTGTTTCATTTTTATTTCCAAATAATATTTTGTTATATGTATATAGCACATTTTATGTATTCATTTATCAGCTGATGGATATTTGGATTATTTCTACTTTTTGGCCACATTTCCCCAATCTTATTTAAAAATACCAACTTACAGATCCAGGAAACTCAGAAAACCCCAAGCAGAATAAAAACACAGGAGCCAGCCTGGCCAGTTTGGCTCAGTGCTGAGCTTTGACACATGAACCAAGAGGTCACCTGTTCACTTCCTGGTCAAGGTACATGCCCAGGTTGGGGGCTCAATCCCCAGTTGGGACGTGCAGGATGTTTCTCTCTTGTCAGTGTTTCTATCTCTCTATCCCTCTCCCTTCCTATCTCTCTAAAAATCAACTTTAAAAAATAGGGACCATATAATAATATGCTAAAAAATAAAGAAAAAATTTTTAAATAGCTGGAGGAAAAAATACATTAAATATAGGGAAACAATAGTAACAGTGACAGCTGACTTTGCATCACAAACAGTGAAATCCAGGTGACAGTGGAACAGTATTTTTTAAGGCTGAAAACAGAAACACCTCCCAGCCTTCCCAAAAGCCTGTCTATCCAGAATTCTATATCTAACTAAAATATCCTTCAAAAATGAGCATAGAATAAAGACATTTTACTCAGGACAAGTAGACCTGCATCACAGGAAATGCCAAAGGAAGTTTTATAGGTTGAAGTGATATAATACCAGATGGAAATTCAAACCAACCCTGGCCAAATAGCTCAGTTGGTTAGAGTGCCAAGGTTGCAGCTTCGATCTCTCCTCAGGGCACATACAAGAAGGAACCAATGAATGCGTGAATAAGTGGAACAATAAATCTCTCTGTGTGTCTGTCTCTCTTCTCCCCCCCTCTCAATCAATAAATAAACTTTAAAAAAAGAAATTCATACCTATAGGAAGAAATTAAGTTCATTGAAAATGGTAAATATTTGGACAATATGAAAAAGCAACCTTTTAAATTTTAAGTTCTTTGAAAGACAACTGATCAATTAATGGGGGAAAAACAACGACGCTGTACTGTTGCATTTATTACATATGTATTAAGGCACAGAAGCATGAGCCTGCATGATGTGTTTGCTGAATTTTAACTGGCCCAGTGTGACTATAGTAATGGGAGATGATAGCATGAAGGATGAGGATAATTTAATGATGGGAGACCAGATTACTATTTAAAGTCATAAAATACCATACTAAGGGATTTAAATTTATAGGCAATAAGAGGCCACTGGAGGCTTTAGACAAGAGTAACATAAATTCTATGTTTTTAAAGAATATATTATATCTGGTAGTAGTAAAGAATTATTAAAATTAAGGAGAAATTAGAGGCAGAATGAACAGTTAGAAAAGGATTGCAAGAATTCGTGGTTCATTTTTTTATACTTATTCACTAGACTGTTGTGTTTAATTTTTATTTGACTAAAAATTATTTTATTTTTTCTCTCTCTTTTTTTAATTAACAAAAGGAATCCAGAAACATTTTGGGCCACCACAGGAATGTTTCCCCAAGAGTTCATTGTTTGTTTTCACAGACATGTAAGAATTGAAAAGCTTGTAATCCAAAGTTACTTTGGTAAGCAAATCATACATTAATTTTCATCATCTTTTAATTTTTCCATAGGCAGAGGGCAAAAATTTTATGCAGCATGGAATCCAGCTTTAGTGCTGGGTAAGAGAGTGGGGTGTATGGGTTAACTGCCTTGAATACAGTTAGACTCTATGAAACTGCAAACTTGAAACCCTTCCAAAGCAACTAATAATTTCCATGCAATTTACTATGTGAAAGTCTTTGGCAAAAGAGCCTATTATGAACATAAGAAGCCAGTTTGCCAGAACACTAGATTCCTTGACATATTTATTACTGATTGTTTGGCTTGGGATTCTCTGTTAAATTCTTTCTGGAAATCTGATTATCCTGATTATTTGCATTGGATAATTTTGATTCTTATATTAATAATGACATTTTCTGAGGGATTTAGAGGGAGAATCTCCCATTAGAATATCCTTCTAATCCTGTCTTTATGTTTATGTAAGGATAAAGTATATCAGACAGAATCATGGCAGGAAACAGAATACACTCCAGATGGTTCAAATGAAGAGACTTTATTGATGGGTCTACTTATAAAATTATGTTCTGGCACCAGAGACTAAACCAGGGAAGTGAGACACCCAGAAACTGGCTACAGCAGGATGCCATTACTACCCTTGAGCCAAGGGAAGGAAATAGTGTTATGGACCCAGGAAAGATTGGAGCTTGTAAATAAGGACCTGCCTGGCAGGAGTTGTAATCATGAAGGAACACAACCACTGTCAAAGACATGGCACTGAAGCAGGAAGGGAGTGGAGGAAAAACAGCCTGATCTCACTTCCCTACTGCCCTCCAGCTTTTCCCAGTGCCACCCATTGGCCACATTTGACCTGTAACCAGTGAGCAAGTGAGTTCCGGAGATGCAGTCCACTGGTGTTATCCCCCCAGGGCACAGAGGGGAAAAATGGATCTGGGGTAGCTGAAACTGGGGTAGGGTTGATGGAGAAAAAATAGTGCAGAAGGAAGATGACTGACTGCACTCCTGTTAAGCCTTTCTCCTGTCATTCATTGTAGAGGCTCTGGAGTCAGACAGACCTAACATTTGAATTTTAGTTCTGGCACTTACTAATTCTTTATCATTGAACACTTTGCCTGACTTCTCTAAGTGCCCAATTTCTCTAAGCTTGTTTCCTTATCAGTAAAGTAGGTTAATATTTCTTTTCTCATAAGATTATAGTAAAGAGTGAATGAGGTAAGTATGCTTGACTCATGGTAGGTTCTCCTTAAAGATAAAGACTTATGCCTAAGACTACTACTACTACTATTATTAATACCAATATACAAAAAAAAAAAAAACCACAACTGGATGATACCAAATTCAAAAAGGCTCCAAAGCTATGTTGTAATGTTTGCAAACATTTGTAGGATTTTAGTGATATAAGATTGCATTTCCCCGTAGGGACATATAGAAAAAGAGTAAATGATTTTCAGAAGATGGTGTTCCTGATCCCAGTTCTTTGTGCATTCCCACCAAAGCCTTACAGTCTCAGAAGATAAAAGGAATATAGGAACACCAACAAAGAATCAATAATTAATACTTTATATGTTTTGTTTATTTACAATGTTAGTACGGACCTTGCGAATTGAAAAGAGCACATCTAATGAGCCAGACAGTTTTGAGCAGTGGATTGAAAGAGGTATGTGCTTGTTTCACCAGCATTGTTCTGAGCATGAGGGAGGGGAGCATTGTCCTTTGACCTGGAGGGAGCAGGACTGGAGAATAAAGGAGAGGAGAAGAGGGGATTACGATTTTTCATTGCCCCGGAGAAAGGTTAGGAAACAGAAAGTCATACATAATCTTACTTCCCAGAGACTTCCCTTTGTATGCTCTATGCCTTTAAAATTATGTACACTATTTTGATACAAATAAAATTAATTTCTAAATCTTAATATTTTTATTATATCAATTAAATATTTCATGGTTCCAAATATAATCATGTTTGATATGATTATCTTATGATCAAATAAATTAATCTATCCTAAAATTATATGAGTAAAGGTTTTCTAAAGTTGGATACCAGAAAAGATTAATTCAAGGGTAGCATAATTCTGCATTATAGTAAAAATTTATTGTGAGAAACTGAGCTCTAGTTATTGCCCATGGGAACCATAAAATGGCTCCTTTCAGGCCTGCAATTGATCCTCAAAAGGGATCTCCACATTTTATCAATTCCTCACTTTATATTTCTTTATTTTAATTTACATTTGGATTGCCTTATGTTTTTATTCACTAGAGTTATTTTATAGCTCATAAACAGTTTATCTTTCATACCTTTTATATCAAATATCTCTATCTGTATACTAAATTTTAACCCCAAAACACTGGTAAATCTGGTTTAACTATAGTTTACCACATATAATGTTTTGCTGAACATAAATTTCAGTAGCTATTCTCATGTCTTGTAAGCCCTAACTCATTTCTGTTAAATTTATGTTTTAGAGCTAGTACACACAGAGGGGCAGCTTCAAAATGAAGAAATTATGGTAAGTAAATATACTTTGTAGAGATAAATATTATCTTTAGCCAGCACAATATGTTTAAATTTTAAACCTATCTCTATAATAATAAAGTTAATAAATACTCTTCATGATAGTATAGTTTCTGTACTCAATCCATAAACAGAGGTTATTCTCAATAATATTATAGTCTAAAGGTAGCATTTTATAAATTAGGCTTTTATCTATCATAGACAGGATTACAGTAAGGTTAAAACAGAATTCACTTACTTTTTTCTTTAATATATCTTTATTTCAGAGAGGAAGGGAGAGGGAAAGAGAGATAGAAACATCAATGATGAGAGAAAAGCATTGACTGGCTGCCTCCTGCACATCCCCCACTGGGGATCAAGCCGGCAACCCAGGCATGTGCCCTTGACCAGAATCGAACCTGGGACCCTTCAGTTCGCAGGCTGATGCTCTGTTCACTGAGCCAAATAGCTAGGGCCAGAATTCATTTACTTGTTTTTGTTTTAATTGTGTTCATTTTTTAAATTGGAAGTATTTACTTGCTTTGCTTTGTCTTATTTGAATCTGTAGGCCTTTTAGAGTAGGAATCATAAAAGGTTGCAGTGCCAAAGCTGGATGTTAATTTAAGCATGAAAGGACAAGGGAGATTCAGATAAGGGGAACTGGAGCATAGGATCAGCAACAAATAAACCAAAGAGAGATGGGTGGAAAGAGAACAAGCATTTTTCGACAGCATTCCATTGAGCTTTGCTTGTCAAGTGGAATGAATGCCCATTGATGAGGAAGTGCTGCTGTTATCAGGAATTTCTCTGTTCCTGACAGTTTGTCAGGCCATGGGTTTAGACTAGGGGTGTCGAACTCAATCAGAAAAGGGGCCAAAATCTAAAATCCAGCCTAAATCGCAGGCCGAATGGTTTACTGAACAGTCATAAACTGACAATGTCATAAACTGACAGTGGAGTGCAGTGATGACAGCGCGGTGCGGGCCACATTGCAAGGCCTGGCGGGCTGGATTTGGCCCGCGGGCCTTGTGTTTGACACATTTAGACAAACACAAAAACTTGGGAAAAGTGAGTATGTGTTTGTGTGTTTTATCTTCTCCCAAGGATATGTGTTTGGTTTTTTAATTGATTTTTAGAGATAAAGGAAGAAAAAGAGAGAGAAACATTAATTGGTTGCTTCCCATATGCATCCCAACCAGGGACCGAACCTCCAAACTTAGGAATGTGCCCTGTCCTAGAATCAAGCTCACAACCTTTGATGTATTGACAACACTCCAAACAACTGAGCCATCTGGCCAAAGACAATGTGTGTGTGTGAGTGTGTTTTTAAATGTGGTAGTGTTTCTTTAATTAAGGTGTCTTAAAATAAGGGTTAAAGTGGTACGTTGTCCATTAAATTTTCTTTTTCACAACTTATTGGGAGTTGCTATGAAATCTATACTTCAAAAGAGTCTATAGGATGTTTTTGAATCGTATTAATTTTTTTCTTTACCACCCAAATGTGCCCAATGACTGGGAAGGTGAGTTCAGGGGGAGGGGAGTGTTGAAAAATGATTAGACTGAATTTTATCTTCCTATTTTTATCCATCTTTACCAGTGGGTGATAATTAGTAAGTCTCTGTTGAATATTTTGTTTCAAGACCCACTAAGGATCAGAGAAGCTCACATCATTATAGAACATTTGGAAAATAATAAGGGGGATGGGAGGCTAAAAATCACACATCATTTTATCACACTGTCATAACAGCTTTTTCTATATCTACTTTCTTCTAGATATCGACCATATGCTTCACATATAGTTATAATAATAATGTATAAACAATTTTCTATCATTTTTAAAACTTATTATATTCAAGCTTCATAATTTTAAGATTAAGCATATGCAAATATGAAAATGCTAGCTAATTTCCTTTTTTCTCCCTCTGTCGTTATAAGTACTACTACAAGGAACATCTTATACATGTTCCCACTACCACAATCTTCACCTTTTTAATTACTTTATAAGATTAGATTTCAGAGAATGGAATTACTAGGTTGAAAGATATAGACATATTTATACCTGTTTAGTATATTGCCAAATTGCTTTCCCGAAAAATTACATAAATGTAAAAGTAATGTTTCAGGGTATTATATTCTGAGGCATCGTTAACCAAAAGAAATTTTTTGTTATGAGAAATCCTTTAGAAAAACACTTTGAAAAAACTGATCAGAAAGTACAGTTGTAGCCCAGCCAGTGTGGCTAAGTAATTGAGCATTGACCTATGAACCAGGAGGTCATAGTTCGATTCCTGGCACATGTGGGCTTGATCTTCCATGTAGGGCGTGTAGGAGGCAGCAATCAATGATTCTCTCTCATCTTTGATGTTTCTATCTCTCTCTCTCCCTCTCCCTCTCTCTCTGAAATAAATAAAAATATTTTTTTAAAAGAGAAGAAATATACAGTTGTAATTTTCAGCTCCATCAGCTATTTTACATCAAACCAAGGCTGTTATTTAGCTAATGCACACTAGAATGACTGTACTTTTATATGTAACTGGCTTCTCTTCTGAATCTTATCTTATAAATTGTTATATATTTAGACTATACTCTTGCATCAAACCCTTTTTTCTGTTAACTGCTTAACAGTTAATTAGAATTGCTAAGAGCATTCTTATTGATTTTTCCCCTACAGGCACATGATGGCCATGCCACTTACTTGAGATTCATTATTACATCGGCCTTTGATCATTTTGCATCTGTGTATAGCATTTCTGCAGAGGGAATGGCAGTCTCAAATCTTTCTTAATAATTATAACAAAATGCTTTTGTATGTTTTTTAACCCTGTATTTATTTTAAAATAAAGTTGCCACTGATGTACTTTATTAAAGGGATTTGTATCAATCTGCTTCAGTTTTTATTTTCTCTTTAACATTTTGTACAAAGGAACTTGGTATGATCGGTCAGCAGTAATGGCCTCTATGGAGGATGTAAGAAAGCTTTTCCTTCAATATATAGCTTAATCAAGGAAGTGGCTGTACATGAAAACTTAATTGGTAATACATTGTATTCCCCACAGCATCTAATAAGGTGCCCTTCCTATCTGAGTGCATTAAATTTTAAATTTATTGATTGATTGATTGTTGCAAAGAGTTAAGTGAGCAGTATAGTCAGTAAACAATGTATAAGTTCAGAAAAAGATAGTACTGAGGCCATGGAACTTGAACTGGGCCCTGCAGGACAAATCACTTTATTCTTTTTCTTTTCATTTTATTTGGTCCTGATTTGAAAACCTCAGAGAAGAGTTAGGAAATACATAATCTTACTTTTCAGAGACAACCATTATTAATATTAACTTTTAAAGTATTTTGGGTGGTAAAGGAACAGGATGCGACAGATTCGGGGGAAGCTATACTTTATTATATAGATTGACTTCGTAAACATAAATAACTAATATAGCCAAAAATTGAAATAAAAGAGCAATTATAAAACGTTGACAACAAATAGAAATGAACCTAACTTTATTATAACTTGACAAACACATAGGAAAGAAATTATATGAGAACATATTTTGTCTGTGTAGTCTGTACTAAAAATTTCTTAGGGTTGCTGTAATAAAGTTCCACAAACTTGATGGCTTAAACAATAGAAATGTATTCTCTCACAGCTCTGAAGGCTAGAAATCGGAAATCAGGGTATTGGCAGGGTTTGTTCTTACCTTTCTCTTAGCTTCTGGTATTGCTAGCAATCTTGGGCATTCCTGGGCTTATGGCACCATAGTTCCAGTCGCTGTCCCTGTCATCATATGGCATTCTTTCTGTGTCTTCACATCGTATTTCCTCTGTGCAACACCTGTTTGGTGTAAGGTGTAAGAAAGTGGTTCAATTTTTTAATAACTGGTTTGGCAGTATAGTGCATATGGCTGGCTACCAGTCCAGATATATGGATTATGTATTTTTGTCTGCAAAGAGCATCTCCTGGTGAAAAAGGCTGTCCCTCTCCCCCCATTTAAGCAATCCTATCCTATATAATCTATCTATACTAATAAAAGGGTAATATGCTAAATAGACTGGGTCAACCGGCCATCTTCCAGACATCTGACTTCTTCTGAACAAAGCCATGGTAGTGGGGGGCCGGGGCAGAGGCAGTTGGGGGTTATCAGGCCGGCAGGCAGAGTGGTTAGGGGTGATCAGGCAGGCAGAGGTGGTTATGGGTAATCAGGCAGGCAGGTAGAGGCAGTTAGGGGCAATCAGGAAGGCAAGCCGAGAGATTAGGACGATCAGGCAGGCAGGCAGAGTGGTTAGGGGTGATCAAGCAGGCAGGCAGAGGGGTTAGGGCAATCAGGCAGACAGGCAGGCAGGTGAGCTGTTAGGAGCCAATGGTCCCAGATTGCGAGGGGGATGTCCGATTGGAGAGGGTATAGGCTGGGCTGAGGGAACCACCTCTCCCATGCATGAATTTCATGCACTAGGCCTCTAGTTTTGATATAGAATAATGAACACTGGAATGTGTCTTGGTGAAGTTAATAAACCACAAATATAAAGAATTTGATAGTGAAACGGGAATTTTAGGAGACTTAGGGAATTTTTAGAATTGGGGTTCTTGGAAAAACACAGAGCTACAGATTGGGAGAAGGTACAGCTCCATAACACAAGGAAGCCAGGTGCAGGGAGCAGCAGCAGTTGTATTTACATAAGACAAGGGAGCTGGAAGTAGCCAAAAAGGTCTATATTTACAAAATAAAGAAGAAGGAAGAAAGCCCAGAAAGAAAAGAATAATGAGGAAGGAGGGCGTCACACATCCCATGTGGTGTTTGACCTTTGAGTTCAGGAGTTACTATAGTTACCAGTGTGAGGGCATAGTGACCAATCAGAGGGGATATCAAGGCATCAGGAGCTGCAGCCTTTAAAAGCCACAGGGAAAAAGAACTCAGTAGGACCCTTTTCCCCTCCCGACGTGGAGTCCCTTCTGTGGGACTCTTTCCCTCTCCCCACGTGGGAGGCTGTGCTTGTTCTTCAATAAATCTCCGCCTTTGCTATCCTGTCCTCTGTCTGTGGATTCATTCCTCGATTCCGTCGGACAAAGAATCCGGGTTCCGGTCCAAAAATCCCGTTTCAATAGGTTTCCAGGCAGAATAAAACCAACTCAAAGTGCCCGGAGAAATAAATTAGGCTTGCCTCCTCTCGTTACTGCTACACAACAGTGGAGCAATGTCCACAAATCTCTGAGGTAAAGAGATTGGAACACAAGAATCCGAAACCCAGCCAGATGTCCTTCAGACTGGCATTTAAAGCATGTAAGACTACAGGGAATACAGGATTTGTGTGCCATTCCTGAACAAATTTCTCAAAACTTTTTAGGTATCCTGGAGTCTTTCCTCAGTGGAACACATAACTGTGCCGGATAAAATACTTTATTTTTAAAAAATATATATTTTATTGATTTTTTTACAGAGAGGAAGGGAGAGAGATAGAGAGTTAGAAACATCAATGAGAGAATCATGGATCAGTTGCCTCCTGCTCACCCTCTACTGGGGATGTGCCCGCAACCAGTATACATGCCCTTGACTGGAATCGAACCTAGGACCCTTCAGTCAGCAGACCGATGCTCTATCCACTGAGCCAAACTAGTTTCGGCCAGATAAAATACTTTAATGTGCCTTTTTATTAATTAGTTAATTAATTATTTATTTTTAATATATTTTATTGATTTTTCACAGAGAGGAAGCGAGGGAGGGATAGAGAGTTAGAAATATCGATGAGAGAGAGACATCGATAAGCTGCCTCTTGCACACCCCCTACCGAGGATGTGCCCGCAACCAAGGTACATGCCCTTGACCGGAATCGAACCCGGGACCTTTCAGTCTGCAGGCCGACGCTCTATCCACTGAGCCAAACCGATTTCTGCTTGACATGCCTTTTTAAATTAATGGCCGTGTTTACCAGAAATGAAACATAGTCTGTGGCCAGGAATGAATTGAAAGCCCAACTCCAGCGAGGAGAACAAGCATTAAAGTCGGTAGGCAGTTCTGGGTGTTAACATAAAAACACTCAAAGAATTTTTGTGAGTTTATTTGAGCCAAACTGTCAACATATGCCGGGAAACAAGAACCTCAACAAATTGAAAGAACGCTCTGAAGAATGGCAGGTTACATCTATATTTATACATTGCAATCAAAGGAAGGGATGAAGGTGGGTTACATGAAATCCATTGGTGATAGACGAGCAAGGCAGGAGAAAGCAAAGTGGGAATCCCTGGCGTTGGATAAAAAGGACAATGATAGACATATACTTAGGTGGGTGCAGGAATAATTAACATGATAACAATGAAGGAATTTGTGGTTTTGTCCTGGCACCCAGGCACATTAGGTTGTGGCCCAAAGGGTCCAGAAAAAGGGAAGTTACGAGTTACTCAGACATTTCAAGGGTATGTTATCATAGATGCAAAAAGACAGATAGGCTCAGTTAAAGTAAAGGTTGACCTTGTCGGTAAAGATACCAGCTAGGATGTAACTACCCATCATAACTGCTTTTGGTTAAAGTTTCATTTCAGACTATCCTTTGTGGTTACTTTAGGTCTCTGAGTTTGCAAGACCATCATGTAGGCCTTCCCCAAGCTTGTCAGGTTAGCATATGGCCCCTTTCATCCACATGGGGACATATAATAATTTCTGATGGGTGGAGCTCTGGTTTCCAAAACCTCCTGTCAGGCACACAAGGCAATGTCTTGCATCTGCCAGAATGGGGTATGGGCTCATTGCCCGCCCCCCCTCCACCAAAGCCAGGTACCCCAAAGGACATCACTTTCAGAGAACAAGTGAACTAGAGGGAAAATCTGTCAAAAGCAGACAAAGTTGACGTTCTGACTGCAAATTGTACCCAGAGCTAGACAGGAAATAATAAAAAGTTTCATTCAGCCCTAACCCGTGTGGCTCAATGGATAGAGCATCGGCCTGTGGACTGAAGGGGTCCTAGGTTCGATTCTGGTCAAGGGCATGTACCTTGGTTGCGGGCACATCCCCAGTGCAGGGTGTGTAAGAGGCAGCTGATCGATGTTTCTCTCTCATCAATGTTTCTAGCTCTCCATCCCTCTCACTGCCACTCTGTAAAAAAACAATAAAATATATATTTTTTTAAAATGCAGGAAGCAGCTGATTGATGTTTCCCATGGATGTTTCTAATTCTCTATTCCCCTCTTCCTCTATGTAAGAAATTAATAAAATATCTTAAAAAAAAAAAAAAAAAAAGGCTTCATTCACCTCTCAGTGGTTTACAATATTAGCCAAGCAGAATGGGTTCAATCTTGTTATCCAGACTGTCCCAAGTAGATCCCGGGAAAGGATCTGGGGCGGTTATCTAAGGCGTCCCTTTTGATAAACTTTAACCGTGAAGGTGTTGGGACATTCAAGTAGTTGCTAGCGAAGAGGCTACTCTAAGCAAGCAGAACCAAGGGCAGGCCTAAGCCCGAAAAGACCAGAAGCTTTAATTTCAATTTTAAATGTACGGAAAATGATTCAACTAACTGCCGGAGGAATTACACCACATGAAACATACGCAGTTGCAAATCACACAGCACTTGGTTATTCACAAAAGTTCCTGATGCTGCGTGTACAGGCTTGATGGGATCCTGGTGGTGCTGTCCTCTGGGGTCAGGCAGCTGGGCTGGTCCGGGCCGGCATGCAGGGGGCCGGCGTTCCTCACCGGAGAGCTCGGTCACGTCTCTATTGGAGGTGCTAGCCATTCTTCTGTGATCTGGCAGAGAGAGGAGCGTGGAGCAGCGTCGCTTGCCGGACTGACAAAAGGACATGCCTTCGTGGCTGTCTCGAGTGGTGAGCACCATTGGCTGGCCAGGACCTATTTTAAAGCCTGTTTTGTATCTGCAGCAGTTCAGGTGGCTATCAAAGAGTTACATAACTGCACACATGTTAATCTCAAACAGGGTGAGGGGATACATGTGATTATCTAGGGAGAGTACATCATTCACACAAATGGTTATCTTAGCAAGTCACTTTGAGTCCGTACCTGAAGTTCAAATTCTTATTTATGGGGTACACATGCTTTAGGGCAGTGGGGAATGTGTCCTTAATATCACACTTTAGGTTTCAGGAAAGTTAACTCAAATATTTTTAATTTTTTTTTTAAACATTTTTAAAGCATTTTAAACATCTTCTATATAAATAAACAGGTAATATGCAAATTAGGCAGGCATCACAACCGGCTGGAGGAGGCTGCATCATGACCACTCAGGAGGAGCTGCACATGCAGATGGGCAGGAGGAGACTGCGTGCAGCCCCCACCCGAGCGGACACACACACACACACACACACACACACACCAGGGCTGGGGGCATGCGCAGCACAGCACAGAGCATGCCCCCACCCCAGCTGACACACACACACCAGGGATGGGGGTGTGCTACAAATGGCTGTGCAGTGCAGCTCAGAGCACACCCCTGGTGGGTGGCGGCAGCGGCAGGAGCAAAGCAGCCCTGGTCCCAGATGCCTGGCAGCAGCTGGAGCAAAGCAGCTGTTCCTGGTGCTGGAGGGAAACTAGTGCCAAGGGAAGGAAGGCCTACTCTCTTTTTTTTTTTTTTTTTTAATATATTTTTTATTGATTTTTTACAGAGAGGAGGAGAGAGGGATAGAGAGCTAGAAACGTTGATGAGAGAGAAACATCTTCCAGCTGCCTCTTGCACACCCCCTACCGGGGATATGCCCGCAACCAATGTACATGCCCTTGACCGGAATCGAACCTGGAACCTTTCAGTCCGCAGACCGACTCTCTACCACTGAGCCAAACCGGTTTCGGCGGAAGGCCTATTCTTGAACGAATCTTCGTGCATTGGGCCTCTAGTGTCTATATACCGGTATTACTACAACACAGATTCAGAGAGGTCCCCTTCAAAGAGAAAAACCCTTCTCCATTATGAATTAAATTTGAGTCCAAACCTCTTGCAGTCCTCTACACATTTCTTTTTCCACCTTTGCCCATGTAGTGTTCTCCACTTAAATGCCCATCTCTCTTCTCATGTTCTCCAGGTACCCATAGCAAATTACGGAAGCACGGGGCACCCCACAGGTCACCGCCTCCATAAAGCTTTCCCAGGTACAGCCGGCTCAGAGGGACTTCTCTCCTCTGTATTCCCTGAGCATTTAGTCTTTACCTCAGCTCTACCCATCATATTCTACCTTTGAGAAGGCTAAAAGGATAATTCCAATGTACCCCTGATGTTTGGGGGGCTAGCAATTTGAATCTGTGCCAGCAACCTAATGTACATTCTTTCTTTTTTTAAAAAATATTTTTTATTGATTTTTTACAGAGAGGAAGAGAGAGGGATAGAGAGTTAAAAACATGGATGAGAGAGAATTATAGATCAGCCGCCTCCTGCACACCCCCTACTGGGGATGTGCCCGCAACCATGGTACATGCCCTTGACCGGAATCGAACCTGGGACCCTTCAGTCTGCAGGCCGACGCTCTATCCACTGAGCCAAACCTGTTTCAGCCTAATGTACATTCTTGATAACCTATAATTAATGATATATTGTAATTACTAATAACCTATAATTCAGTCACTGCCCCTTTTTCCATAAACTGGTCTTGCAAGATCTGTTACCTAAATGCTCACATTTTACAGAGGCCATAAACCATGAGCAGTACACAACCCCCGGAGGGGGTTATCAGCAGTGGTGCCAGGCCAGGCCAGGCCCTTCGATATGATCTTAAGACCCCCATCCCAACCCACCAGGCTTTTTGCAAAGTCCACGAAAGGTACAGAAGTCCCATTCATATTTGGGGACAAAGAAACCAAAGGGGATTAAAGAAGGGTTTCCACCATATTGGTTTGCTCAGACTTTGGAGGCAATTCCTCTGAGACCACCAGGGTAATAAAGCTGTGTAACTCCATTTCTCTGAGCATCGCTTGGATTTCTTCAGTCTTCCACAACACCTTGAATTGTGGTCATCACAGTGTACATCTGGTATCCCATGTGGTTAAGGTTCTGAAAGGCAACAGCTGGACCTTGTCCACCTTTGCATCACTCAGCATCCAGAAAAGAAGAATCGATGCTCGGTTGATGTCTGATGCATTAAATTGGAGAGAATTGAACTGGAACACTTGGGGTCTCTTTTATAATTCTGTAAATTCCTCAGTTCCAGCTACTATTGTTTGTTGAAAACTGGGAGGTTTCTGTGCATTTGTAGACATGAACTGGAAGACCATCTGAGAAGTGAATTTAAGACTTAGGAAGGACAGTGCTCAGATGTGCTTTGGTTCCACCATTTTTACAACTACTCACCCTTCAGTTTGCCTTCACAAACTCATGCCAGTATTGAATAGTTGCTTTGGCAGGTTGAAGAATTTTTATGTGTCCCTATTGTTCTATCTTCTTTCCATTCCTCACCCCTTAAAAGGGAGCCCAAGGAGCTGAAACCAGTTTGGCTCAATGAATAGAGCGTCAGCCTGCAGACTGAAGAGTCCCAGGTTCAATCCTGGTCAAAGGCATGTACCTTGGTTGCGGGCCCATCCCCAGTAGGGGGTGTGCAAGAGGCAGCTGATCGATGACTCTCTCTCATCGATGTTTCTGACTCTCTGTCCCTCTCTTTGTCTCTCTGTAAAAAATGAATTTTATATATATATAATATGTTTCTATAAATAAGTGTACCTTAAAAAAAAAAAAAAAAAAAAAGGGAACCCAAGGAGGCAGTTGTGGAACAACAATGATGATGATAATAAATAATAGTAATAATGGCCAAACCAGGCACAGTTCTGAGTGCTTAACTCGTGGATCCTCTCTATGGGGTAGGCATTATTGATATCCCATTATAGCTCAGGATACTAAGTCACAGAGCTAGCAGGGAGCAGAGCTAGGACTCTGATCCTGAAGTTGAGGATGGGGTTTGAATCTCAGCTTGTTACTTACTAATTTGAGACCCTCCACAAGTTACTTAATGCTGAGCCTTGATTTCCTCACTCAGAAATGGAGATAATAAATTTCCTCTTTGAGATATATAGAGATTAAATGAGATAACATATCTAAAAGCCCCAGTGTCTAGTGACTAAAAATAGTTATTTTTTAAAAAAAATAAAATAGCACATAATATTAACATTATAGCAATGAAGGCAGAGCCAAGGAAAATGTGTTTTCATGTTAAAAGAATGTCTCCCAAGCTCATTCTTTTATGTCATGTTGTGAAGGTAATTTGATTCCAATGTGGAAAAATTCTCTAGCGAGAGTTCACAAGACAAAACCATATTTGACATGTAACACAGAGAGACTGAGTGCTCTTCCCATCAAATGAGGCCCTTCCAGCATATGGTATTTTTGCTAATCAGCTAACTGTACATTGGGATATCATAAAAGACAGAACAGGCTGACACAAATTGGAAAAGAAAATAGAAAGATCACACTGAAGCCATCCCAAATGGGCTCATATATTTTAATCATTCTGTATTAGCTTGCTGCATCTTCAAATATTTTATTTTCAAATCAAGTCACAGCTGTGTGTACTTTAGGCTGTGGCCGTCATAAACAAATATGAAGAGAAGCAGAGTTAAAACAGATGAGTATCAATGGTTATCCATTAGTCTGATATAATTGAACACAAAAGACCATTAAGAGACTTGCAAAAAAAAATGTTAGAAATAGGACTTCAAGTATGAGCTTCTGCATAACTGAACGACAGCTTTGCTGGTGCCTGTTGTCTAGTTTGGTCAAGGTTATATTGTTTTGGGGAAGCTAGTCCTCCCCCTCCCAAGTGACTCCATTGATAAGTAAAGATGGTAGAAGGTTCCAGAATATGAGAGCCAGATTTCCATGAAACACAGTCAAAGATTGTAAAGTAAGTGCCCAGCTCTTCTATAGAATTGGAGATGCATTACCATGGAAACTCACCCCTCACCACCACCACCATTGACTGGTTTCAGTTTTTTGGCAGGGAAAAGATTACCATCTTTACTGTCTCCTCTCATCCCTACTCCCTCCTTTTTCAATTCCTCATCTCTCTCTCTAAACACCTGGAGTTGTCCCTTGCTTGGGTCTAAAAGCCAGTTTAGTGTCTTAAATATCAATCCATTTGATAAATGACAAATTTGGTAAAATGCATGTACCTAGCGTAAGGGATGCCATATCCAATCACTTGGTACAAGGGCAACTGGAGAGAGACCACGTTTGAAAAGTACACCCACAGAGGACGGCTGCTCTCACACTCGGAGCCGTCATGCTGTGAAGTACCCTCAGTGGAGACGGCGTGGAGCTGTACATTCTTTTTTTAAAAATATATTGTATTGATTTTTTACAGAGAGGAAGGGAAAGAGATAGAGAGCTAGAAACATCTATGAGAAAGAAACATCAACCAGGTGCCTCTTGTACACCCCCTACTGGGGATGTGCCCGCAACCAATGTACATGCCCTTGACCGGAATCGAACCTGGGACTTTTCAGTCCGCAGACCGACGCTCTACCACTGAGCCAAACCGGCTTCGGCTGTACATTCTTTAACACTCAGCTCACTGTCTGCTTCATTTTCTGATTATAAAAATTGTTTTCTTAGATCAGAAAAATCTGAGCTAGAAATTCAACTGGGGACACAGGTCAAGAGGTAAAAGCCAGCTGGGTTGAGGGAAGAGCCAAGCCTTGAGGCGCCTTCCTCTTGGTCACTCGGGACTCGGGGATCTGTCCAGATTAACTGTGGAGTTTCTTCAGGACAGCACGAACTTCCTCTGGGTGATAGTTCCAAGGGCCAGGCCCCCCCTGCAAGAGAAATAAATCAGCATTCCCAGATCTCTGACCTGCAGGAGATCTGGGCTAATGATATCCATGTGGTAGGCATCAGGATGGTGTTGTCAGTGGCAGATGCCACCATGAGAAGATGTGCGAGATCACGCAGGGGAGTGTGTGGAGTGGCCCCACCATTTAGGACAGGACAGAAGTAGGAGGAAAACCGGAGTGGGATAAAGTGAATAGTTTCAAAGGGAGAAATGGGTCTCTACAAATACACTTTTCTTCCATAATCATACCTCTTCTCCATTCCTCACATCAAGTTCTGTTCACTCTACATCAGAACCGCCTCTGCCTCTCCAATCCCACTGCCTAATTCAGCCCCTTCCTCTTCTATTCGGGCAGCTGTCTCACCTCCTGATGATGCCCTGCTCTCTCCACTCCATTCTCACCCAGTAGCCAGTGATCTTTCTAAAGTAAGGATCTGATCATGTCTCTCCCCTGCTCAAAACTTCTCAATGGCTCTCCTTTGCCCTTAAATGAAGGCCAAACTCCTTGGTCCAGAATGGGACCCCTGTAACCCAAGAGCCCTCAGCTCTCCATTCATACCCTGCCCTAGCACACCTCAGTGCCTTTGCCCACCCTGTTCTCAATATCTGCAATGATTTTCACTCAGCATGCTCACATGGCTGGCTCCTGATCCCTTAGCCAAGCAATTATAACTTCCTTGGAAAAACTTGCCCCTCCCCAAGGGTTGGAAAACTGTCTGAGAGCTAAATCTGTCCTGATGCCTTCATACCCTTTCATTTACGTTTTGTCTGGGCCATTTTTGTGACACCAGGGGGACTGAATTGTGGAGACAGGGATTGTCCCCTGCCCTACAGGAACGGTTTGCTGACCCTGGCTCTGGAGTCTCACAGCAGTTAGGATACGTATGACACTCTAGTTGGGTTGGGTCTTCCTTATCCCCTAGACCCGTGGTCGGCAAACTGCGGCTCACAAGCCACATGTGGCTCTTTGGCCCTTTGAGTGTGGCTTTCCACAAAATACTACAGTCTGAGCAAGTCTATTTTGAAGAAGTGATATTAGAAGAAGTTTAAGTTTAAAAAATGTGGCTCTCAAAAGAAATTTCAATCATTGTACTGTTGATATTTGGCTCTGTGGACTAATGAGTTTGCCGACCGCTGCCCTATACTGTGAACACTTCAAAGAAGGTTTGGGCCATTTTAAATTCACTTTTTGTGTGTGTTCTCAGTGTTTTCACAGGGCCTACCCCAGGGTAGGGACACAGTGCTGTTTGCCTCAGTCCTGCCATCTTAGAATCATGTCTCAGGGGAGGACCAGAATCCTCAGGCTCTGGCCCTCAGCACCCTGGAGATTCATCCTTAAGTCGTTTCTTATTTCAACTGCATTCATAGGCCAGCTCGCGCTGTGGGCAGAGGCGTATCCCCATGGCTGGGCTTTCTGTGCTCTCCAAGGCTGCAAAGCCCTTCAGCAGCTACCAAACGAGGTCTTTGACCTCTCAGGGGAGGCCAGCAGGGCCCAGGGGCCAGACGCTGTGCTTATGTCCCTCCCCGGCCAGGCTGGAAGCCTTGAGAGGAACACAGTCCTTCCAGAAAAGAAGCCTGGACTCAACCTCTGTCTTGAACCTCTGCTTCAGTATTTCTATCTCTGAACTTCAGGGTTTGTGTTCTTCCCACTTCCTTCAGCCCTCCAGGTTCCGGCCTGCCTCAGAGATTAGCTGCTGCAGACCTCCCGCTTTGACTCATCCCATCCAGAGGCCTTAGAATTAAAATCAGCCTGATACAGAGTGACCTGGGGCAAGTCAAATCCCCTCTGAGCATTGATTATAAAATGGAAACAATATTCTCTATCTCTAAGTTTCAAATTAAACCAGAAGGCTGCCAGGAGGCCCCAGCTCCAGCCTAAATGCTAGGGACTTCCCTGTGCATCATTTCGTCCCCTGAGACATGGGAGCCAACATCTCCATTTTGCAGAAGAAACGGGAGCTCCCAGAAAAGAAAGGACCTATCCATGGTTACATGACTGGTAAATGGCTGGGCAGCTGTTTGAATCCAGGTCTGCTGATTCTGATGTGAAGCCCTTTCATTTTTTGCCCTTCGCCCTCCCTGGGCCCCTGCCTGGAGTGGGGGTGGGAGAGGTCACCACCTTGTAGAGGATCCTGCCCTCCCGGAGCACGTAGAGCCGGTCGGGCAGCGCGGCGTAGAGCTGGCTGCTCTGGTTCTCCATTGAGTCCGCCACCACCGCGCACCGGGGGCTCCTGTCCAGCAGCAGGTGGGCTGCCTGGAGGCGGTCCTGGAGGTTCCGGTGGTTCCTGATGACCACGTTGTTCTTAAAAGCCCAGCCATCTGCAAGAGAAAGGCCAAGCAGTGGACCCCACAGCGTGGTACACACTTCCTTTAGACTAAATAGCCCCCACTTTTAACTGGGGGATCCCTGATTGAGGACCCATGATTTGGCCCAGTTTCCTATTATGGGTAAATACATGAGATCAAATAGGGAGTTAGTCATTGATCCAGAACTAAAGTCCTCAGCTCCTGGTATCCAGATCAGGGCTCTTCAATGTAAGACAATCCAACAGACCAGTGCTTCTCAAACTTGAATGTGATAATGAATCAGGGATCTCATTAAAGGAGGATTCTGATTCAGTCTGTCTGGGGTGGCCCTGAGTCTAGCCAGCTCCCGGGATGCCAAGGCTGCTGGTGCCTGGACCACACCAGCCAGGACCTAGAGCAGTGTTTGTCTAAGTGTGAGCTGCCCAGACCAGTAGCATCAGCATCTCCTGGGAGTTTGTTAGCCGGGCAGATTCTTGGGCCCCAACATAGACTGACCAAGAATGAATGCGTCAACCATCAGTTTTAACAGTCTTCCAGATGATTCTAACACATGCCACCATATGAGAACTACTGCTCTAGAGTCTGGACAATTTTCCTCTTCTATTTATTCTCCGTCAGAGTTCTTTGCAAAAAACAAATCTGACTATGTCACTCTCCTGCTTAGAGCTTTCAGTGGCTCCCTATCACCTTCAGGATAAGCCCCAAGCTCCTCAGTATGGTCTACCAGGTCCTGAGTGACCTGGCCCATCTCTCTGGTCTTCTTCCAGCCTTTTGCTCCAACCAGTGTAATTTTGGGGGATCTCGACACACTCACCCCCAAGCTGTCTCTCACTTCTGCCTTTTTCTTCGCAGCTCCTGCCTCCGGCTGGACTTTCTCTCCTTGTTTGGATATAAATAATAAAAACTGGGCTCTCTCCTGCCTGTCTGTTACTTGGGGCAGTCAGACAACATAAACCAACATGTTCTGAGCAGGTCCTAAGAAGCAGGCTGAGTACTGGGTATTCCATTCATAGTTATCTGAGTTAAGCCTCACAGTCAGCTACTTAGTAGGTTCTATTAATTAGTAGGTCCTATTAACTCATTTTACAGATAAGAAAACTGTGGCTTCTGCTGCTGCAGCTGATGTGTTAGCTCTCTAACAGCCTTAAAACAAGCCACTCAGGTTAGAGCTTAGAGCCAAGTACAGCTACTAGCCTGGCAATGACCTCCTGGTCTTACTACCTTCTAATTTATCGTCCAGAAATCTCTAAGAATGATTCCTAACACAAAATTTGGTCTTTTTTTTCCTTTCTGATTAAACACCAATTATGAGACCAACTCCTTAGCATGGCATTTAATGATCCCTGTCATCTCTCCCACCCACATTTCCAGTCACGGCTGCTAGTCCTTTCACATCTAGCTAGAGTGGACTCCTCGAATGATGCTGACACCCCCTGCCCTTTCTCCTTACCATCTCTTCCATGTTTGAAATCCTACCTGTCCTTTTAAGGCTCAACTCTCCACAGGGCTGCTCAACGTTGGCACTAATGACATTTCAGGTTAGATAATTCTTTGTTGTGTGTGTGTAGCAGGGAACGGGACCATCCTGTGTGTTGTAGGATTTTGAACTGCAACCGCCCCCCGCCACCTTCAATTGTGACAACCAAAAATGTCTTCATATATTGCCAAATGACCCCTGGAAGACAAAATTCCCCTTGGCTGAGAACCATTGCTCTAACATCATCTCCAGGAAAGTTTCCCTGACATACTAAGTCGTGTGATTTTGGGGCAAGTTTTCTAAAACTCTAAGTTCTCAGTTTTCTTATCTGTAAAATGAGTTAATAGGACCTACTAATTAATAGAACCTACTAAGTAGCTGACTGTGAGGCTTAACTCAGATAACTATGAATGGAATACCCAGTACTCAGCCTGCTTCTTAGGACCTGCTCAGAACATGTTGGTTTATGTTGTCTGACTGCCCCAAGTAACAGACAGGCAGGAGAGAGCCCAGTTTTTATTATATGCTGCAGATTTTCTGCTACTTTGCTCTGAAGACATTTCCCCCAGCCCCTTCCAAACCAAACCATTTAAAGCTACTTAAGTTTAAATGGAAGATTTTCAATTGACCCCATTTGCCAGGGTGCCCTTCTGCCTGCTCACAGGAGGTGGCGCTTATTAGCTAATGGGCCCACAGATGGAAAAGTTGCTATGTCCCCCTCTACAGTGCCCCATTTCTGAGGAGCCTGGAACCCAGACAGTGTGGTCAGGGGTTCCTATGGAAGCCACATGGCCGGTGCTTACAATAATAGTTATCTCCCAGGGTAATATCAGTTGCTTGAGTCCATCAGCAGAATTTGCTTCACCTCCTTAGTGTTTCAAAGTCCTCTGCTCAGTGTCAGCCTTTGGACTGAAGGGTCCCAAGTTCGATTTCGGCCAAGGGCACATGCCCCGGTTGCAGGCTTGATCCCCCCAGCCCCCAATGGGGGGCATGCAAGAGGCAGCCGATCAATGATTCTCTCTCACTGATGTTTTTGTCTCTCTATCCCTTTCCCTTCCTCTCTGAAATCAATAAAATAATAATAATAATAATAAAATAAAATTTAAAAAGACTTAAAAAAAAAAAAAAGCTGGACTGTGGTCAGCAAACTGCGGCTCTCGAGCCACATGTGGCTCTTTGGCCCCTTGAGTGTGGCTCTTCCACAAAATACCACGTGCAGGCATGTACATACAGTGCGATTGAAACTTCGTGGCCCATCTGCAAAAGTCCTTTTTTGGCTCTCAAAAGAAATTTCAGTCATTGAACTGTTGATATTTGTCTCTGTTGACTAATGGGTTTGCCAACCACTGCTCTGGGACCTTGCTACTCCAAGTGTGGTCCCAGAACCAGCAGTCTCATGATCACATGGGGAGGCCATGCCTTGTGGCTCAGCTGGAATCTGCATCTTAGTGAGATCCCAGGTGGCTTAAGTGTAAACATTAAAGTTTGAGAAGTGCTGGCCCAAGACAGTTAAATCAGCCTGGGCCGAGCTTCAGCTGTCAGCTGTGATGACACCAAAGCAGCATCTCTATTCAGTTGTGAAGACCACAGACACCTGTGGGCACCCACATTCTCTTTTACTGTTTCAATTTTATTACGGACATTTTTAAATATACATAAAAGCAGAGAGAAGAACATAGGAAAACCTCTATGTACCTATAACCCTTTGCTAATATTTTAAGTTTCCGCAAAGTCTTAATGAGGACAGGAGCTGCCAGTTAAATGAATAAGTTGAAAGCAATTTTCAAACCTTTAGGTACATATAAATCAAGATGCAATGGGTCTGGGGTAGGGCCCAGGAACATGAATTTTCAATAAGCAACACAGATGGCACTGACACTACGGATCCTGGGACTGCACTGGAGAAAGCACTGCTGGATCAACTTTGCTGAAAATTAACTAATAGCAATCTCTACACTTACAACACGTGGAGGAGCCAGCAAGGCCAATACTAGCCTAAAACCCTCACTTCCCTCATTCACCCACTTTTTACTGGGTTCTAGCTCTGGGACATGGTGTCTGCCTGGTGCTGGCTGACTAAAACAAATATTGTGGGGAGAAAGGTGAATAAATGACACTCATTCCACGTGGCCACCCAAGCCTCTTGCCTTCTTCAGTCTCTGGGTTTGAGAGTTGGGCTAAGTTCATGGATTTGATCCCCACAAAAAGCAGGGAAGGTAGAAGTGTATCTGACTACTAACTTCAGCATCACCCAGAGCTCGTTAGAAATGCACATTCTGAGGCCCCACGGGGATCTGCCTCGGACTCTGTCCAGTAGGCTGTTTTAACAAGCCTCCAGGGCGCTCCTGATGGTCACTAAAGCTTGGGAACCAGGACAGAGATGAACCACGATGTCCCTTTGAAATCTGAAGGGCTTAGGATGGATTTCACACGTACTAGTAGCTAAATGGCAGTCATTTCACTTGTGACATTTCAGCTCTAAATTCCTTGTAATTGTGCTCATATTAGCTCCTCCCTCTCTCTCTCTCTCTCTCTCTCTCTCTCTCTCTCTCTCTTTAAAGTATTTTATTGATTTGTTTACAGAGAGGAAGGGAGAGGGGAAAGAGTTTGAAACATTGATGAGAGAGAAACATTGATCAGCTGCCCCCTGCAACCCTTCTGCCCCCTGCAACCTGTCTGGGGTGTGCCCACAACCAAGGCACATGCCCTTGACCAGAATCGAACCTGGGACCCCTCAGTCACACCCCGATGTTCTATCCACTGAGCCAAACCAGCTAGGGCTAGCTCCTCTCTCTTGATTTCCCTACTTATCCATTCAGAATATTAGGCACTCCCCCAGCTAGACCCTGTCACTCCAGGTATTCTGCTCTTTGCGCCTAGCCGAAAGCACAGACTGAAGTTAGCCAGTGGTGGGTAAACCTAGCAGGGACTGGGGGGTGGTGGGTAAACTCTTTCCCTCGCCTCCTACACCTCTCTTCACCCCCAACCTTGGTGGAAGGTGAGCCAATAAAGAGAGGGCAGGGGGAGGTAGAGGCAGGGAATCTTTGTGTACCTGATGCATGTGCTTCTTCAATGTAAATGACGAGAAAATCTGCTATGGCGCTAAAGTCTTCAGTAAGTCTCTTGAATTGGTCAAATTTGAAAAGGAATGAAGGTCAGGTACAACTTCCAAAATTCAGCACCAGTGGCCTGTTGCCTGAAACAGAAATGGAACCGTCTCCGACCAATCATTTACACACAGCATTTATTTCACAAGCATTTGCTTCCGCCTCAATCCTGTTCTCTTTATTTCCCCCTCTAAGATGGACCAAGGGCACAGTGAAGAGGAGCAGAAGCTTAGAAAGCAGAACTTAGGAGAAGGTGGAGCCAGTTTACTCCTCCATAAAGTGAGGGGTTTTATCCTGCGGTCTTAGGGGGCCGCCACAGTTGCTGGGTGAGGATGAAAAGAATGATAAGAAGAATCCCTTTGAGTGCAGTTTACAAGGCAAGCATACATCCATTCTCTCATGGGATGTGATTGGCATACTACAAGGCCGATAATTTTCTCCCCCATCTTATAGACAAATTGAGTTTTATAGTCCTGTCTCATGTCAGTAGGTCAGCAGTGGAGTTAAAATTAACTCTGGCTCGTAGACTCTCAATTCAATGTTCTTTCCACAATTCAATGTTTTCTCATCCACAAATGTACATAGTAATAATACTTTATAGGATTGTTATGAGAATTAAAGAAGTTCATACAGATAAGGGCTTCAAATGGTGCCTGGCCCATAGTAGGTGCTCAATAAATGTAAGCTGGTATTAGATATTATCTTCTCCTTGAGCCAAGATGTGGGGGAGGCAGTGAAAGGGACTCCAGGAAGGGCAGTGAAGGGTGGGAGCAGGGCCAGCTACATAATGTACTGTGCAAAATGAAAACTCAGGGCCCCTAGTTCAAAAAATGGGGGAGGGGGAGGAAATGCTATTTAATATATCCTATATAATAAAGAGGTAATATGCAAATTGACCCTCACACAAGATGGCCACCCCATGTGGTCAAAGATGGCCGCCACAAGATGGCTGTCAGGGAAGGGCAGCTGTGGGCAATCAGGCCAGCAGGGGAGGGCAGTTAGGGATGACCAGGCCAGCAGGGGAGGGAAATAGGGGGGAACCCAGGCATTCAGGAGAGGACAGTTGGGGGTGACCAGGTTGGCAGGGGAGGGCAGTTAGGTGTGACCGGGCCAGTTGGGGGCAACCAAGCCTGCAAAGGAGGGCAGTTGGAGGTTACTGGGCCAGCACGGGAGGGTAGTTGGGGGCAATCAGGCTGGCAGGGGAGCAGTTAGGCATCAATCTGGTTGGGAAGTGGTTAGGGGTGATCAGGCTGGCAGATAGGCAAGTGGTTGGGAGCCAGCAGTCCCAGATTGTGAGAAGGATGTCTGACTGCTTGATCCTGTGGGATCGGGCCTAAACCGGCAGTCGGACATCCCCCGAGGGCCCCAGATTGTAGGATTCCCAGATTGGAGAAAGTGCAGGCACCGGGCCTCTAGTTAAGATTAAAGATTTTTCTTATCTTCTGTGGTCTCGGTCTTGCCCTAGCCTGGTACTTTTTTTTCTTTTTCTTTTCTTTTTTTAATAGCAAAGGTGGAAATTTATTGAAGAACAAGTACAGATTCCCGCATAGGGAAGGGGAAAGAATCTCACAGCACAGACTCCCACCTGTAGGGGGGAGGGGGAAAAATGTCCCACAGAAGCGACTCCCAACATGGGGAGGGGGAAAAAGTCCCGCCGACTTCCTGTTTCCACCGCCCGCCGACTTCCTGTTTCCACCGTTTATAAAGGCTGAAAGTCCCAGTGCCTTGATATCTCTTCTGATTGGTCATGATGTCCTCAGACTAGTTACTATAGTAACTCCAGAGCTCAAAGGTGAGGTTTTCCTATTCCCTTTGGGCTTTCTTCTTCTTCTTCCTTGGAAGGAGGGGTTTCCTTACCTTTATTTTGTACATATAGACCTTCTGCTGTTTCCAGCTCCCTCATTCTATGGACATGTGCCTGTGGCAGCTTTCCAGCCCTGTGCTTCTTCCACGGCCCCCTTCATGGCTAGGATCTCTAAGATGTCCTTAAACATGTCCTTTTCACCCCTAGGCATCCCCATTCCAGCACACTGCGCCAGTCGCTGTTCCTCAAACATGCTCTGTCGACGCCGCCGGCTTCTCTCGGCCTCCAAGGCCCGCTGTGCCAGCCGCTGCTCCTCGGACATGCTCTGCTGACGGCGCTGCTTCCTCTCGGCCGCAGCGATGCGCTGGGCCAGGCGCTGCTCCTCCGACATGTTCTGGCGGCGCCGCCGGCTCCTCTCGGCCTCGCATGTGCGCTGTGCCAGCAGCTCTTCCGCCGACATGCTCTGCCGGCGGCGCTGCTTCCTCACGGCGTCCGAGATGCGCTCCGCCAGCCGCTGCTCCTCGGTCATGTTCTGCTGGCGCCGCAGCTTCCTCTCGGCCGCGGAGATGCGCTGCGCCAGGCGCTGCTCCTCCGACATGTTCTGTCTCCGCCGCCGGCTCCTCTCAGCCTCGGCGGTGCGCAGCGCCAGCAGCTGTTCCTCCGACATGGTCCGTCGACGGTGCTGCTTTCTCCTGGCCTCCGAGATGCGTTCCGCCAGGAGCTGCTCCTCGGACATGTTCTGTCGCCGGCGCTGCTTCCTCTCCGCCGCGGAGATGCGCTGTGCCAGGCGCTGCTCCTCGGAGATGGCCTGTCGACGCCGCCGGCTCCGCTGGGCCTCGGCGGTGCGCAGGGCCAGCAGCTGGTCCTCGGACAGGTTCTGCCGACGGTGCTGCTTCCTTTCGGCCGCAGAGGCGCGTTGTGCCCATAGCTGTTCCTCCGACAGGCTCTGCCCGGGACCCCGGCCTCTCTGGGCATCGCTGGCAGGGAGTGTGACTAGAGTCGGCTCTGCACGGTGGCTGTCCGGTGCGCAGCCACTGCTGCCGGCCGGGGTGGGTGCAGCGAGGTGCCCGGCCGGGGCGGGTGCAGCGAGGTGCCCGGCCGGGGTGGGTGCAGAGAGGTGCCCGGCCGGGGTGGGTGCAGGGAGGTGGCCGGCCGGGGTGGGTGCAGGGAGGTGGCCGGCCGGGTTGGGTGCAGAGAGGTGCCCGGCCGGGGTGGGTGCAGGGAGGTGGCCGGCCGCGGTGGGTGCAGGGAGGTGGCCGGCCGCGGTGGGTGCAGGGAGGTGCCCGGCGGCAGCAGCATGGGCAGCGGTGGGCACCGGAGCCCCTGGGGCTGGCTGCTGGCTCTCGGAAGCCGCAGTGGTTTCACCTACCGAGTGATCATCTTCGACCACGGAGTCCTCACTGACATCACCGCTTTTCTGCCACGGCGCTAGCTCCTCCTCCTCGCATTCTACAAACTTGTCCTTCGGCTCCAGCTCCTCCTCCTCGCATTCCAGAAACAGGTCGATGTCCGCCATGCTCCCGGGGTCGTCGCCGCCATCCCCGCCGCCGGTAGTCTGACCCAGAGAAGGCGCCATCGCCTTAAAGGAACCTGCACTCGGAGGCGCCGGGAGAAGGGGATGCGAGCAGGGGAGGGGACGGTGGTCTGACCGGGAGAAGACGCCTTCGCCTTAAAGGAACATGCATTCGGTGCGGGGAGAAGAGGGTGGAAGCAGAGGAGGGGACGGTGGTCCGACCGGGAGAAGGCGCCCTCGCCTTAAAGGGACAGACATGGACATGCACTCGGCGCCGCCGGGAGAAAAGGATGGGAGCAGGAGAGGGGATGGTGGTCTGACCTGGAGAAGGCACCGTCGCCTTAAAGAGACCAGCACTCGTTGCCGCCTGGAGAAGGGGGTGGGAGCAGGAGAGTGGACGGTGGTCCGACCGGGAGAAGGCGCCCTCGCCTTAAAGGGACAGACATGGGCATGCACTCGGTGGCGCCGAGAAAGGGATGGGAACAGGGGAGCAGACGGTGGTCTGACCGGGAGAAGGCGCCCTCGCCTTAAAGGGACAGACATGGACATGCACTCGGCGCCGCCGGGAGAAAGGGAAGGGAGCAGGGGAGGGGACGGTGGTCTGACCTGGAGAAGGCGCCCTCGCCTTAAAGGATCAGGCACTCGTAGCCGGGAGAAGAGGGTGGTCTAATCCAGAGAAGGCGCCCTCGCCTTAAAGAGACATGCACTCTGGGAGAAGGGAGTGGAAGAGGGAGATTGAGTGGAAGACGGAGAAGAGGGAATTGTGGAAAGCTAGTCTCCCTGAGGGTGTGAGGAAACCTCCCTCGGGTTCCAGTGATTTGGGATGGATCCCCGCGGCCCCCCCCCCCCCCGGGGTTCGGGGGTGGGGTTAGGGGCGGGGCAAGGGAGAGGGTGGGAGGGCCAAGGAATGCAGCTCTGTGTACTGGAGCTGGCGCGGGGGAGAGAGACGCTGACGACCCCCCTCCCCCTCCCCGACCCTTTCGCCCTGCCTGGCCTGGTACTTTCTGTTGCTGTTTAATGTTGCACTCCCCTGGGCACAGGGATACTCACAGGGTGAATGCAGACTCTCACAGTCACCCAGGAGCCCCCAAATTCAGTGTGCGTGTGAATGTGTGTCCGTGGCCACTGGCTATTGGTGTTCCTTTCCCTCCAGCCACCAGACCAATGTACCACAGCCCAGCCAGGAACACAAAAACTTAGCCAGACATTTCTCCTGCCCACACCAATGCACAGGAGATTACAAACTCTACGCAGCGACATGCCAGATACCTTGATGCCAGGGCAGGTGGGCAAGAGACTCCTTTCAAGGCACCATAGTCACTTGCCAAATTGCACTCTGATGCTGTGGGCCCTGGATGGGGACGGCTGCCTCCACGCCCTGCAATGAGACACTGTGGGTTGCCCACACCTGATCCTGCCCATGCCCAGGCCCTGTGTGGGCCAGAAGGTGGGAGCAGGAACTGGGTGGGAACAGGAAGGAAGCTACATGGGATGGGAGTGGAAGCGTGGCCTTGGAGAGCAGGGAGGCTATGGGAGGTGGGATCCTACAGAAGCCAGGTGCCAAGTGCCCAGGATATGTTCCATTGTTGCACCAGGTTACAAAGTGCAAATTCAAAGATGAAACTATTAAGAATTTCAAGACAACTATAACAAAGCATTAAACCCCAAGCACAGGGCCCTTCTGAATGTGGGACCCTGTGTGTTCACTGGTCCCATGAAGCCTGCCCTGGGTGGGTGCCTTCTGTAACTCTCCAGCCTAGATTGGGGTGAAGTCTAGGGAGCTGCTAGCACCCTGTGGCTACTTACGGCCAGAGCTGAGTGTTGACCTACTGTACACCTGTTAGAACATGCAGGTCCTGCACTGGGACATGGCCAGGCATGTCTATATCCCCGAGGCTACTCACTGCCCTTGAGGGCAGGGCCTGTTCCTCACTCCTCCTCACATCCCCCACATGGAGCACACTTTTTTTCATCTACAAGCATTTATTCAGCACTTAAATATACAAGGCTCTCTGTGATATGCCAGGGACTCGGCAGAGAACAAGACCAGCAGGTCTCTGCCTGCTTAATGGGGAGACAGGCAAAATATGAGTAAAGGTACAAATGAAGTAATTTCAAGTTGTGATGTTACAAGAGAGGCTATAAAGGAGTGACCTGCTTTAGACAGACAGGTCAAGGAAGGTCTCTGGTGAAATGTCTGTCATTTAACGAGAAAGGAAGATTAGCAATGAGCCAGGGGGCTAAAGGGAGGAGCAGCAGACAAAGGGACTCCATGTAGAAAGGCCCTGAGGAGGCACAGACAGGTTGGTGTGTTCAAGGACCTGTAAGGCCAATGTGGCGGAAGCCAGGCTGAGGGAGGAATGAGAGTTGTGGATGGAGAGGTAGGTATGGGCCAGAGCAGGCAGGCTGTCCTGCACTATAAGGAATGGTGCAGTAGGACTTCATGGAGATTCAAAGCAAGCATGGTGGATATTTGTTATGATTTTGGCTGCCCATCTCCTAATTGTCCTTCCTACTTGGAATTCCCTATTTTGTATATTATTTATTGATGGGAAAGTGTGCTCAGCCTTGCTCTATGGAAGACAGAGGGGCCAGGCCACAGTCAGTGACTCTGGTAGGGCTGATTGGACCCTCCCACATAGATATTTGATTCTGGAATAATTGAGATGGTAGAATTCATCCATGGTCCAGTGGCAGTGCCCATGAGGGATGGTGGAGTCCCAAGGTGTTTATGGTTTCCCATGACAACCACAATGAAAGCAGCATCCAGGCCTGACCTTTGATGCTAATAGATAGTCCAGGCCTAGTGCTCCAGCTGTGATTGATTCTGGGGATCTTACAATTTTCTAATACATTCCTTTGTATATGTGTATGTGTGTGACTAAGAAAACCATAGTGGCCCAGCTGGTATGGCTCAGTAGTTGAGCATCTATCTATGAACCAGGAGGTAACGGTTCAACTTCTGGTCAGGGCATATGCCTGGGTTGTGGGTTCAGTCCCCAGGAGGAAGGGGTGTGGGAGGCAGGTGATCGATGACTCTCTCTCATCATTGATCATTGATGTTTCTATCCCTTTCTCCTCCCTTCCTCTCTGAGATATATATATATATATATATATATATATATATATATATGATATATATATATATATGATATATATATATATGATATATATATATCTCAGAGAGGAAATATATCTAGAGGCCCGGTGCATGAAATTCATGCACGGGGAAAGGTTGTCCCTCAGCCCAGCCTACATCCTCTCCAATCTGGGACTCCTCAAGGGATGTCCGACTGCCTGTTTAGGCCTGATCCCACAACCAGGATCAGGCCTAAACGGGCAGTTGGACATCCCTCTCACAATCCAGGACTGCTAGCTCCCAAATGCTCACCTGCCTGCCTTCCTGATTGTCCCTAACCGCTACTGCCTGCCAGCCTGATTATCCCCTAACCACTCCCATGCCAGCCTGATTGATGTATAACTGCTCTCCTGCCAGCCTGTTTGCCCCCAACTTTCCTCCTCTGCAGGCCTGGTCACCCCTAATTGCCCTCCCCTGCAGGGTTGATCGCCCCAAACTGTCCTCCCTTGTAGGCCTGGTCCCTTTCAACTGCCCTCCCTTGCAGGCCTGGTCCCTCCCAACTTCCCTCCCTTGCTGGCCATCTTGTGGTGACCATCTTGTGTCTACATGGGGGCAGGATATTTGACCACATGGGGGCAGCCATCTTGTGTGTTGGAGTGATAGTTAATCTGCATATTATTCTTTTATTAGATAGGATAGAAGTCTGGTGCATGGGTGGGGGCCAGCTGGTTTGCCCTGAAGGGTGTCCCAGATCAGGGTGGGGGTCCCCTTGGGGCGTGAGGTGGCCTGAGCGAGGGGCCTGTGGTGGTTTGCAGGCCAGCCATACCCCCTGGTGATCCAAGTGGAGGCCCTGGTATCTGGAATTTATCTTCTACAATTGAAACTTTGTAGCCTAGAGTGGAGGCAAGCTTTCTGCTCGCTCTGTGGCAGCAGCCATTTCTATTGGAATTTATCTATTTTCTATAATTGAAACTTTGTAGCCTGGAGTGAAGGCCTAAGCTGGTCAGGGCTGCAGAAGTTTTACTTCTTCCATTGCCCCGGGGCAACCCTAGCCTCCTGCTCTTTCAGCTCAGTGGCTGCCGCCATTTCTGTTGGAATTTATTTACCTTCTATAATTGAAACTTTGTACTATTGAGTGGAGGCCTCAGCTGGCCAGGGTGTGTGGAAAGCTTGGCTTCCTCCATTGCTAGGGAAACCCAAGCCTCCCTCCTGCTCTCTATGGCCACAGCCATCTTGATTGGGTTAATTTGCATGCTCGCTCTGATTGGCTGGTGGTGTAGCAGAGTGGTGGTTAATTTTCATATTACTCTTATTATATAGGATATATGTGAAATACAAAGTGAGTTTCTGTTGCTGGCAAGCCAGCCTCCTGAGGCTAAGGAGGGCTGTATAATAAAAAAATGATCAGGTTCATATAGAAGATCACCCTGGCTGTTCTAAAAGGAAGGGACTGAGCTGAGAATGGAAGCTGTAGAGGAGCAGTTGGGAGCATGGAAGGAATTTACATGAGAGGCAATGAGAGCATGGGCTAGTATATGGGCAATGGAGAAGGAAAAAGTGGAATTGACAGGATTTGCTGATGGATGGGGAACAGAGGACATCTTTCCTTGCTGTGGTTTACTTGGTTAGTTATTTCTTCACCTATTTCTGCAAAGGATTTGAAGTAGCTTAGGAGGCATAGAAGAGGAGGGAAATGTGGAAAACATAAATAGGCTTTCAGGTCCCTGCATTGTAACAGTTGATATTTGACTCTGAGTTTCCTGGTGGCCAAGTAAAGAAAAGTCATTGGTTATAGTGCTCATTTTTCAGTATATGAGGAGAAAGCAGACCAGTTTCTTTGGAGATGCAAGGCTCACGGATTTTCTCTTAAGAGGCACTAAGGTGTTGTGTGGGCCTCTGTTGATGCTAGTGGATTGCTCAATGAGTCTTTGCCCCTGTGACAGGGTTGCTCAGGCCTCAGCAGGAGACGCTCAGGGGCCAGTCATGGACAAATGGCTGACAATTGGCCTCTAATCCAAAAGACTAAAGGTCAGGACCAGAGTTAAATATTAGCTGACTGGAATTTGTTATTAGTTGGAAAGAAAGAAGATTCAGCACTCACTGATTAGTACCTTAGAAGAAACAGAGCCATTAGTTTGTTTATAGTGTGGTGGGTGCAGTGATCAGTATTGAGGGCAAAGTTTAAGCTCAGTTTCCCGCTGTCCTGGGAATAGAGAGAGGAAGGACAGGTACAAGGGGGTGGCAGTGCTGAGGGCTGACATCCTGCCCATGCCCACAGGCCATGGTGCAGAACACACCTGTCAAGAACGTAGGGCAAAAACTGTCAACTCATCCGTAAAAATGGGAAAACAGCTCTGTAGTAGTGCTGGACTCAAACCTACCGTCCTAAACTCCCCGCCCCCACCCAGACCAGTAAATTAACCCCCATACTGGGCTCTCTCAGCACAGAAAGTCCATTTATAATTACTACATGACACCTCATAAATATGCTTAGAGAGATTTTAAATGATAGTAAACAAGGGCTGAAATAAATCAGTTTCAGATGAACTCCTCGGTACCTAGAAAGTAAATCATCAGGCTTGCCTTCCACCACAATACACAAGTTAATGTTTTGCTGTGTGTGTGTGTGTGTGTGTCCAAAGGCATGTGTATACCATATCTGTGCATGTGCACGCAGAGGATAGGTGGTGGCTGAGAATTTTTCTGAGCCTCTGTTGTCTTACTCAATGAGAGGAAGTGCACTGGCTGAAAGTCAGAAGGCACACGTTCTAGTTCTGGCTCTATTAGAACTAGCTGTGTGACTCTGAGCGAGTAATTTACCTCTCTGGGCCTTTGTCTATGAAAAATGAAAGAGTTGTTTTAGGTTATCCATAAAGACTCTGCCAGAGCTTCTCTTCTGTGGCTCTAAAATGAGTTCAAAGTATACAGCAGAGCTTTTTGTGGCTCCATGAATTTCCAAAACAGTTACAGGATGTCTTTCTAATAAGCAGACCTGATCGTGTTAACTCCTTGCTTGAAAATCTTTCTAGAACTCACCAACACCCTCAGGATAAAGTCTACTCTTTGGTAAGACACATGACCTCCCCACTCCCCAAGATCTAGTCCTTGATGGTATGTATCTCCATCCTCATCCTTCACGCCTTTATGCCTTCCACACTCTGCTTCTGCCCAACTGCCTGATGCCCTTCCCCATCTCGGACCTCTGTCTTTCTCTGTGCCCACCCACTTCAAGGCCTCATTGTCCCTAGACAGTCAGCTCACCATCATCCTTTCAAGGAAGCCTTCATCTGAATACCCCACCCCCCTTCCTCCAAAACTCTCTGCTCCCTCCCCCACTACACTGTCTCCCTCTCTGGGTTATGAGATCTACCAGACAGAGAGCAGTCGTGTTACCCTCAACACTGATCACTGCACAGACCACACTATAAATTTTACCAGGACCTGTTATTTCAGGGGACTCTGGGTTTATGTGTTGAAAGCTAACTTTATTTCATAAATAGAGTTTTCTTTTGTCTTTTAACCTCTTTCTTTCTTCTTTCTTCAGTCTCAGATAAATAAACAGCCTTCAAAATGTGAACTGACCCACTAAAAGTAAACAGGCAAGTAAATTCTGTGAATTGACCATGAGGCAAGGTGGCTTTCATGGAATTGATCGCTAGATGATTGATATTCAGCACATCAGCCTGGTTCTATCACAGTGCTTGGCACATAGTAGGTGCAAAATAAAAGTTAGTTGTTACTATCATTACTTGTATTATCAGTGGCCACTTGATTAATATTAGTTGAATAAATAGAGATCATTTGTGCTCCCTGTTTTAAAGTCATGAGGCAAAACAAAAAAACAAAACAAAAATAAACCTCTCGGCTTTCCTCTTGCTTGCAACACTTTCCCCTTTTCCGTTCTCAGGTACAAAAATCTTATTCTTCAAAGCCTAGTTCCAAAGCCTCCTCCTCCAGGAAGTCCTCCAAGCCCTGCAGGTAAAGTTCCTAGCTTTATAGCCTCCCCCATCTCACAGAACTGCAAGCATTTGTATATTATGTCCACCTGTTCTGTAGAACTGTGAACTCCTTGAGCGAAGGAGCAAGTGCTTACTTAACACTGTGTCCCTGGCATATAGCTGAGAGCCTGGCACATAGGACGTGCTCATGAGTGTTTTTTGGGGGTGCAATGGGGAAAAAAAACAAAACAGGAAGTAGAAGCCCTGATTCTGGGTCTGAGTCAGTCGGTCACTGGCTCTGCTGCCTTTGCCTCTCAGTTTTCTCCATTTCCTTTCTAAAAGGAGAGGAATGGATGAAGTCAACATTTCCCTTTGGAACCATGATGATGAGAGGCATTTCCTCTGGTGGAGTGTGGGAAGGGTGTGTGTGTGTGTGTGTGTGTTAGGAAAATTTGTCAATGCTGTCAAAGTTTTTCCAAGTTTTGTTTGTTTGCTCTTAGGCTTTGGATCTTCTCAGGGCCTGTTATATGTTCACGCCCACTATGAATTTCCAAGAGAAGGGTGTAGTGTGCAGGGTTCCCAAGCTACTTCCACCAGGGGACTCTGTAATACAACATATTTGTGGGACTTGGGTTCTAAAGAACGCTTTTAAAGGCACTAGATGAGCCAACTGCCTCGGGACTTTCTCTACTCTATCTGCTGTGTCTAGGCCCTGGGAATTCAAAGACGAATCAGGCACAGCCTTGTTGCAAGGCTTCCCATTGGGCAAGAAGAAAGCACGTATGCTTCGGCAACCCAGGTCTGGGTTGGAACAGTCAGTGACAGAGGAGAGGGTGCAGACGGAGAGCCATGCATCCAGAAGGGAGAAAGCATCTGAGATGGCTTCGCAGATGGGGTGGCAAGAGAGGAGGGCCCTGAGGATGAGGGGGATTTGAGCTGCTGCTGATGGAGTGGGAGATCCAACAACTTCAGCAAAGAGAGAGGAGGAGAGCACCACAACGTACAAGGTCCAACAGCTGTCTGCAGGCGGTGAGCATGAAGGGAGGTTGCAGGTAAAGTTGGGAAGAAAAGCTGGAGTCGGTCCAGGGAGGACCTTGGGCCCAAAGCACAACCTAGGGAGGACCTTGAGCATGCATCCTGAATGCGTGGGCCTTGGGGGAGGGTGCTGAAGGTTGGTGAGCTGGGATGTCCATGGGTCAGGAATGTGCCTGTGGAAGGGTATCTGGAAAGAGGGGGAGGAGAAGTCCTGGCAGGGAGAGCAGCTCTGAGGACAAAAGGAGAAAACTGATTGGAGAGGGCTTTAAGAACCCAAATAGGCTGAGCTGGTTTTCCTGGAAGAGACAGAGAGCACAAATATTTACTCAGCAAAAACCATGAGTCAGCAGCAGCCCTGGGGGCACAATAGTGGGTTTAGAGCCATGGCTAAGGTGACCAGACATCCCGCTTTTGGCGGGACAGTCCCGATTTTTAACAATTTGTCTCGCATCCCGTGGCGTTTTTAAAAGGTCCTGCTTGGAAAGAATCTTTAAAAAAATCGGGACTTTTTTAAAACGTCGCAGGACAAATTGTTAAAAATTGGTACTGTCCTGCCAAAAGCGGGACGTCTGGTCACCTTAGCCATGAACTCCACCCGGACAGAGCTTTTGGGCTAGTGAGGGAGACAGACATTAATCAAATACCTACACTTTTATTACACCTGTCCTAGTTTGTAATTATGAAAAAAACTTAGCATGTTAAGTACACAAGAAGGGGTAACCTTGTCTGGGGAAGTTGAGGTTGACCTAACGCAGGAAGTGTCACTGAGCAGAAGTGGGAAGGATGCAGAGGAGCTGACAGGGCATAGAGGAGGTGAAGTGCATCTCAGGCAGAATGACGGTATGATAAGAGCAGTGCGGGGGGAGCTGAGGGCCAGTGTGGTTGGTTTGTGGTTTGAGTTCCTACAAGGAAAGGTGCTGATGCCCCTCCGAAAAACAGAATCCAGGAAATAGGAAGTGGCCACGAAGCAAAAGCATGAGCAGCTGGAGTAGTAGAAGAATCCAGGACTTTCCAACCGACCTCCCACCCGCCTTGCGCAGCCCCATTCCAAGCAAGCTATATCAGCCTCCTGACCTTGCATGAAGTCCCAAATGTTACACCTCTGTCCGGACAAGCGGACCACAGGGCAGTTTGGCGCTAGACCCCCTTCCTCAGCCTTGTCCTCCAATCGTTGCCAACGGACCTTCAGGACGAACCAGAAATACTGGGTGCTGAAGAGGGTTGGAGCCCAGTTATCATAGGAGAAGTGCGGGTTCTTCCGGTTCATGGCCAAGATGTGCTGCTTGACTCTCCCGGGAAACAGTTTCAGCTGTATTTTGCCCAAGGTCACATGCAGGGCCACCTGCACGAGTATCCAGAGCCTCTTCAGCCACAGCCCTGGCTGAAGCAGCCCCATCTCGGCACAGCCAGAGCTGGCTCTGAGGCTGATGGACAGAGACGCAGCAGCTGGGCCACAGTGGGCGGAGCCCAACAAAGGTGCAGGGTGGAAGTAGCCACCCCCCCCCCCCACACCACCACCACCACCACCACCACCACCACCCCCACCCCCCCACCCACCCACCCCCCCCCCCGCCAGGAGGAAGCGACCGGGACAAGGTGTTTGCCTTCCTGTTCGATGGAATGGAAAATTCCCTACCAGGTGCTTCATAGATCTAATTATTATCATTCCTGATTCTTTGCCTTAACCTTTGAGGGATTCTTGGGCCTGGAAGACTTCAGATCTTAAATTCTCCCTCTGATAAATGTTCAGGAACACTTTAAAACATCACACTTAAAGGGACTCTGTGGTCTTTTAGAAAGATTCTGTTGCAAGCAAGTATGTTCTAATGTTAATTATTCTTTTAATAAAGTAAGAGCTTCTTTTACTAATGAAAGGTGTTTTTTTCCCACTCATAGCTTCTAGCGGTGGCTGAGTGTTTCTGGAGGCAGGGGCATCCCTGGAGGTCTGGAAGGAGCCCTGGGCCTTGGACTTCCCTTAGTGCTGGGGCAGAGTATAAACACAGCACTCTCCATCTCAGTGGTGTGGTGGTTTAGAGTGGGGAAGAAACAAACGGAAAATTACCACTCCGTTTTCAAAGTCTTTGTAGTCTACCGTTTTGTTTTTAAAGATCTATGTAATTGGTTGAAACTGGTTTGGCTCAGTGGATAGAGTATCCGCCTGCAGACTGAAGGGTTCTGGGTTCTGGGTTCCGGTCAAGGGCATGTACCTTAGTTGTGAGCACATCCCCAGTGGGGGGTGTGCAGGAGGCAGCTGATCGATGTTTCTCTCTCATCGATGTTTCTAGTTCTCTATCCCTCTCCCTTCCTCTCTGTAAAAATCAATAAAATGTTTTTTTTTTTTTTAAAAGAAATACAAATCAGCAGTTACAAAATAGTCACGGGGATGTCAAGTGCAACCTATTTCGGTTCTCCCTCACCCACACATGGCTTCAAACAGTCTTAGCTCTTAACACCAGGCACATCAACAAAAGGAAAAGAGGTCTGTGTGTGGAGACCTCAAAAGAAAAAGATTCAAGTGGAGCCAACTGTCCATCCCTGACTTGCAACCCCTGGAGCCAGGCTGAGGTGCTCCCACAGTACCAGGAGCCTGATGGGAATGGGTATTGCCCATGGGGTGTTGAAGACACCTTCTGGAGTATGGCTCAGCTGTGTGGCCTCCAGCTTTCCTCTTCACACAAAGCCAGGGGACTGAGGCAGGGTCACATGCAGCATCTAACCACGGCTCCTGCTTTTCAGAATGTCTCCTCTACCACTATCCCTGTCCATCAGAGCAGGCTCACCATCTTCCCTTCCCCCATTCTAAGTGAGGGTGATGGGGAGATTCACCCAGTGGTTCTTTCCTGCCTCGGGGCAGTAGAGGTCTGATTAGCACCATCAGCTGGGTTCACCTGCTTTCCCATACTTGGGCAGACAAGGAAATCTGGACATTTGAGCTCTGAGTTTTTTAACCTTGACACCATTAATATTTTGATCTAGATACTTCTTTGTTAGGAGGGAGCTATCCTGTGCATTATAAGATGTCTAAAAGCACCATGGCCCTAGCACCCAACAAGCCGGTGGCAACCAAAAATGTCTTTAGACATTGCCAAATAAATATCCCCTGGAAGAAAAATAGTTCCCAGTTGACAGGCATTGTTTTAGTAAAGCCAGTGCAATTAACTTTGATACTTGTCTCATTTTGAGCCAAATATTACATGTGCTTATAACTATATGTCAATATAACTTTTACCTGTGTTTCTAAGAGAAGAAATATATAGTCTCGGTGTTATCATTTCCTCCCAACACACGTACACTAGCAATGGGGTTGTTGTTGCATCTGACTGGTGAGCACTCTAGCTCCAAAATTCCACCCTGAGGGCTACTTTCTGGGGCCACTCTTGGTACCAACATGCCTTAGTGTGAGCTCCTCATACTGTATTGGCAAGTGTGGATCAGGAGTGAAAGATGGTTGTAAAGCTGGGGAAGAAGGACCCATTACTAAACCGGCCACTTCCAAAGGCATTTGGTTGCTCGCCCCTGGGAAATATTTTGAAAGCTCTAGGAGCTGTCTGAGGAGCATGTGTCCAAGAGGAAAAGGGATAAAGCATGTATTCATTTGTTGACACCATCGGTCAAAGATTTGCCCTCTGAGGCGTCAACCACTCCCCACACCTGCACCTCTGGGTTGTAACTGTCTGGGTCCTGAGTGGTTCCAGCAGTCCTACGACCCCATAGTATCAATACACAAGCCCTGATGCAGAGGTGAGAAGATGAAGTATGGGCTGGTGGTGAAACTCACTTAGGTTATACCTGCTGACGCCAGAATAAGATTAGTGGTGGTGAAATAAGCAGCCGGTGAAGCCACGGGAATCTGAAATGGGCCATAAGAGGGTCTAATGCACTTGCACTCCTGAATTTGTACATTGAAATTCATTCCTGGTATATATTCTACCAAAGTACCCTGCAACTACTTAAGCCTCAGCTTTCTCTTCATAAACAGGATCATTACCTCAAGCTTACAGATTGTTCTGAGGATTAGAAATATTGCATGTGTAAAGCCTAATCATGATGCCAGTTCAATAAAAACACTATATTTATGTAAGAACACACACACACACACACACACACACACACAGTAAAGCTAGTATAACTATAACCGGTTTGGCTCAGTGGATAGAGAGTCAGCCTGCAGACTCACCTGGGTTCAATTCCAGTCAAGGGCATATATCTTGGTTGCGGGCACATCCCCAGTGGGGGTGTGCAGGAGGCAGCTGATGGATGTTTCTCTCTCATCAACGTTTCTGACTCTCTCTCCCTCTCCCTTCCTCTCTGTAAAAAATCAATAAAATATATTTTTAAAAATTAAAAAAAAAAAAGCTAGTGTAGTGGTAGAGGTAGTAGTCATCTTAGTCGTAGTCCGATATAAAATCTTTCCAACTGACCACAAGGGCCCATTGCCCTGAGGCAAAGTTTCAGGATCCATCTTGTGAGATCTGTGAATTTGGCTTATGCTGGTCAGATAGCAGTCAGAACTAGATTTCATGAGCAACTATTTTGTGTGCCCCACCATAGACGGACCAGCAAGGACCCAAAGACCGGAATCATTCCTGATCCTTGCCCTCAAAGCACTCACAGGCTGGCAAAGATGGGCAAAGAAAGGTTGTGGTGGTAGAAATACGCCCAGGGGACTAGGGGAGCAAAAGACGTCTTGGGAAACCAAGGCAAGCGCCCCCTAGGAGGAGGAATTGGTACCAAAACCTGGGGGTGGGGGGTTGGGGGGGGGGGAGTGTAGGCAGTAACAAAATACCGCAGGTTGGCCAAAATTGGTTTGGCTCAGTGGATAGAGCATCGGTCTGCGGACTGAAAGGTCCCGGGTTTGATTCCGGTCAAGGGCATGTACATTGGTTACCGGCACATCCCCGGTAGGGGGTGTGTAAGAGGCAGCTGGTCGATGTTTCTAGCTCTCTATCCCTCTCTGTAAAAAAATCAATAAAATATATTTAAAAAAAAAAATACCGCAGGTTGGACAATGTCACTCCCCAGGTCCCCTCAGTGCAATTGCACCATCGTTGCTTACTGGGACCCGCCTGTATTCGAGTGGCGGTCAGACACCGGGTGAGTGAGCCAATCCGGACCGACCCCAACCCTTACCCCAACCCCGGGCATCAGGCGGACTTCCTGGGATGTTGGATCACTCATTCACAAACTCAGAGTAATGAACGAATCAACTCCCTCGCTGGTTAATTACATTTTTATGGCCAAAAAGAATTGGTGGGAAGGGATTGATGACTTTTATTTTCACAATCGTCCTTCGTTACGCTATTTTTTTTTTTTATTTCAATAGGAAAAGAGGCATAAACAAAAACAGAAAGCACACTCCGCCAGAACGAGGCGAGCAGCGCGGCGGCTTCTCGGCGCGCCCCCCTCGCGCGTGTTTCTTTAAGAGCCGGAGCCTCGCACCGGAAGCAGCGACGGAGGGAGCAGGTAGGTCGGGTAGCCACCGCCCACCTTTGCCTGGAGGTGCTGCTGTGTCTTTAAGGAGGCTGGGCGCTCCCTGAAGTAGGCGGAGAAGTCCCGCCCCCCGGATCTCCGGCTTCCGGCATCTCGGAGGGACCCGGAACCGGTGCAGAGAACATCCTAGGCCCCAGCCTTCCTGGACGGCTGGGCGACAGGACGGCTGGACGCCGAGGCCCCCGAGGTGAGGCGGCCAGGTGTGCGGGGCCTGCCTGGGACCAAGTGGGCCCGGGACCCCCTACCCGCCCCGGCCACTGAGGCCCAGCTCCTCCTCCTGAAACATCGCTTCTGCTTCTTGGGCAGCTCTCTCCCAGACCTTCCTTTGCTCAGGGTATTACAGGCTGCAGGGTCATCTTCCCTCCAGTGCCTGCTACTTGGCTGTGCATAAGCGCATTACCGCCTTATTTAATGCCCCTGTCCCCAACACCGTGTGTGTAGGAACCATTATGAACCCATTTTACAGATGAGGAAACTGAGGCCCCAGGAGCTCACAGTTACACTGCGAGGAGCAGCAGAATCGGGAATGAAACCCAGGTGTGTCTGACCGCAGAGCCTATGACTGTAACCACGAGCTAGGCTTAACTGCTCTTGCTTTTCGCTGTCCTCAGAGGCACCTTTCTCAACTTTATCCTTCCATCTCCAGGCTGCTCCTGGTCCCTAAACACATAGTGAGTGAAATTGGATGAAATTCCTTTGGACTCTCCCCCACTTAGTTTCTATATAATATCGGATGCTTTATCTTTTTTAAAAAACATATTTTTTATTTATTTTAAAGAGGAAGGGAGAGGGAGAAAGAGATAGAAACATCAATGATGAGAGAGAAGCATTGATTGGCTGCCTCCCGCACGCCCCACACTGGGGATTGAGCCCCCAACCCAGTCATGTGTCCTGGCTGGAATCAAGCCCCGACCTCTCAGTCCGCAGGCCCACGCTTTATCCATTGAGCCAAACCAGCCAGGGCTAATGCTTTATCTTTATATAAAAACTATGGAACCCCACTAAAAAGAAAAGCAAATATCATTTTGAATGCTGAAATAAGATTTCTTTGCAGATATTTTATTTTTATATCCGCTTAAGTTTATTCATTTTTCCCTTTTAGACATCTGCAAATTTGCTTTCTAATAATTGGGAGAAGACCACTGGCTGAATGGCAGCTGTAGATGACTTGCAGTTTGAAGGTACATCAGTTGTGTGCCCACTTTCATCTTTATGCCGGTATTTCTGCAGGCACAGCAACAGATTTTCATTGCAAAGCTGGCACATACATTAAAAAAGATCATTTCAAACATATGGGTAAAAGAATGTTGGCCCCATCCAGGTTTTTCTGTTTGTCCACACTAGCTGTTCTTTTTCGTTAAATAACGCTTCAGATGGTAAACTCATAAATTTAGTACAGTGATTACAGAAAATCTGAATAGAATTCCTGCTTTGCTTCTACAAACAGGGTTGAAACAGTTATTTTATTCTCCCTATTTACCAATGAGGAAATTGAGGTATAGGAAAATTAAGTAATTTGCCTGATGGTCATCCTATATAATAAAAGGCTAACATGCAAATCAACCAAATGGCAGAACAACCAGTTGCTACGATGTGCATTGACCACCAGGGGGCAGATGCTCAATGCAGGAACTACCCCCTGGTAGTCAGTGCATTCCCATGGGGGAATGCAGCTCAGCCAGAAGCCGGCTCAATGCTGGCGAGCACAGCAGTGGTGATGGGAGCCTCTCCTGTCTCTGCAGCAGTGCTAAGGACATCCGTCTGATGGCTTAGGCCTGCTCCCCACAGGAAGCAGGCCTAAATCGTCAGGGGGACATCCCCCAAGGGCTCCAGACTGGAAGAGGGCACAGGCTGGGTTGAGGGACCCCCCCTTGGGTACACGAATTTCATGCACCGGGCCTCTAATACAGTTAATAAGGGCTAAAGCAGGGTTTGCACCCAAGTAGCTGACCTTCACAACCTATGCTATCTCACTACTATCTGAGGAAGAGATATGATGAGAAATCCATTTCATCAGCAAAAACCATCAACTCTATTTTTAAAGTACTTCCAGGATCTGATCACTTCTCACCACCTCTGCTCCTCTCCCACCATGCTCAAGGTCATGATCACCTCTTGTCTGGATTACCTTCTGGTTTTCCATTTTCCTTCCTTGCTCCTCTCCAGTAGGTATTTTCCAGCCAGAAAGCCATATCATTCCTATAAACCTTCCAGTGGCTCTCCTCTCACTAGGAGTGGAATCCAGAGCCCATTCTGTGCCTAGGAGTCTCTACATGATCTAGCCCTCCACTCAGATTTCATCTCCTACTACTCTTGCCCTTTCTCTGCTGTACCCACACAGGCCCCATCACTCTTTCTTCTAAACACCATGTACAGCCGAAACCAGTTTGGCTCAGTGGATAGAGCGTCGGCCTGCGGACTGTAGGGTCCCAGATTCGATTCTAGTCAAGGGCATGTATGTTGGTTGCGGGCACATCCCCAGTGGGGGGTGTGCAAGAGGCAGGTGATCGATGATTCTCTCTCATCGATGTTTCTAACTCTCTCTCTCTCTTTTCCTCTCTGTAAAAAATCAATAAAATATATTTTAAACACCATGTACACTTAGACTTTAGGGCTTTTGTGTCATGCTTCTGTTTGGGATATTGTTACTCCACATAGCCACATGGCTTGTTCCCTCACTCTGTTCAGATCGCACTTCATTAGAGAGGCCTTCTTTGGCCATCCTATCTCAGTGCAGTGTGAGAACATTCAAGCACACAAAGTGGCACATACAAAGTACCTGCGAAGGGAGGAAGTTTGCTTGATTTCCCCCCCAAGTAATTGAAAGAAGGCCACGGACCCAGAGCACAGATGGTGGGGGAGGCTGTCACAGGGTGAGGTGTGAGGGTGGAGAGGAGCCCAGTCTCACTGGACTTTATAAACCATGTTAAGGACTCGCTCTGGGGGTCATGGAGGGCTTCCCTGAGGAAGAGTGGTAGTGTTAGAAGATGAACAAGTGGAGTTCAGCACTCTGCAGGTGGAAGACATTGTGTCAGGAACGGAACAGAGGCAGAACAGCATGGGACAGTTCAGAAGCAGAGAACGTTGGTGGCAGAAATGAGAACGTTCCAGTCTTTCCCTCAAGGGCAGAGATGGGCAAGAATAACCAAGAGAGCAGAAGGTGTGAACGGTTATCCTACATTCTACATTTCAATCAAACTATGCCATGTGCTATTCCTCCGCCGTGGGACATGTTTTCCATCTTCTGGGTCTTGCCCTTCCCGTTTGCTCTGCATGAGATGCCATCCCCACCACTCTGACCATCCCTCTCATATGGCGGCAGCTTCTCCTAGGAGCCTTTCCGGATCCCATCAGCTAGCTGAGTCATCCTCTTCCTTTGAACCTCTTTGGCCTTTGTGCCTCTCACCGGACACTCTCTGTTCTTCCTTCTGACAGCCCCTTTCCCCTGGTAAACTACTGTACTTAAATATGAAATATTTAAATTTAAGTATATCTTTATTGGTCTGATTCCCTCAGGCAAGGTCGTGACGTGTCTTTTAAGTGTCAAGGCTATGTCCAGTCAGTAAAAGATAGCTATAACAATACTTATTATCTCATATCATCCTCCTAATCTCTCTGTAAGGAAGGTATTATCTACATTCTATAGTTGAAGAAACAGAGACTCAGAGGTATGGAGTAATTTACCCAGGTTTATGGGGTCTTCACTTAAACAAAGGACCTCATGCTCCAGAGCCTCATGCTGCTTCAACAGTCAAACACTGGAGACTGAAGCTTAAATAATTGTAACATACCAGCCATCCAATTAATCTCAGTCACTTTAGTTCTCTCCATAAAACTATTTGCATAGCTCAGTGGTCGGCAAACTGCGGCTCGAGAGCCACTTGCGGCTCTCAAGCTGTGGTTTGCCATTCTGTTGACTAATGAGTTTGCCGACCACTGACCTAGACTCTTGATTCCAATAATTACAGCCTGTTGTTGTTCCTGGTGATTAAGCCCCTATTCCAGTGGTCGGCAAACTCATTAGTCAACAGAGCTGCAGTTTGCCGACCACTGACTTAGGGTATCTCTTTCCTACTCTCCCTGACCCTGGCTGATAGAATATTATGTAGCCACCTAAGTGATCATTGTGTAGACTGATATAAAAATGGAAAAAACATTTTTATATAACCCCCAGTAGACAGAACAGGATACAAAATTGTTTACATAGTATTATCACATCCTAAATTAGTACTTGGTACACTGTAGGCATTAAGTAAATATTTGTTAAATGAATGAATGATCTTCTGGCATGAATCTTATTATATAGAGAAAAGGAAATATACCAGAAGTTAATAGTGGTTACCTTTATGTGGTGGGACTAAAAGTGATTTTATTCTGCGGTTTCTACTCTAAATTTTGTTCCCATATGACATAGGCCTATTGGAAAAAACAACTTACGTAATTAAATTTTGTATTAGAATCAAAGAAAGGTTTAGATTGGGTACTTGCTGTGGGCCAGGCACTCTGCCAAGGGCTTTACTTAGGTAATATTCCTAACTTTCTCAAAATTCTTTAGAGTAAACAATATTCTCCCCATTATATAGATGAAAACATGAGGCTTACAGAAATTAAGTTACTTACTCAGGTTCATGTAAGTAGCTGAGCTACAACTAAAATCTAGGTCTGATTTCAACTTCTGTTGTCTTCATAAATATTATTCTCTGTCAGCTTGATTTCTAGATGACATCTTTTTTTCAGAGCCTTTTTGCCATTTGTATTAGGGTCTATAGCAAGGTTGAGGTTATGACAGCTTGTCTTTAAATTATAAGTAGAGCATTTCTAGTGTGGCTAAGGCCTTTGATACATTTGTGTTCTACTTGATTTCAGAATTTGGTGATGTAGCCACTTCTCTAGCAGCAAACCCAGATGCCACCACCATAAACATTGAGGGTCCTGGTGAATCTCCCAAGAGGCCAGGACCCCCAAGAGGCTCTGGGAGAGAAGAGGATGACGAATTACTAGGAAACGATGACTCTGACAAAACTGAGGTTCGTACTTGTCTTTGAAATTGTTTTTTATTTATTTTTATTTTTATTTTTTAAAAATAAATCTTTATTGCTCAGATTATTACAATTGTTTCTCCTTTCCCCCTCATAGCTCCCTTCTACCCTGTTCCCGCCCCACCCTCTGCTCTAACCTCCTCCCCACCCCCACCCCACCCCCACCCTACCTCCCCCCCCCGCCCCGCCATTGTCCTCATCCATTGGTTATACAATTTTAATCCAGTCTCTTTTTGCACCCTCCACACCCCTTTCCCCCTGATAATTATCAATCCACTCCCTTTCTTTGCCCCTGATTCTATTATATTCACCAGTTTATTCTGTTCTTCAGATTTTTAATTCACTTGATCTTCCTCTTCTTAAAGAATACCTTTCAGCATTTCATATAATACTGGTTTGGTGGTGATGGACTCCTTTAACTTTTTCTTATCTGTGAAGCTCTTTATCTGCCCTTCAATTCTGAATGATAACTTTGCTGGATACAGTAATCTTGGTTGTAGGTTCTCTTTATTCATCACTTTGTATATTTCTTGCCATTTCCTTCTGGCCTGCATAGTTTCTGTTGAGAAATCAGCTTATAGTCGTATGGGTGCTCCCTTATAGGTAACCAACTGCTTTTCTCTTGCTGCTTGTAAGATCCTCTTTTTGCCTTTTGCCCTTGGCATTTTAATTATGATGTGTCTTGGTGTGTTCCTCTTTGGATTCCTCTTGTTTGGGGTTCTGTACGCTTCCTGTATTTGTAAGTCTATTTCTTTCACCAGGTGGGGGAAGTTTTTTGATATTATTTCTTCAAATATGTTTTCAGTATTTTGCACCCTCTCTTCTTCTGGCACCCCCATATTTCTGATGTTGGTACTCTTGAAGTTGTCCCAGAGGCTCCTTACACTATCTTCAACTTTCTGGATTCTCTTTTCTTCTTGCTTCTCCAGAGGAGTGTCCTTTGGCTCTTTGTATTCCAAATCTTTGACTTGATTCATGTGATCCTCCAGTCTGCTGTTGGATCTCTGTATAATATTTTTTATTTCAGTCAGTTTATGTTTAATTTCTAGTTGGGTCCTAATAAATTTATCGGCTTTTTGTAGGAAATTCTTGAAAAACCTTATAACTGTGGTTTTGAACTCTATATCCAGTCTTTTGTTCTCCATCTCTTTTGTTTGAGATCTGTTTCCTTATCTTGGCATTTTCGCTGCTTCCCAGAGTTGGTAGGATGGCTTTGTGTGTTTGGTGTCCTCTATGGCCCAGTGGGTCAGCCTCCTCAGTTACCTGAGGTAGACACTCTTGGTGCTCCCCTTTGTGGACTGCGTGTACAGCCTTGTTATAGCTAAATCTTTATTGTTGTTGGTATCCATGGGAGGAATTGACCTTCAGGCCAATTGGATGTGGGTATCAGCTGTGTCTACTCTGGGATACCTTCTGTATTGGAGACAGTCTTATAGAATGAGACTTGCAAAATTGCAGAAGCCTCTGTGCTCATCTTGGATGGGGTGGAGTCTCAGGGCTGAGCTGACAGTCTTGGCTTCCCGTCAGCCCTGCCCTTGTGCACTCGCCTGAGTTTCCACCTGACCTCTGCCTTCCACGGCTCTCCTGAGTTTCTGCCTGACCGTCCCAGATTCCCCGTGCAAGAGCGTGGGTGCCCCAGGGGCTCGCCCAGAATTGGGATGGGTCTCTGTAGTCTGAAGCTTCTGACTCTGCTATGGAGAGGCAGAAGCAACCTCCGCGGTCAGACCTCTGTGCGAACTCACTCGCACACAACTGTAGACCCTGCCTGCTGTGGCTCCCGGGTCCCCAGGTCTCCCAATCTCCAAGTCTCCAGGTGCCTTTCTCTACAGTCCAGACTCTACCCGTATGAGCCTGGGTTCACGAGGTTTTGGCCGGGGTTGGGGTTCAATAGAGTCAGAAAGGGTTCAATGCAATTGGGACTTCCTTTCCCCTCCTGCCAGCCAGGCATACAGCCACACTTCTTCTCTGCTCGTGAGCGTCTCCCTACCTCAGTACTTTGTGGCTCCCAATCCAATCCGTGAGTCTCTCTCCTTTCTAGTTGTAGATTTCCCATTCTGCCAGCTTTCCTGTGTTTTTGGATGAAGTCCATTCTGATTTTAGTAGTTGTTTTTGAAATTGTTGTGCGAGGCAGCAGCTTAGGTGTTTACCTAGGCCGCCATCTTGGTTCTCTCCCCTGTTTTTTATTTTTGAAAAAAAACGTGTTCATGCATTTATTTACTCTCTCCTATGTGCCAGGCAGTGGCAACACAAAGTGGCATCACACGTGGTCCCTGCTTTGGGGGGGATAAACAAATAGGCAAACAGATCATTGTCATCTGTGGGAAGCACACTGGGTGGGGGAGCACCAGGGTTGTGGGAGCAGAGAGAAAGGGGTGACAGAAGGGTTCCTGGAGATGGTGACACTTAACTGAATCTTGATGATAAAGCAGGCGGTAGCCAGTGGAAGAAGCCAGGGACGGGTGATGTAGGCAATTCAGATAATACATCTCCCATTCTCCCATTTTCACATGCATGGGGAACAAAATATAGCTGAAGACAGGAGATGAGGCGACACTGATAGGCAAGGACTCAACCCAGTGAATATGAATATTCTGAAAACTATCTGGAACTACTAAAAGACTGCAAACAATATGGCCAGATAGGTTTAAAGATATTTAAGGTATCGCAGCCGTGTGGAATATAAATTGGAGGGAGGTGGACTGGAGGCTAGAAGACCAGGTAGGAGACTGTCGAAGTGGTCTAGGCTTGTGGTCGGCAAACTGCTGCTCTTTGGCCCCTTGAGTGTGGCTCTTCCACAAAATACCATGGCCTGGGCGAGTCTAGTTTGAAGAAGTGGCGTTAGAAGAAGTTTAAGTTTAAAAAATTTGACTCTCAAAAGAAATTTCAATTGTTGTACTGTTGGTATTTGGCCCTGTTGACTAATGAGTTTGCCGACCACTGGTCTAGGCTAGAAGTGATGAAGCCTGAACTAGAGTTGGACACACATGTTTAGGAGATGGCTCAGTAGGACTTGGTGACAAAGGGGTGAGAGCATGAGAGGGAGTTTTCGAGGGAGACATCTAGGTTTTTGCACCTGGTTGGATGGTGACTGTCAGGTGGCTTTTTTTTTTTTTTTTTTTTTTTTTTTTTAATCACAAAAACTTATTTCCATGTGCACTGTTGTGTTCCAGGAAAGTCATATTTCTAGTAATAGTTTGTAAATGGAATCATGACTGTAATACATTAGGGGAGCACCCAATTTATAGCAGTGGGTTCCATCCAGGCTTATTAAAATAGTGGAGCTCTTGGGTGTCAGGTGCTCTTTCTGAAACTCCATGAAATATCAAAATAACTACCAACGTGTATGCTAAATCAAATGCCATTAAATACGAGGTGTTGTGAAAAAAGCTTAGATTTAGCACCCTAACTGTGAATCCTGGTTTGGTACAGTAGTAATAGCTATGTGGTCTTGGGTAAGGTACTTGAACTTCCTGAAGTTTAGGTTTCCTCCTCTGAAATGTAAGAAGACAATATGTCATCATTATCATCACAATAGTTAATATTTATTCAGTGTTTAGTAGCTGCCAGACACCATTTAAAGTTCTTAACGTGGATCATCTTATTTAATCCTCAAAACAATCTTGAATGCCAGGAACTATCCTTATCCTCATTTTACAAATGAGAAATCTGAGACGTAGAGTTTAAGTAACTTGCCCCATAACAGGCAGGTAGGAGAAGGAACTTTAAACTAGTGCAGTCTGAGTCCCGAGCCTGTGCTTTTCCCCTACATACTGGGGTTAGTGTATTTTAAGTGCTTATTAAAGTGGTTGGCACCCTCAGGAGACAGGAGTGGTTAATTATTAGTATAGTTCAGTGGTCGGCAAACTGCGGCTCACGAGCCACGGGTTGCCACTCTGTTGACTAATGAGTTTGCCGACTACTGACCTAGACTCTCGATTCCAATATTACAGGCTATTGTTGTTCCTTGTGATTAAGCCCCTATCCCAGTGGCCAGCAAACTCAGTCAACAGAGCGGCAAGCCACATGTGGTTCATGAGCCGCAGTTTGCCAACTACTGGTATAGTTAAATGTAATAGTCATGGTTCTCCAGAGAAATAGAACCAATAGGATGTGCATACATAGAAACTGATATTTATTTTAGAGAATTGGTCCACATGATTGTAAATGCTTGGCAAGTCCAAAATCTGATCGAGGAGGCTAATAAGCTGGAGACTCAGGAAAAAGTTGGGGCTCAAGTCCAAAGGCATCCGCTATAGAACCTGGAAGAGCCAGTGATGCCGCTGAAGTCTGAAGGCAGCCTACTGGAGGAGTCCCTTTTGCTCAGCAGGTCGGCCTTTCGTTCTGTTCAGGCCTTCACCTGGTTGGCTGAGGTCCACCCACATTTTGGAGGGCAATCTGCTTTACTCAAAAAGTTCGCTGACTTTGCCGAAACCGGTTTGACTCTGTGGTAGAGCGTTGGTCTGCGGACTGAAAGGTCCCAGGTTCGATTCCGGTCAGGGGCATGTACATTGGTTGCAGGCACATCCCCGGTAGGGGATGTGCAAGAGGCAGCTGGTCGATGTTTCTCTCTCATCAGCGTTTCTAGCTCTCTATCTCTCTCCCTTCCTCTCTGTAAAAAATCAATAAAATATACTTAAAAAAAAAAAAAAAAGTTCGCTGACTTAAATGTAAATCTCATCCAAAAACACCCTCTTAGAAACATCCAGAATGTTTGACCAAATATCTGAGCACCGTGGCCCAGACAAATTGATACACACACACACACACACACACACACACACACACACACGAACACACACACACACGCACGCACATGCATGCACACGCACACGCACATACACACACTGAGTGGCCAGATTATTATGATCTCTGAACACATAATAATCTGGCCACTCTGCGTGTAAATATTAGAGGCCTGGTGCATGAGTTCATGCATGGGTGGGGTCCAGCCAGCCTGACCAGGAGGAAGGGACATGGGCAGTTGGCTGGCTTGCCTGCTGGTCGAACTCCTGGTAGAGGGGACAATTTGCATATTAGCCTTTTATTATATAGGATAGACAATGAGTGGACAGATTATTAGGCATTCAGAGATCATAATAATCTGGCCACTCAGTGTGTGTGTGTGTGTGTGTGTGTGTGTGTGTTTATAACTAATCATCACATTGAGCAGCAGCAGGCTTCAAAAGTTTATGAAAAGTGTAGGGGGGAAATCTTAAAAACATTCTGCCCATCATTTTAATGTTGTCTGTGTGTTGGGAAAAGGTTACCAACATTCTGACAATTAATTGGCCTACAGTATGGATCGTGGGTCTTTGGTGCTCTGTATCTTGTAATATTAGGGTTGGAAAGGACCTCCAGTTTCCTCTAGTTCAGATTCCCTTCCAAGATACTAATGCTGCTTGAGGTATGTCAGAAAGACAACCAGGAATACCTCCAGACACAGGCTGTTTGTCACCATGGAAAGCAGCCACTGCCGCTGTTGGACAACTTGAATTGTGAAGTCTTTTTCCTTTATAATGAACAAAAATATTTGCCGAGAGTACCTACCCTTGTCCTGCAAAGTTCCTCCGAGTCTGTTTTCCTCCTTGCTGTATGAACCCTCTTCAGGTAACTGAAGACGCAGTCCCGATTCCTGGCTGCAGCCTGCTTCTGCCGTCACATAGCTGTGCAGTTGGGTGTGGCCCTCCCTGCGGGCCTCTTCTGACCTGGGGTTTTGTTTCTTTTGTAGAGGAGTCTGTTTTACGTTTCTAGTACTTTAGAGTGAATCAGTAGGTCAGATTTTTGAGAATTCGGGTGAGGCAGGTAACAAGGATCTTGAAGGGGTGAGGGAAGAAAAATATTTACACTGACTGCCTTCTGTGTGTATATATGTGCATATGCATATATATGTTATTGTACATAATACATATAGTATCTATAATTAATCTACTCCTCTCTATAATCCTCTGAGGATTCATATAATCCATACGACCTATATATTATATAATCTATCTCTGAGGTAGATCTCATTAGCACTACTTTGTAGATAACAGATCTGAGACACAGGAGTCTAGTGATTTGATGATGCTGCCCTTAGTGGAGGGACCAGCCTTTTGGTGTGACTTCAGAGCCTATGCTTGTTTTTTATCAGGCTGAGCGTCGGGTGTGGCTGTTGCAAAGTTGACAGATGCAGAAGAGCTTGGTCTATTCTGCATCCTGATTTTATATATGATCAGTCCCCCCACCCTCCCTGTGTATCCGGAATAAAGAAATCACTTGTTTCATTTTACCTCTAACAGTTACTTGCTGGACAGAAGAAAAGCTCCCCTTTCTGGACATTTGAATACTATCAGACATTTTTCGATGTAGACACTTACCAGGTGTGTAAAGCAATTTACCTTTCCTTTTATGTGTAATGGAGACTGGTTTCTTCTATAGTTAAGCAATGAAATATGAACGCTTTTGTATACTGGATAGGATCTTACAAAAGTAAAAGGGTTATTAGTATTTTAAAATACTATTATCATAAAAGGTCTAATGAGGTTCAGTTTTACAGTGGTTGATGTATTAATCTTAAAAAATCTTCTGTAGACTTACTGCTATGTTGTTTTCCAGGTCTTTGACAGAATAAAGGGGTCTCTCTTGCCAATACCAGGAAAAAACTTTGTGAGGTTATATATTCGCAGCAACCCAGATCTCTACGGTATGTGTAGTGCCGTTTTGATTCTTTACCAGGTGCCCGTTGAACTCAGGTAAGTGTGCGGGTTACCTGGAAAGTTGGAGAAGTGCATTGTTGGTGGGGCACGCAGCATTCTGAGCTTCAGTAGCAAACCTTGGAGAGAATTTTGGAAAAAAGGGCAATTATCTGTTACATGAATGCCATGATTATAAGTAATAGTGTGCCCTTCAGATGACATTACAAACTTGAGACAAATTAAGTTACTTTGTCTCAGGGGAGATTGTTGATTTTAATTTTGGAGGAATTGGTTTGGGGTAGCAAAGTACTCCCACATTTTTTTATTGAGTCCCAGCTCTGTCTTCAGACAGAGACTGGCTCCCCTTGGGGCGCAGGCAGCAGCATTGGGGGTCTGTAAGAGGGATGGGCCACGAGATGACTGTCACCCTCCGTGCCCCTGCTATCTGAGAAAGGTCAGAGGTCCATGCAGTACTCTGAGAGAAGGGGCTCCAACAGCAGTGGGTTTCTGCCCTACCTTCCTCTCTGAAATAAAAAAATAAATAAAATAAAATAAAATAAAAAAGTAGAACTATAACCTAGTTCAGTGTTATTTACTTATCTATGAGACTGGAAGTTTTAAGATACAGAACCTTTTCATCAAATGGCACAGGTATCCAATATTTTTTCAAATATGTCTTTATTGATTTTAGGGAGAGAGGAAGGGAGAAGGATAGAGAGATAGAAACATTGATGAGAAATAGTAGCCAGCTGTCTCTTGCTTGCCCCCTACTGGAATCGAGCTTGCAACCCCGGCATGTGCCCTGACTTGGAATTGAACCAGTGACCTCTTGGTTCATAGGTGGACTCTCAGTCACTTAGCCATACATGGGCTGGGCAGACGCCTGATATTTAAAACCAGTAAAAGAGTAACTGCTCTGGAGGTTGAGGAGAGGCCTCCTTCTGGTCAGTTCCCACTCTCTATGATGGAACCAGAAGTTCCATCCAGAGATCCATGGAATTCTAGAGCTCCAGTGAGCATGGTGTGAAAACCATTGCTTTGGCCCATGCCCTTCATCCAATGGTTGTCAAGTGTGGGTTTTTGTTTTTTTTTTTCTCTCTCATTCGTTCTTCTAGCTTGAGAACTTCTTGAGAGGCAGGCTCTGTGCCTGAGTAATCCATGTTATCAGTGCAGAGGGCTTGGCACAGAGTAGGTACTCAATTTGTGAGCACCTTATTTTGTGCTAGAAACTGAGGATTAAAGATAAAGTCTTAGCCTCTACCCCCAAGGGGAAGAAGAGAGAACTAATGTTTGCTGAGCACCCTACAGATGCCAAGCATGGAGCTAAGTCTACTTTATACTGTTTATTTCCCAGTCTTATCAAAAGAGAAAAACTGAGATTTGTTTTATCGTTCTTTGTGTTTTTCTGTATGTTAGGAATATTTCATAATATAAAAGTACATACTACAAACGAAATCAAGGCTCCCTCCCACCCTTAGCCCAAATAAGAGTAGGCTTTTGGAAGGAAGGAGGAAGAGAGAAGGTAGTATGGAGCAGTGTGCAGGCCTGGGGTGAACAAGCGGTATGTCTCTGGAGTCTAAGCTTCCTTGTGTCTGCTGTCCATTGTGTCCCCAGCACTTAGCCCAGGGCCCAGAGGCTGACAGAATGACATTCTCTGCTTTCTACTTATGGGTACTATAATATTGTGTCCACTTGTGGTCATGTGCTTGGATGGTCTCTGCCCATCAATAACACATGGCCAGTTTTGTTCTTTTTTTTTTTTTTTTTACAAAGCTTTTGGGAATTTTGTGTGTGTGTTTTTTTTAATCCTCACATGAGAATTTTTTTCCATTGCTTTTCAGAGAGAGTGGAAGGAAGTGGGGAGGGAGGGAGGAAGAGAGAGAGGAAGAGAGAGAAACATCGATGTTAGAGAGTTACATGACTGTAACTGGTTGCCTCCCACCTGAGCCCCAACTGGGGACGTGGAGCGAACCCACAACACGGGTATGTGCCCTGGACCAGGATCGAACCCATGATCCTTCCTTCAGTGCATGGGCCAATACTCTAAGCACGGAGCAACACCGCCAGGGTGGGAATTTTTTTATTGTTGATTGTAGGGTTTTTCTTTAAAAACCAGTTTTGTTTGTTGCATCTTTAAGGTGGCAGGCGCTCAGAATAATGCTGTGAACAAGGTTTAGTCTTTGGCTGCCGCAGAGACTCTTTGGAGCACCCAGTAGAGTGTTGGCGCTCCCTTCCCCGCCTTCAGGATTCAGGGAGCTTTGAAAAGTGCTAATCCATTTCTTTAGGCATCTCCCCCACACAATAGGTCTCTTAATTTTATGATTTGTCATAGTGCAATTATCTCAAAAGGTATTGCAAAATATTAGTGAAATTGAAATTCATAAAATATATTAAAATCTCTAGTTTAAAATTACATCCTAATAGTACTTTTTCTAAATGGGGAGAAACAAAGATGTTTCATGTGTACATGAATCGAGGAAAATGATGAAAGGAGTCTGCAAAGCATGGTGCACCATCATTCAGTGGAGTGTTTTACAGTCACTGAAAAAGAATAAAACTTATTTTTATGAATAGCTATGACAGAATCACACACACTCACGCACACTTTTGCTTATTGTGTATAGAAATCTCTGGCAGGATTTACCAGAAACTGATCACAATAGTGAGGTCTGGGGGCGGAAATGGATAACTGGAGAACAGAGAGGGGAAAAGTTAGCTTTTCTCTGTATCCCCTTTTGTACCTTTTGAACACTGAATTTTGTGTGTTTATTACTTTTTTCATTAAAAAGAAAGAAAAAATAGCGAAGCCGGTTTGGCTCAGTGGTAGAGCATTGGTCTGCGGACTGAAGGGTCCCAGCTTCGATTCCGGTCAAGGGCATGTACATTGGTTGTGGGCACATCCCCAGTAGGGGGTGTGCAGGAGGCAGCTGGTCAGTGTTTCTCTCTTATCAATGTTTCTAGCTCTCTATCTCTCTCCCTTCCTCTCTGTAAAAAATCAATAAAATATATTTTAAAAAAAAAGAAAGAAAAAATAAAGCCTTAACCACACAAAAATACACCCATAGTGAACGGGTAGATTGCATTAACTCTTCCCTAAAGCATTCTGCTTGCCCTACTTTTCCGTTTAGACTGTAGAAGGACCTGTCTGGTTGAAGTTATTTGTTTTCTGGCACTCACAGTCAGCACTTGCTTCCTCTATCCTGATGGTAAAGATTTAACAGATTTGGTGATCCTCCAATAAAAGAGGCTATAAATAAAACAAATCTGTCTTTATTCACAATTATGGAGGTGTTTGGCTTTTTAAAATATATATATTTTATTAATTTTTTTACAGAGAGTAAGGGAGAGGATACAAAGTTAGAAACATCGATCAGCTGCCTCCTGCTCACCCCCCACTGGGGATGTGCCCACAACAGAGATACATGCCCTTGACTGGAATTGAACCTGGGACCCTTCAGGATGCAGGCAGACGCTCTATCCACTGAGCCAAACCAGTTAGGGTGGTGTTTTTGTTTTGGCTTTTGCATTCCAATCTCCCCTGCCATAAAGGCAGCTAATTATTGAGTTCTGTAGTCGACCTTTTGAAAAAGAAAATCCCCACTAAACACCTATAGTAATGCATCTAAAAAGTCATCATCCCTTGCTTACATGAATAGGGCAAGGGAGATGAGAAAACACTCTTTAAGAATCTAAAAACTGGTGCTTCATTTTCTTGTCTCTGAATTTTGCAGGCCCCTTTTGGATATGCGCCACATTGGTCTTTGCCATAGCAATTAGTGGGAATCTTTCCAACTTCTTAATCCATCTGGGAGAGAAGTCATACCATTATGTACCTGAATTCCGAAAAGGTTGGTGAGTAGTTTGACTCATTTGGAATGCTGTCAGTTTGTGACCCTGAGTGCCTTTACCCACTGAGCTCTTGGGCCCCTGTCTCTCTCTAGGTGCCGCATCCCCTGCTTGCTGTATTTCAGGGCTCAAACATACCCAATGTCTCGGCAATTACCATCCATTTGTATAAATACAAGTAAATTTTTAAATTGTGATAAAATATACTTAACATAAAATTGGCCATATTAATAACTTTCAAGTATACAATTCAGTGTACTATCACAATATTGAAATTTCATATAGTCTTCTGTAAAACTAAGGGGATGACCAATAGCAACTGGAATTTATTTAAAGAAAAATGTACAACATAAGCAAAAAGCAGTGTGCATGAAAGTTTCCATTGTAGCATTATCTGTGTTATCCTCATGTTGGAAACAATAGGGATGTTATTTAAGTCACGATGATGCAACTAGCTAGGTCTGTAGCCACTAATTATGAAGCTCAAGAGGAGGATGGGGAACCTTTTATCTGCCAAAGGCCATTTGGATATTTATAACATTATTTGAGGCCATACAAAATTGTCAACTTAAAAATTAGCCTGCTGTATTTGGTCCAACATTTAATGAACTCATCCTCAATGCCTTGGCTAGGCCAGACCAAATGATTTTGTGGGCCCCTGAGCAAGGTGGAAGACTGATCATTAAAACTTATGCTTGTGCTGTCAGCAACTTCGCTAAAGAGAAGCCTGCAAAGGGTCGGGGCCCAGGAGGGAAAATGCAGAAATGAGTGATGGGCTGTGCATCACATTCCCTTTCTAAACTGCCTTTCTTGTGTAGCCTCGGCTAATTAAAAACAAAAACAAAAAACAACAGGTGAGAGCCACTTCAACTGAGAAAGTTTGGCTTTGTCGAAGACTGACCTCTGCCACATTCTCAGTTTTCTCCTTCTCTGCCTGCCTGCCTGCTCTCCTGATGAGAGGCTGTACATCCTGGATGAAAGCATGGTTTCTGGAACCAAGTCACTGGCTTCAAGTTCCAGCCCCACCACTCATTAACTTCTACCTTGTTGGGAAGGTTATTTCATCTCTGTTGGCCTCAGATTCCTTATCAGTGAAATGGAACTATTAATACCTATATTATAGGGCTAGTTTTTTAATAGAGTTGATATATGTACATATGAAGACATGTATATACACACACACATGTGTATATGTGTATATAGAGGTGTGCATTTACCTATATGTGTGTGCCTCTCTGTAGCCTTCCTTCTTTCTTTCCTTCTACCTTCCATGCCCATTTTCACTTCTTTCCTTCTTCATTGTGGAGTCGGATCTGGATTCAGTCCCAATTCCATTTGTCAAATGAACTTAGTTAGAGATTAACTCAATAAATGTTATCAATGAGCTATAGATCCTGCCTTCAAGTAGCTTCGATGGTTAAGCAAAGAAAGACTGGTAAATGCATATTGCTATAAATCGTATGTGTTAATTTCTGTATCTGAGGTAGGTGTAGGTATATTGACAGAAAAGGAGTGAATCACCCTGCCTGAGGTCTGAAAGCCCAGGAGGGTCTTTATCTGGGCATCCTAGTCTCAGGGAGTCATGGGATGTAAAATAGTCATTGCCTCTATCAATAAACAGTTTTCCATTTTATGTAAAGAGTGTAAGTCACACAACCAAAGTCAGATCCTGCTTCCACCACTTATTATTTGATCTTGACCACTTAGCTTCTCTGATCTTGTTTCCTTGTCTCTAAAATGGAGATATAAAATACATGAAATATTGTGCTTACTTATCGGTTAACAATATAAAATTGTAATTATTGGTTATTTATTTTTTATCAATCAGTGTTCTAAGTATACCTGTTCGTACTCATTTAATTTTATAAGGTAGTCTGCTATTGTTCTTCCCACTTTACAGATGAGAAAACTGAGGCAGGAAGTGGCAGCACTGGGACTTGAACCAGCGTTCCACCTAGGGTTACATAGCTATAATGGCATAATTAGGATTGGAACAAGGGACTCTGCATCCAGAGCCTGTGCCCTTGATTGTTATAGTGTTGCCTCTCAATAAAGCACTCAGTGTAATACCTGACACCCAGTGGCTAGCTGTAGCTATAGTAGTAATTCTTTTCCTCTTCTGTTAGTTATCCAAAAAAAAAAACGCCATCTGTCAGCAAAATTACATTTAGCCTAATCAGGGAGTTTCCGAAGTGAAAAAGCTTCTCCGGTAGCTAGCAGTGTTTTGGACAATCACGAGTCTTAACTAGTCCGACTGTAATTGCTGGAGGTGCCTTTGTTCTTGCCAGGAGCGTTGAGTGAATTGCCTGCTGATTTTTATGTAGAAAGCGCTGGTGCCGCGGGGTTAGCCATGTTTTATGATCCTCCACTCCACAAGGGGGAGAGGAGTCCTCCAGGGCGAGCTGCTGCCAGCGGAGGAGGGAGGCACAGTAATACACTCCACATCGCTGTTCTGAGGAGCTGCTCAATTCCTTTTCCACCGAGACAGAATTATCTAAAAAGGAAGTGAAACTGGAGAATACTAGTATGTCAAGCAATTCATCAATGAGCTAGAATTCCCTGTTAGAGACAGAAGGAACCCTAAATAGTATGCAGAGCAAGTTAATCTGTACCCAGGGCATTTTAATAAATTTGCTAAAGAAATCAATGTCAGCTCTTGTTATACTAGGAAAGAGGATGTGTTCTTCCAAGGGAATAGTTGGCTTTTATCTGAAAGGCTCAGTACATTTAAACCCTTGTAGTGTGGCCTTATTTTAGTTGAAGAATTCAAGTTTTTAATGACTAATTTAATAATATTAGTTGTTAGTTATTAAACACATTTTAAAAAAACATATGAGAGACTACTGATCATCATCACGATGACAATTGCTAAAGTTTGATCAATTCTGCCCGGCCGGCATGGCTCAGTGGTTCGGTGACCTATGAACCAGTAGGTCATGGTTCAGTTCCCAGACAGGGCACATGCTGGGTTGCAAGCTCGATCCCTCAGTAGGGGGCTTTGCGGGAGGCAGCCAATCAGTGATTCTCTCTCATCATTGATGTTTCTATTTCTCTCTCCCTCTCTCTTTGAAATCAATAAAAACATGTTTTTTTAAAAGATTGATCGATTCAGCACATTTATAGAGCGATTATTATGTCTCCGTTGCTGGGCCAGGCTCAGTGTCTGTGGTGATCCCATGGCCCAGTGAAATAGATTCAGATGTTGGGAAGTAGGTTCAGTACGGCACTGGAAGTGCTCTGGTTGTGCACTGAAGGCTTTTGTCCTGTTATCCTCAGTGTCCATAGCAGCCACAGTCATCTATGCCTACGCCTGGCTGGTTCCCTTCGCACTCTGGGGTTTCCTTCTGTGGAGAAACAGCAAAGTGATGAACATCGTTTCCTATTCGTTTTTGGAGATTGTGTGCGTCTATGGATATTCACTCTTCATTTATATCCCCACAGCAGTAAGTGCCACACTTGTTCTGAGTGATGTCCTATTCTTGGTTGAAAATTCAACTGGCTTCATTATTCCCAGCCTAACACCGATATGCCTGGGAATTGCATGGAACAGAATGACAGATCTCAGAGGGAAGGGGGGTAGAGAAGGGGTAGAAAGAGATTAAGCAAAGAACTTAAATGCATAACACATGGAAACAAATAATAGTGTAGTATGGGTCTGGAGTGGGGCATGGAAGATGGGGACATCTGTGGTACTGTCAACAATAAAAAATTTAAAAAACACACATCACAAATTAACCCTGTGAATTTAGAAGTTCACCATGCATGGGCACTGGGGAGAAAAGTGCCTTCACAGACCTAAAGTCCTTCTGTGAAAGCTTTCCCTCAGTCTGCATGCTGGTGGTGTTTCTCTCGGCTGTGCTGAGAAACCAGAAAGGCAGTGGGGGCCAGTGCTGATTGGCTCACGGGCCTTTATAAACATACTAGAGGCCCAGTGCATGAAATTCGTGCACTGGTAGGGTTCCTAGCCCTGGCCAGTGATCAGGTTCCCTGTCTCCCTACCTCCTCCTTCCCTTGCTCCCTCAACACCCTGCCACCACCACTGGTTACCCACCATGTTCTGCGCTGCCTCCTGGTGGTCAGCACACATCATAGTGAGTGATTAAACTCCCGGTCGGTCTCCCATTCAAACTCCTGAGGGGACAGCTTGCATACTGGGTTTTTATATATATAGATGTGCCTCTCTGAAGTGTCTCTCTTCCCCTTCCCTCCCCACCTCTTCTTTCAGGTACTGTGGATTATCCCCCAGAAAGCTGTTCGTTGGATTCTAGTCATGATGGCACTGGGCATCTCGGGCTCTGTCTTGGCAATGACCTTTTGGCCAGCCGTTCGTGAGGATAATCGGCGAGTCGCATTGGCCACAATTGTGACGATTGTGTTGCTTCACACGCTGCTTTCTGTGGGCTGCTTGGTATGGTCTCATTCCTGTGTTTTTATAGTGTTTTATTTATTTATTTATTTATTTAATAGAGATTCTTAGTATTACATATATTTACCTTTATATTTTTGTTAATCCGAGGATATTTTTCCGTGGATTTTTAGGGAGAGTGGAAGAGAGAGGGAAAAACAGAAAGAAACATTGATGTGAGAGAAACACATTGATTGGTTGCCTCTTGCACAAGCCCTGACCAAGGTCTGGGCTGGGGAGGAGCCTGCAACCAAGGTATGTGCCCCTGATCCGAATCGAACCCGGAACCCTTTGGTCCACAGGCCGATGCTATATCCACTGAGCCAACCGGCTAGAGCTATGGAGTGCTTTAAATGCAAATACTTAAAAGGCCTCAAATATGTACACAGATAATAATTTAATAAAAAAATTAAATTAAAAAAAACAACAACCTAAAAATCAATCAATCAATCAATCAATAAAAGGCCTCAAACTGCCAAAACCGGTTTGGCTCAGTGGTAGAGCGTCGGCCTGCGGACTGAAAGGTCCCAGGTTCGATTCCGGTCAAGGGCGTGTACCTTGGTTGCGGGCACATCCCCAGTAGGGGGTGTGTAAGAGGCAGCTGATCGATGTTCCTCTCTCATCGATGTTTCTAACTCTCTATCTCTCTCCCCTCCTATCTGTGAAAAACCAATAAAATATATTTTTTTTTAAAAAAAAAAAAAAAAAAAAAAAAGGCCTCAAACTGTTTGACATGGTGGTTCTTTAGAACTGGCTCCATGAAATAAACATTGTGTTAGATAGACTCTCCTGGATGAGAAGAGTAAAGTCATGAGGATTTTTTTATCCTCACCCAAGAATATGTCTTCTTGATTTGAGAGAGAGAGGAGTGGGGGGAGATAGAGGCACGACAGCAATATGAGAGAAACATCAACAGTTGCCTCCCTTACATGGTGATCAACACACAACCTAAGTATGTGCCCTGACTGGGAATCAAACCCACAACCTTTTGGTGCATGGGACGATGCTCCAATCAATTGAGCCACTCGGCCAGGGCAAAGTCATGAGGATTTGATTGTAACCTCCAGCTTTACCTGATTTCTGAGGTTTAGTCAAGACTTGGTGTCTGACCTGAGGACGTAGGGGTGGGTGAGTGTCTATAAATAAGACTGGGAGTTCTGCTTTGGATGCCTTTGCTAGTGTCTGCACATAACTAGGAAGAGTTTTGAAATTTAAAGCTTCATAGGTGGAAGCTTAAGAATGAAGTCCAGTACAGGAAAGGAGAAAATTATTTTAAAGAAAAAACACTTCAAACCGTTTTTGAGTTCACATGGTTAAGTGTCTTCTTAGGGAGAGTGTGTGCTCTTTGAATCAGACAGGCCCGGATTGAAGGCCAGCTCTGTCACTCACTGGCTCTGTGAACTTTGAATCGTAATGTGGGTGTAATAGGTCCTGCCTCGGAGGGATGTGCTGAGCACAAAATAAAATAATATATACAAAGCACAGGACATAGAACTTACCCATAAATGCCCATAAGTTAGATCCCTTTCCTTTGATCCTAAGGAGACGTGGCTTTGCATCTTTTGTAGACATGGTGCTCAAAAATTGCTGTCCGTAGCCTTAACGAGGCCTGGCGCAGGGTTTGAAAAACCTCCAAGTCCAAGAATGTTAACAAGGTCACTGATGGAGGAAAGCACATGCCCGCGGGGAGTCGGCCACAGAGCCCGCGTCCAGACCCTCGGTCAGGTTTTGCCGTTGTGGGAGGAAATATTTCTTTGGTGCCGTTTGATCTTTAATATTTTTGTGTAGACGACCATGGCCTCATTAAGTGTTTAATAAGATCCCAAAACTCTGTCATTGAACAAGTCTCATAAAAAGTGTCAGGTTCTGGAACACAGACCTGGTTTACACGTACTCTCCATGTGCCTAAGCTTTAAGCCCTGAGGCAGAGGCTGTGGGCTTGGCTCATGGCAGAGCCTCACTGGACTCCGCTGACCCCCTGAAATGCTGCCGTGACCCTCTGTCTGCTGAGGAAGATGCTCTCTGCATGGTGACGGCCTCTCCCTGTAACGCCTCTCCCTGGCACGCCTCTCCCTGGCACCTTCTGTCTCCGGAATCTTTCCCCCTGCGGAGCACTTGTTGAAGAGAAAAGGCATTATTGCCTTGTTTGGTTCTGTAAAGAACAGAGAGGAGTTGCCCTAACCAGTTTGGCTCAGTGGATAGAACTTCTGCCTGAGGACTCAAGGGTCCCAGGTTCGATTCCCATCCAGGGCATGCACCTTGGTTGCGGGCACATTCCCAGTGCGGGGTGTGCAGGGGACAGCTGATCGATGTTTCTCTCTCATTGATGTTTCTAACTCTCTATCCCTCTCCCTTCCTCTCTGTAAAAAATCAGTAAAGTATATATTTAAAAAAAAAAAAAAAAAGAATAGAGAGGAGCAAGACAGACTGGATAATAGAGCAGGGAGGTGTGGTTGTGGTTGTTATTATTACTATTACTGTTAACCCATTTCATTTGGTACCTGTGGCCAGAATCTTTTACCTCCTATGCCTTTTACTCCCCTTTGGGGTGAATAACAATGAAGTCAGGAATTTTTTTAAAAAAAATATATTTTATTGATTTTTCACAGAGAGGAAGGGAGAGAGATAGAGAGCTAGAAACGTCGATGAGAGAGAAACATCGACCAGCTGCCTCTTGCACACCCCCTACCGGGGATGTGCCCGCAACCAATGTACATGTCCTTGACCGGAATCGAACCCGGGACCCTTCAGTCCGCAGACCGACGCTCTACCCACTGAGCAAAACCGGTTTCGGCAAGTTAGGAATGTTTAAAAGAGAGCACTATAATGAGGTGGAGAGAGCACTGCACTGGGAGTTGCTTAGCACACTGAATCCCGGCAAGTGACTTAACTCTTAAAACCTTGTTTCCTCATTGGTTAGGGAGGTTCGTATTTCCATCGGCTTTTGTGAGACTCAGAGCAATGGATGTGATCGGCTCAGACTCTGTGACAGTTTCTTCAGATGTAAAGCAGCTATTAAAAAAGCCCCGTGTCATCAGAAACCGCCAGGTTCCACTCTGCTGCTTATCCTGAGTGCCCCAGTAAGAGCCGTCCAAGGTCACACAGCTCTAAAGACTGCCTTTCACCAGTGCCTCTCACTGACTTCCTGTTTCTCTCCTGAACTTCTCACCATTGTATTCCTGGTTGAGAAGTTGGAGGGAAGAGGCAGGAGAAAAGGCGTTGCTCTGCCGAGTTCTAAGGGACTTGGAGGAGCAGGGTGAAGGATCCCTTGTTGGAGGGGAGCCCAGTCTTCTCCTTAGGGAAGGGAGCCATCCATGATCAGGTGTGTAGCCAGAGCGCCTGGGTTTGGGTCTCCAAACTGGAGCTTGCTGCCTCCTTTCTCTTCTGGAGGACATGTGCAGTGCAAGAGGGCTGAAGCAGAAGTGAGGAGATGGGTTCTCGTCCTGTCCATCACTCCCTGCTCTGGTTATCTCCCCCCTCTGCACCCCGTCCTCCTCACTTAGGAAAAGGAGCTGTAGTAAGGATTGAATGATACGTGCAACAGGAAAAACAGGACAGGCTGTACAAACAGAGACATTATGGGAAAGGCAGGGAGAGGAATTGTCAGAGGAACTAGTTGAGCCAAGGGCACTGGCTGAGTCAGGCAGCTTGGCCTTCTCACTCCCCTGGGGAGCACAGGGGGCGCTGTTGCCTTAGTGCAGTGAAGCATGTGACAGCCCCATACCTGCCGAGGTCCCCTCGGTGCTGCACCTGTCCACCACGTCTAAGTTGGTGCTGGCACACACCCGGCAGGGACACCTAAGGAAGCAGCAGAGGGTGAGTCCTTGGCTGGAATGACTGTAGACGTAGGAGCCTGTGTTTGAGGTGGTTACTGCCAATAGCAGCGGGCCTGCGCACCAGTGTTTGTGGAACTAATGAATCATAGAATTATAACTTGCCCTTAGAGATCATTTTTCCAATCCTTTTGTTTTACAGATAGGAAATTGAGGCCTATATGCCACATATATTTTTAGACAAAAAAATAAAAAAGACAAAGGGCTAAGAAGGTGTTTTTATAACCGGGTACTTTCATACTTTAGCATTATTTGAATTTGTTATAATATGTATTACTTTTAAAATGAGAGGGGAAAATATAATCCTTTTTTTCTTTTGAGAATTTCTCAGCTTAGTCTGTAAAGTTAAATCAAATTATTAAATTTAAAAGTTCCCAAGATAAATATCTCCAGTTTTTTGTTTGTTTTGTTTTTGTAATTCTCACCCGAGGATATTTTTCCATTGATTTTTAGAGAGTGTGGAAGGGAGCGGAGAGACAAAGAGGGAAACACATCTATTGCTTGCCTCCCTCACGTGCCCTTGACCAGAATCAAACCCAGGACCCTTCAGGCCACAGAGCCAAACCAGCTTGGGCTATCTCCAGCTTTTAAAACAAAACAAAACAAAACAGGCCAGGGGGGTGGAGTGACTTGTCCAAGTCACAGTGCAAGTTACTAGCAGAGTCCCATTTAGCACCTGGATGTCCTGTCATTCCATCTGAGAGGCTCCTCCAGGGGTTGGAGGAAAAGCATTGCTCCTGCATCTTGGGCGCTGCTGGCCCAGCGCTCCTGCCAGGGACCTGCAGGGCCCCACCCTAGCCGCGTGGCCCCTGGCTCCCCCTTAAGTTAGGAACTGTCTTCTCTGCCTCAGAAAGCAGTTGCTGGAAGGGGTCCTGGGAGGAAGACTTTAAAGCTAATAGAATTACCCTGAGAATGTGGTAAACTAGAGGGAGTCTGCAGCTAGAAACTTTTTGAAATGGACTATTGTAGAGTTAACTGGGAATCTGTTTGGGAAAGCTCCAGCGTGTCATATTGGTGCCCCCTTCTGGCCAAGAGGGCAGAGCAGGGGAAATGGTTCTTAACTTGGTGCCTTTTTTATCTTTTTACCTTCCTAACGCCCTAACTCCTTGGTTTATTACCGATTCACCTTCCTTTTGAATATCCAGTGTTCAAGGCTAGTGAGACTGGTATTTTCCTGGGCTAAAGTTAGGATTCTGAGACCTTGACACAGGTGAGATGATCCTCCTTAAAGTTTTCCCTCTTCCACTTCCTTCTGATCTTTGACAGATAAATTATAGGTGGTGAGTGGAAGCACTTACCAATCCTTTCATTCCTAGCTGAAGAATGATGAGGTATGGCCTGCCTAGCATTTTCTTTTGAAGGTCTTTACAGAGAGCCCCCTGGTTTAGCAGCAATCTACCGTAGTTTAGTTCACTGAGTAGTAGTTGTTGACATGGTGCGTCAGCCCTTTGTGAGGTGCTGATGACACAGAGACAAGAGGGATGCAGTCTTTGGAGGAGAGACTGGAGCTTTGGAGTTCGAAAGAGCCTCCTTTGAGTCCTGGCTTCCCATATGCACCCCTCCGAACCTCAGCTTCTTCTTCCGTTAAATGAGGACAATATCCTCACAGGGCTGTTGTGAAGATTAAGTTTTATGTAGTAAATGCTCAATAAATGGTAACAGAATTTTAAAAAGGCACTCATAGTCAAATAAGTGAGAAGAAAGAAGCAGAGATGTTGTAGTTCAGTGTGATGAACAATATGTTACAGGGACCCAGGGGCCATGAGAACCCAGCAGTACTGTTCGCCTGGAGTCTTTACTGCTCTGTTTTGTAACTCCCCTATGGGTCTTCTTTTCCTGCAGGCATACTTTTTTGATTCACCAGAGGTGGACCATCTTCTAACAACTGCAGTTGTTCCAAACCAAACAGTTATAGCAGCCAAGTCCAGCTGAAGAGGAAGTAAGAGGTTATATTTTTTGTCTTCTTGCTGTGTGATACAGTAAAAAATGGGCAGGTGCATCAGTTCTGTTAGCATAAAACAGAGAGGGTCAGGCCTGTTTCTCTTCTTGCAGTTTAATGTGGCGTGTGTGTACGTGCATGTCTCTCTTGCTGAAGTCTCCATTTGTGAAATCCATGTGATTTGGGAAACACAAGATCTTAGATTTTTCTAGAAGAGCTCTTGCCTTTTGGTCCCAGCGTCCCCTCTATTCTCTACTGCCTTCCCAGCAGCACAGTACAGGTTTGTTCCATTTGGTTACAGTCCTGGGTGGCTTTTTCCTAGTTTCCCTGTGATTTCTCAACATGGGCTCAGACTCTGAGTGTGACATTTTTAAATTACTCTCTAGAGGCCCGGTGCACAAAATCTGTGTACTGGTAGGGTCCCTAGGCCTGGCCGGCAATCAGGGCCAGTGGGTTCTTTCTTCCCCAGCTGCCAGCCACCGGCCACCAGTGAAGGCCTTCCTTTGCTGGCTACCAGCTGGGGCCTTCCTTTGTTCTTTCTACTTTCAATGGTTGTCAACTCTTGGCCAATCTCTTAAAATCCATACACCCACCTCTTTCTGCCCATATTATTTTGAAGCAAATGTAAGACATCCTATTAGTTTATCCATAATATTTAAATTCTGTGTCTATAAAAGATCCTCTTTAAAACATTATCGTAATAGTATGGTCACATTTTTAAAAATTATAATGCCTTAATATCAAATATATTCAGTGTTTGAATTTCATGAAGTTGTTTGATATATTTCTTAAATGTCTTTAAATTATAGAATCCTACTCCATCTTCCTTTTTCACTTTGCCATTTATTTGTTGAAGAATTGTTTATTCGATAGTTTCTCACTATCTGGATTTTGCTGATTATACTATTTAGTGATATCTATTGTGTTGCCCTATCCTTTTTTTTGTTTGTTTGTTTTTTATTTATTTTATTTATTTATTTATTTTTTTACAGAGAGTAAGGTAGAGGGATAGAGAGTTAGAAACATCGATGAGAGAGAGAGACATTGATCAGCTGCCTCCTGCACACCCCCACTGGGGATGTGCCCACAACCAAGGAAAATGCCCTTGACCGGCATCGAACCTGGGACCTTTCAGTCCGCAGGCCGACACTCTATCCACTGAGCCAAACCAGTCTCGGCTGCCCTATCTTTTTTTCTGCAGATTGGTGGTTGTATCTAAAGATTTGATCAAATTCAGGGTTTTTGTGTTTTTTTTTTTATTTTGGGGGGGAAGAAGGGGGAAGGCAAGACTACTTGACAAGTGAAGTTAAATTTTTCTATCCATAAACTCAAAATGCCTAATTATCTTTTTCTTTTTTGTATGAGTGGCTATTATTAAGCAATGCCTAGATCCATTAATTTATTAGGGGCTTCAAAATGGTGATATTTCAGTTCTATCTTTCCTTCCTTGTTTATTAACTGGAATACTTCATTTATAACACTTCCCTTTATCTACCATTTGGTTTTCCTGCGATATAGTTTGTATAAGAAAAGCGGCCTGGTGGTGGCAGATGTCTTTGGTGTTGAAATTATATCTTTAAAAATAAGTAGATGCTTTTCTGTAGTTTAGCTCCTTTTTGTATGAGGGAGTCTTTATCTTGAAAGTTACGTGTTTGTTTTGTTGTTTGTTTGTTTTTCAGTTCTCTTTTAACTTTTTTGGAATGTGGTCTCCTGGACACCAAAGCCAGCAGGAAAACTGACGGAATGGCACCAACCCCTAACATCTGAAGCCTCATTACCTATTTAACAAACAAAATTAAATGTTGTTCAGCACATGTGTCTTTCAGCTCTTCTTTTCCCTTGCCTGTGATCATTGTGACTATGCGCTGGTTTGGAATGAAGCACAAGGGATGGGTTAGGCATGCTCAGGTGCCTGCCTTTTGCTTCTCACGGTCAAGTGATGTGCCTCCCAGGAGCTATGCCCTTAATTCCTGGCACGGATCCATCCTAACTTCTGAGGTCTTTTCCCTGAATTATGCACAGATTTCCTCAGTGATCCTCTTCTCTCCAAATGCTTGCCATCCTAAAGTGGCCAAACAGTGTGAACTTTGGTTGGGATTCATTGGGCGCCTGGAAATTTGTCTTTGGTGACCTGATCCTGGGCAACTGAACCTAATGGTTGCAAAATAAATACCTCACGTGACATCTGTGTCTTCACTTGACTTTGACCTCAAGTTCTTCCTTGATATTTTGTCTTTAGCATGTTGGAGGCTGTCGAGAATTTGACTTAATGTGCTAGCTGCTGAAGTATGGGGGTTAAGTTGAACATCTGAATTTTCCTCCTGTAAGTATGGAATAGTGGGCTTAAGGAACTTGATCACTTACAGCATATTTTAGACATTTCTTTAAGGGCACTTTGAGTGTCCCTTCAAGGTGGCATGACTTCCTGGCTAGAGTGCATTCAAGGGCAACACCAGTGACACCTCAGAGATATTTTTTAATACTTTATGTTCAAAGGCACACCATTCAGGAGGCTGAGCTTCTGCCCGGTCAGGATTGCCAATTCCCTCCTGCTTTTGTTGTTCTCTTCAGGACAGGAGTTCCCTACATTTTTGTGAGTAGGGTACAAAGACACATTGGACTTAAAGTCTGACCAGCAGATAAAGGAAGATGTACACAAATTGAGGCAATGGAGAGCTTAAGATCACCTTGGCAAACCTACGGACAACATCTACAATCAAACCAATAACACGGTATCTCCACAACCCCAGAACTCAAGTAGGTGGAGACCACTGTCAGTCTGAAGACTTATGTGGAGTCAACGTTTCTGTGCAAAGAAGCAGAGGGAAGCAACAGGGTGTCTGAGAAATTTAAAAATAAGAGAATCTCAAAATAGCCAGAAAGTACTCTTTGAAAAGTACAGAGGACCAATAGAACAGCAGCTGGTTACTGGGGTGGGGTGGGGGAAGCTTTAAACAATCCAGTTGGCAGCTGATGAGTGCAAGGGGTCCAAAGTAAGGTCTAAAGAAGCTGGAGCAGCCCAGGTCCTGTGACCTCTCAAAACCAGACAAATAATCTTTCCAGGACACCAGAGTCAAAAATGCAGGGAATAGAATACAAGCAGTGTAGGCCATGGATATCTGTGGGATCCCTTAACACGACCCGCGTGGTTCAGGGCCCACTCAGGGTCCGGTTTCTGGAGAAGGCCACACACTAAAATGAAGAGAGAGACTGGAAAAGAGTTAATTTGGGAAAATAGGGGCCAGGCGGGAAGTCTACCTCTAGTGTAGGGGTGTCGAACTCAATCAGAGAAGGGGCCAAAATCTAAAATCCAGCCTAAATCACGGGCCGAATGGTTTACTGAACAGTCATAAACTGACAATGTCATAAACTGACAGTGGAGTGCAGTGATGACAGCGCAGTGCGGGCCACATTGCAAGGCCTGGCGGGCTGGATTTGGCCCGCGGGCCTTGTGTTTGACACATGTGCTCTAGTGGGCAGACTAACCGCTCTCTGGCCTTTTACCATTCCTTTTATTGAGATTCTGAAACAAAGACATCTCTTAAGGGGGAAGTTCCAACAACAGAAAATCAACTTATATTTACATATGATTAACAAATTAAAGTTGCCTCAAGCACCACTATCTCAACTAGACAATGAGTTAATAGCTCTGACCATTCAGAGCCATCAAGGTCGGCTAGCTCTTTTTACATTTTATCTCCAGTGACAATGTTAGGTTTCACAGATATCTATGCAAAGTAAAGGGAAGTCCAGATGAGAGTGGGGGTGGGGAACAGAGCCAGGATATTTCAGAATATCTGAAGCCATATTTTTGAACATTTCATATAACAACAGGAAGAGCTTTGAATTTAGCATAGCTATCCTGATTCACACCCCCCCCCCCCCCAAATGTGCTTGAAAATTAATTTCATGTAAAAATGAGCAACCGAAAGGATTGAAGCCAAACCTCATAATGAAGTTATAAAAAACTGAGAGCCCAGCTGGTGGCTCAGTGGTTGAGCATCAACCTATGAATCAAAACATCATGGTTCATTTCCTGGTCAGGGCACATGCCCGGGTTTCAGACTCAATCCCCAGTAGGAGGTGTGCAAGAGGCAGCTGAGCCATGATGTTTCTATTTATATCCCTCTTCCCTCCTCTCTAAAAACCAATAAAAACTTTTTAAACAAAATAGAATAAGGAGCAGATTAACATTCCTAATTAATGAAAGCATTCCAGACAGACATGTACACAAAACCAGATAAAAACAACAATATATCAAAATGAGCTAAAGTAAATTAAGGAAATATTATAAGATGTGAAAGAAAAGCACAAATCAGAATTAACAGAAATTAGGTAGTAAAACTCAGAAAGATTTGTAAAGAAAAGAAAACATTTCACAAATGAAGACTGATCCAGAAGGAATATCATAGTAATAAGGTTTTTCACAACATAAGGGAATAAATGAAAAGAAGGAAAAAATTTAATTCCAGAATGAATAAAGAGAAATCAGAGAGAAAATGACAAATATAGATGATAGGCCAAAAAGTTCTAAAGGTATATTGTACATGTCCTTCAAGATAAAAAAGAATAAATTAAAAAAATACTATAATAATAAATATTTATTGAAAAAAATTAATAAGATTTGTAACTTCTTATAGCAAGAATATACCCCATACCTGGGAACTCAATCCAGAAGATCAACATTGTGACATCCTATATAATAAAAGGCTAATATTGCAAATTGACCAAGTGGTTGCTATGATACGCACTGACCACCAGGGGGCAGATGCTCAATGCAGGAGCTGCCCAGGTGGTCAGTGCACTCCCATAGTGGGAGTGCTGCTCAGCCAGAAGCCAGGCTCCCTAGCAGTGGTGGCAGGAGCCTCTCCTGCCTCTGTGGCAGTCAGACATCCTCTTCCCCCTCGCCCCCCCCCCCCCCCCCAGGGCTCCTTGACTGCAAGAGGGCACAGGCCAGGCTGAGGCACCCCCAGAGTGAATGGATTTTGTGCACCAGGCCTCTCGTAATATAATAAAATTATGAAATGGATTTTGAAGAAAAATATTGGGGGCATCCAGACTAAAAGACAAATTCACTTATAAAGGAAAGAATGTCAGATTGGCCCTAACGGGTTTGGCTCAGTGGATAGCGCGTCAGCCTGCGGACTGAAGGGCCCAGGTTCTATTCCAGTCAAGGACATGTAGCTTATCCAAATTACATTTGCCCTTTAAGGGCTTATATTTGATTCAGTTTCTAGTTGGCTCCCTGCTTTTTTTTTTTTTTTTTCAATAATTAAAAAATATATATATTTTATTGATTTTCTACAGAGAGGAAGGGAGAGGGATAGAGAGCCAGAAATATGCCAGTAACCAAGGCACATGCTCCCCACTGGAATCGAACCTGGGACCCTTCGGTCCGCAGGCCAATGCTCTATCCACTGAGCAAAACCTGTTTCAGCCCTGCTTTTTTTTTTTTTAACTAATAAATTTGGATTGTGATAGTAAACTTCACTTGTAATCAAACCCTATCTGAGTATTTCTATAATACCTTTCACTTTAACATACCAGAGATTGTGTTTATTTATAGAAAATAACAATAAATGTTACCTGATCATTTGATCTCCTAGTAATATTTTATAGCAAGATGTATTATTTTAGTAACTCAACTATTACAAAACAGGCACAAATGTCTGCAACGGGCCTCTAGTATGTCTTATAACAGACTGATTCCCAGCATGCCACGAGATACCTTCAGGAAGACTTCGTCTCCCAGCATGCTGTACTTTGGAACTCCGAGTCCCAGAATGCAACGCTCGCCTTGCTTCCAGAGGCGGTGGAGCCTACAGTTCCCAGCATGCAGCAGCACCGCCCCCAATTTTTGGTGCCTCGCCGGACTTTGCTTCGGAGAGACCTTTTTGATTCCCGAGGGCGACTTTTGGTGTCCCGGGCCCCCTTGGGACGCTTATCTGCGGGGGAATTCTGGCTTCCTAGGCGTGTCCAGACGAAATCTCGGAGAAACCGGTTGGGTCCTGGGCCGGGCTTTGCTCAGGCACCGTTTGGGGCAGCCCCGACGGGGTCCTCCTGGGGCCTTCCTCCCTTTGAACCGGGGAGGCGGGCGGGCTGGCCGTATCCCGCTCCCCTCAGACCGGGGGCCACCATGGCCACGGTTGCGAGTTGGCCCTGCGCCGGCGGGTCGCGGGACATCTTGTGGCGCGTGAGTGCTGCGTTCGCGGTGGTGTGCGCCGGGCCGCTGCGGGGCTGCGGGGCATCGGCGCGGCCGCGCGCGAGTTGGGCGGGGGAGGGACCGGCCCGGGGGCAGCGTGGGGAGCGCGTGGGGAACGGACCCCCTCCAGGGGAGCTTCTTACAGGGCTGTCGGGGCGTCCTGAGTGGAAGCTGGTGGCCGGGAGGAGTGAGCTAGGGAAAGCTGGGTGCAGGGTGTGTGCGTGCGGGATGTCCCGAGTGCCAACTTGTTAGGGGGTGAAAGGGGAGTCCAGAGTGGAAGCTGGTCAGAGTGGGAGGGCCGACCTGCGTGGGGATTGGGGCAGGGAACGGGGGAAGAGTGTATGCAGGGGTGGTGTGCCTGGTAGGTGCAACATAAATAACTTGTTGGTCACTTGGGATTGGAAGAACGAAGAGTTGGAAAGAATGTGAATGCGAATGCGTGCACTTGGCAGAGGCTGGGGTGGGACTAGGTCAGTGTCGGCGGTGACTAATAAGTTTGCCGATCACTGACCTAGACACTCGATTCCAATAATTACAGGCTGTTGTTGTTCCTGGCCGGCAAACTCATTAGTCAACAGAGCCGCAGTTTGCCGACCACTGGAAACAGGCTAGGTGTCCCAGGTGTTCCTTGTTAGAGGAATGTGTGCGCTGTGGGACTGAGATGAGCTGATACTTCTAGCTGAAGTTGAATCAACTATTCTACATCCATTCTGTGCAGGACAAAGAGATACAGGAATAATATCTCTTTTAGGCCACCCCAACGTACCAGCCATCTACCCTGTATCCCAAGCTAAAAACTTTTTTTTCCTTTTTATTTATTTTTTTATTAAGGTATTATATGTGTACTTATCTTACCATCTCTCCCCCCCCCCCCCCATTCCCATACATGCCCTCCCTCCCCAGAGTTTTTCGTCCATTGGTTTTGCTTATATGCATGCATACAAGTCCTTCGGTTGATCACTCTAAGCTAAAAACTTCTGAGTTTTGAAGTCTTAGCTGTTCTTTACCACCCCTGGTATCAGTCACCGATGTCCTGTATAGTGTGTTTCACCAATGTGGATACATTTCCCCTTTATGGCTCCTTTCCCACTGCTGCTGCCTTCCTTCTGACACTGACTATAACCCTTGGTTTGGGCAGTTGCTGGACTGCTTCCTGCTTTGGCTTTGTCCCATCATCACAGCCAGGTTACAAACCCAGGGTGTTTTATCGCCCAAAATATAAGTCCAATTGTCATGCTTAAAACTGCGGTGGGCATTTTCTCCGTTTTCTGTGTCCCAGACGGAAAACGACAGGTTCCTGAGTGGAGGAGCTGGGGATTAAATTAGGGAAAGAGACAAGAGGCAGAAATAGATTCATCAAGCTGGGCGCTAGGTGGGCTCCACCTCTCTGATGGAGATGCAGTCACAGACAACACTGCACATTTATTGATTTCCAATGGGGAAGTTTAAGGTCGAAAGGAGTTTTGGGTGTGCCCAGGTCCTATTTATCAAGACCTGGGTAAGTTCCTCATTTTTTTGATACCAGGATGAGATTTATCATATCCAGACCTGGGTAAGTCAAGGCCCTATTTGTTCCTCATTCCAAGCACTTGGATAAAGATAAGAAATCGGTACTGATGACCGGACTCTGCCAGTGCCCTCGGGCTCAGCTGATAAGAATTAAAGAATGTCCATGTGCCTTTGGCGGCTCGTAAATACTTAAAATCCTTCAGTATTCATTTTGCTTTTCTATCAATAGTAAATCTTGTGCCTCTTACTTGGTAGGCACTGGTGATTCAGGCTGAATATCATTTGTCAGTTGGAGTGCATATCAAATAATTATAAAACACCATTACAGTATACATGATGGTTCCCATAAAATATATAGCTTTTAGATGTTGATATATCTACCAATTAAACCGAGAGAGACAAGTATTAATTGCTGTAAAATGCAGTTTTAAATCTGCCCCTTCCCCTGCACCTGATTCTGGACTCACATAACCACAGTTCACTGATAATACAAAATTCTATAGTGGTATGTAAATTAAAGTTATTAATAGTCATAACCATTGATGTTTATATATACCTTAATGGACTATGATCTGGGTATAAACATTAGTGATTAGCATCCTGATAGGATTTGCATAACAAATAGTTTAACTGACTTCATGATTGAGTGATTTTGTTGATTTTGTTACAGGTTTTGGGATGGAGGATAGTTACAAGTATTGTGTGGTCAGTGCTGCTTCTACCCATCTGTACCACAGTATTTATAATCTTCAACAGCATTGATTTATTGCATCCTATACAGTGGCTGTCTGGTAAGTGATACTCAATTTGGCCTAAACAAATGTACAGGACCTACTTTTCAACATAAAAATTGCATTATGTTTCAAAATTTTTTTTATTTTTTTATTTTTATTTTTTTATATATTTTATTGATTTTATACAGAGCGAAAGGGAGGGAGATAGAGAGTTAGAAACATTGATGAGAGAAAGTCATCAATCAGCTGCCTCTTGCACACCCCCTACTGGGGATATGCCCGCAACCAAGGTACATGCCCTTGACCGGAATCGAACCCGGGACCCTTCAGTCCCCAAGCTGACGCTCTATCCATTGAGCCAAACCGGTCCCGGCTCAAAAATTTTTTTAAGCCGAAACCGGTTTGGCTCAGTGGATAGAGCGTCGGTCTGCGGACTGAAGGGTCCCGGCTTCGATTCCGGTCAAGGGCATGTACCTTGGTTGCGGGCACATCCTCAGTAGGGGGTGTGCAGGAGGCTGCTGATCGATGATTCTCTCTCATCGATGTTTCTGACTCTATCCCTCTCTCTTTCTCTCTGTAAAAAAATCAATAAAATATATATTTTAAAAAAGGTCATGTTAATTTTTTTTGTTGTTGAGACATATCAATCACTTGTTTGGATCCCATAGGTCAGATGAAATTAAGCCATAAACCATTGCAGGGATGGCAAGTACTTCTCTCTCCACTTTGCTGGAATCTGTATTATTCATTGATCCTTTGATCTTGGCTGTTTAGTCACAATCTTAGAATATTCAGTCTTGCAATCTAGAGCCATTATCAGTTCAGAATTGGAACTTAGGATAAAAACTTTTTTTCCATTTCTTGGCCAAGTATTCTTTAATCCTAATAGCACTTTCTCCAATCTCATAAATTGGATTTGATTTATGCTGTTTTCCCCCATCAATTGTTACTTGTTCTGCTCAACTTTTGCTTTACAAAGTCTTTCAAGAAAAGTTGTACTCTTTCCTTATTTCCAATAACATGCATCAATTCTTTCTTTTAGCAGTACAATGTTTGTGTTTAATTGTGGATGCTTAATACATATTTTTTATTAATTTTAGTCAATGAATTATACTTTTAAAAATAATTGGTTTTATAATTGTGTTAGTCTATTCAGCAAACATATGTCCTTGCTGTTTTTATTTCTTTTGTTCATGTTTTTAGGCATAATACATACATATTTTAAAGTTTGCCATATTTTTAAAATGGATTATTGATGAGCTACTCTACAATGTGAATGTATTGGTTTTTCACAGGGACATCCTCATTGTTTTTGTTTCCAGTTAATTTAGATGGTTTATGGATTATACTATTTCCAGAAATGTTACTTTTTTAGCTATAGGGCTAATTGCATTTTGTAGGAAGAAATCTGAAAAATATTTACATTAAAAAAAAAAAAACTTTGCTGTTATATTACTAAATGTGGCACTTCTCTTTTACATGATGAAATATATTTGCATATAGTAGTATATTCTTTGATGTTAACATCTGGGTCATCTAAAAGAAATTATAACTAGAGGCCCAGTGCACAAACTCATGCACCTTGAAAGGAACTGTGGGCTGTGAGGCTGCGGTGGACACAGGGGCAGGTCTTGCCCATCCTCTGTGCCTCCAACCTGGCCCCTCTCACTTTGGCCCCCAATCCTCTGTCTGCCAGCAGTCCTGCTCCTGCCACCACGGCTGCACTCACTGATGGTGCGGAGTGTTTGGGGCCAGTGCCAGCAGTGGGTGCAAGTGGGGCCGGCACCATCACCATGTGTTAGCAGCGGCTGCTGCCCCGATCACCCCTCAGGAGCAGAGGGAAGTGGATAAGTCATCGGGGTGATCAGGGCCAGCAGCCGCCACTTGCATCCACTGACGGTGCTGAGCTATCGAGGCCAGCATCCTTGGGTGCCAGTGGCAGCTCCAGCGCCAGCGGTGGGTGTGAGCGCCAGCGGTGGGTGTGAGTGCCAGGTGGGACCACAACACATGAGAGCAAAGGCTTTTCAGTAATCACCAGAGGCTCACCCCAATGACAGCAATTGGTGCTCCATCTTGATCTGGTGCCCCTGTCACCTGCTCCACCATCTCTCCGTGGCCACTGCCCACCATGTTCTCCTCTCTGCCACCTGCTCCTGATGCCTGCCATGTTCCACACACGCCCCCTGGTAGTCAGTGCATGTCATAGCAACCAGTTCAGTTCCACTGTTAGATCTATTTGCATATTATCCTTTTATTTTATAGGATTTTAAAGGACCCAGAGCTTGGTCCCGATAACTCACATTGTAGTTCTTGAGTGGATATCCTATAGGTCTTGTCAGCAGTGTATGAGGACATTCTTAAAGGAAGGATAACTTTAAAATTAAAATTAGAGTTGTGATTCAAGCCCCTTTTCTGTTGCAGTATACTGAATATAACTACATGACTGCATGATCTTAACTAATTTCTCTCTCTTGTGTTTTAGATTCTTTCAATGATCTATATAGTTCCTATGTAATCTTTTATTTCCTGCTGCTGTCGGTGGTAATAATAATAATAAGTATTTTCAATGTGGAGTTCTACTCTGGTGAGTTTTCAAAAGTTAATTTTTATCTTAAAAATGTCTGAATTTATTTTATTAAGGGCACACTCAATGCATTTTATGTTAAAGTTTTACAAATGTGTGCAGATTCATATGCTTTGAATGCCTTATCTTAAAATTTGAGTGCTAGTTTCTCTTCTAAAAGAAGTATTTTGACCTCTACAGACAAATATTATATGACCCCACTTAGGAAATACCTAAAGTAGTCTAATTCATAGAGACAGAAAGTAGAATGGTGGTTGCCCGGCTTTGGGGAGGAGGGTTTGGGAATTGTTTAATGGAGACAGAGGTTCAGCTGGGGAGAATGGGAAAATCTGGAGACGGATGATGGTGATGTTTGCACAACAATGTGAATGTACTTATGCCACAGAACTGTAAAGTACTTAAAAATGGTCAAAACAATAAACTTTTTAAGTTTTAAGTGTATTTTACTACAATAAAAAATTTAGTTCTTTTAATGGTTCATAGCTGATGTTCAAGTTGTGATTTAGCATATCTACTACAATAATGAAAGTGTAATATGCTAATTAGACCAGATGTCCTTCTAGATGAAGCTGGGGCTGCGAGGGAAGCCCGGGTCCTGAGTGCCAGAGGGAAGCACTGCCAGCAGCCAGGGGAAGGAAGCCTACTCTTTTTTTTTTTTTTTTTTTTAAATATATTTTATTGATTTTGTACAGAGAGGAAGGGAGAGAGATAGAGAGCTAGAAACATCGATGAGAGAGAGAGTCATCGACCAGCTGCCTCTTGCACACCCCCTACCGGGGATATGCCCGCAACCAAGGTACATGCCCTTGACCGGAATCGAACCCGGGACCTTTCAGTCCCCAAGCCGACGCTCTACCACTGAGCCAAACTGGTCTCGGCAGGAAGCCTACTCTTGCACGAATTACTTTAACTTACAGATTTTTTGACTAGGACTCATATACTCATATACTTTCTGTACTATACTGCAGATTATAAAGCCACATTAATGTGTTCCGTTTGCAGTTGTGCCTTCCATTCCCTGCTCCAGACTGGAACTGATAGGGAAAATTATTCATCCTCAGCAGCTCATGCACTCATTTGTTCATGCCGCAATGGGAATGATGGTGGCTTGGTGTGCTGCAGTGATAACCAAGGACCGATACAGTTTTCTTGTGGTTCCCTGCACTGGTACGGAGAGGTAATATTAGATATTTTTTTCCTACGAAGTCTCAGTTACTAAGCCAAAGATGACTTATATAGTTTAATAGTTTATGGATATTGTTTGCATTCTAGATTTCTGTAAAAGATGCTTTTTTATATACATCAAATATTTTATGTTTTGAATTCAACAGTTTTTTAGAAAGATTTATTCTATGCATGGTATTATATTAGATGCTGTTGGATTTGTAAGAGTGATTTGCACATGGACTGTGGACTCTTTGAGAGATGAGGACAATAGGGGATTTAACCCATGGACACCAATGGATGTAATAGAGAAATAGGAATGTGTGAGAAATAGGTTGAACTAGGAAGAAAGTGAGATAGATGTACAGATAAAACTTGAGTGGAGTTCAGGAAGCAGGGAGATGCATAGCTTCATTTTTTTTCTTTTGAATTTGTTTTTATTGAAATATTGGAGATGTGTTGGGATGGGAAACACCCCCCTAGGAAAATGTCCGTTCTAATTTTCCTGGTATAGTGTTCAGAATTTTTTTTTGGAACTGCTGCTCTTCTGCCAGCAGCTTCTTTAGCTCCACTGCAGACTGGCTGGTGCTTGGATAGCACGAACTCTGTTTTTGGACACACTCCTGTTACCCGCCTCTTTTTTTTTTTTTTTTTTAATATATATATATATATATATATATATATATATATATATATATTTTATATATATATTTTATTGATTTTGTACAGAGAGGAAGGGAGAGAGATAGTTAGAAACATCGATGAGAGAGAGTCATCGATCAACTGCCTCTTGCACACACACACCCCCACCCCCCTACTGGGGATGTGCCCACAACCAAGGTACATGCCCTTGACCGGAATCGAACCTGGGACCTTTCAGTCGACAGCCAGACGCTCTATCCACTGAGCCAAACCGGTTTCGGCTTGTTACCCGCCTCCTTAGGGCCACTGGCTGGTTCCTCTTTGGGGAAAGATTGCTTCCCTTTGGGAAGACTCCCATTGCTAGCTGTTTCTTTAGGATCACTGCTCACCAGCTCCTCCTTGGAAAAAGATTTCTTTTTCTTGGGTTTGGAGAAAGCAGAGATAGGTGGGTCCTCCGTTTCATTCTCCTGAGGAGCCAAGGAGGTGGCATTGACATGGGAGTTGGAAGAAGGATAGTATGGAAAAAAATGAAGAAAAATTTTAAAGTAATTTTAACTATGCCCTCTAATAAAATGCTTTCACTGTAATTTATAGTTCTTGAACACAGAATATTGATAAAAATTGCAAGTTGTTATTGTGACTTTAAAAATCAGAAAAGATTGAAGTAATCTTAGTAGTAAATTTCCTATTCCTCACTGACTTTAAAACAATGTTCATGAGTACTACCGAATACTTGATTTCCTTTTGTACCCCAGCTACCATCATATAAGGTATTTTTTTTTCTAATGGTGATACATTTTCTTTAGTGAATGGGTCCCTATGAGGGATTGCCCAGTTTAACACGACAACACAAAGAAAAGCCAGAGTTGTGGCATCTGGGTTATATAGTTTATTTATAGTTTCTCTTAGGCCAGGTACAGTTTTCTAGTTTCTAAGTAGCATTGCTTACTATCTCAGGACACATTCTTACCCTTATCAGATTTCTAGGGGGTAGATCTAGACAGTTAACTAAAAGGGTTTTGTTAATCTTTTGCCCACTCTTACCTAAAACAAACCATTTTTTAAGAATTTAGGGCATTTTTTAAGTGATTAAGTCAGAACTTTGCTTTCAATAAATATTGAGCCTAAAACAGTGATACGTGTCACTGGCTGTTGAATTAATAACACAACTTTTTCCCTTCAGCTTAGATGGCCCTGCTGCACAAACCTGCTTAAATGAATATCACCTTTTTTTCCTACTGGCTGGAGCATTTATGGGCTATTGCTATAGCCTCCTGTATTTTATTAACAACATGAACTATCTTCCATTTCCCATCATTCAGGTAATGTATCATTTGAGCCTTATCTTATGTCAGAATTTGGCAAAGTTAAAATTGCATTGGTATATGTGTATATAATTGGCTTGACCTGATTAATTCAAGATTTGATCAACAAAACTTAGGCCTTAAAACTTAGATCTTCACAATGCCATTTGGAGAGGAGAGATTTGTTTTCATGAGACTTTAGCATATGTTTGAGAGCTGTAGCCACCTTTCCTGCTGCCACTCTCAAAATTCCGCTTTGCTCCACTCTTTCCCTCCCTGCTAGGTAGTGGCAGTTGCTGTGACCTAGTAGGGCTGGGGGAGGATGAGGATGACATTCATGCAAAGTACCTCTGTGCAACTGCCAGCTTCTTTTTGAACCTAAGAACTTCATGAGCTTGAGGATGTGCAAGTAAGTATAGAATATGTCAGTTACTGTCTCAAATTCTTTTCACAATAAGGCATGGTGTGTGTAACTAAAACAGTTTTGATTGGTTAGAGTGGGACAGTTTAAACCAGGGGTCTTCAAACTACGGCCCGCGGGCCACATGCGGCCCGCAGAGGAATCTGATCCGGCCCGCCAGGTTTTTTGGGCAGTGAGCGCAGCCGAGGTGTTACAGTAGGAATTAGTAGTTCATATAGTCCGGCCCTCCAGCTCTCTGAGGGACCGTGATCTGGCCCCCACTTTAAAAAGTTTGAGGACCCCTGGTTTAAACTATCTTTCTAGGTTTTTAAAAGCTTAGTAATTGGGTAGGAGCTGTCACTGGAACTCAGAACCACCTCCTCTGGCGGGTGAGAGAGTGATCTCTTGCAATTTCTCACTGTGGCATCAAAGCTCTTCCCAGCCTGTTCCTATGGTTTCCTGATTGTGCTATTATTTGATTCATTCCCACTCTCTGGCAGGCTGAGGACTGGGCTTTGGAGCAAACTTATTAGAACCAGCCTCTTCCCACTAGAACCCAGTCAGTTGAGGAGGGAGGAATATGTAAACAAATATGTCTTCAGCGTATGAAGTAGGAGAGTGTGGTGGATTATGGTACTCTTGGTTTAACTAAAACTTTATTTTACTTTTTTTTTATTATTGATTTCAGAGAGAAAGGGAGAGGGAAAGATAGGAACATCAATGATGAGAGGGAATCATTGATTGGTGCCTCCTGCATGCCCCCTACTGGGCATGGAGCCTGCAACCTGGGCATGTGCCCTGACCAGGAATTGAACCAAGAACCCTTCAGTCCGTAGGCTGATGCTCAACCACTGAGCCAAACCAGCTAGGGCTTAACTAAACTTTTAACATGACTGTTGCATCCATGAGAACAATCTGATGAAAATACACATACATCAAAGAAATAGTGCTCAGAGAAAAGTATCTGGCTCTTACCTCCCAGCAGTCTGTGAGTGTATGAAGAAAAAGTCCTGCTTAGAAAGTATTCACCTGATAAAGAGGCTAGTTCTAATACGTTTACTCCAAAGCAGTGGTGGAGCCCGAGGCAGAGGCGGTTAGGGGCGATCAGGCAGGCAGGCAGGCAGAGTGGTTAGAAGCCAGTGGTCTCGGATTGTGAGAGGATGTCCGACTGCCGCTTTAGGCATGACCTTGCAGGGATCTCTATGGGATTGGGTCCCGGGACCTCTGAGGGGTCCCAGATTGCGAGAGGGTGCATGCTGGGTTGAGGGATCTCCCCCACCCCATGAATTTCATGCACACCAGGCCTCTAGTATTATCACAAAAGAATTTACATATTGCTTTATATGTATAAGGTTATAGTAAGCTCAAAAGAAGACCATCTTTTGCTCATTAGATTTCCTTAGATTCTTTCCAATAATTTTTAAATATTTTTTTCATTGGCGTTTTTGGGCCCAGAACTGGAGAGGGTGTTGCTTGTCAGTCAACTCTTATTTCATAAGAAATAAGTGTTTTGTTTTGTTTTTTTTAAAATATATTTTATTGATTTTTCACAGAGAGGAAGAGAGAGGGATAGAGAGTTAGAAACATCGATGAGAGAGAATCATCGACCAGCTGCCTCTTGCACACCCCCTACTGGGGATGTGCCCGCAACCAAGGTACATGCCCTTGACCGGAATCGAACCCGGGACTTTTCAGTCCGCAGGCCGACGCTCTATCCACTGAGCCAAACCGGGGCCGGCATAAGTGTTTTGTTTTGTTGTTGTTCCTCTCCCCCCCCCAGGAAAAGTTCATATTTTTTCTAATTTGATTACTTTCTCTTAGATGGATAGAATTGGAAGGTACCGACTAAGGAACTATTTAGCTGGTTCAGTCTTCTTGCTCAGTGTCGTACGAAAGAGAGAGCTCTAGAACTTAGGTTTCCTGATTCTTATTTAGGTTTGTGTTGTCTTCACTGTCTCCTATTTTTCTGAAAATAACATTTTAAAAAATTGGTGTAGAGGCTGTATGCATTATCTTTAAGATTTCAGGGTCTGAAGCCAGCCTACCTGGATTAAAATTTTTTGATTTTCCTTTTGCTAGTTGGTAATATTGTTAAGTTATTTAACCTCTTTGTGCCTCCTGGTTTTCTCATATGGAAATTTGAGGTTAATAACAGAACCTCCTTCATAGGGTTCTTGTGAAGTTTAAATGAATTAATACATGTAAAATGCTTATAATAGTTCCTGATACATTGTAAGCACCCAAAGAATGTTTGCTGTGATGATGATGATGATTTAAAAAATATATATATATTATTGATTTTTTTTTTACAGAGAGGAAGGGAGAGAGATAGAGAGCCAGAAACATGGATGAGAGTCATCTATCAGCTGCCTCTTGCCCGCCCCCTACTGGGGATGCGTCCACAACCAAAGTACATTCCCTTGACCAGAACCGCAGGCTGACGCTCTATCCACTGAGCCAAACCGGTTTCGGCAATGATGATGATTTTTTACTTTGTCTCCATATCATAGTTTGATATTGTTAATTTTCTCAATTCTGATATTTTTATATCAATGATAAACTTGAAAAACATCAGAATAGTTGATATTTTGCTTCTAGAATGAACTTTGTCTTTTATGCAGTAATTATAGTTCATATGTGCACTGTTGTAGTTATGTGCTTGCTTTAGAATGAACCATATCTCTCTTTGGGTGTATTATTTGATTCTGTTTTTCTTTTTCCACAGCAATACAAGTTCTTGCGCTTTAGGAGATCTTTGCCCTTACTAGTTAAACACAGTTGTATGGAATCACTGTTCCTGATTAGAAATTTCTGCATTGTATATTATTTTCTTGGTAAGAATTCATGCTTTTTGATAGTGTATGTGTTAGCTCAAAGCTAAGAAAATGTCAGTGACATTCTTGATTGTTTTTATATGTTTCCTACATTTGTATGTGTGTGATTAGCCTAGCCCAGTGGTCGACCAACTCATTAGTCAACAGAGCCAAATATCAACAGTACAACGATTGAAATTTCTTTTGAAAGCCAAATTTTTTAAACTTAAACTTTTTCTAACGCCACTTCTTCAAAATAGACTCGGCGTAGGCCATGGTATTTTGTGGAAGAGCCACACTCAAGGGGCCAAAGAGCCCAGGCCTAGCCCAACTGAATCATTGTGTTTTTTTTTGTTTTTTTTTTTTTTGAATCATTGTTTAGATGGTCAAAAGTATTTACTTAAGGGGAAATATTGTTAAAGAAAATGTGGAATATACATACAATGGAATGTTATTCAATCTTAAAAAGAAGGAAATCCTGTCACATGCTACAATATAGATGAATCTTGAAGACATACTATGTGAAGTAAGCCAGTCACAAAAAGACAAATATTATATGATTCCATTTATATGATGTATCTAGAGTAGCCAGACTCTTAGAAACTAAAAGTGGGATATGTTGGTTGCCAGGGACTGAAGAGAGGGAGAAAAGGGGAGATGTTGGTATGTTCAGTGGGTATAGATGCTGTTAGAAGAATGAAAAGGCACAAGGCACATATATCCACATTGCCCACTTAAAAATGGTTAACATGGTAAATTTTATGTTGTGTTTTTTAGCGCAATTAAAAATATATTTTTTCAAAAGGGAAAATATATTTGATTTGGTCTTTACTTTAGATATAATATATTGCTTTTTATAAGTTTATAATGATACTAATACAAAAAAAACATTGCTTAGGGAACCTTATAGTATTTATTAAAGTGAATTTTTGTATAAAAATACAGCAGCTTCAATATAATGAACAGTACAAGTTGGAAGAAAACCATTAATCTCATAGCAGCACATAATAGAAACAAAATTCAACCTTCTAAAATACTATTTTCAGACTAATTTTTGTGTATGTTATGGATATAATTACATTTATATCCATAGAAAAAAGTAGGATCAGAAAAAGGTCATTTTGTTGTCTACCTTTTTCAGTTATAGTTTACATACTCCATTTTTCTACATAGCTTTGAAAATTGTCATTCTCATGTTGATACTTCATTGTATTAACCTACGACAGTCAGCCTAGTTATTTGCCCATATAGGCATACTTGGCTTTATTGTGCTTCACATTATTGCACTTCATAGATGTTGCATTTTTTTTTTTTTTTACAAATTAAAGGCAAGAACCCTTCACTAGCAATAAAATTATGACTTGCTTTATTGAAATACAATACTCTGGAATACCACAGTATCTCAGAGGTATGGCTGTAGTTGTTCATTGGTCTGACAAAGCAGCCATGTCAGCATTCCCATCATTTCTTTTAAACATTTCTAGTACTACCACTTCCATTTTTTTGTTGTACTTTGGTCTGTTTTGGTCAGTTTCCTCTTTTCAGTAATTCATTTTTGTAAAGTGTTATGTGGGTTTACCATGGGAGACAAGGAGGCAACACTACTACATACTTCATTGTCTGTACCTGAATGGCATAATTGATGTGAACGACCAATCACCAATGGACTTGGAAAGAAGAAATGTGATTGGCCATGGATCTTGGTATGCATCTGTTATCTACATAGTTATTTGTGTACTGAAAAGTTAGAAATACTGTATTGAGTTGCTCACAGTTGGTAACTGAAATTTGAATTCAGATGGAGGACTGTTGTTAGTAACTAAACCCTGGTAACTGAAATATGTACATATCAGAACTGCAAAGCAAAGACTGCCTATATTTAGAAATTATTCTTTTGTCTTGCCCATTCTTAAACAAACTAGAATTTTGACTGAGGTCTTGGTATCTACTTGGCTATTTCATCAACCTCCTATTTTAAAACATGATTAAGGTTTGCTTTTATAACTTCTTATATTCATAACTTTATATTTTCCCCTCTCAGGCCATATTCCCAAAGCTTGGATTAGCACTGCTATGAACCTTCAGATAGATGAGTAAGTGCTTTATGAAAAGTCTGATTTTAACTCTTTTAGATGTTCTCATCCTTTTAGACGTTTACTTCTTTCCACATGTTTTGATTGGTTTAGCCTTTAAGATTTTTAAGAATGTGTTCATTTAAAAAATTTTTATTGATTTCAGAAAGGAAGGTAAAGGGAGAGAGAGATCAAAACATCAGTGATGAGAGAGAATCATTGATTGGCTGCTTTTTGCACGCCCGTTACTGGGGATAAAGCCTGCAACCCAGGCATGTGCCTTTGACTGGAATCAAACCCCGGACCCTCAGTCCTCAGGCTGATGCTCTATCCACTGAGCCAAACCAGGTAGGGCTAGAATTGTGTTCATTTTTTAATGCACATAGTTCACATAGTCTAAAATTCCAATGATATATAAAAGGGCATGCGATGAAGATTTCTTATGTTCCTGTCTCCAGTTACCTAGTTACTGAAATAATAATTCATTTATTGTTAGAAATAGCTTTTATCCTATCAAATAAAAGAATAATATGCAAATTGACCATCACTCCAATACCCAAGATACTGCCCCCATGTGGTCAAAGATGGATGTCCCCATGTGGACACAGATGGCTGCCACAAGATGGCTGTCAGGGGAGGGCAGTTGTGGGTGATCAGGCCAGCAAAGGAGGGCAGTTAGAGTGACTGGGCTGGCAGGGGAGGACAGATAGGGGCAACCAGGCCTGTAGGGTAGGGCAGTTGGCGGGGGGGGGGGGGGGGGGGGGGGAGGGGGGGAGGGAGCGACGGACACGGGACACGGATGAACCAGGCCTGCAAGGGAGGGAAGTAGGGTGATGGGGCCAGCAGGGAAGGGCAGTTAGGGGCAATTGGGCTTACAGGGGAGGGCAATTGGGAGGGGGACCAGGCCTGCAGGGGAGGGCAGTTAGGGTTGACCAGGCTGGCAGAGGAGTGGCTAGGGGGTGATCAGGCTGGCAGGTAGAAGTGGTTAGGTCAATCAGGCAGCCAGGCAGGCGAGTGGTTGGGAGCCAGCAGTGATTGGGAGCCTGGATTGTGGGAGGGATCCCAGATTGGAGTGGGTGCAGGCTGGGCTGAGGGACACACACACACACATAAAATTTCATGCACTGGGCCTCTAGTATTTTATATAAAAGTAGACTTCTTGAGTTGCATGGTATGCCTTTTTTTGTTGTTTTTTGTTAGTAATCATTCTATGCTATGTTGAGCTAGACAGTCATAATGCTGTCGCATTATTCTAATTTTACCCATGAGGAACCAGAATTGAGGAGGGTCACGTGACCAGTTGAAGATCATAAGTGGCAACTAGGTATATTGTTCTAGTTATTACCCATGTACTTGACAAATAAAGCTTTCATCTTTATTTTTATTTATTTTTTATAAATCTCACCCAAAAGATATTTTTCCCATTGATTTTTAGTGAGAGTGCAGGGAGTGGGGGGAAGAAAGAGATACAGAGAGAAACATTGATGTGAGAAACATCAGTTGTTGCCTCCTGCACACCCAAACAGGCCCAGGATTAAACCTGCAATCCAGGTACCCTCGACTGGGAATTCAACCTGAGACCCTTTGGTGCTTGGCCGACGTTCTGACCATTTGACAACACTGGCCAGGGCAAATCTTATTTTGCAGATAAATGTAAATTTTTCCATTAATATTCTTTTAATTATTATTCTACAAGATTTTGTGTCTTACATGGTTTTCACTAGTATCAGTTTTTGGGAGTGGGAATATTGGTATATATGGGTGATTGTGAGATATTATGGTTTCTACTGTGTAGATTTCAATTTTAACTTTTAAAAGTTCCTATGTAGTGCGCTGCCTGAGTGGCTTAGTGGTTGAGCGTTGATTTATGAACCAGGAAGTTATGGTTCGATTCCTGGTCAAAGCACATGCCTGGGTTGTGGGCTTGATCCCCAGTAGGAGGTGTACAGGAGGCAGCTGATCTATGATTCTCTTTCATCATTGATGCTTCTCTTTTTACCTCTCCCATCCTCTCTGAAATCAATAAAAAAAATTTTAGCCGAAACTGGTTTGGCTCAGTGGATAGAGCGTAGGCCTGCGGACTGAAGGGTCCCAGGTTCGAATCTGGTCAAGGGCATGTACATTGGTTGCAGGCACATCCCCAATAGGGGATGTGCAGGAGGCAGCTGGTCAATGTTTCTCTCTCATTGATGTTTCTCACTCTCTATCCCTCTCTCTTCCTCTCTGTAAGAAATCAATAAAATATATATAAAAAAATTAAAAAGTAAAGATAGTTATTTTTAATAGCACTATGTGCTTTTAACTACTATGAAACTGTTGGTAGGGTATACAGATAGAGCTGAAATGTGTTCCAGGAGAGGTGCTAGTTATGCTGAATGATTTTTAAGTATCAAACTAGAAAGCAACAGTAATATAATTTTACTGAACTTCTAGGGGTTGGTTTATAGGTTTGGCTTATTCTTTTTCCATAGTAAGTGGCAGTGAAGATTTTGAACACAAGGAACTGAGAGCTAGTTTAGGTTTACTCTTGCTTTTAGGTTCTCTTTATGTTTTTTGTTAGAAGGTATTAGGGAAAGAATTCTATAGGGCACAAAATGAGTATTACCATTATTATTTGCAAATAGGATTTATTTGTTTCTCATTGTTGTGCTTAAGTCTGTTAAATGCTTAGACTGTATTTTTCCCCATGGGATTAAGTAGTAATTTTTGTTTTCATAGGCAATTTCATAGGCCTCTTGATACTGTGAGTGGCCTCTTGAATCTCTCATTACTCTACCATGTCTGGTTATGTGGAGTCTTTCTTCTGATGACTTGGTACATCTCGTGGATACTCTTCAAAATCTATGCCACAGAGGTTAGTGCTGATTTTTTTGTTAATACATTTATATTTTGGAGTACTACACAGATTTATTTTTAGTAGAGCACTGATCAGCAGGCTGTTATGCCCAAAGCCATTTTGGTAAATTGGGTTTTGATCTCTTTTCTGAGACTTCACTAGGGATGCATCATTTATTAACCTTCTTTTACTTTGTTGTTGTTGTTTGTTAATTCTCATCCGAGGATATTTTTTCCATTGATTTTTAGTCAGAATAGAAGGGAGGGAGGGAGAAGTACACATCGATTGGTTGCTTCCAGCATGGGGATTGAGCCTGCAACTGAATTATGTGCCTTTGACTGGAATCGAACCTGGAACCCTTCAGTCCTTGGGCCAATGCTCTATCCACTGAGCCAAACAAGCTAGGGCTGTTGTTATTATATAACGAGGAACAATGTTGGTATTATTGGAAACTGAATTGAATGGAGGTTTAATGGTATCTGTTTACTATGCTTAACCTATAATTGAATTCTCTTCTGAAGGTTTTCATTTCTTTGTTGAGTACTAGAGAGGCCTGAATTTTAAAGTATTCTTATGTGCTATTGATATAGATACTACTAAATTATTTAAATGTAAGGCAATAAAATATTTGTTCTTTGAATGAAACTTTAAAAATGTATATTGAAGCCGAGGGTGTGGCTCAGTGGTAAGCTTCAGTACATGAACCAGGAGGTCATCATATCCATTCCCATTCAGGGTGCATGCCTTGGTTGCGGGCTTGATCCCTAGTAGGGGATGTGCAGAGGCAGCTTATGGGCGTTTCTCTCATTGATGTTTCTATCACTCCATCACTCTCCCTTCTTTTATCTCTAAAATCAATTAAAAATATTTTAAAAAATGACAAGAGATAACAATACTGGTAAGGATGTATACAAAAATATATTGAAGAAATGTTTATTTATATATATATATAACTAGAGGCCCAGTACACGAATTTGTGGGGCTGGCTGTGGGGGACGGGATGTGGGAGGTTGGCCGGCGTGAGGGGGCGGGGGTGGAGATAGGGGACGGGGCTGGCCGGGGAAGGGTCATGGGTGGTTGGTGGGCTGGCCCCGCCCCTGATGGGGTTGGGGGCAATTGGACATGGAACTGGCCACGGGGAGGAGTCCTGGGCAGTTGCTGGGCCGGCCCCGCCCCTAGTCAAATTCCAGTTGAACTGTGGGTGAGGGGATAATTTGCATGTTAGGCCTTCTAAAAATATATATATTTTAATTGATTTCAGAGAGGAAGGGAGAGAGAGAGAGAGAGAGAGAGAGAGAGAGAGAGAGAAACATCAATGATGAGAAAGAATCATCGATTGTCTGCCTCCTGCACACCCCACACTGGGGATTAAGGAAATTGAACTGATGACCTCTTGGTTCCTCAGTTGACACCCAAATGCTGAGCTATATCTGGCTGGGCATTTTATTAATTTTTTACAGAGAGGAAGGGAGAGGGATAGAGAGTTAGAGACATCAATGAGAGAGAAACATTGATCAGCTTCCTCCTGTACACTCCCCACTGGGGATGTGTCTGCAACCAAGGTATATGTCCTTGACCATAATTTGACCTGGGGCCTTTCAGTCCACAGGCTGACACTCTATCCACTGAGCCAAACTGGTCAGGGCCATATTACCCTTTTATTATATAGGATTTTAATCCTCATCCGAGGATATGTTTTTATTGATTTTTAGAGAGAGAGGAAGCGAGAGAGAGAAAAACATTGATGTGAAAGAGAAAAATCCATCAGTTGCCTTTTGTACATGCCCTTTCCAGGGATTGAACCCGCAACATAGGTATGTGCCCTGACTGGGAATTGAACTCCTCTAGTGTATGGGACTAGGTTCCAACAACCAAGCCACCAAGCCAGGCCAGAAGAAATTTAAAATATATATATATATATATATATATTTTATTGATTTTTTAGGGAGAGGGATAGAGAGTTAGAAACATCGATGAGAGAAAAACATCGATCAGCTGCCTCCTGCAACCCCCACTGGGGATGTGCCCGCAATCAAGGTACATGCCCTTGACCGGAATTGAACTTGGGACCTTTCAGTCTGCAGGCTGATGCTCTATCCACTGAGCCAAACTGGCCTCGGCTGAAGAAATGTTTTTCTTTTTTTCTTTTTTCTTTTTCCTAATTTTATTTATTTATTTATTTATTTTTTCTCTTTTTTTAAATTAAAGTATTATATGTGTACATACCTTACTAATCTCCACCCCACCCCCACTCCCATACATGCCCTCCCTCCCCAGAGTTTTTCGTCCATTGGTTATGCTTATATGCATGCATACAAATCAGAAGAAATGTTTTTAAATGGATGGGATTTACATTGTCTTTATCATCCAAGTGTTTGTCTTGGAAAATGAGTGTTTTGGTTTCATTTTACCATCTCTGTAGGTTTATATTTTTAATGGCTTCAAAGAATCTTTGCTTCTAAAATTTGTTTCATTATTGGAAACCAGAGATCTAATAAAATTTTAGTATGTCTGAGTATAGAAATATCTTTAACAACCTATTTGCAAGGAACAGTAAAGATGTTAATTTGGTCTCTTTTTTTAATAACTAATATCAGTTAGTATTTACTGACTATAATAAAGCCATGAAAATTCTCACTTTCATAGTCCTTTTGATTATGTTTGATAGGCTCATCTGTTCCCTGTTCAACCACCATTTGCGGAAGAGTCAGACGAATGCCTCCCAAAAGTCTTAAACAGTAATCCACCCCTCATCATAAAGGTACCAGAACTGTGCATTTTATATCTTTACACAGTCATCTCTAACTTATCTTAGAGAAGGACTTAATATATAATATATTTAGGTATTTTTGAGGGCCTAGCATATATTCTAAAACTTTTATTGTAAAAATCAGTTACATGCTACATTGAATGCTGTTTACTTTTTCAGTTTTTTTTCCAAGTGACTAAAATGAATGTATATACTGTAATGCATGTGTACAAAGTTAAGCTAATCTATATCAGAATAGGTATAAAAATATTTCCACACATAAAATATGATTATATGCATTAGCTTTTCACAAACTCCTCATGGTAGCAAAACAAAGCACTATTGATTTTTTAAAATCACTAGATCAATATGTATTTTCACTCATGTAGTATTGATGGCCATTATGAGTAAAGGTAGTGCTTGGTAGTGTGTAGACATTCAGTGAACTCTCTGAAGATATGAATAATAATTATTATCTTAAAATAAATTTAAAAAATATATATATATTTTATTAATTTTTTACAGAGAGGAAAGGAGAGAGATAGAGAGCTAGAAACGTCAATGAGAGAGAAACATCGACTAGCTGCCTCTTGCACACCCCGCACTGGGAGTGTGCCCGCAACCAATGTACATGCCCTCGACCGGAATCGAACCTGGGACCGTTCAGTCCGTAGAGCCAAACCGGTTTCAGCGATCTTAAAATAAATTTTAATCTAAAAGAGTTTAAAGAAGTTGCAATAAATTTACAAATAAAATTAAAGAGAATAAATTGTTTTGACTTAAATTGCATTTTGAAATTTTAAAATATATATTTTATTGATTTTTTTACAGAGAGGAAAGGAGAGAGATAGAGAGTTAGAAACATTGATGAGAGAGAATCACCGATCAGCTGCCTCCTGCACACCCCCCACTGGGGATGTGCCCGCAACCCAGGTACATGCCCTTGACCAGAATCGAACCCGGGACCTTTCAGTCTGCAGGCCGATGCTCTATCCACTGAGCCAAACCGGTTTCGGCGCATTTTGAAATTTTAAAGTAGATCTACAATATATGTGATCCTGTTAAGAGGTCATAGTAATTAAAAGAGAATTGAAATAGTTAGACTTCATAGTTTTGATTGCACTGGAAAAGTTATAAACCAATAAGAAAAGAAACCATTGAGGATTTGATGACCTTAAATCATCAATTAGGACTAATTAAATAAAAATACCTAACATCGATTTAACAAATCTTTATTGGGCAGGTGTCAGTCACTGCTAGTTATGTAGGGTGTCATGATGAGTAAGATGTAGCACAGCCTAATTGAAAAGGCAGATGCACAAAATAATGAAAATTTATTAAAGTAAGTAAAGTTTGAACCACTTATTCTTCTTGGGACCAACATAAGGAAGCTTCACAAAAGTATGGTCTCTTGAATGATGAGTGAAGAGGTTTGACAGGGAACAAAATGAAATTTTTTGGTAAGAAAGTACTACAGACATTGCATGTCTACTGTGTGCTAGGCACTGATTTCGAATGTGATAGCATGCAATACTTTGTTCCTGCCTCACAATTTGGTGGAACAGGTGAGACAAGTAAATAGGTAATTACAATAAATTATGTTAAGTGCCACAGTTGAGAACTGTAGTGTATAGTATGTTTGTTGAGGGAGGCCAGGAAAAGTTCCAGGAGGAAGTGATGTGTATGTTTTCCACCACAGAGATGGGAAAGAACACAGAGTTCTATGGTTCTGTGTAGCAGGGATCTGTAGTGGGTGGGGTATTCTATAGAGCAGCGGTTGCCAACCTTTAGGACCTCACAGACCACGAGTGGTTCGAGGACCATCATTTGGTCCCAAGAAGAATAGGTGGTTCAAACTTTACTTACTTTAGTAAATTTTCATTATTTTGTGCATCTGCCTTTTCAATTAGGCCAGGGGTCCTCAAACTTTTTAAAGTGGGGGCCAGATCACGGTCCCTCAGAGAGCTGGAGGGCTGGACTATATGAACTACTAATTCCTACTGTAACACCTCGGTTGCGCTCACTGCCCAAAAAACCTGGCGGGCCGGATCAGACTCCTCTGCGGGCCGCATGTGGCCCGCGGGCCGTAGTTTGAAGACCCCTGAATTAGGCTGTGCTACATCTTACTCATCATGACACCATCATGACACTCTGCAATGTCTGTAGTACTTTCTTACAAAAAAATTTCATTTTGTTCCTTGTCAAACCTCTTCACTCATCATTCGAGAGACCATACTTTTGTGAAGCTTCCTTATGTTGGTCCCAAGAAGAAACCGTCTCTCTAATTAGCTCTATTATTTTGCTAAATAAATAAGTGGCTTAAATAAAGTTAATGTAGAGGACAGAGATAGGAAAATTCTGGAAATCTAAAAAGGAAGGTTAAATATTTTATTTTGTAATATATTTCTTTATTGATTTCAGAGAGGGGAGAGAGATAGAAACCAATGATGAGAGAGAATCATTGATTGGCTGCCTCCAGCACACCCCCTACTGTGGGTGGAGCCCGCAACTCAGGCATGTGCCCTTGGCTGGAATCGAATTCAATTCCGCAGGCTGACACTCAATCCACTGAGCCAAGCCAGATTAAATATTATTTTCTTTATGAAAAATTTCAACTGATTTCCCCTTATATATCATGTTGAGCCCAACTTATAAGTAAGATTTTATGTAAATATTAAAAAAAGTAAACTATGTTTTTCTCCCCTTTTAGTATTTGGCCTTACAGGACCTGATGTTGCTTTCTCAATATTCTCCTTCACGAAGACAAGAAGTTTTTAGTCTTAGTCAGCCAGGTAATGCTAAAAGTAATAGACCTGACTAAACATGTATGTGTAGAAAGTGTTCTATTTAAACTTTTTGGTGGGATAGTTATCCTATATAATAAAAGGCTAATGCTACAGGGGGGTCTTAAATGTCAGGTGGTCTAATCTCTAGATGGGATACCTAATTCTCATAGAAAATAAGTGGCTTAAATAAAGTTAATGTCAGAGTTAGAATAAGAAATTTGATTCCCATGTTCAGAGCTCCCCTTCCTGCAATGCTATTCTGCCTCCTTTAAAAAAAAAATTAGAAAGGAACTAGATTTGATGGTGACCCAAAGATGGTGTTGGTGACTCTCTTACTTGCCAATCTCTTCAAGACTGTAATTGTGCCTTATATTTAGGAAAAAAAGAAACATCCCTAGCCAACACGGGGACAGAGAACTGGGTAGCTTTTTACCGTCTCTAATTAGCTCTTCATTATTTTGCTAAACTTGTCCATTCCCAGATTGTAAAATAAACCTTATTTATAGTTAGTTGTTACATGGAAATAAAATCGAGTTATATAAAAATGTAAATGATTGAAGCTACTCTCCTTTTAGGAACATGAAAAATCTAGTGCTTATGTGGAGAATAACTATAGCAATAGTTTTCTATCAGACTTAGGTTCACTTAGGAATTCTCTAATTTTTAAATATATATATTTCATTGATTTCGGAGAGGAAAGGAGAGGAAAGAGAGATAGAAACATCAATGATGAGAAAATCATTGATCGGCCGCCTCCTGCGTGCCCCCTACTGATGATCAAGCCCACAACCCAGGCATGTCCCCTTGACCAGAATTGAACCTGGGACCTTTTAGTCCCTAGGCTGACGCTCTACCCATTCAGCTAAACAGGCTGGGGCTAGGAATTCTCTATACATTAAATATTTTCACCAGATATTCAGGTAAACTGTAACAAGGTGGTATGTTCTCTGCCAGAGAACTTTTATTCTAGGGTATATTATTAAAATTTAACTGGAACATTATGTAGTTCCCTAGTGGTCCTGAGTTACAGCAGTATAAAACATTCTAGGGCCTGCTAATGGAATATGTTGTTATCTTGCAAGTGAAGCAGTGTTCCTCTTGAGTTGTAAAGGGGAAATGTTTAAGGGGGGGATCTAAGTAGAAGAGGATGATTGGCACCAGGATGGGGAAACTGATTTTCAGTGGACTCCTATATTTTCAACACATAATGAAGTATAGTTGATTTTACATGACAGCCCTAGGAGGTAAAAGTCTTAGAAAATCAAAAGATAATGAGAAAGAAGAGTATGGGTCATATAGCTCAATTTAAATATTCACAGACATGTAAATTCTTCAGTTATAAAGTGTGATTATTACCAAATAATGTCTAATCCTATGGATATAATAGCAAATAGGGACTATTATACAAATGAATATATAAGGAAGCACAGTGGTTCAGTTATAACAATTTAGAGGTCACCAGGGGCCATGGTATACATCTCATTAGACATGCTAGTGTTTGTTGTCTTAGTCTTGAGTCTTCAGTATGGTTAGTAAAGAAAGCCTGGGCATTTGCGCTCAAACCATTCTCTAGTGTTTGGCTTTATTTTAGTGATCAGCTTGAGAGATTTTTATGGTAAAATAGCAACTTTTTGCTTGTAGACTTTGGGGAAAATTATTTCATCCAAATACTTATTGAACTGTGTATTAGATGGCATGAATATGAATATAAATAGTTGCTTAATTGAGAAAACTTGGCCCTGATGCAAAGTGTAATGTAGCATTTCTAACTGATTTTTCTCATTTGAGGGACTATACAATTATATACTTTTAAAAGTTGGTGTTTGGACCTCTTAGGTGGACATCCCCACAATTGGACGGCCATTTCAAGGGAGTGTTTGAATCTTTTAAATGATATGACTCAGAAATTGATTCTCTACCAAGAAGCTGCTGCAACAAATGGAAGAGTAATGTCTTCCTCATACTCAGTGGAGCCTAAGAAAATGAATATTCCAGGTAACTGCTTATACTGCTAAGAGAGGGGGATACATTTGCATTTTATTTCCTAAGAAAGGTGATGGTAGTTAATCTAAAGATATGTGTATGAGTGTGAGATACATGTATATTTAGGGAAATTAATTCAATATATGGGATATTGCACTGTACCAGGAATAAGAACTGGGTATCATTGTAGGTCAGAAAAATTAAGTCCAGTGTGATGGTGATTCAAAATGGAGGAACTTATGCTTTTTCACCAAATCCCTTAAGTAGAAAATGCCTAGGGCTGTAAAACTGTAATGTTAGATGCTTTTTGGAGCTAGGCATTTAGTAAAAGTGGGCAAAACTGGCTAGGTGGGGATAGTGATAAAGTTCGGAACACATGTTTCATCTGAAGGGGGAAGGTATGGGTTAGATTTAGTCCATTATTCCCATGAGAGAATTTGGACCCAGTATCTGAATTTGTGATTTTTTGTTTTGTTTTTAAAGAGAATCCTGAAATTAAAAAGCAATGTTATGTGAACTCTTCCAAATACCCAAAACAAATAAGATTACAGTTGAAAAATGATTGAAATAAGTTCATGGATGTCAGATTTTCAAAGGTTCTAGAATATTTCATATGTTATCATCTTTCAGATTAGTACTTATATATGGAACTAGAAGTTCAGTGCATGGATTTGTGCACCAGTAGGGTCCTTTGGCCTGACTTGTACCCTCTCGCAATCCAGGATCCCACTAATGTACGATTGGGGCCAGGTAGGGCTCCAAGGTGTGTCCGGCCCATCTCACCCATCCTTGATTGGCTTGACCCCAGCAGGAAGCTAACCAACTGATCAAAGTGTCTGCCCCTGGTTGTCAGTGCATGTCATAGGTACCTGGTGAATGGTCGACTGGCCACTTAGGCTTTTATATATGTAGATACTAGAGGTCTGGTGCACGAATTCCTGCACTGGAGGGTTCCTTTGGCCTGGCTGGCGATTGGGGCTTTGGGAGGGGCTGGCCTGCAGGGGGAGAAGGGGGGAATTGTGGAGGTACCGCAAGGAATTGGACTCCCTCCTCCCTCCTGTCTGGGTCTGGGATGTGGGTGAACCAGATTCAGGGCTGTCAGGGACCCAACTGCAAGCTAACGAACAAGAGGGCACAGTCCAGGCTGTGGGACCCCACTGGTGCATGATCAGGGCTGGGGAGACGTGAGAGGTTGGCCAGCTGGGGAGGGACTACAGGAGGGCTCCAGGGCATGTGTGGCCTGTCTCGTTCAGTTCCGATCAGCCCCGAACCCCAGCAGCAAGCTAACCTACTGGTTGAAGCGTCTGCCCCTTGGTGGTCAGTGCATGTCATAGCAACTGGTTGACCAGTTGACTGTCTGCCCTGGTGGTATGTCTTAGTGAGCAGTTGAGTGACCTTAGCATTCATTAGCATATTATGCTTTGATTGATTGAACAGCCGACTGGTCAACCAGACACTTAGCATATCAGGCTTTTATTATATAGATAGACACTTATTATATAGGATGTAACTACTAAATAGAAATCTGTCAAAAGGAGCCTGCACGGATAAGATAATATTTGATAATAAAAGGAGGTCTTGCTTGTTAAAAAACAGAGTTTAGATTTTATCTCATTGGGGTATGGAACCAGTTGAAGATTTTGAAATGGCTATTTACATTAAATAATCATGCTATAAAGATCATTGTAACATTGGATTGGAGGGATCATGGGTCTAAATGGGTTTTTCATTATTTTAAATTGTTGTCATATCCCATCAAATGGGCAAAATTTGCTTCTAAATTTGAGGAACTATTGCAGAACTTAAAAACCCCAGTCTTAATTTTTAAATTGATTTTTCAAAGATTTCTATTTGCCACCAACTCTTTAAAAAGTCATGTAATGAAAATGTACTTTAAATGTTTAATGTCTTATGTGGTTTTATTAAGAAGATAGAATACTTATCTGTACTCTTTTGTCTTTGTACCTTATGCTGACTGGTGTGGCAGGGAAAATGTTCCTTTGTTTTTATACCAGATTCTATAACTGAATAACTAGACTTACAATTTGTGAAAAAACTATTTGCAGATCAGATTTGTAGAGTCAGATGTGTAGGTATCCTGGGCAAATTGGTCTTTGATATGACTTTGAAAGGATTCTGGGGAAAATGGGATAAGGTTAGCACCCTGATTTGTAAATTTTCATAATATAATTTTAGTTATGTTTAACCAAGTAATTGTCATAGAAGGAGGGTGCAGTAAAACTGGAAAGATTCTAATGCAATAATTAAAGTTATTTCCATCTATCTATATAATAAAAGCCTAAGCTATCGTTTCATTGGGACAATCAAAACGACTGGTTGCTATGATGCTCACTGACCACCAGGGGGCATCAATACAGGAGCTCACTACAGGAGCTGCCCCCTGGTGGTCAGTGCGTTTCCACAGGGCAAGTGCTGCTCAGCCAGAAGCTGGGCTCGTGGCTGGCAAGTGCAGTGGTAGTGATGGGAGCCCCTTCCACCTCTGCAGAAGCACTAAGGAGCAGTGAGCCCAGCTTCTGGCTGGCTAGTACAGCGGCAGTGGCAGGAGCCTCTCCCACCTCTGAGCCAGCGCTAAGAAGCAGCAGGCAGGTGGATGCTAAGGAGTGAGGGATCCCAGACTGTGAGAGGAACGTGACTGGACATCCCCTGATGGGTCCCCGACTGCAAGAGGGTGCAGGCTGGTCTGAGGAATCTCCCCCCCTCCCTCCAGTGTATGAATTTCGTGCATGAGGCCTCTAGTATAACAATAAAATAGAAATTGAGAAGTTTATTCAAAACAGCCTAGAGCAGTGTTTGGCAAACTCATTAATCAATAGAGCCAAATATCAACAGTACAACGACGAAATTTCTTTTGAGATCCAAATTTTTTAAACTTAAACTACTTCCAACGCCACTTCTTCAAAATAGACTTGCCTAGGCCGTGGTATTTAGTGGAAGAGCCAAAGAGTTGCATGTGGCTCATGAACTGCAGTTTGCCAACCACGGGCCTAGAGAAACTGACCTTGATGATGAGCTTATTTGTGGGGGGGAGGGGGAGACAAGAGAGGCTGTACCCATGTGACAGAAAAAGATGATTAAACCTCCTTGAGTGATCATTGAGTTGCAGTAGTAAAAACAGTATCTTGAGAATGTAAACCTAAATGGAAACAACCTACTGAGCCTTTGGTAATACGTTAAATAAAAAATTAAGATGTATAAAATTTGAGAACCCTCATATTGGCCTGTTTGGACCAGCTTGCCCCTTCAGCACTCTATCTGTTCTTTTGCAGAAGAAACTACTTTTCAGACCCCAAAATCTAGTCAGATGTCTCGGTCTTCAGTGCCACCGTCAGTTAAGACATCATTGTTTTCCCCAAAATTATCTACACCTGAAATTTCAAGTCCCCTTGGACCTCCTTTTGGCTCTACTGTGATAAATCGGATGGCTGGAACTTTTGATGCAACCACTGGCTATGGGTCACCTGAAAGTTCTCAGCTAATAAGAAGAGGGCCAAGGTTATGGTCTTCTACCCCTGGTGAGGACTGTTTATTTTCTAAAATTTGAAATGTCAGAGTTGCAGAGAATCAGATAGCCTAAGTGTTCACTTTTTTTTTTTTTTTTTTTAAATTAGATCAGCAAATGAATGGATTTTCCAATCTTGCATCTACTGTTAGTGCTGAGGGTAAGACAATGAGACAGCCCAGTGTGATTTATTCATGGATTCAGAATAAACATGAACAGGTAAGATGATATGATATAGGATTTATATTTGGCATGTAGTATTGAGCATAAAGGATTTCAAATGAGTAATCCATAAGAAATAAATAGGATTTTTGTTCTGATGCTTCATATAGTAAGTTGTCCCATATGAAATTTCCAATTGTTAACTGGTTTTGGTTGGTTAGTGTGAGGAATATGGACACAAAGTGTGGCTGGAGCCGAATGAGTGGCGGGAAAGTGGCAGGTAGGTGGGTGATGAGATCACAGGGGTAGCAGGCACCCAGAGCTCATCGGCCCATTAGGATTGTATAGGACTGACATTTCCTTTGAGTGAGATGGAAAGCCATTGTATGGTTTTGCCCACAAGAATGACATGATTTAACCTTGTACTTTGAAAGTACTGCTCTAACTGTCGTGTTGAGATTACATTCTCAGAGGGCAGGGATAGAAGCAGAGGCAATAGTAAAGCTCTTGAAGTAGTCTAGTGCAAGGTGGTGGTATCTGTGACCAGAGTGGTTGTGGTGACGGTCTGATCAAGGTCTGGATATATTTTGAAAGTAGGTGCCATAGGATTTGCTTATGATTTAGTTGTGGTGTGTAAAATAGAGTAAATATTGACTTTACAGTTTTTGGCCCAAAGAATCTGAAATAATATAGTTACAATTTATTGAGTGCAATTTGCTAATGGTTCTGCAAGAAGTGATTTGATTGAGATGAAGTGGGGAAATTTGGAATTTGATTTTAAACATGTTAATTTAAACAGATCTTGGCACATAGCCAATGGAAAATACTGAGTAAGAAATTAGATGTATTTCTGAAGTATGGAGAAAGTTCTGTACTAGAAATGTAAATTTGGCCCTAATTTTTTGGTTCAGTGCACAGAGTGTCATCCTTCGGATTGAAGCGTCCCGAGTTTGATTCTGGTCCAGGGTACATATCTTGTTTGCAGGCTCAATCCCTGGCCCTGGTCAGGCCCTGTGCAGGAGGCAACCAATCTATGTGTCTTTCTCATATCGATGTTTCTGTCTCTCTCCTTTCCACTCTCTCTAAAAATCAGTGGGAAAATATCCTCTGGTGAGGATTGACCAAAAAAGAAAAAGAAAAAAATTAAAATTTGAAGTCATCAGAGTATAGGCAGTATTTAAAACCATGAAACTCAATGAAAACACTTGGGGAGTGTAGATACAGAAGAAAAGAGATGCAAGAACTAGGACCTTCCAATGACTAAAGGTCTGGTAGATGAAGGATAGCAAGAGACCAAGTGGCTATTGAGGTGAGAAGAGAACCAAGAAAAAAGTGTTCCAAGGAGAAGTGAGTGTCAGATACTGCTGGTAATAAGTAGCATGAGATTCAAACTGTTAATGAACTGTTGCAATGGGCAGGTCATTGAGTCCTTGTCAAGAGCTACTGGATGGAGTAGGGGGAATGAATGGTTGATTGGCATTGGGTCAGGAGAGAGTAAGAGAGGAATTGGAGACCACAAGAAAAGCCAGATCTTTCCAGGAGTTTTGCTATAAATGGAGCGGGAAAATGGGATAAATACTGGTGGGAGTTGAGGGATCAAGGAAGGGTTTTACTTTTTAAAGATGGGGGAAATAATTACGCTTGCTGATGGAAGGATCAATTAATAGAAGGAAGAACTGAAGACATTTTACAGACTTCAGTATCACATATGGCTCTATAAGCCATAAATACTGTCAGTTTATAATACTAAGAAATTGTTTTCTCTATAAATGTCAACTAGTAGAAAACAACAAACTAAGATTTGAAGATGGGGTAAGTGAAAACATGCTCTTTTTTTTATATTAAGAGATTTAAGGGCACGATAGCCCTAGAGAACTGAGAAAGAATATAGTCTCAGAAAATATTATCAGAACCACTGAAAATTCCTTTAATTATGAAATGTCTTTATTTGGGGGTTTAGACATGTGTACATAGGAATGTAATTTAGGTTAGATGGCTCATCTCGATTATCCATTTTATTGTACAAATGTATTTCCTTACATGGATTATTGTAAATACTGTTCTCTGTAAGAGAGGAAGTGTTTTCTTTAAGTTAATATTAGGGAGAACCTGGAAATATGTGATACTACATTTGAATAGAATGGAAAACTCTAAATGTGTTCTTTTTTTTTTTTCTCCCCCAACTCAGATTAAGAATTTCATGTCAAAACGGGTGCTGATAATGTATTTTTTCAGTAAGGTAAGCATATGTAGATATAGCATTGGGAATGGAGGGGAGAGGAAATAAGAAATTTAGTAGCAGATAGGATTTGACTTCTAAATAAGTAGCTTGGCCCTAGCTGGTTTGGCTCAGTGGATAGAGCGTACCTGTTTATTGAAGAGCCCCGGGTTCAGTTCTGGTCAAGAGCACATGCCCAGGTTGTGGGTTTAATTCCCTGAGGGAGTGTGCAGGAGGTAACCAATCAATGATTCTCTCTCATAATTGATGTTTCTATCTCTCTCTCTCCCTCTCCCTTCCTCTTTGAAATCAGTAAAAATATATTTAAAAACAAATAAATATGTAGCTTGATCCTAGCAAGCCAAACAGCTTTGTGTTAGTGCTTCACTAAACCTCCATTTTAACAGTAGCTGCCCATTCTCACCTCATCTCTCCTCAGTGGCTTCCTGGGGCTTGGCTGTAGTTGGCTACTGAGTCTCTTGGCTGTAGATAGCGTTGTGCTGATCTACAACCCCATCCTGCAAAATGAACAAATCCATGGTGTTCCTTTATGTTTCATTGTCCTGCTAACATCTTTGTGGCCAATTTGCTCTTCAGAATGGAGATAACGGTTAGGTTGAAGATGTTAAACTTGTGTTGCATAAAAAGTTGTAATTCAGGCCACAGACTAAAAGACTTTCCAGCTTGTCTCTCAGCTGCTTGCCCCAGCTGCCATAAGAGAGTAAATCTCAATTGCAGAAGCTGAAAATTCATTCCTGTTTTCACTGGCTCCAGCTGTTGTGTGTTAACTAATCCTTTGATGAGGAAAAGCCTTTGTCCTTATGTAGAGGAAAGAGTGTTTGTTTTGTTCTCTTTTTTAATCTAGCTTCTCTCTTTCTGAAGATATTGTATTATTAGCTAATATTGCACTGAATTATGCCTTGAAGTGGTAATTTGCATTGACATACATTATTTTTATTCTTTTGGAGTATACTCTTGTGGGGAGAAAGATCTGAGTAAATGTGATATAATATAGATACATATAACAAAGAAACACTTGAAGTTCTTGAAACTCCCCCCCCCTACCCTCCCAGCACACACACACACACACACACACACACACACACACACACACTAATGTGGCAGGGAAGAGGCATCCTCTAGCACAGTGTTTCCCAAAGTGTGGTACGTGTACCCCCAGGGGTATGGGAAGAGTTTGGTGGGGGTATGCGTTGCACCGGAGTTTGGTGGGGATATGCACTGCACCGTGCTTAGCTGCGCATAATTCTACGTTCTCATGAGTACGAGGGGTACTCAGCGTTACGAAAATTATAAAAGGGGTACACGTGTGTCAAAAGTTTGGGAAACACTGCTCTAGCAACTACCTTTATAAAAAATAATCAACCATAGAGGTTTGGGAAAACTATGCGACCCCTAAAGGTGTCTTCATCCTACAGGAAGAGGAATTGTCTGAAGTTTTACTTTAGTGCTTTGTTTCGAAAGATGTACTACCCCATGCTCTTTTCACTTAAGTTCCCTCATGTAATTCTAACAGCATTCCTGTGAGTTGTTTTTGTTTTTTTGTCCTCGTTTTACTGATAAGGAAACCTGAGGCTCAGAGAGGTCAAGTAGCTAGTCTAAGGGTGCATAGCCAATAAGTGGCAGGCAGAGGCTGAGCAAGATCTCCTTTTTCCTTGGAAGTGAAGGCTGCTTTTGATTCTAGCTTTGCAAGTGGATCTATTGTATGATAAGGAGTTATAGACCGTGCTCTTTGATGTTGAGAGATCTAACGTGCTGTTGTACTTCATAGACTTCATTAGGTGCATTACCAAAGCCAGTATTTGTTTAAATGGGCTATTGTTTGTTGCTCCATACTATTCAGTTTTGTTATATTAAAGAGAGTTGGGTGTTTTTCTTTGGAGTGGGGTTGAGGATAGACAATTCAAGAAAAGTAGTATGTACTTAGGTAGTTCTTTATTTTTGAAGAAAGCTTGTATAGCCATTCTTTAACTGATCTCTATACTAATCCTCTAAGATGGGTTGAATGTGTGCAACTCTTATTTTAAATGAGAAACTGAGGCACATAGAGATTTAGGGACTTGGCAAGGGTCACATAATAAGTTGGTGGCTGAATGCTTTATTACAGTTAGATCACATTAAATAAGAATTTTAGATTTTAATTCTTAAGAGACAGCTGTGCATTTTCTATTGTTATAGTCCACATAGGTGATTAGATGAAATAAGAGTTTTTGCCCAGTGGAACTAACTTAAATGTTTTTGTTGTATTTGTAGCACCCAGAGGCCTCCATTCAGGCTGTTTTTGCAGATGCCCAAATGCATATTTGGGCTTTGGAAGGTAAGTAATTTAATTTCTGTGACCTGCTGAAATGATTTTAATTATCAGTTAAATATTGAAGTGTAATCCATATAAGGTCAGTTCTGGCCTTTGATCTCAATCTTTGAATTTTCAGATATATTGTTTATCTTTGTTCTATCTAAATTGTTATTCTTAAATATTTAGGTGTACTTTAATCTGGGCAGAAATTTTCCTTGTACATAAGCAGAGAAACTGGACCAGGGGTTCTTGCATATCTTTCTCTCTCCTTCAAAAAAACTGCAATAGATAAATTATTTTTAACACTCAATATATTTTGACATAACTTAATATTTAATATATTCTAACATTTAGCTTAGGTTAAATATGTAAATTTAGTTGTTAAGAACTTACATATCTATGTTATAGATCTGCCTTCTCAAAGCTTAAATGATACTTCTTCAAAGAGGTCTTTCCTGACCCCTAATGAAAAGTATCCTCATAACCTGACTGCATTCTCTTATTATGCTTTGTTTTTCTTCCTGTCACTTATCACTACCTAATGTAGTATCAGTCCATTGTCCAGTTGGTATATGCAAGTACCGTAGATTTGCCTAATTTTAATTCACTTTTAACTTTTTTGTTTTCCCTTTGAGGTTTGTCACACTTAGTAGCAGCGTCATTTACAGAAGATAGATTTGGAGTTGTCCAGACTACACTACCAGCAATTCTTAATACTTTGTTGACACTGCAAGAGGTAGGCAAATGTGGATTGAGTGGAGGTAAAGGTCCTTGCCTCCCCCCACCTCACTCCACCCCAGTCTTTGAGTTTGTTTTTGTTTTTTTTTATATCATATTTATTGAGTCACAAAACATATGTTAGAAGTTAAAATAATGGTACTATTATCACCCTCATGAAATTACAATCTAAGATTGATTAGGAAGAGATTTTAATTCACTTATAAATGATTTTGTAGTAACAGAAAAAGGAAGTATATTAAATCTATAGGCTATACTTCTGGTATTAATCGGATTATTTAGGATATTGGGATTCTGTTCAGTTTGGATCCTTACACAATTTATATTTACTAAAAGTGACCTGTAGTTAAATTACCCATGAAGATAATAAGTTGCCTATTGGCCAGAAGCCAGAAAAGATAGAGTTGAGGCCAGTGGATCCCCCGCCATCAGGATGGGTGCATAGTTTTCTGTGTTTTTATTTTTTTTTAATAAATCTTTATTCAGATTATTATAATTGTTCCTCTTTTTTACCCCCGTAGCTCCCCTCCACTCGGTTCCCACCCCACACTGTCTTCCCCCCCCAGTCTTCATTCATAGGCATAAGATTTTTTTTTTAAACCTTAAGCTTTTTTATTTATTGATTTTTTTTACAGAGAGGAAGAGAGAGAGGGACAGAGAGTTAGAAACATCGATGAGAGAGAATCATCGATAAGCTGCCTCTTGCACACACTCTACTGGGGATGTGCCCGAAACCAAGGTACATGCCCTTGACTGGAATCGAACCTGGGACCCTTTAGTCTGCAGGCTGATGCTCTATCCACTGAGCCAAACCAGTTTTGGAAGGTGTACGATTTTTGCCCAGTCTCTTCCCGTACGGCCCACGCCTCCCTCCCCCCCCCCCCCCCTCGCCCCTGCCAAGAATTGTCAGTCCACTCCCTTTCTATGCCCCTGATTATATTATATTCACCAGTTTATTCTGTTCATCAGATTTTTTATTCACTTGATTTTTAGATTCACTTGTTGATAGATATGTATTTGTTGTTCATAATTTTTATCTTTAGCTTTTCTTATCTGTGAAGCTCTTTATCTGCCCTTCAGTTCTGAATGATATCTTTTCTGGGTAGAATAATCTTGGTTGTAGATTCTTGCTATTCATCACTTTGAATATTTCTTGCCACTCCTGTCTGGCCTGCATAATTTCTGTTGAGAAATCAGTTGACAATCATATCAGTGCTCCCTTGTAAGTAACTAACTGTTTTTATCTTGTTGCTTTTAATATTCTCTCTTTGTCTTTTGCTCTTGGCATTTTAATTATGATATGTCTTGGTGTGGTTCTCTTTGGATTCCTTTTGTTTGGGGTTCTGTGTGCTTCCTGGACTTGTAAGTTTAATTTTTTCACCAGGTGGGTGAAGTTTTTGGTCATTATTTCTTCAAATAGGTTTTCAGTATCTTGCTCTCTCTTTTCTTCTGGCACCCCCATAATTTGGATGTTGGTACTCTTGAAGTTGTCCCAGAGACTCAAAACACTATCTTCATATTTTTGGATTCTTTTTTCTTTCCCGGTTGGGTGTTTTTTGCTTATTTCAGTCAGTGTATGTTTAATTTCTAGTTGGTCCTTTTTCATATCCTCAAGGTCTCACTAAATTTATTGGCCTTTTCCAGAAAATTCTTGAAAAACCTAATAACCATGGTTTTTGAAGTCTATATCCTCTATTTCTTTCATTTGTGACCTGTTTCTTTGTCTCTGCATTTTGGCTGCTTCCCTGAGTTGATAAGAGTTATGTGCTAGGTGTTCTATAGAGTCCAGTGGCTCAGCCTCCCCAATTACCTGAGGTGGACACTCTTGGTGCACCCCTTTGTGGGCTGTGTGCACAGCCTTGTTGTAGTTAAGCCTTGATTGTTGTTGGTGTCACTGGGAGGAATTGATCTCCAGGCCAGTTGGCTGTGAGGATCAGCTGTGTCTACACTGGGAGAACTGCGGTGGAGACACCCTTCTAAGGCAAGACTTGCTTCAGTGGGGCTTTGCTGCTCACTGAGTCTGCCCCCTGAGTGTGTCCCTTATGGAACTGAGGAGATGTAATCTGGATGGTCCCATTCTGACCAGTGGGTACACTGGCTCTTGGATCTCCAAGGAGGTGCTAATTTAGCCTCTGCCTGAGGCCACTCAGCAGGAGCTACAGAGAAATCTGCAGATTCCTCTTTTTTGTTTGGGTTTTGGAGGTGCCCAGGTGAGGCCCAGTGTGAAGCAGTGTAAGCTGCTGTGGGGCCTTGGGCCTTCTTTTGGATGTTCTGGATCTCTCTGACTCAGCTGCAGTTAGGTAAGTTTAGATTTCAAAGGACCAGGCCAGTCATATGCAAAAGCCTCTGCGTACAGCTTGGATGGGGTGGGGTTTCAGGACAGAGCAAACAGCAGTGGCTTCTCCTCAGCCCAGCTCTAAGAGGCCCTCAGGTCTCAATGTTCCTCGGTAATCGCTGCAAGCACCTCTGAGAGAAAGCCACCCTCGAGTTCTGCCCGCTGCCAGACAGTCCAGTTTCTCCCCGTATGAGTCTGGGTCCCCAGAGTCCTGCCTAGTACTGGAGTTCAGAGCAGTTGGGAGCTTGTGTCTCCCTGCAGATTGAAAAAGCCAGCCACATACTCAGTTGCCAGCCCTCTCTGCGTGCGCACCTCCGTACCTCTGCACTTTACTTCTGCAGCTCCTCTGAGTCTCAGTGTGCTTTTCTGTTTCCTTCTAGTTATAGAATTTCCCCTTAGCCAACCTTCCTGTGGTTCTGGATGATGTCCGTTTTGTCTTTTAGTTGTAGTTTTGAAGTTGTCTGAGGCAGCAAGTTTAGGTGTTTACCTATGCTGCCATCTTGGTTTCTCCCCTCTTTGTTTTTAAAAATATATTTTTATTCATTTCAGAGAGGAAGAGAGAGATAGAAACATCAGTGATGACAGAGAATCATCGATAGGCTTCCTCCTGCACACTCCCTATTAGGGATCAAGCCAATTGGGGCATATGCCCTGAACAGGAATCAAACCATGACCTCTTGGTTCATAGGTCAACACTCATCCACTGAGACACACTGAAGGGGCAGGAGGGGTGCATAGTTTTAAATTAATAGATCTTTTAAATCCTAGACTTAAAGGCAGAGAAATAAACTATATACTTCTTTCTTTCTTTCCAGTAGGCTGCCTCTCCTGACTTCATCTTGGATGATATGTTTTATACCGCCTAGTAATACTAGTTGTATGTCTGATGAGAGAGATAAACACCGAGTGCTAGAGACATTTAGAGATAGGTAGGGCTGGTGTGTGCAGTTGGGTTCTGGAGGAGGTGATATTGAACTACACTTAAGGATAACAGTTGGTGCATCTTTTGGTCTTAGGAGGCAGTTTATGATATGAAAACATGCTTCATTGTTCCTTTATCTCAATTCATTTTACCTCTAAGTCTTACCCATCAAAACCAGTGATTTTTCTTTTTTGCTTTGAGTCCTCTTTGTGCCCATTTTCTCACGTGTGTTACTTGAGACATGTATATATACAAATGAATAGTTTCATTATTTGTCCTCTTCTAGTTACCTTTCTCTAAAGAAATAATTTCCTAGTATTTCCCCACAACTTTGTATATTTGGCTTGTCTAACCACACAATTGGGTAGCAATGACTTGGGCATATTTTTGATACTCATTGTGTAAGTTGTTTTTCATCTATCTGGCTGTGTAGTTTGAAATAAAATGACAATAACAGCATAGTGTTTTATAGTCAACAGAGTTATTTCACATTATTTTTGATCCTCATAACTATCTTGTGAAGTAAGGAAGATGGAGGTATTTTAGTTCTCCTTTACAAACGAGGGAGGCTCAATAGTGCAGGGACTTTTCTTACACACATGTCTTATAGGTGGCAGAGCTGGGACCTGACCCCCAAGCTGATTGCAGGACAATAGCAATGTTCTAGACCCCAGGGAAAGCTGCAGATCCATATCCCTTATTCTTCTTGTGGGCTTTTTATTTTCGCATGAGGTTCTCTTCAGAGAGATGGTTCTACTTCTGGAACCATGGCTTTCAAACTTTTTGAACCATGACCTGCAGTGTGTTTACATTAGACTCAGATGTGTATGTGTGTGTAACAGAAATAACACGTTCTTAGAACAGTGCTTATCTTTAGTATGTGCATTGCATTCTGATGTTTTCCATTCTATTTCATTTTTTAAAATGCTGGTTAAAATTGAATTTATTTCATAAGGTTCACACTGCCTTAGATATAGTCTGTACCCAATTATTTTATTCTCACCTCCCCACCATAAGTATTTCTAATTCTTGTTCATAGTTGATTATGGCTAGGTATAACAATGATTGCAATCTGCTTATTTGATTGTAGTTATTCATACCTTGGTTAGGAAGGTAGGAATCGCAGACTTGCCAAACTGTTAGGTCCTGTTTACTTTGAAACAGGAGCTGGAAAGGAGAATACTTTTGAGGGGCAGAGTAGAAAGAGGCAGAGATATATTTTTGAGAGGTGAAAGGAGTAAAAGCAACAAAGAACAGGTCCAGTGATTTGGTACTTGACTTCTGAGGGTAAAAACCGTTCCTTGTGTGAGGCTATGGCATCTCATCTCTCCTAGGCCGTCACAGTCAGCCTTTTATCATCAGCTTTTGCAAACTACCTTACAGTCTTTCCTTTTCCATCCCAGATCCTGAGATTGATTAAAGTGAGTAATTCAGTGTCCATATGGGATATTTGTTCCACACTTGGCACCACAGTTCTTTGACTTCCTTCTCTTTGTTACTCTTTCATATACCCTTCAGTCTCATCCATGGTGTTACCCAGGCCTCATTATCCCCTGAATTCGCCAGAATTCTTAAATGTTTTTGTTCCAAAAGATTCCTTTGAGAGTCTGATAAAGCCCCTGGACCTCAGAATAATGTTCTTAAATGCTTAAAGTACTTAGGGTTAGAAAGGAAATCAGTTATATTTGAAATATAATTACAAAAGCATTAAATTTGTAATATAATGTGTGCTTTTTAATCAATGCATTATATAGCAGGACATATCAGTAAGTCTAATAGATATTTTCATTTCAAAATAATAAGATGAATGGTATTTCAAAATAACTGCAATAGGGGTAGGATATGAAGATATTGGTGATTTCTGTTAGTGACAAAGTCACAGGAGCCACTAATGCTGTTGTGATTTGTTGCTTACAATCATAATAGAAACACATGCTAAATTTTAATTTAGAATTTCGTTACAATAAGTATGCAATTTTTTTTAATTAAAATTTTCTTTATCATTTTTTAATCCTCACTTGAGGTCATGCTTATTAATTTCAGAGAGGAGAAAAAGAGAGAGAGAAAGATAGAAACATTAATGAGAGAAACATCGATCAGTTTCCTTCCTGTATGTGCCCCCTACCTAGGTGTGTGCTGTGACTGGGAGTCGAACCCTCAACCTTTCAGTGTACCGGACAATGCTCCAACCAACTGAACCATATTGGTTCGGACTAAATATACAATTTTATCCTAAAATTCATGCCCCTGAATTTTAGCTATAGATCTGTGGGCTCATGTAAGGGCCCTTGCTCTAAGCACAGCCCTCTCATATCCTTGCTTCTTCTATATACTTTGTCCTCCCCAGTGTTTTCACTTCCTTAGACCTTATGTCCTTCACAGTCATTTTATTACCAATTCTTTCAACTCTCTGTCCCCACGTTTTTCAGTTGTACCCATGTGGCAAAACCTTAAAAGATCAATCTCATATTCACCAGCCATCAATTCTCTTTGTCCATCCCCCCTGCATTGGCCTTACTGCAGGCCTGTGGCATTCCCGACCTGAATTATTACTGTGGCCTCTTGCCCCCTACTAACTTTTATTTTTTATTTTTATTTAATATATTTTATTGATTTTCTTACAGAGAGGAAAGGAGAGAGCTAGAGAACTAGAAGCATCGATGAGAGAGAAACATCGACCAGCTGCCTCTTGCACACCTCCTACCGGGGATGTGCCCGCAACCAATTGTACATGCCCTTGACCGGAATCGAACCTGGGACCTTTCAGTCCGCAGACCGACGCTCTACCGCTGAGCCAAACCGGTTTCGGCGCCCCTATTAACTCTTAACAGAGATTCTTCATTTTGACTCCAGTCATTCTGCCCATGAGCCCTCTGCTGTAGTAACCAACATGGACCATTCAGTTTTTCCTCCCAAATATGTTTTTTTAACCTTACTCTAACTCTATACCTGATGTCTTTAAATCTTTTATGTCTTTTCTTTGCCTAGAACACATTTTTCTCCTTTTGTCTGGCTCTGCTCTGTATTCCCCATCTTAGTACTTTATTGTACTGCATCTTAATTGTCCATCTACTTTCAATGCCTTTATTGGAGTAGAGGCAGGGATCTTATCTCAGTAGCATCTGACTGTTACTTGGCTGTCATCATCATCATCATCCAATCTTATTATTCTATAGCAGGGGCAGTTTTATTCCCCAGAAGACATTCCTTAATGTCCAGAGACATTTTGATTGCCACAACTGGAGAAGTGCTACTGTCATCCATTGAGTAGAGGCAACAATGCTGTTAAACAGGAGCAGTCTCCTTTGTACAGTCCAAAATGTCAGTAGTACTGAGGTTGAGAAACTCTGCTCTATAGATACATGTTTAATCTCACAGCTAATTAAATACTTCAGTTCTCATAACCATGGAGCACATTTCTAATAACAAAGTCTGCTCTTGTCCTTAGCATTTGTTTGGGATTCTGGCTTTAGTAGAGTAAACTTCCGTTTCTTCTGGGTTATAAGTATCCAGAGACTTTCAGGACTCTGCATAGTGGACATTTGTTAATAACCCTGGTAGGTAAATAGGCAGGAGGGAGCAACTGGACTTTTCTCTTATTTGGCATTTAAATGAGCAAAAAGTATCTGCTTTCATAGTATAATCCCTCTTTAGAATTTTATAAGGGCCAAAGTAAGGAATTTTTCATTTTTCCTAAAGAGTATTTTGTTCAGTAGTATATTATACTCACTGTTTACTCTTTTTTTGTTTGGGATAATTCTTAACTAGATATTTGAGATCCCATTTGTATGATCTGAGTCTTTAGGGCAGGAACCATGTGCAGTGCATAAAATGAGGCTCAATAGATATTCTTTAATCTTCACAGCTAATTAAGTACTTCAGTTCTCCTAACCATGGAGCACATCAAATATTGTAAGCCAGTGTTTCTTAGATTTAAGTTAGTCATATTCTGTCTTCATAATTTTAGTCTTTTAAATAAGTCAGAAGAATGCAAAGAGATAGTTACCAGCACTCTAGCTCACCTCTGTTCAATAGAAATATGATGCAATACACATACGTAACTTCGCATTTTTTTAGTAGTTACATTAAAAAGTACAGGTAAAGTTTATTTTAATTAACATATCTAAAATATTATCATTTTATCATGTAATCTATATAAAATAACATTTTATATATATATTTTTTTACAGTAAGTGTTCAAAATCTGGTGTGTATTTTTTACTTACAGAATAACTGAATTCAGACCAGCCACATTTCAAGTACTTAAGAGCTACATATGTCTTAGTGGTCACCATATTGGACAGAACAGCTATAGACTTTAATGATGATGATGAAATTGGTTATACAAGAGGAATTTCAGATTAATTCTTCAAATGATAATATTCTAGATATATTTTCCAAAATTCAAGAATTGATGACAGAAGAATATATTTTTAAGGAGAAAAAGAAAATATATGTGATAGTCTCATCTAGTAAGTCATTCAATAGGAAAGACTTTATCACACAATGTAAATAAGAACCTGAATCATCCCATTTTGCTAAAAAGTATATGTGACAGTATATTCCTTCATCTTCTGTGATATATGTACACCAAAATTTACTTTATACAATTCATAGTGGATAAATGCTGAAAGTAACAAAGGTGTATACAAAGATGATCGGAAAGCATAGATAATGGCAAAATGAAAAAAGTCACTGATTAATCTCTTGAATTTGTCTTTATAAGCTTAAAAATGAAATTATTTTTCAATTATGGTACAAAGAAAATAGTTGAACTTTCTTCAACAAAATTATAAGTTGTCATGTTTTTTTAAAAATTTTATTTGATGGTACAAATGCAAGAAAAAGAACCAGAAGTAATGATAAACTAGAACCTATTGGAAATATATTTTCATTTTGAAATCAGTATTACAAGCTGGATATGTTCCAGGTTTATGCATGATAACTGATGAGTTGCAGTCAAAGGACATTGCCCATTTCAAACATATATGTCTTCAAAACATAAAAGATGTTTATGTCTTTATTTAAATGTTTATGAAATTATTTTACACTAGAGGTCCATTGCATGAATTTGTGTACAGGTGGGGTACCTTGGCCTGGCTGGAGATCAAGGCCTATCGGGGTGGTGGGCTAGGGGGAGAGGCCATGGGCAGTTGGTGATTGGGGGTGGGGCCTGCCAGATGGGGGGGCCACAGGAGGTTGTAGGGGGGACAGGGGTGGGGGGGCGCGCGGTTGGGGCCCAGATTGGCCAGTTGGCTGCCACAGTGTGTGTCATAGTGACCAGTCATTCTGGTCATTCCACCGCTTGATCACTGGGTGTGTGTGTGTGTGTGTGTGTGTGTGTGTGTGTGTGTGTGTATGTATATATATGCGCTATCCTATCCTTCTTCTGGAAATTGTAAAATGACTTTAAAAAGGTCCAGCCCTGATCGGTTTGGCTCAGTGGATAGAGTGTCAGCCTATGGACTGAGGGGTGCCAGGTTCGATTCTGGTCAAGAGCATGTACCTTGGTTGCGGGCACATCCCCAGTAGGGGGTGTGCAAGAGGCAGCTGACTGATGTTTTTCTCCCATCGATGTTTCTAACTCTCTATCCCTCTCCCTTCCTCTCTGTAAAAAAATCAATAAACTATATTTTAAAAAAAAACAACTAAAAGGGTCTATTGGATCAAGGTAGTAAATGATGATGACTATTTTTACCTGTATTCTGAGAGTTAATCAGAAGGTTTATAAGAAGATTGGAAAGAAAATAATTTTTCTTTTAAAATAAATTTCTATTTAATGTTGTTTAAGTATATCACTGAGTACCACCTTCCATACTGCCTAAAATGATCTCAAGTATATCCCAGTCTTGAGAAATGCTCTTATAATACATGATTGGATTTGAAGTTATCATGGCAGACTGATAACTTCATATCAATTCTTGTTCCTTCTCCCAAACTCTGCTAAACTACAGTAAAAGAAGACATTTTATATAATAAAAGCATAATATGCAAATCGACTGAACAGTGGAACAACTTGGGAGGGGGCGGGGCCAGCGAACAAGCTGCACCTGGCCAACCAAGGCGCATGCCAGCAGGCAGAGGGAGGGGACAGTGATGGGGGGGAGGGTGGGTGGTGACCAGTGGCACTGGAGGGGTAATTGGGGGTGGTGGTGTTATCCGCTTGCTGGCCCTGCTGGCATGGTTGCTGATCCCTTGAGGGCTCCCAGACTGCCAGAGGGTGCAGGCCGGGCTGAGGGACCTCCTTCCCCCCTCCCGCCCAGAGTGCACAAATTTTCGTGCACTGGGCCTCTAGTAAATCCATAAACAGGAGAAGAGACAACAGCAATAAAATTTTCAAAGCTGATTGAGATATATGACTTAGCAGATTCCAGAGGCACATCTGAAATTGTTAATGGGGCAAGCACCAAGTACTTCTGGAATCAAGGATGAAGATACAGGTACCAAAATAAAGAGGTTTAGGTGAGAGCTGTTTCAAAACCAGTTAGATCTCTAGATTCTCTGTTGCTGGTGCTCCCCACTCACTCCAATGGTAGTCGAACTGCATCATCTAGAGAGGGTGGGACACAGGATCTCTGATTGAGAGAGTCCAGGCACAATGGTGGGTGCTGTACTGAAAGCTCAGTAGCTCTGTTTCCCACTTGGCTCCCTAAGCACTGGGACCAGGGTACTGGACAATTCCTCTCTGGGAACTCTGAGCAATCCAAGAAGAAAGACCTGAAGTTACTATGTTGGGTGCTTACCCTGCAGAAGTCCACACAGATCACCTGCTGTGAAGGCTGTTGTCAGTAAACTCCCACCGTGCACTCAGAGCTCTCGGTCAGATATTTAGGAAGTCCCGCTCTCAGTCATGTGCCAAGGGCCACTAGATTCTGTTGAAGGTCTCTAATGCAGAAGATAAAGAACAAAAGACACAAAGGGGGGAAAGTGGAAGAAACTATAACAAGCAAAAGAACAAAAATCATCAAAATCTTCAGAAATAAGAGAGGATATTTTATCCTTGACATAAAAATAGGATATTAAAATTAAAAATAGCACCTACATGACAAAAAAAAAACCTCTTGAAATTAAAAACACATGGCAGAAATTATTATAATTTGGTTTATTTTGGTGGTTATATCCATTGTTATTAGTCATAGGGTTATACTATTTCTTGTCACTTTAGACATAATCTTGCTGTAACAAATTAATACACTTCTGTATTTTTACTTATGTCATCTCTTAATATAGTTATATCATTTTAAATATATATATTTTTATTGATTTCAGAGAGGGAGAAAAAAAGTAACATCAGTGATGAGAGAGAATAATGAATTGGCTGTCTCCTGCATGTCCCCACTGGGGATTGAGCCCAGAAACGGCCTGGAATCAAACCAAGACCTCTTGGTTCATAGGTCAACACAACCATTGAGCCACATTGGTCCGGCTAGTTATATCATTTTAAAATGATATTATTTACCTTTGACCTGTAAAGATATACTTAAATTACTTATTCTGTCAACTGTAAGTAAAATCTGTTTTACTTTTTTGTTAATCCTCACCCAAGGATATTTTTTCCATTGATTTTTAGAGAGAGTGAAAGGTATGGGGAGAGATGGAGACATTGATGTGAGAGAGAGAGACATCAATTGGTTGTGCCTCTGTAACCGGGGATCAAACCTGCAACCCACATACTTGCTCTTGACTGTGAATCCCACCTGTGACCCTTTGGTGCACAGGTTGATACTTGAACCGTTGAGTCCCACCTGCCAGGGCAGATCTGTTCACTTTTGAATTCTCTCTCCTCACCTATTCTTACACATAGATGCTTTATCATCTATAATTATAAAGGAAGATAATATAGTTTAATAAATAACTTATTTATAGAAAGTATCAAGTTTTGGCTGTATTTTTTTGTTTTTGTTTTTTGCTAAGTTATTTTAATAAAGGACTCTAACCAACACACATACTAGTAAGCAGAGTCAGATATCTGTGTTTCACCTCCCAGCTTTGCATTTTCAAGGGTGTTGTGAAGTACAGCTTTTCTTTTTCTTTTTTTTCTTTAGAGGAAAGGTCATTTTTTCCCAAGGGGTTGTGAAGTATAGCTTTTTTTTTTTTTTTTTTTTTTTTTTAAGAGGAAAGGATTTTTTTCAGGTAATTTACTGAAGTGGCTGAACCTCCTACTGCATTGTTTTTCAAACAGTTTGTGATCCAAAATAACTATAGTGTGTGTCTGTCTGTCTATCTGAAGTAGTCTCCTCAATCCTTTGGACTCAGTTGGCCGTGGTAGTCTGCTGTAATGTGTTTTCTTTCTTTGATCTAGGCAGTTGACAAGTACTTCAAGCTTCCTCATGCTTCCAGCAAACCACCTCGGCTTTCAGGAACCCTTGTGGACACTTCCTATAAAACATTAAGATTCGCATTTAGAGCATCACTAAAAACTGCCATCTATCGAATAACTACTACATTTGGTGACCATCTGAAGTAAGTTTACCTGTTTTGATCCCTGATAGTAGTCCATTTTCAAGAGTTTTCCTGAGAAATAGGCATGAGGTTTATAAAGGCTCGCACATTGAAAGTGTTTTTTTTGGGACCTTCATGATTTCTCCTGGGAATTGACAGCTTGGATTTAGACTTATATTTTATTTTATTTTTTATTTTTTTAAAAGGAGGACTTTATTTTTTTTATTTTATTTTATTTTTTAATATATTTTATTGATTTTTTACAGAGAGGAAGGGAGATAGCCAGAAACGTCGATGAGAGAGAAACATCAACTAGCCGCCTCCTGCACACCCCCCACCGGGGATGTGCCCGCAACCAACGTACATGCCCTTGACCTGAATCGAACCTGGGACCTCTCAGTCCGCAGACTGACGCTCTACCACTGAGCCAAACTTATATTTTAAAAGTTGGCCTATTGTATAAGCTTTGGGGCCTTCTTTCAAATGGATAAAAAAAGGGAATAGAAAGTTATAAAAGCAGCAGGTATAATTACATACTTTTTTTTACATCAGGAAAACATCTTTCAGGGAGGAAAAAATGGCAAAAAATAATTCTGTTATTGCATCTTGGTCAGCAAACTAAGACTTGGGTGAGCAGAGTATTCCATAAATGAGTCCTTGGTGCTTTGTGAATCATGCTGGAAAAACAGTGACAGATCACACCTTCAGACATGGAGCCAGAAAGAAAACCACAAATGCCAAGCCTGTTTATATTTAGTTTCATTGATGTTTATTGCTTTCTTATGAAATAATTTAGGCAGGATAAAGGATACTAATTCACTGACTAAACTATATTTTCTCATAATCAGAAATGAATTGTAGAAGACAAGAGAGATTACTCTGTTTTCTGTATGCAATCAGTTAATAGTTTAGGACTTCCTTATACATCTGCTTTTAGAAACAGTATTTTTTTAAAGATGTTAATATTTTTATTTTTAAAAAATATATTTTTATTGATTTCAGAGAGAAAGGGATAGGGGGAGAGAGAGAAACATCAATGATGAGAGAGAAAATCATTAACCAGCTGTCTCCTGCACGCCCCACACTGGGAATCAAGCCCACAACCTTTGACCAAAATTGAATCTGGGACCTTTCAGTCGCAGGCTGACACTCTATCCACTGAGCCAAACCAACTAAGGCGAAGCAGTAGTATGTTTTGTTTCACTTCCATAAAACTAGGCAGCAACAATAGCAGGTTTTATGGAACACATTGGTTTTGAGTGGTAGTACAAAAGAGCTGTAGATAATTTTCTATTCTTAAGATTTATTTTAAAAGAAACAAAATCTATTATTGAGTACCTTATACATCTGATCTGAAATATGATAGCCCTGTATGGTTATGTAAATTAATTAAAGTTAAAACAAAATTTAGATTCCAGTTTTTCAGTCATACCGGTCTCATTCAAGTTCTCAGTAGTAGCTAGTACTAGATTAAGTGTATTGGATAGCTTTGATACAAAACATATTCATCACTGCCGAAAGTTCTCTTGGACAGTGCTGTCCTAGGTAATATACTTAGTACTTAAAATGTATATTTTTTTTCATTTACTCTTCTCAAAGAGCCTATGAGGTGTAGAGATTATCATAAATTGTACAGATATGGAAACTGAGGCTCAAAAAACTTAAGAACTTGCTTAGTAGCACAGTCCAGTGAGTGTTAGAACATGAACCTGAAATCAGATCTTTCTTGCTTTTAAAATTCGACCTTCTGCCCTAGCCGGTTTGGCTCAGTGGATCGAACGTCAGGTTGCAGACTAAAGGATCCGGGTTTGATTCCGGTTAAGGGCACATGCCGGGCTTGCCAGCTCCATCCCCGGTGGGGCACGTTCAGGAAGCAGCCAGTGATTCTCACCGTTGATGTTTCTAGCTCTCTCCTTCTCCCTTCCTCTCTGAAGTTAATTTTAAAAATAGTAATAATAGCCCTAGCATTGGTCTGTGCACTGAAGGGTCCCAGAGTCGTGTCTGGTGAGGGCACATGCCGGGTTTGTGGGCTTAATCCCCAGTAGGGGGTGTGCAAGAGGCAGCCAACCAATGATTTTCTCTAATCGTTGTTTTTCTCTTTCCTGCTCCCTTCCTCTCTGAAATCAATAAAAATATATTAAAAAAATTTCAACTTTCTTTCTGTGTACACCATTAGACTGCCCCTGAGATATAAATTGCCATGCAGAATACTCTCAGAAAACACCCAATAAATGTAGAGAATGAAATAGATGATAGTGCAAAAACAGGTAGAAGGGGAAAATAGAGATTTCTTGGAAAAGAAAGGGAAATAGATGACTGATAAAAAGTTATGAGAATGAAACTGCCTCAGTTTCTTTTCTCTGAGAAGAGCCAAGTTTTATATGTACATTAAAATTGATGAGGTCAGTAGAGACTATTTTGTGCAAATACAGGACAGAATGATATGGTGGAAAAAGTGTAGAGTAAAAATATTTAGATTTATGTCTGGTTATCATTGACTATCAGTGGTTGTGGGCAAGTTACCTAAGATTTAAGTAACTTGCTCAAGATTTTGCAGGTAAGTAAGTTGCAGAGCCAAAATTCAGACTCCAAACTTTGTGACTTGCAAGTTCTATCTCTGGTGTCTGTAATCTTTGCCAGTAGTTGTGCTGTCTCCTCTAACCTTTGAACCTTTCTGATTCAGGTCCCCTCCCATGAAAGGGTTATGTTATTCATACCACTTTGTTCCACTTGTTGCTAATAGATACTCAATGGGATCATACATATATAAAGCCCACACTTGTACATTATATGTTACTGGAAATCTATTATTACTGTATAATACCTAATTTAACCATTATCCACAGCTCCACCTCTGAGAACCAGGTTTAAATTTGATTTACTGGTTTTCTAGCTTATATCATGTTAAAATTTGAGGGGAAGTGACAGGTATTAGAGTTGGGAGGACTAACAGTAGTAGGAATGAGTGCAGTGCCTGCTAGCAGAGAGAAGATTCATGAAAAGAGCTGCAGACTTGGTGTTTGAGAGAGTTCAGAGCCACTGAGTTGGAGATGACAGCCTCACTGGAACCTAGGTGGGAATTTGCACAAAAGTACTTGAAATAATTCTATTAGAAGCAGCAACATGGTTTAAGAAAGCAGAGATTTATATGTATGAGAACTTTTAGAATGATGTGTAGCAAAATTATTCCAGCAAGATTCTTTGGCACTTGTAAAAGTGGTGACCTTCAGTTACTGGAATTCTACTGAGTTGTGATATATTACTATTAAACATCTATTGTAGAAAACCAGAATCTTTCATTGTATTCACTTTTTTTGCCTGGAAGTTTTTACTAGTTTCAGTATATTTCCCCTACTTTTGTCAAGGTAATGTATTTTTGTGGGGGTGAAGGTTGGGAGAGAACTCAATTTCCTCATCCAAGACAGAATTTATTTTCAAAGGGAAGAGTAAATCTAAACCAAAGCTGTTACCTTTGAAAACGATTAGTGGAGTCTATTATGTTTTAACCAAACATTTTAGTTTAAAGGATTTTATATTAAAGGCAATTCAAATACTCCACAACTCAAAGATAATGTTGGAATCTGGTTTAAATAAAATAATAAAATCCAGAAAATCTGTAAGGCTTGGAACTCTGCACAGCAGGTTCCATAGCAGAGCAGGTTAAAATTGATGCCTTCACTTGTCAGTCTTAATTTGCTTTGGTCTTTTAAAAGGTGGAAGCATGCCATTACTGAATGCAAGCCCTCCTCATTAGATTAAGGACAGTTTTCATCCAACTTTTTCAGAAGTACTAAATAAGTGAAGATTTCTCTTCGTTTTTAATTGTTTTGAAAAATATTGACTCTGTGCTCTGTGGTTCACTTAATATGCTTAATGTAAAATAAAGCTTATGCTTTGAATTTATGTTTCATTTAGTGCTGTGCAAGCATCTGCAGAACATCAGAAAAGACTTCAACAGTTCTTGGAGTTCAAAGAATAGTTAAGTAATATAAACTGTGTTCATTACACTGCTGATACAACTACAGATGGGACAGTAAATGTTCAGCATTCTTGGATCAGAAGAAAATGGACTAATTAGATGCTTCCTTTGTCGTGGTGGTTGCTTTGAAAACTATACTTTAATGGGAGAAATCATGGAAAGAAATTCTCAACAGAATAACTGAAAACGGCCTTTTCTGTACCAGTTGCTTGTTGTGTGTGTGGTATAATAAAATCTTTATTCAATTGCACAGATGCATCTATGGCAGTAGAAATGTCTCCAGCTTATGTAGCTTAATGATAATTAGAAGTTTTTTAGAATTTACTTGTGAGAGGAGGAGAGCCCGTTCAGAAGGTAAACTAGGTGGACTTGACCCAGTCTTCCTTCCTAGTCATTCTGAGAGTTTAACTCTTGTAAACTTGAAATACATAAACTTTTTTAGAGTTGTTTCTGTTTACTAAAGGATTAAAATTGGTAACGTTGGAGAAAAGTACACAGAAAATATATTGTCTAAAGGACATATTTTGTCAATCTATTAGGTTCTGTTTTTGTTTCCAGAGGCAAATTAAATTTGCATGATTGTCCAAAAAAAGTCTCAATTTACAGATGCTAACTATATATAAAGGAATGTGGAAAAATTCAGTTCTTAAGTTACAAGATTAAACATTTACATTTGGTTTTTAAAAGACAATAGACTGACATCTATGAGTTTGTGTTATATCACGCTAGTAAACAATTAAGTGTATGACTGTTTTCCCAACTAGTTTTACTTTCTTTTTCCGGAACAGAACATGAAGTGATTGTAGAGTTTTTCAAGAGAGAGAAAAATTTTGCAAGAAAAACCAGGAAACTTTCCCCCTTTTTACCACTCTTCATCTTCATTAGATGAAATTATTTTGTGAAGCTTTTTTGGGCTTAGATTGAGTAGTGTTCCTTGTGTTAACTGGCTAATTAAAATATATTAGGAAAATCTTTACAGCCAGAAACAACTTAGTCATCAAATAGCAAGTGAGACCAAGACTTCAGAAGGATTACTTGGGAGCATTTTGTATGTCTCAAAAGTGAGCGAGGTAATTTTATTTATTTGGAGATAAAAGATTAGAAATCCTACTAGTAGGTATCCACTGGACTAGCTTTGGACTGAAATGCTTCCTTGTAATTTTCCCCCCTATTATCTTTCTCCTCTAGTGTCCCAAAATTGTTTCTTTAGTCAACACAGTATTGTATATGCATCTTCATTAATATGGCATAAATGCCTACAATTTGTCTGACTACTTTGATGTGCTATATCTTTATTCCTTCTGTTTGTTGCCCCTTCAGCCAGCACATGCCAGATTATAAATGGATCCTGCTGACCTTTAAGGTGTCTTTATGAGACAGTCACCCAGTTGTCAAGTGTGTGGAGGATTTGGGCTATTGCCATTGCTTTTCTTTTCACCTCTGAAGACGAGTTGATCCCTTTTGAATGTGAAAGTTGAATTTTGAAAGTGGTAGTTACTTACAGATGGCCAGAAAATTGTGGCTAGGTTGACTGAGAACTGTTGAGTTTTATGTTTTAAAGCCATTGAACTTTTTATATTGCGTTCTCTCTGCTTCCCCTGGCTGAGGCATTTTGGGAGAAAAGGACTCTAACCTTCTGTTTCCATTAAAGAATTGTGGTATTTAACCCATTTGATTCCTGAGACTGATGATGGGATGATTCCTTTAAACTATTAGATAAAATGTCTGGCTAAGTTTAGATTTTTGCCACATACTTTGGGCAAAGGTGTATTTGATGAGCAATGTAAAAAATTTTGAGGTACATTCATTCCTGTTTTCTCTCCAGAAAGAATGTGCTTTGTGCAAAATATGGGTCACATGAAATTTGCCTGGTGGGGTGTGGAAACTGTCCCCCCAAATCTGGATTGTATTTAGTTGGTAAGGGAGTCGGTGACTTTTCCCCTTTGTGTGTCGATAATCTCATACCATCTGCGGGGTAGGGTGTGGCTCGGTCACCTGCTTTAAAAAGCCCCCCTGGCTCCTCCTGTGCACAGAGGAGAGAAGCGTTTCCTTTGATGAAGTCACAGCTTGGTTACGAGCCCATGGGTGCTCCAACGTCGGCCTGAAGATGAGAGTGTTCTTTAAAAGCTTTTCTCTGACTGTCGGTATAAAACATGATTCTTTCAGCTCTTGTAATGTTGGCTTGCCCCTTATGGAAAGTATAAATCCACAAAACTCTCCCAGAACTGTCCTAGAATAAACATCGCACCATTCAGTGGACATGGATAAGCTTCAATTTGTTACTTTGCTGGATTTGTTTCTTGGTAATTGTTTTGTATGTATTCCTGTAAATATGGCAACCTGTTTATATACTTTTGTATGTCACTGGCCTTGACTTGGGTAGAAAAATAAATTTACATTAAAAAAATGAGACTATTAATTGAAATGTGTATATACAGGATCAATTATTTAATTTCTGGTTTGTGTTTCCTTAGCCATTTCATTTACATCTCCACTGTTGTTGCTTATAAAACCTGAAAAGGTTTAACTTCTTATGAAATCAGCCTTTGTCTTTAACCAGATTTATTTGGTGGGTGATCAGTATTTAATGGTAACTCTAAGGAGTCTGAATTTTATTATTTATATAATCTTAATTTTTTTTTTTTAAACCCACATTATTGCTGAAAAGGTCCCTGAATTTTATAAGTCTTTTTTCTTCATTGTCTTGGCGTCCTTTCTTCTAAAACTAAACAAAAGAGGCAGGTGCTGAAAGCCATCTTTTAATAGAGGTTTCTTTCCTTGCCAGAATAGTGTTTCTGAACAGATCATATTTCCCCAGGCTAACAGTTATGTCTGTCAACTTTACTTAGATTAGTCTGAACTTCACCTCAAGGTAGTTGAGGTGCTATACTAAAGCCCTGAAATCCCTCTTTTGCTCTCCCTACTCAGTCATCTTTCTTTAGAGCCAAGTAACTTATAACAAAGATGGCTTTAATTTATCAGTAAACAATCCAGCTAGCCTTCGCAATCTGCAGACCAGAATCACACTGTGAGGAGGGTTTATTATAGATCAGGAGTTGCCAAATTTGCCATGCATCAGAATCACTTGGGAAGCCGAAACCCGTTTGGCTCAGTGGTAGAGCGTCCGTCTGCGGACTGAAAGGTCCCAGGTTCGATTCCGGTCAAGGGCATGTACATTGGTTGTGGGCACATCCCCGGTAGGGGGTGTGCAAGAGGCAGCTGGTCGATGTTTCTCTCTCATCGACGTTTCTAGCTCTCTATCCCTCTCTCCTCCTCTCTGTAAAAAATCAATTAAAAAAGAAAAGAAAAAAGAATCACTTGGGAAGCTTAAAACACTGGGCCCTCCCTCCAGAGTTTGATTTGTAAATCTGGGTTGGGGCCCAAGAGCTTGCATTCAAGTGATGCTGCTAGTCAGAGAGCACACACTGGGAACCGTTGCTCTGCTGGATTTTCTAATGGGTCTCTCAGGTGAGGGTCTGAAGCATATGATCTATCATTGCTATAAGGTAGAAAGCCTGAAGAACACGGATAGATCCTGGAGGTAAGGCAGAAATGCTGAGAAGTGCTGTGTACCAGGCTTTGCGATAGGCTCTGATGGTATAAAGTCCTAGACATTGTCCTCAAAGAGCTTACCACATTGTGTGGCTACAGTAAATGGAGGCAACCTTGTTTTGCACGTAACTATTTTCTACTCGTTTACAGAATTGATGTGTTTTGCTATTGCTGTTTCATTGTTGACTGAGCATCTATTCTGTTCCTAACCTGCACTAAGTGCATCTTCTTCAGTGTCCTGGTGCTTACCCTGCGTTGTCACTTGCATTATTTTGCGGGGTCTGTGTGGTTCTACCTTGCCCTCCAGTGTTCTCCTTGTACACACATATCTTATCAGACTTACTGTTGAGTGTGCCCTGCAAGGGTCCTGGTGGCAAAGTAGTTCTGGAAGACCTATGCGATGCCTCTGGCAGACACTTTGGAAGGTGACCTCCAAATCACAGACCTTCTTCTTGGATAATCTTTTGAAGATATCTTGACTATTGATTGGTTTATCCTTTTTATCTTCCAATTTATTAAAAAAAAAACTTTTATATCTTGAATAAATAGTCCTTCCCTAACTATATTATGATTATTAGTTGCAAGGACACAATCCCACCTCAGTTTAGCTTGAGCATAAAAGGCAAGTTTACCCTAAGGGCACAGGAAAGTCATGGTGAGCACAAGTGCAGATTTGCTTCTGGACCTCATGAAGAATCTGGAAAGCCCTCAGGATATCTAAATAGTTCTCCGCTTCTTTGTGCATCAGTGCTTTAGTTCTGTCTACTGGCTTTCCACCACTCCTTCCATCTGCTCCCTAGCTCCTGAGGTTATTATAATAGAGACTGAACAACTTTCTGAATGCCAACTAATTTTTTTATTGGAAGAAAGCCCAAATGGATCAAGTATCCAGGGGTCTAATTAGGCTTCAGGAACAAGATTATGCAGCATCAATGTGGCTTCTGAGAGCTTACCTTTGTTGGTCAGGAGAGAGTGGAGGGTAGAGGCAATTCCCAGCGCCTCTCAAGAAAGGGAACAAAAACCTGAGTTTTAGAGCCTGCAAAGAGGGACTGATAAATCTCCTTGCTTTGAGTTGGAACCCAAGAGGGCTGCACCCTAGAAGGAAGGATGAAGAGGAAATAGATTGCATGACTGTAGTTGAGTTAGAATCCTCATTAAATGGAATTGCGGTAATCTCTGCCATGTTTCTAGATCCTGGGAGAAGCTATCATATATCCTCTCTGGAGGAAGACAACACCTTGTGCCTCAATTATTTCTACAAACAAATTTCTAAATACAATGCACACAATTAAAAATAATTAGGCACAGGAAGAGGCAAGACAACATGAATGACAACAAGGAGAGCATAGGGATTTCAGATATTAGGGTTATCAGATTTAAAAATAATTACCATTACTATCTATCTATCTATCTATCTATCTATCTAAAAGCCAAGCAATTGAAATGATGGGTTGCTATGATATGCACTGTGGCCAGCCAACCAGACCAATATGGGGCAGAGCTGGCCGGTCAACCTCCCACATTTCCTCCCCCCAACTGGCTGGCCCTGATTAGTCTCAGTTGGCCCCGACTGGGACAGGCCAGCCAGACCCCACCAGTGCACAAATTCGTGCACTGGGCCTCTAGTGTTTAATATTAAAAATGAAATTCTAATGTATTAGAGAACTAGAAATTACATAACATAGTAGAAACTACACACATGTGTGTAAAGCATATATTTACTTTGAAAAAGAACCATGGAAATTCTGGGACAAAAATAGAATAACTAAAATTAAGAAGTCCATGGATAGATTTACTACAGATTAGACAGCTGAAAAAAATGACTTGGAAGACAGATCAGAAGAAATCCAGAATAAAGCATAGAAAGTAAAAAGTATTAAAACAGAATACAGCATGAGACAAGATGATACAATGAGAAAGTTCATGTTCATAAGTGTAATTAAATTAGTTGGAATCCTGGAAGGAAATAGGAATCTTGTTTTTTGTTCATAAAATTCTAATAGCCTGGTGCATGGATTCATGCACATTGAAAGAAAATTAGAAGAAATATTTTAATATTGTTATTCACCCTATTTCTATAATAGAAGTGTCAACCAAATTCATGATCAACAATGACAAATTGAAACACCCATATGCAATTGGTGCCAGTGAGAGCATTAAATGTATTGTGCATGTGCGAGTCAATGTTTATTTTTAAATTGCAGTGCATGTCATATGTACTGGCAATACTGTTGGATAAACTTACGGTCAGTCATTTAGCCTTTTATATGTATAGACTAGTGGCTCAGTGCATGAAATTTGTGCACAGTTGGGGAGGGGGGTGTCCCTCAGCCCAGCCTGTACCGTCTCCAATCTGGGATCCCTCTAGCAATCCGGGACTGCTGGCTCCTAACCACTCACCTGCCTGCCTGCCTGATTGCCCCTAACCACTCTGCCTGCTGGCCTACTCGCCCCCAACTGCCCCCTGCCAGCCTGCTTGCCCCCAACTGCCCCCCCAGCCTGATCACCCCCAATTGACCCCCCTGCCAGCCTGCTTGCCCCCAACTGACCCCCATGCTGGCCTGCTCGCCCCCAACTGACCCCCACTGACGGCCTGCTCGCCCTCAACTGTCTTCCCCTTCCCTCCCTGCCGGCCTGATCACCCCCAACTCCAAACTACGGTCTAATGGTGCAGAAGCAAATTTGAATATTTAATAGCAAATAGTAAAATTGATGAGGCATTAAGCCACAGGTTGGAAAAGCTCTGCGAACCCTAAACAGATAAATAAAAATGCACACTGAGGTACATCATAGTAAAAGTGTTAAAAACTAAAGACAATCTTAAAAGTAGTGAGAGAAGAAAGACTACGTTTAAATGAACAATAACTGGACAGCTAATTTCTCAACAAAAACAACTGAAGACAGTGGAATGGAAATTCCCAAGGGCTGAAAGAAATGTAGTAGCCTAGAACTTCATACGCAACATTAATCTACAAAAATGGGCCCTCACTGGTTTTCCTCAGTGGGTAGAGCATCAGCATGTACATGGGTGGCAGGCTTTTCCCATGGGGAGCATGCGGGAGGCAACCAATTGGTGTGTCTCTCTCACATCAATGCTTCTCTCTATCTCCCCCCGCCCCCTCCCACTCTCTCAAAAAATCACTGGAAAAAGAAAACATATCCTCGGATGAGGATTAACAACAAAAAATCTACAAAAATGATAGGGAAATAACATTTTCAGACAAATAAAAGATAAGAGATTTCAGCAACAGAGGTCACTCTACAGGGAACTTAATTTATAAAGGCTTTAAATTTTGTTTTTTTCAGGGAGAAAGAAGGACAGAGAAGCAGGAGGAAATAAGGAAAATATGGCTATTGACTTATGAAACAATAATATCGGGATTTTAACTATAGAGAAAGTTAAAGTACACGAGTCAGAGTATTTGGGAGTTAAAATATTCTAAGGTCTTTACATAGTCTGGGAAGAGAATAAAAGAGTCAACAATAAAAAAAACGAACAAAAAAAGGAAGTCAAAAGAGTCAACAATAGACTTTGGTATATCAGAGATGTGTATTGCAATTTAAGAATAATTGCTAAAAGAAAGTTTCGAGCTGAGACAGGGAAAGAATGGAATAACAAAATATAAAAGTATGGAAGCAGGAGAGAAAAAATCTGTAATAGGCAGGACAAAAAAAAAAAATGCAGCCCTGGCCGGTGTGTTCAGTGGTTAGAGTATTGGCCCACACACCGAAGGTTTGTGCGTTCAATTTCCAGTCAAGGACAAATACCAGGGTTGCAGGTTTGTTCCCCAGTCTGGTCGTGCAGATACAGGAGGCAACCAATTAATGTGTGTCTCACATCCATGTTTCTTTCCTCCCCTCCCTCCCTCCGTCCCTCCAACCTTTCCTCCTTCTCTTTCACTCTCTCTAAAAGCAATGGAAAATTATCCTCAGGTGAAGATTAACAACAACAACAAAATGCACATAAGATGTATATTTAAATTCAAATATATCAGTAATTATATTAAATATAAATGGACTAAATGTTCAGATTAAACAAAGTTCATCAAACTAAATTAAAAAAACACACAAAACATCTGGGAGCTCCCCCTTCTGGGGGGGACACCCCAAGCCTTTCCTCTCCCCTTGTCTTCCCCTAATTTAAAAAGAAAAAAAAAAAAAAAAAAAGAAAAGAAAGAAAAGAAAGAAAGAAAAAACCCCACTCCATCTGTTTGCTGTTAATGAGTCACATCTACTAGTAAAACATAAGGATCGATATATTTTAGGTGTTTGCTTGTTTATCTTTCCTATTATAAACAAACAAAGATAAACAAGCAAACACCTAAAAAAACAAAAACAAAAAAAGCTGGCATAGTTGTATTCTTTTTTGACAAAGTATAATTTAAGGCAAAAAACCTTATTAGAGATAAAGAGGGAGCACTTCAAAATAGTAAAAGATTCAACTTATGAGAAAGATATAGTTCTAAATGTTAATGCACCTAATAACATAGCTTCAAAGTACATTAAAACAACATGGGCAAGCCCTAGCTGGTTTGGCTCAGTGGGTAGAGTATCAGCCTTTGAAATGAAGGCTTGCAGGTTCAATTCTGGCCAAGAACACATGTCTGGGTTGCGAACTCGATCCCTAGTAGGGGGCATGCAAAAGAGGCAGCCGATCAAGGATTCTCTCTTATCATTGGTGTTTCTGTCTCTCTCCTTCCTTCCTCTCTGGAATCAATAAAAAATATATTTTCAAACAAACAAACAAACAACATGGGCAAAAGATGAACAGGCACTTTAAAAAGGAAGATATTCAATTGCCTTGTAAGAGAAGGTAGGTTTTCAGCATCATTGACTATTAGGGAAATACAGATTTAGGCTGAGATACCACTACACACCCATCAGAAGGGCTAAAAATAATGACTGACAGTGACAGGTGTTGATGAGGATGTGGAGCAACTAAAACTATAATTCCTGGGAGGAGTGGACAAACTGCATGTGCCCTGACTGCGAACTGAACCAGCGACATGGTGCATGGGACAATGCTCAACCAACTGAGCCACAGCAGCTGGGCCCTTCTGTACCTTTTCAGTGTGCATATCTCTTTAAAAAATGTATTTTATTGGTTTTAGAGAGAGGAAGGGAGAGGGATAGAGATAGAAACATCAGTGAGAGAGAAGCACCAATCAGCTGCTTCCTGCATGCTCCCTACTGTAGATGGAGCCTGCAACCCAGGCGTGTGCCCTGAATAGGAATCGAACTGTGACCTCCTGGTTCAGGAGCCAACGCTCAACCACTGAGCCACACCAGCCAGGCTCAAAGCACATATCTGGACGTATAATGACCAGTTTACTCGCTCTCACTGGAAACAGGGATCTGTGAGTTCTTTGGGTTCAGGAATCGTGTTTTCGTCTTTATATCCCCAGTGTCTCTTAAAGGGCCGTGCACACGATTGACACTTGTTTGAACTGAATTCAGCTCGGTGCTTTAGGGCTGTTAGGAGCCCAGGGTCTCAAACTCAAGTGTTTACAAAAGCCAGGCAAGTGCTATGGGTGAGGCCGGATTTTGGGGGACATGGCAAACTGGAGAGAGCGTATGTCCCTACAGGGATGATTGTGCTGCTGCTTGGCCCTCGCTGATTGCTGCTATGGGAGAATTCTTGCCTGGTATGTCTAGATCTCCCCACTTGTTTATAAGAAGGCAGAGATTCAGATTTCGATGTGAAATCTCCATGTTTAAAGTGTTGGAAACTAATTAATAATAAAAAAAAAATTACAGCAAGTGCCAAACCAAACTACACGGTCCTGGGGCTGCTAGTTTGCAACCTCTGTTTTATTTCACACCTTGAAGAGGTGGGAATGTGTTTCGTGTCCAAGTATCCCAGCCAATGGGCTCCTGAGCAGCCTCTTCGCGAAGCATATTTCTGCCTGAAGAGAAGGGTCGTGGCTGCTTCCTAACTGGATTTCTGGGTCATCTCTGTAAGAGGTTCGCAGGGTTTTTTAAAGCCTTCTTTGTAGCTGGCTGTTTACCCCAGCTGAATTGGACATGTGTTCCCGAAGATTTCCCCCTCCGTTTGTTGTAATATTCTTAATGATGCATTCTGACTTTTTCACTCTGTTTTCTACACATTTGTCACCACTTCTGCTTTTGGATCTTCATGCTGGAAAATCTGAGGCTTACATGGAAGATTGATTTTTAATGCTCCTTGTGTTGTTTTTCAGCTGTAACATTTGCATGCAATTATGACATTTAAAAATAGGAGACAGCGCAGTTTGAAGGGGATAAAAAAAAAAAATCTTCTGGGCGGATGAGCAAATGGAAAGGCCAGCCTTTAATTTTGTTAACATCCCAATTACATCGTATAACCCTTGTGACGATTTCTGTCCCTTGTAATGCAGCAACACCTGGTTTTTGTTCCAGGGACAATGAATGACCAAGTCTGGCTGACTCAACTCAAACCCTTGCTCAATCATGAGAGCGTAGGTTGGAAGGCTCATGTTTTCCACGGGCCAGCAGAGGTCACTATTTCAAAGTTGTTAGAGGAAAAATTGTCTCCAGTTCACACCTCTTTTTTGGGGGGAGGTTCATAGGACTGACTGGTGGAAGAATTTTTTTTTTTTTTTTTTTTTTTGAGTAATCGTTTTGGTATTTTCAAATGTTCTTTAAAAGTCAGTTGTTTTTATATATTACGTTTAAAAGTGCTGATGGCTTGAGTGGGCTTCTGTAGGTCATTGCTTATGGGAGTAATATCAGCTACCATTTATTGAGCACCGACTAGGTGCTGCACCCTGTGCTCCACACATGATCTTTGGTAGCCTTTTATCTTCCTGTCTTGTTGTGACGTTTACCTCAGTTTTCTGGAAGGGGAGCCCGGGGCAGGAGAAGAGAGATGATTTGCCGAAGGACACACAGCTAGTGGAGAAGGGATTCAGATACAAGGAGATCTTTCTTCAAAGCCAGGCTCTTCATTTTGTTGGGAGCTGTACTGTTCTCCCAAAGAAGGGATAGGGTAGCAGCTGGAAGCAGCAATCACCTATAACACAGGAGCGGAATGTGTGTGTGTGAAGCAAAGGCTGTGAAATAGCTTTCTGTCTTTCTTTCGCACATTTCAGCTTGTTATTTTCTTAAAGGAGCTAGACTTCTTGGTCTTCTTTGAAAATAGGAACTGTAACTTCTGTCAGGCTTTGCCCCTTCTCCACATGAAAACAAATATTAGTCATATATTGTCTCCGGAAATGTCTCAGGCTGAAGACCTAGTTCGTGAGTCAAGTTTACAACCAAGATTTCTTATTTCACTTTACAAGTTCAACAGAAAACCTCCTAACTTTGAAAGAAACAGACAGTGTCTTCGTGGGCTTTTATTTATTCATGTTTTAAAACATGAATAAATCACCAGGATTTTCCATAAAGCTGGAGAGTGATGAGAGGACAGCTGTGTTCCTCTCCAGACAATGGGTGGTCAGTCCGACCCCCTGTTCTCACTGAGGGGGTCATGTGCGAACAGTAGGACAGGCTTTGTGCCTTTGGGGCTGCTATACAAGGACATTTGGTTCTGGAGGCAGTCTTACGGGCGTACTGGCCTGGCATACTACTGTCTATTATTCTTACTTCTAATATTTTAATGTTTTGTGGTTGCTAAATACTGTATTTATTATTATTAGAAGAGAAAACCATATTCCACACACACACACACACACACACACACACACACACACACACACACACATATATTTCAGAGAGTAAGGGAGAGGGAGAGAGAGATAGAAACATCAATGATGCAAGAGAATCCCTGATCGGCTGCCTCCTGCACACCCCACACTGGGAATCGAGCCTGCAGCCCAGGCATGTGCCCGTGGCTGGAATCGAACCCAGGACCCCTCAGTCCGCAGGCTGACGCTCTATCCACCGAGCCAAACCAGCAGGGCCGTATTACACTTTTAGATCTTGGTTAACTAATAAGATGGAGTTGGCTTATTTTTGTTGTTGTCAGCAAATATTTAACAAGTGTTCACAGGGACAAGTAGCTCAAAGTAACAAAACTAGTGGGGGGAGATAGACAATGAATAGAAATAGATGCCCAGTGGTGGTGGGTACGCTGAAGAACAGGAGATAGCAGGATGGGATCTGTTTTAGATTTGGTGGTCAGAGAAGGCCTTCCTGATAAGTGATGTTTGGCCAGAGGCCTGAGTGAGATAAGAGAGAGCATAAGTAAATATCTGGGGGCAGAGTTCCTGAAAGCAGAAGGCCCCCAAGACCAAGGTGTGCGGAAAAGTTCGAGGAATAGCAGAGAGGGCAGGGTGGCTGGATATAGTGGGTGAAGGGGGGTGGGTAGGGTGGAGACATGGGCGGGGACCAGATCACGTCAGGCCTGGGAGGCTTAATAAGGACTTTGCTCTTCCTCGGAGTCAGAGGCAGCCATTGGAAAGTTCTGAGCCAAGAACTAACAGGGCCCACTTACGTTTTAAAAAGTTAAGTCTGGCTCTTCTGTGGGAAATTGACTGGGGAGAGGGGGTGGGAGGCGGGATGAAAGTAGGGAGACGAGTTAGGAGGCTATTGTTTAAAGCGGCTGAGCGAGGATAGGGACCGGGACCAGAGTGATGGAGGTGGCAGCGATGTGAAACACACAGGGTTGGGTTTATTGAGAAGAAATAGTGAATCAGACAGCCTATTTCTGGATCCCCCTTAATGTGAAAAATAAAGATCTATGTTCCTTAAGCCACAATTATTTTGAGTTTTCCAGTTATAAGCAGCCAAACTTAACCCATCTAACTCGCCCCCTTGTAAGCCCCATTCTTCTCCCATTTCAATAAAGGGCAATTTTATTCTATCGACTGCTCAGGCCAAAAACCTTGGAGTCAACATTAATGACTTGTTCTCTTTCAAACTGTACTCCACAAGTCTCCCACCCGCAGTTCTCAGGAGGGCTCTGAGGGACCACCCAAGGTGCGGTCCTCATCCTCATGGTCCCACGTGGCTGCGGGAACTACAGCCATCATATCTGCATCCGAGGCGACAAGTAGCAAGAAAAGAAGGGAGAAATCCCCCTCCCTTTCTTAGGAGATTCCTACAGGTCCACACACGTATCCTGGTATCTCACTGGCTGAAGTGTATGCATGTTTGAAGCAAGACCTGAGAAATAGCTTGCTGTTTTTCCTTTTAAGTTCCGTTTTCACTATGACATTGCATGAGTCTTTGGATTTGTCACATAATAAGTAAGCATCGTTTTCATAAAAGGTAAGTCTTAAAGAAAAGTTTATGCAGGAAGTCTGTCAAACGTCTTAAAATTGATTTTTGTAATCGAAACATTAATTTCCAACTTGGTCATGAGTAAAATTCCATTCTATTTTTTTTTTTTCAGGAATGTTTTCTGCATATAGATATAGATGATTTAAACATATGCTTTGAAAAGAAACATGAGTTATATTATACCAGTCGGTACTGAACAAACTTGATATTTATTTTATAATAAAATGTTTTAATAAAAATTTAAATAAATATTACACTTCTTACCCCATATATACAGTTGTTATAGTCTCATTTCTCAGCTGTGTGACCTGTTTAAAAAATTAAAGGCCTGTGTTCGAATTCTCACACTACCGCTTATCTCCCATACACATTGAAGCCTGTGCCTTCAAGGGGTCCGCAGTTTATTGTTGGGATCCAATGATGCAATAAGGCAGAAAATAAGTGCTCTGAGAGGGGCTTTGTGTGTTTGGGGTTTGGTTGGAAGGGGGAGCTGGCCCTTGGAAGAGAAGCCATTTTAGGTGAGCATTGGAGACTTGAATGGGCCCAGTGGGAGTGGTCAAGGCATTCTGGATGAAAGGGAAGGAGAGGTCAGGTGATAGAGAGAATGTTCCAGTTCAGCTGTAGATGAGGTACAGCGGCACAATGGAAAGATCCTGGTACTTGGGGCCCAGTAGACCCAGGACTGACCCGAATCTGCCGCTTCCTAGCTGAGACCTTGGGAAGGTCGCTTAGCCCATTTGGGTCTCATTTTCCTCATCTGTCTCCTCAGAGGAGACAGTACTACCCTCTTCATAGGGTTGTTGTCTGTATTGAATGTACAGAAACCGCCACCGGCCGTGGTTTTCTGTGCTTTCATAAATAACAAGCCCTTCTTCTATATGGATAACTGATATTGTCCCTCATAACGTTTCAAGCTGTCAAATCTTGTCCTCATTAGCAGCATTTGATGTGAATTGTGCATTAAGCCTGATTCTGTTTCCCTACACGTACAGCGATGTGCTGAAAACCAGTGAGCGTTCATTCCTACGGAAAAGCAGGTGCACGGTAAGTAACGAGGTGAGGAAGGGATGTAACCTAGTGGCCTGGCAGTTATGGCATTTTTGCTTCCAGAAACCACCATGAAGGATGAGGACTGCCTGGGGCCACCCTGGGGAAGTTCCAAACTCAAAACCCGCGATTCTTCCAGATACCCAGCCTCTATTCCCCCTGCTCCCCTTCACTCCCATCACCGGGTTTGTCGAGTTTACGTCCTAAATAAAGCTGCATTCCAGCCACTTCTCCCCACCTCCACCAACCCCGGCCCAGAGCCCAGGCTCCTCAGCATCTCTTGGGACCCCCCTTACGTGCCTAGCATCCACACTTGCCCCTTTCTCAATCCATTTCCCCCATAAAACAGTGCGAGTATTTTCAGAACGGATGTGATCACGTTCCTCTCCAACCCATAATCCTTCATTGATTTTGGATCCAGCCCTTTCGCTTCCAGGTTTCATTTGGTGCCTTTTTTTTTTTTTTTTTTATAAATATATTTTATTGATTTTCCACAGAGAGAAAGGGAGAGGGATAGAGAGCTGGAAACGTCGATGAGAGAGAAACATTGGCCAGCTGCCTCCTGCACCCCCCCCGCAACCCCCCCCCCCCACTGGGGATGTGCCTGCAACCAAAGTACATGCCCTTGACCGGAATCGAATCCGGGACCCTTCAGTCCGCAGGCAGATGCTCTATCCATTGAGCCAAACTGGTTTCGGCTAAAGTTCCTTCTTTTTTAATAGCACTGTAGTATTCCATTATGTAGATATACCACAGTTTTTAAAAATATATATTTTATTGATTTTTTTTACAGAGAGGAAGGGAGAGAAATAGAGAGCTAGAAACATCGATGGGAGAGAGTCATCGATAAGCTGCCTCCTGCACGTCCCCCACTGGGGTCATGCCCACAACCAAGGCACATGCCATTGACCGGAATCGAACCCGGGACCCTTCAGTCCACAAGCCAACGCTCTATCCACTAAGCCAAACCGGTTTCGGCTCATTTGGTGCCTTCTTTCCCCTTGCCCTGGCTCCAGCCACCCTGCCCTTGTTTTGCTGTCTGGAAGGGATCCTCCTCTTGTTTCAAGTCTTTGGCACAGACTCCTCCATCTGCTGGAAGGCTCTTCCTCATCTCTATAACCAGTAACTTCTTATCCTCTGCGGTTTGAATCATCACATCCTCCATCAAGCCTCTGTCCTCCTCCCGGCCTCGTGTCCTCTCGGACATGGAGCGTTTCTCCGTCAGGGCCTTTTCCTTGGTGGAAAGTGTGCCTTCGTTTGTATAATAGGTTGGATCCTGAGTGTCCACCCCCAGTTGGAAGAACCATGAATCTCTGGCACCGAGGACAGGGCCTCGGATGTGGGAGGTGCTCATCTGACATTGTTGAATCAGGATGGAGGCTTCTCTGGGATGCAGACCTTGGTGCTTCCTTCCACCACTCCGCCATTGTCTTCTGGCCTCTCTGAATGAGTTTCCAGAGGGCCTGCACCCACCCCCTTCCACAACCCCTTCATCCACTTTATTAACGCATTTATTCGATCATCTTTCGCCGAGTGTGTGCGGACACCAGGCACTGTGTGTGGTGCTAGGACTACCATGGCAAAACAAACAAGTACCTGCCCTCAGAGAGAAGGGGCACTCCGAAGGCTTTAGCTAGGAGAGCAACATGGTTGGGCCACTGATTTAGAAAGATCACCAGCTGCAGAGAGGAGGACCAATCGGAGGGGCCAGGCTGGAGCCAGGGAGACCCAGATGGGGAGCTGGTCCCTGGATTCAGACAAGAAATGAGGAGGCTGGAGGTGGTGGGGGAGAGGAGTGCTTACAGAAGGATATGCAGGTGGGCATCTCAGGCCTGGGAGTCCGGATGTGGGTGAAGGGAGAGAAAGGGGCCTAGGATAACCCCTAGAAGACCAGTTTGGTGTTGTCATCATTCCTCACACACAGGATGGGGAGGGAGGAAGGAAGGAAAGGCTGGGGAAATGAGTGTAGTAGAACTTGGTTTCCCAAGTCACTTAGTAGTTTCTGTTTCTAAAGTGATTAATATGAAGCTTCATTCAAAAGAGACTCTAATGTTAAAAGTAATCAACTTGACTCTTTTGTTTGTTTTAAATTTACATATACAGTAAAATCCACAGTGTACAGATCTCCAAGTTTTTTTTTTTTTTTTAAATATTTTTTATTAATTTCAGAGAGAATGGGAGAAGGAGAAATAGAATAATCAATGACAAGAGAGAATTACCCACTGGGGATCGAGTCCACAACTTGCAACCCAGGCATGTGCCCTGACTAGAACCAAACCATGACCTCCTGGCTCATAGGTCAACCCCCAACCACTGAGCCACACCAGCTGGGCCAGATCTCCAAGTTTTGAAAAATACATAGAATCAAGATATAGAACATCAGGACAATGCTCCAAACAACTGAGCCATCTGGCCAGGGCCTAATTTCTCTTTAACTCAAAGTCACAAAGATTTTCTTTTAGGTCTTTTTTCTAGAAGTCGTAGCTTTGCTTTTTGAGCCATTTTGAGAGCTTGTTTGGAGGTTCTAGCAGGGGAGCGCAGCTACTCGTATACCCTTGACCAAAGACCGGTCCTCTCCTCTTGGGGGAAAGTCGTCCTCTTTGACCGAGCGCGCAGCTTCGGGAGGGACGCACATGGATTGGTGAGGGAGGAGGGGACACCCGCCTAGCCAGCCAGATCAGCCGAATCAACCCTGGCGATCAATGGGGTGACAGATGTCGCAGCCAGATCGCCCTCACATCCTTTTTGAGCCATTTTGAGTTAATTTATGTATATCATGTAAAGTATAGGTTAAAGTTGTTTTTTTTTTGCATATATATATATATATATATATGCAGCTGTTCTAGTATGGTTTGTTGAAAGATGGAAGTTTGACAACAATCTATTGGCCATATATAGTTTTCCATATATTATAAACATTGCATTCCATTGATCTGTATGTGTATCCTTTTGCCAATATCACACTGTCTTGATTACTATCACTTTACAGTGAGCTTTAAAAACAAGTAGGGACTCCTCCAACCTTTTCTTTTTCACAATTGTTTTGGATATTCTAGTTCCTTTGCCATTCCAAATAAATTTTTGAAAAAAATAGAATTGGATTTGGGAAAAATTGACATCTTAACAATATCCAATCTTCCAAAGCATAAACATGATACTCCTTTCATTTATTTAGGTCTTCTTTGATTTCTTTCATCAGAGCTTTGAGCTTTGTTGTTTTCAGCATATAGAATCTGCACATATTTGTTAGATTTATATCTAAGTATATCATTTTATTTTATTTTTTTAAAATATATTTTTATTGAATTTAGAGAAGAAGGGAGAGGGAGTGAGAGATGAAAACATCAATGATGAGAGAGAATCATTGGTTGGCTGACTCCTGCATGATCCTTCCTGGTGATCAAGCCTGCAACTGGGACATGTAACCTGATCAAAATCAAATTGTGACCCCCTTGTTCATAGGTCTATGTTCAACCACTGAGCCACCACACCCAGGCTCTAATTATATAATTTTAAATGCTATTATAAATGGTACTTAAATTTTTTAAATTTCTAATGATATGCTAGTATATATAAATGCAATAAAATTTTAAATATTAGCCTTGTATTCTGTAATCTTGATTATTTTATTGACTAGTTCTAGGAGCTTTGGGAGCAGTGTGAGTCGATTCCATGGAGTTTTCCACATAGATGATTATGTTGCCTGCTAACAGAGAATTTTATTTCCTCCTTTCCAACCTGTATGTCTTTATTTTTTCTTGCCTTACTGCACTTGCTAGGATTTCTAGTATGATGTGAAATAAGAATGTGAAAAGCAGATATCCTTACCTTGTTCTTGATCTTAGAGAAAAGTGTGCCCACCCTTTATTTAGTTAAGAAAGTTCCCTTCTATTCCTAGTTTAAATTGGTTCTTATTCACTTAACTAGAATCACTTAACAGATTCATGCACTAGTGGGGTCCCTCAGTCTGGCCTGTGCCCTCTTGCAATCTGGGATCCCTCGGGGGATATTGGACTGACAGTTTTGGCCCGATTCCTGCAGGCCAGGCCAAGGGACCTGGATCCCCCAAGGAGTCCTGGATTGCAAGAGGGCACAGGCCAGGCCAAGGGATCCCACCGGTGCACAATCGGGGCCAGAGAGGGACGCGGGATGTTGGCCAACTGGGGTGGGACCTCAGGAGGGCTCCAAGGCATGTCTGGCCCATTTCACTCAGTACTGATCAGCTGGACCCCAGCACCATGTTAACCTAATGGTTGGAGCATTTGCCCCTTGGTGGTCAGTGCACGTTATAGTGAGCATTAAGTGGTTTTAGCATATCATTAACATATTACCCTTTGATTGGTTGAACGCCCTACCAGATGACTGGACACTTAGCACATTAGGTCTTTGTTATACAGGATCATATATGAAATTTTATCTCAAACATCTTTATTGGCCTTTTGTAACTGTGCTCCATATTGGGATTCTTTGGGCTCTTTTTGTTTATTTGTTTTGTTTTAAAAAGATCATCTTTGAGTTATAAGATAAACTCTAGAAATGGTGGGAGAAGTCAGTTGGATATTTCATTAATTATCATCACCATCACCTCTCATTTTCCAGTTGATTTGATTTCTTTCCCACCTTCTCATTCAGTCTCCCCAATTCCTGTGGGTTGGGCACTATCTTTATTTGGAAGGTGAAGTACTGAGGAATCAGGGATTACTTTTTCATGTCCCTCAGCTTAATAATACAGTCACCACCATTATAAAAGTCATTCTATGGATTCCTTCAATGAAGGCCCTGACGTTCAGTGAAGAAAACCCAAACTTTGGACTCAGGTAGCCAATCTTTTAAAATTTTAATTAGACCCTAACCAGTTTGGCTCAGTGGATAGAACATCAGCCTGCGGACTGAAGGGTCCCAGTTTCAATTCCGGTCAGGGGCATGTACCTTGGTTGCGGACACATCCCCAGTAGGGTGTGTGCAGAAGGCAGCTGATTGATGTTTCTCTCTCATCGATGTATCTAACTCTCTATCCCTCTACCTTCCTCTCTGTAGAAATCAATAAAATATATTTAAAATTTTAATTAAATTAAAAAATGGTATTTCAATGAAATTCACTTAACATAAAATTAACTATTTTAAAGTGGACAATTCAGTGGCATTTAGAATATTCAAAATGTTGTATAACCACTATCTCTAATTCCCCCAAAATGTCACTATAGGAATTTTACAATTCCTATAGGAAACCTATCCCTGTCGTTCCCTCCCCTAATCTCTGGCAACCACCAATATGCTTTCTGACTCCATGGATTTACCTATTAAGGATATTTTATATAAGTGGAATCATATCATATGTGACCTTTTATGCTTAGCTTCTTTCACTTAGCATAATGAGGTTCCTCCATGTTGTAGCATGTATTAGCACTTCATTCCTTTTTGTGGCTGAAAATACTCCTTTGGATGTATATACCACAACCAGTTAATCCATTCTTCCATTGGTGAACATTTGAATTGTTTCCACAACAATGTTCTTTTGATATATACCTAGGAGAGGAATTGCTGGGTCATATGGCAATTCTAGGTTTAATTTTTGAGGAACCATCAAACAGTTTCCCACAATGGCTGAACCATTTTTACATTCTCACCAGCAGTGTATGAAGGTTCAATTTCTTTTTTTTTTTTTAATATATTTTATTGATTTTGTACAGAGAGGAAGGGAGAGAGATAGAGAGTCAGAAACATCGATGAGAGAGAGTCATCAATCAGCTGCCTCTTGCACACCCCCCACCAGGGACATGCCCGCAACCAAGGTACATGCCCTTGACCGGAATCGAACCCGGGTCCCTTCAGTCCCCAAGCCGACGCTCTATCCATTGAGCCAAACCAGTCCTGGCAGCCAAACCAGTCCCGGCTCCAATTTCTTCATATCCTTGCCATCACTTGCTATTTTGTTTTTATTTATTTATTTATTTATTTATTTATTTATTTATTTATGTAAGCCATCCCAGTGGATGTGATGTAATATCTCATTGTAGATTTGATTTGTATTTCCTTATTGACTAATACTGTTGAGCATATATTCATGTACTTGTTGGCCATTTGTATATCTTCTTTGGAGAAATGTCTATTCATCACCCTTGCCCATTTTTTGTTGTTTTTGGGTTGTTTGTCCTTTTGTTGTTGAGTTATAAGAGTTCTATATATTCTGGATACTAGACCCTATCAGATGTATGATTTGCGAATATCTTCTCCTATTCTGTAGGTTGTCCTTTCACTATCTTTACAACGTCCTTTGCTGCACAAAAGTTTTTAATTTTGATGAAGTTATATTTATGTTGTTGTTGTGGCTCATTTTTTTGGCGTCACATTTCAGAATCCATTGCCAAAACCAAGATCACAAAGATTACCTCTGTTTTCTTCTTCTAAGTGTTTATTGTGCTTAGGAAGTTGATCCATTTTTGAGTTACATTTTATATATGGTATGAGACAGGGGTTCCACTTTATCTAACTGTGATACCATTCATCATCACACTATTTGTTGAAGAGAATATTCTTTCTGTGATGAGTGGTCTTGGTATTCCTACTGAAACTCTGTTGGCCATAGAGGTATGGAAGGCAAGCACTCTTGACTGAGAACTTTGGCAAATAACTTATTTTTGAACTTTAATTTTCTCACCTTGAAGATGGCCTTTCAAATTGTCAGGATAAAATGAGATTACATATGGAGATTGTCAGCATACTACCTGGCACATAGTAGGTTCCCCAGTGAATGTTAATTTTTTCCTTGTTTTAAGACATAGAGGCAGGGTAAGCAGTGTAATATTCATTACCTCTATTTCTTTTCCTTCCTCATGTCTCCAGGTCGCAGAAGACTCTTAGACTCAGAGAAATGCCCATTTTTGACATTTTCACAATGGTGAGGTGGAAAACATGATGGGGTGAAGAAGTGCTTAGCTAGATATTCAGGCAAGCATATGAAGTACTGGCCAGTCTTTAATAATTCAATCAGCATTCAATAAACATTTACCTAGTGTTGACTTTGTGCCAGAATCTGTTCTAGGTTCTGAAATTACAAAGGCAAAAGACTGCCTCTTCTTTTAGAGAGCTCTCTGTCTAGAGGGAGACTGTTAAATGGGTAGTTATAAAGTGGTATAATAAGTTCCGAGATAGAATGAAGCAGAGATTGCTGTGAGAGTGTGCAGGAAGAAAACAAGTCTAGCCTGAGGATTCAGGGGAGGCTTCTGGGAAAAGATGACACTTGAGCTAGGTATTAAATGATTCATGGGAGAGAGTATGAAGATGGACAAGAGGGAAAATTGTTATATAAAAAACATCATATACAAAGCTATGAAGGCATGAATATATGTTTTGGGTTCTGGGAGATAGCTTCAGGGTGCTTGGGACATAAACCAGGGCTAAGTGGTAGGTTGAGGGAATAGTTTGAATTTATTTAGATGGCAATTGGGATCTGTTAGACGGCTATTGGGACCTGTTAGATGGCTATTGGGATCATTGGTGTAAACAGGGAAGTGACATGGTTGGGTCTCTAGTTTAGAGATTAATAGGGAGACCTGTATGGACAATGAATGATAGTGAAGAGGATGAGTCTGGAGGTGGGAAGAAGAGTAGTAGAGAGGATAAAGACGAAGGGAGCAATAGATGATATATGACAAATAAGTTATGGGAGTATGGGAGAGCAGGGGCTTAGGATGATTCTCAGATTTCTGACTTGGGGGACTTGGCCATGGGGCCATTTACCTAGGTAGAGACATTGGAATGAGAAGCAGAGTCAGAGAAGAAAATATGGTGCTTGTTTTTGCAGATGGATCCAGATGGAGCTATGCAGTAGACAGACTGTATGTGGGATTGGAAGGCAAAAGAGAGTTTGAGCTGGAACAGGGGTGTATAAAACACACACACATTGTCTGGTTTGCTGAAGAGAAAAGTGGGTTTTATTTGTTTTGCTTTATTTTGTTCCTCTTTTTAAAAATTAATTTCAGAGAGGAAGGGAGAGAGAGAGAGAAACATCAATGAGAATCATCCATCAGCTGCCTCTTGTACGCCCCTTACTGGAGATCGAGCCCGCAACCTGGGCATATCGAGCCCGCAACCTTGACCAGAATTGAACCCGGGACCCTTCACTCTGCAAGCCAACACTCTATCCACTGAGCCAAACCAGCGAGGCTTATTTTGTTCTTGACAATTAAAATATTAATGAGTTTTATTTTAATACTAAAAGTATAAAGAAAAATAGAGCTTATAATCCTACTACTTAAATAACCCTTATTGAAAGGGAGGGAGAATAATATATATTGTCAGAAAATACACACAGTACAGAAAAGCACAACATAAAAAAGTGCAGGCCAACCCCCAGTCTTCCATTCCCTTAACCACTTGTTAACACATTCTTGTGTTTCCTTCTAGGAAAACAAAATGCATATACTCACTGGATTCTGAATATCCCCAGAGGGGTCCTGCGATGTACAGTGTTTAAGAAGTCCATTTTATTGGGCAAGTTAACTTTTCTCGTTGCTTTGCCAGGCTTCACAAACCCATCTGACCTGGGTACTCCCTGGGGAGAGACAGGATCTCCGTATTCCTGGCTGGTATGGGGGCTAGCTCAGGGTAGGTGCTCCATAAAGAGTAAATGAGTGAACTGTTGCTGCATCTTGGAGACCTGAAGGCCTTTGTCTGCAGTTCCGGTTGGTTAAGCGACTTATTCAGCAAATGTTTTCAGAGTCTTGACTAAGTTTGCAGTGTTGTATGTGGTGAGGGAGGAAGGGCAGAGGACCCAGCTTCTGGATTCACTGAAGTTAGAACTGGGAAGGCCAGTGATCTTCCATCTTCTCACTTAAAAAGAAATGTTTTTATTGATTTGAGAGAGAGAGGAAGGAAGAGAGATAGAAGCACTGATGAGAGACATGGATCGGCTGCTTCCTGCATGCCCCCTACTGGCGGGTCAAGCCTGCAACCCAGGCATGTGGCCTGAGCAGGAATCGAACCCAGGCACCTCTTGGTTCATGGGTTGATGCTTTACCACTGAGACACATGGGCTGGGCCCATCTTCTCACTTTTTGAATGGGAAAACTGAGGTCCAAGTTGTGGTTATGATTTGCTGAAAGCCACAGGACTTGAAGATTCATCGGAAGGAGTATAAAAATGGACAAGAGGGAAGTGTTAGCATAGGAAATGTTATTACAAAGCTATGAAGTATGTAAGCCAGCACTGGAACCCCAGAGTGTTTGTGGGAAGGGAGGAGCACCCGGTGGGAGGGTTGCTAAGCTACACTTGCTCCTTCCTACCCCTTCCCCTCCTGCCATAAAAGTAGCAACTTTAAATCCCTAGGCCCGTGTCGGCAAACTCACTAGTCAACAGAGCCAAATATTAACAGGACAACAATTGACATTTCTTTGGAGAGCCAAATTTTTTAAACTTAAACTTCTTTTAACGCCACTTCTTCAAAATAGACTCGCCCAGGCCATGGTATTTTGTGGAAGAGATACACTCAAGGGGCCAAAGAGCCGCATGTGGCCCGAGAGCCGCAGTTTGCTAACCACTGCCCTAGACAGAGACCCGATTTTTCAGATGCCCAATGCAGGCCTTGGCCTGTGTATGATGGGCATGGTTGGTTAATATCTTGTACCTATTAGAGGGAGCCTGGATAGTATACTAGCAGAAGGAAGAACACTGGACTAAGAATTGGGAAGCCTGGATTCTGTGCCAGCTCTGCAATACCCACCATACTGCTGTGGGCCAGTCACATCCTCTCTCCGCTGCAGGTGGGGTGGGTCTAACTCCATCTTCAAGGTCCTTTCTACCATCATTGCTCTCTAAATGTCAGGTGCTATATTTAACCAATGATAGGAAATCAGATTTTAAATGTCTGTGATTCTAAAATCCTGGTTTTTGAAGATTCCGGGGACATGGTGTAAGGCATCTTACTCTGTGCAGAATCCTGTGTTGTGACACCTGACCACATAATTTTTTTCAATCTGAGACGAAGGCCAAAGAGTGTGAAGCCAGAGAGGACCCTCAAGCCCTCCCAAAGCACCACACAGTGCAGGAGGTGGGGGAGATGAAAAGCAGGGCCCATCCTCTGGGCCCCGGGGATCCTCCAGTAGCCTTGGCAGATATGCCGGGCCGCGTGAAATTCCCGGTTTTGCACAGGGAGCAGAGAAGGGAACTGAGCCACTGCTTCCAGTCGCCCTGAAATCCTGTTCTGTCCAGTGTTCTTCCTACACATTGGGCAGGGGTCTCTGGGACACCGTGGCCTGTGAGGGGAGCCCACGCAGGGGGCCCCAGATTCCAGGCTCTGGAGGAACTTAGAGGAAGACCCCCCAGGCTGTAAGCTCTCCTGGGAACTCGGAAAAACATCTAGGGTAGGCACTGGAGCCCCACCCCCGGGCAGACCCACAGATTCACTTGGAATATTTTCTCCTTGGGATCCCTGTGTCTGTTTTTGCTTGTTTGCCTTTTAATCTTGGAGTTCGAGACCCTCTGGCCGGACTTGTCCAGGTGAAAGACAGATACCACACAAACAGGGGCGTCAGGAAAGTGATCTGGGAGTCCTGGGTTCGGGTCCCAACTCTGCTTCAAACTTGCTAAGACATCTGTGTGAGTGAGCTCTCAAGTGAGCGCGCTGCGTTCTGCAAGGCAACTTGTAAAGCACGTTCGCATCTCTTTCCTCCCCTTGAGCGGGTCCCACCCTCCCCATCTGAGGGGAAGAAAACTGACCGGGGACAGGGGACAGGTCCTGCCCCAGCCACGCGGAGAAAGGGGGCATCGTCGGGGTGAGCGGCTTCTCCCGGCGCCCAGTTCTCTCCGCCCCAGTCCCAGCGGCAGCGCCCGGCCCCTGTCACCCGCCGCACCGCCCGCCCGCCCGCCGGGCCCGCTCTCCGGCTGGAGGGCCGCGGGCAGCGAAGGACGCCGGCGGCTCCGGCCTGTCAAACCTTCCGCCGGGCCCCGCCCAGGCCCCCCAGCCGAGGAGGCCCCGCCCCCGCGCCGCGATTGGCCACGGTGGGGCGGCCTCGGCCAGCCAGTGGCCGGTGTGGCTGTCGGGCAGGCCTTGGCCCCGCCCCCTCCGGGGTGCCGCCCCACAGGACGCCGGAGCCGTGGCGGCGGCTGCGGGGGCCGCGGCGCCAGTGGAGGCACGGCGAGCGGTGCGCCCCGACAGCCGCTGCGGCCGTGGCGAGGTGAGAGGGGGCGAGGCCCTGGCGCGGGGAGGGTGGGGTGGGGGTGGGGGTGGGGGGACCGGCGCCCGGGCCGGAGATACGGGGATGGTCTCCCTGCGACGTCCGTCTCTGAGGAACTTTGGGGGAGCGTGGGAGCAGCCAGGGGAAAGGAGAGTTGGGGTCCCGGGCCCACTTTCCAGGAGGGATGACGGAAGGGCGGAGGCTCTGTGGAGAGGGATCCCGCGTGGAGTGTAATGTGTGGTCCCCAGCGTGCGTTTGCGGGGTGCACGGGGTGCGGGGAGGGGGCGTGCCTGGGTGTGACTGACTCGGTGCGGGTCCGAGAGCGCGGCGTGTGCAGTTTCTCGGCTGCGCGTGGGAGCGGGAGTCTCGTGGCGCCTGTGCCGGGCCCGGCGCGCGGGAGTGGGCGTCCATCGCGGCTGAGGCGGCCGCGGGGGAAGCGCTGCCGCCGGGACCGAAGGGCGCGCAGTGCGCATCCCGGTCCCCGAGCATCGACGACGGCGTCCGGGCCCCGGAGGCCTCGTCCCCGCCCGCTCCCCGTCCCGCCGGGGGACGCCGCCCAGGCGCTGTCCCCTCTCCAGCCTCAGTTTCCCCGGTCCTCGAAGGCGCGCTGGTTTCGGTGGAGGCGGGTTTGGGCGGGAGGGTGACGGGCTCCGGAGAACGCGCCGGGGCGGCCCGTGGCGGGGCCCCTCCTCGGCTCCCGGGGAGGAAGGCGCGCGCCGCTGCGGAGCCGCGCGGGGCCAGGTGGGTCGGTCAGGGTCGGGCCGGGGTGCGGCGGGCAGCCCGTCTTAGAGGGAGGATCAGCCGCGACCTGCCCGGGCGCGGCCCCGGGAGGAGGCGGGAGCCGCTCCCTTCATCCTAACGCTCCCGTGCCGTCTCCTCTCCGCAGGAGCCCGGCGCGACCCCCCTCGGCGCGCCCCGCCCCGGCGCCATGCACTGCGAGGTGGCCGAGGCGCCCTCCGACCGGCGGCCGAAGGAGGCCCCGGGCCCCGGCCGCGGGCCCGCAGGCCTCGGCGCGCACATGGCCTTCAGGGTCGCCGTGGGCGGTGGCTGCTGCGGGGACGGGGACCCTCGTGACCTGCTGCCCCGGCTGTCGGCGCCCCCGCTTCGAGCCCACGACCTCCTCCGTCCCCGGAGCCCCCGGGACTACGGTCCGTCCAAGGCCGCCGTGGGGAAGGGTAAGTGTGGCCCTGCCAGCGTGCCGGGCCGGGGCACCGCAGCCTTTGCAGGAATCCTCCCGACAACTTGGTGGAACTTCGCCCGGAGGTCATCATTTTCTCTCCGGTGGTTTGGTATTAGCTTGTCATTCTAAAGCGATGCCTGGATAAGAAGCATCTAATTTAAACTGAATTAGCTTATTGGAGAGAAGTGTGCCTAGCAAGGTCAGATTACATAATTTTGCTTATGTATGTTTCTGATAAAAGTTTTGTGAAACTTGTCAAAAATCTTATAAATTGGGGTGAGTAGCCACTAGAGTCAGCCTTCTCTCTCCCTCCCTTTCTCTCTCTCTCTCTCTCTCTCTCTCTCTCTCTCTCTCTCTCTCTCTCTCTCTCTCCTAGTTAAAGGCATACTTTCAAGTATTCCAATCTTCATAAATAACAAAAGCCCTCAGTTTCCCCATCTGTCAAGGAAGGAATTAATTATACCAGATGATTTCTGGATTCCTGATGGAAAATTTATGATCTGTAGATATAGCCTGAGTCAAGTTCCTACTTGAAAAATGGCTTTTCTGTTCCTGATGCTTCAGAAGCACACAGTCTTTGGTAAAAAGTTGCTTTGCAATCCTCTCCCTCGCCCCAGCGAGGCCAGTGGGTTTAAGGTACAGGCTCCGGTACAGTTTGTGGGCTCAAAGTCAGTGATGATGCCAGGATTCTCATGAACATGTTCTCATCACAGTTAATTATTATTGAGTCATTATTTATAAGTTTCATGCTGACAAATAATTAACCAGAAATTGGGGAAATTGTTAAGGCAGTTGCCCCCCGCTCCCCACCTCCCCACGCTTGGGGAAGAAAACAAGGCTTTGGGCTTTCATTATTTTAGCATTTGGGACCTCTTGGTTCTTTCCAGGTGATTCTCAAGGAAGGCAGAAACAGCTTATTTTATTTCTCCTTTAGCAGCTTCAAAAAGGTAGGGCAGCTTACCTTTGGAGAGGAGAGAGCCTTCTGGGTAAAAAAATACCCTGCTCCCCAGTTCAGGGATGGGCAAGATGAAAAAACATAACAGTATTTTTTTCTTTTTGATGAAAACACCTGACTTTGTAGGAGAGAGTTATTTCTTATTGTTTTAGATGTCAGTGTCTTTTCCAAGAGACAGAGATTAAACCTTAGATTAGAAGAAAGATATAAGAAAACCACCCTTAGAGTGTCATTACTGGACGACACACATGAGGTTCTCTCCTACCAGAGAGAGGAGTGCTGAGCGGCAGGAAGGGAGTAACATTTGCTGAACTGAGCTCCCTGGCTCGCCCCCCTCCATGCACAACCCTCCCTTAAACACATACCCTCTTGCAACGTTTGTAGTCTCAGCAAATCTAGTGAATGCCTATCAAACAGCCTTTGTTCCTTTCATCTCGATGCCTTGTGTACTGATCTGACACTTCCATTCTCCAAAACCCAGTTATTTTTATGCACACGCCCCCCCCCCCTCACCCCCCTAAATTACGAGATCTTTAAGTTAGGATTGTATTTGGAAAGTGCAGGGAGGATAAAGGGCTAGGAGGAAGAGCCACTTTCCTCCTACCATAGAAGATGATCTTTCTGGCCATGCATTTTGTAAGAGGCTTCTAAACTGTTTTCTTCAGTCTCCGGCCAGGCTGGCAGGGTGGGATTTATCGTCCCCGTTTGAAAGATGAAGTAACGGAGGACTGGGGGTGGGAGAACGAGTCTCATGGAAAAAAGCTACCCAGCAGGTCTAGCTGGGGTTCTCTGGCCAACCCACTGCTCATGGACCTGGGCTTGGGGAGGCTTCTAAGAGGTCTCTGACCCAGGCTCTGACCCAACTTCTTCCTCTAAATGGGCCTGAGTGGAAACCAGAGCGTCATCGGCAGCCCTCTTAGAGTGCCGTAAGGAAACGGCACCCCAACTCTGCCCCATTCCCACCAAAATATCCCCCAGACCACGCAACCCTTTGAATGTTTGGTGCTGAGCTCCAAGCCTGGGGCTTATTGGAAACAGATAGAAATACCAATAGGAAAATATTTATTGACTGTGCTGGGAATCGTGAGACCTTGCCACGGGTGATCCGAGAGGCCTTGGGGGAAGTGATTTTACTCTCCGAGCCTTAGTTTCCTCGTCTGTGAATCTCGCGGGAGACTTCCTTTGAAAGACTGAGGAGAGAGCATTCGTGAGAGTGTGAAAGGGCTGCCTGCGAGCCTGGTTGGTTTGGGGGATTTACTCTCGTAAATGTATTTAACGTTCTCCACCTTTGGTTTTTTATTAGCGCGAGGGGTCATAATGCTTACCTCCCAGGGTACATGAGACAATGGCTGCAAGAACGCTTTATAAAAAAGGTGGGAGGGGTTTCTTTTATTAATTCATGCAGGACACCAAGCTGGAGTCAGTGATACTTGCGGTAACGGAGACAGGGCGAAGAGGGAGAAAGGTTTGATTTTTAAAACATTGAATGTGAAGAGCCATACCTGGTGTGCTAGCCAGAGGGAGCGGAGAGGAGCCAGGCTTCAGGTCTTGAGTGGGCCACCCCTGCCCAGGGACCGGAGAGAAGACAGTATTGCCTGGTCTGGAATCAGGTTTCAGATGATCTGCCTTGTGCCTTGGACAGACCCTAAGCCGAGGAAGGGAGCGTATCCGTCCATGCTGAGGTCCTCTGCGTTTCCAGGTCTGGAGTCAGGAGGCGTGCTGGGGATGGTGGACTGACATTATCATCATTTACACTAAGAATCACGCTCTGTTTACGGCAGAGTCCCGTTTATCCAGATCCCAAACAGCTGGAAAGGCCAAATTACCAGATGCTGTGTTTTCCTTTTTTATTATTAAACACCCAACACTCTGCTTTTGGAAGTCCTGACAAGGAAAGAAGGTAAACATCTGGGCTTTGAGGAGGCGGTCAGCTTTGTGGCGATGGCCTGATGACTCTCCTTCCCCGCGCACAGAGCAGTTTTTGGTGCGTGTTCCCCCACACTCTCTCATTTGCCCTCACGCCAGCTGTGCTCTGCCTACCTCGTGGGCTGTTCGGGGGAGCAGACGGAGAAGGCTGCAGAGTGCCGGGCAGATACTGGCTCTTATTACTGCAATCCCCGTTGTATAGAGGAAGAAGACACTGAGGTTCTAGGATGTGCTCAGAGCTACAGACAGTGAGTGGCATTTTTTTAAGGTTTCCTGCTTCCAATATTTGTTTCTGTTTCTATAGCTTGTTCCTTCTACATGCGTGTGTTGTCGGCTGAAAGCTGGTGTTCACTACACGCTCCAGATTGTGCCCAGAGAATTTAATATATTTTGCTTTTGATATTTTTAGAAATGGGTAACTAGTATCTATGCCATCGTCTTAGTTTACCAGATAATTCTCTTTGTCCAGAGTTGCTCTTCCCAGACCAAAACCAGATAATTCACAGAGACTCACTGGGCCCTTTCATCACTTGACTGAGGCTAGACACGTCCTAGCAATAAAAAGGGGGCTGATGATCATGACAAATGTGGATTCTGCCATTAGTAAACAGCCATCATAACATGGCTGTAAATGCCAAAAAGGAGTCAATCTTTTCCTCTTTCTTTCTTTCTTTCTTTCTTTCTTTCTTTCTTTCTTTCTTTCTTTCTTTCTTAAAGCTAAAACACACACGCACACACATTTTTAAAGGAAAACAAAAAAGGAAAGCAATTATAGGTTGTGTGCATGGGTGTTCGGGGCTGCTGGTGGTGGAGGGTAAGCGTGATGGTTTTGGTGGTGTTACCTGGTAGAGTTTCTTCATCTGAATCAGAAGCCACCCTGATCTGATGTTCTGGAAAAGCCGTGGAGGGGCTAGCACGTCTGTAACAGAAAGGTATGAGTTATTTTGAAAGCATTTACCCCCTCCGGCTCTGGTGGGCAATTTGCTTGCATTTCATCCATTTTAAAGTGCTGGTCCTGTGATCCGGAAATAATCAGATCCAAATTTTTTTCAGTGCTTGAGATTTCAAATAAGGGGGAGAAAAACCTGCTGGCCAAATGTCAGGCTCAGTGAGACAAAGAGAAACATGTATGTGTGTGGGTAGGCAAATGAGATAGGAAGATGTTGCGGTCTACAGTCGTAACAGTTACATATCCAACAAATCTTTTGTAGACATATAGTGGAAATATAATTCCCAAAGATTTCCTAAGAATCTTGTTTGGCTAGGATTTCTCTCTCCTTCTTGCCTCTTCAGCCCTTTAGAAGCTAAGATTTGGTGTACAAAATAGAAGGGGGAGTATCCTGTGAGATTGTAACTTAATTTTTGTTGTTTCTGAGGTCCCAGGAGGGTCCCTCTGAGCTGTGGAAACCTATTGGTAGGCTGTGTTGCTCTGTCTGTGATTAAAAAAACGTAAGCTTCTTGCCCTGGCCAAGTGGCTCAGTTGGTGGGAGTGCAGTCCTGCACACCAAAAATGTTTCCGGCCCACTTCCCAGTCAGGGAACATACCTAGGTTTCGGGTTCAGTTCCCAGTTGGGGTACATATGGGAGGCTACTGATTGATGTTTCTCTCTCACAGTGATGTTTCTCTCCCTCTCTAAAATCAATAAAAACATATCCCCGGGTGACGTTTTTTTTTTTTTTTAAAAACACACCCATAAGTTTCTTTATACTTCCGTGGTTTTCCTTCGCACTTCTCCTCCTGGAAAAAAAGAAAGAAAGAAAAAAAAAAAAACCACACCAAAACCCACCCCATCTTTGAGTTATTCATCGCCCTGCGTAAGGTTTGCGTGAGAAGTTAAGTGAGCCAGCGCACTTATTTTAATAGTGCGTTAAAATCCCATTACAGGCATAAGTGCACAATGAATCATTTAAAAAAATATATTCTTATGTTCTTTGTTCTGAATGTTGCATAATTATCATCATTTTCTTCAGTTTTATTTTGTGGAGTTTGGCCAGCATCCGAGAAAAGGGGAGAAACCAAAGTTTGGAATAGGGTTTGTCATCCCTTTTTGGATAGGATTAGGGGAAAAAACAACAAGCAAATAAATACCAACTTTATTTGTAAGTTGACTTTATTTGTAAGTCTAGCATGCAGTGAACACCCGCTGACTGTGGCTTTTGCATAGAGAGGGCAGTCTCCCTTCATTCTCTCCATTTGCCTGGAAAAGAATTCCCTGCATCAAAGCCCATATGATGGTATTCCAGCCATCGTACCTTATGTATATATAGATCGTTAATTTCAAGGTTAAATTATAATGTGGCTTGCTAATTATTTTTCCTGCTATAGATTTTAGTCGCAGTTAGTTTAGACCTGGGGAGGTGTGTTGTTGCTTTTGGTAGGGGGTAGCTTATTTTTGTGTTTAAAGAAACAAAGATACTTAGCGCAGGGGAGGTGGTGGTGGGGGAGCAGGAATGAAACAAACTCTGCAGAGGGCTCTGAAAAATTCAGCTGCCTTATGCAGGGAGCACGGCAGTAGTGCCAGGGCCAGGAAAAAGAGCACACTCTGAAATATTTGTGCCGCTCGCCTTCACCGTGCTAATGATCCTAGCAGTTTCAGAATGGACTTCTTGTTTATCAACAGCCGCTGCCCAAATTAATAGTTTACAATGAGAAGGAAAAAAAAAAAAAGCTTCAGCATTAGAAGCAAAGTCCGGGACTGATAGCTGAGTTACTGAGTAAGAAAAGCAAAAAAGAAAAAAAAAGTGTTTGGGGGTGGTGGTGATGTTTTGTGGCTGCTTTGGTCTCCCAGAGTCTTATTTATAAAAAAACTGAAAGAAAACAGAGGCTTGGGATGGGGTGGGGGTAGAGAGGATACAGCCCCAACTCAGTGGTCTTATAGTTTCAAGTCACTGGAAGCATCTGTTTTTTTCTTTCCTCTGTCTTCTCCTAAACTCCAAAGGGTTGTTTCTTCTGAAGGTTTCCGGCGGGTCGAGGCGGATTGTATTAGCATTACGAGCTGTGTTTTTAAAGTCAGCGTTTGAGTCAGATGCACTGAGAGGAGACCTTCAGCCCGCTGACTGAATAATGCATTTCCTGTATGGCCTGGATTTATTTGGTGGTTACGGTTGGGCCCGTCTGGAGCAAACACATGCGCCATTGTACAGCCTCAGTGCATGTGGGCCGGGCCCATCCCTTTGAGCCTCTGTTGCAGCATCTGTAAAATGGGCAGCAGTCTGATGGGACGATCCAGAGCCCTTCCTGCTCCGGTGCTCCAGGATTCCACAGGAACTGGGCTGGGAAGGTTGGCAAGTGTCTAGGGTGTGGACAGAGGCCACCTTTGTCTCAGGCCAGGTTGCAGACGTGACCTCTCCTTGGAAGTCTTGACTCCTAAAGCGGGCCACCGAAGGAGCAGGAAGGGGGAGGTCCATAACCTTTATTGAGTACTTACTCTGGGCCAGGCCAGGTACTCTATAGCTGCGATTGATTTAATAGTAACGACACTAGGAGGACAGAAGGCCTGATTGTAAATTTATAGGTGGCAGAACTGAGGCTTGGAAAGGTTAAGTGATTTGTCTTAATAAGGAGCTACTTACTATTCCATTCACAGCGACGCCCTGCCGTGTAAGCAGTAGGTAGTCGAGCTTGGGATTTGAACCCAGCTCTGTCCGACAGCAAAGCCAGTATTTCCCCCCCAAAGCACGGTGCTCTCAAGGGCAGCCTATAAAATTCAAGCAGAGGCACGAAGTTGCTGTGGCTGTAGAGCAGGGGTCTTCAAACTACGGCCCTCGGGCCACATGCGGCCCCCAGGGGAGTCTGATCCGGCCCGCCAGGTTTTTTGGGCAGTGAGCGCAGCCGAGGTGTTACAGTAGGGATTAGTAGTTCATATAGTCCGGCCCTCCAGCTCTCTGAGGGACCGTGATCTGGCCCCCACTTTAAAAAGTTTGAGGACCCCTGCAGAGCGTGCCCTGACGTTGGTGGTGATGGTAGCGGGGAAGGCAGCAGGAGGCCGCAGGCTGGTCCAGACAGCCATTCCCCGGAGTAGCACGTCGTGAGCCTCCGCTGACAGGACCAGGTATGACTTTTAGGGGAGACGCTCTACCTCCCTGAGGGCTCTCCCACTGCCCTGCTGCAGCAATGAGGGAAGGACCGTGGTTCCCAGTGTGGGGTTCTCAAGCAAGCACTCTCCCACACTATGGAGGGGCCCCTGGCAGCGCTCCGTCTCAGAAGCAGTGGCCTGACCAACCTTAGGTCCTTCCCTCCCTACACTCTTACCAACCTTCTAGTCCCTATCTGAGTCTTTCACACAGTCCGGGAGGTTCGTGGCCGTCTCCCGTCCGCTGCTCCTGAAGACATCTGCTTGAAGAGAAATTCTCATGATCCTCACCACACTTGGCGTGTAGAGTGCATGCCTCACTGGGCATGGCTGCTCGAGATCTATTAAATAATAATCTCCTATTAAATGCTTGGTGGGATGAAGAAGGGCTTGGGAGGGAGAACAGGCCAGAGATCAGAGTGAACTTGGGCGGTTGTGGGCCATGATTTGTGCAAATGATGAATGAGCCAGATGACCCCCTTTGGGAGGAAAAGATACCCTTGCTGGTGTGTATTTGTGGTCTTGCGTGGCAAGTGCATCCACGAGAACTAGTGTGTGGACGATGTTTTCAAGGAATCATGCTCTTCTGAAGGCGAAGTTGCAGGAGTCGTTATTGCCCAGGGCTCCTCTGCCTGGGACCCGGGGGCTGGGTCTGAAAGGAGAATAATTTGTATCAGGACGTTCCTGGTTGCATGTGGCCCGGCCTCTTCCCATTGGTGTCCTTTTAGCAACAAGATTGCTCTTTCAGATATTGTTGCTTTGTTTTTCAATAACAGGTTCGATGGAAAAATAAGACTTTCGCAAGAAACCAGGGAGTATTATAAACCCGACTTAAAAATTACAGATCCCATTTGCTGTTTTAAGCTCTCCGGAGGGCTGCAGATTGGGTTTATTTTGGAACGCCGCTGGACTATATGAATTACTTCTCTGAGGCTCGGGTATTTAATACCTAGTAGAAGTTTGTGTAAGAGTTGATGATGTATTTTGCCGACTTTCCAACCCTGTAAATAAATTACACGTGCCGGCGGAGGCTGCCAGGTTCCACTGTGTCAAATGAAGCTTAATTTTTATCCCAAAACCACTTAATACTTTTGTCCTAGCGAGAAGAGAGAACGTTACGGGGCTCTGCCTGGCAGCGGGCCGTTCCAAGACACAGACGGCTTCGCGTACCGTGAACAGGCCTCGGTGGATTCACCCATCTTAACACGGTTTCCAGTGGTTAAGTAGCGTTAGCTGCTCTCACGTCCAACCCTCCGGGCAGATAATGATAATATAATTTTAAGTGTATCGTAAAAATGAAACTCAATCACTTCCACTCCCCAAACCTGTCTCACTCCCCTTCTCCCCCGAGAAATCGGCCGTAATAATTGTGTATTTAATCTCCAGGCTGCCTGTGCGTTTCATCTCATTTGAGTGCAAAGCCCAGGTAATAACGCTGGCATTTCCAGTGTGAAACAAAATAGGGTCTCTAATGTGGAGAACACTATTAAATATTTCATGCTTCAACCAAACACAATTCTTTTTTTTTTTTTTTCCTGTAATAAGTTTAAATATTAATTCTCTGGAATGTCAGACGCCTAAAGCTAGGCATTTAGCGATCTGCAGTTTCAAGTATCTCGAAGAAGGTTTATGAAACAGGATATTTCTCTGGGAGGGGATGAGTAGTGCTTTTCAGAGCTATCTGAATTCAAGGCCGCATCTTCTGATTTACTTTTTAAAGGGAAAAGGTCATAAAATAAGTTGCTTTATGTGTTGAAGGATTAAGTGGCTTAGGCTGGAATAACAGCAGAGACTTTACTGTTTCTCCCCCGTTACATTTTAACAATGCTTTTTGAGGGAGGGAGCGGGTCATTTTCCCGCCTGCTTGTCTCCTCCCCCAGCACCCCCGGCCCTCCCCGCTCAGCCAGATGGCTTTAATTCTAACCAAATCCCACGCTGAGGCCCAATGATTGATCAAACAGTCATTTGTACTTACGTAGCGCTCTTTGTGAGGATATCTCTGCATCGGACTTCTCGTCGGGCCAAGGCTCATCTTCCGGGCCTTCCGATGGTTGATTTCCAGCAGATACAGGGGCTTGGAGAGGTGGCAGTTGAGGGGTAGGTGGAGAGCAAATGTTCAAGATTTTGAATCCTAGGAGCTCCTTGCTTAAAACCTTTCCGTTACTCCCAGTGCCTGACAGCAGGGGTATTCAAGTTTTCTAAATACAGGGACAAAAATATTTCCCCTGTCCATATGATAGCAGTTATCTTTTTAGTATTTTTTTTTTTTTTTAAGATGTTCTTGTCGAAACCAGTTTGGTTCAGTGGATAGAGTGTCGGCCTGTGGACTGAAAGGTCCTGGGTTCGATTCCGGTCAAGGGCATGTACCTTGGTTGTGGGCTCATCCCCAGTAGGGGGTGTGCAGGAGGCAGCTGATGGATGTTTCTCTCTCATCGATGTTTCTAACTATCTATCCCTCTCTCTTCCTCTCTGTAAAAAATCAAATATATATATATATATATATATATATATATATATATATTCTTTTTAAAATTAAATTTATTGGGGTGATATTGGTTATGTTTTTAGTATCTGTTGATGGGGAAAATATCCAACGAGGTTACTAGTTTTAAGAGCTCTTTGAAAAAGATTTGTATTGTTTTTCTAAATATATGTTTATTTATTTCAGAGAGGAAGAGAAATATAGAAACATCAATGATGAGAGAGAATCATTGATCAGCTGCCTCTTGCATGCCCCCCACTGGGGATGGAGCCCGCCACATGGGCATGTGCCCTTGACCGGAATCAAACCCGGGGCCCTTCAGCCCCACAGGGGAAAGCTCTACCTACTGAGCCAAGTCAGCCAGGGCAAGATTTGTATTTTATCAACTACTCTCACGTCTGTGAAGACATTGGTTTGTTCCATAGACTCTGTGCATACTTTAATGCTCTCCCCTGAACTACATCTCGACTTGTAGATTGGGCAGCAGTTGGCCATCGGGAAAAATCCGAGCCTTTTTATCTGGCAGTCGAGGCTTTCCCCTCAGTCAGTTAATGCTTGGCTTGTTCTCAGGCGGCATCGGACATTTCCTTGTGCAGCCCCAGACCTGGAATTTTCTCTGCTTGTCCTTCTGTCCTTATCTTCTGTGAGCTGCTTTTTATCCATCTTTGTGTCTCCTAAAATCATTTTTAGAACAAGTTGGAAAATAAATAGTGAATATTCAAATATTTATCTTTGCAGCCTTGTGTCCAGTATCAGGTCTGGCACAAAGTACGCATGTGAGAAGTATATAGGGTGCTCATTGAGGCCGTGGCTGTGGAATCAGGCCACTAGGTTCAAATTCTGGCTCTGGGAATTGACGTGGGGACCTTGGGCAAATTATAGAGCTCTCTAGGTCTCAGTATCCCTATCTATAAACTGGGGGTTTTAATAGTTGTGATCTCAAAGGACTGTTATGAGGATGAAATGAGTTAATACATGCACATATAAGTGCTTAAATACAGATATGGCACATGATAAAATGCTCAGTTAATATTGGGGTTATTATTGTTGTTATTGCTACCATGTAAACATTCAGTAAACAAAACCCTTAGAAGGGCCTTCCTTCCCTTCCTTTCTACCAGACTGACTTCTACTTCTTCTTTTTTTGTTAATCCTTACCCGAGGATATTTTTCCATTGATTTTTAGAGAGAGTGTAAGGGGCGGGGAGACGCAGAGAGAGAAACATTGATGTGAGAGAGATCAGTTGGTTACCTCCCACATGCGCTCTGACCAGGGTTGGGGATCGAGCCTGCAACCCAGGTACATGCCCTTGACTGGATCAAACCCTGGACTCTATAGTCCGTGGGCTGATGCTCTATCCACTGAGCCAAACTTACTTATTCTTTAAGATCCAGCTCAAATGCCACCTCCTCCCAGAAGCCTTTCCTTTCTTCCTAGGCCAGGTTATGCTGGAGCTCCTTTATCCGTCCTTCCGCTATAGCACTGGTCACTCTCTGTGGTGATTTCTGTTTACTTACGTGTCCTTGAAGACAAGAGCGGAGTCTCTTTCTCCCTGCACTCCGTGTGCCCAGTACAAGGCCTGGATCAAAGTGGGTGTTCAGGAAGGTTGGGAACCTAATTCCTGCCCTCGAGGAACATGTAGCCTGCAAAGGAGGAGCCGAGTGTTACGTTCTCTTTCTTTCTTTCTTTCTTTCTTTCTTTCTTTCTTTCTTTCTTTCTTTCTTTCTTTTTTTAAAAATATATTTTATTGATTTTTGTACAGAGAGGAAGGGAGAGAGATAGCAAGTTAGAAACATCGACGAGAGTCATCGATCAGCTGCCTCTTGCACACCCCCTACTGGAGATGTGCCCGCAACCAAGGTACATGCCCTTGACCAGAATCGAACCCGGGACCCTTCAGTCCCCAAGCCGACGCTCTATCCATTGAGCCAAACCGGTTTCAGCAATGTTCTTTTTCTACAAGGTTGAACGCATGGTAAGTTCTCAGTATATATGTGACTCCAGTAAGTGCACAATGATTTCTCACATGTAGACAGTAGTCATATTCTCTTCCTAGCATCATCTTGGAGCTCTTCATAATGAGGTCTGATTATCCTTTGCAAGGTGATATTGGACAAGTCTTCTCACCTATTTGGGCTTCCTTCCCCTCTCCCTCCCCTTCCTTTCCCTTTTAACCCTTCCCTTTCCCCTCCCTTTTTCTTTCCCCTTCCCCTTTTGGGAAGAGTTGACTGCAGTGATCACCACAGACCCTTCTTGGTTGCAAACTTTCAGAGCTGCCAGGCCAGGCAAGGTGGAGGAGCTAGGGACCTGATGGCTGTCCTAGTGTGACTGGCTCAGGACAGTAGATACTCTCTACTGAGCACCTGCCCTCCCTTCTAGGCTAAGTCCCAGGCACTGTAAAATGTGTCTCCTCTTGAGGTTTGAAGAGCAGATATTGAAGGTAGCCACTCTGAAAGGAGTGAGGTGATACCTCATTATCATTTTAATTTGCATCTCTAAAATGATTGGTGACTTTGAGCATTTTTTCATATGTCTGTTGGCCATCTGTATGTCTACTTTGGAGAAGTGTCTGTTTAGATCCTTTGCCCATTTTTAAATTGGAGCGTTTGTCTTCCTTTTGTTAAGTTGTATGAGTTCCTTATATATTTTGCATATTAACCCTTTATCAGATGTATTATTGGCAAATATGTTCTCTCATATAGTGGGCTCTCTTTTCACTTTGTTGATGGTTTCTTTTGCTGTGCAGAAGCTTTTTATTTTATTTTATTCCCATTTGTTTATTTTCTTCTTAGTTTCTTTTTCCCTAGGAGATACATTGGTAAACATATTTCTATGAGAGATGTCTGAGATTTTGTTGTCTATGGTTTCTTCTATGGTTTCACTGCTTACATTTAGGTCTTTTATCCATTTTGACTTTATTCTTGTGTATAGTGTAAGTTGGTGGTCTTGTTCATTTTTTTTGCATGTACCTGTTCCATTTTCCTAGCACCATTTATTGAAGAGCCTGTCAGAATGGCTATTATCAACAAATCAACAAATGACAAATGTTGGCCAGAATGTGGAGAAAAGGGAACCCTAGTACATTGCTGGTGGGAATGCAGACTGGTGCAGCCACTGTGGAAAACAGTATAAAGTTTTCTAAAAAATTAAAAATTTGACCCAGTGATCCCATTTCTAAGAAACTTGAAACACCAATCAGAAAGGATATATGCACCCCTATCTTTATAGCAGTGCAATTTACAATAGCTAAGATTTGGAAACAACCTAAGTGCCCATCAGCAGATGAGTGATAAAAATATCTGTGGTACATTTACACAGTGGAATACTACACAGTGGTAACAAAGAAGGAACTCTTACCATTTGCAACAGCATAGATGAACCTGGAGAGTAATATGCTAAGTGAAATAAGCCAGTCAGAGAAAGGTAAGTATCACACGATCTTACTCATATGTGGAATTTTTAAAAAAATATATTTTATTGATTTTTTTTACAGAGAGGAAGGGAGAGGATAGAGAGTTAGAAACATCATGAGAGAGAAACATCGACCAGCTGCCTCCTGCACATCTACTGGGGATATGCCCGCAACCAATGTACATGCCCTTGACCGGAATTGAACTTGGGACCTTTCAGTTCGTAGATCGACACTCTATCCACTGAGCCAAACCGGTTTCGGCAACTCATATGTGGAATTTAATGAACAAAATAAACTGATGAACAAAATAGATTCAGAGACATAGAACCATGAACACAGACTGATAAATTTCAGAGGGAAGGTAGGGGAGGGGGGGAGGGTGAGAGATTAGCCATATATGCATAGTCCATGGACACAGACAATAGTGTGGCAAAGGCTTGGGAGGGGCAGGTGTGAGAAGGAAGATGTCAATGGGGAAAAAAACAACAACCCAAAGTGGACATCTGTAATACTTTCAACAATAAAGGCAAAAAAAAAAGAGCAGCTATTGCCCAACCAGTGTGTCTCAGTGGTTGATCATCGACCTGTGAACTAGGAAGTCATGATTCAGTTCCCAGTCAGGGCACATGCCTGGGTTGTAGGCTTGATCCTCAGGCAGCAGGCAGCCGATCAATGATTCTCTCTCATCACTGATGTTTCTATCTCTCCTCTCCTTTCCTCTCTGAAATCAATAAAAAAATATTTTTAAAAAGAGCAGAGATTGGTGGTTATAACATACCTAATCCAGATTTCTCTAAGGTGAAGAAGATCCTTGGATCACATATTGGGACTTAGGAGCCAGCTCTCAAAAGCCCTCCTGGTGGAGTTGGAGGTACACACCCTGAGTTTCATCCTAGGACAGCTTAGACAGAGCCCCCAGAAGCACGGCATTGACCTCCCGGCTCCTATCCAGGCACTGTTTGGTTTGAGCTTTGTCAACGGTAAAGCTGCATCTACATCATTATTCATTCCATCTCCCTTTTAACAGACGGGAAGACTAAGGCTCAGAGAGGCCATGTTACTTGGGTGAAGGTGGCCACATGGCTTTTGGAGTTAGAACTGGTTTCAGATCCCAACTATACCACTTGCTTGACTTTGGCAAGTTCATTGAACTTGAGCCTCGTTTTCCCCACTGGAGGAAATTCATAAAATGGAGATAATTCCTATCTCATAGGGTTGATGTGGGGATTAAGATGAAAAGTCTGAAGAGCTCTAAGCTCTGGTGCTAGCACATAGTAGGCATGTAACAAAGCTGAACTGTTGTTATTGGTTTTACTGAGTGCAAAGCTGGGACTGGGTCTTTAGGTTTGACTTCATCTGATGCCATTTCTCCTCTACACTTACGTATCTCTTACTCTGATTTGTTTCTTCTTTTTTTGGGGGGGGGAGGGGGTGATGTATAATTAAAAGAAGTAGGACTTTGGGGACAGAGAGACTGAGGTTCTAATCCCAGTGCTGGAGGATACAGATCTGACTGGCTGGTGTCTTTGCTTTGCTTAGGGCTGGGGGGAGGTTAGGAGCTGTCCCCTGCGAGGTGGGTGTGGGCTGCCTCTGCACAATCCCTGACAGGTTCTGGCTCTGGGGTCCGCAGGGCCCTCACTCAGCCTGTGGTGGCTCTGGTGTCCAGCAGGGGGTGCTGTTGGTGGTGCAGCTCAAACCCCCTCCTCTCCCTGTATTACTGGGTTAGGAGTTGCCTTTCAACTCTAATGGCCAGCTGAATTACCTTGATGGGACCTCCTAAATGTAGGATGCCGGTACTGTTCTGCTTCCCACATCCCTATGCTGGCGGCCCTCTGCAGTGCTACAGTGGCTCCCATTGGTTGAAACTTGCACTGAGTAGATATCCCGTCAAGCCATTTAGTTCTTCCTACACTTACTCCTTGTGGATGGGGGAGAATCATCACTCTCATTTTACAGATGAGAAAAACTGAGACCCAGAGAGACTACATCGCTGCCCGAGACTCTAGAGCTGAAAGGTAGGAGCTGTGGGCCTGTCTGACCCTAAGACCCTGCCTGCCCTTACTCACCTCCTCTGTGGGCCTCTGCTGCCTTAGATCCAATCTTACCCATTCGTCATAGTCGAGAAGCTGCCTCCTCTGGCCAGAATTACCATTTTCCTCTTTCATCTTCTGACTGTTCTTTGTCCCTTTTCTCTCACTGAACAGTCAGGTATTGGAGATGCATGGCTCCGTGTTTCCTTCGGACGAGACTCTGGAGTAGGGTCTGTGGTGAACGAATCTCTGACTGGCAGAGGGAGAGGTTCAGAGAACAGAATGAGCAGAGACCCCTCTCCAGTCACAGTGAACTTCCTGGGTCGTTCCCAAGCAGACTTTCAGGACAGCCACTTCTAAGCCTCAGTTTCCCATTTGTAAAGTGGTGCAAGTGATCCTGCTCAGTCAGTTGTCAGGAGCATACAGGATGGCGTGTGGGGAGATGGGAAAGGCTGCATCTGAATGTGGTGGTTGCTTGGTTCATTCACCGATACGTATTGAATGGCTGCTGTGTCCCAGATATTGGGTTGGGCCCTGGGACACGGTGGTGGGTTAACAGACAGAACCCTCATCTGCACGGAGCTCACCGTCTGCAAGGCAGGTGGATCCTGGGAGAGTGCTCACAGCCCGGCCGAGTCCTCGGTTCTTCTCTTGCAGCTTCACCACCTTATCACTGTCCTAAGCAGACGCCTGGGCTCTAGCCAGTCCAAGGCTTGTGATGGTGGACAATCTCACTGAGCTTTGTAAAACGGAAATATTTGCTAGCTAGCTCTCCTTGCGAGCCTGTGAGAGATCCAGTGTGGTTGGGGTGGGAAAGGGCTGACTGCTGGGCCTCTGGGGGCAGTGAAAACTGGGGTGTGTAGAGCGGCTCTCTGCGGGACCTGGTGATGGGGCTGTGTGGGTTAGTCAGCCCTTTCCTTGCAACCTGGGAGTTAAAGTGGGAAAGCTTAAGCTTCCCTCTTAGAGGGGATTCCTCTCTCCTTGTCTCTGGCAATATAGGTCAAGAGCTTTCCTTTTGCAGACTCCTCCGAGTCTCTCCCATTTCAGCCTCACACTCCTTCCTTTCCTCTCTTCCCAGACTATCATTCTCTCAATGGCTCTGGCTGCTTATGCAGGCAGAATACAGCAGAGCTATTTGCTAGGGATTCAGGAGACAAGTAAATTCCTACTGTGATACTGGCCCAGTGGAGTGGGAGTGGGGTTCTGGGCTGTTAGGGGCCCGCTTCCTCTGCCTTCTTCCCTTCCTCGTTTTTAGTATCCTACAGTGATTGTCTGTTGAGGACTGTAAGACACTGGAAAGTGTCTTTTTTAAATTGAGCATCCTCATATATAATAAAGAGCTAATATGCTAACTAGACCGGGTGGTAGAACAACCTTCAGGAACGACCTTCCGGAATGACCGGGGATGGGGGATGGGGGTGGGGAATGGCTGCAGGGGACTGAGGGGCCATGAGGTAGCTGGGGCAGCGAAGGCCTACCCTTGCACGAATTTTGTGCATCTGGTAGTCTTGTATAATCCTATACTACCTTGTGATGTAAGTGTTCTTATAAAAGAACTTATAGCTAGTAAAATTAAAATTAATTCACAGTACAATACATAAATTAATTAAAAATTCAGTCCCTCAGTCATACTAGCCGCATTTCAAGTGGACACATGTGGCCCAGTGGCTACCATACTGGACAGAGCAAATACAGAATATTTCCTGCATCACAGAAAGTTTGATTGGACGGCAATAGTCTAGAATATCATTCTTTAATTTATTAATTTGTTCAGTAAACATTTCCTGGAGCCCTATTATATACTCGGCTCTATGCATGCTAGTCCCTTGAGAAGTAAGTATAACCCAGGCCTGGCCTCTGCCTTAAGGAGCGTCTGTTGGAGAGACAGATGGACGTACCAGCTTGGAGGTGAGGCCAGCATGCTGGCTCTTGTCAGGGACACAGACATGAGTCCTAGCGTCTGTTCTGCTCTCAGAGAGCCCTCAGTCCAGCACTGATGGGAGAGATGACAGCAGGCTTCCTTGAGAGGTGACTTTTGAGTGGCTGGGACCTGGTGGGTGGGTTCTGCTGGTTCCCCAGGGCGGCAGCCCAGGAGAGCAGATGGTTCATGCAAGTGCATCTCTGCATCAACATCACGCTCGGGGCTCCTGACAGTGCCCTGCACAGCTTCTTAGACAGGAATGGGCTCCTGACTTCCAACCAAGTCCTTGATCTCACTCCTGACCCTTCTTTGCAAGGTGGCCCGTCCTTTAAAGGTAATCTAATTTAATAATCTTTTTCCCCCTACTTATGTCACTGGTGCACACTTTTTGTAGAAAATTTTGAGAATTATAGAAACATATAAAGATGGAAATAGTATTTGCTCATATTTCACCCCCCCAGTAATGACCACCATTTACATTTTGGTATATTTCATTTCATTTATACTATGTTAATATGTTTTTTATATTATTGAGATCTTTCTGAATATAAAGTCTTGTGTATTTATTTTTAAACTTAACATTCTAACATAATAAATCTTTCCATGTTATTAATATTCTTAAAAAATATATATATTTAATTGATTTTTTACAGAGGAAGGGAGAGGAATAGAGAGTTAGAAACATTGATGAGAGAGACATTGACCAGCTGCCTTCTGCACACCCCCTACTGGGGATGTACCCACAACCAAGGTACATGCCCTTGACGGGAATCGAACCTGGGACCCTTCAGTCCGCAGGCCGACCCTCTATCCACTGAGCCAAACCAGTTAGGGCTATTAATATATTTTGTAATCATTCAAAAATATATCAAACTAGAGGCCCAGTGCACAAAATTCAGGGATCGAGCCTAAACTGTCAGTTGGACATCCTCTTCACAATCCGTGACCACTGGCTCCTAACCACTTGTCTGCCTGCCTGCCTGATTGCCCCTAACCACCTTTGTCTGCCAGCCTGATGCCCCTAACTGCTCCCCCTGCTGGCCTGATCGCCCCATAATTGCTCCCCCCTGCCAGCCCGATCGCCCCTAACCGCCTCAGTATCAGCCCCTGCCACCATGGCTTTGTCCGGAAAGATGTCTGGAAGATGTCCAGTCTAATTAGTACATATTACCCTTTTATTAGTATAGATTTTATAAAATTTGTTAAATTATTTTGAATAGGCTATACATTAAAATGGTGCAAAATTGAGCACATGCAAAAGGCCTTCCTCTTCTCTTTTCCCCCCTGTCCCCGTTCTCATTGCTGGAGGCAACTAGTAATGCTCATGTTTTTGTCTGGCCTCTCAGCGATTGTTTATGCTCACACACATATGTATACATATTACTTGTTTGTGCATACGGCTTAGGATTTTTCAGCCTTTCTTCTAGTATAGATAATGCTGCAGTGACTATCGTTATGCAGTAATCTTTATTTGCATCTCTGATTATTTTCTTAGGATAGATTCCCAGAAATGAAAATTACTGGGTTAAAGGGTAGTAACATTTGACACATTACCAAATAGCTCTTTAGAAGATTGCACAAATTTTCACAAATGCAGGCAGTCTTAGAGAATTTACTAGTACTTTCCTGCATTTTCACCAGTGTTTCCAAAATAATTGCCTAATTCGAAGGTGGAAATGACATCTGGTTATATTTCATTTTACATTTATTTGATTGTTAGGGTAGTTGGATGTATATTGTGTGTTGATTTACAGTTCATAGCTCCTCTTTTGCAAGTTGGTGTTTATGTTGGGATCTGAATATTTTACTTATAAAATTAAACATTTACACCTTTTAAAGTGCTCAATTAAGAATATTAACTCTCTATTCATTATAGTTGTTGCTGATATATATATTTTTAAAATATATTTTTATTAAATTTTTTACAGAGAGGGGGAGAGTGACCAGAGGCACTGGGATGGGGCAGGGGTTGTGTCCCAAAGGACCTGCCTGGCAGTGGTTTTCTGAGTGACCCTCCATGCCCAAGAGGGCTTCCTGCCAGGCAGAGATGAAAGAGCCTGAAGGTGTACCCTGGCATGCAGTGAGGTGGGGGGACCCTGCCAACGGAGGGAGCTCTCCTGGGATCCCGCACTAGTGGGCACTGCAGTAGGTACATGCACTGCAACCAAGGTACATGCCCTTGACCTGAATTGAACCTAGGTCTGCAGGCTGATGCTCTATCCACTGAGCCAAACCGGTTAAGGCCTGTCGCTGATATTTTTATGAATCTACTGTTTTAAAAAGTTCTTTTAAGATAATTTTGAAACAAAAACTAAAATTTTTTTTTATAGTTATATTTCCAAAAATTTTCTTTGTCTTTTCCTTTATTGCTTTTCTTTTTGTCTTTTGCCAAGTCTTGTTTTTTGCTATTATTACTATTTTAGGGAACTTGTTTATTAACATTCTAAAAATAAATTTTTATTTTTAGCAAAATACTGCTAACCATAGTTATAAAATCACCTAATATTATAAGACTTTAAAGAGTGTCCGTCAGTCCTTTCCTTCATTGTCACACTGAGAGCCAGCAAACTTCAACCAGAACTGCTGGCATGCCCACCTCCAGGGGGCACAACTTACGCCCCATCATGGACCTGTGTAACGTGGTGGCCCTGCCTTCAAATCATTTAGTGTTTCTTCCTGTCTGTCTCAGTTACAAAAATAAAAACAATAATAGCTAAACATAGTGCTTATCATGGTCCAATCATGCTCTAAGCCCATTATAAAGGTAATTCCCTTGATTCTCCCAACAACCCTATGAAGGAGTTACTGTTATTCCCGGTTTGCAATGGAGAAACAGACCCAGAGGAGGAAAGTGACTTGTCCAAGGCTGCACAGCTGGTGAGTGGTAAAGCCTTAACCACTGTGCGCACGGCTTCTGAGTAAGACGGATGCTGCTGTTCCTGGATCAGCTGTACTCACTGCCTCCTGGCTTCTTGTTAGAATAGATGAGGATTAAGTTCTATGACGCCCCACCTGCACCCCACTTCTAATTCTAGTGGGCACTGCAGTAGGCAGGGTAAGGGGAACTGAGACATTGCCCTTCCACCCTACCCAGGGTCCCCAGCCTGAGGCCAGCCGGAGCTGGGGGAGGGGAGGAGCTTGACTGTAAATGACGTTGGGAGATTATTAATCTGGGTGGGGCATCGCACTGTCCTCCCCGCCTTCCTGGCTGTAGCACAGTTCTTTGGTTGGGCTAGTGCATAGGCCACACTGTGCAACAGGATGCCACTGTGGGTATTTGCTCTCTTGGTTCTGGCTGAGTCCCAAGACAATAGGTATGGACAGTGTGGGTTGGATCCTACCTTCTAAAGTGAGACTTTAGGGGCCTAAACTAACTCTGGTTTTGAGATCCTAACCTGGCATACACTTTGAGGGTGTAAAAGGGTTGAGGTGGGAGAGACCAAAAGAGAACTTCCTTGGAGAGAGCTTTAAGAAAGCTGCCCCGCTACTGCCTTCTCCTCACTCACGGGAAAGTGGCTCTATGAGGCCCAATGCAGAGAACTGGGCACAGCCCCGGTGCTGCAGGACTTACTGTGCTATCCAGGTCTGAAGGAGTTAAAGGCGAAAGCTGTGGCCAGAGCCCTGGCCCATGGAAAGTGAGGAGAGGCACTGGGATGGGGTAGGGGTTGTGTCCCAAAGGACCTGCCTGGCAGCGGTTTTCTGAGTAACCCTCCATGCCCAAGAAGGCTTCCTGCCAGGCAGAGATGAAAGAGCCTGAAGGTGTACCCTGGCATGCAGTGAGGTGGGGGGACCCTGCCAACGGAGGGAGCTCTCCTGGGATCCCGCACTAGTGGGCACTGCAGTAGGCAGGGTAAGGGGAACTGAGACATTGCCCTTCCACCCTACCCAGGGTCCCCAGCCTGAGGCCAGCCGGAGCTGGGGGAGGGGAGGAGCTTGACTGTAAATGACGTTGGGAGATTATTAATCTGGGTGGGGCATCTTAATGATTAAACGGAGGCCGTTCTCGGGGACTAAAACTGTCTGAAAGAGGTTTTATGATCTAAGAGTGAGCCAGTGAGTTAGAAGAACTGCCATAGACTTCAAGGGGAGCAGGTCTGCAGATTGGGTTTTAAGAGACAGCGGGGTGGGGTGGGGCTGGAGTAATGATAAATTGTTTCTGTAGCCCCCTCTGGGGTCTGCTGTCTCAGCAAGGTGATTATGTTTGGAACAGGGTGTTGAATCAAGTCACACACTATTGCACCTTTTCCTTTGGAGAACAACCTGTTGTTTTTCCTGGGGTTAAATGCCACTTCTTTTAAAATTTGCATAGTTTTATAGTTATGTGTCTATTACCATCCTCCCTCCCCTAAATATTCCATCAGTTTTGTCAGATGCCTTCTTCATAGTTTTCTAAAGGGTGAAATGGATCAGGTTGTGTTAGTTCTATGCCTCCTGCCTACCAAGCCAGGAGGAGACATTCCCAAAGCAGAGCCAACTTGCAGGGATGTTTCTCTGATGCTGTCCTGTGTAGGATACCCTGTTTCCTGGCTCACACATGGAAATTTAAGCAGAAAGGAGGTTTTATTACAAGGATGCTGCATGGCTCTCAGAATTTTCTACGAATAGATCCAGGCTTGGAATCTACATAGCCTAGAACCTTACCTCCAATCCTGCCACAGAGCTGTGCAGGGAAAACACACAGTGAAAGTGGATGCCCGGCATTGGCAGCAGAATCACCACCCTTGGCCACTGGCTGTTACCGACTCTGCTTTTACCTGGACAGGTGGATTTGAGCCATTTTCTTAGAGTTGTGATGGATGCTTCTAGTGGGCAATGCCAAAGCATCTAGGGAGGCTGGAAAGCATATATTTTCTTTATTCAACAACTTTTTATTTCCTTTCATCGAATGTATTGGGGTGACATGGGTTAATAAAATTATATAGGTTTCAGGTGTACAATTCTGTAATATACCATCTGTATGTTGTATATGTGTTCATCATCTAAAGTCTCCTTCCATCACCATTTATAGTCACCAACTTTTTATTGAGCACCTGCTATGAGCTAGGCATTTTTCTAGAGGCTGGGAAAATGAGAAACCAGGCAAAAACTTTGTGCTAACCAGTTTGGCTCAGTGGATAGAGTGTCGGCCTGTGGACTGGAGGGTCCTAGGTTCGATTCTGGTCAAGGACATGTACCTTGGTTGCGGCACATCCCCAGCAAGGGGTGTGCAGGAGGCAGCTGATTAATGTTCTCTCATCGATGTTTCTAACTCTCTATCCTTCTCTCTTCCTCCCTGTAAAAAAAAAAAAAATCAATAAAATATATTAAAAAAAAAAACCCTCAAAACTTCTGCACTCATGAAGCTTAGGTTCTAGAGGGGGAAGACACAGTTTCCAAACAAATAAGTTAGTTTATAAGCGATGGTACATATTATAGAGAAAAAGCAGGAGTGTTGTTTTACAATGTGGTCATGATAGGGTGATAAGGAGCAAAGGCAAAAATGTGAGGGAGCTGACATTTTCAATTTCTGTATGTACTTTCAACTGTGTGTGTGTGTGTGTGCGTGTGTGTGTGTGTGTGTGTGTGTGTGTTGGAGTGGAGTGGGGTTGCCTTAATTAATAGGCAAGTACATTTTTCTAGTAGAAGAAAGGTGTCCGAGTGCTGGGCACTCAGAAAGGAAGGCTGTGCTTCCTTTTGCTTGGTTTAACCCTGTAATTTGCTGGAGCACATCTTCCAATGACGTTGTAAGCAAGTTAAGCAGGGATATTTGTCTGAAAAGCACCTAATTCCTGATTAGTAGTTTGGCAGAGAATTTGAGTAATAAGAACTAATCTTTATTACTGTGTGCCAGGCACAGTTCTAAGTGCTTTGCACTGATTTATTCCTCCTCACAACAATGCATTGCAGTAGGTGGTAGAGACTATTACTACTTCATGCATTTTGCAGATGAGGAAACTGAGACCCAGTGAGGTTAAATAACTTAGCCATGGCCACACAGCTAGTATTGGCAGGGCAGGATTTGAACTCAAGCTGTCCAGCTTCAGAGCTGATCTTCTTGATAATTTTGAGGATAGTGTCCCAGTGTCTCTGAGCTTCCCTTATGGGTGTTGAGAAGGCCAATGCTGTGCTGATTCCTGATACTTTTCATAGATTCTGGGTGCCCCTCCCTCTACTTTCTAGACTTTTTCTGGATACTCTCTCCATCTCTGGTGTTCAGGAGATTCCCAGTGATGGACCTTAATATGGATTTTTCTCCCCATTAATTGGACTGGCTGCTTGGTGGCCCCTTTGTTTCTGGAGATTTGTGACCTTCAGTTCTAGACATTTTTGTGTATTAGTTCTTGGAATTCTCCCCCATACAGTTTCTCTATTGTCTTTATCTGGAAGCCACTAGTTGCATATTTTGCTTTATATATTGCTCTTGTAATTTTCTTTTTAAATTTTTATTGATTTCAGAGAGGAAGTAAGAGGAAGAGAGAACTAGAAACATCAATAATGAGAGGGAATTATTGATTGGCTGCCTCCTGCACATTGGACCGAGCCCACGACCCAGGCATGTGCCCTTGACCAGAATCGAACCTGGGACCCTTCGTTCCATAGGCTGACATTCTATCCTCTGAGTCAAATGGGCTAGGGCTTGTAATTTTTTTTATTGCCTTTGTCTTTTGATCTGTTTTCTGAGAACTTCCTTGACTTTATCTCCCACTTTACTTTTTTAGTTTGTAAGAGCACATTTTTGGTCTCTATGGCTCCTTTTCATGCATTCTCTCTCTGTATGGATTAGAAACCTTATCACACCTCTTCCAAGGAGATTTTAGGATTTGAAGCCATCTTTCATCCTATTTCCTGTTTTTCTGTTTTTTTCTGTTTCCCATCACTGATTATTTGGTCTTTTTTTTTTTTTTTTTTCTTTTCCCCCAGGTTGAGGGTATTCCTCACGTGCTGGTGACCGTGATATGACTTTACAAACACATCTATAAACTCTACTGCTTTTTAAAAAAATATATTTTTATTGATTTCAGAGAGGAAGGGAGAGGAAGAGAGAGATATAAACATCAATGATGAGAGAGAATCATTGATCGGCTGCCTCTTTCAAGCCTCCTACTGAGGGTCAAACCCACATCCCGGACACATGCCCTTGACCGGAAGCAAACCTGGGACCCTTGAGTGGACACTTTTTCCACTGAGCCAAACTGGCTAGAGCTTTACTGCTTTTTGCTGCCCATTGCCCCATATATCCTGGCTGCCGTCCTTACCCAGCTTAGAGTTCATCATTATGATTACTCCTTTCCAAACAGCCGCTCCTCTTGTTGTCAGGCCCAAGCCTGATTGAGACCGTGTGTCCGTGCCTGCCCATTGTTGCAGGGTGCTGGAAGGAATGCAGCTGTGTGACCAGCAGTGGTCAACTGAGAGCTCCTGGGGCCTCCACTCCACACTGCTGCTTCGTCAAAGGGGAAACCATCCTTGTTAACCTTTCCCCTTCCCCTTCCCCTTGTTTCAGACTTTACCTCTGCAGTTACCTCTCCTGCAGTGTGAATCTCACCCTCTCCTGGGGACATTCCCATCAGCATTCACATATGCTCCAGAACCTACACGGCAGCATCTTTTCCTGACCCTCCCTTCCTCCCTCCTGGTATTCCTCCATTTCTCTGCTTCTGTGGAGGGTTGCACTTCTTCAAGGAGTTGCCTCGGTTGGCAGTCTTTTCCCCCTCTTTTTCAGTCTTGCCCTCCCCTGCCCATAGACAGCCCTTGTCCAGTTTCCCCTGGCCTCTGTGTGGCCAGACCTCGCCATCTTCATTTCAGTGCCCTCACAGCAGCATTCTTCAGTGCCTGCTCCTGGTTCTCTGGGGCTGCTCTCTGCAGTGGTCCCTTCTCCCTGCCCTGGCTGCCTCTTCCCATGCAGCGCCCACCTCCCAGTGTCATGGGGCCTCCACCAGCACCACCCGGTGTGTGCCTCCCGGCTCCTCTCTCCTGGTAGCTATTTCAGTTGCCTCATTGGTCTCCCTGCTGCCATCCTCATCTCTCTGTCATCCCTTATGTCCCCAGCAGCCGGTGTCAGTATGATCTAAAATGTAAATTATACCACAGCACTTCTCTGCTTCAAGCCCCCCATCATTTTCCTGTCCTGTCCTGAGGCTGCTGTGATGTTGGTCCTCATCCTCTGTACCCCTGTCCGCTTCCCTCACTGTGCCTCGGCCATCCTGACCTTCCTGTCCTGTGGGCATGGTAAGCTTGTCTGCTTGGTAGGGTCTTTGTATGGCCTGCTGGGCTTCTCCAGCTCACCTTTGCATGGCGGATCCAGTGTCTGCTTAACTGTCACCCTCAGAGAGGCATTCCCTGCCCACCCAGTTAATGTGTGTTGCTTTACTCTGTTGCATTTCCATTTGAGCACTTGTCATTACTTAGTAATTTTTTGATCACTGGTCTCGCCAGGGCCTAGAGCAGTGCTTGCAAAGAGTAGGCCACTGAACTCAGGTGGGTGGAGTGCCCTCCCACCGCTCCTGTCCGTCTCAGCAGCGGTCACACTGTTGTCCATCTCCCCAGGGAGCCTTCGTCCATCTCTGTGCCTGTAGAGGCTTGGCTACTGCTTATAGGAACATAATGCATTTCCTGTTACTCTTGTGTGGGCTTTACCATGGATGCTGCCTGCAGCTAGTGTAGTAGAAAAGGTGGGGGTGAGCATGGAGGACCTGATTTTCTAAACTGTCTTGAGCATTGGGCTACCACCTAAAAGCTCTCAGTTTTCTCTTCTGTAAAATGGGGTGAGAGTATGTACTCCAGTGCCTGTGAGGTTTAGGGGAGATACAGGGTAGGAAAGGACTGAAACTTCTCCCATAACTAATAAAGAGGATGTTTTGTAACCCATTCTGCAGTTTAAATACAGTGACCATTGCCCTAATTCAGTGGTCGGCAAACTGTGGCTCGCAAGCTGCGGTTTGCAGCTTGGTTGACTAATGAGTTTGCCGACCACTGCCCTAACCCATTTGGCTCATTGGATAGAGCATTGGCCTGCAGACTGAAGGATCCCAGGTTCGATTCCGGTCAAGGGCATGTGCCTTGGTTGTGGGCACACCCCCAATAGGAGGTGTGCAGGGGGCAGCTGATCGATGTTTCTCTCTCATCGATGTTTCTAGCTCTCTATCCCTCTCCCTTCCTCTCTGTAAAAAAAAAAAAAAAAAAAAAATCATTAAAATATATTTTAAAAAATAAGTAAATCCAGTGACCTTTTATGAAACACCTACTGAGTGCTTGAACAAGGTGTTGCTCTCATGCTTATGTAACTCATTTAATCTTTGAACACTCTCATGAGGCTCCAGGTGGTTTTTGCACCTGAAGGAGCTGAGACTTGGAGGAGATGGATGACTTGCTGGTAACCCATCTGGCGCTTGTGATGCCTGTGCTTCGGCTCAGCTCTGTCTCCTGCATGTTTTGGACTTTGTCTTTAGACACTGTCTCTGTCTCCCCTTCCCTCCCTCTGCCCCCACCATCCAAAGTGATGTTTCCAGTTTCTTTCATATTGTTTTTTTATTTAATAATTTTTAAAAATTGACTTATGAGAGAGATGGAGAGAGAAGAAGCAGAGAGGTGGTGGGGGGAGGGGGAAGAGAAAAACATTGATGTGGGTATGTGCCTTGACTGGGAATTGAACCCACCACCTTTTGGTATATGAGGATGATGCCCAACCAACTGAGCCACACTGGTCAGGGCTCTTATATGTCTTCTTTTAGTAATTTTATAGGTGAGGGGAGGGTTGGGGAAGGTAGAGGGAAGTGGAGAAAAGGGATTAGGACTTGCCTTGTCTAGCCACATCCTCCCAAACCAGGGATGGAGGTGACAGGCATGGCAAGAAGAGGCCATCGCCCTCAGGGGACCAGGGTGACATTTTGTGGTGAAATTGTCATCCACCTGTGATGATTGCCTTTCAGGATGAGTTAGCTACTATCTTGGGGCCATCACTTCTCCCTTTTCCTTCTCCCCACTTCTCTTCCTTCCTTCTCCCTCGTCCTCTGGCTTCTGCTCTCTTTGTTAGTTGTGTGTGTTTTTCAGTCCTTTCCTTTCCTGTGTCTCTCTCTACCTCATGCTCTGGCTTGTGCTCTCTCTCTACCTGTCACTTCTGTCTGTCTCTCTCCTTTGGTGTCTCTCTTCAGACTCTCTCTATTGCTCACTTTCTCTTTTATTTCCCCTGGAGCTTTCCATGTCTTTCTATGTAGGTTTCTTTCTGCCTAATTTTTTCTCTGTGTTTTTTTTTTCTTCCTTCTCTGTTTCTGCCCTTTGGGTCCATATTGACATTTAGGCCCCACCACCTGCTTTTTCTGACAAGGGCCACTTATGTGGCAGCCCGTGGTCCTGGTGGCTCTTCCCTGCACCTGGACTGCCTAGAAGCAGAGCCCTGATAGAACCAGGTGAAGCCTCATGTGGCCCAGTCCTGGGGGCGGGGGAAAGGCTGGCTTCTGTGGGCCATCCTGGCTGCCGGCCCCTGGGACAGATCTGACCTCACCGCTAAGGGATGCTCACTGACCTTCCCTCTGCACAAGTTCTGTGCTGGGCACTGGGTCACCACCACACCCTCAGGGCTCTTGGTAGGAACAGGGACTCGGAAACTGCTTGTTGTGAGCAGTGCTGGGCTGGTGATGGCCACTTACACACACTGGAGACCTGCTGCCAGTGCCGCTTCTCAGAAGAGGCTTTGAAGGACAGGGAGGCCCTTTACCAGGTGAACAGGAAGAAGGCATTCTAGGTCCTCGGTATTCAAAGTGTGGCTTGTGACAAAAATCATACACCTATGGATGAGGACAGCCGGGGGGGGGGAGGGGGGGATAAGGGCAGAGGGTGGGTGGGGACCAGGTGGAGGGGAGCTATGGGTGGGGGGGGGAAGGAGAAACAATTATAATAATCTGAACAATAAAGATTTATTAAATTAAAAAACAAAAACAACAACATCAACAAAAAACAAAGTGTGGCTTGCAGACCAGCAGCATAAGCATCTCCTGAGGGGAAGGAGTGTCAGACATACAGACTCTCAGCCCCACCGAGTTTGACTGTATCAGAATCTGCTTTTTAACAAGATTCACAGGCGATGCTTGTGCACACCAAAGCTGGAGAGGCACTGGTCTAGGCAAAGACTGATTGGGCCATGGGGAGGAATTTGGTGTTGCAGGAGCAGTGATGTGGCTGACAGTGGCTGGAATGAGGCTAGAAAGAAAGATTGAACTCAAACTGTGCTGGACCGAGAATGATCCGCTAAGGATGAGAACGGACCTGGGGCCCTGCCTGCCACTTCCCAGGGCCTGCCTGACTCTCAGACCCACGAGCCACCTTGTCAGCAAAGACCTTTGGGATCATCAGGCCTTGTCTTCTCATGAGCTGGATGAAGAAAACCAGAGACGCATCAGATCCCACAGTGAATAAAGGGAGGGATGGGACTGAGGACCATGGCTCTCTGACTCCACAGGTGGTGCTCTTCTGGCAATGTGTTTGCTCATGATAAGAATGACAGCTACTTATTAAGGTTGCACTGTGGGCCATGCATGGAACCAATCGCTTCCTATTGGGCTGATGAAATAGGTTGTTTCCCTACTTTGATGTGCATTTACCAGACAGGAAACTAAGGCTGAGAGGTAAAGTCACTTGCCTAAGGACAAGCGACTTGAGAACAGAGCTGGGCTCAGAATGTACATTTGGCTGATTTCCAGGGCCGCTGTGCTCTGCCCACCTGGGGACAGGCAGAGAAACGCCAGCTTTATCCTCCAGGTGATGGGAAGCCATGGGAGGCTTTTGAGCAGGGGAAGGCCCTGGACCGACTAGGTGTTTGGAAGATTACTCTGGTGCCGTGATCACGAAACTCTTTGAATGGTTTTGGGTTAGCAGGATCTTTCTTCTTAGCCTTCTCAGCTGTGGGTTTCCATGGCAGTGCTGGTAGAGGATTTTGGTCTATTCTGAGCCTGGCTGTTATAGGTCATACTGTGATGGCAGACCTGCTGGTGGGTGGCTTGGCCTTGGTCCCACAAGAATTTTCCTGCTGGTCTATAATAGGGTGCGGTTAGCTTCAGTCCTGAGGTGGGAGGTAGCGGGTGTGTAGTCAGAGAAACATGGCTTAAAGAAGGCATAAGGGGTGGCAGTTGTGTTAGGGGAGGAGACTGACCGGCCCCCTCCAGCTCAGCCACCATGGCCGACTCCATCCCACATGTGATTCTGATTAGGGAGCCTGTGTCAAAGTTACCTAAACACCACTCTAATTACTCTGTTTAGGAACATTCACATGCGTGGGAGGGTGCTTGGCACTGGCTTCCCACATGTGCTGGGGGTCTGCGGGGAGGCACCGCATTTGCATGAGCGTGACCAGCACTGTGTTGGAGCTCCCACAGCCTCCCCCTGGGACGGGGATCCTGCAGGATGAGTTCAGGGAGTTCATCCCAGGGGGTATAGGCACAGGGCAGGTATAGGCACAGGCTGGTAGAGGAGAGCTTGTTTAGAACACCCCCCCTGTGAAGTAGGTGGCCTCATCCCCATGAGGAATGATGCCGAGCCTTGAAGGAAGGGATCAGGAACGGAGCAGTGATTCGGAGTTAGCCAGACTGGTCCTCTCACCCTGTGACCTTGGGCATGAGCCCTCACCTCTTTGAGCCTCGGTTTCTTCATCTGACCAGGACTGCCTGCCTCTCAGGCTTGCTGTGAAGACTGAGGGTTGCATGATCGGGGTTGCTGTAGGACACAACTCCTCTCGCAGTGTCAGCTCTTCAGCCGCACGTAACTCCTACATGTGAGATGTAAAGGCTGAGGGTTGTTTATTTCATGCACATTCTAGTGGGGGTGATGCCCTCAGGCCCTGTGGAGAGGGATGGCGTTTGGGAGTCTGGCAGCTCCCAGGACCCTGGATCTTCACGAAGAAGGAGCCCCCATCTGAGCCGACTGGGCAGACCCCGTGGGACTTGGAGCTCATGGACTTGGAGCAGTGTCTCCCCATTCCTTTAGGCTTGGATGAAGGGATGTGCCATCCTTGGGAAAATTACAACATAGATGAAGATCTCTTGTACCTTGTGCTTCCTCACCCAACTTTCCTGTTTTTTTGTCCAAAGACTTCCTGCCCATCCTCTGTATCTCTGGGGTACTCTTGTGTGCCTCCACATCTGGCCCACCCCCAACAACAAGGCTTTCACCAATCCAGACGTCCAACGTTCTTTAGCCCATCCAGTCCCAGCCCCATCTTCATGCCCATTTGATGAACACCCACTGATATTTTCATCCATCCGCCCTGTCACCCATCAGCCAACATTCACCAGGCCCTATCCTATCGCCTGCTCTTGCTAGATGACAGGGAGATGAGTCAGAGCTGCCTGTGTGTGAGGGTTCATTGGAGGTGGGTGTGGCTTTCTGCCTTTGACGTCAAGGAGAGCCATAAACACTGACTCTCCATTAAAGATGAATCAGATCAGAGAGTAAATCTGAATAAGTCTTTCCCTTCTATTTACGTGTCCATCTACCCATCGCACCCATTTATCCATTCATGTGGCCATCTATGAATGGCCACATGAATGGATAACCGTCTATACACTCACTCACCTACCCACCCACTCACCCACCTATATAATCAACCACGAAGCCATCTAACTGCCAGGAATCCCCCAACTACCCTACTATCTACTTGGCTAGCCAACTACCCACACCACCAACAAATGATGTATATTTTAAGATCACAATATGTATGAGGCATGTTTTAGATTCTGGAATACTAGCCTGAGACATGACCTAGGGTAGTTGAGTTACTGGGACTTGACTTTAAATCCCTGATGTTCTGTAGCTAGGGATCCTACTCTCGTTTCAACAAATTCGTATACCCAACAGTTTCTGACTGCCTGCTGTGTACCTGACACTTTTCTAGACTCTTGAGATACTGTGGTGAACAAGACAGATATCCTTGATCTCATGGAGTTTACATTCTAGTGGGGAGACAAGAAGTAACTAGTAAATAAGTAGAGATTATAGAATGTGTCTCTGTGTCCTAGGCTCCCTCAGGGAGCTTCCAGTTTAGTTGGAGGTGAGACAGGTCTGAGCAGAGATAACATTCCCAGGCTCTGTGTTCCAAACTGGAGAGCACTTACACACAAGGACTGCAGATGGCCAGAGGGGCAGCCAAGGAGGATTTTCTGGGGAAGGGGAGCTGGTGTTTAGCCTAGAGGTCACATACCAGGCGACCTGCTGAAGTGTGCAAAGTGTCTTCTGAACCCGAGTGCCATCCCAATGCCTGGGCCCAGTGTTGGTCTTGCTCCCAAATTGCTGGGTGAAGCCGGTCCCTTGCGCACTCTGAGCCCTTGTCCCTGAACCACAAAAGAAAGGAGTTGAATTAGATGAGCTGTAAAGTCTCCTGGATGGAGACTCTAAATCAGGGGTCCTCAAACTTTTTAAAGTGGGGGCCAGATCACGGTCCCTCAGAGAGCTGGAGGGCCGGACTATATGAACTACTAATTCCTACTGTAACACCTCGGCTGCGCTCACTGCCCAAAAAACCTGGCGGGCCGGATCAGACTCCTCTGCGGGCCGCATGTGGCCCGTGGGCCGTAGTTTGAAGACCCCTGCTCTAAATGCTATGAATGTAAAAGGGGAGGCATGTTTATGTCATGTTTTATAGTGGCATTCTTGAATATGCCTTTTGAGTTAACAGTCCTGGGAAGAAGGAGGTGATATTCCCATTTTGCAGATGAGAAAACTGAGTGTTCCCACTCTGTCAAGCTGCCTTCGGCCTTGGCTTTCATTTCACAGTTCTGGGGAAAACTTCTCTGGTGGTGGGTGGAAAGGTGTGTCTGAAAGCACCAATCCTGAGCAGGGTATGTATCAGGGGACATGAGCCCTATCTTTGTCCACCTAATCTGACAAATGCTCATTTTTATTTCTTTTTTAGGAAAAAAAACACCTTAATAAATGGTTTTGACATCTTTAGTAGCAGGAACATTGGAACAGAACATACTGTAATTAACTGCTTTCCTTTTAAATGAGGGTCAAACAAGATTCTGGCAGCAGCCACTCAGTCCTTAACAGCTGAGCTGGGTCTTGAACCCTAGGCTGTCTGATTCCTCAGACATCCTTATCCTCTTTCCCTGCCTCTGTTTCAGCTTGGGAGAGTAAGTACCAGGGAAGAAAGGGACTTAGAGGAAGAGGGAGGGCTTTTATTATACCCCTCTCTCCTGTATCCTCCATATGAGGAAGATGGGGGGGGGGGGGAAATCCCTCCTCTTTTAAAAACAAGCTTCTTGGGCTCGCTGAGTCTTTTTCTGGGTGGAGAGAGCCCGGTTTTGGTCCAGTTAGGCATGCTTTGTGATCTAACAGGTGCTGCAGGGCCAGACTCTTTTGTTGAAGGGCTCTGCGTGCACTCACACTATGCAAACGGGACCAGCTCCAGCCTCCCTATTAATTATGAACATTGAGAAATGTTCCCGACTATACCCAGCGTTCCTGCTCGTGAAACTCCCCAGGTCAGAGGCCACACATGTTTTGATTTTCTTATTTGAGGTATTATGTGTTCAAGGTAGATTTATGCTACAACCTTTGTTTATTGACTTGTACTTTTCCCCGTGAACCTAATGGAACATGACAGACGATATTTACAAGGCACGTGTTTCCGATTAAATCATGTGAGACATTAAAGCCCGATAAATGAAAGGCCCTTTGAAAGGCCAGGTTCAGAGAGAAGGAGGCAGCCCCTCGTGGGGCCTTGGTGGTGGAGCTGCCCCACGCTGGCTGCAGAAATGTGGACGGTGGCAGGCCATCCCTTTGCTGGCATGGGACTCACTGGTCACTGGACCAAGGCTGCAGGGAAGTCTGAAAAGATGGATATGAAGAGAAAGCCCTTCTTACTCTCAAATGCTTGGGGAAGAGACAAGGGGAAAAAATGCTCCTTTTTATTTATTTTTTTAATTTTTAAAAACATATTTTCTTGTTTTTTTTTTGTTTTGTTTTTTTTTTTCTTCAGAAAGGGAGAGGGCTAGAGAGTTAGAAACATTGATGAGCAAGAAACATCAATCATCTGCCTCCTGCACACCTTCTACTGGGGATGTGCCCTCAACCAAGGTACATGCCTTTGGCTGGAATTGAACCTGGGACCCTTAAGTCCATTGAGCCCATAGAGTCCATTGAGCCTCTGTCCACTGAGCCAAACAGGTTAGGGTAAAATGCTTCTTCTTAGAGCAGCTACTGTGTGCCCGGCTCTGTCACTTAAGTGTTTTTCTATAGAGTCTAGTTGAACTTCTTCAACAACCGGAGGTGGTTACCTTCTAGAAGAGGAGTCAGTGCGGCCTGGGGTTAGGAGCGTTGATTCAGTCCTCAGGGAGACTCTCAGGTCCTGACTGGCTCTGCCATTCACTGTCTGTGATTCTGGTCAAGTGACTTAACCTCACTAAGTCTTGGTTCCTTCACCAGTAGAATAGGGATAATGCTAACATCTTTTGTTACCCATGCTCCATAGTACATTAGCCAGGGTTCTAGTCCTTATGAAATGGGGTCACAGAGAGGTGGAGTAACTTGCCTATAGTGGGTTAAATTTAGAAACCAGGTCTTGAGCTTCCAAATCCTTTCCTGATGCTGCTCGGTCTGCTCTGGTGGGACTGTGCTGGCCAGCAGATGGCCAGTGAGGGCGGCCTGCTGACTCCTGCCCAGGATGTGGGGTATTCCCTGGGCCTTCCTCAGACTCCCTGGGAGCATTAATGGGAAAGCTCGGTAGGCAGGATTAGCCTAATCGGGAGTCTTTCCATGGAGGTCAATTAAAGGATTTGGGTAAATATAAAAAGTGGAAACAGCTTGGGATGAAGGCTTCCCCCACCTTCCCTCCCTCCTTCTCTCCATCCTCTTCCCTCTCCTTCCCCACATTTGGCCCCCCCCATTGTCTCAGAAGAGGCCTGGGTGTGCTATTGACCCATGGGACTGAGCATAGCAGAAGACCCTTTCTTTCCCTTTTCTGGACACCTGGTGGCTGGTGACCTGAGAACTAATGAGAACAAATTGGATTTTTTTTTTTTAATGTTTTAAATTTCTCTTTAGGACCTCTAACTAGCTTAGCAGCATTATAGGAGCAGAGATGGACAAAGAAGAGCAGAAAACTGGCCTCTCCCCTCCACCTCTCTAAATGGAAAACCTTGCTTTTGGATACATTTGCCTCCTCTGTGTATAAGAGCCTTTACTGACCATCAGTGGTCATTTCCCTGGAGATGGACATCTCATTTTCATCGGGTGGCAGGGGTAAGGCAGATTCTGTGAGGTAATGGGGGACTGGCTTTGGAGTCAGCCAGCATGGACTCACCCCTCGGCTCTGCCACTTGCCAGCTGGTACCTTGGGCAGGTGGCTTTTCTTCTGGGCCTGGTGTCCTCATATGATGAAGCAGTGCCGTGGGAGTCAGATGCTGTAGCAGATGTGAAGGTTCTGGACTGGGACCCATATGAGCTAGGATCTGCTAGATTTTCCCAGGAGACAGCACAGGGCCTAAGAAAGCCCTAAGAACCAAAAGGCCTCCTTCATTCATTGCCTGGTGTCCCGTTAGGTGCCTGTGGAGTGGGTGTGAGTTCATGTCCCCCTGCTTATGTCCTCTCCCCTGGCCTCCCTTTACTCATCTGTAAAGTGGGGAAGAGAACTCCTTTTCTGCCTCCCAGGAGGAGGTGCATGTGAAAGCACCTGTGGGGCTGCAGGCCATGCACATCCAGTGGTGGTAGCAGTGCCCTGATGTCTCCATCAATAAGTCCGGATGGATAATACCCGCCTCATCCCTGCCACAAATGAGTTACAAGGGATTAAAAGGGATAGTGAGCAGGTGGGACCCCTGAAAAGTGCTGTCAGGCAGGGTGCTGTTAGGAGCAAGGTGGTCTGGGAGAAGGCCCCGAGTTCTGCAGCCTCAGCTGTGAGCAAGCGTCTCTTCCAGCGGAGAGAGGCTTTTTAAAGGCCACATATAGTCTTAAAAGCACAAGTGGGACTGAGGGAGAGGGTTTGTTTCTTTAGTAGGTAACACTGATTCTCAGAACAAGCTAAACAACCCCCCCCCTTATTGGAGAATGTTGCTTGGGGCTAGGCTTGATTAAAATCGGAAAATCTAAGAGGCTTAAATGTGTGCGGTTTGGGTTGTGGAGGGATCTGGAGTGCTTTGCCCTGCTCTGCGTCTCCCGGGCCGTGGTTATAGAATTGTGAGGCCACAGAGGGTCTGTGGCGGCGAGTGGCCCATCCAGCACCTCCTGTGACCAGTGTGGAGCTGGAAAGCCTTCCATTCCGGGGCAGGCGGGCTCCAGCGCACCTCCCAGGCTCCAACAGCTTTGGGTTGGGAGGTTTGTGTTAAGAGCTGCGTGGGGATCAGTTTTTCCTTGGACGCTGGGACAAAGGCTGTCCTGTTACTCTAGAGACCCTCAGCCCTGTGCCCATCTACTCAGGGGAAGGAAGACTCATGCTTTTCAGCAGCTCTGGATGCCAGGGCCAAACCAGGTACCCTGTGTAGATAACTCCTGTCTTGTTCCTATATCTCTCTCTGTCTTGTTCCCTCCTCTGTAACATGGGGATAATGACAGTGCCTGCTTCAAATGGCAGTGGTGAGAATAAAGAGAAAGAAATGCCTAGAAAGAGCCTGGAGCAGGGCCAGACATAGAGTAATGCACAGTGAACATCAGCTGCCATGAGGCCCTGCCAACAAGGGATGGGATTACCCTTACCTGGAATGTGACTAGGGCTTACAGGTAAAGTCACTTGCTGGCGTTGGTGGGTGGCAGAGCAGGGGCTCGAGTCTGGGTCCAGCTGATTTGGAAGCCAGAAGTTGTTAGAAGACCAGATCCCTGATGCCACGCTACCCTTTAGGCAGCAGGAGCAAGCTGTAATGATCTCCAAGGCCACTTTCTCCCATCAGCCCTGTGGGCAGGCCGGGCTTCTGAGGACACGGTCCTGAGGTTGTGGGAGGGTTTAGCAGACAGGCCAGGGGTGGCTCTTGGCTTAGGATTTTATGGCCATGCAGAGAACATTGGAGAATCTTCTGTGGCTGACCCCTGAGGGAGATGGTTCCTTGCTGGCACAATTGTTCCTCATTAATTGGGCTGGGTTGAGTTTTGGGGCAGACTGCCTCGTGGCAGTCACCCTAAAGCTGGAGAACAACCCCACCTTGCACCCTTGCTACCAGGGATTGCCAGCAGGGGTGCCCTGGGCCTGAGCAGTGAGTGTGACTCTGGCCCACAGCTGGGTGGCTCAGGGTCAGCCATCCCCTCTCTCCCGTTCCTACCCCAGCCAGGAAGCCCTCCTACCCCAGGCCACATGCCACAGATCAGTGCTTCCCCACTTTTGGGCCCCCCCTCATGGGCGCTGATGTTTACTGGACACTCATTCCACACCTGGCACTCTCAGCTCTTCCTTTCTATTAACTCACTTAACCCTATGAAGTGGTACTATTATTATCCCCAATTTACAGGCCAGGAAGGAGTCTTGGTATCCTCCTGGAGGGGCCGCCTGGCTGCGGAGGAACACTGACCTTGGAGCCAGGACTGGACTTCAGCCCCAGCCCCAGCCCCAGCCCCATCTGGACCCTGTACTGCCCAACTGCCCCTGATGGAAAGCATGAAAAGGAATTTGAGGTAGAAGTCGCTTATGTGAGCAAATGCAGGGAGGGAGAAATGTGTGAAGCCCGCCTGCCTGCCTGCCTGCCTTCCATAAACATTTATTAAATGCTTACTGTTTGCTGGGCTTGGTGCCAGGGGTGGAGCACTGGGCTGATCGTGGAGGAAGCTGGGATTTCAGAAAGCAGTATTACAGGAGCTAATGGTTGTACAGTTTTTAGTTTTCAAACAAAATGCGTTCCCGGCATTCTCTTTTTTGACTCAGGCAGAAGATTCTGATGGTTAAGAGCCAGGATTTGGAACCAGACTCCATGCTTTGAACCCTGATTCCACCACTTACCTGCTCGGGGCAATCACTTCTTTCTGTGCCTCAGTTTCTGTACTCATAAAATGGGCATAATAACAGGGCTTAGAACAGTGCCTGATACATGATGAGTGCTCTCAGTAAGTGTTCCTTTTGATAGGAGAGGAGGGTGTGGGACAGAAGGGACAGAGGTAGAGCCAACTGTAAGCTTCATAGACTTCAGATCCCAAAGTTCCTCTTCTTCATTTTTTTTCCTGTGTTCTTTCTTTCTTTCTTTTTAAAATTAAATTTATTGAGGTGACATTGGTCAGCATGATCATATGGGTTTCAGGTGTGGGTTTTTATGTTACAAGATCTGTATATTGTCCCATGTGCCTACCACCCAAAGTCAAATCTTCTCCCATACCATATATTAGGACCCCTTCTCACCCCTTTCCTCTCACAAACACCACACTGCTGTTGATGTTCACAAATTTCAGTTTTATATTCCACGTATGAGTGAAATCAGATGGGTCTTAGCTTTTTTCTGACTGACTTATTTCACTTTGCATAATGTTCCCAAGGCCCATCCATGCTGTTGCAAATGCCAGTATTTCATCTTTTCTTATGGCTGAGTAGTATTCCATTGTGTATATGTACCACATCTTCCTTCTCCAGTCCTCTATTGTAGGAACCAAAGTTCTTTATGGGAGAAGAAGACTATCCCAGCCAGGAGTTCAAAATCCTGCCAAAACCACAGTGAGGTGCCATAGCATACCCCCTAGGATGGCGATTGTAAAAAAGACAGACAATAACAAGTGTCAGTGAGGATGTGAGGAAACTAGAATCCTCAAATACTGTTGATGGGATGTAAAATGGTGCAGTTGCTATGGAAACAGTCTGGCAGTTCCTCAAAAGCTTAATCATAAAGTTACTGTATGACCCAGCAATTCCACTCCTAGGTTGATACTTAGGAGAATTGCAAACATACATCTGTGCAAAACTTGTACATAAATGTTAATAGTAATAATGTTACATCCATGTTGTAACATATATCAGTATTTCATTACTTTTTATGACTGAATAATACTCCATTGTGTAGATAAACTATATTTTTGTTTATCCATTCATCAAGTGATGGACATTTTGGGTTGTGTCCACTTTGGGACTTCTTCGTTATGCATTAGTTCCTCTAAGCTGAGTGCCTTGCACACTGTAGGTGTTCCAGAATGTTTGTGGTCATGGGGCCCAGGGCTGGCTGAACGTGTAGCTGGGTTTGGCCATTGCCTGGCAGAAGCAGCCCAGCTCAGAGTTCTGGCGACAAGTCAGGGGGCCTGGATTTGAACCCCAGCTCTTCTCCTGCTAGCTGAGTGACCTTTGCAAATCACTCAACCTCTCTGTGCTTCAGTGTCATCTTTAGTAGACACAGGTTGTGATGTGCATTCTATGGACTGAATTGTCTCCTCCTGCCCCATTCATATGTTGAAGCCCTATCCTCAGTGTGCTGGTATTTGGTTGGAGATGGGGCCCTTGGGACATAGGTTTAGATGGGGTCATGAGTATGGGGCCCTCATAATGAAATTAGTGCCCCTATAAGAAGAGACACCAGATATCCCTCTCCTCTCCCTCTCTCTCTCTCTCCCTCTCTCTCTCTATCTCTTTCTCTCTCTCCTTCCCTCCTTCCCTCCCTCCCTCTCTCTCTCTCCCTCCCTCCCTCTCTCTCTATATATGGGGACACATTGAGAAGGCAGCCATCTACAAACTAGGAAGAGAGCCTTCATCAGAAACTGACCATGTATCACCCTGATCTCAGTTTTCCAGCCTCCAGAACTGTGAGAAATAAATGTCTGTTGTTTGAGACCCTCAGTCTATGGCAATTTGTTGTGGCAGCCCAAGCTGAGTAAGACAAGGTGTTGAAAACCATAATGGATGTACAGCTTGCAGCGCAGTGCTTGGCACGGGGAAAACACACCTGTTATTACTAGTAGGCAGCCCCTTCTATGACTGTGATGGTCATTAGTACTTGTAGGACCTTGGGCGAGTCACTTCACTCTCTGATCTGTTTTCCTCCTCCATAGAATGAGGTTTCGATGCCGCCCACATAGGGCTGTGCCAAGGGTCAGATGAGATAATCTAGGTCGAGGGGCTTGTGAACTGAAGTGGTGTGCCTGTAGGAGAGACTGGGTGTTCATGGAATGGAAGTGATGGGTAAGCCCTGCAGGGAAATGTGTACAGAGTGTGTGTGAACAGCCACGTGCTGATGACAGCAGGTGCGGAGGGCACTCCTGGCTGGGACGCTTTCCATGTGGCCTTTTCAAGAAGTTATCGGCAGCGGCATCTGTTGTACCCAAGTGGTAACCGCCTCACAGAGGTTCCTGGGCTTGACCCCAGGGGCTGGTGTTCTGGGCTCACAAGTGTCTCATCACTGAAAGAAGCTCACAAGTGTCTCATCACTGAAAGAAGCTCACAAGTGTCTCATCACTGAAAGGAGGAGAAGAGGAAGCCGGGCCAGTGCCCACAGGCAGCCGTGTGTGCTCAAAAGTGAGAGGAGGAGGACAGCTGCAGGCAGCTCATGACCTTGCCTTTTGGTGATGTCGGACCTTAAGTCAGGGAGAACCTTGGGGAACAGAGAAACCTCACTGGCCAGTAGCGGCCGTTGGAGAGATGAGGAGACCAGAAGCACCAGTCCAGTTGGCTCCTATCCCTGCTCTGTGACATCAGGACTCGGAAGTCTCCAATGGAAAATCACTGTCTGGAACTCCTTCCGAGTCACCCTCTGGTGCGTGTCTCAAGGGACTGTTGCCTGTTGCGTTTGTCTTCAGAGCTGTGGGCTGAGGTTGTCCTCCCAGCCTAGACACCTCCCCCAGCTCACACATCCATACCGGAATGGAGGGAGGGGCATGTTCCGGGAGAGTTTATGGGATTTTCTGGTCGGTCCTTTAATCGTGTCCTGTTTGTTTGCTGTCTGGTCTGGGGCAGTGGGGTGGGGAGTCCTTGGAATGTTGGCCTGAGTAGCACCGAGGCCTCTCTGGGACAGAGAGGACAGACGTCGGAAAATGGACGTGGAGACGGGGAGGTTTTCAGATGGAAAGAGTAAGGGGTTTGGTTGCTAGAATAACTCTGGTCTGGCCCCATCCCATAGGTCTGTGTATTTCAGAGAGATGCATTGACTATTGTGGTTGGAATAACTGGGTTTTAGCCCAGCTACACCTCTGATGGGCTCTGTGACCTCAGCAAGTTTCTTCACCTCTCTGTGCCTCCATTCCCTCCTAAGTGCAATAATAATAGTAGCACCTACCTCATAGGTTGTTGTCAGGATGAAGTGAGGCAACAGCATGGAAAAGCAATTAGAACACAGGGTCTGGCACAGAGTAAGTGCTGAACAATGTTAGCTGGGCTGTGCAAGAGGTGTGGACGAGGGTAGGTCCTTCCAGCAGAACTGTTCCTACCTCAGCTCCACTGACACTCAGCCCTTTGTACGGCCAAGCCCTCTTCTGGGAATGGGTCCAATCATCTGAGCCTACCCCAGGAATGCTCACAGCCTGGGCAAGGACGTTCTCAAGAACAGACAGTGGCTGCCCAGAGGAGGGACAGTAAAAAAGGGCAATACTGGACTGTGTTTTGAAGGATGAATAGGAGTTCCTTAGGCAGAGTGGTGGGGAGCAGTTGCACGTGTAAGGCGAGCAGAGTAGGAAGCGAAAGTGGAGAACGGGGTTGACAAGGCTGGTGACCTTCTCACAAAGGGCCTTGCATGCCAAGCTGTGGAAACCCAATCTCTGCCCAGTAGACAGGGGAAACAATTGTAAGGTTTTAGGCATTGTCTTTCCCCCCCGTTTTCTTCCACAACCCGCCATTGCGTCATTCTCGGCTTGTATGATGTGTGACTGTCTTCCCCATTACCTGGTTAGTGTCCAGAAGGTGGATGCCCTGCTTCGGCCCAGCTCTCTTTCGCAGTCTTGAGGGAAGTAGGCCTCAGGAGGTATTGAGTTCAATTATTAGTTGACCTAATTAACCTGGATCCTCCTTTGTAAAGCCCTGGGCACCATGCTGGGCACCGTGGAGGGGCACACAAAGAAGAATTGCGTGGCAATACCATGCCGGAGGTGTTCTGTTCCAGCCAAAGGTGGTTCTCCCAAGAGGTCACCACTCAAGGTCAGAAGGCTGTCACGCACGAGACAGAGTTGTACGCGTGGACGACCGGGGAACTGGCCAGGCTGGTGGGGGAGCTGGGCCTTGGATCATGGGTGGGAAAGGACTTCAGCATGGGCAAAGGCCCAGGTGTGGGAAAGCAGATGGCACCCATGAGAAGCAGCAGTGAGTTCTGCTCGGCCGGAGGGAAGAGTACTGGAGGGAATGGAGAGAAATGAGGTTGGAGGGCCTGAGGCCCAGCCCGGAGCTCTGGGGAGCAGGGGAGTTTTGCTTGTTCCCGGCCAGCGTTTAGTGGTGCTGTTCTTTGGAGAGGGGGCATAGAGTGAATTTATCAGTCTTTGAGATGGGGGAGGGTCCTGGGTCCTGTGTGTGCAGAAAGGTGACTTATTATGAAGCCATTATAAAAATCCTCAGAGATTTCTGCCTTAATGAAGGAGGCAATTTTTCTCCCATGGATTCTTTAAAACTTGGATTTCAAGTGAGGAATAGCGACACATAATTTATTTCTCCTGGTGCTTGATCTGAGATCCCTTGGGAAAGAACAGGAAAGAATTAGTGAGCTCTATATTACAATTTAATTGCTTGAAGGAAAAATATTATTTTTTATTGTTAGCCATTAGCCGCTTCTAGTTTTATTAAACTCAACGCTCTGCCGCGCACAGCATTAGCCGCTTGGAGTTCGCCAGCACCCTGAGGGGAGGAAAACCCTCAGAATCGTCCCACCTTGTAAAGCGGGGTTACAAGGTGGGATCTGAGCGGCCCTGGGGACACTTGCATTTCAGACATCCTTGGACTTGACAATGGGTTCAGCTCCCACTCTGTCCACCCTCCCCACCCCCCAACCCCGTCCCAGGAAAGGACTCTACCTGGTCAAGCCCAAGTCTCTTCTAAGATGGGTGAAGTCAGCTGCATTGCTTAATCTCCTGTTTTACAGATGGGGAGTTTTCATTTCTAGAGGTAGTGGCTAGGGCTAAAAGAGACACCCCAAGTAAACCAAGAAGCCTGGCATCCAGTAGGTGCTTGATAAATGCCAGTTAATGGGTTCCATTTCTTCCTTTGTTCTGGCTCCAGGCTCCAAACTCTTGCCTATTGAGATCCTGCTCAAAGGGCCAGCCCCAGCCCCTCCCTTTGCAACCAGACGGAGGGGAGAGGCCCGGCTCAGCCTGACCCCATTCAGTGCTGGGCAGCTGACTCCCTGATGCCGGCTCCATGTCTGCCATGTGTTGGCACTGAGAGTCTCATGGCTTAGACAGGCCCCTGCCCTCAGGGAGCTCCCAGAGGGAGGAATGAAGGCAGACGAGTGAACTGTGATGGTGAGGAATGGGCAGGGTGGGCACCTTATCCGCCTGGGGGACTGGGAAGGGCTTTCTATGCAGGGGCTGGGAGAGTTCTGGGGGGCCTAGGAGGAATGAGCTCACTAGGGAAGATCGCCTTTATTCGCTGGTCCTACAGCCCTATGGCCACCCTCTGCTGGCTGGAAGACCTCAGCTTCCCAGCCCTGCAGAGACTCTTCTGGAACCACCACTGCCTCTTGCACACCACCCCTTCCTTCACCTTTACCAGGACCTTGGAGGCTTATCACCCCCTTTCACAGGCGGGTGGTCACCTAGCTGGGATCCGGGCTGATGTCCAGCAGACAGCAGTGACTCTGCTGCTGCAGACCACGTGGAGAGCTTGTTAAACAGATGTGGGCCTACAGTGGTTGTCCTGTGTTCATGGACTCACCTTCCTGACTTATTAGGAACCATTTGCCACCTGGCTCTGGTCCCTTGCTTTGATCAGAGGAGGTAGTGAGCCAACCTTTTTTTTGGTCAGCCCTGTACCCAGGCTGACCAACATTGCGTGCTTACTGAGGGACCCTGTGACCAGGATTTTTGGAGCTAGCCTCAATTTACTACGATTGTAAGAATTTAGCATCCATTGTTCAACACTCAATGGTGTGTGCAGGGCTGTGCTGAGAGCCTTGTGTACCTTGTCTATGGTAACTTCTTTTAGCTCCAGTCCAGGCTCTGAGCCCTGGAATGATTGGCTCAAGGCCATACAGCCATTAAGAGGCAGATCCAGGGGCAGCATCTGTCTAGCCTGGGCTTTCTTCCTGAGTGGCACTCCTGCCTCATGGGTCTCCCCTCAACATGATCTTAATTAATGGGGTGGCCCCCGATCGGAGCCCTGAAAACCAGGCTAGTGGGGCTCTCTGGGAATAGTAGGGCCCAGCCCATGGAGAAGAGAAGGCAGATAGGGTCCAGACCATGGTCAGCTGGCTTGCAGAGGGGGAATGTGGAGTCCTAAGCTTGGACCTGAGTCTGTGAAGGGTGTGAGGGGGTGGGAAGAGAACGACCATGCTCTATGCATCTACTGTGTGTCATCTCTCCTCATCACCCCTTCCCCCAGCACCAGCTACACTTAACTGTGAAAGTACCACACGCCGTCCAGGCCCATGCTTTCCTCCACACTCTTGTCTCTGCCTAGAGTGTCCTCACACCCTTCTTTTTCTGGCTAACTCCTGTTGATCATTTAAGACACTTTTCAAGGCCAACCCTAGAAGATCTGCCTTGATCCCAAAGGCCCCTGAGCATCCTTCTGCACAGCGCTGAACTCCCATCTGTGTGGTGATCACCTGCTCACTGTCCATCTCTCCCAGCAAGCAGCAGATCTTGGGGTACAGGATTGTGTTGTTATTCCTCTGTGTCCCCAGTGCCTCCCAGCAGGCCTGGCACGCTCAGGGAAAGCTTTTCCAATGTGATTAGTAATGAGAGTAATGTTTGGACCGTATTGTCTCTTATGCAAAGCATGTCACATCCATTGTCACATTGAACCAACAGAGACATGGGTAAGATAGTGGTGATCAGTGAGGAAACAGGCTCAGGAAGCTGTCCAACATGAATGGTGGTAGAGCCTGGCCTTCAAGTCCAAGACTTACTGTGTTTGCTGCCTCCCTATGTCGTCTGCACGATACCACAGATGGTGCCTGCCTACGGCGCCCACACCCTTGGCGACCTTGAGGCCAGAACTGCTTATGATCAGATGACTTTCCTTCCCATTGAGCTCATGCTGCAAAAGGAATAGAAATTTGGATCAATGGGCGGGGGTGAAAGGCTGGGTTGTGGGGGCAGCTCTGGGTGCAGATGTTGAGGGACCTGAATGGGGTGAACATACTAGAACCAGATTTAATGATTTTGGGCTGTGGCCCTGGGGACCGCTGAAAACCATCCTGAGTGGTTGGCCAAATGCCTGCATCACACATCTGGGTGTTCAGAAGATTTTGAATGGTCAACAGCAGCAGGGAAAATGGATCTGACTACTCTGGCTTATTGAAGTTAAGTTGGCCATGGTGGTGGCTCTGGAAACTGACTGCTCCTAGGGAGACCTGGGTTCAAATCCTGCCTGACTTGACATGGGGCCATGCAAGTCACTTCCCTTCTCTGTGCCTCAGTTTTATCATCTGTAAAAGAGGGATAATAATAGTCTTCGAGGGGGTCAGCAATGATTAAATCATTAAACAGTACCATGGTTATTTCCATCTCTATGAAATGGAGTTGGACCCTACCCTGTTTATCTCCCTGGGTTGATGGAAAGTCCAGATGCAGCAGTCTGCACACTATAAAGTACTGCGTACGTGTCTTCTCTGAGAAAGAGGGGGGAGTTGGAGGCAGAGAACAGAGCTTGGCCTTTGAGCTTGCTTCCTGAGGAGGATAGGCCCCCAGAAGCCAACCCAGGGCTCCTGACAAATGGCCAGTCCAGCCAGCGAAGACTGATCATCTCCAGCCAGAGCACAGGCGAGCAGGCAGAGGGGTTTTCTGAGGGTGTCCATGCTGGTCCTGAGGACCAGCCTGCAGGGGAGAAGTCAGAGAACTCCAGGCCACCTCACCTTTGTCTCTCCTTCTCCCTAATGGCCAGTGTGTGGTTCCAGCCCAGCAGGGAAGAAGGAAAGCCAAAGGTGGGGGTCGGGGCCTGCAATTCTTTTAACTTCTCAGCTCTATACCTCACCACAACCCTGGGGACAATAATAGCGCCCACTTGGCAGGTTATGACAAGAGTTGCTATAACTTGGTGAGTTAATGTAAGTAGTGGAAGTGTTAATATGTGTAAAGGACATAGTAAGTGCTCAGTAACTGTTAGGTGATATTTCTGTTGTTATTGTTATATTCTTCACATTATTACTCCATTCGTTCCCACACCTCCCAAGTACATTGGCGACCATTTTCTGTTTTGTAGTTGTTGAATACTTTTGTCCTTTAGGCAGTGGGGAGTCATGGAGGGCTTTTGAGTAAGGGTATGGCATAGAGCTGGGCTCTGGGATGATTAATCTGGCAATGGGTGTCATCCTCAGGCGGTGTAGTAAGCTCAAAAAGGGTTTATTGTTCTATGGGATTTTAAAAAATGACTTCATTTCTTTCTTTCTGTAGTTGGGGCGGGGGAAGAGAGGTTGGATGAGAAGGAAAAGAAAGCTTATGTTAAGAAAAAAGGAGGCAGTTGGAGGGAGTAAGGTATTTAAGAGATAGGAACAGTGGGCTGCAGGCAGACTTGGGTTTCCAGACAATGTCCCCAGATCGGGTAGTGGGTATGGACATGCCCTCATCCCTCATCCCCTTCCGTGTGGGACTTGAGGATAATCATGCAGGTGATCTCTGTGTCTTCAGAGAGACCAGCCCCCAGGGTGGGGCTTGTTTGATGGTGAACCTGGCAATGCTGGTGGGTGTGACCCTGGATTGGGGTGGGGGCAGAAGTGAGTTTGGGATTGAGCATGAAAGGACGGGCCAGTTAGAGAAACTGTAAGCTTGGTAAGGTGGAGCTGTGCAGAGATGAAGGACCCTTTTTTAGCAAGTCCCGAGCTCAGCCAGTGTGTGATTTGATGCTGGCTGAGAGGCTACAGGGAGTGTCCAGTGGAAAAGCTAGAGGGGAGACTGGGAGGTTGGGGTTGTGGGGGGTGAGGGGGGCAAAAAGCAGGGAGGGAGGGGAAGCTGGTGAAGCAGTGAAGTTCAGGGAGATAGTGGGGGGTGTGGGTGAGCAGGGCACGCAGCTCCTCCAAATGTTGTGTGCATTTGGGACCCTGGGCCCAAGGGTCTTCCAAGGCTTCATTTTCAGTGATTCTGGCTCAAAGAGTCCTGGGTGGAGTCAGAAATCTGCATTTTAAACAAGAGTCCATGGACAGAGGGCAGAGGAGCACCCTGATTAAGGTCCTGACTCCTGTGGAGATGCAGCTGGTGCAGGGAGAGGGAGAGGACGGGCCCTAGTGTGGGCAGAGGTGAGGGGCCCTGGCCTGGGGGTGTGGGTGTGGGGTGAGGTTTTTGGAGAGCTTTTTTTTTTTTTAAGAAGCTGGTCATGATTGATGGTAAAATGGAGAGCATATGGGGATCTATGAGCTGGGTGGGGACTGGACAGGGTGTCAGTCTCAGGAATCAGACCGAGGATCAGAACTAGGGGGTCCACAGCTAGAGAGACAAAGGACGGCAAGAGAAAGTCTGTTGACAGTGTGGACAGTGAGGGTACCGTGGGTCCTTCCCAGAGAGAGAGGGTGAGGTCAGCGCAGGACCACTAGCCTCTCTGAGCGCCTTACTCGGGGTTCCTGCAAACCCTCGAAAACCTCCAAGCTGGTGACGGGTGAGGGCCAGGGCCTGGCTGGGGTGAGCATGCTCTGCTGTGAGGAGTGAGTGGTCCCAGCAGACCAGGGAGCTAGTATTACAGGTGGGGAGAGATGCCCAGGCTCTCCATTCATCCACCCACTGTTTGCTCCATCAAATATGGATGAAGGGCCAGGCGCTGAAGAGGCCGCTTTCCAGGCTCCCTTCCTTTTTGAGAGGCAGTGCTGCCTGGTGGTTAAGAAAGAACGGGGCCCCGGAGCCTGGGTTTACAACCCCCTAGTTCTTCAGCTGCCTACTGGGCTGCTTGGCAAAGGTACTTCATCTTTGTGTTTCATCTGTGAATGGGGGCGAAATAATTCTACCCACCTGAAGGGGTTGTCACTAAATGTCTAAATACAGAAAAGTGGTTAGAATGGCACCCAGTTTTTATTCTTCTTGCTCCAGCCACACCTTTGGACAGTCCATGCCAGGCACTGTCACCAGCGATGGCTCCTGCTGACGCCTCTCTCTCTGTCAGAATGCCCTTTCCCCCCCATCTCTGCCTGGTAAGTCCCAGCTCAAGCATGCCACCTTCTGCTGTCATGTTCTTAGGGGTAAAAAGGGGATAGTCATTCCTGCCCCGCCTCCCTCACTGGGCGACAAAGGAAAAGAGAGACAGGCTTGGCCCCCTGAGCAGCAGTGTGCATTGCAAGCTCCTCTGCAGTCTTTACTTGTTTCCTTGTGTCCGTTTTAAGACACAGAGGTGGAGGCAGAGAGGCACTTGCTGTGTTCAGAGTCCTGCCTGCATCCAGGGTCTCTAGCCAGTTAGCTCAGGCAGAGGACACTTGATGTTTGCTTCTGGTAGGAGACTCTGCTGTGTCTCCCATGAGATTGGTTGGAGCCATTCCAGCTGCGTCTTACATCACAGACCTTCATAGGTGATCAGCCCCTTCCCCATCATGGTGCTGATGGAGGGCAGGAGCTGGGTGTATGTGTGAAGTGACAGACAGCCCACCTTTCCCCGTGGCCCTGGAGATGCTGCACCGTGACCCTGGAGGTTCTGAGGGGTGGGGCTCACCTGCCTCGTGCTTCGTTATAGCACGCGGTTCAGGCTCGCTGGATCAGCTGCTGATTGATTCCTGTTTTCTGCTCCTTTTGGCCAGTGCTGGATGCTGGGGACCCAGGGATACGTCAAGTCCAGGCCTGTCACGAGGAGCTCACAGCTGAGGGGTCAGGCAGCTGGGTATGAGATGATGACCACACACAGTGACTCAGGGTCAGGAGCCCCCAGGGAGCGTCATTCCCCACAAAGTGTGCTGCCTGCACAGCCAGGAATCTTCCACCCGTCCTCTCTCTCCTGCCCATGTCTGTACCTCCAGGCTGGCCTGCCTCTGGGGGACACTCCCTCTGCCCCCTCCCCTTAGGGCAAGGACCAGGCCTGCCACACAAGGCCACCCTTGGCCATGTCTGTCTTACTGCTTATCTCCAGCCACACTGAACCATGAGCTCTTTCCTCATAGCACTGGTCCTGCGCCCCTGCTATTCCTTCTGCCCAGGCTGCCCTTCCTTATGTTCGTGTTTAAGTATTTTTACCTGCTTTTCAAATCCAGCTCAGATGTCACCTCTGTGAAGCCTTTCCTGGGAATGCCTTCCCTCCAACGGGGTCTGTGGCCCCTCTGTGCTCCCAGCACCCCTCTCCTTCCTCTGTGTCTAATTCATGCTGTTGAGTGAATGATTAAATGAATGGGTGGACTGTAACTTTGAGCTCATCTATTAACCTCCCCCATCTCGCAAGGGTTGTGTCTATGGAGACAATCAAATACCCTGAGAGAAAGTGCTCATTATCCACAAAGTGCTATTAAAGGCAAAGGCAGTGCTACCATTTCTAAAACCACCATGATTGTGTTTTAGTGTCCTCCTTCCCCCCAGTCATAGCATCAGCCTCTGACGTGGGAGGATGTGGCTGGTGCCAGATCTGCCTTACTCCTGAGTCTTAGAAGACTCTGCCAGCAGGTGCCCCTCTAGAGTTCTCGCAGTGCTCACCCAATGAATTCTCCACCATTCAGTAAAACATTGTTAGAGTGAAAACATTTACTCATTTAACAGATTTTTCTTTAGTGCCTACTGTGGTACATGACACTTTATGGGTGCTGTGGGCCTGCCCTTGGGGAGCTCATGGTTTAGTGGGGAGAGCAGGTATCAGACAAGGGAGGAAGCACATGTTGTGGAAGTTCAGGGAAGGAAGACCTCATTCCCAGTGAGGGCAAACCAAGGAAGACATCCTGGAGGAGGGGGCATTTGCCCTGGAGATTGAAGAATTGGAAAGAGGTTTTAGAGATGGTGGTGGGAGGGAGAGCAAAGAGGGCGAAGGGGAAGGCAGGCACAGATATGTGGGGGAGGGCAGGTGCCTGTTCACTTGCTTCAGAGGAGCGTGCCCATCTGCCCAGGAAGGAAAGAGACCCCCTCCACACACACAACCCTCCTGCCGTCCCACTTCCTCACCTCTTCCCTCTTCTCCACTTTTCCCTTGCTGAATGCTCAGAGCACATGCTGTAGGGACTAGTCAAAATATAGACTCAGACGGATTTTTCCCCTGTGAGCCCATGATCGCATTCCTGGGCACAGGAGCGGCTCAGCTTGTGGAGATGTTTGCAGAGAAAACAGAGCCTAATGAGAGTCTGATGAGGTGCTCACCATGAACCAGAGGTGGAGCAGGTACCGCCTGCCACACACACGGGGCAGGAAACACTGCTTACCAGACAGTGGGGTCAGCCTAGCCTCCAGCGGGTGGCCCTGGTCCTCAGCCTCAACAGTGGTCCTGACGGCATTGGGGGAGACAGGGGGTTGCACACACTTGAGGTTGGTTGGTCATGTGGCCACTGGTGGTCTAGTTTACCTTTGCGACTGTTTCCTGGCCTGTGACCGACGGATGCTACTGGCCTCTCGAGCTGGAGTGAGAGGTAGATGCAGGGAAGGGGAGCCTGCACCTGGGAACCTTCGCAGCATTACCCCTATCACCTGGTCACGTGGGGCTGCCGTGAGAGCCTGGGCTGATAATCTCCGTTAACTGCTCCCTCCACTCCCACACCCCTGCCTGCTATCCAGAATTCCTGCCCCATTGTCCTCAGGGTAGAGGAGCTGGCCAGGTGGCATAGCAAAGACTCCTGGAATGGATGGCAGGAGGCAGGTCTTTGGTTCAGCGCTGTCACTTCTCAGCTGGGTGGACCTGTCATTTGTTGAGCGAATCTTACGAATTGAGGAAGGAAATAAACACACTCTCTAGCTGGGTGACCCTTAGGAAAGAAAGGGTAACAGGGATTTAATAGTGTCTCCCAAGAGGCATCATTATGAGGATTAAACTATACATAGCCTGACACAAGAACTTAGTGCTTCAGACTTTGGTACAAGCAGGGTTGGATGGTTTGACCAGGTGGTCGATGTTGCCTCAAAGTCTTGAAATTTCTGGGAATAAATAAGTAGTAAAAGATCTCCATGGGAAATCCTCAGGAGACCGTTACTTTCTTTGCTCCTGCCTGTTACACACCCCTGCCCTTCCCTCAGAGAGTGTCTGAGAGCCACAGGCGGGTGGCAGCTTGAAGGGTGTAGAAAGTGTGAGCTAGGATCTACTTCCTTCTCATGACTGCAGAGGAGGCGAGTGGCCCCCACCTGAGTCCAGCTTTCTTGCCTGACTCCAAACTCCCAGTTCCCAGCTCTCAGCTCCCAGCTCCCACTTCCCACCTCCCATCTTGTACTTCTCACCTCTCACCTCTCACTTCCCACCTCCCACATCCCACCTCCCACTTCCCTTGGTTCATTTATGGCCATCCTGGAAAGATCTCTTAACTCAAGAAATGCTGGTTTCCAGCACTGGCTCTGCTTCTCAGTGGCTGTGTGACGTTGGCCAGATCACTTGGCCTCTCTGAGCCTGTATCCTCATAGGAAAAATCCTGGCAATGGAATAATAGCTCTCTGGAGCCTCCTACACACAGTGCTGGACTCCTTTGCATATCAAAGCCAGGGAAGCACTCAATGCTCTCAGGAAGTTCAGCTAGGTGACAGACACAGTGATCCTGTAGGGCATGGTCTGACCTCCCTAGCAGGTGGGCAGGGTCCTTTATGATCTGGTCCCAGTAAGCATCCCGCTTCTTTCTTGCTTCTGTTTTGGTCACCCTGAACTTTTTTCATCCTCTGAATACATTGTGTGCTCTTAAGCTTCTGTGCCTTTACATGGTTGCTTTTTTTCTTGGCTAGAATACTGATTATCTCTCAAAACCCTGCTCAGGTATTCCCTGCCTGAATCCTTCCAAATCTCCTTTGAGTAGAGTCAGTTACTCTCACCATGTACCAGCATTCTTACCTTGTGCTCTAGTTTATCTTCTCCCCGCTCTGAGCTTCCCAAGGAGAGTGAGAGGGAGACGGCTGGCTTCGTCTGGGCCTCCGTGCCCAGCTCAGGGTCTGGCACAGACCTAGCAAGGCTCATTTTCCTAGGCTTGAGTTTTGCTCGATTTCCCACTTGCCCTTCTTTTCCACGTTTGAAGGGAGAAGGAAGTACTGTGGGTGAGAACAAAGCAGTGTCTTCTGTGGAGAGGCTGGGGAGCTGGTGGAAAGTGAAGTGTGGCTGAACCAGGGGAGGACTGACCCACTAGTGTTCTGCTTCCAAAATGAGCTGCAAGGGGATTTCCATGTGTTCGTCTGTCTGTCCGTCCGTCTGTCCGTCCCTTAGAACCCAGCTTCATGTCAAGCATTGCTCATGTCCTCAGGGAAGCAGTGGTAAATCAGAGAGAGAGAGAGAGAGAGAGCCTGCCCGAAGGGGCATGCAGTCTCGAGAGACGGAGACAACAGTGACAGAGGGTGGGGTGACTGGAATGATGGAGGGAAACCCTAGGGCTGGAAGAGTTGAGAGGAACCAGCCCAGCAGCCTGGTGTGAGCGAGTCTGAGCTGGGCTGGAAGAGTTGAGAGGAACCAGCCCAGCAGCCTGGTGTGAGCGAGTCTGAGCTGGGCATGTGGACGATGGAGACATGTGCTAGATGAAGGGTGCAGACAGAGGAAGGGGCATAGATCTGACAGAACCTGTAGATGGGAGTTGGCGTGTCTGTAGTGGGGTTGGGCATGACTGGTCAGGCTGGAGGGGTCAGCAAGGAAGCAGATTCTGTGGCCAGAAGGTTGGGGACAGAGGTGGCTGTGGTGGTGGCATCAGGGAGAGGAGGGTGAATCCGGGTCTGCTATTTGAGACTTGGCGACAGGCTGGATGTGAAAGATGAGGGTGAGGGAGACAGTCGCGGACAAGTGGGGAAGTGACAGTGGTTTCAGGAAATAACTCGTTGGAAGAGGAGAAAAACACAAAGAGCTCAGCAGGAATCTCTGTAACTCAGGGTAATTTTGGCTTTGGAGAGCCAGCCCTGCTAATCAGATTGTAAAAATCAGGTACTGGGTCTTTTGCAGAGAATGAAGCAGATCAAAGCCAGGGTCGATTAGGCTCTGATTAAACATTGCCGAGGAGGGTCAGACTCATTACCCAGGAATGTACACAGGCCGGCAGCCCTGACGGGGGATAATAACAGATCGCACCCGGCCGCGCAGACACTACGGCGCTCTGGGGACGCGGTGCTCTGCGGCGGGGCGGCCACAAGGAATGGTATGTCCGCGGGCTCCAGTGGGAATGAAGGTGGCAGGGGGCGTGTGGAGAAGCCTCTTCCTCTCTCTGTGGCCTCTGTTTCCTTATCCGCAGCCCCTGTGGACGGGACTGCTCCCCTGAGCTGAAGTCACCGTTTCCCACTTCTGTGTGCTTGCTCATGTCCTTCCTGCTGTGGTAAATGCCTCTCTCACCCGCTTCTATCTCCTGTCTCCCTCCAGGACACTGAATGCTCGCACCTCCTCCAGGAAGCCTCCCTGACTCCAGCCTGGGTCAGGTGTCTCCTCTAAGTCCCCACAGCCCCCCTCACTGGGGTTGTTATGTTCTGTTTCCATGTGTGTCCCCAGACCCTCTCCCAACTGTGAGTCCCTCGCTGGCAGTGTGCCTCTCTATGTCCTGTGTGTCCAGCTCAGGTCCAGACACAGAGCGGATGTCAGGCTGTGCTCACTGACCTGGCAGAGCCACGCCTGAAGCCACATGCCTGGGATTACCAAAGCTGGGTCTGGCTCCACTTGCCGGCCGTGGGAGCAACACCAGACACTGACCGAGAGGGGCTTGTGGGTGGGTGGGCACCAGGAGTGTGTTGGCAGGGTAAGTGGTCCCCAGGCATCTCACTCACCTGCTGCCCAGCTGAGAGAGGCAGTCTGCTCCACCAGGCTGCAGTGCATAAAGGAGATTCATTGGGAGGGGAGATGTGGATGAGTACCATGCTGGAGAGTGGAGCTTCGACCTTCTGGGCACTGGGAGCCACTGATGGTTCTTGATTGGGGCACTGACAGAAACGGAGCTCAGTTTCTCCTTCTGTGCATCTGACCTGGACTAGCTGCTTTGCCTTGCAGTGCAGTGTGAGGCATACATGACCTCAGGGGGCACAGGCTGCTCCTGACCATGGAAAGGCACATCAGCCCAGGAGTGAGAGAGAGCAGGATTGGGCTACCTGAAATCTGGGTGAACTTGGTTGATATACCCCACAAACATACACCCACGGTGTGCCGGCGCTGTGCTGAGCCCTGGGATGCTCTGGGGTCCTGGCAGCCTGGCTCCCTCTGGAGATGGGAGGAGGAACTGGACCTCTGAGGACTCGGAGGGGAGGGCACCCGTGGAGGGCGAATGGATGCCTCCAGGCTTGGCTGGGAACATTTGGAGTTTAGAAGGAAGGAACACAAAAGCCCTTAACCTCCCCGCTGGAATGTGGACACTTCATCCAGCCTACTCTTCTGTCCCTCCTCGAGCCCCATAAATGTCCAATTTGGGGAAAGGATTCAGCGCTAAGCCCCGACAGAATAAGGCTGATTAGGAAACGGAGCTCCATAAAATTGTCTGTGCTCCGGCAGGCTGGCGGGTCGGGAGAGTCACCTGACATCAGGCCTGGACAGGACTGTACAAAGCCCTCATCCTTTTAACCCAGGCCCTCCCAATGCCCGGATCTCTCCCGTAGCATCCCCAGCAAGTGGCCACCCCATGCGCGCTGGAGTATCTCTGGGACAGGAGCTCGCTCCCTCTCCCCTGTCCCCACTTCTGGACATAACACTCATTACCTGACATGCACTTCCTGGGCATCTGGGTGGCTCCTCCATTCCATAATCCTGCCCTCTGCCAGGCTTTCCAGCAGTGCCGGAAACCCGGGCTGCTAAGACGAGCACTGGCTTCTCTCCTTCGTGCTCACTGCCAGGCAGGCACGGTGCTGACTCTGTACCATTTGATCTCATTTGATTCACGCAGGGACTCTTCGTGGTAGTGGTATCATCCTAGTCCCATTTCACAGATAGGGCCCACAGAGGCAGAGCAACTCACCCAGGGGCATGCAGGAAACAAGAAGCAAAGCTGGGGCTTGAACCCAGGACTTGGACCCACGGTCTCTGCTTTTGGTCACTGTGCTCCATGGCTTGCTGAGAGGAGTCCTTTTGTGAGGCGCTCAGGCTGTGGAGACTGCCTGCTTGGGTTTTTAGTCATGCCCATGGGGGACTAGCAGTGAAGGAGGGATAGTGAGGAAGTGGGACCCCAGACTCCATGTGCCAGGACTGAGCCTCACCTGGTGTCCCAGGCTCAGGGAAGGAAACCCTCGGAACTCTTCTCGGTGGCAGTTCTGACTCCCTACTGCCAGTCCCTCTGCAAGCCCTGTCACTTTGACCTCCTGCATCTTGCTTGAGAGTGTCCACTTCTCTCCGTCTACACTGTCATCACCCCAGTCCAAGCCTGCACTGATCTCCCTGCTTTCCCTCTAGGCTGTCTCCCATCCTCTAGTTAGGGTGACTTTTTATAACACAGATCTGATCCTGTCACATACCTTACCCTGCTTAGGACTTTTACTAATTTGTTTCCACAATAGCACTCACATTTTACACCTTGCCTGCAGGGTCCTGTGTGATCTGGCCCATTGACTTTATACCTTGATAGCTGTCCCTTCATTCTCCATACTCCAGTCACACTAGTCTTTCCTTCCCTTTCAAAGCAGTCACGGCTTCCTTGGGGCTTTTGCATAGGCTGTTCCCTTGACCTGAATGCTCTTCCTTCCTCGGCTCACGTAATATGTACTCATCATTCATTCTCAGTTCAAATGCCTCTTCTGCAGGAAAGTCTTCCTGACTTTTCTCCTATGTTCTCATAGCTCCCTGTACACACCCCTCATGCCACTAATGGAGTTTATGATGCATTTATTTAGCACCCTCACTAGGTGCTAAGCTCCAGGAAGGTATTTCGGTTTAACTCACTATTATGTCTGGCACATAGTAGGCCCACAACAAATCCTTATTGAATGGAAGTTCAAAGAAAAGAAAGGCAAGGTACTTAGGGGCTTTGGAAGGAGAGGAAGAGACAAAAGTAGACCTGGCCGGGTCTGAAGGTGGTCAGCATTTCCAAGGACCCTCCTCTTCATTGGCTAGGAAGCTCATCAGGTGTGGATATTTCTGGGTCGGTTGACATTCTCCTTTAGCCTCCAGGAATGCTCTCTGGGAGCCTGGACAACCTGGACTAATAAAGGGCAACCTGGACTAATAAAGCCAGCCTTTTTGCTGGACACCATATCTGGCTTCCTGTCTAGGTCTTGTTCCTACCTCTCTGTGAGGCCTGGGACCTCTCCTTCTCTTTTCTGGGCCTCAGTCTCCACAGTAAAATGGCAGGGTTGTCTACAGAAATCTTGAGGTCCCTTTCTACACTTTGGTCATATGATTTAATGCGTTACTGTGTTCTCTCTCTCTCCCCCCTCCCCATTTTTTAGTAAAAGATAGAACCTCAGAGGTTGACTGATGGTGAAAGGACCTCTCCTAACTCTTTTCCTCCTTGACTGTCCTCTCTGGTCTGAAATTATTGCTCTTTTTTTAAAATATATATATTTTATTAATTTTTTACAGAGAGGAGGAGAGAGGAATAGAGAGCTAGAAACGTCGATGAGAGAGAAACATCGACCAGCTGCCTCTTGCACACCCCCTACTGGGGATGTGCCCACAACCAAGGTACATGCCCTTGACCGGAATCGAACCTGGGACCTTTCAGTCCGCAGACCGACGCTCTACCACGGAGCCAAACTGGTTTCGGCTGAAATTATTGCTCTTGAAGAGTCGGTTCACACAGGCTCATGGATGTATTCTAATGAGCAATGCCAAATCCACCCTTGTGAAAAGTTACCAGTCTTGTGCACCAGCCCTTAGGGCCCCAGCCAGGGTCCTTGGCATCTGCTTGTGTCCCTGCCTCCTTCATGGGGACCCATGTTGAAAGGTAACCCGCAGAGGAGGGCCATGTACTGATTACATTCAGTTTATTTCAGTCACATTACATGGTAAGAGGTAAATGGCCCGGCCCCAGCAGCCTGTGAGCTCCTCACTCAGCGACACAGGGACTGTGCCTGACTGACCTCTCATCCTCTGGCCTCGCCCAGGGTCTGCCGCCAGGTGTCAGCTCTGTCGGTGACTGCTGAACAGTTGGAGCAGAGGATGAGTGGTTGCAGAGTGGGTCCTGGGCTCGAGGTTGTTGAAGGGGCTTCAGAGCGGGAGAGAGGCTCCTCACCTTTACAACAGGAAGCATCTGTGCAGGGCTGGTGCTGAATCTGCCTGGAATGTCCCTGGCCGGCCAGATGCCAAGAGTTTATTGCATGCAGCACAGCAATTTCAGATTTCCTTTATTCTCCAAGAACCGATGAATTAGTTGAAAGATTAAGAACACTTGCAAAGTAGCTGACAAAGTGGTTTAAGTTAGTGTAGTATAAACTCAGCACAGGAGTTTGTGTGTGTGTGTGTGTGTGTGTGTGTGTGTGTGTGAGAGAGAGAGAGAGAGAGAGAGAGAGAGAGAGAGAGAGAGAGAGAGGAGGATGATCAGGGAAGGTCCCTGACACAGGGAACAAATGGCTGGCTGAGTGCTTGTGGCTCTACAGAAGGAGATGAAGGGAGATCAGAAAATGGGTTTGAGTCCCTGCCCCACTACCCAGCAGCCATGTGGCCTGTAGCACATTGTTTAGCCCTGAGCCATTTGGGAGCAGGTGAGATGGTCAGCATAAGCTTCCTGATGACAGGGGCCATGTTTGGGTCCCCCCTGGGCCCGAGGCACTCATATGTGTAGTGGGACAGGTCATGGGTGGGCTCTGGCCCTTTCACTTGCCTTCCCTGGTAGTCCTGGAACAGCTGTCACCATTCTGTGGAGGTTTCAGGAAGTCCAGTCCTTTGCTTTGTCAGTGCAGAGAGAATGTAAATGTCCTCTTTCTGGGCTGCCTTTGACTGGACACGCTTGCCTAAGCTGGTAGCGTCCATTTCTCTCATCTTGCTCACATTATGAGAGAAATGGACGCTCATATGAGTTTTACATGGGTTTTCCCAAGTTTTCCTACAGGGTCCAGGCCCCTCTCCTGCCTTTGAGCAGTATATTCTACCCTGCTTGGCATCGTCCCTGGAGCAGTGCGGCAATAGTGCAGATGAGAGGCTGTGAGGCCCTGAAACCTGCCTTGATGGTCTTTGCTCATGGCGGACTGCCTTCCTCATTCTGGTGAAGAGTGTACCAGGTGCCCATCACCAAGTCCAGATACTCAGAGCTGGACATGCATCTTTACGCAGCCACAAATTTGGGAGAGAGCCCTGCGCTCCTGGGGCAAGTGTGGATCCCAGGGCGGCCAGGAGAGTGCTTTCATTTTTCTCTTGGACTCAATTTTGGAGGCTTGCATGAGCCTAGGGCTGGGAAAGAAGGGCCCCCTCTGACACGGCAGATGGTATCAGTGTAGTTGGGCTGGGGCCCAGGAAACGTTTACCCAGCTGTGTCCAGGGTTGAGATTATCTGGCCAATGTCTGCTGCGGAGAGGACGTGTCAGATGGTGGCAGATATATGTGCCATCACCTTTCGGAGAAGTTCTCCGTGGGGATGACAAGGGGTAAAGCTGTCGCCTGTGGTGAACTTCGAGTCTTCAGATATGTCTCACCTGCTCATTGATAGCAGTGGCATTGGTCTCATATTCTCGTATTGCTTACTTATTAGGAAAAATTAGTCTTAGCATACACTCGAATGGCCTGAGCAGCTTTGGTTTTGGAATATCCTTTGTTCATTTACTTGGTGTGTACCAAGAGCATCACAAACACACACACACACACACACACACACACACACACACACACACACACACACTTGCCTATACCCCTCCCCAAATAGGATTGATCTGTTTTCTGACCATGTGAGTTTTAAAACCGTTAATCATAGCACACTTTCTTCCATTATTTCATCTAATAGCCATGGGGTAAGGAAATTTTATCTCTTTTGTAAGAGAAGGAAACGGGGCCTCAGAGAGAGTAAGTATCTTGCCCAAGATGACACAGCTCTGTCAATAGCAGAGGGCTGTGGCTGTCCCCTCTCTCGCAGTGCCCCAATCTGGTACTGGTGCCATGGGTGGCTGGCCCCATGTTCATGACATGAATAGCATCCACCTCCTGCCAAAGAACAGAGATTTGTAAAAAGGGAAGTAAGTTTCCTTAATCTGTTTGAGTCTCGTAGCATTCCTACCTATGAAATCAACGTGGTGGAAATCTCTCTCTTTGCCTTCCCTTATGAGGACATTAAGAACAAGTGCAGTATTTTATATGGCAGTATTTTAATGCTGTTAGTAGCTGAGACCTCATGGACAGTCTATGCCATTAGACCCTTCCTAGAGTCTGTGGAGACTTCCTGGCTTCATTCAGCAGATGTCTGGGAACCACTGCTCTGTGTCCAGCTCTAGGCTGGGCACTGAGGGCTCAGAGATTCCAACCTGGTACCTGACCTTGAGGAGTTCACAGAACTTGGTGATGGCCCTCCCCAGGCCCAGCTGCCTCAGGCGGGAAGCTTGAGTATTATGATTTAAAAGAAAAGACAGATAAGCCCTGGCTGGATAGCTCAGTGGGTTGGAGTGTTGTCCTGATACACCAAGGTTGTGGGTTTGATCTCTGGTCAGGGCACATACAAGAAGCATCCAATGAATGCATAAATACGTGGAACAACAAATCGATGCCCCTCCTTCCCTCTCTCCCTCCTTATCTTCCTCTTTCCCTCCCTCACTACCTCCTTCCCTCTTTCCCTTTCTAAAATCAATTAAAAAGAAAAGAAAAGATTGACAAGTTGTGGGGAGAAGCAGAGAAGTGGGGCTGGCATTGCCCTTATGGAGCCCCCGTGGTCAGCACTGTGCCAGGGGCTTTCCAGACCTCTGTTCTCTCCTCCCAGCAGTGCAGGAGGCAGGCCTGTGCTGTCCTGGTTTTACAGCTGAGAAAATCATCTCAGAGCAACACAGTGACTTGTCTAGGGTTGCACAGCTGGCATTGAACTTCATCTCTGTGATTCTGAAGCCCAAACTACTTTCTGGACACCTTGCCTCTGAATAGCCCTCTGGAGTTCTGCACAAATGGGGGAAATAGTCAAATGGAGACAGAATGCAGGCTTTCTGGGCCCTGACCCCGAGATGCTGGAAAGGAGTGTGCCATGTGCCCATCACCCAGTCTAGTTACTCAGAGCTGGGCACTCATCCCTTGTGGTTCGGGCTGGGGGTCTGGGTCTCGGGGTCTTCAGTTCTGGGCAGCCCCTTACCCAGAGCATGCCAGGGCCCCTGCAGAGCAGCAGATGCTGCAGGTCAGATGTTCAGCCTCACATCTGGTCTCCCTCCTCCTTTCATCTGAAACCCAACGTGGACTGTCTCAGTAAACAAACAGTAAATTCAACAATACAATCTTCTTGAAATGCCTTGTAGTTATTTTAAGGCTGTTTGGGGGTTTATTTTAATTGCGGACCCAGCTCTCTCAGTCATCCAGCTGCTGCTGGGGGCGTTTGTGGCTGTTGCCTCCCTCCTCCTCGTGGACCCTGTCCTCTCCCACTCGAGGCCCAGAGTGGCCTGGAGTCTCCAGGGAGTTAGAATAAGGTGCAAGGCCACTCCCTCCCATTTCCGGATGCTGTGTGTAAGACCCTGAGGGCTTCAGGGGCCAAGAGGCCAGCTTCTGATGTGGGCCTGCTGAGAGGGAGACCCGGTGTCACCTCGCAGGCTGAGGAAGGTCACTAGGGAAGGAGCAGCAGGGCCTGGTTGTAGATTCACATTGGTTAACAGGGCCACAGGCACACCCCACCTGACAGCTGAAATGGCTGCAAAGTTGGATCCAAGCAAGTCAGATTTCTTCCTCTTCTTCCTCCTCCCCCCCTCCTCCTCCCCCCCCCCCTCCTCCTCCTCCTCCTCCTCCTCCTCCTCCTCCTCCTCCTCCTCCTCCTCCTCCTCCTCTTCTTCTTCTTCTTCTTCTTCTTCTTCTTCTTCTTCTTCTTCTTCTTCTTCTTTCTGTTTTTAAATAAATCTTTATTCAGATTATTACAGTTGTTCCTCTTCACCGCCCCCACCATAGTTCCCCTCCACCTGGTTCCCATCCCACCCTCTTCCCTTACCTCCCCCCTTCTGTCCTCATGCAAGTCAGATTTCTGACAAGGGAAATGGCTCTTGGGGTCCTTTTGTCCAATGTGTTCCTTTGACAGTTAAGGAAACAGGTACAGAGACGGAGGGGGATCATAGCTCCTTCTCACACGCCCCCCCCCCCCCCCCCCCCCCGGACTCTGAGGCTTCACTCTTGCTTTGCCCCCAGCTAATCCTGTCTGTGTCCTGGCGGATAGTACCAGATATTACCCCCTCCCCCGTCTCCCCCTGCACCCCTCAGTGATGTGTATTTAAATCAGTGGCTCTGGACCCCAGAAGCCTTTGAGTCCCAGAGGACTTAGGCACTCTTGGTGGTTGTGAGAACTTGCACAGGCCGAGAGCTGATGTTTCTGTGCCATCAGTGGATCCCTGCGGTGGCCTCCCCATCATGGCTTGGGTGGCAGGTACTAGTTCCGCCTCATGGGTGTGAATTAGAAGATAATGGGCTGGGAATCCAGAGACCTGGGGCTTTGGGTGATGCCAGGCCAGTGAGTGAACCTCTCTGGGCTTCAGGATCTTCATCCTGTGGGGGTTGCACAGCCTTGGCATTTCGGGTCAGTATCTCCGGAGCCTTCTGAGAATTGATCAATCCCCTTTGTGTTTTGGAGACAACCTCGTAGTGAGGCTCTTGTCCACAGGTTCCCTCAGGAGTGTGATGTGCTGGTACATGGTGTGGATCCCCAGGAAGATCCACAGGGTATCTCCAGGGACTGATAGGGGAGCGCAGCCAGATGATGGGGGCACGCATTGCCTCATCTGAGCTCCGGGTGTCCACGGACAGTGTGCTTCCTGTGGTGCCATGGAATGGTGGGGGAATCCTCATTTGGGGCTGTTGTCTAAGTGGCAGGCACGAAGGTAGGGGACTTAGGTGTTTTTATTCTCATTGCAACTCTGGCAGGAAGATACCATTATCCCTATTTTACACCTAAGGAGAAAAGTAACACCCTGAGGCCTCACAGCAGGGAGGGACTTCCCTGAGACCTTGCTCCTTCCTTGGAGGGAAGAAGGACTGGAGGAACCCCCAGAGCAGGGCAGGTCTTGAGGTGATGACAGAGGAGGCATCAAGGAGGGACTGCAGATCCCAGAGATGGTGTGAGAAGTGAGGGTGATCCTCCCTGCACCGGGGCCAGATCCAATCGGAGCGGGGCCCAGACCCTGGGAGACGTCTGGTCTGGGCATGGCCACGGGCCCTCTATTTATTTGTACATCACCAGATGTAAACTAATTTGTTTAGTAAGAAAAAACACATTTTTATTGCCTTCCAAAACGGGCTGTTTTTCCTCCACTGGCCATTGAGCGTTGAGCGGCCAGGCCCAGGAGCAGACCTTTTGGGAACACACTGAGGTGTCGGTGAGGCAAGGCTGTCATTTACAGGGTGTTTCTCCCCACTGGGCCCTGGAGCCAGCAGCCCGGGATTCCAGCCCCAGCCCTGTCACCAGTGGTTGGGCGGCTTTGGAGAGTTGTCTGGCTGCTTTGCGCCTCCATTTTCCCACCTGGAAGGTGGGAATGGCCACGTTCCCTGCATGGAAGTTGCCTCTCGGGTGCCACCGGTCTGGTTCGCTGGTGAAAAGCAGTTTCAGCAATCATTACCTCCCATTGTGACTCATCAACGAGCGGCACCCTGTGGATGGCACCTTCCGCCCCAGCGTGAAGCTTATTATACCCCTTCCCTACATCTATAATTATGAGCTGTGGACAGCAGCGAGCCTTGTCCTCACAGGGAGAAACAGGGACTGCCCCCTGGGGGAGGGGAGGGCAGAAAGGCAAGCTTGGGTGACTGTGTGCATCACCTAATCCTTGAGATTGACATCACTTCACTTAATCCCCGAGACCCTGAAAACTAAATATTATCGATATTCTTATTTTGCAGACAAGGCTCAGAGAGGCCAGCAGGCCAGTCTAAGGTTGCATGACCATTAAGTAGGATTCAAAGGCATGTTTGTTCAGAGCAAGAGTGAGAAAGAAATTTTAATCACTTGAAGTGGTTATTCAAGCTCCCAGCTCCTACATGAGGCCGAGGAGGAGGATACAGGCCTGGCTCAGCTGTAGAGGGAGCTACAGGGCACTCAGGAGGTTGGGATGCATAGTGCTTCTGGCTCCAGGAGGCAAACATGGGACACTGGGAGCTCAGCCGAGGGTTGGAGAGGGACCAGTGCCTTGTTTCTGCCTGATTTTCCTTGAGGAGCGTGTCTGTGACAGGCCCGGTGGATAGGTGATATCTGACTGAGGACCTACTGTGGCCATGCCTGTGTCTGGCATGGGGCCTGCCCACTGGGGTCCCCAGAGCAGAGGGCAGGTGGAAGGATCATTGGGGAAGACCTGGGCTCACGGAGGGGTGGTGGTTGGAACTCTCTGGAGGAGGTGCCAGAGTGTGGGGGAGGGACTGCACAGGGCGGTCCCCCAGCAGCTGGGGTGCTGGTCCAGCACAGCGGGGCTGAGGGGTAGAGAGAGCTTCTCCATCCAGGCCTGGGCCCACTGCTCTCAGAGCTCTAAGGAGAACCGGGACTCCTGCCTGAACGGTCTTATTCCCTGTTCCTCAAATGGAGCCACTGAGACCGATGCCTTTGGGGTCTGTGGAATGAGGTTCCCCAATTGTTGCTTCCCAGACTTGACCAAAACCTCAAACCCCAAACCAGAGCAAACGGTGTTAATTTGCTGAATCCCAAGCAGAACCCAAGAATTATTATTTTTTCCTAAACGGTGAACCAAGTCAACAGTTATTTCCTAAAAATAAAAGAAGGTCTGTTCAAGAAATTTTAAATATTAACGGTGCCTCTTTTTCCCCTTCTGCTTTTGCCTGGGGATTCTTGGACAGGGTCCTGGTGGCTGCTGGCTCCAGGCTGGACTCTCTGGGCCAGGGGGAAAGAGGTGGTGTTGTGGAGTGGGGTGGGGTGCAGTGGCAAGGGGGGTGTTTTCGGGGGTGGTTTTGGAAGGAGGTTTGGTGAATGAAGTGGAAGGAGCCCTGGCTCAGGAGCCAGAAGACCTGGGTTCAAATCCAGGCTTTGCTGCTGTGTGCCTCTGTGAGAGCCACAGGCCTCTAAAATTCTTAAAAAGAAGGAAACAATCCCCTTGCATATGGGGTCCTAAGGAGATATCCCCTGAGAGTGTCTTGCAGCCAGCCAGCAGTGAGCAGAGATCAGAAAATGACACATACAATTTGCACATTTCTTTGTTTCCAGCCTTTATTATATTTCTCCAGATAAGCCTAGGAGATAGATGATATTTCCCCTGCTGTCTTTGGGGAATCTGGGTTGTGACTTGTCTAATCTGGGGTTCAGCCAGGCACAAACCCAAAGTTCTAATTTGTGGAAGCAGCAAGAGCACCAACAGAGAATGAGGTTCTATGTCAGCCCACCCTATTCAGCCTCTCTCAAGCTGTGTGACTTCAGGCAGGTCACATAACCTCTCTGAGCCTCATCTCTAAAAGCAGAATAGTAATAATTCCATATGAACAATTTTCTTGTCTTTGCTGGGATTAAAGCCATCTTTGTGGAGCTTGACACACAGAAGATGCATAGAGAATAATTGTTGAATAAGTAAGGGAATGAATATGAGTTTAAGAGTCAGGGTTGGAGAAAGAGGCTGTTTGGAGGAATTCCAGGTTACTGGAATATCCGGACCCCTAATCATGAATCCTAGTCTAACAGAGCAAGGGGCCCAAGAGAGCCAACCATTGTCAGGTGTGAGACGCTGTGGCTCCTCACCTCGCACATCAGCCCGAGTGAGGCTTTGGTCAGGAGCGAGTTGGAGGAATTGAGTTGGCTCCTATTGTGTGCAGTCAGCCTGTCCCCACTGCTCTTGGGCTGAGGTGAGTGAGGGGTCCTGCAGTGGGCACTCCTGCTTGCAATCTGCTCAAAATCTCCCTAGAAGCTTGTATTCCGGGCTTGGCTCACCCACACTGACTGGGTGACCTCGGGCCAGGCTTGCCCCTCTCTGGCCTCAGTTTCCCCTATGTAAAATGAAGCTTCTGGGTTCCTGTAGGTCCCTTAGGGGGACAGCTTTGGCTCAGTTCCAGGGCCTCTGGGTCAGAAGTTTCACTCACATGACCCCAGACATACTGTTGAGCAGGTCATTAGATGCCCTAGGGTATAACATGCCTTTATCCCAAGACTGAGCTGTGTCTCTGTGTCTGTGTCCCTCCGGGTGTCTCTGGGGTAGGCTCTCAGTGACAGCAGCATGCCTGCCTCTTTCCTGAGCACATGTACACGTGTTGTCACAATTTTGCAAAGATGGAATTAGAGGCACAGAGAAAATATAAGGAACTTAGACCTATGATGGAAATTTCCTGTACAGAAAAGTCATTCAGCAGGCTTGTTAAAATCCTGATTTCTGAGCCCCATGCCCAAAGAATCTGCTTCAGTAGATCTGGGATGGGACCAGGGAATTTGCATTTCTGACAAGTACCTAGGTTATGCTGCTGCTGCTGGACCATGGCTCACACTCTGGGTAGCCCCCACCCAGTCACCCTCATACAAGTGTTTATAGTGTTTTCACCCCCAACTCAGCTGCTCCTCACCACAGCCCTAGGAGCTGTGCCACACAGGCTTCTGTTCATTCTTGCCTTCATTTATTTGGCCATTAGCATCTACCTCACACCTGGCATTATGCTTGGGACTAGGGATCTAGGTAGTGAACACAGGCTTAATTCTTGTCCTAAAGATAAAAATAGGCACAGAGAATAGAATTTGGTTCTTTTGCTTTTCTATCCATCTAAACATCTGTTTATCCAACAAATGCCCCCTGGTGCTTCCCTGCCCGCTGAGCTGGGTGTCTCTGACTGGGAAGAAATCCCAGTATTGTAAGTGATGCACGCCTGGCTGTTGTGGCTCAGAGACTGAGTATCAACCCAGGAACCAAGAGGTTGCTGGTTCGATTCCTGGTCATGGTACATGCGTGGGTTGTGGGCTCGATCCCCAGTAGGGGGTGTGCAGGAGGCAACTCATCGATGATATTCTTCTCTCATCAATGTTTCTATCTCTTCCTCTCTCTTTTTCCCCCCTCTCTCTAAAAATCCATAAAACGTATTAAGAAGAAAAGAAAAAAAGGAGATGCATGGGAAGCTCAGGAGTAGATAGGGGCCATTGAGGGTGGAATCATGGAAAGTTCCCTGGAGGCGGTTACTTGCCCAAGACCATGTGGGTTTATAAGGCTAGAATCAGGGCTTGAAGCCAGGTCTCCCCTGCACTGTGCTGCCTTTCCATGCTAGGTCATTTTCTCAACGTGGTCTAACTGGAGGCATGGATTTACTTTTTTTTTTTTCTCTCTCTATATCTAGTGCTGGGTTTTTCCTGGGCAAGTGGCCCCAATGTTAATCCAGGCCCTTTTAGAGTCATTTTATCACTGCTAACTCTCTAAACCACTTGAATGTTCCACTAATAAAAAAATTCTGTGGGGACAGTATGGACAGGAAGTTAAAGACATAAGACTTACGGCCGAAAATTGAATGTGGGCTCAGGGAGATGGATGGGGCCTCGTGGGGACACAGACTGGGACGAGGCTTCCATGACCGCTGGCGCCGCTCTGGCCTTTATAGGCACAGGATTGTGGGGAACATGGCGTGCTTGCCAGCTCAGGGAAGAATGCCCCTGACATTAGAGTGACCTGGCTGGGCAGAGATGTGGGGACAGTCTGGCCAGGCTGGGCCTGGGGGAGGCCTCCACTGCCTCCCTGTTGGGTGGGGTAACAAGTTGGAGAGGACCAGGCAGCCAGTCCCAGCAGAGAGTAGGGTGGGGCTGCAGTAGCTCCAAGGTACTTTGCTGCTATGGATAGATAGCTATGGTCCAATTAGGTGGCTAGCTCTGAGCTGGAAGCTGTGTGGCACAGGAAGGAGAAAGAGAAAACAGAGGCTTGTGGAGGGGAGGTGGGTGAGAGAAGCAGGTGGGAAAATTACTTTCCAGGCAGCAGGTGGACTTCACAGAGAACTGCAAATGCAAGACCTGAAAGGCCGCGTTGGTTTTAGGTTGGTACAGAGGCATTGTAGTCAATCCCGCTCACTAATCTGTGTAGTACATGGCACCTGCTCCAAGGATCATAGTAAAATAAATAGTCCAAGGGTAGGGGGTGTTCTGAATACTAGAGAAGCACAGAGTAACCCACTCTGGGCCCAGGGATAGGAGGTAATCAAGAAGACTTCACAGAATAGGTGACATGGGTCTGGGCCTCAAAGGATATGTGGGAGTTTATAGACAGGATGGTGAGAAAGCATTGCAGGCAGAGCCCCATGCAGCTCTGAGTTGGACCAGGTGGGAAGAAAGTTCCATTTTGTACAAAGGTGGGAAGATGGAGTGGCTTGTCCAAGGAGATGGGAGCCAGACCTCCTGATTCCTCTTCTGGTGCTCTGCCTCATGCCCCACACTGCTTCCTAGGTCTATTCTCAAACACCCACAGTAGCCCTGGGGAAGCTTAGGATATGCCCTGGATTTCTGTTTCATTTTAGCACCTGGACTAGGGCAATGGCTGGGCAGGGTAGTGTCAGAGCTGCCTGGAGACAGGCTTGATTCCATTGGCCTTGGCCCCCTCCCTGCAGATGAGCCTCCGCCAGCTTGGCCAGGGTCTGCTGTCTTCTCAGGCCACAGCTCGCTGATGGGGAGGCTGAGAATTTCCTCATATTATAGTCAGAGGAAATCTGAATGAGATTCAGTCTCTTCTTACTAATAAATGAAATACTTAAGAAGTTATAGTCGGGCATGAGGGGAAGGAGCTTTGGAGCTGGGCAGGTCTGGGTTTAAATTCCTGCTCCGCCTTTATGGGCTTTGAAAGCTTGAGCAAACCATTTCACCTTCCCAAGGCTCAGTTCCCTCATCTGTGAAACTCTGTGACGATTCAATAAAATAACACACATTTAAACTGCATTCCAATTTATATGGATGCTAAATAAATATGTTTCACTTTCCATAGCATACATGAAATTCTCCTGCCCATCTCCCTGGAATATTCCTGATGGAAGGGCTCCAGTCTGTCCCTGAATACCCCTAGTGGTAGAGTGCTCTCTACTTTCAATACACTTCTTACACTGAACCAATTGATGGTTGCCCCATGGGAGGGGATTTGGAGGGCTAGGTGGAAAAGGTGAAGGGATTCAGAAGTACAAATTGGCAGTTACCAAATAGTCATGGGGATGTAAAGTATAGCATAGGGAAATATATAGTCAATAATATTATAATTATGGTGTCAGGTGGCTGCTAGAATTATGGGAGATCACTGTCTTAACTTATATGAATGTCTAATCACTATGTTGTGCACCTGAAACTAATATAATATTGTATATCAACTTATAACTGAAAAGTTCTTATATGGAGTGAAACCTGACCCCTTGTAGCCTTTCCCATTGATGCCGGTGAGGCTGTGGCACTGGAGGCCGGCGAACCTTCTCACATCCCTGGGCTGTCAGTCCTGGGCTCTTCTCAGAAAGTGGGCATCCAAGCTCCTTTCAGACTTTAGTGCCAGGAGTTGAGCCTAGTGCCCCAGGTGACCTGGCAGGGCCTGCCTTGGAGGAGAGTTTTTACACCTGAACCGTTCCAGCCAGTGCAACTTCAAATCTCATCAGCTTGTTGACTCAGTGTATACAAACATCCCCATCTGTCAACACCCTCTGTCCTTCACAGACATCCTCTGCAGTCAAGACAGGTTCCCACCTCCCTGTTTTTTTGTAAATTATTTTATTTTATTTATTTATTTAAAAAAATTTTTTTTGGTAAATTATTTTAAAACAATTCTTCACAGATAAAACTATAATAACTAATTTAAAAAAAGATGTGTTTTTCACAAATTCATCCCCACCATTTAAAATCACCAGTTTCCCTTGCTCATGATCCTTTCTAACCTCTGTTCACAATGCATGATCTAAAAAGTTTGAATCAGCTGAAACCGGTTTGGCTCAGTGGATAGAGCGTCGGCCTGCGGACTGAAGGGTCCCGGGTTCGATTCCAGTCAAGGGCATGTACCTTGGCAGCTGATTGATGATTCTCTCCCATCAATGTTTCTGACTCTCTATCCCTCTCTCTTCCTCTCTGTGAAAAATCAATAAAATATATTTAAAAATAAATAAATAAAAAGTTTGAAATTTTTTTTTTTTTTTATAAGCTACTTCCCCTCAAAATAATGGGCACATAGTGTTTCATTATCTGGATATACCCTGATACATAGAATATTTTCTCCATTGCTGTACATTTAGGATGTTTCCTGCTTATCTATATCTATATCTATATCTATATCCATATCTATATATATCTATATCTATCTATCTATAATCATCAGCCTAAGTGACCATTCGACCGTTCAACTGTTTGACTGGTAGCTATGACATACATTGACCACCAGGGGCAGATGCTCAATCCACAGGCATGGAAACATAGAATAAACTGATGAATCTCAGAGGGAAGGGGGAAGGGTGGGAAGAGATTAACCAAAGATTTTACTAGAGGTCTGGTGCATGGATTTGTGCAATGGTGGGGTCCCTCGGCCTGGCCTGTAGGGATCAGGCCAAAATCGGCAGTCCAACATCCCTCAAGGGGTACCAGATTGCAAGAGGGTGCAGGCCAGGCCAAGGCACCTCACCACTGCATGAATCAATGCACTGAGCCTCTAGTTGTAAATAATAACATAATGAACATATTTGTTAAAAAAAATACCAGTATGCTCAACTAGTGTGGCTCAGTGGTTGAGTGTCAACCTATGAGCCAGGAGGTCACAGTTCATAGATTGACACTCAATCACTGAGCAACACTGGTCAGGGCACAAGCCCAAGTTGTGGGCTCAATTCCTAGTGTGGGGCGTGCAGACGGCAGCCAATCAATGATTCTCTCTCATCATTGATGTTTCTATCTCTCCCCTCTCCCTTCCTCTCTGAAACCAATAAAAATATATTAAAAGTAAAAGGACCAGTAACTCCTCCTGTGGGCTAGGAGATGGGCTGGGTGCTGGGAGCAAAGATGAACAGCCTTGGAGGGACAGGGTAAGGGAGACAGATGTGGGAACATGTGCAAGTCTGGTTGGTGCTCTCCTGGGACTTTTCATGGGCACCAGGTCTCTGCTGGGAGGTTCGGAGGCCCAGCATGCTGCAATCTGAACCTCATCATGGGACTTGACGGTTATCTCTTTGGGATTTCATCTGGCTGGTGTCTGAGGGGTTGCAGGCAGGTGTCTTCCTTTTAGAGATTTGCTAAGAAATGGAAACCATAATTTTTTTTTTTAAAGAATTATTTTTTAAAAAAAGTATATTTTATTGATTTTTTACAGAGAGGAAGGGAGAGAGATAGAGAGCTAGAAACATCGATGAGAGAGAAACATCGACCAGCTGCCTCTTGCACACCCCCTATCAGGGATGTGCCCACAACCAATGTACATGCCCTTGACTGGAATCGAACCTGGGACCTTTCAGTCTGCAGACTGACGCTCTATCCACTGAGCCAAACCGGTTTCGGCGGAAACCATAAATTTTTATTAAGCACTTCTGTGTACTAGGATCTGGATCAGAAAAGAAATGAGTGGACTCACCCCTGTCTTTGTACCAGTCTTCTGGTAAAACGAGGTGGTTATCTGAGTTGACTTATTAAGAAGTTAGAGAGCTTGGAAAAGGGAGGCATCAGAAGGAGGCTTGGGGGAAGGAGTCTCACTTTTTTGGGATTTACAGTTTAAAGGTTGCTGCCTCACTTGAAAAACTTCACGCTGCCTGAGTTATTCTGTTCGTCTCTGGCCAGGTGCTTGGAAGCCATCTCCCTGCATGGGCTCGGGCTGGGAGAGTGCTCAGTTCCTGCCAGCTGAGCCCTTCTTGGCCAGGTTGAATGTCTTTATTGAATTAGAGAGAGATTCAGTCCAGAAATAGGATTCCCACCTGGGCTGTGGCTGCCGAGCCACTTCTGTTTTATGCTTTGGGTCACTTAGATAAAGCAGATAAAAGCCAGACCAGTCACCTCCATGAACTGTCATGGAAGCTTGTGTGAATTCATGCGTCTGCTGTTGGTCTGACAAACGGTGCTGGCTGCAGGCCGCCCTGTCAGGAGTCCTCTCTGAAGCCAGCAAACGGCTCTCACCCAAGCCTCGGATACACCACTTGCTCAGTTCTACCAGTAAATGGTGCTGGGTGCTGGGAGTGGGGACACATGGAGCAGTTAGACTGGCCTCTGTGTTCAGGGAACTCTCAGTCTATGTGGGACGGACGCTGGGACTGAGTGGAAGCTCTGGAAGTATTTGTGAAATGAATGACTAGGTAGTGGGTGACCCAGCCTGGGTATGAGGGTTGAATAGGAATCAGTCGTCACCCAGTCTTATCTCTCTGTCTTTCCTTTCTCCATCCTATCCTTTACTGAGCACTTGCTGAGGTCCAGACCCTATGCAGATAACTGGATATGCAGAGGGAGCCCCTGGCCCCCAGGAAGGAGGACACGGAACTCTGTTCACACCCCACACCATTCCTGTGGCTTCTCCCTCATGGCCCCCATGTCACTAGTGCACATCAGTGTGTCCATGCCTCTCACCTAGAGCTCCTCCAAGACACGGAAGGACTCCAGCACAGGGCCAGGCACAGAGGACATGTTCTAGGACTGCTGTAAACACAGAGAGGAGGCTTCCGAGGCACTGAGCAAGGAAGGACTAGTGTTAACTGAAGACTGGCTGGGACAATACCTTTACCTAGTCCTGGTTCTTCCTCTGACCAGCTGTGTGACCTTGGACAATCACTTCCCTCATCTGTGCCTCATCTACAATGTTTGGGGTTCCAGGGAGAGTCAAAGGAGACAGGGTCTGGAAGCACCTTGTAAAATGTAGTGAGGGGTACAGAGGGACCCAGACTCGTCAGGGCCTGCCCCATGGTAGAGCTCCACTGATGACTGGCTGGGCACCCTGGTGATACAGTGCCTTGAACTGTGCCTCAGTTTCTTCAATGGCAACATGGGAGTAAGGAGGCTACCTTGAGAGCTGTGGAAGCAGTGTGTAGTCTGTAGTGGCCACGCACAAGCAAGGAGCAGAGGTGGTTTGGGTGCGATCCCGGCCATCAGGGAGCTCCTGTTTAGGGGGGCTGTGCACTGAGTGTCACTGTAGCTGGGCAGGTCCCACTGGCTCACGGGTAAGCTCGAGGTGGCACACATATGTGCAAAGCACTTTACAGTTCCCCAACTGCTTTTAGTCCTTTAATCTCTTCTATCCTCACTGTAGTGCTAAGAAGTATACTTTCATCATTATCTACACTTTCCCAGTGAGAAACTGGGCCCCCGACCAGATCCCAGGGGAAGGAGGTTCCTGTAGAATCTACAGTGTAGATACTGAATGGAAGAAGCAGCACAGGGATGAGTAGCACAGTCAGTGTTCACCAGGTGCATGAGAGGAGATGATGTGCTTAAAGACAAAGACAAACTGTGCCACATCTTGGGCGAGGGCTGGTCCCTGGCTCTGGGACAGGTCGAGTCTGCAGAGAGAGGCAGGGTGGGAGCAAGGCTGAGTCCAACTTCACCACCTGGAGCTCCCCAGCCTGGCCCAAGACCAGCAGCGGGGAAGGGGATTGAGAAACTGCTACAGAGGGCATGGAGGTGTGTGTGATTGTTCCACATCCAGGGGTGTGCTGGGCTCAGCCTTTCTGCGTTGTCCTTGACGTCTGCCAGGCGAGGGCTGGGATCCCCAGGAATGCCTGCAGTCAGGTGGGGGGTGGGGCAGAAGATGAGGCTGGCAAGGAGGCAGGCCAGACCCCAAAGGCACCCATTGGGCTCTTTGTCAACCGGTGGGATTTAGGGGCCTCAAGTCAGGGAGGTGGGTCTTGTCCTTGCCTGATCCAATGGGACCTGAGGTGCCATCCTGGAAGTTATCAATTCTGGGCTCAGGCCTTGGAGTCACTGAGACCTGGGTCCAAACACTGGTCTCATCTCTTGCTAACTCCAAGCCCAGGTTTCTCCATCTGCAAAGTAGAGAAATCAAAAGCAACCTGGCAGAGGGGAGATGCAGTGCTGCTGGAGGTGTCTGTGAAGAGCTAGCCCTGGCACACAGCAGGGCTCAATGACACAGGTGGCCATATGCATAGAGTCAGGGGCAGCAGAGAGGATTGGTTGAGACCAGGGGCCCTGGGGCCAGCCTGCCCATTTCAAAGCCTGGCTTCACCACCTGATGGCTGCATGACCTTGGACCCTCTGGTTAGCCCTCTGTCTTTTTTATTTTGTTGTTTTTATTTTATAACCATGAGAAAAGTCATACTGACCTCCTAGGATGGTCTTGAGGTTTATTGAGTTAATACCTGCTTTCTCTCTTCCCGTTCTTCCTGAATCAACTCCACTCAGATTCTCATCCCATCTTGGAGGTCACCCAAGTCAGGGCCATCAGTGCCCTCCGAGTTGTTTGGTCCAGCGGTCCTTTCGGCAGTGTTCGGTGCAGTTGCTCACTCCCTCCTCCTTGACACACATTCTGCCTTTGCTTCAAGGAAACATCCTGGTTCTCCTCCTGACGTCTAGATGTTCGTGTGCCTGGGTATCTAGTCTCCACGTTCATTCTTGGGGCTCCTCCACACTCATGGCTTTGACTACCAACTGGTGTGTCTAGGTTTATACTTCCAGCTGGGACCTTGCCTCTGAGCCCTGTTTTTCAACTGAATGTCCAGTAGCTATCTCAGCCTTTAAACATTCAGAGCCAAACTCCTGGCAACACCCTGCAACTGAGCCCCAGGCTCCCCCATTTTTCTGTAAGGCCTAAATTCTTGGAATCTCTCCCTCTCTCCCAAGTCCTACATTGATTCCATCCCCAAATCTTTTGGTTCTCTCTTCACCACAAGGGAGAGTCTGATCCCTTTATCCTTTTCCTGATGTTGTCCTGGTCCACACCTCCATCATTCCCATTTGGATGATTGGAGTTGCCTCTGACATGGCTCCCTACTTCCATTTGTCCTCCATGCAGTTGGGGTCCTGTTCTGATCTGAGCTCAGTGATGTCAGTGCTTTGCTCAGAGCCCTCCAGTGGCTGCTCAGCAGAGTCTTTGGTGGGGTTGGGCTCACCCCTGGAATGGTTACTGCTCAGACCTCAGCAGGCCTGTTTCAGACTCTCTGACTGGCAGGGGCTTGGCAAGGTGAAGAGCACGTTCTGAGTTGCCCTTCTTTTTCTGAGTTGGGTTCCCTGCTCCCTTCCCAGTCAGTTGGGCAGGAGAAGGCAAAAGGGAAATGAATGAGAAGGGAAGCTGGCCTGCAGTCCACTGACATTCATTCCTCAGACTGCCTCAACATCCCTGCTGGGAAGGGATGGCTTGCCCTACAGGACAGATGAGGAAATGGAGGCACAGAGCAGTGAAGGGCAGTGAGGTGGACACCGAGCTCAGCCTCATCTCCCATCTTAAATCATGCCCATTGCTCACCCCTGTGGTCTAGAAAAGAACTCTCCCACTGGTGTAGTGGAAGGAGCCTTGATCTGTCAGGTGGCACACTTGTCCCTGGAGGGGTCCTTGTGTGAATGAAATGCGGTAATGTGTGCATGGAAAGTGCTCAGCTCTCGCCTGATATCCAGGAGCCATTCATTTGCTGCCCACAACCCCCTTATCAGACCCAAACCCACTCCCAGGCCTCCTGAGTGGGTTCGGTTCGGTTCCGTGTACTCATCGCTCACTGATGCCCAGCCCTGTGCCAGAACTTAGAAGCCTAGGAAAGAGCCAGATGGGTCAGAGCTCTTGCATTACTCACCATGGGTGTAGCAGACAGGTGGTCATACGGGCTGAGGTGGGAGGTGCTGGCGGCCTGGACGAGGGTGGTGGCAGTGGTCATGGAGCAGAGTGGAGAGATGTGAGAGACATTTAGGAAATGGAAGAGGCAATTTGTTGGCTGTAGATTGCCGAGCTCTGTTATTTGCTGGCTGTGTGACCTTGGGCAAGTTACTGACCCTTTCTGTGCCCCAGTTTCTTGTCTATAAAAGAGGGGTGTTAACAGTGTTTTCTTCATGGGTTAGGGGAGATAGCCTTGAAAAATGGCTTGAACAGTCTCAGCACATATGTGGTGCTCAGTAAACATTAGTTCTCATTATTACTGTTTTTGGTGACTGGCCAGGTAGGGGACTGGGGCAGAGGGAGGTGCTTCAGATGAGGCCTTGGGTGTCTGGAGGTGGGAAAGGAGGCACAGGTGTAGAGTTGGTGAGGGAGGGAGCTTGGCTGGATCCAGGGTGCCTGTGGGCATCCCCTGGAGATGAGGAGGCCCTTCCAGGGACTGCCAGAAATGGCCTCCCAGCTGCCTCCACACCAGGAGTCTGATTGTGCCCACAGGTGACAGGTCTGCCTTCAGGCTCTACAGGTTGATTATTTTTGGCCTCTTGGGGTCCCTGAGGCAGGAGATGGGGAAACAGTGATCATCATCGCCATCATCATCTTGATAATGGCAATGATAACAACTACCATTTGTGCGGGGATTTAGTTTTTACAAAGTGCTTTCTCATCCATTACCTCATTGGGAACACATGGTTCCAATAGAAGGCAAAGGATGCATTTCTCTGCGGTCCTGTGGGGCCCACTGCTCTGAAAGTCTGTTTCAGATGATGATAATGCCGCACATTTCATAGTGCTCTGTACTTAGCAAAATGTCCTCATGTCCATGCTTGCATTCGGCCCTCACTATGGCTCCTCACAGGGCACACCAGCCAGGAATGAACATCGCATTTGACAAGAAAACCTGAGATCCCGAGAATTGCAGTGACTTGCTTGAGGTGTCCCAGCTTGTGAGGCTGGGACTTAAGTGGTAGATGGGGGGCTTTTCAATTTAGTCTCCCATACAGGGCAGGCCTCTCTGCTGTAGCAGCAGTTCAGCCACTTGATTACATACCTGCAGGATGGGAAGCTCACCATCTGACTGAGCAGAGGTTGTCCCCTGATGCGTGGATCTCCGTCCCTCCCATTGGTCCTAGCTGGCAATGCATCGCCTGGCTGAGAGATCAGGACAGGAGGCTTGTCTCCTCTGATGTGCAACCTTCTGCTGAATGGCCTTCTAAATGACCACATGATGTCCAGGCTTCCCTTCCCCAGCTTACTTCTCATCTTTGTGTTGTGTCTGTCCCACTGTCACTGCTCTCTTGCCCCCCACCCTCTTTGGGGCACATCTGGGGCTTCCTTAGAGAAGGGGAAGAGCAGAGTGATGGTGGGAGGTGATGGTGAGAAGTAGCCCTGGGCTGGGCCTCTAGGGCCCGGGCTCTGTTTGTCCCTGAAACTCAGCACTTTATTAGGCCTCCTTGAATCAGAAGATCTTTCAAGTCCCTCAGTAGCCCTCCCAGACTCCTAGAAACTCGGTCGTGTCCTCGCCAGTTCCTTTCTTTTCTTTTCTTTTCTTTTTTTTTTTTTTTTAGGTCCTTCTGACTGTGTGGGCCTGAGTAGAATAATTTAGGGGATTAATAATCTTTAGAAGACCATGCATTTGGGAGGTTTTTGATATTGGGGGATCATTTTTGATGAAAGCAAATTAGGCTCTTTTGGGGATTTTGCATAGCATAGTAAATAATCCCTCAATGGTGGGTCTGGCCTGCCTTTTCAACCCATCCTTTGCCCCTCTGTCTCCAATTTGTTGCCCTCAGTCTCCCCTCCTCCAAACCTCCTGCCCAACTCAAATACCCCTTCCTCCAGGACGCTATCTCTCAGTTGTTTGACTGGATCAGAGGCCTTTTCTGGGCTCCTGTAGTCCTCAGGCATCTCTCTGTCACCAACCTTTTGTTTTCCTGTCTTTCCAACATACATAGACCCCAGTCTTGTCCCAGATCCCCAAGAAATTAGCATTTCTCACTTTGTACCTTCCTGATTGTGTTCTATAAGCCAGGCAGGGCTCAAATATACATTTATATGCACATATATATGTACCTCCTTGCTTAATCTTACAGCCCTGTGCCCAGGCCACGCTGTAGACGGGTCGTAGAGCCATAATTCAAACATGAGTCTGCCAATACACATTCCACCTCACCCAGTCACACCCCCCACCCCCAGTGAATCCTGCTGTGGCTGCCGACTGTGGTCTATCCTGCCCAGCTGGGAGAGTGGGCTTTGATTTGCAGTGACCCACTGCTCTCTTTGTAGTTGCTCCTCCCCACTGAGCCTTGGGGGACATTCCTGTAAACCTGAGCAAGTCAGAGAGCCCCCTCCTCCCTCAGCCAGCCCGATGAGAAGATGAGAGGGAGGAATGTCTAGCTGGGCTCTGCTCAGGGTCCCAATCTGCATGCAGCCCTGGGGCTGTGCTTTCCCCACTCCAGAACCACTCAGTTTCTCCCCTTTCCCCACTCCAGGCCAGTTGTCAAGTTCAGGGAGACTGTGCTCCAAGCTCTCTCCCTCCTCCACCCTTACTCAGCTTAGGGTTTCTGGAAGGCATCTGAGCATTGAGCGTGCACTTTCCTGCCACATACCAGAGTGACCAGGGCTGGTTATGTCCCCTCTCTGAGCTGGCTTCCTCGGGCACAAATGGGACATGCTATCCCCATCTTGAGTTGTTGTGACAGTTTGGTGGTATTGCATAGGTGAAGGGCCTGGTGCCCTGCCTGGCACATAGTAGGTGCTGAATACGTGTTAGCTCTCCTTACTCTGTTGATGAGAAACCAGCCCCCTCCTTGCTGAGGAGGGAGGATGACTGGGAGGTGGGGAGGTTGTGGTGACATGAGCCAAGAAAGACTTCCATCTGGAAGATAGAAATGAGGCAGTGGATCCCTGGCCTCCGAAGGAAGGCCCTAATGGCTTTTGGATGCTGAAGTGTCTGGAAAAGGGGTGAGGCTTCTCACATGCTAATGAGATGGCTCCCTATCTGGGAAAAACTAAAAGTGGATGTGGACCTTTGCAATCAACTTACCGTATTTTCCGGCGTATAAGACGACCCCCTAATTTTACAGTTAAAACATAGGTTTAGGCCTATATTCGCTGTATAAGACTACCCCCCACTTCCGAGGCAACACCAGTTCTTTTTTTAATAGACCGCCTCTCTGACTCTGGCCAATCTGAGCAGGCTTTTTTTCGTTTCAAAAGTCGTCTTATACGCCAGAAAATACGGTAATTGTTCACTTCAAATGAAGCAAAAAACTCCCCCCAAAACCAAAAACAAACTGAGAGGGAAAGAGGCCTCACCAAGGCCACCCTGCCAGAAGGGAGCAGAGCTGTATCCTTTTCTCCCAGTGCCTCAAACCGTTTAAAAAACACCTGACATTTATTGAGACCTTGAAACATACATTCTAAGTGCACTTTATCGCATTAGTCCTCACATAAACCATATGAGGTGGGACCTGTTATTTCCATCTTACAGATGAGCAAACTGAGTCTTGAAGTAGCCGAACAACTTTCCCAGGGTGGCACAATTGTCTCAGTGCTGCAGAAGCTTGGGGTTAGGATTCAGCGTCAGTGGGAGGGGGTGGGGCGGGGATGTGGGGGTGGAGTTTGCTTAGAGGCCCCCTCATAAACACTGGCTCTGTGTGGAGGAGTGTCTAGACTGGGAGTAGGAAGACCAGAGGGGAAGTCTTTCTCTGTCATCAACTTACCTTGTAACTTTGAGCAAGGCCTTTCGCTTCTCTGGGTTTGTTTCCCCATGTGCGCAATGCGGAAGACTAAAAGACCCTCCAGCCCTGAAATTCTTAATTTAAGAGGCTACCCAGTTGCTGAACAGCTTGTGATGGACAGTTAGCTATCTGACTTGTCAGCCCATCCGCATGCTGGAGTGCTCACGAGTTTCTCTGTCACCTGTTCTCCTGGTTTCCCTGCTCCACTGCTCCCTCCTTGAGCGTGGCAACCAAGCCCAGGCAAGCCTTGGCTGCTGCTTGGGAATATTTTCTCCCTTTTCCTTGGCCCTTCTGAAGGCCCTCTGTAGGGTCAGAGTATCAAGAGACCTTCAGGACCTGGGGTCATCCCCCAGGGACTCCCCCTGAGGCCCAGGCACCTATTTACCAGGCACTTATCCCACGACTCTGTGCCAGGCACTTATCCCACTGGCCCTGCCAGGGTCCTGTGATGATTCCTGTTCCCAGGGGAAGTTGTGGGGTCGCTCAGCCGGGAGCGTGAAACTCTATTGGATTCAGTGCCCCACAGCAGCTCCTAGGTTCATTCTTTGGGCCTTCTGAGCTTTCTCATGCTCACAATGCCTTCTTAACCTCCTCCTCATTCATTTTGACAAGTAGCCCCTTAGTATCGGCTCTGGGTGAGGACCTGTGCTGGTCCCTGTCACTCAGAAGGAGGAGAACCTAGTAATGATGCCATGGGAGAGGTCAACTTGTCTCTCAGCCCCCTGGCTGGGCAGCGTGGATGCAGCAGTGAGTGGGAGCAGGACAGGTGAACAGCCCCTGTGATGTAGTCAGGTGAGTGCAGCGAGTGGGAGTGCAAGGGGCAGCCTCAGCCCAGAGGACTCTCTGGGAGGACTTCTGGTGGAGGAAACTTGGATACCAGCATGGTCTCCTCCTCCAGGAAGTCCTCCCTGACAGTGGCTTCTCTGACCTTGGGTCCATATCACTGCTATGGTGCTTGTTGGAATTGTTTGTTGAAGTTCATCTTTTCATGTTTTGCTTTCCTATAGAGAGCTTGATGCCAGGATCTGCATTGAATTTCCTGCATCGGGCCTTTATTATTTTATTAGCTTATTCAGTGAAACTCTATTGGATTCTATGCCAGTTACCATGTTAGCACTGGGCAGACAAAAACCCAGGAGCTTCTGTTCTCTCCTCAAGATGCTTCCCCACCTAGTGTAGAATGGCAATACAGGTTGGTGAAGGCTAAAAAAACCCAGAGAAAGACCCTGAATTTGAGCTGGGCACTGAAGGTTGAATAGGAGTTTGTCAAGCAGACAATAGAGGGAGCAGGGAATTAGGCAGAGGAAACAGCATATACAATAGCATAGGAGCCTTTCAAGAGTGAGCTCTGGGGACTGGTGAGCATAGCAGGTGGCTGGAGAGGTGGTGAAGACTCCACAAGGCTTTGAGGGTGGGTGTGCTCGGAGCCTTTGTATAGCGAGGTCACTGGGGGCCAGGGCGAGTGTGACTAGTAGCGGGCCGATTGAGAAACTGAGAATCAGGCCAGGGTGGTTCTCCCTGCCGAGGTGATGGGGCTGAAAGAGAGGGAACAGTGAGGATAGGGAGGAAGGGGGCAAGGATGGATGATCCAAATAATAATTGCCCCCAAACTTACCAGCTAAAATCACTCAATATTTCACAAGCCTAACAATTTTCCGGGTCAGGAATTTGGGGCAAGACTCTTCTGGGTGATCCTTTTCCTCCATGGGGCATTGATTGGGGTCACTTCGGTGGCATTCAGTTGGTAGCTGGTCTGATTGGAGAGTCAGGACAGATTGATCATATGCTAGCACATGGGTGGGCGTGCCTGAAAGGCTGTGCTCAATGGGGCCCTCCCTTCTCCCTCTCCCTGTGGTCTCCATGAGGTGTCTCCAGCCGGGTAGTCAGACCTCTCATTCAGAGGCTCAGGGCTCCAGGAGACCAAGAGGGAAGCTGCTTGTCCTCAGAAGGACGGGCTTATCAACAGGCCCAGCACCACTTCCGCCATGCTCCACTTGCCAAGGCAGTCACAAGCCAGCTCTGATGCAGAGAGGGGCACAGACCCATCTCTTCATGGGAGGACTGTCAAGGAATGTGTGGCCATCTTTAATCCACATGCAACCCCCGTCCCATCTGCCTCGGAAAGATCTGAGCCCCTCTGAGAAATGGGAGGTGGAATCTTCCAGATGGTGGGTGTCAGCTCTGTAGCACAGATTTGAACCTCTGAACTGTGAGCACTCACCTCAACTGCTGACCCATGACACATACCAGAGCCTCTAGCTTATAGCACCCATCGAGATCAGTACGAATTTAATGCACGCTGCTGGTGCTCTAGCCCACAGCTGAGCCCAGTGCTGGCCAACAGGTTTCTGCTCTTAGCCAGCTTTGGCCACTTACAAGTGCTGCCTGGAGCATCGTGTGGAGAAGGATTTTGAGCTCAGCAGGAAAGAGATGGTGTGATTTATTAGTCACGTCTGTTTTTTCAAGGCCCGGGGAGAGGCATTGTCACTATCCCTTGGCTCACCCCTTCCGTTGTCCATTTCCCACTTCGCACCTCCAGAATCACTGACCATGGGAAGGGTCTCTCCACAGCTCTGAGGGACCCATATATGCATCCCTTCAGAAACCTGTCAGCAGGCCTCTGCGCCCAGCCCATGGCCACAAGCTGGACTTCCAACCCAACGGTGTGTGCCTGGGTTTCGGATGCACAGCACACTCGGACCCTCCCCTGCCCGCCAGTACCTGAGCCGCAAATGCCCAGCTCCACGGTGCTAACACCAGCCGTTATCAGCCTCACACCACATTCCTTAACTTCACCATCTCCCGTTAGCCCCCTCCGACCCCTTTCTCAACCACGGAAGGTTTAATTGTTGCAAATGGAATCCGTGTTCTACAGAAGTCCAATAAATCTGCAGTCTGTCTTCCTGGTAATCAATCACAGATTGCAAATCGCACGAGGAGAAGTCTATAAGATATGTTCTTCATGTCTAGTATGTTGGGTTATTTTCATGTCTTGTGGTTTGAATTTGGCCACTGTCATTTTAGAGGAATTTCCTGCCATCTGCGTTCAATTGAATTTTCTCACAGATTTGTGCTTGCTTGTAAATACTAGGGGCTGGCAGAAAGGGGAGCTTTGTTCTTGGTGACATTTCAGAAATCCGTTAATGTAGCCTTGCCGGCGGATCTGCAGCTTGGCGGGGAGGGAGGCGTGAGGTGAAGGGCCGGTGCAGGTTCCCAGAGGCACGGTGCTGCTCAGCTCAGGCTGTGTTCAGCCCTGGGGTTGGGGTGGGCTGGGTGGGTCTGTCAGGTTAGGTTCTCTGACCCTCTCACCTTTCCTGCTGATGCCTAGGCTCTGTTTGCCTCTGTGCTTCTTCTAATTATGAGGCGTCATGTATCTTTCCAGCTATTCCTTCCTCTTCTGCTGGGGGCAGGAGGACAATCAGGCTGAGAGTCCACCTTTGTCCTCAAGCATCCGATCCCAGCATATACCCTGGCTGTACCCTTGGTGATGGGGAGAGGCCATTAGCCATGGGACGGGGCACCCAGCTGTCCTCATGTAAGCCCCAGCTCTGCTGTAACCCGCACTATGACCTTAGAGAAGCCACATTCCCCTCAGAGCTTCAGTCCCTCCCATTGTGAAATGGAATATCGATCCCCACCTCAGTGGTTGTTGCAAGGATTGAATGATGTGCAGTTCATGGTTGGGTCTCAACAAAGGGTGGTTCTTCAGTCCAACACCAATATTTTAGGCTACCTGTGCCACACCCCAGGTTAGGCATCGGAAATAAAGGTTGAATAAGAAATACATGGTTCTTGTTCTTGAGGGCCTCACTGGATGGACCAGTGATCATGCAGCTGGAGCACCAAGACCATCTATGGGGATGGGGAGAAATATTAGAATGTGGTTCATGTTTATGGCCTGTCTCATGTTTGGGGTGATAGGAATGATAATGATCTTATGTGTCAGGCATTGTTCTGAGCACTGCATGTGTTTTAACTCATGTGGTCGTCACAACAGCCCCACAAGGCGGGTGCTCTTATTATCTCCCATTTTATGAATGGGGACACTGAGACACAGAGCAGTTACTTGGGCAACTTGCCTAAGGCCGTATCCTTAGGCATGTGGTAGAGTGCTTCTGATAATACGTATGAGAATAGTAGTTTATGTCTGTGATTTATACATGACTGTGTTTTCTCCTGGTAGGGTTATGAAATTAAACAAGTTTGATGACTACTGGTCTGGAGTAGCGATCGTCCAATTTCAGCGTGCTCAATGAGAAGCATTTAAGGAGCTAAAATGCAGATTCCTGCCCCACCTTGGGCATAGAAGAGGTTTTTAAGCAGGGGCCAGGTGGGAAGGAAACCCCGGGGTGCCTGTTCTAGAGGCGCAGGTTGATGTTTTCAGCCTCAGTGTCCTGGTCGGGGAAAAAAGGACAGGTCCCCAGCCCACCAGCCTCTGTGGTGTGTGGGCCTCGGAGGGACCAGGCACCAGATGCCGCTCACCTGCTCAAGGGCACGGCCCCAGCAGTCTGCCTGCTCCTGTTGCATCAGCACTTCCTTTCTGCTGAGTCACTCCTGTCCCCACAGAAGCAAGCTGTTATTTCTACCACATTACCAAACAAAACAAACCTCTCGACCCACTTCCCCTTTCAGATACCGCCTCGTTCTTTCATTTCCTTTAGAGCAAAGCCCCTTGAAAGAGTGACTGTACTTTATGTCCTGTTTTTCTTCTGTTCTCTTCTGAGCCCACACGAGGCTTCATGTCCGCCACTGCTCTGACGCTGCACCTATAAAGGCCCGGTGGCCTCTGTGTCACCCAGGCCACCATCTGTGCTCAGCCGTGCTCACTGCCCTTCTCGCTGACACCACACTCTCCCATCCCCCCATATCCCTGCTTCTCCTGCCCCTTCTCCTGGCCCACTCATCTTGCTGACCTCCTCGTTCAGGCTGTGGCTTTGAAGACATTATTTGTTGATGACTCCCACATTTGTATGCTCAGCCCAGACCTTCCCTGGAGCTTGGACTTGTACCTATAGCTGATACATCCCTGTATCCCCAAGAGGATGTCCAGGCGGCTCCCCAGATTTAATGTGCTTAAAGCCAAGCTGGGGTTGCTCTGGTTCCAGCCCGCTCCCCTCACGGTATTGTCAGCCCCCTCACTTCGGTCCTATGTGCTCTGATTGTGCACTTTCCCCACTAGAATGCCAGCTACACGTAGCAGGACTTGAGTCCATCTTGTCCCTGCTCTCGCCCAGGACCTCAAATGCTGCCTGGCACAGAGGAGTGCTCAGAAGTATCTGTTGAATCGACTGCCGGGCTGTCAGGACCCTGGGGATTGAGAAGTGCTGGGCTCACGTGTGCAGGTGCCCAGCACTGCTGTTGTGCTGGGGTGTCTGGCATATCTTGGTCTCAGTCCCAGGGGTGAATTTGTCCCTACAGAGAGAGCCCTCCCCTTCCGCACTATGGCTGGGAGCCCGCCCTTTAGTGAAAATGAAGCCCATTCATTAGGGTCTGTTCCAGGTGCATACCTCTTCCCTGGGTGCCCTTCTTCTTCCTTGCCCACTGTGGCGCCCAGGAGGGCTGGGCCAAGGGAGACACAGGGATGGGGAGGAACATGGCAGGGATACCCAGGCTACCCCTGACTGTGACCTGCTCACAGCTGGGCTTGGGGCCACACCCCCTTTCAACAGGAGCATCTGTCTCACCCCATCTTCTATCACCGCTTACAAGCAGGGTCTCTCTGGATAAAACAGCTGCACGCACACCTGTGCCTGTGGGAAGCAAGGCTTTCACAGGGGAATTGGGAAGGCAGTAGGACAATGGGGCGAGGGAAGGGGAGAGGAGAGAAAAAGTGGAAGAGAGGCCAAAGAGAGAGGGAGAGACATCGAGATTGAAGGAGAAATAGATCCACCTACAGAGAAAAATAGGATGAGACAGAGAAAGTCAGAGCCCCGGGGAAAGAGATTGAAAGACAGAAGAGAGACTCCTTCAGAAAGAGACAAGTAGAGACAGACAGGGAGGGCAGAGACCTGAGTGGGGCTTCCAGGCACTTGCGGGGCAGGGGTGAGTGTTAATGGGGAGCGTGTGGGTCTGGGTCAGGAAAAAAAGGACAGGTCCCCAGCCCACTTGGATGTATAAACTCTCCCAGAAGGGTCTGGGGATCCCAGAGAGTCCTTGGCCATGTCATTCACCTCATGGGGGAAGGAGGAACCGAAGACTAGATGTGTGAATGCGTTCCTTCATTCCTTTGTTCCCAGCTGTTCGTCTATCAATCCACTGTTCACTAAGCTCCCATTCATGCCAGGCACTGTGTCCCCTTTTCTTTCCCCTCCTCCTCCTCCTCCTCGTAAGACCCTAACACTCGCTTCCAGTCCGACCTGTAGCCTGGGCTCTTCCCTATGGGCCCAGGGCCTCGCCCACAGTGAGTTCATACTCAGAGTTTGCTGAGACAGAGACAGAGACAGCAGAGGGGGAAATGGCAAGCCTCTGGCGTGTCCAGCACTTGTCATCCCCTCCTGTCTGCCAGTCAGGAGGCAGGAGAGCTGTTTCATCACTTATAGATGCGCAAGAGGAAGCTCATTGATGCCCCTGCCCCGTCTCCTTTTTTGTGAAGGTAGTCTGTCCTCCCCCGCCTGCTCCCCCCCGCTATACCCTCCCCCCATTACTCCCTGGACCTCAGTTTTAAGAGGGGAGACGTGAGAGGCCTGTATTACACAGGGATCAAGGCTTCTACCCGGGATGATCGCCCTTCTGAACTGCAGGAAACATGTGGCAGATGTTGTCTAGGGCTTACTTGTTTATCAATAAACCTTCACTGAGTTTTGGTCTGTTCCCAGACGGGCTGGGCACCAAGGACTCAGAGCTGAGTCAGACACGACCCCTGCCCTCAGGGGGCTGATAGTCACAGGGGCTGGGGGACTTGGATGTATAAACTCTCCCAGGAGGGTCTGGGGATCCCAGAGAGTCCTTGGCCATGTCATTCTGGCCTACCCTCCTCAGCTCTTCTTGTCACCCCCTTTCCTGGTCAGCACTGGTCTGAGTGGCTGGCAACTCAGGACCCCCCTTCAGAAATGGCACATGTGGGACTCACCCCTGGGCCTCAGATCTAACCTCCTCTGCCCAAGCGCCCAGAGCATGCTGCGCTTCTGCTCTGATGAGAGTGGTTTTCCACTGGGAGCAATGGCCGACGCTGGTCTCCGCATCCTCACGGCAGAGCGGGCACAGAAGGGACAAAGGAGCTCAGCATCTGAGGACACCAGCTACGTGCCAAGTGTGTGTTGGATTCTTTATACATAGGGACATATCAAATTCACAGGACAGCCCCATTTTACAGATGAAGACACCGAGACCATCAAGTTATGAAGTGGCATATCTGAGATTTAAATCCATGTCTAATGGACTTACAGTCCCGCAGTCTTTCCCTTTCACCAGCTGCCTCACAACGGGTGCACCGTCAGTACTTACAGACCACGTTTTTCTGGAAGGCTGTGGGAACCTGCATTTATCTCATTCACTCTGAGTCCCTCCCGACTGAGGTAGAGCCCAGGGCCTAGTACAGCCCACACATCAATGGATGATTGAACAAAGAGGGAACAGTACTCCAGTCACCAGCACTACAGCACCAGGAGGCAGCTGCCCCGCCCAAACCCACCCGAAGACAGGGTCCCCGGGACTAGGGTCTCAGTTTTGGTTGGATCTGCACGCTCCTTCTGGTTACATGTTTCTGAACAACAACAACACTGGGAAGCGCTCTTGGAAATTATATGATTAACACTGTGTTTTTGTTTAGACGGGGCTCGGAGGGGGAGCCCTTATTAGTACCATGTTTCCCCGAAAATAAGACATCCTCCGAAAATAAGACCCACTTACAGGTTTCCTTCTGAGTGAAATATAAGGCATCCCCCCGAAAATAAGCCCCCCCCCCCAGGCTAAACATGAGAGATTTGGTCCACTGATTCTGAAAGAAATGGAGTCACAAGAAATTCACCAGGAAATTCAGGAATTGGATTGTTATGATGATGTTCCAGAAGATGATGACATGATTGTCATTGAATAAATGAGTAAATTCTTGATACTGTAGGGTTCACAGTTTGTCTGGTTTGTGTTGACAACTACCGTACTACCGTACCGTATACAGGTAATAAATTTCCTTTATTTTCATTTAACAATAAATGTGTACCGTATTCTTCATGGAAAAATAAGACATCCCCTGAAAATAAAATCTAGCGCATCTTGGGGAGCAAAAATTAATATAAGACATTGTCTTATTTTCGGGGAAACAGGGTATTTAGGTCTATTGCCCATTTTTTAATTGGGTCATTTATCTTTTATTTAGTTGTATAAGCTGTCTGTAGATGTTGGAGATCAAACCTTTATCAGTGATAACATTTGCAAATATGTTTTCCCATACAGTGGGCTATCTTGTTGTTTTGTTGATGGTTTCTTTTGCTGTAAAAAAGTTTTTTATTTTGATGTAGTTCCATTTATTTTATTTTTTGCTCTAGGGGCAGTATCAGTGAAGAAGTTCTTAGTTTTAAGACAGTCTACTCTACTCATCTTTATTTTTATGGTTAGTGCCTTTTGTATCCTCTTTAAGAAATCCTTGCCTTCCTCAGATTATGTATTTTCCTCTTGAAGCTTGCTTGTTTTACACTTTGTATTTCGATCTGTAATCCATCTGGATTTGATTTTTGTGTATGGTGTGTGGTAGGGGTCAAGAGTCCTATTTTAAAACTATATAGAAATCGGATTTAGCCAGAAGATTTTATTGAACACACTGCCCTTTCTCCACTCTCCCTTGCCATAAATCAGTTCAGTGAGTAAGTCTATTTCTGAAATCTCTTATTTTGTTTATTGGTCTATTTGTTGATCTTTGTACCAACTTCATAGTCTGAACTATGGAGGTTTTACAATAAGGCTTGATATTTAGTAGTGAAAGCTCTTCAACTTTGTTCTTCTTCAGGATTACTTTATTTATCCTTGGCTGTTTGGATTTTAATATACATTTTAGGATTCACTTGGTAATTTCCACACATGAAAAGAACCTGCTGGGATTTTTATTTGGATTGCATTGAATCTCTAGATACATTTGGGGAGATAAATTTGGAATTTCCAAATTCACATTTGCAATCTTCTGACCCATGAATATGAATATCCCTCAATTCATCTTCATAATGTTTTATAATTTTCTAGGTAGAGGTTTTACACGTGTTGTGTTAGATTTATCCCTAAGTATTTGGTGTTTTTTGATATGATCATAAATACCTAAAAAAATTTCCTTTTGCTCGAAATTGATTTTTGAGTATTCACCCTATGTATACTGACCTTGTCAAATCTGCTTATTAATGTTAATTTATTTCTAGATTATTTTTGATTTGTCATTTGTGAATAATAACAGTTTTTAGTTTTTTCCCCCCAACTCTTACATATTTTATTTCATCCTTTCCTACCAATAGAGGTAATTTTATGTATGTCATTCTATTTCTTTAAAATAGTTTTGATCAAAATCAGTTTTTATTACATTTATGTATGTGCTTAAACAATATATTGTTTGGTTTTAGTGGATTTTTTTACTTTATTTTATACTAGATGACTTGTGAATGAAATTTGTGCATTGGGGGGCGGTGTTGTGCGTTTGGGTAGAGGGTGTCCCTCAGCCCTGCCTGCATCCTCTTGCAGTCTGGGACCCTTCAGGTGACGTAGCAGTGTGGCAGGCAGTCAGGGAGGAGCTCGAATCGGAGCTGGGTGTCCCACCACTCACACTCATCCCGGGCCTTCTGTGCCTGCTGTCACTGAGTCAGGAGAGGCTCCTGCTGTGGCAGCTGTATTCACCAGCCATGAGCTTGGCTTCTGGCTGAGCAGCGCTCCCCATGTGGGAATGCACTGACCACCAGGAGGCAGCTTCTGCATTGAGCGTCTGCCCCCCGGTGGTCAGTACACATCATAGTGACCAGTTGTTCTGGTCGTCCTGTCGTAAAGGTCACTTAGGCTTTTATTATATAGATTCTGGGATTTTTTTTTAAATCCTCACCTGAGGATATGTTGAGGATATGTTTTTACTGATTTTTAGAGAGGAAGAGAAAGAGAAATAAAAACATTGATGTGAGAGAGAAACATTGATCAATTGCCTCCTTTACATCCCCAACTGGTGATCAAACCCACCACCGAGGTATGTGCCCTAACCAGGAATCAATCTTGCAACTTTTTGTTGTACAGGGTGATGCTCCAACCAACTGAGCCACCTGGACAGGGCCAGGATTCACTTTTCAAATTGAGCATTCTGTTACTGGTCATTCAGGTGCCTCTAATCGATCCATTTTCACTGCTGTGTAATATTCCATTGTTAAGACTGTCCCATACTTATTGCTATCTACTCTGTTTGTTGGGTGTTTGGGTTGTTTCCAGTTTAGTTTTTTATTTTGCTATCACCCGTGGTGTTACTGTGCAAACTCTTGTGCACATCTCCTGGTGCACGTATTCAAGGGTTTCTCTAGGGCAGTGGCTCTCCGACTTTTTGGCCTGAGGACCCTTTACTCTTAAACATTACTGAGGACTCCCAAACCTTTTGCTTATGTGGGTTATATCCAATAGTGTGCTAATGAATGTTTAACAACTGGCTCTCTAAGGTGGAAAACAGCTGTGGTAGTAGCTTTTGTGGATTTCTGTGGTCTGCAGTTATTCCTGTTTTTAAATGTCACTAAGCTGTGGAACCTCTGGGCTGAAGAGATGTGAATTCTCCTTTGAAGATAATACACAGCGAATTTACAGAGTGATGGACCAGTAACACCCCTACAGCACTGCATGAAATACCCCATAATCTTTTCTACACTTTGTACGGTCATACTAGTTTTTGCCTATTACGTGGGCATAAAATGGCACTTCACCGTAGTCTTGACTTGCATTTCTTCGTGGTTCTAGCTTCGTAATGCATCTCACAAGAAAATCCTGACGTGCTCTGACTCCTACCTCCTGTTTCAGCCCCTCTTACAAGTCTCCGCCCAGACCAAACCACTCACCTCCAGGCCTTTGCACATGCTGCTCCCTCCATGAAATACTCCCCTCCACCTCAGCCCTTGCCCCCCTTATTCACCCAGGACCAAATGCAGGGTCAGCCATGGCACGGCAGGTAAAAAACAACAACAAACAAACAAAGAAAAAAACCACACAAAACAAGCAAGCAAACAAACAAACAAAAAACAACTTTGATTGAATAAGAATTGGAAGGAATCAACTAGAATTGAATGCAAATCCAAGACCTAAATTCCAACTTCTCTGAGTTTCAGGTTTTCCTCTTGAGGAAAATGGAGATGACAGTTTGTGTGGCTGCCATGAGATAACTTGCTATGAAACAACTTAACCACAGATGGCATGGCCCCTCCTTCTGCTCTGGCCTCTGCCTCTCAAACTGTGGGTTTGAGCTCTTGTTGTTGGGCAGGGAGCCCTTGGTCGTCCTCTGTTGCCCCGGCCTATTACCCTGCTCCCTGAGGCTTGACAAAAGAGCCGACAGGAGGAGCCCCTCACACACTCAGCAAGCAGTTCTGGGCTCCTGCTGTATGTCACCACCTGTCCTAGAAATAGATGAAATCTCTCAGTAGCCTATATTCTAGTGGATGGAGACAAATAGTAAAAGAAAGAAAATATAGAGTAAAATGGAGCAGGGAGGAGAGATAGGAAGTATGAGAGGGACCTTTGCTATACCCCTCTGAAATAGCATGTTCAGAAAAGGCCTGAGTGTTCCCGTGATGCTTGAGTAACGATCCAAAGTGTGGGAACACACTATGAAGAATACCTGGGGGCAGAGCATTCTGGGCAGCGTTCATAGTAAGTGCAAAGGCCCTGAGACTGGAGTGTGCTCAGCATGTTGGAGGAACAGCCAAGAGGCATGTTTGTTTGTTTGTTTGTTTAGTCAGTCATTTCACAGAAATTTTCTGAACACCTGCATGTGCCAAGCCTTGTTCTAGGCTCTGAGGAGATAACAGTGATTAACTTCGTTCAAGTGCTACCTTCATGTTTTTTGTAGAGGAAATAAACAATAAACCAGCAAACAAGTGAGGTGGTCTCTTCTCAACACAGCAGCTCAAATGACCCTTTTATATGGAATCAGCTCTGTCACCCTTCTGCCGTTAATGCTTACTATTATGGAATGACTCCCCATTCACCCAGAGCAGGAGCCTGAGTCCCCACAGTGGCCTACAGTATGACTCCATACCTGGGACCCTTCTGACCACAGCATGTTCACTTCTCTCCTTACTTCCTGTACTGCACTGAGCACACTCCCTCTTCAGAGACCTCGCACTGTCTGTTCCCTCTGCCTGGAATGCCCTTCCCTCAGATGTTTGCCGGACCAACTCCTCCCCTTATCTATATCCTATATGAGAGTTCTGTACCAGTCCCTTCCTGGCGTATCTAATCCCATTATATTGCTCAACATTTTAAAATAATTTTTCACATTCTCCCATATGATTTTATACACCTATTATGACTATTATCTATGATTTACCTCCCCTTCTGGATATAAGCTTCAGGAAGACAAGAGATTTTTGTCTGTGTTATTCACCATCATTTCCCAAATACCCACAACAGCTTCTGGGACATCATAGGTGCTCAACAAATATTGGTTTAATGAAGGAAAATTCTGATACTGTGTCTGGTAGCATGATATATGGTGATTTTTAAAAAGGAGGGCGAGAGGCTGGAGGCTGAGGAGTGAGGTGTGATTGTAACTGGGTGGGGAGGGCTCTCTGAGGTGGTACCATCTGAGCAGAAGCCAGGAGGGTGTCCAGGCAGCCTGACTGCAGTGGGAGTGACTGACGGGGTAGGTGCATAGAGAGAAATAGAGGCAAACCAGTGGACCCGAAATAGTATCTTTTAGACACATTTTTCAATGTATATGAGGTGACCCTAAGATAGATCCTTGCCCCCTTTCTTAGTAAAACATGTTGATCTAGAACTTCCACTGTCAGGAAAGGAACACTAACTGGATGTGGCATTGGGAGTCCAGCGCCAGGCTCTCAGCTCACTGAGTTACAGGCAAGTTAAGGCCCCTCTTTAAGCCTCACCCTCCTTATCTGTAATGTGGAGTTAACATTATGTTCCTCCTCGCTTGTCTGAGGGATGCATTTGGACAGTGGATTTGGAAGGGCCTGGGAAAATCCAGGGGCCTCACCCAAAGGCAGCTCAGAGGGGTAGAGGGGTAGAGAGACTTTCCCAAAGACACACATTAGTCCTGGAGTGGGCGGGATCTAAACCCAGATCTGACCATGAGCCCCTCACCCTTTCCCCTAGCCCCGTCCATCCATCTGGACAAAGAGCCCCATTTGCCTTCCTGAGCCATTACTCAAAAGGGTAATGGCTTGCACCTAGGACTCTCCCGAGTGCCCACTTGTCAGCCTCTGATGGCTGAGGGTAGGAGACCCACAGGAGCAGAGTGAAGAGGGTTCATCATTGCGTGCCAAGTGCTGGTCTACACCTTTTTTCAACCTGAACCCCATGGTGCTCACATCAGCTCTCGGAGGTCGTGCCATCTTGGCTCAGATCCCTGTGTTAGGGATATGCAGAGTGAGGCAGAGCGAGCTTCACTAACTTGCCCAAGTCATGGTGCTAAGAAGATGCAAACCCTCAGCCCTTGTGTTATGGTGCTTCCTTGAGCATAAGCTCTAGATCTGGCCTGACTGCCTCTTTGCCCGTGGCCATTGCACAGATGGAGAGATGGAGGAAGAAGCTTGTCAAAACCACACCCGTGTGTGTAGCAGAGTTAGTACTTGAACCCAGGTCTCTAAGTCCCATCTCATGCACCTTGTTCAAGTGACTGGCTTACAGGGTTATCTGGAGGACGGGAGCATGGGGGAGGCCCTTCTCCTTTCCCAGTTAAATGGGCGATTTCCTGTTGCTCTAAACTTTAGAGTCTAAAGGGTTGTTCCCAAGGCTTGTGCTGGGGCAAAGGTAAAACTTTACAGAGCTTCTGGAAAGAAGGAACCTGAGTATAAATCAGGTTTATGGTCTGGATAACAAAGTGTCTGTTCCAATGGATACTTCATTCCTTCGTCCTCTTGACTCCTCCCATATGAAGCCCACCGTGTTTGGGTCTTGACAGTTCTTGGTTGTTTCACTTATTTTGTTACTAGAAGCTGGGTCTTTCGGTCAGTCTGAGAAGACAGAATGCTGAGGACCCAGACCGCAGTTGGTGGGCTTTGGATTGTCCTTCCTCCTGGCTGTTTGATAGTGATTGAACACATTTCTTCAACGCACATTCTCTGAGCACCTACGGGGGACCCGGCCTGAGCTGGGCACCAGGGACAGAGAGCTTCCAGGTTAGGACAGGGCACACACATGCAAACTGACCATTGGAGTCCAGGGGACAAGTGCACAGAGTTGGATGGCGGGGGTAGCACCCACGACAGGCAGATGGCAGATCAGGGGGGAAATTCCTAGAGGAGAAGACATCTGATCTGAGATGAGAAAGGTGAGGTGGAGTTAAAGCTGCAGGGAAGGCAGAGGGATTGGCGTATGCAAAGAGAGGAGAAAAGGTGGAGCCCAGCGCCCGTGAGGCTGGAGAGACAAGCCTGAGAGCAGGAGAAGGAAGTGCTTTACCCTGTGGGACACTCAGAAGGCTTCCTGGAGGAGATGGCATTTGAGCTGGGTGGATAGGACTTCATTCGCCATAGACTAACCTCTGCAACGTCCTGGAAATGTGAAGTGGCCTGGCGAGTGTGGGTAGCAGTGAGCAGTTCCAGTGGGGTATTATAGGGGTGGGGACGGGAGAGGTTGCGGGGTGCCCATGGAAGGCCATGCAGCTACCTGAAACCCCCCAACGGAGAGCTGGGAAGTTGGAGCAGAGGACCCTGGCTCCTCCTGCCTGCGATGTCTGGAACAATCTAAATCGAGCTGCTCTGCTACTTGCCCCCATCAAAGCGAGGCGCCCCCCTCATCCTGGATTGCTGAGCTGCTGATGTTTATAATTACAGTATCCCACCATCAGAATCTTTGTTCATCAGACTTCACAAGCCTGATTTATTTGACGGGCAACGGTCCTCACTCATAATAGGGAACAGAAGCAGGCAATGTGCTGCCTGGGGATTCACCAGGATGGGTGGGTGGGGCCTGGCCCAAGGGATTCTGGGCCTGTGGGCTGTGGAGATGTCCTGCCTCTGGCCAGCTGGTCCCAGCTGGTCCCCAGTGACCATTTGTCTGTCTGTCCAGAGCTGACACAGCCGGGGCGACCCTCTGGAGCCAGGAGGCCTGGATGCTGCTGGCTGTGGAGTCCCAGCTGGGCCCAACATACCCCACACCTGACAGCTTTGGGCTCAGCTTACGGTGGGAGGCATGGAAATGTACAGGCTATGAGGTGAGGGGCCCTTAGCCAAGTGTGGGACCTGGACCAAGCACCTCGCTCCTTGGCTTTAACGGCTCCCTCGAGAGAGGTATTGGGCACCCCCATTGGGGCTGGGGGATTAATTGAGGTGCCAGCTGTAGCAATGCCCAACACAGACCGGCAGACAGACCATTCCTTCTCAAGAGGCTTGAGGCGAGGTAGACATGTGTCCGAAAGACAGGACTGTCCCCCTCACTTTACCACCAAGGTGGCCCCCGTTGTCATCATTTATTTAAAGCTTCAAAACCCAGAAAGTATCTCCATACTCCCAATCTTATTTCGTATGTGTGACAACCCCACAGGGCAGTTTGTTTCCCACATTTTTTTTCAGGTGAGGAGCCCCAGAGAGGGGAAGGGGGTTCCCCAAGGCCATGCACCTAGGACTCTCCCAAGTGCTCAGCCCCTCTGGCCCCCCTGCCTCCCTCTTTCACTTTGACACGGCTGGAGTCCCTACTGCGGGCACCGGGCATGGCCATGCGAAAGCTGTTCCTGCCCCAGAGGAGCTAGTCAATGGGAGTCAGCAGGTGGGCAGTCATTCCACACTGTGCTACTCCGAGCACGAGAGAGCACAGCACGGCAGCACAGAAGAGGGGCCCAGGAGTACGTCCTGGAGGAGGTGAGCCAGGGAGCAAACCTCCTCGGATGAGTTCAAAGGGAAGGGCTTTCTAGGCAGAGGAACTCATGTGCAGAAGCTGGAGGCCTGCCTTTGCTGAAGGAGGGCAGCCCTGTTCACCTGTGGTGGTACCAGGATGCTCCCCGGGCATTCTGGTTTTGCTGCTCACAGATCCCTTTTGGGTAATGGCTCAGGAAGGCACGTGGGGCTCCTTGTCCAGATGGATGGACGGGGCCAGGGGAAAGGGTGAGGGGCTCACGGTCAGGTCTGGGTTTAGATCCCGCCCACTCCAGGACTAATGTGTGTCTTTGGGAAAGTCCCTCTACCCCTCTACCCCTCTGGGTGAGACATGAGGTAGGGGGCTGTTAATGGTCTGGGCTGCCTTTGGATGAGGCACCTGGCTTTTCCCAGGCCTGGGTTTCTGGGAGTCTCCAGCCTTTGGGTTTAGGGTTCTCCAAGTGCAAAGGGGAAGGAGGGACATTCGTTTCTGAACTGCCCCAAAGAGAAGCTGTTGGCCAAATGCTTCAAGGGGAGGCAGAGGGTGAGCAGGCTTCAGTCGGGAGGCATTCCTGAGAAGAACAGAGAACAGAGCAGTTTCACTGAGTGAGAGCAGAGGGAGCACTGGGTGTGTGTGTGTGTGTGTGTGTGTGTGTGTGTGTGTGTGTGAGAGAGAGAGAGAGAGAGAGAGAGAGAGAGAGAGAGAGATGAAGTGAATAACAAGCCTGTAAAGATTTTCATTCTCAGAGCCTCAGGATGTTGGATCAGGCAGTTTGGTGCAGTTTTCTGTTCCTCCCAGAAAACATACCCTCTAGAGCACATGTGTCAAACACAAGGCCCGCGGGCCAAATCCAGCCCGCCAGGCCTTGCAATGTGGCCCGCACCGCGCTGTCATCACTGCACTCCGCTGTCAGTTTATGACATTGTCAGTTTATGACTGTTCAGTAAACCATTCGGCCGGCGATTTAGGCTGGATTTTAGATTTTGGCCCCTTCTCTGATTGAGTTTGACACCCCTACTCTAGAGTCTTGTGCATGAACCTGCTGTGGCTCCCTATGGCCTCAGATAAGCCACAAGCACAGTGAGAGGCAGGCGGCAGAATGGCAAAATGATCAGCACTGGTGTCGGGCAGACCTGGGTTTGAGTGCTGGTCTGGCCTCCTTCCACGGAAAGAGCACAGCACAGGGTCTGACTCTTAAGTGTTCATGTTGAGGTCCCAGTGCCCCAGTGACCATTTGTCTGTCTGTCCAGAGCTGACACAGCCGGGGCGACCCTCTGGAGCCAGGAGGCCTGGATGCTGCTGGCTGTGGAGTCCCAGCTGGGCCCCTGATTGTTCAGAAGAGCTGGGGGCTCTTTCAAAGGAAACTGCAGTCAATTAGTGGAGAGTGGGATTTGAAAGGCCCAAATCCCTTTTCCCCCTCAAACTTCAAATCTGGTTTTTGTCAGTGGCTTTGAAAACAAATACCAAAAGAACCCTTTTTTATTATTTTTTCCCCCTTCTCTCCTTTTCTCTTCCCTCCCTTGTGCACTCTTTTCCCGGGCTTTTATCTCTTTGCCGAGTCAGCTCTGGCAGCCTGGCCTGCCTGGCCAGGCCACACTGTGTGGCTGAGCAGGTGGCCAGCAGGAGTCCCAAGCCCCGCCCTCCCAGCTCTGGTGGTTGATGGGGGAACCCAGTAGAACATTATTACCTGCACTTTCCAGTCTGCCTGATCTCTCTGGTTCATTTCCACATCCCCTGTGCCCAGCCCAGAGAAGGTATCCGTGCCCTGAGGAAGTGTAAGGGAGGTAGATGAGTGACATGCTGTCAGGGAATGGAGAGCCAGGGGGGAGCTGCAGAGCCAGGGCTTCAGGGAGGTGTCCTGATCACCCATCCCTGCTTCATCGCTCTGCTGAGTTACAGACTCATTCATGCCAGAAACATCCACTGAACACCTGCTCTGGGTCAGGCCCTGTCTGGGGACCCCAGGTGAACAGGTACGACATCAGCCCAGGAAGAGCCTGGTGTAGTCAGGGAGAGTGTGTCACAGCGCTGTCAGCCCAGGTGAGCGGAGCAGGAGTGGAGAGAGGCTGAGAGTGGCCCGCGGAGAAGTGGCACTGACATAGCTCGTAGGAGTCAGAGAAGGCTTCCCTGAGGAGGTGACTGTTGAACTGAGTTCTGAGGGATGAGGAGACATTTGCCAGAGAAAGGGGTGACGAAGGACATTCCTGACAGAGAGGATTCAGGGAGCAGAGGCCCAGGGGTAGCAGAGAGCCATACTGCTCTGTAGGTGGTTGGGTGTGACTGTGCCTGCAAGCAGGTCATGGTGAGAGGTGTGCAGAGGTCAGACTGCAGAGGGCTAGGCTGAGTCTTTTGCTGTCTGCATCTCATCATAATTCATCATACTTGGCTGTCCCATTAACTCCTGAGGCGGGGAAGGCAGCATCAGGCTCACCTCTGAAACTGTCATCTGATGTAGTTTAACCCCTAGGACAAGTCTAGCCCCAACCTCTGTGTGTGTGTGTGTGTGTGTGTGTGTGTGTGTGTGTGTGTGTGAGAGAGAGAGAGAGAGAGAGAGAGAGAGAGAGAGAGAGAGAGAGAGAGAGAGTGTGTGTGTAGGGGGACAGGACAGCAGAGTGCTCAGGAGCTAGGCTGTCTGGGATTCAGACCCAGCTTTAGCCTCTCTGATGAATTTGGGCCGGGTACTTAACTTTTCTGCATGACAACTTTACTCTTCCGTGCAGTGGGCACAGCCATGGTGCTCCCTGCTTCACGGGGCTGTGATGGGGAGTGTGCTGTAGTCCAAGTAAGTGCTCAGCAATGGCTGTGGTTGCTGGGTTCCACACAGCTGTCCAAAGGGCAGTTCAGATCCAGTTCCCAGAGAAGGGCATAGCACTGGGGACCTCCAAAATCCTGCCATCAGATGAAAAATTGAGACCAACGAAAGGGCCAGACAGGATGTTAGCCAAAAAAATGTACAGGAGTAACTGGCCTGTTTTTAAGCCAGACTCATGGTCCTTTCCCCATCATATTCGATTGATAACTTGTTCTGGATGCAGATTTCTCTTGGGCATTCTTCATACAAGGGGTTTGTGGGACCTTAGAAAGGGGAGCCGATGTTTGTCCTGTCTGAAGCCTGGCTGCCCAGGAACCAGCTGAGGGGTGCTCTGCTCTTCGACTCTGACTGTGGGGTCACATCCCTGCTCCTAGGGGTGGGTCCCGCACACAGGCCCTCCCTCCCATTGTGGTGCATTTTTCTTTCTTTGGCCTTGATTGGCTGCCCTGGTGCCTCCTGTGTTGGGGAAGGGGGGGACAGGGAGTAGTCCACCCAGTAGAGTAGACGATGAAGAAAGCTGAGGACCAGCATGGACTCTGGAGCCAGAAGTCTGAACTCCTCTGACCTTGTCCTAGGGCTATCTGTGCCCCTTCTCTGAGCACTCATCTTGTTCACAGGAATGGTGACGATTTATCACATATCTGAAATGTGCTGGGCCCTGGGTAAGCCTGTCACATATTTTATCTTAATGTAAACCTCACTTCATTGTCATTAGTTATTTTATATACTATCTCTATTTGTAAAACAAAACTATCCATGGAGGCTCCATGAAGTGTCAGACCTGGGATTTGAACTCAGGACCATCAGCAGCCAAGCCACAGCTTTCACCATGTCCACACGCTGCTGGTTTCCTCAGGCAGGGCTTTGGGGGTAGCTGGGAGGAAGGTGGAGTCCTGTGGGAGATGTCGGCCGGCCAGGAAGCCACAGCATTGTGGCCGTCCCGGGGACTGGCTTCCCCGAGCCTGGGGGTCTATAAATACGCACTGAGTAAACCAGGATTTGCTGTTGGCCCAGGACAGAGGGCTGGAAAAACCCCACCCTGTCTCCGAGGTAAGACAGGAAAGAAAATATTATCGTCACCCTCTGGTGGATCCGGGCCCGGCCCCGGCCCGGTCAAATTGTGAATCACCTGAGAGAGTCTGGTTTCATGGCAGCCGCAGAAAAGGACCAGGGTTCCAACCCAAACAACTGTGCACGTCTGCTTGGAATTTATTGATTGATTTATAGGGCGGTCCTGCCAGCCCCGAGGAGATGGACTGGCCTTCTCAGAGCTGTCACCCTGAGGGCCAAGGAGAGCAGGAAAGGAGAGAAGCTCTTGGGGGCCAAGGAGAACACCTCAGAATAAAGAGGGGAGCTGGCCGCAAGTTTCCCCAGCACCTGACATGATGGCAGCAGACTCTGTGCAGTTGGGAGAGGCAGCCAGGCCTGTTGGAGCCCGCTGGTGCCTCCCCCACCCCGGGCCTTCCCCAGCATCCTCTGTGTAATGCTGGAGAGTGCGGTCATCCTCGTGTGGCTGCTCTGTGTCACCTGGAGAAGGGTAATCTCTGGAACAACCTTAAGGAGGTGGTGGTGTTATCCCCATTTTATAGGTAAGGAAACTGAGGCTCAGAGAGAATAAGTTTCCAGTGATGGGGTCCTGGTTTTCATCCTGTTATGTGAGGCTATCCTGTCAGTGTGAAGTGGAAAGGCCTTGGGAGCAACTGGTCCAACTCTCTCCCTTGCCCTCCACTCCCTGCCCCAGTTGTGTGGATGAGGAAGTCCAGGCACTGAGAGGAGTTGTGACTTGCCTGAGGTTTCCCCTGCGTCCAGGCAAACCCGGGACCCCAGCAGCCCCCTTCCCACTGGTCTTGCTGTTTTCTAGCTCCCTGGTCAGGCCCACCTCTCCCAGTGGCCTCCCTGACCTCTCCATTCCAGGGTCACTCTCTGTTCTCCTCCTCTGTCCTCTGGTGTGTGAGACTCGAATCAGAAAGGGGCTTACGGACAGCTGTCTGGTCTGAGATGGCAGTGATGTGAGCTGGCCAGAAGCACACGGTGGTGGGCAGCTGGGACATGGATACTCTACACGGACTCAGCGGCCCTTCTGGGGTTTGGAAGCAGCCGGGCTGGGGAAAAGGAGAGCACAGACCAGATTCAGGAGGTGTGGTAAGATGCTATGACTCTGCAGGGGTCCTTGGTTAACCCTGTGCAGGTCTAGTCATCATCCGTCAGCTGAGGGAGGGACCGGGAGCCCTGATGTTCTGAGCCTGGGCTGAACTGGATGAAGCCTGCCTTTGGGCCAATGTCTGCTTCGCTCAGTTTTGTCTTCCTGCAGCAACACTCATCTCAGTGGCTCTGATGGTCATGAGCGGGTGGCACCCTTGCGTTTACATTTTTTATTTTCGGGATCAAGGAGGCCGGTGGTTATTATCTGTCAAAATGAAAAGAAACAAGAAAACCCCCTTTCCCCACAGATGCCCTGCCTGGTCCCCCTCCCGTATATATTGCCTCTCTCAGGCAGGGCTCCCCTTGAACAGCATGCATCCAACCACATGGTTAAGGATCCATCTTCACACCCAACCAGAGTTACTCCTATACCCACATTAGATCCCGGATCTCCCCTGCCCTCAGGAGAGGTCCACATTCTGGGGGTCTGGCCCAGGGGCCAGCTTCCCCCAAGCACCTGAGTCAGTGTCCTGGCATTGGACCCTCCAGCCAGGCCTCTGAAACACCTGGTTCTTTCGTGCCCATGTCCTATGTTCACGTGCCTCCTGTTTCAGGATCATCCTCTCCGCCCCGGCCTCACTGTCCATCGTTGTTTGACATCGTTGTGCTCAGCAGTTCTGGTTGTTGTGATGGGATGGTGACATTTCCTTCCAGGTGATGGAGTTATTGTAAGGCCTCTGTCGGGAGTGCTCTACGTGTGTGTGTGTGTGTGTGTGTGTGTGTGTGTGTGTGTGTGTGTGAATATTTTGGATCCTGGTGCAACATAAGCAGGTGAAAGTGAACAGCAAATGAACTTCAGTTGTACCGTTTGACCCTGCGCCTAGAACAGTTTGATTTGCCATCCTCAGGATACCGTCCTCAGTTTGATTTGCCATCCTCAGGATATGTTATTAGAAACTAGGGGTACAGGGTGGGCTTCAGAGTATGGTTCATGCATTTTTTCATAGTGTCACATATTATTGGTCTCATTGCTTCCCAGCCCCAAACATGCTCCCACCTCCACCCTCTTTCAGACACTAACACTTGTTGTCTAGAGCTCAGTTTAGAAGCCCCTCCGCCCAGAAGCCTCTCCTGACCTTACGGGCTGGGTCAGGCACCTTCCTGCCCCCACCATTCTGGCCCTTTCTAGGTCCACAGGAAGGGACAAGGTCTCAGTGTGTCCTCTGTGTCCCCAGTGTTCCCCTTTTCCCCCCCAGCATAGAGCCAGTTCACGGCAGCTCAGTGCAGAGCAGCAGGAATGGTCTCTTTAAAAAGAAAGGAAAAAGCTGGTAGATGATGGTGAAGTTGGGAGGCTCTGCCCAGGAGATAGGATCCCGCTGCCTCCACCACACTCCATTGGCTGGCTGGCTGGCTGGCTGGCTGACTGACTCACTCACTCACTCATTCACCAGTCAGCAAGCACTCGCTGGGCCCAGCAGTATGTGAGCGGCTGTGGAACAGGTGGAACAGCCCCGATCCTGCCCACAAGGAACTGAAGCAGTTGGTTGGGACAGTGCAGCTCGCAGAGCAATACCAAAGTGGTCCCTACCCCCAGAATGCAGTCTCTGAGAAGGGAAGTCAGGAACACACCATAGGCGCAGAGCAGAGTAGGTTCACAGACGGCCCAGCAGGTGTGAGCTGAGTGGCTGGTGAGGGAGTAGGGGGAGGATTGAAGACCGGGTAAGCTCAGGTTGGAATCAGAGGTGGAAGTGTGGCCTAGAATCTGTGTGGCCTAGAATCAGAGAAACCTGGGAGTGGAGTTCAGCCCTATTCATTTTTATTGCCTTCTATGCTGGTTAGGACCTCCAGAATGTAATTACAGTATTATTGCAAAGAATATAATAATGGAGTTTGGAGGATGAAAGGCGAGGATGGAGGGCATCTTGTCTTGCTTCTAGTATCAAAGGGGAAGCGATCAACGTTTTACCACAAACTGTGATGTTCACTGTTGGCTTTTTTTAGACAGCCTTTATCACATTAAGGAAGTTCCTTTCTTCTCCAGATTGGCTCACAGTTTTCTTTTAAAATCACAAATGGATGCTGAATTATATCAAATGTTTTCTTTGTAATTATAGACACATTCATATTATTTTCTCTCTAAATCTACTAATGTGGTGAATTACATTAAGTGATTTTATAATGTTAAATCAACTTTGAATTCCTTGAATATACCCAGCCTGGTCATGATGTACTTTTTCCAATACATGCTGCTGGTTTCACTTGTTCATGTTTTTTAAAAAGAATTTTTACATCTGTGTTCATGAATGAAATTAACTTGTAACTTATTTTCCTCAGACTGTCCTTTTTGAGTATTAATATTGGGATTTTTATTAGCCTCATACAATGAATCAGGGAGTATTCCCTCCTCTTCTAGTCTCTGAAAGAGTAAATATAAGGTTAGACTTATTTATTCCTTCAACTGTGGGTAGAAATCACTGGAAAAGCTATCTGGGCTTGAGTTTTCTTTGTGGAAAGATTTTAGACCATTTATTCAATTACTTTTATGCCTATAGGATTATTCTAGTTTTCTATATCTTTTTTAATCAGTTTGGTACATTGTGTTTTCTAAAAATTTGTCCATTTTGACTACATTTCAAAATTACTGATATAAAGATATTATACTATTTCCTAAATATTTTTATTGCCTGTAGCATTGTGTTGGCTTATTTTTATATTCCACATTTTAGTTATTTGTTTTCCCTCCCTCTTACTTGTGACCTATCCTATTAGTTATTTGTTAATCTTATTTATCTTTTCAAAGAACCAGTTTTAGACTAACTTACCAACTTTTCTATTGAGCATATACTTTCTATGTTATTGATTTGTATCCATATCTTTATAATTTCTTTCTGCTTTAGTTTGCTCTTTTATAATACCTTGAAGTGGATTTTTAACTCATTGGGTCTGAACACTTTTTTTTTCTAACAAAGGCATTTAAGACATTAAGAAGCACAAATGTTTCTTTTTTTTTTTTTTAATATATTTTATTGATTTTTTTTTGCCCCCCTCCCTCCCTCCCATACATAACCTCCCTCCCCAGAGTTTTATGTCCATTGGTTATATGCATGTATACAAGTCCTTCGGTTGATCTATTATCTCCCCAGATCTCCCTCCCCTCCCCACTGTAATTTGACAGTCTGCTTGTTGCTTTACTGTCTCTATATCTATCTTTTGGTTCATCAGTTTATAATGTTCTTTATTATCCATAAATGAGTGAGGTCATGTGGTGTTTCTCTTTCATTGATTGGCTTATTTCACTCAGCATGATGTTCTCCAATTCCATCCAGGTTGCTGCAAATGATGAGAATTCCTTCTTTTTTATGTCAGCATAGTATTCCATTGTGTAGATGTACCATAGTTTTTTGATCCAATCATCTGCTGACGGGCACCTAGGCTGTTTCAAATTCTGGCTATTTTACATTGTGCTGCTATGAACATAGGGGTGCATATATCCTTTCTGATTGGTGTTTCTAGTTTCTTGGGATATATTCCTAGGAGTGGGATTACTGGGTCAAATGGGAGTTCCATTTTCAGTTTTTTGAGGAAACTCCACACTGTTCTCCACAGTGGTTGCACCAGTAAGAAGCACAAATGTTTCTTAAGTACTGATTCAGCAGCATCCCACAAAGTTGTTATGTAGAATTTTCATTATCAATAGCACAAAATATCTTCTAAATCCCATGATATTTTTGATCCATGGTTATGGGGCACGTTTCATAATTTCCAAGCATATAAGATGTCTAGTTATCTTTTATATTATGGTTGAAGAACATGTTCTTTTCATTTCAGTCCTTTGAGAGTTGATTGAGACTTGTTTTGTGGCCCAGCACATGGTCAGTGTTGTAAATAGGACTGTGGACCCACTGCTCCAGCGTTCTCTCCTCTCCTGCATCAATTTTTGTCTCCCTCCTGGACCATTCCTATCCAAGTACAAGTCTGCTGTTATTTCTAACATCTTAAAAAAAGACTTGAACTAAAATTCAAACCCTCTCTTGACTCTGTATCCACCTCCAACCTCCTTCTCCTGTCTCTCCTTGTCTTATCTTGGCTCCCTGAAGTCAGAGGTTTTCATGCTCTGGGGCAGGTAATTTCCTTGGGAGGTGATTCCAGGGAGTAGAAATGAGAGCTGGGGGTCATGGAGCAGAGCTGGAGGAGAGCCCATCAATTATTGAGCTGCTATGCCTTTGGAGCAGCTGGCATCTCAGAGCACTGCCAAAGGGGAAGTATCATTCATGGGTGCCCATACTCATTGGTCAGGGGTGCTCCAAACATTAACCCTTACTCACCTTAGTGGATGTATCCTGTCCTTGCTTTGTAGAAAGCACTGTCAGGCTGCGCCTGCCCGAAGCAGGGAAGCTTGCCTACACCGTCTGCTGCACAGTGACAGCAGTAAGAGGCGAGCTGAGAGGATGGCAGGAGAGCTCAGGAGGAGCCTGGGAACCCATTAGAGCAAACAAAAGAGCTGCACGTTCCTCTCCTCCCATCCCCTCATGAAGGAACTCCAATCCGGCCCTAACTCATCCCCAACCGATCTGGGAAGGTTTGTAGTGGCTTGCATGTTACCAAGTCCAGGGGATAAATCTCAGCCCTCATTTCCGTTGTTCTATCAGCAGCCTTGGACACAATTGATCACTTGCAGCACTTCCTTCTCACAGCTTCAGGACACTTCTCATGCCTGGTTTCCTTCTACTCCTCCAGCTCCTCCTCTTCAGCTTTCTGACTTCTAATCATGGGGTGTGCGCAGGACTGAGTTCTCGAACTCTTTCTTTTCTGTTTATACTCCTCCCTTGATGGTCTCATCCTATATCACTGCCTTTCAAATACCATCAACTTGCTATTGCCCCAAAGTTATATTTCTGGCCCCGATTTGGCCCCTGAACTCCAGACCTGTAAATCCAGTTGCTAGTCAGCAACTCCATTTGCATGTCTAACAAGTGTCTCACATGTACATGACCAACCACAACTGAGCTCCTGAGAGTCCTCCCACACCTGATCCTTCTCCTGTAGTTCCCATCTCAGTCAATGGAAACTCCGTCCCTATAGATCCTCAGGGTAAAAAGCTTGGTGTCATCTTCGACTCTTTCTCTCACTCCTTCTAGCTGATCTGTCAATAAACCCAAGATGCCTTCACTCTTACAGCATATCCACAATCCATCCACTTCTCACCACCATCATCTCTCACTGATTGACTGCAACAGCTTCTGAGCTGGTTTGTGTCTCTGGCAAAGGCACAGTGGCCAGTGATCCTGTTAAAGCAGTGGTTCTCCATTGTGCCCCCTCCACGGGACATTTGGCAATGTCTGGAGACATTCTTAATTATCACAACTGTGTGTGTGTTTGTGTGTGTATGCACACGTGTGTGTGTGCGCTCGCTACTGCTGCTAAACATCATGCAATTCAAAAGGCAGCTCCCAGAACAAAGAATTATCCATTCCCAAATGTCAATAGTGCTGGGGTCAGACAGACCCTGTGTTTAAACATGAATAATGTTGCTCTTCTGCTTAAAACTCACCAAAACTCATCATCTTGTCCAGATGTGGAGGGAAAGCTCTGTACAAAGGCCTGTGAGGCCCTGCATGGAACACACACAATACACACACACACACACACACACACACACACACACACACACATACACACACACTCCTTCTTATTCTTCTGGTCTCAACTCCTTCATGCCCTCAGGCTTACTCCCCTCTAGTCACACTGGCTTCTTGCTGATCCTAGAGCATGTTCTCCTGCAGCCTCAGGAACTGGCTGTTTCCTCTGCTGAAATGTCCTGCCCCCAAGCCCTGATGTCCACATGGCTCAATCCCTCACTTGCTTCAGGTCTTTACCCAAGTGACACTCCTCAGGGAGGCCTTCCCTGAACACCTATGTCGGACATCCCACAGGTGCTTCCTATCTCCGTTTGTGTTTTATTTTTTTCCTTCTCACTAACATTCTGGATTATTTATTTTCTTTGTTTCACCTCTTCCCCATTAGAAGGGGTGCTCCATGAGAGCAGAGATTATTATCTGTTTTATTTGCTGCTATAGTCTTAGCAGTTAGAAGAGTCCCTAGTGAATAGCAGGGGCTCAACAAAAATGTGATGAATGAATGATGAATGAATAATGTTTTATACAGTGTAAGTGCATACATGTGATACTGTGATTATTACTATGCTACGGTGCTACTAAGGGAGATGGTAGAAACCCTGCCATAAGGTCTTAAAAAAAATAACACAGATGGGGACAATTGGTTAACTATTGGGGGGGGAAATAAAGTTAATTCCTCACCTACATTATCCTGCAAAATACATTCCAGATGGATTAAGGAGTTAAGAGTGAAAAATGAAGCCACACAAAAAATTAGGAGGCATTCTAGGGAAATATTTATCTTATGTCTAGTTGGAAAAGGACTAGCTTTACATTAAAGTCCATGGAAGTGATCTCAACTGAAAACTTTTAGATACGACTACGTGAAATCTTAGAGCATGGTTACATGTAAAAATTTATAAACATCAACAAAAGGCAATAAACAAACTGGGAAGAGTGTTTCCTATAGAGAGCAAGACTGGTATCTTTAATACATTAAAAAAGCAACCCCAGAATGATAAGAACAATGTTCGAAAAAGGACAGGAATAAGCAGTCACAGGAGAAGAAGTACAGATAGCCAAGAATATTTTCACATATGTGCCCCTAGTAGTAAAAATAAAAGTATCCTTTCAGTCTCACAAATTTGCAGAGAAGTAGGAGAGTCTGCTGCTCATTGCTGCGACGTGTGGTGACGTTGGTCCCCTCACCAGTCACAGAGGGGAGTGTGAACTGGTACAGTCTTTCTGGATCGAGGGCAGTCTGACCATGTGTTCCACGAGCCTGGAAAACAGTCCCTTTGACCCAGGAATTCCTCTTCTTGGAAGTTACCCTGAGGAAACATTCGGAGATGCAGACAGTGATTTATGTTCCAGGGTGCTCACCACGGCGCTATTTATGAGAGCAAAAAATGGGAAGCAACATAAGTGTCTAACAACAGGGGAGAGCTACATAAATTACGGTGCAGTCCCCTGACAGAATACTGTGCAGCCATTCAGAAGGGTTGTTTGTTGTTGTTGTTTTCTTAAAGAATTCTTGGTGATAAGGGGAAAATGTGCATAATTTGATAGTGAATGTAACAAATACTAAACAAATGTCGATTTGTAGTAAAATGCTAAAAATTTGTGTATGTATACATATATGTAGGTGTAGTGAAAAAAAATGAACATATCAAAATCTAAGTAGTCTGAAAGATGGAAGTATGGGATTTTAAAAAAGTTTTCTTAAAATTTACCACAAAATTTACCATGGATAGTCAGCATACCGTATACAGGGGTGGAAGTAGATTTACAGTTGTTCCTATGGAAAAAGACATGTAGGTTATGGTTATTATACTCTGTGTTTTGCGTGCTCACAATTGTCAACCTCCTTTTGCCTACTCCTGTATGTATCTCCGAAAGGAACACTCAAGGCTCACATACTGAATGGTCTAAGATGGCCTGAGTGTATGTGCGGGAAGACCAAGTCTCTTGGATTTAGCAATTGAGCCCAAAGGGACTCCTGCCCTTATGGACCTTGTCTCCAAATGGGTCAGAGAGACCATGAGCAGATAGACTTCTGTGTGGGTAATGGTGTGTGCTCAGAAGAAAAACGAAACGGATGACGGAGTGGTGAGCGAGCGGGTTGGGCAAGGCCAGGGGTGGCCTGTCACAGGCAGTGAGATTGAATGACCAGACCCAGCCATTATGATGAGCTGTCTGGGGCAAAGCACATCAGGCAGAGGAAACAGCCAGTGCAGAGGCCCAGCAGGAGAGCAAGCTCCTGGTGTGGGCCGAGGCCAGTGTGGCTGCAGCAAAGTGAGGAGAGAGGAACAGGGAACTCCTCTCCCTCTTGGTCTTTGGAACAAGGTCTTTTCTCAAGACCATCGCATGCCTCGTTTGTTTCTAGGGTACCACATGGAGCCAGGCTGGGCAGGAAGTCAGGCTCGATGAGGGAGGACTGGAGAGAGGCCCCCAGGGCCAGCCATCCAGGGAGGGGACAGCCAGCTGGGACTCGGTGGGGTTTATTCCTGGGGCTGTGAAGTACAGAGGAGACTTGGGAGGGCTTCAGGGAGGAAACATTTGAGCTGGGCCTTGAAGAATAAATAGGATTGAGTTCGCCAAGTCCAAGCTGATGGAAAGGCATTTAAGGAGAGGGAAGAGTGTGAAGTATGGGTCGGGGAGAGGGATGCACATTCAGGCATATTGGGCCAATGGTACATAGCTGATAGGCCTGGACTGTCTGACTCTGGTGTGTGTGTTTGTGTGTGTGTGTGTGTGTGTACATGCGTGCAGCCCTGGCAGATCAGACCAGAGAGGCGATGGTTTGGAGCCCTCTGTGAAGGACATTGAATGTGCCAGGCCAAAGAGGTGAGACTTTCTCTTGAAGTTTGGTGGTGGCCAAATAATATGTAGCACTGGCATCAGGCAGGCCTCAGCAGGATACCTGGGAGCACTCATAAAAGCAAAGCTTCCCAGCCCACACGCCCTGGGTTTCTGATTGATGTATCTAGGGCAGGGCTCAGGGATATTTTTTTAAAGTTCCCCAGGTGATTCTGATGTGTCAGAGTTTGGGGCCCACTGTGAACAAAGAGTTATTGAGAATTGCAAACAAGACTCAATCCTCTGCTTTGGGAGCCTTCTCCGATGGCGCCCCATCTTGCCGCTCAGGGGGTTATTACCTGCCCCTGTGTGTGAGCCTTTGGTTATGAAATCCATCCCGTCCCCATCCTGCACTTGGCAGCATTGTCTGATGCTCAGCACACCGTAGATGCACATTACTTTAGTGTTTTTCAGAGTGCTTGGTACTCGGGTGTAAGCTCCGTGTGGGCTCTGTGTCTGGTTCACTGTTCAATCCGTGGTGCTGGTACAGAGTGGGCACTCAAAAAATGTGAGTCAAATGAGTCAGTGAGGTGGTCTGTAATATCAGCTTTCTCCCCTGCCCTTGATAGACAGGATGCTGGTGTTGGGGTACTGGGTCATCAGAGAATTCACTCGATCGCATTGAGCATTTCCTGTGTGGCCACCGGAGGACATAGGGATGAATAAGGTCATACTTATTTGAGACAAATAAATTTGGGGATAAGTAAGACAAACATAAACATGCTGTACCAGGTGTACCGGTTAATGCTGCTGATTTTGTAATCAACACGATAATTTCAAGAGAAACATCAAAAGTGCTTTATTCAAAGTAATGCCCATCACTAGCTACATATTTCCCCCATCTTTAGGTAATTTGTGGATACCGTCCCAATAGAACTTTTCCTATTTTGAGGCAAACCATTCAGAGACCCACTTTTCTACTTCTTTGTATGTTTTGAAGTGCTATTCAGAAAGTGCGTGTGCCATTGATTGGAACAAGTGGTAATCTAAAGGAGCAAGGTCTAGTGAATACGGCGGGTGGGTTAATACTTCCCAGGCAAGATCTTTTAACGTGTCTTTAAAGTGTGTGATGGGGCATTGTTATGAAGCAAAATTACTTTGCCACGTCTTCTGGCACTTTCTGGTCATTTCACAATCAAATTGATTATTTTATTTTTAAATTGTCAGTAGCAATCAGTATTAATGGTTTCATCTGGTTTCAGAACCTCATCCATACACCACACCTTCCTGATCCCACCAAACGCAGAGCATTGTCTTCTTCCTGAAGCTATTTGGCCTTGCAGTCAATATGGATGGTTTACCTGGATCAACCGACGATTTTGTGCGTTTGCGATTCTCAAAATAAATTCTCTTTTCATCGCCAGTCACAATTTGATGCAAAAAAAAAAAAAAAAAAAAAAAAAAAAGACTTTCTTTCGTGCCATTGAAGCAACATTTTACTGATGACTTTTCGGTTTTCTATTTGTCTTTCTTTCAGTTGATGTGGCAACCATTTTTCTTCCTTTAAAATCTTCCCCATTGTAAACAATCAGAAATCATTTGTTGAGCAACGTTTAATCTTTCTGCAAGTTGTTTTTGAGTTTGACACGCATCTTCATCCAATAATGCTTGTAATTATTGGTTTACAAACTTTTTTGGTTGACCTGGACGTTCTTTCTCTTTCACATAGAAATAATCACTTTTAAAGCATTTAAATCAGCGTTCACAAGTATCTTGAGATGGAGTATATTCAACATAAGCTTCCCGAAGTATACGATAACTTTCAGCAGCACTTTTCTTCAAAAGAATGAATTAAAACTTCTCGCAAATGCTCTTATTTTGGCACGAAATTTGACATTTTTAAGTGTAAAAATATCTATGATGCTAACACCGTCAGCAAATTTGACATATGAAGTTTTGAAGCTTGCTGTCAATACAGCAAAATAGCATACATATAAAATCGCATATATATCAACATGTGTGTAAGTCCATCTATTGAATGGATGGACCAGTACACCCACATTATTAATCCAGGAACAATATGGTCTGGAACAAGTTTTCTAATTCAGGATATGTCTTGAGAGCAGAGTCCCAGGCCAGGATCTGTCAGGAGCTTAGAAAATGACCACTGAAGGCACCCCAGGTAGAGGGCACAGCACGGCTAAAGGATGAATGGTGGGGAAGTGCACAGGTGGTGCAGGAGCTCCTGCCCTCACTGTCTGTCTGACTGTCTCTCCCAGGCCCTCTGTGCTCTCATAGTGGGCCATCTCCTTCCCTACATTTCTCGGGTGGAAAGAGAAGAGCTTTAGAATACAGGAACCATATGGCCTGGAACAAGTTTCCTTATAGCGTCTTAGAGTCCTCATCCTTAAAGTGGGGACAGTATTGTCTTCTTCACATGGTTGGTATTGTGGCTTAAACAAAACAAAGTATGCCAAGCTCAGTACCTGGCACACAGCAGGAACACAGCTAGTTCTTATGTTCTTCCTCCCGTCCTGTCCCAGCTCTTCTCTGGCTGGTAATCAGCCTTAAGAAGTCCCTAGTGGGTTTCCCAGCCAGGCGCAGTGGCCCTGCATTCTGCTATCTCTTCAAGATAATAAATGCGAACAAAACCGAAATCCATTATTAGCTTCTTCTAGACTGTCTGCATGATTTATGGCTTCAAAGTGTCTCTAGTTAATCTGTCGAAAGAGATTTTAAATTTCATCCGTCTTCCTTGCTGGCAGCCTCCTCTACCTTGGATTCAGCTGTTTGACATGTCTAGTACCGGGGTCCCATTTTAAAAACATTTACAGTGGGCCGGCAGGGGAAAAAAGTCGGAGATGGAGCGGCAAGCGGGAGGCTCAATTTGGCACATCTGCTTTTAATTCTACGCATCTCCAAAAGTGCAAATAACTTGAAAGTTCGCCCAGGGAAGAGGTCCACTGTGCCCACGAGAGCTGCCTTAGGTGACTTTAAAGGAGAGAGGGATAATTACTGAAAATGAATTGTCACTGAAATAGAACCCTCCCGATCGCAGGGCTGACCATCTGCTGCTCACATGTGCAGGCAGCTCTCCGCACCTCCCCCCCTCCCAGGACTGGAGGGCACTCGGCTCTGTGGTTTTTTTAACCTCTGCCTCCTGGGCTGCTCAGGTAATGAATGAGTAGTTCAAGACTCACGCCAGCTGTGGCTGTGGTTATGGGACCCGGAGATAGGGCACAGGCAGAAACTGCCCAGAATTCAGTTCAGCAGACTGTGTTAAGGCCCTGGGACCATCAGGTCCTGGAGTGTGTGTGTGTATGTGTGTGTATGTATAGCACCCTACAGTTTACAAAAAGTCCTCCCGTATTTAACGCAGGAGGGGAAGCTGAATTGCATTCATTTATTTATTTAGTGAAAAGGTATTCATCCTGGCCGGCGTGGCTCAGTGGTTGAGTGTCAACCTATGAATCAGGAGGTCTGATTCCCGGTGGTGGGGCACGTGCCTGGGTTGTGGAATCAATCCCCAGTGTGGGGAGTGCAGGAGGCAACCAGTCAATGATTCTCTCTCATCATTGATGTTCTGTCTCTTTTTTTCTCTCTCCCTTTGTCTCTGAAATCAATAAAAATGTATTTAAAAAAGAAAGAAAACATATTCAACTCCTGTGGCAGGCCAATCCCTGGTGTTAGGGGCCTGGTGTGGAGATGAATGAACCAGAGCCCTGCTCTCAGGCACCTGGGGGAGAGAGAGAGATGAGAGAGGGAGGCAGTGAGGTCTGTACCTCTGAGGGAGCTGAGCAAGGGTATACAGGGAGGTCTCACCAGGGAGATGTCATTTAAACATGGTCTTGAGGATTCATGCATAGGACTGATGTTTATTGAATTTGTATTATCAGCCAGGCATTGTTCTTGGATCTGGGTGGTGATCAAAACAGATAAAATCCATGTTCTCAGAGCGTAGAAAGTAAAGATGGAACGAAGAAACAAGATGGTATTAAATAATGGTGAGTGCTGTGAAGATGGTCAAATAGGATGGCCATCCCCAGAGTGTCAGGGAAGGCCTCCAAGATGAGGTAGCATACTTACCTAGACTTAAATGATGACATGGAGTTGTCAGACCTGAGAGAAGAACGGCCAGAGACTGGAAGATGCAAAGCTCCTGAGGAGTGTTTGAGGATGTTCAGGCTGCTGTAACAAAAATGCAACAAGCATTTATTTCCACAGTTCTGGAGGCTGGAAGTCTAAAATCGAGGCACTAGCAGACTCAGTGTCTGATGAGAACAAGCTTTCATGACTTTCAAAGGCACTAATCCCATTTATGAGGGCTCCACCCTCATGACCTCATCGAATCCTAATACCTTGAAAGACCCCAACTTCTAATCCCATCACATTGGAGGTGAAGTTTCAACATATGAGTTTGCGGGGAGGGTCATAAGCATTCAGTCCATAACAGAGGGTGTGGTAGAGGCAGAGCAATGAGGTGCTGATAAGGAGGCAGAAAACTTAGCTCAGCCAGTTCAGGGATCCCCTGGATGTAGGTGGGGGCCATCCATCATGGGGAATGGGGCAACTAAAGAGTGTTTGGAGCTGAGATGGGGGTCCCTGGGGATGAGGGGACAGTGTGCAGAGCATGTGGCTGCCAGGCTATTGAGGATGGACTTGGCAAGGGCTCCAGAGACTAGTGTAGAGAGGCTGGCTCCTGGGGAAGATATGAGTTGTATCTGCTGTTTGTTTATTTGACTTGCCTCTAACTGGATTAATGACCTTACTAGCTACAATAATGGGAACTTTAGTTTTTGGCCAGGGTCTGGTTTTGCTAAAGAGAGGCTTGGAGTAGAGGGGCTGGATTTTGGCACCATACCCTACCCCCTTTGCCATTCCCAAGAACTGCCCCATTCTGGACCTAGTGGTTCTATCAGGAGGCAAAAGGACAGAGCATCCATTGTCATGAGCCCTAGAGAAGGGAGTCAGTGAGACCAAGTCCAAGGTCACTCAGCCTGAGTATCTGGGGCCTGCCTAGACCACTATAAGGGAAGGTGGTTCCACTAGTGATGCGAGAGACAGTCACAGGTGTGCACAAAAATCAATTCACAAAGCTAATCATCAACCTAAACTTAAAGCTAAACCCATAAAATGTCTAGAAGAGAGCACACCTTGGGGCAGGCAAAGGTTTTTTTAAATAGAACACAAAAAGCAGAAAACATAAAGGAAAACGTTGTTGAATTGGACTGATCCAAAATGTGCTCAAGGAAGGAAATATGTCTTTTCAACAAATGTTGAAACTAGCTGTGTTCCAGCAACATTTGTTGAAAAGACTTCTTCCCCTCCTTGGTTTGTCTTGGCACCTTTGTGAAAAAATGAATTGACCCTATTAGTATAGGTTGATTTATAGACTTTGCATTTGTTTCATTGATCTATATGTCTATTCTTATGCAAACACCACACTGTCTTGATTACTGAAGTTTTATAGAAAGGTTTGAAATCAGATAATGTGAGCCCTATAACTTTGTTCTTCATGTCCAATATTGTTTTGGTTATTCTAAGCCATTAATATTTCCATATATATATTTTAGAATCAACCTGTCAAGTTTTACCAGAGAGCCTGCTGGAACTTAGGTTGGGATGACATTAAGTTTATAGATCAACTTGAATAGAATTGACATCTTAATATTATTTAATTTTCCATTCATGAACATAACATCTCTCCCCATTTATTTAGTAGGTCTTCTTGACTTTCTCTCACAGGGTTTAGTAGTTTTCATTGTGTAAAGGTCTTACACAACTTTCGTTAACTTTGTTCCTAAGCACTTTATGTTTTTTAGTTTTACTTTATGTGGTATTGCTCTTTGAATTCAATTTTCCCATTATTTCCCCTAGTGTATAGAATTGCAATAATTGATTTTTATGTTGTCTTTATTTCCTGCCACATTGCTAAATTAATTTATTCTCTTTATGTTTTTGTTTTTGGAGATTCTTTAGAACTTTCCATGTAAACAATCATGTCATCTGAGAATAAAGAGTCAGACTTCTCTTTTTCCTGTTTCCACGCCTTTTTCTTTCTTTGCCTACGTATGCTAGCTAGGATCTCTAATATAATACTGAATGGACATCCTTACTTTGTTCCCAATCTTAGGCGAGAGCATTCAGTTTTTCACCATCAAACATGATATTAACTATAGCTTAGCACTGATGTGCTTTATTATACTGAGAAGATTCTTTTTATTCCTAACATACTAAGAATTTTTATCATGAATAGGGTTTTTTGTTTTGTTTTGTTTTTGCATCTGTTGAGCTGGTCATATAGCTCTTCTCCTTTATTCTTTTGATTTAGTGAATTATATGGACAGATCTAGAACTTTGCATTCTGAGGATAATCCTCACTTGGTCACGATGGATTATCTTTTTTATATATAGCTGTGTTTTATTAATTTTTAAAAAAGAGGTACAAACGTCCAGTTATAAAATAAATAAGTCTCAGGGATCTAATGTACAGCACAGGGAATATAGGCAGTAATATTGTAATAACTTTGTATGGTGACAGATGGGTACTAGACTTCACTATGGTGATCACATCGTAAGGCGTAGAAACGTCGACATTTATATGCCTTACGATGTACAACCACTATGTTGTACACCTGAAACTAATATAATATCGTATGTCAACTGTACTTTATTAAAAAAGAGTAGATATCAAATTTTATATGCTTTAACCATAAATATAAAATTGTAAAAAAGGAATTTTTTAAAAGTTGGTTGTAAACCGTAAAAAGTCCAAAACGATGGGCAAAGTAATATACTCGTATACATGAAGAAGTAGCATAAGCAGCCATATCACAGTTGTGTGGTGATTGCTAGAAATAAACAAACTCAAGTTAACAAGTTTCTTGAGAAATTAACAAAAGGGTTCTAAAAAAAAAAAAAAGATAAGAGTTGGCAAAATAGCAAATGGCATAAAATAATCATTTAAAAATGTAGACTAGTTTCCTGTGGCTGCTGTAACCAGTGGCCACAAACTTGGTGGTTTAAAAACAACAGACACATATTCTCTCATGGTTCTGGAAGCCTGGCATGAAGGTGAGTGCTGGCTCTGGAGGCTCCGGGGGAGACTCTCTTCTCTGCCTCTCCCAGCTTCAGGTGGTTGTTGGTGTTCTGCGGACGCATTGTGTTAGTCCAGCGGTCGCCAACCTTTTGGATCTCGGTCCTCAGACCATCGGTTGGCGACCACTGCCTATGCCTCCACAGTCTTGTTTCTCTTCTGTCTGGACACTTCTCATTGGATTTAGGGCCCCTTAGGGATAATCCAGGAAGATCTCCTCATCTCAAGGTCCTTAACGTCATCCCATCTGCAAAGATCCTTTTCCCAAATTCTCTAAAACCAGAACCATCTCCCGTAGCACAAATTGTTGTCATCTTTATAAATGATTCAAATAAACAAGATTTGGGTAACTGTTTGGCTAATTTGGGAATGTAGCCATTTGGCGTGGTAATCTGTGGCTAATTGGCTTTTGATGAATTGGTCATTTGACACATTGATTTTTAGCCAACTGGCTCTTGGAGACTTGATGTTTGTCGAGTTGGACTGCCTCCCGCACGGGCCTGGGGCTTGACGTCTGGGGCCAGGCTGAAGCACATATGGGCGCCTGGCAGGCTAAGCTCTCGGTCTGTGACTCCAATCTCATTTTAGACCAGGAAGGGAGAATCCCAGAAGACCTGGCCTTTGCCCAGCCTTGGCCGTCCACTTCATCCTGAGAGCCGGCTCCTCCGGAAGAGGCTGTGTGAGATTTGGGATATACAAATACTAACAGAACGAGAGTGACTTTTGTTTACCGTGTGCTAGGCCCTAAGCAGAACATCTCTGGGCATTATCTCATCTGATCCTCACAACAACCCCGTGTGTGTGCCTACACACAGTCTGCATTTGACAGGTAAGGGAAGGGGGGCTCAGAGAGGTTAGGTTACCTGGTCAAGAGCACACCAGTGAGTGGATGGCAGAGTTTGGATTCCAGACCAGGTAGATGTCTGTCTTTAAATTCGATGCTATTAACCGCTGAGCCTAAACAGATGGGATGTAGTCCTTGTACTCAGGCAACTGCTGGTACCATCAGCGCATTTATTGCAGCTTAGCAGTGGAGCCTTTCCTGTTTCTCCAGATGAGGAAACTGAGCCTGGTCTAGGTGTGAGATTTGCCAGATTACACAGAATCTGTGTAAGAACTTGGACTGGAATCAGATGGGGCCACATTCCTCCTTGCTCAGTTGCCTCCACCTCCGGCGTGACTCCTAGATTTCTTCCTTTGTGTTCTTGTCTCCAAAAGTGGGACAGACCCCAGTGGCCTCCCTGCCCTCCATCCCCCAGCTCTCCCTCCATGTTTATGTCCCTGTTAATGGGCCTTTGCGAACCGGCCCAGCTGCCGAGCGTGAGCCAGCAAGCCACCTGGAGCTGCGTCTGCCCCAGAATGTTTACGGTGCGCGGAGCCGAAACGAAACAACATCCATCTTGTTGACTGGTCCCAAACACTGCACTCATTCATGGCCAGCCTGCTGACAGGGTCCCCGTGCTTGGCAGTGAACTGCCACAGCTCACCCGGCAAAACCTGGCAGTGAGAAGAGTGAGAAGAACGCAGACAGACTTTGGGGAAATCACACCCTGGACCCAGGCGGCCCTCTGGCCCATTTTCTAGTCACCCTAGTCTCTAACCAGAGGCATCCATCAAGGTGGTACACTGTGACGTCAGAGTTGGTGTGAAGAAAAGATGCTGGGCCCTGAGCTGGCATCAGAAGCACAGGTCAGGGTTGCCCTAGGCCTTGGTGAGGACTGATGAGATAGGTCATCTTTGTACATGTGATGTGTGGTGAAAGTTGTCAGCACATCCTGGAGACAGCCATGGCTTTACCACAGACCAGTGGTTGGCAAACTGGGGCTCGCGAGTCACATGCAGCTTGTGAGCCTCAGTTTGCTGCTTTGTTGACTAATGAGTTTGCCGACCACTGTCATATACTACCTTTTACCTCTTTGCACATAATATGCCACAATTGCCTAATCCTCACAGCTTCCAACTACATGGTAACATTTAGTCTAGCAGTGGTTGGCAAACTCATTAGTCAACAGAGTGGCAACCCGTGGCTCGAGAGCCGCATGTTCCACTTCCTTTGTTTGCTGACCACTGCCCCAGACAGACCTGGCTTGAGTCCTGGCTTGGACCCATCACCTCCCAGACTCAGTTTCCTCTTCTCTCCAGCGGGGTTAATAATGACCTCTGCCTTTCAGAACTGATGGAGAACCTTTGAGAAACTCTCGTAACCCAAGTTATAGAAGTCCCATCTCTTTCAGAATGCCAAGGATAGCGATACCCTCTCTAGCTGCCTTTAAGAGGCATCAGCGAGGCGCTGTGGAGTGAATGGCTGCTGGTTGTGCGACTTGGCTCCTGATTGTGCGACCTTGGACAAGCCTCTTGCTGTCTGTGGGCCTCAGTCTCCCTTTTCTGTAAACCAGGAGTCTGAGATGAGGTTATCTTTTAGGGCCCTTGCACCCTGACATTTTACAACAGAATGACTGAGGCATGACCCTTGGGAAGTGTGCTGTTTCCCAGCAATCTGTGCCTTGGGGCAGCCCTGTGGTGAGGCATGGGATGACCACTGTCACCCCAGCCAAGGACTGTGTTCTGGAATGACCAGCCCTGGGACTGAATGCCAGGTCTGCTTCCTTCTATGTGTGTTACCCAGAAAAAGTCGTTTTACCTTCTTGGGCCTCGGTTTTCTCATCTATAAAATAGGCTGCTTGACTTATCTAGCAAGATCATTGAGAAGCTTAGTTGAAACATATGGCACGGTGTTCTGTCCTCTGAGGTACAGACACATGCTTGCATTACATGGTAAGGGCTGTAGGGGAGGGATTCCAGCATGCATGGGAGTGAGTGGTCAGCCACGTGGGGAGAAGGTGGCAGGGTCAGGGAAGGCTTCATGGAGGCAGTGACTGCACTGGAGGAAGGAGGAAGGAAGGGGAGTATGCTCCTTCACCCTTGGGGAAGGGGTAGTTTTAGCACCTTTTCTGTTTAAGGGTCTGTGTCACTCACCAGACTGTGGGCTCCTGAGAATGGCACCAGTGCCTGCTGCATCTCTGTGTCCCAGAGCCGAGGCTGTACATACAGTAGGAGCTTGGGGGAGGGAGAACAGGTGTCTGTCTTTGGCTATTCCAGAGGAAGCATTGGGTTCCTGTGGGAAGTAGCAGGCCTGTCAGGTAGTGAGGCGTCCCAGATGTGGGGTCCTGTACAACACCAGCCCCTCCTCTGGGTCTTGAGACCTTTGACAAGGGATACATGATGGCTCTCTGGGGCTACAAGAGAACATGCACATTTAGTCCCACCTCCACTCCACTTCCTTTGTTTCACAGCAAAGGAATCTGAGTCCCAAGGGCTGGGGGCTGCCCTAGACATGTAGCGAGTCTTCAGGGGAGCCTGGAGCACTGGGCTGTGCTTCCCTGCCCAGGGGCCCTTTCCGTGGGCTCTCACTCCGAAATGTGAGAAAGGGGGGTTGGGGCTGAATGCGGATGCGACTGGACCAAAACACACGAGTATTCATTCATGTATTTTGGTGAGAACCAGACTACCTCCCCATGGAGGCAAAATGTGACCTGTGGCCAGGCTTTCTCCTCTGGAGCTGCCCAGCCATGAGTGTCCCTGAATGGAGTGCCCCATTGGCTGTATTTGCCTAGAAACCCTTCCTCACAGCCTCAGAAGTTAGGGCAGTGTGGTACTCTGTGGGCCGGTGCCGCCTGGAGCAGGGCCCAGGCTGGGCTGGGCTAAGCCTGCAGTCCCCAGCCTTCCAGAGGCCTGTGCCTGTTTAGAATGAAAACCTCGCTAGGTGCTGCTTCCTGTTCCCTCAAACACGCTTATGGAAATGCTCGGTATGTTTCCATCCCCCATCTCTTCAGGGGAGCTGTCCTGGCCGGAGTGGGGCCTGCGACCCGGTGGACCCACTGGGGCTGCGTCTTAGAGAAAAGGCTTCTGTCTCTCTTGTCCTTCTAGGTCCGTCTTTCCTGGCAGCAGAAGTTCAAGTATCACTCGAGGCCTTGCTTAACTCTCACCTCATATGTTCTTTTCTGCATTTGTCCATAAAACTGGCATTTGACACACTTAGACGTGAACCACACCATGCAGGGCAAGTGGCGCTCTGATGGGGACACTCGGGGCTGGGGTGCACAGAGGAAGCAGTAGGGCAGCCTGGTGGTAGGAACAGCAAAGGCAAGGACTGGGGAAGTGGGGGGAGAGCAGGGCCAGTCTGGGGAGCTGTGAGCAGTTGGGCACAGCTGCAGGCAGGGGAGTATTGGAACCAGCACGGGGAGCTGGACAGTGAAGACAAACAGAGGGTACAAGGTCTTGCTTGCTTGGTTTAGGCATTCGGAGGGTATCTCGTGGGCAGTGGGAGCTGTGGTGGGTCAGGAGCAGGGACCAGTGGGCCAGTTTTGTGCTTTGGGAAGATCACTCTGGCTGTGGTGGGATGGGTGGTCGCATTCAGGGAGGAGAGGAAACTATTGCTCAGGTTTGCTGGTGGTTTGAAGTGAGGCAAAGCCTGTGTGGACGGACGGAGAGGAGGATGGACTGAGAGCTGTTCAATGGGGAGAATGGAGGCTGAGGGTGAAGAAGGACTGAGACCAGGAGCGCAGCAGAAGGAGAATGACTGGGGTGGGGGAGGCAGGGTGGGGAGGTGATCATCACTCCAGTCTCAACCCTGATCAGCCAGTGCAGGAGCCTGTACCTGCTCGAGAACCCCTTTGGGGCCTGTCCCTCCAGGGCAGGGGTCCTCAAACTTTTTAAAGTGGGGGCCAGATCACGGTCCCTCAGAGAGCTGGAGGGCCGGACTATATGAACTACTAATTCCTACTGTAACACCTCGGCTGCGCTTACTGCCCAAAAAACCTGGCTGGCCGGATCAGACTCCTCTGCGGGCCGCATGTGGCCCGCGGGCCGTAGTTTGAAGACCCCTGCTCCAGGGCATTCCAGAGTCAGCCTGGCACGTGCCTGCTCCCCGCTCCCTGCGCCCCCCCCCCCCCCCCCCACGATTGTGGCCCCAGCACAGGGCCTGGCTGCTGATTCGCCTTCACTGGGGAGCCCGCTTGGGGATCATGTGCCTGCCTTCTCATGTGTCCTTCTGGGCTCGGGGCTCTCTTTGTGTCGCTAAATCTAGAAATAGACCCTGAGATTCAAAGACATCAAGACGGGCCTGCCTACGTGGATACTAGATTTATGGGGAAATCACTTCCTAAGTTACATTCAAGTCTAACCAGTATTCTGCACACCTGAATGCCAGCTGTAACTTAAAGGTTTTTTTTTTTTTTTTTTTTTTTTAAAAAAGGACAAGACAAAAAAAAAAGACACGGGCCTGCACGTGAAAGTCTTAACACTGTCGAGTCAGACGCCCTTGGCCAGAGCCTGGCTCTCCCGTGTCACCCAGGGAGTGACTTGGGAGCCACCTCTCTTTCCCTATCTGAAAAATGAGGAGTTGGCCTCAGCCGGTGGTTCTCAGAGCGCTTCCTCTTTCTAACAGGGCTCCGTTACCCTCCTGAAGTAAAATCCGTAGAGAATGTAACCTGCCTGCACCAAATTCCTAACAATTCCATGTAATGTTTCAATGGAATTATGGGGAAGAGGTGCCAGGGGAAGGACCCTTGGTGATGTGTGTTCCTCAGGATACAGGATGAAGTCGTCAGCGGCTCACAGCATCCCCGGACCTGTAGGCCAGACACACAGACGTCACAGGCAGGGCGACCGAGGATGACGTGATTTTCTGAAATGGCGAACACCTCCTGTTTAGGTTCCAAACAAAACACAGTCCAGTCTCGCCTCAATTTACATGGTAGTTCCATTCCTGGAAAATTCAGTATATGCTAAAATCATGAGAAAAGTACTCTGTGTTTATGTGCAAAATGGGACTGTGTTCAGGCTTAGAGGACCAGGTTGCTTGTTTACGGTTTATTTGAATGCCTGGCAAGATACTCACAAGCTAGTGTAAGCCATGAGTTGTCCATCTCTGGCTCCTCCCCACTAAATGAGTGGCTCCAAATCCTTGTGACCACCAGAATCCCCACTCCCATGCCTGACCCCCCCCCCCCCCCCCCACAATGATTTTCAATATGTCCCTTGTGTCCTGGCAGGTGAGGGTGCAGACTGGAACACTGACTATAGGTGCTCAGGGAGGGCAGAGGAAGAGAACAAAAAGCTCTGTGGGACAGGGCTGGTCAGGGAGGGCTTCCTGGAGGAGGTACACTGGGAACTGAGTGTTTTCAGAGCTGAGGCCCAGAGAAAGGGAATTTTTCAGAAGGCAAAGCAAATTCTATGACTTCCCAAGTAGGCTTTGCCAGCCTTTCTGGCCAAACTTCGGAACAAATTGTCTTTTCCACAGTGTCTAGAAACTCTGAGCCTCTCTGAGGGACAAGGAACTGTTCCTACTGCCTGCCCTATGTTGTAATTACTGATGGTGCCTTTTCTTGGGGGTTGAGGTGTCTTTGCAAAGAATTGTGGTATTTTCTCAGTCAGAACAACTAATCCTTCCCAGAGGCCTGAGATGGAGGGAGGGGGTTTTAAGATGCTGGCATCACCTCCCTTCCCCTGCCCAGCTGCCTGGAGCTGTTCATTCCCCCCTTGTCTTTATGTTTTCTTTCTTACTTTACATATTTCTCAGCAGTTGGGGGGGGGGGGGATTAAGATGTGAGCAACATGGGCATGAATAGAAGTTAGCTAATTAGCTGATTTAAGTGGAGGATGTTAAAGAAAAAGGGGGGGGGCAAACATGAAATAATAAATATATGCCTGACATAAACATTTATGGTTCTGTACTTACTGAAAAAACACAGATGGAAAGGTTTGTCTTTGAGAAGTTTTTATAGATTTCAACAGCCATTTCCTCTGGATTTCTTGTCATGCCATTACTCTTCTGGCTGTTTTGGGCTTGGACAAAAACAAAAGGGTTTTTGGTGACCATCACTATTGCTCCCTGATGGTCTGGACCAGGCGGGGTTTCTGTGGGGCACAGGGCATCCTAGAAAGTGATGGGCCATCAGAGAGGTCTGGGATTTTACAGCCTCAGAATCAGAGAATCTTAGAACCATCTATCTTCTATATAAAACCCTAATATGCAAATAAACCAAATGGTGGAACAACCGAATAACCGTACAACCGAACAAACGGTCGCTGTGACATACGCTGACCACCAGGGGGCATGCACGGATCATGGCGAGTGTCTGTAGCAGGGGGCAGAGTGAGGAACATGGAGGGTGTCAGCCACGATGGGATGGTGGAGCAGATAAGCGGGGGTGCCAGATCAAGGTGGGGCGCCAGCTGCTGTCATTGGGGCGAGACTCCGGTGGTTACCAAAAATTCTTTGCTCTCATGCTGCAGTCCCGCACAGTGCTCGCACCTGCTGCCAGTGCTGGCCCCAATTGCTCAGTGCTGTCAGCAGGTGTGAAAGGTGGCTTCTCTACCTCTCCCTGCTCCTGGGGGTGTGCTTGGGGCCGGCAGCCGCCATTTGCACCCGCTGCTGATGCCGGCTCTGCTCACACCTGTAGCCGGCACCAGAGCTGCCACTCATGCATGCTGCTGGCGCCCAGCACTGGTCCCGATCACTTGGCGCTGTCAACAGGTGTGAGTGGTGGCTGCCAGCCCTTATTACCTCTGAGGGCTTTTCCACCTCATCCTGCTCCTGAGGGGTGATTGGGGCAGCAGATGCCTCTTGCACCTGCTGCTGGTGTTGGCCCCAATCGCTCTGCATTGTCAACAGGTGCAAGCAGGGCCGGCGCCATCAGCACATGGGAGTGGCAGCAGCAGGAGCGGGGCTGTCAGCAGAGAGGGGACTGGGGGCTGCAGCAGGAGGGGCTGGGCAGGGGCATGGAGGATGGGCCAAGACCCACCCCTGTGCCCACTGCAGCCTTGTGGCCCACAGTTCCTCCCAAGGTGCACAAATCTGTGCACTGGGCCCCTAGTCCTATATAATAAAAGGCTGATATGCAAATTGACCAAACACCAGTCGCTCTGATGTGCACTCACTAGCAGGAGGCAGACGTTCAATGCAGGAGCTGCCCCCTGGTGGTCAGCATCCTCCCACAGGGGGAGCACTGCTCAGACAGGAACCGGGCTCACGGCTGGCAAGCACAGTGGTGGTGGCGGGAGCCTCTTCCACCTCCACAGCAGCACTAAGTCGGCAGTTGGACATCCCCTTAGGGCTCCTGGACTGCAAGAGTGGCTCCAAGTCCTTGTGACTACCAGAATCCCCACTCCCACGCCTGACCCCCCACAATGCACAAATTTCATGCACTGAGCCTCTAGTAGTAATATAAATGCTTATATAAAATTGCATCATCTTAGAGTGAGAGAATCATGTAACTTTAAAATCCCACATGCATGGAACTTTCTAATCTTAAATTTTGGAACCATGCTGACTCAGTATGATGAAATGCAGAACCTGAGAATTTAAAGGATAATAGAATTTCTTTACTAGGCCACCCTCCCCCACCCCTGGGAGATATTTTAATCAGCTAACTATGCCCAGTGCTTCTGCCAGATTTTGGGCCCCTGTTTGTGCTGTTACTTCTCTGATTCAACATGGCATCTCTGCTGCCCCTGAGGTACACTAGCAGTAAAGTACACCTATAAGGTTGTAGATTTCAACCCAAATATAAGTTAGTTACATTAAAGGTAAATGGTATAAATGGACTAAATACTCAAATTAAAAACAAAGATGATCAGAATGGATAGAAATTATTTTATGGAAGAAATTGTATTAATAAGGATGCTTTTGGTTGCAAGTGGCAGAAAATACACCTGAGACAAGCTTAGTGCACTACAGGAATTTTACTCTTCACACAAGAGGTTCTTGGTGCAACCAGTGCTGTGGTTTAGTTTCTTTGCTGTTGGTTGAGATGCCTTGGTTTATTGTTCTCCAATCGACTTCCCTTGGGATGACAAGCTGGCTTCTATTAGCCCCCAAGGCCACATGCCTCCTCATTCATATCAGAGGAGGAGAGGCTGCTCTTACCCCAGTCATCAAACAGAAGTTTCAGGCCTCTGTCTAATTGAACTAACTTGTGGTGCCTGTCTCGGAGCCGGCCCTGTGGCCTTGTGGCTGGGGAGGTGAGATCATGCTGATCAATGCAGGCTTTGAAGCCCACCTGGAGTGGGATTAAAAAGAACAACCACAAGAGCCAGTACCGACATAGTGCTTACTACGTGCCAGACGTACTCTTCCTGGTACTTTACATGTGATAAATGAACCCATTTCAATAAACTGAGGCACAGAGATGCCAAGTCATGTGACACAGACAAGGCCACAGCTAGTAAATGACAAAACCAGAATGTAAAGTTAGTTGGTCAGACCCCAGAATCTGCACTTATATGCCATGGGATATTGTCTCTCCTTCTCAATCCTATCTCTCTATATAAAAGGCTAATATGTAAAGTGTCCCCTTGTGAGTTTGATTGGAGTCAGGGAGTTCAATCATTCACTATAATGTGCGTTGACCACCAGGGGGTGGCACGGAGTGAAGGAAGGCCCTGGCTGGTAGCAGGAAGGCCCCGATTGTCCTTGATTGTTGACCAGGCTTGGGACCCTACCCATACATGAATTTAGTGCACTGGGCTTCTAGTAGATATAGAAATATGCACCCTGTTGTGGGGGGAAAGAGTGTCACGTATTATAGACTAGATGTTTGTGGTTTGTGCCTCCTCTTATCTGCCGACCAAATTCATATGTTGAAGCTACTACCTCCACTGTGACTTTATTTGGACATGGGACCTTTGTTAGATTCAATGAGGTTAAGGGTGGGGCCCTGATTCTCCAATAGGATTAGTGTCCTTATAAAGAGACACCAGGACACACTGCACTCTCACCCTCATTCTTTGCATGCACGCTCAAGGAAAGGCCATGGAGGGACCGAGTGAGAAGGTGGCCATCTATAAGCCAGGAAGGGCACTCTCACCAGAAACTCAATCCGCAGGAACCTTTCTCTTACACTCCCAGCCTCCAGAAAAGTGAGAAAATAAATGTGTTGTTTAAGCCACCTGGCCTGTGGTATTTTGTGATGGCAGCCCAGGCTGACCAATACACTAAGAAGGTAATCAGCTGCGTGGACTCTGAATCCCTTAATGACGTGGAGCAAGGTCTGGGCCAGTGTTGCCCTCTAAGTCCAAGATTTGTACCATTTACCAGCTTCATGACCGTGGACAATGGCATTAGAAACGCTGGCGTGAAAAGAGCCTGATACTGGGCCTGGCATGTAATAGGCACTACATGGACTTTAGTGTTCATGCTGTGATACTAAAAAAAGAAAAAAAGCGGAGTTCAGGAAAATAAGCATGTTTTCCTATTTTGTTTTTGTCAAATATGTAGAGAAGCATATGGAAATATGAGGTTTATGTGTCGTCATGTCTGCTGTGGCTGTCTCTGTTGTTGGTCTTATAGGTGACATTCATTTTCTGATAGTTAATTGCCAAGCTGTATTTTCCAATTTTTTCCACCAACCAATATATGCTAATTTGGTAGCAATACAAGACACAGAGAAAACCTCGGCCAGAATATGTGTTTGTGTATATAGACACCTGCACCCACATGTGGACCCAGCCCTGGGCTGGACTGGGACAGAGCAGAGGGCTCGCTCGGCTTTCTTTGCAGTGGCATCCTGAGGGGAGCCTGCTCAGGTTTTACTGGCCTGAGTCCCTCTAAACCTAGCTTAGCTTTAAAGGAGAGTTTATGGAGTTTTTGTGATCTGGGATGAGAGATGACGAGTGACTGTAAACGTGGCAGGAGGCCTTGAGCATCAGGCTCTGTAGCTCCTGCCAAACTCACAGCCTCTCCTCCCCAGTGACTGTGAACCCCCCAAGGTGGCTCCAGGCTAAGTGAGTGGCCCTCAGCTAGCCCAGCCTACCGGGCTGTGGCTGCCAGGCCTCTGGGTTTGGTGGGGAAGAGAGAGAGGGGCTGACGAGGCAGTGCTGTGAGGCAGAAGGGGCCAGGGGTGGATGCAGCATGGGCTGTGAGTCCTTAGAGAATTGCTCAACCTCTGGGCTTGAGAAGTGGAGCCCTGTGTCTCCCACTCCCTGGGATCAGTGAGCTGTCTTTCTAAATAAAGTTTTATTGGAGCACAGCCCCGCTCATTGGTTTACATATTGTCTGTGGTTGCTTTTTACGGTCCAAGTTGAATAATTGTGACAGCAGATTGTAAGGCCTGCAAAACCCAAAATATGTACTGCCTTGCCCTTTATAGAAGAAGTTTGCTAACCAGGTGGCTGAGTCAGGAGACCCGGTGTAAGTCTGAGCCCTTCAGTTGCTGAGTGAACTTGGGCAAATTGTTTGCCCTCTTACCCCCCCCCCCCCGCCCCCCAGCCCTTCCCACCCTACTTCTGGGGGTTGTAGTGAAGCTCAAATGTGAGGGCTGCAAAATGTGTGGTAGACTGTAAGGTGTGGTGGGTACCAAAGTCTGCTCTGCTTGTCCGTGAACGAGGAGCAGTCGTGTAGGCCATCCTAGACCGGCCACGGGCTGCTCTGGGACTGCAGGGAGGCGGCATGAGGGCCTGGGATGCTGAATGCATCATTGTCCCTCTCATGCAGACTTGGCAGGTTCCGACGTACATTAAAATTCCTGTGGGGAGTCACCTTATATGTGGTACTGCTTTATAGCCAAGTCATTACGGTAATTTGCAAAGCTCTGTGGTGTGTAACTGGAGACATTTGCTTCAGATTTGCTGGCTGTGACCTCATTCAGGCTGCTGCATTCATTGACCCCTGAGCCTTGGGGGCTTGTCCTTTGGAGTCTGGCTTCAAGGCCATCCAGGCCTGACCTTCCTGGGGTTAGAATGCTCCTCACACAGGGCCCTGCCTCCTGGCCCCATCCCAAGCCCAAGGGTAAATAGGAGAGATAGTGATCATTATGGACACCATTATACAGTTCCTGGGAGCCAGGCACCATGCCAAACACATTGTGTTCGTCATCTCCCTTAATTGTCACCAGAACCTTGTGAAGTAGTGTTGGTGCCATTTTACAGATAGGAAAACTGAGACTTGAAGAGAAAGTGAAACCAAACTCTTACCTGGCCCTGAGGGTGCCAGTCCAGACTCTGTTGTGGATTTGCTGTGTGGGCCTCAGTTTCTTCATCTATTATTGAAATAGATGGTCAGTCAGTCCCAGTCCTGATGTTCTAGATTTTCTCACCAACTTGTGAAAATGAACACAGGACCTCCCTGACTTACCAGACACAGAAAAACTGCACACATTAATAAGCATAACGCAAATAAACCAATTTTTCTTGTTCTCTGACATCGAAATATTTCCTGTTGCGCACACCAAACAAGTCAGTCCAAGACTAATGACGTGGTCATCAGCTGCTAAAATATTCGCTGCTATTATTAGTGGAGAGAAATGGTGCGCCTGCATGTAAGGTGCCTAAGGGAAATGAATGCAACACGATGATAGTAAGCAGTCATTAGCGAACATTGTAGGGGTTATTAATAATGATGTATGACAGGATGTTGTAAAAATTAAGTTACAAAATTTTTATTAAAATGTTTCTTACATACTATTACATGGGCTGGCTGCAAAAATATTTGTTGTGGGCCACATGTGACCCGTGGGCCGTCAGTTTGACATGCTTGTTATAGAGTGAGCAGGGGTGGGTTCTGTGATGCACCTGGGACAGAGAGGCAAGATGCAACAGGCGGGAGGACAGTGGGAGGGCCCTGGCTGACGTGGGCCTGGAGTGGGCAGCGGTGACAGTAGTGGCAGCATCTCTGGGAAACATATCTCAGCCTTTGGTTTCATTTAAGCCTATGAGAAATCAGGTGGCCTAGGGTAGGATGGGCATAAGCCTTGGGATATCTGGGTCCAGACCCTGGCTCTGCTAGCAATTGACATGTGACGTTCGGCAGCGACTTGCCAGGTCTGGAGCTTATATGTCCCTCTGCAAGGCTGTCATCCGGAGTCTGGAGATGTTTGAATGGGTGTGGAGCCCTGAGAAGTGCCAGACTGTGGCCCAAGGGGCTCCTTCCTCCCTTTCAGAGCTGGCTTGCTTACTTTTTACTAGAGGCCCAGTGCATGGATTCATGCACTGTTGGGGTCCCTCAGCCTGGCCTGTGTCCTCTTGCAATCTGGGACTCCTTGGGGGATGTTTCAGCCTGATGTCCGTAGGCCAGGCGGCCAGGTAGGAGCCTGAGCCCAGGCCTGGCGCTGCTCCCACTCATCCTGGCCCCACTGTGCCTGCCACTGTTGCTCGGTAGCACTGCTGCAGAGGTGGCAGAGGCTCGTGCTACCAAAACTGTGCTTGCCAACCGTGAGCCCAGCGGCATCTGGCATCCTACAGTCAGCTGAGCAGCACTCCCACTGTGGGAGCGCACTGACCACCAGGGGGCAGCTCCTGCATTGAGCGCCTGCCCCCTGGTGGTCAATGCGCATCATAGCAACTGGTCATTCAGTCGCTTAGGCTTTTATATAGAGAGATAGGGAAACCTCTTAGTGTATCCAGCAGAGAGGAGCCAACAGGCCTCAATTGTTCATTGAATAACAATGACTGTCTCTTCCCACATCTCAACTCGGCCCCTGACTGCACTGCCTGGGTGACTTTGGGTAAACCGTTAAACTTCCCTGAGCTCCTGTGCTTGTCTGTAGATGGAGTGATCTGCCACCTGCAGAGTTTAGGAGTCTTTGGGATGATGGTTCTTTGACTTCCCCAAAAGCCCCCCAACATGATCTTCATTGGAGTCACAGGTGGGGATGCTTGTTCAGGGGCCCCCAGTTGTTCAGTTGGCTGAGGGGTGGCAGGACTGAACTTGGGCTTCCAAGTCTAAGAGATCTGGGTGGGGCCAAACAAGTCAAACCCAGACCCATGGTCCTAGTCAAAGATCCCAATTTCTTCAAATCTCAACTTTTCTCATCTGGAAAATGGCTGTAATGAGCCCGCATCACAGGGATGGACACTTGAAAGAATTGAATGTGCCTGGCACTTAGGAAGTGCCTGATGAGTAAGGGCTTGAAGGATGCTGGGCTCCCTGGTGCCTTTCTGGGGGCCACCGTCCATGGTTCCACACATTCTCCTAAGTGAATGAGGGGTAAGTGACTCACAGGCCCCCAATGGGCCTGGTGGATCCCTGAAGGAAGCTCAGAACTGCCTGCCCAACCCAGAGACTCTGGGAGAAAGACCTTGGCCGAACAGCCCTGTGTGATGATTAAGCTCTCTCTGCTCCAAATGCTATTAATGGTCATAAAATTATCCACAGTTTTCTGAGGCCCAGTCCCATGGTTTGCCTCAACGGGACAATAAAATCGCATGCAGAAACGATTTGGAGAAGGCAGAGACCGCCAAGCAGAGATGGAGTTAAGCGAGCGGCAGCCTGCTCTCATTAGCTCAGGCCATTCACATTTGTTACCAGGGATTTCTTTTTAATTAAAAAACAACCAAGTTATTAAAAAATAAGCTTGTGAGGGGCTGGCCGAGCAGCAGCCAAAGCCAGTGGGAGTGAGTGTTCCTCACAGCAAGACACGGGCCCAGGCACTGGCTGGGAAGGTGACACAGAGGGCAGCGTCTGAGCAAATGTTCATCTGGGCAGGCTTGTCTGTGCCTGGGAACCCGGAAATTTGTCTGAGCCCCTTACCTAGCCTAGGACATTGAGAGCATGTGTTCTCATCTGCAAACTGTCAGTGCTTGGCAGTGGGCACATGCTGAATTAGCTCAGAGTGTCTGGTCTTGGGGGTGGGCTAGAATTGGGTGAGGTTAGATTTTGGGCTAAGGGGACACTTTTTATTATGTAGTGATTGCAATGTGGGGTTTGTGTCTGACTCAGGTCAGAGATCCCAGACTCTTACTAGCTGTGTGATCTTGGGCAAATTAGCTTCACCGAGCCTCTGTTTGCTCTTCTGTACAGTGGGGACAATACCCACACCTCCCTCAGAGGCCAGCGGATCTGCAGCCAGGGCCTGCACACACTACTCGGCAAATGGTGCTTTGTCCTTACTTTAGGAGTATTTTGGTGTCAGTTCTCTTCTCATCTTAATGGTGTGTCTTGCTCAGTGGTGACAGTTCCTGGACAATACTTGGGCCTGCTAATGTTTTATTACCTTTCTAGGGTACTTTATGCTTTCCAAAGTGCTATATGGTAGTAAGAACAATTTCTACACCTGGTCAGTGCCAGCACTGTGCTAGGGGCCCTGCACCCCAGGGCTCGAAACCTCACAGCATCTCCCGGGAGCTGGTATGGCTGCCTCCATCTTCCACCCAGGGCGAGGGTCAGCCTCGGGGAGGGACTTGTCCAAGTCACAGGCTTGGTTGGGGCAGTAGGGACTCACACCAAGACCCATAGGACTCCAAGCCCATGCATGTCTGCTCCTCCTAAGCCTAACTCGGCCAGGTGACAGGGCAGAAAGCCTAAGTAAGAAGTAGTTTCCAAATGAATTCTCCTCACACTACAGATGAGAAAACTGAGGCTTAGGGAGTGGAAGTAACTTAACAAACATGCCAGACATTTTTGTCACATGTTATGTAGTTTTTCAGGGGCTTTCACATCTGCTGCCTTAACTTATTCTTCATAATAGCTCAGCAGCTGGGCCAGGCAGATGGTTAGGCTGCCAAAGAACCATGAGGATACAGTGCTGTGGAACATGGAGCTTCCCAGAGACAGGACCTTGTCCGTCTAATTCCCAAGTCTTTCCTGCACCTAGAGTGGCGGCTGATGCTAACGTTGATCCTGCTGGTGATTGTGGGAATGAAATGAGGTATCCCTGTGCCTCAGATGTGGTAGGGGGTTCAGGGGTGCTCTGTATCCTGCTGTACCCAATGACTGTCGCCACTTACCCTGTCTCCTTTCCTGTCTTTCTCTGCCTAGTGAACGGGAGCTACTCTCACTGCACTCCAGGCTCCGAGAAGAGCCTGCTGGACCTGGACCTTGCTGAGGGCCTGGGCCCCACCTGCCGTCAGGGCCTGTTTCTCTCGGCGGGAACCCCCCCATCCAGGAGCCACCCCCCAGCCTGTGAGAGACTGCTCCATTTCCCCCATCCCAGCAGGTATGTGCTCCATCCCCACCATCAGCTGCCATCTGTGGACACTCCTTGGAGGCCTCCAGACCCCACCTAGCCTGTTGGCTTATGGGATGCACAGAGAAACTGAGGCACAGGATTGCCAGGGACCAGCCAGAGCCCAGTAGCACCATGATGGCTGCCTGGGCATGGCCCTGCACCTCTGGAATTGCAGGGCCTCTGAGAGACAGCGATGGTTTCATTGAGCTGTGCTTCCTCATTGCAGCAGCTGAGGTGGCCTTTCTCAGAGAATCAGTCATTTTAGAAGAGGAAGATTTGGAGTGAGTCAGGGAAGGAAAACTCAATTCAGAATTCCCATTGTCAAACCCTGGACGGTTGACCGAGCGGAGGGGATTCCTCCACCTGGGCCATGTCCTGCCCCAGGAAGCCTTCCCCCTGCAGGACCCTGGTAGGTAAAGGGTGTCATTCAGTGCCAGGACGTTCCCAGTCTGACTTTGCAAAGTATCCCGTCAGATGGCATGCCAGGCTGGAATCGTCTCCTGTGGCTTCTCCCGGAGTCCCGCCCGTGCCTCTGTGCCCTCTGCTGTGCTGACAGGAGGAGGCCAACCTCAGATAGGCCCCCCTGTACCCCACTGCGTGGGGCTGCTGACCTCAGGCCTGCTCCCAGGTCCAAGATTCTAAAAATGGACCCACTTGCCTGCTCACAGCTTATCTCGTCACCAGCCAGGCACTGTGGGTGCTGGGGTGCCTGGTGGAGGGAGCAGAGAGCTCCCCGATGGAGCTTACTTCCCAGTGGGAGTCCAGAGGGGGAGATAGGTCTAAATAGCTTTTTCTTTTTGGGAAACTGTTTTTCGTTGGGAATTAGGTTTCCCATGGCCTCCCTCGATGTGAATGAGACGTCTGATTTATGGGAGAACATGCGTCCGCTCGTCTGCCATGACCAGACGCCACGGACTGGGTGGTTTCAACAGCAGACATTTATTTCCTCACAGCTCTGGGCGCGGGGAGGCCAACATCAGGATGTCAGCGGGTTTGGGTTCTCCCGAGGCGGCCTCCTTCTCCCGGTGTCCTTACTCGGCCTCGGTGTGCACACCCTCGGTTTGGTGTCTCTGCCCCAGTCCTTGCGGATTAGGGCCGCACCCGATGACCTCATTTAACCTTAATCACCTCCCTTAGCCTCTGTCTCCAAATACAGTCCCATGGAGGGTTCAGGCTTTCACATACGAATTTTAGGGGGATATCTAACTCAGTACACAACAGGACCAGACACCCTTTAGCTTTCAAGCTGTGCCCTATTTGGTAACAGCCACATGCATGTATCCGCTTGATGATCACCGAGGCTCCCAGCCGTATCCAGTTTTCCAGCAGAATTCTGCCTCTTTTGGGGTAGATGCGATGCAGGCCCAGGGAAAGCTAGGTGAGTGTTCTGTTTTCTTTAAAAAAAAAAATCTATCTTTATGGTCAAAAGGATTACAGATGTCCTCTTCCCCATATTCCGTTTTGATAGAGGCAATCGGAAATATCATTTGCCATTTGGAATGCCATTTTGACAGTTGAGGGCACAGGAGAGTCTGTATGCAGAACCCTACACCAGCACCAACCTAAGTTGCTGCCCCCATTGCCAGGGAGGAAGTGGTTGAATCTGACCTGGCACTTGCAGACTCCCTCCTTTTCCTACAGGAAAGGAGGGCCAGCCCCTCTCCCACACCAGGCAGGGCTCGTCCTTCTCCCTGCCACTGGACTTGTGGTTGGGGCCCCTCTCCATTCTTGCGGTCCCCTCCTGATCTCTGGCCCCTTGACCCCACTGCCTGGGTTCCTGCAGCAGCCGCACGAGCCACCTCCTTGCCTCCGGCCCAGCTTTCTAATATCAATAAAATAGCTGCCACTCTCTAAGTGGCTGCTGCCTGTGCACAGTCTCTCATTTAACCACCTAATCCCAGGAGGCTCAGGTCCTGTCCCTAATAAGTGACAATCCTGGAGTGCTTACTACTCGACACTTTACATGTGGTAACTCATTCAGCCCACAGCTGCCATAGGGTGGGGAAACGGAGGCCAGAGGGCTATAAAACTAGCCAGAGGTCACTCAGCAAGTGGCGAGGAGTGTTAAGAAACAGCGGTATCCTGATGTTGTTTTATCTGTGCTTAAAATGACTGCCCATCCTCACCACAGTCAGCAGAATGTGCTATTAATTGCAGAGCCAGTCCCAGCTCCATCACTGGCTCTCTGGGCCTTGGATGAGATGCTGACCCTCTCAAGCCCCATTTCCTCACCTGTGAGATGAGGATGGGATCACAGAGCTTGCAGGCCCCCAGCAGTGTCAGGAGGTGTCCATGGTGGGTCCAGGCCTGCCCGCCTCCCACTTCCTGGCCTTGCTTTGAACGTGCCACACGGTTTTATACCTTCACGTCTTGGCCTCCAGGGAGAGCCCCTGTGCTCTCTTCTGTTTGACACAAGGCTACCACCCCTCAGCGGAGTCTCAGCATTCCCTCAGGGGCTGGTCCTCAGTTTCCCCATTAGAGGGGCGGGGGCCTGCCTGGGCTCCGAACTGCCTGGAGCCCCCAGCCTCCCCCGGCACAAGGTGAAAAACCTATGGACTGAGCTTGCTGTCCCTCAGCCCAGGCTGCAGCCTTGAACCATCGGGTGTGCGGACCCCGTGAGGTCCCACCTCACCCTCTTCTCTACTTGAGTCTCTGCTGAAGGAACACCGATTTCCCCCAATTTCAGCAACTTCCTTCCAGGGTCCAGGATGGTAGAGCCTTGAGATTCAGAACATTAAAGTTGCAGGGAAACATATGATTATTCAATTAGATCGTTTTACAGGCGAAGAAGCGGGGCCCGGGCCAGTCGAGTGTTGTGGGGAAATTCTAGGTCTTATTTAACCAGATCCAGGTTCAAATTCCTGCTCTACCCCTGACCGCCTCTGACAGCTTGGGCAGGTTGCTTCAGTTTTCCCAAGTGTAAAACAGATGGTGGCCTCTCCCGTGAAGGATTTGGGCACGCGTTCAGCAGGTGCCTCGCATCCTTCTGTGTTGGGATGGGCCTCGGGAGAGCGCCTGGCGCGTGGGACTGCTCCACGGTGTTGGTTCATCCAGGGACTCACGCTCACCATCTCTAGTGGTGATGGGCATTGCCTGGTGCACAGGGCCAGCGGGGCTGGTGGGGGCTGCTCAGCTGGCATTTGGAGCCGTGGGACCCCAGGACCAGAGGCTTCCCTGGCCGCCCTTCCCTGCCCGAGCCTCCCTGTGCCAGGCCCAGGATGGCAATCATGCAAGGAACAGCTTTGCTTCTATTTATCTTGTTAAGCTCCCCAGTCACAAGTGGATACCAGATCTCTGAGCTGCTCGGAGCTTTCTGCGTTGAGGGTGGACCCCGAGTCCCCAGCCCTGGAGAGGGGTTACAGATTGTGGTCCACATCAGAATCCACTGACTGTGCTCTGGGCAGCAGAGTTCCTGGGTGGGAAGAGAGGCCACTGGTGAGCTAACCAGGGATTGTTCAAGTGTAGTTGGGAAGAAAGCAGAAGGGTTCCCCCCTACCCCCAAGCCTTTCCACAGTTCTGTATCGGAGAAAGGCCCACAGCCAGGAGCAGGGAAGCCTGGGTTCTGGGCCCAGCCCTGCCACTGACCTGCTGCTCGTGACTGTGGGCAAGACCGGAGCCCTCTTGGACCTGGTCCCCCGTCTCTGAGGCCCACCTCCTCCCGGCTCCTTTCCTGGCCCTGTGGTGATGGAGCTGGAGGCGATGCTGGCTGAGTGCTCTGGCTCTGGCCTGGCTGCCCGGCCCCTTCCCTCCTCCTGTGACTGGAGCTGGGGATGCGGTAGCTACAGAGCTGGAGAGGGGCGGGCCGGAGCTGCAGGCAGTAACACTGGGAAACAGGGAGGATGGCACCATTCGCTCTGCCATCCTCTTTCCAGATGGTCTCACAGCATCTGTTCTCACTTGATCTTGGCAGCCACCCTCTGAGGTAGAGAGGGTTGGTCCTCGTTTCACAGGTGAGGTAACCGAGGCCATTATGGGGCGAGGTCTGAGGACACACGGGGTGGCACATAACCAGGCCTCCTGTCCTGCCCACGGCTGGTGGGGGCTTCTCCGACCCGAGGCCAAGCGCCTGCTGCTGGCCTCTCCCCATCTCAGATCCTCAGGTGACCAGCAGGCCCTGGTGTCTCTACCTGCACACACTTGCCCACATTCGGAGAATGCCCTCTCTAGAGTGGCATGGACCACATGGGTGATGAAGATACCACTTCAGCCATCCAGCCCTGCCCATCACACTGTTCACATCTCCAGGAGCAGAACCATTCTGAAGGTGGGGTGAGGAGAGAGGCTCAGAGCCCCTTACTCAGTGTGCATAGCTGGGAGTGGCCGAGCCTGGCCTCGAACCCGGGCCCTCTGCCTCCCATGTGTTGGTCATTCTGCTTCCCCCACCACAGGGTCTAGGCTTGAAATTCGGGGACAACCCCACCCAGGAAGCTTTTCCTTAGTTATTCCTGGGATGCACTCTTCACCAGGACTATGTTTTGAAAAACCCATCCTCTAATATTCTCACTGTTAAAAAAGACCTTGCTTGGGGCAAAACATCACAGTTAACATTTTTAGAAATTGTGAAAGATTAAAAAAATTAATGAAGATTTAAAGGACATGTAAGCATAATTTAAAACAAACTGTCCCTCAAAATGTCAGCCTCGACCTTCTCCCTCCAGAACTCAGTAGAAGGTGTGTGTGGGAGTGTGTGTATGGGGGGGGGGAGGGGGGCGGGCAGTTAGGGCAGACCCTAGGGTGGCCTGGGAGGCAGGACAGGATGGCATCTAGGGCAGGAGGGGGTGAGCTGGACTTGGTAAAAGGAGGAAATGATTTCTTTTCCTGCATTCTCCTCTTCAGACCTCCTGCTTGCCTCTTTTGAACCTTTCCTCAGCCTCACTTCTCTTCCTCCCCTCTCCCCCTTTCCTCCACACTCTTCCTTGCTGGCCAGACAGCATATCTCTACCTTCCTACCTGTCCCTCTCTCTGCTCTCCCTCCCTTCCCACCTGCCTGCCATTCCTCACCTTCCATCCTTGCTCTGGGCTTCCTCAGCCCTCGGCCCTCAGGTTCCTCGCCGCCCCCTTCCTGGGCCTCCCCACTATGAGTGCCCACCCGTTCATGGCCTCTCTGTCCCCTGTCTTCCAGGTCACCCAGACCCCAGGCCACGTATGTGAATGGCAGCCTCCCAGCTACACAGCACATCAAGCAAGAGTCCCTGCCCGTCTACCGGGCAATGATGGAAGCTCGGGTACCCCTCTCAGCCCACTGCCAGGCCCCACCAGCCTCTGGCCCGCACACAGACCTGGACCTCCCGGGCCGAGGCCTTGCCCACCCCGCACCTTCCTGCTACCTTCTAGGCAGCGAATCCAGCTCCGGCCTGGGCCCGCCACCTGAGGCCCACCTTCCCGAGGGCGGCCTGAAGCGCTGCTGCCTCCTGGGCCTGCCCGTCACCTCCTCGGCCTCCTCCTCACCCTGTGCCTCCTCCGACATCACCTCCATCCTCCGCTCCTCCCAGACTACTCTGGTCACCTGTGTGAATGGACTCCGGAGCCCCCCTCTCCCGGGAGACCTGGGGGGCCCTCCCAAGCGGGCCCAGCCCGGCCCTGCAACCACTGGGAGCCACGAGGGCAGTTTGCAGGCGGAATCCTGCCGCAAGTTGGGCTTCCTGAAGCAGGAGCCTGCGGACGAATTCTCAGAGCTCTTTGGACCTCACCAGCCCGGCCTGCCACCCCCCTACCCTGTGCCTCAGGTGCCTGCAGGCCTAGGCCTTGGTGGCCTGGGGCTGGGCCTGGCGGGGAGGGGGGCTGGGCGGCAGGCATGCCGCTGGGTGGACTGCTGTGCAGCCTACGAGCAGCAGGAGGAGCTGGTGCGGCACATCGAGAAGAGCCACATAGACCAGCGCAAGGGCGAGGACTTCACCTGCTTCTGGGCGGGCTGCGTGCGCCGCTACAAGCCCTTCAATGCCCGCTACAAACTGCTCATCCACATGAGGGTACACTCAGGCGAGAAGCCCAACAAGTGCATGGTGAGTTTCCATGGCCACCAGGCCACGTCCACCCGACCCGCACGGCCCGAGAGGCATGCCTGGGCCTCCTTGCCGGGGGCTGGCTGAGACCCGCTATGGCTGAGTGAGGAGGGGAGGAAGAACACTATGGATGTGGCCGCTGTCAAGATGGTCAGTGCACCTGTCACTGGGAACCTTGGCAGAGGGCCCCTGGTACTCGCCGTGTGCCCCTTCCCCACCCCAAGGCATGCCACACGGCCTGGTGTGCACACACACGGTAGGTGGTCACACACTTGCTCTGAAGTCAGAGCAGGCTCACCAGCCTTCTCCCTTACATGCACATGTTCAGTGTCCCACATGCTGACGGCCACGAGAGTCATGGGGCACAAGCTGTCCTGCTGGGTCCTGGGCCTCCTGGGAAGCCCACAGCTTGGCTGACCCTGTAAGGAGCACCAGGTCTTCATGAGCATCCAGTTGAGCTATGGGTCCCCTTGGGGGTATGGCCAAGGGTTAATAGATAAGGCAGCACCTGCAGTGCTGCTGGGGTACACACACACACACACACATACACACACACACACACCTGCAGCCACATGGGCCTCTGGCCATTCTGACCATTTCTGCGTCAGCTCTCACGGTGGTGGAAATCCGTATTGGAGGAATGTAGTCCCTGGTATCCTCAGCTGAGCCGCCGTGCCTACCACCAAGGCCCAGCCAGCCAGCCCCCCAGGAAAAGTGCCTGCCCAGAGTGGAAGGACTGTGGAGCCACAGTGCCCACCTATGGGGGCGTTGGTGAGGCAGAGGGAGGGAGCGGTGTGTCTGGGCTTCAGCGGTGTCAGAGCCAAGGTTGAGTTCCTCCACACTTGCGTGCTGTCACTGTCACTGGGCCCTGCCTCGTGGGGCGCTCAGTCTGAAAAGGGGCGCTCAAAGCCCAGGGCAGCTTTGGCAGGGACCAGGGAGGAGGCAGGAAGCATTGGCAACCGGCAGCATAAACTCCGTCCTGCTGGGACCAGGTATGCGTCCTTTGGTCTCCATCTTCTCGTGCTGCTGTGAGCTGGGCATTGCCGGGCCCAGCCTGTTCAGCGTTGAGGAGGCCGGGTCTTGAGGATGAGAAGTTCACTTTATAGGCAAGTGAGGGGCAGTGAATAGCCGGCGGTGGGGGTGCTGGTGTTGTGGGGAGAGGCAAGTGTGAGCAGGCTGAGAGCTTGAGTTATGTCTTTGGCCCAAGAGTATGCTGGAGGGAGAGCTGGTGGCTGGGCCACTCTCTGGGGATGCTCCAGTTCACATTGGGTGTCACAACACATGGCTGCTGAAAGGCATGTTCCTGCTTGGGAGGAGAGGACCCACAGGCATCACAGGCCAGGGCTGCTGGCAGACAGCGGGGCCCTCTCTCCCTCGGAGACCCTGGAGCTAGAGTCCTTCCTGTCTCCTTTCCTGTGGGTGAGCCCACTGGTGTCTGGGGGCCTACGTGGAGGCTACACGGTCTGATTCCCGGCGAGGTGTGGTCAGGGCCTTCTCACCTGAGGGCCTCCCGTGTGGAATCACAGCAGGCAGGAGTGTCCGTGTTGCACATTAGGGCCCTTGGAGATGATTGAAACCATCCTGCCCATTTTCCAGTTTGGCAAATAGAGGACTAACAAGTGGGTCAGAGAAACACAGATTACTCCGTGTAGTCTCGGGATTCGCTCTCTGGGCTTCTTGCTTGATTCAGCAGACTCCACAGAAAGACACTGGCATAGACCTGGCTCATGCCTGACTCTGGGTACTCAGACCCAGACCTGCCACCTTCCTTGCTCTGGGGCACTCATGGTCAGGGAGGGGTAGGAGATGGTGTGGAGATCAGGGTCAGGTTCTGGGAGGGAGTTTGCGTGGGCTCACAGAGGGGAGGCCCAGAAGGGCTTCCAGGAGGAGGTGATGTTAAAGCTGAGTTTATACTCACCCATTTAATCTTCCTGTGACTCCTGTGGAACAGTTTATACAGGCAAAGAAACAAAAGTTCTGGGGAGTCCAGCTGGCCTTCCACTTGCCGCTATAAAAACACTGCATCTTGCTTCTTTGAGGGTTTGGGGTTATGGTGATCATACTGGCAAGCAGCTTCTGAGTGCTGACTGGGTGCAGGGGTTATTTGAGTCGGTAACTCTGTGTGGTCCTCACAACTACCCTACGGGGTAGATGCTATTAGAACCCCCATTTGACAGCTAGAGATACAGCAACAATAGAGGCTAGTAATCATGATAGCAATAATACTAACAACAATAAATACGTATCTGCTGCCCACAGTTATACAACTGATAACCACCGGAGTGGAATTTGAACACACATCTTTCTAAGTGGGGGTGCTCTCGTTGGTGCAGATTTTCTCCTGTTCCACTGATTATCCTCTGGGGTCATGAGGCCAGCCCTGCCGGGTCCCCCCATCTGGAGATGGTAGCAGAGGTCTCCTCTGAACTCCTCCCTGCCTGCAGTGGGGTGCTCCCCCTTCCTGAGATGCTGGCGTGGCAGGCAACCCCCGGGAAGGGGCGGTCTCCAGCCCGCACCCAGATAAGTAAAATCACCCTTCCCTGTAAAATTATTAATTTCTCATGACAGGCCTCTGCTACCATGTGCTGTAATAGACAAAGGAATTTTGGGCCCAGAGCCTCTGGAGAACAGGAAATAGATGAGACACTTTGATTGAAGAGTAAATGGCCCACTAAAATAGCAGTTAATCCTTTTATTATCTTTCCAGCAGCCGTTTCCACAGTTCTTTCATGAGGTAAGCCTTCTCCACCCCTTCCAACTGTAACACTCGATCCTGCAGCTGGTTTACATTTAACCTAAGTGTGAAGCCTCGCTCCGCACCAGGCGGCCTCGAGGTGTCGGGGAGGAGCCGGCTCCCCTCTGCCACGCCGCCCCGCCCTCAGTCAGGCCTGGGACCGGGACCCCCCTCGCAGGCCCCCAGATAGACCACGCCGCCCATCCCCCCACCCCGCCCTCCCCTGGCTGGTCCCGCCGCCCAGAGGAAGCCCCCTGATCTCTTTGCAATATCCTGTTATGCTTCTTACGTGGTCCGAGTTGTCTTAGCCTTATTACATTTGGGGTTTCATCTGCGTTATGATAGCAAGGTTACGTCCAACCCAAATACTGCTGCGACGCCTCGAAGACCTTAGCTTTGAAAAGATTAATTTCTTGCTTTCTTAGGTTGGCTGTCCCAGACAGTTGGAATTCTGATTGTCTGAGTCTGAAGGAATTAGCCGGGTGTAGTTTGCTTTTCTCCACATCGAGAAAAAGAGAGGCAGAACGAAAAGGAAAAACCTCTGGTAGCCTCGGGTTTTATAAGAAACTTAGAGGTTTGATGCAGGACATTTGTGCAAGGAGCTCGGCCATCTCAGCCGCGGCGGCTTGCCTCGGACCTCGCAGCCCCGGCTTCGTCCGGAAGGTCGTCTGGTCTAATTAGCATATGACATTTTATTGCTATAGGTAATAATGACAACAGCCCCTGACTTCTGTGAAGAGCTTTGACCAACATTGTGAGTGCTGTGTGGGAACTGTGTGTAGACAGTTAAGAGTCTGGTCTGGAGTCACAAGACCTAGGTCCCTGCCTGGCCCTGCCTCTCATCAGATGTGCGACCTCAGGCAGGTGACTTGGCCTTTCTGAACTGAAGCACATCTGGTTATTAAATGGGGCGATAATAGTACCTGCCTTTTAAGATTGCTGTTATTAGGATTAAAAGAGAGGACCTAGGGAGGTGCTTAGTTAATTCCGACCTTCCCGTAACACCTTCTTCCATTGATCATCTCAGGAGACCTGTGCAGTAGCCCTAGGAGTTAGGACAGGATCATTTATGGCTCTTTCACAAACGAGGAAACTGAGGCTTGGCAGGTAGTTAGTGGTGGAGGCTGGCCTTGAGGTCAGCTAATTGCACCAGCCTCTGCTGTTGGTGAGGTGGGCAGGGCTGTCACGTGAGCCGCTGGCCTTGTGAGGTGTCCACCAGCGATGCAGAGCGCCTGCTCCACTTTGGGTGTCTGCCCAGGACGACTGGAGTAGAAGGGGTGCTGGGAGAGGCACGGGGAGGAGGCTCTGGTTAGAGCCCCTGGTCCCATGCACAGCTGGAGCCTCCAGGCTGGCCTTCCATCCTGCCAGGGTCCCTCCGCAGCTGCAGTGCACCGGCCACTGGTCCCCACCCCTCTCTGTTATGGACTCTCTGGTGCCTTTGGACCTGGGGCCAGGGAAATGCATGCGACCAAAAGCTGGTCATTATTGATTAGTATCCTTAACCAGCCAAGACACTCGGACCACTAGCCATCTGGCTGGACCTCCTTGCCCATCTCCCAGAGGGCCGGCCCAGGCCAAACATGCTTTCATGTCACATAATTCTGGGGCTTCTGGATTCTTCTTTTTGCTTTGCCCCAGCCCCCCACACCCCTGAAAACAAAACCCTGGGTGCTGGGAGGAGAGGGGAGAGGCAGAGAGTTGCTGTTTATTGAGATTCAGGGATTTTTATATTCTGGTTCAGTGTTGGCGATTCCCCATGCCATCTTCAGACAAAACTGGTCGAAACTCTGAGGCCAAGAGAGGCTACATCCCTTCCCAAGGTCACACAGTCTGCCACCTGGCAGGGGATGGTTACTGACCCTATCTGCCCAGCCAGGCTGTGAGCTGAGAGTCAGAGAGACTTGACTGACAGGCTGGGATCATAACTCATGGGAAGTCCTGAGAGAGAAGAGGACTAACTATTCTGAGACATACTGTGCCCAGCCATGAGTTATCATGCTCCCTTTACAGAAGAAGAAATGGGCATTCAGAGGCCACATGGCCTGTTCTGTATCCCCTGGCTCGGCTGCCCGGACCACTCCAGAGGTTTTGCTGCCTTCCACTTACCACCAGCCTTTGTCCAGCCTCTTCCTTCTAAAGAGTCTATTCCTCTGAGCTTCTTAAATTGCAGCCGACGAGTGCCTGGGCATCTGTGCCTTCCCAGCCCTGAGTTAGGGCATATTTCCAGGCCAGCAGCCACCCTGACTCACCTCAACATCTCAGGCTCCATCCTGGGAATTATTTGGGAGCCTGAAGTATCTGAGCAGGCAGGTCTAGCAGGGAAGACAGACCCTGAGAGGTGGTGAGGGCCAGGGAGCACACAGCAACTGGGCTTCCTTGGGCAGGGAGTTTCCTGAAGGGAATGGCTGGGGAAGGTTAGACAGTGGGAAAGTACAAGGTGGAACGTGATTGAACACCCTGGAGAATCCTGCTGTAAATGAGCCTAGAGAGGCCAGGCCAGCCCAGCCCGTGCAGGGTGTCTGTCAAGCCCACTGCTTTGGAAATGGGGGTTTGCGCCTCACCTCGCTCCAGGGAGGAAGGGTCTGGGTAGGAAAACTTTCTGGGCAAAGGCAGCTTCCAAGTTGGCATCCAGATGTGCCTAGTTAACAGCCATTCTGGGGTCTCTCCTGGGATTCAGTCAGTCCTCTTATCTACTCATTATTAGACGGGCAAGCTGAAGCCGGGGAGGCAGCGCCAGTGGCCCCGTGCCACCCGGAGTTAAGAGTTAATGGTAGCCCTGGAACGCCTGCTTTTTCCCTCCCTGCCCGAGGCCTCCTCTCCTCCTGGACTCCAGCTTCTTTTGCTCCTCTGGGCCTTGGCTTTTGCTGGTCCCCCTGTGTGGAATGCCTTTCCTAGCACAGGAAATTTCTAGCCATCTTTCACAACTGTCCCCTCCTCTGCTCCCGTTTCTCTGTCTCCTGCTCTTTCAGAATGCATTGCCCACATGTAACAGTGCTTCCCGTTGTGGCTGAGTGTCTGGGGGACCACATGTTCTTTGACACCCGGCCCGGCTAGCCATCTGACCTCCCTGCTCCAAGGCTGTGTGAGGTTGCCTGGATACTATCCTCCAGAGCAGTTTTTTGTGAAGTCCTAAAATTTAAGGGACCTTAAAGATGGTCATGTCCACCCCCTAATCTGGTGCTTGGAAGTTTTTCTGCAAAAACAGCCTTCACTTGAAACCTGGCTTTGCTATCCATCAGCCTGTGGTTGTGTGCAAAATGGCTTCTGCACCCTTCTGTCTTCTTACCTGGTGAGTGGAGGGAATGGAACTGTGGTCAGGCTTCTGTGAGAAACTCTGCACGAGGTGCTCACATGGTGCCTGGCATACAGTGCATGCGCAGTGCAAGGATCTGACTGGTCCAGGAAGTTTGCGTTAGGAAAGGAGAAAAGGGAGAGTCTAAAATGGATAGTGGCCATGCTGTCGCCAATGTCCCCAAAGGAACAGAAAAAACTGCTTAAGTGCCAGCTCTGCCGTGGACAGGCTACATGACTGTGGATGGGTCTTGGCTATTCTGAGCCTCAGTTTCCTGAGCTGTCAAATGGGGTAATGCATAGCACTCTGAGTTCAGAGGGGCCCAACAAATTAAAATGCCCTTTCCCTTCTTGAAGCTAAGATGCCAGCACCACAGATCTTGGCTTACACTGGATGCCTTCCTCTTGCCCCTAGTTTTTTTTTTTTTAAATCAAACTCAACCTTTCTGAAGCTCTGGCCTTACGGTCAGGCCAGAGCCCTGAGGCCCTCTTTCATTATGTAGGGAGTGGGAAACTGAGTGCCCAGGTGGAAATGGCATGCCTGGGAAGGCAGAGGAACTGGAGGTAGGTGGCATTGGAGACTCACTAGCTATGCAATCTTGGACAAGCACCTTCACTCCCGAGTCTCAGTGTATGCATCTGTAAAATGGGGCTTGTGCTGCTCACCGCAGAGGAGTCTCTGTAAGGGGTGGAGGAGCCGTGCTCTGCACCCTGCAGAGTGCTCCCTGGAGGGGACCAAGTGGAGTTCCCAATTCCAAACATAGTGCTCCTGCCTGGTGTGTTCTTCCCGGATGGGTTTAGCCTCAGGCTTCCCCCAAATGCAATGTCTGGCCTTTAGGCCTCTGCCTGCAGCTCCCCTGCCCCCTCCTCCTTCCCTGCCCAACAGCCCAGCCTTACCCCATCCTCCACCCCCTTACTTCCACCTCCACCTTCCACCCCACATCCTTCCCATTCATTCACCTTTTGATCCTCACTCCTACTTCCTCTCTATCCCTGGTCCCTCCCTTCCCATCTTATTCAAATGATGAGCCAGGAATTGGTGAGCCAGGGTGGACCAAGCACATTGGATAACCCCTCGGTTTCAAACCTCTGCTCTGCTCCTCCAGCGGCTGTGAGATCCAAACAAGTCACAAGGCCTCTCTGAGCCTTAGTGCCCTCTCTGTATAAAGGGGGGAGTGTCGTGAGAATTAAATGAGATCATGTATATGGCGCACTTACCTCATGCCTGGCAAATACTTGAAAATGCTTGAAAACAGGAGCTCTTGTTCCTTTTTTCTTTTTTTTTTTTTTCTTTTGAGTCATCAAACCCATGCTCTCAAAGAGATGAGAATTCCTGGGAGCACCACGCTTAAGGAACCCTGGCCAGGTTTTGTGAATGCTGCTTTATGGAATATGAAAAAACGAAAGATAAAAACATACAACCCTCTGAGATGAATTTAAAATAATAAAGGGGGGAGGAGCTTTTGAATTAAATGTAAATGGAATTGAAATGATTCTCTTTCTGGAATGAGAAAGTCAGATAAAATCAACAGTGACTCTAAGAAAGCGTCCAGACCATGTTTTCTAAGAGGGACATCCTGGCAGTGGTAAACTCCTCACGGAGAATTAATAGGCTATGTCTCTGCTGATGGCGGATGGGCTAGCCGAGCCGGCTCTGTGTGCCTCCCTTGGACTGCTGCCGTGACAGGCCGCAGCGGCCTTCTTCTGTCCAACAGCCCCATGGCCGTGGTCACCTTGACGCTCTAAGTCCCAGAACCTGTGTCTCTCCTCCGCATCCCAGGAGACAGCCTTTGGCTCATCTGTATTGTCTCACCCTCCCTCCTGCCAACTTTTCAACACAGCGTTGATTGAGACACACTGTGCCCCGTTCAATGCCAGAAGCAGGGGGTGGGTGCAGCATCAGGTGAGGGAAGATCTCAGTGCCACAGAGACTTTCCCCAGGACCTCATCAGAGCTGGGCTTTGAGGGAGGGGGGAACCTTTTTCGGTGCAGACCACAAGGAAAGGCATTTCAAGGGAAGGGACCAGCATCTATAAACGTTCTGAGATGTGACAGCCTTGACCCCTGGGGGAAGCATCGGCGTCCTCTGGTGCTTGGAGTGCAGTACGTGCCTGGGACCTGGGAACAGAGGTGGCAGAGCCTCAGAGTCAGGTGTGGGCGGCGTGGTTCCCCGAGGGCAGCGGAGAGAGTGGTGGAAGGGTTCTGGATGGGAGGGTGACACAGTTAGTGTTCACATTTACCATGTTGGTCATGAGGCAGATACGTTGGGGGGGGGGGTTGACAGTGGGCAGAGGAGGCCATGGAGGCCCAGAAAGGAGCCCTCGTCCCCAGGTTCACAGAGCAGCTAGGTCATCTGCGCCTCAGACAGCAGGGCTTGGCCGTCAGCCAGGGCCTGGCACCACGGGCCAGGCCAGCTCAGCTCAGCTGAGCAAGCCTTTTGGGGCACAGTGTCTGCACCCAATTCCTCTGGAAACAGCGTCCAGCACATTTACCAGTGGGAAACAGGAAAGGCATTTCTCATAATGTAGCTCCGTAAAGTTTGCACAACTGTTCTTTGTTTTCTCTCCATCCCCACAATAAATCTTCCTCCTCTGCCAGGCCTGAGGCCAGCGCGGTCTGCAAGTGATTATGGCGCCGACTCGTGCCGCGCTGCCTCCTCGCCATGCATTCTTCCGCCGCGGCTAATGATAAAATGAGAGCCCATCGCTGGGACGCTGGGACCCTGCGAGTGGCCATTTCCACGGGGCTGGGAAGTGGCCGTCCGAAGAAGCATAGTCGGCTCTTTCTTCCTCCACACGCCCTCCAGCCTCCCTTGATAAGTCTGTGTGTTGGGGACTTACGCCTCAGAAGGCAGATGGCACGGTGGTGCTGGGCTGTGCATTTCTTGAAGATGGAACGATGGGCCCCGGATGCAGAGTTTGATGGGTAGCTCCCGCACTCCAGGAATGTACAGGGCCATGGCAGAGGGGTCACTGAAATCCACAGCGTGGAAGCTACCTGTTCAGGTATCACACCTGGATTCTACCTTATGTCTCTGGTTTCCTGCTCTGTGATTGTGCCACTGCCCAAAGCTGCCTTCTGCACCCCCCATTTAACCATGATTCTGTGCTTCCCAGAATCTGCTGAACCGCAAGTTTTGGGAGTCAGTTTGGCCTGATAGTGTCATTCTGACCAGGTTTAGTGGCGAACATAGCAATTGTAAGTCAAGAGAGTTTGGCCCAGGGAGAAAGACCAGTTTGCCGCGCCTCAGATGCTTCCCCCACCTCTCCCACCCCCACCACAGCTCCCTTTCCTTCTCACAGGCACCCAGGACAGGGGGAGGAGGCTCCTGGAGGCCACAAGTCTGAATGCCTTGTTTGCACTTTTGTTGTTTGCTGATGTGGGAACTGAGGCCCATAGAGAGGGTTTGGCTCAAGAAGATCACAGAGAAAAGTGATCTAAAGAATCGAGCCCAGTCTCTTGCCTCCCAGCCCAAGGAAACATCTACAGAGTACCGGCTGTGTGCTAGGCATGTGGAAGGCCTGTGTATGCTGCCTCTGTCTGTACCATCATTGCCTCCCAGGCTCTGAAGAGCACTGGCTGCTGCTGGGTTTGCTCAAGGAAAGAACCTTCCCCAGAATCTCATCTGATGCAGCTCCCAAGTGCTGTGGTGCCCTTTGGCAGATGGGACCCAAGACCCAGGGCAGAGATGACCCGCTAACGTGGCAGGAGGTAGCTGACGTGGCAGGAGGTAGCTGGTGGCTTGCGTAGTCCACACATGTCAGAATCACCTTCCCTCCAAGCAGGCTCTGCTTCATGAAGTACCACCCAGCAGACTCAGGGAGACTTTAACTAGTGGTGGGTCTCAAACATCACACCTACGTACATGAGGAAAGAACGATGATGGATTGCTAGATTAAGGTCCTCACAGGAATGCACCAACCTGAGTCTTCACTTCCCCTGTCCATCTCAGCCCCTTACTGTCTTCCTGCACCCGGAACCAAAGGACTGGAGCCTCTGTGTCTTCCTGTGTGTGATGAGGACTTAGAGTAGTTCAAAGCCCTGAGGTCTCATGACCCCGGTTCAGTCATTCTTGATAGAGAGCGTGGGTCAGGGCTTCAGCGCTCAGCTCCCTCTCCAGCTCTGCACTCAAACTCCCTGGTGGTTCTAGGAAAGTCATCAGATCCCTTTGAGGCCTCAGTTTTCTCATCTGCAAAATGGAAGGCTTGGACTCCAAGATGCCTAAGATCATTTATACTCAGACATTCAGACATCCATAGTTATCTCTCTGCTTTCCTAGCACGGCCCAGGGGAGGAGGAAGGAAATGGAGCTAGGAAGGGGCAGGTATGGGACCCCCGCTGAGCTCTCTGGCCTCAGGTCCTTCCACACTCTTCTGTCTTCCTCCAGCCTCAGTGGGTCCAGGCTGTTCCTCAAACTGACTGCGTTTTTCCCTATCTCAGGCTCCTTGTACGGCCATTCTCTCTGCTCGGAATATTCTTGCCCCAGCCCCACCTCTGATGACTCAGGCCCATAGAGGTTTTCATGGAAGTTCATGTCACCTTCTCCAGCAGGTCTTTCCTGACCACCTGTCTAAAGTAGCATCTTCAGCCACTTTCTATGCTTCATACTACCTGACATGTGCTTGTCTGTGATCTGTTTCCTCCACTCACATGTAAGCTCCATGAAGTCTAAATCTTTTTAGGTTTTGTTTCCTGCTGTGTCTTCGATGTCTGGAAGTAATATGATCAACAAGTGCTTGCTAAGTGATTGAATGACGAAGGGGAAAGTCTGGCTCAGTGGGGCCGACGTGATGGAGTGTGCTGGCAAGGGAGTCAGGAGTCCCTGTAAAATGAGGGTTTTTGCAGCACACGCTCGGGGCTGTGGTGAGGAATTCACAGGTTGCTGTCCACGAGGCATGTCTGGGTTGGGCCAGATGGGTAGTGTGCCCAGAGAGCCCTGTACACGCCTGGTGCATAGTAGGTGCTCAGCACGTGTTAATTCACTCCTCCTACCCTACCCCTCACCCTCATATCCCTTCCTCCTTAACCTACGCTATTAGGGTAAAGCAGAGGCCTCAGCCCGAGTCCACCAGCTCCTGGAACCTCAGACCCAGACAGGAACTTAGAAACCACCAGGCTCAATCCATTTATAAATTTGGAAACTGAGGCCCAGAAAGGAGATGTCTCATCCAGGTTCCCACGCTAGTTTGGGGCTTGGAAAGAAATCCCCAGTCAAGTTCTCCCCATAGATGTTCAGTAATTAGCGGCTGTCCCTGCAGCTGTTTATCATCAATTCTGCCTCCACAGACCCTATTTTTATGACTATGGCCCAAAGATAGAGCAAGAATACAATTTTGCATTAATTGATGACACAAGTACTCTTACACCCAAGAATGCAGCAGGGGAAATGATTAAACTACCCCCAAACAGCTACTCTAAAGTGTGGGGATGGAAAGAAAATGGCATTTGTCAGGAATGTGCTCTCTCTGGTCTGTGCTGTCTCAGTGACTCTTTTGATGTTAGCATTACTCTCCCATTTGATGGATAAGGAGACTGAGGCTCAGAGAAGTTAAGTGCTAAAATTCAAAACCCTGGCCTCCCACTGCTCCAGACTACCACGTGTCAGTGTGTTTCAGTAATTGAGCAGGTGCTGCTCACTCCATTTTCTTTGAGCTCACCCAGCGGACCCCTGACAAGGCATCTTAATTAGTTACTATGACTCCTCAGAAGCAATCACGTGTAATCTGAAGAGCCAATCCTTTTCAGGAGCCAATCCTTTCACTTAGCCTGTTCCAGGTAGGAGTTGTTGAATCAAGACCCTGCACCATGAGCCCCAGGGGTCCTCGGGCCCTACTTCCCAACTCCTGCACACAGGAAGAGATCTGACCTCACAGGTTGGGGAGGCAGAGAAAGGGAGGGATTTGGGATCAGCTGCCTAAGGCTCTGGTCCTGAAAAAGGGTGAAGAGACAAGTCCGGGATGGAGGGAAGGACTCTGTGGCTTGTGACTACATACACTGGGCAGATGACAGAATGTTGGGGTTCCCACAGCAGGGAAGAGCTGGGTCAGGATTTGCCTCCAAGTAAACCAGTCCTCAGGAACACCTGTACCCTGACCTCAGGGCTCCTGGACCCAGGTCCATGTCTAAGAATTGGCACGATCCCTTATTCAGCAGGGCCTTGGCTAGGCAAGCTGTTTCTGTTAGGTTTGACGGAGCAATTGAGTTACTACCCTTCCCCCAGGAACTGGCTTTTCAGGTCATTTCACTATGGACAGTCCCTTTGCTGAAGACCACTTTCACTTGCAGTGACCACATTCCATTCTCTCCCCTCTGGGTATGCATAAAGAAGTCTCCGCCCAGAAAAACCCCGCCCAAAGTGCTTTAAAAGCCGCTGACTCCCCTCACAGGGTGCTGGAGCCATCCGGGCTCAGCCGGCAGGTATGGGGATGATTGAATAGAATAAATCCATAGTCCCTCACCACCCTGGCCTCGTGCGTTCCTCCTTCGGCCACCTAACGTTTTCTTTTTGTTCTGTTTCAGTTTCTTAATCTGTTCAGTGGGAATTATAATCCTGTCTCATCTGCCTGGAATTGTTTACTGCTCTTCACTCCATATCACTCTCATGACAACCTCATGGCATTTGTCAGGAATGTGCTCTCCTTGGTCTGTGTTGTCTCAGTGACTCTTTTGATGTCAATGGCCTCATCTTCCCAGTGAGCACACTGGGGTCTGGAGAGGTAGGGTAGCCAGCAGAAGGTCAGCAGTGATGCCCGGGGTCACTCAGGGTCAGCAGTGAAGCCCAAGATCACTCAGGTCAATGGTGATTCCCGGGATCCCTCAGGGTCAGCAGTGATTCCCAGGGTCACTCAGGGTCAGCAGGGATGCCCGGGGTCACTCAGGGTCAGCAGGGATGCCCGGGGTCATTCAGGGTCAGCAGTGACTCCCAGAGTCACTCAGGGTCAGCAGGGATGCCTGGGGTCACTCAGGGTCAGAGGTGATTCCCGGGGTCACTCAGGGTCAGCAGTGATGCCCGGGGTCACTCAGGGTCAGCAGGAATACCAGGGGTCATTCAGTGTCAGCAGTGATTTCCAGAGTCACTCAGGGTCAGCAGTGATGCCCGGGGTCACTCAGGGTCAGCAGGAATACCAGGGGTCACTCAGGGTCAGAGGTGATTTCCATAGTCACTCAGGGTCAGCAGTGATGCCAGGGGTCACTCAGGGTCAGCAGGAATACCCGGGGTCATTCAGGGTCAGCGGTGATTTCCATAGTCACTCAGGGTCAGCAGTGATGCCAGGGGTCACTCAGGGTCAGCAGGAATACCCAGGGTAATTCAGGGTCAGCGGTGATTTCCAGAGTCACTCAGGGTCAGCAGTGATGCCCGGGGTCACTCAGGGTCAGCAGGGATGCCCGGGGTCACTCAGGGTCAGCAGGAATACCCGGGGTAATTCAGGGTCAGCGGTGATTTCCATAGTCACTCAGGGTCAGCAGTGATGCCAGGGGTCACTCAGGGTCAGCAGGAATACCTGGGGTCACTCAGGGTCAGCAGGGATGCCCGGGGTCACTCAGGGTCAGCAGTGATTCCCAGGGTCACTCAGGGTCAGAGGTGATTCCCAGGGTCACTCTGGGTCAGCAGTGATGCCCAGAGGCCCTTCCCCTGCCACACCTCTTCTCTGAGTTCTGTTGCCACTAACCCTCGGATGGTGTTTCTCAGGCCAGCGCTGCTCCCCTTTCCCCCCACAGTGAGCCCAGCTCTGGGCTGGGAAGATGAGGTGTGGTCCTCTGGGGTGAGGAATGGAGAGTCTGCCGCCTGCAGTCAGCACCTCTGTCAGGAGGTTCTCCACTCTACCTTCAAAGCACCAGCTCTCTAATCTTCTCCACATTGTGCAGCCAGGAAGTTTGTCCTGACAACAGGCTGGTGCAGTCAGCCAGGGATCCCCTCCCAGCCGGCACGGTTTCAGCCTTTCAGGAGCTGTCTGCGGTGGTTACCGCAGGGTATAAATTAGATTCACCTGGCAAGGCACACTTCCCCTGGAACGTTCTCGAAAACGCCCCCTTGGATCCTGTCGGAGGAGAGTGCAGAGCAGGCCTGGGCCCCGGGGGCCGGCGGTGGGAAGTGGGAGCTTCAGTCCTCCCGGTGAGAGGGGCCGTGAGAGGGCCTCACAGGACCTTCGTGGCCCAGCGCTTTGGGCTTTGGCCCTTCCTCCATAAAAAATATTTAAAATCACATTTTGTGTGGCAGTGGTATAAAGACAACAGTTTCTTTGACTTAAAATGTTTGTTTTTTTTAAATTAAAACACATTCACAGGTGTCAGTTGAGCCCTTGAACAACTGGGGTGTGAACTGCTTGGGTCCACTTATACGTGGAATTTTTCAGCTGACCTCTGCAGTTTAAATCCATGTAGTTCAAGGGCCTGTTAACTCCAGTTACTGTGCCCACTGTGCCTGCTGTGCCCAGTGGCTGTCAGCCAGAGCGAGGCCTGCAGCGGCTGGGAGAGCCGGAGTACACTCCGGGCATCGCCTCACCCCTTTCCTTCTCTGCGCTTGTTTCATCCTATGGAGGAGAAGAGGTGGAGGAAACACCAGAAAATCCCTGGAATGTTCTGGTCCGTTCCCTTCTGCTCCAGTCTATTTTATTCTTTATTATTGAATTCTTGTTTTCTTTTAAGAATTCCTGGGCTCTGGCTGGGTTCTCAGTTGGTTGGAGTGTCGTTCTGTACACCGAAAGGACACATACCTAGGTTGCAGGTTCCGTCCTGGTTGGGCATGTATGAGAGGCAACCAGTCAATGTTTCTTCCTCACATTGATCTCTCTCTCTCTCTCTCTTTCTCTTCCCTCCCCTCCCCTTTCCTCCCTCTGTCCATTCCTCTTTTCTTCTATTCCTTCCGCTCTATAATAGATAAACAAACAAATAAATTGGTGAACACATCCTCAATTGAGGATTAAAAAAACCAAAGAATTCATGGCACCTGGCCAGTTAGCTCAATTGGTTAGAGCAGTGGTCGGCAAACTCATTAGTCAACAGAGCCAAATATCAAACAATTGAAATTTCTTTTGAGAGCCAAAATTTTAAAGCTTAAACATCTTCTAACGCCACTTCAAAAGAGACTAGCCCAGGCTGTGGTATTTTGTGGAAGAGCCACACTCAAGGGGCCAAAAAGCCGCCTGTGGCTGGCGAGCCACAGTTTGCCGACCACGGGGTTAGAGCATTGTCCTGACATGCCAAGGTTGCAGGTTCAGTCTCCTATCAAGAAACATATGAGAAGCAACCAATGAATGCATGAATGGGTGGAGCAGGGAATCTCTCCACCTCTCCTTTCCTCTTTCTCTTTCTAGAATCAATTAAAAAAATAAAATAATTCCTGGGATTTACAATAAAAGATGGATATGTAGTTAAACTGACATAGATGAGAGAAAAGGACATAAATATACACAATAAAAAACAAACAAACCCAAGCCCATTTAATTATTGTGATTGAACCCTGCATTCTCCTAGAGCTTCCTCGAAGCCAAGGCAAAGAAGGCAGCTTTTCGAATTGCAGGATTCTTATTGTCTGGGAAAGGAAGCAGGCCAGCCAGCCTGTGCATTAAGGCCAGTTTTGTCTGGATACCAAATCCTCATGAGAGCACCCTAAAGCGGGAGGCCAGGGTTTGGAATCCCAGCCTCAGTCTTCTCTGAGCCTCAGTCTCCTCATTTGTAAAACGGATAACAATGCCAACATGGAAAGATTCGCAGAGAAAACACAAAGGGCTGAGCTGTGAATCTGGAGCAGGCGTATTTCTAACGATGCAGCGAGGGCTGTGTGGGGTGATGATTTCCTTGTCCATCCCCAGTGGCCCCTCTGGGTCACATAGTAGGGGTTCAGGTTGTTCATTCCCCCGGGCCCTCTTGGACTCTCATCCATCTCCTACTGACTATGCTTGTCTCAAAGAAGAGATTGCAGGCTGGTGGACTGGGCCCTGACAAAATCCTTCTGGGTAGCGGGTGCTGAGCGAGCCTCTGTGCCCTAGGTCAGCGCCAGGGCCAGCCAAGAACAGCTTCTGTCTGTGTGCAACTGCTGTGTGTATTCATTCACCACCGTGCATCTGCGCCGTGCCTGCCTGGTGCTGAGTGCTGGCCGCACAGTGGTGCTCATGGAGACGCTCATGGTCTAGAGGGGGGGATAAGTTCAAGGGCCTCGTTACAAAACCCTGTGATGAATCCCCTGGGGACCCAGAGGAGAGGACTTATCCAAGGGAGGGAGGCTTCCGCAGGGACTCGAGGTAAGAGTTATCCAGGAGCAAAAAGGATGGAAGGGTAACCCAAGGACAGGGAACAGCATAAGAAAAGGCTGGAGGGGAGAGCTGTGAATGGCTCAGAGCATCGGGTGGTGGAGACAGTGGTTGGGAGGGGCGGGACTAGCAACAGAGAACTTGATGGGTCAGATGGAGGAGCTCCGGCTCTGTCTGAGGGGGGCTGAGACCTCCTTGGGCTGAAGCAGGAGGGGTGTGAGTGAAGCAGGAGGGGTGTGAACATAGGTGTGTGTGCGTGTGTGCGTGTGCATGCGTGTGCGTGTGTATGTCTTCCTGTGCCTCCATTGGGCCAACATGCCATACACTCATGCCAGGGGGTTACTTAAAATCTCTGCTCCCCTCTTGTTAAATAACAGGTAATTACTTGATTCTAGAGGCTTTTCCAAGAAAGTGGTTAGTGTCTTTGGTTGCAGTTTCCCAGGGTTTAAAAACCCCTTTTCTCCAGATTTATGAAGGTTGCTAGAGAGCACTCTGCTTGCATGTAGTTTTCCATCTTGGCCCAAGAATTCTCTGTGCTGGGCCAGGGTGTCCAAGGAGGGCCCCTGACAAGATGCCAGGGTCAGACGGGGCCAGCCACTCTGTCCCTGCAGTGATCGCACTTTTTGTCGAGAGCGTGAGGGTCCAGCAGCCTGTGGTCAAACCCTGGCTGAACTCAGCCCCCCTCCTCTTAACTAGATTAACATCTAGACCCCATGGCGAGGTGAGGAACACAGCGCCCCTCGTTAATGGTACAGCTGGAACCACGAATGTGGCTTGGACTTAAGGGCAACATGGGGCTGCTTCCTTCACCCATATTTTTTTAAAAGTATGTTTCTATTGATTTTGGAGATAGGAAGGGAGGGCGAGAGAGGGATAGAAACATCAGTGATGAGAAAGAATCATTGATTGGCTGCCTCCTGCACATCCTTTACTGGGGATCAAGCCCACAACCTGGGCATGTGCCCTGACAGGGAATCAAGCCATGACCTCCTGGTTCATGAGGATGATACTCAACCACTGAGTCACACACCGGCCAGGCCCGTCACTAGTATTAGGGACCAGCACACACCAGGACCTCACTAGCATCCCCAGAACTAACCCCCAAGGGCAAGGCTGTGCTGTGTGACATGGGGAAGTTACTTTATCTTTCTCAAGCTTCTGTTTCCTTATCTGTGAATGGTGCTCGGGTGGGTGTCCCAGAGGCAGACCGTGAGAGGAGGATTTGGGTGCAGGTGGTCTCCCGGGAGAGACTGGAAGGGAGGATCTGCCAGTGTCTCCCAGGGTGGGGAGAGGGTCATTCATTCTTTCAATAGTTCTGAGTCCTTGGGATTTGCCCAGCAATGCGTGAAGTGCTCGGGACAGAGGTGAATGGGACCTGGGAAAAAGGCAGGTAGGTGGGTAAGTTGCAGGTAAAGCTGACCAAAGGTCCAGTGACATCTGGGGAAACTGAGGCTCAGAACTGTGCTTGACCAGGAACTCACAGAAAGTGACTTCAATGGAACTCAAAGCCAGGACCGTAGACGTGGAGGTCAAAGTGCAGATGGCCCGGGTGGGTGAGGCCCATCCCCGATCACAGCATTCTGCTATCTGGAGGGCTTGAAGCTGGCTGGTGGAGGGAGCAGTGAGGTCTCTGCACGAGCAAACTGGCCTGCAACAGCTGATGCTCTCATTGTCATGGTCTTGCAGTTTGTGTGATAATTTGTATGGCATGGATGGAGCAGACATTATGCCTTGAGTGTTTATTCCATTTCTTAAAAATCCCTTCCGATGTCAGGCCTGCTGAAGACTAAGGCGAGACTGTGATCGCCAGCATTACCCTGAGCTGCCCCTAAGGGATGGGTTCAGGGTAAGTCAAGTCCATTTCTAGGAAACGCTGAGCCCTCTGAGCCCTGAGAAGCTCAGACCCTGGCTCCCTGCTGCTCCCTGGCTCCCTGGCTGCTGAAGTTCCCAAGTACCTGCGAAGGCCTGTGTGTGTATATGCCTGCCTCTCTGGGTGCTCAACACCATGTTCCTAATTATACATGCTCATGGGTGTGTGTGTGTGTGTGTGTGTGTGTGTGTGTGTGTGTGTGCTGGTTTTTTTATTATTTTTTTTATTTTTATTTTTTTTGTGTGTGTGTGTGTGTGTGTTGGGGAGTACACACAAGTGAATGTGTGCACATGTGTATGTCTGCATGCTAGTATCTGTGGACACTTCTATGAGGTTGAGCTGTCGTGTGTGTTGCCATGAGCATGCTTGTTTTTGATGTGACCGTGCGTCTGCACATCTGTGTGTCCATGCAGCAGGTGTCTGTGCATGGGGCTCTATGAGCTTGAGGAAGCCATTGTTCCTCCCAGCCAGACAGCCAGGGAAGCAGCACTGAGAAGCGCAGGCTGGGTCTGGGCCCTGGAGAGGGGTACAAGTGGGGTGGGGGCTTCTCCCCACTTCCCTGCCTCCATTCTCAAAACTCAGAGGGAAGAAGGTGTCAGGAGGCAGGTTCAGCTCAGTTCCAGGGAGACCGCTAACAGGCAGGGCCTTCCCGCCCAGGAACAGAAAGGGGTGAGGCTCTCGTCCCGGAGTGTGGGGTACAGGCTGCCCGCCACTTGGCAGTTTTATTCAGCGAACATTCCCTGCAGCTTCCTATTTTGTATCAAGCCTTGCTCCGGGCCCTCACAGACACGTTGCAGGTTGAGTTCCAGACCCATAAACTAATGAGGATAACCTTGAGCCTGGGTCCCCATGGGAATAATAAGAGCTAAAAGTGATGGAGCTCAGACTGTGGCGCGCACTGATCTGAGCTCACAATGCGTTTGAGATGGGTGCTGCTTTTCCCGTGAGAGACTGAAGCAGCTTGCTGGGGCTCCTAAAGCAAGCAGGGGCAAGGCTAGAAGTGGAACCCACCCTGAGTCAGGAGGACTTGACCTGCCTGCCCCCCTCCCTTGCCAAGCTCCAGGCGATGGTGCTGGACAGGGCTGGAAGAGACTCCTATCTGTCCCCAGAGCTCATGTGAATCCAGAGGTGCCCATGCCATCTGGCATGCTTGCTGCCAGCCATCCTCTAGGCTCTTAGCACTAGGCAGGATAGTAATCACAACGGTCCAGAGGTCACTGCACTGCCCTCCGAGGATTTATCCACCAGGATGTAAACATCTCCTGGATGCATGGGGGCTGTGGACCATGGTGCTGCCTCATGCAGTTGCTCCACTGCATGAGGCAACTGCATGAGGCAGCACCATGGTCCACAGTCTGGCAAGCCTCACCTGCTTCAGCCCACCTGGGGCAGCAGGTAGAAAGGGCAGCAGAGAAGGAGCACTGGATGGAGAAGTGGGGTGGCCCAAGTCCCTGCCCTGCCACTATGCTTATTACTAATAGTCATAATGACAACAGCAAACATTTACTTGCTGCTTAATACATGCCAGACACTGTGCTAAGGTAGGATTGGCTCCCAACGCCCCACAAGGGGGGTCGCCCTCCCCACTTTACTGACAAAGAAAAGGAAGCTTAGGGAAGGGAAGAGACTTGTCAAGGTCATGCACTAGAAAGACACCAGGATTTGAACTAGTGCTGTTTAGTCCCAGAGCCCTTACTTGTGTTTACATTAAAAAATTTATATCATATTTGATACATTCGAAATAATACATGCAAATATGTGTAAGTAATAAACCATAGCAAAATGAACATCCAAGGATTTCTGGAACCACTGTTCAAGTCCCTGCCCTGCCACTATGCTTATTACTTAACATGGTTTCATTACATATATATTTATATATTTCCATAATTTTTGGTTTGGTTTGGTTTAAAACTTCACAAAAGTAGTATCTTACTGTATATGGTCTTTGTAATTTTTCACTTAATGTTATGTTTTTAAGATTTTATTGATATTATTGTGTGTAGCCATTCATTCATTCATTTCCACTACTGTGCAGTATTACATTGTGTGAATAATCTAAACTTTAACCATTCTTTTGTTGATAGACATTTGGGTTGTTTGAGTTTTCTGCTAGTTCACAAAGCTGCTGTGAAAATTCATGTGCCTTTTTGGGCCAGTGGGAGAGTTTTAGAATGTGTGCCTAGAAATGGAATTGCTGGCTCAGAGAACATAAGATAGCACCAATTATTTTTTTCCAGAAGTGGTTGTACCAGTTTTCACCCACACCCATAGTTTATAGAAGTTTTATTGTTCCAATTCCTCAAGAATATTGCATAATCTTGTCAGTCTGAGGGCTATGAGATGATATCTGGTGGTGGTCTTAATTTTCCCTTAGCTGATTACTAATGAGATTGAACATTTTTTCATACTTTGTGAGCCATTTCTGTTTCCTCTTCTGTGAAATGCCTTTAATGTCCTTTGCCAATTTTCCTATTGGCTGTTTGTCTTTTTCTTACTGATTTATAGGGATTCTTGATATTTTCTGCCAGTTTGTAATTTATATCGATATTTTCTTTCTTTATGATGCTTTTCTGGAATAGAAGGTCTTAATTTTTTTACATTTAACAATATTTTGTATTAGTTTCTGGTATACTGCGAGTAGTTAGACAACCATATACTTTACAAAGTATTTCCCCAATATTTCCAGTACTCACATGGCACCATACAATTATTACAATATCACTAACAATATTCCCTATGCTGTACTTTACTTCCCCAGGACTATTTTGTAACTACCAATTTATACGTCTTATTTCCTTCACCTTTTCCACCCAGCCCCCCAATCCTCTCCCCTCTGGCAACCATCAGTCTGTTCTCTGAACCTTTGAGTCTGTTTCAGTTTTGTTTGTTCGTTTATTTTGTTCTTTGGATTCCACATATAAGTGAAATCATATGGTGTTTGTCTTTCTATGACGGACTTATTTCACTTAGCATAATACCCTCTAGCCCAGTGGTTCTCAACCTTCCTAATGCCGCGACCCTTTAATACAGTTCCTCAAGTTGTGGTGACCTCCAACCATAAAATTATTTTTGTTGCTATTTCATAACTGTAATTTTGCTACTGTTATGAATCATAATGTAAATATCTGTGTTTTCTGATGGTCTTAGGCTCTACAGCAGCAGTTCTCAACCTGTGGATTGAGAACCTCTAGCAGGGTCGCCAGCCTGGTTGCCCTACGCAGCCTGCTGCTCAGTTGTTTAGTCATCCCTCATTAACCCTCCTGCAGGCCTGGATGTCCCACACAGCCTGTTGGGTCGTCCATTCAGCTGTTTTGGTTGTGATGATCGCTTAGGCATATATATATATATATATATATATATATATATATATATATATATGCATATATATATGAACAGAGTGGTGCATATATTCTTTTGTATTAGTTTTTTTGGGTACCTTCATATATATATTCAGAAGTGGAATCACGGGGTCATAAGGCAGTTCCATTTTTAGTTTTTGGAGGACCCTCCACAGTGGCTGCACCAGTCTGCATTCCCACCAACAGTGCATGAGGGTTCACTTTTCTCTACATCTAGAAGGTCTTAATTTTAATGAGTTGAATTTGTTAGTTTTTTTCTCTCTACTTATTTATATCTTTTGTGTTGTTATAAGAAATCATTCTCTAATTTAATGTCACAAATAAATCCTCTTGCATCATAATAAGAGGATTTATTTTAAGGTCTTTAAAGTTTTGTATGGTGTGGGGTAGGGACCAAATTTAATTTTTTCCATCTGGATAACTATTCACCTAATTGGCCATCCTTTCTCCAGTGATCTGCAGTGCCACCCTGTCATATATCACTTTCTGTAAATTTATGAATACATTTCTAGGTGCTCTTCTTCCATTGTCAGTTTTCCTACCTCTATATCAGTATCACACTACCGTAAATACAAAAGTGTTTTGTTTTTTTTAAGTTTTTGCTAATATCTAATAGGAAAGACCTTCCCCATACTCTCCCTGTAGTGTTTTTAAGTGTTCCTTAAACACTTAACACTTAAACACTTCTTGGAACTTTACTTTTCAATATATCTTAGAATCAACTTTGAAATTTCCGTTAAAAACTCCTGAGATTTTTATTGGAATTCCACTTACTGGTACTCTGTAGATCAGTTAGTGGAAATGGGCCTCTTTATGATATAAATTCTTCCTGTCTATAAATATGGTCTTTATTAGTGATTTTCTTCAAGATTTTATGTTTCTTCATATATGTATTGCATACATCTCTTTTAAATATTTATTCATAGATTTCTTTTGTTTTTGTTGCTGATGTAAAGCATATCTCTTTTTAAATTATTTTTTGTTTGTTCCTGGTGGATCAAATATAATTGCTTTTTGTATATTTATCTTCTACCCAGTCATCCTGACAAATTCTCTTATTATTTCTATTACTTTCTATGTAGATTCCTTTGGGATTTCTATACAGACTCTCATGTATGTGAATAATGATGATTTTCTTTCTTTCTTTACAATCCTTATACTTTTTTTTTTTATGTCTTTGAAAAGAAACAATAATAGTAGACATCCTTGTCTTGCTGCTGATTTTAAATGCTTCTAACATTTTACCATTAAATACAATGCTTCCTGTAGGATTTATGTAGACACCTTCTATCAGTTAAAAGACATTGCTTTAAAAAAAAAATAGATTTTGCCCTAGCCGGTTTGGCTCAGTGGATGGAGTGTCAGCCTGTGTACTGAAGCGGGTCCCAGGTTCGATTCCAGCCAAGGGCACACGCCTAGGTTGCGGGCTTGACCTCCAGTAGGGGTGTGCAGGGTGCAGCTGATCAATGATTCTCTCTTATCATTGATGTTTCTGTCTCTCTATCCTTCTCCCTTCCTCTCTAAAATCAATAAAAATATATTTTAAAAATATATTTTATTTCTAGAGCAGTTTTAGGTTCACAGAAATATTGAGTGGAAAGTACATAGAGTTCTCATCTATCCTTAGCCCCCAAACACACAGCCTCCCCCTGTGGATCTCCTGGACTTGAGTGGTACATTTGTTTCACTCAGTGAACCCACACTGATATCATTGTCATTCGGCGTCCATTGTTTGCATTCTTGTTCACTCTTGGTGTTACGCATCCATGAGTTTAACAAATGCATAATGACATGTATCCACCATTATAGTACCATACAGAATTGTGTCTGCCCTAAAAATTCTCTGTGCTTTGCTTATTTGTCTCCCTCCCCCAACTCCGGGAAGCCACTGATCTCTGTAGTTTTTCATATTCCAGAATGTCATACAATAAGTAGCCTTTTCATATTGGCTCCTTTCACTTAGTAATATGCATTTAAGGTTTCTCCATGTCTTTTGATGGTTTGATGTCTCATTATTTTTATTTTTATTTTTATTTATTTATTTTTTAAAATATATTTTATTGATTTCTTTACAGAGAGGAAGGGAGAGAGAGAGCTAGAAATGTCGATGTGAGAGAAACATCGACCAGTTGCCTCTTGCACACCCCCTACCGGGGATGTGCCCGCAACCAAGGTACATGCCCTTGACCGGAATCGAACTCGGGACCCTTCAGTCTGCAGACTGACGCTCTACCACTGAGCCAAACCGGTTTCGGCATGTCTCATTGTTTTTAAAAATTGAATAATATTCCATTGCCTGGATGTACGAGGTTAGGTTTTATTTACTCGTTATCTACTCAAGGACATCTTGGTTGCTTTCAGTTCTGGGCAATTACAAACAAAGTTTCTATAAACATCCATGTGCAGGTTTTGTGTGAACATGCCTAAGTTTCTAACTTACTTGGGTAAGGAGCACAATTTCTGGATCCAATGGTAAGAAGATGTTTAGTTTTGTAAGAAACAACCAAACTGTCTTTTGCAGTGACGGTAAAAGACACTTTGCATTCCATCAGCAATAAATGAAAGTTCCTGTCCCTCCACATCCTCGCCAGCCTTTTGTGTTGTCAGTGTTTTGAATTTTAGACATTTTAATAGGTATGTAGAGGTATCTCATTATTGCTTTAATTTTCCAATTCCTTAATAACAGATGATGTAGAACATCTTCCTCTATGCTTACTTTACATCCTGTGAGGTGTCCAGATCTTTTGCCCATTTTAAAATAGATTGTTTTCGTATTGTTGAGTTTTGAGAACACTTTGTATATTTTGGACAATATTCTTTATTAGATATGCCTTGCAAATATTGTCTCCCAGTCTGTGGCTTGTCTTTTCATTCTTTTGACTGTGTTTTACAGAGCAGAAGTTTATCGATTATTTAGTTTGTGGATCATGCTTTTGGTGTTGTATCTAAAAATAATTGGCAAACCCAAGGTAACCAAAATTTTCTCCTTTGTTATATTCTAGGAGTTTCTATAGTTTTGCATTTTATATTTAGGTCTGTGATCCATTTGAATTGATGTTTTGTGAAAAGTATAAGGTCTGTATCTAGATTTTTTTTTTTTTTTGCATGTGAATGTCCACTTTTTCTGACACTGTTTTTAAAAAAGACTCTTTTTGCCGTTGCATTAACTTTTCTCCTTTGTCAAAAATCAGTTGGTTAAAAGGAGTTGTATGCATGCATATAAGCCTACCCAATAGACACAGACACCAGGGGGGTGAGGGCATGGAGTGAAGGGGGTGGAAGGGCAATCGGGGGATAAGGACACATATGTAATACCTTAATCAATAAAGAAAAAAAATAAATCAGTTGGTTGTATTTATGGGGGGTCTATTTCTGGACTTTTTATTATGTTCTGTTGATCTATTTGTCTATTGTTGTGCCAATACCATATTGACTTGATTACTGTATCTTTATAGTTAGTCTTTTTAAAAATGTTTTAAATATATTTTTATTGATTTCAGAGAGAAAGGGAGAGGGAGAAAAAGATAGAAACATCAATGATGAGAGAAAATCATTGATGGTCTCCCTCCTTCATGCCCCACACTGGGGATTGAGCCCGCAACCTGGGTATGTGCTCTGACTGGGAATCGAACTATGACCTCCCGCCTCATAGGTTAGTACTCAACCACTGAGCCACACTGGCCAGGCTCTGTTTAGTAAGGTACTGTCAGTTCTCCAACTTGTTCTTCTGCTTCAATATTGTGTTGGCTATTCTGGGTATTTTTGCCTCTCCTTATACTTTCAGATCAGTTTATCAATACCCAAAAAATAACTTCCTGGCATTTGGATTGGGGTTGTGTTGAATATATAGATCAAGTTGGGAAGGACTGGCTTCTTGGTAATATTGAGTTTTCCTATCCATAAAATTGGAATATCTCTCCATTTATTTACGGTAGTTCTTCTTTGACTCCTTTAATCGCGATTTTGTAGTTTTCCTCATATACAGCTTGTGCATATTTTGTTAGATTTATACCTAAGTATTTCACTTTGGGGGTTGCTAATGGTATTGCGTTTTTAATTTCAATTCCACTTTTTCATTGGCATATAGGAAAGTAGTTAACTTTTGTGTGTTAACATTGTATCCTGCAACCTTGTAATTATAGCTTACTAGTCCCAGTAATTTTTATTGTTAATTCTTTTGGATTTTCTACATAGGCAATCATGTCTGTCACCTGTGAAAAAAGGACAATTTTATTTCTTCCTTTTCAATCTGTATCCCTTTATTTCTTTTTCTTGTCTTATTGTACTAGCTAAGTCTTTCAGTTTGATGTTGAAAAGGAGTACTGAAAGGGGACGTTGTTGTCTTATTCAAAGCATTCCTTTTTATTCCTAATTTGCTAAAAATTTCAGAATATATGAGCATTGAATTTTAGCAAGTTGTCTTTCTAGATCTATTGAGATTATCATATATGTTTAACTACTTCAATTTATAAATATGAGTTAAATTATTGACTTTTTTATGTTAATCACTCTTACATTCTTAGCATCTACCCAACTTGGTTTATATCACTAAATTCAGTATTTTTACATTTTTGTTCACGAGTGATATTTGCCTGTAGTTCTCCTTTAACAAACTTTGCTCATTAGATGTTGGTATCATGGTTTTATTGACCTAATAGATTGCGTTGGGGAATATTCTTCTTTTTTTTTTTCCTATTCTTTGAAGAATTTGTATAACATTGGAATGACATGTTCTTTAAATATTTGGTGAAACTTGCCTACAAAACTATCTGAGCCTGATGTTATATTTGTGACAAATGTTAAACTACTGTTCTAATTACCTTAATTGGCATAAAACTAATTCTACAAAACTATAGGAGCCTGATGTTATGTTTGTGAAAAAAAATGTTAAACTATTGTTCCAATTACCTTAATTGGCATAGAACTATTAAGGCTTTCTACTTCTTCTGAAGTCAGTATTCCCTCCCCAATGAATTTATCCATTTTCTATGTTTTCAAGATTTTTGGCATACAGTTAGTTATAATGTTCTTTTTTATTTTTTAAATATTTGCTGCATCTGTAGTTATGTCTTCTTTTTTATTCCTAATATTATACTTTTTTGTGCCTTCTCTTTATTTTTTTAAAATTCATTTCACAAGAAAGTTTTTCTTTATTAGTCTTTACAATAACTAATTCCTGGCTTTGTTGGTTCTCTCTATTGTATCTTTGTTTTATACTGCATTAATTTATCCTTTTATATTTATTAGCCTCTTCCTTTTATATTTTTTACTTTATTTTTCTGTCCCTTTTCTAATTTCTGAAATGGATTGCCCAGTACATTGTTCCAGACTTTCTCTTTTTCTAAATAAAATAAATTTCTCTCTTAATGCTACTTTTACTGCCTTTCAGAATTTTTATATGTAGTGTTGACATTATTGTTCATTCCATTGTAATACTTTGATTAACCCAATGAGTATTTAACTTACAAACATAGGGAAATATTTTCCCTTTTTGTTATTGACTTCTAATTTAATTTCACTGTAGTTGAACATTTATTTGTATAACATCAGTCGCTATGACTGTATAAAGAAGATTTTTGTAAATGTTCCAATGTCCTTGAGAAGAATGTGTACACTCTATTTTTGTTTAGTAGATCAAAAGTCTTGTATTATTCCAAATTTCTGAAGTTTTACTAATTTTTTCTTTGTTTGACCTATTAATAATTGAGATGTTGAAAACTCCCACCAAGATTTGAGGTTTTGCATTTCTATCTATATTTTCGCATCATTAGGTTCCTGTAAGTGTAAAACTTTTATCATTACATAACTCTATCCCTAATCATTTTTAATATATATATTCTTTATTAATTTCAGAGAGGAAGGGAGAGGGAGAGAAATAGAAACATCAATGAAAAGAGAGAATCATTGATTGGCTGCCTCCTGCACATCCCCTATTGGGGATCAAGCCTGCAACCTGCGCATGTGCCCTGACCAGGATTCTAACCATGACCTCCTGGTTCAGGGGTTGATGCCCAACCACTGAGCCACACTGGCCAGGCCCCTAATCATTTTAAATTTTATTCTAATATTAATATGGCTGTGACATCTTTGGGATAGCATTTGCATGGAATATTTATTCTGTTCTTTAACTTTAAACATTTTCATGTCCTTATGCTTTAGGTATGTTTATTATAAGTAGCAAATAGTGGGAGGTGAAGTTGTTTTGTTTCTTTAGCTCATTCTGATGAGCTCTCTTTTAAAGTTTAGTCCATTTTCAATTACTATAATCACAATGTATTTGGATGTGTTTCTGCTAGCTTATACTTTGCTTTCTATTTTTGCTTTATCAATGCTTCCTTTTTTGTTTGTTTATTTTGGCTCCATATTGTTGTTATTTATCTTGTTTTATTTTGCTCTTATCGATTAAGGGAAAGTTTCCTTATTACTCTCCCCTCTCTGCTGGTTTAGAAGTTATGCACTCTGATTTTTTATTTTAGTGATTACCTTTGAATTTTTATCATGCCCCTCCCTTTTATTTTTAGAAATTTTATTTTTTTAGAGCAATTTTAGGTTCAAAGCAAAATTGAGAGGAAGGTTTAAAGGTTTTAATATACCCTCTGCCCCCATGCATAGTCTGCCCCATCATAGCAATATCCCCCACCAGAGTGGTATATTCATTACAATTTTATCATGCTTTATTAGCCTGAAGTAACCTAAAGTTAATACCTTAACCCCTTCCCCAGAAATTCAAGAACCTTAGAACACTGTCTAATTTCTCCATCCAAACCTATACACTACTGTTGTACAGTATTTTAGTTCTGTCCTTGTTTCCACCACAAGTTAGAGAACTTTGTTATTTTATAAGACAATGTTTGTTTATCTCTACCTATATATTTACATATTTTAAAATATTTTTACTGAATTTTAGAGAGAGAAAGGGATAGGGATAGAGAGATAGAAACATCAATGAGAGAGAAACATCATCAATCCACTGCCTCTTGTGCGCATTCTACTGGGGATTGAGCCTACAACATGGGCATGTGCTCTGGCCTGGAATTGAACCAGTGACCTCTTGGTTCATGGGTTGAGGCTCAACCACTGAGCACACAGGCCGGGCTAAATATTAACAAATATATTTGCCATCATTAGTTCTTGCACATTTTAAATTCATATATTCTCTCTCTCTCTCTCTCTCTCTCTCTCTCTCTCTCTCTCTCTCTCTCTCTCTCTGTTTCTCTCTCTCCCCTCTATTTTGAAAGAGAGTCTTTAGAATGCCCAGCTCTAGGTTGGCAGTTATTTTCTGTCATCCTTTGAAAATATTATTCCATTGCCTCTGGCTTCCATTTTGTTGTAGAGAAGACTGTTGACATAATGTCATTCTTTTGTGGGTTATCTATGTTTTCTCTCTATTTTATGATCTGCTTTGGTGTTCTGAATTTTCACTGCTCTGTAAGTGGATTTCTTTTTATTTTTCCCCCTCCTCCTGCTGTTCTAGAAAATTATCAGCCATTGTCTCTTCAAATATTGCCTCTTTCCATTCTTTGTTGCATTTGAGGCTTTGATTAAAGGTATAGTATGCCCTCTTATTCTGGCCTCCATAATTCTTATTTTCTAGCTGCTTATCTCTCTGGTCTAAATTCTGTGTGATATTTTTTAAGCTTTTCCAGTTCAGCTGTGTCTAATCTGCTATTTCATCTGTTTTGGTTTTTAAAATTTTATTTTAACAATCATATTTTTAATTTTTAGAAATTCTATTTGATCCTTTTCAAATTTCATTGTTGTTTTTGGCAGTCTCTTACTACTTGTTCATATGTTTGATTCCATCCTTTATTTCTTTAAACATTTTGCCTATATTGGTTTATATTCTAAGTCTGATAGTATTAAAATTTGAATTCCTCAAAGAAGGGGGTGTCTAATTTTGTGAGTTTAAAAAAATTTTTTTTTTAAATATTTTATTGATTTATTTTTATTTTATTTTTTTTTACAGAGAGGAAGGGAGAGGGATAGAGAGTTAGAAACATCTATGAGAGAGAAACATCAATCAGCTGCTTCCTGTATACTCCCCACTGGGGATGTGCCCACAACCAATGTGCCTTACATGCCCCTGACCAGAATCGAAACTGGGACCCTTCAGTCCGTAGGCTGATGCTCTGTCCACTGAGCCAAACCAGTTATCATGCTTTATTAGCCTAATTTTGTGTTTTATTGTTCCTTCGGGTTCTGCTCTGTTTGTCTGCTTGAGTGCTGGGTAATTCTGAGTGTGAGGTGAAGTGTTTGATCTTCATCTCTGGGCATTTGGGAGGCCTCCCTTGAACATGCTTCCCTCTCTAGAGGATTAGCTTTGGCTTTTCCAGAAGCCAGGGAGCACTCAGAACCAATCTACCCTGTTTCCCCGAAAATAAGACTGTGTCTTATATTAATTTTTGCTCCCAAAGATGCGCTAGGTCTTATTTTCAGGGGATGTCTTATTTTTCCATGAAGAAGAATACGGTACACACTTATTGTTAAATGAAAATAAAGGAAATTTACTACCTGTATATGGTATGGTAGTACGGTAGTTGTCAACACAAACCAGACAAACTGTGAATCCTACAGTATCAAGAATTTACTCATTTATTCAATGACAACCATGTCATCATCTTCTGGAACATCATCATAATCCAATTCCTGAATTTCCTGGTAAATTTCTTGTGACTCCATTTCTTTCAGAATCAGTGGACCAAATCTCTCATGTTTAGCCTAGGGGGGCCTTATTTTCAGGGGGATGCCTTATATTTCACTCAGAAGGAAACCTGTAAGTAGGTCTTATTTTTGGGGATGTCTTATTTTCGGGGAAACACGGTAGGAGCTGAAGGTGTCGCCCCTATACCTTGCTGCAGCCCTGATGTCAACATGTGCTTCAGGACACCCCCTCACCCTCTTACCAGTCAATTTTAGCTCATGGGTCCTTCTTTCATTTCTGCCCTGGCCTCTGAGATTTTCCTACCTTTTAGGACACAAGCAACTCAACAAAAACTATGTTTTGTGCTTTATCTGGTCATTTTGCAGAAGAAGGATCCACAAACAAAACCTCAGTTTCCTCATCTATAAAATGGTCACCAATAATAATAACAGTAATAACAACAACTACCCCACATGTTGTCATAAGAGTCCTGGGAAATGATATGCAAAGCATCATAAAAGTGTTATTTTAAGAATAATTGCCATATGTTGTTGGTTTTTATATTCCTGAATGCTTTGCATGCAGTTTATCATCTAATCCACATGTGTCAAACACAAGGCCCGCGGGCCAAATCCAGCCCGCCAGGCCTTGCAATGTGGCCCGCACCGCGATGTCATCACTGCACTCCGCTGTCAGTTTATGACATTGTCAGTTTATGACTGTTCAGTAAACCATTCGGCCCGCGATTTAGGCTGGATTTTAGATTTTGGCCCCTTCTCTGATTGAGTTCGACACCCCTAATCTAATCCTTCACCAGACCTGGTTCTATCATCACCTCCATTTTACAAATGAGATAAATTGAGGTTTTAAGTGGTAAAGGTTCATTTGTATCACGGTTATTACGATCATATTGCTGTGCTGTTATTGGTTGAGGTGGAAATGAGCATACCTGTGAGTATACCAGGGACTAAGGGAGTGGGGTGGGGGCCTGCCCACTGGCTGAGGGGCAGTGAGGTACAATGGAGAGTGTTGGACTGCGACTCAAGAGAAAGGGCAGGGTTGTGGCTCTGACGGGTTCCTGCTGGGTGATCCTGAGCCAGCTCAGCTCACGGTCTGGAGTGCTGGCCACAGGAATCTCAGTCTGCTTGTCTCAGGAGCAGAGGAATGAGCTGTGGGGGCGGGAGTGTGTCCCTATGTCGTAAGTCCCCGTGGAGGTGTGGCCCGAGTTGTTTCCCCGCTGGGTTTCACTTCTCCGATGTCCCCAGGCTCCTTCTGTGTCTCATCTCTGTGTGCAGTGGAGTGCTTAGTGCCTGTTTGCTGTTCACCACTGAGCGCCTTGAAGGCAGGCACTTGACTCTTCTCGGCTCTTTGTCACCTGGTAAGGGCTGGGTGTTCAGCAGATACAGGACTAAACAATGGATCTTCTTTACCGCATCGTGCGGGAAACAATAGCATCTTGTAAGCCTCTGCGTGGTCACCTGGGAAGCTCACTCCTTCCCCCTCCCAGGACTGGGCTCTGGCATCATCCCATACGGAAGCGTCATAACCACACTGGTCCATGTCATTCCTGGTGGACAGATTTTTGGTTTGGCAAATAAGGAGCTCTGTAACCCGTCCTCTCTTCATGTGTGACGTGGAAAAAGCCTTTGGAACTAGGCAGTCCTGGATCCAAACTGTGGCTTCTCCACTTGCTGGCTCTGAGGACAAATGGCATAACCTCTGCGAGCCTCAGCCTCCCTGCCTCTAAAATGGGGAGAGCGGAGCCAGCCTCCCAGGAGTGTAGCAAGATTTTCCCACGCTGCGTAGTTCACGGTAAGGGCGAGCTCCTTCCAGGTTCCCTGGCCGGCCTCTGCGCCTGCTCTTCGCCGGCATGTTCCAGCCACCAGAACTCGCTGGCTTCCATGGGCCTCCGCGTCTTTGGCTCCACACCTTAGATCAGCGGTCGGCATACCGCGGCTCGCGAGCCACATGCGGCTCTTTGGCCCCTTGAGTGTGGCTCTTCTACAGAATACCACGTGCGGGCGCGCACATACAGTGCGATTGAAACTTCGTGGCCATGTGCAGAAGTCGGTTTTTGGCCTGTGCGAGTCTATTTCGAGAACACTCAAGGGGCCAAAGAGCCGCTTGTGGCTCGCGAGCCGCCGTTTGCCGACCACTGCCTTAGGGTGACAACTCTGTGGCCTGCTGGGCCCACCAGCTCCCGTCGGCCTCTGCCAAGCCCAGCATGTTCTTAGGCTTCCCCAGGGCGGGCCAGGCCCCCACCCCAGGCCCGTTGCCCTGGTCCTTGGCCGGCTGGGAGGCAGCTGCCAGCCAACTGTTTACCTTGGGACCGTGGTCTCCTCTCCGGCAGCGTTTGCCAGCCGTGGAGTGAGGGCAGATTTATGAACTTGGTCACACAGAAACTATTTAAGGCTCTGGTTGGCCAGCAGCAATGTAAAGGCATACAGTGCCTGCTTGAGAAAAGATTGCATTTAGGTGCCCACACTTTGGTCTGATTTACAGTGTAGGCCAAGGATCCAATTAGCGTTCACAGCCGTCTTTTAGCCGAAACCCAGCGCCTTCCAGGATTATGCAGACTTTCCAAAACCTGGACTATGATGAAATTATAGCTGAAGGCTCGTAAAGTCGCTCACCGTTTATAAATGCAGTATATTCTTAACCGCCCCGATGCTCAGCTTACCTGCAAGAGCCCTTGTGGCCTCGCTCTTCATTAAAGTGACCCCAGGAGATTACTGGAAGGGAAGACCTGGTTTCAATCCTCCCTCTCCCCTGCTTGCTATGTGACTTTGTGCTCATTGCTTAGCCTCTCTGAGCCTGCATTTCTTCATGTATAACTTGACTAGTATGGCAGAATGTGACGGAGGAAGGGTCCTTGGCACTGTTTTATGGGACTCAAACTAGGCAGTGTCTATAGATACCTTTCACAGGTCCTGGCACATAGTATGTGCTCAGTAATGGCGTGTATGGTAGAGTTTCTTTAAGGAACAAAAACCCAGTTGGGGACTGGCCTCTTGGCTGGTCCTATGCCCAGCTGCCCGGCTGCCTGGCCGGGGGGAAGCAGGGGCAGTAGAATGTAGTATATATATTGCCTGTGGTCCTTCAGGCAGCAGGGCCTGGAATGGGTGATGGGTGGGCTGGGGGGATGCTGTACCCTGGAATCAGACCACAGACCCATCAGCACTCCCAAGGGCTGCTTCTGAGCAGTCTGCTGAGCAGGCTGTGTGGCTGAGGCCTTCTTAAAGCACCTTCTGTTTGCACAACTGCCTCAGTGCCTAGCACAGTGCTGGACTCATAACAGGCCCTCAAAAATGTGCTGCAGTCTGGTGAAGCCAGCCAAGCTGATATGCCCTTAGGCCAGTGATCGGCAAACTTCGGCTCATGAGCCACATGCGGCTCGAAAACCGTGGTTTGCCGCTCTGTTGACTAATGAGTTTGCCAACCATTGTTAGACTAAATGTTACAGTGTAGTTGGAAGCTGTAGGATTAGGCAGTTGTGGCATATTGTGTGCAAAAAGGTAAAGGCTAGCATATGACAGTGTTTGGCAAACTCATTGGTTAACAGAGCCATAGTTTGCCGACCACTGCCTTAGGCCAACCAGACAAATCCAGACCCTGTCACCAGTCTTCCCTAGGGCCCCCTCTGTCCTCACTGCAGCTTCTGCCCTCGGGGCATTGGAGGGAGGCTGTTATCAGGTCTGTGTATGGACGGGTTTCTGATGATCGGGACTGTCCACCAGTGGAAACCAGTCTCACCAGCAGGGAGTGAATTCCCTTCACTGAGGTGGGGAGCAGGTTGAGGACTGTGAGGGGATTCATGGCCCAGGACAGACGGGCAAAGAAATACACACTAAGAATGTTCTGCACATGCAGGGTCTTAACTGGCTCACCTGTTATGCCCAGACTTCGTGATCCCCAAGGACCACCAGGGAGCCGAGTCCGATGCAATAAACAAAAGAGCCTTTTCCATGCTAGCATGGGCTCTGTCCCACTCACGCCGGCAGCATGGGGGAAGAGAGAGCGAATTTCGCCCAGTCCAGGGGTTTTACTCTGGTCAGTGGTGATGTCACTGCCTCGGCTAACCCTGATTGGTTGGGTGAGGGCTAGGGTTATCCACAGAATGGAGGATAACTCTGCCCTGCCCTCTCATCACCCAGGGTGAAGGTGGCCTTGCATTTGCTCGCTCACTCAGCTTTACTGACAGCTCCTCTGAGCTGGTGTCGGGCCCCATGACATGGATGGGGCACCCTTCTTGACCTTGCCCCAAGTCTAGTGGGGAAGCAGACATGCGGGTTAGCCTAGGAGGTAGGAGCTTGTTAGAAAGAGAGGTTGGGACAGTGTGCGGGAATGAGTGCCACGTTCTGGGATTGGCAAGGAGTCTGCTGGGCCAGACTAGATGGCCCGGGTGGAGAGCCGCGGATGGGAGACTGGAAAGGCCAGCTGGCTGGGGCTCACAGCATGGACGCACACAGAGGACGAGGGGCATTGTCTGGGGAGCTTGGAAGAAGTGCTGTCATCAGTGGCTTTTCAAAAGGTCACTGATAGTGACAGGAGGCTGGACCCTGGGGGATGGCATCCGGGGTGACCCTGGGCTGCCCTCCCCACTCTGGGCTGCCCTCCCCACTCCAGGCTGCCCTCCCCGGAGTGTCCCTGTGGCTCACCACCCCTCATGCGCTGCTGCACTTCCTGAACCCAGGCTCCCATCACACTGTGTACACATTGTGTGCGTTGGACGATGTGCCCTTCTAGCCTGACAAGCAGTGCCTGTGCAGGCCTGGCACTGCCAACCCGTCCCCCCCTCCACCCCCCGCGCCCTCCCTCCTCCTCCAGAGCCCCAGTTCCCATCTTATTTTTGGCTCCGTTCTGCTTTGATTTGGGGCTCTTCTGAGGATGTTTGATTGGCAGTAAGTGGAGTAAACCATAAGCTCATGCAAAAGGGAAGCTTATTTGTGTGTTTTCTGCTGTTCTGTTAACAAAGACTTCAGAGGGGCATATGGAACGGATAAGGGATTATTTAGAAATCAGAAATTTTGCAAGAGACTGGAAAGAACTTGACAAAAAACCGTTTAAGTACTATAACGTGCTTCATTTGAGAAAGGTATATATTTACTTAGTCTGTCTGATTTTACAGGAAGTGAATTAGGGAGGCATTACGAAATGGGATTGGAGTGACAAGATATTTCACGGTCGCTGCGTGGCGGTACCCACGCCCATGTGGTCTGCTTTGTGTCCGTTTCAAGGCACACCTGAAGGGCCAGAGGGCTGTTCCCCCTCCCCCCCTGGCCTCAGCCACAGGCTGTCCTCCGCCGCCGCCCACTCCCCACCCCACCCCACCTCCAGAACCCCAATAGGCTGTGTGGGTTCTTCCTCGCTTCCTGACATCTAACTGGTCACCAAGTGCCAATGACCTGGCCTCCTAAACCTGTCTCCTGAGTCAAACCCCAGTTGCTACTCCTTCATCTATCTGAGTGACGTGGAAGTTACTAGTGTATGGTGCTCTGTGCTTCAGTTTCTCCATCCATAAAATGGGGTCCCGGTGTTAGTGCCCACCCCTGGGGCTGTTCTGGGTCATGGTGACAGCATGTGCAGTGTCCAGGCTATCCAGCAAATAAGACACAAGTGTGGCTTCACTTGTTTCCGGTCCCAGCCCTGGCCGAGGGTCGCCTTGGGATTGGGGAGGTGAGCAGGGCTGTGGTGCTGGCCCGTGCTGTGCACACGCCAGCTGAGCTCCGGGTGGCTGTCTCTGAGGGTGCCACACCAGCCATGGGCGGTGGATGAGCGTGGTGTGTGGCTTTGCCCTCTCCTCCACGCATGGAAGCAAATTCTCCGCGTTTTGATGAGTGCTGCTTCCCCGTGGGCCTGGCTCCAGAGTTGAGTGTGAGCAGCCCGGCAGGTCAAGGGAGTCTCCTGAAGCCCAACAACATGGCCTCAGCCCCACGGCCCACACACGCCCGTGATATATCTGCACACACAGCCCACGTGTCTCATCCTGTTGGTCCCCACTCTGTGCTGCAGTCAGAGAGGCCGTGCCCTGATCCTTCCGCAGGCTCAGAGCCACACCGAGTTCTGAGGTAGAGAGTTTATGGAGTCCGTGTGGCCCAGGAGCACACTGCTTTGTAGGGGAGGGAGTGATCTAGTCACCCGAGGAAGAGGAGGGTGGCCAGTGTTTGGATTTGAGGGCCCCCGTGGAGCTTTCTGGAGCAGCAGAGCCAGCCCTGAGGGTCACTGAGCCTGGAGAAGCCACAAGTGGGCAGCACTCAGGTCTGCCCAGAGAGAGCTGCAGGGGACGGGAGCTGCCAGCCCCTCTCAGATCCCCAGGGGCCCTGCCTTCTTCTTTTTAAAATATATTTTTAGTGATTTAAGAGAGGAGGGGAGAAGGGAGAGAGAGAAAGAAACATCAATTATAAGAGAGAATCATTGACCAGCTGCCTCCTGCATGCCTCCTGCTGGGGCTAGCCACAACCCTAGCATGTGCCCCTTACCGGAATCTAGCCCGGGACCCTTCAGTCGCAGGCTGATCCTCTATCCACTGAACCAAACCAGCCAGGGCCTCCCCTGCCTTCTTTTCCACTCTGCACCCAGGAGAATGTCCCCTTCCAGCCTCACAGCCTGCTGGAGGCAGGGAGGATGGCCGTGTCCTTCAGTGGTGGCTTCAGCAGGATCAGCGGGGTCCTCAGGGTGGGAGCCTTCCTGAGCGCCCCGAGGCCGAGGCTCTCAGGAAAGTGTCCCCAGCTTCTCAGAGCTGGCCCCCTGGGGCCTGAGGACAGGTTGGATTGGTGGGGCCTATGTCACTGTCTCCCTGATGTGACCCATCCACACCCACACCCACGCCTTTGTCCAGTGTTCTTGTCACTAAAGATTCCAACCTGAGTGCAAATCGGTGTCAAAAGAGGAAACTTGGCCAAACTAACAAGCTGCTTAATTAGTCCTGTGGTGTCAGACTAGTCACGCTCCTCCTCAGATTTGTGGTGTGGCCTGGGGCAAGTCAACTACCCCTCTCTGAATTCTGGTTCCCTTACCTTTACAAGTGACATACATTACCTGGCCCCTCCAGCCTGCCACTACCCCAGTTACCCAAACGTGATCCCTCGGGGCTGTGGTGGGGTTGGTGGGGTCCTCTGGACACTTCAGAGAAAGGGCTTGGGTCCAAGTCCTGCTCACCATGTGCTCCCAGATGACGACCCACCTCTTGTGCCTCGGTTTTCTAATCTGACAAAAAGAAGTTATTATCCTTGAGATTTCAGCTCAGGTGCTCCTGTCACATCGCAAGGCCAAGTGCTTCTTCCCATAACACTCAAAAAGGGGGGGGGGGGGAAACATCGATGTGAGAGAGACACATCAATTGATTGCCTCCCACACGCACTCTGACCACGAATTGAACCTGCACCTCTTCCATCCCAGGGCCTATGCTCTAACCACTGAGAAAACTGACCAGGGCAGACATTATCTTCTTTATTTGCCTACTTGGTTGGTATCTGTGTCACCCCAGCATATGAGCTACATAGAAGCAGAGGCCATATGTGTCCTACTTATTCACCCCTGTGTCCCTAGTATTTTGTATGTTGGATGGATGATGGATGGGCGAGTAGGTGCATGGATAGGTCACAGTGTGATGGAGAACTAGTGGATGGATAGGAAAAGGCTGCCTCAGGTGGGGGCACCATCTCAGCAGGTGTGTGAGCCAAGGGCAGTGGTCCCTGCCAGGGAGCTGTGGACTGGATTCCCACCAGTCCTCCCAGGCCTGGCTGTGCTTTCCTGTGTCCCGAGAGCTGAAGCACAGGCTCCATGAGGCGGTTGGCTGTATCTGCCAGGTGAGCCAGTGTGGACCATCTGGGTGGGGTGGGAAAACAGAGAAGAAAGGCAGGGAAGGTTGGTGGTACTCCTGCTCGGGCTGTGGAGTCAGCTCAAAGACCAGCTCTGCATTGACTTGGTTGGGATTTGTCCCCAGTTGAAGGCTTGAGCAAGTTGCTTATTACCTCTAAGCTCTGTCTCTTTGTATATAAAATGGAGATAACACTAGTACTGACCCCCTAAGGTTGTTGATTAAATGGGCGTCTCTTTTTCTATCACTGGGATAGTTTGTCTCTGCGTGGCCAACATCCTCCTCAGGGTTGATGATAAAAATAGAGCCCTAGCCGATTTGGCTCAGTGGCTAGAGCATCAGCCCATGGACTGAAGGGTCTTGGGTTCAATTCCAGTCAAGGGCGTGTCCTTGTTGCAGCTTGTGTCCCTGGTCAAGGCCCATGTGGGGGGCAACCAATCCATGTGTCTCTCACATTAATGCTTCTCTCTGCCTCTTTCCCCTCCTTTTCACTCTCTCTAAAAGTCAATGGAAAAATGTCATTGGGTGAGGATTAACAAATAATAGTAAATATAGAAAAACCCTCCTCGAGATAGTCTCACATGAGGCTGCAGCCCTGGTCCAGCCTGCTCTTCCTCCTGCCCCTCTGCCTCCGGGAGGGGTGGAGGGGGCCTGCGGAGCATCCCTGGGAACCAGCGAGGGGCTGACAGGATGGATGGCGGAGCGAGCGGGGGAATGTTCCTATTAGGCCTGGAATGTTAGCTTTTCTCTCTAAGAGCTGGTTGTGGTCATGTAAACCACCCTGGAGGAAAATCAGAGGGTCCCCAAACCCATCTGCTGGCTTTTATAAAGAAAAGAAAAGAAACGAAAGACAACAATCTTTGTGGTTGGCTTAAAAGTATTTTAATCACCAATGAGCAAGGGAAGAATAAACCCCTGGAGCAGGCAGGAATGCGGCCAGGGGACCTCAGGAGGAAGCCTGGTGGGGGCTACCCGTCCGCCTGCCATTTGGGTCTCCGTGTGGAGCCAACCTGTACACAGGGCTTGTGTGCAGATCACAGGGACCTGCCTGGTCCCACTCCTTGGGGAAGCGCTCTCCACCCACACACTTTAAGATCAGGGTGTGCAGTGAGGCTTGAGGAGCTGGTAGAGGAGAGTTGGGCAGTTTGGGGGCATGGGCACAGGCTCAGAGAATGTGATAGACTATACCTGGGTGTGTGCTAAGCTTGGAGGGGATTAGGAGAGAGAGAGAGAGAGAGAGTGTGTGTGTGTGTGTGTGTGTGTGTGTGTGTGTGCAATTAGCTCTGTGAGGGTGTATGGGACTTGTTTGCAGTGTGATTGGAATGTGTACAGTTGCAGAGTACATATGGGGGATTGTGATCGGGGTGTGTATGGGATTTGGTGTGAAATGGGGAGTTTATGCAGTTGTGATATATATATATATATATATATATATATATATATATATATATATATACACATATACACACACACACGTGCGCGTGCACACACACAAACACACACATATATATGTGTATATTGTTGGGGGAGTATATGGTAGAGATAGATGTATACCCATTGCATACCCCATGGACCCCTGTATACATCTACACCCAAAGCATACCCAGAACCCCCAACACCATACCCAGACACACATTCAACACCCCACACCCAATACATACTCCTGTAACACACTCTCAGACACATTTCTCCATAGATACACATATGTGTGTGTAGTTGGTGAGTGTATATGTGTATGTTTTGGGATTTGAGTTTGGAGGGCACAGGGTATGTGCCTATATGAAGGGAGGGTAGTTTGAGAATGTGGTTGAGTGTTTGGTGTGTATTTTATGTGCAGTGTATATTGGGTGTGTGGAGCTGCATTGGGTGTTTTTATGTGTGTATGTTGGTTGTGCATGTGTGGTTAGGAGGAGTGTTTTGGAGAATCTGTTCTGTATATACATGTGTATTGGGTATGGGAATGCGTGTTGGCATTGGGTGTGTGTGTGTGTGTGTGTGTGTGTGTGTGTTGGGTGTAGGAGTGCTAGGGTAGAGGTCACACTGGCTGGGGGAGATGAGCCCTCAGTCCTGGCCCAGGCTGATGGAACCCAGGAGCCTGTGGCCCCCACTCCCTTCTCCTCAAGTCAAGGTACCAACTGGGAATATTCCTGGGAGGGAAGCAGGGCCTGGAGGGTTGAAGAGAGCACTGAGATCTTCCCAGCAGAGGGGCCAGGAGGCAGATCACCCACCACCTCCAGTGACATGAGTGGGGGGGGAGGGGCTGGGGCAGTGAGGGAGATCAGAAGAAGTGGGGATAACGTCAGGCCAAGGATGAAGAGTGGAACGGGCCAGACGGCAGAGCTCACAGATGGAAGAGCCCCTGGAAGGACAGTATGGCCAGAGGGGCTCTGTGAATACCCTAAGGAAGGCAGCCCCTCCTGAGGCGTCAGTGGGTCCCCAGGCTCTGAGTGACTTTTGACCTGGCATCCTCCCCACACTCAGGGAGGCCTCAGGGCTGGGATTGTTGCCCCATTTGAAGGAATACCAGGCCGGAGGGAGGAAGCAGCCTCCTCCTCTTCAACCTGAGAGAGGCCTCCATCTTGCGTCCTGCTGGGATGCTGAGTGTGGGCGGACCCTACAGGTTCCCAAGTGCTGCCTCACAAAGGCCCCAGGCTACCCTGCACCCTGAGTGGCAGGTGTTTTGAATTTCTTTGTGTAGATGGGACATATGCAGGAAATTTTGCAAAGTCAAAAAGAGAGCAGATGACTCTAAACCACCAGGGAGAGATGTTTCCTTTGGGCCGGTTCCTGACCTGCGAGACATAGTGCTGAGCACACAGGAAGTGCTTAGCAAGGGCGACTTCCAATTCATCCCCGGGATTTTAGAGTGAGAGCGGTCCGAATCCTGGTCCAGCCCTCATCTTGGGTGAGGTATTTACCTCTCTGTGCTTCAAGTCCCAAGGGGGGTTGTGGAGAGGATTAGTGGCAGCTAGCATCGACACATTGAGCATTATATCTAAGAAATTCCTCGGGTTCCATGGAACATCATAGCCGTTGTTTTTCGTAGCAGTGTTATAGTCTGTTATGCAGACTGGGGCACAGGGTTCTTACTCAGCTTGCTCACACTGTTGGATATCTAGGTTATTCCTGAACTCCTACTCTTCCTAGTTTATAACAAAAATATTACATTATCTTCTTGCATAAAGCTTCTCTGAATTCCAGCCTGGGTGGCCACCCAGAACGGAGCTATCAAAGGGCAATGGGAACCCGGCTGTGCGTGACTCCCTGTTTGCTCTATGTACAGTCACGTCTAACATATGACCCCCGTGGGCACGACTTCCTCCCGTCTGGGCCTGAGGTTCCCAGCACTGCCTCCTGCTGCCTTGGCCCAGGCTAATGGACAGAAAGGCCAAGGAATCTCACTGGCTAATGTGTTAATGAGCTAGGCTCCCTCTGGTGCTGGCGGCTGAAAACAGCACCGTCCATGTGGGTTGGTTCCTGAGCCAGATTCTGGGCTCTTCTGGGAGAAAATTCCCTTTTTGACCAATTTGAACATGTATAGCTGTACTGGAACCAAATCCTTCCTGAATAAGTCAAACCCAGATCCCCCAAGGTTGGCAAATCTGGTGGCCCTGGCTCCTATCAGTCCCCTTTAAGGGTCTCTTGCTGCCCTGCCCCATATCAGCTCCAAGAGGCACGATGCCTTTCCCTTAAGGCCCTGGAGCTTCCCCTTTGCCCTCTCCTGGATGGGTGAGCTGAGCAGGCACTGCTCTGTGACGCTGTTTAGTTACCTATAATGTGGGGGTGATCAAAACAATGGCAAAACCATACGAATACCTTGTGGAGTTGTTGTGGTATTAAAACACTTATTACCTGCCAAAACTGGTTTGGCTCAGTGGATAGAGTGTCGGCCTGTGGACTGAAAGGTCCCAGGTTCGATTCCGGTCAAGGGCATGTACCTTGGTTGTGGGCACATCCCCAGTAGGGAGTGTGCGAGAGGCAGCTGATCAATGATTCTCTCTCATCAATGTTTCTAACTCTCTATCCCTCTCTCTTCCTCTCTGTAAAAAAATTAATAAAATATATATTTTTTAAAAACCATTTATTACCTGTAAAGCACTTGAAGCAGGACCCAGCATGCAGTAAGTACTCAGTAACTGTTAACTGTTGTTACCTTTATCTCAAAAAATGACTTTACTTTTGCAAACACATTTCTGATAAGGGACTTGTACCCAGAATATGTTTAAGAACCCTTGCATTTTAATAATAAAAAAGAACCCACTTTTTTTTTTTTAAATAAATCTTTATTTTTCAGATTATTACAAATGTGATCCTCTTCCCCTCCTCAATTGCTCCCCTCCACCAGGTTCCCACCCCACCCTCTGTCCTTTCCCCATCCCCCATTGTCCTCACCCATAGGTGCACAGTTTTTGTTCAGTCTCTTCCCGCAGCCCCACTCCCCTATTCCTCGAGAATCGTCAGTCCACACCCCTTCCATACCTCTGATTCTACTATATTCACCAGTTAATATTGTTCATCAGATTTTTTAATTCCTTGGTTTTTAGATTCACTTGTTGATAGTTACGTATTTGTTGATCATAATTTTTATCTTTATCTTCTTCTTCCTAAATAACCCCCTTCAGCAATTCATATAATTCTGGTTTGGTGGTGATGAACTCTTTTAGCTTTTTTTTATTTGTGAAGCTCTTTTTTTTTTTTTTTTTTTTTTTTTCCAATTGTCACGTCGTTAGTCTTTTTTTTATTATTATTATATTTTATTGATTTTGTACAGAGAGGAAGGGAGAGAGATAGAGAGTTAGAAACATCGATGAGAGAGAGTCATCGATCAGCTGCCTCTTGCACACCCCCTACTGGGGATATGCCTGCAACCAAGGTACATGCCCTTGACCGGAATCGAACCCGGGACCTTTCAGTCCCCAAGCCGACGCTCTATCCATTGAGCCAAACCGGTCTTGGCTATTTGTGAAGCTCTTTATCTGTCCTTTGATTCTGAGTGATAGCTTTGCTGGGTAGATTATTTTTGACTGTAGGTTCTTGCTATTCATCACCTTGAATATTTCTTGCCATTCCTGTCTGGCCTGCATGGTTTCCGTTGAGAAATCAGCTGACAATCATATGGGTGCTCCTTTATAGGTAACTACCTTCTTTGCTCTTGCTGCTTTTAATATTCTCTCTTTGTCTTTTGCTCTTGGAATTTTAATTATGATGTGTCTTGGTGTGGTCCTCCTTGGATTCCTTTTGTTTGGAGTTCTGCAGGCTTCCTGACTTGTAAGTCTATTTCTTTCCCCAGGTGGGGGAAGTTTTCTGTCACTATTTCTTCCAGTATTCTTTCGGTATCTTGTTCTCTCTTTTCTTCTGGAATCCCCATAATTCTGATGTTGGTTCGTTTGAAATTGTCCCAGAGGTTTCTTACACTATCTTCAACTTTCTGGATTCTCTTATCTTCTCCCTTCTGCAGAGGAGTGTCCTCTGGCTCTTTGTGTTCTAAATCTTTGTCTTGATTCTTGCGAACTTCGTCTGTTTTTAGGACTTTGTATAATATTTTTTTATTTCAGACAATGTTTTCTTCATTTCTAGTTGATCCCTTATTATTTCTAGTTGCTCCCTTTTCATATCCTCATAGGTCTCATTTATTTTATCGGCCTTTTTTAGGATATTGTTGAATAACCTTATAACTGTAGTTTTGAACTCAATGTCCAATCTTTTCTTTTCCTCCATCTCCTTCCTTAGTGTCCTTCCTCTTGTCTGCATTTTAGTTGTTTCCCTGATTTGATGGAATAGTTTTGTGTGCTAGGTGTTCTGGTAGAGCCCAGTAGCACAGCCTTCCCAGTTACCTGCGGTGGACAGTCTTGGTGTAGCCCTTTGTGGGCTGTGTGTGCAGTCTTGTTGTTAAGCCTTGCTTATTGTTGGTATCACTGGAAGCGTTGATCTCCAAGCCAATTGGCTGTGAGGATCAGCAGTGTCTCAGCTAGGAGGGCTTCTGTACTATGCTTGGATAGGGCGGGGTCTCGGAGTGGCACAGACAATTTTTGGTTCCCTGTCAGTTTCGCCTTAGAAAACTCCTGTTCGCGGAGAGTTTTGGAAGATTGGTTGCAGGCGCGTACACCTCTTTGGTAAAGGCGCAGACAATCTTTGGATTCCGGCCAGTCCCTCCTTAGAGAAAGCCAGCCTCGGGGAGAGCTTCTGTGCTCAGCCACAGATGGGGCGGGGTCTCAGGTTGGTGCAGACAAACTTTGTTTTCTCTTTGGCTCCTCCCCAAGTCCCGCAGTAATAGCCTCTGGCTTCACACACCCCCGAGAGATCTCTGCCCACTGCCTGACAGTCTGGCCTCTCCCTGTCTGGGGCCATCTATCAGAGCAATAGGGTGATTCTGTTTTCCTCTCGAACAAGAAAGCCAGCCGCACGCTAGCTGTTTCCGTGCGCCCCGGGAGTAAGCCAGTAGCGAACTCAGCCCAGCCCGCCCTCTCTGCACGCCAGGAGTAAGCCAGCAGCAATCTCGGTCCGGCCCTTCCTCTCCCTGCGCCAGGAGTAAGCCAGCGCCTTTTGGCTCACACAGTTCTTCATACCTTCACAGTTCCTGAGGTTCAGTGTGCCTTCTCTCTCCTTCCCAGATTGTAGAGCCTCCTCTCAGCCAGCCGTCCGGCGCTTCAGGACAATGCCTCCCCTGTTTTTCAGTTCTAAATTCAAATTTGTTGTGGTAGGCTGCATTCGGATGTCTACCCTATGCCGCCATCTTGGTTTCTCAAGAACCCACTTTTTAAAAGGGCAAAGGACTTGCATAGACATTTCTCCAATGGAAGAAAAAAAACATGGCCAAAAGCACATCATTAGCTACCAGGGAAATGCAAATCAGAACCACAAAGAGATACTACCTCCTGCCACAGGGGTGGCTATAATAAAACCGTGGGTAATAAGTGCTGGCAAGGACATGGAGGCATTGGAACCCTTAATGGTATTCCCTGGTGATAGGAATGTAAAATGGTGCAACTGCTTTTGAAAATAGTCTAGCAGTTCTGCAAACAATTAAATATAGAGATATCATGCGATTTAGCAATTCCACTCCTAGGTACATACCCAAAACAAATGAAAACATGTCTATACAAAATCCTGTACATAATCTTTATTGCAGCATTATTCGTAATAGACAAAAAGGGAAAACAAACTAAATGCCCATCAACTGACAAATAGATAAATAAAATGTAGTCTATCCATATAATAGATTATTACTCAGCCATAAAAAAGAATGAAGTACGGCCCTGGCCAGGTGACTCAGTTGGTTGCAGTGTTCTTCCATACACCAAAAAGTTGCAGGTTCAATTCCCAGTCAAAAAACATCCCTAGGTTTCAGGTTCAATTCCCAGTTGGGGCACATACAGAAGGCAACCAATCAATTTTTCCCTCACATCTCTCTCTTTTTCTTTCTCTCTCAAATCAATTTAACAAAAATATATCCTTAGGTGAGGATAAAGAAGATAAATGAAGTACAGATACATGCTATAACATGGGTGAACCTTGAATCACTATACTAAGTCAGTGGTGGGCAAATTCATTAATCAACAGAGCCAAATATCAACAGTACAACAATTGAAATTTATTTTGAGAGCCAAATTTTTTTAAACATAAACATCTCCTAACGCCACTTCTTCAAAATAGACTCACCCAGGCCGTGGTATTTTGTGGAAGAGCCACTCTCAAGGGGCCAAAGAGCTGCATGTGGCTTGCGAGCCGCAGCTTGCAGACCACGGTGCTAAGTGAAAGAAGCCAATCACACAGGCGTGCCTTGCCAGAGCTAGAAGGGACCTGTGGGACCACCTTCAGTCCTCTCCCCTTTATTTCACAGACGGGGAAACTGAGGCCCAGAGAAGCAGAGTGGAAAAGAGGAAGCACATTGGGATGAGACAGGCTTGTATTCAGGTCCCAGGAAGCCATCTTCCTGGGTGGCCTTGGGCAAGAGTCGTCCTTAAAATTGGAGTTGTTGAGGAGGTAAAGTGTGCAGGCCTGGGGCCAGTTAGAGCTTAGCAGCTGGAGGGAGAGAGGCAGCCGTGTTCAGCAGAAGCTGCCCCTGTGCGAAGAGGCAGAGAGAGAGGAGGCAGGCCAACAGGGAGGAGTCAGAAAAGCACGAAGATTCTGTTACTGAGTTTTTTAAAAATAAATATTTGTAGAAGTTTTATACACTTATTAAAGAAAACATGGAAAACACAATAAGCATAGATTTAGAAGCAAACAAAAGTTGTTCCTACTGCCCACCTCACAAAGAGAGCCTCTTTGGGCTGCCTCTGGCTCTTTGAGTGAAATAGAAATGGACTTGATGAAGCATCTTTCTAATGGGAAATTACCATCATCGTACTCTGGCAATCCCTGGCGGCCCAGGTCTGGCTCAGCACAAAGGAAGAGGCAGGGAAATAGCATTTGTTAGACCTGGTCTGGGCCCAGCTCACCACGTTTGTGTTCCAGACAGGATAGTCATTCCAAAGATGACGAAAACCCAATGCGGTGCGCGCAGTGACAAATGCATTCTGAAGCAGGGCCCTGTGCTTCCAGGCTTGAGTGGGCCTCCAGGGCTCACCAGAGAGCTGTGGCTGTTGGTGAAGTCCTGGGAGGCGAGGTGCAGTAGGGCGGAGCTTGCTGGTCAAGGCCTAAGAAACAGGACTCACAGAGATCAGTAACACCATCCATTCACTCAAGGCAGGGACGGGCAGTGAAAAGTTGAAAAGCTCAGGACCCAGGACTCAATCCTTATTCTGTAAGGATGCGGGAGATGGCCCTATGGCCCTTTCTCTGGGGGAGGAGGAGAGCATGCCCCCGAGGCCACAGGTCAGGGCGCACTGGATTGGGGTGGGGGTCAGGGGTCAGGGAGATCTGGAGGCCTAACTTCCTGTCTTGGGGTCACCACTGACTTGATGGGCAGCCTTGAGCCAGTCCCTTCTTCCCCAGCCCCAGTCTCCCCACGGTAAAGTGGACAGGCTTCCTCAAACACCCCTTCCAATTCAGACCTTCTGTGATTTTACATACAAAGAGCCTCTTCCCTACCCAAGAAAGTTGGGGCGGTGGTGGGGAGGGGGGTGCAGGGAGGTGAACAAGGGTGGCTGACTCTGACTGAGCAGAAGGTTCTAGCCAGAAAACGTGTTCTGAGCCCCTGCTGTGTCTCCAGTCCATTGGCGGGCCCTGGAGTGAGAGGTCAGCCAGTGGGACTAACATCATCTTGTGCCTGACTCACACCCTAGCTGATGGGAGAGAAGGGCCCAGATGCAGACATTTAGAATTTTGAGTCCTAGGGGCTGTAAAGAGGGAAGAACAGGGCTGTGGTGCCCCCCAGAGGAGCCTAGCCCCTAACAGCAGTGAAATTGAGGAAGTCTTCCTGGAAGAGGTGGCATATGAGCTAAAGCTTGGAGGATGAGCAGGATTTTGCCAGGCGAAGTGGCAGGAGAAGGACACTCTAAGTAGAAAGTGACAAGAACAGAGGTATAGTGGTGCAGACTGCATGGAGTGTGACCCCATCTCTAGCGTGTTGTATTACTGGATGGAGCCCTCTCCCAACCCAAGGTGTTGGACCCTGCCCTCCGTTATCTCCTTTGGCCCTTATAGTAAACCTACAAAAAAGGAGTGTTAACTGGACCAGGGAAGCTAAGTAACATGCCCAAGGACACAGCCAGTAAGAAGCGGAGCTGGGACTTGAACGCAGGTCTGCCTGACCCAAAGCCCACATCCCACCCAGCTGGTTCAGAGATGAGTGCTGAAAGAGCAGTTGCACCTTCCTGCCCAGGCCTGCAGCTCAGACCTGTCTGTGTGTCCTCTGCCCTGGGAGGAAGCCCGTCTATCACCACTATTCCATTAACCCAGCCACTCCTGAGACTCCTCAGCCTTCGCCGGTCACCTCGTGTGGAACCCTGTGAGGAGTCATCTGTGTCCCCAGTGCATCTAGTGGGGTCGGCCCCGGGTTTCCTGATGCAGGTGCATAGGTGTCATCATCACAAGCTTCATCCCAGGTGTTTTGAAGGTTGGTCACCATCCATGCCTTTTTGATCTTTAGATCCCCTCTGGATGCTATCATATTGTCCCCATATATCTGTGTAGAAGCTGAGTTCGGAGGGCAGTCCTTCATTCACATCACATAGGGCAAGAGCAGGCATCACTCCAGTCCTCAGATCTCTCTGGCCCATGGAGGGAGGGAGTGTCCCATGGTCCTGTTACCAGGACAGCTCACCCAAAGTCACTGCAGAACTAAGAAGGACATTTAGTTCTGCCGCCTGTTTTTGTGAAGTATTATGCTGCTTTCTTTAAAAAAAAAAAAAAAAAAAAAAAAAAAAAAAAAAAAACTTCAACAAAACAGAGTTCTATAAAACATAAAGCAGTAAGTATAATATATCAAGAAGTAGAAAGTGGTGAGCACAGTTGAGAAGTTATCCTTAACTACAGTGCTCAGAAACCTTCCCCAGACTTTCCTCTCTGTCTGATAATTATACTCTTTACTAGAATGGAATCATAATACCTTTACTGTTTGGTAGCTTGCTTTTTTCACTAACTGTGTCTTTTGGACATCTGGCAATGTGCACTTAGCTGAGTGAGTGAGGAAATGAATGAATGGCCAGTGAATTAATGAACTGCAGTCTGCTCTCTGGTGCCACTGGACAAGTCAGACTTGGTGAGCTGCCAGACAGCCTCCCAGAACCAGGAGCCTCCCTCTCTCTCCTGTCACTGACTCCCCGTGCCCTGCAGCCTTGGCCCCTTTTCTCCATCTCTGCAGGGGTTGTGGGTGCTGATACCGATCCCCCATAGCCCTGGGAGGGGCTAACACTACTCTCCTAACCATCCCCATAATGCCAGTGACTCCCAGAGAGGTTAGGTGGTTCCTGCCAGTCATAGTTGGAGGGAGAGGGGATTAGAACTCAGGCCGGGGTGACTCTGGAGCACTCTGTATGCCAGAAGGAGCATGCCAGACAGGAAGAGCCTGCCCTAAAAAGGGAGCCAGCGTTGGGTGCTGGGACTGACCGCAGGCCCTGAGCAATGGATGAATGGATTACTCTGACACACGTTTCTGAGAAAGAGAGGGCTAAGGGGCTGCTTGGCTATGGGGACCAAATAGCCCCGTTCACCTGCCTCCTTAGGCTTTTATTATAACAACAGTTGAACTAAAATTAACGATTAGACACAATTGGCAGGATAAGCATCCTTGAGAAGGCACATTTGTCTGTAGTGTCCTTCAAGCAAGGACGTTTTGAAGTCTACAGATAAAGATTCTATTAAACACCCCGAGCTCAGACTTGTTTGGAAAAGTCAAGGCAGGGTGTGCGCCTTCAGCAAGGTCCCCCTGGAGGCCCCTGACCTTTCGGAGAATCCTCCTTATAGACTTTCCAACCAAGTCTCGTGCTTCCCCACAGTTGGGGGTCACGAGAAACCTTAGTCATTTTTGTCTTTTCTAGGCTGCCTCTGTGTCCCCACCTGTAACACGAGGGCCTCTGAGAGCCACCAGCACTGATGCTGTGTGAATCTCAGGTTCCTGCGCAGCCTGGTCCAACTACCCTGCTTTTACCCCAAGGCCAGAGCACAGCCAGTGAGAAGTCTGGCCCAGGACCTGCCCCAAAGCCCAGCCTCTGTAGAGGCGGCACTAGTGGAGCTGAGCTCTGATACCTGAGGGAATTCCAGGCTGAGGGAACAGCATATGCGAAAGCACAAGGAAGTGCAGGAAGCACCCAGGAGTCAGTGTAACAGGAGCCTAGAGAGGAAAAGGGAGCTTGGGGAGCCAGCCACAGCGGGAGGCCCACAGATCCCCCTGGCGGGAGGCTGGGAGCAGCAGACCCGAGGCCTTGGGTTGTCCTGAGGGCCATAAGGAGCCGTTGGTGGGTTTTGAGCAATGACAGGGACATGTTTGCAACTTGTAACTCTCCCCAGCTGCAGTAGATGATTTGGGGCGTTGGCTAGGGTGGACACAGGGAGGCCATTGAGGAGAAGGGCAGGATGGGCAGATAGCTGGCACTGCCATGAGCAGCGAGCTTTCGAAGGCCTCCCTTGGGCCCCCAGCCCCCCTCAAACTCCCCACTTGCTTCTCCCAGGATGGAGCCATGGACTCATTCTCAGCCCTCAGCCTCTTCTGGCCTCCAAGGGCCCTGGTTGGGCCCAAGTGCAAAGCAGCGATTTATTTCCTGTAAAGTATTGGTGCCCAAGTCATAGCTGAGTGCCTCAGCACAATGGCATCCTTCTCCTTTTGTCCTCCTTAATTTTAGAGGCCAAAGCTAAACGTTTTAATTTTACATGATTCCTGACACATGCTAATGGGTTCCAGACGGCGCCCCGAGTGGGCGGTGCAGTGGGGCCAGGCCGGGCATCTGCGCAGGGCCTGCACCCCATCGTGCCCCCCTGCCACCTCGGTTCCCACAGAAGTGCCTTGTAGCGTGATTTCCTTGAGGACCGACCCCTTTCTGCTCAATCACCTAGTTATCGCTCTTTCTCAGTTTGTGCGGTGACCACAGCACACTTCTCTCTTGCCCTAGGGATGGGAGGCTCCGGGGAGGGCCAGCGGGCCTGCCCCTCCCAGCAGGAGGCACCGCTTCCCTTTCAGGATTCCCTGGGCAATCCTGGGCACAGGTGAGGGCCGGCCCCTCCCCCAGGCCCTGCTGAGCTTTCAGCCTGCTGAGCAGCGGGAGAACAGAGGTCTTAGGGAAACGTGTTGCCAGGAAATATATGGAAGGCGATGCAGTGGCTGCTCCTGCTCGTGCTGTTTTCTGGTGATGTGAAACGTTTCATTCTTCCTTCTGGTCATTTCGTCCCCAGGGCCGGCTGTTTCTCAGTCTGCGGCCCCCTCTGCTTTTCGTTGAAGGAGAACAGGGGCCGGGGCTTTGGCGTCAGGCAGCTCTGGTTCAGTCCAGATGCCGCCCTCACTCCCTGGGTGCCCCGAGCCCAGGCTCTGAGGGAGCCTCTGTTTTCCCCATGGGAGAGAGGGATACGCCACCTTCTGTCCAGGGCGCCCTGAGAGTGCAGGAGGCTGACTCCCGGCAGTTTTCCTCCCTTCTCTCTGCTCTGTGTCCCCATTGGGGGGGGGGGGGGGGGTGTCAGACCATGGTCTCATTTATTTATGTCAGGCTGAACCTGCTGGGTCCATGAGCTCAAGTGAGAAAAATAAAATGTATTGTAACTTGAACGTTTTCCTCGACTCCCTTCCTATTCTGAGCACCCAAATGCTGGGGAGCAAATTCCGGGTAGGTCTCAGCCCTGCCTCAGGTCCCACGGGCTTAGCTAGAGGTGTAGCAGCACCCCCAGGGCTTACCCCCAGGGCCAAAGGGCAGAACTCGGAGCCCCCCCCCCCTTTTAGAGACCCTGTTGTTTACATGTGTCTTCCTTCCCCTTCTCGTCCCTATCCCAACTGGAGCTTCGTTCCAGGGGCAGGAGCCCAGGAGGTTTTGCCTTCCCTCCCCACAAGGCTCTCCTGGCCTCCACTGATTGCAGGGGGGTGGGGGGGACTCCCCACCCTGCCCCACACTTCCCTGGAGGCTCATTTGTTGCTGGTTCTTTCATTCATTAACAGATATTCACAAAAGCCTGCTCTGTGCCAGGCCCAGTGTTGGGCACTCTCAGAGGGGTTTATGGCAGAAAAAAAAAATGGTTTGAAATGTTAACTGTGCGTGACTCATTTCTGTCTCCAGAGTTCTTTCCATTTGGCCCTGAGGCTCGGGATTTTGAAACCCAAAAGCCAGGCACTCAGGCCTGTCTGCTCTGCTTTCTGCTAAGTTACCTCTTCCCTGAGGCCCTCCCGTGGAGGCACAGTGCTATTCTATAGGGACCCATTTGACAGGTGAGAACTGAGGCCCAGCGGGGAAAGGGACTCCCAGCATACCTGGCACTGGGGGCTCCACCGTGGCTGAACCAGCCCGATGCCCACTGTAGCTGGATGCCATTTGCACAGCAGGGCAGTTGGGGTACGAGGCATTGGCAGCAGGTCCCGGCTGCTGAGAAGCCCGAGTGAGCCTCTGTGACCCGGGCCTGGCTCTCTCGGTTGCTGTGATGCTGGTGGGACCAGGGAGGAGGGGGGTTCTGCAGACGGAGGCACTTGCTACCGGTAAGGTTTGCCTCTGTCTCTTCCTGCTTCTTGTCATCTCTATGGGTCGGATTCCGTTTGGTGTTTCTGTTTGTGTAACTGGTTCCTTCTTGCAGTTGACCTTCCTTCGCTAAGTCCAGTGTGAGACATGGGCTGTCACCGTTCCTGCCATTCACCTTTACTAAGCACCCGCCATGAGCCCAGTCACTGGCCCAGCCACCCGCCTTGGGACCCCTGAGCCCGTCTGTGGAGGACGGGAGATTGCTGAAGCAGGCCAGTCTGGCCTGCTTATCCCACTGGACCCCAGGGGGTAGGTCCAACCCGATTCCTTAAAGGAAACGTAGGAACCTCTCCCAGGAACCTCCACACTGCCCTGATGAACATGTGGTCACCCGCTCTGTACCTGAGCACCTGGGAGCGGGCTGCTCGCCTCCTCCCCACACAGCATGCCTCCTGACGGGAGCACAGGCCTCGGTGACTCCCTCCACGCCCACCCCCACCCCCTCCAGGGCCTCCACAGGTCCCTGCGGCCCCGGAACTGTCAGCCCCAGCCCAGCCCCTGCCCTCAGAGGCCAGGTCTGAACACGGTCCCCTCGCCAGGTTGGGGCCAGAGCCTCCCGCACGTCCTGGTGGGATCTGAGCCCAGGTGCCCTCTGGGCAGGTTGCTCCCGCCCCCTCATGACCTCAGACAGGAACAGTGCATGTTGCTCATTTGCAGAGGTTTCCACGGTCTGATGGGAGTTTTTCTTTCAGGTGATGGGTGCAATGTCTTAGATCTCTTTCTGCCCTGGGCAGTGCCAGGATGCTGTGTGTCCTGCAGGGCTGGGTTTTAATGCAACTGCCACCTGCTCAACCCTGGTGCACTCATCCCACTGCTCCCCCTCCCCCCTCCAATTTGAGGCAGGAGACCCTGGGATAATGGAGCCCAGGGGAGGCAGGTGACCGGTGTAAGGTCAGGTAGCGATCTGGGACAGAGCCAGCGCTGGAATCAGGTCTCAGACCCTGATGTTCATCACACTGTGACCTGTCCCCTACTGTTTCTTCTTGGAATTCGGAAGAAGAGCTGGAAAGGGGACTGACTCTCCTGTGCCTAGTACCAAGGCCACACCCTGGTGTCTGTCACAGGTGTCTGAGACCAGGTGTATCACCCCATTTTGCAATGAGAACACGGGGGCTCCCAAGGCCTCCACCCCATCCCGTGGCCTCCAGCCTCTCCAGATGGCATGAAGGCCTGGAGAGCTGAGCCAATGCGAAGGGCTCCCAGCTGGCCTTGGGTCTCAGGGCACCCCCTTGGCCATGGCTGCTGAGGGCACTAGCGTGGCCCGGGGCACAGAGCTCGGGCGCTGGAGGCGAACGCATGCTCCATCCCTCCTGAGCTCTGGGACCCTCACAGGCGAATGCCACGGGCCTCCGTGTCTGCCTGTAATGAGGGGGTTGTTGTGCTGGCCTAACGGGATGGAGGAGGTTTTGTTAAGGGGGGGTGTGGCACAGGTTGGGGTACATAGTAAACATGATGGCTGCTGCTGCCGTTCTCGTCTCCCTCCCGCACACGTCTGTCCCATCGTCGCTTATTCAGATGGCGCTGTGCGCCCAAAGCCGGACCAGACCCTCAAGGAAAGAGCAAGCCGGCCAGCGCCTTCCAGCCGCACCTCCCAGGACCCTCCACATCTGTCCCTCCCCTTCCTGCCTGCCTTGGCCTTCTCGCCCCCAAGGGCTGGAGAAGCACAGGCTCTGAGGAGACCCCATGGGGACCCGCTGGGCGGTAACCTCAGGGCCAGAGTCCCCCTCCCAGGACGTGGGGAATGGACCTCAGCGCCCTGCTGGCTGGCCTTTGGAGCTGGCCAAACAGAGACTTGTTTGACATCTTGGAGAAGGGTCTGGCACCACACGGTTCTCCCATCCAAATCATTGTTGCAAAGTAAGTTAAAAGTGTACAAAAACGGGAAGCTGATCCCCGAATGGCCTGCCAGACTGCTGTAACCCAATATATTTTACCCTTAAACCAGAAATGTGTTTGTTTAGAAGCAAGTCACTGGCAAATGCCAAAACTGGAGGCATTTCCTCCCCTGTCCCCACCCGTGCCCGCTCCCCAAAACCCCTCCTTACCCTTTGTGCCGAGATCCTTGGCCAGAACATGGGAACCCAGGGCCTCCTGCTCTTTGGGCCGTGTCAGCCGCAGGGAGGAAACTTGACATTCATTAGGCACCCACTGTGTGCCAGCTCCTGCGCTGGGCACGGCCTCCTGTTTACTTCTAACAGCCGTTTGTGGTGGCCCCATCTTAGAGAGAAGGAAAACGAGGACAGGGGTGGGAGGTGACTTGCCCGGGTTTGAGGCTGTTGGTGGGGCCCCAGCACAAACCTCAGCGTGACCTCATGACCTTCAGCTTAGAGCAGGGTGTCCCACCCTTTGCATGTGAAGCGGCGCCCTCGATCCTTCCCCAGGGCCCCGGCAGAGCCCGGTCGTGCCCAGCCCCAGCTGGCACCGTGCTGGGCTCCCCTGAGTGATCTCGCTTAGCCCTGCTGCCCATGGGCGGAAGGCTCGGAAGGCAGAGTCTGACATCGATCCAGTGCCCGGGCCTCCCCCAGCCAGAGCTTGAATCTGGGCTCTGAAGGGCCCTCCGGAGGGGAAGAAGGTGCCCGCTCCCCGGCTCCGGGATGGCTCCCCCTGTCTTTCATCTCCTGCCCTGGGTTCTGTGAGCTGCACGCAGCAGTAATGGATTGCAGCGGACTTTTTCCAATTAGGTTCTGACTCTCCGCTGCCTGTCACTGTAAAACTCCAGATGGTCTAGGACGTTCGGTTCCCAGGGTATTTCCCCCCGTTATTTTCCTCTTCTTCGGTAACACGCCCCACATGTGGGAGCCGGCCCTCTGTGCCCCTCAGCGGGCTTCCTGCTCCGCTGTGCCGCCCGGTCCTCCTTCCGGGCGGTGGCATCGCCTCTCGCCGGGGCCAGGCGGAAGGAGGCGGCCTCCTTTCCTGCGTTGGCTCTGCATGTCATGGGCCTGGCCCTGGCCTGGGAAGGGAACCGGGCGGTAGCCCGTTTGGAAATCGGTAATGGCCTGTAAGAGCCAGCCTTGTATTGGTGCTTTCTATGGGGTCCCTAAGGCGGTGCCAGAGTGGGCAGGCCACATGTGGACAGCTTTGCACACTCCTCGGACCTGATGCCAGATTCCAGCTCAGCCACTTCCTGGCTGTGTGGCCCAGGGCCAGCGATGTCACCTCCCGGAGCCTCGGTTTCCTCATCTGCAGATGGGCCTGGGAGAGAGCCTCACCGGCAGGGCGAGCCCCCACAGCCCCCGCCCCTGAGAGGTGCTGGGAGGGTGTCACCCAGCCACTTACATCACCCCACATTCCCCCCAGGGTCACCTTGGGTAGATTGTAATGTGCACACGTTAAGGTAAATAATGAAAACCTGACACCCTTTCTTTGTTTCTGGACTGTCAGGTGTCCCTTCTGTTTTGTTCCACCTCCCTGAGTCCCCCCCAATCACAGTAGCCACCCCCTGTTACCCCTGGCACGTGAGCCTTGGCTTCTGGCCACACAAGTCTGTCGTGTGCTTGGTTATTGGAGCCTGTGCATTGCAAATCCACCCCGAACTAGAGGTGTTTCTCTGGATGGGCACAGATGGCATGAGGACCCTGGGCCACGGGATGCCACGTGTACCATGGAGTTCCCAGAGAGCACCCCCACACACACACACACACACCTGGGCACAGGTGTGCCCTGTTACAGATGAGGAACCTGGGCTCTGACAACTGAGATGAACTTGCCAGGGCATCCAGTTGGGAAGCATGGAGGCCAGACTGGCATCCAGACGGCTCTGCTGCTGAAGCACAGCAGTGTGGGGGGGGGAGGGGACAGGCCCCGCCCCCAGAGGAGCACTGGGACAGACCGTAGGTGCACGTCTTTGGTCTGGACACCTGATGCCATGTGGGTGTGGGTGGGGAGGGGAGGAGGTGGACAGTGGCTGGTGCTGCCACTGCGTGAGCAGTGCTGTGAGAGTGGATGGGGTGGATGAGAGGAGCAGGGGGCTGGCGTGAAAGATGTTTAAGAGGTGGCATCGCCCTGATCTGGCGGGAGGTTGGGTGCAGGGGCCTGGGAGGGGGAACAGGCTCCTGGCTCGGGGGGGAAGGTGGCAGGTCAGGGCTAGAGTTCCCCAAATGAAGAGCTTAGGTTACCCCACTTGCTGGGCCACATCAGGGATGCACAGGATGGTTCCTGTAGAGTCTTTTGACATCATGACCCATGGGTGTGAATGGAGGGAGCCCCAAACTCCATTTCCACTCCCACCTCTCCTCTCCCTGCTTCCTCCACTCTGGCTCAGCAGAACCCGCACCTCCTTTTCTGCCTCCTGTGTTCCCCCTCCCGCCCCACTCCCACCCCCGTTTGTCTAACCACCGATGGGGAGCCTCTTTTCTGCCAAGGGCCACTGGGTATTTATAACATCATTTGCTTAATATAATTCACTTGATATAAATGTTACTGTGAAAAAAGCTCCTCCGTTTATTGAATTTTGAGTCCTGCCTGGGGTTGCCTTGGCAGGCCGGACCAAATGACTTCTCTTCTAATACGGCCTGCGGGCAGACATTCCCCACCCCTGGTCTAAGCCCTGCCCAGGCAGCAAGGCCCTGCTCCTCCAAAGAGGTTTTAGTGGCCGCCTGGGCTCGCCAGCTGGTAGCCCTGTGATCGGCCCATTCTTAGGTCTTAATACATTCTCTCTTGTTTTGTGGTCTTTGCTGCCCTAAAGTCTCAGCCCCCAGCTGCCAAGGGGCAGCTGAGTGAGGCAGGAGGATATGAATCAATGAGCAAAAACATGAGAGGTTAGTGAGTGGGGGAAAGAAGTGGGCGGGTGGAAGGATGCAGGGGTGCATGACAGGAGTGAGGAGGGCATGTGATGAGGCTGGGGGATATAGAGGGGAGTGAACCAGAGACTTTTAGTGCCACAGCTGGTCCAGCGTTGCTGCCTCGTGCTGGAGATCGATGGGTCACTTCTTTCTAGAGAAGATGGCAGGTCAGACTGCGGCTTAGTCCAGGCTTCTTACCCTCGGGCATAGTGGGAGCATTCCCCTCCCTGCCCCCTGCGTACAGATACCCAACCCTTGCAATTGGCCAGGGGGAGGGGCGGGGGGCATCCCAGGAGGTCTGTCTGCAGGGTTGCACACCTGGGCACTGACAGCAGGGAGGAAGGGCCTGTCCAGGGCAAAACCTGCCCTATGACCTCAGGGGGCAGGGGGTGGGAGAAGAATGCCAGGAAGGCCTGCCCCCTGGTGCAGCCCCCATGGCAGCATCATTACACCCTGGGTCACAGTGGCCTTGCCTGAGGGGCCCATCCTCCACCCCCTACAGGGAAACTGAGGCCCAAAACCAGGGATGTGCCTGTTGGCTCCATTTCTGTTCCAAGACCCACATTTCCATCCGTACCCCCATAACACAACAGCGGTGGGGCCCTCTCTCTGATGTCCACGCAGCCCCCACACAGCTGATGGACGGAGCCCCTGCAAACCATTCCCACCCCAAAAGTCTGCCTCACTCTCATTGGACGTGGAGGCTGCTCCTGGAAGGGCGTTAGGGCAGACCAGTCAGTGGCTTCTGTTCGTTAGCTCTGTGGCCAGTGAAACCTGAGGTGAGCGAGGACAGCTCAGGTCGGGCTGGGGAATCAGGGGAGGGGTTAAGGAGTAAGAGGTGGAAACAGGACATGGAAGCCCATCACGCGACACATGCCCCCTCCACTGGGCAGAGGGGCAACAGGCCTGGGCGTGGCCACCCAGGCAGAACGCCACTCACTACTTACTTGCCCTGTGACCTTAAAAGATAGTTACAGCAACAATATTGGGCAGGAACTTGGTGTCAAGATAAGCACTTCCTGTGCATTATTTCATTCATCCATGCTTGGTAGAACTCACCTAATTTTATGGACGAGGAAACCAAGGAATTGAAGGGACTTGCTTGGGGATCGTTCACAAGTGGAGCTGCCAAGCCCAAGCCCAGGTCAATCCACCCGGAGTCTGTGCTGTAACCACGGTGCTGGTGCCCCTGCCCCCACCTCAGTTCCTGACCGAGGGGAGGAGTACTTGTCACACAGGCCGAGGAGAGGACGGAGATCGTGCAAGCGGCAGCATCGGGCCGAGCAGAGCCAGCACACAGGGTGCTGAACCCAGGAATGTTCCTGCCCTCATCCCTGTAGCCCATCCATGCGGTTGTGGAATGGTGAGGGCAGCAGGGAGCACACACCCCCAGGGCCCTGGCGTGACTGGGATACTGGCCCTGAGGGGCTTTGTTCTGCCAGAGGTCCCTGCAGTGTCCTCACCCAGACCAGCCCCAATGAGCAGCATCCTTTTCCACCTGCTGCTACCTCTGATTCTGCCTAGAGAGACAGCCCCCCTCCTCCCCAAATCAGAACAGCCTGCTTCTTATACCCCACCTGCAACTCCGCTCCAGGAAATATCGGGGGCAGGACAAGTCATGGGCACAGGCACAGGTATGGGGTACCCTGGTGAACCTGGAGGGAGGAAGTGCGCCCACAAGGGCACATGCACCCCCAGGTCCTGGCATCCCTGTTCTTATCCCCATTGGATGGCATGTGTAACCCACCCTTTGCTCCCTGGTTGAGGTGCCAGTTCTGCCCTCAGGAACCCTCATCCTAGAGACGTGGAGAGCAGACCACAGTGAGGATGCAGGGAAAACCTAACCCACGCATGCAGGGTGTGGCCAGGGAGGGGCCGGGCGGAGGGAAGGTTGAGCAGAGGGAGCAGATGTCTGCTGAGTGGAGGGAGGAAAGAAAGGATCCCGGCGAGGGAACAGCTCAGCCAGGCCTGGGGCGTGCTGTTCAGGGCAGTTCTGTGGACCCTCCCTGTGGCTGTAGCATGGCACCTGGGATATGCAGATGAGAGCGGTACCAGAGGACCATGAACAAGCTACAGATCCAGGGCTTTTGAAAACTGTATGGATTAAATTGTCAGTGAGTAGGGAGGGAAGGTGTGTGAGGAGGGGCTCAGGCTTGGTCTGGGAACAACCCCGTGCTGGGACAGAGGGCTTACAAACCCTGGGTGGGGAGGAGATGACATACCGATCTTCAGAGTCAGGTCTCCCCTTCCCCCAAACCCAGAGAAATCACACAGCACGTGAGGAGTTACTGCCCTTCGGCTTCAGGTGGCTGCCTCCTGGCTCTGGCCAGAGCGGAATAACGGGATGAGCTGAGCCCCCCCACCTCACATTGGGATGAACTTGGCCCCAGGCCATTGGGGAGGGCAAGGGGGCAGCTTATGGCCTGTTTACTCCCCAAAAAGGGTTTCCTTATGGTTGTCAAACATGGAAAAGGCACAACATCTGGAAGCAGGAAGCGGAACAGCCTCTAAAACCCAGCTGTAGGCCGAAACCAGTTTGGCTCAGTGGATAGAGCGTCGGTCTGCGGACTGAAAGGTCCCAGGTTCAATTCCGGTCAAGGGCACGTACTTTGGTTGCAGGCACATCCCCAGTAGGGGGTGTGCAAGAGGCAGCTGGTCGATGTTTCTCTGTCATCGACGTTTCTAGCTCTCTATCTCTCTCTCTTCCTCTCTGTAAAAAAATCAATGAAATATATTAAAATAAATAAATAAAACCCGCCCCCAAAGAGCTCGACCCGCATGTGTGGCCGGGCTTCGAGGGCGAGGTGTGAAGGGAGCTCACCCGGGCTGGTCGGTGTCTCTGGGTCCTGTCCTCACCTCTGGGGCACGTCCAGCCTGGCTTCCACCCCACCCGCCACCTCTGCCTCGGTTCCAGCCCCAGTGACCTTTATCTGTACGCCACCCCTGTCTCTCCCCTACCCTCCCCCCAGTCCCCGGTCCCCTCTCGCAGCAACAGTCACCAGCAGCCAGTGTGTGTGTGTGTGTGTGTGTGTGTGTGTGTGTGTGTGTGTGTGTAGGGGCGGGGTGACCTGCGTTCTCCCTTCTCAAGGAGCTTTCATGGTCCCTGTCCCCAGGAGGAGTCCTGTGTTGGAGCCCCCCCTCTCTGGCCTCTGATATCCTGGAGGCTTCTCACCCACTAGCACCCACCCCACACTCTCAACATGTACCCTACACCCAGCCACAGAGGGGCCTCCATGGGGCTCTGCCCTACCCACACTGCGTGCCCGTGGCTGCCTCCCCTCGGCCTTCCTTTTGATCACCTCCTCTTCTGCCTCCTCTTCCATGGTGTCCTGGGCATTGCTGGGGCGAATGTATCAGTGTTGGCATGACTGTGTGTCTCACCCAGCACATACTGCCCCCCACTTGGTAGGGCCCCTCCATCCCCAGGCAGGAGGGTGCCGCCTCCGCCTCCAGGACAGCTGTGGCCGTGTGTTCTGCTCCGACGGTGTGCGTGCCTCCCCGGGCTCCGCCCTCCTGGGAAGAGGACCCACATCTGGGCTCTCTGTCTGGCCAGCAGCACAGGGCTGGGCCGGTCTGTCTGGCCAGCAGCCTGCATGGGAAGTGACCAAGGTGCTGTATTGCCCAGATGGGATGGGACCTCCTGAGGCTGAGAAAACGGGCTTTAAGGTTGGGAGATGGAGGCAAAAGAGCCCAGGGCCCAGCTCAGAAAGGGGGAGCCACGTCTTCCAAGTGGACAGGCAGGAGCTGTCCGCTCCTTCCTCCCGCAGAGCAGCCTGAGCGAACCCTGTGGGAGCACTGGCCCCGGGGACACGCTGCCTGGCCCAGAGGCATGGGGAACGGGGTCCTGACCTGGCAGGCAGCCCAGCCCTGGCCTAGGGGCTGAAATCCAGGGCTCCAGAGGGAACTGGCCTCCGCTGGTCTTATCCTCCTGGAGGGTCCCTTCCCCTGCCCGGCACCGGGAAGGCAGCTGTGAGCAGAGCCCCCAGGCACTGGCATCTGATGGGGCCTGCGTCCTCTTTGCCTTGTCCCAGTCCTGTGGCCAACACAGGAAGCCTCGTCTCTGAGGAGGGGAGGGGTGTTGAGACCCCACACTTCATGGTTGTCCAACACCCAGCACCAGGCCTGCAGGGACCGAGCTGGTGCGGGTCAGTGTCCGTCTCCCCTCACCCCCAGCAGCTCCGTGGGGACAGAGCGGCAGTGGGGAAAGCAGGAGGGAGCAGCCAGTCCCGGCGGAGGGTAGACTGCCCCTGCCAGGCATATTCGAGCTCCTCTGAAGGCTCGGGTGATTGTTACTAGAGAGAAGACAGTCCCCACTGAAGGACTTGTGTGAACAAAGCCTTGAAATCGCCTGGTGGCTCCGGTTGTTTGCAGAGTGTGGGTGGGAGCCAGGAGGGGCAGGAAGGGGTGCGAATGCCAGGCCCAAGGGGGCTTCAAGCGGAATGCACAGGAGTTTCTGCATCTGCATCAGAACCTTCCTCTGGGCAGCAGGGGAGAGAGGTTGGAGGGGGGTTAGGAGTTAGGGGGTTGCAGGGAGAGTCAGCCTGGGCAGCGGCTGTGGACCAGGGCAGCCTGGGACCACAGAGGGTGCTATGTTGGGTGCTCCCCATCCACCCCACCCCTCTCTGACCAGAGGCCTTGGGTGTTTGTGCTGCACCCACTGCACGTCCCCTGCCCAGCATGGGGCCTGGTATGTGGTGGGCATTGGACGGCTAAATGGCCAAATGATTCATCGAGGATGAAGGTGGGGTTTCAGCATGGCCATTGTTTTAACGGCGGCCAGTGTTGGTGCTGCCCTCTGGTGGACAGAGCCCCTGACCACCAGGGTCCTGCCCCTGGGGCTCTCCTATCGCCCTGAGTGGCGGCCACAGTCTCACGTTTGCAGGCAAGGACTAGGCATAGGGAGGTCCAGGGCTATATGCGCTACAAGGTGCCCTGCCATTTGGCTGTCCAGCCACTGGGGCAGGGCTCCTTCCAGATCCACCGACGGAAAGACCCCTGACTTCTGTAGCCTGGAGGCCATTTCTAAGTCGGGGTGCCCTTTTTCTGGACCTACCAGGGCTTCCCAGAGAGAGTCTGGGCCCTGAGCACTTCACAGGGAGCTAACCGGGTGCCTGGAGGCCTTGGGCAGGACGGACAGGGTGTGAGGAGTGGGGAGGGCAGAGGATGCTGGGGGCATGTCCAGGTTGGGAGCAGGGCCCCCCGGGGCTGCAGAGCGCCCCTCACCAGCCTCTCCCACAGTTTGAAGGCTGCAGCAAGGCCTTCTCGCGGCTGGAAAACCTCAAGATCCACCTACGGAGCCACACGGGCGAGAAGCCATACCTGTGCCAGCACCCGGGCTGTCAGAAGGCCTTCAGCAACTCCAGCGACCGCGCCAAGCACCAGCGCACCCACCTCGACACGGTAGGCCCGAGGGAGGGGGAAGGGGAAGTGGGGGGATGTGCACACTCCCACACGTGTCTGAGGAAGGCGGGAGCCGGGGCCTGCAGAAACCCCACCTTCATCCTGGAGCCCGACTGACGTTTGGGCAGGAGGACAGTTTGGGGAGAGAGGGAAGTCCCGTCATTAGAGGGTGTGCTGGGTCCCCGCCTCTGTCCACTAGTGATCGCCCATCTCCCACTGTGACAACCCGAGGTGTCTCTGGACATTGCCCAGTGTCCTGGGGAGGAGACCGTGAAGTCTCCCCCACTTCACCATCTCCTTCCCAGGACACGTGGCAATGTTCTCACCACTGTGGGTTCTGCTGGGGCACCAGCGTCCCTGCACCTCCCGAGGGAGAGGTGGGCTCGCCATCCCACGTCCTGTCGCCAGGCCGGAGTGATCGACCACCCCCAGCGCAGGCCCTCCCTGCTCCTCCCACCCCACTTTCTCTGAGGAGACAGGCTGTTCTTTACCCCTGGAGCCCAGTGGGCGAGGAGTTGAGGTGAACAGGGCCCAAGACGCCAGCCCCTGGAATAGTGACCGGACCAAGGTGCCTGTCCGTCACCTCCTTTCCCTTGTCTGTGCCAGACAGTGGGGTAACCTGCCGTCCAAGCATGCGCTCTGTGCCCAGAGCGGCGCTTGGCGGTCCAGAGAGCCCTCCCTATGGCCTCCCGTGATCGCACTGAAGGCCAGTCAGGGGTCTCTAACCCGTCCTCCAGGTGAGGGAAGGGGCCTCTGGGAGCGTCAGTGCCTGCTCAGCGGGAAAGACTCAGGGGCGAGCCTCATGTAGCCTCGCAGGACCTGTGTGAGGGGGTGCACAAGGCCTGAGAGGACCCCAGCCCCTGCATGCCGCAGAAGGTGGGTCTGCAGCCAGAGTCGACGTCGGGGCCTCCTGCCTGTATCCCTGCTCTGCATGCACATGTTTGGGGAACTCTGCAGGTGGGGGGACCTGAGTGGCTGTCCGGCTCAGCCTGTCCAGGGCACAGGTGTGCAGATGAGGAAACAGAAGCCCAGAGGGCAGCCAGCCCCTCTGGGGTAAGCTGGAGGCCATGAGATGGCAGAGGTCAGAGCGGGGTCCTTTTGGTCCAAGCCCGTTCTTTTATAGCTGGGAAAACTAAGACCCAAAAAAGGGTGGGGGATGGCAGAAGATAGCAGGGTCATGTTTGGGTCCAGGCGGGACCCAGGCAGCATGTCCTACACATTTCCCCTCACCCCCATATCACACAAACCTTCCCCCACAAGGTGGGGTCCGTGATCCCCATTTTGCAAAGAAACAGAGACTCGGGGAGATGGAGGCATTGACCGTCACCCAGAAGCTAAGTGGCAGAGCTGGGATGCAGCCCGCGGCTCTCTTACTCCACACCCAGTGCCCTTGTTGGGGCAGCAGGGTGCCTTGTTGGAACTGAGCATACAGGACGAGGCTAAGAAGAGCCCTGTCCCCAACCTGAACCCGACCCCCCACCACCTCCCTCTCAGGCTGCCCTGACACAGGCTGTGTTGGGGACATGCAGGGAGGGAGGGGTGCTAGCAACCCCCCTGCTGTCATTACCTTCTCCTACGCCTAGCCCTTGCCCTTGGGGCCCAGCCAGGCCCCTGGTTACATCCCCCAGAGGTCACAGGCAGTCCCAGTAGCCCAGGCCTCTCTGCACCCCCCTCCCAGGCCTGGCAGTGTCCCTCCAGGCCTCTCGGTGTCACCCACCCTGACTTACCCCCTTCTCCCTCCCCCTGCACTGCATTTCCTGGACCCAGCCCTGAAGCAATAGGCCTCTGGCCCCCACTTGGCGTGTGAACAGCTCGGGGCTAGGCCAGGTCAGGCCCCGAATGAGCCCTTTTCCCGGCCTTCATTGCTCCAGAGGGTCCTGGGGAATCCCTGGAGGCACAGCCACCAAGCCCGGCCCCTGCCTGCGCCCATCCCCTAAACATCACGAGCAGCTCTGCAGGGCGAGGCTGCTTCCCCAGCACCTGAGGTTCGGAGCCCAGAGGGTCAGCCTGTGAGTCTGGATCTTCTTTCTAGAGGAAACCGGGTCCTGTCCCCGCCTCCCCTCTGGCCCCAGAGAGCATGGATTCTCCCCGTGGGCAGGAAAGTGGTGGGACAGCCTGGAGAGGACCCGCCTGGGTCCTCACCCTGGGTCCACGATGCCCCCTCTCCTCTCTGGGCCTCAGTGTCCTCAACCCCCAGCCTTGCCAGAGAGAGATGGGAATCGGCGGCAGGGACGGGTGTTTAGCCTGATGCACCGTCCGCACTGCCAATGTGAGTCCCTCCTCTCCTGTCCTATGACGCCCTGACAGAATGCTGGCCAAATCCGGCTGTGTCCCAGGCACCCAAAGTACAGACTTCCTAAGTAAGCCACTGTCCTACTCTGGCCTCAGTTTCCCCATCAGCAAGGCGGGGCTGGTCGCCTCCTTTGCCCACTCCTTTGGACCATTCAGGGCTGCGAATCTAGAGGCGTCACAGCCTCCACCTGGGTTTCCTCATCTGCAGAGTGGAGAGGCTTCTCCCAGGGCGGGTGTGAGCCTGGAGGAGGGGGGACAGCAGATGCTCACGGGGCCTGTGGGAGGGCGCTCGCTCAGGAGCTCGGGCAGGAGGCTCTGTGAGCGGCACGGCTCTTCCTCACAGCGGGCCCTGAGAGCCCGCGTGCGGACCCAGCTTCGGAGCCCCAGCCGGGACTCCAGGCCTGGGACTCGGCTGCCGCAGAGGCACACGCAGAGTTTCCTGAGGGCGCGCGGGGGAGCCGGGCCGGAGGAATGTTCTGCACACGTCAGGCCCTGGAAAAACAATCAGGGAGATGGGCCTGGTGCCCTCTTTCCGGCAAGTGTGCTGCACACACGGAGCTCTGTTTGTTTGCTTTTTGACAAAAGCGTGTGGATCTGTATCAGCATCCCCAAGGGACAGGGCCCGGAGCCGGGCAGAGCAGAGAGCAAGAGAGAGAGACTCGGGATGGGCTGAGCCCCGTGAGAGAGGGGTTGTGTGTGTCTATGCCTATGTCGGGTGGGGGTCAAGCCTATGGAGAGGGCCCTGTGTCTGCCTGTCTGTCTGCATGTGCATGCATGTCTGCATCTGTGAGGTTGTGGGGGAGGGGGGGGGGGTCTGAGGAGGACTGTCTCCCTCCCACCCCATACCTTCCTTTCAGTAAGGCCAGCTGCTCACTGCCCTGTCTCTCTTTTTGCTCTCTTCCGTTTCTTTAACTGGCAACTCTCCGTGGCAGCACCAAGGTATGGTTGTCTCTGCTTTCCTCTCCCCACGAGGTGGGTCCGAGGCCAGCCAGCCTCACCGGGGTCCAGAGGGCAGGGTTACCTTGTGGGTCGGTGGGCATAGCAATTCCTGATACATAATCCATCTCTTGCATCCACCAAACTTCCTCTTGACCCCCTACCAACACCGGAGGTCCAAGGACCTTGAGAAGTCAGAGCCACTGGATGTGTTAAAAGGGAAGCCGGGGGAGTTCGAGCCCAGGGTGCTGTGGAGGCCTCATGGGAGAGCCCAGAATCCAGTGATGCCCACAGAGCCCTGTCCTGGTCCGTCTTGGGAACAAGGCTGGGCAAGGAAGCTCGGGGGAGGAGGTAGAAGGAGAGTCGAAGAGGGCTCGGAGGGAGGTGATGGGAGCCCGAGGCGGGGCAGCAGGAGGAGTGAAGACATAAGCAGGGCCCACGTGACAAAGGGTCTTTGTGTCCAGGGCACCAGGGGGTCATGGAGGGTTTGGAAGAGCAGGGCCAGCTCTGTGGGGGGAGGTTGGAGGCACAGAGAGCAGGTGGGGTCCAGGCGGGAACCAGGGGAGGCCGTGGGCATGGATTTGTTCAGGGAGAGCGATGGGAGCCCTGAGGGTAAGGGGCACAAAGGGCGCAGGTGCTCAGCTGCCCCAGGTCTGTGTCTGAGACCCACTTCCCTCCTGGCCTCCCGTGATGGTCGGGGAAGGACCAGAGGCAGTCTGGGCACTCTGGCGCCACTGCCAGGGTAGTCAGCTGCTCCTAGCCAGGGGCCCTGCCATATCCCAGCTGATACCATGACCGTGCCCCCTTCCCCATGCTGTCCCTCTTTGGGCCAGGCATGAGCCTGCAGCCTGCCCCTCGCCAGCCATCCTCTCCCCCACCACCACCCCCATCCCCCCACAGCAGGACCTGGGCCCGGCGGTGGCCCCTCGCTCACCCACTCTGCTCTCTGATGTTGCAGAAGCCATACGCCTGTCAGATCCCCGGCTGCTCCAAGCGCTACACGGACCCCAGCTCCCTCCGCAAGCACGTGAAGGCCCATTCGGCCAAAGAGCAGCAGGTGCGTAAGAAGGTAAGACGGCCTCTGCTGCAGGCCCCGCTCTGCAGACACACCCCCTGGCCTCCCGGCCCCATGTCCAGCCTCATGTAGGAGCCCGCACCCCACGTGTGCATTCGCCCTTCCACCCACCAAGGATGCTGCTGTCCATCCCCCACCCTCTGCTCACAGCCCCCAACCCCGAACATACGTCCTCACCCCCCGCCAGCCAGACAGACCACCCCACTCCTCTCATCCCTCTGCCCACGCACTGTGGCTCACTTGTTAAACATTTGACGTCAGGCACTGTGTAGGGCTCGAAGATGCAAAAAATGGAAAACCACGGTCCCCATCTTTAGTGGGGACCCGGTGGGTGGCGGACGGACAGACAGACAGACAGAGTGAATTCAGTGTAGTTTAATAAAGCCTGCAGAAGGGGCATAATAAAGCCTGAGAATAGTCAGGGGCACAGAGGAGGGGGCCTTCGCCGGTCAGGGTGGGAACCGGAGGGTCTCAGAAGAAATCACACCAGGAGCAGGGGTGTGAGGTCCGGAGCCAGTCTGCTGGGCTCACCCCACTACCTGTGGCCTTGGCCACGTTTCTTAGTACCTTCCCCCTTCATGCTCCTCGGCTGTCCAGTCGGGCAATTTAAGGATCTGCTTCCCTGGGTGGCCACGAGGCCTCCGTGAGTAAATACATACACCTGGAGGGTTTAGAACAGCCCGGGGCAGAGGAGCACCAGGGTCAGACCTGGAGGGGCAGCCGGGAGGGTGGTGCCGCTGACCAGGGCAGAGAAGCTATGAAAGAAGCGGGTTTGCAGGAGAAAGCAGTGGGTTCCATTTGGGACAAGGAGTGTGTGAACTGCTGAGGGGCCCCGAACAGCGGAAGGGACCGGGCCGTGACTTGGGGGGGTTTTACCCATACTGTGTAGGACTCCTGGGGTATGGGAGTGGGCACACTTGCGAGCCAGGGAGGGTATGGGGCGAAGAGAAACATCAGGGCCCAGTCCGGGGATGTCGGTGTGACCGAGTGGGAAGAGCCATTCGCTTGCTCAGCAGGATTTAGGGAGCACCCCTGTCTCAGAGCTGTCCTCAGAGCTACGGGTGCGGCCGTGGATAGAGCAGAGACGGGCCTGGAGACCAGAGAAGCACAGGCCGCTTCAGGCACGGGCTCGGGGTGCGGAAACTGGGTGCCGGATGGAGCAAGCAGTGGGAGAGACGGTCGTGGGGAGACAGCCGGGCTTGAGGCGTTGGTTTTCCTCCTGCAGGCAGCGGGGCCAGAAGCGGGAGAGCAGGGAAGGGACATGGTCAAAGCAGGCGCCTTGAGCTCAGGGGTGAAAAACACCACATTCCCAGGAATGGAGGGCGACTTAACCTCAGCCCAGGGTCTGGGGCTTCACGGACTGTGTCTCCTTCGGGCCTAGGGAGTGGGCACTGTTCTTCCCGTTTTAGAGATGTAGACACGGAGGCTCGGAGAGTTCACAGATCTGCCCAGCGTTGTGCAGCGTGGGAGTGACAGAGCCAGGGTCTGAGCTCTCTCCACCCCTCTCCTGTGAGGGGCCTGAGTGGGGACAGGGGCTGACTAGCCCAGGCTCCATGCCAGGGATGCTCTGTCCCCGGCGGCCTGGTGCCCGAGGACCCGAATCCTGCCCTGGTTTTCCCAGGCCCCATGCTTGGCTCACACCGGGCCCAAGGGACCCGGAGCCTCGAGCTGCAAACCTCCCAACAATAAGCATCCATTTCGAGCCATCGGGGATGATGTATCTTTCTGGGTAAGGCGACCCTTGTATTATGACAGCTCCTTGGCAGCCCCGCTGCGTTTCAGAGAGAATTAGAAATGCTTTTCTCCCTTAATTTTCCTCTCCCGCTGCTCCTAATCCGATCGACATTGCGGTCTGCGAGGCATGCTCGGGCCCTCCTTTGCCAGAAACTTAATTTACATGGAAAACAGCTGCTGGGTCAAGGAGCCGAGAGCCCCCTGGGAGGCTGGGCATGCCTTCCCCAGACCTGGGTGCTGGCCCTTCTGGGCTGAGAGGGTGGGAGAGCCCTCGGGCTGATTCTCAGCCGCAGTGCGACATGAGGCACGGCTCTCGCTTTCTCTCCTGGTTGGGCCTGTCCTTGGTAAAATGAGGATTTGGACGAGTCGGTCTTCAGGGTTCTCAGAGTCGGGCCTTGAGACTTCCTTGGGAGAAGGGGCCCTTCCCGTCCAGGTGCATGCCCACTCCTCACCCAGGGTCCCTAGGGCCCCCACTCAGCCCCGCCCCAGCCCCACTTGGAGAGGCGCCAGGCTCTAGTCCACATGTGTCAAACACAAGGCCCGCGGGCCAAATCCAGCCCGCCAGGCCTTGCAATGTGGCCTGCACCGCGCTGTCATCACTGCACTCCGCTGTCAGTTTATGACATTGTCAGTTTATGACTGTTCAGTAAACCATTCGGCCCACGATTTAGGCTGGATTTTAGATTTTGGCCCCTTCTCTGATTGAGTTCGACACCCCTACTCTAGTCTGTCTTTAAGGGACGGCTGAGGGTCATTGGCCAAAGACGTGCCAGCCCCACCTTGCTCTGAGGCAGTGAGCTCAGGGCCATGTAGGGGTTGAGTGCCCGCAGTGGGACCCTGTGGGACGCAGCCAGTGCTGTCAGCTGGCCCTTCACACAGCACGTGCAGCAGTGTGCTCGCACCATCATGTGTTGGTCCTCACAGCGGCCGGGGCGAGGGGATTATTGTTGCTACAGACAGGGGACGGGAGAGCCAGAGAGGCTGTTGGCCCAGTATTCGCAGGGAAGATGAGGAGATGGAGGAGGATGTGAACCCAGGTCTCCTGTCCCTGCCCCTGGACTATTTCCACTGAGTCTATGCCAAGAAGAGAAAAATGGTGGGGGCGGTGTAGGCAGGTGGGAATCACTGGACATACGACTGACTCTGTTTCACTCCCACTTCGCCCCTTCGCTCTGTGGCAGCTACAGAACGTGCTCTGGGGGGGTCCCAGCTGCGCTGTTGACACCCATCCTAATGTTGGTGCCGAGGCAAGACCCCTTCCCATGACCCGCCTAGGAATCTCCCACCAACTTCCTTCCCCTCCCTGCCCGTGGGGGCAGACTTGTAAGGTGGTCTGATCTCTCCCAGCCTGCCCAGCGCTCACGTAAACATTCCCCGTCAAAATCCTTGCCCAGTCAGTCTCGTCTTAGCATCTGCTTCTCACGCCTGAACTAGCACAACCTTCTGAGGGACACAGTCAGCTCCATTGTACAAATGAGGGAACGGAGGCACCGAGAGGTGAAGGGTCCTGCCCTGGGGCCGCCATCCTTCCCGCCCTATCCCCCGAAGCGAGGCTGCTGCGGGCCGGCTGCTGGGGGCCGGCGGTCTCGTGCTAACACCCTCTCGCCCTGTGCTTGCTCCCCAGCTGCACGCGGGCCCTGACGCCGAGGCCGACGTCCTGACCGAGTGCCTGGCCCTGCAGCAGCTCCACGCGTCCGCACAGCTGGCGGCCGGCGGCGACGGGAAGGGGGGCCGAGCCCTGGGCCAGGAGCTGCTGCCAGGTATGCGTGCTGGGAGGCAGGGCCAGGCTCACAGCCCCGAGCGCCCTTCCCTGCCGCCCAGCCCCGCAGGAAGACAGTGATGCTCTGTGGGACCACGGGGCGATATTGGCATGGCTTCCTTCACACTCGTCTGTGGCTTCCGTGGCCCAGGGGAGGAAGCCGGGCTCCTCTCAGCCCGGCCTCCAAGGCCTCACAACTTAGGTGCTCCTGGCGCCTCCTGACCTCCCCCCCCCAACCTTGGCATACTGGATGCAGTTTCCTGAACACCCTGTGCTCCCTCTTTCCTCAGAGCCGTGTACACACTTCACCAGCCACCCCTCGCCTCCTCTCCACCAAGGCAGCCCCTGCCCTTCCTTCAGGACCTGCCTTAGTCAGGCCGGAAGCCCCATGCACTCCCCCCGGACTCCGTGCTCAGAGGAGAGCCGAGGCTGTGTGAGGGTGGCCACGTGGCTGCAGTCACTCCAGCTCACTGCTAACTCTGTGGCCAGAGATACCCCCAAGCCTCTGGGTCCCCAAGGCTCCTCTGGGCAGGCTCAGAGCCTCTGGTCCCCCAAGGCCGACTGCAGGGCCCTCCCCATGGCCACCAGCCACGGGCAGTTCTCAGCCACGGGCAGGTCTCAGGCCCAGCAGGAGCTCCTGGCCACTTGCTGGGACTCCAGCCTGGACAAGGCAGTGTGGCCTGTGGCTTCCAGCTGACAACGTAGCACTCTCCCCTCCACACCCCCCTGCTTCCCCCAACACCCCACCTCTCACCCCAGAAACCACAGGATCAGAGCAGCAAGCTCTTCTCACCCTCTGGGATTTCTTGAATTACTCCAACCGTTTTTAAACATTTTTTATTTTTCAAATTTTTATTCTTTCCTCTCCGAATTGAAGTAGCAGCAGATTTGAAACTGTCAGAGCGCTTAGTGTGTGTGCAGACAGCCCACGGCGGGGGTGGGGGTGGGGGGGGAGACACAGCTCAGGGAGGGTCCCACCCTTCCCCACTCCCCGGGGCTGCTTCGCACAGGGTCAGGGCTGCTAAAAGAGCAGGACAAGAGGGGATCGGTGGAGGTGACCCACCCAGGGGTGAAGGCTTACACCTCCAGGGCCAGCTCCCCACAGCTGGCAATGACTCCACTCCGGGAAGCGCTGTGTTGAGAAGGACAAGGCTCAGCAGGGAAGAGGGCTGAGGCTGAGGAGCAGTAGCTTCCTGCAGCCCATCGTTTTCACCTGGGAGGTCTCAGGCCATCGGAGTCCTTAGCAGGTCCAGCTGGGAAGCTGCTTCTCCCGGTGCCAGCCCAGGGCCGGCGACAACTGTCTCTCCAGCACTCGGCTGGTCTGGCCGCTGGGCAGACACCCTCTCACTCAGTGTCCAGGGAGCCCTGCTGCAGCTGAAGACAAAGTCTCAGAGGCGGCACCCCGGAGAGCAGCGCTGGGTGGCGGCAGCTGCCAGGCCCATCTGCCAGCGAGGGAGCATGCCTTCCCTGCCTGGGCGTCAGGTCCCCCCTCCAGGCCTGCTGTGATGACAAATGTGATTGCGGACGTGGTTGCCTTTATAAACCCAACGGCTGATCATTTTTTTCGGCATCATTATCACCGTGGTGGCTCACGGAGAATGAGAAACTGTTTACTTATCCATCTCATAGTAATGCCACAGCCAGCATTTGCTGAGTATGTGCAGGAGTTGTTCCAGGTGCCATACACACACGAGTTAACTGACGTGAACCCCAGCAGGCACGTGGTTGTCCAGCCTGGAGTGCGTCTGGGGAGAGGCCTGGACAGCCCCGTGCGTCCCCCCTCCCTGCCCGTCGCGATGCCCTCTCCCTTCCGGGGGAGGAAACGGTTCTTGTGAAGCCGAGCCGCTCTCTGCTGAGGTCCTGTCGCCAGTAAACGGCAGAGGCTGGTACCCGGGCCTTCTGGTTCAGGCTGTGCCCTTCCCCACCTCGTCTGCCGCTTCCGGCTGCTAAGCCACACCTTGCCAAACTGAGCACCTAGGGTGTGCCAGGCCCCGTGCTGGTCCTGACCTCCAGCAGCTTCTCGGGCAGCGGGGAGGGAAGGACCAGCCAGGCAGACCCAGGAGTCCCGGTCTCCTAAGCTCCGGCCCCAGGCTCCGCTGCGGGCGCCGGCAGATGCCTGAAGCACAGTGGGGAACAGATGTTAGGGCCAGAGGTGAGGCACTCCGGGCTGATGATTGATGACGCTGATTTACAGCCTGAAGTGGTGCATTTTGGGGGAGAGGCCTGGCGAGCCCCAGGGCTCCCCACTCTCCCTGCCCATCACGATGTGGTGATCCCCTCATTTCCATCCACTGTCTGGTCACATGTTCAACATGCCTCGTTCATGAGCTCGTCCTCAGGAGGCGGGGCCGCCGGGGACCCGCACTGAGGCTGGGGAAGCAGGGGGAGAGGCTGGGATGGAAGAGTCCCGAACAGGGGTGAAGGCGAGGGAGGTGCTGGGGAGGGGGACACTGACTGGTCCTTGTCTGACTCCTGGAAGCCCCTGCGAGCTTGTCTCTCAGCAGAAGGACCTGTGGTCTCCACGGGGAACCGCAGCGGCTTCTCCTGGGGGCCGCGTTAGCAGACCCGGGCAGGGAGGACGTGAGACGCGTGAGGCCAGCATGGCTGAGGGAGAGGGTGCAGGATTTATCAGGATGCGAGGCCTTCCAAGCTATCAGGCCCCCAAATGGGTTCAAGATGGCAGTGAGCATGGTGAGCAGAGCAGGGCCAAGCCAGTGCCATCCACGGAACCCGCTCCGGGCCGTCCTGGCCGAGCTGGGGAAGGAGGTGAGGGCGAGCGAGGCGGTGGGGGGTGGACGACGGCATCGCTGCCGTGGGAGCAGCGGCCCCTCAGACGGGCCGGGTAAGGACAGGGGCAAGAGGCAGCGGGCCCTCCGGAACCCCTTCGGAGCCGGGCCTCCGCCAGCCCACAGGGCAGCCCGCACCTGAGGCGTCCCGCCAGAACCGGAGCTGGAGCTGGCTTTACATGACTTTCCTTTGCCGTCACCTGGGAGAGCAGGTGCGCAGTGTCCGGCCTGCTCACCATCCGTGGCGTCCGTTCTCGGAGGACCCCGGGCCAGCCTGCCGTCCGCTAGCACAGCGGTCCTCTCTCTGGACATCCGGGTTCTGCTCCCACATCTCCGGATGATGGGCAGCTCACTTTCCCAAAGGTGGTCCATTGCCTCACAGCCTCTGGCCGGTAGAAGGCAGGGCCACGCCCTGAGCCACAGCCTGCTTCTCTCCAGTCCAGGAGCCCTGTTCCGCTTCTGGGGCTACACAGGCACCAGAGCAAGCCCCTTCTTTCCCCGAGTAGCCCGGAGGGTGGAGGCAGCTGCTCCACACTGTCCTTCTGTCCTCCTGTCCCCATAAACACACACACACACACACACACACACACACACACACTCACACACACTCACACACACACACTCACTCTCTCACCTGGATGCCCAGGCCTCTGACAGCCAGCCGTCATCAGGCCTCTGCTCCAGGGTAGGCCTCAGCTCCGCACACAGCCCTTCAAGAAGCCAGGGCACGAGCAGAGCAGCGTGGACCCCTCCTCTCCTTGTTTGGGCCCCTAACCTGTGGCCACAGCCTGGCTGGTTTCCTTCTTCTCTCTCCCCGTAAGCAGGTGCACAGCTACGGGGTTGTCCACAGCCGTCTCTAGGGAGTGGCCGCAGCCCCGAGATACCTGTTTGCTTCCCTGCAGGCTTGTATCCTGGCTCCATCGCCCCCCAGGATGGGCTCGCACCCGGCCTCCTGCCCCCCACACACGACGTCCCTTCCAGGCACCACCCACTGGAAGCCACCACCGGTCCCCACCATCTGTCCCCTCTGCCCACGGCCGAGAGCACCAGGGACGGGTATGTACCAAGCCACCCCCTCCCAGGTGGTGAGCGGCACCTGCAGGGGGGGCTGGTGCGGGCAGGCGCCCCTCACAGTAAGTGGTTGTTACTGAGGGAAGTAGCCAACGCTCAGGCAGCACTCAGCTATGCGCCACGTCTGTGTCAAACTCGTCTGTGTCAAGCTCATTCCGGGCGCAATCTCATTGGCATCTCCCAGTAGCCCTCCCAGACCGAGGGAATGGCACCTGGGCTTCTCGATGCCTCTCTCCTCTCCCGTGGGGGTGTCCTGCCTCCCTCGGCTTTCCCTCTGGCTCGCACTGTGCATTTGGTGAGCAGACTGCCCACCGCCCACTCCAAGATGCCCACTGGGCCTCGCCCCCACTCTGGACAGTGCAGCTGGGACTCACGGCAGGCCCTGCAGGCTGCCCAGGAGCCCTCACGGCAGGGTCACTGCAGGGAGGGGCGGCCTCTTCCTGCAATCAGTGCGGTTCCCCTGGGGCCACTTAATCGGCTGGAAATGGTGAATGTGCTAATTGCTGGCCCCCAGCGCTGCCAAAGCCTGCTTTCCTTGCTTTGCCTCCCGCCTCCCTGCCACGTTTGCCTATCTCCAGCAGGAATTGATCCAGTTGCCCCCCAGGGCCCGCTCCAGAGCTTCCGCCTCCCCTGTCCTCCCCCCGCCCCACCCCCCCCCACCCCCCCGAGGCCGCAGTCTTGGCCAACTTGTGCCTGGGCTGACCTGGCTTTATCACCAAATGTGTTGTCCGGGGCTCCTCCGGGACTCACTCGCCCTTTTGTTCTAAGTCCACGTAAGCCCCTGGTGTGGGCAGGCCCTGCGGCACCGACCCCATCCTGGGGAAGCTCCGGTGAGGAGGGGACGGGCACAGGCCTGAGGGATGGGCCACACAGACATGTGCTTGGGGGAAGGCAGAGGAGAACCCAGTGTGGTGGGTGGGGAGGCCGGCAGGAAGGCACCTGGCGGTGGTGCTCACTGGGCCTCTGGGTTACGAAGGAGCTGGCTGAGTGAGGAGGCTGGGGAAGGGGCAGCACGTCTGAGGCCACGCGCGGTGAGAGCCTGGTGTGTCCGGAGACACTGGGATCTCCGTGGGGGCCGACAGGCTCCGGAGAGAGGTCACAGGGTGGCGGGACACTGTGTGATGGGGCGACCAGGAAGCAGTCAGGGCTGGGGAGGAGGCCTGCAGCGCGAGCTAGGGTAAGGTGGCCAGACGTCCCGCGTTTGGCGGACAGTCCCGATTTTTAACAATTTGTCCCGCGTCCCGCGGCGTTTTAAAAAAGTCCCGATTTTTGGAAAGATTCAAATTGTTAAAAATCGGGACTGTCCCACCAAAAGTGGGACGTCTGGTCACCTTACCCTAGCTCGCGGAGCAGCATCGGGTGTGGTGGTGGCCACCGAGCGGGGCTGTGGGTGGGCAGGGAGAAGCGCAGGGAGGCAGTGACCTGGAACAAGCCAGATGTAGGGAAACGCTGGCTGTGGAGAGAAGAGGGGCCATCGGAGGACCCCCCCCGGGGGGGGGGCAGAGGTGCCGTGCAGGGAGCCAGGGCAGACTGGTGGCGAGGGCACAGACAGCCACAGAGAGGCAGCCGGACGGGGCCCTGAGGGCCTGAGTTCCTTCTCTGTGAAGGGAGCGTTGGGCCCCCCTGCGGGAGGGCGAGACCCCTGCATGTGCTGACACCGTCTGTGTCCCTGGGCACCGCGTCCAGGCCACCAGCCCCACCCGCCGGCCCGGCCACCTGCTCGCCCACCAGCCAGCCCGAGCATCGCCCGCCAAAGCAAAATAAACCTCGGAGGCCTTTCCCACCGGGCATGTGCGCTCTGCTCTGCCTCATCCATCACCTGCCTGCCGCCTGTGTAAGTGCCCGTCAGGAATTCCCGCGATGGAGGCGGAGTGATGACAAGCCCGCGACAGACCCCCGGCTCGCCCGCCCGCCCGCCCGCCCACCCGTGCCTGCGGGACCCCGGGCTCCAGTCACCCAGCCGCCCGGCGCCCAGGCTCCTCCGGCTGCGGCTGCGGGAGAGGGGCCCTCAGCCTGACACCAGGTCCGGCCCAGCTTGAATGGGTTTCTTTTTCCAGCCCCGAGAGGAGGCGGGGGAAGGCCTGCAGCCTCCCCTTCCTGCCAAAGTCAACAGGGAAGGCCCCCGGCGGCTCCCCGGGGGTTTGCTGGGACGTTTACGGGCCGGACAGAATTATCTGATTCACTCAGGAATACGCTGAGAGGGCCCGGCTTCATGACCAAATGTATTTATCCTGGCTCAGGGAAGACGCCGGAGAGGGTGGTATTCTACCCCGGCCCCGGACGAGGTATGAAGCCCTGCGTCTGCCAGGCCAGTGAGGTTTCCTATTAATTTTTATAGGTTCCAATTGGAGCAAAACCTATTTGATTTAGGAGCCATTGGCATGACTCAGAAGAGGAGCTCCAGAGGATCTTTTTCCTTTTAAAGGGCTCAGGTGGAGCCGCGTAGCCTCGGCCCTCGCGTCTGCTGCGGGGAGAGCCGCGTTCTGTTTCATGTCACTGGCTGTGAAGGTGGCGAATGTGGGCTGATGGCAGGTGTGAGGCAGGAAACACAAACGTGGGAAACGCAGGTTTGTTCCCCTGCAGGCCTGGCTCTCCTTCGTTCTGCAGTGCCGCTCATCAGGGTTTTGTGGCTGAGCAATTCAGACACGCGTATGTTAGTGCTTCCCAGCTGTTTGCTGCCCGCCAGGCCCAGGACTGAGAACCAGGGACGGAGGACTGGGTCCGGGCCCTCCCGCAGGAGGGGGGCCGGCAGGAAATCAGGGGAGAGCCGGAGTGTGGGGACCAGGCTGGGGTGAGCCTCAGACAGACAGCACCACCCAGCGGGCCCGAGGGAGGACCCACCCTGTGGCCACACCTCGGCCTGTCTCAGCCTGAGAACCGGTTAGGACCCAGTGGTCGGCAAACTGCGGCTCTCGAGCCGTGATTTGCCGCTCTGTTGCCTAACGAATTTGCCGACCACTGCGTAAGGCCTTACCCTTACCCAGAAGTTTTGACTTCGGGTTAAAGACATTAGTACATTATTAAAATGTCTTTTAAGTGTTTTTCCCTAAGGCAGTGGCCGGCAGACTCAGTCCACAGAGCAGCAAACCGCGGCTCGAGAGCCACATGTGGCTCTCAAGCTGCAGTTTGCCGACCGCTGGGTTAGGAGAGCACACAGCTGGCGCAGACCTTCAGTTTATGGAGCACAGTGGGGCCGGGCCTCCGGCTGGCCTTGGCAGGTCCTCCCTGGGCCATGATGAGGACCCAGTTCATCGGCAGGAGGAGGCGGGAGTGTCCCTGCAGGTGTCAGATGCGGGGCTGGGGACCCAGGCGCAGTGCGAGGCCGCCCTGCTGCTGCCCTCGGAGCACCCCGGGGTGGGGGCGGCGCAGTGGGGGACGGTGACGCAGTGACGGCAGGAGGCCCTCACTGAAGGGGCAGCTAGGACCCGGCAGAGCTGCAGACATGGAGCCGGCCTCTCCCCACACCCCTCCCCTGCTTCCTCAGAGGCACGGATCTGTCCCGCTAACACCTCGCGCCCGGAGGGCGGGCCAGGGCGGCACGTGAGTCCGGGAGAGATGTCGGGGACAGGCAGGAGGCCACTCAGCGCGGGAACAAGGCCCACCTGCTGGTCTCCTTCCCCTCGTCTTACAACGAGATGGTTCACGAGTGGCCAACCACGTACCTGCCGCCGTCCCGGTGCTTGGCCTGCATTGCTTTATCCATGTTGTTCTCCCCGTACCTACGGCAGTGCCGTGTGGCCGGACCAGCCCAGGCAACCTCTCTGAGCCTTGGTTTCGATCTGTGAGGACACAGGCGGGAGGCGAAGGCAGTGAGCGCTCTGTCAGTGCTGTGGGGGGGGTCTCCTGGGCTTTCGTGGCGGCTGTTCCCGCTCCCGCTCCAGGCGCCACAGCGGCACGCACAGTCAGTGTTGGGACCCGCCAGGGGAGGCAGCCCTGAGCCCCGGGTCAGGAGCCACAGTGTGTCACGCAGGGGACACAGCAGCCACGCATCGGGCCTCTTGCCCAAAGTCACGTGGCCAGTGAGGCCGAGGAGGCTGCGAACACAGCTCTGTCACCCCCGAAGGTCGGGCTCCTTCCTGTCGGTCCCAAACACCAGACGGCAGCTTTCCTTTACTGACTCCTCTGGGCTCTGATGCTTACGAGGTCTGAGATTTAATTCCAGTTTAAACACAATCAGAAATGAAATCTTCCTCTCTCACCGTACTGTCCCCGGTAGAGCAGGCCATCTAGTGAGCTCACCATTGCTGGAGGGAAGCAGGCAGCAGTGGCCGTGCCTCGGGCCCCCCACCCCACCCCCGAGCCCATCCTGCTCACGCTGCCTCTGTGTTCTCCAGGTTGGGGCCCGGCCTCCTCTCGCCCATGGTCAGCCCGCTGAAGGGGCTTGGGCCACCGCCGCTGCCACCGTCCTCCCAGAGCCATTCTCCGGGCGGCCAGCCCTTCCCCACGCTCCCCAGCAAGCCACCCTACCCGCCCTTCCAGAGCCCTCCGCCCCCGCCTCTGCCCAGCCCCCAAGGTAAGCGGCCCCTCCCGTCCACACACGGACTCCTGCTGGGTGCCCGAGAGGGTGGGACCACATGGACTCCTGCTGGGTGCCCGAAGATGGAGACCTGGGGGAGGCGCGGGGTAACAGTGACAGCGGGCACTGAGGCCTCACCGGAGAAGCCAGAGTCAGGGCCTCGACAGCAGACTCTTCCTGGAGGCCGTTTGTGCTGAGGGTGAAAGCCAGCTGGTTCCATCGGTCAGGCTCTCCCAGCAGAGGGAGCACACCTGCTGCTGGATGCCCGGGTGTCTCAGAGGAGAACGGGGAAGGGAGGGCCAGCAGTGCCCTCGGCAGGGCACTCCTCAGCCACCGACAACGCAGGGTCAGCCACAGGAGGCCCAGGCGCAGGGCAGAGCTGGCACCTCTCCACCGGGGACTCCCCTCTCTCAGTCACACCCTCATGCCTGTTCAGGAAGCATTTGGGGGGCGGGGGAGGGGGCGGTGAGAGCTCCACAGCGCAGCAGAGACGCTCCCCTCCCACCTGGGCGTGCTCCTTGGCTGATGCAGTCCTTGCCGCCTCCCTCTGCAGGGTACCAGGGCAGCTTCCACGCCATCCAGAACTGCTTCCCCTATGGCGACTGCTACCGGGCAGCGGAGCCAGCAGCCAGTGGGGACGCACTGGCAGGGGAGGCCCCTGGTTTCAACCCCCTGCGGCCCAACGGCTACCACGGCCTCAGTGCACCCTTACCTGCCACAGGTAAGCCCCACCCACATGGCTCCCTCCCCCGAACACCCGCCACAGCCCGGCCCTGTGCTGGGTGCTTTAGGCCCATTGTCCCACAGCCTTGGGACAGCCCCCTGGGCAGAGTCATCTCCGCTCGCAGAGGGGAAATTGAAGCTTAGCGAGGTCCCAGGACCCCACAGAATAGGGACATGCACCCTGCCCGACCCAAAGTCACTTCCTCCACAGCCTCCCACGGCTCATTTGTGCCTGGACTGACAGGTTTCTGAAGACGCAGAAGAATCAGACGAGCTCACAGTCTAGTTGATGTTCCCTTTGAATATTTACTGTACACCTACTGTGTGTGTGTGTGTGTGTGTGTGTGTGTGTGTGTGGAGCAGGGGGCACAGTGGTAGGCCTGGGGATCCAGCAGGGATGAGAGAAACACTGATCTGTTTAACCGATGAGGAAACGAAGGCCCAGAGGGACCCCACTGCTAGGAAGGGACAGAGCCTGGGGTCATGCTTGCTCTTGTGCTGCACGTGTCCCTTCAGGGCCCTGGGGCTCCCCCAGGAAATGCCCTTGGCTGGGTGAGAGGGCAGGGCGGTGGGAGCCCAAGGCACAGACCAGCTGGTCCAGTCCTGGTCAGTGCAGGGCACAGAGGGTGAGTTCTCCAAGCCAAGCCCCACCCAGATCAGCCAGGGCCCAGGTCCTGCTGGAAGCTACAAGGCCTGGGCAGGATGCGGGGATCCCAAGACAGAGGGAGCCTGAGACCTTGTCCCAGAGGCCCCTGGGGCAGCGGGCGTGTGCAGCTGGGTGTGTAGGCATAAAGTCACAGGGACAAGCACCGAGGCCGAGGAAGAGCAAACACAAAGCTGTGGGACCGTGTTTTCCATTCACACGCATGCTCCCGTGTCTGCATATGTCTTATTTTTTATGTGTCCATGGAACCCGTCTGTGTGCGTATGCACATGGAGCTGGCATAGGTAAGTTCTAGGCAGTGTGAGCCCCATAAGTGTGTAAGGAGCATGCAGAACACGTGCTCATGTGTGCACACACGTGCTCACATCATGCTTGTGCTGGTGTTCATTCCCATCTGTGTGCGCACACCTGTGTGCCCATCATGTGACCCCCCTCTCCATCCATGCATACACACGTGTGTTCTCTATCCCATAACTCCATCTGTGTGTACAGACTGTGTTTATATATGGTGTAAGTACCTCTGGGGTGGGCACATGTCACATACATGCTGTAGGCTGATGTGTACCCAGTCACAGGGTGTGTGTGTGCCATGTTTGCACCCATGTGGGTTGATATGTGATTAGGCACTGGCCACTGGCCACTGGCCACAGCTCTGCTAGCTCTCACCCACCCATCCTCCACCAGCCTCCCACCAGCCCAAGGTGGGACTCCTTGGTGAGCAGCCGGGCCTGGAGTTCCGAGTGGCCGAGAGGCAGTGTCCATGCCCCCACAGCAAGGGAGGGGGTTCTTTCGCCTCCCCTAGCCCCTGCTATCTGAGTGGCAGCCTCGTTTCCAGTGCCCATTCCAGACCCTGCCCACATCTCCTCTGCCAAGCTGAGCATAGGCATGCAAGGTTGAACAAGGTGGCACCATGGGGCCTTGGGAATAGTTCAGCCTGAACCCATTGCACAGATGGGAAGACTGAGGCCCACCTGTCGTAGGCTACAAACGTTCATGACAACAGCCCAGGCACAGAGCCCTTAGGGCAGGCGGGGCCTGGATAAGGTGACCTCTCCAGGCCCCTCCCGTGCTGAGGGCCTTCCCGGGAGACAGCCTGTCCGATGGAAGATGGACCTGGGTCCACCTCCCCCACTGAACTTGGGCAAGTGTCTTCCCTCTGGGCATTTCTTCAGCTCCGCAGCGGGACAGTGAGTCTCGTCCCCCAGGGCTGTTGTGAAGCCGGAGTGATACGACCTCACCGAGCCCAGAGCAGGTGCCGGGGAGTGCCGGTCCCTTCCGTGGGCTCCTGTGTCCGGTGGAGGGACCTGAACGACGGGGTGGGCGGGGTCCTTCTGCCAGGAGGGGACCAGCCCCTGCAGGCAGGGGCTGTGATACCCCGGCTTCTCTCCCTCCCTCCCTCCACCCCACATTCTGCCCCACAGCCCAGCACTGGGTGAGCGATCCCTAAGCCAGCCTGTGCCCATCTCCCCAGCTGCCCCGGGCCCACTGGGAATACAAGGCTTAGGGCGCCTCCCCCGACCCCGCCCCCACCCTCTCTGGGAGGTCAGAGGGCTCAGACCAGGCCCTACTCAGGGGGCACCAAGATGAGGGACTGAAGGCAGAAAGGGGGCGGGAGTGGGAGCTGGGAAAAGATGACAAGGCAGCACCCCGAGTTCTCCAGCCAGACCCTGTGCCCGCACAGGCTACGAGGCCCTGGCCGCGGCCCCGGGCCCCACGGCGCTGCCGCCGCAGCCGCCAGAGGACGTCGTGCCCAGCGGCCCCGAGGACTGCAGCTTCTTCCCCAATGGGGCCTTCGACCACTGCCTCAGTCACATACCCTCCATCTACACCGACACCTGAGGCGGCCGCCCGCCGGCCGCCCTCACTGCAGACGCTGCCTGGCCCACCGGTGTGTGTCCGCCCCCGCGCACCGGCCTGCACGCTGGGTGCCGGTCCGCGCCCAGCTCCGGCCGGTGCTCGGAGGCGCGGGCAGGGTCCGCGGCTGTGCCGGTCCCTGACCGCGTCTTCCCGTTCTCTCCCCGGTGGCTTTAAATCACAGACCTCGTGTATATAGAGTGTACAGGACTTGTTTTCCATTCTCCTGCCAGTTTTATATTTTTGGTTTTACAAGAAAAACATTAAAAACTGGAAATGAGACGTGTGGCCTGGCTCTGCTTGAGTGGCTCGGCCCCGAGGCTGGAGCAGGGGGACGGCCCTGGGGTGTGAATGCAGCAGGTGTGGGGCTCGGACGACCACACGGAGACCCCCGGGGGCCCGTGGGGATGGTGGGGGTGGTGGGGATGGGTGCCTGAGTCGCGTGGCCCCTTATGTGCTGTGAGCCTCACAGACGCCAGCACTGGTCTCAGGCCTCAATGGAGGGCAGGCTTCTCTCCATCGGGGGGGGGGGGGGGGCGGTGGCGGGGGGGACGGGAGGACCAAGGTTGGGACTGAAACCGGAATCCAGATCCGTCTTTCCCAGACCTTTGCCACCTGCACAGACTTCCCTGGGAGGAAGACGAGCTCCAATTCCGGTGTGGCGTTGGGTGAACCAGGCGGGAAGGCAGGGCAGTCCTGAGCCCAAACAGCCTCCAAAGGCAGGCCAGGGCGGGAGGGGAGGAGGCCAGCGCTGAGGGCAGCAGGGCTCCCCTGGGGCTGCCGCCTTTCCTGCCTGCCTGCCTCCCCCTGGTCCAGCCCGAGGCCGGGGCAGTGCCCGGGACAGTGTCCGCCTCCCTACCCCTCCCTGAGGGCCACCTGGTAGGAAAAATCCCTCCAGGACGATTCCTGCCTCGAAGCTGCTGAGAGCAACCAGGCGAGGGAGCCCACATTACTGAGCACCTACTGTGCGCAGGCCCTGCCCCCAGCTCCTGACAGCCCTGAGGAGGGCTTTGGATCCCCTCTCAGTGACACCTGCTGGGTTAGGGAGGCGAGGTGCGATGGAAAGATCTAGGCAACCCCTTCTTTATAGAGCGGGACCGAGGTCCAGAGGCCACCCGGGGACAGGACCGGCTGACGGAGGCCGTGCAGCACCTCGCTGTGGGGCCCGCCTCTGCCAGTCCTGCGCACTTCACATGGCTCAGCTCTCGCCTCCTGCTCGCCCCCTGCATGCTCCTCCCTCGCTGTGTCAGGGCCACCTTCCCTCTGCTCCTGGCTGGCTGCAGCCAAGGAGGAGCTTAGCGTGGACGGAGGGGAAGGGGGACCGCTCCCAGGCGGCCTTTCTGCACACCCCTCAGGAGGTCGCCTCCTGACACCCTGTTCACACCGTCGCACGTCTTCCCTTCATTTCACCCTCGTCCACGGTCCCAGTCACAGGCCCCCATTTCACAGGCGCAGAGACAGGGAGACCAAGGCACAGCCCCTAGTGGCAGAGCTGGGGTTCAGACCCCAGCCTCCGGCTCCAGAGCCTGCACTCTTACCCACTGCACTGCCTGCCCCCTGAAGGCTGGGGGTCCCCTGGTTCCCACCTCCCCTCCCAGCCCCATGCAAGCCCCTCAGGGTGGGACTAACCCAGTGTCGCTCAGAACACCAGCCTCTGGGGTGAGGACCCAGGGCTCCTGACTCCCACCCCCCAGGCTCCTTTGTGTCTGCCCCCACTGCCTACCCTCCACCCCACTCCTGCTCCCCGATCTGCCCCCCCCCCCCCCACACACACACACACACACTGGTTTATGGAACTAATTAGGTCGTGGCAGAATTTCTTTAACAGGGATGCCCAGGACTCAGTGCTGCATGTCATTGTGAGCACTTAATCCACTCCAGATAAGCAGAATTAAGCTGTACAATGAGGACATATTTCTAGTAATAATGAAAAGGGCTGAGCCATGAGCAGAACACACAGGGAGCCAGCAGTTGGATCCCATTTAATTTCAGAGAAAAGGAGGAAAGGAGACAAAGGCAAAGGGAAACAAAGAGGCCGGGAAACAGCCGGGCACATCGGGGATGGAGGCGGCGCCCAGCCTGGAGCCCAGCACGCAGGGCTAGCCAGCCCCGCGAGCTCCCCTCTGCCCCCTGACCATGGCTGCGCCCCTCCGCCCGGTCTCACCTCGCTCCTCCTCTCCGCTCACCCTGGGCCCTGCCCTGACGCTCTGGCGCCCACAGTCTCCCTCCGAGAGCACGGCGAGCTCAGCAGCAGCCGGCCCTGGGGCAGGACCCTGAGACGGGACCGCTCTGTCCCCGCCGGGGCTTTCTTAGAACCCGCAGCCCTCCGAGCCCTGGCCACTGCCAGGGGCCTGCAGCAGGACCTATGCCGCCAGAGGCACAGGGTCTGCTGCTCCGAGTTGGCAGGAGGCCTGGCTGAGAGAGGGATGGCCCCGGGCACAGGGGGTGGGGGTGCCTATGGGGGTGGGGGTGCATTTCCCCTGGTCAGCAGTCCCTGCAGGAGGGCCATCCTGTCTCCTGAGAGTCGGCCAAGGCTGGGGTCCTGCAGGGCCTGTAGGGCCATGGAGCTGAGTCTGCCAGGGACTCAGGAGCAGGGGCAGTGCCCAGCGGCCCAGGTGACCATGCCGCCCTTCCAAGCCCGCCTCTCCAGGCGGCCCTCTGCCCAGCCCGTCCACTCCAGGCTGAGAGGTCTCTGTCCCTATTTCCCGGTCTCCCCCATCCCTCCGTCCGGCTCCCTGTTCCTCTCTGCGTTCCCTCACTGGGCTCCCCATCCCGGGCAGATCTCTGTGTCTCCCACCCTCCCCGCATCTGTCTCACATTTCTCTGCTGCTGCCCTTTGTCCCTCCCCCTCCCTCCCAGGTCTCTCCTTCCTCCCTCTCTCCACCCTCCCTCCCAGTTCATTCCTGTTGTCTCCTTTCCCTCCGTGTTCTCTCTCTCTCTCTCACTCTCTCTCTCCCTCCCTCCCTCCCTCCCTCCCTCCCTCCTTCACTCCCTCCCTCCTTCCCTCCCTCCCTCTCTCCCTCCCTCCCTCCTTCCCTCCCTCCCTCCTTCCCTCCCTCCCTTTTCAAATTGCAAGGTCTGATCAAGAGAAGGACATCTTTCTCTCTGCTTCCTCTCCTCTCTGCTGCCTCCCTAATTCTCTGTGGCCCAGAGGGGTCATGTCGTGGGGGCAGCCAGGGCTGAGGGGGAGCCCTCAAAGTGCTGGGGGGGGGGGGCCTTGGGGCCACCCGTCCGCCCCTGAGTTCACCTGCCTGGGCCCCAGGGTGAACCGGTGTTAGGACTCTGCTTCTGCCCCTCGTCCCCGGGCACAGGGACTCCCCACTCCTGGGTCTGCCCTCCGGGAACCCTCCGCCTCCCGGTCTCTCTCCCTCTTACGTTCACTCCCACCTCCACCCGGACCCACGTGGGGGCTGAGCTGGCCCACGGAGGCCGCCCCTCACTCCACAGATGCCGAAGCCCATGGAGATTCACGCCAGAGGCCGCCCCCTCCGCCCCTGCTGTGGAGGGCACAGTGGGACGTGCACCGGGAAGGCAGGTCCTGCTCTGTCCTCGCTGCTGCTGCCTGTTTGTTAAACCCTCGGCGGACAGGAGAGAGAGGAGCACGGAGACGGGACGGTCCGCACAGCACCTCGTGCAGAGCGGGGCCTGCAGATAACTGAGCTGTCACCCCGTCCACCCTGGTTTCCCAAGGAGACGGGGCCGTTAGGGGAGGACAGTGACCGGGGTGGCCACGCTCAGTGCATCCGGTCCGTCCTCTGCCGCCCACGCTGAGGACTCCACGGCCGCGTGTGATGGTGTGCCTGCCAGGTGAGTGCCACACCCATGGCAGAGGGCGGGGCGGAGGCCCGGAGAGGTGACCCGCCGAAGCCACCCCGGGCCTCAGGGCGCAGCTGGAGTCCGGGCGGCGGGTGCCAGGGCCCCCCACACCCGCGGGTCTGCCCCACAGGACCAAGGCTGCCCCAGGAGCTCTGGCTCACGCCCCTCCCCCCTCCGTCCGGAGGGGACTGCTGTGCTTTTACGAGTCCCAGTGTATGTACTCGCTTGGGCCCAGCCCGGCCAGGGATTTATGGTTCTCAGTGATCCTGTCTCTGGGAGGAAATGCAAGAGGAACATGAACCTGGAAGGAATTGGCGGCCTGTCAGCCCTGCGGCTGCACAGCCCAGCTCTTCATTTATTCCTCTGAGCTGGGGGGGCGGGGGGGAGGGGAAGATGGGGGTGTTGGTGCAGCGTGACCCTGCAGGAGGGCCAGCAAGAGGCCCAGAGGCCCGTGAGGACAGGGCTGCCAGGCCGCCCTGAGCCGGCTTTGCACCAAGGAGATGTATTCTGTTTGGGGGGAGGAGCGGCTGCCTGAGCCCCTTAGGGCCGGGGAGCACGGGGAGCATGGGGCCCGGTACTGGGCTTGGGTCCAGTGGGCGATTTCCAGGGCAGAGCAAGGACCTGGAGCAGCCAGCCAGCTTCACGTGATTTGGAGGGGGAGGGGGGTGGGGGGTGCAGAGGGATGGGAAGAGACCTCACCGGGTCCATTATTCTCTCCTTGGGGCTTGCTGTGCTGGTCTCTGTGCTTCTGTGAATGTTTGAAATGTGAGCCGACGCTCTCCCGGTGCGGCCAGGCCGGGCCGTCTCGCTGGCCTGGCGGCCGGGATGGCACAGGAGCTCAGCCAGCAGGTCTGGGGCCGGTTCACCGCTGCTGTGGTGCCCAGTGACAGCCGGGCCGTGCTGATGGCCGTGTCCCCAGTGCCCAGCCCAGGGCCTGGCACACACTGGGGTTAATAAAGGCTCTCTCTGAGGGTCAGTTTGCCAGTGACAAGAACCTGCGCAGAACAAGGGCCAGGACAGGACGGGGCGGGGGGCTGCCGGAGCTGCGGGCGGGGGGGAGGGTGTGGCGGTGCCGGAGCTCAGTGCTCGGGAAAGCCTCGCCTTAGACAATGGAGAGTCTGCTGCTGCCTCTGCTGCCTCTGCTGCCCCTGTCCGTGCGGCTCAGTGACTGTCGGCTGCGGCACCAAATGGCCAGTCTGTTATTTCTCCCTCTGGCCCTGGCCCTTCATCGGTATGCAGCCCTGTCCCTTGCTGGGCCAGCTTTCTCAGCTCAGACACAGGAGAACTGACAGGCTGGGCACCAATTATTTAAAACAAACAAAAACCCCAGCCCTCCATGAGTTTAAAAAAAAAAAGGTGTGGCCGGGAAGGACGGACATTCTCGAGCCCAGGCTGAACAAACCTGTACAAACCAAAGTCACTGCGGTCTACAGACACCACCAAGGAACCCCATGGAGAGGTGCTCCTGCAGACAGGGCCGATGGGTCCTGGGGCATCGGCGAGCGGAGCCCTGAGGCAGTTCAACCCCAGGCAGCGGGCAGGGTGGCGGGGGGGTGGGGGGGAGGCCGAGAGCTCAGGCCAGGAGCACCCAGACTCGGACCCGGGCTGAGGAATTTGGGTGGTCTTGATGGGTGACCTTGGGCAAGTCACCCCAGATCCGAGCCCAGTTCCCCATCCGTGTCTGCCCTCACAGGGGATAGTAAGAATCCCAGGGGGGTGACACACTGCAACGTGCGTAGCAGGGCTCTTGGACTGGAGCGAGGCCCGTATTCGCTGTTGTAATGAGGATGATGTCTCCTTGGCTCCCCAGATCGCCTGACGCGAGCGAAGTCTAGCTGGAAGGGCAGAGAGAGACCAGACATAAGCACTGACCTCATCTCCTCCCTGAGCTCCATTAAGGTGACAGGACGGGACTGAAAACGGGCATGCGGGCAGGAGAGGAGCCGGGGAGAGGGGGCTGACCTGACGGGCGGAAGTGGCTCCGTGTCTGTGGGGGCGCGTTGCCAGATGTGAGCAGGGTCTCCCACGGAGCCCCAGAAACCTCAGGGCTCGGGCGCCAGATGTTAGGGAAGGTGAGGGCGGGGAGTGGCTCAGAAAGAAGGGGCTGGTGGAAAGGGAGCTGGCAGCTGTCCGGGTACCCCTTTCCCCACCCATGGACAACTGGTCCTCCCTCCCTCTCCCTGGCCCCTCCCCGGAGACTAGGAGCTGATGGCACCTTCTCCAGACCCAGAACCAAAGGGACCTGACTCAGAGCCCCCGAGCGGCTGGGCCCCCACAGCACGAGGACGGAGAGCCGCCTCGGAGCAGCAGGCCTCCGGAAATGGGCACGGGGACCCTCCCCCCAGATGCGGACTTGCTGCCAGGTCACCCGGCGAAGGCACAGTCAGCAAGTCGTGCCCCCAACAGCCATCAGCTGCACAGCTCCCCGCAGTGCCTGCAAGGCCCGTCGGGAACAAACAGAAAACACCTGGAGGAAACAGGCAGGCAGGACGCTGAGTGAAACGGAAACAGGCCGACTAGATAACAGACTGTGACAGGAGTGGATGTGCCGGCGAGGAGCCCTCTGAGAGCAGCCCGAGGAGAGGAGAGAACAAGAAATGATAACTACATACTGAGGCTCCATCCTGGGGTCGGCACATCTGACAAACGTCCCAGAAGCAGACTCCAGCCAACCCTCGGTTTTTCGGGGCTCGGTTTAACGGACTTGGTATTTCCTGGACAGAATTTCGGGTCTGTATGTCGTAGGTGACCATTAGCACCCTGTTACTTTGAAAATGCTTTTAACCAAGAGTTGCTTATAAATAACAGCTTGTTTGGGGTTGTTAATTCACTGTTATTTTTAAACAAGTTTCAATGAGTACGCCCGCATGTTAGAAAAAACATGGCAGTCATTGCGTCTGCATACGTGTTACACATCCACAAGGATGGCCTGCACGCTTACACCCAGGGTCACCCCTCGGAAACCACGTGCGGCTCATGAGCACGTGACCACCCGAATCGCCAGCGGTAATCGGTGCGTGGTAACGGGTTCTGTCCTCACGTGGCGTGACCTTCTGCTGCAGTTCCAGAGCGTGCCGGCCCGTGTGCCGGCCCGTGTGCTGGCCCGTGTGCCGGCCCGTGTGCCCACGTGCACTAAGCCATGCCCCAGCGTGTGCGTTTGTTTATGTGGAGTGGCTGGTGCGGGCATGCACTTACTAGCCCTGGTCAGTGTAAGTTTAAAATCGCTGCAATGCACATAGGAAACTCTTCCTTGAAATTAAGCTTTTCAGACATACTCAGTTTTAGTTACACAAGCTTGCCTACATAAGTAAAAACAGGTAAACGAATTTGTCGATTTTTTTAGATGTGCACTCAGAAAACTTTATCATATAACGGACTTTGGACTTTAACGAACACCCCCTCCACCTGAATTAGTTCGTTCTGTTGAGGTTTGACTGTAAATGAAGGAAGTTATCAGAGAAATATTGTAAGAAACGCTTTCAAAACAGAAGGATGTAAGCCTCCAGCCCCACAGGGCTCTCGGAGTGCCCGGGGTAAGGGTAAAGCAAAGGCCCTCCCCACGGAGGAGCCTGAGGAGGAGGAGGAGGAGGAGGAGGAGGAGGAGGAGGAGGAGAAGGAGGAGAAGAAGATAGGGAACTTCTCAGAACAGCACAGGAGGGTGAACAGGTGCAGCCAAAGTCTTAAAACTCGGAAGGAAAACGATTTTCAACCTGGGATTCCGTGCCAGCTCAGCTATTAATCAAGGGTTTAGGTAGAACAGAGATTTTCAGACAGGCCAGAACCACAGAGAAGTATTTTCTGCGCAGCATTTTTCAGGAAGTTGCTGGGGATGAGCTCCACCAACCAGAAGGACTAAGGACATCCCCTTAGCCGACCGGGAGCCCGAGCAGGAGCGGTCGCGCGGAGGCCAGGGGGACGGCTGTGCCCAGGCCTGGAGGAGCCGGGCTGGCCTGGCCTCGGACGCGCTGGCCGTGTGGACAGTGACACAGAGATGCAGAGAGGTGGTGTCCATGGCCATCGGAAGCGTTTGGGAAGCGTTAGCAAGGGGAACGTGGAAAACTAGACAAACGAGGAAGGAGGCAATTGTTAACTCCAGCAAGTGGTAAACCTATGAGAGAAGGAAAATGAGAACATAGCGTTTGGATTAGTCAATATTTACACGGTTTGTGATCCTGTGAGTCCAGAACATCCACTGGATGAAACTGCATGACTGCTAACGACTAAGAGTGTGGGGACCAGGGACATGAAAGGAGGAGGGAACTCGGGCCTCGCCGCCCTCCCAGGGAAGCCGAGAGGAGCCACCTCACAGGGCAGTGAGGAAGCAGCCGATCAAGTTTGTCCTGAAGCTCGGGAGCCAGCACAGGAGAAACGGCACCTCCGGGCAGGGGCCTGGGGTGGGGCTGCCGAGAGGTCCTGTGGGGCTGTCCGTGGTGGTTCTCCGCCCGCAGCCTATGGGTGGACTGTTTGAAACAAGGCTGGCATTTCTTTGAGGAAAGCAGAGAGGAGTGCGCCGTCGGTGTAGCCCTGTGGCAGGGGCGGGCACGGTGCTCGAGAGGCTCCGGGCGGCGGGTGTGGCCGCGTCAGGGCCAGGACCGGGCGGCGCCCTCCACGCTGCCCCTCGGGGCGGGACTGCGGGCAGCGGCCACAGGAGGCGGGAACGTGTCGCCACGAGGGCCTCCGAGCTGAGCCGCCCGCCCCTCAGCTGCCGGACGGACAGTCTGAACGAAGCTCGGCCCGTTTCCGTCGTGGCCGGTGAAGCCAGTTGAGTTCGGAAGAAATGTACGGCTGTAATTTGTATTTATTTGACCCACAAGCTTTACTTTCAGAAGAGGGAGAAACAGGGGCCCAGGGAAATTCTTCTCAGTGACCGCGAGCTCCCAGGCCCCGGAGCAGAGGAGACCATTTCCATAACATTTCACCTCCTCCTGCACCGGCTCCACGCGCCTCTGATGCTGCAGCTCAGAACCCAGAGCCTCTTGTTCTAAAACAGGTCAGCTGCTCCCTGCCCCCTCCCCCTTCCCTTACACCCCCCCTCCTACTTTTGCAACCTTAGCCCCCTCCAACCTGCATGCCAGTGGGGCAGCTCAGGACTAAGGTGCAATGTCTTGGGGGCGCCAGAGCCGCTGCTGGGGGAGGGTTGGTGCCGTAAACCAGCAAGGGAGCCCAGGGCTGGCGGGAGACTTTCCAGTAAAAGGGCAGTGAAGACATCCGGGCTCCCCCTCCCCAGTTTGAAGTCCATGTCAGAGCTCGGTCCCTCCCCCCAGACCACGCCTCCCCCTCCCCCAGACCCTGTTCTTTGCCCTTACGCTCCTGCTCCAGGCCTGTGCCCGGGCTGTGCCCTCTGTGGGACACGCTTCCTTCAGCTTCCAGGCCCGGGCCGGCCAGCTCCCCGCATCGCCGGCTGTGCGGGCCTCTCCCCCTCGGCGTGTGTCTCTGCTGGGCCGGGAGGGGCTGCACAGGGCCCACGGGAGCGGCGTCGCTAAGGCTGGGCTCAGGGCACGTCCCGCTGGTGCCCCGCGCAGGCCACTGAGCCTGCAGAGCGGCCTCTGAGGGCCCTGACTCAGAGCCACGTGGGGCAACTGGTCCAGTGCAGACCCCACCCCACCCCAGGCCTCTGACACCCCAGGCCTCTGAGCTCTGCGCCCAGCTCCGGGGCTTTGTCTGGGCTCGGGCCCTTCCCCAGCCTGGCAGCCTCTGGGGGCTGATGCGTGCACCGGGCCCCGGGCCCTGGCCCCAGAGCGTCTGCCTCCCTGAGACACGGCAAACAGGGAGGAAACAGCCCAAGACCCAGAGCTCAGCGCCCTGCTGTGGCCTCAGCGCATCCAGGTCCCTGTGCCTGTTTCCACACCAGACTCCCCAGAGGGCGGAGAGGTTAGACCAGCGTGGACCCGTCCTCAGCAAACGGCAAAGCCTTAAAGAGCAGGAGGCGCCTCCTGGCCAGCAGCACTGATGAGCCTCCGCGGGCAGCGGGCAGCAGGCAGCGGGCAGTGGGTAGTGGGCAGCGGGCAGTGGGCAGCGGGGAGCGGGCAGTGGGCAGTGGGCAGTGGGCAGCAGGGAGCGGGGAGCGGGCAGTGGGCAGCGGGCAGAGGGCAGCGGGCAGAGGGCAGTGGGCAGCGGACAGAGGGCAGTGGGCAGAGGGCAGAGGGAAGCGGGCAGTGGGCAGCAGGCAGCGGGGAGCAGGCAGCGGGGAGCAGGCAGAGGGCAGCGGGCAGTGGGCAGAGGGCAGCGGGCAGCGGACAGAGGGCAGTGCAGTGGGCAGAGGGCAGCGGGCAGTGGGCAGCGAGGAGCAGGCAGTGGGCAGCGGGCAGTGGGCAGCGGGCAGAGGGCAGCGGGCAGCGGACAGAGGGCAGCGGGCAGAGGGCAGTGGGCAGCAGGGAGCAGGCAGCGGGCAGAGGGCAGTGGGCAGCGGGCAGAGGGCAGCGGGCAGCGGGGAGCAGGCAGCGGGCAGCGGGCAGTGGGCAGAGGGCAGCGGGCAGTGGGCAGCGGGGAGCAGACAGTGGGCAGCGGGGAGCAGGCAGAGGGCAGCGGGCAGTGGGCAGAGGGCAGCGGGCAGCGGACAGAGGGCAGTGGGCAGAGGGCAGCGGGCAGTGGGCAGCGGGGAGCAGACAGTGGGCAGCGGGCAGTGGGCAGCGGGCAGAGGGCAGCGGACAGAGGGCAGCGGGCAGAGGGCAGTGGGCAGCGGGGATCAGGCAGTGGGCAGCGGGAAGCAGGCAGAGGGCAGCGGGCAGTGGGCAGAGGGCAGCGGGCAGCGGACAGAGGGCAGTGGGCAGTGGGCAGAGGGCAGCGGGCAGTGGGCAGTGGGGAGCAGGCAGTGGGCAGCGGGCAGTGGGCAGCGGGCAGAGGGCAGCGGGCAGCGGACAGAGGGCAGCGGGCAGAGGGCAGAGGGCAGCGGGCAGTGGGCAGCGGGGAGCAGGCAGCGGGCAGCGGGCAGTGGGCAGAGGGCAGCGGGCAGTGGGCAGCGGGGAGCAGGCAGTGGGCAGCGGGGAGCAGGCAGCGGGCAGTGGGGAGCAGGCAGTGGGCAGCGGGCAGTGGGTAGTGGGCAGCGGGCAGCGGGCAGCGGGCAGTGGGCAGCGGGCAGCGGGGAGCAGGCAGTGGGCAGCGGGGAGCAGGCAGCGGGCAGCGGGGAGCAGGCAGTGGGTAGTGGGCAGTGGGCAGCGGGCAGTGGGCAGTGGGCAGCGGGCAGAGGGCAGCAGGCGGGTGGCAGGCCAGGTCATGCAGGGTGGGAGAGCGGAGGCTCAGGCACCCGGGGCCTCTCCTGGGGCTCCACCTTCCTGTGTCCCACACCCACCACTCCTGACCAATGGGAAGCTGGCCCAGAAAGCACGGGAAGAGACTGACCCAGAATCAGGCAGAGCTGGGGCTGCGCTGGGCCTCCGCCTCCTCCCAGGGGCAGGATAAGCCTCCAGTTCTTCCCGAGAAACGTCCAGTTCTCCTTGCAGCTAGGAGTCCCTTCCAACTAAGAGGAGGGAACACGCTGCTCAGAACATCTTGTTGGCTTGGGTCCTGGCGCCCCCTAGTGGCCATCCCTTCCGCTTTCCCCACCTGCACTTGGCCGGCCGCTATGGAAATGGCAGTGGAGAGGGTGGGAAGGGGAGGGGGTCCTGTCAGGCTACGGGGGGCTGTCCCCGGGGCAGGGAGGGGACAGGCCTCCAGGTTCCCAGCCCCCGGCTTCCTCTGTCCCACGTGACCCTCCGGCGTCATGAAGGACACGCACGCCGGTCTCCTATGGAGTGCGGGCTCGCCTTCTGGGTGCTGTTCCAAACATGAGCCTGTGCTCCTCCCATAGTGCACAGAGCCGTGGTCGGCAAACCGGCTCTCGAGCCACACTCGGCTCTCTGGTCCATTGGTGTGGCTCTTCCACACGATACCACGTGTGGGCGCGCGCGTACAGTGCGATTGAAGCTTCGTGGCCCGTGCCAGAAGTCGGTTTCGGCTCTCAAAAGAAATTTCAGTCGTCGTCCTGTTGATAATTGGCTCTGTTGACTAATGAGCTTGCCGACCTCTGGCACAGAGCAATGCGATGGTCCCCGTTTCACAGACGGCGACCGGAGCCGAGCACAGGGTCTGTACCGGCCAGGACTTCGCAGAGCTGAGAACGGCGCCTGCAAATCTGGTTTAAATGGAAACCAGCCTCTGAGCAACTCCCGCCCTCCCCTCACCCCCAAAAAAGCCCTGGGTGAAGGCCTGCCTCCCCTTTCATGCTGTTTATTCTTTTGAACAAATTGTGAGTTTTACAAGACATCCAAGGCAGACACATGTTCTGTGGGGAGAGTCGTTGGACCTGCTGGGCAGAGGGCTGAGGACAGCGGCCTGGCCGCCCAGCCCTCCCTCCTGAGCAGGGCGGGCCCCTGAGCCGGCTCAGCCCCTGCTGCTGGGCCACAGGTCTCAACTCCACCCCCACCCCCACCGCACCGCCACCCCCCCACACATCCCCACCCCCACGGCCCCCACCCTCCAAGGAAGGACCCTCCTGCTCTGCAGGCTCCGGAGCCTCACACATCCTGACAGGCCACTGCTCTGCGTCCACTCGGCAGAGGGGAAGACTGAGGTTCGGAGCGGGGAGGCGTCTTGCCCAAGGTCACACAGCTGATGAGCAGGGAAGCTGGGAACTCGGGTCTTGGGCTCCAAAGGGGTGCTTCTCCCCCGACATCATTCCTGCCCTCAAAGCCGGGAACGCAGGATGCGTGTGCTCTGCGCCTGCACGCTGTTCTCCGCCCGCTGCCTGGGGACAGCCCGCAGCTCCAGGAGCAGGGACGGCATGAGGCCCGGCCCTGCCCTGAGCAGATCCCTTCCCCCCGGGCCTCCGCTCCCTCTGAAGGCCAGGAGACGGCCCCTGAGCCTCGCAGCCCCCACCCTCCCGAGGAAGCCCTCACGACTGTCAGGTCCCACCCTCCGGCTGGTGACTCTCCCCCCATACAGCGTAAGGTAGCCTTCCGAAGTGCCCCACACACCGAGGCGGCTTCAGCCTGACATGATTCCCCACTCGGAGCTTTGTTTTCGGGATACAGTCATTGAACAAGTGCCCCATAAAACGTAGAACTAGGAGAAGACTCGGAATGAAGCAACCCATTTTCTGAGGGTAAATCTGGGGGGGAACCCCTTGCCTCCTGTTCAGGCACATACGGCAGCTGCCCCTCGGGGCCTGAGGAGCAGCCCGGCTGCACCAGGCACTTCTGGGCACTGGACCCCACACACGGAAGGACGGGGTGCACACACCTCACTGGCGTGGCGTCCGAGGCCTCCTTCCGTCTGCGTTCACTTAGCCTCTCTGGCCGTCTCTCACCCCACCCTGTGCCCGGTGCCCCAGCCACACCCACTGGAGCCCCGCCCCCATTCCTCATGGGGACAGTGTCTGGGAGGGGAGGACCCGCCGGGCAGGGCAGGGACCTGAGGCAGTGGCAGTGACCAAACCCAGAATGATGGAGAAGAGCCAGACCAGGAAAAGCATTCCAGAGGGGAAGCAGCAGGTGCAAAGGCCCTGGGGCAGGGTGAGCGTGTGGTGAGGGTGGGGGAGGGGGGAATGGAGCGGGGGGGCCCCCAGGGCCCGGGGCGTGATGTCTGCAGCACCTGGTGCCACAGTCAGGTCCACACGAGTGCCAGCGGGAGGGAGAGGGCGAGAAACCCGGGTGCCACGTGGGACTGGCACCCGCAGGTGAAACAAATGGTGACAGCTGCTCACAGCAACACGGGTGAGCAAGTAAAACTCAGTGAAAAAAGCCCAAAGACCACAGCCTGAAACAACTCCAAAGAGCAGTTAGAGGCGCGGGTGGGTGCAATGGGATAAAAAAGGAAAGCGAGGGAGAGGCACCAGCGCTGAGGGTGCTGATGGCGGGGGTGCGAGGAGTGAGAGGGAAGTGGGACCGGGGGGCTGGCTATAGGAGACTATCGAGGCCGGGCCGTGGTCTGGAGCGATGGCTCCATGGGGGCCTAGCACATTACTAAAAAACAAACAAGCAAACGAACACGGGCGCGCACGGACCCATGTGGAATTCGTCTCCTGTGCCAGTGTGGGGGCGGCCACTTCATCCCGACCTCAGCGACCCAGCCGAGGGGTGGAGGTTTGACTGGAAGAGCAATGGAGCCACCACCAGGCTGGGGCCGGGGAGTAGCTGGGTTCATATTTTGTAAGGATCCTCCTAGCTGTTTATGGAGAATGTGGGGGGAGCGGGGGGGAGGGGGGTAAGGTGCGCAGTGAGAAGACCACTGCCCTGCCCAGGCAGGAGGCGAGGCGGGCTGCAGGGCCAGCAGTGGCTGCTGAGGTCGAGAGCGCGGCTGGCCGTGTCGGGGGTGATGTGGCTGGGGGTCCCTCGGCCTCGCACACGCAGACCCCGCTCCTGCTCGGGGTCTGAGGGCTGCTCCCCGCGGAGAGCACCTCCGGGCTCCGCTCTCGGAACTCCAGTCGGAGATCCGAGGGCAGGAGACGGAATTGGGGAAATCTCCTCTAAAAGGAGACAGGCGGCCACCCTGTACAAACTAAGAGGCACGTGGGACAGGGGGCAGATGGGTTTGGATTTTGGAGGCTGCATGCACCGCAGCTGGGGGTGCAGCCTGAGGAGCCGCTGAGCAGCCGCCACCCAGTGTCCGGCCGCAGAGACGGACGAGACGGGTGCCGTTCAGCCCCTCACTGTGCAGCCACGGAGCGTGAGCACATCCGGCCCTCGTTCCTCCCCACCCACAGCCGTGTGAGCCCAGAGCGGGGCGGGGCAGGCCCGGGGGCGGGCGCAGGCCCTAAAACGCGGCTCGGACGCCTGTGGAGCCTACTGCTGCTTTGCCATCTCTTTTGGGGGGATTCCCATTGGCCAGTTAGCAAACCCCACAGCCCACCCCGTCTGCCGCCGACACCGGCTGCTTTGGGGCTGCTGGGCCCTCAGGCCGTGGGCCAGGGCAGCTGGTACCATAGTCCGTCTTACTTGGCGCCCATCCCTGACCTACAGCCGCGCCAGTGCCCAGGAGGGCTGGTCTGCAATAGGTGTGGGGGTGCCAGCACAGCCAGGAGCGCCGGAGGCTACGGCAGCCCCCGCGGGCGGCCAGAAGGCGGCGCTACAAGCAGACCCTCCCGGGGGCAGGACCGGAGCCCGGCGCCGTGGCCGTGGCCGTGGCCGTGGCCGTGGCCGAGAGATCGTCTGAGGTGGCACCTGCACCGGTTCGCGGGCGGGGCTGTGGAGGGCGGGCTGCTCAGGGCCGGGAAAGACCAGGCTGGAACCTGGTGACGAGGAGGGAGGGGGCGCTGGGCTCTCACAGTAGACCCTGTAAACGCACATCAGAGGGTCAGGAGCCAGGGCGAGATGGCCCCTCCTGAGGACATCAGTTCCTCTCCCCCAGATAAGCCTGCCCTTGCTCCACGGCTCCTTTATTTTTATTTTTTAATATATTTTATTGATTTTTTACAGAGAGGAAGGAAGAGAGCTAGAGAGCTAGAAACGTCGATGAGAGAGAAACATCGACCAGCTGCCTCTTGCACACCCCCCACCAGGGATGTGCCCGCAACCAAGGTACCTGCCCTTCACCAGAGTCGAACCTGGGACCTTTCAGTCCGCAGACCGACGCTCTACCGCTGAGCCAAACCGGTTTCGGCGCTCCACGGCTCCTTTAAAAAGCCCGTGGGGGGGGGTGGAGGCCGGGCAGGGGGCGGGCGGCTCTCAGGGGTGAATGGGAGAGAAAAGGGGGTCTGTGTAATACTTTCAACAATGAAGATTTTTTTTTGTTTTAAACAAGAGGGGGGAAAGAAAATAGAAGCCCTCTGTATGTACACTGTACGAAGAAGACTTTCTAATAAATACTTTAAAAACATAAATAAAAAGTGGCTGAGACAACGGGTGTGTTAGCCTGCTCAGGCTGCCACAGCAAATGCCACAGGCCGTGTGGCCTGAACAACAGACACGTGTTCGCCACAGCCCTGGGGCCGGGCAGTCCAGGTCCAGGCGCCCGTCAGGCGGTGCCGGGAGGCCGCCCTGCGCGTGGGGGTGGCACCTCGCTGTGTGCATGCGGAGAGAGGGCGGGGGCTCTCTGGCGTTCCTTCTTATAAAGACGCGAGTCCTGTCGGACCAGGGCCCCGCAACTGTGACTTCCTTTCACCCTCATCCCGGCCTTCCAGGGCCCCCCCCCCCCATTTCCCCCCCCCCCCCCTCCTCCGCCCCTGATGCAGCCGCACTGGGCGCCAGGACTTCGGCGCCTGAGTCTCGGGGCGGCGGCCATCCGTCCGTAACAGCAGGAGCAGAGATTCTCCTGAGCTCAGGGCAGGAGCCCCCGGCGGAGCTGAGCTGCTGCTGCTGCTGCTGCCCGGACTGCCCTGCCGCCCCCATGGCACCGCCCGCAGCTGCGTGGCGGCACGGGGGGCGCACTGGCTGTCCTCCGTCGTGGAGGACGCACAAATGAACCCTCCTGGAATCCGGTGCAGGTGTGCCTTCTCCGCTGGATTCTGTGTCCGTGCCTCCATCCGTGGCCGTTCAGAATGCCGCGCTGTGCCCACCGCACGCCTCACCGAGCCTCCAGCCCAGGAGCGCCGTTCACGGGGCGGAGGCGGCCGTGGGCGCCGTTCACGGGGCGGAGGCGGCCGTGGGCGCCGTTCACGCGGGCGGAGGCGGCCGTGGGCGCCGTTCACGGGGCGGAGGCGGCCGTGGGCGCCGTTCACGGGGCGGAGGCGGCCGTGGGCGCCGTTCACGGGGCGGAGGCGGCCGTGGGCGCCGTTCACGGGGCGGAGGCGGCCGTGGGCGCCGTTCACGGGGCGGAGGTGGCCGTGCGCCGCACCGGCAGCCGGCGGAGGGGCGGGGCCGTGAGGGCCCGGGGCAGCGCCAGGGGACTGGCTCCCGGTGAGCGGGGCCTGGGCCGCAGGGTGGGCGTGAGCCTCGTTCCTCCCCAGGAGGGTTCCAGCTCCGTTTCCGTGTGGAAGCCTTACACACGCACTTCACAGGCCAGGCAGGCCGCCTCCTCCGGCACAGAGTCCCCCGCCTTCACCGGCCCGTCACCGCTCCCCCTCACCCCTTCACCGGCCCGTCACCGCTCCCCCTCACCCCTTCACCGGCCCTTCACCGCTCCCCCTCACCCCTTCACCGGCCCTTCACCGCTCCCCCCTCACCCCTTCACCGCTCCCCCTTCACCGGCCCTTCACCGCTCCCCCTCACCCCTTCACCGCTCCCCCTCACCCCTTCACCGCTCCCCCTCACCCCTTCACCGCTCCCCCTCACCCCTTCACCGCTCCCCCTCACCCCTTCACCGGCCCTTCACCGCTCCCCCTCACCCCGTCACCGGCCCTTCACCGCTCCCCCCTCACCCCTTCACCGGCCCTTCACCGCTCCCCCTCACCCCTTCACCGCTCCCCCCTCACCCCTTCACCGGCCCTTCACCGCTCCCCCTCACCCCGTCACCGGCCCTTCACCGCTCCCCCCTCACCCCTTCACCGCTCCCCCTCACCCCTTCACCGCTCCCCCTCACCCCTTCACCGGCCCTTCACCGCTCCCCCTCACCCCGTCACCGGCCCTTCACCGCTCCCCCCTCACCCCTTCACCGGCCCTTCACCGCTCCCCCTCACCCCGTCACCGGCCCTTCACCGCTCCCCCCTCACCCCTTCACCGCTCCCCCTCACCCCGTCACCGGCCCTTCACCGCTCCCCCCTCACCCCTTCACCGGCCCTTCACCGCTCCCCCCTCACCCCTTCACCGCTCCCCCTCACCCCTTCACCGCTCCCCCTCACCCCTTCACCGGCCCTTCACCGCTCCCCCTCACCCCGTCACCGGCCCTTCACCGCTCCCCCCTCACCCCTTCACCGGCCCTTCACCGCTCCCCCTCACCCCGTCACCGGCCCTTCACCGCTCCCCCCTCACCCCTTCACCGGCCCTTCACCGCTCCCCCTCACCCCTTCACCGCTCCCCCTCACCCCTTCACCGGCCCTTCACCGCTCCCCCTCACCCCGTCACCGCTCCCCCTCACCCCTTCACAGGCCCGTCACCGCTCCCCCTCACCCCTTCACCGGCCCGTCACCGCTCCCCCCTCACCCCTTCACCGCTCCCCGCTCACCCTTCACCGGCGCTTCACCGACCGGATTGTTTCTGTTCTCGCACCCGGCTCCCGCGGGGCCCGCCCGATGCCCTCGGCTCCTCTCTCCGTTTTGGGCCCCGCTCGCTTGGGCTCCGTGTGGTTTTGCTTCCAACGGAGCATCTGAGGCAGAGGCCGCCCCCGGGCCTGGAGCCGGAGCCGGAGCTGGAGCTGGAGCCGGAGCCGGAGTCTGAGCCGGAGCCGGAGCCGGAGTCTGAGCCGGAGCCGGAGCTGAAGCTGGAACCAGCGCTGGAGCCGGAGCCGGAGCCGGAGCCGGAGCCGGAGCCGGAGCCGGAGCTGAAGCTGGAACCAGAGCTGGAGCCGGAGCCGGAGCCGGAGCCGGGCCCAGAGGCTCAGCAGCCGGGCCGCTGGGCACGGTGCCTGGCGGCCCTCAGCCAGGGACTGCGGGGAAGGGCGGGCCTGGTGTCTGCCTCCTGCCAGACCACCTCAGGACCTGAGCACAGGGCAGAGTGCCCGGCCCCTCTCCCCTCCCCGTCCGGCTCCCCTTCCCCTCCCGGTTTCCCCAGAGAGCACTTCCCGGAGCCCCCATCCCCACAGGAGGGGAGGGGCTGTTTCTCAGGAGCTGCCCCGGAAATGCAGCCGAGACTCTGCTTGGCCACTGGGAGCCCCTCGCGCAGACCTGACAGTCAGAGCTGCGCGCTGACCCCAGGGACCCGGTCACCAGGGCCCCTGTCCCCTAAGGCCATCGGGGGAGCGGGAGAGTGCAGCCAGCAACAGCGAGGGCGACCACGGACTCGAACCCAGTGAGGACAGGATCGGGCCACCCTCCCAGGGACAGAACTCCAGCAGCCGAGGCCTCAGAGTGGGGTGGGGCGAGGGGACCGGAGTGACTGTCAGCTGGTGGTGGTGATCGAAGCCCCATCAGATCTGCTCCTGAGGGCGACTTCCTCTCCCTCCTGCGTCTCCTGGTGTCCTGGTCGAGGTCGAGGGGGGAAGGGGGAGGGGGGGAGGGGGAGGGGGGAGACACTGAGTGGACGGCTCCCTGAGGGCACCGCTGGCTGTGTTCCTTCCCCTGAGACCAGGGCGAGGAGGCTGAGTGGCACCAAGCCCGTGGCAGCGACTCTCTGCCCCTGGAGACCTGCCCTCTGCGCCCTCTGTGCCCGGGGCCCGGCCCAGGGAGTGATTGCAGCCCCGGCTCCTTTGCCCTTCGGCGTCCTGTTGGGTTTGGCCAACGCAGAGCACCAGCAGGAGGTCAGAGGGCAGGGCTGCACGCTCTGCCGTTTCTACCCTTTTCCTCCTGAGCGATCCGGTCTGTTTGGGCTGCAGGTCTGTCCCTCAGGACCACCCGCCTGGCCAGCCCTCCCCTCCGCAGCCCCAGCTCCCTCCGGGCCGGGACCCCCCTTCTCCCGCCCCTCCCGCCCGTGGCCATGGCTCCTGCTGGTCTCCTGTGCTTCCTCGGCCCTGTCTCACCTCGGAGGAAGGAGCCTCTCTCTGAGACCCCGAACCTCCCGCGGAGACCTCCCTGCCGGCCACTCGGAGGCGTGCGGCCAGCGTGTGGCCTCCACCCAGGCGTGTGTCTGACAGAGCCCTGGGCCCGCTCGCCCTCCCTGCCTGCCTCACGGAGCGCCAGGCACGGACCCGGAGGAGCAGCCAGCGCACTGACAGGAAGGAAGAAGAACCCGGCCCCTGGGGAGCCGGGGCCCAGGAGAGCAGCGGTGGGAGGAGAACGGGGTGCGGCAGAACCAGAGAGGGGTGGCCGGAGTCTAGTGCGATGTGTGTAAACGTATTGGGAGACCGAGGAGCAGAGGACTTGCCAAAACCAGTTTGGCTCAGTGGATAGAGCGTCGGCCTGCAGACTGAAGGGTCCCAGGTTCGATCCCGGTCAAGGGCATGTACCTGGATTGTGGGCACATCCCCAGTGGGGGAAGTGCAGGAGGCAGCTGATCAATGATTCTCTCTCATTGATATTTCTAGCTCTCTGTCCCTCTCCCTTCCTCTCTGTATAAAATCAATAAAATGTATTTTAAAAAAAAGAGCAGAGGACAGGCCACTGGGTTTGGCCGTGAGGTCACAGGTGACTTCAGTGGGTGAGTCGGACGTTGTCCTTCCTTGCGATGAACCACAGAAAAGGCAGCAAGTGCAGCGCCTCCCGGAGGGGGCCTTGTGTGGCACGCCTGGCACAGGGAAGAGCCAGGCTCCACGGAGGTGCTGGTGAGGCCTGGGTGCTGGTGAGGCCCGGGTGCGGGCAGGCGCAGGGGAGGCAGAGACAGCAGAACAGGCCTGAGGCACCCGAGGAACTCTGGCGAGGGAGACAAAGAGGCGGGATAGGCGAGGGTCTGTCTGCTGGGCTGCGGGCTGTGAAAGGCCAGCCTGGGAGCCGGGCCGGCCTGGGGCAGTGGGGGAGGTGGGGCCGGCCTGGGGCAGTGGGGGAGGTGGGGCCGGCCTGGGGCAGTGGGGGAGCTGGGGCCGGCCTGGGGCAGTGGGGGAGCTGGGGCCGGCCTGGGGCAGTGGGGGAGCTGGGGCCGGCCTGGGGCAGTGGGGGAGCTGGGGCCGGCCTGGGGCAGTGGGGGAGCCGGGCCGGCCTGGGGCAGTGGGGGAGCCGGGCCGGCCTGGGGCAGTGGGGGAGCCGGGCCGGCCTGGGGCAGTGGGGGAGCCGGGCCGGCCTGGGGCAGTGGGGGAGCCGGGCCGGCCTGGGGCAGTGGGGGAGGTGGGGCGGGTGGGACTGGCCTGGGGCAGTGGGCCCAGAGGGCTCAGTGGGAGGAGTGCTTGCTCAGGTGGAGGTACAGGGCGCCCAGGCCGGGATGTGGGAGGGAAATAGTACCTCGTCCCGGGAGCCAGCACGTGGCCGGCCCATGTCCGTCCGAACAGCTGCTTATTGGCTGAGGACAGAGCATGGCCGCTGCTGATACTGCTGAGGTGGCCGACACCCCCCGAAACGGTGTTAACAGCCGTGGTGGTAAACAAAAAAAAAGCAAAAACAAAAACAAAATTGGAAAAACAAATACAAGAGCCAGATGTTAGGAAAACACAGCTTACTTATTAGGCCAACCCCTGAAATGGCCGGCGTTTCAAAACCAGGTGCGTCTCACCGCGTGGGGAGGAGTGTCCTCCTCTCATCCTTTCCCAGGAGGAGCTGGTGTTTGCCGGGGACTGGATTACGGCCGGGAATTAATTGCCCGTGAATGTGGAGAAACAGCCATGTCCACAGAGAGCTCCATGGACTGCGTCTACAGCAAGAAGAAAGGAAGGAAGGAAGAAAAAGGATGTTCTGATTCCAATTAAAAAAAAAAAGGGGGGGGGGATGAAGAAAAGACACCGCCAGAGGCTAATTACTGACAGGCCAGTGCCTGTGCTAGCTCAAACACAGAGCTGACACGATAGAACGCTAGCATCTCACGATCTGCTGCTAGTAACACGTAGCACAAAGGCGCGAGGAGCTAGCTGTGCGTCTGCCCCGGGATGCGGCTCCGCTCGGGGACCGTCCGTGCCCGCCCGCCCGCCTGGACTCGCTCACCTGGCTGGTTCCTGGGCTTCTGAGCAGCTCCCAGTACGAGAGGCCCAGGCCCAGGCCCACCAAGGCCAGGGCGTCCAGAAGTGGAAGGGCTTTCAGAAACCTTGGGGCTGCCGAGACCGGTTTGGCTCAGTGGTAGAGCATCGGTCTGCGGACTGAAAGGTCCCAGGTTCGATTCCGGTCAAGGGCATGTACCTTGGTAGCGGGCACATCCCCGATGGGGGTTGTGCAAGAGGCAGCTGTGTTTTTAAAATCTCTATCCCTCTCACTTCCTTTCTGTAAAAAAATCAATAAAAAATATATTTTTTTAAAAAAGAAAGAAACCTCAGGGCTGCAGAGGGAGAAGCTCCTCCCCAGCCCCAGGCCCAGGGGGGATGTTTTTCCCGGGATCCAGAGAGCACCATCGGGAGGCTTCTCTCTCAGGCTTCGGTCCCTCAGACACGCTGCTCCCCTCCGGCCACAGGAGCCGCCCTGGTGGCCCAGCGGCAGCGGGGCTGTGGGGAGCCGGGCCGGGCGGAGGCTCGGGCACTGGGAGCCCCTCACTGCCACCGTGACGCCCGCTTGTGTGCTGTGGCCGGGGGCCGTGTGCGCTGTGGCCGGGGGCCGTGTGCGCTGTGGCCGGGGGCCGTGAGCGCTGGCTCCGGGGGCCGTGTGCGCTGTGGCCGGGGGCCGTGAGCGCTGGCTCCGGGGGCCGTGGGCGCTGTGGCCGGGGGCCTTGTGCGCTGGCTCCGGGGGCCGTGTGCGCTGGCTCCGGGGGCCATGTGCGCTGTGGCCGGGGGCCGTGTGCGCTGGCTCCGGGGGCCGTGTGCGCTGTGGCCGGGGGCCGTGTGCGCTGGCTCCGGGGGCCGTGTGCGCTGGCTCCGGGGGCCGTGTGCGCTGTGGCCGGGGGCCGTGTGCGCTGGCTCCGGGGGCCGTGTGCGCTGTGGCCGGGGGCCGTGTGCGCTGTGGCCGGGGGCTGTGTGCGCTGTGGCCGGCGCCGTGGGCAGTGGCTTCAGGAGGCGAATGTCTGGAGGCAGCTCTCCCCAGTCTCCCTAGAATCTGCCCAGAATCTAGGGTGCATTCATGTGGTCCGTGTTCAAAACATGTCAAGATGAAAACTCGGGGCAAAAGAGATGCTCAAAACTCTAGAACGGGTGTCCGGGGATGTATGCTGCTCTCTGCAGGCCCTGGGCCACTTGTCATTTGTGTGGCTTTGGGACCACTGCTCTCCCTCTATGTCTCTTTCCCCCATAAAATAGAGGTGACGACCCGTGTCTTCCCTGGACTGTTGTGAGGCTCCGATGAGGAAAGGGTGGCGTGCTTCACTTGGCATCGTTTCGGTGAGGGCTGGCTTCCCGTGCGGGCTGGCTTCCGGTGCGGGGCCCTGCAGACTGAGCCAGAATGCGAGGCAAAGGCGCTGTGTGAGGGGCCTGAGGCAGAGCACGTGAACCCTCCACCCAAAAGCCCACACGATGGCCCAGAAAGTCGGCCATTTATTCTGCAACAGCCACTCAGTAACTACTGGCCTAGTCAATGCTGAGCTCCACAAGCAGGGACACGAAGACAAATGAAGACACTGCCTCCAGGAAGCCCACAGGCTTTCAGGAGGGACAGTACTCAGTGGGTCAGTGTGGCAGAGGGCGGGGCGGGGCCTGGGCAGTTCCTGCAGAGCCTCCTAATAACAGGCGGAGGAGGCCTGGAGGGAGAGGGTGCCTGGCCTTGGTCGGAAAGGATGAGTGAGGGATGAGCTGGTGATGGCAGAAGGAGGCGAGGCCGAAGACTCAGCCTGTGCAGAAGTGCAGAACGGAGAGAAGGAGGGGACTAGGTCATGGGATGCGGGGGCTGGGGTTCAGGCTGGTGTCTGAAGACAAAGATCGGACGGCATTGGTTTTGCAGGCAGGGCAGTGCAAAGACAATGGCTGCCAGGTTGGTGACCACATGGTGGCGTGCTGAAAGAAGGTTGAAAATGTGCAATACCTGACTATTTAGTCAGAAACTCTGACCTCTTTCACCTGAGATTGTCAAATATTAAAATGACAACAGTCAACACAAAGTCATCTGGTGTGAATAAATCAAAATTACACATTTTTTGTAAGACCAGCCAAAAATGTGTCTTTTGGTGTGCTGCAGAATTTTAGTAATTAATTTGTGTCCCATGATGAGAAAGGTTGAAAATTCCTGGCCTAGCCTACAGGCTTATCATTTTTATTTTCCAGGAGGAATACAGGTCTTCCAGTCACGTCAGGGCCCAGCTGCAGAAACCGATTCCTGCAGCCAGGCTGGCTCGCAGCTTCTCCTTGGATGCAGGTTGCTAGGCAAAAGGCCCCGCCCCCACAGTGCTCTGGCCTCCACCGGCCCCGCCCACAGCTGCTGCTCGCACGCCCTCTCCTGGCGGCGTCATGCAAGTGCACGGGCGTCGGGAATGCCGGCCTGCTGGCTGCCTTCCGGAACGTCCTCCAGGCTTACAGCCAAGCCTCCGCCATTTGAGATGAGCAGTGCTGCCCTGGCCGCCGGTCTCTTTGCAGCCCGTCCTTTGCTGCCTGACTCCACACCTGCAGAACCCAGGCTGGGCCAGCCGGCGAGGGAGAGGAGGCTGGAGAGGTGGCGGGCAGTTAGTTTGAAGATGCCGGTGTTTACTCTGAGAGCAGTAGGGAGCCATGAAGGGCATGTGAGCAAGGAAGTAACTTGAGCAGATCTGTTCTTTCAAAGCTCCTTCTGCTGCTGGAGAACAGCCTGGAAGAGCAGGGCATTCAGGAGCATGGGTTGGATTGACTGGCAAGGCTATGGGGCCCAGGGGTCCACTGACCACCCCTTCTTCCCTCCCCTAAGTGACCATGGTGAGAGCCCACAGCAAAGGACAGAGCTTGTGGGGGAAGGAAGGAAGCCAGGCCTCCTATCCTGTCCCAGCAGGCACCTTCCAGGTTCCAGGAAAAGCGCAGAGCATCTCAAGGTTCATCAGATCCCAGGCCCACCGGAGAACTAGAGCCCTGTGGCCATGGACTCCTACAGTAAAGCAACAGGACCAGCTACAGCTCCCCATCTCAAACCCCATATGCTAACTAACATCCTGTTTTCTTGCACAGACTTGATCAGAAATGGAAAAATAGCTTTATTCATGCAGCTTGGTTTAAAAAAAAATCTTTCAAAACATGGACTCTAGAATAAAACAAAATGCAATTTAAAGAAAAAAAGAGCAAGGGCTGATCAACCCGACCTGGCCAACTGACAGGTGAGGGGTCCATGAGGGCAGGGAGAGTGGGGCTAAATGGAACCAGAAGTCAGGTCTCCTCCTACCCGCCCAGGGCTTCTGCAGCATTATGGCCCTGGGGACAGGACCAGCATCCGGGTGGCTGACAGCTCCAGCCACCGAGTCACACTAGTGCACAATCACTGCATCACCAGGCTCAGACGGAAGCCCATGCCTGGCTTTGCCCTGCCGAAACTACTTTGTGTTTACAATGCAGTGACTGAGATATAGTCCCAGGACTGTGCCTTTCAACAGAGCAGGCCCGGCCATGGACCCCCAGCCACACGCTGACGAGGACAGAATGAGACTTCTCAGTGATCCTCCTGCTACTTGTCCCAGGAGGATGGCTGGGCACCCATGCTCACAGGCAAGGCAGAGAGCAGGCAGCCTGTTCTCCTGCATGCCCGTCTCCCCGGACAGAGAACAAGATGCTGCTTCTCACTCTGGAGTCCTTCCCTGCAGATCCCTTGCCCTCTTTCTGCCCACCGCAGAGGGAGTGCCGGTTTTCACCGAACTCATTCTTGCCCTTTAAAAAGGTGAGGTCCTGCCGAAACCGGTTTGGCTCAGTGGTAGAGCGTCGGTCTGCGGACTGAAAGGTCCCAGGTTCGATTCCGGTCAAGGGCATGTACATTGGTTGCGGGGACATCCCCAGTAGGGGGTGTGCAAGAGGCAGCTGGTCGATGTTTCTCTCTCATCGATGTTTCTCTCTCATCGATGTTTCTAGCTCTCTATCCCTCTCTCCTCTCTATAAAAAAATCAATAAAAATATATTAAAAAAAAAAAAAAAAAGTTGAGGTCCTGGCTGGCATGGCTCAGTTAGAGGTTTGTCCTGTACAGCAAAGCGTCAGTGGTTCAATCCCCAGTCAAGAGCATGTACCTGGGTTGCAGGTTCAATCCCCAAGTGCAGGAAGCAACTGATGGATGTGTCTCTATCATATTGATATTTCTCTCTCTCTCTCTCTCTCCCCTTCTCCCCTCCTTTCCACTTGCTCTGAAAATCAATGAAAAAAAAAAAAAAGTAACCGTGGGTGGGGATTAAAAAATAAAAGGCAGACGAAGCCTTGACTTTCCAGGCTTTCTTGGCCAGCCCACAGCTCCTCTTCCTCTCTGTCCGGCGCCCATGCCACCGGACAGCATGTTTCCACTGGACCCCAGGCCCCCGGGCAGAGCTGGTGACCGCCAGGCTCTAACTGCAGTAAAGGCGCCGGATGATGTTTAAATGGAGGGACAAGTGAAACCAGGGAAGAGCCCCTGAACCCTAAAGCAGCAGAACGGGACCACGTTCTGTATTTTAAAGCCACGTCCCTCTGCAGGGACCAGGACAGGAGCTGGGGACGGGAAACAAAAAGACGTCTTTACATTTTATGTGTCTACATCAGATTTCCTAAATTTTCCTAAAATTTCCTTTCTTAAAATAATAACAACAACAACTGAAGTGAGTCTGGCCCGTCACTTGGTAACTGAGGGAAGGGGAGAGGTGCAGGGCAGGACTGGCCTCAGCAAGCGCCCAGAAGCAGGCTGACAGGCCGCAGACCCGGTCCCGACTCCTCTACCCAACACTGCCTTCCACGTGGATTTAAACACAATCAATTTCCACACGGATTTCTATTGCGAATTTTATTTCAACAGTCAACTGGCCCCAGAGAAGAATTTCTGAGATCGCAGGTATTTTGGAAGCACCACTCTATTCTGAGAGCTGTATCCGTGCTTACAAATGGCCTACTTTTTAAAGCTGGCAATCACTATAAAAACACCGAATGGTAAAACGTTAATGCATTTTTTTAAAACCAGAAATGATGCCTATAAATGGCTTAAACTTTGTGGAGGGGGTGAAGTAGCCCCAGGGGTCAGGATGCTCCCTAGGAAAGGCCCCTGGAGAGGGGGCGAGGGGCAGTGGGAGGCGGGCAGCAGAGAAGGACACTCAGAACCCGCTGTCAGTGCCCTGGTCCTGGCTGCCCGCACCAGCCACTGCGTGTGCTGGAAGCCTGGCGTCTGTGCTGCCAGCCCGGGACCAGCGGAGGCAGAAGGCTGAAATGCATGGTGCCTCCTGTCCTGCGGTGGGGCCCGCGGAAATCAAAGAACGCTTCTGAGGGCGGGTCGCCAACGGGCAGCACAGCCAGAGATGGTTAAATTCATTCCTAAACGGAGTTCCCACCAGCCCCCACTCCTCAGAGTCCTGGTCCTCCCTGGTTAACTTCATCCTCCATTCTCCTGCGCAGCTCACAGTTCAGGATTGAAATTTGGAACCCTCCCTCTTTCCTCCTATCTTGAAACGGAAATTAACTATGTTATGTCTATCCCTGTCCACCCTCCCACACGCCCATGAACACGGACAAGAAACCACTGCTGCCGCCCTCCCACCGCCCGTGTTCCCGGCCGGAGGCGGGCCTAGTCGGACTGCTCCTGAGACGATGGCTGGCTGGGCTCAGGTGGCACCGCTTCAGCCTGGTCATCTGCAAAGAACAAAAAAGCGGGGATGCATTAAGACACGGAAAATTGCCTGTTTTCAGTTGTGAGCTTTCTACAAGGCATCCTCATCATTCCCGGGCCCAAAGGAGAATTGATTTGCCTTGGATTTGTCAGGAGGCTGAATTCTATCCTCATATGACTCAGGCTCAAGTTCAAACTCCAGTTCTGCCTGCCACAGGCTGGGGGGGGGGGGGGGGGGGAGAAGGAGGGAGGGAGGAGGACATGAAACAAGCTACCCTGAAGCTCTGAACCCCAGTTCCTCCTCCTGTTAATGAAATGGTGCCCACCTTGCAAATGAGGTCAGCATGGGAGCAGGGGACCCTGTGAGAACTAACTCCCACTAATGGCTTCGTCATTTCAGGTTCTGGTTAAGCCTCAGAATAACCTCATGAGGTGGGAGCATTATCAGTCCACTTGGACCAGGGGTCCTCAAACTTTTTAAAGTGGGGGCCAGATCACGGTCCCTCAGAGAGCTGGAGGGCCGGACTATATGAACTACTAATTCCTACTGTAACACCTCGGCTGCGCTCACTGCCCAAAAAACCTGGCGGGCCGGATCAGACTCCTCTGCGGGCCGCATGTGGCCCGCGGGCCGTAGTTTGAAGACCCCTGCTTGGACAGATACAGACGCGGAGGCACCAAGGAGTGGCTCTGCCTGCCCGGTGAGTGCCGGAGCCAGGACTTATGCCCAGGCCGTCCAGCACCAGGGCCAGCGCGCTTCACCCACACTAGACCGTCTCTCTCTCCAGCTAACAGATGCGTCTCACACACGGCAGGTGTGCAATGGGCCTCAGTTTCCTCTTCAGTAAAATGAAGACATCGCCAGACTAACCTCAGGGGAGGACTAAAAGGGAAAAAAATCCTTGAACATAAAAGCAACACAACCCAGAGAGAGTTAAATTCATTCCGCAAAGGGCCCTAAAGTCACAAAGTCCTCAAAGCATTTTCACATCTAAAATTTCAGGTGATCTTCACAGGCCCATGCTACAGATGGAATTTTCCTAGGAGGGCGAGTGCGTGACTACGGTCGCCCAGTGCACGTGGCAGAGCTGGGACAGGGTCTGTCTCCAGAGTGGCCTGAGGAGGACTCACCCTGCAGACCCTGACTGTCCTGCCGCTGTTCCGCCTCGGCTCTGAGCTCACCACACGCACCTCCCTCCACATCTGTGCCCAGGGGCACTGACAGAGCCAGACACACAGTCCTGGAAGTCTGAGCTCTGCCATTTACATCTACAGGAACCCCTCTGGGCTGCTGCTTCCTCGCCTGAGAAGGGGCCCCCTCCTTGCTGCCTGCCTGCAGGACTGAGGGCAGGGGCATAAGGAAACACGCACCCAGGCCCGGCACGTTTTAATTCTCTTCTCCATCGCCCGCTCTCCCCTCTGTGCTGATGGGCCCCCTTCCTCCCGAAAGCCCCCCGGGCTCCCCACAGCCGGAGGCGGTGCTCTTACCCGCGGCCTCCTGCTCCCCCTCAGACAGGACGGTCAGGGAGAAAGTGGCTGGTGGCGGGGGCGGCGGGGGCGGCGGGAGGAAGTGGATGCCGGCGAGGAAGCCTGGCGGGAGGATCGGGGGCGGGGGCGACAGTGGGGGCGGCGGTGGTGGCGGTGGCAGCGGCGGTGGCGGTGGCGGCGGCAGCAGGGGTGATGGTGGCGGCAGCAGTGGGCGCGGCGGTGGCAGTGGTGCTGGCAGCGGGGGGTAGCTCGGCTGGAAGTTGTCCACTGGCTCCGGCACCTGCACGCGCACTCAGCAGAGAAGCCAAAAGGGGAGAGCGTTAGCCAGATGGGCCGATCAAACACGATCTGTTCTCTCTAACTGGGGGCTCCCAGGGGCTGGACACAGGCACTTGAAACGAGGGGCTCAGCAAACAGGATTGAAGGCAAGAAGGAACGCAGGCGCACCTCAGATAAGCCTGGGGACAGCCATCCGGTCACCCTGACTGAGTCCTCTCTCTAGGCTTAGATCGGTTATCTCATTTCATCCTTATGATTCTCATTGTAATGATGAAAACCAGGGCCACAGAGCTGGTGAGAGGCTGAGGCAGAGCTGGACCCCCACGTCCCAACCACCTGTGTCCCGCTGTCTGTAAGGGGCCTTGTCCGGGGTGCCGGGCAGCTGTGGCTGAGTCAGCAAAGCTGGCACCTCAGGAAGAGTGGCTTCCGCCATCAGCCACCTGTGCTTCTGTGGCTTCCCCGGAAGATGACACAGGGCCCCGCTGGAGGAGAGGGGCCTAGAGGGGGGATGCCCACACAGCTCGGTTTATCGGAGACACGGATGTAATAAAGAAGAGGAATGCATGTCAGGTGTGGTTCTATCATTCACTTCTCCATCCAGGCACATCAGAGCAGCGCGTCACACGCTGTGCTCCACAGAACCTTCGAGTCCTACAAGATTATTTTTATAATAAGTGCTTTTAAGTGTTCTTTGTCAAGGGAGTTTGTAAAACTCCACACATGGCCTCACCACGATGGTGAGTCACATGTAGCACATTAAGGCCTTGGGGCAGTCTGCAGAAATCTCCCTAGATTAAAGCAGCGTGTCCTGACTTCATCTGACCACCAAGGCGGGAGGAGAGCCTACGCTCCGGCACCTACGACCTGCCAGACCCCGTGCAGGCGCTTCGCGTGCACACACCTCCCTCTGTGCGTAGGTACTCGCACCCTGTTGTTCAGGCCACAGACTAGTAAAATCAAGTAGGACTGGACCCAGGTCTGTCCAACTCCGGGCCTGTCATCTTTTGTGGGAGGAGAACAAAGGAAGCAAAGAAGCAGCAGGGGGGACAGAGCCGGAAGTAAAAGGTGGAAGACGTCACTCAGGGTTCCCTTGGAGCCTGGAAGGGGGAGCAGGACAAGGTTGGAACCCTTTCCTAGGCTCTTGGGTTTGAGACGGCTTTACAAATATTTGCTGGATCCGCTACCCAGACAGGAAAGGGTTGGGGGAGGGAGGATTATTAGCCCTTTAATTCCAAGCTACTTGGCTGCTTCTCCCTGGATCACAGCTCCTGCCCGGGGCCTGTGGTGCCAGCTCAGGCCCAGATAAACCGACTGAGATCGCACTCTTCACAATGGCCGTCTGGCAGGCCTGTCACTCAGAGCGCTGCTCTGGACGCAGGCTTCTGTGTGAGCAGACGGCTGGAGCGCTCCGCTTGGCCGGAACCTCTCTGTGTGTGGAGGCGAGAGCTGCCCCGCCATCCGCGGGCTGCACGGTGGCCGCACCCACAGACTCCGGGCGGGGCAGGCGGTGCAGAGGGTTTTGTTTACCGCTGCCTCAGAGACAGCCTCAGGGTAGCAGAAAGCGCCTGGGCTCCAGAGTCAGGGCAATCCAGGTGTGCATCCTGTTCTGTCACTAATCTGCTGTGCGTTCTGATCCCAGTGCCTCACTCTCTAGTTGTGTGACATTGGACAAACCCATAACGTCTCTGAGCCTCTTCCTCTGCCCTGCGATGGCATAACAGCACGTGCTTTGGAGGCTCAGCTAGAGGTGGGTGGGCACCTAGAAATGATGAAGACCAGCGGTCTTCAGACTTCCCCCCCTTGAACAATGGAAAATGATTTATGAATAAAAGTTTACAATATCTAAAAGAGAGAAGAGACACTACTGAGGCTGAAGCAAGACTGGGGACCGGCATCCTGGGTGCCTGGCCTGCCTGGACAGAGCTGGAACCTCACAGTACTGGCCCCACACCCTGTGGCCAACGGCTCCACTATGTGACTGTCAATCTTTCATCTTCCTTCTTTTTTTTTTCCTTTTTTTTTTTTTTTTCCATCTTCCTTCTTTATTGCTTTCCGCATTGAACCAAAGAAGCCTGCTGTCCCCTCACTCTCCTCTGTCCAAGGGGAAACGTTTCTACAGCCCGAGGATTGGGCTTTCGGCTCTGAGGTGACGGTGGTCTACAGTCTCAGGCACTGGAGCTGCCTTTGAGCCAACCTCGCCCCCAGATTCAGCCTTCTGGGCCCAAAGTCAGGCAGGGCTGTCACACAGGCCTTCACTGTCCTGTCATTCTGATGTCCATCAGGAGTTGCCACAAGGCAGAGGGCTTTAAACTATTCTGGTCTGGAAGGAGCTGGCAACCAAAGTCACAAAACCTGGCCACCCCGACGTGTATCTCATACGACAGGGATGGCCTGACTTACCGTCATTGTTCAAAACTTCAGGCTTAAAAAACAAAACAAAAAAACTTCAGGCTTACAGAGCACACCAGTTAGTAACTCAGCACCGACCTCAGAAAAGGATTACATCTCGTTCCTTCTTTCAACTCATAGGTATTAGGTGATAGGTATTTGGGGAAAGGTTTCCACATTTTCCATGACTAAGCTTAAATTGCCACTTCCTCTTGAAAACCGTCTGCAGTCTCCAGTGGGCCATGCCCTGCAGGGGGCAGGGGACCCACAGCTGCTCCTGGCTCTGCCCTCAACTGTATGGCACTAGGACCATGGTGTTTCCTTCCCGGCAGCAGCAAAGCGAAGAGCCCTTGTGGCCCCAGCGTTCCACCGGTCCGGGCCGATGGTCACTGTCGGTGCTCCCGGTTTACCTGGGAGTCTGCATTCCTTCTGGCCAGAGCCTTTTAGCCTCGGAAAAGCAGATGCCACAGCTCAAGCTGGTCTGTCTACACATGATGAGACTCATCTCCGTGCGTGCCCTCCCAGAGGTGCACACTGTACAGGCCAGGGGCCTGGCACAGAGCGGGCACACCAATGGCTTTCTGGGATTGCGCATACGTAAGAGCAGCGGAGCAGACGGGATAAGGAGGAACCCAGGGTCGGGATGGGACTCACCGAGCCTCCTCCGTGGTAGTGGCTGAAGGACACATGCCGGAAGCCCTGCTGCACGGAGATCCCCAGGCCTGGGGGTGGGTCCTGGTAGCCCATTGGGAACGGGCGATAGGAGAACAGGCCGGGGCAGCTGGGATACAGCTTGGCAGGCTCTCTCTCCAGGTACTCAGACCGCACCATAGCATCGGAGTTGATGCTCACAGAGAGCCCTAAAGGAGAAAGCAATGGGAGAAGTATTAAAAACACAAAGAGCGAGGGGGGGGAGCATCCCAGTACTGTCCAAAGACGGGGTAAATGTTCAGATCCATTTACAAAGAGCTCCCACATCCATTATGCTTTGCACCCTCCCTGCTTTTTACACCGTTCAGCCCCGTCCCAGGTTCTTAGGAAAAGCCCTCAGCACAGCCATGAAGCCCCAGGCGGCACCCTGCCTCCCCTCCAGCCTCCTCCAGTGCGAGGACCTGCAGCTTCTTCTCTGTTGCATCCCCCTCAAAGCCCTTGCAGACGCTCTCCCTTCAACCACTTTGCCTCTAAGTCCTCGGTCCTCCTCCTGAGGACCTCAGCTAAGCCGTTAGCGAGGAGAGCTCTCTACCCTGATGTGCGATCCTTTATTAGTGCTGCTCCTCTCACAAGACCAGATGCTGAGGGGAGGAATCTGACTCCCCCGCAGCTTTTGCCACCGTGTCCGGCAGTTAGTGCTCAGGCCCTGTGCGCGGAGAGATGAAATAAGGAAGCACTGTGCCAGTGGAAAGGTATCCTCCTGCAGGACTGCTATTTCAGGTTTGTCCTCCTCATCTAGTTCCCGGGGACCAGATTTTCCTAGAACATCCCAGAAGGCAGAAATGGCCGATCTCCTTAGCACACGGACCGGAGACTGAGCCAGAAGCAGCAGCTCGCCTAAGGTGGCGGAGTGACCACCCCCGGTCACCTGCCTCGGACTTGTGCTCTTTCTATTGCACACCATGGGGAGCGCCAGCAGGGGTCTGCACTTTCAAACGGCCGTTTTTTAAAAGCCTCAGACCTACATGTGACCTGCAGTACTTTAACAGTGAAAGTAAAATTCACATTGTTACATAAAGAGCATTGTAACTTATGCACATGGGGGGCAGGAGAAAAAAATAGGCAATATGTCAATGAACTGTCTTCTCCTTTGTGGAGCAGAAAGGCTGCCGCATCCCCACCCACATCCGGGGAATGGATACAGAATGAGGTGCGCAGGCGCACTGGGCCAGGCTCCGGTGTGGGGCGGGGCCTTCAGAAAGAGAAGGGTGCGCAGGCGCAGTCATAGCTTAGCTAGCCCATCCGTCTGCAGGAAGTCCTGCCATTGGTAGCTTCCCGCTCAAGAAAAGAGCGGGAAAGAGCGCGCAGGCGGGTTGGAGCAAGGCCCAGAGGAAGGGAGGCCTTCTGGGAAGCCTCCAGCTCCTGGAAATGGGGGAGAGTGCGCAGGCGCAGTCAGCATGGCGCTGGCCCACCCACAGAGTCGTTCTTGCTGTGGGGGAGGTGCCTGCGGCGCGAGAAAAGAGCGGGAAGCGATGCGCAAGCGCAATAGGACCAATGTCTCCACGAGGCGCCCAGCTAAGCGGACTGGAGGCCATTTTTTTCTTTCTTGCAAGATGGAAAGGCAAAAACTGTAGCTAAATACTGGAGGCCATTTTTTCTTCTTGCAAGATGGAAAGGCAGAAACTGTAGCTAGATACCGGAGGCCATTTTTTCTTCTTGCAAGATGGAAAGGCAAAGATTGTAGCTAAATATTGAAAGCCATCTTCACCACCCACTCTTTTCTATCTCTTTTGCTTTTATGCAAAAAGGCCCTCAATCCAAATCTGTATGTGGAGAAAGGTTTCTGAAAGCAAATTTAACTCCGAAAGCATTTCCCCACCTCCCCCACCCCAAGTCATTCCTTGCACCATGAGGTGCAAGGAGGCTGCAGCCGTGGGAGGGACCGATGGCACAAGAAGGGGCCCGGGGGTCTTACCGAAGGCGAACGGCGGCGGCGGGGGCGGCATGGGCACGGGCTGCAGAGGCCGGCTCGGCTCCTGGGGACCGGCACCTCCCTGGCCCGCGGCGGCCTCCGGCCCGAGCAGGGGCCTCACGGAGCTGGGCCTGGCCACGGCCGCCAGGTCACTCGGGCCCATGTGGCCGCGGCCGCCCAGGACCGGCTGGAAGGCACTGGGGCCCGGGCTGGGGCCGCGCGGGGGCCTCTCCAGCAGGTAGGCGGCCACGCGGCCCTCGGGGCCCGGCTCCGGGTCGCCAGCAGCGGTGAGCGGAGGCAGCGGGCGCAGGCCGGAGGCCGGGCCGATGGCCGCGGCCCTGGAGGCCAGCTCCCGGTCCTCCTCGGAGGCCTGCTTCTTGAGCATCTTCTGCGCGGCCATGATCTTCTGGCGTTCGGTAATGAGGAAGCACTTCTCGCAATTGCACTGCTTCCAGCGACACTTGCCCGCATGGCCCTTGACTGCCACCAGGTAGCCGTGGTTGCGGCACCGCGCGCAGTTGGGGGTGCGCAGCATCTTGGCCGCCTTGGCGGGGTCTGCCTTCATAGCACAACCGCCGCCTCCGGGAGCCGCAGAGCAAGTGAAAGCGGGAAGCCGGGACCCAGAAGTCCCTGCTGCTGGGGACACTGGATACACTTGTAACAAAGTGGGTCTCAGTACATCCCCGGAACTGCCGCGAGACCCTTGCACTTTCCCAACTTTGGAGGGGGTGCAAAATTTGAAGTTTCTGTGCCTTAGTTCGATGCAGGGTGGTTAAGTAAATTTTAAGTGAAATGCTATTGCATGTGTGTCATCTGGGCTATCTGGAGGTTTAGGCATTTAATTTTTCCAAAGTTTTTATTCTCGTTACCCCCCTGAGACAGGTGCTTTGTGACGTTCGTCGGCGCAGGGATGTGCAGTGGCCCAGGATTTAAAGCTCCAGGAACGCAGCTCTCGGCAAAGCCATTCCAGCAGGAAAGCATTCTACGACGCAAGCCGTGTTTCTCCCTCCAAAGCAGCTGCCTCCTCTGCACCTCATTTCTCTACCCTGCAGAGAAGCAGCCCTTCCCAGTGATGCTTCTAGAATATTCTCAAGAGCACAGTGCAGTGTGATCGTTGCTCAAGGGTGCATCCTATGAGTAACTCCCATTTAAGAGTCTTGTTGGTATAGGAGTTCATTGCTGTCGATGCTTTCCAAAGTAAAGCATGCTTAGGATGCTTTAAAGTGAAATAGACTCAGGGCATTTTAGCATGAGTTTGAATCGCTTAACTTTGCCATGAATTTAGTTATAACCTGTAAAGCGACCCAAATCTTGGAACAGCTGAAAAGCTGGCATGAATTTCATAGTTTCCCAAATCACTTCATTTTCTTATTTGACAGACATTTGTGGCACCTGAGGTCTTTGTGTTTTTCAGGTTCCCAGAAAGAAAAACAATGGGCCACTCACACCTAAGTTGAAAGCTTATAATCAAACATATTTAAGGAGGTAGTTGTGGTTAACACCTGACTAAAATGTGCCCTTTACGTTGCCTTTCTCTGAAACTCTCTCTGGTGGCTTCATGCCCGCCTGGGTTTTCCGGCCTCTGGTAGTGGCTGACTACGCATGTCGCACCGGCCGCCTGGGAATAGGAGACTGTGCCATGCTGAGGCCGGTTAGATACTGGGAGGCTTTTGTAAAGGAGTTTCTAAAGCCTTTTTTTTTTTTTTTTTCCTGCTTTAAAGAAATATATTCCTATCTTATTCAGAGGGCAAGAGTATATCCTTCTGTATTATTTGGCCCTTCAGGAATTTCACTGGTAATTTTACATCCATTTATATAAATATATTTTATTGATTTTTTACAGAGAGGAGGAGAGAGGGATAGAGAGCTAGAAACGTCGATGAGAGACAAACATCGACCAGCTGCCTCTTGCACACCCCCTACTGGGGATGTGCCCGCAACTAATGTACATGCCCTTGACCGGAATCAAACCTGGGACCCTTCAGTCCACAGACCGACGCTCTATCCACTGAGCCAAACTGGTTTCGGTTTACATCCATTTAAAGAAATCTAGGTTTGTCTCTGCTTTGCTCTAATATCCTCTATCTTAATTTGTTGTTGTTGTTGTTGTTAATCCTCACCCAAGGGTATTTTTCCCATAGATTTTTTTTAATTGTTTCTTACAAAAGGGAGAGACAGAATGAAAGAAACATCAATGTGAGAGACATTGATTGGTTGCTTCTCCCATGTACCCCAATCTGGGCCAGAGATAGAGCCTGCAACTGAGGTGTGTGCCTTTGACCAGAGTCAAACCCGAAACCCTTCAGTCCAAGGGCCAATGCTCTAACCATTTAGCTAGACAGGCTAGGACTCTATCTTAATTTTTTGTTTTAAAAACATGGTCCCATAGATAAAAGGACAAAGAAGCTCTTTTCTGATTCTACCCAATTCAAAATATCAAATTTTTCACAGTCCTGTCATTTGAAAATGGTACTTAAAAATCATAGTTTCAGTACTACTGTAAAAAATCTGGGGCATTAGCTTTATTGTTTAATGATACTGCAAATTGTTAGGTCATTTTCTGCAATATCAAATTTAAATTTTAAACATCAGATGACATCAGATGATAGGGCCTAAAAAAGAAAACCACTCATATATATTTTATGCTTGAGCACCCATGCTCTCTTCATCTTCCTATTAATGATTTAAAGTAAATCCTATTTGAAGCCAACTGTATGAATTAACATATTTTAGCCTTGTTAACTACAAAATGCTTCCATATTTACTTTATAGCATTGGGGGGAAATATACCCAAGGTGATGTGAGTTTGCATAGCGTTCTGAGAATATTAATAAACAACCATATATCTTTTCAATCAGTAGTCACATGGTAAGATGTAGAAACTCCAGAGTTTATACAGTAAATAAATCTAAGAAGAAAAAAAGACTAGTTTATTTCTCTTCCTTGCCAAAGTCTCAATTTGTGTAGGTAAATTCCAGCAGAGCTTTATTTATTTCACTCTTGGAAATTCAGACAAATTGATAGTTTTGTTTTATTTAGCTTGAGGACTGATTACTTCTGAGGCTGCTGCTTTTCTACTATATATATTTCTTTAAATTGTTCCTTTAAAAAGTGGTAACAGATGGCAATGACATAAACATGAAAAACAGGAAGTCAAAAGGATGGGAGCAATAAGTACACACATTCCCTTTCCTTCCCTACACCTAGCCTTAGGAAATTTATGTTTAAGAAAGTCTGCATTGTCATAAGCAGAGGTTTATAAAATAATAAGTTATAATTGCCAAGGAATCAGCAGTTAGACTGCAGTTTGGTGGTCATATCTGACTTACAGCTTCATTTATGTCCCCTTTTCCCTCAGAGTCCCAAGTTTTCTACCTTGAATAATGTCTCTTCTCTTTAGTTAATATGGTTGCTATTGGTACTGTTTAATTCATATTCATTGTAAAGAGCCCTATGTTATGCAATGCATGCGGTATTATTTATTTATTTTTTTTAAAAAATATATTTTATTGATTTTTCACAGAGAGGAAGAGAGAGGGATAGAGAGTCAGAAACATCGATGAGAGAGAATCATCGATCAGCTGCCTCTTGCACACCCCCTACTGGGGATGTGCCCGCAACCAAGGTACATGCCCTTGCCCGGAATCGAACCTGGGACCTTTTAGTCCGCAGGCCGACGCTCTATCCACTGAGCCAAACCGGTCCCAGCAATGCGGTATTATTTATAATTGTCACATATTGTATGCACTGCAATATGTCCTTACTAGTAGCACACAAGAGTAAGGAAGGCCTTTTTTGCTAACAGCAACTTTCCCCCAGCAGCTGTAACCCAGATATCTGCTATCTTCCCCTTCTTCAGGCTCTCTGAGCAATGAAAAGTTTAGTGAAGATTTTGTAGGGAATGGAGGGGAGTATTTATATGACACATCCTATACCCAGTGCTTTAAAATCCTGCTATAGCATATCTGTTCTCTCATGATCCTCTTCTGTGCTATACCCACTGGAAACTCTGCCTTCCCTTTTCTCCCCCCACCCCTCGCCTCCAGCCTCTCTAGCTTTCTTTTCTAAATTTTTTGAGAGCTCTGTAGCAGCTGTGACTATCTTATTTTCCTTTATGTCTAGCACAAAATAGACATTCAGTAAATATTTGTTGAATGTATAAATGAATCTTGCCTCCCTCTCCTGCCAGTGTCAAAGTTATAATTGGCACAGTAAATCAACTTGGCTTCAGCAATTTTCACCAAACATTATACAAAACAGAAAGCCCAAAGTGAATAGGACCACTCTCGTGAGAAGCAGAATTTGGGGATTAACGTTGGTTTCTTGAATTCACCCCTATCCCTAATTGTTTGATAATAGTACTAGTAATCGCTAGCACTAAGTGTCTACATGTGCCAGGAATTCTTGAGTCCTTTATGTGTATGAATGCATCTAATTCTCACAACAGCTCTCTAAGGTGGGTGCTATTGTTTTCACCCTCATTTTATACATGAAGAAACTAAGGCCTAGGGAGGTTAAGTAACTTGCCCAAAGTTTTATAGCCATTAAATGGCAGAGCCATGATTCAAAAACAGGAAATCCATCCTCAGAGTCCATATTCTTAACCAAGAAAAGATTGGTGATGAATAGAAATGTTTGTCTTATTATATATCCTGTCACAGTTGAGGCAAAAGGGGTGAAAGTAATAGCAACCTGAGGAAACTTCCTAGGACACCCAGCTTAGTCGTTTTCCTTCACCAATAGCCAGTAGTTATTGGGAACCAACTATGTGTAAACGTAAGGGGCACAGGAGTAAATAAGAAGACGGGAACCTTACCTTTAGGCATACTTTCTATCTGGCAAACCATACAGTAAACAATTTCAAACAAAAGGGGAAGGGTGGGGGTGAAGAAGGGGGCAGGATACTATGGGAACTCATATGAGCGTCCTAACCCAGATCAAGAAATCAAGGAAGAGTTCCTTGAAGGCTGATTCTAAGCTGAGGTCTAAAGGATGAGTAGGAATTAGCCAGGATGAGTAGGGAAGGTATGTTCCTGACAGAGGGAACAACATGGAAGGTCTGCAGTGTGGCTATAATAGTGAGGTCAGGAAACTGGGGAGAGATGAGGTGTAGAGGTTAAGCAGTAGTTGGGTGTTGGAGGGAATCTTGGGGAAAATGATGGGAGTTGCTATCTAAGACTAAGGAGAGAAAATGACATGGCAAGAGGCATGCCAAACTAGAATCCACATTTCCAGACGTCTAAACCCTGCCCTTGGTTTTTCTTTCAGAAAGTGGAACAATAGGGAGAGAATCCAAGATGGCTGCTCGGGTAGGCAACTAGCCGCAGCCGCACACAACAATTTTAATAAAATACAACTAAAATATAAAATGGACATTACCCAGAACTACAGGAAAGTCGACTGACTGGAAATCCTACAACAAGAAGCAAGAAGAAAACCAGAAGGAAGAGCGGAGGAGCTGTAAAAACCTAAGGTACGGAGACACGCGGCGCGCGGAGAGGACAGAGCCGGAGAGGAGGGAGGCCGAGTGCCTGGCGGGCGTTCCCTAGCGGAAAGGAGATAAAACTCCGACTGTGCTGGGCCCCCAACTGCTCTGAACCCCCGTTCTGGGCCAGACCCCGGGGACTCAGGCTCAGCCATAGGGAGCTGGGCTGTAAGTCGGAACCCCGGGGTAGCGGAGAAAGGAGGTCCCGGAGGCGCGCACACTGCCCCCAGAGAAGGGCCGGTCGGCTGTGCCGCGGGATTGCCCTGACGGGAAGGAGACTGGGGCTCCAGACTGCTGTGAACGCCACCTCCAACTCCACTTCCAACTGAACTGAACCCCAATACCGGGCTCATTGGGGGAGAGCATAGACTGTTTGGCAGCAGGCGAAAATCGAGGGCACCTCTCAGAGGCGCCGGCAGGGAGCACTGAAGGACCCGCATAGGGCGGGGCTGACGGAAGCCAAAGCTGCAGGCTCCACCCTGAAACCCCGTCCCATCTGTAACTGCGAAATGCGACAACAAAATAGATCACAAACGAAAGAAATGGAGGACAAAAAGCGTCTGGATATAGAGTTCAAATCTACGCTTATAAGGTTTTTCAAGAATTTCCTAGAAAAGATGGATAAGGCCTATGAGGATATGAAAAGAGATCAACAAGAACTAATAAGGGATCAACAAGAAATAAAGAATACATTGTCTGAAATAAAAAATATTATACAGAGTCCTAAAAACAGAAGGGAAGATCGCAAGAATCAAGTCAAAGATTTGGAACATAAAGAGCCAGAAGACACTCCTCCACAGAAGCTAGAAGGCAAGAGAATCCAGAAAATTGAAGATAATGTAAGTAACCTCTGGGACAACTTCAAGCGAACCAACATCAGAATTATGGGGGTTCCAGAAGATGAGAGAGAGCAAGATATCGAAAACATACTGAAAGAAATAGTGACAGAAAACTTCCCCCACCTGGTGAAAGAATTTGACTTACAAGTCCAGGAAGCGCACAGAACTCCAAACAAAAGGAATCCAAAGAGGACCACACCGAGACACATCATTATTAAAATTCCAAGAGCAAAAGATAAAGAGAGAATATTAAAAGAAGCAAGAGCAAAGAAGGTAGTAACTTATAAAGGAGCACCTATACGATTGTCAGCTGACTTCTCAACAGAAACCATGCAGGCCAGAAGGGAATGGCAAGAAATATTCAAGGTGATGAATAGCAAGAACCTACAGCCAAAAATAAGCTACCCAGCAAAGCTATCACTCAGAATCGAAGGCCAGATAAAGAGCTTCACTAATAAAAAAAAGCTAAAGGAGTTCATCACCACCAAACCAGAATTATATGAATTGCTGAAGGGGGTTCTTTCAGAAGAGAAAGTAAACAAAGATAAAAATTATGAACAACAAATACGTAATTATCAACAAGTGAATCTAAAAACCAAGGAAATTAAAAAAATCTGATGAACAATATTAACTGTTGAATATAATAGAATCAGAGGTATGGAAGGGGAGTGAACTGACGATTCTTGGGGAAAAGGGGAGAGGGGGGCGTGGGAAGAGACTGAACATAAACTGTGCACCTATGGATGAGGACAATGGGGAGAGGGGAAAGGGCAGAGGGTGGGGTGGGAACCTGGTGGAGGAGAGCAATGGTGGGGGAGGGGGGGGGAAGGAACATTTGTAATAATATGAAAAAATAAAAACTTATTAAAAAAAAAAAAAAAAAAGTGGAACAATAAGTAACTAGGACTCGCAGAAGGTATGACAGTATTAAAATGGAGTTAAGTGGGGTTTGAGGGGAGGGGTCCAGATGGGCACACAGTCAAGGTTCGTCATGGCCCTGAACTAGTACAATGCTAGGCAGTGCTGTTCCTCCTAACCCTGGAGCCTGCTGACTGCTTCTTAGGAATCTCCTAGGAATCAGAAAGAGGCGAGGTACAAAGCAGCAGTGATGGAAGACAAAGGAGTGATAGGAGATCAAACAGAAAGTAGTTGAAGAAGTTATATATAGGTAAAGACAGGAACAAACAATTCTGTGCAGCAGATAAAAAGTACATTGGGGCAGAGAGGGAATGCTCAAAGTGGCATTGCTAGCTGAATTAGACCCCGTAGCACTGACATTTGTTTGGTTTGGTTTTTACTCGCTAATTTGATGGGGAAATGTATTTTTATACACAGAGAAACTTTCACAATATATGTATCAATACATGTACTTTTGATAGTACTATCAAATTTCTGTAATTATCAATAATTTTTTGTCTTAAAAGATATTGCGGAGACCGGTTTGGCTCAATCGATAGAGCTTCGGCCTGCGGACTGAAAGGTCCCGGGTTCGATTCCAGTCAAGGGCATGTACCTTGGTTGCGGGCACATCCCCGGTAGGGGGTGTGCAAGAGGCAGCTGATCGATGATTCTCTCTTATCGATGTTTCTGACTCTCTATCCCTCTCTCTTCCTCTCTGTGAAAAATCAATAAAATATATTTTTTAAAAATATGAGGTAATCGTCCCTATAAACACATTATTAGAAGGGAATAATGGCTTTAATATCTCTGTTCTTTGTTGAAATGCAAATTTGATTTAACACAACATGTAGGGCACTTTTCCTAGTGAGATTAGAGTCAAAAAGAACAAAGGAGCAAAGAAAATTAAATTTTATCTCCCTTTTTCTATGTATGTTTCTTACCTAGTTTCTTAGAACACTAAATTCCTATTTATTGAGAGAGAGAGAGAGAGAGAGAGAACACTAAATTCCTATTTTAAAAGGAGAGTGAGAGAGCCCAGAATTTTCCCTTGAATTCTCCTATGAAAAGGGCAAGCAGAGATCAGGAATTTATCTTTCAAGAGACCTTTTCATTTTATGTCACAGAGTCAATAAAAATTCAATACACGTTATTACTATAAACAGATGACAAGGAAAACTACCCTAGAGACAGGCAAACTAGATGAGAGCCTGATCATTACTTATTAGCTGTGTTACTTGGATAAGTCATTAACTTCGTTGGGTCTCAGTAGTAGTAGCAGTAGTAAAAATATTTGTACAAGGTATTGCAAAGTCCGGTGTCCCCCATTTATCCCCAATAATATTAATATTTCATGAATGCTTACAGTTTTGCAAGCATGGTCTCATTTAAACCACAAAACAACACCTGTAAGATAGGTACATTTACTGTCTCCATTTGACAAATGATAAAATTGAAGCTTAGAGAAGTTAAGAAATTTCTTATCCAAAGTATACAGGAAATGGCAGACACATGTATGAATAGCCTTTAAGGCATTCTTTTAAAAAAATATATATATTTTTTATTGACTTCAGAGAAGAAGGGAGAGGGAGGAAGAGAGAGAAACATCAATGATGAGAGAGAATCATTGATTGGCTGCCTTCTGCAGGCCCCCTACTGGGGATCAAGTCTGCAACCAGAGCATGTGCCCTGACAGGGAATCATACTGTGACCATATGGTTTTATAGGTCAATGCTCAACCATTGAGCAACACCAGCCAGGCTAAATCTATATTCTTAGCCTACAATATGTTGCCATCATTTAGTTATTTCATTTACTTTATCTATAAAGTAAGATCTCTGATTCTTTTTTAAATTTCTTTATTGATTAAGGTATCACAGATTTGTCCTCAACCTCCCATTCCAATCCCCCACCACACACCCACTCATGCCCCCACCCTCCCATTGTCCTCGACCACTGGTTAGGCTAATATGTATGCACATAAGTCCTTTGGTTGATCTCTCCCTTTTATCCCCACCCTCCCTTTGAGGTTCAACAGTCTGACCCATGGCTCCTTATCTGGGTCTGTTCCTGTTCATCAGTCTGTGTTGTTCACCAGAAAGAAACTCACTACAGACTGATTCATATGCTTTTCAGCATAACGATTATTGCTTGTCTCATTTTTTATTCTTATAAGATCTTTGATTCCTGCAGGGTTAATGAGATAATGCATTTAGAATGCTCAGCACAGTGTGCAGTATCTGGCACATGGTTAGCATTCATTACATGATATCAAGGAGGAGGAGGGGAAAGGGAATGGGAAATTAAGAGAAAGGTGTATCTCTAACTGACCCAAGGCCACCTCCAACCAGAAGATTTGATTAAGCTGCACAGCCTTTCTGGGGAGAGTCAGGCTCCTAGCATAGATAAAATCCTAAACTGTCCAATCTGTAATTGTTACCCCCATGTAGCTATTGACCACTTGATGTGAGGTCAATTCAAATTAAGATGTGCTGAAAGTACAAAATACATATTAGATTTCAAAGATATGGTATGAAAAAAATAATGTAAAACATCTCATTAAAAATTTCATATAGATTTCATACTGAAGTAATGATATTTTGGATGTATTGCATTAAGTTACATTATTTTAATGTTTGTTTTTTATCATGTGACTACCAGAACATTTTAAATTATATATATATATATATAATGTTTTAAATATTTTAAATTATATATATATATATATATATATATATATACACATATATGTTTCGCATTGTATTTCTGTTGGACAGCCCTGAACTTCAGTCCTCTTTCCACTTCCAGAGACCAAGTTTTCAAAAGCAGCTCAAATTCACGCTGTTACACCATTGCCATGGGAAATATACCACATTCACAGGTCCTTTTCTCATGTTGGTTAGATTCCCTGTCAGGGCACATGCTCGGGTTGCAAACTTGAATATATCTTGAAATTTAGGGTCTTCATAAAGCTTTACTGTTTCATGCTTTAGAATTGGAAGTATTCGTCTGACTTCTCAATTATGTTAGCTAGAAGAGTCTAATAAAACTCAGTTTGCATTTTGAAGCTTCAAATGCATTGATGTTATTTTTATAAGAATATCTTCATATTTATCGTATTAGTAAATTAGCAGTAAAATACTGTATACGGTTAAAAAAAGAAAGAGAAGAAAGTCATTATATACTAAAGTTACACCCTTTCTGTGATACATAAATCATCAAATTCTTCTAAGATCCCAACCAGAGGGCATGGGTTCTTTATTTACATGCTGCTTGATAAATGTAGTCCTTTGGACATTTAATATTTTAAGAATGCTGAAAAGTTAATAAAATTATTTTATTTATGCCCTTTTACCCCAGAACCCACCCCAGGTAAACAATTACCACTAGGAGCACTAATGTTGCTTTGCACAAATAATTCCTTAAACAAACAAAAAAAAGGCATGAAGATTTCTAAGCATGTAGTATCGTTACCTCCTACAACATTTGCTTTAGACATTGTTAGACTTACTTAGTTTAATGAGTTTGGAGAGTGTTGCTCTTTCCCCTTTAACTATCCAGGAATATTTATTTTCAGAGACAGTTTAAGGAACTCCGTAATTCCCAATCTGTCAGAGTTTTACAAATAAATCCAAGTTGAATGCCTGTCATTGTTTCCAGTCTGCTCAAACAAAAAGAAAAAAAGTATACAATTCATCAGAATAATTAGTTGATTGGGGTTAAATAATTCTAAGAATAAACATTTGACCCTCTGGAACATCATAAATCTCCTGGAGTGGGAAGGGTTATAAATTAAACGCAGAAGATTTAAAATGGTCCTGATACACCCTAAACATTATTTCAAGCATGTGGGACACATTTAGATAAGTTAAAACCAAGTGTGGGTTTAGAGTTTAGCCATCTTTGATTGTTGATTTACTAAAACTTTATTGCTCTGGCATAGAGAAGCCAAAAGAAAAAAAAAAAAAAAAGAAATAGTGGCAACAGTGTCCCCTACTGCCTGATGCCCACCTTCCTTAAGTTACAGGGATTTTAAGAAATATGGTATCCCATGGGATAAAGAAACAAATATAAGAAAGTCAGGAAGGAAAGAACTAATATTCATTGAGAACCTACACCACTGCAAGCACTGTACTATAATTTATTAATAATGTCCAGGTTGTGGGCTCCCCACCCACCCTCACTTTACTTCCATGTTTCTTGGAGGGAAAATAGGAATGAAGTATGAGTGTTAGGGGAAGGAAAATGTCAACCCCACTTGCCAGATCAAAATATTCTGTAGCTGAAACTGGTTTGGCTCAGTGGTAGAGCGTTGGTCTGCGGACTGAAAGGTCCCAGGTTCGACTCCGGTCAAGGGCATGTACCTTGGTTGCGGGCACATCCACAGTAGGGGGTGTGCAAGAGGCAGCTGTTTGATGTTTCTCTCTCATCGATGTTTCTAGCTCTCTATCTCTCTCCCTTCCTCTCTGTACAAAATCAATAAAAATATTTAAAAAATAAAAAATCAATAAAATATATATTTTTTAAATATTATGTAAATTTACAATAGCTAAGATTTGGAAACACCCTTAGTGCCCATCAGCAGATGAGAGGGTTAACTATGATACATCTATACAATGGAATACTATGCTGCTGTAAAAAAGGAAGGAAATTTTACCATTCAAAACAGTATGAAGGATATGGAGAGCATTATGCTAAGCAAAATAAGTCAGTCAGAGAAAGATAAATATCACATGATCTCACTCATTTATGGAATATAGTGAACAGCATAAACTGATGAACAGAAATAGATCCAGAGATAGAGAAGCATGGAACAGACCGTTAAACCTCAGGTGGGGGGAGGGGTAAGAAGACTATCCAATGGACACAGACGGTAGGGGGGTGAGGGCATGTGCTGGGGGGTGGGAGTGGCCAGTGAGAGGTCAATGGGGCGGAAAAGGAGACATATGTAATACTTTAAACAATAAGTAATAAAAAACAAAAAGCAAACAAACAGCCAAAAAAAAAAAAAAATGACTATTATGTAAGGCTGGAAGCCTCAAGACTGGGCCTTCCACGCCTGATTCTTAGTTCTCTCTGCCCATTTCCCCAATGGAAAACTCTGTTGCCATGGAGATAGATGACCATTCCTCCAAGTGGGCACAGCTGAGACTCCGGGACGGCCTCTTGGGAAGACAGCGGGGCATGGAGACGCTTCCCCCTCTCGCCAACCTCCTAATCTATTTACTCGCCTACTCATGCGTCCACTCGTGTTTGTACTTGTTGGTTTACTTTTTTAGTATCTTCGTAGAGCCCTAAGGAGCAGAGCGGCCACCTGGGCACCCAAAGCCTTACCAGCGCCCAAGGTAAGACCCAGGGTCCGCGGACCACTGGCTGAGAGGGGCCCCGGGGTGGGGTTCCCGCTGTGACCAGAAGACCCTTCGCGGAGGGCGTGAGGGAGGCGCAGTGCAATTCTTTTTTAAAAAAATATATTTTATTGATTTTTTATAGAGAGGAAGGGAGAGAGAGAGTTAGAAACATGGATGAGAAACATCGACCAGCTGCGTCTTGCACACCCCTACCGGGGATGTGCCTGCAACCAATGTACATGCCCCTGACCGGAATCGAACCTGAGACCTTTCAGCGCGCAGACCGAGGCTCTACCACTGAGCCAAACCGGCTTCGGCAGCAGTGCAATTCTTAAACTCTCGCGAGTGGAGTGGGCTCAGGGCTTCACCGCAACCCGCCAGTAGGAGCTGCGCCTGCGCGGTTGGAGCATTGGCAGACGCCCTGTAGGCCGCTCCCTCCGACCGTTGGTTTGGCGGCTGGAGGGGACGCTCACTACGCATGCGCACCTGCTCCCGAGGGAGGAAGGAGGCGTGAGGGACGTGTGTGCTTAGACGGAGCGTGGCCATGTGTGACAACGGCGGTAGCCCACCCCTGCGCGTAAAGAGTGGGCACCGACACAGGCGGGCGGCGGTCTCGGTGGATCAGAGCTATGAGTACGGCTCTCCGGCGTACCTGCTCCTGTGCGGCCTGGGCGGGATGACGAGCTGTGGGCTGACGCACACGGCCATCGTGCCCCTGGACCTGGTCAAGTGCCGCATGCAGGTGGACCCGCGCAAGTACAAGAACATCCTGCGCGGCTTCATGGTGACGGTGCAGGACGACGGGCTGCGCGGCCTGACCCTCGGCTGGGCCCCCACCTTCCTGGGCTACTCCATGCAGGGCTTCTTCAAGTTCGGCCTCTACGAGGTCTTCAAGATCCGCTACGCGGAGCTGCTGGGCCCGGAGAAGGCCTACGCGTGGCGCACCGGCCTCTACCTGGCCGCCTCGGCCACCGCCGAGTTCTTCGCCGACGTGGCCCTGTCGCCCATGGAGGCGGTGAAGGTGCGCGTGCAGACGCAGCCGGGCTACGCGCGCACGCTGCGCGCCGCGCTGCCCCGGATGTACGGCGAGGAGGGCCTGTGGGCCTTCTACAAGGGCGTGGTGCCGCTCTGGATGAGGCAGATCCCCTACACCATGATGAAGTTCGCCTGCTTCGAGCGCACCGTGGAGGCCCTCTACAAGTTCGTGGTGCCCAAGCCGCAGAGCCAGTGCACCAAAGCCGAGCAGCTGGCCGTCACCTTCGTGGCCGGCTACATCGCGGGCATCTTCTGCGCCGTCGTGTCCCACCCGGCCGACTCGGTGGTGTCCGTGTTGAACAAGGAGAAGGGCAGCACGGCCCTGAAGGTGCTCCGCAGGCTGGGGTTCAGGGGCGTGTGGAAGGGCCTGTTCGCCCGAATCATCATGATCGGCACCCTGACGGCGCTGCAGTGGTTCATCTACGACTCCGTCAAGGTCTTCCTCAAGCTGCCGCGCCCTCCGGTCCCGCAGGCGCCGGAATCCTTCAAGAAGCAGAAATAGGCCTGGGCTGGTCTAGGGCGGGAGGTAGCCGCCGCAGCCGCCACTGGCCCGCATTTCCATCCAGTTCAGACATTATTAGTGTGTAAAATGTTAACGTTCTTGGGAGAGGCGATTTCACATGCAAATACTTGTTCTCTTTCAATGATTGGTTCCTTTTTTGGCAATCCAAGGGGATTTGGGGGTTTGAACCATTATCTTTGGGGAGTTGGCAGCGGTGGCTGTTTTAACTCAGTAGTTTTTCAGCAGTTTATGGGGGGGGGGGGGGGATCTCTTCACAGGGATTAATGTTCGGCAGTTCCGTGTCTTTAGATTGTATCTCCTTTGTTTGGCCATCCAGTGGAGATTATCCAAGCATCACTACTGAATGGCCTACTAATGAGGTTTTCAGGTCATCACAGCTATAGAGGGAACCAATTAAAATTCTGCTACAGGGTATTCATCTCAATAGAAATCGTGCGCCTGTTGAATAGATGGGCTCACTCGGTATCTCCTGTTCATGTCCATCACAGGTAAAAGCTATTGAAGGTTAAATTGTGACTTAGTGCTTGATACCTTAGAATATATTCATTGTTTTCAAAGAGATATGACATGAGATGAAATGACATGAGCATTTTCTCATTTTGCTTTGTCCATTTCTCTTCCTGATGTTGCTAGTTAGGACATAGCTCTCTCCAGGAAGTGCTACAATTGGATCAATGTGGAAAGCCAAAATGAGATGAAGGGCATGGGCAGGCTTTGGAAATAAGTATGTAAAGAAAAAGCCTCTGTTCTCTATTATTCCTTCTGTATAACTCAGCTTTCAACAGTCATCCATCCAAAGATCATACCACCCTAACATTAACACACACAAAACCCTACAAATTCCAACAATTTTTTGTTGAATTTTAAAGAATGGTTTTGGTGACTTTGGAAGGGAAAAAAAAATCTTGCTTTTAATGTAACAAATTCCATTCATTTAATTTGGTAGATATTTTAGTGATCTTTACAGTGATTGAGGTTCATAAGACACATTTTCAGTTTTCTGTAGTCTTCACATGTCTAGGGAAATAAAATTGTTAAATTCTGTGAATTAGAGATGTTTGTAAAATGTGAATAAGAAATAAACATTCTGTTTAATGCAGTTTACCAAAATGTTAATGATAGCCTTAATAATTGTGTTAAAGACTACAAACTTAGAATATGTTAGTGTTTTAAGTATTTGATAAGTTGTTTAATGGTTAACAGAAGTTAAAAAGTGTCTAGATTTAAGTAAGTATGTCATGGTTGGACAATAAAGAACTTGGAGGGAAAATGTCAGAACTTGTGAATGAGAATGGAATTAAATTTATATTTAGTGTTTCTATGTTTACTTATTATTGGGGAGGGATCAGGGGAAGGGTTATTATCAATTGTTAAGACACTTTAGCTTTCTTTAGGTAGTTAGTGTCCAGGTTTGTTGTAAATAATAGTTTTCAATGAAGAAGAATGACAACATTTCAAGGAACTAAATTGTGCAGGTACATGTTTGCAAGACTTTAAAACAAATATATTTCCATCTAATATTGTCTTGTAAAATGTTTGTAGGACATTTCTTTAGTCACTGATTAAGTATTTTTTTTATCAGTAATATAATTTAGGGGATTAATACAACACCTATGGAGTTTCAAAGTAGTAAGACACCACTTGTTCTGGTCTGTGGTATTTCATGATTGTTCTGTTGGCAATACCATATAATTTCTGTGTAAGTTTAGGGAAGTGTAACCTGAGGAAAAACTGTTTACCATGATTCTGGCTGTCATGAACATGGTCAAGAAAATGGGTTTACTTAAGTTGTGTCAACAGTTTTCATATTTAGTCCCCAGATTTCTATTCATTTTTTGTTGGTGATAGTTTACAAATGTTTGTCTGATAGGAACTAGGATATCTAATAATGAAGAATAAAAGGTAATTTAATTAAAGAAAATGTGAGTTTAAAATCATTAGGGATTTTTTTTCCTAGTTATTATTCCTTTGGGACAACTTAAATTTCTGTTTTACCTTGTTTATAACAATTGCTCTTTGAAATCATGCATCTCTATTAGAATAGCCATAATATACATCTGGTATTTTCAGACATTTTATATTTAATTTCTGAATCTTTGCAGTAGTGCATTTTGTATACTCAGAGGCTAGGCATCTTGCTCACAGTCATGTAGCTAAGTAATACAGTCTGAATCAAAGTTCACATTTTCTTCCATTACTCTAGTCCAGCCTTTCAACACAACCAATGACTACCCTTTTCATAAATTGCTTTTTATAGTACCTCCAAATTTTTTAAAGTTTCTATTTGTATATACTATGAACTTTCCTATCCTTTTACTAATGGGAAATTGTACTACTAGTATATGTCTCAATTGTGAAAAACCTATGGCATAATTGCTTAGAAGTAATCAAACTGCAAAATACTTAAGTGCATTTAATTTAATACTTAAATTATTTTCCACACCAGGTCAGTTCCTCAATCCTAACTTGAAGGAACCGAGGATCATAAAAACAGTGCTTTTTAATTTCTTAAAAAAAATTGTGGTACAGTTTTACAAGAAGCTTTACTATCACATTTTCTAATTTTTCCCTCTAATCTTTAGTTCCTACAGCTAAAAAAGCTGGCTTAGGTCAGTTATCTATTCCCCCAGGTGGTGACTAAAGTAGCTTTTCAAATATATGACATTAATTTTATGGTAGGATACTGTAATCTCATCCATTGGTCTGTCCTTTGAGGAATGAATGAAGAGAATAGGTAAAATCTTGAAAAACAAATGCCACATTTACATGTTATTGCCACACTGATAAAGCTAGAAAACAATCAAGCTGTCAATATTATGAGTATTTTTTCTTGCTGTACAAGTGTTTCTTTAGGAGTATTTCTTTTGCGCCTTCAAAAGAAAGAATAATCATAGAAGTCAGATTATCACATTTTGATAGGCAGCCATTCATTTATAGTATGCTTGTTCTATGTGGTCTTATAGATCAGTTATTTTTTAAAATCATGAGCAAAGAACTGTTTGAAAGAAAAATCCAATTTCAATGTTATTTACAAGGCTTTGTTTTATTTTCCCCAGTGCTAATATTTGGGTGATTAGTTGAGTTAGGGAGGGTACTAACAATCCTATATAATAAAGATGTAATATGTAAATGGTCGTTATGCTGTGAAGCGTAAGGACCAATCGCATAAGTGGATCACAGATCAGCAGGAGGGTGGGGCAGCGAGCTACAAGCAGGTGGTGGAGAGCTACAAAAGGGGGCAGGGCAGCAAGCTATTGGGGGTGGGGGGAAGCTACAGAAGGGCAGGGCAGTGGGCAGAGAGCTACTGGAGGGCAGCAGTGAGCTACTGGTAAGCTACTGATGCATGGATTCATGCATAGGGCTACTAGTACTATATAATAAAAGGCTAATATGCAAATAGACTGAATGGCAGAAAAACCAAACAATCAAAGCGTAATATGCTAATGATATGCTAAGGCTGCTCACCCGCTTGCTATGACGTGCACCGACCACCAGGAGGCAGTCAACTTGTTAACTAGTTGCTATGATGTACACTGACCACCAGGGGGCAGATGTTCTGAGCTGTAGGTTAGCTTGCTGCTGGGGTCCAGCCAATCAGGACTGAGCAAGATGGGCCTGACATGCCCTGGAGCCCTCCCAAGGTTCCTCCCCAGCCCCATTGTGCACCAGTGGAATCCCTCAGCCTGGCCTGTGCCCTCTCACAATCCAGGACCCCTTGGGGGATGTCAGAGATCCCACAAGCTATTCCCTTTGGGAGGGCACCAGACGCAGGGCTCATGGCTGGTGAGTGCGGCAGTGCAAGCCTCTCCTGATTGGGAATGACTGGGTGCGAGCCCATGGCTGGCACAGTGAGGCTGGGATGAGCGGGAGTGGCAGGTAGGAGCTGCAGGCAGTGTTGGACTGCAGGTTTCAGCCCAATCCCTGCAGGCCACCCAGAGGGATCCCACTCATTCACGAATTCGTGCACTGGGTCTCTGGTATAATTATAACTAAGGTTTGTGTGTATGTGTGTGTTCATATTGGTTACTATATTTTGAGACCTTCAGTGATAAGAGAGTCTAAAGTTTTAGAGGCAATTTGATAATTCTGCCCATACCTTCTAGAACACTATAGACCAACCACCACCATGTGCCAAGCATCGTGCGAGGCAGAAAGGTTTTTGTGGTGAGCATAGTATAGTTGATCCTTGAACAACATGAGAGTTAGGAGTGCCAACCCCCCACACAGTCAAAAGTCCATGTATAACTTCTGACTCCCTCAAAACTTAACTACTAATAGCCTGTTGATCAGAAGCCTTACTGATAACATAAACTGCTAATTCACACACATTTTCTAAGTTATGTGTATTGTATTCTTATGATAAAGTAAGCTAGAGAGAAGAAAATATTTTTAAGAAAATTATAAGGAAGAGAAAATATACTTACAGTATTTATTGGGGGAAAAAATCTATGTATGAATGGGCCACACAGTTCAAAACCTTGTTGTTCAGGAGTCAGCTGTACATGGCTCTATCCTTGTGGAGCTTACAGACTAGTAGAAAAAAATAAATTAAAATTATGCAAAGTGCTGCAAAGAAGCATAGGGTATTTAAGATTGTACATCCAAGTGATGGCTGAGATGAGACCTACAGGATAAGCAGAAGTTACACTGGCCTGGAGAATATACATGGCAGTGGGCACAGTATGTGCACCTGCCCTAAAGAAAGAGAAAGCCTCTTGGCATGCAGTGGTTCAGTGGTTGAGCGTAATCCTATGAACCAGGAGGTCACAGTTCGATTCCCAGTCAGGGCACATGCCCGGGTTGCGGCTCGATCCCCAGTGTGGGGTGTGCAGGAGGCAGCTGATCAACGATTCTCATCATTGATGTTTCTAACTCTCCCTCTTCCTTCCTCTCTGAAATCAATTTTAAAAAATAAAAAATAAAATTATATATATTGCTTGAGAGAGAGAGAGAGAGAGAGAGAGAGAGAGAGAGAGAGAGAGAGCCTGATAGTTCCATGGAACTTAGAGAAATTTCCTTTGTTTGGAGCCATTCAGCTGCAGAGAGGGTGGTATGAAATGAATTGTGAAACAGGAAGAGGGTCCCTCCAGGCTTTGTCATTCATTTAGTTCAAGTTTACCCCTGCAAAAGTAGATTTCTGGCTCTGACATTGTCCTGTTAAATTCCCTTCAAATGAGGAAGAAAAATCTACCAGGTTGTAAAGTCTGGAAATTGCCTCTAACAAATGAAAGCTATCTTAGTCTTTAGAGATGCAGAAATCTCTAAATTTGGGAGAATCATTTCACAGTGTGAGGAGTTGAGCTACTAATAATTTTACCCTTTATTGTAAAGAAAAGGGGACAGATAGATTTTGAGAAAAGCAGGTGTGTGGTGTGGATAGCATACAAGTAAAATCTGAGTTTACCAAAATGTTCAGGAGTGGGTGGTTTTATTTCATTAACTGCAAGGTAACCAGAAGTCCCCTTTGTTTTCAGTTCTTGATAAATTTTTGTCTAAATGTTTGATTACTAGTCTTTTAGAATATGCTGAATATGATTAATAATTCAGGGATTTATAAGGCCACATGGCCATCAGTTATAAAAATCAATGCTTGCTGTATATTACCATAGCTATAGAAGGTGTAGGGCTTTTGAATGGGTGTACATTGACCCTAGTGGATACGGATGTATGTGTGTGTTTAATCTTCATTGTTAGTTGGAACTCTTGTCATGTGCATCTTTGCTAAAACAAAGAGAAGAAAAAATGTGGTTTACTTTAAAATTATTGAGTATCTACTGTATAATATTACCTCTATTATCTAGGATCTTTCACATGTTATCTTACTGTAATTCCTACTTTGTGTTGTAGTAGGTTGTTTCGAAAATTGGTGGTTTCATCTGTAAACTACCCTGTTTCTCTGAAAATAAGACAGTGTCTTATATTAATTTTTTCTCCCAAAGTTGCGCTAGGTCTTATTTTCAGGGGATGTCTTATCTTTCCATGCGCTAGGTCTTATTTTCGGAGGATGTCTTATTGTCGGGGAAACACGGTATATGTAGTCCTGTGAATTTACCACACTGCTCCAAAACGATAGGCTGTATCTAAGCAAATGATATTCCTACATTAGTATATTTTTAATATAGATCAGTATATTTATCTTTCCTGCCTTTAAGCAATAAACCAGGTGTTTAGAAAATCCTAGTAAATTTTACTGTTCTAGAAAGATATTCCGTGGGTTGACAGAATGCTGCCCCTTTGCAAGGCTGGTGATTCACATGCACGTAATTGTTAGTCTTCAGACATGAATTGGAGCTGCTGACAGGGTGATTGTCTGTCTGTGAGCGGGGAGGACGGAAACCTGGCAAGGAACCCCAGTCCTTTCATCTCCCAAGAGCGTTTGTGCCCTGGCTGCAGTTCCTAGTACATCTTACTCCCCGAGAGGAGGGTTTGTTGCTGTAATCACCGTCTTATACCTCAGTGTCTCCCCCCTCCTTACCGAGAATATAAGCTGTGTAGTCATGTTAAATCAGTGCCATTCATCTTATATGTTGTGTTTTGAAACGTTTGATCTTTTAGATCAGTGTTTCCCAAACTTCTCTCATGATGAGAATCACCTGGTGGAGTTGTTAAAATACAGATTCCTAAATCCCAATTAAGAAGTGCTATACTAGAATTTTTGGGAGCATATAGGTAAAATTGTATACTTAACTAGTGCTCTAAGCTTAGAGCGCAGGGCATGTCTGCATATTTGGCACTGCACTAAGCTTAGAGCACTAGTTAAGTATACAATTTTACCTACGACATATGTTCCCAAAAATTCTAGGTAGCACTTCTTAGTTGGGATTCAGGAATCTGTATTTTAACAACTCCTCCAGGTGATTCTCATCATGAGAGAAGTTTGGGAAACCCTGTTTTAGATCATTACTTACATTTGATAAATGTTACTAATATTTCTAACAACCATTTACTATGCCAGGTATTGTACTGAGCATTTTACATACACTGTATCATTTATTTACAACCATCTTATAAGGTTGGTATTTGTATAAATTGGGATTTTTGGGGGGTGGGTGGGAGGGAGAGGGCTGTAAGCAGCACAAAACCCAAAACTCATCAGGTTACACCACAAAGACATTATGGTTAACAAGAAATCTGGAGGTAGGTGAATGAAGGTTGTTAATAGATCAGTGTTATATCCAAGAACCTGACTCTTTCAGTCCTTCTTCTCTGCCATCTTTTTTTTTTTTTTTTTTTTAAATACATTTTTATTGACTTCCTAGAGGCAGGGAGAGGGAGAGACAGAAACATCAAAAATGAGAGAGAATCGTTGATCGACTGCCTCCTGCATGCCCCACGCTGGGGATTGAGCCCACACCCCATGGCATGTGCCGTGCCTGGGAGCAGAAGTGTGATCCACAGCAGCCAGGCTACTCTGTCATCTTTGATGTGTCAGTGTTGATTCCTCTCGTGTTCGAGAGAGGGCGGCTCCCCAATCCAGAGAGGGAGCAGGGAGGGGGCTGCACAGAAGATGGCCTTTCTCTTTATGTGCCTTATCAGAGAGGAAAATCTTTCTCAGGAGCTTCTGGGAGATTTCCCCTTCAGCCTCATTGGCCAAAATTAGGTGGCATGCTTTCTGAGACCCTGTACACCGATCACTGCCGACAGCTAAGGAGGACTCAGATCAGTGTAAAGCGTTTTCTGGGATTTGGCACGTTAGGACCTGAACAAAATCAGACTTCTTGTTGCTGTCGCTGTTAGCGAGGAAGAAAACAGAAATGGTTGTTGGGTAGGCAGTCGGGGTCTGCCCTTATATTCTTCCTCTTATTTTACAGATGAGGAAACTGAGGGCCAGAGAGATTAAGGTCAAAGTGTAGTGCTGCAACCAGAATGGCACTGATTTAACATGACTACACAGCTTATATTCTCGGTAAGGAGGGGGGAAACACTGAGGTATAAGACAGTGATTACAGGCCTGTCTGCCTTCAAAGCAGTTTGCCGTCACGTCACTTGCTTTAGCCTGGAACTTGTTATGAGGCAGGCCTGCTATAGATCCTATCGAAAGGGGTTTGTTACTCAAAGTGTCCGAAAAAGTGCTTTTTAACAGAGACTAATACATAATAAAGTATCAAAGCCAGAAATCTCTGGACAATGGTGCTAATGGATAATGAGATATAATTAGACATGCATTTTGCAATTTGCCCTGAAAAAGAGAAACTAGCCAAAACCGGTTTGGCTCAGTGGATAGAGTGCCAGACTGTGTGTGCTTAATGGTAATGCTACTTACAGAGAATGTATCAGCAGCAAATCAGATGCTTGATGCACTTTTTAAGAAAAAAACCTGGTAGTGGCTCTTTGAAATTTGTTCATGAATCCTGGATGAATCCTTTGGATTGTTCCAGTAGATAGCATTTGAAAGAAATCCGCCATTTCTAGAAAGACAATTGGACTATATATATATATATATATATATATATATATATATATATATATATTTTTTTTTTTTTTTTAACCGAAATCGGTTTGGCTCAAGTGGATAAAGTGTTGGCCTGCGGATGAGATGTCCCAGGTTCGATTCCAGTCAAGGACATCTACCTTGGTTGCAGGTACATCCCCAGTGGGGGGTGTGCAGGAGGCAGCTGATCGATGTTTCTCTCTCATCGATGTTTCTAACTATCCCTCTCTCTTCCTCTCTGTAAAAATCAATAATATATATATTTTTTTTTAAAAAGAGAGAGAAACTAGGTGGAAACCTCCCCCCACCCTCACCCCAAGCAAACATACTAAAAGAAAGCAAATGTTTTGCAGTCATCCTCAGCCTTTTCATTCTGTGCTTGTCTCCCATTGTCTTTCTAGAAATGGCTGATTTCTTTCAAATGCTATCTACTGGAACAATCCAAAGGATTCATCCAGGATTCATGAACAAATTTCAAAGAGCCACTACCAGGTTTTTTTCTTAAAAAGTGCATCAAGCATCTGATTTGCTGCTGATACATTCTCTGTAAGTAGCATTACAATTAAGCACACACAAAACCATTCTGTGTTTCCGAGAATACAGCTGGGCTGGCACTGAATCGGCGATAGCGCATGGGCACCGAGCGGGAGGGTTCCGTTGCATCTCAACTACCATGTACCCTCTTTGTGCAGCGACCAATCCGTCTCTCCCCCCTGACACCCTCTGAATCACAGGCCATTGCCCATTCACCCCCTGTCTGTCACTCAGCTAGTTTATGGGGTTCCTTCACTGAGCCTTGAGACTGGATGCTTCCAGGATTTGATCAGGGGGGGGGGGGGGGGAAATGCCAGGAAACGAAGTGGTACACCTCTTCCAGCATGACTTCCTACCACCCAAGACTGGTAGACTCGGCCCTTGGATAGGAAACAATGGTATTTGGCAAACTGGGGGGAAAGAGGCAGGGGGGGGGGAGGGTCATGCAGGAAAGGGCTGAGCAATTAGACCTGACTTCCAAACCAGGCTCCCCCCTGCAAGTTACCTCACCGCCCCAAGCCTCAGTTTTCTCATGTGTAAAATGGGGAACCACAGCACCTACCTTGAAGACATATTATGAGAATTAGCAATAATTTATGTAAAATGCAAAATAAAAAATGAAAGCTTAATACATGATAACACTTACACTACCAGCCCCTTAGTAAAAGGTTGAAGGTTGTTCACATGGAAAGATTTAGCCTGTGTTGATATTGTTGTTATGGTTGTTCTTGGATATATACAAGATATATTTGCTTTAATTTTTAATGCATCATAAAGCATGCAACGCTTTGTGGGGGATGCAGCACATAGGAAATGAAACGCAAGCAGCTTGGGGATGTGTGTACAGAGGTCAACAGTGGCAATCCCATCTCTCCCTGACTCCTATGCAAACAGTTTCTTTTACAAACGTGTTTTTGGTATGCAAATCATCCTATGCAGATTTCTGTGTGCAAAATACAGCATAGAAAAATGGCCCTCTCGCCAAGGAAGATAGGAGATGGCTGCCAACAAATGAATTAGCAGCAAATTTTAGATTTTTTTCGTAACAATGTATGGGGTGAGCATATTTTTGGCGCATTAAACTGAACTGTTTTGGCTTTAGACTGTGTGTGCTTGTGATAGAAGTGTGCTTACTGAAGCCTGTAACTGCTCTCTGAAGCCACAATGATGTTTGTTGGTCTTTAATTTAGCATTTCACAACAGTGTGCCACCTCCCGTTAGTAAAAATGCCTGTTTGAAAGTCACAGATGGCTTCCCGTCTAAGGCTGAGCTGCTAGCCTCCATGTCCTTCCTACTTTTCTGTGAAGATTTGTGCTTATTAACAGATTGACGTTAATATTTTAGAAAATGTTTTCTCCCTAATGAATGTATGTCTTAGTAAGTGAAAGGAATACATTTGATATTAAAGCCATCTTTTTCTTTGGGTGAGCATGGGAAGCTAGCATTTAATTCACAAGACCGTGTTTTACCATCGGGGAGGAATTAATAATAGGCCTTTTATGGTGCGTCTTACTGTTTTCAGAGTGTTTTTCCTATTGGCTCCTTTTGCGAGTTAAAGGAAGGAGGGGAAGTAAAACTTTGCCCCAGTCCTGGGTGTTTCATTTTGCCTGATCATGCTCAGGAAAATACAGCGCCTGTAGGCCAATGGCCCCATCATGCCTCCCCTCTCTCCTTTTCTTTCCTGTCCCCCTCCCCAACCCTCAAGCATTTTTTGCTTGTTTTGGGTATTTCAAACTTGCCAAATGAGACACACATTGTTTTTACAGAAACAAAGCTTAAAGGTATTCTTCAGAACAAGGTACCTCATCTGAGAGAGGATGTCAAGTGCAGGTTACTTCTATTGGGCATCACATGGCTAGAAAAGAGTGCAGAGACCAATGTGCCAATCACCTACTTGTTCATATATTCATTAATTCAACATCCTGCTTCGTATGTGAATCCAAGCCCTGGCTTTAGACAAGTTTCCAAGGCTCGGTTTCCTTGGCTGTAGAAGATGGCTGTCTACCTTGCTGTTCTGGGATTAATGGAACAGGTCTATTGAGGGCCTGTCACACAGCCAGTCCCCAGCGTTGGAGCTATTATTGTTGTAGTAAGTTAACCTCTTTGTGAAATTCAGGCATAGTATCTATTTTTCTGACTTGCCGTGAAAATCACTAACAAGTATGTAATTCTTGCAAATTGAAAAGCCCTTTAGATAAAGCTAATTGTTATTTGTATCTAGTAATAGTCATTCATACTCATCTATTTACTCATTTAATACTTACCTATTCCCAATATTTGGTGCATCCTAACCTTGCCTTGTAGAATATAAATATGAGTTTGAAATGTCCCCAAAGCCTGTGGGAGAATCGGATAGAAAGGCAGTCAAATCCAAAGCCGTGTGGGGGATCCTGGGACCAAGTTGGGTGCTGTGGCATCAGGAAAGGCTGAGAGCTGAGGGAGGGGTTCAGGGAGAGCAGTCTGTGCTTGCATCAGGACGGATGTGACCAGGTGGGGACACAGGTAGCAGGTTGAGGGTCCTGAGTCAAGATGGACCACGGGGTGTGAGGCTGCTTAGGGTGTGGGGGGAAATAGTGTTGGAACCAGGACCTGAGCTTCTGGGGCTGTGGGTGAGAGGGACGGCCAACAGTGGGGTGAGGAGGGGTGGACCTGTGGAGACTGGGCCTGGAGTGTGGCTCTCAGTGCCTACAAGCTTGGGAGGTGTGAAGTGGTCTACAGTACCAGCTGAGTGAAAGCTCCTTGAAAGCAGAGAAGGCTCTCAGTCATCTCTTACTGTCCCCGACCCTCCAGTATGCAGGGCACATCACTGCACAGTGAGCCTGGAGGGCAGATCCTAATGGAAGTGCTAGAGGGCAGAGAGGAGAGCCGCCCAGTGCCCTGGCAGTGAGCTTCTAGTCCGCTGAATCCTCCTGGTGCCACTGAGGACTGGAGGCAGCGTGTTTTTGCCAAGGAGCTCCATCTTACCTTATAATAGACAAACATGTAAATTGACTGCACCTCCCCTATGCCCACAGCCAATCAGGAATGAGTATGCAAATCAACCCAAATAAAGATGGTGGGTTAATTTGCATATGCAGGAGAGGAGCAGCCAGGAGGAGCAGGACACCTTTTAAGAGGAGAAGGAGGGCAGCAGAGGGAGCTACAGGAGCAAGGACTTGCAAGCTCCCGGGCGGCTGGGAGCCAAGCCAGGGAAGGAAGGCCTATTCTTGCACAAATATCATGCAATGGGCCTCTAGTAGTGTAATAAAAGAAGTCAACAGGAAACTAACTAGTGCTGTGTTACAGAATTTCCCTTCAAGTAGATTTTCTGAAATGCATGGAGTTTCAAACTGAAAGGGTCAGGCTGTCCAAAGGCTTTCAGGTGCAGTGCTTCCCTGTGACCACGACCCCTTTCAAAGCCCATGAGGGTCTGGGACAAGCCCCACAGCCTGGTAGGTGTTAAAATAAAAAGCAATTGTTGAACACAAAATGGGCTGAAGGGTACTGACTTTCCCCCCGTAAGTGAATAAATACGTGCTCAGAGCAGAAATGCTCTCTATCCAAACCCCCGAAATCCAGTCAGGCCTGGCACTAGGTTACTAGTTTTGAAAACAAACACTTGATTGTCTGTCCAGATTGTTGTAATCTTATTAACCCAACAAGGAGACTCAGTGACTGCCTCAACCAGGGGACCCGCGTTTCCTGTGTCCTTTGCAGCAAGCTGATAATCGTACTGCCTGCAAGGAAGGGTTGAGAGGAAACGGCAATAGAGGGTTAGAGACCAGAACACGGTGGGCCAGGTGCTAACTAAGTGTTTGCTCCTGTCCCCACCCCAGGCCTCCCAGCCACCTGCCATCTCCACGTTCAGAGGTGGAGTGTGGCCCCTCCCAGCCTGGCCCTCCATGGCCATGGCCATGTAGCTGCTGGCACTCTGGGCAGCCTGCAAAGCTCGCCTATGCGGGGTTTCTGCGCTGGGGTCTTGCTGGGAGGCTCTGGGGGCATTTTGGATTCTGTGGTGGATTTTAAGCCATCTTCTCTCCCTAGGCTGAGGGGATTGCAGGAGGCTGTGCTCCTCGCCTCCTGGTCTCTAGGGGGCAGTGGTGTTCGACACCACCATTGAACTTGGCTTCTCTTAAAGCCAGAGGTCAGGGAGCTGTGGGTATGCCAGGTTACCACAGGGACAGTCTGTCTCCCTCACCACACTGTCCCAGTCACCCCTTCTCCACAGCCACCAGCTCCGCACGTCATCTCTGAGCGTGGCCCAGACCGTTGTCTCCTCCCTCAGGAGTAACATCCCGGGAGGGAGTATCTGTTTGGCTGCCCCTTCCTCTTCCTTTGTGCAAGGTCAGCCTTGCCTCCCCCAGTTCCCACGTGAGAGGAAGATATTTGGATGTTGAGTGGTTAAAAATGAAAAAAATTCATTTCACCCTCTGGATATAATAGCTGACATTTACTAAGCCCTGTGCCAAGCACTTTGAGTGGACGAGCTCACCGAATCCTTACAACAGGCCTATAAGAAAGGGCTTCCTTTTACAGGTGAGCACTGAGTTTCAGGAAACTGAGTCACACGTTCATGGTCACACAGCTAGAAAGCTGCGGAACTGGGGAGGCGGGGTCAGACAGAGGCCAGACATTGTCCGTAAAGGCTCTGGAAGCTACAGGCAAGCTCACCGGAGACGAGCCCCTCTCAGATTAGTGGGCTCAGCCCCGTTCCCACCTCCAGCCGCCTCTCCTTCCTGTGTGCCCCGCGTGGTTCTGCTTCAGGCCCACGATGCCCCGGCTCTCCTCTCTCCGGGCTCCTGCCCTGACTCTCTTCCCCTCTGCCCATGCAGGGCTCTCTCTCCACTAACTCCGCTTCCCAAAAGCACGTGGTCCGAATCGGAAACGCACCGCAATGCCAAATGCCAGGATTGATCCCATGTGATAAATTCCCCGTTACATATTAAAAAAAAAAAAAAAAAAAAACCGTCTGTCCTTAGCAGAATCTCTTCCAGAATCTGAATCACCAAGTCAAAAAGCATATTAACCTTTGTAAATCGAATGTACCTGACTTCAAAATGTCTTGTCAGTCAGTGACAGCAGCATGGTAGGAATCGAATTTGACTTTAAATGTTTCTATGACTTTAAAAAATAGGCATGCTTGGAATCGGGACATGGCACCTGATCAATATTGGCTGCATTAAGGAATGAGAACCAAGGCCTGTCATGCCGGTAATTGCAGCCTTTCTTGAAAGATTGACATTCTTTTTGTGGGCACGTCACAAGCAAAGCCCCATTTTCAGCCTTAAGATGCCCTAATTTTTCAGCTCTCTGTTCCCCCCATCTCTAGCCTCCTTTCGCATTACTGACTACCTCCACTTGCACTGCTGGAAAGGGCTTTTTTCCTTCCGAAGTAATTTGAGTGGCCCCACCCCCACCCCCACACACAGCGTGAGACCATTCTTCCTGCTCCACGCCATTACTGAAACCTAAACACCACTGGATTCTGAAGCACCAGGCAGGAGTGTGTGTGTCTGTCTTCTTCTGTGTATCCCGTATCCCGCTGTGATTTCTCAGCAGGACGTCGTAATTATCCATAATTGTAGTGGGCATGACAGTCAGACAGAGTCTGAGCATTAAACCCATCCCTCTAAAAACAAAACACAGCCGTGCAGTATGTGGTCTGCAGTCCCAAATTGTGGTCAGAAGGCACCTGACCAGCTGCTGCTTCTTCTTCTTCTTCTTCTTCTTCTTCTTCTTCTTCTTCTTTAAAATATATTTTATTGATTTTTTACAGAGAGGAAGAGAGAGGTATAGAGAGTTAGAAACATTGATGAGAGAGAATCATTGATCAGCTGCCTCTTGCACAGCCCCTACTGGGGATGTGCCCGCAACCAAGGTACATGCCCTTGACTGGAATCGAACCTGGGACCTTTCAGTCCTCAGGCCGACGCTCTATCCACTGAGCCAAACCGGTTTTGGCCTGACCAGCTTCTTAAACTCGACTCTGAGTAAGGTTTCTAAAATGACAGTGGGCCAACACTTCAGAAATAAATTTGTTTTGAATAAAAATTTAGGACTTTCAGGCTCCAGGAGTGATCCAAAAAGGAAGGGAAAGGCCTCAACACGCCTTCCCCTAAATCGGAATGACAATTCTTTGCCGCCAGCTCGATCCTTTCCCGAAGGCGGGGAACAGGAGTGCATCCAGTCACCCTCAAACATCTCATCAATCTCCCGCCACAAAAATGCGTCAATGCCACATCCAGGCCCCAATCCTGCTTCCCCCTCAGCGGGAGCACCTGCCAGGCCGCTCAGGAATGAGTGATGCCGGCGCAGATGGAGAGAGGAGCCCCCAGCCACCGGCTGCCTCTCCTCCCAGACACCTCGGCTCACACTCCCTCCGGCTTGGATCTGTCATAGCCCGTTGTCAGCAGCAGAGCGAGGGGCCGGTGTGTGTGCGGACAGACGGCTGAGGTGCTGCCGCACGGGGCGGCTGCTGGGCGAGTTTCTGCAGAGGCTGACAGGCCCTGACGCTGGTTGTTTAGTGGACCCACCTTCTCCCAAGTGGTTTCCCTAAACTCCCCCAAGGCTGCCTCTCACACCGAGTTCCCTGAGGGTAGGTGGCTGGCCCGTCAGGGTGAACTCAGCATCTGGTGCATGCATGGGACCTCTGTGATACCGCAGCTCTGATCTCTCTTCAACGGAGAGTCTCCTGAGGTCCCCGGGCCTCCCTGTGGGACAAACAGATCTGGGCTCAGACAGCCGTGGGTTCAGATCCAGCCCAGCCACCCCGGCGAGTGCCCTCACTTCTCTGAGCCGCAGTTTCCTCACAGGAAAAGGGGAGCTAATACTGCTCAGCTCGGACTCTATCGGCAAGTTCTCTAAGAAGGCCCCTGGTGGTGGGGAGACTATGGAGATCAGAAAAGGAGGCCACCTGGGAGAGAGGCTTCCTGACCTCCGGGTTCTCAGGGATCTCTCCTTCTACCGGGCCCCCCAACAGTCTGAAACCCCCAGCCAGGCCCTAGTGCATGGGCCCCAACTCCCTCGTGGTCTCCTTAGCTCGTGAGAGAACTTGCAATCTACCCAGTGATTGCTTCTCTCAAAACCCCTCTCCTTTTGTGCGGGCACCTTCCACTGTTGCCATTAATGGCTTCAAAGAGCCAGAGGGACCCTGATCATCCGGGTCCAGGATGGGTAACGAGGGCCCTGACAGGCTCTGTGTGATATCTCTGGACTCCTGTTCCAGTGCTCCTTCGGTTCTCCACGCTGCCCTGGGCGTGCATGTCCTGAAGTGTGGATGCCCAGGAAAACACTGCTCAGATGTGCTAGCCCTGCAACACTGCCAGCCTTGCCCAGGAAGGGAGGTGGGTGGCAGCGGTTGGAGGTGTGGCCCAGTGAGGAGGTTGAACACAAGTGGTCCTGGCACCCACAGTTGCTGTCTAGAAACATCATGTGAGCACCATTTCTGGTTTCCTTCAGACCCTGCCAAATTTATAGCCTATGAGCGCATTCTGGCCTCCCTCCTCTCCTCACCAGGCCCAGACATGGGTGCCCAATCCTTCCCCTCCCCCATCTGGCAAATGCCACCCGAGGTCAGTCCAACCATCCCCCTCCTACCCAGGCTGCTGAGCACTGCTGGGCTGTTCAGAACTGTCATTCCCTGTTCCACCCAAAGTCCAGCTCAACCCCTCACTCCTCTCCTGAACCCCCTGCCCACTCCCCTGTCCCCTGGTTCCAACTCTCCCTGGGAAATCTCAACCTCTGAGCATTCTCTTTTCTAAACAAGTCTTGACAGGCTACCTTCTCTTGGCTCCTATGGTCACAATCACCTTGGTTCAGAACACAGTCACCTTTGGGCTTGGTTCCTACACTAGCCTCCATGGGCACCCTGCCCCAGCCTGGCCCCCTTCCTAAACCCTCCCCCTATATTGAATGGGTTATCTGTCTAAGCCAGATGTTCCTCCCCATCCATGGCTCAGGGCTCCCCTGTCCTTGGTGGACTCTGCCCCTGACCCTCTGTGTTCTGGTCTCTGCCAACCACTCTAGTCCTCTCTCTCTACCCCTCTGGCCTCCTGGGGCCATCTCCATACAGCTCCCCAGCCTGGCAGGCCTACCTCCCCTCCCAGGCCCTCCTTAACTGGCTGACTCCTTGCCATCCTTCCAGACGCAGCCCCTGCATCTCCACCTCCCAGAGCCACCTGCAACCTCTAGGGCTAAGGTAACAGCCCTTGGTCATCTCTCTGGATCACAGGGTGCTACTGTCATCTGTTGACACGTCTGTCTCCCACAGCTGGATGTTCTTCCAGGGCAGGGCGCTGGTGGACAGTCAGCAGCTGACATGTGATGGAGCTCAGGCTGGACTGTGAATGGGCTGGCCAGAAGGAATAACGTTTTCTGTTTATGTGGAAGGACCTTATCCCCAATTCATCTTGGGTGCCTCTTCAAAGCTGATGGCAGGAGCTGGGCTCAGACAGTCTCTGCTCCAAAGACTGACTCGATGACTTGCTAATTCTTAGGACTTTGGGCAAGACACTAACCTCTCTGAGCCTTAGTTTTCCTGCATGTGAAATGGAGACACGCCTCCCTCATTATGGTGCTGATAAAGATGAGGTGATTCAAATGAGGACCTGGCAGGTCCGCCCACAGCAGACACTGGACAGTGGGAGCTATTATTCCCGTGGGCTTTTTAGTAAACACGTGTTAAAGTAACCGGAACTGAGATGATAATATCACATTAGCTGCAGGAACAAAATGGGGGATGGGATATGCGCTGGGATAGAAGCAAAAGGACCCCAGTTCTATCTTGGCCGCCACACAAGGTCCTCACTGGTTTAAAGGGGGAAGGTTTGGTTTCAGTGGTAACAAGGGTCTCTCCCAGCTCATGGATCACCTGATCCTAAGAGTTTTTGATCCAACAATTTCATGAAGCCTTACTGAGATTTTAAGTTTGCATACAAAAACGTAATTCCACTGAAGGGCAAACGACCAGTATTGGAAGGCCAAAAGGCAGCAAGTCCTTACTTGCAAATATGTCCACCCATATGGGAAGGTGACTTTCCTTCTGGAGGGGTTAGAGGCAACAATGCTCAAAATGACCCCTTTGTGAATGCTGACAATGCTCAGCATTTCCGCAACATCCCTGTGCATGGCTGGCAGAAGCTTAAGTCTGCAAAACGCAGCCTTCTAGATGAAATGTGCAGGGAAACAGAGTCTTCAGACATTACAGTGTTTTCAAATATTATTACCGTTCTATAAATATCTGACACCCACGGTGTATCAGGTGCCACATGGGAAATATTGGATTCGGTTGGAGGTTTTCTTAAAAGACACATAACAGTACCATATGCCAGTCATCTTGGATAATATTTATGTACATGCTGCAGAAGCAAAGATTAGCTGTGTCAATATGTATAGGAAAAACGCACAAAAGAAAGTCTGTGGGAAGTGTATTACCTGCACTTAAATGATCAAAAGCACTTGCCTAAGTCTTCACTTCTTTAAGAGCTATTTCACCCATAAAGTACAGCAAGGTTGGAGGAGTGAGGGATTAATACAGCAATAATTGGGGGGAAATTATCAGAGGTCCCTGGGGTCTCCCACGAGGAGTAGTTCAGAGCCTCTGCAGCTAAAAGGAGCAGTTCCAGAGCTGTGGATGGCAATTACCTCTTCTGTTTGCTTTTAACTAATGGGATTCAAACATAGTTCATTCCTTTCCAAGTGTCCTCGCCAGTATCCCCAAGGGTAAGTCGCTTGCAGGAAAAGAGTTCTGCCTGGGAGGTGTGCGAGAGGAACAATGATCCCCACACATATGAGCGCTCTGTCAGTAATCAGTCATCGTTTTAGCAGGTGGGTGGTATAGACTGAGTTGTGTCCCCTCCAAATTCACACGTTGCAGACCTACCCCTCAAGGTGATGGTATTTGGAGACGGGGACTTTACGAGGCCACGGGGGCGGAGCTCTTGTGAGGGGATTAGTCTCCTTGTAAGAAGAGGTGAGAGAGCTTGCTTCCCCTCTCTCTGCCGTGAAGACACAGTGAAAAGGCAACCATCTGCAAGCCAGGAAGAGAGCCCTCCCCAGAGAGGACCAGGCCGAGGGCTGCCCTCAGACTCCAGCCCCCAGAGCCGTGTCTGTTGTTTAAGGTCCATGGTATTTTGCTATGGCAGCCTCAGCAGACAAACACAATGGGGTTCGCACACCCTGAGCTTTCATGTTAGACAGTGATGAGATCAGAATTTGGGGTTTCATCTAGCATTCAAGTGGCCGTGTAGGCAGTGGGAATCCTGCCTTTGGCCAGCTGGTGAGGCCTGGCAGCGCTGTCTCCCTGTCTTCTCGGTGGAGCTGCTGTTACCGACGGAAAGGGTGTGCGACTCTGCGTTAGGAATCAGTCCCCAGCTAAGAGGGTTCCGATTGCTTGGAGAACAGAGCAGCACTAAACAGCCTAAAGGTTGAAACTGAGAAGCAATATTGTGGAGCCCAGGCGGTGAGCCGCAAGAAAGGGAAGAACTTTTTTTATTGTGAACTGCATCTCTCTCTATTTTTAATTGCAACGTGTCTGGTTGAGCAGTTATTACTGAAATTTATTTTTGTAATAACATCTCTTTGTTAAATCACAGTTTTATTAACAGTGGCGTGAACTGGGTTTTGCTGTAGTAAATAAGATGTTGAAGTGCTTTTAAAATTAGGGGGGAAACCCCTCTGCAGAAACCCCTCTGCTGGGCAGAGGAAACCAGTGAGCTGACTGCATTGTTTGAGGCTCACAGGGCACCTGTCTTTAGCATGCCGAGGGCGTGGCTGGCTTCGGGAGCCTGGTGCTCTGGATCCAATTAGACCCCAAATGGCTGTGTGACCTGGACAAGTCGCTTCCCTGCTCTGGGCCTCCATTGCCTCATCTGTTTAGAAACAGAACAAAAATATAAGGAGCTGACTCTTCCTGCTCTGACACTGTCCTGGGGAATGGGGTTTCATTCAACAGCAAGCAGCTCTGAAGATGACTTCCCAGACCCGGCAGAAAATGAAGGGTCAGGGACAGAATTGGAACATGAAAGCTATTTACCCAGGTGTGGACGCCCATTCTGTCACCGTTGTTACCCTGCCCTTTGTAGACACCAGCTCCAGCCTTTACTCATGTTGGTGGCCAAGGGTGGTCCAAAGCCACGTGTGGGAGGAAGGGCCCAGGCCAAGGCAAGGGGCCTGGCACGGGAGTGGCCTGGGGAGAGGACACTCATCCCCCCGGACTGATGTCCCAGCCCTGGATGAGGTCTCTGCTCCTGAAAGGGCTGGGCAGGTGCCAGGTGGAGGCCACAGCCCTGGGCACTGACTCTCCCCACGCCAACCTGGGTGAGCTCACGGAGGCCATAGAGGGCCCCTCCCCCCAGGCCCCGGGAAGCAGATGAGGCTCCAGCTGCCCTCCTGCCAGCAGGCTGGAGAATGTTGGGGTTTGGGGCTGGGGGGGGGGGGGGGGATGTATTAAGTTGCTAGGGCTCCCATAACAAGGTACCACAGACTGTGTGGCTTAAACAACAGAAGTTTATTTTCTCAAAATCTGGGGCTGGAAGTCCAAGACTGAGGTGTCAGCAGGTTTAGTTTCTTCTGAGGCCTCTCTCCTTGCTTGCAGATGGCCGGCCACCTTCTTTTTCATATGGTCTTCCCTCTGTCTGTCTGTGTCCAAATATCCTCCTCTTATAAGGTGGGCTAGGGCTCACCCTAATGACCTGTTTTAATTGGAACACCTCTTTAAAGCCCTTACCTCCAAATACAGCCATATTTGGAGGTCCTGGGGGTCAGGATTTCACCATGTGGATTTTGGGGAGACACAATTTGTTCTATAATAGGGGCATGCTGATGCTTTATTTTGATGGGGATCCTGTGTTAGTATTCTAAGGATGTCATAACAAGTGAGCACAGAGTGGGCAGCTTAAAACAACCAAAATTGGTTTTGTCCACAGTTCTGGAGGATAGAAGCCCCAAATCCAAGGGTGGGCAGGGCCAGGCTCTTTCTCCAAAGGCTCTGGGCAGGTTCCTTCTTTGCCTCTCCCAGCTTCTGGGGTTTCCTGGCAATGCTTGGCATTCCTGGGCCTGTAGACATATCACTCCGACCCCTGCCTTCATCTTCGCATGCATTCTCCTCTCTGTGCCTCTGTGTGTAAACTTCCTTCCTCTTATTAGCCCCTGAATGCCACATGACCTCGCTGAACTTGCTTCCATCTGCAAAGATCCTGTTTCCAAGTAGACACATTCACAGGTGCTGGGATCTAGGGCTGGAGCATATCTTTTTGGGGAACACAATGCAATCCCAACAGCCCCATTCTCCTTACTTCCCTGCCCTCCTGCCCTCTGAGCTGCCCAGGTACCATTATTTTGCTTAAAGGTTGAGAGAAGGTGCTAACTGGCTTGCCTTGCTCAATGCCATTTTTTTTTTTTCCTTTTAAAAAACATATGAAATTGGGTCTCAAAAGAACTGGTGGCCCAGAAAGAAGCTCACTACAGACTGATTCATATGCCTTTCAGCATAACCATTATTGCTTGTCTCATTTTTTATTCTTATATTTCCAGTAGGACATGATCTCACTCATCTAGGGGAAATGATGAACAACATAGACTGATGAACAGGAACAGACCCAGAGATAAGGAGCCATGGGTCAGACTGTTGGACCTCAGAGGGAGGGTGGGGATAAAAGGGAGAGATCAACCAAAGGACTTATGTGCATACATATGAGCCTAACCAGTGGTCAAGGACAATAGGGGGGTGGGGGTATGAATGGGGCGGGGGGATTAGAATGGGGAGCTGAGGACAAATATGTGATACCTTAATAAAGAAATTAAAAAAATACACACACATATGGAACACCTGGCAAATTGGCGTGTCATCCTTGGGCAGGGCCATGCTCATCTACTCTGTGTTGTTCCAATTTCAGTGTATGTGCTGCCGTAGCGAGCATGCTCAGTGCTTTTTTAAATGACTAACATCTTTCTGTTTCCTGTCCCCTTTTCCTCCCTCTTCCTTTTTTCTGTTTGCCTCCCCCTTCTCCCTGGACCTCTCTTGTATTTGTCTCTCTGTTCAGCCTCTCACGCCCCCTCTCCCCTTACCCCAGGTTCCCGCCTCCTCCCCTCCTTGCACAGGATGGGGGGTGCAGTGGGGGTGGAGGGGTGCAGACCTCTCGCCCCCACTGGCCCCGGGCCCCACCTGCAGCAGCATGTCCCCCGGCTCGATGCGGCCGTCGGCGGCCACGGCCCCGCCCTTCATGATGGAGCCGATGTAGATGCCGCCGTCGCCCCGGTCGTTGCTCTGGCCCACGATGCTGATGCCCAGGAAGTGGTGCCTCTCTGGGGGGGAGGGCAGTCAGCAGCCCACCCACCCCCGGGCCCCCACACCCGCCCTGGTCCCCCACACCCCTCCCCGGGACCCCTGTGCCCCGCCCCCGGGCCCCACACCCCGCCCCGGGCCCCCACACTCCGCCTCAGCCCCCCTGGGCCCCGCCCACCCAGGGCACCAGAGCCTCACCCATGTTGAGCGTGACAGTGATGATCCTTCTGAATTCTCTCTGGAATTAATAAAGTTTAAAAAAAAAAATACCCTGTTTGTTTCCTCCTTCTAAGGAAGCCCCAAATTGTGATGGGTTAGTTAACTCAGCTCGAGCCACTCCCTACCCAGCGGAGGGGACTTGGCACGGGCCCCTTGTGGAGTATGCGCAGGGACCAGAGGAGCACACAATCACACCATTTCCTAAATTTCCATCGCCAGTGCCTGAAGCCTCAGCCAGGTTTTTTCCAGGCTGCTCTTTGCGACCTGGCTGGTCCAAATCTTGGTTCATCGCCCTCACCAAGGACTGTAGATGCTTAAGTCCTAGGTAACCAATTGGCAAACCCGATCCAGCTGAGTATTAAGAGACGACCAGGCCACCAAGTAGGGCGTATCACAGACATCAAGAGAGATCCCAAGAAGTGAACCACAGATAAATCTCAAAACCATCACTCCGAGTGAAAGAAGCCGGACAAAACGAGAAGACACCTACAACTCCAGCAAGTGCAAGCTGGTCAGCGGTGACAGGAAGCCACTGCGGGCTGCCCCAGGGGAGCGGTGCTGGGTGGGGTGGGAGGAACGGATTTCAAAGGAGCAGGAGGGGCCTCCTGGGATGATGGATGTGCTCTCTCCCTTGACGGTGGGGATGCTTTCGCAGAGGATAAGCTTATGCCAAACATCAAAGCACACGCACAGCCGTCACAGAGGGCTCCGCGGTTAGGAAACCTAGTAATGCAGCGAGTGCACAAGACTTGGCACAAGGAGTGAAGACATAACAAGGAAAGGCCATGGCAGACGGGGGATGTGGTGGTGTGTGTGTGTGTGTGAGAGAGAGTGTGTGTGTGTGAGAGTGTGAGTGTGTGTGAGTGACTGTGTGTGAGTGACTCCCTCGCACACAGCTTTATTCACTGGCAGTGGCCATGGGAACCCAAAGTCCCCAGGCTCTCCCCGTGTCTCTGCCTGCGGTTGCAGCTGGTGTCTTGTGTTGGGGCTTTGAGCCTGTTTTCTGCAAAACGAAAATAATAACTTTGAAACGAGGGTAGTAACACCGACGGCGGCTGTGGTGAGGGCGAGAGGTAGTACACGCGAGGTGTTCACGGCAGAGTAGAGCCTCCGTGGCTGGTAGCGGTGAGAAAAGGACGATTCCTTGCAGCTTTTCCGAGGACCTGCGGTGTGCCCGGTGCTGCTTAGCGCCGGGTCCGAGAGGACAGATGCGGGCCTGGCAGAGTGCCCTCTCCAGTCTGTGTCAGGGAACAGCAAGGCACACGCTGCTGCAGGGACCAGCTCCCCGGCCGCCGGGTCAGCCCAGGATGGGTCCGTCCTCACCCCTTTCCCGGGAATCGTTCTGGGGTCTCCCGGGGGAGGGAGGCTGCTCCTCACAAGCAGATGTCACCTGTGTGAGAAGCATTCTGAAAGGGGGACATCAGACACAGCACAGTAAGATGTACTTGGAAAGGAAACTCGTTTGAAAAGAAAGCCATAGTATTGACAGAACCAGGGAGAGCAGGACTTTGAGGAAATAAGGCATTAAGGACGTGTTTTGCGAGGTGAGGTCTTAGGGTTTAGAATACATACCCAGTTCTCCTGAGTGGAGGCCTGGTCTCACGGTCAGCGCCTGCCGGGGTGTGCTCAGAGGAGGTGCTCTCGGAGGCTGCACCAGGTGGGGCGGCAGGTGTTCCAGCAGCTGTGGCACCTGCATGGTGGCTGGTGAGGAGCCCACAATCTCTCTTGGCAGCCCAGGGGCAGGCGCCACCGTAGATCTGGTCAGGCTGCTGAAGGACAAACCATCACCACCAGCGTCATCACAGCAGCGAGCTTCTGTTGAGTCCTTGCATTGAGTTAGGTGATGTTTGAACACTCTCCATCGTTCGTGTATATCTTGTTTAATCCCTACAACAGCCCTAAGGTTAGTGCTATTTATGAGGGGTATATATAATCCCTATTTTACAGATGAGAAAACTGAGGCATTGAGGGTTAAGCAGCTTGCTTGAAGTCATACATACCAGTACCTGGCTGGGGAGGGGAGAAGAGAGCTGGCATGCTGGCAAGAAGAACCAATAGAGAGCTGCTCTTGTTGATGGATCATTAATCTAAAATTTTTATCTTAAGGGTATTGGCTCCCGGGAACACTCAACCAGTGTGTGTGTGAGTGCGTGTGTGTGTGTGTGTTTGAGAGAGAGAGTGTGTGTGTGTAAGAGTGTGTGAGAGTGTGTGTGTATGTGAGTGTGTAAGAATGTGTGTGTGTGTGAATGTGAGTGAGTGTGTGTGTGTGTATGTGTGTGTGAGTGACTGTATGTGAGAGTGTGTGTGTGTGTGTGTGTGTGTAAGAATGTGTGTGTGTGTGTGAATGTGAGTGAGTGTGTGTGTGTATGTGTGTGAGTGACTGTATGTGAGAGTGTGTGTGTGTGTGTGTAAGAATGTGTGTGAGAGTGTGAGTGTGTGTGTGAGTGTGTGAATGTGAGTGAGTGTGTGTGTATGTGTGTGTGACTGTATGTGAGAGTGTGTGTGTGTGTGTGTGTGTGTGTGTGTGTGTGAAATGCACGTCATGACCATTGTAATGATGTTCAGAAAACAGAAGTAAGGGGCTGGGCCCATGGGTCCCAGACCGAACAGGGGGAATGGGATAACTCTGAGTGGCCTCACACTTTACAGTTGAAGAAACTGAGTCAAGAAGAGCTAAACAACTTGGCCAGGGCCCCACGGCGAGTACAAGGTGGGACTTGACCTCAGGGCCTCCGCGGGCTAGGTGTGCCCACAACTAGGACCTGTATGTAGTTACAATGACCTACCTCAACCTCGTGACTCTGATGGGTGTTTGAGCCCACCCCACTCGTGGCCGTAGTGGAGAGATTTCCCGGAGTCCCTGTCATTCTGTGGTGGGCCACGGCTGGAGCCTGGCATGCCCCTCCCCATCCTGTCTGCGACAGAGGCAGGGGAGGAACTGTCATTCGCACTCCCCTGTGTTCATAGTTTTGTCTCCTCGCCTCTGGGGTGCTGCCTGCGCATGCCCAGGAGGACTGCCTGGCCCGCTGGAAGGCCGAGGCCTGAGAGCAGAGCAGAGCAGGTGTACTGATCCAGCCTCAGCCTTTGTCCACAGAGCCCAGGTCTGAGCTTGGCAGAACGCCGTTTTGCCTGTGGCCAGCAGGGGGCGCCGCAGGACATGACTTCTTTGGGCCCTGCCGCAAGCATCACCCAGGAATGTGTCCTTCATACACCGTAAACCAGTGTCCTTGTTCTCCCTCTTCTCCCGGATTAGGCCTTCTGCACTTAATACCCTCGACTAGGCCCAGTCCCTTGAGATGAGAGGCCCTTGAAAAGCCTCCACCGGCAGTTTTTTCCAAAACACTTAGTCAGTTCCATCCATCAAGGAAGGGGAACAGCTCACCTCAGGGAGAGGCTGGGGGATGCTGATTGGAAGAGGCTCGGGGGGCCCTATTATTAGCACTCACCAGAGCCATTGCTCGGCGCCTACTCAGCCCTTCCCTCTTTAAGCTCCTCGCCCTCGGGGGATCTGCCTGCCAGGAGGGATGTCAGAATCCCGGGCCCCTGCACCCATGACAGTCCCCGAACGGCCCCAGGGTGGCAGAGGGCGCTGCGGGGCCTGGAGGGAAGTGTTCTCTGGTTATTTTAGGCTGAGAGCAGGCAGCCTTGTGCAGGACTCTGCCACGGGCTGTGCAGATAACGCCGTAAAAGCAGAGGTCAGCGTTGTGATTAAATACTGCGTACAAGTCACCTCACACCTACTTGAAGACACGGGACTGCGATGGTGCTGCATGACAGTTGGGCAGAAATAGAAAAGGCATTGTGTGCGTGGCTATAATTAACACCGCTTTGCTGGCCGCCTTTCTTACAGCGTCCTGTCCCCAGCTAGTGCTTTGCTGAGGCAGGTGGATGGTGTCTCCTGAATGGCTGGATTTGTGGAGAGATGGAGAGAGATGCGAGGGATGGGCCAGAGGACAGGGTCATGATACTCACCGGGCAGAGAGGACGAGGAAGAGAGTACGCGCCGCCACCACCAGCTCCGGCTTTGCAGACGTGTGGTTTGAGTAGCTGCGGCATCCAGGCACTTGTCGGGTGGACTGCTGGCCATGCAGGTCTGAGGGTGAGGGGGCTCTGGAGAGTTCCTCTCCGGAGAGGAGAGGAGGACAGAGGAGCGGGGCCAGGTGCCGAGAGGTGCCCACGTTCAGGGAGGAAGAGGGTTTGGAAGAGGGGGAAGAGTTTGGAGGTGCCCATTTCAGAGAGCCCCCCGGGGTCATTGCCAGCCCTGCCCACACTGTCCTGGCTGCGCGGGCCCATCCCCGGTCAGGGGTCAGGGACTGCGTCTGTGTCCGCCCGCAGCCCACACCGGGCAGGGAGGGAGGGAGCCCATACCTGTTCGCTGGACGAATGAGCGGGTGAAAAAGGAAGAAGCAGCGGGGCTGGGGCACTGCAGATATGAGTTTGGTAACCAGATTGGGACATTCGGACACGAGCTTGGCTGTTCCTTGGGGCGGCACTCTTGTCTGACACCTCCGAGAGGGACCGTCTCCTCCAACCGAGGGGCCAGGGTCCTCCCCGCCCCTCCCTCCCGTATGCCGCTCGAGTCACAGCCAGGAGGAGCTGGCACGGAAACAGGCCACTGTTTCCCTCTCCCTCTCCCAGACTTTGGTTCTCCTTTAGTGTAGGTGCCCCCCAGTGCCTGCCTCCAGCGCCTCTGTGCTCCTCTCCACTCTCCCCGGGCAATGTCTCCACTCCCAAGGCTTCCAGATGCTCCCTCTGCTGACCACTGTGCTGCCCGCTCAGACCCCCACGGCCAGCAAACAGCCCACTGGACAAATGCCCGGTGCCCGGGGGTACCCAAACCTCCCATGTGTCTCTCGTGTACCCAGCCCTCCCTGCACTGGCCTTGGAGGGCAGCAGGGCCCTGGCCCCATCAGCTCTCTGTGGAGGCAGGAGGGAGGCGGGCTCCAGAGCTTCCTCTCCGGGCAGCCCCCTCTTCTCTGGTGCTCCTGGCTCCGTGGCTCCCGCTCTGCCTCCTGACTCAGGGGACTGGCTCCCCCTGGGACCCCTCCCTGCACAGCAGCCGGAAAGCTCTCCCCGGGCGGGGACCCGGGCAGTGAAGGCTCCTTCCTCGGGGTGACTCCTCTCCCGGGGTGCCTGTCCCGCGCTGCCTGTGGCTCCGTGTCTGAAACCCGCTGTTCACACGCCTTGTCTGGTGTTCAGCTGTTTCAGGAGGAAAGTGAGCCTGGTCCCTGCTGCTCCATCTCGGACGGAAGCGCAGCTCCAGCCTTTATTTTAAGTGAGAAGCGGGGTCGGTGTTTAGGCAGCGGGGTCATCTGTTGTTCTCACTCAGCGTTTGAGGAGCGTGTTTTCCCGGGCTGTCAGCTGTCCACAGATGCCATTGTGAGGGATTCAAACATCCAGCCAAGGGCATTGAGCTTGCCCTTCAGTCTGGACACCCCCATCCCAGCCAAGGAAAAGGGGTGCAGCCCTCCAGGCCGGAGGCTCTGCTTTCCCTCCTCAGACTCCGCCCGTCACTCAGAGGCACTTCCCCGAAGGAAGCTGTTCGTGTTTTGGGCCGCAGACTTCAATGAGGTGGTGATTAAGGGCTGCAAAAGAAGCGTTTCTCCATTGAAACTTTTTTTTTTCTTCTTTCCTGAATGGAGCAGGTGTCTGGAAGTCACAGCTACAGGCATGAAAGGACGACATTATTCACAATCTTCCTGTAATTAGACTCACCCACTTTCTGAATGAAGCCATGTGCCTCCAATAATCACTATGGCTCCCACTTGTGGTTTGCTCCAGAGAACGGTGAGCCCCCAGAAGGCCCTCCTGGGACCCCAGAGCAGACCAAGGTCTGCTCTTAGCTGAATTCCTGCACTAACCAGGCTTCCTTTTCTCTGGCGCTGGCGGAGACCTGGTGAGGGGGTAAACCCGGCGTGTTACCAGGGGTGGACAAGATAAACTCAGTGACGTAATACTAGTTACTGCCATTTATCAGACTTAGTGCTCAGTGCTCACGCCAACCCTGTGCGGGTCAGAATGAGAAACTGCGGCTCAGAGAGGTGAGTTCACTTGCTCAGGGCCACACAGGGAGCTGGTGGTGTTACTGGGATTCCAACCTGGGCACTCACCCCTATGATTTGTTTTTAACCACTATGATTTGCTTATCGACTAGAAGCCCCTCCCCCATTCCCTTCCTCCCTTCTCTCCTCAAGGAGCGCAGGCGAGCGTGGGTGGTGGTGAGTCTGAGACGTGCTGAGCCCCAAAGAGACTGCAGGCCTGGGAACCGATCACAGCGTGGCTGGGGCGAGGACACCTAATGCAAAGAGCCTCACCACGGCCATGCCTATCCACAGCCATCCCACACCACAGCCATCCACCCCACACCACAGCCCTCCCACACCACAGCCCTCCATCCCACACCACAGCCCTCCATCCCACACCACAGCCCTCCCACACCACAGCCCTCCATCCCACACCACAGCCCTCCCACACCACAGCCATGCAGGTCTCTCCCGCCCCCACGCCCACACCTGTCCCCAGTCCCAGTGCCGAGCTCTGAAGGAACCAAAAATTCTCAGGGAAGTCCTGCAGCCATCACTCCCAGTGTGGTATGTTACAGTGTTCTCTTTTGAAATTCTCTGGGTAGTTTTTTATTTTATATATTTGTATTGATTTCAGAGAGGAAGGGAAAGGGAGAGAGAGAGATAGAAGCATCAATGATGAGAGAGAACCATTGATCGGCTGCCTCCCGCAGGGCCCACGCTGGGGATGGAGCCTGCAACCCAGACATGTGCCCTGACCAGGAACCGAACCGCGACCTCCTGGTTCATAGGTCATCACTCAACCCCTGAGCCACACTGGCCGGGCTCTCTGGGTATCCTTATTCCAACTGTACTGATGAGGAACCAGTCTGGGGGTGATGGTGGCGGGGGGGCGGGGGGGCTTGTCTGAGACGTGGAGGAAGGACTCTGAGGGGCTCTGCTGAGGAGCCTGTGGCACTGCGTGTGTGCGGGAAGAGGACCCACCAGCATAAGTTCCTCACCTGCCAAGAGCCTGTGTCCCCTCCTGGTGACCCTGTGAGCGCTCACTGAGCGAGTGGACAGCAGGAGGCGCTCTGCCTCTCCGGGGGCTGCGGGATCAGACAGATGACGTGTTACACTCAGTCCAGGGCAGCCTGGCCACACACACTGATTCTGGGAGCTCCCTCCAGGCCATTCTGTGGCGTCATTGTGGCGTGCGTCCATCAGGGTCCTTGGTTAAGAGCAACAAAAGTGGACGTAAGCTGCTGGAGCAGAAAGGGGCTTGCTGAGAGGATATCGATGTGAGCCCAGGGGCCAGGCACCCAGGACCCCGCCCCGGCCATGCCACCTGAGTCCCCACACCGCTATGGGGAGCCCCACAGAGGACATACCCTCCGGCAGGATCTGAAGGAATGACAGCAGCAGCTCACCTGCGCTAAGCTGCCCCAGGTCCCGGCACGTGCCAGATGCTTTGCCTGCACTGATTCATTTTATAGATGAGGAAACTGAGGCACAGAACGGCGGGTCAGGTTGCCCACGATGAACAGCCGGCAAATGGAAGTGCCAGGATCCCATTCGGCTGGCTTGTTCTGGAATCTGTTCTTTTTTTTAAAAAAAAAAATAATAATAATACATTTTTATTGGTTTTTGAAAGAGAGAGGAAGGGAGAGGTATAGAGAGACAGAAACATCAATGAAAGAGAAACATCAATTGTCTGTGTCCTGCACACACCCTACTGGGGGTGGAGCCCGCAACCCAGGCATGTGCCCTGACCAGGAATCGAGCCGGTGACCTCTTGGTTCATAGGTCGATGCTCAACCACTGAGCCACACCGGCCGGGCGGAACCCACGTTCTTAACCACCATGGTGCCACCATCGCTGAGGGTCCTTTCTGCTGTTTCCCTCCTTCAGGGTCCAAGGTCCTAGCACGGTTCTGACCCAAGCCCACACCTCAGCGTTCAGGAGGAGACCATCTTCTCTGCCTCCGTTTCCAAAGTGGGGGCATGGCCCTAAATGTCGAGATTTCCTCCCCCCCGCCCCCCAAGTGGAAGGGGCGTGCTAATGGCCCCTAAGGATGAGATGACTCCTCCTGAGGGCTGTCTGCTGGGTCCAGCTGGCTTGCCTAGCCCTCAAAATCTTAGACCCGCGGATCGGAATCAGGATGCATTCCAGACTTCGGGATCCTCAGCAAATAGTTCGGTCCCCGGTTCGGGGCGGAAAGGGTGCCCTGTGGCCTGGGCTGAGGCTCCCGCGGGGGACAGCTGGTTGGGGCCAGTTCCGGGCCGGCCGGAAGCCATTCTCCCAGGATGGTGCCAGCATCCCTCCCCCGCTTTGGGGCGAGGCAGACGGCTGCCTCCCATTCCCCGTCACGTCGCGAGGAGACAGAGCTGCTATCTTTGTTTGGCGTTTTTCAGTGTCAGCAACGGAGAAGCAAAATCAGCCCCGCGGACTGTTTAATTGCAATACGAAAAATCATGCTTTTTCAAGGGAAAAAGCAGAGTTCTCCACCCCTTCGGTTTCCAGCCGCAAGACCGTGTCTGCTGATTCGGTCCCATTCAAACCCAAACAAGCACATTTATCATCACAAAAATTGCCACTTAAGCGAACACACTCTCCACGGGCCTGTATTTCACCTCAAATGTTCCCATGCCCAAGTAAGCCTGGTGCAAGCAGGGTGGGCATGCAGGGCGGTGCTGCAGGGGCACCCGGGCAAAGGCAAGCTGGCTTCTCCGGTCCCCCCAGACCGGGGACGGTCAGCAGGAGCCCTGGACGGAGTCAAAAGCCCTGACCTAAATGCCAGCTCGGACCTGGGGCCTGCCCCTTCCCCTCTCGGGGGCTCAGTTTCCTCTCTGTAAAAGCAGCAGTAACGCTGGGTCAGGGATGGCAAGTTTGTGAAACCTGCACCCCCTTCTTCCCTCCCTTGCGCATGCCTACATCCCTCATTACTCAAGGCTCTTATTTGCCGAGCCCAGGCTCGGTCTCAGAATCCTTCTCAACACAGCACTGGAGGCAGCTGGCCCTGGCGATGGAGTGCGGCCCAGCCTGGGCTGGAGCAGCCTTCTGGGCCCCCTCCAGGTCATGCACCTGAACTTGGAGAGTCTTAGAAACAGCCGAAACCGGTTTGGCTCAGTGGATAGAGCGTTGGTCTGCGGACTGGAAGGTCCCAGGTTCGATTCCGGTCAAGGGGCATGTACGTTGGTTGCGGGAACGTCCCTGGTAGGGGGCATGCAAGAGGCAGCTGGTCGATGTTTCTCTCTCATCGATGATTCTAGCTCTCTATCCCTCTCTCTTTAGATCTGTGAAAAATCAATAAAATATATTAAAAAAGAAGAAGAAGAAGAAGAAGAAGAAGAAGAAGAAGAAGAAGAAGAAGAAAGAAAGAAAAGAAAAAGAAACAGCCACAGACCCCTGCTAAGTGCTCCCTGTGGGTCAGACGCATTCCGAGTGCTTGACCCACCTGAGTATTTACTGAGTCCCTTCAGTGACCTGTTGCTAACGGCCCCGTTTTATGGAGGAGGCCCAGCTGGATAAGTGGCCTGGCCGCGGTTACACAGCTGGCTAGCAGAGGCCTGGGGATTCAAACTTAGGTCATCAGGTTCCAGACTGAGCTCACACCCCTCGCTACGATACAGGTCCGTCCACCAAGAATCCACTTCCGTTATTCTGTATGTCCCCAGCACTCTGCACTCAACGAATGTTGAATAAGCCGATGAATGAATGAATGAATGAAGTGAAAACTGGAAGAACATGGTAACAATGATGGGAGTGATGGCTGCCGTTTCTTCAGGGTGCACTGTGTGCCAGAGTGACCTCCACCACCATGTGGGAGATTCCGTCCAATCTCCACACCCTCTGAGCCAGAATGGACCGCGTCTCCCCTGTGAGCAGTGGGGGAGCCGGGCTCTGTGCTCCAGTCCGACTCGAACACGACCCTCTGGACTCATCCTAGTGCCATGGGAGGGCCCGGGAGAGAGCAGCTCGGGAACCTGGAGCGGGGGGGGGGGGGGGGGTGTCCTGGTTAAGCTGGCCAGGGAACCCCTCAAGCCGCTGGGAAAGAGAGGGTTCAGGGGCCAGCCTGGCAGCCTGCGGGTGTCCTCCCTCCGTGGCCTGTGCTTTCGCTGCCCGGCTGCTCGGGGTCACACGTGGGGCGGCACTGGGGGGGGGGGGGGGTCCTGCCTCGGCGTCCTCTCCCTCCACTCCCGCCTCATCGCAGGGAAGGACAGGCCTGCCCGTGCCCAGGCAGGGCTTCTACATCTGTTTGGAAGCACTTTGTTTTGTACACACTCCGAAACCACAGTCCCACAAAACAATACTTACCCTTTTGAATTGCAAAACATTGTGCCAACTTTCCATTCTATCCAAAGAAAATGCCAGTGGTGATTCACTCAGTGGATGCCATGGCCCATGCGTGGGCTGTGTGATTTGAAACACTTCACTCGGGCGTCATGCATTAGTAATAGCTAATATTAACTGAGCTCTCACTGCCAACGGTGCCCGCAGGACTGGACTCCGGCAACGGCCGTTGCTCTATTCTTCAGGCGAAGGCACTGAGACTCAGAGCGTTTGGTGTCTCCGCGGTGCACCCCGGAAGCATTGTCAGCCACGGCCGGTGGCGGCACAGGCACCTCAGGGTCTCAGCGGAGCCAACAGTACGCACTGCTTTCTCACGCGGAGGCTGAGGCTGGCTGGCGTGGCTCTGCTCCATGTCCCTCTCACCATGGGCCAGCAGGCCAGCCTATCAGTGGCAGGGGCACATGGGTCCCATGAGAAAACACACCTTGAGCTCCTGCTTGCATCACCTCTGCCAGCTGCCAGGTCATGGGATGCACTGCTGCTCTTTCCATGAAGGCTGTAGGCTCTTCAGGAGAAGAGAACAGAGCGACCTGCCAGTGTGCATCTCGGCACAGCCGTGCGCATTCTGTTCCGCTGCTGGTTTGTTGGGTGTGGGGTCAAACCTCATCCTTTACATGCGGCTCTTTGGCCCCTTGAGTTTTTAGCAAAGGCCAGCTTAAGAGTACCCTAATTAAGTGAATAACAATGTACCTACCTATATAGTTTAAGTTTAAAAAAAATGTGGCTCTCAAAAGAAATTTCAATCGTTGTACTGTTGATGTTTGGCTCTGTTGACCAATAGAGTTTGCTGACCACTGGCCTAGGGCAAGACTGCCATATGTGCTTCCAGGAATTCATTCTTGTCAGAAGAAAAGAAGGGGGAAAAGGGAGGAAGGAAGGAAAGAAGGAGGGAGGGAAGGAGGAAGGGATGGAGGGAAGGAGAGAGGAAGAAGGGAGAGAAGGAGGGAGGAAGAAAGGAAGGAAGGAAGGAAGGAAGGAAGGAAGGAAGGAAGGAAGGAAGGAAGGAAGGAAGGAAGGAGAAAGAACCCAGAGGGTGGGCATTCAAGTGGCCTCCCATCTCTGAGCAGAAATTTCCTCACCTTTGAAATGATGACACAGATGAATACGTTTTCACACGCTGCTGAGTGACAAAATTGGGTTACAGCACAGCGTGAAGAGCAGCGTCTCGTTTTTGCAGCTTTGTATTCATGGGTAATATATATGCATGTGTGTGTGTATGTAGGTGCATACAGAGATGTCTGCAAAAGCTTTACCTCAATCTTACCGGCGGCTACTCACAGTGGTGGGATTGGGAGTGATTTTGTGTGTGTTTTTCTCTGAACTTTCTCTGTTCTGCATAAGTGTTTTACCAGGACAACCTGTTACGTAGATCATCAGAGACAGGAACGAGGATAATGATATTTTGCTAAACAAAACCCACATCCCCCGCTCTGTGTCCTGTCGCGGCGCCCTGTGAGGCCAGCAGCCTCCACGCCCGGCTGGCCCGCTGGGGGAGCCCAGGCCTGCTGATCTCCCATCGGCGCGCAGACCCACGCACACACCCTCACGTTCTGGTCCCGTGTCCGTGTTCCTCCTGCTCATCACTCTGAGCACGCTGCACATCTTATCTTCCACACTCCATTTTCCCGCCCCGTTCCCATGACCCTTAACAACATGGAGTTCATGTTCACGAACACTGTGAGGTTGGAATTCGTTCATTCATTCATTCATTCATTCACTCATTCATTCATTCATTTTTCCACATATTCATTCATCTATCTGTTTGTTTATCAGACATTTACTGGTGCCCACTTTGTACCAACCACGCTCTGTGCTTGATGCCAGAGACCCAGGAATAAATCAGAAACCTGCCCTCAAAGCACCCCTTGTCTGACACGTGGCACGCATCCGCTGACGGTTACATTACAAAATGCTCAGGAGGCAGAGGAAACTTTGATTTCCCTGGTCTAACCCTCAAGTTCACAAATGGAGGACTACGGTCACTTCCAGATACAGAGAAGCGTGGAGAGGCCCTGGCTTCAGGCCTGGAGGGCCTTCCAGGCACCGATAGGGAACGGTAAGTACATGGCGTGCGCAGCATCTCTCCGAGCCCATGGCCATGGTGGACACCATTGCTCCAACGGCATCTTTCCCAGCACCCTGGCACCTTTGACCATGTCTGCTCTCTGTTCCAAGGAGCCAGACCAGGCAACTGCAGTGGCATGAGTGCCATCAAGCCCAGTCCCAGATGGGGGAGTGGAGACTCAGGCTCAGGGTGCTGAAGGCCATGTAACAGGTTAATCTCCTGACTCCTTAGTCACAGAGGGAAGTGACTACAGAGGGGCTGGGTCGGCATCTGCGGGAGCTGCTCCAACCTCCCTCCCTGCGCTGCCTGCAGGTGAACTCCGGCTCCCTCCGTTCTCTGCCCTGCGAGGAGGGAAAATGACCCTCAGCTGAAAAACTCCAGCAGGTGAAATGGCGGGGCGGCTCTTCCATAGGCCCGTAAATTGCCAAGCAGATTAGGAAGGATAACTAAGCCGGAACACACAAGGCCCACACAGAGTGACGGGCATGCTTGGATGTATTTCATTTATGATCACACCGGAACGGAGCACGAGTTATGGACAAAGTGCATAAACCTAAGCAGCCGTTTCTGATAATTTACTCTCCTCACTGTCATTTTTAACACACCATGGCCGCCTCTCTCCAACCCAGGAAACACTAAATCTGGCCGCTTAAAGAACCACTTCACGCTGCACTACGCCAAGAGTCTTTCTTATTGGATGGGTGGGTGGATAGTTGGGTGGGTGGATGGATGGTTGAATGGATGGATGGATAGATGGGTGGATAGATGGATGGATAGATGGATGGATAGATGGATGGATGGATGGATGGATGGATGGATAGATAGATGGATGGACAGATGGGTGAGTTGATGGATGGATGGTTGGTTGGGTGGATAGATGGGTGGATGGATAGGTAGGTGGATGGATGGGTGAGTGGATGGATGGATGGATGGATGGACAGATGGGTGAGTTGATGGATGGATGGTTGGTTGGGTGGATAGATGGGTGGATGGATAGGTAGGTGGATGGATGGGTGGATGGATGGATGGATGGATGGATGGATGGATGGACAGATGGGTGAGTTGATGGATGGATGGTTGGTTGGGTGGATAGATGGGTGGATGGATAGGTAGGTGGATGGATGGGTGGATGGATGGATGGATGGATGGATGGATGAATGGATGGATGGATGGATGGATGGATGGGTAGATGGGTATATGGGTAGATGGATGGGTGGGTGGATGGATGGGTGGGTGGGTGGACAGATGGATGGATGGACGGACAGGTGGATGGATGAATGGATGGATGGATGGATGGATGGGTGGGTGGGTAGGTGGATGGGTGGATAGATGGATGGGTGGATGAACAGATGAAAGGATGCCTAAAAAGTTTCTATCTCTGGCACAGAGACTATCCAAGCAGGAGTTTGAGAAGGCCCAAGTTTGGCCTCCCTGCTGTCAATCTCAAAAGTGACATTTTCTGCTTCCCTCAGTAAGCCATCACTCACCCACTATTAGAGAATTTTGCTGAATTCTTCGCAAACCTATCCAGATCCTCATAAATCCCAGGACTACATAGATCCCACTCTCCCCTTCTGCCTCATTAAGTCCAAAATCCTTCACACTTAGCTTTGACCATTACAGCCAGGTCTGTCCACCCACACCCTGAGCTGGGGCTCCGCGGCGGGCAGGGATGGCTCTGGGAGGGCCGGAGCCCTGCTCCTGGCTCAGCGCGGAGAGCTAGGCATCTTGGGGACAATACCCTGCTGCCAAGTATACCTGGGGCGGGCCCTCAAAGTCCGAAGAGCTGTTCGGGGTGTCCGGTTCTTGGCTCAGCTGGGGCCAGCTTTTTTTTTTTTTTTTTTTTAAATATATTTTTATTGATTTTGTACAGAGAGGAAGGGAGAGAGATAGAGAGTTAGAAACACCGATGAGAGAGAGTCATCGATCAGCTGCCTCTTGCACACCCCCTACTGGGGATATGCCTGCAACCAAGGTACATGCCCTTGACCGGAATCGAACCCGGGACCTTTCAGTCCCCAAGCCGATGCTCTATCCATTGAGCCAAACCGGTTTCGGCTGGGGCCAGCTTTAATGAAGGCGCAGAGTCCCCCAGCTGGCAGCCTCCCGTCTCAGCCAGATGCCCACGGCGGTGCAGGGTGGCGCCATTACTGACACATCATAAATTGCTTTTTATGAACTCGGGCAGGAGGCAGTCCAGGGGGAGCCACTGCCTCATGACAAGTGACATTGGTAAGGTGCAGTCTTCATTCTGCGCAGGCGGGACGGGCTGCCTGGCAGGGAGAACCCGCAGCAGCGGGGGCTGCTGTCCCAGGCCTGGGCCAGTGCACCAGCCCGTGGGCTCTGGCGGGGAGGGGGAGCAGAGACACCGGAGGAGGTGGGCGAGGCGCCCTGCAGGGACCAGTGCCAGCTGCCCGCTGCTAGTTCTGAGCTGCGGCTTCCTCTGCTTTCAAGTGAGTGCGGTGGCCGCTCCCAGCGCACTGCATTTTCCTGAGGATCAAAGAAACAGACGTCATTGCAATCATCACGGCACTGGCATTTCACCGTGTCCTAAGCTAACCAAGGCCCCTCCTTGCCAGGAACAGAGTCCCGTCACCCATGAACTGCTGCCTCTGTTTCCTCCAGAGAGTCCAGTTCCTCTGTCCTAAGCCTGGACTGCTCCCCTCCTGTCCCTTCCCAGAATGGATGTTCGGGAGCAGCCCTGGCTCTCTCCTCTGCACCCTGCTGGCCCCCTCCCATCTTCCCGTGGGCGGTTCAGGGAGGAGCAGGAGCGGCTGGGGGCCAGGACAGGGGTTTGGATGCCACGGAGGAAGCATCTACCCTGGAGAGGATGGAAAGGAAGGGACATGTCACCCCCAGGGGCTGGCTGTTCCCAGCTGTGCTCTAGGTGTTGCACAAGGTGCCGCAATGCTCCCAACAACCACTGCGAGGTCCAGGCGCAGTAATACCCCCATTCACAGGGGACACTGAGACTCAGAGAGGGCAGGGAGTGTGTCCTGGCCGCAAGGCCAGCAGGTGGCCAGGCCACGTATGTGATCTGCTCTGTCTGAGGTGGGGGGAGGGGGGAGGGGAAACCAGAGGACAACTGGGGGCTGGGGGGGGGGGGGCGGGCGTGTTGGCCACGTGCACAGACAGGCGAGGAGGGAACGGAGGGTGTGCTGGTGAGGGAGCTGGGAGAGTGCGGGCTAAGGCACAAGCTAACAGCAGAGGGCGAGCCAGGCTTCCCGCTCCGGCGCACCCCTCTCCTGCCTCCTCCGGTCGGGGCCCCGGGGCCTCCAGTGGAGGCAGGAGAGGCCTCTACCTGGGCATGGTCTCCAGGAAGCGGGTGGGCCCGGGGAGGCGTGGGGCGGGGACAAGAACAGGAGCGAAGGCTGACTTCCTCCCCTGCCTCCTGCCCCTGCCCCTGCCCCCCCCCCCCGTGTGAGGGCACAGGTGGCAGCAGGAAAGCTGCAGGAAGTCCTGCTGGTGGGAGCTGTGCTAGAAGTCACAGCACTACTCCTGCTGGAAGGAGGAAGCCACGGGGAAAGGGTCCCCGGGAGTCCTGAGCGGCCGGCACAGAGCTGATCCCACCCGGAGGCCAGCGGCTTCTCCTCATCGAAGACCGCCGCTCCCCCAGATCCCCACGCCCAGCCCCCCGCCCCTCCTTTCCCCGGGAGCCGTGCACACCCAGCGCTTCTGTGTCTGTGCTCATTCCGGTCCTCGTCTCCTAATCCGTTTGCAGGGACAGCTCTTCCTTCCAGGCGCCCAGGCCAGGAACCTGGGCCCATCTTGGGAGACGCTGCCTCTCTCACCACATTGTCGTCAGTTCATGGGTGAGGGGAGGGTGTTCCTGGCGAGGAGGGGCCTTGGTTAGCTTAGACACAGTGCAGATGCCGCCACATTGTCTTCAGGTTCCAGCACCTTCCACAGTGCCGCCCTGGCCTGGGCCCCCTCCTAGGCCTGGACACACAGTGGCTGCCTGGGTCTCTCTGCTTCTGCCTTGTCCCCTGCGGTCCCTTCTCAGCTCAGGGTGGAGAAAGAGCCCCATCTAATCCAGGTCAGGTTCAGTGCCCCTGGGCTCAGAACCCTGCATGGCTCCCAGCTCAGGGTCTGTCCTGTGGCCTCAGGCCCCGCGTGACCAGGTCCCGCCCCCTCTCTGGTTCCCGCTCACTCCGTCCTCACCTCACTGGCCGCCTGCCTGTTCCTGGCGTCCTCAGGGTCCTTGCCCTGGCTGTTCCCCCGCCTGGAACCCCCACCACCCTCTTCAGTCCTACAGCCTGCCTCCCCCAACGAAGCGGACCCAGTCTCCTTCATGTCCTCTCCTTTTCCCCATCCGCCCTAGGACCTTCTCGCAGCTACATAACCCGAACTTACTGTGCCCATTGCTCATCGCTCCCCCGAGGCAGGGGTTTTTGTCTGTCTTTTTCCTCCGCGCATCTCACAGCCTGGAGCATGCTTGGCACTCTGGAGGCACTCCATCAGGGTTTGTTGGATGAGTTTTAAGTCATTAGAAATGTTCTACTGCGTTATAAAAAAAAAAAAAAAAAAAAAAAAAAAAAAAAGGGAAACAGAATAGAAAGATGGAAATGCACATTGCTCAGGATTTTACCACTAAGAGACCCTTTTGTGAAAATGTGCATCGAAAGAACCGTGAATAGTTTGTCCACCGCAGACACTGTCCTAGGCCATTTCCAAATGCCATCCTACTCTTCTCACAACGAGCCCTGTGGCAGGTGTGCGTGTTTTTCAGAGGAAACGAGGCCGAGAGATGAAGAAATTTGCCCAAGTTTAAACAATCTCCTTAATGATTGCGTTAACTGGATTATAGCATTTTTTTTTTTTAATCCTGCCCTTCTCACTTAACTCTAATCAGAATCCTGTCCTCAAGTCACTGAAATGATTTGTAAACATAATTTTTAATGGCGACAGAATATTCTGCCCTGAGGTTACACTATTATCTCCCTAACTAATTTCTATTGTGTAGAATTTTGGTGATTTCTAAAGTTTTATTGTTATAAACAATAAGTGAACATTCTGAAACATGAAGCTTTCCCCACATGTTTTATTATCCCCTTCATCCGGACTTCAAGGAGAACCTCGGGGTCAGGTTGCACAGATGTTAAAACATGTCCAGATGCCTGCTGCGAGACGCCAGGCTGGCGTCCGGGAGGGACCGGTCCCGCGTGTGTGAGTCCACGTGGGGCTCATCTCAGGCGTTTGCCTGCGGCCGCGGTGTCCTGTCCACCGGCCAGAGCGGCTCACGTTTCCCCCGTGAGCCCTCGTTCATTATTGAAGCCGCAGCCCACAGCATGGCTGCAGCCAGGGCCCTTGGCCGGCCACAGTCACTTTGCAGACAGCACCCCTGAGGCCCTAAATATTTGATCACAGTGTGTGCCAGGCTGCCCGTGAGACGAATTTGGCGCAATCGAGACCTTCCTCCCTCCTGCAGCACCAAAGCGGTGTGAGGCCTGGCCACCATCAGCCCATGCGGTCAGCTGTCTGTGCAGAGCAAATGCCTGTGGGGAAGGCCGGTTAAAACAATAACGACACATGTGACAGCAGCCTCAGCATTCACTCGTCATATCCCACACCTGACCGCCTGCAGCAGCACCCTGCCGTCTGCCGGGCAGGGAAAGGCGGGCTTATAACACCCAGCCATGCCTGGCACACAGTCGGCCCCCACGCATGTTCATCTGTGAGTGGATGGCTTGTCCTTGAAAACAGGGAATGTTCACTAAGGTCATTTGCCCACCACATTTTAAGCACCTGCTACTGAGTACTAGGCTCCAAGTTATGTGCTTTGCAGTAATCATTTTAATTGCACTTAGAACAGTGCCTATCACATAGTGTTTTTAAAGGTTAGTTATTATATTTATTATCTCAACTAGAGGCCTGGTGCATGACATTCGTGCACTGGGGGGCAGGGGTCCTTCAGCCTGGCCTGAGCCCTCTCGCAGTCCAGCACCCCTTGGGGAATGTCTGCCTGCCGGCTTAGGGGGAGCAGGTCTAAACTAGCAGGTGGACTTCCCCCAAGGGGTCCTTAGCACCTTATGGAGGCGGGAGAGACTCCCAAGACCACCACTGTGCTCCCCAGCTATGAGCCTGGCTTCTGGCTTAGCAGTGCTCCCCCTGTGGGAGCGCACTGACCACTAGGGGGCAGCTCCTGCATAGAGCATCTGCCCCCTGGTGGTCAGTGCACATCATCGTGACTGGTTGTTCCAATATTCAGGTGATTTGCATATTAGCCTTTTATTATATAGGATTTTCTATGGGAGGTATGATCATTATTACCATTTCCAATGAGAAACAGAGGCTCAGAGACTCAACTAAGGAGTCAGGAGGCCGATCACAGATCTTGATCCTTCATTCCAGATCTGGAACTGGACATGGATACCATGGCCCTGGCCGAGGCTTGGGGCTGCGTGGGGCTCCACATTTGTCTACCCAGGCTCCTCCTGCCCTGGCTCAAACCCCAGTTCTCCACCTCCTGCTCCTTGCCCAGCTCGGCTATAGGGGGAGAGGAACAGATGAACTCCTGGGGCCAAGGATCTGCCTCTCCTGACAAGCATGGCCCTGAGGTGGCAAGACCCCGGTTTTCACAGTAGAAGGTCCCCACCTCGAGCTGATGTCTAGCCTCTCACCTACTAGAATGCTCCAAGGCCTGGTGGCAGGGCCTGGAGGGAGAACAGAAATGAGCTAGGGCTGATCCAGTGCAGAGGATGGTGAGGGAGGAGGCCAAGGCAGATAGTTGACCCTTGGGGACACCTGGCCATGTGACACTCATACAGAGCTGCACCTGGAGATGAGGCCATCTGGAGCCGCCATGTCCCAGCCCCGAGAGGAGGGAGCATCTGCCCTGCATGGGGGCCAAGGGCAGGGGCAGGGCTCCCCTGCTGTCTGAAGGTCACCCCTCTGGCCTCGGGCAGACTTCTGGCAGATGTGTCCTGCTCCCCACGCTCTCTCTGTGGCACCAGGTCCTCTCATGCCCCAATAACGTCATGTATTACCACTTCCAGGAGTGTCTTTTTGGAAGAGGCTTACACACTCAGTCACAATGGTGTTCGGTGTTCGTTGTGGTGCCGATAACAAGAATGCTGCATCCATGTGACCAGGCCCATTCATATGCACAGTCACTAATTCTCTCCCTCCCTCGTTCGTTCATTCATTCATCATCTCAGGTGGGAGGGGCTACCACTCCACTACCTTAGATCCGCCTGTGACTTCCCTTCACTCTTACCAGGAAACTCCTCACCCGGCCTACAAGGCCCTAAGTAATCCTCCCTGGCCTCCCTCTGGTGTCCTCTGCTTCCCCATTAGCATCTGCTGTTCCCTTCGCCTAAAGCTCCCTTCCCCACATCCTCCCATCATCTTTCAGTCTCAGCTCGGCCTCCCCTGCCTGCCTGGCAGGCCTGGCAGCTGAGGTGGCCTCTCTACTGGAGTATCTGGACCCCAACATCCTGTTTTAGTTCCTCGCTAGATTCTCTTACGTGGTGATTTCCTTGTTTGCTGTCCACTCTGATTGCAAAGCCCCATGGGCGCAGGGCCTGGTCTTGGCCGCTCCGTTCCAGAGTGTGCACAGTCAGCCTGGCATTGCTGAGGGGAAGGAGAGGGAGGGAGGAGGAAGGCCCAGCAGGCTCCTGTGCCAGCTCTGAGCGGGCTTGGGGTGCAGCTGAGCGGGCCTAGCCAGCTGAGACTGGCGCAAGGGGAGGGCGGGCCCACGGGCCCGGCCTGGGGTCTCTTTGTCCCAGGAGAGAAGGACGGGCCTGGCTTCCCATTCTGCAGATGAGCCTCGGGAGAGACTGGCAGGCCCTGGGCTCAGAGGCGCCTCCTCCGTCCCTGGCATTCTGCCCCGCCCTCCGTGGTCAGTGCGGCTCCCAGGCGGGGAGCCTGCGGCCCTGCTTGTCATTCCGGCCCGGCTTCCTCCTCTCCCGCTTCCCACCGCGCCAGGAGTAGGCTTGTGATAACGTGGGAATAAATTATTTAAGCGTCTTTCCGTGAGGTGGAGATGAAATGCAGGCTGGTAACAGAGTGGGGCTGGAGGGAGGTTCGGGCCCATCCTGCACAGCTGTGACCATTCAGGCCGGCCCCCTGCAGGTGGCTGCTGCCCTGCAACCGCTGTAATTACACCAGGCAGTGCTGGGGGTGGGGGGGCAGTGCTGGGGGGGCAGTGCTGGGGGGGCAGTGCTGGGGGTGGGGGGGCAGTGCTGGGGGGGCAGTGCTGGGGGGGCAGTGTGGGAGGGGCAGTGGGGGGGCAATGCTGGGGGGGCAGTGCTGGGGGGGCAGTGTGGGAGGGGCAGTGGGGGGGCAGTGCTGGGGGGGCAGTGCTGGGGGGGCAGTGTGGGAGGGGCAGTACTGGGGGTGGGGGGGGACAGTGCTGGAGGGGCAGTGCTGGGAGGGGCAGTGCTGGGGGGGGGGCAGTGCTGGGGGGGCAGTGCTGGGGGGGCAGTGCTGGGGGGGGCAGTGCTGGGGGGGCAGTGCTGGGGGGGCAGTGCTGGGAGGGGCAGTGCTGGGGGGGGGCAGTGCTGGGGGGGCAGTGCTGGGGGGGGGGCAGTGCTGGGGGGGCAGTGTGGGAGGGGCAGTGCTGGGGGGGCAGTGTGGGAGGGACAGTGCTGGGGGGGCAGTGTGGGAGGGGCAGTGCTGGGGGAACAGTGCTGGGGGGGCAGTGTGGGAGGGGCAGTGGGGGGGCAGTGCTGGGGGGGCAGTGCTGGGGGGGCAGTGTGGGAGGGGCAGTGGGGGGGCAGTGCTGGGGGGGCAGTGTGGGAGGGGCAGTGTGGGAGGGGCAGTGGGGGGGCAGTGGGGGGGCAGTGGGGGGGCAGTGCTGGAGGGGCAGTGGGGGGACAGTGCTGGGGGGGCAGTGTGGGAGGGGCAGTGCTGGGGAGATTGAGGACAGTGCTGAGCACCTGTGTGTGCCTGGCAGCGTGCTGGGCCGGGAGCTCCATTCACAGGATAGCACTGAGCCTCAGAGGAGAAGAGGTGGCTGGGGGTCGCACAGCTGGCCGTGCAGCTGCCTGGCAGCAGGCCTCCGCCCGCCGGGAGGTTTCAGTCAGGTGGGGGAAGCAGATCCAGACCAGGCCCAGGCAGCTGGGATGGAGACACACACGGATTCCTCCGGGAGACCGCGGGGAGGGGGTGCGAGGAAAGGTGTTTCAGGAAGAGCAGGAGGATAGGGCCTGACAGGACGTCTGGCTGCTGTGCACCAGGTTAAAGGCAGGACGAGGGAGCACTCCAGGCCTGGGGGCAGCCGCAGCCAAGGCAGCGAGGCAGAGTGGGTCAGGCGGCGCCCAGAGAATTAGGGGGTGTCCCGGGAGGCTGGGCACCGGCCATGCGAGTAGAGAGGGGATCCCCCAGCACGTGGAGAGCCTTTCTGGGGTTTGGAGCAGGGGAAGCCAGCGGGGAACGGCTGGAGGGCGATAACCCGGGACGGGACGGGGAAGTGAGAGGGGAAGAGTGGGGTAAAGAGGAGGTACCCCGGGGGAGCGGGGGGGGGGGGGGGTCCCTGAATTCGGCTGGGCCAGTTGTCTTGGGCTTAGACTCTGGCATCAGACACATCTGGGTTTGAGTCCTGGCTCTGCCCTCACTTGCTGTGTGGCCTTGGGAAGTTGCTTGCCCTCTCTGAGCCATGGCTTCCCCCTGATGCAGAGAACTGCCTCCTGGGGTCATCGTAGATGGCAGCTGTGAGCCCAGAGCCTTTCATTTAACCCTCCCAACCTCGGAGTGGGAGCTGCCATCCTTCCCATTTCTCAGAAGGGCAAACCGGTGACCGGGCCTGGCCAGGATGTGAAGGTCCAGACACTCTGACCACCGCAGGGTCACACAGGCTGCTGTGGGCTGCAGGGGTGTCACCAGGGGATCTGTGGATGGGCCGGGCTCTGTGAAGGCAGCTGAGGGAGGTCCTGGGTAAGGTGACCCGCATCCCGCGGTGTTGTTAAAAATCGGGACTGTCCCACCAAAAGCGGGACGTCTGGTCCCTTAGTCTTGGGTCCCCCCATTGTTCCCAGATAGGAGGAGGTCTTTAAAGAGAGATTGGCGCCCTAACTGGTGTGGCTCCGGGGATAGAGCATCGGCCTGCCGACTCAAGGGTCCCAGGTTCAGTTCCAGTCAAGGGCATGTACCTTGGTAGCGGGCACATCCCTGGTGGGGAGTGTGCAGGAGGCAGCTGAATTGATGTTTCTCTCTCATCCATGTTTCTAACGCTCTATCCCTCTCCTTTCCTCTCTGTAAAAAAAAAATCAATAAAATATCGTTTTAAAAAATAAATAGAGAGAGATGGGCTCTCTGTGGAGGACCGGCTGTGGGAGAGGCAGGGAGGGGCAGTCCACAGCCTGTGGGGACGGCAGTCCTCCAGGATGGCAGCAAGTCCTTGGAGGAATGAAGGCCCTGGGTGTGCAATCAGGGCGCGTGCAGGGCGACGGGAGCCCCGTGGCGGTACCACACGGTCCCGGGTTAGTCAGATCGCTCCGGAGGGCCCGGGCGCGGGGAGACGGGCAGGGAGGGAAAGCGGGCAAGAAAGGCCTCCGCTCTGAGCTCTCCTGGCCCCCCCCCCCATTCTAATCGAGTACATCTCACTGTCTCACTGACCTCCTGATGCTCCATGGGGAAACTGAGGCCCCGAGGGGAAAGGGGCTTGTCCAGGGCCCCACAGCGTCCCGGTGAGTCCTGGCCCCAATCCCGCCCGTCGGTTGTTTCCCAGGCCCTTTGGCAATCGTCTCATCCCCTCCCCGAGCAGGACAGCGAATTGGCCGGATGCAGAGCAAAATGAAAACGCACTCTCCTTTCCCATGGAAACATTATTAAGAGTTTCAAGATGGTGACTGCAAAGCCCTAAACCCCTCTGACTGTAGGGCCGTGTGAGCACCCAGACGTGGGGAAGCCATGGCCCTGACCCACACCTGCTCAGTGCTGCTGCTCCTCGTCCCCTCCACCTGGTGACATGGCCCGTCCCGCCATCCGAGCTCCCAGCCCCGTCCACCCGGAGGGAAGCCTTTTTGGGTGGAAGTGGGGGTCATGGGTCCAGGGCTCCCCCAGACCCCCCCCCTCCCCACCCCAGGCTCACGCAGGCTCACTCAGGACCCAAGGCCAGGCCCTAGAGTGGACGGCCCCTCCCTTTCCGGAGAAAGGTGTGGACTAAGGAAGATTAAGGCGATAAGGAGATTGCTCAGAGAGCAGTTGTCAGCTCCGAGACGGGCTGAGGATTGAATAGAATATCAGGGCCCGGCTCCTGGTGCTGGGCTCTGAGCCCAGACCGTGCTGATTACTCAGGTACAAGGAGTTCAAGAAGAACAACTCCCTCCAGGCAGTCCGTCTGGGACAGATAATCGTTATCATTCCCATTGTGCAGATGAGAAACTGAGGCTCAATGAGGTAAAAAACTCTTCAAAGTGACTGAGGTGCGATTTAAACTCAATGCTGGCCCAAGGTGCCTCTCTGGAGTGTTGGGTCTTTGAACTGAGCCCTGTCGCCACCCTCATGGCACTCACTTCTCGTGGCTGAGACCCACAGGGCGTGAGACACACAGAGAACTCAGAAGGAGAGGTCACGGTGTGCTGGGGCAGTCAGGGGAGGCTGCCTGGAGGAGGTGGAGGAGCGACGCATGAGCTGCCTTGGAAAGTCAAATGCCATTCTCTTCAGAAGACAAACTGCCACCTGTGAGCACAGCAGCCTGAGCCAAGGGGTGGAGGATGACTGGACATGGCAGGCGGGGATCTCCACACACAGCCTGGTACAACTGGGGTCCTAGCAGAACCTCTGCCCTCGGGGACTCCAGCTGCCACTGTCCCCACTGTTGCCAGTCTCAGGGTGTCTCACCATCTCTTACCCTGTCCTCCGGCACAACTCTGAGAGAGAGACACCCACCACAGGCTGCTGTGCCCCAGGCTCTGTGCTCTGTCACCCACCACTGCTCAGCTACTCTCTCCTCCCCCCTCCCCCTGCCCACAGTGCTCTGCTGGGAGCACAGTGGGTCCGCAAGAAAGCGGCCAATCACACTGCTTCCTGGCAAAGCAGTACTTCCCTCTCACCAGTCCCTGCAAACCTCCGGAGCCAGTGTTCAGTATTTTCCTCCAATCAACTCTCTCTCTCTCTCTCTCCCTCTCTCTCTCTCTCTTTCTCTCTCTCTCTTTTATAAAAGCTTTTTTTTTTTAACATTGAATCTGGGGTTTTTAAATTAAATTGCTTAATTTTGGAGGCATTTTTAGATTTATAGAAATACTGTGAAAGTAATTCAGAGATCAACTCACTTCTTAACTTTACTCTAAAAGGAAGTTTTCATTATTCCTGCAAATGAAAAGCCAGCATGATTTGCCTCCAATAGTGCCTCCAACAGACGTTCATCTTAAAAACGAGCAGTGAAAACAAAACAATGTTATTAAAATTTAAAAACGGAATAAAAAATTAACAGCCCAATCGAAGCACTAATAAATCTGATTGACATATAAAGGTGCATGCTGTGCCGAATTGGCAGGGGTGTGTGTGTGTGTGTGTGTGTGTGTGTGTGTACACGCGAGGAGGCGGGGCTTGAAGCCCTTCACAGGGCAGGTGGTTTTCCCCTGCGACCCATGTCGATGACCCTGCCAGGAGTTTTCCAGGGAGCGGGAACCACAGCCCAGCCGGTGTGTATTGTTCTGGTGACAGTCTGTCCTGGTGACAGTCTGTCCTGGTGACTCATCAGAGCCTCAGGACAACCTGACAGCCGTAGGTACTGCTATCATCTCACCTTTTTAAGGAGAAACTGAGGCAGGTTAAGTAAGTGATTCAAGGCCGCAGCTCAGACAGACCCAAGCAGCAGCGCTCCCAAGCCTGCACTTGTAACGGCTGCATTCTGCTGGGACTCTGCAGGAGGGAGTTCAAGGGAGGGACCTTCTCAGTGTTAACACCCGCGCCCTCCCCATTGTGTGCGCTAAAATTCTTCCATTGCACAGGACAGGGGAAAGACTAGAAAACAAACGCCCTGTCTCCTCCTCTAAGATTCAGCAGCGGTTCACCTCTCTCTAGGTGTGTGCTCATTTTTTTTTTTTATTGCAATAATCAAAGCCTTTCTCCATGTGTCCTTGGCTGTGTGACTTTTCCCCTGAGGACTTTTAAAAATAAACACATTCCGGTGAAAGTGCGAGCTGCTTCTCCATGGACCTCCGAAAGTCACTCCGCATGACCTCTGCACACGGGGGAATCAGGCCCCAAAGCAGGGGTGTCCATGGGCCTTGTGGTTATTTTCAATAAGGATGCCACCTGGACCCGCCAGCTCCCTCTGCTGGCAGGGCCGGGCGGGTGTGTGGAGGAGAGAATGTGGGGTCTGGGTAGGGAGGACAGAGGGGCCTGGGGTGACCTCCTAGACTAGGGGTGTCGAACTCAATCAGAGAAGGGGCCAAAATCTAAAATCCAGCCTAAATCGCGGGCCGAATGGTTTACTGAACAGTCATAAACTGACAATGTCATAAACTGACAGCGGAGTGCAGTGATGACAGCGCGGTGCGGGCCACATTGCAAGGCCTGGCGGGCTGGATTTGGCCCGCGGGCCTTGTGTTTGACACATGTGTCTAGACCGAGGAGGAGGCCGTGGTGCAGGGCAGACACGGCTTCACTTTGGTTGGACACTTCCTGCGTATTTGGAGGCCCCTGCCTCCCTGCCATTGGGTACCTGCTCAGATGTCCCCCCAAGAGGCCTGTGCTGACCACACATGCCACTGAACCTGCTTCCTTTCCCACCAAAGCATTTCAAATCCTGGCGCTGTTTTCTATAGGGTCTGCCCACTCCCTAAGGGCAGGGACACCTCTCTGCTCAGCGCCACCCCCACGTGCCTGGCACAGAGCCTGGCGCTAGCACAGGCTAAACAGGCGATTGCTGAGTGAGCGGATGGATGAACGAATGAGTCGGTGGCATGGGGTTCAGATTCAGACGCCAGGCCTGATGCCGTCACTAGGGGCAGTCAGCCTCTGCTTGCATGTGCTCTGTGACAGGGATCTCAGTCCCTACTTCCTGAGAGGGGACCACACGGGGGGGGTGTTGTTTTTTTCTAGATTTTTCCATAGCTATGACTTTTTTTTATGTCCCTCCAAACCAAAAACGTGTGTCAACTTAAAATAGTAACGTAACTCCCTGAGGAAATGAGAGGGAGCTTGTGCCCAACATCGACTCAGTGAGGACCCTCTGGTTTCTCTGGGCCCCCTTTATACACATTTCTGAATAAGAGCCCAGTTTCCCATCAGGCTCTGGGGTCCTCCCTCCCTGCCCCCCACCTGCAGTTTACCCCTCACCCCGCCCATTCCTGCTGGTGGGGGGATGGGCCATCCCCCTCCTGGCTGGGGGGCTTGCTGCCAGAACCCTGGGCCGGGGGAGGGCTGGGGAGTCGCCCCCAGAGATGCCTCAGTGCCGGGCTCTCTGCCGCGGCCTCACTGTCTCACCTTCCACACCTGCGACGCGGGGATGGTGAGCTTGTTCGGAGCCCGGGGATAAGGAACTGTGCTGCGTCAGACCTCCGAGCCCCAGGGGCCCTCTGCAAATAGCAGCTGAGCCGCCCCTCTCCAGAGGCCTCGGGCACAGAGCAGCAGCACGGAAACACCTCCGGGCCCAGAGCCTGCGCACGGGCGGGCGGAGTTACGGGGCAGGAGCAGGTGAGGCGCCTGCAGCAGCCTCCTCCTGAGCTGTCAGCGGGCTGCGTTAGGTGAAATGTGTCCATGAAGCGGTCAGAGCGGGCGGCGGCAACTTGGTTTCGAGCTGGGCTTCTTGGCCACGTTGGCTGGGGGCTGGCAGGGTTGCCCGTTGAAAGGCCCAGCTCACTGCCCACCATGCCCACCTCCCCTCCCCGCAGGCCGCAGAGCCTGGCACCAGGCCTTTGCTTAGGCCACCCGCCCATCTGGTGTGCTTCCCCGCCTGACTCAGCCCACATTTTTTTTTAATATATTTTATTGATTTTTTACAGAGAGGAAGAGAGAGAGGAGAGAGACAGAGAGTTAGAAACATCGATGAGAGAGAATCATCGATCAGCTGCCTCTTGCACACTCCCCACTGGGGATGTGCCTGCAACCAAGGTACGTGCCCTTGACCGGAATCGAACCTGGAACCTTTCAGTCCTCAGGCTGACGCTCTATCCACTGAGCCAAACCGGTTTTGGCTCAGCTCACATTTTCTGATCCAGAAGAACTGGGTCCGGGGCAGTTGGGATGCCAGGCCTCTCAGTGGAGGAATCTCAGAGACAGAGCTGAGGGGCAGGCTAGCCCCTGCCCCAGGCTCCCAAGACCCCTTCCCAGGAGCAGGCCCCTTCCTCAGGCCGGGCCTGATACCCCGCAGAGCCATGGGACCACCGCGTCTGCTCTCTCTGTCACTTAGCCCCGGCGCCATCCACCCTGCAGCATGGCCCAGAGACTCCCTGGGCCCGGCCCGCCTCACATCTGTGCCGTCGGAGGTGGAACACCTTGCTCGGTGGTGTTGTCTAATCCAGCCGCGGCTCTGACTGCTGTCTAATCGGCCGGGCTCAGCCAAGGTGTCAGGGCGTGACGGCCCGGCTGCGGGACACGCACCTCCTCATCAGGCAACCAGGAAGCTGGAATTCCTCTGACTCCTGGCCCTGGCCCTGCCCTGGGAACTTTGCACACTGCCGCACGGGTGTGCCAGCCGGAAGTGTGGGAAGCACCCCAGCATCTTACTTCTAGGTGTGACAGGAGAGCTGCCGGTCCCCGCCGCCTGGGGCTCCCCCGTGAAAGCACATCCCTGTGAGCCTCCGTGTGTCTCCCAGGCGGCTGAAAACACACAGACTCAGGAGCCTGGGCCTGAACCCAGCTCTGCCCCAGCTGTGTGACCTGGGGCCTCACTTTCCCGGACGGTTCAATACTCCATGGACAGGACACAGCCTGTACGGCAGTTTGTTTGTTTAAAAACTAAAAGATTATGAAATTTAACACAAAAATCTAGATTTTCAGTTTTTCTCCACCCTCTCAGGTCACAGCCTATGTATTGCATCACATTCTCCGGTCCCTACAGGCCGTGTGGCCCCCGAAGCTGCTGGGTTTTCCATCCCTGGGAGCCCTCGGCCTCTTGCCTCAGGGTCCCCAGAGCCCCTGGCCCAGGCCTGGTCATTGGATGGGTGCTGACTGAGTTGATAAATGAATGAATGAATAAATATAGCAAAAATAATAATGCCCTACTCCCTGCCCCTCACTTTCCCGGAAAAACAAGAGGAGTCCTCTCATTATGTAAACTTTGAAGTTGCGGGAATAATAATAAATATGTACATAACACTTACCAATGGCCCAGCCCTAGTCAAAGCAATTTTCTTCTATTATCTCATTTGTCTCTCACCTTGGCCCTATGAGGGGCCACCTCTTCCACCGTGGGGAGGAGACAATGAGGAACAGAATGTGGCTCAGAAGGCTGGTGGGAATATTAACTTTTAAATATATATATATATATATATATATTATTGATTTTTTACAGAGAGGAAGAGAGAGGGATAGAGAGTTAGAAACGTCGATGAGAGAGAAACATCGATCAGCTGCCTCTTGCACACCCCCTACTGGGGATGTGCCCGCAGCCAAGGTACATGCCCTTGACCGGAATCGAACCCGGGACCTTTCAGTCCGCAGGCCGACGCTCTATCCATTGATCCAAACCAGTTTCGGCGGGAAGATTAACTTAATAAATGTGGTAAGTGCCCGGAAAAGAGCCTCAACATACGACAGCCATCAACACACGCACCAGGCACTTCCAGCAGCAGCGAGCGAATGTGGTGAGCAGGTGAGGCCGCCAGCGCTGGAGGAGGCTGGGACGTGCCCCAGGTCACCGGGCAAGTGGCTTGGAGGGGATTCTCGAGCGCAGAGGATTCTAGCGAGGGACCAGTGACTTCCTGCAGGGGGGCAGCTGCTTCCCAGGGGGTGCTGAAGGAGGGCCTGGGTTCAGGAGAGCACCCCCGGGTGGGGGCAGTGGGAGGCCAGGCCAGCAGAGGACGCGGGCCACGGCAGCATCATTCTTGTCCCGGTTTGAGCGCCGGCGCTCTGGCTTCTGCCAGCCCCTCCCAGGTTTGCCGCTGACACCGGAGGCCGCCGTTCCACCGGAGCTCAGGGTCCGCCGCTCCCACTGACCCTCCGGCACACCCTCCCCTCCCACTGACCCTCCGGCACACCCTCCCCTCCGCTCCCACTGACCCTCCGGCACACCCTCCGCTCCGCTCCCACCGACCCTCCGGCACACCCTCCCCTCCGCTCCCACTGACCCTCCGGCACACCCTCCCCTCCGCTCCCACTGACCCTCCGGCACACCCTCCCCCCGCTCCCACTGACCCTCCGGCACACCCTCCCTCCGCTCCCACCGACCCTCCGGCACACCCGCTCGTCTGGCTCCTCGCCACACGGATGGAGAAGCCACGGCCCTGGGAGAGGGTGGAGATGCCTGGGTTTCAGTCAGACCCATCACGCTTGTCCCAGCCCTGCCACTTACCGGCTCCGTGACCCTGGCCAGGCCTTTTCACAGCTCTGATTCTCCCTTTTCTCATCTTTAATGACCCATCAAACGTGTCTGCCCTGCCAGGCCCTGGGCTAAAAGCCTTGTATGTATTACTCCATTTACTCAGCATTTCTTTCCCACGGCCATACATCAGGAGGGGGCCCAAGAGTCAGAATTCAGACTCAGGTCCTGGTGGGTCCAAAGCCTGTGTTCTTGAAATAAAGAGAATGCTGTGGCCGAAACCGGTTTGGCTCAGTGGTAGAGCGTCGGTCTGCGGACTGAAAGGTCCCGGGTTCGATTCCGGTCAAGGGCATGTACCTTGGTTGCAGGCACATCCCCGGTAGGGAGTGTGCAAGAGGCAGCTGGTCGATGTTTCTCTCTCATCGACGTTTCTAGCTCTCTATCCCTCTCTCCTCCTCTCTGTAAAAAATCAATAAAATATATTAAAAAAAAAAAAAAGAGAGAGAGAGAGAGAGAATGCTGTGGACCCTTCCAGGACAGTAAACACAAAACAGTAGTTCGTGCTTGCATAGCCTTCAGTGGCATGCTGGGTGCTGTTCTAACTGGTTTACCACGTTACGTTGTCTAAGCCGTCCGTCAACACCATCAGTAGGCACAGAGCGGGAAATGGCGGCACACAGAGGTTGTGACACACCCAAGGTCACCAACTGGAGAGTGGTGGGGTCAGGATGTAAACCCAGGCTTTTGGCTCAGAGTCCTTGCTTTTCCTCTCATAAATGGCTGTGCGCGATGGCCGTGCTGGATCCCAACCCCACAGGGCTCATCGCCACCCTCAGTGTGCCTGCGGCAGAGCCGGCGGCGAGGGTGCAGCCCCAGGCTTTCCTGTCCCAGTCCGAGCCCCTCCCCCCGCGGTCCGGCCCCACCCAGGTCTGCCCTGCGCACAGGACAGAACCACAGGGACAGGGAATGAACGGGCTGAGGACGGTGCAGGAGGCACGCCAGAGGCGGGGCTGGCCCAGCGCTGTGGGGAGGGAGGAGGCATGGGCCTCCTGTTTTGAGGCCTCCCTCCCACGCAGTTCCCTGGGCGCAGACTTTGGAGCTTCCAGGAGGCCCCTGGGGGCCATGACCACGCTCTCGGCCTTGCCCTGTCCTGAATCCAGCCCCTGTAAGTCCCCTTAAGTGAGAGACTTGACAATGTTGTTTCGACAAGCTCTTCCCAAGTGCTGGGCCTCTGCGGGCTATGCCCTCTGTCTGAGGCTCTCCCACAACCTCGGGAAAAACGCTCTTTTCCCTGAAAGCCGAGCTTGTCCTGCTTCCCGCCAGTGCCCCCGAGGCCCTTGTCACACCCCCTCACACATTATAGCCATGCAACTGCTCGGAAACATCGCGGTCTTTCCTTTTCTGGTGGCTGTGAAGCTGGCGATTCCGGCCTGGCTGACGGACGTTGCATCTCATTGTCCTCCCAGCCCTGTGGCCCTCCCCTGAAGGCCCTCAATAAAATGGTTGAACCCCCCCAAATATATACCACTGCTCTCCTCTTCTCGGTGCGCCTAGACACCCAGAGACCCAAACCACACAAAGGCACATGCGTACATGTAGGATGGCCTAACCACACGCACACATACACAGCTACCTGCACAGAATCACATTCTTGCAGACCTAGCCTTCTACATGCCTGAACACACACAACTGCAGAGCCACGCACATCACCCAGCCGTGGGATACACACAAAGGTGCAGGCCTGCACACACACTGGAGCCAGTCCCCGGGGTCAGCTGGCTCTGGCCTGAGGCTGGGAGGCCGTCTCCTCGGAGACGGGCTGGCCCCACAGCAGGCCCTGGGAAACCAGGCCCCCGCCTCCCCTGGAGCGCACGCCTGGAGGGGAAGATAGATGAGGTGTCTACGGGGCTCCTGGGCGGAGGGTCCTAGGCGGGAGGGGGACTCGGGCTGATTCCTGACTCCTGGTTCCTTCTTGCCACTGTGCTTTCAGACCCCCGCGGGCCCAGTGAGCCTGCCCGTCCTCCTGAAATCCTGACCGACAGGAGCGGACTGCCTCGGGCTGTCCTGGGCACCGCCCGACCACAGCTGGCGCTGGCGCCAAGGGTTTAAGAGATTAGGACAGGAAGAGCTTAACACTGAGAACCCTCCACGCCAGGCTGATTGCCTTTACCCATTCAGCAAGACACCCAGGAGCAGACCCACTGGGCACAGGCTTAGAGGAAGCAGGAATCTGCTCCAGGCCCAACCCAGCCTGGGCTGTGGGTTCCCCTCTCTCCTCCCAGGACACTGGGGCATTTGTCCTGGACTCTCTGAGTGAGATCGACAAATCCTGCCCATCTCTGGGCCTCAGCCTCACCCTGCTTCCTCCCCCTTCCCCCCATCCTCTCCACCACTGAACCCCAGGGGAGATTTTTAAAAAAAATATATTTTATTGATTTTTTACAGAGAGGAAGGGAGAGAGATAGAAAGCCAGAAACGTCGATGAGAGAGAAACATCGACCAGCTGCCTCTTGCACACCCCCTACCGGGGATGTGCCCACAACCAAGGTACATGCCCTTGACTGGAATCGAACCCAGGACCCTTCAGTCCGCAGACCGATGCTCTACCACTGAGCCAAACCGGTTTTGGCCCCAGGGGAGATTTTCAAACCACGTCCCCCTTTGGAGAGGGGCTCGGGTGGAAAGCTGCCAGCTGAGGGGCTCAGGATCCCTCTCCGGCCTCAACAGAAGCTCTCGGTGTGACCGCGGGCTCACCAGTCGCATTCTTCCTCCTGAGCCCACAGGGAGCCTGCATTTCTCTCCCCAGCCGCGGAGTGGCAGAGGCTGGTCCCGGGCTCTGTGGAAGGAGGAGGCAGGTGTGCTGCACGCTGTCCCCAGGCCCCGCTGTCCGACCCCCAGGGTGACGCTCGGCTCTCTCCTTTGCCCCCACAGTGACCACGTCCTGAAGTCCCCTTGCTCAGGGGCACTGTGAGAGGGAGGAGCTTGGGTGCCTGTGCCCTCACCTGGAGGAGAGATGCTCAGGGGAGCCACTGACCTGCTTTGTATCTGTGTGAGTGAGAAATACACTTTTATTGCGTCACCCCATTGGGATTTCAGGGTTTATTTGTTACCTCAACAGGGCCCAGACTAGCATGGCTAATATACTCCCCTTCGAGGGATTGGACACCATGAATTTTCACATGGATGTTTATTGAAGAAAGAACTCTTGCCCTAACCGGTTTGGCTCAGTGGATAGAGTGTGGGCCTGTGGACTCAAGGGTCCCAGATTCCATTCCGGTCAAGGGCATGTATGTACCTTGGTTGTGGGCACATCCCCAGTGGGGGGCCTGCAGGAGGCAGCTGATCGATGTTTCTCTCTCATTGATGTTTCTAACTCTCTATCCCTCTCCCTTGCTCTCTGTAAAAAAATCAATAATATATGTTTTTAAAAATAATAAAATAAAATAAAATAAAATAACTCTGTGACTAAAATCCCTCAGCCCCGCAGTCCTGAGAGGCCCTGTTCCGATCGCGGTGGGCAGTGGGAGCCAGGGGCCTGGCTGTGGCCGGTGCCCTCGCTGTGTGGCCTTGGGCGGGCTTCCTCGCCTTGAGGAAGAGGCCGCGAGGCTTCACGGCAGCGGTGCTGTGAGGACCCAGAGGAGCCGCTGACTGTGCGGGGGACTGTGCCTCAGCAACACACCGGCATCACATCACAATGCACATTCCACCGCGGCACCCACTCCAGGCCGGGACAGACAAGAGACTCCGGTGGGGCTCTGGGAAGTCATGCATTTCCTTCCTTCCTTCACTCAGCGAATATTCATCGTCGCCACCTTGTAGCACAGGGCCCAGCAGTGACACACCGAAGTCCTCGCGTCAGGCAGGGTGCAGGTGCACGTGGGACACCTCCTGCCCTGTGCTGGGTCCTGGGCCACAGAGCGTCAGGGCAGTCAGAGCTTCTCCTCTCAGACAGCATGCCCTCTGTCCTGGAGGAGAAGGAAGGGTGGTGTCTGCCCAAAGGCCATGATCTCACACCAGTGTCCGCACCTGCGGCCACGGAGCTGTGCAGATGCTGCGTGCGTGTGCAGGAGTGTGAGTGGTGGGTGCAGGATCGGGGAGGGGAGGCTGGCAGTGACCGAGTGTGTGTGCAGGAGTGTGAGTGGTGGGTGCAGGATCGGGGAGGGGAGGCTGGCAGTGACTGAGTGTGTGCAGGTGTGTGAGTGGTGGGTGCAGGATCGGGGAGGGGAGGCTGGCAGTGACCGAGTGTGTGTGCAGGTGTGTGAGTGGTAGGTGCAGGGGCGGGGAGGGGAGGCTGGCAGTGACGTAGGCTTCTGAGACGAAGCAGAATAGTGAATTTTCTCTGTTGCTTTGTCTCCTATGTCTGTCAGATAGCCTATCCCCAATTTCCTTCTTAACCTCATTTGATACATGTCACAGTTCTCTTTGCCCTGCTTTCATTCTTCAGTGCCTCCTCTCTGCCCCCAGGAGACAGCCCAAGATCCCAGGCTTGGCATTCAAGGTGCCCAGGAGGTGCCGTCCTCAGTCTTGCTTCCAGCCACCGAGCTGCCCTGCGCCCTGCGCTCTGCACTCTACATATATTGAACTGTGTGAGCTGCCCTCCTGAGCCTGGCTGGGTTACAGGCAAGGTGTCAGGAACCCCTGGAGGATGGCCACACACAGAGTGATGGCGGGAGGGGTGCGGGGAGGAGGACGGGGGGGACCTGGGTAGAGTGTGAAGACTAGGGCACAAGGAGGTCAGAATAGGCAGAGGTGTTCATCCGGGGCCCCAAGAACAGATACCCCGACTAGCTCAGAAGGATGCCAGGGCCAAACCACAAACATCCTATTTGACCTTGGCTAGGCCCTGGCCCTGGCATTAAGCATTACATATATTACGCAATAATAGATACATACAAAAAAGGAGTATGTTGCATTTTTATAAGAAATAAATAGGGGCCCTAGCCAGTTTGGCTCAGTGGATAGAGCATTGGCCTGTGGACTGAAAGGTCCCCGGTTTGATTCTGGTCAAGGGCACATGTCCATGTTGAGGGCTTTCGCCTCAGTAGAAGGCATGCAGGGGGCGGCCAATCAATGATTCTCATCAGTGATGTTTCTATCTCTCTTTCGCTCTCCCTTCCTCTCTGAAATTAATAAAAATATATTTTAATAGAAGTAAAGTGGGGGAGAAATAGTCATATAATCTATTATTCAAATCAGGACCTTTCTGAGAAAGAAAGGGTTGTGATAAATGATTGTGTTGGGACAGCAGGTGTCGGGAACCCTGGGAGAATGGCCACCCTGGATATGAAGCGTAATAATAGACACCTTTGAACCCACTTACCCATGGGAGTGTGACTGATACTGTGAGCTTCTTTCTTATCTCACTCCCTCTCTCTCCCCTATAATAATATCCACTATTTCAAATTTTGTGTGAATCATTTTCTCAATAAGAAAAAACAAACAAGCTTGTATCACATATGTATGAGAACCTAAACAATATTAATTGTTTTGTTCACTCTTGAGCCTTATAAATGTTGGATTGTATTGTATGTAGTCTCCTGCAGCAAGCTTTTCTCACTCCGCATTGTATTTCTAAGATCTCTTCCCCTAGTTGGCTGCAGCTATATTTGATTCATTTCCACTGCTGTATAGGATTTCAGTATATGGAGGGGGCATAATTTATTAATTCATTCTCCTACTAAAGGCATTAGCTTGGTTTCCAGATTTTTGCCATTATAAATGGCGCTGCTATGAACATCCTTGGATGGGTCTCCCGGTGCTCTTATGCAAGTTTCTTTACAGTTCTCACTTAGTAATGAAACCACAAGTTTCAACGTGACTGTAACAATATTCACTGCGTTCGGGGCAAGAACAATTCCTCTTGCTTCACATTCTCATCAATACTCCTCTTCATCTTATTCTCTGTCTGAAAAATCTCATGCGGTATTCATTTGCATTTTCCTGATTACTATAAGGTTGAGCATCTTTTCTTTAGGTTTATTTCCCACTCATATTTCCTCTGCTGTGAAATACTTGTTCATATCTTTTGCTATTTTTTAGTTGAATTGTTTGTCTTCTGGTCGATTTGTAAGAGTTCTTTATTCTGAGCAGTAATGCTTTGTTCATTATTTATACTGTAATAGAGTCTTCCAATTTGTGGCTAGTCTTTTAAACTATCAGAAGAAAAAAATGAGCCATAGCCAGTTTGGCTCAGTGGATAGAGGTTCGATTCCAGCCAAGGGCACATACCTTGGTTCAGGCTCCTCACGAGTCCAGGCCTGGTAGGAGCACATGCAGGAGGCAACAGATTGATGTGCTTCTCTCACGTGGATGTTTTTCTGTCTTTCCCTCTCTCTTCCACTCTCCCTAAAAATATTCTTGGGTGAAGATTAACGGAATAAGAAAAAAGAAAAACAAAGAGCTTGGAGGAAGCAGAGACTATGAATGGCGATAAACACGTTAACAGAAACAATGATAAAACATTATTAACATCCTCAAATAAATAAGAAAATACTGAATCCATAAAAAAAAAAAAGACAAGATACTTAAAAAAAAGGAATAGTCACCCAACAAACATGGAGTTCTTGGAAACATAATAAAGAAAAAAGAAAACTGTAGAGGGTTAAGAAATTTTCCAGAATGAAGAACAAAAAGAGGTAAAAAAAAAAAAAAAAAAAAAAAAAGAAAAGAAAGGAAAGGAAATGTAGACCACTTCAGGAGGGTCAGTATTGGAATTATTAAGGAGATCCAGAAAGGAAAAAAACAGGGGGTGGGCAGAGTGAGGTAAAATAATCATTATAAAGATAGTTCTAGAAATTTTTCTCCAAACTCAAAGGTGAGTTTCCAAAATGAAGGGACATACAGCACGCCCAGCACAATGAATGGAAATAGATTTACTCTAAGACACATGCAGGACACAGAAGTCTAAAAGCTTCCAGAGAGAAAGAACAAGGTTTCTAGAAAAGATTAGGAAACAAAATGGCATTGCACTTTTTCAACAGAAATTAGAAGACAAGGGAACAAGCCTTCAAAATTCAGAAGGAAGATTTTTGTTTCCAACTTAGAATTCCATACCTGGTCAAACTATCAATTAAATGTGGGATACTTTCAGAAATACAAGGTCTCAAAATTTTACCTAAAATATCAACTTTTGGAAAGCTACAGTAGATATTCCCCCAAATGATGTGACCTTTTTTTATTCACTTTTATTGTGTATGCATAATATTCCAGTGCATGTACTAGTATATTCCATCCTTTATTTATCCATTCATCCATTGATGGGCTCTTGGGTTGCTTCCATCTCTTGGCTATTATAAATAACGCTAATATGAACATACATATACAAAATTCATGTTCATAAAAGTGAATCCTAGAGAGAGGATGTGGGATCTAGGAAGCAAGAGATTCAACAAAGAAGGAGAAGCCTCCTGTGGTGGTGAAGGGAGAGCCTGTGATGCCGGCTGGGCAGCTGGCCTGCCATCAACCAGGCTGGGATGGAGCCATCAGAAATCTGCAGGGACTTCTAGGCAAGTGAAGCAGTAGAATACATAATCTGAGTGATTATATTAAGAGGAGATTTATACAAATGAGGGAGAGTTTGGAAATAAGGGATAAATTCATAGAAAACTAAGCAAAAAATATAACATAAACATTAAGTATTAATTTCAGGAAAAACACAAAATTGTGCAGGAAAAACATATTAATCACAGCACATTATGAATAGCATTTCTTTTGCTCTGATGATATAAAAATCCTTTCAAGGTATGACACCAAAGAACAGACCACAAAATAAATAAAAATAAATTGGGCTACAAAAAATAAAAACTGTGTATCAAAGGACACAATCAGCAGAGCGAACATGATACCCACAGAATGGGAGAAAATATTTGCGAATCATACAGAGGATAAAGGAATTATGTCCAGAATATATAAAGAATTCCTACAACTCAACAATAACAAAAATCTAAAACAACTCAATTAAAAAAATTGGCAAAGGACTTAAATAGACATTTCTCCTAAGAAGATAAATAATGGCCAATAAGCACAAGAAATGATGCTTGACCTCACTAGTACAGGAAATGAAAGTCATAATTACAATGAGATATCACTTCATACTTCATACCCATTAGGATGGCGTCTATCAAAAATAAAACAAAACAGAAAACAGCAAGTGTTGGCAAGGATGTGAAAAAAAAAAATAGAACCCTTGTACACTGCTGGTGGGAGTATAAAATGGTGCAATTAGTATGGAAAATAGTATGGCAGTTTCTCAAAAAATTAAAAATAGAATTACCATATGAGCCAGCATTTCCCACTTTCAGATATATATATACCCAAAAGAATTGAAAGCAGGGACTAGAAGAGATTTTTGTATATTCATGTTCATATTAGCGTTATTTATAATGGTCAAGAGATGGAAGCAACCCAAGTGCCCACCAATGGATGAATGGATTAATAAAGGATGGAATATACTAGTATATGCATTGGAATACTATGCGTCCTTAAAGAGGAAGGAAATTCTGACATATGATACGATATGATATGAAGACATTGTGCTAAGTGAAATAAGCCAATCACGGTAGATACTAATTCCACTTATATAAGGTGCCTAGAGTAGTCAAATTCATAGAGACAGAAAGTAGAATGTGGTTGCCAGCGGCTGGGAAAAGGGGAAAAGGGACATCCTGTTTAATAGGTATAGAATTCCCAACATGAAAAACAGTTCTGGAGATGGACAGTGGTTGTAGAAGCACAACACTGTGAATGTACTTAATGCCACAGAACTTACACTTACAAGTGATTAAGACGGTCATTTTTATGTTATGTATATTTTATCACAATTAAAAATAAAGACATTTTTAGCCCTGACCCATTTGGCTCGGTGGATGGAGCGTTGGCCTGGAGACTAAAGGGTCCCAGGTTCGATTCCGGTCAAGGGCATGTACCTTGGTTGCAAGCACATCCCCAGTAGGAGGCGTGTAGGAAGTGGCTGATCGGTGTTTCTCTCTCACCGATGTTTCTAGCTCTCTGTCCCTCTCCCTTCCTCTCTGTAAAAAAATCAATAAAATATATTTTTTTAAAAAGACCTTTTTAAACATCGCAACCACATTGGAAGGATGGGCAGAAGTTGACGCACAGGGGGCTGAGTGTGTGGGTGTCTGCATGTGTATGGGTTGCAGGGCGCTGGGGTGTGAGAGCTAAATCTTCCTCGTCATGGTGGGAGTCAACAGAAAGTGCCTGAGTCCGAAAGATCAAGAAATAGAAGCAAGAGTGTTATTTAATGATAAGGAAGTAAATACCAAAAGAATCAGCCCAAAGAGTTGAAAGTGTTTGCCTCCGGGAGGAGGAAATGGAGGTGGGGAGTGAATGACTTAAGTGTTCCATAACCAGCCTTGCGGAACTATTTGGTTCTTTAAACGGTGTGAAGTAAAACTTTGATAAGAAAACACGCAATAAAAATGAAATCAAAACAGAAGCAAATGAAAAATTATGGAACCTCTCCTGGAAGGCCCGGTGACTCAGGCAGTGGGCACCTGGGGCCTGGCGGCCTCCGAGTCATCTTGAGAATCCTGTCATTGGGGGCAGAACGGTCGGGGCTCCTGCCCCCCATCCTGTCCCCCAGATTCAATGGGAGACACAGAGTGGAGACCTTGAGAGAAGCGGGGCACATCTGGATGGACAGAGGAGCATTGCTTATTTGAATAAGCATACATTTATGTTCATGTGTATTGGGAGAATATAATGAGCATATCAAACGTGTGATTTCATGGAGGTTATTGCTTAGGATAAAGCCAAGTTTACTGAGTGAAAGGATTTAAAGGAAAATACTAGGATGAGAGTAGAGAAGGTAAGAACCAGGATGACCCGTTTCTGGCTTGAGGAGCTCCCCATTGGATGGAGGATTGAACGACGACAGCCCAGTGTGATCAGAGAGATGGGGACGCACAGGCAGGACCTCTCTGGAGGGGACCGGAAGGCTTCCCAGAGGAGGAGACATTTGAACCGAGGCCCAAAGGATGACCAGAAGTTAGCCAGTGCGAGAGTGTTGTAGGCAGAGGGTACAGCCTGAAACTCCAGTTCTTGGGGGGCAGGGCGGAGGAGTAGGGTGTGCGTAAGGTGGGCTGCTGGGCTGCTGGCAGCTCCGGAGGCAGAACACGGAGGCTTAGGTGGGGCAGCCGATGGAATGTCACCTGGGAATCATTGTACTTGGGGTGGGGTTTGAGGGTTTTCTTTGGAAACTCAGGAGTGTGCAAGGCCCGTATGTTTGAATCGGTCGAGAACGAAGAAGGAGAGGACAGGGGAGGACAAGAAGTCCCCTGGGCAGCGGAAGTTGTACCAGAACCTCCGTGTCCATGTGGTGTCTGGTATGTGCCAAGGGTTAGGCTTTCTCGGTTTGCCCCTCACTAGATTTCAACCACTATGTGCCCCGAAGAAGTCCCTGTTCCGCCATGTAGGCTCCAATACCTGCTCTGCCACTTACTAGCTGTGTGATTTCCCATTCCTCAGTTTGCGTGCCTGTAAAATGGGATAAAGCCTGCCTCATGGGACTGTTGTCAGGACTAAATGAGTTAAAGCAATTAAAGCACTTAGGTGGTGCCTGACCACCAGCAAGTGTACAACAAGCATTTACTATTACTGTGGTTTGATATGATCTTCCTTCTAACTTGATTTCAAGTATTTAAACATCATTTATCTAATGCTTGTTCTATGTCAAGCCTTGTATTTATCCTCTGAATAAACGAATGATACGATCCAGTCCTCCTGGGGGTACAGAAACTTCAGTAAAGGCAGGAACCAACATTGGTAAAATGTGGCCTGTGCCAGGGACCCAGAAACGCCAGGAGAGCTGACTCCTGACCTTGGGGAGATCACAGGCTGACTAGGGAGAGGCCAGTGGCCCAAACTGGGGAGAGGAGTCCAGAGAAGCTCTGCGGAGGGGCTGTGGAGAGACAAGGATAAGAAAGGACCCCCTTTGGAGGGGAGGTCAGGGATGCCTGGGCTCAATCTATGCTGTTTGAGTGTTGAAAAGTCATCAGGGGTTTTTGAGCAGGGAATTGTGTTTGAATCATAGCAACATAACTAAGTTATTATGCAACTACTGTATACTATCTGCTGTGTATACACAATCTTACCTAATGCAATCCTCACCAAAACACTGGGAAGTGAGTACTGTCACCATTCCCGTTTTACAGATGAAGAAACTGGGCCACAGAGGTTAAGTTGAGTTGCTCAAGGTAGCAAGGAAGGGAAAGAATAGACTTAAACCCAGGCAGTCCAACCCAGACCTCATGCTCTGCTGCCTGTGAACTTCAATCCATATCATTATCTTAAAACTAGAACAAGCTGAAACAGGTTTGGCTCAGCGGATAGAGTGTCGGCCTGAGGACTGAAAGGTCGCAGGTTCAATTCCGGTCAAGGGCATGTACTTTGGTTGCGGGCACATCCCCAGTGGGGGGCATGCAAGAGGCAGCTGATCGATAATTCTCTCTCATCGATGTTTCTAACTCTTTATCCTTCTCTGTAAAAAATCAATTAAAAAAAAAACAAAAAAAACTAGAACGAACCTTGAAAATATCCTGTTACCCCCATTTTGCAGATGAGAAACAGGTTCAAAGATGGGGACTAACTTTCCTAAGACCACAGAGTGCAGGAGGGGCTGAGCTGGGGAGGTCAGTCTGGCCTGCAGGAGGGGCTCCATCCTACACTCCACAGTCCCAGGCGTCCTGCGTCCCAGCAGGCATCCTTGTGCTTAGAACAAAATCCAGACTCCTCGCTGGGGCCTGCAGAGCCTTCATGTGATCAGGCCTTGCTGCGTCCCTCTGACCTCACCTGGTCACCACCCTCTCCTCACCACCAGGCTCCAGCCCCCCTCACGGCCTCTACACTGCTGTTCCTTCTGACTGGAATGCCTTTCCACCTGACTACCAGGTGGTTGGGCTCTGACTTAGTCTGATTGGGCTGCCATAAAAAATGCCATAGCCGAAACCGATTTGGCTCAGTGGATAGAGCGTTGGTCTCCGGACTGAAAGGTCCCAGGTTCGATTCCGGTCAAGGGCATGCACCTTGGTTGTGGGCACATCCCTGGTAGGGGTTTGCAGGAGGCAGCTGGTCGATGTTTTTCTCTCATTGACGTTTCTAGCTCTCTATACCTCTCCCTTCCTCTCTGTAAAAAAATCAATAAAATATATTTTTAAAATGCCATAGACGGTGTGGCTTATAAACAACAGACATTTAAATCTTACATTTCTGGAGGATGGGAAGTCAAAGATCAAGGTGCCTGCAGACACCTTGTTCACCGACAGCCCCCTTCTTACTGTGTTCTTCTTGTGGAAGAGGCCGGCGGTCTCTCTGGGTCTCTTTTGTAAAAGCACTAACCCCTTTCATGTTCTAGTGCCTCCCGAAGGCCCCATCTCCATATACCCTCATCTGGAAACCCCTTTCACATCCTACGTGGCTCAGGGTTCCGGTTCAGGGTTCGGGTTCGGGTTCTGAAGAAGGGCCGCAAGCAAGTTAAAAGAGACTAGGAGAAATTTAACTTGGCGAAATGGGGGGCCAGGTGGGAGCCCACCTCTAGTGGGAGGACTGCCGCTAGGCTCTGGGCTTGCTCTCCCTTTTATTGAGACTATGGGATACACCCATTACCCTTAAACAGGTTTGGGATGCACCCATAGGTAATAAGCGGATTATCATATCAGTAAGGATTTACATGATTACAAGATGGGGAAGTTGCTTCAATTACCAAAGTCTCAATTAGATAGGGAGTGGTTGACTCTGAGCTTTCAGAGCTTCAAGGTTGACCAGCCTTTTACATCTTTTTTTTTTTTTTTTTTTTAAATATATTTTATTGATTTTTTACAGAGAGGAAGGGAGATAGAAAGCTAGAAATGTCGATGAGAGAGAAACATCGACCAGCTGCCTCTTGCACACCCCCCACTGGGGATGTGCCCGCAACCAACGTACATGCCCTTGACCGGAATCGAACCTGGGACCCTTCAGTCCGCAGACCGACGCTCTATCCACTGAGCCAAACCGGTTTCGGCTACATCTTTCTATGAGTGAGACGATGATCGGTTTCTGGCACCCTCGCACTGAGAATTAGGTTTCCACAGATGCATTTGGGGAAGGACACAAACATCCAACTGACAGCAGGCTTGCCATTCAGTGAGATGTTCCTCCTCAGAGAGGTCTGCCCTGATCACCTCTCACACAACCATGTTCTGTTTTTTTCACAGCAGTTACAATGGTCTGAAATTACCTTTTTTGTTTTCTTGCTTTTGTGTCTGCCTCTCCCCACTAAAATGTCAGCTACAGGAGAGAAAGGAGGGACCTTATATATGTCTACACTGTATCCCCAGACAATGCCTGGCACATAGTAAGTGCTGCACACGTTTTTGTTGAAATCATACCTGTATTTCATTGTCTGTCTCCCCACCAGTCAGAGAGCTCACACGGGCTGGGACCATGTCTCACTCACCTTGGCACCACCTCTAGGCCCAAGACAGGGTTGGCACAGAGCAGGCCTGGGACATGTTTGTTGCATGACTGAATGAACAAGGGCAGAGGGGTAATGGCATGAATACCTGCTGGGCTCCCCGTGGGGTGGCCACGGCCATTGCCAAGGGGCTGCCCTTTGTGGGAAGTGATAGGGCTCAGGAGCTGTTCATGAAACAGAGGGACTTCCGGGCCTGGGACTGACACCTCCTGAGGCCCCGTCTTCTGCCCCTCTGCAGTGGAAACGAGAGGGCAAGAGGGGAGGGGTGGTGGACCTACTCTGGGCTTGGGCACCTGTGAGTTTGTCCCTTTTAGTGGCCTATGCCCTTAAACCAACACTCTATCCACAACAACCTGCCAAGACTGGTGTGGCTCAGTGGATAGAGCGTCCGTCTGCAGACTGTGAAAGGTCCCAGGTTTGATTCCAGTCAAGGGCATGTACCTTGGTTGCAGGCACATCCCCAGTAGGGGGTGTGCAGGAGGCAGCTGATCGATGTTTTCTCTCTCATCCATGTTTCTAGCTCTCTGTCCCTCTCCCTTCCTCTCTGTAAAAAAATCAATTTATATATATATATATATATTAAATCAACAACCTAATTCCGGGTGTTCTCTCTGCACCCTGCATCCTGCACCCTGGCACGGGTGAGGTGGGCTCTGACTTTCCAGAGGTGGAGCCTTCTCAATTCCTGCAGAGGCCTTGTCTCCTAGGGGCAGGGATGACAAGTCCCTCCGGTGGAGCCCGCGTCCCTGCCCTTCTCTATCACAGCAAGGTCTACCCTGATGTCCCTTCTGATTGTCTACCCTCTGCCTCACACCCTGGAGAATGTCAAATGAGGATGAATGATGAAGTCTGTGCTCCAGGTCCTCCTTGGCCATGGTCACATGAGCAGGTAACTTGCACAGATGTACTATACACACGGGCATACTCACCAGCTTCACGGATGTGTCATGTCCGGGTTGGAGCTGGTGAGGCACGCGGAGGTGCAGCCCCACTCCTTTCCCTTCTTCCTGACCACGCACATCCTGGTACCCAAACTCCTCTGCACCGCCACCTCAGCCCCACGTGCCCGCTGCACTGGCCTGTGCACCCCTCCCGCCCAGATGCGCTCCCAGGCTTCCCTCAGCCTCCTCCCAGCCTGCCACCTCCTCCAGGCAGCCTGCCACCTCCTCCAGGCAGCCCGCGATGTTTCCTCCGGGCTACCTGCCACCTCTGGGAGCAGTGGCCACATCTGGCTCACCCCAGCCTCTGCGGCGCCCCGCACGCGGCCTCAGCAGGGTCCCCCAGAGCCTGCGTAGGAGGGAGGATGGACCCACGGGAGGGCGGAGGGAGAGGTGGCCGCAGCCGGAGGGCCGCGGGGCGGTCGGAGGCGGCCGCGGGAGGGGGCGCGCGCGCCGGAGGCGGCGGCGGCGGAGGCCGGGACCGCGCGCCCCGCCTGAGCCCGCCCCGCCGCCGAGCGTCACGGAACCTGCTTGAAATGCAGCCGAGGAGCCGGGCGGGCGGCGGCGGCGGCATCGGCAGCGGCAGCGGCAGCCCCGGCGCCGCGGCAGGAGCTCGGGGAGCTGAAGCGCGGCTGCAGCGGCGATACGGGGTGCGCGGGGCGCCGCGGCCGGAGCCCGGGGCCCGCCATGGGCCGCCCCGGAGGGGGCGCGCTCCGGCCGCCGGCGCTGCTGCTGCTGCTGCTGCTGCCGCTGCGGCTCCAGCCTCTCGCGGCGGCGGCGGCGGCGGCGGATCCCCCACGCGGAAGCCAAGGTACGTGCGGCCGGTCCCGGGCCGGGCTCTGCGCCGCCGGGGCCGCCAACAAAGCGCGGCCTGGCGGCCGGGGCGCGGGCGGCACCGGGCCCCCCCAGCCGGGCCTGGCAGAGGCGCCGGGCGGGAGCGGCTGCTCTGGACCCATTGATCTCCTCCGCCCCCGCCCCCGCGGCTCCCTGCGGTGGGCTCTGCCCTGGGCACCTGCTCTGGGGGAGGGACGCAGGGGGGCCGGCGGGCCGGGAACTTTGCGGGGGGGTGGGTGGAGGCGGGTAGTCATTGATGGTTTGGGGTGAGCTGTACGATTCTTGTCGTGGACACGCGCTCCGTGGCGGCGGTGAGCGGAGCCGGGCGACCTCCCGGCCTGACAATGCGTTTCCGGGGACCCCGCGCGCCGCCGCCGAGCCAGAGAGGCTGCGAGCAGGAGGGGCCTGTGCCCGCAGCGCCCCTGCGTGGGTCCCGGCGTGTTTGGGGGGCTCCCTGTGGGGTGTGTCTGCGTGGATCCCTGACTGAGGGCCTCGTGGGACTGCATGGAGGGTCCCTAAGCTGTCTGACACCGGCTGTGCGCGCTGGCCTCGCCGTGCCACGGAGCGGCCTGCCATCCCAGGACCCCTGCTCCCCTCCGTCCGGATCGAGGGTGCCCGAGGCCCCCGGGGCTGCTGCCTCGCCCCCTCTCCTCCGCCGCAGGAGACCCTGGCCCCCGCCGGGACTGCAGGGTCCGCGGTCCGTCTCACACCCCCGTCTCCCGCGCAGGGCTGGCCACGGAGTGCGAGGAGGACCAGTTCCGGTGCCGGAACGGGCGCTGCATCCCCTCCGTGTGGCGGTGCGACGAGGACGACGACTGCGCGGACAACAGCGACGAGGACGGCTGCCGTGAGTGGCGGCGGGGAGGGCGGGCGGCGGGGCGCCATGCTCCGTGCGCACGTGGCTCCGGTGCGGCCGCCGGCACCTGCGGGGACCGCGCCCCGGGGCTGCGGGCGGAGCCGTCCCGCCGGGAGCTGGATGGGGCCGGGCGGAGCCCGGGCGCCGTGGCCCGGGAGGAGGGCACGCCCTGCCCGGTGGCTGAGCCGGAACTGAGGGCGAGGGCGCGGCTGTCCCCGCGCGGGTCCCGCTTCCGAGGCACCGGCCGGCCTCCGGGGCTCCGGCCTCTGCTCCGGGAACGCGCGGCTTTTTCAAAGTTGCGCTCCGCTCCGGGCCTCGCCGCACTCCTTACGTTCTCGTTTCCTTTTTTATGAATGAATGGGCTCCCCGGGGCCCCTGATTGGCTGGGCCAAGACCACCCCATAGGCATAGGCCCCCGTGGTCTGAGCGGCCAATCGTGGTGAGAAAGAGTGTGTGGTTTTCGGGGTGCCCTGGGCGCCGGGGCCTTGCCCTGGCCCCGCCTTGCCACACCCCCACGCTCACAGGCGGACCCAGAGCTAAAGCCCACTGGTTTTCTGCCTCGTCACAGGGAAGCCCTTTTGTGCCACCCTCGTTAGCCGACCTGGATCTGCAGGCAGACCGCCTGGGGCATGAGTCATGGTGCCAGACAACCATTGGGTCTGGGCTGCCTGTCACTACAAGAGCCAGTTAAGCAGAGACAGGGCTGAATCATATATGAGCGTTTTCCCCCCCAATAATGCAGGCAGGATGGGAGAGCAGCAGGTCGTCCACAAAAATCTGCTCTCCCCTCCCCAGAAGGCAGCTGCTTATGTTGGGTAGAAGGACACAGATTCCAGGCCTGGGAAAGGAGGTACGGTATAATGGTTACAGGTTATAGGCTTTGCAATAGAGCCTAGGGTTTGCAAAGGACAGGTGCCTCCAGGACTAGATTGCTTCAGCCAGGAGGTTGGAAGTCTTTCCATAACAGTAGCAGATCTTGGGAAAGGAGGATGGACTGCATTCCGATGTTATCTCCGGTGTCCCAGGGTATTCCCCTCTCACCCAGGTTAGAAAGCGCTTCCTCTCATTAGAACAGAACCATCACGGTTAACAGAACATGATTAATATTTCTTATCACTGTAGCTAGCCCCCAATATTCTGTTTCTGCCCCTCACCATGGGCAGACCGGGGAGGAGGGAGCCAGGAGGAGGAGTCTGTTTCCTGGAAGGGGCAGAGGGTCCCGGGGCTGCTGGTGAACCGGGCTGTGAGTCGGCTGCCGGTGATTTTTTTCTGAGTTTGGTGTTTGTACACCGGGGGCAGCTGCTCTGGGAGTTCCTTCTCGGGGTGCACGTGGTTTCAGAGGTCTGTGGGACCAGAAGTGAGTTAGCAGGCAGTCGCTACGGTGGAGTGTAGTTCCAGGAACAGAAAAAACAGGATTTATAGAAACGGAATCGGGTGGCCATTCATTCTCTGTTACTGGTGCCCACTGTGGGCGGGCACCGGGGCACTAGGAGAGCAGGCCCACCCCACTGGCCAGGGGAGCAGGATCTGTGGGAGGAGAGCAGTGGGTAGACAGACCCTCAGCTCCACACGGTGGCAGGGATAGGGGGGGTGGGGTAGAGGAAACACCTGGACAGGCAGGATCTGTGGAGTCCTCAAGGTTTTATTTTGTTTTTTAAATCCTCACATGTTCATTGATTTTCAGAAAGAGAGGTTGGAAGGTAGGGAAAGAGAAACATGAGTGTAAGAGAGGAATATCAATCGGTTTCGACCCTGACTTGCCCCAACCAGGGATAGAACCGGCAATCTAGGTATGTGCTCTGACCGGGAATCGAACCCACGGCCTCCTGGTGTATGGGATGATGCTGCAGCCTACCTAGCACACCGGCCAGGGCAAGGTTTCTGTTTGTTGGTTTTTAAACTGGGTTTGCCAGTCAGCCTCTGGGTTCATTTCCTCTGACCCCACCGCAGTTGGCTCTGGGCCTAGGGCACAGCTTTCCCTCCTGGCTGTTTCCTTACCTGACCACGTGGGCTAATGATTCCTGCTCCATGTTTTTTTTGTTTTGTTTTGTTTTTTTAATATATTTTAAAAATTGATTTCAGAGAGGAAGGGAGAGGGAGGAAGAGATAGAAACATCAATGGTGAGTCATTGATCCCCTGCACGGCCCCCACAGGGGATCCATCCTACAACCTGGGCATGTGCCCTGACCGGGAACCGAACAGTGACCTCCTGGTTCAGAGGTCGACTGAGCCCCGCCAGCCGGGCCCTGCTCTGGTTCTGAGGACCAGCTCCAGTAATGTAATTGGAAATAATGAGACTGACTCGCCGACCATTAGCTGTGTGCCAACTACTGTGGCTGTGCTTACATAAACTCCTTCAATCTTCAGATTAGTCCTGTTTTACAGACTGTACAAACAGAGGTGCTGAGAGATGAAGTTACTTGCCCCACAGCTACTGAGTTACTAAGCAGGAGCTTGAATTTAAGCATCTGACCCCAGGGTTCTTAGGCCAATCATGACTCGACCATTATCCTCTGCCATTGAAGTTATGAAGATGGCTGAGCTGGGGTAAAATATTACGAATCTCATCGTGGGGAGTTGTTCTCTATGGTCCCTTTACAGCTGAGGATGAGGCAAGGAAATAAAAACTACATTTCTGACCGTGGCCAGGTGGCTCAGTGGTTGGAGCATCCTCCTGTACACCAGAAAGTTTTGGTTTCAGTTCCCCATCAGGGCACATACAGAGGTTTTGGGTTCAACCCTGGGAGGCAGCCAGTCGATGTTTCTCTCTCTCCCTTCCTCTTTCTCTCTAAAATAAATCAATAAAAACATATCCTCTGTTGAGGAATTTAAAAAAAAACCTGAACAGCCCTGGCCCAGTGCTGGCTGAGCATTGTCCCATGAACCAAAAGGTCGCCAGTTTGATTCCCAGTCAGGCCACATGCCCAGATTGCAGGCTCTGTCCCATCAGTATACAACAGGAGGCAGCCGATGTTTCTCAGATCAAAGTTTCTCTCTCTCCCTCTCCCTTCCTCTCTCTCTAAAATCAATGAAAACAAACAAAAACAAAACAAAAAAACTCCTGTGTTTCTGGTCTGGTTATACCTTATCTCCCTGATTCTTTCCAATAGCAGTCTTCCAAGAGTGAAGAGCAGACCTTTTTCTTATCATCCTGTTTGTAGGTAAGGGTCTGGCTCAGAGGAGTTGAGTGACTTGCCCAAGGTCACACAGCAGACGATGACAGAACTTGGTCCAGATGTCCACCTGCCTCCCAGCTCTGGGGCGCTATTTTCTGGGGGGAGAAATGGGGGGGAGGATTTGGGAAGGTGACCCAGGTGATTGAAAGCCATACTCTGAGTGCTGAGCCTGCTGCTTTTCATCTGTATGCGAGGCTCCGGGCAAGAGGAGTGTGAAGCAGTGGGTGGCTGGGTGGCCCCGGATGGGACCAGGGGAGATCTATGGCCAGTCTGGCTTCCTGACTTCATCCTGAGGTGGAGGGGGTGGAGGCAGAGGCAGAGGGAGAAGAAAAGCAAATGGTGTTGGTATTTGGCAGGGGGAGTAGGGTTGGGGGCTTTGCTGTTAGTACCAAGCATCAGCTCCACACTCCTGCCTTCTCTGAGTTTGCTTCCTCCGTGTCTGCCGAATGGGGGTACCTGTCCCTCCACCACAGGTTATCCGTGTGAAAATGTCCCCGTAGGGCTGGCGAAGAGAAGGGGATGGATGACTGTTCACACCTGCAAGGTCCTCAGAGAGGGGCCCCGAGGAGCCACCGGAAGAAACCTTGAAGAAAGGGGGCGGGGCCAGTTATCCGAAAATGATCTTTCCTCACTCACTTCTTCCTTCCTCCTCTGGGGATGTCTCCCCCGATTCTGGGCCATCTGCCCACACGGCATTTCTTTAACTGTCTTCCCCTCCAGGCCCTCGGCTTCTCCCCGAGCAGCCTCCCTGCCTTTTAAATGGCCCCTTTCTTTGGCACTTCCACCCTTCCACTCCAGGACAGCGGCCTCACCTGCAAAATGGGTGCGGCCGTTTGTAAACGAAGTCTGTGTGAGGCAAAATGAGTTCCAGCTCCCATAGGGGCCGAGAGGCAGCCTGCGAACACCAAGCACTGGGGGCGGCTGGGGAAGCCCAGGAAGGCTTCCTGGAGGAGGAGACAGATAGACCGGGCCTTGACAGATGGTAACTAACACCATTCCCTTAGAGCTTGCCACCTAAAAAGAGGTAGTACAGTCCCCATAGTATAGAGGAGCAAGCTGGGGTCAGAGGGGTGAAATTACGCTCCCCAAGTCACAGAGCTCATGGGGGGTTGGAGGCAGCCCTCAAACCAAGGCCTTCTCAGTCCTCATCCTCGGCCCCCGCAGTGGGACGCGGCCCTCTGGAGACACGGGAGAGAGCTGGCGGGCGGGGGAGAGGAAAGGCCCCAGTGCTCAGTCCCCGGCTCCGAGGGCCTTCAAAGTGTAGGAAGGGGCTGGGCGTGGGAAGCCCAGGGTGCCCAGCGGGGGGAGCTGGGTGGGTCTCTGGCTGTGGACGTGGGTCACGTAGGCCCGCGGGCCCCTGGGCCCCAGTTTCCTGTTGCTCCGTCATGTCTGGGGCAGACCTGGGGCTCTGGGCTCTGGCCAGCCCTTTGCTCCCGGAGTAACAACAACAGCGAGCGCTCACGGAGCCCTGGCCCAGGACCCGGCGTTGTGCTGACATTCTACGAGCATCGCCTCATGCTTCTTCTTCGTTTCTTTCTTTTTTTAAAAATATATTTTATTGATTTTTTACAGAGAGGAAGAGAGAGGGATAGTTAGAGACATCGATGAGAGAGAATCATTGATCGCTGCCTCCTGCACACCCCCTACTGGGGATGTGCCCGAAACCATGATACATGCCCTTGACCGGAATCGAACCCGGGACCTATCCACTGAGCCAAACTGGTTTCGGCGGCCTCATGCTTCTTGATTCTTCACACGGGGCAGCTCTGTGAAGTACCTGCGTTATTCCCACCGTGCAAAGGCACGGAGGAGTTAAGTGACCAGGCCCAGCGTGTGTGGTTTTTAAGCAGAAGCGCCGTGGTGTGAAGGCAGCACCCACCCATGGAACTCAGAGCCCTGTCTGCTGGCCTCCGGCTCCTTCCGGCCTGCTTCCCCATCATCGTGAGGGGGCGTCCGCCCGCCCCACCCCTCCAGCTCCGGGAAGAACGTGTGTTTCTCCCTGTGGAGGGGCTGAGGGGCTGGGTGGACGGACGGTGGGCCGGTTTTGTGCTCAGGCTCCTCTGCCTGGCTCTGTCTCCTTCAGGCTGCCTGGCTCTCCCAGCCCCCCTCACCCCTCCATCCCAGGCCCAATAAAGAGCAGCCGCAGCGAGCTCTCCCCGGCTGAGAGTTCATTAGCTGGGCCAGGCCGGGCTGCAGGAGCGCCAGGCCCGCTGGGGAGCGGCCTCATGAATAATTAAAACTCCGCCACGGTGCCCCGCTGGGCCGGGGCCGGATCGGCCCTTCCGTGTGCCGCCCGGCGTGCCCCTTCTCACCCCCTTGACACTGCGCCCCGCTTCGTCTCGTTTGTGGAGGGCGTCATGGGACAGATGGCGCTGCTCCTCTCTGAGCCTGCTTCCTCCTCTGACCGGCAGCTCCTCCACCCGGGGTCGTTCGGCGGCCTGGCTGTGCACGGCCCTCTGCCCGCTCCCGTCTCCTCCTGGGAGCCTGCGACACCACCCTGTAACCTTTTTCTCTCTTGCTTTCCCACTGCTTCTCGCCTCCGGGTCTTTGCCCACGCCATTCTGTCTGCCTAGAATCCTCTTTCTGCTCCCTCGCCCAGCTACCTTCTTGTTGTCACCTTAGAACAGCAGTCGGCAAACTGTGGCTTGCGGGCCACATGCGGCTCTTTGGCCCCTTGAGTCTGGCTCTTCCACAAAATGCCACGTGCGGGAGCGCAGGTACAGTGCGGTTGAAACTTCGTGGCCCACGCGCAGAAGTCGGTGTTTTGGCTCTCAAAGGAAACTTCAGCCGTTGAACTGCTGATATTTGGCTCTGTGGGCTAATGAGTCTGCGGACCGCTGGCTTAGAAGATTCATCGTGGGTGTCACCTCCTCAGGAAAGCCCTCCCTGCTGCCCTCTCTCCTCGAGGCTGAGGTGCGGGAGTCAGAGAGAGGGGCTTAGGGGCCTGTGTTTCAGTGACAGCCCCGTGGGGCCCTGAGTCAGACACACCTGGCTTTCTTTCTTTCTTTTTTCTTTCTTTTCTTTTCTTTTTTTTTTTTTTTTTTAATATATTTTATTGATTTTTTACAGAAAGGAAGGGAGAGAGATAGAGAGCTAGAAATGTTGATGAGAGAGAAACATTGACCAGCTGCCTCTTGCACGCCCCCCACCGGGGACATGCCCGCAACCAAGGTACATGCCCTTGACCGGAATCGAACCCGGGACCTTTCAGTCCGCAGGCCGACGCTCTATCCACTGAGCCAAACCGGTTTCGGTGACACACCTGGCTTTCTGTGCTGCTGACTGAGCGTAGGTGTGACACTAGTCTCTCCCTCCCAGAGACGGTGTGAGATTAAATGAGATAATGTGCCTGGTCCGCAGCGGGTAGATGCTCACGGAATGGCCTGAGTGTGATTGTTCTTGGAGGGAGGGCTTTCCCGGAAGTCTCAGGGCACCTGCTGCCCCCGTGTCCCACGGCTCCTGCCGCCGGGGCCTGCCTCAGCCCGTGGGTGTCCAGCCACAGTGGAGGTGGCCCCAAGGCCATTCGTCTCAGACGGGGAGGGAGGGAGGCGTCCGGGGAGGGCTGAGGGGAGAAATGGGTCGAATAGGCCTGGCTGGTTTCAGCAGGGGCAGTTCCCGCCGGCCGGTGCCTGTCCCGGGCCGGTTTTGTCCTGTCTGTCCTGTGCTCCTCTCTCCCTGGCTGTGCCTCGGAGGCGGGGGGCCCAGCACCCCCAGGGCCCTGCCCGGAATGTGGGAGCTTCTCCAGCCCAGGCTTCAGAAGGTGAAACCAGGGCCCCGGTGGCTGGACCTTGGCTCCAGGGACATCGACAGAGGCTCGGTCTGGGAACGAGGCTGTCCTGGCAGGACTCCAGCCGGAACAGGGTGCTCCCACCTCCGCCCCGCCGAGCGCCCGCCGGCCGCCCCTGCCCTCTCTCTTCCCTCCGGGTCAGGGAACAAGGTGTCCCGGCGGAAGGCAGGCCACAGGCCTCGGCCACAGAAAGGGCTCTGGGGGACCTCAGGCGCCCGCCCTGGATCGCTGGGAACTCATCTGCAACCATGGTGTTAGTTGTAATAAGAGCTAGGGAGCATGTTTGCTGCCAGGGGCTTTCTCATTCAAGACCCCCTTCCGCCAGGGCCAGGAAGGAGCCGAAGCTCCAGAGCTCACTTGTCCCAGGCAGTTTGGCTGCTCAGTGGCAGACCTGGGCCCAGCCTGTCTGGTGGCAAAGTCTGATGCGGGTAAAAGGAACAGACATTCCACATCCACACATCCCGGTCCCAGCAGTGTGAGTGGCGCAGGGGATGGGCCGTGGCCCTTCCTTTCCAGGCACTCCTGGCGTCCCTCCTAGCCAACTCCACCGTGCCTCCCTCTGGAGCAGCGCTGGCCCCTGCAGGCCCTCAAGCATTTTTAACCGCCAGCCTCGCTCACCCCGCCCCTCACGAGCTCCTGTGAGTCACAGATCCCAGGCGGAGCCTCTCAGCCAGAAGGGGCGGCTGTGAGCTCCCACCCACGGCAGCCAGTCTGACCTCTGTGCCCCCAGCAGGGCCTCGCCCAGATGCTTACAAGCTGGCCGCTTTGGGGGTGCAGAATCCAGCACACTATCAGGTCCCTCAGAATGCCCTCTGGTGACCGAGGCAGTCAACCAAGAGCCATGGGGCTTCCAGGCCCCCAGTTCCCAGGACCCTCACGGCCTCCACACACCTGCCCCTGGAACACGGCAGGACAGGCAGCCCATGGGGGTGGTCATGTGGCCACTCACTCTGGAGACGATACTGAGTGGCCAGATTATTATGATCTCTGAACGCATAATAATCCTGCCTCTTGGTGTATATCCTATATAATAAAAGGCTAATATGCAAATTGTCCCCTCCACCAGGAGTTCAACCAGCAGGCAGGCCGGCCAACCGCCTATATCCCCTCCCCCTGGCCAGGCTGGCCGGACCCGAATTCATGCACCGGGCCTCTAATATATATACACGCTGAGTGGCCAGATGATTCTGCGTTCAGAGATCATAATCATCTGGCCACTCAGTGACTTTTTCAGGCTCTAGCCCTCTCACCTACTGGGCCACAGGACAGCCTTTTCCGACTGGTGCCTCACGCCATCCTGGGAGGCAGGTGGCGCAGGGGCTCATGTTACCCCGTTTTCCTGACCAGGAAATGGAGGCCCAGGCAGGGCCCGGGGCTTGCCGAGGGCCACACAGCGAATTACCTGTAGTGCCGGAGCGGGGGCTCACTTCAGTTAATTTCATCCATTTATTTCTCCAGTGGAAGTGACTTGATGATTCTAAGAGTAATTTCATGCTTGTAATTAAACACACACACACACACAACATAGAAAAGCGGGAAGAACGCTCACCATCGCCCTAGGCTACACCGCGCGGAAGCAGCAGGTCCTCCTGGGGTTTTCCTCCGCCTGGGAGCCGGCGTAGGAACACGTTTATTTTTTAAGCAGAAATAAGGCCGCGCTCCGCCAGTTCTTTCCTCCCCGCGTCCTATGGGTCTTCCCGTCTCAATCCCAGGAGATTTGTGTCGTTGTTTTAAGGGGCCAGGTAGTATCCCGTTGCATGAATCTCTCCATTCAATGACGCCGTCTCCTACCGACGGACATGTGTTCGGTTGGCTGTTTCTCCCGTTCCACACGGCGCTGGGACCAGCATCCTTGAACTACATCGTAGTGCGTGTGTCTGATTCTCTCCTTAAGAGAGACGCTGGCCACCAGGCTTGCTGGGCCAGTGCGTTTCTGTGAGAAAGCCACGCGGCTCTCCTTCGCGGAGCCTGTTTTCCCATCTCCCACCACCACCTGCCGCCCGGCGGCCGGCCCCCGGGACTTCCTTCTTCCTTGAGCTCAGGGCCACTGTGTCCCGGCCCACGGGACAAAGTAACCAGATCTCTTCTGCACAGGAGCAAAGCAGGGAGAAAGGACAATTGTGTTCTGGCCCCAAGGACTTCCTCCCCCACAGAAGAAATGAAAAGGGAACAAAATTGGTCTTTCGTTCGTAAGATACTCGTAGAACCCGTGCCCTTCGCAGCTTTGCAGTGTTCTGTCTCTGCCCCCGCCTGACCCTGGGCCGGTGGCTCTCCCCCTCTGAACTACGCACCGGTCCTCGCTCTGCCTGCATTGCAACCAGCACGCCGAGCAGAGTCCTCCTCCGGGAGCTGGGCTCGGGGCCAGCCCGGGCCTGGGGGTGGGAGGCCTGTGGCCCTCACACTCCTGACTGCCTGGTGAGGTCTGGCAGGAACCTGGCGGGCGTGGTGGGTGGATTTAAGCTGGGCTTCTCAGGGCCCGCTTCCGGAACGCAGCCCTCAGGCCCCGTTTCATCGGGCCCCTTCCCCTCTGCCTTCTTCCTGTGCCCGGATTGGGCTGGATGTGGTGGAGCGATAGGGGGAAACGGAGTCAGGCCCTGCAGCCCCGGGACCGGCTGGCTGGGGCCCCGGTGTAGGCCGCAGATCCTGAGCCTTCGATGCTCGGTCTGCGACGTGGGACCATGAGCCCGGCTGGGGAAGGCACGCGGGCTGACCCAGCGCATTCTGCCCAGATCCTGGGCCTGGAAATGAGCCTCCTGGTTCCCCCTCCCAAGCCCATGACCCCTGCACAGGGAACGGCTGACTAGAAGGGGCGGCAGCAGCTTCCCTCCTCCTCCTCCTCCGCCACCAAGGACACACCGAGAGGGCAGCTGCTGAAATAGCAGGAAAGATGTAGGTCAACTGGCCAGCGGGGAGGGCTGGGCTGCCGGGCGCCGCGGCTTCTCGGGAGGGAGGGAGTCTAGGAACCGTCCGCGGCACCGGGAGCCCCAGGGTGGCTGCTGCCCGGTGGCCTGGGGCAGCTAGGTAAGCCGAGGGCGCCTAGGAGAACTGGTTAACCTGCCAGGCCTGGCGTGGCTCGTTATCCAGGAGGGGCCTGGGCTCACCCGTGGGTCCACATTAGCATCAGAGAGCTGGCAGCCGATGAGAGGCAGGAAGGCCCCGTCAGGCCCAGATTAAGCTGCCGGAGCGCATGGCTGGAGGCCGAGGCTGGGCTTTCCTGGTGGCCTGGATCCAAGGACATGCAGGCCAGGGCTCCCCTCTCCCTCCCCACTTCCTGGACCCCGAGCTGCCATCTGCTGCCCACCTGCCCCCAGAGCCCCCTCGGCCGGGTGCCCCAGCTCACGCACGCGCATGTGTATGTGCGCTGGGTGTGCGTGCTCCAGGGGAGGTGCGCCACGGGGGAGGGGACCTGTGGGTGCACAGAGGCCGCACCTCCCTCCTCCCACCCAGGCCACAGTGGCCCGGCCAAGCCAGAGGCGCAGCCCCCTGCTGGCTGTTTGTGGCGGGGAATTATTTGTAGCTGGAGAGGCGCCAGCCATCTCTGTTCCCAGCCTGCCCCCCACCATGCAGCCTCTCCCCACCGAGCCTCAGCCCAAGCCCACCGTCCAGCCCCCACCTGGAGGGCTGAGGTTGATGTCATCGCCGTGGCCCAGACCACCGGCCCATCCCTGCCTCGCCCCTGCCCTCTCGGGGGTCTCTCCTTGTGGGAGCCAGGCATCTCCCGGCCTCTTTTGGCCCCATTCTCCTGGGTTCTTTGGTTTCTCCCCGAGAGCCAGGGTCTTCCCAGGAGTCCGCCACAGCCAGGCCCCAGGGGGTGGGGGGTGGTGGGGGGGTGGTGGGGTGGGGGGGTGTCTAAGGAGCTGCCCCTGTTCCCTGAGGCCGGGAGACCCCTGAGCAGACAGCAGGGACTGTGAACTGTAGCCCCTCCCGCAGGAGACTTGGCTACACACGCACACAGAGCCAGAACCAATCGTTCGCTACCGGATTCGCTCTGGAGTTCCACCTGGTTGTTTTCTGCTGCGTTTGACCGGGCCAGCAGAGCAAACGTCTTATCAGCTGTGTTTGTGGCACTCCTTGTCTCCCTCCCCTGTCCGCCCGTCACCCCGCCGGCCCAGGGAGCAGAGTGGGCAGCGGCCAGTGTGGCCTCCCAGTGCCCCGGACCTGGGTTTCCACTGCACTTCTTCCGCATCCAGGCTGGGGGCTCCGGAGCCCCAGATGTGGGTAACAGTGATTTCTGACCCCTGTGAGCCGTGCTGGGTCCCACGGGGCCAGCCAGTCTGCCCGCCTGTGGGTGCGGCCCCTGGCCCCTGCCCCTCCTCTCCCGGGCCTCCCCGCTCCCTCTCCTTGGCTGTGGGCCCTCCCAGGCTTGCCTTCTGGGCGGAGTTCTCCCCCTTGTCTGTGTGGGTTCACTGAGCCCCGCTGCCGTGCTCACCCCAGCCTGGGCTCTCAGACCCTCCAGGAACCCGGTCCCTCACCGGGTCACGGACTTCTGAGCACGGCCCTGCGGCTCTTCGGGCTCCCGCCTCCTCGCCCGGACGGGGCAGGAGTTAGGGTTGGATCGGGAGTTTGAATCCCGTTGGGCAGCATTTGACATTCAGATCCCCGGGCCCCTGTCCAGGCCTGACTCCAAACCTCTGTTTTTTGTTTGTTTGTTTTTAAATATATTTTATTGATTTTTTAAAAAAATATATTTTATTGATTTTTTACAGAGAGGAAGAGAGAGGGATAGAGAGTTAGAAACATCGATGAGAGAGAACCATCGATCAGCTGCCTCTTGCATGTCCCCTACTGGGGATGTGCCCGCAACCCAGGTACATGCCCTTGACCGGAATCGAACCTGGGACCCTTCAGTCTGCAGACCGACGCTCTATCCATTGAGCCAAACCGGTCTCGGCTATTTTATTGATTTTTTTACAGAGAGGAAGGGAGAGGGATAGAGAGCTAGAAACATCGATGAGAGAGAATCATCAACCAGCTGCCTCCTGCAAACCCCTACCAGGGATGTGCCCGTAACCAAGGCACATGCCCTTGACCGGAATCGAACCTGGGACCCTTCAGTCCGCAGACCGACACTCTATCCACTGAGCCAAACCGGTTTCTACCCAAACCTCTGTTTCCTGTGCATCCTGGAGGGAGCCATAGACGTGAAGACACACACCCCCCACTCCTCCTCAGGCCCCTGCCTCTGCTCCTGCATGGGTCGCCCCCTCCATGAGAGGCCCCCCTGTGACACCGATCACTGCGGGGCCTCTCACAGGACTGCTGCCTGGGGTCCAGTCCGTACGTCACTGTTTCCTAGCTGTGTGACCCTGGGCTAGTTGCTTCACCTCTCTGAGCTCCTGCCTCATCTGTGAGCGGGAGCCACCCACGCCGAACCCTCCAGGGGGCTGGAGGACGGTGTGGGCTAGTTTACAGAAGGCTCGGGGAGCCGTGCCCCGCCCGTGGCCAGTGCTCCCGGCCAGGCTGGCTAGGCTTATTTCGCCTCCTGTGAGCCCTCACTTCCTTCCGCGCTTCGGGAACCCCCTCCTTGCCGTGCTGCTCCTCTGCTGGGTAGAATGGGAGGGGGGCCTCTCCTTGTCCCCCCCTCTTCCCCGGCCCCGGCCGTGACTTACTGTCCTAGTTTAATTAGGAAGAGCCCTTCCAGAGACCTCGTTAGGAAATGAGCCCAGAGCCTCGGGGACCTCGGCGAGGGGCGGGCGCCGGCCCTGCCCAGCCTGCGGCCCCGTGCTCCTCATTGACGGGGGGCCCTACAGACCCGTGACGCGGGTCCTGGGCGGCCAGTGCCTCCGTCCTCTGTCCCCGTCCTGCCCCAGCCTCGCCCCGGGACGGGGCTGCGGGAGGCTGGGAGAGGAGGCGTGTCTCTGATGCTGCTCCTGGTCCCCAGCCTGGCGGGAGCAGGCCCCGGCGAACGCGTGCGGAGTGAGTGAGTGAGCGAGCTGTGGCTCTGGGGCCGGAGCAGCATCCTCGTTTCGCCCAAGCAGCCTCCCCACTCGCACCCGATGCAGGCATTCTCCCCGCAGCCTCGGGGCGGGGTGTGTGGAGGGGGGGGTTCCCAACTTCTGCTCGAATACCTCCAGGGACAGGGAGCTCACTGCCGGACCAGAGAGCCCCTTCTGCCCCCGGACAGCGCTTCCTGTAGAAAACCGTTCTTCCTTCCAGCCCTGGACCTGCCTCCGGGGGCTCTCCTGCCCCTCCTCCGGGGGCTCTCCTGTCCCCCCTCCGCTGACTCTCCTGTCCCCCCTCCGGTGACTCTCCTGGTCCCAGCTCTGTTTCTGGGGCCTCTGCTCACAAAGGCTCCTTTCACCCCAAGCCTGCTTAGGGTCCCCTCCCGGCCTGTGACCGCTGACATGCTGACATGACCTCAGGTAAGGCCCGTCCTCTCTGCACTGCTTCTCGGGGCCTGGGGGCTGTACTCTCGGGCTGTCCCTGTAACCAGGGCAGTGGAGGGCGAAGATGGATGTGCGGTGCCTTGAGGTAACGGTGACATCTCTACAGACAGCTTGGTCTCCTGGTCAGCAGGGTGGAGTGCCCCGACCCTATGATGACCTGCACACAGGCCCTGGGGGCCTAGTATGGCCCTCCTCTGCCCCGGGCAGCAGTCCACGCCTGGGCCTCAACCGGGCCTGGGAGTGTCACAGCCCCTCTCTTCCTCACCTGTAACAGCCACCAAGTCCTTACAGATTCCTCCCCTGCCACTGGCCGGTCCAAGCCCTCTCCCCACGCACTGCAGCCTCCCTGGCGGCTGCAGCGGCCCTGAGCACGCCCCGCTCTGCAGCCGAGCGCTCTCAAAACGCAGTGTTCTGTCCCGGCTCAGCATCGCCCGTTCCCGTGCAGGTCCCTCTGCCCGGGGCCCTTCCCCTGCCTGTCTGACCCTGCTTTACACCAGTCATTCCCGGGGACCTGCCCCCACAGGGGAGCCGGGCCTCCTCTGGGCTCCGACCCCGTGTCTCCCTCATCTCCATGCTTGCCATTCGGCACTGGGATGGTCTGGTTAAGAGTCTGGCGTTCACCCTGGCTGGTGTGACTCAGTTGGTAGGGCACTGAAAGGTTGCCGGTTCAGTTCCCTCCCGGTCAGGATACGTGCCTGGGTTGGGGGCTCGATTCCCAGTACGGGGCCTGCAGGAGGCAGCTGATCAATGATTCCCTCTCATTGATATTTCTCTCTCTCTCTCTTCCTCTCCCTTTCTCTCTCTCCCCTCTAAAAAATAGATTAAAACATATTTTTAAAAAGTTTGGGGTCACATCAGATCCTGGACCTCAGGGGGACCTGGCCAGGGCCTGGGAAGGAGAAGGGACGGGGTCTCTCTGGCCTGGCACATGCCCAGTGCCCCTCCCACCCACCCCACGCTGTGTTTCTGCACATCATGCTGTATGTGCCCGCACAGGGTGCTTCTGTGGATCCCACGGGAGCCCCTGGCGTGGGCTGGAGCATCTGAGTCCGAGCTCCGATGTTCACCGAAGGCCTGCTCGGCGCCGGTGCCCTGCCGGGACCTGGGGAGGGAGGATCCGGAGATGGAAACCAGGCCCTGTCTTCTGGGCCGCGGCCCCCTCACTCAGCGTGCGACCCTGGGCAGCGGGATCCCCTCTCTGAACCTCAGCTCCCCTGGCTGTGAAAGAGCTGGGGCACTCCAGACCCCTCCCCCTCTTCCCTGGGCACTTGTGTGCCGAGGCTGGGGTGAGATGTGGGCCCCTCACCACTTCCTCTCCACCTGGCCGGGGGCCGGGGGTGGGGGGGCCCAGGCCAAGCTTCCCGGGGCAGAGAGCGATAGGGCGTTTTACTCTCTTTTCTCACCACTGCGTCTGCCCAGCGCGGTGGCCCTGCCCAGGGCCTGCTCCCCGAGGGTGGCCGCGCGTCCCGGTGTTAAACTGGAAGTTTTACTCTCTTTTCTCACCACTGCGTCCGCCCAGCGCGGTGGCCCTGCCCAGGGCCTGCTCCCCCAGGGTGGCCACACATCCCAGTGCGCTCAGCACCGTCCTGGTTGTTAAACTGGAAGCCCCAGGACAGATGGGAGGTGATAGGCCGTCTGCCTGCACCCCACGAACCCTGGTCACCCGCCCCCAGGCCTGCAGCAGGGCTTCCTCATTGTGAGTGCTGCCAGTTGGTCAAGGATCACTTTTTTTTTTTTTTTTAAAGTAAAGAGCTGATTTCTTGCTCATGTTTGGGGGAGTTCAAGGAGAAGTAAAGCCCCTTGGAAGGAAGGTCTGGAGGAGCCAGGGCCGAGCAGCCTGTTTGGGGTGGGCTGTCCAGGAGACCCGGCCGCTGTCCCGATCCCGCCTCGAACCCGGCCGAGTGGCTGCTCCTGCCTCGAACCCGGCCAAGTGGCTGCTCTCTGGGCCTCAGCTTCCCAGGCTGCCCCGTACATCCAGGGGTCTTTAAACTACGGCCCGCGGGCCACATGCAGCCCGCAGAGGAGTCTGATCCGGCCCGCCAGGTTTTTTGGGCAGTGAGCGCAGCCGAGGTGTTACAGTAGGAATTAGTAGTTCATATAGTCCGGCCCTCCCGCTCTCTGAGGGACCGTGATCTGGCCCCCACTTTAAAAAGTTTGAGGACCCCTGTGCATTTGTCCGGTCCGTACTTGTACCATTCTGACCTCTCCACCTCCAAGCGGCGGGCAGCTGGATCTCACAAATCGGAAGGAGCTGGGGATCCCAAACGTTCTCTGCGCCGGCCCCGTGGCTCACAAAGCCTTGCCACCGCTTGCCTCTGGGCCCGGAGTGGCCCTTTGGGGGCGTGCTCGCCGGGATTGACGGCTCAGGGGTATGGACGGGGACTCCGAGCCCACAGCCCCACAGGATGCCGACCCTGAATAGGCAGGGAGCGGCGAGGGACGGAGACAGATGGGTGGCTTGCTGTGGCCGTGGTGTGTGGAGGTTGCAAATCAGTGTGTGCCACTGGCTGGCTGGTCCCCTCTCCCCCCACACTCCCGCTTTGTCAATGTCTTCATCAGCGGGAAAGAGGCAGATAGACAGAAGGGAAAGGAAGACACAGGGGTGGGGGGAGAGCAGGCGCATGGGGAGGGGGGGAGCGCCAGGAGGCAGTGGGGAGGGGTCCAAGCTGAGCCGCTGCTTACTCTTGTGGTTCTCACAGTCTGTCTCACCGATTCCTGACAGATGGAGGGTAGGGGAGAGCTGGTGCCAAGAGGCTGTCACCGCAGGCGGGCAGAGCAGGGGGAGGGTGCTTTGTGACCGGGGTTTGTGTGGGGAGGGGGCAGCAGCTGGTGGTCTGGCTGCTGGGCCTCCTTGGAGCCTGCTCCCCGGGAACCGTGGTGGAGGGGGGTGGGACGTGGGGCAGAGAAGTGGGTAAGGGGTGAGCTCACCACCTGCCGGGGGCACAGGCGAGACAGCTACCCCTCCGTCTTTCACACCCTGCTGCCAGCAGGCCCCTCCCTCCAAGGACACCTCCTGCCCTCCCCTCGCCGGGTACTGGGCCAGGCAGGGGCGCTGGGCTGGCAGTGATCTGTGGTCAGGGGGACCAGGGCAGGAGAGCAGGGGCCCTGGGAGGCACCGGAGGCCCCGGATCACAGGCCGTGGGGAGGGGGGGCTCAGAGCAGGGAGAACCCAGCCTCAATCTGCTGGGCCGGAGCTCAGCCGCTCTGTGGCTGCCTGGGGCTCCCGAGCCTCCTTCCTGGCAGTGCCTCTCCTTTCTTCTCGCGGCTCCGACCACGCACAGGGGCCGGCGGGCCTGACCCGGGGTCTGTTGGCACCTTCCGCGTCTCCCGAGTGTGGTTTCTGCAGGCAGGCTCGGGTCTCTTTCCCAGCCCCCAGGGCCCAGTGCAGAGGAGGGGCCGTGGATGCTTGTTGGATGGATGGACGGGTCCCTTGCTTGCATGCTTCCTGGGACAGAGACTTCGCTTTCTCGAAGGAAGTTCTTTCTATTCCCAGAGACAAAGTTCTTTCCGATTCTGTCCTGAGGGGCCCTGTGAGCCCCAGGCCCGTTACCGGGGCCACACGAAGGCCCTGGCTGATTGATTCTGCTGCTCGGAGCAGCCTGGAAGCTCCTCCAGGGCACCTGGCGGGGGGTGGAGGGTGACCCCTGCGCCGAGCTCCGGGGTCAGCAGTCAGAGCCCACAGCCGGCAGTGCTGCCAGGCGCTGAGCCCCATCGGTGCCAGGTGGTCTCTCATTTGGTCCTCAGGCAGCCCCGTAAGACAGGTGCTGTTTTTGCCCTCCATCTTACAGAGGAGACAAAGGAGGTGGAGGTGATGAGGGGCTTTCTAAAGGTCTCATGGCTGATGTCTGAGTCAGGAGGAGGGGGCTTGACAGAGGGGGCCAGGCCTGCTTCCTGGACAGGGCGCTTGGCAGGGCTTGGGGGTGTGTGGGGCTTGGCAGGGCTGGAAAGCAGTCACCCTCTGGAGATAGAGCTGCCCCCTCCTGCTTCCCCAACGTACTCCCAAGCAGATCCTTGACACCAAGACTCCAACTGGGCCCTGGCCAGTGTGGCTAAGTGGTTAGAGAGTTGGGTCTATAGAACGAAGTGTCTCGGGTTCGTTCGATTCCTAGACAAGAGCATGTGCCTAGTTGCGGGTTTGATCCCTGGCTCCGGTCAGGGTGCGCGCAGGAGGCAGCCGATTGATGGTCTCTCCCACATCGATGTTCCTCTCTTTCTCTCTGTTCCTCCTTCCCTCCCTCCACTCCACCCTCTCTAAAAATCAACGAGGAAAAACATTCTTGGGAGAGAATTAACAACAAGAAGACTCCGCCGAGGCTGGTTTGGCTCAGTGGATAGAGCATCGGCCTGCAGACTCAAGGTTCAATTCTGGTCAAGGGCATGTACCTTGGTTGTGGGCGCGTCCCCAGTGGCGGGGTGGGGGAGGGTGTGTGTGTGGGAGGCAACTGATCAATGTTCTCTCATCGATGTTTCTGGCTCTCTATCTCTCTCCCTTCCTCTCTGTAAAAAATCAATAAAATATTAAAAAAAAGAAAAAAAAAAGAAAAAGAAAAAGGAAGAAGATTCCAACAGGGCAGGCCCTCGGTCTGATCTGGGGCTCTGAGCCCCTTGGAGGTAGGGCAGGGGGTGCTCCTGGAGAAGCCCAAAGACCTTAACACAGCCCATCCTGCTCAGTGGGCCAGATGTGCCCGGGTGCTGGCTGGGCCGGATGTGCTGGGGTGGGTGGGTGGGTGGGCCGGGCCTGGGGCTCCTTACTGCTGCCACCTAAAGCTGGCTCTGGTCCGAGGTGTCTCCCTCATGAATATTAATAATGGAGACCGTTAATGGTGAGTTACGCTGGGCCTGCCCCGGGCCAGGGCAGGGCTGGACACCCTGAGGAAAGCGAAGAGGAACAGGAGGTGACGCCAATCTTGAGAGCTAGGGCTGCACCTCTGCTTCCTTTGTCTTCCTCCAAACGCAGGCACCTGGGCCTCTCTGGTGGGTGCCCACTGCCTCCCTCATTCACAGGCGGGTCCACGGGGGCCCTCCCTGTGGCTCTGGGGGTCCGTCCGGAGGCTCTCCGGGGACTGTCTGTGTTGCCCTGGGCAGACCACCTTCCCTCTCCGTGCCTCAGTTTCCCCATCTGCACAATGTGGTCACCAGTACAGCAGTCCCTGCCCCCAAGAGCCACCGGGAGGATTAAATGAGAAGATGAGCAGGGGCCGCAATCCTCAGTCTTTGCTCTGATGCTTATGAGTTGGGGGGGGCGGGCAGGGGGAAATGCAGGTCTCAGAGCACCCCTGCTCCCGGGGCATGACCTCCCGAATCCCCTGACAGCCCTGGGAGGGGGGTTGTCCAGTCCCCTTTGCTGATGAGAGAGGGAGGCACGAGGAAGTGGAATGACTCCCCTAAGGCCCTCAGCACGAGAGAGCAGGTTTGAACCCCGGTCCCTGGGACTCTGAGGCCCGTGTGTTTGCCACTGTGCCAGGCAGGGCACACCGAGCGCAGCTGGAACGCTCCTTTGTAATTAGAGCCACAGACGCTCCTGGCTTCTGTGCTGATCCGCAAGCCTCCTTCCAGCCCCCAGGTCCCAAATCCCTCCTCATCCCGGGAGAGAGAGAGGCAGCCCCCGTGGCCACGTCCGTCAGCAGCTCCGAGAGCCCTCCCCGGGCCCCCGCCTCCATGTGAGCCCCCCACCTCCGTGTGAGCCCCCCACCTCCCGTGTGAGCCGGGAAGCGGCCGGCTAGGGCCTGGGCCGCAAGGACGGGATTTCCCACCCCCGGTTGCGATCTGTCACAACATTAATGTTAATTAAGCCTCGTTAATTCAGCCCTCTGCTTATGCAGAGCTCCTGACAGCAGATTACTCATACGCGAGGCGGTAAATGTATCGCTGCATTTCCCCGAAAACTCAGCGGCGGATCGCGCACCCCCGGAGAAGGCGGCGGCAGGGCCCGCAGCCTGAACCGCCGTGCCCTCGCGGCCCAGAGAGTGGGCCAGGGCTCACCTCGGTCCAGTCAGAGCAGGCTGCCTGGGCACCGAGGGAGCTCCCCCTGGCTGGAGGCATGAAACAGGAGGGCAGGGAGCATTGCCAGCCCCGTGGTCTGCAAACTGTGGCTCTTGAGCCACATGCAGCTCTTTGGCCCCTTGGGTGTGGCTCTTCCACAAAATACCATGGCCTGAGCGAGTCAGTTTGAAGAAGTGGCATTAGAAGAAGTTTAAGCTTAAAAAATTTGGCTCTCCAAAGAAATTTCAATCGTTGTCCTGTTGATATTGGGCTCTGTTGACTAACGAGTTTGCCGACCACTGGACTAGCCTAGTATCTTTCCAACGGGTCCATCTCACACACAGACTGCGGGGGTTCCTCTCCTGGTGCCTTGAAGTCACACAGTAGGGCTCAGAGGGCAAGTGTGGATCTCAGTGTGCGCCCAGAACTATACCGTCTGACAGGGGCCCTGGCCGCCTTGCAGGGACTGAGCTCCCTGTCCGCTGAGGTGTGCAGGCCGGGCTGCCAGGACTGCCTCAGAGGGGCGCTCCCTGTCTGAGGTCGTGGGGTGCTCTTGGAATCAGGCCCAGGCCCATGATTTGAGTCCAGCCTTCCCTGTAGGCTAGGCATCAACCCTCCAGGTGAGTGCTCAGCCTCTCCTGGGCGCAGGGGCAGCCCCTCTGCCCCCCAGGCCCCCTCTCCCTCTCCCTAGGACCCGCTTCCCTCCTCGGCCTCAGGCCGGGCCATGTTTGGGACATTTGGAAGAAGCCCTTGCTCTGGGTTCCTCGAATATTTTGAAATTAATTAGAACATTAAATGGTAGCCCCCTGGGAGGACCCCGCCATCTGGTTGTCACGGGAAAGGCAGGGAAAGCTATGATTATTTGTCTGTGGTGTGTGAGAGTCCTGTGAAGCCACCTGTGCACGTGTGGGGGAGTGGTCCGTGTGCTGCGACATGTGCACAGGGCGGCACGTGTGTCTGAGCGTGTTCAGTGTGCTGTGTGCATGGGCCTGAGGTCTGCACGTCTGCCTGGGCACACGCCTGTGCCCGGCTCTGGCTTTTGGGACAATGAGCCAGGCAGAGAGGCGGCCTGCTCTCGTCCCCTCCTGGCCACGGCGGGCAGGGGTTAGGGCTGGATTTACAAGTGCACCGCTGACCTGCAAGGGGCAGGGAGGGTGGGATTCTCGTCCCCTGATTGACAGATGGGGGAGCCCAGGCCCTCCCAAGCACAGAGCCAGGGGTGCAGGGGCCAGGACTGGGGCTACCTGGGCGCGCTCTTTCTCTCCCAGGTGGCTGTTGCCCCGGCCAGTGCTTCATGCTTTTGCTATTGGATGTTCATGGTGGCCCAGAGGTAAGGTGACCAGATGTCCCGCTTTTGGCGGGACAGTCCAATTTGTCTCGCGTCCCGCAGCGTTTTAAAAAAGTCCCGATTTTTGGAAAAAATCGGGACTTTTTTAAAACGCCGCGGGACGCGAGACAAATTGTTGAAAACCGGGACGTCTGGTCACCTTACCAGAGAGGTTCTTGAGAGGGTACCCCCCCGGCCCCCCTCAGGGTGGCTCAGAGGGCAAGGTCGGGGCTTGGGCTGCAGATGCTCCTGTTGTGTTGGAGGCGGCGGCCGGGCTGCTGGCCTGGCCCAGGGCTGTGGTGTCACGGCAGAACACGGGGCGGATGGATGGATGGTCCTGAGCCCATCCTGCCTCTCTCTGAGCCTCGGGGGCTGGTGTAAGAGCTGAGGGGAGAGGTGGACCATATACAAGGGGCTGTGTACACCTTGAGATGCAGCGGGCAGATGGGGGCCTGGCCCAGAGGCACCGTCACAGGGAGATCGAGGCCTCGAATCTGGTGCCTTCCCCAGCCTCGCTCGGCCAGAGTCTGTAATCGCTGTGGGAGCGGCGGGGGACGCCCCTTCGGAAACAGCCAGCCCCGTGAGCCCAGCCGGCTGTCCAGCGACACCGCCACCTGGACCCTCTTCTCTCAGGAGCAGCCCTTCTACCCTGTGTGTGGAGACACCACGTTAGGAAGAACGAGGCCAGGCCTCCTGGTGCCCTCTAACAGGTGTAGCAAAGCCGAAACCGGTGTGGCTCAGTGGATAGAGAATCGGCCTGTGGACTCAAAGGTCCCAGGTTCGATTCCTGTCAAGGGCATGTACCTTGGTTGCGGGCACATCCCCAGTGGGGGGTGTGCAGGAGGCAGCTGATCGATGATGGTTCTCTCTCATCGATGTTTCTAACTCTCTATCCCTCTCTCTTCTCTGTGAAAAATCAATAAAATATACCAAAAAAAAAAACCCACAAAACTTCCTGAGGACCCCCACCCACTGTGTGCAGAGCCTGGGGCTGGGGAGGGGGGTGACAACTGAGAGGCGTTGAGAGGAACTTTTGTCTCTGAGCCGTGTCTAAGCCCAGGCCTCCTGCTGGGAAAGACTCGCGGTCTGCGAGGCCGGGGAGGGCCCCAGGTGTGTGGTCTCCATCACAGGGTGACAGCACCTCCGGGCCAGGCCTCATCGTCCAGTGCGCTCTGACTTGAGTCCTGCGAGTCAGAATTCACCATCGCAGTGTTGGATGAGGAAAACACAGGCTCCAGCGGCCAAGGAAGCTGCCTGAGGTCACAGCCAGGAAGGGGCACAGCCGGGGTTTGCGCCCTGGTTTGTAATCTGCTCCCGGTGGGAAGAGGGCACCGCGGGCAGCAGATTGGCCCCTTCCAGACCTGTGCCAGGAGGAGACGTCCACTCGAAGAGAAGCCGGAGGTGGTGGGTGGTCCCGGGGCAGCAGGCGCGCTACAGAGCAAGCTGTTCCCGAAGTGGCTTCGCTTCCATCGACGCCGTGCTGGGACCCAGAGCCTCAGGGAGCCCCGCTGGCTCAGAGCCTCAGGGTGACGGGCACCCTGCCTCAGAGGCCCTGAGAGGTGGCAGGGGTGGCGGAGGTCTGGGCCAGGATGCCAGTGGGAAGTGAGGGTCTGCTGGCACCTGCCCCGCTCCCTCCCTCTGCTCACTTCCCACAGCATGTCTGACTCCGTTAGCCCGGCTCCGGCCAGAGCCTCCTGGCCATCCTGCTGGGCCCCTGGCCGGAGGCACTGAGCTGTGGCCGCAGCCATTACTCTGCCCACGCTGCCCGCCTCCTGGGTGGGTGGTCTCCACCAGAGCCGTGAGCCCAGCCCTACAGGTTATGGCTACCTCTTTATATATATATATATTTAAATATATATTTTTTATTAATTTTTTTTACAGAGAAGAAGAGAGAGGGATAGAGAGTTAGAAACAGCAATGATAGAAAAACATCAATCAGCTGCCTCCTGCGCACTCCCCACTGGGGATGCACCCACAACCAATGTACATGCCCTTGACCGGAATCGAACCTGGGACCCTTCAGTCCGCAGGCCGACGCTCTATCCGCTGAGCCAAACCGGTTTCGGCATGGCCACCTCTGAAGGTCTTACCTAACTACAGGGCTTGCATGTAAGAGGGCACCTGGCACACAGCAGGCCCCTGCTTGGTTCTTTCGTCTTCCGGCAGCAGAGACCTGAGATGTTCCTGTTAGAAGAGGGGTCTGCGGAAGCTCCGCCCTCCCAGGCTCCCTCCCAGGACACAGGACTCAGGGATGTGAGCTGGGCCAGGGGAAACCCCTGTGGCCTCTCCCCTGAGCCCTCCCTGAGCAGGGCCTGGGACAGCTCTGCCCCGAGCACCTGCCAAGCAGGCCAGTGGCCACACGTGGGCCCGCCCTCCCTCCCCCGTGCGTGGCCATCTCGCAGGAGCAGGGAGCGTTCCCTGGTGCCCATCATTAGGGTGCTGCCCCGGCCAACAGACAGCCTGATCCCAATGGGCCCGGGGCCACGGTCACAGGCTCTTCGGGGGTCCTCGCTTTATCTCTCGCTGTTTTGAGGAGGCTGAAGCCATTGGTATTCCACTCCGGTTACCAGAGCGGCTGTCTCCTCGGTATTATGCCTTCATGTCCTTTATCGCACGGCAAGTTGGAATGAATCGCCCCTCTCCACCCGCCTTTCCCACCGAAACCTATTACCAGTCTGTCTGCCGGTTAAAAGTCATTTCGTGGCGGCTCTTGGCTCCTTTCCACTTCCCCAGGAATCTTTCTGATCGGAGCCAAAGAGCAAGGAGGGGGTGAGAAGTCCATTTGTACCGAGTGGGGATCTCCTGTGGAGAACTTATTTCCCTCCCCGCACAGAGGAAGGAGCACGTCCAGCCCCCGGCCGGCTGGCCGGCGCAGCTGACGAGCCCCCTGTCGCTGAGAGCGTTCGGGGAGGCAGAGCGGCCATATGTCAGCGGTGGGAACCAGGATTCCTGCACTGGCGGGAGGGGGAGCAGGCCCTGGCCACCGGGTGCCTCGAAGCTCCCAGGGTTCTGTTTTCTGATTTTGGGTTCACAGTTCTCTCTGTGACTTCAAAGTTGGGAAGATTCTGTGAGGTCGAGGTCCTAGCATCGGGCCGTTGAGGGTTAGGTACGTTTTTGTTTTGTTTTGTTACGCCTCACTGAGGGTATTTCTCCCACTGCTTTTCAGAGAAAGTGGGAGGGAGAGAGAGAGAGAGAGAGAGAGAGAGAGAGAAACATCTATGTGGGAGAGACACATCGACTGGTTGCCTCCTTCACGAGCCTGGACTGGGGGTGTGGAGTGTGCCCTTGGGAATCAGACCTGTGACCCTTGGGTGCATGGGCTGACGGTCTAACCACTGAGCACACCGACCAGGGCTAGGTTTAAGCACTTTCAAATTGTGTGTTGTAAGATTCCAAGACCCTCCCCTGGAGCTGGAGATTCTGTTCTGTGATTCTAAGGCTGTTTTAGGATTCTGTGCGCCTCTCAAGCTTCAATTCTGTGCCGTGACCAGGTCTTGGCAGGGCTTTGCTGAGGCCGCCTTGGGCGTGTGGCCTCAGGCCAGGCCAGCTCTAGCTTCAGTTTCCCCCATTTATGAAACGTAAGGCTTGGGCCCGATGGCCGCCAGGGCCTGACCTGCCGTTGTGCTCCGTCTGCATCTTTCTGTTTTCTTGTAGAGCACTCGGGGTAAGAGCACCTGGGTTCTGGTTCTCCCGTGAGCTCTAGGACTTTGGGACAGTCCACTGCCATTCAAGGACTTTGCCTCCTCACCCCTCAAAAATGGAGATGCCTCCCCACCTCACAGAGCTGCTGGGCCTGGGGGCTCTAACCTGCTACTCAGCACTGCATCCACTCGGGGTCCCTGTCCTGCAGATTTCCTGTGGGCCCTGCTGGGTCTCTCTGTCCCCCTAACATGGTTCTCCTCCGTGGCCCCTGACGTCAGCCCCCTCCCCCTGTCTCCATGGAGCACCTGCCCTGATGTCCTCCTCACCCCTGCTGCCCCTCCCAGGAGCAGGTGCCGACCTCGCAGGCTCACGGCACACAGCCCTGCCCACCCCTGAGTGCCCTCCACAGCCCCTTCCACTCCCCGCCTGGGGAGGCACTCCGGGCAGGCGGGTGAGGGGTGCACATGGAAAACCTGGCTCCTTTGTAACCGGACGGCCAAGGGGTGTGGGCTGCCTGTCACTACTTGAGCCAGTTAAGCAGAGACAGGGTTGAATCATATATGAGCATTTATCCCAATAATGCTGGCAGGATGGGAGAGCAGCAGGTCATCCACAAAAATCTGCTCTCCCCTCCCCAGAAGCCAGCTGCTTATGTTGGGTAGAAGGACACAGATTATGTGGGAGAGTAAGAATTACAGGCCTGCCAAAACCGGCTTGGCTCAATGGATAGGGCGTCAGCCAACAGACTGAAAGGTCCCAGGTTCGATTCCGGTCAAGGGCATGTACCTTGGTTGCAGGCACATCCCCAGTTGGGGGGTGTGAAAGAGGCAGCGGATAGATGATTATCTCTCATCGATGTTTCTAACTCTCTATCCCTCTCTCTTCCTCTCTGTAAAAAATCAATTATATATATATATATATATATATATATATATATATATATATATATATATATAAGAATTACAGGCCTGGGAAAGGAGGCAGGTATAATGGTTACAGGTAGCAGACAATGCGGGCTGGGCGGCTGTGGGGGGCGGAGAGGGGGAGGGGAGGGTGCCCTGGGCACCTCCGGGGCAGATCACAGGCTGTAGGGGCCGGGATTGAGAAGTGTGAGCGCCTCCAGGACTCACTCGATTGTCTATCTTTCCACAACGGTGGCAGTTCTGGGGAAGGGAGGATGGACTGCATTCCGACGACGTTGGCGCCGTGTCCCAGGGTGTGCCGCTCTCACCCAGGTTAGAATGCGCGTCCTCTCCTTCGAACAGGACGCTCATGGTTAACAGGGCGTGATTAACAGTTCCTTATCATGGTAGCTAGTCCCCAATATTCTATTTCTGCCTCTAACGCTTTCCCTCTCACGACTAGATGAGGGTCGGAGGCACGGGGAGGGTAAGGGACTCGTCTGAGGTCACCCCAGAGGTCAAGGGCAGCCTGAGGGGTGCCCAGGATTCCAAGGCCCATACCAGTCGAAGGCTCCTTCACTCCCGCCCCCCAAACCCTAGCCTGGGTTTGGGGGGCTCCCCCAGAGGAGCCCCGCGAAGGGCTTGCCCAGAGCCCAGCTACAATGAGAGGGGAATGCTGGCCTCCCCTGAGGCCGGCTTCATGGTGGTAGCTGAGCATCGGGTCCCCAGCTCTCTGAGCTGGTGGGATGGCTTATTTATTATTATTATTATTTTTTAGTGTATTTTTAACAGAGGGGAAGGAAGAGGGATAGAGAGTTAGAAACATCGATCAGAGAGAAATATCAATCAGCACATCTCCTACTGGGGATGTGCCCGCAACCAAGGTACATGCTCTTGACTGGAATCGAACCTGGGACCCTTCAGTCTGCAGGTCGACGCTCTATCCACTGAGCCAAACCGGTTAGGACGGGATGGCTTATGATCCCACACCAATTTGGTGGAGTTCTCCCTGGCCTCCTCGGGCTGCCAGCAGGGAGATGAGTGCTGCCCAGCAGGGTCCTAGATCTTCCCCTGGACACTGCCAGCCAGGGTGGGCGCAGCCTGGAAGGGCTGGCTGCAGACACCGCCCAGGTCTGACCCCCCACAACCATGGCGACAGAATAAACACCTTTTGGATAACTGAGTTGCTAATGTTCTGCCCTTAGTGCTCTGGGCCCCAGCAGGCCCGGGCCGGACTCCACGCCTTTGGCCTTGTTGGAAGTGGAGGGCGTTGTCAGACCCATCAGCACTGATGCCCGCGTGGCCTGGACGAGTGGGGAGGGTTCTCCCCATGAGACGGAGGCGTCTGCTGCTGGGGGCGCTGCACCAGCCCAGGTGCCTGGTGGGACGGCCCTCGGTCTGCCCGTGACCGTGGAGCGGATGAGGAGGCGGAGCAGCCAGGGATGCAGAGCGGGCTCATGCAGCAGGGCAGCTTGGCGTGGCCCTTAGGACTTGCTAAGACACGTGGTCACGCCCCAGGGGAGGCGGGAACCCAGTAGAAGAAGGGAAGATGGCTTTCAGGCGATGGGGAGGCCTCAGCAGGGCAGTGGCTACTGACTCTGGATGTACAGCCCCCAGTCTGGAGCCACAGGAGGGTTCGGGGAGGCTGGGGACCGAGCCATGCTTCCCTCGCTCTGCCAGCCTCACCCTGAGCTCGGAGGGTAATGCCATACCTCAAAAGGAAAGGCACTCAGAGATCATCTTGTCCAACCAGTTATTTCGTGGGGGAAGCAAGGCGTAGGGAAGGAGGAAGGTCGTATGGGACAGCCAGGCCCCCAGCCAGGGGTGGGAGAACCCAATGCTAATCCCATTCACAGTGAAGTACTCTTTTTATTTTTTATTTTTTTAAAATTGATTTCAGAGAGGAAGGCAGAGGGAGAGAGAGAAACATCAATGATGAGAGAGAGGCATTGATTGGCTGCCTCCTGCATGCCCCCCACTGGGGATGAAGCCCGCAACCTGGGCATGACCTGGAATCGAACCGTGACCTCCTGGTTCATAGGTCAATGTCCAACCACTGGGCCACACTGGCCGGGCTGCAATGGAATAATCTTAACCTTTCTTCAAGTAAAAGCCAGCAGCTTCTCTGGCTCAGGCCTACACAGCTTCCCAGAGGGACGGCCTCACCCTTATGCCTCCCGCGGGGCCAGGAGGAGCTGGGGGGCGGGGCCAGGAGGAGCTGGGGGCGGGGCCAGGAGGAGCTGCGGGGGCGGGGCCAGGAGGAGCAGGGGGCGGGGCCAGGAGGAGCAGGGGGCGGGGCCAGGAGGAGCTGGGGGGTGGAAAGCTCACACCGGCCTTCTGAGCAGGAAGCCCTGGGCCAGCACAGAGGGCGCGCCCCTGAGAGACCCCCCAGTCCCAGGAGGTGGATTTCCCAATAATCAGTGGCGCTGTCCTTTACCACCAGGGTGGCCCGGTGGGGCTCCTCCAGCCTAATTGGTGAAATCATCTGCATTTTCCACTTTGTGGGGCTGCTTCCCAGCGTGGCCAGCCCCTGCCTCACGGCCAGAGCTGCTGACTGCCTGAGGACGGAGGAAGGACTTGCCCTCATTCCAGGCTGTGGGGCAGGAATGGCCATCCTGTCTCCTGCTCTCTCATTCCCTCGCTTCCTGGGCAAACCCTTCTAGGCTGCTGCCTTAGACACAGGCCCGGGGGGGGGGGGGGGTGTCCACAGCTCACTGGCAGGGCTGGCTGGTGCAGCCCCGCCCTGCGTAGGTCCTCAGGCCCCTCTGGCCTGGCCTCCTCACTCCTGGCTGCAGGGCTCTGACCTGGGAGCCCTGGGTCCCCAACTTGAAGCCGGCGGGGAGGAAGGGGGCAGGACCCAGGGAGGCCTGCCCGACGTCACCCAGCATGCCGGTGGCAGGGCCGGGCTGGAATGAAACCTGGAGCTTTTCCTCAGCTGCTAAGGAGGAGGCAGAGAGCTGCCTCTCCTCCCGCGGGGGCTGCCGGGCAGGGGAACAGGGCCGGGAAGGTGGGGCCCAGCTCAGGAAGGTCCCATGGTCAGAGGAGCCTGAGTCCCCGTGGGCGGGGCAGGTGGCGGGAGCCAGGCCGGCTCTGGCTGGAGGTCGCGGGGGCTTCCCAGCCTCCTGTCCTCTGGAGGCTTCTGCTCTGAGGATGCCCTGCGTCTCCCTCTGGCTGGTTCCTTGAGACCTAAAATCCTAATGCCAAGTGGGTGGCCCACATCCAGGGTGGGCAGGCCTCGCCTAGAAGATGGGCAGAGCCATGGGTATGCTCTGTGTCCTGCCTGCTCCTCTAAGCGGCCCCCTGCACGGTGCAGACGCCAGCCGGGCCCGTGCGGAATCCCCCCCCTCTCCCACCCCCGTCCCCCCGCCCCGCCAGCTGTCACTGCCCAGTGCCTCCCCTCCCGCACCACAAATCACCGGGCCAGGAAGACCCCTTTGTCGCCGGTCCCTCGGAGACGCCCGTCTTCCCCGTGGCGACAGGGAGTCCCGCGTGCCCGGGCGAGGGCTTGCACCGCCCTTGGTGACGGGCTGGGGTCGGGCGGTGTCCGGGAGCCGCGGGCTGGGCGGGGCCTGGAGGAGGGGCGTGGCCGTGGGAAGCCCCCGGTGACCTTCCCGGAGGGGCCTCCGGGCAGCACCGTGACCCGCAGCCATCTGTGTCTTAAAGTCACAGGCCCCGAATGCCCGCTGCCGGGTCCCTAAAGGTTTGTTCCCACGAGGAAACGGAGGCCGGGGTGGGAAGAGGCCGCACGGCTGGCAAAGGGTCTTCTGTGAGCACGCTGGTGTCAGACCCTGAGTGTGAGGGGGGCGCTGCGGGGAAGGGAGGGCTGGGGAGGACATTGGAATTGGGCCTCAAAAGAACTGGTGGCCCAGAAAGAAGCTCAACTACAGACTGATGCATATGCCTTTCAGCATAACCATTATAGCTTGTCTCATTTTTTATTCTTGTAAGTATATTTCCAGTAGGACATGATCTCACTCATCTGGGGAAATGGTGAACGACATAGACTGGTGAACAGGAACAGACCCAGAGACAAGGAGCCATGGGTCAGACTGTTGGACCTCAGAGGGAGGGTGGGGATAAAAGGGAGAGATCAATCAAAGGACTTGTGTGCACACATAGGAGCCTAACCAGTGGTCAAGGACAATAGGGGGGTGGGGTTATGAGTGGAGGGGGCGGGGTGGGGGATTGGAATGGGGGGTTGAGGACAAATATGTGATGCCTTAATCAATAAAGAAATTAATTTTAAAAAAAAAGAAAAGAGAAAAGAAACGCTGGGGAGGCATAACCGAGGGGCCAGGGGGCACCCAGGCCGAGGACTCTGCCCACCTGAACAGCGAGGACGCCCTCACCAGACTGGCCGCTCACACTCTCCCTTGGCTCTGTCCTCGTCTCCAGCCCTTCCCAGGCTCCCCCGCCCGCTCGTTTCCTCTCTCCCTCGGGGGAGGGGAGGCGGCGAGGAGGCAGACTCAGATGCCACCTGCTGCGGGAGGGTGGAGGCCGGAGCCCGCCCGTCCCCACAGACCAGGAGCTGAGCCCGCCCACCACACTCCGGGTGTGGGACACGGGGAGCTGTCTGCTTCTCCGGGGCCACCAGGGCCGGGAGCCTGGCCGTCCGTGTGTGGACGGAGAGCTGGGCCCCGGGGGGATGGAAGGTGGGGCGTCCACCGCTCACTGGCAGGTCGGACTCAGGCAGTGGCCGCCCTGAGCCCATCCGGGGCCGAGGGCGAGTCCCCGTCGCAGGGCGGAGGGTGCGCGGCCCGAGTGGCGCGGTCTCAGAACCCTGGGTCCCTGGAGAGGGAGAGCCGTCCGCCCAAGGCGCCGGGTTAAATGTCCCGTCAGTCCCTCGGGTCCGTACGCCCAGGGTCGTTAGGAACGTCACACACCTGGGGAGGCGCCAGGGCAGGTGTGACCCACAGCTGCCGAGAGCCCGGTTTCTCACACACACACACACACACACACGCACACACACACACACAGACACACACAGAGACACACACCTGGGGAGGCGCCAGGGCAGGTGTGACCCACAGCTGCCGAGAGCCCGGTTTCTCTCACACACACACACACACACACGCACACACACACACACAGACACACACAGAGACACACACCTGGGGAGGCGCCAGGGCAGGTGTGAGCCACAGCTGCCGAGAGCCCGGTTTCACACACACACACGCACACACACACACACACACACACACACAGAGACACACACCTGGGGAGGTGCCAGGGCAGGTGTGACCCACAGCTGCCGAGAGCCCGGGTTTCTCTCTCTCTCTCTCTCACACACACACACACACACACACAGACACACACACACACAGACACACAGACACACACAGAGACACACACCTGGGGAGGCGCCAGGGCAGGTGTGACCCACAGCTGCCGAGAGCCCGGTTTCACACACACACACACACACACACACACACACACACAGAGACACACACCTGGGGAGGCGCCAGGGCAGGTGTGACCCACAGCTGCTGAGAGCCCGGTTTCACACACACACACACACACACACACACACACACACACCTGGGGAGGCGCCAGGGCAGGTGTGACCCACAGCTGCCGAGAGCCCGGTTTCACACACACACACACACACACACACACTCACACTCACACACACACACACACACCGCCCGGCCTGTGGGCCTGTGGGCCTGTGGGCGGAAATGGGGAAGCAGCTGCTGAGCGTCCCCTCCTGCTTCCAGTCTTCACGTTGGGGTTTCACTGGGAACAAGGTTCCTCCGCTTAGAATAGAGCGAGTCCTCCGGGCCCCGCTGGGCCCGCTCCGTGCCAGGCCGCCGCGGCCGGGGGACGGCCGGGGCCGGGGGACGGCTGGCCTGGCGGCGGCGGCGATGGGCGCGGGAGGGGCGCCCCGAGGGGGTGCGGGTTGCTCCGGGCCACCGGCTCCGCCCCCGCCCGCTCCTGCTGTGTTGTTGCCCAAGCCAGAGAACACTCGGGTCTGTCGTCCGTTGACTGGGGTGACAGTTTAATGGCGGCTTCCTGGGCTGTCATTGAAATCCGCCTGCCAGGTTAGCGGGCCAGAGGCGGGCTGGCACGCCCCCGGCCCCCACCCGGATCTTCCTCCTGCCCGCAGCGGTTGTCTTGGCGACGCCGGGGTCTGGCGAGCTCCGGGGACGGGTAACCGCGGGGGGAGCGGCCCTTTCATCTCCCGTCCGGGTACAAGCGGCCCAGCTGTCTCAGGGCCGGGCTGCGGGGCCGGAGCCAGGCCACCCGGAGCCGGGCTGCCAGCGCCGGTCCAGCCGGGAGAGGAAGTGGAGCAGATGGTCCCTCTGTGCACTGACCGCCCACGTGGGCTTCACACCTCTGCCCTCTGGGACTCCCGCCTGCCCTGGGGGCGGGGGAGGGGGCATGCCCAAAGATGAGCTGGCATCCACCTTGCCTATGGGTCTCTGCCTCGGGGCCCGCAGCCTGTCTGCAGAAACCAGAGGGCAGACAGAGCCTGCATCCCTGACGTCTCGTCTTCCTGTCCCGCGTGGCCTGGTGTCCACCCCTCTCCCCCATGCCGGGCTCTCCTCCGGACATGTCCCCGCTCTGAGGGCTGGGGTGACCCCAGCGGTGTCTGTCAGCCTCACTCTGGGCCAGCCAGGCACTCCGGGAACGCCTCCTCCTACGGTCACTGCCGGGCGGAGCGGCCCAGGGACAGAACACTGGGTACGCGCGTCTGCTGGGCGACCGCAGGCCAGTCTCTGCCTCTTGGGGCCTCCTCTGGGGAGCGAGGGGCTGGCCCTGCAGCGGTGTTCCCGGGGCTGTGTGGCTCGTCAGACGGCTGGCTTCTTGGGAAAAGGACAGGCGTGGCAACCAGAAGAGGAGGTGCTTGGCTCCCAGGCTTGGGAAGTGCTGGGGGGAAAGAAGTCAGTCCCATGGGAACTGTTTGCTTCTCTGGTACCACCACGACCCTGGAGTCTGACTGCCAGTGTGTGGACTGAGACCTGTGCCCCGTAGGGATGGAAGGGGGGCATCCACAGCTCACCGGCAGGTCTGACTCAGGCAGGCTTTCCCAGGGCTTTTGTAAGCCGGTGGCACCCTGGACCCCCAAGAGGGAAAATAAGTGTCTTATCCAGACATCGGAGGGGAAGGGGGCGGGGGGTGGCCACCTGCTCCATGTCCTGCCCCTGCCGTCCTGCTCCTCCGCGGGGAAGGCCCAGCAGCTGAGAGCCGTAAGTCTGGCTGGCTGCCAGGAGGCCGCGCTGTGCTGGGCAGAGGCTGGTGTCCCTGGGTGAGCTCAGGAACCCCAGCCCCTGCGCCGGGCTCTGGGGAGTAGCTTGGTGCAGGGCGGGGGGGGGGGGGGGGGCGTGAGCTGGCCCTGGCCGGAGGAGCTCCCAGATCCCCAGCCCTGCCTGGCCATTCTGCTCCAGACCCCAGGCCCTGTGACCCTGGAATGCCCTGCATCGCTCTCCTCCCTCCCACAGCGTGGCGGACGGTCCCTTCCTCCTGGAAGCCTTTCCTGACCCCTAGACGTGGTGGGACTGGGAGTCAGGAACTTGGGGTGCAGGTGCAGGTGCAGCCCTCCCCTGGACAGTGCCGTGAGGCTGAGCAGCCACCTCCTCGGGCCCCTGGTTTTCCGGCTTACAGAACAGCCGATCCCATCCAGGCCTCCGAGGCTCTGACGGGACAGAGCACTGGGACTGCCAAGAGGAAGCCACCCCACGCGGTTCCGCCTGGCAGCCCGGACTAATCTTTGTCCCGAAGCCCCTGGAGCACCGGGGCGGTGGGATGAGCGTGGGCGGGAATGACAGCGGGAAATGACGCGTATTGTCCCGGCGGGGTGGGGGGGGGGGTGCCTCTGGGGGCGGGGAAGCTGGCAGGTGCTGAGTGACCATCATCATTTCACAAGATCATGGACTCTGGGCACAGAGAGGGGCCCCAGATGCCGTCGGCACCACACCTCCATCCCCACAGGAGGAGGCAGGCCCTCCTGTGGCTGAGGGGCCCAGTGGCACACCCAGAGCGGGGGCTTCTGGCGCCACCCCCCTCAGACTCCGCCTTCATGCTTTTCCGTTTATGCACTGGCACCATCCTTAGCCCGTTCACCAGCAAGACTGTGTGGGGAAGCAGGGATATTATCCCTGAATGCAGATGAAGAAAGCGAGGCTCAGCCCTCGCCGGTTTGGCTCCGTGGACAGCATCAGCCTGTAGACTAAAGGTCCTGGGTTCAATTCCAGTCAAGGGAACATGCCTGAGTTTCAGGCTCAATTATCAGTGAGGGGGCGTGAAGGAGGCAGCTGATCAGTGATTCTCTCTCATCATTGATGCTTATATCTCTCTCTCTCCCTCTCCCTTCCTCTCTGAAATAACATTTTTTTAAAAATGTTTTTTGTTGTTGTTTGTTTTTGTTTTTAAAAATATATATTTTATTGATTTTACACAGAGAGGAATTGAGAGGGATAGAGAGTTAGAAATGTCGATGAGAGAGATATATCAACCAGCTGCCTCTTGCACACCCCCTACTGGGGATGTGCCCGCAACCAAGGTATGTGCCCTTGACCGGAATCGAACCCAGGACCTTTCAGTTCGCAGGCCGACGCTCTATCCACTGAGCCAAACCGGTTTGGCATGAAATAACATATTTTTTAAAAGAAAGAAAGCAGAGGCTCAGAGAGGTTCTATAAGTTGCAAAAGGTCACGCAGCCCACAGGGGGCAGAGCAGAGCTCGTCTGGCCGTGGGCTGCCTGACACTCTCCTTGGCCAGTTTCCTTGTAATAAATCGCCATTCCCACTTCCTTTGTCCTGGATTTCCCGTCCTCCCCCCCTTGGCCCGTGGAATCCCAAGCCCTTTGTGGCAGCTCATCTGTTGCCATGGCACCAGATTATGATGTCGCAGACCCTGGATGATTACATACGGCTCCTGGGCCGCGGAGCACAGGGGCTCACAGAGGTGGGCATTGTCCAAGGGGCGACGGGCATGGAGGGACATGAATCCCTGGAAACAGGAGCCACGGCCTCCCGCCCAGCTGGGGAATCACCCCGGGAGCCGGAGCCAAGGCTGCCTCGGCCAAGAGGGGCGGTCAGGGGGGCTGGCCTGGCTCGTCCGACAGCCTCGGAAGGCTGCCCGGCCCTCATGGCCTGGCAGTGCCGATGCAGCCTCTTGACTGTTCGGGCTCAAGTCCCTGAACCACCGGCCCCGGGCGCTGGCTCTGTCCTCCGGGGCACCCTTTTGCCTTTTCTGTGTCCGTGCTGCCTGGGAAGCCGCCGGTCCCACCTGCCCAGAGAGGGGAGGGACTGGGTGGAGGCGGCCGTGCCCGGACTCAGTCTCCGCTCTGACCCCAATCCCTCCGCGTTGTTACACGTCAGGGCCCATCAAGGTGGGTTAGTCTAGTCCCGACCTAACACGGCATGCTGCCTGCCTCAGTTTCCCCAGGACAGCCCATGAGCAGAGCACGCGTGGACCTAAGCCCAGGTTCATGCTGCTCACACTTCTGGGCACGGCCCAGGAGAACGCGTCATGCAGGCACCTCCGGGCTGGGTTGATGTGCCGGGACCGGTGGCTCCTGGAACCCAGGCACAGTGCGCCTGCCGCTCCGAGTCCTCCCTCTCCTCCTGGCATGCCGAGATGGCGGAAGGCCTCAGTGGAGGGAGCCTGAGCTTTGGCAGCTGCCACATGGAATTGAAACCCCACGCCTGCCACCACCACCCTCCCCTCTTTGAGCCTCAACTTCCTCCTGTGCAAAATGGGAGTGACAGCCGAAACGGGTTTGGCTCAGTGGATAGAGCGTCGGCCTGCGGACTGAAGGGTCCCAGGTTTGATTCCAGTCAAGGGCATGTACCATGGTTGCTGGCACATCCCCAGTGGGGGGTGTACAGGAGGCAGCTGATCGATGACTCTCATTGATGTTTCTGGCTCTCTATCCCTCTCTCTTCCTCTCTGTAAAAATCAATAAAACATATATATTTTTAAAAATTGACAGCAGCTACCAGGGCCTCGAACTGTGAGGTCGAATCGTGGCCCCGCTTTCGCCCACATGTGACCTTGGGCGTGTGGCTTAGCACCCCTGGTTTTCCCATGTGTCGCTCAGGACAAATGGGCCCTTGTGGGGTTTTCCTGGAAAAGGGCCGTGCATGGAGACTGGCATGTGTGTCCTGACACACTCGGGGAATGTAGGAAAGGGGTGTTTCTCTTTTGGATGCTGAGCTTCTGGTGGAGAAAATTCCCTGCTGGCCCTGCTGGGAACTGCCCGGGGCTGGGGCTCAGCCCTGTGCTTATTCTCAGGTGACACTCTATCTGCTGAGCCAAACTGACTATGGACCTGATTCACCTAACGGTGGTACTGATGTCTGTGACTACCCCGCCCCGAGGAGCCGGGCTCAGGAGGGCTGCTCAGCTCCTGGCCTGCAGTCAGGACAGCTGGCTCTGGTCCCGGCCTTGCTGTTTCCCTGGGCTGACCCTCCCCTCTCTGAGCCTCAGGCTCCCCAGCTGTAGGTGGGTTCTGATTCCTCCGGTTTCCTCTAGCCCTGCACGAAGGCGTTCTTCTGTGGAAAGTGTGAAGAAAGCATCCTAGGATGCAGATATACTGCAAGGATTCCACTGAAAAGAGAGGCAGGCCCAGCCGGTATGGCTCAGTGGTTGAGCATCAACCTGTGAACCAGGAGGTCACGGTTTGATTCCTGGTCAGGGCACGTGCCTGGGTTGTGAGCTCCATCCCCAGTAGGGGGCGTGTAGGAGGCAACCGATCAATGATTCTCTCTCATCATTGATGTTTCTATCTCTCCCTCTCCCTTCCTCTCTGAAATAAATAAAAATGTATATTTTAAAAAAAGAAAGAAGAGAGCGGCAGAAATAGGATGGACTCAGGAAACGCAGTCCTGTTGCTCCAGAGGCAGCCAGGGAGGATGGACACAGTCCAAGGTCGGCCACTGGAAGGAGCTTCTGGGAGGGTGGGGGGAGCCCGGGCCAGGACGTGTGAGCAGAGGCCGGGCAGCTGTGCTCCCCCGGGGCTCGAACCCCCACTGAGAGCTGCCCCGCCAGGCCCCGTGCTGAATGTGACCCGGCTCCCACACGGGAGCATCAGGCCAGCGAAGGGACAGAGAGAAGGGCACCCCGTGTTCCTGTCCCAGTTCTGCTCCAGCTGGGAGAGCTCAGCCTGCTACCTCATCCCCCACGAGGCCACAGACACCCCATTTCCTTTGCTTCTAATTAAGACTTCAGACCGTGAAAACAGCAATAGCTGCTACTTACGGAGCATCTGCTGTGTGCCAGGATCTCTGCTGCGAGTTCCTCATACATCACAACTTGCTTCCTTCTTCAGAGCCCTTTGCTTCCTTCTTCCCATCCTATATAATAAAAGCCTGATATGCAAATCGACCGAACGGCAGAATGACCGGCCGCTATGACTCACACTGACCACCAGGGGGAAGATGCTCAATGCAGGAGCTGCCCCCCTGCCCCGCCCCCAGCACAGCGCCGATAGCGGGAGCCTTTCCTGCCTCTGTGGCAGTTGGACATCCCTCGAGGGCTCCTGGACTGCAAGAGGGCACAGGCTGGGCTAAGGGACCCCCCCACACACACACCCTGAGTGCATGATTTTCTCCGGCCACTAGTTATAAGATAAGAAAACAGAGGCTCAAAGGTTAACAACCCCAATGTCAGACAGATCAGAGGCAGAGCTGGGATTCAAACCCCCCGTGTGGAGGCCTCCCCCACCCCCAGACTGGAAGCACCCTGGGGACAGACTGATTTGGGTGTCTTTCCCAGTAGATTCTCTTCCCACCACTCTGAACAGAGGGTATCTCGTTAACCTTGTCATAAGACAGTCATTGGCCTTTGACTTGTTATCGCCAGCTTTCTGGCCTGGTGGGGGGAGCGGGTAAAGGGACTGAGAACTGGCGGGAGGGGCTGACGCCTCTGCGCTAGGTGGTCAGGGAGGACTTCCTGGAGGCTGTGCCAGTGGAACCAGACTTCGGGGGAAGCGAGAGGAGTGATGAGGGAACGGGCATGCCCCGGTGGGTGGACCCTGTCTCACTTGTTGGGCTTGGCTCTGAGTTTGGAGGGCAGGACAGGTGTCCCCTGTCCCCATCTGGTGCTCGGTAAAAGCCCTCCCTCGTGTCCTCCCCCCTCGTCCATGGGGCTCCCTGTGACGTAGGGGCCGTGGGAGGCCATGTGGCCCAGCGCATTCTGGTCGCCCCACAGTCGCTGGTCCTAAAAAAGCTTCCTGCCAAAACCGGTTTGGCTCAGTGGATAGAGCGTCGGCCTGCAGACTGAAAGGTCACCGGTTCGATTCCGGTCAAGGGCATGTACCTTGGTTGCGGGCACATCCCCAGTAAGGGGTGTGCAAGAGGCAGCTGATCGATGTTTCTCTCTCATAGAGATGTTTCTAACTCTCTATCCCTCTCTCTCCCTCTCTGTAAAAAATCAATAAAAATATATTTTTTTAAAAAAAGCTCCCTGTGCCCAGCAGGCCCCTCACGCTCTCCTCCTCGCCCCACAGCCAAGAAGACGTGCATGGACACCGACTTCACCTGTGACAACGGCCACTGCATCCCCGAGCGGTGGAAGTGTGACGGCGAAGAGGAGTGTTCCGACGGCTCCGATGAGTTCCCCGCCAACTGCCGTGAGTCCTGCCCCTCGGGCTGTGGGGGCTGGGGGCCGGGGAGATCTTGGGCTTCAGTTCCCTCATCAGAGCTTCCTTGTTGGGGGTTGGGAGGCTCACATGAGGTGATCTGTCCAACACAGCCCCAGACTCACTTGGCGCTGTGCCCGCAGGGGCTCCTGGCAGACAGCAGGTGGATCTGGTAGCTGGTGTCCAGCATCCTGCTCTGGGGCTGTCTTCACTGCTCCCTGGCACACCGGGCCCTGCTCCTGCGGTGCCAGGCACTGCCAAGAGAGCCCCTTTGAGTAAGGTGAGCAGACGTCCCGCTTCTGGCGGGACAGTCCCGATTTTCAACAAATGGAAAAATCGGGACTATCCCACCAGAAGCGGGACGTCTGCTCACCTTTCCTTTGAGCCTTCTGCCCAGAGGTTGCCATAGCACATCCTCCAGGCCCCCCCTGCCCTCTGCCTCCCCCACTACTTCTTTGAGGACTCTAATCATAATTCTAATAACACCAATGACCGCTGGTGCTTATGGAGCACGTACTGTGTGCCAGGCACTGTGCTAAGCTCTTTGCATACATTAATTCTTCGTATCCCCCCAACCGCAGCCTCGCGAGGCAGGGGCTGTCACTTTCTGAATGTTACAAAGGCGGACACCGGCCGAAACCGGTTTGGCACAGTGGATAGCGCGTCGGCCTGCGGACTGAAAGGTCCCAGGTTCGATTCCTGTCAAGGGCATGTACCTTGGTTGCGGGCACATCCCCGGTGGGGAGTGTGCAAGAGGCAGCTGGTCGATGATTCTCTCTCATCGGTGTTTCTAACTCTCTATCCCTATCTCTTCCTCTCTGTAAAAAATCAATAAAATACATATTTTTTTAAATTAAAAAAACAAACAGAGGACAGCGAGGCTCAGAGAGGTTGAGTGGCTTGCCGAAGGCTCCCCTGCCAGGGCTGGGAGGCCTCGGTTCTTTCCCCTGCCCCGGCAGCTCTGCCCGGCCCGGCCTCCACGGCAGGCTGGCGGCAGCCCAGGCGGCAGGGTGAGTGGGAGGCAGGGCTGAGCCCCGGGCCTGCCCCACACTCGGGGCTTTGTCTCTCCGCGATTTACTTTCCAGGCTCTAATCCTCAAAGCAAACGTACACCAGGCAGGTCATCCTGTGACATTTGTTAAATTAAAAAGGGAGACGGGAAGGGGGCGGGAAGCACCCAGGGGTCCTGGAGGCTGAGCTTCATCCGAGTGAGTGAGCCCGAGACAAAAGACGGGGTGTGGGGGGTGGAGGGGTGGTGGTAAACATGTGGAGGATGTGGGGCTGGGGGGGACCTGCAGGCACAGCCCCATGTCCTGTTAGGGATCACAGTTGTCCCAGAGGCAGAGGCAGGGACAATGGAGGCCAGCGTCCCATCTAGTCCCATCGAGGGCTGAGCTAGTGATAACTGGGTTTCCTTGTCTCCTAGCAACAGAGCTACCAGTCTCAGAGTGAGAGAAAGAGAAAGGGAGAGAGAGAGTGAGAGCAAGAGCAACCCAGCCTCAGACAGGGCCCCCTGGCTCCTTTCCCCTTTGCCCCTGCCTCCCCTGCATTGCCCCAGCGGGGTCCTTTCCTCACCCAGCAGGTAGCCGACTCCCCCCGCCCCCCAGCACTGCCCTGGGGGTGTCTGGGGGTGGGCAGCTCATTGTCTTGAGCTTCAAAAGGAACAAAGCCCAGCCACACACACTGTGACTCTCATCCTCAGGACGGCCTGGGAAAGGGGGTGGGATGGATCCCGTTCAGAGAGAAGCAAACAGGCTGCCCAGCCGACAAGGGGCAGAGCCAGTGCACGCCAGCAGCCAGTGCAGCCGGTGCGTGGCGTGCGTTTGGGGAGGGGGCTGTGGCCACAGGGGGCGTTTCCACCCCTGCCGTCAGCCCACTGGGCCAGCCAGCCCTCACGCCAGCCTGGACGCTGGGCAGAAAGGGAGTGGGGAGCTGCATCAGCGTTATTGTGGGGACCCTCTGTGTGGCGTCCCTTTTCATCTCCCTCCTGCCGCCAGGGTCCTGCCCACCCCCACCCTGCTCTCTGGGGCTGCCTCCCCGCACTGCCCGCCCCTCCCTCGCCTGCCCAGCCCGTCTCCCTGTCTTTGTCCCTTTCGCCCAGTTAGCCCTTCCCACCCCGGCCTGCTTCTCCCCCAGCTCTGCGGCACTGTCACTGGGCCCAGAGCAGTGGAGGGCCTTGCGGAATTCCCGACGCTCAGGTGTCCTGGCTGGTCTGCCTCCGGGGACCACAGGCTCCCTGAGGCTGGAGAGAGCACCCATGGGAGCGCAGCCAAGGCTGCACCCAGGGAGGGAGGAGCCCAGCTCTCTGCGTCCTCCCAGTGGTTACTGTGAGGTCCTCTGTGGGCCCTGGTTTCTAACATCCCAGAATTCCAAAGACCATGATCCCAAGATTCCTGGACTCAGGATTCTGAGCTACTCTTTCTCCCTTGCCTGTGTCCAGCTGGGGCACCAGCCCCGGGCCCCACTTCCGGTGTAGAGTTGCATGGTCAGAGGTGGAAAGGCCCATGGGCAGGGAGGACTGCCTGGAGGAGGTGAGCCAGGAGGGACCTCGAGGGTCAGGCAGCATGGGGGGACCTGGTAGCAGGCTTCCTGACTGAACGAGAACCCCACAGCCAATCCGCTGCCCATTGAATCGGTGTTGTCATAGCAACCTTCACAGCCTACCAGGTTTCTGGGGATTGTGCCAGCTCCCTGGATTCAGCCCCCTCCCCCTCCCTCAAAGAAAGATTGTAGGCAGTAGTCAAGCATGGTGGGTATGGTGTTTGATATATTTAGGTTCAGGTCCTCTAACCTGTAAGGCCTCGGGCAAACTGCCCAGTCTCCCTGGGCCTCAGCTTATTCATCTTTAAAATGGGGGCAATGGTATCTGCCTTACAGGGGATGTGAGAATCAAACGGAAAACTGCACGCAAAGTGTCAGTACTGCAGTAATGGCAGTGATACCTTTATTATTATACTAGAGGCCCGGTGCATGACATTTGTGCACTGGGGGGGGGGGGCATCCCCTCAGCCTGGCCTGCGCCCTCTCACAGTTCGGGACCCCTCGGGGGATGTCTGCCTGCAGCTTAGGCCCGCTCCCCACCATTGACGTTGCACTCACTAGCCAGAAGCTGGGCTTGCTGCTCCTTAGCCTGAGCTGGCTTGTGGGAGCGCACTGACCACCAGGGAGCAGCTCCTGCATTGAGTGTCTGCCCCCTGGTGGCCAGGGCATGTCATAGCAACCAGTCATTCCCCCATTGGTCAATTTGCATATTAGGGTTTTATTATATAGGATTTTTACTTGGGGCCCTCTCCCTCACATACCCCAGTTTAAAATCTTAGAACAGTATAAGTGAGGGGGGTTACATCGAAAGGGAAAGGGGTCTGGGAGCAGCCCCCATCCCTGCATTGCCCCACTGCAATCTGGGTTTCTCCCAGCTCTTTCCTCTGGTTCTGGATTCCGTCTGTCAAACACAGCCAGGAGTCACAGTGGGAAAGCCTGGGACATTTGCCTAATGAAAGGAGCATTTCAGCTCTAATTATAGCTCACGTGATTGGGGAAGGCTCAGACCCCCCTTCAGGCATCTGGGAGCGGTGGGAGGCGGGGAGTTTGGTTCAAGGTGAATGAGTTGCAGTTCTTGGTGCTGCGTATTGAAAATGAGGTTTTATGCATGAATCTTAGAACCTTCCCGCCCGGAAGCAGGCCTCACTGATTAGCCAAGAGCACCTTCCCATCTGTAATAATAAACGCTGGCTGCGCTAATTAGCGCTGTGCCCCCGTGTGAAGGAGCTGCTGCCACCACCCCTTCTGCACAGGCGGCAGCCGGACACCGGCAGTTCCCAGGGCCTGAGCTCCAGCCCCCACGTGGGGGTCGGCCGCCCTGGAGCCTCACGTGACCCGACACACACGGGCTGGCTCAGTGAGCCCGTGCTCACTGAGCCAGCCCGTGAGTGTCCAAGTGCTTCCATAAAAGAATGGAAGCACTTCCAATGGCCAAGTGCTTCCATTCTTTTATCCAGCAGACGTTTCCCCTTTCATTAATTTGTGAGCTTATGAATTAGAGAAGGCACCCATGGGTTTGGATTTCTGGGGCAGATTCTCTGGGAATGCGTCAGTGCCTGCAGCCGCGCCAGCGTGCAGTTGGGCCCTCGCCAGCTGTGCAGGATTCCCGCTGTCTGAGACGGCGGTTCCTCGCTCCTGCCGCTCAGAACCTGGGGATACGTGAACAGCAGGCTGAAGGCTTCCCTCAGGCACCTGTCTGAGCGAGACAGACGGAGACAGACACTGCGTTCTGGGCTGGGGGCTGGGGGCTGGGGGCTGACCTCGTGGGCCATGGTGGGTGCATGCCCAGAGGTGAGGCCAGGGCCCTCCCAGCCCTTTGCATTTGCCTTTTATGAACTAAAACAAGGGCCATTTTTAAAAATATATATATATTATTGATTTTTTACAGTGAAGAAGGGAGAGGAGAGAGATAGCTAGAAACATCGATGAGAGAGAGACATCGACCAGCTGCCTCCTGCACACCCTATACCAAGGATGTGCCCGCAATCAATGTACATGCCCTTGACCGGAATCGAACCTGCGACGCTCTATCCACTGAGCCAAACCGGTTTTGGCCAGGCCATTCTTTTTTGAGCTTAGAGTTCCTTGCAGGTTCTGAGAGCAGGCACTTCCACGTGTCTCCCCGTTTAAACCACCCACCAAACCTAGAAGACGGTGTAACCCCGTTTTCAGACATGAGGAACCGGAGTGTAGAGGTTACGCGATTTGCTGAAGGAACCCCAAAGCCCAGGCTCCGTCGCCTGCCTCCTGCTGCCGAGGCCTCTGGCTCCGTCCTCCCGAAAGTGGGCGTCGGACGGCCACCTGCTGTCTTGCAGACCCCGCCCGCGCTGGGGCCCCTCGAGCCTCCTTCCTTCGGTCCCCCCTCCAACCCAGGGGTGCGGGCAGACTGGCAGGGGTGGGGACCCACGGGGCCTGCTTTTCTCTCGTGGCGATGTAAGTGCACAAACGTCAGGCAGTGCGTGTGGAAGCGAGTCCTGGATGGAGGTCCAGCTCTGCCCCTCGCTGCAGGACTGTGAGCAAGCGGCTCCCCCGCCCCGGGCGTGGCTCTCCTCACTCGTAAGATGGAGGCGATGACGGGACCCCTCACAAGGAGACACCGCACCTCCCGGGCCTGCAGCGAGCGGCCTGGCCCAGGAGCCCCGAGAGCACGGTGCTGTGCGGATCCTGGCTTCGGCCAGAGCTACGTCCCAGCAGAGACAGGGAGGGTCCGGGAGAGACGGCCGTCCGAACAGCCAGCATCCCGTAGCCTCGGCAGGCCCCTTCCCCTGTCTCCTGCCGCCGTGACGGCTGCTCCTCCCTGGGACCGCCAAGACCCCCGGGGTCTGCATCCCGGCATGGCGCCCCGGCTCTCCGAGGGCAGGAGGGCTGCCGTCAGGCGCTGCCGCGTCCTCGAGAGCCTATCATTAGAGCCGTCTATTTAGGGACCCAGCAAATGTCTTATTAATTATAAAGAGAGGAAGCGGACGGCTTGTTTAATCATCGTCCTTGCCGAAAGGTTACGCAATCGCCTGGACAAACATCCACTGAAAGTTCAAGCAGCGGCCTGCCGCGCTGGGGCCTGCAGGACCAGGCCCCTGAGGGGGGGGCGCGGGTGGTCCAGGGACCCACCGTCCACCACCTGGGACTGGGGCGGCGCCTGGAGCGGGCTCTGAGCCACCTCTCCGCCCGCAGGGGCCGGTGGGATGATGGGAAGGACTCCTCGCCGCCGTGCATTTTTGCCATGACGTGGTCCCTCTGAGCCTCCGTTTCCTCCTCTGCACAGAGGCTGAGGGACCACTACCCGCTCCACTCCGGGGGCGATGCTGGCATGACCATCTTTATGGATGGTGCCCCTGGAGTTTAGCTGGCAGCCTGCAGGGCCTGCTTCCCCTGGCAGGGGAGGGGGAGAGGGAGATGGGGAGCGTCAGTTGCTCAGCGTGGAGCAGGCCGACACACCGCAGGAGCTCAGTGCTGAGACTATGGCTTCCTTCCCGCTCCCCCAGGAGGTGGCTTCCTGAGGCCTGGCTCAGGTCGCCTTGTCCCTCCATCCCAGGGCTCTCTCCGGGCTTGCAAACAAATTGAACATCGCTGTCATTTTTCTGGGAGTGAATTATAGGAGATGAAATAGCCTGTATCTTTTGAACTTGCAGAATGGTAACCTGGGGGGGGGGGTGCATGGGAATCACTGGGGAGGGGGATTTGCTAAAGTACAGATTCCTGACTCTGCCCTCGGAGTGTGGATTCAGTCCTTTGGGCTGGGCATTTCCAACAGCCGCCACCCCTCACCCTGAGTCAGGACTCCGGGAAGTGCTGCGCGCCCCAGCTCCGTGCTCTGATGGGCCCGAAGGGGGTGTGCTTACTGGGGGCCCACAGTGTGTTAACGATAGAGCGCCCTCTGCCAACTCCCAGGCCCCTCACCACCCTCACCGCAGCCCCCAGGCCGCCCCACACGACAGTTACCTGTTAAGGGAAATGTCTGTAACATGGATCGCGTGTTCCCGGTGGGTTGCCTTGCATTCCATGAAAGGCAGTCCTAGGGATAACTTTGGGGCCCACACGGGGGGCCAAGGACCTCCCCTCTCCCGGCACAGCAGTGCTTGGAGGCCAGGACTCGGACACCCCATCTTGTCTGTGCCCTTTCCTCCACCCCTTGTGGCCTCTCGGCCCAGCTGTGGAAGGAAGGAAGAGCACGAACTAGTCTGAGATCAGAGAGAAGAGTGAGGGTCAGGCAACAGTGACCACTGCTTTCCAGGGCAGTGGACTGTCCGGCTGCAGGCACCAGAAGACGCAGCTGACTCTGAGTGCTGGCTCCGTGCTCCACCAGCTGCGTGGTTACCGCCACGTCTGGTGCAGAGCAGTGCTCGGCGGATACTGGCCGAGAGAATAAACCCGTCCTCCTCGGTTACCTATGCACACTGACTGGGCTGGGCGATCCAGGCCTGAGTTCTTCCCAGACATGAGCTTAGCCCTCACAACCATCCTATGAGGTGAGGAGCAGTGTTACCCGCACGTTAATGGCGTAAGGTAAGGGTGACTGGCTAAAGTAGCGAGCCAGTGAGCAACCGAGCTGGGGTTTGAACCCAGGCAGCCGGGCGCCAGAGCCCATGCCCTTGATGTCTGTGCCACAGGTTGACCCTCCCCCTGCGGAGGTTTTGCCACAGGATGACCCTCCCCCTGCGGAGGCTTTGTGAAGACGAAGGCGATCTTCGTCCCAGAGACCGCTGTGCTCAGGATCCAGCGGCCGCGGTCTCAGCGGCGTCGGCCTTGGCTGGGTCTGCCCCACGGGTCATCCCGAGATGCTCAGGCTGAACGCCATCCCCATCCCCGGCCCTGACCAGGGTTCTCATTCTTGCTTCCAAATTGAGAATCAAGCCCGGGGCTTCTGGCCCCTCGCTGAGGCAGATCTGATTGCAGCTGCAGTAATTATAGCTGTGTGGTCCCGCCGGGCCCTGCCACAGGCGGCGGCTCCCAGCTGCGGCTCCCTCCGCGGCCGGGAGAGCGAGGCGGAGGGGGAATTGTAAGAGGGGACAGGAGCGGGAGGTGGAGGCCTTGGTGAACCCTGCAGACCTGCAGGTTTGGGCCAATGAATCACTGATCTGGAAGGCAGACTGAGACCCGAATGGGGCGCGTCTTGCCTGAGGACACGGCTGGGAAGCGGCAGAGACATCAGGGCATGGCAGCTCCCTCCGTGTTGCTGGAGCTTCAAGGGGAGGTTTGGACGGAGGGGAGGCGGGGCCCCCATCGGAGGAGGCAGGAGTTGGCCGGATCCAGGGGGCTGGAGCGCCAGGGACGAGGGGGGCACGGAACGGAATTGGGGAGGGCCGTGGTGGAGTCAGATACAGGATTCAGAAAGCCTTCGGGACAGACAGGGGCGTCTCAGATGAAGAAACCAGACACACGAAGCAGGCAGGCTGTGCTGGATTCCCAGGGCCTCGGGCCAGATGGCGGGGGCCAAGCAGTGGGACTGGTTGGCACGGGGCCCCGTGTCCTCCTTGGCCAACCCAGGCACACGTGTGTGTCCCCACAGCCAAGCAGGTGTGTCCCGCAGAGAAGCTGAGCTGCGGACCCACCAGCCACAAGTGCGTGCCCGCCTCCTGGCGCTGCGACGGCGAGAGGGACTGCGAGAGCGGGGCGGACGAGGCCGGCTGTGCCACCTGTGAGTCGGGGTGGGGTCGCCGGGGTCTGAGCAGCCCCCGGGGGCGTGGTCGGGGGGAGGAGGGCTGGTGGCCAGGACACGAGGGATGGCCAGGCACTTTGGAGACACTCCTTTCTTTCATCCTCACGACCACCTCACAAGCAGTCACGATCATTCCCGTTTTGTGGGTGAGGAAACTGAGGCTCAGACAAGTGAGGAAAAGTACTCGAGGCTGAGGGATGGAACGGAGACTCAAATTCAGGTCTGGCCAGCAAAGCCCACGAGTGTGTGTGTGTTTTTTTAACCATGCCTGACATTTGCTCATCCATTCCATGTCTCTGCCGGGCCCCGAGCAAGGACAGGGAGAACAGATGGGACTGCAGCAAGAAATGGCGGCTGTGGCGGCGGCGGGGGCCTGGGCCGGGGCACTGGCAGTGTGCGGGGCCGGGGCGGGCAGAGGGCAGATTCCTGAGGTGTGAGGGACTGTTGCTGACACCTCAGATTCGAGCGCCACGTCACAAGGCAGAGGAGCCACTGCCGGTGGCCTCGGCAGGGACAGATGGAGGTGGGCACGGGGTCAGTTCCGCCTCGCTGAGCTTCAAACACAGGATTATCTCCAGCCCAGCGGGCAGGCCGGCAGGTCCCGGGCCTGTGGGGAGCGTGGCTGGGCCTCGCTGGTTTCCATTTGCTGGGCTCCTACTGTGTGCAAGGCCTGAGCCAGGCTGCGGAAGGGACCAGAGGCAAGTCCTGCACAGCCCTCCCTCTGGGGACTCAGGGTTAATGGGGAGACAGACCGGCTGTCGATCACCAGGCTGTGAGGCTGGGCGGTCACTCGGGAACTTTTCCTAGGCATGCCCACCACTGCCTTCTGTCCACCCCACTCCCTAACACCAGCCTCTGTATTTGCATCTTATCCATCCTCCTGGCCCAGGGGACACGCCCTGTCCTCTGGGGGCTTCTGAGTTGCCACTCTCTGAGATTCTACGTGTGGGGTTCGGATGTGTCTGAGGCAGGAAGCATCTGGGGGTGGGGGAAGATCCCGACGGGGGCCAGCAGTGTCACAGCCCCCGTGACGGCACTGGCTCTCTGCTTCCTTGTGGGGCCTCGCCGCCCGTGAGAATCCTCTCTCCTCCTCACCCCCATAACCGGTGCTTCCTCAGCCATAAAGGCCATCAGCCACCATTGCAGGGGTGGGAATAGCTCTAAGCAGGCCTGGCGTGCTGTGGCAGGAAAGTTCCGTTAACCGGAGCAGACAGGGGGGCTAGATGGCTTCAGGGGGCTTCTCTGCTACAGCTCCCGGCCTGGGAAAGGGAAAAAGAAAGCTCCCCGCTCCGGTCCCTCCAAGCTTCTTCCGTTTGTGAGTGCCGTGAGTGGGTCTCTGGGCGTAGGCCTGAGAATCCAGACCTTAAAGTGGCTGTCGGCTTCAGAACTCCGGAGAGAACTCAGTACAGAGGAGCGCTTCCTCCCAGAACTCTGAACAGAGGGAGTCCTGGCTCCCTGGACACGTACACGCTGTCTGGACAGGAAGGAGCGCGGCTCATCGAGGCCTTGGCGTAATCTGATGGGGCAGACATCACAGGGTGATGATCTGTGCTTTTCCCACCACAGCCCCAGCATCCCAAATGCCTAGAAGCGGGGGGAAAATGCTTCTGTCAGAAACCTGACAGAACTGTCGGCGGCATGATGTGACTTGAGCTGCCTACACGGTGAAAGTGAAGGCATTGTTCTATTTTATAGTCAATAACAATGGGGAGAGGGGGGATTTCCATCAGAAAAACAGGCTCTTGGCGCCCCCATGTGGAGTAATCTGGTGCTACCACCTCGTTACCTGCGGCCACAACCGAGCCCCACCTCAGCCCCCACGCCTGTTCCTGGCCTCTGTGTGAGGAATGAAGGAGGCGAGGAGGTCGCTGCTCTGGCAACAGCTTGCACTCCAGGAGGAAACCGGAGCAGGAAGCAAGAGCCCCAAACCCGAGTTCTGTTTCCCTGGTCACCCGGACAGGGTGGCCCTGAGGCTCCGCTCGCTGGGCCTTAGCGTCCCCGTCTGTTAACCGGAAGTTGGGCTGGTGATCTCTATGGCCCGCCCAGCCTCTCGGCTCAGAGCAGCCCACCAGAGAGGGAAAACCCAGGACCCCAGGCAGGGCCAGTGACCTTTGCCCTTAACTACTGCACATCCCTAAATGAGCGCCCTCACCCATTCACAACCCACCCACCCGCTGCAGGAGCCCTGTGCCAGGCCCTCAGCGCCACGCTGGGCTGATCTCAGAGCCAGTGCCATGCAAGGCGTGGTCCTGGGGCCGAGGGAGAGGATGTGGGAGCCAGACACCGGAGCGCGATGTGAAAGGCACCGACAGGAGAGCAGGAGGGAGGCTTCCGGAGCAGGGGAGCATGAAGTGTGTTGGGAAGAGGTGGCATTCGGGCCCTCGGGGGAGGAGAGCCCAGCACTGTAAAGTGTGGAGACAGTGGTGAGCAACGTATATACCAGCAGCTGCAATAGCTGGAGCCGAGGCCCAGAGGTGGGACGTGTGCAAATGGTCTAACACAGGGGTCGGCAAACCTCGGCTCGCGAGCCACACGCGGCTCTTTGGCCCCTTGAGTGTGGCTCTTCCACAGAATACCACGTACCCTAATGGAGTGAATAACAATGCACCTACTACCTATATAGTTTAAGTTTAAAAAATGCGGCTCTCAAAAAGAAATTTCAGTCGTCATACTTGTTGCTATTTGGCTCTGTTGACGAATGAGTTTGCCGACCACTGGTCCAACATGATTAAAGCAAGGCGTGTGCTAGAGTGAAGGAGGTCATGGCACAGGGCAGGGGTCCGTGCCCGTGGCCTTGGGTGCCAGGCCAGGAGGCTTAGATGGTGCAATACGGGCCATGGGAGCGGGAGGGGAACCTGAGCTGCTGAGCTCCCCAGAAGGGTCAGGGTCAGGGTCAGGGTCAGGGCCAGCTTACATACATTTCCCAGGAGCATCCCAGAGCCTGCAGGGGGCGCTCTGCAGCTTTAGAGGCTCTCCTAGCGCCTCCATCCAGCGGGCAGAGAGGCTCAGGGAGGGATGGTGAGTTCCCAAGATGCCCCCCACCCCGTCCCGCGCACAGTACCCGGATGGGAAGCTCCCATGGCTGCTCCGGCGGGATGCCCACCCTCCAGCCCCAGGCAGGGCTCCTTCCGGCCCCGCAGCGGGACCGGCGACCGGGGCTCCGGGGACGGGGCTCGGCGGGCCGACCGGCTGGCTCTCTGTCCCGCGCAGTGTGCGCCCCGCACGAGTTCCAGTGCCGCAACCGCTCGTGCCTGGCCGCCGTGTTCGTGTGCGACGGCGACGACGACTGCGGCGACGGCAGCGACGAGCGCGGCTGCGCCGGCCCGGCCTGCGGGCCCCGCGAGTTCCGCTGCGGCGACGGCGGCGCCTGCGTCCCCGAGCGCTGGCTCTGCGACCGCCAGCCCGACTGCGCCGACCGCTCGGACGAGGCGGCCGAGCTCTGCGGCCCGGGGAGCCCGGGGAGCCCGGGGAACGCCACCGCCTCCGCGCCCGCCGCCTGCGGGCCCGCGCGCTTCGCCTGCCGCAGCGGCGAGTGCGTGCACCGGGGCTGGCGCTGCGACGGCGACCGCGACTGCAAGGACCAGTCCGACGAGGCCGACTGCCGTAAGCGCCCTCCGCCCGGCCCGGCGCCCTGCCCGCCGGTCCCGCCCGAGCTCCGGCTCACGTGGCTCCTGAGGGGCTCAGGCCTAACTCCTGAGGTCCAGGGTCTTCAGGGTGCCCGTGTCCTTCCCCCCATCGCACCTCCCACCCTGCCCTTTCGGGTCCCAGGCAGTGGGGGGGACCCTCAGGAGCTCCGCCACCCTCCTGCCTGCTGGGCCTGCGCCCGGAGCCCTCCCAGCTGAGCCGGGTCTCCCCCTGGCCTCCCGCAGGCCGCCCAGCTGCCTTGTCTTCTAACACTCCACACCTCAATGTCCTAGGTCCAGGCAGTGTTTCCCAAACTTTTTTTAGACATACGTGTGCCCCTTCTGTAACTTTTGTAACGCGGAGTACCCCTCGTACTCATGAGAACGTAGAATGAGGCGCAGCTAAGCACGGCGCAGTGCATATCCCCACCCAACTCTTCCCGCACCCCTGGGGGTACGCGTACCGCACTTTGGGAAACACTGGCCTAGGATGGGGAAGCTCTTAGCAGTCTCAGGGTGCTCATGCCTGGTATGGGGAGGGCACACACTGGGAGCTCAGAAAGGGTCTGCCGAAGGGTGAAGTCACTAAGAAGGCCATGTATCCACTGGAGAGGCAGCCCCGGGGAGAGGCGGGAGAGGGAGAAGCAGGAGACCTGAGTTTTAGTCCTGGCTCTGCCGGCCGGAGTGCTGTGTGACCCCGGGTGCGGCCTTCCCCTCTCTGAGCTTCAGTCTCCCGTCTGTACACCGGAAGTGCCTTGGTCGGGTGTCCTTCGGGGTCCCCAGGCTCAGCCACTGGTTCTGTTCTGGCCAGGGGTGGACAGGGAGGGGGGAGGGGTGGAACGGGAGGGAGGAGGGGGGGGAGGGGGGAGGAGGGGACAGGGAGGGGGAGGGGTGGACAGAGAGGGGAGGAGGGGGACAGGGAGGGGAGGAGGGGTGGACAGGGAATGGGGGGAGGAGGGGACAGGGAGGGGGAGGGGTAGACAGGGAGGGGGGAGGGGTGGACCGGGAGGGGAGGAGGGGGGGAGGGGGAGGGGGGAACAGGGAGGGGAGGGGAGCTGGCCCAGCACCGCGCCGGCTCTGACCCTGTCCCTCGGCCTGTCCCGGCAGCACTGGGGACCTGCGGTGGAGACGAGTTCCGGTGTGGGGACGGAGCCTGTGTCCCTGCCACCAAGCGCTGCAACCAGGAGCAGGACTGTCCGGACGGGAGCGATGAAGCCGGCTGCCTGAAGGGTGCGTGTGGTCGGAGCTGAGGGGCGGCACCCTCCCCGGGACCCCGAGCTCCCCCAGCTCCAGCGGGGAGAGCAGAGCTCGCAGCTGCCGCCCCTCCGTCCCCAAGATGCATCTTTCCCCCGAGCATTATCTGCCCCCACGCCACCTGCTCCCCTCCCTGCGGGCCTCGTGGCACCGGGACCAGATGGTTAAGGACTGCATGAAAGGGCGCTGCAGGAAGCCCACCCCCACCGCTTGTCCGGGTCCGAGTCTCCGCGTGGCTTCCGCCCTTGTTCCCAGACTGAGCGGAGGCTGTCCTGCTCCCCAGAGAGCCCCCTTCATCCTCGGATGGCCCTTCTGGGCATCACTCACCCCTGCAGGAGTAGAGGCCTCCTGGTCACCTGGGGAAGAGGGCAGTGAGCAGCCTACCCTACCCAGGGCCCCTGGACACAGGTCCCCCAGGACATGCTCTGTCCAGCCTCCGGGGCCTGTTGAGCTGACCCTTTCCCCCCCTCTCTGGGCCCTGGGGCTGCAGTATCAGGTACAGACACACCCCCGCCCATCCCCGCCCGGCTACATGATGTCTGGGCATCCTGACCAGCCTGGAGTCCTGCCCTGTGAGCAGAGCGCCCACCAGCCCTCACCCAGCTGTCTGTCCCCGGCCACCCTCCCTCCAGAGACCCAGCCCTCCCTGCTGAAGGCCTCACAGGAGCCGTCCACTCTCTTGTCTGGCCCAACAGAGTCCACATGTGAGGGTCCCCGCAGATTTCAGTGTAAGAGTGGCGAGTGCGTGGACGGCGGGAAAGTGTGTGATTCTCAGAGGGACTGCCGGGACTGGTCGGATGAGCCTCTGAAAGAGTGTGGTACAGTACCTGTCCGCACCCCACTGCCGGACTAACCCCCTCCGCGCCCCTCCCGGCGGCCAGGCCACGGCCCTCGCCGCCCCGGGCCCCCCTTCCTCTCCGGCCCTCCCTCTGGACCCCGCTGTCCTGTGGCCTCTGGCAGAGCCGCCCGCTTCGGGGCCCCTCGTGCTGCATCTCTACCAATAGGACGGCCTCTCCTTTCCGGCCCGGGTGCTCACAGCCATGCTTCCTCTCACAAACCCAGCCTCTCCTCCTCCTCCTCCTCCCACACGCTGACCCCTGAGTGTGTGCTCACTCTGGAACCTTCTGGCTTACTCAGTGTTTCTGCCCTGCTGCCCTGCCGGAGGCGAGGTGGGGAAGAGCAGGCTCAGGCCAGGCCCGGGTGAGGGAGGACAGAACCGCAGCAGAGGAGCTTAGATTTCCTGGGGCCCAGGCTCACAGGCTGGACAAGAGCGAGGAGCAGAAGGAGCTGGCGTCCTGGTGGCTAGAGCTGTCGGGAGGGAAGAGGGGCAGGAGTGTCCCACGCTGGAAAGAGCAGGAGTCTGGGCTGCAGGTGGTGGGCATCCCAGGGAACAGGCAGAAGCCATTTCTGAGGTCAGGGGTTTGGACAGAGCCTCGGCCAGGCCCCCCCTCCCTCTCTCCCTGCCTGGCAGGCCCATTGTCACCCAGCACCGCCCTCGCGGGCCCTCAGAGGAGCCTCGTTCTCCGGAGCCCCGTAGGAACAGCACGTGGCTGCCCCGGTGGAAGACTTTAAAGTGGATTTTGAAAGGAAGAGTAGCTGGGTGAAGGTCACAGCCTGCCCTGAGCTTCCAGGTGACAGACTAGCCCGCCCCCACTCCCTCCAAGTTCCTGCCAAGAAAAGTCCCAGAAGGAGATAGAAGAGGATAGGGGAGCAGGAGCCACTGAGCCCAGCCCCACCCACCCCCGCCCCGCCTGGGAGCTAGCCGAGGACTACTAACCCACTAACCTCTCTTCTCGTCTTTTGCATGACACGCCAAAGAGAAGTATGTAGGCATGTGTTTGTGTCTGTGCTGGCGAGAGGCCAGTGTCTGTATCCATGGCTCCTTCTCTGAGTCAGGCAAGGGAATTGCATCACGGACTCTGTGCGTGATCCCACGTCTGTGTGCGTGTGTCTGGGGAGCCCATGGGCCTGTCTGCCTCTGCACGTAAGCTGGCGTGTGTGTGCATGCGTGTGTGCGCAGGTGTGTGCATGCCCGTGTGTGCGCAGGTGTGTGCATGTGCTGGGAAAGTGTCACTGCCCTTCCGTCCATGGGGGACCTCGTGCTGCTCAGCACCTGCCCTCAAGCCCCCCTTCTCCCCCGAAGAATCACCTCCAGGCTGGATAGAACTGGGAAGGCCCAGAGGCTCCCTCCAGCCTCCCCCTTGGCGCTAGCCCTCCAGGGACGGGTGGACAGGGTCAGAAAGGTCCGGGGCCGCTACCCATTCTCACCCTGACCACCTCAGCCCCGGAATACTCTGTGCTTTCCCGTCTCCCCTTCCCGAGCCCTCCTACACCTGCCATTCCATCATGGGCTCCTGTAAATACAAGTGTTGGGTTGCTGCTACCTGCAGAAGGGGAGAGGAAGTGAGTGGGTGCATGAATGAGGCAGGGAGCGAGTGGGTAAACAAGTGAATGGGTGGTGCTGAGGGAACCTTATGGTGTGGGAGGGGTCAGGGAGGGCCTGAGTGACAGCAGGATTCCTGGAGGTGGGGCTCCACAGATATCACCCCAGAGGTCCCGCGGCTTAGCCCATGCACAGGGGCTGGGCCTGGCCGAGTCACTCCCAGGCCCCCCAGTCACGGGGTTGCTGTGGTCTTGTTCTTTCAGCTCGACCAGCCTCTCGGGGAAGCAGGAGGAGGCCCCGGGGTAAAGGGGAACATTCCCCAAGCATGGCTTAGGCTGTGGGGGGGGGGCCCACAGCTGTGCATGGCCTGGGGCAGGCGGCTCCAGCCAGCTGTTTGCATGGTCACGGCTGGCTCGGCTCAGCTCTGCTTGGCTTGGCTGGCGTGGTGGTGCATGAGCCCGGAGGGCAGAGGGGTGGTTGGCGCCTCCCCTTGGCTTGCAGAATTAACCTTCTGTGATCCCAAAGCTCAGAAGATGCTGTCTGTGAGAACTTGCGAGCCTTGGCCCGGCCTCTCTGACCTCCCCTGGGACCCTGCCGGAAGGTGATGAGGGCGTGGATGACCAGAGGGCTCCTGGCATCCCGTCATCCTTTGCAGGAGTCGGTAACCCCAGAGCCAGGCCGGTGGCTCAGAGTAGGAATAGGCGGGTGCTGGAGGAGAGGTGAAAAAAACCCATTGTTGTTCATGGTAAGGCGGGCACTGACTTAGCAGCTGCTCAGAAAAGAAAAAGCCCCGGGGATCTTAGATAGCCACACGCTCGAGACGGGGAGACTGTTCAGACTCCTGCCTGGTGGGCTGGCTCTGGGCCTGTCCAAGCGGGACGTGACAAACGGGGTGTATCCAGAGAAAGGTAGCTGATGGGTAGGGATCAGACTTCAGTGCTGTAAGGAGCTTCTGAGGGAGCCATTAGACTGGTCAGCCCCACACGCAGAGCTGGGAGCGGGAGCAGAAGCCACAGAGGAGGTCCTGAGAGGAAGGACTTTGTTCCCGCCGAGGGAGGCGGGGCTGCAGAGGCTGCAGAGGCTGAAGCGAGGGTGTTCAGAAGGGGTTGCTGGGGTATCCTGAGGGTTGGACAGAGCACATGCAGGCCTCTCCACTCTGAGGCCACGAGGAAGGAAAAGCTGGAAGGAACTTGTTTGTGAAAGGAAAACCCCTGGGCAGCCTGGCAGCCGGCAGAGAGCCCCGGCCTGGGAGGCAAAGGACCGGAGTTCTGGTTCCGCTCTGCCCTGTCTGTGTGTCTGGCCTGCAGCGGGGACCGCTCCCCTCTGACCCACCTCTCGCCCAGTCGCCTGGCTGACGAGGCTGAGGTCCAGGGAGGCCACAGAGCATCCCGGCTCCTGGGAGTCCTGCTGCCCCGAGGCTCTGCTTCAGCCCTGGCCCTCCCCTGTCCAGCCTCCACCCCAGGCTGGGCTCCTGGACCCTCAGGAGCCCGTGTCCCTTTCCAGGGCTGAACGAGTGTCTGCACAACAACGGCGGCTGCTCCCACATCTGCAACGACCTCAAGATCGGCTTTGAGTGCACCTGCCCGGCGGGCTACCGGCTCCTGGACCAGAAGACCTGCGGCGGTGAGGCCCGCCCCTCGGCCCCCAGGCGGAGGCCGCGCCTCCCGCCAGCCCTGACCCCCGCTCCTCCCCACAGACATCGACGAGTGCGAGGACCCGGACGCCTGCAGCCAGATCTGTGTCAACTACAAGGGCTACTTTAAGTGCGAGTGCCACCCTGGCTACGAGATGGACACGCTGACCAAGAACTGCAAGGCCGTCGGTATGGACACCCCAGGGCGTGGGGGAGGGGAGCTCTGGGGAGGCGCGGAAAGCCGTGTGCTTCCGTTTGGTGAGGAGGGGGTGTGCGCACCCAGGACTGTGAGTGTACACACACCGCACGCCGCTCTGCACACGCACACACACCCAGACGCTGCACAAAGCCTCCCAGTACAGCCCACAGAAACAACACCGGCAAGCGGGGCCATGCAGACTGCGCACACAGCATCGGCAGCCCACGCAAGGAGCATGGCACATGCTGACCTCACCAGTCAGTTCAGCCAACTGCGTGCATTCATTCATTTTATTCAGTCCTTTGTACGGGACACCTGACGTGGTAGGCAGCAGGCTCAGCAGTAAGCAAAACAGACACACATCCTTGCCTGCCCTCGTGGGACTGACATCCTAGTGGGTGAGACCGACAGGAAGCCAGACAAATAAATGCAATACAGTGCGCGGCCGAAAGCAGTAAGGGTTAGGAGGACTCTAACGCAGAGAAGGAGAAGGGGGGAGGCCCGGGAGGGGCAGTGGCTAGCCTTTTTGGTTAGAGTGGTCGGGGCCCTGCCCTTCGTGAGAAGGCGGCCTGTGCGGTGAAGGGGTGAGCCGCTGTGCAGCTATCTGCAGGAACAGCCGCCGGCGGAGGCACAGACGTGCTGAGGCCCTGAGGCAGGAGCATGCCTGGTTTCAAGGAACAGTGAGGAAGCCAGTGCAGCTAGAGGAGAACAGGAGGAAGTCAGAGAGGCGACTGGGGCAGATCACACAGGTCTCCTCCCCCCAGCGAGGGGTGACCCTGGGTTCCCTTCGGAGTCAGGGGAAGCTTCCGAGGGTTTTGAGTAGATGCGGGACATGGTGTGCCCTCCCGAGGCGGTAGCCAGGAATGTCTAGGTCACTGATGGCCTTCCTGAAATCTAATCTCCAGTCCGTAAATGGGTTTTGTGTATGCACATGCATCGTCTGTGTCATATATTGCACACATCCCAGCCCTGCCGTTGGCTCAGAATAAAGTGCAGATTCTTCGCCCAGCTGAGAGGACACTTCACGGTCCGGCCCCTGCCAGCCTCTGCAGCCCCTAAATACACGCCACGTAAAGACTCACAATGGCCTTCCCGAATCTCCTCTCTCCAATCTCCTCCTCCCTCCAGTCTCACCCCAGCTCCCGTGTCTGTCCTCCATACTGGATCCTCAGTCGTCTTTGTAAAGCTCTCAGTGCTCCTGTTGCCCCTCTTGAACTATCGCAGTGGGGCCCTGAGCCAAGGAGGTGGAAGTCGCTGGGGAGAGGTGCGTTCTAGGCAGAGGGACAACGTAAGCAAAGGCCCCGAGGCAGCAAAGCTCCGAGTGGCTGAGTAACGGTCGGCGGTCCGGAGGTTGGAATGGAGGCGTGCCGGAGAGGCGAGTGATGAGGCTGGACAGGGAGCGTGGGGTCACACAGCCTTCAGTGCCGGCCTGAGGAGGAAGTGGGGGGGATTGTGGGAATTTGCATCTAATAAAAAGAGGGAAAATCCTTCTGTTATGTGTGGTACGTTTGCATCTTACGCTTTTGTAACAATAGTTTCGTCTGCTCCTCGACCCTGCGAGGTAGGACTTGCCACCTGCTCTACGGGAAAAGGAGGCATCGCCCAGCAAACCAGCGAGAGGGCCTCGGCCTCCCCTTCCTCACCTCTTGCCCTCTCTCTCTCTCCGCCTCTCTGCGTGGCAGCTGGCAGGAGCCCGTCCCTGATCTTCACCAACCGGCACGAGGTGCGGAGGATAGACCTGGTGAAGCGGGACTACTCGCGCCTCATCCCCATGCTCAAGAACGTCGTGGCGCTGGACGTGGAAGTGGCCACCAATCGCATCTACTGGTGCGACCTCTCTTACCGCAAGATCTACAGGTGAGCAGCCAGGCCTGGCGGGGAGCTGCCGGAGGCCGAGAGGAAGGAGGCCTCTGGGCCCTTTCTGCCCCTGGAATTCTCCAGGGCTGAGTTGGGGCCTGGGAAGGGACACAGAATCACAGTGGCTATGGAAGGACCCCTCCCCCACACACATACACCACCACCACCACCCTCCCCCGCCTCAACACACACACCCCCTGGCCTGGCCTTAGGCTGTGCCTCCATTGGGAGAGCAGCTGTGAGCTCCAAACACTGGGCTTTGGCTGCCCCCCGGTGGCCTAGTAGGGAATGTGCAGTCAGGGCAGAAAGGAAGGAATCCCTGCCTTTGGTGAGGACTTTCTTTTTTTAAATATATATTTTTAATTAATTTTGAGGAAGAGAGAGGGATAGAGAGTTAGAAACATCGATGAGAGAGAAACATCGATCAGCTGCCTCCTGCACACCCTCTATTGGGGATGTGCCCGCAACCAAGGTGCATTCCCTTGACTGGAATCGAACCTGGGACCTTTACGGTTCGCAGGCCAAAGCTCTATCCACTGAGCCAAACCGGTTTCAGCCTGGTGAGGATTTCAAAGCAGCTCCCGGGTCTGTGTGTTGGATGCTGAGGACTCAGAAATGACGCAGATGCCTGGAGAGCCCACGCACAGTGCAGTGACATCCATTGTGACGATCATGAGTCATGAGGGGAGTTACACAGGAGGCCTCTGACCCAACCAGGGGGTCAGGGAAACCTTCCCGATGCAGCACCCCAGTCCGGCCCTTCCCTGTGTCTGTGACACCCCTCAGTGACCTTCCGCTCCCAGGAAAGCTCCTCGCACACCCGCTTCCCTCCTCCCGCTCTTTCTCAGATACCAGGAGCTGGCCGGGCCCGTCCCTTCGGGCGGTCACAGCCTTTCTTTGTCTGAGATCCGTCCACTCAGCAGACCTGCCAGGACCGGGCACTGGGGAGACTGTTGAAAGAATGAGGGGATGGATGGGTGGATGGACAGACGGGTGGAAAGGTAGAAACAAATATACCAAATGCTACTCACTGATAACTCAATGACTGCCGCCCCGCCCCCAATACAGAGTCACACACACAGAAACAGCTCGCCTGTCCCAGCAGCTGTTCCTGAAAGAGGGGGGATTTGGGGACAGGCGAAGTGGGGCTGAGGCGGAAGAGTCAGATGAGCTTCCAGGTTCATTTGGGGAGTTTTAGGTTCTGGCTCGGGAGGTTCTCTGAGGTGGGAGCTGTGGGGGAGATCGAGTGGGGTTGGGGACAGCCCAGCAGGCTGGCTGAGGGGAGGGCAGCAGGGTGAAGGTTCTGGGTATATTGAGTTTAAGGTGTCTGAACATCCAAGGGCGGCCAGTTGGCTTTACCGTCTGGAGCAGGGGTCCTCAAACTTTTTAAAGTGGGGGCCAGATCACGGTCCCTCAGAGAGCTGGAGGGCCGGACTATATGAACTACTAATTCCTACTGTAACACCTCGGCTGCGCTCACTGCCCAAAAAACCTGGCTGACCGGATCAGACTCCTCTGCGGGCCGCATGTGGCCCGAGGGCCGTAGTTTGAAGACCCCTGGTCTGGAGCTTCGGAGAGGAGCCGGGATGGGAGAGTCAGAGTGATGGATGGCAGCGGGCACCGGGGAACTAGCCTCCCAGAGAGAGGTTATGGGGGAGAGAAAACCTTGGGAGAAACGGCATCTGGGAGACGGAAAGTCCTGTTAATGTTGCCTCCTTGGCATCGGCTGTATTTTCAGCCCCTTCCCTCCGTCCTCACTGGCACAGCCTCCCTCTTGATCTCACGCCTAGACCGTAAACAGCCCCCCCAGTCTCCCTGCCTTCATTCTGCCCTTTGCAGTCCACCTCAGAGTCCTCAGGAGCCACGGTGACCTCACAGGCCCATCTGACCTAAAATCCAGCCCCTCAGCGTGGCCTGCAGAGCCCACCGTGCGGCCCCTTCCCACACGACTTCGTCTTCTGTCCCAGCTCCCGCTCCACTAATGCGGCGCTCATTCAGCATTCCAGACACACACCCCTGGGCGTTCACACGCGCTGTTCTCTGTGCTCCTAATGCACAGGACTTCGGGACTCACCTACAAAGCCTTCTGCATGCCCCCAGGACGCTGCAGCCTCCTTTCTCTGCTGCTGCAGCCCCGAGTGGCTTATGTCATCACATCGTACTGTAATGATCCGGCTGTAGCTTTCTGTCCCCCACAAAATGAGCTCCTCCAGGCTGGAGGCTGTGGCTGATTCAGGCCTATGTGCTTACCCTGGTGGCCCATTGAGTAGAAATTAGCTAAGCTCCTCTAAAACCCACTGCCCTCTCCCAGAGGGGGGAGAGGGGAGAAGAGGGAAGGGGGGGTGGGGGGGCTCACAGGCAGCCCCGGGGGACGCGTGGGTGGAGCGCCCGCCCACGGCCACTCCGGTTCTCCCAGCGCGTACATGGACAAGGCCAGCGACCCCGCGGAGCAGGAGGTCCTCATCGACGCGCAGCTGCACTCCCCCGAGGGCCTGGCGGTGGACTGGGTGCACAAGCACATCTACTGGACCGACTCGGGCAACAAGTCCATCTCGGTGGCCACGGTCGACGGCAGCCGCCGACGCACTCTGTTCAGCCACGGCCTCAGCGAGCCCCGGGCCATCGCCCTGGACCCCCTGCGAGGGTGAGTGTCCTCCCACCACAGGCTCGCAGCCGCCCAGTCCCCGGGGGTCTGTCCTAAGAGCGAGCTTGAGGGCTTCGGAAGGCCTTAGGCGCAGCCCCTGGGAGGAGAGTCCGAGCAGGCCCCGCCGCCTCCAGGACTCTGCCGCCCATGCAGCATGTCATAGAGTCAGGGACACGGGGTCTCAGCGCAGAGCGGCCCTGGATTCGCCTGTAAACGCCCCGGGGCGGACAGCCTGCCCTCGTGCTGCAGGGGGCCTCCGGTGGCTGCTCACACACTTCCTGTCTCACCCGGGGACAGTTCTGCCCATTAGGAAGGATTTGCTTGTTTCGTTTTGTTTGTTTTCTCATATTCCCCAATCTGCCTCCCTTCGACTTCCTCCGTAGTCCTGATGTAGGTACGTGAGGTGAAACCACGCAGCCTGACACATAGTAAGTGCTCAATACGTGTCCAGGAAAGAAAGAGAGGCAGGCCCTGGTCAGTCTAGCTGTGTGCCATCCAGTTTCTCCTCTGCAGACCGGACAGTACGAGAGGGTGGGCGAGGGCCCTCCCCACACGGGCGGCCAGGGCTCTGGCTGGAGCTGCCGGGGGAGAGATGGCTTCCAGGCCACCCACAGCGGCTGGGGACACGGGGAACACATGATCCCCAGCACTCGGATGAGGTGAAGGCTAAAGCACCTGGCACATGTGTCAAACACAAGGCCCGCGGGCCAAATCCAGCCCGCTAGGCCTTGCAATGTGGCCCGCACCGCGCTGTCATCACTGCACTCCGCTGTCAGTTTATGACATTGTCAGTTTATGACTGTTCAGTAAACCATTCGGCCCGCGATTTAGGCTGGATTTTAGATTTTGGCCCCTTCTCTGATTGAGTTCGACACCCCTATTTAAGGCCAAGATTGGCTATTCCCGTGGATTTCAGGCCTTCCCAGCCCTACCACGTGTCCTCGTCAACATTCAGTGGGTCACTGGCCCCCCGTGTCCCTGACAAGAAGCCCTGGTGGGTTTTTCTCTCTTCTAGGTTCATGTATTGGTCTGACTGGGGGTACCAGGCCAAGATTGAGAAGTCTGGGCTCAACGGTGCGGACCGGCGAACACTGGTGTCGGACGACATTGAGTGGCCCAACGGGATCACCCTGGGTGAGCCCTGCCCTCCGATGGGGGCTGTGCCAGCACCCGGCCCTGCCCAAGCCCCCGGGTCTTATCCCTGCACCCCTCACGGAGCCAGGCCTGTGCGCCCTGGTGGCTGCCCCGGGACGGGCTCAGGTGGAGGCCTGGCTGGAGATGTGGGCAGGAGGGGGCACAGAAGAGCAGAGATCCAGGCTGTGGTCCCAGGCCGGTGACCCGGTCCCCTGTCCCCTCCTGCCTCCCCAAGACCTGCTGAGCCAGCGCTTGTACTGGGTAGACTCCAAGCTGCACCAGCTGTCCAGCATTGACTTCAGCGGAGGCAACAGGAAGATGCTGATCTTCTCCCCCGACTTCCTGAGCCACCCCTTTGGGATCGCTGTGTTTGAGGTGAGCCCGTGCGGGAGGCATGGCCCCTAGGAAGCCGGAGCCTAGAAACGGTGCATTCAGGCGGGACGGCTGCCTGAGGCTGTCCGAACGGAAACCGCGGGACCGGGGGCAGCCGGCGTGTCTGCCTTTGTGCGCTGCCTCCACGCAAAGGCTTTGTGGCCGTGTCCCCTGGCAGCGTCCCTGCGCTCCTTCCCAGGCCCCCTCTCTCAGAGCAAGACCCCAAGCTCAGAGGTAAGTTGCGAGACCACATGTTTTCTCTGGGAACTCGTAGCACCCAGCACTGGGCCCACGTGTACACAAGGCACCCAGTTATGAGACGGAGGGGAGAGGGAGGGATGGGTCTATGTTTCCTTACAATCATTTATTGTTGGAAATGGCCTGAAAGATACTGTTTTACTGACCCTTTCTGGACCTTGGGGTCATAGAAGTGAAGCAGACATCATCCCAGGCCACGAAGCTCCCAGGAGTGAGAGATCAGACCCTCCTTTGTTCTGACCCTGTTAACCTTTCTCCCTGGGGAACAAAGAAGCAAGAACCAATCACGGTCTCACACTTCTACTTCTGCCCCCAAACTAACTCTGCCACCAGGGGAGGGGGGCAGGGGGCAGTGGTCTGTGGTGGGCACTGGCAGTGTTTGCTTGGAGCGACATCACCCAGCTGTGCTCTGACTTTATGGGCAAGCCCAGCCCCTGCTTCAAGACAGGTGTGTTCAGACACATGTATGTGCTTGTGCCTATTTGTGACACGTACGTGTAAAATATATGTGTGTGCATGTGTGTACATGAATACATTTAAAAGCATGTTTTCCTTGCCCGGGCCAGTGTGGCTCAGTTGTTTGGAGCACCGGACGATTGTGGATTGTGGGTTCAGTTCCCAGTCAGGGCACATACCTTGTTGTAGGTTCAGTCCCAGTAAGGAAGCAATTGATCGATCAATGTATCTCTCTCACATCCATGTTTTCTCTTTCTCTCTTTCTCCCCCTCCCCCTCCTCATACTTTCTCCCTCCCTCTCTCGCTAAAAAAAAAAAAACAGAAAAGAAAAGAAAGCATGTATTCCTGTATATGCTGGTGCTTGTGCACATAAATATTTATTCCGATACTTACACAAGTGTTTATTTAGGTACAAGTGTGCCTTTGTGTATGTCGAGCATGTGGGTATGTGTCCAGTCTGTGCATGAGGCTACATGTTTGTTCCTGTCAATGTGGACATCTCTACAGATGCACATCCAGGCTGTATGGATTAACCATATGTGTTGTGCCCAGAGGCTGTAGGCAGTCCCGCAGGGAATAGTCCTCAGTAGCTCGCACATCCTCTCTGATCATGGTCCTGGGCCCCAGTAATGGTAAAGCTCATAGAGACCCAGGCAGCAGGCCTAGCTGAGCTCTAACGAGCAGCCTCCCGGCCAAAGCACCAAATCACCAAAGGGCACTCTGAGACGGGGGAGCCAGAGCACACCCACAGGTCAGCGGCTGCGTCCCCTGTGCGCTTGTGGACAGGGGAGCTCAGGCAGACAGCAGGGCAGTTCTCATGACCAGGCTTTGGGGCTGGACCCTCAGCTGGGGTCCTGGGTTTAGGCTCTAGGCCCCCAGCCTTTGCTCTGCACCCACAGGACAAGGTGTACTGGACAGACTTGGAGAACGAGGCCATTTTCAGCGCGAACCGGCTCAGCGGCCTGGAAATCTCCGTCCTGGCCGAGAACCTCAACAACCCGCACGACATCGTCATCTTCCATGAGCTGAAGCAGCCGCGAGGTGAGCCTTCCCGGTCCCGGTCCCCGCCCACGGCCTCTCCCTCCACTGGGCGCGGGCAGCGCAGTATCTCAGCACCCCAGGAGTAAGGCAGCACCTCCCGGGTGTGAGCTGTCACGTGTCTTATTTCATTTTGCCTCAAGCAAGCTCCTGGTGAAATAAGCCTGGGTATAAAGAAATCCTAGCTAATAAAGAGGTGATATACAAATTGACCATCACTCCAACACAAGATGGCCACCAGAAGATGGTCAGCAGGGGAGGGCAGTTGTGGGCGATCAGGCCATCAGGGTAGGGCAGTTGGGATGGACCAGGCCAGCAGGGGAGGGCATTTAGGGATGACCAGGCCAACAGTGGAAGGCAGTTAGGGGCGACCAGGCTGGTAAGGGAGGGCAGTTAAGGGTTATTGGGCCAGCAGGGGAGGGTAGTTGGGGTGACCAGGGCTGCAGGAGAAGACAGTTAGGGGCGACCAGGCTGGCAGGGGAGGGCAATTAGGGGTGACCAGGCCAGCAGGGGAGGGCAGTTAGGGGCAATCAGCCCAGCAGGGGAGCAGTTAATTGTCAATCAGGCTGGCAGGCAGAAGTGGTTAGGGGCAATCAGGCAGGCAGGCAAGCGAGCAGTTAGGAGCAGAAGTTTTGGGTTGTGAGAGGGATGTCCAACTGCCTGGTGGGATTGGGCCTAAATGGGCAGTCTGACATCCTTTGAGGGATCCCCGATCGGTGAGGGTGCAGGCTGGGCTGAGGGACACCCCCCCGCCATGAATGAATTTTGTGCACCAGGTCTCTAGTAAATATATAAGTGCCCTCTTTTTGCCAATCCTATAAAGTGTGGGTATTACTGTTCTCATTTAACAATTGGGGAAGCGGTGGCTCAGAGAGGTAAAATAGTGTTAGCTCAGATTCCAGAGCCCCTTCTGCTGCAAGGAGCACATTGCTTCTCGTTTATTATGTGGACCCATTTGACAGTAGCATGAACTAGTGAATCCTGGGGCCGGATTGTAGTTCAGGTCGTTGGTTGGGAATAGAAGCCAGGAATCCTACCACCTGCTGTCGCCTCCTCCATCTCTAAGGTGTACTAAGTGCCACTGTAACTGAGGGGCTGGCTGCCAGGGTGCAGGTGAGAAGTCATAGGGGATAAGGAGATAAGGTGGGGCCCTGGTTCTAGATCTAGAAATTTAAAAAAGTAAGAGGAATGGCTGGGGACATAGGGAGAAAAACAGGCCTCAGTTTAAATCTGCCTCCCAAATCCCTAGAGGTACAGCCTTGACAAATGTATTCCCCGTGTAAGCGTAGCGGTCTTCTGTCTGTCAACCCGGGGCCTAAAGCCCGCCTCGGAGAGCTGTGGTCAGGATGCGCGAGGCTGTGGGGTGAGCCCAGCTCCGGTGTGGACGGGGCCGCCTCTCTCCCTCCCCAACCAGCTGGAGACGCCTGCGAGCTGAGTGCCCAGCCGGACGGCGGCTGTGAGTACCTGTGCCTCCCTGCTCCTCAGCTCTCCAGCCACTCTCCCAAGTACACGTGTGCCTGTCCGGACGCCATGTGGCTGGGCCCAGACAGGAAGAGGTGTTACCGAGGTACGCGGGCTTGCCCCTGGCTCCCGGGCACGTGTGCTCCCGGGCTTCCTCCACCGCTCTGGCTGCCGGAGGCTTTCTCGGGCTCCTCTGCTTCACCTTCCTTCAGTGCTGGTGTCCCCGGGTCCTTCCAAGGCTTTCCTCCTCCCCCTCCCCCAAGACTTTCAGGATCCCCTTTAAGACTTATAAATTAAGAGCCCTTGATTGGCCATTGCTGGGTAGCTCAGTGGGTTAGAGCATCATCCTGATATGCCAAGGTTGCGGGTTCCATCTCTGGTTAGGGCATATTCAAGAAACAACTACTGAATGCATAAATATGTGGGACAACAACTCCATGTTTCTCTCTCAGGCTCTCTCCCTTCCTCTCTCTCTCTAAAGTCAATAAATTTAAAACAAAACAACCTTTATCTTCATGGCATTACCACTGTTTATATGCAGGTGACTACGAGCTTCCCTGTTTCCTGCCCAGAACAAAACACGTTACATAGAAGCCCTTTGTGACATGATCAAGGCTAATAGTTCATCCTTTAGCCATATAAATTTCTACTCATTCCGAGGTCTTAATGCAGGCACAAAGCCTTTTGTCTGAGCAAAAACCCACTGTATCATTTGTGATTTCCAGATGCAATTGTTTAAAGCGGAGTGAGAATTTAACCCTAATGGTGTGACAGGATGCGTGTAAAGTCCTCCTAGATTGATAGGGTTTTCCCTCCTCCCAGGCTTTCACGGCGGTCTCGCCCACGCCTAATTCTCAGCATTGTTTTAATAACTCATCTTCTCACAGCGGCATGCAGTATGAACTCAGGCGTGGTGCCTGGGCTTCAGCTAAAGAAAAGAGCACAGTCCCCTCAGGAGGATTAGGGAAGGCTACCCAGAAACGGTGCTTGAACTGGATACGTTCATAAGTAGAGTCCATGAGTCAGTAATGCAGGCACTAAATCAATAAAATTCTCTGTCCACGTGACCTCCGTGGTATTCCCCCTCCAGCATCTCAATCTACCTCAACGACGACCTTAGCCTCTCCCACAGCGAGGACGGAAGCCGACTCTGCAAGGGCTCCAGGCACCGCCACCCACAGCCCCGCCCACCGGAACCACAGCACAGAGACGCCACGCCCGGCAGCTGCAGCCCCAAGCTCAGTCAGTGTCCCCGGGGCGTCCAGCATCGGCCCGTCTAGCCCAAGCCCTGCAACCAGCAACCACTCGCAGCACTGTAAGGACATGAGTTCTGCCTCCTCTCATTCTGTGGGCACCCACGGCGGGGCCTATGTGGGGAGGGGAGGTCGTACCAGAGCTGAATAGTGGGTATCTCTGAGGCGGAGTGCTCACCTATGATGTAGGAGTCTTCGGTGCCCCTAACTTCAGAGGGTCTTAAAGGAAGCTACTTCCTGTCTCTGAGCCTCAGTCTCCCCACCTACAAAGTAGAATAATAACAATCCTCCTACCTGCTTCACCAGATTGCCATGAGAGGCAAAGGAGATGGTGTAATCGAAGGGCTCACACACACAGCCTCTGCTGCAGTGGGGGGTGGGGGACGGGGTTTCTGTGTCACGTGTACTGACATGTATGGGAAGGAGTGCCCCTTAGATATGGAAACTTCAGAAGTTCTGGTCTCAGTTCTCGACACCCTCAGTCGGTCCCTCGGTTAATAATATCCATAACTAGTCTGCCTGTGCCTCTTCCCAAACCCCGGGCTGAAAGTCATTAGGTTCCCCCACTAATTAAGTCATCGGGAGCAGTAATTATCACTGCCAAAGAGAAGTCCTGACTCATTAACCAGCGAACCCTTTTTAACTGAGTTACCTGCCGAGGGGAGTAGATTAAGAGGAAATGCTTTCCGGTGCACGCGAGGCCCAGAAACCCGGCCGCTCGGCAGCACCTCGCTGGCTGGGTCTGTCCTCCCGGCAGAAGCTGGGCTTTCAGAGCTGAGCACCTACCTGCAGGTTTGGGAGGCGGGTGGAACCTGTGTGATTCCAGTTCCCCTCAGCCAGGGCGCCGCCGCTGGGATGTGTCATGCTCCAGGCTGTAGGGTCGCTGCCCAGGGTTTGCTGGGCCGCAGGGAGAGGACGGCCACGTTGCCATGGTAGCCGTGTACGCAGTGCAGCTCTTCTCTCCCCTCAATGTCGGGCTCCCTCGGAGCGGCTTGGAGAAAAGACACACTGGGCCACTGTCAGGGGCAGTCACCTCTCTTGGAGCAAAAGCAGACGACAGCTTCTCTTCCCGCCCAGACCCTCCCGCGGCAGGAGGTCCCGGGGAGGAGGGCCTTCCAGACTACAAAGTGCCGTACACACGTGGCAGTGAAGGGGGCTGTGAGAGTGGGAAGATGATGCAACATACTTTTTAAAAACGACAGTTCGCTTTCCAAGCACTTCTCAGTGTATTTATTTTTTATTTTTTATTTTTTTTATATTTTATTGATTTTTTTACAGAGAGGAAGGGAGAGGGAGAGAGAGTTAGAAACGTCGTTGAAAGAGAAACATCGACCAGCCGCCTCTTGCACACTCCCGACCGGGGATGTGCCCGCAGCCAATGTACATGCCCTTGACCGGAATCGAACCTGGGATCTTTCAGTCTGCAGAGCCAAACCGGCTTCGGCAGCACTTAGAATGTACTTCTCTACAGGGACCCCCTATCGTGTTTAGGCTTTACAACAACCCTACCCCCACTGCCTGCCCTCTCTGAACGAGACAGGGCTGTGCCGGGCGCTCTGCTAAGCATTTTACAGGATCACCTCACTTAGTCTGGACAGTATCCCTAGGAGGTAGGTAACATTATCCCCGCTTTAAAGACAAAGAAATATACTTATTATATATAATAACTTGTCCTTGGTCACACAGATAGTGAGTAGCAGAGCTAGACTTGAACCCAAGAAGTCTGATCCAGGGGCCAGTGCTCTTGATTCCACTACGTGATACTGTGTCCCATTTCAATTATGTCTTAAAAACGAATGATAATGCAGATGGACGGGAGGACCCCTGGAAGCGAGAGACATCATCCTATGGGTGTTTGTGTTTTGCAGACGGGAATGAAGGCGGCAAGCCGGGCTCCACGGTCACTGCTGCTGTCGTTGGGATCATCGTGCCCGTGGGTGAGTGTGGCCCCAGGTCACTGGGAGGAGAGAGAGGCCTTGCCCAGGGCCTGGGGGAAAGCCCTGGAAGGACAGGGCACTTGGCATGCTGACCTGCCCCGTTGACCTCTTTCTGCCCTGGCAGCCTTCCTGCCCGCCTCCCAGGCCTGACTTAACTTGGTTCCTTCGTTTGGCACAGCGAGGCGCTTTGGGAGCTGGCCCTGGGCAGCCGCCCAGATGCATCCCCAGTGCCCTCTCCTTCCCACTCTGCATCCCCAGTGCCCTCTCCTTCCCACTCTGCATCCCCAGTGCCCTCTCCTTCCCACTCTGCATCCAGCCACGGGGGCTGCGGTGGGCTCCGTGAGACAGGGTGGCATCTCGCATGCCTGCCCCTCTCCCCGGCTCCCGGCAGTGTCTGGCACATGGTAGGAAGTAAAATATGTATTGAATGAATGAGGAGGGCTGCTTGCCATTGCTTTGATCATGCCATCTTGCTTTCTTTCTGTTTGGTTTTCAACAAACGTTTACCATGTCCCAGGCTCTGGGACGAGGGGAGGGGAGGTGGTTAAACGTAGATGACACGTGGTTCCTGCCCTCCACGTTTATCCTCTTGTTGGAGAGACACACTTAGCACAGATGATTTGATGGTGACACGCTAAGTCCTATAATTAAGCCATATGTGGTTCAGGAGAAGTGCCAAGGAAGCATTTAACGCAGAACTGGGAGAGAAGGGAGCAGGCAGGGAAGGTTACTGCGTGGAAATTGTATCTGAGCTGAGCCAGCCAAGTGAAGAAGGAGCAAGAGCAACCCAAGCAGTGAAGACACCATGAGCTGAACCAGGAATGGGAAATGGCATGGCGTGTATGGGGGAGAGGGGGGAGAAGAGGGGAGGTGTGGAGGGGTGAGATTTGAACTAGGAGTTCAGCATGGCCAGAATATATAACATTTTGTTAAATCTCACAAAGAGCCCCAGGGGTTGATTCATTCTCTCCCTCCCCGGTGATCACAGAGTATCCTGTACATCCTGTCTCTCATACCGGTGTCATCTCTTAGCGGGATCTTCGGATTGGGACTGTCGGTTCATAGGTTTATCTCTTACTTGCCCATGAGTAGTACCTCCACTTAACCTTAGGAACCCCCAATGTGGTGGTGAGTTAGTGGGTGAATGCTTCAAAAAGCTCTTTACTGAGCAAGGGTCTGTGCCAAGGATCCGAGGAAGAAAGGGACTTTAAGAGCTTTCATTCCTTAGTCAGATTTAGTCATAAAAGAGTGGCTACGCACGAGGTATTAGTACATGTTATGTGCTGTAACGGGCATGGTGCCCGTGGAGGAGCGTGGATGGCACTTCTGGAGAAGATGGCATTCGAATTGGCCTTGAACAGGTTCCGCAGTCAAGATGGTGGTGAGGCTGTTCTAGCCTTATGTTGTGTGGAGGGGATGGGAAATACTCTGAGCATCGGTTAGTGAACGAGAAACTCACCCCTCTCCTGTCTTCTCGGCCGTAACCCACTCTGATGTAATCAGTATTTTAAACTCCCACTGATCGGAGGGATGAAAGATGGACATTCTTTCCCTGATTTTTCCCATCCCATGAGCCTATTGGCCGTTTACATTTCATCCTCCATGAATGGCCTATTCACAGTCTTCTTTTGTATTTTCCTGTTGGTTCTGTGTCTTCTTCTTATTTATAAAAGTGTTTTTACATAATGAATGTTAAACATGTTCCAAATATTTTCTCGCATAATGCCACTTGAAATTTGTTTATGGTGTCTTTTACCATGCATAAATTTAAAAGTTTTTAAGTGTCAGATGTTAATCTTCTGTGTATGGTTTCTGGGTCTTCCTTAGGGAGGTTTGCCTCACTCTAAATTATTAAAATATAATAGCTCCCTGCATATTTTCCTGCTACTTTAAGCACATTTTAGTATTGACATATTAATACATTTGGAAGTTATTTTAGAGTCTGGTATGAGGTAGAGATCTAACTTTCCCCCCCTGCATGCCTGTCTAGTTTTCCCATTTTCCTTCTGGCTTGAATTGTCACCTTTATTATGAACTACGTGCCTGTGTAGACTGTGATCTGCTTGTAGGCTTCTCTCCCCAACCAGTGGCCTGTCTGTCCCTACATACTGGAAGCACAACTTTGTGCTCTGTCTCAGTATCTAGTAGGGCATTGTTATTCTCGCCACATTTTCCTAGCTGTTTTTTTTTTTTTAAATTTAAATCTCTCTTGTTGAGCCGGGACCGGTTTGGCTCAATGGATAGAGCGTCGGCTTGGGGACTGAAGGGTCCCGGGTTCGATTCCGGTCAAGGGCATGTACCTTGGTTGCGGGCATATCCCCAGTAGGGGGTGTGCAAGAGGCAGCTGATCGATGACTCTCTCATCGATGTTTCTAACTCTCTATCTCTCTCCCTTCCTCTCTGTATAAAATCAATAAAATATATTAAATCTCTCTTGTTGAAAGTATCACATATGTTTCCTAGCTATTTTTATTTATTTATTTTAATATTTTTATTAAATTATTATCTGTGTACATATCTTAACATTGCCCGCCCCCATACATACCCTCCCTCCCCAGAGTTTTGTGTCCATTGGTTGTACTTATATGCATGTATACAAGTCCTTCGGTTGATCTATTATCTCCCCCAGATCTCCCTCCCCTCCCCGCTGTAATTTGACAGTCTGCTTGTTGCTTTACTGTCTTTATATCTGTCTTTTGGATCATAAGTTTATAATGTTCTTTAATATCCATAAATGAGTGAGGTCATGTGGTGTTTCTCTTTTATTGACTGGCTTATTTCACTCAGCATGATGTTCTCCAATTCCATCCAGGTTGCTGCAAATGATGAAATTCCTTCTTTTTATGGCAGCATAGTATTCCATTGTGTAGATGTGCCAAAGTTTTTTGATCCAATCCTCTGCTGACGGGCACCTAGGCTGTTTCCAAATTCTAGCTATTGTAGATTGTGCTGCTATGAACATAGGGGTGCATATATCCTTTCTGATTGGTGTTTCTAGTTTCTTGGGATATATTCCTAGGAGTGGGATTACTGGGTCAAATGGAAGTTCCATTTTCAGTTTTTTGAGGAAACTCAACACTGTTCTCCACAGTGGTTGCACCAGTCTGCATTCCCACCAGCAGTGCACGAGGGTTCCTTTTTCTCCGCAACCTCGCCAACACTTGTCGTTTGTTGATTTGTTGATGTTGGCTATTCTGACAGGTGTGAGGTGGTACCACATTGTTGTTTTGATTTGCATCTCCTATTTTTATTTAATTACTCTTCGTGACGAACTTTAGAATCATGTTGTTAATCCATAAAAGTTATGCTGGAACCCCATTTGTGCCCAGGTCTGTTTGAGAACTTCCTCCTGTGTGCTTAACATACTGACTTATTCCAGCTCGGAGCCTGGGTTTTCCCGCTCTGTCCCCTGGAGGTGCTCCTCTTCTTGCAGAGCCCCTCTTTCGGGGGGAGAATGGTTTTCTTGGAGAAATCCAGGGAAGCAGCATGATGAGGGCAAAGGTGTGGTGAGGAAGTTCACTCATTCACGCAGCACACATCACTGAGCACCTACTCAGGCAAGGCTCTGCCATAGAGAGAGGAAGAGACACAGGCCCTGCCCGCAAAGAGCTCATTCTAGCTGGGGTACACACATGTAAAGCATGATACCGCGGTCCGGGAACACGTGGGAGGGAGCAACTGAGTCCACCTTGAGAAGCTGAGCAAAACTTCACCTTGGAGCCGGATTTGAAGGATGAGTAGTTCATGAAGGAGGAGATGGGAAAGGGCTTCCAAGCAGCAGGAAAGGAACACGGAGAGACAGCCTAAGGAACGAGGCAGTAAGGTCAGAGAGGGGGCAAGGGAAGCACTGGCGTCTGCGCAGCGGCTGGAGCCTGCTGGAGGTCAGTGCCCCGGGTCTCTTTCCTCAGCGGTGATAGCCCTCCTGTGCACGAGCGGCTACCTGATCTGGAGAAACTGGAAGCGGAAGAACACCAAAAGCATGAATTTTGACAACCCAGTGTACAGGAAGACAACAGAGGAGGAGGATGAAGATGAGCTCCACATCGGGAGGACTGCTCAGATTGGCCATGTCTATCCTGCAGTAAGTATTCCTTGCTGGAAGAAGTCCTGCCTTCCTTCCTTCCTTTCTTCCTTCCTTCCTTCCTTCCTTCCTCCCTTCCTTCCTTCCTCCCTTCCTTCTCTCCCTCCCTCCCTTCCTCCCTTCCTTCCCTCCTTTACTCCCTCCCTCCCTTCTTCCCTCTCTCTCTCCCTTCACTCCTTTCTTCTCTCTTTCCTTCCTTCCCTCCCTCCCTCCCTCCCTCCCTCCCTCCTTCCCTCCTTTCCTTCAAACATTTATCAAGAACCTACATGTGCCAGGCACTGTTCTAGGCCCTGGGACACAGAAATATCGGGGCAGGTAGCTGGGGTAGCAGGTAGCGGGCTTCTCCTGCAAGTAAAGACGCCAACTGTCTGCCTTTCTGTGAATGATAACGCACTTGCTCCCAAGGAGCTGGCCGGAGGTAGAGACCTCCCTTCCTGCCGTACAGCTGTGTGCCAAGTGCCACGGCGGACGCTCAGGAGTCCCCTCTTCTAGGAACTCTCCCTGGCTCTCTGTGCTCCCACAGCCTCTCCACCGTAGCACGGCACACTCTGGTCAACTTGTCTTCTTACTCTTTGGTCTTCCCCCTAGGCCCTGAGCTCCTTGAGGGCAGGACTATCTGATTAACCCGTTTCCCCGATGCCCGTACAGCATAGGTGGCTCCCAGTGCACGTTTGTTGAACAAATCACCAAGGGAGCTGATAACCTGGATTGGAGGCTTTGTCAGGGAGCACCTCACAGAGGAGGTGGCAGATACACTGCGTCCTTGAAAGAGTAACCATTTTCCAGGTAGAGAAGGAGGAAAATGGCGCCTCAGAAAGAAGCACGTGCAAAAGCTGAGAGGCACACAGGGCATGGCCTGTTGGGGGAGCAAGGACGGCCAGGTGGCGCCGCAGGTGTCGGTTGTACAGCAGTGAGGGGGCTGAGTGCAACCTCATAGGTCATCCAGTCCATCCCCCTGTCAGGCAATCAGCGGCTTTGATCGCCCACTGTGGGCAGAGCCCTGTCTTGGGGAGACCAGAGAACTGGAGGACCCAGCCCCTGCCCTCAAGGAGCTTTTTGTCTTGCCGGGAGAACCAAGGTCACAGCTGCACCAACTCCCGAAGAACCCTCTTTCCGAGCTGCCTGTCGTCAAGTGCAAGGTAGGGCAGTGCCATCCGAGGGGCTGGCGAGTGAGGGTGCGAGCCCAGGCAGGTACAGCCGAGCCTAGCAGGCGTTCTGGCCATGGAAGGCTGCAGCCTGTGAGCGGGTATTGGCGCAAAGAGAAACGACGGGGTAGGTGCAGACTGAGGAGATGGCATGCGGAAGGAATGACTGAGGATGAGCGGGGCAGACAGGATTGCTGCTGAAGCAGATTGTTCGCGAAGGGGAGACATGGGGAATGAGGCTGAGCCAGTGAGGAGGGCTGGCAGGTGGCCCTGAGGAGCCTTAGCCGGGGCCAATCTGAGCGGAGAGTCGTTTAAGCAGTGGTTAAAGTCAGAGAGGGCTCAGTGGAAGAAGGGTGAGCTTGGACCAAGGAGATGATTCCCAGTTTCACTATTCCACAACCCCGTGATCTTAGTCATGTCTCTGCTCACTTTTATTTATAAAATGGCACCAGTAATCCTCCTTCTACCTGCCTCCTAAGGTTATAAAGTTCAAGTGAGACAGCACATGTGCCAGTGCTTTGTGAGTTATTAAGCATTGTTTCCAGAGAAGAAATAACCGTTCAGGAGGATCTGTTCCTGAGGAATCTAGACCCGAGGAATGACCTCCTGCCAGTTTCAGAGAAATGGAGTAGGAGAGTGAGGAAATCAACATTTAGTGAGACAACATTATGTCTCAGACACCATTCAGTGTTTTACATACATTTTCTTGTTTGGTCTTTATAGTAATCTTATAAGGTTAATATTATTATCCCCATTTTGCAGATGAGGAAACTGAGACTCAGAAGATAAATTACACCTAGGATCGCAACTAGGAAGTGGTAGGACCAGGATTTGAACTCCAGTCTGTACATACACAAACACCCATGCTCTTTCCCTTCTAACATGGGGTAAATAGCCTTGGTATTCTGGAAGCCAGTATTCTCAACCACCTGTTCTCTCCCCTGTCCCTTTCTCAGGAGTTCCCTTAGCACTTCTTGGGGCCTGTCCCCAGCCTGGAGATCTGCCTGGAGAGAGTGGGAGGGTAACTGGCTTAGAAAAAGGTGCTCTCAAATATCGATGCTAGTGGAGCAAGGTCATAGCATTCATGCAAAACTACAAACAACCAAAAGATGATTTGAAAGGCAGTAGAGTTAACCTTTTATTGCATGTAGAATGTCCAGAGATGGAACATGCTAGTCTGATTGTGTCTCATGCTGGTTAGGTTGATCTGGAAGACTCTGGACCCCGTGTGTGTGTTAAGTAATATATTAAGCACTCTACATACATTATCTCATTTGATTTCCCAACAGCCCTAGAAGGCAGGCCCTATTATTATTCCCATTTGACAGATGATGAAACCAAGGCTCAGAGAGGTGAAGTGGTTAGCCCAAATTCACGTAGCGCAGAGAAGATACTGAAACACGGGTGTATCCGGAGGAGGGTATCCAGGACAAGGATGAGTGGGAACAGGATTACAACAGGACCGGCGGGGGAAAGCTATCAATAGATGTGTGGCTGGAGAGGAAAACATTCCGAAGGAAGGGAACTCCAACCCTCAGCAGATTTCAAGTGTTGTCTCTGTAGCACTGTCTGCGTCTAGGAGAGAATCAGGGGACGTCAGAAGATAAACAGATTTCATGTCAGTATAGGAGAGCATTTAAGTCCACTGTCCACAGTGGAATAGGCTGGCTAGGGGATGAGTAGGTTCACCATCCAGTGGTCAGGCGTTTGCCACAGACGGAAGTCTAGCAACCAATGACTAGAAAGTAGGGGTGAAGGAAAGAGGTACTGAGTTTCATTGACCTGCATTGCCTTCCAATGCTGGGTAATCAGTTGGGAGGGGTGCAGCAGATTGCCTTCCTGGCTGTGAGCCAAGCAGCTAACGACCTGAGATCAAACATTCGCCAAAACAAACCCAAGACATATGCAAACCTAAAACCCTGTAAGAAAGGCTTGAGGAGGTTTAGACAAAGAGGCAGAACAGACTAATGGGGAAGGCTAACGCTCTGGATTCACACAGATTTGGGCTCAAATTTTAGTTCTCCCACTTGCTACGTGATCCAGGACAGATGTGTAAGCTCATGAAGTCTCAACTGTCTCATCTGTAAAATAAATATGAGAAAGCTTTCTCCTAGGGTAGTTTGGAGGTTATCTGAGTTAATGCCTGTAAAGCATTAGAATGTCTGGTTCCTTAGGCATATACTCAATAAAAAATCCCTGTGGTTCTAACGATGATTTCTTTGTGTCTCCCCAGCGAGTGGCATTAAGCCTTGAAGATGATGGACTGCCCTAAGGATGGGACCACTCCCTTCATGCCTCACGGAATTCAGTTCCATGCACTCCACTCTCTGGATGGTGTATGCCTGGATGGAAGGATTTCTGTATGGGTCTGTGTGAGCGTGTGCGTGTCTGTGTGTGCGTGTGCCATTTTAATTTATGTTGCAGAAAGGTAACCACAAAGTTATGATGAACTGCAAACATCCAAAGGATGTGAGAGTTTTTATATGTATAATGTTTTATACACTTTTTAACTGGTTGCACTACCCATGAGGAATTCATGGAATGGCTACTGCTGAGTGACTAACAAGATGTACATAACCAAACGGGGCCGATGGTACAGTAGCTTACTCATCATTTAAAAACTATATTTACAGAGAGAGTATTTGATTTTTTTTTTGGGGGGGGGGGCTTTTTTAGGTTTTGGAGTTTTGGGGTTTTGTTTTTTTTTGTAAATAAAATGATTATGCTTTGTGGCTATCCATCAACATTAAACACCTCAACTCCCTCCCCAATTTAGATTATTTATTAACAAACTTCATAAATAAGATTAGTTAGTTCTATAAATAATTCAGAGACATGAGAGTATTTATTTTTGGTATGATTGGCCCACCACACAGACTCTGTGTGCATCTGTGTTTGTCTGCATGTTGTGTGCGAGAGAAAACTCTAGAGAAGAGGCGCGCCTATGGCTGTTGTTGAAGTACATAAAGATAGATATATCTTAAGCCAGTCCACAAGAGTGTATCTGGAGTTTTCAGAAAATTAGCCTTTGGAAATCTGGCTCAGAAAACGGATGCCATGGTGTGTGCGAACATGTAGCGGCAGACGCAGAACCTCCCCACCTCTGGCTATTCCTGGGACCAGACTCAGGAAAAGCCCTTCAGCTCACCCGGGGCTGCTGGGACTCCCACCTGGGCTTCCTCTGGCGTGGCTAAGGCCAGCACACAGACTGTACACAGTGCCAGGAGTCCTCGTGAGCTCAGGTGAGAGCACGTCTGAACCTTGGCTCCTCCTTGTTTTCAAGTTCAGCATTTCGAGTAACTTCATTTTCCTTCAGGACACTTGGGTTGAATTCATTGAGGTTGAATTCCTTACGTATAGAGAGCTAAGTGGAGATGTCTCCGGATCAGGCCAAGTTTACTCTAGAGCCTGGCATAGGCACAGAACCCCTGGGATACCCTATGGATGAGGATAAAGATGGTGGAATAGGATTTGTCACATCTCCATCTCTCCCTTCCTCTTACGCTCCCATTTCCTTCAGGTGGGGAAGAGTAATACGTAGGTTTGTTGCCATCACGTGTTTGCATCGATGAAACTAAGTTGGGGCTTAAGGCGGTAAAAGTGGCCAAACCTAAAGTCCTATTTGAGCGGGAAATGGCACACGCAATATTATAGTACACCAGATGTATGTCCGCGCAGAAATTTGGTTTACTGCTTTGTAAATAAAGGGGAAAACTCTAGGTATATCTACAGATTTTTTTCACCATGGACACTTTCTTTGCCTCTCCTGGGCCTTGGGGAGGAGGCAGGGAGAAGTGTTTTCTCTCTTTGTGGGTTCTCCCGCCGAAAACATAATCCAACAGTCCCAGAAGGAATTCAGTCCCCGCTGGCTCTATCGTCCAAGGTCTTAACTCTGCTGTTCTACCACTGTACTCCCACCGGACAACCAGGGACAGGATGTGACACAGAGTGTATGGCTTCAGTAGGAGCAGAGGACAGGTACCTAACCTCCACATACCTGGAACGTGACCCCTGTAAGCAAATTCCTCTCCCCTACTTCCCAGTGGCCCCCAACTCAGTAATGTGTGGTTGTCTCGCCCATTGCTACCCTTTGAGTTTCCAGACAGACATTCTGGAGTTCTGTCACCCTATTCCTAGGACCTATCTTTCTCTCTGTCACTCATGATCTCCTAGGTTCTGGGAAAACAACCATATTCTGGAGCCTGGGCAGTATGCTTTGCAAAAACAAGCAATTTCCTCATGATATGTATGTGCTGATAGTCCTGAAACGTCCATTCAGAGGGAAAAATGCATTGACTTAGAATGACCATTACCAAATAGAATTTTAAAAACATCCGGCCAACTCCTATGGAGCTTAATCACTTACTACTATTCTTTCAAGAATAAAAAGTAAAATAGTTTTTGACCGAAGAAAAACTATGAAAATGAAAAATCATTGAAATTTACACAAAACAAATAACTTTTTCTGTAACCTGCCTCTGAAGAAATAGAATTTCCTGGGGAAATTATAATAGAATCTAATGCATAATATCTAGACTTTCAGTTAGAATCAGGCCTTCACAGAAAAAAATAATGAATGGGATCAGAATGATTCAGCCTGATATCTCAAAATGATGATGAAACACAACTTTCTCAGAGACACCCATGTTTTCTGACTATGCTACAACTGCGGTTTGAAAGAGGCAGCTATGGGAGCAACCTACAAAAAACAAAACTGTGGAACACTCACGTGTTGGGATGGTAGTCAAGTAGATGAAATCAGAGGACTCAAATCCATTTTCTTGTCCTGAAGGCTTTAAGCCTCATTCTAAGGATGAGTTGCATTTCTGTTGCTTTTTGCCCCTATGCTATCATATATCAACAGTCAAAAACAGGTCAGAGGCATTGGACATAGAGCTGGAAGAAGCTTAGAAACACCACGAGGGCAGAAAATGCATCAGTTTTTCTCTATTTAAAAGAAACTGGCCCAGGTCCTTTCCCTCCCTTTCTCCAGTTGACTACTTTGCACTGCCTGAACATTGCACCAAACCTGCTACCTATCGTCCCAATGGGATTACGAAGGCACTGGCAGAAATGGCCTTCCAGAAACAGGGAAAAGCAAATTTCATTTATTTTGAGAGCACGATTATTTAAAAAATAGATTTAGTTAACCTGTAACCTCAGGATGAGATTGGATTTAAATTTATGGCAATAAGCACTATGGATCCCTCCAAGTCTCTCTTTGCGATTGCAATATGTGCATTCACTGAAACCATTTGTCAGGCACCGCAGAAGTACAGGTCAATCAAACGTTTTCTCTCCTTACGGAGCTCACAGTAGTAGTAGAGGAAGACGTGAAAAAAAAACAAAAAAAAAAAGAATAGATTCTTTTCAGAACAATGTTATGATACAACGTGGTCACTTCTACTGAAGGAGATAAGGAATGGGGTCAAGAAAGCCACCACAGGAGAAGTGACCTTAAGCTAAGTCTTACAAACTAAGTAGGGATGTCAGGCTGCTTCAGGCAGAAGAAACACAGCTAAGACACTGAGGCATGAAATAGCATGAGGACTTCAATGAACTGCATGCCATTCATTATAACGAGCAAAAAGCTCAAGGGGGACGTAGCAAGAAACGAGCTGGATGGAAAGACAGGTTCAACATAAGCACTTTATAGAACACTGCTATTTAACTCCCGGTTCAGTGAAGCAAACATTCCTTGGTCACTAACTGTGTATGAGGCACCACGTGCATGGTGGATTCATCAGGATGCGTTGCCAACACTTGCGGACATGGCGGTCTTGAGCCTCAGGCTTTCTGGTGGCCAAAGAGAAACAGTGACCGTTTTTCATATATTCGAGTTGAAGCTTTTTGATATGGTCTATGAAAACTAATACGAGGGCGGAGGGATTCTCACAGAAGCATTCCATGTTGTCAAGAGCCTCTGAGATTTCTTCAACAGAGAAAGAAAACTGGAAGTTTTGAAGACGTGGAGTCTGCAGGGGGAACCCCAAGCACTGTCCTGTGTGGCGCAGGTGGGAATGGGGAGAGGGCACGGGAAGGTGAGCCTCCCCACCTCACTCCCTAACGTCAGCCATACACTCATCATTTCACAGAATAGAAATGGTTAGCAGTCAAACGGCTCGGAGTAAATGATCTCCTTTCCCATCAATGCATGAAGATAAAGTATTGGAGTCTTTTTACATGGTATTTTTTAGGGTATTGGGGATTTTCAGGAAATGGAGAACTTAGAGGTGGAGGAATTACAGCTTCAAATTTCACTTAATAAAAGAAATCAGGAATCCCTATTCATTCAGGCTATGCACCATGTTCATAGCCAGGAATCAGCAGAAACCCTCTGTATTTGCAAACACTTTGTGCTATAAAAAATAATTTTAAAAGAGCCACCTGTATATGTATATATATTTAAAGACATGAAGGTTTTGATACTTTTTTACAAAAATTACAAGAAAAAAAAACACACCTGTACAAACCATGTGTTTTAAAATAGCATTTTGTTCTATACAAGCTGTTGTTAATTTGGGGGTGAAGTACTGGTTCGCAAACTCGACATTGTACCCAAATGAATTTTCCCTGTTTGTCTACACACACACACACACACACACACACACACACACACACGTGCGCGCGCGCGCACTCACATCCCCAAATTACCATATTTGATGTTTGATGTAACAGGCATGTTAGAATGTTGGATCACACTAACCATTCCTGCTCTTTTTGTCTTATCATTCCAAATGCCATTGTCTTCTGTACTCAGTCCTCTTTGCAGTCTGGCGTCTCTTCCAGAGGCAAAGGGTGGTGTGTTGCGTCTCACTAGCTGTACTGGCATCATCTTGGTGAACTAAAAAAACAAATGTGGACATTTGTAAAATCAGTGCACTGTTTCTAGAGGAAGATTAAATTCCTTTTTTAAAATCTGAAAGTATTGTTTTATTGTGATGCTTTAATGAGGGGAGAGTGATGGTCATTAACTGAGTCCCTAACATGTACCAATATTCCACATAAATTACCTTAATCTTCGTCAACAGTCCTGAGATGAATACTGTCGATATTATAATCCCCATTTTATTGATGAGGAAACGGGTGAAGGAACTGCCCTGATGCTCATGTACATGTGGCCTTCTCCCTAGATTTTCCTTCTCTGCTTCTCTCTGGCAACTCATCTGTCCTTGAGTACTCCAGGAAGCATTCTCTATTCTCATACCCAGACCTAACTCATTACAAGTTTGGCCTACTTGTATACCAATACTTCTGCCTTGCTCCTCACTCCCATGCCACTGAGGTTGCTTTTACCAAGGTCACCCAGGACCTCCCTGATTATATAAGTCTTTTTTAAAAATATATTTTATTGATTTTTTATAGAGAGGAAGGGAGAGGGATAGAGAGCTAGAAACATCGATGAGAGAGAAACATCGACTAGCTGCCTCCTGCACAATCCCTACCGGGGATGTGCCCACAACCAATGTACATGCCCTTGATCAGAATCGAACCTGGGACCTTCCAGTCCACAAACCGACGCTCTATCCACTGAGCCAAACCGGTTTTGGCTGATTATATAAATCTTGTAAATACTTTTAGTTCTATCTTCCTTGACCTTGGAAGGGATATTTAACATTGTTGATACTCCTTTCTCGGGATACTCATATTTTGGTTTACATGACACCATACACCTATCTCCCCTTCCCTCCCCCTCTGGCTACATCTTAATCTCCTTGTCCACCGTTTAAATTATGATATTCCATCTCAAACCCATCCACATAAAAAAAATTATTGATAAAAAAATTATTGATTTCTGAGAGAGAGGGAGAGAGAGAGATAGAAACACCAACAAGAGAGAATCCTTGGTTACCTCCTGCATGCCCCACACTGGGGATCGAGCCCACAACCTGGGCATGTGCCCTGACGGAGAATCGAACCGTGATCTTCTGGGTCATAGGTTGATGCTCAACCACTGAACCACACCGGCAGGGCTAATCTTTGCATTTTCCAATCCAATCCGCAACACTGCCACCAGAGTGATCTTTTAAAAATGCAATAGGTCATGTCATGTTTAAAGCTCTTCATCTGCTTCCCTTGCATGAAAATCCAATTACCCTTGGGTTTGAGCCTGCTCTTCTTAATATGACTGGTGAAGAACCTGATGACGTAGTGTCTGTCCCTTCTCCAACCTTGGTCACTACCTTCACAGCCTCGTTCTGTATTCTAACCACACAGTCCTGGGCCCTCTCTGGAACACTTCCTTCAGAAGACTGGGGTAGGAGCCACACCACGTGCTCCCATAATGCCACGGTATTCTGCACTCCCCCAGCTTGTAACCTTGACCCCTACATGGTAATTGCTCCGACTGACGGGGCGTGGCCTCAGGTTGAGGGGGCGTGGCTATTCTGACCCCGCCTCCCTGTGAAAGGGGCGTCGTTTCCACCGAGAGGGGCGGGCAGCCTTGTCCCCACCTCCCGGCGAGGCGCGAGAGGAACTGAGCGCGACGGCGTCGCCTTTACGTCACTTCCGCGCGCCGCTTAACGTCACTGCCGGGCGCGCACTGCGCTGCTGCTCGCCGTTAAAAGCCCGGTCTCGGTGGCGTTTCGCGAGCCATGGAGAGTGACTTTTACCTGCGGTACTACGTGGGTCACAAGGGCAAGTTCGGGCACGAGTTCCTGGAATTTGAGTTCCGGCCGGACGGTGAGAGCGGAGCGGTCTCGGGCGCGGGGACTGGGCCTGGGGCGGCCGGGACCGTGCGGGGAACTGGAGGAAGGCACGGATCTGTAAGAAGCACGCCTGTGTCCGCCCCCCTGGTTCTCTTTGTCCAGGTGCAGGGTCTTCTGTGTGGTGACTTTTTTTTTTTACCAGAATGCTTCGGCAAGCATTGAGCGATCGCCCGCTTTGTACCAGGTTCTGTGTCACTTGCTACCTGGGATACAGACGTGGACGGTGGACGAGCTTCCTCGTGGAACTTTTATTCTAGGGCCGGGAGAGAAATCATCCACGAGATTCCAGTTAGTGATGAGTGGCCAGGGAATAAAACAAAATGACGGGCTGGTTTTAAATAGGATGACCGTTGGAGAGCTCTCCGAAAAGGCGATATTTGAACTGAACCTTGATCGACAAGAAGGAGCCAGCCTTGTGACGCTCAGAGAGAGCATTCTAGGCAGAGGGAGTGACATGTGTCAGGTCAGAGGGCGGGGGTGAGCTAGGCATATTGCAGTGGCCAATGTGGCTGAAGAGGAATGAGCTCTGGGGAGGAGAGTAGGAGATAATTTGGGATAAGCAGGCTGTGGTCACAGCACGTAGGTCTTTATAGGCCATGGTCAGGAGTTTGGATTTTATTCTAAGCACAGCAGGAAGCAATGGAAAAGTTTTAAGCAGAGAGGAGGTGTGATCTGTTCTTGAAAAAAATATTCTAGTAATCGGGTACAGAATGAGCAAAAGTGGAAACAGGGCTGCTTATTAGGAGACAGCCAACAATTGTCCAGGCAGAAGAAGGAATGTTGGTAGGGACTAGGGTGAAAGTAAAAGTGGAGAGAAGGATTTGGGATACTGTTAAAGGCAGAACCAATATCACTGTCAGTTATAGGATTTAGGGAGGGGGCGCAGTGGTGAAGGAAAAGGGATCGAAGATGACAGAAATCTCCTAAATGGGGGCACAGAGATGAATCTGACAAGCCACGTTTGTGAGGGAAGTAGGCTTGTAAACAGTGCCAAGACAGTGTGTTAGGTGCTGAGGACGAAAGAAACAGAGGGACTGGGAACAGAAGGCACCTCATCTAGTCTGAGGGCTCAGAGGAGGCTTCCTGCAAAACATGAGGGAAGGGGGGCGTGAGTTTTCAGTAACTGTAGGGGTTGCTTAGGCAGACAGGAGTTAAGGATACATTTTGGGCAGCATTAATGGCAAAGAGGCCGAAAACCACAAAGTGCGTGGGATGTTTCAGACAGAAACCAAGTACAGACAGCCCTCCGGTTACATCAGACTCGACGTGGTTACGTCACCAGCTCCCATTTATTTATGGGGGGGGGGGGGGGGGAAGTTGCATCATTTTGACCTATGTACATATGTGCTTTATGTTTTTTATTTATTCACAAGTAAAGGTCGGGAATTATCTTTTTTTTCTTCTTTTTTTTTTACTGTTTTCACTTCATTACTGTGTGTATGTGCTCCATGTAAGTGACGTAGGTGCTTATGTAGGTGGGTTCCGACTTATGGTGAAAATCGAATTACATCGCGCTGTAGGAACAGATCTCAGACGTAACCCGAGGACTTACTGTAGTCTGACGTGAGAGACAGCTGTTGCAGGAGTGAGCCTGGAAAGGCAGGCAGAGGCTCAGTTGAGCAGTATGCCATGTTGAATTTGAATTTTATCAAGAAGGCAATGGGAAGCTATGGTCCCTGCCAAAGTATTAGAGTAAACTGATCAGATCTTTCTGTTATACATCACTTTGTCCACTGTGTGGAGAATGAACTGAAAGGAAAGGGTACAGTGAGGCATCATTTAATTTGGCTCTTTTATCTTCTTCGTACCCAGAATAGGCTGATGAGTGCATAGATACACAGAGCCTCGTATACCAAATGTGTTAAAAGATAAAACGACACCTTTTTTTTCAATCTTCACTCAAGGACATGTTCATTGATGTTAGAGAGAGAAACACTGATGTGAGAGAGAACACCTGTTGGTTGCCTTGTACCCACCCGACCAGGGAATCAAACACGAAACCCTTTGATGCACAGAACAGCATTCCAACTGAGCCACACCGGCCAGGACTAACACCACAGCTTTTCTGTCACAGGAATATGTCAGAATATTCACAGTCACAGGATAATGTGTGTAAATTATATTTTTCAAAGGCTTACATAAATCATTTGAGCCTCAGCAGACCTTGTGTGCAGGTAAGTTACCAACTACTATCCCTGTTTTCAGCTTAGGACATTAACCTGCAGAAATATGAGTCTTCCTGTGTTCTTTTGTCATACCTAAGCCACCTTTTGCAAGATCTATAATTGAGCATCAGCTATAGTTTTTTGGTTGTGCGACTATTTAATAGCCTACAGTGACGAACTGAAAAAAATGTATTGTTGAAACACTAAAGATGTAAATATTTAAAAAATAAGAATACGTTTTAAGCAACAACTGATAGTGTTAGTAGGCTAGTGATGATTTAGTCATGTGTTTTAATTATGTTTTTCCCCCCTCACAGGGAAATTGAGATATGCCAACAACAGCAATTACAAAAATGATGTCATGATCAGAAAAGAGGTAATGAGCCTTCTGAGAGACTCATCACTACAGTTGAGCCTTTCGTCAGTTTTTGTTCTTTCTGGGAGTAGTAATGGAAGATAAATAGGAAAGTATAAACATGTCTGTAGACAGCTTCTTACGTTTTTCTCAAATCTTTTAGTTTATATTTTCTTTTACAACACTGAATCAGTTACTGGATATCACATCAAGTCTTGCAGATCTTTGCTTGAACCCTGAATCTGCTGCTTACTAACCATGTGGCCTTGGGCAAATTTCCTGGCTGAACTTGATAAATTCAGTGTCTTCATCTGCAGTAAAAACAAATAAGAGCTACTCCCCCCTCAAAGTGCTTGGTATATTCCCTGGTGCACAGCGCTCAGCGGAGCTCTAATTTGCATTTGAATGGGAAAGGAAGCATGGAAAAACCGTTAACCTTATTGAATGCATGTTAGATGTCAAGAATGACAGTAGATGTTTTACATACATGATCTCATTTGATCCTGATTGTAAAGCCCAGATGATGGATATTAGATACCTTTTACAGATAAGACTGTGAAAACCCAGATATGAATTATAGAACTTGTTCAAAGTCACCCCTGTTAGTAAGGGGTAGAACGGGAATTCAAACCTATTCCTGCCTCTGTCATGTGTTCCATTTTGGTGTGACTTCTACTACATTAAGTCTTCATCAAATCTACACTTACAGCTGAAACCTGTTTGGCTTGGTGGATAGAGCGTCCACCTACGGACTGAAGGGTTCCGGGTTCGATTCCGGTCAAGGGCATGTACTTGGTTGCGGGCACATCGAGGGGGGGCGGGGGGGGATGTGCAGGAGGCAGCTGATGGATGTTTCTCTCACATTGATGTTTCTAACTCTATCTCTTTCCCTTCCTCTCTACAAAAAATCAAAAAAATATATTAAAAAAAAAACACAACAAAGCTACGATTACCTGTTAATCTTTTTGTTAACATTTGAAACTATGTTAACAATCAGTATATTTTCATACTACTATATTTAATTAGCAATCAGTTTTATGCTTAACTACACATGTCAGCATCCTTTTAAAAAAAAAAAATTTTTTTTATTGATTTCAGAGAGGAAAGGAGAAAGAGAGAGAGAAACATCAATGATGAGAGAGAATCACTGATTGGCTGCCTCCTGCACGCCCCACACTGGGGACCAGGCCCGAAACCCAGGCATGTGCCCTTGACCAAGAATCGAACTGTGACCTCTTGGTTCATAGGACAATCATAGAGCTACGCTGGCTGGGCCTCTTTTTCTTCTTCTTTTTAATGTAAACTAATATAGAGAGTATTTAAAAGACATGTCTCTGCTTTTCAGAAGCATGTCATCTAAGAATAGCTAGGTCACACACAGACCTTTTGTTTTGGGTGTAGGTGTAGTTAGATGTGTAGGTAAGGAGAGGTCCATGTGAAGAGGATGTGCCAAGAAGCAGAAACAAGCATATGGGGACTGAGGTGGTCATTGGCTCTTCTGACCCTGCCCTCTTCAGCATGCCGAGGCCAAGCCTCAGTGTCTTCCCATTTGCAGAGGTGCCAGAAATGAGTTTTCAGGAGCAGTCTTTTTTATTTTCAATCGCTACCTGAGGAGAATGCTGCTTAGGAATACTTAAATCTGTTTTTTAACATGCTTTCAGGCTTATGTACATAAGAGCGTGATGGAGGAACTGAAGAGGATAATTGATGACAGTGAAATTACCAAAGAGGATGATGCTTTGTGGCCTCCCCCGGACAGAGTGGGCCGGCAGGTGAGTGTTTTAGCAGCTGTTTCCAGTGCAGAAATACTACAAGTAAGATGACTACTCTCCATATGACATTGAATCCTCCACTGGTGTGCGGGCATGCGTGCATTATGGAGCCCTACTCGAGGCAGGGTACCAGCACCTTGATCTAAGGAAGCAGTGAACCCACAGGGAGGAACAGAGCAAGTGGTGCTGAACACCGAGAGCCCAGCCCTGAGTTTCTTCTTGTGACCTTCCCGCTCCCACTTAGGGTTTTGCTGCCCACCTCACTGAACAACTCCTATAGACAAAGCAGTGTGAAGATACAAAGATAAATAGAACATAGGTATTTCAGTAGCCAACAGTCTAATGGAAGGAAAATCATTGGTTAGTTAGCTACCACCTAACCTCATCTGCTGCTTTCCTAATCCAGACTTCTAATTGACTTGTTTCTCCTCTTACCCTGTGCAGCCCGTTTTCCATCCTGAAGCCAAAATAATCTTGTAAAATGTAAATGTGTTTATGTACAGCAGGTCCTCAAATAACATCCTTCTATGTAGATGAGATGCCATATGAATTTATTATTTCTATCAATTAGACTAATAAAGTTGTTATACTCTGTCGCTTTGCTTCAAGTCACAGAACTAACTAACAATTTAAGAGCTTACTGTATTCCACTAATTTTACACTCTCTAGTACAAGTATGTCAAATTTGTGGTCCACAACGAATATTTTATGGCCCAGCCAATATAATGGTATGTAAAAAAGTTTTAATAAAAATTTCATGACTTATTTTTACAATATCCTGTTATACATAATTATTAGTAATGAAATATAATGTTCACTAATGACTGACTACTACCATGTTACATTCATTTCCCTTATGCACCTTATTCGCAGGTGCACCAATTCTCTCCACTAATACTAGCAGCGAATATTCTAGCAGCCAATTGTCACATCATTAGTCTTGTACTGACCTGTTTGGTGTGCACAACAGGAAATATTTCGCTTTCAGAGAACAAGAAAAATAGGTTTATTTGCATTACGCTTATTAATTTGTGTAGTTTTTCAGTGTCTGGTAAGTTATGTTCAAGAAAAAATACTAATTTTTATTAAAATGTTCTATTATGTTAATGATTACTCATTTATTTCAGCCCTTTGTATTCAGCATATCTCTATCAAAATGAACATATGTTTCTATGAAAATTGAAGCTTTTGTCTTTTTGCAGCCCATATAAACTTAAACCTTATTTGGCCTTGTGTTAGCCTATGAGTTTGACATGCTTGCTCTAGTAGCTTCCCACTGCATTTAAAATAAAATCCAGCCGAAGCCGGTTTGGCTCAGTGGTAGAGCGTCGGTCTGTGGACTGAAAGGTCCCAGGTTCGATTCCGGCCAAGGGCATGTACATTGGTTGCGGGCACATCCCCGATGTGCAAGAGGTGTGCAAGAGGCAGCTGTTCGATGTTTCTCTCTCATCGATGTTTCTAGTTCTCTATCTCTCTCCTTCCCTCTCTGTAAAAAATATCAATAAAATTAAAATAAATAAATAAAATAAAATCCAAACTCCCACCTTATCTTATAATCTCTGGCTGTGTTCAAACCTCACTGGTCTTATTTCTGTCCTTCAGATATACCTGTTTTCTTAGTTTAGGACCTTTGTATTTATTTACTACATGCTTCCTGAAATATTTTTTCTAAAACTTTAGTATTGAAGCCTTTATATGTTACTTTTTCAGTGATATCTTGTCTGTCCATCTAATCTAAAACACCTCTCCCCATTAAGAGGCTATGGAAAACTGGCCCCAAACCAGTGAGTAGTAAGAACTCCATCATGAAAAATTCACTCCTTTGGCTTGCTGAATTTGATGTACCTTACCCAAGGTTTGCAAACCTGCCATTTTTACAAATCTTTGATCAATGTTTTTACTGAGCCAGAAGCCACTTGTTGGCTTTCTCCTGAAAATTATTAAAGGATAGACTCCAAATAAATAAAGAAAACACCTCTCTCCATCATTAAAAAAAAAAAAAAGTTTTATCATCTTCATATCGTTGTCCAAAATTGTCCCAGATTGCCCAGAAAAGTTAGAATTCTTGGGATTTGTAAAACATATTTATATATGCTACTCCACACTGTTAACAACAAAAACACACATTATGTGACTTCTTCCAAATTACAGACACAACTTCCTCAAAGAATGAGCTATTCAAGGGAGTATTTATCTCTTTGTTTCTAGTACCTAGTGCAATTTAGTCCTCAGAGTGAATTGTCTTGTTTCGGTGTAGTAGATAGTGTTTGTGTGATTTGGCAGATGAACTTCCTGTGTACTTAATGAACAATCCAATTTGGCTTGATTTTAAACATTTTTTAATGTTTCCAGGAGCTTGAAATCGTCATTGGAGATGAACACATTTCTTTCACAACATCAAAAATTGGTTCCCTCATCGATGTCAATCAATCCAAGTAAGTGTACATCATCTGTAGATCCAGATGTGTCTGTTTTACAGCAGATTGATAGGAAATCCTTAACCAAATTAGGACCATTGTGGTAAGATCTGGTACAGACGGAGAGGCTCTAAATTATTTTCAAGGCTTGCTTCTATTGCTTTTGACCTTTTGTCCAGTTATCTATAACTAGAGGCCCAGTGCACAAAATTCATGCGGCAGGGGGGAGGAGGTCATGTTCCTCAGCCCAGCCTGCACCCTCTTGCAATCTGGGACCGCTGGCTTCTAACCACTCTGCCTGCCTGCCTGATCGCCCCTAACTGACTCTGTCTCACCCCTGCTGCAGTGGCTTAGTCCAGGTCATTTGGCTGGCAGGTCTAATTAGCATAAAAGCATATTATGCTAATTAGGCCAAAAGGCCAAACAAACGACCTTCTGTACTACTTTTAGGACAAAGCTGGGGCTGCGAGGGCTGAGCCCCTGGCATAAATTTCATGCATCAGGCCTCTAGTTAATAGCTTCTTAGTGACACACAGAATAATGTAATTGGAGCAGCCAACGTGGATAGGAATCTGTCCAGAACAGAAAAATGAAATGTGCCAATACAAGTGCTTAAGATAAGTCTAACTACTTTCCTCAGTGTTAGTCATTCAGACTAGCACATCTTAAAGTCTGACTTGGATGAAACTTGAAATTATTTGGAATATAAATTTTAAAATTTGTGTTGTCAGGACAAATTATAATGTATGTTTCAGAATTTGAAAACCTCTTTGGCTCCTGTGTTTTGGGCATAGTTTTAATTCTGTAAATACTTTTATGAGTACAATGCCTTGGTACATAATTTGTGTTAAATGGTATTATCTTGCACGTTGTCTCTGCTTTTTAAACATTTTTCTTCCTTTTGCATTTTAGGGACCCAGAAGGCTTACGAGTATTTTATTATCTTGTCCAGGACCTGAAGTGTTTGGTCTTCAGTCTTATTGGATTACACTTCAAGATTAAACCAATCTAAATTGAATATTGGTGTGGACACAAGGGGGGTGGGAGTAGCTGGTTTTCATTACCGTTATCAGGAAATTTTTGTGTATATCAGGCCAATATTTTTTTTATGAACTGTAAATGATTGTCTTTAATAAATACATAACAAAATGCAATTATTGTTTTATAGAGACTTCTAAACGTGTATATAAATATATTATGGATTTCAGAGAGGAAGGAATTATATTTTTCTAATCCTCACCCGAGGATATGTTTTTACTGATTTTTAGAGAGAGACAGAAACATTGATGCAAGAGAAACATCAATCAGCCACCTCCTACACGTGTCCCAACTGGGGATCAAAACCACAACCTTGGTGTGTGCCCTGACCAGGATGGAACCCGCAACCTGGTGTACAGGATGACGCTCCAAACTGACGAAGCCACCCAGCCAGGAACCACTTTCTTTTTAAAACACTAACATCCTGTGTAAAGTATTGCCCCAAAATCTAATTGAATTGACTCTGTAGACAAAACTACCAATTCATAGGAAACAAGAAAATAAAGCCCTGGCTTTATAACTCGGTTGGTTAGAGTATTGTCCCAATATGCCAAGGTTGCAGGCTCAATCCCCACTCAGAGCGTATGAGAATAAACCAATGAATGCATAACTAAATGGAACAACAAATCTATGTCTCCTCAAATCGCTAAAAAATAAATGTGTTAAAAAATATAGTGGGGGTCCAATCAGCAATAATCAGAGAAAAGTCCAGGGCAAGGGATCTGGTTTCTTCAGTAAAACATAAACAATAAAACAAACTAGAGATGGAGCATGAAGCAATGTTTGGGTTCCATTTGGATCATGAATCAAAAAATTTTAAATTGACATTACAAAAACTTGAACACTGGATATTTGATTCTAATAAAATGTCATTTTTTTTTTTAGGTGTAAAATGGTATTGTGGTTGGGTTTTTAAAAATCATCTTTTATAGATAGATACTATTTACAGTTATTTCATTACGGAAGAAACTAATATAAGGGATAAAATGCCTAGTCTCGGTAAAGTTTTCCAATACATTTAAAAATATTTTTTATTGACTTTAAAGAGAGGAAGAGGACCATCGATTGGTCACCTCCCGTATGTATCACAACAGGATCAAACCTGTAACCTGGGTATATGCCCTGACCAGGAATCGAATCTGTGCATAGGCCAACATTTAGCCAAGCCAGGGCGCCAGGACATTTCGAAATCAGACTACCAACAGCTAGTAAGAACTGAGACCTGACCTAGCCGGTGGTGTCCGCCTATGGACTGACGGGTTGTGGATTGCAGGTTCCCCGGCCCTGGTAGGGGTGCATGTGGGAGGCAGTGAGTCCATGTGTCTCATGCCAGTGTTTCCCTCCCTCCCTTCCTTCCACTCTAGAAATCAATGGAAAAAGATATCCTCATGAAGATTTTAAAACAAAGCCGACACCTAGTGGGTATAGATAGTGTAGTAATTTAAGTGAATCTGTAGGAACTTGCTGGTTAAATAGGTTGTGGCACTGAAAGGAACTGGTCTTAATAAGTCACTTGAGCCGGTTTGGCTCAGTGGATAGGCCTGCGGAATCAAGGGTCCCAGGTTCCAATCCGGTCAAGGGCTTGTACCTTGCTTGAGGGCACATCTCCAGTGGAGGGTGTGCAGTAGGGAGCTGATCAATATTTCTCATCGATGTTTCTAGCTCTCTATCCCTCTCTCTTCCTCTCTATAAAAAATCAATAAAGTATGTATTTCTTAAAATAAGAAAATAAGTCACTTGACTGAGGGAAGTGACTGGGCAGAGCTCCCATCCCTCAAGACAAGCTAACTTAAGACGAGGTCCCAAATCGGACTAAGCCAGTGCTCCCACCACTCCCAGCATATGCACACCCTACTCTCCTCCTTCAGAGGTAACAGGGCAGCGGGTGAGGTGCAGATCTGGGGCCTGAGGTGTCAGGGTTCCTGACTCTATAGGAGGGTACCTGGGGCAATGAGACTACTTGGTGGTAAAGAAGATACCAAAATTGTCACTCTGACCGCGAGGAGCTCAGAAGGCTGTAAGAGTTTCAAAAGGGCTGTTCTTTGTAACGCTTACAGCACCTGTACGGTCTCAGACATGCCTTGGACAGATGGGCAGGTAAAACGAGGTTCAGTAAAGGTAGAAAGGACAGAGAGGGGAGCCCAGAGGAGGGCCACCATGAGGACGAATGCAATTGACAACCCGCTGAAAGCAGGTCTGGATGAGGAAAGGAAGGGACCGTTAGAGAACACAAAAAGGCCCCACATCTGCGCAGGCGGCCCAGAGCGGGGCGGGGGGGGGGCGGGGGGGAGGGGGAGCCACGCCATCTAAGGCACCTTTGGGCAGCAGGCTGCCGGCGGGGAGGTGGGTGCGGGGAGGCGAAGTGGTGAGGAGCCCGAGAGCTGAGGGCAGGACGAAGGTTGCTGCGGCATCCCTGACTACCCGCCTGCTGGCCCGGACCCGCGTCCACTGAACACCGGAGTTCCCCAGCACTGGAGGAAGGCTAATGGCCAACTCCGGTGGCCTCCGTTTTCTTCGCCTAAAAGCAGCCAAAACGCCACGTGCGCCGGAAGGAGCGGCGCCCCGAGACCCGCCCCCACGCCCAGCTGAGGCGAGCCCAAGCCCGCGCCGCGAGTGCGCAGGCGGCGCCCACCGTTTGCGACGGGCCGGAAAGCAGCGACCGCCGCCAGCGCCGGGCGGAGCCGGGCCGCTATGGGGGTGAGGCGGGAGCGGAACGCCGCCGGGCCAGGGACCTGCGGCGGCGTGGGTCTGGGATGCGGGGGCTCGCGCCGGCAGAGAATGAGGGGAGCGGGCCGGCGCTGAAAAGGAGCGGAGAGGCCGCGCTCGTGCCGCGGGGGGCGGGAGGGCAGGGGCGAGGCGTGGGGGTGCGCAGGCGCGAATAGCGCAATCGCTTTGGCCCTCCCCTTCCTCAGAAAATCGCGCTGCAGCTCAAAGCCACGCTGGAGAACGTCACTAACCTCCGGCCCGTGGGGGAGGACTTCCGGTGGTACCTGAAGGTGCGGGGGCGAGGCCCCGGGGGGAAGGGGGGGGAGCCCGAGAGGCTGTGGGCGCTTCGAGGTTCCGGGAGGGGGCGCCAGAGGCCGGGCCCGGAAGAAGGTTCCCCTCCTGATCTGTGCTTAACCACTCAATGTTGTGTTTTTATTTTTTTTAAAATATATTTTATTGATTTTGTACAGAGAGGAAGGGAGAGAGATAGAGTCAGAAACATCGATGAGAGAGAGTCATCGATCAGCTGCCTCTTGCACACCCCTTACTGGGGATATGCCCGCAACCAAGGTACATGCCCTTGACCGGAATCGAACCCGGAACCTTTCAGTCCCCAAGCCGACGCTCTATCCATTGAGCAAAACCGGTCCCGGCTCAATGTTGTGTTTTTTTTTCTGGATACAATTTTATAATTTGCTTTTTAAAATTGATTGGCTAATCTTTAGTTGACAGTGTTTGGGGATTCCTTTTGTAATTTTTTTTCTTCGTTAAATATTTTACGGTATGTAAACGCTAAACGAAAGGCTGCTTGAAGGGATATTGTGATTATTTAGTAAGAATAATTTCACCTGTTTTTTTTGTTGATTGGTTTTATTGTGTGAGAGGACCCCTCTTACCCGAGTAGTGTAAGCCCTTTCCCTCTCCCGGATCCCAGAGCTTCTGCTACTTTCCTTGTAGTCTAAATCCCAGCATCCTTCAGTTTTTGGCAAAAGCTGCTTCTGTTTCAGGAAGCCTCTGACCATTTTTTAATCCCATATATTTTGAAGACGAAGTGTCAGGGCTTATTTGGGGAATTGATGTTCTTTGGTTTCAAAAAGCACAGAGACTAGGGAAGGAGACAGAAAAACAGTAACAACAGAGGATAAACACTTACCCCAGGGACCTGCAGGGCCCGTGGGAACTCAGGAAGCTCCTAACCTAGCAGCGTGGATGGGAGGGGGGCCTGCTGAGACCATTTCTGTACCACATGAGCCTTGAGTCCCCAGCTAACCTGGGCACGTAGAGGAGGGTGGGGCTGCCAGCATGAGAAGCACGTTGGCCTGCTCTTTGCCCAGAGGTAAGTCTGGTTATGTCGTCCTTGGTGGGGCTGGTTGTAAGGATGAGGTAAGATTGCTGGCTGGAAGGCAGGTTATGATCGTGCCTTCTTACCCTTCCCTCAGCGTCTGCCTAACTGAACTAATACTCTTTTCTCTCCCAAGATGAAATGTGGCAACTGTGGTGAGATTTCAGAGAAGTGGCAATACATTCGGTTGATGGTAACTGCTCCCCCCCACCACACACACACACACACACACACACACACACACACACACAATCTCTAGGCAGGAATTTGGGGAAACTGTGATCCTAATCTCTTCCCATCTTTGAACCTTGCTTTTTGTGGTTTGGGAGGGCAGGCATTAGTGGGATTAACCGTGCAAATAAGAGCCTTCTTTGGGATGTGAGGCAGAGTTCAAAATCAAGGGGAAGCCCTTTCCTTGGTCTTAAGAAACCTCCCCAGGATTCTTGTCCTAGCAAGTTGCTCACCCTCTCTGAGTCTTGGTCTCTCCCGTTGGGTAATAAGTGGTGGGACTGGGTCTTCAGGACCTTCCGTCTGATTGCTATGTGACTAGAGGTTGTGTTCCCTCCTCGCTAGGACAGTGTGGCCCTGAAGGGAGGCCGTGGCAGCGCCTCCATGGTCCAGAAGTGCAAGCTGTGCGCGCGGGAAAACTCCATTGGTACGTCAGGCCATGGGTACTGAGCTCTGCCCGGCCAGCCCCCGGCTTCCTGACCCCAGGCCCAAAGCAGGCTCATGTCACCTGAGGAACCCGCGCTTCTGCAGCAGACCCTTTCCCAGAGCCACATCGGGGACCTGGGGTAGGGCCAACGTATGGACTCAAGTCAACTTTGTCTTCTGTTTTGTGTTTCAGAGATTTTGAGCAGCACCATCAGATCTTACAATGTAAGTTGCCTGCTGTGCTGGCAGGCATGGTGGGATTAGATCCAAGCGGGGAGGCCTGGGTTCTAGAATTATACTAGTCAGGGCCGGGCGGTGGCCATTCAGTCTCCATCATTGGGACATTGGCCTTATCTACATCTTCGCAGGCCCAGTGAGCCCTCTCTGAACCATGGGGGAAAGGGTTCTCTAATGGTACCGTCCATCCTTGATAGTGTCCGTATTCTTAGGTAGTTACTCATTACTGTGTAAGAAATTAATTCAAAGGTGAGGGAGGGTGTGTGCGCTTTGGGTCTGTGTGTTTAAAAAAGGACATTTAACTTATATTCATCCATTCCTTATTCGGTATTTTTGAAAAATGTCTGATTCATGTCATACTTCAGCTTTTTCCTGAAGTTAAAGAGAAATCAAATGAGGACTTTCCCTCAAGTAAACCATGATCTAGTGGAAGAGACAGATTAGCAAACAAAAAACAAACTAGGGCCAGCACACACGGTTGGTGTGCAGGAAATTATTTTATTTGTTGTTTTTTTAGATTTATCTTTATTGATTTCAGAGAGGAAGGGAGAAGGAAAGAGAGATAGAAACATCAATAATGAGAAGTAATCATTGATTGGCTGCCTCCTGCACACCCCACACTGGGGATCGAGCCTGCAACCTAGGCATGTGCCCTTGGCTGGAATCAAACCCAGGACCCTTCAGTCCACAGGCGATTCTCTATCTCACTGAGCCAAACCGGCTAGGGCCAGGCAATGATTTTAGAGTGAGTGACAAGATGAGAACGAATGTGTAGGCATGGTTGGGGTCTCTGGACCCATGGGTCAGTAGGCATGAATTTCCTGGCTACACCACCTTGCTCATAGGTGCCTCCTCCATAAGTAAATTTCATTTCAAAGGCTTTAAGTCGGGTCCCTGCCTTCACAGCATGGCAGATGGTTAGCAAAAGGCCATAGTTAAGTGTGCTGGGGCCGTTTAGATGATCTGGAGACTTTGTAGCTTAACATTCTTGTTCATATTTGTGATGCTGGTAATGTTATCTACTAGTTACTGAGCATAGTGTTGGATACTCTGCTGGGTACTTTACATATATTTCAAGTTCTCACAATAAATTTGTAGTGGTTCCTCACCTCTATTTGATAGTCTCAGGCCCAGAAGGGGGAAGACAGAGTTCTGCCTCACATGTAGGCAGGCGGACCCCAAAGTCCACACTCTTTGTTCTGTAACATCCATGACCAGGGTCTTATGGGGAGCAGGTGGCTAAGACAGGCTTCTACCAGAAGGGGGTAATTTGGTCCCAAGTCCTATTCTGGGCTCAGAGGGGCAGTAAGGACCTGCTTGACCTGAGGGTAGGGGCATTGGTGCTATGCTGAGGGCCCATTTGGGCCTACCTCCTCAATATATTTCCTTTCTAGGTTGAAGACAATGAGAAGTTCAAGACGATAGTAGAGTTTGAGTGCCGGGGCCTTGAACCAATTGATTTCCAGCCCCAGGTGTGTGTGTTTTCCTGGGAAACCTGTGTCTTTGGGGAGGGCACATAGGAAGCAATAGCAGAACTTTGCTTCCTACAGAGACCATGAACTGGGAATTCTCCTTTGTAAGAATAATTATTATTATTTATTAAGTGCTACTCTGTGTTAGGCACCCTGCTGATCAGTTTTACATGTTTTATCTTATTTAACCCTCACAGTCACCCTGTGCAGTTACCCATACTGTTTTTTCAGACAAGGAAAGGATTTCAATGTTTGGCAACTTGCCCAGGGTGACAGTTAGAAAGCAAGGGAGCTGAGATTTGAGCGCAGGCCTCTCTGACTCCAGAGTCAGTGCTCATCTCATTTTATTGGAGCAGCATTTTCACCTCACAAGTCTGTGAGATAGGCAGAAGAGATAATAAATAAGAAATGTCCCCATTTCATAAATAAGAAAACTAAGGTCCAGAGAGGAAAGCCGCATGCCCAGCTGGTGGATGGTTAGCAAAAGGCTGCAGCTAAGTGTACTTGGGACCATTGGAGTGATCTGAGCCTTTACAGCTTCGATTGCCTTTCAGACAACCTGGTAGTAAAAGGGTGTACCCGGCAGCTCCTGCCTTCTGATCGAGGGCTGTAATCGGAGGAACCACTCTAGTCCCAGGCAGCTGCCAGGCCCCGGAAGCTCAGTAGTTATTCCAGAACAGCTGCCAGCACTGCCTCTCTGTGCCCCTTCCCAAATGTGCTGTGAGAAAAGCCAGTTCCCTGGTCAGGCTCACGTGCCAGACCAGGGCCTCCTTCCCCTCGGACTCACTGCCTTCCTGTCCCTGCAGGCTGGGTTTGCTGCGGAGGGTGTAGAATCGCGGACAGTCTTCAGCGACATTAATCTGCAGGAGAAGGTATGGGACGTGGGGGCCTTGCAGGTGCGGTAGGCACGTGGTGGAAATTATCTCCTATGGTGAACAAGACTCATCAGTGGAAAGCTGACTGCACATCTCTGTGCATCTTGGTGATTTTGGTGTATAAGATGGCCTCAAGTGTAACGCTGAAGTTCCACATGCATGAAGGCTGGGATGTGCTGCTAGAGGAAATAGATAACAGATAAGCTTTGTTCAGGCATGAGTTATAATGTTTTTGGCAGTGAGTTCAATTTTAGTGAATGAACAATATATTAAAAAGGTGTTTTTAAACAGAATCATACATGAAACAAGGTTATGTATTGGTTGAAAACAGTGTGATCAGATGTAGACTCCCATGAGTTTAACCCTGTGTTTTTCCTGGGAGCACTGGTTCATTATTCACTAAGTCAGCACTGTGGTGACTTTGTAGAACATAACTACCACAGATAATGAGACTTGACTGTATCGGTGGAATGGTAATGCCTGGCCAATGAGGAAACCTTGTGTTCAGGCTCAAATGAAGGACAAAAACTTCATTCAACTTGCACAGCACATAGTAATAACAGTGACTAGAATTTATTGAGCTTTTACGTGTATCCGGCACTATACTAAGTACTTTTACATGTGTTACCTCATTTGATTCTTTCAACATTCAACATGAAGTCTATTGTCTCTTTTTTTTAAATGGAGAATAGCTCTGAGGATCAGAATGGTTAAGTGACTTGCCAGCATCACAAAGCTAGAAGAGCTGGAATTCAGGCCTGAACAGTCTGGCTCTGTTCTGTGTCATACATGTTCATGCATGGCTGGGTCAGAGTCTGAACTGGGCCTTTTAAGTCGCAGTGCTCCTCTCCACACCGTCCTAGGCTGCTGCTGAGCTAACGCTGCCATTTCCCCCACAGGACTGGACTGACTATGATGAAAAGGCGCAGGAGTCTGTGGGAATTTACGAGGTCACCCACCAGTTTGTGAAGTGCTGAGCCCTCTTCCTGCACACTTGCCTCTAAGAGCTGAGAAGGGACAACCAAGCAGCAGAGCCCCCTGAGGCTGGTCCCCTCCTCCCTTGTCTCCTGGCAGCTGTCCAAGCCCTCACAGGCTGCATGCCGGGCTGTTGGTTTCCCAAGCCCCACCAATAAAGCCCCCGTTTGTGCTGTACTCATGCACTGAGGTAGTCAGGTAGCAGCCACTCCCTCCACAAATAAGAATTTCTATTAGAGATCTTTTCAGTTTCCCGACACCTTCCTACGATATAGAATCTTGCACCTGACTACTTTGCAAACTGTACGACAGCACACAGCTTCTAAGGGCTCTTTAGCTCATGAGGAGTGGGCATTTCAACCCAGAAAACCAACGGTGTCAAGGCCAATGGTATGAAATGCAGCTGAGCCTATAGAATGATACCATGAGCCACCTGAGCCAAAACACTGCATTGATTAGCGTGGCTTTTCAGTAAATGGAGGCATCTCTGTCAGCTAGTGTCACTTCATATTCTGGGGATAAAAGGGACTGTAGAGGTCAGCAATCCATCCTGCAAGATTCTGCTCTCAAATTCTAGCCAGGTAGTCACTAGGTGTTGGCTCACCTGCTGTGATGGGGCTATCTCCTCCCATCACGGAAGTCAGTATGAAAGTTCTTACATTAAGTCAGCATCTGTGCTCCGGTAGCTCCTGGTCCTGGTTTGTCCCCTCTGTGGTCACACTTCTGTGTGCTGCCCCCGAGGCAGCCTGTGGAGGTGCGAGAGCCCCTGCCCAGGGGACAGAGCTGTTTAATGAGTTAGGTCCACGAGGCATGCTATGCCTTCCCACCAGTGAGCCCACTTGGAAAATATGTCACAAGAGACCTGTTTATCCAGTGCTCTGCTGGAGCCAGGGATTCTCTGGAAGTAAAATTAATATCCGCATGTCTGCATGGCCCACTGGGAACGGGTCTGCCCACTCCCAGGCTGGTTGTGGGGCATCCTCCAATTTAAGGTGGCCGTGTCCAAGAGGTGACGAGGTGCCTACTTCTTGTTTAGTCTAGGTTGAACATGCCTGGTTCCCTCTGGGCCTCTTTTTCGTACCTGACAACAGCATTTCTCCAGCTCTCGCTCGGCCAGCAGGCCTTCCAGCCCCCTATCCACTGGGTCCAGTCCGCTGCCCGGCCAGAAAGCAAACAGGTGGAGGTAACGGGCTGGGTAAGCAGCCTTTCTAGTTTTCAGTTTCTATACCAGCCAGTGTGTTAAGCTCATAAAGACAAACACTGAAAGGATCAATAGTTTTTGTACTTTAAATTGCCTCTCATCTTTTAGGAGGTAAAAGAATTCAAAAAATCATTAATTAAAAGGGAAAATAAAGTAGATTATGTCAGTAGATGCAACAATTAAATTTTATTTCTGCTTCAACAATAAATACACCTGAGTTATTTTTTCAGATCCTACCTTCCTGATCAAATGCCCTTAAAATAGAAATCTCACATCATCTTTCTGGTCTAATTCCACTTGGAAATTTCACATTAAGTTTTAAAACCATAATTTTAAAGCTCAGGCTTCCCATCATTGGCCGCTGAGGTACCTCAGTAGTTCCAATAGTCACAGAATAGCACCTATTGGCTACACAAGCCTCAGTTTTCATGTAGATGAAGTAATGGAGGCTTTTAACCTGCCCGGAAGCTAAGTTCTGACGGATTTGCCTTCCATGGCATCAAACATGTCTTCTAAGGCCTGGTGCACACATTGGAGGAACTCCCGGGCATTGCGGCTCGTGTAGGAGGAGACGTTGCAGCCTATCCAGTTGTCATGAACGGCATACCCGACGCCAAAGCCATCAGGGACCACGGGGGCAAAACCGCCAATGTTCACTGCTGGGCTGGTCAGTGTGCTAGTGGACAGGATGTTGTGGTTTATCTGCCCGTATGCAGGGTCCAGATACAGCTCAGGCAGGGCAATCCCTTGGGCTGCTGCCAGGTACCGCAGAGCAAATAAGTGTCGGTCAAAGCCCTGGCCTGTTAGAGACAAAACAAAAAACCAGTCTCAAAATCGCAGAACTGAAAGAAGCCTTAGTAAACCTTCCCACCCATGTAGGAACCCCCTTCAAAACATCCTTGAGAGTGAAGGAGAGTCTATCTACCTCCGCATGCACACCTCTAGCTCACTAGCCTCTGGAGCAGTTCATTCTAGAATATTAAGAAAAACTCAACAGCTGAGTCAAAAATGAGCCTAAAATAAAAATGATTTTACAAGGTCTGAAACTAAGTTAATTTAGTCAAGAAAAGTATATGAGAGCTCTGGACTCAAAAACTAAGATAAAAGGCAAAGTCTAAGTCAAGTGTCAAAGACACTGAGTCAGTAGAACAAAACGGAAAGAGTTCTCATCTCATCTTTACTGCTAATTTGCTATGTAACCTTGGTCCAGTGGCATCTACTGCCTACCTATAAGATGGGGAAGGATGAGACCAGAATGTCTTGGAGGTCCCTGTTAGTTCCAGGACTTGTTGCTGCTATGGGCTCCTCCAGGTCTAAGTTTTTGCCACAAAGAGGCAAAGCAGACAGACACTTGGATTTGGGAAGAGCTTCTGAAGTGACCTATTTACAAGGAGCCGACACACTAAGTCTGAGGTGAAGTAAGAGGGCCTGTGGGCTTAGAAATCCTAAGTCGTCTAATGACTAATAAGTACTAGAAAGAATCATGTGTCACAGCTGAAAATGACCTTCACTGAGGATAAGGTTAGATGTATTTCCCCATCCCTGCTTAGAACATTCTGATCCCTAGTGGCTCGCATGGCTATTCAGACTATTAGGGTAGAAAAAAAAAAAAAAAAAATCATGTGGTAGCCAGCAGATGGATACAATCTAGTGAAGAGGTAGAAATCAGATCTGGGGTAGAATACCGCTGAGGCCTGCCCCAGTGCTGAGGGCAACAAGACCCGAGGGCACGCTCCCCGCCTCACCCATGGCCGCTTCTCTGGTCAGCTGGCCGTGGTATTTGGAGCACTCGGCCATCATCTGCTTCAGCTCTCCGGCACTGTGCTTGGAAGCTTCCCTGACAAAGGCCTCGGAGCACCTCTTTGTGAAGACGGAGGCGGGCCGGATGGTCTCGGTGCGGCCGTGCTTGAACGCTGCGGTGCTGCAGGACTCGTAGGTGGCCACCGTCTGCCCGTACTGCCGCAGAAAGGCCATCTGGAAGGCCAGCTGGGCCACCGAGTCAGGGCTCAGCTTCTGCTTCTTCAGGAATTCTTTGCCTCCTCTCTGAAACTGGATGCAGTCGATGGTGAGGGTCTTCATGGTGGCATCAAACTTCTCCTTAGCAGCAATGATGCCAGTCTTTACGGCATCGTTCAGCTTGAAGTTGAGCTTCTGCACAGCAGCAGAGGAGTCAGTGCTGGCCGGCTGGCTCTGTGGAGTGATGGCAGGGGCCTGAGTGCTGTCTTTAAACACTTCATTGAAAAACCTGAGCACTGCAACTCCATCGCCCCAAGCATGCTCAAAGTGGACGGCGGCAGTGCCGTCCTTGGCTATAATGAGGTTAAAGGATTTATCGTACCAGCGGTTTGTGCCGTCACCGTGCAGCATGGTATGGGACAAGTGGACCAGGTCCTTAATGGGGAAGTCATCGAGGCAGAGACAGAACACAGCGGAGTCCACTTTCCTCAGGGTCTCCTCGTTGCCACCACTCTCCAGCTTCTGCCTGAGCTCTGCCCAGATGTCTCGGTTCTCACTGGGCAGATATGCCAGTGGAAACTCGGGGGCAGGGCTATTGTCTGAGAGAATGTACTTCAGATGAGCCTGGATTTCAGAGGCGCTCACGATGTTCCCATTTTGATCCAGGACATCAAAGACATAGAAATGTCCTTTTCTTAGGACCAGGAGGTGTCTGGCCTTGTTATCAGTGAAGAGTTCATCCCGCTTGGGTCTGGGTAAACGAGTTGAATTGAAAAGTCGGAAATACTGGGACATATCCAGTGGATACGCATTGACCAAGTAGGCACCATACCAAGACAGAGAGGAAGGCACAAAGCGTATGAGTTTCTTAAAGGTGTCAGTGTCACTTTTAGCAGGGTTCAAGTGGAACACTTCTGGTTCCAAAAGGCCATCCCGGAGTGTCTTCAGAAACCGGACGGCAGAGACCGTCATGTTGGTTGCCCGGGTGAGCTGATCATTATACTCAGGCTTTGGGTCAGGATTGAATGCCATAAATGGATTAAAGTTCAGGACAATGGGGTCTCGAGCAGTTAAGTACATATCAAACCAGGGGCCTAAAACATAAAAATAAAAACATAAAAAGTTAATGCAGTCCCTAAAAATAAAACTTGAGAAAGAAAACAATAAGTCAGACATATGCAGAAGAAATGACATCACCTCCAGAGGGAGGAATTTCCAGATTACTTTTTTGTTTTGCAATAATTCATGTTGTATAAACAGGATCATACACTATTTGATCTTTTACATCTGGCTTCTATTACTTACAATGTTTTTGAGGTTCATCGATGTTGTAGCACAAAGCAGTTCTTCATTTCTTTTTATTACTGAATAGAGTCCCATTATATAGAGATAACACATTTGTCATCAGCTGATGGACATTTGTGTTGTTTCCACTTTTTGGTTATTATGAATCTCTTGGGGATATAACTAGGGAGTAGAATTGCCAAGTGCCTGCACCATTACCACCAGCAGTGTATGAGGGTTCCAATTTCTCCACATCCTTGGCAACATTGTCTTTTTGATTGGAGCCAGTCTGGTGGGTAACCATTATTGTGGTATTGATTTGCATTTCCCTAATGTTTATTAATTGCCTTTTTTTCCTCATTCTCTTTCCTTTCTTGACTCTTAAAGGAGTAAAATACGGTAACACCTCACTTGCATTTATGCTGGGATAGAATAGTTGTTAATTCCCATACCACCTCCTTAGGTTTCCCTTCAGGGACAACATTCACACTTGACTTTCTCCCTAATACAGGGGAAAGTCTTCACCATCATTCTGTGTACTGTGTACATTTATGCACTTCCTCTTTTAGGAAATGTTCAAAAAGCAATTAGAAATAACTATGAGTATATGTGGACCGCTCAAACTAGCTCTCCACATTCCAATGGATGTTTTGCTTGTGAAAATTCCAAAAGCAGTATTTTATCAGGAAATGTGTCTTCAAGGGAAGTCCTGCTAGTATTACCAAGCATGGGTAAACTCCACTAACAAGGACCATTTTCCATTGGAAGAAATAATTTCCACATGTAAAGCACTGGGGAAAGAATTAATGAACACACATTTATCTCTTATTCATTTGTTGGTCCATTTATTCCATTTCATTCCTTGAGAAAAAAGTGTGGAGAATCAGACCCTGGTCCAGGGATATAGAGAAGAACAGAACATGGTCTTTGATTTGGAAGAACTATGGTGAAGGAGACAAACAGAATAAAAATATAATGCAACGCACTAAAATGGTAAGAAAAAAGACATACTGGGGAGTGGGGATATATAATATTTAATGGAAAAAGACATGAATTTATGCCTCTGGTCCCTTCAGTAAATAATTTTAAAGAGATATAAACCAATAAGGCAAAGAAAATGAAAAAGAGCCGAAACCGGTTTGGCTCAGTGGATAGAGCGTTGGCTTGCGGACTGAGGGGTGCCAGGTTCAATTCCGGTCAAGGGCATGTACATTGGTTGCAGGCACATCCCCAGTAGGGGGTGTGCAGGAAGCAGCTAATCGATGTTTCTCTCTCATCGATGTTTCTACCGTGTTTCCCCGAAAATAAGACATCCTCCGAAAATAAGACCTAGCGCATGGAAAGATAAGACATCCCCTGAAAATAAGACCTAGTGTAACTTTGGGAGAAAAAATTAATATAAGACACTGTCTTATTTTCGGGGAAACAGGGTAACTATCCCTCTCTCTCTTCCTCTCTGTAAAAAAATCAATAAAATATATTTTTTAAAAAAAGAAAGAAAGAAAGAAAGAAAATGAAAAAGAACAAATATTACAAGTTGATGCCCTGGCCAGTTTGGCTCAGCGGATAAAGTGTCAGCCTGCAGACTGAAGGGTCCCAGGTTTGATTCCACTCAAGAGCACAGGCCTGGTTTTCGGGCTTGATCCCCAGTGGGGAGCAGGGCATGCAGGAGGCAGCCAATCAATGATTCTCTCTCATCGCTGTTTTTATCTCTCTCTCCTCCCTTCCTCTCTGAAATCAATAAAAAAAAAATATTTTTTAAAGTTGAAAAGCATTTAGGTAACTGGTAATGACTAAAGCAGACTCAAGAAAGCCAACACTAAGTTGAGAGCAGAGAAAGCCAAGAAATAATATTTACAAAGCAGAACCCCGAGAGCAAGCATGTCAAACTCAAAGGCTAACATGGGCCAAATAAACGGGACATCCAAATAAACAAGGACTGCGAGTTTCACATGCTTGCCCTAGAGGGCTCCGGACTGGCAGCCTAGACATATGCTATTTAATTAGACCCATACTCCTACACCCCAGATATTCTCTGGCAAAAGTAAAATTATGGGATATAGATCTGTGGAGATCTCAAACCTTTTCCTTTATCCCACCTCTACAACACTAGTAACAGGAAAATACCTGTTGGCAGTTTTCTGGAAAAGCCTTCCCTGGGAGTCTAGAACACAAACACTAACGTTAGGGACACTCAAGGAACTGATTTAGCCAGATCACATGCATGGAAGCAATGAAGCCATGACAAGCCCCACCCTCATCCACAGAGTTCCCAATAGCTTGTTAATATTTCATCCATATCCAAGACAACAGAGAAGGATAGAAAACACCTGAAAAAAAGAGGGTAAAACAAACAGGAGAAAAGCAACTTGGATACAGACTATGAAGAAAGATGAAAGCTTAAAAAAAAAAATTCCCAGATGAACTAGTAAGCACATGGAAAGCTAAACATAAGAAAGTATAAAATAGCTGAAGCCGGTTTGGCTCAGAGGATAGAGCATCGACCTGCGGACTGAAAGGTCCCAGGTTCGATTCCAGTCAAGGGCATGTACATTGGTTGCGGGCACATCCCCGGTAGGGAGTGTGCAAGAGGCAGCTAGTCGATGTTTCTCTCTCATCAATGTTTCTAGCTCTCTATATCTTTCTCCCCTCCTCTCTGTAAAAAATCAATAAAATATATTAAAAAAAGAAAGTATAAAATAATCATTAACTTCAGAGAAAACAAAAAGTTTATCCGGGAAAGAAAATAAACAACCCCAGTGTGCTACACAACTCATCTGACAATAGCAATTACATGATCCTGATAGTATAAATGTGAAATACTAAGCTAAGCTTTGTGCAGTGGCAGTATCATAGCCAATGAGGTTTACCTGAGGCACAATTTTTTTTTTTTTTGAGGCACATTACTGCTAATTGAAAAATAAAATAAATACTACAGTAACTGAAATTACATATAACTATACCGTGAAAATGAGGGGAAAGGAAATGGGCATGTACACTCTCATAATTGGTGGGGATATAAGAGACTGATAAATTCTAATCTTCTATAGGGAGATTTTAATAGATAATGCCTAAATCAAAAAGTTAAATTGCAGTAATATAAATATATTTTAGAGAATAAGGATACATATTTCAAAAGAATCATAGCAGCTGAAAGTAAGAAGTGGGAAATTAGGGTAGGGTCGCTGTTTTTCCTCATAAGCCCGGTAGAACTATTTGATTTTTTAAATTAAGTGCGCATATATATATATATATATATATATATATATATTTATAAAAATATAAACTAAGTTAAAGTGCTATGAAACAGAGGTGGAAGCAACAAACTCTGAATGGGAAGGGAGAAGGACAGGACAGAAAGGTTTCATACCAAAAAATTATCCTACCTGGTTCTTTTCTTTTTTTCATTGAGCATATAATTGGCATAAAAAATTATACCAGTTTCAGGTGCACAATATAATAATTCTATATTTGTATATATTGATATTGTGAAATGATCACATTAGTCTAGTTAAGATCCATCACCATACAGTTATAATACAGTGTTTCCCTGAAAATAAGACATCCTCCGAAAATAAGACCTAATTACAGGTTTCCTTCTGAGTGAAATATAAGGCATCCCCCCGAAAATAAGGCCCCATAAGTTAAACATGAGAGATTTGGTCCACTGATTCTGAAAGAAATGGAGTCACAAGAAATTCACCAGGAAATTCAGGAATTGGATTGTTATGATGATGTTCCAGAAGATGATGACATGATTGTCATTGAATAAATGAGTAAATTCTTGATACTGTAGGATTCACAGTTTGTCTGGTTTGTGTTGACAACTACAGTACTACAGTACCGTATACAGATAATAAATTTCCTTTATTTTCATTTAACAATAAATGTATACCGTATTCTTCTTCATGGAAAAATAAGACATCCCCTGAAAATAAGACCTAGCACATCTTTGGGAGCAAAAATTAATATAAGACACTGTCTTATTTTCGGGGAAACAGGGTATTTATTTTTCTTATGATGAGAATTTTTAAGGTCTACATTCTTAGCGACTTTATAATACTTTATTATTAATTATTGTCATCATGTTGTACCTTACATCACCATGATTTATTTATCAATATTTTATAACTGGAAGTTTGTACCTTTTGATCCCCTTCAGCCACTTCAACCAACCCCAACCTCTGACAATCATCGTACCTGAGTCTTAAAGGAAGAAATTTCCAGGTAACAAATGGCAGTGTAAACAACATGGATAAAGACACAGAGAATGAAAGAATTAATGGGTTGAGGGATCTAGAACGATACACGTAGGGACTTATTCCTGCATGCATCCTTTTCAGACCAATAATTTGGTTCTGTTGTGATTCCATCTATACAGGAAGCAAGCGGTTGCTCTTAAGCATGAATTCAGTCAACATCTTAGTGGAGGAGGAACTCACTCAGCCTAATGTTTACCTCAGGAGGAGAGGGTGGCACATTGCTGTCCCACCAAGAATATTTTCAAGACCAGAACAGGAGAGAGCTGCCTTACTGCCAATTATGGAGGGCTCTGAGACAAATTACACCCACAGCCCAACCTCCCTACCTGAAATGTAGCTCGTATGTTTATTCTGCTTGTCCTGAGCAACCAGCTGATTGTGCAATTCTTGTCCAATCCCATTTTCAAAATTCTTGCAAAATTCTTCTGTTTTCCTGAAATGTTTGAGAAAAGATAGAATCAAATAATGGCAGAAAATATGTGATTTTTAGATTCATGACCCAAAACTCATACACGAGCTTTGAGTCCCCAATAGTATATCCCTAGGACCTAGGACCCAGATCAGAATAAGAATAAATCTAAAACGAGTAACTCTAGGATATGTTTCTCAAATAACTGGGAAGATCGATCGGCATCTCCTAAAACTGTCTGTAGTCTGGGAGGCAGTCTGGCATGGAGAAAAAGACGTGAGCTTTGGGGTAAAAAAGAGCCAAGTCTGAATTCTAGCTCTGTCACTTTCAAACAATGCGACCTTAAACTAGTTACTTGATTTGACTTTCAGTTTCTTCATGTGTAAAATAGACATAATATATCACCTTATAAGATTAAAACATATTTATGAAGCTAAGGATTTAGGATAGTTTCAAATATAATATTTAGTAACTGGTAGCTATTAAATTATTACCATCTCAAGAGAAGCTTCAAGTGACTAAAAAGGAATACTTGAAAGTACAGGACTAGATTATGAACAGGTCATCTGTTTTTCCATCACTGTCCAGTGAAGGATTTTGTGATTTTAATGACAATGCCCATTATCTGCATGAAAAATTCCCATCATGGATAGAGAGGACTACATTAGGATGTAAGAGCTTAATGCAACTCACTTTTTGGCAACAGCCAGTATTATTTTTGAATTCCATGCTGTATTAGCTTTCCTAGGACTGCCATAACAAAGTAGCACAAACTGGATAGCTTAATACAACAGGAATTTATTCTCTCAGTTCTAGAGGCTAGAAGTACAAAAATCAAGGTATTAACAAGACTGTTTTCTCTCAGAAGACTCTAGGGGAGAATGTAAGCCATGCCTTCCTCTTAGTTCTGGTGTCACCAGCCATCTTCGGCATTCCTTGGTTTGTTGGCACACTCCAACCTCTGCCTCCATCATCACATGGCTGTCTCTGTGCCTCCTCTTCTTATAAGAATATCAGTCTCACCGAAACCGGTTTGGCTCAATGGATAGAGCATCGGCTTGGGACTGAAAGGTCCCGGGTTCGATTCCGGTCAAGGGCATGTACCTTGGTTGCGGGCATATCCCCAGTAGGGTGTGTGCAAAAGGCAGCTGATCGATGACTCTCTCTCATCGATGTTTCTAACTCTCTCTCTCCCTTCCTCTCTGTACAAAATCAATAAAAATGTATTTATTTAAAAAAAAAAAAAAAAAAAAGAATATCAGTCTCCTTGGATTAAAGACCCATCCTACTACAGTATGACATCTTTTTGTTTTTAATCCTCACTCTAGGACAGCAGTCGCCAACCTTTCAGACCTCATGGACCACTGGTTGGCGACCGTTGCTCTAGGATATGTTATTATTGATTTTAGAGAGAGAGGCAGAAAGAGGGAGAGAGATATTGATGTGAGAAACATTGATATGTTGCCTCCTATATCCACCGAGACCGTGGATTGAACCCACAACCTGTGTATATGTGCCCTGGCTGGAAATTAAACCCACAACCTTTCCGTGCACAGGACGATGCTCCAACCCAGCCACACTGTAACATGCTTACCTCTAAATAAGGTCATATACTAAGGTCCAAAGAGAGCGTGTAATTTGGGGGCACACCTTCCAATCCAGTACACGTCACCAGGGAAACCTCTGGTCTGCCATATTCTCTCCTCAATGTTACCTCCCTACCAGGAGCACACCCCTTCTGCACCAGCTGGCCTCCCAGGCTCTCCTACCAGGATACAGTACAAGCTCTTCATTCTGGCTTATAAACCATCACCTGCTGAGTCTGGTTAGAGAGACTTGGTCAGCCCTTCATGAGGTTCCTGGAGACCCAATCTAATCACAGATACTTCCTGAAGCAGTCTACCATTATTTGTCAGCTTCTCTTGAACCACCCAGCCATGGTCATTCAGGGTTCTCAGCATTTACCTGAACTGCCCATCATCCAAGAGAGGCTTCTGTGCACTGAGGTATCTTCTAATGGTGTCTTCAAGTTTGGGAACAGGCAGCCTGAGGAGAAAGCAAGGTCCGTGTAGGTGACAATATGTGAAACAGGTTAATTAGCTTCACAACCCAAACGAATCCTCTGTAATAAAGAGGTGACATGCAAACTAACCCTCACAAGATGGCAGCCTACAACCAGGCCAGCAAGGGGTTTAGTGAGGCACGGCCAAACAACTGAACAAGCAGGCTGTGTGGGGCGACCAGGCCAGTGAGGGGGGGAGGGGGGACTGTGAGGAGTGACCAGGCTGGCTGGAGGGCAGTTGGGGGCAACCAGGCCAGCAAGGGGGGGGGGGCGCAGTTAGGGGCGACCAGGCTGACAGGGGGAGAGGGGCAGTTGGGGGCAACCAGGCCAGCGGGGGAGAGGGCAGTTAGGGGTGACCAGACCAGCAGAGGGGGGCAGTTGGGGGTGACCAGGCCAGCAGGAGGGACAGTAAGGGGTGACCAGGCCAGCAGGGGGTGGGAGATAGTTAGGAGCAACCAGGCTAGCAGAGAGGGGGAAGTTGCGGGCAACCTGGCCTACAGCAGAGGGAAGTTAGGAACAACCAAGCCAGCGGGGTGGGGGGCAACCAAGCAGGCAAGCTAGGATCCAGCAATCCAAGATTGTGAGAGGGATGTCTGACTGCCAGTTTAGGCCCTAAACCGTCAGACATCCCCCAAGGGGTCCCAGATTGGAGAGGGTGCAGGCTGGGCTGAGGATGACCCCACCCCCCATGCATGAATTTCGTGCACCAGGCCTCTAGTAAACTAATAACTGATAACTACCTTCCAAAAAAACCAACAATGGGAAGCCACAGACAAATCAGAATTGATGGATTTACTAGTGTAAAAATCAATGATAACTATATTTGTAAGTAAAATAATTTTAATGTATTAATGATGAACTTCATAAGCTAAATTAACAAATATACTAATAGATTCAAAATGGGGAAGCATAAGCTTCCCAAACCTTTCAGTTTCCTGGTTACAACTACAATACTTATACTATACCTGTATTGGAACTGATTTGAATTCTACCCTTAGTTTGAACTAAATTTTTCTCCCCCAAGATTAAAAAAAAAAAAAAAATTCTAGTTTTAAATGTGCTTGTGTATTGTACAACAGAGATTCCTACAAAAGTGAAACACAGGCCTGTCCAAGGGCCAGCCAAATATGCGGTCAACAGTCAAGCCATGCCCAGCCACCAGGAGTCCTGTGAGGAAGAGCTAGATCTTCCTATGTGCTCTTTATTCATCATCCTCTACCAGTAGATTTCCAGGGACAGCTATGGTGATGAAGTTACTGGTCCATATTGAAATTAAAACACATGGACAGTATGGTGAGGTGTACTTTCTTTTTCACATCAATAATTTTATTGAAAGATATATCCCTGGTACCAAAACTTAATTTGTTAGGTTATCTCTGCCAACTCAGATTAACAAGGATATATTCAAATTATCTAAATATAGCAGCCATTTAGGAAAACTGGAAAGTTTATCCATAAAATGTAGCTTGAATCATTAGAAGTGAAATGATGGCCATCTAAAAAGCAGGAAGCAGGCCCTTACCAGATACTTAATCTGCCAGAACTTGGATCTGGGACTTCCTAACCTCCAAAACCTTTAGGAATAAATCTCTATTGTTTATGTCACCCAGTCTATAGCCACCCAAATGGACTATGAGAGACAGCCTTCAAAATGTCACTTCAGTCACAGTCTGACTGTTCTTGTTGGGATAACTTACATTAGAAATACCCAGCTGAGATCTGTCAAACTCATGAATTATCTATCCTACCGTGTTTCCAAGAAAATAAGACATCCTCCGAAAATAAGACCTAACTTACAGGTTTTCTTCTGAGTGAAATATAAGGCATCCCCTGAAAATAAGGCCCCCCCTAGGCTAAACATGAGAGATTTGGTCCACTGATTCTGAAAGAAATGGAGTCACAAGAAATTCACCAGGAAATTCAGGAATTGGATTGTTATGATGATGTTCCAGAAGATGATGACATGATTGTCATTGAATAAATGAGTAAATTCTTGATACTGTAGGATTCACAGTTTGTCTGGTTTGTGTTGACAACTACCGTACTACCGTACCGTATACAGGTAATAAATTTCCTTTATTTTCATTTAACAATAAATGTGTACCGTATTCTTCTTCATGGAATAATAAGACATCCCCTGAAAATAAGACCTAGCACATCTTTGGGAGCAAAAATTAATATAAGACACTGCCTTATTTTCGGGGAAGCGGTATATAATAAAAGGCTAATATGCAAATTGACCTAATAGCGGAAAGACATGCTGCTATGATGCACACTGACCACCAGGGGGCAAAAGCTTAACACAGTAGCTGCCCCCTGGTGGTCATTGTGCCAGAAGCCAGGCTCACAGGGAGCAGGCCTAAGCTGTCAGTCAGATATTCCATGAATGCTCCCAGACTGCAAGAAGGCACAAGGCCGAACTGAGTGCAGGAATGTCGTGCACTGGGCTACATATACATATTAGAGAAATATGCAAATTAGATAAGGATGCCATAACAATCACAACCAGCTCAGGAGGAGGGGCCGGGTGCGGCTCCAAGTCTGAGAGAACAACACATAGATGCAGCCCTCGAGCCTGAGAGAACACACAGGGGCACCTGCTCCGAGCCTCTGTGGCACAGCTGGGGGCAGGCCCACCAAGGACACACACATACACACAAACACACACACACAGCGCCTGCTCTGGGCCTCCACAGCACAGTCCGACATGCCCTCATCCTTCTCCCTATCTCATATCCTGGAATTACTGTTCCCTATTTTGACAGTCACTTGAGTGAACCAAGTAGCACCATCACATCCCAGTTAAAAGATCATCAATTACAGGGAAACTACACTTTTACTTCTTCTCAGCCACTATTTCCAAGGCTATACTCTGAGCCTTATCCCACCTGCAGCTGCTAACATCAGAAATCATAGCATGGCCATGGCCAGCATGCTCAGTGGTTAGAGTGTCCACACTGCCCACTGAAGGATCTCAGGTTCAAGGGCACAAACCTGGGTTGCAGGTTCAATCCTCAGGCCTGATTAGGGCAGGGGCAGGAGACAATCAATTTATGTGTGTCTCTCACATCGATGTCTCTTTCTCTTTCTCTCTCTCTCTCTCTCTCTCTCTCTCTCTCTCTCTCTCTCTCTTTCTCTCTCTCTTTCTCTCTCTCTCTCAAAATCAATGGAAAAATATTCTCTAGGGAGGATTAACAAACAAACAAACAAACAAAATAAATCATAGCATGTTGTCCTTGACATCCTATATGATTTTTTTTCTGCCTTATCAATAATCTCCTCCTCCTCCTCTCCATTCATATTATTCTTTGCATAGGCTGGGCTGTGGTTTCACCTGCATCAGTGGAGAAATAGAGCCCCCACTGGGTATTTCAAACAGATAGAATTTAATATTGGGAATTGGTTACCAGAGGGTTGGAAAGGAAAGTCTAGAAGAGAGAGGGGGAAAAAGTGAAGTTAGAGATTAATAGCTACAGGAAGCCATTCTCAATCTCCTGGATGAAGGAGCCAGACCATGCCCTGCGGAGGCTGCTGGGAACTTGCTGCTGCCATTGGAATGGTGCTGCCAAGGAAGACAGCAGCCTGTGGACTGCACTGCCTCTGCCTCTGCCCCCACCCCTGCTGAGCCCAGTGAGGAGCAGAGAGTGGAGCTTCTCCACTGCGTCCATGCTCCACAGTGAGAAGTTTGTTGCCAGGGCATCTAGGAAACACAGTTTGCCCTGGACTTCAGGAAAGCACAGAAGGGCACAGATGGAGCTCTGAGCCAACAGACAAAACCTACCCTTTGCCTATTCAGCATTTATTCTCCCCCTTTACCCTATATCAAACTTCCAGAAACAATACGGTAGCACAGTCACACAAATACCCCTTAAATAATTGAAGATGCTGTCACAAAAGAGAGGCACAAGGCCTCATCAGTCATTATTTCCATCTCTAGGTGATCAGCTCCTATTTGAATTTTCTTAGAATAAAGGTAATTATCAGTAATATTTATCTATAACAATAAAAGCATAATATGCTAATTAGACTGGACAGCCGAATGATCTTCCAGACATCATTTCAGACATCCTTCTGACGAAGCTGTGGCAGCAGGGGGGGGGGGGGGGGGGGCAGTGGCAGTTAGGAGCGATCAGGCTTGCAGGCAGAGACAGTAGGGGTGAAGCAGTTAGGGGCGATCAAGCAGGCAGACAGAATGGTTAGGGATGATCAGGCAGGCAGGTGAGTAATTAGGAGTAATCAGGCAAGCAGGCACTGTGGTTAGGGGTGATCAGGCAGGCAGGCGAGCAGTTAGGAGCCAGTGATCATGGATTGCTGAGGGACCGCCCCCTTCCCTGCACAAATTTCGTGCAGCGGGCCTCTAGTCTTACATAATAAAGTAATTTTTTAGGTACAAAAAAAATGTAGCTTAAAACTTTACTATAAATAAGATATACTGTGGTTCTTTAGTTTATTTTCAATGCATACTCATAAAAAAAAGTGTAAAAAGTAAATCTGAATTATTTAAAGCCATTATGAACTTAGGTTGAACTGAATAACCATTCATGACACTTTAAAACCGTAGATCCCCTTACATTCGTGGACTTATAAAGAAAATCCCAAATACTAGCTCAACTACATCATAATTACAAAGTTACCCACTCACTTTTCTCAGGACTTTGTTTTGACACAGAAGGAACATTAATGAAAATTTACCTTCTTTTTAAACAAAATTCTAAATTACAGGCAATGGCAGTTTTGTGAAAAAACAAAAACAAAAAAACAGTGCTTATTAGAAATTCTAGAGTGTTAACTCTATCCTGAACTTACTTTTATGGGGAAGTTTTCAGAGTAATGATTTATATCTTAGTCTCCTCAGAACTTCGTTTATATTGTGAAATTAACTGTCCAGTATATATATATCAACACGGCCCTTTAAAAATAACACCTAACTGTTCATGCCTGGTTTTCTCTAGTTCTGAGGCGGCAGCCAAGCACCCCCTCTCTGAAGAGTGCAAGGTTGCTATTAATCACGTGGCATCTTATGAACTGCACATCAGTGATGCTTGTTTATCTGTTATTATAATACATTGAATGCTCAGAAGAACCTCGTTTTGCCACATTCTTTGTACTCTGAGCTAAAGCCAGCCCTAGTTTTGCCACATTCTTTGAAAATCAAGGTGAGGGGAAGAGGGAACATGAAAAGCAATTCCTAAGATACCTAAGATACGAATGTGAGCGAAATCTGCCTTCGGGTGGCTGAGGCCTGAGATAATAGCCGGGGAACGGGCATGCAGGCTCTGGAGTCTGCTCTGGACCTGGAAAACTAGTTAACCACGCTCCTTCTAGACGTGAAGGCCACAGCTTCTGCCAACAATGGCACTAATTCTTATGTCTCAGGGAAAAGTCCCTGAACAGAAGAGGAACACAAGCTATCTGCTACGCCAGCTTGTATATCACAAGGAATTGGAAAATCAGGCCCAGGAGGAGGAAGACAAACAGGAAAAGCTGCTGAAGTGTCAGGTGAATAGACCCAACATCTGGAGGCACCAAAGAGAGTCTTCCCGTTGTACTAGGCCCCGGAATCAGCCTGTAAGAATCTAATCGTCTCCATTCGTCAGAAGACTGCTCTCCTTCATTGGTGTATGTACAAATAAATCTGTTTTTGAATTATAAAAAAATTAAAAATAAATAATAATGACTGAATTGGACACCTAAAAATAATTAAAATGGTAACTTTTATATTACGTATATTCTACCACACTAAAAAAAAGAGCAAAGAAAAAACAGTACCATCTAAAAAACAAGCAAATGCTAGTGCAAGGGTTCCTAGAAAAAAGAGAGCCCACGGCCACTTGGTCAGTAGGCAGCAGTAATATCACAGTGAGAGGGAGGGAGGGAGGTCATGTTGGACTTCTTAATACAAAGGGACCACCCTTCAACTAGCTGGGACCGTTCCCTATTTCAGGCATCTTATCTCGCTGAGGCCCAATGAACTGTGTGTCCCATTGCTACCTTACAGGGAAGAGCTGTGGCTCAAGGAAGTTAACGGAATTGCCTTAAGTTACATAGTGTAAGATCCAGACTCTGAAACCAAGTTCTACCAGACTTCAAAGCCAGGGCTTTTCACCAAGTGTGACATCAAAATGAGTGTCAAGCCCTGACCAGTTTGGCTCAGTGGACAGAGCGTTGGCCTGTGGACTGGCAGGTCCTGGGTTTGATTCCAGTCAAGGGCATGTACCTTGGTTGTGGGCACATCCCCAGTGGGGGTGTGCAGGAGGCAGCTGATCAATGTTTCTCTCTCATCGATGTTTCTAACTCTCTACCCCTCTCTTTCTATCTGTAAAAAAAAATCAATAAAATATATTTAAAAAACAAAAAAATGAGTGTCAAAGACGACACATTTTACCAGTCTAGGGTCTCAGAGATCAAAGGAATCTTACTATCTAAACTCCACTTTACAGCTGAGCTAAGGCAGGCCTGGGGGGAGCTCTTGTTTAAAGTTACACATAGCTGGGTGATGACGCCGTGCAACTGTTTGTAGCTTCCAACTCCTACAGATTTTTGTACTGTGGGTTGGACGAAATGATCTTGAATATTCTCCCCAGCTTTCCAATTTTAAAACAGGACAATGCCTCTGATACAGGAAGTCAAGGATCCGTCTGCAGCTGGGCTTGGCCCGCGCAGACAGGTTCTGTCACCCTCACCTTTCCCCCACTTCCAGGCTCAGCCCACACACAGGCGGTCAGCGAGGAGGTGTGTCCCGGGCCTGTCCCACGGGCACAGACACCTGTCCTTCCTCTCCCGCACCTCAGCCAAAGTCAAACGGAGGGATCGGCGCTAGATAATCCCGTTTTAATCTGTTTAGATGTCTGCACTCTGTAATTTCACAAGAATCACCTGGATGATTTTCCTGAGAGGGTGGGGGTGGGCAGTGTTGACAATGGACTCAGGGGGTCCCGGATGTGAAGAAAAACAGTATTGGGATGATGCCTGCAGGCAATCTTTGTTCTATTCATGCTGCCGGGAACACTGGCCTCCAGCCCCTGGACCAGGAGAGTCCTGCCGGCGGTTTGGAGAGAGAACAATCTTGGATACAAATTTGGAATGTGGCACCAGGAACTAACTGGTGAACAGAGAAGGTTAGATCTGGTTTTAAAGGGTGAGGGAATTGGGAGACATTTCTCATATCGGAGGAGATCTGGCAGCTCGGATGAAGGCCGGGAAGGTGGGAAAACGGGAGACTGAGTGGAAGAAAACACTGGGTGAGGGAAAGGGAAAGATGTATTGGACTGTTTTTTCTTTCTTCTTTTTTTGTCATTTATATGAAAAAATTTATTAGAAAGTTACAGAGGCAAAAGGGCCCTCCGGGTTTGGGAGAGAGAAGGGTAAAGGTGGGGAGTCTGGGGGGGGGGAGGAGGAGGAGGAGAAAGTGCAGGGGCCTCTTCCCAGGAGAGGAGGTTCCAGGTGGAAGGTCCACGGTCGATGGCGGGAGGAGTGGGGAGGGTAGACAGATTCTGGATCTAATCTGAGTACGGCTCCGGGGGGGTTGAGGGGGGTGCCCAGAATCCTGTGAGGGTGGCTGCAGGTGCTTGGGGTGATGTGGGTTAGGAGGATATTTTAGGGGGAGTGTTGAGGAAGATTTGATCGTGGTGAAAGGTTTTCGGGTGAAGACCGGGCCTAGAATGCTGAGGACTTTGGGGAGAGTAAGATGGACACTCAGTGGGCGTGGGGGGCATGGCAGTGGGCTGAGGGTTTGAGTAACGGTGACGAAGAAGATGGGGTGCTGGGAGGAAGTGAAGGAGGATAACTCTTACGTATCAGAAGTTGGCCTGTCCCTATTCTGGGCAGGAATGTGGGGCGGTCATGAAAGCACTTGGGGGAACAGCGTGGGCATTTTTCAGGCGGGGGAATGTGAGGAACTCTCAGGGTTTTCGGCTGGAAGTTGAGTTGCCAGAGAGAGTTCGAGAAGGTTCCGGCCGGAGAGTCAGGGAGCCATGGGACGTTCTCAAATGGAATTTGCGCGTTGGGAGGTGCCGGTGCCAAGAGTTCCTGACAGTCACAGGACTTCCGGGGGCGGGAGGGCGTCCCCGGGGGAGCGGGGGCAGCGCGGTTCAGCGGGAGCCGTGAGTGCCGGGTAAGGCTGGGGCCGCCCCGGGGCGGGCGGAGGCCGGGCTCACCTGGGCAGGCTGTCCTGGTAGTGCATGGTGGGCACAATGCTGCGCTGCAGGTACTGGCCGGGCCCCGAGCCGGCGCTCAGGGGCCGCCGGGGGGCTCCCGGGCCGCCGGCAGCGACCCGGGGCCAAGCGCGCAGCAGCAGGCGGGCCACCATCGTCCCCGGAGGCTGCGGCCGCGGGACGCCGAGTGCGGGGACCTTCGAGGGGCAGGGAAAGGCCCTCCCACCTCAGCCCCGGGACGGACGCCGCGTCAGGATGGGACTCCGGCCCAGTTCGCGGCCGTCCGCAGAGCCACTTCCGGTCCCGCCCACGACCGGTCCCGCCCACAGCCTGCCCCCGCCCACAGACTGGCCCCGCCCACAGACTGGCCCCGCCCACCGACTCCTGAGCTCTGCAGGTCTAGCCCACTGCCCGGTGGGCACGGTGCCTCCTCCCAGCTCTGCTGGTCCGAGTTCCCATCTCGAGGCGGCGGGAAACGGAGCTCTGAAACCGCTCTCCTCTCCTTGACGGGAGCAAGACAGGAACTGGAGTTGAGTTAGATTATTGGAATCTAATAAACCTGAATGTGATCCAGACTCTGCCCCTGGGAGATTGTGGGCAACATGTTAAACCTGTGTCCTCCCCTGTGAACTAGAGATCACGATCGTTCAGGAAATGAGTTAACTGGGCACGGACAGCGCTGGCGCTCCAGGCAGTACACGGCGACGGTTGTTGTTAGCAACCTGTTAACGTTTACCCAGCAGATGTCTGGCATGAGTCATGCCGCACAGCTGCCCGGCGAGCCCACCTGGGCGGGAATTGGAGAAAATGCGTGTGTGCCGAAGCCAGAAACCATGGAGTCGCCCTTCCGTTGTCCATCCAGCCACCTCGAATGCGCAGAAAGATCCTCAGAGAGATTCCCTTCGGCCTGAACGCTTTTTCTCAGGTTGAACAATTCCAAAGACGGGAAGCTCGGCCTCTGGCTGCCGGGAGTCTTCCGTGATCCGTGGACTACGTGAAGCTGCCTGTCACCACCGCACATCACCTCCAAGTTTCCTTGCAAACTCTGACTTTAAGATTATACCACTTGGCCAAAGATCCATCATTTCTCAACCATCTCAAAAACAAACAACGCTGCCACGTGTTGATCCCTGCTGTCGGCTGCAGCATTAAATAAACTCTGCTCTCATTTTACAGACAAAAGGGAGATATCAAAATGTATTGTGTCATGCTGTCTGGCTTGAGGTACAGATTCCATTCTGGAAACAGCTTTTCCTTAGCTCCAGCTCTCTATCCTGGCCTTGTGGGTCTGAGGTACCAAGTTCGTCTGGTCTGGCTCATAACTGGCTAAGCAGAGCCAGGAGCCAGAGCACCCTGGAAAAAGCACTGGACTGGGAGTCAGGAGACCTGACTTGTTGTTGTTGTTTTTAATATATATATTATTGATTTTTTTTACAGAGAGAAGGGAGAAGGGTAGAGAGTTAGAAACATCGATGAAAGAGAAACATCGCTCAGTTGCCTCCTGCACACCTCCTACGGAGGATGTGCCCACAACCAAGGTACATGCCCTTGACCGGAACCGAATCTGGGACCTTTCAGTCCTCAGGCCGACATTCTATCCACTGAGCCAAACCAGTTAGGGTGAGACCTGAGATTTTATCTCAGCTCTATCCTTGTCTAGTTAGGTAACTCCTGGTTCAACGGGAAGGTCACTAGCCAGCTCTTTCATTCACTCTGTGGTGACTATCAATACTTAAGACCTGAACAGGAAACTTAAAAATATTGAATATCTAATCTTCACTTGACAGGAAAACAGACAGAGCTGACCCAAATCTAAAGCATCAATGCCAATTGCCTGCAATGTATAGGACAAGAGGAAGAATATAAAAATCCTTTAGAAAAAAATCACTCCACCAAATCCAGACAGTTTTTAAGGGCTTGAAACCTGAGGCAAACATCGGGAGCTATGGCAAACTAAGGGCACCTAACGGCCTGGCAGAAAGTGGGCCCAGTAGAAGGGCAGTGGCTCGCCGAACCGGTTTGGCTCAGTGGTAGAGCGTCAGTCTGTGGACTGAAGGGTCCCAGGTTCTATTCCGGTCAAGGGCATGTACATTGGTTGCGGGCACATCCCCAGTGGGGGTGTGCAGGAGGCAGCTCGTCGACGTTTCTCTCTCATCGACGTTTCTGGCTCTCTATCTCTCTCCCTTCCTCTCTGTAAAAAATCAATAAAATATTTTTAAAAAAAGAAGAGCAGTGGCCAATTCTAGAGACAAAGGGCCAAGAAATAGGTAGCATCCAGTAAGACAGCTAAAAGAGGGGCCCAATAGCCTTCTGTGGGTGCATGGCTGACAGGAACAAATCTAACCCCTCAGGCCAGTGCCCAGGGCCTTCTAATTCCGACTTCCACCTGCTCCTCCACCTCCCATCACATCACCCTGAGTACCCTTTGCCACAGCAACACCTGAACTACTCAGAATTCCCAGAAATTGTCCTTACTCCATACCACCTCCTTTTTTCAGCTGAGCCTCTGTCTGGGGTGTTCTTTTCATGCATCTATGCCTAGTACTCTCCGACATCCTTCAAACCGAATTTTAAAATTTACAACCTCTCCAAAGTCTTTCTTAATCCTTATCCTTTCTCCTTCCCACAAAAACAAATTCCTCTCTCCGTGACTCCACAGCACTTTTCATATCACTGTTACATATGTAAAACATAACTGTGTTATGATTTATTTAATTATCAGTTCATCTCTCACAATAAACTTTGAGGCTCTCCAAGGCAAGAATCTTGATTTCATTTATGTGCCCAGCTGTCTGGCACAGGGCCTATCTCAGATTGGTGCTTTCCTTTTTCCATGGGATGGTCCTGGTGCCTGCAGCACATGGAGGAGAACTATAAGCTGGAAGACCAGTAATACCTCATTTCACTGTGGACGGGTCAAGAACGTCCCTCTAGCCGAAACCGGTTTGGCTCAGTGGTAGAGCATCCGTCTGTGGACTGAGGGGTCCTGGGTTCGATTCTGATCAAGGGCATGTGCCTTGGCTGCAGGCGCATCCCCAGTGGGGGGTATACGGGAGGCAGCTGGTCGGTGTTTCTCTCTCATCGACACTTCTGTCTCTCTGTCTCTCTCCCTTCCTCTCTGTAAAGAATCAATGGAATATATTAAAAAAAAAAAAAAAAAAAAAAAAAAAGAATGTCCCTCTACTTAGAGAAGAATTCTGAAGGATAAATTGTTTGTATTTAAGTAATCACAGAGTTCTGCTCTGTTTCAAATTAACTCTGATAAAGCAGAGCATGGTGGCCAGGTTAAAGTAATATCTTTATTAAAAACCAAAGTTCTTGCCAAAACCGGTTTGGCTCAGTGGTTAGAGTGTCAGCCTGCGGACTGTAAAGGTCCCAGGTTAGATTCTGGTCAAGGGCATGTACCTTGGTTGTGGGGCACATCCCCAGTAGGGGGTGTGCAGGAGGCAGCTGATCGATGTTTCTAACTCTCTATCCCTCTCCCTTCCTCTCTGTAAAAAATCAATAAAATATATATTTTTAAAAACAAAAAACAAAAGTTCTTCAAGAAATAAACTTTAGCCAAAACCGGTTTGGCTCAGTGGATAGAGCGTCGGTCTGCGGACTGAAAGGTCCCGGGTTCGATTCCGGTCAAGGGCATGTACCTTGGTTGTGGGCACATCCCCAGTAGGGGGTGTGCAAGAGACAGCTGATCGATGACTCTCTCTCATAGATGTTTCTAACTCTCTATCCCTCTCTCTTCCTCTCTGTAAAAAATCAATAAAAATATATATTTTTTAAAAAAGAAATAAACTTTAGATAGCAGAAGAGTTCATATGTCAATTACAAAGAGACCCATTGATTAAGGATGAACAAAGACAACAAATGTGAACGCCAAAATAATGAGAGAAATGACAGGAACTAGTACTGAGAGTTGGCCTGGAAGTTTCGAGTTGTCTGGGTCTGCCAGATCTTAACTGGACCAAGTATTGCTTGAACCAAGGAAACATATGGGCCAGGCCTCAGAAAGTGCTGCCTGACTTAATGCAATCTGTCGTAACGAACTCCAAACTTTTAAAGAGAAACTGAGTATGTGAGAAAATATTTAAATATGAAACAGTGAAACCAACGAGTAAAAAATTCTCTCTCCCTCTGCCCCATTGTGATGGTTGATTTTGTGTCAACTTGACTGGGCCAAGGGATGCTCAGACAGCTGATAGAACATTTTTTGGATGTGTTGGGAGGGTGTTTCTGGCAGAGATCAGCATTTGAATTGGTAGACACTGAATAAAGATGGTTGCCCTCACTAGTGCACTGGGCACCTTCCAATCCATGAGGGCCCGAAAATAACAAAAAGGAGGGGGAGGGCGAATTTGCTGGCTTGAGCTGGGACACGGGCACTCCTGGCTCTTGGCTTCTGGGTTTGGATTGAAGCTGTCCTGAGCCTCCGCTGTTCTTATCCAGTTGGGTAATCCCGGGTTCAACAGGAAGGTCACTAGCCAGCTCTGACGCTCATTTAGCGGTGACTGCAAATCCTTATGACCTGAACATGGAACTCAGGGCTTTACTGGGCCTCCAGTCTGCACATGGACTTCTCAGCCTCTGTAATCTTGTGAGCCAGTTCCTCATAATAAATCTCCTATCAGTTCTGTTTCTCTAGAGAGCCTTGACTAATACATTTAAAAAAACAACTTTATTTAAAATTCACTCGTAGATACATTAGATGTTTGATTAAATCCATCCATGAGGAATTCATTGGTATGTGAAAAAAATATCTATTCCTTTTATTTTTTTATTTTATTTTTTTAAAATAAATTTGTGGTTGATTCTTTTTTAAAAAAATATATTTTATTGATTTTTTTACAGAAATGAAAGGAGAGGGATAGAAAGTTAGAAACATTGATGAGAGAGAATCATCAACCAGCTGTCTCCTGCACACCCCCCAGTGGGAATGTGCCCACAACCAATGTACATGCCCTTGATCAGAATCGAACCCGGCACCTTTCAGTCCGCAAACCAATGCTCTATCCACTGAGCCAAACCGGTTTCGGCATATCTATTTCTTTTAACTTACAGCGAACCTGATTTCACTTTTTGAAACATTACTTAGAACTGTTGGAGAAAAAGAACTGATGGCTAGAGCATAGCAAGCTTATTGCATGAAAGCTTGGCATCTAATTTGAGGGTGTGAAGAACCAAGTCCATGCATCTCAGACATGGCTTCTGGTCATCTGCGGTGGTCTGGTCACCTGAGCTGGCAGGCTTCTGGATCCTGGTTGCAATGATGTAATGGAGAATGGGACTGTCAAGTGGGGTCAGGGGGTGCACAGATTTACCCACAGCTCAGAACACCTCCTGGGGGGAGCACCGGCCCCTCTCTGGACACCGTGACAACAGATTCCTCACTTCTGCTGACTGTGTGTACTCAGTTCTTCTAAGTGATCAAAGTCAATCTCAACTCCAACATCCTCCAACGATCACCATTTTCACTCGTAGATGTCTTTGATGAGGGCAGGCCTCTCCACCTACACCCCAAGTCAGCACTGGGCAGGCAGAGGGAGGGCAACTCTCAAGCCACAAAAATAATGGCCTGGTCCAGTTTACAACATGTGATGGATTATCATAAAACACCATTTTCCAATGGACACTTGTTTTTTCACTGGGTCTTCTGGACCCAGTTCTCTTTGTGCCTCTTTACCAATTTCAGTGGACAAAGAACCTCAGTAGGAATGTGTGTGTGTGTGTGTGTGTGTTTGTGTGTGTGTGTGAGAGAGAGAGAGAGAGAGAGAGAGAGAGAGAGAGAAAGAGAGAGAGGGAACACATGCACTAGTACTCTCTGGGTTAGTTAGAAACTTCACAGGATTCAACAACACAGAAACTTCAGTTCAAGTTTGTAAAGATTGTACTATGAAAGAATAAAAATATCAAAAGGAACTGCATTTTTAAAGACCCCTAGGTGACTCATAGGCACATTAGCTTTTGGGAAACACTGGTCTCTTCCGATGGACTAGGACCATCTACCTCATGCTAACAAGGAACATTTGTCAATGGCATTTGTACATTTGTCAGTTGTAATTGACAAAGCACATTTCAAATAATAAAAGGAAAAGCAATAAAAAGATATTTAGTCCTCATGACAACCCTTTGAGATAGGCTTTGCATAATAAGGACTCTGACCAATCACATCTATCCACGATGGTTCTCCAGTCAGGTACCTGTAAAGACGCCTATCCAGCAGGAGCAAGTTAGTGACTAAATTCACACGATTAACAAACATGTACCTCCCTGAAGGGCCACCACGTTGTCTTCCACATTCTTTTCAGCCCAGAGATTCCAAAGTTCTTTAGCTCAACTTCTGAGTGACTTAGACTCGATCTGTTACCGTACTGTTGAGGACTTGCCAGCAGGGGTTTCACCAAGGCCCGGCCTGTGATACACCTAATCTCGGGTTGTCAGAATTTCTATCTACCTCATGTGGCTTCTTTGATCAATTGAAAGTGGCTTTAGAGGTTCCTTGATAATGTGAAATTGTATAATATGAGATAATAAATCCTGACCTTATGTGTACAACTTTAAAATAATGCAATCCTCCCTCATTAAAAAAAAAAAAATTAATCAGCCCAGCTGGCGTGGCTCAGTGGTTGAGCATCGATCTATGAATCAGGAGGTCAGGGTTTGATTCCTGGTCAGGGCACCTGCCTGGGTGACAGGCTCCATCCCCAGTCGGGGGCATGCAGGAGGCAGCCAATCAGTGATTCTCTCTCATCATTGATGTTTCCATCTCGTTCTCTTTTTCCCTTTCTCTCTGAAATCAGTACAATTATATTTTTAAAAAATTACTCAGGACACAATTTCAACTGGTTATCCTAGTAAATTATGAATGGTGATTATATTCTTGCCACACGGTGGCGCCACTTTAGCCGGGAAACAGAAATCCGTGCAGGGTTTTGTCAGTCTGGTCTGAACTAGGCTGTGGTTTACACACACCAGAATTTCTTTGAAAATTGCTGGCTTTTATTTCGTTTTTGTGTTTTAAAATATCTTTAAATATCTTATAATAATGTTACCCAGACATCCCATTAGCGGTGGGGCTACCGAGAGTGCTGAAAATCAATTACAACAGGAGGGAGATTAGATGTGATTAAAACCCCATGATAGGGTCTTAGTGTAACAGTGCAGAGCACGCCCTAAAGTGTGAGATAACAATGAGGATATAGAAAGAAGAAATATGCTAGAGGCTGTAGATTGATGTTTTCCTAGAATGCATTTCCCTAAGAAATATTCCTAAGGGAAAACGAGCACTGATTTCGGGTTTTTGGATTGCTCTCCTGCGTGCAAAAACCTTTGTTTATCTTGCGTAATCAGCCACAGGCTGGGAGATTCGGAGGGCTCCGAGGCTGTATCCTTTAGCAGTTGGGCCCCTGGGCTGTGGGTGGAGATGATCTGGATTCAAATCCCCCTGCTCCCACCACTTCCCAGCAGTGTGATCCTGGGTGAGTCATCCACTCTCTGGCCTTATTTCCTCGTCTGTAACACAGCACTCAGCTCACTGGGTGGCTGTGAGGGAGCTAAATGGAGACAATCCAGGAGGGGGACTGAGTAAGTGCTCACTAAATGTCAGTCCTCCTCCTCCTCCTCCTCCTCCTCCTCCTCCTCCTCCCCCTCCTCCTCCTCCTCCTCCTCCTCCTATCCCTCCTCCTCCTCCTATTCCTCCTATCCCTCCTCCTCCTCCTCCTCCTCCCCCTCCTCCTCCTCCCCTTCCTCCCCCTCCTCCCCCTCCTCCCCCTCCTCCCCCTCCCCCTCCTCCCCCTCCCCCTCCTCCCCCTCCTCCCCCTCCTCCCCCTCCTCCCCCTCCTCCCCCTCCTTCTCCTCCTCCTATTCCTCCTCCTCCTCCTCAGCATCACCATTATCCCCGCTCAGGACTGTGCCGAACCCTCCGGAGATGAGTTCCCATCACGGGAAGAATTCTCCTCCTTTCACCTCTCTTCAGATCTGACACCTGACTGACTGCTCATCCTGGAAAATCTCTGTTATTCAGTTCTTTGTCAATCTCCTTTAGAAATCCGTGGGAAAACGTTGGGTTTTCCTGAAGTTGTAGGAAAGGCTGTCATCGCCCTGTGGGTCAAGGCTGCCAAGATGTTGGCAGAGTCTTCCCGGACCCGTCCCTCCCTTTGCCATGTCCACCCACCTTCTCCGGACTTGTCTGACCACCTCCTCACACTGTGCAGCCGGCACCAGGACCTGCTGCCCAAGACACAGCACCCTGTGAGCCAGGCCCCGAGTTCTCCCCCTCCCCTCCCTGTAATCTCAGAAAGGGGGCTCCCTTAGAGACTTCCTTACGCCTCTGGAGGGTCCCTTGCCATCTTGGGGGCACAGATATTTTAGGGCGGAGTAAAGGATAAGGGCTAGGAGAGGGTTATGGGGACACTTCTCCCTCTCCTTGGAGTGGGCTGAATAGAAGGATGATAAGGGCGGTATGATGAGGGGACAGTGTTGAGGGCTGGGGGTGAGGTTGGTTCTGACTGGGAGACTCTGGGACCGCTGAAGCCGCCGGGCCAGCCCTGAGGAGAAAGAGCGGGAGGGCGACTCCTTAGCGCGTCATCTCGGCCAGGGTTCGGAACCCTGCTCCCCATCAACCTCCTGTCCTGGAAAGTTTTAGCCACCAAACTGCATTTTTAAAACAACCAATTAATTCACTTCTCCGTTAAATACACACACAGGGCTGGGTGCATAAACAAAGGAGGGGCCTCGGGGAGGTCAGTGGGGTAAAAGCCAGGAATGAAGCCTCCGCTGGTCTGGGATACCGAGGCCCTGGCTTCAATAACGCCCTGGAAAGGGCCCGGGAGACCCTGTCACCGACTGGCTGTGCGACCTGGACAGTCACTTCGTTCAGCCTCCGTGTGCAAAGCGAGGGGGTCTGACAGCATGAACGCTGCGGTCCCCGGCGAGGGTTCCCTCCTCCCGCTGGCATTACACCCCCTCTGCCGTGTTCAGTCCCTGAGACACCCAACCTTGTCTCCTGGGTAACTCTGCACGGCGCCCAGCACAAAGCTGACTCCTGGTGCCGTCTGCGTTCAACGAGTAACCGACAGGAAGAGCCGCCATGTCTGGAGCATCACCCAAGGCTGTGCCCAGGCCTTTGGGAACATTCTGTATAATTCCGACAACACCTTGAGGCAGGGATTGTTTTAAAACTCCAGGTGCCGCCAAAACCGGTTTGGCTCAGTGGTAGAGCGTCAGTCTGCGAACTGAAAGGTCCCAGGTTCGATTCCCGTCAAGGGCATGTACATTGGTTGCGGGCACATCCCCGGTGGGGGGTGGGGGGGGGGAGGTGCAGGAGGCAGCTGGTCGATGTTTCTCTCTCATCGATGTTTCTAGCTCTCTATCCCTCTCCCTTCCTCTCTGTAAAAATAAATAAATAATAATAATAAAAAATAAAAAATATAAAACTCCGGGTGCAGGAAATGGAGTTGATCGTATATACCTCTTGATTAATAGCCCCTCATTGTCATTGGTCCACACAATACTTGTTTTCTGCCTTTATTTCCCCACTTGTCATAATCTCCACTCCTCTTCTCCTCTCGTAGGCATCCGTTCTAATGCATTTGATATAGGTCTAAAGTATGCATGCGTCCTTGTTGGATATGTTCTCGTGTTTTGTGTGTGCGTGTGCTTTCTATTTGTGCCCATGGTGTTGTGATACAAAAACGTCTTCTGTTTTTTCCTAATATTGTTTTGGAGAATCATGCGTGTTGCTACATAGTCATCTGGCCCATTGCCTCTGCCTGCCGTCAGAATTCCATGTTCTATCTGCCACCATGGATTCCTCTGGTGGCAAAAGCCGTCAGCACCTCTGCAGTCTGCCACCACAGACACCACCACGATGCATGGCCTCAGCATGCCCCTTGCACACTGGTAAGAGGACTTCTCTGGGATGTAACCCCAGAGCAGGGTTGTTGGGTCACAAGGCCCACGCAGAGCAGAGACTAGAGTTCCACTTTTTAAAAAAAATATATTTTATTGATTTTTTACAGAGAGAAAGGGAAAGAGATGGAAACATCAATGAGAGAGAACCATCGATCAGCTGACTCTTGCACGCCCCCTACTGGGGATGTGCCCACAACCAAGGTACATGCCCTTGACTTGAATCGAACCTGGGACCCTTCAGTCCGCATACAGATGCTCCATCCACTGAGCCAAACCGGTTTTGGCTATAGTTCCACTTTTAGAGCTGAAAAATAATGCTTAGGTTATGCACATAGAAATGCTAAGGTCTAGAATTTATTTCCAGAATTTTTGCCTCCAGATCCTGGACTAGTTCCAAGGAGACTCTATAAATAACTCCATCTGGTCCAATCAGCTCAACACGTAGTTTTCTGTGATTCGATCTCAATAATGAACTCAGATAAACCGACTGGGTTGTCTAGACATGTTGGCATGTGCTGTTTTAAGGGCGTACTGGCCCTCCCGGGTACCTCGCCCCGAGACTGTGGCTTGAGGAGCTCTAGCTGCTTTGAATTACTGACAGCCTCTCCCCTGCTACAGCAAAAAGCACATCCCGCACGTATCGTCTTACTTCTCATAACAGCCCTGCGAGGTGGGAACACTCACCGTTTCCATTTCACGGCGGAGGCAGCTGGGGTCTAGCGTCGTTTAGCTGGAAAGTGGCAGGGCCGAGGCCCAAACGCAGCCTCTGAGCCAGGACTGATGCCCTCTCCACCACCCTGGCCTGGTAGCCGAGGAAAGCAAGCCTGGCCCCCGCAGCGGGGCGCTTGGATGAGACCACAAAGGCTCAGAACTTCGAGGCAGTTGTTTGAAAATCCTGACTTTGGAAGTTTGCCATTTGGCAGGGCCAGCTGCAGCCAGGAGGCACCCCCGCTGGCACACAGAGGGGGCAGGCCCAAGGCGCCAGGCAGAGCTTCCGCCTGGGTGACTGCGGAGCCGCCGGGCTCCACCTGAGGCGGCTGGTGGCGGCAAGGTGCTGCGGCCCACACCAACGAGGGACCCCCTGGCTCCCCTCTCCCCCCGGACTGTGAGCAGCATCAGGGGTGGCCCAGCGTGCACCCTCTGCTTATGAAGCCTTCCCTGACAAATACTTGTTTTATTTTATTCTGTTCCGTTTGCAAAGTCATGCACTTTGAAATATGCAGACAGACATTTACTCTCTACTTTGGGCCAGGCAGGGTGTTTGGCACTGAGGTTGTAAGTGATTAAGTTCATGGGCCACGAGATGCTGAGCCCTCTGACCTGCGGCTCAGGGTGGCTGCAGGGCGAGCACGCGCCCACAGAGTAAACACGCTGCTGAGTGGCACTGGCGGCGCTGTGTGGTGTGACCAGCAGGAGCGTGGTGATAGGAAATGTTAGGGCCCTGCGGAGGGGGCAGGGAACGGCCTCTGGAGAGAACAGTGGAGGCTCCAGCTACAGGCTCCGCTGAACGGAGAGATGCTAACGAGCTGGGCTGAGACGATACTGAGCTGCGGCCGAGTTCAGCGGGGAAGAGGCACAAGGCAGCAAAGGGAAGAGCATTTATTTATTTATTTATCTAGAATTTATTTCCAGAATTAAATCACGGGGTTCTGCCCTCTGTGAAGCACTTTTACAACCTGCTTCTTCCCCCCCCCTCCCCCCCCCCGTACAGGTCTCTCGGGCACAGCCAACCCGTGGGAGCCCTGATCTGCTGCCAGGCCTGTCTTTCCCCCACACTCTGGGCTTCCGGGGCCTGGAGCTGGGTGATCAGCCCTTAGCACAGGAGGTACACAAGGTCAGTCAGCATTAGAGACTTGTTGGGTGAATGAAAAACACAGAGGCATAGAAAATCAGGGACTCCATGAGTAGGGACAAAGACTTCTGCACCACAGGATCCAAGTCTACAGACTTTGGAGACTTCAGTTTTTTTATTTATTTACTTTTGTTGTTGTTGTTAATGCTCACCAGAGAATATTTTAGAGAGTGGAAAGGAGGGGGAGAGACAAGAGAGAAACATCAATGTGAGAGAGACATCAATTGGTTGCCTCCTGCATGTGCCCGGATGGAGCCTGCAACCGAGGTATGTGCCTTGGTTAGAATAGAACCTAGGACCCTTCGGTCTGAGGGCTGACGCTCTATCCACCGAGCCAAACGGCTAGGGCAAGACTCTTGTTTTTTAGACCGCTCATTTGAAAACTTACCAGACAAGTCCTCTACTTTCTGGATAAATGCACTCACATGAGAGAGAAGAATAATTGAGGATACAAACCCCTACTTAAAAAGAAAGCAGACAGACAGAAAGAAGCTGTAAAACAAGTGTTTCACTTTAAAACGTATAATTAGGAAACACAATATTTTATTCTATGCATATAAACCAGTATGCATAGATTTGGTACATAATTTCTTAGTTTTTACTTTTTAAAAAAAGTGAGGAAAAGGTCTAAAATCTCTCTATCCCTTGTATAAAAAGTTGCTACTGAAACTAGCAATCCCTTTCATGTAAAACCATCAACAAACTTTAATATAAATCATACCTAGGAATTGAAATTAACCTGCATGAGTTTTGGGTGATCTTTTTAAAAGAATGCACAGTTATGTCATAGAACACCATGGCTCTAAATCTGAGACACTTTTGAATGGGCAAACCCTGCCTCCGTAAATATAGGGATGCAAGAATCCTCTTTCCATCGTCATCAAGGATAAAAATACTCCATAGTCCCATTTGCCTTAATCAAAGGTAAAAGGATGACTGCTACATTTCAAGGATTATTTTTATCCTTAGTAGCTCCTAAACACAAAATACATTTCAGATGAACTTCTATCATATGAACAAGAAAATATGACAAAATGTATTAAACTGGCAGAATGGGCTAAAGAAAAAGAAATTAAGTATAGAATGTTTACCAAATTCTTTCCAATTTTACAATAGCTTCAGATTTTGAATTCTAGTTAGTTTCCCATAACTCAGCGATTTAAAAAAACAAAAACAAAAAAACTAGTTCTGAAATGTTTGCATCTGAGTTCTGAGGTTTGAATGTGGGCAACTGTCTTTAGAAAATTGAATGTATGACGTGCTGTGCAGATATCCACTCCGACTCTCCCAGCGCACTCAGCCCACCCTCCACGCCTCAGAGAAGCTCCATTGCACCTGCTGACGAGGCAGTGACTGGGCGCCATCTCACAGCCCACGACAGAACCACCCCAATAGTGTCTGGTTCACTAGATGGACTGAGTGGTGAGGGCGTTCCAGGAGGTGGAACAGCACGTGCAAAGGTGCAGGCAGAAAGGAGACACCTTGTACCCACATGCCACCGTCCCGAGTTTGCCATCATGCCCACCACTTTGTCTTTGAGCATCCTCATTTTTAATGTCTGTTTCACAAAAGGATTAAAAAAAAAAAAAAAAGACAATGAAAAGGAGTGTGTGTGGGACAATGAAGAGGAGTGTGGAGTGTGTGGAGGAGGAAAGGGCACCACTCCTTTAAGTCCACTGGAAGTCACCTCACCCGGAGGGAGGGGCTCGCCACGATGGGGTGAGGTGCCACAGAGATGGTGCCCACCTCTTCGTCCACACCTCTGTGGTCAGAAGGAGCAGTCAGTGGTTGGAGCAGATACTTGGAGGACTGGACCCTCTCTGCCCACTCTGGCTCCTGCAAGCTGTGTGCAAGCTGCTCCAGGAACACTGCTCCACACACAGCTACTTGCCATGTGGCTGTGGATGGTGGATGGGCAGCTGCTACTGTGCTCAGAGCTGAAACGGACTAAAAATTACTGCAATTTGCCATCCAATCTTTCTCCCGGGGATTGCAAGCTTTGCACAGACTCCAGAGTTCCAAAATAAAGTTGACCCTTGACCAACACAGGGGTTAGGGGCACCAACCCCACCCCCTGTGCAGTCAAGAGTTCACTCCGACTTCTGACCCCCCAACCTTCACTATGGTCATCCTCCGTGTCTTCAGGGGATCGGTTTCAGGATGCCCCCGCCCCTCCCAGGGACACCAAAGTCCCCAGATGCTCAGATCCTTTATGTGAAATGGCACCGACAATGCGTACAGTTGGCCTTCTGCATTTGCAGATTCCCAACTGCAGGTCAAAAATAGTGTTTGATCTGTGGTTGGTTGAATCCACAAATGCAAAACCTAGAGATACAGATGGCTGACTGTATATTCACTGAAAAAAATCTGCACGTCAGTGGACCTCCACAGTTCCAGGGTCAGCTGTAGGCACATTAGTTAGAGCAAGCATGTCAAACTCGCGGCCCGAGGGCCACATGCAGCCCACAATGAATATTTTGTGGCCCAGCCAATATAATGGTATATAAGGAACATTTTTATAAAAATTTTGTAACTTAATTTTTTACAATATCCTGTTATACATGATTATTGATAAGGAACTACAATGTTCACTCATGACTGATTACTATAATCGTGTTGCATTCACTTCCCTTACGTGCCTTGCACACAGGTGCACCATTTCTCTCCACTAATACCAGCAGCGAATCTTTTAGCAGCCGATGGCCACGTCATTAGTCTTGGACTGACTTGTTTGGTGTGCGCAACAGGAAATATTTCACTTTCAGAGATCAAGAGAAATGGGTTTATTTGCGTTACGCTTATTAACTTGTGCAGTTATTCAGTGTCTGAAAAGTTAATGTTCAAGAAAAAATACTAATTTTTATTAAAATGTTCTATTTTATGTTAACGATTACGCACTTATTTCAGCCCTTTGTATTCAGCGTGTCTCTATGAAACTAAACCTATGTTTCTATGAAAATTGAAGCTTTTGTTTTTTTTGCGGCCCACAGAAACTTAAACCTTGGTTATCTGGCCTGTGTTAGCCGTTGAGTTTGACATGCTTGAGCTAGATTCTGCAGTGTACTTGTCTAGGTGGGGAGACAGATCCTACTACACCATCTTCCCATTTGTAGTTAGCCTTTAAAAAAAAAAAAGGTAAAATTTTTTTTTATTGATTTCAGAGAGAAAAGGAGAGGAGAGATAGAAACATCAATGAGAGGGAATCGTTGATCGGCTGCCTCCTGCACGCCCCCTACAGGGATCAAGCCCACAAGCCCAGCATATGCCCTTGACCGAAACAAACCAGGGACCTTTTAGTCCACTGGCTGACGCTCCATCCACTGAGCCAAACTGGCTAGGGCTGTGTTCAGTCTTACAGGCTTGTTTGGTTCACTAGCTGGGCCTAGTGGAGAGGGCCATTCCAGGCGGGAATATCACGTGCAAAGACGCAGACAGAAAGGGGGTGAGTGTGCTGGGAAATGACAGTAACTGCCTGTGGATGGGCCCAGGGCAGGAGGAGGATGGGAGGGAACGTAAAGAGAGATGGAGACAAGGAGAACAGGCTTTAGCCTTTGTGGCAAATACTAAATTTTCACGGCAGAATTCTTGTTGATGTGCACATTTAAAATTCTATTCCAAACAGAATATGCAGTGATCAATCAAAGGCCCTGCAAATGAAGTATTAAGTAAATTTCATTTGTACAGTTTGTCTAAACACAGCTATAAAAAGACCTAAACAGAGCTTAAAAAGGATGCTTTCAGTTATTTTAAAAAATAGGGGGGTGGGAGGGGGGGAGGGGAAGGCAGAGTCCAAAGAATGCTTTGTTGTTTTCAGGGAAATTGTCTTCTCCTGGCTCTGGGGATGGTGCCTGTCCCCCTGCACAGGTAACAGGTGGAGGGTCCTGTGGTCCCAGGACCTGGAGGACACAGCAGCCTCTGGGGAGCTCCTCCGAGCTCCTTCCTGCAGGCCTGCTGTCCTCCTGTCTCTGCTGCCTGCACCCTCCTCTCGGGAAGCCCTCAGCAGCCACAGCCTGTTTACCCACAATCCAAACAACCACGGGGACAAGGAGTCCACGGAGGGGGCGGCATGGGAGCAGCTTGCGTTCAATTTTACGAGCAATAAGTCCCGGGAAAACAAACTGCTGGGAATCTAGCTCAGCAATAGCCCCCAGGGCGGGTGTAGGCCCACCGCTGGCACCATCCGGCTTCCACCATTCTGGGTGGCACTGGAGACTTTTCACAACGTTTGTAAAATTATACACACAATCTGCATCTTTAAAACACTTTCACGTCACTCTGGCCAGTGTTCTCAATGGTTAGAGCCTCAGATGGCCGACCAAAGGGTCACAGGTTCTGCTCCTAGTCAAGCACACAACCCCCATGGGTTGCAGATTCAATGTCCATCCCCTTCGGGGCGCCTTTGGGAGGCAACCAATCCATATGTCTCTTTCACCTCTCTCTCTCTCTCTCTCTCTCTCTCTCTCTCTCTCTCTCTCTCCTTTTCTCCCTCTCCTTCCTCCCCTCCCCCCCCCCCCCGCACTCCCTCCCACTCCCACCCCTATTCCCTCCCTCCCGTCCACTCTCTAAAAAAAATAATCAATGGGAAAAATACCCTTGGGGGAAGATTAAGAAACAAAAATTTTTTAAATAAAATAAAAAGCATTAAGGTCTGTTCAGTGAGGGGCATATTGGAGGGGCTTGGTTATTTCAGAATAACCAAACATTCGCTGGGATCTTCCTAAAAGCAAGTCTTTTGGACTTACTCCCCTGAACGGAATCTATGAACTTGGAGCTACAGCACACACTTCATCTCAGCCTAGAGGGCCATTCATTCGCTTGACAGTAATTTATTTACCATCTGCTGTGTGCCAGGCGGTGCACTGGCTGTTGTGGTTCAGCGTCATAGGCGATGGTCATAACCAAGGGGCAGGAGCTAAGTGCATTCAACTGAGCAGAATGGAGAGACTGCCTTGTGGGAATGAACACAGACCCCCCAAATGAAAGCAGACCGGGGCTACGGATTCAGAGCTTGCTGTAGCGAGGGAGTCAGCCATTATCACTTGCACTGGCAGAGACTCAAAGGCAGACAGGGGAGCAGGAGAGTTTTTTGGTAAAAAAAAAAAAGGAAAGGAGAGGTCAGAGGGCTCTGATTGGAGGTTGTTGGCAAAGGGAAGCTGGAAACAGCTGAGTGGCAGAGGCCTCTTGATGGGATGGGTTTGGGGAGCATGCTGGCTTCCCCTGGAAAGTCCCGAGTGGAAGTGTGAGCAAAGAATAGGAGAGCTGACCGTCACTGACCAAGTCCCCACCGCTCCGAGATGGTTGCCGCTGAGACTGTGCGTCAAAATTCAATTGTCGTTTATAATCTGGCCATTGTCTACTAACATAAGCATCCTCTCAGTACACACATCCCCGATTTTCATATTCATTTTCAGACTTTGGCTACTTTTATACAATAGGACACAAACTAGAGGCATACCGGCTTAAGAAGGGAAGAGATGAATTTAGCACAGTGATGGGGCAGCCAGCAAACACTGGTTAAGTCCATACTGAGGCTGGGAGACAAGTCTAGGACTTCACACTTCTATCATATATAGCTCATCCTCAACTCCATCCATCCCATTCACTCAGCAAATATTTTCATTTGTTGATGTGTTAAAGTTGTCTTCTCTTTCCTCCGTTAGTGTTCCACCCCCACCCCCCGACCCCCATGACCATCATCTGCTCTGGTGTTTCAGCTTGGTCTCCCTCCCTCCAGTTTCTGAATTCTCTTAAATGGGTTGGATGGTGCCCCTCTCCCCCTGAAAAAGCTATGTCAACATCTTAACTTCTGCAGCCTATGAATGTGACCTTATTCGGTCAAAGGGTCCTTGCAGATGTAATTAAGTTAAGGATTTTAAGATCAGGAAATCATTCTTGAGAATCTGGGTGGGCCCTAAATCCAATGACAAGTGCCTTTATAAGAGTGAGTCAGTGGGCAACCAAGAAAAAAAAAAAAAAAAAAAAAAAAAAAGGAGAAAGCAACATGAGGATGGTGGCGGAGCCTGGAGCAAGCGATGTGGCCACAGGCCCAGGAGCGCCCGGATCGCTGGAGTCTCTGGAAGCTCAGATTGAGGCAGGAAATGGATTTCCTCCCAGTGCCTCCGATGGGAGCACGGCCCTGCAGACACCTTGATTTAGGACTTCTGGCCTCCAGGACTTTGAGAGAATACATTTCTGTGGCTTTAAGCCTCCACGTTTGTGGTAATTTATTATGGCAGCCACAGGAAGCAAATACAGTCCCCCATAGGAAGAAGTTGCTTTTGTTTAGGTCAAATAATTGTGTGATTCTGAATACTATGTTTAGATAAACATTGTAAACATCACCTAATTTTTTTTTACAAAAGGAAGAAACAAAAACCCAGATTCTCACTAGGAACATTGTTAATTTTTTTTCCCTTCGTTCTCTTCCATTTATTACATTTGTGAGTACATGTAAAACTAGCATTTGCAATGCTCCCTGGTCATTTAACTTTAGAATGGAGACGCTGTCCCATGTGGCTATATTGTCTTCGCCAATGTATTCCTGACCACATTTCATAGAGGAGCCCTGCAAGCATTAACTACAGAATCATCCTCTATTGTCAGTTTTCTAGGCTATTTCCACACGAGTTGCTCCAGACAATGTGACAATGAAAAATGATAACAATAATAATGCCATTTGTGGTGTGCCCATGAAGGCCATATCAGGCACTTCGCTTTATATGGTTTTATTTAAGTCTCTCCATCAATAACTCCTCAAAGCAAAAAAGCGTTGGTTTGAGGGGGGGCATATGGGTTTTAGAGATAAAGAAAATGGGGCTCTGAGAGGCAAATCAACCTGTCCCCAAAACCCATACAGCTAGGAAGCAGGCGGGCCTGGACTGCAGTTTGATCCGTCCGACTCCAACACCTGCGCTTTGTGGCTAAGCCATGCTGCCTCCCTGAATTCGGTCCAAATAAAACTTTAATTTTCATCATATCTTGAAATGATGTCCCCAAGAGTGAGATGACAAAGTCAGGGGTTAAACGCCTATCGTGTTCTAAAAACACAGCATCCTACCACCTGGACCGGTCACTTCCCATTGTGCCATCCGACCGCATCCACTCTCCACCCTCCACCTGCTCTGAAACCGGGAGGCCCAACCCCCTGCACCCAGCTTCCAGGTGCCTTGGCCCCTGGCTTCGGGTTGGGCAGGAGGAGAGAGCAGCCGGTATTGCTTGCTCTGCTCAGCCTGTGGTTTGGACAGTGGCTGTGGCCTGCCCGCTCTGACCCGTGGGTGCTGACTCCAGTCCCCTCTCGTTCCAGTGATGGCTCCTTCCCACGCCTCCCCCTTCGGGCTGCGGACAGCTGGCCTGCCCCCCAGTTGCAGGACCCAAAGTGAGTCACCATCCCTGCAGACTCCCTTGACCCTGCCCACTCCTCCCTACACACCCTCGTCTCTCCGTTGAGTTCACCTTCTGAGGACACCGTCCCCTCCCTGCCGGATGCATACACTATTCACAAGTTTTCGCGGAGGCGAGGGATTCCATCCGGGCCTGAGATCTGGGAGAGCGAGAGAGAGGTGCCAGGCAGGAGCGGGATCCCTTCGGATGTAGACCTGTCTGGAGCTTCCTGTCCAGTCCCCCAACCACGACTTCTGTGTGAGGGCAGGCTGGGCTTCCATGGGGCCCTGCCCTCTCTCTCCAGATGGAGGCCTCATCTAGGTGAGGAGCCCTGTCCCCGGAATTTGGGATTGGGACCCAGAGACCACGACTCCTTGGGATGATGCAGTAGTGGAGAGGTCAGGCTGCACTGGGTCTGGAACCAGTGGCCCACTGTGGCATATATATATATATATATATATATATATATATATATATATATATATATATATATTTTTTAAATATATATATTTTATTGATTTTTTTACAGAGAGAAAATGAGAGAGAGATAGTTAGAAACATCGATGAGAGAGAATCATCGATCAGCTGCCTCTTGCACACCCCCCCACCGAGGATGTGCGCAACCAAGGTACATGCCCTTGACCGGAATCGAACCTGGGATCTTTCAGTCCGCAGGCTGATGCTCTATCCACTGAGCCAAACCAGTTTCAATGCACTGTGGCATATTGGGGAAAATAACCTGGTTTGTACAGAGAGAGAGAGAGAGAGAGAAAACTGAAGGAGACTCTGAGAAACAGAGATAAGAGAGGCGATAGCAGAGGGTGGAGACTCCTCTCTTTGCAGTTCTGGGTTCCAGAGTCTAGAAGTGGCCTTGTCCTCAGGATCTCTGATGGACCTCCATTTCCCTCTCATAATTTCCTTCCTTTTGTTTGATCTAGTTTAAGCATCTTCACGATTAACCAAACTGTCTCTGGTGGAGACCCTTTTGGCACAGGGCAGAGAGATTCAACTTGGCCTCCTGGGGAGCCCCCCAGCCACGGACCTCAGGACAGGCGAGCAGGCGTCCTGACCAGCTTCCATGCAGGCGCCCTGCAGTGCTCACACCTCGGAGGAGCAGGGGGACCTGGCACCTCAGTGCTCTCTGGTCTTAAGGGGTGGGTGCCTGTGCGGCAACCTGCTCAGGCTCAGGCCTACTTCTGGGCGGTGGGAGGGAGGAGGCTGGTGGTAACAAGGGCCCAGCAGCATGTACCAAAGGCCTAAACACCTTACACACACTTTTATCTGAAGGTCATAATCAGCCAGGTATTCACAGATGTTATTCACAAGGTTATTCCTGATTCCTATATAATAAAAGCCTAGGTGGCATCATGTGATGTCATCACAAGATGGCCACCACAGATAGCCACCACAAGATGGCCATTACAAGATGGCTATCACAAGATGGCTGCCACAAGATGGTCACCACAAGATGTTCAGCAGGGGAGGGCAGTTGGAGGCGATTGGGCTGGCAGGGGAGGACAGTTAGGCATCAATCAGGCTGGCAGGGGAGCAGTTAGGGTGTAATCAGGCTGGTAGGCTGGCAAGCGGTTAGGAGCCAGCAGTCCTGGAATATGAGAAGGATGTCTGAAAGGGATCAGGCCTAAACTGGCAGTTGGACATCCCCCAAGGGGTCCCAGATTGGAGAGGGTGCAGGCCAGGCTGAGGGACAATCCTCCTCCCCCCTCCTGCCCCGCATGAATTTTGTGCACCAGGCCTCTAGTTATATATAATAGGGGGGAAAATTAGAAGTAAGCCAACTAAGTTGGTGAAAATGTCACAAATGGACCATCAATCATTTCTTAGGAGAAAAGTAACTTTCTTGGCAAGGGACTTATGTCCATATATATCCTGTATTTGAATTTTATTTGTCAATGTTTCCCACCTGGACTTGAGCTACTCAAGAGCAGAGAACCATCATAAGCCCACATACTGGGTCCTTATCTTTATGCTGATTAATTAACCAATTACCTTATTTATAGACACTGGGGGTACAGCAGGCTGACAATAATGCCTTTATTTCTAAATTCTTTCAATATTTCTAATGCTTATGCTACATGTCAGTCATTGTGCTAGGTACTGGGGATACCTGCACCCCACCCCAAAACCCTACAAAACCTTCAGGAAGTTAGGGCCCATCAGTTTGCCTATTTTTTTAAAAAAGAAAGGGAGGCAGGAAGGAAAGACTGGGTTGCAGTGCCATGAAATGAGTGCGGATTAGGGCTCAGGAGGCTTGGGTTTATTTTGAGCTTTCTAGCTGTGTGGCCTTGGGAAAAGCACTTGACCTTTCTCTGCCTCAATGTCCTCATCTGTAAAATAGGGAAAATGAAAACGTCCAATAAAAGGACGGTGAGGATTGAATTAACTTAGATGTAAAGTGTTTAGAATAATACCTGGCACATGTTGAAGGCCCAATAAATAAGCTATTTGTTGTTATTACTGACATTAACAACCTAAGTAGGTCACATAACAGCTCAGCGTCAGTTTCTTCTGCCGTAAAAGAGGATAACAGTAACCTCTCCCTCATGTTACTTCGTCTCCTTCAAGTGAGATGAAGTGAGAGCACTTTGTAAACTGGGGGGTCAGCGTGTGGCCAGCTGAGCAGGGAGCCCAGGGAGCGGCGGGTAATGAGCTGGAAGGCGGTAGAGTCATGGGGGCTGAGCAGAGCGAGAAGCCAACACTCAGCTCCAGCGACTGTGGTCACACAGATGTTTTCAATGAAGCCTCAAATCCAGACTTTTATGTAAGATCTCCAGTTTTCACATGTTGGCAATTGAGTCCGATACTTGTAAAACACTTTGAAAGCCAATCAAAATAAGGGTTCGGGTCGCCAATCTGTGACTCGTTATAAACTTTTATAACTATTACTTAATAAACCAAGTGGGGGGGATGGACTATGAAAACAACTGATGCAATAACTACACTGAGAAGCCAAGAAGTAACGAACAGTGATGGGGTGCTCTGTGTGAGGCACAGGATAGCATTTGATTCTCCCAGCAATCCCAGGAGTCACGCATTAGCATCCCCATTCTTTTTTAAAAATAAAGTATTACTGATTTTTTACAGAGAGGAAGAGAGAGGGATAGAGAGTTAGAAACATTGATGAGGGAGAATCATCGATCAGCTGCCTCTTGCACACCCCTCACTGGGGATGTGCCTGCAACCAAGATACATGCCCTTGACCGGAATCGAACCTGGGACCTTTCAGTCTGCAGACCGATGCTCTATCCACTGAGCCAAACCGGTCTCGGCAGCATCCCCATTCTACAGATGAGGAAACTGAGGCCCAGAGAAGCCTCAGATCACATGGATGGATGCCATGTCTCTTCCTCTAAACCCCAACTCCTTTTCACTCTGATGATGTGGCAAGATTGCAGCATGGTTTCACCTGTGCCCAAATGCCCCTGAAATGCCAAGCAATGGGCAGAGGCAGTGGGCCCAGCATTCAGACTCATGGCCCTGTCCTCCTCCACATGTGGAAACCTAGGTGAAGGCCATCAGTGTCAACGTATGATATGGTCTTTGCTTGCAAGAGCGTCTTAGGCATCAGGATATTTTTTTCAGCAAGGCTTCCAAATCTGGACTGGGCAGCCCAAAGAGAAAGGAGAGAGAGGACATCAGAGGCTCCAAATCAAAGAGTCTCAGGACCAGTTCAAAGCAGTGTACAAAGATGCAGCGATGTCTCTGTGTTAATACGCTTTATGATAATAATCCAGACCATACGTCTACATCGCTGTGGGTGAGACCAGAGGCTCCCATCATCCTCAACCCACTCCCTCTGCCTCCAAACATCACATCAAACCCTCCTGGTCCAGTAGGTCTCAAAATAGGATCCCCTCTCTGGCAACCTGAGAACTTGTTAGAAATGCAGAGTTCCAGGCTCTATCCCAGGCTTACTGATTCAGAAACACTGGAGTGGGAGCCAGTAATTGTGTTTTAACAAGCCTTCCAGGTGATTCTGGACCATGCTGAAATGTGAGAACCACTGCTCTAGGCTAATAAACATTTCTCTTCATTTCTTAAGTATCGTTCCAGTGTCTCTTTGTAAATACCAATAACACCAATATTCATTCTTCTTTTCTCCCTTCTTACACAAACACTATTCTGCACCTCAGTTTTGTTGCCTAGATGCTGGAGACCTTTCCATGTAAGTACAAAAGTTCATTATTTCCTGTACATTCCCTATCACTTCATTGTGTGGATGCACAATAGGATATTTAACCAACTCCTGCCTAATGATTCAGGCTATGTCCATATTTTGCTATTTAAAAAAAAAAATGTTTTATTGATTTCAGAGAGAAAGGGGAAGGGAAGGAGAATGAGAAACATCAATGATGAGAGAGAACCATTGATTGGCTGCCTCCTGCACACCCCCTACTAGGGATCAAACCCAAACCCGTAACTGGAATCGAACCTGGGACCCTTCAGTCCACAGGCCAATGCTTTATTCACTGAGCAAAACAGCTAGCTCTTTTGCTATTCTTATTTGTTACTACAGTTAATAACCCTGTTCATGTGTCATTTCACATTGATGCGAGTCAGAGGATAAATTCCTGCTAGTGGGATGTAGGAGCAAAGGGGAAATGAACTTGGAAATTTCAAGGACGATGTTTGCTACTCACAGAGATTTTTGCTTTCTTGCCTGCAGTGAATGAGAACATTTGTGTCACCACAAACTCACCAACAGAATGTATTGGATTTTCGCCAATCTGTTAGGTAAAAAATTACAGCCTAGCATAGTTTCAATATATATTTCCCTTGTTTTGAATGAAGTTGACCACCTTTGCATATATTTAAGAGCCATCTGTATGTAACCGTGAACTATCCATTCTCATCCTTGCTCATCTTCTCTTCTCTATTTCTAGATAATCCTTTGTGACATGAGTTGCAAATAATTTTCCCCAGTTTGTTCCTTGCCTTTTGACTTTATGGATTTTTTTTTGTTTATTTGTTTGTTTGATTTTTAATTCTTAATATTGTTTTCTGCCTAAAATTTAGTTCATGAAAAATCTGACCTTAGTAGCTCATCAAAAATTAATTACAACCTAGCAGAAGCAAATGACTGAGTTCTGATGAAGGCAACTGAGACCCAAAAAAAGTTCATATTTGTTTGCAATATTTGTATGCCAGCATTAATGGTTTCTTTCTTTTTCTTTGAGCCTGTATATTTTTTTCCTACAATTTGTTATTATGCATATATGTCACTATACATAATTATGCATTAAATGTTGTTCCATTGAGGCGGCAGGGATATAAAATACAATAGAGTATATAACCTTTATATGCCCCAAAGAACAAAATTTTTTTGAGTGAGAACCAAGCACTGATTCACTAGAGGAATTCCAGGATGCAGCCCATTTGTAGGGTTAGCAGTGGTTTGGTACAGTTTATGTCTGCAGCTCAATGCTTTGCTCTGGGGAGACAGACCAGGCCCTCCACTGTGCTCATTTAATACTTCTGAGGACTTACTAATGGATAAATCATGGAGGAGGTGGCCTAGCTGAGTGCTGGAAACCAAGAACAACAGTAATTAATATAAATGCGGAAAGTCCACCAGAAGGCTGAGTTTGGACTCCTTTGATAATCACAAGGTGAATTTGCATTTTATTACCTACTGCTGCCTCAATGGCCTAAAGCTCTTTGGCCCCTTGAGTGTGGCTCTTCCACAAAATACCACGGCTTGGGCGAGTCTATTTTGAAGACGTGGCGTTAGAAGCAGTTTAAGTTTAAAAAATTTGGCTCTCCAAAGAAATTTCAGTCGTTGTACTGTTGATATTTGGCTCTGTTGAGTAAAGAGTTTGCCGACCACTGGTTTAAAGCAAACTCCCGCAAACATGATAGTCTTACTATTTACTCAACATTACCGTTGATATGTCTATTTGCATTCCTAAAAGGCAATTGTGTAAGCTAGTAAATAAAAACAGATGGAACAGAGACTCGGTGGAACTATTACCGTTAAGCTTGTCCCTGGCTTCCCCCCTTCATTTCAAAATTAATTTTTCTTGTCCTGTGTGTCCATTTGCGCGTCAGCTCTTTCTCCAAGCCATGGACCCCGAAAGCCTCGCTGGCCATGGCTTTTCACAGCGGAGTGTGTCCTGCCTTTAAGTGTCTGCATCTGCGGACATGCTGCTCCCTGGGTCTGGAGTCGCTCTGGTACCCATTTCCCAAAGCTGGGGCCTCAGCCAGCTCCCAGGGCAGGGCCCCACGCTGGGGGCCTTGTTGCTTCTGGCTCCTCTGCGATGTTGGATGAAACGTAGACCATTGCTAGTGACAGCCAGAGCCTGAGAACTGGTCTTGGAGTCCAGAGTTCATCGCAATCTGAGCCGGCGCGACCCCTCTGTGTAGGAAGCCCCCTCTGACCACAAAACCCCTCTGAGCTCAAGACAGCCTTTCTCCCTATGGAGGAGGCGGAGGAAGAAAACAGAAAACAAACGAACACTTACTTTTACATATTCAAAGACCACCCCATGAGGCGGGGGCTATCATGAACCCCCATTGCTCCCCTGAGGAAACGGAGGCCCGAAAGGAAAGGGACTTGTTTCTGGTCACATAAGGAATGGGGAGCTGGTCTAGAAGAACAGCAATAGCAGTAACAGTTACTGAAAGTTCGCTGCAGGCCAGACCTGTTGGCCGAGACCGGTTTGGCTCAGTGGATAGAACGTCGGCTCGGGGACTGAAAGGTTCCAGGTTTGATTCCGGTCAGGGGCATGTACCTTGGTTGCGGGCACATCCCCAGTAGGGGGTGTGCAGGAGGCAGCTAATCGATGTCTCTCTCTCTTAGATGTTTCTAACTCTCTATCCCTCTCCCTTCCTCTCTGTAAAAAATTAATAAAATATATTTTTTTTAAAAAAGTCGACATGTTGGATGTGGTATGGGTAAAGCCAGTGTGGCCAGGAGGAAACCAGAACAAGGCTCGTAAGGAAGGAAGTTACTATGTTCGGACCCTAGAGAGGAGGTCACCGCACAGGGCAGGGCCACGGGAAAGCGGGTGTGCAGGTCAGGAGACAAAGGAGCGAGGGGACAGTGTAGGCCGGAGTCTTCCCTAGGATTCCCGCAGGAAAGGCAGGGCTGGGCAAGGCCAGCAGTGAACGAGTCTGACCGGCTTTGGGCGCTAGGGGTGGCCTCTGGTTGCCTGGCGCCTGACTCTGGGATGGTTCGGGCAAGGGAAAGACTGGCTTGGTGTGTGTGTGTGGGAGCTGGGTTGGAGGTGGTTAAGGGGTGCAGGCTCAAGATGGGCTGGTTTACATATGAAAGGTGTACCCCTGGGCAGGTTGTCCTAGCCCTGGCAAGGGCAGTCTCTTGTGTCTGTAAAGCTGTTAATGCCAGAGCGTCAAGAAAACGAGAGCCCTAACAGGTTTGGCTCAGTGGATAGAGCATCAGGCTGTGGACTGAACGGTCCCAGGTTCGATTCCAGTCAAGGGCATGTATGTACCTTGGTTGCAGGCACATCCCCAGTAGGGGGTGTGCTGGAGGCAGCTGATGGATGTTTCTCTCTCATCGATGTTTCTCTCTATCCCTCTCCCTTCCTCTCGGTAAAAAATCAATAAAATATTAAAAAAAAAAAAAAAAGAAGAGAAAGAAAACAAGAAACACAGACTTCATTTAATTGGCCCCGTGATGAATGGATGAGATAGGCCAATCCTGAACCTAAGAAAACACTGGACATGTGTTTTTCATTCATAGTGCTAGTCAATGCTCAGATTGTCCTCCGAACAAGGAACTGTTATTAGCCCCTCCGGTTACTGATGAGGAAGCTGGATTACTGAGCCGTTAAGTGACTTAGCGACTGTCCCCCAGCTGAGAGGCAGGCGGAGCAGGATTCACACCTGGTTCCGGTCTCTTCCGCCTCGAAGCCCCACTGTCCCTCGGACCGGGCTCAGAAGGGAGTGGGCGGAAAAGTGACCACACCTCCCTCGCCCTCCGCACCTGCTCTCCTGGCTGCTCCCTGTGGACGGAAAGCTTTCCCCCACAGAGGTCATGTTCTCTGGTTTCTCCTTCAAACAGGAAGTTAAGAAGTGCTGGGGTCCGAATCCTGGCTCTGCTCCTTCCTAGCTAAGTGGTCTTTGGAAAGTCCATTTATTTTGGCCTCCGTGTTCTCATTTGTGAAATAACAGTGACAATATCTCCCCCATGGGCTGTTGTGCAGATCGGATGAAATCACGCGTGTCAAGGACTCAGCACAGAATAGATGAAGAACAGGCTTGCTTTGGTGACTGGGTTGAAGCCAAATCCTTCCTTCACTTTGGGGGGATGGCTATTTCTCTCGGGGTGCAGACCTCTCTGCTCCCAGCCCAAAAACGATATTCGGCATCAACCAGGGCGGAGAGGCACGTCTCCTTAGCTGTGGGATGCTGTCTGGAGGGAGGAAGCCTGGTCCCCGCTCACTGGCTGGTCTGGCTGCCTCGGAGTCTGATGGAACATGGCTGGCTATGCTTTTCCTCCGAGTCCAGGTCTGACAGCCTGAAAGGCTGGTAACAGCGTCAGCTTCCTGTGCTTTACATTCCACATACATGCAGAAGAAAAGAAATCTAGAGCCTGGGGGGTGGGGATCTAGAACCCCAAGTTTCACATTCCTCTACTACATTCCTCAACCTTTCTAATGCAGAGACCCTTTAATGCAGTTCCTCATGTCGTGGTGACCCCCAACCATAAAATTATTTTCGTTACTACTTCATAACTGTAATTTTGCTACTGTGATGAATCGTAATGTAAACATCTGTGTTTTCCAATGGTCTTAGGGTCGCGGCATGAGAAAGGCTGAGAACCACGGCTCTAGTACATACACCTACTTCTATTTACAAACTGAAGTTTCCTAGGTCTGTCCGGCTTTGAAAGGCAGACCGTGTTTCTCTGTCACATTTTTTGCTTCTTCTTCTTCTTCTTCTTCTTTTTTTTTTTTTAAAATATATTTTATTGATTTTTTACAGAGAGGAAGAGAGAGGGATAGTTAGAAACATCGATGAGAGAGAATCATCCACCAGCTGTCTCTTGCACACCCCCTACTTGGAATGCACCTGCAACCAAGGTACATGCCCTTGACCAGAATCGAACCTGGGACCCTTCAGTCCGCAAGCCAATGCTCTGTCCACTGAGCCAAACCAGTTTCGGACCATTTTTTTTGCTTCTTTATACAGAACAACAAGTGACTGGAATGACCTGTTAAAAACTTGTCAGTGTTCTCTGGCATCCCAAGGCAATGCTGCGTACTACTCCGTGAAGATGTCCTTAGATTAATAACAGGATGTGGGCCTGGCCTGAAGGAGGGATGGGGAGGAGGGTGCTGTGCAAACCTCCCAAGTATACAGTCCATGGACTTTCTCCCTGAAAGATATCAACATCAGACAAATGAGGGGGGGGGGAGGGGAATAGTGCTAGACGTAAAGAGGGTCACTACCTAATGATAAAAAAATCAAATCACCAAAAAACATATATGAAACTTAACAACTCTAAAATACATAACTTACAAATGGAAAAATGACAAAGAAAAAGACAAATCCACTATCTATCTTATCAGTAGGTGTTAACTTCAATCAGTCATGTATAGAAGACACAAACGTGGGAACAGATAAGGAAGATTGGAACTGATGCATTCTCAAGTTTGACTTAACGGATGTACACACAACACTGCAATCCATCATCTGCAGAACACGCATCCTTTCCAAGCACATGCGGACCATTTATGACATCAAACCTTTACTGGGTCATAAAGCAAACCTCCGCAAACCCGAGAGGATTACTGTCATATGTCCCCTCTGTCCACAATAAGATTACTTATTAGAAACCAATACATTTTTTCAACAAACAGTCGTAAAACATGCAAAAAAAATTTAAAAAAAAGTGAATTTAGACACTCCCTTCACACCACACACACAAATTTATTTAAAATGGGCCCTAGCCAAAACCGGTTTGGCTCAGTGGATAGAGCATCAGCCTGTGGACTGAAAGGTCCCGGGTTCGATTCCGGTCAAGGGCATGTACCTTGGCTGCGGGCACGTCTCCAGTGAGGGGTGTGTAAGAAGCAGCTGATCGGTGATTCTCTCTCATCGATGTTTCTAACTCTCTATCCCTCTCTCTTCCTCTCTGTAAGAAAATCAATAAAATATATTTTAAAAAAATAAAAATAAAAATAAATAAAATGGGCTCTAGACCAAAATTAAGAGCTAAAGCTACTAGAAGAAAATGTAGGAGAAAAATCTTCTTAACCTTGGATTAGGCAAGGAGTTCTCAGATGTGCCACTAAAAGCATGATCCAGCCCTAGCCAGTGTTGCTCAGTGGATTGAGCGTCAGCCTGTGGACTGAAGGGTCCCAGGTTCGATTCCAGTCAAGGGCACGTTCCAGAGTTGCGGGCTTGATCCCCAGTAGGGGGCGTGCAGGAGGCAGCCGATTAATGATTCTCATCATGGATGTTTCCATTTCTCACTCCCTCTCCCTTCCTCTCTGAAATCAATTTTAAAAATATGTATTTTTTTAAAAAGCATGATCCACAAGGGAAAAATTGATAAACTGTACTTAATTTAAAAATGCATACTTTAAAAGACACTATTAAGAAAATGAAAAAAATAACCCACAAACATAGAAAATATTTGCAAACCACAATTTTTAAAAAAACATGTTAATGATTTTTTACAGAGAGGAAGGGAGAGGGATAGAGAGTTAGAAACATCGATCAGCTGCCGCCTGCACACCCCGTACTGGGGATGTGCCAGCAACCAAGGTACATGCCCTTGACTAAAACCCTTCAGTCCGCAGGCCAATCCTCTACCCACTGAGCCAAACCAGTTAGGGCAGCAAACCACAGTTTTAATAAAAATTTAATATATAGAAGCTTTACAACTCAAGAAGGAGACAACCCATTTTTTTAAACAGGCAAAAGATTTGAAGAGACATTCCACCAAAGAAGATGCAGTAATCTCCCTTTCCGGTTTTACTTTCTGTGGTTTCAGTTATTTATGGTTAACCTAAGTTCAAAAATACTAAATGGAAAATTCCAGAAATAAACAATTCATAAATTTTAGATCGCATGCCATTCTGAGTAGCATGAGGAAACCTCTCGCTGTCCTGCTCTGTCCCGCCTGGGACGGGAGTCAGTTCTTTGTGTAGCATATCCATGCTGCACACTCTACCTGTCCTTGTGCCCATCGCTCAGTAGGTTATCAGATTGGCAGGCATGGTATCACAGTGCTTGTTTGTAAGCAATCCTTAGTTTACCAAACAATGGCCCCGAAGCCAAGAGTAGTGATGCACAGTTTGGATATGTTGTAAAGTGCTTCCTTTAAGTGAAAAGGTGAAAGTTACTGACTTAGTAAAGAAAGTAAGAAAGAATCTGTATGCTGAGCTTGCTAAGATCTATGGTAAGAACAAAACTTCTATCTATGCAATTGCCTAACTTATAAATTAAACTTTATCACAGTTATGTATGTATAGGAAAACACATGGTATATGCAGTAATTATACAGGATTAGGTGCTATCTATGGTTTTAGGGATCTCCTGGGCGTCTTGGAAGGTATCCCCTGCAGATAAGGGGGGACTACTGTATCTGAATAACTAATAGGAACATTCAAAGATGTTCAGCAGCATTAGTCATCCGGGAAATGCAAATTAAAACCACAAGGAGATGCCACTTCTTATCCACTAGGCTGGCTTTAGTAGAAAAGACAGTAACTATGAGAAGAGATGTAAAGTAATTGGAATCCTCATGCATTACTGTCAGGAACATAAAGTGATGTATCCACTTTGGAAAACAGCGTGGCAGTTCCTTAAAAAGTTCAACATAAATTTATGTTTAGCAATCTAGTCATTTGACTCATAGGATATCTACTCAAGATAAATGAAAACACGTGTCCACAAAAACACTCGTACATGAAAGTTCATAGGAATATTATTCATAAAAGTCAAAAAATGGAAACAATGCAAATGTCTACTAACTGGGAATGGGGAAAACAAAATGTGGTATATCCATACATAAATGCTATTCACCAATAGGAGGAATGAACTGGCTATACATGGTACAAACGTGTGTGAACTTCAAAGTATTATGCTAAGAGGAAGAAGTAAAAAAAAAAAAAAGAAAGAAAGAAAAAAGAAAAAAAAGAAAGAAAGAAAAAAAACACACACATTGTAGAATTGCTCTTATCTAAAATGTCTAGGAAAGGAAAACCAGTGGAGATGGGACACAAAAATCAGTTTGCTTGGGAATGGGGATGGGAACAGAGACTGACTAAAGATTGGCATGCACAGTCTTCTGGGAAAATGAAAATGTTTTAAAATTTAACTGTGGCAATGATTACAAAACTCAGTAAATACCATTGAATTGTATGCTTAAAATGGGTGTCTTATGGTATGTAAATTTTCCTATATAATAAAAGCCTAATATACTAAGTGTCCAGTCATCCATTCAACCAATCAAAGAGTAATATGCTAATAATATGCTAAGGCTGCTCAACTGCTAGTTATGATGTGCACTGACCACCAGGGGGCAGACAATCAATTGGTCCACCAGTCACTCTGACATGCACTGACCACCAAGGGGAAGATGCTCCGACCTGCAGGTTAGCTTGCTGCTGGGATCTGGCCAATCAGGACTGAATGAGACAGGCCAGGCACACTCTGGAGCCCTCCTGCAGTCCCTCCCCAGCTGGCCAACCTCCTGTGTCCTTCCCTGGTCCTGATTATGCACCCATGGGGTCCCTCGACCTGGCCTGCGCCCTCTTGCAATCTGGGACCCCTCAGGGGATGTCACAGAGCTGGTTTCAGCCTGATCCCACAGGCCAGGTTGAGGGACCCCACTGGTGCCTGAATTTGTGCACTAGGCCTCTAGTAACTAAATAAAGCTTTTAAGAAAAAATAACAACATAAGTAGGAAAACCTTATGCTAGGGAGTTAGAACCATACACATTTAAAAAAGCAAAAACACTTTTAGCAAACTAAAAATAAAAAAGAATTTCTTAATCCCATAAAAAGTATATACAAAAAAATAAACACATAACAATAGCAACACTTAGTGGTAAAATGTTGAGAGTATTTCTCTTTGATATGAATGACCCAAATCATTGATTTTACATTCAGCTTTGTACTGGAGGTTTTAACCACAGCTGTAAGGGGGGGGGGGGGGTTGGGGGAGGGAGAGGATATAAAATGTGTAAGGATTGAAATAGAAGAAGCAAAGCTACCAATATTTGCTAATGGTATATTTGTCTACATAGAACACCTCAAAAGTATAAGGGAATTTACTAAGTTAACAGAATACAAAATCCAGGAACAAAACCAATTTTATTTCTACACACCAGAATCAAACAGAAAATATAATAAAACAGGATACTATTTATAATAGCATCAAAAGTATAATGTGTGTAAGAATAGATATAAAAAAGATATTCAACTCTTATGGAGAAAATGATAAAACTATTGTAACAAGATCTTAAAAAAATGGAAATATATATGTTTATGAATTGGAAGAATTCAATCTCATAAAGATGTCAAATCTATCAAAATTGGTTAATAATTTCCATGCAATTACAATAAGAATCCCAATTTTCTCTGGAACTTGACAAGTATTTTGTTGTTGTTGTTTCTCTGTTTGTTTGTTTGTTTATTGAAGACTTAGACATTCCTGAAGAGGGGGAAATGGCTGACTTTGCTGGCAAAGTACCAAGAATTATCATTAACTTATAGTAATAAAGACAAAGTGGTATTGACAAAGATATTACAAACCCAAACATACACAGAACTTGATTTTATTATAGAGAAGTAATTTTAGTTCCTGGTAAAAGAAGATATTTTTCAACACATGGTGCTGGGACAATTAGCTAACCTTAGGGGAAAAGTTAGATTCTTACTTCAATCTTTAACCAAGTTGGTTAGACATCTATGAGAAAAGTGAAAGTACACAACTCTTAACATTTCCATAGCAGAGTAACTTTTTTAAGGGTAGGCAATATTTTTAAAACAAGACACAGACAAATCATAAATATAAAGATTGATACATTCAGCTGTCCTTGAGATCTGTGGAAGCGTCACCATCCAGTCTTTTGGACAAGACTGATTTCATGGGCACCAGAAGAGACCCATGATTAACACTGTGCTTCCTCCATCTCTAAATTCTTATTAATTTTATCTTTGAAATTGCGTTTTATAAGCAAAGTCTGACAGGACAATGGGGTATGGGTGTGAGCAGACAGGACGTGTGCAATATAAATGTCCATCACTATTCCTGGCCACTCGATTTGCATACAGTGTAGGTGACGCCCCGTGGACTCAGAATTCAGGCAAACTGGAGATGCCTGGCAGTTCAGCAAGACTCAAAGCCAGTACCAGGAAAGCATGTCTTGTCTGCAACTGAGTAACCAGGAGTGCTGACAGCCAGGAGAAACCACGCTTTCCTCAAACCAGAACTTGCTTCAACACAGAAAAGAGACATTGGCATTCTAAGAAATACAAGGGACCAAGGAATTTATCCTATCCTTTCTTACTTCCCTGTGTTACCCAACCACGTCCACTGAAATGATACAGAAGGAAAAGGAAACGGCTATCCGTAGTTCCTTTTCTCTTCAGTCCTTCCTCGCTCACCGGTAAGCCAATGGTAGAGAATGTACTGGTAGGAGGTACATGTATCAAGGAGCGGAATAAGAACAGTTGAATTAATCTTGGACAGCATTCCCACTGTTCTGGTTAAGAACAAATACTGGAGGAGAGCCGGGGGAAAGTGTATCTAGTCACCACTTTCAGAACCACCTCAGCCATCCTCGGCCTTTGAGACCAGCCAACACCGTTTTTTGTCATTTTTGTTTGTTTGTTTGTTTGTTTTACCTTACCTCCTATTTCTAAACAACCATGAGCTCCCAAATGCGTCAGAACTATTCCATCGAAGTGGAGGCTGCAGTCAACTGCCTGGCCAACCTGCATCTGCAGGCCTCCTACACCTCCTCTCTCTGAGCTTCTGTTTCAGCTGCAATGACGTGGCTCTCCAGGGCGTGGGCCACTTCTTCTGAGCTGGCGGAGAAGAATTGTAAGGGCACCGAGCTTCTCTTAAAGATGCAAAACCAGCCGAAACCGGTTTGGCTCAGTGGTAGAGCGTCGGTCTGCAGACTAAAAGGTCCCAGGTTCGATTCCGGTCAAGGGCATGTACAATGGTTGCGGGCAGATCCCTGGTGGGGGGTGTGCAGGAGGCAGCTGGTTGATGTTTCTCTCTCATCGATGTTTCTGGCTCTCTATCTCTCTCCTTTCCTCTCTGTAAAAAATCAATAAATATATATATATATATATATATATATTTTTTTTTTTAATGCAAAACCAGCGTGGTGGTCACATTGTCCTCCAGGATGTGCTGAAGCCTTCCCAAAGTGAGTGAGGTGAGACTCAGGACGCCATGGAAGCCGCCCTGGCCTTGGAGGGGAACCTGAACCAGGCCCTTTGGAGCTGCAGGCCCTGGGCTCTACCCGCACAGCCCCTCAGCTCCGTGGCTTCCTGGAGAACCACCTCCTGGATGAGCAGGTGAAACTCAAGAAGAAGATGGGCGACACCTGACCTACCTCCGCAGGCTGGCCGCCCCCTTCCCCCCAACCCCCAACCCTCCACCTATCCAGGCAGGGCTGGGCGAGTGTCTCTTCGAAAGGCTCACCCTCAAGCCCGACCAGGAGCCTGTGGGCCCAGAGGCCTGTGAGGGGCCCCTCTGGTTCCCCTGGGGTCTGGCTTTTGCCTGAGCCTCTCCCCGGACTACTAGCCATTCTTTTAACCGCCCTGGAGCCCTCTCCCATGCATTGGACTAAATGGAAACAGTAAAGCTCTTTGCAGAAAATAAGAAAAATAAAAAGAATCCAAGCTTTTGGCCTTGGCCAGGTAGTTCAGTTGGTTAGAGCATCGTCCTGATATGCCAACTTTGAGTGTTCAATCCCTGGTCAGGGCACATGCAAGAAACAACCAGGGAATGCATACTTATGTGGAACAGCAAATCAATGTTTCTCTTTTTCTCCCTTCCTCTCTAAAACCGATCAATAAAAAGCCCTAGCTGGTTTGGTTCAGTGAATAGAGCATTGGCCTGTGGACTGAAGAGTTCCATTCTGGTCAAGGGCACATGGGCTCCATCCCCAGTGGGGGACGTGCAGGAGGCAGCCGAGTGATGATTCTCATCATTGATGTTTCTATCTCTCCCTCTCCCTTCCTCTCTGAAATCAATAAAAATATTTAAAAATAAATAAAATCAATCAATAGAAGATAAAAAAATAAAAGAAATTTTTAAAAAGAACAAAATACATATCATGTATGAGCTACTAAAAACAAATTGTGTCATTTTCATGATTCTGCATACAAGTTAAATGCTTTTACATTTGCATTTAAAACTGGCATTAAAAATATAAAGACGAATGGAAAAATTTATACTATAGTAATTTAAATTTTTTATTTTTATTTACTTAAGAATGACATCAGGAGAGAGAAAACCAAGATGGCGGCATAGGGTAGACACCCGAATGCAGCCTACCACAACAAATTTGAATTTAGAACTGGAAAACAGGGGAGGCATTGCCCTGAAGCGCTGGACGGCTGGCTGAGAGGAGGCTCTGCCATCTGGGAAGGAGAGAGAAGGCACACTGAACCTCAGGAACTGTGAAGGTACGGAGAACTGTGTGCACAAAAAGGCGCTGGCTTACTCCCGGCGCGGGGAGAGGGCGGGCCAGGCTGAGTTTGCTACTGGCTTACTCCCAGTGCACGGAGAAGGCGGACAGCTAATGCGCAGCTGGCTTTCTTGTTCGAGAGGAAAACAGAATCACCCTATTGCTCTGATAGACAGCCCCAGACAGGGAGAGGCCAGACTGTCAGGCAGTGGGCAGAGATCTCTCGGAGGTGTGTGAAGCCAGAGGCCATTACTGCGGGACTTGGGGAGGAGCCGAAGGGAAAACAAAGTTTGTCTGCACCAACCCGAGACTCCGCCCCATCTGTGGCTGAGCACAGAAGCTCTCCCAGAGGCTGGCTTTCTCTAAGGAGGGACTGGCCGGAATCCAAAGCTTGTCTGCGCCTTTACCAAAGAGGTGTACGCACCTGCAACCAATCTTCCAAAACTCTCCGCGAACAGGAGTTTTCTAAGGAGAGACTGACAGGGAACCAAAGGTTGTCTGCGCCACCCTAAGACCCCACCCTATCCAAGCGGAGTACAGAAGCCCTCCTAGCTGAGACACTGCTGATCCTCACAGCCAATTGGCTTGGAGATCAACGCTTCCCAGTGATACCAACAATAAGCAAGGCTTAACAACAAGACTGCACACACAGCCCACAAAGGGCTACACTAAGACTGTCCACCACAGGTAACTGGGAAAGCTGTGCTACTGGGTTCTACCAGAACACCTTGCACACAAAGCTATTCCATCAAATCAGGGAAACAACTAAAATGCAGACAAGAGGAAGGACACAAAGGAAGGAGATGGAGGAAAAGAGAAGATTGGACACTGAGTTCAAAACTACAGTTATAAGCTTATTCAACAATATCCTAAAAAAGGCCGATAAAATAAATGAGACCTATGAGGATATGAAAAGGGAGCAACTAGAAATAACAAGGGATCAACTAGAAATGAAGAAAACATTGTCTGAAATAAAAAATGTTATACAAAGTCCTAAAAACAGACTGAAAGATCACAAGAATCAAGACAAAGATTTAGAACACAAAGAGCCAGAGGACACTCCTTTGCAGAAGCGAGAACATAAGAGAATCCAGAAAGTTGAAGATAGTGTAAGAAACCTCTGGGACAATTTCAAGCAAACCAACATCAGAATTATGGGGATTCCAGAAGAAAAGAGAGAGTAAGATACCGAAAGAATACTGAAAGAAATAGTGACAGAAAACTTCCCCCACGTGGGGAAAGAAATAGACTTACAAGTCCAGGAAGCCCGAAGAACCCCAAACAAAAGGAATCTAAGGAGGACCACACCAAGACACATCAAAATTAAAATTCCAAGAGCAAAAGACAAAAAGAGAATATTAAAAGCAGCAAGAGAAAAGCAGGTAGTTACCTATAATGGGGCACCCATACGATTGTCAGCTGATTTCTCAACAGAAACCATGCAGGCCAGACGGGAATGGCAAGAAATATTCAAGGTGATGAATAGCAAGAACCTACAGCCAAAAATAATCTACCCAGCAAAGCTATCACTCAGAATCGAAGGACAGATAAAGAGCTTCACCAATAAAAAAAAAGCTAAAAGAGTTCATCACCTCCAAACCAGAATTATATGAATTGCTGAAGGGGGTTATTTAGGAAGAGGAAGAAGATAAAGATAAAAATTATGAACAACAAATACGTAACTATCAACAAGTGAATCTAAAAACCAAGGGAATTAAAAAATTTGATGAACAATATTAACTGTTGAATATAATAGAATCAGAGGTATGGAAGGGGAGTGAACTGACGATTCTCAGGGAAAAAGGGAGTGGGATGAGGAAAGAGCCTGAACAAAAACTGTGCACCGATGGATGAGGACAATGGGGGATGGGGAAAGGACAGAGGGTGGGGTGGGAACCTGGTGGAGGGGAGCAATTGAGGGGGGGAAGAGGAACACATTTGTAATAATCTGAACAATAAAGATTTATTAAAAAAAAAAAAAAGAATGACATCAAATAGCAAATTAAAAAACACCGTAATAAGTTGAGAAAATACTGTGGAAGAAAGAAAAAAAACTTCACATTTTAGTACCTTTAATGCACTTTTCCCCTGCTTTAAAAAAATACTTAAAATACTTATCAATTCTTTTCTTCTTCTTCTTCTTCTTCTTCTTCTTTTTTTTTTTTTTCTTTTTTAGAGAGAGAGGAAGAGGGAGAGAAAAAAAGAGAGGGAAATGAGAGAGATTTGTTGTTCTAATTATTTTTGCATTCACTGATTGCTTCTTGTATGTGCCTGGACTGGGGCGCCAACCAACAACCTTAGTGTACTGGGATGACATTCTTAGCCACTGAGTACCGGGCCTGGCTTCTCCCGCTTTTTGAACAAAAAAAGCCACACATTCCTTTTGCTCTGGGCCCCACACATTCTATGTCAGCCTTGCCTGTAAATTCCCTATACACCTAACCCTGCTTGATTTAATTTCCTATTATTTCCTAACTTATTTGGAAAATGAAACTTGAATTTGCTGGGGGTTTTAACTTTCTACTTTGCCCCAACTCTTATATTCAAATGAGCGGACATGTGATTCAACGTAAAGAACACGGGCTTTTATAGATGCGGAAGAGCGACTCAGAGAAGGCCATTCAGTTGGACAAAGTCACGTACATTCCAAGGAAAGGCTCCGAGCTGTGACTCAGCTCATTGTGACTCCAGGATGTTGGCGAGAACCTGCTAAATGTCCTGTGTCTGCACTGTTCACCACGGCAGCCATGAGCCACCTGTGGCTACTGAGTCCTTAAAATGTGGCAAGTGCAACAAAAGACCTGCATTTTTAAAAAATATATATATTTAAGCCAAAACCGGTTGGGCTCAGTGGATAGAGCGTCGGCCTGTGGACTCAAGGGTCCCGGGTTCGATTCCGGTCAAGAGCATGTACCTTTGTTGCGGGAACATCCCCAGTAGGGGGTGTGCAAGAGGCAGCTGATCGATGATTCTCTCTCATCGATGTTTCTAACTCTCTATCTCTCTCCCTTCCTCTCTGTAAAAAATCGATAAAATAATTAAAAACAAAACACAACTAAAATATATATATATTTAATTGATTTTTTTTTACAGAGAGGAAGGGAGAGGGATAGAGAGCTAGAAACATCGATCAGCTGCCTCTTGCACACTCCCTACTGGGGATGTGCCCTCAACCAAGGTACCTGCCCTTGACCGGAATCGAACCTGGGATCCTTTAGTCCACAGGCCGATGCTTTATCTACTGAGCCAAACCGGTTTCAGCAAAAAAAAAAAAAAAGACCTGCATTTTTAAACACCGTTTCGTCTTCATGCATTTTCATTGAACCAGGGTGGCTGGTGCTCGTGCGCTGGACGGCACAGATGCGGGAGCTGGGCCCTGCCCTGCAGCCGGCGCGCGTGGCTGGTGCAGCAGGTGCCTGTGGAGGGGCCAGGCGGCTCGGCTCCCTGGCTCCTCAGCAGTCTGGCACATCGCAGGTGCTCAACTCACAGCAGCTCGGTGGTTTCATGAGTGCTCCGGCCCAATTTCTATGGGAGAAATATCTAGACCGGAGGGGCTGGAAAAGGATGCCGGAAGGTGACACCAGAGAGCCCACCGCACGAGAGTCACCTGCCCCACCCGCTGAGACAGACCCGGAGAGGCCCGGCGGCCGACAGCACAGCCCTTGGGTGACTAACACGCGCAGGAATCCACGCCCCGGGCCCCGTGTCCACAGAGAGTCTTCCGGGAAGGCCGGCCCATCGTGAGACACGTCCGGAGGATACGAAGGCGCCTCTGGTATGTCTCTGGCCAGCAGCCAGCGAGCCCAGAGCTGTCATCGCCGTAAACCCAGCCGGGAGCGCAGACATCAACCTAAACTCCTTTGGAGACAGGGTGGAAGGGGAGAGGCCCGGGCCCGCCACCGCCCCAGCCCACGGACCCACTGCGGGGCCCCAGGCCAGCTCTGCCCTCCAGCCCGGGCCCCTTTGTCCGCCTCCCCTTGACCAGCACGCCCTGTGCTGGATGAGCTCCTGGCTTGGTCGGGGCTCTGTCGAAATGACCCCTCCTCTGGGAAGCCTTCTCCCACTCACCTCCCGGGCTGAGCTGGCCCCTCGGCTGGCCCTAGAGAATCATTAATCATCAGCAAAGCCATGGAGCCTGCTCTCTCCCGCCTGCACAGCCTGCACAGAGCTGCCTGGGGAGAAACAGCTCGAGGCAAACGCACTTCTGCAGAGCGGGGCGGCTGTGCTTGTGAGCTGTGGTTTAGGGCCCATTTTCTTCTCTCTGCCCATAGCATCTTATTCTGTGCAGCACAAGTCTCCCCAGGAACGTCTTCCGGGCGTCCTGCTACCTGCCCATCGGTTTCAGCTGCTCTGCAGGGCAACTCCTTGACTCTTGGGGTGCTCCCCTAACCCCCCACTGTACTTTCCAACTTTGAGGATGATCCATCAAGGTGTTATCAGATGACATGGGAACAGACAGAGACTTCAGTTTATTCACATAGATTTTTAAAAATATATATTATTGAGTTTTTACAGAGAGGAAGAGATAGGGATAGAGAGTTAGAAACACCGATGAGAGAGAAACATCGGTCAGCTGCCTCTTACACACTCCTTACTGGGGATGTGTCCACAACCAAGGTACATGCCCTTGACCGGAATCGAACCTGGGACCTTTCAGTCCACAGGTCGATGCTCTATCCGCTGAGCCAAACCGGTTTTCCGCTCACATAGATTTTTTTTTAAATATTTTTTTTCCATTGATTTCAGAGAGGAAGGGAGAGAGAGAGAGAGAGAGAGAGAGAGAGAGAGAGAGAGAGAGAGAAACATCAATGATGAGAGATAATCATTGATCGGCTGCCTTCTTCATGCCCCTACAGGGGATCGAGCCTGTGTGTGCCCTTGACTGGAATCGAACCTGGGACCCTTCAGTCTGCAGGCCAACGCTCTATCCACTGAGCCAAACCAGCGAGGGCCACACAGGTTTTTATTTCCGTATCAGAGTCAGTTACAAGGGAACCGGGGTTTATCCCCAAGTGGCTGTGGTGAAAGTGCCAGAGTTAGTGGGAGGAAGGGAAGAGGGGTGTTGTATCTGGGGTAGTCGGGGAAGGCTGCAGGGAAGATGGGGCACTTGACCTGTGACTTTAGAGACAGAGGGAAGACCATTCCAGGTTGAGAGAATAGCATGGGTACAGGTGTGGAGGCCTGAGAGCGGGTGCAGGGCTCAAGCAACGAGAAGTCATTAGTTGCTGCAGAAGCTCGAGGTATGATGAGAGGGAGAGGGTGGCATGCTGGAGAGGTGAGCAAATGCGAGTCCCAGAGGACCTCAAATACTTCCCTGAGGAGCAGGGACTTTGTCTTGGAGGCTGGAGTATTCCAAAGTGAGTTCTCCAACACCTGACCCATGGGATTCGCTGCTCCATAGGAGGGCTGGGATTCTGTGTCCCTCACTTGGAGACTTCCTCTAAAATATGTTAGTACTAGAGGCCCGGTGCACGGAATTCATGCATGGGTGCAGTCCCTAGGTCTGGCTGGCGACAGAAGCTCGAGTGTCTGGCATGGAAGGGCACGTCCCAGCTGACCTCTGGGCCCTGGGCAGTACCTGGGCCCCCAACCCCCTGTGTGTCCCTCTCTACCTGAGTCATTGGGCCCCAGCCCGACTCCCTCAGGACCTGGGAGTTGGGCGGCGCTGCTGGTTTCCCTGCTCGCACCTGCCTTGGCCTGGCGCCACAGTTCACCTGCTCTACCATCCGGCTGGAGTCCCACTGTCATCAGGGCCCATTGGAGCCCAATGCCTCCATTGCCGCCGATGCCTGCCATGTTCCATGCCTCCCCTTGGTTGTCAGCACACATCATAGTGAGCAGTAGAACTTCCAGTTGAACTCCCAGTCAAGGGGGCAATTAAGCTTTTATTATATAGGATTGTAAAGGCTCTGCTAAAACAAATAGTAACTACATGTGAATGTCTGCAAGGCACCAGGCAATGCTCTTAACACTTAACATGCTTCACCATATTTAACCCACATCATAACCCTACAAATGCAGTACTGTGGCATTATTCCTATTTCATTGAGAGGTTAAGAAATTTGCCCAAGGTCACACAGCCAGTAAGTGTTGAAGCTAAGATTTGAACTTGAGCAGTCTGACTTTGAGCTGTCCTGGAATAAAGAATCTGCTTAACTTTGTTTCAGCTAGCATTCCTCAACTTGCTTTTCGTATCTTGTAACATTATAAGGCGACTGATTCTTCGGGAAATAAGGGTTCTTATCCTGGAGCCTTTCAATTTCATTTGCAAATATCCTTAGTGAGCTCATTATCAGTCACTTGCTCATTAGTGTGCATCAGTCCTTTCTTAGAACCTCTCCATTTTATTCTAAGCTCCCCGAGGGCAAGGACTCTGTCGTTTATTGCTGTGTCCCAGTCCCCAGAGGAGTGATATGAGATGCTGCTATAAGGACAGTGTTTGAGTGAATAGTCATTTCCTCGGTTGAAGACAGTGGGGGTAGCAAAAAGTAAGGCCTGTATTCTGGGAAGCAGGTGGTGGCAGAGTCCATGTGGGAGGGATGAAGGCAGGAACAGTGGTGGGGGTACCGTGGGAATTATCTTGGAGTTCAAGTGGAAAGCAAGACTTCATGGCAAGGCTAAAGGCCATTCGATCTTAAATACAAATTCAAATATCTACTCAGAATGTGTTCTCTTCTAGATCGTAGTTACTATCTAGAAGAGAGCACGTTGGAATTGAAGGTATATTAGAAAATTCTTGGTTTTAAGAGTTGGAGTTGGAAGGGAAAAATAAAACTCTCAGACTTGTAGCTACTCCACCCTCACCCCCAAAGCTACTGGCAAGGAATGTTGTGGAGCAAACACGAGTGAACAACCACTGGAGCCCAGACCAAATTAAAATTTAGGGAGCCTTTATTAACCGACCTGGCGACCGGGCGACTGCTCTGCCATTCTCCACGCAGGGAGTCCGGAGAGCAGCAGCGACCCTTTGTGTAGGACTGCTTTTAAGCACATTAACCACATCCTGTTTTTGCAGAACAAGTAACCCAAGACAAGACAGTTTTTCCCAAGCAACGTCAGAGTCATGCCATTGACGACCATGTTATTCACAGGGTCATCCTGTTCTTCGGAAAGCTGACAGTGATCTATGAAAGAAGGCCTACGTGCTGGGAAGGGGCCATGAGACCGTATATCAAGGCCTGGCCTGGTGTCAGCACTGACAGCTCTATCTGGGCCATAGTTCACGGCCTCAGTAGTGCTTAAACATTCCCTCTCTCTAACAGGAATAAAGGCTTTGGAAGGTTGGCTTGTTGAACTGAGGGATTCTTAGAAAGCACTGAGCCAATTTCTCCAATTCTAAGGATGGCAAGACGGAGGCCCAGAGAGGGCAATGTCACAGAGCTGGTTAAACTGGGCTAGAGCCCAAACCGGTTTGGCTCACTGGTAGAGCGTCGGTCTGGGGACTGAAAGGTCCCAGATTCGATTCCGGTCGGGGGCATGTACGTTGGTTGCCGGCACATCCCCAGTAGGGGGTGTGCAAGAGGCAGCTGGTCGATGTTTCTCTCTCATCGACGTTTCTAGCTCTCTATCTCTCTCCCTTCCTCTCTGTAAAAAATCAATAAAAAAAATAAAAAATAAAAAATAAAAATAAATAAACTGGGCTAGAATCCTAGGGCCCCCTCCCAGTCGGGAGCTCTGCCCAGGACTTCAGGGCCTGCTCCCTAGCCCCCTCCACTTACACCCCCAGCAGCTCCTTGTGCCCCCACCCCACCCCGCCCTCTCCATCCATCACCCTCCACCCCCTTTGTCCGGGGATGCCGCCCTTTTGCACACCACAGACTGGGTTCCCTGCTATGTCTGACTGTCCCTAATGAGATTACGGATTCCCGGCAAAACAGACGAGAGTTAATCCGCTCCGGCTTTAAAGGGCAGGCCCGGCCACTAGAAAGAGCAAAAAGAAACCCATTCTCTAGAATGCTAAACGCAGATGATAATCCCTGTTCAGCACATAAGAGCTCACCACGGCTTTCACGAATGTTCTCTGGAGGGGATGTGGCACCAGCCCTAGTAAAGTAGATGCGGTATTACTATGCCTGTTTTATGGGTGGGGAAACTGAGGCATGTGAGCTTAAATAGCTTGCCCAGGGTTACACAGCCAGTGAGTGGCAGAGCTGTGACTTAGATATAGGTCCCTCGGCTCTGCCATCTTTAAAAATAACAGGCCCTGCTGAAACCAGTTTGGCTCAATGGATAGAGCATCAGCCTGTGGACTGAAAGGTCCCGGGTTCGATTCCAGTCAAGGGCATGTACCTTGGTTGTGGGCACATCCCCAGTGGGGGTGTGCAAGAGGCAGCTGTTCGATGTCTCTCTCTCATCGATGTTTCTAACTCTCTATCCCTCTCTCTTCCTCTCTGTAAAAAATCAATAAAATATATATTTAAAAACACACACAACAACAACAGGCCCTGAGAACCCACAGAGGTCTTAGTTTGGGCTTCCCGCAGCCCCCGGGAAGCATCACAGCCAGGGGCAGAGCCGGCTGGAACTCAGGTGCACTGGACACAAAGCCTGCATCCCCCACACTTCAAAGGCTAAGCACCTTTGAACCCGTCTGCCTCCACATGTGGTGAAAACCACACCAACCTAGGCCTGAATCCTGCTCTGCTACTTGCCAGCTGTATGACTTTGGCCCAGGGACTCTGGCTCCTGGGGTCTCCATCTCCCTCCCAGTAAAATGAAGATCAGAATCCTAGGCTGCTGGGATGATTCTCTGGGACTCGCACAGGTAAGGCAGCCAGAGCAAGTCAGCACACAGCTGCCCTCCTCTGCACATGCTCATGACTCAACCTCTCTTTGCCTCAGTTTCTTCATCTGTAAAATGATACGTATTGCAGTATTGCACTTACTACTTGGGATTGGTGTTTATATTAAACCAGAGGCCTGATGCACAAAATTCATGCAAGGGGTGGGGGGGGGGGGTGTCCCTCAGCCTGGTCTGCACCCTCTCCAATCTAGAACCCCTCAGGGGTTGTCTGATTGCTGGTTTAGACCTGTGGGATCGGGCCTAAACCGGTAATCAGACATCCCTCTCCAATTTTCGACCACTGGCTCCTAACCGCTCACTTGCTTGCCTGCCTGATCCCCCCTAACCACTCTGACTGCCTGCCTGCTCACCCCTAGCTACCCTCCCCTGCTGGTCTGATGGCCCCTAACCGCCTCTGCCTTGGCCCCCACCACCGTGGCTTTGTCCAGAAGGACATCCTAATGGATGTCTGGTCTAATTAGCATATTACCCTTTTATTAGTATAGATGTGCTTGTATAAGTAATGTGCTTCTAGAATAATACCTAGTGCACAATAAATGCTTAATTAATGTTATCAGTTAATTGGCAATGAGCTAGCATCCTATTGCCTTACCTTCACTTCTTTCTGGAATGACGTGGGGGTAAAATCAAAACAGCCAAGCAAATGTTCTCTCATTCCTCCCACCAGCCCCTGGTGCCCCTCCCCTGTCTAAGAGGAGCGCTTGGCTTTGAGGTCCGAGCCCCCAGACCACGTGGCCTGCTCTAATTTCCCAGGCCCTAATCTGCTCCCAGCTCCTAATGATGCAGCTGTAATAGGATTGTGGCTTCCCTCTGGGGCAGCCACTCAGGCCATGGCCGAGTGGCTGGCAACTGGTGCTTAGCAACCCTGAGCACCTGCCTGCTGAGGAGCCAAAGCCCCCAGCCAGGACCCTGTGCCCCCGGCTGGCCTCACATGCGTGGCATGGTGCTGTGCCCGGGGCCAGCAGGCTGGGCTCGCCATGGTGCCGGGTGCCATCCTGGCACGAGGGAGGGATGTTTGTAAGCGGAACGGACTGCTCATCCTGTCTGTGCTCTCCGTCACCGTAGGCTGCCTCCTCGGCTTCTTCCTGAGGACCCAGCGCCTCTCACCACAGGTCAGCCACCGGCATCACAGGGTCCTCCTTAGGAGGGGGTGTGGGCTGGAGGGGTCTGAGGGTCACATCCCCCCTCCACGGCTCCCTGTAACAGCACCTTGGGTGAGCCACTCTGCCTCTCTGGGTCCCAGTTTTCTCATCGGTAACATGAGTGTGAAAAATACATTACAGGACTAGAGGGACAGCCAATAAAATGGCTGAGCAAGTGTTACAAACCGGCATCAGCAGATGAATGGAGGCAAGGATGCCTCATTAGCATAACTACGGGGCCAAGAGCTGTGGGGTCAATGATTCTCTCTCATCATTGATGCTTCTACCTCTCTCTCCTTTCCTCTCTGAGTAAAAATATATTTTAAAAAAAAAAGGAAAAAGAAAAACATCCCTCCCTGGGAATTGGCACTGTTCCTGTAGTAACACCTTCAGTTATTTAGGCAGAAGCGTGGACACTGGAGGCAGAGGAACCTGAACTTTGACCCTACTAAGAAGTGGCTATGTCACCCTAGGCAAAATCTTATCTCCTTCCGGGCCCTCGGTTTCCTCATCTGTAAATGGAGTGGGCACTACGTGTCTCTAGGATAGTTGAGGAGTAAACAAGGATCCATCAGTGCCTGGCACACAGCATGTGCTTACTGAATGTCACCTCCCTCCCCCCTCCCTTGCCTACCTAAGTGCTACCTACATCAAGATCTTATACAACTTCTCCAGATCTGCCCATATCTGAAGTGCTAGTCTCCTCCCCATCTCACCCCCTGCTCATCCCTCCGCTGTGGCCCTGCAGCCGGCTGTCTTGCCTCAGAGCCGCTTGTGTACGAGTCTGTTTCCCCAGCAGACTTCAACTGGCTGAGTATCACATGGGCTTTCTTGAATCAAAATGTGAACCTAGGTCAGTGCTTATCACAGAAAGAATGCTCAGCTCTTTGCTGAATTAAACTGGCAATGGCACAAACCATCTGCTGTCTACTTTCTTTAATTTTCCTCAACAACAAAACTATATTTCCTGCAGGAAGATTATTTTGTGAAAACAAGTTGGAATGCTTATTATGAAAAGCCAAGCTCATCTGGGGCCTCCTTTGCCAGAGCTGCCTTCCCCATCTGTTTGGAAATGCAAATGTATTCCCATCGGAATCAACCTGCCAGATAAACCGAAGGAAGGATGTGGAGTCTTAGAACAATTATTTGGCAGAAATGGGCTTTCTCAAGCATCTCACTTTGAAATCCAGGATTTTGTTTGATCTCTGCCTGTGACTCAGAAACCAAGCCCTTCTTATTTTATAAGCTTGTGCAACAGGCACAAAATCATAAACAGTTTGCAAAATGATAGAAGGTTCTGTTTCAGAAAATAATTTACAAGATTTATAATTTGTAATATTGTTGAAGTAATTATCTCATTAAAAAATATAGGTCACTTTGAGAGTTCCAGTTAAATATGGTGAATTTACAACTGCACACATTTTCCTTTCCTTCTTGGATTCTACCAAAATTATAGTAATGGAATTTTTTTAATCCTCACCTGAGGATGTTTTTATTGACTTTTTAGAGGGACAAGAAAGAGAGAGAGAGAGAGAGAGAGAGAGAGAGAGAGAGAGAGAGAGAGAGAGAAACATCGATATGAGAGAGAATCATTGATCAGTTGCCTGTCTCCCACACACGCCATGACCAGGTATCCAGCCTGCAGCCTAGGCATGTGCCCTGATTAGGAGTAAAACCTACGGCCTTTTGGTGTATGGGACGACAATGTTCCAACCAAATGAGACCCCCGCCCCCACCCCCACCCCAGCCAGGGCTAAATCTTTTCTTTGTTCTTTGAAGATATGAGAAAAGATATAGTGACATAAAATGGAACAGTCCAAGAACAAGAAAGAGCTTTTGAAAAGTAAAAATAGATGAGCCAGGATTAAAAGATCAATAGCTGGGATAAAGTTGCAGAAATCTCCCAGAAAGTAAAACAAAAAGAGATGGAAACAGATGAAGAAAATTAGAATGCCCAATATCCAACTCTCTGAGAGTTTTAGAGAGCACTAAGAGGAAAAAGGGGAGACAAAATTCACGAAGAACACAAGAAAGTTTTTCAAAAATGAAAGGTAATATTTCACGAGAAGAAAGTGTACCTAAAATAAAAAGGTATTGTCAAGATTACAGAAACCTGTTGAAAAGAAAAAAAGAAGAAAAAAATGATAGGTATGCACACACTATGAATTTTTTAAAAAGAAAGAAGAAAATCTCATACCATGGTTTATCACTTTAAAAATTAGAGGAAATTGGAGATAAACAGATGATCCTTAAATGGTTCTGTGGGAATAAAATAAGTCTCATGTAAAGAACAGGAAGAATAGCTGCAAACATCTTAAGCAACACTGGAATCTAAAGGCGAAAGGGAAATTCTTGTATTTATTTATTTTAATGAATTTATTGGGGCGATACTAATTACAATCTCATAATACATCATCTGGATATTGTATTGTGTGTTCACCATCCCACGTCAAGTCTCCTTGGGAGGGAAATCCTTTTAAACTAAGGGTCTTATATATGGCCAAACTACTATCAGAGGTAAAGTAGAATAAAGGCATTTTTACTTAGAAGGACTTCCAAGTTTCTATCCTATTCACTCTTACTGAGAAAGCTACCGAAGGAGATGCTCCCGAAAACCAAGGAAGTAAGACAAGATACCCAGGAAGGAGGGGAGAACATACAGGAGAAGGTCCCAGGATGACAGCAAATAAGAGGCCCTGGGACAGCCATGGGGCCTAGAGAGCAGTGCGTCCGAACCGGAGCAGGAAGATGGCGCGCTCTTGAAGGGCACAGATGTGCTTGAGTTCATAGAGAACACCCTTGTTGGGCCTTTTTATTTTTTATTGTTATTTTTTGTTGTTGTTGTTGCTTGGACTTTTTTAAAAAAAAATTGAAGCATCTGGAAGAAATTAGTGAGTGGTTCACAGAAAACAAATGAAAAATCAGTCCATTATTAACTTGCAGGAAAGTTAAGGCATACAAGAAAGGTTGTACCAAAAAGGTTGTAGCATATTACTTGGCTCAATAGTGACTGTTAATTAATTTAAACAAAAACTGTGACATAATGGTGAGATGGTAGGAGGAAAGGGGAATAAGTCTTCATCTGTCGTGGCAGATGCCCAAAAGGGAAGTTAATAGATGTAAAAAAGACATACCTAGAAGTAGTATTATGACTGTATTATTTAGAAATAACAATACTAAGGAAAGCATCTAAAGGAGTTGAGGGTGGTTATTCCTGGGAAGTTGGGTTGGGATAGAGATGGGAGAGGAAAGGACTATCATTATAGTGCTACTTAAATGAAAGAATATGCACACTGGTTAAAAATACATAGCCATGATGGGTATATTTTTAAAAGCAGAACTTCTGTGCATCGGAAATGGTAGCAGAAGGGGCCTGGGGGGCCTGATTTCAGGTCCTCACTGATGCTAACTCACTCTGTGAAGCAAGTCACCTCCCTCTCCTGGCTCTGCTTCCTCAACTACAAAATGAGTCAGCTGGACTAAAAGATCTTTCAAAAACCCTTCTCAGCACCAACATTCTATGATTTGGAGCTTTTCAAATCACCAGACCATTAACCAAGTGTGATGTTTGGCCTTTAGAAAAAGTTTCAAGTACAACACTTCAATTTGGATGGTGTTTGAAAGTCCTTGTACCAGCCTTTATCACACACAACCTCACCCTTGGATGAACGTGGCCTCACACTAGGGTTGCCAGAAATAGCAAAACTGGACTAAATTAAATTTGAAAACAGCATACCCAGTTACATTTGAATTTCAGATAAACGATGTTTAGTATTAGCAAAAAACAAATATTAGGCTGAAACTGGTTTGGCTCAGTGGATAGAGCGTTGGCCTGCGGACTGAAAGGTCCCTGGTTCGATTCCGGTCAAGGGCATATACCTTGGTTGTGGGCACATCCCCAGTGGGGGGTGTGCAAGAGGCAGCTGATCAGATGATTCTCTCTCATCAATGTTTCTAACTCTCTGTCCCTCTCTCTTCCTCTCTGTAAAAAAATCAATAAAATATATTTAAAACAAACAAATATTAGTTGTTTACCTGAAATTTACATTTTACTGGGCTTAGTAATCCCTTCCCATTCCATTGGCAGCGTCTGGTCACTGGATCTGGAGACCGCTGATTGGCAAGAATTTAGGACCAGAACGCCAGCCGCATAGATAGGCTGGACCCAGCAGCCCATGACGAAGCCCAGCATAAGCACTCTATCCAGTAGGCGCTCTGCATACTGATGGTGTCTCACCAATCCAATCCAAGTCCCCTTCAGCGTTTTAGATGTGAGACGAGCTGTGAGAGGGGCTGTGTGGGGAGGCAGACAATGGACCCAACGTTGAATGAGAGACTGACTCAAGAATACCATGGTCTGTTTGTGAGTCAGTCTCCTCATAAGCTAGACTGAGACCTTCAGGGTAAAGTGGTGCCTATTCCATTTGTGTACCCAGTGGGAGGCCTGGCACAGTAGGTGTCGAATGAACGTGTGAGCAGCAGGCAGCCCTGCCCTCACGCCTCCCAGCATCTCCTACACGAGGCAGGTCTGTAGCACGACAGGCAGTGAGTGGGGCAGAGGCGGGGAGAGCGGTTATTGCCGTGATTACTGAACACGGACTTCCCGTCAGGCACTCTGCCCAGGGCTTCCTGTGCAGCCTCTCACTGAAGCCTCCCAAGGACCCTACCGGGTGGTTGTTACTCTTGTGTTACAGATGAGAAAACTCCAAGTAGCTTGCTGAAGGCCACACAGCCAGTCCTGAGGGGGCAGGGGTCAAGTCTGTTTGGCTCGAAAGACCAGACTTCCTCCGCGGACTCTGCGGTGCCCGCTGTAGACAGGAGAGTGCGAGTGAAAGGTGATAAAGAACTGAGCCACGGTGACTCTGCAGCGTCTGCGCCTGCTATAACCTCACTCTTGATGTGTTTTCAGGAAATCAGTTACTTCCAGTTTCCTGGGGAGCTCCTGATGAGGATGCTGAAGATGCTGATCCTCCCGCTGGTGGTCTCCAGGTGAGGGGCCAGGCATTTGGCCGGGAGGTCTGGGCGGGGAGGGGAGAGGATTTTGTGCGCTTCTCGTGGTTCCCTGCTCCTGCTGTGAGCCACAGGACCGCCCCCGCGGGCCGGGGAGCCTTTGTGGGCAGGAGACAGTGGCACAGGCTGCTGGAGCCTCAGGCGTCCAGTGGCAGGAGGTATTTCCATCCCATCCAGAGGTTTGGAGTTACAGGATGAGACCTGACTCCAGGGTAGCTCGGGGATTCAGGAATCGCTTCCCAGGGGAGGGCCTCTTTACGGTGAAAGCAGCCTCCTGCTCTTTCCAGCTCCAAGGCTGCTGCCATTTCTGTTTGGATTTATGTATCTTCTATCATTGAAACTTTGTAGCCTTGAATGGAGGCCTAAGCCGGCAAGGGCAGGCGGAAAGCTTGGCTTCCTCCAATGCTGGGGAAACCCAAGCCTCCCTCCTGCTCTCTGTGGCCATAGCCATCTTGGTTGGGTTTATTTGCATATTCGTTCCTGATTGGCTGGTGGTCGTGGCTTGTGGGTGTAGCAGAGTGATGGTTAATTTGCATATTACTCTTTTATTAGGTAGGATAAAGCACAGGACTCTTGTTAGGCAGCTTAATCACTCTTCACCCTTGCTCATCCTTCCTGTCTCTTACTCTGTGTGGACCCTAGAGTCAGACAAAATTGGGTTCCCACCCTGGCCCTGCCATTTCTGAGCTGTGTGACCTGTCACTTAACTTAAAAGGGAATCCTGATGTCAGCGAGTCCGGGGTCTAGGTCCTAGAGCCGCTTGCACCACAAATCATCCTGTGGCCTTGGTTGAGGCACTCCTCACTCTGCGCCAGAGTTTACCCGCCTTATCCAGTGACTAAGGGCCCACCCAGCTCTTCCCGCCAGACCAAGTGCTTGCTCGTGGGGGAAATGAAATGTGGCACTAACTTGAGAAAAGCCAGTGTGTGTTCATGCATTCCGTTTGTTTATTATACAGTTTGGGCTGGTGCAGAGCAACCGTGTCATTGAAAGAAAGCAGTGCTTTAACTTTTCCTCCCAAGGAAGCCTTCTTTGGGGAAAATGACACATTTCTGAGCCTCAGTTGCCTGCGTCCCTGAACCCTGCTCCCTTTACCTCCCACTGGTCTATGATCCACCCAACCACCCATCACCCACAGTTCCCTCAGCCCCTGCTCCAGCCAGCCCAGGGCTGGGCATCATGGTCCTCATGGAGCACCCGCCCTGGTGCGGGAACTGTCACTCAGGGCTGAGCAAAACCACCAAAGATGCTTTGAAAATTCAAATGCCAGGCCTCATGCCAGGCTTACTGAGCCAGATTGCCAAGCGGCCCAAGCAGATGTTGATTTTAAAAGTTCCACAAGTGTTCAATGGTAAGAAAAAAGCAAAACCCTGATGTCTTGGGGTCAGGCCTTCTGGCTGAAGCCAAAGAGCCTGGTGTGAGGCTGCTGCTCTTCAGGCCCCGGGGCTCCCGGCTGGAACCCGGCAGACCGGGGCCGTCTGCGGTGTGTTACGTGGAGACGCAGGGGACCTGGTCCGGGCCCTGCAAAGGCTGCCACGGACACGGGTGTGCAGGACTCACGCAGGTTTGTGTCAGCGCTGAGGGCACACCCACGTGTGCCTGAGTCAAGGTGGACTTTCCGGAGGGAGTGACGAGCTGTGGTGCGAAGTCAAAGCACCAAGAAGGAGGAGTCACCCACAGGGACTGTCTGCTGAGAGCAGACGCAGAGGGAGGGGTTTCCTGAAACATCTCATCTGGGCCTTGGGGAGCCTGGGCAAGCTTTTTTTTTTTTTTTTTTAATATATTTTATTGAGTTTTTACAGAGAGGAAGGGAGAGGGATAGAGATCTAGAAACACTGATGAGAGAGGAACATCTACCAGCTGCCTCCTGCACACCCCCCCCCCCCCCCCGGGGATGTGCTCACAACCAATGTACATGCCCTTGACTGGGATCGAACCCAGGACCTTTCAGTCCGCAGACCGACGCTCTATCCACTGAGCCAAACTGGTTTCGGCGGGGAAGCTTTAAAGAGAAACGTTGGCCCCTGTGATGAATCAGGTGCCGCGCGGGTGTTTTGAGAGCATCTCCGATTTCATTCTCAGGAACACCCTGCGAGGGAGGGAGGAGCTCTTCCCACTGCACAGGGCAGGGCACCGCCACTCAGAGGCGAAGAGCCTTGGTTGGGTTCACCTTTCCGGCGAGAGACCCCAAAGCTCCTGTTCTTTCCCCGGAGCCTCTTGCAGATCCTCAGCCACACCTGCCCGTGCTGTGTGCTCAGCGCCCGCCCTCGCGGTGACTGGCGGAGCCACAGCTGCTGGGAAGGCTGCCCTCAGCTGGCCTGTGGCGTGCCTGTCTGAGGTGGGGCGAGGGCCAGGTGCCGGTTTGCAGTAGATTGTAGAGAGAAAAAGCCCAAGAGCCGGAATGTGCCAGACTGTGGGAAGAGTGACTGAACTGGGCTCCAGCCGAGGTCAGCCGGCCCCTCCTCCCTCCCCCTGGGCCTCCCTTCTCTGGTACGAAGTGTCTCTGTGACTGTCTCCCCGCCAGAGGGTGAGACCCTGAGGCAGGCACAGGATCTTCGCATCCCTCGCTTCAGCCGCCACCATCACTGCCCACACTTTTTGACATCTTTTCATCTCTCTTTGCTTGTCTGTCAGACTTCTGTCTCCTGCAAACATCGTTACCCGGACCACCAGGTAGAGGTTAGCGTGAAGGGCACAGGGGAATATGAACCTGACCCGCAGTGCCTCGCATAAAAACACAGTGGTGTACATGGAGGGGAGGTGGCGACTGGTCCTACCCCTTGGCAGGGGCAGTCCTTTTTTTATCACCATGAGTGGCCAGTCCAGGTAGGAATACTGGCTTATCTCCATGTCATTACTGTACCAAAAACAGTGTCAGTACTCCATAAGGTGGTATGCCAGCTGTGACTGCAAATTCGGTTAACTAACAATACTGAGTACATCCAGGGATACATGCAGCATCAACAGTGGAGATAGGTCATCATTGATCATCCATTATCATAAAAGCATAATATGCTAATTAGATGGGACAGCCAAACAACCTTCCGGACGTCATTCTGGACGTCCTTCTTGGATGTCCTTCCAGATGAAGCTGCAGAGGCGGGAGCTAAGGCAGAGGTGGTCAGGGTTGATCAGGCAGGCATGTGAGTGGTTAGGGGCAATGAGGCAGGCAGGCGAGTGTTTAGAGGTGATCAGGCAGGCAGGCAGAGTGGTTAAGAGTGATCAGGCAGGCTGGTGAGCAGTTAGGGATAATGATCAGGCAGGTAGGCAAGTGGTTCGGGGTAGTCAGGCAGGTAGGTGAGTGATTAGGGGTGATCAGGCAGACAAGCAGAGTGGTTGGGGGCAATCAGGCAGGCAGACCAGCAGTTAGAAGGGATCAGGCAGTCAGGTGAGTGATTAGGGGCAATCAGCCAGGGGTCCTGGATTACAAGAGGGATGTCCAAGGGTCCCGGAATATAAGATGGTACAAGCTGGGCTGTGGCACCCTCTCCCTCCCCCTCTTGCACGAATTTCATGCACCAGGCCTCTAGTGCAGTGTTTCCCAACCTTCTCTCATGATGAGAATCACCTGGTGGAGTTGTTAAAACACAGATTCCTGAATCCCAACTAAGAAGTGCTAAACTAGGATTTTTGAGAACATATAGGTAAAATTGCATACCTAACTTAGTGCTCTGTATATAACATCTGTCTTAGAGCACTAGTTAAGTATACAATTTTACCTATATGTTCCCAAAAATCCTAGTTTAGCACTTCTTAGTTGGGATTCAGGAATCTGTGTTTTAACAACTCCACCAGGTGATTCTCATCATGAGAGAAGGTTGGGAAACACTGCTCTAGTGTATCCATAAAGAAGAGCTGGGAGGATTTCACAGACAGAACCTTGAGCTAGGTCTTGAACATAGAATGGGCCTGAGGAGAAGAGGGCCTTAGTGGAAGGAGGAACAGCTGGGGCAGGAGTGTGGAGGAAGAAAAGTCTGTGGCATGGATGGGGACCAATGAGGTGCCAGCCTGCCTCCAGGGGCTGGGCAAAGGGAAGGGGTGGCAGGTCCTCCTGGAAGAGGGTAGAGCGTTTAGTGTCACACATGTCAGGATTTGGGGCCCTGGCTTGCAGGTGATTGGAACTAGAAGAAAATTGTGTGTCCTCCCACTGCCCCCGAGCCATTACACGGCAGACAGCCCGGCCACCTGGGTTCCAGCCCTCACGCCAGGCCCTGTCGCTCCTAACCACTCCTCATTGCCCCTAACCACTCACCTGCCTGTTTGATCAACCCTAACTGCCTCTGTCTTAGCTCAGAAGGCCGGAGCCCAGGACATCAGGCTTTTGCATTTTTTTTTTTTAAACCATTAGAACACTTGTAGAACTGTTTTCTTTATTATTTATTTACTTTTTACATTCAACATTATTTTGTATTTATTAGTTTCAGGTGTACAGCATAATGATCAGACAATCATATACTTTACGAACCGCTCCTCCTGATATTTCTAGTACCCACCTGGCTCCATACACAGTTATCACCATTTTACTAACTATATTCCCTATGCTGGACTCAATACCCTGTGACTATTGTATAACTACCAAGCTATTCCTCTCTCTCTCTCTCTCTCTCTCTCTCTCTCTCTCTCTCTCTCTCTCTCCCTCCCTCCCTCCCTCTCTCTCTCAATAATTTGTGGTTGTTGAAAGTATTGCATATGTCCCCCATGTTCCCCCATTGACCCTCTCCAGCCCCACCCCCACCCCCAGGCTCTCATCCCCCCATTATCTGTGACCATGAGCCATGCATATAACTGGTATTAATACAAGGTTCTTGGTTGATTATTTCCTACCCATCCACCCTCCCCTGCCTTCCCTCCGAGATTCCCCACTCTGTTCCAGGGTCCATGTCTCTGGATCCACTCCGTTCGTCAGTTTATTTTGTTACTTGTGGAACTTTTAAAACCAACACCTGCTTGGGCCCCTTGGCATCTGAATTTCCAAAGCAGCTTTGGTGGTTTTGCTCAGCCCTGAGTGACGGTCCCCGCACCAGGGCGGTTGCCCCATGAGGACCATGATGCCCAGCCCTGGGCTGGCTGGAGCAGGAGCTGAGGATGATGGGTGATGGATGGATCATAGACCAGCGGATAATGGGTGATGGGTGATGGGTGATGGATGGATCATAGACCAGCGGATGATGGGTGATGGGTGATGGGTGATGGATGGATCATAGACCAGTGGATGATGGGTGATGGGTGATGGATGGATCATAGACCAGCAGAAGGTAAAAGAAGCAGGGTTCAGGGACACAGGCGACTGAGGCTCAGAAATGTCATTCTCCCCCCCACGAAGGTTTAACTCTCCTCAGGAGAAAATTTTTAAAGCACTGCCTTCTGCCCTCTCCAAAGTAGTTCCCAATGTGGCTCTCTGCTTCACCGAGGCCAGGAGGACGACCCCTCACTCTCCAGTCTTCTAAGACAAAGTCTTATGTAATGTAGTCACAGGAGTGACATCCATCACTTTTACCATAGGCCTGTGGTCGGCAAACTGCAGCTCTCGAGCCACCTGCGGCTCTTGGGCCCCTTGAGTGTGGCTCTTCCACAAAATACCACTGCCTGGGTGAGTCTATTTTTGAAGAAGTGGCGTTAGAAGAAGTTTAATTTTAAAAATTTGGCTCTCAAAAGAAATTCCAATTGTTGTACTGGTGATATTTGGCTCTGTTGACTAATGAGTTTGCCGACCACTGTCCTAGGCTATTAGAAGCTCTCACAGTCAGGAAGGGGAATTATACAGGGTGTGGATCACTGGGGGTCACCTTAGAAACCCTAAGTCCACCTGCTCTCTGTCCCTGCACCTTCCTTCTCTCTCCTGCTATTCCGAGAAAATCCAGAAACCCTGCCCTCCTTGTCTTTCAAAAGTCACCTCTACTCATGCCTGGTTCCTGGGAGTGGGCTGGGGGGTGGGGATTCTCAAGTCTGTCCAAATGGCTCATCAAGGAATTTCTTGTGAATGAAGATAAATCCCTTAACATGAAAAGAATTCTGGAGAATATAAAATTTTCTCTTTCACAGGGACATCACAGGGTCTGGCACATAGTAGGTGCCTAATAAATGCTTATTACCGGACTAAAGCACAGTGGAAGGGCAGTGGAAGCGGAATTCAGGGAAGTTTCATGACTAGCATTTGAACTGAGAATGTTAGGAGTTATCTTTTAAAGATATTTTGTACTTTAAAACATTATGTAAGCAAATTACAAACATTTTGGCAAGCAGGGGGGAAATCCTCCTGTTATCACACAACCCTCATTCTGCCACTGTTACCTTTTCCTCTGTCTGTTTTTACTGTTCTTAGCAGTGACTGCGCCAGGCCCAGTGTGGGCCTCAGCTGACCGGTTCGAAAGCTCTATCTTGTCTGAGCCCCTGAGCTGGTCATGCCTGTTCCCTGATGCTGACAGGAGACCCTATAAACCGAGTGCCCATTGATCACAGAGAAAAGTAAATGGCTAACAGCACAGGTGCGCACAGCCTCAGGCCAGAGCATCCCTACAGGGTCACACTCCTGGGAACCCACTGGCCAAACCCGTTTGCTGGCAGGAGAACTCATTTAACTGTATAACCAACGTGGCTCCGGGTTTGCCATTTTCGGTGAACTACCAGCGGTCCCACCTGGTAGAGTCCCACCATACGTGCATTTAACCCAAGTGACTCAGTTATGATGAATGCTGTGAAAAGAGAGAAAAATAATTTAACGGTGGCAGGAGCTCTTCCATTCAGAGCTATGCCCCCCGGTGAGGTGAGTGTGCCATGGGAGGTGGGTCTGCTTGGCACCAGCCCAGTGCCAGTCCCTACCTGCCTCTCCGGGTGTGAGTATTTCCCTGAGCCACTGTGATTCCAGGCTCTGAAACAGGGCTGTTCAGGTTTTATGCCATCATGGCCTCTGAGGGGATGCTGACTGCTTCGGCTGGTGCCTAGTCCCAATCGAGCCACAGGGACACCCTGCGCTGGCCCACATCACACCAAAGGGCCCCATCATTGTTCTTCAGAGCATCCTCAGTCATGCCTTGCGCTGAGCTCCTTGGGAGTGAGCCTTGGGTCCCCTTTTCCTCCTGACAGGCCAGCCCTGGAGACCTTTGGACCTGAACTTCAACTCGGAGGGGGCAAGGGTTGGGATCTCCATCTCTTTCCCCTCAGAAAGCCCCTGAGCCTCTCTTGCAAATTGGTGCTCCTTCCCACAACTCTGAAGGTCTGTGGGGCTCCAGGAGGGGCACTGGCATCAAACCCCTCAAGTCTCCCCCTTTCCCTGGACAATGAGTGCCTTCTGAGCTTACAGTTGCCATTTGTAAAGACAAAAATCAGCTGCAAGGAGACTTGCTGTAAACACAGAAGCCTCAGTCAGGATTTAGAAAATTCTGCCTCTCGTTACATCGGCACAGGACTGGGGTCCCTCGCCCACGGAGGAGCCCCGAGGGGCGCCGAGTGGTTTGCCACTCTCAGTTGTCTGCCGACTGGCGCCGTACTGACACAGTCCATGGGTTGACACTCTATCCACTGAGCCAAACCGGTTAGGGTCCCTTTTCCTTTTAATTTATAGTTTAACCCAAAGAGTATTGTCAATTTTCTGTTCCTTTAAGCTCTTGGAGAATACTTATTGTTACTTTTGCAAAAATAAGGCTATCAGCTACTTTATTCTTTTTCATTTAAAACGATGTCATAGGAATTGTCCTGCTGCACCCTCCTCTCCATGATCCTGTTTCACTCTTCCACTCAGGGCTGGAGCGGAGTTTGCAAAGCCCCTTGGCCTTCACTAGATTTCCAGGATGCTGCCGGGTACGCTGTTAGGGCATCACCACGCCCCAGAATTTTAGATTTACCTCGAGCTCTGTCATTTACCGTAGCCTTAGCCTCAGCCACCAAAAAGACACCATGCCATCTGCAAATTTACAAACAGGTGCTCGTGTGTGTGTGTGTGTGTATGTGTGTGTATGTGTGTGTGTGTGTGTGTGTGTGTGCGCACGCATGACCCATTATAGCCCCACTGAAGCCGGAGTTCACATCTAACCCTTGGAAGTCAACTGTTCTCACACATCCCCAGACCAGGGTGACACAGGGAACCAGGGGTGGGTCAAGTCAGCATCTGGATCCAGCCAGGGCCTCCAATTCCCCACTTGCTTTTTGCCAAACCCTCCTCTCCCTTCGTGCTTCACTTTCTTAACCCAGGCATCAGTCAAGGAAAACTGAATCCATGTGTTTGTGATTCACTGAGGCCGAACATGGCAGAATGTCTTGTAAGCTCTCTCTCTCTTAACAAAGAAGTCCGAGTGCGTGTGTGGGTTTCTGTGTGAAGGCATGGTGTGTCTTCACATGTGTGTGTGGTGTGTGTGTCTATGTATGCACGTGTGTTCCTGTGTATACATTCTTTCCCCTTTCTATTTCTTATAAGAATGTTAAGCTGATTTTTCTTAGAATCAGGAGTTCATATTTGGCCACAGAAACCCAACACTCCCTTCTCCCCCTTCCTGAGGAACTCCAGTTTGGCAGAAAACTCCCGAACACCCACGTCCGAACTTATTGGATGGTCCTGGGCCAAGCAGCCGTGTCAAAGTCTGGTTTGGGAGCCAGGGCTCAGGGGGCAGCTGCCCCAGGCTGCCTGGGACCCACCGTGAGTGGGAAAGAGGCAGGAGGCGGGCAGCCCGTGCTTCTGGACTCTGCCCCTCACGCCCTGGGCATCTGTTCTTAGCAGAACTCTGCTGATCTCTCCGATGGGGCCCTGGGATCTGTCTCTGGCCCTCTTGCCCAGTCAGCTGACTGCCTTACTCATCCAGAGGGGAAACGTGGCCAGCTGCGGGCTGCGAGGGGGGTCAGACCATGAGCCTGGTGACTCTGATAAAGTCCCATGTTTTATCATCCCTCGCAGACTCCCATGCTCTTTCCCCCTTCCAGAGAGAGTTCCTACTCATCCTTCAAGGACCCTTTATAAATAACGCTTTATAGATAAATAAATGAATAAATAATAAAGTGAAACCAAAGAGGTGGGGTGTGTCTGGCTCCAGAGGGCAGGGCCAGCAGTCACCTCCTCTAAGAAGCCTACCCTGACTCCCAGCCTGGGCTCCCCTCTACCCCTGGCCTCTCTCAGCCCCAGCCATGGCCCAGGGCTTTGTGTTGTCTCTTCGCCCACTAATGCAGAGCTCCCTGAGGACCACAGACTCGCCTCATTCAGTTCTGGAACCCCACAGCACCCTGAGCACAAGTTCAGCTTGGGGTGGGCTGGACACGTACCTCAGTCTGGGGAGGGGAAGGGGAGGTTTTGCAAAAGCTCCTGCTCTGTTCTCTGCGGAGAACTGGAGAGGCCTCCTCTAACCCAGGCCAGAGCCTGGGGGTGGCACCAGGGGCCCAGCTGGTGGAGGAGGACCCGGGGGCCTGTGTTCTCACAGGCTCCGGGGGGTCTTTCCTGCCCGATGGGGCTGGGCTCCTCACCGTGCCTGTTGGCGCTCGCCATAACCAGCCATGATGGGCGGCCCATGGAAGCTGCTCCTATTGGCAGAGGTGACAGTCGTAACTGTGGAGCTAAGTAACGGACACGCTGCTCCCTCACACCTGCATTCTTGGCCTGGTGGGGGGTGAGGAGGGGGGAGAAAGGGGCAGGGGCTCAGCTCACGGGGAGCTGGGAACCTGACTTGGCCCTTATTTCCCAGTGGAAAGTGGCTGAGAGTGGTGGACCGTCAGGCCCCTCTGAGCTCCCTGAGGGCGGCAGTGGAGCTTCCTCCAGCTTTTGCTTTGGATCCAGTTCAAGCTTGTTTGTAAGTCCCGGTCAGGCACTGTCCCCGTGCCCAGGGCCATGGAAGGAGGGACCTTCAGAAGTTAGTTGGGGATGCCAGGGCAATGTCCCCCCAGGCCCGTGTCTGTCTGTGCACAGTTCCTTCTCTGCTCTCCCGCCCCACCTCCTGCCCTCCCTCCCCACCTCCCCCATGAAGTCTAACGTGAAGCCAGAGGTGGGCTGGAGGGGGCTGATGGGGGGGATAAAGGGGGAACATACGTAATACTTTCAACGATAAAGATGTATAAATAAATAAACGAATCAATAATACAGTGAAACCAAAGAGGCGGGGTGTGTCTGGCTCCAGAGGGCAGGGCTGGGCCCCGTGCAGGGGGATTCTCCGGAGGTTCCTTCTGGCGCCAGGAAGGACATTCTAATAAGCATAACCATGGAGGTGGTGAGATCGCCACCTGCCGAGGTGTGCAGACAGAGGCAGCGGAGGGATTTCTGCCCCTGGCGTGGGGGCTCTGGGACCAGATGACCCAGACTTGAGCCAAGTGGGAGCCTGGGCATCTTGCCGCAGGTCTCAGAAGGCGCTGGCTCGGGGCTGCGAGTGTGGCAGGGCCATCTGGGACGCGTAATTCCGCGCAACGTGGCACTTGCCGTCAGCTGCCGGCCTGTCATCTGCTCAGGGGGAACGCAGGCCACGGCGCTTGGCAGCAGAGCGCAGGGGCCTCCGCGGACCCCAGATGCCTCCTCCGCCGGCCTGTCAGGTGGACTCCCTGCAGCTGCAGCCCGGAGGCCGGCCGGCCGGGGAGAGCACCCGGGGTCAGCCGAGGCCAGAGCCCAGGGACTTGGCCGCGGGGCTCCGAGCTCTTCCTGCCTCTCCCATCCCCGGGCCAGCACGTGGTGATGGCGGATGCCGTCATGCTGGGAGACCACGTTCAAACCCACTTGCTCCCCGTGTGACTTGAGCAAGTTCACTGCTTCTCAAGGTGGTTCCCTCCAGTTTGCTAGAAAGTTATCCCAGGTGCTGAGCCGAGATCTGCTTTCCCCATCCACCCAGCGCCCCCCAGGTCTGCTCTGCCCAGGCTCCTCAGCTCTGCCCCTCCAGGCCTGCCTCACGGTCACCTGCCACCTACCCCGGCCGCCCTCTGTGCGACACACCCCTGCCTCCCCGACGTCAGGGCAGGTCCATGTCCTCCTTGACGAGTTCCCCAGGCTCCTGGCCTCACAGGCTCAGCACCTACCAACCGAAGGCCAGTTATTCTTCAGCTCCATTCCCCAGGAGACCCAACAAGTGGAAGCAAACAACCCCCACCCGACCCCCAGGCCCTCCCAACAGGCTGCCGCTGAGGCCCCGCCTCCCCCTCCCTCTTCCACCCCAGTGAGTGCTCTCCGGCCTTGGAAGCCAAGTTCGGCCCAACACGTGTCCGCGCTCAGTTCCATCATGTCAGAATTGGCCCGCGGTCCCCGCCTGCTGGGGTCTGCTTCGTCCCAACTCCCTCATCCAAGACATTAGCTGTTCCTCCCAGCTTCCTGTCCTCGGTAAATCCGATCCACATGCTGACAGTGGCCTCGGCCAAGCCATTGATAAAAAAACAACCAGCCGGGAAGGAGAGGGCCGAAAGCAGAGCCTGGAGTACTCCTCCTGAGACCTGTCGGGTTCGCACTGTCTGTGACAGTCACTCCCCAAGTTCCCCTGTGTTCCCCAAAGGCTGCTGCCCGCTGCCTCAGTGTCACAGAGACGCACAGAGCCGGGGGCATTCCCCTCACCCTGGCCAGGACACCAGAGCCGGCCCGGACGGCCTGTGTTCAGGGAGCCCACAACGGGCGCTCAGGGCCATCCGAGCTCACACGCTGTCGTTCTAACAATGGAGTCCAGCCTTCCACCCCCGCTCAACACCACACACATCAACACACCTGCACCCAGGCTGGGCCAGGCCCGAGGCTCTGCGGACCCAGAACTGAGCCAGATTCAGCCCTTCTCTGGAGGTGCCCCAGTCTGCAGGAGACCAGAGAACAGTGGATGTGAATAGATAGAATGTATTGAATAGTTATTATTCTAAACCTAGATTAACCTTCACAAAAAAACATCATTGTCCCCATTCCATCCTCCAGTGTAGCCTGGGGGGCTCCTGAGGGAGGTGGCGCCTGAGTGGAGACGAGAGATGAGTAGCAGCAGCAGAAGAGCAGAAAGGAGAGCAGGGAGGGCAGGGGACGGGGTTCCTCCTCGGCTTCACTCAGCACCATTCCCACCAGCCTGCGGTGCACCAGCGCTGGGGACTCAGGCAGGGCGCCCGCCCGTGACACCCTGGGAAGCACGGGGCGCCCTGGGGAGGAAGGACAGAGGGCTGTCAGGGAAGGCCTCCTGGAGGAGGTGCTGTTTAACTGATTTTGGAAAGGATGAATGGAAAGGACAGGAAGGTGGACGGGGAGACAGAGATTCCAGGCTGCAGGAGCAGCCAGGACAAGGTGGTGCAGGGAGAAGTGGGGAAACAGGTGCTGGAGCGGCCAGGTGAGAGGAGGGGGTGACCTGAGGCCATGACGGAGTCTGTCACCTGCTCCTGAGGGCTCCGCACGGGGAGGCAGCCCAGCCCCAGCAGCCGGAGGGAAGCGCGCAGGCAGCGGTGGGCACCTCCGGGGCTTAGGTGGGTCACAATGCCCACGTCAGGGTTGGTGTGAGAACCGGTGCGAGTCAGCAAGCGGCCTTTCTCCCCCCACGGGGAGCCTGGCAGTTGGTGCCTCCCTTCCCCCACCCGGGCACGCGGAGCAATTACCAGATTGAAACAGATGGCTCCTCTCCTGGGTCCCTGGAGCCCAGCTCACTCTCCAGCCACCCAATCTCTCCCTGGGCTGGGCGGTACCAGGTGGCTCAGGAGGGAGCCCGGGCCTCTGAGCTCCCGGGGCTCTTCCCCAGGGCCTTTGGGGAGCACTTAGCCATGCTGAGGAGGCAAAGTGATCTCTCCTCTCCTCACCATAAATCACGGAGCCAGAAGGGACACCGAGGTCATCCTAATGGAAGCTCCCACTCAATCTGGAGGCCCTGATCTAGCATCCCAACAGGTGGCCACCTCCCAACGGGAGGGCTGGCCCCTGGGCCAGGTCATGAATTCTGACAGTTGAACTACAGAGGCGGTACCTGGTCTGAGCCACATTAAAATCCTGGTCAGCCCAAACCAGAAGACCTTTTTCTTGCACAGGAGTCCAACCAAGTCTGTCCGCAGAGAGGCACTGAGGGAGACGGGGTAACGGACAGGGGCTTCGGAACCACAGCCTTTCCTTGACAATTTACCAGCTGGGAGGCTAGGCCAGTTACCTCCGCCAGCTGAGCTTTATTTTCCTTATCTGTGATAGATCCTCCCTTCCTCCAGTTGAGATGTAAACCCCACCTGCGGGTTCCTGAGCTCTGAACCACCAATCAGCACCTGTCAAATACCCTAAGCCCCCGATTCCTAAGCCGCTAGGTCCCTAATCACCAATCAGCGCTGCTGAGTGCCCTAAGCCCCGTCCCCTATCCTTAAAGGTGCTTGTACCCCGGCCCTCACTCTCTTCCGCCCCTCTCTCTGGAAGCAGCCAGCAGGGGTACTCTTCCCTCCAAGAAAGCCTGTGTGTGTCCTGCCATCCCGTCTCTGGCCCTTCTCTATTTTATCAATCTGTAACTCCCACGGCCCAGCCCAATACGGCCGTGCGGGGTCGTAAATAACGACTTGAAATGGGGCTAGTACACCTGGAACTGAACTCCTTAAAAAATGAATAGAAATTAAAATGTAAAGGCCTGACGCAGTTTTATAAACATTTGAATAGACATTTTTATATTGATTTCACATTAACATGTTTTGAATATACTGGGTTAAAATAGTATTGTGATTAATATCACCCAAAAGAAATTTCGCCGGTTTCTTTCGCCTTTTTGATTTGCCTACTAGAACATTTTAAACTACAAATGTGGTTCACATTATAACTGTGTAAGACAGCACCGACTCAGAACATTAAGGACCAAATTAGGTGGCTGTTCAGGTGTTTGGGGACAGTTAAGCTCCAGAAAAATGACGGCTTCTGTGGCTGCTGGGTTCTTGGGGGAGGTGTTTTTCCATCATACAAGCAAGACAAGCTCGTCCTAGAAATAAGAGAGAATGTGGAAAACATGGAAAACAAAACAAAAATTACCCATAATTCCATCACCCCCAGCTTCCTTTCTAGAGTTTTTTTTCTAGGCATGACCATGTGACCTAATACTCCCCGCCAACTACCCTACCCGGCTTTAGGGTCTCAGAAAGGCCACTTTAACAGTTTGGCCCAAAATTCTGAGACCTCCAGGAGCCCCCGCCAGCTGCTGGCAGGACTTTGACGCTCCTTTCGTACCCCTGAGCCTGGGTGTGTGACCTGGGGCAGGTCCTCCCCTCAGGGCCATGGCTTCCCCGTTGGACCTTGCTGGGGGGAATGCTGTGGGAGTCAGGGGACAGTGTGGCCCTGGGCTTATGTGCTGGCCCTGGTCTGGGGATAATCCCTCTCCATGGATAATGATTGTAGGGTGGCCCCTCAATTCCGCTGGCCATACAATCTCATTCTAAGCCCTTCAGGATCTGTGTCTGAGACTCACCCTAAGCCCACTGCAAACATTGACTTGTTCATTCATTCATTCATTCATTCACCCACTCCTTGATTCAGCAGACTGCTGGCAAGCTGTACTCTGCCGGGGTCCTGTGCCTGGACCCAGCATTGAATCAGATCTCAGCCCAGCCCTAGAGGCATTTCCAGGAAGTAGACAGCAACTTAGTAAGGTGGGCCTGGGACAGGGGCAGCACAGGGGCTGTGGGAGCCCAGAGACGAGGCTTCATCCTACCTGGTAGTCAGGGAAGACTTCCTGGAGGAGGTGACACTTAAGTGGTGTCCTCACAGAAGAGTGAGCCTTTGCTCTAGCGCGCAGGGCTGAGCAGGATGCTCCCAGGCGGCAGTGACTGCCTGGGGTCCGGAGGGGCTAACTGTGCTAAACCTGATGCTGGCGGCTGCCTGCCCAGAGCCTGAAGATAAGAGGGGCACCGCAGGGGAGGGATTATCTGTTCTTGTTTACATGATTAAAACCAGACAAATACTTCCTGTATCCAAAAGAATGAAAGGGCTTTGGGGGGAAATCCTTTTGGCAGCAAAACAAAGCACGAGCTTTTCCTTAACTAACCTCTCCTTTCCCGCTCTCCCTCCCCTCCCACAGCCGTGAGAGGAGTAGCTAGGCTGACGGGCACTGGGGGGTGGAGTCCGGGTCAGGTGGGCCCAAGAGGAGAGAGACCCACAAGCCCCCTCACACAGCCTCTCTCAGGGGAGTCTGGGTCTGAGCACTCATCCAAGATGGCCCCAGGGGGCAACCTCTCAGGGAAATCTAACCATGGCCACTTATTATAGATTGAGATCCCGAGGCCCAAAGATGGGGGAGTGAGTGACTTCTTGCCTGAGGTCTCATAGCCAATGGGCAGAGCGAGGACTAGGACCCAGGCCACCAGCTCCCAGCCCAGAGCGCTAACACATTCGTTCACTCCCTCATTCATCAGTCTACGCAGCAAGCCTGCCGCAACCACCTACTTGGTGGCGGCACTGAGAGCCCCACAGAGGAGTCCGATCTGTCCCTCCTCTCACACGTCCTCGGCCTGAGAAGGGAGACGGACGAGAAACAGACTGTGACAGCCAGGTCATGACAGAGGGGCCAGGAGCTCTGGGGACCCAATGGGCTCCTCCCTCTGGGGGAGAGGCGGGTAGTCCAAAAAGATTTGACCAAAGAGGTGACACTGCACCCAGTCTTACCCAGTAGGTAGGAGTTAAACAAGTGAAGGAGGCTGACCAGAGACATCCAGCAAAGGAAGCAGCACCTAGAAAACACAGAGGTGGGAGAGGGCTTGGCGGCTGACCCTGGACCTGGGGGAGAGAGCCGAGCAGGGGAGAGGCTGGAAGGAGCAGGAGAAAGGGATCGCTGGGGATGGAGGGGTCCCCGTGCCTACACGCGCCATGGAGCACCGCGAGGGGGCTGGGCAGAGCCAGGAGGGTGGCAAGGGCGGGTACGCTCAGGGCCTGCCCCACCACAGACACTGACCCACACTGCCCTCCCAGCTTGATCTCCGGCCTCGCCTCTCTGGATGCCAAGACCTCCAGCCGCTTGGGCATCCTCACGGTGGCCTACTACCTGTGGACCACCTTCGTGGCAGTCATCGTGGGCATCGTCATGGTCTCCATCATCCACCCGGGCGGGGCGGCCCAGAAGGAAGAGACGGAGCAGAGCGGGAAGCCCATCATGAGCTCAGCTGACGCCCTGCTGGACCTCATCCGGTAACCTGGCACCCACACCCTGCTTGGGGATGCCGATGCCATGCAGGCCTGGGGGTGCTGGCTCCACAGGCCCCGCCCACATCTGCCGGATGGCAGGGGAGGGGCTGCTCCGGATTCCTCCTGGTAGCCAGGGGGCAGCACCGAGGCCACCCTTTGCTCCTCCAGCCCCTGTGCCCCCTCAGGGCTCACAGGACACCATCCGCCCACACCAGGCGAGAGCTCCTCCAGGGCAGGTGGGGCTGCTCCTCCGGGGCCCAGCCCAGGGCACAGCGGGCACAGTCCTGTCAGGGAATGCCTGCAGACTGACGGGCTCGCTTGTGCACACCTAGCTTCTCAGGTGAAAAGCCAGCAGTCATGGTAGCCCCTCCCCACCTCACCTCCTTTTGGTGTGTGTGTGTGTGTGTGTGTGTTTAATTTTATTGATTTTTTTACAGAGAGGAAGGGAGAGAGAGAGAGAGAGTTAGAAACATCGATGAGAGAAACTTGCATCAGCTGCCTCCTGCACACCCCCTACTGGGGATGTGCCCGCAACCAAGGTACATGCCCTTGACCGGAATTGAACCCGGGACCCTTGAGTCCGCAGGCCGACGCTGTATCCACTGAGCCAAACGACTGGGGCTTTGGTCCCCTTTTTACAGAAGAGGGAATGAGGCTGAGAGAGGCGATGTGACCTGTCCAGGGTCATCAGCAAGCAGTTGTGGAGCCAGACGTCGGCCAGGCCTGACTGACTCCACGGGCTGTGCCTTTTCCCTGTGCTGCCCCCGCCTGAGCTCTGCTCACTGTTTGTTTCGGGGCCCTGCCTTCTCCTCCCAGAAGAGTGCTGCAGGCCCTGCAATACACCCGCATCCGACTCCCCTTCCCCGGCTCCCGCAGGCCGCGCCCTCTCCCCGGCTCCCTCACCCAGGCTGGCCCCGCGCCAGGGCACTCCGAGCGGGCCCAGTTCTGGAGGAGAGAAAAGCCACGGACAGACATAGGCAGTGGGGTGGAGAGAGAGACACAGACAGTGGGGTGGAGAGAGAGACACAGACAGTGGGGGGGAGAGGGTCACAGACAGTGGGGTGGAGAGGGTCACAGACAGTGGGGTGGAGAGGGTCACAGGCAGTGGGGTGGAGAGAGAGACACAGACAGTGGGGGGGAGAGGGTCACAGACAGTGGGGGGGAGAGGGTCACAGACAGTGGGGGGGAGAGGGTCACAGACAGTGGGGTGGAGAGGGTCACAGTGGGGTGGAGAGGGTCACAGACAGTGGGGTGGAGAGGGTCACAGACAGTGGGGGGGAGAGGGTCACAGACAGTGGGGTGGAGAGGGTCACAGACAGTGGGGGGGAGAGGGTCACAGACAGTGGGGGGGAGAGGGTCACAGACAGTGGGGGGGAGAGGGTCACAGACAGTGGGGTGGAGAGGGTCACAGGCAGTGGGGGGGAGAGGGTCACAGTGGGGTGGAGAGGGTCACAGACAGTGGGGGGGAGAGGGTCACAGTGGGGTGGAGAGGGTCACAGACAGTGGGGGGGAGAGGGTCACAGACAGTGGGGTGGAGAGGGTCACAGACAGTGGGGGGGAGAGGGTCACAGACAGTGGGGTGGAGAGGGTCACAGTGGGGTGGAGAGGGTCACAGACAGTGGGGTGGAGAGGGTCACAGTGGGGTGGAGAGGGTCACAGACAGTGGGGTGGAGAGGGTCACAGTGGGGTGGAGAGGGTCACAGACAGTGGGGGGGAGAGGGTCACAGACAGTGGGGGGAGAGGGTCACAGACAGTGGGGTGGAGAGGGTCACAGGCAGTGGGGGGGAGAGGGTCACAGACAGTGGGGGGGAGAGGGTCACAGACAGTGGGGTGGAGAGGGTCACAGTGGGGTGGAGAGGGTCACAGACAGTGGGGGGGAGAGGGTCACAGTGGGGTGGAGAGGGTCACAGACAGTGAGGTTGAGAGGGTCACAGACAGTGGGGTGGAGAGGGTCACAGACAGTGGGGGGGAGAGGGTCACAGACAGTGGGGGGGAGAGGGTCACAGGCAGTGGGGGGGAGAGGGTCACAGGCAGTGGGGGGGAGAGGGTCACAGACAGTGGGGGGGAGAGGGTCACAGACAGTGGGGGGGAGAGGGTCACAGACAGTGGGGGGGAGAGGGTCACAGACAGTGGGGGGGAGAGGGTCACAGACAGTGGGGGGGAGAGGGTCACAGACAGTGGGGGGGAGAGGGTCACAGACAGTGGGGGGGAGAGGGTCACAGACAGTGGGGTGGAGAGGGTCACAGTGGGGTGGAGAGGGTCACAGACAGTGGGGTGGAGAGGGTCACAGACAGTGGGGGGGAGAGGGTCACAGACAGTGGGGGGGAGAGAGAGACACAGACAGTGGGGGGGAGAGGGTCACAGTGGGGTGGAGAGGGTCACAGACAGTGGGGGGGAGAGGGTCACAGACAGTGGGGTGGAGAGGGTCACAGACAGTGGGGGGGAGAGGGTCACAGACAGTGGGGGGGAGAGGGTCACAGACAGTGGGGGGGAGAGGGTCACAGACAGTGGGGGGGAGAGGGTCACAGACAGTGGGGTGGAGAGGGTCACAGTGGGGTGGAGAGGGTCACAGACAGTGGGGGGGAGAGGGTCACAGACAGTGGGGTGGAGAGGGTCACAGTGGGGTGGAGAGGGTCACAGACAGTGGGGGGGAGAGGGTCACAGTGGGGTGGAGAGGGTCACAGACAGTGGGGTGGAGAGGGTCACAGGCAGTGGGGTGGAGAGGGTCACAGGCAGTAGGGTGGAGAGGGTCACAGACAGTGGGGGGGAGAGAGAGACACAGACAGTGGGGGGGAGAGGGTCACAGACAGTGGGGGGGAGAGGGTCACAGACAGTGGGGTGGAGAGGGTCACAGTGGGGTGGAGAGGGTCACAGACAGTGGGGTGGAGAGGGTCACAGTGGGGTGGAGAGGGTCACAGACAGTGGGGTGGAGAGGGTCACAGACAGTGGGGGGGAGAGGGTCACAGACAGTGGGGGGGAGAGGGTCACAGACAGTGGGGGGGAGAGGGTCACAGACAGTGGGGTGGAGAGAGAGACACAGACAGTGGGGTGGAGAGAGAGACACAGACAGTGGGGGGGAGAGGGTCACAGACAGTGGGGTGGAGAGGGTCACAGGCAGTGGGGTGGAGAGAGGGTCACAGGCAGTGGGGGGGAGAGGTCACAGACAGTGGGGGGGAGAGGGTCACAGACAGTGGGGTGGAGAGGGTCACAGACAGTGGGGGGGAGAGGGTCACAGACAGTGGGGGGGAGAGGGTCACAGACAGTGGGGGGGAGAGGGTCACAGACAGTGGGGGGGAGAGGGTCACAGACAGTGGGGTGGAGAGGGTCACAGGCAGTGGGGGGGAGAGGGTCACAGTGGGGTGGAGAGGGTCACAGACAGTGGGGGGGAGAGGGTCACAGTGGGGTGGAGAGGGTCACAGACAGTGGGGGGGAGAGGGTCACAGACAGTGGGGTGGAGAGGGTCACAGACAGTGGGGGGGAGAGGGTCACAGACAGTGGGGTGGAGAGGGTCACAGTGGGGTGGAGAGGGTCACAGACAGTGGGGTGGAGAGGGTCACAGTGGGGTGGAGAGGGTCACAGACAGTGGGGTGGAGAGGGTCACAGTGGGGTGGAGAGGGTCACAGACAGTGGGGGGGAGAGGGTCACAGACAGTGGGGGGGAGAGGGTCACAGACAGTGGGGTGGAGAGGGTCACAGGCAGTGGGGGGAGAGGGTCACAGACAGTGGGGGGGAGAGGGTCACAGACAGTGGGGTGGAGAGGGTCACAGTGGGGTGGAGAGGGTCACAGACAGTGGGGGGGAGAGGGTCACAGTGGGGTGGAGAGGGTCACAGACAGTGAGGTTGAGAGGGTCACAGACAGTGGGGTGGAGAGGGTCACAGACAGTGGGGGGGAGAGGGTCACAGACAGTGGGGGGGAGAGGGTCACAGGCAGTGGGGGGGAGAGGGTCACAGGCAGTGGGGGGGAGAGGGTCACAGACAGTGGGGTGGAGAGGGTCACAGACAGTGGGGGGGAGAGGGTCACAGACAGTGGGGGGGAGAGGGTCACAGACAGTGGGGGGGAGAGGGTCACAGACAGTGGGGGGGAGAGGGTCACAGACAGTGGGGGGGAGAGGGTCACAGACAGTGGGGGGGAGAGGGTCACAGACAGTGGGGTGGAGAGGGTCACAGTGGGGTGGAGAGGGTCACAGACAGTGGGGTGGAGAGGGTCACAGACAGTGGGGGGGAGAGGGTCACAGACAGTGGGGGGGAGAGAGAGACACAGACAGTGGGGGGGAGAGGGTCACAGTGGGGTGGAGAGGGTCACAGACAGTGGGGGGGAGAGGGTCACAGACAGTGGGGTGGAGAGGGTCACAGACAGTGGGGGGGAGAGGGTCACAGACAGTGGGGGGGAGAGGGTCACAGACAGTGGGGGGGAGAGGGTCACAGACAGTGGGGGGGAGAGGGTCACAGTGGGGTGGAGAGGGTCACAGACAGTGGGGGGGAGAGGGTCACAGACAGTGGGGTGGAGAGGGTCACAGTGGGGTGGAGAGGGTCACAGACAGTGGGGGGGAGAGGGTCACAGTGGGGTGGAGAGGGTCACAGACAGTGGGGTGGAGAGGGTCACAGGCAGTGGGGTGGAGAGGGTCACAGGCAGTAGGGTGGAGAGGGTCACAGACAGTGGGGGGGAGAGAGAGACACAGACAGTGGGGGGGAGAGGGTCACAGACAGTGGGGGGGAGAGGGTCACAGACAGTGGGGTGGAGAGGGTCACAGGCAGTGGGGTGGAGAGAGGGTCACAGGCAGTGGGGGGGAGAGGTCACAGACAGTGGGGGGGAGAGGGTCACAGACAGTGGGGTGGAGAGAGGGTCACAGGCAGTGGGGGGGAGAGGTCACAGACAGTGGGGGGGAGAGGGTCACAGACAGTGGGGTGGAGAGGGTCACAGGCAGTGGGGTGGAGAGAGGGTCACAGGCAGTGGGGGGGAGAGGTCACAGACAGTGGGGGGGAGAGGGTCACAGACAGTGGGGTGGAGAGGGTCACAGACAGTGGGGGGGAGAGGGTCACAGACAGTGGGGGGGAGAGGGTCACAGACAGTGGGGGGGAGAGGGTCACAGACAGTGGGGGGGAGAGGGTCACAGACAGTGGGGTGGAGAGAGAGACACAGACAGTGGGGTGGAGAGGGTCACAGACAGTGGGGGGGAGAGGGTCACAGACAGTGGGGGGGAGAGGGTCACAGACAGTGGGGTGGAGAGGGTCACAGACAGTGGGGTGGAGAGAGAGACACAGACAGTGGGGGGGAGAGGGTCACAGACAGTGGGGGGGAGAGGGTCACAGACAGTGGGGGGGAGAGGGTCACAGACAGTGGGGGGGAGAGGGTCACAGACAGTGGGGGGGAGAGGGTCACAGACAGTGGGGTGGAGAGAGAGACACAGACAGTGGGGTGGAGAGAGAGACACAGACAGTGGGGGGGGAGAGGGTCACAGACAGTGGGGGGGAGAGGGTCACAGACAGTGGGGGGGAGAGGGTCACAGACAGTGGGGGGGAGAGGGTCACAGACAGTGGGGGGGAGAGGGTCACAGACAGTGGGGGGGAGAGGGTCACAGACTGTGGGGGGGAGAGGGGCACAGACAGTGGGGTGGAGAGGGTCACAGACAGTGGGGGGGAGAGGGTCACAGACAGTGGGGTGGAGAGAGAGACACAGACAGTGGGGGGGAGAGGGTCACAGACAGTGGGGGGGAGAGGGTCACAGACAGTGGGGGGGAGAGGGTCACAGACAGTGGGGTGGAGAGGGTCACAGACAGTGGGGGGGAGAGGGTCACAGACAGTGGGGTGGAGAGAGAGACACAGACAGTGGGGTGGAGAGAGAGACACAGACAGTGGGGGGGAGAGGGTCACAGACAGTGGGGTGGAGAGAGAGACACAGACAGTTGGGTGGAGAGAGAGACACAGACAGTGGGGTGGAGAGAGAGACACAGACAGTGGGGGGGAGAGGGTCACAGACAGTGGGGTGGAGAGGGTCACAGGCAGTGGGGTGGAGAGGGTCACAGACAGTGGGGTGGAGAGGGTCACAGACAGTGGGGTGGAGAGGGTCACAGACAGTGGGGGGGAGAGGGTCACAGACAGTGGGGTGGAGAGAGAGACACAGACAGTGGGGTGGAGAGAGAGACACAGACAGTGGGGGGGAGAGGGTCACAGACAGTGGGGTGGAGAGGGTCACAGGCAGTGGGGTGGAGAGAGGGTCACAGGCAGTGGGGGGGAGAGGGTCACAGACAGTGGGGGGGAGAGGGTCACAGACAGTGGGTGGAGAGAGACACAGACAGTGGGGTGGAGAGAGGGTCACAGACAGTGGGGGGGAGAGGGTCACAGACAGTGGGGGGGAGAGGGTCACAGACAGTGGGGGGGAGAGGGTCACAGACAGTGGGGGGGAGAGGGTCACAGACAGTGGGGTGGAGAGAGAGACACAGACAGTGGGGTGGAGAGAGAGACACAGACAGTGGGGGGGGAGAGGGTCACAGACAGTGGGGGGGAGAGGGTCACAGACAGTGGGGGGGAGAGGGTCACAGACAGTGGGGGGGAGAGGGTCACAGACAGTGGGGGGGAGAGGGTCACAGACAGTGGGGGGGAGAGGGTCACAGACTGTGGGGGGGAGAGGGGCACAGACAGTGGGGTGGAGAGGGTCACAGACAGTGGGGGGGAGAGGGTCACAGACAGTGGGGTGGAGAGAGAGACACAGACAGTGGGGGGGAGAGGGTCACAGACAGTGGGGGGGAGAGGGTCACAGACAGTGGGGGGGAGAGGGTCACAGACAGTGGGGTGGAGAGGGTCACAGACAGTGGGGGGGAGAGGGTCACAGACAGTGGGGTGGAGAGAGAGACACAGACAGTGGGGTGGAGAGAGAGACACAGACAGTGGGGGGGAGAGGGTCACAGACAGTGGGGTGGAGAGAGAGACACAGACAGTTGGGTGGAGAGAGAGACACAGACAGTGGGATGGAGAGAGAGACACAGACAGTGGGGGGGAGAGGGTCACAGACAGTGGGGTGGAGAGGGTCACAGGCAGTGGGGTGGAGAGGGTCACAGACAGTGGGGTGGAGAGGGTCACAGACAGTGGGGTGGAGAGGGTCACAGACAGTGGGGGGGAGAGGGTCACAGACAGTGGGGTGGAGAGAGAGACACAGACAGTGGGGTGGAGAGAGAGACACAGACAGTGGGGGGGAGAGGGTCACAGACAGTGGGGTGGAGAGGGTCACAGGCAGTGGGGTGGAGAGAGGGTCACAGGCAGTGGGGGGGAGAGGGTCACAGACAGTGGGGGGGAGAGGGTCACAGACAGTGGGTGGAGAGAGACACAGACAGTGGGGTGGAGAGAGGGTCACAGACAGTGGGGTGGAGAGGGTCACAGACAGTGGGGTGGAGAGGGTCACAGACAGTGGGGTGGAGAGGGTCACAGACAGTGGGGGGGAGAGGGTTACAGACAGTGGGGTGGAGAGGGTCACAGGCAGTGGGGGGGAGAGGGTCACAGACAGTGGGGTGGAGAGAGGGTCACAGACAGTGGGGTGGAGAGGGTCACAGGCAGTGGGGTGGAGAGGGGGTCAGACAGTGGGGTGGAGAGAGGGTCAGAGGAGGCAGAGCTGCTGCTGTGAAGGACAGGATGCCTGGGAGGGCAGGGGAGGCGGGGCAGGCTGTGCACAGGTCCCCAGCGGAGAGGGAATGTCCTGGGGAGAAGCCACAGCCCATTCGGGGGGGGGGGGGGGGGGGGCCACAATCGCTGGAGGCGGCGGTGGGGCCGGTGAACCAGGCCAAACGGTGTTTTGTCCTAAAGGGGTTTTTAGACATAGGAGAGGCCTGATCCAGGTCAGAAGGCTCGCTGCCTGACTGAGGGTCGGGAGGGGGCACAGCAGGAGAGGAAGGCAGAGGCAGGGACTGGGCCAGGGTGGTGGCCATGGGCGGGGGGGCAGGAGGAGGGGGTGGACCAGCGGGCTGCTCCGGAGGTAAGATCCCCAGGAGACAGGCAGACAAGGGGAGGGTGAAGGAGGCGGTGGTGCTGATGGAGGTTCTGGTCTGAGCACCAAGTGGATGGCCGTGTGGTCGCCACGCCAGAGGACGGTGCCAGAGCAGGCTATCTGGGGGGTGCCAGCTGATGGCCGCCTAGTGCAGCCGCATCTCCTGGGCGGAGGCTGGGAAGCCAGCAGGGAGAGGCGTTAGGGGGACCCCGATGGCAGAGGGGCCAGCACCGTGCGGGTGAGGAGAGCAGGGCCCAGACAGAGCCTGGGAAGCGTTTATTGGGCTCCGCAGGATCCTCATCGAGCTGGCTCTGTGGACTCCTCGTCCCTTTCGTTTTCTCGCCGACCTCAGATATAAGAAACCCGGTCCCCTCGAATATTAAAACTCCTACCGCATCCAACTTAAAATGGGTCTTGTCTCGGCCTTTTGCCTCTGACTCAGACTTGGAAGATGGTGGTGGGCTCCCCTCTTTCTTGCTCCACCTCTCTCTCCTCCTGCTGCAGGCACTGGGGTTGGAGCAGTGGAGAGGGGCGAGAGGGGGCTAGAGGGTCCTCCTCCCCTGGTGGCGGAGTAAGCTGGGATAGGCACTCCCAGGTGGCATTTCTTCAGAGGTGCTTTTGTGGGTTCTCTGGAGCCCCTCCTGTCCCCAAACAGCAGGCAGGTTGTATTGCAGAGCTGGGAGGGTGTCTCTCATGTTACTCCTTGACTTGGGTGATCTAGGCTCCATCTGGCCACTTACAATGCCTTCTTCAGGCTTGACCTCTGACCCTCCTCGTCAGGGTGCCTTCCGAGGGTCCACACTGGGCACACGGGAAGCATGAATATCTCTGCTGGGAGCGCAAACCCTTCCCAGGGTCTTTGGGCATGAGTCAGGCACCAGCCGGACAGTCCTCAGGTCCTAAGAGACATTCCTCTCCTCCTCTATGGGGATTGATGCCCAGCACACAACTCTCTCTCTCAAACCCCCCCCCCCACGCTCTCTCTCTCTCCCCTCTCCCTCCTTCTACCTCCCTCCTTATCCTCTCTCTCAGTTATTAATTGCTGTGCAACAAACCAACCCAAGCCTGAGGGGCTTAAAAAAACAACTCCGAGTCTAAACATCAGCTGGAAGGTTGTGTACTGCAGGCAGCTGGTCCCTCAACCGGGGCGCAGCTGATCTAGGCTGATCTTGGCGGAGATAACCTAACCACGCTCCTCCAGGAGGCCAGCCCGGATTTAAAAACGCTCAGGAGGGTTAGGTCATTAAACAACCTGTTTCCTGCAGCGTCCGGGAGCCCAGAGCAGCAGCTGGCAGGGAGGAGGAGCCGAGTGTGTGCTGAATGCATATGGGGGTGTGGGGTCTTCCTCGGAGCTGGGGAGCAGTGGCCGGGCACTGGGGGTGGGGGAATAGAGATGGGGGGCGGGGGGCAGAGACTGTGCTGAGCACAGGGCACTGAGGCCAGCCTGAGCCGTGGCCTCCGCCACACTGGAGGCTGGATTGCTGACGGCGGGAGCAAGCCCAGGGCCAAGAGGAGAACCAGGACAGCAGATGTCCTGGGAGCCAAGGGAAGAGGAATTTCGAGAAGTTTCATTTCTAAGATCCCTTATGTCTAAGATTTGGTGACTATGATTCATCTTTTCTTGGATCCTGTGATTCGAAACAGCCTTCCCTCCCGAGGGAGAAGTTGTTGATGCTCAGGGAGCCCCGCCCGCCCACCGCTGCCTCCCGGCCCAGGGCCCGAGGCTCTGGATGGGCACGTGACAGGGTCAAATGTTCCAGGAGCAGTTCCTGCTCTCGGCTCCTTTTCACGTGGTGAAAACCGATCCTCTGGTTTGAGGCTTTCCCCCCAGTGGCTCTCAACCCCCAGGCAAGTCTTTCTGCAAAGCTGGGAGGTTGTCACGTTTCTTAGTCAGAGAATGAGGCTGTGGGGGGGAGGGGGGAGGGGTGTATGTGTGCTTCCCGGGACCCGCAGCCGGAGCCTGGGAGCCGCTCTGCGCGTAAGTCCCTGCGTGGCTCAGGGCAGGCCGGTCCCACCCTCTGGGCCTCGGTTTCCCCAGTGGTTTTCCCTCCTAGTTGTGTGGTTCGGAAACACAAAGGCCTCCGGTCCCCTGAGGAGGCTGCAGAGCATGAGCGGAGGCCTCTGGAGGCCGGTCCTGGGGCCCGAGGTTAGGAGGACAGTGCAGCCCAACCTTGAAGACCTTGACCCCACGCTGAGGGGTTGGCTGTTGTGCTTTAGAAACAAGAAGCTGGAAGTTTGGGAAGACAATTGGAGCAGGGTGGAGTGGACAGGACGTGGCTGAAGGCATGGGGGTGCCCCGGGAGGGGGTGCAGTCTATTCCGTTCCAGCCAGCCCGTCTGTATTAAGTGCCTGCTCTGGGGAAGACACCGTGCTGAGAGCTGGGGGTGGGGGCGGGGCAATTATAAGTCCCTGCATCAGGCCATCACCATCTCAGGACAGACAGACAGGAAGAGCGCACTGGACAGCCACCCTCTCAGACCCTTTCTAGCCCCGACGTCCGGAGAGGCTGTGTGTGCAGTGAGGCTGTGTGTGCAGTGAGGCTGTGTGTGCAGTGAGGATGTGTGTGCGGTGAGGCTGTGTGTACGGTGAGGCTGTGTGTGCAGTGAGGCTGTGTGTGCGGTGAGGATGTGTGTGCAGTGAGGCTGTGTGTGCGGTGAGGCTGTGTGGGCGGTGAGGATGTGTGTGCAGTGAGGCTGTGTGTGCGGTGAGGCTGTGTGTGCAGTGAGGATGTGTGTGCAGTGAGGCTGTGTGTGCGGTGAGGCTGTGTGTGCGGTGAGGCTGTGTGTGCAGTGAGGATGTGTGTGCAGTGAGGCTGTGTGCAGTGAGGATGTGTGTGCGGTGAGGCTGTGTGTGCGGTGAGGCTGTGTGTGCGGTGAGGATGTGTGTGCAGTGAGGATGTGTGTGCAGTGAGGCTGTGTGTGCGGTGAGGATGTGTGTGCGGTGAGGATGTGTGTGCGGTGAGGCTGTGTGTGCAGTGAGGATGTGTGTGCGGTGAGGCTGTGTGTGCAGTGAGGCTCTGTGTGCAGTGAGGCTGTGTGTGCAGTGAGGCTCTGTGTGCAGTGAGGCTGTGTGTGCAGTGAGGCTGTGTGTGCAGTGAGGCTCTGTGTGCAGTGAGGCTGTGTGTGCAGTGAGGCTCTGTGTGCAGTGAGGCTGTGTGTGCAGTGAGGATGCCAGCGAGGGGCGGGGGCGGTCACCAGGGCCCCCTCGCTCTCGCGCTGCCCAGAGCAGACACCCACCGTGTGTGGGAACCCGAACAAGAACTCGATGACCAGGGCAGGGGCCTGGGAACTGGGGCAGGTGTGACCAGTGAAAAGCCCGGATGATGTGGGGGCAGGGCACAGCTCAGGGGTGGGAAGGCATGTGTCTGTCTCTCAAAGACTATTGCAGAGGACACCACAGGCCGTGTCCCTGGCTGAGTCTCCGAGACGTGCATTCATCTCCCAGGGCTCCGGGGTCGGGCCTGCTCCCGGGGCAGCCTCCCAGAGGGAGCCCAGCAGTGCACTAACCACAGCATCTCCCCGCCCCCACCCCCGTCTTATTGAACACCAGAGGGATGAAGTAATGATCTGGCTCTATTTGTGTCTCCCCGTTGCCCTCTCAGGGATTGGATGGAGCTCCCGGGAGCTGTGCTCGGAGAGGAACAATTCCCACCGCAGGGGCTGGGCTGGGGACATGGGGTTAGGGTGAGCTTGAGACGGACCCAGTGGGAACGTCTAAGCGGCAGGTGAGGAGAGAAGCCAAGAGATGTGCAATCAGGCCCACGGCAGCATATGTGTGTGCTCGGTGGCCGCGGCCATGGACGCCTTCCGGCCCCTTACGTCTGCATTTTATGGAACTGCCTCCAGGAGCACGCCTCCTGGGGCAGACAGGAAGGCTCCCGCGGGTGTTCAAACACAAAACAAAAGTCGTACATTTTCCCGTTTAAAAGTAAATTATTAATAAAAAAAAAAAATATATATATATATATATATATATATATATATATATATATATATATATTACTGATTTTTTACAGAGAGGAAGGGAGAGAGATAGAGAGTTAGAAACATCGATGAGAGAGAGACATTGACCAGCTGCCTCCTGCACACCCCCTACTGGGGATGTGCCCGCAACCAAGGTACATGCCCTTGACCGGAATCGAACCTGGACCTTTCAGTCCACAGGCCAATGCTCTATCCACTGAGCCAAACCAGTTTCGGCAAAAGTAAATTCTTTATTAAAATCTGCAGGATACGTTCATTGACCATCCGTATGGGCATAGGCATTTGTCAGGAACTGCTTTGGGCTGCTAGTTAAGAAAACCCGAAAGCAGCAGAGGCCTGAGTGAGGGAAAGGCTTGCACTTTCTCCCGGATAAGCAGTCCGGAGTGGGCAGCGCGCGCAAGCGCACATGAGGTGTTCCCTCCGCGCTTAGCACTCGCCTTACATCCTCAGGGTGACTCATGGTCCCCGAAGGCTGCTGAAGCGCCGGCGGTTGTGTCCCTGTCCCAGGCAGAGAGAAGGAAGTTGGAGGAAGGAACCCAAAGGTCCTGGTGGAGGGGGCACCTTTTTAGGAGTTTTCCAGAAAACACCTCCCTGGGACTCCCGCTCACCTCCCCTTGGCAAGAGAGGCTGGGAAGCAGGGCTGGGTGGCAGGGCCCCCTTGGTCCCCACAACATCCCAGGGCTTCTGTTAGGAAGAGATGGAGGCTGGTTAGGCAACTAGCCATCCCTGCCACAGCCCACATGCTATAAAGATTCTCGTTTTAGAGGAAGTTGTTCAGAAACGTACGCGCTAGGTTGGTGTCATCAGGTTTCTTACGATCTTCCGGGTGCTCTTAGTTTCTACTCAGGCTGAAGCAGCCTTCCTCTAAGCTACCCGAGAAAACCGCCTCAGACGTCCCTGCAGCCTCCTGGGGCTGGGCCCGGGAGAGCCTCTCAGACTGAGCGGTCAGAGCAGCGTGGGCATCCTTCACCCGGCAGCAAGCGCCCAGGCTGGGGGCCGCGGCGCCCGGCAGGCGGTGTGCCGGCCTGTGCTCGGTCTGCCTGCTGCCAAAGCCCCTGCAGGCAGCTACGGTGCTGGTGGCAGAAATCTGCTTATAACTCACTGGGGAAAAGCCTCCTTCGAGCTTCCGAGAGCTCAGTTCCTGACTCTGCCTCTTGTCTCCCTGGTGACGAAGCTGAAATCAGAGGGAAGAGCCACGACCATCATCCTCTCTCCGTTTTCTGCCTCGGTAGCTCATCCTAAGCCCTTTCCCTCTGGCCACGGGCTCACACTGACCCTGTGTTTCAGGAGCAACAAAAAATGGTAGCTTCTGCTTCCAGCAGTGGCTGCTGGGGTGTAACGTTAAGAAATAATCACACTCGCATTTACATCTATAACCCCACTTATGTGTGAGCTGAGCCTCGGAAGAGTGGAGATTTGCTAAGAAGGTGGAGTGGGGGTTGCAGGATTGATCTTCAGCTGGGGGCGCGCAAGAGGCAGCCAATCCATGATTCTCGCTCATCGTTGATGTTTGTCTCTCTCTCCCTCTCCCTTCCTCTCTGGAATTGATAAAAAATATATATTTTTTAACAAAGGAAAAGGAGATTGAGTGGGAAGGGACGACCCAGGCAGTGGAGGCTGTGTGAGGAGTGTGAGTGTGAGTGTGAGTGTGAGTGTGAGCACCGGCCTATTCCAGGAAGGGCAGGCATGTGAACAAGGCTCTCTGTTGGCTCTCTGGGTTGGAACAGGTCCCGGCAGCAGCGTAGAAAGGCGAGGAGGTAACGCTGTTAGGCCCCTGGGTATGGATGGCTAATGCTTCCTGGCAAGGTAGCTGCCAGACCCCGGGCAGCGCCCAGGTCCCCACACCTCTCAGCCTCATCTATGGTCACTTCAAAGACTCTTCACCAGCTTTCATTTGCTGACGAACCGGAACATCGTTAAAGAGCTTTTGAAGCTGCTTGTGTTTCTCCTTTGGCGACGTGAACTGCCGGCGGATGTGTCTGTGGCCCGTGTATTTAAGCAGCAGCAAACATTTACTGGGTGCCGGTCACGCCGGGCAGAATCCAGGATCTGGGGACACGAGGATGAACCGGACACAGGCCTCTGCCCTGCAGGGAGCCGGCGTCCGGGGAGAGGAGGCAGTGAGCGCAGAGCCCAGGACGGGAGGGACTTGTAAAAAGTCTTTATGGACGTCGGACGGTCACACTCTGTCCCAGGGCTCCCCCCGTTTGTCGTTCGCTTCCTGTGCCCCTCACCCGGCTCCCCCTGCCGTCAGCCACGCCCATCGCCGGCGCAGTCCTCACGGGGATTAAATCAGTGCGGCGAGGAGCTGAATCACAGGCCTTATTGGGGCCTGACCCGTTCTTTTCACTGATGCCCTTTCCCTCTGTCCCAGGACCCCATCCGGGAATGCCGTAGTGTACTGACGACATTCTTAATTTTAATGCAGTGCCATCGGCTAACTTTTATGGCTCCCTGTGTTGTTATGGAGTCCTTCCCTATCCCGAGATAGGGTTGTGTTTTTTTTAAATGACCGATTTCTTTAAACCACCTGCAAAGTGTAGGTCGGAATCGGATTCTTATTTCTCTGAGTCGTTGGGTGTCCGGACAGCTCTCTATAACGGATCCCTCTCTCCCCTGATTTGTGCAGCAAAAACTTTTGCCAACTAGGAAGTGCCTGGATGGCCCAGGGTCTGCTTCTGGCTACATCGGTTTTCTACGGACCGCTGTGTCCGTTTCTCAATATTTTGACAGTTATGTCTTTATAGTCTGTTATCCTATCTGGTAGGACAAGACTCTCTGCTCCTCTGGCTTTATGAAGATAATATTACTAAGAATGATGACCCCACTTAAGTGCCCGGTCCTGGGTTAGGCACCACAGAGAAGACATGAATGACCCAGGGCCACCTTCAGGGAAGCCAGTCTGGGGGCAGGCGGACATGGGAGCCGGGCCGCTGTGTGCCGGGGAGCGGAGACCAGGGAGGGCCGCAGAGCCCGCCCGGAGCAGTCGGAGCTCGGCCTCCGGAGTCCGAGCAGCAGGAGGGGCATTTCGGGCGGAAGACACAGTGTGACCAGAGGATGGAGCTGGGAAGGCCGCGGGTGTTTAGAGGACGGGTTGTGTTGGAGCTGAGTCCTGGGGTGGCCGGCGTGGGAGGAGGGGAGCCCGCAGGGGAGGTGGGCCCGGGTCATGGGGGCCTTGGCTACGAGGGCGGCGCTCAGGTGATCCCACAGGCCTCCCTGTCCCAGGCTCTGGAATTCTTCAACCCCTGACTCTCTTCCCAGGAACATGTTCCCGGCCAACCTGGTCGAAGCCGCATTCAAACAGGTGAGTGGTCCCCAGGGGACGAAGGGGTGGAGGCAGGGCCAGTCTGGGCCCCCGGGTAGTGACAGGTTTACCAGCAGGTCTCCCGTCTCATGGGGGCAGGATGCCAGAGGGGAGGAGGGCGACCGGGTCCTTAGAGCCTCCTGGAGCCGTGCCCCTGCTCTGGGCCCGGCTTTGCCCGAAGAAACCTGGGAGGGTGGAGCCCGGCTACAGAGTGCTGCTCCGCTGGGTGTACAGCGGGCTTTCCCTGTCCTCACGGGGTCCCCAAAATAGCCTGCCCTCAGGGGGTTCACCCCTCTCTGGATGAGGAAGCCGAGGCTCCGAGGTTAAAGGGTCTGCAGAGGTTATACCACCAGTGAAGGGTAACCTAGTAGGTAAACCTAGGCCAGCTGGCTGCTAAGCCTATTTTCTCTTTCTTTTTAAAACAACCCCCACCCCCACCCCACCCAATAAGAACAGAAGTAATGTTCCCTAATACTAAAAAATATAAAACAGCCCTAACCGACTCTCTATCCACACTCAGTGGATAGAGCGTCAGCCTGCCGACTGAAGGGTCCCAGGTTCGATTCTGGTCAAGGGCATGTACCTTGGTTGTGGGCACATCCCCAGTAGGGGGTGTGCAGGAGGCAACTGATCGATATTTCTAACTCTCTATCCCTCTCCCTTCCTCTCTGTAAAAAAAAAAAAAAAATCAATAAAATATATTTTTTAAAAAAGAAAAAAAAATCCAAAATTTATATATATATATATATATATATATATATATATATATATATATATATATATAAAACAGAAAATTAAAAAATCATCTCTAGCCGGGACCGGTTTGGCTCAGTGGATAGAGCGTCGGCCTGCGGACTGAAGGGTCCCGGGTTCGATTCCGGGCAAGGGCATGTACCTTGGTTGCGGGCACATCCCCAGTGGGGGGGGGGGGTGCAGGAGGCAGCTGATCGATGATTCTCTCTCATCGATGTTTCTAGCTCTCTATCTCTCTCTTCCTTTCTGTGAAAAATCAATAATATATATATATATATATTTTAAATCATCTCTAGTTCTAGCACCTAGCAATAGTGGAAGTAGTTAGTATGCTTCTAGTGTTTTTTTCTCTAAATAAATATATTTTAATTTATTTTTTATTATTTTTAAATATATTTTTATTGCTTTTTTACAGAGAGGAAGGGAGAGGGATAGAGAGCTAGAAACATCAATGAGAGAGAAACATCAATCAGCTGCCTCTCGCACACCCCCCACTGGGAATGTGCCCGAAACGAAGATACATGCCCTTGACCAGAATCGAACCCGGGACCCTTCAGTCTGCAGGCCAACGCTCTATCCAGTGAGCCAAACCAGTCAGGGCTAAATAACTATATTTTTAAAAATAAAATTAGGATCACAGGGCACACATAGTGTGCATCTTGCTTTTCGCCCCGAATTACCTGGGGAAAGGTAGGCAGTTCAGTGGCTCAGTTCTTCCCAGCGGGGAGCTCAATGGGCCAGAAGGCCTGGGGCCAGCTGAGCTTCCACACACGGGCCTGCCTTGGAGCTCCTAGGTAAACCTAGGCCAGCTGGCTGCTAAGCAGGGCAGGTTCCGGGGCTCCCAATGAACGGTCACCTGTTTGCTGGTGGAGGCTCTTGCTTTCAATTCGTAACAACAACCAAACATCTGTGAAGTGCCATAAAGCAAGGCTCAATAACGTGAGGCTTGCCCAGAGAAGGTCCAGGTTTCCATCAGCGGGAGGTACAGCTGGCGGCTGCTAGGTGGGTGGGTGATGGTTTGCTGGAGGGATAGCTGGGTGAATGAAGAGTTACCTGGATGGGTAAAGAGAGAGATAGACAGACAGTTAGAGGGGACCCAGAAGGGTGTGATGATGCTTAGAAGGAAAAAGATAGACAGACAGTTAGAGGGGACCCAGAAGGGTGTGATGATGCTTAGAAGGAAAAAGAGGGAAGAAAGGATGAATACAGGTGTGGCTGGTTAGTGTGTAGATGAATGAAGGGGTCAGTTTTCTTTTTGGTAAAATATTGATAATAATCCCTGTCCTGCCTACCTCACAGGGTTATTGTCAATCAAATAGTTCATGAGTGGCCAAAACCGGTTTGGCTCAGTGGATAGAGCGTCGGCCTGCGGACTGGGGGGTCCCGGGTTCGATTCCGGTCAAGGGCATGTACCTTGGTTGCGGGCACATCCCCAGTGAGGGGTGTGCAGGAGGCAGCTGATTGATGACTCTCTCTCATCGATGTTTCTAACTCTCTATCCCTCTCCCTTCCTCTCTGTAAAAAATCAATAAAATATAAAAAATAAAAAAAAGTTCATGAGTGGATACAAATACGCTTCCAAGATATTGTTGTTGTTGTTGTTGATATTCATAACAGCATTGGCCCTGACTCCTTCCCGGTTGGGTGTCGCCCACCAGTACCGCACCAAGACCACGCCCGTGGTCAAGGCCCCCAGAGTGGCCCCGGAGGCAGCCCCTGCCCCGCGGGTCCTCATCTATGAGGTCCAGGAAGAGAACGGCTCTCACGTGCAGCACTTCGCTCTGGACCTGACCCCGCCTCCCGACGTCGTCTACAAGTCCGAGCCCGGCACCAGCGATGGCATGAACGTGCTGGGCATCGTCATGTTCTCTGCCACCATGGGTATGTGCTGCCCACCCACCCAGCAGTGCCAGGGAGCCCGGTCCTCCTCGCACCTCTCCCGCCTGCACCTCCCCCTGCCTGCACCTCCCCCTGCCTGCACCTCCCCTGCCTGCACCTCCCCCTGCCTGCACCTCCCCTGCCTGCACCTCCCCCTGCCTGCACCTCCCCTGCCTGCACCTCCCCCTGCCTGCACCTCCCCCTGCCTGCACCTCCCCTGCCTGCACCTCCCCCTGCCTGCCCTTCCCCCTGCCTGCCCCTCCCCCTGCCTGCACCTCCCCCTGCCTGCACCTCCCCTGCCTGCACCTCCCCTGCCTGCACCTCCTCCACCCTGCACCTCCCCCTTCCTGCACCTACCCTGCTGCATCCAGCACCCTGAGTGTCCTAGAACCTGCCATCTTCCAGGCCCGTGGTCGGCAAATCTGCTCACGAGCCACATGCGGCTTTTTGGCCCCTTGAGTGTGGCTCTTCCACAAAATACCATGGCCCGGGCGAGTCTATTTTGAAGAAGTGGCGTTAGAAGAAGTTTTAAGTTTAAAAAATTTGGCTCTCAAAAGAAATTTCAGTCGTTGTACTGTTGACATTTGGCTCTGCTGACTGAGGAGCTTGCCGACCTCTGTTCCAGGCGGTTCCTTCCTTTCCCATCCAGGGGCGCGGCTCCGGTCCTCCCCCCTGGGAGCCAGTGCTCCTCAGGAGGAATTCTCCATCCGGTACCCGTTTGCCTCCAGGGCTGTGGGCCCTCCCTCACAGGAGACCCTGCCTCTGGCCCCTCCTGTCCCTGAACTTTTTACTGAGGTCTGCGAACACTGGGGAGGGGAGGAGGCAGTTACAGTAAAAACAGGAAAACTCTAAACACTCTCAGCCATCACTGTGCATTCAGAGCCTTTATTCCTCCTCCCGTCCCCAACCTCGGGGCTTCTCACAGGCAGCCTCCCCTCCTCCCTGCCCCTCCCCCCCCCTCAGACATGTCTGTGCCTCTCTCGGGCCCACAGTCGGCCTCCCTGACCACACCCTCCCCTTTGCTCCTCTTCTCTGGGTCTCCAAGGACCCAACCACAGGCTTCTTATCTTGAAACTGGCGAAGCTTAACTTGCACAGGCCCCTTCTGAGGCCTATACCTTTAATATGGAATATTCTTTTTAAAAAATATATATTTTATTGATTTTTCACAGAGAGGGATAGAGAGTTAGAAACATGGATGAGAGATACATCGATCAGCTGCCTCCTGCACACCCCCTACTGGGGATGTGCCCGCAACCAAGGTACGTGCCCTTGACCGGAATCGAACCTGGGACCTCTCAGTCCGCAGGCCGATGCTCTATCCACTGAGCCAAACCGGTTTCGGCGATATTCTTTTTCTTAAAGAGGGTCCCAAACTATAAGCTTCAGATCTCACAAACCCAGGGATGTGTCTGCCTGCAGTGACCCAACCCACCCTCCACCACACACACACACACACACACACACACACACACACACACACCCCTTTTCCTTTGGGGCGACACCTCCTAACCCATCCGGAACAATCTAGCTTGTCCTTCCAGGCTATGCCAGGGGTCATTAAGAGTCTCATTCTAACATTGGCATGAACCCTCCCATCACCCCAGCCAAGGGCCTGGGAACTCCTCTGCTGCTCCCCTGACTCTCCACACGGCTTCCTTCCAGGTGAACAGCCTCCCATCCTTCTGGTTGCTCACAGCAAGAAATCCGGGGTCACTTTCTACCTCAGCCCACACCCACAGCCCGTCAGGCGGCCTCTGAAATCTGCTCCAATCCCTCGTTTCCCTCTGCCCACCGCCATCGCCCTGGTCCAAGGCCCCCATCATCCCTCACCTGGTTTCAGCAAAAGCTGCCTGAAGAGTCCCCTGTCCTGGTGTGCCCTCCTCACGGGGTCACTAAGCCCTGCTTAAGGCCTCCAGTGCTCTCCACTCCACCAGGAAAGGGGCCTCACACTGCGGCCTGGGAGCGCCGAGCAACCTGGCCCCGCCTGCCTCGGGCTCCTCGGACTCCTCTGGGTCCGCTCACTCCCTGCTCCAGGCTGCCGGAAGGAAGACCCTCCCTGAGAGCCTCCCACCTCCTCAGCCTGCCTGCTCCTGGCCCCTCCTCTCCCTGCACCTTTCTCATCCTTGGGGGTGGTAGTAAAGGGGGTGCGGGGGGTGGGGTGTCTCTTTATAAGATTACATCCTCAGGAAAGTCTTCCTGACACCCCAGATGGTCATGTGCCCTGGGTTACTCCTTAAGCTTTTGACCTTCTGCAGGTATGTAGCTGCTGGTGTAACTGTTTAATGTCTGCAGCAGCTGCTGTAAGCTCTTTGCGGGAGGAGACAGGCCTGGCTTGTCCTCCATCTATCCCCACAGCCCACCCACCACAGTGACCCGCAGGAGCGGTGCTCAGGAAACCTACTGGAGAGATGGGTGGGTGGGTGGGTGGGTGGGTGGATGGATGGGAGGATGATAGGTGGGTGGATGGATGGGTGGATGGGTGGATGGGTGGGTGGGTGGGTGGATAATAAGTGGGTGGGTGGGTGGGTGGGTGGATGGATGGGAGGATGATAGGTGGGTGGATGGATGGGTGGATGGGTGGATAATAAGTGGGTGGGTGGGTGGGTGGATGGGTGGATGGGAGGATGATAGGTGGGTGGATGGATGGGTGGATGGGTGGATAATAAGTGGGTGGGTGGGTGGGTGGGTGGATGGATGGGAGGATGATAGGTGGGTGGATGGATGGGTGGATGGGAGGATAATAAGTGGGTGGGTGGATGGATGGATGGGTGGATGGGTGGATGGGTGGATGGGTGGGTGGGTGGATGGATGGATGGGTGGATGGGAGGATGATAGGTGGGTGGATGGATGGGTGGATGGGTGGATGGGTGGGTGGATGGGTGGATGGGTGGATGGGTGGGTGGGTGGGTGGGTGGGTGGATGGGTGGATGGGTGGATGGGTGGGTGGGTGGGTGGATGGGTGGGTGGATGGGTGGATGGGTGGGTGGGTGGATGGATCGGAGGATGGATAGGTGGATGGATGGGTACTCATAAGTAATGGAGCTCTTATCACCTTGGCCAAAATGCCAGGCATGCAGAGAGGCCAGGACCTTAGTAACCTAAGTGTGTGACAAGATGGTGTTTGGAAGTGTGTTTAGAACATCTGACAATTAGTCCGCAATCCTGAACATTCTTCCTCCTCTCGGCACTGCCTCCCTCAGGGGTGAAAACACATCAAAAGGACATCTATTGGCAGAGCAAAAGAAACCCTGAGACCCTGTGACTCAATTCACAAAATGTTTACTGACCATGTGTAACTGTCTATGTGTGTATGCGTTCCCAAGCCCAAGACTGTGTACCCATGCCCATGTGTGCCCACACATGTAGTGCTCATGTCAATGGGTGCCCACAGCTGCTCACACTCAGACAACTGCTCACACTCGGATGGCTGCTCACACTCAGACAACTGCTCACACTCAGATGGCTGCTCCAAACAGGGCTTTCTTTGGTCCCCTCAACCCAGCCTCCGTCGCCAGCTTCTCCCTGGCGTTGGGATGCCGCTGGTGTAAGTCTCACTGACATTTACCGTTGGAGGAGGCCCAGGCCCACCCTGGGGCCCATGCACACTAACACCCAGCCAACCAGAGCCCTTGGGGGACCCCAGGGAAACCTGAGTGGAGGCTGATGAGGGGCGGGATACCATGGGCAGGGACAGAGCCAGCAGGGGACCTGGGTCTGATTCACTTAGGCTTCCCCAGGCCGATGGGCAGGGCTAGGCCAGTGTCACCTCCAACTCGGGCCTCTCCCATGCCAGCAGAGCCCCACCTCACCCCAGTGGTAGCTGGTCAGAGGACGGGTAGGTTCCGGGCTTCCCGGGGTAGGGAAAGAGCTCTCTGGAGCCCCATAGGCCAGGTTCACACTCCTGCCCTGCCCTCCCTCCCCTAGCGGCTGAGTCGGCCAGTGAGCCTCTCTGAGCACAGCGGCCTGAGGGCAGCACAGAGTGCGTTTTGCTCTTCATTTCTGTGTCAACGGAAGGGAGAGCGGTCACGCGTCACTCTTGAGAGAGTGGCCTGACTGTGCTCGCTCACATGGAGCCCCCCAGGGGACTGGGACACATACGAACGCTTCCCAAGTAGAGGAGAGTCCGGAACCCCAGAGGGACTTTGGGAAAAGCCTTTTCATTCATTCGTTCATTCATTCATTCATTCATTCGAAGGTTATTGTTGAGCATCTGCCACGTGCCACTGAGATACTGTTCTTGCCCTCGTGGAGCTAGTCTTCTCTTGGAGGAAACGGAAAAACCATGGACAACTGGAGAATAACAGATAAACGACAGGAAGGGACCAAAAGAGAGGAGACAGATAAAAGCAAATTGGCAGCTTTCGGAGGGGCGTGGGGATGGGCGTCAGGGGCGTGTGGAGAGCTGGCAGCATGTTCCAGGCACCGGAGCCGCACGACGAAGGCCCTGAGGCAGCGGACTCCAGGATGGAAAGAAGGCCGGGGAGGCCGGAGCAGGGCGAGGAGGGCACGCGCAGGGCCAGGTGGAGGCGGGAGGTGTAGCTCTGGGTCAGACAGGGGCCAGGTCAGGTGCGGCCGGAGCATGGGGAGCTGGGTTATGGTCTAGGTTAGTGTTTCCCAAAGCGTGGTACGCGTACCCCCAAGGGTACGGGAAGAGTTTGGTGGGGGTATGCGTTGCACCAGAGTTTGGTGGGATATGCACTGCACCGTGCTTAGCTGCGCCTCATTCTACGTTCTCATGAGTACGAGGGGTACTCCGCGTTACGAAAGTTACAGAAGGGGTACACATGTGTCAAAAGTTTGGGAAACACTGGTCTGGGTCATCAGGGAAGCCAGTGTTGGGCAGGGAGCAGTTTTATCTTGAGAAGATGACGCTGGTGCTGTGTAGAAAATGGTTAGAGAGAAGGAAGACATGAGAGCCCTGTTGCGAGGTTGCTGCCCTGGTCCAGGGTGAAGGTCGAGGAGAAGGAGGGGAACACTGTGCATGGAGGCTGCTGGGAAGTCAGCCAAGGGCGAGAGACGTGTGTGCCTGGGGGTCTGTCCCTGCCTGCCCCCAGCCTGTCGGCACGAGTGGGCATCACCTTGGCCTTGGCCTGTGCCACCTGTGATCCGCTCGCGTGTCCCTGCCCCCGCAGGCATCATGCTGGGCCGCATGGGTGAGAGCGGGGCACCCCTGGTCAGCTTCTGCCAGTGCCTCAATGAGTGCGTCATGAAGATCGTGGCGGTGGCTGTGTGGTAAGCCTGGCTGGGGTGGGGGTGTCCTGTCCTACTTCACCCCCTCCACTCCTGTCCGGGCCAGACAGATGGACCCGGGGTCCCACCCTTTGTTCTCCTAGGAGTGAGCTGCCCAGGCCCAGGAGGCTGAGCCCTGGCCCGGGGCCTGCAGAGCCACACGTGCTCCCCGGCTCCCAGCCCCGACCAGGCCTGGTTCCAGCCCCGGGCCTGCCACTCTGGCCCGGTCAGGCCCGCTGCGGGAGAGCCCAGCGCCGAGCCTGGCCTGCTCTCCTGGCCCCGTTTCCCATCACATGGAGCTCATCAGCTGAGCTTCTGGAGGAAGGGAACTCTGCAAGTGAGAACCAGCTGCCACCCCTTGGAGCAGAGCTCAGCTCTTAGACATGGTTTCCATGGGGCCGCGCGGAGGCCTGTCCCAGCTCCCGCACAGAGGCAGTGGCACTGCTGGGTTCAAGGACGGGCCTGCAGGGGGCAGGCGGCCTCCTCAGAGGCCTGGGCAGGAAGGCAGGGGCGTGAGAGGTGGTGCAGGGCCGGGCTGGCTGAGGGTGGAGGTATCAATCATGCCATGTTCTGGGCACCTTGGCACCCAGTCTCATTCACGCTCAGGGGGCCCTGGCGGGCTCAGGGGGAACAGGCCAGGCAGCGATGCAGTGCCAGGGCTGCCTGGGACCCTCGCCTGCCTGCCCGGCACCGAGCTGGCCGCCCTGCCCCCACCACAGGTACTTCCCCTTCGGCATCGTGTTCCTCATCGCCGGCAAGATCCTGGAGATGGACGACCCCACGGCCGTGGGGCAGAAGCTGGGCTTCTACGCCGTCACCGTGGTGTGCGGGCTGGTGGTCCACGGCCTGCTCATCCTGCCCCTGCTCTACTTCTCCATCACCAGGAAGAACCCCCTCGTCTTCATCCGGGGTGTCCTCCAGGCCCTGCTCATCGCCCTGGCCACCTCCTCCAGGTACCCCGGGCGGCAGGCCGGCGGGCGCCGCTCAGCCCTGCCACCTGTTCAGCCATCATCTGTCCGTGGCCACAGGCTCAGAGAAGTGCCAGCCAGTCGGGCCTGCGCCCCACACTGGGGGGGGGCGGCGGGGTAGCTGTGGTAACAAGGCCCATCTTTGAAATGCCTGAGGCCCCATCTGCCCAAATGGCAGAAAGCCTTGGTCACCTCCTGAGGCCTTCCCCTCCCCCACTCAGTCCACCCCGGGGGTCGGTGTCCACGCACACAGCCGCCCTCGGCCACCTGCCCGACAAGAACCACAACCTGGGGCCCAGCAAGAGGGAGCGGGGTCTCCCGGCAGGGGCCTGTGGGATGGGGAGGGCTCTGCAGCCACCAGCCCAGGTACCGGCCCCAGCGCTGCTGCCAGGAACTCCGGTACCAAAACAGTGACAGCACTGGCAGCTACCATTGCCTGAGTACTTAGTACCTAGTACTGTTCTGAGCGCTGGCTCGTTAAATCACCCTAATAGCCGAGTCCAGGTATTCTCCCGTCCTGGGACGAGGAACCCAGGACACACACAGGTTAAGGATCCCCCTACCACTGGCGAACGGGAGGCTGGAGCCTGACCCCAGCAGGTCCAGCCCAGAGCCTGGCACAGCAGTGTGGCTTCGAGCCAGCCCCTCCCCCGCCCTCTGGGCTTCAGTTTCTCCATCTGTAAAATGGACTCGAAACCCCTCCTTCGCCGGAAGCCATGAGGATCCAAAGAGAGTGTGTGTGAAGCCTGGTCCCGGGTGCAGAGTGGGATTCTGCTGGTGGAAGTCCCTTCCTGACCTGGTGTTGGGTGGGGGGGGGGGGGTCTCTGAGGCCCAGGGCCTGGGTAGGCCTGGCCCTGGCGCCGCCCCACACGCCCACAGGGGCCATTTCCAAGGCCCCTCCAGCCTGTTCTCCCCGCGACGGGCGCCGCCTGGGGCGGAGCGAGCTTCCCGTCGCCGGCAGGAGGCGGCTCGGAGCCCCCGGCCGCCCTGGAGGGGGAGGGGAGGCAGACACGGGCCCTCTGCCCGCAGCTCGGCCACGCTGCCCATCACCTTCAAGTGCCTGCTGGAGAACAACCACATCGACCGGCGCATCGCCCGCGTGGTGCTGCCCGTGGGCGCCACCATCAACATGGACGGCACCGCGCTCTACGAGGCCGTGGCTGCCATCTTCATCGCCCAGGTCAACAACTGCGAGCTGGACTTCGGCCAGATCGTCACCATCAGGTGCCCCCGGCCCGGGGTGGAGGCTGGGGGTGGAAGGGTGACTCCTGGGCGGCCCTGGAGGGTGCTAAGGCGTAAGGCGACCGGACATCCTGCTTCTGGCGGGGCAGTCCCGGTTTTTAACAATGTGTCCCGCGTCCCGCATCATTTTAAAAAAAAGGATCTTTCCAAAAATCGGGACTTTTTTTTAAAACGCCGCGGGCCTCGGGACAAATGGTTGGAAATCGGGACTGTCCTGCCAAAAGCTGGAAGTCTGGTCACCTTACCAAAGCTTCCAGATCTGACAGGGTCTCTGAGGCCCAGAGAAGGTGAGGGGCTCCTTTTAGGCCACACAGCACGTGGGCGCTGGGGCGGGGGGGCCAGGACCTGATCTCTGGGACTGGTGGCACAGCCACCCTCCCCAGCGCCGCCCTGCAGGGCGGGAGCTGGGACCCAGAGGAGGGCCTGCAGTCTGGGCATGCAGGGCAGAGGAGGGCAGAGGCCGGGGCCGGACACTGGAGGGGCTGCTGGTGCGGCGAGGGCAGGGCGCTGAGGTGAGGGACAGAGGCGGAGGGGCCGCACACGCCAGCCTGACCCTGGGGACCAGGCCCCGGAGCGAGGCCGGGCAGAGCTGCGCGGGTGGACACTCAGAATCTCTGGGCGGCTTCCCGGAAGCCTTCCTGGCCACGGCTCCAGGCACAGGGTTTCCCACAAATTCCTCAGGGGTCCTGCTGAGGCCGGGGGTGGGGCCCCTGGGGCTATAGGGCCTCAGGCAGGAACATGCCCCCCTCCTCCCGCCCCAAGAACTCCTTGATGTGGACTTCCTAACGACCCTGCCCCCTTGGGCCGGCCCCAGAGGCGCTGGCGTTCTGGCCTCCTCTTTGGAGCGAGGGTCCCAACGAGGCAGCCTGCCCTCCTGCTCCTCCCCTCCCGCCCCCTCCCCTCTGCAGCATCACAGCCACAGCCGCCAGCATCGGGGCCGCGGGCATCCCCCAGGCCGGGCTCGTCACCATGGTCATCGTGCTCACCTCCGTGGGCCTGCCCACCGACGACATCACCCTCATCATCGCCGTCGACTGGGCCCTGTGAGTGGGGTTCCCCCCTCCACGCCCCCCCCCCCGCAGCAGGCTCTGGGGGTCGCAGGGAAAGTGCCCGGCGTTGGCACAGCTTCCTGGAGACCTGCAGCAGCCACGGCTCTGGCCCAGCGGCCTAATCTGTAGAGCCCAGTTTTCAAAACCCTTCCTTCTCCAGAAACGAAAACGTGAGGTCCCTTGTGTACAAGTTAAAAGGGATTTCAAGAGGGTGAGAGCAAACCTGGGCCCTTTTTTAAAAAAAAAAAATAATAAATATATTTTATTGATTTTTTTACAGAGAGGAAGGGAGAGAGAGAGTTAGAAACATCGATGAGAGAATCATCGATCAGCTGCCTCTTGCACACCCCCTGCTAGGGATGTGCCCGCAACCAAGGTACATGCCCTTGACCGGAATCGAACCCGGGACCTTTCAGTCCACGGGCCGATGCTCTATCCACTGAGCCAAACCGGTTTCGGCAAGCCTGGGCCCTTCTTAGCACGGGCCTGAGCGACTGTCCGGCCACATGCCCGTGGAGCCCACCCTGCACCAGCCAACCTCCTCCACGTCCCTGAGGGAGCGGTGGGCCTGAGGTGTTGGGGACAGCGCCTCTCTGTGGCTCTGCCCTGGCAGCGGGTGCCCACAGGGGCTGCTGGGCCGGGCGCTGCCCTCTCCCTGCTCCCCTGACCAGCACCCACCGCTCGCCGCCCCCCAGGGACCGCTTCCGCACCATGATTAACGTGCTGGGCGACGCGCTGGCCGCGGGGATCATGGCCCACATCTGCCGCAAGGACTTCGCTCAGGACACGGACACCGAGGTGAGAGCAGTGCCCCCTCCCCCCGGCCTGGCCACCCAAAGGCCCTGGAGGGTGGAGCCCAGTGGGGTGGGCACCAATCTTCCATTTGGGGAGCCATCAGCCAATCCCCGCAGCCTCCCTGCCTCAGCTTCTCACCTGGTACCCGGTGACTAACTGCTCTCACCGCTATGGCTGAGCCCTCACCATGGCTGGCCCTGCTACAGACACAGGAACGAAGGAAGCCGGAGCCCTGCCCTCGGGGAGCCGTGCCCAGGTGTGGGTGGCGCTGCCCACAGCAATGCCAATGTTTGCACATCTGCACGGGCTTCGTGGTCTTAGGGCTCCTCCAGTGACCAGAGCAGCAGGCGGCCCCCTCCACCAGGAGGCCGCTGAGGCCCAGACAGGGGCCCGGTTCCCGCACAGACCCTGTGGGTCAGGTCCCCTCCTCTCCCACGACAGCCACAGGCGGTGGCCGGGCGACCCAAGGGGCCCTGCGGCCTGCCGAGGTCCACAGCACATCCGTAGGAAAACCGACCGTGTGGTTCCCAGCCCTGATCTCTGGGACTGGTGGCACAGCCTCCCTCCCCAGCGCAGGAGGCTCTTTCAGTCCTCCCCGGAGTCTGCCCTCGGCCCCTCCACCTGCCACCACTGTCTCCCTCCTCAGAAACTGCCGCCCTGCGAGACCACGCCGGTGAGCCTGCAGGAGATCATGGCCACCCAGAGGAACGGCTGTGTGAAGAGCGTGGCCGCGGCCTCCGAGCTGACCCTGGGCCCCGCCTGTCCCCACCACGTCCCTGTCCAGGTGGAGCAGGACAAGGAGCAGGACGGGGAGCCGGCTGCCGCCAGCCCGGACCACTGCACCATAGAGATCGGCGAGCTGGAGACCAACGTCTGAGCCTGCGGAGCCGCAGGGGCCGGATGGGGGGGGCCTCCAGGGGTGGGGCAAAGGGAAGGATTCCAACTTGGGCTCTCGGGAGCAGACAGCGCCAGCCTCACACACGCTGCCCGCCCTGAGGGCTCGGAGTGAGCCCCACGTGACCGAACTGGAGTCTCGGAGGGGAACCCGCGGGGCATGGTGGGCCGGCGCGGCCCAGCCCTGGCTGGGACTTGCCATCACGTGGCCCGTGAGGACAGCAGGCAGAGGTGATGGTCCCTTTTCTGGGCGGCAGGGTTAAGGCTGAGCACAGTTACCCCAGATCGCAGAGCCAGCCCTGGCCACGCCCTCCTGGGGGCAGGGGCACCTGCAGGCCCAGATGCCAGGAGAGGCTCTAGGCCCTGCCCTGCCTCAGACCCCCGCAGCCACCACTGCTTTCCATTTATGAAGACACAACAACAGTGCCCTGGCTCTGCCCCGGTGTCCCAGCCCAGGCCAGCCCTCCCCCCAGCCCCACAGCATGTGGCCTCAAACAGCCCCCCCCAAAGGGGGCCCAGCCAGGAGCACGGCCTGCTGCCTTCCGTGTGCCACGGCCCGTCTCGTCTCGTCTCACATCCCACCAGGCTCTCTCGCAAAGCTCCTCTGAGGTGGAGATGGGGCCCTTGGGAACCTGGGGCCTGGGCCAACCTCCACGACAGGGGCCCGCCGGGGCCCGGAACAGGCTTGCCTGGGACGCTCTGGTCACGCTGCCCAGGTGGCTCTGGAGCCAGGACTCCCCAAAGCCTGTGGGATGGAGTGGAGTTAGGTTTTATACTCTTTTCTGTGTTTGCAAACTCAGAGATAACTCCATAAAGGTATTTTTGTTTTCCAAGTTCTGAGGGCTTAGCCACCAGACTCTGGCCAGCACTTCCTCACGGAGCTAACGCAGGCTGTCACCCTGCAGACCGGCCGGTCTGGGCAGCCGGAGCGTGGGCAGGCCCGTCCAGGTGGCCAGACAATACACAGGCTTGTCCTTGTGGCTAGAATGCAGACGGCCTGTCTGGGCTGTCGGCGTGTGGACAGGCCTGCGGGGAGGCCAGGGCGCAGAGGAGCCGCCTGGCTGGCCACGGCGAGGCCAGGCCTGTCGGAGCTGTCACACGCAGGAGGCCGAGTGCAAACCGGCCTGCGGGCGGGGGCCGTCGCGACGGCCAGGGTGGACAGGTCGCTCTGTCGCTAGCCTGGGCTTGGCTCTGCGACCAGAACCCACAAAAGGAACAATTTCTTCAGCCAGCTGGGCTCCCTTCGGCAAGTGTCATGCCCAAGGACAGACAGTTCCAGTCTGTGTCCTTGGTTCTCCTCGGCCCCAGGGGCCTCTGGGAGGCTCACGGGGGGCAGAGATGAACTCTGGCCACACAGCCTGCTGTGGATGCACTTGGGGGAGAAGGTACAGCTCTGGGGGGTGGGGGTGGGACTGGGGGGCTTGCACATTGAAGCCAGGGGAGGAACAGGCCTCCCAAGGTCACTCAGAGAACCAAGAGGACACCTCCCTCCCAGCGCCCAGGGCCTGACCCCGGGCCTCCCACTATGGGAACATCCTCCCTTCATGAGGATAAGCAGCTAGGAGAGGTCAGATGTCAAACTCCGGTCCCTCCCACCATCGGGTCTCAGGCCCTCTGAGCCGCGGAGTCTGCCCCACCACGGGCAGGCACCTGCTCTGACGGGGCTCGGCAGGATGTGCTTACACCCCTGGAGCGGGGCCGCTAACCCCCGGGCATCCATGCAGGGCAGCGCTGCCTGTCAGAGGCGCTTCTCTGCTCTGAGCAGGTGCCGCCCCCACCGCACCCCCTCCCAGCCCTGGCCCTGCTGGGGTGGCAGGCACCCTGGGCATGCCTGCACCTCCTCCCAAGGCTCTGCTCCGGCTCCCAGGCCTGTCTCAGATCCCCGCCCCCCCCCAGCTGTCCTCTACGGGACAGACCCCATTGGGAATGCCCACTCCGTGCACAGGCGACCCTCCAGGGGCCCCGAGCAGCCCAACGCCAGGCTCTGATGCTCAGCCTCCGGGGTGCACAGTGAGCTCACAGACCCGGGTGGTGGTCCCGCCGGACCTGGTGACCCCCGCCCTGCTGATGGGCCCCACATGCCTCAGGCTGGATTACCTGCGACCACACCCTTGGTCCCCAGACCTCTGCCTAAGGGGCCACTTCGTTGGCCCCAAGAGCTGAACTTTGCTCTGACTCCCGCTGGTCTGGCAGGTGCTGGGATGCTTGCATCCTGCCCCCCCGGCCGGGTGCCAGCTCAGCGCCTGGCAGGAAGCACACACAGACACAGCCACGGGCTGCCAGACAGGGCTAATGCTTTTATATTAGTTTTTCTGTAGAAAAAAAAAAATCAGCTTTGAGGTTTTCATCACTCTTTTCTTTTTACAAAAAAGGTGCCCAGCACTCCCTGCAAGCCCGAAGAGTAAAAATGGTGTCTCCTGGGTGGGTGGGGGGGGCTGGATCTTCCTCATTCAGCCCAGCGCCAGGACCTCCACCTCCCTCCCGCCCGTGGCCCCTGGCGGTCCCGGGAGAACTGTCCTCCGGCCTGGCCCACCAGACGCGCCCGTGGCCGGCCGGGGGACGGCAGGGAGTGGCTCCCCCAGCGGCTGGGAGCCGGGCGGGCGGGGCCGGCAGTCCTGAAGGTTCCTGTCCCCGGAGGTAGGGAAGAGGAACAAAAGCCAGCTTTTGTGAGTTCTGGAGGGTAGCAGGCACCGGGCCGCAGGGAGCTCGGACATAACTCTGTGTCTTCTCCAGAGGATGGACGGACAGACGGACGGACAGGCGGACGACACGATGTTCTGGCCCCTTCTGGCCGGGGCAAGAGCTGTTGGTGGCATAGGCCAAGGAGGGCCCTTTGCACATGACCGTGTGTGTATGTATGTGTGTGCGTGTGCGCATGTGTGTGTGTGGGAGGGTAGGAAGTGTGAGCCTGTGTATGCCAGGATCGGGTCAGGCCTTTCCCTGAATGTGTGTGGTTCAGAGGGAGTGATGGGGGGATGGGGCGGGAGAGTGGACCCTTTGGAGGGCGGTGTGCAGCGGGCTGTGTGTAGGTGGGCCATGGTATCTGCGAGTGCCCGGCTGTGGCACAGACCGCAGGAAGGTGTGGGGATGGGAGGCTGTGTGTTCGGCTGTGTTGGGGTGTGGGGTGCAATGCTGGGTGTGTCGAGGGGGGCAGAGTGGCGGCTCACAGGCACAGGCACGTGCTGCAGAAAGGGGTCCGACGTCCATCGTCCTGCAGAACATGGGGGAGTCAGGGAGGCCAGAGCAGACGCGCCGGCCACAGCCTGCCTGCGGGAGCCCCTGGGTCAGAGCTGGGGAGCCCCCTGGGTCAGTGCTCAGGCGGAGGGGAGGGGGGAGAGCAGGGGGCTGCAGCAGGAGAGGAAGCTGCCCTGGGAGTTCAGAGCCCGTGGGCGCCCCCGGGAGGTGCTCGTGTTGCTGTGGCCGGGCTGCTGTGGACAGAGGACCTTTGGGTCCCACTGGACTCAGGGCCTCACCCAGGGCTCTGCTCCACCCACCTGACCACGGCCAAGAAGGGGCAGCTTCTCTCCCATCCCAGGACTCCCCAGGCCCCTCGTGAGGCCACAGCATCAGTCACCCCTGCTGGGGACCCCTCCCCCTGCCTGAGAAGGGGCTCCACCTTCCTAGCCCTGGACCCCGAGTAGAAAGATGACTTCTGAGCACTGCCCCGGGCCTGCCCTCCGCGCTCACACCGCTGCCCCCAGCACCCTCTTCTCCCCGCTGCCATCCGCCCCTGGGTCCTCACACCCCTCGGTTCCTTTCTGCCCCAGGCCCTACTTCAATTCCACTTCCCAAATCATGGCCTCCCAGAGCCACACCCTGGCCCTGACCCCCAGCCTGGCTCGCCCTGATATCGCTCTATCCAACCTCTCCGCTGGCTCCTCGCCACCCCCCTGCCCTCTCCGACATCCCCCTGCCAGCCCCGCCTGCCTGCACCTCCTCCCCTCCCAGCCCAGCCTCAGGTTCCAGCACCGCAGACAGTCCCTTGCCCGTGCACTCCATTTCCTGGTTCCTTGGCCTCCTGTCCCGCACACCTGGTCAAACCCAGCCACGGATGGATCCCATTGCCCATCTTCACTCACCCCCACCACCGTCTGCTGAGCGCCTGCTGCCGCCGAGAACACACGAGGCTGCAGGCACCTGGCTTGCGTGGCTTTATGTCCAGCCATCAAGCTGCTAGCCTGCGACGGCAGCTGCTCAGTCCCTGTCCATCCTCCACAGCAGGAGCGCTGACCCTCCCGCAAAGCCAGGCCTCCTGCTGTTCCCACAGGGACCACCGGACACCCCGCTCTCCTCTCTGCGTCGTTAACGCCTCCCTCCTCAGCAGCCTTCCCCATCAGCTTCCAAACCAGCTCCATTCCTCAAAAAGGCCCCACAGGAGCTGAGCCTGCCTGGACTGCTCACTCCTCCCCACCCCCACCCCCTCTCATCTCTCCTCAGCAGACTCCTTCACAGAGCTCTGCACCCCTGGATCCGCTCCCGTCCGCCACTTTCTCACCCCCGCCCCAGGCTGCTCCCCACAGGGCCATGGACACACGCAGTGGGCCCTCGGCAGTGCTCAGCGCCAGCAGCCTCTCAGCAGCGCTGACACAGCTGATTCTCCCCACTGTGCACGTATGCACAACATGCATGCATAAATAACATGCATGCATGTAAGTATGTGTGCACATAAGGGAGGGCCCATGTGCATGGATGTGCATGCGTGCACATGTTCCACATCTGTAAATGTGTGTGCATATGTGCTTTGTGGGTGTGCAGGCGTGTTTATGCATGTACGCATGGGTACGTGTGTTGTGCACTGCATGTATGTGCGGGTGCTTGTTTACATGCCTGTGTAAATGCCCTCTCATCTGGGCTGTCCGTGGCTTTCCTACCTCCTTCCCCAGCTGCTCCATCTCAGCCCTCTCTGCAGGCTCCCCTCCCTCTGGCCACGCCTTCTCTCTCCCTCCTGACTCCCTGACCTGCAGCCATGGTGGCTGTTCAGGCTGACGATGTCTGGTGCCACCTCCAGCCCAGACCTCACTTCTGAAGCCCAGACCACATATCCAGCCCACCCCTGGGCACCTCTCCCAGCGACTTCCAGGCCCTCAGCTCAACATTCCCTCAAACAAACCTGTTCTTCTCACCCACCCTCACGTCCCAGCTCCAACCTGGGCCTCGCCTCTCCCTCCCCCATGTAGGTCTGCCTCCCCACTCCCCTCCAGGCTGTCTGCTGGTCTGCAGCCTCACTTCCTGCCCCTTATCTCTGGCTTAGATGACAGCAGGGGCCTCTGCCCGGGCCTCACACCACCGCCTGCTGCCACCACACCAGGGCACTCCTCCCTGCAGGGAAGCCGGCACAGCCAGCCTCCTGGGCTTGCCCTTCTACCCGGCCTCCCACCCACGGCCTGGCGCACACCCAGTGCTCTCACAGGTTCACAATGACCGGTGACCCGGCGACAAGGGTGGAAAGTGGACAGAAAGGCCCTAGGTGGGTCAGGGAGAAGACACTGGCAAGGAGAGGGGAGTGTGCCCCACACAGACCACCCACCTCTGTCAGACCCCATTCACCTGGTCACTATCGCCTCTCCTCTTCCTCCTCCTCCTCCTCCTCGTCCTCCTCGTCGTCCTCCTCCTCTTCCTCCTCCTCTTTCAATCGATCCCGGTCCTTGGAAACGTCACCAAACTCAAAGTTGCCTTCGATGTCCAAGACCTGCAGGTGCTTCAGCCTCCGGAAGGCGCTCTCCACCACGGAGCCCACGGCCAGCTTGTTAAACCTGCGGCCACCGCATGGATCAGAGCTGGGAGCCGGCCCCGAGTCCCCACACTTACCCACCCCTGAGGGGTCCTCCAGGAAGATGCACAGCTGACACAGGCAGGGGCGGGGAGGCACCGTGTCCGGGGAGCCCAGGCTGTACAGGGTGGCTGTCGCTTGGGGGGGACAGGGGCTGGCCCTGGGCCACGCACCCACACGATGAGGGAAGGCTTGCCACTGCGTAAGCTCTCACTACAATGTGGGCACCTCCTCTCGCCTGTCCTCTGGCATTAACTCTGAGTCCTGAGCCTGCTGGGCCCGGGTCACCCCGGTGCCTGGTGTGAGGTGGCACTCAGGCAGGACACCCAGATGTGGGAAGGCAGAGGCTGGGCTCTGACCCCAAGCCCCCTCAACTCTCTGTGCCCCTGTTCCCTGCAGGAGCCAAGCACAGGTCACAGACCCCCCCCCCCAATGTTGCCCAGCCGGACCCTCTGGGCCACAAAGCCCCTGGGAGAGCACACCCGCCTTTCTCCAGTAGGTCTTCTCTCTGAGGTAAGGGGTGGGAGGTTGGCAAGAGCCGCCCTGGCTCTGCTGTACGGAAGCTCCCCATCTCCTTGGGGAGCTGGGCTCCCGAATTATCCTAAACCCCCAGAACCCCGTGGGGACCTGAGCATCTGCTGCCCTGCGTCTGAAGCCCAGGCTCAGCCCAGCCAATGTGGACACGGCACATCGGTGCTCTCTGGGCCTCGGTGTCTCCAGCTGTAAACTGGGAAGATGCTCCCCGGGACCCCTTCTTGCCGCAGCCACACCAGTGCCGCCAGGTGCACGGCTCGGACCTGCACCCGGACCTCTGCCTGCCCGCGGTTCCCAAGTGCCCTGCCTGCCCCGCTAGAGCCAGGGCGGCCGGCGCTCCCACCTGAGGAAGATCCCCTTGAGGTTGGGCGTGGCGTCGAAGGCGTGGGCGGGCACCGTGCTGACCTTGTTGTTCTGCAGGTACAGGTACTCGAGGGATGGAGGGAGCCCCGCGGGGATCTCCGTGAGCTGGTTGCCTGCGATGTCCAGCAGCTGCAGGGGCGGCCAGGGAGGCAAACGCTTAACGACTTGCGAAGACCGCCACGAACTCTGCCCCCCAACACATCTAAATCTCACCGTGACCTTGGGAGGCGGGATCTCAAACTATCCCCATTTTCCAGACGGGGAAATAGAGGCTCAGAGGTTAGGTGACGTGTCCATGGCCACGCGGCCTAGACAAGGCGAGAACCCGGCGCGCCTGACTCCAAACCCTTGTTCCCCGGCTCCTCTGCCGTCCCTCGTGGACCCACAGCCAGAATGTGCTTCCTCACTCACACAGGCCACCCCCATCAGAGTGAAGAGCACGAGGGCAGGGACCAGGGGTCCTACTGTCCAGAGGAGGTGGAGTTCAGGGCCATGGGGGCGGCCTGCTCATTTCTGGATCTCAGGGGCCAATGGCAGGGGTCAGGCTCGGCGTCACCATGTGCCTGTGTTCCAGGAAGCAGGAAACCAGGAAGATGGGGTGTTTTCCTGGAGAGCAGGAGACCTGGATGCTCACGGCCCCACTCACTGCCCCACGGCTGTCAGCACACACACACACACACACACACACACACACACACCCGCGTGTGCAGCCCCGGGTGGGCTCCATCATCTCACGTTCCCTTCCCCTGCCCAGCAGGCAGGGGCTCAGGGTCAGGAGGCTGAAGGCCAAGAATCCAGATTCAACATGTAAGGGGAGCACGAGCTTCTCACACCACAAAGCCCCGTCTCCTCCTGTACACAGGCTCCCTGCTCCCCACCTGGTCCCTTCGCACGGCTCCAGCACCTCCCCATTCATTCCCGCTCCTCTGTGCCCGTGGTGCTGGGGGCACGGAGCCCCCTGAGACACTGCCTCCCCCTCGGGAAGCCAGGCCGCAGGGGAGATGGACACGGGACCTGACCAGGACAGCCGGTGGAATGGAGCCGAGACGGGGAGCCGGAGGAGGACCTGGCTCAGCCCAGGGTCAGGGCCTCGGACAGCAGCCAGGGCAGGGGGGGCTCTGAAGCAGCAGGAGCAGCTGCCGCTTGTAGAAAGATCCAGCGTGAGAGGAAGCGTCGCCCCCATAGACACCCCATCCCTGACTGAATCCAGGCCGAGGGAGGTATCGAACCCTCCCGTCCCTGTTGGCTTCTGGAGGAGGTGACGCCGGAGTCCCAAGGAGATTGGAGGCACCAGGAGAGGGGTGCCCCTCCGCCTGTCTCACTCCCGGCTGGGGCCTCAGTTCGGGAGCTGCATCTGCTCGTGGTGCGGTCTCGGTACAGACTCATGGAGGGAGTGAATGGGTATCACCAGCGGGAGCGGTGCCTCCAGCAGAGGGGCCGGGACAGCAAAGCCCAGCACACCTGGGAGATAAACTCAGCTGGGGGCAGGGCAGAGAGGCCTTGAAGGCCGTGGCGAGGACTCTGATCTGGGTTCTCAGGGCAGGAGCGTAAACTGAGCATGTTTTTCAAGACACCCTCTGACTGCACATGGAATGCAGGCGCAGAGGTTCCTGGGACGGCTGGGTCCAGGAGAGAAATGGAGGCGGTTGGCTAGGAGTATGAGCCGCAGGGATGGAGCGGAGTGGACAGGGTGAGAGGTGATGGCAGAGCTGGCAGGGGTAGTAACCAGGGGCATTATGGGGCAGATGGCGTGAAAAGGGGATGCCAAGGGCAGCTTCCAGGTGTCACGTGGGCACCAGGGGTGGTGTCACCCCTTTAGTGAGTTAGAAAATGCAGGAGGAGCCGGTGTGAGGGAGAGGACAATGGGGTCTGGACCCCTTGGGAACAGGTTCTGGAGTGTACCTACGAGGGGCTGAGGGGCACACGGGCTGACTCTGTGTCTGGCACTCAGCAGGGCAGTCTGGGTGAGGAGAGACACACACACACACACACACACACACACACACCCCTCCCCCGGCCCGCTGAGGCTGCTCCTGCAGGACCAGCTGCCCCCCTGACTCCCACGCTGCTCCATCCTCAGGCTCTGCCTCACCTCCCTGCCCCCCACTCAGACCTCCCTATCCTGGCAGCTGCCCCCACAAGCATGGGCTGGGAGCCTAGCCGGTGGGGGCCTTGGGTGAACACAAGAGACTAAAATGCCGGCCTTTATTCTAGAGAAGAGAACAGGCAACAAGAAAGCAAACAGATGACCTCATGCCTGGGAGGGATGCGGGTGATGAGGAAAAACAAAGCAGAGGAAGAAGGTAGGCAAGAAAGACCTCCCAAGGAGGTGACATTTGAGCATATCCCCAAGAGAGAAGGAGGAGCAAGCCCTGGGACACAGAGGACAGTAAGGCAGGCCTGGGGGTCCTGGCAGCACCTTGGCCCTGCCTCCCAGGTTTCTCTAGTGAGGTTCCTTCCCTTTGGGCCCTCATTAAGTCAGGGGGGGCGGGATTTCATTGTAAGAAGCTCAATTCTTAAGGCCAGCCATCCTGCCTGACTCCGACCACGGCCACAACATTCATACCCACGGCTCAGGACACCTTAAGCAGACGCCCCCAGACCTCGGAGACCACCTCACCGCCTTGCTGCCCTTTCCCAAGTCCCCCTTCTCTAGGCGCACATTCCTGTGCCTGTGGGTGGGTGAGCATGACTCTCCTGCCACCTGGACTGCCTGCCCCAGTCCTCCTGCCTCCTGAGCCATGGGCCTCTGCCTGGAGCCATGACCTCCCCTTACTCCCTCAGCCCTCAGCCTGTACCGCCAGTTAGTGAGCTCTGCCTGGCCTCACCCACTGTAATGGGCCCTTCACTCCTTACCGGGCATGGCAGCCATACTCTCTGCATGGCCCACCCCCTACCCTCCCCCCCCATTCCTAAGCAGGTACCCCCTGCCCAGCAGGTGCCTCTCCCCTAGCCCAGTGCCCCGCCCTCCCCTTTACCTGCAGGTGGGCGAGGTCCGCCCAGGCACTGGGGCCCAAGGCCCGGCTGCGCAGCCGGTTGCCCGTGAGGTAGAGCTCACGCAGCTGGGCCATGCCGGCCAGCGCCCCGCGCGCCAGGGCGGCCAGCTCGTTGCGCTTGACCTTCAGCACGTGCACGTTGCGGGGCAGCCCCGGCGGCAGCGTGTGCAGCCGGTTGCCGGACAGGTCCAGCGAGCGCAGCAGGCGCAGCTTGCGGAAGGCGTCGCGGTGCACCTGCGGGCTGGTGATGCGGTTGTAGCTGAGGTTCAGCTCCTCCAGGAAGTAGGTGGCGGCGAAGTCGTCGCGGCCGATGCCGGTGATCTGGTTGTGCAGGATCATGAGCGTGCGCACGCGGCGCGGCAGGCCGCCGGGCACGCGCTCCAGCGCGTTGTTGTACAGGTGCACCGTGTGCAGCCGCTTGAGGCCCTGGAAGGCGCGCGGGTGGATGCCGTGCGCGCGCAGCTGGTTGCTGTGCAGCAGCAGGTACTCGAGGCTGCGGATGGGGGTCAGCACGTCGGCGCCCACGCTGCGGATGGCGTTCTTCTCCAGGTGCAGCAGCACCAGGCTGCGCGGCAGCCCCGCGGGCACCCGCGACAGGTTGTTGCTGGACAGGTCCAGGTACTCCAGGCTGGAGAGCTTCCTGGGGGCGAGGGGACGGGCGGCTGGCAGGAGCCCACCCAGCAGGAGCCTGCTCCTGTTCCCACCGTTTCCCCAGGGGAGGTGGCCGGGGAACTGCCTCTGATCCACCCCGGTTCTCACTGGGGACCCCAGCTCTCCAGGCCCGCTGGATTAGCCATGACCTTGGTGTAGGAGGCTGTGGCATGGTTTCTGGTTTTTATTTGAAGACCAGTTGTTTAAGATTTTTTTTGGGGGGGGGGGGAGGGTAAGAGGGGGCTACTTTGGACTCTAAAACATAAAATAAAATAAAATAAACTAAGACATGTTTGCCTTCAACAAGAATGTCTGAGTTTCTATTTTGTACCAAGAAGCCGGCCGCTGCCAACGCTTCCCTGCCTCCCTGGAGTCTTGGCAGCCTCGCCCCTACACATCGCTTGCTCTTGTGGGCAGAGATGTCAGCGGAGGCACAAGCCTCCATGTTCCCTCTCCAGGGAGGGCAGGGAGCGGGAGAGGCGTGGGATGGGGCCCGGCTGGGTGGGTGGGCGCCGGGGGGGCCTCCCGGGAGGTGCCCGGTGCCGCGGAGGCCCGGGCGGGTTTACCAGAAGGTCTCGTTGTCCAGGCCCTCGTCCGTCAGGTAGTTGTTCTGCAGGTACAGCTCCCGCAGGTTGCTCAGCTCGCTGAAGGCGCCCGGCGGGATCTTCTCCAGCTTGTTGTTCTGGGGGAGAGGCGGGGGAGGGGAGCATGAGACAGCGGGGGCAGGGGCTCCGAGGGCTCTGAGGGAGCCGGGAGGAGCGGGCCGGCCCGGAGCACTGACGGCCGGGTGCCCGGGCTTCTGCCTGCTCCTCCTTAGGGGATGCTGTGCCTCGGGCATGTGTAGAGGCCCCGGCCCTGCCCGTGAGCTCCGCCCTCTCGGCCCCGCACTGCCCTCTCCTCCTACCTTGAGGTGCAGCTTGTAGAGCGCGGGCGGCAGGTGCTTGGGCACGTGGCGCAGGAAGTTGCTGGACAGGATGAGGATCTCCACGTTGCCGGAGCCGTTGAACATGTTGTCCGGCAGCCCGGCGTCGGCCAGCTTGTTGTTGTGCAGGTACACGGACCTGGGGGCGGGCGCAGTCCTCACCCAGCAGGCCCCCACTCCGCCCCGGCCACGGGCCCCGCTCCGCCCTGGCCACCGCCTCTGCTCCGCCCCGGCCACGGCCCCCGCTCCGCCCCGGCCACCGCCTCTGCTCCGCCCCGGCCACCGGGCCACGACCCCGCTCCGCCCCGGCCACCGCCTCTGCTCCGCCCCGGCACGGCCCCTTCTCCACCCCCGGCCCCCCGCCCCGCTCCGCCCCGGCCACCGCCTCTGCTCCGCCCCGGCCACCGGGCCACGACCCCGCTCCGCCCCGGCCACCGCCTCTGCTCCGCCCCGGCACGGCCCCTTCTCCACCCCCGGCCCCCCGCCCCGCTCCGCCCCGGCCACCGGGCCACGACCCCGCTCCGCCCCGGCCACCGCCCCGCTCCGCCCCGGCCACCGGGCCACGACCCCGCTCCGCCCCGGCCACGGCGCCCGCTCCGCCCCGGCCACGGCCCCGCTCCGGCCACCGCCCCGCCCCGCCCCGCTCCGCCCCGGCCACCGCCCCGCCCCCTTTCGCCCTGGCCACGCCCCCGCTCACCGGGGAGCCTCCAAGCCTGGCTCAGGGTGGGCCTGGGGCCCAGGGCACCTTTCTCCATCTGAGGGACCTCAGACTCAACCTGATGTAGTCCCCACCCCACCCCGTACTGCTGAGCGGACCAAGGACCACCAGCCCCACAAGTTAGTGGCAGAAATAGGATTTCCTGACCCCCAATCCATGCTTCTCCAAAGCCTTCAAGATTCTCAGTCAGCCGAAACCGGTTTGGCTCAGTGGATAGAGCGATGGCCTGCAGACTGAAAGGTCCCAGGTTCAATTCCGGTCAAGGGCATGTACATTGGTTGTGGGCACATCCCCAGTAGGGGGTGTGCAGGAGGCAGCTGATCAATGCTTCTCTCTCATCGATGTTTCTAGCTCTCTATCCCTCTCCCTTCCTCTCTGTAAAAAAATCAATAAAATTATATATATATTGTGTATATATATATATATTTTTTTAATTTTTTTTTTAAAGACTCTCAGTCATTCCCTGCCTGTCACACCCACACAGCTGGCTCTGAGTTCCGTGGGACCCCTGAAGATGCGGCGTGACCCTCACACCTCTTGTCCCTGGTGCTCAGCACAGGGCGTGGCTCGAGGGGGTGAGTGTCCCCACATGCCAGGAATGTTCTAGACTCTGAAGGTCTAGCCGTGGACACCACCACCAAGATCCTGCCTCACGGAGGTACATACGAGAGGGCCAGGAGACCGGGCCAGAGGGAACACACAGGAGACACAGCTCGTTCTCGCTGTGTGCCTCTCTTGGGCCTCAGCCTTCTCATCTGTGCGATGGGGCCACACAGTGAGCCTGGCTCCTCAGGGGAGTGGAGAGAGCCGAGTGAGGTGACAGATTCGGGTACAGAAGCAACACCAGGAGTGTCAGTCCCACCAGCCCCACCCTGCTCCACTCACTCCTCCCCAGGCTCTGCCCGGGGCTGAGGAAGGAGGGAGTCTCCCTTCCCAGCTCCCACGGCTCCTCCACAGGCATCACCCTCCTCCTCTGGCCTCCTCACCCTCTAGGCCTCAGCCTTTGGAGCCCTGCCCCCGCAGCCCCCCGCGTCTCTCACCACAGCCCTGAGCATGGGCCCTCATGCCCGCGCTGCCAGCCTGGCCCTCCTCCCCGGCCCATCGGGGTCCTCTCTGCTCAGCTCCCCCGTCTCCCCAGCCTGAGCCCAGGGACCCCTCTGACCTCTGACCTCAAGTTTGGCTTCTGGCCAAAGGTGAGCCCATAGATCTTGGTGAGATAGTTGGCAGCGAAGTCCACGCTGATCAGGGTGTTTGGCAGGAATCGGGGTGCCAGGGTCAGCTGGAAAGGGAAGAGTTGGGGAAGAGATGGAGGGGAGGCGGTCAGCTCTGGGTCCCACCGCCTGCTGCCCATTCAGGCCCCTTCCCCTGTCTCCTCCCAGCAGCCACAGTTCCCCTTCCTCTGATAAGACATAGGCCCTCTACGGCTCCCCTGGGCGTGGCATTCAAAGCTTGCCAGCCTGGCCCCTGCCCTGCCCGTCCTCCTGTCCTCTCCCCTCACTGGCCCCGACACCGGCTGTCCAGCCACAGCGAGCACCCACGCTTTCCCAGACACAGCCCACGATGCCCACCCTTCATTCCTTCCACCCCGAGTCTACAACCCTCCGGGCACGGCTCCCGGAGCCCGCTGGGCACATCCTGGCAACAAGACAGAGAAGCACCTCTGCCCCCACCCGCCCCCAAGCTGACATCCTCATCCTCATGGAGAAGACGATGCACAGGGGATAAAAGGATCTGATGCCGATCACTGTGACGCAGGGAATTCAAACAGGCTGCAGACAGCGCCTGGGCTGGGTGCTCAGGGGACAGGGACAGGCACTCAGGCATGACACGCCGTGAGTGCCCTCGGAGAGGCGGCTCCCAAGGCAGTGGGAGCCGCAGCAAACCCAGCGAGGAGGGGGGCGGGGGAGCAGGCTTGGGGGCTGCAGAGGAGCGGAGGGCGTGAGCGGGGCTGTGTAAGGAGAGGGGGGGGGGGTGGCCAGCATTCTGGGCAGAAGGAAGGCAAAGCTCCTTTGGGGGTTTAAGCAGGGAGGGGGGATGGAGGGGAGACGCAGGGCACGGTTTTTAAAGGTCACTGCGGCCGCTCTGAGGAGGCAGGGCTGGCCAGCTGGGAGGTATTGGGGGGAGGGGTGTGCAGTACGGCTGGACGCTGTGAGCCAAGCCCTCTGGAGACGCCCTTCACGGAGACGGAGAGCCCGCAGGAGGGCTGTGGGCTGTGGGCAGGAAGCAGTCCTACTCCCGTCAGACCTCTGGGGAGACACCCAGGGGCAGAAGGAACTCTGAGGCTCAGATGGGAGGAGGGGGCGGGGCCGGGGCATGCCCCTGGGCCGGGCGGTGTGGAGAGAGGTCAGAGAGGAGGCCAGCACGGAGCTCTGGGCACTGGGCCCCGTGTACTGAGCCGGAGCGTCTCTGTGCCTTCTCTCCTGCCGTCCCTTCCACGTCAGGGCCGCTGCCTGAAATCCTGTGACCCTTCACGGCCTCTACACGCTGCTCTCCGCTCCACACGGCCCTGAGCTGTGCCAGCCCCGCTCTCACCGCACCGCGTGGCCGCTGTCTTTACTAACGGCCCGCTCCGACGCCCCGGGCTGAGGCGTGGGGTGCAGGCCGTGTCTGAGCAGCAGCAGGACCTGAAGGAGTCCTGGCGAACGGTCCCTGAGCTCAGCTCTGACCCGGGGGCGTGGGCTGCGCCCTCCTCCCTGCGCGGCCCTCACCTTGTTGTTGGCCAGGTACAGGTAATTGAGGCTGGTCAGGTGCTCAAACGCCTCCTCGGGGAGCCCTTCAAAGGACAGGCATCGGTCAGAGCCCTGGATGAAGGAGACGCTACAGGGGAGCACACCAGCGCCAAGCCCCAAGCCCACCCTGCGTGCCAGGCCTGGGGAGGGCGCTCCCGGAGGCTGGGGTGGCTCTGCGCTCGCCCCAGCCAGGCCCAGCAGGTCCCCCCGGCCCCCTGCCCACAGCGGCCGTGCTCAGAGGAGCAGGTGGGACAGTGTCCGCTGAGGGGTGAGCCACCGGGTGGGAATGGGTGCCCCCCCCCCGCCATAAGGTCAGGCCAGGGGATGGGGGACCCAGACTAAGGTTTTCCGAGTCAGGAAGGCGTGCTCCCCTGGGGGCAGCCCCCCAGGATCAACAGCAGGGCAGGGATTCTCCCCACCACCCGGCCCGCCCCTGCCCCAGGCAGTGAGGGTCCGGACTCGCTGTCACTGGGGTCCCGGCCAGGCGGGCCCTTCTCCAGGCCCGAGGCTCCCAGACCCTCGGATGCTGGGACTCACCCCGTTATCTAACTACACAAATGGTGCAGCATCCTCCATGGAATGGCTGCCGTGGAAAGACGGCCGCGGAGGGTTTTAGCACCAGGAGGAATGCCGCGAGCTAACTGCTCTGACCCAGGGGCGCGGGCTGCGCCCTCCTCCCTGCGCGAAACAAAGCCCTCAGAACAGCTGTGCCGCCTACACTGTGCATCCAGCGAGAAATGGGGAAATGCAGAGAAGAGAGACCAGCCTGGATTGTGATGACAGTTGTGCAACTGGATAAAGGACTCAGACTCATCAAATTGTACCTTTCCAGTGGGTAAATCTTACGGTATACAAATTACATCTCCATTAAGCAGCTTTTTAAAAATGGAAAGAAATATGCCAACATGTCAATAGTGATGAACTTCAAGTGGCAGCATTGACTGGGTGTTTTTTTTAATTTTCTTTTTTATTTTCTCTATTTCTAAACTTTCTATTATAATAAAAATTATTTTCAGCAGCAGCAAGAGAATCACTTTTTAAAACTTGAGGACTTGCCGAAACCAGTTTGGCTCAGTGGTAGAGTGTCAGCCTGCGGACTGAAAGGTCCCAGGTTCGATTCCGGTCAAGGGCATGTATCTTGGTTGCGGGCGCATCCCCAGTAGGGGGTGTGCAAGAGGCAGCTGATCGATGTTTCTAGCTCTCTATCCCTCTCCCTTCCTCTCTGTGAAAAATCAATAAAATATATTTAATAGCAAAAACCGGTTTGGCTCAGTGGATAGAGTGTCGGCCTGAGGACTGGATGGTCCCGGGTTCGATTCCGGTCAAGGGCATGTACCTTGGTTGTGGGCACATCCCCAGTTGGGGGCATGCAGGAGGCAGCTGATCGATGTTTCTCTCTCATCGTTGTTTCTAACTCTCTCTCTCCTCTCTCCCTCCCTCTCTATAAAAACTCAATAAAGTATATATATATATATATATATATATATATATATATATATCACACTTGAGGACTGTACAACTCTGATTATAAAGTCCTTCAGTGACCTGAAGAGTCCACCACAGAGGTCTTTGAATCCTCTCCCGAGTCAGAGACTCCCAGGTCCCAGACTCCCAGGGGTGGCTTTTAGGCAACGTCAGGACCCACTGCCGCCCAGACCCGCTCGTCCCACCCCCAGGGTGTGCAGGGTGGCCCTCCCTGCCTGGTGCCCCCGGCCTGGGCGACCCCTCACCTCGGGAAGTCAGGCGGTTGTTCTGCAGGTTCAGCGTCTCCAGGCGGTGCAGCCGGGAGAGCTCCTCGGGGAAGATCTTCTCCAACTGGTTGTTCTGGGGGCGGGGTGGGTGGTGAGAGGCAGCACAGGGGAGGCCACCGTCCTCAGCCCAGGCCCCCCCTGGCAGGCAGGCTCTGGGAGCCAGGACCTGAGCATGGGGGGGCCCCCCTTCTAGGAGGCCACATCTGGGTGTCCACAGGAGTTCAAACTTGCCCCATTGGGTGGCAGCCCATTCGCCCACAGGCCCGCTTTTGGTGCCCTCTCTGGGCTGCCTTCCCCACCCCCCTGGCAGCACTTTAAAACCCGGGCGTAGTGCCACCTCCTCCAGAGCCTTCCTGGGTTGGACTGGGAGTAGGAGCTGCTCCGGGCTCACTAGTCCTTCTACCTCCCTCTGTCATCCTCTGCACTTGTCCCATTCACCGCCCCCCCACCAGGAGGGCCTCAGGCAGGGTATGTCCGAGTCCTCTCCAGTGCCCAGCACCCCCAAGGGACCAGAGGGGAGAGCAGGTTTCCAGGAGATGTTTTATGAATGGAGGAGGAGTGAATGAGCCAAAAACAAGTGTTGTCATCAGCTTGTCCCTTTCCCGCAGAGGCTGCCCTGGCCCCGGGCTCCCACCTCCGCCAGCCCGGCCCACAGGCCCGTGTGCTGGTGAGCGGGGCCCTTTCCGTCACTGCTCCTCTGGAAATGGGCGCACAGCCCGTCCTCGCCCCCGGGGGACCCGGCAGCACTCCCAGTCCCCATCGGCACTCCTGTCCCGCGTCCTCTGCCTCAGCTGGAGAGAGCACGCTGCCCGCTGAACCCCCGGAGCCCTCTATCGGGGTCCGCTCTGCTCGTGCTCTCCTGCCTGCAGTGGTGTCTGGGGGCCAGCTGCTGGGCAGCTCTGTGTCCATGACAGACCAGGCCTGACTTTACGGACGGGCCTCAGCCAGGACTCCTCCCAGGGGAGCAGCAGGTTATAGCATGTGCTCAGTGACAAGACAATGGTCAGAGGGGCATACCTCCACGTGGAGCGAGATCCTCGTGTCTGACCTGCTCCAGCGCCCAGGTCTGGGGGTGGGAGCCAGGAGCCGTGAGTGGGGGTTCTGGGACGGGAGCTGGGAGGGGGGGGGGGGGGTTCTGGGCCGGGAGCCGGGAGTGGGGGGTTCTGGGCCAGGAGCCGTGAGTGGGGGGTTCTGGACGGGAGCGGTGAGTGGGGGGTTCTGGGACAGGAGCTGGGAGTGGGGGGTTCTGGGACGGAGCCGGGAGTGGGGGGTTCTGGGACGGGAGCCTTGAGTGGGGGGTTCTGGGATGGGAGCCGTGAGTGGGGGGTTCTGGGCCGGGAGCCGTGAGTGGGGGGTTCTGGGACGGAGCTGGGAGTGGGGGGTTCTGGGACGGGAGCCTTGAGTGGGGGGTTCTGGGACGGGAGCCTTGAGTGGGGGGTTCTGGGCCGGGAGCCGTGAGTGGGGGGTTCTGGGACGGAGCCGGGAGTGGGGGGTTCTGGGACAGGAGCCTTGAGTGGGGGGTTCTGGGACGGGAGCCGTGAGTGGGGGGTTCTGGGCCGGGAGCTGTGAGTGGGGGTTCTGGGCCAGGAGCCGTGAGTGGGGGTTCTGGGACGGGAGCCTTGAGTGGGGGGTTCTGGGACGGGAGCTGTGAGTGCAGGGTTCTGGGACGGGAGCCATGAGTGGGGGTTCTGGGACGGGAGCCTTGAGTGGGGGGTTCTGGGACGGGAGCTGTGAGTGGGGGTTCTGGGACGGGAGCCGTGAGTGGGGGTTCTGGGACGGGAGCCTTGAGTGGGGGGTTCTGGGACGGGAGCTGTGAGTGCGGGGTTCTGGGACGGGAGCCGTGAGTGGGGGTTCTGGGACGGGAGCCTTGAGTGGGGGGTTCTGGGACGGGAGCTGTGAGTGAGGGGTTCTGGGACAGGAGCTGTGAGTGGGGGGGTTCTGGGCCAGGAGCCGTGAGTGGGGGTTCTGGGACGGGAGCTGTGAGTGGGGGGTTCTGGGACGGGAGCTGTGAGTGAGGGGTTCTGGGACAGGAGCTGTGAGTGGGGGGGTTCTGGGCCAGGAGCCGTGAGTGGGGGTTCTGGGACGGGAGCCTTGAGTGGGGGGTTCTGGGACGGGAGCTGTGAGTGAGGGGTTCTGGGACAGGAGCTGTGAGTGGGGGGATTCTGGGCCAGGAGCCTTGAGTGGGGGGTTCTGGGACGGGAGCTGTGAGTGCGGGGTTCTGGGACGGGAGCCGGGAGTGGGGGGTTCTGGGACAGGAGCTGTGAGTGGGGGGGTTCTGGGACAGGAGCTGTGAGTGGGGGGTTCTGGGACGGGAGCCGGGAGTGGGGGGTTCTGGGACAGGAGCTGTGAGTGGGGGGGTTCTGGGACAGGAGCTGTGAGTGGGGGGTTCTGGGACGGGAGCCGTGAGTGGGGGTTCTGGGACGGGAGCCGTGAGTGGGGGGTTCTGGGAAGGGAGCTGTGAGTGAGGGGTTCTGGGACAGGAGCTGTGAGTGGGGGGGTTCTGGGCCAGGACCTGTGAGTGGGGGGTTCTGGGCAGGGAGCTGGGAGTGGGGGGTTCTGGGACGGAGCCGGGAGTGGGGGGTTCTGGGACAGGAGCCTTGAGTGGGGGGTTCTGGGACGGGAGCGGTGAGTAGGGGGTTCTGGGCCGGGAGCCGGGAGTGGGGGGTTCTGGGACGGGAGCTGGGAGTGGGGAGTTCTGGGATGGGAGCCGGGAGTGGGGGGTTCTGGGCCGGGAGCTGTGAGTGGGGGGTTCTGGGACGGGAGCTGTGAGGGGGGGGGTTCTGGGACGGGAGCCGGGAGTGGGGGGTTCTGGGCCGGGAGCGGTGAGTGGGGGGTTCTGGGACGGAGCCGGGAGTGGGGGGTTCTGGGACGGGAGCCTTGAGTGGGGGGTTCTGGGACGGGAGCCTTGAGTGGGGGGTTCTGGGCCGGGAGCCGTGAGTGGGGGGTTCTGGGACGGAGCCGGGAGTGGGGGGTTCTGGGACAGGAGCCTTGAGTGGGGGGTTCTGGGACGGGAGCCTTGAGTGGGGGGTTCTGGGACGGGAGCCGTGAGTGGGGGGTTCTGGGCCGGGAGCTGTGAGTGGGGGGTTCTGGGACCGGAGCTGTGAGTGGGGGGTTCTGGGACGGGAGCGGTGAGAGGGGGGTTCTAGGCCGGGAGCCGTGAGTGGGGGTTCTGGGACAGGAGCGGTGAGAGGGGGGTTCTAGGCCGGGAGCGGTGAGTGGGGGGTTCTGGGACAGGAGCGGTGAGAGGGGGGTTCTGGGAAGGGAGCTGTGAGTGCGGGGTTCTGGGACGGGAGCCATGAGTGAGGGTTCTGGGACGGGAGCCTTGAGTGGGGGGTTCTGGGACGGGAGCTGTGAGTGGGGGTTCTGGGACGGGAGCCGTGAGTGGGGGTTCTGGGACGGGAGCCTTGAGTGCGGGGTTCTGGGACGGGAGCCGTGAGTGGGGGTTCTGGGACGGGAGCCTTGAGTGGGGGGTTCTGGGACGGGAGCTGTGAGTGAGGGGTTCTGGGACAGGAGCCGTGAGTGGGGGGGTTCTGGGCCAGGAGCCGTGAGTGGGGGTTCTGGGACGGGAGCCTTGAGTGGGGGGTTCTGGGACGGGAGCTGTGAGTGAGGGGTTCTGGGACAGGAGCTGTGAGTGGGGGGGTTCTGGGCCAGGAGCCTTGAGTGGGGGGTTCTGGGACGGGAGCTGTGAGTGCGGGGTTCTGGGACGGGAGCCGGGAGTGGGGGGTTCTGGGACAGGAGCTGTGAGTGGGGGGGTTCTGGGACAGGAGCTGTGAGTGGGGGGTTCTGGGACGGGAGCTGTGAGTGAGGGGTTCTGGGACAGGAGCCGTGAGTGGGGGGGTTCTGGGCCAGGAGCCGTGAGTGGGGGTTCTGGGACGGGAGCCGTGAGTGGGGGGTTCTGGGACGGGAGCGGTGAGTGAGGGGTTCTGGGCCGGGAGCGGTGAGTGGGGGGTTCTGGGACGGGAGCCGTGAGTGGGGGGTCCTGGGACGGGAGCCGTGAGTGGGGGTTCTGGGACGGGAGCCATGAGTGGGGGGTTCTGGGAAGGGAGCTGTGAGTGAGGGGTTCTGGGCCAGGAGCTGTGAGTGGGGGGTTCTGGGCCGGGAGCTGGGAGTGGGGGGTTCTGGGACGGAGCCTTGAGTGGGGGGTTCTGGGACGGGAGCGGTGAGTAGGGGGTTCTGGGCCGGGAGCCGGGAGTGGGGAGTTCTGGGACGGGAGCTGGGAGTGGGGAGTTCTGGGATGGGAGCCGGGAGTGGGGGGTTCTGGGCCGGGAGCTGTGAGTGGGGGGTTCTGGGACGGGAGCTGTGAGTGGGGGGGGGGTTCTGGGACGGGAGCCGGGAGTGGGGGGTTCTGGGCCGGGAGCGGTGAGTGGGGGGTTCTGGAACAGGAGCGGTGAGTGGGGGGTTCTGGGACAGGAGCTGTGAGTGAGGAGTTCTGGGCCAGGAGCGGTGAGTGGGGGGTTCTGGGACAGGAGCTGTGAGTGGGGGGTTCTGGGAAGGGAGCCGTGAGTGGGGGGTTCTGGGACGGGAGCCGTGAGTGGGGGGTTCTGGGAAGGGAGCCGTGAGTGGGGGTTCTGGGACGGGAGCTGTGAGTGAGGGGTTCTGGGACGGGAGCCGTGAGTGGGGGGTTCTGGGACGGGAGCCGGGAGTGGGGGGTTCTGGGACGGGAGCCGGGAGTGGGGGGTTCTGGGACGGAGCCGGGAGTGGGGGGTTCTGGGACAGGAGCCGTGAGTGGGGGGTTCTGGGCCGGAGCCGTGAGTGGGGGGTCCTGGGACGGGAGCGGTGAGTGGGGGGTCCTGGGCCGGGAGCCGTGAGTGGGGGGTTCTGGGCCGGAACCGGAAACGGGGGGCTCTGGGCCGGAGCCCTGAGTGGGGTTGCTGTGCCCTCACCTGCAGGGACAGGTGGTTGGTGAGCTCGGGCAGGTCCCCCGGGAACTCGCGCAGGTCGATGCCGCCACAGTCCACGACGCCCTCCTGGGAGCAGGCGCAGTCCCGGGGGCAGTTGATGGTGGCGGGGCCGGGCCCCGGCTCCTCATGCCTCAGGACCAGCACGGGCTCCTCCTCCACAAATTCGTTCTCCTCGGGGCTCAGGCTGTGGGCGCCGTTTCGGCCGAACACAGGGGCCCTCACCGCCAGCACCAGTCCGAGCGGCAGCTGTGGAGGCAGCAGCAGCAGGAGCAGCAGCGCCCTGCTCCGGGCCATGGTGCCTGCGGGAGGGCTGAGTCAGACCCGCCGGGAGCCGGGCTGGCTTCGCCTGCGGCCACCGACGTCCTCATGGGGCCCTTGGGGCACGAGGCAGAGCCCACGCTGGATCCTGTCCTCAGCACGCATCTGACCTGGGGACTGCTGTTCCCCCACCCTCATCCCCCCAGACCCCCATCAGGGCTGCCCCCAGGAGGGTTGGGGCGAAGGGAAGGTCTGCAAAACCTCCACAACCCTCCCAGGCCGGGCCCACAGAATCTGCCTCCTTCGCGGAAGCCCAGGCAGCCCTGAGCTGTGCGGGGCTGGGCCTGGGCTGGGCCGGGCTCGGCAGAGCTCCCGCTCCGGCTGCCACAGGCCACGGGGCCCGGCCGGCAGCCAGCCACTCCAGGCCCTCAGCATGGCCCGCCAGTCTTCCAACTCTCGCACCCACCTGCCCCCGTTAGACACGTCTCTTTGGTAGGTCCTCCCTCCGGGCCTGGTTCCTTTTCCTGGAATGCCCTCCCCTCTCTTGTGCAATCGGCAAGTTCTCCAAGAAATTCCAGCACTGCGTCCCCTGGGAAGACTCTGACGTGCCCAGGGCTCTCCGTGACTGCGCCCCCCTCCCGCTGGGCATGGATCGGGGTGGGTTATGAATACATAATGTTGTGTCTTTTTCCCACCACAGTGTGAGTCCAGGGGCAGAGTAGGCATCAGTGACTGGAGCTGCTGCCGCCTCTAGAAGCTCCCAAGTCCCATTCCTGGTGCTGGACACTCAGCGGAACCTCACCAGGGCCTGCTGTGCTCACATGACCCCTGCCACCTGCAGGAGGCCACCCCCGGCCTGGTCCCCTGGGGCGGGGGGGGGGGGGGGGGGGCGGTGAGGCACACACGGAGGATAGTTCCAGACCATTGAGGAAGATGCTGGTTCCACTGTCCCAACAGCCCAGGAGTTCTCTTCAGGGACGCACTCCGAAAACCTCTCTGGGGTAGGTGAAGTCCCCGTCCTCCACCTAACAGCTCTGACCTTGCTGAGCCTCAGCTTCCTCATCTCACAGTTCGTCCACATGAGCTCGCAGCCTCCGTGAGGAGTCCCGAGTCACAGCCGCAAGCACCTGGCCCATCAGGTGCCGCGCTGCCACCAGGGCTGCAGCGGACACAGCGCAGGCCAGTGCCCGGGCCTGGGGCACTGCTGCTCAGTCTGAGGAGAGGGTGGGCAGGAGGTACCCTGGAAGCTTGATGGGGACACGGATGTCTGGTTAAGAAGGTGGGCTCTGCCTGGAACCGGTTTGGCTCAGTGGATAGAGCGTCGGCCTGCGGACTGAAAGGTCCCGGGATCGATTCCGGTCAAGGGCATGTACCTTGGTTGCGGGCACATCCCCAGTAGGGGGTGTGCAAGAGGCAGCTGATCAATGACTCTCTCTCATCGATGTTTCTAACTCTCTATCCCTCTCTCTTTCTCTCTGTAAAAAATCAATAAAATATATTTTAAAAAAGAAAAAAGAAAAGAAGGCGGGCTCTGGAGCTCAGCCCTGGCTCTTAGCAGCTGTGGGACTTGGCTAAGGTGACCAGACGTCCTGCTTTTGGCAGGACTGTCCCGCCAAAAGCGGACATCTGGTCACCTTACACTTGGGGTGAGTGTGGACATCCTCTGAACCTCAGCTTACGCACCTGTCCCTGAGCTGGTAGCGGGGATGTCCTAATGAGAAGAGTGCGATTCGGTGGGATGTGTGTGCTGCACTCAGTAAGTGCTCAGTAAATGTTAGCTCTTCCCACCGGTACTATCTCATCGGTGGGACTTGTTCCCATTTCAGCCCCAGCACTGCCCTTTCCAGAACCCCCCGCTTCCTTCCCTTCCTGATTGTGCTCTGTGGTCCAGTCCCAGCCCACCTCCTCCCAGAACATTTGAAAGGTGTGAGGTCAGAGAAGAGAGCTGGCCATCGGGTTTGCTTGACCCTATAGGTCCCCAGACTTGGGCCCCAGCCCTGGCCTGGCAGAGAGCCAGGGAGCCCAGCACACACAGAGCCCTGGGCTGCAGCCCGGCCCTGTGCCCACCCTCCCACATACTTGCTGCCCCCGCCCCTGACCAAATGGACGGGAAATCCTCAGCCAGGCTACAGACCCTCATTCCCGTGGCACAGTATAACCCCGGCCGGCTCCACAGCCTTCAGCCCCTGGGTCCGCCAGCATTGCTCCGTCTGCTCTGCTCAGAACAGGACTCTGGGAGGGGGAAAGGGGCACAGGCTCAGGCCCCACATTCAATCAGGGCCAAGGTAAGGTGCCCAGACGTCCCGCTTCTGGCGGGACAGTTCCGATTTTTAACAATTTGTCCCGTGTCCCATCGGGACTTTTTAAAAATGCTGTGGGACGCGGGACAAATTGTTAAGAAGCGGGACGTCTGATCACTTTAGGCAGAGGGCCAGGGAAAGGAGTCTCCCCGCACATCCTGTGCTCTCCGGGACCAGCTGTTTTCCTCCTTCCTGTCTGTGTAGGTCTGCAAGCTGTGTCTGTAGAAATATTTCATGTATATTAACACATGAGCCACATTGAAAATGTTATCGTCACCACTTTATAGATGAGCGAGCTGAGGCCCAGGGGGAGTGGCCAGTGTAACACAGCTGTTACACGGCAACGCTAAGCTCCCGGCCCAGGTTTTGACCACGATGCTGTGGTTGATGCAAAATACAGCTGGGCCCTGAGGACCAGGACAGACCACGCAGGGGTGGCTCTGCCCTGAAGCAGCTCACCCCTGCACTCATCCGGTGTGGTTGCCACATGTGGCTACTGAGCACTTAAATGTGACCAGTCTACATTGAGAGGTGCTGTATGTGTAAAATGTAGTGTCCATGGGTTTCAAAGACTTAGCACAAAAAATGTAAAATATCTTATTAATATTAGTGATCATAAAATAGCTTATTTATCTTTTTTCTTCCTTTTTTGTTCCCCCCCCCTCACTTGAGGATATTTTTAAATTGATTTTTAGAGAGAGAGGAGGGGGGAGAGGGAGAAGAAAAGGGAGAGGGAGAGGGAGGGGAAGAGAGAGAGAGAGAGAGAAAGAGAGAGAGAGAGACATTGCTCTGTTGCCTCCCATACGTGCCCTGATTGGGAATCAAATTCAAAACCTAGGTATGTTCCCTGATTGGGAATCAAACCTGTGACCTTTTGGTCTACGGGATGATGCTCCAACCAACTCAGCCATCCGGCCAGGGCACTCGTTTATTTTTTTATTGATGACATGAGAATATTTTGGATCTATTGAGTTAAGTTATTAAAACTCATTTTACCTGTTTCATTTTACTTTTTTACTGTGGCTTCTAGAAAAGTTTACATGTGTGGCAGACTTGCATTTGTGGCTCACACATGTTTCTTTTAGACACCATGTGTAAACTGTGTGATGAAGGGGAGCCAGAGGAGGCCTGACCTGCCTGCGGCCAAGAAGACTTCCCAGAAGGGATGCCTCTCTAGACGTGAGGGGTGAGAGTATCAGGTGAAAGGCAAAGGGTGGGTGCACAGGCCCGGGGACCAGAGAGCCCATTATGGCCTCTGAAAAGCTCATGGTCTGGCAGAGGCTGGAGACTGGGAGGGATGCAAGTGGACAGCGGCCACAGTCCAGGCGAAGAAGGGACCGGAAAGCCAGGCCAGGGAGAGTGAGCCTTCTCTCCGGGGGAGGAGGAGCTGTGGGAGAGTGTGTGCAGGCAGGCTTATGGGTGGACCGGTGTGGAGCTTTCAGAGGCTGTGCAGTGTGCAGGCAAGGGCTACGAAGCCTGTTCAGGGCAGACAGGGAGGTGCTGGGCTGCAGGGACAGAGAGGGAGCTGGATTTGAGGGAAAAGAATAGACAGTGTTTGCCCTAACCTATTGGCTCAGTGGAGAGAGCGTCAGCCTGTGGACTGAAGGGTCCCAGGTTCGATTCCAGTCAAGGGCATGTACCTTGGTTGCAGGCACATCCCCAGTAGGGGGTGTGCAGGAGGCAGCTGATCGATGTTTCTCTCTCCTCTATGTTTCTCACTCTCTATTCCTCTCCCTTCCTCTCTGAAAAAAAAAAAAAAAAAAAAAAAAATCAGTGAAGAATAAAATAGACAGTGCTTGAAGAGTGGTGACCCAAGTGCCACTCCTCCTCCTCCAGCTTGACCCGTCACCCGTAGGACCTTGGAATCCTGAGCAGCTCCAGTCCACTGTCTGGTTTGCTGTGTGGCCTCGGCTACATCTCAGACCCATCAAGGTCTCAGTTTTTGGTGTTATTGTTGTTCTAAGACTGTTCAGCAACTGTTCGGCCCCGTCTATGTGCCCGCCGTGTTGGCGCTGTGTGTGGCAGAAGAGAGAACTGACCCCCGGTGTCTGGAAGTCCCCGGAGTGAAGAGTCCCCCTGGCAAGGATCAGCTCGCACCTCTGGGAAAGCTCTGAGCTCTGTCTGGGCGATGGAGCTGGGGACTCTTCGTGAGGATGAAATGAAATGACGTGCCCCCTGGTGCTGGCACTCAGCACCTGTGACATCCACACCCCGGGCTGTTGTTACTGTAGCTGGGACCCCCTACCCCGCCACCCCAATTCTCAGTGCCCCCAAGGGCTAAGTGTGGGATTAAAGCAGGAAGAAGGCGGAAGGGGAGGGTAGATCCCAAGTCAGCAGGCAGAGCCTCAACCCAGCACCACCTTCCTCCTCCACCCAAATTCAGTAAAGACTCGCTGATCAACTGCTCTGCGCTGGGCCCCCAACAGCTAGCTACATCGTACAGACCCAACAGAAATCCAAGCTGAGAAACAGGTGAGGGGTGCCCACTGCTGCCGAACCCCAGCAGGCTCCCACTCAAACGCCCCTGACCTGGAGCTGCTCCTGCTGGCCGGGCTGGGTTCGGAGTTCCTGGGGCTCCCACAGCGCCCTGGCCCACACAGAGGGGGCTCAGGAAATGTTTGCTGGATAAAGAAACGGGTTTCTGGAAGGCCGAGGTGGAAAAGATCTGCAACCTTGTCTGGTCTGATCCCCTCCGTTTACAGGCAAGACCGGGACTAGAGTTTGTGTCTTCTGGCTCCTGCCAAGAGCCTTGAGCTGGTCTTGAAAGCTGAGTAGGGGTTCCCCAGGTGGACGGGGGGGGGGGGGGGGGGGGGGGGGCGCTCCAGACAGTGCTGGGGGCGAGGGGCTGCGCAAAGGCACGGTGTAGGGATGGGGAGGAGGGAGGAAGGGATGTTAAGGAGGGTCACCAGAAAGAAGGTCCCAGGGCATCAGCCACTGTCCTAAAGTGCTGGTGATAGAGCGCCATCAAGATGCCAGGCAGGTCCCCGGTCAGAGCTCTTGTGTATGACTCCACCGGGCCCAACGGTGTCCCCAGCAGCCACCCTTAACCCTAATCCAGGTAAGAGGACAAAGCGCGCTTCCTCAGCTCTCCTGAAGTCGTGGGACCCTGACATGTCTTAGCTTCCGTTCTAGGCTGGAGGACACGGGGCCCGGGCCTTCCGAGGGGACAAGCCCGCCCGGCCTCCTTTCCCCGGCGCCCAGGCCCAGGGCGGCGTTCAGCTGCGGGGCCTGTGGCTGGAGACGCACCCGCAGCGCCGCGCGCGTCCCTCTGCACCTCCCGGCCCCGCAGCGTCCGACCGTCCGACCGTCGGACCCTCAGCGCCGCACGCACCCCGTCCCGGCTCCCCTCCCGAAGTTCGGGGTGCAGCTGCCCCCGCCCGCAGCCCGGGGCCCCTCCTCCCCGCCGGACGCGCACCGGTCCAGGGACCCGCACCCGGGTTCTGCCGCACCGGAGAGGCGCCGCTCCCTCTGCCCCGTGTCCCCGCGTCCCGCCCCCGTCAGGCCGTCCGGGCGGCGGCCCGCGGCGGGGGCTCCGGGCAGCGCGCCGGGCGGGAGGGGACCGAGCCCCAGGCGGGTCCGGAGGTGGAGGCGCGGCGCCGCCTCACCTGCCCGCGGGAGCAGCCTCTGCCCCTCGCCAGGCCTCCCTTTCCGCGTCTGTGAAGAGGTCCAGGGGGGACTGGCGGGGATGAGGGACGTGAAAAGATCTCTGCGCCCGGCTTTGGGTCCGGGGTCCGCGCCCTCCCCTCCCGGTCCACCTGCCCTCGCAGTCCCGGTCCCGCGCGTCCTCCCGCGCCCGCGCCCGCCGCCCTCAGATTCCTTCCAGATGCGCGGGGAGGGGCCGGGACCAGCCTCCGGCGGGAGGACAGGCCCGGCCGAGCCGAGCGGAGGGGGAGCCGCCCCGCGGGAGGGGAGCCGCCCGCCCGCCGCCCGGCCCTCCGCGCAGCGCCCCGAGGGGCGAGGGGCGGCGGCCCGACCCCGCGGTCCGCGCCGGGCGGGAGGTCCGCGCCCGCTGCCGGGGCTCGGCCCGACACCCCCACACGCACCCCCACGCCGCCCCCCGCGCCCCCGGCCCCTACCTGCCGCGCCCCGCCGGCCGAACGCGCCGCGCACACTCCCCGCCGCGCTCCGCGGGCGCGGGCTCCTGCCATTCAAGTCCGGCCGTGCGCTCGGCGCCGCGAGTTTTGTTGTGGGTTCCCTCCTCCCCGCCTCTCCCCCGCCCGCCCCCCCGCCCCGCGAGCATCTGCCGGACGCCGGCTTCCCCCGGACCCGGGCGGGGGGTCCCCATGGGCGCGGAGGCGAGGCCGGCCCCTGCCCCACGTCGGACCTGATCGGGGCCCACTTCCCTGGGAGGCAGAGCCGCCGGGCCGACCCCTCTCCCCGTCCCGGCGCTGGCGGGACCGCCGACCACTCCCTCCACCCCGTCCCCCGCCCAGGAGCCTGGGAAGGCGGGGTGTGAGTGCAGCCCGCACCGCTTTCTCGTTCCCATCCTTCCGCAGCGGAGCGGGACCCCGTTTGGGCCCCAGCACCTGAGCGAGGGACGGGGAGCGGGCCCCTTGCACCGGGGGCCTCTGCGCTCGGCTCCTTCCTCAGGACGGGTTTTGCAGCCGCTCCAGGCGCGAGTACCTTTCCGTTCCCTCTCCCACCCCGGGGTCCTGCGCCGCGGCTAACGGGGCCGCCCGCCAAGACCCTGTTGAGTCGCTTCCCGGAAAAGCTCCCGGCCCGCCCCACACTCCTTACCCCCTCCTTGGCCCCGGGCTCACAGCCTGGTCAGCCTTGAGGGGCGGTAAGTTGAGCAGGGAGTGGGGTGCATGCGGATCCCAGTGGCAGGGAGACAATGGGGGTGAGGGCTGAGCCCTCGCCATGCTGCTCCCAGGAGCTGAAAACGTTTCCAAGTCAGGGAGCATTAACTGCTAGCAGCTGAAGCAACACTGTTTGGCGCCAGGGGCTTTGGCAGTTGAACGGGGCAGGGCTGGTTTTCGGTGGTACTTGGCACCTCCACTGCCTAACAGGGCTTGCCCCGCCCCTCTCCCCCCCCACCTGCTCTGGCCTTGTGGGCAGGACACCCACAACTATTGTACCTTCCCGAGCTGCCCTCCTACTGCAGAGGGAGAAGTAACTCAAACTTGGGGTCACTTGCTCAACCTAAATGGCCAAGGTCGAGAGAATGAATGAATGGCTCGTGTAAAAGCCCAGGCCTTTCACTGGCTTCTGCTGCCACACCTGATTGTACCACATGCTTACTCTGTCCTTGCCACAACCCGCAAGAGAATTGCCGTTACCCAGTTCGCTGATAAGGTGGAGTAACTGAGTATAATGGCCAGTTTATCCTTCCCCAACAGCTCAAGTCCTTTCCACGATGGAAGCAGGTAGGTAGTTTAAGCAGGCAAGTGCGGAGGCTGGGTTTGAACCCAGGACTGTTTGTTTCCATTATCTCAAAAACTCAAGAATTTAACAGGAATGGGAAGGGGAAATATTTTGCCTTCTTTGGTCTCCTAATGCTGAGCTCAAATTTATGAGCATTGGTATGATTCACAGATTGGACAGGGGCCAGCCAACACCGAGATGCATCTCGGGCCTTCTCAATGTTGAGCTTAGAGTCAAGTGGAGCTAGAACAAGGTGCTACTGGCTTGAATGCCCATGGATTAAGGAAAACCTTCCAGAAGAACGATGAGTTCCTACTACGTGCCAGGCATAGTGTTAAGTCCTTAAACATCTTCATCATCTCAACGCTGTGGGGAAGGTATTCTGTCTCCTGTAACTGCAGAAGCCAGCCAGGGGGCGCACCACACACCCGGCCCCTCGCCGGACCCCAAGAAACTGGCTCTTCTGTGGAACGCCAAGCTAGTGCATGCCCACACCTGCTCGGTGGCTGCCCAGTGCTGCAGACACGGGCTAAAGCCACCTGTCTGAAGTGTAATGTGGAGGGGTCGCTTTGAGTGTCTCTGGTGGGAAATGGGGGTGACCACAGTGCTCTCAGAGCAAGCCCTCCTCCTTGCAGAAGGGCTGGAAGGACAGGGCTCCTGAACCTACGTGTGCTGCTTTGGCTCCTTTGTGCTGCCCCCCGACTCAGCTCCCGCTGAAGCGCACAGTGTCAAGTGCCAGCTTCATACTTAGACTTGTGTTCAAATCCCAGCAGGGTCCTAAGGAAGATAAAAGCAGTACCCATTCCTCACCGAATGTCTAAGGTAATGAGGGCACGGAAGCAGAGGACTCTGCACAGCACCTGGCACACGGTAAGTGGCCAATGAAAGGTAGCTGCTGTTATTATAAACCATCACCAAGACGTGACTAAACATGCAGGAAACAGGTATTAAAACAGAAATGGCAGGTAATGAGGATTATACAGAAACCTCTGCATTGCCCAGGTTGGTGCCTTCTGATTCAAAACAACAAGAAACAAGAACACTCCAGAGGGAAGGAATAATGACATACATATGGCCAGACAGCTAGGGGAAAAGGAAAAGATTATCCTGAGGATCTGATGAGGAAAAAGGGGTCATAAGAAATAAGATGAGGGAGGTGAGGTGTGGCTATACTTCATCATCAGAGGAAAAAATTCCTTTTACTCCGAGGACTCAAAACCTTTCCTTATTGAGTAGAGTAGCAGAGTCCCAAATACCGAGCTATGGCAGCAGCTTGATTTTCTGGACATTTAGAAATCAAATCGCATGGTGTTGTTTTGTGTATATGGATTCCATCTGAAGGATCTTGATAAAAGGCATTACATAACAAGCAGGGTATGATGGGAAAACCACAGGCCAAGTCCGGGACAGAAGTCTTCTGGGCTCCTGTAACATCCCATACAAATACTGTTGGACTTTTCTGCCGTATATTGTTTTCATCTCTTTCCCCCACTGGATTGTAAACCCTCCAGAGCATGAACCTCATCTTACGTTCTGTATACCTAAGCTAGTATGTCTAAACCAGAATTTAAGATTCGTTTTTGGCTTCTAAATCTTAGGTTCTGTAAGGTCCCTTTCTAGCCCCAAAACACCATCGTTGCCATAGGCAGAAGGAACCTCCAAAGATGTCCATATCCTAACGCAGTGGTCGGCAAACCACGGCTAGCGAGCCACATGCGGCTCTTTGGCCCTTTGAGTGTTCTAACGCCACTTCTTCAAAATAGACTCGCCCAGGCCAAAAACAGACTTCTGTGCATAGGCCACGGAGTTTCAATCATACTACGTGCAAGCCCACACGTGGTATTTTGTGGAAGAGCCACTCTCAAGGGGCCAAAGAGCCGCGGTTTGCCGACCACTGCTCTCATCTGTAGAGCCTGTGACTATGTTATACTACCTGCCAAAGGAACTTCAAATGGGAGTTTATCCTAGATTGTCCAGGTGGCCTTAACCTAATCACACCAGCTCTTCAAAACAGAACTTCATCTGGCTGGAGGCCGGAGAGATGAGGCAGAAGGGGCATCAGAGAGATTTGAAATGTGAGGACTCAACTGGCTTTGAAGATGAAGGAAATACAGGCTGCCTCTAGGCATTGGCTGCCAGCCAGGAAGCAGGGACTTCAGTCCTGCAAGAGTGTGAGCAGATTCTCTTCCAGGGCCTTCAAGTAAGACTCCAGGGCAGCCAATACCTTGACTTTGGCCTCGTGAGATCTGGAGCTGAGAAACCAGCCAAACCTACCTAGACTTCGGAACTACATAAATTTGAGTTAAGCCACTAAGTCTGTGATAATTTGTTACAGCAGCAATAGAAAACTAATACAAACGTTATTAAAACTGCATTTTCCCACACATCATTTCACTAAAGCTTCACAATAAGCATGACAGTGTTATTCTCTCCTTATTTTAGGAAACTGATGCTCAGAGGAGGATAAGCAACTTGCTCAGGTGACCAGCTAACAAGTACTTGAGCCACAAATCAAACTTTGGTCTTCAGGTTCCAATTCCTGAGAGAGTTGGGTCCCACACTGCGCTACCATCTGTGGCCTTAAATCTACTTTAAGATAAATAAAAAATGGACTAAAAAATATAGGACAAAAATAAAAGAAAACCAGGCTGCTTTCACACAGTGAAAATATAAAAGCTTTTGAATTCTCCTTTCTGTTTCTTCCAAAGATTTCACGTCGGGGAACAAGTCAGAGCATAGACAAGTAGACATAAGGTTCATGTCTTCCTCCTGGCCCAGAGAAGGAAAAAAGACTTATAAATGGCAAAAAGAGAAATCCTCAGAAGAGTGGCTGTCCTCCCATTGAGATGCTCTCTCAGCCATTGCGAAGGTATGTCTTCCACAGTGAAATGCAGCTGGGTTTTGGAATATCTCTGTGGCTGGAGAGTTCAGTCTACTTGTGGCCAATTTTTATTGTCAGGGAGTTCGCCTGATTTTCAGCCTGAAATTTCCCTTTATCTATGTCTTCCCTTTACTCCTAATAACAAAGAATAAGAAATCCTTCCCCTCTTTGGTCTTCCCATTTCTTAAATATTTGTGAACTGTTATCAGACTCTGCTCTTGGGTATCATTTTGCCAAGCTGAAGTCTCCGAAATCAGCCTTTCTCTTGTACTGCTGTGTCGTCATGTCTGAACTTCTTTCCCATTTATTTGAGGACTAATGAGGCGTTTAATCTTGAACCAAGAATTCTGTACACTACCGAAGGGGCCATAGTCTAAAAGGTAAATTATACAATAACCAACTTGGTGGTTGGCTAGAACGAGAACACTTACCGCTTGCTTCTCTGCCTGCAATTTAAATAAATAGCAGACTACAGTGAATTTCCCCCAATTTTACATAAAAGTTTTTGGCCACAAATCCAGGCACTAAAAGGTCAAGTATTTACTACATGCTGCTGAAAACAGCACTGTGAATATTTACAAAGTATTTAAATGACTATTAATAGAACAGACAGACTAAATAGACATCACTTTTTGCAATAAGTTTTGGATATGACACATTTAAAAAGTATATTTCTCCAAGAAGTCTGAATAAAACTCCACACCAAATTAAACTCCCTGCCAAATGGAATCAGACGCCACATTTGTTAAGGGCCAGAAACCTGGCCTAATAGTCTCTGCTCTTACCAAGAACTAAAGACCTGTTTGTTTGCCGCCGTCTCCAGATAGATATTAATACTGGGCCTTTCCAGTAGATTTTGTGACTCTCTATTGAGAAAAACTCTAAAATTTGGCCAGACGTGGCAATGGTTCCTGATAGCACATAAATCTTCCAGGGCCCTCATTAGCTGGTTAGTACTATAACCCACGTTCCCAATTCATATTAGTGGGGTCTCTAAACAAACGCAATCCCACAGAGTAATTTACCCATTGGTACAATCTGACTGATTACCTCTTTTTTCCCTCCTTTATTTTTAGTCAGTAACATCAAGCAACTTCTTTGTGCTCAAAAAACAACCATACCATGGGCAGCTAGAACTGTGATTTTGGGCTGAAATGTAAAACTTCTGAACACCAGTCAACTCATCCTAAATTCATTCACTTAGTTACAGATACTATGCAATGTTAATGATTCTTGAGGAAAATATAAGAATGTAGACAGTCAATAAAAAAATGCAGCTTGTCTCTCATCCTGAAGCCAGCTGATTATCTGAACTCAAGGATTGCCACAAAACGTTCCAATAAATAAATTGCTTCAGGTCAAAAAAATTCTTTTTCTCAAATAGCATTAGGCACCACCTGTCTATTGAGTGCCTACTATGTGTCTGACATTTCACAAGAATTGGTTATTGCCTTTTTACAGAGGGAGAAACAGGCTCAGAGTCATTACCTCCAAGTCCCAAAGCCCTGTGAGTGCCCAAGCTAGGACCCAAACCCTCATCGGGAGAGCTCGGAGTTCTCCCACGATACCAGAATGCTCTAAATGTATTATTTTCTGAAACTGCATAAGTTTCAAAAGTTAAAGCCGTTAATTATAGGATTTAGTGTCATATTTTTTTCTAAGGTAATCTATATGAGGAAAATAGAAGTTTATATTTATATATGATATAACCTCTGAAGGTATTTTACAATTTAAAAAGAACTTTAGAGATCACTGTCTAATACTTTCTCCAAGAAACTTTTATTCATGTGTATTCTGGCAGACATGGTATTAAGGTGAGACTCGAAGATAAATGACATAGCGTTTATTTCCTTAAGGTGTTCAGTCTAATGAGACTCTTAAAAGAAATTTAGCATCCCCCTTGTGCAGAGGAAGAAACTGAAGGCTGGTGAGGATTAAATGCTTGTCCTAACTTAGCTTCCAGGAAGCCAACTTGACCTGAGACCAGATTCTTCTGGTCACGCCTCCCTCTGCACCCCCACCTCTACCCTCCGCTTCCTAATCATGCTCTCCGTTGTTTTCCTACATCTGCAACGAAGACTGTGGAAGCCTGAGAGCTGGAATTCTCTAGAAGAGTACAGCAACAGGACCACTGACTCTAATGCACGCAGAACCCTCTAGGCCACCTTGTAAAAAACATGCAATAAAACCACAACAAAGTGGCTTCTCATGTTTATTGCTTTGGGCTGCTTCAATCGTCGGTTGAACTCTGTTCTGAGAAGCTGCAAATATTTTCAAAGAAAGAACAGGACGGGTCAGGCTAATGGGGAATTTGTAATATTCTCTTTCATCATCAGGGCGCCAGAGGGTCGCTGTAATAGAGAATGCATTTCTGTGGCGAGGTTCCTATCCTCAGAGATTGTTATTCAGCTGATCTTATTTACTCTCTTAGTGACAGTAAGCCAAGACTTTGTGCTGGGGTATCAAACGGACTAACGCACGAGATGTGCTTCTCCCTGCCCTTAGGGCGCTCTCTGTTCAGTGGAGACAGAAACCAATTACAACAAAGCAATGGGGAGCTCTCTTTGCGATGAACTGGGACAGCTTCCTGACAGCTAAAGGCATGAGAAGGAATTTGCCAAATGGATAAGGTGAGGGTGGGGACCGGGAGAAACTGGAGAGGGTGGGCACAGAGACCAGCACGTGCAAGATGGCCTAATTTAGAGTTGAAAGTATTAACTGAAGTGCTTGCTCACTACCCAATGGAACTCTCCTGTTCTTACTCATAGCTCTTTATGTCACCAGTTCCAATCTAGCTTTTATCCCTGCTACTCCACTGAAACAGATTTCGTAGTGATCACCAATGACTTCTATTTTGCCAAATTTAATCCAGTAGATGATTCTTAGACATCATCCTACTCAACCTCACAGTAGCACAGGACACAGTTGATCACTCCCACGTTTTGGTTACACTGTACTTTCTTCTCGGGAAATTTCCCTCCACCTCTCTAGGGCCTCTGCCTCGTCCCCACTGCCAGATTCTTCCTCCTCTACCCGATCTGTAACGTTCCTCAAGGCTTACTCCAACCCCTTAGGCTCCCTAAGTGGTATCAGTCATTCCTGTAGCTTTAAAGACCATCTGTATGCTCATGACTTCAGAATACATCTCCAGCCCAGCCAGCATGGCTCAGTGACGGAGTGCCGATCTTTGAACCAGGAGGTCACTGTTCGATTCCCGGTCAGGGCACATGCCCTGGTTGTGGACTCAGTCCCCAGGATGGGGCGTGCAGGAAGCAGCTGATCATTGATTCTCTCTCATCACTGATGTTTCTCTCTCCCTTCCTCCCTGAAATCAATAAAAAATATATTCATATATATATATATATATATATATATATATATATATATATCTCCAAGTTGACCTTACCTCTGAGCTCATCTTGTAAATCCAATTGCCTCCTTGCTTCTCCACTGGAAAATCTCTCAGGCATCTCAAAGTTAACAAGTTCATAAGTGGAGCCTATTATTTCAACCACTCTCCCTAAAACCTGCTTGTCCCCTCATCATTCCAGTCACCACCCTCTATTCAGCCGCCTGTCACTGTAAGTCATTCTTGCCCCTACATCCAGTCACCAAGTCTGTCAGCTCCACCTCCACTTACTTTTCCACTTCGATTTCCACCACTGGCGCCCTAGTCCAGGACACCACCTTCTTGCACCTGGGCATCCGCTCCTGCCCCTTCCCTCAGTACACTCTCCACAGAGCAGCTACCGTGAGTTTAAATCACTTCATCCCCATGCTTACAGCCCTTCTGTGATGCCATCCGTTCTTTCACAAATGTTCCAACTCCATTCTCTACTTCTGGTACCTGGCAAGGGGGTGGGGGCATGTGACTTTCTTAGGACAATGAAGTGGGAACAAGAGTGATTTGGATCACTTCTGGGTGGAAACTTTAAGAGCCAATGTGTGCTTGACCTTTTTCTCTTCCCCTGACATGATGGTCACAGCACAGCTACTCCATTAGCTGGATCCTTCACTTAGGATATGATGGCAAAGTGGATACGCAGCAGGAGTGAGAAACACACATACATGAAGCTCCACCTTCGACAGCTCCCAACTGCACTAAGAATGACATACAAACTCCTGACCATATGAACAGATTCCAGTACAACCAGCCTATGTGCCTATCCAACCTCAGCTTAGGCCTATCCTTCCCATTCACGATATTCCACTCACATGGGCCTCCTCGCAATTTTTGGAACATACCAAATTTTGGAACAGTATATGTCCTGCCAATTAGACTTCTCTTTCTACCCTTGTGTGCAATATTCTTTGTATGGTTCACTCCGCAACCTTTAGATCTCAGCTTAAATATTACCTCTTCAGAAATGTCTCCCTTACCGCTTTATCAAAGGCAACACCTCTCTGGGATTCTTCATCCCAGCAATTTCCTGCACGGCTCACCACAGTCTGTAATTATTATTCATCTCTTAGGACTGACTGTCTCTCCCACTAAGACTGTAAGTACCGTGAGGGGAGGAACTCACCACTGTCTCCAGTACCTAGCACTGTACCCTCCACATAGCACCCTATATAAGGTAAGCATTTGATAAATATTTGTCCAATAAGTGAACGAATAAAACAAAGACTCAAAAAGTGGGACATTAGAAACCACTACAGATGTCATATCACATATCACAGAGGCAAGGGGTAGAGGTTGTGGAGGGGACAGGAAGGGAATTCACAATACAGTGAGGGAACTAAGAATGACTATGATGTGCCTAACACTAATTTAGGTACTTTACATATGTTATCTCTCTAGGTTCCCAATAATCCTGGGAAGTTGATATTAGTATCTTTATAAATCAGGCAACTGAGGCTCAACCTGCTCAAGTAGGAAAACCAATAACAGCAGCCATTTTAATTACTAAAAAAATTCTCTAGAATACATATAAATTGCACTTTTATGTGAATACATTTCTATACAAGAACCGGTTTTTGGTTTTGTGTTTTCAGGCTCATCCTATAGCCTATTTCAGGTATCACTTGCTATCGGAGATAAATGAAGGCAGAATAATGTAGTAAATCCAAACTACAGCAAAATCAGACATTTTTGTGGACACTTTTTTCTTAAAGTCTTTCATCTCAGAGTCAGAAGTTACTATGATTAGGAAGTAGGTCTGTGTTCCGAATGCATTTTATGGCACTTGAGATAAGCTTATATTGGCTTAATTTGCCATCTTGCCCCATCACCCAATGCTCTTCAGCTGGATCACACAGAAGCTAAAAGTTCTAAAGGGATCTGATCCACAGTCCTGATCAGCACAGGCTCCAACAAGCATCTAAAACTTAAATTGGCTTTTTGCCTCTGACCATCTTCGGGCGAAGTCACGTGTTAACAACAGAAAGGTGGAGCCTGAGTGACTCCCCAACAGTGTTCTGGGCTCTGAATAGACTCACAGGATGATCAGAGCATCAGAAACCTCACAGACCACCGACTTAAAACCCCGCTTTTAACAGCTGAGCAAGCAGGCCAGGCAGGCAGGTGTCTGAGAGAAGCAGGAGTCCTGGCTCCTAGTGCAGTGATTCGACAACTCAAGGCTCCCTAATGAAGAACTGCGGATGGCGTCTAAGTGACCAGGAGGCAGCCCTGGTTGGAAATCCCTCAGTGTTTCTCTCTTCATCTCCTTCACTTAGACAACCCTGAACAAAAAGGACAAACACAATAAAAAACTAAGATCAGGAAGAGCAATTTAATTTTCTATTAAACATTCTTCCATTATTTTCCTCCTATCTTACTGAGTTATAAGAAATAACATTAGCATTAGAAAAACTAGGAAGAAAAATAAATGTGGGTAATTATTCAATTAAACGTATGAAAAGAAATATTATAATAGGACTGAACTTTATAAACTTAAAATTAGATAATTTTGAAACTGTGCATATCAAAGCAAATTTTATTAAAATAACTTAACACTGATTTTTCAAGAAGGAAACTAATTTAAAAATATTTTTATTTTAAAAATAGGCCTGTGTTCAGCTATAAAATTCCCCCCCAAGCTCTGATATTTCTTTTGTTTAGATCTGGGAAGAAAATACCATTCTGGTGGCACAAAATGCAAAAATTTTCATTGTTTTAATCCCAGCACAGAATTTTAAAAATTATTAATGGAAAACAGATCAAGGTCATTAAGGGCACAACACTAATTTCTGGCCAGCTTCTGGTATTTTGTTTCTCCCCTAGTTCTCCCAAGGAAAACTTAAATTGAATCTTCAGCAGAATAATCCTCAAATATACTTCATAAGCAAAATGAGAGCTTTTGTTTACATGGTTTTTGGATTTTGCTGTTCCTAATTTTACTCTGGAACTCAATTTTACCCAAAACCATAATTACCGTATTAACTTTGTAATGCACAGTTGTATGCAATTCAGCAAAGCAGTAGTATACCATCAGGCTCTATTCACCCAGAGCTTAGGAAAAACAGGATTGGTCACACCCACTTAAAAACAAATCTCATGCTATTGCCAATGCTTGATTCGGTCTAAGTTCTGACAGTGAAATACATGGATATATATCTGTAAGTCTCATCTTGATTTCCAAGGTAGGCACAGGAAGTTCTTCACAGCTTAGCTTTGCCTGGCTGGAGCTGAAGATTCTGTAACTTCATAGCCAGACCCATGTTGCCAGCGATTTTCAATTTGCCTTGAAAGAAGGCCTGTGAGTAAGAAGAAAGAAAAGTTATTACTTAGTGTTCTTTGCTTTGTAACTGCTGATATTTCTAGACTAGCCAGCCCTGAGATCACTTATTTATCAGGTCTCGTACTCTCTTCAAAACATGAAACTCAACTTCCTGGAATAGATTTAAAACCAGATTCTTCAACAGGAAGGAACTATAAAAGCCATGCTTTACTTAGCGCTGTCAAAAGGCACAACTTTCCCAAGTATCTTTAGAAATTGAGTCCGTTTTTACCTGCCTTTTTCAAATACCAGGCGAGGTGGGTTCACACTAGATTGGCTCTGTCTAGAGAATTACATGTGGATAAGGAATACGGCCTGAAAATTTCAGAAGTCTGCTGAGAGGAAAAGGCACATGCTTAGCACACTCAGAAACTCCTGGAATACGATACGGATGACATGTCACCAACTTTTCCCTCCTTTTCAGTCTTCATGATAAAGGCCTTATCCCTCCGGAGGGAGCCTGCTGGGGCTGAGGAGCTTGTGTTCATCTTTGGCTCAATAAGAAGAATCAAACCAATCCGTAATGCAGAGCCACAGTTTGTTCCATTTAACAATTGCCTGGGATTAGATCACATGATGCTTGCTGAATTTATCATGTAACAAAATCCCGGGAAAACTTGGGACAAATTGCAAAATCTGGAACACAGCCTGATTTCCCTGCTATGATCTCAGCCTTTTCGCTGGATTCTTAAAATAAGGGCTGGATGAAAACAGCTCCCGGTAGTCTTAGCTGTTTAACAAGCACAGGAAGAAGGTAGGAGCCCTTCTGCCTCACCCAGGGGAGTGCAGAGCCCTGCTTTTCCTACACCTTCTAGTAACGGTGAGTAATTCCTCCTCCCCCCGCCCCTCCTCTGTCTGGACAAACTAAATATTTCCTTCCTATATGGCACTCAGCTTTCCGTCTGATGACTTAAAGGTCAGGTGCCTCAGAACACAATATATTTAACATATGTCCTTTAAAAATACGAACCAGTGGTTCCTAAAAGAGAAACTCACCATCTTTCCCCTTTTGAAATGAAAAGAGAAAATGACTTCTTATTTGTTAACTGTTATGGTGAACACAAATAGATTTAAAACCAGATTCTTCAACAGGAAGGAACTATAAAAGCCATGCTTTACTTAGCGCTGTCAAAAGGCACAACTTTCCCAAGTATCTTTAGAAATTGAGTCCGTTTTTACCTGCCTTTTTCAAATACCCCTTCGGGGAATCCAAACATAAGAATCATTTTAGTCTGGCCCTAGGTGTTCTTCGTACGTGCTCGCCCTGGAGAGCACATGCTCTGTCTCCACTGCAGCCAGACACTGAAACTGTAATTTCCACTGCAGCTAATGGTTTCCAGTCAAACCCTCCAGGGAGCATCAGGGAAGGCCATTAGCACATTAATAGAAAGGCCTGTCGGTTTTTATCTTTAGTTCCTTTGGGTGCTAACAGGTGCTCAAGAAAAACAAGCTGACGCTTCACTCCCCGAAATGGGCAGTAAACAGATGAGTGAGCCCAGCGTGGTTGGTGTGTGAAGTCTGACCGCCCTGCCGAGGGAGTGCACGGAGGGAGTGCCCAGTGGAATGAGGAGCAGTGGGTGGGCAGGAGGGTGACAGCCAGCTCCTATACTGGTGGCCTCTGTTCTGTCCAGATTTTTGGAGCAGGCTCAGTGGGTGGAAATGCCAGTGCCAATGGTGTCTATTCAGTTGAAACATCACAAATGTATGTCTCTCCTTTGTCAACGCATTAACTGAAATATGCTTAGTTGCTTAGAAAAAAAACATTTTAAAAAGGAATACAAATGGGAGTCAGATTTAGTTGTCTTATCCAATTTTTATAATTACTAGGGGACCATAGGAAGAAGACCTAAAACAAATCAGGCTGAGGCAACAATAAAAAAAAGTTACAATGGAAAGAAATACCTGAGTTTCCTTTTTATTATCTACTAGAGGCCCAGTGCATGAAATACGTGCACAGGGGTGGGGGGGAAGGGTCCCCTCAGCCCAGCCTGCACCCTCTCCAATCCAGAAGATCCTTCTCATAATCCTGGACCACTGGCTCCTAACCACTCACCTGCCTGCCTGATCACTCCTAACTGCCCCTCCCCTGCCAGCCTGATCACCCCTAATAGCCTCTGCCTGTCAGCCTGATCGCCCCCAACTATCCCCCGCCCCCACCAGCCTGGTTGCCTCCAACGACCCCCCTGACAGACTGGTCACCCCATGCAGTCGGGTCGCCCCATTCAGTTGTTTGGTTGCCCCTCACTGCCCCCCCTGCTGGCCTAGTTGTCCCACACAGCCTGTTCAGTCATCTGTTCAGTTGCGATGGTCACTTAGGCTTTTATATAGATAGATAGCTAATGGAAAGCTCTGTGTACAGTGCTCTATTCACCACTAGCAACTAAAGAATACAAGATGATCCTGGACAATTCGGGGGCGAGGGAAATCTATACAACACATAAAAGGTCAGGCTAAATTCTTGAGACAAGAAGATAAGATGGGGTTTGTTCCTTTAAGATAAGCACAATCTAATGGGGAAGAGAGGCACATTGATTCATATAACCCTAGCTGGTTTGGCTCAGTGGATAAGAGCGTCAACCTGCAGAATAAAGGGACCCAGGCTCAATTCCAGTCAAGGGCACATGCCCGGGTTGTGGGCTCGATCCCCAGTAGGGGGCAGGAAGGAGGCAGCCGATCAAAGATTCCCTTTCATCATTGATGTTTCTATCTCTCTCTCCCTCCCTCTTCCTCTCTGAAATCAATAAAAATATATATTTTTTAAAAACACCAAAAACCTCATATAATGTGGCAAGTGCTAAGCTAGCAGCCCAGGAAGAGGAACAAAAGAGGAACTGGCTACAGCTCCCAAGAACTTGGAAGGAGGTTTTTGGAGATAATGTCTGAGCTTAGTTTGAGAGACAAGGGAAGGATCGATTAGGCAAAGATACAAAACGTAAAGATCCCTCCTTTGTTCAGTCTCCCTCCTTCCACCTGATTGCTCCTGTTCTCCATGTGTGCACCGCTCACTGAACCCCGAGGATCAGCTCACTTGTCACTTCCTGTGGCCTTTCTCTGACAGACCAGGAAGTCAACCAAGGCTGCTCCTTCCCCCACCCTCCCTGACCACAGCCTGGCATGGCACCTCCCATACCTGGCTGCACTTACTCTTTTGCAGATCTGTCTTATACCAAACTGGACGCCCTGAGCATGGGTCCTATTTCTTATTCGTCTGGGCATTTCCAGCACACAGGACAGTGTCTGGCGTGTAGTCTGTTCCACACGTTTGTCGTTTGTTAAGTGAGCACTGAGTTTTGTGAGTGTGACCACTTTGCATTTCATGATATTGAAATGAGATAAAGTGGAGTGGGCTAAAAGCCCCACCTCCTGGAAGGATACAAGTGCCATCAGACTTACCGACTGAGGATTCATTTTACCCGTCATTAAAGCCAGCAAGTCCGAGTCAGCCATTGTGATCGTGCAGTCAGCCTTCTTATCTAAAACAGATATTTAGGAGAAGGAAAGAGAGAAAAAGAGGGTTCAGTTTTATGTACACATTTTAGTCAAAGGCCACTGACTGCAACAGAATCACACCCAGACCAGAGCAGGTGGGGAAACGGGCACTTCGTGGCAGCCTGGTAAAATGTGGCATAAACCACAAGCAACCTCAACATTTAATAAGAGAGAATTGACCAAGTAAATGATGGTATAGTGTAAACAATCATTTGTTCAAGAGGTATTCTAAAAGCATCTAAATATGCTAAGTTTTTTGGGGTCTTTTTTTTTGAGGATTTTTAATGGATAGTGTACTGACATTCTCAAGAATACTAAATGCAGAAAATGGCTTTCTGCTAATATATCACTGATGGTTTCATCTCTTAGATTTTTTCTAGTTTTCTATAAACTAGTAAACATGTAAGAGTTTTTATTTGTAATAAATATTTTAAATGGAACCACACAATATTTACTCTTTTAGGTCTGGCTTCTTTTGCTCAGCATTGTAAAATTCATTAATATTGGGCCATAATTTGATAATATTTTGAATTCTAAGTTATTTGTACATATAGCAATAGTTCATTTTTACTATGTGAATGCACCAGAATCTACCTATTCATCCCATGGTTGATGTATCTTGGCAATGCTTCCATTTTGGGGCCTTACAAATTTCTAAAATAAATGAAATCCATCTATAGTGATAGAATTAGAGATAGTGGCTCCTTTTGGGAGCGGGTTTGAAGGAAGGAGCTGTGAGGGAGGTTTCTGGATGCTGGCAGCATTCTGCATCTTGGTCTGGGACACACATTCATTTGTTAACACCTATCAAGCTGTATACTTCAGGTTGGACTTGGCCCATTGGCCACAGCTTTTCAACTCCCAAAGTAGATGATGGAATTACAGGAGAGCACTTTTTTCATTTTCTCTATCTTTTCTGATTTTTTTTTACACTGAGTAAAGATTACATACAAAGTTTTAAAAATATTAATTTTAATATCATCAAGGTTTCATGAAAAAAGGCTCTAATATATCTTTTGGTAAATCAGCCAGTTCTACCTTAGACAAATGAGAGGTTTCAGGTACAATAGGAAATATTCCCCCCAAAATCAAACTTATCGGCAGTATTTCAGGCAATCAATATAACAACAGTACTCCTCCTCAAATTAAAGTTGGCCTCTCCTAGAAACCAAGTCACTTTCTGTCTCACAATTCTGTTTTATTTTTCCTCATTGCACTTATCTGACACTACCTTATACAGTGGTGCCTCACACAACGAACTTAATTCGTTCCAGGAGCAAGTTTGTTATGCGAATAGTTCGTTATGTGAAACGTGTTTTCCCATAACAATACATGTTAAAAAAAATAATTCGTTCTGTAGCATAAAATATGCTAAGATGACATAAAAAAAGATAAATTTTTTGTTATTATTTTTATTTAGATACATCTAAAAACATAATTTTAAAAAAAAAAACACACATTTTTTTAATTTTAAGACAGACTAAGTAGAGTCTACCGAATCTTGCACATCTTCATCCATTTTCTGCTTTTTGGCCGATGGTTTCATGAAAAACCTGTCCAAAGTCGTTTGTTTTTCTCTTTTCTCCAACATCTGCCGGAAATAACGGACAAGAGTATCGGAGTAAAGATCGTTGATCCTGTTTGCTTCAGCTGAATCCGGATAGTGGGCATTGGTAAACTCCTGAACTGCTTTCCATTTGACCAGGATGTTCTTGATGTCAGCAGTTGGGATTGGTTGATTGTTTGATTGTTGCTCCTCGTTATCAGATGACGCTTCCCTTTGAGCATTGTCCTGTTGCTGGACCAGAAGTGCTTGGAGCTCTTCAGTTGTCAGCTCTTCTTCGTGTTCCTCAATAAGCTCCTCTACATCCTCTTCCTCTACCTCTAATTCCAACCTTTGGGCCACTGTGATGATGTCCTTCACCACTTCTGTGTCATCAACTACTGCTTCTTCCTGGGTCCACGAAGGCACAAGCATCTTCCAAGCAGAAATGAGGGTCCTTTGTGACACTTCTTCCCAGGCCTTCTGTATAAGTCGTATTGCCATAAGGACATCAAATTTCTCCTTCCAAAACTTTCGGACAGTCATATTGTCTCCACCAAACTCGCATTCTTCAAACACCTTATTAAAGAGGGCTCTAGTGTAGAGTTTTTTAAAGTTCACAATAACTTGCTGATCCATTGGCTGAAGAATGGATGTGGTGTTTGGTGGCAAATACTGCACCTTGATAAAAGGATAATTTTCCTGCAATATTTCCTCTAGGTCTTTTGGGTGAGAAGGGGCATTGTCAAGTATCAGAAGGGCTTTGAGCGGCAGTTCTTTTTCCAGCAAGAATTTCTTCACGGCAGGAGCAAAGGTTTCCAGAATCCATTCGTTGAAGATAACTTGGGTCACCCAGGCTTTTTGATTGGACTTCCAATGGACGGGCAGTTTGGACTTAATAACGTTATTTTTCTTGAAAGTTCTTGGATTTTCAGAGTGATAAACCAATAGAGGTTTGATCTTGAGGTCTCCGCTGGCATTAGACGAAAACATAAGGGTAAGTCTGTCCTTCATGGCTTTGTGTCCTGGCAATTTCTTCTCCTCTTTTGTAATGAAGGTTCTGCTCGGCATTCTTTTCCAGAAAAGACCCGTTTCATCGGCATTGAACACTTGTTGTGGGCAGTATCCTTCATCCTTAATACATTTTTGAAAGTTAATAGAGAACTTTTCTGCTTCTTTCTTGTCAGCACTGCCAGCCTCACCATGCATAGTAACGCTGTGGATTCCACACCTTTTCTTAAATCTAAAAAACCACTCCCTGCTGGCTTTGAATTCTTCTTCATTATCTTGATTGCTGCTACTTCCAGGGACGTTTTTCTTTAGATCGTCATAAATTCTCTTGGCTTTGTGACAGATAATATCTTGGGTTGTTACGTCACCTTTCACCTGCCTGTCCTTAATCCAAATCGCTAATAGCCTCTCCATTTCCTCGTGGATTGAAGACCTATGTTTTTCATGAAATAGTTTTGATACTCCTTTGGCTACTTTGGCTGATTTGATTGCATCCTTATCTGTCAAAATGGTGAAAATGGTGGTCTTGCTGAGGCCAAACTCTTTGACGAGGTCACACTGTTTTACCCCACATTCACTCCTTCTAATTATTTCCTGTTTCATTTCAACAGAAATCACCTTCCTGCTTTTTTTAGAAGCCATGATATAAAAAAAATATTGAGTTTAACTTAAAAGGACGACTGCCGTGATACGTGCGTGATTTAATTCGTAATGAAGAACGATTGCCGCGATACGTGCTTAAGTTAAGCGCAGTGACTAACGACTGCCTGTAGTGCCTGCGAGGAAGGATGCAATACATCGGCAGCGATCATGGAAGCTCGGGCGAAGCAGTCGTGGAAGCTCGGGCAAAGCGGTCGTGGAAGCTCGGGCGACTTCGTTGTGTGAATCATGAAATGAAGTTCGTTGTGTGCAGCGTTCGCTGTGCGAGGCGTTCTTTATGCGAGGCACCACTGTATATTGTTATATGTGTTTTCCGTCTATACTTGTCCACTAGAACGAAACTTCGTGGGGGCAGAGCCCTTGTCACTTTGTTCACTGCTACAATTCTAGGCCCTTGAAGAGTATTAATACATAAAAGGCAATCAATAAATTTCTTGTTGAATAAATAATTTAGAATTCAAATTAATCATACAATCCATGCTTTAATAACAGAGATGGGGGTTGCTATGTTCTAAGTCTTTGTGGCCCCCCCCCACCCCCCCGCCCCCAAACTCAGATGGCAGGAATTCTAATGCCGCTATTAGCAGGCAGGGACTTTGGGTTATGAAGGCGGAGCCCTAATTGATGGGATTAGTACCTTATAAAAGAGACTTGAAAGAGACCCCAAACCCCTTTCACCATGTGAGCCCATAGCCAGAGGGCTCTGGCTGTAAACCAGGAAGAGGGCCCTCACCAAACATGACTAGGCACCTTGACCTTGTACTTCCAATCTCCAGGACTGTGAGAAACAAGTTTCTGTTGTTTATAAGCCACCCAGTCTGTGGGTACGTTAGTTATAGCAGCCCAAACAGATGAAGACAGAGATAGACTGTTAAATTATAGTATGCCTGTATTATTAAATAACTAAAACAAAATTGAAAACAAAAAGTTTTTATTATATAGCTTACAACTCAGAGATACCCCCAAACAAGAATGAGATTCAATAGCCATTCCATCTCTGCCTCTACAAAATTTCCCCTTATTACTGGAAAAAGTATGAAGCCTTGAAAATGAAAGAATTGACAATCTCGAAAATCCAACTTTCTTGTAGCTATATAACATCAAAGAGAAGGGTGGAGGGATCTAGCAAACTGAGGTAGTTGGACTCGATCCTATGGTAATAGTCCAAGAAAGAACTCTCAGTCAGAGAGAGGCGGCTTTAGGAAGTGAAGTCTATCCTGCTGCTGCTATTGCTGCTGATGTAGTATCAGCATCTATTGAGCTCGTGCTATGCCAAGCATTCCATGTACATAACTCAGTGGATCATTACAACTCTGTGAGTGTCAGAGAGGCCACATAACTTGCTCAAGTTATAAGCAGTGGGCTAGGTGTGAGAGCAGATCCCATCTCGTAGGCTTTATGGCTCCTCTTGTTATTAGAAGGCTGCAAATCCATCACCAGCTCAGATTTAATTGGGAACTTTATCAAATCATTAGCATCTGATGGGTCCCTTGCATTCTCAGTTCTCCACAGAGTCTTAGAGAAGTCTAATGAATTCGATCAAAATTAATGTTTAATATCTGGGTTGGGAAGGAAGGAAGCAGTGATTTACTGAGCACTTACTGAGCTACCGTGCTTTATGTCCCTTATCTCGTTTAATCCTCACAACAGTTCCATAAATAGGAATTATTCTCACCGTTTTCTAGATGAGGCAATTGGACTCAGGGAAGATATACATCCAATAAATGACAGAGCCAAGGTTTGGGTGTCTCCAGAGGCTATGCTCTTTCTACTGTAGCGTGGGGACAGGAGATGCCACGGCTTTCTATATCGTGTTCCCCACAAAGGGAAGAGCTGACAACTCAAGTAAGTGCTGAGAGGGCAGACTGAAGGAACGGAAGAATATTGTGTCGTGTCAGATCAATCAAAGTCGGTTTCCTAAAGATATGCTATGTGAGTTGCTTCAAAGGAGAAGAGGAGCAGAATTCACAGGCACATAGGTAGGAAAAAAAATTAGGGAAATGCACCAAGTCTAAAGTATAACCATTACCACTCTTAGAAAACAAGCAAATGAAATATATTTAAGTAATTCTTTGTTAACGGTAAGAAAATCCCTCCACACTATGTGCATGCCAAACGTACTAGCAATTCTCTAAGATGCCAGTTCAAACTAGGACAGGTTATTGATGCTTTACCATAGCTGATCTCTAACAAACGGGCACTTGTTGGCTGATGTAAAAGGAGCTGGCAATTTCCAGCGGTGGCTTTTACTGAGTAAGTCCATGTTTCAGCACCACCCTGGCTGCCAGCATTGTCAGTTTCAGCAGAAATTACCTCGCTCCGGGGTAAAATCCCTTCGGGTCTGGGAGGGGGCACCTAATGAAGGGAGAGCTCACTGCCAGAGTCCTTGTGCAGGGAACAAGGTTTTCCTGAAATTATGCAATAGCTTTCCATAGCATATTATTTCTCGTGACAAACAAACACCAAGAGCAAAACAGAAAAAAAATTAAATCACCTTAACATCTGCTTGGGGGTATCAGAATATAATCCTATAGTATCTATAACTCTTCAGTCATTTAAAAAAAAAAAAAAGCACTATTTCCCAAAAGTTCTTTTTATTTCTAAAAGGTAGAATCTAGATGAAACAGCTCACAGAAGTCAAACATATAGTCCTTTATTGGCCACTCATTTTGAGAAAAAAGATTACATATATAATTCAGGAACTTTTCACAATGCCACCCTTTCCACACCAGATGGAAGGCCTTACTGCTGCTCCCCTTTCCCTTCAGTTAATCTTTAGTTGACTCCTTAATTAACAGTACGTATAGCATTGCTCTTAACATTTTCTCCTGTCTCCTAACCTTCCTTCTACCTGCGTTCCTGCTGTCAGCCTGTCCTCCAGGAGCACCCTCAAAACTCTATCAGTTATGAACCCTACCATCTTTGATAGACCTCCTTCTCCTACACAGCTTCAGGGTCCCATCAACTTCACCCCAATATCCTTGGCAGTGGGCCTGTAACAGCATCCCTTTTTCTCACTGCCCACACTCAGGCGACCCTTTCCGCTCACAGACAGTGGCAGCATGCATCCTCCTAGCTGCTCTCTATCCTCTGACTTCTCCCTTCCCAGTTCATCCAGTCCATTGCACTAACTCGATCCTCTAAAACACAGATCCTCTGACTTCCACTTCTCTATTTTAACCCTTTGCACTCCGAACCATTCTGGACATTGGCTACCAGCTACTCGACGCTAACGGCAGAAACGTGCGTTGAATTAACTCAATTCCCCGTAATCACTAATAAACTGCAATGTCCCCTGAGAGGGGACATCCGAGTGATATGCTAGAATTCCGATGTCCCCTGAGAGGGGACAGCGGAGTGCAAAGGGTTAAAAAAGCTTTTTCAGATTCCCAATTGCTTGATTACTCGTCAAATCACAAGCATGGTATTTTAAACCCTCCAAAAAGCTGGTTCTCATCCATCATATTTCTTATAATGGCTCTCTCCAACAAGAGAAACCTAATATACAATACAGCTACCACTTACTGAATGCTTACTAAGCATCATTCATTCATTCTGCTGTCCATTTTTAAATTATTTATTTTACTGAAGGTTTGCCACGTGTCAGGTGCTGTTCTAGGCAATTCAAATGGGGGGAGGATGAGCAGAAAGCAAGTCAATAATAGTAAGTAAAACACGATATGGCATATCAGACTGTGACAAGAGCCATAAAGAAAAATAAAGAATGGTAATAGGGGTGTGATTTTAAAAAGTGTGGTTAGGGAAAGTGTTCCTGAGAAGGGGACATTTGGATAAAGATCCAAAGGAAACGAGGGAACATGCCATGAGGGCATCTGAGAGAAGACAATTCGAGGCAGAGGGGACAAAGCAGAAAGCCCCTGAGGTGGGACCCCATGTTCAAGCAACAGCAAGGAGGCCAGTGTGACCGGAGCGAAGTGAAGGTGAGTGTAGTAAGACTCAGAAAGCTGGGCCAGGCCATGTGGTGCCTTGTATGATTCTGAGCAGAGGAGGGTCACAACCTGACTTAAGTTTTTAAGTGATCGTTGAAGCTTGTGTGCGGAGAAGAAATCTGCAGGGGAAAGGTTAGAAACAGGGAGACCAGGCGACAAAGTGATGGAAGCTTAGGCCAAGGTGGCAGTGGTAGAGGAGGACAGAACTTGCTGATGGAGTAGACTGTGGAGTCTGAGAAAAAGAGGAGCCAATGGTGGCCTCAAGGTTTTTGGACTGAGGGACTGGTAAGACAGAGCAATAATTTACCGAGATGGGAAAGACAGTGGAGGAGTACATAATTAAAAGGGAGTGGGAGGAAGATCAGGAGTTCATTTTTCTACATGTTGGTTTTGTGATATCCATTAAAATCCAAAGTAAACTCGTCAATTAAGCAACTGGATACACACCTTGAAGTTCAGTGGCTGAGTCCATGCTGATGGTATCTGGGAATCATCAGTGTAGAGATAGTTTTAAAAGACTGAGACTAAATGAGATCCCCAGTAGGTAGACCTGAGCTTTGCAGCACTCCAATGTTTAGAAATTTGGAGATGAGGGGAAAACAGGAAGAGAGGCCAAGAAGGAGTAGCTAGTAGGTAAGAAGAGCATATCATGAGGGCTGAGAATTTAGCAACATGGTGGTCACCAGTCACCTTGACAAGAACAGCTGTGGCACAGTGATGAAGACAAAAGCTGACTAGAGTGGGTTCAAGAAAGACTGGGATGGAAGAAATGGAAAGCTATAGAATAAATGGTTGGCAGTACATAAAGAAAGAAAGACTGGGATGAGAGGAAGTGGAGATAGTGAGTATAGACAGGTTTTTCAAGCCATGTAGCCATACACTGGACCATGTACTTTACAGATTACTTAAGAGATATTCTCTTAATCCTCCCACCAAACCTGTGAAATAGGTACCACAGGTACAGATCAGAAAACTGAGGCTCAAAGAAGTCAAATAATTTATTCAAAGTCAAAATCTGAGAGTGGCAAGGCTAGGACCCGAACCCAAGTTTGTCTAATTCCAAAGCCTAAGATTGGCGACTCTGTGATAGAGTTTCCCAATCTTCGTAAGGAGGCAGCTGTGATTCCCCAGGATTCACTAATTTAACGAGGTCCTGAGCCAGCCCATTTTGGGGAACACCAAAGCAGACTTCCATTTTCCTTTGTGACCCTGCTGTGTTCCCGTAAAGGCAGTCACTGCACTGACCTGAGTTAGGGAGCACGCATCCTTTGCCGTTCTTCACATCCACCACCCAGGTGGCTTCTTTACCCCCAGGGCCATCCTTCACCTTGAAGGCAAAAATACCACCGATTTTCTTCACAAACTGTTCCCCTTCCTGGAAAGAAGAATAGCATTAGGAGTTGTTAAGCTCATTTCTCTGGCTTTTTCCCCCAGTCAAATTAAATGCTTAAATAGATACATGACGTGAGCAGCTGGGCCAGCAGGGGCAGTCCCCAAGCTCCCTTAAGATCTTTTACCCAGAAAAGTCTGAAAAGCAACCAGGCAACAAGTCCCTCATCTGCCAAGCCTTTCATTAAGAGTGGCTTTCTGGATACAACTGGTGAAAGGAAAAGGATGATGGGGGAGGAAGGACAGCATTCTCCGCCGAAACAGTCTCAATAACTTCTGAAAGATTCACTCTGGCATCTCTATTAGTGTATGAATCCTCTCTCTCTCTCTCTCTCTCTCTGTCTATTTTGCAGTTAAATTCTTTTACATACATTTTTGTTTGTTTCCCACAATTAAAGATACATGGTTCTGAGATCAAAGTCTTTTTTTTTTTTTGTCAACCAATTTTCTGAATTAGTATAAAGAATTATCAAATAATATACCATCTACATCTTACTTTGGGATCATGAAGAACAAAGCTGAAAAAATAACCTCAGATACACATCTCTGTAGTTTGGTTCCAATCTCTCCCCTTCATTCCCACGCTATTTTGTCTTCCCATACTGCAATATTTACTGACTGAAACAATGATTGGCACCAGACATTATTCTGGGCACCAAGAATATAGAAGTAGGAGTTAGAGTGATAATACACTATGATGATTATGACAAGAAATTGGGATAAAGGGAAACACAGGGGATTAGAGGGAAACACAGAGGACAGCTCAGCGAACTAGCAGGTGAAGGGATAACAACCTCACACACCTTAAAAATAAAATAATAAAATAATCATTTTAATATAATTATTTTTCTTCAGAGATAAAACACATTTTATTGTGGAAAATTAGAAAATATCAATAAGCAAAAAGAAAATATAAATAATTCATAATTTCATCACTCAGAGAAAATATTTTAGCATATGAAGTGTTTTATAATCCACTTTTCTATTTAATACCATTATCCTCATTACTATATCATTTAATATTCTTCTACATAACTTTAAACACCACATATAGCATTTAATTGTAGAAGTGTATTATACTTAACTGATACTCTATTGCTTGATATTTAGATTAGTTCTAACTTTTGGCTCTTATAACAATGCTGCGAGTAACATTTGTTTATCTAAATATTTTTACATAGCATAAGTTGCAAGAATTAATCTTTGCTAATTAAGAACACTGCATCTGGAATCAGCATAGGTTTAAATTCCTGCTCTACCACATACTTACATTACCTCTCTGAGGTTACTAAACCTCTCTGAATTTCATTTTTAGATGTGAAATGAAGATAATTACACTAGTGTTATATAACTCAGTTGTATGAAATTTAAATTTTGTAAATACCCATAAAGCACAGAGTAGCTGCTCAATAAATGTTAGCATTTTCTTTTTGTTATTTTCCTCTATGATCTGTCTGCTATTTCTGTGCCACTATTATGACTTTATAATATACTTTACTCTTTAGTATAGTAAATCCCCATCACAATTACTCTCTTCCAAATATTCTTGGCTATTCTTGCATTTGTTTTGAACTTTTTCCTCCTCTTAGATTTACATTTTAATCATTTAGTTAATTTTACCCTACCCCCAACTCCCGCCCTGAAAATTTTAGATGGGATTACATAAAATATACAGATCTGTTTAGGGGAGAAGTAGCATTTTTACAATAATAAGTCCTTCCACCCATGAATATGGTATATCTTCAAGTGTTCTTTGATGCCCCTTGGCAATATGCCTTTTTCTTCCTCACATTGGCTTTTGTACATTTCTTGCCAGGTAGATTCTTAAGTATTTCATATTGCTCTTATTAATAATACTAGAAATCCAGTGCCCAAAATTTGTGCATGGGGGGAGGGGTCCCTCAGCCCAGCCTGCAACCTCTTCATTCTGAGACCCCTCGGACCAGTTTGACATCCCTCTCATAATCTGGGACCGCTGGCTCCTAACTGCTCACCTAGCTGCCTGCCTGGTCGCCCCTAACTGCCCTCCCTGGCCAGCCTGGTCACCTCTAATTGCCTCTGTCTTGGCCCCCACCACCATGGCTTTTTCCGGAAGGATGTCCAGTCTAACTAGCATATTACCCTTTTCTATGTATAGATATTTCCCATTATATTTTACTAGAGGCCCAGTACATGGATTCGTGCACCAGTGGGGTCCCTCAGCCTGGCCTCTGGGGATCTGGCCGAAACTGGTTCACCAACATCCCCCGAGGAGTCCCGGATTGCAAGAGGGTGCAGGCCAGGCCATGGGACCCCACCAGTGTACAATCAGGGCTGAGGAAGGGACCACAGGAGGGCTTCAGGGCATGTCTAGCCTGACTCACCCAGTCCTGATCATCCAGACCCCAGCAGCAAGCTAAACCTACCAGTTGGAGCATTTGCCCCCTGGTGGTCAGTGCGCATCATAGTGACTGGTCAAACAAGTCAGAGGGACAATTAGCATATTAGGCTTTTATATGTGGAGATGACTGGGTTACAACAAATGTATAGAAAATATATTAATCTTTATTTATTTTGGAACTGGCTACTTTTTTAGTTCTCTTATCATTTCTAATAGTTTTTATTTTCCACCTTCTTTATTTTATCCTTATATCCCTATAAAAATTTACTTCTAAGATTCTTCCTTTTGGTATCATTTTATTCTTTTAACAAAGATTTAAGTGTTTACTATGTTCAGACACTGTGATAAATGCCTGAAGTACTCAAATAATTATTATCCCTGAGGAATTTACATAAGCTAACATCAGATGCTAACCTCTATTTCTATGCATGCACGAGATCCTGATTTAAGTTATTCCTTCTTGTTTTGTTTTGTTTGTTTTTTATAACAGCTTTATCAAGATACCATTTACATACCATAAAATTTACCCTTTTAAAGTATAACTTAGTGGTATTTTAATATTCAAAGTTGTACAACCAACACCACTATCTAATTTTAGAATGTTCTCATCACCTCAAAAAGAAACCCATTCCCATGAGCTTCACCCCTCCACACCGACTCTTCCCTCCTGCGGGTCCCTGGCAACCTCCCATCTACTTCTGTCTCTGGATTTGCTTATTCAGGACATTCCACACAAATGGAATCATGCTGTACATGGCTGTTTGTGACTGGCTTCTTTCACTCAGCATGTTTCTAAGGTCCATCCAGGTTGAAACATGCAACAGCAATTCCTTCTTTCCTGTGTCAGAGTAATAAATATCCCATTGTATGGATGCAGCACATTTTGTTTAGTGGTTCATCAGCTGATTGTTGTTTCTCCTGTGCAGCTATTACTATCAGCGATTCCAGCTAAAAAGGAGAAGTAGAGTAAAAGTTCTTGAATGGACATAGGCTCTAATTCCTCGTAGGTATATATGTATTTAGAAGTGAAACTCCTGGCTCATAAGATGTCTAACTTCTTGAGAAGCGACCACACTGTTTTTCTAAAGTGGCTGCACCATGTTACAAGCCTACTGGCAAAGAATGAAGGTTTCAGTTCCTCCACATCATCAACATTTTAATCTTTTTTTATTTTAGCTATCCTCATGGCTATGTCCATCTTTTTCTTCTACGTAGATAACACACGTGAACCTATCTAGAATCAACCATAGTTTTTAGGACTCTAAAGACGCTATTCTAAAAATATTTAGTCTAGGCCTATTTATCTCAACAGTCATGGATGCATTTCTTACATGTGGTGTCCTGAAATCAACTATCAATACTTCCCTTACATCAGGAAACCAAAATGACTGTCAGATGTTTTTTTTAAGTAAAAAAAGAAATTCTCTTATTTTGGCCTCCCTTAAAAGGTCTCACTCAAATTATTTTAAGTTAACTTTGGGAAAAAATATTAACAACAATAATAATCTTTGGAGGGCTATAAAGCTGTTGTTTTTTTTAATATTTTTTATTGATTGTTTACAGAGAGGAAGGGAGAGAGATAGAGAGCTAGAAACATCCATGAGAGAGAAACATCCATCAGATGCCTCCTGTACTCCCCCCACTAGGGATGTGCCCGCAACCAAGGTACATGCCCTTGACCGGAATCGAACCTGGGACCTTTCAGTCCGCAGTCTGACACTCTATCCACTGAGCCAAACAGGTTTTGGCATGGAGGGCTATAAAGTTTTTTAATGCTATTATATACTTTTTTCTTTAATCTTCATAAAACTCTGTAAATAGCTGGACAAGTATTAGTATTAGCTCATTGAGCAGAAAAAAAGAATTGAGCCTCATAAAGATTAAAAATCCTTCAGACTATTCTCTATCCAGCCACCAAGTAATCAATTTAACAATCCATCTAATCCTTACTTAATCCACCTAACACTTTCAGGTTTGGGTTTCTAAAATGGCTCTCCACAAGTTTCCTCAAAAAACTGAAAATGGAACTCCCATTTGACCCAGTAATCCCACTTCTAGGAATATATCCCAAGAAACTAGAAACACCAATCAGAAAGGATATATGCACCCCTATGTTCATAGCAGCACAATCTACAATAGCCAGAATTTGGAAACAGCCTAAGTGTCCGTCAGCAGATGATTGGATCCAAAAACTTTGGTACATCTACACAATGGAATACTATGCGGCCATAAAAAATAAGGAATTCTCATCATTTGCAGCAAACTGGATGGAACTGGAGAACATCATGCTGAGTGAAATAAGCCAATCAATGAAAGAGAAACACCACATGACCTCACTCATTTGTGGATAACAAAGAGCATTATAAACTGATGAACCAAAAGATAGATATAGAGACAGTAAATCAACAAGTAGACTGTCAAATTACAGCGGGGAGGGGAGGAAGATCTGGGGGAGATAATAGATCAACCGAAGGACTTTTATACATGCATATAAGTATAACCAATGGACACAAAACTCTGGGGAGGGAGGGGATGTGTGGGAGGGAGGGTGGGGGGCAAAAAAAAAAATCAATAAAATATATTAAAAAAAAAAAAAAATAAAAAAAAAAAAAAATAAAATAAAATGGCTCTCCACAGACTATGGGATGAAGTGTGTCTTTACATATCGTTCAAGATTCTTCATGATCTGAAGGATATTCATCTGTTGTTTTCAGACACTTTATGATGTCCCTTGGGCTTCCTGTTCTAAGAATACTAAGCATTTTAAATTCCAGGAACACAGGTCTCCCCATGGCCTTGCTCATGCCCTTTCCCGGGTCACTCACCTCCTCCTGTTCTCCATTCCTACCCCAAGCTCACCAACTCAAGTCTCAGCTCACATGCTCATTGTTCTGGGAAGGCTTTCCTGTGTCTGCTGGACTTTGATAGCCCTTTGCATGTACATCAGGTCTCTTGCTAAAGCAGTTATTTTTTTCCATGTCTCTCTTCCCACTAAACTCTATGTTCCCTTGGGGTCAGGTTAGTAAGTAGAACAACCAGAACTAAATCCTAGGTTGTCTTAACACCAAATACAATGCTCTCTCCATTTGATTATAGCATACTGCAAAGTAGACTATATCAATACTTCCAAACTTTGGACTATGAAAGCAGTTTGTCACCAACTGCTTTCATAGTCTAAAGTTTTGGACTGAACTAAAAGGAAGTTCAAAGTCTTCCCACATTACTTGAAATATTTTATCCCTCAAGGTTCTGTGGAGACAATCTGGAAGAGCGGCTAATAATGCTGGTGTGTTGGGCCCTCCAAGAGTCAAGCTTTCTTTGGGGCCAGCGTCTCCTAAATGGCTATTTCTAGGTGCAACCAAGCCATCTGCTTGCACAATGCCTCCAGACCAGAGAGAGCTATGACAGACACCAACAAGTTAGAGCAGGATACCATCAGCAAACATTCAGAAATTCTACCTATACACTGGGAGGAAAATTCCTCCCCCCTCCTTAAAACAGATGTAGATTAATTTTCAGAACCATCTGATCGTCTTACAACCTTTGGTCAATAAAACATTTCAACTGAAGAGGGAGGGAGAGAGTTAAAAGGGGAAAGCAAATACACATTTGTTGCAAAACCGGAGACCATTAATACTAACAAAGTTCTAAGTGCTTCCTTGTAAAGAAAAGTTCTTCTTTCTGAGTAGGCAAAGGGTCAAGGAGTAGGTCCTGTCGTAAACATAATCAGAACAAAAAATTAACAGAATTCAGAGAAGGGCCACGGGGTATTGCTAACAAAGACAAAAGTGGAAATAAAATATCTTGCGGGGTTTCCTTTGCTAAGGCAGAAAATGCATGAATTGACAAAAGATTCCAAGACTTTCTTTCACTTTCTAGCCTTGCAAACATTTAGGAAACTGACAATCGTGGGAAGGAGAAGAGAAACAAGGGGACAAGGTCCATGCAAGTGAAGTTATGGAAGGAAGAGAAAAGAATTAAAGTGGGAGCAAGAAGCATACATTTGCAAAGCTAAATGAGGACTGTGAAATAAAAACAGCCCTGCTTTGTTAATTCCAATAATGAAGTATCCAATGGTTGACATCTAGCCATTCCAGATACTCTCTAAACTAATTATTTTTATTTGGTATTTTTAAACAGAATAAAGTAAAAAAAAAAAAAAAAAAAAAAAAAAAAAGGACAGCTTGGCAGGAGCAACTATACTACAGGTTACTCTGTTGATGGCATGAAAAAAATAAAAATGTTTTCAAGCTGAGCCGCTTAGAGCCCAATTTTATTTTAGTGGACATTTGAAAGAAATTTTTAAAAATAAGATTTTCCCCCCTACTAGATTAGCAAACATTAAAACAAACAAACAACAATAACAAAAAAAAAACAAAACAAAAAAAAACAGCCAACTTAGTACTAGAGAAGATCCGAAGAAAAAGAAAGTCACTCTCATGTGTAATTTGGCAACATGTGTCAACATGCAAAACACACATATCCAACTCCCTGCAATTTCCCCCTTTAATTATTTATGCTCAGGTAATCATGGCATTAAGTACTTAAAGATGAGCTCAAAAGGAAATTTATTAAACCAATGTTTTACTTACAAAATGTAAATACAATACAACCTGACATCCATCCTGGAGTCTGGTTAGATTATGGGACATACATTCAAACATGTCCTATGTGGTCATTAAGACTGATGGTAAGTCAGAGAAAGACAAGTGCCATATGATTTCACTCATATGGCGAATTCAATGAACAAACTGGACTAACAAACCAGAGAGAGACAGACTGCTGACAGAGCAGGCCAGCAGCGCAGGTGGGCGGGTTTGTGCGGGGAGAGGATGGAGTGCGGAGCCTGGACGTGAACTACAGTGTGGGGACTGCTGGGGAGGAAGGAAGGATGTGGAAAAAGGGATAAATGGTGTTGGGAAAAAGAAAATAAAAATAATTTAAAAACTGATGGCAATGATTTATATTTATGGCATCAAATATAGTGTCAAGAGGAAAAAGCAGGTGCTAAAATAAAAGGTAGAGGCAGCGGGAGCCCGGGAACGTGCCGAGCCGGCCATGGGCAAGTCTGCGTCCAAACAGTTTAACACGAGGCCCTGCGGGCCCAGCGAGCACCGGCCGCGGCGTGCGTCCCTCCGCTGAGGCTGAGCGAGCACTCGGCCGGGAGGCTCAGCAGTATTCGGGCGCTGCCAGCACGAGGATCCTCCAGCACAGCCCCAAGGCCAGCCGCGGCCGGTGCAGGGAGAGCCTGGCCCGGGCATCCTGCCATCAGCCAGGACAGGAGGTGGCGGACAGGTGGACAATGACATTAAGAACCACAACTTCCAGCGGCCTGGCTTCCCCTGTGGGACAGGGCACTTCACGGCCACGGTATGGAAGAACACAAAGAAGATGGGAGTGGGAAAGGCATCTGCAAGTGATGGGTCCTCCTTCGTGGCGGCTAGATACTTCCCAGCAGGGAATGTCGTCAACCAGGGCTTCTCTGAGGAAAACGTCCTGCCTCCAAAGAAGTAACTTGCCAAATGCAATGGGCAGGCGGCAGACTGAAGAGCATGGATATGAAGTGCCGAGGTCAGCAAAAGCTCAGCTGTGTGTCTGTCTGTGCGGGTGTATGTGGGTGCATGTGTGATGCATGTGTGTGTCCCTGGGATAGACAGCTGTGCATGAACTAATTCCTATCAAAGGACTGAGCCAAGGACGCCTTTCCTCTGATGGTTAGACCACAATTATTTGGATTTTGGGGGGAAATCAAGTTTTAAATTTTGGGGGGTTATTTTTTTTAATGTATTTTATTGATTTTTTACAGAGAGGAAAGGAGAAGGATAGAGAGTTAGAAACATGGATGAGAGAGAGACATCGATCAGCTGCCTCCTGCACACCTCCCATTGGAGATGTGCCCGAAACCAAGGTACATGCCCCCGACTGGAATCAATCCCGGGACCCTTCAGTCTGCAGGCCGACACTCTATTCACTGAGCCAAACTGGTTTCGGCTGGGGTTATTTTTAAAGCAAACTTCTTTTGTACTTTCCTTAATTATAATATCCATCCCTGGACTTTTTGTACCCCAATCATTTGTGATGCTGAGAAGTGAAGTTCATTTCCTGTGATCTTCATGCCTTAGAATCTACTGGTGGTAGATATTGAAGACAATTAAACCCTCATTTAAATGTGACATAAAACACAGCTTTAAACACATAAGTAATAAAACAGCTTCCATCAGAAACATGGTGCAGGCAGGGGTTCCATTTCACAGAATTACTGAGAGTTCTTTGTTATAAGCAAGATGTGATCTGCATGGCCCCTGAAATTCTTGGGTGGGATTGCCAAAGAACAAAGGAGAAAAAGCTTTACTTCCTTGCATTTTTCTACCTTAAAAAAACAAAGTTCTGCCGAAACCGGTTTGGCTCAGTGGATAGAGTGTCGGCCTGCGGACTAAAAGGTCCCGGGTTCGATTCCGGTCAAGGGCATGTACCTTGGTTGCAGGCACATCTCCAGTGGGAAGTGAGCAGGAGGCAGCTGATCGATGTCTCTCATCAATGTTTCTGACTCTCTCTCCCTCCCTCTCTGTAAAAAATCAATAAAATATAGAAAAATAAAAAATAAAAGGTAATCTCACACAGGTGTATTCCCTCAAGATGGTGGTGGGACAGGTGGACCATTGCCTGCCTGCCAGGAACTGTCAGCACTGGCCCTCTCATCCTCAGAAAGGTTACTGAACATTATGGAAATCCTAGAAATGCAGGGTGCTTTGTCAAGACACATTCATCACATTAGCTGTTTCTCCCCCTCACACATACATACACAATGCAATCACCTTAGATGTTAAGAAGTCCTTTGTCCTATAATAAGAGAGTTATGAGATAAGGAAAACGTTTGTCATCCACACTGTGGCTTTAACACGAGTGAAATACATAGCTCAAATGTTTTGAATCATTTTCTTTATTTCAGCCCACTTTGATCAGCTTAGTAGAAATGCAATTGGAATTCTGTGACTCTAGCTGTAACTGTGTCTTTGCAAGTGACTGACCATACGTCTGTCTGACCATCCAACTGACTAGTACACATGACATACACTAGCAATTTAAAAATAAATGTTGACTCGCACATGCACGATACATATAAAGCTTTCACTGGCACCAATCGCACATGTATGTTTCAATCTGTCATTGTCAATCGTGAACTTGGTTGACACTTCTATTATAGAGAAAGGGTGAATAGCAATCCTATATAATAAAAGCCTAATATGATAAGTGACTGACCGTTTGACCAGTCACTATGATGTGCACTGACCACCAGGGGGCAAATGCTCTGACCGGTAGGTTAGCTTGCTGCTGGGGTCCAGCCAATCGGGACTGGGCAAGATGGGCCAGATACAGCCTGGAGCCTTCCCCCAGTTCCTTCCCTTCCCCTATTGTGCACTGGTGGGGTCCCTCAGCCTGGCCTGTGCCCTCTTGCAATCCGGGACCCCCTTGGGGTTGTTGGAGAGCCAATTTCAGCCCAATCCCTACAGGTCATGCCAAGGGACCCCACCCGTGACTGCACTGGGACTCTAGTATTAAAATATTTCTTCTAATTAATTTCCTTTCAATGTGCACAAATCTGCACCAGGCCACTAGTCAATAATAAAATCCCAAGTGCCTTTAGGTTTGAAACAATTAAGTAAATATTCTATTTCGCCTGAAGAAAGTAGCTCAGTTAGATTACCTTAGTATGATTATTATCTATCAAAAACTAATTATTGTACATAAAAATAAATCTGCATATATAGTATAGTTTTAAAAACTCAACATGTATTGTATGATCCTAGTTATATAAAACTGTATGTTCATATATACAAAGAGATATCTGAAAGAATGCCAACTATTGTTAACATTTTAGTAAACTAAAATTTAAATTTTTATTTTGTTTTAAAAATTAGCATCATTTTTACAACAACAAAAAACAAATTTAAAACTACTTTGAAAAATTCAAGCATGAAAGATTTCTTTTTCAGAGTTTTGATATTAGGTAGTTTTAAAGGTTCCCTTTAAATATTCTTTTGAATGGTTTTATGTAAAATATTTTTAACCCAAAATAAAATTAAACCAAAATAAATTATAATCCCTCTACATATAAACTCTATCCATAATTATTATCCTCCTGACAGAGAGAGGATGGAGAAGAGTTACGATCTTAATAGCAATTTACTAGAGCTCTCTATGTAACTCAAATTGGGAGATTTATATCTCTGAAATGCACTTTTACCAGAATTACAAGGAAACTGTAATAGATACTCAGATATCAAAAATACACTCAATACTTGACAATATGATATAAATTTTCAACTGTATCACTTCATGCAGCACCTGGAATCTATATGCACCTCCTCTAGCCTCTGGGTCCTCCTGGTGGTATTTTACAATAGATAAATGTTACTCACCTCTTCAAGCTTCTTCTCAATCTCCTTAAAGACAAGATTTGCTTTAAATCCCTCAACTGCAGCGCTGGTTGGAGCAGCTTCAATCTGACGAGTTCTAAAGAATTGAGGAAAAGACTTCATTTCAGTCCATGGAGTCATACAGGTACTAGGTTTTCCAACATTTATACAGTTTAATTTTCCAAAACCCTAAAAACCGAGATGTTATGAGTCTTACCCAAATAAAATTATTAAACCCATAAGACAAGTTTTACTCCCCATTTTTTCCCCCAACAAATATGAGTACTCACTAGATGCTAGGCACCATCCTTAAAAACATGGTAAACCAAAGAACCTACCCTCATGAAGCTTATATGCTAGTGGGGGAGAGAGGCAATGAACAAGCAAAAAAATAAAGAATATAGTTACCATGAAGAAAATAAGGCAGGTTAAGGGGATATAGAGAAAGTATATTTATTTGTATTGGGTTTTCTATTTTTTTTTTTTTTTATATTTTATTGATTTTTCACAGAGAGGGAGAAGGATAGAGAGAAACATCAATTAGCTCCCTTCTACACAACCCCCCACTGGGGATGTACCCACAATCAAGGCACATGCCCCTGACCAGAATCAAACCCGGGACCCTTCAGTCCGCAGGCCGACGCTCTATCCACTGAGCCAAACTGGCCAGGGCTGGGTTTTCTATTTTATATAGTCTAGTCAGATAGGCCTCTCTGAGGAAGTGATACTTAAATTATGTCAGTGATTTAGGTGGGGAAGCCAGTTCTATCAATACAATAGCTTGGCAGTTAAAGGAACTATAAAACCAGCATGGCTGGAGTGGAGCAGAGTGGAAGGATCTAAGGAACAGAAACATGCAGGGCAAGATAAGATATTGAGGGGCTTTACAGGTCATGAGTAGGAGTCTGGGTTTTATTTCAACTATAATGAGAATTGTAGAGTATACACTGGAAAGTAACATGATCCAATTTACATGTTTTTTGTTTGTTTGTTTTTTAAATAAACCTGGCTGCCAGTTAGAAAATGGACTGCAAGGGGCAAACGGGGAGGCAGGGAGACTGGTTCAGAGGCTACTGCAAAAGTCCAGGCAGGAGGTGATGGTGATGGAGCAGGTTTCATAAGGAAGTGTGGAATAAGCAGAGGATGGACTTGAGGTTCACTGCGTACATGTGATTCAATATATGGTTCTGTGGATGAAAAACGGGGTTCTATGAAAAGTAACCTCACAGGGTGATCTGATCATAAATTCCTTCCTGGTAAGGTCATGGTGGGCATTCACGCCCCAGGCACACAGCTTTTTAGTAAAAGGTTTATCTTTGTTATAGCACTCCGTCCATTGTTTCTGTGCACCTAGGTTAAGAATTGCCTTGCTTTCTCCTGCTATCATGTAATCTTCCTTATATTCCCTCCTTAATTTCAGTGCATAAAAGAAACTGTCATTCTCTGAAGCATATGAGATCTTGCTTCCAGCATATGTCACTAGTGTTGACTCAAATAAACTCATAAAAATTCTCTACAGGTTTGGACATTTCCTACATTGACAAATTTACAACCATCTGTCTGAGTATTGGTTGTTTGATTCTTAAGGAACCATAATGGCCTCATGTGGCAGAAGAGACAGTTTTTATTGCCACAAAGGCCTCAGCTGAAATGTCAAGGGCTTTTCCACTCACTGGCTATATGATTATGAGCCACATACGTCCTCTCTGTGCGCCTCTGGTGAGGAGGCAGGAAGGAAGGTGGGAGTGCCAATGACTTGCATAATTAAATGGAATCCAAAATATGAAAAATGATAGACTTGACAGTTATGGCTCCAGAGCCTCAAGTGTTAGATGGACAGAAACCTGAGGGGTCTGAGGAAGAAGAGGGCACCTGTGACGTCAGGTAATTCCTCTGCCACACTGCAAGCATGCTGCTGGTGGCCGGGGCCTCCACTGGCACAGCACGGGAAGGATATACTAGAAAGAGTCAAGAGTGTAACAGCTGCTCCATGAGCATTTCTTTCTCTTTCCCTGCCTTTCCTCTCCTTCCTTTCTCTCCCCTCTCTCCTTCCTTTTCCTTTTTTCTCTCCCTACCCACCTGTTTCTTTTTTCCTTCCCCTTTCCTCCTTTCCATCATTTTATAAATATTTAATGAGTGCTTGCTACATGGTAGACATTGTTCCAGGTACCAGGAGTATAATAGCAGACAGACAGGCCCAGTCCCTCTCCTCACTAAGTTTATCATTCTTCAGTGGGGAAGAAAAGGAAGTAAACAGACAAAATAATTGCAAGTGCTAGGAAAGCAAACAAAAAGAGGAAGAACCTACTTTTAGGGCAATCAAGGAATGATATCTTTGAGCAGATGGATTTGAGCTAAGACCCAATTAAAGGAAGAAAAGGAGATAGCCATTCAAAGAAGAAACAGCCAAGTCCATGAGAAAATAGTCTCTGGCATGGTAAAAGAAAGTAAGACAGGGCCAGTGTCACCAGAGCACAGTAAGGGGGGGAGAGTGACGTGAAATTGGAGAAGTAGGCAGGGCCCAGATCGTGCACAACAAAGTAGGAAATCTGGGAAGCCACGGAAGTGATTAAACAGGGAAGTGAAATCGTTTAATTTGTGATTATGCTTATAACAGTATGCAGAATGAACTGGGGCGAAGACTGAAGAACAGAGGCGGGAGCTGGTTAGGAGGCTGCTAGAGTAGTCCAAGTGAGAAGTGATGGTCTCTGGACTACAGTGGGGGCAGTTGGCCAGTGAAGATGGAGAGAAGGAAGTGGATTCCAAATAAATTTTGGAGATAGAATCCAGATGGAATGAGGGAAACCTAAGTGGTGGGGGAAAGGGCAAGGATGATTCAGAATAGCAATGTCAGCTATTGATGACAGGAAACACGCAGTGGGAGCAGAGGGGACCGAGTTCCACTGTAGGCGCATTAAGTACGAGATGTTTCTGAGACAAGGCAGTTGGACAGGAGAGTCTGGTGCTCAGAGGAGAGAGGTCCAGGCTGGAGATACAATGGAGATAATCATCAGCATAATGAACACATTTAAATCCATGGGAACTGCTAAGCTCGCCTAGAGAGAACAAGGGAGAAAGAAGAGAGCCCAGGACAACACCGGAACGCCTTTATTGAGAAGTCTGGGGGAGAAGGGAAGCAGAGCCAGTGAAGCAAGAAGAAAACCGGCAGAGCACGGCGTCACACGAGCTGACGGGCAGGAAGAGCCTGGAGGGAGGAGTGAACCATGTCCAGCACCGGTGGATTTGGCACATGGAGAGTCCAGATGACTTGGACAAAGGCAATTTTAAGTCAGTGGTGGGAGGTAGAAGTCAGATGAGAGTGAATTAAAGAGTGACTGGAAGAGGGAAAGAGGCAGTGTGGCTCTTTTGAGACATGGCTTTTAGGGGAACATGAAATGGAGTGGTCTTTGGAGAAGAGTGTAGTATCGAAAAAAGTTTGCTTTTGTTTTAAGATTAACATGCTGAGCATGTTAGCCTGATGTTGGCAATGAACCAGGGGAAAGGAGCTACTAGGAGAGAAGTCTTGAGGTGACAGGGGAATGAGATACAGGAAAAGGAGGAGACTTAAGGGAAAGAGGACCAAGTGGGTGTGGTTCTCCATAGGGTTACAGATCTTGAGATGAGAGATGAGGAAATATGGGTCTAATGGTTTAGGATTTCGCAACAAAGTAATCAGCTGAGAATGAGGATGAAAGAGTGGGAACGGGAAGTCTAAGAGTTGAAAGCCAGCCTACCAGAGGAATCTTATTGAAGTCATGAAGAGGCATGGAACCTGAGCTCCTGCCATGCTGAAACGTGGGCAGTTCTCAGAGCACGGAATGCTACTTCCGTGCCTTTGCTGCTCTATGTCTGGGATACTTCTGTCCTGGCAAACTCCTTTTCACCCTCCAAGGCCTAAGCTGAGAAACTACTTTGCTGTGAATCCCCACTAAATGTCAGCTTCTCGAGAGAAGATATCACATCTTTTTAAAAAACCTGTATATCACCTGTTCTTGGCACACAAAAGTATTCAGTGAATAGTGACTAAGTGAAACAAAAATTACACTAAATTCTCCTTTACCTAAATCCTAATTTTTTTCCTGTTCCGTTTGGAGCAGAATTGTCTATGGTCACCATCTTCTCTGTCAAAAGTCTGAATGAGTGGCCTAAAATCAAATGACCATGACTAGTCCTCCACAGGCCAATTTCATTTCAATTCAACTCTTCAGCTTTAAAAAAATACACACACACACACACACACACACACACACACACACACACACACTAGAAGCCTGATGCACAAAATTCGTGCAAGAGCAGGCCTTCCTTCCCCCAGATGCCAGCACTGGCTTCCCTCTGGCACCCGGGACCTGGGCTTCCCTCACATCCCCAGCTTCATCCAGAAGGTCGTCGGAAGGATGTCCAGTCTAATTAGCATATTAAGCATATTACGCTTTTATTATTATAGACTAGAGCAGCGGTCACCAATCTTTTGGACCTCACGGACCATCACTGGTCCGTGGACCACCGCTGGACTAGAGGCCCGGTACATGAAAATTTGTGCACTCGGCAAGGGTCCCTCAGCCCAGCCTGTGCCTTCTCCCAGTCCAGGAGCCTTTGGGGGATGTCCACCTGCCAGCTTAGGCCCGCTCCCCGGGGGATTTTAATTATCATTGTACCTTCCTCTAGCTTGCCACTTCCTAATTGTACATGACAAAGTAATAACTGATATTAAAGTGCCTTTTCAGTGTACAAAATATCTTTTTTTTTTTTTTTAATAGACAATAAAAGGTTTTATTGCCTGGCCAGCATAGCTCAGTGGTTGAGCATTGACCTATGAACCAGGAGGTCATAGCTCGATTCCCAGTCAGGGCAATGCCATCTTGCGGGCTCAATCCCCAGTGCGGGGCATGCAGGAGGCAGCTGATCAATGATTCTCTCTCATCTTTGATGTTTCTATCTCTCGCTTCCTCTCCCTTCCTCTCTGAAATCAATACAAATATGTATGTTAAAAAAGGTTTTATTACTCAAAGATTAACTGGGTAAGTTGATTTGTTTATATCCATTGTTGTGAAATAGTTTTTTTTTAAATACAACCAACTTCTTTGCAAATAGCAGGCACATACCGCAACTATGATATGATGAACTAGTTTTTGGTTCATGATTAGGCAAAAATAGGTAAGCTCACACGTGTAGATTACATGTACATGATTAGGCAGAAAGAGTAAGCTCACACTTGTAGATTACATGGACATGATTAGGCAGAAAGAGTAAGCTCACACTTGTAGGTTAACTATTAAATTTTCAGTCAAAACTCCCTCTGTGGCTCCTGCTTCTTGATTTATTTCTATTCCCACTTCGTCTTCTACCACTTTGTTGACTTCCTGACTGACTCCCCTGTGGACTCTGTCTACCTGACCAACCTAACTGGCAGATGGACATCCCCCACTCCTCTGTCTAGAATTAAAAGATGTACTTCCATCATAATATTTTTCAATTTTGGATAACTTGGTGGGCACTGAGATTATCCAGTCTGAATCACGCCACTCTGCCTGTAACCTTTCTGACTCAGTTGTGGGAACCTCAAAGCAAACACCCATATTTCCTTTTAGAGGCTCATTTTGGTAATTTGGGACAAAGCATTACCACTCAGCTTTTTGTTAAGTTCTTTCCAAGCACAGCTGACATCCCATATTTCTTCTGGGCTTTCCAGAGTCATGGTCACAAACCCCTTATCAGAGATAATCAAAGATCGTGGTTCAAAACTCAAGGCACTGGAGATATGACGAATGCTGCAGCCAGTGCATGCACAGCCCCTTTCTCTTCTATCAGTCTCTGAGCTGATAGTCGGAAGAAGTCAATAACACCATAAGAAACGGAAGCCAGAGGCCTGATGGCACCCATGCTTTCAGATTTAACTAAATCCACTGTAGAAGGAACACCTACAAGTTTAAAAGTCATTCCTACTTTTCGTTCCACATATCTTAGTTGACCTCTTTCTCTTGGTTGATAAAAACATATGCAAATCCCTGTCTGGCCAGCTCTACCTGTGCGTCCAGAGCGATGAATATAGGACTCAACACCCTGTGGAGAATTCTGAATCACCAAGCCAACCTCAGGAATGTCTAACTCATGGCAGCCACACTGGTTGCCACCAAAACTTTAAAACTACCTTCTTTAAGCCTTTTCGGGTAATTTCTCTTTGTAACTGTGCTATGTCCCCAGGCAAACACTGGACATTCTCCTCTAGTTTATTATCACTTGACTTATGAGTAGACCTAAGGATGACACTCGCTCTGATTTTTTTTTTCATATTCATCAATATCTCCATTTGACAGATCTTTTCTTCTTGACTTATGAGACTCAGAAAATTCATTTGAAAGTCTGTTATATCCTTCTTCAGAGGCTCCAGTTAGCTTCTCTTTCATTTTAGCCTTTTTTTGGACTTGGGAGCATCCAGGTCATCTGCAACACCATTTCCTCTTGTTTCTGATTTCTCATCGGAGTCACAATGCTGCCTTGACTTTCTTCTATCACTCACTAGCAGTATAAAGCTTTATCTAAAAATATCTTGATTCTTTGTGGGGCAGAGTCCAGACAACAAGTTCCGACAGGTCACAGTTATCTCTTTATCTTGTTTTGAAAAGCACATCAAGCTAATGATTAACAATCTTTTCAACCAGATTAGAAAAAAAGTTATTATATAAAATGTTTTATCAGTATTTTTTGAAAATCCCTTATACCTTACATTTATTGATATGTGCCCTGAAATGGAATATAATAATTTAAGCAAACTCAGGAAAGAGATTACTCATATTACAGAAGGATGCTCGTCACGATTTCATTCTATACAAAGTTCTTTTAGCAGTAACTAAATTCTGGTTGTCTTTTAATTTGGTTTATACACAAGTTTCCTGAAATAAATACAGAATATAAAATATTGGAGGGACTTTGAAGATTATTGGGTGTATGAATTCCCTCTATGCTTCCTGAAAATGTTCATTCTAAGGCCTAGAATACAGGCACTGTTTCAACAATGTCAAAGATCAAAAGCACAGAATAGCCAACAAAACAGGAACTTTAAACTCATATTAAAGGTTAGAATCTAGATTGCTACCACTCAAAACTCTCTTTAGATAAGTTGTTTTATGGATACCCCCCACACACAAGTGCAACTCTGATCATGAATTTCCCCATCTGTAAATAAGATATAAACCTGCTGAAACCAGTTTGGCTCAGTGGACAGAGCGTCAGCCTGTGGACTGAAAAGACCCAGGTTCGATTCTGGTCAAGGGCATGTACCTTGGTTGCAGGCACATCCTCAGTAGGGGGTGTGCAGGAGGCAGCTGATGAATGTTTCTAACTATCTCTCTCTCTTCCTCTCTGTAAAAAAATCAATAAAATATATATTTTTTAAAAAGACATAAACCTACCATTTGGGGCTTTTATGAGGATTAAACAAATAAGTGCATGTGAAGCACCTAACAAGGTCCTGGCACACAGTAGGCTCTCAAAAAGTTAAAAAATCTATTACAACTGAGTAATAAAAAGACAATCCAATTTTAAAATGGCCAAGAGCCCTGGCCGGTGTTCTCCGTGGTTAGAGCATTGGCCCTCAGACCAAAGGGTCATGGGTTTAATTCCTGGTCAAGGGCATGTACCTGAGCTGCGGGTTCGGTCTCCAGCCCCCCGTCTGGGCATATGGGGGAGGCAGGGAACCAATCAATGTGAGATCTCTCACTGTGATGTTTCTCTCCCCCCACCTCCTCCACTTTCTCTAAAAATCAATGAAAAAAGTATTCTTAGGTGAAGAATAATAAAAAATAAAATGGCTGAGATCTGAATAGGTATTTCTCCAAAGATATACAAATAGCCAGTGAACACATAAAAAGATGTTCAATATCAGTAGCCATTAGGAGAATGCAAATCAAGACCACAATGAAATGCCACTTTGCACCACTGAGAGCTAAAATAAAAAAGGTAGAGCACGTCTACCTGCACCGTTTTCCCAACAGCATTTGTTCACTTTGTGTTTCTATATCACATTTTGGTAATTCTTAAAATATTTCAAACGTATTATTATTATTATTATTATTATTATTATTATTATTATTATACTAGAGCCCCAGTGCACAAAATTCCTGCACGGGTAGGGTCCCTAGGCCTGGCTGGCGATCAGAGCCTTCCAGCTGCAGTCGGGGCCTTCGTTCGTTCAGTGCCGCCCCTGGTAGTCAGCGCACATCATAGCAAGCGACCAAATTCCCAGTTCTCCTGGTTGAACTCCTGAGGAGTATATATATAGGGGGGGGGGGGGGGGGGGGAGAGATTGATTTGTTATGGTGATTTGTTAGCAGTGATCTTTGATGTTACTTTTGTACTTGTTTTGGGACACCATGAACTTCTACTGACCAGCCAAACCCCCTCTTCCTCTCTTTGGACATTCCTAGTCCTGGAGACACAACAAGATTGAAATTAGTCAATTAATAACCCTACAATGGCCTCTAAGTGTTCAAGTGAAAGGAAGAGTCACACGTCTCTCACTTTAAACCAAAAGCTAGAAATGATTGAGCTTAGTGAGGAAGGCATGCTGAGAGCCAAGCTAGGCCTCTTCAGCCATACAGCCAACTTGTGAATGCAAAGAAAAAGTTCATGAAGGAAATTAAAAGTGCTACTCCAGTGAACACACGAATTATAAGAAAGCAAACTAGCCTTATTGCTGATACGGAGGAAGTTTTAATGGTCTGGACAGAAGATCAAACCAGCCACAACATTCCCTCAAGCCAAAGCCTAATCCAGATCCAGGCTCCGACTCTTCAACTCTGTGAAGCTGGGAGAAGTGAGGAAACTCCAGAAGACACTTGGCAGTTAAAGGGAGGTTAGGAGGAGGTGTAAGAGGATGTAAGGGGGCTAAATGGCGATGGATGGAGACTTGACTTAGAGTGGTGTACACAATACAATATACAGATAATGTATCATCAAATTGTACACCTGAAACCTATATAATTGTATTAATCAATGTCACCCCCAATAAATTCAATTTAAAAAATTGAACAATTGGCCGAAACCGATTTGGCTCAGTGGTAGAGTATCGGTCTGTGGACTGAAAGGTCCCGGGTTCGATTCTGGTCAAGGGCATGTACATTGGTTGCGGGCACATCCCCGGTGGGGGGTGTGCAGGAGGCAGCTGGTCGACGTTTCTAGCTTTCTATCCCTCTCTATTCCTCTCTGTAAAAAAATCAATAAAATATATATATTTTTTTTAATTGAACAATTGAAGTTAGCAGGAGGTGGTTCATGAGGTTTAAGGAAGGAAGCTATCTCCATAATATAAAAGTACAAGGTGAAGCAGCAAGTGCTGATGTAGAAGCTGTAGCAAGTAATCCAGAAGCTAAACTAATTATCAAAGGTGGCTACTTATTAAACAACAAATTTAACGTAGACCAAACAGCCTTATATTGGAAAAAGATGCCTTCTAGGGCTTTCATTAAGTACAGAGAAGTCAATGCCTGGTTTCAAAGGACAGGCTCACTCTCTTGTTAGAAACGTAGCTGGATGACTCTGTTGAAGCCAATGCTCATTTAGCATTCCGAAAATCCTAGGGCCCTTAATAATTATGCTATAGACATAGCCGGTTTGGCTCAGTGGACAGAGCATCAGCCTGCGGACTGAAGGGTCCTGGGTTCAGTTCCGGTCAAGGGCACATGCGCAGGTTACAGGCTCAATCACCAGTGTGGGGTATGCAGGAGGCAGCTGATCGAAGTTTCTTTCTCATCAATGTTTCTAACTTTCTATAAAAATCAATACAATATATTTAAAAGAATTAAGCTACATCTACTCTGATTGTCCTCTACAAAGCCTGGATGACAGCACATCTTCATACAAGGTTTACTGAATATTTTAAGCCTACTATTGAGACATACTGCGCAGATAAAAATTCCTTTCAAAATATTACTGCTCATTAACAATACACCTGGTCTCCCAGGAGCTCTGATGGAAATGTACAGTAAAATTAATGTTTTCATGCCTTCTAGCACAACATCCATTCTGTAACCCTTGGATAAAGAAGCAATTTCAACTTTCAAGTCTTATTATTTAAGAAATACATTATGTAAAACTATATCTGCCATAGATAAGAGATTACTTTGATGGATCTGGGCAAAGGAAACAGAAAACCCTCTGGAAAGAATTCACCATTCTAGATGCTATCAAGAACATTCGTGATTCATGGAAACAGGTCAAAATATCTACATTAACAGGAGTTTGAAAGAAGCTGACTGGATCCTTCACAGATAACTTGGAAGGGTTCAAGACTTCAGTGGAAGAAGTAACAGCAGATGTGGTAGAAATAGCAAGAGACATAGAATTAGAAGTGGAGCCCGAAGCTTGTGATGGAATTACTGCAATCTCATGATAAAAGTAATTGATGAGGAGCTGTTTCTTATGAATGAGCAAAGAAAGTGGTTTCTTGCGATGGAATCTACTCCTGTTAAAAATTCTGTAAAGACTGTTGAAATGCAAGAAAGGATTATAGGGGTCTTCAAACTACAGCCTGCGGGCCACATGCGGCCCGCAGAGGAGTCTGATCCTGCCCGCCAGGTTTTTTGGGCAGTGAGCGCAGCCGAGGTGTTACAGTAGGAATTAGTAGTTCATATAGTCCGGCCCTCCAGCTCTCTGAGGGACCGTGATCTGGCTCCCACTTTAAAAAGTTTGAAGACCCCTGGATTAGAATATTTCATAAACTTACTTTATAAAGCAGTGGCAGGGTTTAGGAAAACTGACTCCAATTTTGAAAGTTCTACTGTGGGCAAAATGCTATCAAATAGACATGCTACAGAGAAGTAGTTTGTAAGAGGAAAAGTCAATTTATGTGGCAAGCTTCATTTCTATCTTATCCTATATAATGAAAGGCCAATATGCAAACTGACAGTTGTTATGATGTGTACTGACCACCAGGGGGCAGATGCTCAATACAGAAGCTGCCTCCTGGTGGTTAGTGCACTCAGCCAGAAACCAGGCTCACCACTGGCAAGCCCAGTAGTGGTGTAAGGAGCCTCTCCTGCCTCCATGGCAGCACTAAGGATGTCCGACTGATGGCTTAGGCATACTCCTGGAGGAAGTATGCCTAAGCCATCAGTCGGACATCCCCCAAGGGCTCCCAGACTGTGAGAGGGTGCAGGCTGGGCTGAGGTATCTCTCCACCCCCTCCACCCCCTGCAAGTGCACATGAGGTCTAGAGGGTAAGGTTCATCTGCAATCAGCAACTCCCCTTGACCTTAGAGCAGGCTCGTGGTTCTATCACAAACAGAAATCCAACCCAAAGAGCCAACTGTGGGTTTCAATGAGTTAGGTATGCACCGAGCCTCTAGCTTTAAGATAATCACTTTATTGTAGAGGTCTGGAACTGAACCTGCAATATCTCCGAGGTATGCCTGAACTACATTTATTCCTATAACATGGATGGACCCCAAATACATTATGCTAAATGAAAGCAGCAGTCACAAAAGGCCACACGTTTTATTATTTCATTTATATGAAATGTCCAGAATAGGCAAATCCATAGAGACAGAAAGTAGATTAGTGGTTGCCAATGCCTGCAAGGACAGGGGCTGGGGAGTGACTGCTAATGGGCACATGTGTTCTTTCTGGGGTGACGAAAATGTTCTAAAATTGATTGTGGCGATGATTGCACAACTCTGACACACTAAAAACCACTGAATATACACTTAAAATGGATGGATTATGTGGCATATGAATTATGTCTCAATAAAGCTGTTATAAATTTTAAGCTGTTGCTATCTTTCTTAGTGTTTAGGAAGAATATAGAACCCTACTCTTTGATCATAGCTCCATCTCTAAAGCTCACATTGTACCAGTAATCAGTTTGTTCTGATTACAGATGATTGGGCAATGCTCACGAGGTCTAGAGAGTAAGGTTCACCTGCAATCAGAAACTCCCCTTGACCTCAGAGCAGGCACGTGGTCCCATCACAAACAGAAATCCAACCCAAAGAGCCAACTGTGGGTTTCAATGAGTTAGGTATGCCCATTCTGAACTAAAAATTAAAATTCACTTTTTTTCAAACCCCTAGATAATATTTATAATTTAATAATACAACTATTTTCAACCTTTTGACCAGTGACAAAAACCAAATAGGAAAGAAGAAAGGAAAAATGCACAGGGAGATCAGAAATCAATAGTTAATTGAGCAACTGCAATGTGTATTTCTAAGTTTTCTAATCCCTGAATATTATTACTCCTTTCTAACCAAGGAAAGGTTAAGTTAGCATGCCCAAAGCAGGCAGTGTGAAGGAAAGGTTGACAGGGTGCTCTGTCCACTGATCAACACTGCCTTTCTGATCATTCCCATCAATAAAATTGTAAAAAGATATTATAGACAGATGACAATTAAGTAGTTTTTTATATAATTTCTTCATTCTAATTGCTAACTAGGGGGGGAGGGGTAAGAAAGGGATGGCTACATTACTATGAAGACAGATATAAATTTTTTTGCATGTAGTCCTTAAGTATCTCTTTTAAAATGAAACTAAAATTTGTGTGTGTGTGTCCACTGAGAAGGCCTAAAAAGAATAAAAACAAGCACTCAGCTAGCAGCTACACTGTGGTTGAGAAATTCCATTCTCCACTGAAAGAACCAGGATTCCTTGGAGAAATGGCCGGTCGTAGGGCTGGTGCATGGAAAGTACAGGATAAGCTTGGAATATCTTCTTGAGCTAGGAAGTAAGTACTAAAAGGAATCATGAGACAACATGAGTCAGCTAGGAGGAGCTACCACTGGTCAAAGCAGGACATTTCAAATAACAAAAGAAATGATAATAATGAATTATAACCCACTAAACGAAATAAGAATTCATGAGTTGCTGAAACCGGTTTGGCTCAGTGGATAGAGTGTCAGCCTGCGGACTCAAAGGTCCCAGGTTCGATTCTGGTCGAGGGCATGTACGTACCTGGGTTGCAGGCACATCCCCAGTAGGGGGTGTGCAAGAGGCAACTGATCGATGACTCTTTCTCATCGATGTTTCTAACTCTGTATCTCTCTCCATTCCTCTCTGTGAAAAATCAATAAAATATATTTTTTTAAAAATTCATGAGTTCACATTGATATGTTTATCAACAGATAAACAGATAGAAATAGATAGGAATAAATTTTTAAATGGGGAGAAGAGAAACTCTTCTTTACAGCAGAATGCCACTTAAATATAAAGGATGATGACATTAGGAAAAAAAATCATCAAAGGATGCTATAATGAATGAGTAATAGGTAAAAGTTTGAAGAGGAATAGGATATTTATATAATCTCAAGCATCTCAACACAAATTACTTAAAAACTACAAAAGAAAAACAGTCACTTTTCAGAGGAAAACATGGTAGATAGCACCTTAATCATGTGAACAAAGTTAAAAATCACTGACATAGGACAACCAACATCATGTGCCTCCAGACATGATAGACCAGTGTTTCCCAACCTTCTCTCATGATGAGAATCACCTGGTGGAGTTGTTAAAACACAGATTCCTGAATCCCAACTAAGAAGTGCTAAACTAGAATTTTTGGGAACATATAGGTAAAATTGTATACTTAACTAGTGCTCTAAGACAGATTTTATATACAGAGCACTAAGTTAGGTATGCAATTTTACCTATATGTTCTCAAAAATTCTAGTTTAGCACTTCTTAGTTGGGATTCAGGAATCTGTGTTTTAACAACTCCACCAGGTGATTCTCATCATGAGAGAAGTTTGGGAAACACTGTGATAGACTAAGAAGGACACAACCTCAGTGGTATTCCTGCAAAAAAAAAAAAAAAAAAAAAAACCACAAAAAAAAAACACCTGAATCTAATTATGAAGAGGTATCAGATAAATGCAAATTGAGGGACATTTTATTCTTAAAAAAAAATGTACTTATAGCCTGGCTCAGTGGTTAAGTGTCAACCTATGAACCAGGAGGTCATGGTTCAACTCCAGTCAAGGGCACATGCCCGGGTTGTGGGTTCAGTCCCCACCTATCTATGATTCCCTCTCATCACTGATGTTTCACTCTCTCTCCCTTACTCTCTGAAGTCAATTTAAAAAATATTTTGTAGTCTTCAAAAAAATCAAGGTTAATGTTATACTTTCAACAATAAAATTTTATTTTAAAAAAATCAAGGTTAAGAAATACAAAGAAAGAAAGGCTGAAAAATTAAAGGAAACTAAAGAGACATGACAGATAAATGCATTCAGGATCCTGGAATGGATTCTGGTCAAGGAGGATAAAGAGAAAGCTTATAGTATCTTTTATAAAGATACTATTAGGACAGTTGTCAAACTGTGAATATGTTCTTTGGATTACGTATAAATGTTAAATTTCCTGGTTTTATTAACTATACTGTGGTTAAATCAGAGAATGTCCTTATATGGTTTTTAGAAATGCCCACTGAAATGTTTATAAAGGAGCATAATGTCTCCAACTTTCTTAAATATTTCAGAAAAATATGCCTATATCTATAAATATGTGTAAGGATAAAATTATAAAGAAAATGGGGCAAAATATAAACAACTGGTGAATCTGAGTACAAGGTATATAGGAGTTCCCTGTGTCATTCTTGTCATCCTTCCTGTATGAAGGTATGTGAAAAAAAAAAAAAAGGGTTCTAACTAAAATAGAAAGTTAGAAAATGAAAAAGCCAATCACCTATATTCACACAATTCTAACAAGTTTCCTATATTCATTTTTTTACATTGCTCTTCAAGTCCTTGTTTATGAGCACACACATACAGTTGTAATCAGTTTGTGGATATAATTTTTACTTCTAACTTTTAATTTCTTATATCACTTAGGCTTTTTACCTGTTGAGTTAAACTTCCAAGCTAATTAGGTAATTTTCCACACAAAAAAACACACAGAACAATCCAAATATGCCCCAAGCCAGAAATGAACAAACGTGGTACATACATACAAGTGGAATCCACTCAGCAATATTTACTGAATTATAAGAAACAATTTACTTATACACACAGGAACATGGCTGAATCTCAAGTGTAATATGTTAAGTGAAAGAAAGGCCTTTTGATCCTATTCCATGATATTCTGGAGAGAGAAAACTATCTGGACAGAAACCAGATCAGTTGTTATTAGGGGCTGGAGTGTAAGGAGAAAGGTCAGCTATTAAGGTGAACAAGGAATTTTGAGGGGTGATGAAACTGTTCTATATCTTGATTATGATGGTAGTTACATGACTGTATATGTTGGTCAAAATGTGCAGAACTGTGTACTAAAAAGGGTGACTTATACTGTATGTAAATTATACCTTAATTTAAAAATGGAAAAACAAAACAAAGTTGGATTTTTAAAGTAAGTTCCATTTAACAGATTATAGAATGCAAGTCTATTCTCTGTATCATGAAAGCTCCCCATTTACATAAAACAAATAGAATATTATAATACAAAGTCAATGTGCATATTCAAAATTAATATTTTGAATATTTTAAAATTCAGGGAAGAAAAGTTAATTGTAAGTTAAATGCAACTGATCATAGTTGTTAAATATGACCTCTGCTCTTCATTTTCACAGACCCTGTTGCAGCACTAAACATTTTTTTCTTTTGTTAAACCTCACACAAAGCTATTTTTTCCATTGATTTTTAGAGAGACTGAAAATGGGGGTGAGGGGAGAGGAAAAAAAAAACCACACACATTAATGTGAAAGAGACAACGATTGTTTGCCTCCTGCACATGCCCAAACTGGGCTGGGAATCCAACCTGCAACCCAGGTATGTGCCCTTGACTGGGAATCGAGCCCTCAATCCCTTGGTGCATGGGCTAAACACTTAGACACACTGGCTAGAACAGCACTAAACATTTACTATCCATACTACTATCATTGCCTCCTAAGGATCCCTGGCTTTTGGTCTCTACCATTCAACTCAAAATAATGCCACTGATTTATTCTAAAGCATAATATAATCACATAAACTTTTGCTAAAACTTATATTCTGTAGGATAAGTTCCAAACACCTGAGCATAGCATTTGAATAGTTTCAAAATCATGATCCAATCTACTGTTACCTATACACACTGATCTCTGCCCTCTACCCTAATACAAACAAAAGAATCTACTCTCCACCCACACAGCACAGCCACTCACTAAACCTCCTAGTATTTTCAAATCTCTGTACAGGCCTGGAATGCCCTTCCTCTTTCCTTTTTCTGGGCGATCCAATAATTCCAATTCAAATGTAGATTTTCAACACAATGCCCTGGCTGGTGTGGTTCAGTAGTTATAGAGTGTTGGCCCGAGCAATGGCCCTGGGCCCACACACTGAAGGGTCTTGAGATCAATTTCCAGTCAAGAGCATGTGCTTGGGTTGCAGGTTCAATCCCCAGCCAGGTTGAGCATGTACAGGTGGTAGCTAATTGGTATTTCTCTCTGGCTCTCTTCCACTCTCTCTTCCAGGGGGGAGAAAGGGGAAGTCAATGGAAAAATAGCCCTGGATAAGGAAAATTCAGGCAAGGATTAACAAAAACAATAAAACAAAAAATTCCTTCTTCTGGGCTTCTACAACATTTTGAAAAAAGTATGTCTGCTTTCTCTCCTCACCTCTCTGAGGAGCCTAAGCAACGTTAGCTAAATGAGAAACTAAGCAAATTAGATCATGTGTAATGGTATCTTAAAATGACCTTGTTTAAAACCAAACTACAACTCATTTTAAAACTATATTTGGCCCTTAGCTGGTACTGGCTCAGTGGATAGAGTGTCGGCCTGTGTACTGAAGGGTCCAGGGTTAAATTCCGGTCAAGGGCATATGCCTGGGTTTCAGATTCCATCTACAGTAAGGGACATGGAAGAGGCAGCTGATCAATGATTCTCTCTCATCATTTATGTTTCTATCTCTCTCTCCCTCTTCCTTCCTCTCTGAAATCAATAAAAATATATTTTAAAAAAACACTATATTTGCACCATCAGAATTAGAATTGTTTTTCCATCTTTGGCCTCTGGAGTGAGTTACGTTTTTATCACTAAAACTATCAATATATTTAAGTATTTCAAACCAAATTTTTGTCATTAGTATATACTTTTTCTTTTTTTCTTATCAATAATATATTATCTAGATTTGTTTTTTGTGCTTCTGCCTTCCCAGAAATATTAAACGTGGTTACTGTGAACAATTCTATATCTCAATATTTCACCTCCTGAAAATAAAAAATAAAAATGAAAATTCCATGTTTAAAATATAATTTATTGCTTCCAAGTCATAACCTTATATTTTGAGCAAATTCAATAGCTACATTAATATTCTGACTCTGGTAGTTCTTTATAGTTTGGCTTTCACTGAGGATTTTCAACTCCAAATCTGAACTAGATGAATTTCTGAGGACAGTGCAGAGCCAATGAATCAGATTTGGGAGGAAACTTAACATTCAACCTAACATCTTTTGATTTGATTTGATTCAATAAACATTTAACCACCATGAGAGAAATCCTCAGAGAAGGTGGGGAGAAGTCAGTCACAGTCAGGCCTCAAGAACTTCATATAATAAAGGGGATAAAAACAAACTAGACATATTGCAACGAAACCAAAATTGGATAGGGGCCCAAGAGGTACAAAGTGCTGTAGATATTTAAAGGGAGATGGTACTCCTGAGACGGGCCTTTAAAAGAAAGAATTTTCACAACAGAAATGATATTCCAGGCAGAGGAAGAAGAGGGAAAGGACAAAGGGGATATACGCAAGAGCTTGCAAAACATCAGGATATAAGGAATTCTGTTCATGGTGTTACATACCTTGTAGAACCAAAGTGTGAATAAATAATTACCAAGAATTTCAGCAAGATAAAAAGGAGCCAATTGGTGTTGAAAGCTACAACAGGATGAACAAGAATAATATGAACACTAAAGGCAAGGACGTGTCACAATTTCATAATCAGATCACGGGTGGCCTTACCTGACCTCAGAGATGAGGTCAGAAACTGGGCTGTAAGATACTAGTATTTCAGCACGGAAAAACAAAGGTGGCTCCACATGAAAGGCTCATCGTGAAAAATTAAGGGAAGGAGAAAAACAGACTGTTTGAGAATTCAGACCTGAACCTGCTTAATCAAAGAGGGAAAGGAGTCGGTGGAAAGGCAAAGATGGAGGATTCAAAAGGGAGGGAGAGTGTGTACTTAGTTTTTGCAACTAAGTTACATAAAGTTGTTGGAAAGAGAAGCATGAAAGAGGAAAGCTGGGCCTTAGAACTGAAGAGGGACCTTTTTCCTCCCGGAAAGAGCACTCCTCAGACAAGAGCAAGTCAGTTGAGGGATCCTGAAAGGCTTGGCGGGGGGGGGGGGGGGGGGGGGTGCTGAGATACTTGAGCACAGGCATCTGACAAGGACAGGAAGAAAATCAGCAAAATGTAAATAAGAAAGGATTCTAGCCCCAGAGAGGGCTTAGCTGAGTTAAGAAGTAAATTTGCGGAGGTCCACGCAGCGTGTTTGGTGACTTTCTCCAAACCACCTCGAAGCCTGGGAAGCCGTGGGGAGAAAGCACACTGTGGGAAAGGAAACCAAAAAGCGCCTTGCCTGAATTAATGACTCCGGTTGGCAGGGCTCAGCACCCTCGTCTGACTATGCTGCCTCCTTTTTGAACACAATTGTCCTAGGCTGGTTAAGTTTACAGCTCATGGCCAGTTTTAAAGTTTTAAAGCTGTGCTTTAAAGCAATGTGATGAGGTACTTATTCTTTGAGTACTTAAAACAATAAAATGAGGACTTTATACTATACATGTGAACCGAAATCAGCTGTGAAAGATCGGAAGGATTCATTGCCAGGCAAACCCCAGAATGACACTTACCTGGCAGCTTCGGGGAAACCCATCTTGTAGATCGTGACCACGGCAGCTCCTCCTAAGCCTAAATTGTGCTGCAGAGCAACCTTTGCCCCAGGAACTTGTCTCTTCCCGGCTTCCCCGCGCAGCTGCCAGCAGAGCTCCGCGCACTGAGCCAGACCTAGCGAGTCGAACGCAGAGCAGTCAGATTCGGTGGCTGCCCCAACAGCCAGTCTTCCCGTAAGCCAGACAAGGGCTAACTAACTAACGTTTAATTGTGACTTTTAGTTGAAGCATTTAATTAAGCAGAGGCAGCGTTTACTTCAATAACGTCTCTTAGAAGCACTAATGGTTTTTGAATCTATTTTTCTTTTCTTAAGTAATCTCTCTACTTGCACAATTCGCAGGCTTAAGAAATTCTCTGCACTATTTACATTTACCCAACTTGTCTTTCTGGCCAGGCTGAAGGAGAAAACAATCCATATAAAGTTCTCTGGCCTACGCAAAACGGCATAAAAATAATTTTACTAATTTTTCCATTTTTATGTATCAGAAGAAAATAACCTAGGATCTGGGGGTTCATTTTCCCTAAAAAATTTAGCTAGTATGGAGAATTTTCCTATTATTTTCCCCAATTAGTTCACGACAAGAATGAATTGTCTTCCAAACTTATATATAAGTATTGCAGGAATAGCTCTGGATCCACAAAAATAGTTTTGTCCCCTGGATAATAAAGTCAAAGATTTTTAGAGCTGAAAAGAACTTAATCATGTAAACACTGAGAAAAGATAAGATTAAGTAACTTGTGGATGGTCACAAAGCAGGCTTATTCCAGAGGTGAGATTCGAACCCAAGTCTCCTGATTTATTGTTTCTCTTTCTACCACACCAGCCATTAGAAGATCCTGAGTTAAGAATTTCCTATCAGGCCGAAACCGGTTTGGCTCAGTGGTAGAGCGTCGGTCTGTGGACTGGAAGGTCCCAGGTTCGATTCCGGTCAGGGGCATGTACGTTGGTTGCGGGCACATCCCCAGTGGGGGGTGTGCAAGAGGCAGCTGGTCGATGTTTCTCTCTCATCGACGTTTCTAGCTCTCTCTCTCCTTTCCTCTCTGTGAAAAATCAACAAAATATATTTTTAAAAAAAGAATTTCCTATCAGGGTAGACTGGTTTTCTCCTCCTAGAGGCAGGGCTTCACAGGTCTACTTACAAATGTCAATTCTTCCACCCACACCCCCAGTCACAACTTCTGATTCCCAAGTCCCTGAGACAGTGTCCTTTATATATATAAATAATATATATATATATATATATATATATATATATATATATATATATATATATATACATACATACACACCTCAACCTCCTCAAGAAATTTAAATGCCACTTCTCATTTCCAAGCAGTATCTGTATATTTACAGGACATGTATTTTAAACACTTTTAAAATAGGGAATGCCATATCCTGTAATACTTTTTCAATTGTGAACATTTTGAAAATTAATCAGGAAAGTCAAATGAATGATTTTACTAATATATGCAAACTTTGAGGCAATCAGTTTTACTAGAAATCTGCCATACAAAAAGCTTAAACAGTTAATAAATATGTAAAATGAAAAAAACATTCAAATTGGTCTTATTATACAATACTGCCAGTTTTCTTCACAAAAGAACATACATAGTTCACAAGTATTTGAGAAAACATTCAATCCCATCTTGATCAAATCCAACAGAACGGTACCATTTTAAACCAATCAAACTATTAAGGATGCTTAGAAATGAGACTAATCATTTTGGGGAGCTTGGGGGGAAAGTACTGATGAACACTCAAATCAGTACAGCCTTTTCGGAAAGCAATGTACAAAAGTAGTAAGATCCTTTAAAATGCCTTGAAAACCATTCTACGGATATAATCAAGTGCAGGGATTCAGAACAAGCCACCCAAAATGTAGCACGTAGGCATGTGAATTATATTGAGCTGAAGGCAATCACAACCCTATAGGCTCATGAGAAACATTAACCGCTCCCTTAAAGAATTTAAATTAGAGGCCTTCCCCATAATAAGAGTTACCATGAGAAACAACTTTTCTTTTTAAGAGTATGTTTTTGCTGACTTGAGAAAGAGAGAGAAATCTATCGGCTGCCTTCTGCACACCCCCTACTGGGGATAGAGCTAGCGACCAGGGCATGTGCCCTGTGACCTCTTGGTACATGGAAGGATGCTCTATCAACTGGGCCACACTAGCCAGGGCAGGAGAAGTCACTTTTTTGATCTTTCTACATGGCAGGGCTAACTACTACTTACCGAACATCCGTTCTTTCTATTGCCCTGCAATGACCTCCCCTCGGAAGCCCCAAGGCACCTTACCTCATTCTTTAGCTCATAATGTCATTTATACCTTATTTCCCCCTTTTGTCTTTGAACTTTTCATATGTGTGGGTGTCTATGAGTCTCTTATGTATGTGGAGCTCCATGCATACGTAAGTAATTAAATGTGCTCATTTTCTCATGTTAATCTGTCTCATGTAGACTTATCTAGTAATTATTAGGCCAGCTAAAAGAACCTTGAGGGTAAATGGAAGTTTTTCCTCACTCACATAAATATAGGCAAAGTTTAACAAAACTACCTGTTCATCGCATTGTTATAAGAGTAAAAAACTAGATAATCTTGAAATGAAATAACTGGGAAATGGTTGTAAAAATTATGAGCTATATGACAAAGTACTATGTTTCTATTTAAAATGGTGTTTATAAAGTTTTTTTTAACAATTTAGGAAAATGTTTATGATGTCATCTTAGGAATGCAATGACCAATTAAATATTCACCTACCCATCCATCCAACAAATTTATTTGAATGTCTATTTTTGTGCCAGACACTGCATAAGACTCAGAAGATCCAGCAATAAGCAAGACTGGCACCGTCATTTCCCTCATGAAGATGATAGTCTTGAGATGTAAAAATGCAGGCATTTATAATACGGTCTGATAACGCTGTGATAGGCATTAGCGCAGGTGCTACAAGCACACGGAGGAAGAATATCTCTCATAGCTTGGCAGGTCAGGGAATGAGGAACAGATGGATGGACATCTAAACTGAGATCCTATGAATAAAGAAGAGCTAGCTAGGCAAAAAGAAAGAATGCTTCATGAATAGATTTGAACATGTGTAAAGAAGGAACATGGCCTGCTCAAGGAATAGAAAGTGAAGTAAGTGAGACTAGAGAGTGTTTAAGTCAGCCAATATTAGATTGAGAGGTAGGAGACAGGGAGGGAGAGAGGGAGAATAATGGTGGAAAGAAGGGGCAGAGAAGGGAAGAAGAAGGGAAGGAAGGAAAAGGGGAAAGAATATGAATAATTATTAAAAGCATTTACATATTTTGCAATAATTTCCATTGTACCATACAACCAATATTGTAGCTGTGATAAATCTCTACTCAAGATTTGCCTAACTCAGTGGTTGGCAAAATTCCATTTACTCACATTTCATTTTCATCCAAATTCTTAAACCTAAGATAAGATCCTTAAGAGCATTAAAACATGCAAACCAAAATCACATGATAGAATAATATATATACCATTAAAAGCTGTGTGAATTCAGGAGGAGAAATAATCACATCCCGCTAGGATCAAAGCATCTTAGAATTAGAAAGGATCTAAGTGTTCTTCAAGTCTCAGGCGCTAACAGATGGGCAAATCCCCTTACAACATTCCCAGCAAGTTGGTACTTGTACTTCCCGTGCACAGCCTCGGTGCACAGCCTCGGTGCACAGCCTCGGTGAAAGACATGCTCTCAGGAAGCAACCTATTCCACTTTCGAGAAACCATGTTGATTTTTTCCAGTATCTACCAAAAATATTCCTTCCCATTATTTCTTCCCAATGATCCTAATTCTTCCCACACTACACAAGTTTATTCCTTCTGTCCCATACAACCTTTTAGATGTTAAAGGATCACCAATTCATTCAACCATCCCCTTTACATGTGTAAAATCTTGTATTGGGCATTCATTGTTCAGGGTTCGGAGATAAATGAAATTTGGATATGCCTTCACTGCTCTTAGTCAAATAGGAGAGATTTTTTTAAGCCATATATAATATATGTACTAAAAACATAAATGTCAAAAGAGAAATAGAGAAAGTATAGCAGTAGTTCAGAAAAGGGAAAGATTAATTCAATCTATGGAAGAGATCCAGAAGTCAGGAAAAGCTTCATAACTTATCTGACACCTGAGATGGACCTTGAAAATGGGCTTTTCCACTGAGGAAAGGGCATTGAAATAGAGTCCAGTTAAGTGTTTGGACTCTAGAAATACACTGCCCGATTTGAATCCTAGCTTTGCCACTCTAGTTTGGTGACTTTGTGCAAGTTACTCTGTCCCTCTATTTTCCTTTTTTATAAAATATAAAAATAGATATGAGATTTATACATGAAAAATACTGAGAACAGTATCCAGAACTTGGCATTTTATAAGTATTTGCTGTTGTTATTATTATTGAGAAAATAGCAAAGACAGAGTCTTTAAAGGTGAGAAGGCATTAACCTGTCTTGGTAAAAGCAAACAGTCCAGTTCAATTTAAACATGCTTCTTCTTTGTGCTTCTCCTGCCCCAAAACCCAAGTAGGTACGAATGTTAGCACTGAACTTGGCATGCGATGGGTACTTAATAAATCTTCAGCTGCCATTCCCCTTTCCCTTTTCCTTTCCTTCATAGTTCTGGTTTGTACTTTGCCTAAGGCAGTCATATTCTTTTTTTTTTAATTTCTTTATTGATCAAGGTATCACATATTTGTCCTCAACCAAGGCAGTCATATTCTGCCTTGCATTATGATTATTGGTGTTATTACATTATCTGCCTCTTGTATGCTTCCTGAGTTTATCTTTCTCATTGCAAAATCTAAAAGGACTTCATATTTTCAAACTGACAGTGAAAAAAAGAATATTCCATTCAAATGCTTAAATCTATCTGGGTATTGCTATAGCAGCTAAGAAGCTTTTTTTATGGGTATTGCTATAGCAGCTAAGAAGCTTTTTTTTATGCAAATCTGAACAAGTTAAAATCAGAAACTAATATACTACAGCTTTAATTTGACAGCAAATTTTTGAAAACTGAGTTCTCCCAAAGTAGCAATATATTAGTTACTAGTACACTGCTGTCATTTATAGAAGAGAACTTGACACTCTCACCATCCCATCTTAATTCATCATGTTTTGGAACACTCACTTGATTCTCTTAAAATCCTATTGCTGTTGGTTGTCCAAGTAACCAGGGGAAAATATTTAAACTACTCAGAGCTGTCATTCTGAAATATTTTTTTTCCAGGAGTCTGAATTCTTTCTTGGGCTATAGCTAATAACCATGTGTCAGATTCATTTGAAATACATCCAATACATCCAAGTCACAAAATGTAGCAGGTAAATATTTACTCTTCAATAATTGCTCATCCTTATTTAGACTATCAATCATGTCATAAAGATTTATAAGTTTTTCCTCTAAAATACTACCACTAAACACCGTCCCTCAAAAATGGATAATAAGAGGAAAATTTGACCAACAGTGCAAACTCAAGTAAATATTGGATAGTGTTTTCAAAAGATAACTGAAAAAGGTATGAGTCTCTCTTTAAGTATTTAAGAAATGGGTAAATGTTATCTTCCTGGGTGTTTTAAGTTATCTTGTTAGTATCCTGCAGGGGCAGAAACTGGATAACCTGCCAAGATTGGAAAATTATTTACATTTGATAAAAACAAAATCCAATGTTGACAAGATTATAGAAGAAGAAGCATTCTCATACTCTGTTGCTGGGAATATACACTAGCTTAATCTCTTTTGAAGAAAATTTTGCAATATCTACTTATTTTTTAAAATAGTTTTAAAAATAAAAAATTAAAATTAAAAAAATATGCCCTATCTCGTTTGGCTCAGTGGATAGAGCATCGGCCTGTGGACTAAAGGGTCCCAGGTACAGTCTGGTGAAGGGCATGTACCTTGGTGGCAGGACATCCCAGTGGGGAGTGTGCAGCAGCCAGCTGATCGATGTTTCTCTCTCATTGATGTTTTTAAATCTCTATCCTTCTCCCTTCCTCTCTGTAAAAAATAAATAAATTTTTTTAAATAATAATTTAAAAAATGTTTGTTTATGTCAGAGAAGAAGGTAGAAAAAGATATATATGGAAATATCAATGATGAAAGAGAATCACTAATTGGCTGCCTCCTGCATGCCACATTTTGGGAATCAAACCATGATCTCTGGGTCATAGGCTGATGCTCAACCACTGAGCCACGTGGTGGGGCTCCAACTATTTTTAATTACAAACTAACCTTTGACTATTTGGAATTTACCCTATAGGCAATACTTGCAAAAGTATGCAATAACACAAGGATGCTCATTGCAGCTTTCTTTGTAATGACAAATTTCACAGAATCTATATGTCTACCTATAAGTGAATAACTAGGTAAATTTCTTAGAATGAGAATACTACACAGGCATTAAAGAGAATAAAAAATATTTATAAGCAATAATTAATAAGATTTTTGCTGAGACCGGTTTGGCTCAATGGATACAGCGCCGGCTTGGGGACTGAAGGGTCCCGGGTTCCATTCCGGTCAAGGGCATGTACCTTGGTTGCGGACATATCCCCAGTAGGGGGTGTGCAAGAGGCAACTGATCGATGACTCTCTCTCATCGATGTTTCTAACTCTCTATCTCTCTCCCTTCCTCTCTGTACAAAATCAATAAAAATATATTTTTTTTAAATTAATAAGATTTTTAAGATGTAAGTAAAGAAAGTAACCTACAATGTGATAAATATACTCGTATACACACATAAATACAGAAAGATTGTATAAACACACATATACATATGTATTTGTAATAAGCATAACAATTTTGGAAAAATACAAAAGAAATATTAAAAGAGGTTGACTTCGAGGATTAGAACTAAGGGTAAGGAGGAAGAGAAAAACTTATTAAATGTTAAAATTTGTCATTGAGCAATAATATTAAAAAACATGTGATATCACTTTGGAGAATGATTTGGCAGATCCTTATAAAGTTAAACATACATCTACCCTATGACCCAGCAAATCCACTGAGTGATTAACCCAAGAGAAATACAAAAGGTATGTCCACAAATAAACTTGTACAAAAGTGTTCACAGCAGCCTTATTATGATAGCCTTAAATAGGAGTGCCTGGATGGAGTAGCTCAGTGGTTGAGCATCAGCCTATGAACCAGGAGGTCACGTTTCGATTCTCATTTAGGGCACATGCCCAGGTTGTGGGCATGGGTAGTGGGCTTGATTCCCAGTACAGGGCAGCTGATCAATGATTCTCTCTCATCATTGATGTTTCTATCTCTCCCTTCCTCTCTGAAATCAATAAAAATATATATTTTTTTAAAGTTATTTTCTATTTGGTGAAACATTATTATACTTTCCTTTAGTTATTTATATATAGTTTCCTTTCGTTATTTGCACATAGTTAAATAACTAATTTAAAGTCTTTTTTTAAATTATTGAATTTATTAGGGTGACATTGATTAATAAAATTATATAGGTTTCAGGTATACATCTTCTGTATTAAAGTCTTTATCTGGTAAATCCAATGTTTGAGTTACTTCCGTTTCTATTGACTGCTTCCCCCCACCCCCCAACTCCCATATGGGCTACACTTCCTTGTTTCTTTGTGCATCACATCTTTTTTTGTTGGAAATTGTACAACTTAAATAATAGAATGTGGCAATTTTAGAAATCAGATTCTCCCCTGTTTCCAGAGTTTGTTGTTATTTTTTATCTAGTGACTTTTCCAAATTAATGAAATATGGTAGCAACCATATTTAGGTAAAAACTGCTGTTTGAATTTTAACCCTGCTATTCTAGCTTCTGTACCTGCTTAAACATAGGGTAGTTACCTCAGCTTCCAGGTGGAGACCTGGAGGCTAAGGCAATTTTCCTGTGCCAGGGACCAGAACCACAGGAGATTGATTCCTATTGACTAAGTAGCTTCAGGGATAGAAATTGTAGATAACCTGTAGAGATTAACACTGAGCTCTGCTTATGTATTACCGGCTATCTATCGCAAGATAGGGCCACATTCCAATGTCCAGCAGGATGTGGCTGGGACGAACCCTGTGGGCTGTTTCCAGCCTTTAGAATTTAGAATTTAGAACAAAGGAAAATTCTTGTGGTTTGGACCTTTAAAAGGACTGCCTACACCTGGAACGGGGCGGTGGTGGCCACCTGTGTGTGGTGCTCTTGCAGCCCTCCTGGCCAGTTCAATAAATCCTTGCCTGCTTTTTTTTTAATCAATCATCAGCCTCTGGTGGTCTTATTTTGAATCCAGGGTTCGATCCCACAACACTAATTCTATAAAGTCTGTATTCTTTGTCACAATCGGCCACTGGATTTTCTTCTTGGTTAGCTTAGTGGCCAGCTAATGGCTGGACAGAGACTTCCATACATGCCTGGAACTAACAAGTATCCCAGTCTTTGCAGAGGTTCTGTGTATTGTGTCAAAGCACTCACCCAGGCAGTTTACAACTCCACTTGAGCATTTACTTGCTGCTTATGCAGAGCCCCACGTTTAGCCAGAGGTAAGCTCTTGGGACCTTCTATTGTTCTTCCAGAGCACACACAGAGGCTTGGGCATACATGCAGCCTTATATTATGTACTTGGTGTCCTAGATCAGGGATTTTCAACTGTTTTCATCTCATGGCACACATCAACTGATTACTAACATTTTGCAGCACACCAGAAAAAATAGGTATAATTTTGATTCATTCATACTGGGTGGCTATGTTTTGTTGAGGTTGTCATTTTTTAATTTGACAATCTAAGGCAAGCATGTCAAACTCACAGCCCACAGGCTGCATGCAGCCCACAATAAATATTTTTGCCGCCAAGCCAATATAACGGTATGTAAGAAACGTTTTAATAAAAATTTGGTAACTTAATTTTTACAATATCCTGTTATACATTATTATTAATAACTACAACATTCGCTAATGACTGATTACTATAATCATGTTGCATTCAATTCCCTTACGCACCTTACACGCAGGCTCACCAATTCTCTCCACTAATACTAGCAGCGAATATTTTAGCAGCCAATTGCCACATTATTAGTCTTGGACTGACTTATTTGGTGTGTGCAACAGGAAATATTTCACTTTCAGAGAACAAGAAAAATAGGTTTATTTGCATTATGCTTATTAATTTGTGCAGTTATCCAGTGTCTGGTAAGTTAATGTTCAAGAAAAAATATTAATTTTTATTTTAAAATATTCTATTATTTTATGTTAAAGATTATTCATTTATTTCTAGCCCTTTGTATTCAGCATGTCTCTATCGAAATAAACCCACGTTTCTATGAAAATAGAAACTTTTGCTTTTTTGTGGCCCACGTACACTTAAACCTTGTTTATTTGGCCCATGTTAGCCTTTGAGTTTGACATGCTTGATCTAAGGGAAAAGAGGTCAGGTACTGCATGTTTTAAAAATTCTTGCAGCACACCAGTGTGCCTTGGCATACCGGTTGAAAACTGCTGTCCTAGAGTCCTAGGAATATGTCACACATTTCCAAAGCCTCCTACAAACATCTCATAGCCCAGATTTTTCTTTTTATGTTTTTTTGTTGGTTTGCTTTTCCCCACCAATTGTTATTGGCACCTTGTTGCTGATTGTTCTTAACAAGCCCCGGGAAAATACTGTTTGCACATGACAAGTTCTCAGTTAGGTTACATTAAAACAAGACTTTTGAGTAGGGTTTCCCAGGGAATGACAGGTCACATAGTGACAATTTTCTGAGGATGGGGTTCTGAAAGAGTTCTAACTCCATTCTGACTCCGCCAGTGCCAACTATTTATTTTCACTATGCCTGCAGGCTGTTGGTTTTCAAGGCTACCATGGAGCTGGGGACAGGAGGGTACAAGTCAAAATGCCACAAAACTTGCTGTTTGTACAGAAATTAAATGATTTCTTTTGTTGTTGCTGTTGTTTTGATCTTTCTCTCCAGCTATTTGCTTTTAATAAATATTCTCCTACATTGTTGTAAGCCACTGGTTAATTTCCAACATTCTGAAAAAAGTTAATTTTGACAATTTTTGCCAGTGTTCTTGGTACTTTATAAAGGACAGTATTTTCAGATGTTATTTTCCCACCCCCAATGACACCACTCTCATTCTCACTTTTAGATTTCTCTGAAAGATATTAAACTACTTAAAGCAATAAAAATAATAATATGTTGTGGAGTTTATAACATATTTAGAAATACAATAATAGCACAAAGAATAAGATGGGAGTAATGTAAATATTCTGCTGTAAAAATCCCTGACATTTTATGTGAAGTATTATAATGTTATTTGAAGATAGACTGTGATAAATTTAAAGATCATTTGTAAATTCTAGAGCAAACACTAAGGAATAAGAAAAAAGAAATAATCCAATAAAAGAGAGAAAATAAAATACTAAAAATTACCCAATTAATAAAAAGATAGCATAAAAAAGACAAAGGAACCAAAGAACAGATAAGACAGAAAACAAAAAGCAAGGTGGCACATTATACTGCAACTACCTGTGTGTAAATATTTTACTGTCTCTCCCTCTTCCTCTCCATCTATCTACGTACATCTATTTCTCTACTAAATTATAAAGCTCACTAAATGTGAGTGATAAACAGCAATAAACCAAAATTAACTGCTGTAATGAATACTAGTACACTATTAATCCTAACATATGTATTTTGGAATCTTGGAATTTATAAAATTTTGCTAAATTAACTAATTCAAATGTAAGATAATATGGAAAAATATAAAACTCACCTATCTATATAAAAATAAGTCCCAGAATTTGAATACTAAGTTATTTTAGAAATTTCTTTGTATAATTCCTTCATTTTATAATTAATGAAACTAGGAATTAAAGTGATTGAGTAACTGGTAATTAATCAAAAAGAGTCACACGACCAGTCAGTAGTACAGCCATAATAAAATTCACATTTCATAAGTTCTAGTTCAGTTCTCTCAAAAGAAAAAAATTTCCTTGCAACACCAACCACATATATAACTATATATAATTAAGGTGTTCATTTCAAATGATTCATATCTAGCAGGTCTATCCAGATCTCTATTTGGAAATATCTTGTTAATTAAGTTGTACACCTATTTGAAAATACTCAAACTTTAAGAAATACAAATTGTTAAATTTCGAATATCAACTAATTCAAATTCTCATCAATTAATCAAGGTCACTGAAGTATCCTGTACTTAAAGAAAAATAAAATAATGCTTTGGCTAAACAATTATTTAAAGCACTCACTACCAAGTTTAGAGAATACAATTTTTAAATCAATGACTAATCATTCACACCTACACCAAATGATAACAAAAAGTATGTGAACTCTCTGAGCAGCATTACCTGTAGCTCCTAGTGGGTGTCCCTTTGAAATCAATCCACCACTAGGATTTATGACCCACTTTCCTCCATAAGTATTATCTCCTCTATCAACCAGTTTTCCACCTTGTCCTATAGAAGGGAAAATATATTCACAAATGTTAGAAATAATACTGAAACAAATTATTTGTTTTTTAAATTTCCATAGAGCCACGAATTTCTTACAGCAAACATTTCTTAACAGCTCAAGCTAACATCAAATTGATGTAAGCACATTTAAAATTTAGGTAATAAATATTGAGTAATAAAGGCATATATTTTCTGAACATTTCCTATATGAAAAAAGCATCTATTTTTTTCATTGATTATGTTAAAATATGTACACAGATAATTTAATAAAAAAATGTAAGAAAAAAAGAAAATGCATGTAATAAAACTAATTCAGGCAGGATATTAATCTTGTGTAAAAAAGATAAAAGCATGTTAAAGCCTGATTGTAAAATATTAATGTGATAAACCATCATAAAACTTCACATATGCCCTTAAAAAAAAAAAAAGCATCTATTAATTCCTAAGAGTTCTTGGCTTCCAAAATTGCTACAAGTATAATAGAAATTCAAAGAATCAAAAGAAATGGTTACAATACTATAACTAAATTATATCCGTTTTAAAAATTTATAACTTTGCCAAATTATATTCATTTCCCTACATTTTTAACTGTACTCTCATATACCATACAAATATTCTTAATAAACAGGAAAGAGGGAGGGAGAGGGACAGAAAAAAGAGCACTTTATGAAATAAAGGGAAATGGCTGAAAATACTGTTGAGCCATAAATGTAAACTTAAAAAAAATTACATTACATGCTTAGCAACTTCAACATGCCTATAAATTCCCATGACATCCTCCCAAATGGTAAAAAGGTAAATAAAAAGCATGCATTGTATCAATTATTCCTCCAGATGATATTTCTGATAAAGTGATGAGAGGTGAAATCTTGAGGTAATGAGGATAATGGTGGTTGTCAGAGGCAGCTAATAGCTTTTAAGCACTCATTCTGTCAGGCCTTAATTCTAATTATTTCACATGTACTTGCATTATTTAATAATCAAATCTAATCAAGATATAATTAACATATAACATTATATTAGTTTCAAGTATACATCATAATGAATCCATATTTGTCTATATTGTGAAATGACCACGATAAGTCTAGTTAACATCCATCCCCAAATGTAGTTACAAAACTTACTTTTCTTATGATGTTAATTTTGAAAATCTATATTCTTAGCAACTTTCAAATATACAATACAGTATTATTAACTAGTAGAGACCCAGTGCGTGAAATTTGTGCACTCAGGGTGGGGGGGTTTTCCTCAGCCTGGACTGCACCCTCTTGCAGTCCAGGAGCCCTCAGGGGATGTCCAGAGGCCGGCAGTCAATCTTCCTTAGCGCTGCCCTGGAAGTGGAGGAGGCTCCCGCCACGGCCACTTCGTTTGCCAGCCGTCAGCCGGGCTTCTGGCTGAGCGGCGCTCCCCCACGGGAGCGCAGGGGGCAGCTCCTGCATTGAGCATCTGTCCCCTGGTGGCCAGTGTGCGTCATAGTGACCGGTCATTTCGCCTTTCATTCAATTTGCATATTAGCCTTTTATTATATAGGATAGTCACCATGTAATGTAGTAATACATTGCATACCCCATGACTTATTTATTTTATAACTGGAAGTTTGTACATTTTTACTTACTTTCATTCATTTTGCCCAATTGCCCAATACCCCAACCCTCACCTCTGACAACCGCCAATATGTTCAGTGTACATATGAGCTTGGTTTTTTGTTTTGTTTTGTTTTGTTTTCAAGTTCCATTAACTGAGACCTCATGTAAATGAGATCATTTGGTATTTGTCTTTCTCTGACTTATTTCACTTAGCATGATGCCCTCAAGGTCCATCCGGGTTAACGCAAATGGCAAGATTTTCATTCTTTTTTATAGTTAAATAATATTCCATTAGGAAATTTTCCAAATAAAACTAAATAAATGGAAATGCATACCACCTAATGGACTGGAAGATTCAACATTGTTAAGCTGACAACTGGCTCTAAATGGATCTATAGATTCAAAGAAGTCTCAATGAAAATTCCAGCAAGTTTTTATAGAAATTGACAAACTAATTCTAACATGTGCTTAGAGATGCATAGGACCTAAAATAACTAAAATTATTTTTGAAAAGAACAAAGTCGGCCCTGGCCAGTGTGGCTCAGTTGGTTGGAGCATCATCTCATACACCAGTGGTCGGCAAACCACGGCTCGTGAGCCACATGCTGCTCTTTGGCCCCTGGACTGAGGCTCTTCCACAAAATGCCACAGCCTAGGGGAGTCTATTTTGAAGAAGTGGCATTAGAAGAAGTTTAAGTTTAAAAAATTTGGCTTACAAAATAAATTTCAATCGTTGTACTGTTGATATTTGGCTCTGTTGACTAATGAGTTTGCCAACCACTGCCATACACCAAAAGGTGGCGGGTTCAATTTCCAGTCAGGGAACACTCAGGTTGCAGGTTTGATCCCTGGTTGGGGCACATGCGGAAGGCAACTAATCAGTGTTTCTCTCTCGCATCAATGTTTCTTTCTTTCCCTCTCCCTCTCCCTGTTCTCTCTCTCTCTCTCTCTCTCTCTCTCTCTCTCTCTCTCTCTCTCTCTCTCTCTCTGTCTCTCTCTCTGTCTCTCTGTCTCTCTCTCTCTCTCTCTCTCTCTCTCTCTCTCTGTCTCTCTCTCTCTCTGTATCTATCTCTCTCTGTCTCTTCCTCTCTCTCTAAAATCAATAAAAAGCATATCTTCAGGTGAGGAAATAAATAAGTTTTTCAAAAAAGACTAAAGTTGGAGAACTTATCTTATTTGATTTCAAGACTTGCTATTCACTACAGTACTATATAATTAATTACAGTAGCCAAAATAATTTGGTATTGGTAAAAAGATAAAAATGTAGATCAGGCCGAAACCGGTTTGGCTCAGTGGATATAGCATTGGTCTGCGGACTGAAAGGTCCCGGGTTCGATTCCAGTCAAGGGCATGTACCTTGGTTGCAGGCACATCCCCAGGAGGCAGCTGATCGATGATTCTCATCGATGTTTCTAACTCTCTATCCCTCTCTCTTCCACTCTGTAAAAAAATCAATAATATATATATATATATATTTATATTTTAAATGTAGATAAGCCCAGGCCAGGGTGGGTGATTTGGTTGAGCATCGCCACCAGTTCAATCCCCAGTCGGGCACATGCCCAGGTTGCAGGTTCAGTCCCCAGTTGGGGTATATATGGGAGGCAACTGATTGATGTTTCTCTCTCACATCTCTCTGTCTCTCTCCCTTCCTATCTCTCTAAAAAAATCAAAAATATATATATATTTTTAAAAAAGAATGAAGATCAATGGAACAGAAGAAAGGGTCCATCACATATATATGGGCAATTGACTTTTAACAAAGGTTCCAATGCAATTCAATGTGGAGAAAAAGTCTTTTCAGCAAGTAGTGCTGGATATGTGTATAAAATAAAAAAGATTTATATTGACTTTTATTTTACACCATCTATATAAATTTACTCAAAGTGGATTTTATGCTTAAATATAACATCTAAATCTATAAAATTAGAAATAAAAACAGAAGATAATCTTTATGACCTTGACATAGGCAGAAGTTTCTTAGAGTATAAAAAGACACAAACCATTAAAAATATTGATAATTTGCATTTCATCAAAATTTTAAAAAGCTGTTTTTCAAGCAACACTATTAATAAAACAAAACAAGGCACAGCCTGGGAGAAAATGTTCACAGCATACACATATCAGACCAATGGCTTTATCCAGAATTTATATATACATTCTTACAACTCTTAAAGAAGGCAAACAACCCAATAATTAAAGGGCAAAAGTTCTGAACAGACACTTTACACAAAAAATACATGTATGACCACATAAAAAATGCTAACATCATTAGTCATCAGTGATATGAAAATAAGACATACTACATACTCTTTAAAATGGCTAAACTTTTAAAAACTGACCCCATCAAGAATTGGTAAGAATGTAAAGCAACTAAAACTGAAATATATACATTGCTGGTAGTAATGCAAAATGGTACAACCACCTTAAACATGAAAATAAAAAATCCTCCAGATCCCACAAACTAGTCTTTCCATTTTTCTTTCTTCAAACACAATTTGAAATATCAAAGTACAAGTGTAATTTTATATCCTTCTTTTCCCCCCTCCCCCACTTAACAGAACATTAAAAATATCCCTGACTTACATAATACAAATTATTTGTATACCCTGTTATTTCACTGTTGGTATTATGTAAAACTACAGGTTCTAAAAGTCCAGTATCGAGGTAGCTTACATTCACTTTGCAGTGTGGCAGAGGCAACATGGAGGGGAAAGCAACTATGAATTCTTTTCTTTATCGTGAAAATGAAAATTTATCAGAGAAACTAAGTTAATATGCATCTCATGAAAGATAGTACCTTCTGGACAGAGTCCCAATGCTTCATAAGAAATGAGTTCGTTAGTAGAAAAGCAATCATGAAGTTCTATTACATCAATATCACTTGGTCTCAGGCCAGATTTCTCATAGCACTTTCTGGCAGCTTCTTTAGTCATATCAAAGCCAACCTAAAACCAAAATCACATATAAATAAAGAAAATGCATCAAAACTGGAACTTTTATATAAGGACTAAAGGCCTGGTGCACAGATTCATGCACCAGTAGGGTCCTTGGGTTGGCCTGTGGGGATAGGGCTGAAACTAGATCTCTGACATCCCCTGAGGGGTCCCGGATTGCAAGAGGGCGGTTCTTGTGTAAAGCACCCCAGAATCGGGATCCCTCCTCTCTGGTTCCAGGTGCATCACCAAGAACCACAGCTACCAAGTCACCACAGCTCGGCAGCTCCTGCCTTGAGCATCTGCCCCCTGGTGGTCAATGCATATGATGGCTACCAGTTATATCAGCTGTTATGGAATGGTCAGCTGGTGAAACAGTCAACTGGTCGACCAGTCGCTTAGTCTTTTATAAATATAGATTATATGAGATTAATAGGCATAAACTTAACAGCTGAAAATTGGCCACACATATTGAAATAACTATTGATTCTATTTTTTAAATATATTTTATTAATTTTTTACAGAGAACAAGGGAGGGGGATAAAGAGTTAGAAACATTGATGAGAGAGAAACACCAATCAGCTGCCTCCTGTACCTCCCCTACTGGGGTTGTGTCTGCAACCAAGGTACATACCCTTGACCAGAATCAAACCTGGGACCCTTCAGTCCGCAGGCTGATACTCTATCCACTGAGTCAAACCAGTTAGGGCTGATTCTATATTTTACAGAGAGTCCAAATAAAAGTATATTCAGGAGGGAAAATACACATATTAAGTCTGGTACTATAAAAGATGAAATTTAAAACCAAATAGATAAAATCAAATATATAAAAGGACTTATAATTCTATAGGACATATGTTAAGTTATAAAACTCTATTCATTCACAATGTATAGTTGTGGTAAACAGGCTGAAGAGATTTATCAACAGATCATTATGATTCAGATACACTTAAAAATAATGGGAGAATTTTTATCTATATTATAAAAGGCCAGTGGCCATAACGCTGGAACAACCAAATGACAAGTCACCAGGAGGTGCATGGAGCACCTCTTGGTCCCTCCCCCATGGCCCACAGACTTTGATCACAGTAAGGCGGGCTGCAGGCAGGCGGGGCAGAAAATGAGCAAATGTGGAGGGTGAGTGGGTGGGGCTATGAGCACAGCACAGCAAGTGGGCGGGACCACACGATTTCATAAGCTGGACCTCTAGTATGAAAATAAACAATCTTCACCAGCTGACATGTCTCTGTGGTTGAGTGTTGACCTATGAACCAGGAATTCACAGTTTGATTCTCAGTCAGGGCACATGCCCAGGTTGCGGACTCGATCCCCAGTGTGAGGCATGCAGGAGGCAGCCAATTAATGATTCTCTCTAATCATTGATGTTTCTCTCTCTTTCTCTCTCTCCCTCTCCCATCCTCTCTGAGATCAATAAAAATATATACTTAAAAAAAAGAAAGAAAATAAATAATATTTTTTTAGGGATTCAAAAACATTTTTTCAAAACCAATGCTCTTAACACCTCTTTGATCTCAGATAATAACATGCAAACTGAACTTTTCTCCATAGAATAAAACTATGGCATAGCCCTAGCCAGTATGGCTCAGTGGATAGAGCATCAGCCTGTAACTGAAAGGTCCCAGGTTCAATTCTGGTCAAGGGCACATGCCCGGGGTTGTCGGCTTGATCCACAGTGAGGGACTTGCAGGAGGCAGCAGATCCATAATTCTCTTCATCGTGGATGTTTCTATCTCTCTCTCCTTCTTCCTTCCTCTCTGAAATCAATAAAAATATATTATTAAAAAAAACTATAGCATAGTGGCAAATGTACTATAATTAGAAAACCTAAATATAAGTTTCACCTCTACCACACCCTAGCACCTTAGCTTTGTGATCTTGGGCAAGTTATAGGGACATTTTCAAATTCTGAGCATTGTTGTAAAAATTTGTAAACTGTAGTTTAGCATTTATGATTGTTTATTGCTACTATGGTAGATTTTATATATATATATATATATATATATATATATATATATATGCCTTATTATATCTATATATATAAAAGGCTAATATGCAAAGTGTCCCCTTAGGAGTTCGACCAGGAGACTGGGTGTTTGATCAGTTGCTATGATGTATGCTGACCACAGGCAGCACAGAATGAAGGCCCCAACTGGCAGCTAGAAGGCCCCAATTGTCCCTGAGCGTCGGCCAGGCCTAGGGACCCTACCTGTGCATGAATTTCATGCACCAGGCCTCTAGTGTGTGTGTATATATATATATATATATATATATATATATATATATGCCTAATATACAAAGTTCCCCCTTGGGAGTTCGACCGAGTGGGAATTCCATTTCTCGCTATGATGTGTGCTGACCACCAGGGGCAGCACAGAACGAAGGAAGGCCCGGGCTAGCAGGAGGAAGCTTATCAATGATTCTATCTCATCATTGATGTTTCTCTCTCTCTCTCTCTCTCCCTTCCTCTCTAAAATCTATAAAATATATTTAAAAATAGTTTTTTTGAAGTGTCAATAAAGTTCCCTGAAAAAAAATCTTTGTTTTCCCCTTCACTTTGTAAACTTGGAGTTCTAAGCATATTTAGCCAATTCAAAATAAAAATAAAAAGCACATCTAGTTAATTAAAAGTTATCATAACAAAACCAGTTTGGCTCAGTGGATAGAGCGTCGGTCTGCGGACTGAAAGGTCCCAGGTTCGATTCTGGTCAAGGACATGTACATTAGTTGCGGGCACATCCCCAGTAGGGGATGTGCAGGAGGCAGCTGATTGATGTCTCTCTCTCATCGATGTTTCTAGCTCTCTATTCCTCTCTGTAAAAAATCAATAAAATATATATTTTAAATAAATAAATAAAGTTATTATATAATGTTATATGACTCTATTCCAGGAAGTATATGTTCTCATCAGTTATTTCCCCCTAAAACAGTGGTCGACAAACTCATTAGTCAACAGAGCCAAATATCAACAGTATAACAATTGAAATTTCTTTTGAGAGCCAAATTTTTTAAACGTAAACTTATTCTAACACAACTTCTTCAAAATAGACTTGCCCAGGCCGTGGTATTTTGTGGAAGAGCCACACTCAAGAGACGCATGTGGCTCGCAAGCCGCAGTTTGCCGACCACAGCCCTAACAGATTCTTAAGGATGGGTTATAATATTAGATTTCCTAAACTGTTTTTCAAGTAAATTAATCCAGAGCCTATAGCAACCTTGAAATCCTTAAACAAAAATCCTTGATTGTTAATAAAACAGAACTTTAGATGTACCATTTTAATAACGCTATTTTCTTCAAATGAGCTTGGCAAATCAGTCATCATCTCCTGTGCCAGAATCTCCACAGCTTTGGACTGAAGGCCATACTTCTGTACAAATTCTTCACTCGCCAAAATTGCTGCAGCAGCACCATCGGAAGTGGGACTAAGAGGAGATAAAAGTAAGTATTTACACCTGGTCCACCTCAACCCTAAGATCTCAGACTAGCGGTTCTTTCTGGGACAAGAGGTGGCTGAGTGTGCTTGATGGTCCCTGGATGGTCTTCTTTGTGATATCTACAGTTAAATCTTACCTGTGCTTCCCTCCGGAGGGCTGAACCTCTATCAAGAACTTAAATGCTGTCAGTCACTGCTTAGTCTCTGCGAATCTCTCTCAAAAAGTTCTTAATGCAAAGAAGCCTGGACTTGCTCTTGTAGGTACATGTAGCATCTTCTGGTGACTTCTGAGACGTATGGAAGGTCATTCCTATCCCAGTATAGTGCAGATTCTGCCGTAGGGCTAACTAGCTCCAACTCTGCTATCTCCCAAACCGCTCAGCCTTAGAATCCTTTCGAAAACTGGAAAAGGATGGAATAGGCGATACCAGAAAGTCCATGCTTTGGTTAAGTCTCTTGAGATCTCCTTAAAATAGATCCTTCCTTTAGAGTAAGCTGTGAAGGAAGGTGACAAATGACTGAGCCTTCTGCAAGTTCGGCCGGACTTCATACATGGGCAGACCCTCGTATTGTAAGAGACAACAGCTGGCCCTACTTGTTCACCTGCATCCCAGCCGGTATCTCCAGGGTGCAACCAGGTGATACCCTGGCACAGGCAGGGCCTCTGCAGTGCTAACTCAGTATTCTAGGAAATAAATATTGTCAAGCAATTTTTAAGATATAACTGTTACTGCCAAAACCGGTTTGGCTCAGTGGATAGAGCGTAGGCCTGCAGACTAAAAGGGCCCAGGTTCGATTCCGGTCAAAGGAATATACCTTGGTTGTGGGCACATCCCCAGTAGGGGGTGTGCAGGAGGCAGCTGATCGATGACTCTCTCTCATCGATGTTTCTAACTCTATCCCTCTCCCTTACTCTCTGTAAAAAAAAACAATAAAATATATATTTTTTTAAAAAGATATAACTGTTACCATTATTAGAGCTATGATTTTTTTTCTTGGTTTATGCTTACTCTTAGCTACTATGTCAGAATAAAATTTCCTACAGTCGAAGCATACAGCAGGGAAAACAAAGGGCAAAATCTTGGGACTTCAGTGGCCTCCTAAGTCATATTTAAATGAATAAATACACTTAAAATAAAGTAGTAGAAGTCATGAAAGAAGAAAGTAAAATATATAATTTTCCAAGAGAGGAGACAGTCTTCTCTAAGCAGGAGAAGGAAGGAAGGGTACTCACTCCAGAGCGAGGACTACATTTGTTACCCTTGTAATTAGCTGGTGATTGATAATAGAGAGGAGTGAAAAGAAGGCCAGACATTATAAGCATGTTCATCAGGGCTGCCTCACCATTCCCAGGGAACCACCAGTCCATTCCCTGTAGATCATTGGGGGAAGGGACTGGGCAAAGGGGGAATGTACAGTCAAGTGGGGGTGGGTGACATAGGAGAAAGATTAACACAGCGATGCTCAGGTAGGCTAAACAGCCATTTCAGAGGGTGTACTGCTTCTTGCATTGCCCTATAGTCCTGACAGTTAGGGAAGGTGTTTGCCGTCAATCTTGCCTGGAACAGAGGAAACGACTAGAGGGAATGGAGCCACTGCAAGTATGGGAAATCTAAGAAGGTTAAAATTTGCAGACAAAGGAATTCTATCTCTTGCTCCCCTTGCTTTGCTCCTGCTTCCTTGCACTTCTCCATGTTCCCTCCATCACCATGTGGCCCTAGAAGACACATGGCCCAGAGCCACGCGAACCCCACACTCAATGAACCGCAGCTGGGAACACAAGCTAAGATGGCCTGATGCTAAAATGGTCTGTGCAAGTATAGAACAGAGGCTCCGGGCAGTGACTTTAATCCTAGCCCTGCTGAAGACACAGCTGGACGTTTTCCTTGGCGGGACGCAGGGAGATGGGACCTTGGAAATTCAGGGCCCTAATCCCACGCAAATAAATATCCCTCCTTCTGAAAATTCCTTTTCTTGTGACATTGCAAGAAGCCCACTTCCACCAACAGGTGGGGACAGAGAGAACACCTCACTGACAAAGCATTAGTAGTTCTATAGAAAAAGATACAGGAAAGATATATCCAGATTCAGAGCCGAAGGTTTACCCAAGTGGGGAAGGGAGAAGCAATAACTTCAATAAGTATTAAAATGTTTTTCTTACCAACACTGTAAGACAGTCAGAAAATCAAAAACTTTTCGAGAAGTCATCACTTCATCTAAACTGTATTCCTTTTGGAACTGGGAATACCTAAATGTTTAAATGCAAAACAAGTAGTTATAGAATTTTAGGGAGCAATTACAATTTTTTTTATTGAAGATGTTCTGGTCTAGAAGTTAAAGAGAGAAAAATATGTAAGTTTTCTTTTCAAAACCAAAAGATGGGCTTTTATAAACAGTTGTTTATAATAAAGTTCACTTTTATAAACAAGTTGTTTGAGTTGAATTTTTAAAAAATCCTAACTTCAAAATGCCATATGCTATACAACAAAAATTTGACTAAATTCTGTCGTGGGTCACCCTCATGGAGCTTTTAAAACCTTTGGAACTTCCTGAGTGATAAAAGTGTCTTCGTTATGCTATTAGGGTGATTCTTGTGGGCTTCCTGTTGGGCGGTATGGGGGCCCCCAGGAGTCTGCTTACCAGAAAGAGAAAGACTAACCTTGTGAATACAGGGTTGGGACTTTTCAGCCAGTTTGGCCCAGGGAGAAGAGGGGGGCAGGAGTTTGAGTTCAACCATGTGGCCAATAATTCAATAGAGTATGCCTGTATTATGAAGCAAAACTCTGGGGGGTGAGGGCATGTATGGGAGAGGCTGTGAGGCGGGGGCAATGGTTAGATATGTATACATGTAATACCTTAATAAAAAAAAAAAAATGAAGCCTAATCGGTTTTGCTCAGTGGATAGAGCATCGGCCTGCGGACTGAAGAGTCCCAGGTTCGATTCCGGTCAAGGGCATGTACCTTGGTTGCAGGCACATAACCCAGTAGGATGTGTGCAGGAGGCAGCTGATTGATGTTTCTCTCTCATCAATGTTTCTAACTCTCTATCCCTCTCCCTTCCTATCTGTAAAAGTCAATAAAAAATATTTTTTTTAAATGAAGAAAAAAAAAGAAAGTTACAGACACAGGTCTGAAGGCTCAAGTGGCATGGGTTTTCTCTAATATTATACTGCTTATTACATATTCTCTCTGCCTTTCATTATTCTTATAACTTGTGAGGAAGCCCTTGAGAACAGTTTCTTAGTTCAGCTTTCTTAGAAATATATAACAGGGTATCTCTAATGACTGGTCAGCAAACATAGAATTTTCTTTCTTCACTAGCCAAACAAAGCAAGAAGTTAGCACCTGAAATTTCTGAGCCAAACCTAGAAATTCTTGGCTGTTTCAAAGAGTTTTATATAGTAAGACTCTGATCCAGAAATAACATTTGCCTATTCAACAAAATTGAGAACTTATAAAATGTAATGGAAGATCCAAGAAAATAAGGTACTTAGCAGTCTTATTCATTGCTACATCACTAGCCGATAAAGCAATGGCTTGCACATGGTAGGTACTGAATACATACTATCGAGTGAACAACATTCCCTTAGAACAGTGTTTCCCAAAGTGTGGTACGTGTACCCCCGGGGGTACGGGAAGAGTTTGGTGGGGGTACGCGTTGCACCGGAGTTTGGTGGGGATATGCACTGCACCGTGCTTAGCTGCGCCTAATTCTACGTTCTCATGAGTACGAGGGGTACTCAGCATTATGAAAATTATAGAAGGGGTATACATATGTCAAAAGTTTGGGAAATACTGCCTTAGAAGAATGCTGTAATGAGTGGATAAATGAAAGCCTGCTCAGACACTGGGTTAAATGAGAAAGACTGGGAAGCTTTGATTCCCTGGGGAAATCAAGAGCTGCTCTTTGGAGCCTCAAAGCCAACAAACTGCACTGCTGTGAATTCCTAGTATGTTGGTACAGTTCCTTATAAGTTTCAGGAAATCCAAAGGATTTTTAATGGTTCTCCAAGTAATACACATGATGTAACTTTACTTTAAATGATTTTTTAGGATACGAATAACCATATTATTTTGCCAGAGTAAGAGTTAATGACAGTAGCGTAATTAAAATACATTATTAAAGTTGCATGTTATATAGCAAGATAACTCAGATTTTCACTATATTTCATATATCTGAAATACTTACGGGTTATTAACTGAGTGTTTATGATTTTTCCATCCAATTTTTGCAAAGTGTTCAACTTTAGTTCCTGTAGAGAAATATCTATTAGTGACTTAATGTTTTTCTACTACTTGTGAGCACATATTACAATGGATACTCAATGTCCTGCTACATATTTCTATATTTTCCTTTGCACAGATATCAGGATTGAAGATGTCAATGTATCTCCCTCAATAAGTATTTCTTAATCATTAAACTTGGGTATATTTAATGAGTTGAATCAAATAATAGGCATGCAGGGGGGCAAAAATAGGGTATACAGTTGTTCTTATGGAAAATAATACAATAATTAATAAATAATAATACAAGAATAATCTGTTTCATGTACTCACAACTGCAAACCCATCCTGTATAATATGAAAATAATTCAAACTGGCCTATTCTATCTACTATAACTAGGGTCCAAGTTCAAAAACTAGAAAATATAGCCTGGGACCACATTGGTTTTAAGACACAAAAGCACTGCTAACAATTTTTTAGGAAGTCTGCCAAAACATCCCAAAGCCCCCAGATGAAGTGACTTTTACAGCTTACACTATGCTCCAGGGCCTGCTCTTCTTTCCTATGATAAGACAGAGGGTCTTTTGAGGAGTTACGTCCTAACAAGAAATGTGTTTGTTTTTCAAATTCCTTAACAGAAAGTTTAAAGAATAGTGTCAAGAAAGCAAAAGCAGCCGAAGCCGGTTTGGCTCAATGGATAGAGCATTGGTCTACGGACTGAAAGGTCCCAGGTTTGATTCCGGTCAAGGGCATGTACCTTGGTTGTGGGCACATCCCCAGTAGGGGGTGTGCAAAAGGCAGCTGATGATTCTCTCTCATCTATGTTTCTAACTCTCTATCCCTCTCTCTTCCTCTCTGTAAAAAATAAAACAATAATAAAATATATATTTTATTTTTTTTTAAAGAAAGAAAGCAAAAGCAGGCATATTAATGAGGTAAAATTTGTAAAATGAATTGAATTCTCCTCTGAAGCTAGAAAGACCACGGAAGAGAAGAAGTCGACTGACTGGAGCTAATAATGTTATGTTAAAAACGTCACAGTGGCCAAGCCAGTATGACTCAGAATCTGGAAGTCATGGTTCGATTCCCAGGCAGGGCACCTGCCCAAGTTTTGGGTTCAATCCTGGTGGGGGGGAGGGGAGTGTAGGAGGCAGTCAATTGATGATTCTCTCTCATCATTGATGTTTCCATCTCTCTTTCCCTCTCCCTTTCTCTCCCTGAAATAAAACAAACAAATATATTTTTTTAAATGTCACAGTAATATGGAGAGTCCTCAATTCTGTTTTATCTCTATCTTCTCTGTCAAGGAGAATGATCTTCAGAGCAGAAATAACATAAATATTCTCTCAATTCTAATTTTAAAAAGGGAATAAGGTAGATTCCATTCCACGCTGGTGACTTCATACCAAGAGTGGTGATCAGGAGGCAGACACAAAGAACAAGCCACAGCATATTAATTTCTCTTTTATTGAACCGATGAGAAGATAAAAGGAAACATGGTATCTGGATATCAGCAAGACAATTTTTAGGACATCTTTTGGGATAAGATAAGGAAAGAGTGTAGTGTGGATTTGGGTTTTTTCTTTTGTTTTTGAAGGGGCTTTCCTTTTCGGTGTTGCTAAAAATATAAGGGTTCTTCTGTCAAGTTTAGATAATACTGGCTTAAACAGAATTAAATGGATTTCTTTACAGCAAGATATTAGGAGCCTTTACTATTGCTCCAAATTATGTATTAAGACTGCTCAACAGGGGGTTAAAATTTGAAGCAGTTCCCTGACTGACTCACATTATGGAGTATTTTTTTTTAAATATATTTTATTGATTTTTTTACAGAGAGGAAGAGAGAGGGATAGAGAGTTAGAAACATCGATGAGAGAGAATCATCGATCAGCTGCCTCTTGCACACCCCCGCAACCAAGGTACATGCCCTTGACCGGAATCGAACCCGAGACCTCTCAGTCCGCAGGCCGAAGCTCTATCTACTGAGCCAAACTGGTTTCGGCCATTATGGAGTATTTTATAAGCTTAATATCCCATGGAACACACACTGGGAAATGAAAGACATGGATTAATGATTATAATTCTAGAGAAAAATATCTAGTGATAACTAACCGCTAACCTGATGTGATGAGTGTATAAATGAGCGCCTGGTGAAACACCAAGTTAAATAAGAGAAAGACTTGGAAGCTTTGATTCTCAGGAAAGCCAAGAGCTGCTCCAACTAATATTTCTACCAAAAACTGGATTAGAAAATTAAAAAGGCACTCTCACCAAACTTGAAGATGGAAGTGACCACTATTATGTTAGATCCAAAGAGTCTTCAACAAAGTTCATCAGTGGGATAAATCAGAATATAACTAAACAACTAACTCTATTCTTGATCCCCAAAACAGAGGCCATCACTGACTACCCTGTTTGTTCCCCACTACCCACAAGTATATTACCTTATTTTATTTTCTTCACAGGACTAGTAATTATCTGAAACTATCTTAGTTTTTTTTTTTTTTTTTAATGTATTATTGTCTCTCCCCTACTAGAAATTTAAGCAAAAACCTCAAATCTCATCTGTTTGTTTATTGCCTGAGGGTGAATGCATTAATGTACCTAATTCTTTTTTCTTCCTCAATGTCCATGGCAGTCTGATTTTTGCAGTTTCCTACCATAATAGAAATAGAGAATGTTCCCCTATCCCTTGATTGCAAGTTTGCCATGTAACTTGCTATAGTTAACAACTAAAGTTTCAGAAGGACTTGCATGTTGCAGATTACACTCTGGTGCTTCTGCTTCACCATGGAAAGAATATACCAGGCTTGGTCCTCTAGTCTCAGGTGGAGGAGGTAAGACATATGACCCAGTCAAATAAGACCAGAACAGAGCCTGTAACCAACCATCTCCAGTCATATGATTAACCCAGATAAGAAGAGCTGGCTCCCAGTTAATCTACATACTTGTAAACTATATAATAAATAATTGTTGTTCAAAATCACTGAGTTTTGGGGTGGTTTATTACACAGCAAAATCTAACTAACATACTGATATATTCTAGTGCCTAGAACAGTGCCTGAAATATGAGAGCTCAATAATGTTTTAAGTGAATTATTTAATTGAAAAAGAAATGGACAGGGAATAGCCAAAGAGGTAAGAAAAACCAGGAGAATGAGGTGTCACAGAAGCCAAGATAAAAGATTTTTTTTAAGTGATCAAAGGGTTTAATGCTTCTGTTCAATCAGGTTTGGAAAGTATTTACTGCATGTGGTCAATGGTAGCCTGGAGAAAGGAGGGAAGCAAGATTGGAATCGGTTTTCTAAATGGTAAGAAATCGGCACAAAAAAGAAAATTTCTATAGCTAAAGACTAGCAGTGCTTCTTTATCCAATCCTACCATTCCTCCTTGAAGATTTTTTTGATTCCTTATTTTCGCTCTCAAACTTGGCATATTTTTCCTACAAAGAACAGGAATACTGGTCTGGTTGGCATAGCTCAGGGGTTGAGCATCTACCTATGAACCAGGAGGTCACAGTCCAATTCCCACTCGGGACATATGCCCGGTTGCAGGCTCAATCCCCAGTGTGGGGCATGCAGGAGGCAGCTAATCAATGATTGTCTCTCATAATCAATCTCTCTCTCTCTCTCTCCCTCTCTCTCTCTCTCTCTCTCCTCTAAAATCAATAAAAAATAAAATTGAAAAAGAATAGGAGTGCTGGACTTTCAAGTGAAAATTTTCCTTCTTATCTCACAATACACAACAAGGCACTGGTTTAGTCATACAGTGAAAAATAAAAATCCTATCTGTATTATTCCATGCTTTAACTGGCTAAGTCAGGCCAATTATTCACCATCAGTCAAAAATTAATATGTTTACCTACAAAAGAAAAATCATCCCTAACTGGTTTGGCTCAGTGGATAGAGCCTCGGCCTGCGGACTGAAGGGTCCCAGGTTCGATTCCAGTCAAAGGGCATGTATCTTGGTTGTGGGAACATCCCCAGTAGGGGGCATGCAAGAGGCAGCTGATTGATGTTTCTCTCTCATTGATGTTTCTAACTCGCTGTCCCTCTCCCTTCCGCTCTGCAAAAAATCAATAAAACATATTAAAAAGAGAAAAAAAGAAAAATCAATTATGAAAGTTAAATCTCATAAAATACTATGGAATGACAGATGATAATGTATTAAGTATTAATTTGACAGCCCTGGCTGGTTTGGCTCAGTGGATAGAGTATAGGCCTGTGGACTGAATGGTCCCAGGTTCGATTTCAGTCAAGGGCATGTACCTTGGTTGCAGGCACATCCCCAGAAGGGGAGTGCAGGAGGCAGCTGATCATTGTTTCTCTCTCATCGATATTTCTAACTCTCTATCCCTCTCCCTTCCTCTCTGTAAAAAATCAATAAAATATATTTTTAGTAAATAAATAAAAATTGACAATAAAAACCTGTTACTATAATACAAATAAAATTTGTACTAGAAACAAAATTTCACTATATAAACCTATTACCAAGAGCAAGCTTTGCGTCTCATTATTATTTTTAAACTAATTTACAGTCCACAATTAAAGCAGATAAGATTTATATTAGTTTTCCTATTTCAATTTCTAGGTACTTCCACTATGATGTCCTATATATAAATGTTCTCTACAACTAAGTTCTATACAGACTATTTTTTCAACTTAATGCAAAAACAATTTTATATGTTGTATATCCTGGCACATTCCACAGTTCCTTAGTAAACACCTGTTGTTTCTCATCACAGCTATACAACATGTATACAACATGTAGTATACACCATGTACTAACCAATAAGCCGTAAGGTTTTTTTTAACATACCATATTTTTCCATGTGCTCTTTTCCAGCACCCCCAAACAGCTGAGGAGCAAATGGTGCAGCAGACAATTCATACTTATTTACCAGGACCTCCACATGTTTATCTATTGGATTAGTCCTGTTTGGAGACTAAGAGAGGAAAAACAAAATTTAATAAGCACTTGACATGATAATGTCTCTTACAACTATTACAGTGTTTCTAAGACATTTGCTTATTCTAAGTGCAATGTAAACAAAAAATGGACAATGTGAATAATATCAGTCAGGAAATACTTTGAACAAAAACATGGCATGGAAAGTAATCAATGACCAAAGAGGTATAATTATTTCAAGAAACATTTATAAAGAATCTCAGCTTAGTTGGTATGGCTCAGTGGTTGAGCACTGACCAATGGAGGCCACGGGTTTGATTCCCAGTCATGGGAAAAAATCAATGGGTTGCGGCTCAATCTGCAGTATAGGATGTGCAGGAGGCAACCAATCAATTACTCTCTTTCATCACTGATGTTTCTCTCTCTCTCTCTCTCTCTTTCTCTCTCTCTCTCTCTCTCTCTCTCTCTCTCTCTCTCTCTCTCTCCCTCCCTCCCTCCCTCCTTCCCTCCCTCCCTCCCTCCCCCTTCCTCTCTAAAATCAATAAAAAAAATTTTAAAAAGAACCCCATATGAGCCACTAAAGGTGAAAAAAAACATAAAGTCCCTGCTCATCTGGCATTTACATTTGAGAGGGAGAGGGGTTGAAAGGTGATGAGAACAAAAGTAAATAATCCTATATAATAAATATATAATATGCAAATGGTTGTTACTCCATGAAGCCTAACAACCAACCATACATAATGACCACATCACAGATCAGCAGGAGGGTGGGGCAGGGAGCTACAAGCCAGCAGCAGCAAGCTACAGGAGGAGGCAGGGCAGCAAGCTATGAGGGAGACATGGAAGGGGGCAGAGGGAGCTACAGGAGGGTGGGACAGCAGGCAGACAACTACTGGAGGGCTGCAGCAAGCTACTGGTGAGCTACTGGCACACGGATTCGTGCACAGGACTACTAGTCTATATATATATATATATAAATATATATATATATATATATATATATATATATATATATATATATATATATATATTTATATATATATATATAAAACCCTAATATGCAAATAGACCAAACGGCAGAACAACCAAACAACTGGTCACTGACATGTGCTGACCAATAGGGGGCACGCACAGAACATGGCGGGTTTCAGCAGCAGGCAGCAGAGTGTGGAACATGGTGGGCATTGGCTACAATGGGATGGTGGAGAAGGTGAGCGGGGCAGCCAGACACAGCCACGGCACCGGTCACTGTCATTGGGGCGAGCCTCTGTGGTTACTGAAAATTCTTTGCACCTGCATGCCGTGGTCCACCCGGCATCCACTGGCGGCGCCAGAGCCGCCTCTCACACCAGCTGCTGGCAGCCAGCCCCAATTGCCCCTCAGGGCTTCTCCACCTCCTCCTGCTCCTGGGGGCAATCAGGGCTGACAGCTGCTGTCAGGGACCATGGGAGGGCACCAGGGCATGTATGACCCATCTCGCTCAGTCCTGATCTGCCAGATCCCAGCAGCAAGCTAATCTACCAGTTGGAGCGTGTGTCCCCTGGTGGTCAGTGCACATCATAGCAAGCGGCTGAGTAACCTTAGTATGTTATTAACATATTACACTTTGATTGGTTGAAGGGACAACCTTATGACTGGACACTTACCATATAGGCCTTTAATATAGGATGTTGCTTATTTACAGGAGCTATTTATGGCAGTATGATGAGCAAAGCTTTTCTTATAGTGTCATAACAACTCCAAAATAATAGTAAATGAGACCTACCCCTATTGAAAGAGACCCCTTCTCCATCTTCTCAAAGCCAAGAGCCAAGACACAATCTGCCACACCTGGAAAGAAAATTATTTTGAAATTTTTAATTTCTAGACATTCAACAAAATACATTAAATACTCCAATTTTTAAAAATATGTCAACTTATATAAAATTTAAAAATATACTATAATCCTATAATTTTTTAATAAGTGAAAAATTAGGGGAAATTCTTAAATGCTACTAGGTAAGAGGGAAAAAAATCAAGAAAGTGTTTCATTGTTTCTTTGATCTTCAATGTTAATAAGACTTGATTAATGTGAAATATGTTTCAGTGAACAATGAATATGAATAAGTAATTTTTAATGTTAAACCATTACATTAATACATTTATTTTAAAAGGAATCATGATCAAAATATCAACAGAATAATTTTTGGAGGGTAGGGCACTTAAAAAAAAATGATGTTAAAGTTCAACAGAACAGCAAAACAAGACAGAATTGACAAAAGTTGTCTTTAAAAAAGAAAGAAAAATAACAAGGCAGAGGGGACAGGAGATACTAGCATTGTCAAACAGTATGACATTGTAAAGCTCCAAAAACTAAAATACTGAGTATGGAGCAATAATCAACAATCAGTCAGAACAGAATAAAGGATCTAATAAAAGACCCTAAAATATATGGAAATATAAAATATGATATATACCCAAGAGAACTGAAAGTCACACAAAAAAAGTGTACACAAATGTTTATTGTAGCATTATTCATAATAGCCAAAAAGTGAAAACAGCTGATAAAATGGATAAACAAATTATGGAACATCATACAATGGAATCTAACTTGGACAAAAAATGGAATGAAGTACAAGTAACATTCCAAAGCATGGATGAACTATGAAAACATAATGCTAAGTGAAAGCCACAAAGGCCATATATCGCTGAAACTGGTTTGGCTCAATGGATAGAGCGTTGGCTTGGGGACTGAAGGGTCCCGGATTCGATTCCAGTCAAGGGCATGTACCTTGGTTACAGGCATATCCCCAGTAGGGGGTGTGCAAGAGGCAGCTGATCGATGACTCTCTCTCATCGATGTTTCTAGCTCTCTCTCTCTCTCCCTTCCTCTTTGTACAAAATCAATAAAATATATATATATATTTTTTTTTTTTTTAAAGGCCATATATCATATGAATCCATTTATATAATGTTCAGACTAGGTAAATCCACAGAGACAGAAAGTAGATTAGTGGTAGGAAGGAGCTGGGGGAGAGGGAACTGGGGAGTGACTGCTAATGGGTACAGGGTTTCTTTTTGGTGGGATGAAAATGTTCTAAAATTAGATAGTGGGGATAGTTGCATAAATCTGTGAATATATTCAAAAACACTGAATTGTATACTTTAACAGGGTGAAATCACATATCCCTTTATTGTGTGTAATAAAGCCATCACTCAGGTGACCGAATGAAGACATGATGCCAGGGGACCGATAAGCCCACATCTATCTCAGTGCATAAACGAACCAGCACTACTCACCGCCCTGAATCAGCTGCCGGGCCATAAACAAAGCAGTAGAGCCAGTAGAACAGTTATTGTTAACATTGATTATAGGAATTCCAGTCAGCCCCAAACTGTGATAGATAGCCCTCTGCCCAGAGGTAGAGTCGCCTGTATAGAAAAAGAAATTACAATTTTAATATATGCAGCATGGGAATTGTGGCGTTGTAACACAATATAATACCACATTATTATTTTTCCATATTATTTCTTTGCCTACTATATTACATGGACAGAACAATAAATACACTATTAACAGCTTACTCAGAAACAGTTTTAACATTAAGTGCCATCTACTCTGCAAATATAAACAATTATCAAAATATAGAATGTAGAAAAAAACTCACAGAATGTATGTGCACTTCCTTTACACAATACAATGATAGGAAAGTAGAGAAATAACCAAGTAATAGCCAAGCAATTGAATGAGGGTTGCAATTTCCTGCTCTTATCTGTTATCTTATTCATAGTTTTGTATCCTTTTGTCCGTTTCACATAGATAACCTCTTTCAGTATTCCCTCAGCTTCTGTATGTCTGGAATAGTCTTTATTTCTCCTTCATATCCAAAGGATAACTCTGCTGATCATTTCTCTCTTCTAATAGTTTGAACATTTGGTTCCATTCTCTTCTAGCTTATAGGATTTCTGCAGAAAAATCTGACGGTATTCTAATAAGATTTCTTTTCATGATTACTGTCTGCTTTTCCTTGGTAGCCTTGATAATTCTTTCTTAATCATTAAGTTTTGAGAATCTATATATATAAAAAGCCAGTGACCGGAACACCGTAATGACCTGAATGACCAGTAGCTATGACACCCACTGCAGCCAATGAACTGGCTGATCAGGGGGTGGGGCCAGTTGGCCAACCTCCCTCAGTCCCTCCCCCCAGCCAGCCCTGCCCTTGATTTTACACACACACACACACACACACACACACTAATGGGGGCTGGGGCTGGCTGGCCAACCACCTACAGCCCCTCCCACAGCCCCCCTCACCCCAATCGGGGGTGGGACCCACCAGCCATATGGGGCCCCTACCCCCCAACCAGCCTGGCCCTGATTGGGTCCTGATGGAGGCAGGCCAGCCAGCCAACCTCCCACTGTCTCCTCCTTCCAACAGGCCTGGCCCTGATCCACCCTAATCAGGGCCGGGCTGGCCGGACCCCATCCATGCACAAATTCATGCACCGGGCCTCTAGTTTTAATATAATGTGCCTTGGATAAGGCCTTTTTTGGATTGAAATAATTAGGTGTTCTCTTTGGTTTTTGGATTTAAGGATCCAACTCTTCCATAAGTTTGAGAAATTCTCAACTATCTGAATAGACTCTGTTCCCTTTTTTCTCTTTTCTTCTAGTATACAAGTTATTATTTTTTTTTAATGTTTTTTATTGATATTTTGGAGAGAGAGAAAGGGAATAGGGAGAAAGAGAAACATTGATGAGAGAGAAATTTCCAAGAGTTTCCCCTGCATGCCCCCTACTGGGGTTCAAGAGGCAACCCAGCCATGTTCCTTAACCGGGAATCAAACCAGCAACCTGTGGATGCAAGGATCAATGTTTGACTGAAGAGCCACACCAACTGGGCTACACATTATTGCTCTTCTTGATGAAGTCAGATAGTTCTAGGAGAGTTCTTTCATTTATTTTTACTCGCAAGTTTCTATCTTCTTTGATCTGAATCATTTCTAGATTTTTATCTTCAATACCATTAATTTTTTCTTTCATCTGGTCAACTCTCTTTCCTAAGCTCACTAGTTCATTTTTCATATCTTTGGTTGAGTTCTTCAGCTCCAAAATTTCTATTTGGTTATTTTTAAAAGTTTTAAGCTCTTTGGTAAAGTACTCCATTTATTCATTGATTTTATTTCTGAGTTCATTAAACTGAGTTTTCCATGTCTTTAAGTTTATTTTCTGGAGATTTTTCATTTGCTTTCTGAACTGCCTTGTTACCTTGGTTATCATTGGTATTTGATGGATTATGCCTCTGCCTAGGCATTTATGGTAATGAAATCTGCTTTTTTAAAAATAGTAACAATTTCTACCAGGCAGGCTAAGATGTCTTTCTTTTGTTTTCCAGTAGGTGGCGCTGGAGCACAGGTTTTTACTTTCTCTTGCACTACTCTGGCTTCTCTGGCTTCTCAGATCTCTGTGGGCCTGGTGGAAAATGCCCTATATTCATTCCCTGGAGAGGTGGGCATCTTCTCTGTAACCAGGTTACCTCAGTCTCAGAACACCACCCCCGTGGGAAATTGTAATGTCTAATGGAGTTCTGAGTCCATGAAATCCCAGTACTCCCCCCTGAAACCAGATGCTGCCAGTACTGCCCAGCTCTCCCAGGTACCCTGGCTGAGCTCAACTGCAACAGGGACAAGGGGTGGAGTGGCAAAGGCCAGCTTGTGCATCTGTGGTTTTGTTCTCCCTGCCAGCAATGGCGACTGCCAGATCTCAGCTACCATAACTCTATCTCCATCACCACCATCCCCCCATCCCCTCACCCCCACCCCTCCACCACTGGAACCAGCTGCTCAGGGAGGAATGTGTCTGCCTCTCCAGTTCAACACTCACTTCCACAGCTTCTTCTGTGGCCCACTGCTAGCTCTGGAGCGTAAGGGGAGGCAGCCAGGCTCAGCGGCTTTGTTTTCTGCCTGATGATGACATCTGCTAAATCACAGCTGCCACACCTCTGTGTCCTGTCCCTGCTCCAGTCACTAGGTTCAACCACAGCACATGCTGACCACTCAGGCAGGAATGTTGGTTCTCCGCTCTGCTCTTCAGGGCTGCAGACTGTGCACATGCAACCTGACTCTTCTTTCCCAGGACCCACAGTGAACTTCAGACTGTATCTCTGGCCCCAACTCTGCTCTTCCCCCTTCTCTCCTTCCCTGCTCACTCTGAGTGGCCCACATTCTGATGTTTCAAGGCACGGCTTTCTCAGATGTGTTTGTGTGTTGAATTATAACTGTTCAAGGGAAGAAACTATAGGGACCTTTCAGGCTGCCATGTTTCTGACCTCGTTTCAACAGTTGACTTTTTTTGTGTGCTTTTGTTTCACTTTTTTTCCCCCTCTACAATTAGTATATGTCATTTTTTATCTTTTTTAAATATATTTTTACTGATTTCAGTGAGAGGAAGGAGAGGAAGAGAAAAATTGAAACATCAATGATGAGAATCACTGATCGGCTGCCTCCTGCACGCCCCCTACTGGGGATTGAACCTGCAACCCAGGCATATGCCCTTAACCAGAATCAAACCTGGGACCCTTCAAATCTGCAGGCCAATGCTCTATCCATTGAGCCAAACCAGCTAGGGCAGTACATTTTTTAATCAGAAAAGGTTTAATGAAAATTTTTTATAAAATAAAAAGACAATAAATGCAAATTTCAAGACAATAAGGAACAAAAATTTATCTTCTGAACAATAATTTTCTTTATATGATAGAACTATAGATAATTTTTTCATTTTAAAAGATAAATTTCTTTTCATTTATCGATTTTGACAATATAATAATGGTACAAAATATATGTTAAATTAAGCTGACACATAAGAGAAATCTAGGAATGATAGGTAAAACTCTGAATTCTGAGTTTTGAAAGTTAAAATTCATAAATATCCTTACATTATTTATGTGGTTGCTGCTAGATTTAGGTGAATAATTTTTATAATATGTAGTTTACCACATACCATAAACGTAGCCAATACATGCCTGTTCCACCGCTGAGTAAGGAATCTGTGCATCAGCTAAAGCCTTCTGACCTATAAAAACAGAGGGTTTCATCAAACAGCGCTTTAAGTATTTGCTTTAGGTGAGTAAAAATTAAGTTTAGGTTTTTCTCAGAGTAATAAATTTATCTCCATATAGCCTATTTTAAATTCAAATGACAAATCCTTCACCAAATCTTTTCAGATCTCTTCTTTCAGAAGTAATCATTTCTTCCTCTAAGTTACTGCATCACTTTTTCACACCTTCTCTTTAAAAAATATTTTTATTGATTTCAGAGAGGAAATAAGAGGGAGAGAGAGTCATTGAAGAGGAAATAAGAGGGAGAGAGAGTCATTGTGAGAGAGAGTTCTGCACAACCCCCACTGGACTAAACGGTAAATCAGAGGATTTGAACCGTGACCTTCTGGTTCATAGGTTGGCACTTAACCAGCAAGCCACATTGACTGGGCTCACATCTACTATTTGTTATTTAACATTTTCTGTCCTAACTATATACCTAACTATAAATATATTAAATCCCCTTAATGGCAAGCATATTAAATCTCCTTAATGGCAAGGCACTTGTCTTATTCATATCTGTGGCTCCACTGCACATGTAGTGGGCAAAATTGGATAGAATGTCCATATGGAGGATAAAGATGGATGGAAACACTCAGGTGCTCATCTTACAATGTCAGGATCAAGAAATGGAGCATTAAGGATGTTATTTAAAGTTATAGACATGATCAATGGAGGAACTAAAAAAATACATAAAAGTAAACTGGAGAGAGCGGGAAGGCTGGAGAGTGTTGGAGAGGGGGGAAAGAGAGCAACCGAAAGACTTGTATGGATGCATATAAGCACAACCAATGGACACAAGACACTGGGGGGGGAGGGAGGGGATGAGTGCATGTGACAGGGGGTAAAGGAGGATGGGGGAAGGTCAACGGGGTGGGGGGGAGGAGATATATGTACTACTATTTGTAATATTTTAAACAATAAAAAAAAGTAAAACTTGGGAGGAGAGTGGAGGTTGAAGAGTGTGAGTTAAATCCTCATCTATCTCAGTGAGAAGCAAACATATTGATAAGCGAAAAACTGAACTAAGTGTGATAGAATAGACATTTAGAGATATAGAGATAACCACCAGGACAACTAAAGCCAAAACAGTTAAAAGAAATTGTCTCCTGAGGAGCAGGCCTGGGAATCATAAGCCATTTTTTTTTTTTGTTTGTGTGTGTGTGTGTGTGTGTGTGTGTGTGTGTATAACCACATGAATGTATTACTTTGAATTTTTCTAGACTAAGAGACACATATGAGGGCATGAGGGGATGGGGGAAGAGGGATAATGGGGGAGGTAAGGACACATATGTAACACCATAATCAACAAAAAATTAAAAAACAAAAACAAAACTAAGAGACACATAATTGGTTATGGGATTACCTTTGACCAGTTATATTTTTCTGCTTAACATATGAGCAAAAAAATTAATTTTTAGTTATAATACTGAGACTAATAATGTAAACAGTCTGAAAAATAATTTGGCAAGAGTCTTAAAATGGCCAAAACCGGTTTGGCTCAATGGATAGAGCATCGGCTTGGAGACTGAAGGGTCCCGGGTTCGATTCCGGTCAAGGACACGTACCTTGGTTGCGGGCATATCCCCAGAAGGGGGTGTGCAAGAGGCAGCTGATCGATGACTCTCTCTCATCAATGTTTCTAACTCTCTATCTCTCTCCCTTCCTCTCTGTACAAAATCAATAAAATATATATTTTAAAAAAAAAAAGAGTCTTAAAATGTTCATAATTACTGTTCCAATTAGTCTACTTCCAAGCTCTGTCCTCAAAAGTACCTAGAGATGATACAAAAATTTTTTTAATAAATTTATTGATTTCAGAAAGACAGGGAGCAGGAGAAAGAGATAAAAACATCAATCATAAAAGAGAATTATTGATCAGCTGCCTCCTGGACACACACCCCCTGGGGATGAAGTCCATAACCCATGCATGTGCCCTGACCAGTAATTGGAATCGAACCTTGACCTCCTGGTCAACGCTCAACCACTGAGCCAAAATGGCCAGGGGAGACCAAATATTTATTTAGCAAGAATAAATACTGAATTTATATAGCAGTTCACTATAATTCTAAAATATTAAAAAGTTACAAACCCTAAATGTCCAACAAAAATCATAGCATAAATATATAATGATATATGAAAAAATTAATGTTTCAAACAACTTTAAGTAACAAGAGAAATGCTCATGATAAAATAAGTTTAAAGATTCAGAATATAAAACTATGTAGCATATGATCCTAGTAGGGAGCATGCAGGAGGGATCAGTGGTTCTCATCATTGATGTTTCTATCTCTCTCTTACTCTTCCTTTCTCTCTGAAATCAGTAAGAATATGTATTTTTTAAAAAGAATGTTATGGGTTTTTACCCCAAGGTAAACTAAATGTGATTGTTGTGGTCTGAAGATACATACATCTCACCTAAGACTATTTCAGAATTGTGAGTAGAGTCATATTTATACTTCTCATTTCCCTACAAACTTAGAACCAAGGGGTATTTATTTATTTACTTACTTATTTTTTTTTTTTATTTTTTTTTTTTTAGAGTGGAAGGGAAGAGGAGAGACAGAGAGAAACATCAATGTGAGAGAAACATCAATTAGTTACCTTCCCCACATGACCCAACTGGAGCTGGAGATCAAACCTACAACCCAAGTACGTGCCCTTGACCAGAATTCACGTTCTATCCACTGAGCCAAACTGGCTAGAGCTATGAACAAAGCTAGGTTTTAAAGTTTATTCTAGCCCTGGCAGGTGTGGGTCAGTTGGTTGAGTGTCATCCCATGCATCAAAAGGTCACTGGTTCAATTCCTGGTCAGGACACATACCCAGGTTGTGGGTTTGATCCCCAGTCAGGGTGCATACAGTGTAAGAGTCAACCCAATGATGTTTCTCTCTCCTTCTCCTTCTCCATTCCTCGCTCTCTAAAATCAATAAAAACATATGCTTTTTTAAGTTTATTCTACATAAAAGTTCCTTTTCTTTTTCTTATTGGTTTTAGAGAGGGAGGAAAAGAGAGAGAGAAAAAAATATTGAAGTGAGCCGAGACCGTTTTGGCTCAATGGATAGAGCGTCGGCTTGGGGACTGAAGGGACCCGGGTTCGATTCCGGTCAAGGGCATGTACCTTGGTTGCAGGTATATCCCCAGTGGGGGGTGTGCAAGAGGCAGCTGATCGATGACTCTCTCTCATCGATGTTTCTAGCTTTCTATCTCTCTCCCATTCTCTCTGTACAAAATCAATAAAAATATATTTTTTAAAAAAATATTGAAGTGAGATAAATACATTGATGGGTTGCCTCCGGGCATCAAACCCTCAATCTAGCTATGTGCCCTGACCAGAAATCGAACCCACAACCTTAGAGTGCACGGGAAAATGCTCCAATGAACTGAGCCAAACTGACCAGGGCAAAGTTTCTTTATTAAATGAAGTTTTCTTTTCCTGATTATGCTTACAAAAGAAGAGAATTTTAAGCACAGTCAGTTAATCTCTACAGTTAGTTTCAAACTCCATAACTTCACCTCAACATTACCATTTTATAATCAAAATGTTATATTCATATATTACTAAAATAACCACAAAATTTTAACTAACTAAAAGAAATGGAACAAAATATATACAAAGAACTGTTTAAAGCATTTCCCACTTCAGAGAAAGACAGAAGCTATTTGGAGACATATGTTAAGAAAATAGCTATAGCTGGTATTGCTCAGTGGATAGAGCATTGGCTTTTGTACCAAAAGGTCATGGGTTTGATTCCCAGTCAAAGGTACGTTCTTGGGTTTCAGATTCAATCCCCAGCCCTGGTCAGGGGCATGTACAGAAGGCAACCAAATGACATCTCTCTCACATAGATATTTCTCTCTCCCCTTTGTTTTTCTCCCCCTCCCTCTGTCCTTTCCACTCTCTCTGAAAAAAATGGGGAAAATATCCTCAGGTGAGGATTAAAAAACAAAAAAACAAAAGTGAGAGAAAGAGAATATTTAATAACATTACCCTGGCCAGTGCAGTTAGGTTGGTTGGAGCATCGTCTTGTACTCCAAGAGGTGGTGGTTCAATACCTGGTCAGGGCACATACCCAGGTTATGGGTTTTTCTCTCTCCTTTCCTCTCTCTAAAATCAATTTAAAAATTAAAACAAAATAAAGAGAATGTTTAGCAATATAAAAGATAAATATTAAATGAATAATGTCCACCCAGAGAATCAACATCAATTAATTAATCCTCATGAACCTTCCTTTTGAGGAGCAGAGATGCTCTGATTTCATATATAGTAATATCTAAATACTGAGTTAAATGATAGAGCTGAAACAAAATCCCAATATATGGACTGTAGGCACTAGTGGAGTATCTAATTAATAACGGTAGTAATTCTTCTTTTTAATAATATATTTTATTGATTTTTTTACAGAGAGCAAGGGAGAGAGTTAGAAACATCGATCAGCTGCCTCTTGCACACCCCCTACTGGGGATGTGCTCACAACCAAGGTACATGCCCTTGACCAGAATTGAACCTGGGACCCTTCATTCTGCAGGCCGATGCTCTATCCACTGAGCCAAACCAGTCAGGGCCGCAGTCATTTTTGGGGGGTTGCATTGCAACAAGCTAGCAGGATCGATAGTGCAGCTAGCAGCAGCCTAGCCCAAGCACGTGCCTCTGAAGACAGCTTAGAGCAGCGGTCACCAACCTTTCCCACCTCAGGGACCACCAGTGGGACCACTGGTTGGCAGCTGCTGCTCCAAAGGTTTCCTTAAACCAGCAGTTGCCAACCTCTCGGACCTCACGGACCACGGGTTGGCGACTGCTGGCTTAGAGAACACAGACCCACACACTGTGGACCCTTCTCTCTCTGAGTTCCAGCTCACTCACTAGGATGCATCCAAGTTCTTTGCTTAATACTCACCAGAATAAACAACAACAAATTGCATCACCTCATTTAGTCACACAATAGGCTAGTGATAGAAAAAGAATTCTCTACATTGGCTCAGTCAAGCAAAGAGAGGAAAGCCACCATACAGGTATTTAATACGTTTTGAATGTGATTATCCCTTTTCTAGAAAAGGAAGATGCTAATTTTGTCATATCTCCTAGAATCAAGTTATCCCTTTTAATTTCTCTACTTTTCTCTCCCACAGAGCCCTTCGCTGTCCCAACCAACAGCTGGGTAGCACGGACATCACTGCCACTGTCTGCTCTGGCTACCAGCTAGGAATGCCGAGGCTCTTCCCCTCCTCCTCCTGAAAGCCACTAGGCAGCTGCCTGTATAGGCTTTTATGGTGGCAAGGCTCCTCCACAATCAAGGCAGATCACACAACAAGCTACAATGCTCAAAGGTCTAAATGTTCTGTATTACCTGCTTCTTTTGCCAAGTCAGGGTAGTCTCTTGAGTTCTCAAGTCCAGGCTTCGTAAACTAGAAATACAGAGGGAGATAACAAACAGAAGCAAGTTTAGATTTCTTCACAACAGAACATCACAGAAATGCATTTATTCAAATAAAAACAGAATGAACACCTAGCATTTCCTTGATTCTGATAATAAATAATATAGTCCTTACTCTCAAGGAGATTCCAGCCTAATGAAAAATAGGAAATTACACTACAGTGTCATAAGTACAGAATGATTTGGAAGAGACAACTACCCAGAGTCAGAGGGAGGACTAGAAAGGCTTCCCAGAGGAACTGACATTTTTATGAAGTCTTTAAGGGTAACGGCCCCGTGAGAGAAAAGGAAATCCTAGAGCAGGGGTCCTCAAACTTTTTAAAGTGGGGGCCAGATCACGGTCCCTCAGAGAGCTGGAGGGCCAGACTATATGAACTACTAATTCCTACTGTAACACCTCGGCTGCGCTCACTGCCCAAAAAACCTGGCGGGCCGGATCAGACTCCTCTGCGGGCCGCATGTGGCCCGCGGGCCGTAGTTTGAAGACCCCTGTCCTAGAGCAAAGGCCTAGCCGTGAGAGAATGTGGCTCAATCCAAGTACTGCAAAAAACTTTTATATTGCAGAGGTTGAAGCGCAAGATGGGCAGTGATAGGGATAGAAAAATAACTTAGGAACAAATGGTAACTACTAACATTTCCTGGGAACTTACTGTGTTACGAATTGTGCTAAGCACTTTATATCTATTCACTCACTTGGTCCTCACAATAACACTAAGAGGTAGATTGTAGAGAGCGCCTGGGAAGGCACTTGAGCATTTCTTTAATTTTTGTCAGCTGAATCCAGTGGCATTGGCAGAGCCATGTCCTGGAAACATGCTTTGCCAGAGGCAGGAGTGTGTCAGCTTGACCTTCAGCCCAGGTGCCAGGGGGTGGGTTTTGTTATTTAAAACCAGCCAAGCACCAGGAACTAAGATGACTCAGGCCCACCCAAGAATGCCCATAATCTCCCTGTCTTGACCTTCAGTAAAACTTCCTGGGTTTTGCTGCATAAAATAAACACGCTGTATTAGCTCTGGGTCCTTGTCTCTCCAGCAGAGGACAGTGGTCCCACCCGGCCCCAGCTTTTTCTTTCCATCTCTGTGTCTGTCTCTTTCTTTCATTTTCTCAATCCCCAGCAGCCCCTGCTCTCGAGCCACGATGGATGCAGAAAAGAGAGAAATATTCACAGTAGATACTATTATTATCATCACCATTTTACCACTAAAAAAAAAAACAAAACAAAAAAAACTAGAGGCAACACTTCAAAGAATTAATAAAATAAGGAGTATTACAAAGTTAAAAAGTATCCTGAACTCTATCTCCTTCAACAATTCAGAAAAATAATTTTCACATAAAAACGAGCATCAGAGAAATGTTAGAATAAAATTCCATATAAACTAATTACAGGAAAAGAAAAAGGAATAAAATAAAATAAAACTAGAGCACAAAGACATTAAGCAACATTAAGGACACTCAACTAATATGCAGTGGAACTGAAACTTCAATAGTCTGGCTGTAGAGTCAACTCACAAGGGACCTTATAGGCACCTGGGAAGGCAAGGTTTTATCCTGAAGACAACAGGCTTTTTATTTTACTTTATTTAAAAAAATATATATATTTTATTAATTTTTTACAGAGAGGAACAGAGAGGGATAGAGAGTTAGAAACATCGATGCAAGATAAACATCTATCAGCTGCCTCTTGCATACCCCCTATTGGGGATGTGCCCGCAACCAAGGTACATGCCCTTGACCGGAATCAAACCTGGGACCTTTCAGTCCACAGGCTGACGCTCTATCCACTGAGCCAAACTGGTTTCAGCTTATTTTACTTTTTTAAAAAAATATTTTTTTATTGATTTCAGAGAGCAAGAGAGAGGGAGAAATAAATAGAAATATCAATGATGACAGAGAATTATTGATTGGCTCCCACCTGCATGTCCAACCTTGGGGATGGAGCCTGCAACCCAGCATATGCCCTGACCAGGAACTGAACTGTGACCTCCTGGTGTATTGGTCAACAAAACCTTTGAGCCATACCAGCCAGGCTATAGTAGATTTTTTTTAAAAGAGACTGGAATAAAATAATGAGATATTACTATACTCCTATTACAATGGCCAAAATCCAAACAGTTACAACACAAAGTGCTGACATGAATGTTGAGCAACAAGAACTCTCACTCATTACTGGAGGGAATGCAAAATGGCACAGCCACTTTGGAAAATATTTTGGCAGTTTCTTACAAAAGTAAACATTCTCTTACTACGTAATCCAGCAACTGCACTCCTTGTTATTTACCCAAATGATTTGAAACCTTCTGTCCAATCAAAAACCTGCACATGGATGTTTATAATAACTTTATAACTGCCAAAACTTGGAAGCAAACAACTTAGTGGGTGAATGAATAAATAGACTGGCACATTCAGGCAATGGCATATTATTCCATGCTAAAATGCTATGAGCTACCAATCCACAAAAAGACATGAACTTAAATGAATATTGCTAAGTAAAGAAGCTAATCTGAAAAGTCTACATACATACTGTGTAATGCCAATTATATGATATTCTGGAAAAGGCAAAACTATGGAGACAATAAAAAGATCAGTGGTTGTCAGGGGTAAAAGGGATGGAGGGATCACCAGACAGAGCACAGAGGGTTTTTAGGGCAGTGAACCATTCTGTATGATACTATAATGGACACATATCATCATTCATTTGCCCACATTCATTTGCCCACTAAGAGTGACCCGGATGTAAACTGAGAGACTGAGCGATAATGATGTGTCAACAGAGGTTTAGCAGTTGTGACAAAGGTACCGCTCTGGGGCAGATTACTGATAGTGGATTAAGCTGTGCACGTGTGGAGCAGAGAGTCTATGGGAACTCTGGGTACTTTTGGCTCAATTTTGCTGCGAACCTAAAACTGCTTTGAAAAATAAAGCCCTATTTTTTCAAAAAGGAAGAGAGACTGAGATGAGAAGATGAATTTTAGATCACTCTACATGCAATGTGGAAAATAATGAAGGGAGCAAAGCTGGAGGCAGTGAGACCAAATGGCATGATTCTGAAATAGACCAAGTGAGAGTTGACTAACATAGCAGCACAGAGGAGGAAAGAAGTGGAGAGCCTTAAGAAGCACAAAGAAAGTAAAATCTACCAAACTTGTGACTGATTAGATAAAGTGAAGTGGTATTAGTCATTGTGATAAAGAAAGATGACTTTTATTTTTTTTAATATATTTTTATTGATTTTTTTGCAGAGAGAAAGAGAGAGGGATAGAGAGTTAGAAACATCAATGAGAGAGAAACATTGATCAGCTGCCTCCTGCACACCTCCTACTGGGGATGTGCCCGCAACCAAGGTACATGTCCTTGATTGGTATCGAACCTGGGACCCTTCAGTCTGCAGGCCGACGCTCTATCCACTGAGCCAAACCGGTTTCGGTAGAAAGATGACTTAAAACTTTCTGACTGAAAACCACAATAAAATACGTATTATAACACAACCCAGCATACACATACAGTCTGCCCTTGGTACCCACAGGGATTGGTTCTGGAACATCACACACACACACACACACACACACACACACACACAGATACCAAAATCCACAGATGCTTGAGTCACATACATTAAATAGTGTTGTATTTGCATATAACTTACATATATCCTCCTGTGCACTTTAAATCATTTCTAGATTATAATACCTAATCTATATATATAAAAGCCTAAGCAGCCTAACGGCCGAACTACTGGTCGCTATGACACACCTTGTGGTCAGTGCACTCCCACAGCCAACCTCCCTCGGTCTCTCCCTGCAGCCGGCCAACTTCCCACATCCCTCACCGCCTGGCCTGGCTGGCCCTGATTAGGACTGGGCAAGACAGCTGTGACTGGCCTGATCTCCAGCCAGGCTGAGGGACCCGCCCGTGCATGAATTCGTGCACAGGGCCTCTGGTACAATATAATGCTATCTAAATAGTTGTTTGTTGTATTCTTTAGGGGAAAATGGCAAGAAAAAAGTCTGTACATGCCCAGTACAGATACATCCTCTGCAACCATTATAGGCCTAAATACATAGTGCACATCAACTACAACGACATTTTTAGGAGAATATCCTTTATCTGTAAAACCAACATATATAGAGGACCAACTGTATATTTATATGTAATTAAAGCAAAACTTTTATGAAATACTTATCTTTGTGATATTGGTACAATATTTTCTATTTTTAATTTTTTAAATGCTAGAGGAAACTTTCTAAATTGATTTCATTACCCCCAAAGGGTCACAAAATCCAATGTGAAACACTGTACAGATATTTAACTTAACTGCCACACTTCATTGTGGTGCCAAAATGCAGCTGTCAAACTGCTCCAAACCAAAATATTTAACATTTATTTCTGTCTCTGACCCATCCCAATTCTTCATAACCCCTGAATTTGGGAATCCTTCATAATTCCCTAATTCAGCATCCAAAAATTATCCATTCTCCTTCTACATAGTCTTCAGTTGACTAGTCACAATCAGAGCATTTACAGATAGCACGTATGTAAAGAGTACTTTGCTAGGCTCTAACAAGTAATAGCCATTAAACACTAAATTGCCAGCCATGTAGTAAAATAACATCACATTTCCATTTCTTACTGAAATCAAGGAAATTTTTTAAAAAATTACTCTGGCCAAAACCGGTTTGGCTCAGTGGACAGAGCGACGGCCTGCGAACCAAAAGGGCCCGAGTTCGATTCTGGTCAAGGCATGTACCTTGGTTGCAGGCACATTCCCAGGGGGGGAGGGGGGGTACAGGAGGCAATTGATCGATGTTTCTAATTCTCTATCCCTCTCCCTTCCTCTCTATAAAAAAAAATCAATAAAACATATCTTTAAAAAATTAGTCTGGCAAATAAACACATACAATATTACTGCTTCAAAATTTAAAGCATGTTTAGGTGGGAACTACCAAATGTCAATTAACAGTAGCTTGGATAAACTGTGATATGGTCACATTTTGGACATTACATCAATGAGAATAAACAATCTATACGCATAAAATTATGGATGAACTCACAAACTAATGCTGAACAAAAAAGTCATAACTAATCTATGGCGAGCCTTTGGAGGAGAGGAGTCAGTGACTGGATGATGGCAGAGGGGGAATTTCTGAGACCTAAAGTAACCACAGCGGATGGTCTGAACATAAAAATTCCTAAACAAGCCGAGACCGGTTTGGCTCAATGGATAGAGCGTTGGCTTGGGGACTGAAGGGACCCGGGTTCGATTCCGGTCAAAGGCATGTACCTTGGTTGCGGGCATATCCCCAGTAGGGGGTGTGCAAGAGGCAGCTGATCAATGACTCTCTCTCATCGATGTTTCTAGCTCTCTATCTCTCTCCCTTCTTCTCTGTACAAAACCAATAAAAATATAAAAAAAAAAAAAATTCCTAAACAAAAATGAGTCAATAGACAGGCTGGCTCAATTAAGGTAAAGACTGACTTTTGTCAAGGGAGATACAGGCCTTTTTCCACCCACTCCCCTGCCTACCTCCCCTCTGATAACCGTCAGTTTGTTCTCTGCATCTATGAGTCTCTGTTTGATTTTGTTTGTTTGTTTCTTTTTTTAGATTCTACATGTAAGTGAAATCATATGATACTGTCTTTCTGTCCAACCTATTTCACTTAGCACAATACCCTCTAAACCCATCCATGTTATCACAAATGACAAGATTTTTTATAACTGAGTAATATTTCATTGTATGTGTTTACGACATCTTCTTTATCCACTCAACTATGGATGGACACCTAGCTTGTTATTTCTTGGCTACTGCAAACAATGCTCCAATGAACATAGGGGTGTATATATCTTTTTGAATTATTGTTTATAATTCAATATTTAGATAAATACCCAGAAGTGGAATCACCGCTCCATTTTTAATTTTTTGGGAAGCCCCATGATGTTTTCCATAGTGGTGCACCAACTCACAATCCCACCAACAGTGCACGAGGGTTCCCTGTCTCCACATCCTCGCCAACAATTGCCATTTGTTGTCTTTTTTATAATAGCCCATCTGACAAGTGTGAGGTGATATTTCATTGTGCTTTTGATTTGCATTTCCCAATGACTGGTGATGTCAAGCATCTTTTCATGAGTGTGTTGGCCATCTGTATATCCTCTTTGAAGAAATGTCTATTCATGTTCTCTGTCTGTTTTTTAATTGGGTTGTGGGTTTTTGGATGTTGAATTGTATAAGTTCATTAAATATAGGATGTGGCAAAAGTGGGTTTTCAACTATGAGTATGTGAAATTATTTATTCTTGTATTATTTATTAATTACTAGTATTATTATTTATTAATTACTAGAGGCCCAGTACACGAAATTCATGCATGGAAAGGGGTCCCCTCAGCCCAGCCTGCACCCTCTCCAATCAGGGACCCTTGGGAGATGTCCGACTGCCGGTTTACTGGGCCTAAACCAGACATCCCTTTCACAATACAGGGCTGCTGGCTCCTAACCACTCACCTGCCTGCCTGCCTGGTTGCCCCTAACTGCCCCTCCCTACCAGCCTGATTGCCCCTCACTGCCTCTGCATGCTGGCCTGATCGCCCCTAACTGCCCCCCACTACTGGCCTGGTTGCCCCCAACTGCCCCCTCCCTGATGGCCTGGTCACTCCTAACTGCCCCCCCACCGTCCTGGTCACCCCTTACTGGCACCCCCTCCAGAGAGGAAGGGAGCAAGATAGAGAGCTAGAAACGTCAATGAGAGAGAAACATCGACCAGCTGCCTCTTGCACACCCCCTACAGGGGATGCGCCCACAACCAAAGTACATGCCCCTAACCGGAATCGAACCTGGGACCCTTCAGTCTGCAGGCCGATGCTCTACCACTGAGCCAAACCGGTTTCGGCTAAATTAGGAATTTTTATGTACAAAGCACCACTCAAAATTTTGCAAACTTATTTCAGCTGTGATGTAAGATGTATCTCTATGGGTAGTAGATTATCACACATAAAAGTAATATTAAAAAGAGTAAGTGGTGCCGGAACCGGTTTGGCTCACTGGATAGAGCGTCAACCTGCGGACTGAAAGGTCCCGGGTGCAATTCCGGTCAGGGGCATGTACCTTGGTTTCGGGCACATCCCCATTAGGGAGTGTGCAGGAGGCAGCTGATTGATGATTCTCTCTCATCTATGTTTCTAACACTCTATCCCTCTCTCTTCCTCTCTATAAAAAAATCAATAAAAAAAGTATATTTAAAAAAAAAAAAGAGTAAGTGGTTAATTATATGGTCCTAACTCCAAAGGCACCAAAATTTCTAAAATGGTTAACGCTTGAGGAAACAAGGTTGGAAATATCTTCACCAAGACACTGACCATCGTTTTCTCCTCATCTGTACTTCAAAATGTCCCTGAGAACCCTAATACACTGCTGGTGGGAATGCAGAGTGGTGCAGCCATTATGGAAAAACAGTAGGAAGTTTCCTTAAAAAATTAAGTGTGAATCTGCCATTTGACCCAGTCATTCCACTTCTAGAAGTATATCCTAAGAAACATGAAATACCAATTAGAAAGAATGTGTGTTCATAGCAGCACAGTTTACAATAGCTAAGATCTGGAAACAGCCCGAGTGCCCATCAGCAGATGAGTGGATTAAGAAGTGGTACATTTGGCTAAAACCGGTTTAGCTCAATGGATAGAGCGTCGGCTTGGGGACTGAAGGGTCCCGGATTCGATTCCGATCAGGGGCATGTACCTTGGTTGCGGGCATATCCCCAGCGTGGGGGTTGTGCAGGAGGCAGCTGATCGATGACTCTCTCTCATTGATGTTTCTATCTCTCTATCTCTCTCCCTTCCTCTCTGTACAAAAATCAATAAAATTAAAAAATCAATAAAAAAAATTAAAAAAAAAAAAAGAAGTGGTACATTTGCCAGGACCGGTTTGGCTCAGTGGATGGAGCGTCGGCCTGCGGACTGAAAGGTTCCGGGTTCGATTCTGATCAAGGGCATGTACCTTGGTTGCGGGCACATCCCCAGTGGGGGGTGTGCAAGAGGCAGTTGGTCGATGTTTCTCTCTCATCGAAGTTTCTGACTCTCTGTCCCTCTCAATTCCTTTCTGTGTAAAATCAATAAAATATATTTCAAAAAAAAAAAAGAAGTGGTACATTTATACCAGGGAATACTAGGCAGCAGTACAAAAAGGAGGATCTCTTTCCCTATGACATACCATGGCAGGACGTGAAGAGTATTATGCTAAGCAAAATAAGCCAGTCAGAGAAAGTCGAATATCACATGATCTCCTTCATATGTGGAAGGTAAGGAACAAAATAGATGCAGAGACAGAAGCATTGAACAGACTGTGGAATCTTAGAGGGAAGGCTGCGGAGGGCGGTGAGTGGGAAGTGATCAACCAAAGACCTTGTATGCATAGATGCATAACCCATAGACTCAGACAATAGGGTGGTAAAGCCTAGGGTAGGGGGGTTGGGGGTGGGGATGAGCTAGAAGGGGTCGGGGGGGGGGGGCATATTAATACTTTCAACAATCAAGATTTAATTTTTTTTAAATGTCCCTGAGAAGGGCCGAAACCGGTTTGGCTCAGTGGATTGAGCGTCGGTTTGGGGACTGAAGGGACCCGGGTTCGATTCCGGTCAAGGGCATGTACCTTGGTTGCGGGCATATCCCCAGTGGGGGGTGTGCAAGAGGCAACTGGTCGATGACTCTCTCATCGATGTTTCTAACTCTCTCTCTCTCTCCCTTCCTCTTTGTACAAAATCAATAAAATATATTTTTTAAATGTCCCTGAGAAGGAATCCAACATCAGTCCCCTCTTATCCTTGGAGGATCTGCTCTGAGACCCTCTGTGGGTCTCTGAGACCACAAAGAGTGCCTAGCCCTAAACATACTGTTTACTTCCTATCTATACATATGCACGATAAAGTTTAGTTTATAAATTAGGCACAATGGCTAAGAATAAAATAAAAATTATAACGATATTCTGTAATAAAAGTTATGTAGATGTGTTTTCTCTCTCTCTCTCTCTCTCTCTCTCACACACACACACACACACACAACCAAGATGGCTAAGTGCATGGCTGCTTAAGTGACTAGGTGGGTAGTGCAATTTAGAACTTAGGAATGTTTATTTGGGGGCTTTTCCAGTGGCTGGCGGCAGCTAACGGAAACCGTGGATACGGGGGACCACTGTGTTCCTAGGAGTGCTGAGCAGGTGGCGTTCTCCACCGCTTCCCTGCCGGGAGTGGGGTGGACCTTGCCTCGTCGGAAGGTCCGCTCAGAGTCAAAGGAGACACGGGCTGGGGATCCTCTTGCTGTGTCCCTCACAAACTCCGTCGCGGGGACGAAACAGAAGGAGGGAGAGGAAATTGGCGCATGAAGAACCGGGAGACACTGCAACCCCTCAGACCCTCTACATCACAACCCGCGCCAACTGCCGCTCCGATGCCCCGAGGGCCGATGTCCCAGGCGGCGGGGTGGGGGACGGGCCCGCGCCCCGCGCGCGCCAGCACGGGCCGGGGCTCCTGGGGCTCCCCTGCCCGCACCCGGACCGAGCGGAGCGCGGAGCCCGCCTCCCGGGCGGGGCGGCCCCGTTACCTTGGTCATCCCAACGCCCACCACGAACACCCGGCGCAAGGGCCGGGGCCCCAGGGAGGTGATCGTCATGGCTCCACGGCGCGGTCCTGGCGGCGGACAGACGCGGGGCGGCGCAGCGGGGTGCTGTCAGACTGCAGAGCCGGGGAACCCCAGCGACCCCGGGTTTAAGGGGGCGGGAGCCTGAGGAGGGGCAGAGGGGAGGGGTGACGGGCGCCTGCGCCTGCGCGGAGGCTCGGCTGCGCGCGCAGCTTTGGGGGCGGGAGTTATTAGCAAGCCCCGCCCCTTCCCCCCCCCCCCTTTTTTTTTCAGGTTTATTAAAGAGAGGCAGGGACAGTGAGCTGCGTGAATGAACCTGGAGAGTATTATGCTAAGCGAAATAAGTCACAATCAGGGAAAGACAAATATCCCAGGATCTCACGCATATGTGGAACCTAATGAACAAAATGAACTGATGAACAAAATAGATCTAGAGCCGAAACCGGTTTGGCTGAGTGGATAGAGCCTCGGCCTGCGAACTGAAGGGTTCTGGGTTCGATTCCTATCAAGGGCATGTACCTTGGTTGCGGGCACATCCCCAGTGGGGGGTGTGGGTGCAAGAGGCAACTGATAGATGACTCTCTCTCATCGATGTTTCTAACTCTCTATTCCTCTCTCTTCCTCTCTGTGAAAAATCAATAAAATACATTAAAAGAAAAAGAAAAGAAAACCAGCCCTGTTCTTCATCCAGAGAGGGCGGGTCCCTTTAAAAAAAAAATAGATCTAGAGACAGAGAAGCATAGAACAGACTGATGCATTTCAGAGGAAAGGTCCTCGGGTGAGGGGTCTGGGGTCTGGGAACGGGGGGAGATTAATCAAAGAATTTATATGCATATATGCATAACCCATGGACACAGATGATAGTGTGGTGAAAGCCAGGTAAGGGGCGGGGGGGTGCGTCAATTGGGGGGGAAAGGGAGGCATCTGTAATAATTTCAACAATAAAGATAAATTTTAAAAATACAGGTAGGGACAATGAAACAAGGAAGGGCTTAGAGTAAGTAGCAGGAGAGAACCTCGGTGGGGCTGCTTTGGCTACTGGAGTCAGAGAAAAGGGGGCCTTGGAGACAGGTTCAGGGGTGAGCCCAGGTCCAGCTGCCGCTGGCAATTGTTCCCGTGATTGCAAGTTTCATGGGAACCCTTAGAGTTTAGGAGATGCAGCCGGAGAGGGAGGGAAGAAAGGCTTGAGCATGCCTTGGGAGGGAGAGAGCTGCTATATAGCTCTTTGTACACAGATATGCTCAATGTTTAAATCTCATTTTTAAAATGGCATTTCATTTCATCCTGGCATTGTCTACATACATGAACTTCACTGCCTCTCCTCCCATATACACAACTCATCTCAATTTTATACTCAGTAATTGTGTTGCAAAAATGTTTGTGTCCTGGCGGGGTAGATCAATTTGTTAGAGCATCAGCCTGACATGCCAAGGTTGTAGGTTAGATTCCTGGTCAAGGCACATACAAGAAACAATGGATGAATGCATAAGTAAGTGGAATAACAGATTAATGTTTCTTGCTTGCTCCCTTCCTCTCTCTCTCTAAAGTTAATGTTAAAAATTAAAAATATATACCGTATATTTGTGAGTGTGTGTTGGGAGCCATCAGAGTTGAGACAAGCAACTCCGTCTTAAGGAAATAGAATTAAGTTCCTTCTAGCAGAAGTTATGCGGTGCCCTGAGGGTTTGGCCAGAAGCTAAAGATTAACCTGCCACTTAGCATCTCTGCAACTTCCCCTTCCTGATCCTCCCCCATAGCTAGCCCAGCCTTGGAATATTACACATTGGAATGTTACGCCGCCCTGGCAGTTAGCCAATCCTGTGTTGCCAGATACCTTACCACCTTGTCACTCAGTGCCTAAACCAATTATACACTGCCAAAGACCCCTCTGTGTAGGCAACCCTGCCCCACTTTGTTCCTGCTGTATATATACTGCCATTTCAAAAAATAAAGTTTGAGGCTTGATCAGAACCTTGTCTTGCCTCTGTTCTTCGAGTTCCTTGTTTACTTCATTCTCTTAGGTGGTTCCTGCGTACCCCCGTTGTTGCCCCGAGGGTCGGGGCAAGTGTGAATCCCTAGTGTGGATGAAATCCCTAGTGGAGGCCACATACTAAAACTGACAAGCTTGCCGAAACCGGTTTGGCTCAGTGGATAGAGAGTCGGCCTGCGGACTGAAGGGTCCCAGGTTCAATTCTGGTCAAGGGCTTATATCTTTGGTTGAGGGCATATCTCCAATGGGGGATGTGCAGGAAGCAGCTGATGGATGTTTCTTTCTCATCGATGTTTCTAACTCTCTATCCCTCTCTCATCCTCTCTGTGAAAAATCAATAAAATATATTTTAAAAAAAGCAAAAAACCCCCCCAAAACTAACAAGCTCAGGGGAGGCTTGCATGGTGGGCCTTACAAACTCAAGAGACCTAAAATAACCACATCAAATGGTCTGAACATAAAATTTCCTAACTAAAAGCGAGTCAATAGACTGAGTGGCTCAATTAAGGTAAAGACTGACTTTTGTCAAGGAAGATACAGGCCTTTTCCCACCCACTCCCCTTCCTACCTTCCCTCTCATAGCCATCAGTTTGTTCTCTGCATCTATGAGTCTCTGTTTGATTTTGTTTGTTTGTTTCTTTTTTTAGATTCTACATGTAAGTGAAATCATATGATACTGTCTTTCTGTCCAACCTATTTCACTTAGCACAATACCAGATTCTAAACCCATCCACGTTATCACAAATGGCAAGATTTTTTTATAGCTGAGTAATATTTCATTGTATGAATTTACCACATCTTTATCCACTCATCTATGGATGGACACCTAGCTTGCTATTTCTTGGCTATTGTAAACAATGCTGCAATGAACATAGGAATATACTATATATCTTTTTGAATTATATATATATATATATATATATATATATATAATAAAATTGATTTTTTTTTTTTTTTACAGAGAGGAAGGGATAGGGATAGAGAGCTAGAAACATCGATGAGAGGAAAACATCGACCAACTGCCTCCTGCACACCCCCTACCAGGGATGTGCCCACAACCAAGGTACATGCCCTTGACCAGAATCGAACCTGGGACCTTTCAGTCTGCAGGCAGACACACCATCCACTGAGTCAAACCAGTGGATAGATTTAGTTTAGGTTTGGCAGCTGAGCCATTTTTAATTTTTTGGGAAGCCCCATGATGTTTTCCATGGTGGTGCACCAACTTACAATCCCACCAACAGTGCACGAGGACTCCCTTTCTCCACATCCTTGCCAACAATTGCCATTTGTTGTCTTTTTTATAATAGCCCATCTGACAAGTGTGAGGTGATATTTCATTGTGCTTTTGATTTGCATTTCCCAATGACTGGTGATGTCAAGCATCTTTTCATGAGTGTGTTGGCCATCTGTATATCCTCTTTGAAGAAATGTCTATTCATATCCTCTGTCTGTTTTTTAATTGGGTTGTGGGTTTTTGGATGTTGAATTGTATAAGTTCATTAAATATAGGATGTGGCAAAAGTGGGTCTTCAGCTATGAGTATGTGAAACTGTTTATTCTTGTATTATTATTTGTTAATTATTATATTACTTTCCATACAAACAACTATAAACCCCACTCTGTATTTTGGATATTAACCCTTGATTGTGTGTGTGTGTGTGTGTGTGTGTGTGTAATTTGCAAATATCTTCTTTCATTTGAAGTATGGTAGCAACTATACTTGGGTAAAAATTGTTGTTTAATATTTTAACCTTGCTTTTTTGGGATCTGTACTTATTTAAAAGTTATTTTGATTTTTCTGAACTTATGTTTGCTATCCCAATACTCCACTGATGATAGTTTGAATATCCCATTGATTGTGATCTCACTGGTTATCGAAGCACATTCCTGGGGCCAAAGACAGATCAGTTATCCTAAATTGTCTCAGTAGCTAAGATAGTGCATTCCTGTGGACTCAGTGATCCCAGAATCTGGACAGCACAATTATTCTAAATTGTCCAGGTGGTCTCAGATTATGTGTTTCTGATGATTCAGTGATTCGTAGATACTTTAGATAACTAACTTGCTCAGATTCTGCTTCTGTGAAAATGCTTTTTTTCCAAGAAACAGTTTCCTCATTCCAGACCCAAAGATGTGATCCATACTCTGTGATTTTCTGCCAATAGAAGCCAGGCGTGGCAAGTTGTTTGGGGCCGTGAGGTCTGGAGCACTTTTGCTCCCTCGTATGTTGCCAGTTTTTAATAAATGACTCCATAATTCCACCTTTTGAGGTGTCCTTTGTAAGATGGGGGTTACACTACAACACATTCAGTTGCCCTTCCTTCTTGTTGATGGTTTAAACAATGTGAAACAATATTGTATACATATATAGTTGATTCATTAACATTGGACTCAAGGCCAATAGCACTGTAACTCATGTCTGAAATAAGTTTATCCAAGATTATTTTATTCATAAGGCACATCACACCCTCTTGCACTTATGTCTACCAGACAGCACTTCAGGCTTAGGGACCATTTTTAAACAGTGAAATCACAAACAAAAAGGACCAAAATGCAAAAATAAAACAAAACAAAACAAAAGTGACATAAAATAGATCATGATAGGGACACTTGTTCACAGCATGAAAGCTAAAACAAGTACTGCCTGGTCTTGTTTGACCTCAGCTGACGTGCTTTTAATTAGGAATTTTTATGCACAAAGCACCACTCAAAATTTTTGCCACCTCAAGAACTCTTGGAGTATTGACTTTGGGGTTACAATTTTTGTGAGTAGACAAATTTGCAATTCAGAATCCGCAAATAAAAAGGATAAAATAAGTAAAATATATTTAAGGGCTAAAGCCTTTGTTTGTCACCTCCTGTAACTCTAACAAAACAACTCATGAGCTGAAACCGGTTTGGCTCGGTGGATAGAGCGTCGGTCTGTGGACTGAAGGGTCCCAGGTTCAATTCCGGTCAAGGGCATGTACATTGGTTGCAGGTACATCCCCAGTGGGGGGTGTGCAGGAGGCAGCTGGTCGATGTTTCTCTCTCATCGACATTTCTAACTCTCTATCCCTCTCTCTTCCTCTCTGTAAAAAAATCAATAAAATGTATTTTAAAAAACTATTAAAAAAAAAAAAAAACTCATGTGAATGAGCTTCGGAGAGATTGAAAAGGTCACAAAGTTAGTCACTGAACTTTGTGAAATATGGTAGCAACCATACTTGGGTAAAAACTGCTGTTTGAATTTTAACCCTGCTATTCATTTGCTTACTTGCTTAAACAATAGGGTAGTTACCTCAGCTTCCAGGTGGAGACCTGGAGGCTAAGGCAATTTTTCCTGTGCCTGGGACGAGAACTACAGTAGCTGCAGGGGTAGAAACTGAGATTAACCGCTGAGCTCTGCTTCTGTATTATTGGCTATTGCAAAATAGGGTCACATTCCAATGTTCCCAGCCTTTAGAATTTGGAACAAAGGAAAATTCCTGTGGTTTGGACCTTTAAAAAAAAACTGCCTACACCTGGAACCACAGGTCGTGTGGACTCCATCTGCCCATCTGCGTGTGGTGCTCTCGTGGCCATCCTGGCCAGTTTTTCAATAAATCCTTGCCTGCTTTTTTTAATCAATCATCAGCCTCTGATGGTCTTATTTTGAACCCAGGGTTTGACCCCACAACACTTGAAATTCTCCCCCCACCCCCACCCTCACCCATACCCTTTATTGGTGTCAGGTCCCATGAGTTGCAACACATGCTTGGATTCTTCCAAATTACCGTAGGTACTGCCATTAACAGGATGCAGAGCAGTTCCAACAATCCGAGCATCTGCCTCAGGCTTTTGTTTGTGCTCTCAGTCTCAAATCCGGCTCAAGACCACCCTCCTTCTTTTTTAAAATATTTTTTTATTCATTTTTTACAGAGAGGAAAGGGGAGGGATAGAGAGTTAGAAACATCGATGAGAGAGAATCATCTGCCTCCTGCACACCCCCCACTGGGGATATGACCGGAATCGAACCTGGGACCTTCCAGTCCGCAGGCCGATGCTCTATCCGCTGAGCCAAACCGGTTTCGGCTGGACTTTTCCCTTTTGCAACAGGTTTTAAACCTGTGGTCAGGACTATAACCGGCGCTGCCTTTCTCCTCTCCAGTGGTCACTATCCTTGTCCCCGCTTTACAGATTAAACACTGCCGCTTCCACGAAGAGACGCTGGCAGCCTTGCCCCGAACCCCGCGGCGGGCAGCGCGGCCCGCGGCCGCCAGGGGGAGCAGTGCGCAGCCTCCTGCCGACCTGCGGGCGGGCGGGGAGCGGGAGCGCAGGTGGGGCGCCGCCGGCCGCGCCGTCCCAGCCCCGCGCCCACATGCTGCGCGCCCTAGCCCGCGCCTCGCGCCTAGCGCGCCCCCGGGGGCCCCTTCCGGCCCGCCGCTGCGCCTCGGCCGCCGCGGCCCGGGACCCCGAGATCCAAGTGCGCGCCCTGGAGGGTCCCGACACCGGTGAGTGCGCTCTCCGCGCTCCCGGGAGCACCCCGGGGGCGGGCGGCCTGGGCGGGCCGGGGCCGAGCTCAGGAGGGGGCGCCGGGCGCTGCGGCCCGGCCCAGGCGGTGCCCACGGAAAGACTGAGACCGGAGGGTCGTCGAATATATTTCAGGATGTGTACCCCGACCCCCTGCGTCCTCGTCTAGGTTGCCCGAGAAGGGGGGACCCCCTGACTGGCCTCCCGGCACTCCTTGGGATGGGGACTCTAGGTCCGGACCGGTCCTCTCGGTCCCCGGTGAGCCTGGCTGCGAGGAGGGGGAGAGGAATGGATACTCGGGGGTAGGACCCGGCACCAGCACCCGCCTCCGCCGCTTTAGAAGCCTGAGCGCGCCCCTGGGCCTAGGCCCTTGGCCGGGTCCCAAGGGGGCCGCTGCCGCGGGGCCAATCGCGCGAGGCCGCGGGGGAGGGCGGAGGGAGCGGCTCCCTCCTCCTCCCTGCACCGGGCCGCGAAAGTTCATCCGCTGGTCACCGACAGAAAACACCTGGATTGCGCATTGTGTGCTTTGTTGGTATTGTTATCCATACCCCTCAGTCTTGCCCTCAGGCCTATGCCGTTCTCTTGGCCTTCTCCCCAGTCCTGTTTGTGTCAAGAGTTTTTAGTTTGCACGATCTGCATCGGAGACTGCACCTCTTGTTTCCTCCCCCACTCCTAACTGACATTTGGAGAGCTGCTTCGCTGTATTAACCTAGTTCCTTGCTCCCTGCTGTGGCACCCTGCTCCCTCCTGTGCACTCCCCGCTTTTGATGGGCATGTAGGGGTCGCTGAGTCTGAGAGAATGCCCGTTACTCGCATGCGTTCTTCGTGCCCAGCTGGCCACAGTGCTTGCCTTGATGTTTTTCTTTGCCATGAAGAAACAGAGGCACGCAGACTGATGCATATGCCTTTCAGCATAACTATTATAGCTTGTTTCGTTTTTTTATTCTTGTAAGTATATTTCCAGTAGGACATGATCTCACTCATCTGGGGGAAATGGTGAACGACATAGAGTCGACGGATGAACAGGAACAGACCCAGAGATAAGGAGCCATGGGTCAGACTGTTGGACCTCAGAGGGAGGGTGGGGATGAAAGAGAGAGATCAACCAAAGGACCTGTGTGCATACATATGAGCCTAACGAGTGGTCAAGGACAATAGGGGGGTGAGGGCATGAGTGTGTGTGTGGGGGGGGATTGGAATGGGGGATTGAGGACAAATATGTGATGCCTTAATCAATAAAGAAATTTAAAAACAAAAACAACAACAACAAAACAACAACAGAGGCACACCCTGGCCCCGCAGCTCAGCTGGTTAAAGTGTCATCCCTATACCTCAAGGTTGCAGTTCCATCCTTCCCCGCCCCACCCCACCCCATCCACCCCATCAGGGTACATACAAGAAACAACCAATGAATGCATAAGTGGAAATAAATGTCTCTCTCTCAAAACCAATAAACTGCTTGGCCAACGTGGCTCAGTGGGTAGAGGATTGGCCTGTGGACTGAGAGGTCCTAGGTTCAGTTCCGGTCAAGGGCACATGCAGGGTGGAGGGGGGGGGGGGTCGGTCCAGGCTAGATTCCTAGTAGGAGGCGTGCAGGAGGCAGCCAATCAATGATTCTCTCATCATTGATGTTTCTCATCATTGATGTTTCTATGCCTCTCACCCTCTCCCTTCGTCTCTGAGATCAATACAAATATATTTAAAAATAAATAAAATTTTAAATTAAAAATAAATAAAAAACAGCCGCACAGGGAAATTAAGCAATTTGAATCAGGTGTGATTTCAAAACTTGTGTTCTCAACTATTAGGTCATCACTGCCTCTTCTGTACAAAACACAGACTAGTACATCAGTAAAAAGTATTATCAGGGGTCATAGACCTTGCAGGTAGCAGAATTGTTATCCATGGATAACAAAGATCAGCATAGTAAGCCTCTGCCCACCATTTATTTTTTTATTTAAATACTAGAGGCCCAGTGCATGAAATTCATGCATGGGGGAAGGGGGTCCCCTCAGCCCAGCCTGCATCCCCTCCAATCCAGGACCCCTTGATTGCCCCCAACTACCCTCCCCCCCCCCCCCCCCCCCCGCACTGACCTGGTCACCCCACGCAGCCTGCTGGTCAGTTGTTACTGTGAGGGCATTGTGACCAATTTGCATATTACCCTTTTATTTAGAGAGATAGATATTTTTTATTTATTTCAGAGACAAGGAGTGAGAGAGAGATATAGAAATATCAATAATGAGAAAGAATCATTGATCATCTGCCTCCTGCATGCCCCATACTGGGGGAACAAGCCAACAGCCCTGGCTTATACCCTGACAGGAATCGAACCGCGACCTTCTGGTTCATAGGTCAATGCTCAACCACTGAGCCATGCTGGCCGGCTGCCCCTGCCATTTAGAAGGTCACTGAGGGACAGGCATTAGGAGAAGCAGTGGAGGAAGCATGAGGAAAAGACTCCACGCAGGAGAAACGCCACCTCTCCCCCATCCCCCCAGAATGCCTTGGGGCCATTCGGTGTTTATGTTAGAAGCCACAGGCTCTGCCTTCATCTTGGACCGATGGCATAAGAGTATTGTCACACCTGTTGTCCTTGAAAACAGCATTGGCTTGTTAACCACTCTTCACCCTTCCTTATGGCTCTATTCCAACTCCTTACCATGGGTTTATTTTAAGCTGTCCCACCTCTGTGTTTTATCCTAGCCATGCCCCTGACTTGGGTCCCTCTCCTTTCCTCTCTGCCTATGTAAATACTTCTGGAATTATCACCTTTCTTTTCTTTTTCTTTTAAAAAAATCTATTTTATTGATATTTTACAGAGAGGAAGGGAGAGGGATAGAGAGTTAGAAACATCCATGAGAGAAACATCGACCAGCTGCCTCCTGCACACCCCTCACTTGGGATGTGTCCGCAAGCAAGGTACATGCCTTTGACCGGAATCGAACCTGGGACCTCTGAGTCTGCAGGCCGATGCTCTATCCACTGAGCCAAACCAGCCAGGGCTGGAATTATCACCTTTCAATATCCCTTTATTTTCCATGTATCTGGACTTGTGTCCCTCGTAGGTTGTTAGCTCGCTGAACGGAGGACTGCTAGCTGGGTCCAGCTGTTAACTTAGGCAAATTCTCTTCTTCCCGGGCTTCCGTTCCCCTTCTGTGTAATAAGGCGTTGTTAAACCAGTTGCTCTGTATACTACCTCCCTCCAGTAGTTTCTGTTGACTCCTCCGCATGTCGCCAAGCCTGTGATCCAAACCCTCCAGGCAAAAGTGATCCTACATCAACGGCCAAGGACACCAGCAGCCAGTGGCAGGGTGGGTTGGGTGCGTGAGGAGAGTGCAGGGCAGACCCATCTCTACTGCTGGTGCCCAGAAACAGCCCTGTTCCTAGAACCCGGGCTCACACAGAGGGCAGGGGCCGTGGCAGAGTCCTCTTGGTTTCTTCATGCGGTATGCAAATTGGATGTTGTCAGATGAAAGAATGAAAGCCAAAGACACCCTGCCTGGCTCTTCAGGGCCACCAGCTTGGAGGTCATACCTTGTTTTGGGCCCTAGACTTTCCCCAGCACCTGTGTCCTTTTCCTGCTCACTGTACCCACAAACTCTGGCTCACCATTTATGTGCCTATGTGCATTATTTCTTTTTCTTTTTATTTAAAAAATATATTTTATTGATTTTCCACAGAGAGGAAGGGAGAGGGATAGAGAGCTAGAAACATCGATGAGAGAGAAACATGGACCAGCTGCCTCCTGCACACCCCCTACTGGGAATGTGCCCGCCACCAATGTACATGCCTTGACCGGAATCGAACCTGGGGACCCTTCAGTCCCCAGACCGACGCTCTATCCACTGAGCCAAACCGCTTTCTGCGCATTATTTCTTTTAATCCTCAAAGCAACCTTGTTTTAAAATTATTATTTCTATTTACAGATAAGGAAATTAAAGGCCAGGTGGATAACGTAACATGCCCAGGGCCATGGAACTGGTATATGGCTGAGCGATGGCTTGAGCGAAGCACAATAAGATTTGGCAGCTAGTGTTTTGAGAGAGGAATATAAAGATGAAAAGAGGAGAAAAAGATGAAAGATGGGAGAGAGTCAGCCAGAGAGAGAGGAACGACAGAACAGGAAAGCGAAAGGAGAGAAAATTTCTGTCAACCCCAGGACATCCTTACTGTATTCGTTTTCTATTGCCACCAAGCATTGTTGCTTATAGTAACACATTTATTGTCTCATAATTTCTGTAGGTCAGAAGTCCAGGCACACATTAGCTGGGTTCTCTTGCCTTGGGTCTTCTTGGACAGGGTTATGTTCTCATCATAAGCTTGACTGGGGAGAGATCCGCTTTCAAGCTCCTCGCCTTGTTGACAGAGCTCACTTGCTATGTTTATAGGACTTACGGTAAGTCCTGTTTTCCTGCTGACTGTTGGCCAGGGGGCCCATCTCAGCTCTTAGAGGCTTCCCACACTTCCTTGATATATGACCCTCTCCATAGTTCCTCTATTTCTCTAGAATGCACTAACAAAACAGTCTTTAAAAAAAAAAAAAAAAAAAAAAAATCTTGCCAAAGCCGGTTTGGCTCAGTGGTGGAGCGTCGGTCTGCGGACTGGGGGGCCCCAGGTTCGATTCCGGTCAGGGGCATGTGCGTTGGTTGCGGGCACATCCCCGGTGGGGGGTGTGCAGGAGGCAGCTGGTTGATGTTTCTCTCTCATCGACGTTTCTGGCTCGCTCTCTCTCTCCCTCCTCTCTGTGAAAAATCAATAAAGTATATTTAAATAAATAAATAAATACATCTTTATTGTTCAGATTATTACAGTTGTTCCTCTTTCTTCCCCCCACAGCTCCCTTCCAGTCGGTTCCCACCCCACCCTCTGTCCTTACCCCCCACCCATTGTCCTCATCCATAGATGTACAATTTTTGTCTATACTCTTCTCACCCCCCCACACCCCTTTCCCTCCCGAGAATTGTCAGTCCACTCTCTATGCCCCTGATTCTATTATATTCACCAGTTTATTCTGTTCATCAGATTTTTTATTCACTTGATTCACTTGTTGATAGATAGGTATTTATTGTCACTATGTTGTTCATAATTTTTATCTTTACCTTTTTCTTCTTCTTCCTCTTCTTAAATAATACCCTTTAGCATTTCATATAATTCTGGTTTGGTGGTGATGAACTCCTTTAGTTTTTTCTTATCTGTGAAGCTCTTTAAATGACCTTCAGTTCTAAATGATAGCTTTGCTAGGTAGAGTAATCTTGGTATTAGGTTCTTGCTATTCATCACTTTGAATATTTCTTGTCACATTCCCATAGTTTCTGTTGAGAAATCAGCTGACAATTGTTTGGGTACTCCCATGTAGGTAACTAACTGTTTTTCTCTTGCTGCTTTTAAGATTCTCTCTTTGTCTTTTCCCTTGGCATTTTAATTATGATGTGTCTTGGTGTGGCCCTCTTTGGATTCCTTTTGTTTGGGGTTCTCTGTGCTTCCTGGACTTGTAAGTCTATTTCTTTCACCAGGTAGGGGAAATTTTCTATCATTATTTATTCAAATAGGTTTTTAATATCTTGCTGTCACTCTTCTTCTGGCATCCTTATAATTCAAATGTTGGTATGTTTGAAGTTGTCCCAGAGGCTCCTTACACTATCTTCATATTTTTGGATTCTTTTTTCTTTTCTGGTTGAGTATTTTTTGCTTCTTCGTATTTCAAATCTTTGACTTGGTTCTTGGGATCCTCTAGTCTGCTGTTGGATCTCTTTATGTTATTCTTTATTTCAGTCAGTGTATGCTTAATTTCTAGTTGGTCCTTTTTCATATGCTCAAGGGTCTCAATAAATTTCTCAGAGGTATCTAGAAGATTCTTGAGTAATCTTGTAACCATGGTTTTGAACTCTATATCCAGTAGTTTGCTTTCTTCTATTTCTTTCATTTATGCCCTGTTTCTTTGTCTCCGCATTTTGGCTGCTTCCCTGAGTTGATAGAGTGGCTTTGTGTGCTAGGTGTCCTATAGGGCCCAGTGGCTCAGCCTCCCCAGTTACCTGAGGTGCACTCTTGGTGCACCCCTTTGTGGACTGTGTGTACAGCCTTGTTGTAGTTAAGTCTTGATTGCTGTTGGTATCACTGGGAGGAATTGACTTCCAAGCCATTTGGCTGTGAGGATCAGTTGGGTCTACAATGGTAGAATTTCTATGCTGGAGAAACTCTTATGGAGCAAGACTTGCTTCATTGGGGCTTTAGCTCTTATGGATCTGAGGAGTTGTAATCTGGATGATCTCACTCTGACCATTGGGTACACTGGCTCTTGGATCTCCAAGGAAGTGCAAAGTCAGCCTCTGCCTGCGGCCACCCAGCAGGAGCTACAGAGAGATCTGCAGATTCCTCCTCTTTGTTTGAGGTTTGGAGGTGCCCAGATGAAGCCCAGTTGTGAAGCAATGCAAGCTGCTTTCCAGCCTTGGGCCTTCTTTTGGAGGCTCTGGGACTCTCTGACCCAGCTGCAGTTTGTTAGGTTTTAGGTTGCAAAAGGCCAGGCCATTCATATGCAAAAGCCTCTGCACACAGCTTGGGTGGGTTTGTAAATTGGGTGGGACGGGGTCTCAGGGAATCACCAGAGCGGAGCAAACAGCAAAGGCTGACCATCAGCCCTGCCCCAAAGAGGATCCCGGGTCTCTGTGTCCCGCAGCACCGTGCCGAAACAATGATTGCTGCAAGCACCTCTGAGAGAATGCCAGATAGTCCAGTTTCTCCCTGTATGAATCTGGGTCCCAGAATCTTGCCCGGAACTGGAGTTCAGAGCAGTTGGGAGCTTGTATCTCCCTCCCGATGGAAAAAGACAACAGCGTATGCAGTTGTCAACCCTTTTCTGCACATACCTCCATACCTCTGAACTTCACTTCCGCACCTCCCCACCCTCTCCCAGTCTCAGTGTGCTTTTCTCTTTCCTTCTAGCTGTATAAATCCCACTCAGCCAGCCTTCCTGTGGTTCTGGATGATGTCCTTTTTGTCTTTTAGTTGTAGTTTTGAAGTGGTTGTGCGAGTCAGCAAGTTCAGGTATTTACCTATGCTGCCATCTTGGTTCCTCCTCTCAAAACAGTCTTATAAACAGTGTAACCTAGCCATGAAAGTAACATCTCATCAGCTTTGCCATGTAATTGACTCTACTCTCGAGAGTAACATTTGGTAGCCTTAGCTGTATTCTGTTGGTTAGAAGCAATTCACAGGTCCTGCCCACACTCAAGTGAAGGGACTGGGCATGGAGGGGCACTGGAGGGTCTGTCGGTCACAGTGACCTTGGACCTAGACTGTTTTTCCTCAACCCCTCTGATAGGATTCCTCTGTTTCCACCAGTTTCTCTTCTGAAGCACCAGAGCTGGAGGGAACTGTGGGGATATCTGACTCCCTCTGTGGGACCTCCAGACCTTGCTGGGCTCAGTGAGCTCTTTGAAAGTTTCTGAGGAGGCGAAGGAAGTTCACCTAGCCTGAGTGTCACCGTTCTCTGCCCTAGACCACCGCTTTCTAACTTCATGCTGGACACCCTGTCCCTTGAGAGCTCTGAAACTTTCTTGGGCCCTTCTCTATGTCTCAGATCAACTCACACTGAGAATGGCATCGTAATAAATACTGCTTGTTCTACAGACGAAGCTGAGGTACACATTTATTGTTAAATGAAAATAAAGGAAATTTATTGCCTGTATACGGTACGGTAGAACGGTAGTTGTCAACACAAACCAGACAAACTGTGAATCCTACAGAATCAAGAATTTACTCATTTATTCAATGACAATCATGTCACCACCTTCTGGAACATCATCTAACAATCCAATTCCTAAATTTCCTGGTGAATTTCTTGTGACTCCATTTCTTTCAGAATCAGTGGACCAAATCTCTCATGTTTAGCCTAGGGAGGGGCCTTATGTTTGGGGGGGATGCCTATATTTCACTCAGAAGGAAACCTATAAGTAGGTCTTATTTTTGGAGGATCTTATTTTCAGGGAAACACGGTAGTATATGCTTTTCTCCTGTTAATCTGGTTTATGTCAGTTTAATGGTCGGGCCCAGCCAGAAAGAACCTACGCGGCCCAGCTCTACAGATTTTGTAGGACCTCCCACACCCAGGGGCCTCGTCTGTGCAGCTCCCTCTGCCGGGAATGGGCTTTTCTCCCAATGACACACACACACACACACACACACACACACACACTTCTGCCTGCCTTGCTCTCCTAGTCATCCCTCAGCTCTCAGCTAAAAGGTCAGTTCCTCCACCAGGTCACATTGACCTTCTACACTAGGGTTCCCCTTAGCCCACTCCATTCCTCCTTCCTCCTTGTCCTTTTTATTGTGTTCTCATCACAAACAGTAATTACATCACTGAATCTCTGTCTTCTCTGTCACACTGCAGGTTCTGAGAGAGAGAGAGAGAGAGAGAGAGAGAGAGAGAGAGGGAGAGAGAGAATGTGTGTGCGTGCGTGCGTGTGTGTGTGTGTGTGTGTGTGTGTGTGTCTGACAATGGCAGAAGCAGGCAGGAACCACTGCAGTGGTCATTGTCCCTCTCCCCATGTTCTCCACAGTCCACAATCCCCTCTGCTTCTTTTGTGAAGCAGGAGGGACAGTGTTACTCTGTTTTAAAGTCAGGAGAACCAAAGCCTGGGCTTGTGTGACTTCCCGTCACGCTGCTGCTCAAAGGTAAGGGCTGCCCAGGCCCAGCCAGGAGTGAGCGGCCAGGGCCTCACCCAAGGTCGCCCGTCCCTGCAGGAATCACCGAGATCCTGATGAACAGACCGCAGGCCCGGAATGCCCTGGGATACGTCTTTGTTAGCGAGGTGAGGCACGGCACGCATCGGGTGGGCTGGGCTGGGCTGGGCTGGGCCGGGCTGGGCCGGGCCGGGAGGTGTCTGACCGGTCTGCTCTGCAGCTGCTGGAAGCCCTGGCCCGGCTGCGGGAGGACCGGCAAGTGCGCGTCCTGCTCTTCCGGAGTGCAGTGAAGGGTGTGTTCTGCGCAGGTGGGTGTCCCCATCCCCCCCCCCCCCCCCCCGCCCCGGGGCTCCGCGGGGCTCTCCCCCGCCCCCCCGCAGGGGTTGGTGGGGGCTTATGTCATCTCTGGCCGAGGACTCATCCTTCCCATTTGACAGACGTGAACTCAAGCCTCAGAGGTAAAACTCCCTGCCTAGGGTTACATAGCTACCAAGAGGTAGAAGAGAATCCGGTTTGAACTTGGCCTTTCTGTCCCCCGAATCCTTATTCTCGTGGCCATCCCATGCTGCGTTCCGACCCTTCCCTGAGGAAAAGAGGAAACTGAGCCAAAGACCAGCAAAGGTTCATCCATGAATCCGAGCATCATTCCTTTTTATGGCTGACTCTTCCATTGCATCTTCCCCATTTTATTGATCCATCCTTTGGGGGACCCTGGGTTGTGTACACCTTTTGGCTAGCGTAGATAATGCTGTTTTGAACACTGCTATGCAAGGGTCTGTCTGAGTCCTTGCTTTCCATTATTTGGAGTATATCCTTAGAAGTGGAATTACTGGATCACAGTAATTTTACGTTTAACTTTTTTGAGAGACCACCAAAATGTTTTCACAGCAGCTGCAACATGTTATAATCCCACCAGCCATGCACCAGGGTTCTCCACGTTGCTGTTTATAATAGCCATCCTAATGGGATGTGAACTCATTGTGGTTTGGGTTTGCATTTCCCTAATAACTAATGATATTAAGCATCTTTTTTTAAAATATATATATATTTCATTGATTTTTTTTTTTACAGAGGCTTGACAGCACTCATGTTCCGTCTGCTTTTGCAAATTTACCTAATGATATTAAGCATCTTTTTAAAAATATGTATATTTTATTATTATTTTTTATTTTTATTTTTTTTTTTTTTACAAAGGAGAGGGATAGAGAGTTAGAAACATCGGTCAGCTGCCTCCTGCAACACCCCCTTCTGGGAATGTACCCCGATCAAGGTACATGCCCTTGACCGGAATCAAACCTGGGACCTTTCGGTCCGCAGGCCGATGCTCTATCCACTGAGCCAAACCGGTTAGGGCATTTAAGGATCTTTTCATGTGTTTGTTGGCCACCTGTGTATCTTCTTTGGAGAAAAGACTATTGAAATCTTTGTCCTTTGTGGGTTTTTTTGTTGTTGAGTAATAGGAGGTTTTTGTGTGTCCTAGACATTAATCTCCTATTAGATATGAGAATTGCCAATATTTTCTTCCATTCTGTGGGCTGTCTTTTCACTCCTTCGCAGTGTCTTTTGGCAGAAAAGTTTTAATTTTGAAATACAATTTTTCTTTCTGTCGTGGCACCTCTCCTGTATGACCCACTCCCTTCCCTCCCTGGATCTTCCTGGCGTTTCTCCTTCCCCGCTGGCTGCTTCTCCTCAGTCTCCTTCGCTGGATCTAACAGCCGAGGACTCCGTAAGGGGTTATTTCCCAAGGACCGTCGCCAGCCCCTTATTTGCAGGTGCAGACCTGAAGGAGCGGGAGCAGATGAGTGAGGCCGAGGTGGGGGTCTTTGTCCAGCGGCTCCGAGGCCTGATGAATGAGATCGGTGAGGGTCCAGACGTGGGGTGGAGGAGGGCCCTGCTGACCCCTGCCATACCCCCCCCCCCCCTCTATTCTAAGGAGAGGACAGCTTCTACCATAAGCTCCGTGGAAAGACAGATGGCTCTCCCAGGGAGGACGGGCACAGGCATTGCACAAGGAGGAGGCGACCAGAGGGTGCAGAGGGCGTCTCCTTCGCACGGGGCTCAGCCTTTGTGTCCCCTGCCACCCGCCCCGTGACGTCAGGCTTCAGGCCTCGCTGTTCCAGAGGAGCCACGTTCCACCAAACAGGCTTCCGGGCTTGGACATTGAGGGTCCTTTGGCTGGGATATCCCTCCTCAGCCACCTGAACTTCTTACTCATCCCCCCCCCCCTTTTTTTTATTTTTAATATTATATATTTTTTAATTTTATTGATTCTTTACAGAGAGGAAGAGAGAGGGATAGAGAGTTAGAAACATCCATGAGAGAGAGACATCGATCAGCTGCCTCTTGCATACCCCCCACCGGGTTGTGCCTGCAACCAAGGCACATGCCCTTGACGGGAATCGAACCTGCGACCTCTCAGTCCGCAGGCCGACGCTCTATCCACTGAGCCACACCGGTTTCGGCCTTACTCATCCTTTAATACCACCCGTACCTCCTCCCCCAGGAGGGCTTCCCTGACCCCTCCTCCAAGCTTCCTGTAACAGAGTACAGACCGCCTGGGTCTGTCTTCCCAGGCCTCATTCCATTCTGTGTTCCCGGCACCCAGCACGGGGCTTGCCACACAGAGCAAGAAGGGAAAGCAGAATGGCCAGTCCCCGGGTGGCTGGCAGGGGAGGGGGCCCGAGCAGGGATCATCCAGCCCATCATCTCCCCACCCTGGCTCCTAAGCTGGTCCCACACACTCCCCTGTTGGAAAATCCAGCTTCTAAAATAACCCGGCTGAGGCCCCCAAATCTGACACCGCTGGGGCCCTCTCTAACCGTGAGTCCCTCCCTGTCCTGGTCCTGCCAACGCCTCTCACCGGAGCCCTTCTTCGTCTCCACAGCGGCCTTCCCCGCACCCACCATTGCCGCCATGGATGGGTACGCCTTGGGTGGAGGCCTGGAGCTTGCCCTGGCCTGTGACCTTCGAGTGGCAGGTACTGGGCAGGGGGAGAGGCGGAGTAAGGTGGGGAGGATAGGGTGAGTGAAACAGGGTAAGTCTGGGGATCCTGTGAAGTCAGCCACTGCTCTTGGCTTTCCTACCCACCGCAGACGGAAGGCAAGGTGGGAGGCACAGGGGAAGCTGGTTCCCTCCTGGCCCAGCCCCTGACGGCTGTAGAACCAGCCCCCCCCCTGCACCAGCCTCCCTCAGCACCAGCGTGCTCCTGCCCATCGAGAGCCACTGCTGACGGGACAGGGGCGAGAGCACAGAGAGGGAGGGCAGAGCAGGACAAGACTAGGTGTCTGACCCTCCAGGTCTGTCCAAGAAGCTTTACTTAGCATGTGTGGGTTTTTAAAATATATTTTATTGATTTTTTACAGAGAGAGAGAGAGTTAGAAACATCGATCCGCTGCCTCCTGCAGACCCCCTACTGGGGATGTGCCCGCAACCAAAGTACATGCCCTTGACCGGAATCGAACCTGGGACCCTTCAGTCCACAGGCCGACGCTCTATCCACTGAGCCAAACCGGTTAGGGCTACTTAGCACGTTGTGAACAAAGGTGAGGCAGGGGCAACCTGTCGCCTGCCCAGCTGAACACAAACATGCCCGGCAGGAACCTTGCCCTCTGGTTCATTGGTCAGGGCTTGCAGAGTGGAGAGGAGAGGAGGACACCGGTTACATTTTAACCTTTCTGACTCGGTGGTGAGGTGCTCCCTTCTTGGAGACAGAAGAGTCTGCGCCGTCATGGCGCTCTGTCTTCCCTCTATGCCTTCCCCTGCCGCCCCGGAACATTTAAAAATATGCAACTCGAGCCCTGACCTGTTTGGCTCAGTGGATAGAGCGTCGGCCTGCGGACTGAAGGGTCCCAGGTTCAATTCTGGTCAAGGGCATGTACCTTGGTTGCAGGAACATCCCCAGTGGGGGATGTGCAGGAGGCAGCTGATGGATGTTTCTAATCGATGTTTCTAACTCTCTATCCCTCTTCCTTCCTCTCTGTAAGATTAAAAAAAAAAAAAATCAATAAAAAATATTTTTTAAAATGTGCAACTCGAGCCATAGAAGTAGCTTATAGCTACACAATGCATGCCAACGAAAAGGCGTCAAAATGCCTGGTCAGGCCATAGCCCCAACTCTGCTTCTCACCTTGTCCGGTGTTTAAGGCCAACTAACCTGCAGGGTTTGGAAAATAGGAGGGAGTGTAAAACCCCTCACAGGCAGAAGAGATGGCTGTTCCCTCCTGCCTGGCTCAGATGGCCAGAGGGAATTCAGGAGGGAAGCCTGTGGTGGAACATTCAGAGGGCTTCTCAGAGGAAGCAGAACTCAGGAGAGGGATGTGGACTGAGCACGGGAAAATGTCAGGCTGATGGAGCGCCCGGAGGAGTAACGGGTGGGAGCGGAGTCCTTCACACTCCGGGCCAGACCATGGCTAAGGGTGCCCGGGACAGAGAACCCCTTAACCCTCAGAGAGGCCGTGGGCACCTTCCAGGGACCCCTTCCTTGTTCCAAGCACCGTTACCTCACTGGGCCCTTAGCAGCTCTTTGAAGCAGGCAGAAGAGTGGTCATCATCTCTTTCCACCTGAGGCTCAGAGAGGGAGAGAGACTTGCCTGGGAACGCACAGCCCCACCCTCGCCCCCAGTGGGGATGGTAGGATGAGGACCTGGGCCTCCTGACCGCCAGGCCAGAACCTGATGGAAGAGGTTGGCTGAAGGGGTGCGCAGAGAGCCCAGAGGTAGGTGTCACGTCTCCCCAAGGATTGGCCCCTTGAGAGGGTGGGGGCTTCCCTCTGTTTATGCAGCTTCCTCAGCTGTCCTGGGGCTGATCGAGACCACCCGCGGGCTCCTCCCAGGAGCAGGTAACGTCAGCCACAGCACCCGTCCCCCTCTGCCTGCCCACGTCCTCTGGCCAGAGTTCTTCCCCGCTCTCCTCTTTCCCCCCGTTGCCTAGGCTCTGCCCTGCTAGCCTGACTCAGAATCTGCTTCTGAGAAGAAGTCCTGGCTGATGCCCAGCCTGGCCTTCTCTGGGCTCCCACGTCCCATGCTGACTGACCATCCCACTCCCTCCCGGCAGGAGGGACCCAGAGGCTGCCCCGGTGCCTGGGCGTGGCCCTGGCGAAGGAGCTCATCTTCACCGGCCGCCGGCTGAGCGGGACCCAGGCCCAGGCCCTGGGGCTGGTGAATCACGCCGTGGCCCAGGACGAGGAGGGCAGAGCTGCCTACCACCGGGCCCGGGAGCTGGCCCGGGAGATCTTGCCCCAGGTGTGCGGCAGCCCAGCCCAGCGGGGCGGGAGGACCTGCGCCCTGGGGGACACGTGTGGGGAGGCCACAGAAGACCCACTTACCCAGACTCATACAATTAGCCCTCTTCGAATCTTGCATCCATTTAGCCACCCAGTAAACAAAATTAAGTCAAATGTTAAAATGAAAATTGAATTCTGAGGGACTCAGATGGGCTTGAAAGTCTTCAGAACGGCACTGTCCAAGAGAACTTTCTGAGATGAGTGAGTGGTTGAGTGGCCTTAGCATATCATTAGCATATTATGCTCTGATTGGTTGAATGTATGAATGGACGAACGGACACTTAGCATATTAGGCTTTTATTATATAGGAGGCTTGACTAAGCCCACGTGGAGCATCTCCTATTAGACACTATCTTAGGTACTTTCGTTGGAACAATCCAGCTGGGCTGATTATCCTCATTTTATCTGTAATGTAACAGACCCAGGAAAGTTAAGTGACTTGCTCATCAAGGTCACAAAAAGTGACTGCAATGCCATAGCAGAGAGACAACACAGGTATTTTGGTAATTATTTTACACACAATGTAAAAACTACACACAATGTAAAAACTACACACAATGTAAAAACTACATACAATGTAAAAACTAACATTTTATTCTAAAGAGTACACAATATGTACAAAAATTTCTAGAACTATAAAACTAATGCATTTCAAATATAAAAAATGTTCAAAAACATGTTACAAAACAAAAAATGTAAGTCTATAAAAATATTTTCCATTCATCATTTTAGTATTAACAGATGAAACTATTTGAATAATTATGAACATTAAATATTTATTTTGGTTTTTTAAAAATATTTTTTTACTGATTTCAGAGAAATTGTTTCAGAGAGGGAGAGAAACATCAATGATGAAAGAGAATAATTGATTGACTGGCTCCTGCAAATCCCATATTGGGGATCGAGCCCACAGTCTGAGCATGTGCCCTGAACGGGGATTGAACCCAGGACCTTCTAGTTCATAGGTAAATGCTCAAACACTGAACTATGCTGGCTGGGCTAGTATTTATTTTGGAAAAATCTTTCTCTATCTAAATAATCCTACCTATTTAAATAATCTTACTTTCTTTTTATAACTTTGAGCCTTCCCTGAGGACAGGGATTATAACTTTAAAAACTAATAGTGACTTTGATTTAAAAGAAAGCATGTTTTGTCTTCATTTCTTTTTTTAGTTTCGTCACATATAAATGGAGCATCTGATGGTGCTACTCGGCCAATTTTAATGATATCAGATTCCTATTATACTTGATCAGGAAGTATCTGATCTAAACAAAACTCTACAGGACTCAAGGTCTCGGCTGGCTGCACCTTCAGAGGGGGCCTACCTAGCAAGACTGGTAGACTGAAGGTTGTCTTTTTGCATAAACTGTGTAACTGGGTCTTTGAGCTCCATCTCAAGATGATTCTGATTTTTAGTATTCTAAAATAATGGTATTATACTAATGTAAGTACCAGTATTTCAGTACTTGAAAGTAGCTTTGCATTCCAAAACACCAGCATACCAACAACTAGTACTATAATCATTAATCCCAATGCTGGAATATCTGATGCAACCTAAAAAAGTAAACCTTCAGCTTCCAGCCAGTTCCTGGATAGGGTGACTGCCAGGTGTGGTACATGGCTACCCTCTGGTGGACAAACCACTAAGACTAGGGAGTCAAATGGTTCCAGAGAGTAGGGTCCAAAAACGACTTCTAATGAATGCAAGGGCTATAACTTAATATTCATATTTCCCCCCTAAATTGAAAATACACATTTTGCTTTAAATTATGAATTTGGCTGTTTTCTACTTGAACATACGGTACCAGTGTGATTCACTGTCCTCATTTCCAAAAAACAACCAAATTATTAGATTTTTAATAATCCTCACATTTAAGTATGTCTATATACTTAGAAATAAATGTGTCTGCTAACACATACACAGACATATACTGAAATGGGAACCTCCAGGATATTAGTTTAAAAAAAAACTAGGTCCCTACTAGTATGTTTATTATTATCCCATTTGTGTAAAAGGTGTTGGTACGACATGCCTTGTAGGAAAGGGTCAGGAGAAAGGAACTTCACTTTTTGTTTTTTGAATTGTTTGAATTATTTACTATCACATTTTAATCCATGTTTTAAAAATGTCTCTTAGAATTGGATTACCCTCTAAAGGTATATTCCTTGTCCCTTAGACCATTCTAAAAAGAATTTAGTTATTTATGTACTAGAGGCCTGGTGCACAATCAGGGCCAGGGAGGGGCTGTGGGAGGGCTCCAGGGCGTATTTGGCCCATCTTGCTCATTCCCAATCGGCCAGACCCCAGCAGCAAGCTAACCTACTGGTCAGAGCATCAGCCCCCTGGTGGTCAGTGCATGTCATAGCGACTGGTCGACCAGTCAACTGCTTATCCCCTGGTGGTCAGTGCACATCAGAGCAAGTGGTTGAGCGGCCTTAGCATATCAATAGCATATTACGGTTTGATTGGTTGAGTGGACAACTGGACACTTAGCATATTAGTCTTTTATTATATAGGATATGAGTATATACAGAGGTGGCCAAAGTAGGTTACAGTTGTGAGTATGCAAAAGTTTATTCTTGTATTATTTTTAAATGTATTTTTATTCATTGATCAGCTGCCTCCTGCACATCCCACACTGGGGATCAAGCCTGCAACACAGCATATGCCCTGACTGGAAATCAAACCATGACTTCCTGGTTCATAGGTCAATCCCCAACCACTGAGCCATGCCAGCCAGGCACTGTATTATTTTTTAATGGTTGTATTATTTATTATTATTACTAACCTACTTTTGCCCGCTTCTGTATATTTATTGATCTCCTTCTTTTAAGCAACTGCACTTTTTCATTCATGGTCTAGATGTGCTATTATTTAACCAGTACCCTAATGAACATTTATGTGGCTTACACCTTTTTGCTACTGCAAAATAGCTGGAGTGAATAACTGTGCATCTTAGTGTACTTGTAGTTGTGCATCTGCAGGATAGATTCCTACAAGGAGTTGCAACATCAAAGAGTATGCTCATCGCCCATCTGGTGTGTCTCAGTGGTTGAGCATTGACCTATGAACCAGGAGGTCATGGTCGATTCCCAGTCAGGACACATGCCTGGGTTGCGGGCTCAATCCCCAGAAGGAGGTATGCAGGAGGCAGCTGATCAATTGATCATTGATGTTTCTCTCCCTTATGTTTTTTGTGTTGTTTTTTTTTTTAAAGCATGTGCATCTAACATTTGCCAATTCTTGCCAAATTGCCTTCCCCAAAGCATTGTACCAATTTACTCTATCAATAATGTATGCAAATACGTGCTTCCTAACCCTAGCAATAGTGGGCAATACCAACATTTTTACTACTTACCTGGTCTGAGGTTAAAGGGGCACCTCCCTGATTCTCATTTTCTTAACTAGGAATAAATCTGGGAACCCCTTGAGTTTATATTTTTCTGTGAACTACCTTTTCATATATTTATGAATATTTGTTGGAAAAGTACTAGCTTTTTTTTTTTTTAAATATATATATATATTTTAATATATTTTATTGATTTTTTTACAGAAAGGAAGAGAGAGGGATAGAGAGTTAGAAACATCAATGAGAGAGAATCATTGATCGGCTGCCTCTTGTATGACCCCTACTGGGCATGTGCAAGGTACATGCCCTTGACTGGAATCGAACCTGGGACCTTTCAGTCCGCAGACTGACGCTCTACCACTGAGTCAAACCGGTTTCAGCTTAAATATATTTTATTTATTTTTTACAGAGGAAGAGAGAGAGATAGAGAGTTAGAAACATTGATGAGAGAGAGACATCGACTAGCTGCCTCTTGCATACCCCCTACTGGGGATGTGCCCGCAATCAAGGTACATGCCCTTAACCGGAATCGAACCCAGGACCCTTCAGTCCGCAGGCCAACGCTCTATCCACTGAGCCAAACCGGTTTCGGCGAAAAATACTAGCTTTTTATAAATCAAGAAAATTCATCTGTCATAAGTATCACAAATACATTTCCCCAGTTTTTTACTGTTGCCTTTGATTTGTGGTGTTTTTCTCAACTTCATTTCTATGTAACTAGCTTTTTCTTTTCTTTCTTTTTTAAAAAAATATATTTTATTGCTTTTTTACAGAGAGGAAGGGAGAGGGATAGAGAGCTAGAAACATCGAGGAGAGAGAATCATCGATCAGCTGCCTTCTGCACACCCCCTACTGGGGATGTGCCCGCAACAAAGGTACATGCCCTTGACTGGAATCGAACCTGGGACCTTTTAGTCTGCAGGCCGACGCTCTATCCACTGAGCCAAACCGGTTTCAGCTGTAACTAGCTTTTTCAATTATGACTTCTATGCGATCAGACTTTAAAACAGCCTTTCTTTTTCTGATAAACTCTTATGTATAAAAACTTCAAATAATACGACTACTACAGGCAGAAAGCGCACCCTCTGCCTGGAAGTGGGGCTGGGAGTGCAGTGCCAGGCCTGTTGTTGGCACAATTGGGAGCAAGACCAGACAAGCGAAGATGGCAGCTTTGATGCTCTTGCTTCCCAATGGCTGTGCAAAATGCCCCCTTGCGATTTCAACCCAGGCTGGCCAGACCTCAAAGCCCACATTCCTAATCCTGACCAGGCTTTACCTCCACCGAGGGGAAACTCGCTTGCAGTGGAGGTTTGCATTTGCTGAGCTGAGAAGGCGGGTGGAGGGAGGGAGCAGCAGTGGGAACAGTGACTGGGAACCATACCCAAACTCCGCCTGACGCACTGGACAACTCACCTCCCCGAGCCTCAATTAAAGATGGCACCATCCTGCAACTATAATCTACACCATTAGACAAGTCTCTGGGCGGGAAAGCACTTTGTAAGGAATTTAATTCATAGGAATGAATTAAATGACAAGAACCCCAGAGGGTCAGGATTGGGCAGGGCAGGGATCAGTCAGGTTTTCTTTATGATAGAAAAGGAGCGGGGACTGAAAGCCAGCAGGTGCTCACACTGGCGGAAATAACGCTGCGCAGAAAGCTAGAACTCCGCCTCCCCGCCCACAACTCTTCCCCCTCCGTGGAGCTGTGTGTCTTTATTTCTGCTCCCCAGTCAGCATTGATCCCCTCCTCAACAAGCTTTTTCTTTTCTCTAGGCGCCCATTGCTGTGCGGCTGGGCAAAGTGGCCATTGATCGAGGAATGGAGGTGAGGGCTGCGGTCAGGACGGCAGTCGGTGGGGTGGGGTGGGGTGGCCGGTGGGGTGGGGTGGCCGGGAGGCAGTGCCCTCATGGCACTCTGACGGCTCGGCTGGAAAGAACGCGGGGACCGGATTCTTGGAACATCCAGTCCCGGAGTTCCTTGTGTGCCAACTTGTAAAGTGTGACCAGGAGACATCCCAGATTCATTTTATCCTCATCCTTTTCCCTTGGAGAGAAGGAAACTGGGGTTCAGAGAGGGTAAATGGCTCATCCGGGTCACAGAACCAGTAATAAGATCCAGATCTGTGTGGCCTACGGAGAGGGCCCGGGGTGCAGCTGATCCATCCCTCCACATCAGCTTCCCTAATCGTCCATCACACACTGAGTCTGAGCTGAGCCGAAGACTGGGGCAGAGAGTCAAATATAGTCACTGCCCAAAGGTGGGCGGGGGGTAGGTACAGTCTCAGGTCACTGATAAAAGGTTAAAAGTACCAAGCAGAGAGCCAGTGGAGATTAAAGCAGCACTGTCTCACTGGGTAGTGCCGAGTTAGAGGAAATTTTCTAGAGCTGGGCCTTGGAAAGGACTAGTATTCCAGGAAAGGCAAAAAATATGAGCAAAAGCACAGGGATGTGTAAACAAGCAATTCAAAGGGGTGAGTGAGAAATCATGGGAGTTAGGGGCCTGGGTTCTGGTGCTGAGCTCTCTGGGTTCAAAGACCTGCTTTTCCCATACTGCTGTGATTCTGGAGAAATTCCTTCACCTTTCTATTCGTCAGACTTGTCAGTTGCACAGTAGGGGTGATAACCTTTGTTGTTAGGATTATACATGCCATACTTCTCTTAGAACAGTGCTTGCTCAGCAGCAGCAATAGTGAGCTCTGAGCACCAGGGCCAGACTGTGAAAGCCTAGAACCTTATTCCCCAGGGCAATAAGTTCACCAATGGGGGTGACAGGAGGCATTGGGGGTGAGGCAGCCCATGAGAACACTGTCTGCAAAGACACGACCTCCTCGGCGCTACCGGCTTGTGCAACCCTCCCCATTGTGCTCACCGCCCCTATTGGTCCCAGCACTGTTATGTCAATTAAGGTGTTTGCTCTCCAGGAGTCCTTTATCATAATCATCTCTGTGCGTGACTGGCACACAGTCAGACTCGGTAATTCTCTGCCGGAGTAAGCCATGAACCAACAGAACAGTTCAGGCAGTAAGGCGGGCGAGCCCAGTGTGGATGGAGGTGGGCAAGGTCAGGCTTATTCAGGATTCTTTCTCGCAGGTGGACATCGCAACGGGGATGGCCATTGAAGGGATGTGCTATGCCCAGGTATGTGGTTGCTGCCCAGTCCATGCATGCTTGTAAGCAGATGCTGGGCCAGGGGGACCTCATGTGCAATACATGACCAACTTAATAGGCTCCTCCCAGCCCAAAGGGTCTCTCCCAATGACAGTTGCTCCTCACAGTCAGCCTGGGCTGATCCCAGAGGAACCACACTGCTCTCTGGGACTGCTTCCTCAGCTACCCGGTGGTGGTACATTCTGTCCCCACCGAGAGAAGCACAGAACAGATACCTGAGAGGAAGAATGGCTTCCTGTCTCTGTACCAGTGGCCACGGTAGAGGTCAGGTTAGAGTTGGGATGTAAGGCCTTGCTTATTCCAGCCTGCAGGCTGTGTGTGTCTGACAGTGTGGTGGTAACTCTGGGGCTGACCTATTTTGACCCAGCTCCTGGGTGAGTCAACAAGTACTAACCTCAAGGTCAACAGATATCAAAAACTCCTAACCAGGGGGTCCTGGAACTTGCAGGGCCTGGTGTGAAAGCTACCCCCCAGGATTCAGAGCCAGTTTCTCACAGTGAAGCCTCGTATCAGACAGCTGTGTGGAGGCATGTAAGCATGACAAGCAGAGGCCAGTGGCAGGCCAGGTGCTAAAGGCGCAGACTGCCTTCTTCAGGAAACTCAGGGGCCACGAGGCCCATACCTTTGCACGGCCCAATACCAGAGCCCAGCAACAAAAGGGAGACTTGGACCCTAAAGAGGAGGAAAGTTGAGGGGAACAGCATGAGCAGAGGGGAGCAAGAGGATACACGGAGAGACACAGGGGGCTGATAGGCACATAGGCACCCTGGTCTCAGGAGCCCTCTTGCTGCCCTGAGGCAGGGGAATGAAGGCTGCCCTCACACCGGGGACTTCCGGTCATTCTTTGTCATGGGCTGGACGAACTTGAGCAAGCCCTTGCTGGCCTCTAGCCCTGCGCCCCAGCAAACTAACGTTCCGTGTCGTTTCAGAACATCCCCACCCGGGACCGGCGAGAGGGCATGGCTGCCTTCAGGGAGAGGCGCCCCCCTCGATTTGTGGGCGAGTAACTCCATTCAGCTCAAGCCCGGGAGGCACGCCTGGCAGGGCAGGGTCCGGAAGGGGCATGGGCGGCGTCGACTGCCCTCATTTCTCATCTCCGGGCTTCAGTCTTCTCACACAGAGGACAATAATGCACATGAAATGGCTCATATGGTGCCTGGTACGAAGGTGCTGACCTGGCCGCCTGCTGCTACCATCCTTCTTGCCCACCCTGTGTGTATCACCCCCGGGGCCCATTGGCTTTGGAGAACGCCTCTTTCCCCACTCGAATGATAAACGAAGGATTAAAACAGGTCCCCTCTGGCCTTTGTATTAATAATTGTTGACCCTCAGGCCTGACCTCTGCCTCTCAGGGAGCAGGTGTACTCACCTGAGATGGCCAGAAGCAGTAAGACCCCAGTTGCCGACTGAACAATGGAAATCGGAAGGAAGCCCAGGTGGGGGAGTAGGTGCCAGGGTCAGACCGCAGCCTCCAGCTCTCCACCAGTGAGTGCCTCACTGTGCGCCTCAGCTTCCTCGTCTGCCAAAGGGAGTTGTTGTGAGGACTTAGATAAAATGCCTCGTGTTCAATAAATGTGAGTTGTTAATGCGCAGTGTTGCGAGAACCAATGAAAACGATTGTTGTGAAAACCTTTCGTAAACTGCAGGGCGGCCGGCCGCTCTGTATTTGAATGAAATAGGCTTCAGGGGCATCGAGAAGGAAGCGATTAGCTGACAGAGAGAATGGAGGGTCAGGAAATAGGTGGGTAGGTAACACTAGAGTTGAAGCCGGAAGAATTAGACATTTGATGCAAAGAGGAGGAAGGTTGAGGGGAACAGCATGAGCAGAGGTGAACAAGAGGACACACGGAGAGACACAGGGGGCTGATAGGCACATAGGCACCCTGGTCTCAGGAGCCCTCTTGCTGCACTGAGGCAGGGGAATGAAGGCTGCCCTCACACCAGGTCCTTCCGGTCATTCTTTACCAGAGCTAAGCTTTACCTGAACTTCCTGAGTCTAGGCCTAGAGTCTCTAAGCCAAGGGCATGGACACATACAGTGGTGCCTCACACAACGAACTTAATTCGTTCCAGGAGGGAGTTTGTTATGCGAAAAGTTCGTTATGTGAAACACGTGTTCCCATAACAATACATGTTAAAAAAAATAATTCGTTCTGTAGCATAAAATATGCTAAGATGACATAAAAAAAGATAATTTTTTGTTATTATTTTTATTTATATACATCTAAAAACATAATTTTTTTTAAAAAAAACACATTTTTTTAATTTTAAGACAGACTAAGTAGAGTCTACCGAATCTTGCACATCTTCATCCATTTTCTGCTTTTTGGCCGATGGTTTCATGAAAAACCTGTCCAAAGTTCGCTGTGCGAGGCATTCTTTATGCGAGGCACCACTGTACCAATAAGGCTGTTCATTTGCTGCTAAATATAAATGCACTCCACGGCTGTGCTCATTTCCTGAAAGGGAGAGTGTCACAGAACAGCCCAGGCCTTAGAATCAGCCCCAACTTATCAGAAAAGTAACACCCTTACTGAGCTTTTTTTTTCTCACCTGTTAAATGGGGAGACTAACACCCCAGCTGACTGTGTGAATCATGGGGAGAGGTGCCTGGTGTAGAACTGGACCTCAACAGGCACAATGTCCCACCACATCCTCACATTAGCAAAAGCTAGTATCTGGTGAAAGAATGTTCCAGAGTACTAGAACCCAGGTCAGGAGATTAGGACGGGTTTTTGAAGTCATGCACAGGAGTGAATGAGAGGAAATACAGTGGTTTCAGGACTATAGGGGGCTACAAATTTCCCTTACCCAGTGGGACACTGGTGGGAAATAGTTTGGAATATGGTTTAAAATAAATCTCATTTCATTCCAAAAGATGGCACATATCATTCCAGTTAAGAGTGGTCAAAAAAGAGAATTAAATTCTAGTCCTAAAATATGCTAATAAAAAAGGAATTTATTTTTATTCTTTGAAAAAGTAAAAACACATGAATGACAAAATATGGTTTGTTAGTTGTCAACAATAAGGTGAGAAAGGAGTCCATACTCTATTCTACAGAGGGGGTTTGCAAGGACACGAACAATTTATATTGTGATAGAAGCTGGTTTTCACAAAAGCCCGTATTCTTCTTGTCCCCCAGCTGGGTAAGAGCACCTCTTGAAATCTCTGGCAAAGACTTTTTGTGGCTCCTTCTCTTCCTCTCAGTTCTGGTCAGTTCTTCTCCAACTAAAACTCTAAGGGGCTGAGATTTACAGTCCCCATACAATCTTACATCTGCACACTATTCTCAATCTTTAGTCTCACCATGCCCCTGCAGCACACCCACATACCGAGAATGTTATACCACTCAGTCTAACACGTAGAGTTGAGGAGAAGGGGCCACAAGAAGAATATCAACAACTGCAAAAAATATATTTCTTTTTCCTCCATCCCACAGTGGAATGTACTTTGGTGTCTGCACAGTTCCAATACAAGCTCACAGGTCTTCCCAGAGCCCAGAGCTTGATTTTTCAAAATTGCTGAGGGAATGTTCTCAGAATTATTTCCATTAGGGCTATGGCCATCATAAAATGCAATCTTTGGTAACTTACAAACACTATTAATAAAAGATGGCCCCCCTGGCTGGTATGCTCCGTGGTCAGAGTGTTGGCCCTCGCACCAAAGGGCCGTGGGTTCAATTTCCAGTCAAGGGCGCATACCTGGGTTGCAAGTTTGATTCCTGGCCCAGGTTGGGGGGGAGGGAGGTTGCGGGAAACAGCTAATCGATGTTTCTCTCACATCGATGTTTTTCTCTCTATTTCCCTCTCTTCCACTCTCTCTAAAAAAAAATCAATGGAAAAAATATCAAGTCAAGATTAACAACAAAAAATTAAAATTAAGAAAAGACACATAATCAAAATATACAAAAAGTTAAAAATAAATAAATGAAAAATGGCCAACTCATAGACTCCAACAACAGGTTTCCACATTCAGTGGCTGCTGGCAGAAGCTCTGCCTGCCCCTGAGGAACAGAGCACCTCCAGGCCCTGCGGTTAAAAGGGGCCTTTAACACAAAGGGCGTCTCTGCTGATCCATGAAGTGCATCCTGAAGTCCTCAAGAAAGGAGGCTGCAGTCCACCGTGCTGGGGGGTCCGCCTCACTGTGCGCCTGGACGTCACACAAAAGCTGCGGTCCTCCTTCTTCAGCTAACATTGTGCAGTACTTGCCGGCTGGGGAAAAATCAAGCAAAAAACGTGATGGACAATTTGGTATTTTAAATATGCCCAAGTCACCACATTCACCTTTTTGAAAGAAGGGTACAAAGTTTTAAGCCCTCTGACAGAGTAATCTAAAATAAGTCAATTCAAAAGAAATACTCAATTCAAACTCAAATTAAGCTTGGCTTGTGTAGTGACCTAATAGATGATTATTATTTTTTTTAAATATATTTTATTGATTTTTTCATAGAGAGGAAGGGAGAGAGGGATAGAGAGCCAGAAACATCAATGAGAGAAAAACATCGACCAGCTGCCCCCTGCACACCCCCTACTAGGGATGTGCCCGCAACCAATGCACACGCCCCAGACCGGAATCGAACCCGGGACCCCCAGTCCGCAGACCGATGCTCTATCCACAGAGCCAAATCGGCTTCGGCTAGATGATTATTTTAACCCTTTGCACTCCGAACCATTCTGGACATTGGCTACCAGCTACTCGACGCTACTTTGCGGCGGAAACGTGCGTTGAATTAACTCAATTCCCCGTAATCACTAATAAACTGCAATGTCCCCCCTGAGAGGGGACATCCGAGTGATATGCTAGAATTCCGATGTCCCCTGAGAGGGGACAGCTGTGTGCAAAGGGTTAATATGTTTTCTTCTAGACAACTTCATGCTTCACATAGCTCTAACCTTAGCAAAAACAGCTAAGAATAAGAACATCTTTGGAAGAATCCAAGATGGCTGCTCGGGTAGGCACCTAGCCGCAGCCGCACGCAACAATTTCAATAAAATACAACTAAAATATAAAATGGACATTACCCAGAACTACAGGAAAGTCAACTGACTGGAAATTCTACAACGAGAAGCAAGGAGAAAACCAGAAGGAAGCGCGGAGGAGCTGTAAAAGCCCAAGGTACGGAGACACGCGGCGCGCGCGGAGAGTACAGAGCCAGAGAGGAGGGAGGCCGAGTGCCTGGCTGGCGTTCCCTAGCGGGAAGGAGATAAACACTCGGACTGTGCTGGGCCCCCAACTGCTCTGAACCCCCGTTCTAGGCCAGACCCTGGGGACCCAGGCTCATCCAGAGGGAGCTGGGCTGTAAGGCGGTACCCGGGGAAGCAGCGAAAGGAGGTCCCAGAGGCGCGCACACAGCGCGCAGAGAAGGGCCGGCCGGCTGTGCCGTAGGACTGCCCTGGCGGGAAGGAGACAGGCTCCAGACTGCTCTGAACGCCACCTCCAACTCCACTTCCAACTGAACTGAACCCCAGTTTCGGGCCCATTGCGGGAGAGCTTACACTGTTTGGTAGCAGGCGAAAATCGAGGGCACCTTTCTCTCAGAGGCGCTTGCAACAAGTACTGAAGGACCCTGAGTCTCAGGAGTCGCATAGGGCGGGGCTGACGGAAGCCAAGGCTGTAGGCTCCACCCTGAAACTCCGCCCCCATCAGGAAAGCTGCCTGCGAAAATGCCTAAACCAAATAGATCACAAACGAAAGAAATGGAGGACAAAAAGCGACTGGATATAGAGTTCAAAACCACACTTATAGGGTTTTTCAAGAGACTCCTAGAAAAGGCCGATAAAATAAATGAGACCTATGAGGATATGAAAAGGGATCAACAAGAAATGCTAAGGGATCAACTAGAAATAAAGAATACATTGTCTGAAATAAAAAATATTCTACAGAGTCCTAAAAACAGAATAGAAGATCGCAAGAATCAAGTCAAAGATTTGGAACATAAAGAGCCAGAAGACACTCCTCTGCAGAAGCTAGAAGGCAAGAGAATCCAGAAAATTGAAGATAATGTAAGAAACCTCTGGGACAACTTCAAACGATCCAACATCAGAATTATGGGGGTCCCAGAAGATGAGAGAGAGCAAGATATCGAAAACATACTGAAAGAAATAGTGACAGAAAACTTCCCCCACCTGGTGAAAGAATTGGACTTACAAGTCCAGGAAGCACACAGAACTCCAAATAAGAGGAATCCAAAGAGGACCACACCAAGACAAATAATAATTAAGATTCCAAGAGCAAAGGACAAAGAGAGAATATTAAAAGCAGCAAGAGCTAAGCAGGTGGTTACCTATAAAGGAGCACCTATACGATTGTCAGCTGATTTCTCAACAGAAACCATGCAGGCCAGACGGGAATGGCAAGAAATATTCAAGGTGATGAATAGCAAGAACCTACAGCCAAAAATACTCTACCCAGCAAAGCTATCACTCAGAATCGAAGGTCAGATAAAGAGCTTCACTAATAAAAAAAAGCTAAAAGAGTTCATCACCACCAAACCAGAATTATATGAATTGCTGAAGGGGGTTCTTTCAGAAGAGAATGTAAATAAAGATAAAAATTATGAACAACAAATACATAACTATCAACAAGTGAATCTAAAAACCAAGGAAATTAAAAAGAAAAATCTGATGAACAATATTAACTGTTGAATATAATAGAATCAGAGGTATGGAAGGGGAGTGAACTGATGATTCTTGGGGAAAAGGGAAGAGGGGAATGTGGGAAGAGACTGAACATAAACTGTGCACCTATGGATGAGGACAATGGGGAATGGGGAAAGGGCAGAGGGTGGGGTGGGAAGGGGGGGGGGAAGGAACACTTGTAATAATATGAACAATAAAAATTTATTAAAAATAAATAAAATAAAAAAATAAGAACAAGAAAAAAAAAAAAAAGAACATCTTTTATTACAAGATTAATACACATTTCAGGTTTAGGCAATATGGTGAATTAGATAAGCTGAAATCAACAGATGCTGGATAAAATATAACAGAAATATTTAACTGCAAAGTAAAGATGATGTCCAGAAGCCAGATGTACAGAGAAGAAAACGCCTGAAGTACATAACCTAACCTGCAGCTGTTTGGGAGCAGGAAGGGACTGTCAGTTTCAGCAATGTAGAAACTTAGATTCTACTTTAGGAAGTTAGAAACAAAATCAGTTCAGCCGAGCCGGTTTGGCTCAGTGGATAGAGCGTCGATCTGCGGACTCAGGGGTCCCGGGTTTGATTCTGGTCAAGGGCATGTACGTTGGTTGCGGGCACATCCCCGGTGGGGGGTGTGCAGGAGGCAGCTGGTCGATGTTTCTCTCTCATCGATGTCTCTGGCTCTCTATCCCTCTCCTTTCCTCTCTGTAAAAAAATCAATAAAATATTTTTTAAAAAAGAAAAGAAACAAAATCAGTTCATAAACCTGATCCCACAAAGGGCTAGATAAGACAAGGAATAAGACAATGAAATAACTTTACATTGGAATCTAGGTGGCTATGAGCCAAGCAATTTTTAAAAATATATATATTTTACTGGTTTTTTACAGAGAGGAAGAGAGAGGGATAGAGAGTTAGAAACATCGATGAGAGAGAAACATCGATTAGCTGCCTCCTGCACACCCCCTACTGGGGATGTGCCTGCAACCAAGGTATATGCCCTTGACTGGAATCGAACCTGGGACCTTTCAGTCCGCAGGCTGATGCTCTATCCACTGAGCCAAACCAGTTTCAGCGAGCCAAGCAATTTTTAAAATACTTTTACCACACGTGCATTTTCCCCTAGTTTGACTATATGTATATACACTGAGTGGCCAGATTATTATGATCTCTGAACGCATAATAATCTGGCCACTCAGTGTATATCCTATATAATAAAAGGCTAATATGCAAATTGTCCCCTCAAAGAGTTCAACCAGCAGGCAGGCCAGCCAACTGCCCATGTCCCCTGGCTGGCCAGACCCCACCCATACACGAATTCATGCACTGGGCCTACACACACACATACTGAGTGGCCAGATTATTATGTGTTCAGAAATCATAATAATCTGGCCATATACATACATGTGTTATTATTCATATATACACACATACATATGTCCATTGAACCAGTGTTTGCAATAGAAAAGATGAAAATACTGGAAACAATGTCCATCTAAAGGAAACCAGTTCCATTAATGATTATATGCACACAGTGAAGAAAATACAAAGCAACCTGCTTAATAGTGGCGATCTTGAGTCAGATAATCAGATCAACCCTTGTTCTGCCTGTTGCTTGTTGTTTTAACTTTGGGCAAGTTACTTCTTTTTTTAAATTATTGTTTAACATTTTACATACATATGTCTCTTTTTTCCTGGTTGACCCCCTTTCCCTGCCACTCCTGCCCCCAGGACAAGCCCCCACTGCTCCAGTGTCCATGACCATTGGTTATGCTAATATGCATGCATAAAAGTCCTTTGGTTGACCTCTTATTCTCCCCCCCACCACACACACACCCCTGTTACTTAACTTCTTTGTACCTTATTTTCTCATCTGGAATCCTATCTAATAAAAGTAATATGCAAATTGACTGTCACTCCAAAACAGAAGATGCCACCTCCTATGGTCAAAGATAGCTGGCAGGGGAAGGAGTTGTTGGCACTTAGGGGTGAACAGGCCGGCAGAAGAGGGCAGTTGGGGGAGACCAGGACAGCTAGAGAGGGCAGTTGGGGGGACCAGGCCTGCAGGAGAGGGCAGTTGGGGGGAGCAGACCTGCAGGGGAGGGCAGTTGCGGGAAGGGAACAGACTGGCAGGGGAGGGCAGTTAGGGATGACCAGGCAGGGGAGGGCAGTTAGAGGCAATCAGGCTGGCCGGGGAGCAGTTAGGCACCAATTAGACTGTCAGTGGAATGGTTAGGGGGTGATCAGGCTGGCAGGCAGAAGTGGTTAGGGGCAATCAGGGAGAGGCAGGTGAGAAGTTGGGAGTCAGCACTCCTGGATTGTGAGAGGGATGTCCGACTGCCCATTTAGCCCGATACCAGTAGGTCTGATTCCGGTAGGATCGGGCCTAAACAGGCGGTAGGACATCCCTCAAGGGGTCCCAGATTGGAAAGGATGCAGGCTGGGCTGAGGGACACACACCCCACCCCGGGCATGAATTTCGTGTACTGGGCCTCTAGTAGATTTATGATGATGAGGATGAGGATAAGGATGAGGATGATAATGATAATGCCCTATGATGATGATGATGATGATGGTGATAACGCCCTAGCCAGTTTGTGATGTGATGAGGGAAGTGACATTACACCCAAAGGCCTGGTCTGGCTGGCGCCACCACTGCCAACCCCCTCTGGGGGTAGTGTATGGTTCATGGTTTATGGCCTCTGTAAAATGGGAGTATTCCAGAAATCAGGTTCTGCAAGGCTGGACAAGCTTCACAGATAAGAATGGGGCTTAATTATATTAGCAAGACTGTGGGTCAGAATATTGGTTACTGGCAGAGATTCAGATTGCTAACCTCCTCACCCCAATTGTCTTATATTTCCCCTCACAATGGTATGCAAGGGGAGGACAGGTTGCTCTGGGGGTAAGATTCTTGTTTTCCCAATTTTGCCCCTTGCTAGGCATCTGGGGATTTCTGCCCTGGTGAATTTCTATATCTACCCATTGCCCTTGCTCTGCTCATGTGTGTCTAACACTAATCTCATGTCTGTGTTGTGAAATAGTAGTGTTTGTAGTGACCATTCATTAATAATTGTATAGATTCTAAACACTAATACTGCCCAATAATACCATTCTCAAAGATAATCTCTACTCTGACCATTTGTTGCACATTCTTTTCTGTACAAATACTATGGAAATAATTGTTATACTATATTGTTTAGGGAATAGCGACAAAAAAAAAAAAAAGTCTGTATATGTTCAGTACAGATATAATCATCATAGGCCTAACTATACATAGTATACATCACTAATAAGTAACACCCCCCCCTCCCCCCGGATATTTTCCACATACAGTTGGTTGAGTCCATGGATATGGAATCTTCCATTATGGAGGGTCAGCTATACTGTTTAAATCTAAGAAATCTCGTGCCATTATGCAACAATATTGTGTTTGAGGGTGTTTGGGAGCCATTGGATTGGAAGCTGGGAAGTAAAGAATTGTGATAGAGTTTGTGACTGACTTGCTGTGTGACTTGGGCAAACTCGTTTTACTTAAGATTTATTTTCTTCAACTATAAAATGAGGTTTCTGAAACTAAAATCACTAAGGATTCTTCCAGGTTATTAGAGTTCTTACATTATACTTTGTTGTTGTTTTTGGTAATCTCTCTGACCAAATCCACTTAAAAATGTATATCAGTTAATTATTGCAATAGTTGTGTGAATGAACATCATCCTGGATGTTATGTTCTCTAGGAAGTCCTTTTGAGCTGTCTAACAGTCATCCTGTTTGGTTTATGTGTGGTCTCTATGCTTCTATAACAAGCACTGTGGATTGGTCTGTAAAACAATCTATAATGATAAAAGTGTAGTATGCTAATTAGACCAGATATCCTTCTGGATGACCTTCCAAAGTCGGTGCTGTGAGGGTTGAGGCAAGCCGCCATGGCTGCGAGGGTAGAGCCCCTTGCACAAATTTCGTGCAACGGGCCTCTAATCTCTCTATATAAAACCCTAAAATGCAAATGGACTGAATGGCCAAACAACTGAACTGAACAACTGGCTGCTATGATGTGCACTGACCACCAGGGGGCGTGCATGAAATGTGGCGGGCAGTGGCAGCAGATGGCAGAGCACAGAACACTGTGGGCATGGGCCACGGTGGGATGGTGGAGCAGGTGAGCAGGGGTGCCAGACCAAGGCTGGGTGCTGGTCGCTATTATCAGGGCGAGCCTCTGGTGGTTACTGAAAATTCTTTGCTCCTGCGCACAATGGTCCAGCTGGGTGCTCACACCTGCTGCCAATGCTGGCCCCGCTCACACCCACTGCTGGTGCCAGAGCCACCGGTTGCGTCTGCTGCCAGTGTCCAGCACCGGCCCCGATAGCTCAGGTGCGAGTAGCAGCAGCTGCTGGCCTCGATCACCCCTGAAGCCTTCTCCACCTCCCCCTGCTCCTGAGGGGCAATCGGGGCAACAGCCACTGCTCACACCCACCGACAGCACCAGCCCCACTAGTACCCACTGCTGGCACTGGCCCCAATCACTCTGCATTGTCAGCAGGTGCAAGCAGGGCTGGCGCCATCAGCGGGTGGGAGTGGCAGCAGTGCAGCTGGAGCAGGACTGCTGGCAGACGGGACTGGGGGCAGTGGCAGGAGGGGCTGGGCGAGGGCGTGGAGGATGGGCTGAGACCCACCTCTGTGCTCATGGCAGCCTCATGGCCCACAGTTCCTTTCAAGGTGCACAAATTTGTGCACTGGGTCCCTAGTGTTAAAAAAGTTATCTTTCTTAATATTTCTTCTTCTCCACTAATCTATAGTTGGTCAATGCAGTCTCCTGAGGGATTTATAGATGACATAATTCCAATACTTAAACAGTACCTAGCAGAGGTATTTAATAAAATGAATAAATGGAGTTCTAACACTAGAAAACTTTTGCAGCAAAATTGAGGTAGGTTAGTAAGAAGCTAGGAAAATTCCTCAGCAAGTGAAGTGGGGAGACAGGTGGTGGGTTCAAACTGGCCTCATCCACACGCCGACTCACCTGCCTCCTTCCCCTCTGCATGACCACCCCTTTCAGCATTAAGCACTCAGGACAGTGAGGTTCTGATTAGCATAAACAAATCTTAGGAACAAAGCCTCAAGTCTGCTGACCAACATGGTGGCTGCCAAGTCATGTAATTCAAAAAGGCAGCTGTCTAAACTGTTCTTTGATAGAAAAGATGATTTGTTTATTCTCACATTTCTTTTTAAAAATATATATATTTTATTGATTTTTTTACAGAGAGGAATGGAGAGGGATAGAGAGCTAGAAACATCGACCAGCTGCCTCCTGCACAGCCTCCACCAGGGATGTGCCCACAACCAGGGTACATGCTCTTGACCAGAATTGAACCCAGGACCTTCCAGTCCACAGGCCGACGCTCTATCCATTGAGCCAAACCGGTTCCGGCATATTCTCACATTTCTTTACCAAACTAACGCATCAAGAATTAACAGTGCCGGTAACAAAACCATTGGTCTTTTCGAAAAGCAATTTTTCAAGAAGGATAAATTAAGGAATCTGAATCTTGCATTAGTATTAAATTTTAAAACAAATGTCTAGAATCAAAGTAGACAAGACACACTTAACATAAAATTTATAACATTTATTTAGGCAAAAAAAAGAAATTCCAAAAACAAAAATCTTTACACACAACATTAATATCTAAGTGATGTCCTGGTTTAAAATATAGCATGATTCGTGTACAGAACACTGCCATTTATCTGGCCACAGTGAGAACAGCGCCTTCAGTCCAGGAAACTGAGACTCTGAAATGTGTACACATTATACTTTCCAATGATATCCTTTGCAAGGAGTTAAACTCTTCCACTAGAATTCAAGCAAAAGATAGCTTTTCTTTTTTCACACTCACAAGTCAGAATTTAATAGTGGGAATTACACAAAAGTCAGGGATTAAAAATTTTTATTCTTGCAGATTATCTGAAAGTATAAATCTTGATATAACATCCTCCCATTTAAGGGAAAAAACACTCAAGAATTTCTTGCTTTTATGAAAGTGTGTTCAGCTTCCACTAGCTAAGTAGCTTCTTGCTTCGAGGTTGATTAAAATAAGCTTAAAAGAATCCAATCTGAACAGTTTTCCCAAAAGTGAGTCCCAAAGTGAGCACACACTATGAAGTAGATCGATAATTTCCCATTAAATAATTTTGATAAGATTAGATTTTCTAAATAGTCTTTGTAGACATTCCGTCTAGCTATAAAATTAGGTTGTGCTGTCAAAGAGTTCTGCTTCATCCCGAGAAAGGAGGAATAGCATTGATTTTGCTCATAGTTTACCCCAAAAAACTGGGGAGGAAAGAAATAGGCAGAGAAAGCTCTCTCTTAGGCTACCAATCAGTGGAGAACGTGTCTCTTAGGTTAAGATTTGGAAACTGGCCCTGGCTGGGTAGCTCAGTTGTTGAGAGAGCATCATCCCGATATGCCAAAGTTGCTGATTTGATAACCGGTCAGGAATCAACCAATGAATGCATAAATAAGTGAAACGACAAACTGATATTTCTCTCTTTCCCCTTTCCTCTTTCTCTCTCTAAAATGAATAAAAGAAAACAAAATTTTTTTTTAAAAAGATCTGGAAACCAAAGAATGTATAATTAGGAGTGTACCATGTCATGCAAAGATTATGAAATACTAAAAAAAGGTAATTACTCATTTAAAGCATATTCAGCAAATGTCCCCATTATACTGCTATTCTCATCACTGGATAAAGGTTGGATTTGCATTATTCTTAAAATAATCAGTCCATGAGTTAACAATAAAAATTAAAAATGTGCCAACACAAAGAAAATGATAAAGATTAAATATCCAATACCCACAGTCATTTGAAACTGCTATAATGGATTTGAGAGGGAAACCGTAAGTTTGCAAATCTTTCTATAAACTGTCTTAGAATACTACCCTGAAGCTCTAACCACAAAGTCCCAAATAAATATTATACAGATAAAACTGCCTACATCAGCTGACAATAACTTATATCTTTAGTTTTAGTAATACTGTTTATCCCAAGGAAAGTTGCACAATAATCAAAGAACGTACTGGTAAAAATACCATTAGAGGGCAGCAGAGGGATAGGTTTTCAACAAATAAAAAACTTGCCCAGCTACTAATGACATCTTTTCAAACTTGAGTACATTGTTCTATGGCAGGAAGGCATGGTGGGTGAGTGTTACCCATGCATTTTGAAACAGTAGGCCAAAACCATGATTCCTTAATCTGATCTTCCCTAATTTAATACATAAAATGTTTTCATTAAAACGTGTTCCAGCCCCAGCTGGTTTGGCTCCGTGGATAGAGCGTCGGCCTATGGACTGAAGGGTCCTGGGTTCAATTCACGTCAAAGGCATATGCCTGGGTTGCAGGCTCGATCTCCAATAAGGGGGGATGTGCAGGAGGCAGTCGATCAATGATTCTCTCTCATCACTGATGTTTCTATTTCTCCCTCACTCTCCCCTCCTCTCTGAAATCAATAAAAATATATCTATTTTAACTGTGGTCCAAAGGGCTAGAAGATGGCCCAATGCCATCTTACACATGGTATAATAACAACAATAAACACAGCCAAATGCAAGTGAATGGGGAGAAAAAGGGCCAACTCAAAAGGTTCCATTAGCAAAGCAACTTCGCAGGCTGAATACATAGGATTAATGTTTTTACACATGAATGTAATTCCTGGGCTGTTTATAATCCAAAGATAAAATTAAATTCCCGTGGCAGCTTTAGGGCAATTCATTGCAATCATGGCTAATTCACATAAGTTGACTGATGCCACTAAACAGCATTCCTGTTCCAGAGTGAGTAGTCATAATATGTAAGTCAATTCCTGGAATTGTGGATCTGATATGATTTTTTAAATCCTCAACTAAGGTCAGTAGCCACGGAGGCCTTGGCCAGAAGGTAAACTAACCCTTTATTACTACTTGATTTTTTTTTTCCAACTGCAAAAAGAAAAAAAAAAAAAATTTTTTTAGAGTTCAAAGGCCAAAGTCAAACTTACTTGATGGAAACAAAGAGAAGGCTTAATTTTTGCTTTAATTTCAGGCTGCTCTTGTTTTACTTAACAATACCACCAACATGCATTATTATACTTTAACGTCTAATTCCATTTCCTGTTCATCTCTTGCTGTTGCTTGTGGACTGCTGTAGTGTTCTTTTACAATATCTGAGCGCACCTTGATTTGAGCAATGAGTGGCTCAACTCTCGTCTTAATTGTGCTTGAAATAGTACCTTATAGCCACTGAAGAAGTAACCTTTGAAGGCACCAAGTGCTGCTAAATTCTGCTAAACAAATGCAAAAGGAAGGCCTAACAGGTTCTCACTCTAGAGAGAGGCCAGTTATGCCTTATAATTTCGATATTTTAGCCAGATTCAAGACCTTAGAAACAATTATGTGCCTTAATTAGATATACAATTTTAAGAACCATCCCAACAATAAAGGCACTACAATTTTTACATATTTTGGAAGTGATCAATTATTTTGCTTTTAAGACTCAGAGGTGCCAAACCGGTTTGGCTCAGTGGACAGAGCGTTGGCCTGCGGACTGGAAGGTCCCAGGTTCGATTCCGGTCAAGGGCATGTACCTTGGTTGCAAGCACATACCCAGTGGGGGTTGTGCAGGAAGCAGCTGATCAATGTCTCTCTCATCAATATTTCTAACTCTATCCTTCTCCCTTCCTCTCTGTAAAAAATCAATAAAATATATTAAAAAAAAAAGACTCAGAGGTGTTTGGCCATCACCAGTGCTCAAAGCAGTAAATGAAAATATCTGAGTCTTCATCTATCAACCAGTTATTCTGTGTAAGAGATTTATTCTTTTTTGTACATCTTTAGCCATTCCTGAAAATAACTTGTTGGGAAAAATCTAGGAGTAGCCTATAAGGAACATGCACTTTGTTTTGAACAGAATATAACAGGAACTTAAAGCCAAACTTTCAAACAGGCTTTCCTTTTACTACACAAGCCAGGAGACTTGGAAGTGGTCAACATAGCTACCCTGCTTCCCCAAAAATAAGACAGTGTCTTATATTAATTTTTTCTCCCAAAGTTGCACTAGGTCTTATTTTCGGAGGATGTCTTATTTCCGGGGAAACACGGTAGTAGCAACTTCCAAGCTACTGTAGGCTGCCCTATTTTCTATATTTTGCCTTAGACAATAGAATTAAAAAAAAAGGGGGGGGATCTTAAAATAATTTTCTATTTCATTTGAAATAGTTTTATTCTGTAAAAATTTATCCTGTATCTATAACATATTTTAAACCAATTAAGTCAGAATTAACACACAATTTTATTGGATTTTTAATGGTTCTTAAAGACCTACGTTAGTTTAAATTTTCATCCCCATGGAGGAGTACCAAATAATTCAAGTATGATTATTGTAATACTGGTACAAAATGTCAATGTTGAAAATATTATCAGCATACTAGTAAACCAGCTCCTTTCAAAATAAAAATGCTTCTGAATAATCACTATAATTTAAATATACCATTTAAAATCTCTACTGAAAACATTTGGTCATCTATAAAAAAAATGCATTCATCTGAGATTGTGATTAACTTCAATCACAAAGTAAAATTTTAATTGGGAATTAAGTTTTTTGGTGACTTGTTGCCTCCCAACTGCTGTTATTGATATAACGATTACTAATTCTTTACTATACCATAACAGGTATCTTAAAGGAAAGGCAATTGTATAAAAAAAAAAAAAAAAAATCCATCAAAACGTATTTTCTTGCCGAAACTGGTTTGGCTCAGTGGATAGAGCGTCGGTCTGCGGACTGAAAGGTCCCAGGTTCGATTCCGGTCAAGGGCATATACATTGGTTGCGGGCACATCCCCAGTAGGATGTGCTGGTCAATGTTTCTCTCTCATCGACGTTTCTAGCTCTCTATCCCTCTCCCTTCTTCTCTGTGGAAAATCAATAAAATATATTTTTTTTAAAAAAAAGTATTTTCTTTTATGCACTACAGCTAGAATCACTACATTTAACAACAGTCTAATTCTTCTTGTTCATTTTGGCAGTATGATGTGGACATTCTTCTCCAAGATTAAAAACATTAAGATACATGTTATTTTGAAACAAAAGAAACTTAACTTCTTGTGGCAAAATGTACTGTTGTCAAGTGTAATTTAACTGAGCAGGTAACATCGTGTGCAGTCTCTCTATTCCATTGGACAAAATTACTTTGAAATAGAGGGACAAAAATGGTCATTTTTAACAAGACATTTAAAAAATTCCCATTTTCACAATGATGTGACCTATCGATCCAGAGAGTTAATTAGCACAGAACGCCGTTAACATTTTACACTGTGCTGCCTGGGGAGATGTTTTCTAGAGAACATGTGTAGGAAGCAGAAGCACATGCTTCCAGGAATAAACAGGAAGAAGCTGCAGCTCATTGCCCAGGAGATGTGGACTCCAGAAGGACAGCCTGCTCCAGCTTAACAGCCATCCCGTAAGACCAGACCTCTTCCCAGTTCCTAAACTCTGTTACCCCGAATAGCTTCTCTTTTCAATATGTTTTTCTCCCAGCTATCCAAGCCCCAGCCAGTGAGTTGCTTTCCCGAGGAGAGGGTTCGGATTTCCATTCTTTCACACTAAGGAGGGCATCTAATAAAAGGTACACAGACAGAGAATAAAGGCATTTTATACAAGCATTATAAAATTTACAACTGAAGCAGTTTCAGACATCAGGTTAACAGCTTATCTGAAACTGCAAACTGATGAGAAGGGTCTTTAAGGTCAGAAAGTCTGGCCTAAGGGTTCGTGCAAACTTTTATCATAAAACTGTAGAATTTCAAGCACAGGTAAGCTCAAACACTGAGAGATGTGGAAATTTTTCTAAAAAAGCAATGATGAAGGAAGAGACCCTTCTTACCTCATAAGTTAAAAATCACAAAACAAATTAGAGACTGTTCACATGGGCAGTACTGTACATCATCAATCCCAAACTGATCTAATACTCTTGTTAGAGAAACCCCAAAACATCACAGAAGATACTCCTAATAAGCCTATCACAAAAAGCATTCCTGTGACCCAATTATTCAGTTGCCTGTGGCTATCAATTCAGTCTGGCCTGGGCTTGTTTTTTACAGGGAGGCGGCCTCCCATGGCGGACGATGTGTTTTTCTAAAGTGTCCAGGATGGCCACGGCAATCTGCTGGACGTGGGGGTCAGTCTGTTCATGTTCTTTGATGTTGTATAAATGCTGCAATCCTCCTTCTTCAATCAACATGCTGCAGTACCTTGAGGCTGGCAGAAAACAAGAGAAAGAGCTTTTCTTAAAACACTTAAAATATTATTCCACACACACACAAAATAATTATCTTTTCACACTTAAATCTTAGCTCTTTTGTTACTGACTGCTAATATATGCTACAGATTGATAAATACCTTTGTAATGATGTTATGTCTACACTGCCAGTTCCTGCACATAATGTATGTACCATATATATATATATATATATATATATATATATATATATATTTACATTTATATTTTAATCATAACCTTTAGACATAGACAATCTGGAAAAGAAAATTTATTTGACACCAAATCACAAGCAAGATAGGTGCTTGTTACATTTTTATGCATTTCCTATTTTTAATATATATTATTTTATTTTATTTTACTTTAAAACTACAGTTTATATTCAATATTATTGTTTTTTAGTTTTAGGTGTACAGCATAATGGTTAGAAAATCATATACTTTACAAAGTGTTTCCCCAATATTTCCAGTACCTATTTGACATCATACATGATTATTACAATATCCTTGACTGTATTTCCTATATGACTATTCATTCCTATGACTATTTTTATAATTGTCAAATTGTACGTCTCAATCCCTTCACCTTCTCCACCAGTACCCCCACCCCCACCCGCATTTCTGTATTTTTTAATTTAATGTCACTGATATTGTACATGCAATTTTCTTTATTTCTGCATTTTTATTTAAAAATGTTTTTGTACACATGACTTTTAAAGCCTTATTAGTTTTGGTCATTTATTAAAGTATAATTTACATAGAATAAGACCAAATTAAAGTTACTCTACATTTTGATGAGTTTTGCAAATGTACTAATACACCTGTGGTATAATTCTTGTTTAAGTTTTTTGGTAGACTTTCCATTTCATTGATCTTGATGAAATACCTGGAATGCTGGACAAATGCTAAGTGTACGTTTAACTTTAGAAGAAATCACCAAATTGCTTCCTAAAGTGGTCATATAGTTTTTCCATCCTATCAGCGAAGAATGTAAAGGAGTTGTTTCGCATTCTCGCCAACACTTGTCCTTGTCCATCATTTTGATTACAGGCATCCTTCCCAGTATGTGTGGCCTGGAACCTCATTGTGGCTTTAATTTATATTTCTCTAATGACTGATGGTGTTGGTCCTGATTTTTATTTTATTTTATTTAAAAAAAAATATATTTTATTGATTTTTGTACAGAGAGGAAGGGAGAGAGATAGAGAGTTAGAAACATCAATGAGAGAGAGTCATCGACCAGCTGCCTCTTGCAGACCCCCTACTGGGGATGTGCCCGCAACCAAGGTACATGCCCTTGACCGCAATCGAACCCGGGACCTTTCAGTTCCCAAGCCGACGCTCTATCCATTGAGCCAAACCGGTCCCGGCTGGTCCTGATTTTTAATTTAAAAAACAGTGCTTCTATGTGTTTCTTGTGCAACATTTAAAATAATTTATGGAATAAACTTATATTAATAAACTAGAGGCCTGGTGCACGAAATTCGTGCATGGGGTGTGTGTCCCTCAGCCCAGCCTGCACCCTCTCCAATCTGGGACCCCCTCAAGGTATGTCTGACTGCCTGTTTAGGCCTAATCCCCAAACGGGCAGTCAGAGATCCCTCTCACAATCCAGGACTGCTGGCTCCCATCTGCTCACCTGCTTGTCTTCCTGATTGCTCGTAACTGCTTCTGCCTGCCAGCCTGATCATCCCGTAACCACTCCCCTGCCAGCCTGATTGATGCCTAACTGCTCCCCTGCCAGCAAGTTTTCCCCTAACTGCCCTCTCCTGCAGACTTGGTCTCCCCCAACTGCTCTCCCCTGCAGGCCTGGTTGCCCTCAACTTCTCTCTTCTGCTGGCCTGGTCACCCCTAACTCCCTCTCCTGAAGGCTTGATCACCCCCAACTGCCCTCCCTTACAGGCCTGGTCCCTCCCAACTGCCTTCCCCTGCTGGCCATTTTGTGGTAGCCATCTTGTGTGTTGGAGTGATGGTCAATTTGTATATTACTCTTTTATTAGATAGGATAACTAAGAGTTGATTCATAATCTTTAAAAAAGAGATATAAAACCTGATCTAGGCCTTGGCTGGTGCGACTCAGTTGGTTGAATATCATCCTATGCACTGAAAGGTCACCTATTTGACTCCTGTTAGGGCATATGTACAGGTTTTGGGCTTGATTCCCCATTCGGGTGCATGCAGGAGGCAGCACAGTGATATCTCTCTTCTTTCTCTCTCTAAAAACTTTAAAAAAACCAAACACCCTGATCTAAATGCTTTGCTTCTCCACAGACTATGGGTGCAGAGAGCAACATCTTGAATGGGAAAATTTTGTGTAGATAAGGACTGGATACTGGAATGTACCATAAATATTGGATCTCCTTAAGACATTTTGCTCAAAAAATGAATCCACTGTAGGCTAATTTTTATTTTTTAAAATTTAAAAAAATGTCTGGGTTATTGAATAAAACTTCGGTTCTCTTGACCCTTTTATTTATTTATTTTTAAATGTATTTTTTTATTGATTTGAGAAAGAGGGAGGGAGGGAGGAAGGGAGAGAGAAAGAGAGAAACATCTTTGATGAGAATCATTGATCTGCTGCCTCCTGCATACCTCCTACAGGGGATCAAGCCTGCAACCCAGGCATATGCCCTTGACCAGAATCAAACCAGAATCAAAACTTCATTCCCCAGGCAGACACTCTTCACTGCTGAGCCAAATTGGCTAGAGTGGCTCCTAATTTTTATATTCTATGTTAGAACAATGTAAGTCTCATTCACCATTATCATTCAGCATCTACTATTGGCAAGCTCATTCTGAAAAAAATAAATGTACTTTATAAACTAAAATTCTTTTAAATACTTATGTAGTATTTAAAGGTTTGTCCTTAAAAATCACTTAAATACACAATTCAGAAATGGCTTTTCTAAGTAAGGAGAATTTTCCTTGAGGAAGAAAAACAAGTTTCTGTTTGGTACATACGATTCTTGCTGCAGACATGTTGCATGGCCCAAACTGCCCATAGCTGGACTCCTGGTGTTGTGAAACAGCCAAGTAATGGGAAAAATGGATTAAAAGACCTAAGAGTACAAAAGAAAAGAAAAGTTACGTCCTCTACTTATTTTTTTTAAAATTCCTCACCTGAGGATAAGTTTATTTATTATAATAGAAAGAAAGGGAGAGAGAGAGAGAAACATGGATGTAAAAGAGAAACATCAATCAGTTGCCTCCTGTTCACAACTCGACTGGGGGATGAACCTGTAACCAAGGCATATGCCCTGACCAGAAATCAAACCCTCAACATTTTTGGTGTACGGGACGGTGCTCCCATCAACCGAGCCACCCAGCCAGGACGTAGTGTCATTTCCTAAAGCAATGATTCCTGAGCTTTTCATTCTATAAATTTTATCCAACTATTTTTAAACTAATATAAATAAGCTATCAGTATATCTTTTCTTTGTCTTAGACATTGAAAAAAGGACCATATTCTGAGAAGTCTTGGTAGAAAAGATGGAAGGTGACTAGAACAAGGTGCTAACACAGAATTTTTTTTTTCTTTTCAAAAGTACTTTTTTTGGTCTTGAAGATACACATTTAAAGAATAACAGTCCTTGGCTGGAAAACCTAGAAAAGAAAAAGTTAGTTGGTAACTGACTGGAAGAACACCGTGAAGGAGGTCTAGAATTAGCCTTCCTATTTCTACTGGTCTTCTGCCCAAAAGCGGATAAAATATAAGTTGGGGGAATCATAAATGTTGGCAGCATCAGCATTTATGAAGTAGACAACAATAATAAGTGGTAATAATATTATGCAGCCAACTGGAATATTTCAAGTAACAAATTAGCTATCAAGTCAACTAATTGTCATAAGCAGAGTTAGGCATCTAGTATGCATCTTAATAAATTATTATAAATTGTTTCCCTAAACGAATCTGGTGCTACTTCTAGTTCTCTCGATCTTGTTTTGGAACTCCTTATATGAATATACTGTTTCCTGTTCCTAAAATCTTATGCCCTTACCTGATTATCTCTCAAAATTCAGCTCATAATCTACTATTGTCTTTAACTGTATAGCCTTCTATGCACACTCGAATAACAGTAAATTATATCTGATTCACATTTGGTCTCCCTCACTAGGTTCTTGTGTGCAAGCCCCATCTCTTACTCCTCTTTGAATTTCAAGAGCAAAAAAACAAATCCCTGGCATCTGTCTTCAATAAAAGTGGAATAAAGGAAGGAATGATGAATGAGAGGTAGCAGAAAGTAAAAATACTTTGCTTCTTTTAAAACCAGTGGGGACGGGGGATAGAGGGGATTATTACCTAGTAGGAATTACACATTTACTAGTAGTAGGACCTCTAGGCAAGCAAAATGACTAGGTTACTGTCTTAATATTAATAATCTTGCTAATTACCTGTATGCTACCATCTCACACTCTGGAGTTGGCCATTTCAAAATAGCTGAATGCTGCAAGACACAAGATACACAAAAAAGGATTACAATAATTATTTAGCACTGCATTATTGCATTATGAAGCTTTGATATTTTAAGCACTATGAATATTGTGTGGATGCTTCCAGAAAACATCAAATGACCCTACCAGATCATCCAGAAGAGAATTCCTCTGGCTACGGCTCAGCGTCCAAGCTTGTTCACCTCTAGATATTAAATGGGCGATAATTCCTGCTGCAAAGTAACTGACTTCCACTTCCACACTGTGCAGGAGACTGCTGATGTGGTCTATAAAATCCTTCCACATTAATTCAGAATGCAATTCTTGTACTTCAGCTATATTGTTCTGGGGGGAAAAATTAAAAGTAACATATAGTAAATGCCTATGACCTTTTGTACTTTAAAAAACAACAGAGATTGAAATGATTTTAACATGTACCTGTATATGGACATAGCTGAAGTCTGTTGCCATATTAGCACAGTGGGATTATGGGTGATTTTTTCTCTCTCCTCTCCAAACAACATAATAAACAGTAGTGAGTCCCTTTTCAGGTAAAATTGTTAAATAGATAACCGAAAAATGTCCTGATATAAAATATCTAGAAGTGCTGGGTGAATAACAGTTAGCAACCCTTAAATATGTAGCAAACAGAACCAAACTAGAGCAGTAACAGGTCATCACCAACCTGCAGGGGCAGAGAACTGGTTTTAATGGGCATGCAAGGCCAGACGGTAAGGGGTAAAAATTGGAACTAAGACTTCATATACAAAAGAAAGACTTTAAAAGTGTTACACCTCAATAAAAGAGTGGATTTAACATAGGTACATGAAAAAGAAACCCACTGTAATCTACTCTCTGACCTAAAAGGAAAAGTCTTCCCTTATAATTTATAACCACGGGCCTATCCTCATGCACGGCTGTGGTTAAACCCAAGTTAGGAAACAAGAGCAGGAGAGTAGGAAGAAAACCAGAAAAGTTTGGTATCTAGAAAGCAGAGAGGGGTGAGTATATCAGAAGGGTAAAGGAACTAGTAGTTCTAAATACTGTGGAGAGCCTAAATAAGATTAAGACAAAAGCACCCATTTGTTTAAGCAATAGAGCAATCTGTGCCTTAAAAATTTCATAGCCTTCCATCCCCACTGCACACCACCGGAGTCTGCCTGCCGGGCGACAGAAGGCAGGCGTTCTTTCTGGACTTGGGACGGAAGGGCTTCCCTTGGCAGCACATGAGGAGGCCCTGTGGTCACACGGGAAACAACGGAGGGGTTTCCATTTATCACACTACTCTGAAGATTAATCCTCATTCTTTTTTTTCATTTTTTTTTTTTAAGGGTAACTCTTAATTTTTAAAATTTACTCATTTTTATTTTTTTTTAAATATATTTTTATTGATTTTGTACAGAGAGGAAAGGAGAGAGAGAGAGAGTCAGAAACATCGATGAGAGAGAGTCATCGATCAGCTGCCTCTTGCACACCCCCCACCGGGGACGTGCCCACAACCAAGGTACATGCCCTTGACCGGAATCGAACCTGGGACCCCTCAGTCCCCAAGCCGACGCTCTATCCATTGAGCCAAACCGGCCTCGGCAAAATTTACTCATTTTTAGAGAGGAAGGGAGAGAAAGGGAGCAAGAGAGACATAGATTTGTTGTTCTACTTATTTATGCATTCATTGGTTGATTTTGACCCAGAAAAGAACTTGCAACCTTGGCACATTGGAAAAATGTTCTAACCAGTTAATTTATTTAACATTTCCTTTTTACTGGGCAGTTAGGTCATTTTACATTTTCTACTTTATATATAACTAAAGCTATAGTGAATAGATAGGTCCTTCTTAAATGCCAGCCTCCAGCTGTGCTCCAAATCGATCTCTTATTGCTCAGTATTTCAAAGTCTTGCATCTGGAAAACAAACAGAAATCTACATATCTTTACTCACTAATCTATGTCTCCTATGATCTAATTTCTTAAGAACAGAGGTCTGCTCTAAAATGTTTTTTTACCACATGGGCACTTTGCCTGTTGCAGATATTAAAGCATTTGATCCTTTATCTTTGATCCATAAAACACTTGATCTTTAGATTTTTGTCTCAAATTCCTAGAGGGCTCACTTTCACCAAATCCAATATATTTACTGAATATATGATTTGTTAAGCAGTCTTTTAGGTAGTAATTATTAATTACCAAACACAGCCTCTAAAAATACTTTAGGTTAGTGACCATTTTTTTTCTTTTTTTTTGTATGTGGCATTTTTAAATGAGATTTTTTTTCCCTTCTGATTATGAAAGTAAATCATGCTCACGAAGTTTGTACTATACAAAAAATATAAAGTATGTAATTCATATTTTTCCTTTTAATGTGGTGAAAACCTTAATATGTACATATAGTTTGTACACTGCTTTTTTACTTAGTTAAAATACATGTTTTCTAATGTCATTAAGTATTTATAAATACAATAGCAACTTCAATGTATTACCTCAGACAGAAAATAATTATAGCTTTGAAGTAAGCAGGAAATGCTTATATCTTACCAAAAGTCCTAGAACTTTCTGTTGAATGGATGACTCGGTTGGAAAAGACTGTAAAAAGAAAGAGAAACCTATAACTACGTACAGAATAAAATATAATAAATGCTTAATTCAATCAATAAATGTCAAAACTGTAGGCTAAATTCCCATTCTAACCTCTAGAACCCTCATGAAGAGTTCTAACCCTTGGTTTTCAATAAAGTGTCTGCAAGTGGTTGGAGATTCATCTGTGAGGTTCCAAAGTGCACTCAAAGTAAATTTCAAAGTGGTATCCACCGAATTTTGATTGGTTTTCTGCTTCACTATTTGAAGAAGTTGCTAAAAGAAGGAAAATAGAATTAATTATCATTATTTGTTATTATAATTATTAGTGGCAATAATTAAAAGTCCATAAGGTTTAGTCTCATGGCTTAAGACACTTCCATAGGTTTTTATAAGTATAACAAACAGCCTCCTAGATCAGACTATTCCTCCAACAAGAAAAAAGTATAAGAACTTCACAGATACTTCTATGTTATTCTGTTTGTACCTAGAATCTAATCACCTCTAAATAAAATGAAAAGCAGCCGAAACCAGTTTGGCTCAGTGGATAGAGCGTCGGCCTGCGGACTGAAAGGTCCCGGGTTCGATTCTGGTCAAGGGCATGTACCTTGGTTGTGGGCACATCCCCAGTAGGGAGTGTGCAAGAGGCAGCTGGTCGATGTTTCTCTCTCATTGACATTTCTAACTCTCTATCCCTCTCAATTCCTCTCTGTGTAAAATCAATAAAATATATTAAAAGAAAAATGATTAAAGCTTGGGACCACTATCTTATCCAATCGATGACAACATATACTCATTTCAGCTCCCGATATATAAAAGGTGAAGGGGAGAATGAAGCAAACATTTATTTAGCATCGGCAAATTATATCTTAAATTGTAGTAGTTCTATCCCCATTTTTCAGGAGAGGAAATTCAGTCTGAGAGGTATTAAATTTGATCATAGTCAACTTAGCATGAGAAAGTAAGAAATGGAAGAACTAATTCTATCTTCAAGTTTTCCTTAAGAAAAAAAGAAAGGCCGAGACCGGTTTGGCTCAGTGGATAGAGTGTTGGTCTGCGGACTGAAAGGTCCCAGGTTCGATTCCGGTCAAGGGCATGTACCTTGGTTGCGGGCACATACCCAGTGGGGGGTGTGCAGGAGGCAGCTGGTCGATGTTTCTCTCTCATCGACGTTTCTAGCTCTCTATTCTTCTCCCTTCCTCTCTGTGGAAAATCAATAAAATATATTTTAAAAAGAAAAAAAAAAAGAAAAAGAAAAAAGAAAGGACAAACTAAATAGTAAGAGAATTAAAGTCTATACTGGATTTCCTGGGAGGAGGGGGGACAATGGGGAGGGGGAAAAAAAGGGCCATCTGTAATATTTTCAACAATAAAGATACATTTTAGAAAATAGCCGGGACCGGTTTGGCTCAATGGATAGAGTGTCGGCTTGGGGACTGAAGGGTCCCAGGTTCGATTCCGGTAAAGGGCATGTACCTTGGTTGCAGGCACATCCCCGGTAGGGGGTGTGCAGGAGGCAGCTGGTCGATGACTCTCTCTCATCGATGTTTCTAACTCTCTCTCTCCCTTTCTCTCTGAATAAAAAATCAATAAAATATATTTTTTTAAAAATAAAATAAAACAAGGGTGCAGGAAAAAAAATTAAGTCTATATTGGATTTAAATAAGATAACATTTTTGAAATTCCACTTGTATATTATCTCTGGCATAGCTTTAACCTCCAAAATTTAAAGTTTGCAAGTTAAATATTTTAAGACCTCCATAAAGCATCCATAATTCCATTTTTAGATTACACTTTTGGGAATAAGAGACAGCTTTGCTAAAACAGATACAAGAAAACATTAATAGCTGAAACCGGTTTGGCTCAGTGGATAGAACCGTTGGCCTGCAAACTGAAAGGTCCCGGGTTCGATTCCAGTCAAGGGCATGTACCTTGGTTGCAGGCACATCCCAGGTAGGGGCTGTGCAGGAGGTGGCTGATCGATGTTTCTCTCATTGATGTTTCTAACTCTCTATCCCTCTCCCATCTTCTCTGTAAAAAATCAATTAAAAAAATACATCTTTTTTTTTTAATAAATCTTTATTGTTCATATTATTACAAATGTTCTTCCTTTCCCCCCCCCTCCACTGCTCCCCACCTCCAAGTTCCCACCCCACCCTCTGCCCTTTCCCCATCCCCCATTGTCCTCATCCATAAAAAAATACATCTTAAAAGAAAAAAAGAGAAAGAAATATAATTCAGTGTGAATTCCTAACATTTTAAGTGGTAGGTGATGAGTATTGTATAATTAATTACCTATCAAATGAATGATTTACACTGTCATTACATACATAATTTATGTCATAGAAAAAGGAGTCTCTCACTTGACTTTTCCATCTACTATGGTTATTCAAACACCTCATGCCAGGATTATAACAGGAAGCCCCAAACAGGACATTTTTTCCTCCAGTTCTCCCTAAGGCACTATTCGTATTTACTCTCTTTAAAGGTTTTTAACTTTTCACTGTTCATTATATTATTTCCTCAACTGTGTAAGCAAGCAAAATAATGTATGAACTATTTAAATTATATTCTTTCGCAAATCATCTAGCACAGTCTTAAAATTTTTTAAAATATATTTTATTAATTTCAGAGAGGAAGGGAGAGGGAGAGAGAGAGAGAAGCATTAATGATGAGAGAGAATTATTGATCAGCTGCCTTCTGCATAGCCCCTACTGGTGATCAAGCCAGAAACCCAGGCATGTGACCTTGACTGGAATCCAACCCTGGACCCTTCAGTTTATAGGCCGGCACTCTATCCACTGAGCCAAACCAGCTAGGGCTAGCACAATCTTACACTTAAGATTGTGTGTATAATCATCTTTACATTTTTTTCATAAATTCAACAAAATCACAGAATTTTAGAACTCAATAAGATCTTAAGCCTTATGTACACACTAATAGTTCAGGCAATTTGTCTAAATTCACAAAATGAGTTTGCAAATTAGATTAGGTATGGGTCATCTGACTCTTAGTTCAGGGCTCTTTCAATCTCTGTTAAGGAGTAAAGCTGCCTTGATAAAAAGAAATGAATACACTCATTTAGAAGAAAGAAAAATAATTTTTAAAGTATAAAATATCAGAAGATACACAACACTGCCTGAAAACAATGAACATGAAAACTGCCTAGTGGTCTGCATAGAAGAGATAACACTTACCCTCACAATGAAGAGCTCAGCACCAAGCTGTGCAGTTTGTTCTGTGGAAAGCTGCAAGCAAGCAACAAAATCAATGTCCAAGAACCTACTGGTGTGAATGTAACATCAGTCACTATGACAGACTAAGGTCAGAGCAAAATCTTTGATCAACCTGGAATTCTGTAATACTGAATTGCAAGCGTGAATAATCATGCTTGCAGAGAGGCTTACTAACCTTTGTGGCTTTCAGAGTTTGGGAAAATAATAACTATAAGGGAAACACGAGCTCAGGTACCTTGGCAGCCAGAATGGAAATGATAGCAACTGCCATCCTTTGCATGTTCTGATCCTCATGGTTGCAGAGCCACTGCATGACAAGCTTAGCTGCTTCAAACCTGAAAACACACAAATGAGTTCATGAACTAATTCTGGAGGGGCAGGCACTATTTCAGAGTCCCAGTTGGAAACTGATAATTCCTCTTAATTAACAGAGAATAATAATTATACTTAGTGTTCTGGAAACAATACCTCAATATTAATTCTGACAAAACCTTTGTAATGAAATAAGTCAAAACTATAGGGCATTCATCTTCTAAAATTATAACACATTTCTATTCTGTAGTGATTTCTATAATGTAGTAACATATATTTTCTGAGTTCCTCATAGTAGCTAGCACAACAGTAAATTCATTCACTCACAAACATTTATTGAGCTCCTGCTTTATGCCAAACATTGTTCTTGGTATCAGAGACAGAATACTGAATAAAATAAAAATATTGCTACTCTTACAGGGTTTACATTTTAGTGGAGGAAACAGATCATAAATCAGATAATAAATATATGGTACGACTAGGTACTGACATGCTATACAGAGAAAAAAGCAGTGAAAGAGAAGACATGAAATGTTGAACTTTTACATAGGGTGCCTAGGGGATGTCTCACGGAACCTTTTGAGGAAGTAAGGGCTAGCCATGTAATAATCTGGACAATAAAGATTAAAAACAAGCATTATGGGCCCTGGGTGGTTGGGCTCAGTGGACAGAGCATCAGCCTGCAGACTGAAGAGTCCCAGTTTTGATTCTTGTCAAGGGCATGCGCCTCTGTTGCAGTTCAATCCCTGGCCCTCGTTCAGGTTTGTGTGGAAGGCAACCAATCAATGTGTCTCTCTCACATCAATGTTTCTCTCTCTGTGTCTCTCCCCCTCCTTTCCACTCTCTATAAAAAAATAAAATAAACAATAAATGGGAAAATATCCCTGGGTGAGGATTAACAAAAACATCATAAACTGGAGTCAGCCTGGACTCAATATCACCTTCTACCACTTATTAACTTTGGGACCCTGAGTAAGTTCCTTAATCTTTCTGAACTTCAATATTCTCATCTATTTATAATCATAAAATCGTAATATGCTAATTAGACCAGATGTCCTTCCAGACAAATCTAGGGCTGAGGGAAGCCCAGGTCCCGGTGCCAGAGGGAAGCTGGTGCCGGCAGCCGGGGGAAGGAAGGCCTACTCTGGCACAGATTTCGTGCATTAGGCCTCCAGTAAAATAATAAGACCTATTCTATGGGACCATCATGAGGACTAAATGATATCACTTATCAAGCTTAAGACTTAGTACAGAATTTGACACACATCAAACTTTTTATAAAGATTATTTTTTTACTACTATTATTATTGACTTCCTCCATGCCTTTATTTGTACAGTTCCCAAAACATAAAACAATCTACTCAACTAGCTTCATCTTTAAAGCATATAGCATGGCGTAAAAAGTACAGGCTCTCAGTCAGTCTCGATTTAAATCTAAATTCTGCTACTTACTATCTTATCACCTTGAGCAAGTTACTAAAGCTCTGTGTGCCTCTGTTTCCTCATCTGTAAAATGAAGATTACAAGAGTAATCATTTCACAGAACTGATGTAAGGACCGAGTAAGCATATGTAAAACACAGCACAGTGCCTGGCGATTCCAGTGCTTCACCAAACTACTTATTTTAAATAGTAAATGGAACACCTCATTCCTCAGCCATGCCAGATAACAGTGTACTGTTAACAAAATAAAAGTAAATCACATTAAAATTGCTGCTTGAGAAATATACATTTCAGTATAAATTTATTTTTTAAAATATCATCATTAAAAATTATAAAATAGAAGAAGAAAAAAATCTCTTTTAGCTCCCAAATTATAGCATCTTAGAAAACAAAAGAATCCTTTTTACTTAATGGAATTTAGTCTTCCTTAAACCTCTGCTTAAAAGTTTCCTCTTAAAAAGTTTATTCTATAACTCAATATCAAACAACTGATAATAAGACGTATGATACAGAGAAAAGAACACCGGACTAGAACTAGAAGACTCCTAGTCTGATAATTACTAGTCACAAAACCATGGGCAAGACACTGAATTTCTATATCCCTCAGTTTCTTTAGCCCACATTATTCATTATTGTATGGATATTTTTAAAACTATAATCAATATAAATTCTTAAGCAAGGGGCTATGAAAACAGGGCTCATCTGTTATCATGAATATCAAGACACTGAACTAGAGAAAGTAGATTTAGCATTCTATAAGACATCATATGATCCCTTGATTAATTGTACACCAGGGATATAACTGGTACGAAATTAGCTAAGGCTTGGCTGGCGTAACTCAGTGGTTGAGCATCGACCTATGAACTATTGTAGAAGGTCATGGTTTGATTCCTGGTCAAGGCATACATATGCTTGGGCGGCAGGCTCGATCTCCAGTGTGGGGCGTGCAGGAGGCAGCCGATCAATGATTCTCTCATCATTTATGTTTCTATCTCTCTCTCCCTCTCCCTTCCTCTCTGAAACCAATAAAAATATATTTAAAAAAAGAAAAAGAAAAAAGAAATCACTCAAGACAGATTTCTAAAATTCTGTTTTATCCCATTTTAAGTTTTAGGACTGTCACTTGCCTGTTAAATGGAACATCTTGAAGGATCCGGTCACTGCAAAGTGAAAGGAGGCAATTCTTCTGCAACTAAAGAACCAAAGGGAGAAAAAAAATCCTAAATAAAATAGTGCTTTGTTGTTATTTTTTAAACAGGAGTAGCCTCTATATTAAAAACAAAAACAAACAAACAAAAACAGAGGAAGACAGATGAAACCCCACTTATGTTTTACAACCTTCATTTTGGCCATCTACTGTTGAAATAATGACTTCCACTGGACACATATAAGTTTACCAGAACATTTTTTTTCTTTTCCTTTAGATGACAAATAGGATAAGAAGTAGGATAATTGCAGCTAATTTCCCTCTGTTCTGACAGACTTTGGATGGGTCCTGTTTTGGCTTCCAGAGGCCATGAAAAACAAAGACCAAAGTTTATGTAGTTTGAGGGAAGCTGTCTTTAATTAAGCTATATTAAATATAATCCACTCACCAATGTGGGTTGCCATTTTTATTTGGTTTTAGACATATTTTTTACTAACTTGCCAACTCACTGCTAACTTTTTAGAGTTAAAAATATAATTTAAGCCCTGACCAGTTTGACTCAGTGGACAGAGCATCGGCCTGAGGACTGAAAGATCTCAGGTTCGATTCCAGTCGAGGGCATGCACCTTGGTTGCGGGCACATCCCCAGGAGGAGGTGTGCAGGAGGCAGCTGATTGATGTCTCTCTCTCTCATCGATGTTTCTAACTCTCTATCCCTCTTCCCTTCCTCTCTGTAAAAAATCAATAAAATTTATTTTAAAAATCCCATATATATATAATTTAAGCCCTGGCTGGGTGGTTCAGTTGATTAGAGCATCATCCCATACACTAAAAGGTGGTGGGATCAGAAGTGTCCGGCTAGCTCAGTCGGTAGAGCATGAGACTCTTAAAAGGTTGTGGGATTAATTCCTGATCAGGGAGAGTATAGGAGGCAACCAATTGATCAGTGATTCTCTCACATCAATGTTTCTCTCTAATCTCTTTCTAAAACCAATAAAAACAGCCCAGCTGGTGTGGCTCAGTGGCTGAACCAGGAGGTCATGGTTTGATACTTGTTTAGAGCACATGACAGGGTTGCAGGCTTGATCCCTAACAGGAAGCAGCCAATCAATGATTCCCTCTCATCATTGATGTTTCTTTTTAACAAACAAACATACATACATACATACATACATATTTTTATTGATTTCAGAGAGGAAGGGAGAGGGAGAGAAAGATTGAAACATCACTGATTGGCTGCCTCCTACACACCCCCTACAAGGGATTGAGCCCACAACCCAGGCATGTGCCCTTGACCAAAATCTAACCCAAGACCCTTCACTCCACAGGCCAATGCTCTATCCACCTAGCCAAATCAGCAAGGGTTCATCATTGATGTTCCTCTCTCTTTCTCCCTCTCCCTTTCTGAAATGAATAAAATATAATTATATATATAAAGAAAAAATAAAATCAATAAAACATAGCCTCAGGTGAGGATTAAAAAATGTGTGTGTGTGTGTATGTGTGTGTATGTAAGTGTATGTATGTATGTATATATATATATATATATATATATATATATATATATATATATATATGCAATATTTTGAGTTTTCATCTGGCTACCTTATATAGTCTGCCATATTGCTATACATAGAAAATATTTGTCTTATTCATTTCTGTATCCCAGTACTTGATAGTATATGGCACAGAACAGATAGATGCTCTATGCCTAGACTCAAGATCTAGGTTGAAAATGAGTTTTATATGGCTTACACTATTCCCCTAAACATTTGGATTTAAATACTATTTAGGCAGGGAATGCACACTTTAGTTTTCTACTTCTCTGTCGTCCTACACTCAGTCATACCACAAATTTATTACTGTACAGTTTCTAAAGGCATTTGTATTTTCACCCTTGGTCTATTGAATTGAACTATATGGAGGTAGGAGATGAGTAGGAGACACTAAAAGGACTATTTGAATGCCGATTCCCATATGCTTACCTGCTGGTGATTAGGAAAATGTTCCATAGCTTTCAGCAGCAAGTGGGTCACATCAGCCAGGAGTCGGACAGGCATTCCTACAGCAAGATCCTGCTTGGTTAGATTAAATACACAGGCGCTTGCAGCAAGTTGCACTGGTAAATTCATAGGGTGGTTTCTCATCCCAGTGACCACAAGCTGGAAAAAAAAATAGTTCTCTTAATCCACCTTATAAATCCATCTTATAAAAAAATAGTTCTTTTAATCCACCCTTATTGTGTTAATATGTAGTGATTTCTAAAATATCTTAAGGATCTTTTTTAATCCTCATGTGTGAAGAGCCTAGGACATAGCAGTAACTCACTAATACTTAGTTCCTGTGAACCATGTTCACGTCCAGAAATTTTTCTGTAAGACTGATGAATCTGAAAGAGGCGAAATAACAACAGACCTCACAGAATTACAAAGGATTGTTAAAAAATACTATGAACAACTAACTCTACTCCAACAAACTGGACAACCTGGAGGAAATGGACATATTCCTAGAAAAATATAATCTTCCAAAACTCAATCAGGAAGATTTTAGAAATCTCAATAGGTTGATAACTATGGAAGAAATTGAAGCAGTCATCAAAAAACTCCCAGCAAGCAAAAGCCCAGGGCCAAACAGCTTCACAGGGGAGTTTTACCAAACATTCAAGGAAGAACTAAAACCTATCCTCCCAGATTATTCAAAAAAATTTAAGAGGAAGGAATACTTCCAAACTCCTTCTATGAAGCCAGCATTACCCTAATACCAAAACCAGATAAAGACAACACAATGAAAGATAATTATAGGCCAATATTCCTCATAAACATAGATGCCAAAATCGGATTCAGCAGAACATCAGAAAGATCATACACCATGACCAAGTGGGATTTATCCCAGGGATGCAAGGATGGTACAATATCTGTATATCAATAAATGTGATACATCACATAAACAAATTGAGAGATAAAAATCACAGTCTTATCAATTGATGTAGAAAAAGCATTTGACAAAATCCAACACCCTTTCTTTCTTTTTTTAAAATATATTTTATTGATTTTTTAAAATATATATATTTTTAATTGATTTTTTACAGAGAGGAGGAGAGAGGGATAGAGAGTTCGAAACATCAATGAGAGAGCTGCCTCTTGCACACCCTCCACTGGGGATGTGCCCACGACCAAGGTACATGCCCTTGACTGGAATCGAACCCGGGACCCTTCAGTCCGCAGGCCGACGCTCTATCCACTGAGCCAAACCGGTTTTGGCCCAACACCCTTTCTTGATAAAAACTCTCAGCAAGGTAGGAATAGAAGGATCATACCTCAACATAATAAAAGCCATATATGACAAACCCACAGCCAACATCATACTCAATGGACAAACACTAAAACCATTTCCCCTAAGAACAGGAACAAGACAAGGATGCCCACTCTCACCACTCGTGTTTGACATAGAACTGGAAGTACTAGCCATTGCAATCAGACAAGAAGAAGAAATAGGAGGCATCCAAATTGGAAAAGAAGACGTAAAACTGTCCTTATTCGCAGATGACATGATACTGTACAGAGAAAACCCTAAAGACTCCATCAAAAAATTATTAGATTTATTGAATAATAAATAATTTCAGCAATGTAGCAGGATACAAAATGAATGCCAAGAAGTTGGTCCGAAGGTTGTGGGTTATTGTTAAGCTGATTAACAAAATGAATGCCAAGAAACCTATGGCATTTCTTTACACCAATAATGAACTTATAGAAAGAGAAACTAAAAAAGCAATTTCATTTACCATCATACCAAAAAAATTAAGATACCTAGGAATAAACTTAACTGAGGAAATAAAAGACCTATATGCAAAAAACTACAGGACACTGAAAAAAGAGATAGAGGAAGACATAAACAGATGGAAGAACATACCATGTTCATGGATTGGTAGAATCAACATCATCAAAATGTCCATACTACCCAAAGCAATCTATAGATTCAATGCAATCCTCATTGAAATACCAAAGACATATTTCACAAACCTAGGATGAACATTCCAAAAATTCAAATGGAATAAAAAGAGACCCTGAATAGCTGCAGCAATCCTAAAAAAGAAGAACAAGTAGGTGGGATCTCAATACGAGATATCAAGCTGTATTACAAAGTCACTGTTCTTAAAACAGCCTGTTACTGTCACAAGAACAGACATATAGATCAATGGAATAAAATAGAGAACTCAGAAATTGACCCAAACCACTATGCCCAATTAATATTCGACAAAGGAGGCAAGAGCATACAATGGAGTCAAGACATTCTCTTCAATAAATGGTGTTGGGGAAATTGGACAGATACATGCAAAAAAATGGAACTAGATCACCAACTTACATCATACAAAAAATAAACTCAAAAGGACTTAAACATAAGACGGGAAACCATAAAAATACAAGAGCAGTGGTCAGCAAACTCATTAGTCAACAGAGCCAAATATCAACAATACAATGATTGAAATTTCTTTTGAGAGCCAAACTTTTTAAACTTAATCTTCTTCAAAATATATTTGCCCAGGCTGTGGTATTTTGTGAAAGAGCCACACTCAGGGGGCCAAAGAGCCGCATGTGGCTTGTGAGCCACAGTTTTATGACCACTGTACTAGAGGAATCCACAGGCAGAGAAATCTCAGACATACACCAAAGCAATTTCTTCACTGATACTGCTCTAGGACAATGGAAACTAAAGAGAAAATAAACAATTGGGACTACATCAAGATAAAAAGCTTTTGCACAGCAAAGGAAACCACCAACAAAACAACAAGAAAGCCCACAGCATGGGAGAAATATTTGCTAATGTTATCAATGATAAGGGTTTAATCTCCAACATTTACAGGGAACTCATACAACTTAACAAAAGGAAGATAAACAATCCAATTAAAAAATGGGCAAAAGGAGAAACCAAGATGGCGGCATAGGGTAGACACCTGAATGCAGCCTACCACAACAAATTTGAATTTAGAACTGGAAAACGGGAAACATTGCCCTGAAGTGCTGGACAGCTGGCTGAGAGGAGGCTCTACCATCTGGGAAGGAGAGAGAAGGCGCGCTGAACCTCAGGAACTGTGGAGGTACGGAGAACTGTGCGCGCGAAAAGGCGGCCGCAGACTTCGCTGCTGGCTTACTCCCTGCGCGTGGAGAGGGCGGACAGCTAATGCGTAGCTAGCTTTCTTGTTCGGGAGGAAAACAGAACCACCCTAAAGCTAGACGGCCCCAGATAGGGAGAGGCCAGACTGTCAGGCAGTGGGCAGAGAACTCTCGGAGGTGTGTGAAGTCAGCGGCCATTACTGCGGGACTTAGAAACCAGACCCTTGTAGGGAGGGGCTGAATAAAACTTGTCTGCACCACCCTGAGACTCCGCCCCATCCAAGCGGAGCACGGAAGCCCTTCCAGTGGCTAGCTTTCTTGTTCGCAGCGAATAGGACTCTCTTAGGGAGAAACAGACAGGAATCCAAAGCTTCTCTGCGCCTATACCAAAGAGGTGCGTGTGCCTGCAACCAATCTTCCGGGATTCACCAAAGCTTGCTGTGACACCACCAGCCTCCGCCCCATCCAAGTGGAATACAGAAATCCTCCTAGCTGAGACACTTTTGATCCTCATAGCCAATTGGCTTGGAGATCATCGCTTCCCAGTGATACCAACAACAAGCAAGGCTTAACAACAAGACTGCACACACAACCCACAAAGGGCTACACCAAGATTGTCTACCTCAGGTAACTCGGAGGCTGACCCACTGAACCATATAAGACACCTTAGCACACAAAGCCACCCTACCAACTCAGGGAAGCTGTGAAAATGCCAAGACAAGGAAATAGATCACAAACAAAAGAAATGGAGGAAAAGAAGCGACTGGATATAGAGTTCAAAATCACGCTTATAAGGTTTTTCAAGAAATTCCTAGAAAAGGCTGATCAACTAGAAATAAAGAATACAAAGTCTGAAATAAAAAATATTATACAGAGTCCTAAAAACAGAATAGAAGATCGCAAGAATCAAGTCAAAGATTTGGAACACAAAGAGCCAGAGGACACTCCTCCACAGAAGCAAGAAGATAAGAGAATCCAGAAAGTTGAAGATAGTGTAAGAAACCTCTGGGACAATTTCAAACGAACCAACATCAGAATTATGGGGGTCCCAGAAGAAGAGAGAGAGCAAAATACCGAAAACATACTGGAAGAAATAGTGACAGAAAACTTCCCCCACCTGGGGAAAGAAATAGACTTACAAGTCCAGGAAGCGCACAGAACCCCAAACAGAAGGAATCCAAAGAAGACCACACCAAGACAAATCATAATTAAAATTCCAAGAGCAAAAGACAAAGAGAGAATATTAAAAGCAGCAAGAGAAAAGCAGGTAGTTACCTATAAAGGAGCACCTATACGATTGTCAGCTGATTTCTCAACAGAAACCATGCAGGCCAGATGGGAATGGCAAGAAATATTCAAGGTGATGAATAGCAAGAACCTACAGCCAAAAATACTCTACCCAGCAAAGCTATCACTCAGAATCAAGGCCAGATAAAGAGCTTCACCAATAAAAAAAAAAGCTAAAGAAGTTCATCACTGCCAAACCAGAATTGTATGAATTGCTGAAAGGGGTTCTTTAGGAAGAGGAAGAAGATACAGATAAAAAATTATGATCAACAAATACGTAACTATCAACAAGTGAAACTAAAAGCCAAGGGAATTAAAAAACCTGATGAACAATATTAACTGGTGAATATAATAGAATCAGAGGTATGGAAGGGGATTGGATTGATGATTCTCGGGGAAAAGGGGAGTGGGGGGATGTGGGAAGAGCCTGAACAAAAACTGTGCACCTTTGGATGAGGACAATGGGGGGTGGGGAAAGGGCAGAGGATGGGGTGGGAACCTGTTGGAGGGGAGCAATGGAGGGGGAAAAAAGTTGAGGAACATTTGTAATAATATGAACAATAAAGATTTATTAAAAAAAAAAAATAGGCAACGGACCTAAATAAATACTTTTCAGACCTAAATACTTTTCAGTCTGCAGACCGACGCTCTACCGCTGAGCCAAACCGGTTTCGGCCCTAAATACTTTTCAAAAGAAGACAGAAGGAAGGGACATATGAAAACATGCTCAAAGTCACTAATTATACAAAATGTAAATCAAAATGACAATGCAGATTCATCTCACACCTGTCAGAATGGCTGTCATCAACAAATCAACAAAGGGCAGTGTTAGCAAGGATGTAGAGATAAAGGAACCCTTTTGCACTTCTGGTGGGAATGCAGATTGGTGCAGCCACTGTGGAGAACAGTATGGAGTTTCCTCAAAAAACTAAAAATGGCCAAAACCAGTTTGGCTCAATGGATAGAGCGTTGGCCTGCGGACTGAAAGGTCCTAGATTCGATTCCGGTCAAGGGCATGTACCTGGGTTGCATGCACATCCCCAGTAGGGGGTATGCAAAAGGCAGCTAATCAATGATTCTCTTTCATCGATGTTTCGAACTCTCCCTCTCTCTTTCTCTCTGTAAAAAAAATCAATATATATATATATATATATATATATATATATATATATATATATAAAAACAAAAAACAAAAAAAACCAACACAAAAACTAAAAATGGAACTCCATTTGACCCTGCGATCCCACTTCTAGGAATATATCCCAAGAAGACAAAAACACCAATCAGAAAGGATATATGCACCCCTATGTTCATAGCAGCACAATTCACCATAGCTAAGATTTGGAAACAGCCTAAGTGCCCTTTAGCAGATGAGTGTATTAAAAAATGGTGATACATCTATCTACACAATGGAATACTATGCTTTGGTAAAAATGAAGGAATTCTTACCATTTGCAATAGCATGAATGGAACTGGAGAGCTTTATGCTAACTGAAATAAGCCAGTCAGAGAGAGATAAATACCACATGATCTTACTCGTTTATGGAAATAATGAACAACAAACTGATGAACAAAAACAGATCCAGAGACAGAGAAGCAATGATCAAACTGTCAAACCTCAAAGGGAAGGTATGGGAGGTGGGGGTAAGGGCATGAAGTGGAGTTTGGGGGAGTTAATGGGGGCTTAAGAACACATATGTAATACCTTAATCAATAAAGAAATAAAAAAAGATTAATGAATCTTTTTTATTCAGATAATTTATCTTTGTGTATCCAAAACTTACTACAGTATGTTATACGGTTAACACAATAAATTCTTAATAACTTGAACAGAGTAAAGCAGAGGTAAACCACTTTCAGATGAGATTGGGCACGCTCAGGGTGATATGGCAGTAGACTAAACTTCACTTACTTTTTTCCCCCTACTTTTACTTTTATTAGCATTTATTTTTGCTGAATTTACTCCCTAGCCATAGTTTTTGTTTCTTCAGTTTCTTCTGGATATCTTTTTCTTCCATGTAACTTCCTCTTCTGGTTTAAGAACAATCTTCTCTTTTTTAGTAAGGGTCATCTAAATGTGGGAGGGAGCACTCATCTATCGGTTAATCTGCCCATGAACTCTGTAAATTCTGCGCCACATCTGAAGCTTTGTTCAGCTGGATGTGCTCAATGACTAGAGAACCTATGTCTAAACCCCGAAGTTCAGCATTACTCTCTGCATTTTTAAGCATGTGCAGAAAAAATTCAGCACTCTTTTTGGCCACTGACCCTGCATCCTCCCTTACTCTATGGCTTGGGCAAACAGACCAACTCCACCATTCTAAAGATAGAATGGCACACATTTGCTTCTGTACAGTAACATCCTTCAGATACTTGGTGGCCTGCATACACCTGATTTCACGAGCATTCTTAAAGGGAACACAAAGATTTGAACACAAAGATTTGAACCTTGATTTTGTAGGATTTTTGCTGTTCAAGAGAATAGCAAATCATTTTCAGAGATAAACTTCAAGCCACTTTCAAATTCCAATATTCAGTTCCTTGAGAATGCTAGTTAGAGCACAATAAAATCCATTCCCTTTCTTCTGGCCTTGATAACTATTTCCTACCTTTCCCTCTCTAATCAATCCCCAACAAATCCTTCCTATTCATTATCATCTGAAGACCTTGCTTCCAACCACATGAAGAAAACTGAAGCAATCAGAAAAGAACTTCAGATTCTCACTACCACATGCACCCTCTAACCAGCATATACACATGCTGCCTTCATGCTTGTTACCATAATGATTTCTGTGGGCTTCTTTTAAAGGTAACCTCTCCATTATGTCCTAGATCCTTATTTTCTTGTCTACTCAAGGATATTGCTTCAGTTGTTTTCCCCTCTCACTTTTACACCATTTTAAAATTCTGCAGTAGATGCCCTGGCCAGTGTGGATCTATTGGTTGAGTGCTGTCCCCTGTACATGAAGGTCACTGGTTTGATAACTGGTCAGGGCACATACTCAGGTTATAGGTTTGATCCCCAGTCGGGATGTACATGGGAAGCAACAGATCCATGTTTCTCTTTAACATTGATGTTTCTCTCTCTTTAAAACTAATAAAAATATATATTTTTATAAATTCTATAATAGGTCATTCATATCATCATATAAACAAGCTAGCATAAGGCGTGGCTGACGGAAACCAAGGCTGTAGACTCCACCCTGAAACCCCGTCCCATCCAGGCAGAACACAGAGACTTTTAAGGCTACCAACTCAGGGAAGCTGCGAAAATGCTGAGACAAGGAAATAGATCACAAATGAAAGAAATGGAGGACAAAAAGCGCCTGGATATAGAGTTCAAAACCACACTTATAAGGTTGTTCAAGAAATCTCCTAGAAAAGGCCGATAAAATAAATGAGACCTATGAGGATATGAAAAGGGATCAACTAGAAATAATAAGGGATCAACAAGAAATAATAAGGGATCAACAAGAAATAAAAAATACATTCTCTGAAACAAAAAATATTATACAGAGTCCTAAAAACAGAATGGAAAATTGCAAGAATCAAGTAAAAGATTTAGAACATAAAGAGCCAGAAGATACTCCTTTGCAGAAGCAAGAAGGCAAGAGAATCCAGAAAATTGAAGATAATGTAAGAAACTTCTGGGACAACTTCAAGCGAACCAACATCAGAATTATGGGGGTCCCAGAAGATGAGAGAGAGCAAGATATCGAAAACATACTGAAAGAAACAGTGACAGAAAACTTCCCCCACCTGGTGAAAGAATTAGACTTACAAGTCCAGGAAGCGCACAGAACTCCAAACAAAAGGAATCCAAAGAGGACCACACCAAGACAAATCATAATTAAAATTCCAAGAGCAAAAGACAAAGAGAGAATATTAAAAGCAGCAAGAGAAAAGCAGGTAGTTACCTATAAAGGAGCACCTATACGATTGTCAACTGATTTCTCAACAGAAACCATGCAGGCCAGATGGGAATGGCAAGAAATATTCAAGGTGATGAATAGCAAGAACCTACAGCCAAAAATACTCTACCCAGCAAAGCTGTCACTCAGAATTGAAGGCCAGATAAAGAGCTTCACCAATAAAAAAAAGCTAAAGGAGTTCATCATCACTAAACCAGAATTATATGAATTGCTGAAGGGGGTTCTTTTGGAAGAAAAAGTAAATAAAGATAAAAACTATGAACAACAAATACGTAACTATCAACAAGTGAATCTAAAAACCAAAAAAAATTTTTTTTAAATCTGATGAACAATATTAACTGTTGAATATAATAGAATCAAGAGATATGGAAGGGGAGTGAACTGACGATTCTCGGGGAAAAGGGGAGAGGGGGGTGTGGGAAGAGACTGAACATAAACTGTGCACCTATGGATGAGGACAATGAGGGGTGGGGAAAGGGCAGAGGGTGGGGTGGGAACCTGGTGGAGGGGAGCAATGGAGGGGGGGAAAAAAAAGAGGAACATCTGTAATAATATGAACAATAAAGATTTATTTAAAAAAAAAAAAAAGAAGAAGAAGAAGAACTAGAGATCTAGTCCTTTGATGCTAAAAAAAAAATAGATAAGGCATATGTCAAGTGCCAACATCCTCTGATATGCATGAAGTGGGTGATAGGTTTTGGGGTTAATATCCAAGGGTCTGAAATGTACTTGTTCCTCTTCATGTACACCATTCTCAAAATTTAAGATCCCTGAAGGTTAAGTCATTTCTGGTTGTGCCACTAACTTATTGTTATTAAACCTCACAGATCCCCAGTTATACAATCAATAAAATAGAAGGTACAATTTATCAATTGGGATTATGGTGCCCACTAAATGAGGTACCAAATATACTCCTATACTCACTGGTTTCAAAAATGAATGTGTATAAGGATTATCTTTTTTAAAATGTATTTTTATTTTTGAAAGTATTACAGATGTTCTCATTTTTCCCTTTTGACCTTCTCTTCCCTGTTCCCCTCCCTTCCCCACGACTTCACCTTCCTACTCTGTGTGGATGGGATATGCATATAAATTCTTTGGTTAATCTCTTCCCATCACTTTCTCTGCAGATTCCCCTATTGAACCTAAACTTCTTGGGGTAGGGTTCACAAATCTGCTTTTTAAAATAGGCAATATACCAGACATCTGGTAGACAAAGACTATTCTAACAAACACTGTCCTAAGCAATCAACAAAATTAAGAATCTTTCTTACTTGCCCTTTAAAAACTGTCTTGGTTAAAATAACATGGCTTAGTTATGAAAGCACAGGGTGTTTATAAATGGCACAGGAGATTTATAAATGGCATGGGAAGCACAGGAAGTTTATAAATGGCATTGAAATTCTAAAAAGAGCCTATACCGAAGCAATACAGGGCCAATACCTATAGCAGTGCCCTTATATACTTCCATTGTCGACTATAACTGGTGAGAAAATATCACACTGGTCACTGGTTTTAGGTAGTTAAATATCATCTGGAAGCAATATTCATTCTGCTTAATGAGAATGTTTTATAACTTTAAAAGCATTGTGCAACTACTTTCTTATTTACTGCTAATAACTCAAGTTATACATCATCAATCCTATTACAAAAAAAGTCAAAGGCTAAATGCATATTTTCACCAGTTTTCTTTACAAAACCATCATCTATCCAGGCAGATAATTTCAAACTTTTCATATCCAGTTTCTTATTCTTACCTTTAAAATTTCTGGCTTTGTTTTTTCCATCACATGAGTCAGACTGAAAAGATGAAATAGAGCTTCCCGGACAAAGAATGCCCGTTCGCTATACCGCTTCAATGCTTCTGCAATCTGAGTTTCGTTGGCTTCTCCGGACACCTTTGAACAGAGCCAGAAAATTAGCTTTTAGGTTCTTCTCAACCCTCTATCAAAACATCATTTGTATAGATGGCATCCAGGATAGCTAAGTAAGGCTTAAAACAAATCAGAATAGTCATCCTATGCAGGTGCACATATGTTAAGAGAGATACAGATATATAGAGATATATAGAGATATATATTAGACTAGTAGCCCTGCACACAAATCCATGCACCAGTAGGTCACTGCTGCCCTCCTGTAGCTCTCAGCCCGCTGCCCTGAACTCCAGTAGCTCCCCTCTACCCCCAATAGCTTGCTGCCCTGCCCCTTCCTGTAGCTCTCTGCCACCCGCTTGTAGTTCACTTCACCACCATCTGCAGATCCATGATCTGGTCCTTACGCAGTCAGCTGTTACACCTCATGGTGTGATGGATAATTAGCATATTCCTCTCTTATTATATAGGATAGGCTCAGACCCTACTATAAGCCTGTGGGTAAAATTTTCTGCATTGCACCTAAAGTAATTCTCAATTTATTTTAATAATACTATCAATAAGGTCTTGCCTTGGGATTAGGCTTTTATCTACCTCTTAAGATAACTCTCCCTGTAATGTACAATGTTATAGCCATATGGGCTATTTTCCTGATCTTTCAAAAACTCAAGCTCTTTCCCAGGAAAAAAATCACCTATAATAATAAAAGCATAATATGTTAATAAAACCAGATATCCTTGTGGACCACCTTCTGGACAAAGCTGGGGCTGCAAGAGAGGCCTGGGTCCTGGGGTGCCTGCCAGTGGCTGGAGGGAAGCCAGGGTCCCAGGTGCCAGAGGGAAGTTGGTGCCAGGAGCTGGGGGAAGGAAGGCCTATTCTTATAAGAATTTAGTGCATCAGGCCTCTAGTTATCCTATCCAATAAAGAGGGAATATGCTAATTGCCCATCACACCCTCACAAAGATAGCAGTGTCCACAGCCACTAAGGAGAGAATATGCTAATTGACTGCCATGTCCTCAAAGATGGCAACGCCCACAGCCACAAGAAAGATGATGGCAGCTAGTCCCCTAAGCCCTGCAGGAGTGGCAGGCAGGCGGCATGGCTGGGCCTGCCCCCAGGCAGGTCTGGCTGTTCTGCGTGCCTACCTCTGAAGTCCCCCAGTCGCTTCAGCCCCCCAGCTGCCCAGGCCAGGCCTGAGGTGCAGGCAAGCCTCAGATGGTGGCTGTGCAGTTGCCCAGGACCACACAAGGCTCAAGTAACCAGGGCCAGCCAAGGCTTGTGCTGCCAGCAGTGGCAGCAGCAGAGCTGTGATGGGAGTGTCCCCTTCCCCTGATAACAGGGTTGCCTCCCACCCCTGAGGGCTCCCAGACTGTGAGAGGGGGCAGGCTGGGCTGAGGGACCTCCCTCACCCAGTGCATAAATTTTCATGCACCAGGCCTCTAGTTTATAATATCCTCTCACTGAAATCTTCCTCTCTTCTACTCAACCTTCCCAATTCACGTTAAACAATACCTCTTTAGCAAGGCCTTTTCTGACCCACCAATCTAAGTCAGGTCTCTCTGAAACATCTTCTTCATAGCCATTATCATAACCATCCCTCCCTCAACTAGACTGACCTATTCACCACTGTAACCTAACAACCAGCCATTATGTTTGCCTCACAGTAAAAACTCAGTAAGTAGCCAAAGCCGGTTTGGCTCAGTGGTAGAGCGTCGGTCTGTGGACTGAAAGGTCCTGGGTTCGATTCCGGTCAGGGGCATGTACCTTGGTTGCAGGCACATCCCTAGTAGGGGGTGTGCAAGAGGCAGCTGGTCGATGCTACTCTCTCCCTTCCTCTCTGTAAAAAATTAATAAAATATATTAAAATAAATAAATAAATAAAATTATAAAATAAAAATTACACTAAAAAAACCCTCAAGAATTCATCACACAAATGTATAAATTAATTTTCCCAGATTTATTAAGCTCTCATTCAGCATCAAGAGGTTCTGTTCAAAATTAAGACCATCTAGCCGAAACCGGTTTGGCTCAGCGGATAGAGCGTAGGCCTGTGGACTGAAGGGTCCCAGGTTCGATTCCGGTCAAGGGCATGTACCTTGGTTGTGGGCACATTTCCAGTGGGGGTTGTGCAAGAGGCAGCTGATCGATGTATCTCTCTTATCGATGTTTCTAAGTCTCTATCCCTCTCTCTTCCGCTCTGTAAAAACTCAATAAAATATATTTTTTTAAAAATTAAGACCATCTAGGAATTTCCCGTTTATAAAGATTAATACACTTAAACTATGGTTCATGTAACATTGGGTAACCAAATGTATATAACAAGAAGTGGCTCTTTATAAAAGTAATCAACTAATAAGTGAAAGAGAAATTATTAGAATAGCACTATAATTTCCAATGAATTAATGGAACTGGGTATTAAGTTTCAACAACTGCTAACATCACAGAATAGATAACAACCAGACATTATATACTTCCTTAACGAAACAGCAAGACACCCTTAATGGTCCTGCCAAAGGTATCAAACATGAGTGTGATTAAGCTTCCCAATCTAACTACCAATCTGTATAAAATTCAAACACAGGGAAATATGCACCAAGAGTTACAGTCAAGAAAATCCAGATTGAGGGAAATTGTACAAGTCAAAAAAAGCTAGATTTAATAGATAAATCATAAGGAAAAGAAAGGAATGGAGAGAGAACAGGTAAATTGAAAGATACTCAAAAGACAAAATTTTGAAAAAATGGACAAGATTAACTAAGTCCCTAGAGATAAATAGTTGGGTCATAAAACTATATATAAAAAAAGCAAGGACATGATTATTATTATAAAGTCAGAATAGAGGTTCTTTTGTGGAGGAGGGAGTTGTAATCAGAATTTGACATATGGAAGAGCTTCAGGGTAGCTTACAAAGTTCTATTTATTAACCAGAGTGATGGTCTCAAATGTGTTCACTTTATTTTTACTTACTCACTATGCTATACATTTGTTATTTACAGTCTTTGTATCCATCTTATTTTATAAGGTAAGGTTTAAAAACATGTAAAAAACCCTGTCATTCAGAGAGATATAATCTCATTAAATTGGAAGACAGGTATTTTTTGGCAGTAACATTATACAGGATGAAACAAAAATAAATACTTAAAAAATATATTACTCAGAAACTAGGTTTTATATGAACAAATAATATTTAGGTAGGAAATGCAGCTTTGAGGGGGAAAAAAATCATGACTGACATTTCAACCATTGATATGATATGCTACAAGTTCTAATACAAACTATAGTACTGATGTGTGCCAAGTGACACAAGAGCACATACCTTGCATTTGTAAGGTTGTAGAAATAAAAATGCAATTTCTTTACAAAATGTTTATAAAACTATCCTATATAATAAAGAGATGATATGCAAATTGACCCTCACACTATTGCACAAGGTGGCCGCTCCCATGTGGTCAAAGATGGCCAGCAGGGGAGGGTAGTTGGGGGAGACCAGGACTGCAGGGGAGGGCAGTTGGGGGAGACCAGGCCTACAGGGAAGGCAATTAGGGGCGGGGTGACCAGGCCTGCAGGGGAGGGCAGTTGGGGGCAATCAAGTTGGCAGGGAAGCAGTGAGGCATCAATCAGGCTAGCAGGGGAGTGGTTAGGGGGTTATCAGGCTGGCAGGCAGGTGAGTGGTTGGGAATCAACAGTCCTGGATTGTGAGTGGGATATCCGACTGCTGGTTTAGGCCTGATCCCCAAGGGGTCTCAGATTGGAAAGGGTGCAGGCTGGGCTGCACCCCCCCAGTGTAGGAATTTTGTGCACCAAGACTCTAGTTTATGTATAATATACATGCATACACATTGGTCATGACGATGTATTCACATATATAAGCAGTAATTGAAGAATAAATTTTTCCAAGTATTCACCTCTTTTTAATCACTCTGAACCTTTTCTTACATTTGGAAAGACACCAATTTGATCCCTGGCCCCAGTTGAACTGCCCTGGAGGCAGTCAACTGATGTGTCTCTTTCACATGGATGTTTTCTCTCTCTCCCTCTTTCCCCCTTCTTCTTCCCTCCCCTCCCTCTTTTCTGCTCTCTCTAAAAATCAGTAAAAAAAAAAAAAAGAAAAGAAAATCCTTGGGTGAGGATTTTAAAAAAGAAAGAAAAGAAATAGTCTGGAAAGCATGAACAAGTAAATCAGAATCACAAAAAAAAAAAAAAAAAAAAGATTGTAAGGGGGAAATTATTTAACAATGATCTCAGTCAGACTTCATTTACCCACAATTGGTTGATTCCAAACAGCTTTATAATATCTTATATGAAATATAGCCTCAAGCATGGGACCACAGCTAGGTAGTTAACCCCAGAGTCTGGGAATGAGGTGACCCACAAATCTAAGAATCCTAGTTGTGGAGAAATAGAAGGTTCAAGAAAGGGATTGTGACAAAAGAGCAAATTGAATGGGGAAATGGTGATGACAGAGTTGGAAATTCTATGGTAAGAAAGCCCTCTGGAAGAGACTGAACACAAACTGTGCACCTATGGATGAGGACAATGGGGGTGCGGAAAGGGCAGAGGGTGGGATGGGAGCCTGGTGGAGGGGGGAAGAAATGAGGAACCTTTGTAATAACATGAACAATAAAGATTGATTAAAAAAAAAAAAAAAAAAAAAAAAAGAAAGCCCTCTGTGTTGGGACTGGAAAGTGAGAGGAAAGAACTAAGGTACTCTAATAGAGACAATGACATGTAGTGGAAAGGATACGTACATATTTTGGAATCAAACAGTCCAAGGATACAGGGGCAGGGCCTGATATCATCTAGTTGTGAGCCTTAAGAAAACCATTCCAGCCGGGACCGGTTTGGCTCAATGGATAGAGCGTCGGCTTGGGGACTGAAGGGTCCCGGGTTCGATTCCGGTCAAGGGCATGTACCTTGGTTGCGGGCACATCCCAGTAGGGGGTGTGCAAGAGGCAGCTGATCGATGACTCTCTCTCATCGATGTTTCTAACTCTCTATCTCTCTCCCTTCCTCTCTGTACAAAATCAATAAAATATATTTAAAAAAAAAAAAAAGAAAACCATTCCATTTCCTCTCATCAAGAGATCAAAATAATATAAAATAATAAAAGCATAATATGCTAATTAGACCAGATATCCTTCTGGACAACCAACCTTCCAGACAAAGCCAGGGCTGAGAAGGCTGACCCCTTGCATGAATTTCATGCTTCGGGCCTCTAGTATATATAAAAATGCAAAAATACCCCCCCCCCAAAAAAAAAAAAACACACACAAAAAACCCACAAACCTCTTCTTATAACTAACCAGTGTGCCATATATTCAATGCCTTATAAAGAATTCTAGGAAGTCACACTGTCTCTATTTCTTGCATCCTTCAGTCTGACCTAAAAAACTCAGGGAATGTAAAGCCAAAAAACCAGTCTCACCTAATTTAAAGCATCACAATACTAAGACAATTATTTCAGACAAGTTTTTCATCAACTTTGCTAAGTTAGACAATTCTAAAAAACGAGAAATGGCAACATCAGCTCTCCTTCCTTAACATGACCTATTATTTTCCAGTTTTCAAATAAGTAGTCAAATAATGTAAAAAGAAAATTGTATTTAGTTGAATAAAGGGCAAAGATCCAATGATCTTTATCTTAAAAAATATTTTAAAACAATGATTCTCAACTTTGGCTGCATATTAATCACCTACTCAGTTTTAAAAAATACTGAAGCTTGAGTTCCACTCCCTGTGATTCTGATTTACTTGTTCAAGCTTTCCAGGCTACTTCTTTCTTTTTTTTTTTTTAACCCTCACCCGAGGATATTTTTTTTGACTGATTTTTAGAGAGAGTAGAAAAGAGGGAGGAAGGAAAGAAGGGAGAAAGAGAAAATATCCATATGAAAGAGACACATCGATTGATTGCCTCCAGGGCAGTCCAACTGGGGCTAGGGATCAAACCTGCAACCCAGGAAAGTGCCCTTCACTGAGAATTGAACCCTTAGAGCACATGTGTCAAACACAAGGCCCGCGGGCCAAATCCAGCCCGCCAGGCCTTGCAATGTGGCCCGCACCGCGCTGTCATCACTGCACTCCGCTGTCAGTTTATGACATTGTCAGTTTATGACTGTTCAGTAAACCATTCGGCCCGCGATTTAGGCTGGATTTTAGATTTTGGACCCTTCTCTGATTGAGTTCGACACCCCTACCTTAGAAGGTGGGCCAATGCTCTAACCATCTAGCAACACTGTCCAGGGCCCAGGTTATTTCTTTTCAATTAAAATTTTTTCTAGCTTTATCAAGAGTAATCTATAATAATAAAAGTGTAATATGCTTTTATTATTATAGCCGAACAACCTTCTGGATGTCATTCCAGACATCCTTCAGGACAAAGCCACAGCAGCAGGGGCTGAGGTGGTTAGGAGTGATCAGGCAGAAGCAGTTAGGGGTGATCAGGCAGGCAGGCAGAGTGGTTAGGAGCAATCAGGCAGGCAGGCAGAGTGGTTAGGGGCAATCAGGCAGGCAGGCAGAGTGGTTAGGGGCAATCAGCCAGGCAGGCAGAGGGGTTAAGAGTGATCAGGCATGCAGGCAGAGTGGTTAGGAGCCAGCAGTCCCAGATTGTGAGAGGGTCCAGGCCAGGCTGAGGGACACCCTCCCCCCATGCACAAATTTCATGCACTGGGCCTCTAGATGACATATAATATTATAAGTTTAAGGTGTACAACATGATTTGATGCACGTATATACTATGAAATGATTACAATGGTAAAGTTAGTTAACATGACCATCATCTCACATACTTACACACCATGTGATTTTTCTTGTAGTCAAGGTTGAGAATTACTGCTTCAACAGTTACACAGGTGGAATTAGATAATGAGAACAAATACAGTGTTTGCCAGGGCCAAGATTTCACAGTAATTACAGTTGCATTTGTGAAATCAAACTTATTTCACAGAGGCATTGTGGAATACAGGTGCCCTATTAGCCTTGATTTTAAAACTGAGGCTAATTACTGCTGTGGATCAAAACTTTTTTTTAAAATATATTTTAATGATTTTTTACAGAGAGGAAGGGAGAGAGATAGAGAGTTAAAAACATCCATGAGAGAGAAACACAGACCAGCTGCCTCCTGCACACCCCCCACTGGGGATGTGCCAACCAATGTACATGCCCTTGACCGGAATTGAACCTGGGGCCTTTCAGTCGCAGACCCATGCTCTATCCACTGAGCCAAACCGATTTCAGCAGGATTTTTATCTTGAGATTATTTGGCTTAATGTACCAGGGACACATTCTTTTCATCCTTCAGGATGCAGGTCAAGCTCACCTCCTCTGGGAAATCAACTCCCAACACACAGGGCTTTCTTGCCCTTTAATTTTTACAATTCTTTCCTATCTGATTGATTTGTTAGGTACTTCAGTAACATTAAAATAGTAACTTACATTTTTGTGCTTCCTTCATCAACAAGCCATGCACTAGAAACCTATTGTAGCTTGTTTCATAACAGGCCAAGTAAGTTCCTCATACTTCTTACTGTCCTACACCGGCCTTGTGTGATGTTGCCAGATCTGGCCCTGGCATCTATCCCTCCAACTCCATTTCATCACTGTGACTTTCTACTGTTGAGCTCTATCCAAGTAGCCTTCCTTCATTTCCCTGAATATACTATGCTCCTTCCTGCCACACATCTTTTATATATATTAATAGAGGCCCAGTGCACAAAATTCATGCATGGAGAAGGAGTTCCCTCAACCCAGCCTGCACTCTCTCTAATCGGACATCCCTCTCACAATCTGGGACCACTGGCTCCTAATCACTCACCTGCCTGCCTGATTGCCCTAATCCCTCTGCCTGCCTGCCTGCCTGATCACCCCTAACTGCTCCCCTGCCAGCCTGATTACCCCTAACTGCTCTCCCCTGCCAGCCTGATCCCCCCCTCCCCAACTGCTCTCCCCTGCTGACCTGATTGCCCCTAACTGCCCTCCCCTGCCAACCTGATTGCCCCCAACTGCCCTCCTCTGCTGGCCTGATTGCCTCTCACCCCCTGATGGCCTTATCTCACCCCCAACTGCCCTCCCTTGCCGCCCTGATCATCCTTAACTGCCTCTGTCTCGGCCCCCACCACCATGACTTTGTCCAGAAGGAAGTTGGACATCCAGAGGATAGCTGGTCGACCCAGTCTAATTAGCATATTACCCTTTATTAGTATAGATCAATGGCCAGCAAACTGTGGCTCGAGAGCCACATGCAACTCTTTGCCCCCTTGAGTGTGGCACTTCCACAAAATACCAAGGCCTAGGTGAGTCTATTTTAAAGAAGTGGCATTAGAAGAAGTTTAAAAAATTTGGCTCTCAAAAGAAATTTCAATAATATTATTGATATTTGACTCTGTTGACTAATGAGTTTGCCGACCACTAGTATAGACTATATAGCAGGGGTCTTCAAACTACGGCCCGCGGGCCACATGCAGCCCCCAGGGGAGTCTGATCCTGCCCACCAGGTTTTTTGGGCAGTGAGCGCAGCCAAGGTGTTACAGTAGGAATTAGTAGTTCATATAGTCCGGCCCTCCAGCTCTCTGAGGGACCGTGATCTGGCCCCCACTTTAAAAAGTTTGAGGACCCCTGCTATATAGAATAGGAATGCTTAAATGGGGCAGGAGCCTTTTTCAGCAGGAGGAGATGCTCTCTGCAGACAAAAATACATAATCCCTATAGCTAGACTTATAACCAGCAATATACACTATACTGCCAAACCAGTTATGAAAAAAAATGAACTATTTTCTTATGCCTTATATCTCTTAAAACCCCTTCTCGGCCCCCACCTAGGTTCTGCCTCCACAGTTCACCCAGATTAGGTTATGATTGGTTGGTTCCTATGCCAGTCAGCATCAAAAGCTCTGCCTCCTAGTCAGCCATTGGCTCCTCATAAGTCACCCAGATTTAGTTCTGGTTGGTTGGTTTCTATGCCATTCAGTGTCAAAAGCTCCGCCTCCTAGGCAGCCAATGGCTCCTCACAGCTCACCCAGATTTGGTTCTGATTGGTCAGTTTCTATGCTAGTCAGTGTCGAAAGCTCTGCCTTCTAGTCAGCCATTGGCTCTTCTGGAAAATCCAGAATGGCCCCACTGACAGCTGTCTTTCTCTCCAGGCCTATTTACGGGCCTGATCCGAAGCCTCCATGGCAGCTGCGGATTAGGCCCTGCCTCTCTCTCCAGGCCTCACCAGAAGCCGCAGTGGCTGCTGATCAGACCCCACCTCTCCCTCCCTCCCTCCCCCTCCCTCCCTCCCTCCCTCCCTCCCTCCCTCTCTCTCTCTCTCTCTCTCCCTCTCCCTCTCCCTCCCTCCCTCCCTCTCTCCCTTGCCAGCCGTGGAGGCTACTAACCAGGCCCTGCCTCTCTCTCTCTCTCTCTAGGCCTGATATTCAGCAGCCACAGCTGTCCCCTGGCCACAGGCTAATGACCTTGCCACACTTGCCTTGCCCCGCCCACCCCCACTAACCCACCCGCCCGCCCGCCTGCCATCAGCCTTGCTGTGATAGAAGCCTGTGGGCACGGGGGAGGGATCAAGACATGCTCCATACACTTCCTGGTGACCATTGGTCCGTCTGGTCATTTAGGTCGTGATGGCCCTAGGCTATTATTAGTATAGATTCTCTCTGCCAAGAGATACCGTAATATGTTCTCTCCCAAGCTATTCTCCCTTAAGATCATCACTCATTTATCAATTCCTCAGAGAAGACTTAAACTAAGTCAAATCTCTGTGTTAAATATTCTCACATATAGTATTGTGTATCTTCTAGATTCTTAAAACAATACAGTTTAAAGCATATATATACTGTGTGTGTATATATATATATATATATATATATATATATATGCAAACACAGCCACATAGCATATAATATTTGGTTGTCTGACTCCCTCACTAAGTTACAAGCTCAATGAGGGCAAGAGCATATTTGTCTGGCATCACAATCAAAAACCCATGTTCAGCACAGTATCTAGTGTACAGAGACACTTGATAAATATTTTAATAATATTTAAAAAAGAATAACTCAAAGTCATTTTCTACATTCTATTTTTTAAAGTCTAAATTTATACATAACCTAGGAATTGAGATATTTATAGATATTTTTAATTAACCTTTCCCTTTATTGAAATCTATGTTTGCTCAAAAAAGATACCTTGCCATTAGCCATACAATGGCTGCTGTAGCTCTACAGCAGCGGTTCTGACCCACAGGCTGAGAACTGCTAGCAGGGTCGCCTAAGACCATCAGAAAACACAGATATTTACATTATGATTCATTAACAGTAGCAAAATTACAGTTATGAAGTAGCAACGAAAATAATTTTATGGTTGGGGGTCACCACAAAATGAGGAACTGTATTAAAGGGTCATGGCATCTAGAAAGGTTGAGAACCACTGATCTAGAGGATACAATGTATATCAGAAAAATATTAGTTTTCCTTAAATTTGTCACATTCTTTTCTTCAAGGTCTGACTCAGATACCATTTTCCCCATTAAGCCCCAAATTCTCCAGCTAGAAGAAATTTCTCTTACTCTCTTATAGCAACTACAGCTATCCTTGGCTTTATACTTCGTGTTTTTTTTGTGACCATACCATCACCATTCCTATCAGACCTAGCTCCTGGGAAGCAGTTCCTATATCTTTTTAATCTTTGAATGCCAAACTATACTAAGCTCAATAGATGCTTGCTAAACTGAATTTAAAACATTAGGTATAAGAAGCCTAAAAAAAGCAAAATTTTACCATTTCTGCAGTAGATTTTTAGAGATTTTTCTAAATCTCTAGGCTTTCTAGGGCCTACTACATGACTTTTCACTTTACATATGTAATTATTAATCTTCAAAAGAATTCTGCAAGGTAGAAATGATATCCATTTTATAAATAAAGAAATGTAAACTCAAAAAATTACATAACTTGCTCTCGGTCATAAGTAAGCAAGCTGGGATTTTTGTTAAGACTCTGACTCTAAAGCAAGGTCCAGATATTATTAGACATTCATCTTAATGGAGTCTTATGTAACTAAGACATTAGACAGCCTGACAAGTAATTCATTCTTAAAGTCTAACCTTCAAATGCCCTTCGCCTGTGAGGAATTCAGAGTAACCAGCATCGGTGGCCAGCAAACCTACGAACTGCATGCTGGGCCGTTGTTGTATAAAGGCTTCAACAGCTTTATCTGTCACGTGCTTTCTCCCAGAAACGTCCAGGGAGACCAGGTTGGGTAGGATATCTTTTTGTTCTAATAATCGAAGAGCTATGTCTGATGTAAATTGTTTATCATCTGATATATCAAGATGGTTCAGGTATTTTAGTTCTCGAACAACATCTAGTATCTGAGTAGTTGTCATTTTTAAACATTTTAGGTGATGCATGGTTAGAGACTTGAGTCGGTCCTTGCAGGCCAGCAGAAACGTGATGTCTGTGATGGAGGTGTTAGAAATATCCAGGCTCTCTAATCTTGGCAATGAGGCGACTTCAGCCAGGTCTTCATTGTAAAATTGAACGTTGGTGATGCTTAATGCTCGAAGGCCAGAAAGCTGGTTGAAGCACCGCTCATAAGGATCTTCAAGGGACAGAGTTAATGAATTCAGCACCAGGCACTGGAGATTTTGCTGGATCCATTTATTGCTGCCAAGCCCGCTGATGATGTCTGTAATCGTGATGTCAGCATTCACACCTGTCGCATCAAGTTCCACTAACTTGTGATGGCAGAAGGCTTTGCGAAAAGCAACAGCAGAGATCTTGGCTTTGCGAATGCAAGCTCTCTTTAAGCGCATCTGGTTGCCCCTAAAAATACCTACAGTTCCGTCATTCAGGAGACCTGGAAGAAAAAAAAAAGCAGCACTTCAACTTCAAAAAATGGTTAAAGAAAAGCTAAAATTTCCAGCATACTTTACATTTCCAAAGCACTCCCATGTGACAATGTTTCATTTAATATATAAAACAATTAACCTAGGTAAAAATATTATCTACAATTTATAGATGAGTAAACGGAGGCTTAGAAAAGTGACTTTCTCAGAACTAGCAAGAGGCAGACTCAGGACTGTGGTAGACGTTACTGAAATTAACATCTGGTTCTCCTCATCTTCCTAAACTCATGGACAATTACATTTCCCAGAACACCCTTGGAGTTAGATGGGGTTATTTCCCTAGTTCTGCCAAATGGGCTGTAACCTGAAGCACCTGAGACCCAGTGCATAATTTTTCATTCTATCTTTTCCTGCTATGAGAAATGAGGAGCCTTCACATTCTAGACTAGGGGTGTCGAACTCAATCAGGGAAGGGGCCAAAATCTAAAATCCAGCCTAAATCGCGGGCCGAATGGTTTACTGAACAGTCATAAACTGACAATGTCATAAACTGACAGCGGAGTGCAGTGATGACAGTGCGGTGCGGGCCACATTGCAAGGCCTGGCCAGCCGGATTTGGCCCGCGGGCCTTGTGTTTGACACATGTGTTCTAGACAGTTAACCTTTATGAGAGTGGAGCTTCCATCAGCCCACATCCTAGGGTGACCATGAAGCAGAACCCTTCATGAATTTGCAGCATTTATGCACCATGAGTGAGGTCTAATCTTTGTGTTATGCTAATAGGTCTGGGGGTAAATTTATTAGTAATGCCTTTAAAGCCTATCCCTTTAAATCTCTATAACACATTATTAAACACATATCTACATACAAGTATAGTTAACACATATGTCTATAGTTCATTACGAAACTACTAGCTAATAAGGTCTAAAATATTAAGAGGATCTACTTTTAATCTTAAATAAGAATAATTTGCCATGTAGGGTTTTCCCTCAATTCTTTTGTATATTAGAAACTTTTGCTTAATTAACCTATTGCCTACATATTTAAGTATGGGGTTTTCTTTTATGATTATAGTTTTTTTTTTTTAAATATCGTCTGGAATATTTTATAATGAGCATAATTTGGGTTCCTGAAGACAGATGCAGTAGCCAAACTCATGGAAGAATCTGAATTAAAAGGACTAATCTAAAGATGAGTAATTAAGATTATTTAATACTTAATAGACCACAGCCCAAATAAATTAGGCTATGCAGTGTTTCCCAAACTTTTGACATAAGTGTACCCCTTCTATAATTTTCGTAATGCTGAGTACCCCTCGTACTCATGAGAACATAGAATTAGGTGCAGCTAAGCACGGTGCAGTGCATATCCCCACCAAACTCCTGTGCAACACCTACCCCCTCCAAACTCTTTCCGCACCCCTGGGGGTACGCGTACCACACTTTGGGAAACACTGGGCTATGGAATAAATATGCATTTTAATAAATGACAGACTCGTTTTGTGCTTTTTGAGATTGACAGTTTGTGCATTCATGCCTTAACAATTTATGTGATAAGTTTTATGTGTGTCAATTTCTGAGGGAGCCAAAGAATTGTTTAACTATTGGTTTTTCCACTTAGATTAAAAGACTTGCTCCTTAAAAAAAAAAAAAAATAATAAAATAAAATAAAATATTATTAAGAGGATCTAAAGATTATAGTCCCTCCCTGTGAGATGAACTCAAATACAGTGAACATAGTAACCTTCTGAAGCCCCTAAGAGATAAAAAAATAATAAATAATAGTAACTCATTATACCAAGAACCAGTAAGGTTTCATACTAAAATATATATATATTCTATAAATTTAATATGGGATAACAAAAATGTTAAAATTGACAAATATTTTGAAGGAGCCACCATAAAAAGTGCTTAAGTGGGCAATTACAAATTTCATGCTTGAAACAAATAAAAAATGGAAAGCCTCAGCAAAAAATAAAAGACCTTAAGAAAAACCAAATGACAATTTTAGAACTGAAAAATACAATAATAGTTGGGTTCAACTAGAATGGAAGGAACAAAGGAAAGAATCAGTAAACTAAAAGATAAAACAATAAAAATCACTAAAATCTAAACAGAAAAAAAAAATACACTGAAAAAAAAAAAATGATCAGAGCTATTTGTCATTGAAGTCCCAGAAGAGGAAGAGGGCAGGGTTGGAAAAGTACTAAAAGAAATAATAGCTATAGATATATGAGAATGCTCAAATAGAATATAACAACACTAAAGACTGGCAAGTATGTGGAGAAACTGGATCTGTCCTATATAGCTGGCAGAGGTGTAAAATGGTACTAACACACTTAAAACAGTTTGGCATTTTTCTTAAAACCTAAACAGCAACTATCAAACAACCCAGCAAGAGCACTCCTAGGTATTTATCCCAGTGGATGAAGGGTTATACAAACAGATGTGCTTCATAACATGGACTACTACTCAGAAATACTAGGTGTCGAGGAGAATCCAAGATGGCTGCTCGGGTAGGCACCTAGCCGCAGCCGCACGCAACAATTTCAATAAAATACAACTAAAATATAAAATGGACATTACCCAGAACTACAGGAAAGTCAACTGACTGGAAATTCTACAACGAGAAGCAAGGAGAAAACCAGAAGGAAGCGCGGAGGAGCTGTAAAAGCCCAAGGTACGGAGACACGCGGCGCGCGCGGAGAGGACGGAGCCGGAGAGGAGGGAGGCCGAGTGCCTGGCGGGCGTTCCCTAGCGGGAAGGAGATAAACACTCCGACTGTGCTGGGCCCCCAACTGCTCTGAACCCCCATTCTAGGCCAGACCCCGGGGACCCAGGCTCATCCAGAGGGAGCTGGGCTGTAAGGCAGTACTCGGGGAAGCGGCATAAGGAGGTCCCAGAGGCGCGCACACAGCGCGCAGAGAAGGGCCGGCCGGCTGTGCCGTAAGACTGCCCTGGCGGGAAGGAGACAGGCTCCAGACTGCTCTGAACGCCACCTCCAACTCCACTTCCAACTGAACTGAACCCCAGTTTCGGGCCCATTGCGGGAGAGCTTACACTGTTTGGTAGCAGGCGAAAATCGAGGGCACCTTTCTCTCAGAGGCGCTTGCAACAAGTACTGAAAGACCCTGAGTCTCAGGAGTCGCATAGGGCGGGGCTGACGGAAGCCAAGGCTGTAGGCTCCACCCTGAAACTCCGCCCCATCAGAAAAGCTGCCTGCGAAAATGCCTAAACCAAATAGATCACAAACGAAAGAAATGGAGGACAAAAAGCGACTGGATATAGAGTTCAAAACCACACTTATGGGGTTTTTCAAGAGACTCCTAGAAAAGGCCGATAAAATAAATGAGACCTATGAGGATATGAAAAGGGATCAACAAGAAATGCTAAGGGATCAACAAGAAATAAAGAATACATTGTCTGAAATAAAAAATATTCTACAGAGTCCTAAAAACAGAATAGAAGATCGCAAGAATCAAGTCAAAGATTTGGAACATAAAGAGCCAGAAGACACTCCTCTGCAGAAGCTAGAAGGCAAGAGAATCCAGAAAATTGAAGATAATGTAAGAAACCTCTGGGACAACTTCAAACGATCCAACATCAGAATCATGGGGGTCCCAGAAGATGAGAGAGAGCAAGATATCGAAAACATACTGAAAGAAATAGTGACAGAAAACTTCCCCCACCTGGGGAAAGAATTGGACTTACAAGTCCAGGAAGCACACAGAACTTCAAATAAGAGGAATCCAAAGAGGACCACACCAAGACAAATCATAATTAAGATTCCAAGAGCAAAGGACAAAGAGAGAATATTAAAAGCAGCAAGAGCTAAGCAGGTGGTTACCTATAAAGGAGCACCTATACGATTGTCAGCTGATTTCTCAACAGAAACCATGCAGGCCAGACGGGAATGGCAAGAAATATTCAAGGTGATGAATAGCAAGAACCTACAGCCAAAAATACTCTACCCAGCAAAGCTATCACTCAGAATCGAAGGTCAGATAAAGAGCTTCACTAATAAAAAAAAGCTAAAGGAGTTCATCACCACCAAACCAGAATTATATGAATTGCTGAAGGGGGTTCTTTCAGAAGAGAAAGTAAATAAAGATAAAAATTATGAACAACAAATACGTAACTATCAACAAGTGAATCTAAAAACCAAGGAAATTAAAAAAAAATCTGATGAACAATATTAACTGTTGAATATAATAGAATCAGAGGTATGGAAGGGGAGTGAACTGATGATTCTTGGGGAAAAGGGGAGAGGGGAATGTGGGAAGAGACTGAACATAAACTGTGCACCTATGGATGAGGACAATGGGGAGTGGGGAAAGGGCAGAGGGTGGGGTGGGAAGGGGGGGGAAAGGAACACTTGTAATAATATGAACAATAAAAATTTATTAAAAAAAAAAAAAAAAAAAAAAGAAATACTAGGTGTCCCAGTTAATAAAGCAGATATTTTTCAATAGATGGTGTTATATATATGTTAATATATGTGATTTGATATTATGCTATTTTGAAAAATGTGTTTAATTGATTTTTTTACCGAGAGGAAGGGAGAGAGCTAGAGAGCTAGAAATATTGATGAGAGAGAAACCAATGTATATGCCCTTGACAGGAATCGAACCTGCGACCTTTCAGTCCGCAGACCGATGCTCTACCACTGAGCCAAACCGGCTTCGGCAGATATTATGCTATTTTGTTGTGTTGACAACAAGCTTCAAAACTTCATGTCAAATTTTCTGAAGTGTTAACATCATAGATATTTTTATGCTTAAAAATGTCAAATTTCGTGTCCAAAAAAAGAGCATTTGGGGGAAGTTTTAATTCATTACATTATTTTGAAGAAAAGTTCTGCTTTTATTTTGAAGAAAATTGTATTTTGAGAATCCCAAAAGCATAGAATCATGGGTTAATCCAGGTCAACCATCAACATGGACTTCAAGGCCAAATCACTTCAGAAAGAAGACAATGCTCTGTGTTTTGGTGGGACCAGGAAGGTATGGTATATTATAAGCTTCTAAAACCAGGTGAAGCTGTTAATACTGATCACTACCAACAACAAATAATCCATTTGAACCATGCTTTGATAGTAAAATGACCAGAATAGGCCAGAAAACACGGCAAAGTAATTTTGCTTCATGATGACGTACCATCACACACTTCAAAACCAGTTAAAGACACGTTAAAAGATCTTTCCTGGGAAGTATTAACCCACCCACCATATTCACTAGACCTTGCTCCTTCACATTACCACTTGTTCAGATCAATGGCACATGCACTTTCTGAGCAGCCCTTCAAAACGTACGAAGTGGAAAGTTGGGTCTCTGAATGGTTTGGCTCAAAACAAGGAAAGTTCTATTGGGATGGTATCCACAGATTATCTGAAAGATGGGGGAAATGTGTAGCTAGTGATGGACATTACTTTGAATAAAGCATTTTTGATGTTTCTCTTGAAATTATCGTGTTTTCTTTGATTACAAAATCCACCATTATTAACCAGTACACCTAATAAAAAGGAGTAATTGATATACACAACAATCTGGAGGAGTCTCTAGAATAAATTATGCTGAGTAACAAAAGCAAATCCCAAAAGGTTATATAATGAATAATTCCACATCTATAACATTCTTTTTAAAAAAAATATATATTTTATTGATTTTTTACAGAGAGGAAGGGAAAGAGATAGAGAGCTAGAAACGTCAATGAGAGAGAAACATCAACCAGCTGCCTCTTGCACACCCCCTACCGGGGATGTGCCCGCAACCAAGGTACATGCCCTTGACCGGAATCGAACCCGGGACCTTTCAGTCCGCAGACCGATGCTCTACCACTAAGCCAAACCGGTTTCGGCCACATCTATAACATTCTTGAAATGACAAAGTTACAGAAATGGTGAACAGAGTTTATGGAGGGGGAAGGAGAAGGAGAGAAGTGATTATGGCTATAAAAGGGTAATATGGCCCTTGATGGTTTGACTCAGTGGAGAGAGCACTGGCCTGCAGATTGAGAGGTCCCAGGTTCGATTTCCGTCAAGGGCACACGCCAGGGTTTCGGGCTAGATTCCCAATAGGGGACATGCAGGAGGCAGCCAATTAATGATTCTCTCTCATCATTGATGTTTCTATATTTCTCTCCCTCTCCCTTCTTCTCTGAAATCAATAAAAATATACGTTAAAACAAAACAAAACAGGGTAACATGAGGGATCCTTGTAGAGATGGAAATTTTTGACCATATCAATGTCAATATCCTGGTTGTGATTCTGTACTATGGTTTCACTACCACTGGAGAAGGAGGATATCATCTATATTATTTATTACAACTTCATGCGACTCAGCAATTGTCTTAAAAATACAAAGTTCAATTTTAAAGAGATCACTGCAGAAAATTAAAAAGTGTTGACATGGAATTAAGGGAATTCCATCTGATGATTTCAAATTTCTTGCTAAGAATAAGTGACAGAAAGTCTGAGAAGAGCAAAAAACATCTGAAACAATTATGAGGATCACTAATAATGATCAGAGAAATACTCAAGAATTACCAGGCAGTGCTGAGGAGCCTTCGCTTTATATAACTGAACAGCCTCCTCATCATTCAGGCCTCAGCCCAATTATCACCTCCTTGGAGAAGCTTTCATTCATCATCCAAGCTAAAGTAGATGCCTTCCTTTTTAAAAAAATTTTTCCTGGAAACCATGTTCTTTTTCCCTTAGAGAATCTATCACAAGTTGTAATCCTATATGTTTGTTTGCTTCTTAATTACTAGAATGTCGCCAACTGGACTATACACCCCATGTGAGCAACATTTGTGTTTAATATTGTACACTCAACACCTAACATAATGCCTGGCATGCAACAGGTGTTCAATAATTTTCTCCGCTGGCACGTCCTTCTTATACATTTTATTTCTATTGAGCCTCTTCTGCACTCATTAGTAACTCCTTTCAAAAGACATTAAAGATTTCTATTAAGGATGCTTGTAAAAAAGCAAAATGGGAATAGACACTTAGTTAAGATCAATATTTACCTTGTTTATGCCACAAATTAAATTTCATATATTTTTAAATGTTTTACAGAAGAAATTTCAGCCTCTTGAGTTAATTAAGACTGATTTTAATTTTAGTGACTATTACAGTGCCTTTTACTATTGTATACATACATTTAATGAAATGGGTTACTCCTGGGCTATTTGGTTCAGTCTACATTAAATGAATTTTTCTAATTACTAAGTTTAAGAGTCTATAATTGAGAGTAATGGAATTAAAAGAGCAAATAAACTTTAAAGAAGGAAAAAAGAGAAACTACGTATTTGAGCTAAATCTTTCTTTGCTGTCATTCAATACGCTTGGGTTGTAGTTGACAGCCTGCCCCTTCAGATGATCAATTTTTTAAACATATTTTATTGATTTTTTACAGAGAGGAAGGGAGAGAGATAGAGAATTAAAAACAGTGATGAGAGAGAAACATCCATCAGCTGCCTCCTGCATACCCACCACTGGGGATGTGCCTGCAACCAAAGTACATGCCCTTGACTGGAATCGAACCTGGGACCCTTCAGTTTGGAGGCCGATGCTCTATCCACCGAGCCAAACCAGTCAGGGCCAGATTATCAATTCTTTTTTGGTTTTGCTTTGTTAAGCCTCATACGATATTATTTTTTACTGGAGGCCCAGTGCTCGAAATTCGTGCACAGGTAGGGTCCCTAGGCGGGCCAGCAATCAGAGCCAATCTGTGGGACAATTGGTGGGATGACCAGGGGTCCCCACTGGCAACCACCTTAGCTGGCCTGGGGCCTGTGGGCTGTGGGCAGCTCCTGCATTGAGTGTCTGCCCCCTGGTGGTCAGTGCGCATCAGAGCAACCAGTCATTCCACCATTTGGTTGATTTGCATATTAGGCTTTTATTATAAAGCATTGCTTTCCAGAGAGAGTGGAAAGGAGGGAAAGAGTGGAAGAGAGACAGAGGAGAGAGAGGAACATCTATTAATATGTAAGAGACACATCGACTGGTTGTCTCCCATGGGTTCCCCTACTTGGGCCAGGAATGGAACCTGCAACTCAGGTACATGCCCTTGACCGGGAATCAAACCTGAGACCCTTAGTGAGCAGCTGACACTCTGACACTGAGCCATGCCATCCAGGGCAAAATTTTTAAAATAATAATTATACTGATTTTTTACAGGGAGGAAGGGAGAGGGAGAGAGTTAGAAACATCGATGGGAGAGAAACATTGATCAGCTGCCTCCAGCACACTTCCTACTGGGGATGTGCCCGCAACCAAGGTACATGCCCTTGACTAGAATTGAACGTGGGACCCTTCAGTCTGCAGGCTGATGCTCTATCCACTGAGCCAAACTGGTCAGGGCCCAAGGCAAATTCTTAATTTGCCAGGGTCAAAGAATCAATATGTTCTAAATGAGGGTTCCTCTATGCGTTCTTTCAATGAATAAAGTACAGAAGCATTAATGCAAGGAATTTGCCCCAAAGCATTTTTTATTTCTTTCTGCTTTAGTCTAATGATGGCTGAGGTGACCAGCAATATCACTTCCAGATAAATGGGGTATTGGTCTGGGATTATAAATAAATCCTCAATCATTTAGAAAGTCTAGTTAGCTTTCAAAAATGTAATTCATGTTTCAAAAGGTTTCAATTTAATCCCATACCTGAACATGTCAAGATGTATCAATTTAGGTTTAGTAGGCAGTATAACACAGACACTTTAACATTAGATGGCAAAATTCTTATTCTGATTCATAGCTCATAAGTGCACATTTCCTGGAAAATTTTGAGCCCTGAGACACAGATAGAAAGAGCAGAAATTTTGGTAAGAGAATTATAGATCTCAATAAGTAAAACTTCAGCTTCAGGATTATTATTATTTTAAATCCTCACCTGAGGATGTTTTTCATTGATTCTAAAAAGAGAGGATGGAGAGAAACATTGATGGGAGAGAGAAACATCGATCAGTTGCCTCACACTCACCCTGACTGGGGATCAAACTCGCACTTTTATGAGCCCTGACTGGGAATCAAACCCATAACTCTTAGATGTACAGGGCGACGCTCTAACCAATGAACACCACTGGCCAGGGGAGCATCAGGTTTATTTTAATAAAGACTATTAACAATCTCATTAATCCTTTGAATTTGGTAAATAATTTTAAAAATTTAATGTAAGTAAAGTATTTTAAAAAATCAGTATGTATTAGAAAAATATATTATCAATTTTATTGATTCTTTTAGAGAGGAAGGGAAGAGGGAGAGATAGTAACATTGACTGGCTGCCTCCTGCATGCCTCCCATTGGGATTAGCCCACAACTTGGGCATATGCTCTGACAGGGAATCGAACTGGCAACCTCTTGGTGCATGGGTCAACATTCAACCAATGAGCCATGATCACACCAGCCAGGCTAATATTACCAATTTTAAAAGCATTCATGGAATATTTTTCCCAAAACATTTTATTATGAAAATTTTAAACACATAGAAAAATTTATGAAACAACTTTCTAAAATTATGACAAGAATTGGCAATGTGTTCTTTTGCATATTAGTAGTGGTGTCCACTCTTGATTATTTGAAGGTGGATATGATTTTTACAAAGATATTAAATAATCTAGAATACTTTTTGATGAATAATGCAGGTAATCACATTGGGGTAACACAAATGGGGGCAGCAGGTTGCTTCTCTAACCCTCAGTTTTCTCATGGGAAGGCAGCTTGAGGAAGTAGAAAACACATTTTGGTCAAGCATATAGCCTCTCCAAGACACATCTAGTTAGAGTGACTTAAAAACTACTTCCATTATATTATCTATTTAAAGCAAACATGTCAAACTCAAAGGCTAACATGAGCCAAAAAAATAAGGTTTAAGTTTATGTGGGCCTCAAAAAAACAAAAGCTTCATTTCTCAAAGAAATGTAGCTTTATTTTGATAGGGACATGCTGAATACAGAGGGCTGAGATAAATGAGTAATCATTAACATAATAGAACATTAATATTTTTTCTTGAACATTAACTTACCAGACATTGAATAACTACACAAATTAATAAGCATAATGCGCCAAGACCGGTTTGGCTCAGTGGATTGAGCGTTGGCCTGCAGACTGAAAGGTCCCGGGTTCAATTCCGGTCAAGGGCATGTACCTTGGTTGCGGGCACATCCCCAGAGGGGGTGATGCAAGAGGCAGCTGATCGATGATTCTCTCTCATCGATGTTTCTAACTCTCTATCCCTCTCTCTTCCTCTCTGTAAAAAATCAATAAAATATATATTAAAACAAACAAACAAAAAATACAATAAAATAAGCATAATGCAAATAAACCTATTTTTCTTATTCTCCGAAAGTGAAATATTTCCTGTTGCCCACACCAAACAAGTCAGTACAAGACTAATGATGTGGCAACTGGCTGCTAAAATATTCGCTGCTAGTATTAGTGGAGAAAAATGGTACAGCGATTAAGGGAAATGAATGCAACACTGTTATAGTAATTAGCCATTAGCGAATGTTGTAGTTCATTATTAATAATTATATGTAACAGGATATTGTGAAAAATAAGGTACGACATTTTTTAAAAAATATATATTTTATTGATTTTGTACAGAGAGGAAGGGAGAGAGATAGAGAGTTAGAAACATCGATGAGAGAGAGTCATTGATCAGCTGCCTCTTGCACACCCCCTACTGGGGATGTGCCTGCAACCAAGGTACATGCCCTTGACCGGAATCGAACCCGGGACCCTTCAGTCCCCAAGCCGACACTCTATCCATTGAGCCAGACCGGTATCGGCAAGGTACGACATTTTTTTTTAAAATGTTTCTTACATACTGCTATATTGGCTGGGCCCCAAAAATATTCATTGTGGGCTGCATGCCGCCTGTGAGTTTGACATGCTTGATTTAAAGCATTTGCCACAGTGCTTTATAATACAACTAGTGGCTCAGTGCACGAATTTGTGCACATTGAAAGGAAATTAATTAGAAGAAATATTTTAATATCACTATCTGCCCTTTCTCTATAATAGAAGTGTCAACCAAATTCATGATCAACAATGACAGATGGAAAAATACCTGTGGGATAGACACCAGTGAGAGTTTTATATGTATTGTGCATGTGCAAGTCAACTTAGCCTTTCACAGATATAGAATAAAGTTGCTTAATTAGACAGGCTTTCTGATTTTGCTAAACTTTTTCCAGCCCAGTGAAGCACCCCAACTTCTCTTTCAGGTAATTATGGGCAACACAGCAGTAAATATCAACATGAAGCAGATTATTATTGATGATGCAGGGAGAACAGAAGTTAAAATATTTAACTGCAACAGTGTTTGACTATATTCTGCACAGTAAGAAAACCTGAAGTCATTTTCAAGGTCCACCATTTCTTACTTCTTTTCAAGTTTCTAAGCTTTCTAAATCTCTCTTTTCCAGCTAATGAAAAGAAAATACGATTCCACCGAGTCTCCATTCTACTTTACAAGTTACTTATCTGAACCTCAGTTTCATTATTCTAATATATAAAAATCCGGGGGCCATTACAACCAAAACAACCAGACAGATAACCGAAAACAGGCTGCATGGGGTGACAAGGCTATCAGGGGGGTTAGTGCGGGACAACCAAATGACTCAACAGCAGACTGCATGGGACAACCAGGCTGGCAGGAGGGGGTAGTGAGGGATGACCAAATGACTGAACAGCAGGCTGCATGGGGCAATCAGGCTGGCAAGGGAGAGGCAGTTGGAGGCAACCAGGGGAACAGTTGGAAGTGACTAGGCCGGTGGAGGTGAGGGGTGTGAGGAGAGGGGGAGTGGAGTTGTTGGGGGTGACCAGGCTGGCAGGGAGGCAATGAGGGGTTACCAGGCCAGCAAGGGGGGGGGCAGTAAGTGTCAACAAGGCTAGCGGTGGGCAGTTAGAAGTGACCAGGCCGGCAGGGGGAGGGGCAGTTGGGGGCAACCAGGTCGGCAGGGGGGACAGTAAGGGGCGACCAGGCTGGCAGGGGGGAAGTGGGGGCAATAAAGCTGGCAGGGGGGGGGCAGTGAGGAGTGACCAGGCCAGCAGGAGGGGGCAGTTGGGGGTGACCAGGCTGGCAGGCAGAGGCAGTTAGGAGCCAGTGGTCCAGGATTGTAAGAGGGATGTCTAACTCGGACATCCCCTGAGGGGTCCCGGATTGGAGAGAGTGCAGGCTGGGCTGAGCCCCTCCCTGTCCCCCCCTCCCTGTGCACAAATTTCGTGCACCAGGCCTCCACTTTGTATATAAATGAGATAATAGTAGCTTTCTTTTATGGTTTTTTGAGAAATTTTAAGGAAAACATATAAAGTAACTGGCATATGGCAAACAATCAAAAAATGATATTATTTTCATTCTACAGTATTTTATAGTTGTAGACAAATTATATTTCCTACTGTAAGATTTTATAAATCCTATATAGAAATGTATTTTACCTCTTTCTTTTAAAAAATGTATTTATCGGAGGATCCAAGATGGCTGCTCGGGTAGACATCTAACCGCAGCAGCACACAACAATTTCAATGGAATACAACTAAAATGTAGAGTGGACATTGCCCAGAGCTACAGGTAGTTGACTGACTGAAAATTCTACAACAAGAAGTAAAGAGAAAACCAGAAGGAAAATCAGAGGAGCTGAAAAAAAGCCTAAGGTACGGAGACATGTTGCGCGCTCGCACGCACGCGCGTGCGCGCAGAGAAGTCACAGCCAGAGAGGAGGAGGGCTGGGTGCTGCCTGGTGTTCCCTAGCAGGAAGGAAATAAAACCCCCAGCCTGGGCTGAACCCCCGAACCGGCAGCGCTGAGCCCCCAGTTATGGGCCAGACCCTGGGAACCCAGGCTCCGGCAGGGGGAGACGGGGCTGTGAGGCGGAATCCCAGGGGAGCAGCGAAAAGCAGGGCCCCTGGAGTCGCGCGCACATTGTGCGCAGAGGACTGAATGTTGACTCTGATGCTGGATTACCCTAGCCGGAAGGAACAGGGCCTCCGGTGGCGCTGAGCCTCAGTCCGGACTGCTCTGAACCCCAGTTCTAGGCCAATCCCTGGGGACCCAAGCTCAAGCAGAGGGAGACGGGGCTATGAGGTGGAGTCCTGGGAGAGCGGCGAAAGGCCGAACCCCCGGAGTCGTGCACATTGCTTGCAAGGGAAGGAATGTTGACTCTGATGCGGGATTGCCCTGGAGGGAAGGAAACAGGAGCCCTGGCCGTGTTGGGCCCCAGTTTCGACTGCTCTGAACCCCAGTCCTGGACCAGACCCTGGGGACCCAGGCTCGAGCAGGGGGAGACGGGGCTGTGAGGCGGAATCCCCGGGGAGCGGCGAAAAGCGGAGCCCCCAGAGTCGCGCACACTGCGCGCAGATGCGCACAATGCATGCAGAGGACAGAATGTTGACTCTGATGCTGTATTGCCCTGGCAGGAAGAAACAAAATCTCCGGTGGTGCTGAGCCCCACTCCCGACTGCCCTGAACTCCAGTTCTAGGCCAATCCCTGAGGACCCAGGCTCAAGCAGAGGGAGACGGGGCTGTGAGGTGGAGTCCTGGGGGAGCTGCGAAAAGCGGAGCCCCCGGAGTCGCGCACACTGCGCGCAGAGGACAGTCTGTTGACTCTGATCCTAGACTCCCCTAGCGGGAAGGAGAAAAAAAGCTCCAGACTGGAGGAACGCGACGAGAAGCAGGACCCCTGCCGGACACCGGCCAGCCGGGCGCCAGCAAGGAGCCGGGCGACGGGGCCCCCGGGGGTGGGGGTGCTCCTGAGCCTTTGACCTCTGAGCGCGGGCAACAGAGCCAAGGCCAGGGGCTGCTTCCTGGGCGGCGCCGACCCCGGCAACAGGCTGAAGCAGCGCAGGAGCCCGCAGAGAACAAAGGGGTGCCACAGGCCAACCTGCTGAGCTCCCAGGACAAGTAGGAAGAAATCAAAGAAGTTCTCAATGTGAAGAAATCAAGTGAGAGCAAAAGATAGTAAAATTACTTAAGGAATACAAAGAAGATCTTGAAAAATCAAAGACTAAGTTAGAACTCAACTCACCAGCCAACATTGCAACATAAATGCGTTTTAAAAAAAAAAAAAAAAAAAAAAGGACAGAATGTTGGAACAGCGTCTGCCAGGCTGGGAGCGGCCAGGCCCGGAGCAGCAGCTGCCAGGCTGGGAGCGGCCAGGCCCGGAGCAGCCGGGTCTGGTGCGGCCAGGCCCGGAGCAGCAGCTGCCAGGCTGGGAGCGGCCAGGCCCGGAGCAGCAGCTGCCAGGCTGGGATCGGTGAGGCCCGGAGCGGCCAGGCCTGGAGCAGCCGGGCCCAGAGCAGCCGGGTTGGGTGCGGCCAGGCCCGGAGCAGCAGCAGCCAAGTCCAGAGCAACTAGGTCGGGAGCGGCAGTGACCAGACCCGGAGCAGCTGGTTGTGGAACGAACCAGAGCAACAGAGGCCAGGCCCGGAGCAGCCAGGCCCGAAACAGCTCGCTCCTCGCCTGCCCCTGCCCCACGGCTGCCTCTCAGACATGGCTGGAAACTTTTGCGGGAACTTGAGGGTCTGCTGAATCAAGTGATGAAGGCTTAGATCTGGATGTGTTGAGTTAGTATAGCGCTGGGGTGTTGATCTGTGAGTGCCTTGGGTGGGGGCTGGACGAGGCTGGTTGACCTATTTGGAAATGTCTTTTGTGTGAAGTGTATCATTGGGCATGTGGAGGTATTATTGATATGAGAAAATGCTAAGTAACTGATTTACTATCTGAAAAGGGATTTACTATCGGGGAAAGGGAGGGAGGAAGAGACTGAACATAAACTGCACCTATGGATGAGGACAATGGGGGATGGGGAGGGGGCAGAGGGTGGGGTGGGAACCTGGTGGAGGGGGGAAGAAATGAGGAACCTTTGTAATAATATGAACTATAAAGATTGATTTAAAAAAATAAATAAATAAATAAATAAATAAATAAATAAAATTTAAAAAAATGTATTTATCGAGTTTAAGACAGAGAGAGAAAGAAAGAGAAAAACAAAACTGATTTGCTGTTCCACTTATTATGCATTTACTAGTTGCTTCTTGTATGTGCTCTGACCAGGGATTGAATCCACAACCTTGGCTTATCAGGAAGACACTCAAACTAACTGAGCTACCTGGCCAGGACCTAAAGGTATTCTATCTCTTCAACTTAAACCTTAAACAGAAGTAAGAAATACACATAACCAGAATCTCACAGATGAGACTTAACAATTTATTTTTAGAATTTGTTTTTTAAGACAGAAGTACTGTGATTTCACATTGGCTATGATTTCCCATTTCAAAGGTTAAAAGCAGAAAAAGTTTTTCTATAATAGTATTTATTGATCCTTACACTGCCATATAAAGATGTAAGGTATATTTCTTATTGATTCTCCCACGGCCAAAAAAATATGTAAGGTACATTTTTTATATCAGCAGACTTCTAAATGGATATTTTAAAGTTAGAGAAGTTATTTTTGCTTTGAGTATGGCTTCTCAAAGAAAAAAAAGAAAGGAAGAAGAGGAGAAAGAGGAGGAGAAAGAGGAGGAGGAGGAGGAGGAGGAGGAGGAGGAGGAGGAGGAGGAGGAGGAGGAGAGGAGGAAGCAATTTTCCCAGATTAAAAAAGAAAAATGCTTATTCAAATTTCAGAAAAGTGGCAGGGCAAGCAAAATTAAATAAAATTGTTTTCCTATTATAGAATCAGGCTCATCTGGCCTTTGCTGATATTTCTAAGAAAATAATTAAATGACCACAGTAGCACTTCAAAACCCAGTGCCATTTAACAGCACACATTTTTGTTTTCTCTGATTATATTATTTTTTACCATGAAAGGCCATGGTCTGAAGCAGTCGATCAGCCACTTCCTGTGGGAATACTCCAGGTTCTTGCAAACACAATGTTCCATCTTGTCTTGCTGAACAGAACTTCTCAAGATGTGTAGTCAGGAAATTCAAGCAGATATCGAGTAAGGAATAGGGAGATGCCTCCTCCTTGGAGCCCAGGAAGAAACATAAAGGAAACACAAAAGCCAACAAGTTAGTTTCCAGAAAAGTAGAGAACAAAACATTCATTTCTACCTTCAACAAGTATTTTTACTCCGTGTGATACTGTTGTAACTATTTATTTATTGTAATTAGTTATTTATTAATAACAGGAAAGAAGCCAAGGAAGAAGCCAGACATTATAGGCATGTCATTTGGGCATCTTCATCGGGAAGCTGCAAAAGCACACTCCCCAGGGAACCACCCACCCAATTTCTGCAGATTGCCGGGGGAAGGGACTGGACGAAGGGGAGGATGGACTCATGCACAGTGAAGTTAAGAAGGTACTTGCTGTCAGTCAAACTTGAGAACAGAAATCATTGGCCAAAAGGGATGGCCAACGCAAGCCTGTGATATTTGGTGATATATAACGCCCCGAACAAAGGGATTTCTCTCTCCTGGCTCTCAGAGCTTTTGGGTTAGAGCTCTCTTGGCTCTCTGGTTGGTTCCCTTGGCTTTGCTCCTGCCCATGTTTCCTCCATAGCCATGTGGCCTGTGGACCCACACACAGAGGACTAATAGACAGCAGCAGGGAACACAATCTAAGCTAACTTGATGCTGGTCTGGACACTGTTCCAATATAGAGTGAAAATTCTGGACACTAGCTTTGCTGAAGCTATGGCTATACTTCATCCTTGGGGGAAGAAGGGAAATGGGACCTTAGAAACTCAGGGGTTTGATTCCACAGAAATAAAACTTTCTACAATCTCCCATAGAGATTGGACAAAAATCTTACACCTATAGATGAAGACAGTGGTGGGGGTAAGGGTGTGGGGTGGGGTTGGGAATCAGGTGGAGGGGAATTAAGGGGATGGAGAGGAATAATCTGAACAATAAAGATTTATAAAAAATAAAATGAAATATCCCATCTTCCCATGTGAGTCTCAGAAAATTCCTTTTCTCTGGATATTGCAAGAAGTCCATTCCCAAGAGCAACCGGTGGGGATGGGGAACTCTCTCCACCAATAACAAGTGCACCATATGCTAGATACTTTGTTAGGCAATACAACATGTGACCATGTTCTCAAAAAGTAGGAGAGAGAAACATTTAAACAAATATTTAAATAAAGCATATTAAATACTATAATAGAGGGCATATTGGGTAGTGTGTAAGCACAAAACAGGGAGCCCCAATAAGTCAAGGATGGTCAGGAACGACCTCAGAAGCAAAGAAGATTAATCTTCCTAAATTATTACCAGGACCCTCCTCTGCTCAAACCTTCAATGGCCTCCCATGGGCCTGAAGAAAAAAATAACCGGAGATTGTTAGACTGATGCTTGATGTCTAAAACCTAGCTTCCATGGACACAGACAAAAGGGCGGTAAAAGTCCTGGGTCTAGGGGGGAGGAGAGGGCTGGAGGGGGTCAATGGGGGCAAAAAGGGGACATATATAATACTTACAATAATTAATATTTAAAAAATAAAACCTAGCCTCAATTTAATTTCCAACTTGATTTCCCACAAAATCCCCACCCCAATCTACACTGAGTAGCCAGATTATTATGATCTCTGAATGCATAATAATCTGATTATATATATATATATATATATATATATATATATATCTCCAAATAAAAGGGTAATATGCAAATTAACCATCTCCCCCACTACACCCATCAGCCACGCCCAGCAGCCCAAATCAGAGCAGGTATGAAAATTAATCCCAACCAAGATGGCTGCCGCCACGGAGAGTAGGAGGGAGGCTTGGGTTTCCCAGGCAATGGAGGAAGCCAAGCTTTCCACATACCCAGGCCTCCATGCCAGGCTACAAAGTTTCAATTGTAGAAAATAAATATATCCCAGATACCAGGGCCTCCGCTTGGGTTGCTGTGGGGTGTGGCCAGCCTGCAAACTACTACAGGCCCCTTGCCCAGGCCGCCTCACACCCCAAGGGAACCCCCACCCTGATCCAAGACACCCTTCAAGGCAAACCAACTGGCCCCCACCCATGCACCAGGCCTCTATCCTATCTAATAAAAGAGTGATATGCAAACTGACCATCATTCCAACACACAAGATCAGGATAGCTGCCCCCATGTGGTTGAAGATCCTGCCCCCATGTGGACACAAGATGTGACCATGTTGTGTCACAAGATGACCAGCAGGGGAGGGCACAAGATGACCAGCAGGGGATGACCACCACAAGATGACCAGCAGGGGAGGGAAGTTGAGAGGGACCAGGCCTGCAAGGGAGGGCAGTTGGGGTAATCAACCCTATAGGGGGAGGCAGTTAGGGGTGACCAGGCCAGCAGAGGAGGGAAGTTGGGGGCAAACAGGCTGGCAGGAAAGCAGTTAGACATCAATCAAGCCAGCAGGGCAGTGGGTAGGGGGTGATCAGGCTGGCAGGAAGAAGCGGTTAGGGGCAATCAGGAAGGCAGGCAGGCGAGCAGTTGGGAACCAGAGTCCTAGATTGTGAGAGGGGTGTCCGACTGCCTTTGTTCTATAAAGTAATTAGCATATTACTCTTTTATTAGATGGGACTATAGTAGCTAGATTGTGAGAGGGGTGTCCGACTGCCTTTGTTCTATAAAGTAATTAGCATATTACTCTTTTATTAGATGGGACTATAGTAGCTACCATCCATTAGGTACCTTAAATGTGACTGTATTGAGTGTTTTACATGCATTACCTATTATTTAATTAATAATTAATATTATTTAATTAAAGAAATTAAGCAAACACTGTCTGAAATAAATAATATACAGAAACTCAACTGTAGATCAGCGTACCCCAAGAGTCAAACCAAAGATCTGGAATATGAGAAAACAAAAAAACACCCAACCAGAGTCAAATTCAGGAAGATAAGGCATAAATTTTCAAAGTTATCATCAATGAAGTGAAAAGAAAACCTACAGAATGGGAGAAAATATTTGCAAATCATATATCTTATAAGGGATTTGTATCTAGAATCTTATATAATAAAAGCCTAATATGCTAAATGTCATGTCACCCAGTCAGCCTTTCAACCAATCAAAGTGTAATATGCTAATGATATGCTAAGGCTGCTCAATTGCTCACTATGATGTGCACTGACCACCAGGGGCAGACACTCGGACCAGTAAGTAGGTTAACTGCTGGGGTCTGGCTGATCGGGATTGAAAGAGATGGGCCAGACACACCCTGGAGACCTCCTGCAGTCCCTCCCCAGCTGGCCAACCTCCTATGTCCCTCCCGGGCCCCAATCATACACCAGTGTGGTCCCTCAGCCTGGCCTGCGCCCTCTTGCAATTCGGGACCACTCGGGGGATGTCAGAAAGCTGGTTTTGGCTCAATGGTGGAACAACTGGTAGCTATGATGTGCACTGACCACCAGCGGGCAGACACTCAATGCAGGAGCTGCCCCTGGTGGTAAGTGTGCTCCACAGGGGGAGCGCAGCTCAGCCAGAAACCAGGCTCATGGCTGGTAAGTGCAGTGGCATTGGTGGAAGCCTCTCTTGCTTCCGTGGCTGCTAAGGATTTTCGACTGCCAGCTTAGGCCCGCTCCCTATGGGGTGTGGGCCTAAGCCCGTAGTCGAACATCCCCCGAGGGCTCCTGGATTGCTAGAGGGTGCAGGCTGGGCTGAGGGACTTCCCTCAGTGCACAAATTTTGAACTCTTACAACTCAAAAATAAAAAGACAATTAAAAATAGGCAAAGGTCTGAAAAGATATTGCTCAAAACAACAACAAATGACCAATAATCTGAGGAAAGATGCTCGATTCCATTAATCATCAGGGAAATGCAAATCAAAATCACAATCAAATAGCATTCCACACCTATGAACATGGCTATAATATAAAGTCAGCCCTTGCTGATTGAGTCAGTTGGTTGGCTGTCATCTCATGCACTAGGATGTCGCCAGTTCAATTCCTGTTCAAGGTACATACAAAAATCAACCAAATGAATAAGTAGAAAAACAAATATACTGTAGAGAGCACCTGGGAAGGAACATGAGCATTTCTTTAATTATTGTCAGCTGAATCCAGTGGCATTGGCAGAGCCACATCCTGGAAACACACCTTGCCAGGGACAGGTGTATTGTCAGCCTGACCTCGAGCTCAGGCCAGGGGGTAGGTTTTGTTATCTAAATCCAGCCAAGCACCAGGAACAAAGATGAGTATCTGGGCCCATCCAGTATTGATGATTACAAAGCCTCAGGGATGCACATAATCTCCTTTGTCTTAGGCTTTAGTAAAACTTCCTGTTTTTTGCTGTGTAAAATAAAAGGGCTATTTCGGCTATGGGTCTCTGTCTCTCCATGAGAGGACAGTGGTCTCACCCAGTCCCAGCTTTCCCTACTGTATTTATGTCTGTCTCTTTCATTTTCTCAATCCCCCATCACCCCTGCTCAGAAACCAAACCACTCTCTAGCTGCGCTGGACATGGAAGAGAGAGAAATATTTATAATAGATCTCTCTCTCTCACTCTCTCATCAATGCAAAAAGAAATTCCAAGCCCTAGTGTGTATGCCTCAGTTGGTTGGAGTGTCGTCCCATTCACCAAAAGATGGTGGGTTCGCTTCCCTGTCAGGGTACATACTGAGGTTGTGGGTTCAATCCATGGTCTGGCGCATGCAGGAGGCAACCAATGGAAGTTTCTCTCTTACATCAATGTTTAAAAAAAAATGTTTAAAATCAATTTTTTTTTAAAAAAAAACCTCTCTTCTTTGGAGGAGAAATTAGTTAAAAAACCAAACCAAACCACATACTCCAAGATTTATTTAAAGTAATAGTTAACCAGAGGGGGAAAAGTGGGTGTGTATGTTTGTGTGTGTATATATGAGACAGAGACAGAGACAGAGACAGAGACAGAGACAGAGACAGAGACAGAGAGAGAGAGAGAGAGAGAGAGAGAGAGAGAGGGAGAGAGAGAGGGAGAGAGCAATAAAACACACAGAATAAAATGCTAACATTTGGGGAACTCGGGTGAATGCTACATGAGAGTTCTTTGTATCACTTTTGTAACTTTTTATATGTCTAAAATTATTTCTTATAAAGTTAGAAAACAAAATAGTGATAAACACTCCCATGATTTCACAAACAAAACTAGGCAAGGGATTACTTCTTCAATGGAATCTATTATGGTCCTAAAGAGTTTGTCTGGCCCAAACCGGTTTGGCTCAATGGATAAGAGCGTCGGCTTGGGGACTGAAGGGACCCGGGTTTGATTCCAGTCAAGGGCATGTACCTTGGTTGCGGGCATATCCCCAGTGGGGGGTGTGCAAGAGGCAGCTGATCGATGATTCTCTCTCATCGATGTTTCTAACTCTCTATCTCTCTCCCTTCCTCTCTGTACAAAATCAATAAAATATATTTTTTTTAAAACTCAATAAAATATATTATAAAAAAAAAAAAAAAGTTTGTCTGCTTTGGCAAGTACAGAAGAGGAACTAAAGCTTTGGTGAAAGAACTAAGCAGATTATACAGATTTAAGTTTCACCCCCCTAGTGGTGACAGCTCGATAAACTCTTAGAGTGATCAGAGATAACTAAGTCCTCTAATTATCACAAAGTACAGCAGGAGGAATGACAGAGTACATGAACACTGGCTGAAAAAAATATCCAAATGCAAATAGGAAAAACAACAAGTCCACTCTGAAAGAACAGCATAGCCCTTTAATTTGCTTTACTTAATGCGGTGTTTTCTGAAACAGGATATAATTGCAACATTGTGAATTGTTGAAATAAAATTTGCCAAGATTGGTCTTCCAAACGCAGGTCAGAGTGTAAATTGGTACAATTTTTTTTGAATATAAAGGATTTAATAATTATCATTAAAACACCCATACTCTTGATTCAGTACTTCTTCATCCATTTGTGGGGGGGGAAAGAGAGGGGGGGGATAAAAAGTGCCCTGACTGGGTAGCTCCATGGAATCTATTATGGTCCTAAAGAGTTTGAACGTCGTCCCATATGCTAAGTTTGCAGGTTTGATTCCCGATCAGGGCACATTCAAGAAGCAATCAATGAATGCATAAATAAGTGAAACAACAAGTCAATTTCTCTCTCTCTCTCTCTCTCTCTCTCTCTCTCTCTCTCTCTCTCTTGTCTTTTCTCTCTCTCTCATACATAAAAATAAATTTTTTAAAAGGTAGTAACAAAAGATAGATCAGTTTCTCCAATCAAAAAAACCTCCACACTGAACAATGAAATTGTTGACAAAATTTTACATGATTTTATATTCCTTATTATTTATGTTTTCTAATTTAATAAAGCAAATATCTATTTTTTTAAAAAAAAAACAACAACCCATAACTACATACAAATGTCTAAAACTACAAAAATGGTAAACAAATTATGCTATATCAACTCTATAGAATATTACACAGCAATGTGTACATCTATATAATAAAAACCCAGTGGTCATAATGCCGTAATGACCAAAGACCGGTCACCAGGAGGCTGTATGTGTGGCAAGGTGCACACAGGTGGGCAGGGCTGCGCGCAAAGGTGGGTGGGGACTTGACTCTGGTCCTGCGGCAAGCCGGGAGTCAGGGGAGTCCCACAGGCCAGCAGGACTTGGGGGAGTCCAGACTCAGGGGTCCCGGGTCTCAGGCCATTTCCTGCGGGTCTGGGTCTTATGGGATTTCGCACACTGGATCACTAGTTTATGAATAACTTTTAACAACATGGTAAAATGCTGAGAATAAAATATTAATCTGAGCTAAGTAAAAACTACATATATAGCAAGAGTTCAATTAAACATCAATTAGGCATAGGAAATATTACCTGAAAAGTTATTTCAGAAGGTTTGAAATTATCTCTAAATTAAATAACATGACTTGGGATGGTGAACACACAATACAAATGATCTGTCGTGGAATGGTGTGACTGAAAGCTGTATAATTTTGTTAACCCAGGACCACCCTAATAAACAATAAAAAGGAACAATAAACAAATCGGATAAAACAATTTGTTGGTAAACCTATAGAGAAGATCAAGGAAAAGGTTTAAAATAAAAAAGGATAGTGGATACCTTGTGGGGGGGAGTGACATAGAGGAATATGGTACACAGGGGGGAAATGGCAGTGGTCTTGTTCTATTTCTTAACTTGGATACTGGGATTTTAAATATTTGTCGACTATGTTCCATGGCTTACATAAATGTTTCATATCATCTTCTGAATACATAAAATTATTTTTTAAAAAAAGATGAAAATAAAAACTTTGGCCCAATCCACGTGGCTCAGTGGTTGAGTGGTGGCCATTACATACACATATTTCTCCCTCTAAATTAACCATTCTCACTACTGCTTATTCCCTTTTCTCTACCTAGTCTTACATTCCCCAGAGCCATGGTCAGCAAACTGCGGCTCTTTGGCCCCTTGAGTGTGGCTTTTCCACAAAATACCACAGCCTGGGCGAGTCTATTTTGAAGAAGTGGCGTTGAAGAAGTTTAAGTTTAAAAAATTTGGCTCTCAAAAGAAATTTCAAACGTACTGTTGATATTTGGCTCTGTTGACTAATGAGTTTGCCCACCACTGCCCCAGAGGTTTTACCACCTGATAATGATGGACTGGGAGAGTTTTCAGTGGAAAGGCAAGGGAGCAGCTATGATATATAAGTGAAATAGATAGAAAATAAAAAGAGAATTTTGAGAAGATCTGTGAACTCTATTCTACTTCACAATGTTCCAAATTTTGCAAATAAAAACTTTGAGTTATTTCTAAATGACATTTTGACTGCAGGATTGTGTTCCATGGATTATGTCACTGCTCTGAAAGTAGACTGCCTAGGTCACAATTTAAATAGTTATACATTAACAATTAAAGAATTTATCCTACTATTAAAGCTAGGTATATCACAAATCTTCTCTTCTGCTCCTGCCTTTAGATGTCACAGAACAGAGTCATGGAGGACAGAATAGTACCTAGGGGAGACACCGAGGCTTTCAAATGTTGGGGAAGAGGAGAAGAAAAACAAATAATAATAAAAAGAATCTTTGTCATTAAACATCTGCCTAGTGCTTCAATTTATAAAGTCTTTTCAAAACAATCTTTATGACTCTGTAAGGTAAGGAGAATTGAAATTATTTTTGTTGAGGAAACAGGTTCAGAGAAGGAATGTTACCAATAGTAGCTATGCCTCCCTTTTATATATGTTGTTCTTCTCCTTAGAATGCCCTTCCACACCTGTCCATCTATCAAATTCCTACTCATACTAAAAGAAACAGTACATATGTCCATTCCTCCACAAAGCTGTCCTTCACATAGCTACAAAAATACAAGTAGATATAATCACACTACATTTTATATATAGTTCTTTTAGTTATCCATTGTATAACTTTTATTCATTTAGATCTCCCCTCCAGACTATGAGTTCAAAGAAAGTTAGTAGTTCTTAAATATCTTTTGTCTGTCCCACTTAGGTGAGACAAAAACCTCAGAGCCTACCAAGTTACAGTGGAAAGTTTTATAGACATCTGCTTTAACAAGAATAAGGATGTTCCAGCAATTGTGGCTCAGTTGGTTGAGTGTCACCCTATGCACTAAGAAGTCGCCAGTTCCATTCCTGGTCAGGGCACATCACTCATTTTATTTCTCCTCGTGGCACCATTACATCTGTTATAAAAAGTATTAAAATTGTTTTAACTCAAGACCAACCTTGTGGACTTTGTAATAACTGAGTATGAGATTACTCTGTTGGTTAATCATAAGGAAAAACACATGTTGTATATAACTAGAGGCACGGTGCACAAAATTCACACATAAAGGTGAGGGGTTCCTCAGCCTCACCTGCACCCTCTCCAATCTGGGACCCCCCCAGGGGATGTCTGACTGCCAGACATCCCTCTCGCAATCCAGGACCACTGGCTCATAACCGCTCGCCTGCCTGCCTGATTGCCCCTAACCCCTCTGCCTGACAGTCTGATTGCCCCTAGATTGCCCCCCTGCTGATTTGATCACCCCTAACTTGCCCCCCTGCTGGCCTGATCACCCAGCAGTCTGGCCTCCCTCTGCGGGAGGTGAGATCAGAGGAATCAGGGGAAGGCACCGCCCCCATTACCCCGCCGCTGCTGCCACTGCCAGCCTGAGCCTCAGCCCTTTGCAGCCGCCCACGGCTGCCTGAGCCTCGGCCCTCACAACCGCTGCAGCTTTGTCTGGAAGGAAGTCTGGAAGATGTCCACTCTATTAGCATATTACCCTTTTATTAGTACAGATGCTGGTAACAATGTCTTATAGTAAACAAAGCATATCCATATCCTTTATTTTATTTTATTTTTTTTTTTTATTTTTTTTTTTTTTTATAACAGCCTTTTTATTTATTTTTTTTTTAATAAGTTTTTATTTTTCATATTATTACAAATGTTCCTTCCCCCCCCCCCCCCCGCACCATTGCTCTCCTCCACCAGGTTCCCACCCCACCCTCTGCCCTTTCCCCTCTCCCCATTGTCCTCATCCATAGGTGCACAGTTTATGTTCAGTCTCTTCCCACGCCCCCCTCTCCCCTTTTCCCCAAGAATCGTCAGTTCACTCCCCTTCCATACCTCTGATTCTATTATATTCAACAGTTAATATTGTTCATCAGATTTTTTTAATTTCCTTGGTTTTTAGATTCACTTGTTGATAATTACGTATTTGTTGTTCATAATTTTTATCTTTGTTTACTTTCTCTTCTGAAAGAACCCCCTTCAGCAATTCATATAATTCTGGTTTGGTGGTGATGAACTCCTTTAGCTTTTTTTTATTAGTGAAGCTCTTTATCTGGCCTTCGATTCTGAGTGATAGCTTTGCTGGGTAGCTTATTTTTGGCTGTAGGTTCTTGCTATTCATCACCTTGAATATTTCTTGCCATTCCCTTCTGGCCTGCATGGTTTCTGTTGAGAAGTCAGCTGACAATCGTATAGGTGCTCCTTTATAAGTTACTACCTTCTTTGCTCTTGCTTCTTTTAATATTCTCTCTTTATCTTTTGCTCTTGGAATTTTAATAATGATGTGTCTCGGTGTGGTCCTCTTTGGATTCCTTTTGTTTGGAGTTCTGTGCGCTTCCTGGACTTGTAAGTCAAATTCTTTCACCAGGTGGGGGAAGTTTTCTGTCACTATTTCTTTCAGTATGTTTTCGATATCTTGCTCTCTCTCATCTTCTGGAACCCCCATAATTCTGATGTTGGTTCGCTTGAAGTTGTCCCAGAGGTTTCTTACATTATCTTCAATTTTCTGGATTCTCTTGCCTTCTAGCTTCTGTGGAGGAGTGTCTTCTGGCTCTTTATGTTCCAAATCTTTGACTTGATTCTTGCGATCTTCCCTTCTGTTTTTAGGACTCTGTAGTATATTTTTTATTTCAGACAATGTATTCTTTATTTCTTGTTGATCCCTTATCATTTCTTGTTGACTCCTTATTAATTCTAGTTGATCTCTTTTCATATCCTCATAGGCCTTATCCATCTTTTCTAGGAAATTCTTGAAAAACCTTATAAGCGTAGATTTGAACTCTATATCCAGACGCTTTTTGTCCTCCATTTCTTTCGTTTCTGATCTATTTTGTTGTCGCATTTCGCAGTTACAGATGGGGCGGGGTTTCAGGGTGGAGCCTGCAGCTTTGGCTTCCGTCAGCCCCGCCCTATGCGGGTCCTTCAGTGCTCGCTGCCGGCGCCTATGAGAGAAAGGTGCCCTCGATTTTCGCCTGCTGCCAAACAGTCTATGCTCTCCCACAATGAGCCGGGTATTGGGGTTCAGTTCAGTTGGAAGTGGAGTTGGAGGTGGCGTTCACAGCAGTCTGGAGCCCCAGTCTCCTTCCCGTCAGGGCAATCCCGCGGCACAGCCGACCGTCCCTTCTCTGGGGGCAGTGTGTGCGCCTCCGGGACCTCCTTTCTCCGCTTCCCCGGGGTTCCGACTTACAGCCCAGCTCCCTATGGCTGAGCCTAAGTCCCCGGGGTCTGGCCCAGAACTGGGGTTCAGAGCAGTTGGGGGCCCAGCACAGTCGGAGTGTTTATCTCCTTTCCGCTAGGGAACGCCCGCCAGGCACTCGGCCTCCCTCCTCTCGGGCTCCGTCCTCTCGCGCCGCGTGTCTCCGTACCTTAGGCTTTTACAGCTCCTCCGTGCTTCCTTCTGGTTTTCTCCTTGCTTCTTGTTGTAGGATTTCCAGTCAGTCGACTTTCCTGTAGTTCTGGGTAATGTCCATTTTATATTTTAGTTGTATTTTATTAAAATTGTTGTGTGCGGCTGCGGCTAGTTGCCTACCCGAGCAGCCATCTTGGATTCTCTCCCATATCCTTTATTTTATCTGATACTCACAATAACCTTATGAAGTAAAAGGAAAATTATTACATCTTTAATTTTATAGATAAGGAAACTGGGATACAAAAATGAAGACACTTTGGCAGAGGCATTGTGGTTAGCAGGAAGAATACTACACCTGGATCTCTAGTGGTGTTATACTGCAAAACACCTAGCTTTTCTGACATTCAGTTCTGTCCTTTGTAGAATGGGGATATTAGTACTTATCTCATGCTATTGTTACAATGAAGTTCAAAACCCCCTAGCACAATGCCTGATGGAGTAATTAATTACTAAGTAACTGTTCTTTTCTCACTTATTAGACACAATCTCATACAAGTAATATAAATTTAAGTTTCATATACATAAGACAGGAAGTTCATGGTAGTAAATCCTTAAGAAGAGAGTTTTCCTATCCAGAGTTTATACCAAGACAAACAAGCCTCTTTATATCCCTACACTATTAGCAGACATTTTTTGGTCTACCTTGTCACTAAGGCCATAGGCAATTTAAAATCCTGGTTTTATGTAGCTATCTCAGTTCCAACTCATGAATCAGGTTCAAAATTTCATCTCCCATCTGAAAGGTTCCTAAAACTCATAAATCCTCCAGTAGAAGAAAATGGCTCTGATAGTGCTCCATTTTTTATCCCTAGATGACTGTTTTTTTAGATTGGGCCAGAAACCAGGTGATTATAAAGATTATGAAGTTGACATAAATAAAATTTGTATCGACATCTCTGCAGGGCTGTGTAATACTATGGTAAAAAGTGTGAGGTTGGGAGTCAGACTGCATAGATTAAAATGTCAGCTCTACCATTTATAAAAAACTATGTAACCTTAGGCAAAATTCTTAATCTCCCGCACCTCAGTTTCAAAATCTGTAAAATGAAGACACTAATAGTCACTATATCATAAGATTGTTGTCATCATTAAATAAATTCTAAGAGAAAGACACATGGAACAGTGATTGGCATATATTAACTATTCAAGATATGTTAGCTATTATTATAGAATATAAATTTCATAAAACAAACACTATGTTTTGTTATTGCCAGAACCTAAAGTAATGCCTACCACATGATGGGCACTAAATGTTTATTGAATGAAATGATCAATCAAGTACAAATTTATTGTTAGGTGTATTTAAAATACATATTTCTCTCTAGAGAAAGAGACTGTATGTCTAACAAGAAATATAAACCCCAAGTCCAGCCCTGAAATTAAACAATGGGATTGAAAGGCAAACAAGTGTCATTTGAGTAAATGGGTAAAAGAAATTTCAGATATTGTACAATCTTTGACGCCTCATTTTTAAAAATATATATATTTTATTGTTTTTTTTTTACAGAGAGAAAGGGAGAGAGATAGAGAGCTAGAAACGTCGATGAGAGAGAAACATTGACCAGCTGCCTCTTGCACACCCCCTACTGGGGACGTGCCTGCAACTAATGTACATGCCCTTGTCCGGAATTGAACCTGGGACCTTTCAGTCCGCAGGCCAACGCTCTATCCACTGAGCCAAACCGGTTTCGGCTGACTCCTCATTTTTGAAGTACTGCATGGGAAATCCCTCCTTCATTTATGGGAGTTTTTTTATATTTCCTATTACTGATTCAACCAAGTCAGACTTCCAGGGATAAACACTAATATAACCTTAGATACATATAATCCATTTACCTTCTCCTTCCCCACACAAATGAGGAAAAAGTCAAGAATATAGTACCACCCTGGTGGGTATTGCTCAGTGGTTAGAATGTCGGCCCACGCAACAAAAGACTGCAGGTTTGCTTTCCAGTCAATGGTATGTACCTGAGTTGCAGGTCCAGGTTCCAAACCCCACCCCCAGGCAGCAAGTGTGAAGCAACCAATTGATCCAATCGATGTATCTTTCTCACATCAATGTTTCTCTCTCTCTCTCTCTCTCTCTCTCTCTCTCTCTCTCTCTCTCTCTCCCCCCCCTCCCTGTTCTCCCGCCCCTTCCTACCATTCTCTCTAAGAATCAATGGAAAAAATGTCCTCACTCCTCAAGTGAGGATTAAAATATACATTGTATTCAAGGATATAAATATAATGAACTATTTTGGCCTTAACAGTCGGAAGTTATTTTTCTGTTTTAAAAACAACCAACTGGGGTAGGAGTGGCCGGGGGAAGGTCAATTGGGGGGGGGGGGGGAGGGGGAAGGAGATATATGTACTACTATTTGTAATACTTTAAGCAATTAAAAAAAAAAAAAAAAAACCACGAACTACTTTCAGAGATCCCTAGATGTCAAATAATGCAGGTAAGACAAACTTCTTGCATGTATCATTTTATGGACTGGCCAGTGCGGCAAATGACTATGTGCCAAAGGACAAGAAGCTGGAGTTCCATCTATAAAAGATCAGGGCCTGGTAAGGTAAATAAATCTCCTTCCCTTCCATCTTAGCACATGTAGCAAAACTATTTCAAGAAACAAAACAAAACAAATTCAAGTCAATAATCACTGAGCTGTTGAGTAGATCCTAGGAATCACTAACTCAAAGAGATACTTTAGCATCATTTCCTCTTAACTTTCAGCATGAGTTTTGAAGCAGAATACAGTAAACAGAGAAGCCAGGTTAATAACGGAAAAAGCACTGGGCTTGTAGTCAGTCCTGGCTCTGCTACTTAGTAGCTGTGTGCCCTTAGGAAAATAAATTAACTTCTCAGTTTTCTTTATTTGTAAAATTGATGCTAAACCTCTATCTTGACAATCACAAAATGGTACTGAGGAATAAATGGGATGTATATGAAAATGCCTTTAAAATACTAAAGTAGCCGAAACCGGTTTGGCTCAATAGATAGCGCGTCGGCTTGGGGACTGAAAGGTCCCGGGTTCGATTCCGGTCAAGGGCATGTACCTTGGTTGCAGGCATATCCCCAGTAGGGAGTGTGCAAGAGGCAGCTGATCGATGACTCTCTCTCATCGATGTTTCTAACTATCTATCTCTCTCCCTTCCTCTCTGTACAAAATCAATAAAATAAATTTTAAAATAAATAAATAAATAAATAAATAAATAAAATACTAAAGTACTGCCAAAACCGGTTTGGCTCAGTGGATAGAGCATCGGTCTGCGGACTGAAGGGTCCCAGGTTCGATTCCGGTCAAGGGCATGTACATTGGTTGTGGGGACATCCCTGGTGGGGGGTGTGTAGGAGGCAGCTGATTGATGTTTCTAGCTCTCTATCCCTTTCCCTTCCTCTCTGTAAAAACTCAATAAAATATATTTTTAAAAAATACTAAAGTACTATGCAAATATTAACATAATTGAATAAATAGTTTCTGGTATGAAAGTTGGGTAATATATTCATGGAAATAATATTGTATACAAAATTTAAAGTTATAAAAGCAGCTTCCCATTATCCCATAGTACTATAACTAATAGAGCATACCCACTCTACTATAATACTTTAACTTGCCAGAGTTTTACATTTTTTTAAGAGGTGGAAGGGATCGCAGAGAGGATTTAATACAACTGTTTCATTAGAATAAAAAAATGGAGGCATAGAGAGGTGAAATGATTGCCAAAGGTTACAAGGCCCATGAAAAGTAAATGACAATACTTAACCAAGAACATCCAAACTTTTTAAATGTTTCATATTCTCCTTTTCTAAAAATGCCTTTAGAAAAGGAGAATATGACATTGACCAGGCAGTAAGATGCTGGAGAGCTAAGAAAAATGTTTATACAAAACAGAACTGGAGAAAGGAAAAAAGAAAAAAGAAAAAAAAAGATCTTTTTATAGAGCTAACAAAATGTTTAAATGATTAACCACCCCTCTAAATTTACCTTGTAACTGAGTCTTTACTGTGTGTGTTTAAATATTCTATTCTCTGAAAGGACACCTCCACAAATTATAAACAAGTAATTTGCAAGTATTTATACAAAGGGATATTGTTTTGCAATTCTTCTTGAAATCACTTGGCTTCCTTCCTAACTCCAGCTCAACTCTTCTGGACAGAAATATGTATCTTAGGTCAAAAGTGCCTTTTAGGCTAGTATCTGATCCAGCATTTCTTACCCATCAAACCTCTTTTCTCCCTCAGGGTACCTATGGAGAGTGTTCACCTTTTTTGCCCTCTTTTACAACTCACATCTTCAGTTAACATCACCTTATTCAATTCTCTACGAATACATTCTTTCAATGAATAAACATTTATCTTTTTAGTATGTCTCGGGCATTATGGAAAGTGCTTAAGACTTGAAACTGATAAAACACTGTACTGTCCTTGGCCTCACAGAGCTCACAATCTGGAGAGACAGCAAGACTTGCTAACGAACAATACTGGCCCTGGCTGGGTAGCTCAGGTGATTTAGAGTGTCCTCCCGTTACATCAAGATTGTGAGTTCGATCTCCAGGCAGGGCACATACAGAAGCAACCAGTGAATGCATAAAAAAGTGGAACAAATTAATGTTTCTCTCTCTCAAAAAATAAAATAAAATACTACCACCACAGAATAACTGTTGTAACCGAGACATATACAAAGTACAGGAAAGGCATATGAAAAAAGTATACAAGGCCGCCTGAAGGTAACTGAAGGCTTCACAAAGGAGGTAACGTCTAAGGCAGAGGTTTTCAATCTTTTCATCTCATGGCACACGTAAACTAATTACTAAAATTCTGCAGCACATAAAAAATATGCTATATTTTTTGCCAATATGACAAAAAATAGGTATGCTAGTATTTTGATTAATTCACATTGGATGGTTATTGCTGCATTGGCTGTTGTCATTTTTTTTTTTTTTTTTTTTTTGACAGGGAAAAGAGATCAGTGCCACTAACTAAATAGTAAGGTATTGCATGTTTTATAATTTCTTGCGGCACGCCACTGTGCCTGCCTGCCGCAGCACACCAGTTGAAAATCGCTGGTTTAAGGCGACAGGTGAAGATTAACTAGTAAAGAAGAGGGACAGCATTCTAGGCAAAAAGAAATAGTGTAAGCAAAACTCAGAAGCAGAAAAAATAGCATAATGTGTGCTTAGTATTATAGAGTATAAAATGAAAATACTTTTATGTTGTTGTTGTTAATCCTCACCCAAGGATATTTTCCCAGTGATTTTTAGAGAGAATGGAAGGGAGAGGGAAAGACAGAGAGAAACGTTGGTTGCCTCTAGCAAGCACCCTGACCTGGGCCAAGGAGCCCGCAACCAAGGTACGTGCCCTTGGCCAGAATCGAACCCGCGACCCTTCAGTACTCAGGCCAGCACTCTAGCCACTGAGCCAAACCGGCTAGGGTTAAGACAATTTTTTTCATAAAATGACTATTCATTGAACGATTAGATTACAAGGATCCTAGTATAATACTCAAGACACTTTCATTCAACAACTATTGGGTCGGCAGCTAAGTAATTGCGGGTTTCACACATATATGGCTTCAGTTGAATTTTTAGGTTTGCAGACGTAGTACAAATGTAAAACACCTTTTGTTATTTGATAGTTGGCTATTCAGCTGTTAATCAGTAAAAAAAGTTTTTTGATCTGTGTTGTAGTTTTCGTTTGGCGTTCGTTGAAAAATGGAAAATCAAAAATAAATTAAAAAAAAAAAAAAGAAAATTAAAAAAAAAAAAAGAAAAAAAGAAAAATGGAAAATCAAAAGGAACATTTTCGTCATATTTTGCTTTTTTATTTCCGCAAAGGGAAAAACGCATCGCAAGCTCATAAAAAGTTATGTGCTGTTTATGGTGACGAAGCCTTAAAAGAACGGCAGTGTCAAAATTGGTTTGCCAAATTTCGTTCTGGTGATTTTTCACTCAAAGATGAAAAACGCTCTGGTCGTCCAGTTGAAGTTGATGACGCCCTAATCAAAGCAATAATCAATTCGGACTGTCACAGTACAACACGTGAGATTGCAGAGAAGCTTCATGTATCACATACATGCATTGAAAATCACTTAAAACAACTTGGCTATGTTCAAAAACTCGATACATGGGTTCCTCACGAACTGAAAGAATCACAGTTAACGCAACGCATTAGCAGCTGCGATTTGCTAAAGAAACGTAATGAAAATGATCCATTTTTAAAACGACTGATAACTGGCGATGAAAAATGGGTTGTTTACAACAATATCAAGCGGAAAAGATCGTGGAGCAGGCCAGGTGAACCAACTCAAACAACATCAAAAGCTGATATTCATCAAAAGAAGGTTTTGTTATCAGTTTGGTGGGATTACAAAGGAATTGTCTACTTTGAACTCTTACCACCCAACCGAACGATCAATTCTGATGTCTACATTGAACAACTAACGAAATTAAACAATGCAGTTGAAGAAAAGCGGCCCGAATTGACAAATCGAAAAGGTGTTGTATTCCATCATGACAATGCAAGGCCACACACATCTTTGGTCTCTCGGCAAAAATTAATGGAGCTTGGTTGGGATGTTTTGCCACATCCACCATATAGTCCTGACCTTGCACCATCTGACTACTTTTTGTTTCGATCTTTACAAAACTCCTTGAATGGTAAAAATTTCAATAATGATGATGATGTCAAATCGTACCTGATTCAGTTTTTTGCTAATAAAAACCAGAAGTTTTTTGAACGTGGGATTATGATGCTGCCTGAAAGATGGCAAAAGGTCATTGATCAAAATGGGCAATACATTACAGAATAAAGTTATTTAGTTCCATGAAAAAATTGTATTTGATTTTTTTAAAATCCGCAATTACTTAGTTGCCGACCCAATATTTGCTAAGCCCCTACTATAGACACTGACAAGTACCCAGGATACAGATCTCTGTAGACCCACTGTTATCCATATGTATGGTTGCCAATTGAGTTGTACAGTACAGCCTGTGTGGCCAAGAACAAAATGTTTAAATGATTAACAAAGGATTTACAGTGTTCTATAAGAATACGGTAAACTAGTGGAGTCTAAATGACAGGCTCCTTAGCACCATAAAAAAATCTACAAATCCACATTCATACCAAGTATGCTCTCTCTATATATAATAAAATCTTAAAATATATGCTGTTTTTAATGCATAATAGATGCTGTTAGAACTAAGAGCAGCATCATTTTTAAATGATATTGAATCCCTACCTGTCTTTTTGCTTTCCCCCCAAAATTAATGTGTTCTGAAAGCATATTCCTGTCATATCTCACAAGCTTTCAATGTTCAAAAGGTATCTAAATGCTAAAGACAGAATGCCATCAACATCTGATGTTCTGCTTCAAGTGCTTTGTAGAAGGCAATTTGGCAATATGGATCAAGAACCATAAAACTGTACATACCCTTTGACCAATTTTCTTTTCAATAAATATGAATTACTTTTATAGTGGAAACAATGGTACAAATATTTTAAATGCTTGAATTCAGTTTAGATTCCTACAACCACATAAGAGCTCAGGGAATGTGTTTGAAACAGCATAGGCTCAGGGGTCTGAGAATCCTGCTGTCATTAACAGCTTTATGATCTTGGAAAGTTATTTGATTTTTCAAAGCCTCAGTATTCTTTTTTTTTTTTTAATATATTTTATTGATTTTACACAGAGAGGAATTGAGAGGGACGGAGAGTTAGAAACGTCGATGAGAGAGAAACATCAACCAGCTGCCTCTTGCACACACACACACAAACACACACCCCACTGGGGATGTGCCCGCAACCAAGGTACATGCCCTTGACCGGAATCGAACCCGGGAACCTTCAGTCTGCAGGCCGACGCTCTATCCACTGAGCCAAACCGGTCCTGGCAAAGCCTCAATATTCTTATATGTGCAATGAAAAAAAAAGTATCTACCTTCTGGGACTGTGAAGATTAATTAGTATACCATCTGACACATTGTGTGCTCATTAAATAAAAGCTGCTGTATGAGCTCATGCTCCTCTAAATACATGTCCCAGTATTCAAGAACACTGTTTTAACATTCTTTTTCTATTCTAATTACTATTCACATTAGAAATGTCTTTTACTCCACTAAAAATACTGACTATTTCTGCCACTTATTGGTTAAGTGTGTTTTTAAGGGCTAGCTTTAGAACCAATGAAAAAGTAGTGGTCTAGCCAGCATTTCCCAATGGCTCACATGATTAAACTCAATACTGATGTCTATCTCAATATGTATATTTTAACCATTTAATAAAATAATTATTACATTTTTTTCTCCTTTAAAAACAGAATAGTTTGAGAGTATCCAAGATTTTATCTGCTGCACATAAGTGAATTAATAAAAATTAGGAGACTGGCTCATAATATTATAGTGGTTCAACTGTTACAACTTCATCTGAACACTGAACATTATATTAAAATTATTTTTATTCTTATAATGAACTATTGGTTAAAGACAAGAAACATTAGCTTCCCTGATGATGAAACAAGTAAATGAATGCATTTATCTGATCAGGATTCTTAAATGGTACTACATTAAGATAGCTCAGTGTTTATTTTTTTTAATTGATTTTTAAAGAAAGAGAAAGGGAGAGGGGAGAGAGAGAAACATCAATATGAGAACAGAACATCAATCAGCTGCCTCCTGCATGCCCCTTTCCAGGGATATAGCCCAAAACTCGGCATGTACCGACTAGGAATCGAACCAGCAACCTTTTGGTCCACAGGACAAAGGCCAACAGACTGAGCAACACTGGCCAGGGCAAGACAGCTTAGTATTTTTTAAGCATTAAAAAAAATGTGTTGGCCGAAACTGGTTTGGCTCACTGGTAGAGGACCAGTCTGCGGACTGGGGGGTCCCGGGTTCGATTCCCGTCAAGGGCATGTACATTGGTTGCGGGCACATCCCCGGTAGTGGGTGTGCAAGAGGCAGCTGGTCGATGTTTCTCTCTCATCGACGTTTCTAGCTCTCTATCTCTTTCCCTTCCTCTCTGTACAAAATCAATAAAATATATTAAAATAAATAAATAAATAATAGAAGACTTTTTTTAAAAATATATTTTATTGATTTTGTACAGAGAGGAAGGGAGAGAAATAGAGTTAGAAACATCGATGAGAGAGAGTCATTGATCAGCTGCCTCTTGCACACCCCCTACCGGGGATGTGCCCACAACCAAGGTACATGCCCTTGACCGGAATCAAACCCGGGACCTTTCAGTCCCCAAGCCGACGCTCTATCCATTGAGCCAAACCGGTTTCGGCTAATAAATAAATAAATAAATAAATAAATAAAATTTAAAAAAATGTGGTGATAGTTATATCCATTTAGAATCTCCATTTATTATATATAAACTATCCATGCTTCCAATGTTTTATTTATTTCAAGTTGCAGCCTGGAAACATTCCCTTTTGTCTGTCATTTAGAAACAAAACAGAACAATTATAAAAACCTATTGTTGTTAAGTACAAAAATACAAGAATTCCAAATTTAATGTTAGAAAGTCAGTTATTATCTATTTTGATGCCATAAACATAATTAAGTTCATTCTACATTGTAATATATATTCATTTTAAAATACGACAATGATTTATCTCATATTAATGTGTCATTTGTTAAATAGGAAGAGGACATCTGTTTTAATGTATTTTGCTCAATGTATTATTAAATAAATTATACATGTAATTTAAAATAAAATATATTTTACTTAAAATCACTCCTTTCTCATACCACACAAAAAAATATTTTTAAAGTTAAATAAGTTTGCCCCTGGCTGGTGTGGCTCAGTTAATTGGGTGTCATCCTGGGCACAGAACTGCCGGTTCAATTCCTGGTCAGGGCACGTGCCTGAGGGCTTGATCCCCAGTAGGAGACATGCAGGAGGCAGCCAATGTTCTGCTCTCACATCAATGTGTCTCTCTTTCTCTTCCTCTCCTCTCTCTTCCTTTCTCTCTAAGAATAATTTTTTAAAACTGAGTACTGATTCTCTCTACATGACCTACTGTTTGTATATAAAGGACTATGGTATAGTAAATTTACTTTGTTTTAATATTCTCATAAATTCCTAAAGGCTGCACACATATGAAAACTGAGTGAGCAGAATTGCAAAACTGTTACTGATTCTGTGTTTCCTGTACAAATCCATAGTATTGTCTCAATGGAAAATTCACTAAAAGTGGTGTGGCGGATCTTATTTCATTTCCCTATATTCTCCTCCCTCCAATTTAAATCACCACCACCATAACAAGGCTAGGGAGAAAGCTCACATACTTATTTTTCACCCAGAGGAGTACAATAGCTCTTCCCACTCCAAACCATGTTTCATATTGATTTATAGTGATCATCCCTTCAAATCTCTTATTATATTCCTTCACACATAAAAGAACTTTCAAGGTAACTTGATCTTATAATATAATGAGGTCAAAACTCCTGAATCTATGATTCAAGGTCCTCCATGATCTGACCATTGGCTCACCTAATCTCATCTCCTACTACACCCTCAATGTAGAGTCACACATTTCCCAGAATACATCATGCCTACTCTATCTCAGCTTCGACATTCAACCTGGCACCTTTGCCAGGAATGACTTTCCTTCCCAAATTCTTACCCAGTAAAGCCCCACCTATTAAGACCCAAGTTCAAATGCCCCCTTCTCAACCAAGCCTTCCTCTTTTTCTGATCATGCCTGAGGTCATTCATTCATTCAAGAAATATTTAGTGAGCACTTACGCATGAGGCACTATGTGTATGCTAAAGATTCAATGATGGGCCAAATAAACATGGTCTCTACATTCATAGACATACTACTTATCTCACTGGGTTGCTATGAGGATTAAATGAAATAAAATATGTAAGTCACTTAAAACAGGGCCTATACAGTCATGCTCAATAAATATTAGCTATGAAAGTTGCTGCCTAACCATACTAACTAAAATATTTGCCACATACACACATACATCACTTCATAGCTTACCCTGATTTATTTAAGGCTTTTATTTGATTTTTATTTTTTTATTTTTTATTTTTTAAGAGAGAGGAGAGAAAAACAGCAATTTGCGGGGTTACTTGTTAGGAGTCTATCTTGGACTAATGGTTCACAGACCAGGAAGATCAGCACGACATGGGCTACTTGTTAGGAATGCACATTCTCAGGCTCTATTCCACCCTTAATAAATCAAACTCTGGAGATGGCAGCACGCAAGCTCTCCAGTTAATTTTGATACCTGGTAAGGTTTGATGGCCCCTGTCTTAGACATCTCTACTACAGTCATGCACTCCATAACAAACAACATTTGGATCAATGATGTATTGCACATACAACAATGGCATATATATCATGTAGCCTAGGTGTGTAGGCTATACCACAAGGTTTGTATAAGTGCACTCTATGACGATCAAACGACAAAATCACCTAACAATGCATTTCTCAGGACATATCCTTATTATATTTAAGTGGGCACTGGGAATTACAGAAAGAAGTAAAGCACAATTGCCGTCTACAATCACACATCTCAGGGGGAGAAACAGGTTAACACAATGACAGTGTGATCGCTTGTGAATGTGAAGGCTGCTGTGGTGGCAGACACAGGAGAGTGACAACCCAAAAATGCAGAGTCAGTGAGTTAGAAAAGCTCACCAATTAAATTATTTCATTTATAAACCACTTTCCTAAAAAACAGATGGGGGGTGGGGGGGAAGGAGAAAAGGAAATTAACTAGTCTTCTAGGAGAACATGATTACCAGGACTTAGATTTGACTGGTTGTCTTATTCCTCCCCAAAGCCAAAATATAGATGACTGCATGGATGGAGAAATATTTGTTCATGAATGCATGGTACTGCAAACAATGAGTGACCCAACTCAATGAAAAAACCAACTGAAACCTCAACCTATTTTGAAACAGGAAGGAGAAATACTGCAAATAGCAGAGAGTCTCTCAACTAAACTCAGAGAAGGCAAAACGAACGAAGGCAGTGGAAGGCACTCAGGAGAACTGTCACAATCTGACTGCCAACCAACCTGGTTTCCAGTCTGCAGAAGCCCTGGTCTCTGTCTCCAAGGGAAAACAAGCCACTGGTTCTGAGTAACAGTCAAATCTGTAAATGTTTGGAAATTTTCCAAACTGTACCTTCACATGAATCAAAAGCCCTCGAAATAAAAATTGCATTCCCAAAACATTTTTTTTAAAGTTATTTCTGTCAAAAGGCTACATAATCTCATAAGGTCCTGCAGAATGCACGCTGGCCTCACACCATCATTCCAAACACACGGTCCCTCCGGGTTTGCAATGACACTAAGGGAATGAGGCTCTGAGGCCCTCTCCAATACCTCCAGCATCGCCCTGCCCCTCTGCAAAATCCCCATCTGCCCGCCCTACCTCTCCGGCGAAGCAACTGCCTTCACATTGTTCCAGCTCAGCCCCCTGAAACCCGGAGAAGGAAACGGGGCCAGCTGCGAGAGGCGGGGGAGAGGGGATAGAGGGGAGAGGAAATGTGGATGGTAGAGGACGCGGGGAAGAGAGATGATATGGAAAGGAGGGGGCGGCGGGGATAAAAAATGGTGAAAAGGGGGGTGAGAAGCGAGAGCAAAACGAGCAGGAACGGAAAACGGGGAGGAAAAGGGGTAAGTAGTGGAGATTCCCCAAAGAGAGATAATTACGGGTAAGAGAGGGAAAGGAAGGTCGGGCTAAAGGACGAGGAGGGGGCGGCAAAGGGGACCGCGAAAGCGGCTGTCACCGAGGGCGATGAAACACAGACACCGGTGTCACCGGGAGGAAGGAGAGAGAAAGGGGATGCCAGCCGGCAGGTGGCCGGGAGCCCCGCGCAGGAGGAGCGGGCCGCCGAGGGGGCGGTAACGAGGAGGTGAGGCCAAGCGGGGGCGCGGAGGGCGGGAGCGGGGCGCCGGGCCGAGGGCCGGGCCGGCCTGCGGGAGCCGCGGCGGGCGGCGGCGGCGGGCGGCGGGCGGCTGCGGTTCGGGCAGGCCTCGCTCCCTCACCATGGCTGTGCCAGCCTGGTCCTCGGGCATGCGGCCTCGGTCCGGGGCACGGCGGCGGCGGGCCGGGCCTGAGCCCGCCCCCAGGTGGAGCCGGCGCGGGGGCTCCAGGAGGCTCCGGCTAGCGGCGGCTAGCGGCGGCCCCAGGCTCGGCCCAGGCCGCGGCCTCCTTCGCTCTGAAGCTGGAGGTGCTGCACCGCGGCGGCGGCGGTGGTGGTGGCGGTGGCGGCGGCGGCGGCGGCGAACCCAGGGCGCAGACTCCGCCCCCGCGAGGCCCCGCCCCCGCGCACGAGCCCAAGCGTGGCCCCGCCTCCAGCCTCACTGCGCAGACGCGTCCTGGGAGTCTGGACCAGGCATCCCCCACACCTCGGACTTCTCTCCCCGCCACGCCCCTTTAAGGCTTAAAGCAACCACCCCCTCTCCAATCCCATTCTCCCGTGAAAAATAAAGATCTTTACATATTACGTCATTATGGAGACCCCCCCCCAGGCACTCATTCGTTTCAGTCACAGACTCCTGTGCTTCTGGTTCACTGTCATTAATGACTGTTGTCCTCATTCTTAGGGATTTCAATTCTTTTATTTATTTTTCTTTAAAAATATATATTTTATTGATGTTTTACAGAGAGGAAAGATGAGGGATAGAAAGTTAGAAACATCGATGAGAGAGAAACATCGGACCAGCTGCTTACTGGGAATATGCCCGCAACCAAGGTACATGCCCTTGACAGGACTCGAACCTGAGACCCTTCAGTCTGCAGGCCAAAGCTCTATCCACGGAGCCAAACCAGTCAGGGCAGAGATTTCAATTCTTTTAGATGATTCTTCCAGTGTTCTGGCCTCTCGCATTCCTCTCCTTTAGTGATCACGCTTGCCTCAGCCTCTCATTTCCACACTCATACCTTAGATCTTTTCATCACCAGCATTTGTAACCCCTCTGAAATCTCTATTTGAATCATCCAACTCTCCCACTGAAAACTTCTTCCTTTCTCGCTCTCTTCCTCTAATACCCAACCCCAACTCCAAAAATTCTTCAACTCCACCAAGACTCGAAACCCATGGATCCTACTACCTTTTCACTACTCCTCACTCTACCCTGTGCCCTCACTTCCTGTCTTCAACAGCCTAGATTTTACTGTCCATCATCACAGGCATTCCCAGATATTAACCTTCATTTCTCCAGTTCTGCTCTCCTTTCCTAGTACTCACCTGACAAAACTCTAACTCTGAGCCTGCAGCAAAGTGGGGCGTGTGTCAGGTTGGAGGGGTGGTAGTGGAGAAGAATCCAAAACCATATTGACTATACTGATTGGTGTCCCTCTCCCTCCACTCTCTCTAAAAATCAATGGGAAAAAATATCCTTGGGTGAGGATTTAAAAAAACACAAAACAACCTCCTTTGGCAAACAGAACTTATAACTTTAAGTGAACATTGTTTTCTACAACAAACACTCTAACAAACGTAGTACCCTATAACAATTCATATTTTCAAGATTACAAATTGAGATTCTTTGGAACTACTAAAATAAACATTTAAATATTGGGAAATTCTGGTTCTTTTGATAAATGTAGAAACTCAACTTTATGAGGAAAGATTCAGAGTAAATATAACTTTAACTTAAATTCAATGATAAATTACATATATTTATATATTAGTGTTTCCTCTTATCTATATAAACAAAAGTTAATGGTTAATTCAGTGCTCCACCCTCTTAAAAACACTTGTGTCCTTTAAAAAGTCCTGCTATTAAAGCTATTTGTTCTCTAACTATAATCAAGACTGAATTTAAGGTATTCAGGACTTTATAATAATTTATTTCTCCAGAAACTCAATTGTTTACAGAAATTGAAAGATTTATTTATCATTTTAATGATAGCTGATATTATTATTATTATTATTATTATTATTATATCAATTCCATTTTGACCTGGAATGTAAAGCTAGAGGCAAAAGGGGATGGGAAGCTATAGGAAGATAGATTTCAGTTCAACAGAGGAAGAGCATTCAAAGATCAACAATTATTCTGCTTGGGATGGACTTATTGGGAAACTCCTGGTTATCAGAAAAATGCAAAAGAGGGGCAATTGACAAAATGTTGGGAATACCATAGGTAAGAGTTCTATAAGGAGTTAAGAAAATATAATTGATGATTATTCAGATTCCTTCTAATTCTAAAATTCAGTGGTTCAAGAAAGTTAAGTGCAAAAGCAAAAGAATAGAAATTTCAATACATCTCACTTATTTCCAAGGCAGGATTTCCTGTTACTTTTAACTTATAGTGCCCTGAATCTTTAAGGGAGGGGACCATTCTAACGGTCTACTGTATTTCGTAGTTTGTGGGATAATGAAAAAGACTCCCAGTTAAAAATAAACAAGCTCTTCCTTAGCAATTTAATAAGGGGATAGCAAACTTACTGAGTATGATGAATTTCAGCTGGCTACTCCTGAGCAGGAGGTGCTGAGCTCCATTCCAACCACTCAGAACCCAAGACTCAGGGCAGAAGTTTCCAACAAGCATCATCTCTTAAGAGTTCACCTTGGTTGGTGGGCTGGTTCCTCTCCATGTAGAGCTAGGCAGTATGAGAGGTTTTTCTTCAGAGCTAAAAGTAGCAATCTAGATACAAACTTTTTATTTATTTATTTATTTATTTATTTATTTATTTATTTTAGATACAAACTTTTTAGTAATCCCTCACAAAATCACAGCATGCTGTTTTTTAGAAAGCAGTTTACTAGCCAGCCTCACATTTAATCTTCACCACAACCCCCTGGGACAGGTAGAAGGGGTTATTTTCCCATTTGATAGATGAGAACACAGGCTTAGAGATAAAAGACATCACCACTCAGCTGTGGAAGGGCTAAATCTGACCCCAGAGCTCATCCACTATCTCACAGCCTTGGAATTTCTCTCTAGGATGGAAGCACCAGGTAAACAAAAGGTCTTTCTGATACAGAATTTTCTGCTATAATCCATCATCAACTTCTAGTATCAATCAGAATCAGCTGGAGCACTTACTAAAGGAGTTTTCTAGGTCCCTCCCCAGGCTTTCTTATCTATTAAGTCAGGGTTGGAACTCAAGATTTTGCATTACTAGCACATTCCCAGAAGATGCTGATGCGGTTAATCTAGGAAGGAACTGGGAGTGCTGCTCTCCTACTCTCTCCTTCCTTCCTAGTGCCAGAAGGCTAATGAAGATGCGTTGAGCAGCAAAACCAATGTACGGTCTCAGGACGAGACTGAGGAGCACTGTACCAGGAGGCAGAGGGTTGAATTCTAGCCCCTGGATCTGACACAGGGGAAGTGGGATTCGTTACCTTTAATTAAGGCTGCTTACACCCTTGAGGCCTTGGGCAAATCTTTCCTATTTCCGGGGTGGTTTGGTTATTCATAAAATGTCTTGAGGGGATGAGTGGTCAGAAGGGTAAACTCCAAGGTCTCTACCAATTCTAATATTCTGGGTCTATATTTTTCTAGCTAGAGTCTATTTCACTAGGTACCTATGCCTCCAGAGTAGACAGAAAGTAGCTAATACTTAATGCTAGAGGCCTGATGCATGAAATTCGTAGGTCTTCTTCCCCGCATGCTGCCAGCATCTGCTTCCCTCGCAGCCCCGGCTTTGTCCCGAAGGTCGTCTAGTCTAATTAGCATATTAGGCTTTTATTATTATAAATTAGACACAAGAACTCTGAGAAATCAGACAGTGCTTGGGAAATCCTCTTCACACGATGGCTTCAAGACCACACGGGGGAGCTGGTGAAAACTCCTGGCTGTGAAACCAGAAATTATGTCTCCAGAGAGGAGAAATGTGGTTTAAAAATCAATTAGGTATCTTCTCATCCTTTTTTAATTAAAAAGGAACAACGAACAGAGGGTTTTGTACAGAAAGGCAACAAACTCCTTGGACCTATAAGTGCAGTGATACAAAATGAACCTTCTTAGGTGACTAATCAGGCTAAGGCAGAGAGCTCTCTAGTAAGATTACATTTTACCATGCTCTGCTTTTTAATATAAGTTACAAGTTTTTTTTCTCTTTATTTTCCTGACTTTTAATGTAAACAGAAAAGGTTAACTCCTAAAGCTTGTAAAATGTATTTCAGAAATTTGCATAAAGTCACAAAACATGTTTATTGTGAGAAAGAGCACTAATCTGAAAAATCTGCCTTACTCACGTAATCTATAAATGACCTCCCCAGTGTTTTCTTTCCCATTTCCTTTCTTTTTTAATTTTTAATATATGTTTGGTGATTTTAACTAGTGATTTTTTAGTGAAAGGAAGGGAGAGGGATAGAGAGAGAGAAACATCGATGAGAGAGAAACAACATGAATTGGCCACCTCCTGCAAACCCCCTTGCTGGGAAACCAGCCTGCGACCCTGGTGCGTATGTGCTGTGACTGGGAATCCAACTGCGACCTCTTGGTTCCTGGCTCAGCCACTGAGTCACATAGGCGGGGCTCCATTTCCTTTCTTCATTCCTCAGCACATAGTGAAAACTTGGGGTAAAGGCAGTTAAATCTTCTTTTTCCCTCTGAAGTTACTCGTTTTAGCTTAAAGATGGCTTTAGCTATTTCTGATTCAAACATCAAGGTAAAGTGTATTCCATAGAACGAAGAATCAAAGTAGAGCTAGTATAACTGAAACCGGTTTGGCTCAGTGGTAGAGCGTCGGCCTGCGGACTGAAGGGTCCCGGGTTTCGATTCTGGTCAAGGGCATGTGCGTTGGCTGCGGGCACATCCCCGGTGGGGGATGTGCAGGAGGCGGCTGGTCGGTGTTTCTCTCTCATATCAACATTTCTGGCTCTCTATCTCTCTCCCTTCCTCTCTGTAAAAATCAATAAAATATATATATAAAGTAGAGCTAGTATCGAGGACAGGGAGGAGTATGTGTCCATTAGATGGAGTGTCCCAGTGTCAGGGCCACATTCTCAATCAGCTGTTTAAGGTTGGTATCTCTCCCTCTTCATTGCTCTCAACCTCTAAACACATTCATAGACACCTGACCCGGGCTTTCCTCTGTTGCAATAATTATCAAAGTTTAGTCCCCAGTATCATCATCACTTGCAAACTTGTTATGAATACAAATTCTTGGGTCACAAAGACCAAAAAAATCAGAAACTTCAGGTACGGGGCCCAGAAATTTTCCAACTGATCCTGATCCACACTAAAGTTTGAGAGCTGTTGCAATCCTACAACAACTTGGGTGACTTCAATATTTACCTCAGTGACTCATCCAGCTCTCTGGCCTCTCTGCTCTCTGGTCGTTTCAATCCTGATGACTCTCCCTTCCATTTCAGCCATCCAGTCCCATGTCTCAATTTTGTCAAACTCAAAATTCATTCATGTCTATTGTCTGAAAACACCCTACACATGCATCACAATCTCTTTACCTTTGTACTGTCTGTGCTTTCCTTGAATGTTGAAAAATCTGATGTCTTCAGGTAGACGGGAAGAGGCCAGCCCTATATTCTGGTGAGTCCAAAATTTTCCTACCAAATCGTCCTCCCAAGCTTCTGACTTCCACATCCAATACCAAAAGCAAATTCTATCTGAATATCCCACTGGTATCTCAGAGCAACATGTCCAAAAATTAACTCCCTATCTTTCCCCAAAACTTTTTCCCTTCCTTGTGCTCTCTAACTCAGAAATAGATAACTATAGATGAGTGTTTAAGGGTGACCTGGCAATCATCCTTGATATCTTCCTCTCCTTCACCCCTTACAACCAAGAAATTACCCATGTTCTGCTACTGTTACCTCCTTGAGATCATATGTAACTTATTAACTTATCCTTCAATAGATATTGAGGCTTGCAAACCTGTCCTTAGACCAGGAATTCCCAATTTTGTCAAACTCAAAATTCATGCATGTTTAAAGTCTGAAAACATCCTACACATGCATCACAGTGATTTCTCAATTCTTTTCCCTCTTCCTTGATATCCCTGTCACTGGTGCCTTTCTTTAAGTGGTTCTCAATCCTGACTTCATATTAGAATCACCTAGAAAGCTTTACAAATTACACAGTCTTAGCTCACTACTCGAATAATCTAATTTAACTAGACTGGGCTGGGGCGCCAGTACAGGGGGTGTTTTTTATAAAGACTTTTAATTTGTTAATGGAACTTTTTAAAAAATATATATATATATTATTAATTTTTTACAGAGAGAAAGAGAGAGGGATAGAGAGTTAGAAACATCAATGAGAGAGAATCATCCATCAGCTGCCTCTTGCACATCCCCTACTGGGGACGTGCCCGCAACCAAGGTACATGCCCTTAACCGGAATCGAACCTAGGACCTTTCAGTCCGCAGACCAATGCTCTATCCACTGAGCCAAACTGTTTTCGGCTGTTAATGGAAGTTTTAGATTCACAGCAAAATTGAGAGGAAAGTATAGAGATTTCCAAAATACCTCTTGCTTCCACTCACGCATAGCCTCCCCCATTATCAAAATCCCACACATATGTACTAAAATGTTACATTTATTGCAATTGATGAACCTAAACTGGCACATCACAATCAATTCACCTTGAGTCCATAGTTTACATTAGGATTCACTCTTGAGGTTATTCATTCAATGGGTGTGGACAGTGTATGCATCATATTAGTGTCACACCGAGTAGATGCCTTTTCCAGATTGTCATATAGTTGGAATCAAGCCTTCAGGTTGGCCTCTTTCACTTGGTAGAAATGACAAGCATTTAAGTTTCCTGCATGTCTTTTCATGTCTTGATACCGCATGACTTTCTAGGGCAGAATAATATCCCATTGTCTAGACATACCACAGGAACTGAAGTTTTTCCATTTTGAGCACCCTAGATGATTCTAAGGTAAAGGTAATTCTAGACTTTATATTCTGGTACCCTCTAGAAAAATGTGTAGAAACTATAGTTCTCCTCACACATTTTTTAATTTGACACACATCTACTTTTTATTATCACTTTAATAATTGCTTACTGAATGTTTTTGCTTTGCTGTCCTAGGTCTCTCCCTTAAAGCCCTTTAGATTTAAGCTATCCCTTTCAAAGGTGCCCCAGACATTTTATCTTCAGGGAAATACTCTCATAGTAATATTTAAGATAGGGGAGACATCTATCTTTCCTGTTAGGGTGAGAGAAATGCTACTGTGAAAGAGGAGAAATAAAAGGCACATTATAAGGCAGATTAATTTTAGGAAAGAACACATAAAAGTTCAGGATGTGGAGATTATCCATGCTTGTCTTCATGATCCTCCAGCAGTGTGAGTTCCCCCGTGTGAAGCATGTTGCTTAGACCATTCTGTCTCCTCCCCGGTAACTCTGCTACCAGTCTTTTTTTGGGAGGGGGAGGAGATATATCAGTCACATGCCATAAAACTCATCCTTTTAAAGTATATAATCCAGCGGTTTTTAGTATATTCACAAAATTGTGCAACCATCACCACTATTTCCAGAGGCCAGTACCCAATAGGAGTCACTTCCCATTCCTTTCTATCCCAACCCTTGGCAACCATTAATCTATAGTCTTTCTCTATGGATTTGGGTGCTATGAACATTTTGTATGAGTGGAATCATATGATATGGCTTTTTGTGTCTGGATTCTTCCACAATGTTTTAAAGTCTCATCTATGTTATGGTATACATCCATTTTTATGACTGAATGATATCCCACTGTATGAATATGGCGAATTTTGTTTATCTATTAATCAGCTGATGGACATTTGGGTTGTTTCCTCTTTTTGGCTATTTAGAATAATGCTGCTGTGAACATGTATGTAAGAGGCTTGTTCTCTTGGGTATATACCTAGGAGTAGAATTGTTGGGTCATATGGTAACTATATTTAACTTTTTATTTTTTAATCCTCACTTGAGCATATTTTTCTATTGATTTTTAGAGAGAGTGGAAAGAAGAGGGAGAGACAGAGAGAAACATTGATGTGTGAGAGACACATTGATTGGTTGCTTCCCACATGCTCCCACCAGGGCCAGGAGCCTGCAACTGAGGTATTGAACCCAGGACCCTTCAGTCCACAGGATGATACTCTGTTCACTAAGCCAAACCCGTTAGGGCTATATTTAACTTAAAAAACAAAAACAAAAACATTTTATTGATCTTTTACAGAGAGGTAGAGAGAGGGACAGAGAGCCAGAAACATTGATGAGAGAGAATCACCGATCAGCCGCCTCCTATACACCCCCCACTGGGGATGTGCCCACAACCAAGGCATATGTCCTTGACCAGAACCGAACCCAGGACCCTTTAGTCCGCAGGGTGATGCTCTATCCACTGAGCCAAACCGGTTTCAGCTACATTTAACTTTTTTACGAACTGCTAAACTGTTTTTACAAAGCAGCTGCACCATTTTACATTCCTATCGGCAATATACTAGTATGAGGGTTCCAATTGTCTACGTCTTTGCCAACAGTTGTTTTGGTTCACCATTTTTATTATAGGTATTCCAATGGGTGTAAAATGTACCATATTGTGGATTTAATTTACAATTCCATAATGACTAATGATGTTGAACAATTTTTCATGTGCTTGAAAGCTGTCTCCAGTTTTAAACCTCGAACGCAGCCCCCTTTTGTTACCAAAATTATCTTTCTATTTAATATTATACTCCTGTTTGGAACATTTCAATGGTTCTACATCTTCTACAGAGATGGCCAAACCCCTCAATTTGACAACTGAGGCACTTTCCCAGCTGGCCTCTGTCTATGCCTTGGGCAACAGCACTGTCATTTTCATCTCTCCTAGTCATACTAAACTATTCATAGTTCTTGAAATACACAGTGCTATTTGAAGCCTCTGTATATTTGTTCATAGCATTCTCTCTGCCAAGAAACGCTTCTTGCAAATATATCTTCCACTTGCCTTTGATACTAGACTCATGTATCTCCTCTTTTGGAAAAGGCCTTTTCTGATCAATTCCTCCATAATTAAGTTAGATGTCCCTTATGAGCTTCCCTCCATAGCAGTACTATCCTAGAGTTGTCTCTGTTGCTTATCTACCCAACTAAGCTGTGAGCCCCTTGAGAGCATAGGCTGGATTCAATTCATCTCTGTCTTCATGGCCCAGAACATGGCTTGACTGGAGGAATTAATTTCATGAGATCCTCATATCCCTTGAATGCCCTCTGGCTGGAGTGCTAAGAACTTGTTCCAGTTCCTCAGACGAAGGCAAAGCCAACTTACCTTTAGGGCATCTTAAAATAGCCTGGACTATTCAGACAGAACACCTTCCAATCACAGGAGTATGTAATAGTTGAAAGATTAGACATTTTAAAAGGAAATACTAGAGTACTTGTTAAGAGCATACACTGGAGCAAGCCAATCTGTCTGGGTTTCACTCCCAGCTCCATACTTACTAGCTGTGTGATCTTGGAAAAGACATTTCTGTGTCTCTGTTTATCTATAAAATTGCTATGAAAATTGTGCTTATCTCATAGAGTTTTAGTGAGGATTAAGTTGCTATTATAGTTAAAGCTCTTAGAATAGGACTTAGTAGAGTATAAATGTAATATGAATATTAACTATTATCACTTATCCTGCAAGCTAGATATTATTATCCCTATTTTACAGATGAGGAAACTGAAGTATAGAGAGAAGAGTTACTTGTTCCAGGTTATAAGTTAACTTGACTCCCAGGTTTGGTAACTGATCCAGATCTTATATTTTGTGTGCATTTTTTTCCCTTTGCCTTTGACCCTTCTGTTACTCTCTGCCAGAGTGGGATGGGAGAAAGGAAGATGTGGAAGCTAGTTTGGAACAGTCACCCCAATCAGACTATTAGGGCCTTATCTCCAGGATACCCTTCTTTAGAGGGCCATTCGTCCCTGTATTACAAATGATGCATCTACCATGAGCTGTGTGTGTGTGTGTGTGTGTGTGTGTGTGTGTGTGTGTAAATTCCACTTTTCCAGGCATCCTTGCCTGTCATCTACTATTCCTTGTCCTATCCCTTTCCTAAGGCACATGCATGCAAATAATTTATTCCTCAACACATATTAAATGAGGCTTTGCAAAGCCCTTCTTTTAATTTTTAAATTACAGTTTCCATTCAATATTATTTTGTATTAGTTTCAGATGTAACAAAGCCCTTCTGAAACCTGGAATTCTATGGGTGGCAAATTCTCTGATTAATGATAATAACTCTTCTACTATGCATTGTTTCCACTGGACCATGTGCCTCTCCTCTGTGTTATACCATATGCTAGACACTGAGGATACAGAAATAAATAAGACACAGTCTTCGCCCTCAAGGTGCTCAAGTCTTGTGGGTGAAAAGGATAGACAGCCGAAACCAGTTTGGCTCAGTGGTAGAGTGTCAGTCTGCGGACTGAAAGGTCCCAGGTTTGATTCTGGTCAGGGGCATGTACATTGGTTGCAGGCACATCCTTGGTAGGGGGTGTGCAAGAGGCAACTGGTCAATGTTTCTCTCTCATTGACGTTTCTAGCTCTCTATCCCTCTCTCCTCCTCTCTGTAAAAAAAAAAAAATCAATAATATATATATATATATATATATATATATATATATATATATGAATAGACAACAGCAAAACAATATGATCAGCACTTCTATAAAAGGAAGCAGGCACCTACCAGAGCACAAAGGAGGATCCAGGCCAGTGGAGCAGTCAGAGAGGATTTCCTAGAAGAGGTCCTACTTGACTTGAGCTTTGAAAGGTAAATAAAAATTATCAAAATTAAGAGGGGAGGAAAGAGTATTCTAGGTATAGGGAACAATAGGTGTTAAGTCACTGGAGCATGAAGCCAGATGATGTATTTTGGCTCTATGAATAGTTTGGGATGATGTGGGGGGGCGAGGGGGGGGGGCTGTTGCAGCAGGAGCAGACATGGCGGGAATCTCCCTTTTCTGCATCCAGCACGGAAAGAGAGATGAATGAACCAGTTCTAAGTGTAGGCAGCCAGGGATTGAGAAATAATAGAAAGAAAGAAAGCAAGACACTGAAATAGATTTATAAAGCTGGGAGCTGGGTGGGCCGCCATCCTCTCTGATGGAGAGGCAGCATGATGACCAGGAGCCCACACAGCATGTTTATTTTATATCCCCCAAATCCAGGAAGTAACTCCAAAACTTAGGATCAAAGGAGCTTATTTGCATTCTTAACTAGGCCCCAGCATTACTGGATTTACATATCTAGACCCACCCCTACTGACACCTGGACAAAGATAAGTCAGAAACTGATGACACCTCTCCTCCCCACGCCTTCTTGAGGGGAGGGTGGTGTAACCCTGACACGACTCTGCCAGTGCCTGGCGCTCAGCTGACAATTTAAAGAATGTCCATGTGCCTTCCCAAGCGTCCCTTTACAGGATGAGACACAAAGATTATGCATAGAAGGGAAGAGACAGCTGGAGAGGCAGGCTGGGGCAATAAGTTACAGCAGGGCAAAGGTAAGGGGCTTATACTTCACCTTGAAAACTATGTGACATTTGGTCAAAACTCTTTTCCTACACCACCGCTTCTTACTGACAGTCATCATTGGGTTACATTTAGAAGCCCAGGTTAATTTACCCTTTCACTGATTCACTCATCAACGTGTACTGAGCACCGACTTGTATCAGTTCTTATGTAGGGACAGGAAGCCTCAGGATAACAATTTGAAATCTTGGGAGCTTTTTTACAAGGCACTAAATCTCAGCCCCGACTTGAGATGATTTACCATGAAATTTGATTTCTTTTCCTTTGATGTTGCAACATGTTGGATACCAAACCTATTCCAAGGGACCGGCTTGGAGTGGGCCTGCCTTAGACCAGTTTGTAGTGTGTGGGTTCTTGACTTTGTATAGGAAATATTTCATAACCTGAATCCAGGTGACTCTGAGAGTATGTTTATTAAAACCGGGGACAGTGAAACAAAGGAGAGACGTAGGGCAGAAGAAACAACAGGAGAGAGCTTAGGCGGTACTCTGCTTTTGTTCTCTGGAAATGTTCTAGGAAAGAAATGAGCCACAATGGCGCTGCTGTCAGCTCACTGTGAAGTCAGAGAAAAAGGGGGCCTTGGAGACAGGATCAAGGATTGAGTCCTGATTGAGCTACCACTGCCCACCGCTCCCCTGGTTGCAAGTCTCGTGGGAATCCTTGGAGTTCAGGAAGAAATAAAAAGTTCATGCCTGGGAAAGGGCATGGGTGTGCAGCTCGAGAGTGAGCTTGCACTGAGTCTTTGTCCTGAGGGCTCTTTATCCCCCCAACCTTTTTATTTATTTTTTTATTTTATTTTATTGATTTTTTACAGAGAGGAAGGGAGAGAGAAACGTCAATGAGAGAGAAACATCAACCAGCTGCCTCTTGCACACCCCCCACCGGGGATGTGCCCGCAACCAATGTACATGCCCTTGACCGGAATTGAACCCGGGACCTTTCAGTCCACAGACTGACACTCTACCACTGAGCCAAACCGGCTTTGGCAGGAAGGGTTTCAATAGAATATTTATCAGCTTTCCAGGTACATTTTTAATATGCTGATGTATCAAAATTCATGTATAGAGGAGTTTGGGATTATTCTTTGGTCTATTTTATTTTTATTTAGGTCTGTCCAGCTTTAATGTTTTTTTTTTTTTTCTTATTTGTTCCCCAGACTTCATCTGTCCTTGGGGTTAGCTGGCACAAATGGCATTAATTGGGTCTATTTCCCTGACCAGGGTGATGTAAGCTATGTATTCTCTGGTTAGGGAGGAGAGTTGTAAACCATTTGCTTCCAAGTGCCCTTGGCTGAGGAAGATAAGGTCTTTCGATTCACAAGCTGGCTGCACGTTGGCCAAACTAGTTAGCCTTGTTTAATTTCATTGTCTCAGTCTCCCTATGCCACTTGCCCAAGAATTTTCCTTGCTTCTTACTTTCCCTCCGCAGGGTCAGTTGTACTGCAGTGAACCCGGTAGGGAGCACATTATGGGAATGGCTACAGTTGCAATATCTAAAACAGTCAGCCTGGGTAGTGAATGAGTGCCTCCTGTTATCAGACACAGGGAGAGAACATCAAGTCCCTGCTCTCTCACAGTCTCAAAATGCAGAAAGTTATACCTGGAAAACACCTTAAAAATCATTAGTCAGCCGAAACCGGCTTGGCTGAGTGGATAGAGCGTCGGCCTGCGGACTGAAGGGTCCCAGGTTCGATTCCAGTCAAGGGCATGTACCTTGGTTGCAGGCACATCCCCAGTAGGGGGTGTGCAGGAGGCAGCTGATTGATGTTTCTCTCTCATCGATGTTTCTAACTCTCTATCCCTCTCTCTTCCTCTCTGTAGAAAATCTATAACATAAAATAAAAAATCAGTCAAATGGGATAAACTGAGCTCTTCCAAAGTGCCTGGCTCCGTGTGGGGACCTGAGTGCTGGTTTTTACCCTTAAGGAGCTCACCGTCTGGTAAAACAGGTAACGGCCACAGAGCTTCAAGAGGCAGAGGAGACCTCAGCTGGCTAACCTAAGCCCACTGCCAACCAGTAACGGTTAGAAAGGGGTCCCCAACAAGGACTGGGGGTGTCATGTCTGAGCTGGTATCAAGGGTGTCGTAGTCTGAGCGGAGGCTGAGGAAAAGTGGGAAGGACGGCCGGCAGAGAGAAAACAGCCTGAGGAGTTCTGAGGAGAGAGGGTCAGAGTGATTGGCTTGTTTCGTAAGTGGGGAGGTATCAGGTGCGGAGATAAATAGGGGTCAGATGAGCTAAGCAGTAAGCAGGGGTCATTGCTGAGCTGAGCTAGGAAGGATGTGGGCAATGTGGGGCCACTGGTTTACAACATGGGTGTGACACACGTGGATCTGCCTTTTTGAAAAACAAGTCCCTCTCATTGCTGAGCTCATCGGCAGAGGGAGTTCACGATATCTTCAGAACCTTTTTAGTACATGTGTCCTGTGAGTCTGATGTAAAGCAACGCTTCTTAGACCTTATTGTGCATCCCAATTCCCCGAGGATCTTGTTAAAATGCAGATTCTGGTTTAGTAGGTCTGGGTGGGGTCTAAGAGCCTGCATTTCTACCAAGATCTCAAATGGTGCTGACACTGCAGATCACACGTTCAGTAGCAAGGATTTAGAGTCCTTTCTAACCAGTAAATTCTGTAAGTTGCAGATTACCTGATTGGAAATAGTATCTTAATTTTTACAGTGTTTAAAGATTTACAAAGAAGTCTACCTACCCGGTCTCCTTTTAGCGATTCTTCCTGAGAAGTAAGATAAAACTTTGGTATTAAAGTTGGTCTGTCTCCTTCCAGCGTCATAGCGGGCTAGTGATTATAAGTCCGATTTTACAGATTAGGAGACCGAGGCTCTGAAAAGAAAACAGACTTAGCCACGGCCTAAGACTATAGAAGCAGCAGAACAGGAATTTGGATTGATGTTTCCTGACCCCTATTCCGCTGCTACGTCCAACAAATTTCTATACTGCTCCAGGCATCCATGCCTTCACTCAACACAGATTTATCATGCACCAACTACATTTCAGACCTGTCACAACATATGAATGTAGAGAAAGTCACTTTTCAATAACTGGAAAGAGTGAAATATACAAATGTAAGGCGAGAGGAAGGCTTATTGGAGAGAGTAGCCTATTGAGATATCAACTCTAAAGATGGATTGTAAAGGAAACCCGGCCAGTATTTATCTATAACTTTTGTACATACTTCCATCAAATATTTACTGAACCTTAATCTGCACCAGGCCCTCTGTTAGATTTGGATGACATAGGCATGAGTCAGACAATTCTCAGAGAGCTCAAAGCTTAATTTAATGTGACATTTACTGTTTACAAGTCCTTTCCCCATCATGAATAATAACTGCCATTTGCTGAGTGCTCAACATGTGCCAGTGTTGCACTAAGTTTGATATGTCATTATCATAATTGTCTTAATTAATTCTCAAATATCTCATTAGGACAAATGCTAATTGGGGGCAAAAGTTTTTGTCTGTTTTGTTCACTGATGTATCCCTAGAACTTAGAATTGTTGAATGAGTGAATAAATAATTGATATGTAGATACAACTATTACCTCCATATCACAGATGAGTAAACTAAGGAGCAGGTCAGCAAGATGCTTTGCTTGAGATTTCCCAAACAGTAAAAGGCAGAACTAAGACACTTTTAGAAGAACCCAGAATTGTCTGACTCCAAACCCAATGGCTTTACCCATCATACACCAGTGATTCTCAAACGTTGTTATGTGTCTGAAATGCCTGAAGTTTATTTAAACCCAGATTGCTGGGTCCCAGAGTTTCAATTTGTAAGTTTGGGGTGGGGCCAGGGAATATTCATTTCTAACAAATTCCCAGATGATTCTGATGCTGCTGGTCCAGGGACCATACTTTGAAAACTATTGCTCTAGACCAAACTGCCTCCCAATTTCTCATTTATTCCAATAAGGTGTTAGTAAATAGAGATTAATATCTCATGGCAGATGAGGACAAATAAGATTAGAAAAGTAACACAATTTGTCCAAGTTCCCACAGCAAGTATGGGATTCTAAGGCTAGTGTAATTCCAAAGTCTTTATTATTCTTGATAACCCTTGCTGCCTCAGCTAATGATATATGGGCAAGGGACACGAAGAAACCAGAGACAAAAAGGAGGGAGGGTATTTGTCAGGAGGAGTTGAAGATAAAGTTGGAAAGGTTGCCACCCAACTTGCTGCGCTGAAGGAAGAAGAGTCTGTGGCTTCCGTGGCTCTCTCATTAACTTCCTGGGGCAAGCCTCTTTCTTCCCTCTGAACCCCAGTTCTCTTCTCTATAAAAGCAGGGCCCTTTCCAGCTTGCAGAACAAGCTGGGTGCCTCAGAGACAGGCAGGGGATTAGAGGTTACATTGAATCCTGTTTCTCAATGCTTTGCGCTGGCTGAAAGCCAAGCGGGTCATGTGGGGACTAGGCAATGTGCAATCACGCTGCTGAAACGCGAGTCTGAGCAGAGCTGGCACCTGTCAGTGACTTTCCCTGTTTCCGGTGGAAAGGTGCAGGGAGGAAGGGCTAGGGGATTGGCCACAGCCAGCAGGGCAAGGCGCCTCCATGACTAACCCACCCAAAGGGGACCTGAAGAGGGCAGAGAACTGGTGCCTCCACCGCAACCCTGGGAAAGCCTAACGATCGCCGCCGCCGCGCAGCTGCACCAATCCCCGGCCTTTGAAATGACATCACAGCAAACGTGATTGGTCTGGTCTTTCCCCACTGGGCGGGTCCTGGCAGCTCACGGATCCCTAACCTTAGAGGAGGCTTGCCGGGCTGTGTGACCTTGAAGAAATCACTTTGCTTCTCAGAGCCTCGTTTGTAAAATGGAGACATTAGTATCTGAAATGACTCACAAAACATTGAACGTTATGTAATTAAAAACACTTTTATTATTTGTCAGCTTACAAAAGTAATATATGATTATTATAAAAATAAAGATGGAAGAGACACTGCAAATCCCCTATACACTATTCCCTATCTCCTCCCCAAGACAGAGTTATTATTAACAGTTTAGTGTATTTTCCCCGTTTTTTTTTATATGACTATATAAAAGGTTACTTTTTAAACAAAATTAAGTTATACTATGACTTTTTTCACTTAACAATACATTTGAACATCTTAAAAAATAAGTTAATATATTTTATCAGTGTATTTATTTTAATTAATTAATTAGTTAATAAACACACTAATAAAATATATTAGTTAATTAATTAAAATCCTCACCCGAGGACATGCTTAGAGAGAAGGAGGGAGAAAGAAATACTGATGTGTGAGAAACATGGATCAGTTGCCTTTGGGAATGAAACTGACAAGCCTTTGGTGTACAGGACAATGCTTTCAATGTTGACATGAATAGACTTAATTCATTCCTTTTAATGTCTACCTTGTATCAAATCCCCTATTCTTGGATATTTGTTATTTCTATTATCATAACAGCAGCAGCAGGAACAACGAAAACAAAAAACTGCAGCAAACATTTGTGTAAGAATTTCTGTAGGATACATTCTTGGAAGTTGACTTTCTGGACCAAAAATGTAAGCACATTTTAATAACATCAAAAGCAAAGGCAACAAAACATGGTACTACATCAAACTAAAAAGCATCTGCACAGTAAAGGAAACAATCAATAGCGTGAAGAGGCAACGGATGGAATGGAACATATGGCAACCAGATATCTGAGAAGGGGTTAATCTCCAGTGTACATGAGGAGTTCCTACAGCTCAAAAGCAAAAACTAATAAACTAGTTTAAAATGAGCTAGGGGCTTGAGGGCACATTTCTCCAAAGATGTATAAACGGCCAGTGGATATATGAAAAGATGCTCAAAGTTGCCTAGCTGGTGTGGTTCAGTGGTTGTGTTAACATATGAACCAGGAGGTCAAGGTTTAATTCTCAGTTAAGGCACATGCCCTGGTTTTAGGTTCGATCCCCAATAGGGGTGTGCAAGAGGCAGCAGATCAATGATTCTCTCTTATCACTGATGTTTTTATCTCCCTCCATTCCTCTCTGAAATCAATTTTTTTTTAAAAAGATGCTCAAAGTCACTAATCATCAGGAAAATGCAAACCAGAATCACAATGAGATGCCTATAGTGATGGCTATTATAAAAAAAATCAAGCGACAGCCCTGGCTGGATGGCTCAGCATTTTGGAGCATCATCCTGTACACCAAAAAAGGGTGGTTCGATTCCTGGTCAAGGCAAATACCTAGGTTGTGGGTTTGATCTTGGTCAGGGCATGTGTGGGAGGCAACTAATGTGTGTTTCTTTCTCACATCAGTGTTTCTCTCTTCTTCTTCTTCTTCTTCTTCTTCTTCTTCTTCTTCTTCTCTCTTTTTTTCTCTCTCTCTTTCCTCCCTCTTAAAAATCAATAAAATAAAATAAAAACATATCCTCAGGTGAGGATTAAATAATAAAAAAAAAAAGACAGGCTGAGGTTATGGAGAAATTGGAATCTTTGCACACTTTGGACAGGAATGCAAAATGGTGCCACTGCTTTGGAAAACAGTATGGAGGTTCCTCCAAAAATTTAGAATAGAATTACAATATGATCCAGCAATCCCACTTCTAGGCATTTATCCAAAAGAATTGAAACCAGCACTGTGAAGAGATATTAGCATCCCCATGTTCACTGCAGCATTATTCCCAGTAATCGAGATGTGGGACAACCTAAATGCCCATTGACAGGTGAATGGGTAGAGGAAACATGGTACATGCATACATTAGAATACTATTCAGCCTCAAAAAAGAAGGAAATTCTGCAGTATGCTACAACATGAATGAACCTTGAGGACATTATGCTAAGTGAAATGAGCCAGTCACAGAAAAACAAATATTGCATAATTCTAGTTATATGAAGTATCTAAAAATAGTCAAATTCATAGACTCAACGAGTGAAATGGTGGTTGCACGGGCTGAGGGGGAAGAGGAAATGGGGAATTACTAATCAAGGGCACAAGTTTCAGTAGAGCAAGATGAGAAAACTCAAGAAATCTGCTGTATAATACTGTACATTGTATCTTTATTCAACAATAATTTATTGTACACTTAAAATCTACTAACAGGACAGATCCATTGTGTTCTTACAAAAATAAAATAAAATTCAAACAAACAAAATACAAAGTGGCTGCTGCATTTTGCATTCCAACAAGAAATGTATAAGGGTTTCAGGTTTCTTTTCTTTTCTTTCTTTCTTTCTTTCTTTCTTTCTTTCTTTCTTTCTTTCTTTCTTTCCTTTTCTCCTCCTCTTCTTCTTCTTCTTCTTCTTCTTCTTCTTCTTCTTCTTCTTCTCATCCTCATCAATACTTGGTATTGCTTGTCTTGTTGATTACACTCATTCTAGTAGTTGTGTAGGGGTATCTCATTGTGGAAATTTATTTGCATTTTCCTATGCTGGCCATATTTTTAAAATTTTATTATTTGTTGTTGTTTTTTTTGTTTTAGAGAGAGAGAAAAGGGGGAGGGAAAGAGAGAGAGAGAGAAGAGAAGAGGAGAGAAGAGGAGAGAGAAGAGGAGAGGAGAGGAGAGGAGAGGAGAGGAGAGAAGAGAAGACAAGAGAAGAGAAGAGAAGAGATTATAATATATCAATGTGGGAGAGAAACATCAATAGGTTGCTCCCCGGCACTGGGGGTCAAACCCGAAACCTGGGTATATTCCATGACCAGGAATTGAACCTGCCATATACAGACTCTCCAATGTACCGAGCCCCACTGACCATGGCACCCTGGGTGTATTTTTGTATGCTTGTAGCCTATTCATATGTCTCTTTGGTAAAATGTCTACTCAAATATTTTGCTCATTTAAAAAATATTATCTTTTTATTTTGAGTTGTAGGAGTTCTCTATATATTCTGTATACAAACCCACTGTGGGATAGATGATTTGCAAATATTTTCTCCCTCCCCCACAAAGATATATAAGCACGTTTGAAATGTTGATAAATATTACCAAATTGCTCTCCAAAGAGGAAGCATCGATATACATTCCCACCAACAGTGTATGGGAATGCTGGTTCCGCAGCATCCTCACACACATGTGATGCCAATCTTTGTTAATCGAAGAAATGAAAAATGGTATCACAGTTTCTAATTTGCCTTCCTTTTATCATCAGGGGGAGCATCTCATCATGTTTATTTACTGGTACTTTTCCTCTTCTAAACAAAAGCGTGCTTTGTTGAAACCTTGAATTTTTTCAATTTTGCATCCCTTAATCTCTCATCATTATTAAGCATCCAGGGAGTGTTTGCTCAATGAACAAAGAGTAATGCTGTGCAGAATAAGAGAGATAATAAGTTGAAATTACTAAAGTACTATTTAGTGATCCATCAATATCAATTTAATCTATGTCTGGAGTCAGGAGGTGAGTGCTCCAATGCTCTTGATTTCTTCCCCTTCACGATCCGGAATGACTGCTGTGAACTCTAAGATTCCAAGGGAGCTGGTTTCTCTAGGTCTTCTCACTGTGTGTTTTGGGTAAGTCACTTAATTTCTTTGACCCTTCATTTCTCTGCCAACAGTCTGAACAGTGTGTACAGATTGCATCATGCTTATCAAAAAGGGCTAAACGCATAAGATTAATTTATAATAATTAAATATTCAAAAATGTATAATTTGAATAAAAAATAACTGCCAAATGTTCTCTGTATCTACTTTTCCGTTCTGCTTGTTTATTTTGTTGTTTGTTTGTTTTTTTTTATTCCAGAAATAAATGAAATCATCTGGCCACAAAAACAGTAAATGTGAAAACTTATAAGAATAGGGAGAATAAAACTACAGAGATAAGAACAGGACTAGTAAAGGAAGCTGGCTGCCTTTGTAATGACCTTAAATTTCTTTTTAAAATATGTGATTTCATACTTGGCCCAGCCTCTCTTCCACCTTTTTTCTCCAACTCTCTCGTGCCCTCTACTGCTCAGGTGTTCTCATTTCAACTAAGCAAGTAGGATAAGAGAAAGTACTACGGTATTTATGGCCTGCCCCTGACTTTAGTTACCTATCTCACCCTCGCCACACCTTGCTTTATTCTTGGCCTTGTGACCAGCACAAGGGACATAGAGCTCACAGTCCAGTGCGGGGACACAGACTTTTAAGGCATTATATAGCTATTATGAGCATGACAAGAAATACTTCTGGAACAGAAATGACTCTGAGCCAGGCAATCTGCTAAGCACATTGCATACATGAACTTGTAGTCCTACTGGCAGCCACACAAGGGATCCACATTTATAGAAAAGGAATCAGGTTCACAAATGTAATTGGTTCAAGGTCACAATGGATTCTGACTAAGATCTGTCTGTCCTCCGAAGCCAGTCCTTTCCAGTGCATTATAACGGAATAAACCGAATGGTGTGAAACACTGAGTGGGAACATCAAGCCTATTTTACAGAGGAGACGATCTCTGATTTGGGCAGAGAAGGGTGGTCCACACATCAACAGCAGCAGTAAACAGGGCACAAAGTTGAGACCTATTCAGAGAACAGAAGATTGGGTGGGGTGTGGAGGAACAGAGGCAGGAGATGAGGCTGGAATCAGATTGTAGATGACCTTAGAGGCCAGGCTAAGGAAGGTGGGCTCAAAACCCAAAGTCAGCCTTCCCTACCCGGGGCACGTGTACTGAGGGATCTCCCAATGTGATCAGGGTTTGAGAAACCACAGGTAAATGTGGCATATCACCTGGAATTTCAATTTTACTCAAAGGCTTGAAGAAAAGGCAATCTTGTTTTCTTTTTATAAAAGATGTACTGTGGAATTGGATGTAAAGTAATATGAATTTTAAAATAAAACTGGTATTTGAAAGACATTTCAAAAAAAAAAAAAAAAGAAGAAAGAAAGAAAGAAAAAGAAAAGAAAGATGTTTCCCGGTGGCAGTAAGTTGCTTCCCAATGAGGAAGTGTTTGGAAGTTGTACACTCTTTGATGCCAGTAGGAGTAGGCTGATAGGGGACCATCTTTGGAGAGCTTTCAGTCTAGGCTTTATGAAGCTGATGATTCTGAGCAGAACAAATAAAAAAAGTTCCTTTCCTCTTCCCCATCTCCTTGACACATTCCTCATGTAACTCATCCATTCTTTTACTTAAAAAATATTTACAACAAAATATTTACAACAACTCTCTCACTTCTTGTGTGACCTTGGACAAGATACTTAACCTGTATGTACCTCAGCTTCCTCATTTGCAGAATGGGAATATAATAATACCTACCCTATAATGTCACAAGGAGTGTCACAGTGAGAATTAAATGAGAATTTGAATAATGCTCTTAGAATAGAATTTGGAACAAAGTTCAACCCTGTTTAAACATTAGCTATCACAACAATATTATTTGTACAACTTCTACGGCTATTGTGTTCCAGTCATCACCCAGCACAGCCTTGGTCATTCATGTTGGGAGCAGGGGGTGGGTCTGGGAGGAATATAGAGATGAACCAGACTTCTTATTGCAATTGTACAGACTTATATCTAGAAGGTGCTCAAATTGCTTGTTGACTGAATAAATAAATGTCTTCCTACTAAACTGCAAGCTATTTAAATGCAGGGATCATTTTTCCTAGCTGTTGAATTACTAGAAGGAAGCACTTGGTGAGGCATACAGTAGGCCCTTAGAGATTATAGAACTAATGACTGTAGGGGAGACTACAGGCAGAAAGTGACTTAAGGCCACAAAGCTGGCACAGATAAAGTGCTGCAGAAAGACTGCCATCAGTTTTAGGAATGGAAGCACCAGAGGAAAAGATTTGAACGCCAAAGACTAAAAGTGTGAAGACCGGCCTTAGTGAATGAGCTGAGCGGGTGTGCGCAGACCTCCGCAGTGGCGCGCCCGCCCAGGCCCCGCCCGGCCCCGCCCCGGCCCCGCCCCGGCCCCGCCCCGGCCCCGCCCCGGCCCCGCCCCGGCCTTAGCGAATGAGCTGAGCGCGTGCGCGCAGACCTCGGCGGCGCGTCCGCCCAGGCCCCGCCCCTCCGCCGGCAGCCGGGACCGTGGGGCCGGAGTCCGCTTGGCCTGGGCTGGAGCGACAGGTTAATCTCATCCGGAGAGCTGGAACCATGGCTGGCTTGGTGGACTTCCAGGACGAGGAGCAGGTGAAATCGTTTCTGGAGAACATGGAGGTGGAATGCAACTACTCGTGCTACCGCGAGAAGGACCCGGATGGTAAGCGCTGCCGGCGCGGCCTGGGAACACGTGGGAGCGCCTGGGGGAGGGGCCGGGGTCGGAAGGTCACGAGAGAGACCGCCAAGGGAATCTGGGAGCGGTCACGCCCCCGGGGTGGGCGGGGCGGGATGGGGTCAGTGGCGACCTTGCGCGTGTTGGGTTCCAGGAGGACTCTGCGGATTCTCCGGACCCTCCGTGGGGCGGTGCTCCGCCGGCTTCAACCTGCAGGCCGGCCGGGAAGGAGAAACGCTAGGGCACTTGGGGTAGACGCGCTGGTCGGCAAACTGCGGCTCCCGAGCCACATGCAGCTCTTTGGTCCCTTGAGTTTTTAGCAAAGGCCAGCTTAGCAGTACCCTAATTAAGTTAATAACAATATATCTATCAATATAGTTTAACTTTTAAAAATGTGGCTCTCAAAAGAAATTTCAGTCGTTGTATTGTTGATATTTGGCTCTGCTGACTAATGAGTTTGCCGACCACTGGAGTAGAGGGAGTGGGGACATATCAGGGAACAGATAAAATTCCCTGCCCTCATGGAGCGTGCATTCTAGTGGAGGGGGGGCGGGAATTGGACAATAAACATAAGGAAATAAGTGAAATAGTGTGTTAGAGACTAGTCAGTGCAATGGGAAGAAGTGACGGGTCGGTGTCAGGAATTGTGGAGGGCCGTTTTAAATGGAGTCATCAGGGGGAGTCACTGAGAAGATGGCGTTTGGACTAAGCGTGGAGAAAGGTAAGGGAGCTCGCTGCCAGGCGGAGGGAACTGTGAGTGGCAAGGACCTAGGACATGAAAGTGCCCTGAGGGTGCTAGGAACACTGAGTTGACTTTTGAGTGTGGGGTGAATGGTGGTGTTCAGAGAGGGCTACTCAGAGAATCCAGTGCCTTTGGGTGGTTTTCTTCCTCCTACTTTACTTATGTATTGGCTGGTTGATTTTAGAGAGAAGAAGAGAGAGAAACATTGATTGGCTGCCTCCTGCAAGCGCCCCCACTGGGAATGGAACCCTCCACCTTTTGGTGTATACAGGTCCACACTCCAACCAACTGAGCCACACTGGCCAGGGCTTCCTACTTTATTTTTATAGAGGAAAAAAAATGGCACCGGCCCTACCTTATAATGGCTTGCAGCCTAGTTCCAGAACATGATATAACTCTTTTTTTTTTTTTTTTTAAATATATTTTATTGTTTTTGTACAGAGAGGAAGGGAGAGAGATAGCTAGAAACATCGATGAGAGAGAGTCATTGATCAGCTGCCTCTTGCACACCCCCCACTGGGGATATGCCTGCAACCAGGGTACATGCCCTTGACCGGAATCGAACCCGGGTCCCTTCAGTCCCCAAGCCGATGCTCTATCCACTGAGCCAAACCGGTTTCAGCCCCATTGATACTTTTGGAGAGAGTGGAAGGGGGTGGGGGACATCGGTTATAGACAGATACATCCATTGGTTGCCTCCAGGTACGTGCCCTTGACTGGGAATCAAGCCCAGTGTGCCCACGAACACTCTAACCACTGAGCCAACCCAACTAGGGCGATATTGCTATTTTTTAAATGCTAATCAACTATGCAGAGTTGCTCTGTATTATATAAGTCTTAAAAAGAGAGCTGCTCCATGTCCTAAGTGTAGAGAGAATTCACAGGAGAGTTACTTGAGGAGCAGATGGTTGGGAAAGATTTCTGGTGTAGGTCAGAAGGAATTGGTCTTCCCTGATCACCTGTTAACCATTTCCCAACATGCACAGCAAACTATCTTATAATCCTGTTTCATGTCAATCGTAACACTTATTACTATTTGTATCTTGCTCACCTATTTACTTATTTATTGTGTTTACTCCTCTAGAATGTAATTTTTAGGAGGGCAGTTGACTGTATTCCCAACTTCTGGGATAGTGTAGTGTTTTGTGCATAGAGGAACATAGATGGTCAAATATCGTCCGATTTGAAATGAATGAGAGATGGGTGTTATTGGGGATGAAGAAGGGACGGGGGAGAGATGTTAAGGAGAGGCTTGCTGGGACTGGAGCCTGCCCAGGAGAGAGAGTATATTTCCAGCTCCTTTGGTGGCTGCTGTTTCTACTCTGTTGTCAGACTTCACCTTCGAGCCTGGCTGAGGGGTTAGGTACAGTCATCAAAACACCCCTTTCTTGCTGCTACAAAGCCTAGCCTATGGCCGGTTTGGCTCAGTGGATAGAGCATCGGCCTGCAGACTGAAAGGTCCGGGGTTCGATTCCGGTCAAGGGCATGTACCTTGGTTGCGGGCACTGATTGATGTCTCTCTCTCATCGATGTTTCTAACTATCACTCTCTTTTCCTCTCTGTAAAAAAAATCAATAAAATATATTAAAAAAAAAAAAAAAAAGACTAGCCTCTGGACCCGTTTGGTTTTCTGTGTTTGACGACTGAATTTCCCAAGAAGTCCCAAAGCTCGCAGAGTTTTAGTTATGGGAGGCACTGTGTCTTTGGGCCGGCCTGGCTGGCAGAGCAGAAGGGCTGGTGAGAGGAGGAGTCCGTGCAGGGCCAAGGTCTCCCCAGTCCTTCACATCGCTCAGTCCCTGCCCAAGGGCAGACAGTGCCTTTGTGGGAATGCTGGGCACCACCTGCCTTCCTCCCTGCCTTCCTCGTCCCGCCTCAGGAGAACGGAGGCCGGTCCTGAATGGAAGGCACATCTGGCCTGTCACACCGTGACCCTCCCTACGGCGAAGCCATGGCCCCAGACGTGAAGTAAAGCTCTTGTCCTCTTTTCACAGGCTGTTATCGGCTGGTGGACTATTTGGAAGGAATCCAGAAGAATTTTGATGAGGCTGCCAAGGTGTTGAAATTCAACTGTGAAGAGAACAAGCACAGTGATAGCTGCTACAAGCTGGGGGCCTATTATGTGACCGGGAAAGGTAAGGAGGGCCTCTTTTAAAAAAATATATTTTATTGATTTTTTACAGAGAGGAAGAGAGAGGGACAGAGAGCTGGAAACATCGATAAGAGAGGAACATCGACCAGCTGCCTCCTGCACACCTCCTATTGGGGATGTGCCTGCAATCAAGGTACATGCCCTTGACCGGAATCGAACCTAGAACCTTCCAGTTCACAGGCCGACGCTCTATCCACTGAGCCAAACCGGTTTCGGCATGGAGGGCCTCTTTCCTTGGTACTTGTCAGTGATGGTCGTGCTGACCACACACTGAGCCCTCTTTGCAGAAGGGTCCTCACAGGCATTCGGGGAGCACGTGGCCGGAAGATTTGGAAATGAGTTCAGCAGAGTGGTGAGGGGAAGAGGACAGCCTTCTAAGTGAGGCAGACCTCGGGGAATGTGATTTGCAAGTAGCGAGTGGGATCTTGAGCCAGTCACTTAACCTCTGTGCCTTTTACATCACTTGTAACATACTTACTTCATAGGGATTTTGTAGGATTAAAAAGGATGAAGTGTTGTACTGTACATCAGCGGGCTTGACAGAAGGCGCCTTAGTGAGCTAATTCATGAGGAGTCTATTAACGCCAGAGGGAGGTGTCTCCCAAATTTCTGAGCAAAAGCATGGAGGAAGCTGCTCCTATTTATATCTTTCTAGCTCTTTGCAGACTTTACACAGAGCTCTGTGTAAGTTATTTTTGCAGACTGCTTGTAACCTTGGGCATACATCTAGCAAACATAAACACCTGGCATGAGAACATGGGAGTGTTATCAGTGTCAGCCCCTTAGCTTAGATGGTTAGCTTGCAGGGTCAGACAGTTGAGTTTATCTTCTCTATTATTCAAGCTAAAAAAAGCAAAGTCATTTTACAGAATAAGAGACCGTCTAAAAATAACAGAGTTGACGTACAGAACAAGGGGCTATCTAATAGCAGAGAATTTTAAACAGCAGTTTCAAATAGCAGTTTTTCCAAAAGAGGGATTAGTATGCTTCATCAGCACATGCCTGGCCCAGGGGAGGGGATCAATAATGGTTAATTCCCTTTCATCTATATTTTCTCCTCATGCCCCATTGCAGTCATTACTGGAGTAGTTTTTAAGTTTTAGACTCTAAATAGCAAATTATTCTAGCAAATTTACTTCACATAGTTTCTGTGGGTCAGAAATTTTTGAGAAGCTTAGCTGTGGGCCTTAGGGTCTCTCATGATTGTTTTAGACATTAGCCAGGGAGTTAGGGGTGCAGTTATTTGAAGGCTTGACTGGAACTGGATTTTCCCATTTTAAGATGACTTACTCATGGAAGTACTTCCTTCTGCTCCTGGCCAGCTGATATCAGATGACCTCAGTTCCTTGTGACATGGATCTCTCTCTGTGTCCTCATGCCATGGCATCTGCCTTCCTCCGGAGTGAGTGATCCAAGAGAGAGTGCAAGAAGGAATCCTCAGTGTCTTTTGATGAATCCTCAGTGGCCTACCTTTAGATGTCACACACGTTTCATTCCCATCACATTCTATTTATTAAAAGTGAGTTAGTAAGTCTAGTCTACGTTAAGGGGAGAGAACTTAAAAGTCCACCTCTCAAAACCAGGCATATCAAAGAATTTATGGACATATTAAAACCGCCAAAATAGGGAATATGACCTTTGACAGGCAGCTATTTTTTTTGCTCACCAGATCATGAGCTTCTTGAAGATGATTCATTTATCCTTTGTTCCCTGTGCCCAAGCCTGGTTGGAGAGTTGTTCAGCGAAAGTTTGATGAGGAAGATGTCTTTTCAATTCTCCGGAGCTGTGTAGATCATTTCTGCTTTCCGTGGGACATTGGGCTTGTGGTAGTCCCTATTTTGGTGAAAGTTTATCATCATCAAGAATATCAGTTTCTCTTCTGATGCAGAGGGGAGTTTCTTTAACTTAGTAATTTTCTTAATATCCTAACCTAAGGAAATAAGTAAAAATGTAAATAAAGGTCATGTGCAGAGATATTCACCCCAGCATTATTCATCTGGCAAATTTATAATTAATTTATAGTGTATAAGCAGTACATAACTGCATTATATTAATTAAAAAAAAAAACACACCAAAAACTTGTCTACCAACAGTAGCAGCTTAAATGAATATCTTCCATTGGATAGAATGTTATTTAGCACATTAAAAAATGTTTCAGTAACTGGCTGGTTTTGCTCAGTGAATAGAGCGTTGACCTGCGGACCGAAGGCTCCCAGGTTTGACTCCAGTTGGAGGCACATGCCTGGGTTGTGGGCTCGGTCCCCAGTGGGGGATATGCAGGTGGCAGCTGATGTTTCTCTTTTCCTCATCATTGATGTTTCTATTTTTCTCTCATCATTGATGTTTCTATTTTTCTCTCTCCTCCCTTCCTCTCTGAAAAAAAAAAAAGTTTCAAAAAAATTTTGTTGATGTGGGGAAAACATAATATTCAGTGAAGAAAGCAGAGTACAAAATTATATATGGTATAAATTCAGCTATATACGGTAATATAGTGTGCAAAACCAAAAATGTCTCTGGATTTGTGTCCTGGTAAAGTTTTGGATTATTTTTGTCTTCATACCACATTTTACTATATTTTCCACAAAGATTTTGAGTTCCTTATTATACAGACTTATATGATTAATAATTGTGCACTGAGCCTTTGTGGAGCATACTTTTAGTATTTGCTATCTACAGTGAAACAAGAATTAAACATGACCAGTGTATGGGGGCAGGGGACACATTTACACTAATACCTGTTATACCTAGGAGAGCTTGGGAAGCGTCTTCAGAGAGAGACTGTTCAATGCTGGGACAGGGTCATCATTAGGGGTGCTATCAGAGAGGAGGAGGCATTGAAGCTGGTGTTTTTTTTTGGCAGAGGTGGGCTAGAGTTATGTCCCAGGCAGAAAGAAGGTGAGCACGTGTGGAAAAAAACAGCAATGGTAGATGCCCTGGCCAGTGTGGCCATTTGGTTGGGCATCATCCCATGCACCAAAAAGTTGCTGATTTGATTCCTCCTCAGCTACATTCCTGGGTTGTGGGCTGGATCCCCAGTAGGGGGAGGTGCAGGAGGCAGCTGATTGATGTTTTGCTATTTCATTAATGTTTCTCTCTCCCTCTCCCTTCTTCTCTCGCTCTAAAAATTAAATAACAGTATTTTAAAAAAACAATTTAAAAATAATAAAACAATAAATTTCTTTAAAAAAAAAAGAGTAGGCCGGGCTGGCATGGTTCAGGAGGTCACAGTTCAGTTCCCCGTCAGGGCACATGCCCAAGTTGTGGGCTTGATTCCCAGTGTGGGTGTGTAGGAGGCAGCCAGTCAATTATTCTCATTATTGATGTTTCTGTCTCTCTCTTCCTCTCCCTTCTCTGAAGTCAATAAAAAAAATTTTTTTATTTAAAAAAGAGTGGTAAAGAACAAGAATTAATCCTCTGTTACACTAACATTCTTAAATAAATTTCTGTAGGTGTTGTAAGTCAAAGTGGTCCCATTAATAGATCTTTGCTCCCCAAGCCCTTTTGGATTGCTGTTTATTAGACCTTGAGTCCTGCCAAGTTTAAAAGCCAATACTGTTGGCAACTCGTGCGAACTTCTGAGATAAAGGATTTTATAATCTTTGGTCTTGCCCTCTGTTCCTGAAAACACGCCCCATGTTCTTTCTTGATACAGACTAGTTAATAGCTCTCCTTTACCAAGGGTAGCTGGGCAGGAGGAAGAGTGGAAAGCCAAAGAACTCACTTTTAGCTGATGTGACATTAGGCAAAGCATTTTCCTTCCCTGAGCCACAAATTCCTCACTGATGAAATTAAAAGTAATAAGGTCTGCTCGTACCTTCTTTTTTTTAATATATTTTATTGATATTTTACAGAGAGGAAGGGAGAGAGATAGAGAGCCAGAAACATCGATGAGAGAGAAACATCAACCAGCCGCCTCCTGCACACCCCCCATCCGGGATGTGCCCGCAACCAACATACATAACCTGGACCGGAATCAAACCCAGGACCTTTCAGTCCGCAGACCGATGCTTTACTGCTGGGCCAAACCAGTTTCGGCTGCTCATACCTTCTTTGTAGGGTTTTTTTTCTTCTTTTTTTTTCTATGCATCATATGAGAATAATATGACTGCTTTGTTAAACTGTAAAACATTCTATCAATTTGAACAGGTCTGGTTTGTATTGGTTGCTGCAGAAGTTACTTTGGATTGCACACCCGCCAAGTAGTTGAGCTCATACAGGAGGCAACTAGTCGATGTGTTGTGCCTCACATCAGTGTTTCTCTCTGTCTTTCCCTCTCTTCCACTCTCCCTAAAAATCAGTGGAAAAATATCCTCCAGTGAGGATTAAAAAAAAAAGAAGCAATCGAAGAGTCTAGGTGGTGCTCTGCTTTGGCATTCCAGAAATGCTATGGGAAAGAAGTGAGCCGAGGTGAGGCTGCTGTCAGCGCACAGGGAAGTCAGAGAAAAGAGGGCCTGGAGACAGGACCAGGAGAGGTAAGCCCAGGATGAGCTGCCGCCGCCCACTGCTCTCCTGGTGAAACTCTTGCAGGGACCCTTCGAGTTTAGGGTAAAAAGTTCATGCCTGAGAAGGGGCATTGGTGTGCTCTACAATGAACCTGCACCGAATCTTTTGTCTTGAGGTGCTTTTTTTCTCTTCTGCTGGCGAGAATCTTAGGGGATAGTTTCGGCAGACTATTCATCAGCATTCCAGGTGCATTTTTAATAATCAGATACATCAAAATGAGTGTATAGGGGAGTTTGGGATTGTTCTTTGTTCTGCTTTACTATTTTACTTTTAGCTTAGGTCTTTCTGGCTTTAATAGGGTTTTTCTTATTTGTTTCCCAGACTTCATCTGTCCTTGGGGTTAGCTGGGACAAATGACACTGATTGGGTCTCTGCTTTCTATTTTCCCTGCCCAGGGTGATTTAAGACAGCGGTGGCCAACCGGTGGTCCGCAGACCACTGGTGGTCCATGAGGTCCAAAAGGTTAGCAACTGCTGATTTAAGATATGTATGCTCTGGTTAGGGACGAGAGTTACAAACCATTTGCTCTCAAGTGTTCCTGGTTAGGGGAGATAAGGTCTTTCAATTCATCAGCTGGCTGTAAGTTGTTCAAATTTGACTTTGTTTCCCCATTTCACTTGCCCAGGAATCTTCCTAGCTTCTTACTATCTTGCCTCAGTGTTACATGGAATTTCAAATTTCCATTAATAAAAAAAACTAAAGAAAAAAGCCTTGTAATGAACTCTGCTTTAAATGACCCATTAGTGGTTCCCATTTATTATTGCTCCTAGGATTCTAAGTCCAGGATCCCTAATACGACCCACCGTACCCTGTAGGTTCTGCCCCCTGTCTGTCTCTCTAGCCTCTGTCCCTAGGATTTCTGGGTTCTAGCCACATGGGCTCTTTTTCTCTTTGTATCCTATTCCTTTCGCCTGGAGCAAGTCATATTTTCTCCCCCCCCCCCCCCCCCCCAACACCAGTTATTGGGTCGGCAACTAAGTAATTGCGGGTTTCACACATATGGCTTCAGTTGAATTTTTAGGTTTGCAGACGTAGTACAAATGTAAAACACATTTTGTATTTGATAGTTGGCTATTCAGCTGTTAATCAGTAAAAAAAGTTTTTTGATCTGTTTTGTAGTTTTTGTTTGGCGTTCGTTGAAAAATGGAAAATCAAAAGGAACATTTTCGTCATATTTTGCTTTTTTATTTCCGCAAAGGGAAAAACGCATCGCAAGCTCATAAAAAGTTATGTGCTGTTTATGGTGACGAAGCCTTAAAAGAACGGCAGTGTCAAAATTGGTTTGCCAAATTTCGTTCTGGTGATTTTTCACTCAAAGATGAAAGACGCTCTGGTCGTCCAGTTGAAGTTGATGACGCCCTAATCAAAGCAATAATCAATTCGGATTGTCACAGTACAACACGTGAGATTGCAGAGAAGCTTCATGTATCACATACATGCATTGAAAATCACTTAAAACAACTTGGCTATGTTCAAAAACTCGATACATGGGTTCCTCACGAACTGAAAGAATCACAGTTAAAGCAACGCATTAGCAGCTGCGATTTGCTAAAGAAACGTAATGAAAATGATCCATTTTTAAAACGACTGATAACTGGCAATGAAAAATGGGTTGTTTACAACAATATCAAGCGGAAAAGATCGTGGAGCAGGCCAGGTGAACCAACTCAAACAACATCAAAAGCTGATATTCATCAAAAGAAGGTTTTGTTATCAGTTTGGTGGGATTACAAAGGAATTGTCTACTTTGAACTCTTACCACCCAACCGAACGATCAATTCTGATGTCTACATTGAACAACTAATGAAATTAAACAATGCAGTTGAAGAAAAGCGGCCCGAATTGACAAATCGAAAAGGTGTTGTATTCCATCATGACAATGCAAGGCCACACACATCTTTGGTCACTCGGCAAAAATTAATGGAGCTTGGTTGGGATGTTTTGCCACATCCACCATATAGTCCTGACCTTGCACCATCTGATTACTTTTTGTTTCGATCTTTACAAAACTCCTTGAATGGTAAAAATTTCAATAATGATGATGATGTCAAATCGTACCTGATTCAGTTTTTTGCTAATAAAAACCAGAAGTTTTTTGAACGTGGGATTATGATGCTGCCTGAAAGATGGCAAAAGGTCATTGATCAAAATGGGCAATACATTACAGAATAAAGTTATTTAGTTCCATGAAAAAATTGTCTTTGATTTTCTTTAAAAAATCCGCAATTACTTAGCTGCCGACCCAATATTTCACAGCTCAAATATCACTTCTTTGAGGAAGCTTTCCTTGATCTCACTGCCTAGTCCAGGTCAGAACCCTGACATATTCTCATAGGACCCTGTACTTTTTCTCTACACTTGTCACACTTATGTTCATGCACTTATTTTTGTAGTTGTTTAATGTTTGTCTCATTAGACCATAAGATCCTCAGACAGGGACAGGATCTGTTCCCCAAAACCTAGCATAGTAGTTGGCAAATAGCATACATTCAGTATATATTTAGATTAACAAACAGTTAATAAAGTGCTTATAAGATGCCATATTCTCACTGTAACCCTATGACGTAGCTATCAATATTATTCCCACTTTACCTTTACTTTTTTGGTCTGCCTTGTAAGGTCTCCTTTTAACCAGGCTCCATGGCTGAAAAAGCTGGTAGGTCTGTGCACTGTACCAGTCCACCTTCCTTCGGTGCTGCCTTAACTCGGGGAATGTGCTTTTTATTCAGGAATTGTTCCCTAACTTTGGCCTGAGACATTCTGGCTTGGATTTACTTTTTTCTTCTCTTTCCTAACTCCTAGGCGGACTGACCCAGGACCTGAAAGCTGCCTTCAGCTGCTTTCTGATGGCGTGTGAGAAGCCTGGCAAGAAGTCCGTGGAGGCCTGTCACAATGTTGGTCTCCTGGCACACGACGGACAGGTCAATGACGACGGCCAGCCCGACCTGGGGACGGCCAGAGACTATTACACCAGGGCCTGCGAAGGCAGCTATGCCCCGAGCTGCTTCAACCTCAGCGCCATGTTTCTGCAGGGCGCTCCCGGCCTCCCCAAGGACATGGGCCTCGCGTACAAATACACCATGAAAGCCTGTGACCTGGGCCACGTCTGGGCCTGTGCCAACGCCAGCCGCATGTACAAGCTGGGGGACGGTGTCGCTAAGGACGAGGCCAAGGCCGAGGCACTGAAACACCGGGCCATGGAACTGCACAGAGAGCAGCAGAAGAATGTCCAGCCGCTGACGTTCGGGTAGCGTGGCCCCCCTCCTCTTCCCGATGCAGCCCTCGGAGACCCACCTGGAAGACTTGGGACTCGGTGTCAGTAGCCCCGGTTACATACACCCATTGCCCCGTAGTGTCACCTACTGGGATGTAGTCTGAAATATTTATTTCTTTAACTGGAGTGATCTGTAAAAGAGACCCACATGTAACTGGGTTTTAGATCTCCAACTCTTACAGCTCTGAAAAACGGCAAACTAGAGAGCCACGGAGGTTTTTGGAGGGCTGGAGAGACAAAGAGCAGGAGATTGGAAAAATTAGCAGCCGCAGGGCCAGAAGGAATGAGATATCGTCGTCATCGTCATCGTCGTCGTCGTCGTCGTCGTCGTTGTCATTGTTATTTTAGTTGGGAGGCTTGAAGATCAGGAAGTATCTTGATTTACATAATAGAGGGCTTAAGGAGCTAAGAACAGTCACGACTGCCACCCTCTGGCTTATGTAATGCTTGGTGTGGGCTTTAGTTCTGCCGTTAGAGTCACATGATTTCAGTACGTTCACGGAGATCTGGAAGGTTAAAGGTCGTTGTGTTTCAGGGTTGCTAAAGAGGATGTCACAAGCCCTCCTTCAGCGGAGACAATCACAGTGGCCTAGCATCCCCAGTCCCCTGCTCGGTACTGCCGATCACACTGAGGGAGCAGGCCATTCCCCAGGCCGCTTCAGGTAGGGATTTGTAAGGAAGGGTTTTGTACACACTTTGTCCCTCAGAACAGAACCTTTTTAACTGTTCCTGTGAATAAACTATTTTGATTAATATTTTTGTTACTGGTGTTCTCTCCACGTTCTGGGTAGAGATTATGTTCTTCAGTGGTTGTGCCTTTTCTTTTAAGGACTCTTTGCTTTTTCTGTTATCTTCCTAATTTGTCACTAGGGGGCGAGCTTGTCGTTTTCCTGCTGATCACAGGACCGTTATTTCCGTCACCACCTCCAGTTTTTGTGCTTCCAGTGTTGCAGCTGTCTTAGAAGGAAACAAATAATAAACGAAACGATAGATTTCTACCCTTAATAATTAACTTATTAGGCATTTGACAGATGGAAGCACAACATTTAATTCAGATAGTCTGTCAAATAGGACATGTACAGGATCAGGGAGTGATGATTTGTAGAGAGTGAAAAAGCCAACAGAAATCTACACATGTTGAACAAAAAATACAGTGACTCTACCTCTAGCATTTCCTATCAAGGGCAGGGTTAACTTTGCAAATCTGCCCAAAATAGAGCATCTTATTTGCTGAATGTTTGCTTTTAGCAAGTTTAACAGCACATTTGAAAATATTTTTTTTTTTTTATTTATTTTTTTTTAATAAGTTTTTATTTTTCATATTATTACAAATGTTCCTTCCCCCCCCCCCCCACCATTGCTCTCCTCCACCAGGTTCCCACCCCACCCTCTGCCCTTTCCCCTCTCCCCATTGTCCTCATCCATAGGTGCACAGTTTATGTTCAGTCTCTTCCCACGCCCCCCTCTCCCCTTTTCCCCAAGAATCGTCAGTTCACTCCCCTTCCATACCTCTGATTCTATTATATTCAACAGTTAATATTGTTCATCAGATATTTTTAATTTCCTTGGTTTTTAGATTCACTTGTTGATAATTACGTATTTGTTGTTCATAATTTTTATCTTTGTTTACTTTCTCTTCTGAATGAACCCCCTTCAGCAATTCATATAATTCTGGTTTGGTGGTGATGAACTCCTTTAGCTTTTTTTTATTAGTGAAGCTCTTTATCTGGCCTTCGATTCTGAGTGATAGCTTTGCTGGGTAGCTTATTTTTGGCTGTAGGTTCTTGCTATTCATCACCTTGAATATTTCTTGCCATTCCCTTCTGGCCTGCATGGTTTCTGTTGAGAAGTCAGCTGACAATCGTATAGGTGCTCCTTTATAAGTTACTACCTTCTTTGCTCTTGCTTCTTTTAATATTCTCTCTTTATCTTTTGCTCTTGGAATTTTAATAATGATGTGTCTCGGTGTGGTCCTCTTTGGATTCCTTTTGTTTGGAGTTCTGTGCGCTTCCTGGACTTGTAAGTCAAATTCTTTCACCAGGTGGGGGAAGTTTTCTGTCACTATTTCTTTCAGTATGTTTTCGATATCTTGCTCTCTCTCATCTTCTGGAACCCCCATAATTCTGATGTTGGTTCGCTTGAAGTTGTCCCAGAGGTTTCTTACATTATCTTCAATTTTCTGGATTCTCTTGCCTTCTAGCTTCTGTGGAGGAGTGTCTTCTGGCTCTTTATGTTCCAAATCTTTGACTTGATTCTTGCGATCTTCCCTTCTGTTTTTAGGACTCTGTAGAATATTTTTTATTTCAGACAATGTATTCTTTATTTCTTGTTGATCCCTTATCATTTCTTGTTGGCTCCTTATTAATTCTAGTTGATCTCTTTTCATATCCTCATAGGCCTTATCCATCTTTTCTAGGAAATTCTTGAAAAACCTTATAAGCGTAGATTTGAACTCTATATCCAGACGCTTTTTGTCCTCCATTTCTTTCGTTTGTGATCTATTTTGTTGTCGCATTTCGCAGTTACAGATGGGACGGGGTTTCAGGGTGGAGCCTGCAGCTTTGGCTTCCGTCAGCCCCGCCCTATGCGGGTCCTTCAGTGCTCGCTGCCGGCGCCTCTGAGAGAAAGGTGCCCTCGATTTTCGCCTGCTGCCAAACAGTCTATGCTCTCCCACAATGAGCCCGGTATTGGGGTTCAGTTCAGTTGGAAGTGGAGTTGGAGGTGGCGTTCACAGCAGTCTGGAGCCCCAGTCTCCTTCCCGTCAGGGCAATCCCGCGGCACAGGCGGCCGGCCCTTCTCTGGGGGCAGTGTGCGCGCCTCCGGGACCTCCTTTCTCCGCTACCCCGGGGTTCCGACTTACAGCCCAGCTCCCTATGGCTGAGCCTGAGTCCCCGGGGTCTGGCCCAGAACTGGGGTTCAGAGCAGTCAGGGGCCCAGCACAGTCGGAGTTTTATCTCCTTTCCGCTAGGGAACGCCCGCCAGGCACTCGGCCTCCCTCCTCTCCGGCTCCGTCCTCTCTGCGCGCCGCGTGTCTCTGTACCTTAGGCTTTTACAGCTCCTCCGTGCTTCCTTCTGGTTTTCTCCTTGCTTCTTGTTGTAGGATTTCCAGTCAGTCGACTTTCCTGTAGTTCTGGGTAATGTCCATTTTATATTTTAGTTGTATTTTATTAAAATTGTTGTGTGCGGCTGCGGCTAGTTGCCTACCCGAGCAGCCATCTTGGATTCTCCAAGACCCCTATGGGCTTTTAGGCAAGGAACCAACAAAGCTTCCAGAGGTGGGGCGGTAGGAAAACTCTGTCTGAAAATATTTTTTAATGTGTGTGTGTATATATATATATATATATATATATATATATATATATATATATTTTTTTTTTTTAATATATATTTCATTGATTTTGTACAGAGAGGAAGGGAGAGAGATAGAGAGCTAGAAACATCGATGAGAGAGAGTCATAGAACAGTTGCCTCTTGCACACCCCCTACTGGGGATATGCCCGCAACCAAGGTACATGCCCTTGACCGGAATCGAACCTGGGTCCCTTCAGTCCCCAAGCCGACGCTCTATCCATTGAGCCAAACCGGTCTTGGCTTAATGTATATTTTTTAATATTGATTTTTAGAGTGGAAAAGAGGGAGAGAGGGAGGGAAGGAGAAACATTGATGAAACATGGGTCGGCTGTCTCCTGCACACCCCTGTGGGGCGGTCAAACTCACAACCTGGGCGTGTGCCGGGACCAGGCATGGAACTGGCAACTTTTCGGTGCACAGGGTGATGCTCAACCAACAGCCACACCGGCCAGGGCAGCACACTGGAAATTATTATTGGACTTCCATCTGTGGAGTAGAGAGAGAAGAGTATAAATTCAAAGATTTCAATAGGAATTTTCCTTTTAATTGCCAGGTAAATTTTTATTGAATTAAAGTACTTTGTTACAACTACCATTACATACTGGATACATATATCTTTAGAGCCACACTGAGTTCCCCTCCTTCCTAAGTGCTTTAAAAGTTATTTATGTTGGCCCTAGCTGGTATCTTCAGTGGTTAGAGCAACAGTCCATGCAATGAGGGGTTGCGATTTTGGTTCCTGGTCAAGGATATGTACCTAGGTTGCAAGTTCAATCCCCAGCCCCAGTCGGGGCACATATGGAAGACAGCCTCTCTCTCTCTCTCTCTTTCTCCCCCTCCCTCCCTCCCTTTCTTCCTTCCACTCTCTCTAAAACAAAACAAAACGAACAATGGAAAAAAATGTCCTGGAATTAGCATTAGCAAAACAAAGTTATTTATGTTGGACATGTCAAATCATTTGGCTGAGTGATCTATCCTAGAGAAGTCTTACATAATTGTAACTTTTCACGTAATAAATATTCTTACTCATTGTTTTATTTTAGCCTTGGAAGCAAAGCTCATTAGCATGAAGCCAAGTGGTATTGGCTTAGAGTGTAAACTAAAAACAAGATGGAAGGGGAAAGCCTCATGAAGCTGTTGTTCAGATGACTTTTAGATCTTTTAAAATATCTGTTCAAAGGTAATTATTCTCTGGTGGTTTTATTTGATGTATCATTAAAAATGAAATAGTGAATTCAGTTTGATCTTTTAAAAATCACATCTTTTCAATGAAGTGATGAGTTTTGTAATTTTGAAGAGAGAGGTTCATTTGATGTTTTTCTTTTTCTTAAATCTTTATTGTTCAGATTATTATAGTTATTCCTCTTTTTTCCTCCCATAGCCCCCATCCACTCGGTTCCCACCCTCCCTCCCCTGAACCCCCATACTGTTCTCATCCATAGGTGTATGATTTTTGTCCAGACTTCCTGTACCACCCCCCACGCACACACACACTCCTTTCCCCTGAGGATTTTCAGTCCACTCCTTTCTATGCCCCTAATTCTATTATATTCACCAAATTATTCTGTTCATGAGATTTTAATTCACTTGATTTTTAGGTTCACTTGTTGATAGACATGTATTTGCTGTTCATAATTTTTATCTTTACCTTTTTCTTCTTCCTCTTCTTAAAGAATACCTTTCAGCATTCCATATAATACTGGTTTGGTAGTGATGAACTCCTTTAGCTGTTTCTTATCTGTGAAGCTCTTTATCTGACCTTCAATTCTGAAGGATAGGTTTGCTGGGTAGAGTAATCTTGGTTGTAGGTTTTCCTGTTCATCACTTTAAATATTTATTGCCACTCCCTTCTGGCCTGCATAGTTTCTGTTGAGAAATCAGCTGATAGTCGTATGGGTGCTCTTTTGTAGGTATCTGTTTTTTCTTGCTGCCTTTTTCAAAAAATATATGTTATTGATTTTTTACAGAGAGGAAGGGAGAGGGATAGAGAACTAGAAACATTGATGAGAGAGAAACATTGATCAGCTGCCTCCTGCACACCCCTACTGGGGATGTATCCGCAACCAAGGGACATGCCCTTGACCGGAATCAGACCTGGGACCTTTCAGTCTGCAGGCCAATGCTCTATACACCGAGCCAAATCAGTTTTGGCTTCTTGCTGCTTTTAATATTCTCTCTTTGTCTTTTGCTCTTGGCATTTTAATTATGATGTGTCTTGATATGGTCCTTTTTGGGTTCCTTTTGTTTGGGGTTCTCTGCGCTTCTTGGAGTTGTAAGTCTATTTCTTTCACCAGGTGGGGGAAGTTTTCTGTTATTATTTATTTAAATAGGTTTTCAGTATCTTGCTCTCTCTCTTCTCTGGCACCCTCATAATTCGGATGTTGGTATGCTTGAAGTTGTTCCAGAGGCTCCTTACACTATCTTTATATTTTTGGATTCTTTTTGCTTTTTGCTTTTCCAGTTGGGTGTTTTCTGCTTCTTTGTATTTCAGATCTTTGACTTGATTCTTACATTCCTCTAGTCTGCTGTTGGATCTTTGTATATTATTTTTTATTTCAATCAGTGTATGCTTAATTTCTAGTTGGTCCTTTTTCATATCCTCGAGGGTCTCACTAAATTTATCAGTCTTTTCTAGAAAATTCTTGAGTAACATAACTGTGGTTTTGAACTCTATATCCTGTAGTTTGCTTTCCTCCAGTTCTTTAATTTGTGACCTGTTTCTTTGTCTCCGCATTTTGGCTGCTTGGCTGAGTTGATAGAGTGGCTTTGTGTGCTAGGTGTCCTAGCAGGGCCCAATGGCTCAGCCTCCCCAGTTACCTGAAGTGGACACTCTTGGTGCACCTCAGGTAACTGGGGAGGCTGTGTGCAAAGTCTTGCTGTAATTAAACCTTGATTGTTGTTGGTATTACTGGGAGGAGTTGACCTTCAGGCCACTTGGCTGTGAGGATCAGCTGTGTCTATGATGGGAGAACTTCTGTGCTGGAGACACCCTTATGAGGCAAGACTTGTTTCATTGGGGCTTTGGTGCTCACAGAGTCTGCCCTTTGGGTGTGTCCCTTATAGATCTGAGGAGATGTAATCTGGATGATCCTACTCTGACTCCTGGGTACACTGGCTTTTGGATCTCCAAGGAGGTGCTAATTTAGCATCTGCCTGAGGCCACCCAGCAGGAGTTAGGGAGAGCTGTGCAGATTCCTCTTTGTTTGGGTTTTGGAGGTGCCCAGATGAGGTCCAGCTGTGAAGCAATGCAAGCTGCTGCGGAACCTTGGGCCTTGCTTTGGATGTTCTGGTCTCTCTGATTCAGCTGCAGTTTGTTAGGTAAGTTTAGATTTCAAAGGACCAGGCCATTCATATGCAAAAGCCTCTGCACACAGCTTAGATGAGGCAGAGTTCAGGGCGGAGCAAGCAGCAATGGCTTCCCAGTCAGGCCTGCCCTAAGAGGGCCCCGGGTCTCAGTGTCTCTTGGTAATGGCAAGCACCTCTGAGAGAAAGCCGCCCTCGAGTTCTTCTCTCTGCCAGACAGTCCAGTTTCTCCCTGTATGACTCTGGGTCCCCAGAGTCTTACCCGGAACTGGAGTTCAGAGCAGTCGGGAGCTTGTGTCTCTCTCCCAATTGAAAAAGACAACTGCGTCCTCAGTTGCCGGCCCTTTCAGCATGCACACCTTCTCGTACCTCTGTACTTTACTTCCACAGCTCCTCTGAGTCTCAATGTGCTTTTCTTTTTCCTTTTGTTGTAGAATTTCCACTCAGCCAGCCTTCCTGTGGTACTGGATGATATCTTTTTTTGTCTTTTAGTTGTAGTTTTAAAAAAAATATATATATATTTTATTGATTTCTTACAGAGAGGAAGAGAGAGGGACAAAGAGTTAGAAACATCGATGAGAGAGAATCATCGACCAGCTGCCTCTTGCACACCCCCCACTGGGGATGTGCCCGCAACCAAGGCACATGCCCTTGACTGGAATTGAACCCGGGACCCTTCAGTCCGCAGGCCGACACTCTATCCACTGAGCCAAACCGGTTTCGGCTAGTTGTAGTTTTGAGGTGGTTGTGCGAGGCAGCAAGTTCAGGTGTTTACCTCTGCCGCCATCTTGTTTGGTTCACTTGATTTTTTGGTAGCAGATGTGCAGGGCTATTTTGTAATAAGAGAAAGTTTACTTAGAAAGCCACCGACGTAGACGTGAGTGGTAAAAGACATGGGCTCAGGAAACAAGTTACAGAGGCAAAAGAAGTGCCCTTGGAACTCAGGAGAAAAAGCAAGGCTAAGAGAACAGATCTTGGAAAGAAGGGGAGGGAAAGGAAAAGGAGAGCGCTGGGCTGTTTTTATGGACCAAATTCTGCCTGGAACCTGCCTGTGGTGCCTCCCTGACTTGAATCACATACTGAGATAAGGTTGGGAACAATGAAATAACTGTTAACAGTGTCAAAATGTTACATTTCACAAAAATTATTAAACTGGAAAGAAGAAGAATTTACTGTTGCAAAGGTCTAAGGCCATTTCATATCCAGGCTGCTGAGGGAGGAATGGGTTGATAATGGCTAGCATGGTTGAGTTTCTCACTTTTGTTCAACCTTTGAAGCAAGATTTGAAAATGGGCTATCAGATTCTGGCCACAGCAAGTAGAATCATCACTGTGCCTTCTGGCCAGCAGGCATGGGAGTCATCACCAGCTATTCCCTAAGTTTTCCCTCCCTGCTAGGCTTCAGCTGGGTGGCCTAATGGGGAAGAAGTTTCGTAAATGACTAGTAGTTTGTGTTCTCACGAGTGTTCTCTAAGATCTCACAGTGCAATGCTCGGTGCTGTGAGAAAGGGAAGCAAGAGTCCCAGAGGTGGGTGAGAAAGCCGGAGGGTCTAGAAATTTTGGTTTAATCTTGTGAGTCATGCAGCAGCACTGAAGGGTTTTGAGCAGGGGGAGAATGAAATGGTCACATTTGGAAATTAGATCTCCCTCGTGTGGAAAATGGATTGGAGGATTCATGTAGGCGTAGGAGGAGGGTAGAGTCAAGCATGGGATTAAAAAAATAACCAGATTTCAAAAGCATTGAGATTTTGCTCCTGACCACCCCCTACCCCTGGCACATGTTGTCAGTTTGGTTCAAATAAAATATATAAACAAACAAACAAACAAAACAGATTTCTAGCTTGGGCACCTGGGTGGACAGGGGAAGCCATTCTTATTTACTTGGAGCCTATAAGGTAAAAATGGGGACAAAAAAGCCCAGCTGGTGTGGCTCAGTGGTTAAGCATTGACCCATGAACCAAGAGGACACTCATCGATTCCTGGTCAGGGCACATGATGTGCTCAGTCCCCCCAGAAGGGGTTGTGTAGGAGGCAGGCAATCATTGATTCTCTCTCATCATTGGTGTTTCTCTCTCTCCCTCTCCCTTGCTCTCTATGAAATCAATAAAAACATTAAAACACACACACACACACACACACACACACACACACAAAAGATGAGGACAAAAAAAAACCTTTTTTGAGCTGTTTGGCAATATTTTTAAAACTTGAAAATACATTTTAATTTGTCAAAGTTTTATGAAATTGCTTGAAAAATTTGTGAGATTTCAGATCTTACAGATGTGTACACTTCTGGATTAGTCAAAGGCATGCTAAGCATGAGTGTTTAGGGCACCTAGCAAACTGAGAAACTAGAAATTAAAAATAATTGTATGTTTTTTAACAGCCCAAGTAATCACTTTGGGGAGGGTATTGCAAGTTTTTTTGGTTTCCTAATGTTTGTTTTGCAATTCATGCCTCTTTAATTTTAATTCCGCATTAGGGCTGAGAGGCCCCAGATTCTTGGAAGTTCATGGTCTAAAGGTCTGACTTGGGATTGGGTCTGAGGTTTGCCTTTTATTGGCTGTGTGACCTTAGGCAAGTTACCCAACCTTCCGGTCTGGGCTTTGTCACCGCTCAGACGGGCCTACCAATTTCTTCTAGGGCTGTTAAGAGGATTAAATAGCTCTTATCATAGAACGATAGATGGTTTTTGTTTAAAGAGATTTTTGTGAGATCGGATTTTTACCACTAGGTAATTATTTTCTCTCCCAGTGGCAGTGTTGACTTGTGAAGGAGTCCAGCTTTTGAAACTGGCTGCCTTTCCTGGCATTCTTTTAACCCGGGGAGCTGATGCTGAGGCTCTCTAGGGGTATTCGGGGCATTAAACAGCTGCAGGAGGCAGGCCTGCGAGGAGGTGGGGCGGGGCCTGCCTCCTGCCTCCTCCCTTTTCTGCTGCCCTAGTCCAGAGAGAGTCACCGAGGAGACTTGCACCTGCTGGGGGCCCAGAGTGGAAACTATTTCCAGCTGGTGCCCCTCCCCAGGCTTGCGGAGTGGTGATTGCGTTACAGTTTATAAATCAGCCCTTCTACTGCCTAAAGGGGAAAGGCCGACATTCTTTGCCCAACATATAAGTCTCCCCACTCCCATGATCCAGGGCCTGCCTCCACATTTAGCTCCATCTTGTTCCTTGCTTGGGCTTCTATAACAGGGAACTGACTGCTTATGGTCTCTGCTGCACCGCCAAAGCAGTCACAAAAACACCCAGGCTATTTCTTGCTGCCATGTTTTTGTGATGCTGGCACCTCTGTCTGGAATGCCTTCTATCTTTTACGAAGCATGACCATCCTCTTTTAAGACTCTGAAGCATCCCCTTCACCCTCGAGGCCGTCAGAGGCGGTCTCCGCCCGCTCCCGCCCGTCCATCACAGCACGGATCACAGTGTGTTATCATCTGCGTATTGATCTCTCCACTTCCCACAAGACTCGGTTCCTGGAAAACAGGGACGTGGTTGGCTTCAGCTCTGTGCTCGGTGGCCAGAGCGCGGCGGGGCCCATGCTAGGCCGTCAGGGGTTGCCTGCTGAGATGAACAGTACGGAGTGGCACGTTAGGAGCCTCGGGACCCCTCCAAGGCAAATCAAGCCCCGGCTGCAACTCACGTCCAGGAACCAGTGCAAGCCCCTTAGGCTGTACTGTTTGTTTGTTTGTTTTAAATTTATCTATCTATCTATCTATCTATCTATCTATCTATCTATCTATCTATCTACAATATATATAAATATATTTTATTGATTTTACACAGAGAGGAATTGAGAGGGATAGAGAGTTAGAAATGTCAATGAGAGAGAAACATCGATCAGCTGCCTCTTGCACATCCCCAACTGGGGATGTGCCCGCAACCAAGGTACATGCCCTTGACCAGAATCGAACCCAAACCCTTCAGTCCACAGGCCGACGCTCTATCCACTGAGCCAAACTGGTTTCGGCTGTACTGTTTTTGAAACTGCTTATCCAGAAAAGCTCCCGCCTCAGCTGGAGCTGGCACCTGATGGTTCAGTACTATTTCCTGGCCCCTATTCAGGAAAGGGTTTAAAAAATTTTCTTTTTTTTTTTAATAATGAAGGAAAAGGACCCAACAGTGCCACCTGGTACCCTAAAGTCCGTGCTCAATCACTTAAAGTCAAGAAACCAGTATTAACATCCTCACGGCTAAAGAATTTACAAACCCAAGTATGGCACTTTTTTTTTTTTCCTTTGGAAGACTAAGAGTATTTGTCTTGCAGTACTAAGAATTCATGGTCTTTGCTCCTCATTGTAATGACTCGTTTCCATATTTATCTCCCTGATTAGTCTGAGACTCCAAAGACAGGGACCAAGAATTCAATCGCCTTTGAAATCTTTCAAAGATTTCTTGTTTCCCTACAGCAGTTGGGGGCACCTGCTTAAAGCAGAGATTCTTAGATTCACTTACAGGTAATGTATAAAAATTGCAGATTTTAAATAAACAAGTCCCAGGAGATTGTTATGCATGCTACAGTGGATGATCCACTCAAGTGGTATATAATCCTAGTCCTGAACTTGATACCACTGCCCCTCTGCAGTCTGGGCTCCACACCTTCAGCTGTTTGCACTGCACTTCCACCAAAACATCCTGCTTTCTTACCCACCCCCGCCTTGGCGCAAGCCAGATCTACTCTTATTAATGCTTCAAAACTCAACCCAGATGTCACCTCCTCATTGAAGCCCTCCTACACTCCCAAGGTCTGTAATGCTTCCACAGTTCTTGTGAGTCTCACTCACTTCTTTTCACATGGTTTGGGAGAGGCTAAAAGTGCCTGAAGGACATGGATTATGTCTGACTCATCTCTATTCCTAGTGCCTACCTCTAGACCTGGTACAGAGAAGATATTTCAAAAACACTTATTGAAGGGAAGGGACTTGGAATAAATCCTATCTTCCAGTGGATCCGTTGAGGATTGGAAAGGTAGTGTTTTGGGGAAGGATGTGGATCTAAATCATTTCTCTGCCACATAAAAAAATGTGTTATATTACTTCCCTGAGCTTCCTCCAGGTTAAAGAGTCAAATGAGAAAAAAATAAGAGGTACGTAACTCAATGTCTGGCACATGTTGATTGTGTAATAAATCACCGAAGGCCTGTCTTCTGGAAGAGCACGAGGCTTATTCCGTACAGCTCCAGAAAGCAGAACTGGGAAACCCCAAAGAGACCGACCTCAGTTCATAGAGGCCTGTGCAGAGGAAGAACGTCCTACTTGACAGAGGAGGCCGCCTTGGTGGGAGGGGAACTTCCTGTTCCGGGAGGGGGCAAGCTGAGGGTAGATGCCCACGTGAGCGAAGCTGCCCAGGAGGCAGGCGTGGAGGTGGGAGTGGGTGTGGGGGGAGATGGGAGCCCTGCAAGGCCTTTTTACTCAGTGCCCTCCATAATTCATTATCCACTTAACCAACACCGAGAGTTCCCCCTTAGCTGGGCCCTTCGTTGGTCATTGAAGACACAGAGCTGAATCTGGCAGGTTCCCTGTCATGTGTGAGCTCACAGTCTAAAGAGTGGTCATTTATTGAGCATTTATTAAGTGCCAGATGCTCTAATTCTCTCAATAACCCTCCAAGGAAGCTTTTGTTCTCAGTTTCTCAAGGAAGCTGAAGCCCAGATAGACAAAGTGACTGCAAAGAGACACAGAGGCAGTGAATACTGCAGCTGGGATTAAACCTTAGTTCCGCCTGTCTCATAACCCCTCTCTCCACTACCCAAGGCTGCCTGCCACCTAGATGTTGAGAGTTCTTTGCAATCTCAGGGAGACCCCCAAACAGCACCCAGGGCCCTTCTGGGCACCAAGTAGATGCAAATGAATATAGTTAAACGGCTGAGGTCAGCTTCAGGAAGCTGTGGTCTCTGCAGCACACTCTGTGCCCCAGGGGGTCTCCCCCGCCTGGGCCATGTGGAGGGTCCAGGAGGACATCCTGAGTTTAGACCTCCCTGCTCACATGACCAGCTGAACATGACCCGCCAGGGCTCCCTCAGGGAACTTGAAACTCGGGCTGAGTTCCATGAGATCCAAGAATAGCAGCTGACCCTACCCTCCTCCAGCTGATGACCTCCGATCAGGTTCCAGGAGGCCCCGGCAGACTCCTTTGACCTTGAAGCTGCTCGGGTGTGGGGTAATAACAGCTACATTTATTAAGGTCCCGTTGTGTGCAGGGCACCTCCTCGAGGAAGGGGCATCCTTCAAAGGAGATCTAGGAAGTATGGAACCCATTTTATAGATGAGAACATTGGGGCTGAGCGATAGTGAGAACTTGCCCAAGGTCAGGGTATGCAGCAGAGCAGGATTTGAGCCTGGGTTGCCTTTGCCAGTGACCCTGCTTCTGTGAAGAGAAAAGTGTACTCTCTAGAGACCTCAGAAGAGTCCTGGGCAGAAGGGACAATTGTATCTGCTTTCAAAGTGATGTTACTCCAGCCCTGGCTGGGTAGCTTGGTTGGTTAGAGTGTTGTTCTGATATGCCAAGGTTGTAGGTTCGATCTCTGCTCAGGGCACATACAAGAAGCAACCAATGAATGCTCAAATAAGTGGAACAAAAAATTGATGATTCTTCCTCTCTCAAAATTAATTTTTTTTTTTAAAGTGATGTTTCTCCAGTAGCGTAGGACCCATCTGCTTAGACACACGGTTTTGAGAGCCAGCAGAGATCCTGGAGAGCATCCCCGTCACCTGCACCTATTTCCCCAGCTGTGAAATGGAAACCACACCCGCAGCATGGCAGGCGAGGAAGCACCGGAGCCAGGCAGATCTGCTTTTGAATCCTGGCTCTGGAGTTCCCCAAATGTAAGGCCTTCCTGGGGTGGGGAACCTTTTTTTCTGCCATTTGGATATTCAACATAATTCAAGGGCCATACAGAATGATCAACTTTGAAATTAGCCTGCTATGTTTGGTAAAACATTTATTTATTTATTTATTTATTTATTTATTTATTTATTTTAATAATATATATTTTTAATTAAATTATTATTTTTGTACATATACCAGTGCCCCCCCCCTCCTGTACATACCCTCCCTCCCCAGAGTATATTTGGTAAAACATTTAATCAACTCACCCCTCGTTTCTTGGCAGGGTCAGACCAAATGATTTCCGGGGGCCTTATAAGGTCTGCGGGCCAGACGTTCCCCATCCCTGCCTTAGACAGATCACATCGCTGCCTCCCTGAGCCTGTTTCCCAGTTCACTTGCTCAGCTTCAGGAAGATGTGGTCTCTGCAGCACACTCTGTGCCCTGGGATCTCCCCAGTCTGGGCCATGTGGAGGGTCCAGGAGAACTAAGGCGCACTGACCACCCCTTGGTCCCTTCCCCTGGCCGCACTGATCACCCGATGGCGAATGGGGAACCGGGGAGTGGGTGGCGGGGAGGTGGGGGGGTGGCGCGGCTGCAGGCAGCTGGAGAAGATGGCCCTGATCACAGGCCAGGTCTAGGGACCCTACCCACAGGTTCGTGCGCCAGCCCTCTAGTAAGCTCTAAGATTCAGTCCGCCAACCTCCCTCTTTGGCTCCCTTTGTTCAGAGACAGTCCTCGAGGTTTAGTGGATGTGGAACAAACACCAGAGTAGGAACTGGAAAATTTCCATTGCCTTGCTGGGCAACCAAAGGCATTTCATGCCCTCTCTGGTCTCAGTTTCCTTGTCTCTTACGTGAAATGTTGAATTCCGTATCCAATGGAATGTTCCTTTATTGAGTACTGTCCAGCATGTTCATATCTTTTCTGGTATAGTAATTTGTTTATGTCAGTGCTGTGCTCCGGGTGGGAGGCAGCAGCCCCAGACTGTGTGGTCCTAGGTGTTATCAGAGGCTTGTCAATCCTGTGGGTCAATGGCTGAGTCACAATGTACAGGGAGGAAGCCAGACCAAACCCCACAATATAAGTCTGCCTGTGACTGCAAATCTCTAAAAGACCTTAACTGGGTAAGGGAGAAGGCGGGTTCTTTGGAGATTCTGGGGCTAGACTATGAACTCACAGAAGAGGAGCATGATCTGAGGCGGGTTTCAGCTCAGTCAAAAAGTAATCTATCTCAATAAAGCGGTTAGAAATGTAATCAGAATTCTGGTAGCTAACATCAACTGGGTGCTTACTATACGTAAGGAGTTGTGTTAAGCATTCATTAAAAATATGGAAGATAGCAGAGTGGTAAAGAAAACGGGTTCTGGAGCCATACTGTCTGGGTTCAATCCTGGCTCTTCCATTTATTAGCTGTGTGACCTGGGGCAAGTTAACTGACCTCTCTGTGTCTCCATGTTTTTCCCCCTCTTTAATTGTTACTGATTTTTAGAGAGAAAGGGAGAGGTAGAGAGAGAGAAACATCTATGTGAGAGTGTAACATGGATGAGCTGCCTCCTGCACGCCCCCTCCTAGGGATACAGCTGGCCACGGGGGCAGTGCCCTGACCAGGAGTCGAACCAGCAAGGTTTCGGTGCAGGGGAGGGTGCTCAGTCAGCTGAGCCACACCAGCCAGGGCTCTATGCCTCCACGTCATCAACTGGAAAGTGTCATGGTTATTAAATGAGTCTGCATATGGGAAACACTTAGTGTTTGAGGCATACTAAGTGCTATACAAAAGGTCTGTTGGTTATTGAATCCTCAGACAATCCTATGGTGGAGGTATTATTCAGCATCACTTCCAGTTGTCAGACATGTAAACTGAGCCTTAGGAGAGGTAAGCGACTTGCTGATTACAGAGTTGGTAAGTGGTGGAGCTGGGATTTGACCTGCTGTCAAGGAAGTCTTGAGGAGATTCCACCCTAGGAGTTAGGATGAACTTCATGACCATTATGCTCAGTGCTTAGACTAGAATAGGCATCTGGTGAGTTTTTGTTTAATATTAATTAATTAATTAATTAATTAATTTTTCTTTCATCTGAGATTCTAAGCCTCTGGGAAATGTGTACTCTTGCTGAAGGAAGATTAAGGAACTCGGCTGTCTTGGGGTTTCTTACCAATTATCCTATCTAATAAAGAGGGAATATGCTAATTGACTGTCATGCCCTCACAAGATGGCGGCACCCACAGCCACAAGATGGCAGCGCCCTATCCCCTCAGCCCCACCTCATCCAGCCAGAGTCCCCAGTCTCCTCAGCCCTGCCTCACCCAGTCCCTGCAGCATCCAGCCTCATCCAGCCTCAGTCCCCCAGTCCCCTTAGCGCTACCTCATCCAGCCAGAGTCCCCCAGTCCCCTCAGCCCCACAGGGGAAGGTAGTTGGGGGTGATTGGGCTAGCTCAGGAGGGCAGATGAAGGCAATTGGGCCAGCAGGGGAGCAGTTAGGGGGCTATCAGGCTAACAGGCAGAGTATTTAGGGGCAATCAGGCAGGCAGGCAGGTGAGTGGTTAGGAGCCAGCAGTCCTGGATTGTGAGAGGGATATCCAACTGCCAGCAGACAGACATCCCCCACGGGGTCCCAGATTGGAGAGGGTGCAGGCTGGGCTGAGGGACAACCCCCGCTCCCATGCATGAATTTTGTGCACCGGGCCTCCAGTTGGCTTATAATTATCAAGTATGTCTACTGTAGGCCTTCTGAACTAATTGCCTATGTGTGCCCTCCTTTCATCACTATGGGCACTGCCCAAGCTCTAGTCTCTTCTTCTCCCTGGACTATGAGCTCGGCACCACTGTTCACTAATCCTGTTCTCTCACATCTGCACAGCACTTTACTGTGTTTTCACACTCAGTGGTTCGGTGGTCTGGGTGGCAAACAGCTTAGTGCTCATGCCAGGCCTCTGGATAGGAGGAGGGTGCAGCCTGGACACATCAGGGAGCTCGGTGAGTTCTTGCTCTCTGGGTTGTGTTTGGGAATTTTCTAAGCCAGGAAGTGGACTGAAAGGGGTAAGGCCCTCTCCAGGAAGTGTTCCTGGCAACGCATGCTTAAGGTCTCATATTCAAAACCAGTGTGTGGGGAGGACGGTCTGAAGATAGGCAGTCCCTCAGCTCCTCTAGAAGTTTAGAAAGCGTCTCTTCATGAAGTTGCAACTACAGGGTGCTAGGGTCCGAGACCTCATCCCTCCACAGAATATCTTCTACCAAATAGCCATTGGTAGAATATACTTCTACCAAGTATATCCAGGATTGCTGTAGGACATGCAGTGGGGTGCCACCATATCTGTGTTTAACAACAATAAGAGCAATCACTCTGTGTCAGGTACTGTTTTAAGTGCCTTCTAAATATTAACTCTTTTAATTCTCACAGCAACCCTATGAGATAGGTATTATATTTATTCAATTTACAGAAATTCGATTTTACTTGCTGTGACTAAAAAGAGAGAAGGGAAGAGAGACAAATAATATGTCAAATACTTCACTTATTCAGCATATGCTCTAGGATGTTGTGTCATGGGAGAGGTAAATCTGCTGCTGTTCCTTCCATTCATATCAGTTCCGACATGCCTCATAAAATCTGCAGTGCATGCACATTTTGCCACGCCAAGTGTGATTCTAGTGTGTAAGGATATGTCTTGCCCCAAGCAAGCCAATCTCTTTATCAGGTATCCTACCAAAGAAACAGTAATCAGTTCTATTGCTAGAGGAAAAATTGGCTATGTTACTGAGAGATTGTTCTATACTTTTGGGGGGTTAAAGAGATTTTCAAGGATAATTTTTTAAATATATATTTTTTAAATTGATTTCAGAGAGGAAAGGAGAGGGAGAGAGAGAGATAGAAACACCAATGATGAGAGAAAATCATTGATTGGCTGTCTCCTGCACACTCCCCACTGGGGATCAAGCCCGCAACCTGGGCATGTGCCCTGACTGGGAATCAAACCTTGACCTCCTGGTTCATAGGTCAGGCTCCAAAGATAATTTTGATTACAAATAATTTTTTTTTAGAACCTTACCCTAGGTAAGCTTCAACTGAACTATAACTCACAAATAATGTGACCAACCATCTCAATTTGGGATTACAGTAGTACCTGGGAGGCAAGACTTTCAGTGGTAAAAACGAGAAAGTCCCAGGCAAAATGGGATAAGCTGGTTAATATCTCTGGGTCTTGGTTCATTATATCATTTTTAAAAATTTCTTTAAAAAAAATATATTTTATTGATTTTTCACAGAGAGGAAGGGTAAGGGATAGATAGCTAGAAACATCGATGAGAGAGAATCATCGACCAGCTGCCTCCTGCACACCCCCTACTGGGGATGTGCCCACAATCAATGTACATGCCCTTGACTGAAATTGAACCTGGGACCTTTCGGTCCACAGACCGATGCTCTATCCACTGAGCCAAACCGGCTTCGGCAAAAAAATTTCTTTATTGATTAAGGTATTATATTTGTGTTCTCATCCCTCCATTAAGCCCCCAACCCACCTACCCCTACACTCATGTCCTCACCTACCTGGTGTTCATGTCCATTGGTTAGGCTTATATTCATGCATAAAAGTCCTTTGGTTGATCGCCTTTCACCCACCCTCTCCTAGCTTCCCTCTGGGCAATATATCATTTTTTATGAGACTCTCAGGGGAAAACTTTGTTTGGTCTTCATACCAAGAATAGTTGCATTTCTCCGAAGGAGAAAATGGTTTGTTTTTATCTCATAAACACTGTGAGTTGTGCATGTAAACAGGTTTCCCATTTAGCCTTGGCTGCTGGAAGTCATATTGCTAAATATGTGGAATGCAAATTTAGCTTTGTAGATCACTATGTTCCACATTTTTTTTTTGGCATCATTCCAGGCTCCGCTTTGTCCCTGCCTTGTTTTTTCCAATATTATCTTGTCCTATCTTAAACTTACTGATCTTGTTTTACTTTAAATGTCATTCTGGATTAAGGCAGGGTAAAACCAAACTGTTTTCAACTTAGAGTCCACAGACTCTGCTGACAGTCATTGAAAATCTGAAATGATATGCAAAATTGATGAATATATACATTCCCCCCGCCCCCCCTGGGGATGAGGGAAGGAGCGATTGATTTTAATAACTTCTTAAAGGAGTCTGTATTCTCCAAAATATTAAGAGCCATTGGTATAAGTGAACTAAGAAGCAAATACATGCTTTTAGTAGAAGGAAGTGGGAAGGTTGAAATTTTGAATTGTAGTGCTGGTGTTTAAAAAGATTGGAGTGATGGTATGGAGGAATATTTTTGTTTTTTTTAATGTATTTTTTATTGATTTTATACAGAGAGGAAGGGAGAGAGATAGAGAGAAACATCGATGAGAGAGAGTCATCAATCAGCTGCCTCTTGCACACCCCCTACTGGGGATATGCCTGCAACCAAGGTACATGCCCTTGACCGGAATCGAACCTGGGACCTTTCAGTCCCCAAGCCGACGCTCTATCCATTGAGCCAAACCGGTTTCGGCATGGAGGAATGTTGATAGGGCAGAACATTGGGGTGGCAGAGAGAGGAATGTTGGTGGGGTAAGTACCCCCCTATAATGGAATGTCAGAGTAACAGAATGTGGCTTGCTAAAACATTAGTGTGCTAGAATATTAGTGTGTTTTGGAATGTTGGTGTAACTGGGTCCCTAGAACGCCTCCTTTCAGATATCCGGCCATTCTTGCTTAGTTTTGCATCAAGGTTGGGCCCAGCTTGAGTGATTGGGGAAGCTGTGCCACTGGACCCTACTATATATAATGCCACTCTACCAAGCCTGGGAGATTTAACAGATGTATTTAATACATAGAAATATTCACAGGGAGGCTGCCAAAACGAGGCAACAAAGAAACATGTCCCACATGAAAGAATAGAATAGAATTAGAGAGAAAGAACCAAATAAAATGGAGACAAGCAATCTACCTAATGCAGAGTTCAAAATACTGGTTATAAGTATGCTCAATGAACTAAATGAGAACTTCAATAGCATAAAAAAGTACATGAAAACCATAAAAAAACAACCAGTCAGAAATGAAGGATACATGAACTGAAATGAGAAATAATCTACAGAGAATCAATGGTAGAGTAGATGAAATCAAGAGTCAAGTCTGTGACTTGGAATATAAAGAAGCAAAAACACCCAATCAGAACAGCAAAAAGCAAAAAGAATCCAAAAACATGAGGATAGTGTAAAAAATCTGTGGGACAACTGCAAGCATATTAACATTCATATCATGGGAGTGCTGGAAGCAGAAAAGAGAGAGCAAGAAATTGAAAAACTATTTGAAAAAATAATGACAGAAAACTTCCCTAACGTGGTGAAGAAAATAGACATACAAGTCTAGGAAGTGCAGAGAGTCCCAAACAAAATGAACCAAGGAAGCCCACACCAAGACACATAATTAAAATGCCAAAAGTTAAAGACTAAGAGAGAAACTTAAAAGCAGTAAGAGAAAAACAGTTAGTTACCTATAAGAGAGGTCCCATAAGATTGTCAGTTGATTTCTCAATAGCAACTTTGCAGGTCAGAAGGGATTGGCAAGAAATATTCAAAGTGATGAAAGCAAGGGCCTACAACCAAAATTACTCTACCCAGCAAAGCTATCATTTAGAATTGAAGAAAAGCTAAAGAGCTTCCCTGACAAGAAAAAGCTAAAGGAGTTCATCACCACCAAACCAAAATTATATGAAATACTGAAGGGTCTTCTATAATAATAATAATAATAATAATAATAATAAGAAGAAGAAGAAGAAGAAGAAGAAGAAGAAGAGATTAAAAAATGAACAATAAAATGGCAATAAATACATATCTATCAGCAATTGAAGCTAAAAAACAAAACAAACAAACAAAAACACCTGTGGCAATAAATACCAACCAGGAGAAGATAATTGGCTCTTAATATTGGAAAAATATTTTGTTATTATGAGAGAACAGGATCTTCTGGAGGTGCAAAGCCTCCCACCTCCCAGCCATCCTGCTACCACATCCGTTCTTCTGGGCACACATTTTAGTCTTATCCTCATCCCAATAGCCAGGAGGGCCGTGTACTCTCCTGCTGTCCATCTCAATCATATCAACCTTAAAATGAGCTCCATAATGGTGTGGAGAATGCTCACTAAGATGGGAGGCAAGAGAACTGTCTTCAAACCCTGGCTCTTATTCAGAGGTTTCCCAGATGGCACTGGGTGGAGTCGGGCAAGGCACTTCCTCCCTTTGGGCCTCAGATTTCCTGTGAGTGAAAAAGGGAAGAACATGCACAGATTGCTAAAGCTTCTTCTTGCCTGGACATTCTGTGTTTATGTGTAATCCTGGATGTTCTGATTTCAGCCTGCTCCTTTAAAACAGAGGCCATGTGACTCTAGAGACAGGAAATCTAGAGATGATTCAGGCTCTGACTTGCCTTGTGAGTTTTGAGACAGTCACTAAACCTCTCAGAGCCCTAGTTTTCTCCTTTGATAAACTGAGATAATACTTACCTCACCGGACTTTGTGAAGCTCCAGGGAGCTAAAAGCAATGATGATAATGGTGATGATGGCAGTGATGATGATGATCTGTCTGCATATTAGTCAATCTGTTGGAATAAACTAAAATTGTGGGTGTTACCAGGAAGTTAGGGGCCAGCTCCAGAGCAATAGGAAATGTGAACAAGTCTTTGAAAGCCTTCCCAGTAGCTAAGCAAACATGACTAAGGCTGGAAAGGGAATTTACTTTTGCTGATTTCCTACATCCACTGGTTTCCTGTATTCCTTAGAAGTGGGTGTACCTACCTATTAGCTGGATGATCAGTAAATACTAGTAGACCTTACAGGAGACTCAGTCCCTTCATCTATCAAATGTAATATGACCTGGCTCAGTATTGTGGAAGGCTTTAATGGACATTAACGGCTTTTGGCCTCTCGACACTTAAATACTTTGCCTATCTGGAGCTATGTGGAAGTTGAAGAGGAGAACTCTTCCCCCAATTCCTGTGGGCCTGGGCTTGGCCAGGTTGGTACCCCACCTGGGCCTTGGGCCCGGTAGGAGTTAGGCAGAGAGATGAGGACTGCAGGCAGTTGCAGTGGGGACGAGAGACCAGCAGTGCAGTGCTGAGCAGCAAATGGCTCTGTGTTCCAAGGTAGAGTCTGTCCTAAACGAAGTTCTGGCGGCAGGACTTTGGCTGGGCCCAGCTGCCTCGATTCCTGTCGAGCTCTCCCATCTCCCTGTCATTTCAGTGAGCGATCCAATAGCCTTCCAATTAAGCCCCCTTTTGCTTAGTTTTGCCAGACATGGTTTCAATTATTTGCAACTAAGAATCCTGAATGTAACATGCCAGATAGTGCCCAAAATATAGTAAGCACTAAAACAACAACAAAAACACAACATAATACACACACACACACACACACACACACACACACACAACTCGGACACACACAGAAACTAAGATTCAGAGAAGTAAAATCACCAGTCTAAGGACACACAGCTAGGCAGTGGTGCTGATATGAACTGACCATAAACATCTTAGTAGTACATTGTTTTTATATATCACTTTACATTACAATACATCATTGTTGTACAATTTATTGTTGATTCACTGGTTCTAAAGTCTCAAAACACCCTGTGAGACCCACAGGGCCAGGATACTCTCTTTAGAAAAAAAAAAAAAAAATGCTGCATTTAGAAAAGCAGCCCCATCTGAATACACGGGCACCTGGTTCGTTAGTGACCTGGGGTGAGTCAGCAGCTGCCAGGCGGCCATCTGGGAGAGAACGCGAAGTACCAGAACCTGCAGGAGGGAATGATCCTGTGGCCACTATGCCAACCCGGGGTGTGGAGAAATAGGGGGACTGTAATGGGGTACAGGGTGAGAATGGGAAGGGGACAGGTAGTCACCCTGAATTAGACCTCCTCTGCTGGGCCTACTAATCAAGGGAGGTTCTGATTCCTTCATCGTTGGCCAAGTGGCTTAATTGGACTAATGAGAGAAAATGTGTGGTGAATATGGGTAATACGGGTGAGGAGGCCCCAAGGAAAGCGGAAGAGTGATGAGCGGAAGAGTGATGAGCAGAAGACTGAGGCCTGATGGGAATTAGGCTCTGGCTCCACGGTGAGTCCAGGTGGGGGGCAGCAGGGACAGCTGCTCCTCCCCTGGGGCCCAGGGCCATCCTGCCCACCCGGGTCTCTACCCTGCCCTGGCCTTCAGACCCTGCTCTCACACTTGCATAGAATCAGAATGTCAGACTCACAGGGTGCTGGGATGAGCATCAGACTCAGGATTCTAGAAACATATAGCATCAAGTAGGTTAATCATAGAAAATATCAGAATCTATCTTACAATGAGGAGGTCCTAGGGGAAAGAATTTAGGAGCTCCTTTTCCAACCCCCATCTAATAACAATAAATATCACCTGCTGGGTATCTTACACCCTCCAAAGTCCTTTCCTATCTGTACAGCCATTACATGCGAGTGGGCGTTGTGGTGTCTTCAGGTTAAATAATGTGCAGAAGATCAAAAGGAAGCTGGTTGAGACTAGAACCCAGCTTTCCAGGATAAATTCTATTTTCCATCTGCCAAGGTTTTGATACTGTTATCTTCTAGTTATGGAAACACCTTTAACTGCTTGGTATGTCCAAATCCTCAGATGTTAGTTGTGTAAGTCCAGCATGGCCGCGCACCGTGTTCCTTAGTGCATTCTGGCTTATTGCGATGCCCTGAAACGTGATGATCTTTGTTGCAGCAGCGTGGTCAGGGCTGGTGCCTTCTGCGACGCTTTTTGTCAGGTTTTATCATCGAGCACTGTTTTCAGTTCACTGAGGACTTCAACAACACACCCAAGAATAGATTTAAACTCACTAATGTAAAGAGTGAACTTTACATCACTCTAGGTTTCTAAGTCAGGACATGTTCTGATTTTCTAAGAATAAAAAGTTAAACTACCAAAACTGGGGAAAGACCAAAAAACACACAAAAAACAAACATGAAAATCAACAACAAAGAGAAACATAAGCCTCCCTGGGTAGCAGGGCATAACACCAGAGGAGGGTGGCTGTGGGTGAGGCCAGGTACACCAGGTGGAGGAAATGTGGGTTTAGGATTCTGCCAGGGACAGGCTCAACATCCCTACCCTTCCTTGAGTCTTGGTTCTCTCCCATTTGAAATGGAGATAATAATGCCTGTAGATGCAAGAGTGTATCAGGCCTGGGGGAAATCTACAGCCATAGGAGAAACTAAGAGAGACGGTGGAGGGGGAGGGGCGCGGAACAGCAGGGAGCTTCGAGGGGCTTACAGTCTCCATGGTAACGCAGGGCAATCAGGAGAGGAGGCGGGGTTTGGAAACCCTGAGCTGGAGGTTTTGAAAATGCAGGATTCACAAAGAAAGCTCCCTCCCCCCCTGGAGAAAGGCCTCCTGGGAGATAGAGCTCTGCCCGAGGACAGCCCTCTGAGCGGGATGGGGAAGTGACTCCTGCCCCCAGTGACAGACTTGGAGAACAAGGCCCAGAGACAGGGTGAGGGCTGCCTACAAGTCACTGGCAGGGCTGGTGTTTGAAACTAGCTGTATTGCTTTTAGTCAATGCTCCGCTCTGTCACCTAATCTCTCTGTACCAGGATGTTGTTTCTCTGAATCCTGGTTTCCCATCCTATCTAATAAAAGAGTAATATGCAAATTGACCATCACTCGAACACACAAGATAGCTGCCCCCATGTGGTCAAAGATAGCTGCCCCCATGTGGGCACAAGATGGCTAGCAGGAGAGGGCAGTTGGGGGTGACCAGGTTGGCAGAGGAGTGAAGTTGGGGGCAACTGGGCCAGTAGGAAAGGGTAGCTGGGGCAAACCCAGGCCTGCAGGGGAGAGCAGTTGGGGGGGACCAGGCCTGCAGGGGAGGGCAGTTGGGGGGGACCAGGCCTGAAGGGGAGGGCAGTTGGGGGAGGGGGGACCAGGCCTGCAGGGGAGTAGTTAGGGGTAATCAGGCTGGCAGGCAGAAGCGGTTAGAGGCATTCAGAAAGCAGGTAGGTGAGCAGTTGGGAGCCAGCAGTCCTGGATTGTGAGAGGGATGTCCGACTACCCGTTTAGGCCCAATCCTACCAGGACATCCCTTGAGAGGTTCCAAATTGGAAAGGGTGCGGGCTGGGCTGAGGGACACCCCCCCCCCCCCACACACACACACAAATTTCATGCACTGGGCAATATGGCAAAGACTTCAGGACTTAACCTCTGTTCCCCTGAAGCTTCATCTCTCACTCTCCCCCATCTTGTCTATAGTGTCCACCAAACTGAGCTGCTTATCATGCTGTTCCTTCTGCCTTGAATGCTATTCCCTGTCTTGTATCTCAAACACCTTTTCACTGGTCTGTGGATATTTCAAGACCTAATTCAGGCACCATTTACTCCAAGAAGCCTTCCCTGAGCTCTTGGCTTGGTGAGGGAACCTCCTATTGGCACCATAGGCACAAGCTCCTGGAAGGCAGGGACTGGGACTTCATTTAGCTCATATCCTGGCAGAGCATCCTTGTCGATCAACGTTGAAGGAACAAAACAAAACAAAACAAAACAAAATGTGAATGTTTGAGAAGAAGCCGGAAAACCCCCTCACAGGAGTGTTATAAAAGTGAATGGAAGAGAGGATCCAAGAGGATCCAACCGCAGCCGCACACAACAATTTCAATAAAATACAACTAAAATATAAAATGGACATTACCCAGAACTACAGGAAAGTCGATTGACTGGAAATTCTACAACGAGAAGCACGGAGAAAACCAGAAGGAAGAGTGGAGGAGCTGTAAGAGCCTAAGGTACGGAGACACACGGCTCGCGCGGAGAGGAAGGAGCTGGAGAGGAGGGAGGCTGAGTGGCTGTCTGGTGTTCCCTAGCGGGAAGGAGATAAAAGCTCCGGACTGTCCTGACCCCCAGTTCTGACTGCTCTGAACCCCAGTTCTAGGCCAGACCCTGGGGACCCAGGCTCAAACAGAGGGAGCTGGGCTGTAAGGTGGAACCCCGGGGGAGTGGCGAAAGGCAGAGCCCCCAGAGGCGCGCACATTGCGCGCAGAGACAGTTGGCTGTGCCGCGGGTTTGCTCTGGCGGGAAGGAGACAGGGGCTCCAGACTGCTCTGAACACCACCTCCAATCCCACTTCCAACTGAACTGAACCCCAGTTCCAGGCCCCTTGAGGGAGAGACTAGACTGTTCGGTAGCAGCGAAACTTGAGGGCACCTTTCTCTCAGAAGTGCTTGCAGCGAGTACTGAAGGACCCTGAGGAACACTGAGACTCAGGAGCTGCATAGGGCAGGGCTGACAGAAGCCAAGGCTGTAGGCTCCACCCTGAAACTCCGCCCCATAAGGGAAGCTGTGAAAATGCCTAGACAACAAAATAGATCACAAATGAAAGAAATGGAAGACAAAAAGCGACTGGATATAGAGTTCAAAACCACACTTATAAGGTTGTTTAAGAATCTCCTAGAAAAGGCCGATAAAATAAACAAGACCTATGAGGATATGAAAAGGGATCAACTAGAATTAATAAAGGATCAACAAAAAATAAAGAATACATTGTCTGAAATAAAAAATATTTTACAGAGTCCTAAAAACAGAATGGAAGATCGCAAGAATCAAGTCAAAGATTTGGAACATAAAGAGCCAGACGACACTTCTCTGCAGAAGCAAGAAAGCAAGAGAATCCAGAAAGTTAAAGATAATGTAAGAAACCTCTGGGACAACTTCAAACGATCCAACATCAGAATTATGGGGGTCCCAGAAGATGAGAGAGAGCAAGATATCGAAAACATACTGAAAGAAATAGTGACAGAAAACTTCCCCCACCTGGGGAAAGAATTAGACTTACAAGTCCAAGAAGTGCACAGAACTCCAAACAAAAGGAATCCAAAGAGGACCACACCAAGACAAATCATAATTAAAATTCCAAGAGCAAAAGACAAAGAGAGAATATTAAAAGCAGCAAGAGCAAAGCAGGTAGTTACCTATAAAGGAGCACCTATACGATTGGCAGCTGATTTCTCAACAGAAACCATGCAGGCCAGATGGGAATGGCAAGAAATATTCAAGGTGATGAATAGTAAGAACCTACAGCCCAAAATAATCTACCCAGCAAAGCTATCACTCAGAATCGAAGGTCAGATAAAGAGCTTCACTAATAAAAAAAAGCTAAAGGAGTTCATCACTGCCAAACCAGAATTATATGAATTGCTAAAAGGGGTTCTTTAGGAAGAGGAAGAAGATAAAGATAAAAATTATGATCAACAAATACGTAACTATCAACAAGTGAAACTAAAAGCCAAGGGAATTAAAAAACCTGATGAACAATATTAACTGTTGAATATAATAGAATCAGAGGTATGGAAGGGGAGTGGACTGATGATTCTCAGAGAAAAGGGGAGAGGGGGATGTGGGAAGAGACTGAACATAAACTGTGCACCTATGGATGAGGACAATGGAGGGTGGGGAAAGGGCAGAGGGTGGGGTGGGAACCTGGTGGAGGAGAGCAACAGAGAGGGGGGAAGAGGAACATCTGTAAGAATATGAACAATAAAGATTAAAAATAAAAAAAATAAAAAAGTGAATGGAAGGTTCTAATATTTCAAGTTTTAAGAGTCAACAGTTCCCTAGTTCTTGGTGAAGATTCAGACATGGGCTCCCCTCCCTCTGGATACCACTCCCCAGCTATCCACCTCCTCCCAGGTCTCTCTGAGGGTTTGTTCTCTGACACACACACACACACACACACACACACACACACACACACGCACAGGTTCTGAACATAACCGGGAAAGCAATTTACAAGAAATAATTGCCGATCGATGTGTGCTTGGGAACAGCAGTGAGCTCAGACTTTTTCTGTCTGTGCGTCAGCTTACCCAGCTTCCTTCCTCCCCAGCTGCCCTAGGGGAGGGGGGCTCCTGCTGCACAGGGTGGGCAGTTTGTTTCCCACCCAAGATCCAGACAAGCCGACCCCAGGGAGAGCCAGCTCGGAGGGTTGATTGAATTCAAACGAGAGGAGCTGAATCTGGGGAACGGATGGGGCCTGGGAGGTGTGTAGGTCAACAAAGACAGCACACACAGTCTCTTTCCCCCTGAACCCACCCCTCCACACAGGCTCCTGCCGGGGAAATTCTACCGGGTCTTCTAGGCCCTGCTCAGTGTGAGGTCTCCTCCTAATCTCCAGCTGAGTCCTTTTTGTTCTTCCTGGCCGGGTTTGCTCAAAGGGCGGTCCAAGACATCACCTGGAACTTAGAAATGCAAATTCTGAGAACTTTCTCCAGATGCCGCCTGAGGGGGGTGGGGGTTGGGGACCCAGCAATTTCTGTTTTCACAAGCCCTCCGGCTGATTCTCAAGAGAGCCATCGTTTTAGGCCACTGACAACTGGAGCTTTTAGATTTTGCAGATTATCTTCCCCTCTCAGACCTAAAGGCCTGGGCAACATTGGATTCTTCCTAGCAACCTCCCAGATGGACCCGTATAAAAAGTGTTCCGAGAAGAATTAGATTTTCCTGGTGGGGATGCTGAGGAGAGAGGCGGGATCTGTCCTGAGAAAGATCACACAGAACATCAGAGACCACGCTCCCTGCAACGTGCCGTTCCCGGGCTCTGCGAGGCTCTCGCGCTGTTTTTGAACAGGTTGTACTCCGGCTCTAATGTCTCTGACCTTGTCTTACCTGGAAAGACTGACTCATCTTTGATGATTCAGCTCAGACATCACATTGCTTTCTCAAGCTGCACGAAGGGCTGCCACTGGGCCAACTGCCATTTTGTGTGCCTCCCGTGCGCCTCCAGATGACCCCCTGGGGGCAGCTGCTGTGGCTGCTTCCCTTTTGTTTCTGGTAACCTGCACAGGTCCCGGCACAGAAGGTGCCACTGAGTGTACAAGAGGTAGACAGCAGTGCTGGGTTTCAAATGCTGAAAATAAGATCTCTCACACACACACACGCACACACACACACACACACACACACACACGCACAAAAGACAACGAATAACGCAAGACCAGACCTGAGGCCTCTTGGCTTCCAGCCTAGGGTACGTCTGTGGGTGACTCACCCTGCCTTGCCACCCCATCATGTGCCCTTGGCTGGCGCGGGCTCCATGGACAGATATCCAAAAGTGAGCAGTTCGCTCTTGTCAAATCCAGCGGCAGGCTGGGTCACTGTCAGAAATGTCAAGAGCTGCTTTTCGTGGCGACTGAGTCTCACCAATACTTGCCTGGCACTTCAAGGCAAAGCCCCAAGCCACTGCTAAAGTTAAGAGGAGGCAAACAGGGGGGTGCTCCTCTGGGTCTGCTACATGGGATGCTGCTCTTTTCATGAGTCACTCAATTAAGCCAAGTAGACTTTCGAAATAAATTTAAAGAGAACAAATGAGAGAGAGAGGGGTGGCAGTCAGCATCCTGCCCTAAGATTTCTTTGCTATCAGCTTAATTTAAGGAAACAACAACAACAACAAAAAGCTGTCCATTTTCTAACTCTGCTCTAAGTACGTTGCATGGACAAAGTAATTTAATCCTCCAAAATCCTAGAAGGTAGGTACTGCCATTATACCTACCCAGGTGGATGAGCAGGGACAAGATTTGAACCAGGCATCTGGCTCCAGAGGACCTGCTCTTGCTGTTGAAAAACATCCATTTTTAATTTTAAAGTATGTGTAGTACTGCCATGTTTATGAAGGGGGTTCATAGCCATCATCTCTGGACACTCACCCTCACCCAGCGAAGGAACCGAGGCTTAGGGAGACGGGGGGACTTTGCCAAGAACACACAGGGTCAGGAAGAGGTCGGGTCCACGCTGTGGAGCCTGTGTTTGGTCTGCTAACCATTCGTTTTCTCACTCACTCGTTGATTCACTCTCTTCATCCACCTAAGGCTGTGGCTGGCAAACTGCGGCTCTCACACCACATGCAGCTCTTTGGCCCCTTGAGTGTGGCTCTTCCACAAAATACCATGGCCTGGGCGAGTCTATGTTGAAGAAGTGGCGTCAGAGGAAGTTTAAGTTTTAAAAAGTTGGCTCTCAAAAGAAATTTCAATCGTTGTACTGTAGATATTTGGCTCTGTTGACTAATGAGTTTGCCGACCACTGACCTAAGGTATTGAATGATATCAAACATGGTGGGGCTCTATGTCCTCCACGTTCCCTCTCATTCTATTCCTTGGCAAGGGGCTCCCTCTAAGAGTGGGGCAGAGCTGCTGGAGAGGCAGGAGTCACTTGCCTCCGGGTCCCAGTCCTCTTCCCTGGTATCCTGAGTAAGTACACCTGCTCTGTGGCAGGAAGAACAAGTCAGGATTCTGACTCTTCAGGTAGGTGAGGGGCTCTTCTGAGCTTCTACAGGCCCTGGGGCTTCTTGTTTGTTTGTTTGTTTGTTTATTTGTTTGTTTATAATATATATATATTTTATTGATTTTGTACAGAGAGGAAGGGAGAGAGATAGAGAGTTAGAAACATCGATGAGAGAGAGTCATCGATCAGCTGCCTCTTGCACACCCCCCACTGGGGATGTGCCCGCAACCAAGGTACATGCCCTTGACCGGAATCGAACCATGCCTGAACTCCCTTTGGCTCACAGTGGGCCAGGCAGGGCAGAATAGCTGGGTCCACAGCAGGCCTTGAGTAGATTGGCTGGGAAAAAGCCTTCATGTATCTCGTTAATCTCATTTTTAGCAAGTCCCTTTGATCATCCCTACCCCCACCTTTCACTGAAAAGAGACTCCGGAAGAGGATGGCGTAGAGAAGTTTATTGGATGTCTATGGGTCTGGTCCATGGGCGATCAGGTTGGGCAGAGGGCCTCCTCGGGGCTGCCAGGAAGGTCACTGGTAGTCGCTGTGGCCCTGAAGCAGTGCTGGAAGAGGCGTTTGGGCTCCATCGCCTGCTCCTCATGGCAGTCCAGCCGTGAGTTCAGGAGGAGGTGACTCTGCCTTAGAGAATTCACTCCCGGTATCTCCACCAACTTGCCTGTAGTCTCCTCCTGGAAGTCAGGGGACATTTCCTCGGGTTCTGGAAAACAGCAAGCTGAGGGCATAGGGTTTCCTCCTGCATCCCATTCCTCCCTTCAGGCTCACACACCCTGGCTAACCTCCCTGAGTGCTTACCTTGAGCAGGTAGGACTGTGCTCAGAATCTTAACACTCATTTAACAAATATTTATTAGTTTATTAGCAATATACCATGCCATGCACTAGGAGCTATCAATGTTCCTAATGAACTTCAAGTTTAGTGGGGGAGACAGACTACACAACTGTTAGATATGAAGACTTAATCTTCAACATAAACCCATGAGGTAGGTACTATTAAAAAACTAATTTAATAGATAAGGATGCAAACTGACTACACAACCAGTATGCAGATAAGTGCTGGAAAATTTTAAAACATACATTATTTTAAGATTCCATGACTTTTTAAAAAATTTATTATTGCTTTATCCTCTCCTCCTCTTATATCTGAATTGGAAAGGAGGCTCACTTGGCTTTATTATTCTCCACTTCCCTGACTTACTCTGTTGCAATATTCTTGGTTCTGCCCCCACCATACCTTAAAGCATTTGTCACTAAATCCATGGTTATTTATAAATCTTTATCTCCCTAGACTTATCAGATTTTGACAGAATTGGGCATTCCTGCCTTAAAAAAAAATGTATCAAGTGTTCAGCCAGAAATGTGAGTCATCTCTTACACCTTCTCCAGTCCCTTCACAAAGCCAAGCAGCCCCCCGGGTCCTGCTGATTCCACCACATCCTGTCGGCCCTATTCATCCATTTCTCTCCATCCTCAAAGCCACCACCTTCTGGAAGGCTTTCATCTCCTGCCCAGAGCACTGGAACAACCTCTAGTCAGGCCCCTCCAGGCTATCCAGAAAGATCTTTCTAAGGTCAAGTGAGTCCAGGGACTATTCTTTTCTTTTTTCTTTTTAAAAAAAATATATTTTATTGATTTTTTTTTTTTTTTACAGAGAGGAAGGGAGAGAGATAGAGAGTTAGAAACATTGATGAGAGAGAGTCATCAATCAGCTGCCTCCTGCATACCCCCCTCTGGGGATGTGCCCGCAACCAAAGTACATGCCCTTGACCGGAATCAAACCCGGGACCCTTCAGTCCGCAGGCTGCTGCTCTATCCACTGAGCCAAACCGGTTTTGGCCCAGGGACTATTCTTTTTCAAAAATCTTCAAATGTCTTACCATCGACCGTGATACTTCAAAGCTCTTCACTACTGGTCCCATCTCTTCTCTTCAGCTTTATTGCTAACCACTTTCCCCTCATGAACTCTATGCTTTGCCACACCAAAATTTTCATTGTTCCCTAAATGGGTCCATTCCTTCACATCTCTGGGTCTTTGTGCTGTTTCTTCTAGAATGACATTTTATATCTTCTCTGTCTAGAAAACTCTTATACTATAAGATCCATTGATGGAGGATATCTGGGGGAGAATGGTGCCTCTGAAACCAAGGGAAGAGTGAATTTCAAGAAGGATGAACTAGATATTGGAATTGGCTATCCAAATCCATTTTTCCCCTTCCCTACCTGGTAATAGCAATTATAGTAGGGTGGCATTGGCTCCATCTCAGTGACAGGAGTGGCACCTGATTGATCTGAGCCGATCAAGTGATCCCATTTCTTTGCCATGTGGATGGGAAATCAGTCCATAGCATTTTCCTGGGCTCAGTGATTGGTTTAGGGGTGGGCACAGAATAGAGCTCAGGCCTTTATATTTACCCCCAACTGAAGGAAAATATAGCTCCCTCTTTTTCCTCCTGGTGCATGGAAGGGAATGCTGGTGGTCAACTTAGTACCATGAGAAAAGTCAGTCTGAGGAGAAAGCCAACACAAATAGAGGGCAGAATCTCAGAGGATGCAGTCACAAGCCTGAGGACATTGTGAACTTCTATTCAAACCATGCCTAAAGCCCACCCTTACTTTTGGACGAATCACCTACGGAGTGAATAAATTTCTCTTTGTTTTGTTTTTGTTTTTTAACTTTTTCTTTTTAAACTATTTAAGATTCACAAGAAGTTACAAAAATAGTCAGAATTCCATATATCTTTCACCCAGCTTTCCCCATTGATAATATCTTATAGAACCATAAAACAATTTCAAAGCCAGGGACTGGCACTGATATACTACTACTAGACGCCTGACCTGCACCCTCTCACAATCCAGGACCCCTCAGGGGATGTCAGATAGCTGGTGTCAGCCTGATCCCTGTAAGCCACTAAGTTTATGGCAATTTGTTACACTGGCCATATGAAATTAATAAATATAATAGATGTATGGTTAACTTTATGAAAACACCACTTCCAAAGTGGCTTTACCACCAGTTGCTTTATTCCTTACTTGGTGTTGCCAGTGTTTTTACTTTAGTATTCTGATAGCTTTATATCCATTTCCTTACCGGCTCAGGAAGGTGAAACATTTTTTTCATGTGCTTATTTGCTATATGTGAAGTAACTGTTAAAGCCTTTTGCATGTTTCTTTTTTCTTTTTCTTTTTTTAAAATATATTTTATTGATTTTGTACAGAGAGGAAGGGAGAGAGATAGAGAGTTAGAAACATCGATGAGAGAGAGTCATTGATCAGCTGACTCTTGCACACCCCCTACTGGGGATATGCCCTTGACCGGAATCGAACCCGGGACCCGTCAGTCCCCAAGCCGGTGCTCTATCCATTGAGCCAAACTGCTCTTGGCATTGCATGTTTCTTAATGGGGATTGTTTGTTTTCTTAATGTTAAGTTTTAGGGATTCTTTATATATTCTGGATAAAAGTCCTTTGTTGGCATATTTCCCCCCAGTAAGGGGTTAAAGTCCCAGCTCTTCAGCTGATACATTAGTTGGTTTCTAGACCAAGCTGCCTCTGATCACCTTCTAATTGGTCAAAGTCCCTCTTAAATTGTGGGGCTCTGAGCAGCAGAGCAGTTACTATAAGAATCGTGTTTGGCTGAAATGCAGTGGTACGACAATCTTATCTGATTCTTCTAACAAACTCAGAGGTAGGTATTATTATTCCATGTTATAGAAAAACTAGTGGCCCAGTGCACAAAATTCGTGCATATTAAGAGGGAATTAATTAGAGGAAATATTTTAATATTGTGGGTATCTGGCTTCCTCCTCCCTCCTGTCAGTCTGGGTCAGTACGGGATGCAGCGTCAAGTCCCACCAGAGCCATGAGACCCAGAGTCAAGTCTCTGCCCACCTGCACATACCTGATGAACATGCAGCCTCCTAGTGATCCATTGTTACGGTGTGAGGGCTTTTTATACACTGAATGGCCAAATTATTATGATCTCTGAACACATAATAATCTGGCCACTCAGTGTATATCCTATATAATAAAACACTAATATGCAAATTTTCCCCTTGACCAGGAGTTCAACCAGCAGGAAGGCCAGTCAACTGCCCATGTCCCCTCCCCCTGGCCAGGCTGGCCGGACCCCACCCATGCATGAATTCATGAACCAGGCCTCTAGTATATAAGAGCAATATGCAAATTAACCATCATTGCATGCAAGCCACACGCATCAGCCACACCCAGCAGCCAATCAGAGAGAGTATGCAAATTAACCACAATCAAGATGGCTGCAGCCACAGAGAGCAGTTGAGAGGCTTGGGTTTCCCTGGCAATAGAGGAAGCCAAGCTTTCCACACACCCTGGCTGGCCTAGGCCTCCACTCAAGGCTACAAAGTTTCAATTATAGAAGATAAATTCCAAGGAAAATGGTGGCAGCCACAGAGCTGAAGAGAGCAGACAAGGATTACCCCCTGCAACAGAGAAAGCAAGGTTTTCCGCACAACCTGGCCGGCTTAGGCCTCCACTCAAGGCTACAGAGTTTCAATTATAGAAGGTACATAAGTCCCAATAGAAATGGCTGCCGGCCACAGAGTGAGCAGGAGGCTTGGCTCCACTCCAGGCTACAAAATTTCAATTGTAGAAGGTAAATAAATTACAGATACCAGGGCCTCCAGTTGGGTCGCCAGGGGGCATGGTTGGCCTGCAAACCACCACAGGCCCCTCACTCAGGCCACCCCACGCCCCAAGGGAACCCCCACCCTGATCTGGGACACTCTTCAGGGCAAACCAGCTGGCCTCCACCCATGCACCAGGCCTCTATCCTATCTAATAAAAGAGTAATATGCAGACTGACTATCACTCCAACACACAAGATGGCTGCCCCCATGTGGTCAAAGATTCTGCCCCCATGCGGACACAAGATGGCTACCACAAACGAAAGAAATGGAGGACAAAAAGCGACTGGATATAGTTCAAATCTATGCTTATAAGGTTTTTCAAGAATTTCCTAGAAAAGGTCGATAAGACCTATGAGGATATGAAAAGAGATCAACTAGAATTAATAAGGAATCAACAAGAAATGATAAGGGATCAACAAGAAATAAAGAATACATTGTCTGAAATAAAAAATATTATACAGACTCCTAAAAACAGACTGGAAGATTGCAAGAATCAAGACAAAGATTTAGAACATAAAGAGCCAGAGGACACTCCTCCGCAGAAGCTAGATGGCCAGAGAATCCAGAAAATTGAAGATAATGTAAGAAACCTCTGGGACAATTTCAAGCGAACCAACATCAGAATTATGGGGGTCCCAGAAGATGAGAGAGAGCAAGATATCGAAAACATACTGAAAGAAATAGTGACAGAAAACTTCCCCCACCTGGTGAAAGAATTAGACTTACAAGTCCAAGAAGTGCACAGAACTCCAAACAAAAGGAATCCAAAGAGGACCACACCAAGACAAATCATAATTAAAATTCCAAGAGCAAAAGACAAACAGAGAATATTAAAAGCAGCAAGAGCAAAGCAGGTAGTTACCTATAAAGGAGCACCTATATGATTGTCAGCTGATTTCTCAACAGAAACCATGCAGGCCAGGCGGGAATGGCAAGAAATATTCAAGGTGATGAATAGTAAGAACCTACAGCCAAAGATAATCTATTCAGCAAAGCTATCACTCAGAATCGAAGGTCAGATAAAGAGCTTCACTAATAAAAAAAAAAGCTAAAGGAGTTCATCACCACCAAACCAGAATTATATGAATTGCTGAAGGGGGTTCTTTCAGAAGAGAAAGTAAATAAAGATAAAAATTATGAACAACAAATACGTAACTATCAACAAGTGAATCTAAAAACCAAGGAAATTTAAAAAAAAATCTGATGAACAATAGTAACTGTTGAATATAATAGAATCAGAGGTATGGAAGGGGAGTGAACTGACGATTCTTGGGGAAAAGGGGAGAGGGGGGCGTGGGAAGAGACTGAACATAAACTGTGCACCTATGGATGAGGACAATGGGGAGTGGGGAAAGGGCAGAGGGTGGGGTGGGAACCTGGTGGAGGAGAGCAATGGTGGTGGGGGGAGGAAAGGAACATTTGTAATAATATGAACAATAAAAATTTATTTTTTAAAAAAAAAGGAATAAAAAAAATGAAAAAAAATAAAATAAAAAATATATATAAAATATAAAATCGACATTACCCAGAACTATAGGAAAGTCGACTAACTGGAAATTCTACAATGAGAAGCAAGGAGAAAACCAGAAGGAAGAGCGCAGGAGCTGTAAAAGCCTAAGGTATGGAGACATGCTGCGCACACGGAGAGGACAAAGCCAGAGAGGAGGGGCGGCTGAGTGCCTGGCTGGCATTTCCTAGTGGGAAGGAGATAAAAGCTCCGACTGTGCTGAACCACAGACCCGACAGCGCTGAACCCCAGTTCTAGGCCAGACCCTGGGGACCCAGGCTCAAACAGAGGGAGCCGGAGCTGTGAGGCGGATTCCCAGGGGAGCGGCGAAAGGCAGAGCCCCCAGAGGTGCGCACATTGTGCACAGAGGACAGACTGTTGACTCTGCTGCTAGATTGCCCTGGCGGGAAGGAGACAAAGGCTCCGGACTGTGCTGGGCCCCAGTTCTGACTGCTCTGAACCCCAGTTCTAGGCCAGACCCTGGGGACCCAGGCTCACACAGAGGGAGCTAGGCTGTAAGGTGGAACCCAGGGGGAGCGGCGAAAGGAGGTCCTGGAGGCGCGCATATTGTGCGCAGAGAAGGAACAGTTGGCTGTGCCTCGGGACTGCCCTGGCAGGAAGGAGACAAAAGCTCCAGACTGCTCTGAACGCCATCTCCAACCCCACTTCCAACTGAACTGAACCCCAGTTCCGGGCTCATTGGGGGAGAGCCTAGACTGTTTGGTAGCAGGCGAAAATCGAGGGCACCTTTCTCTCAAAGGTGTGGGGGATGTGGGAAGAGACTGAACATAAACTGTGCACCTATGGATGAGGACAATGGGGGGTGGGGAAAGGGCAGAGGGTGGGGAGGGGACCTGGTGGAGGAGAGCAATGGAGAGGGGGAATAAAAGAGGAACATTTGTAATAATATGAACAATAAAGATTTATTAAAAAAATAAAAATAAAACAACTATTGAGTATTGGATCTGAGATTCATTTTCCATTCAGTTTGATTCCAAAGCTTGGACTCTTACCACAGAGCAAGTTTAGCCTTAGTATAAATTATGAACTTGGGATACAAAGGCATTTAAGATATTGTTCCTATCTTTGAGATATCAAAAACGCTGGGGAGACTAACATGTAAAATCTAAGTGCCTAATAAAAATAAAAATGAGAGCTTCTAATTGTTAAAAGCCTACCATGTGTCAGAGACTAATTTAGCTCCTATGTAAGCTTCCGCTCTAGTTTTCACAACTTTCTTAGTAGGTATTACTGTATACATTTTACAGAGTAAACTGAGGCCCAGAGAGAAGTGACTTACGTACCTCAGGCCACACAATGGGAGTGACAGAGCCAGGATTAGAGCCAGTCTCTCTGATGCCCTAGGCCAGGCTCGTGCCATCCCACTATTCTCCAAGGACCTCTGTGGCCAGTTCTCCCATTGCCTGGGGCTCTCAGTCTTGAATCTGGGACTAGCCTGTGGTGACCAGCCAGGAGAGGAGTTCTGAGATTTTCTCCCTCCTTTGCAGATGAATTAAAATTACTGCGCTGCAGGTAGGTGATTATGATTGTGGCCAAGAGAAAAAGGATGTACATTCCTTAAATCCCAACAGAGAACTCGCCCTTCCTCTCCCCCTTCTTTCTGTCTGTAGGTGCTCAGAGGGTCTGGGTTCACAGACATCTATCTTAAGGCAAGAAAAAAGAGGAGGCAACTCTCCTGAATTGTCACAGGAAACAGCTACATCAGGCAAACACTCTGCACGGAAAATGGAAGAGAGGAAAACCGCTCCTGCGGAGAGTGTGAATGCCAGCAAACTGAAGGGAATGTTAGACGACGTCTCCTTCAGTCTCTCGAGGAATTTGAAGAGGACATAGGTGATAGGCATGTTAATAATAATGAAGGGACGACGAGAGAGATGCGATAGAAAGGTTTTTGGGAGAGATGAGGGGTCTGAGAAAGAGCTTTAGGGCTCTGCATTCTAACCATTAGCATTCCTTACACTATTTATTGCATATCTCATAAGACAGAAAATGCATTTCCTGACCTTTTGCTAAATGACAGCTTTCGGCTCTCTCTATCTTTTGCCCAATCGCAGCTCTTTCTTCCGCATTAAGTACTGTCCTCTCCTTCCCAGGAGCCTCTTGTCCCTCCTTCTGCATCTGAGTCTGTTTACAGGCCCATTATCCAGCCTTCTTCTGTTATTAACATCAATGGGTTCTTTCAGTCCAGCATTTCCTTGCTAACTATTTGCTACTATTTTACTCTAATCCTTCAGTGTTCTTTTGATTTACAGGTGACTCTTGTTACCAACATCCCATCTTTTGACCCAATCTCATTCATTTAACAGGATGTTTCATTCATTTGAATGAGCAGATACAATTGTAAAGTGAAAACACATTGCAAAATATTAAAAAAAAAAAATATATATATATATATATATATAATGCACATTTATATCTGATATAATGCAAAAAGTTATTACCCACCAAAAGGTAATACACTCTGTGTGGCCTGTGCTTTATTTCATTTTTGCCTATTTGTATTGTCTCACTTTCCAATAAATTATATATATATATATATATATATATATATATATATATATGTGTGTGTGTGTGTGTGTGTGTGTGTGTGTGTGTGTGTGTTGGTATTACTTGCGTCACAAAAAAAAAAAAAAAATACCAAAATAAACACAATAGAACAACTTGTCAATTAAAAAAAAAAAAAGAAAGAAAGAAAAAGACTGACTCGTCATGGAGGCTTGTTTGGGTCACAGGCACCAAATGTGGTGAACTGAAAAGCAGCAGGCTTGCCTGGCCCGGTGGTTCAGTTTGTGGGAGCCTCGTCCTGTACACCAAAAAGGTTTTGGGTTTGATCCCCTGCAGGGCACGTACAGGAAGCAACCGATCTGTTTCTCTCTCTCCCTTCCTCTCTCTCTAAAAATCAATAAAAACATAGCCTCAGGAGAAGATTTTTTTTTAAAAAAAGGCAGTAGTTGGTTCTGAGGTGGTAAATATACAATACAATATACAGATGATGTACTGTAGAATTGCATACCTGAAACCTATATCTTTTTATTACTCAATGTCACCCCAGTAAATTTTTTTTTTTGGTCTCATTAAATGTACCATAGTTGGAATATAAACCCCATACATATCCCACTCGCCTCATCTGCAAAATAGGGTTGATAATAACCACCTGGCAGAGTAATTAAGCAGGTTACATGGGCTAATATGGTTAAAGTCCTTAGCATAGCATCTGGCCCAACAGTAGGAACTCAGTCACCCTTCTGATCAAGCTAGTTACAAGGTTCTAGAGTAAGAAAGTTACCATGTGTGTGTGTGTTTTTGTTTTTGTTTTGTTTTGTTTTGTTTTTTGCATTCTAAGTTTGGGGGGTAATGTGGAGGTGGGGGTGATGGGACAGTACCGAGCACCTGGGTAGCAGAAGGAGTCTGTTTCTAGACTCGGTTCCATTTCCACTCTGTTCTTCTCAGGGCGCTCCCCACCCCTATCCCCACACTCAGCGCTCAGGACCCTGAGGTACAGTGCAATGATCATAGGCTTTCGAGTCTGGGAGGTCGGGACTGACATCCCAGCAACACATGCTCACCACCGTGTAAATTTGGCCAGTTCACTTCCCATGGCTGAGCTTGATGTAAAATGGGCTAATGATCTCTCTACATGTCCTACTGGAGAGGGAGACAGCAAACAGAAATGAAACTCTGCATAAAGGGCAAAGCTCTGATGAATGTACTAGTAAGATAATGGGCCTATAAAATGACTCAGCTGATGGGAAGGAAGGGACAGTACTTAATGAAGAAGAAAGAGAGGAACTAAGAGCAGCAGTTGGGCAAAAGACAGAGCTTAAAGTTATCATTTAGCAAAAGGTCAGGAAATGCATTTTCTATCTTAAAAATAGAACATAAACTATCTCAAAACTCTGGCAATTGAATAATCCAGCTGGCGGCTGAGCAGTAAAAAGGAGGAGGGTGTGTGTTTTTTTTTTTACCAATAGAGCCAAGAGATAAAGTGTATTTCCTTTGATTCAGAAAGGTTTGGTGTCGGGGAGGATATAGAGTGGGGAGTATTGAGGGGACCAGGACACAAGCAGGAGCACTCCCTAGACCTGGCGCAGTGAGGTAAAAAGAGTAGGACTTTGGAGGCAGAAAAACACATATATTTGAATTCCAGATCCACGGTTTACAAACTGTGACCCCTTGGGTAAGTCATCTCACCTTTCTTAGACCTGGTTTTCACATCTGTAAAATGGGTGATAATAACACCTGACTCGTGTAGTTGGGAAAATTGGATGAGATAATGCATGTACAGTTTTAAACAGCATCTGGCACATAGTAGGGACTTGCGTTTCGCAGCACAGGAATAAGGAGAGGAAGGAGACTGGGGTAAAGTTGGCTCTGTCACTTACTCCCTAGGTAACTTAGGCCTCCGTTTCCTCATCTGTAAAATGGATGGTGATAAGACCTATATCTGCCCGGTTATTTGTGAAGAACTAATGAGATGCTCTATTTAGAGCTAGTTCATTCCTTCTAACTGTGGAATCATGTTTCATTATTCCTCTACTGGTAGACATGTAGTTTGTTTCCAATATGACAAATGGCATGTCATTCATCTTTACTATCCTCTTCTAGTATAACTATTTCTTCTAAGAAAATTAGAAGTGGAAGTACTGAGTGATAGGGTGTATTCATTTTTAATATAAATAGATACTGCCAAATTGGTGGTACCAATTTATACTCCTACCGGCAGTATGTGACAGAATCCATTCCCTCCACCCAACCTCCTCAGTATTAATACGATCCATTTTTGTACTTACCAATGTCATTGATAAAAGTTAGGTCCCTTTGAGCCTCTGGTCACAACAATTTTGTCAGCTGGTCAATACGTAACTTTGTTTTGTGTGTTTCTGTTTGAAGATATCTTATTTAACATATATTACTAATTTATTTAGATTTAATTGATGGCCAAAAGCACCATTAACTCCTGCCTGAACAAAGTTTACCCAAAGCATATTTTATCCACAAGGCACATGGCAGTCCTTTTTCATGCTCAGGAACACTAGACGGCACTTCAGCACTACATGTGGGGAGCATTTTCAACAGTGAAACCACCATTAAAGTCATAAAAATGCAAAAACATGTCACTCAATATATCATGAAAAGGACACTTGTTTACAGTCTGAGAGCTAGGAATGTGTGTGATGGGCAACCCAAATTTTTTGCTGCTCTGGGCATGTCCACATTTGCAAGTGACCTTGAAAACGCTGCAAATATTGATTTTGAGGTTACATATAAATTTTAGCAAATAGGCAACTTCACAAATATTGAACCTGCAGATAATGATTGTCTGGCATGTATTTACTTCTATTTATAATATCTTTGCAGTCTATCACTTGATTTTTAACTTTAGGTATACTATCTTCTGTGTTATTTGTATTTGATGTCTGTTTGCATTTTATGTAGGTAAATTTGCCAATTTCCCCCTTATTTTTAAAAAGTAAATGTTTTTACCTTAGCTGGTTTGGCTCAGTGGATACAGCATAGGCCTGGGGACTGAAGGGTCCCGGGTTCAATTCCAGTCAAGGTTGCAGGCTCAAACCGTGGGGTGTGGGGGGCATGCGGGAGGCAGAAATCAGTGATTCTCTATCATCACTGATGTTTCTCTCTCTCTCTCACTCCCCCTTCCTCTCTGAAATCAATAAAAATATATTTTAAAAATATTTTTAAAAAGTAATAATAATTAAATATTTTCTTTAAATTCCTATATTTTAATTAGTGTGTTTCTGGATTTTCTATTCTAGGGTTTCTCAATGTTGGCACTACTGACATTTTGGGTTGGATAATTCTCTGTGGTGGAGCGCTATCCTGTGTGATGGGACGTTTAATAGGATCCCGTCCTCTATCAAAAGATACCGGTAGCAGCCCTCGCCCTTTGTGACAACCAAAAATGTCTTCACACATTGCAAAATGTCTTTGGGTAGCAAATTTGCACTAGTTGAGGACACTGCATTGCCCAATTATACCTGTCAATTTCTGTGCCAATTTCAAACCGACAGATTCTTATCTTTAAAAAATGTTCTAGTATCTGATACGGCAAGTCTCTTCTTTATTTTTCAAAATTGTTTTGTTCACTCTTGCACCTTTAGCCTTCCAGATTAATTTTAGAATGAATCTGACAAATTCCATTAAATCTTTTGTTGGGATTTTTATTTATAGATTAGTTTGGAAAGAACTGATTTGTCCACGATATTGAGTCTTCCTAGTCACATGCTTTCTGTATCTCAACAGATAGGCAGGTTCTTTTATGCCTTTCATGAAATTTTATGATTTTTCTCTATAAAAGTTTAAGCCTGGGCCCTGGCAGGGTAATTCAGTTGGTTAGAGCCGTGGTCGGCAAACCGCCTCACAAGACACAAGCGGCTCTTTGGCCCCTTGAATGTGGCTCTTCCACAAAATACCATGGCCTGGGCGAGTCTATTTTGAAGATGTGGCGTTAGAAGAAGTTTAAGTTTAAAAAATTTGGTTCTTAAAAAGGAATTTCAATCATTGTACTGTTATATTTGGCTCTGTTGACTAATGAGTTTGCTGACCACTGGGTTAGAGCATCAACCTGTTACGCCAAGGTTGAGGGTTTGATCCCAGGTCAGGGCACATATAAGAATCAATCAATGGCCCTAACCGGTTTGGCTCAGTGGATAGAGTGTCAGCCTGCGGACTGAAGGGTCCCAGGTTCAGTTCCAGTCAAGGACATGTACCTTGGTTGCGGGCACATCCTCAGTAGGTGTGCAGGAGGCAGCTGATGGATGTTTCTCTCTCATCCCTCTCCATTCCTCTCTGTAAAAAAAAACAAACAAAAACCAACCAATGGTTCTAGCTGGATAGAGCATCGATCTGCAGACTGAAGGGTCCCGGGTTCGATTCCAGTCAAGGGCACATGCCTGGTTGAGGACTTGATCCCCAGTCGGGGGTGTGAAAAAAGCAGCTGATCAATGATTCTCTCTCATCATCTCTCTCTTCTTCTTTCTTGCTCTCTGAAATCAATAAACATATTTTTAAAAAAAAAAAAAAAAAGAATCAAGAATGCATAGTAAGTGGAACAACAAATCTCTCTCAAATCAATAAAATTTTGCCGAAACCGGTTTGGCTCAGTGGATAGAGCGTCGGCCTGCGAACTGAAGGGTCCCGGGTTCGATTCCGGTCAAGGGCATGTACCTTGGTTGCGGGCATATTCCCAGTGGGGGGTGTGCAAGAGGCAGCTGATGGATGACTCTCTCTCATCGATGTTTCCAGCTCTCTATCTCTTTCCCTTCCTCTCTGTACAAAATCAATAAAATATATTTAAAAATAAAATAAAATAAAATAAAATAAAGTTTTAAAAAGTTAACAAGTAAAAGTTAAAATAGACCTGAGGTGGGTCTATTTTCCTGTTACTTCCTATTCTCCTCCTAGGTCTTCCTGGCTCCAAGGAGAGCCAGAAAAATCCTCCCACACTCAGCCACAGGGGGATTATTATAAGCATCGGGATCTGAGATGTATTCATGTGCTGTTGTTTATCATGAGATTGTTGTGAAACTGGAAAAACAATCTTGTGCAAATGAAAAAGCTCTCTCTACTTTTCCCTGAAACTTAGCTGTTACCCACCCTGCCCCTTCTCCCTCCCTGAGTGTGCCATCTTTGCTTCCGAACTTCAATTCCTCCCTGTCCAGCCTGGCCTTACGCCCCCTACAGGGTGAATGACCCTGTCACTGCATAGTCTCACTTACTCCTGCCCTCACACCTTTAGCCATTATTTACCCTATCCTGAAATGCCTTTGCTCATCTATTTTGCCTAACCAACTCCTTCACTAATTCAGCACCAATTCACGTCTCCTTTCCTTTTTGAAACCCTCCTTACGTTTGGTATTAAACAATTTTGTGCTTAATTGTATGCCTACCCAGACCCAGAGTGGAGGGCTGAAGAAAAAGCATGGCTTTCTGGCAGGAAAACATGGGCCAGATTTCATTCTTAGCATGTATTAGCATGTGATACTTTGCCAAGTCACCTAATCTCTCTCAGCCTTGATTTTCTCATTTGTAAAATGGAGATACTACTACCCATTTTGAGTATTGTCTGCCAAACTATTCGGAAAGATCTGTTGCCAATAGCTACTTGTTTCTTTCACAGTGCCTTGAAGAGGTTGTAAAAATATGTGCAAAAGCAACACTTTGAAGGGGACCCTGGAGGGAAGCTCTGGGTCACCTGTACTAATAAAGAAACTGGTAGGCCAGAACATCAGATTATCCAAAAAATTCCTGTATTTAATTTCTGAATAAATTGAGCTGGGGGAGCAGCAATTTTTTTCTTATTAATTGTATTTTGTTTGGGGTAAAATATTAAAATCAGTTTGCATTTTCTAAGGCTAGAATTAAAACACTGTCTTAGGAAATCCATAAGATGGATTCATCTTGGTGTAACCAACAGAATGCTGACTATACCAAATTATTTTGATAAACGCAGAACATATGAAAAGCTTAGAACGGACATCTTCAGATCATAAACCTCTTTAGAATTATGCTGTTCCTTCTGAATATTCCAGGAACACTCATGAGGCAAGTGCTCCAAATATCATTTTTTTAAAAATATATTTTATTGATTTTTACAGAGAGGAAGGGAGAAAGATAGAGAGCTAGAAATATCGATGAGAGAGAAACATCAACCAGCTGCCTCTTGCACACCCCCTACCGGGGATGTGCCCACAACCAATGTACATGCCCCTGACCGGAATCGAACCCGGGACCTTTCAGTCCGCAGACCGACGCTCTACCACTGAGCCAAATCGGTTTCGGCCCAAATACCATTTCTAAATAGGTCCCCTTTGTAAAAATTCTCGCCTGCTGAGTACAGGAGAGCACGTGACCTCTTTCTTACCTGTAGTCTGCAAGCTTAAACCAGGGTCCAGCTTTGTGTGAGGCTTTGAGCTGACGAACAGGTAACAGAGCACACAGACGGTGACAATGAAGGCCAGGAGGACCACGGCTGCTATGGACAGGCCCACGAGAGCACCGATACTGGGGAGAGAAGACCAGAGAGGAGCTGAGTTCCAGAAAGGGACTTTGGAGGCAGCGTGTTACCGGAGAAGTGTTGTTCTGTCTCCACTTGTCTTAAACAGGCTTTCTGTGCCTAAGCATGGGAAGGAGTATCAACTACACGTCAAGTAATCCCCACGTACGTGGCATGTCTCGGTGCAGCCACAGAGTTGGGACTCTGTGTTCCCTTTCTTCTCTCCTTTTCTCCCTACTTTCCTCTCTGCTCCCACCCCAGGAGCTGGAGATGGGAATTAAAAAGGGAATTCCCCGGTTAACAGGTTAAAGAGCTGTTCCTACATTGCTATTTTTTTAAAAAATATATTTTATTGATTTTTTACAGAGAGGAAGGGAGAGAGATAGAGAGCTAGAAACGTCGATAAGAGAGAAACATCGACCAGTTGCCTCCCACACTCCCCCTACCGGGATGTGGCCCCAACCAATGTACATGCCCTTGACTGGAATCGAACCTGGGACCTTTCAGTCCGCAGACCGACGCTCTACCACTGAGCCAAACCGGTTTTGCCCATTGCTATTTCTTAAAATAAATAAATAAATAAATAAATAGATAAATAAATAAAGACACACATTGACCTTAGTTAAAACCCAGTTGTCTGCCCTGAAGGGTCGCTCAGTGGTTAGAGTGTCAGCCTGTGCACCAAATGGTCTTAGGTTTGATTCCCAGTCAAGGGCAGGAACCTGGGTTGCAAGTTCTATCCCCTGCAGGTTCTATCCTGCCCACCCCCAGTTGGGTGTGTGTGTGTGTGTGTGAGACAGCCAAGCAATGTGTCTTTCTCATCTCTCTGTCTCTCTCTTTCCCTCTCTCTCCCCCCTCTTCTCCCTCTCCTTTTCCTTTTCTCCCGTCCACTCTAAAAAATTAATGGGAAAATTATCCTCAGGTGAGGACTAACAAAAAACACAAAAAACAAAAACCAGTTGTCCTTCCAGTCTCAAGGAAATTTCTGATCCACCCTCCAGTAGGTCATCACATCCGTGTAGACTCCACATCTAGAAACCCCCCTGCCGCTGGTCCCTCACTGTTCAACCGCATTGTGTCTGCCCCAAGTCAGGCCATGGTCGCTTGGTCTCTAGACAACTCCTAGCTCATTTGGGGGCCACCATCACTCCTTTTTCACACGAATTGGAATTTTACCTGTCGTCAAAGGCCCATCTCGAAAGTCTTCTCCTCGATAATGCTTTCCCAGGTCATCTTTCTCTCCCCTCCCTGCACGCCAGGCTAACCTCCCAGGATGCTTTCCTCGGGACCGTCAGCACTTCCCACTGGGTCAGGCAGCCCCGTGTCCGGCAAAGAGCAAAGAGATGTGGAACCAGTCCTATCCGGGTGAGGACCCAGGCTACCACCTGTGAGGTCTTGATGAAATTATTTAACCTTTTGAGCCTAAGTTTCCTTATCTTAAAAGTGAGAATAATCAAATCACAGCACCTCACAGGTGGTAGGTAGTGAGGACGAATGATATATTGTATGTCATAGTCTTGGCACATTGTAGGTGTTTAATACGTTTCTTGTGTGTTCTTTGAAGGCAGACTCAGACCATGTTAAATTGGCTTTGTTGTCCCTTTGTACAAGCCCTGGCACATGATAGGCAGTCAGTGAATATTATTGGATACCTACTATGCACCAGGCTCTGTGAGATATTCTCCAAACGGTAGGAGATGGGTAGGTACCAGGATCTGTTTGTGTGCCCTTCTTGCCTACCACTCTAAAAAAGCGTTTCCAGACCCAATTCCAACTTGTGTGTGGAGATTTCCCCACACCTACAAGTGATTCTCTGGCCCAAGGAGGGTGTCTGAGAACTCAACTCAATTCTGACATGATCTACCCAAGATAGAATCAGATCCCACAGAGTAAGGGTTCAGTGGAACAAGACTACGCCCCTCTGCCTCCCACACACATACACTTCAGACACCGGCTGCAAGCCCAGGCTCTTACCTGTGCTTCTGACCAACCAGTTACAGAGTGGAGGCTCCAATGACCCCCTCCTTGGATTTCATTACGTTGCTAGAATGGCTCACACAACTCAAAGAAAAATCGTTTACTCACTCGATGATTTATTAAAAAGGATATTAAAGGACTCAAATCAACAGTCAGATGCAGAGATAATTAGGGTGACGCCATGAACAAAAGAGCTTCTGTGGAGCTTGGGGCCCAGTAGCTCATGGAAGCATTCTTGTTCCTCAACATGGAAGCTTTCCATGGAGGCTTCATTCTGTGGTCCTGATTGACTAAGTCATTGACCATTGACAGCTGAACTCAACCTCCAGTCTTTCTCTAAGAGGTCAGGAAGACTGAAACCAAACCTCTAATCACATGGTTGGTTTTCCTGACAACCAGACCCCACCCTTGGGTGGAACCCAAAAGACACCTTTATCATTCTCAACACTTAGGAAATGCCAAAGGTTTGGGGAGCTGTGAGCCGGGAAATTGTGGATAAAGACCAAATACCTTAAAAATCACAGTATCGCAGACTCCTTCTCCAGCTTTCCTGCCCACCCTCCTCCCTGAACCAAGCCACGGACTACTTCCTGCCTTTGCCATTCCTGCCAGATTTCATTCCCTGCTAGCTGATGGCTAATTTCCACTAAACAGAAACACCCTAGAGCTTCAGAGAATCTGTATTCCATGGCATAATAAATGATTGGATACCCATGTAATGGAATAGTATAGAGCCCTTAAAAACATGTTTTCAAATAACATTTAAGATCAAGGCTAAATTCAGATGAGATAATGTGTTTTTTTTAAATATATATTTTATTGTTCTTTTACAGAGAGGGAGAGGGATAGAGAGTTAGAAATATCGATCAACTGCCTCCTGCACTCCTCCTACTGGGCATGTGCCCATAACCAAGGTACATGCCCTTGACCGGAATCGAACCTAGGACCCTTCAGTCCACAGGCCAATGCTCTATCCACTGAGCCAAACTGGTTAGGGTAAATGAGATAATGTTAAATGAAAAGAGGACACACTACTAAATATATAGCATAACCCCAACTTGAATAAATTAACACAAATATATACATAATTATACATATGCAAGGTTGGACAGAAATACAAAATGCTAACAGGCTGTCTCTGGGTGAAGCCCAGGCTCTGAACGTCCTGTCTCTGTCCCATTAGGTTTATAATTGTAAAATATTCTGGCCAGAGTTTCAAATGCTAGCCTCTGTATCTTTTTGCCTGAGGGCTTTCTTGGGCCCAGAACAGTACCCACACAGTGAGCAGGTCAGAAGTGCAGGAAAACGAACGCCTGCCTTCTCACACCAGCACACAACTAATGACTGACAGAAGTAGGTACGTAAATACCCAGCTTTTTGGCACTTGGGTGGGATGACTCTGAGATGGAGGTTCTACATTTGGCTGGCTGAGTTCAGCAGGTTTAAGTTCCGCACCATCATTAGCTCCTTTCCTTCCCTCCTCCTCAATTCCCCACCCTCCACCGTTGTCTTTCAGAATTGATTTCATGTAAACTACGTGCCCTCAGATCCCTGTCTCCAAGTCATTTTGGAGAAACCAAGTTAAAATACTGGATCGCCCATGATTTCTTTCTTTTTTTTTTTTAAATATATTTTTTATTGATTTTTTACAGAGAGGAAGGGAGAGAAATAGAGAGCTAGAAACGTCGATGAGAGAGAAACGTCGACCAGCTGCCTCTTGCACACCCCCTACCAGGGATGTGCCCGCAACCAATGTACATGCCCTTGACCGGAATCGAACCTGGGACCTTTCAGTCCCAGACCGATGCTCTACCACTGAGCCAAACCGGTTTCGGCTCTTTTCTCTTTTATCTCTCCTGTCCTTTCCACATTTTCCACATAGAGCATGTAGTACTTGTTAGCTCTTTGGGCATCGTTTCCTCTTTTGAGATATAGTTATTGTTTATAATGCTCTTAGCTGGAGACTTGTGCACAATCTGGGGCCCCTCCTTTTACAAGGGACATCTATGGCCACCTGAATGGAAAGGGCCCCCTAAAAGTAGGGTCCTTTGAAGAGTGGGTGAGCCCTAGCAGGTCTGGCTCAGTGGATGGAGCGTTGGCCCGGACTGAAGGGTCCTGGATTTGATTCCAGTCAAGGGCATGCACTTCCAGTTGCAGGTTCCCTGACCCTGGTCAGGGTGCGTGCAGGAGGCAACCAATCAATGTGTTTCTCTCACATTGATGTTTCTCTCTGTCTCTCTCTCCCTTCCTCTCTCTCTAAAAATCACTGTAAGGATGAACAACAACAACAAAAAGTGGGTGAGAGAGCTGAGGAGAGATATATCCCAGATCAGTGGTTAGTGAGGAAGTGGGCACTGTTTCTGATGGTCTGTCTGGGGACAAAGGAACCAGCCCCCAGCTGGGACAGAGCAGGAGAAGCTCCAAGGAGGGAATTCTGTGCCTCATGTAAGTTGAACTTTAAGTGGTCAGAGTTGTCACATGTATTGTTTCGAGAGGGGTAAATCCCCTATGATTGGGCAGATTTACACAGAACACCTGGATGGGAACAACTTTCAATGAAGTTAGAGATTCCTGCCTTGAATCTCTAACTAATGACTGGCAGAGGTAGGTATGTAAATACTCAGCTTTTTGGCACTTGGGTGGAATGACTCTAAGATGGAGATTCTACATTTGAATCTCCATCTCAGAGTCACTGAACAGCTGCTAGCTCTTCAACTCAGTTTCACAAATTTATGACTATGGCTTCACAGATTTATGACTCTAAAATATAGATCACCTACTGTGACCCCTAGAAAAACATTGGAGGGTCAGTCTAACATTTGTTAGGGTTTTCGAGTCAGGCAAGTTCAATCGTGAATCTTGGTTCTGTCACATATAAGCTGAAAAATCTTTCATCTCTTGATCTTCTTTTTCTTCATCTGTAAAGGTTCCTATCTCACCAGGTGTTCATAAGATTAAATAAGACAGTGCCTGACCACTAATTTTGCCCTCTAGCAAGGCACTGCCTTTGACTCACATCCTAATAAAAAAATAACTACTAATACAGGGTGATTGGAAAATGGACCACATAGTTATAACGCCAGCTGCTTATCCACAGGGAATCTTTCCTCCTCCTCTTTTCCTCTTTGTCCTCCTCCTCCTCTTTCTCCTCCCCTCTTCTCTTTTCTTTTTTAGTCTTCACTTCTTGAGACATGGTTTTAAAGACAGCAATTCTCCTTGAGATCTATTGAAGAAAACAGTATTTACCTGAAGATTTATGTTTTTTAAGGGCCAACTATCATGAAAAGGGCCAAATAGAGTCCAGAGCAAAACAGGGTCTCCACACTGCAATGGCAGTAGAGTTTTCAGGGTTTGGGGTACACTAGTCACCCGAATGTCCTGAGGACCTTCAGTTCTCCTCCTCCACTTTGCAACAGTCCGTGATGTTTATAAACCACCTCACATTCAAACTGAGGAAGAGTCAGCCCTGCAAGCTAAAACCTTTCAGCTGCCCTTGGGGTCATAAGATGGGAGCACACTAACATGTGATGGGGCCTCAGAACTTACCCCATGCAACCCATTGCCTGGTTGTCTAAGCCACTAATGTTCTGTATTGAGGGCCCAAGGTAGCTGGAGGGACCCAGGGGTGCATAGGGAAAAGGTGGTAGTAGAAGGTTGGGGTTCTGGCTGTGTGCTGAGAGGCTTACTCATCTCTCTGTTCCCATAGGGCTAGCAGAGTGCTCAGAAGACAGTGAAGAAGGGTCATGAGTATTTTTGCAATGATCTGAGTAGAGCAGGTTGAAAGAGAGCCAGGCTAGATTTAGACAGTTGTGAAGCAGGACACGCCTGGGCTTGGAGCCGGACAGGCTTGTGGCAGTCCCTGATAGTAACTTCATGGCTTTCAAGTTTTCTCATCTGTAAACTGGAGAGAAAACGTGCCAGCGTTGCAAATGTGTGAGTGCATCTAGCCTTGGATGGTCCTGGGTAATATTCTTTAAGTCTCCGTCTGCTGTGACTTTGCTAGAAAATCTTGAACAATTCACTCTCATATTCCAAGCATCCCTTTCCCCACTGAGGAGCATGGGAAAAGGGAACTCCCTTTTATTGAGCATCTACAATACATCCTAGTCACTTTCACAGGCGTACATAACTTAATCCTCATGATTCCATAAAACAGGCATTACTGTTGTCATTCCAAAGATGAAAAAGAGAATCAGAGATAGTTTGCCTGAAGTCACACCACTACTAAGTGACAGAGCCAAGGTTTGGCCTGGGTTCTCACCAGTCCAAAAGCTCCACATTGTCTCTATACTTCAAAGGGAAGGAAGTACTATTACACTTCAGCACCCACTTCAGTGCTAAGTACACAGTGAGTTTTAAACAAAGACGCCATTGTTACCTGCTGGGTGCATGTCTTCTCTCTCTGAATGGACTGTGAGCTCCTCAGGGGCAGGGGTAATTGATTTTTGTGTCCCCAGTGCCTAGCATAGCACCTGGCATAAAGCAAGGGCTATAATAAATGAATGAAAACATGGATGGACAGAAAATAAATTAATATACTTCTCTGGGTTACAGATAGCAGCTGAATGCACAGGAACTGAAAAACTAGCCATCTGAAAAAAATCCTTTCGAATTATGGTTTGAGCTATTTGGAAAAAGCAATAATAATAACTATCATTGCCAGTGGCATATGCCAAGTTGGTTTCACCTCTTTATTTCATTGGTTCTTGGCTGCGTAAGAAATCAGGGCAATGATTTATCATCCTTCCCATTTGAAAGGTGAAAAGACAAAGGCTCAGAGAAGGTTGAGTGGCAGGCTGTCCTTTCCCACTCAGAGAGCATGCAACCTCTGGTGAAATACCTCCAGGGACAGGAAAATCACGGTCTGCTGAGTTAGCCCACTCCATTTTTGCTGATGCCTATTTCCCAGAGTAAGTGTGGGGTCAAGTCTTACTTTCTGGGTGGGGCCTCTGGAGATGGAGAGAGATTGAGACCAATTGCTCTCAGCCCCACATTGAAGTTCCTGGAATATCAGCAATGGTCTAACTCAGGGGTCCTCAAACTTTTTAAAGTGGGGGCCAGATCACTGTCCCTCAGAGAGCTGGAGGGCCGGACTATATGAACTACTAATCCCTACTGTAACACCTTGGCTGTGCTCACTGCCCAAAAAACCTGGCGGGCAGGATCAGACTCCCCTGGGGGCTGCATGTGGCCCTCGGGGCCGTAGTTTGAAGACCCCTGTAACTAATCCCTTCCCTGCACAAGTGAGGAAACCGAGGCCCTGTGGGTGGATAGTCACCCAATCACACTGCTATCGCACAGCCTGCGCTGTTTTCTGCTGTAGCATTATGCCGTTGTCTCATGATGAACTTGAAGGCAGCTTTGAGCCCTTGGTCTTCTGTCTTAGCTCAGGACGGGAGTACATCCCCAGCACTCAGCACAGGGCCTACAAAAAGCTGTGCTCAGCGGGAGGTGGCTGAAAGAATGACTGAGCCCTGGCCAGTTTGGCTCGGTGGATAGAGCCTTGGCCTGAGGACTGAAGGGTCCCAGGTTCGATTCTAGTCAAGGGCCCATGCTCGAGATGCGGACTTGTTCCCCAGTGGGGGTTGTGCAGGAGGCAGCCAATCAGTGATTCTCTCTCATCATGGATGTTTCTGTCTCACTTTCTTTGAAATCAATAAAAATATATTTTAAAAAAAAGAAGAAAAAAAGAAAGAAAAAGAATGACTGAATAGCAGGGGGAAGAAAAGAGTTGAGGCTGGGCGGGGGCTGGGGTTGAATTAGTGTGTAGCATCAGGTGAGGATTAAGGCTTGGAGCTTCATGAAGGCTTGAGGTTGGATGTAGGTCTATAGAATATTTGGGATCAGGGTGGGACTGCAAGGGGAAATAGGGGCAGACGGAGCTGGTGATAGATGAGTGAGTAAAGTCAGGAATGAGGTTGATGTTGATATTAGGAAGGAGACCCTGGCGGGGGTACTGGAATGAGGGCAGAGTTTGTGTTTGCTGGGAACATTGGAAGAAGGGAGTTTGCTGTTGGGGAGAGGGTTGGTGTGTAGTTTGGGGTTGGGGTGAGGGTGGTGCTGGATGACGCTTGGAGCGGGTTTAAAGTGAAGGCTTTCCTGGGGGGAGCTGGGGTGAGGCTCCAGCTTTGATTTGGATAACGGTTTCGGATCGGGATCAGGATGGGGAATGGAGCAGAGAAGGGGCTGTAGAGGGAGTTGGGTTGGTGATGGGTGAGAGCAAACGTTCATATTGGGCCCTAGGGGCGGGGGGGGGGGGGAATCGTGGTGCGGGCATTGGGGTGGGCACTGGGATGAGACGGAGGGTTCTGACGCAGCCTGGCTGAGGCGGGACGGGAGGGCCAGCCTGGACCGGGGTGCTCGCTCGGCGGGGTTGGGGCCGGGGCCGGTACCTGAGCCACCACATGTAGCTGTGCTCGTAGGGGAAGAAGCTGTGCGGGTCGTCGCAGCAGTACTTGTGGTCGCGGAAGCCGCAGCAGAAGACGGCGGCCGCCTCGCCCCCGGGCCGCGGGCAGCTGAAGCCGCGCACCTCCTCCCGCGCGGCGCTCACGTAGCTCGTGCAGGCGCCGCTCATCGCCGGGCCGGGCGCCGCGGGCAGGAGGCCGGCGGAGGGCGCGGCGGGACGGACGGAGCTCAGAGACAGAGACCCGGGAGGTGGAGAGGCGCAGAGAGGCGCGCAGGGACCGGAGAGGGACCAGGCGAGAGGCCGGGACGCAGCGGTTAGAGACCCGGCGCCCCCAGGACGCAGAGCGGCCGCCAGGTAGGCGGGCGGGAGGGCGCGGCCGGAGGGGGTGGAGGGGTGGGATGGAGGTGGAGGAGGGAGAGCAGGGGGTTGGGGGGGAGGACCCAGGGGCGGTGGGAGTGGAGAGCGGCGGGAGGGAGGCGGGAGCGGGAGCCCGGGCTGGGGTGGAGGGCGGCCGGCGGAGCGGGGCGGGGGAAGCTGCCCCCGGGAGCTGCCCGGCCCCAGGCCGGTCCCTGCCCGCGCTTCCCCGGTGAATGAATGCACGAGGTGCGGGATGCTCAGAGAAGCGGCCCCTGGCCTGGGTGGCTGGCTGGGCGGGAATCGAAGCGTCGATTCCACGTCTGCACGGAGCACCGCCTGGTGCCGGGCACTGAGCGGGATGTGAAGGAGCGGCCAGCCGGCCACCACACAGTAGGGTCAGTATAGGATGGTGAACACGTGACCTCCCTTAACCTTCACAGCGACTCCGAGGACCAAGGATGTTCAAGCCCATTTTATAAGCTTATAAAATGGGCTTGAACAATTTTATGAGCTAAGGGTGGGTCAGAGACAAGTCATCTTTCTCTGGCCCTCAAGCCCGCGATATTTTTTTAAAATATATTTTATTGATTTTTTACAGAGAGGAAGGGAGAGGGATAGAGAGGTAGAAACATCGATGAGACAGAGACATCCATCAGCTGCCTCCTGCACACTCCCCACTGGGGATGTGGCCGCAACCAAGGCGCATGCCCTTGAGTCCGCAGGCCGATCCTCTATCCACTGAGCCAAACCGGTTAGGGCTAGCCAGCGAGATTTCAACCTGGGTCCGGCTCCTTCCCCAGGCCTGGCTCTCACAGTGGACTTCCCTGGCTTCCCTGCCTGTTCTTTCCTTCCCTGAGCAGCTAGCTCAGGCACTGACATGTTCATACTCCCCTGTTCCCACCCTGTCCACACTGGCCCAGGACAAGGGGGCTAATTCATGTCCCAGAGGGTAACCCCCACCCACCAGCAAGCAAAGCCAGTACACCTCTCCATTCTCTAGCATCATTTCCAGTTCACAGGGGCACTGCTGTCACTAGGGTCAGAGGACCACAATCTGAAGGGGCTGTATGAAGCCCTTAGAGATTTCCTGTCTGTCCTCTCGGGGTACATTGGGGAAACTGAGGCTCTGAGAGATGCGCAGTTTGGCTGGATCACACTGAGCCCGGACTAGGGACTTCTGAGCTTTGGTTGTCCCATTCATTCATTATGTGAATAACTCCCTTTCAGCCAGTCACGGGGGACTGGGGCTGAAAAGGACTGGTGGGCCATGTAATCAGTTATCGAGTCACAGCTAGCGTTAAAAATAATAATTAAATGGAATGGGAGAAGTACATGGCGGGTAGTAAAGCTTTGTAAAATGCATTTCTTACTCTGAGTCAGGTCAAAAGATTTAAAAGCCACTGAATCTGACACCTCCCATTGTACCCCCTTCATCCATAGCTCTCCTCATTGTTCACAGCAGTGGGCAGAGTGGGAAACAATGGGATACTTTGGGATTCTCCAGTTCTTCCATCCCTTGCCTTGGGTGTGTGTGGGATAAATCCTGGGCATCAGGGGATCTGGGCTCAAGCCCTAGCTCAAGCCCTTCCTCAATTTTCCTCCTTGTTCTTCCGGTTCCTTTTCTTCATCTAGGTCAGCTCCTAAGATACAAATGTGTGCCATGCCTTTGACCTGGGGCCCCTGAGAAGGGTTGGGACTGGGTCTGCTCTTGAGAAACACATAGTATAATGGGGAGTCACCACAGGACAGGGCGGTGAGAGGGGAAATGCAGGGACCGTGGCCACAGAGAGGTCACCATGTGAAGGACCAGGGAAGAGTCTTGAGGGGGTATTGTCTCAAGAATCACTCTAAGGTCAAATATGAAACTGGAGGCAATTGTTATTATCCCTCAGAAAACTTTTTCCAGCCGCAGATTTCTGCAAACTGTGAACTGGATAGTGTACTCTATCAACGAGTACAGTAGAGAGGTACATTTTGGCCTCTTTATTACAATAGATGGAGAGTAAAGGGGAGGGTGGGATCCTGAAGAAGGAGGAGAGAGCTCCTGGAGACATGGGGTTCAGCTGGGCAGTAGAAAGCACTCTGCTCTGGCTTTTGGTAAAATTGGGAAGCTGCCAACAGTTTTCAAAGTCCTTCTCCAGCCAAGAATTAATTTGTTCCTTCCAGCAACCCTGTGGGTGAGCCAAGCTAGGGTGATCGTGCCTCTGAGAGACATAACAAGCCCAGTGTCACACAGGCAGGGCTGGTACCCACGTCTGTCTAGCCAGGGGGACCCCTTTGGCAGTTTGATGAAGACTATGGCCCTCTATTCAGAAGAATATTTTTAACTATGAAAAATAAATTACTTTGGAATACAGAGGAAACCAATTATATAAAATCATTGTCAAAATATTTATTTTTGTGGTTTAGTCCTTTTTGAAAACATTAAACAACAAGCTCAAAAAATTGGTCTATTACCTATTGTCATTTCGAGGGAGTCAATGAGTGTAAGCAGTATTTCAAGACATCACTACTGTAATGCAATTCAGAAATATCTATGATTTCTATTGGTGACAGAGTCTCAGGTGCTGCTAATGCTGTTGTGATTTGTTGCTTACATGCGTGATAGAAGAAAATGCTACATTTTAGTTGGAGGTTAGTGAAAACAAGGATGCAATTTTTTCAACTCTACCCATGGATCCCCTGGGTTCTGTAGAATCTATGCTAAAAACTTCTGCCTCTTCTGGTCTAGCTCCTACTCCAATGTTTGTTACTTCATCACATGCATAATGTTTCTTTCTGCAGACACTTGTTGCAGACCTACTATGTGCCAGGCAGTTTGACATCTTGTATGTCATATAGTCTTGAAAACTTCCTTTGAAGTAGGTGATATTCTTTCCATTTGGCAGACAAGATAACTGAGACTCGAGGAAGTTACGTGACTTACCCAAAGCCACACAGCCAGTAGCTGAAATCAGAGCCTTGTACCACCTCTTCATTCCTCTCCAACTGACGTTTGGGGGTCAGTGTCTCTAACACCAGAAGTGAAGGAAAGTATGAGAGGAGGGTAAGCAGGGGGAATTCACAGTTATGGAAAACACATGCAAAGTAGAAATTGTGCTGTGCTTTTCGTTATCTCCTTTAACCCACACGACAACCCTATGCAGTATGATTCTATTAAAAAACAAATAAGTAATACATATCTATAATAATAAAAGTGTAATATGCTAATTAGACCAGACGTCCTTCCGGACAAAGCCGGAGCTGCAAGGGAAGCCAGGTCCCGGGTGCCAGAGGGAAGCTGGTGCTGGCAGCCTACTCTGGCACAGATTTCATGCATCAGGCCTCTAGTTTATTATAAAACACAAATTAGAAAATATAAATAAACCAAAATAAAAATCAGGTATAATCTCTCCACACAGAAACATCATTTAATAGTTTGGTATGGAGGGTTCCAGATGCACATGTACACACACCGTTTTACACCCGCTTTACGGATACGGAAAGTGGACCCAGAGAGGTTAAGTGACTTGCCCAAGGATGTTCTGGTAATAAGATTCAGTCACCTGTGGTTTGACCTCAGGCAGGTCACTTTTCCTCTCTGTGCCAGGGCAGCAGGAAGAGCCAAAGCCTGGCACTTGGAAAGCCCCTCTGAGTGGTTTTCAAATAGTGCCCTCTACACCAAGGCAGCCTTGCTCCGGGAGCCTGTTTTCTCAGAGAGGCTTGGAGGGAGGGCAATAGGGGGAAGGGGGGGGGTGCCAGCTCCCTGTGGGGGGGCACACAGCTTGCAGCTGCAGCTGGGTGACCAGTGACTGCAGTGAACCAATCAATGGGGGATAAGAATCCAGTGCAACCCTCTTGTGATTGAGAACTCAGTTCTTCCCCCTGGGCTTGGCCACATGTGTGGTCCGTTAGGGGTCCCTGGACTCTCCTCTTGCCCTCCAGCCCCCAGCTGTGCCCACCTGGACCCCTTCCCTGCTGGCTCCTTCTGATTCTTTCCTTAAAAAATCTTCCAGAATGAGGCTCTTTCATCTCATCCTAAGAGAAGTGGTTTTGCCATGGTGGAACAAAAAAATGCAGGGACAGCCCTGGCCAGTTGCTCAATAGTTAGAGCGTCAGCCCAGAGACCAAAGGGTAGCTGGTTCAATTTCCGGTTAAGGGCACATACCTTGTACCTCTGTTGCAGGCTCCATCCCTGCCCAGTCAAGCTTTTGTGGGAGAGACACAATGATGTGATTCTCACATCAATGTTTTTCTCTCTTTCTACCCCGACCCCTCTCTCCCTTCCACTCTCTCTCTAAAAGCATCTACTGTCTTGAGTGTACATATACCAGTCACTGAGCACCTTCCATGTTCCATCATCTCACAGGAATCACAGTTTCAAACTCCAGGTCAGAAGTTGTACCTGCTTCAGCCCTGGTTTCACAGCCTAGGGCCTGGTTCTCAAAGGCAGGGCTGCTGCTTTGGACTGCCTCTATTCCTTTGTGTGCCTTTGTGCAAATCAGAAAAAAATATGCCTCTTCCTCTGGCCTGATGTAGCTCTCTGCTGAAGATAAGGCTTGGTAGTTACAGTTCAAACTAGATTTCAACTCTCACCTGTCCCTTCTGGAAACCTTCAAAACCTACATGACCATATAGGTCAATGCTCCCTCAAGGAAGAAACTAATAAATAAACAAATAATTTTGAAATATGAATATTTTAATATATAATGCTATTGAAACTTGGGTTAACTTATTCACCCCAGGACCCATTCAGGAATGGCAGATACTAGGATTTGATCTGGTCTGTCAGTCCCCATAGCTCAAAAAAACTCTGCCTTTGCCTTTCTCCTCCTCCTCCCCCTCCTCCTCCTCCTCCTCCTCCTTCTCCTCCTCCATCTCTTTCTTCTTCTTTGTTTTATTTTATTTTATTTTATTTTTATTATTATTATTTTTTAAAAAGATCAGTTATTAGAAGACCACTGATGGTTTATTTATTTATTTATTTTATATTTTTTATTGATTTTTTACAGAGAGGAGGAGAGAGGAACTTAGAGCCAGAAACGTCGACGAGAGAGAAACATCGACCAGCTGCCTCTTGCACACACACCCCCTACCGGGGATGTGCTCGCAACCAATGTACATGCCCTTGACCAGAATCGAACCCGGGACCTTTCAGTCCGCAGACCGATGCTCTACCACTGAGCCAAACCGGTCTGGGCTGTTTTATTTTATTTTATCTTTATTGTCGAGAGTATTACAAATGTCCCCCTGCTTTTGCCTATCTTCTGCTCTGGTCTCAGCAAGAGTCCAGCACTTTCCATGTTATTAAGCATTTTTCATGTTCACAGTTCTTTTACAGCCTAAATCCATTTCTGGAATTTATTCCAAGACTGCTGCACCCTGGAGTGAATGTCTGGTTCTCTCCAAGAACCAGTGCCTCCAACGCTGAACCCTCTCTGTCCCTGCTGTAGTGTTACTGAGTGCAGAAAGCAGAGGATAGACAGGAAGGCAAGAATCTGGGTACCGGATTAGCCTGGATTCTAATCACTATTTGGCAACCAGCTGGCTCGGGTACACTTTGGACTTTACATTTAGCCTCACCTGTAAAACAGAAGCCACAGTGCCTGTCTCATCGGGATAAGATAGAGGTGTGTGAGCACTTAGTAAGGGTTGCTTCTCTTCTTCAAACCACTTGGCTAAGAGCAAGATTTATGTCTCATGCCAGGTCTACACACAAGAAAAACCACAGCCTTTGTCTACAGAAGACTCATTGAATGTTTTGGGTGGTATTGGTTAATAAAATTATGCTGTATAGGTTTCAGGTGTACAATGCTACAATACATCATCTGTGTATTGTATTGTGTGTTCACCACCCGAGCCAAGTCTCCTTCCATTGCCATTTATCCCCCCTTTACCCTCTCCTACCTCATCCACATTGTCGGTCTGTATCTTTGATTTTTTTTTTTTCTTTTGCTTAATCCCTTCACCATTTTCACCCGGGCTCAGAGCCCCTCTCCCCTCTGACAGCTGTCAGTCTGATCTCTGAATCTATGAGTGTGTTTCTATTTTGTTTGTTAGTTCATTTTCTTCATGAGAGCCCACATATGAGTGAAATCATATGGTACCTGTATTTCTCTGACTGACTTATTTCACTTAGCACAACTCTCCAGGTCTATCCACGCTGTTGCAAAAGGTAAGAGTTCCTTCTCTTTTATGGCTGAGTAGTATTCCATTGGGTAAATGTACCACAATAGGACTATGAGGTGTTACTAATATTCTCAATGTCCCTCCCAGAGAAGTAAAATATTTTGTCCATGAGTCACTCAGCTGCTAAGTGGCACTTGGGCTGCTTCCATATCTTAGTACTGTAAATAAAAACGCTGTAATGAACATAGGGGTGCATATATTCTTTCTAATCAGTGTTTTGGGATTCTTAGAATATATACCTCGAAGGAGAATTGCTGCCTTATAAGGCAGTTCCATTTTTAATTTATTTTTTTTTTTGAGGTAACTCCATACTGCTTTCCACCGTGGCTACACCAATCTGCATTCCTACCAACAGTGCATGAGGGTTCCCTTTTCCCCACTAACACTTGTCTGTTGATTTATTGATGATAGCCATTCTGACTTCTGTGAGGTGGTTTTAATTTGCATGTAACTGATGCTTAGTGATGTTGAGCATCTTTTCATATGTCTATTGGCCATCTGTGTGTTCTCTTTGGAGAAGTGTCTATTCAGGTCTTTTGCCCATTTTTAAATTGAATTGTTTGTTTTTGGTGTTGAGTTTTATGAATTCTTTATAAATTTTGAATATTAAGGTGTGTTTTTTTCAGATGTATCATTGGCAAATATGTTCTCCCATTCAGTGGGTTGTCTTTCCATTTTGTTGATGGTTTCCTTACTGTGAAAAAACTGTTTAGCTTGATGTATTCCCATTTGTTTATTTTTCCTTTTGTTTACCTTGCCTGAGGAGATATAGCAGAAAAAATGCACAGCCAGTGTGGCTCAGTGGATTGAGCATCATCCCATGCACCAAGAGGTCATTGGTTCGATTCCCAGTCAGAACACATGCCCCAGTTGTGGGCTCGATCCCCAGTGGGCGGGGAGGGGCTGTTAGGTGGGGGAGAAAGGTTTAGGAGGCAGCTGATCAATGTTTCTCTCTCTCTGTCTCTCTCTCTCTCTTTCTGTCTAAAATCAATTTTAAAAAGTCCATGCTTAAAAAAGAAAAAGAAAAAGAAAAAATATTGCTACAATAAATGCCCAAGATTTTACTGCCTATGTTTTCTTCTAGGATTTTCATGGTTTTGAAACTAACATTTAAATCTTTCATCCATTTTGAGTTTATTCTTGTGTGTGGTGTAAGAGAATGGTCTAGTTTAATTTTTTGCAAGTGTCTGTTCAATTTTTCCAACACCATTTATTGAATAGACTATCTTTACCCCATTGTATGTTTTTGCCTTCTTCATCAAATATTAATTAACCATAAAGGTGTGGGTTTATTTCTGGGCTTTCTATGTTTTGTTCCATTGATCTATATGTCTGTTTTTATGCCAGTACCATGCTATTTTGATTACTATGGCCTTGTAGTATTATTTGATATCAGGTAGCATGATTCATCTAACTCTGTTTTTCTTAAGATCACTGTGGCTATTTGGGATCTTTTGTGGTTCCATATCAATTTTTGGAAAATTTGTTCCAGTTCTGTGAAATATGCTTTTGGTATCTTGATAGGAATTATGTTGAATCTAGATTTCTTTGGGTAGTATGGACATTTTAATGATGTTAATTCTTTCTATCTATGAACTTAGTGTATCCTGCCACATATTTGTATCTTCTTAAATTTCTTCAGTGTCTTACAATTTTCTGAGTACAGGTCTTTTACATTCTTGGTTAAACTTATCCCTAGGCATTTCATTTTGGGGGATGCAATTGTAAATAGTATTGTTTTCTTGGTTTCCCTTTTTGATAGCTCATTATTGGTGTATAAAAATGTGACAGATTTCTGGATATTTATTTTGCAACCTGCTACTTTACTGAATTTATTTATCAGTTCTAGTAATTTTTTGGTGGAATCTTTAGGGTTCTTTATATACAATATCATGCCATGTACTGCAGAAGACTCTTTATTAATTTTGTCAAACCATGACTAGAACTGCTTTTTCTCTTGACCTTAGGCAAGTCTGTTTCCCTTGAGCCTCCATTTTCTATCCTTTAAGTGGGGATGGTAATACCCAAATAACCACAAGAGCTACTACCCTGTTTCCCCGAAAATAAGACAGTGTCTTATATTAATTTTTTCTCCCAAAGTTGCGCTAGGTCTTATTTTCAGGGGATGTCTTATCTTTCCATGTGCTAGGTCTTATTTTCAGAGGATGTCTTATTTTCGGGGAAACACGGTATTCTTTAATGAATATTTACTATATATATCAGGCATGGTGGTGCTTTATGGGTGTTCTGTCATTTAATCAGCACAATAGGACTATGAGGTATTATTAATATTTTCGATGTCCCTCTCAGAAGAGGACATTGAGTCCCAGAGAGGTAAAATGCTTTGTCCATGAGTCACACAGCTGCTAAGCGGCAGCACTGGGATATAAATCTATTTGCAACCTATTGATATTTTGAGCCAGATAATTATTTATTGTAAGGGACAGTCCTATGCTTTGCAGGGTATTTATCAGCCTCCCTGGCCTTAACCCATTAGATGCCAATAGTACCCACACCCCACTGTGACAGCCAAAAATGTCTTTAGATATTGCCAAATGTCCCCTGGTGAGCTAAGTCACCTTTAGTTAAGACCCACTGCTCTATCCTCTAGAGTTAGACTGTGTTTTTCCTCCACAATATGACCAAGCTAGGGAAGCTCTTTTCCCCAAAGGGTCATGAAATCAACCGCAGACAGGCATTACACTAATGCTAATACTATTACATATTTGTGATAGCCCATTTGCACTTACAAAGTGCCCCCTTATAACTTAGTTTGTCTGAATATTCCAGGTGAGAGAACACATAAACAGTGTCTAGCACAGTGCCCAGCACTTACTGAGTGAAATCTGGGTTTACTTTTATTGGCTAGATGGACCCATGAAGGTTCAGGGAGATTAAGTGATTGTCTCAAAGTCACACAGCTAATAAGGTAGTCTTGTTATTTGTTACGTTGATTAGCCTGTTAACCATTGTTCTTAGCTCTTCTACTTTAAGTCTTAGAAGAATGTCGGCTTTCATTGAGAGGAACAAGGCAAATCGGAAGAATTAGAATCTGTTTCCTAGAGTTGAAAAGATCCTAGAAGCTACCTAGTTCAACTCGCTCCTGCATGGTATTAGGGTTGCCAGAAAAGATACAGGATGGCTAGTTAAATTTGAATTTCGGGGTAAACAAGGAATAATTTCCTAATATGTCCCATATATCACAAATATCAGTTTGAATAATGGTAGCAAGAAGTAGGAAAAGCCCTGGCTGATTTCGCTCAGTGGATAGAGCATCGGCTTGCAGATTGAAGGGTCTCAGGTTTGATTCCGGTCAAGAGCATGTACCTTGGTTGCAGGCACATCTCCAGTAGGGGGTGTGCATGAAGCAGCTGATCAATGTTTCTCTCTATCCCTCTCCCTTCTTCTCTGTGAAAAATCAATAAAATATATTATATATATATTTAAAAAAAAAAAAAAAGAAGTAGGAAAGGGGGAGAGCTTTGAAAGATGTTAGGATGTGGGTCAGAGCCCTAACCGGTGTGGCTCAGTGGATAGAGCGTCAGCCTGTGGACTGAAGGGTCCCAGGTTCGATTCTGGACAGGGGCATGTATCTTGGTTGTGGGCACATCCCCAGTGGGGGGTGTGCAGGAGGCAGCTAATCTCTCTCATAGATGTTTCTAACTCTCTAGCCCTCTCCCTTCCTCTCTGTAAAAAATGAATTAGATATATATTTTTTTAAAAGATGTGGGCCAGAGATGGCTATTTGTCCCTGTTCCCCAACATCTGTTTTCCTCTTCTTCTATGTTAATGGAAGCCCCCCTCTCCCCCCACCCCCCCCGTTTTCATCTGGGCACATGGCCATACAGCATAAAAAAATCTTTATTTCTCAGTGATCCTTATGTCTGTGTACAGCTGTGAGATTAAGTCTTCTGCTCTGTACGATGTGATGTCGTCCCCTGAAAGGAACAGGACTGAGGTAGTCCATCTTGGATCATGCAGGTGTTTTCAACACTGAGGGGTGCCAGAGCTAGAAGCCTGGGCCCCTAATTCATGGAGCAGAGAAAAGGCTCAACTTTTACATGGGATAGGAAGAAGTATCCGCTTTATTTGAGACTGTGTTTACTTTGGGCTCCTGTGGTAGTCGCCCTTCTCTATTCTGACACAAAGTGGTAAAAGTCAGGTGAGGGCTAAGAAAGGAGATGTGGGGAGAAGAGGAAGCTGCAGAGGTTTTGTCATACTCAAGGCAGCATTTCTTATTTTTATTTTTATTTTTTCCCCAAATTATAAAAAGAGAGTTACAGAGCCCTGGCCAAGTTGCTCAGTTGGTTAGAGCACTGTCCCTGAAACGCCAGGGTTGCAGGTTCAGTGCGCGGCCAGGGCACATACCAGAATCAACCAATAAATGCATAAATAAGTGGAACAACAAGTTGATCTCTCTCTTTCTCTGTAAAAGATCAATTTCCCCGCCCCCAGAGTTACAGAGGTAGCAGAAATGAGCCAGCCGGGCTGCACAGGCTGAGGAAACAGTTCCAGAAGCAAAAGAAGAGTTCTTGAAGCTTAGGAGAGGGAAAGGCAAAGGAATGTACCGGCTGAGGGGGAGGAGGGGAGCGAAGAGGAGAAAGGGAAAGGTGCCACCGAAAGGGGGCTGCACCCCATGGCAGCGTTTCTTTTTTGAAAGGTGGCCTTTTGACCCCCTGCAATATCATCATTCTGGGTGGGGTCCAGGAAGCCATGCAAGCAGCTGGAAGAGTTGTAGGGACCCAGGCCTCAGCAATCTCCTCCATCCACCCTCAGGCTGGCCCTGATAGGTCTGGGAGAGTTTAGCTCTGTCTGCTTTCCAAAGGTGTCTCCATGGTGACCAACCCTCTAGGCAGACCCTAGAGCTGCCTGCTTCTATCAGTAATTCCGTGTCTGCCTCTGGCCCCAGTTTATTTCCGTCCTCAAGATTTGGGACTGAAGACAGGCTCTGTCATGCTAGGTCAGGTCACTATCATTTCTTTTTTTAAAAACAAATTTCATTAAGTTCAGTGAGATGACATTGGCTAATAAAGTTTTATAGGTTTTGAGTGTACATTTCTTATAATACATCATCTATGTAATGCATTGCGTGTTCACCACCCGAGCCTGTGTTCATTGCAGCATTTCTTACTTCATTCCACAAGGTCCTGAGTGACCTGATCCTTGCTTACCTCTCTCACCCTTGTCTTTACCCCTTAGCTCCAGGTACCACTGGCTCCAACCAATCCAGTGTTTCCTTCCTTAGGGCCTTTGCAGGATCTACTACTGGTACATCTGCTTAGGACCTTCCCATTTCTTTACTCTTGTTAAAATTTTGGCTTTCAGCTTAAAGTCATTCCTCAGGGAATCCTTAAACTCCAGAATAGGTCCAGTGCCACTTTTTGTTGTTATTAATCCTCAACAGAGGATTTTTTTTTCTCTCCTATCGATGTTTAGAGAGAGTAGAAGGAAGGGAAGGAGGGAGAGAGAGAAACATTGATGTGAGAGAGATACATCAATTGTCTGCCTCCTGAGCCAGGGATCAATTGTGCAACCCAGATGTGTGCCTTTGACCAGGAATCAAATCTGGGACCTTTTAGTCATTTGGGCAATGCTTTAACCACTGAGCAAAACCAGCTAAGGCTCCTGTGCCACTTTTTAAAAATATATATTTTATTGATTTTTTTACAGAGAGGAAGGAGAGAGTTAGAAACATCAATGGGAGAGAAATATCGATCAGCTGCCTCTTGCACACCCCTACTGGGGTTGTGCCCACAACCGAGGTACATGCCCTTGACTGGAATCGAACCTAGGACCCCTCAGTCCGCAGGCTGACGCTCTATCCACTGAACCAAACTGACCAGGGCTCCAGTGCCACTTTTAAACATGCTCATGGCTCCTTGTGTTTCTTCCTGGTACTTGTAATTCTATAATAATTGGTGTAATGATTTGATTAATGTTTGTCTCTCCCACTATCCTCTAAGAATCACGACAGCTGGAAATGTGTGTTTTGTCCCCTGATATATCCCTAAAACCTAGAGCAGAACCTGACACATGGCAGAGCTCAAGAAATACTTGTTGATGAATGGCTGTTTCTTCCAACCATACTTTTCCAGGAAGTTCCCTCACAGTCACACTCTCGACCCTCCACTCTCTAGCCCAAATTAGAGAAGTAAATAAGAGTTGAAGATGGCACCTCCCTTTCTCTGAGGACCTGGGCTCAGGGATGTTGAAAGAGAATGAATCATTGGGAGGCTGGGGGAGAGGAGAGGCTGGGGGAAGGGAGAGGGGCACGGAAGGAGAGCTCAGCAAAAGCAGAAGCCCTTATCATATCCACAGCCAGAAATGACCCCCTTTTCAAACTCCTAACCGGTGGGCTCTGGCTTGCTAATTGCTAAGGAATAAGTAATGAGATTTAAGAGGACAACTAAAATATAGATTAATAATGAAGGCTTGTCAAATAGCTAAACTACTGTCGATGTAAGAAAAGTGCAAACCTGTAGAGAATTTTATGTATTTATTTGAGCCAAACTGACGAAACAAATATAACAGCTTGCAGTTTTTAAAAATGCATTTGGAATTAATGAGGTAATTTAAGATTACACGAAGGAGGTAGAAAGTGAGGAAGGGATTAGATTACAAAATTATCTGCTTTCTTAAGGGTGGTTACACCTTTGAGGAGTGTTACTTCCGCATTTCACAGATGTGTGAACTTCGATGCAATCGAACTTCGAGAACAATCGGCAGTTTGCTTAAAAACCTTTCACTAAAGGAGTTATAGGCCTGGGGTATGACTACCCAGCATGACCTGCCCTTTTTCGTCCACATTACTGAGTGCTAATATATAACCTAACAAATAAAGTATTTTTGCTTAAAAGTAAAGTGTTAGAAGATAAAGTGTTAGAAGAAAATCAAATATTAACTACTCAAATGCTGGCTGAGAACTGAGGGATTAATTTAAAACTAAGTTGTTAGCATATGCTGGTTAACTGGTGACTAAGGTAATAGTTGTAAAGGATTTAAAGTGAGATTTTCCCTAGGGGATTCTTGCACATTGGAGGGGGTTTGGAAACAGCAGAAAGCTGATAAGGCCTCTAGGAATGAAGGTCTACTTGAGACTAAAATCTTCAGCTGGACTCTAAACTTATGGAGAAATTGTTTGTCTTTGGTTTTCAGATAGGATTTAGTTCAGGGAACAGCAAGGAGCTGTTTTCTCAAAATGTTTGCCAGCTAATCACATTCAATTTGCTAAGGGCCAGGCAGCGTGCTAAAGAGAGAAAACAGGCAGTTGCTTAAACAAGGAGAACAGAGTGTGGTGAGTGAATTGAGTGGTGTGTCAGAGGAAAGGCTTAGAGGATTTGCAAAGGCTGGGTAGAAGGAAAAGCTGGTGAGGTTAGCTCTAGGTTGTTAAGTTGAACTGAGGTGTCGGTAGACATGCCCTGTAGGCAAGTTGATATCAGTCCAAGGTAGAGAGATTTGAGTCCAGGGCATAGTTGGTGGTCAAAATCATGAGGGGGAAAAAAAATGAGAGAGCTGCAGAAGAGTATGTGAAGTGAGAAAAGGGACCTGGAACCCCAACGAAGAACAACAGGGAAGCAGAGGGCAGAGGAAGAAACATCAACTGACACTGAGAAGAAAGGAACACTCAGAGAGGAAACCAAGAGATGACAATGGCATGAAAACTAAGGGAAGAGAATGTGTCAGGGAGAAAGATGTAGTCTGCAATGTCAGATGTGGCTGAGAGGTCAAGAAGGATAAAGTCAGAGACATGTCCATTGAGAATGTGGTTCCGAGGTGTCCATCACCAAAATGTCTGATAACTGGGTTTCATTGTATCTGTGTGTGCGTACCCACAATGAGTATATGCCAAGCTGGATGGCAGAGCAGGATGTATAAGGGTAAGTCTGGAGGCCACCGTAGAGGGGCTATGGTCAATTCAGAGAGCCTTCATTTACTCAGGGCAGCTTTCGAGGACTATTAAGGGAGACTATGAGAACTATAAGCACAGTTCAAACCTTTCATTGTCCAATGGGAAAACTGAGGAGAGAAGACAGGGAACGATTTGCTCAGTCTGTGAGTCAGTGGCATAGCCAGAACCTGAATCTGAATCTGCTACTTCTAGAAGAGGGACCCTTGGGAGAAGTAGATATGAAATTCTTACTGGCCAATGAATTATCAATCAGTGATGTTGCCCATCACCTCCATTTTAGTTGCCTTTTTTTATCCCTCTATATAAAACCCTAAGATGCAAATAGGTGGAACAACCAAGCAACCAGTCGCTATGACATGTGCTGACCACCAGGGGACACTCACAGAACATGGCAGAGTGCAGAACATGGTGGGTGTCAGCCAGGGCGGGATGGTGGAGCAGGAGAGCAGGGCACCAGACCAAGCTGGGGCACTGGCGAGCCTCAGGTGGTTACTGAAAATTCTTTGCTTCCTTGTGCCATGGTTCCACCAGGTGCTCACACCTGCTGTCAGTGCCGCAGCTGCTGCTCGCACCCGCTGCCAGCACCCAGCACCAGTGCGAGCAGTGGCTGCCAGCCCCGACTGCCCCTGAGGGCTTCTCCATCTCCCCCTGCTTCTGAGGAGCGATTGGGGAAGCAGCTACCGCTCACACCCACTGACAGCGCCAGCCTCACTTGCCCCTGCTGCTGGCGCCTGCCTCAATCACTCTGCGCCATCAGCAGGTGCGAGCGGGGTCAGCGGGAGCGGGGCTTTGGGCAGACAGGGGACCAGGGGCCACGGCTGGAAAGGCTGAGACCTGCCTCTGTGCTCACCACAGCCTCACAGCCCACAGTTTCTTTCAAGGTGCATGAATTCATGCACTAGGCCCCTAGTGTTTTATAAAAGTAAAAAATATATTTTACATACAAAATTCAAACATTATAGTAATACTTAACAAAGAAAGTGAATGACTCCCGTTATCCCAACTTACCCCTTCATGGGCAATCACCATTATTCCTCCCGTTTCTCTCACTCTCACTCTCACTCTCACTTAACATTGCAATTCTGTAATAAAAATATTATACTTTATAATGGATTTCTTTGTGTGTGAATATGTTCATTCTGTTTTACAACTTGCCCTTTTTTCACTTTTGGACTACTTTTATGATAGCATATAGAAATCTAATTCATTAATTTTAATAACTATATTATTGTATCATTTAGATTTGTATCATAATTTATGGGTTGGTAATAAGTTGTGATGGGCACAAGGGTTACATTCAATTTTCATTATTATGAACATCCTATTGTACATATACTCTGAGTGGCCAGATTATTTTGATCTCTGAATGCATAATAATCCTGCTACTCAGTGTGTGTGTGTGTGTGTGTGTGTGTGTGTGTGTGTGTGTAGGGGGTGTGCAGGAGGCAGCTGATCAATGTTTCTCTCTCGATGTTTCTAACTCCCTATTCCTCTCCCTTCCTCTCTGTAAAAAAATCAATAAAATATATTTTTAAAATAATAATAATAATAATAATAATAATAATAATAATACAGAGGAAAAAAACGACAACAAATAAATGTTTGGCTTGGATTCTCATTGGCTGGAAATTCATATTGGGTGCAAGTTTTCATTAATCACAAGTTACATTTTGGTTTATATGCAAAAAAACCCCACATTTATTAAATGCCTCCTCTTGAGGTGTCACTGCTCTAGGCACATTCATAGCTCATTCATCAATCCTCACAACAGCCCTGTGAGGTAGGAATCGGCCCGTTTTATCGAGTTCTTAATAGACAGGAGATAATTGCTCGATATACTTCCATTTGCCACATGTTTTCATGGACTGGAAGTTCTTACTGGCTGGTGACTCATTAGCCAAGAGCTGTCATGGGCCAGGAGTTCCTAGAGGTTGATCTAAGATTCCAATGATCGAAATGCTAGAATCCTCCCCCCACAGGAGTGATGGGGTAGGAGTGATGGAAGAGTCATAGTCTCTTCCTTTGAAGCACCGTTTGAATTTGCTTTGGTTTCCATGGAAGGTGAGGGGGGCGGGAGGGAGGGCCAGTGGGAGAGGAGGGAACGTGGTTAGAGGTCTTCTCGCTTCTTCAGGATGAGTTTCCTCACAAGTGCCGTGACCTGGGGTCTGATCTCCTCCACCGACACGGTTGGGTCCCAAGCCCCTACCACCTTTCCATCTGGGGCCACGAGGTACTTCCAGAAGTTCCAAGTGGGCTCCTTTCCAGAAGTTTCTAGAACAAAAGGAAGAAGGAGGGCAGAGTGTGCTTCCCTGGGTACCCTCCCCTGGAATTCCACGTTCACGGTCCATCCTTCCCTGGAGGCAGTGGTTCTGTTCATTAGAATTAACTGTAGAGTTTTAAACACCCTGATGCCCGGTCCACCCCCTAAGCCATCTACATCAGAATCTCTAGGGGTGAGAGGCAGGCATCAGCCTTTTCCAAAAGCTCTCCAGGAGATGCTAGTGTGGTGTCAAAGCTGAGAACTGCCGAAACCGGTTTGGCTCAATGGATAGAGCGTTGGCTTGGGGATTGAGAGGTCCCGGGTTCGATTCCGGTCAAGGGCATGTACCTTGGTTGCGGGCATATCCCCGGTAGGGGGTGTGCAGGAGGCAGCTGATCGATGACTCTCTCTCATCGATGTTTCTAGCTCTCTATCTCTCTCCCTTCCTCTCTGTTCAAAATCAATAAAAATATATTTAAAAAAGAAAAAAAAAAGCTGAGAACTGCTGCTCTAGGATCCTGTGACATGTTTGATAAGGCAGTATTCGTTCTTCTTTTATCAATGATCTCAAACTACTGAACAGTCTACCGCCTATTCTCTAATGAAATCTAAATGGTTTCCAAATGTTCATGGACTGGTTGCGTCTGAATCACGGCGGTGGTGGTGATGGTGAGGGGTGCATAAAACAAACAGATTCTTGGGCTCTGCTTCATTAGATTTCAGGCTAATGCATTTTTAAGAGCTCCCCAGGTGCCTCCAAAGCAGGGCCAGGTTTGATCTATAACTATGCTAAACTGGGAAGGAACTAATGAAAACACACAGGGGGAGGAAAGGTAAATATTAGGATTGACCTACAGAGCAAAATTCCAATCAGTCTCAGTAAGGGGCCTTTTGTGTGCTTCCCTGTTGTTTCTCATTGACTTCTCCAGGCGAAAGGGTGGGTCGGGGGTGGGGAAGGATACTGAAGGCATCCGGAAGCAGGGAGTGGGAGAAGGCAAAGACCAGGAGAGGGGCCCCAGGGAGGAAACAGGACCATCGTGACCAGCATGGCCCATGACCCCATTCTGCAACCTTGAGGCTTCTGGGGCTGGGGAAGGGATCTAGTTCTAAATATTGAGATCGGGTGCTTCAGCGCAGGTTTCTCTCCCGTGGCCGATAGACTTTGACTCTGACTCGGGACAGGAAATGCCTGTCAGCCTTCTCCAGGCAGGCGGCATCCCTTCCTGTCAGCTCCTCACTTCTCCAGCCTCAGTCCAACGAAGTCACATTGGCTAACATCTGAGGGCCCTGCTTATGAAAACAGGATCCCAGAGATGTCTGCAAGAGTGGCTGGGGGGGGAGGGAGGATGGTGAAAGGTAGCAGAGTGAAGATATTCTCAGGCAGGAATACCCCTGAACTCATCCTCAAAGATCAGTGCTGGAACAGACCATCAACCCATTTGAAAGAACCCCAGGCCACCCGGGCAGTCAGTGGCTTCTGCTGCCCAGGGGGCCACGGCCTCAGCCCACGGAGGGAAGGCGAGGGGAAGGATCAGGACTCACGGGTCAGGTACTTGAAGGCGGGATGGGCACCAGTGCCAGTCACTGCGACCTTGCTAAACATGGGGAAAGAGACGCTGTAGGTGCGGCGGGCAAAACTCTCGATCTCCTTGTTGCTGTCGGGCTCCTGCTGGCCGAACTGGTTGCAGGGGAAGGCAAGCACGTTGAAGTGGTGGGGCCCCAGGTCCCGCTGAAGCTGCTGCAGGGCCCGGTAGTGCTCCTCTGTGAAGCCACACTCGCTGGCCACGTTCACCACCAGGGACACCTGTGCGGCAGAGACACAACACAGACGTGCACAGCCCCATGGAGAGGCGTGCACTTGCACATTCCCGACATTCCTGCCTGCGTGACTCCTCCCCTACAGCTAACTCTTTCTCTCATGTGCACAGGAACACAATATACACATGTAAATGTGAGTGCCGTGTTCTCCCGTATTCACAAGCACGTGCACCGAGGCACAAATGAAGTCAAACACGCAGAGCTTACAGGTATGGGTGCATGCACATACATGAACATCCCTGAGAATAAGCACACAATAGTCACAAACGGGTATGCCATACCCCATGATACAAAGATACATTAGCACACATCACACATGCCCACAAACACACAGCACTATCAGAGAGACACACACGGGGGCGCTTACATCCAGAGGTGATGTGGGAGAGTGGAAAGGGAGGCCTGGGTTCAGGCTCTGGCTCGGTCAGCCAGCACGCATCCCTGTAGTGGCCTGTACCCTAGTAGGTGTCATCTCCCTTTTGGGATGTGAATCCACTGAGCGCAGGAGCTAAGTCCACTTCACCCCAGGGCCTGACGTATGGGAAAGTCTCAGAAAGTGCCTGCTGAATGAATAAGTAAATGTTTACACATATACAATCACCAGCACAAGTGGGTTTTCTTTTTTCTTTTTTTAAATATATTTTATTGATTTTTTACAGAGAGGGAAGGAGAGGGATAGAGAGCTCGAAACATCGACCAGCTGCCTCCTGCACACCCCCTACCGGGGATGTGCCGCAACCAAGGTACATGCCCTTGACCAGAATCGAACCTGGGACCTTTCAGTCTGCAGACCGACGCTCTATCCACTGAGCCAAACCGGTTTTGGCTCCAGTGGGTTTTCTAGATAAAAGGACACCAAGATCCCCAGGACAATCCCTTTTTGTCCCTTTCCCTCCAGTAAACAAACACCACTTACTCCTAGACTCACCTTTAAATATATTATCGCTTTATAACAAATTAACTTACTTATATAAATTTATTTATTAATTAGCTTATACATTTATTTAGCACCCTTGTGTGCTAAATCTAAAGCTGGCTGATGGAACCTGATTTTAATACTGCAGCTAGAGTTCTGGCACCAAGGCCATGTTCTTAGCTTTTGGTTATGTATTATTGAACGATTTTAAATCTTACCTCGTGTCTGGGCTGCCCAGCCCTATCTCTCTGGCCACCTTTTTAGAAGAGCCAGAGTTATACCAGCTGGCTCCATAAAGGGGGACATCTCCCTGGGGCGCTGGACATGCATAGGCATAAACTGCTCAGGTTAGACATTTTGGACTGGGCATTCTTTGTTGTGAAGGTACAATTCTGTTCATTATAGGATGTTTAGCAGTATCCCTGGCCTTTATCCAGTAGATGTCTAGTTTTTTTTTTCTTTTTCTTTTTCTTTTTTCAGAGAGGAAGGGATAGGGAAAGAGCGATAGAAACATCAATGATGAGAGAGAATCATTTATTGGCTGCCTCCTGCACCCCCCCTCCCCCCCATGGGATGGAGCCTGTAACCTGGGCATGTGCCCTGACCGGGAATCAAACCGTGACCTCCTGGTTTGTAGGTTGAGGCTCAACCACTGAATCATGCCAACCGGGCTAGAAGCCTACTATTGACAATTGAAAATGTCTCCACACTTTGCTAAATGTCCCCTCGGTAGCAAAATTACCTCAGTTGAGAATCACTGAGCTGTAACTCCTTCACCCTGCCTCCGTCAGATGAGGAATAACCCAGTCCCTGGGGCCCAGGCTCTTAGAACCTCCCCCATTTGCATCAGCATTTGTCATAGTCTGCCTGTGGTAGTGAGAAACTGGGATCCTGAACTTCCTTCCCGAGTGAGGGTCTTCCTCTTTCTTCTCTGCTGGATTCCCTGGGCAGGGAAAAGTGCTTATTGTAAGAAAGCTTCTGCACAGCAAAAGAAACCATTAACAAAACAAGAAAGCCCACTGCATGGGAGAACATATATACCAATGTTATCTCCGATAAGAGTTTAATCTCCAACATTTACAGAGAACTCATACAACTTAACAAATGGAAGATAGACAATCCAATAAAAAATAAAAAAAAAAATGGGCAAAGGACCTAAATAGACACTTTTTAAAAGAGGACATATGAAGGCAAAAGACATATGAAAACATGCTCAAAGTCACTAATCGTCCCAGAGATGCAAATCAAAACAACAATGAGGTACAATCTCACACCAATCATAATGGCTATCATCAACAAATCAACAAATGACAAGTGCTGGCGAGGATGCGGAGAAAAAGGAACCCTCATGCACTGCTGGTGGGAATGCAGACTGGTACAGCCACTGTGGAAGATAGTATGGAGTTTCCTCAAAAAACTAAAAATGGAACTTTCATTTGACCCAATAATTCCACTTGTAGGAAGATATTCCAAGAAACACCAATCAGAAAGGATATTTGCACCCCTATGTTCATAGCAACACAATTTACAATAGCGAAGATTTGGAAACAGCCTAAGTGCCCATCAGCAGATGAGTAGATTAAAAAACTGTGGTACATCTACACAATGGAATACTATGCTGCTGTAAGAAAAGAAGGAACTCCTACCATTTGCAACAGCACGGATGGATCTGGAGAGCATTATGCTAAGCGAAATAAGCCAATCAGAGAAAGATAAAAATCACATGATCTCACTCATTTGTGGAATATAATGAACAACATAAACCGATGAACAAAAATAGATCCAGAGACAGAGAAGCATCAAACAGACCATCAAACCTCAGAGGGAAGGCAGGGGAGGGGGGAGGGTGGAGATCAACCAAAGGACTTATATGCGGGCATATGAGCATAACCAATGGACACAGACACCAGGGGGGTGAGGACATGTGCTGGGGGGCTGAGGGGGCATGGGAGTGGCCAGGGAGAGGCCAATGGGGGGGAGGGGGGAATGAGACATATGTAATACTTTAATCAATAAAGATTAAATAAAGATTTTTTTTTAAAAAGTGCTTATTTTAAATCTTCATAATGTGTGTCTATCCGCTCTTTTGGAAGAAGGAAGTCCTGCTTCCAGTTCCATGCCTGAAACCAAAATGCTTATCCTTAAAGTGGCACAAACAGACAGACACATTCAAATACACAAGCAAACAAATACACCATTCACACACACACACACACACACACACACACACACACACCACTCAGGCCTACAAGTACATAACTTCACTCTACAGGCAAGCACTTTCCTAAATGGTTACCCACTCATTCATACTCAATGCCGGTCTAAATGCCTGTCTTTCCAGTTAGCCTGAGGGCATGGACTTGCTCATGGCTCTCTCTCCAGGGCTGGACCCAGTTCCAAGCATGTAGTGGGAGCCAGGAATTTTTTTTTCAATTAAAAATTGTGATGAAATATATACATAATGAGCTAAAAACTATTTGCAACCGAATAAATGACAATATTGCCCAAGTGGCAGACCTAGTTTAAAGTTAACTCAGCATCATTCACAGCTTTCCTGGACTGACTGTTGCTGATTTCCTCTATATCTGGTGTTTAAGGGCACTAACTCCAGAGCTGGACTGCCTGGGTTCAAATTCTAATTCTATCACTTAGTAGCTGACTTTTTTTTCTTCCTTCCAATTTCTTTCTGATTGATTTCTCGGCCTCTCGCTCCCATGCATTTACCAATGACCTAGATAGAATATTAAAACACTCCGAGTCCTGACATTGCTTCTCTGAGTCATTTTTCTCTCTCCAGGATTTCTGTTCCTCACATCCTGGATGCCTTATTATTTCTAAAGACAAATAGACTTTGTTCTATTCTTGTCATCGCACTTATTACTACTAGCAGTTGCCATTTTCCTGTTCCCTTTTTTTATTCTCTCTCCTCTTTACCTCCTATAAACTCTATGAAGGTGGAAACTTGTCTGTTTTGTTCACCCCTGTATCCCCAGGGCTAGCCTCGTCCTTAGTTGACAGCAGGTGCTCAATAAGAAATAAGAAATTAATGAGGAGCAGAGCTGGTCCACGGCTAACCTTGGGGCTCTGAGTCCTGGTGCTCTGGAGGGAAGGAGAGGCCTGAGTGGGAACCGGCCTGGCTTTTACTATGGCTCTTTGAGCTCCGGATGAAGCTCCCTCTGGGGCCCACCAAACACAGGCACAGAGCTCCCTGCCGAGTGCTTCCGCACTGTCATCTCGTTTGAGACAACACATTGGGATTAATGGCCCTACACTTTATTTTTTTAGTATTATTATTTTTAAAATATATTTTTATTGATTTCAGAGAGGAAGGGAGAGGGAGAGACAGAAACATCCATGATGAGAGAGAATCATGCATCGGCTGCCTTCTGCAAGTCCCCCACTGGGGATCAAGCCCACAACCCGGGCATGTGCCCTTGACTGGAATCGAACCCAGGACCCTTCAGTCCACAGGCTGACATTCTATCCACTGAGCCAAACTTAAAGGCTTAGAGAGTACTTTCTTCACTAAAGATGGCCTTGCTTCCTGGAGAAGAACGCTGGCAACCATTTCTGTAGAGTTTATCCGAATCTGGACAATGGCCCACCTGTCCATTAGAGACCCACTCCCAGCCTTCCCGCCCCACAGCCTCACTTGAGAAGTGGAGGGCTCTACATTCCACACGGTGCGCCACCTAGGCCTCTGACTATAGTGCTCAGGCCCCTCTCGGTGCCTCCCCATCCTCTGCAGCCCCATCTCCCACCACGCTCAGCCTCGTGCTTTACACTAGTACTGCTTTAAGCACCACTGCCTCTCCTCCGCGCTTCCTGCTGTTTGCTTGGGAGCCTCGACAAGGACAGTTCTCTGCCTGGGTTGCTCTTCTTGAACTTGCTAAAACGCACTCTTGTTTCAGACTCACACTACATGCTTCCTCTCTGAAGTCCGCTCAGAGCTAAGATGCCCTCCTGGTCAGGAGGTAGCGGTTAGCTTGGACGATTCTTCTATTTCACCCTGAGCTGTGCCATCTTAGGAAGTCTGCCGAGAGTAGACCAAGGGTGAATGGACCTTTCTCCTCCAGGCTCTGCGTGTTTTCCTAGTGCTGTGTGACTTATCTCCCTCTCTGGCCTTCGCGTCCTCCCTGGAGAGGATCTGCCTCAGTTCCGCGCGCACGCCCTCCGCCCTGCACATGCATTTCCACAAAGTCCTCCTTGCACTCAGATCAGCTCTCCCAGTGGCAGACGCAGGAGCGGGGATGGCGGAGACAAAGGCCGTGGGAGGATGCCACGGCTCCCTTTTCCACCCTTGCATGACAAAGGCTGAGCGGGAAGGCTGGGGAGGGGGCATCCAGCCCCTGGGAGGGGTCCGGACCCGCTGTCAGGGAAAGCAGAGCCTGCTCCGGGAGGAACTGTACCAAAGGGTAGCGGCCTTAGGAAGGTTGAGAAGAGAGTTTCGGGTTTCACGGCGCGCCAGGGCCTTGCCACGTAGCGGACCCTGAGCGGGTCTGGGGCGCCCGCCGAGCAGCGGGGTGGGGGCTGGGAGCCGGGCGGTGACGCGGGGCAGCCCCAGGCCCCGGAGCCACACCCCGCAGGACTCGGGGGGCGGCGGGCGCCCCCATCAGGCCCCGGGCGCGCACTCACCGAACCCCGGTACTTCTCCAGCGACACCAGCTTGCCCCGGATGTTCACCGCCTTGAAGTCATAGAAGTCCTGCTCCCGCTGCGCGCAGGCCGCGGCCGCCAGCAGCAGCCACGCCGCCGCCAGCGCAGCCACCATGGCTCCGTCCGAGGTGGCAGAGCCCGGGGGGAGCGGGAGGAGGAGGGGGTGGGGGGGACCCGGCCTGGGGGCGGGAGGAGGCGGCTCCGCGGCCACCGCTCCCCCGGCAGGCAGGACGCGCCCCCTTCTTGCTTCCCTTCAGGAGAGACGGGCTCTGGGTCTGTTTTTCTGCTTACTAGGGAAGCATTAGACCCCGCAAGCCTCCAAAGCCGTGATTCCAGGGTTTCAAACATTGAGACCAGCCGAAACCGGTTTGGCTCAGTGGATAGAGCATCGGTGGTCTGCGGACTGGAAGGTCCCAGGTTCGATTCCAGTCGGGGGCATGTACCTTGGTTGCGGGCACATCTCCAGTGGGGGTGTGTGCAAGAGGCAGCTGATCGATGATTCTCTCTCATCGATGTTTCTAGCTCTCTATCCCTCATCCTTCCTCTCTGTAAAAAATCAATAAAATATATTTAAAAAAAACCCCACAAACAAACAAACAAACAAACAAACAAACAAAAACCATTGAGACCAGAATTCAGTTCTCAGAGGTGGTTCTGTCCCTTTTGTAGAATGCAGACTCGGTAGGGAAAGGAAGCGAACATCTGGATCTGAGCCTTAGCTTCTAATCAGCTTATGGGCCCATAGACTTGTGATGCCGCCACCTTTCTGGGCCTCAGTTTCTCCATCTGTTCAGTGGGGCTAGCCTCCCTTCTTGTAGCAGGTAGGCAGGAGACATGGGAGATATAGAAAAATGGATGTGAAACACTTTGTCAGCTGGGTGGTGCCTTGAAGCATGGAGTGATGAATGAATGAATGAATGAATGAATGAATGGTTCCGGAAAGGGATGGCAAGGAGGAAGGGAAAGAAGATGGAGGGCCTGTTGCAGGTTGGGTTCCTGGAAAGTGGATTCAGGGGTGGCATTACAGTGCAGGATGTTTATGAGGAAACACCCTGAGATCAACACCCGTGGAAGGGAGAGGCTGGATCAGGAAGTGGGCAGAGGTCCAGAGCTCCGTGAAGGCCGGAGGTCAGTTTTGGCTGACTCCACGGAGACTCACGCTGGAGTGGCCCGTCAGAGTGGTCCCCAGATAAACTCCCCTGGCCAGGCTTTTATATCCCTGCCTGCATCCGTCACTGGATAGGGGGCCGTCTGGGAAGAGGTGTGACGGGAGCCAAAGTGGCCCCGCCCCTGAAGGGACTGACAGGTACAGGCTTTCTCCTGACAGCACTGGTGCCCTCGCTCTTCACGGGTTGGGCATCTGGGCAGCATATAACAGTGACTCCCACACTCAGAAACCCCTCCTGAGCCCTACTAAGTGCCAGGTGTGGAGCTGGGTGCTTATACTACTCGATCTCCAGGAGCTCACGGGCCCCCCGGAGAGGAGCCAGGTAAACGGGACTTTGTGTAATGCAGTAAGGGCTAAGCAAGCCTCCTGCCATGGAACAAACCCTTCCCGAGCCTCTACTCCACACCAGGTTCTGCTGTAGGTGCCTCGGATGCAGTGATGAACAAGACAGCGTGGTTGCTGCCCATGGGGGTCACAGGTATTAAATAATTCATAAGTAGCTCTAAAATTACTGTTGTGGTAAGTACCACCTGAACTAGCCTTGGGGTTGGGGGTGGGGCAGGGCTCAAGGAGAGCTTCCCAGAAGAAGGGACATTCGAGCTAAGCTCTAACGAATGAGTAGAGCCCTAACCAGCCAGGCTTAGTGGATGGAGCCTTGGCCTGCGGGCTGAGAGGTCCCAGGTTCGATTCCAGTCAGGGGCATGTACTTTGGTTGCGGGCGCATCCCCAGTGGGAGGTGTGCAGGGGGCAGCTGATTAATGTTTCTCTATCATCTATCCCTCAAATCAATAAAATATAATATATTTTATTGATTTTTTTTTTACAGAGAGAAACTCTGTAAAAAAAAAATCAATAAAATATATTATATTAAAAAAAAAAAAAAAAAAAAGAACGAGTAGAAATTAGCCAGGTTAAAGTGTAAAGATCCCGAGGAGAGAGAAACATGGTGCATTTTGAAACAAAGGAGGCTGGATTCGGCTGGAGCAGAGAGAGCGAAGGGTGGGAGGAGAAGGTGTAGAGCAGACAGGGGTGAGGTCACAGAGAACCTGGTAGGCCCTAGGAGAGGTTATGGTCTTTACGGTAAGAAATGAAGATTCTTTTTCTTTTCTTTCCTGTTCTTTCCTTTCCTTTTCTTTTTTTAAGTGGGGAAGAGCAGGCAGTCCTGTGTTATAGAAAGATCCCCCTGACTGTTCAGTAGAGAGCAGGTAAGAAGGGGCAAGAGCAGATGTGCTCCAGATGCCGGGCAGAGGAAGATCGGGGGTGCCAGAGGCGTTGCTAACCTAGCAGTCAGGACAAGCCTCCTGGAGCGGATCAGAGTTGTGTCTGAAAAGAGGATTGGGGATTCCCCAGTTTGGGAATGGGGGAGTGGGGCCGAGATGTGAGCCTGAGGGAGCGGTGTCTGTGAAAGCACGGAGCTCAGGAGAAGTGCTTGGTTGGTTGGGGTGAGAGAGGGTAGGGGAGAGAGGAAGTTGCAACATCAGGGGCCAGATGGAGAAAGGTCTTGAGTTCCACGCCCAAGAACTTGGATTTTACTCTCTAGGCTAGGGGTGTTGAACTCAATCAGAGAAGGGGCCAAAATCTAAAATCCAGCCTAAATCGCAGGCCGAATGGTTTACTGAACAGTCATAAACTGACAATGTCATAAACTGACAGCGGAGTGCAGTGATGACAGCGCGGTGCAGGCCACATTGCAAGGCCTGGCGGGCTGGATTTGGCCCGCGGGCCTTGTGTTTGACACATGTGCTCTAGGCTGTGGAGACCAAGGCTTTTAAAATCGGGCATAAGGTCATACAGTTAATAAGACTCTAGCCGAAACTGGTTTGGCTCAGTGGTAGAGCGTCGGTCTGCAGACTGAAAGGTCTCAGGTTCGATTCCGGTCAAGGGCATGGTTGCGGGCACATCCCCAGTAGGGGACGTGCAAGAGGCAGCTGGTCGATGTTTCTCTCTCATCGACGTTTCTAGCTCTTTATCTCTCTCCCTTCCTCCTCTCTGTAAAATATCAATAAAATATATTAAAAAAAAAAAAAAAGACTCGAACCCAGGCCTTTAGAGTCAGAACATGGGGACTTTCTGCACTCTCCAGGAGGCCCCTCTCCTCAGGAGCAGACACCATTATCAGGAGAGATGGAAAGCAGGGAAAAGCCTGCTCCAGACAATGGCCAAGGCAGAGGTAACGTGGCCCCGCCCTTTCCACCCCTTCTCCTCCCTTCTCTGTTGGAGCCTGAGCCTTAGGTGGGTCCAATGGTGTCAAATGGTCCTCTCTTCTCTACTTTGCCCTGTGAAGCTGGTGGTCTCCCTTCCTGCTCTGCCCCTTTCACTCAGCCTTTCCCTGCATGAACCCATAATCTGGGCTTCTCAAATTCTGCTCCACACAACTTGGAGTTTCGCAAGCTTGGCTGAGCTATTTCCTGTCAAAATCCAGATATGTAGGCATTTCTACTAAGCAGGAAGAAACAGGGAAATATTTCTCATTTGTAAATCTTTCTTCTGGGCCCTTCTCTCCTTCCCTTATTCACGCTTCAAACTCAGCTCATATATCACCCCCCTCTGCTACTACCCTTAATCACTCCCTCCTCTCTGTTGCCTTTGTGCCTAGTACGTGTTCCTGTTGGTGGGCTGATTATATGAGTATAGTTGTCTGTTACCATGGCCACCAGGCTGTGAGCTCCTTGGGGGCAGGCAGGTTTATATCTGAATCATCTGTTCTACTTTTATTACTTGTCTATGCTAGCGTCTGACATGAGATGCTGTTGATTTTAGCCCACAGTGTCTATTTTGCCATTTTACTTCTAGTCCTCTATGAATTTTTGTTGTTTCTGAAAGAGCGCAGCTATTCCCAGGTGGTCCATCCACACGAGTAAGGGTTCCACAGGCACAGACAAATGCACACAGTTCTCAGATGAGCGCCTGGAAGGGGAGGGGGCTCACTTCTGGATCCTCCATAATTCTCTTTTTCATAATAAGCTCAAAGAAGCTTTTTATGGGCATTTAGAATGCTCATTAATATTTTGTTGATTCAACAGATTGTTGAGCACCTGCTATGTACTAGTGCAAGACATTATTTTAAGGTCTAGGAATATGTTGATAAGACTGACAAAAATTCCTGAATTTACATTCTAGTTGGGGGGGAGGATAATAACTGATATTTGTTGTATGAAACATATAGTACAATAGGTGATAAGTAGGGGAGAGGGCTAGAGAATGTGGTGAGGAGGTGGGGAGGGATTGCAACTTTAGTTCAAGTGATCAGGAAGTCTTACTGAAAGAGTGTCATTTGAGCAAAGACGGGAAGAAAGAGAGCAAACAATGGGGGATACTGGAAGAAGATAGTGGAAACAGCTAGCACAAAGTCCCTGAGGCAGGAGCATGCATGATGTGTTTGGAGAAAAGCAAAGAGGTTGAAGTGGAGTGAATGAAGGAAAGAGTAGCAAGAGATGGCATCAGAGAAGTTATGGGATGGGGAATAGATAATGTGGGGTCTTATAAGCCATTGTAAAGACATTTTCTTGTACTCTGAGTGAGATGGGAAGCCATTGAAGAGTGTTAAGCAGGAGAATGACATTTCTTCTCCTTTTTAAAAAAAATATATTTTATTGATTTTTTACAGAGCGGAAGAGAGAGGGATAGATAGTTAGAAACATCAATGAGAGAGAATCATCGATCAGCTGCCTCTTGCACACCCCCTACTGGGGATGTGCCCGCAACCAAGGTACATGCCCTTGACTGGAATCAAACCTGGAACCTTTCAGTCCACAGTCTGACGCTCTATCCACTGAGCCAAACCGGTTTCGGCTCTTCTTTTTTTAATATGTATTTTGTTGATTTCAGAGAGACAAGGAGAGGGAGAGAGAGAGATAGAAACATCAATGATGAGAGAGAATCATTGATCGCTGCTTCCTGCACGCTCCCTACTGGGGATCAAGCCTGCAACCTGGGCATGTGTGGGAATTGAATCTGAGACCCTTCAGTCCACAGACTGACGCTCTATCCACTGAGCCAAACCAGCTAGAGCTCCTCAATTTTTAAAAATCTTATTCACAATGCAATAGCTACAGACACAATATACTCCAAATCTAATCTGCATTGTTAATATTTTTTCATTACTTTCTTACAGCTAGAATAGATGCTAATAACCCTAAGAACATAGAAAATAAAATATAGTACAATAATTAGAAAGTGATGAGTTTTTAATATTACCTCTGTTTTCAATAATTTATTTAATTTTAAGTTCACATAATTTACTCTTTAGTTTTGGCTGCTTTTAGCAAGAGGCTAGAAAAATTCATGAAAATATAATAGCTCTAGGAGCTGACTCTAGACTTACTTCCTATCTCTGCTTAGGTTGGCTCTATGAGTCTGGACTTGGAGGAGAAGTCGAGGCCGGAGATATAAATTTGGGAGTGGACAGCATACCTAGTATTTAAAGCCGTGGTACCTGGATGATGATGGAGAATTGATGTAGACAGATGAGAGAACCAAGGACAGTCCTTGGGACTCCAACATTCAGCAACAAGGAAGTGAAGACATCAGGGAAATGAGAGGGAATCAGAAGAAGAGACTGAAAAAGAGTAGCCAGAGGAAGGACAAGAACGAAAAGAGTGAAGTATTCTAGAGGCCATGTGACACATTTGCCCCAAGAAGGAGAGCGATTGATTAACTGGTTAAATGCTGCGGATACATCTAGTAAGATTAGGACTAAGAACTGAACATTCGATTTAGCAATCTTCCCTTCACCAATAAATGGAATTAAACAGAAAATACAATATTTTCCATGAGTCTTTGCTATTTTCCATGCGTCTTTGCTGCTCCCTGTGCCTTGGTCTTTTGTTTTTGTTTTCTTTATCCTTCATCTTGCATCCATGCTTTATCAGTGGGGAGTCTCAATAGAAATCAGATCACACACTCAGATTAGGGTAATTAGACAAAGGTTTATGTATAAAGGGACTAATTTCAAATGTGGGCGGGATATAAAGGAAGACAAAAATTGTTTAAGAAGTACCTGAGTTGGAAACCTCTCTTGACCTGAGTGGGTTGGGAAGAGGGAGGAGAGATGACAGAAACTGGGAAAAAGAGTCCTGTTCACCAATCGATTTTGAAAGGGCAGTAACCTTCACAGGAGGTTCATGGCCAGACCAAGGCAAACTTTGCAGGGAAGTAGCCAGGGAATTAATTACCCAGCCCCACCCCTCCTCCCTCTCATTGATCTCCTGCTAGGGTGTTGGCCCCTCCCTAAGTGGAAGAGAGGAAAGGAGCCCATTAACTTATTCTGTAGGTTCAGTGTACTGGGCAGACTGTGGGTGGATAGACAGTGGATCTAAGTTGCAAAATAGAAAGTGTCCAGCCCAAACCAGTTTGGCTCAGTGGATAAAGTGTCAACCTGTGGACTGAAAGGTCCTGGGTTCAATTCTGGTCAAGGGCGTGTACCTTGGTTGCAGACACATCCCCAGTAGGGGGTGTGCAAGAGGCAGCTGATCGATGATTCTCTCTCATCGATGTTTCTAACTCTCTATCCTTCTCCTTTCCTCTCTGTAAAAAAAAAAAAAAAAAAAAAAAAAAAAAAAAAAAAAAAAAATCAATAAAATATATTAAAAAGGAAAAAGAAAAAGAAAGTGTCCAGCACACAAACCCAACTCAAAGCCAACTTCTCTCTGAGGCTTTTCTCAACACTTTCAGGTAGTTAGGTGCCCCTTAATACATGCTTCCCTTTGTCAACCGATGGTCATTGGAACCAGTTAAACACCAGCAGGAATCCCCAATTTGGGGTGCCATGAAGGAGAAAACTTTATTTGGTGCAAACAGCTCACTTTGTGATACAGAGCAACATGGCTATGCGGTGGCCCTGGGAGGAGGTGGCCTTCTTGTGCTAGTCAGCTCTGCTCCGGTCCGGTCCAGTCTGGTCTGCTCCACCCTGGTAAGTCCAGCTTGGTAAACACAGCCGGCAGTCTTCTGTGGAAAGGGAGAATGTGCTCCTGGAGCCAGAGGGGAGCTGACTCACACAGAGAGAAGTTCCCATTCCTGGTCCCTGATGGGTCTGTCCTCTTGTACACAAGGACCCCAAATCCCCACAGTTTGATGAATCCAAAAAGCACTGTTCAGATTGGTCAGAATGGAGCCCCACTCTGACTGGCTGGTGAAAGTGCTAAGGAGGATAGAGCTGTGTGACTCTGAGCAGAAAGTCTCAGTTCTATTGATTGAAATATGACTCCAGGAACTCCTTTATGAGAGGTGGCTTAGCTGGCAGGAACACCGTGCAGGCAGGCATGTGAGTGCAGACAGGCACGTTGGTGAAGGCAGGCATTTTAGGGCGGACTTCTCCCCGAAGGTAGGCTTACTCAGAGGCTCCAGTCAGCACTGGCTGCTAGGCTCTGTTTGTACACTGGAGCCCCGTTAACCACCAGAAGCCCATCTTGGTAGATATCTTCTTTCTCAAGGCCTACACCTGAACATAGCATTTAAGCTGTATTGAAATGACCCCCAATCCTGGCTGCAACCTAGGATCCCCTGGGAAACTTTAAAAATATATACTGATGTCCAGCTCTCATCTCAGACCAAATGAATCAGAAAAGTCTGGGAACAGGGTCTCAACATTCGTGCTTTAAAAAAAAATAAAAATCTTTCAGGCAAAATAAATAAATATCCTCCGGGTGATTGTAGGGCCCAGCCAGAAGTATGAACCACTGCTAGGTCATTGCCTCTCTACCTGTGTGTTTCCTTGAGGAGTCTGGGAGTGCTTCGAGCTTAGGATCATATCTGATTCAAACCTGTGTCTTTAACATGCAGCGTGGGACCAAATACTCAGGACATGAAAGTTCAAATCAAAGAATATGATGGCTTCACATTTTATGTAAGTTTTGTTAGGGTTGTGGTACATAATGTCACCCAAGGCACTGTTTCCCAAACGATGAGTTGCAATCCATTAGATTGCAACATTGTAACATTGTATTACCAATCTATTAATAGGTAATATAATCAATTTTGTGGTTCAGACCAGCATGGGAAAAAAAAAAAAAAAACTGAGTGGAAAATATCAGAGAAGGCCCCATATAGTAAGGGGTTAGTGTATTATAGTGAAATAGGTATCTATTGATATAATAATCCAGATTGCAATGTAAACTATGTGGCTTGCATCTGAAATGCTTGAAATCCACTGACCTAGGATAAGTAATAAAACTCTTTGCTTCTGTTTCCTTATCTTTGAAATGGGAATACTCTAATAGTCCCTCCTACTTCATGGGATTGTAATGAAGATTATATGAAATAACACATATTTCATATAATCTGTGGTGTCTAGCACAGAGTAAATGATCAACATTAGCTGTAAACAGAACACTTTTTAAAAGAAGAATATAAAATGTTATTTATCCTGAAATTACTGCTAGATAATATTAAGATAGATAAGGGCTTTTTGTCTTACTATATCTGAACAGTTATTGTCAGTAAATACTATGACCTCTTTCTTCCTTCATTCCTTTCTTTCTTCCTTCCTTTTCTCTTTTTTTCTTTTCTTTCTTTCTTTTTTTCTTCCTTTCTTTCTTTCTTTCTTTCTTTCTTTCTTTCTTTCTTTCTTTCTTTCTTTCTTTCTTTCTTTCTTTCTTTCTTTCACACCAGGAATGTTTGGGGACCTGCTTGTGGGCCATGGAGTTGCTGCCTTAGATTCTATCTGAACCTATGTCCAATAATATCTCTATGGTATCTGACCGGTTCCCACAGACTATGTATGCACCTGCTCTTGGAAAATTAACACAGCTCTATTTAAAGACCCTGGGAGGAGGGACTTAACACTACGCACCAAGCATGACACTCAATAAGTGTGGGCTAAATTGAATTGAACTATTGATAACTACTGTGTGACCTTGATCAAGTCACCCCACTTTCTGGACTGGAGTTCCCTGTATGTAAAGTGAGGGAGATTAGATGGAAGGTTAGAGGTAGAAGGCATCTCTGATCTTACAAACAGGGAAGCTAAGACAACTAGGGGAAGGACTTGCCCAAGTTCACCCCACAAGTTGGTAGAGAGGCAGAGGTTGCTAACTTGAAGTCTCTCCAACTCTATTCACTCCATGATAAAGCACCTTCTACAGCATTGTGTGGTCAAACCAATTCTATAACTCTAGGGAGCAGTTAGAGACAACAGACTAAAGATACACCGAGCAGCATATATAGTGTGCAAAAGTAAGATACAGAATGAGACATAAAATCTGGCACCATTTACATAAATGTGTAATATGTGCACACACCATGAAAATACACATTTTGCAAGAACAGTGTAAACAATTACACAATAAATTGCACACTAAGGAGTTGCCTGTAGGGGTGGGGAGAGGAAATAGGATAAAAGGGAATAGATAAGTAACAAAACAAGTGACATGGCAAAACAAGAGACAAAAAAAAAAAAAAGTCAACTGAATAGTACATTTAACCCAACTCTGCACATGAAGTAGAAATACTATAACCTCTGCTTTCTCGTGAATTTATTTCTAACAGTATGTGTAACATGCAAAGCAGAGAGGTTCTGTCACTGATGTGTAAGACTCTCCCCTTCTCTCCTTGTCTTCTTTCCTCATTTAGGCCTCAGCTCCTCTCACCTGGACTCCTGGAATGTCTTTCTCCCTGCCTCCACCTTTGCCCCATCCAATCCAGTGCAATTTTCCACAGAGCAACCAGAATAACCTTTGTCACACAAATATTTGATCATGGTCCTCCTTTGTTTAAATGCCCTTTGGGGACTTAGTCTGTGACTCAATGACCCCGGCAGCATGGGGCAATGGCCAGGCACACTGGGTTTGGCTGCCTGAGTGTGTAGCCTTGTTCTGCCACTTTCTGTGGGATTTTAAGCAAGCTAATTAAACCATGGTGCCTCTATTTCCTCGTCTGTGGAATAGGAATAATAGCAGCTACTCACCTTATGGTTGGCAGATTAAATCAATTTAAACATGTGAGGTATTTTAAACAATGCCTGTCACACCACAGACATTTAGCTGTTATTATTATTAGTATTCCCAGGCCCTTGGCAGTTTGAGTCCGGTGTAGCCCTTCAGCCTCATTTCCTGCCTCTTCCTTCTTGTTTCTGATGCGTGACAGACCCTTCCTCCTCTCTCTTCTCCCGCCTGGTAGACTCCCACTTGATTTAAAATCCCTTCCCTCAGGAGGCCATGCTTCAGCCCCCTTGCCACAGATGGGGTACAGTTGATGGGGACTCCTTTGTCTGTGCTCCTCAGACCCCTGTGTTGTACATTTCTCTTCTCATCTGTTTGCCTAACACACATGCCTTGTGTGTGATGGACATTCAAGAAATATTTCTCTTTAAAAACTTGTTATTGGTGAAAAATATACATACAGAAAAATTAAAATGTCATCTGCATGCGGTCTTGATAAATTTTGGCAAACTAAACACACCATGTAACCTGCACCCAGATCTGTAACAGAATATTTCCAGGATCTCCTCATGCCCGCTTCAAGGCACTGCTTCCTGAACCTCCAGCCCTAACTTCTGATAGCATAGATGACGTTTGCCTGTTTTTGTACTTTTTCTAAACGGAGTATTATAGAATGTACTGCTTTCTATCTGGCTTTTTTCACTCATCGTATATGTCACTCAACAATGTTCAAAATGTTTGTGTATAGTTGTAGATTGTCCATTCTCATGATGTATCCGTACTATTAACGTTTGTGAATATGCTATGACTCATCTATCCAGCCTACTGTTGATGGGTGCTCAATAAATATTTCTTGAATGGGTGAGGAAATCTGTCTGTTCTGCCACATCATGAGTTTCTTGAGGAAAGAGGCAGGATTTTAATTATCTCTAAATCCCCAGTATTTAGCACAGGGCCCGGCACTTGGTGGGAGCTCAGTGAGTATTTGAGAAATGATTTGCTGCATGATTCCCCCGAGATTTTTGTAATTAAACTGGTCATTTCCCCGTTCTCGGTGAGGCCCCAGCTTCAGATCCCTGGTGATGCAGGTGAGTTGCTAGGCAACAGCATGAGGTTGGCTCTAGGGTCACAGTGGAGAGTGTGTTAGGGAGGCCCGCCCAGGCTGGGGTAATTGGAAACACTTCTAGCCAGCCTCCGCACTGCCTCTGGCTTCTCCCCTCCGGCCCATCCCCCACACAGCTGCAGGAGGGATATTTCTAAAACAGGCCACAGACCACCACACTCCCCTGTTCCAAAAATCTTTGGGCTCTCCGTTGAAGAAACCAAGGTGTAGAGATTTTAACTAACTTACCCAAATGTCCATGTAACAAGTGAAGGGCAGAACTAAACCCAAGTTAGTCTGATTCCAAAAACCAAGCCCTTTCCAATATTTTGACTTTGGACAAATTGAATTTGGGGTACCCAGGTGTCATCAGGCGGGGAGGTCCATGTGTCTATGGGTTACATTGCTCTCCCCACCAGAGTCGTTTATGGAGTAGGTGCTTCAGCAAGGAACCAGAACTGAAGAGGCCAGTTCCCTATGGGAGAAGGGGTGACTGAAAGTTCCCTCCGATTTGGCATGTGGGGTTCCCACTGTGGGCTTTGATCCAGAGAGCAGCCTCTCTGCCTGACCTCACTGGTCCCAGAAAGGTACAACAGAGTGGTGAGCACTGGACCCAGACTGGAAACACAAAGGAGGGCTGTCAGAAAAGGATTTTAAGGCAAAGGAACATTTTGTATTTTATAAATTAGAGACAAGAGGAGTTTGATGGAGGCAGTTCAAATGTCTAGATGTGTAAGTTTAGGAGAGATTTAATAATCTGGCTGAAGCCTACTTTCTTAGGTGAAATTACAGTCTTTTAAGCATTCATTCATTCATTCCACAAATATTTCTTAGTTAAGCCATGTACCCTATGCTTCAACCATATTGAACTTCTCACTGCTCTTGTCACAATCAATGAAAGCCCTATTTCCCTCCAACCTTTATAGATGTACACAGGTCTTTGGGAAACCATGGTAATAAGTTTAGTAAGTTTTAGTCTAGATGTGGGATGGAGAAAGGGCATGTGAAGAAATGCTTCCAGGAGGAAGGGTCATCCAAACTGATACCAGAGGGGGTGTGATGTTCGGTAGGTCAGGAAACGGGAGCGGGGGCAGGGATCTTCAAACTACGGCCCACGGGCCACATGCGGCCCGCAGAGGAGTCTGATCCTGCCCGCCAGGTTTTTTGGGCAGTGAGCGCAGCCGAGGTGTTACAGTAGGAATTAGTAGTTCATATAGTCCGGCCCTCCAGCTCTCTGAGGGACCGTGATCTGGCCCCCACTTTAAAAAGTTTGAGGACCCCTAATTGTAGAGGAACTACAGTGGAAAGGCTCAGAGGCAGGACAGCAGAGTGCATTTGGACAACCGGAAGAAGTTTCTATGGCAAATTTGTACACGTTCTTCAAGTTTCCACTCAAACATGTCCCCTTTCCTTATTTCGGGGATTACATTCTCTCCTATTCCTTCAAGCTTTACAATGTCCATATATATATATATATATATATATATATATATATATATATAATTGATATTTTACAGAGAGGAAGAGAGAGGGATAGAGAGTTAGAAACATCGATGAGAGAGAATCATCGACCAGCTGCCTCTTGCACACCCGCAACTGGAGATGTGCCCGCAACCAAGGTACATGCCCTTGCCCGGAATCAAACCCGGGACCTTTCAGTCCGCAGGCTGATGCTCTATCCACTGAGCCAAACCGGTTTTGGCTACAATGTCTTCTCTTAAAGGATTTATTACATTATTAGAAGCGATCAGGGGCGGGGCCATCTGGGGGGAGGGGCCGCAGGAGGTTGGCCGGCCATGTGTCCATGGGACTGGCTGGCTGGCTGCAGTGCACAACATAGCAACCAGTTGTTAGATCATTCTGGTTGCTTGGCTTTTATATATATATTAGTAGATATTGTCATTTCTTTGAAGTGTAATATTATGTATGTACAGTATTTGTCTGTTCTCCTAAAGACCATAATAAGTTCCTTGAAGGCAGGGAACTATGTCTTATTTTTCTTTGTGACAGCAACTAGTAATTAGTGGCACTTAATAAATATTGTTGAGTAACTGAATGAATTAAACTGTTTACCTGTCTTTCTACTCCACTGAATTATGAGTTGTTCAAAGGCAGGGGTCCTATCTTATTCATCTCTAAGAAATCTCTTAGCTTTTGAGTATAGTGGAGAGTGCATAGGCTTTCAGATACAAAGGGTTAAACCATGTACTAGCTGTGTAATTTTAACCTTCCTTGCCTTCAGTTTCCCCATGGTTGAATGGAGCAGTAGTCCCATCCTCACAGGGTTTCTGTGAAGGTTGAATGAAAAAATGTATATAAAGTGCCCAGCACAGTACTTGACATACAGTAAGTGCTTTTTTGAATGAGTGAGCAAATAGGTGGTATAGCAGTGGCTGAAGAGAGGATGCAGGAGAAGAAAAACAAGGAAAAGACAATGCCCTTCTATCCCCAGATGAAAGAGGTCCCTCCCCCGCTCGCCCCCTCCCCCAATCATTGGAGAAGACTGAAGAGCTGTCCTTTCTACTCAGGGACCCCACATTGCAATTTAGAACCCACAAACTCAGTATCATATGCTCAGTCTCCCTTAGACCTTCCCACTTTCCCCATCATTTTGTTCACTCCCTTGTACCATTTGTGCGTATTAGTCCATCTCCTCCACAGACTGGAAGTCCTTGGAGAGGAAGGATCAGGAAGAATTAATACCCTCGGTTTCTCAATGCCTCCTACAATGGGCACGTGGGGAGTGGTTCTCATTAATCACATGTAAAGTAGAAATATAAAGAACAATGTGTCTGAATAATACATTCAGAGTAATTACAGACTCTAATTTAACTCAAAGACATCCCATTAAATTTTTTTTTTTTTCATTCCTGGTAGCAATTTTCTCTTTGGGGCCAGTGACTTGATTTATTAAAAGACCTTAAAGTGCTGTTGATCGGAGCCAAAGAAGGTTCAGAAAGCCTTTTCTTGGCAGGAACTCAATCCTTTCTATTATGTCACTTTCTTTAAACAAAACAAAACAAAAAAAGGATTTTAAAAATTTGATTCTCTGTAAACACTCAAAGACAGAATGTCTGTCCTATGGCTGGGCTGTGATTGACTCCAAGAGTAAAGTAGGGGTCTCTTAATTGTAAAGTCATGAAATGCCTGAACCTTCCTTCCTGTGCATTTAGTGTAATTGGCAATAACCCCCCCTCCCCCACGCCCTGATGGAGAGACAGTTCACTTCCTATTTGAAGAAAACCAGATCGCTAACCTGGGAACCTGAGTCTTGGAAAGAGTTTATTTTGCCAGAGCGTGCTTCCAGAGGGAGCGGCAAGCAGGAAGCCTGTTTTCTCTCTGCTCCAGTCCACCTGGTACCTGGACTGATCACCATGCCTGTGATTGGCTTCAGCTCTCCCCGCCCCCCTTGGGACCCTTTGCAGTTTGGGAAATATTTGGGCAGATGTTTCCTGTGGAAATAGCCCACAGGGCTGCCCTCTTGTTATATGGGTTCCTGGTAGACGTATCAAATATTTGAAGCTGGGCCCCATATTGAGATACTAGGAGGTATATTGTGCTTGAGGGATCTGTTGTAATGTTAGCAAATTTCTTCTTAGAAATGTCTTTGCTTTGCCAACAATTAAAACCTCTTCCTTTCTTCAGCAGGCAAGCTTTTAAATGTATCAACCTCCTGGCCCTATCCCTTATTAACTGTAGAGGTTTGGACAAGTTGCCTACTCTCTCTGGAACTCAATTTCCTTTTCTGAATTTTTTTTTTTTTTTTTTTAAGAAATAACAGTTCCCACCTCCTGGCACATAGTAATCACTAATAAATTATAACGACTCTAGAACTGAAGGCTCAGTTTTGCCCAGTTTCTGAGCTAATCCTGACCAATGTAGTAGGGTCAGGCTGCCTCACCTCTAGTAGCAAGTGGGACCGAGACTTAGGCTTGGTTTTGGGTAGGCCAGATGTGAATCCTGGTTCAGTTTGTACAACTGATATGCAGCTGCAATTCTCTTAATAGACCTGTTCTGTGGTTGTCAAGCCTGCATAAATCCTACTAATCCCAACCCAGGTAGGGAGTTGGGGATGGATAAGATCCTGCTCCCTATTTCAGTCACTGGCTGGAAGATAGCTGTGAATAGAATGATAACCCAGAACCAAAGCGTCCCTTCCATCAGACTCTTTTCAGTGTCACTCGCTGCCTAGACTCTGGCTGCCATGCCCACCTGCTACACTGGAGCTTCTTGCCACCCGTACCACCCATCCAGAGCATATCTGAGCTCTCACTCTCTGAACATTGTACAATACATTGGCCCAAGAAGATCTTCAGCCTTCTCACTAGATGTCTTCTCCCCCAAGCCCAAGGAGGAATGGGGGTGGGGTGGGGTGGGGGCAGGGAGAAGAAAGGGATTAACATTTATTAGATGCTAGGCAGCTTTGTATATGCATTCTTAATTTAATCCTAACAACGACATGAGAGAGGTATCATTTTTCATTTTTATTCTAAAAATGATAAAGCTAAGGATCAGAAAGTTTCAGTAATTTGCTCAGAATCACATATCAAGCAAGTGGTGGGGTGAGATTTTGAACCTAGAGATCTGCCTTCCAACGTCCAGCTTCTCTTCTTTAGAAACTTGGTGTTCCTTCTGAGACCCTCAGTCTTGAGGCCCATCCATACATTTGCATTGGATTTAGGGAATTCCTCTAGCTTCCCTTCCTACCTGCTATTTTGTACCTCCTACTTCATTCTTTCCTAGGATCCTGCTTGGCTTTGCATCTTGATTCTGCCTTCTTGTCTTGTACATTTGCATGTAGTAATCCTGATCCAATGCCTGCTTTGTGACTGACCAGGAAATATTTGATCAATCACTAAATGCAGCCAGGTTTATATTAGTTTGCTAGTACTGCCATAACAACATATTTAAGTCTGGGTGTCTTAAATAACAAACATTTATTTTCTTATAGCTCTGAAGGTTAGAAATCCAAGATCAAGGTGCCTTCGGGTTTGGTTTCACCTCGGCTTGGCTTACAGGTAGTTACTTTCTTTCTGTGTCCTCACATGGTTGCTCCTTTATATATGAGTGCCCGATGGCTGTCTATCTAAATTTCCTCTCATAATGAAACCAGTTATGGTTGTGGGCTCAATCCCCAATAGGGTATGAAGAAGGTGGCTGATCAATTATTCTCTCTACCTTCCTCTCTGAAATCAATAAAAAAATATTTTAATGGAAAAACTGATGAAATCTGAATAAGTATTTTAGTTTAATAGTACTGCATTCAAGTTAATTCCTTAGTTTTGATATTTGTACCATGACTGTGCAATATGTTAATATTAAGGCAAGTTGGGTATATGGAATGCTGTGTGCTATTTAGCAACGCTGCTATAAATTTAGTTATTTCAAATTAAAGAGTTAAAAATGAAAGACAACTCTATATATTATTCATGGGTACAAATATGCATTGGAAGTCTGGAAGCATACATAGGAATGAAAAATACCAAATTCATGTTATTAAATATGTTTGGATGCTGAGGGAGGGGAAGACAGGATTAGACAACTGTGGAGGAGTAATAGCAACTTCAGTTTTATTGGTAATGTTTTATTTTTTAAATTTAAAAATGTTTTAATTGATTTCAGAGAGAGGAAAGGAGAGGGGGAGAGAGATAGAAACATTGATGAAAGAGCAACATCCACCAGCTGCCTCCTGAACACCCCCACTGGGCATCAAGCCAATATCTGGTTACGTGCCCTCACCAAGAAGTACTGACCTTCCTGTGAACAGGATGCTCAACCAACTGAACCACACCGCTGGGCATAATGTTTTATTTCTTAACCAAGTCATGGGAATAAAACTATTCATTATATCATTTTCTATAATTTTTAAATGTATCTGAAATATTTCATTAAAATAGAATGTATAGTTGAATGCCTAAATGAACGTTTGTGATGAAGTCTTACCTTATTCCCTTGCACAAATTTGCCACTAATCAATAGCCAAAATTTGAGTCACCCTCCTCTTACCCTGCCTTTGACTTAAGGCCAGAAAGGTGAGTTGGGGACAGATTGTAAAGGACCTTGAATGTTTGCACTTTATCCTGAGAATAATGAGAAGCTGTTAAAAGATTTTCAGCAAGGGAGGCATGTGGTCAGATTTGTGTTTTAAGAATATGGCTCTGTCTACAATAGAGAAGGAATTGAATGGGGGTTGAGAATAGAAGCAAAGAGATAAACTGGGAGATGGTTGCAATAGCCCAAAGGTGAATACTAGTATATGAGGTCTAAACCAGGGCAGTGGTGGGGAGATATTGAGAAGAAAATGATTAACAAAGAAAAAGGAACTAAGAAGGAAATAGGAGCAATAAGACTTGGAGAGTGGTTGGATATGTGTAAGTAAGAAGGCACACTCAAGGATGATGCCTCTGAACTTCCTCAGAAATGCCCTGTGCACATTTCCATTATTGGTTATTTGGCATTTGTGTTTATCTTTTGTCTCTTCAATAGAGTTGGAGTTGGTTAAGGGCAGGAACTGTCTTTTCATCAGCTCTTCCCATACAACCCAGCCCCTTACCTTGTGCCAGAACTTCCTAGAAAGGTGAGTGGAAGGAAGAGCTCCAGAGGTCCTGAGTAAGATGATCTAGAGCCAAATGCAATAACACTCATGCTCTGCCGAAACCGGTTTGGCTCAGTGGACAGAGCGTCAGCCTGCGGACTGAAAGGTCCCAGGTTCGATTCTGGTCAAGGACATGTACCTCGGTTGCGGGCACATCCCCAGAAGGGCTTGTGCAGGAGGCAGCTGATCGGTGATTCTTTTTCATTGATGTTTCTAACTCTCTATCCCTCTCTCTTCCTCTCTGTAAAAAATCAATAAAATATATTAACAAACAAACAACAACAACAACAACAAAAACACCCACTCATGCTGTAAGCCAGGCTGTTGAAGAAAGGTAAATCCTGGGACTGTCTGTGTAGGGCAAGCCTTTGAAGAACCAGGAAGGAGGACCTGGAATAAGAGATGAGTTGAAAGCTGGTATGTCTAAGAAAAGTAAATCCAAGGAGGAAATTTTGATAACATGGAAGGGATCACTAGGAAATGGTTCAAGAGCAGAGGGCAAACAGTGCTGTGCACAGAGGTCCATGTAAATTTTCTTGGATAAGGCATTGTTCTTCAACTGTTTGCTCTGCAGGGCAACAACCCTGGTTCTTAATGGTGCATGGGCAATGCTTCTGGTATAAATGGTGATTCACTGATTTGATTTAATTAGTCCCAATTTTTCATAGCACCATACAGAGTTTCTGGCAAGCTGGGACACTAAAATTATATTAAAAACCAGTAATATGATTTGGCTCAGTGGATAGAGTGTTGGCCTGCAGACTCAAGGGTCCCGGGTTCAATTCCGGTTGAGGGCATGTACCTTGGTTGCGGGCACATCCCCAGTGGGGGGTGTGCAGAAGGCAGCTGATTGATGTTTCTCTCTCATCGATGTTTCTAGCTCTCTATCCCTCTCTCTTCCTCTTTGTAAAAAAAAAAAATCAATAAAATATATTTTAAAAACACACACACAAGAATAACACTTTATTCACTTATTTAATAATTTATTCCAAATAGTTTTTTTTTTTTTAATCATCTATTATCTTGCAGGCTATGTTTCAAGTGTTGAATTCTGAAACTTATGTTCTACTGAAGAGATAATGATGAAGTATTACAAGTGTGATAAATAACACAGAGGAGAAATATAGAATGTATTATAGGGCCATATAATAGGAAGGTGTAAACTTGTCTTTAGGTTGGGAAAGGCTTTGTTGAAAGTGAACTCTGAAGGATGAGCAGGAGTGGACTAGATGAAGAGCCAGGGAAATGAGTGGGAAGAGTCAGTGTGAGTGGTGTTGGCATGTGGGAAGGGCCAGAGGCTTTAAGGAGCCAAGCATTATTCGGGAAACTGGACGGTATGCATTGGCTGGAGCACCAAGTATGAGACATGAGACAGAGCTGGGAGGCTGCTGGAGGTCAGCTCATTTAAGATTTTGTGGGCACATTGGAGTGTTCACAGATCCTCTCCCTGGGACTGGCTTTGTTCTGGGTACTAGGGAGACATAGAATTGAATCAGGCTTTAAAGTACTTTAATCCCAGGCCTTACATAGCTCATCAGGTGGGGTAAAACACTTTGACAATGACAGTGCAGCATGATAAATGCGATGATAGAAGTAAGAAGAGATTTTCTGAAAATTCACAGGAGAGGTACTTAAGAAATAAAAAAGTATTTCATTATATTGCCTTCTATGTTATTTCAAACTGATTTCAAACTCTTGGAGGACCCTGGTATACATATGACCTATTATAACATCTATCACAGTATAATGTAGCTATCTATTTTCCTGTATCCCCACTAGGCCTTTTCTCCCCCAAATTGGACTCTTTAAGCATAGAGATTTTATCTTGCTCATCTTTCAATCAATTATTCAACAAATATTTATCAAATACCTACTATGTGCTGGTCATTAGACTAGGTTCTACTGATTTAATGAGAGTCTTTAAATATATATATATATATATATATATATATATATATATATATATATATAATTGACTTAATGAAGTCTTAAATATATATATAAAATTGATTTCATTTTTATTTTTTTAAATATATTTTATTGATTTTTCACAGAGAGGAAGGGAGAGAGAGATAGAGAGCTAGAAACGTTGATGAGAGAGAAACATCGACCAGCTGCCTCTTGCACACCCCCCACCGAGGATGTGCCCACAACCAAGATACATGCCTTGACCGGAATCAAACCTGGGACCTTTCAGTCCGCAGACCAATGCTCTACCACTGAGCCAAACCGGTTTCGGCTATATAATTGATTCCAGAGAGGAAGGGAGAGAGAGAGAAACATTAATGATGAGAATTATTGATTACTGCCTCCTGCATTCTCCCAACAGGGGATTGAGCCCTCAGCTGGGCATGTGCCTTGACCAGGAATCGAACCCATGACCTCTTGGTTCAAAGATTGATGCTCAACCACTGAGCCAGGCTGGCTGGCTTAATGAGGGTCTTTAATAAGACTCCTCCTTGTTCTCAGAACTTATAGTCTAGTGCAGGAGGCAGATGAATAAGTGGGCAAGACAATGTGACAAATACTATGATAAGAAAAATATAAAGTACCACGGGGAGCTCAGAGCAAGGGCACCCAACTTACTATAGGGGAATTTTGAAAGCTTTCTGAAGGAAGTAATTTAAGCTGAGAACTGAACGATAAGCATGAGTTAGCTGGGCAGTTGTGAGTCCAGAGCTGAGAGAGCACAACACATTCAGAAACTGAGAGAAGTTTACAGAGAACTGGAGTTTGGGGGCAGGTAGTAGAGATTGGGAAAGTGGATAAAGGTGTGTGGGGGAGAAGGAGGAGCAATTAGAGATAAGTGTTCAATATTATGATGTAAATATAGAAAACACTATGTAAATATTTGTTGGATGAATAAATGAACCATTCTAAAACTTGAGGAAATGAGACCTTTGGGAAAGGCGTGTGTGTGTGTGTATGTGTGTGTGTGTGTGTGTGTGTGACTCTTCCCTTGTTTTCTGGGAGGCATTGTAGTGTGTTAGTTAACAGGCTGGTCTCTGACATCAACTGCTTAGATTTGAATCGTGGCTTTGACAGTTAGTAGGTGAGGTGACCCTAAACAAATTATATCGTGTGTGTGTGTGTGTGTGTGTGTGTGTGTGTGTGTGTGTGTGTGATTTATCTTATCTGTAAGTTAGAGATTATAATAATACTTCATAGGATCACTGTCAAGATTAAGCATTAATATTTTGTAAAGCATTGGAACAGAGCCTAGAACTAAGCACTGTGTATTTGCTCTTATTATTTCTCCATTCATCAAAACATTTATTGAGGGCCAAGTACTGTGCTAGATGCTATGAAAATAAGATGTGGCTCCAAGCCATGGAGGAGGACCTAAAACCTGCTGAGGAGAAAGATTGATAAGTAAATAACTACTACAACACATTATGATCAAGAGAGGTGATAGTGGTAAGGACTAGCAAGAGTGGCTTACTCTCTCGAAAGAAGCCAAGAGAGAATATTGAGGGAAGGATGCATTTAAGTTGGGGGACAGTTTGCCAGCAAAGAAAGGCAATAGAATTTATCAGGCCATGTTGCAAAGGCTTAGTAGGTTGCAAGCCTAAGGTGTGTTTAGCAAATGCCACGGGTACCACTAGAGCAGTTTTACAGGATCTGTGCTAGGCACTTTTATAGGTTATTTCTTTTATTTGTCACAAGTATTGTTACTAATGTGCCCAGCACCGACTGTTATAGGAACTATATATATATATATATATATATATATATATATATATATATATATATATATATATACTCTTTTAAAGCTTGTGATTATTGTGTGAATTAGATACTATCCTCATTCCTCTTTTACAGATGGGGAAATTGAGGCCAGAAGGTAAAGTACCTCCAAGCCATACAGCTAGAAAGTGGCGGAGCCAAAATTCAAACCTGCATTTAGACTCCAGATTCTGTGGTCTTAACCACCATGCCCCCCACCTACTAGCTCTTGTTTTTGCTCTGCTGTTGATATGGAAACTAGATATCCAAACTTGTTGGAACTGCATGTGAAGTAAGAGTTGAGAGTTCATTCTGGGAGAATAGTACATAAACTCCGCAGCATGCGTTACCCGCACAAAACTAAGCATAAAAGACTTCAAAACAGCTCCTTCCCCTGTCTGACTCCTGCAGTGGCTGTATGCAGGAAAGGTGGGGGTGGGGTGGGAGGATAGTTATTGGATTACACAGGATGCCTCAGGCCACTCATGTTTCTCTGGGGGTCCATTTTAAATTGGGTTCCTCCAACCAGCAAGTTGCTTTCTCTGGAAACAAACAAAAAAAATGTTTAAAATATTTCCTTGGCAGCAGGGAAGGAAAGAAGTGGGTGGGAAATGCAACACAGACAAGACACAGGGCAAAAAAAAGTTGATTATGTAGAGCCTTGCAGAGCCATATTAATTCCCAAAAAGAAACATAATTTCAGGGGACAATGAGGAATAAGAAGGGAGAGTTTTGCAGGCTTATTGGAGGAAGCAAACTTCCTCAGAAATAATATTAAGACTGTCTTGAAAGTAAACCTTGAGCAAATACAACCATGGGGATTAATACAAAGGGCCACAGACAGAAGAGAATCAACAGTTCTTGAACAGTACAAGAAGGAAAGCTGAAATTGGATCTGAGGAATTCACATTGGTTAAAAGCTTTTCCTATTTTTTTTTTTTTTTCTCCTTAGGGAGGAGGAACTGAAAGTTTAAATCAGAACCTCCTGTAGGGAGATCTAGGGGAGATAAGAGATCAACCAAAGGACTTGTATACATGCATATAAGTACAACCAATGGACACAAAACTCTGGGGAGGGAGGGCATGTATGGGGGGGGGGGCAATGGTAAGATATGTACACAGATAATAATTTAATTTAAAAAAAATCAGAATCTCCTAAGCCACTTTTGAAGATCTTTTTTTTTTAAACAAACATATCTAGCTTTATTGAGTTATAATTGACATACAATAAATTGCACATATATAAGGTGTGTAATTTGATAAATTTTCACACATGCACACATATATATGAAAACATTATCACATCAATATAGTGAATATATCCATATTTGCCACACTTTATTTACTTGGAAGTCTCCCAAGAACCTGAGAAACTTACCTTTTCAATAGCTAAGTACCCCCACCTTGCAAGCCAACAATATTTTAGAGAGTGATTTCCTTAATGTTAGACAACATCAACAAAACATCTTGCCGGTTTCATGCCTCAAAATGTTTATGCCTCAAAAATTTCCAAAAGTTTCCTTGTGTCCCTTAGTAGTCCCTCCTTTCTGAAGATCTTTATACAGAGCTATGTGTAAGTGAACAGGCAGTTGACTGTATATTCTCATTTCAGTCTTTCTCAGCGAACCCTTTTGTGAACTTCATAAAGTCTCCAATTAAACAGATAGCAATCTGAATGGCTAGACCCCACCTGATGTGCAGTCAAAATTCTGACTCCCTTGGTGGACAAAAACCTCTTTTTTAGTCTGTGTAGTATAAAAAACCCAAATTACCTGACAATTCTGAGGATGTTCAAAATTCTGCTTGCTTGTAAAATTGCTTGAGAGCTGGATTCTGGATAGGTAGAATTTATAGCAACACTAGAGGCCCAGTGCACAAAAGTTGTACACTCGGGGGATCCCTCAGCCTGGCCAGTGCTCTCTCGTGGTCTGGGAGCCTTCAGGGGATGTTTGACTGACAGCTTAGGCCTGTTCCTCATGTCAGACATCCTTAGCACTGCCATGGAGGAGAGAGAGTCTCTGCCACTGCTGCTGTGCTCGCCAGCCATGAGCCTGGCTTCTGGCTGAGCCCCACTTCCCCTGTAGGAGCACACCGACCAGCAGGGGACAGCTCCTGTGTTGAGCGTCTGCCCCCTCCTGGTCAATGCGCGTCATAGTGACTGGTCCTTCTGCCATTTGGTCGATTTGCATATTAGCCTTTTATTATATAGGATTATGTCCCAGATTTGTGAGGACAGCCCAGATTTCAAATACCCTATCTTGTCATGACTATAAGTATGATTCTGGTTTCATGTATCTTAAGTTGAATAAAGAGGGAAATATGGACACAATATAATTGATCCTTTCTTGAACTTTATGATAAATACCAGAAGGAAGTCATACCTGGGTTTAGAGGGATAACTGTGCTCTACTAAGAGTATTCCTGCCCTGACCAATTTGGCACGGTGGATAGAGCATCGGCTTGTGGATTCAAGGGTCCCAGGTTCAATTCCAGTCAAGGGCATGTACCTTGGTTGTGGGCACATACCCAGTAGGGAATGTGCAGGAGGCAGTACATCGATGTTTCTCTCTCATCGATGTTTCTAACTCTCTATTCCTCTCCCTTCCTCTCTGTAAAAAATCAATAAAATATATATTTTTAAAAAAGAGTATTCTTTGGTAAAATCTTTCTTGTATGAAAGAGGCTGGGGAAAACTCTTATAAAGTTGAGGATTTTGTGTGTACCATTTGGAAAGAGTAGAAAAGTGCAGAGGAAAGAAGTTTTGGGACAAAATAGATGGAGGCTGTTCTTAGTGAAAGTCAGGATAGATAGATAGATAGATAGATAGATAGATAGATAGATATATAGATAGATAATAGCATTTAAAATAAATTTAGACAGCCAAAACCGGTTTGGCCCAGTGAATAGAGCATCGGCCTGTGGACTGAAGGGTCCAGGTTTGATTCCGGTCAAGGGCATGTACCTTGGTTGTGGGCATATCCTCAGTAGGGGGTGTGCAGGAGGCAGCTGGTCGATGTTTCTCTCTCATCAATGTTTCTAGCTCTATCCCTTTCCCTTCCTCTCTGTAAAAAAATCAATAAAATATATTTAAAAATAAAATAAAATAAAATAAATTTAGACAAAAGCAGGACAGACTCAGGAGGGTGAGAGAAACATTTGGGGGAGGACAAGAGCAGAAAAGAAAAGTGAGAGTGAGAATGGGGTGCAGAAAGCTAGGGCAAACAAGCATGCTTGGACAAGAGAGAGACAAAGGGAAAGCTTCAAGTTTCTCTCAAGGTTGTGTAGTATGGAGAACCCGGAGGACTGTTGGGAGAGCTCTAAGTCCAGGAAAGAATTCTGGAACTGGACCAAAGGATGTCCAAAAAAAGGGGGGGGGGGGAAGAAATAAATAAAAATGGAAATATCAGAGCTGCATATACCATCTGCTAGAATTGGTAATCCTTCCAGGGGTCCCTCAGAGAGCCTGTCCTCCAAAGCCGTAAGTGACCCTGGGTCATTCGCTGGGGAACTTTGGAAACCTGGCAAGATGTTTTGTTGATGTTGTCTAACATTAAGGAAATCATTCTCTAAAATTTGTTGGCTTGCAAGGTGGGGGTACTTAGCTATTGAAAAGGTATGTTTCTCAGGTTCTTGGGAGATTTCCAAGGAAATAAAATGTGGCAATCCCCCCCCTCCTCCCCAAATCTGGCACATCTACACTACCAGCATTTATTTTGTTAAGGAAAATACATTTGCAGATACTGTAGCCTTTGCTCAGAGATTCTGAGAAGCTTATCATTTTTAAAACTTGAACATGTTTAGATGGTTTTCTGTCCCCACATAATAGGGAAAGTGGAATGTAGGGCAAAACTTTTAAAAATCAATTTGGCAGTACGTATCAGGAACCTTTAAGATTTTCACAGTAATGCTTCATGTAGAAATCCCACATCTGAGAATTTTCTGTGAGGAAATAACTTTATATTGCTTTATATATTTATGCAGAAAGCATTATATATTACAGTAAAAAATTAAACGCCCTATCTAATTAAATGCCTAGCAGTAAGGGACTGGTTAAGCACACTCTGGCACCTTCTCCTGTATGATATTTTGCACCTTCTAAAACTACATTTACAGATAATTCTTAATGATGTGGTCAAATACGTATAAAACAGTAAGTAAAAAGGTATACACAAAGTGTGACTACAACTGTGTTAAAAGGCTTGGGTGGGATTTGGGTTTGGGCTAGAAGGCTCAATGGGGAAAAAAGGGGACATCTGTAATACTTTCAACAATAAAGATAAATTTTAAAATGCATAAAAAAAACATGCCAAAAAGTTGTTTCTATTGATAATCTTAAAATAGCAAGGTTGTGGTCTATTGTTACTGTTATTGTATTCTTTATGGTTTCCTATATTTTCTATGATTTTCTACAAAGTGCATATAATACTATTATAATCAAAAACATTTTTATTTTTAAGTGTCTGAAAAATCAGGGAACTAAATATTTAACATAAAAGTAATTTAGTAAAAATAATTTTAAAGATTTAGATATTGTAAAAAACATGCTAAGGGAACTAAAACAAAATTGTTAAAGGAATAAAATAAAACACTTTTAAAAATATTTATTTTTAATTTTATTAAAACACAACAGTTATGGCTCTGACTGGTTTGGCTCAGTGGATAGAGCTTTGGCCTATGAACTCAAGGGTCCCTCCTGGGTTTGTATCTTGGTTGTGGGCACATCCCCAGTAGGGAGTGTGCAGGAGGCAGCTGATCGATGTTTCTCTGTCATTGATGTTTCTAACTTTCTATCCCTCTCCCTTCCTCTCTGTAAGAAAATCAATAAGATATATTAAAACAAAACAAACAACAGTAGTTATGAAGACTATATAACATGAGAAATGCTTTTTTTAAGGTTAAATTAAAACAGATCAAAATAATTAAGATTATTATTATTTTTTTTAATATATTTTATTGATTTTGTACAGAGAGGAAGGGAGAGAGATAGTCAGAAACATCGATGAGAGAGAGTCATCGATCAGCTGCCTCTTGCACACCCCCTACTGGGGATATGCCCGCAGCCAAGGTACATGCCCTTGACCGGAATCGAACCCGGGACCTTTCAGTCCCCAAGCCAACGCTCTATCCATTGAGCCAAACCGGTCCCGGTTTAAGATTATTTTGACAAAGATTATTTAGAGCAAAGATGGTGCTGGCAGCGAATCTTCGTGCATCTCCCTCTAGTATACCCATAAAATGAACTCCATACGTATTCTTGAACCTTCCCATCCTTTGCATTCTTGCCCTTTGCTTCCTCATTTTAGACATGTATTTCTGATTTGGTTTTCTTTTAAATTCTGCCTTGCTCCTGCCAAAATATGCTCAGAGATTACTTTGTGCTATTCCTCTTCATGTCTGACTCCTGTTATCCTTCTATCAACCAGTTGCTTTTCTTGAATAGCTAACTTTAAAAATAAAGAGAAAGACTGGTAATAAATCCAGAATACCAAAATGCTAATACTCCTTTGGTGGAATTATAGGTAGTTTATGCCACTTTTCTTTAGGTTTGAAATTTGCAATGTGGTTCATTTGCCAATTGCTTTCATAGGTAACTATTGAATTCTGTCTTTCATGATTTGCAAGGATGGTTATACAATTGATACCCCTTTAGTCAAAAAAGATACTGGGTCTGTAATCCTACCTGGCTCAGAGAAACTGTTCTCCATCTTTCACTCTCCAAGCAGATTCTGCACAGACAAAACAGAAATATGAGCATATTCGTCTCCCCCTTCAAAACTTGAGATGTTCCCCAATGCCTGCAGGACCAGATCCTTTTTAATATGACTCCCAAGACCCTTCATAATTTATTGCCATTCTATCTCTTTAACTTTATCTCCCAGTAATCTGCTAACCTTACTTCCTTATCTCATGTTCCATCAACTACTTGCCATTATTTAACACATACTACTTTTTTCACCTTTTTATTGATGTATATTTTCATATAGTAAGAATTACAAAACATTAGTATACAATGCAGTGGTTGTTCCCATATGTATCAAGATCTAGAACATTTCTACAACTCTAGAAGGTTTCTCTTATTCCTTGCCAGTCCATATTTACATTCCCACCCAGAAATAACCACTATTCTGACTTCTATAAACAAAGATTAGTTTTGCCTGTTCTTGAATTTTTAAAAATGGGAACACACTGCTCTGGCTGGGTGGCTCAGTTAGTTGGAGCATTGTCCCATACACCAAAAGGTTTTGGCTTTGATTCCCAGTCAGGGCACATACCTAGGTTGAGGGTTAAATTCCCATTTGGGGCATGTAGGAGAGGTAACCAATATCTCTCTCTCTCTCTCTCTCTCTCTCTCTCTCTCTCTCTCTCTCTCTCTCTCTCTCTCTTTCCTCCCACCTCCCCCCCTCACTTCCTCTATCTCTAAAGAAAAAAGAAGAAAAATCAGTAAAAATATATCCTCGGGTGAGGATTAAAAAAAAAAAAAAGGAAACATACTGTATGTATTCTTTAAAACACACAGTCCATTTTTATGATTCCTCTGCTTGAGAATAGAAATGTTAAATATCTGTCATGTTCTAGTGGTCTCCCATTCTGCATCCTTGGCAGAAATGGCTAATTGATCATTCTATCTTATTGCTTCTATATTTAAGCTATTTTAATTAATTAATTAATTTTTTAATCCTCACTCAAGGATCATTGATTGATTCTAGAGAGAGAGAGAGAGAGAGAGAGAGAGAGAGAGAGAGAGAGCGAGAGAGAGAGTCCTGAAACATGCCCTGTCCTTTTTCTCCTCTACATCATAAATGCTCTTCCTCTTCTCCAGTTAGTTATCTAAATCTCATTCATCCTTTAAGGATATATCATGGATATTTATTATCCAAACTTCTGTTGATCATTTTTTCCCTAACATGAGAGAGAGAGAAATATCGATCAGCTGCCTCCCACAAGTATTTGACTGGAGATCAAACCCAAAACCTGGATATGTACCCTCACCAGGAATCAAACCCGCAACCCCTCATTACACAGGATGGCACTCCAACCAACAGGCTCCTTTTCTAAACTGCACACCAGCCATTACTAATGTTCAGAGTTGGCACTAATGAAAGCTCTCTGGACAAGAATGACCTCTTCTACATGAGAGCCTTCATCTCTACTATGTACAACACATTTAACAAGTCATTTGAGTCTTGTTGATTCTATCATTGTAACATCTCTCCAATCTGTTGCTTTTTCCATTCCCACTGTGTCTATTTATTTCAAGCTATTATAATCTCTCATCTGATTTTCCACCACAATCCCTTACTGTTTTGCTTGCTTTCAGTTTTGACTTCTCTATTTTTTTCTACGCACTGCTGATCAATCTTTTTGAATATCTAAATATACTACACCAGTCTTTAAAACCCTTTCTGGTTAGCCCAGGTACTTAACACTATATTTATTTCTCCAGTATCATCTCCTTTCTCTATAATAGAAGTGTCGGAGATGAAAGAAAAGTATTAAAATGTATATGAAAATCTCCCTCCTGTCCGAGTCTGGGGCACACTGTGGGACATAGAGTCGAGTCTCTGCTCTCCAGTGTGCTAACTACTTGCAGGTTCCTGAAGCCTGCCCTGTCCTTTTCCTCCTCTACATCGTAAATGCTCTTCCTCTTCTCCTGTTAGTTATCTAAATCTCATTTACCCATCAAGGATATATCATGGATATTTATTATCCAAACTTCTGTTGATCATTCTTTTCCTAACAAATGATTAGTCTCTCCCAGGGGAAAATTAATTAATTCTTATTTGTGTCCGAACCATACTTTATACATATCCTTATTATGGCAATAATATTGTTGTATTATTATTATCTGTTTACATTTCTGAGAGCTCCTTGAGGCAAAAGAGCTCTGCAGTTCCAGAACTCACCGAGTGCAGGACATTTATTTTTTTAACTACTGACCCAGTGCACAAAATTCATGCACATTAAAAGGGAATTAATTAGAGAAAATATTTTAATATTGCTATTTTCCCTTTCTCTATAATAGAAGTGTCAGAGATGAAAGAAAATTAGTAAAATATATGTGAAAATCTCCCTCCTGTCAGAGTATGGGGAGCACTGCGGGACATAGAATCAAGTCCCTGCCCACCACCCACATGAGCTTCGAAAATGCAGAGATCCAGACCCAGCTGGCCCCACATCCATTGGGTGAGACCCAACCGACCCCACTCCCATCAAGCCCTGTTGCGGGGGGGATGCAGCCTCAGGTCCCACTGCCTGATGCTGAGGTCCCCCATCAAGCCCCACCAGGTGAGGGGCGTGGTCTGAGATCCCAGTCAAAGCCCATGGGGCAGGGGCGTGGCCTGAGGTCCCCTGTCCAGCTTCATGGAGTAGGGGGCATGGCCTGAGGTCCCTCACCCTGGCCAGGTGCCATGCAGCCTCAGGTCCCTGCTATTCAGTTGTGACATTACAGCGTCTTGGCTAATTTGCATATTCCTCTATTATATAGGTAGATAAAAAAAGTGTGGTAAAATACACATAAAAATACTATCTTTACCATTTAAAGTGTACAGTTTAGTAGTATTAAGTACACCCATATTGTTGTGCAATTATCACCACCATCCATCTCTGGAATTTTTTTTGTTACAAAACCAAAACTCTACACTTATTAAACAATAACTCTTAATTTTTCCCTCCCCTCAACCCCTCCACAACCACCATTCTACTCTCTATGAATTTGACTACTCTAAATACCTTGTATAACTGGAATCATACAGTATTTGTCTTTTTGTGACTTGCTTGTTTCATTGAGGATAATGTCTTCAAGATTCATCCATATTGTAGCCTATGTCAGAATTTTCTTTCTTTTTGAGGCTAAATATTCCACTGTTTGTATACATCACATTTTGCTTATCCATCTGTCAATGGAAACTTGAATTGCTTTTACATTTTAGTTATTGTGAATGATGCTGTCATGAATATATGTATACAAATATCTCTTTGAAACCCTGATTTGAATCCTTTTGAATATATGCCCAGGAGTGTAATTCCTGGATCATATCGTAATTCTATGTTTAATTTTTTTTGGGAACCACTGTACTGTTTTCCATAGTAGCTAAATCATTTTACATTCCTATCTACAGTGCATAAGCGTTCTAATTTTTGCACATCTTCACCAACCCTTGTTATTTTCTAGGTTAAAAAAATATAATTTTTGATCCAAATGGGTGTGAGGTGATATCTCATTGTAGTTTTGATTTGTGTTTCCCTGATGATTGGTAATGTTGGGTATCTCTTGATGTATGTATTAGCCATTTGTATATCTTTGGAGAAACATATATTCAAGCCTTTTGCCCATTTTTAAATCAGGTTTTGTTTTGGTGATATTATTATATTTAAAATATTTTTTCTCAAAATATTTTTATTGCATGTAATATATTTAAAATTATTTTTCTTAAAATATTAATGTTTAGTATATGTAACATTATTATATTTAAAATTGTTTTTCTTAAAAATAAAAAAAGAATCAGGTTTTGTTATTGTTATATATTCTGGATATTAATCCCTTTTCAGATATATTATTTGCAAATATTTTCTTCCATTCTAGATTGCCTTTTTTACTCTGTTGATGCTATTCTTTGATGCATAGAAATGTAATTTTCATGAAATTCAATATGTTGATATATTCTTTTGTTGCTGGTGCCTTTGGTATGATATCCAAGAAATCATTGAAGAATCCAATGTTGTGAAGTTTTTGCCCTATGTTTTCTTCTAAGAATTTTGTTGTTTTATGTTTTACACTTTAGGTCATGAACCCATTTTGAGTTAATTTTTGTATTTGGTGTTAGATAAGGATCCAACATTATTCTTTTGCATGTGGATATCCAGTTTTACCAGAACCATTTGTTGAAAAGACTGTCTTTTCCCCCATTGAATGCCCTTATAGCACCTTTGTTGAAAATCATTTAAGCATATATACAAAGGTTTATTTCTGGACAAAGTATACGACGTTTTATAGGATACAAAGAAAAATCAGAGTACAGACTGTCCCAGTACATTAGAGTTGGTCATAGAGAAACTGTTAGAATGGAATTAGATGTCATTTTTGTTCTAGAGAAAGAAGAGATAATTTGATTTAGAGGAAGGTAAAATAGCTGACTTAAAAAGTAGTTCATGTTAGAGTTATAGAACTTTAGACCTGTTTCCTGCCCTAGTTCATCTAATTCACATCTTTATTTTTATATAAAGAAAAAGAGGCCTGGTGTTACTTTTGAGGTCAGAATTACCCCAAAAATATTAAATAAAAAATAGACATATAGAAGGAAGAATTCAGCTCCTAGAAGGAAAGAACTATTAACATGTAGGTTAGATAGATCTGGGAAGGAATGAGCTCTTTATAATTACAACTATTCAAACAGAGGTTGGATGACCACCTGTAAGTTGTGCTGAGGAAGGCAGGTCTGGTCACCGCTCTGTCTGACTTGTGAATGTTCTGTGACTGCCCACTCACTTCAGAATAAAGGCCAGCTTTTAAAAATGGCATACAAAGTTCCTATACTGTAATCCTCGTCTAACTTTATAGTATCATCTCCTGTCATATATTTATGTCCTTGATATACACAACTGTATATGAACTCTAATGTCCTTTTTATTCTGATTTTATTCACATTAAAAAAAGCTACCTTAAAAAAGAAAAAAGACACTTTCTAATATTTCAGGGAAGTAAGCTAAAGGATGTGGCTGTAGTTTAAAATTCCACACAAAGAATCCTCAGAACAAATTAAACAGAAGCAATGGGTAGCAAGTACATACATGTGCTAAGGTGAGTCTAAGGGCACATGAAATCTAAACTGGGTAATAGGCATTTAGCATATTTTAATTTGTTTAAGAATGCAAAATATAAAAAAGAAATAGATCCCTCACACTATCCCTGAGGTGAGCATATACCTTAGGAGATTTGGTGTTGTATACTATTTGTAAGAAACACAAAAATTTTAAACTTTGAACAGATTATCTGCGCTATAGATAATGTGGAGTGCCAGCAATTTCTAGGTACTTTCTATGTGTCAGAATTGTTGTGGATGTTGGAATCCAAAGGTGAAGAAAAACATTGTCAGGATCGCATCATGGAGGGGATGCATTCTTTTAAACTTGAGCTCATGATCAGCTAGTGTCTCTAGGCATAGGAGGCTCAGAAAAAAATCTTCAGCACATCTGATCATGACTTTCTCTTGCTTACAAATGTTCAGTGACTTCCTTTATAATCTACCAGCAGATCTACTTGGCTTGAGCACACTTATCTCCGGGATACCTTTCTTATTCTTACTTAATTTACCCACCACATCACCCTTTTTATCCAATATGATTATATTTGGACGAGGTTTTCCTAACATCTAGGAAGAGAATAGAATATAAATATTGATCCACTGGGAAATTACATTTCCTATTATATCTGATGTAATAAGATTTTCACTGTAAGTAATTTTCACCCGAATTTGGGTGAAATTGAGTTCCCAGAAATTCTGTGAAAGGCTAAATTTGGAGACTTATCCACAGTCATGAGGTCTTTCTTGCAAGTATCAGATATAAATTCTCAGTGTATTTTTACAGAGCAGTCAGACATTTCCCTTTTTATTTCTCAGTAAGCTCTCAGTGATTTAGTGGGAAGAACCAAGTCACACAGGACTAGTATTCTAGTCTGGCTTGTGATTTACTGTGAATTACTGGCCACTAATTAAGCCTCTAATGCCCAAAGTTTCCTCATTCTTAAATAGAACTAATACTTGCTCTCTACATACTTTGTTGTGATAAGATTATAATTGCTAAAATTTTCAGCTCCACATGTAGGTTTTATAAGGAATACAAATATATTTACATATATACACATACACACACACACACACACACACACATCCTTTCTAATAAAGAGGGCACCTAATTCAATGCTTCGTTCTTAAGTAATCAGGAAATTTTATTCAACTGAGCTTGCTCCAAGGACACTGATATCACTCACTAAGGTGAAGGGCATGTTGGTATTATCTTAATGTCTCTATAGGTTTTAACTTTTGTGTTCTGTTGTTCTTCTGTGGATTTTTTCCCTTTAAACAAAGTCATGCAGCTAATAAGTGCTGCTGCCAGGCAGGACTCTTCTGACTTGAAATACACTACTCTATGCACTCACTACACTGGGGCCCTGTGGCATCAGACAGGTTGGAGTAATATGCACTTAAGCTTAGAACTCTAGTTTTCTCATTTGTAAATAGGAATAGTTCTGACTTCATGGGGTTGTGATGAGCATTAAATGAAATACGTGAAATACCTTTTAAAATGCTTAGCACTTAGTGGGTAATTCTTTTTAAAAAAATATATTTTATTGACTTTTTTACAGAGAGGAAAGAAGGCTAGAGAGTTAGAAACATTGATGTGAGAGAAACATTGACCAGCTGCCTCTTGCACACCCGCTACTGCAACCAAGGTACATGCCCTTGACCGGAATTGAACCTAGGACCCTTCAGTCTGCAGGCAGATGCTCTATCTACTGAGCCAAACCGGTTAGGGCTAGTGGGCAATTCTTGGTCCCTTCTCACTAAGCTTCCCATTCATATGGGCATAAACAAACACACAAGGTATCCAGTTCTGGGGTATAGTGGGAAGTAGATGGACTACGCAGAGAGTAAATGTCCTTCTCTGGCGTTATCTTGTAAATACTTAAGGCTTAGCATGCTCCAGCGCTCCCCCAGCCCCGAATCCTTATCATATCATTTTCCTGCCCAGCATTTGTCAAATGTAAGGATCCTAGTTGTGTGAATTGTCCAGCTTTGTGGCCGGAGGTCGGTTGAATAATCTCCAAGGCTGGCGAGGGGGTGGGAGCTTGAGACTTACCAAAACACAGTTCTTTTGAATTTTGACTTTAAATAACTATGTGGAGGGAGCTAACATATTAAAAATAAGGCAGGTAGTCTTAACCGGTTTGGCTCAGTGGATAGAGCGTCGGCCTGAGGACTGAAAAGGTCCCGGGTTTGATTCTGGTCAAGGGCATGTACCTTGGTTGCGGGCACATCCCTAGTGGGGAGTGTGCAGGAGGCGGCTGATCGATGTTTCTAACTCTCTATCCCGCTCCCTTTCTCTCAAAAAAAAAAAAAAAAAAAAAAAATCAATAAAATGTATTAAAAAAATAAAAATAAAAACAAGGCAGAGAGGAAAGGCGGCCTATGGATGGTAGTTGATTCCAAACCCACGTGAAACGAAAACCTTTCCCCCCGGGGCGATGCCCGAATGTCTCTGCCCAACTCCTTAACTTCGGAATGTCTTTTAGGAAGCAATAGCTCCAGCTTTGGTGTGCTGGTGGCCAAGGCGAATTCGGGGTCTCCCAGTCCAGCTCCCCATTCACTGCGGCTCAGCGGGCCGCGCAGGGCGCCGGGGTCCGCGAAGGCGCGGGCGGGGCGGTGGGCGAGCCAGGCTGGGAGTGCACGCCCCCGGCCGGTTTCCTTCCCGGGTGTGTGTGTGTGTGTGTGTGTGTGTGTGTGTGTGTGTTGGGGACACTCTCTGATGTGTGTGTGTGTGTTGGGGTGTGTGTGTGTGTTGGGGACACTCTCTGATGTGTGTGTGTGTGTGTGTGTGTGTGTGTGTGTGTTGGGGACACTCTCTGGACGAGGCGCGGAGGCGGCTTGGGGGTCACGGCAGGGCGGCCCGCCCGCAGCCGGGGAGCCAGACCTGAGCCCGCGCCCCCCGCCCCTCGCGCCGCCCCCCAGCGCGGCCGCGGCGGGAGCCAGGCCTCGGACCCCCGCCCCCAGGCCCCGCCTCCCCCCCCCCCCCCCCCCGCGAACCCCCGGTGACCGCGACCCTCCCCCGGCGCGGAGCCCGGCCCCCTCCTCCCGGGCAGCCGCCTTCCCGCGCCCAGCCCGGCCCGGCCTCGGCGGCGTGAGGTGAGTGCGCCGCCTCCTTCCCATTGTTTCCCGCCGCCGCTCCGGCCCCGAGCGCGGCCCTCCCGCCGGCGCTCCCCGCCCGCCCCGGGCCCACAGGTGCGCGGGGGGCCCCGGCACCGAGGGAGGGGGCGCCCCGGGACGCATCCCCCTGCCTCTCATCTGCAGGCCCCCCACTTCTTCCCCCCGCCCCCCAAAAAAACACAAAAACCCGGCGTGGATCTCCTATCCCACCCCGGGGCAGGAGGCCATTGGGGTTCCGTCTCTCTCCCCTCCCCCTCCCCGCCTCTCCCTCCGCGGCCCCCTCCCTTCACCCCCTCCAGCGGGTCCTCCTCTTTCCCTCCCTCCCTCCCCTCCCCTCCCCCCCACAATGCAGTTCGCGGCGCGGCGGACATGGCGCTGGAGTCCTGAGCTCGTCGTGTCCCGGCCTCCAGCGGCGGCGGCGGCGGCGGCGAGGGCTGCAGCGGCGGCGGCACCGCGGCGGGCGGCGGAGCGGGAGCGGGAGGCCCTGCGATGAGGAGGCGCCGCGCGCGCCTGTAGCTCGCAGGTACGGGCCCCGCGGCGGAGCCGGGGCGCCGAGGGGGTGTGCGCGGCCGCCGGGGCGGGCAGGCCGGCCGCCCCCGCTCGCCCTCAGGTGCCGCGGCGCCCGCAGGTGTGGGCGGCCGGCCCCGCGCCGCTCCCCGGGCCCCTGACGCTCCTTTCTGCGCCCGAACGGGCTCCGGGCGCCCCGGGGGCGGGGGCGGGGGGAGGCCGGCGCGGGGGAGGTGGGGCGGCGGCCTGGCGGCCTGGGCGGCCTGAGGGGGACCTTGGGGCGCTTGGGGGCCGAATTCCTACCGACCGAGCGCCCCGGGCCGAAACCTCTGGCCCAAACCGGGAGGCGGGTGTGGGGTTAACGGAATCGGCGTGAGCGTTTCCCGGAGGAGCCCAGGACGATTCCCTTTTCTCTCGCCTCCGCTGGGAGACGCGCATCTAGAACAAATACACACACACACACACACGCGCGCATAACATCATGCATGTTTGCTCCGGGCTCGCTCCCGGCAGGAGAAGGCAGAGGTGTCTCTGGGTTTCGTTTCTGGCTCGCCCGCCTCCTTTCTCCCTCCTTTCTCCCTCCGCCCCCCGTGGAACGGTGGCGATGAACGCGTTTGACGTGGGAAACGGCGAGATTCTTATTTGTAAACAGCCCTCGGCGAGCGCATTGCACGCCCCCACGAGCGGGTCCAGGTCCCTTTGGTAACTAACCTACCGGGGTTGCAAAAGAATGAGCTGTTTCGATCTGAAAGAAGCCACATTGTCGGGGGATTGCAGGTCGTCCCTGAATGGGGTGAATTTTACTGTTACGTTAACGTGGATGAAACACTTTCTTTGCATACGATTTATTTATTTATTTTTTTAAAAATCAGCAAATCTTTCATCAGAGGAATTGTTGTACCTTGCACGAGATCTTTAAGTGTCGGTATAGAACACGTTTCTTCATTTGAATATGTGTTGACGTTTTGCACTCATTTCTCGTAAACTTCTTAATGTCCTGACGTGCAATTAGAGTTGTGTGTGGTTGGCATCCAGCAATTAATTAGCTGGAGTGGATCGCGTTCCCTTTTGTTTCCAAAGACCACCCCCTTCCCCCTCCCCCCTTCACGTCTTGTAGTAGATGGGTAACCCTGGGTGAAACAGAACCTATCCTGTTTTCTGTTTTTAAAGTGATGAGAACTGTTTAGCTGATAAAATTGGATGACCCCAATCGGATATTATAATTTAGATAGGATGCCAAACGAAGGTGGCGAATTGTGAGAGTTTTTTTTTTTTTTAAAGTTGACTTTTTTGGGGGGTTAGTATCAGTCAGCATATTTTGTATGTGAGTCAGTGGTGTGCCAAAGTTTTCTTTAGACGCAGAACTCTTGTGTATCTCCTTAGAAATTGCTGCACTACACTGCATCCTAGTATTGATTAGTCACAACTTGTAAAATTGTGAAATGTTGATTCATTTAGAAATGTATCATAATGTAAGATAATGAAGTCACTAGTGTTTAGTGTGCTGTAATGCTTTTGTAAACAAAATTTAACGAGGGCTTTAAAAAAAACCCCATATACTTGGGAGCCCTGGCCAGATAGTGGAGTTGGTTAGTTTCCGGGTTCTATCCTCAGTCAGGACACATACAGGAAGCAACCAATGAAAGCATAAATAAGTGGAATAACAAATCAGTGTTTCCCTTTCTCTCAAACCAATAAACAAATAAACAAACAAACAAAAAAACCCATATACTTTGGGGAATTTTAAGTCATTTATGCTTTAAAATATATTTAAAATAAAAGCTATTTTTTTCTCATTTAGATGAAATTTCCTGCTGTTTGCAGTTTTTCATTTGACTAGTGTGGAAAATGAAAAATTAAAGTTTCTTTGAAATAATAGAATAGTCTTTTCATTGAATTAGGTTAAGTTGTTAGTAATACAGATAACAAGTCGTTAACATGCACTAAAATTTAGTTCAATTTTGTAAATTCTAAATCACACCTAGAAGTACATTTATTTTTAGATAAGTTAGCTAGGACAATACAGTGTCTACATTATAATTTTAGACCTTTAAAAATAAAAATTTGTAATAGTAATTTTAAATATCTCTGTTTAATAAAAAAGCTATTTAAAGATAATTTGTATTCTCAGAGCAGATTTATTTTAATAACAGTAGAGGACTTTTTTTGACCTCAAAGTTAACCTTGACATGTGTAATGAGCACCATAAATTGTGTTCTTTATAGAAGGTAAAATCTCTGTGGGTAGAGATAAGTCTTTGAATTTGTTTTCTACAGACCATTTCTAGTTTCAGGGAACGATTAAAGCAAGACTTACCATTAAATTTTGTTTATCCTTAAAAAAAATCCAGATCACTTTGCTATAACAATTCAGTGAGATGTATTACTTCCTAAAGTAAACGAAAATTGCTTGAATTTATAAAATAATGATACAGAATTTAGTTGGAATCATTACTGTAGATTTATGTTCTTAAAAAAAGAACAGTTCTAGAAAGATCTAAAACAGACAAGGGAAAAGGACATTGTAGATTAAAGCTGAATGTGTAGATATTGTTCTTAATTTTAGACAAATTAGGATTGTTTACACTAAACTAAGTTTTAATTTTAGGATCCTAGATAATTGCGTAATTTGGGGAAATGTTAAAAAACCAACATAATGTTTCCACGTGTTTCTTAGAATTCAAAAATAAGAAAAGGTATATAAATGCAAAGATGAACAATTTAGATCCCCCCCCCCCCCCCTTAAAGGAGAGCTTTAATTTGTATGATGTTACAGTTTCCATATCAAATTATCTCATTGAATGTCCATAATTATCCTGTGAGTTAATAGGAGAGAGAAAAGGGAACTAACATGTTTTGTTCCAGGCACTATTAGACATTTAGGTTTTTGGTTTTTTTCACTTGCTCATTGTAACAACTCTTTGAAACCTATTTTGTAGATGATGAATGTCTGACTTAGAGGTTAAGTAATTTGCTGAAGAGCATAGTGTTAGATTCAAAGCAGCTCTGTGTGCTCTTACAATTATATAAGTTATTTCTCAATATGTATCAAGTATTTTCTTAATTTTGTAGGAGAAACTATTTAAGGTTGCTCATTCATTCATTTAATTATTCATTTCATCAAACTTGCATTTCATTTATATTTCATGCTAGATGCTGCTAAGCTGTAGAAATACAGAATTATTAAAGACAGTGTCTCCTTTCAGAAAACTCAATCTACATAAATACAGATAAATCACAACACCTTACATCAGCAATTTTCAGCCTTTTAAAAAAATCTCATAGTACACATAAACTAATTAGTAAAATTCTGCATCACATCAAAAAATATATTTTTTTCTGTTCTGACAAAAAAAAAGGTATAATTTTGATTCATCCACACTGGATGGCTGTGTTGGCTGTTACCATTTTTTTTTATTTGCTAATCTAAGGGAAAACAGGTCAGTGCCACTAAATAAATAGTCAGGTATTGCACGTTTTAAAAATTCTTGCAGTATACTAGTGTGCCTGCACTGGTTGAAGATCACTGCCCTAGATAATGTAAGTTCAGAGGGAAGACATTTGAGGGATGAATAGGAGTTTGCTGGTGAAGAAGGGGATAGACTGACAATCATTTAGGAGGTAAGGAATAATATATGCAAAGATAAGTTGTTATGGGGTTTGGTGTATAGGAAAAAGTGAGAAATTCATTGTGTCAGGAATTGAGGATTTATGGATAGAGCAGTTGAGAGAAATGGTTAGAAGTAGCAGTCAGATTGTGCAAGTTATTGTGTATGTTAAATTAAGGTGTATAGATTTTTATTTTTTAGATTATTAAGTGAGATAATGGTTGAGCTGTTATCAGAGATATGTATTATGACTCCTAAGTTTACTATTTCTTTCTCTTTGGCTTCCTTATCAACAGCTTTTACCTCTTTTCAGTGGATAGTCATGCCATCTTTTCCATGTCACTCTCCTCTCTTCTCTCTAGTTACTGTGTTCCAGACTTTTTTTTTTTTTTTTTTTTGAGAATACTGAATTCAAATCTTACTGTCTAAGAATGTTTAATATCTTACAAGGTTCTTTTGAGATGATAATGCCTTTGGGAGAAATCAGCTTGTTATAGTTACTCAGGAAGTTTTTTCACTCCTTGGTCTGGGTTACTAGAAAGCAGTAGGATTGACCAGGCTGGCAGAAGAGGACAGTTGGAGGTGACCAGGCCTACAGGGGAGGACAGTTGGGGGCAACCAGGGGAGGACAGTTAGGGGTGACAAGGCTGACAGGGGAGGGCAGTTAGGGCCAGTTGGGATGGCAGGGGAGCAGTTAGGCATCGATCAGGCTGGCAGGGGAGTGGTTAAGGGGTGATCAGGCTGGCAGGCAAAGCAATTACAGGCAATCAGGCAGGCAGGCAGGTGAGCGGTTGGGAGCCAGCAGTCCTGGATTGTGAGAGGGATGTCGGACTGCCCTTGAGGGGTCCCAGATTGGAAAGAGTGCAGGCTGGGCTGAGGGACAACTCTACCCTCCCTCCCCCTGCACACATTTCGTGCACCGGGTCTCTAGTCCTATATAATAAAAAATTAAAATGCATATCGACCCAACAGCAGAACGACCAGTTGCTATGATGCACACTGACCACCAGGGGGGCAGATGCTCAATACAGGAACTGGCCCTGGTAGTCAGTGCACTCCCATAGGGGGAGTGCTGCTCAGCCAGAAGCTGGGATTATGGCAGGGAGTGGGCCTAAGGTGTCAGCGGGACGTCCCCTGAGGGCTCCTGGACTACAAGAGGGCACAGGCCAGGATGAGGGACACCCCTTTCCTAAGTGCACAAATTTTGTGCACTGGGCCTCTAGTTTCTTTCTAAAGATCTTAGAAGCTTTAACTCAGTCCTCACAAAACCTTTTTAATGTTATCTTTATTTACAAGTGAGGAAAGGAGGGGTAGAATAGCTTAGGACCTTGGACAAGATCTCAAAGCTAGTTTGAATTGGAATTCCAGGTTTCTGATTCTAGAATCATAGCTCTTAGTCACTATACTGTGTTGTACCTCAATTTTAATCACATGGATTGTCAAAAATATTTTTCAAATTTTTAACAAAGATTAAAAATATTTTTAAGAATTTAAAGTAGAATTAAATTGTACATAATGAAACCTGACTGCATTTTTATCAGTCTAAGCTATACATTGTAATTTAAATAATTATCATTAAAATTGATCAGTTATTACATGTTTAAGCTCCAATCTTGTGCTTAATTTAGGCCAGTGGTATTCAAACTATGTTTGGGGACTTTTTAGAGGGTGGTCTCTGAGTCACAACTGTTTTTGTAGTAATAATAATAAGACAATGTTTGCCTTTTCCCCTCACCTCTCATCTGGAATGTAGAGTAATGCCTACACAATATATAAAAACATTGCTTTGGTTGCTAATGGAAAGTGTAATAATGTATGCTTTCTGTCTCTTTTTCTTTGAGATATAATCTATAATACCATAAAACTCACTCTTTTAGCCTGGCTCAGTGGCTGCATATGTACTGCCAATGAGCATCATATGTACTGGCTGGTTGGTCAGATGGACAGACTGTTGTTTAGCCTTTTTTTTTATATATATACACACACATATATATATAGAAGATAATATTACATTCTATGGAATGTATTCTATTAGAGATAGCACATTTTGCTTATTCTATTCACCATTTGATAAACATTTGAGTTGTTTCCACTCTAGCTGTTATGAGTATTGTTGCTATGAATATTCATGTAAAAGTAATTGTGTAAATTTATGCTTTCATTTCTCTTGAGTATATACCCAGGAGTGGAATTGATGGGTGTTTTGATAAATTTATGTTTTCCCTTATGACGACCTGTCAAACTATTTCCAAGAGTTTGCTGCACTTTTTAAAAATATATATTTTATTAATTTTTATTTTATTTTATTATTTTATTTTATTTTTTTTACGGAGAGGAAGGGAGAGGGAGAGAGAGCTAGAAACATCGACAGAGAAACATCAATCATCTTTCTCCAGCACAGCCCCTACTGGGGATGTGCCCACAACCACGTTACATGCCCTTGACCGGAATAGGACCCTTTAGTCCACAGGCGCCAAATCAGTTAGGGCTGCTGAACCAGTTTCTATTCCGTCTAGTAATGTATGAGGGTTCTAATTTATCCATATCTTTACCAACACTTGTTATTATTCATCTTTTAAATTTTAGTCATCCTGCCCTGGCTGTTTCAGCAGTGAGAGCGACAGCCCGCGCACTGCAGGGTTGGGGATTTGATTTTCAATCAGGTCAAGGGCACATATCTGGGTAGCCAGTTCCATCCCTGGCCCAGTTGGGGCATGTGCTGGAGTCAACCAATTGATATCTCTCACATCCATGTTTCTCTTTTCTCCCTGCTCCCTCACTTCCACTCTAAAAAAATCACTGGAAAAATATCCTTGGGTGAGGATTAACAAAAATTATAGCTCTCCCAGCAGGTGAAGTGGGTATTGTATTGTGATTTTGATTTGCTTTTTCCTAATGACTAATGATATTGAATACCTCTTCATATTCCTATTTGTGTATCTTTTTAGTTTTAAAGATTTTTTAAAATTGATTTTTTTTAGAGAAGAGAAGAAGGGAGAGGGAGAGAGAGAAAGAAAGATTGAAGTGAGAGCAAACATCACCCTGGGCATATGCCTTGACTGGGAATCCAACCTGCAGCCTTTTGGTGCAAGGGACTACACCCAAACAACTGAGCCACACAGGCCATGGCATCATTTGTGTATCTTAGAGACATGTTTATTCACCTTCCTTTGCCCATTTAAAAATTTGGGTTGTCTTTTTATTGTTGAGTTGTAAGAGTTTTTTATATATTTTGAATGCTACTAGATCCTTATTAGGTATGTGATTTGCAAAACTGTCCTTCCATTATGTGGGTTTTTTTCATTTAAAAAGTTGTAAAAAATAGCCGAAACTGGTTTGGCTCAGTGGACAGAGCGTCGGCTTGGGGACAGGGGGGGTCCCGGGTTCGATTCCGGTCAAGGGCATGTACATTGGTTGTGGGCACATCTCCAGTGGGGGCTGTGCGGGAGGCAGCTGATCGATGATTCTCTCTCATCGATGTTTCTAACTATCTGTCCCTCTCTCTTCCTCTCTGTAAAAAATCAACGAAATATAAAAAATAAATAAATAAAATTTATTTTTTAAAAAAAAGTTGTAAAAATATATAATAGAATTTACCATTTTATTCATTTTTAAAAGATATTTTTATTCATTTCAGAGAGGGAGAGAGATAGAAACGTCCGTGATGAAGGAGAATCATTAATGGGCGGCCTCTTGCTTGCCCCACACTGGGGACCGAGCTTGCAGCCCAGGCATGTGCCCCGACTGTGACTTCCTGGTTCATAGGCTGATGCTCAATCGCTGAGTCACGCCAGCCAGGGTTAACCATCTTTAAGTGTACATTCAAGGGCATCTAGTACATTCACATTTTTGTGCAATCACCACCATCATCCATCTTCAGGATTTTTTCATTTTTCCCACCCAGAACTCTACCCATTAGGCATTAACTCCTCATTTCCTTCTCCTTTCAACCCCTAGCAACCACCATTCTACTTTCTATCTATATAAATCTGACTACTCTATATATAATTAACATCATACAATACTTGTCTTTTTTCTGAATGGCTTATTCAATTTAGCATAATGTATTCAAGGAACTTGTTTAAAAGACACTACAAACACATGTGTCCTCCCAAGATTACTTATGCTACTGATTGTACCTAAAAGATAAACTTTATCTCAAACTGCTGGTACAATAAAAGGCTAACAAGGCAGGCAATCAAGGCTCTGGTTCCTTTAGCCAGGCAGCCCCTTAGCCCTCTCTTTCACAGTTAACAGTTGTGTCGGAGTAATCCATTCATCTGTTGCTCAGGGTCTGCTACTCAGCTCCAGCAACTTAGCGATAAATTTAACAAAAGTGTAAGACTTGCAGTGAAAACTACAAAACATTGTTAAAGTAGGTGAAGTCTTATTTAAAAGAATTAAAAATAGAAAAAGTAATTCATATTTATGGGTTGAAAAACTTTATATTAAGATGACAATACTCCCAAATTGATCATCAGATTCATCCCAACATCAATTGGCTGTCTCCTGCATGCCCTCTACTAGGAATCGAGCCAGCAACCCATGCGTGTGCCCTGACCAAGAATCAAACTGTGCACCTTTCAGTGCACAGAACAATGCCCAACCAATTGAACCACAATTGCCAGGGTTATATTATAGCTTTCACATCTAGTTCTTTTATCCATTTTGAGTTGATTTTTGTATGTGGTATAAGGTAGAGACCCAACTTCATTCTTTTAAAAAAAAAACCACCCGAGGATCTGTTTTTATTGATTTGAGAGAGGGAAACATCAATTGGTTGCCTTCTGTACTTGCCCAAGAATTGAACTGACAACCTTTCGTTATAAGGCAGTGGTTGGCAAACTCATTAGTTAACAGAGCCAAATATCAACAGTACAACAGTACAAAAAATTTCTTTTGAGAGCCAATTTTAAAAATATATATATTTTATTGATTTTTAACAGAGAGGAAGGGAGAGAGATAGAGAGCTAGAAACGTCGATGAGAGAGACATCAGCCAGCTGCCTCTTGCACACCCCTTACCGGGGATGTGCCCGCAACCAAGATACATGCCCTTGACTGGAATCGAACCTGGGACCTTTCAGTCCGCAGACTGACGCTCTACCACTGAGCCAAATCATCTTCAGCAAGAGAGCCAAACTTTTTAAACTTAAACTTCTTTTAATGCCACTTCTTCAAAATAGACTTGCCCAGGCCGTGGCATTTTGTGGAAGAGCCACACTCAAGGGGCCAAAGAGCCGCATGTGGCTCGCGAGCCAGTTTGCCGACCACTGGTATAAGGGATGATGCTTCATCCAACTGAGCCACCCAACCAGGGCTCAACTTTATTTTTTTTCATGAGGCTATCCAGTTGACCCAATACTATTTATTGACAAGACTATTCTTTTCCTGTTGAATGGTTTTGGCATCTTTGTTGAAAATCATTTGACCATAAATGGCTTTTTATTTCTGGATTCTCAATTGATTCTGGATTTTCCATTGAACTCTGTATCTAGCCTTATGACAGGCTTGTTTACTGTAGCTTTGTAGTAATTTTTGAAATCCGAGTGTGAGTCCTCCAGTTTTGTTCTTTTGCAATATTATCCTGGCTATTTAGAGCAGTGGTCACCAACCTTTCGGACCTCAGGGACCACCAGTGGTCTGCGGACTACCAGTTGGCAACTGCTGATTTAGAGTACCTTTCCATTTGATATGAACAAACATTTAGGATGTTTGTCAATTTCTGCAAAAAAAATTTTTTTCCTGGTTAGTACAATCTATGATAATAAAAGGATAATATGCTAATTAGAATGGATGTCCTTCCGGGAGTCATTCCAGATGTCCTTCCGAATAAAGCTGGGTCTGGTGGGAAGCAGCCCTGATCCCGGTGCTTGCTGGTAGCCGGAGGGAAGCAGGCCGAGTCCCATGTGCCTGCCAGTGGCTGGAGGGAGGAAGCCTGAGTCCCGAGGCCAGAGGGAAGCCATTGCCAGCAGCTGGGGGAAGAAAGGCCTACTCTTGCATGAACTTTCATGCATCAGGTCTCTAGTGTTGAATAAAAGTGAAAACAGTAGACATCTGTCTTGTTTCTGCCCTTAGAAGGGAAAACATTTAAATTACTATTATTTTTAAAAATATATATATTTTTTGATTTTGTACAGAGAGGAAGGGAGAGAGATAGAGAGTTAGAAACATCGATGAGAGAGAGTCATCGATTAGCTGCCTCTTGCACACCCCCTACTGGGGATATGCCCGCAACCAAGGTACATGCCCTTGACCGGAATTGAACCCGGGACCTTTCAGTCCCCAAGCCGACGCTCTATCCATTGAGCTAAACCGGTTTCGGCAGAAGAGAAAACATTTAATCTTTCACCTTAATGGTGAAATAAACTTGTGGGTTTTTCTTATTAGATACCCTTTGTCAGTCTGAGAAGGTTTACTTTCTATTCCTAGTTTGTTGAGTATTTTTTATCAAATGCTTTTTTTGGTTTATTGGAATGACTGTGATTTTTGTTTTTTATTCTATTAACATGATGTATTACATCAATTGATTTTCTTTTTTTCTTTTTTTTTAATATATTTTATTGGTTTTTCACAGAGAGGAAGAGAGAGGGATAGAAAGCTGGAAACATCGATGAGAGAGAAACATCGATCAGTTGCCTCCTGCACACCCCCTACTGGGGATGTGCCCGCAACCAAGGTACATGCCCTTGACCGGAATTGAACCTGGGACCCTTCAGTTCGCAGGCCGAGGCTCTATCCACTGAGCCAAATCGGTTTTGGCACATCATCAATTGATTTTCATATGTTTAACCAATCCCTTATTCCTGGCATATAATCCTTTTGTTGCTGGATTTGGTTGGTTAGTATTTTGTTGAGGATTTTTACATTTATATTCATAGGAGACATTAATCTATAATTTTTTGTGATGTCTTGTCTGGTTTTGGTATTATGGTAATACTGGACTCAGAATAAGTTAATATATTCTTGTGTTTGAAAAATTCACCGTTTTAAAATCTAATGACATAAATCTCCTCAATAACTATAACACACACAAAAGTTCTTTGGATTCTGGGTAATTTTTAAGAGGATAGATATCCTTAGATCAAAAAGTTTAAAAACCACTGGTTTAGGCTGAGACATGCTCTAGGACCAAAAATTGGGACTCTTGTTTCTTATTAGTCATAAACCAGTCCCATTTGTGTCATTTTAGGTAAGTCATAAACTCAGGTACCTCAATCCTATTATAATAAAAGCCTAATATGCTAAGTGACCAGTCATCTGGTCTGCCATTCGACCAAAGTGTAATATGCTAATGATATGCTAAGGCAGCTCAACTGCTCACTATGACATGCACTGACCACCAGGGGGCAGATATTCTGACTAGTAAGTTAACTTGCTGCTGGGATACAGCCGATTGGAACTGAGCAAGATGGGCTGGATACACCCTGGAGCCTTCCCGTGGTCCCTCCCAGGCTGGCCAACCTCCCCAGTCCCAATCGCGCACCAGTGGGGTCCCTTGGCCTGGCCTGTGCCCTCTCGCATTCCAGGACCCCTTGGGGTATGTTGGAGAGCTGGTTTTGACCTGATCCCGCAGGCCAGGCCGAGGGACCCCACTGGTGCACGAATTCATGCACCAGGTCTCTAGGCTACATTAATAAAAGAGAAACATGCAAATTGACTGTACCTCTGCTATATCAACAAGCCACGCCCACCATCCAATAAGGAGCGAGTATGCAAATTAACCCACCAAGATGGCTGTGGTCACCCAGAGAGCAGGAGGCTTGGGTTGTCCCTGGCGACGGAGGAAGCCAAGCTTCCCCCACTGCCTTGGTTGGCCCTGGCCTCCACTCAAGGCAACAAAGTTTCCATTATAGAAGACAAATCCCAATAAAAATGGTGGCAGCCACGGAGCTGGAGAGAGCAGGAGGCTTGGATCATTTCTCTTCCCCTCCCCCCCCACAATGGAGGAAGCCAAGCTTCCTACCCTACCCTGGCCTCTGTTTAAGGCTACAAAGTTTCAATTATAGAAGATAAATAAATCCCAGATACCAGGGCCTCTGCTTGGGTTGCTGGGGACATTGCTGGCCTGCGAGCTACCACAGACCCCTCACCCAGGCCGCCCCATGCCCCAAGGGAACCCCCACCCTGATCCGGGTCACCCTTCGGGGCAAACCGTCCGGCCCCCACCCATGCACAAGGCCTCTATCCTATCTAATAAAAGAGTAATATACAAATTGATCATCACTCCAACATAAGATGGCTACCCCCATGTGGACACAAGATGGCTTCCACAAGATGACCAGCAGGGTAGGGCAGTTGGGAGAGACCAGGCCTGCAGGGGAGGGCAGTTGGGGGCAATCAAGCCTGCAGGAGAGGGCAGTTAGGGGTAACCAGGCAGGCAGAGGAGGGAAGTTGGGGCAACTGGGCCTGTAGGGAAGGGCAGTTGGGAAGAGACCCAGGCCTGCAGGGGAGGGCAGTTAGCGGTGACCAGCCTGGCAGGAGAGCAGTTATGCATCAATCAGGCTGGCAGGGGAGTAGTTAGGGGTAATCAGGCTGGCAGGCAGAAGCGGTTAGGGGCAATCAGGAAAGCAGGCAGGCGAGCAGTTAGGAGCCAGCAGCCCTGGATTGTGAGAGGGATGTCCGACTGCCTGTTTAGGCCCAATACCAGTAGGATTGGGCCTAAAAAGTCAGACATCCCTTGAGGGGTCCCAGATTGGAGAGGATGCAGGCTGGGCTGAGGGACACCCCCCCCCCCCCCACGAATTTTGTGCACTGGGCCACTAGTAGTATATAAAATGGAAGACTGTTAGCTTTGCAGATCCATAAAATAAATGAACATTAGATATATGTTAGCTGATGCTGAATCATAAGAAAAAATTTTTAAACTGAAATATTTATAAGAGCTTATGTAGGAGCTTGTATTGTTATGTGACAGTATCTTGTTTGTATTTGGAACTTGTACTTAAGCTTTCTGTGGCAGTGCCAGTTTTCAACCAGTGATTTTTGTAGGTACTTCCTTAGGGAGGCATTTCATACTCACGCCATAAAGCCTGATAAACCACTCACCAGATATCCTCCCTCCCCTCATTCTTGTGTTCCTCTTTATATTTTGGGGAGGTTATAAACCACTCACAGTTAACCCTCTTTATTTATTTTTAAAAATATATTTTATTGATTTCTTACAGAGAGAAAGGGAGAGAGAGAGAGCTAGAAACGTCGATGAGAGAGAAACATCGACCAGCTGCCTCTTGCACACCCCCTACTGGGGATGTACCTGCAACCAAGGTACATGCCCTTGACCGGAATCAAACCTGGGACCTTTCAGTCCGCAGACCGATCCTCTACCACTGAGCCAAACCGGCCTCGGCAACCCTCTTTATATTTACATATAAATATAAAGAGGCATTGGAATAGAAACAAGGTTGAGAACCACTCTAAATCTTCTCAGGGATGTACCTTATTTTCCTCACACCTGTTTCATCAAGGCCAGGAAACCAGACCCTTATTTTTCTACATATTGTCTGTTTATTCCTCTATTCTGTAAAGTTCCTTTTTAAAATACATGTATTTACTGGTTTTAGAGAGAGAAACATCAGTAATGAGAGAGACTCGTTGATTGGCCATCGCCGGCATGACCAGGACTCAAACCCTGGCCTCTTGGGTCAACCATTGAACTGCATTGGCTGAGGTGAAATTCCTTCGATTTTTAAAAACCGATTCCCTGCTGTCTATATCTAATGCTGTTTGTTTAGTCTCGGAATCTGTAAGTCATGCCTCTTGACTCACTGATACTTTGGTGTAATTCTTGACATCATGTTGGGCAGTTGGGAGCATAACATTTGAACCTCATCTGGCACCTTAACTTTATTTTTTCTTAATTTTTATATTGCAGTGTTATTCCAGTCTACTTTTCTGGACATACCTACTCATGGTTTGAAAATGGTTCTACTTTTGATCAAAATCTCCTAAATATCTATATGAGCATTTTTCTTGTTTCTTTAGCTTTCTGATTTATTCTTAATCCTCTATATGTCGTCTCTCTTTGGCTTCATCCTTCCCCCAACCAGTATCATTACTGTTGTGTTTCTTTACCCTGTTGAAATATTCATTGTCAATTTCCTGCTTAGTATGAATTTAAATATCTGCAAATTGTATAACCTAGTAAACTGTGTTTTATGTTTAGTTAGGTTCTTATCTCAGCTTGGCAGTGTTTTAGATTTCTTTCCTGCTCCTCTCATTTGCTGTTGTTTTACTCTGTCTTAAGCCCTGTGCTGCCCTCTGCTTTTCTCTGTTTCATAGTACATTGTTATAAAACCTATATTCCTTGCAGTTCTTTCAGATGTGTATTAATAGGTAGTCTTGGCAAAAGAGGCTCCTTTAGTCAAATGCTGTAAGTTATATCTGTCAGATTTATCATGCTCATTAGCATACTGAAGAGTCTGAAAGGTCCTTCTGGAAAGCAACCCATTACTTTAATACAGCTTCTCCCTCTCCCCAACTTCATCAAAATTGCTTGTGATAAGGCCCTAAATAACCTCCTAATGCTTTTTACTATTATTGGTAATTACTGTCATTTACTTTACTAACTCATCTCCTTTTCTTCACTCTGTGCTCCTGTTTTACTGAAGTTAACCTAAAACAAGTTATGCCACTCTTCTGCTTATAAATAAACTAGAGGCCCAGTGTATGAAATCCGTGCACTCGGGCAGAGGGGAGGGGTGGCCTTCAGCCCAGCCTGTGCTCTCTCACAGTCCAGGAGTCCTTGGGGGATGTCCAGCGGATGGTGCCACGGGGAATGGGCCTAAGCGGGCAGCCTGACATCCTTAGTGCGGCTGTGGAGGCAGAAGAGGCTCCCACCACCACTGCTGTGCTTGCCAGCCATGAGCCCAGCTTCTGGCTGAGCGGCGCTCCCTCTGTGGGAGCACACTGACTACCAGGTGGCAGCTCCTGCATTGAGCGTCTGTCCCCTCATGGACAGAGTGCGTCATAGCAACTGGTCATTCTGCCATTGGGCCAAAACTGGCTCTCCAACAGTCCCAAGGGGTCCCAGATTGCAAGTGGGCGCAGGCCAGGCCAAGGGACCCCACCAGTACATGATTGGGGCCAGGGAAGGATGTGGGAGGTTGGCCAGCCTGGAAGGGACTGTGGAAAGGCTCCAGGGTGTGTCTGGCCCATCTCACTCAGTCCCGATTGGCCCGACCCCAGCACCAAGTAACTTTCTTGTGGAACATCTGCCCCCTGGTGGTCAGTGCATGTCATAGCAAGCAGTTATGTCATAGCAAGCCTTAGCATATTATTAGAATATTACTCCTCTATTAAATAGTCAACCACACAACCAGACACTTAGCATATTAGGCTTTTATTGCATAGGATGTATGGCTTCTCTATCGTAAAGTCTAAACTCTACTTGGTACACAAATGTAACATCATTTTACATTCCCAGTTCATATGCTAAATTCATCATCATGCGTGCTATTGTATGTTCCTGAAAGCTTGGTAGTTTTCTAAATACACTAGAGGCCTGGTGCTCGAAAATCGTGCACGGGTAGGATCCCTAGGCCTGGCTGGTGATTGGAGCCTTCCTTCCCCCGACTGCGGCTGCTGGTCAGAACCTTCCTTCATTCCACACCGCCCTCTGGTGGTCAGCACACATTCCAGCAAGCAGTGAAACTCCCAGACGGTCAAACTTTCAAGGGGACAATTTGCATAATAGCCTTGTATTATATAGGACTAGAGGCCCGGTGCATGAAATTCATGCACAGAGGTGGTGTCCTTCAGCCCAGTCTGCACTTTCCAATCTGGGACCCCTCAAGGGATGTCGGATTGCTGCTCATCACTCCCAGTAATTGGACATCATCACTGCCTCCCCTGCTGGTCTGATCGCCCCCTAACTGCTTGCTCCCCTGCACCAGCTTAATCTAACCCTCAACCGTCCTCCCCTGCTGGCCTGTTCACCCCTAACAGTCCTCCCCTGCCGGCCTGATCATCCCCTAACTGCTTGCTCCCCCACCAGCCTAATCACCCCTAACCGTCTCTGCCTCAGCCCCTGCCACAGTGGCTTTGTCTGGAAGGAAGTTGGACATCTGGAAGATGTTTGGTCCACCTGGTCTAATTAGCATATTACCTTACAATTATAGAATTCAGAAGTGTCTTTAAAAATTTCTTGGGAGAGGGAGAGAAAGAGAGAAGAGAGAGAGAGAGGTTTGTTGTTATACTTATGCATTCATTGGTTTATTCCTGTATGTGCCCTGATGGGGCATCAAACCTACAACCTTGGTATATTGGATGATGCTCTAACCAACTAAGCTACCTCACCAGGGTATAGAAGTTTTTGCTATAAAGTTATCACACTTCTTTTTGAGGCAATAGGGCATTTGCTACTCTTATAAGAAAAGGTGGGGAAGATTAGAAAATAAATATATAATTTGGTTTCTTTTTAATAACACATTTTTCCTATTAAAAATGTAAATGTAACTTTAGTTACATGAAACAAATTATTCCCTTAAAATGAAACCTGGCAATTTTCTGAATCTTGTATTCCTTACTAGCATTTACTTATATTAAGTATATGTTAATTTTTTAAAACCTTTGTAGCTTTTATTTATATATGTAATCTTGATATGTAAAGTTTTCTTTTTATTGAGTGGAGTTATAGTGTGTCCAATAAAGATTTTTTATTTTTATTAAGGTATTATATGTGTACATATCTTTCCATTGCCTCACCCCCCCATACATGCCCTCCCCAGAGTTTTTCGTCCATTGGTTTTGCTTATATGCATGCATACAAGTCCTTCGGTTGATCTCTTTATCTCCCCCATATCTCCCTATCCTCCCCGCTGTAGTGTCCATAAAGATTTATTAAACAGAATTGTGGATCAGTGTTGCTGTAGTAAATCTTTATTATTTATGGTCTTTGTCAGTAAGACAGCTATAAAATTATTAAAGAGCCTTTATTATAGAATAGTATTAGAAATTTAAAATTTCATTTATTGTATTAGGTAAAACTAATCTTTCAGAAATAGTACCTTTTTTTTAATTAGGAACCTGCAGCAATTTCTATAAGAATTTAGGCATAGCTCAGAGGACAGAGCGTCGGCCTGTGAACTGAAGGGTCGGTCTCAGGTTCGATTCCGGTCAAGGCATGTACCTTGGTTGCAAGCACATCCCGGTAGGGGTTGTGCAGGAGGCAGCTAATCAATGTTTCTCTTACATCGATGTTTCTAACTCTCTATCCCTCCCCCTTCCTCTCTGTAAAAAATCAATAAAATATATTTTAAAAAAAAATTGCCGAAACTGGTTTGACTCAGTGGATACTCTCTATCCGATAGAGAATCGGCCTGCGGACTGAAAGGTCCCAGGTTCGATTCTGGTCAAGGGCATGTATGTTGGTTGCGGGCACATCCCCAGTAGGGAGCGTGCAGGAGGCAGCTGATTGATGTTTTTCTCTCATCGATGTTTCTAACTTTCTATCCCTCTCCCTTCCTCTCTGTAAAAATCAATAAAAAATATATTTTTTAAAAAAAGAATTACAACTTCTTTAAAAAAAAATATATATATATATATACATATATATGTGTGTGTGTGTGTGTGTGTGTGTGTGTGTGTATATATATATATATATATATATATATATATATGTATTTGACAACTGTTTGACAGACAATAAAACAGCTTATCAAAAATAATGAAAGAGCCCTGGCAGGGTTGCTCAGTTGGTTAGTTTCCTCCTGCTAATATCAAGATTGCAGTGTCGGTCGCTGCTTGGGGAGTGTAAAAGGATCAACCAGTGATTGCATAAATAGGTGGAATAACAAATTGACATTTCTCTCTCTTTCACTCCCTCCCCCAACCTCTCTCCCTTCTTCCCTTTCTCTTTAAAAATCAATAAATAAAAATTTAAAAAGTAATGAAAGAAAATGTATTAATTAAATAAATTCAAATGTTCAAAACCCAGGTTATTTATTGTATAAAAGTGCTATAGCTTTTTATAGGAAAATAATGTTAGTTCAACAAAAAATTAATGGTGAAATCTAGTATGGTTTTGCCTTAAATTTTACTTGATAAAATAGTTTAGGTAAACTAGTAAGTTTTAAAAAAAAATAAAGGATGATTAATCTAGACAGATTAAGACAGAGAATGTAGGGAACTATATTACAAGTAGGAATTGTAAAAACTGGGTCCAAGTCAAATAGATGTTTCAGTGAAGATAACTAGTTAAGTATATTATTTATTTATTTATTTATTTTTGAAATATGCTTTGGCATAAATATAGGTAATTGGGACTAAACGACCTGTGTTCTGAGCTTTTTATTTTAGGTAATATTTTTGTGTTTATATCATGTATACTTATATTATTAGAGGTATTCTGTTGCCCAAATATGTAATTTAATAAATTAACCAAGTAAAATCAAAAGTGCTATACATGCAGTTTGTTATTGCTGACTTCAATTTTTGCTTAGGTTGTTAATCTTTGTTTAGAGGCATAGGTCTGAATTTAAGGCATAAAGTGCAAAGTGAACAGCAAAAATCCTGATTTCCATATGATATAGTATACAAGATAGTTCCAATATTGGAATATTTTAACAAAATGCAGTCTTTTAATTAGTATATAAGTTTATATTCTCTGGTAAATGCAAAATTGTCTCTATTATATTTTAGAACAAAATACAGGACTTTGATATTAGTCTTCTTACTATCATGCTTTTATAAAAACATTTTTTAGAGCACTTTTTCTTTCACAGCAAAACTGAACAGAAAGTACAGCATACCTTTAATACTCCCTTTCTCTCCAAAGTATAGCTTCCCCACTGTCAACATCCCTGCAACAGAGTAGTACATTTGTTACAGCCAGCAATATACAGTAACACATAATTATTACCCAAAGTCCATAGTTTATATTGGGTCTCACTCTTAGTGGAATATATCCTATGCATTTTGACAAATGTATACTGACATACACCATCATTATAATATACAAAATTTTACTGTCACTTTTTAACTCTGAGTTTATATAGGTTTAATTTTTTTTTTTTTTTTTTTTTTTTTACCTTTAAGAATTTAAAGTTCTTTATACTTCAGAGGTGGAGAAAATATCTTGAAATTTTATCCCCATGTTTAGAGAGTCAAGTATGTAGCATTTTAATAGAAAAGACATGTGGACAAGATCTTACCACTTAGGCTTTATAAACTGATTAGAGACCCAGTGCACGAAATTCGTGCATGGGAGTGTGTGTCCCTCAGTCCGGCTTGCACTGTCTTGAATATGGGACCCCTTGGGGGATGTCCGACTGCCAGTTTAGGCCCCATGCCTGCAGGATCAGGCCTACACCGACAGTCGGACATACCTCTTGCTATCTGGGACTGCTGGCTCCTAACCGCTCATCTGCCTGCCTGCCTGATTGCTCCTAACAACTCTACCTTCCTGCCTGGTCTCCCCTAACCACCTTTGCCTGCCTACCTGATTGCCCCTAACCATCTCTGCCTGCCTGCCTGATTGCCCCTAACCACCTCTGCCTGCCTGCCTGATCCCCCTAACTGCTCTCCCCTACTGGCCTGATAGCCCGAACTGCTCTCCCCTAATTGCCTCTACCTTGGCCCCACCACCATGGCTTTGTCTGGAAGATATCTGGTCTAATTAGCATATTACCCATTTATTAGTATAGATTTCCTATGTTGTATATAGATTGAGATTCTTGTATTTTCTTTGTTTATTCTCTTTTCTATTAACCGTGGTACATTACAATCATTTTCCTTTTAGTTGAAATTCTTTTGAGTAATAATGTTTTATTTCTAAAATTCCCTTGTTTTGAGACTGATTGCCATAATTACATTAGAACCTCCTTTATGAGCATTTGGCTGTTATTTACTAAGTGGGTTTAATTCTTTCTCATATAGTTTTCAGAGCTTAAACATTTTTTTTTACTATTATTACAGTTTGAGAACAAATTTTAAAAGTTTTTAATGTCTCATCAAAATTACAAAGTGAGTTTTGCATTTTAAATAACAGGTCTTTTGTTTCTAATTCAACAGATTGGTTGCTTGTCTAAACTGGATTTGAAGCAATTCAAACTGCTGGATATCTGCTATTTTACAATATCACAATTGGAAAGAAGCAGCTTTTCAAATAATGGAAGAGTCTAAGACCTCTAAAAATGAAAATCATGAACCAAAGAAGAATGCTTGGGCTCTTTCTGAAGAAAACAAAACAGTTAAAGTTATCACCAATCAAACTTTGAAAACCAGAAATGATAAGACCATAAAAGAAATTGGAATCAGCTCCCCAAATAGGAATAGTAGTAAAAAAAATAAGCAAAATGATATTTGTATAGAAAAGACAGACATTAAATCATGTAAAGTAAATGTTGCCAGTATTCCAGGCCCCAAAGATTTGGGGTTAGTCCTTCGAGATCAAAGTCATTGCAAAGCAAAAAAGTCACCTAATTCACCTGTGAGGACAGAAAAGGTACCTGTTTCTCAGGCAAAAGTAGAAAAAGCATCCAGTTTACAGGCAAAAGCAGAAAAATTGACAAAGTCACCTAATTCACTAGTGAAAACGGAAAAGACAGCCAGTTCACAGGCAGCAATAGCAGAAAAGGCACTTAGTTCACAAAAGAAAGAAAAAGCACCTAGTTCTCAGATGAAATCAGAAAAAGTTCCTAGTTCACCAGCAGAAGCAGAGAAGGCACCCAGTTCACAGTTGAAAGAAAACATAAGGCAAACAGAATTACAGCAGATTGGAAAAAAAATTCCAAGCTCTTGTACTTCTCTTGAAAAGGTGAATGTTGATGTAGAGGGAGAAAAATCTGCTCCGGAAAACTCACCACGATCTCAGAAGCAGCAAACATCTACAGATAATACTGGTGATTCTGATGATAGTACATCAGGAATTGAAGACATATCAGATGATTTGAGTAAGTACAAATTAGATTATCCCACAAGTCTTTTTTTTTGGGGGGGGGGGGGTCCTATATTAACATTCTTTAAATTACTCCATTTTTATTTTAACCACTTTGAAATTTAGAAGAACATTAATAATGTGGCTCTTTAAGCTAAAAAAAAAATAACTTTGCATTTATTATAGTAGGTAAAAAGTTTGTGCAAATATACATTTAGTGACTCCTGTAGTCAATATAGTCAGTATGTTTCCTCCCTCCCCTCTTTCCCTATTCCCTCCCTCCTCCTCTCATACTCTTTAAATAGTCCTGGTAATATATTGCTGATTTATTTATAAAACATGCATGTATTGAGTTTTTATTATGTGACAAGCATGTGTTTACAATGTAAAACCAAAAATACCAACCAAAAAAGAACTCTTCTCTCCCTCTCTCCCCATCACAACCCCAGACCTCAGGAAAGCTTCTAGTTAGATTGGCGTAATACAGATAAAGTGGTAATTTGTTTGTGTCAGAAACTTGAGTTGAGAATGCATGTGATTTAATTGAGAGATTTGGACTTTGGGTGGAAAAAAATGCGTGATATAAATGTGAGACTTCAGTGTGACTAGAACAGTGAATTGAGGGGAAAGTGCAAAAGTTGTATCTGAAAAGTACACAAGAATTGGAGATAAAGGGTCTTTTAGGACATTATAAAGAGTTTGGACTTTATTAATGAACTAGAGGCCCAGCGCATGAAATCATGTGCAGGTACAGTCCCTAGGTCTAGCCTGCGATCAGGGCCATTTTCCCTGGCTGCCCACAGCCAGCCTCAGGGGCACACCCCCCCCCCCCCCCAACCTGGGTTCCCAGTTTGCCATTGGGCAATGGGAGCCTGATGGCCAGGTGGGGGAGGGACCAAGAGATCAGCTGGTCCCGCCCACTTGCCAGCTCTTCCCCCGCCGCAGGTTATCCTGTGTGTTATGGGGCAATCAGCTGGGTGTGGGCCTTGGTCTGGCACCTCCTGCATTTCCTGCCGTCCACCCCAGTTCCTTGTTTGCCATTTGGTGATCGAAGCCTGCGGGCCGGGGGAGGGACCAAGAGGTTGCCTGTTAGGCTGCTTGCCAGTTCTGCCCCCATGGCCACCCACCTCGGTTCCTCATTTGCCATGTGGCAATCAGAGCCTGATGGCTGGGGGGGAGGGACCGAGAGGCAGGCCAAATTACTGAGTCAGTATTAACTCTGTTTAACTTATTTGTGTATGGTATAATACATAAGATTTACCATTTTAACTTTTATTTTTTAATATATTCTTATTAATTTCAGAGAGGAAGGGAGAGGGAGAGAGACAAAGAAACATCAGTGATGAGAGAGAATCATTAATTGGCTGCCTCCTACTTGGGATTGAACCTGCAACCCGGGCATGTGCCCTTGATCGGAATCAAATCCAAGACCCTTCAGTCTGTAGGCCGTTGCTCTATCCACTGAGCCAAACCAGCTAAGGCCAATTTTAACTATTTTAAAGGTACAGGTTTGTGTAATTAAGTACATTTACAGTGTTCTACAACTATCACCACTACCTAATTGCAGAAATTTTTCATCACTCCAAAAGGAAATCCATTTCCCCCTTGTTGCAGCCTTAGATGACCAGTAATTGGCTTTTTGTTTCTATGTATTTACCTATCTAAGTATTTCATAGAAATTGAATCCTACAATATATGTTGTTTGTGTGTATGGCTTCATTCATTAAACATCATGTTTTAAAGTTAATTCAAGTAATATATAGCAGTACTTCTTTGCTTTTTAATGCTGCTGCTATAAACTGCCTTTCCTCCTCTCAAAATTCCTATGTTGAGGACCTGACTCCCAATGTAATTATATTTGGAGATAAGAGCTTTTATGAGGTAGTTAAGATTAAATGAGGTCAATAAGGGTGGGGTCCTGAGCTGATGAATCATGATGCCTTATAAGAAAAGGAAGATCTTTTTCAGTGTATGCACCAAGGGAAGGCCATGTGAGGTAGCTGCCTACAATCCTAGGAGGGAGTTTCTATCAAATACCAATCTTGCCGGCACTGACTGTGATCTTGACCTTTTTGCCTCTAGAACTGTGAGAAAACAATTTTTTGTTGTTTAATTCCACCAGTCTGGAATTTTGTTTTGGCAGCCTAAACTAAGACAGCTGAATAATACTCCATCATATAGATACATCACATTTTATATCTTCATTTATTTAGTGACTAGAGGCCCGGTGCATGAAATTGTGCACGTAGTGAGGGGGGGTCCCCCAACCTGGCATGTGCCCTTTCACAGTGTGGGAGCTCCTAGATTGATCACACCAAAGAGGTAGGCCCCACCACCCATCCAGGCCTCCTCTATGGATTGTCCCAAAGAGGTAGGCTGGAGCCTGGGGTCCTGCCTCCGTGCTGCGTGGAGACGTGGGACCCCCCCCCCCCCGACCTCGCACACAGCCGTGGGCCCACCTCAACGCCGTACATGCAGTGTCAAGCCCCTGCCCACCTGCATGCGCCTGCTGTGCACGCAGCCTCCTGGTGATCACCCCTTGCAGTGTGAGGGTGTGACGACCACATAGGCTTTTATTAATAGGACTAGAGACCCAGTGCACGAAATTCGTCACAGGGGTGTGTGTCCCTCAGCCCAGCCTGCACCCTCTCCAAACCTGGGACTCCTCTCATAATCCAGGACTGCTGCCTCACAACTGCTCACTTGCCTGCCTTCCTGATTGCCCCTAACCGCTTCTGTCTGCCAGCCTGATCACACCCTAACCACTCTCCTGTCACCCTAACTGCCCTCCCCTGCAAGCCTGGGTCGCCCCCCTCCCCCCCAACTGCCCTTCCTTGCAGTCCCGGTCGCCCCAACTTCCCTCATCTGCCAGCTGGTCACCCCTAACTGCCCTTCCCTGCAGGCTTGATCACCCCCAATTGCCCTCCCTTGCAGGCCTGGTCCCTCCCAACTGCCCTCCCCTGTTGTTCATCTTGTGGTGGCCGTCTTGTGTCTACATGGGGGCAGCCACCTTTGACCACATGGGGCCAGCTATCTTGTGTGTTGGAATGATGGTCAATTTGCATATTGCTCTTTTATTAGATAGGTTAGAGGACTGGTGCACTGGTGGGAACCAGCTGATTTGCCTTAAAGGGTATCCCGGATCAGAGTGGGGGTTCCGGGTCATGGGGTGGCCTAAGTGAGGGGCCTGTGGTGGTTTGCAGGCTGGCCATGCCTCCCAGCGACCCAAATGGAGGCCCTGGTATCTGGGATTTATTTATCTTCTATAATTGAAACTTTGTATCCTTGAATGGAGGCCTAGGCCAGCCAGGGTGTCTGGAAAGCTTGGCTTTCTCCATCACTGGGGACGACTCAAGCCTCCTGCTCTCTCCAGCTCTGTGGCTGCTGCCATTTTTGTTGAGATTTATTTATCTTCTATAATTGAAACTTTGTAGCCTTGAGTGGAGGCTTAGCCTGGCCAGGATGTGCGGAAAGCTTGGCTTCCACCATTACTGGGGAAACCCAAGCCTCCTGGTAGCTCCATGACTGCAGCCATCTTGGTTGGGTTAGTTTGCATACTCCATCACAATGATGGATGCACCCACAGCTGAGGCCAAGCTCCCATAAGGAGCCTTAAGGAGCTATCAGCAGGGACCTGAGGCTTCATCCTCCTCTGCCCCTGTGAGGCTTGCCAGGGGGCCTCAGGCCACGCCCCCACCCAGCAGGGCTTGACAGGGGACCTCAGACAGCACCTCCCTCCCCAGCACCGGATCAGGGGACCTGAGGCTGCGCCCACCTGCCTGGCTGGGCTTGACAGGAGACCTCAGGCCATGCCCCCCACCCAGCGGAGCTTGATGGGGGACCTCAAGGTGCAATCCCAGTGCTGGGTTGGAGGAACTCAGGCCACACCCCTGCCTAGCGGGGCTTGACAGGGGACCTGAGACTGCACCTCCCTCCCAGTACTCGGCTGGGGGACCGGAGGCTGCACCCCCCCTCCTGGCGGGGCTTGATGGGGGACCTCAGGCCATGCCCCCCACCCAGTTGGGCTTGACGGGATCTCAGGCCATGTCCCCCACCTGGTGGGGCTTGACAGGACCTCAAGGCACAGCCTCCACCCCGTTCTGGGCTGGGGACCTCAGGCCATGCCCCCCATCCTGGTGCCAGAACAGGGGATCTGAGACTTGACAAGGGTGAAACTGGCTAGGTATGGATCTAGCCCAATGAGGGAGGGGGGCTGGCAGGATCTGAGTCTTACGCCATTTTGAGGTGCATGTGGGTGGGCAGGGACTTGACTCTGGGTCCTGTTGTGTGCCCTAGACTCTGACAGGAGGAAGGTTTTCATATACATTTTACTAATTTTCTTTCATCTCTAACACTTCTATTATAGAGAAAGGGCAAATAGCAATATTAAATTATTTCCTCTAATTAATCCCCTTTTAATGTGCACGAATTTTGTGCACCGGGCTACTAGTGCAAAGATAAAATCACATAACCTATGCCTAAAAGAGATTACAATCTATTGTATTGGGTTGGCAACTAAGTAATTGCGGATTTTTAAAAATTTTTTCATGGAACTAAATAACTTTATTCTGTAATGTATTGCCCATTTTGATCAATGACCTTTTGCCATCTTTCAGGCAGCATCATAATCCCACGTTCAAAAAACTTCTGGTTTTTATTAGCAAAAAACTGAATCAGGTACGATTTGACATCATCATCATTATTGAAATTTTTACCATTCAAGGAGTTTTGTAAAGATCGAAACAAAAAGTAATCAGATGGTGCAAGGTCAGGACTATATGGTGGATGTGGCAAAACATCCCAACCAAGCTCCATTAATTTTTGCCGAGTGACCAAAGATGTGTGTGGCCTTGCATTGTCATGATGGAATACAACACCTTTTCGATTTGTCAATTCAGGCCGCTTTTCTTCAACTGCATTGTTTAATTTCGTTAGTTGTTCAATGTAGACATCAGAATTGATCGTTCGGTTGGGTGGTAAGAGTTCAAAGTAGACAATTCCTTTGTAATCCCCCCAAACTGATAACAAAACCTTCTTTTGATGAATATCAGCTTTTGATGTTGTTTGAGTTGGTTCACCTGGCCTGCTCCACGATCTTTTCCACTTGATATTGTTGTAAACAACCCATTTTTCATCGCCAGTTATCAGTCGTTTTAAAAATGGATCATTTTCATTACATTTCTTTAGCAACTCGTAGCTGCTAATGCGTTGCGTTAACTGTGATTCTTTCAGTTCGTGAGGAACCCACGTATCGAGTTTTTGAACATAACCAAGTTGTTTTAAGTGATTTTCAATGCATGTATGTGATACATGAAGCTTCTCTGCAATCTCACGTGTTGTACTGTGACAGTCCGAATTGATTATTGCTTTGATTAGGGCGTCATCAACTTCAACTGGACGACCAGAGCGTTTTTCATCTTTGAGTGAAAAATCACCAGAACGAAATTTGGCAAACCAATTTTGACACTGCCGTTCTTTTAAGGCTTCGTCACCATAAACAGCACATAACTTTTTATGAGCTTGCGATGCGTTTTTCCCTTTGCAGAAATAAAAAAGCAAAATATGACGAAAATGTTCCTTTTGATTTTCCATTTTTCAACGAACGCCAAACGAAAACTACAAAACAGATCAAAAAACTTTTTTTACTGATTAACAGCTGAATAGCCAACTATCAAATAACAAAATGTGTTTTACATTTGTACTACGTCTGCAAACCTAAAAATTCAACTGAAGCCATATATGTGTGAAACCCGCAATTACTTCGTTGCCGACCCAATAGTTAGGAGACTAATAAGAAATATACTGTATATCTGTGGGTTTAGTGGAAGCAGAGAAAGAGGAGCCTGGTGTAGGTTTGTGGTCTGGAGTATGCATGTTCTTTTAGCTGCAAGTGTATAGTGCTTGAAGTTGCTGAAGTGACTTTAGTTCAGTGACTAATCTTTGGGATTTAAAAGAGCTTTTTATTACATTTACTTCAAAGATTCCACAAAATGGTTTTGTTATGTTAGTCTTATATACTAAGTCTCAGTCACATTTGTCTCTTTTGATAGGTAGTTGGAAGAACAAGATAGGATAGGCATTTGACCAAGAAGTAGATTTTTCTTTGTGAATTTCTATGCGATATATTATACCTCTTACATTTTACATAGGCATGCCAACTTGTACAACTAAGGAAAGAATATTTTCTCTCTGTGTGTATAAATTGAATGTCTGTTTTGCATTAGTTTTTTTGATTGACCAGTTCTAATGATGACAACTAAGTGATTGCTTCCTTTTCTAGGTAAAATGAAGACTGACGAGTCTAATAAAGAAACTTCTTCAGAGATGGACTATTTAGAAAATGCCGCTGTGATAGATGAGTCTACATTGACGCCTGAGCAGAGGCTAGGTTTGAAACAAGCAGAAGAACGTTTAGAAAGAGATCACATCTTTCGACTTGAAAAAGTATACTTTGTTGTTTTAGTTATTTGAAGGAAATGTGTGTTTCATAACTTTACTTTGCCAAGTATAGCTCTTGTTATTTTTCTTATATTCCTAAGGCATAAATAGCATTCATCTTTCCATACTTTCTTCATTCCTTTCTACTTCTCTCTTTTCTCTCTTCCCTTCCTCTGTTTAGCAAATCTTTATGTCTGTGATTCGGACTTCATTTATTCATCCCCAGAGGTTGATGAACTGTGTCCTACCCTCTTATTTATTTATTTATTTATTTTTTTTTTGTGTGTGTGTTTTGTTTTTTTTAAATGGTGGCAAAATACATTTAGCCCCTTGTTGTTTTTTTGGGAATGCCACCATGCCCATTTGTCTATGGCTGCTTTTGTGCTACCATGGCAGGTTGAGTTGAGAGTTGCTGCAAAGAATATATGACCCGCAAAGCATAAAAAGCTACATTTTTAAAAAAATCATCACCTGAGGATATTTTTTTCATTACTTTTCAGAGAGAGAGAGAAAAGAGAGGGAGGGAGGGTAGGAGGGAAAGAAGGAAGGGGAGAGATGGAGTGAAAGAAACATCAATGTGAGAGAGACACATTGATTGGTTGCTTCAAGGGCAAGGACCAGCTATGGGCCCTTGTCTGGGAATCGAACCTGAGACCCTGAGCAACACTGGCCAGGGCAAAATATCTCCTTTTTGCCAAAGCATAAAATTACCATAATATTACTTTGTCTCTTTCTGTTAGAAGTTTGCTGAACCTTGATTTATTTACTCATAAATAGATACTGAGTGCTTGTTGTGTTCTAGGTAATGAGCTAGGCATTGGGAATTTATTTGTGAAAATGGCACATTTCTGTCCATTCAAAGTTAATTCTTTATTTGAAATGACAGAAAGGAATTAGGGAATACTACATGAGGTTCTAGACTTCCTCCATCTATCAGGAGTTATTCTAGCCATTGGTATCTTGTTCCTGAGTACTAATTAACTTTTAACCTAAAAATACACATTCTTAGCCTTAATAAAAATATTGCTAGGTATTATAGGAATGAATAGTAAACTAATTTGTTCACAAATTGATACTTGGGGCATTGTGAGTATGTATACAAGGAAATAGGCCATCCTTGATAAATAATAAAGAAATGGTATGATTTTGTATAGTTTAGAAAAATTAAGTCATAGCTAAATTGAAGAAGGCAATTCTGAGTTATTTATTAATAAACTTATGACGGAGCAGTCACCCTATGAAAATAAAAAGAATTTAAGGAGTAGAGGTCCATAATGTAGGAGAGAGTTAGGCTGTGCAGCTAGTCTCACCAGATTCTAGAAGAATTTTTTTTTTCTTCAATTTGCTGTTTTACTTAGCTCTGTCTTTCCTCTTTTTCTTTCCAAAGACTAGAATTGGTGGCTATTTTGGCTCTGCATTGTCAAGATAAACATTGAGTGCCTTTCATATGCCATGATACGGTGATAAAAAGTTGAAATGGGATATCTGTGACATTTTAAAAAACATGATACTGCTCTTCTAGGAGTTTATTAATTAGAAAAAGACATATAAGCAAACCATAATAATAGTAATAATAACAGTATTGTTTGCAAACGGGATCTTGGACAAAGGAGTGGCCAACTTGAGTTGTGATATAGAGGTATAAAATTGAGGAATGTTTTATAAGAAGGTGACATTTGGACTGAGTCAGAAGGAGTGATTAGGAGTTGACCTGATGGGTTGGGGAAGGGTGGTGTAGGTAAATTATATGGGATGTGTAAAGAAAATATGAAAAATGTGTTTTCAAGAAAAATAAATGGGACTGGATACATAGGATACAAAGCAGAAAAGGTCAGTTCTTGCCGAAACCGGTTTGGCTCAATGGATAGAGCATCGGCCTGTGGACTGAGAGGTCCCAGGTTCTATTCCAGTCAAGGGCATGTACATTGGTTGCGGGCACATCCCCAGTAGGGGGTGTGCAAGAGGCAGCTGATCGATGTCTCTCTCTCATCAGTGTTTCTGACTCTCTATCCCTCTCCCTTCCTCTCTGTAAAAAAATCAATAAAATATGTTTTTTTTTAAAAAAAAAAAAAAAGAGAAAATCAGTTCTTGGGAGAAGGAAGAAGTTGGGGTGGAATGGATATTTGATGGTAGTAAGAAAGAATGGTGTGGGGTGAAAGAAAAGCTTTAGAGCGTGAAAACGTTTTATTTGTTGTTGAGTTTAAACAGCAGTGATGAAAATCATTGTGCCAATACCAGCAGTGATGTCTGTAATCCTTTTCTTTCTGACACCTTTGTTTCTCAAGCCCTCCAAAGCCTTTTGTTTTCAATATAGTATACTCTTAAAAAACAAAACAAAACAAAACAAAACAAAACATTTTTTATTGATTTCAGAGAGGAAGGGAGAGGGAAAGAGAGAGAGAAACATCAATGATGAGAGAGAATCATAGGTCCCCTGCCTCCTCCACGCCCCCTGCTGGGGAACAACCCTGCAACTGGGGCAGGTGCCTGTGACTGGAATAGAATCTGGGACACTTGAGTCGGCAGGCTGACATTCTATCCATCGAGCCAGATGAGCTAGCCCAGTGGTCGGCAAACTCATTAGTCAGCAGAGCCAAATATCAACAGTACAACAATTGAAATTTCTTTTGAGAGCCAAATTTTTTAAATTGCTTCTAATGCCACTTCTTAAAAATAGACTCCCCAGGCCGTGGTATTTTGTGGGAGAGCCACACTCAAGGGGCCAAAGAGCCGCATGTGGCTCGCGAGCCCCAGGTTGACGACCACTGAGCTAGGGCAATACAATGTACTCTTAATTAACATTTTTCTCTACCAGCTTTAGACACTCATTAAGAATATTCTTACCAACTTATTTTTTTATTTTATCAGGTCCTTTTATTCACAGTCATACTCATAGATTATCTAATTGAGGGGTAAAGATGTGATTTTTCAAAAATATGTTTTTATTGATTTTTAGAAAGGAAGGGGGCGAGAGATAGAAACATCAGTAAGAGAGAGACATCATTGATCCCTGCCTCTTGCATACACCCTGCTGGGGATGGAGCCCACAACTTGGGCATGTGCCCTGACCAGGAATCGAACTGGTGGCCTCTTTGTGCCTGGGTTGACACTTAACCATTGAGCAATACTGGCTGGGCTTTTAACCTGTACCAAAGAAGGAATAAATCCAAACAATTAGATTAGAAAGGTAAAATTCCCTATAGCAAATGTTAAATATTGACTAGGAAATACTTATAATCTCCATGCCCAGCAATTATTATTTTAGTTGGTCTGCAGAAACTTTAAGAAGGGTTATTAGTGTGTGTGTTTAGTGATCAAATAAAATATAACCGTAATAAAGGAATTTTTAAACGATTTTCATTTGTGTCTCTGAAACTAGAAGCTTCCTGATGGTGAGAACATTTTTGTGTTATTTACTGTTGTGCCTGATACAATACATTGTACATAATTGGTCAGTAATTAGAGGTAGTTTGCTTAGTGGTTAAGTGTATGGGTTTTGGAGTCACTGGTTCTATCTAGCTTTGTCACTTACTGATTTAATACCACTGGATAAGTTATTTAATCTCTTTAAACCTCAATTTCATCATCATTAAAATAGATTTGATGAAAATATTGACACCTAGCTCATTGGGCTATCATAAGGATTAAATAAGGTAATATAAGTAAAGTTCTTGGCACAGTGCTGGTATGTGGTAAGCACTGAACAGAGTTTAGCTACTGTGGAATTTATTTATTGTGCCCTATAGGGCAGTTTTTAAAAAAATATTTTTATTGATTTTTTGCAGAGAAGAAGAGAGAGGGATAGAGAGTTAGAAACATCAATGAGAGAGAAACATTGATCAGCTGCCTCTTGCACACCCCCTACTGGGGATGTGCCCGCAACCAAGGTACATGCCCTTGACTGGAATCGAACCTGGGACCCTTGAGTCCAAAGGCCGACGCTCTATTCACTGAGCCAAACCGGTTTCGGCGATATAGGGCAGCTTTTATTATTTCATTTTAAGGATCTATGTAGAAGCAGGCTCCAGTGTTAGAGCATTATCCAAGGTTAATTGAAATGTCATCCCAAACCTGCTGACTCCCCTTTCAGTTTCTTTCAAGCTTTTCCTACTAAAAGAGTCCAGATGCATCCTTGTCTGTTAACATTTTACAATTGAAAAATTCATATTATGAGTGATTATATGACTTCTTCAGAGACCTCATCAATATTCATGCATTTAGATATTCTGTGTTTATGCTTTCAACTCCTAAGTCTAACTTTTTCAGTCACTTCCACCATTCTTAAACCTTGAGCCAAGGCAACATCATCTCTCTTCTCTATTAATGCAACAATAAGTTCTTCCTGCTTCTATTCTTAATATAGAAGACAGTGATTCCTTTAAAATATTGATTAGATCTTGCAGTTCTTTGCTCAAAAACCTTCAATGCCTCACCCTTACAGTTAGAATAAAAGCCAGAGTCCTTACAGGGGGCTTATGATCTAGCCTCCATTATCTTTCAGATTTTTTTTAATTTTTCAAATATATTCGGCATATTCTTACTTCAGGGCCTTCGCATTCACATTTTCCTCTGTTGGAATGTCTCTTTCCAAATATCCACACAACTAATCCTTCACTTTCTTCAAGCCAGTTTATCAATGATGTCTTAAGTGACAACCCTATTTTTAAAAAGCAGTTAACACTTCTTCCCATATTCCTATTTATTTATACATTTGTTTAATACATGTTTCCCTACACTTGGATGTAAATTCATAAGGACAGGAATTTTGGTTTCTTTTGTTTATACACTATGTTTGACACAGTATAAGCTCAGAAAAATGGTGGCCCAGCTGGCATTGCTCAGAGGGTGAGCATCAACCTGTGAACCAGGTCAGGGTTCTGTTCCAGTCAGGGCACATGCCTGGGCTGTGGACTTGGTCCCATTGGGGGTGTGCAGGAGGCAGCCAATCAGTGATTCTCTCTTATCATTGATGTTTTTATCTCTCTCCCTTTCTCAAAAGTATATTTAAAAAAATAGTTGGTGAATTAAGAATTAGTTGTGATAGGAAATTTAAGAAATAGAAGTCTCTGTGAAGGCTTAATTCATACTCCAATAAGGACAGGTTTGAAAGAATTTCTTTTATTAAAGAATTGGAATGATTATGTTGAGCTGAACTTTCTTACTTGCTTGTTGCATTGGGCAATTATTTAATCCTTGAGATATAGTTGCTTTGTCAGTAAAATGGGAAGCCCTCATAGAGTTATTTTAAGGTTGGTAGATACTGAATACATGATGGCTAATGTTTATTTTTTAGTCTGTAGCAAGACTGTTGCTATCTTTGGGATGGATTCCCATTTAAAGGAAATCATATACATAATATTCTGAAGTGAGAATTTTTATGTCAGGAGTTGTAGCCTTTTGAAGATCAGTCAGATAAAAATTGAGCATTGCTGGAATTTCAGTGTAAGAGAGTGGAAACAATATTTTAAAATTCACATATTTAATATTTTTATAATTTTTTTATTGTGTAATCTTCTGGGTAGAGAGTTGGCTTTGGATTCAGAAATACACGAATTTAAATTCAGCATCTCCCACTTAATGTATTCTTGTGAAAGCTGCAAGCTACTTGAGCTTTTGTTTTCACATCTATAAAATGAAGATAATGCCAGTCTAAAATTGGATTGTTAGGGAATTAAAATGTCACATTGTATGTGAAGCACCTAGCAAGGAACCTGGCACATAACAAGTACTTTGGAATTACGATGTTTTTTATTATTTCAAGGGTATAATATATATGTGGAGTATGACTAAAGTACTATGACTGATACTTTTTACATGTCAGTTGTTTCCTTCAGAGTAATAACCTTAAGAGATTATCCATTTATTCCCATGAGATTGTGATTAATTGGAGTGTTTTTGGAATTCAGCTTTTGAAATTGTTTTCCATATTTGCAAGTCATTCTTTTGAATCTCTTATTTGAGGGTAGACTACCTTTCTCATTTCACATTGGATTCGAAAGTCTATATTAGATATGTACCAAATATATTTAGTACTTTTAAAAATATATTTTTGTTGATTTCAGAAAGAGATAAAAAACATCAATGATGAGAGAGAATCGTTGATTGGCTGTCTCCTGCACACCCCTTACTGGGGATCGAGCCCACAACCTGGGCATGTGCCCTGATCTCCTGGGTCGACACTCAACCACTGAGCCATACTGACCAGGCCATATTTAGTATTTTCATGGTATTACTTGAAATTAGTATATGATCTATGATGACTATTTTGAAAAGGACAACTATCTTGGTTTTATAAGTACTGATTTGTTTATTTAAAACATTCCTACAATGCTTATGTTTTCCTTATGTTTACATAATTATGCCATTCACGTATTTAATAAAAAATTTACTTCTCTGTTTTTTGAAAATGTCATTTTTTAACTTTTCAGCGCTCACCAGAATATACCAATTGCCGGTATCTATGCAAACTTTGCTTAATTCACATTGAAAATATCCAGGGAGCTCATAAACATATAAAAGAGAAACGACATAAGAAAAACATTTTGGTAAGTTCTTAGTACAAAATGTTTTGTTTATTTTTGAATGGTAAAACTATATGAAATCCTTTTTATTTTTGAAAGTAAAAATGCAGTATTATTCAGTCATATTAGTAATTGAAATGACATTGTTGAAAGGTGTGATTGCCCTCCTTACCTGAGTCAGGAGGGAAACCTTCTGAGAGTCCAGTTTGCTCATTTTAAAGTACATTGATTCCTAAGTTTAAAACTGTCACGTGTAGTTAGTCCAACAGATATTTATTGAGTTTTATGTGCTTATGTCTAGGAGTGATGAAGAAGGTAGTTGTAGTTTCTGCCCTCACAGTTTCTAAGATATTGGTGAAGCATCCAATGAATGAGGATTTAAGGATCATGAGTTTTATTAAAGGGGGAAATGTAGTGCTAAAGAAGTATACAAGAATATTTTACTTAGTGTAGATCAGGGACAGTTTTTCTGAGAAAGTGAACATTTGAATTGAACCTCGGAGTAATAGTTTAAAAAGGCAAAAAGTGAGTGGTGTGGAGAGGCAAGCTGAGAGCATTTTATACAAAAAAGCAGAATGAATAAAGATTTCTATAAGTCAGGAAAGGATATGGCATATGAGTAACTGAAAGATTGTAGTATTAGTGGAACAAACAAAGCTAGGAGGAAAATGATGTGAGATGAAGTTGGAGAAGTCCAGACCATGCAGGGCCTTATAAACGAGAGACTTGGAGAATTCTTAATTCTACAGTTATTTTTATTATAGTATTTCATAGACTTAGACATGAACAGAGTGTTTTTTTCTTTTTAGAGTGTATTAGTATTTTATCTATTTAATCTTTTTCTGTTCAAAGTTATAATAATATATAACTTCTTATCTAAGTTTGTGCTTGTGTATCCTCTCTGTGAAATACTCTTTCACCTGACCTTCCCAACAAGTCAGATATTTCTTTTCTGCCCCCACAGTGCTTGGTCAGAAAACCTAACACATGTTTGCCATCTCTCCTTTTCTAGATTTCAGTATTTAATATTCTGAAAGGTTATTTTCTTTTTTATTTTTGTATAAGTACCGCGCGCTAACCGATTGCGCCACTGGAGCTCCTTCTTTTTTATTTTTGTTTCTGCATTGCTTAAAACCGTATATGACACATACTAGGTTCTCATACATTTTTCTTAAAAAAAAATTGATACATTGAAGAAAATCAAGAACTTAGAAGTAATAGAAGTCATTCAGATTTAATGAGCCTATGATTATTTTATTTTATTATTATTTTTGTTAATTTTTACCTAAGGATATTTTTTCCATTGATTTTTAGAGAGAGTGGATCGTGGATTGGGGAGAGAGAGAGAGAGAAACATTGATGTGAGAGAGACACATCAGTTGGTTGCCTCCCACACTGAGGATTGAACCTGCAACCTAGGTACGTTGCTGCCCTTGACTGGGAATCAAACCCACGACCCTTGGATGCATGGGCTGACACTATAACCACTGATTCATAACAATAGTGTGGTAAAGGCCTGGGAGGGGCGGGTATGGGGTGGAGAGAGGGTCAGTGGGAAAAAACAAGGACACATCTGTAATACTTTGAACAATAAAGATAAATTTAAAAAAGAAGTTAAACTAATTCAGGTCAAGATGGCGGCATACATAAATGTGGTACTTGCATCCTCTCACAACCACATCAAAATTACATGCCCTGGCTGGTGTAGCTAAGTGGTTAGGGCGTTGGCCTGGCACCGAGTCAATGGAAAAAATATCCTCAGATGAGGATTAGCAACAACAAAAAGTTATAAACAACCATCCTGGCTTTAATGAAGCATTTCAGAATTTATGCAGACAATAAAATATAACAAATTTCATTTTTAAATGTTTAACAGAAACCTCCCCCACGGTATCTCTTAGTCTTCCAAATCTCCTTCACAAAGGCAGGGATCTCTGTCTCTTTTGTTCTCTTCCATATCCTACAAGCCTTAGACCTGGCACATAGAAGTTGATTATATTTATCTTTTTCTCTTAAATATATACTGAGTGGCCAGATTATTATGATCTCTGAACACATAATAATCTGGCCTCTCAGTGCTTGTGTGTGTGTGTGTGTGTGTGTGTGTGTATTATAGGCCCGGTGTATGAATTCGTCGTGCATAGGTGGGGTCTGACCAGCCTGGCCAGGGGGAGGGGAGAGGACATAGGCAGTTGGCTGGGCTGCCTGTTGGTTGAACTAGTCGAGGGGACAATTTATTTATTAGCCTTTTATTATATAGGATATACACTGAGTGGTCAGCTTCAGAGATCATAATAATCTGGCCATTCAGTGTAAGTCTGGCACATAGAAGTTGAATGTATTTATATTTTTCTCTTGAAAAAGTATTTCTCATTAAAAGAGTAATTTTTTTACTCTGAAGACTAGCTGAACAGAACTCTTATAATATTTTATATATATATTGTTGTTACATGTTACACTAACAGGAAAAACAGGAAGAAAGTGAACTTCGTTCTCTGCCACCTCCTTCCCCTGCCCACTTGGCAGCTTTAAGTGTTGCAGTTACTGAATTAGCAAAAGAACAAGGAATAACAGATGATGACCTCAGCGTTCGTCAGGAGGTTGTGGAGGAAATGTCAAAGGTTATAACAGCATTTTTACCAGGTACAAATATATTATATACTTATTTCTAAAAATTACACAACTCTTTCTCTTGAATTAGGGTAAATATTATTTTAAAATATTTTTTATTGATTTCAGAGAGGAAGGGAGAGGGGGAGAAAGATAGAAATATCAATGAGAGAGATGCTTTGATTGGCTGCCTCCTGCACACCCCACTGGGAATGGAGCCTGCAACCCCTGCACGCGCCCTGGCCGGGAATCCAACCGTGACCTCCTGGTTCATAGGTCGGTGCTCAACCACTGAGCCATGCCAGCCAGGCTGACCTTATTCTTTCTAAGAAACTAAACTTGCCTGATAAGTTCCAGTCATGTTTTTTTCAACTTGATCTCTGATGAGATCCTTTTAAAATTTGCCTTATTATGATTTTTGAAGTCAAATATTTGATAGTCTGAGAAAGTTGCTTGTAGTATGTTATTGTTTTTATTAACTTGTTCTATGAACTCTTGAAAGCCACAGAATTTTTTTGTTTGTTTTAGACTTGGAATATTAATGGCTTCACTTTGTATTTTTATTTTTAAAAAATATATATCTTATTGATTTTTTTACAGAGGAAGGGAGAGAGATAGAGATAGAAACATTGATGAGAGTCATCGATCAGCTGCTTCTTGCACGCCCCCTACTGGGGACATGCCTGCAACCAAGGTACATGCCCTTGACCGGAATTGAACCCTGGACCTTTCAGTCCGCAGACCGACGCTCTACCGCTGAGCCAAACTGGTTTCGGCTGTTTTGCCTAGTTTTAAAGTTAAATAGAATAATTTGTACAGCATTGTGAATTTTTTTTGTGTTCTTAATATGTATGTGATAATACAGAGAGGAAGGGAAAGAGATAGAGATAGAAACATTGATGAGAGTCATCGATCAGCTGCCTCTTGCATGCCCCCTACTGGGGACATGCCTGCAACCAAGGTACATGCTCTTGACCAGAATCGAACCCGGGACCCCTCAGTCTGCAGGCCGACGCTCTATCCACTGAGCCAAACCGGTTTCGGCCACTTTCTATTTTTAAAGATCATTGTCATTGACTACGATTCCTTCCCCATTTAAAGTGTTATCTCTTATGTAAATATATATAAATAAATGCCATTTGTGACAGTAGCTATAGCTGGGTTGTACATTCTTTACTGTTACATATTAAGTGTTAAACATAATTATAGTCATTCCTAAGTGAACTATTACTAAAATTTTGTTTAAACATTGAACTTTTTAAAAAAAATTTTATTGATGTCAGAGAGGAAGGGAGAGGGAGGGAGAGAGAGAAACAGCAGTGATGAGAATCATTGATTGGCTGCCTCCTGCTTGGCCCCTACTGTGGATTGAGCCCACAACCCAGGCATGTGCCCTTGACAGGAATCAAACCCGGGACCCTTCAGTCCGCAGGCCGATGCTCTATCCACTGAACTACACCAGCCAGGGCTAAACATTGAACTTTTTTGAGCAATTTCTCTTTCTGTCTGTTCCTGAACCCTCTAACTGAGAAACATCTTTATTTTATAGATCAATTAAAAAGGATATAATTCTTCTATAATTGTTGTACTAGAATTGAAAGACATAGTGAGATATATGCAGTTTTCCTACCACTGTTGTTTAAGATCCCATATTTACATTCTATTTCATGCTTTAATTTTTTGTTGTTGTTTTTTTCCAGAGTGTTCACTTAGGTTGTATGGCTCATCTCTGACTAAGTTTGCTCTGAAAAGTAGTGATGTTAATATAGATATAAAATTTCCTCCCAAGGTAAGTAATTAGAAAAGAATGTTTCCTATGTGGTTCTTAATTAGTACTTGTTTTTTTTATTGATTATCTTTTTTTAAGAGTCTCCTGCTCTTCCGACTGAGCTAGCCGGGCACCTTGATTATCTTTTTAGTGGCGGTGCAAGGAACTATAAAATTCTGCCTTATGGAAGTTACCATCCCTATGGAACATTTGGAAACTACTATTAGGTGTCAGACTTTAAAATAAAATAAAATAAAATAAAATAAAATAAAATAAAATAAAATAAAATAAAATAAAATAAAGTAAAGTAAAGTAAAGTAAAGTAAAGTAAAGTAAAGTAAAAAGTAAAGTAAAGTAAAGGTCAAAGAAAAAAGAGGAAGCAGTCATTAAAAAAAAGAAGAAAAAAAAAAAAGGAAAGTCAGCTCTCTTTCTCTCTCTCTGGAGCAAGCCCTTGCCTTTCCCCACCCGCTTCTTTCTCCAGGGTGTTCTCTTTCTCTCCTGGAGCACACCTCTCCTCCCTTTTGGTCCTTCAAGGTGTGCATTCTCTCTTCCTCTCTCTGCTAAGCACTGAGGCCCTTCTTTAGCTATAAGTTGTTTTCTGAACCTATTTCTTCTTAAAAAAAAAAGGGGGACCCAAGATGATGGTAGGTAGAGTAGGTAAAAGTTACATTCACCTCCTCCCAGGACCAAACTGGAATCAAAACTAAAATATAGAACAGTCAACTTGAATAACCAACTGAAGACTAGCTGAACAGAACTCTTATAACCAAGGATTTACAGAAGAAGCCACACTGAAACTGGACTTGGTAACTGAAGGTTCTCATCCTTGCCTGCCTGGTGGTCCTTGCTCCTGGGAGGGAGAAGGAAGATCTCGCATATTCAGTGAGACTGTAGAAAGCCTTTCCGCAGTGAGGAATCTATTACACACATGAGCAAAGAAACCTGAGCAGTTTGAACGTGAGACACAGCAGCAAAGAGGATGAATTCCAGGATAAAATTCACCCCTGTGTTTAGCCGCAGCCTCTAATCTGTCCTTACTCTGAGCCTGTCCCTTACACTGTCCTTCCACAAACATCCTGCCTCCTGTTCAGTCTGTTACTGTGCTGCCTGTCCGTCAGCCTGAGGTAACGGAAGCCCCCAATAGTAAGGAGGCCATCTTTCCTAAGTGCAATGTGATGCTGTTTTTTTAACACTAAGTCCCAAATTTTAGTAATCTCAAAAGTCCATACCTTCTCCTGGCTCTCTTCCAGCCCTTGATGCCCCAGCACCCCAAGCTGCTGCTTCAGACTCCCATGTTTTCTTACTGGGCCCTGTTCTTCCTTCCTCAGCCCAAAGCCATGTTTCTTCCCCAGGGAGTGATGACCTACCCCCAGAGATGTCCATCCAAGCCCTTCTGCTGTACTTAGAGCCTGTTTGATCCTCCCTGCGAGTTCTACCCCGTTAACCAATCTAGTGACCCAGTTTACAACTTAGAACAAGTCTAACAGGATTTCAAAGTTAATGTTCCACTCCCCATTTTTTAATTGATTGTGACTGGAAATGACATATTTTCATCTTTGTATCATGCCATCAAAAATTGCTAATTTTAAAATGTCTCTACATGGAAAGAATTAAAATGCATTTCCTTATTTATTTTATGTATTATGTAGCACTTGTCTGAATTTGAATGCAACTCATAACCTCTATTTTCCAAATTTTAATTAAAAAAAGTACCACAAAATTTCAATTTTGAATTGGAAGTACCATAACTATATCAAAATATGTATAAAAATAGTTTCTGGAATTGTGCTTAGTATTATTTCCTAACCAGTCCTTTCAATAAATTAAATTTTTATGCATAAAAAAAGGAAAAGTGATTGTATTTGAGCATGTTGAACTGTTACTGCTTATGGAAGTAATATAGGAGGTGGAAAGAACTTAGAAACCAAAAATCCGTGTTTAAATCTTAGTTGCATTGAGCAAGTTAATTACTTGACTTGTCTGAGCCTCAGTTTTCTAATTTCCAAAACAGGAATAATAACTTTTATATTGCATAAGATTATACATTTCAGGTATTTTTGTATAGTGCCTGGTACATTATAGGTACTTTTAATAAGCAGTGTCTAGTATCATTTGCAAAAGTACCGATATTGTTTAGCACTGCTAATGTTGCTTATCTATTGACATAGCAAACATTTAAAATAATTGAAATTTTATGTGTTCTAAATTTTTTTAATAAGTCATGTTCAAGGAGGTTTGATTTGGGTGAAAATTTGATGTTTAATTTCTAATCTGCATATAGTCATTTACATAATTATTATTACTACTAAATACTTTTAAATAGCAGTAAAATACACATTAAGTTAAACATTTGACAAGCTTGTTATTTATTATTATTTTAGTATATTTTTATTGATTTTGAGAGGAGAGAGGAAGAGAGATAGAAATACCAATGATGAAAGAGAATCATTGATTTGCTGCCTCCTGCAAGTTGCCATACTGGGGATCAAGCTGGCAACCCAGGCATGTGCCCTGACGGGAATTGAGCCATGAACTGGTCCATAGGCTGATGCTCGACCACTGAGCCACGCCAGCTGGGCAACAAGCTTGTCATTGAAAGCAGCGTTTTAATCGAAGTTTGTTGGCCATGTGGCTAGTTACCAGTGCATCTTAAATTTATCTCAACAACTTCCCTAACAATTATTTGGTAAAGTAATTTTTTCCAATTATTTTTCTGTGAAATTCCAGAATCTTTCTCACCTAAGAGCTGATTAATTCAAGGAGTATTGCTGGAATCATAGCACTATATGATTTATTAGATTCTATTTCCTTGAACAAGATGTGTTAACATAAAAGTAAAATACTCTTCTGTTTCCATTATTTTAAAATAATAGAGAGCATGATTTTAATGTTTAATGAAATTTAATTCCCTCTAAAGTTCTACAACTTAAACTTTGAAATTAGTATATTGATTTAATTTGAAACTTTTTTTAGATGACTCATCCAGATCTTCTGATACAAGTGCTTGGGATTCTAAAAAAAAGTGGTGAGTTTCTTTTTTAATTTGTCTTTCTAAAGAAAATTCTTCAAAGATACATGCACTGTGGAGGTTATATATAGCTAAACAAAGTAAACTAAAATTCCTAGCATATTATAATACAATATATATATATTTGTTTATATTTGTTTAATAGGTATACTAGAAAATTTACATGTCTGTAAGATCAAAAATATATTTTAAATTGATATGTAAAATCTGCCTTTTGAATAATTTAAAAATGTTAGCTTTGAATATTATGAGCATTTCTAATGTAAAAGAAGAGAAAGACAAAATCTATCCTTGGAAGGTTATTGATGAAGGAAGACTTAGGGAGAGACTTGGGGGAAATTTTTGTGCATTCATTAGGTAAATTGTTTTTTCCACAATTAAAAGCAATGTCAGCCTAATTTAATCATTTATATTACACTAAGCAAAATTATACTTAGTAAGCTTTTCATTTGTGCCTCATATGTCTGGATTTTTGTGTGTGTGTGTGTGATGTAAAAAGGATATTTATATAGGTAAAAACACTTTTAAAATAAAAAAAATAAAAAATTATAACTATCTCAAACCAGGCCGTAGCGTGTAATACAATCTATAATATTATTTTGTTTTTGTTTTTACTGCTTTTCTTGTTATGAAATAAATGCTTGCGAGCTCAAGATCTGCCAGACTTTCTAGGCACAAAATTTAGTTCTGCCACTTGATGGTTGTATGTTTTTTGATGAATTATTTAATGTTCAAGCTTCGGTTTTCTCATCTGTAAAATGGGTAGGTTGTTACTATTACTATTTCTTAATCAAAATTAAACCTATTTTTGTCAGTTTGGCAAAACATATTATATATATATATATATATAAAATTCTGTGGTGTGGAATTTTAGTAATTTATGTGTGTCAGGAGATGAAAAATGTTGAAAATTGCTGTTGTAAAGGGATTTAAGTATAATTTTTTTCTTAGTAAATATTTATCTCTACTTGCACAAAAACTTTAAAACATTACAGATAGGAGGTAAACACAGAGCTTTTACCTCTTTAGACTCACTGGAGAGTATTAACCTAGCAAAAAAATTTTAAATAGGTCTTTTCCACTAAAATACACAAATAGATCATCTTGAGTCGTATAACATAGGTCTACAGAATGCAGTCTGATTGTAAAATTGATTTCTTTTTATCTCCTCTCTTTAAAGACCTCTATCCTGTCATCTACAGGATTTATGTTTAAATATTTGTTTCCAAACCCCTGATTGAGCTCTTTATATCTTATTCATTGTTATATCCACCAAATATAATTCAACTCCTGACATAGAGATTTTAGCACATGGTTTTTGAATAACTTAATAATTCCAAAAAGTACTACTAAGATATTTTCTTTAAACTGCAAATGAAATAACGCATCTAATTTAAAAAATATATATCTTTATTGGTTTCAGAGAGGGAGGGAGAGGAAAAAAGATAGAAACATCAGTGATAAGAGAGAAAAATTGATCTGCTGCCTCCTGCACGCCCCCTACTGGGGATCGAGCCCGCAACCTGGGCATGTGCCCTTGACCAGAATTGAACCTTGGACCCTTCAGTTCGCAGGCGGCCGCTCTATTCACTGAGCCAAACTAGCTAGGGCTAATGCATCTATTTTTATTTAGATTAGACATTTATGGCAGGGGGCCTACCTTGGAGATATAGAGATGGGCTTAAGAGTGGAAATGTGCTTCATCCGTAGTCCATCCTTAGGAGCTTTAATTGGACAGACACTTCATAGGTTTATGGGAAATGAAGCCAGCAGAGTTAGCCTTTTACTTCCACAGATATTTTTTAAAGAACCAAATTTTCAAAGCATTGTAGGTTCTTATTTTGTGATTCCTGTGGAAATAGCCCTCAAAGTAAGTGGTGACTTCTCTTGGCTATATCTGTGAAGGTTTAACAACTTTGATTAGATTATTTACTTACTTGGTTATATTCAAACTCTTAGGGTTATTAAAACCTTTTTTTCTTAAGGTGATTGTAATTTTCAGACATTATTTGGGACCATGCCTGTGGTTTGTGATATGTAGCAAATAGAACCAAGAGAGATAAAGGATCCTGTGGGTTTGATTCTCATAAGGAGAAGAGTGGGTTATCCCACAGAAACAATGAGAGTGATATTTAGAAGGAAACTATTACTTAATGTTTACCATAGAGTAAGCACTTTAGAGATGTTGACATTGGCTTACCTGCTTTGTTTTCCCCCCCTTATTAGTATTATATGTAGATGTGGAATCTGATTTTCACGCTAAAGTTCCTGTTGTGGTGTGCAAAGATCGGAAAAGGTTGGTAACAATGAAGAAAAAATAAAGTATTTTTAAAAATAACAACATTCAAATATGCAGTGAACATCTGTAAGAGAGAAAAGCTTTGTTTTTTATTTCTCCTTGGGTTAATGTGACTAGGCTAGTTTCTACTTATTCAAATTAGCCGATTTACTAAAAGCATGTGAACAAGATATAGAACAGGTAGAAATAAAATACTCACATGCAGAACTTTTAATTTTTTTCTAAAGTTTATTCACCCAACAATATTGAACATTTACTATATGGTAAATAATGCTTTCCTATAGGGACACAAACATAAATAAGAAATAGTCTCTCTTCTCAAGGAGCTTACAGTCTATCAGACTCTTAATTTTTAGTTCACTGAAATTGTATGAGTCATTGAAGACTAATCTTGCTTTTCTAGTCATATCTATAGAATTAAGAAAGAGTAACTTTCTTAATGAAACTTATTTAAACAAATTTAAAACTTTAATTTATATGGAACTCTAGTGATGGAACTGATGCATAGTTTTCAGTAAGCTCTAAGTTTATTAAAACATTTATTTTTATTATGCCTTCTAAAGTATTAAAATACAGTGACTGGAAGGGATAGCTACAGGATTTGAAATATTATGTTTTTGAAAGTATTAATGCAGTGAAATTTCTTCCTTTCTCATTCACAGTGGCTTACTTTGTAGAGTGAGTGCAGGAAATGATATGGCATGCCTCACTACTGATTTACTTGCTGCTATTGGCAAAATGGAACCTGTCTTTATTCCCTTGGTGTTAGCCTTTCGTTATTGGGCTAAGGTGAGTGGAACAGAGGAGTGCCTAATCTGTAACAGAAATCAGAATACATAGGAACAAAATAGTTATGAATACCTAACTATAGTAAATTTAGAGTGGATTTGAAGCAAAGTTAACAGATTTGGGATAAGTTTTGGAGGAAGGACTTGATATGAGAGTTGAGGGGAAGTGAGTAATTAATGACAGCTCCTTAATTTTTGGAAAATGCAAAGATACCAAGTTCTTGAATAGAGGAGGTGGTATACTTAAAATGTAAAAGTGCATTAAATTAATTTTAAAACATTCAGTAATTTTCATTCTAATTACCAGGAGTTTTTAAAATGTTGACAAAATGATCTTAAAGTTAGTATGGAAGAATCTTTGAGAATAGCCAAATGAATTCAGAAAGAGACTAGCAAAGGGGACCCACTTTACCACTACAAAACTGATTTAGTTAAATGTATACCATTGGCATAGGAATAGGCCAGTGGTCGGCAAACCGCGGTTTGTGAGCCAATTGTGGCTCTTTGACCCCTTGAGTGTGGCTCTTCCACAAAATACCATGGCCTGGGTGAGTCTGTTCTGAAGAAGTGGCGTAGAAGAAGTTTGAGTTTAAAAAATTTGACTCTCGAAATTTCAATCATTGTACTGTTGATATTTGGCTCTATTGACTAATGAATGAGTTTGCCGATCATTGGAATAGGCAAGTAGATATGTGGAACAAAAAAGAAAGCCTGAAAGTAGATTCTAGTGTAAATGAGATTTTAATGTATAAAAAAATAAGACATTATCTTTGTGATAAAACTGGTTTATTTAACAAATAGTTCCATAACAACTATGTCTTTCTTGCAGAAAATAATGTTGGACCCTAAATGCAAAAATAAATTGCACTTGGATGAAAAATAAAAATTTTAGGAGAAAATTTAAGAATATATATTGATCTACACCTCAAAGGATTAGGGCTTGATTCCAGTCAGGGGCACATACCTGGGTTTCAGGTTTGTCCCTGGCCCAGTTGGGGTGCCTGCAGGAGGGCAACTGATCAATGTGTCTTTCTCACATCGATGGTTCTCTTATCTCTCTCCACCCTCCCCCCCTTTCACTCTCTAAAAATGAATGGAGGGAATATCCTTGGGTGAGGATTAATAAAAAACAAACAAAATAGCAACAACAAAAGAACGTGTGTGTGTGTGTGTGTGTGTGTGTATTTTAATCCTCATCCAAGAATATTCCCTCCATTACACACACACACACACACACACACACACACACACACACTATTGGAGAAACTTTTGACCATGCTAGGAAACCTAAAAGCTGTATAAGATAAGCATATTTAGCTACATAAACATGAATACATTTTATATGGTAAAAGGTATCAAATAATGCCAAAAGAAAAGAAGATTGGAAAAAATGACATTTTTTTCAAATTCATGAATCAGATATAAAGGGTCGTTATCTATAATGAAAAAGAAAACATACGAATTTATATATAATGTGTAGAAATAGAAAAACTGGCAAAAGATTTAAGAGACTATTTAGAAAAGAACAAATCCAAGTGGTTAGTAAATATGAGACATGGCACCCATTCCATTGACCAAGCATGTCAAACTTGTGGCCCACAATGAATATTTTTGTGGCCTCGCCTATATAATGGTATATAAAAAACTTTTTAATAAAATTTCATAACTTAATTTTTACAATATCCTGTTATACATAATTATTAATAACTAGAAAAAAATTGTGCACTGGGGGCGGACGTCCCTCAACCTGGCCTGCACCCTCTAACAGTCTGGGACTCCTCACTTCTTACTTCCCTCCTGCTCGCTGCTCCTCTCTTAGGAGAGGCTCCCACCACCACCGCTGTGCTCACCAGCCATGAAGCCAAGCTTTTGACTGAGCAGCACTCCCCCTGTGAGAGTGCACTGACCACCAGGGGGCAGTTCCTGTGTTGAGCATCTGCTCCCTGGTGTAGTGTAGTCGTAGTGATCAATTGTTCCACCGTTTGGTTGATTTGCATATTAACCTTTTATTATATAGGATGAAATACAACGTTCACTAATGACTGATTACTATAATCATGTTGCATTCATTTCCCTTCTTATGGTGCAGGTGTACCATTTCTCTCCACTAATACTAGCAGCGAATATTTTTTTTTTTTTTTTTAAAGGAAACGTCTTTATTTTAAAAAATATATATTTTATTGATTTTTACAGAGAGGAAGAGAGAGGGATATAGAGTTAGAAACATTGATGAGAGAGAATCATCGATCAGCTGTCTCTTGCACACCCCTTACTGGGGATGTGCCCACAACCAAGGTACATGCCCATGACAGGAATGGAACCTAGGACCTTTCAGTCCGCAGGCCAATGCTCTATCTACTGAGCCAAATTGGTTTCGGCAGTAGCAAATATTTTAACAGCTGATTGCCCGTCATTAGTCTTTTTGGTGTGTACAACAGGAAACATTTTGCTTTCAGAGAACAAGAAAAATAGGTTTATTTGTGTTACACTTATTAATTCCTGCAATAATTCAATGTCTGGTAAAATGTTCAAGAAAAAGTATTAATTTTTATTAAAATGTTCTATGTTAATGATTATTCATTTATTTTAGCCCTTTGTATTCAGCATGTCTCTTATCAAAATAAACTTAACGTTTTTATGAAAATACATTGAAGCTTTTTTTAAAAACTTAAACCTTACTTATTTGGCCTGTGTTAGCCTTTGAGTTTGACATACTTGCCATTGACAATTTTTGAAATCCTATAATTATTTGTTAGAATTGAAATATATCACATTTTTTAATCTAGCAAATATGTTCCTGGGAATATAGCTCATAAAAAAGCACTAGTACTTAGGAAATCTGTATAAGGATAAATATTACGATATTGTTTAACATAGCAAAAACTGAGAACAAAGTGTGAATATCCTTGGGTGGGGGGATTATTGAATAATCATCTAGAATAGATCATAGACTATAATTTAACCATTTGATAGAATGTTAGATTTGTACTAATGACTTAGAGGGACATTTCTTGGTGCATTGTTAAGGGAGAAGAGTAATATACGGAGAGATGTCGATAATAAAAATTTTGGTAAAAAGATGACAAAAATCAAAATCTTCCATTTTTTTATAGAAAATAGAAATGTATGTGTATTTGTGTATGGTTATTTGAATATAGAAGAAGACATGGAGTACTTAGAAGATTATTAACATGAGGCAGAAGTGGAAGCAAAATAAAATATTTTTAAAAGGTGTCTATAATAAAAGCACATTGTATGATATGGTTCCATTTAACTAAAATATACATATTTTTATATGTAATAAAAAATGAATGGAAAGATGAGCACCAATTTGTTAATAGTTATTTCAGGTGGGTGAGATTTCAAATCATATATTTTATATATATATTTATACTGGAGGCCTGGTGCATGGATTCGTGTACCAGTAGGGTCCTTCGGCCTGGCCTGTGCACTTTCACAATCTGGACCCCTCGACTCCTGGTTTCCACCCGGTCCCCACAGGCCAGGCCAAGGGGCCCCACCGGTTCATGAATTCGTGCACCGGGCCTCTAGAATGAATATAAGATCTTGGTTAATCTCTTCCCATCTTCCCCCCTCCCCTCTTTCCTCTGAGATTCATCAATCTGTTTCATGTTTCCATCCCTATGCATTGAGTGTCTGCCCCCTTGTGGTCAATGTGCATCATAGTTATTGATCGAATGGTCGCTTAGGCTTTTATATATATAGATAATTACATTTTATGTTTTTTACAATGATTATGGTGGGGGGGAGCTACTTTTGTTGTGAAATGAAGAAAGAAAATTAAAGAAAGCTAAAATAAATGGTTGTACTTTCCCCCCATCATTTTGCAGTTGTGCTATATTGATTCCCAAACTGATGGCGGAATTCCTTCTTACTGTTTTGCTTTAATGGTGATGTTTTTTCTACAACAAAGAAAACCCCCTCTTCTTCCTTGTTTACTAGGAAGTTGGGTAAGCATGAGTTTGTGACACATGTATGTACATATATAGTTTGCTCTTGCAGAGTACTCTGCTCAGTTTAAACTGGAGTTCTGATTTGTCTGTCCATCTTTTTTTTTAAAAAAAAAAAAATAATTTTTATACTACCAAATGCCTTTTTATGTAGATTGAAGGCTTTGACTCAAAAAGAATGGATGACTTTCAGCTGAAGGGCATACTAGAAGAGAAGTTTGTGAAGTGGGAATATAACTCAAGTAGTACAACTGAGAAAAACTCAACTGCTGAGGAAAACAGAGCTAAGGCAGACCAAACAAAAGCTGATACCAAGAAGACAGAAAAAGACAACCAAAGTAATGCCATCAAGGGAAAACACGGCAAAGTAAGTTTTTGTTGTTGTTTCTTTGACATTTCTATCCATGGTATTTATGATGCCTTCTATTGAAGCTATTTTAATAGTAGTTTAACTGACTAATCTTGAATAAACCTCTTGGCTTCATTTTCCTCATCTGTAATGTGAGGTGTTGATTTGGTTTAATTTTTCAGTACCAAGATTCCCTAATGAATTTACAACTCCTTTTGAGAGACTTCTGTTGTTTGAATCATGTCAAAGTAATTCTTTGTATAATTTTCATTTAGAGAAGGAAAATTTCCTTCAGGAGTTGGGCTGTAACCAAAACTTTAGCTTATGGGAATTGTGTTGGCAGAGTGGTGGAGAAATAAAGGCCTTACAGTCTTTTAGGATATGGCTTGCTTATTTAACCATTCAGCATTAATTTATTGAGGGCCTGCTACATGCCAAGCATTATCTGAAGTGCTAAAAAACAAAAGTTGAATATCCATGGATTGTGTCCTCTAGAAGGATATAGTCTTTCTGGACTCCCAGTCCTGAACTAGACTACAGAAATGTGAGCATTACTGAAATGTTCATGTTATTCCCTGAACATATGTTCCAGTCCCATTCAACTCTTCCACTTTCTGTCCTCTTGCTTATTACTTCAGTCAGAATGGCTCTTCCAAAACTTAAGTTACATCATGCTCTTCCCCTTCTCACACTCAGAATGCTTTAGTTGCTCCTTACTTGATTTAGGATAAAAGCCAAGGAGTTCTCACTGGGTAGCTTTTTGTTTTCCTCTTTTTTTTTCTCCCCTCTCTCTACCACACTAGGTTTCTTTGTTTTCTTTTTAAAGCTAGTCACACTCCTACTTTAGTGTGTTTGTTCCATTTTCTATCCCTAGAACACATTTCCCTTTTCTCCAGATTATACCTTCTCAACAAGTTTTATCCTGACTATTCTATTCACCATTGAAACCTGCTCCCATTTTCACATCCCCTTTATTAAACCTCCTCAACTTTTTAAAATTTCCACAGAACTTTTCTTTTAAAATGTTTATTTTTATTTTTATTTAATTTGATTTCAGCGAGAGGAAGGGAGAGGGAGAGAGGGATAGAAACATCAGTGATGAGAGAATCATCAATTGGCTGCCTCCTGCACGCCCCTACTGGGGATGGAGCCCGAAACCTGGGTATGTGCCCTGACGGAATCAAACCATGACTTCCTGATTCATGGATTGACACTCAACCACTGAGTTACCCTAGCTGGGCACCACAGCACTTTTCTTTTTCTGACTTGCTATGTAATTTACTTATTAAGTTTGTTGTTCACTGTGTTCTTCCCCTGAAAAGTGAGTTCCACTAAGGCAAGGATCTTCGTTTTGTTTTTTTTCCATGGATCTATTCCAAGTGCTTGGTACGTAGTAGGTAACCAATGAATGGTTGTAGAATTGAATGAATGAATGAATGAATGAATGAATGAATGACTGCTTCATGTCTTTATGCTCCTAGTGGTTACTTTTAGCTGCCAGTCTTTAGCTAATTCCCTTAGAAGTCATTACCTCTTCTGTTACACATCCCCTCCCCATTAGAGGCCCATTTTAACATTGCTAAATTGTTTCTTCCTTTCCTAGAAGTCCATGAAGTGGTCCAATACCTTATTTGAGTGGCAGCATGTTATAGTGATTAGCAGCATGAACCCAGTAACGATGTGGTGCTGAGTTAGGTTTTTGCCCTATGGCAGTGGTCGGCAAACTGCGGCTTGCGAGCCACATGCAGCTCTTTGGCCCCTTGAATGTGTCTCTTCCACAAAATACCAGGGCCTGGGTGAGTCTATTTTGAAGAAGTGGCGTTAGAAGAAGTATAAGTTTAAAAAATTTGACTCTCAAAAGAAATTTCAATTATTGTACTGTTGATATTTGGCTCTGTTGACTAATGAGTTTGCCGACTACTGCCCTATAGTAATATCTACTCCATGGAGTTGTTAGAATTATTAATTATATGCACAGCATTTAGAAGAATGAATGATGCATGGTGAGCATTATGTGTAAGTGTGAACTCTCATTTTTTTATATCCCCAGCACAATGCCAGGGACATAGTAAGTTCTAAATAAATGTTTGCCAAATGAAGGATTTAGCTCTTGCAAGCCTAGGACATTTATTTAGATTTTAAAAGTAATCACTGCAGTGAGGAGCTGTGGTGATTGTTATACAGTGGTTTGCAACCTTGACTGCACATGGAAATCACTTAGGGAGCTTTAAAAATTTCAGTACCCAGTTCAGGTCAGTTAAATTGGAATTTTGGGAAGGGTATGGGAGGTGGGAGTGGTTTGTAACTCAGGTATTAGTGTGTTTTCCACTGTGATTCTAATGTGCAATGAAGGTTGAGAATTTCTAGTCTGTGGAAAGAACACAAAATCCTAGGAGTTAGTAAACTTGGCACTCTCTTCCCAGCTATGCAACAAACTGCTTTTTGGCACGTTGCTCCTTCATGCTTAGTTTTTGAAAAAGTGATCCTTAAGGATTTTTTAAAGTGAAAAGTAAATGATTCATTAGTTCATGAAGTGTAAATGAAGTGTTTTCTTTTCCAGTCTCCTTTAACATTGGAAACACCAAACCAGATACCCCTGGGACAGTTATGGTTAGAGCTGCTAAAATTTTACACACTGGAATTTGCTTTGGAGGAATATGTCATATGTGTACGGATAAAAGATATTTTAACAAGAGAAAACAAAAACTGGCCTAAAAGGCGAGTAGCCATTGAAGGTACGATATATTTAATTTGGAGAATAATTTTTGTGTGCCACTCATCATCTCTGTCTAATTCAATGTTATAAATTTTACCCCTTGACTTTATAGCACTATCTATGCCACGAGGTTTTATATATTTTATATAAATTCTTTGTCAAGTTCATTATAGTTTATAGGATTAATACTCATTTAAATATTTCTAATCTGTAAATATTAGATTGGTTAGGGATAGTAGTTTACATGTCTTTATTTAATTTTTAATTATAAAAATTTTCAAAAATATAGAAAAATAGAATGGTTATATTCTATGAAGTGTGTCATAAACTTGTTGAAGTATTAATTTTAAAATCAAGTTTTATTGTTTTCTAAATGATCTCATCTGTTAAATGTTACTACACCAAAGAAAAAAACAGTTGATATTGACAGCTCAGGTTTCACATCAAATCTAAGAACATTAAGATAGTTAGAGGTACAGAAATTAATAGAATGGCTTCTAAATTTTTTTAAAATATATTTTTATTGATTTCAGAGAGGCAGGGAGTGGGAGAGAGATAGAAACATCAATGATGACAGAGAATCATTGATTGGCTGCCTCCTGCATGCCCTCTAACTAGGGATCGATTCTACATACTGGGCTTATGCCCATGACCAGAATTGAACCCAAAACTCTTCAGTCTGCAGGCCACTGAGCCAAACCAGCTAGGGCTACAATAAGACAAAAAGGTGAATTTTCTGGAGCTAATAAGGAAAAACTTGATGCCACCATCAATGAATTAGTTTAATCATGTTTTCTGAAAAAAAAACCAGCTATCAGTTCTTGTAATTTTTTTATTTACATAAAAGAAAGATCAAGCATAGAGACCATATACTCCACTGCCATCTGATTGTAAATGACAAGAAAATATTAATTCTATCATTTAAAAAAATAAGTGGAGAATAGGGTTTCACGGGGCAGGACATGATTGGGTAGGGAGCAGTTTTGTTACTGGAAAGGGGACTTGGCCCTGAGCCTGCCTGCCTCGGACCAGCTGGAAGTGTGTGGATTCTTGACTTTGTACAGGAAGGATTTCACAACACAAGTCCAGGTGATTTTTAGAGGATGCTTGTTAATACTGGGGACAGTGAAACTAGGAAGGGTTTAGGATAGAAGAAGCACTAGGAGAGACCAGACAGTGAAATGAGTCTAGGCTAGGCTGCTTTGGCTCACTAAGAAGTCAGAAAAAAGGGGGCCTTTGGGACAGGTCAGGGCCTGTTGCTTGTGGGAGTCCCTTAGAGTTAGGAAGTGCATGCCTCTGGGGGAGAAGAGAGGGAAGGGCAAGGGGAGGGTGTGCTCCCTGGAGAGAGAGTGCACTCACTCCTAAATTCTTAATACAAACTTCAAATTCACAATATTTCACTTCCTTTTTATAGGTAGGAAATTGAGTTTCTGTGCAAAATTTCAGTTTGTTTAGCCTTTAGTTTGTTTAACATTCTTCTGTTCCCTCAACCCACTTTTGGCCTTCTAGTGTGACTTGAACCCACACATATTCTTATACCCTCAAGCATGTCCTCGCATCTTATACTCTCTTACATACAGTAAATAAATGAGCTCTGAAACCTGCAGCCATCATAACTTCTCTTCCTTTTTTTTTCTGGAAGGGAAAAGAGGTTAGGAAAGCTTTTTAAACCCTTTATTTAGATAACAGCAAAAAAGTAATAGATGCTTCAACCATAACAGTCATGCCCTGTTAATCTTTTTACTCAATGATCTTTAATTGTGGAGAAAATATGTATTGTGTTTTTGGGGTGGTACTTTTCTTTTTTCCTTGACATTTGTATTTAAGGCTTATAAAATCCAAAAACCTATAAACGTTTTCAGAAGTATGAGTTGCTGCAAGCCTTTTCAACATAGCCATTTTAGATTGGATCAACATTTAAATTTTGTTTTAATTTTTACTTAGGTCTCTTCCTACTTTTCTGTTTCTCCTCTTTCTCTCTTTAATTTTCTAATCTCACTAAAGTTAAATCTTAAAGTCAGTATTTTTTTTAACTTGAAGCTTTGAGAGTTTAGTTTATATTTTATTTGTTTAAATTGCAAGGAGTATGTAACTAAAGAATACTATGAAAATTATTAATGCCTCCCAGAGCTTGAAATTTTTCATTCAGTGACACTATTGGGAGGCATATTGACATAGTTGTTTTCAGCAAATTTCATCATTGAAACTTTGTAATTACTGAGTTGGGCTCCTTAGCCATTCTCTCATTAATTGCCTTATTATTATTCTTTTCTAAAAGTTTTTTTTTTTTTTAATGTTAAGATAGAAACAAAGGAAACAAAGTTTCTATTGTATTTCCCCTACTAAGTTTTTAAGGACTCTCACTGGGACTTTAGAAAAGCTTTGGGAAAATCTATTCTTGCTTACAATCCAGCAGTTAAGAACTGTTTGTATAATCTTGAAAACGTAGTTAGTAAATACTTAGCAACTGACCATTTTCTTTTTTATTAGATCCATTTTCAATCAAGAGGAATGTTGCACGGAGCTTAAACAGCCAGCTTGTTTATGAATATGTTGTGGAGAGATTCAGGGCAGCTTATCGATATTTTGCCTGTCCTCAGAGAAAGGATGCAGATAAATCTGTGGATTCCATGAAAAAAGAAAAAGGGAAAATAAGCAACAAGAAACCAGTCAAGACTGACAATAAGACATCTAATTGTTGCATTCAACTTGGGAAAAGCACAGAAAAAATAAATGCAGAAAGGGGTCAACCTGGTAAATATGATGAAATGAAATGTACATCACAGAAATGTACTACTGAAGATGACAATTTGTTGGTAACTGAACTAGTTTTGGCTGAAGATGGACCGGAATCTTCATCTCTTTCTACCAGTGAAGGCAGAGAAGTAGAACCAAAATCAATTAAGAAACAAGATGATTTAGTTCCTTCAGAAACTTGTTCAAAAAAGGAACTCAGCCAATGTAATTGCATTGATAGTAAATCCTCTGACCCAAATGAGTCTGTTGGTACAGACTGCAGGTCAGATTTAGAAACAGAGAGTTCACATCAGAGTGCGTGCAGCGACACATCTGCTACCTCTTGCAACTGCAAAGCTACAGAAGATGCTTCTGACCTTGATGATGATAACCACCCCACCCAGGAATTCCATTATGTGTTTGATAAGTTTATTTTAACCTCTGGCAAGGTAGGATACAGTTTTAAACAATCTATAAGATGTGGTGGTGGTGTACTAATAGTTCTTAGATACAGAAATATTAAAATAGTTGTTTTGGAATATTTTAGTGTATATTTTAATTTTACTTACTGCATTTTTGCTAATAAGTTGCCTTTAAAGAATGTATATAAAATCCCAAAAGGTTTCAGCACTCTATTGTTAGTTGATTTGCTTCACTTATATATGAAAATCAGTTATCAGGTATTTTATGAAAATCAGTTTGGCAAAAGCGCATATATTTTAGATTTTCCTTATTTTTTTTATACACAATGATTATTTTTTATTCCACAAATGAGAATACAAGGTTTGTGAACTATAATGGTATTCTATTTTAAAGGGTTTTTTTGTTTTATTAATACTTACCTGAGGCTATTTTTTTCTATTGATTTTTATAGAGAGTTGAAGAGTGGGGGAGAGACAGACAGAAACATCAATGTGACAGAGAGACATTGATTGGTTGCCTCCAGCACTCATCTCAAATGGTGCTGGGGATTGAACCTGCAACCTGAGACCCTTTGGTGCCTGGGCCAATACTCGAACAATGAGCCACACCGGCCAGGGCATTAACTTTCCTACTTTTAAAGAGGCTTATTCTGAACTTTAACTTGATAAATTGCAGAAAATAAAATATCCCAATGGACAGAAAATAAGCAGTAACTACTTTGTTAATAAAAGAAAGTTTTAGCTAAGTCATATTGCTTCAAGTACACTATATACAATTGAAATATTATTAGCACCCAAGGTGCTATTGTATAGATTATGTGTCAGCCAGATGGAATATTATAAAAACAACTGGAATGTCATCCAGTTTTATTGTTTTATCAATAATTACTCACAGCTTAAATTTTTTAAATGTAATTACTAAGCTGTGTTTCTTCATTTTTTGTAAGGATACATCTATTGATTTTGTTTAGGTTGCAGTATTTAGGGTAAATGGACTATTGATAGGATGAAATAAATGGCAGAGTTTTAATAAGACTCAATATAGCTGTAGTTTATATTTCTTCTACTTTATAGATTTTTCTACCTGGAAACTTATATTAAAGTAGCTGTTTCTCCAATTTTAATTTTTTCTAATTATAACATTTCTAGGATTTTCTGATAAATATTTCAGTTTAAAAAGCTTTGTGGGGAGGAGGGCTCGGGGGTGGGCTAAAGAGAGCCAATAGGGGCGAAAAGGGACATATGTAATACTTTCAACAAAAAAGAATTGTTAAAAAAAGAAAGCTTTGCAAAGCTGATAGAAATTCCTATTGTACTAATGTTAATTACCCCGCAGCACAGCATTCCTACAAATAGAGGTTTCTGTATATAATTTTCATCAGAGTTCATAGCTAGGTAAATATCCAGGCTAATCCTGGAGGAAGAAGCTAACTCTAGGATATAGGCATCCTATATAATAAAAGGATAATATGCAAATTGACCGAACAGTGGAATGACTGGAACTCCTGTGGCTCCTTGGCCCACCCCCGAGGGCACCCAATCAGGTTGGCAAATTGTCCATGGTCCCTCGCCCCAGCTGGCCCCTCACCCAAGCAGGCACCCCACTCCGATTGGGGGCGGGGTCAGCTGGCAAACCACCCACAGCCCCTCATCCAGCCAGCCACCTCCTATGGTCCCCATCAGGGTGGGCTGGCTGGACCCCACCAGTGCATGAATTCGTGCACTAGGCCTCTAATATTATTATAAAGAAAAAAGTTGTGCTTTTCCTTTACCATATGTGGGTGTGTTGTTGTTTTTTTAATAGTTGGGGAAATTTTCACTGTTTTAGCTACCTGATAGTGTGTTGGAATAAATTTTAAATTGTGGCATAGGGTTTGAAGTTACATTTGTGGCAATAACATAAGAGTTGTTCCTTGTATGAAGCAGATTATTTTTAGAGTTCAGTTCTACAATTTGGTTTCTTGAATACCTTGCTAATGTAATAAATTGAACCAGCTAGACAAGCAAGAATTCTAGGATTGATTAGTTCTGAAGATAGAAAATGTTTAGAGTAAAATGAAAGGTGCCACTTGAAATTTTTTATACAATCACTAGAAGCCTGATGCACGAAGATTCGTGCTAGAATGGGCCTTCCTTTCCCTGGCTGCCAGCACCGCCTTTCAACTCCAGCCCCAGAGCCACCTCTTTCCACTCCGGCCCTGCCTTCCCATGCTGCCCAGGAGACCTGAGAGCCTGGGGTGGAATGCCTGCATCATTGCCATGGCAATGACACAAGCATCCCATCTGCCCCAGGTTGCTGGGCACCTGTGTATGCAAATTAACCTACCATGTTTGGTTAATTTGCATATCACTCCTGATTGGCTGGTGGGCATAGCGGAGGTATCGCTTTACATGTTTGTCTATTATTAGGTAATATGCCCTGCATAGCGATATTTTTGGTCAACAATGGACTGCATCTACAATGGTGATCCCATCTTACCTAATAATAGACAAACATGTAAATTGACTGTACCTTGGCTATGCCTACAGCCAATCAGAGTGAGTATGCAAATTAAAAAACAAAAGATGGCAGTTGCCCAGCTGCTCCAGGCACGGAGTGTCCAGGTAGGATGCCGGCTATGAGAGGGAGAGCGGGAAGGGGGGGCAGGGTGCCAAGGGATCTGCAGGAGTGGAGTGCCACAGCAAACACAAGACTGCAGACTCTGGCCGGAGCGGAGGCCATGGTCCTGGGTGCCGGAGGAAAACCGGTGCTGGAAGCCAAGGGAAGGAAGGCCAACGGGCCTCTAGTAAGATTATAATAAGTAATAAACAAAAAAGTTTGTTTTTGATGTGAAAAGAAATGGTTGGACCTGACTATAGCGTGAACTTACTGCTCTAGATGAGGCTCAGCTTGCTGTTCACCAGCTATGTGCCTAGCCACTCCTGGGTCTGGAGTTAACGGAGCAAGAGCGTGTGTGTGCGTGTGTGTACACATGTTCACGCGCCCACACACACACACACACACACACACACACTATCCTGCACACACTCACTTCCCTTTCCCTCTGTTTCTCTTTATCTCTTCCCTCACAGACTGTTTCCTCCCTTCTCTTTCTCTCTTTCCCTCTCCTCCTCCTCCTCCCCCTTTTATTATTTCTCATATCAGTCTTTATCTCTGTTCTCTTTTGATCTCTGCTCTCTCTTTTTTCCCCCTTCTCTCTATTCCCTACTTCCTGCCTCCTCCTGATGTCTACTCGCCCTCCAATGTTGTCCCATCCACAGCCCTTACTTTGCCCTGCAAATGCACACGCACACTTTTATACCATATTTTTGCTGTATTTTTTCTCTGATTATATATACAAGTACTTAGCAAAATGTTATAGTTGCCTGCAGTATTCAGTATAGTAACGTATCATAAAGGCTTGTAGCCTAGAAACAAGAGGCTATACCAGTGGTCGGCAAACTGCGGCTTGCCAGCCACATGCGGTTCTTTGGCCCTTTGAGTGTGGCTCTTCCACAAAATACCACTGCCTGGGGCAGTCTATTTTGAAGAAGTGGCATTAGAAGAAGTTTAAGTTTAAAAAATTTGGCTCTCAAAAGAAATTTCAATTGTTGTTCTGTTGATATTTGGCTCTGTTGACTAATGAGTTTGCCAACTACTGGATTATACCATATAGCCTTCATGTATAGCCTGTTTCCCCGAAAATAAGACAGTGTCTTATATTAATTTTTTCTCCCAGAGTTGCGCTAGGTCTTATTTTCAGGGGATGTCTTATCTTTCCATGCGCTAGGTCTTATTTTCGGAGGATGTCTTATTTTCGGGGAAACACGGTAGTAGGCTGTACCATCTAGGTTTATGTAAGTGTACTCTGTGATGTTCGCAAAACTACAAAATCACCTGATGATGCATTTCTCAGAACATATCCCCTTTTGTTAAGTGATATACAACTGTAATCTACTTAAAGATCTTAGGTTGAATAGTAATGCATGTATTTCATTTGGGGACTGATAAAACGATTGGAATTAACCTATGTCTTTTTTCATCTCCTGGTATTTTATTTTACATCATCAGGTAAAGCTAATCCTTGATAATACCATTTTAGTGGGGAAGAAAGTTAAAGTGGTTGGCTCAAAATATTATATGTTCTTTACATTTAACAATGCATTTCATGCTTTTCCCTCAGCCCCAGTCTTCTGAAAGCACAGGTTATCAGAACTGAGTTACATAAAATATTCTGTTTGGACCTGCTTTCTAAGTAATGATGAAGCTCCTCAATAGTTTATTAGATTATTATATTTATTTATTTATTTGTTTGTTTATTTATTTGTTTTGCCTTTGTTTAGCCACCAACGATAGTATGCAGCATCTGCAAAAAGGATGGCCATTCAAAGAATGATTGCCCGGAGGATTTCAGGAAAATTGACCTAAAACCTCTACCACCAATGACAAATCGATTTCGGGAAATACTTGATCTAGTGTGTAAAAGATGTTTTGGTAAGTCTTTTATTATTAGAACTGAGACTAATTTCTTTCTCAGATTTTGATATTTATTTATTTGTTTTATTATTTAAAAACCATTTGCTTACATTTGTTTGGTAGAGGTTTGAATAGTTTAGAGACCCATCTACAAATATTTACTAAAGGTCTAATGTGTGCAGGACACTGTGATAAATGCCAAGGGAAATACAGAGACCCTATGTGTTGCTTTTAAGAAGCTTAGACTCTGGATCTGTGCTGTCTCATATGGCTAAATGTGGCTATTTAAATTTAAACTAATTAAAATGAACTGAAAGGAACAATTAAGTACCTCAGTTATACCAGCCACATCTCAAGTACTGAATACCTACATGTGTCTAGTAACTACTGTATTGGACAGTCTAAATAGAGAACTTCTTTTTTAGCCCTCACCTGAGGATTTCCCCCCCATTGATTTTTAGAGAGAGTGCAAGGGAGCAAGGGGTGCGGGAGAAAGAAACATCAGTGTGAGAGAGGCACATCGGTTGGTTGCTTCACCCATGCGCCCCAACTGGGGCTGTGGTTCAAATCTGCAACCCAGGTACATGCCCTTGACTGAGATCAAATCTGAGGCGCTTTGGTGTGCAGGCTGACACTAAAACCACTGAGAAACACTGGCCACGGCTAGATAGAGAACATTTTTATCATTGCAATGTTCTTGCACAGAGCTGCTCTAGATGAATATATAAGACACGCATGAACATTGCCATAGCTGGAAGCATAATGCATTACTTGCTATAGTAGTTTGCCAACTACTGGGCTATGCCATATAGCCTTCATGTGTAATGGGTATAGCATCTAGGTTTATGCAAGTGCACTCTGGAAGCATAATGCATTACTTGCTATGAGTTTGAAACTGCAATGCAAACATAATTTTAACTGGAGAGATCAGAGGAATTGGAATTAATAATGTGACATTTGAGTTGGAACTTGAGATATAGGAGATTATGCATAAAACCAAAGGGTGTTTAATTTGTCTGAGAGAATAATTACCTTAGGTTTGGTAAAATATAAGAAAGGCAAGAGAGGGAGATAAGGATAAAGATATTTTGAGGAAATCCTTACATATAGGGTTGGGCAAAAGAAGGTTTACAGTTTTTTGTGTGGAAAAATATGTAATAAAAGAAAAATAATGCCGTTTTGCCTGTTCACAACTGTACACCTTTTGCCCACCCCTATACCTTATTCAACACACATTTATAGTATATCTGGGATGAATTTTCACTCAGTAAACATTTTTTAAAAATTAATTTTTTAAAATTAAAGTTATTAGGATACATAGCAAATATTTCTAAATTATTTGCTGTGTCCAGGTAAGATAAATTTCTGATGTAACATTTTATCCTTCCATGTCTTCATTTCCTACCAGGCAACTACTTACCTGCTTTTTGTTACTATATATTAGTTTGTATTTTCTGTTTTATATATTTTTTAAAATTTATTTTTACTAATTGTAGAGAGGGAGAGGGATAGAGAGAGATAGAAACATCAATAATGAGAGAGAATGATTGACTGGCTGCCTCCTGCATAGTTGGGGATCTAGCCCGCAACCAGAGCATGTGCCCTGACTGGGAATGGAAGTGTGACTTCCTGGTTCGTAGGTTGACGCTCAACCACTGAGCCACTGTGGCCGAGCAGTTTGCGTTTTCTAGAGTTCTATATAAATAGAATCACAGAGAATGTGCTCTTTTTTTTTGGTGTGTGTGCGGGGAGGGGGAAAGGTCTGACTTCTTTAACTTAGCATCATTATTTTGAGATTCATCCATATTGTGTATATCAATGATGATTTATTCCTTTTTATTGCTGAGTTATGTTCCATTATATGGATGTACCACAATTTGTTTACCCATTCACCTGTTGATGAATACTTGGTTTGTTTCTAAAATTTACTACAAAAAAATCTGCAATATACTTTCATGTATAAGTCTAGGTATATACATTTGCCTTACTTTCTCTTGGTAAATACCTAAGAGTTGAATGGTTCAATCATTGCACATTTTTTATAATGTAACAAAATATATTACATTTGTTTGTATTTATTTAGTTGCTTATCTCAGTATGGACTCTTATCTGTAAATTTCCACTCTAAAAGTGAGAAATCTGGCTCCCACCATCTGCCACATATTTATTTAGTTTTTCCATTTAAGTACATATCTATTGCATTATTGGAACTGTTATCCTGTACCCCTGTGGAAAACAACTTTATCAATTAGAGTACTGTGCTTATATGCAGTTCCTTTTGCTTTTAGTCTTATAGACTCAACTAATTTAAAAAATATATATATTTTGTTGATTTTTTTACAGAGAGGAAGGGAGAGAGCTAGAGAGCTAGAAACGTCGATGAGAGAGAAACATCCACCAGCTGCCTCTTGCACACCCCCACCAGGGATGTGCCCGCAATCAATGTACATGCCCTTGACTGGAATCGAACCTGGGACCTTTCAGTCCGCAGACCGACTCTCTTCCACTGAGCCAAACTGGTTTCGGCTCCACTAATTTTTAAAGTTACTTAGGTTAGCACCTTTTCCTCCACTCCCTTGAGTGAAGTTGTCTTATCTATCTACACTGAATGGCCAGATTATTATGATCTCTGAACGCATAATAATCTGGCCACTCAGTATGTGTGTATGTATATAAAACAGGTCCAGTGCATGAATTCGTGCGTGGGTGGGGTCCGGCCAGCCTGGTCAGGGGGAGGGGACATGGGTGGTTGGCCAGCCTGCCTGCTGGTCAAACTCCTGGTTGAGGGGACAGTTTGCATATTAGCCTTTTATTATATAGGATATACACTGAGTGGCCAGATTACTAAGCATTCAGAGATCATAATAATCTGGCCACTCAGTATATAAAAAAGCCCAGTGACCGAATGGCGGAACGACCAGAACGACCACCTGGAGCTGCCCCCAGGTGGTCAGTGTACTCCCACAGCGGGAGCACCGCTTGGCTGACCAGGATGAATGGCGCTCCCGCAGCAGGCTGATCCCTACACGCCAAGCCCCCCACTAGCGCATGAATTCATGCACCGGGCCTCTAGTACATTTATAATACCGTTAGATTTTTTAGTTATAGCCTGCATTCCATCCTGAGATTGCCTGACCTCCTAGATAAGTTTTTAAAATTTGCATATTATAAAGTTCACTTTTTGTGCTACAGAGTTTTATGGGTCTTGACAAGTGTATCATATCGTGTGTTACCATTAGAATATCCTACAAAATAGTTCACTACTCTAAGAAAAGAATAATCACATGTATTTCAGTTAATCAAGTTGCAAGTGCTGATACATTTGTTTTACAAAAGCTGAATATTAGTTTAATTCATTATTGTTAATTACTGTTTGTTCCCATTAGCCATTAACACCTGGGGATACATCTGGAGGAGGAGATAGGAGAAAAAACTATTCTTAAGGAATTCAAGGTGGGGCAAAAGTAGGCTTACAATTGAGAATACTCGAAACACAGAGTTTATACTTATATCATTCTTTATTATTATTTTCCATACGAACAACTATAAACCTACTTTTGCCCCATTCTTTATATGGTCTTATTTTAAAAAATAAGGTGAATATAAATGAAACAACTAGAAAACAGTTGTAAATTAAACTGATAAGTAGTTTGGAGAACTAAGGAAATTTAGTTAAGGGAATGTCTTTGAAGACTCATTGAGTAAAGCAACTTATAGGGAAGATGTGAATCTTGAACCAGGCATTTGTGGCAACTGTAAGATTTGAAGGTCAGGTACCTAGTGTAACGGCAGGAATGTAGTCTTACCACGAGGGAAGAACAAGGATGTGTATGGGAAAGAGTAGAATGTCTGAAGAAAATGATTTTAAATAATTTGTATAAGTAAATATATTTTATAGATATTTCATAAGGAAAATGATCACGTGAAATGAACATAGATCTATAAAAATTATCTTTTTGCTGTTTTCTGCCCCTTCCTTCCCTAGTAACATTTATATCTTTATATTCAAAGAAGTTAACAAGTAATAAAGAAATTTTAAGTAAAGTTTTTAGGGTAAAAAAATAGAAGATATTTTCAGATTTTATTTTTCTTACTTTTCTTTTTTCTTTTTTCAATTTAGATGAGTTGTCACCACCTTTCTCTGAACAACACAATAGGGAACAAATTTTAATGGGCTTGGAAAAATTTATTCAAAAAGAATATGATGGTATGTCATATGTTAAAAATTGATGCTTTTGTTACTATAGTCACTTGATCTGAGTTTCATTTTTTAAAAATTGTTTATTGAATGTTATGTTTTAGATACTATTCTAGGTGCTGGGGATTCAGTGCTAATAAAGAGGTGAAACCTGCTCTCATGAAGTTTATATTAAGAGGGGGAGACATAGTCAAGTGAAAAAATATGTATGTAATATAAGACCAGGAAATAAATGCTATTAAAGTTCAGGAGTTAAAAGGATAGTAATGGGGTGTTATGGTAGTTCTTTCCTGATAAAGTGACATTTGAGCAGAGCCATAAATAATATGAAAGAGCAAGTAATATGATTCTCTAAGGAGATAACATTCTAGAAAGAAAGAGTAACAAATAGAAATACCTCAAGATTGGATTATGTTTGTTATGTTTGAAGGTCAGCAGGAAGTCATTGTGGCTGGAGAGGAGTGAATGAAGTGACTGTACTAGAAAGAGGAGGTTAGAAAGGCAGCCTAGAGACTGGTTCATTAGGGCCTTAGAGATGTTGATAGAAAGACTGAATTTTATTTTGATTATTGAGAAGCTTCTGGAGGATTTTAACACTGAAGTGACATGATCTGAGAGAACACAGTACAGATTCATAAGAATGGAAACAGAATATTTGAGGCTGCTGCATAGATTCAGATGAGATATAACAGTGATTTGAAAGAGTAGGTGAGAAGTGATCAGATTTAAGATATATCTTGAATCCTGTAAAAACAACAGGATTTGCTGATGCATTGCATGTTAGATGTAAGGAAAAAGAGTCAAGGATGGTTTCAAGGTGTTTACCTCAATAGTTGGGTGGTGCTATTTAACTGAGATGATAAAAATAGCAGAAGGAGAAGGTTTTGAGTATAGGGGTGAAGAATCAAGAGTTCTGTAGCCAAGTATTTTAGAAAAGAATGAGTTGATTTATAATCAGAATGAAGTATTTTTAAAAGATAATCTGTTATGTGCTATAAAATTCCATATTTGAATTATATTTGCTGTTATGTAAAATATTGACTCATTCTAAAATCCCTGTTATATTAAACTGATGCACATTTTTATTTGCTCATGAACATAACTTCTTTTATATCTCAGTTATCGCTGAAATTTAAAGTTAGAGTATCAGAACTGAAAGGGGGGATTAAGTTTTGAAAATAATAGAGTTTGTTATCTAAATGTATAGTCTATAAGAATTACTAGGGAGAAAAACCTGATCCAGTTAAGTCACAGCTTTTTTGAAGTTGCATCTATAATGAATGATACTAAGAATAAGAAGATAGTCCTATCATAATTTATATCAAATGGATTAATGTCTCACTTTTGGGGGAGAATTAATTCTATTTACTAAGGTGATATTTATAGGACTACTTGAATTGTGCCCTTAAAAAAAAACAAAAAACTAGTTTATTTCCAAGACATAAATCTCTAAGTATTGTCTTAACTATTGGTAGTGATGCTGATAATCAATAAAAGTGGATGAATTTATGAGATAGTTAAGTTGGAAGAAGCTAAACGACTTGGCTTTTTTGGATGTGGAGGAGTTAAGAATCGTATATTTCTAACTTGGGCAACTGAGTGTACGATGATACTATTTTCTGAGAAGGATTATAGAATTAATAGTAGATTTGAGATGAAGTGATAGTTTCGTTTTGACTTGTTGAATTTATGATGTCAGGAAAAATGAAAGAAGCAGTTAGATACATGGGTGTGGGAACTTGAGCAAAAGATCTACACTTTAGATGAGTGTGGTTTTGGAAATTATCAGTATATCTGTCAATGATAGGTAATTTAGGGCATAAAATATGGACAAGATCATTTGTATTAGGCTATAGGTAGGTAATAGAAGACTCCTCTTTCTTGCTAATTATAAAACTTTTGACTTTTTTTTTTTTTCCCCTTAGAAAAGGCAAGATTGTGCTTATTTGGCTCTTCTAAGAATGGATTTGGATTTCGTGATAGTGATCTGGATATTTGTATGACCCTGGAAGGCCACGAAAATGCAGAGGTAAGAGTTAGTGTTTGGAAAGAGATGTGGAAGATGAGTATTTTCTTTGAAAAGAGATGTATTTTCTTCTAGTGATTAATTTTAATTTTGTCTGTAGTATTGATAAAAACATATTGTGTCATTCTTTGTGTAAATATATTAGCAATAGCATTCTTTGAAATGTAAGGTCATATTATTTTAAGAGACATTAAAACATTTAAATAAGTAAATTTACTGTTTGAGTAATTTTATAATGTAAAAAGCATGTCACTGAGTTACAGGTGTTCGTAATAAGTTGGAAAAAGTTAATGTACCATAGATTTGGAATTTTTTTCTTTAGAACCAATGGGAAGTTGGTGCTTCAATTTGATAGTGAACATTGATTTCACTATCTTTTCATATCTCTTCCATTAGGTCATGTTTTTGTATTACTAGACATAGAAAAGGAAGGGAGACATCTACACTAATAAAAGAGAAAAATGCTAATTGACCCTACCTTTGCTATGCCCACAGCCAATCAGACCGAGTATGCAAATTAACCCAAGAAAGATGTCAGTTAATTTGCATATGCTGAGGGAGGGAGGAGTGAAGACTGAAGACAGCATAGAAGGAAGAGGGGGGGAAAGCGGAAAGCAAGGCAGCTGCAGGAGGGAAAGTGTGGGCAGCTTTGGTGGGCGCGGAAAAGTGTGGAGTGGGGTTTGGGGGCAGAGCCTGCAGGGAAAGGCAGGGCGGGAAAGGTGGTGGTGGCTGGGAGCCCTATTCCTGCAGGAATCTTCCTACAATGGGCCTCTCGTATAATTTATAAATTGATTGTATTTACAAGTTCATTGCAATTTTTGGGTAGTTGGAACACATTTTTTTTCTACAGAAGCAATGTGATAAGTTATTTGTACTGATACAGCTTTACAGTGAAAAAGGCTGATAGGAAAAAAATGGATTCGAAATGTGGTGTTAGATAGCTCTATGAATATCTTTGGACCACCAGAAAGACAAAAGGGAGTCCTAGAACAAATAAAACCTAAAACACTGCTGGAGGCAAAAAGGATAAAACTGAAGTTTTCCTATTTTGGACATATCGTGAGAAAGTCAGGGTTCTTTAGAAATGTCAAAAATGGCCGAAACAGGTTTGACTCAGTGGATAAAGCATCAGCCTGCGGACTAAAGGGTCCCAGGTTCGATTCCGGTCAAGGGCATGTACCTTGGTTGCAGGCATATCCCCAGTAGGGGGTGCACAAGAGGCAGCTGATCGATGACTCTCTCTCATCGATGTTTCTAACTCTCTCTCTCCCTTCCTCTCTGTATAAAATCAATAAAAAATACATTATAAAAAAAAGAAATGTCAAAAATGCTGTGAGAAATAAAAGTCAGTAGCAGACTGATTCATATGCCTTTCAGCGTAACCATTATTGCTTGTCGCATTTTTTATTCTTATAAGTATATTTCCAGTAGGACATGATCTTACTCATCTAGGGGAATTGGTGAACAACATAGACTGATGAACAGGAACAGACCCAGAGATAAAGGAGCCATGGGTCAGACTGTTGGACCTCAAAGAGAGGGTGGGGATAAAAGAGAGAGATCAACCAAAGGACCTGTGTGCATACGTAGGAACCTAACCAGTGGTCAAGGACAATAGGGAGGTGAGGGCATGAATGGGGAGGGGTGGGGATTGGAATGGGGGGTTGAAGACAAATGTATGATACCTTAATCAATGAAGAAATTTAAAAATAATAATAAGAATATAGCCAAAAAAAAAGTCAGCAGGAGAAGAGGATGGATTGACTTTATAGAAGAAACTCACAGGCATGAGCCTACAGGAGCTGAGAAGGGCTATTGAGGTCAGAACATTGTGGACATTCATAGGGTCTCCAGGATTTGGAGCCAATCTAATAGCATGTAATTTGTAGGATAGCTTTTAGAAACTCATTTTTGAGTGAGGAGGAAAGTTGGAATTTGCTGAGGCCCTTGTATATACTTTTACATACATTATCTCATTTCACTCTTACAACCACATTTGAGGTAGGAAATTTCCCCCATTTTACAGATGAGGAAACCGGGGCTTTGAAAGATAAACTAACTTGCCCACGTTCACAGCTAGTAAATGATGGAGCCGGGATTCATACCCAGGTCTGTCTGACTCCAGAGTTCATGTTCTTTTCATTGTATCTCACAGCTTCTCTGTCATTCATTTAACCCAAAATGTAGCTGAAATGTAGTACTAATGGTCCAGTAGACCTTAACCACTACTTTCTGAAATGGAAAGTTTTCTGAGTTCCACCAGGAGATGCCCGGAGCAGACCTTCCCCCAGAGCACGTTCAGCAGTGGGAATGGGTAGGTAGGCCTTTCTTCTCTGTGTACCAGGCCTCAACAGTGGGAACAAGGTTGTCCAAGTTCCAGTAAAGAAAGGGCTGATTGGACAAGGAAAAGTATCTCAGGCCTTCCTAGCAGCAACTAGAAAAGGAGGGGATTCCTCTAGTTGCTCACTCCCTTATTAGCATAGTTATTTCTATTTTTAGTTTTTTTATTATTATATTGATTTTTCACAGAGAGGAAGAGAGAGGGATAGAGAGTTAGAATCATCAATGAGAGAGAATCATCGATCATCTGCCTCTTGCACAATCATTTATCAGCTGCCTCTTGCACACCCCCTACTGGGGATGTGCCCACAACCAAGGTACATGCCCTTGACCGGAATCGAACCTGGGACCTTTCAGTCGGCAGGCCGACGCTCTATCCACTGAGCCAAACCGGTCTCGGCTGCTGTCTAGTTTTTAAAAAGTTAACATTTAAATATGCAGAGGTAAGAATTTCCTTGAAGAAGTAGATGCTGGTTACAGTAGGATTATTTTTCTTTTATTTGCCAACATACTAATAAAAAGCTTACAGACTTAAAGTGCTTATTTTGTGCCAAGCATGCTGCTGAATGCTTTACATACGTGTCTCATGTAATCTCTCTAATTACATGAGAGATTATAATAATCTCAATTTTATAGAATAGTAGCATGAAGCTCAGAGGGGTTAAGAATCTGGACAAAATCACATGGCTAGTCAGAACTTAATTTAACATTTGAATTCAAATTTGTCTAAGTTCAGAGCCTATGTTCTTAATCACTAAATTGTCTTGCCTTCACCAAGCCTACCTCTAGTTGTTTCTTCACATATTTGAAAACATTATCCTCTTGTCTTTGTGCTTCTCAAACTTTAATGTGGACGTGAATTACTTGGGGATCTTGATAAAATGTGAATTATATTTAGTAGCTTGAGGTGGGCCTGAGATTCTGCATTTCTTTTCTTTCTAGACGATGCTGATCCTGCAGGTCTTTGGACCATATTCTTAAGTAGAAGGTTACATAGAGCTTATGATTAGAGATTTTAAATGCTAGTATTAAATGCCTAGATTGAAGTAGAATTTGTACAACGCCTAATTGAGTCAGACACATTTTATTTTATTTTCTTCCTTTTTTTTTTTTTTTGTAGAAATTAAATTGTAAGGAAATAATAGAAAATTTGGCAAAAATTCTTAAGAAACATCCAGGTATGAATTTTAACTTATAACTTTAAAACAACAGAAAATATTTTTTAGCTTTGTGAAAATTATTTAACTTAGTGAAGTTTTATTTTTTTAATCAGGTTTAAGAAATATTTTGCCTATAACTACTGCCAAAGTGCCTATAGTAAAATTTGAACACAGACGAAGTGGTTTAGAAGGTGATATCAGTTTGTATAACACATTGGTAAGTTTTTCTTTATAGACCCAGGTATGTTTACACTTGTCAATAAAAAAGTTTATAGATTGTTGACTATATGTTTATATTTAAAGCTTTCAAATGTGAGTGGTTTAAGGAAAAAATTAATCATCTTGATATTTTCTTCTGATTGAAAATTAGTTTTAGACTTACTTATAGGTATTTTAAGTTTACATTTATATGTTCCATTTGGAGTATATTCTCTTGTTTTATCTAATTTTTAATAAATTTGAAATGATTTCAAATATGTAATTATTTTTCAGGCTCAACATAACACAAGAATGCTAGCTACTTATGCAGCTATTGATCCTAGAGTGCAGTACTTGGGATATACTATGAAAGTGTTTGCTAAGGTATGTATTAAAAAATTAACGATCTGCTTTGTTGTAAGACTCATGATAATTCAAGTGAAACGTACTGATGTCACACTGGTGAAAAATCCTTTCTGAATTTTGTTTACCTGAACTTTTATTTATTTTATTTTATTTATTAAATTATTATCTGTGTACATATCTTACCATTGCCCCTCCCCACTCCCATACATGCCCTCCCTCCCCAGAGTTTTGTGTCCATTGTTTACCTGAACTTTTAAAAAGAAGCACTCAATGTTAAATGGTTTAAATTATACTTCAGTCTGCAGGCCGACACTTCTAGCCACTGAGCTAAACTGGTGAGGGCTTTAAATTATACTTATTTGAGTAGGGTGATTCTTAGTTTTTTCCTGTGTGTGCTCCAGTTCCATATGTAACTAGAAAATTTGTCATTGGCAAAATTTCTCAATGTGATAATGATTTTCAACCCCAACATCAGATTTCCTAACCCAAGGATTCTTAATTAACTAGGATGGCAAGCCAACTCCCATGCCTACAAATCGTATTTGATAGAGCTGCTTTTCTGGGTTCACCTCATAAACTATCTCCAACATGACAGTGCAGTGCTCCCATGGAGTTTTAGTAATGAAACCAAGTGATTCATGTCAAGGAAATCATTCCTCTCCTTAAAATAGTATCAGCTAAAGCTTTACTCCAGGGAAGTCTCTGAGGGCTCATTTTGTGTGTTTTTATTAATTTTTTAAATAACCATGTGGTGCAGAATTCAAAACATCTAAAGGGGTTTATGGTGGAGCCCTAGCCAGTTTGGCTCAGTGGATAGAGCTTCGACCTTTGGGGTTTCAGGTTCGATTCCAGCCTGAATCGTTCAGGTTCGATTCCAACCCACATGCCTGGGTTTCGGGCTCGATCCCCATTAAGGGGCATGCAGGAGGCAGCCAATTAATGGTTTTCTCTCATCATTGCTGTTTCTATCTCTCCCTCTCCTTTCCTCTCTGAAATCAATACAAATATATTTTTAAAAAGTAAATAAAGGGGTTTATGGTGGAAAATCTACCTTCCACAGCTGTCTCCTAGCCTATCAGTACCTCTTGCTGGAAGCACCCATGATCAAAAGTTCTTCCAGAAATATACCAGTACTGACATTTCCTACCTCATTCTTATTACAGGTATAAAGACATTGAAAACAGTGTTTTGCCCTTTGGTTTTTTTTACTGAGCAATAGATATTGGAGATTATTTTTTATGAGTATAAAATAGTTTCTTTGTTCTTTTTTAATGACTATATATTATTCCATTGTGTGAATACCCATTAATTTTTAAAATATGTACTGTACTGATACCTTAAGTTGTTTCTGATGTTTTACTATTAAAACAGTGTCACAATGAAAACACTTCTTATTTAGTCATTTTACATGGGGATTTTATCGCATATTTGGATAAATTATTAGAACAGAACTATTAAGTTAAACGAAATTGCTCTTGTAATTTTGATATTGCCAAATTATTCTTCATAGGATTTATGCTAACTTATACATAAGTACCTGTTTACCCACACCCTTTATGACAGTTTGTTATTGAACTTTTGGATATTTGCCAGTTTGATGAGTTGAGAAAAAATTGTGTCTCAAACTAGTCAGTATTTTGCATGGAATAAGATCCTGAAGTTTTTTCAATTATTGTTGTTTCTTTAGCGATGTGATATTGGAGATGCTTCCAGGGGAAGTTTATCTTCATATGCTTATATCCTTATGGTGCTGTACTTTCTGCAGCAAAGAAAACCACCTGTTATCCCAGTTCTACAAGAGGTAGGTGTTTAAGAAAATTGTAAAGGGGTTTCTTGTGAAAACTATCTAAACACACAGAAGCTCAGTTTATGAGATTATGAAGGATTTTTTTCATCATGACATTCTAAGTTTTCTTCTATTAATGGTATAATCAAACAATGAATCTTTTAAAAAAGTTTTTATGGGAGAATATAGAGTAACAAAAGAATAATAGATGAACAGCACTATTGAATATCTTTTGCAAAATCTTTGTATTTTACAGTCAAAATGCTGCAGATCATTATGAAATTTATATAGCCATCTATGAGCTCATAAATTAGTCTCTCGGATGCAAATACATAAGTTTTTTCTGTTGAGAATATTCTCTCTCCTTTTGCTTGGCAAGGAAGCTTGATTTATTCCTTTTTATGTTTTGGTCAACTTTGTGAATTTTGTTTGAGAGAAAACCCAAGGAAATTCTTCCTCATCTCTTTAGGGTCATGTTAATTGTATTAAACACTAGAATATGCATCAGAAGCAACAGATTTTACTCATATTCACTCAGACTTGGTGACTCAGAGTCCCTTTTTGTAGCCAATTTATATTCTCTGAAATAGGTACAAAGGAGTTCTTTTTAAAAAGAAATGTTTTTATTAATTTTAGAGATAGAGGAAGGGAAAGGGAGAAAGAGAAACAATGATCAGCTGCCTCCTGCACACTCCCTACTAGGGACTGAGCCCACAACCCTGGGCATGTGTCCTGATTGGGAATTTAGTGGCATCTTCTCGGTGCAGGGGACAATGCTCAACTGAGCCACACTGACCGGGAGTTCTTAGTCATCCATCTGTTCCTCTTCATTTTGGGCACAAAGTAGATTTGCAAACATTTCTTAGAAATGTCGTTATTTTGAGGGAAGAGAGAAGCTTCAGAATTGCCTGGTAAATCACATATTCTGATTTCACATAAACTTTGATAGTCATGTCAAAGAAGAAAATCACAAATTAGCATGCCATATGGTGGGTGTCAGATGGTCTTAGTAAGCTTTTAAAAGTTCTAATGAACGTCCCGGTTTTAGAAGCATTTCCTTCCCTCTTAAACAAGTAGTGGGAGAGAAATAAAGATTTTAAATGTCATTTTCTAGCAGAAAATTTTAAGTTGCTAAATCTGTTTTGAGTAATGAGTGTTTTTTTTTTTTTAAACAAGATTGTTCTCTGAAGGATATTTAAAATTTAACATGAATTTATTAGGCCTGCCCGGGTCAAGATCATTTTCTGTATTAGTATAATTGTTATTAAAGTCTTATATTTGGGGATATTTTGCATAATTGCCCAGTGCAGCTATTTGCTATGATTTGCTATGACCATGACAGAATACTAAACTAAAGTGGAATACAAATTATGGTGGTCTATCTGTGTTCTCATTACATTACCCATGGTTGAGGAGCCACTGAGGTAGCATGATACAATGAAAAGAGCAGGGCATGATTTTGGAGCCAGAAATAACTGGTTTGACTCCTAATTCTGACATTGTGGCCTTCAAAAAGGTGTCTGACCACCACTAGTCTTGAGTGAAAATGTAATAATGGTATTTTGGTGTTAATATAGGGAACAGAGACAATGAATTCTTTTGAATGTTGTAAGTGCTAATAAAATAGGTCTTCATAAATAGTGGTTGTTTTTGTTATTTTTAACTGTTATCATTAGCAGCTTTACTAATATTATTATTGGGAAAATGTAGGTAGGATTGCCATAGCCAACTTCAAGAACTCTCCCATTATCTGCTTAACAGACAATGATTGATGAAATGAGACAGTCCATGGAATGTTTTCCATCATAATGAGCTGTGATTGTGGGGGGCTTTGTGATACATATGAACTGATGATATATGGATTTTTGCTTCTGGCCTTTTTTGCTTGTCATATGGGACCCCATTGTCCATTGCTCTGGCATCATTTAAGTATTGGTCATTGGCATCGATCAACTTTTAAGGGTAAGGATATGTTTAATGAAGCTGATGATCTTTGACTCCATTTGTGATTGAACCTAGACTTTTAAGTGACTGGATATAAATACGGCCCTGCAAAGACTGTTTTTACTGGTCAATACAAAATTCTTTAGGTCAAAAGGAGCTTTTCTAAGTAGAATGATTTTGCTGTATTTTAGCAGATCATCTTAAGTAAAAGTAAACTTTCACTTAAAAACAGGAGGAGTGTTGTTCAAACATGATATTATGAATGCTATGTTTTCATAGTTTATATCAGCTTAAAAATTGCTGTTGAATGGTTGAGCTTGTGCTAAATGAAACAAACCAGTCACAAAAGGACAAATATACCATATCATTTCACTTATAGGAAGTACTTAGGGTAGTCATCTTCATAGACAGAAAATAGAATGCTGGTTGCCAGAGGCTGTGGGGAGACAGGAATGGGTAATTATTGTTTAATAGGTTCAGAGTTTTATTTTTGCAAGATGAAAATAATTCTGTGGATAGGTGAGCACAACAATGGGAATGTATTTAACGCCACTGAACTGTACATTTAAAATGTTTAAGATGGTTAATTTTATTTTATGTGTATTTTACCACAACTAAGAAATTATAATTTAAAAATAGCAGTAAATACTAAATTATTACAACAAGAAAATAAATATGGAAATGTACAGGGTTACTTTTTACACAAATATGATTGAATTGTTTGGTAAGGTTTCAGAGGGAAGTCTGAGTACTTGAATGGAGAATAATTGGTGTTAAAAGGTAAGAGAGAAAGAGAGAGAGTGTGTGTGTGAAGAGTGAGAAGATTCCATTAGTGCTTCTAAGGGCTGAGTCAGAGTGGAAAGTTAGGCATTGTGAAATAAGATAGTTTATAAAAACAGACAAGTCAGTCATTAAGTACCCTTAAGGCCTACAGGTCCACTTTACTGTGTTATCGGCCAGCATAGTTGGGTTTGGATCATAGTTGTTACTCAAAAAATAAGAATTTTCTTAAAAGGAGTCAAAGTCTAAAGAGGTGTCTTGTGTATTCCCCTATAATATAAAAGCATCAGATATTTTGGCCTCTTTAAAACCTGCATTTCTTTTTTGAGGGAAGGATCCCATATATTTTGTTTTAGATATTAATAGCTATAATTTCTAACTTTTTTCTATAAAGTCTCTGAATTTATGCTAGATGATGCTTGGTAACTATATTTGTTTATGTTATATGTAAATATAAAAAACAATTTATTAGCTTAAGTCCCTTGAAATTATCTTTATGTAAATGTGCTTACAAAGTAGAAATATTCATTCAGTAAACATGTTAAGTATTTTCTATATGGCAGGCTTTGATGTAATAGTAGGAATTTTACTTATCCAGAGATAATTATACCCAGAAAGAACTTAAACCTGAGAGTGAATTAGAGATACCAGGCATGTAGTTAATTTTATATCTCATTGTCCCATCTGAGATGAAAGGGGCCCTGGGGACCCCCTTATCTAGTGGTTTTAAAGTATACCTCCTAGTAAACTCTTGGGAGCTCATCCGTGTATGCATGAAGAGTGTGGTAAGGAAAAACGGGGTATTTTTTTTTTCATTCTGGCTTCTATCAGAGTACCTTTGCTTTTATCTGTTTTACACTTCAAGGAAGGTTGCATTTTAGGAGAGAGTTTTACAGCTTAACAGAAAGATAAAATTTGAAAACAACTAACCTAATTAATCTCATCTCTATGTTCACTGGTTAAAACTGAGGATTTAGGAACATAATTATATTGCTCAGAATCACTACTCGGCAAGACTAAGACTAGAAATAAGGTCTGCTGACTCTGAACTCATTGTAACTTTCTAATTGATTATATCTGTTAAAACGCCTTTAGAGAATGAGTCTCAAAACCGCTTGTAGCCGTTGGGTTGGTTGTGCCCATACAGTCATCGCCTGGGGTAGTCTTCTTCTGGTGAAGTAGCATTACCCCTCCTCCCTTTTAGGACAGTGAGTAATTATTATAATTAATTATGAAGATTTTATAATCTTTATCAACATGTCAGATATGTTGATAGCTTCCTAATTTTCGTGTTTTTGGTGTGTTTTTTTTTAAATCAATGTCCAGGGGGCTTTTCAGCCTCATGTGGTAAAATTGAAAGGTACTTTACCCTTCTCCAAAATAAGTAATTCCATTGATTTCCTTTGGGAGCACAATCAATAGATATTATGTATTTCTTCATCCATGATTCTTGGATGAAAATGCTATTTTCATTTGATTTACTTTAGTTTTGTTTTATTAATCTTGGACTGGATGTGTTTTGACAGGTCAAATAGGTAACATCAAATAATATCAAATGTGTCATTTGGAGGGTCTGATGCGCTTAAGATATTGTTTCCCAGTTTTGGTCTTTCAGATACATTTTATTCATTAATAACTTGACATCAGATTGTACCATCCTGACATACTTATTTTGGAAGAAATATTTCAGTATGTCTATTATAGCTAAATTTTAAAACGAGGTGAGGGTATTTAGGGTGTTTGGTTAGATGACTTAAAATCTAATAATAAAATTAATTTTTTATGCAGATCTTTGATGGAAAACAGATTCCACAGAGAATGGTTGATGGATGGAATGCTTTTTTCTTTGATAAAACAGAAGAACTGGTAATTTTTAAATAAATCTTTATGTTATGGAATGCTTACTGATAAATGTTAGGGTTGGCATAATTTAATTTAATAATTTTACTTGGATTTAGAGTCTATATTTTGGATAGTTGAGGTATTTCTCTCTCTTTTTCTCACCTGTAGAAAAAACGTTTACCTTCACTTGGAAAGAATACAGAAACATTAGGAGAGCTTTGGTTGGGACTGCTTCGCTTCTATACTGAAGAGTTTGATTTCAAGGAATATGTAATTAGCATTCGGCAGAAAAAGCTGTTAACAACTTTTGAGAAGCAGTGGACATCCAAATGCATTGCAATAGAAGGTGATCATTTAACTGAAATTCATTAAGAAATAAAATAAAATGAAAAGCCAATTTCATGTGGCCAAGGGAATTGAGGGGAAAACTGAAACACATTACATTTTGGAAGATTTTAAAATTTTTATCAGTTTCCATCCTTTAATTTATAATTTAAAAAATAATTTGCTGCTTGGGTGGTCTTGATTTACATAGTATTAAGTTGACTCATGACTACTAAGTATATTTAATGTTATAATATAATTCTCAATTAAAAAATAAATTTTTTTTCTTTTCTAGATCCTTTTGACTTGAATCATAATCTTGGTGCTGGAGTTTCTAGAAAAAGTAAGTTTTAAATATAGAAATTTCCTCTTCTTAAAACTCTTACACATTAAGATCTATGTCTTTATTGTTGTTTCTTTCTTTAATAGTGACCAATTTCATCATGAAGGCATTTATCAATGGAAGGAAACTTTTCGGTACTCCCTTTTATCCACTCATTGGCAGAGAAGCTGTAAGTTTACATAATTTGAATTATGAGTCTTTTCTATTTTCTTATATAAGTTTTTTTATATTACAAGAACCTACTCTTATTTCTAAGTTGGTGTTAGAAATAGGGACAGAGACAATTGCATTTATCATAGTCCATATGAGATATCCATTTGCTAAATTTTGTTTATCTATTTGTTTGTTTGTTAAATTGTATCTTCCCCACTAGATTATATTTCCATGAGGACAGTCCATATCCATAAAATTTACCATCATATCTCCAATGCCTATCATAGTGTCTGACAAAAAACATGTATCAAATAAGCATTTGTTGAATGATTAAGGGAGGAGAGTCAAGACTCAGAATCCTTAAATTTTGAATTTGAGGTGCTGCTCACTGCACCTCATCTATCTCTTGAAATATTTATGAAAATATGAACAGAGATGACAAACCAAAAAACACTTTATCTGCTGAGGCGTCTCTAATTTGGATTAGCATTAGTAAGCTGAATTAGATAGCATGGGTTAAGAGGTTTCTTTTGCCTGTACTGGGTAGCATAGTGTCTGCCATTCCTTTTGAGCTCACTCTGGCTTTTTTTTTTTTTTTTTTTTTTTTTTTTTTTTTTTTTTTTTTTAAGAGCGATCAGAGTACTTCCCAATTCATTTTTAAAAAAATTATTTTAAAAAGAGGAAGGGGAAGGGGGCTGTGGGAAGGAGAAAAATAAAGAAAGAGAAACATCAGTGTGAGTGAGAAACATCAATCAGTTACCCACTATAGGGCTCTGAGTAGGGATCGAAATGGGTATGTGCCCTAACTGGGAATTGAACCTACCACCTTTTGGTATACAGGAAAGTGTTCCAACCAACTGAGCCACACTGGCCAGGGCAGTCTCGCCCTCGTTTTTGTTTGTTTTCCAATGGGAGAGATCTTAGTGTCACAGAGAGAGAAACTCCAAGAGAAGTCATCTCAAGAGAAACCATGTTTCTACTATTCATACTGACTGTCCTTGATATGTGCAGTCCACTTTTAAGACTTTTTCTTAGGGATATGGGATGAGAAAAGCAGAGAAGCCTAGAGCTTTTTTTCCCCTAGGGCACTGGTTCTTAGACAAGTTTGTTTGTTTCTTTTTGTTTTTTGTTTGTTTTGTTTTCTCAGAGAGGAAGGGGGAGAGAGAGAAAGAACATCAATGATGAAGAGAATAATTGATCGGCTGTTTCCTGCATACCCCACACTAGGGATTGAGCCTGCAACCTGGGCATGCGCCCTTGACTGGAATCGAACCCGGGACCCATCAGTCTGCAGGCTAACACTCCATCCATTGAACCAAACAAGCTAGGGCTCAGACATTTTTATGTGTGTTTCCTCTTGGGGGAAATTATTACAAGAGAGAGATAAAAAATGACAGTAAAGTTTGAAAGAATACAAAAGTCATGCATGAACAAAATGTCTAATAAAAGGGAAATTCAGTAAGTTTGTTAAAAAATTAAAAAAGCAATAAATGAAAAGCATAGTTAAAACAAATCTGATAAAGCATTTGGGAAATCTGAAAATTATGGGAATTCTAACTATTAGTGTAAACACATGCATATGTTTAGTGGGAACCTAGCAATTTCATGCAGACTTTTTAATAGAATAAATAAATAAATAAAAGTCCTTAGTAAACTGGAAATGTGCTCATGTTAGTCTATGATAACAAAGTGTCAGTAACTCTTAATAACTCAATATAACGAGTTCTAATAAATATCAGCAACTGTGGTCTAGATTCTCATTTGGTGTAAGAGCTAGACATCATTTGGGGCTTATCAAAAGAGGCCTATGGATCTGCTAACCATTTTGTTGTTGTTAATTCTCACCCGAGGATATTTTTTCCATTGATTTTTAGAGAGTGGAATGGAGGGAAGAAATGGGAGGGAGAAAGAGAAAGATCTTTGTGAGAGAGATTCATCGACTGGTTGCACCCCAACTGGGGCTGGGGATTGAAACTGCAACCCAGGTTTGTGCTATGACTGGGAATCGAACCCACAACCCTTTCGTCTAGGGGCCGATGCTCTAGCCATTAAGCAACACCCAGTGGCCTGGACTGCTAACCATTTTTTTATCTTCTTTATTCTGTTTTAAAGAACAATACATACTAAACTGATAGATCCAATATCTTGGATCTATCAGTTTAGTATTTTTCTTTGATGGACATGAAGTTGTTTTTATTATATCAGTATTATAGCAGATATTATAACAAATATCCTTGTTTAATAGTATTTCAGGCTTATATTTTCCATAGTAAAGTTTATCTTTCAATAGATATTGGTTAAATTCCTACTTTGTAACTGTTTTTCTGCTATGTATGGGAATTATAACAGCATACAAAATAGATGCGTCTCATTCCTTTAGACGCTAGTGAAAATGACAAGTATATTTTCTTTCACCTTTCTTGCTCACTCAAATATTTCCACTTCAACTATTCTATGACATTAGGTCCTCCGATATATTGACTTCTCTCATTCTGTCAGTTACCTTCGGTCCTCATTTCCCTCCTTCCCCCCCTCCCTTTTAATTTATATTTCTGGTCTATTTTTTGTCATATATTGTACTTTAAATTCCTTTGTTTCATTGTCCTTTTGCACACTGATGTGTTCAACCTGACATGAATTTAACCATCCACCATCTGTCTTTGCTTGGACTGCTAAGCACTAGTGGGAAAAAGTCATGAACTTAGGTATATAAACTTATATAGTACAATTATAAATTAATGTTCACCAGTCTCACCTGGACTTCTGATATTATCTGACTTTTAAATTTTATTTCATATTTTAAGTACATTATTAGTTTCAAGTGTACAGCATAGTGGTTAGACAATCACATACTTTACAAAATGATCCCCCCAGTATTTCAAGTACTCAACTGGCACCATCTGTAGTTACAACAGTATTATTGACTATATTCCTATGCTGTACTTTTACATCCCATGACCATTTTGTAACTGCCAATTTGTACTTAATCCATCCACATTCTTACCCAGTTTCCCAATCTCCTTTCCCTCTGGCAACCATCTTTCTGTTTTCTGTGTCTATGAGTCTGTTTCTGCTTTGTTAGTTAATTTTGTTCTTTAGATTCCACATATAAGTGAAATCGTGTCTTTCTCTGACTTATTTCACTTAGCATAATATCCTCCAGGTCCATCCATGCTGTCGCAAATGGTAAGATTTTATTTTTATTTTTTGCATTATCTGACATTCTTATTAGATTTCTTTAGTTACCTGTATTTCCTATTCAATAAGTACTATTTGATATTTCATTTATTTTACTCAAAAGTCAATACCCATTGCATTTTGTCCCATCTTTCACCTCTGCCATTCTCACTCTTAGATATTTTCCCTCAGAGACAAAAAATATGAGAGAGCAATTCTTTCAATAGTCTGCTACCAGATCTATAATTCTGACTGCATCTACAAATCTCTCTCCTTTATCAGAGACTGGTTCTTCCATATGCATTCTACATCCATTTATTATTCTTTTGAGTCTTCAACCTCTTCATCTGTGAAAATATTTTCAGAGATGAAATACATAAAATATAATTGCAAATTAGCATTTTACAGGGGGGTGGGCAACCTTTTTGCTGCCAAGGGCCGTTTGGATATTTATAACATGATTCCAGGGCCATACAAAATTTTCAACTTGAAAATTATCCTGCTATATTTTGTCAAACATTTAATCAACTCACCCCTAATGCCTTAACAGGGCCTGACCAAATTATTCCCCCGGCTTTATATGGCCTATGACCATACATTCCCCACCCCTGATTTAATAGATGAACATTTGCCATTGATTTTAGTTACAGGAAATACTAACTTTTAAACTTCAACTAAGAGAAATGTCTCTTTTTGAGGGACATTTTTAATTAGTAAACTTGTATTACAAAAAAATTCTATTCAATTATTAGTGTATTTTGCAATTCTTTTTGTTGTTTAAATTTTTTAATGATTAAGGTATCACATATTTGTCCTCATCCCCCCATTCCCATCCCAAAACCCTCCCCATGCATACCCCCACCCTCCTTTTGTCCTTGACCACTGGTTAGGCTCATATGTATGCACACAAGTCCTTTGGTTGATCTCTCCCCTTTATCCCCACTCTCCCCTATCCTCCCTCAGAGGTCCGACAGTCTTATCCATGCCTCCTTATCTCTGGGTCTGTTCTTGTTCATCGGTCTATATTGTTCATCATTTCCCCCAGATGAGTAAGATCATGTTCTACTAGAAATACACTTATAAGAACCAAAAATGAGACAAGCAATAATGGTTATGCTGAAAGGCATATGAAACAGTCTGTAGTGAGTTTCTTTCTGGGCCACCAGTTCTTTTGACACCCAATTTCAATGTCAAACAGTTCCCTATGTGTACATGTCAGCACTGATATTTCAGTTCTGGATGGTGGAAAAATGGTGGTAATGCAGGTCCGACTCTCTGGTTTGGTCCTGGGCAACCTGCAGTGACACACAGCTGCTGACTGCTATATGGAAGGCGACGTCAAGGTCTTCCATCTCTGGACTGCTTCTCTTCTGTCTTCATGGCTGGAGTAGTCCTGTCAATTCCTCTCTGTTGCCGGAATCCACATAGTTTCGGAGTTGTTTTCTATATTTTGCTATTCTTTAATACAAATTTTTGTGGAAATTTGCTTTCTCTCTTGTTATATAAGCACCTAACCTACCTACTATCTTCAATTTTGTCACAACACCTAAAATATTTACAATCTGGCTCTTTATAAAAAAAGTTGCTGACCCCCAGGTCTAGGTCACCTTAACTCAATGGATTAAAGAGATTCAGAAATCGAATGGATGCAGTTTGGTGATTAACTACAGGTTATGGTGCAGGAGAAGTTGAGGATGACTCCTAGATTTCTGCCTTAGGCAACTGAATGAGTTGAAAAAGGCCTACATTTTGTCCTGGAAAAAAATATTGTGATGATTTTATTTAGCTACATTGTTTTCATCAGTAGTAAATGTGAAGAATTAAAAAAAAACACAAAAACTGCTTTATTGAAATATAATTCACATTCTGTACAATTCACCCATATAAAGTGACCAATACAGTGTTTTTTGGTATATTTGCAGGATTGTGCAGCTGCCATTACAATCCAATTTTAGAACATTTTCATCCTCTCTTAAGGAAACTCATGTTCCCATTAGCAGTCAATCCCCATTCCTTCTCTCTCCCACTCTCCAAACCACTAATTTCCTTTTTGTTTCTGTAAATTTGTTTATTGTGCATATTTCATGTAAATGGAATCATAGAATGTATACCGGTAGCCTTTTGTAACTGACTTCTTTCATTTAGTGTAATCTCTTTAGGGTTCCTTCATGTTGTAGCATGTATCAAAATTTCATTTCTTTTTATGATTGAATGGATATATATCGCATTTTATCCATCCAGTCACTTGTTGGCCATTTGTGTGTTTTATAGTTTTTGGTTCTTATGAGTAATGCTGCTGCGAATATTTCTGTACAAATTTTTGGATGGATGTTTTCATTTTGGGGTTGTGAATATACCTAACAGTGGAATTGCTGAGCTGTTTTGACAAATTTGTTAACTTTCTTAGGAACTGCCAAACTGTTTTATAAAGCAGCTGTGCTATTTTATGTTCCCATCATCAATATATGTGTGGTTAGTTTTTCTGCATCCTCACCAATAATTACAATTATGAGTGTCTCCTACTTTTATCCTTGACTTTAGATAGATTTGAAGAACACTAGGAGATATCTTTTTTTGCTTTCCAGAGATATGTGTACTGTCAGAACAAACTAGTCTTTGTGATAGTGCTAAATGGAGCTAAAACTTACAAGGTGCTTTCATAAAGCAAAAGTGAGCTGGTGAGCATCACCCCATGCACCAAGAGGTCACCAGTTCGATGATTCCTGGTTGGGGCACATGGCTTGGGTTATGGGCTTGATCCCCAACAGGGGCCATGCAGGAGGCAGCAGATTGTTGATATTTTCTCTCATTGATGTTTCTCTCTCTCCTTTGTCCCTTCCTCTCTCTCTAAAATCAATTTATAAAGAACATACTAAAAACATCAAAATATGTTCTTATTTGCATAGAGCTCTTTTATACAGAATAATTCCTTTCCAGAAGTAGCCTGCTAGAGCAATAAGCATGAGCTTTGGAGTCAAATAGACTTAGCTTTAAATCCTTTCTTTATCTGCTACTTACCAGATTTTTTACTATGGGCAAATGACTTTTCTGAAGCTAAGTTTCCTCAAGTAGGAAATAAAGATGAATGTAGTTTTTACTATATTGAGATAGTATGCAGAGATGCTACAGATGAATGAGAGAACAGTGTGGATGTAAAGTGTTTAGAACTGTTAAAACTTGAGATAGTGATGGTGATAATTCAGAATCTCATTTTTTTTTTTGTTTTGTTACCCCCCCCCCCTCTCTCTCTCTCTCTCTCTCTTGTGTGTGTGTGTTTTGTTCATTTTGTTTCCTGTGAATCTCATTTTCATATCATTTTAATTGCAGTGAAATATTTGGTATTTATTTTCTTTTTTTAAAAAAAAACAAAAAAAACACACTTTTGCATCTTGGTCTCCTTTCCATTTGTTTTAAAAAGTGTTTAAGTGATTTTTTTTCTAATAAAGTTGTATTTTCTCCCTAGGAATACTTCTTTGATTCCAGAGTATTAACAGATGGAGAACTGGCTCCCAATGATCGATGTTGCCGTGTTTGTGGAAAAATAGGCCACTACATGAAAGACTGTCCTAAAAGGAGAAGGTTGGCAAATGATTTTGTGTCAATGTTACAGGGAAATTAAAGATAAGGTCAATTGTAGCTATAACTGTGTTCAGATATCTTCAAGTAAAAATGTTCAGGGCTTTATTTGTGGCACTGTGGTGTCATAATATTCATTCATTTATTAAATGTTTTTTTTTAATTAAAGAAGCATTTATTGACACCTACTGTATGCTGAGCACTGTGCTGGGAGCCAAGAAAAAAAAAACCAAGTCATGGGATTCTAGCTGAGGACCTCAAACTTACAAACCAATATTGAAATATAATTAACTGAATTTTTGAGGTATATCCTGTGAAATATATAACATTTACCTTGAGGAATGTGCATTTTACATACCACCTAAAATATATATCTATGAAAAATACTTTTCTGCATTATACACACACACACACACACACACACACTATGTTTAACATTATACACACACACACACACACACACACACACACACACACACACACACTGTTTAGCAGGCCAGGAAAACCACGTTAGTTATCACGTCTTTCCTAATTATAAAGTCCTGGCACTTTTCAGGCAGAACAGGCTCCCTCGGTTTTTTCACTGCTATTTTATTTTCTAAGTTTAGGCGAGATACTTAACCCCAGTTTCTTTCCCTATTAAAGAAGAAAATACCAATCTCTAAGGATTGTTACAAGATTAAACTTACATGTTTTTAATTTGATGTTTTATTATAAAAGTACTGGAATATCCAGTTTTCGTCATATGAGTAGGTGTGCTATAAATGTGAGTTCCTTTCCCTTTAAAACGATGCATGAAACATGGGCATGTTAGTTCTTTTAATTGTGAGACTCTTGTATAGTTTAGTTGTTCTGTGACTCCCTCAGTTTACAAGTCCCTAGCCCCACATTATTGGTATCAGCAGTTTACTGTTTAGAGTAAAGAAGAAAGACAGTGAAGAAGAGAAGGAAGGGAATGAAGAAGAGAAAGACTCTCGAGACCTTGACCCTGAAACTCGAGACTTCAGAGAACCACGAGACCTCAGATGTTTTATATGTGGAGATGCGGGACACGTGCGAAGGGAGTGCCCAGAGGTCAAGCTGGCACGTCAGAGGAATAGCAGTGTGGCAGGTAAATAGAAAAGATTAATAGTTTCTGGTGAAAACGAACTAATTTATATTGATGTCATTCTAAGGACTCATTCTTCTCTGCTCCAAACCTAGCTGTATGATTTTGGACCTTGTGATTTCTTAAAAAGATAAAGTTTAGACAGGCTTTTATCTTCAACAGTATTTGGATATGTTCACTTTCTAGGTCTTAGCAGTCTGTTGGATTCAGCCAATTCCCTCTAAGTATTCTTTAGATTTTAGTCACACTCTATTTCTCTCAATATAAAAATTAACAGCCCAGCCAGTGTGGCTCAGTGGTGAGTGTTGACCCATGAACTGGTGGTTACAGTTTGATTCCTGGTCAGAGCGAAAGCCTGTGCTGGGAGCTCCCTTGTAGGGAGCGTGCAGGAGGCAGCCAGTTGGTATCTCTCATCACTGATGTTTCTATCTTTCCCTCTCCCTTCCTCCCTCTGAATTTAAAAAAGTTAACAAGTTAACTCCCTCCAGCCCCCACTGCCATCAAGTTAATGAGACGTTTTCTTCTGGGGATATATCCCAAATGAGAGTGTATTGAAAGAAAAGAATAAAATATTTTAGAACTGATGATTTTCAGTTATTCAGATTCTTAGTACAGAAGGTAATTTCTCAAATAAATATATTGTCTTCTTAAGAAAAGCAGTGTGACATTTGTTTTGGTTTCTAGGACCAGTGTATTTTCTAATGGTCAGGATTGAAAAATGGCTTTAAAAAATAGTTGTTATAAGTCCTTCGCTAACATTTCATAGTTTAAAAGTCCAAGTTTATAAAAGAGACTTAGAGAGACTTGAGACGCTTATAGATTGTCATTTCTTCCTTTTGATTTCCTTTCTAATGTTTTCTCTTAGCAGCCCAGCTGGTTCGCAACCTTGTAAACGCCCAACAAGCGGCTAATTCATCCCAGCAGCAGGGCGATCAGTCCGTAAGGACTAGACAGTCCTCAGAATGTGTAAGTGCTCCACCTGCAGAGGGGTCAGTCTGGGCCGGAAGACAGTGCTATTTGGGCTGGGTAGCAGGGTTGATCTTTCAGACTGGTAAATGCAATCTTCCAGATTACATAGTGCTCTTTAGAAATGTCCTTGCTAAGCATATGAGGTAGAAAAGAGGATTGTTTGGGGGTAATGTAGATCTGTGTTTATACCTATGAGCAAGCTCCTTAACTTCATTGAGCCTACTTCCTTATTTGTAAAATAAGATAACTACTTTATAATGTTATTGGTTAGATTAAAATAAGGTAATGACTTTGAAGTTGCATGTTTTGCCCAGTGTAAAGATAACTGTACCATTAACAAAAATAGACACAAAAATTGAGCTATATTAGGAGTTTGGTATGTTGGGGCAATACACACATGGCATTTCACTTGCTTGAAACTTCTGTTTGTCTTCTTATAGCTGTTATGGATACCTAGTGAAATATACCCTGTAAAAGACAGAGTATTGAATTAGAATTCAGATTCACAGGTTTTATATTAACTTTGAGTTACTCTTAACCTTTATCTGAATCTGTATTCACCTTGCTCTTATATTAATTCAATATTAATTGAATGCTTATTATAAACCTGACAATGTGCTTTAGTGCTTCACACTTATCAAATATAATAATTTTAGTGGCCATGTGAAATGGTAGATAATTAGTATTACCAAATTGGGAAGCTGAGAACAAGAAATTAAAAATTCAAACACAGGTATATGTAGTTTCAAAGCTGTTAACTCTTAAACATATTAAATCTGATGTGATCTGCATTTTAGAAAAAAAAAAAACCAGACCATTTGAAAACTAGTAACAGAGAGTCTTGGAAAAATATTTTGGAGCCCACTAAAATGTATCTACTATCCTGAATTTGGTGTTTATGTTTTTCCCATATATTGTTTAATCTTCACAAAAACTTATGAGGTAGATTATTATTACTTATATTTTAAAGGTGAAGAAACTGAGGTTTGAGTTTCTTGCCTGAGGTCAACAGATACTTGGAAACAAAACTTGAACCCTCAAGCTGTCTCCAAAACCTATACTCTGAAGACTTTCCTATACAGTCTCTAACTTTCATTCTCTGCTTCTAGCACTTACCTTTCTGTCAGCTAAGATTTGGGAAGAGTCTAATGGATGTTACTATTCTGGTGTCTCACAAAGCACTTCAACCTCAGCATGTCTGGAATGTAGCTTATGTTCTCTCCAGCTCCCCTCTTTCTCTTACGTTCTCCATTTCACTACATGATCGCAGTATTAGTTTCCAGAACTACTTTCTGCTACTGAACCCTCACATCCAGTCAGCCACCAAGTTCTAGTATTTGTGCATATAAAAAATAACCGGCTCTCCCTGGCCAGGTGGCTCCGTTGGTTGGAGCGTAATCCTGTACACCAGTGTTTCCCAAAGTGTGGTACGCATATCCCCATGGGTACGGGAAGAGTTTGGTGGGGGTACACATTGCACCGGAGTTTGGTGGGGATATGCACTGCTCCGTGCTTAGCTGCACCTAATTCTACGTTCTCATGAGTACGAGGGGTACTCAGCGTTATGAAAATTATAGAAGGGGTACACATCTGTCAAAAGTTTGGGAAACACTGCAGTGTACACCAAAAGAGAGCAGGCTTAAGTGCCTGTCAGGGCATATGCCTAGGTTGTGGGTTGGATCCTCAGTTGGGGCACATGTGGGAAGCAACTGATCAATATTCTCTCTCACATTCTCTCTCTCTCTATCTCTCTCTCCCTCCCTTCCTCCCTCCCTTCTTTCCTCTTTCTCTCTCTCCCTCCCTCCCTCTCCCCCTCCCCTTCCTTCCCTCCTTCTTTCTAGCTCTTCCTCCCTCTACTCTTACCCCTCTTTCCCTTTCTCCCTCTTTCCTTCTTCCCTTCTTCCTTTCCCCCCCCCCCCCCTCTCAAAATCAATTCAATATCCTCGTTTGAGAATTAAAAAAAACAAACAAAAAAAAACTAGCTCATAGCCATTTGCTTCCCTCTGTTCCTGTGTTGTATTTCCTTGGCGTAGGCTGCCGTCATCTCAGGACCTCTGTGTGATAGCAGCCTTTTAAACAGGGCCAACAGTCTTTCACTTAAAATAGTCTCTATTTCATTCCCATTGAGCCAGAACATGTTTTCTAAAATGCAGATTGATCATGTTTTTGATGTGTTTAAAACCCTTCGGTGGTTTCCCAGTGCCCTCAGGATAGTCTAATAGCGCCTATGGGGACCTTCATTATCTTACCCTATTAGTTTTTCAGTCTCAGATCTGCCATTCCTCTTCCCTTAATAATAAACTTCTTTTAGGTTCCAGTTACTTTAAGAGCCACATGTTTTTGTGCCTATAGATTTTCAGTCATGTTGTTCCCTCTGCCTAAAACTCTCTCCTCCTTATTCCTACCCTTTTTAAAGTCAGATGGGTTTCTATTTACCCTTGAGTCTCAACTTAAGGGTCATTTTCTCTGGGAAGCTTTCCTTGGCTTCCTCTTTCTTTCATCTTACCTTCCCTATTCTTCCAAAGTTGGTTCAGGTGTTCACTCTGTGATTTCAGTATACACCGTACACTGTTACACTCCTTTTCATAGTAATAATTGTACTTTATTGTGATTGCTTATGTCAGCGTTTTTCAACCGCTGTTCCGCGGCTCACTAGTGTGCCGCGAGATGTTGCCTGGTGTGCCGTAGGTGCAGACAAGACAAGAATTTTATAATTTTTCACTATTTTGTTTACTTAACATTTCATAATAAAGTAATTATAAAATACTTTCTTTGTGTTTATTTGATTCCTATTCAAGAGAATTACTTTATATATAGTCAATATAGGCACAGAGTTAAATTTTTTAACATTTTCTAATGGTGGTGTGCCTCGTGATTTTTTTCATGAAACAAGTGTGCCTTTGCCCAAAAAAGGTTGAAAAACACTGGCTTATGTAATCATGATCTGCTCCTTCTCCTTTCCCCCACAAACTTCAAGCTCTATGAGAGCATACATATGAGTGTAGTATTTTTAATTTCTAAACAGTGCTTAGTAAACACTTGTTGAAGGACTGAATGAAAGTGACTATGAGATATTTAGATGTAAGTTTCTAGTTACAATTGGAAATGTGGGTTCTACATGATAATGGTTTCTGGGTTCTCCTTTGGGCTGTGAAAAGGTTTATGAAGTGATACCTATATGAGGGTGGGTTTGAGAACCTTGCAAAAAAATTCTACCTTCATGTAATATGGGATTCTGCTATTTGTTATGTACATCATAGAGCTCTGTTTTTAACGTTCTAATTAAATAACTCCATACTTTTCTATTTTGATAATCTCTGCTATTATAAAATAAGATGTTTATAAATGAATTTAAAAATGTATCTTTTTTTTTTCTCTGCAGTCTGATTCACCATCTTATTCTCCCCAGCCCCAACCATTCCCGCAGAACTCTTCCCCATCAGCTGCCATTACCCAGGCTTCACCCCAGCCAGGATCCCAGCCCAAACTTGGCCCACCGCAGCAGGGAGCCCAGCCCCCCCACCAGGTCCAGATGCCGATATACAACTTTCCCCAGTCACCGCCAACTCAGTATTCTCCCATGCACAATATGGGGCTGTTGCCAATGCACCCCCTCCAGATCCCTGCCCCCTCCTGGCCTCTCCACGGCCCAGTGATCCACTCTGCACCAGGCAGTGCCCCCAGCAATATTGGCCTGAACGATCCCAGCATCATCTTTGCACAGCCTGCTGCCAGACCCGTGGCAATCCCTAACGCCTCTCACGATGGACACTGGCCTCGGACTGTGGCTCCAAACTCCCTGGTGAACAACGGCGCAGTGGGGAACTCTGGTAAGCCCTTTCTCCCTTTGTGTCTGTCTGTAGGAAAGTCTGGGTGCTCAGCATTACTGGTCCGACTTGGGGAAATAAGTGTGAAGAAAAGGATGACAAGTAATGTTTGTGGAGGGACCGTTTATCATATGGCATTGTGCAGTTGCTTAATTTCTTTGTGCATTGATTTCATCTGTAAAATAGGGATTTAATAGTATCTAACTCACAGAAATGTTATGAATACTAAATGTAATATACATAAATGTTAGTTTTTTAATATTTGAAATTTTGACTGCAACATTGCTTTGTGTGTATTATTAGCACTCATTTTACAGTTGAGGAAATTGAAAGGTTCAGTAATTTAACTATCATAATAAATCATAGTAGATCCAAGATTTAATTCAATTTTTCTTCAAAACCCGTGTTCTTTGTCCTAATTTCTTTTTTTCTTTTTTTTAAATATACAGAGAGGAAGGGAGAAGGATAGAGTTAGAAGCATCGATGAGAGAGAAACATCGATCAGCTGCCTCCTGCACACCCCCCACTGGTTATGTGCCCACAACCAAGTTACATGCCCTGGACTGGTATCGAACCTGGGACCCTTCAGTCCATAGGCAGATGCTCTATCTACTGAGCCAAACTGGTTTTGGCTGCCCTAGATTTTTACTATCTCCCAATAAAAAGCAATTCTTTGGAAAGAAAAAGATATTGGTAGCATTAAAATATTTTTTCTGGTATTTAAGAAATAGATATTCATTATAGGACATTTGAAAGAGAAAATCATAATCTTAATTCCTATACATAATTGCTAAGTAACATTTTGGTTTATTGCCACCATTCATTTTCTAGTATTTACATATTTATAAATAGTTCATGTATGCCATAAATCTAGTTTTGTATCCAGTTTTTTATTAATAATTACTTTTATTTTAAAAACTATTATGGAAAATTTGAAATATACACAAAAGGAGAGAGTAAAATACAATGACCTCTCCCTACCCCTTGTTAGCCAGCTTTAATAGTTATCAACATTTGCTGTTCTTTCATCTGTCCCTTTCATGCCATTAAAACATTTGGGGGGGCTTGATTATTTCATCAAATATGAGACATTGTTTCAAATTTGCTTGTAAACTGTATCTCTTAAAAACAATCAAGATCATATCGAGGATTATCTAATCCTGGTTCCTTTCCTCCTATTTCTCTAAAATTATTATTTTTTATTTATGTAAATCAAGATTCAAACAAAGCCCATTCATTGTATGCAGCTAGTATGGGTTTTAGTTTTCTTGCTCCCTACTCATGCATAGCTAATATCTTCTCATTTGAGTTCCTGATAGGATATTTAATGAATAAAGGTAGTGTCTTTTAATTATTTCTCACCTCATTGTGACCCTAAATGAGAAAAACCACCAAGAATAATCCAGAAGATAGAGTGGGTAATACAATTGAAGATCATCTCAAAGGGAAGGAGATTGGTGGGTGTAGTTTGCCAGAGAAAGTATAGGAGTCATATTTTTTTGAGTGCCTACTTATATACCAGAAACTGTACAAGCCACTTTTATTTTTGTTATCTTAATTTAATCTTTATAACAACCTGAGGTTCATAATTGAGCCTTTTACGATTTGAACTTATTAGACCTGTTTGGCTCTAAAACCCTAGTTCTCAAGTATTATACAACAGTGCCTCAGCTTCTAATAAATAAAATCTCTTTTCAGGCCAAGATATAATTAATTCTAGGATAGTTGGTATTGTCTTTAGATAAAATGTAAACTTCTCAATAATGTCCTTAGATTTTATTGAAATACAGATCCTACCTACCCATATAGCCTTTTCTTTCTTTTTTAAAAATATATTTTATTGCCAAAACCGGTTTAGCTCAGTGGATAGAGCGTCGGTCTGCGGACTGAAAGGTCCCGGGTTCGATTCCCGTCAAGGGCATGTACATTGGTTGCGGGCACATCCCTGTTAGGGGGTGTGCAGGAGGCAGCTGGTCGATGTATCTCTCTCATCGATGTTTCTAACTCTCTATCCCTCTCCCTTTCTCTCTATGAAAAACCAATAAAATGTATTTTAAAAATATAAATATATATGTGTTTTATTGATTTTTTACAGAGAGGAAGAGAGAGAAGGGATAGCGAGCTAGAAACGTCGATGAGAGAGAACATGGACCAGCTGCCTCCTGCACACCCCTACCGGGATGTGCCCGCAACCAATGTACATGCCCTTGACTGGAATCGAACCCGGGACCTTTCAGTCCTCAGAACGACACTCTATCCACTGAGCCAAACTGGTTTCTGCCCTATACAGCCTTTTCTGTTACCACTTCCTCCCTTTACCCCTATTTCTATTTTGTCAGTTATTTTGAAGCTTCCAAATTTACTGTGCTTTTCTGCATTCTGTCTTTTAAACATGCTGTTCCTTTTGTCTAAAATGCATCCTTGCTCCATTTTGCATAACTTGTTCCTTGTAGTTTAAAACTCAGTTTTAGTCAGTTATCTTAGGGAAAACTTTATCCTTGAACAACTTAACTTAGTTAGCCCCTTTGGAACACCTTCTGATGTTATAGCAATTACAACATATATTGCATATGTATTTCTATATGTCTCCTGTATGAGTAAATTGAACACAATGATAGTGTTTGATTTTTTTTTTTTTTTTTTAATGTTTTGGTATCCTTTGCATTTAGCACAGTTCTTGCCAGTCATAGGTATTTGTGGAATGAAGAACTATATGAGTGAACAAACTGATGTTTTAAATGTCTTTTCTTATTAAATGCAGAGCCAGGCTTTCCAGGACTAAACCCTCCAATTCCTTGGGAACATGCACCGCGCCCCCCTTTTCCTCTTGTCCCAGCTTCGTGGCCTTATGGTTTGCATCAAAACTTCATGCATCAGGGAAATGCCAGATTTCAGCCCAACAAACCTTTCTATACTCAAGGTACCATTGCTTACAAATGTGTTAGTGTGCGGGGTGGGCTCTGGGACAGGGGGCCTTTGTGAGGACCGGGGCCTGGGGGTGAGAATTCATGCCTTCAGGAAGCATTTATTGAGAAAACATACGGTTTGTCAGACTATGATAGGTGCTTATTGCTCAAGCAAGAATGAAATAAGACTCTCATACTTAATGAATGTTTTATTAGGAGAGCCAGACATGTAAAATAGAAGAGATTAGGAGCTTAGAAGAATCAGTTAATGTTGTCCTAGCAGTGAGAGCAGAATATGGACACCAGGGATCAAATCACAAGATTTTTACATTTGAACTGGATCTTAAAAGAAGTACAGGATTTTTTCCCAAAAAATATTTTCTAGAGATTAGAGAGGAGTGTTTTTAGCTGAGGGAATTAATATATGCAAAATTTCTGAGTCCAGGTAGGAAGAGGTTAGAGGGAAAGACGTATAGGTGAAGAGACTAGAGAAGGTAGGCTGGGCAATCTCATGAGAGTTTGTACTCAGTTTATTATGAAGTCAGGATCTAATAGAAGTTTCCTGTTTTTTAAAATGTATTTTTATTGATTTCAGAGAGGAAGGGAGAGCAAGAAAGAGATAGAAACATCAATGGTGAGAGAAAATCAATGATGGACTGCCTCCTGCACGCTCCCCACTGGGGATCGAGCCTGCAACCCAGGCATATGCCCTGACTGAGAATTGAACCATGACCTTCTGGTTCATAGGTCAGTGCTCAACCACTGAGCCACACTGGCTGGGCTCTAATAGAAGTTTTTGAGTTGAGTAGTGACAGGGTCAGATTTGATTAGTAAAACTAAGATTTGAATGACATTAGAATTCACTATATTCTGTTGGTATTAATGTACCAATAATGGCTTTTATCTAAGTAATGAATATTACAAACTAAGGAGAATGCCAAGGAACTTGGATGATTTTATCTAGCCTACTTGCCTCAGAGGTATCTCAGTTCTAATAGGGAATGTTCAGCTCTTGGTTAACCTAATTAAAAAAACTAGAATCAGAATTATTTCAGTTAGACTTAGCAGTTCAAGAAATTAAAGAAATATACTCAGGAAATGTTGACTTAGTGATAATTTTAAGGGGAAGCCACTGGTATGACTGTCAGGCTTCTTAAACTATCCATGTTTGTTGGGGCATCCCAGTATTACAGATTGGCAGAACCTTGACGGTGACTGCTTTTTATCTTCCAAGCAAAGAACTAGGGCTGCGGGAAGTTACATTGGTCATGCGAGCCTTTTTAGGAAGCGAGTTTGACGTTCTTCCCTGGTAGGTCTGATCCCCGTGATTCCACCGCTCCATCTCTCTTGCCTTCCTTTTTGCTTTTATATACCTACATTTCCTGTTCCTCTTCCTCCTCCCCCTACCAAATATTTTGACATGCTTAATCACATCTTCACTGTATAAATAGAAAAAAAAAAATAGCTGCAGTTAATTGTAGGGGGTTATCAGATAAGTAGGCACAAGCCTTTCAGTTTCCTGTCTGTGTTGTGTCCAACAGACAGATGTGCCACCCGTCGGTGTAGAGAGCGTTGTCCCCACCCACCAAGAGGAAACGTGTCGGAGTAATGCGAGTCCATTTTCTTTCAGCTGGTCTACCGATGCACAGCAACCAGCCAATCCTGCTGTCTCAAGGGTATCCGTACCTCAATGTCAGTTACATTCAGCAGAAAAAGTGACATTTAATGGAAAGCAAAACAAATCAGGTCCTGATTTAAAATTTTAACACGTTTAGATAGCTTATTTAAATTCTGAAACTGTTTTTAAGAACTGTATTATTTGTATATAAATATGAACTATAGTTTTTACTAGTATCACCACATTGAGTGATACAAATTTCATCTATTTTATTACCCTATTTTTAAGGGAATTTTATGTTTTGTTTAACCTTGATGAATTGTATAAAGAGAGAATTTAAAAAATTACATTCTTTATTTTCTATTAGCTGTATTCATACTTTGGTTGCTTCAGACTTTATATATATTGTTCTTAAGAATTAGAAAGACTTTCATGTGTTTTAAATTTGTCACTTCTATTCTTTACAGAACCTTGTAGTGCCAAAAACTTTTTAAAAGGTAAAAAAAAAAATAAAAATAAAAACTACAACATGAAGATTCAGAATTTTTTTTTTTTACAGTCTTGTACAGTATATTGAAAATATTCAAACTTGAACAGAAAATTGCTTTTGTCTGTATTTGAAGTAATTCTATTTTAAGTTAATAAATCTTTTTGACAGGAGTCAAATTTGGTTAATTCATCTGGTTGTTTAGATGATGGAAGTATAATGTAAGAATTCAGAGACTTGTTTTATTTTCAGAGAATCGAGTATTGTAACTCACAGACATTAGAAATCCAAGGATTTGTTCTCATGGTCCTTATTTTATTGGACCCTCACACCTATATGCTGTAGATAGAAGCAAATGCTGTCTCCTATTTTATCACTTGGAAAATTTAGGTGCAAAACAATAAAGTGAGTTTCAAAGGTAACACATTTAAACATGTTGGAAATAAAATTGAAACATCTTTTGAAGGAGAATTTTTAACCACTGAGACTGATACTGGCAATGAGAGTGAAAGGAAGGTAATTCTTTACTGAGGAACACTAGTCAGACGACCCGTTCTGAGTCCTGTACTGCTTACTGCCTGGAAATCCAGCACGCCTGCCAGGGTGGTGCTTCCCAATAATATTTGTGGTCAGTAATTATAGCAGGAATTCAAACTTGTGTCATTGGTGGTAGATTTTTTTTTTAGCTGTTTTTGATACTAATACATTGAGGTAAGGTCATTTTGTTTAAATCCCGCATAGAAATTTGCCAAATTTGCTAAATGATGCTATAGATTTCTTTGGAAATGTACAGAGTAAGTAAAAAAAAATGTATTTTATGGACAGTGAGTGTGTTATCTTTGTTCTGCTTCCTCAGATATGCATTACTTAAAATAGGAGAGACTACCTGGGCTTTTGCCATATTTTCCAACATGGAAGATGCTTGAAATCTATTGCAGGAGGTTGAGGGCTTTCCTGCCATATTTACAGCCCTGAAAAGGTATTTATTAAATGTTAAGATCAGGTGTATTTACTGTTACTTTTTCATATTAAAGCTTCGGCATCCCTCAGAATCCTACTGAGTGGTGGACTTAACGCATTTGTCAATGAGATACCTGGCCAGCAAAATGCTTTGTGTTAAAAATGTTACTTGGAATATTCAAGATTTTCTTTAAAGTGTTAGTGTTCGCCCAAACCGGTTTGGCTCAGTGGATACAGTATCGGCCTGCAGACTCAAGGGTCCCAGGTTCAATTCCGGTAAAGGGCATGTACCTTGGTTGCGGGCGCATACCCAGTGGGGCATGTACAGGAGGCAGCTGATCGATGTTTCTCTCTCATCGATGTTTCTAACTCTCTATCTCTCGCCCTTCCTCTCTGTAAAAAAAAAAAAAAAATCAATAAAATATATTTTTTAAAATAAAAAAAATGTTTTCGTGTTCAAGTATTTCACCTCCTTTTCAGGTCTTAGAGAACAGGTTATGAGGTGTACAAGGTGTTTAACTTGTTCTACTTGTGTATATATTTGAAATTTTCATCAATAAAATAATATGCAACAAGAGACTTCCCCCCACTTAGCCTACCCTCCTAAAGGAACTGACTACATGGCCTGGCAAAAAATATGTAAGGTCTGTAAAACACAGTAACCTTTCTTCATATGAAAGTTGTATATGTAATTTTCAGCATCTCATTTCTCTCTCCTTCAGTAATTGCCAGTGTTCAATAACTGGAAAAACTTTTTTAGTTGAAAAATAGAAGACACTTATTTTATAATTTATACAATTTGTAAGTTTGCAAACATTTAATGGAAGTTGTAACCTGAAAAATTTTTTATTCAAATTTATTGTAGAGCAATTGAGAAGGGCAAATTATTCAACCTTATGTAAGGAGCACACATACACTTAAAAATATAAAAGTTTATTAATTAAAAAATACCAAGGAAATTAAAAAACCTGATGAACAATATTAACTGTTGATTATAATAGAATCAGAGATACGGGAGGGGAGTGGACTGACAATTCTCGGGGAAAAGGGGAGTGGTGGATGCAGGAAGAGACTGAACATAAACTGCACCTATGGATGAGGACAATGGGGGGTGGGGAAAGGGCAGAGGGTGGGGTGTGAACCTGGTGGAGGGGGAAAGAAATGAGGAACCTTTGTAATAATATGAACAATAAAGATTGATTTAAAAAAAAAAAAAAAGCAGAAGAAAATCGGAAAAGAAAAAAAAAGAAGAGAAAAAGAAATGGCTACCGCCATTGAGCAAGCAGGAGGCTTGGCTCTACTCCAGGCTACAAAGTTTTAATTGTAGAAGGTAAATAAATTCCAGATACCAGGGTCTCTGCTTGGGTCGCCAGGGGTGTGGCCAGCCTGCAAACCACCACAGGCCCCTCACCCAGGCCACCCACACCCCAAGGGAACCCCTACCCGGATCCGGGATACCCTTCAGGGCAAACCAGCTGGCCCCCACCCATGCACCAGGCCTCTATCCTATCTAATAAAAGTAATATGCAGATTGACCATCAATCCAACCTCAAGATGGCTGCCCCCATGTGGTCAAAGGTCCTGTCCCTATGTGTACAGAAGATGGCTAGCAGGGGAGGACAGTTGGGAGGCACCAGGCCTGCAAGGGAGGGCAGTTGGAGGCTATCAACCCTGTAGTAGAGGGCAGTTAGGGGTGTCCAGGCTGGCAGAGGAGGGAGTTGGGGGTAAACAGGCTGGCAGGGGATCCGTTAGACATCAATCAGGCTGACATGGGCGTGGTTAGGGGCAATCAGGAAGGCAGGCAAGCGATTGGTTGGGAGCCAGAAGTCCTGGATTATGAGCCGGATATCCGATTGGAGAAGGTGCAGGCTGGGATGAGGGACAACCCCCCCACCCATGCACAAATTTCCTGCACCAGGCCTCTAGTTATAAATAATACTGCAATGAATATAGGGGTGCATATATCTTTTTTAGTTAGTATTTTGGATTTCTTCAAATACCCACAAGTGAAAGAATTACTGGGTCATATGGTAGATGTATTTTTAATTTTTTGAGGAACTTTCATACTGTATTCATAATGGGTGCACCAATATACAATCCCACCAACGTAGTACACAAGAGTACCCTTTTCTCCACATCCTTAAACATTTGTTGGTTTATTTTTAAGTAATATTTATTTTAAAATAAATTTGATTTTTACTATTTAAAAAAATTAATGCCGAGTTAATTTCAGAGAAAGGAAGGGGGAGAGGTAGAAATATCAATGATAAGAGATTCATTGATGAGCTGCCCCCTGCACAAACCCCTATTGGGGATTGAGTCTGCAGCTCCATCATGTGCCTTTGACAAAGGATTGAACCATGACCTGGTTTGTGGATTGACGCTCAACCACTGAGGCACACCTGCATGGCTGATTTATTGATGAGTCATTCTGACTGGTGTGAGGTCATCTCTCTAGTGGTTTTGATCTGCATTTCCCTAATGATCAGTGCATCTTTCCATGTGTTGGTCAACCACCTCTATGTCCTCTTTGGAGAAATATCTATATTCATGTCCGCTGTCCATTTTTCATCTAATTGTTTCTTTGATGCTAAGCTGTATGAAATCTTTACATATTTCGGATATTAACCTCATTGCATATAATAGTTGCAAATAAGTTCTCCAGTAGGTTGCTTTTTTGTTGATAGCTTCCTCTGTGGTACAAAAGCTTTTAAGTTTGATATAGTTCCATCTGTTCATTTTTCCTTTTGTTATCTTTGCCCTAGGAGACTTATCCAAAAAAATATTGCTAAGACCAGTGTACAAAATTTATTGCCTGTTTTCTTTTAGGAGTTTTATGATTTCAGGCTTTACATTTCCAATTTGTCTTTTAACGTATTCTTTATTTTTTGTATGTGATATAAGTGGTCTAGTTTCATTTCTGGGATAAGATGTTTTTGTGTATGTTTCTATATTATGGTGAATGGGATTATTAATATAAATATAAATGGGATTAGGTAAAAAGGATAAAAATTCTAAGGTTCCTCTGACATACTGCCAAATTACCACCCAGAGAAGTGATTACCAACTTGCATTTCTGGCAAACTATATGAAATATGTTGGTAAGCTTATAAAAAAGCTTTCTCCAAAGAACTCACATTTTCCTTGTAAAGAATTTAAATGTCTATTAAGAAAAAAGTATTAAAGTATTCAAAAGCCCATCAACCAGAAACAGTTATCTTGTGAACTTGATTCATTCCAACCATCTCTTATGGACATATGTGTACATACAATTTTACAAAAATGGGCTCATATGCTGTATTTAGTAAATTAGCAAATTTTACTTGGGTTTAACAAGATGAAAAAATGTGAAAGTGAAGAAATGCCAAAATTGAAAATTTTCTATGAGAATCTAATTCTGAGTTTCCCTTGAAAATTGAAGACAATTATAGAAAACATTCAAGAGGCTGGAATCATTTATTTCTAGTGTCATGTATATTTTAATTAAAGACAGTATGACTCCTGTTTTGAAAAATGAAACTAGCACACTTAAGAGTCCCTCTATTTCCTCGTTATATTATTTCTATATAGGCAATGTTCAAATATTTGAGTCTTATAATTACCCTTTAATTCGCCCCCTACTAGGGATGAGTCTATAAACTGGGCATGTGTCCTTGACCGGAATCAAACACGGACCCTTCAGTCTACAGGCCCGTTGGCTCTATCCACTCAGCCATAATTCCTAGAGCTGTTTTATTATCTCGTTAGCTTTTTTCATTTTTTCCTCCAACCTATTCTCTCAATACCTTTATCTTGTATTTTGTTTTCTAAGGTTTCATTTTTCTAGTTTTTCATCTTCATTTACTCTCTTCAACCTAATTTCTATTTCCTTTCATGTCTTCTTTGAACTTGTTTAAGGGAACACATTTCTCCTTTATTTTTTTAGTATTAAGAAGTCATTGTGCCCTATGGCAAAATTTTTAAGGCACTGTAATTCAAATTGGGAAGTGAAATCAATTTAGTGATTTGTACCCAACATTAAAAACTGTTACTAACTAGGAAACATCAGAATGCATTTTGCATAAGGAATAAAATTTGTTGTACAGGCCAAAGTAAAAACAACAAAAAAGTTATAAAGCTACAGTTCCAAGGCGTCATTTACTAGACTGGCTAGTACATACATGACAGAAATGGCCCTTCAGCAGGATTTATCCTTAGGCTCCACCTCCTCTGTAATTTATCAAAAACAGTTTCCGAAGAGATGCTCATCATGTCCTACTGTTATTTCTTTTGTACTAATGAGAATAAGGACAATCAGCTTCCTGCTATAGGTTGGCTATACTGCTCCAATTTGGTCCAGATTTCACCATAAGCCCAATAAGTATGCTTTGGGAGGTTTCTTTGTTATTAAAAATTGCTGGGGAGTTTTAAGACAAACATTTAAATATTTTAATGTACTGGATGATTTGGTTGGCCCATAAGTTATTTAGCCAAAAGACATTTCTTTCTGCTTAGATCACAAGAAGTAAACTGCTAGGACTCTGTAACAGATGTAAACAGAGGTGATTATATTTAATTTTTAAAGGCAGTCATATATAGTTGAATGATAAAATAGCTCTGATGGACAACTCTTATTAGCTGAAGTTTCTTCAAAAGAAGAATCACTGAAGAATTTGAAATCATGAAAATGATGTCCAAATGCTTTAATATTGCTACAATAATCCTTCAGTTCAATAGCAAGCAATAGAATGTGAATCCTATGGCCAGATGTGTATGGCTTTCCAAGAAACTGGATCCATCCTGTGAGGCAGTTGGTATTCACAATTCTTGCTGGGACCAGAGCTGCAGGGAGTCAATCACTTTTTCATTTTTAAAGGAGGAAAGGTAAGTACAGGTAAATGGAACTTTGCTAGCAAAGATCCCAACATTCTCTTCTCTTGATTAGCAATACCCATGAACATTTTTGTTGTTTGTTGTTAATCCTCACCAGATGATCCCCCTCCTCCACCCCATTGCTTTTTTCGAGGGAAGCATCAATGCTAAAGAGACACATGGATTGTATGGCTCACGGATGCATCCAACTGGGGTGGATGGGAACCTGCAACTCAAGAACATGCCCTTGACTGGGATTTGAACCCACAACCCTTTGTTTTAACCATTGGGACACACCAGCCAGGGACCAAAGGAACATTTTTCAGTCATTCTGCTCCCATGACTGCACTTCTTCCTCTGACCAGTGCTGTTGCCTATGATTCTTTTATTGGCTGCTCCTACATATACAAATACTTCTGGGGCAATCTGTTTAATTCTGCACATCCACAATTACCCAAACATTGTCAATTCAAGGCTAGATCCCTATGCTCAATTCCAGTTCCTAGTTCCAACTTCCTGAGCTTTGCCTACACATACTATCGCTGTCTAAAGTTATACTGATTGCATCATTTTCACCACAACTCCCACTACCTGCCCTGTAAATCCTGGTCTCTTCCTGCTATATTTTCTGGCTTTGTGAATGGCATTATTGTCCAACAATTCAAGTCAAAACCCCAAGTGACATTACTTTTCTTTCCAACAAACCTTTTCAATCTTATTGCCCTACTCCTACTGACTAGACTTGGATAATGTCAATTCCTGTATAATAAAGACTGGGCATCTTAACCTTGTGGAAGGAGAAACAATATATAAAAATGCTATGTAAAAGGTATTAAGTTTTACTGTTTGTTGAACTGCTCAGTGCAGCTGGATTAGATGATCCAGAAGAAGCCTTGCATCGCATCCTTGTTACAAAACTGCTATTCATCAGTTAATTCTCATGTTTATTATCCCTTGCTTCTGCTGGGGGGAAAAAGCACTAATGTTTTGCCGAAACTGGTTTGGCTCAGTGGATAGAGCGTTGGCCTGCGGACTGAAGAGTTCGATTCCTGTCAAGGGCGTGTACCTTGGTTGCGTGCACATCCCCAGTAGGGGGTGTACAAGAGACAGCTGATCGATGACTCTCTCATCGATGTTTCTAACTCTATCCCTCTCTTCCTCTCTGTAAAAAAATCAATAAAAATATATATTTAAAAAAAAGTACTAATGTTTTACCAACTTGATTTTTTAATAACAGCAGTAGCACAAATCTTAGGATTCTCAAAACAGTTCTAATTAGGGGGCAAACTAAAAATGAAACCAAAGAAAGATGGAATGTTAAATTTAATAACAAAAGGATTACTAGGCCGCCATATCTCCTCCTTGACATATATACCCTCCACTTCCCAAATCCTCAATGTTTGTTGTACAAGGGATCAAAAGCAGCCCTTGGGGAGCATTATCCCTCAAATATGGACTAGGATTCAAAAAGAGATACAAAACTAAGCACCTCTTTTATTACACCCTCCCTCCCCCCAAGAAAGAAAAAGTAGATTTTCAGCTTAAAAAAAAAACAAAAACACCCTAAAATATTCTTGTAGCTGCCTTGGGAGCAGATCTCAGTCCTTCCACAAAGAGAGGTGGCTTCATATTTGCAGGAGGCTATTTGGACTAAACCTAAACCGAGTCCATTACTCATTCCCTCTCCGGCTCTTCTTGTGGCTCTTCTTAGATCTGAAATGGCAACACATACACATGATTAAATTTAACACCTGTTCAAGGAGCTGGGCAAGGACTTTTGAGGAAAATGGATATGGTGACACTGATGGGAACTGCGGTGCCACATAATATTCATTAAATGACCTGGTATTTTATGTCTCAGAGTAACACAATGAGTCTAGCTAGTATTACTGTCTAAAATTTACCACTGAGGAAAATGACCTCTGAGAGATTAAGAATGAACGTAACAGTATAGCAATATAGACATTTCTATTGAAAGCTTATCAAATAAAAGTGACTTGTCCATTGTCACTCTTAAAAGTGTTAAAAGTTGGGATTAAGTGCAGGCCTCCTGAGACCAAAACTCATACCCCTATCACTATCCAAAGCACATAACCCTATTACCTACAAAGAAAAACAAAACAACATAAACATATATAATTCTAGTTAATTCTCAGGGCAACAGGCCAATTTTCTCCTGTAATGAAGGAGAATTCCTAAATATCCCCATCAAAGCAAAATTTAAGGCCAAATTTAATTGTGATTGTGCTTTAATTTCCGAATAAAGAGTGAAATTCTCAAGTCAAAATAGAGGTCAATCCATACCTTTCAGGAGATTTTGAGTGGCTCCTGTGTCTGTGACTACGGTGATGACCTGGGAAAGAAAAGGCCAATAAATGAATGAGATTCTACCCTCCTATTCCTCTGAAGTCATTTTCATCTCCCTCCAAACCTTCCATTGGCTTATTGCTTTATTGGTCTACGCTAGGGACATCTCTGTTTGATAGCAGCTCTCTGAAATGGCGTGTGTAGGGTGGGGCAGAAAAATGAACCCACTTCATATGCATCCAGGGCTTTATGGCTCATCACACAAACGTCACATTCAGTACCATTACTCTATTAAGTCTCAGTCCTAAAATTTCAGATGATGAAAAAACTGAGGCTCCTCCTCTTAACAGCAAAGCCTATAAATGAGAGTCAGGATGTCAACTCTTAATTTTTAAATTCTAAGTCCATTTCCTTTTCTTCTAAGCAGTAACATAAGCTCTCCAGTATTGCAAGAGGTTAATTGTTCCTGTTACATTTCTTTGTTAATACAACCAATAGCAAAAGGCCCAAACGTTGTACCTGGGGACTTGGAGCGGGATCTGTGTCGTCTATCTCGGGACCTGCTGCGGTGACGTCTTGGACTTTTGCTCCGATGCCTCTCTCGGCGAGGGGAAGGGCTGTGGAAATCACTGGTCAGGCTCCCATATCTGCCTGACAATTTTATCTCAAAAACAGTATCCCCTCCACCCCCCATTGCCCCAATTCCTGTCCTTCATTACAACAACCCATAAAGGCCTACCTCCTTCTTTTTGGAGACCGACTCCTCCTGAATGGAAAGAAAACAGATGAAGAAGAGCCTTAGTAGGTAGGTGCCTTGAATGTTGTACATTGTAAAAAATTGCCCCAATTTATAACCCATCTCTTTTGTCATGTAACTTATAGCACCCTCCAACCCAAGTGACTTGCTTTGGCCAATGGGATATTTACAGATGTAATACAGCTATATAGTGGAGAGAAACTTGCATGATTGGGCTTGTTTGCTCTTGAATTCTGCCATTACCATGAGAATGTGCCTAACCTAGCCTAGAATGAGACGTACATAGAGAAGAGATGAATTGCCCCAGTCATCCTAGCTAACTAAGGCCATCTTGTACTGTAATCAGGTGAGTGAACATAACATACTAAAAAAAACTGCCTAGCCAAGCCCAGGCTTATATCACTGACTGCAGACTTGTGAACTTAAATAAATGATTATAATGTCTGCCACTGAGGTTTTGTGGGCGGTTATTTTCCAGCAATTAACACATTGGGCAAGCAAACATCTTCCATGACTGGCATCTTTCCTTCCCTGAAGTCCACACTCCGAGTCTCCGGTGCTTAAAATTTTGCTGGAAGAGGCAAATGACTAGGGCCTTACCTTCTAGGAGACCTGCTCCTACTTCTCCTGTAGCGCAGGGTGGGAGAGCGACGGGGCTTGTCCAGGTCTCGGTAACTTCTCCGGCGGTGATCAGGCGATGGTACCCTCTCCAACTGTAAATGAGGTAAATGAGATAGATGCATCAGTGATGAGCACAGGCTTATAGAGAGCCATTTAGAAACACTGCTACACTGCCCTCCCTACCTGTCCCAAATTCTACCTTTAAGTGATTCTTTTATTTCAGAGAGGGAGAGGAAGAGAGACAGAAACAGCAATGATGAACATCAATGGTGAGAGAGAATCCTCTATCGGCTGCCTCCTGTATGCCCTCCACTGGGAATCAAGCCCACAACCTCGGCATGTGCTTTAACTGGGAATCAAACTGTGACCTCCTGGTTCATAGGTTGACACCCAACCGCTGAGCCACAACAACTGGGCTACCTTCAAGTGATTTTAAAAACAGTAATTTGGAAAAAATGGAGGGATAACTTGGAGGAAAAAACTCCAATTAAAAAAACTTTCCAATAATTCCATTATTGTTCTAGTGTTGGTACCATTATTCTGGGACTTACTGAGAGTAGTGAGACATTACTAATCATGTTTATCTCCTTAAGAAGTTGAGTTTCCAATGGAAAAGAAAACATGTAAATGTAAAATCATTAAGGTTAAGTACAAACTCATGGTGTACTTTAATCTTAAAAAAAATTTCCTTTAAGTTCAGCCAACTACAAAGGCCTAGCTAGTAACACTGACCAAATCCAGAGCAATAACCACGTACAAGTACCCAACTTATGGTATCTAAATATTGGAGCTCAGTAAATGGAATCAAAGGCTCCTTGGAAAATGGCTAATTCCAGGTTGGGGGCAGAAGCTAGTAAAAGATGACTGGAACGTATATCAGAAAGCAAGGAGCTGAGACTACTATGATTATATCAAAGTCAAGCTGAGGGACTCCACTGGCCAAAGATGGGACACTGTGAGCATCAAGAGAAACAATAATGGTTCAAAGCATTTAAAAAATGCTTAAATCCATGAGTTTACAATCCTACCAAGGACATTCATCTTGGGAAGCTATTCTAGAATCAACTAATTTTAAAACTGATAAATGAAATGTTAAGATGCTTTAGGTAATTGGTGGGGGGCAAATGGGTAGAGATGTAGAGGAAACAAACTGGCTATGAGTTGATCAACATTGAAGCTAGGCTGATGGGTAAATTGAAGTACAATCTCTCCAGTTTGGTATGCAATTAAAATTTCCTATTTAAAAAAATAAGCCTACTTTTGGCTCACTCACCACAGAAAAGCACCTCAGCTTTACATGGCTTTGAATTCATGAATGACTGTGCTTCCCTCTGCACGCAAGTTTAAGGGAGCCTGATGGCTCACAGATACACTTCCATTTATAATGTCTCAGACTCCATGAGCTAGTAGTATTTCTTGTATGTTCCGCTAACCTCTTTCCATATGTATATTGTTACTTGAATTTTAATCACAAATGTTTTAGGTCCTTTTTAAACTTACCATAAGCATATCCACATTATACAGAGAAAACTGAGATTATGTAATTTGCAAAAGGTTATACTACTATATACAGCAGAGTTGAGAATATGAACCAAGGTCTATTTTAAAGACCATATTCTTATTGACTAAATACTGCACTTTTTGGTTAAAGAAAGTTAAAAACAACAAAACACCATTCCCCTTCCCTGTAATTATCCCTTCTTCCCCCGTAAGCTCCCAGGTACCTGACCTTCTCATCCTCTTCCTCTTCCTCTTCACTGGACTCCACATCATCCATGTCCTCTTCGAGAGCACTAACCCGAGGCTCCAACTGCTCCGCTTCCTCTAGCACATAGCGTTTCTACAGAAAACACAGTGAGTGTGAGGGGCCTTGATATCTCTGTCCAGAAGTCCCAACACTGGACTCCTGAGATTCATTTCAAAGACATCCTTGACAGTTTAAAATGCTCATAAGGTGTTTAATATACCAGAAATCTATATAGTCTCTAAATTCCCCTGTAAACAGATACAAAGCTGAAGGGGCATCTCCATTTCCTGTTGGTTCTATTCTCTGTGATCTTATATTCTAAGGTCACTGGGATATCAATCAAGATAGGTATAGCCTCAAATTAAAAAAAAAATGTGGACTTCATATATAAGGGCCATAAATTCATGGCTGGGACCGTGTTGGCTGGAAGTTCTGCCAGAAGTGGCTCAGATCAGAATTGCCCCAAGAGATCCACTAAGGCTCAGTCCAGTTTGGGGGCTGAAGAGTGTATTGGGTCTTGCTTTAGAAGAGCACCATTCTCTACAAAACCCAAGATTCAGAGAGCTTGCTTTAGAATAGCACCAATTCTCTACAAACCCAAGATTTAGAGTCATGCATTTTTTAACAAGGCACAGGAAATTCATTTGGTTCCATTTTCTTCTGAGACGTGGCTTAGCAGTGTTATACTGAGTGACAAAGGATCTGATGGGTAAAGGTGAATTCAAAACTGCCAAATGGTCTGGCTGGGTCATAAGATCCCTTACCACTTTATAAGTGCTAAGTGTATAAAGAATGTTGGATAGCCCTAGAATAAATAGTAACATTTGTATGTTACTTAACTCTCATTCATCCCTAAAAATATTCTATAAAAGTTGGTAGAAATGAGACAAAGATGCCACTCAGTTAAGTCAATCTCTCAGAAAACTGCTCTCCACTCAGGATCACCACAGTTTGGGATCTAGGATCACATCAGATAGGGTATCCAGAATCCTTAATGCTCACCAGATTTGGCAGTGAATAAAATCAATATGTAATTCGTAGTATTTGTGTTTGATGAAATTAGAATTCATTCCACAGAAGCTCCTTGCCAATATGTCAGGACACATCAGAAGCTAAACTGATGATCTATGGGTTGCTTAATAAGAACAGAATCAGAGCAAGAGCATCACTTCTTAAGGGTCACTTAATCCAAGACATATAAGAGGACCACACCTCTTGCTGACATAACATGTAACAAAAATTGAAAAAAAATTTTCAGTTTCTCTGTCCTCAGTGAGGCTTCTAGTCTCCATGCAAACCACCTCATATCAGTAGGTTTGCTTCAAGCTGACTAGACTTTGGAACCCTTAGCTAAAATCTGATTGCAATTCTAAGTACTTCAGTTCTTTTGCTTATTTCTAAAAATAACAATAGCAGACAATATAATAATAATAAATGTAATCCACAATGCTTAGTAAGAGAATTGGGTCCTAAAAGCCAGTTTTCAGATTTGAAATCTCATTCTCTTCACCACATGGACTATAGTATCCAGGTTGGAACAGGAGACACTCATTCAGCAATAAAAGGAAATAAACTATTAATACATGTAACAACATAGATGAATTTAAAAATAATTATGTTGGGGAGAAGACAGACTAAAATTAGAATGTACTGTACTAATCCCAAAATGCAACTAATCTATCATGGCAAGTAGCATATATATATATATATATATATATATATATATATATATATATACACACATATATATGGTTGAATAGGGCAGTGGGTGGGATTATACAGAGGGAAACTTTTGGGGTGATGGACATTTTCACTATTCTTAATTGTGATGAGTTTCAAGGGCATATACACATATGTTAAAACTTACCAAACTGTAAACTTTAAATGTACATAGTTTATTCTATGTCAATTATATCTTAATAAAGCTATTTAAAAGAAAGCCTATGCTCAAATGAAATATCTCTCTCAAGCCCGATATGTTACCTAAGAGAAAAAGGAGCTGCTCTGGCTGGCACATGTGGGGCTGTCTCCTCTTATTCCTTCCAACAGCCTTAAAATAGTCCCATGGGGCAGACCACTAGTTAATCTAATTTTTTATTTCATAGAAGGGAAAATAAAACCAGGTCCCACAGCAAGTCAGCTGTAATAATTACCCAGAAACTTAGTCTTCTAGTTCCCTGTTCAGTCATCTCTCTATTCTCTTTAGAAATCTCTATTCCCTTTCTCTTTAGCTACCTACTGTATCTGTTTTTCCTTTGCATTTTCAACAGTTTTAAAATCGTACTCTGTATAAGCTGTTCCTGAAAGGCATTTCATGGACAATCATTTACCTTTGGAAAAGGGAAACAGATGGTTACAGTGCTATTTTAGGGATTAAAGTCTGCTCCTACTCCTGACAAACCTTTTATTTGTTTAATATCCTGAATTTTATATGAAGGGCAATTTATATGAAGGCCGGATTAGGGGGGGGAGTGACTCATATATGAGACTTTTATCTCTTACCTGTAGCCGGGGCAGGATGATATCACAGACTCTCTCGCTGTGTAGTAGTTCATCAATGAACTCATCTACATGCATCAATTCAAACTCTAATAAAAGAAAAATCATAAGCTCAACAATTTAGAAATAAATTAAAATAGCCAAAAGGTAGTTGTGAATTCTCTGCAGCTTCCTTTTCACTAGTGAAGCTATTATGGTGTGGCAATTACACAGAAGGGGGGAGTGCTATTAAAGCTGGGCTTAAACTAAGCCCTTGAAGCCTTCACCACCTGTCTTCATCCATTCAACTCACATTATTGAAAGCATCTATGTGCCAGGCCTCATTTAGGAGCTGGGGATGAAAGGATAAATGGAGCTGTCCCAATCAGCAGAAGAGACAAACGCAAGCACAAATAGTTGGAAATTGCACAGAGGTAATGTTCTTAAATAGATCATATACCTAAAGTGCAATTTCCGAATATAGAATGTGTGTCTTATATGGAAAATGGAAAAATTTCGGAATTTCTATAGTAAACATTATTTAGTTCAGTAGTTCACAGCCACGGGTAATTTTGCCCCCATATCTAAGGTGGGGAGTGCTATTGGCTGCTAATGGGTGGAGGCCAGGGGTATTGTTAAATGTCCTACAATGCACAGGCCAGCTCCCAGCTGCCAATAGATTGAGAAACCCTATCTTACCTTAGTTAACATAATCCCATATAATAAAACCCTAACCTTCTACTGCTTAATGATACATGTAGAAGGGAAAGGCAAAAACAGTTACCAATTTTTTATTGCACTAAGTGAGAAAAGGTTATGATTGCACTAACCCACTTTATCACTCCCTTTTGGACATACTTACTGTTTTTCAGTGGGACTCCTACCTCAGTATGAGTAAGTACACTTAGTCTATACGTACACTGTAGTGTGACGTCTAGTGCTGAAGAGGCCAGCAGAAAGAACTGTGAAGATGTAACCTGGAAAACTAACTTTGGGAGGTTTGGGGAAGGCTTTTATGGTGGTCATTCTAGAGCTAAATATTATGGAATGGAACGCATGTGGAGGGAGCATGTGACACAAGGCTGGGATTAAAGTAAGATGCTCACTTCAGCAGTGCATATACTAAAACTGGAACACTCCAGAGATTAGCATGGCCCCTGCGCAAGGATGGCACACAAACTGATACAACGCTCCATGTTATACAATAATAGGCAGTCAGAAAGGTGGGCAGATAGGGTAGGCTGGTGAAGGCCAACCTAATAGTCTAATGGAGGAGACAAAGGGGAGCACTCACTATGTGATTATGAGGGCAGAGATACTGGTGAAATAACTGGCTCAGGAATGAAGGTTCAATCATATGGCACCATACTTACCTCCATTTCGGTTCTGGCTCTTAATTTTTCTATAGTCATTGTACAGAGGCTCCAAGTATTTGTAGCAATCAATTGCAGTGCCTGTCAGCCTCATATAAAGTGCTCCCAACATGCGGACATACCTGACAGATCAATGACAGTGAAACAACAGTTCTTAAAAAGTTCTAAAAGATTCTAAAAGTTCATCCTTAAAAGTTCCTGAGTTTTACAACTGGCTTTTCTTATGACAGTATTGGATAAACAAGTTCTTTTTCTTTGGCAAATGAGAAAGCTGCAATTTTAGAGGCAGCATGGGGCAGTAGGAAGAACTAAAATATGGAGTCCTGGGTTCAAGTTCCCATTCTACCACTTACTAGTTGTGGGAATTTGGGATGTTTTGTTTAACTTTCAGAATCTATTAAATCACCTGAAAAGATATAACCTATTTACCTCACCGATAAGTAGTCTAATGAGTGATTAAAAATGAAAGCATAGGATATATTTACTAACAAGAACTAATACACATAGACATAAATATATAAATTGTTGCTAGGCAGCAGAACGCTGATTTAGAAAGAATTTCAAATGACTTACTTTGTTATTTGCTTTCTCAATTCTTGTAAAATGCAGAAGATAACACCTAATTTGCTGGTTTGATATATTAGCATGACAAAATACGTATACAATGCTAAGCATAGCACACGGCACACAGTAAGTACCTAATAAAAATTAGCTATTTCCTGGCTGTTAATGTTTTGTAAGATTCTTTCCTTTTCCCTTTCCTTTATAACCCACTACTCATCAAATCTCCGCTTAAATAATATGGTAGCAAAGAATATATATCTGCAACCAGCTTTGCCTCTTTTTACCTGTCTGTGAACTATTATTATGTATGTCTCTTATCTGTGAGATCCTTGAGAATGGATAATGTGAGCAGCTCACATTTTGGGATGTTTACTATGCAATATACACTGTACAGTGAAATTTATAGCACTATCTTCTGTAACCCTCACATCTCTCCTGAGTTGATATTTCTGTCTTCATTTTTTAAGTAAAGAAAATAAAGCTTAGAAATTAAGAAACTTTTCTAAGGTCACAGTTAATAAGTAACAGAGTCTGGACATCCCAGCCTTTTGTCACATGCTCCCTATATCTAACACCAAAGTCTTCCATCTTATCTTCTACAGCATGTTGTTTTCTTTACCCCTGAGCATCAGTGATTTTATGAAATACCTTTTTTTGGGGGATAAGTTACCAATGCTGGAAAAGTAAACATCAATCAAAATACAAATTTAAGAGTTCAAAAGAAAAATCCTAAAGTGGGACTCTGCAGAAATGAGATACGCTAACACTCCTCTTAACCAAAACCAATTTCTGGACTATTGAAATTGAAGCTTTTATATTAGTCAACATTTTACTCACTTGAAGTCTTCATTTTTTATAAACTCAACAATGATATCTTTCTCTGGTTGAATCTGAAGCATCTTCAAGGTCAAACACAGAAAGGGAGTTGGCTTTATGTTGCCACCATAGACGCCACCGACAAACCTTAACTCCATGGCTTTATCAACTACAAGTTCAGCTAAAAAATAAACACATACACACATTTCAGACATATTAAATAGGGCTTAGCTTTTCCCGATTTGAAGTTCAAGGTTTGGTCCTCTTGAATACTCATCAAAAGTTAATATTAGGAAGACAACTGTGCATTTAATAGTAGTAATAGGTGATAATGATAGCAGCTAACATACACTGATGAATTACTATATATCAGACTATTAGCTAAGCATTTCATTTAATTTTCACAACAAACCCTGAGGTCAAGTACTAGCACTGCCCCTGTTTTCAGCTAAGGAAAATGAGATCTAACAAAGGTTAACTGACTTGCGCAAGGTCCATAGCTAGAAAGTAGCAAGGCCTGGAATTAAATCTGAGCCATCTAACTTCAGAGTCCACGCATGTCACCATCATGTTAGGGGGGAAATAACCACATTTGGAGTTAATAAAGAGATGTAAAAATGTCCAATCCTATAGATAAGTTTATGAGAGTTTATCTGAGCCAAACTGATGATATGCCAGGAAGCAAGATCTCAAATGCTCCAGAGAATGACAGTTTTGCATTTCTTTTTATACACTGGAATTAAGAAGAGAACTAAAATTAAAGTTAACAAAATTACTTGCTCCCAAAAAAGGATTACTCTGACATTTCAAAGGTGTATTAATAACCTAGATGCACAAGAACAAAGGGCAGGGCTTGCTTAAGGCAAAGTTAAGCCTTTTACTAAAAAAGTTACAGGGGCTTGACTACCCACAATGACTTGCCCAGTTCAGACTTTATGATCAGATCACCCTCGAGATAATGACTAATTCAAGCGAGGGGGTGTCCAAATGCATGTTAAGAAACCAACAAATTAGTTTACCTGTTGTTACTTATGTAGACATGTTTATGTAATGAAAAATTTAATTTCATAGAAAAGTTTTCACACAAAAAAAGAAAATTTTCTATTGTATTACTGTAATTTTAAATTTTTACTGAAAAGATCTATCATTCACCATGAGCAAACAAATGCACACAACTGGGTTGTGGCTTAGCACTCAGAACATCAGCCTGCAGGCATTAAAACTGCTACAAAAAGTCACACCACAGGCAACAACCAACCAATAACCACTCAAGATATGGTGTGATTTATGTGCTAATCATTTTCTGAACATTGCTTACAAGTGGTGAATCTTCAGTTTAAATATGCAGACTACAGTTGTAGATATGTAATATTTATTTATGTCACTGGTATTACTACAGTGTTTTTTCTAATATATGGCCTAGTCGCTAAAATGTTTTAAAACTAACAGTAAATGCCTAGCTGGTGTGGCTCAGTGATTAAGAGGTGACCTATGAACCAGATCATTGCTTGATTCCCAGTCAGGGCACAGGCCCAGGTTGTGGGCTTAATACCCAGTAGGGGTGTGCAGGAAGCAGTTGATCAATGATTCTCTCTTGTCATTGATGTTTCTGTCTCTCCCTCTCCCTTCCTCTCTGAAATCAATAAAAAAAAATATATATATATTTTTAAAAACCAGCCCAAACCGGTTTGGCTCAGTGGATAGAGCGTCAGCCTGTGGACTGAAAGGTCCCAGATTCGATGCTGGTCAAGGGCATGTACCTGGTAGTGGGCACATCCCCAGTAGGGGATGTGCAGGAGGCAATTGATCAATGTTTCTAACTCTCTATCCCTCTCTGTGGAAAATCAATAAAATATATATTTAAAAAAACAAACACCATAGTAAAGGTGACTAAAAATGAAAGCAGAGTAAGTGGATGCTACACTTACAAACTGGAATTTTAACTAAAACACACAAAAAACATACTGAATAATCAACTGAAGGCTAGCTAGAAAGAACCCTGATAACCAAGGACGGAAAGTGGAGACCACATAAAGACTGGAAGGAAGGGCAGAGGCACAAAAGGGCTGACCAGGCTCCCACAGACAGTAGTTAAAGTTCCGGAGAGATATCTCAGCTTTGGGGGGTTGCCACTGAGAACTTGGGTCTAATCGCCAAGCTGGGCCACCCAGCAGAGAGCACCAGAACTGAGAAAGGTGCCCAGGTAACATCTGGTTGTGAAAAGCAGCAGGGTTGCTATCTGCCAGGGAGAGAGGGCCGGACATGCAGGCACCCTCTTAAAGGGCCAACACAAAATTCCCTGCACAGCCACTCGCCTTGTGCTCTGGCAGAGGGCGGGCAGAATGGACTGGAGCTGTGTGAGCAGAAGACAGGGTTGGGGGCTCTGGGGTTAGAGTTCAGAAGGCAGCCACCCAGTTTCATTACATCCCTCACACTGTAGAGGTCATCTTTCTCAAACAGACTTTTTCTATCCAGGCAGTTTTGCCTGGGGGGCAAGAGGGAGACAGCTGACCCACCAGTGTGGAGTTTCTGAGGCCCATTAAGAGACTGAGAATAACAATTAGCCATCAGGCAGAAGCAACTGCAAATATGTAACTATCAACAAGTGAATCTAAAAACCAAGGAAATTTTTAAAAATCTGATGAACAATATTAACTGTTGAATATAACAGAATCAGAGATATGGAAGGGGAGTGAACTGACGATTCTTGGGGAAAAGGGGAGAGAGGGATGTGGGAAGAGACTCAACATAAACTGTGCACCTATGGATGAGGACAATGGGGGGTGGGGAAAAGGGCAGAGGGTGGGGTGGGAACCTGGTGGAGAAGAGCAATGGAGGGTGGGGGGGGGGAAAGAGGAACATTTGTAATAATATGAACAATAAAGATTTATTTTTAAAAAATCAAAGAACCCAACGGAGACACCCTTCGGAATGAGACCCTGTCATCTGTGAGCCCAAAGCCCAATACAAGCCCAGGCACACAGTAGGCGCTCCGGTTTTTCTAAATGACAGATTCCCTTGCAGCCTCGCCCCCAGGGTCCAGTCCTACCGGCGCTCAGTCAGGAGAACCGGGCCGCAAAGTGGGGCCGGCGCGCTTCCACTCACCCGTCAGCCCGAAGCACTCCTCCTTCCAGTACTTGGACTCGTAGATTCGAGTCCGAATGATCTTCTCCACCAAGTACTGCGGGTTGGTGCCGTGAATACTATGGGCATCCTTTACCGTGCGGTTGGCCATCTTAGAACGCTTTCAGTTCTATTTCCGTCGGGTCCTTTAGTGCGTCATATCCGGGTTAGAAAAAAAACACACAAACACACAAAACATAAGAGGAAAGATGGAGGAAGTCTCCTTTAAATAGCTCACGTTACTAGCGTGAAATCGGAAGTGCTGCAGCGTAGAAACCTCCTTCCGCAAACGCTATCGGCGATAGAATCAAGGATGGCCGCCGCACGTAGGCGTACGTACCTACGTCATGCGTCCTCTCTTAGGTAGGCGGGACCGAAGGGAGGGCGGGACTCCGAGTCGGGGAGGACTAGACCGGAAGGGAGGGCGGGACTCCCGGAAAGAAAGGGCGGGCTGGTGACGCAACTAGGAGACAGCCTCGGGGCGGGGCTACGGCGTTTGGCGCGAAATTTTATCTTCGCCTTCATTCCACTGCTAGTGAGGATCCCGCGTCCGCCCCGCCGCGCGGCGCCCCGGCTCCTGGAGGAGGCCAGCTGGTGCAGGTGAGCGTTACTGCAGCCCCACGAGCTCCTGAAGCGGGGGCGGCGGGAAGCGGAGGGCTTGCTCCTCGCTTCAGGAAGGTTCGGCCCGGGGAGCGTGTGGCGGCCCCTGTGGGCTGCAGGGGGACCTGAGCCGCGGGGACTGAGGATGTTGTTCTGTGTAGACTCAGTCATGGATTAATTCAGCAGATATTTACTAAGCGATTGTGACGTGCCAGGCATCGTCACAAGGAGCGTTCCTTTCGCGCATCCCGATGCCTGAGACACCTTCGGCTCCGCCGGGGGCTGCGAGTTTGCCGGGCAGAGCCGGAAGCCGGCCGCGGAGAAGCGTGAGCGTTCCTGCCCTCAGGGCCCTGAGGCTCTCAGTCACTATCTCCACCGTCCCTTCGGTCTGCATTGCTCTTGTGAAGCAGCGCATCTTTCCTCCTTTGAGCCGAGGTGTAGCAAGCACCACTGGGAGGGAAATAGGATCAGCAGAAGTTATTATCCCATTTTACGGATGGAGCGATTGCTCCTAGAGAGAGACTTGTCTAAGTTGACCCCACTCCCCCTGCCCCCAGTTGTGCGGGGCTTCTACTTCCTGTAATCTCACCCTAGAATAGAAGGGCCTTCTGTCTTGACAGTTGGAAAAGCACTGGACTTACAGGCATGAGACAAAGAGATTCTTGTCCTGGTTTACTCTCTGTGAAACTGCAATGACTAAATATGTCAGTCTTCTGTTCGCTGTTGTCTGTAGAAATGGTCTCCCCTTCCCTGCGGTAATGGGTACTTGTGAATGCCGTTGGAGGTTTCTGATGGGAGGACGTGGGGTGCCAAGGTCCTCTGCGACAATTCTTAACCACAAAGGCTGATGAATCATCTGAAATTGAGTGCAAAGTTTTGTGTGAATTGGATAGGAGTTCCATAACATCAAATTAGTGAGAAACAACAAAAGAGAACCACTGTCCCTTACAAATAGAACAAGGAGTTAAGCAAGTGAGCGAGTGGATTTACCATGTTGCATTCTCCCATTTAATCCTCAGTAATCCTAGAACACTGCCTGGCACACAGCGGGCAATTACTACATATTGGTTGAATAAAAGGAAGGTTCTGGTACTACGTATTCCATTTTATGGATTAGGAAACCAAAGCCCATCTGACCCCTCAGTCAGAGTCTGGGAAACCTGACTTATTGTAATAAGCACATCAGAAGTAAGCTCTCTGAGGCATATATTTAACATTATTCACTTGCACACAGCAATGAAGTGGTTAAGAGAAGTCCTTAGAATCCCACTCTCAGGGTTTGAATTAAGGCTGTGCCATCCTGTATAGCATTGGGGGCAAGTTACCATTTTGAAGCAATAATAACACCTATCGTTCAGCAAGTATTTATTATCGAGAGCCTTCTGTGCACTTGGTACTATGTACTAACATTGTTCTAGGATTATTGGGAGGATTGAGATAAATATATAAAGAGTTTTGGCTCCACCTTCTGCCATATTAGCTCAGTAAATATCTGCTATCATTATTTTTACTGCAACTCCCTTATCTGTTTTCCTCGGGTGTGACCCCTGGACTGGGCGGTGTGTATGTTCCAAATTTCTGCTATCTGTACCGTTGGGAGTCTGTAGTGGCTATCTTCTAGAAGCCAAAGCCGTTGCTAGGCCAAGGCAGGCCTCTCATTTTATTTACCCCATTTATTACCATTTATTACTTCTTGTGGAACCTCTCTGTTGATGCAGGTTGAGTTGAAATGCTGGGTCAAGGATAGGAAAGTGAGGTAATGGCTCAGAAGCCTGGCATCGATGATGTCCTTATGCTACCTCTTCAGGACTCCTTAATTTTTTGAACTTTTCATTGAAAAATAACATACATACGGAAAAATGCAGAAATCATGAGTGTGCAACTCAGTGAGTTTTTATTGAATAATAAATATATATTTTTTAATATATATATTTTAAAAATATTTTTAGCCAAAGCTGGTTTGGCTTAGTGGATAGAGCGTCGGCCTGCGGACTGAAGGGTCCCAGGTTTGATGCCTTTGTTGCGGGCACATCCCCAGTGGGAGGTGTGCAGGAGGCAGCTGATTGATGTTTCTCTCTCATCGATGTTTCTGACTCTCCCTCTCCCTTCCTCTCTGTAAAAAATCAATAAAAATGTATTAAAATATTTTTATTTTTTATTGATTTCATAGAGGAAGAAGGAGAGAGAGAGGGAGGGAGGGAGAGGGGAGGGAGGGAGGGAGGGAGGGAGAGAGAGAGAGAGAGAGAGAGAGAGAGAGAGAGAGAGAGAGAGAGAGAGAGGAAAACATCAATGGTGAAAGAGAATAATCAATTGGTTGCCTCCTGTACACCCGCTATTGGGGATGAAGCCCTGACCAGGAATCAAACCAGGTCGATGCTCAACCACTGAGCTATACCTGGCAGGCTGAATATCTATACTAATGAAAGGGTAATATGCTTATAAGACAAGACATTCTTCCGGACAAAGCCACGGTGGTGGGGGTGAGGCAGAGGCAGCTAGGGGCAATCGGGCCGGCAGACAGAGGGTGTTAGAAGCTATCAGGCAGGCAGGGAGGTGAACGATTAGGAGCCAGCTGTTCCGAATTGCAAGAGGGATGTCTGACTGCTGGTGCCTAAACTGGCAGTCGGCCATCCCCCTGAGAGGTCCCAGATTAGAGAGGGTGCAGGCCATCCCCCGAGGGGTTCCAGATGAGAGGGTGCAGGCTGGGCTAAGGGGCCCTCCCTCCCCCTCCCCCCCCCCCCCCCCCCGCATAAATTTAGTGCACTGAGCCTCAAGTATTTCATAATTTCTTTCACCTAATCAGCAAATTTTAGAAATAACATGTCAGCCGAAACCGGTTTGGCTCAGTGGATAGAGCGTCGGCCTGCGGACTGAAAGGTCCCCGGTTCGATTCTGGTCAAGGGCATGTACCTTGGTTGAGGGCACATCCCCAGTAGGGGGTGTGCAAGATGCAGCTGATAGATGATTCTCTCTCATCGATGTTTCTAACTCTCTATCCCTCTTTCTTCCTCTCTGTAAAAAATCAATAAAATATATTAAAAATATAGAAAATAAAATAAAAAACATGAGGTAGTTTAAAAAAAGAAAAGAAAGAACATGTCAATAAGTTTTATTAGTGAACATGCCCATGTAATCAACATCTAAATCAAAAAACAACATGACCAGCATCCCAGAAAAACCTTTTCATGCTTCGTTTCAGTTACCTAGGTTACCTTTTATTCAGACTTCTAACAAAACTTTACCTGTTTTTGAATGCTATATAAATGGACTAAATATGGTATGCTTTTGATGTCTGACTTCTTTAGTTCATTGTTATTTTGTGAGGTTTTCCCACTTTGTGCTTGGCTTAATTTCATTGCTTTATAATGCTGCTGTGAACATTCTGGCTCATGTATTTTTTTTTTAAATATATTTTATTGATTTTACACAGAGAGGAATTGAGAGGGACAGAGAGTTAGAAACGTCAATGAGAGAGAAACATTGACCAGCTGCCTCTTGCACACCCCCCACTGGGGATGTGCCCGCAACCAAAGTACATGCCCTTGACCGGAATCGAACCCGGGACCCTTCAGTCCTCAGGCTGACGCTCTATCCATTGAGCCAAACCGATCCCGGCCTGGCTCATGTATTTTGATGATAAGTATATTTTTCTGTTGGCTAAATTGTATTGGAATTGTTGGGTCAGAGGATATGCATATGTTTAGCTTTAGTAGATACTGCCAGTTTTCCAATTGGTTTTGCCAATTCACATGCCCTCCAGCAGTGTATGAATTTGGCTGCTCCACATCCTTACCACACTTGGAATTGCCCTAATCATTTTCACATATTCACCTGTTACGTGCCAAGTCCTAAGCTGGGTCCTGGGGATACAGTTATGAACAAGATAAACAAGGTCCCAAGATCTCTGCTCTTTTGGAAGACAACATTCAAATGTGGGAAACACTAAACAAGAAAGTAATGTTGTAGTTATTGCTTTGATAATAGGGTGGTGTTGTGGAACTTGAACCTGAGGGGAGTATAAGGGACAGGGTGGGCGACTTTCCATTGTGTGTTAGTGGAGGCCTCGGAGGAAGTTTCCCTGGAGCTAAGACTTGAGCCATCCGTACAAAGATTTTCAGGAAGAGTCTGAGAGCACTCATAGCTTTGGTCTGTTTGAGGTTTGGAAAAGCAGGCCTGGAGCAGTGATAGACCCAAGCGAGAGAGGCAGGTTACGTAGTCCAGGCCCAGGTAGTCTTCTTTCCTATCCCCTCTGACTGCTGAGCTGAGGATGAGTCACCCACGCTTGTGCACATATATGCCTATACCATAGTACCCTTTATTTGCAATTTCAGTTTCCGTTTCAGTTACCTGCTTTAACTGCGGTCTGAAAACATTAAATGGAACATTCCAGAAATACAGATTTTTGTTTTGAATTGCACCAGATACTCAGTAGTGTAGTGAGATCTTGCACTCTTTTCACCCAGGACTGAATCATCCTTTGTCCAGCGCCTCCAGACTGCATGAGCTACCCACCTATTCGCTGGCTCAGTTACCAGATTGATTATCAGATATTTTGAAAGAGAGAAAGACCACATTCACATAAGTTATATTACAATATGTTATTATAATTGTTTTATTTTTGTTGTTAATTTCTTACTGTGCCTAATTTATCGTACATATGTATTATAGATGTGGGAAAGAACAGGATATATGTATAAGGTTGGGTATCCATGGTTTTGAGCATCCACTGGGGATCTTCAAACATCCTCTGAGGATAAGGGGAACTACTGTACTTGGTCTCATTGAACACAGCTCATGATCTAGAAAGGGAATGTTAAATTTTATCTTCACTTGGTTTTGAAGGATACCTTCTTTAGTTGGCTGATATATGGTCTGGATTTAAGAGTTGAGAGTATGGATTTGATGCCTTAATTAGACATGATAAGTACCTTATTGGTATGGAAATGGTCTACTCTATGCCAATTTTTTGTTTGAAACATGAGGTCATTGTGCCAGTGTAATCAAATATCACAGTCAAAGTGATAGATCAGGCCATTTATCCAATGATTAGATTATTTAAGAGATGGAGAGCCCAGGCCAGTGTGGCTCAGTTGGTTGAGGGTCGTCCCATGCACCAGGCAGTGGCTAGTTTGATTCCTGGTCCAAGTTGCAGGCTCAAGCCCCAGTAGGGAACATGCAGGAGGCAGCCAATCAATGGTAATATACTATTCTAATTCTGTTGTTTTCAACATAGACTGCAGTTATTGGTCCTGCTGTCAGTCATTTGAGTAATTTTGTCAGACTGCATTAAAAAATTTTTTTACCCCAGTTTTGTCAAATTTTAGCTTCAGAAGAAAAGTACTGAATTTAGAGGAAAGGCTTAATTTTCTTATTTACTTATTTTTACTTGTCGATTACAGTTGATGTTCAATATTATTTTATATTAGTTTCAGGTGCACAGCAGAGTGGTTAGACATTTATGTAAGATTTATTTTCTTCAGTGGGGAAAAAAGGAGACATGTAATACTTTAAACAATAAAGAATTTTAAAAAGTAATAATTTTTACATCATTATTATTTGGAGCATGTACATACACTATTTTAATTTATTAATACTATTGTACATAGAGAAGTCCATTTCAACCTGAATATATTATTGAAATAATAATTGTGATCACTATGTATGTATCTATGTTATATATATAAAGTCATGTTTTCCCCCAGAAAAAGATTTATTTCCTTAATTATTTAAATGTAAGATAATGGTTGGCATTATTATTAGGACTAATGCAGTTTCCAAATTTTAAAGATTAGCATATATGTTTGGATTTTTTGTCCACATTTTTGTTTTTGTCAATAAAAACATCTTTTATCCATATATTTTAATACAAGCATTTCTTTTCAGCTCTTCAAAATACTTACATCTAGGACCTGTTGGCTATTGCCAAAAAAAATACCCCTTACAACTGTCAGAGCAATACAGGTAAGTGACACTTTTTTTCTTTAATGTAAGTGGAATACTATACTTAATAAAACTCATTGCTATTACAAATGCCTCTTGAATGTTTTTGCCTCTGTCTCTTAAAATCCCTCATTTCATTCCATTTTATCAATATATTATTTAATACTCAGTTCAAGAAACCCATATAGGAAGCCCTTCCTCCCCGAATAGCCACAAGACCTGGTCCTCTAACTTACAGTAGTCTCTCTGGCTCTTTCTCTTGATTCTTCACACTATTTTGTCCTTTGGTGCATCTATAGTTTATCTCTTTCTAGATTATAAGTGTTATAAAGACACAACCAACCACTGTATCGCTGTGTTTTAGTTTTAAGTTGCTCGATGTTTCATGCCTGTCACTGTACTTTGTGCCTAGTAAGTACTTTTAAACATTTATAGTTCCTTTCTTACATATTGACCCTCCTGTTTCCCTGGATAGAAAGAGATAAGCATAGTGCAAGACATACACAGATGACATACTAAATTGCTTAAGCTTGATCTTCACAGAGCTTTGACTTTTTCCTAAAAATGTTTTCTAAGTCTAAAATGTGGGAGAGTGTAGCTAGGGCAGAAAAGAAGATTGAACTCATTGAAGGCAGGAATTGTGCCCTATAATCCATCCGAGTGTTGTCATGTTTGCTCAGAGTGAGTGGCTTTTACACAGGGGCCATGGCACACTGCACTACACGGCTGAGGAGCAGACCGACTTATTCGTGGGTTGGCAGCCCATTGTTGGACCGAAAACTACTCTACCAAACATACAAGTGAGTGATTTGGTTGTCCTGGAGAAACAACTTCTTCAGACTAAGCTGTTAATAACTAGTATCTAGCCTGTTTTAGTTGCTCTATATTGAGGACTAAGGGACAGTAAATATGAATTAATTGTAAGGAGAGGTTTTGTTGGATGCAAGAAGATTGTAGCATAAATATAGCAGTTTAATGATAAAAGATGTCAGGTTAATAAAATGTGATATGTATGGTAATGTCAGTTAAAGTAGATTCTGTGTAATTCTGCATAACAGGGTAGGATTAGACGTGACGGTGTCCTCCAAGCCCTAGCGATCCATGATTGATTTGATACTGTTATTGGGCAGCTTTTATGCCTTTGGAAGCCTTTGATAGAATGCTGAGAGGAGCAGGGTTCATTTTAAGGCTTCTGGATTAATCATTCATGCTAAAACAGTTCATCAATCTGTTTTGTGTACTCTTTGCATAGAACTGGGTGAATTGGTTTTCCAGTAGGAGAACTGGTCAGCAGAGAGACCTATTTAGGGGACTTTCCAGTTGGAGAGCACTTGCCTAACATGTTTCCCTGTTACTCCCTAGAGAAATGAGCGTGACATCAAAAGGTGGTTCGACTGAGACTCGCATCCAAGTTGGACAGTTTGTGTTGGTGGAAGGGAATGATGATGAAAATCCGTATGTTGCTAAATTGATTGAGCTGTTTGAAGACGGTGAGTTTTGGGTTGGAATGAAAACCATTCCTTGTCACGAATAATTGGGAAGTGCTAGGTGGTGGGGAAGAGGGCGGTTACTGAAGCCTCTGTGGACAGCAGCACACAGGGTGTGAACCATAGATTCTGAGGGGGGTCACTTTAGCGCTAGCTGAACCCTCTTCCATCAAGTGAACTTCCTTACTCTGCAGCAGTACTGGGTAAAATGAGATCAAGAATTTAGCTTTTATATTATTTTTAGGAGTGGGTAAGAATGGCCATTAGGCTGGATTTTTGGAATGGAGTGAAAGGATGAATTCAGGAAGAAAGAGAAAGAAAAAAATAGGTGATTTGTTTTTGATAGACATAAGGAAGTTAGTAATGAAATTTGCAAATTCTTAATGAGAGAGGAGGTAGGTTGGATTGGTATGAGTTAATGTTCAGTCAGTAAGACAAAAACACTTTAGTAAGTATTTTACCTAGAGGGACTTTAAGTGTTGAAAAGAGTAGAAAACCAAAAATGGTGTTTCCCCAAGATCAGAAAGTGCAGAAAGCCACTGCTGCCCCTAAAACTGGAAGAGCAAAGGGGGAAGTAGTGCCAATCAAGCCTGCAAGTCCACACGCACTGCTTCTGCTCATTGTCTGCGCTCTAACCCGCTGCAACGCAGAGAAAAATACAGAAAGATGGAAATGGGGCAGAACTCCAAAAGGAGGATTAAGAAGAATTTGAAACTACACAAAACTGCCTCTTCCAGAAGGAATTATAGTTAGTTAGTCCGCTGGCAATTTGGAGGCCTTAAATAAAGAGACTGATAGAGTGAGTGGATATAGATGTTTTCACATTACCTACATAGGAAGGATATTTGACAGTACGGAGGAAAACCTCATCAAACTAGTATCCACTAGGGGGAGCACCTCAGCGGCATGGACTTCAGTATTTGGAGTATGGGCCCTGTGTGGTGCTTCAGTCTTTCTCTGAAGAGAGCGAAGAAAGAGAAGAGGTGGTGGTGATGATGGCAGGAGAGTGCATGTCCTTTTATTTGGAGCTAATGCTGGCATGCAGTGATGTTAATGGTGTAGTACAATGATAACACTGAAGATTGCAAGCACGTGTTTGCCAGAAGTCATCTCAGTGCCTGATGCTCTGATTCTTGCCAGGATTTTTGCTTTTCTACTGTTTGATGGCTTCTTTATAAGCATTGATTTATAAGGTTTGGTCAGTGCCCTTGATTAGAATTGCTCCTCTCAAATGCCTTTAGTAACTTTTTATGATGACTCACAGTCACAATTAGGAAGTGGGGGAGCAAAGTGAGAAGAAAAGGGGTGCAGGCTTGAGTCAAATTGCTGCTGGTTGGTCTTGTGGCCATTGGAAAATCATTTAAGGTCCCAGTAACTTGATTGCTTTGCCTATGTAAGGGAGATAGTGATAGTCCCTACCTTGTAGGGTTATTGTGAGGATTAAAAATAATATTAGTCAAGTGTCATCAAGCGCTTAGCACAGTATCTGACACAGATAAAGTGCTTAATAAAATGTTCTTGCATTTTCTTAACCTTTCTACCTATCCCTCCTAGATTCTGAACCTTATTGCAAGAAGCGTGCTCGAGTACAGTGGTTTATCCGATTCTGTGAAATTTCTGTCAGTAAGCAGCATCTGCTGGGCCGGAAGCCCGATGTGCAGGAAATATTCTGGTATGATTGCCCCACCTGTAACAGCAACATTGATGCCGAGACCATCTCTGGCCCTGTGCAGGTAGGTGACGCCTTGATTTTGAGCTCTATCTTGACGCTTACTCCTACACTGCATGACCTTAAATGTATTACTGACTCTGATTTACCCCCGGAAATGAATTTTTTGCTGTTTGTCATCTTCTCCGCTTGTCTGTCTACTTCATCTTAACAGATATTTATTGAGATCACTTACCATGTGTTAGGAGCCTCCTGGAGAGGGTGACGTTTGGGCTGTGAACTAAGGGACGAGCAGGAATTAGCAAATGTACCACAGCGGGAAATTACGTTTAGCTGTGATTGTGGTAGGCCTGAAACATTGCGAGGCCGAATACACTTGCTTAAACGAGGACTTTACCTTCAATAAAGCATTACCAAGAGTGTTGTGGGACTTTATGATAAATCAGGTTCCAGTGAGCTGTAGTCTGAACTGAGACACTAGTTTGGAGACTAAGGTATGTGTTATTCCTCAAGCTACTTTTAGCCCAGAATGAGATTAGATCATGGTGTGAATTGAGGTCTCATGGTGACTAGGTGGTTGATGTAACGGTGCTGCAGAGAGACTTCGGTCTGGCATGACCATAATCAGATTTTTCTAGTCTGGGGTCAGTGTGAAGAAATGAAAGGCGGCCGAAACCAGTTTGGCTCAGTGGATGGAGCGTTGGCCTGCGGACTGAAAGGTCCCAGGTTCGATTCCAATCAAGGGCATGTACCTTGGTTGCAGGCACATCCCCAGTAGGAGGTGTGCAAGAGGCAGCTGATGGATGATTCTCTCTCATCGATGCTTCTAACTTTCTATCCTTCTCTCTTCCTCTCTGTAAAAAAATCAATAAAATATATTATTAAAAAAGAAAGAAATGAAAGGCAGCCAAAACCAGTTTGGCAGCCTGCAGACTGAAAGGTCCCGGTTTCGATTCTGGTCAAGGGCATGTACGTTGGTTGCAGGCACATTCCCAGTGTGTGTGTGGGGGCGGGGGGGGGGGGGGGGGGAGTGCAGGAGGCAGCTAATTGATGCTTCTCTCTCATTGATGTTTCTAGCTATCCCTCTCTTCCTCTCTGTAAAAAATCAATAAAATATATTAAAAAAAGAAAAGAAAAAGAAATGAAAGGCAGATGTATAAGTTGACACAGCAGGATAGGTAATTTGGAAGGGCAGAGAGGGAGGAGTGTGTTCAGCACTATGGAGAGAATGAGCAGGACTGTGACAAGCCAAGCTGGACTAATGGTAGAAGGCCATTTTGAAGAGTATTGAGCACTCAGGAGGTAAGATGAAGCCAGATTTTGGAAGGCATTGAAATGCAGTGTAAGCCGGGACCAGTTTGGCTCAGAGGATGAGCATCGGTCTGGAGACTGAAAGGTCCCGGGTTCGATTCCGGTCAGGGGCATGTACCTTGGTTGCGGGCATATCCCCAGTAGGGGGTGTGCAAGAGGCAGCTGATCGATGATTCTCTCTCATCGATGTTTCTAACTCTCTATCCCTCTTCCTCTCTGTGAAAAATCAATAAAGTATATTTTAAAAAAAAAAGAAAAGAAAGAAAGAAATGCAGTGTAAGTAATCTGATCTTGCTATAGTGGGCAGTCATTATAGACCATTGAGCAGTGGGGCTTGCTTAGAGAGGTGTTTGTGGGGAATTTGGCATGGCTGAATAGCATGGCCCGGAAAAGAAACCAACATAGAGTATGGAGATCGGGGAGGAGGACTCTGCGGAAATACGCTATGCCGTGGCTGTGCCTCTTTAGTTTGGAAGAGTAACATTCCAGATGGGGATGCAGACTGCAGTGCTTTTTGAGGATAGCCATCATGGGGCATTCTTTGGCTATTTTTGTCCTCATTTCTTCCTATTCACCTTTACTTTCCAAATGCAGGTAATAGCTTTAGCCCCACATGAAGTGTTACCTACAGAACTGAAAAATGAGAAGACGTTCTTTGTGAAACTGTCTTGGAATGAGAAGAACTTCAAACCACTGTCTCCAGAATTGTTTGCAGAGTTGGACAAGCTACAAGAAGGCAGTCCTAGAAGCCGGAAGTCCATGGAAACCAAGAATCGCAGCATCAACAGCCCTTCTCGGACCACGGCAAAGCGTAGTGTCGAACGGATTGAATTGAGGCACTCCACCTCCAAATCTCACCAAATTCCTACCCATCTCGTTACCCCAAGGGCAAGGAAGAGGCTAGAGCTTGGAAGTAAGTGTGGGATGGATCACAATGGGCAATTGAGGCTAAAGGAATAAGATATTAATTCATACTACAATAGTAAGTTAGTGTGGCAGTGGGCCAGGTACTGATTGGACACATATTGAAACATACATAACATAAAATTTACCATTTTAATCTATTTTAATTGCACAGTTTAGAGCATTAAATATTCACATTGTTTTACAACCATCACCACCACCTTCTAACCATTAAACTCTTCATTCCCCCATCCTTTGGCAGCCACCATTCTACTTTCTGTCTCTGAATATGACGACTCAAGATAATTCATATAAGTGAATCACACAGTATTTGTCTCTTTCTGACTGGTTAACATAATGTCCTCAGGTTATATGCACGTTGTATCATGTGTCAAAATTTCTTGTCTTTTTAATGCTGAAATAATATGCCATGTTATGTATGTGCATATCACATTGTATTCATCCATTCATCTGTGAATGGATATTTGGGTTGCTTCTACCTTTTGGCTATTGTGATTAATGCTGCTATGAGTACAGGTATATAAATATCCACTTAAGTCCCTGCTTTCATTTGGGTATATACCCAGAAGTGGAATTGCTGGATTGTATGGTAATTCTATTTTGAGGAATCACCATACTGTTTTCCATAGCAGCTGTACCATTTTACATCCTCACCCACAGTGTACAAGGATTCCAATTTCTCTACCTCCTTCCTAACACTTGTTATTTTTGTTTTGGATAGTAGCCATCCTAATAAGTGTGAGATGATGTGTCGTTGTATTTTTCTATGACGTGATATTGAGCTCTGTAAATGAGTTTCACAATAAACTGATGAACAAAATAGATTCAGAGACATAGAAGCATGGAACAGTCAGAATCTCAGAGGGAAGGCAGGTGGGAGGTAGGAAGAGATCAACCAAAGGATTTGTATGCATAACCCATGGACACAGACAATAGGGTGAGGAAGCTCTGGGGTAAGGGGCGGGGTGGGCCAGAGGGGGTCAATGGGAGAAAAAGGAGGAAGATATGTAACACTGGCAGCAATAAAGATTTTAAAATAATAATAAATGAGCCATTTCTTCAAGATGTCTGCTACTAAGGTGGCAGTGCCTTTTACTAGGAGATCCCCAGTAGAAGCGCTAAAAGACGCATATACTTTAAAATTCTTGAAACCATGCTGATATTTCTAGTCTATAAACAACAGGGCTCTTCCCCTTCTTCCCACCGTACGCGATCGTGTCACCTTCTTTAGGGAGAAGAGCCCTGACTCCCAGGAGCAAGCCTAACACACGAGAGTCTCAATAGCTATGCAATACTACTACTGGCAGTAAACTTAAGTGAAAATTAAAATTTTATTTGCATTGCTTTATTCCTTTAGAATGTATTCCATTGGGGAAGTAAAGTTGTTAAATTTTTTCTCCTGATGTTTATATTATAGGTGAAATAGAGTTAGGTTATTTTATTTCTGTTCATGTTCAAAGCCCTGTAAGATCTGGCCTTTCCTTTCATGCCCTATCTTTATGAGCCATCTTCATTAGCACGTGGCTGCTTAAGAACAATTATTTTACTTCTTTTTTTTTAAATATATATTTTATTGATTTTTTACAGAGAGGAAGGGAGAGAGATAGAGAGCTAGAAACGTCGATGAGAGAGAAACATCGACCAGCTGCCTCTTGCACACCCCCTACTGGGGATGTGCCCGCAACCAATGTACATGCCCTTGACCCGAATCGAACCTGGGACCTTTCAGTCTGCAGACCGACGCTCTACCGCTGAGCCAAACCAGCTTCGGCTATTTTACTTCTTATTATAAACATCCATGTATGTCATCTACCCTGTTGGACTCAAGTGTCTTATAATTGGGGACCAGGATTGTCTCATTCAGTATTTGGTCCCTCTGAGCACCTGGCACATACCTTGCCATTTTAACATCTCAATTGACAACTGTGAATGAATGTCAGGTTTGTGGTGCTTGCAGTCATGGTGAGAGAGGAGCAAATTAAGAATACACGTGGTTCTGTGTATTCGCTGAACCCAACTGGTTGCCCCCAGGGATCCAACTTCTATTAGTATTAATCTGAGCTAAGAAAAATCTAGGCCGTGGTGTTAGTCAACACAGCCACTGGTATAAGTTTTTCAAGTGCTGTTTATCGAATGAGGCTGAGGATGTGCCGTTGTCTGGTAGATTACTTCAGAGAAATCCAAGTAAACATTACCTACAAAAGCTGACTTAATAATTGACTTATGGTTCTAACTAGGAAAATCACCTGCAGAATTTAGGAGAGAGAAAATATTACCTGCTCTGGGAGGGGGGAAGCATGGAATAATTCAAAATATGGAGAACTCATGTCTTCGTATGACTTCAGTGGATGCATTTAGCTATAGTGGGTGTATATAGTGCTAGTTATAAAATTCACACATGTCTGTGGTGATTTCTCTTGGGCCTAGGTCTCCCTGTGACACCTAACACTGGGATTTCCCAGGAGACTTCGCGGGTGTCTTTGGATTCTCCCAGAAGGAGTAAGCGGAAAGTGGCCTCTGAGATCACCTCACCCTCTAAGAAGTCTCAGCCTGATGGACTCCAGACCTCATCTCCAGCTCCGAAAGCCCCGGAGGAAACGGGGGAGATGGGACGCTCTTGTGCCAAGCAAGACGAGGCTTCACGTGAATGCCGCATGGTCCTGCGAGCCCGGGTCCCAGCTTTGAAAACCACAGAGATTAGCCAGGAAATAACACTTGACCCCATCAGAGGGGGGAAGAGGAGCTCCGTGGTGCCTTCTGTGATTCTGAAGCCAGAAAAGATAAAAAAGAGGTGAGGGCCGAAACCGGTTTGGCTCAGTGGTAGAGCGTCAGTCTGCCACTGAAAGGTCCCGGGTTCGATTCCGGTCAAGGGCATGTACCTTGGTTGCAGGCACATCTCCAGTAGGGGGTGTGCAAGAGGCAGCTGATCGATGATTCTCTCTCATCGATGTTTCTAACTCTATTCCTCTCTCTTCCTCTCTGTAAAAAAAAAATAAAATAAAATAAAATAAAAATAAAAATAAAAAAGGGGTGAGGGGGACGCTACCCTTCCTCCCACAGTAAATCCAGAGGGTTCACGTGACGCGAACTGTGTTGGTCACAGTCCACAAAGTTAGAGTAGTGGGTCGCAAGTCTGAATGTGTCAGAATCGCCTTTTGGGCCTAAGAATCTGAGTTTTAAAATGATCTGGATGGTTCTGGTATACCCAGATGCCCTTTGGGGATCCCTGCTTCAGAAGAGAATGTCCCAAACCTGAATTGCTTCGCAGTCCTGGGTTTCGTTACTTGCCACATTTTAACAGCCATTTCTTCAGTTTATAAAAAACAGCACTGGGAAGCATTCTCAAATACATGTAGGACAAGAGGATAATGCATCTAGAACAAAGTTTACAGTTTGGCACTAGGCAGTGTTTGTTAATAATGGACTGCACAAATAATGTGAGGAGCCAGAAATTACACATTTCAGTGTTTCCTGCTCAGAAATTCCAGCATCCAGCTCATTATAGGTTGGCTTGATAAATATTTTGTATTTTTTTTAAATACATTTTATTGATTTTCTAACAAAGAGGAAGGGAGATACAGTGGTGCCTCGCATAAAGAACGCCTCGCACAGCAAACGCTGCACACAACGAACTTCATTTCATGATTCATACAACGAACTTCGTTTCACACAACAAAGTTGCCCGAGCTTCCACGACCGCTTTGCCGGAGCTTCCACGACTGCTTCGCCCGAGCTTCCACGATCGCTGCCGATGTATTGCATCCTTCCGCGCAGGCACTGCAGGCAGTCGTTAGTCACTGCGCTTAACTTAAGCACGTATCGCGGCAATCGTTCTTCATTACGAATTAAATCACGCACGTATCACGGCAGTCGTCCTTTTAAGTTAAACTCAATATTTTTTTTATATCATGGCTTCTAAAAAAAGCAGGAAGGTGATTTCTGTTGAAATGAAACAGGAAATAATTAGAAGGAGTGAATGTGGGGTAAAACAGTGTGACCTCGTCAAAGAGTTTGGCCTCAGCAAGACCACCATTTTCACCATTTTGACAAATAAGGATGCAATCAAATCAGCCAAAGTAGCCAAAGGAGTATCAAAACTATTTCATGAAAAACATAGGTCTTCAATCCACGAGGAAATGGAGAGGCCATTAGCGATTTGGATTAAGGACAGGCAGGTGAAAGGTGACGTAACAACCCAAGATATTATCTGTCACAAAGCCAAGAGAATTTATGACGATCTAAAGAAAAACGTCCCTGGAAGTAGCAGCAATCAAGATAATGAAGAAGAATTCAAAGCCAGCAGGGGGTGGTTTTTTAGATTTAAGAAAAGGTGTGGAATCCACAGCGTTACTATGCATGGTGAGGCTGGCAGTGCTGACAAAGAAGCAGAAAAGTTCTCTATTAACTTTCAAAAATGTATTAAGGATGAAGGATACTGCTCACAACAAGTGTTCAATGCCGATGAAACGGGTCTTTTCTGGAAAAGAATGCCGAGCAGAACCTTCATTACAAAAGAGGAGAAGAAGTTGCCAGGACACAAAGCCATGAAGGACAGACTTACCCTTATGTTTTCGTCTAATGCCAGCGGAGACCTCAAGATCAAACCTCTATTGGTTTATCACTCTGAAAATCCAAGAATTTTCAAGAAAAATAACGTTATTAAGTCCAAACTGCCCGTCCATTGGAAGTCCAATCAAAAAGCCTGGGTGACCCAAGTTATCTTCAACGAATGGATTCTGGAAACCTTTGCTCCTGCCGTGAAGAAATTCTTGCTGGAAAAAGAACTGCCGCTCAAAGCCCTTCTGATACTTGACAATGCCCCTTCTCACCCAAAAGACCTAGAGGAAATATTGCAGGAAAATTATCCTTTTATCAAGGTGCAGTATTTGCCACCAAACACCACATCCATTCTTCAGCCAATGGATCAGCAAGTTATTGCGAACTTTAAAAAACTCTACACTAGAGCCCTCTTTAATAAGGTGTTTGAAGAATGCGAGTTTGGTGGAGACAATATGACTGTCCGAAAGTTTTGGAAGGAGAAATTTGATGTCCTTATGGCAATACGACTTATACAGAAGGCCTGGGAAGAAGTGTCACAAAGGACCCTCATTTCTGCTTGGAAGATGCTTGTGCCTTCGTGGACCCAGGAAGAAGCAGTAGTTGATGACACAGAAGTGGTGAAGGACATCATCACAGTGGCCCAAAGGTTGGAATTAGAGGTAGAGGAAGAGGATGTAGAGGAGCTTATTGAGGAACACGAAGAAGAGCTGACAACTGAAGAGCTCCAAGCACTTCTGGTCCAGCAACAGGACAATGCTCAAAGGGAAGCGTCATCTGATAACGAGGAGCAACAATCAATCAACCAATCCCAACTGCTGACATCAAGAACATCCTGGTCAAATGGAAAGCAGTTCAGGAGTTTACCAATGCCCACTATCCGGATTCAGCTGAAGCAAACAGGATCAACGATCTTTACTCCGATACTCTTGTCCGTTATTTCCGGCAGATGTTGGAGAAAAGAGAAAAACAAACGACTTTGGACAGGTTTTTCATGAAACCATCGGCCAAAAAGCAGAAAATGGATGAAGATGTGCAAGATTCGGTAGACTCTACTTAGTCTGTCTTAAAATTAAAAAAATGTGTGTTTTTTTTTTTTAATTATGTTTTTAGATGTATCTAAATAAAAATAACAAAAAATTTATCTTTTTTTATGTCATCTTAGCATATTTTATGCTACAGAACGAATTATTTTTTTTAACATGTATTGTTATGGGAAAACGCGTTTCACATAACGAACTTTTCGCATAACAAGCTTGCTCCTGGAACGAATTAAGTTCGTTGTGTGAGGCACCACTGTAGTTTGAAACATTGATGAGAGAGAAACATCGACCAGCTGCCTCCTGCACACCCCCTCCTGGGGATGTGCCCTCAACCAAGGTACATACCCTTGACCAGTATCGAATCTGGGGCCCTTGAGTCCACAGGCCGACGCTCTATCCACTGAGCCAAACCAGTTAGGGCAGTTTTGTTTTTAATAATATAGTTGCATTTCTGCTAGCCTTGAGCTGGGTAGACTGGAAAGTCAGATATGTCAGAAAGAAAAAAGGACAAGGTACTGTGCCTGAGGTTAGTATATTCTGGTCTCTAGTTGGATGGTGAGTCTTATTTAAATAATAAGCTTTAAGCAAACTTTTTTTCTCTTGAGTTTGAGTCAAATTTCAATTACAAACTTTTTAGCAAAGTGATTAGCTCCTGCAAAAGGAATAGGAGCAAGCCAGGCCACCTGGCTCTCCCCTGGGGCCTGCTGCTGGTCCCCAGGGCCCGAACCGCTTCCCTCACCTTGCTGTGATCTCTCGCAGGGAGGCGCAGACGCCAGGAGCTCAGGATGAAGCTGCCTCGACTCCCCATCGTATCCGCAGGAAGAGTTCCCTCTTGACTTTGAAGCGGATTAGGCAGCAGCTTCGGTAAGGGTGCTCCTGGGCACTGCCATCCATGGTATCTATTATCTTATTTCTTAAAGCCTCTTATAGTTCTTATTTGTTATTTGCTATTCCATTGAAATTCACCTTTTTACCTAGTATGTCTGGAATTATGTTAGTTTACATAAATGTCAGTTAGAAATGGGTAAGAAATGCTGTTCTGGGCATAGTTGCCTCTCAGGGCCTCATAACCACACCTGGCAAGACTGTTAGAGGGATGCCTACAAGCTTGCACTTTGATTCTGATACTCTTGAATGTGAAGCTGAGCTTTGTCATTTACGATCTGTGCAACCTTGGGAAGGTTACATAACCTTCCTAAGTCTCAGTTTCTTCGTCACAAAAATGGGAAGAATAATAATATACAGGTCACAAAATAATATAAATCCTTAGCATAGGACCTCAGTAGCACGCAAGCGGAGCACATCTTACACTGCTCACCACGGCAGACACTGCAACACCTCCATCTACACTAACCTGTTAGGGGGCCCTGGCTTAGACTTCAAGCACCGAATATCAGAAAATGTGTCCCACCATTCAGGTTTTTAGATAATCGCAAAAATGACCAAGAAGAAGAGGGCAAAAATGACAAAGAAGAGGAGGAATTTCTGCCCGCAGCAGAGATCACAGACTCGGACAGTGAGGAGGAGGAGGAAGAGGAGGAGGAGGAGGAGGAGGAGGCTTCGACACCACCCCTTCCACGGAGAATGAGCAGCTGTGTGTCCAGGAGCCCACACTCTGCCACGAAGGCATCCTCACACACCCCCTCCAAGACGCCAAAGAAGACCGTAAGGCTCTTTTACCTTTGTCGCTCCATGTAAAATGTGGCAGCTGAGATCGCACTACTGTTAGTAACAGCCGGGTTCTGAGTACAGGTCTGCTGTATTGGATGCTATATATACACTTAGAATATTCATGAACCCTAGGGCTGAAAATGAATCCAGTATTGGGGCTGGGGAACCTTTTTACTACCAAGGGCCATTTGGATATTTATAACATCAATCGAAGGCTATACAAAATTATGAACTTAAAACTAGACTGCTATACTTGGTCAAACATCCAGTGAACCCACCCCTAATGCCTTGGCGGGGCCAGTCCAATGATTTCCTGGGCCTGCCATGGCCCACCAGCTGGACGTTCCCCACCCATGCAGTGGGAGGTGATTTTTGAGTTCCCTTTAAAATACAAAACCAAATGGCCAAGAGCCAGACTTCCAGAGGGAAGGACAAGAACTGGTACCTGATCGTTGCATTGCCCACAAAACCCAGGAGCGTGCTTTGTGTGTAATCAGTGCTCAGTGGGAATGCAATCAGGGCTGCGGAGCCATGTTGTTGGCTTTGCTCTGAGACAGGCCAGTAAGCCAGGACAAGTGGAACAGAGAAGTTGAGACAGCTGAGCAAATTGACCCAGCAATTCACAGCCAGATACAGAAGGTCACCTCCCTAGAGATCATGTCTAGGCCTAGGTTGTATTTCAGCTGCTGGCCCAGAAAAGCAGCAAAACCAAGTAGGCAATGCCAGGGCCAGCTGCAATAACTAATGATCCTTGCCTGGCACCTACCAATCAATAGAGATCGCGGCCTTGAAAGGGCACTCCTGGGAAACATTAATGACTACCCAAGACCTCCCCTGATTCCTGCCTGCAAGAGAGAGATACCCAGCACACGGCCTCCCTCTGGGGAGCACCCTGCGCCATTTACCTCCCCCTGTCCTCCCACATCTGTGACACTCTACGGGGCCCCATGAGACTTGCAACCAGGGAGCAGTGGGCAGCGGCAGCGTTCCCAGCCTAACCCCCTGGACCTGTCTCTAAGGTCCCCTTTTCTCTGACTTCGCAGAGAGCTAAGGCAGCCCAGCCTAGCTCTTCTGTTGCTTCTACTTGTTTTACTGTCCTCGGATTTTAAAAATCACCCTCATAGTCACCTCGACTCGTGTGGTGAAATTTTTCCTGCTCAGGGTCCCGTCACTTGTCCGGTAACAGTGTCACTTGATACACCTGAGAAACAGGGAGGGCTGCTCAGGTATTGGTAATGAATTGTGTAACTGGAAGAGAAGAATGGATGTCTCTCCTGCTTCCTTTGGAACTTTCCCGTGTTCAGATGTGTGTTAATGTTATTGTGACCCTCAAAGAGAGCCGTAGAGCAGGAGTCTCTGGCCAGTTCAGTTTTTTTGTGGAACTTATTGCTCTCTGGAACACCTCTATGGAAAGAACCCAATAGATGACTTTTAGACGTGAGGCGATGTTACCTGGGATTCTTTTCTATGCAAATAGCTCACCTACCTTCTGGTTTGATCGCATCTCCTGTGGTCCCACCAAGTAGAAGAGCTATCGGGTGTGAGGGCATCTTTAGCATAATAGAAAAGGTCAGAAATGTATCAAATTTTTGATACCTTTTTATTTATTAATTAAAATGATTGGGGTGTCATTTTGATACATTCTGAGCAAGTTTTTCTTACCCCTTTTCTGTTTTCTCTAAAGTTAATAGGTGTTAAACCGATAAACAAGATCTAACCATGTTTTCAAACCAATTTATAGGAGCATCCTCTGAATCAAACCCAGTTTATGCCCTCAACCCTATGTTTGGGCAGCATAGTTAGGATTTCTTCATAATTTCTTATCTTTCCTTTAAAGCAATATTTTACTTTTATTTTTAAATATATTTTATTGATTTTTTTAAAATTTTTTTATTTTTATAGAGAGAGAGAGGAAGGGAGAGGGATAGAGAGCTAGAAACATCGATGAGAAACATCGACCAGCTGCCTCCTGCACACCCCTTACTGGAGATATGCCCGCAACCAAGGTACATGCCCTTGACTGGAATCGAACCTTGGAACCTGAAATCTGCAGGCCGACGCTTTATCCATTGAGCCAAACCGGTTTCGGCAGCAATATTTTACTTTTAAATAGTATTTAATCCATACCTTCATTTATTCTTTCCCCAGATTGCCACTGTTTTCAAATCCTAATACTGTGTGTAAACTGGAAAAAAGAAATTGTGTTTGGTCTATGAAAAAAGTGTATGTGTGATGTGAGAAGAGAGAGGGGAATCATGGTATTTTATACATAAAAAAACTAAGGAATTCACCACCTTTCTTCTTTGTAGCAAGTCATCAGGAATCAGATTTGCCAATGTGTCCTGAATGGTGTTTTTGCTTTGTGGTTGGTGTGTGTGTGTGTGTGTGTGTGTGTGTGTGTGTGGGTGGTGTTTTTCTGAAATATGTTCTTTTTTCTGAATACAGCCCAAGCCTAGAACGCCACATTCTGCCACTCCCCAGATCCGCAGCCGGAACCTGGCTGTCCGGGGGCCTGCCAGCGTGCTCGAGGAGGCCCGGCTAAGGTAACTCTGCTCGTGGGCTCCTTTCAGAGAGAAAGACGGGCCTCCGCTTTCATTCACACGAAGCAGGGGTAATAACAGAGTAAAATGAGCATGTGTGTTCTGAGAGAGGAAACCTCTCAAGTAGTGTGTGGCTCAGCTAATGCAGACAGGTGCTAGGAGTAACCTACCAGTCCACTGCCATCCTCCTCTCAGGGAGGGAGATGATTAGTCAGGACACTACTACTCAGGGGCCGGACTCTTTAGAACTGTGTTGGGACTTTTAAAAAAATAGAGAAGCCGACATCCTTCCAGAAATCAACCGAATCAGAGTCTCTTGCGGGATGAGGTTCAGCAGTGCGATTTGGGAAAGCTTCCCAGGTGACCGGTACCAAAGGGTTAGCACCACGGAGTTGGTGATTTTCGGGGTGAAAGGGATTATACAACTACATGAAGCGATTTGAGAATGAAGACATTTCCTTGAGTTTGTGAGTAAGATTTTATATAGAAACTATAGATAAGTCTTTCCATTATTGAGTGGATGGTGAAATACTTCTAAAATCTTCCTTTCCCTTACTTAGTCTGCATGTGTCTGCTGTACCCGACTCTCTCCCCTGTCGGGAAAAGGAATTCCAAGACATCTACAACTTTGTGGAAAGCAAACTCCTTGATCGCACCGGAGGGTGAGTCACGCTGAGCCAGGTGGGATGGTCGGGAAGAAGGCGCCGGCTGATACACCCCTCCGGTGTCAGAGGTCAACCAGATGGTCTTTCCCCAGTGTCAGGACAACAGGCGAAAGCCTAACGCTCCTAAAGTAGCTTTTTGTTGTCAAAATTATCCTGTAGGAATGGGAATTCTGTTTTTCAAAGAAAGGTGACACTGGCATTGCTTGTGGAATGAATGGTTGTATGGAAACAGGCCTCAGCCTCCAAGGATGCTCCTCCCTGCCCCCACCCCCACATTTCAGGGCTCTCGGTCCTTCCTTCCACACACGTTTGCTCACTCCTGCCTGGTGAGGCAGCTGGCACACACCTCACCCTCGCGCCTTCCCTTCCTGCCAGGTGCATGTACATCTCCGGGGTACCCGGGACCGGGAAGACTGCCACTGTCCACGAGGTGATGCACTGCCTGCAGCAGGCGGCCCACACCAATGACGTCCCTCCCTTCCAGTACATCGAAGTCAACGGCATGAAGCTGACAGAGCCCCACCAAGTCTACGTGCAAATCTTGCAGGTAAGCAAAGCGGGTTTGGGCTTTTTGGAAAATGCAGTTTCTTGGCACAGGAAAAGAAAAAAGGTTTACTTAATTTTGTGCATATTACATATTTTCAACATGCCAGGCATTGCCCTTTGAGTAGAGAGAGCAAGAGCAAAGGCAGAATGCCTGCCCACAGGGACCTTAAAGTCTAGGAGCTCGTTATGAGCTGTTGGAAACCGGTATTTACTATCATGGTGAGAACCGTGTGTGCACAGGAGGCAGTGTGGCAGACTAGAAAGGGGTTAGAGGCAGGTGCGAGTTTGCACCTCACTCTTGGTTCATTGGCTGTTCTCTTGTAACAGATAACAGTCCAGTTATAGAGTCAGGAAGCAATGATTATGGAGGGGCTTCTGGGACTCCTCTGTGGTTCGTTTGCATTTCAGTCACACAGACGTTCTTTAGCTTCTGTTTTGGTGCCTTCTGTGTGTAGAGTAGAAGGCAGAGTATAGGATCCTGAAACCCTCAGGCTAAATAGCTTCCTCTGTTTGCAGATTGAACTTTAAGCCCAAGGGAGTGTGTCCTTAGCGTTTACCATACCTTTTCCCCCCCCAATGCAGAAGTTGACTGGCCAAAAGGCAACAGCCAGCCATGCAGCCGAGCTGCTGGCCAAGCGATTTCGCACCCCCGGGTCCTCCCAGGAGACCACCGTGCTGCTTGTGGATGAGGTGAGGAGGGGCCCACGGGAGGCCTGGGAAAGAAGCCACGTGGCTGTGACAGATGTTTTGGGAGCAAGTACTGGGCAGGAGGGAAGTTTGGCTCCTTCCTTCGTCTGAGCCTGTTGTCTCGTGGCAAGTGGCACGAGTCCCCTGACCTCCTCGCTGCTCTGCCGGTGTGGCCTGAGGAGCGCAGGCAGCTGAAACAGCGGTGACAGGTCCTCACTCTGGGCCCTGGCGCGGTCTCGGTGGCTGGCCCTGCATCTCTCCCCGTTTCCCTGGCAGCTTGACCTTCTGTGGACTCAGAAACAAGACGTAATGTACAACCTCTTTGACTGGCCCACTCACAAGGAGGCCCGGCTGGTGGTCCTGGCCATCGCCAACACCATGGACCTGCCGGAGCGCATCATGATGAACCGGGTGGCAAGCCGACTGGTAGGTCCTGGGGCCGTTCTCTGGTTGTTCCTACAGACCCGGAAGCTGTGCTGAGGAGTCCTGCAAAAACGAATGCACAGGACACTGCAATAAATGGGAAAAGTACGAAATGTGGTTTCTAAAACTCTTCCATTTTTTGTGTGTTTTTTAAAAATATATTTTATTGATTTTTTACAGAGAGGAAGGGAGAGATAGAGAGTTAGAAACGTTGATGAGAGAGAATCGGCTAAAACTCTTCTCGTCTTAAGTTGGAATTAAACTGTCACCATTGCATGATTTGCTGCAAACATATCTTTATTATATATATATATTTTATTGATTTTTTAGAGAGGAAGAGAGAGGGATAGAGAGTTAGAAACATCGATGAGAGAGAATCATCCATCAGCTGCCTCTTGCACACCCCCTACTGGGGATGTGCCCGCAACCAAGGTACATGCCCTTGACCGGAACTGAACCTGGGACCTTTCAGTCCGCAGGCTGACGCTCTACCCACTGAGCAAAACCGGTTTTGGCTGCAAACATATCTTGATGCTCTGCTGCCTGTGCACTGTTACGCTGCAGAGCCCTGGAGGTTTAATTAGTGTTAAAATGTCTTTAAACACTTACTTTTGCCAGGCAGTGTGAGGTGGCTAGAGCGTAGCAGTGAGCAAGGTGGATGCAGGGTGTGCCCTTGGGAACCCTGGTTCAGCCTGAACCACAGGCGCTTAGAAGCAGCATGGCGCGTGAGCCCGGAGCGGAGCCTGTGCACATCACAGAGCTGAGGGTCCTCCGTCCACTCCTCAGAGCGCCTCTACTTCCGTCTACTTCTCCGTGGTTCTGGCAGAATAAAAGGGTATTTTAAACTAAATGGAAGGTAGTTGAGAGCTACTGCCCTACAAGATGCCACCGTGCGTTTGGGGGCTGGTGGGTAGCTTTCCGCCAGGGCTGTCAGAGAGGGCGGTCAGTGAGCTTGTTTCTGTCACCTTGGCTCCCAGGGTTTCACCAGGATGTCCTTCCAGCCCTACACCTACAGGCAGCTGCAGCAGATCCTCATGTCCCGCCTCAAGCACCTGAAGGCCTTCGAGGACGATGCCATCCAGCTTGTTGCCAGGAAGGTGAGTCACCCTCGGGAGCTCCTCGCTGTACCTAACAGAACAGGCGCAGCTCTTTGCTGAGCTTCTGCTGGTGTGAGGTCCTGTGCTGGGTGCTCTGGGAATGATGAGAAATTTAGGAAATCTTGTAAAAACAAATACAAAAGTTAGAAACGAAGTTTTGAAAAATTTCTGAAATCTTATTGTATAACTGATAGTGGGCTATGACTATGGTGGGCTTAATCAATTAAAACGAAAATTAATTGATTCAGGAAGCAAACAACTCTGGTTGTCCACTTAGGTATGAAGAGGGCTGAATAGTTAAATAGACAAACCTGCTTTGAATTCCGACTCTAACACTTAGTAGGCATGTGGAAGGTTGTAGGAAAGTTACTTCAAAACTTCCTGAGCCTCAGTTTACTTCTCTGAAAAATGGTAATAATACTAGCTACCTCATAAGGTCATTGTGAGGATGAAATTCAACCGTGCCTATAAGGTGCCTGTAAGATGGGAGTCGCTCAAGGAAATAGACACAGCCAGCTAGAGGGGAGTTTAATAGAGGGACTGGGGGGATGGAGGGACGGGGCGGGGAGCCACAACCGGGAAGCTCAGGATTCAGCCTCCGCTGTCCCTGGGATTGGATTTTATGCACAAAAACCTCAAGGGATGGAGACTGGGCATGGAGTTCGTTGTCCTTCAGACGGATCTGTGCTGGCCGTGGAGGCTGTGGGCTGTAAGTGGCCGTTGTTAGCGTCGGCCTGCTGTCCCGCCCTCCGCGCGGCTGCCCCTGTGAAGCCGGATAGGATGACCCGTGGCTGTTCCACAAGATGAGGCTGGGACCATGTTCTCGTTCAGGACTTTCTAGTCCACTCGAGTCAAATGCCTCTGCTGGCCTGTCAGTGCCTAGCAAGGTGCACAGCCCATGGTGGGTATACAATCTGGACTGCATTCAAGCATGTCAAACTCACGGCTCTCGGGCCGCGGGCCTCATTTATGTCCTCCAGGCTCACTGGGAGAATGTCGAACGAGATTCCACTAGGACGTCTCTGAGGCAGAGGCAGTTAGGGGCGATCAGGCAGGCAGGCAGGCAGAGGCAGTTAGGGGCGATCAGGCAGGCAGGCAGGCAGGCAGAGGCAGTTAGGGGCGATCAGGCAGGCAGGCAGATGAACAAGGAGCCAGTGATCCTGGATTGCAAGGGTGTAGGATGGGCTGAAGGACTGCCCCCTCCCCTGCACGAATTTTGTGGAGCAAGCCTCTAGTATTAAATAAAACTATGGATTTCTGCCTTTCCTACGTTGGAGTTATTTGTAAAACCAAGACAAAGGTTTGGACTCAGGGAAGAGTCCCAGGCACAGTCTAAGTTACATGCTGATGATGACATTTTGGCCAGTGAAGGACTGCATGTAAATAGTGGACCTCTGGAGCTGAAAAATCACGATAGCCTTGTGACGTCATAGCGTAACACATCGTAATGTCTAGTATAACACATGGCTCAGGTGTTTGTGCTGATACTGCTGTAAACAAACCTGCGCTGTGAGTTGTATGAATGCACCGCCCATACAGTTGTGTACAGTACACAATACTTGATAATGATAATAAAACACTGTGACTGTACTACTCATCTTTATTTTAGGTGTATTCTTTCTGTAGGTTTGTGTAAGTGCACGCGGGTGTTTGCACAGCAGTGAAACCGCCTCATGAGGCGTTTCTCAGAGCGGATCCCCATTGTCACAGGCACGAGCCTGTGATCATTTATCTGGGCTTCCTCCGGGTTCCCAGCGAGGACGTAGCTTCAGGCTTACGTCCCTTCTCAGCAGCGCCTTCCTTCTTTTAGCTGAACTCAGAGTCTGTCGGTTGATAGGCAAGGGGACCTCAGGGAATAAAATGATCCCTCTTTAGGTGGCAGCCCTCTCCGGAGACGCGCGGCGCTGCCTGGACGTCTGCAGGCGTGCCACCGAGATCTGTGAATCCAGCCGGGAGCCCGGCTCCCCGGGCCCGGTCACCGTGGCCCACTTGCTGAAGGCGGTGGATGAGATGTTCTCATCGGCGTACATCACTGCCATCAAGTAAGATGCTTCTGCCTCCTGACCTTGAACCCTCTATGAAAGGCCGCCTGGCGAGGACCATGGTCTCGTTTTCCTGCATTTTACTGAAGACGCTGTCCTTTTCCTTAAGGGGCGTAGTTGGGATCTGGTACCTTTCCAGACGTAGTTTCCGTGGTTCCTTACTTGCAAAGTGGCATTTATTGTATCGTTTTAAGACTCGGGGAGGGTAGGGGGACCCCTTACCAAATAATATCGGAGGAAGGAGTCAGTCCCCAGTTTTTTCCAGTCTCTGAAAATGCAGAAAAGCTTTATTCAGTTTTCCCCTCGGTGTTTGTGCAGCCAACTGAGAATTCACGTCTTCATTTTCTTTAAGAAATTCCTCTGTTATGGAGCAGAACTTCCTGAGAGCCATCCTTGCAGAATTCCATCGATCGGGGCTGGAGGAAGCCACATTTCAACAGGTGGGCAATCTCCTTTTTAGAAATCCACTTATAATAGATTTTGGTCTGAAACCGTTAAGATATGTGGGAATTTTGATCACCGTGTAGTACTTTGTCTCTATTTTGTGGTAATCTGGTAATGCTAAGGAACATCAAACCGGCTCCTATTTTATTGAGTTGCAGGAGGAGACCTTTAGCAACTGGTTTCTACATATTAGATTGAAGGTTTACCATGTGCCAGATACTGTTCTAGGATGGGAGGTTCAAAGATGAACAATCAAAAGTCACTGCCCAAAGAGCCATGTTTAAAATCATAGTCTTGGAGCATCATTTCAATTATATCCATAAAAGGAAGCCTGAGGCCTCATGCCTTAGTGGTTTATTTAAAACCAGTGTCCACAGGCAACGGCTCCCTTAGAAGGTGAACTGTCAAAGGTGTTTGTGTGTGTGTACCTGGGAGTATGTACCTGTGTGTACAAGCATGTTTTAGACGCACAGAAAAACTTTTACCTTCTGACTACTTCTTCCTATACTTCGTTACATTCTTTTTTTAAACATTTAGTTGCTGGTCATATTTTGCCCATTATTCTCTCCTAGAGCCTGAAACAGCTCTTCTGCAGAGTGCCTTTCATTTTTAGTATGTAAACATTTCCTGAACATCTACAATATGCCATTAACTGCTGTGAACCAGGAACCCAAATCTGAATTGGTTAATACCCTGCTTCTGACAAGCTCCCGGTATTGGTGGGGGGTAGGAGGTGGGGGTGAGGAATGGACTTACAGTTAGAAGATTGCCAGAAACTACTACCGACTTGCCTGACCCACTTGGGGCTTTGGGGTTGGAATCCATGTTTCCAGCTACCCGCTTGCCTCTTTATTAAATATTAGAAGCCGGGTGCACGAAATTCGTGCATGGGGGGGTCCCTCAACCCCACCTGCACCCTCTCCAATCGGAGTCCTCATGGGATGTCCTACTGATGGCTTAGGCCCACTCCCTGTGGTTCTCTGCTCTCTGCGGACCTGCCTGCTTGGCACCACCACAGGCCTTGGTGTCTGCTCTCTGTGGGGGCCCTGCAAGGGACTGCCTGCACCTCGCCATGGCAGCGTGGCGGGTGTTCCTGCCCTGCCCCTGGCTGTTCTGCGCCTGCGCAGGAAGGCCTGGAGTGGCTGGGGTCATTCCAGGACTCTGGTTGCTCTGGGCCTACGCACAGGCCTACAGGCTCAAAGCAGCCTGGCTCCTGAGGATGCCTGTCCCCAGGACACAGGCTGCGTGGTGCCAGCGCGCGCACAAGTGGCCACTCACACCTGCATATGCATATTAAACCACCATCTTTGTTAGCTTCTTTTGCATACTCCTGATTGGCTGGTAGGTGTCACAGAGGCACGGTCAATTTGCATGTTTCTCTTTTATTAGTGTAGATTGTCTCTGTGCTTTTCCAAGGGTCATGCCTTGGTACCTGTACACTGTGTCTGCCTAGGAAAATACCTTCTAGCAAAACTTGACTTGAATTATGACAATCTCCATTATGGAATTCTCAGCCCCGGAATACCGGGACTGTGTAACAATTTCAGTACTAGACACTTTATATCCATTACTCCAGAGATATTATAATACATTTAATAGATAAAACTGGAGCTCAGAAAGCGAGATGACTTGCCCAGGGCGTCATATTTAGGTATTTGCTAGAACCAGACCTGCGATCTGATTCTGAAGGTGGTACTGCATTCTGCCCTTCGTTTGTGCCCCCATTGCGACAGCCTTTGATGCCTTCGGGGCACTAACTATCCTGGTCAAGAAGTATCTGGTTTCCCTAAAAGAAGAAATAAATGATCGGATGCAGACCCAGGACCCTCCTCTCGTAACCTTCCTGGCAGCTGACCTCGGGTTTGCCTCTGTAGGTGTACAGGCAGCACGTGGAGCTGTGCCGGATGGAGGGGCTGCCCTACCCCACCATGTCGGAGGCCATGGCCGTGTGCTCCCACCTGGGCGCCTGCCGCCTGCTGCTCGTGGAGCCCAGCAGGCACGACCTGCTCCTCCGCGTGCGGCTCAACATCAGCCAGGGCGACGTGCTGTTCGCCCTGAAGGAGGAGTGAGAGCTTCCGCGGAAGGACTGCGAGCGGATTGAAGAACCGGGTCTTATTTTTCTGAGCACATGGACCTTTTGTGGCAAAATATAATGAAGGAAATGACTACCATGTAGTTTGGAATTTTCTTTTAAATAATTTGCTTTTTCCAGAGTGTTTGGGAAATTTATAGTCATTACAAACCTCAGATTATAAAACCAAATAAAACCTCCTCTGACTTTTATTTCTGTTAGTAGCCCCAGCATTTATTTAATGGTAACATGCCGTGTGTGTCAACATCTGCACGCAATTACTTGAATTGGTATAAAATAGTCTGGGGGAAAATATGTAAGAAATTGCTTATATTGGGTGCCCCTGGGAAAGAAATGGATGGCTATGATCAGGAGTTAGAGACTTTCACTGTATTTCTTGTATCTTTTAACTTTTGAGCAATGTGAATGAAGCAAACTTAGTTTACAAAAAAGAAATGCCGGAAGTAATATCAGTAATAAAGAATCCCTGGCAATGAATAGCTAGAAAATGTACATTTTAAAAAGGTACCATATATCATAAAAACAAATCTTTAAATGAAAAAGTCTTAGATGGCACAACAAATATAAGGTATCTAGGAATAAAGCTAATAAAGAGATGTAATTACTCTCTAAATAGAAATCAATTCCAATCAAAATCTTGGCAGGGTTTTTTTAATATAACTTTACAAGTTCTAATATTTGTTTGGAAACCAGCAGTGGGACAAACTGATATCTAAAGCTTCCTCATGGGAAACACACATCACCATGTAATAATAGTTATGCCAGAAATGTTTTACCTAAATCTACTGAGAAAATTTTCAGCTAAATCAAAATTGAGAAAATACAAAGCAACTTTTTCTTTTAAAAAATGTCAATATCACAAAAGACAAAAAGTGGAGAAATTATTCTAAACTAAAGGAAAATAGAGAAATGAGAGCTAACTGTACTATGAGTCTTGATTTGGGTTATATATTTAAGAGATGCAAATAATTACATATATTGTGGACTACAGTAGTAGTTAATAAGTATGAGGTAAAGGTTAAATTTTGTGAGTGGTAAATAGTATAGGAAAATCTATTAGAATCATGATGAAATATCAAACTAATTATCATAGTTTAACTTTTTAACTTTAATTTTCAGAAAAAGCACACATGTGTATATACATATAATACACATAAGTCAGATTTATAAATCACACATGAGGGTCAGTCAGAATATTTTAAAGAATTACACAATTCATAAATTTTAAAAAAAAGAAAAATGTGTAAATAAGTCACTCACAGACTAAGAAACAGGAATGATCAACAAAATGGACACATAGTAAGAGGCCTGCAAGTCAAAACCTTTTCACATCTATTAGAAGACCTTTCGTGGTGATATGGAACAACTGGGATCCAAATGCCTACTGATGGGAGTGTAAACGGGAACAAATACTTTGCAGATAATTTGCCACTTAGTCTGGGAGATGTGGAAATCATATGAGGCAGCAATGCCACTCCTAGGCATACACCTTAGGAAAGCACGTGTACCTGGGAGCTGTATACAAGAATGTTCATAGTACTATAATGGCAAGCCATTGGAAGAGGAAATTATTCTCATACTGTGAAATGCCGTACAGAAATGACAAGTAATTAGATAAATTGCAAGTGTCAGATGTGGATGAAGCTTACAAATAGAGTTGAGCAAAGAAGTGGAAGAATAAATGCAGTGATATCAATGCTATAATGTTAAAGCTTGCAAAAAGATATGGATTATTTAAGGACATATACAGACATAGTAGAAACAGAAACGCTCAAGAATAAGTCAGGAGTAGGTAGCTCTTTAGGAAAGTCTTGCACCATGATAGGTGTATAGGTGGTTTCAACTGTATTATTGTGCTGTTTTTTTCTTAAACTTGTGATTGGTACTCGTTAATTCACACCAGGAATAGGAACTATTTTTATTGAATGCCTGCTATGTACAATGCATTGCTTTAGACACTGGGGGTAATTTAAAGAACAGTGGAGCTGAAACCGATTTGGCTCAGTGGATAGAGCGTCGGCCTGCAGACTAAAAAGTCCCATGCTTTGTACCTTGGTTGCGGGCATATCCCCAGTAGGGGGTGTGCAAGAGGCAGCTGATCGATGACTCTCTCTCATCGTTGTTTCTAACTCTCTATCTCCCTTCCTCTCTACAAAATCAATAAAATATATTTAAAAAAAAAAAAAAAAAGTCCCATGCTTGATTCCGGTCAAGGGCATGTACCTTGGTTTCGGGCACATTTCCAGTAGGGGATGTGCAGGACGCAGCTTATCGATGCTTCTCTCTCATCAATGTTTCTAACTCTCCCTTCCTCTCTGTAAAAAATCAATAAAATATATATATATTTTAAAAATAACAGTGGAGCTTGCATTATAGCAAATGTGAAATACTATATACCTTTGATGATCTATTAAATATCTACCTAATAAAAGAGTAACATGCTAATTGACTGTACCTTTGAGAAACCCACCAGACAATCAGGAGTATGCAAATTAACCCAACAAAGGTGATGGATTAATTTGCATATGCAGGTGCCAAGCGGCCAGGGGCAGGCAGAATGTGTTGTCGCCCCAGCTGCTGTGGGCCTCTGGGCAGTATGGGAGGGCAGAAAGGAGTCTCCGGCCAGAGCAAAGGCGGTGCCATCAGGGGAAGGAAGGTCCATTCTTGCATCAGCTTGTGCTTGAGCGCGCGCAAGCGTTCTCTCTCTCTCTCTCTCTCTCTCTCTCTCTCTCTCTATATATATATATATATATATATATATATATATATATATATATATATATTATATATATGCCTAAGCAACTGTTCAACCATTTGGTAGCTATGACATGCACTGACCAACAGGGGGCAGATGCTCAATGCACAGGCATAGGAATATGGAACAGAATGATGAATCTCAGGGGGTAGCATGGGAAGAGAGTAACCAAAGATCTTATATGCATACTAGAAGCCTGGTGCACCAATTTGTGCACCAGTGGGGTCCCTCTGGCCTTTGGGGGATTAGGCTGAAACTGGCAATCCGACATCCCCCGAGGGGTCCCAGATTGTGAGAAGGCACAGGCCAGGCCAAGGGACCCCACGGGTAAATGAATCCGTGGCCTCTAGTTTTATTATATTTAATGACAGAAAAATTGGAATAAAACCAGTTTTACATTGCTAAGGTCAGTCTCTTTGGGCAACCAACCAACCAAAAGCAATGGGAGATGGATGGAAAAGCTCTCTGTCCAAGGAAAATACAAGATTCTTCCAATCACTAACTACAAAACGTAACTTAAAAGCTGAGATATGCAGGAGTGAGTTGCAAAGATTGTTTTAGATGGAAGAAGCTCTTTAATGCCTCTTACCACCCCCCATTTCATTGCCCTGTAAAGTAGGGGGAGTAAGAACTCGGCTAAACTTCACGAAGAGGTGCAGTGAACACCCACTGCTGGTCACATCTTAAATTTTTAACCCACTTTCTGATTGGAAAGGTAGTTAGTAAATGTTTAAAAATATGGCCCGGCTGGCGTGGCTCAGTGGTTGAGCATCAACCTACCAACCAGGAGGTCACGGTTGGATTCCCAGTCAGGGCACATGCCAGGGTTATGGGCTCCATCCCCAGTGTGGGGTGTGCAGGAGGCAGCCTCTCCCACTGCCTTCCTCTCTGAAATCAATAAAAATACTTAAATATATATATCATATATATCATATATATCTACATATATACCTATATATCTATATATATGTCCCATTTTGCTGGAGAAGCTCAAAGGACACCAAGAAGGTGACAAGCAGAGAAGCCCGCCCCTTTGGTGGGGTCCGTGCCAGCCCCGGACTCACGCGAGAGGGCTGAGCAAGGACGCGCGGTGAGCGTGGCCGGGAGCCTCCCCGGAGCCCCGAAGGCAGCTTGGCGGGGGAGTGTGATTGAGCGAGGGCAGGTGTCACACCTACCGCACGTGTGCAAGCCGGCTGGCTCCCCGGACCCGCCCTTCGGCCCACACAACCAGCCGGGCGTTGCCTGCGCGCTCAGAACGCCACCCTCAGAGACACCTGTCGGGGCGCCACGCCCGCTCCGCCTCGCGCATGCGTCTTGCGTGTCGCCGGGGCGTGAGGTCACGTGTCCCGGCGCGAGCGTCTCCGCGGGGGAACTTCCGGTCACGGCTGCCGCGGCCGCCGCCCGGGGGCCACGGGAGTCCCGGGCGGTGCGGGGCGAGGGCAGGCCCCGGGCGGGTCCGGATTCGCCGCGAGGTATGCCGCGTACCTGCCCCCGGGCGGGACGGGGGACGCGGAAGACGGCCTCGGCTGGGGCGCGGCGGGGCGGCGTCCTGCTGCGAGGGGTGGGGAGGTCCCCCTGCGCCGCCTGAACTGCGCTCCCCGCCGCCGCCCTCCTCTTCCCGAGCTCCGGCTGGGGCCCCGCACCGCCGCCCCCTCCCGGGCCGGACCTGCAGGCCGGGCGCGCCGGGCGGACCGCATCTGAGTCTCCCTGAGCGCGCTCTACCCTCAGTGCCGGCCCGTCAGCCCCGCCGCCGAAATCCGACTCCCGGAGTCACCCTGAGGCCCCCACCCGCCCCGGGCGCCCACAGCCGGCTCACCCCGGAGCTCGGCGTTTCACCGCCGCTCCGGCTCCGGCCTCTGCTCCCCACCCGCGCCCCGCGGCGCGCCCCTCCGGCCGGCACCGTTGTGGGACCCGATGGTTAGCAGCCTCCGCTCCCGCTGTCTCCTGCCCCGCTGCCGCCCGCCCCGCTGCAGCGGCGGCGGCTCAGGGTCCCCGCCTGAGCCCAGCGGCCCTCGCCCTCGGGAGAATGCCTGGGCTCCTTTAAGGCTGAGAGGCGTTTTCTGTCGTCCCGTGCTCACACGTGCAGCTTCGCTTGTTCCCTGTTTATGCTCCACAGTTTATGCCCCAGTAACCCCAGGCCCTGAGGTTCCTGGTGGAGGCCAGACTGGCTCTCACTCAGAATGGGCCAGTCGTTCCCTCTGTTTGGAGTCTATTTTCCAGCTTCTACATGACTCAGCGCAGGCTTCGTCCTCAAGAAACCTTCTCCCTCTGCACCGGGTCCGGGGTCCGGGGTCCGGGCCCGGTCCGCACCTGGCAGCCCCGGCCCCTGGAGCAGCCCCCGGTGGTGATGGCCGATCCATGAGGCTCTCACCACGTAAATGTTCTGTGAGGCGTGAGGACCTGTCAGATTCTTTTCTGCTCTCCCAGTGCCCAGCACAGGGTCTCTTGACACATATTGGTCCTATGAATGGTTGTGAGATCTCAATCAGAATGCTGAGTCAGTTCTCTAGACTAGAGCAGAACTGCCCAGTAGAAATTTTCGTGATAAAAAGTGTTCAGTATTTGTGCTGGCCAATAACTGAGAAACTGGATTTTTAACTTAATTGATTTCAATGTAAGGAGCCATGGCTCCCGTAGTTGACAGCACAGCTTTAGAGCCTTTCTGAATCCCACCCAGCCTTATACACACCCACCCCTTGCCTGGAGTTACTTCGCTGAATCTGTCTTCCTGGCTGCTCCCCACTCAACCTTGGGTTTAATCCAAATTTGTCCGAGAGTTTCACGCTCCCTGTAAGCCCCTTCGCAAGTGGTCCTCACCCCTTCTCTCTCCTGTTGTTTGCTGCAGTGCCATGCTTTCCGTGTTAGTATTTCACTCTTTGATCGTAAGCATTGCCTTTTCCCTTGTGAGCTGAGTTGACTGACCACACCTCACTAAGGCAGCGCTTTGGGGAAGGGGCTTCTAGGCTGCTCCGGTCTGAGTCTCTTCCCTTCCCCACCAGACAGGTATCTAGGCTGCCAAGATGCCAGGGCCAAGACCTCGGAAGGGCCCTCAGGCCAGTGGTCAGGGTGCGGCAGTTGCCAAGCAGGTATGTGTGTGGCCTTCAGCCCTGAGCCAGGGCGGGGGTTCCTCTGCAGCCTGGCGAACAGGGCCATCTGTGTGGTGTCACCATTAGGCAGAGACTGGAGCAGGGCCTCCCGGGATTGACAGAGCCCTGGGGACACTCTGGCCTCTGCCATACACAGGCCTGAACCCGCCTGTGTTTCAGCCCAGGCATCCTCCTGCCATGGCCACCTGCTTACGAGTGATCTGGAGGATTCAGGAGCCACCAGTTTATGGGGTACTGATGGGGCCTCAGCACTCATGGGTTCATTTAGGCCCTGAATTTAGGGTCACAGCTCTTCTTACCGGCTCCAGATGCCAGGGCTTGAGGGCTAATCCACTGGGAGAGCTTTGCAGCCTTGTGGGTCTGTTCCCTAATCTCTGTTCTGGGCTCAAGTCCTGGGACTTCTTAAAGGAGGCAGGTAAGGGAGGTGGTAGGATAAAGGGCATAGATTCAAGGCATGTGACCTCATTTTAACTTCTAGCTCTGCCACTGAACAAGGTCGGCTCAGTATCATCTGAATGTGATAAAGGGCCTACCTTTATTTAGGATAGTCAGACTCATACAGACAAAGTAGAATGTGGTTATTGGGCTGGGGAAGGGGAAATGGTGAATTATTGTTTAATGGGCGCACAGTTTGAGTTTCGCAAGATGAAAGTGTGGATGGATACTGGTGATAGTAGCACAGGAGTTAGATGTACTTAATGCCACTGAGCTGTACACTTAAAAACGGTTATGATCATAGTTTTCAGATTATGTGTTTTATAATTTAAAAAAAAAAATAGAACCTATTCCTTAGGATTGAGAGAATTAACTAAGGTAAGCACATAGAGTACTAGGTAAATACAGTGCTGTTATTGTTGTAATAACAATGGCCTGTGCTCCTGCTGTCTTTATGGTCACCGGAGGGAGAACATTCTGAGGGGTAACACTGTAGGCCCGGTTACCCTTTCTGCACATTGGGCCTCACTCAGGGAAGGAGCCACTGATCTCCAGGAGCCTGGCTGTGGGGCTGGGCTGCATCCTTGGCCCCATTGTGTGGTTCCTAAGAAATGCTTTCTGCCCTCAGCTGGGGCTCTTTGTGGAGTTCAGCCCCGAGGACATGCTGCTGGGGGCGGAGGAGACTGAAGATGATGGGGACCTGGAGGCGGAGCTGCTGGCCCTCACTGGGGAGGCGGGGACCGCGGGCAGGAAGCCAGCCCCCAGAGGGAAGGGTACGTTGTCGGTGCTGGGCTGGGCTTGGTGCTGGGACCAGATGGGCTCACGCAGGTGGAGGAGAGGGCCCTCTCACAGCTGAGGATGCGCCACATCCCCTGGTCCTCCTGATACCGTGTCCCTCCTCCTCTCACCGAGGGCTCACCTTGCCCGGCTCACCCCTGTGTGTGGGGAGCGCACTCCCCTGGACTGCCCCTCTTCGTGTGGACAGTCAGCTGGGTGCTGCTCTGGCTGACTCAGTCTCTGCCCTTAGCCCAGCCAGGGGCTCAGCACAGACTGGATTGGGCACTAATACGTGCAGAGAAGTTGTATCCGATGAACAAGTGGGATCTTCCTGCCTAGCCTGGAAGAGGACAGAGACCTGAAGTCTGGGCGGGTCAGAGGATCTAATCTTCCTCTTCTCACAGGCCCCAGGCCCTGTCTCCTGAGCGAGGACAACGGGAGGACCGTGGCCCTCCATCTGTTCTCATCCAAACCTTTGGGGTTAGATGAGCCTGGTTTGAGCCATGGCTCTACTGCTTAATAAGATTGCAATTAATAGCAAAATTAATATTGGTAGTTCTCAGTTTACTTTTATAGGAGATAATGTGGCCTATTTTGCAGAATTATTGTGAAGCTCAAATGGGTGTTAACAGATTTTACATGTGTGAAAGGTGTAGTTAGGAGAAAAGGATGAATGTGTCTGAAGAGCTAGAGCACATGTGTCAAACACAAGGCCCGCGGGCCAAATCCAGCCTGCCAGGCCTTGCAATGTGGCCCGCACCGCGCTGTCATCACTGCACTCCGCTGTCAGTTTATGACATTGTCAGTTTATGACTGTTCAGTAAACCATTCGGCCCGTGATTTAGGCTGGATTTTAGATTTTGGCCCCTTCTCTGATTGAGTTCGACACCCCTAAGCTAGAGCAAACCTGACCCTGAGAAGGCCCAGGAAGGTTTCCCGCTGAGGCCTTTGGAGCCGGGTCCTGACGGCAGAGCGGGAGTCTCCCGGTGGGACTGGCTGAGGAGGGCAGGGCTTCTCCGGGTGTGAAATGTGCAGCCATTGCAGGCTCTTCTCCACTCCTCACGGACCTTTTCTGAGGCCGACCCTCTGTCTCCCCAGCCCCCTTGCCCATGGCCCACATCGAGAAGCTGGCAGCGGACTGCATGCGGGATGTGGAGGACGAGGAGGAGGAGGACGGGCTGGAGGACGATGCAGACTTGCTGGTGCGTCTGCCAGGCCGGTGTCCCGGGCCTGATCAAACCTGCCCTGCCCTGGGGAGGCTGGGCTTTGTCCCTGTGAGCTCTCGTGTTGTGCACCTGCCCTGCCTGCTTGGGGCCGTTTCCTGCTGTATGTATGGTGTGAGATGGTTTCCTTTGACGGCTGGGCTGCACTTTGTCCGGGGGGGTTCTCAGACTTGTGGTCTCACCGTCCTCAGTCAGAGTAAAGAAGGGTTGTGGTAAAGGGGGCGTCCAGGCACAGGGGCTGATGTCGGGAAGGACTGCCGGGGAAGAGGGCCCTTTGTTTTCGGATCCTGAGGCCCCCACGCTCCTGTGACTTGTGTCTCCCCAGACTGAGCTGCAAGAGGTCCTGGGTGCAGATGGGGAAGCTGGGTCCCTGCATGGCGATGAGACAGCCGTCCTGGGTAGCTCTGAGGACGAAAAGGGACAGGAAAACATTGAGCCTCCAGTGCAGACACCTCTCCTAACAGCCTCAGTCCCGGCACCTCAGGTAGGTTCTTAAGGGGCCTCTGACACCCCTGCATGTCCCTGTATAACGTGCATGTAGCCTAGCTTGCTTAGGAAGAGGGCAGTAACCCTCTTAGGCCGCCCCAGCGGTGCCCCTGCGTAAGCAGTGACTGAGCATGAGGAACTCTTTGGTGCTGGGCTGGCCTCAGAGGTCTCTCTGTTCTCCCAGACCTCCTGTGTCCTTCACAGCCTGTCTGGGCCTCAGTGTTTGCTCTGATGTGGCCTCTGGCCTCTCCAGTAGGTCTGTGCCTCCTCCTCAAGGCTTTGAGGAACTCCTTCTCCTTGAGCCCAAGCGCTCCTTTTCCTGGGGCAGCTTTGTTGCAGGGAGGGAGCAGCAAGGGCCTAGCTGGCCCTGGAGTGGCCGGGCCCTGACCTGGAGTGTCTACAGGCTGGAGGGCCTCAGGGGCTGCAGGCTCTGCTGGAAGATCGGATCCGCAATTACCGGGAGGCTGCGGCCAGCGCCACGGAGGCAGGGGACGCAGCCAAGACCCGGCGCTGTGAGCGTGGCCTAAAGGTAGGGTGCGCCCAGCCAGGGGGCAGGGCTGGGGGCGGGGGGGGGGCGAGGGCAGCAAGAGGCTGGGCCAGTAGTGGGGGGAGGCCTCCCCGCTGGCCGGTGGAGGTGGAGGGTCCGACTGGGTCTCTGGTTCTCTTCCCCAGACCCTAGAGTCCCAGCTGGCCGCTGTGAGGAGAGGCAGGAAGATCAATGAGGAGGAGATCCCGCCCCCGGTGGCCGTGAGCAAGAAAGCCCCGGCCCCTCAGGAAACAGCCAGCAGGAGCCCTGAGGCCGACCTTCCCGCTGCCCCCTCCACGCCGCCAGGTACCGGAGACTCTCAGTCTGTCTGCCTCCCAAGGTCAGGGCCCCGGCTGCTCCCCATCTGCCTGCCGATGGCCCGCGTCACCTTCCTGTGGTGCTGGCAACCCCGGTGCACGTTCTTCTTTGACCCTGATGCCCCCTCTCCGGGCCATTTGTTCCTCCATAGACAACCCCTCTCAGCCCGAGACAGGCGTGGGCGGCCCTGGCACCTCTGCCCCACCTGCTTCGGACCCAGACCCACGGGCCCTGTTGCTGGCCCGACAGAGAGACTACAAAGCGGCTGCCCTGAGTGCCAAGCGGGCTGGTGACCTGGACCGGGCCCGAGAGCTCATGAGGATCGGGAAGGTACGACAGCGGCCACGGCCCTGCGTCCACTCCTCTCACAGCTGGGGCAGTGGCCTGCTCATGGTCGCGCAGCTAGCCTGGGCTTGAGGGAGGGGGGTTTTCAGCCCAGGCCCCGGGTTCCCTGGCTAATGAGCACCTGCTTTTCTTCCTGCTGGGCAGAGGTTCGGGGCCGTCCTGGAGGCCCTGGAGAAGGGGCAGCCTGTGGACCTGAGCGCCATGCCCCCAGCACCGGAGGGTCAGTATGGGGCTGGGGGAGGGAACCTGCTCAGGCCGGACTAGCCAGGCACCCCCACCCATTCTCCTGCTCTGGGTCCCCAGACCTGAAGGCCCTCGCAGCACCCACAGTCACACCCCCAGCAGTGGAGCGAGTGCAGCCAGTGATGGCCCCTGACAGCCCGGCAGCCCCAGGTAGGATGGGACCGGGGGACTGTGGACGGGGCCTGGGGAGAGGTAGGCAGAGCTGACGCTCTCCCTTCCTCCTCTCAAGCGGCCCGTGCTGAGCCGCAGACGGTGCTGGACGCCCTGCAGCAGAGGCTGAACAAGTACCGGGAGGCGGGCAGCCAGGCCCGGGCCGGTGGGGAGGAGCGCAAGGCCCGGATGCACGAGCGCATTGCCAAGGTGGGCCGCAGCGCGGGACGCCCTCAGCCCCTCTGCCGCTGCTCTGCCCTTGCAGCTAGAGCTTCCGTCTGTCTGCCTTTCAAGCTCTTGCTGCCTCAGGGGCTTTTTCCTCCTGGGGCTGCCTTTGGTCTTGTCTCTTTGTGGAGCCTGCAGACCCCGCTGCAATAGCCCTCCCTCCCTTCCCTCGCAGCAATATCAAGATGCCATCCGAGCGCACCGAGCAGGACGCAAAGTTGATTTTGCTGAGTTACCTGTTCCTCCAGGTAAGTGGTGCTTGGCCTTCCCTGAAATCTCTGAGGAGGAGGGAAATGATTCTCAGGTGGCTGCCTTCACCTGGGGGAGCCACCCATCCCAGCCATGCCCCGAAGAGCCAGCTGAGCCACAGAGGCCACCCCAGCCCTCAGCCAGCTCTCTCTCCCACAGGATTCCCCCCCATCCCCGGTCTGGAGCCCGTCACAGGCACCGAGGCGGATGCAGTAGCAGCTGCTCTAGCAGCTGCCCAGAAACTGGCCTCTGAGGAAGCAGCCCCAGCAGAGGAAGATGGGGATGAGGACGAGGTTTGGCGGAGGGCCCAGACTCCAGGGATGGGGGATGGGGATGGCAGATGAGGGGTAAACCTAGACCCTGTTGTCCATTTTGCAGAGAAAAAACTTGGCCAAGGGCACCCAGAGCTAGATTCAAATGGATGTCTTTCTAACTCCAGATGTTCTAGCCCTAATACCCTGCTGTCTGCTGTTGGGAAGATTAGCTCAGAGCTTCGGGGATTCTGCAGGGCCCACAAGGGGAGGCATTCATCTCATTTCACACAAGTTAGTGCAGCATTAGAAGAGAGTCCGGGTGGGGAACAGATTGCTGCAGCCGGGTGGGGAACAGATTCCCTGTGACCCCCTCTTGGGCACCTGCAGGACGAGCCTCCAACCCAGGCCCCAGCTTCTAAGAAGCCTCTGGTATCTCCCGCCCGGCCCCAGCCTGAGCCCAAGGCCTCGAGCTCTAAGGAGTCCCTGAGTCCCTCTGGTGAGTTGGGGAGAAGAGGGGTGGAGGACGGAAGGCTGCAGCGAGGGCAGGCGTGGCTCTAACCAGCACCGCTCTGCCCTCAGTGCGGGAGCAGCTGGCACTGCTAGAGGCCCGCAAACTGCAGTACCAGCGGGCAGCCCTGCAGGCCAAGCGCGGCCAGGACCTGGAGCAGGCCAAAGCTCACCTGCGGCTGGCCAAACGCCTCGAGGCTCAGATCGCCCAGGTCCGAGCCGGCAGACCTGTGGACCTCGCCAAGGTGAGCCCCTCCTGTGTAAGCAGGACTTTCCCGGCAGAGGAGGCTGTGAACCTGGACGCCATGTCCATTGGCAGCTCCTGGACGCCATGTCCATTGCCATCAGCCATGGTGGGAGGTGGGACTGGATAGGATGTGGTGAGTGCTGGAAAAGCCTTTTGTTAGGCGCCTCTGCCCCAGGGCCCCGAGAGGCCAGGAAGGGCCCGGTGGGGGCAGGATATCTCGCAGCCAGGGACAGGCGGGAGGCAGCGGGGGGTAGAAGCTGGGGAACATTCAGAGTGGATTCCTACATGTGTCGGGCCAGTAGGGGGATGGTCTGACTCTTGGCGCCCCTGGGGGTGTGACCTTGGCAGGTGCCCTCACCCTTGACGGACGAGGAGGGTGACTTTATCCTCATTCACCACGAAGACCTGCAGCTCTCCCAGAAGGCCGAGGACGTGTACGCCCAGCTACACAAAATGCTTCTGGAGCAACACGAGGTCAGTTGCCTGCTTGCCTCTCTTCCCTTCAGAGCCAACACCCTGCCTTTGGGGAAAGGCATGCGGCTCAGACCAGAGAGGCCTGGTTGCAAATTCTGGCTCTTCCACTTCCTGGCTGTTTGACCTGGCACAAGGCACTTCCGCTCTCTGAACCACACTTTCCTCTTTAAAATGGGATGGCTAATATCTCAGGGTGGTTATGAAGTTCAGACAACAGACTGGAGGGCAAAGCACTTTGAAGATCAGAGGAAGTGTTAGGAGACACATACACATATTTGTTTATAGGAAAATATACATATATTTGTACATATCGTTCTAAACTGCTGCCGGCAAGTCTGCTTTCTAAAGTGATGTTTCTCTTAGGTTTTGCACGAATATTATTGTGATTTATGGGGCGGGAATAACACATAAGATGTTCTGTAGTAAATAATTTGGGTGATAAAATAGGAGTTTGCTAATTGAATTTTGGGGTATGATAAGAGCCACAGGAAAGAAAACAGCAAAAGCTTAGGGACTTGGAAAGCGATCTTGGGGAGGATATGTGTTGGGGGAGAAGAGCGGGGAGACTATAGGACAAGTTTGGAGCTTTCAGAAGTCAGGCCTCTAAAACCAACCTAGACCCACTCTGGGCCTCTATTTTCAGAAGTGTCTGCTGTTCTCCAAGCAGTTCATGCACCAGGGCAACGTGGCCGAGACCACCCGGTAACTGCAGGGCTGCAGCGGGGGGGGCAGGGAGCAGAACATGGCCTGATGAGCTCACACGTGCGCCTGTCCCTGTCAGGTTCGAGAAGCTCGCGCAGGACCGCAAGCAGCAGCTCGAGATCCTACAGCTGGCCCAGGCGCAGGGCCGTGACCCTCCTGGCCACCACTTTGAGTCAAAGACATTCCAGACTGTGAGGTACCTAGGCCTGAGACAGTGGCTCCATGTAGGAATGGGCCAGGAGGCTGGGAGCCAAGACTGGGGACGTAGGCCCCTTTAGTAAGAATTCCCGGGCTTGGTCCTGCCGTGGCCCTGGGCCTAGGGATGTGGGAGGTAGGGCGTGGTGCCTGCCTGTCAGGAGCTCAGAGCTGTGGGTGGCTGAGGTCTGGACTGCGGTCTTTGTACCAGCTCTGCTGCTCCCAGCCCAGACGAACGTGCCTCCCTGCTCCCGCTATTTCTGAGCACAACCTGGCAGGCAGGCCGTCCCTGGAAGCAGGGACCCTTCCCCACAGCACAGCTTCACTTTGGGCTCTTCCCCTTGTTTCTGGCTGTAGGATCTTCTCGGAACTCAACAGCACAGAAATGCATCTGATCGTTGTCCGGGGAATGAACCTCCCAGCTCCTCCAGGTAGCCCGAGGGCCACCCCTACCCCAGGAGGCTCTGGCCTGGATACTCTGCCCCCAGCCAATGGGAGGCACTGGCTCCCCTTCATCTAAGGTGCTGACCCCCATTTCTCCTTTATAGGGGTGACCCCTGATGACTTGGATGCTTTTGTGCGGTTTGAGTTCCACTACCCTAACTCGGTGAGGGTCAGGTAGAGCTCGAACCCCATCTTCTGTTCGGGGACCTGGTGTTCAGTTTCTCTGTCCCTGGGAGGTCTGGCCACAGGGAGGGGTTTGAAGACCCTCTACACTGACTTAACCCAAAGGACCCGTTTTTCAAGCTGACCACACTTCTTCCTTCTTGCTGCTTTAGGACCAGGCTCAAAAAAGCAAAACAGCTGTGGTGAAGAACACAAACTCTCCAGGTGAGGGCTGCTTTCTCTGATGTGTGCATGTGCAGCATTTGTGTTTCCAGATCTATTATCTTACTTGGTACTTACCTTGGGAGACAGGCAGGTATCACCACTTCTCTTATGTAGTTGGGGAAACTGGGGCTTGGAGAGAAAAAGGGACTTGCCTATGGCCTCCAAGCACAAAGGTGGTGGGAATGCAGTCCCTACTCCAAATTCCCTGTCCCTCCCATTTGAGCAAAATCTGTCTTTTTTTTTTAATATACTTTATTGATTTTTTTTTTAAAAAAAAAATATTGATTTTTTACAGAGAGGAAGAGAGAGGGATAGAGAGGTAGAAACATCAATTAGAGAGAAACATTGATCAGCTCCTCCTGCACACCCCGTACTGGGGATGTGCCCGCAACCGAGGCACATGCCCTTGACCAGAATCGAACCCAGGACCTTTCAGTCCGCAGGCCAAAGCTCTATCCACTGAGCCAAACCGGTTTCGGCAAAATCTGTATTAAGAGCACAAGAATTGAGTGGATTTGCAAGACCAGGACCTAGGTTCCACACCCTCTGGTGGTAGTCTTACTGAATGACAGGCAGAGCAATCCAGAGGGGAGATCAGCCCCTAGGAAGTCCGTGGTAGCCAAGCCCCTTCTTCTCCCACTCTTGCAGAATTTGATCAGCTCTTCAAATTAAACATCAACCGAAACCACCGGGGCTTCAGAAGGGTGATCCAAAGCAAAGGAATCAAGTTTGAAATCTTCCACAAAGGGTGAGACCCCGTCAGTCATACTGCCAAGGTGGGCTGGGAGGAAAGAAAGGCTCCTGTTGCTGCCATCCCTGCTGCTTCTCAGCTTTCTTGTGCTGGTCTCAGCCAGCTCATTCCTGCTTCCCCTGCCCAGTCCAATCCTCTGCTGACCCTTGGCTCCCCAGATCCTTCTTCAGAAGCGACAAGCTGGTCGGCACAGCGCACCTGAAACTGGAGCGGCTGGAGAACGAGTGTGAGATCAGAGAGATTTTGGAGGTAGGACCGAGATTGTAGAGGTGGGGTGGGGAAACCAGAGGCTTGGCAAGTGAAAAGCCACTGTTCGCTGAGCATCAGTCCACTGAAGGATTTTTGTGCCCATTAAAAACAGCCACAAGTGTGCTGTGCAGTAGGTGCTATGCCCGTTTTACAGGTTGAGATTCAGAGGGACTGACAAAACTTTATAGCATCACCCTTTCTGAAAGTAGCTGTTCTTTCTATAACACTCTGGGCCACTCAAGTTCCCAGGGGTGGCGCAGGACAGCCCGGTCATTGCTATCAACTTGGCACTCCTAGATACGGAAGGACAGAGTCATGGTTGGACGGTAGTCCGGCAGCTTGATGAAATGAAACAAGCTCTGGACATAAAGTCCATAAGGATTTCACAATCTGGGACCCCCACAATGAAGCCAGAATGTTAAGGAATTGGCCCAGACAGCTCTTTCAGCTTCCACAAACTCATCAGATTTCACAGCAGGGACTCTCAGAGCTTGCCTTTGACATGAGGAAACAGGTCCAGAGAGAAGGGTGTGTCCTCAGCAGTGTGACGCCTTCATAAGTGGGGCTTTTCCCACCATGGCGCCCCCACCTCCCTCCGCCACTTTCCTGGGGCTTTTTACTAAGTGGTATTGGCCACATTGGCGGTTAGACTTCTCGAGGCTGCAACACTCCCTGCTTTGCACACCAGCTCCCCCTTCCTGCCCAGGAGGGAGACAGCATGGTGGGTAGAAAGGAACCCCAGGCCTGGTTCTAGTTCTGGCCTCACCACACTGGCAGTGTATAGAGCATCCACTCTCTGGGCCATCTGTGAAGTGAGGGTCTGGGCTTAGTGGTTTTTCAGACTGCACCTTTAAGCCAGAGGATTTCTTCCACGGGGAAACTTAGTGACCAGAGTTATTTGGATTTACATATTCTTTTTGGTAAGACTTACCTGTGAGGTGGGCAGCTCTCTGGACCCACCACCAGGGTTGTCATGAAGTAGACTCCTATGTTGATAGCACAAAATGTTTTAACTCCTCATCCTTTGCCAGTGAGCATAGAGAGCTGCCTGCTCCAGCCTGTCCCCATCAGTTACCATCTCCCTCTGCGATCCTCAGGTCCTGGATGGAAGGAAGCCCACTGGGGGCAAGCTGGAGGTGAAGGTGAGGCTGCGGGAGCCTCTGAGTGGCCAGGACATACAGATGGTCACCGAGAACTGGCTGGTCCTGGAGCCGAGGGGCCTGTGAGGTGGGCAGCTCTGTGGACTCTCAGAACCTCGGCCCAGGCCCCACCGGGCACTTCCAGTGCGCAGCTCACGTCGGGGGAGAAAGCCTCAGCGGTTCTCATCTGTGAGGAGGGTCAAAAGGCCCAACTGTTGGGTAGGCCTTGGCCTGAGTTTCTTAGGATCCTCAGTAGATCCTCGGAGGGAAGTTAAACCCAGGTCAGTTTTCAGGAAAACCTTTCTGAACTCTATTTGTATATTCATTGCAGTTTAGACTTACTTCCTGTGCTTTGTGCCTGAGCTTCAGACAGTCAGCGCTGGGAGTGTCAGGCCAGCGGCTGTGTGCAGAAGCATCCTTTCCCAGCTTTGCTGGCTACAGAAGCCTTTGTACATAGGGAGTGAGATGCTGCTACACAAACACCAAAGACCTGTACGTACGTCCGTACATTACTGACCACGCCCTGGTCCCTCCTGTTGCTGGCCCCTTCCTGGGCCTCCACACCAAAGCAGCTGCTTCCCCTTCCCTCTGGGCAAAAGCAAGGACAGCCTCACTGCTCTGTGCCACGGAGTCTTGCAGCCCCTGAACCCGTGTAGCAACTGTGTGCAGCTTACCCTGGCCCCTAGTTGCAACACTTCTGAATGTGCCTTTAAAAGATGTAACTGTAAAGGACGGGAGAACCGAGAGTGATGGGGACTCCCCTGCTCGGGGCGGTGCAGGTTCCGTGACTCGGTTGTCAGTGGTCTGTGCCACCGCTCGGTTTACGCCCGCTCTGCCTGTGCCTTGTTTCCTGGCAGCTGCTGCACTAGCTGCCTGCTCCCAGCTCTCATGGAGGAAGGAAGTTATGTTTTGGACTATTTGGTGGGAAGTAGGCAAGGCTGTGCCTTGGGTTCGGTCTGTGCACCTAACACAAAAAACTGCTAACTGGGGGGGATACAAAAATGTATGTACCTTTAATAAACTACGTCTAATTCACTTATAGGGGTTTTATGCCCTAAATGCAGGGTAACCATCAAAATCCTAATCAAAAGTCCTACCGTGTTTCCTTTGGGAGAAAAAATTAATATAAGACACTGTCTTATTTTGGGGAAACGGCCTCACTTTTGAAAGGCCTGAGTAGCAGTAACATTTAATTGACAGGAACTGCTGCTGTGGCTTTCTCCTCTGAGGGCAGAGAAGCCTCGCCTCCTCAGCTGATCACTGAGGGAAATCCCTTCGTTCTCCCAAGAAACTCTCCTTCGGCTTTGTTCTTCTGAATGGATGGAGACGGAGGGATTTATAGTTGCAATAAATTTAATATTCAAAACTGCAGTATTCTACATTTCTTAGAAATAAACTTTAACATCCCATTCCCTCTCCCCCACACCCATTTTTAAGCATTAGCTTAAGTTAGACAAAGCATTCCTTGAGGTCATTTTTAAAGGCTCTAAGTGAAGCAGATACATTCAGCTTACTGGTCACTACAGCACTATGTAAGCACAGCTCAGGGATTACGTTTTTGTGTGTCTTTTTCCGACACAGGGCTGGACCGTGCTTCCCTGCCCTTGTAGCAAATATTTTAGAGGGTAACAGCAGGAAGGACAAAAGACTTTTTTTCCAAGAGCTTTCTGACCAGACTTATTTAGCCATTAGAGTAAACTACCCAAATTTCTACAGATGTGAGATTTAACACTTAACTGTAGTTACATCTGTGTGTCAAAGCAGCAGAAATCTAGAATGAAAGAAGGGTTGTTAGCCTTCCTAAGGTGGCCTAGGGCAAAGAAGGGTTTGTACCACAACCGGTGCTTACTAAGAGGGCAAGGACAGCTATGGTTACCCCCCGAGGCTCCAACCATCGGAACCCCTAACCTCAGGCCTCTGCTGGAAACGCCTGTTCCAGTTGGTAGGAGTGTTCTGTGCCTCACAGATTTCCTGTTGCAACCTGGCCAGTTCTAGTCTCCTTCACTGCTCCTTGCTTTTTGAAAAACAAAACCTCCAGGCTGAGGGAGGCGAGACAAAGCGCCCACTGGACTGGAGACTGAGGCTCTCTCTGAAGGGGCCTTTGTGGCAGCCAGGGCCTGCAGGGTCACTGGAGTGGGAGGAGCCTGCCAGCCTCATCTTATCCTGAGGTTTGTCCAAACGCAGAAGCCAAACAGATTAGTGATTCAGGGGCAGAGAAGCTGCCATGACCCAAATTATTTTTAAATTGTAAATTCTCTTTGGTGCAAGGCATACTTTCTTCTGAATTAGTGAACTAAATATAATACAGAAGTAATTTTTCATAGAAAGTCTTGCTCACAAAGGGCAAACTATTTTGTGGCTTTTAACATTATTTTCCTTTCTTACACCACCGTTGTTGAAAGCTTGTTTTCTGAATTTTGTGGGTAGTTCTCAAAGATCTTGCCCCTTGCATAGGCAGCTCCATTTAAGATGAAACTGGGACTGAGGCTGGGGGAGCCAGGGAGCTTGTTCCTGGTCCAGCCCGTGGGCCTCAGCTTCCCAAACTCCCAAGTGGCATTATCATTCCTGCTCCACCCCTTAGCCTTCAGGCTGCAGGTACGATTCCTAAAAGTCCCATTACTATTTAAATTATTTTAACATTGCTATTAAAATTGAACAATATAAAAAGTGTTCAGCAGACTGCTTGATTATTGTCTGAAATGCATTAAATGCATAAACTTTCTCTGGTGACTAATTATGACAGAAGTAAGTTTAGTTGGAAATGGTGAGCCCACCAGCATTCAGGAACCACTGGATGAGGGAAGATACTAGAACGGAACATACAGAAGGTAATGTCCTATCTTTCTAGAGCCCAGTAGATGCTCAGAAAGTGTTGATAAAAATAAATGGAGAAACACCTTGTTAGCATTTGGTAAGAATGCAATAATTTTTAAAAATTTAATGTTACCATAATGGCAAGCCTATCCCTCTTCAGTTTATAAGGATCTCTATATGCCAATCTTTAAGTTTGTGTTCTAGAAAAATTTGACATATTTATAAATGTGATGTTTCAGCTCTCTGTATAACTATTACAATATACAATGTACAATACAAAGACAAAGCAAGTGGAGGGTGGTAAACTAGCCCTGGCTCTATTATGCCCCGTTCCACAAGGTGTTTTATGCAAATTGAGAATGGACCTGACTCTGCAGGGCCAAGAGTCTGTCCTCAGTGGGAGAATTTTAAAGTTTGCACTGATCCAGAAGTAATACGTTCATTGCAAGGTATATTTAACTGAACAGAAGGAAAGATAAATTTCTGTAGGAAAAAATGGGACCAGCGTTTGTAGAAGCTCCAAATTTTCAAGGTATATTTAGACCAAGCTGGAGGTTACACCCCAAATCCCTGCCATATTAAGCATTCCTATCAGGTTTTGGAGGGATGTGTGGTCCCAAGGCTCAGTACATGCTGGTGTCCTTTGGGCGTCTCCTCTTCCCTTAGAAGCTCTGGGTGCCTCAGCCTGTGCAAAAAGGTCACAATCACAGCTCCCTGCAGCCCCCACCAGCAAAGCGTATGGAGAGACGGCACAGAGTGTGGATCCACCACCACCACGGAGAAGGGATAAACATGGGCAGACATACTTCAAACTGAAGGCCAGGCTTGTGGGCCTGTTTGGAAAACGGCTGCCCAAACAGCTCCACGGCCTTCAATTGCCAGGTGCTGAGCCAGCTCTAACCCCTGGGAGGCGGCCTCTCACTGTCCAGAGGCCTGCACTAGCTGCCAGAGATTCTCAGCTGTGCTTACAGAGAGGGACCATCTGCTGCGTGGCCTGGGCTTTCAGAAGATAACAGTGATAAGAGTGAGTCACCTTAGAGCTGTGCTTTTCAAACTTTGGGTTGTGAGATCCATTAGGTCTGTGACCAGAATAAATTTTTAGTGAAAAAGAAAGTACTTTGACTTCATCACATATATCATGGATAAACCAAACCTTGGTTTCTAATATCACTAAAAGAAACCATGGCTGATTCCCAGGCTGGGGCAGCGTGAGCACTAGATGAGCATGGAGAATCTTGTTAGGCCAGAAAGCAAAGTGTTCAAAAAAACGGAGCATTTCACAAGAATGGATGAGCTACCCAGGAGGAGTGCTCTATGGCCAAAGCTGCGCTGAGGACCCAAACAATGGGTTAGAACCTTCCACAAGTCCACCATGAAAATTAATTAAGTGAATATGTAAATAGGAAAGAAGGAAGAGCTTTTGCTTATATTGACCAAGTACAACTTGTAAAGGTGGAGGGAGTTCTGGAATTGAAAAATCTGTAGCCATCACAGTAAAAGATCAGTTCAGATAAGAAACATCCGTGGGTGCTAAATCTTAAGGGAAATTTTGATGAGTAAGGTATTTGCATGATCTGAAAGTGTCTGTACACATTGGTTATTCATTCCAAGGGGGGCAGGGAACTGGGGAAATTGGACAACACTGAACAGGTGCACACATCACTTAGGATTCTGGCCAAGAATGCATAAACTGATTCTAATTATGGAAAGATACCAATCAAATTTAAAAAATTAGGTAAGGGAACTATACTCATCAAAAGTATAGAGGACATAAAAGATACAGGTGGGTCAGTAAAGCTATTTGCCTTGTCTGATCCCAGGCGAGCAGCTTTACCGGAAGGGGAAATGCCGCGAGGGACACTATAGATAGATGCTAGATTAAGGTAGCTGGTATATCAACGGTAAATTGACTAAAGTTGCGAACTGTCCTGCTGTAATGGAAGAAAATGTCTTTAATTTTAGGAAATAAGCACTAAAGTATTTAGGGGTAAGAAGCAAAATAGCTATGCAACTTACTCTCAAATGTCTCCATTTTTTTGTGGAGAGACACTAATAACGCAAATGGGCAAAAGTGTTAATTGTAACAACAGGCGAATCTAGATAAAGTATACATAGGACTTTTTTTTATTTGCAATTTTCTTGGAAGTTTAAATTATTTTTCAGTAACGTTTTAAAAAATACATCTAGTGTATATTGTAACTAAAAATGCCTTGGGTATATTGTCAGCTTTCACCGAAAGGCCCAATTCAATACCTGCCATTCACTGGGGCAGAGCTTGGGCAATCCTCAACTCGGCTCTGCTATCCGGTCACCTCACTTACACTGACTGCCCTTCCTCGGCTGGGAGAGGGATAATCCGTTGGGTAATCTGGTAAAAACAAACAAAAATGTAAGGGTGACTTCTACTTGAAGTTACTGGGATACAAATGGAACAAGATCAGTGTGTGATCCTTTTTGTATCAATTCTGTACAAAGAGTACAAGACTGATGCTTCATTTTTTATTTCCTCTCTGCCCTCCCACCCCACCCTTGGTGATGGTTGTACCCATTTGATCATTTCTGAGCACAAGACCATAAATGAGTCTTAAAACAGGAGCAGAATTCTTGTTTAAACAGTAACAGAAGGGGATTTAGCTGCAAGGATAGTATAACGGTGGTGCAGTTATGGAAGCTGCCCGGATCTTGTGGACAATGCATAGAAGACTTAGAATTATGGAATATCTGTCCCCCCAACCACCCTCGTCCCCAAAACCCCACTCCCCTCCCCCCAATTAATAGTGTTAACAAAAGCTTAATCCTCCAGTTCTAAAGTGCAAATGACTTGAGTATGACTTCTGTTGCAGCAGGTCTGAACAGAAAAACCACGAAGTCCTCTGTCTAGGCGATGTTCTCCAGAATGTAAAAGATGAGCTCCATGACGACGGGGCCCTCGCTGAGCTGGCAGGCCCCTCCATGGATCACTGGCACCAGAGCGCTGTCCAGGTCATTCATGTACTGCGAGGGGAGCGGCTGGCCATTGCTCCCTGCTTGGTAGCCAACCTACACCACAGGGAGAAGGATGACAAGTTACTGGGTAGAAAAGACCAGGGAGCTGAGGGCCAAGGAGGCTGAGCAGGAAAGGAGATGGGCTTCCTGACCAAGGGCTAGACACACAGCAGTTAACACAGTTTCCCCTTCTCTTCCCTAAGCTGTCATTTTTTCATCCTGACCCTGACACTTGGTAGCCATGAGACCATGGGCTCTTAAGACACTAAACCTGGTAAAGTCTTAGTTCCCCAAGAAGGGACTGAGGTGCTGTGGAGAGGCAGGGAATGTCAACAATAAAACCTAAACCTATGGCTGTGAAAATTAAAATGGGGACAACCATCTGGCCCCACACCATATTTTGAGTGTCTACTAACACAGGTAATTCAAAGGTGAATGGAACAGGGCCCTGGCCCTCAAGAGGCCCACTCATCAGTGAGAAACTCTTGTTTTTTTTAATTGTTTTATGTGAAGTAACTCCAGATTATTGGTACCATTTGACAAAAAAACATGACACCTCATTTGTATTATTCTGCTATGCTTAGTATAGCATGGGGAAAGACGTTAAGTACAAAACACATCCATTCTTGATAGACAACTAGTTAGAAAATGGAGCCAGATATATAATCTCCCACATTTTCCCTAATAACACAACTGCATCTAGACAGGAACACGGACCTGTCCCAGGGATCCAAAACCCAGAAGAAATGTACAGGCTTTGCTTCACTGTGCTTCGTAGATACTGAGTTTTTTACAAATCGAAGGACTGTAGCAACCCTGCATCAAGCAAGTCTTATCAATCACCATTTTCCAACAGCATTTGCTCACCTTGTGTCTCTGTCCCATTTTGGTAATCCTAGAGGCATTTCAAACTTTATTACATTTGTTATGGTGATCTTCGATCAGTGATCTTTGATATTGCTATTGTGATTATTTAGGGGTGTCACAAACTACACCCCTAAGACTGCGAAATTTAACCAATAAATGTGTGTTCTGGCGGCTACAATGACTGGCCATTACCCCATCTCTCTTCCTCTCCTCAAGCCTCCCTAGAGACACAACAATATTCAAATTAGGCCAATTAATAACCCTAAAATGCCTTCTACATATTCAAGTAAAGGGAAGAGTCTCCCATCTTTCACTTTAAACCAAAAGCTAGAAATGAACAAGTGAAGAAGGCACATCCAAAGCTAGGCCTCTTGCACCCATGGTCACGCTGTGAATGCAAAGGAAAAGTTCTTGAAGGAAGTTAAAAATACGCCAGTGCTAAAGTGAAGCAGCCTTATTGCCGATATGGAGAAAGTTTTAATGGTCTGAATCGAAGATCAAACCAGCCACAACATTCCCTCAAGTCAAAGCCTAATCCAGAGCAAGGCCCCAATTCTTCAATTCTTTGGCAGCTGAGAGAGGCGAGGAAGCAGCAAAAAAAAAAGTTGGAAGCTAACAGGTTGGTTTATGAGTTTATGAAAAAGCAGCTATCTCCGTAACAAAGTTCAAGGTGAAGCAGTAAGTACTGTTGCAAATTATCCAGAAGATCTAGCTGAGATAATTAGTGAAGGTGGCTACATTAAATGGAGACAAAACAGCCTTCTATTGGGAGAACATGCCATCTGGGGCTTCCATAGCTAGAGAGAAGTCGATGCCTGGCTTCAAAGGGCAGGGCCGTGCAGCTGGTGACTTTTAAGTTGAAGCCAATGCTCATTTACCATTTCCGAAAATCCTAGGCTCCTTAACAATTATGCTCATCTATTTTGCCTGTGGAACAACAAAGCCTGGATAACAATATATCTGTTTACTGAGTATTTTAAGCCCACTGTCTAGACCTACTACCCAGACTCCTTTTAAAATATTACTGCTCACTGACAATGGATCTGGTCACCGGAGAGCTCTGATGGTGATATACAATAGAGTAGTGTTTTAATGTCTGCTAACCCATCCATTATGGGTCAAGAAGTAACTAAGACTTTCAAGTCTTACTTTTTAAGAAATACATTTTGTATCTGCCATAGATAAGAGACTACTTTGATGGATCTGGACAAAGGAACTTGAAAATCTTCTGGAAAGAATTCACTATTCTAAGTGCCATTAAGAACATTTGTGATTCAAGGAAACAGGTCAAAATATCAACATTAATAGGAGTTTCGGAAAAAGTTGCATGACTCTGAGGAGTTTAGTGGAGGAAATAATAAGCAGATGTGGCAGGAACAGCAAGAAACCTAGCATTAGAAGTGGTGACTGAACTGCTGCAATCTCATGATAAAACTTTATGAGGAGCTGGTTCTTACCTAAAGAAACTAATCTACCCTGGTGTGAAAACTTGAAAGGCAACAAAGGATCTAGAGTATTTCATAACTTAGTTGATGAAGCAGTGACAGGGTCTGACAGGACTGACTTTAATTCTGAAAGTAGTTTTGTGGGTAAAATGCTATAAAACAGTATCACACATTACAGAGAAATCATTCCTAAAAGGAAGTCAATCATCAAGCTTCGTTATCTTAAGAAATTGCCACAGCCACCATCTTCAGCAGCCCCCACCCTGAACAGTCAACAGCCATCAACATTGAGTCAAGACCCTCCCCCAGCAAAAAGATTTTGACTCATTGAAAGAATTTTTTATCAATAAAGTATTTTTTATATTATTGATTTCAGAGAGGAAGGAGAGAGAAACATCAATGATGAGAATCACTGATTGGCTGCCTCCTGCACACACCCTACTGGAGATCAAGCCCTTGACTAGAATCAAACCTGGGACCCTTCAGTCCTTAGTCCGATGCTCTATCCATTGAGCCAAACCAGTGAGGGCAATAAAGTACTTTTTAGTAAGGTGTGCACATTGATTTTAGACATACTACTACTGAACACTGTTTAACAGACTACAGTACAGTATAAATGTAACTTCTATATGCACTGGGAAACAAAGTTCATTTATTGCAATAGTCACTTATTGCTATCGCCTGGAGTGGAATCCACAATGTATCAGTTATGTCTTGTAGAGAGATTAGATGCTAGGGCATGGGAGAGAAGCAATGGGACAAGGGACTCCGGGAGCCGGGGGGGGGGGGGGGGGGGGGGGGGGGAATACACACACACACACACATATGCTAAGAATGTATTATTGCTGCCTGGGTGGCATGGCTCAGTGGTTGAGTACCAACCTATGAACCAGGAGGTCATAGTTCGATTCCCAGTCAGGGCACAAGCCTGGGTTGTGGGCTGAATCCCCAGTGGGAGGGCATGCAGGAGGCAGCCAATCAATGATTCTCTATCATTGATGTTTCTATATCTCCTCCAAAATCAATAAAAAAATTTTTTATAGATTATTGCTATTAACAGCATACCAAAAAATCTGAATAAGAAAGGGAGAGAAACTTGACCATAGGAGACCTGACCTGACAGGGAAATTAATGGGAAAATAGCTCAAGTCCCATCTACTAACAAACATGGAGAGGTTCACAGAAAACTTGGAGGGGGAGCTGCAGAGGCCAGTCAGTAGAGGCCTGCTGTGGTCAACAGGACAAAGGACAGCTGGAACCTGCTCTCTTAATGGGCAGAATGACCCCTGAAGAGTGGGACTGAGTCTCAATGGGCAGCATCGATGTCATGTACACGGGGTGGCAGATCACACACACTCCTAACCCTAAAGTCCTTGGGACATTTTCAGGTGAGGAAGCCAAAGTTCAAACGATTCAGTCTGATGGAACAGCACATCCAGGTGTATTTTTAATAGAGGGAAGGCCAGGATACTACATCTGGTCAGACCCAGGGCCCAAAGAAACCCTGGCCGATGCAGGGAAGCTCACATGTCAGAAAACAAGCTGGCCAGCTCCCCAGGCCAGCTCCCCAGGCCAGCTCCCCAGGCTGCCTAAGGATCTCCTTACCTGATCCGAGTCCAGTGTCACACGAAGTCCCAGTTTAGTCATTCCGTCTTCCTTCAGGAGCTTCAGGTGGGGACAGAGAGCAAGGCAGAAAGCCTTGGCGATGTGCTCGGTCAGCCGGCTATGATCTGCTGGATCGCTCAGGCAACTGTGCTGGTCGTCGTTTTCTAGGAAAAACACCTGTTCCCCAAACGAAAGAGACTTCACCTTGTGCCAGGAGATGTGGGAAGACAGTGCACCGGCTCACTGTGCGAGAGCACCCTGATTTGTAGAGGTGTGCAGAGTCCTGACAGGGTACCTCAAAGTCCCTGGGACAAAAGTGGGGCACTAACATCTTACATCCAAGAAACAATCTCAGTCTCTGAATCTACAAAATGGTAGCAGCCACCTGCCGTTTTCCCTGGAAGCCACAGTCAGGGTCATCCTGGTACATTCTACTCAAAACCTGTATGTGGACGATTTTTTTAGGAACCGATCTTACAATCTAAGAGAATGGCTCCTAACAGCTTTTGTGGCCCAAAACCTTCATATTACAGATTACATATAGAAGGAAGGTGATTCACCCAAGTGCATGTAAGTATTTAGAGACAGAGACAGGCGTAAGCCCAGAATCCAGGTCTTCTGTCTCTTACACAGAGTTTTTGCACCACACTAGTGTAGCTTTGCCTTTGCTGAGGCCAGAGCTATGCCAGTGTGCACGCACTGGGCATAGGGAGAACATAGCAAATTTGGAACTGAGAGACCTGAGACCTAGTTACCTGGAGGAAGGTGATGAACAAGTCCTTTGGCTTCTGAATGCCCAATCTGGGTTTATAAAATGGAAAGCATCTGTCCGCTCTAGTTACTATAAAAAATTATATATTAGCAAAATGGGTTTATATATACCAGCCTGAGCCTAGTGCTCAATAAGCTTATACTAGGAATACTAAGAGGAGTCAGCTCTGAAGCCCTCTGACGATGCACAGGTGAGATGCCAGCATGGAAAGAGGGGAAGAGTGGGAGTCAGGAGGCCGTGGCCTCTGCTCAGTAACTAGAGTCAGGCAGGCCAGTCTCACAGCCTTTCAGAGCCTTTCTCACTATGCAAATTAATGGTCGCCACCTTGCCTCACTGGGTTACTAGGGAGCAAAAAGGAGGGAATGGAGGTCAAACTATTTTATAAGCAGTAAGAGTTTTATGTTCCAGTGTCTGAACTGCTCAAAATATGTCAAAGGAATAGTCCTAAAGCAAGCAGGTAAGACTCTGAGCTGTGTATGAAAACTCTGGGCTTGGTATGAAGGACACATCACTTGCAACAACAGCTCAAGAACTGCAGAACCAGACTTTAGTCTCTGCTATCAGGAACCAGCTCTGTGACCTTGGGTAAGGCACTTGGCCGCTCCTGCCTCGGTTACCTTGTGTGTAAAAGAGAAAAGCTAGAAATCACAGAACTTTAAAAAAAAATTACTTCTAAAGTTGCAAGGAATCTTAGAGATCTTTAACTTAATAGTATATTTTATAGGTAAGTATAAATAAGGTTCAAAACAAATTGGGAGACCTAGCAAATAAGCTCTGATTTGTCTGAGATGCACACACACAGGTCTCTGCCCTGCTCCTCTTGCCCCAGATCAGCCTCTAACACAGCTTTCGAGTTCAGAGACAACACAGCAGGAAGAGCTTAGGAGCTGGCAGATCTGGGTTTGAATCAGGACTCTGACATTACTATTTGCCATGTAATTTTGGACAAGCTACTCAGTCTCCAAACTTTAGTTTTCTTTTGTTCTTTTAAAATTATAGTTGACACACTAGTTTTCTATTGATGAAATGAGTAAATTCTTAAAGACCGTGTTATCGAAGATAGTTTAACTGGGAGTGCAGCATAACTAGCCCAGCTTTCTAACTCATACAGCAAAGATGGTATGGACCATTCAGAGATGGCTTCTTTGTGAATCCCAATGCAAACAAACCCCTGACAGCTGTGCACAGGCAGGAGCAGACATCAGGCTGCGGCCTGCACTTGGGGGCATTTCTTACCGGTGAGCTCAGACAGACCAGGGGGAACTGCAGTATAGAAGACAGACTTTTTCCCCCCTTATCCTCCAGAATCGGGCCAGATGTGTCTCTGGTCCTAGCAAAAGTTGTGCTCAGAGCAGGTTAAGAATGCCAAGTTTTATTTCCTTACCTCAGTCCATCTGATGACTTTTCCATTTGCTTTGTACTCTGACCCGTGGAATATCTTCACGCTCGTTACAGACTCCATTAACTTCCCGTCTATGGGACTTACAACACTGAAACAGAAGCAAAGAAAAGAGATGGAAGCAGCTCTGGAAGTCAGAAGAGCCACTTCTCTTAACAAATTTTGCAATTAGTGACACCGGGCACCTTGCCAAACACATCTGATCAACATACCATAGCAAGAAGCCACTACATGAACATGTATGAATAGAGTGCTCATGGGAAGGGCTCACTAAAATAATTCAAAGCACACACACACAAAGGACTCATGATTCCAGGAGCTGGTTATTTTAATACGAAGAACTCTACTCAAGCCTGCTCCCTTCTTGCAGCATCCTTCCTTCGGGGAATGCACAGCCACCCCCCTTCAATTCTGCTCTCCCCTCCGCTCTGTCACAGCACTTGGCTCCTGACCAGAACGACACCCATCACGTCACACTCACCACACATTTTGTGTGTCCGTCTTACAAATGAACTTCTGAAGGGGAGGAATATGACATATTCACCTTTGTGTGCTATATTTTCAGTTGGAACACAGTACTTGGAACATAGGAGTTTAATAAATGTTTGTTGATTAAAATATTTAACCGAGTATATTCATTATGACAGTGCTGATGTGAACTGGTGAACAAGTATCTATTTATCACAACAAATTCCCTTTGATGCTAAATTATCATTCCTAGATTCCTGAATAGAAAGGCCCACTATTTATAGTCATTTCCTCTCCAAAATATAACAAGTATAAATAACTGGAGATATACACTCATTGGTGATAAGGTTTAACAATGGAATCACAAGGATTCCAAACTCTTCCTAACAATTTTCAAATCTGCTTATGTTTTTCAATCTTTATGTATGTAAGATGAAATTTAACTTAAACTTCAAAATCAGGGATTCACTTCATTCACTCGATCATAATTATTTAAACAATGTTAAGTTTAATTGCTAACTCATCAGAAAGAACACTCTTAGTTGATGAGTACTCTTTTGAGAGAGGGTACCCAGACAGAGGGACAAGGTGGAAAATGTTCCATTTGTAAACTACAAACTAAACTCTAGAGTCTCCGTGACTAGTTCTTGTCCTGTTTCCAAAGACGCTGCCAATGGCACTTGTAGAAAGAAGCCACCTGCTTGTTTTTAGTTACCAATATGTTATGGCATCCGATTTTCAGATGATCAATTTTTTGGCCCTAATAATCATGTTCATTTCCAACTGTGGTGGAGAATTAAACTGATTTTGAAATTAAATTTGCCAGTGAAGTATGGGAAGATAAAGGGTTATTTGTAAAACAGTCAAATGCACTCAACGATTTAGAAATTGCTTCTTTCTGTTCAGTAAGTTTTGTGCCATGTTGTAAATGCCCTCTGTCTACCTTTGGCTCTGCTATTCCCGCCGGTGGAAGGCCTCCTCTACCAGAGCCATGTGGCAAATACCCTCTCATCCCACCAGATTCAGCTGGAGCAGCAGCTATTTCTCTATGGAATCGTCCTTGAATGCTCCCCACGACCTCTGCCAAGCTTCCGCTTTCCTTTTCTTTTTTTTAAACCTTCACTGCATCCTACAGTGTTTTCTGTGAGCATTTTCCATCCTTCGATGCACTTATAACTATTTCAAAACAAGACTGAGCCACTTATCAGCTGGAACCACGTGTAATTCATATTTGTATCTCCACAAGTGGAATTATTATTGCCTAAAGCACATGTGTCAAACACAAGGCCCACGGGCCAAATCCGGCCGGCCAGGCCTTGCAATGTGGCCCACACCGCGCTGTCATCACTGCACTCCGCTGTCAGTTTATGACATTGTCAGTTTATGACTGTTCAGTAAACCATTTGGCCCACGATTTAGGCTGGATTTTAGATTTTGGCCCCTTCTCTGATTGAGTTCGACACCCCTAGCCTAAATGATGGATGGGTGGATGGATAGAAAGTGGATGGGATAAAGCTTAATAACAATGAGGTATAATATATTCATTTATTCAATCAATTTCTAAAGTACCTGCTAGGTACCAGACAGTGCTTTGGGTGCTGGCAGTATACTGGTGGCAGTCAATAAACCAGACAAAAGTCCCTGTCCTCATGGAGCTTACATCCCAGGGACAATGTAATAAGTAAAAATTTTTGTCTGTTAGAAACTTATACGTGCTCTTAGAACTATTCTGCACAGAAGGGGGATATAACTGGGGGGTGGGAGGAAAGAGATGTGTACGACAGGGTTATTATTTGATAGGCTGGCCACAGAAGGCCTTACAGAGAAAGTTATATTTTAGAAAGTTTTGAAGGCAGTGAGGGAGCCACTCAGGTGGCTTCCCAGGGGCAAAGTATGAGCTGAGAGAACAGCCAACGCCAGGACAGAAGGCTAGCTGCCGTGGCCCCGCAGGAAGGCAGGAGCTGCTGCTGAGAAGTAAGAGTGGGGCAGGGGGACGCAGACTGTGTAAGGCCTCAGAGGTCGCAAAGACTTTGGTTTTGACCCTGAATGATAATGGCAGCCAGTGGTAGGTTTTGAGCAGAGGAGCAACACTGTAGAATTAGAAACTGATTAGGCTGGGAAGAGGGAACAAGTCAAGACTAGAAATAAAGAAACCAATTAGGAGGCTACTGCAACGATGCAGACCAAACCATGGTGGCCTGAACTGGGATGACGGCAGCAGAGGTGGGAAGCAGCAGCAGTAAGAGTCTATGACGTATTCTGTGAAGAAAAGCTAACCGCACCCACTGTCGGATTAGGTACAGGGCCTGAGACACAGGCGACTCCAAGGTCCGGGCCCGAACCTCCCGAACAAGAGCCGCCCTGTCCGGGACGGAGCCTCGGCCCCGGGCGGCGGTCCTCGCCGGCCACGCCCTCGCTTCGTGGAGGCAGTTGGCCTTCTGGTGCTTCCTTACTGCTCTGTGATACTGGAATAACACCAGTTCTATCAAATTAAACAATATTATAAAAGCGCTTTGCAAACCACACAAAGCTTAGATATTACTATTATCTCAATAACTTGAGAGAAATTGTTTTGTGAAACAATCAAAGTTTCCTCCCTTCAAAAATATGCACAGAAGCTCCTTCAGAAAGGAAGCCAGGAAGCCAGGAATTTGAAATTCCGCGTGGTGCCTGCCAAAGCAGTCTCTCAGGCAGGGCCTCCGGGGAAGATGCAGCACAGCAGCCAGACAGACCCAGAGCCCCGCCGGGACTACATGCCTCGGGGGGAGTTTGCTGCCTTTACCCCTTGTTGACGTTCTTGTCGTCATCCACCCACTGGATGTGGATGTGCTCCTGGGGGTCCTCGGCGTCTGCCTTGCCGCAGGTGATGGTGAAGTCCTTCATCTCTCGCAGCGCCTGCCTCAAGACATCCATGTTCTCCGCAGTGATCTGGACCATGACGCCATCTGAGAATCAGCACGAGACAATACCGGTGAAAACAATGAAAAGCCAGGGAGGGGGCAGTGAGAAACGCACCTGGAACTAGCAAAGCCCTCTAAGTTAAATGTGAAACTTTGCCCTCTAGAGCGGACAGACACAGCAGGTGTTGTGCTCTGAGCTGAGCTCTTCCTTACTGAAAGTGCTAAGAGGGCCGGGACCGGTTTGGCTCAATGGATAGAGTGTCGGCTTGGGGACTGAAGGGCCCCGGATTCGATTCCGGTCAAGGGCATGTACCTTGGTTGTGGGCATATCCCCAGTAGGGGGTGTGCAAGGGGCAGCTGATCGATGACTCTCTCTCATTGATGTTTCTAACTCTCTATCTCTCTCCCTTCCTCTCTGTACAAAAATCAATAAAATATATATTTTAAAAAAAAAAGAAAGTGCTAAGAGGAGCGAGTGCCAATATGTGTTCTGTTTAAAACACTTGCCTGTTGGATTCACTTCAGACACAACAGAGTTTCTCCTTATTCCAAATGATTGCAACATTCTTGTGGGTAACAGGGACTGAACCTCATCCACATGTTTACAGATTTGCACCCAATGATATATTTAAACTTAGACTATATCCCCTTGGGTACCTTATCCCAAAGCTCTGAAAGGCCATCTCTTAAATAACTAGTGCCATTCCATACACATGTATTCCCTCCTAACCCCCCCTTCTGTGCAATGTAGTTCTAAGACCACTGTCCCACAGAATCTTTACCACTTTCTTCCTTCTTTGGAGAACTAACCACTATTATGACAGCTTTAAGTAGCTGAAGAGTGAGATGCTACAGAATAAATAATGAGTCCAGAACTCTGGCAAAAATGTCAAAGTTTCCTTTAGTATCCTTTGCTTTTCGGTTGTACAAATGGGACTGAACTACTGTATGTGCAGTAAGTAACTCATTCTTTACCTTCCACAATACTGGACTTGGCAAGATAGCCTGAAGAGGATTTCAGAGCGCCACTGAACACAAAGAAACTGGCACCAGTCACTAAAACAACAAAAGAAATCGTTTAGTAAAGATAGAGCCTGAGATTGAGAGACAGAGAACAATAATAAAATACGTAGTCATTGGGAACTCCAACCACCATCATCCAGAAGACAAGAAACACCAACTTTATACAAGTAACCAATAATTCTGATGCTTATGATAGGCTGGGAATGAGATTTCCCACCCAGCCAGTGTGGCTCAGTAGTTGAGCACTGACCTATGAAACAGGAGGTCCTGGTTCAATTCCCCATCAGGGCACATGCCTGGGTTATGAGCTCAATCCCCAGTGTGGGAGCGTGCAGGAGACAGCCAGTCAGTGATTCTCTCATCACTGATGTTTCTATCTCTCCCTCTCCCTTCCTCTCTGAAATCAATAAATTATATATATATATATATATATATATATATATATATATATATATATATTTGATAATATACACACTCCCATTTTGTTTTGTTCTCTCTACAATCGAGAATCAAAGAATTTTACAGGCAAAGAAATCTTTGCGGTCAAGTCCTGGGCTTGGACTGAATCCTGTTTTTATAAATAAAATTATACTGGAACACAGCCATGTCCATTCGTATACACATTTCTATGGCAGTTTTTGAAATATGATGTCACAGAGTTGAGTAGTTGACAACAAAGACTGCAGGCCTGCAAAGCCTAAAATATACAGAAAAAGTCTTCTGACCCCTGATCTAAATTCACTGGTTTCTAGGTGTGCGTTTAGGTAAAATATATTTTGAATATTGAGATATGGTTGCCAACTATTTTATTTACAGAGTGGAGCTATTAAAAACACAAGCACCTATTTGAAAGACAAACACCTGATACCACTGACTCTTCATAAAAGGCTATTTAATACATTTAGGTTTATGAAAACTTCTCTACACTCCATTTCCCCGCATCTTAAATTGGACTGAGCTGTTCCAGCTCCCTCCCCGCTGGCCCCAGCACATCTAACGGTAGGTCATCCAGCTTTGTCAGGTTCCTACTGACAGGGAGCCCACAACAGCGCACTGCAGTCCATTCTACGTCTGGGTAACTCTCCGTGTTACAGAGAGTGCTCGCAAATTGAGCTAAATCTAGATCCTTGTTACTTTCACACAATGGTGCTGGTTTTGGCCTTTTGTAGCTATTCAGAGTAAGTTGAATCTTATCTACACATAATAGAAAACCTTAAAAATAGAGATAGCTATTTGTACTTTTTCAAGTAAAACATACTTCACTAAAGATGTCTTCCTTTGACCTAGTTCCCAGATTTTTTCACAGACCTTGAATCATCCTCTGAGGATCATCCAGTTTTACCAATGGACATCATCAATTACATTAATAATATCCAGAACTTATTAAATACGAGAGGCCCGGTGCACAAAATCCGTGCATGGGTAGGGTCCCTAGGCCTGACAGCAATCAGGGCCAATCTGCGGGGCAATCGAGAGGCCCCCGCTGACACTCGCCTGGCCGGACTGATGCCGCCTGCTCACTGGCTCCATCCCCCGCTGTCACCCTGGTTGCCTCCCTCTGCAGGGTGATTGGGAGGGCCCGCACTGGCACCCGCCTTGGCTGGCCTGGGGCCTGCGGGCTGGGGGCAGCTCCTGCGTTGAGCATCTGCCCCCTGGTAGTCACTGTGATTCATAGTGGCCAGTGGTTCCACCAGTCGTTCCACCATTCGGTCAATTTGCATATCAGGCTTTTATTCCATAGGATTCTGAGTAAGATTTGGCTAATAGGGAGCACTGTGGACTTATCACCCACCTTATTTTGGATATGGTATTTGAATATATATGTGCTAAATACCTTTACTAACTAAATAACTGATTTTAAATATATATTAAAGAAAGTGACCTATAGTATGTCTTCTAGAGAAGTGCTTCATAAAGCATACTAAAGAAAGCTAGTTTTAGGAGACATTCTGAGGGGAAAGAGACTTACGGTAAAATAAATTTAGGAAAGGCTACACACTACCCTTCTCTTGGAATCACAATACACATCGGCTTGTTAAAGCCTCTAAAAAGAATGGTAGTTCTTTTAAAATCTGCTTAAACTGGTTTAACTCAGGATTTCTCAGTTTAATTTTTATTAAGCAAGACTTTCATCTATTTATATGAATATTAGAGGCCTGGTGCACAAAAATTCGTGCATTTGGAGGGGGGAGGCCCTCAGCCCAGCCTGCACCCTCTCCAATCCTTCTCACAATCTGGGACCGCTGGCTCCTAACTGCTCACCTGCCAGCCTAATTGCCCCTAACTGCCCCCCTTCCCCTGCCAGTCTGATCACCCCTAACCACCTCTCTCTGCTGGCCTGGTCGCTCCTTACTGATGCCCCTGCCAGCCAGGCCGCCCCCAACTGGCCCCATGGCCGATTTGGTCGCCCCCAGCTGCCTCCCCCATCAGCATGGTCACCTCACGCAGTCTGCTGTCCAGTCGCTTGGTCATCCCTCACTAACCCCTCTGCTGGCCTGGTCGCCCCGTGCAGCCTGTGTTCAGTCGTCCGTCTGGTTGTTTCAGTCGTGGCGACCCCTGGCTTTTTATATATTAGGATGTTTTAAAACCACACAACCTGACAAGACACGAGAAAATGTCACACCAAGCAGTGATTCTTAGATTCTAATGTGTATTTGAATTGCACAGAGATTGTGTTAAAATGCAAATTCTGATTTAGCAGATCTGGATGTGGACTCTTCATTTCTAACAATCTCCTAAGTGATGAGATCACAATCCAAGTGCCACTGAATCTAGAAATCTTCCCTCCTGTCTACCTACTCATTAACATTCTTTGAATATGGTCATTCAACAAACCCCAAATCTAAATATATTTTCACCATGGGGCCTCGCCTCCTACCTTCAGATATCAACCTGGCCCTGTCAATATCCTGAGGCAATACTTTTGAATGTTCCCCTCAATAACAGAGACGCCATTTGCAATTATGAGTCTGGCTACTGGGGAGCCAATGTAACCTGGAAAATAAGCTTGGAAATGTTAACTTCATCAGGCTGTTTGTGGTCACCCTTCTAGAAAGTAAGTGTAACGGGGCTGAGATATCCCATCTCCAAGTCCAGTACAATCTTCCATTCTCATCATCTCCATCAGCACAATTACTCACCCTTCCTGGGCTGGTTGTGGATACTGATGGCCTGGGTCTGATAGTTTCCATCATCGTTCTGTACACACACGAGATGAGAGTCTGCCTTCTCATTGAAGCAGGCACCTCCTGCCAGGACATGCTCGTTAGACTTGTTCATGGCTTTCATCACCTGCAACCAAAAAAGAGGGTTTGTTTCTTCTCTGCCAAGAATGGTTGTTTTTGGTGGTGTTTTTTTGTTTGTTTGTTTATTTGTTTTGTCTGATATGACATAACTCCTTTACTTCTCAAAAAAACCCCACAGAATATTACTATTTACTAGGGGCCCAGTGCACAAAATTCATACACTGGGGAGGGGTCCCTCAGCCCAGCCTGCCCCCTCTCACATACTGGGAGCCCGCAGGGATGTCCTACAGATGGCTTAAGCCCGTTCCCCAATGGGAGTGGACCTAAGCTGCAGTCTGGCTTCCCTTTGCAGGAGGCGACCAGGCTGACTGGGGCAGGCACCAGCCCCATCACCCCGCTGCTGCAGCCACTGCCAGTCACCGCAGCCACCAAGCTAATTTCATCAACACGGACTTCAGTCCCTTCACCATGAAAAAATGACTTTCTTTAGGAATTTTCAAGATGTGTCTTTCATAGGATATGACATTTCTTTATTTTTCTTTTTATCCTCACCTGAGGATATGTTTCCATTGATTTTCCCCCCTTCCTTCTGAGCCCAGGTTCGGCTCCTGCCCAAGTCTAAAGCCTCCACCTGAGGCTTTCAGCTTGGGAAGGGCCCCCGGCCACAACCCCTCCAATGGCCAGCTGGGAGTGACCTGGGTGCCAAAGAGGTTCCTGGGACTCAGGTACGTATGCATGCAAATTAACCGCCATCTTTGTTAGGTTAATTTGCATCTGAAGCTAACCTAAAAATTCAGAGCACACCATTTTGTGTCTAATAAACAAATCTGAGCTTATATTATCTTGATGCTGAGACTCTGGCTTCTGGTTGAAAAAGGCTAATAATAATTTTTTATTTCCCATTTTTTCTTTCATGCCATCCCATTTGTCCAAATTTCTGATCCAATCCTTTAAAATGGCTTCAATCTTTTGAAAAACTAGTCCAAAATTTGTCTTTTGTTTTACTTCCCTATCCTTCTTATGTTATAAACTATATTATCCACAGTGTGAAAAACACCACGTGAGTGTCTGGATACCTTTTATATTCCTATATCAATACACTAGAAAAACAAAACAAACAAAAAAACCTTACTGAAGTGAAATTTACATGACATAAAGTTAACCATTTTAAAGTGAGAAGTTCAGTGGTATTTAATACATTCACAATATTGGGCAACCACCCCCTTATCCAGTTCCAAATCGGTCCCACCATCCGGAATAAAACCCTTGTTTGTGAACCAGTGTCTCCTCACTCCCTCTCCAAATACCAATCCACACTCTGTCTCCACACATTTATTCTGGATGGTTCCTATCAATAGAACCTTACAATATGTGGCCTTATGTCTGGCTTTTTTCACTTAGAATAACATTTAAGCTCTTCCATAGTGTAACATGTATCAGTACTTCATTTCTTTTTATGGCTGAATAATATTTCATTATATATACAGTTGACCTTTGAACAACAGGGGAGTTACTGACCCCTTGTGCAGTCAAAAATACACCTATATTGCCGAGACCGGTTTGGCTCAGTGGCAGAGCGTCGGTCTGCGGACTCAAAGGTCCCAGGTTCGATTCCGGTCAAGGGCATATACCTTGGTTGCGGGCACATCCCCAGTAGGGAATGTGCAAGAAGCAGCTGGTTGATGTTTCTCTCTCATCAACGTTTATAGCTCTCTCTCTCTCCCCCTTCCTCTCTGTAAAAAATCAATAAAATATATATTTTTTTAAATACACCTATAACTTCTGACTCCCCCAAAACTTAACTCCAGTCCCTTTGGTATCCATGAGGGATTGATTCCAGGGCCCCTGTGAATAACAAAATCTGTGGATGCTCAAGTAGAACAATGCTGACAGCTGGACCTCCATATTCACGGATACCAATTATGGATCAAAAATACTGTCTAGATCTGCAGTTGGTTGAATCTTCAGATACGAAACTTGGAGATACAGAGGAATGACGATATTTATTTAAAAACTAGGGGCCCGATGCACAAAGATTCATGCAAGAATAAACCTTCCTTCCTCTGGCTGCCGGCACCACCTTCACTCCAGCCTGGGGCCACCTTTCTGCCTTTGCTCCAGCCCAGAGCCACCTTCCACCTCTCGCCTTGTCACATCAATTTGCATACTCCCTCTTTATTGGCTGTGGGTGCCACCAGCTTTGTTACGGAGTTATGGTCAATTTGCATATTTTGTATTTATTAAATAGGATGCCCATGTAAATGGATCCCATAGTTAAAACCTGTGTTGTTCAAGGGTTAGATGTATATACACCACAACTGATGTATCCTTCCACCATGACCTCTGGGCTATGTCCATTTTTTCACTACCATGAATAGTGCTACTGTGAACATGTGTGTACATGTACTTGTTATGAGTTCCTGTTTTCAATTATTTTTTAAAAATATATTTGCATTAATTTCAGAGAGGAAGGGAGAGGGAGAGAAGGTAGAAGCATCACTGATGAGGGAGAATCACTGACTGGCTGCCTCCTGCATGCCCTCTACTAGAGATCAAGCCCACAACACAGGCATGTGCCCTTGACTGAAATCAAACCCAGGACTCTTCAGTCCTCCGTCTGATGCTCTAACCACTAAGCAAAACCAGTTAGGGCTAAAATATATTTTAATTTAAAAAGCCATTGTAATTTTGATAGGGCTTGCATTTAACCTGTAGATCACTTTAAGTAGTACTGACATCTTAATATTAAATTTTCCAATCTAAGAACATAAGATATCTTCCCATTTATTTAGGTCTCTTCTTTAAGTTCTTTTAGCAATGTTTTATCATTTTCAGGGTATAAATCTTTGCCTCCTTGGTTAAAATACAAGATATGATATGGCTTCACTTTATGTTTATAATTTTTGTAAAGTTAATGTTTTAATATATTACTGTATCACCAGAGGCATCCAAACAATCTATATATATAAAAGCCTAAGCAACCAGTCGACCAGTTGACTGCTGAACCAGTCGCTATGACACATACTAATCACCAGGAGGCAGATGCTCAACACAGGAGCTGCCCCCTGATGATCAGTGTGCTCCCACAGCGGGAGCCCGTTCAGCTGACCGGGATAAGCAGGGCTGGGATGAGTGGGAGCGGTTCCTCCCCAGATCCCCACAAGCCATGTGGAGGGACCCCACCGGTGCATGAATCATGGACCGGGCCTCTCATAATTAAATATTTCCTTCACACTGACATTTATCAACCTCATCAGTCCAAACCTCTTCTATCAGGTTTTTTTTAAATCATCACCTGAGGATATGTTTATTTTTGAGAGAGAGAGGGAGGGAGGGAGAGAGAGAAAAGGAGAGAGAGAGAGAGAGAGAGAGAGAGGGAGGGAGGGAGGGAGGGAGGGAGGGAGGGAGGGAGGGAGGGAGGGAGGGAGGGAGGAAGGAAGGAAGGAAGGAAGGAAGGAAGGAAGGAAGAAAGAAAGAAAGAAAGAAAGAAAGAAAGAAAGAAAGAAAGAAAGAAACAAACAAACAAACAAACAAACAAACAAACAGTGATCAGTTGCCTCCCATTACCCTCAACCTGGGTATGTGCCCTGACAGGGAATTGAACCCGCGATCTTTTGGTGCATGGGATGACCCACTAACTGAGCCACCAGGCTAGGGCAAGGATTACTTTTAAGTAAGTCTTTGGCAAACAAGACAAAGTCAGATGGAAGATTCCTACTTAGAAAAGTCATCAGGGGCACATGCCTGGGTTGCGGGCTCAAGCCCCAGTGAGGGCTTGTGGGAGGCAGTCAATCAATGATTCTCTCATCACTGATGTTTCTATCTCTCTCTCCCTCTTCCTTCCTCTATGAAATCAATAAAAATATATATTTAAAAAGAAAAGTCAACACCCTAACGTAGGCTCTCACTTGTAATTTATATTTGTAAAATGTGAAAGAAACTGACATAATCATATGTAACAATTTAAAAGAATGTTATACCCATAATTTCTTCTAAACCATTAGGCTGAAGAGGTTTCTCATTTGTCTACACTAAGCAGATTTAAGAAATATATACATATTTTTAATATATTTTTATTGATTTTGTACAGAGAGGAAGGGAGATAGAGAGCTAGAAACATTGATGATAGAGTCATCGATCAGCTGCCTCTTGCACACACCCCACTGGGGATATGCCTACAACCAGGGTACCTGCCCTTGACCAGAATCGAACCTGGGACCCTTCAGTCCACAGGCCGACGCTCTATCCACCGAGCCAAACCGGTCTCGGCTAAGAAATATTTTCAATTCAGACATTCTGAATAAATAGCTAGGCTCTAAGAAAATCATTTCTCTGAATGTCAACTTCAAGTCCAATGAGATAAAAAACTTCCTATTTCTTTAGAAAGGAAAAGATTTCCCCCCCTCTTAAATCATTCATTTACACCAAGAGGAGAGTATCCCAGATATTCAAAGGACCTTTGCGACCGTAAGTAAACTTATACTTGTCAAATGATGATTAATACAAATACCTGATTTCCCATTTTAGTTGTGCCTTTTCTGTTTTATCAATTCAAATTCTGGCCCAGTGGTTAGAGCATAATTATCTCATATCTATCACTATCTGCACCATAGTTCTCAGTGGTTAGAGCATAATTATCTCATATCTATCACTATCTGCACCATAGTTCAAGACCTAATTATCTCTTTTCTGGACATAATAACCATATAGCTTATTTTTTCACTCCCTATCTCTATCAGTTCTGATTCATTCCACACACTATTTACATACTTACCAAAGCGCAGCTCTGCTCAAGTCACTACTTCACCTTTTCCTCCACTCAAAATCCTGAGCTTCCTATGTGCTGCTCTGGCCCCAAACCAGCTCTGTCTTGCTTTCCTCTTGACTGTATCCTTATATGCAGGAATACTTCCTGGTGCATTGCTATTTCCCATCTGTGAGCTTCAGCATATACTATTACTTAGCCTACCCCTTCTGCTCCCATACCCAAGCACCTGACAAAGCTGCCCCCCAAGCCAAAGCTTAGTAAAACGCTAATTCCTGCATGTAGCCTTCTTTACTTCCTATCAGACACCAATGTGACTACTCCCTTTTTTGAAATGCCATAGCACATTCTTCCTATTTCTTATATGGCGTTATTCACATCCAGACTTGGACTAAGACTGATAGCAAGGACTCAAGCCAGACTGCCTATATTTCAATCCTGGCTTTCTACTGATTGTGTAAGTTATTTTATTTCTCCATGTGCCACTTTTATCCTCTATCAAACGACATAATAAAAGTTACTGTTTCATACAATTATGAAGATTAAATAAGTATTTGTAAAGTGCTAGAGCAGCACCAAGGACATAATAAGCACTGATGGTTAAATAAAATGTGTGTTTCCTCCACCCTCATTATAAAATTGTAAAGCAACCTTAATGTCTGCATCTAATAAGTCAACCCAGTACCTCTGAGAAAATGGGATTCCTAAGAGATCGCAAATTGGTGACAATGACATACTGATAACAGGAAGGAAAATAACTGTTGTGTTAATAGTATGTGCAAAATAGCAAACATCTACAGAGCACCAATCACGAGCTAGGCAGAGATAACTCTACACGGGTCTTATCTTCGAAGAACCATTTTAAGATAGCAAGTGAAGTAATACTTTCGCCTTATTTTCTTGTATTTCCCACCACTGCAATCTACCCATTTATGAAGATCATAAGAGCCAATTAAAGAATACAGTTCTACACTCCCCCTCCAACTTTGCAGGGGCCTGAACCCTCACCCCTGCTGAGGGAAGTCTCCTGCCCCCATGGCTGCCTAGCTTCCCATGCCCAGCTCAAACTGGGACCCGGGTAACAGAGACTTGATTGACAGCAGCTTCCCTCTCACTACAACAAGACTTGTTTGAGTTGTCTTGTACCCATGTGGGTAAGTGGGTTTTTGATATCTAAATCCAGCCTACCACCAGGAATGCTCAGGGCCTACTGAAGAAGGCAAATAATCCTTTCCACTAATATTTACAATTTACTAATAATTATAATAATTAGGTTGTTTTAGAGTAGTAACTTTGACAGTAAAATAGTAGGTAAGTTTTCAGGCTAATTTAAACTGGCTAATTGAAATAAGTGAATATTCTAGAAAAATTAATTGTACTAAAAGCTGTTCCTAAAATGTTAACTAAAGTTTTTATTGGTAGTTCATCTCATGATAAAATTGCACAATAGACAATGAACCTAAAGCAGTCATATTATAGTGCAAAAAATTAAAGTTTAAAAGCTATCAAGACTACATTATAAAATTTTCAAAAGCCTCCTATTATTTAAATCAAAAAAGGGGGAAAGTAGAAGAATATCATGTAAGGAAAAATATCCTATAAGTAAATTACACCTAAAAAATTTGTACTTTAGAAAATTAATTGTAATGCTAACAGCAAGACACCCATGAAAAACACACATGGTGTCAAAACAAGCCAGAGGAAAATCATTTGGGCAAAAAATGAAAAAGGATCCCAAGTCAAATTTATAGAAAATATTCCTTTATTAACTTTTGGTCAAGAATATGTTTGTATATTTTCAGAAAACAACTCTGAGACCATGAGGATTCTGGCAACGGAGAGGAACTGACAGGACTGCTCCAGCCATGAAGACAGAAGAGACGCAGTCCAGAGAGGGAAGACTCTGACGTCCACTTGCCATAACAGCAGTCAGCAGCTGTGTGTCACTGCAGGTTGCCCAGGACCAAACCAGAGAGGGTCAGACCTGTATTACCACCATTTGTCCACCATCCAGAACTGAAATATCGTTGCTGACATATACACATAAGAAACTGTTTGACATTGAAATTGGGTGTCAAAAGAATTGTTGGCCCAGAAAGAAACTCACTACAGACTGATCCATTTGCCTTTCAGCGTAACCATTATTGCTTGTCACATTTTTGGTTCTTATAAGTATATTTCCAATAGGACATGATCTTACTCATCTAGGGGAAATGATGAACAACACAGACTGATGAACAGGAACAGACCCAGAGATAAGGAGCCATGGGTCAGATGGTTGGACCTCAGTGGGAGGGTGGGGATAAAAGGGAGAGATCAACCAAAGGAGTTGTGTGCTTACGTATGAGCCTAACCAGTGGTCAAGGACAATGGGGGGGGGGGGGGGGGAATGAGGGCATGAGTGGGGAGGGGCGGGGGATTGGAATGGGAGAGGGGGTTGAGGACAAATATGTGATACTTTAATCAATAAAGAAATAAGAAAAAAGAATACAGTTCTAGAAATTATTGTGCAGGAGGGATATGTGAGGAGTTGTTATATCTAATCCATCTCTGAATTAATATATCACATCTTTCAACTTCCTCTCTGAGATCACATGTTAAAAATGACAGCTGATTTAGCCTTTTGATTGAAGTGGAAAGGGCTTATGTAGGACAAGTTAAGTGGGTCTTGAGGAACAGCCATACAACTTGTGCATAATGTGTAAGGCATATTAGCATAGGGCCTTCCTCATGGAAGGTATTCAATAAATATTTGCTCAGTACATTGATTAGTAAACCATAAAAGCAGGGATGGATTTGGAGGGTTTGTCTTATTCATGGGATTGTACTGAGAGTAACTGTTAACACAATTACAAATTTTTTTGGTTCACTTATAACTGCAGTGTCACATAGGTCAGGTATCCAATAAAAGAAGTTTTAATGTTTAATTCTATAAGTATTTATCAAGTCACAAGAACTTCAGAGAGGAGGGTCCATCACAGAGGCATGGAAATCTATGAAAGCAAACCACCATACCATGGACACAATGAAGAATGAAAGATACAGAGAGCCGGAGGGGGTTCATACTAATCAGCTATCCATGTTACATGTATACAGAAATCTGGGAAAACAGGGAAGAAAGAATGACAATGGGACACGGAGAATTCTAGGGAATTCTCTAAAGTGGATCATTTGAAGTGGCTTTGAAGTCAGGTACATAGGAAGAACACTTTGGATATAGAGAAAAGCATGGGTGAAGAAACAGAAATAGAATGAAGAAGGGAACATAGCTGACTGCTGAAGGAACAGGGGGAAAGGGGCAATATCCTTTCCTGGAGATATTTAGGAAAAATACAAATATTTATCTCAATAGTTAGCTGGAGTTCACTTGTGTCCAGTAGCTAGCACCCACCTTCCAGTTCTATGTGTCTACATATTAACTATGAACCTTGGCTCATTCATTTAGCAAATACTTATTGAGCATGTGATATATACCAGGCACTGTGTTAGTACTTCATTTATTTAATAAATCCCTTCCTTCATAGATAGAATTTAAATTCTTGTGTAAGGGGAAAAAACAAAAACAATAAAAAAGATACATAAAATTTTAGAAATTAATAAGTATTAAATAGAAAAATAAGTAGGACCAGGAGGACTGGCCACTTGAAATAGGATAGTCAGTCCAGCCAGTGTTGCTCAGTGGTTCAGCATCAATGCATGAATCAGGAGGTCAGGGTTCGATTCCCAGTCAGGGCAAGTGTCCAGATCACAGGCTTGATCCCCAGTAAGGGCCATGCAGAAGATAGCCAATCAATGATTCATCATTGATGTTTCTATCCCCCCCTCTCCTTTCCTCACTTTGAAACTTAAAATAAATAAACAAACAAACAAATAAATAATAGGATAGTGAGAAAAGGCCTTAGTGAAAAGTGAGAGGGATTATCTCAATAAGAGCTTATAGGCCTTAGAACAGTGGGAACAATGGCCCTGGAGTGGTAGCATGCCTGGTAGTTTCAAGGAACATTAAGGACAGTGTGGCTGGAGCTGACTGACAGAAAAAGAAGAGGTCTATGAAATTAGGTTAGAGAAGTAATGGGTTAAGAAATACAAATAATAGAAAAGACTAAGGACTCCTCCATTTTTTTTATTTTTTTTTTTATTTTTTTTTAGGGCTTCACCTTTTATTCTGACTGGGATAAAAGATCTTGGGAGGATTTTTAGCAGAGAAGTGGTATGATCTGACTTAGGTTAAACAGGATCACTATGGCTATTGTGCTGTGACTAGACTGATGGGGGAAAGGTCCCAATGGGAAGGCTACTGAACAAACCCAGGGCAGAGATTAAGATAGGTCCAAGGAGTGAGAGGAGGTTGGATTCTAGATATATTTGGAAGGTAGAGCCAGCAGAATTTCTTGACAGATTAAACATGGGATATGAAAGAAAAGACAGATGACTCCCAGGAAGGACTGCACTGTCATTAACTTATGGAATGCTACATGAAGTACAGGTTTTGAGGGAGAGTAAGAGGTCAGAGTTGAACTTGCTAAGCTTGAGATGCCTACGCAAACAGAGCTGTCAAATGGGCAGTAAGACACTCAAGTCCACAAAACAGGAGAGAGATTCAGGCTGGAGAACACTTAGAAGACATCAGCAGAGAGACAGTATTTAAAGCCAGAGGACTGGACAGATCACCAAGGAAATGGTCAGAGACAAATGAACTTAAAAGGACTAAGTTTGGGATATTCTGAAATGAGTGAGAGATGAACATTGATAGATATTACAATTGTGAGGATGGAAGATGCCTCAGGAGCCCAGGACTTCTTATAGTGCTTGAACATCTGAGATTAGAGCTGGTGGTTTTAAGACCAAAAGTGGCAGCAAGGCTGTGAGTGCTGGGAGTCAGGGAGTTAGGGATTTGGCTAGCAGCAGTGTTCTGGAGCCACTGTTCATGGGAGAAGGGACAATCTTATTCTGAGAAAGCAGTGTTCAGCAGTTATTTCCTGTTGCAGTCAATGGAGGTACAACATCTAGGGCTTCTTCTTGGGGATCCTTTTATTTTAATTTATACCAGTGGTTAAACATTGTCTTCCATATATAGCGCAAGGAATAGCTAACCAATAGTAAATGGAATACCACTTCCATGTTCTATTTTGCATATTTCACCAACTCCTACTATTCTTTAAGCCAAGAGGATTATCCATTCCTCCTCCCTAACAGAAAAGAAATGTATAACACTCCTCAGATTTTAGGGCCATCTGTAGTGAGTATTGCACACAGATGTGGATTTCTAGGAATGCTTATAACAAGGAGGATTATCCCAGTTGGCAGTTAAAGCCTTTCTAAGAAAATGTGTTTGAAATTGACAACTGAAAAATTAGCCCTGACAGATTTGGCTCAGTGGATAGAGCGTTGGCTTGTGGACTGAAGGGTCCTGGGTTGGATTCTGGCCAAGGGCACATATTTTGGTTGCAGGCTCAATCTCTAGCCCCAGTTGGGGTGCATGCAGGAGACAACCAATCAATGTGACTCTCTCACATCAATGTTTCTCTCTCTGTCTCTCCCTCTCACTTTCACACTCTCTAAAAATCAATGGATATTTATCCTCGGGTGAGAGAGTTAACAAAAATAAAAAAATTTAAAAATGAGTGAGCGTTAGGTAGGTGAAGAGGGGAAGTGTGCATCGATAATATGGCTTGTGCAAGGGCTATAGAGCAAAAAAGGAACACAGGTTAGGAAGTAATAAGAAAGACTATGGGTATAAATGAAAAAATGAATGAGAGGAAAAGTAGAATGTTGTGGTTGATTAAAAGAAATATGCTTTTTCAAATATGAAGACTTATTAGACACAACACAGTTCAACTTTCCAAGATTGTGAGAGATACAATTATGTTGAATTGAAACAAAAATTGAATTAGAAGTCAGTCTGCTAAATCACGTAAGAAAAATAACTGATAATTGGTGAACTTTATTGAAAATGAAATGTAATAAATGACAAGAAATGTGGTTATGATTTTTGAACAAAGATTTCTGAAACTGCACAATCATAAACCTAGAAGACAGAATTCAGATTAAAACAAATAATATGAATGACAGCTGTTATCATGAATGTCATCAGTCAGTACTGAAATACCATGGGAAGCCTCATAGCTTTTGCAGATATACTAAGCAGACCCAATTCCCAACACAAAGCACTATCATGCAAACACCAAGTATAGTAATGTATGTTATCGGTTTGGGGATAATATTTGATCATCTTACTTCTGGACAGTAAGCTTCCACAAGGCAAGCAAAATATTCTTACTCATCTTTGTAATTCATAACACAGAATGTGCTTAATCAATGTGAATCAAATAATAAAACTTCAAATATTAGAAAACAAGTTTTCAAAGCATAATCTCTTTATAATTCACTTTGAAGATTTGCCTCTACCTACTCTAGTATATTAATGCTTGATATTTATTTCCAGGTAGGACTAAAAGCTAAAAACTGCTAGTCGTATCCCAGAAAAAATTAAGCATACACTAGCTACTATTTTCCATTCTCCTGAAAAAAGCCATCACAGAGAAAGCCATAAGTAAAGGCTTTCTTAACATAGATCATTCTCTCAATGCAGAATCCTGAGCTTTTTAAGTCCAATAAAACATTTGTGTGATTCTAAGTACATAACAAGTACACAATGTTTATTGAATGTACAAGTGAATAAGTAAACAGAAGTCTGAATAAAGAAGGAATAAAAATAAAAGAAGAAAAAAAGAGAGGGAAGGAGGAAATTATTTCATATCAAGAAGTAGTGAAAGAAGTGATCAGGGAGTTATCATCTTGCCTAATAAAACAACAACTTTACACAAACAACACATTTTAATTATTATAATATCAAGCTAAATTTTAAAATAACACTTATTTTAAGTCACAATGTTTACTATTAGACATTTCAGAAATTATCTTAAGAACATTTTAAATTCAAGAAAGATTTCACATGACAAATAGGTAAAAGTTTATACAACTGTTAATATGTATATAGTATGCACAATTTCATTTTATTTACACGATACAGCTTAATTTAAGATGCAATCATTTGCTTTTGGAATCTTACTTAAATGTCATTTTGGGACTTAGAGCGACCTGTGCTAAAATATTAAAGACAGTCAAAAATAACATGTACTTACAATAAAGGAAAAATGAAAAGATTCCACCGTGAATATAATAAAGTTTATTTTATATCTTGATCAGAATGCAAATCTATCACTGATTATCACAGCATGCAAAGGTCAAAAACACAATCAATGACTAAATAAATCACAAATTTAATATCTTGCTAATTGTAAAATTTCTCATCATTGATCTAGGTCATACAATATTATGGACTGATTTCACTGTCTATTAATTAAAAATAAACTTTATAAATAATCCCATATTTTTCAACTTCATTCACGCATGTGAAAAATATGCCTCATGATAAATCTTACCTCATTGTATCTGTTGCTGGGAATTTTGATGCTGGTTTTCCGAACTTCCATATCAACCACCAAACCTTGAACTATTGGCAATGTATACTGGTAATTCCTGAAGTCCTGGGCAAAAGCAGATTGAAGTAGAATAAAGAAGTGATCAATGACTGGGTTCCACTTATAGTAACAAAATTAGCAAAGTGGAAAAAATGTCAAAATGAAAAGCTTCAATTCATCTAAATAATAATAATAATGAGAGTCCCATAGTATACTGGTATGTGTACTCCAGCACTTCATTAAATTGTAAACGCTTATAAATTTAAAAGTTTCATATACCTCTTATATACAACTAGAAGCCCGGTGCATGAAATTCATGCACAAGGGGTGAAAGGGGCAGGTGTCACCCAGCCCAGCCTGTATCCTCTCCAATCTGGGACCCCTCAAGGTCAGTCAGACACCCCTCTCACAATCCAGGACTGCTGGCTCCCAACTGCTCACATGCTTGCTTGTCTGATTGCCCCTAACTGCTTCTGCCTGCCAGCTTGATCACCACCTAATCACTACCCTGCCAGCCTGATCAACGCCTAACTGCTCCCCTGCCGGCCCGATTGACCCTAACTGCCCTTCTCTGCCACGACCCTGCTAGCAGTTCTCAACCTGTGGGTCGCTGCTGTAGAGCCTAAGACCATCGGAAAACACAGATATTTACATTACGATTCATTAACAGTAGCAAAATTACAGTTATGAAGTAGCAACAAAAATAATTTTATGGTTGGGGGTCACCACAACAAAAGGAACTGTATTAAAGGGTCGAGGCATTAGAAAGGTTGAGAACCACTGTTATAGGGGATGCTGGAATGTTTGATGGTTAGCCAGGGATGCGTGGTAGGAGATCAGATAAACACAATTAAAAATAATCAAGGCAAGAGACAGTGATCATTTCAACCCAGATGTAAATAGTTCAAAAGGTTGTGAGAAGTTTTCAGATTCTAGCTATATTCTAGATATATTCCAGAATGCTTGGCTTAAAATAAAAATAAGACAGAATGCTCTATGCCTGTAGTCAGGAAACTCATTAGTCAACAGACCCAAATATCAACAGTAAAATGACTGAAATTTCTTTTGAGAGCCAAATTTTTTAAAATTAAACTTCTTCTAATGCCATTTCTTCAAAATAGACTCACCCAGGCTGTGGTATTTTGTGGAAGAGCCACACTCAAAGGGTCAAAGAATCACAGTTTGCTGACTATGTCTCTATGCTTTAATTATTCATTACCTCTAGTCCTAAAAAATAATCCTGCAAGGTCACTTACATAATAAGTGTAAAATCAGGAGCTAGAATCCTGTACTATTTCACTCCAAGGCCCCTTATACTTGGAAAAGAATAGCCTATGTAATAAAAGAGTAATATGCAAATTGACCATACCCACAAGTCACAACCACCAGCCGATCAGGAGCGAGTATGCAAATTAACCCAATCAAGATGACTACAGCCACACAGAGAGCAGGAGGCTTGGGTTTCCCTGGAAACGAGGGAAGACAAGCTTTCTGCACACCCTGGCAGGTCAGGCCTCCACTCAAGGCTACAAAGTTTCATTATAAAAGTTAAATAAATCCCAACAAAAATGACAGCAGCCACGGAGCTGGAGAGAGCAGGAGGCTGGAGTTGCCACCGGCGATGGAGGAAGCCAAGTTTCTGCAGCCCTGGCCTGTTTAAGGCCTCTGTTTAAGGCTACAAAGTTTCAATTATAGAAGATAAATAAATCCCAACAAAAATGGCGGCAGCCATGGAGCGAGCAGGAGGCTTGGCTCTGCTCAAGGCTACAAAGTTTCAATTATAGAAGATAAATAAATCCTAGATACCAGGGCCTCTGCTTGGGTCGCCAGGGGGCATGGCAGGCCTGTAAATCACCACAGGCCCCTCACCAGGCCACCCCACACCCAAAGGAACCCCAACCCTGATCCGGGACACCCTTCAGGACAAACCAGCTGGCCCCTACCGTGCACCAGGCCTCTATCCTATCTAATAAAATAATATGCAAATTTACCATCACTCCAACACACAAGATGACTGCCCCTGTGTGGACACTAGATGGCCAATAAAATGGCCAGCAGGGAAGGGCAGTTGGGAGGGACCAGGCCTGCAAGGAAAAGCAGTTGGCGGCAATCAAGCCTGCAGGGAAGGGCAGTTAGGGGTGACAAGGGCGGCAGATGAGGGAAGTTGGGGGCGATGGGGCCTGCAGGGAAGGGCATTTGGGGGAAACCCAGGCCTGCAGGGGAGAACAGTTGGGGGGGGGGGTAACCAGGCCTGCAGAGGAGGGCAGTTAGAGGTGACCAGGACTGCAGGGGAGGGCAGTTAGGGGCAAACAGGCTGGCAAGGGAGCAGTTAGGCATCAATCAGGTGGGCAGGGGAGTGGTTAGGGGGTGATCAGGCTGGCAGGCAGAAGTGATTAGGGGCAATCAGGAAGGCAGGCAGGCAAGCACTTGGAAGCCAGCAGTACTGGATTGTGAGAGGGATGTCCAACTGCCCACTGGACGGACAGTTGGGACATCCCTTGAGGGGTCCCATATTGGAGAGGGTGCAGGCTGGGCTGAGGGACACCCCCCCCCATGCATGAATTTTGTGCACTGGGCCTCTAACATATATATATATAAATCTTCACCTGCCTGAAGCAGCAGAGGCATTGCTATCAACAAAATAGTAAAACCCTTCTTTTCTTTCACCTATACAAATCCCAGTAAGGAAAAAGAAAGCAAAAATTACCAACTTACTGAAAGAAGATTCATAATGGTATGTCCAGTCTCTCCAAACAATGGCTTCCGAAATCTGACGCTGAACAGTGGGCATGGATAAACTATGGAAATGAGAAATGGTCAGACTAAGTCTGGCAGCTTAAAATTTGAATAAAAGAGATATCACAGTTGATACAGTTTTCAAAATATAATGGCCCATTAGAGCATATGAAATTTAGAGCTCAAAAGTATTTAGTGCCCTGTCTGGTTTGGCTCAGGGGTTGGAGCATCAGCCTGTGAAGTGAAGGGTCTCAGGTTCGATTCCCAGTCAAAGGCATATACCTCGGTTTCAGGCTCAATCCCAGCCCCTGTTGCACATGTGCAAGAGGCAACCAATCTATGTGTCTCTCTCACATTGATATTTTTCTCTCTCCTCCTTTCCCCCCCTCCACTTTCTCTAAAAAGAAAAAAAAAGCCAATGGAAAAAATATCCTCAGTGAGGATAAAAAAAAGTATTTAGCAGGTCGCATCAAAGGCAAATCCTGAGACTTCTACAAAATACTTTAATCGTTTTGATGACCTGAATAAGCCTTTTGATGCAGTGGTTTCAAAAATGACCACAAGGTCTTAGGGAAGCACTATTCTTCAAAGTGAATTAATACAATATGATCCAGGAAATATATATCTTCTGATTCCTCTGTGCTCAAGCTTCTAAAAGAATTCACCTTTAGACATCTCCCAACCAGGACCCTCCTTAGGGGAGCCAAAACCACGTGATCCTATTAGATGCTCACTCCTTGAACTTTATGGTGTGAATTGTCTGCTCAAGACAAGAAATTATACATGCTGGCTCATCTGCAAAAAATCCCTTTTCTTTTCCTACTTCATTAGGCTGATGGATATGCTTCCTTCACAGTTCAATCCAGAAGCCTTTGGTCCAAGACATATTTCTTATCTAATTCCTTCATCTTGGTGAAGTTAGAGCCCATCTTGTAGCTCTCATAGAAGTCTGTTAACTTGAATATGTGTTTTAATACAATATACTCATGATTTCTGTATGTCTTTCTTACAAAGGTTTCCAAGGGCCTATAACAGGCCTTAGCCATTTCTGAATTCCCAGAACTCATGACACATGGTAGGTCTTTATTAATTTCTTGTTGAATTAATGAATAAATAAGTGAAGTGATGAAGTTCACCTGCTGAGAACATATATATTTTATGGTTTATAAAATAATTTTTCATCTCTTAAAAATACTATCTATACTATTAAAAGGGTAATAAGTTAATTAGACCGGATAGACCAGACATCCTTCCTGACAAAGCCGGGGCCAGAAGAAGCTGCCCGGGGTCCCAGGTGTCTGCAGCCAGCCCGGGTGTAGCTGGCCTGGGATCCCGGTGCATATCTGAGCAAAGCTGGCCTTCAGCCGGCCCGAGGAGGGAAGCCTGGGTCCCTGATGCAGTGGCTGGGGCAGAGGTGGTTAGGGATGATCAGACAGGCAGGTGAGCAGTTAGAACCATAGGCAGGCCAGTGGTTCAGGGTGATCAGGCAGGCAGAGGCAGACAGGAGTGATCAAACAGGCAGGCAAGTGGTTAGGAGCCATCAGGCAGGCAGGCAGGCGAGCGGTTAGGGGCAATCAGGCAGGTAGGCAGAGGGGTTGGTGGTGATCAGGCAGGCAGGCAGAGTCATTTAGGGGTGATCAGGAAGGCAGGTGAGTGATTAGGGGGATCAGATAGGCAGGCAGAGGCAGTTAGGGATAATCAGGCAGGCAGGAAGAGGTGGTTAGGGGCAATCAGGCAGGCGAGCGGTTAGGAGCCAACAGTCCCAGATTGCAAGAGGGATGTCTAACTTGTGGTTTAGTCCTGATCCCACTGCAGGATCCCTGTGAGATGGGGTCTAAATCAGCAGTCGGACATCCCCCAACGGGTCCTGGATTGAGAGAGGGTGCAGGCCGAGCTAGGGGGAGACCCCCCCATGCACCAAGCCTCTAATATAATATAAAAGGCAGGCCTTATTATCACCAGTTGCAAGAGGAACTGACAATCAGACAACTTGAGTGTTTTGACCAAAGTTACAGAGCTAGTAAGAGGTAGCGTTAAGAACCTATTCAAGCCGAAACCGGTTTGGCTCAGTAGATAGAGCGTTGGCCTGCAGACTGAAGGGTCCCAGGTTCAATTCCAGTCAAGGGCATGTACCTTGGTTGTGGGCACATCCCCAGTAGGGGGTGTGCAAGAGGCAGCTGATCGATGATTCTCATCGATGTTTCTAACTCTCTATCCCTCTCTCTTCCTCTCTGTAAAAAATCAATAAAATATATATTTTTTAAAAAGAACCTATTCAAGTGGTCTAAACCAGGATGTTTTCAATTAGGTGAAGATAAAAAGTTTAAAATAAAGCTTGCATTTAGTCCTGTTGTCTTTAAAAAATATATATATATATATATAACTTAGTTGCACTGCTACAACCATTGGAAGGAAGGTCTTTTGTTGCTTACCTTATCAACTGAGAGTGATCTCTATACCATTAGTTGCCAGTATCCGTTAGGTTACATAAAATATAATTTGCCATAACTATTTTCTAACGAAGTGACAAAAAATACACCCACCAAATATAGACACTATAAAAAGTCGTTAGCTCTGGCAGGGTGGCTCAGCTGGTTGTAGTGCTGTCCCATGTACCAAAGGATCGCAAGTTTGATTCCTCATCAGGGCACATATCCAGGTTTTAGATTTGATGCCTGGTCAAGACACTTAAGGGTGGCAACAGATCGATGTTTCTCTCTCCCTCTCTCCTTTCATCTCTCTCTAAAACAAAATCAATAAAATAAACATATCCTCAGGTTTAAAAAGTAATAATAAAGTTACTTCTTAAGTTCAAATTCATTTTTTTCTGAAGATGATTATGTATTTATCAAATTATAAAACTAGTAAGTTTAGAGGGTAATAATCACCAATTTTCTCATTCGATATTTTTAAGTTCTTCCCAATGAGTAGAGATAATGGCTAAGTTTAGCTTTGCTATTTGAAAATACTCCTTCTGTTAAATTGTATCAGTATCACAAGGGGCAAGGGGACTCTGAATATTTCAGAACTTTATTTAGTCATCATGACTTGCTCATGTGTTTTAGAAGAACGTATGTTATTACTTACGTCGATATTCAGCTCCAAGTCTCAACATCAGTCGAATAGGAAACACTTTAGCCCAAGGAGTTTCCCATTTCTGGATGAGAATCCCAAATAAATAAGGTGGGGTTGGGAGTACAAGGTCTTGTAGTGACTGGTAAGTAGATGTCACATATAAGAATCCACCATGTTCTTTACTGCCAAGGAAACTCTGACTGAAGAAGGAATGTCCTAAGTTGCCCACAACATTCCCTAAAACAAAAAAGATCATTGATTATTTTCTATTAATAAATCAATAATATTTTAGTAATCATTATTACTCAATACTAGGCAGACATTACTGAACACTAATTCTAACTTTTCACCATGAAACAGCCATGTTTAGAAAGTTTTTGAATAAACAAATGGCATTTATTAAATGAAAAAAATTTCCCCCAATGTTATCAGGGCTTCTGTGAGCATGGTATATATATATATCTTGTATTATCACTTAGAAGTTTGTCTAGATCAGGAGTGGGGAACCTTTTTTCTGCCAAAGCCATTGGATATTTAAAACATTACTTGCTTAATATAATTCACTTAATATAAATGTATGTTGCCATGAAAAAAGCTCCTAGGTTTATTGAATTTAAGTCCTGCCTGTGGTTGCCTTGGCAGGGCCAGACCAAATGATTTTGCAGGCCATATGCAGCCTGAGGGCCGAACATTCCCCACCCTTGGTATAGAAAATAGCCAAAAATACTGATGGTTTCCCTTGTTAGATGGTGCAACTTTACTTATGTAAATTAGGATAACATTTATTGATTCAAAGGTCATGAAACTATGTTAAGATTAGGTACCTGCTCTCACAGAGCTTATAATCTCACTGGGTGAAAAAGTTAATTCATGAACATAATGAATTAAGACTAAAGTTATGTATGAGGCACTGAGGGGAAAAGAAAATTTATAGAGAAGGTTGTGTCTAATTTTGGAGACAAATATGAAATGTAAACAACGTAGGGCTTACTTAAATTCATTTTAGGTGGGGATTCTTTTTTTTTCTTCTTTTTTTTAACCTGCAAATGCTCTTTATTAAGCACCTTCTAATTTAAGAATTTTTAAAAATGAAACAGTACCAAATCAGCCCTTCATTAATGATATTTTCCTCAGTTCAGAATTACAAAATTTCTAATAAGAGCTGTTCAATAGCGTAAGAGTAGATATAGTCATTAGAATGTGCAAGCTTCCTTTGATGTCTCTGAGAGAAGACCAAATACAAAAACCCCATCACAAATGTTAGTGCTTCCTTTTTTGAAAACTGGAGTCTGTTCACAGAACAGTTCAGTGATGGGTCATAGAATGAAAGAGGGAAGCTATATTGATAGTAGCGTCTATAAGTAAAGGGAACACCTCCCACACAAAGCTCAGAAAAACTCTATGGATGAGAGCCATGTTCACCTGGACATCATTACATTTAGGGTACTACTAAGTACTCTTGCCGTAGGATTAACCAAAACTGGCTGCCCATTTAAACTCTTGGACCAGATCTATAAAAAACTATCCCCATACAGCCCTAGCTGATTTGGCTCAGTGGGCAGAGCATTGGTCTACAGACTGAAGGGTCCCAGGTTCAATTCCGATCAAGGGCACATGCCTGGCCTCAGGCTCAATCCCCTGTGGAAGGCATGCAGGAGACAGCCAATCAATGATTCTCTCATCATTATGTTTCTCTCTCTCTCCCCCTCTCCCTTCCCCATATCAAGAAAATAGTATGTTATTTTGAAAAAAGACCACAGATTTGGGAGTTTCAGAGATATAAGTTTGAATACTAGTTCGATCACCTAATTGTGTGATTTGGGGGTAAGTTACTCAACTTCTGTGAGCCTCAACAGAAGCTAAAATGGGAGAAATTATACTAAACTTTTGACCTGCTGGGAAGAATAAATGGTAGAATATAAGTAAAATGTCTATCAGTACCTGGCACACAGTGTGTTCTCAAAACATAACTATTAGTTATAATGCAAATATACATATAATAATCAGCCAAACATTACACGATTTTCTTTGCTTTATCAAAGGTTTTAGAGTAAGATTTATATAAATTTTCATCTTTTTATCTGGAAGGGTAGGGAGAAGGAGGGATAGGAGAAGAGATGGAAGATTTCTCCCTCCCTCCACAATGGAGAGAACACAATAGCATTCTTCTAAAGCTCTAATGACAGCATGTTTATGTTTCATAAGAATGCCTAGTGAAAAATGCAAGGCATTTGTTAATTATTCCTTTGAAATCTATTATTGGTTATTTTTCCACAGATATTAATTACCTTTCTGCCCCATCACACTGAAAGTTTTTTTAGTATGTCCCCATCCATTATTAAAAAATATCTTTTATGCTTTAAACATTTACTTTCTTTAAAAAAAATTTAAGTAGACTTTAAAGAGTGATTTAGTTTATACTGTCATTAATTACTACCTTATCAAAAAAAGGGTAACAGCCGAAACTGGTTTGGCTCAGTGGGTAGAGAGTTGGTCTGCAGAATGAAAGGTCCCAGGTTTGATTCCGGTCAAAGACATGTACCTTAGTTGCGGGCACATCCCCAGTAGGGAGTGTGCAAGAGGCAGCTGATCGATGATTCTCTCTCATCGATGTTTCTTTTTTTTTTTTTATTAATATATTTTATTGATTTTTCACAGAGAGGAAGAGAGAGGGATAGAGAGCTAGAAACATCAATGAGAGAGAATCATCGATCAGCTGCCTCTTGCACACCCCCTACTGGGGATGTGCCTGCAACCAAGGCACATGCCCTCAACCGGAATTGAACCTGGGACCTTTCAGTCTGCAGGCCGACGCTCTATCCACTGAGCCAAAACAGTCCCGGCTCTCATAGATGTTTCTAACTCTCTATCCCTCTCTCTTCCTCTCTGTAAAAAATCAATAAAATATATTATAAAAAAAAAAAAAAGGGTAACAGCCATCAAAAGGGTAATAGATATCAACAAAAATAGCACACTGGACATAAGAATTTGATAAAGAAAAGCTTTCATTTGAAGATTTAATCTGAGGCTCTTGAATTCATAAAATCTATTATATACTAATTTATACAGAATATTTCTCAATGGAAACATTCAATACAATGAATCCACTGAACTAATTCTACATATCCCAAGACCACTGAAAAATCTACATAGTAATTAAAACAGACAACAACTCTTGCTTCTGAGCATAAATGATCTGACAGTAGTTTAAGTAATTTACAAAGTAATTCAGGTAATTATCAGACCAGTGCCACTAGCTGAACAGAGCTAGTACCATTTCTGAATTTGAAGGTTTTATTTTACAGATAAACAAATTGAAGCTTAGTGGTAGAGGTGAAGTGACTCTCAAAGACATTGGATAAATAAGTGACAAAATAAGATCTAAAAAGCAGATCTTTCAATCTCCTGGTCTTTTGATATACCACAATTTCTTTAAAATATATATAATTTGCAATTTTCTATCTTAAATTTGGAATTAAAACTTCGTTTTTCAAAGTGCTCACAAATAACCATCTTTAAATTCAATTTAAATACAACTTAAATATCTATAACAGCTTCCTTTGTTTCAAAGCATATTTATCAATCTTTACATCAACTCAAATGGAACAATTTCCAAACAAATAGTTCACTTACTTCAAGAAATACTAATATTTTAGGCATTAATATAACTTAAAAAAGCTCAAGTCATCAAAAGAATTTATTCAGTCCCTTGGAGTGCTCTGTTATACAATTCACTACAGTTAAGCATGAGTACTTCATAAAAGATCATTTCCTTAGTTTAGAGAATCTGTGAGATTTACCATATAATTTCAAAAAGCTCAAGAGGCAGTTTATTGCTTTTTATGGTTCAAAAAATGAGATTTAGAGAAGACACAGCTGAATTCAAACCTGGGTCCAACCACTTACCAGCTGTGTGTGTGATTGTGGGCAAGTTACTGTGCCCTCAGTGCCTTTCAGATTCCTCATATGTAAAATTGGAAAAAGAACAGTATAAACTTCATAGTTAATAGAAGTGGAATAGTGCACATAAAGCAATAAGTACATTGCCTATCATGTAGCAAGTGTTCAATAAATATTAATGATTAGTCTTAAATCATGTCTTCATAAATAATTCCATATTATTTTCTCATCAGTTGAAAAATTACAAAGCATCAATACCTTGGCTCCTCTGTTCATAGAAAGATAAAATAAATGTAATTTATCAAAAGGTTCAAAATTAGCTAGAAAAATAAAATAAAAACCTGTTCCATCTATAATAATAAAAGGGTAATATGGTAATTAGACGAGACTTCCTTCCAGACGCCATTCCGGATGAAGCCGGGGCCAGAGGGAAGCCCGGGCCCTGGGTGCCAGATGGAAGCCGGTGCAGCAGCCGGGGGAAGGCAGGCCTACTCTTGCACGAATTTTGTGCATCAGATCTCTAGTTAGATAATATTCTTTAACTGGTAAAACAATACAAGAAAATCACTGATGATGGTGAAAACACCAGTGAGGTTCCTCTTTCCCTGGAAACACATTAGTCAGGAAACAGTCACAGGTAAAAAAGTGACTTGCTTCAAAATTACTATATACAATTTAAAATCTCCCATGGCATTATGATAATTAGAAGGCATCCTGAAACTCTCAAATGTCATTTCTCATAAAATATAATTTTCCCCCTGTGGAAAGCATAAGCAACTACTACAAATATATGTATACTAAATAAGAAACATATATGCATACATGTATTATTAAATACATGTAGTTTAGATGAAATTTTCAGATTAAATTATAAAGTTCATTAAAGGGTTTTTAAGGGTTTTTTTTTTTTTTTTAGTGATTTGTGTTAGAGGAACCACTAAGCAAGTAATAGAGTAATAGAGTATTCAAAGCTTTCATACTCAGCGGAAATTTAAGATACAATTTGCCAATTCCTCTTACTATGCTACACAAAGGAGAAAAATAATGAATTGGGGTCATGTTAGAACATTTAAAATATGTTTCCACCTATTAAAAAATCATAGTGAAATAATAATATAGCAAGTTGCTACCTTCATTATCTAAAAACAGGATTCATAGTAAAACATGCATATCACGTAGATATTTTGCACATCTGTTTTTAAAAACTGCTATACTAACTAATAGTACAGTTTTATGCTATACTGACATAAACTGAAGAACACTGGTCAGGGAGCTTTAGACCTAATTCTGCCACCAACTAGGCCTGTGATTTAGCTATCAACACCTCCAGGTTTCATTAGAGTTGTACTAGATAATCTAAGATACTTTTCTAGGCCCTAATTTCTGAGCTGTGAAATGATTACTATTCAAGAAGAGACTGTTATAGCTCATTTGTTTATGCTGCTGAAATGTTATTTACTTAGGTATATATGTACATGTATATTGGGTGAGGGCATGTACATATATTTAAGATGGCTTAAATGTATTGTAGGCAGACCTTAGGCTATCACCATTATCTTACTATCAGTTACAAGTAAATTTTTTGCAGACCTTTTGTATTTCGATATAATAATGGACTCTATTGATATAAGGATACTTTTTAAAAATAACTATACTTGCTAAAATATATTTTAATGACTTATATAATGATTCATGCCTTTCCTTGTAGGTATTTCTCAGAGTTCCATTCACATCTCTAGTCTCTTTACACTGGCCTATCTGTTCAGAACTGTAGTTCAAAGTTTCACATAAACACTGGGTCTCCCAGATCCACCTCCTGGGGTCATTTCAACTTATATATCATCATCTGTTGTCATCATTTCAAATTCAACACAAGGAACAAAGATTTCAGCTGCCATATTTGTTCTTCTATTTACTAACTTAATGAATCTGAAGTCAACTTTCCACTTGTTCCCTCTCACCCCTCACATCTAATTAGTTAACTAATCCTATTCAATTAAAGCATCGCTGTCGTTTATATCTCTTCAGCAGTCTTTATTTCCATTGCCATTACTAAACTTAAACCCTGATAATTTCTTGAATTCCTACAACAGCTTAAAAAAAATCAATTTTAAAATAACAAATATTGGTGAAAATGTGGAGAAAAGGGAACCCTTGTGCAGATGGAAATGTAAATTGGTGCAATCACTATGAAAAACAGTATGGAGTTTTCTCAAAAATTAAAAATATGGCTACTATATGATTACTTCTCCAGTTTATAATAGCTATGCATTTACTTTTAGATTGTTACAGTAAATAATTTTTATAACTTACTAGAGGCCTGGTGCATGAAATTCATGCATTGGGGGGGGGGGGGGAGGTGTCCCCTCAGCCCAGCCTGCACCCTCTTCAATCTGGGACCCCTCGGGGATGTCTGACTGCTGGTTTAGGCCCGATCCCTAAACCAGCAGTTGGATATCCCTCTTACAATCCTGAACCACTGGCTCCTAATCACTCACTTGCCTGCCTGCCTGGTCGCCCCTAACTGCCCTCCTGCCCCCTGCTGGCCTGGTTGCCTCACGCAGCTTGCTGGCCAGGCCCTCACTAACCCCCCTGCCAGCCTGGAGGTAGGCAGCCATCTTTGTGAGGGTGTGAGGGTCAATTTGCATATTACCTCTTTATTATATAGGATTTTGAAACCATAATAAAGATATCCATGCTTGGCTCTTGAAACTTGAAAATTAAATGTAGAGTACTTTTACATTATGATTATCTAAATATTGTTAACTGAAGAAACTAGTGAGTTATGATTATCTTTCTTCTATTGGGTATCAATATAATGATCCCTAAGCTACTCGAAGATTCTAGCCTGTGTAAAATAACAAACACACCAGGTAAAGTACTAAAATTTATAATTTCCTCAGACCAAGACATGGTCTAACTTGCCACTAATATCAACATCCAACACCAGGCTTCCAAATTTAACACAGTTATTTTGCATCTGTGTCTAAAAGTTTTATCACCTATAAAGGGTGCAGATGAAATCATAAGGATTCCCACCTGCCAGAGCATCGCGATAAAGCTGTACAAAATGATTAAAGATATCTTTCGGCAGACACTTTTCATCAGGCAGACACTGTAGAAGAATGACGATCTCGGACTGACCCACTGCATGCATTCCCTTGGTTGTGAAACACCAGCACTTCCTGTTCACATCTACAGATGGAATAAAAATATAACAAAGACATTCCTCTCAACTCTTAACCTTTGAGAAATGCACAAAAATCTGTTATAATACAGTAAAGAATAAAATGGATCATACTGTCTGTATAATTCAACCAGCGATTTGTACTGCATTGAGCCAAAGAACTACTGTAGAAAATAAAATATACCAATGCCTCTGGCTCTAGGCAAACCCTTAGAAAAACAATTTGAAGGTGAGTAAAAGAAGTAATAGTGAAAAAAAACACTGAAAATTTTTAATTGCTATTATTAAAATAGTGTAATTAGCCGAAACTAGTTTGGCTCAGTGGATAGAGCATCGGCCTGCAGACTCAAGGGTCCCAGGTTCGATTCCAGTCAAGGGCATGTACCTTGGTTGCGGGCACATCCCCAGTAGGGGGTGTGCAAGAGGCAGTTGATCGATGACTCTCTCTCACCAATGTTTCTAACTCTATCCCTCTCTCTTCCTCTCTGTAAAAAATCAGTAAAATATATTTTTTTAAAAATAAAAATAGTGTAATTATCAAAAGAATCAATATTCCTTTATAAATAAAATAAATACAATCAATCTACACATCCTTAGCTATAATGATTTTAAAAATCTATTTTCCCATCTTTATTTAAAAAAAAAAACACCACCACACACTTCACATAGGAATTACTTATTTAAGGCCTAAAACAACAACAGTAAAAGCCAATCTTACAGCTTTGAATTCAGGTTGTGGCCTAAAAAATATTTCTTTTATGTGTACATTAGTCTATGACTAAAAGATTCTAGATATTCTAATTATAGTCCTTTCTGCAAGAAAATTCTAGATCCTCAACAACATGACTTTACTTGGCTTCATGATGTAAAAAGTAATGAAAAAGATGGCTTTTCCGGACTACTTCCACTTCTTCACTCTAAGGCTCTGTGGAGTCTTAATAGCATAAGCCATATATACTTTAAAATGTAGTTAAAAATTTCACTCCTTGGCACTTTTATCATTTGTATTCCAACATAGTGGGATTCCAAAAGGAATTGAAAAAGGATTCTAATAACATTATAAATATCACAATGTAAATCAAACTAACTTTCACTTTGACAATTGTTACTTTATATACCTAAACAGATGGTGAGCTATTTTGGTTCAATAAATAAGAACATGGGCCTGGGACTGAAGGGTCCCGGGTTTAATTCCGGTCAAGGGCACATGCCCAGGTTGCAGGCTCTATCCTTAGTAGAGGGCGTACAGGAGGCAGCCAATCAATGATTCTCTCTCATCATTGATATTTCTATCTTTCTCTCCCTCTCCCTTTCTCTCTGAAATCAATAAAAAATATATATTTTTTTAAAGGAATTCTAGTTTAGCCCTAGGTTCAATTCCGGTCAAGGCAGACTCAATCCCCAGCAGGTGGGTGCATGTGCAGGAGGCAACCAATTGATGTATCTCCCTCAAATCTATTTTTCTCTATGTCTCTCCCCCTCCCTTCCACTGTCTCTAAAAATCAATGGAAAAATATCCTTGGGTGAGGATTAACAAAACAAAACAAACAAGTCTAGGTTAATTATTTTCTAAGTGTAACTTATAAGCTAGATATGACAAACTGAAATTTTGACCAAGTTACTTTATTTTTTAAATTTAATTTATTGGGGTGACAATTGGTTATTAAAATTATATAGGTTTCAGGGGTACAATTCTATAATATATCACTGTATATTGTATTGTGTCTTCACCACCCAATGAGCAAATTATTTTAAAATTGATCCTAGAAGGAAAGATCACCAGCATTTCATAACTGGTCAAATATGCAAAGGTTTGTCTAGGAAGTAAACTAGAAAACTGCATTTTATCAATGTAGAACCTCTAAGGAAATAGATGTTTCTCATTTCTAAGATCAACTTAAAACAAGCTCACAGTGGGAACTAGAGGACTGTTCTAAAGTGCTTCCTTCCTCTCTCCAAAACTGTGCCTATTAATATTCATGCAAGAGAAATGTATTATCCATTTTCCAATATCATCTTAAAATCAGGATTTTAAGTTACTGTCTTGTCTCTCATTCTGATGCCCAATAAGGAACCAAGCATTTAGAAGTTTCTTCTGAATCATAAGAAGAACTGAAGCTTCACTACGTGTTAGTTAAATAATACTTCTCCCAAACAAGTTTTGCACCATTATTAAGATTTCTGAAATTTAAATCTGGCATGTAATTTTTTTACCCTCCTGGATAATAAACTCACCACTGGTTATCCTGGTGGTAAATTGTGACATAACATACTAATTTCAGGAAGAAACTAACTCAGATCAGTTCAAGTTTTCTTTCACTTTCATTCATAGAGAATTCACCTATCTCACCCCTATGACCAAAAGCAAGAGTTTCTGTTAGTCCCACAACTGTCCTCTGGGATATATTATTTTATACAAACCAACTTTTTCAGTACCCAGTGGTCAATAAGATGTGACTCTATATAAAAATATTTGTAATAAATTCTAAAGTTTTATGTATTATCTATGAGTCAGTAAAGTATCTAATTTTTTATTTATTTATTTATTTATTTTTTGAATTTTATTGATTTTTCACAGAGAGGAAGAGAGAGGGATAGAGAGTTAGAACCATCGATGAGAGAGAATCATCGATCAGCTGACTCCTGCACACCCCCTACTGGGGATGTGCCCGCAACCAAGGTACATGCCCTTGACCGGAATCGAACCCGGGACCCTTCAATCCGCAGGCCGACGCTCTATCCATTGAGCCAAACCGGTCCCGGCTAATTTTTTATTTTGAAAAACAAATTTCTAACTTACAATTTACAATTTTAACCATCGACAACAAATTCGCATTTAAAACAAATACAAGTGGGTCAGGGCCACCATCCTCCAACTGTTGCATCACTGAAATCTGTGATGGTTTCTCTTCCACAGCATAGTCTGTAAAGGGAGAAGAAAAAAACAAGAACAATGTAAGAGACTGGCTAAAAGGACAAACACAGAAAGAAATCTGATGGAAGAACAGGCTGATTATGCAAAGGAAAGAGAGAGTATTTGGTTTACAGGTAGAGAGAATAGAAGTCTGTGCCTGCTAGGTCAGTATCATTAACAGTGCCCCCTTTTACTCTCAAAAGTGACCCAGTCCAATTTGGAGGACAACATGGTTATCCTACGTAGAGATTGCTCCACAAAATGGTTTGTGGCAAATCTAAAAACAACGCTTTTACGTCCAGAAGGTTGTTTGGCTGTCGGGTCTAATCAGCATTATTATGCTTTTATTATTATAGATTCTGAATGTATATTACACTTCAAAAAAAAAGTTAAATTAATGTACTGATGTATCAGGCCAACTATAGGACCACAAGAAACATTTTAGAGTATTATATACTTTAAAATATTTTCAGCATGCTGGTGTGGCTCAGTGGTAAAATGTTGACTTATGAACCAGTAAGAGATCACCTGTTTGATTCCCAGTCAGGGCTTATTACCATATCCAGGTAACAGGCTTGATCCCCAGTAGGGGACATGCAGGAGGCAGCCTGTCAATGATTCTCTCTCATCAATGATGTATCCACCTCTCTTTCCCTCTACCTTCTTTTCTTTGAAATTAATAAAAACATATTTAAAATACACAAATATTTTTAAAACCTGCCAATCAACTACATTTACACTAAAATTAAAAATATATCCTTCCAATAAATGAAATGACATCCTATATAATAAAGATGCAAATGGTCATTTCACCATGAAGCATAACGACCGATGGCATAATGACCGGATCACAGATCAGCAGGAGGGTGGGGCAGTGAGATACAAGCAGGCAGCAGAGAGCTACAGGAGGGGAGAGACAACAAGCTATTGGGGAGGGGTGGAGGGAGAGGGACCGGGGGAGATACAGGAGGGTGGGGCAGCAGGCAGAGAGCTACTGGAGGGTGGCAGCGAGCTACTGGCAAGCTATTTGGCGCACGGATTCGTGTGCAAGGCTAAAAGCATAGATGTCTACTCTAAAACAACCAGTAACAGCAACAATTAATTTCACGGTATTGAGTAGTTGATTTTTTTGTTAGAGAAGGGTGGTTATCACCTTCCCTTAATTAGAAGGCAATATGTAAGTACACAAACCTCCTTTTACGCCAGTAGAGATGAGAATGGGAGGAAGACCATCTTCAGGAATAAGGTTCATTGCACTCCCAACAGGACTTCCAACCTGAGTTATATTCCCGGAGAACAGAGAAATATCTGTCTAGGAAAAGCAAATGAGCAAAGTGAGCATTATAGAGATGTTTAAGACTTAGAAAAATATAATCAAGAATATAAATGAGAACTGAAGTGAAAATTTGGAATTCATAATTTTTTCATACTCATTAATCTATGGTTTCCCAGAAGACTGGGCTAATACTATGAAACTGTTCCCAGCTGTGCAGTCTTTCCTTTCGGCATCATCAAATCATAGTAATGAGGGAAGAGGCGAAGCTTCCCTTTACCCAGGTTTCTTTCCCATAAAAAACATATATATTTAAAATTAGCAGTGTAAACAAACACAAAATTCAATGTTATCTCATAATTTCTGAACTTTTAATGTATTATATTTGGTTTCTTAAAGTCTCATTAATACTGCTTTTTGAAAATAACTCTGAAAACAGTGGTGATAGTTGTACAACAATATGAAAGTACTTAATGCCATGGGTTGTACACTTAAAACTGGTTAAAATGGTAAATTTTATGTTACACACACACACACACACACACACACACACACACACACACACACTAGAGGCCCATTGCACAATATTCATGCTTCCTTCTCCTGGCTTCGCTCCCAGGCCGCCTGGGAGCCACCAAGTCGCTGATCCCAGGTGGCCCGGGAGCTGGCAAGTCCTGGCTCCCAGCCACAGCACTGCTCCTGTAGCTCCCTCCGTCCCCCACTTCCCCTCATAGCAGGTGTCCTGCTCCATGTGGCCACTCCACATCTGCATATGCAAATTAACCCACCATCTTTGTCAGATTAATGTGTATACTTACTCCTGATTGGCTGTGAGCGTAGCAGAGGTATAGTCAATTTACATGTTTGTCTATTGTTAGGTAAGATTTTACCACAATAAAAAAAAAAAATTAATTGTGATAACATATAAAGATTAAAATAGGTCATCATTGCTCTAGCTGGTTTGCCTTAGTGGATAGAGCGTTGGCCTGCAGACTGAAGAGTCCCAGGTTTGATTCTGGCTGGGGGCACATGCCTGGGTTGCAGGCTCAATCACCCCCAGGAGGGTACATGAAGGAGGCAGCCAATCAATGATTCTCTTTCATCATTGATGTTTCTATCTCTCTAGCTCTCTCTCTTCCTCTCTGAAATAAAAATATATTTATAAATAAATAAAATAAGTCTTCATTTTCATTTATTATGCCATGAAATAAAACTTAATTGTTCTTTGCATTAATATGATTATGCTAGATATAATAAAAATGCAATAGAGTGTTGAACAATGTAAGACCACAGAAATAAAATAACTAACTTGGTTTAGTTTCTCTTAAACTGACATATACCTTGTTTCTCAACAACATGTATCCACTAGAGCTTCCTTTCATTAAAAAAAAATTTTATGTTGCGAAACCGGTTTGGCTCAGTGGATAGAGCGTCGGTCTGCAGACTGAAAGGTCCCAGGTTCGATTCCAGTCAAGGGCATGTACCTTGGTTGTGGGCACATCCCCAGTAGGGGGTGTGCAAGAGGCAACTGGTCAATGTTTCTCTCTCATCGACATTTCTAGCTCTCTATCCCTCTCCCTTCCTCTCTGTGAAAAATCAATAAAATATATTTAAAACAATTTTTTTTTATGTTAACCAGAACAATTAGACAAGAAAAAAATAAAAATAAAAGACATCCAAATTAGAAAGAAATAAAACTATCACTATTTACAGGTGACATGATTCTATATAGAGAAAACAATAAAACTTCCACCGAAAAACTATTAGCAATAACAACACAAAAAACCTATGTTTTAAGAAGTAATCGTACAATTTAAAAGATGTAAAAAACTTTAATAGAAAACGAAGTCATAATTGCATAAACATCATAGATATAATTGAGTCAGGCAATAATTGTCAAAGAATAGTGAAATCACTTGTGGCAAGATTGCTGGGGGAACAGGATATTCAGTCTCAAAGTATCAACCCTTGAATTACTTATTAACTGCAAAGAATAGCTACTTTTGCAGCGGAGAAATACAGGAGATATCAATATAACCAACTATCAAACTGATTATTTCTTTATGTGTTCCACTAAGAAATGGTCCTCACTTAAGTGGTATTGCCAAAAATGTTTAATCTAAAATTAATCATGAGAAAAAAAATCAGACAAATACAAATTAAGTACTTATGCAAAACATGGCCTAGATATTCCAAAAATATTAATAAGGTTGACCTTGAACAATGCAGAGGTTAGGGACGTCCACAACTTGCACAGCCAAAAATTCTGCATATAACTTAAGTCAGTCCTCCACATTCATGGATTCCCAACCATGGATTGAAAATATACTTGATTGCCGAAACCGGTTTGGCTCAATGGATAGAGCGTCGGCTTGGGGACTGAAGGGTCCCGGGTTCGATTCCGGTCAAGGGCATGTACCTTGGTTGTGGGCATATCCCCAATAGGGGGTATGCAAGAGGCAGCTGATTGATGACTCTCTCTCATCAATGTTTCGAACTATCTCTCTCCCTTCCTCTCTGTACAAAATCAATAAAATATATTAAAAAAAGAAGAAGAAGAAAATATACTTGATTATTAAACAATACTGGTTAGTGCTGCATTGGTCTACTTAAACACAGTAAAATGAAAAGCAAATTTTAAAAGTGGCATAACTGTTCTAAAGTAAAGAAAACCAAAGAAACATGACAACTAAATGCAACTGTGATCCTTGATGGGATCCTAATTTTTTTAAAGATTTTATCCTATACTAGAGGCCCAGTGCATGAAATTCGTGCATGGGGGGTGTCCCTCAGCCCAGCCTGCACCCTCTCCAATCTGGGACTCCTTGAGAGATGGGATCCAACGGATCAGGCCTAAATGGGCAGTCGGACATCCCTCTCACAATCCAGGACTGCTGGCTCCCAATTGCTCTCCTACCTGCCTTCCTAATTGTCCCTAACCATTTCTGCCTGTCAGCCTGTTCTCCCCCTAATCACTCCCCTGCCAGCCTGACTGATGCCTAACTGCTCCCCTGGCAGCCTGATTGCCCCTAACTGCCCTTCCCTGCAGGCCTGGTCCCTCCCAACTGCTCTCCCCTGCAGGTCTGGGTCCCTCCCAACTGCCCTTCCCTGCAGACCCAGTTGCCCCCAACTTCTCTCCTCTGCTGGCCTGGTCACCGCTAAATGCCTTCTCCTGCAGGCTTGATCATACCCAACTGCCCTCACTTGCAGGCCTGGTCCCTCCCAACTGCCCTCTCCTGCTGGCCTGATCACTCATAACTGCCCTCCCTTGCAGGCCTGGTCCCTCCCAAATGCTCTTCCCTGCTGGCCATCTTGTGGCGGCCACCTTATGTCCACATGGGGGCAGCCATCTTGTATGTTGGAGTGACAGTCAATTTGCAAATTACTCTTATTAGATGGTGCACGAGTGGGGTCCGGCTGGTTCTCCCTAAAGTGTCCCAGCCGAAACCAGTTTGGCTCAGTGGATAAAGCGTTGGCCTGCAGAACTGAAGGGTCCTGGGCTCAATTCTGGTCAAGAGCACATATCTTGGTTGCGGATACATCCCCAGTTGGGGGTGCGCAAAGAGGCAGCTGATTGATGTTTCTCTATCATCGAAGTTTCTAACTCTCTAGCCCTCTCAATTCCTCTCTGTGTAAAATCAATAAAATATATATATTTTTTAAAAAGTGTGTTCCAGATCAGGGTAGGGATTACCTTGGGGCGTGGAGCAGCCTGGGCAAGGAGCCTGTGGTGGTTTGCAAGCTAGCCACGCCCCCTGGTGACCCAAGCGGAGGCCCTGCTATTTATCTTCTATACTTGAAACTTTGTAGCCTTGAGCAGAGGGCAGGGCTGGCCAGGGCAGGCGGGAAGCTTGGCTTCCTCCATCACTGGGGGCAACCCAAGCCTCCTGGCTTTCTCCAGATCCGTGGCTGCCGCCATTTTTGTTGGGATTTATTTATCTTCTATAATTGAAACTTTGTAGCCATGAGCAGAGGCCAGGGCCAGCCAGGGCAGGCAGGAAGCTTGGCTTCCTCATTTGCCAGGGAAACCCAAGCCTCCTGCTCACTCTGTAGCTGCAGCCATATTGGTTGGGTTAATTTGCAAACTCACTCCTGATTGGCTTGTGCGTGGGGCATGGCAGAGGTACGGTCAATTCGCATGTTAGTATAGATAATACAGAGATAATATGCAAATTGACCTTCACGCCCTGGCACAGGATGGCCCGCCCTCATGTGGTCAAAGATGGTCACCACAAGATGGACAGCAAGGGAGGGCAGTTGTGGGCAATTAGGCCAGGGGAGGGCGGTTAGGGGCAATTAGGAGCAACCAGGCTAGCAGGGGAGGCCAGTTGTGGGGGACCAGGCCTGCAGGGGAGGGCAGTTGGGGGGGGGGGGGTGCCTAGGTCAGCAGACAAGGGCAGTTGGGGGAAATCAGGCTGGCAAGGGAGGGCAGTTGGGGGTGACCAGGCCAGCAGGCGAGGGCAGTTGGTGGTTACCAGGCCGACTGAGGAGGGCAGTTGGGGATGATCATGCCAGCAAGGAAAGGCAGTTTGGGGCAATCAGGCCGGCAAGGGAACAGTTAAACATTGATCAGGCTGGCAGGGGAGTGGTTAGGGGGTTATCGGGCTGGCAGGCAGGTGAGCAGTTGGGAGCTAGCAATCCTGGATTGCAAGAGGGGTGTCCAACTGCTGGTTTAGGGGATCGAGCCTAAACTGGCAGTCGGACATCCCCCAAGAGGCTGGGCTGAGGGGCAACTGAGCAAATCTGAATATGGACTATATATTAGATAATAGGATTATATGTAAAATTTCTTTCTCATATGATAATTATATTCTGCTTATGAAAGAAAATACCTTGTTCTTAAGCAATGAAGTACAAATAATCCTCAAATGGTTCATCAAAAAAATAACTGTGTGTGTGTGTGTGTGTGTGTGTGTGTGTAAGGGTAAAGCAAATATGGCAAAATGTGAACAATTAGTAAATATAAATGAAGAGTATATGGGTGTTCACTGTACTATTCTTGCAACTTTTCTGTGAGTTTGAAAATTTTCCAAATAAACAAGTGAAGGAAAAAGAAGGAACCTTTTTTAAAGTGATTATAAAAATTCAGGGAAGAATAAGATAGCTCTGGCTGGAACCCTTTGTAGCCTTAGGGGGGGAAAAAGACAGAAATATTTGAAGACAGATATGACATGATTTAATGTTCCTTCACCAAACAGGAAATTTAGCTCTGTATGTCAATAAATCTAATATTAATAACACACAATTTCAGCTAAAATAAAATTCATAAATTATGTAAACCCCTGAAAAAAATCACTGATCATAAATATAAATAGTTACTAACAACTCTATGAAAACTTCAAAAGTAAAAAACTTTATCTAAATTTGATCCTCTTGTATTATTTTTTTTTTAAATGGACACATATACTTAGGTGAAATTAACATAAGCTGTATTATAGCTTTGACGACCAAATTCAAGGAAATAATGAGCAATACTATATAGAAGTACAATTGCTCATTTTGATCCAAGGTGACTCTTATTTTCTCACTGAGTCCAGAAAAAATAGTTACTATTTGTCCCCTTCTGAAAATGAGGTGCCAAGGAAAGAGAATTCCATTAGTCCCAAAATTATGACTAGTACTAGTATACTGTACCCCTAAAAATACACACACATGCACTAAACTGTATCCACAGAAAGGTCACTCAACTGAGAAAAAAGCAAGATAGAGGCAGCACATGCTAAGGAAAGTAAGCACTCACTTTTAGTTACCATTTTGTTTTCTTACCTCTGCTGGCAAAGGACTGGTAGTCACTGGCTTGACTGGGTCATGTGACACAGCCAGGGTCCCTGCAGAGGAAGTTCCATTCACTGTTAATTTGGCTGCATCAGCAACTTCTCCATTAGGCAAGATCCCATCAGCAAACCAAACTCGCCTCTGCTCTCTGGGCTGAGCCACTTAAGGAACCAGAAAAATAGGAGGCATCAATGTGACATCAGTAGGGTTAATAACATCAAAGAAGAGAAGGTCACCAATTCCAGATGCAAAAAAATAAAATAAAAATCATTTATTTAGCATCTTATAATTAGAAATATCAGAACTGTAACTGTGTGTAAAAGTGGATATAAATTAATAAAATAAACATTTAAGTATATTTTACTTCTATAACTTATATGCAAAGATTTAAAACACTTTGGTTTAAAATATAAAGAATTCTTAAATACACCTATTATTGTATCATATACTCTGTCCCATGACACTAAAAGAGAAACTAAAGAAAGTGTTTTAAGTGCCTAGGAAATAAATAGCAGGGGAAAATATCTAGCAGAGGACATCCACATCTCCTAAAAAGATGAGGTTCCATAGGAATTAAATATCTGGAAAAGTGCTATGGTTTTTTTAAAGGGCAAAAGATGCCCTGAAGAATCTTGAAGAATTATTAATTAAAAAGGAAGAATTGACTCAGACATGTAAGCATTGGGAAGCAAACTGACTAGAACTTCGGCCGAAGTGTAACTGAAGGAGAAAAGGACTTATCTGGAAGTGAAAAAGTAGTTGGCATTTTATTAAAAGAACAAGAGAAAGCTGGAAAACTGAATCTGATGAAATAATATTTTTAAATCCAGTTTTGGAAATCAATTCAAAGAGCAAAAACAAAGAGAGATAAGAGAAGAACAACAAAAATGACAAATGAAGTAAAGAGAATAAAGGTTTTAAGACAGAAAACCTGAACTCATAAAAATACAGAGTGTCATTAAGGGATGATCTGAAGGGGAAAATGGGGAAGAGTATGATAATATCAATAGAAGTCTTTGTTCTTCAAAAGGGGAGAAGGGCAATAGCAAGGGGAAGGGAATAGCAAGGGGAAGGGAATACTACTAGACAGAAATAAATTAATGTAAGAAGATTGATTTTAATTATCAAGGGAAACTTCCTAATAAAATCATTTTAAGGAAATATGGAATTTTTACTTTTACTACTGATAATCAATCCCCTAAATTTACAAAGTGCCTTTCAACTGACAATATCATAAATATATAATTAAAATAAGTTTAGCCTATAATTTCCTATCTACCATATGATATAATCAGAATTAAAGTTCTGAATTTTATAAAGATCTATGTACCTAACACAATATTTCCATATTTTTGTATGAATAGATTAAAAATGAAGAGAAAATGGCTCTGTATATGTCAAAAAGTAATGGGCTGGTCAGAAGGAAGAACTCTCATTTTCATCACTTAGTTAACTCCTATAAAAGAACATTAAAGTAGGCATGAGGTTAGGATTTTACAGGCAGACTTCAAAATCTGCATCTCTTTTCAAATATAAGCAATGTAATTGCTCCATTCTAAAATTAAAGAGAACACTGACATATTTTAGAGATGCCTCCAAAATAGACAACACAATATTATTCTTTACTTGCCCGGAAATAGTCTCAACACATTTCTCACCTTGTTCTTCCATTTTAATAACCATCCAAAGGGACTTATCTGTAAAGACTTGTGCTGTAAAGTCATATCAGCACCTTTTCAGAGGAACTTGGTGAGGAAAAAGAGAGAACAGCACATGATCCCCTACCTTCTGCTCCAGGGTGCTTTAAAACTCCCACAGGTACCATCACAGTGGGAGGTGGAGAGCTCAGGGCTCCTGAGGCCTGAGCTTGCTGCAAGGGAGGGATAGTAGAACAGTATTCAGCAGGATTGTTAGGGTTAGGGCTCTGGCTTGAGGCACTCATCATGTTCTCCCAGGCTTGAGCTAAAGCAAATACAGACACAATCAATGTGAATGGATTGCAAAATATGGACATCAAGACCTCCAAATATTGGATAAATAATGTAGCTCCTCCTCATTAACACTCATAGTATGTCTCTCTTCTAGCTGGCCAGTGAAGTAGTATTAAGGAGATAAGTATGCTTAGTCAATAAAGGAGATCATTTAGTTAAGTAAGCTATTTGGAAGCAAGAAATAAGAATTGCATGATACTTCTATACAGACTGTTAGGTCAGTCTGAGGTTAATGACTAGGCCCCTGGCTTCTGTAAAGGAGACCACACATTCCCTTAAGAGGGAGTGAAACAACATCAAACTTATTAAGGATTTGCAACGGGGATAGCACTTAGGCATCTGGAGGTAAGGTGGGAAGGTTTAATGTTCAATACATTTTATAAAGTTCTAGCAAAAATAAAAATCAGGGGCTAAAATAACATGACTCCATTTGTATAATATTTTCTTTGTCATCTCTAGACTTTTAGGTTCTTCTCTTAGTTAAGGTAAAATCTCGTTTAAAAAATTCTGAAGCCTAAAGCTCAGGTGAATGCATCTCAACACTTATGTGGATTCTGCTTTTGTGCAATGATCACCCTGAATAAAAGCATCCAGCAAAAACAACCATTTCACATCTTTGGTGTGTCTCAAGAGCATAGTTTCCATTTGAACATGAAAATGTGCCAATATCCTATAAGTGTCATCAATAAATATAAATGCTCACAGTATGTTAAAATACTGTATTTTATCAGTCTATAATTTAAATACTGAGATATCGACTTTAAAGTAAGTAGGATGAAAGATGCTACAGAAGTGAAAGATTTCAAATTTTATATTCCAGGTTCAGGTTATATCACATGCCCAGGAATAGACACCACCCAATTTTCTTTTCCAGGAATAGACACCACCCAATTTTTTTTTAACATCTTTTTAAAAATCTCATTCAATGTCCAAGAATGATCCATAAGATTCTGAATAGTTATTGCCTCCGAACTGCAGGACAAGGCTGGAAACAACAGTTATGTTCCTTTGAAAGCAGAAAGAAGGGAAGAAAAAAGGAAAAAGGGACAGGGAACACTGAAAAGCATCAAATTAAATATTCCGTAAAAGACTGGGCTAAGCCATGCGAGAAAAAAGATCCCGGAAAAACCAGGAAAAGTGAATTATTTTATTTTAGGATCCCATTAAGGGCATCTTTGCCAAATAAAAGTAAGTAGTCCATATGAATCCTCTGCCATTTCCTTCATCTTTAGCTTTGCCAAATTAAAAAAGAAAAAAGCTATCAAGTTGAAAGACCTCATCAAATACAAGTGGTATTGGGTACTGTAATTAAGCAGCATGCTCTTAACTGTGGATATATGTCCGAAAATGAAAGCAAGAATTAAAATTACCAATTGAGCAACAGAGTGAAATAACCATTTAAAAAATGACCTTTAAGAGTAAAGAGAATGAATTCATATTTGATCAAAATTATAAGAATTCAGAAATGGGAGGAAATTGGGTAGCTCATAGGAGATTAGAACAGATCAGATTAACTGACATGCAATACGTTAATAAGCCAGCAACATGGAAACATCACTATGAGCAACACAGACAGACAGAGCAAGAGAGGACTCGAGCAGGTAAGTTTTGGCTTCCAGGAGGCACACAGCCCTGGCACAGGCAGCAGTGGTATCCAAGTTCAACATTTTATGTCTATTAGTAATTGTTTTGACAACTGTACAAAGATGCACTCAAAGAGGAAAATACTATAGCCTAATCAATTATATATCTCTTTAAGAGAATACTCCAGTGGCTTTTGTTTGTTTGTTTAACTAAAATGCCTTGGGTTCATTTCCAATCCTGCAACAAAGGAACACTGGGTGAGCTATATTTATCTTCTCCTGTCCATATATATTTTACCATATAACTAAACTCAAAACCATTATCCTTGTAACAAATCTAAGTAGTATTAAGGAGATAATACAGAAATACAATTTTCTATTTGATCCTAGAAGCTAAAAAGTTTATTTTTAACAAGGTGAATGAAACAAGATGTTAATAAGTTATTAAGGTATTTCCTAGAAAGAGATAGCTTCCCTTGAAAGGAAAACCTCAGTCCAATTTTAGTATTTCACATCTAAGTGGTCAAGAGTCCTCTACCCCTATCCCACTCCAATCATTTCACGGAATATTAATAGCCATTTAGCACCAGATTTTCACAAGAACTTCCATTCTTTCTGCAAAACTTACCTGATCTTAGCATTCATTCATTACATTAGGCACAGGAATTCTGAAATGCTAAAATATTTTTAAAACATGGAAATTTAGCTCAATATTTTCAATTAAAGTTATGACATTTCAGAAGCTAAACAACATGTAGAGAAAGGCAACAAAAATTCTCTTGTTCTCAATAACTGTGAATTAAACCTGTTTTAATACTTACCATTCATTAGCACTGAGTGGCAGATTACACATACTCTAGCTTCCTTTCTATCCATGTACAACAATTTACATTTCAGGCTACAGCAGGAAGCACAGAAAACCTGTACGAAAAAACATAATAAATTTACTTAGAATCACAGTAGAAAGGGAGTAAACCAGTACTGACCAACACTGACTAATAGGAAACCTTATTACAACACTAAAAACATAAAAGGAAAATGCAGTTGAGCACAAGACCCAATTCAAAAGCAAGAGTGTGAGATTACATGTCTGCCAGAAATAAGGAAAGTGAATTTTGGCTTAAAAATAAAAATCTAAAAATAAATAGTTACATATGCTATTTCTATTTGGAAAGGTAACATAGCAGGGTGAAATAAACGAAGATTAGGAATTCTGGGTTTTAACTTCTGTTTTTTACTACCCTTATGTGAGGAATAATAATCATATCTAGCAACTTATTTCACCTTCCAGGCTTGACTCTTGATAATCTTACTTCTTTTTCCGTTCCACACCAGGCAAAAGAATCTCCTTAGCTCACTGTGAAGATTTATTTTCTTCAGAACTCATTAGTTATATATCCCAGAAAGCTTCATACAAGCAGAAAGCTATTCTCAATAGAGTAAAATCTACTAATAGTTTTTATGGCCAATATGTATCTACTAGAGGCCTGGTGCATGAAATTCACGCATGGAGGGGGAGGGGTCCTCAGCCTGGCCTGCACCCTCTCCAATCTGCACCCCCCCTTGGGGGACATCCCCCTCACAATCCGGGACTGGCTCCTAACCACTCACCTGCCTGCCTGATCACCCTAACTGCCCTCCCCTGCCAGCCTGATTATGTCCTTAACTGCTCTCCATTGCCAGCCTGATCGCCCCTAACTGCCTCTGCCTGCCTGATTGCCTCCAACTGCCCTCCTCTGCCGGCCTGATCGCCTCCAACTGCCCTCCTCTGACGGCCTGATCTCACCCCCACCTGTCAGCCTGACCACTCCTGCCTCTGTCTTGGCCCCCACCACCATAGCTTTGTCCGGAAGGAAGTCAAACGTCTGGAAAGACTTGTATGCATGCATATAAGCCTAACCAATGGACACAGACACCAGAGGGGTGAGGGCATGAGTGGGGAGATTGGGGGAGGGGGGGCAAATGTGTCCAATGGGGAGAGAAGGACACATATGTAATACCTTAATCAATAAAGAAAAAAATATAAATAAATAAACTTGAACAAATACATCACAAAAGAGGATATTTGAATGGCCAATAAATTCACAAAAAAATGCTTGAAATCATTTGTCATTAGGGATATTCAAATTAAAACTATCACACACCAGTATAATGATTAAAATAAAATAAAATAACCAAGTATGTATTAATAAGGATATGGAGCAACTGAAATTCTCATGTATTAATGGCAGGAGTGTAAATTGGTATGACCATTATGGAACGGTATCCATAATATCTGAATATATTCATATTCCATGATCCAGCATTTATATTCCTAAATATAATAGAAATTAAAACGTATGTCCAACAACAACAAAAAAATCAGTTGCATTTCTATATACTAATAATGAACAAGCTGAAAAGGAAATTATGAAAACAAATCCATTAATAATAGCATCAAAAAAATAAAATAGACTGGATAAAATATTTGTGCCATGCAGAAACCGGTTTGGCTCAGTGGTAGAGCGTTGGTCTGCGGACTGAAAGGTCCCAGGTTCGATTCCGGTCAAGGGCATGTACCTGAGTTGCGGGCACATTCCCAGTAGGGGGTGTGCAAGAGGCAGCTGGTCGATGTTTCTCTCTCATCGACGTTTCTAGCTCTCTCTATCTCTCCCTTCCTCTCTGTAAAAAATCAATAAAATATAAAAAATATATATATTTGTGCCATATATAACAAAGAGCTAAGATTCATTATATATTAAAAGCTTCAATAAACTAATAAAAATACACATAGCTTTAAGGAAAAAGATGCAAAGAACTCACACAAGTAAATTCACAGAAAAATATGTTAAATGGTCAACAGATAATAGACATATTAAGTATCACTCATGACAATAAACATTTTTAAATGACGTATTTTTTCCTACTGTACAAGCAAAGATTTTTTTTAAAAAAACCTGATATTATCCAGTAGTGATGAGGGTACAAAGAAAAGATAAACTATATCTTTCTCTCATATCCTGCTAGTGATAGTATAAATTGGTATGTTAATTTAACAATATCTCTAAAATGTTTAAGTGTTCATTCCTTTTGACCCAACATATGCAATTTTAAAGATATGGCCTACTAAGAACTTCTACATGTATAAAGAGATGTACACAAAAATTATCTACATACAGCTTGTAATAACCAAAAGTTATAAATAACCCAAACTATACTGGAACAATTAAACTGAGTATAATCATAAAATGGAATTCAGCCTGTATAAAAGAATGAGATCATTCTGTTTGTACTACTCAGGCTATAAAAAGAATGAGATAGTTCTGTTTGTACTGACTAACATGGAAAAGAAAAATAAGCTGGAGTATGACAGTGGATAGAAATAGGGCCTTTTTCTTTCACTTTTTATATTTTATGTAATTTTTAGATGTTAGATTGGGATATTTATTTTGAGATTGTCTTCTGTATTTAAAAGTATGAAAGAAAAATAATATTAAGTTGATGTTACAAGTTGCATTGTGCCTGCACCAAATAAATATGTTGAAGTCTTAATCCCCAATTCTTCAGAATGTGACCTCATTTGGAGACAGGGTCTTTACAGAGGTAATCAAATTAAAATGAGGTCTTAGGGTGGGCTCCTAATCCAATATGACTGGTTACCTTATAATAGGAAAAAGTTGGACACAATACACATATACAGAGAGAATAACATGAATATAAAGACAGCCATCTACATGTCAAGCAGAAACACATGGAACAGATCCTTCCTTCACAGCCCTCAGAAGGAACTAACTCTGTCATTACCTCAATGTCAGACTTCTACCCTATGGAATTGTAACACAATAAATTTCGGTTGTTTAGACACTCAGTTAGTGGTATCCTGTACAGCAGCCTTAGGAAACTAATAAAGTTGGGAACTTTTAGAAGTGAAAAGAGGACTTGTGCTTTGGCAAAATAACCACAAGCAAAAATGAAGAAAAGAAAATGATACAAAAAGAATCCCACAAAGATATCTTTTTTAAAAACTAAGGTAGGGAGCAGCATAATGCAGTTAAACAGAAAGACTCAAGAATATCCATCCTTCCCAGTACCCCATGGGCCTAACAAGAGGGTGGGGTGGATCCTTTATGTTTCCAATGGGATTAGAAAAAGGCACAGAAGTTAGAAAAGTAGACGACTTGCCAAGAACTACCTAGAATGGAGAGGAAATGCGACACAGGTAGAGGATGCATTTCTGTAGAATCACCTAGGCCAGAGAACTATGTGAAAACCGAATGTCACATACACCACAACACAAAATTGATTTTTTTTAAAAAAAACACACCTGGAAACACTGACCCCATTCTCAAAAAGACAAAGACTATGATGTAATAAAAATACTCAGGTCAATAGAATAAGTATTTAAATTAGTACCTAAATCTAATAGAAAAAAATAAGCAGAAGAGATTTGAAGCACTAAGCAATGATTAGTAATCCTGGATTTCAAAGTACCAGAATTTGCCTCCCGTGAACCAGGTTAGTCAGTGTTTCTCAACAAGTGCACGTGGCATTTTGGGTGGGCCAATTCTCCACTGGACAGCACTGCCCCATTTATTACCACAGGATGGTTAGAAGCCCTGGTCCCAGATTACTAAATGCTAGCAGCAACACCAGTTACTATGACAACAAAAAATATCCCACAACATTTCGAACATCATCTAAGTATGTTCCCCAGTTTTCTGAGTTAGAGGCACAGAGTCAAAGACTAAAATCAGTCTAGAACAGTGGTTCCCAACGTAGGGCACATGCCCCAAAAGAGGACAATTTGCTTTTTAAGGGAAGCAATTCAAGAATGAGTTATTAACAGTAAATTTTTTGCATTTCTTATGGTTCTAGGAGCCTCACATACAGAATATAAATATATATTGTGACATATTTGTGCATTCCAGTTCTCTATTATGTTTTGAAACTTTATTTGCTATTTTTTCATATCACTTCATGTTTGTTTGTTTTTTTAACTATTTCTCAGTGATTTCTTCCTCAGTACTTCCAACTGTCCTTTCATTCTTTTATTTTTCTCTTTCATGGATGCCATGTTCTCTGGAAGCTTGTTTAGACCAAGTTAATGGCCTTTTAGGTTTCTTCCAAGTGAACAGAAGTTCACTTTTTGAATAAGAATTTTATGTAACAGGGGGGGCATCAGGATTTTAGAGATAGTTAGATGGGGCATGGCCAAAAAAAGGTTGGGGACCACTGGTCTAGAAAAAGAATTACATATTTATATATAAAAACTTAACTTATATTGCTGAAATATCATACCTCACACTTTAATTATTACAATGAACACAATCTACTGCGAACTAATGCACTTATTCTCTATTTCCCCAAACTAGAATGTAAATTCCATGGAGCAACAGACTAAAGTATTTCAGTGCTATCACACTGAAATAAAATAGGCTCTAGACTAGGGGTGTCGAACTCAATCAGAGAAGGGGCCAAAATCTAAAATCCAGCCTAAATCGCGGGCCGAATGGTTTACTGAACAGTCATAAACTGACAATGTCATAAACTGACAGCGGAGTGCAGTGATGACAGCGCGGTGCGGGCCACATTGCAAGGCCTGGCGGGCTGGATTTGGCCCGCGGGCCTTGTGTTTGACACATGTGCTCTAGACCAGTGTTTCCCAAACTCCTCTCATGATGAGAATCACCTGGTGGAGTTGTTAAACTACAGATTCCTGAATCCCAACTAAGAGGTGCTAAACTAGAATGTTTGGGAGCATATAGGTAAAATTGTATACTTAACTTAGTGCTCTGTACATTTTTACCTATATGCTCCCCAAAATTCTAGTTTAGCACCTCTTAGTTGGGATTCAGGAATCTGTAGTTTAACAACTCCACCAGGTGATTCTCATCATGAGAGAAGTTTGGGAAACACTGCTCTAGACACATGTTTATTATTTCCTTGATTAGTAAACTTTATTGTACAAATGAATACATGAATGGGTAAACAAACAATATATGCACTTATCTGGGAAGGGCTATATTGTACATGCCCAAATTCACAACTTGAACAAAGACAAGCACATACCTAACAGCTTATTAATAAGTAACAGCTTATTAATAAGTTTTATAGGCCAAATGGATATGAATGACCTTAAATAACAGGATCTGTATAACCTAACAGTAAAAACAAAACAAAACAGATTATGATGATTTATAGTACATATGCTATACAATATTCCAGTTAAAGTGTTGGTTAAAATGTCCCATTTGTGTATTTGCATGTAATTTTTAAAAATATATTTTTGCCCTAACCGGTTTGGCTCAGTGGATAGAGCGTTGGCCTGTGGACTCAAGGGTCCAAGGTTTGATTCCGATCAAGGGCATGTACCTTGGTTGCAGGCACATCCCCAGTAGGGAGTATGCAGGAGGCAGCTGATTAATGTTTCTCTCTCATCGATGCTTCTAACTCTCTATCCCTCACCTTTCCTCTCTGTAAAAAATCAATAAAATATATTTTTAAAATAAAATAAAAAATATTTTTATTGATTTCAGAGTGGGAGAGAGCGATAGAAACATCAATGATGAGAAAGAATAATTGATTGGCTGCTTCTTGCACGCCCTCTTCTGGGGATCAAGCCTGCACCCCGGCATATGCCCTGACAAGGAATCCAACCGTGACCTCCTGGTTCACAGGTCAATGCTCAACCACTGAGCCATGACGACCAGGCCACATGTAATTTTCTTTGCTGTGGCACTTACGGATTCCAATCTTAACTTTATCACTAACTAGCCAACTGACTATATGTGAATAATTTAAACTCTGTGAACCTCAGGTTTTTCTCATCTGTAAAATTGAAATACTAATTATTCTCTTCATAAGGCTTTTATGGATATTAAGTGAGATAATACATGTAAAACACAGCACATAATGTAAGTGTATTATGGTGTTCTTTTTAAAATTTCCCATTATTGGCTTCCCTCATAACAAATCTTACTGCCAAATTTATGAACCAGCTTCATACTCAAGTACCATTTGTGCCTATTTATACCACCTTTCAGTGTGAATAACACTTCTTTGCAATTCTTGAAAATTTAAATCATCAAATGCTCACTAATTTCCTTTCATATTAGAAAGTGGAAAAAATGATGTCCCAAGTCTTCAAAAAGCCCTGTAATTACGTCAAAAATAACTGCCTTGCAAGAACAGGAAAGTGCATGTAACTGACCAATATCCAGCTATTCACAAAGAGCAATGACAATAACAACTTGGAAAAATTCTTAAATGCAGAGTACCTTAACATTGCTTTAACATAACAATACCATTATTCACACCTTTAAAAATACCAAAGTCAGTATAGTAAGAACTTAATTCAAACAAATTCCAACTCTGTGTCTATCCAAACTTTACTGTTATTAACTGAAAACAATAATTATCAGAATTGCTTTAAAAGTGTATCACAGACAGAGCTAACAAAGAGTTTCTAATTTAACCTTTCAACTTTATTTCCAAGTTAAGCTATATAAACAGAAAGATACAACACCAAAATTATAAGTAAACAACATTAAACTAAATCTTTAAACTTGTTTGAAGCTATTTGGCTCATTTCCTTTAATAATCTATGAATTAATTTTTATATATTCTGTTATTACCTTGTAGATAACTGTTATATTGCCTTGTAAGTTTTGAATGTGTTAAAAAGTGCTAATTTGTAAAAGGCAAGCAATTATAAAATACATCCCTATTTAGCCCTAACCAGTTTGGCTCAATAGATAGAGCATCGGCCTGCAGACTCAAGAGTCCCAGGTTCGATTCCGGTCAAGGGCATGTACCTTGGTTGCAGGCACATGCACAGTGGGGAGTGTGCAGGAGGCAGCTGATCAATGTTTCTCTCTCATCAATGTTTCTAACTCTCTATCATTCTCCCTTCCTCTCCGTAAAAAATCAATAAAATATATGTATTAAAAAAAACATAGTCCTATTTTATATTCCAGCCATTCATTTTTTAAACTTATTAGAAAAATCTTCAATTATATAAAAGTAGACAGAACAGCGTAACTCCCAAGTGCCCATTACCCAGATGAAACATTAAAGCCAATCCTCACCCACTTATCCCCCATTTAGTCATCATACCTAATAGACAAACATGTAAATTTACTGTACCTCCACTACACCCACAGCCAATCAGAGTGAGTATGCAAATTAACCCCAAAAAAAGATGGAGGTTAATTTGCATACGCAGACATCCAGCAGCCTGGGTCCCGGGAACTTTCTCAGCAACCAGGTCACTCTAGCATAGGCCCCCGGTGGGTCCTGAGCAACTTGGGAAGGGCCTGAGCCAGGGGGCTCCTGGGCAGGGGTGAAGCCGAGCGATGGCAGGGAGCTGGGGGTCCCCTGTCCAGGCTCCAAACCTTGGCCAGAGGCTTGGACCTGGGCAGGGGCGGAGCAGGGCAACTGGAAGGAGCTGGGGATCCACTGTCCAGGCTCCAAGCTCCAGCCAGAGGCTTGGGGCCTGGGCAGGGGCGGAGCCGGGCGATCCGAGGAAGCTTGGGGTCCCCTGCCCAAGCCCGGAGGCTTTAGGCCTTGGCAGGGGTGGAGCCGGAGATCAGAGGCAATTAGTGTGAATTACAGAGGAAATACCTTTTCTGACCGCTCACTGGCTAAGCTCCCTGTTTGCCACTGATAATATTCTTAGTAAATTGGATATAAGAATCCAAAAAATTGATCTAGGGTTTTTCCACCATACTCCTGGATAAAAAAAGGAAGGTCGGCTGCTGGGGGGCTAAGAAATGTCATATCCTCCCCTAGCCGGTTTGGCTCAGTGGATAATGCCTGGGCTTGCAGACCACAGGGTCCTGGTTCGATTTTGATCAAGGGCATGTACCTAGGTTGCAGGCTTCTCCCTGGCTGGGGCCCAGGTCAGGGCTCATACAGGAGGCAACCAATCAAAGTGTTCCTCTCACTTTGATGTTTCTCTCTGTCTTTCCCTCTCTCTTCCACATTCTCTAAAAATCAATGAAAACATAACCTCAGGTGAGGATTAAAAAAAAATAAAGAAATGTCATTTCCTATGAAAGACACATTTTGAAAATGCCTAAAGAAAGTTGTCATTTTTTTCATGGTGAAGGGACTGGAGTCTGTGTTGATGAAAACACCTTGGTGGCTGCAGTGACTGCAGTGGCTACAGCAGTAGGGTGATGGGGCTGGTGACTTTCCCAGTCACCTCAGTAGGACATCCCTGAGGGCTTCCAGTATGTGAGAGAGGGTAGGCTGGGCTGAGGGACCCCACCTCCACCCCAGTGCACAAATTTCATGCACCAGGACCCTAGTCCTATGTAATAAAAGCCCAATAATGCTAAGTGTCCAATCATTTGTTCCCAGTCACTATGACATGCACTGACCACCAGGGGGCAGACACTCTGACCAGTAGGTTAGCTTGCTGCTGGGGTCCAGCTGATCAGGGCTGGGTGAAACGAGCAGGACGTACCCTGGAGCCCTCCTGCGATCCCTTCTCAGCCCCATCGTGCACCGGTGGGGTCCCTCAGCCTGGCCAGAGCCCTCTCACAATCTGGGACTCCTCAGGGGATGTCAGAGAGCTGGATTCAGCCCAATCCCCACAGGCCAGGCCAAGGGATCCCACCACTGCACGAATCACAAATCCATGCACTGGGCCTCTAGTTTTTAAACAAACCTCAGACATCATTTCATCTTTAAATATCTCATATATATCTGAAACACAGGTATTACTTTAACATAACAATACCATTATTACACCTTTAAAAATGAACAATTTCTCAATATCAAATAACCAAATAGAGTTAACACTGTCATGTACAGAGGTTGGAAAAAGTAGGTTTACAGTTGTCAGTATGCAAAACAGAGGGGTATGGTTTGGAAAGGAAAAATGGCCTCTGTCAGCACTTCTGTCTGGAAGAAAGCTGCCCCTCCACCCCTGGCCCCAAAGCCAGACAACCCAGTTCTCCCCCTTATGTCCCTGGAGCCTTCCCAGCTGCTGACCCAGTGCTGGAACGCAGAGCGAGTTAGTCTGAGTAGGCCATGCACGGACCCTTTAAGATGACCACCTGGGAGTCGCACTCAGCTATAATCTCCGCTGGTTTTCACAGCCAAGAGTTGTGGGGAGTTTGTACTGGAACTCTGGGCGGGGGGCCTGGTGTGGGACTGAAATTCCTTGCTGTTCAGGGGGAGCCTCCACAGCTGAGATATCCCTCCTGATTTTTAACCACCACACATAGGTATGGGACCCGCCTATTCCATGTTGCTGCCCCTCCTACCAGTCTCAATGTGGTTTTTTCTGTACTAGTATCACAGGTAATGAAGATCATGTGTGTCTAAAGGGATACTGAAGAAATTAGTATTAGGAATAAATAAAAAAGGAAACAGTAATATCAAAATAAAACCCTCAATGTTGCCCACATAGTTGGCACCTTGATAAACAGCATTCCAGTCTAACTGTGATGACTTCCAGAAAACACACTTTGAGCACAGTTTCAAATGGTTTATGGCATATTCTTCCTACAAAGTGACCTTAGCTAATCAGTAAGTTTAGTGATAACTCAGTGCTAGCATAAATCTTTGTCTCCTTTTCTTTCCTTTCTTTTTAAAACACAGAATTTCACACTAGCTTTTCCAAGAGCTGCAGGGAATCAGAGATAAGGCCTATGCAATCCCCTCCTTTTACTGACAGGAAACAGAAACCCAGAGCTTTTCAAACCCTTTTTAGTACTCTTTTCTATACTACCTCTCTTACAGTTCTCCTCTCTCCTGTCTACTCCAGCCATTATGCAACAAAAATTCATCCATTTTGACTTTTTAAGTCAAAGTGGAAAAAAATAGTAAGTTGGAGTGGTATATACTGTCGTCACTAAATTCCTCCTTATTCAGTGATTTGATGCTCATATTGCTCTTTTCCTACTTTGTTGTTTAAGACTTAATAGGTGAAATATAACCTAAAATCCTGCTGACTTTTAACTAGGCTCCCTCATCATCTGATAACACCAATCATTCAGCATTTTTGCCTTAAAGAATCACCTGATAGCACCAATCATCCAGCATTTTTGTCTTCCTTAAAAATTCAAATACTCAAATTCCCAGTCCTTCGCCATTGCCCAAAACTAATGTTTACCTAAAGACAATGACATATTTCTAGTAAGCAACTCAAGTACAGATAAATTTCGTTGCTATGTCCAGTGTTGTAAAAAGAACATGGGACTTTGGAGTAGGACAGATTTGTGTTAAAATCAATGCATTCTCATTTATAAACTCAGAATTAGGCAAGATACCGTGTTTCCCCAAAAATAAGACATCCTCTGAAAATAAGACCTAGCGCATGGAAAGATAAGACATCCCCTGAAAATAAGACCTACCGCAACTTTGGGAGAAAAAATTAATATAAGACAATGTCTTATTTTCGGGGAAACAGGGTAATTATTAACCTTTCTGAGGTGCATTTTTCTCACCTGTTTATCTCAGAGAACTGTGATGCTAGAGTAGATAAGTCTAGCATAAAGTGAAAGTGTTCAAAAATATTATTTTATTCTCATCTTTCATAACATGCCAAACAAGTACAAAATAACTATGTTACAAGTATCAGTTCAAAAAGTTTTGCTTTAAAAAAAAAAAAAAAAAAAAAAAAGTTTTGCTTTTAAAGGTTATTCTTATGTCTACTTCTATCCAATAGTAGACAGAACAGTCATTTACCAGCTGGCACCAGTCACATCAATGACAGTAATGGATAAAGTGTGGACTAGAAACTTTCTTAGATCTTTAAGTCAAGTGTCAAATAAAAAAATAAAAAAGAATCAAAATATTTATGATAAATGGAGCTTGACAGAGGATGAATAATCATAATCTACTGGAATCAGTGATTTACAAAAGAAATTGATATGGATATATAATATGGTAACAGTTTGAACTCATCACCTTTTGGGTAAGGAGTTTTTTGTACTCTTATTTAATGCCTAGCATATCTAGAACAAGTAGAAATTATACTGCTATATGGAGTAATTATCTAAATTAATGTATGAAATCATAAAACTCACATTTGCAGAGCATTTTAGAGTGTGGCATACTTTTCCAATTAACAATGAATTAATGGAATCCAGGTGTCGTGATCCCCATTTTAGTAATATAGAAATAAGCTGCAGTATTTCAACTTCCATAAATTCTAACATAATTACTTTACATTCTACTTAATAACATACCAAAATGAATGTTATAACAATTATGATAAATACAAATTATCAAGAACTGAAATAAGCCTTATGCTATGCTAAATAATTTCTCTCAATTTTCTATTATATTAATTCCTCTATATTCAAGTATACTTTATCTTTTTTTTTTTTTAATATATTTTATTGATTTTTTACAGAGAGGAAGAGAGAGGGATAGAGAGTTAGAAACATCGATGAAAGAGAATCATCAATCAGCTGCCTCTTGCACACCCCCCACTGGGGATGTGCCTACAACCAAGGTACATGCCCTTGACCGGAATCAAACCCGGGACCCTTCAGTCCACAGGCCGACGCTCTATCCACTGAGCCAAGCCGGTTTTGGCTAGCCCAGAATCTTACATACATTAGATACTTAATACATATTTGTTTTATATACAATAAAGAGAATTTAGATATGGATATTAAGAGAAATTACTGGATATGCTTACTTTTTACTAAAATGGAACAAACTAAATTTCTTTTTTCAACAGTAAACATTATTTTATAAAATTACATTGTTTGAGGTGTTTTTTCTTTTTGTTAATCCTCAACTGGGGATACTTTTTTCATTGCTTTTCAGATAGAATGGAAAGAAGGGAGGGAGAAAGAGAGGGAAAGAAAGAGAAAAAGAATAATTGATGTGAGAAAGACACGGGACACACACACACACACACACACACACACACACACGACAAAACCTAGATATATGCCCTTGACCAGGAATTGAACCTGCAACCCTTCAGTACGCTGTCTGACATTCCAACTACTGGGGTATTTTTCTAATTACATCCCCAGTATAATCTGATTAACTTAATACCTAGAAAAAGAATACCTATGTTTATAAGCCCTTTTCTTCTGAGGAGCTCAGAAAATTTTACAAATATTATCTCATAAATTTTTAGAACACCTCTGAGGTTATTGGAGGTGAAAAGGAAAAATAAATGATAGAATATGAATCCATAAGCCATATGAATTCAGAAATTTCACAAATTCCACTCTGTAAAATTCCATCTAAATGAGTAATTTTCCTATTTACTCATTACATTTAGATATGCTGGTCTAGAACAAAAGTGTTTTTATTATTTCCTTAAGAAAGCAAAATGTTCAGAAAGTGTTACACATAGTCAGCAAAACTACAATAAAAATACTGACTCGCATATTCTAATAGAAAACCGATTGTTAATGACTACAGGTTTACTTCAAACTGAAAAATATTTAGGAATTAGACACGTTCTTTTCTTCAAATTTAATAACCTGAGACTAACAGCCTGGTCACAGCTTTAACTTCATCCTGCTCCCCATTTGGGGAGCTTTGTGCTAGGATGTTATAGCATCCCTTGCTGATGGCACCCAGGAACCATTATCTCCCTTTTCCTTACTAACAGAATCCCAGGCAACAATGGGCTCAGCCCCAGGGGATGAATCATAATTTATCTTAGCCAGTCCCGGCAATCCTGTTTCCCTTTGTCAATAGTTGGTCTAAAACCGGCCAATAAATTGAAAAAGTTGCTGAGGATCCTTTCCTTTCTGATTAGGGGACATCAAGAAGAACAGGCTTTTTTGCTCCCCCAACCAGTTTCTTTGCACTTAAGAAGTTGTCGCATTACACTTGATACTTGGAGCTGTGCCATTATTTTTGAGACCATGAGGGGAAGACCAAGAGAACTTCAGTAAACCTGACTGCACCTAGATACAACTGAGTATCTGGAGGCTTCTTACTATGCAAAATGTTATTTTTGTTTGTCACTAGATCAGATACTCTGTTCCTTGAAGTTGAAACGTCCTAATTAATATTAATTGTCCAATAAATCAGGCGAGAAAGGAAGCAGAGATTAATTACTAAGCACTTACTATTATATCTGTAATCCCATTTAATTTTCACAAAAGCCTAATTTATAAAAATTATTTTTTGTTTTGTTTTTATAAAAAACTAAGGCTCTCCCTGGCCAATGTGCTAAGTGGGTAGAGCATCGGCCCATGCACTGAAGGGTCTCAGGTTAGATTCCCAGTTTGCTCCCTGCTCCCAGTCTAGGCAAGTGCAGGAGGCAACCAGTTCATGTGTCTCTGTCTCTGTCTCTGTCTCTGTCTCTCTATCACTTTGTCTCCCCCGACACACATACTCCACCCTCTCTTCCACTCTCTGAAAAGCAATGGAAAAATAGTCTCATGTGAGGATTAATAAAACCAAAACAAACAAAAAAGAAACTAAGGCCCTAGCCGGTTTGGCTCAGGGGATAGAGCATAGGCCTGCAGACCAAAGGGTCCCAGGTTCAATTCTGGTCAAGGTCACATGTCTGGGTTGTGGGCTCGGTCCAACGTGCAGGAGGCAGCCAATCAATGATTCCTTCTCATCATTGATGATTCTCTCTCTTCCTCTCTGAAATCAATTATGTGTGTGTGTGTGTATATATATGTATGTATATGTATATATATATATATACACACACACACACACACACACACACACACTCTTAAGGCTTAATAGAGTTATATTAATATTAACAAAGCTAAAGTTCAAATCCAGACTTGACACCAAACCTCACATTCCTTTCTTCCTCGTTTATAGTTCTTTAAAAAGAAAACTAGTAAATTGATATGTTACTAGCTAACAGAATTTAGGGAGGACAATTATCAACTATTCTTATAATCCTGCCATAAAAATGTGTAATGTTCAACTTTTTTTTTTAAATATATTTTATTGATTTTTTACAGAGAGGAAGGGAGAAGGATAGAGAGTTGGAAACATTGATGAAAGAGAAACATCGACCAGTTGCCTCCTGCACACCCCCTACCGGGGATATGCCCGCAACCAATATACATGGGGAGAAAGACAAAATTGTGTGTATTGTGTATAAAAAGTTCCAGAATGTCTAGTACGGTAGCAGAAATCCTACAGCAAAAACTGCAATGGATTATAAGTGCAATATTCAATTTCTCTTAGAATTAAAAAAAAAAAAAATGAACTAAGCCCAACCAGTCTGGCTCAGTGGTTGAGCATTGACCTATGAACCAGAAGGTCATGGTTTGATTCCTGGTCAGTGTACATGCCAGGGATGGGGGCTTGATTCTCAGTAGGGGGCATGCAGGAGACAGCCGATCAATGATTCTCTCTCATCACTGATGTTTCTCTCGCTCCTCCCTTCCTCTCTGAAATAAAAATATATTTTTTAAAAAATGAATAACAAACATTTCTTAAATCGAAAGAATAACTTCCTTATTTCAAACAATTCCATTAACCAAGTATCTAACAATATAGAAACCACAAAGTTAATACTTCCTCAATTCTCATCTGTTCATGAAAACTGATTCAGCTTAGGTCTTGGCAATAAAAACCTTATATAAACACCAATAATCAGTGAGGTCACTTTTTACTTAGAACTAGAACTGGGTGTTCAAAAGCTATTTACAATGTTCATCTCAATCAGAAGTATGTTCATCTTATACTATTCCCTTTACTAATTTCTAATTGAGGATTTCAAAATTAGCATGCTAGATTTCTGAGCTGATACACTTACCTTCCCACATGCTCTGCAATGATGCCTCCTTTTGGTGAAAGTAAACCTGGCTTCACATTTCATGCAATTGGGAGCCTGAGAATCTGGTACCCATACTGGAGCCACCTCACCAAGGGTGGTAAATGGCTTTCTGGCAGAAATTCCAAACTGACCAGCTCTGAGATCATTATCTGGGCTATCTGGAGGTAATACAAGACCGGGTCTACTAGATATCCCAGATTCATAACTTTCTGAATGTTCCCCATTTGTATCAGCAATAGAAATGTTTCCCAAAGAGGCATTACATGCATTGGTTGCTGAATTTTCCCCTATTTTTGCTTTACCAAGAACATCATTTTTGTTTTTAATATTATTTCCATTGTTTGCAGGAAGGTCATTTTGTAAATGGTCTGATAATGGCTTTGGAATTTGAAGTTTAAGATTAGAAGGTTGCTTGGGTCTTGCACCACCAAAAGGAACACTGACAGATTGCCGGTTTGCTATCTTGGGTGAAGACTGCCCAAGCACTGATGGAATTTGGCTAGAGAAATTGTGTAAATAATTCTTCTTCATTAGGTCACCAGTGCTGTTTAAAAGTAGTCCACTCCCTTCTGTGATGTCATTTCCTCTCTGTTCATAGATATTTGAGTAGCATTCTGACTTGCTCTCTTCTATTTCCTTTTCTTCTGTTACTGAATCTTCTTTGGAGGGTAAAGTCTTTGGAACAAAACAAACAACTGGGCTCTGCATTCCATAGGAATCACAACAATTAGATGAAGTATTTGCTGCTGGTGCATCCATAACAGTGGAGAAATCACATCCTTCACTTTCATTCACAAAAGTTCCTTTTAAATTTAGACCTGCTTCTGCCATTCTATCACACTCTCCTCCACTATCATTGTAAGTGTCCTCAGGCTGATTTATCTGCAGAAACTTCTCCTTTTCTTCACTTACGTGGCTGTCATTCACCTCATTGAGTTTAGTCAATTTCCAATCAGCCATCTCCTGAGAGTCAGAGAAATGTTCTGTCGTATTAAGAAGGTCTGTAGAGCCAAGAATTTCTTCATGCTCACGACCTTCATTTTCATCAGCTCCAACTTCCCTGGGCACAAGGCAATCTGAAAACTGTTCACAGTTATCCTTTCCAGACCCATTATGCATGTCTGGTTTGAGAAGCAGAGGTAATCCAGATGGGATGGATTTTTCCGTTGTCATCTCCTCTGCTGCCTCTTTTTTCATCAAATTCCCCTCACTCAAACGGGAAAAGGAGTTTAAACTCCCTATATCTGTCCTAGGAGAGTTGGTTTTGTCAGCGAGAATCTCATCTGGCATATAGTTCTCTTGTTTTTTAACAGCAGGACCTTCCTCTGTTCCCTGGGATGAGACTACTGAATCGACTGTTAAACTTTTAATTACAGACATAGAGGGGTCTCCACCTAAGTTTTCATCATCCTTTAATTGTGAAGGAGAACAGCTACTGGCTAGATTATCAGATGAAGTAGTACATAGATGTTTAACAGAATCCCCCTCTGCACTCGGCCTATTAAATAGATCCATTTGTTTCTCTGAGTTTATATCTTTTTCAGTGGAACCATTTATATTAAAACTAATTTGATCAGTTTGTCTGTTTTCATTATCCAGTGAACAGCTAAAAGCATCCATGAGGGATTGACTATTATAATTATTACAATCCTGCAAATCGCTTTGTAATGTCCTTTTATCACAGTTATGCATGACAGCTACAACAAGAACATTCTTCTCATCTGGCAGACAAGCTAGGTTTCCACATTTCTTCTCTCCCACTTCAACAGTACTGCACTGATCATCTTGATTACAGTTCCTCTTAATTAACTGATCTTCTGCAATGGCATTTTCATCAATCCACATTGTGTTGACCTCTGGGTTCAGACTACAGTCCTGCCCATTAGCACAATGGTCCTCTCTTTGTATGGTCAGAGGAGCCGAATAAGCCAGAGAGAAGACTTTCAATTGTGGCTGTGACTCATTAGAAACTACAGGTTCATTCACACTGGCCAATGCAGGGTTAAATGGCAGTCGGTGCGAAGGGGGATCTAGAATCTTATTCCATTTTGTTTCCAATAAAATAGGAGAAACTGTTTCATCTGAAAGAAAAAAAAAACAAACAACAACAAATTACAGTAAGTCTGCTAGTAATGCTGGAAAAGCTAGGACTAAATTAATTAACTATATTTGCAAATATAATCTGAAAATAAAATGTTCCTAGAATATAAAGTTTCTAATTCTTAGCCAAGAATAAGAAAATGTATTTATAACTGTTCCCCTATTAAATGTCACTGAGTGGTAATATCCTAGAACATTCCAAACAAAAGAATTCTACCTCAATCTAATAGCATATTTCAAGTGGCCCACAAACTGTACTTGGGGGGTATAGGGCCACCAGCAATAGGGAAGGCCTTGGATTGACCAAGTACATCATGGGGTGAGGACTAATGTAAAGTGAAATAAAAATCAGAAAGTGATGAAGATACAGTAATTGAGTGGAAAGGACAAAAAAGGAATTTTCTGTGAAGACATAATGTTCTATAATTACATCATGAGTAGAATGTGGGTTACATGGGATAAATCTATTTGTCAAAAATATACAATTACTATCTGTACATTTCAATGTGTGTAAATTTTATCTTAAAAACTGTCAAAAACAAACAAACAGTGAAGCAGGGTGTGAGAAGTGGTTGAAAATATAAATGAAACCAAAATGGCAGCATGTCAGTCACTGCAGAAGTGAGTAATGGGTACACTCGAGTTTACTATACTATTGTTTCCTTTGTATATATTTGAAATTTGTCCATAAGTTTTTTAAAAGTTTGCTGTAGTATGTGAAATTCTGCTTGTAACCATGTCACAATGTATTAATTAGGTTCATATTTACATTATCAAGGACATTTGGCAGAAAATATTCACTTACCTTATTAAGTCAACCTACATATATTCTATCAATAAGAATAATTTCATGTTCCTGTTTACTTTTTAGCAGATCATAACTATGATGGTTATTTTCCCCAAGTTACAGTGCAATGTGTAAGGTTAATTAGAAAAATAATAAATAATGCACTTATTACCCTTCTTGCTTTCTTCTTGCTTAAATCTGATACAACATAATCCTAAAATTATATGCAAATATATTTCCCTTCAGTAGTAACAATCTTTAATGCTCCCTTAGCACCTTCTTCATATCTTCATTAAAGCATTTATTACACTATAATGCAATGGTTAATTGACCTGACTTTTTTAGGCAGAAACCATTTCTTTCCACCAATGTAAGTCCTTACTTTGCATAGTCTCTGGTATGTAGTAAATACACAATCAATATATGCTAAGTGAGTGTCTACCATAGTAAAAGCATTGGGTTTGAGGAACATGAAGGTTAAATGATAGCTCTGGCCTCCAAGAAATACAGAAATAGATATAATACAGATGAATATCTAATTAGCAGTACAGGGTAGCATTAGTATTTGAAAATTATTATGTAGTATCAGAAAACAAATTCAGATATTTTACAGGCTGAGAAAGCGAGCTTGAATTCATTTGAAACAGAAGCAAATGGGCTGGGCTTCAAAGACAATTCTATGTAACAGAGGAACAAGGAAAAGTATAGAACCCAACACAACTATCTGAGAGCAATAACCAAATCAGTTTGGGTTGAAAGAAGAATTCAAGTAAGAAAGCAGTGAAAAAAATCTAGAAAGGGCAGATTACAAAGGCCATAAAACATCAGATTGTTTGGAGAATGGCTTAGTATCTAAGTGTTAAATCCTGAGTTTATCAAATCTGGGGTAGTAGAGACATGAGATTTAGTAGTATGTACTTCCTTCCTTTAAAAAGAAAAATCATGTTTTCAAGTTGGTTCAAGGAAAGAAAACAAGAAATATTGCTTCTTGCCGGGACCGGTTTGGCTCAGTGGATAGAGCGTCGGCCTGCGGACTGAAAGGTCCCGGGTTCGATTCCAGGCAAGGGCATGTACCTTGGTTGCGGGCACATCCCCAGTGGGGGGTGTGCAAGTAGCAGCTGATCGATGATTCTCTCTCATCGATGTTTCTAACTTTCTATCCCTCTCTCTTCATCTCTGTGAAAAATCAATAAAATAAAAAAATTAAAAAGAAATATTGCTTCTTATAAACATATTTATCTAGTAACAGGAATGATCAGGTACCCATTTCATTTTTCAACTACCTCCTACCTGGGCATATTGTTAATATTTAGTATTATCTCAGTCTGTGTGTGGTATATTTTTCATTAAAAGGAGGAAATTAACACAAAATGAGAGATCATTTAAAACAAATTTGGAAAGGTACCAGCTGCAGGGGTCCTCAAACTTTTTAAAGTGGGGGCCAGATCACGGTCCCTCAGAGAGCTGGAGGGCTGGACAATATGAACTACTAATTCCTACTGTAACACCTCGGCTGCACTCACTGCCCAAAAAACCTGGTGGGCCGGATCAGACTCCTCTGCGGGCCGCATGTGGCCCGCAGGCCGTAGTTTGAAGACCCCTGAGCTAGAGGCTATAGTTTTAATGCAACTGGCACTGAGATTTTGAAAGAAAAAAAAAAGATAGTTTAAAACAAATGAACAATTTAGTTACAAACAAGAAGGTAGCTTCTGAAGTTCTTTTTTTTTTTTTTCTAAAGCAGTTATTTTTAAATGCAAATACTCTATTTTTAAACTAAGAGAAATAATTTTTATTGACTCAACAAAAATATATTAGAAAACAACTATATACAAAGTACCCTACTAGAGTCTATAAGAAGTGGTAAAAAGAGTGATGTAATGGACTAATGTTTTATTAATTAGAGTAAGTGGCATTCTAAAAGTATTGTATTCACAAGATTAGATATAACATCTGTATAGATATCTCATGACAAATAACTGTAATACATAAAGGGCCAAACCAAAGAAAGGACTGAGAAAATACTTGTATAAATGATTCAAACTAAGGGGATAATACACCTTCCACCTTGGTATATATAAAGATCATCTAGATCCAAGAAAATCCCAAATGATTAGGTTTCACATTTACGTGAATCAGGAATGAATCTAGGGTTGTGGGTTAGCTTTGGGTCATCAATTACCAAATATGAGAAGAGCAAGCCATTCCAGGTCATTTCTCTCCCTTTTCCCTCCTTACCCCAATGATCCTATATTCTCTTTAAGGCTTCCTCTATCATAGACCCAAAACCACAAAATCAAGATTAATCTTTCTTCCCAGCTGCCATCAAATAACAACCTGAATCAATGGGTAAAGATTTGGAGTCCATACTAAAATTATGGACTTTTGCTGAAAATATATCACTCAGTAAATTTGTTACATGTCATTTCCTGTTAGAAACAGAAAATTCCAAGGAAGTTGGTAAGGTGAAACAGATTTAACTATGGCTTATCCATTCAAGTCATCCTGAGAGGGGAATTTAAGGAAAATGTTACCCTAGTGAATCTTTTATATATATTATTTATTTATGTATTTAGTTTCAGAGAGGAAGGGAGAGGAGAGAGATAGAAACATCAATGAAAGAGAATCATCGATCAGCTGCCTCTTGCACAACCCCCACTGGGTATGAAGCCTGCAAACCAGGCATGTGCCCTGACTGGAAATCGAACCATGACCTTCTGGTTCATAGTGGATGTTCAACCACTGAGCCACGCCGGCAGGGCTCCCTAGTGAATCTTAAGTAGACATTTTTAGACTGAGCCTTAAAAAGGTATAATTTAATTAACCATATTGACAGTTGCTTAATCTTTTAAAATTAAGTTTGAAATATATCTTGACTTTATTGGTCAACTGATATTCAAAAAGCAATTTTTCTTAGTTCAGGAAATACAATCACACATTTTAAAGCTTTTTTTGACCATAGATGGTTGTTTATAGTAGAGCAGAATTCAGGCTCTAATGTCATGCTGCCTGGATTCTAATCCTGCCACTTATTAGCAACATAACTTTGAGAAAGTTGCTTAACCCCTCTGTGCCTCTATTCTCATCTCTGCTTTCATGGTATTATTTTAAAGATAAAATCATAAAATCCATGTAAATGGTTTAGCATAATATCTTGACAAAGTAATTAAAAATGTTAGTTATCACCCTGGCTATTAATACATAACATTAAGTCATTGGACCTGCTTTTACTTATTTAAAAAGTACTTCATCCTCTTATAACCACACATTCTCTATATCATAAATACATTCAAATACCTTTACCAAAGTAAATTCTCACCTTCGTTTTGTTCAAATTCGTCTAAAACCTTGTCCAGGTTGTAAGCTTCTGCTTGAAAATAATTCTCCATCGGTGAGAAAACACCACTTAAGAGACTTGTTTAAATCTAGAGAGATCAAATTTGTATTACATTTTCAATCGTTAAAATATAATTTATAGACAAAACAATTGATACAAAAGGTCCCTCTTTGGGACTTTTTACCCAACTGCCTCCAACACATTTCTCCTTACCCAAATAATTCTAAATCTTTCAGTTAACTTACTTTCACAGGGAAGTCTTCCCTGAATCCCTAGAAAAGGTGATCTCCCTTCATACTCTCTCACAGAACTCCATTTTTTCCTTTATAATATTTATAACAATCTATAAATACACCCTGATGTGACTATTTTATTAATGTCAATCTTTCCCCCAAAAATGTAGAAACCACAAAGACAAACTCTTGACTGTGCTCACCAAATGATTAGCACAGAGACTAATGTAGTATCTTTTCAATATATACCTCTGAAATGAATAAGTGAACAGTGTATACACAGCTAACTAGTAAGTTGTATTAAACTTCAATTATAATTAATTCAGGCAAGCATCAAAAATATATGTTAAAACCTTTGGTAAATCGTTATTAGGGAAGAAACTATTCTGTGTCTCAAAGTATCATTCCACAGATGACTTTTTCATTACACAGGAGAAAATGTATGTTTACCATGAAAAGATATGGTAATCACTACCTTAACCAAATTATCAAATATCACCAATAGTTTAACAAGTTGACATTATGCACCTCCTGATGTGATGCAATGAGAAGTTTAAAACCTCACCTACAAGTATTCTTGCCAAAAATGTTTAACTTGCATTGAACAGGGAAGAAACAGACAAATCTAGAATCTATTTTATAACTGTCCTAAACTCTTCAAAAAATTCAGTGTTATAGAAAACAAGATCATTCTAAATTAAAAGAGACTAAAGAGATCACTGACTAGATCCTCAATAAAACATGCAGATATTCATAAACAAAGTATTGTAAAACATAACATTTATGGGATAAGCAAGGGAATTTGAACTATACATTCGGTATAGTGAATTAATAATCTTTTTATTGAATATGATAACTGTATTTTGATTTTGTAAGAGAATGCCCTTACTCTTAGGAAATGCCTGCTAAACTACTTAAGAAAGACATGTTGTGCTATCTGTAATTAACTTTTGAATGAATGACAGAGGGGAGAGTAGGGAGATCTGGGGGAGATAAGAGATCAACCGAAGGACTTGTATACATGCATATAAGTACAACCAATGGACACAAAACTCTGGGGAGGGGAGGGTATGTATGGGAGGGGGGGGCAATGTTAAAATATGTACACAGATAATAATTTAATTTAAAAAAAAGAAAAAAAAACTTTTGAATGAATGAGAGAGAAAAAAGTATTAGAGTGTGAATGTGGGGGTGAGAAGGGAAGTCAGAAAGAGAGATGCTCAATAAAGAGGCAAAATGGCAAAAATTGCCCTGGCCAGGTGACTCAGATGGTTATAGCATCATTCTGTACACCGAAAGGTTTCAGGCTCAATTCCCAACCAGGGCACATACCTAGGTTGTGGGTTTAATCCCCAGACAAGTGGGTACAGGAGAAAACCAACTGATGTTTCTCTCTCACACTGATGTTTTTCTCTCTTAACACACAGACACACACACACACATCCTCGGGTGAGGATTTGAAAAAATGGTAAAAATTGATGAATCTAGATAAAGGCTAAATGAATCTTCGTTATACTATTTATTCATTTTTTTCTATAGGTTTGAAATTTTTCAAAAGAAAAGAGCCCCAGAGCCCTAGCTGATTTAGTTCAGTGGGTAGAGCATCTGCCTACGAACTGAAAGGTCCTAGGTTCCGGACTTGATTTCCAGTACGGGGCATGCAGGAGGCAGCCAATCAATGATTCTCTCATTATTAATGTCTCCCTCCTTCTCCCTTCCTCTCTGAAATCAATAAAAATATGTATAAGAGAAAGAGAGAAGTGTAATGAATTAGTGGTGGAAAGCATTCCTTTCCACTGTGATTACAGACAAAATAGATTATTTTTTTTAAGTTTATACACTCAACTTCAAAAGATAGAAAAGGAAATATACAGATGCCATAAACCAGAACAAATGCAAGCCACAGTAGTGAGAACTGAAAGGTGGCAGTCCAGACAGCAACCCTCAGGCCTGGAATTTGAAAACTAGCAGGGAGGATGGGAACTATTGGCTGCAAACTTATAGAAGTTTCTGCATTAGAGGGAGCCAGACTGGGCTCTCTGCACAAAGTCAAGATCTGGGGGGCGGGGGATGCCCCAAATGGCCCCTATATCAGCAATGGAGCAGAATGGAACAGAGTGCCAATAAAATTACCATTCAGAAAGTAGAAGTCCTAGCCTGCTTCTCATTCAAGATTGGGAATGATATTAATTCTTTCCAATCATGAACATTAACATGATATCTATGCTTACTCAGCTCTTCCTGTGACTTGTAATAATGCTTTTAATTTTTTAAATCTTAAAAGATGGGATAGTGAGGAAAGAGTTGTGTATATGACTATAAAGAAGTAATACAAGAGATCTTAATGATGACAAATCTACATGTAATAAAGGAAGAGAACTACATATACTCATGAGTATGTTCACAGCAGCATTGTTCATAACAGCCAAAAGTTAAAAACAACTTAAATATCTACCAACTGATAAATGGATAAAATATCAATTTCCTGGTTTTGATCTTTTTTTATGTAAAGATGTCATCAATGAGAAAAAAATGGGTAAATGAAGGAACTTTCTATACTATTTTGCACTTCCTATGAGCCTATAATTACTTCAAAATAAAATGTTTAAAAAGAAAAAGGATTTTAAAAAATTGAATAGTCATGGAGGCAGGATGAAGAGGGCATCTGTTTAAGAGAGAGAATCAGAGCTGGAGTGTGGTAAATCAGAGCCAAGTGTATAAGGTTGGCCCAGCATAAAGTGTCAGTGCTTTCCCAAAGGCCTGAGCCCCCGAGCAGCCGGGGATGAGCTGATGATCCCAACAGCCTGGCAGCCCAGCTGCGGAGGTGGTGTTCGGCCTGGGGACTGGCAAACGGGCAGAAGATGGCCCTGATTGCAGGAGGCTAGGCCCTAGGGACCCTACCAGCACGATTTTATGCACTGGGCCTCTAGTTATCAATAATAGAAATTGTGCTCCTTAAATGAATTACAATGAAAAGGACATAGCATTGTTGATACTGGGGGAAGCTATGTGTGTGAGATGGGGCATGGGTAACAAGGAGTAAGGTTAGGAGTATTTGGGGAACAGCCTGTACGTACTTTCTGCTCAATTTTACTATAAACCTAAAACTGCTCTTAAAAAATAAAGGTTATTGCCGAAACCGGTTTGGCTCAGTGGTAGAGCGTCGGTCTGCGGACTGAAAGGTCCCAGGTTCAATTCCGGTCAGGGGCATGTACATTGGTTGCGGGCACATCCCCAGTAGGGGGTGTGCAAGAGGCAGCTGGTTGATGTTTCTCTCTCATCGATGTTTCTGGCTCTCTATCTCTCTCCCTTCCTCTCTGTAAAAAAATCAATAAAATATATTTTAAAAATAAAAAAATAAAAAAATAAAGGTTATTAATTAAAAACAAAAATGGCACCACTTCTTTGATATTCCCACCAAAAATGCATTACCTGAATCTAGTCATGAGGAAATAGCAGGCAAACCAAAATTGAGGGACATTCCACAATCACTGGTCTGCAATTTTTAAGTGTCAAGGTCAAGAAAATCAAATACCATAGAACTATTCAGAAAGAAGGAGACTAAAGAGACATGACAACTAAATGCAACATGTGATTTGAAACTAGAGCCTCTTTACATAAAGAACATTATTTGTACAACTAGGGAACTTGAATAAGGTCTGAGAATTAGATGGTGGTAATGCATCAGTTAATCCCCTGACTTTTGATGGCTGTATTGTGATTATGTAGGTAGGATACTGTCCTTATTTGTAGGAAACAGTTTCAAAGGTGACACAGCATGCAGCTAGCAACTCACTCAAATGGTTCAGAGAAAAAAAGTATTTTTGTAATATATTTGTGCCTTTTCTTTAAACCTGAGATCATTTTTAAATTATTTAACATGCACTAAAAGTGTCTATCAATAATTTTTAATTTCCAGAGCACTTACTTTTTCTGATTCTTTTTATGACATCTTGATCTTATTTCATGGATATAATTTCTTCTCTTACCTCTCTGATATAATTACCTACAGTTTTGTTTTTGTTTTCAAACTTTCTTCTGTTTCCAAAATATTTCCTTCAAGTTCCTCTTTTGTACTTTTGTGTTTTGGTCTCTGTCTTTCACACTGGACCGTTCCCCAAATGCCTATCTATTGAACAAATGAAGTACTAAAAGCCAATTGCAAAGTTCTGCATGTGTGGCTTCTCAACTAGAAGGCTTCCAATGAGTGATGAACACAACTATTTCACTGAAAGACCTCAAAATGTCAGTATACAAAGTTGTTTTTTTTGGACTACAGAGAAGCTCATAATCTCCTGTCAGGGGGTGCAGAGCTGTATTACCAGAAAATCACCTTCTGAAAGAACAGAGGAAAGAGTGAGGGAAAGGGTCTCACTTGTCAATATATAGGATTCCTTTAATCCCTGTTTTCACTATGGTGCCTCATCCCTGATCTCTGAAAAAACTGTGATCTCCTGAGGACTTGGGAGAGGGGCAGGTTTCTCACTGCATAAACTGTGCCTCTCAAAGGATTTAAATCTAAGTCAGGATTCTTTACTTGTGTTTTTATAAAAGTACCCATCTCCTTTTAAAAACAAGTCACTAAATATTATATATGCAGATCTCAAAAAGAAATGTAATAACTTAATTTTCAGTAGTTTCTTCCTGAGGATCTCTTCATTTGTCTTTGGGCTTCTAGACCCCTTTTTTCCTTTTTTATTCTGTTGACCAGAGAGCTGTTAAACAGTCTCCTGAATCTGTCTTTTACAGCACTGATCTGACTGCCTCTCTGGCTCCTTCACTGGTAATTCCTCTTTATACCATATACTGATTGCAATAAATGCTTACATACATGCATCAAACATTACTGAGCATCTACTAAATACCAGGCACTGTCTTAGTCATTAGGTTACAATGACAAATAAAACAACGTCCTTGGCCAAAAAGTGCCTAACGTTTCATAGAGGAGATGGATAAATGAATTTAAAATATTTAAAAAAACATTGTTATATATACTAATTGACATGTATGTACTGGTACTATGGAGCCAAAGAAAATATAAATCCAAACTGCAAGGGTGTATAATTTTGGGTAAGGTAGACTATAATAATAAATATTATAATTTATTATTGCTGATTATTTTTATTTTTTGTTATTATTATTGACCATCTTTGCAGTGGATGAAAACTTTCTAAAGAAGTGGCACCTGAAGAATAAAATTTCACCACATGAAAGCAGAGAGGGGCACTCCCCTCTCATACTCCATGTGAGAAGGCTAGGGGACAAGAAATACCTTGCTAACTGTAGGCCCAGAAGTTTTGATGAGGAAGGCACTACTGCCAAATGTATTTGCTCTACTCAACTGAATAGAAAAGGAGCTCAGTCTCCTGTCACACACGGTTAGACCCTGCCTCTATCCTCAAAGCTTACATGGAAAATCAGAAACTCAGCCAGAATATACGAAATTACTAATTAGTGAATGATGAAATCAGTTTTGGAAACCAATCTCATCTATATACCCTCTACCCCACCACCATTTTTTACCCCTTAAATAATCAAACATGATTTCTAGTCAGGAAAAGCCAATGATTCCTGCTCTAAAGAACTACTAAAATATTTCCAATTTTCTTTTCTTTTACAAATAAGCGTAGATGTATTTAGTTATTATTAATTGGATTTACAGAGAGAGAAAGAAGAGAAAGAGTATGAGAGAGAAACATCAATTTGTGATTTGTTGTTCCACTTTTTTCTTCTTCTTAATCCTCACCTAAGGATATTTTTTCCCATTGATTTTTTTAGTGAGAGTGGAGGGGAGGGGGAAAGAGAGGATGGAGTGTGAGAGAGAAAGAAACATCGATGTGAGAGACACATCAATCGGGCACCTCACGCTGGCATCCCTTCCCGGGTCCAAGGCACATGCCCTTGATTTCAGCCATGGGGCTGACATTCTAACCACTGAGTAAAACAAGTCAGGGATGTTGTTTCTCTTTATTTATGCATTCATTGGATGACTCTTGTATGTGCCCTGATGGGGCTCGAACCCACAACCTTGGAAAACTCGGATGATGGCTCTAACCAACTGAGCTACCCAGCCAGGGCACTGCTTCCAATTTTCTTAAAAGTATTGCTCTTCATAAGTAGTCTAAAAATGCAAAATAATGTAATTAAATCTATATTTCTGATTCCCTGCCCCAAAATTAGCTTTAATTGTTGAACTCTTGCATGATGAATAAGAAATATAAATGGCACTAATTGGGTAAATTACTATTATTTACTCTTAACAATATTGCTCAAATCCATGTTCTTCTTCATAGTGAAATTACTATGTATGCTCAAGGTAGAAATTGAGTCTAAAAGCACTGATAGAGAACGTAGAATTTTTTACATAATTCAACAGTAATTTAAAAATATCCTTTTGTTCTGAATTTAAGTCAAATTCTTCTTAAAACCACTCCTGATTTAATAAGAGGCAATGTTATTAATGAAGCAAGCAGCATATAAACATAAGCATTATTTTCTATAGATCTAGTTGTTTTCTTAAGTTCAAGCTCTAAGAGAAATATGAACATTGGTTTTCTTACCTTTCCCCCCTTACACATGTGATAAGAAACAGACTTCCCTGTGCTTAATCATCATGCTTGCTGCACTGCCAGCCAGTCCTGCTGATTCAGTATGTTCTGTTTGAACCTAAAGAAAAAACACATTGCTCACTACATTTGCAAAAGCAAGAAGCTGTAATTTTCTTCATATAAACCTATCATAGCCAGACAAATAAAAGCTATAGGGCTTAAACAATAAATTACAATTACATCTACAGATTCAAAGATGTGGCTGGCCAGCATGAAATGTAATGCAGCAGCAGATACATTTTATTGTCTAAAAAGGCCAACAGGTAAATGTTACAATGAACAATTAAGACTTTTTGCACACTTCTTATTTTCAATATATAATACAGAGTGAAACATCAAGGCAGGCCCTTTCTATCCAATGCCTTTAATTATGTTAATTCATAATAATACCACTGATTTATGTTACAATAGGCTCCCAAGAATCCAAAGCTAACAAACCTGCTGCTTCATAAGAAAGTCCTTGTTAGTGTAATTTTTTCCTACCTATACAGAATTTTTAAAATGAGATTCAAAAGCTTCCTGAGAAGACTTTTATTGCCAAACAACTATTTTCCTCCAATGGAGTCTCTTATAATCTCAGTACTCTTCTGCTTAGTAGCAATGGATCTATTATCCCAATTTTAACATATACTATTAGGTGTATGCAAAAACCAAAGTTTTCTCAGATGTTATTTCCTTCTTCTCAATATATGACAAGATCCAATAAATGCCTCTATAACTGCTCAGAGATAATTTGAAATTCCTTAAGAGCTTAATTTAGCCTTGAACAAGATTAGTAGTTGAAACTAATCACAAGAAAACTAAGAATATCATATCCTATCTAAAAAAGCATAATATGCAAATTGACCATCACTCCAACATACAAGATGGCTGCCCCCATGTGGACACAAGATGGCCACCAAGAAATGGCCTGCAGGGGAGGGTAGTTGGGGGAGAGGGGACCAGGCCTGCAGGGGAGGGCAGTTGGGAGGGACCAGGCCTGCAAGGGAGGACAACTGGGGGCAATCAGGCCTGTAAGGGAGGGCAGTTTAGGGGCGACCAGGCTGGCAGGGGAGGGCAGTTAGGGAGTGATCAGGTTGGCAGACAGAAGTGGTTAGGGGCAATCAGGCCGGCAGACAGGCAAGCAGTTGAGAATCAGCAGTCCTGGGTTGTGAGAGAGATGTCCAACTGCCCGGGATTGGGCCTAAACAGGCAGTCAGACATCCCTCGATGGGTCCCAGATTAGAGAGGGTGCAGGCTGGGCTGAGGGATACTCACCCCCAAGTACAAATTTCATGCACCAGGCCTCTAGTCAACAATGTTCATTTCGCTTGCAAACATTCTTGTCTGACATTGAATAAGCTTGGTTGACACACATAAGCCACTCTGGCAATGCTCCTTAATCCAAATCTTAAGCCTCTGCTCCAAGTTTGCCCATTTTGCTGGTCTTCCTCTAAACCTTTTTTTTTGGCATGTTAAGGAGTTGTTCTTCCTATTTTCTCCACTGTCTGATCATACACTCAGTGGGAGGAACTCCAAATTATCTCTCTGCAGCTCTATTTCCATGCTCTTTTGCATAGTTTTCATTCAGTTTAAATTTTGCAGAGTAAGACAACTGCTTACCAGTATTTATCTTTTTATTTTTTGACATCTTTATGAGCTCAGAATGCTCTGGTCCCTGTTGCATCTGCAGCACTCTCCACCTCCAATTACAGCATCAGCTGATGTCAGTCAATAAGGCTCGTGATTGGAGGAAACCTGTCTGACAAGGAATGGGCAGCTACACATCCTCGAGGCTCCCTCCCCAGCTGAATTCCATGTATAAGACGCCCCTCAATTTTCAGTCTAATAATTTTAGGATAAAAAAACAGCATCTTATATATGGAAAAATATAATAATAATAGTTTGAAGCCACTATGTTTTGGTGTAGTTTATCATATAGCAATAGATATATGTAACAGTAGGTTTGTTACTCTTCAACCCAATCGTAGGTAAATATTCTAAAGAAAAGAGTTAGAGCTCTGCCCAGTGTGGCTCAATGGTTGGAGTGTTAGCCCACTCACAGAAGGGTCCTGGTTCAATTGCCGACCTCTCTCACATCTCTCACATCTCTCTCTCTCTCTCCCTCTCTCCCTCTCCTTCCCTCCCTCCATCCCTTCATTCTCTCTAAAAATTAATGGGAAAATATCCTCAAGTGAAGATTAACAGGGAGAGGAGAGGAAGAGGGGGAGGAGAGGGGAGGGTGAGAAAAGGAAAAAGAAAAGGATTAGAACCATAAAAGGGATAGGCAAAAAGAGACACTGATGACAACCTCTCATCTATTGAGTGGGCTCAATAAAACAGCCCTCGGGCTACTTAGAGTACAGTTTAGGAAACATCTCATTATTTAAGCAAGAAGCTGGGGTGAGGGAGGGGGTGTTATCTTCTTCTACAGTAGTTTATCACAGTTTTCCTCTAAATGACATACAGTACTCTACTAATGAGTAAAAAGTTCTGATAACTGAATTCTTTACCTTTTTCCCTCCATTACATTAACTTTCCAGAACCATTTTAGTACTCCTTATAGATTGGCACCCTAGGAACTCATTTAAGCTAGCCAGATCTTTAATAAGTCTATGCCTCATTATCCATCTCACTCACCAACCCAAAACTTTAAATGCCATTTTAAATACTACCTCTACTTCTCCCCACTTCTACACTCAAATAATACATCTTGTCAATCCTGCCTTTTAAATCTCTCAAACTCATACACTCTCTCCATTCCCACTGCCATATCCCACACCACCAACATCTTTCTGTTGCCCAAATTTTTGCAAGAATCCTAATTAGTCTCCCTGTCCCGAATCCATTTTGTAGCCATCTAGCCTAGTCTCTATACAAATACAAAACAAATCTGATTATTTTATTTTGTATTTAACACCATTCAATTATATCCTTTTACCCTTAGAATAAAGTCCATACCTACATATAGTTTCTGCTTACCTCTCTAGTAGGATACCTCTCTATTCTCTAATTTTTGCTCTATGCATGGTAAACATGATCAACTGAACTTTCAATTCTCTGTCTTGCTCATCCCATTTCTCAAAACAGGCTGTCATACTGATATGGGCTACAATATGAATGAACTTTGAAAATATTATGCTAAGTCAGTGGTCGGCAAACTCATTAGTCAACAGAGCCAAATATTAACAGTACAACGACTGAAATTTCTTTTGAGAGCCACATTTTTTTAAACTTAAACCTCTTCTAACAACACTTCTTCTAAATAGACTCGCCCAGGCCGTGGTATTTTGTGGAAGAGCCATACTCAAGAGGCCAAAGAGCCGCATGTGGCTCGTGAGCCGCAGTTTGCCAACCACGGCGCTAAGTGAAAGAAGCCAGTCACAAAAGATCACATAGTGTATGGTTCTATTTATATGAAGTGTTCAGAATAGGAAATAGAAAGTAGATTCATTGTTGCAGGTGTTAGGGAGAAGAGGGAATAAGGGGAGTATGCTAAATGGGTATGGGGCTTCTTTTGTGGTTAATGTGTTCTGTAATTAGACAGCGGTGATGGTTACACAATTCTGTGAATACAATGCAAACAACTGAATGTATATTTAAAAAGAGTGAAATTTTATAGTATGTAAATGATCTCAATAAAACTGTTATAAAAGTAAAATAAAACATTCCTTCACTCATTATTATTTAATTCTGGAATACTCTGCCCGTGACACTGTTACTTGAATAATTCTCACTTATCCTCCTTAATGTACCCTAAACATCACATCTTCCAGGAAGCCCTTCTAATCTAGATCTGGAATAGATGTCCCTTTTTTTTCTTCTTCTTCTTTTTAAAAAAATATATTGAGTTTTTACAGAGAGGAAGAGAGAGGAATAGAGAGTTAGAAACATAAATGAGAGAGAAACATTGATCAGCTGCCTTCTGCACACCCACTACTGGGAATGTGCCTGCAACCAAGATACATGCCCTTGATCAGAATCAAACCTGGGACCTTTCAGTCCACAGGCCGACCCTCTATCCACTGAGCTAAACCGGTTTCAGCTCTTCTTTCTTAATTATCTTTTACTTCCTCTATTATAGCACTTATCAATTTAATTATGATTATTTTTTACTGCTTGTCTCTCCCTTCCAGGCTACTGAGACATTTCAGATTGTTTCTATTTTACTTACCATTACATCCCTAATTATACAGCATAATGTTTGGCAAAGAGTAAGTGCTCATAACCACTTGTAACACAAGTAAAATAACTAAAGGATTTACTTTCACAGCACTTCCACCTAGGAAATTTTTTCATAAAAAAGGTTCCAAGAATTGTGCCGAGACTAAGACTCTTAACGTATTTACTATTTTAAAGTTTGTTAATACCAACATAAATACTGAAGAACAGTTCAAACTTAAACCATATTTTGTCAAGGCCTTCTATCCATAATCACAACTCTTCAGACAACTCCTATTAGTTTGATGACTTACTTTTAAAGAAAGTAAAAAGTGTGATTCAAGAGTATCTATGAATACAACAATGGAATATCTAGCAAAATGAATTCCAAATCAACCATGACCAACATGTACCGTAACAGACCTGCCAGTGTGATGTCTAATCCAAATGAACACCTCTTATGAGTAGTCAATGAAGTTTGGTGAAATAGCACCAGTGCAGGACTCGGGCAAGCCCAGGTTGGCTCTAGCATTTAATAGCATTGCTGCTTTGAGCAAGCTACTTACCCTTTCTAAGTCTCAGTTTCTTTATATTTTATATGAAAACTATACTTTTCAGGATAGTTTTAATGATGAAGAATGTGTTTATATAAAGTGCTTCACTTAAATCTGATACATAAGTGCTCAATAAATGGTAGCTGTTATTATTGTCAAAAGCAATTTGTCCGAAAGAATTAGAAGAGAAAGGCAGTAGAAGAGAAAGGCAGAGTGATTTATATATCAGGACCTTAAAATATCAGGACCTTTGGTCTTAAGTGATCAATTCAAGTTTTAACAATGAAAAGAAATACAGGAACAAAAAAAGTGACCTAACTGTTTAACTTTCTGAAGAGACTAAGTACATTTGATCCTAAAATAAAAGCTTTTACATATGAACACTCACAGTGGCAGAAAAAAATAAATGAGATAATCTTTGAAAAGAGCTTTATTCCTGCAAATCAAGACCGAAGTACATTAAGAGACCAGGATCTGGGACGTTGACATTGTTGCTATCCCACATTCACACAGGGCTTCAATTTCCAGGGTATCAATGTGGCACCTTTCACAAACACTGAATTAGAGCCAGGTGGTTGTTTCCCTAATATACACTCAACAAAAAGCACAGAAGCACAGTAGTTTAACAAAATTGGGAAACATGATGATAACAGGTATACCAAATATACATATGTTCTCAAATCTCTAGAACAGTAACTGATTTGAAATTGGCAATAAAAATAAGGAATATGTATAATTCTAATATTTGGAGTAATAAGATTCAAGACCATATAGACAAATGTGTATATACAGAGATGGCATAGGGCCAGAAACTATTCAGATATACAACATCCCTAAACTAACATATAAATTGCTTGTTCATTACTGAACTATTAATTAACACTGTATCAGTCCAAATCAATCTCTAATTTCTAGACAGCAGATACCTACTGGATTATCTTTGCCAACATAATTCTAGAGTTGCCCGCCTCTCACTCCATACACACAAATTTTTATTGCAAGATAAAATGCCATGTTCAGGGAAACCTACCAACCTAACCAATTTATGAAATTGATGTGAGCTCCTGATCTAAAATAAATGATTCACAAACCCTTCTACACTATTACTAAGAGATACATAGTTGCAATCCCTGATTTTGGATTCTGTGAGATATCCTAGTATCCTAAAAAAAAAATTCCCTTTTTTCTTAAGTAAGCTCCAGTTGGTTGCTAACTTGTAACAAAAGTCTTAACAAATATATCCCAATAGCATGATATAAATTGAGACAAACAATATCAAAATCACAGTTTTAACCTTAATTGCATACCTCAAAGATTAGACACTAACACTGATATTCTATGACCTACAAGTAGATAATACATGAGAGATAAATTCACTGGGGGTAGGGTCTTATCATTTATATCATTCTAAGAAGATTGACAGGGAAATACTAACCACTCTGCCTGCCAGCCGGCTCGCCCCCAACTACCCCAACTACCAACCTGGTCATCCCCAACTGGCCCCCCTGCCAACCTGCTTGCCCCCAACTTCCTCCCCTGTCAGGCTGATCACCCCCAACTTCCCTCTCCTCCTGACCTGATCACCTCTAACTGCCTCTGCCTCGGCCTCACCACTATGGCTTTGTTTGGAAGGACGTCTGGAAGGTCTCCCAGTCTAATTGGCATATTACCCTTTTATTAGTATATATGTTTTAATCTTAATTGTTGAGACTATTACATATGTTCCCCATTTTTCCCCCTCCATTGGCACCCTCCACCTGGATTCTATCCCAACCTATGCCTTCAGCACCCTATTGTCTGTGTCCACAGGTAATGCATGTATGCATATATGTTCTTTGGTTAATCTCTTTCCAGCCCTTCTCCCTCTTTCCCTCTGAGATTCATCAGTCTGTTCCATGTTTCCACGTCTCTGATTAGCACTGAGATTTCACACACTGGGCCACTAGTAAAGCATTGGTTTATTTTGTCATTACAGTCCTGTTCTTTTCTTTTTAGATTCAATTGTTGATATGTACTTATTGCCATAGTACTGTTCATATTTTTTATCTTTCTTCTTAAAGAAGACCCTTTAACATTTCATGTAATACTGGTTGGTGGAGATGAACTCCTTTAGCTTTTTCTTATCTGGGAAGTTCCTTATCTGACCTTCAATTCTAAATGATAACTTTGCTGGGTAGAGTAATCTTGCCTTGCTTTTCACCACTTTGAATATTTCTTGTCACTCCCTTCCAGCAGGTACAGTTTCTGTTGAGAAATCAGCTGATAATTATAGGGGCACTCCCTTGTTGGTAACTAACTGCTTTTCTCTTGCTGCTTTTAAGATCCTTTGCCTTTAACCCTATCAGACCACTGTACCAATTTTTCAGTAATTTCCGAATCTGCCACTATACTGCTGTACCTAATTTTCGATATTTTGTCTAGTACGTGCAAAAAATGCGTCACAAACTAAAAATAACCAACCAATTGTGGTCAAACCTCATGGTTAGCCATTGCAAATGTCTGCCCCCATGTGTTTGAATTGACTTTGTGTGGTTTGACATGAAAAAATTCTGAAAATTCACAATGAACCGAGCGGCTGAGGAACCAAGCACTTCAACAGGAAAGCAAAGTTGGTCTAGGCTTATCACAGTCCAACAGGTGATCGATACTTTGGTTGATTCAGACTCTGAGGAGTCAGAAATTCATCAAGAATACATTTCCAGTTCAAGTGACACAGAGAGTGAGAGCTCGAGTAATGATGAGAATCTTGAACCTTATAGATCTAGATCAATAGTAAGAGAAGGGGGCGTGTCCCTCAAACAGCTGATGGGGGAGATCTAGGTGGTAATGAAGGTTAGACAAGGAATTTTGTATCACCAAATACAGATCTGAATTTCAATGAGAATGGAAAAGGCCCAGTGAACATTCCTGGATCTATCACAGAGGAGAGTGAACCGACTGACTTTTTATCCTTGTTTTTGGATGATACTTTCTGGCAAAATTTGGAAGAGAAAATCAACCTCCGGGCCCACCAACTGCATATAACAAAGCCAAACTCCTACAATGCCAAAAATTTCAAGGATGCCACAGTGGAAGAAATGGAGGCTTTTCTTAGACTGAGGATCTATATAGAATACTTATGTATGAAGCCCAGCTATCGGGATTATTGGACAAATGAGGGCTCTGACTTTGTTGGGTTTACTCCCGGATTTCAAAATGTTATGACTCGAGACAGATTCTTGGCCCTTTGGAGTTTTTTACACATAATTGATGAGGAAGACACAGATATCGATAAGACAGATAGAATATATAAAGTTAGGCCTTTTTGGAAAGTCTACTCCCCAAGTTTCTCCACTTCTATCTGTCAAAGCAACATTTGAGCATAGATGAGGGGATGATCCTGACAAAAAACCAAACCACTTGGCCATCAAGCAATATATCAAGGATAAGCCCACAGAGTGGGGCATCAAGTCTTTCCTTCTCTGTGACGGTGAGACTGGCTACAGTTTGAATGCAGAAATCTACCCTGGTGCTGCACCAATGCCTATAAAAGACTTGGGTGCAGTAGGAAATACAGTCTTCCTCTCCTGACCTCATGTGAAATGGAAAAATAAATCTCATATGCTTGTCATGGACTGGTTCTACAACTCTGTAACCCTTGCTAACTAACTATGCACTGACAGAATTATACACAGGAATTGTGGGAACCCTGCAGCAAAACAGGAAGCAGTTTACTAAGTCGCTGAAAAGTGTTAAAAAAACTTGCTAGGGGTGACAGTCGTTATCTATGTCAAAAAAGTGAAACATGTTTAGTTTGGCAGGACAGACAGCCCATCACATTTATTTCAAACTACCACATTCCAGCCCAAAATGCAGTAATAAATAGAAGAAATAAAGATGGCAGTGTGCAAAAAATTCAGGTGCCACAACTGGTGAAGGACTATAATAAATATATGGGTGGCTGTGACAAAAATGACCAGATGACCCGCCTTCACCAGTCTCGTTCATAAATTTTGTTATGTGGGCCAGTTATAATTCTTATATCTTGTATGCTTCAAAGAAGCAAGCTGCTTCAAAAAAAAAACAAAAAAAAACAAACAGTTTATTTCACCAGATATATTCAGAAACTGTGCCTGCAACTTATTGGTGGATACAGGACATCAGCCCACCGCCACCCATAAAAGGAACCCTGCCCTCAATGGATGACCCGAGACAATCATTTTCCAGAGATTCCCCTGGGACATCGTATAATCATATGTGTGTGTGTGCATGGAAAAGCACTCCAGGTACAAGCAAAATCCTGGAGTGTCTTACAAAGACAATCCATGCAAGAAGATGAAGAGCAGCCGAAAATGGTTTGGCTCAGTGGATTGAGTGTCAGCCTGAGGACTGAAAGGTCCCAGGTTCGATTCCAGTCAAAGGCACGTACCTTGGTTGCGGGCACATCCCCAGTAGGGGGTGTGCAGGAGGCAGCTGATCCATGTTTCTCTCTCATCGATGTTTCTAACTCTATTCCTCTCTCTTCCTCTCTGTAAAAACTCAATAAATTAAAAAAAAAAAAAAAAAAAAAAGGTGAAGAGCAACATCTGGTGCTCACTTTGCAAGAAGTACCTCTGTGTGAAACAAAGCTCATCCTGCTGGGTGGATTGGCACACAAAAGTGGAATATTGGCACTAGATGAAAGACAGACCTATTTTCTACAATGTCTCCAAGTTCCACTTATTCTAACCACTTGTTTGCATGTAACTAACATTTTTCTATATCATGTTGATTTTTTCTCTTTAGTGCTCAGGAACCCAGGTATAGGGGACAGTTAGGTTCAGGGCCTCAGGTCTGGTAGGGTTAACCTTTGGCATTTTAATCATGATGTGTCTTGATGTGGGCCTCTTTGGGTTCATTTTGTTTGGGACTCTCTACACCTAGACTTGTATGTCTATTCCTTTCACCAGGTAAGGAAAGTTTGCTGTCATTATTTTTTTTTTAAATGTTTCAATTTCTTGCTCCCTTTCTTTTCCTTCTGGCACCCCCATGATCTGAATGTTGGTAGGCTTAAAGCTGTCTCAGAAGCTTCTTACACATCTTCATATTTTTAAAAAAATATATTTTATTGATTTTGTACAGAGAGGAAGGGAGATTGAGAGTTAGAAACATCAATGAGAGAGAGTCATTGATCAGCTGCCTCTTGCACACCCCCTACTGGGGATATGCCCGCAACCAAGGTACATGCCCTTGACCAGAATTGAACCCAGGACCCTTCAATCCCCAAGCCGACGCTATATCCACTGAGCCAAACCGGTATCGGCTATCTTCATATTTTTTAATTCTTTTTTCTTTCTGCTGTTCTGATTGGGTGATTTTTGCTCCCTCATATTCCAAATAACTGATTTGATTCTTGGCATCCTCTACTCTCATGTTCATTCTCTGTAATTATTCAATTCAGTTTTTATATCCTTCATTTATGACTGGCCTTTTTTTATGTCATTGATATTTTCACTAAGTTCCTTGAGCATCCTTATAACCACTGTTTTAAACTCTGGATCTGGTAGTTCTCTTGCTTCCATTTCATTTCGTTCTCATTCTCTTTCTGGAGATTTCTTCTGTTCTTTCATTTGCAGCATTTTTCTTTGTCTCCACATCCTGGCTGCTCCCCTGTTTGTTTCATGTATAGGTAGAGCTGCTATGTCTCCTCAAATTGGTAGAATGGCCTTATGTAGTAGATATCCTATAGGGTCCTGTGGCTCAGCCTCCCCAGTCACCTGAGTGGGTACTGCAGGTGTTCCCCTGTGTGGGCTGTGTGCACTCTCCTGTTGTAGTTGAGCACTGCTTGCTGTTGGTGTCACAAGGAGGAATTGACTCCCAAGCCAAGTAGCTGTGAAGACCAGCTGTGTCTATAGTGCAGGGATCTTCAAACTACGGCCCGCAGGCCACATGCGGCCCGCAGAGGAGTCTGATCCTGCCCGCCAGGTTTTTTGGGCAGTGAGCGCAGCCGAGGTGTTACAGTAGGAATTAGTAGTTCATATAGTCCGGCCCTCCAGCTCTCTGAGGGACCGTGATCTGGCCCCCACTTTAAAAAGTTTGAGGACCCCTGCTATAGTGGAAGAACTGCTGTGCAGGAAACACCTCTATGGAGCAGGACTCGCTTCAGCTGGAGCTCAGAGGAAGTGAGTCCCAGTTAAGTCCGTGCATGGGCCTTTAAGCAGAACTGCTGGGACTGCAGTAGCCTCTGAATCACTCAGCCCCAATCCCCACTAGTTTTTACAGCTTGAAGATACTAGGACTTCTCTTCCCAGCACTGGAAGGCTGGGCTGAGGGGACCCCTGGCTCCTCATGGGGGCACAGGAAGGGAGCGCCTCCGGTGAGATATTCCTCCTGACTTAAAAAAATGCCACACACGGATGTCACACTAGCCCAGACCACACCTCTGCCCCCCTCCTACCAGTTTCACTGTGGCTTCTTCTTTAATTCTCTAGTTGTAGGACTTCCGTTCAGCCAGATATCAGGCAGTTCTGAATAATGGTTGTTCTGTGGTTTAGTTGTAATTTTGATGTGGTTGTGGGAGGATGCGAGTACTGCATTTACTTATGTCACCACTTTGGATCCCCGCAAAATAATCTTTTCAATGACCTTCTCATATCTACTTTGCCACCTCCTCCCCCAACCCACTCAGCAGTTATAGTAGTCTTTAAAAAGATCTAATAAAGTTATTCTGCTGGTTGAAACTCTTCAATTGTTTTCTGTTGCACTTCAAATATCAAGACTCCTTACTATGACTTTATGAAGTCCTGCATAATTTAACCCAGACTCTCCAGCTTCTCTTTTACCATTTTCCTTCCTGTTTATTTCTCTCCATCTACACTGACATTTTCCTAGTCTTCAAGGGTACAAGTTCTTTCCCACCTATGGTCCTTTATCCATGCTGTTCCACCTTCTTGGATTGCTGTTTCCCACTCTTCTCTCTCTTCCTGACTAATATAAACTCACTCAACCTCAGGTCTCAGATTAAATCTCAATTCCTGCCGAAACACATTTGGCTCAGTGGATAGAGCGTCGGCCTGCAGTCTGAAAGGTTCCAGGTTTGATTCTGGTCAAGGGCATGTACCTTGGTTGTGGGCACATACCTTGTAGGGAGTGTAAAAGAGGCAGCTGATCGATGATTCTCTCTCATCGATGTTTCTAACTCTCTATCCCTCTCTCTTCCTCTCTGTAAAAAATCAATTAAAAATATATATATATTTAAAAATAAATAAATAAATTTCAATTCCTCAAGAAGTCCTTCTTTGACCCTCTCAGACTAGGTTTCCTGCACAGCTCTTATAACTCTATAATTATTTTTGTAACACTGTAAAATATCAGATGTATGAGACTAGGTTCCATGACTATCTCATTCACTAAAGCAGGACAGCATTAAACAGCAAACCTGACAGGCAGTAAATAAATATTTATTTTATAAATACATACTGAGATTTTGTGAATTTACAAATCAATATATAAAACTATAACATTTCATTTTTCTCTTTAAATGCTATATAATTATTAGTCAATCCTTCAAGGCTTTATTGATGTTTACAATGATCTTCAATTCATCAATCTTAATAATTTGTTTACCCTCTTAATTTCTCTACCACTTCCATCAAGATTCCTTAAAAGAACCACTGTAAATTTTGCTCCTCAACATCTAGCACACTCAAATTAAGGTAATAGAGCACTTACTTATTGGCTGCTGAGTTAGAGCTCAATGACAGAGTGCATGAGAGAACCCAGAATGAGGGTAAATGTAAGAATATGCTGAAACAGATTATTTCATATAGCCTTTAATGTACTTGTATTTGACAAAAACTTGTATAAAATAGTTATTAATCAACTCCCTGTATGTCTTTTGTGGGGAAAGGAGAAATAATAATAATAATAATAATAATAATAATAATATTATTATTATTAGTTATCATCTACTTACTATGTACCATAGACTATTCCAAGTGTTTTATTGGTATTAAACTCTTAATCCTCGTTGCAACCCTAAATAGTAGGTATAGAATTAAACTCTCCAGAATGTACATCTACTACAAGAGAGTAGATTTTGTCTTAATTCCCCTTGTTGCATTGCTGGCATCTAGAATAGTGTTAGGCATACAGTAAGCACTCCAATATTTGTTGGATAAATAATGAGGAAATAGTGAGGCAAAAGAAGTTAACCTTCACAAAGTTGCACACAGTAGCAGAGCCAGGGTCTGAACCCAGAAAATCTGGTTTTATATCCCAGACTCTCAACCACTGAGTATTCATGTATATGGAAACAGCATTCCCCTTTCACTGTTTTACTAATAAAAGAAAAAGAAAAAAAGGGAAAAAAAAAACCTCTAGTTCAATAACATATAAATATTAGATTATAATATGCCTGAAATTATTAATGTTCCCACTACAGGTAACAGTACACAGACAGAGCAAGGAAAGAGATATAGATAAAACAGGGTACTATAATGGATTTTTTTTAAATTAGAGTTTATGTACAATATTATGTTTCAGGTGAACAATATAGTAATGCAACATTTAAATACCTTACAAAATGATCACCACATTTGTTAAGTCTATATACATCTACAAAGTATAATAGATTATTTAAAATATATACAACCTTCTGTTTTAATATATTCATCCGTGTTATTTAACATAGTGTTATAATCAATCAGCACTACACAAAAGAATGTGAAATGAGGCATGCATGTACATCTTGGTTTGCCAGTGTCTTTAAACAACTTAACAGCATCCTATTGCATGATGTATAATTTAACTCTCATTCCTACTAATGAACATTATTTCCATATTTGTATACCTATAAACAATACAATATCTTTGTTCATGTATCTTTACATTTTAATATACAATAAATCCCTAAAAGTGGAATTTGAGACAAGAATAGTACAGGAGCCTGTAACCTAGTAAGGAGATTTTGCATTCATTCAAACAATACTTGTTCATTCAGAGTCTATGTGTCAGACCCTTACCAGGTGTTTAGGAGACAAAAGTGGAGATAACATAGAAATTGACTCTCAGCCTTTAGTTTATACTTCCCATTGCTTGGAGAGTATTTCTTTGCCTCTGAAATTAGAAGCCTTTTAAAGTAGAGAGCAGGATCTGAAATTCTCTTACCAAAATAGCAGTCAATACTGCTGTTCTTGTGACTTGGACACAAATAGAACCAAGATAGCTTATGGGTCAGAGTTTAGGTGTCAGTTAGAAAAAATATATATATCATATTTAACAAACAAAGGATGAGTGCCCAGGATATGTAAAAACTCGAACAAATCATTAAGAAAAATACAGACACTCCAATAGAAAAAAAAAAGGTAAAAGATTTGAAGAAGAGATCACAAAATAGGAAATTCAAAGGGTAAAAATATATATCAATTTTATTAGTAATTAGAGAAATGATGATTCAATAATGAAATACTATTTTACCTCTCTTACTGGGGGAAAAAAAAAAAAGTTGATAATTTCAGAGGCAAAGAAATACTCTGGGTTACAGGCTCCTGTGGGCAAATATGGTGTCATGCTTATGTTATCATTCCCATAAGGCCTAACAGAGCTTTTACACAGAGGAAGCACTCAAATCTTTTCACTGAATAGATCACTATCTCTGTACCTGCATGAAAGTAGCTAAGGTAGTCAAGTGTAAAACAAGCAATCCCTTCCTCATACAAAGATTACACTCTGATTTGTAGCTGCAGATAGCTCTGTTCAAAGCCCTGTGTTGCATAGGTCTCTTCCTCTTAAATTCACTGTTTCAAGTCTTTGTTGGGGAAGGGAGTAAGGGGAAGCCCATGGAAGCCCATCTCAGTGCTGCTGAGACTATGTTTATGCAATATTTCTCATGCTGTAGTCTCTTCACACTGCATTATTTAAGAAAACGTTCATTTCGGCACACCAGACACAGCTGTTTGAGCCTCTTGATTTTTTTTTTTTCTCTCTCTCCACAACTTTGCCTGGTGGAGATCTGCTCTAGTGAGCGCTGCTGGACTGGTTACTTTCTAGGATATCTCTCTTGGCGATCTAGGCTTATAGTTTCATGTGAAACAACGAGACAATGCAGTGTAATGGAAGAAGTACAGGATTCTTGGAGCCAGATGACTTGGGACTGTGTGCTAGCTACACCATTTACTAACCACATGACTTTAATATCCCTAAGTCTAAGTTTCCTTCAGTTTTCAAATGGGAATAATATCAATAATATCTAACCCACCAGAGTCACAAAACTGCAATAAGAATAATAAAATAGGTAATAATGCAAAAATATTTTATAAAGTACTGTACAAATATGTGTCACAGCTACATGAAATGTGGCTCAGACTAAGAAAAAGGACCCCACCAAACAATTCACTTCATGAGGGCAAAGGATCATGTCTGACAAGGTCATGGCTGCATCTCCAAAGCCTGGCATAGTTGTTGAATAAAAGACTAAAAGAGTGATAGAAAATGAAAAAAGCATTCACCAGGTGATCTTAGTCAAATTAATGAATCTTTGTGAGAGCAACACCACCCATATCAAATGATTGCTATGAAGATTAAAAAGAAAAATATTCATAGAATATAACATAATGGATACTTCTCTATTTGCTTCTTCCTCCTAAACCAGATATGATTTAGGGCTTGTTTGTACAAAAGGTAGATACTGTTAACAGTTTTATAATAACTGGTACTGACTCAAATTCTACCAGGAACATTATTATACTACCACCTGCACTTTACTCTCAATAAGAAGTAATACACTGGCAAAGTAATTATTTAAATACTTTATCTCAAGCATGTTTAAACTACTACAGTTCACTGTACCTTACTTACATGCTCATAAACCTGTATAATGAACCACTGCCCAGTGAAGTTAAGAGACTTCTTAGAGACAAGTGCTTCTTTATGTAATCTATACATAATAACTACTAGTCAAAATCATGTAAGCATCAAAGCTATATCAGAACAAATGATATTGCCCTAGCTGGTTTGGCTCAGTGGATAGAGAGTTGGGCCTGCAGAACAAAGAGTGCCAGGTTCAATTCTGGTCAAGGGCACATTCCTTGGTTGCAGGCTCCTCCTTTCAGGCCTGGTCTGGGCTCGTGCAGGAGGCAGCCAATAGATGTGTTTCTCTCACAGCGATATTTCTGTCTTTCCCTCTCTCTTCTACTCTCCCTAAAAATCAATGGAATAATATCTTCAGGTGGGAATTAACAAAAATAAAAATAAAACAAAAAAAGTGAAAAAAAGACAAATGATATTTATTGTTCACAGTATATATGAGATCAATGCTTTATTTAGTTATTTTTTAAAAATTTTAATATATTTTATTGATTTTTTTTTTTTTACAGAGAAGAAGGGAGAGGGATAGAGTTAGAAACATCCATGAGAGAGACACCAATTCAGCTGCTTCCTGCACACCTACTACTGGGGATGTGCCCGCAACCAAGGCATATATGCCCTTGACCGGAATCGAACCTGGGACCTTTCACTCCACAGGCCGATGCTCTATCCACTGAGCCAAACCAGTTAGGGCTAGTTATCAAATTTTAACATATATAGTCCAATACATATTATGCATCAGAATTAAAGTTAGAGTACCTAACAATAGAACCCCAAAATACGTGAAGTAAAAACTGACAGAATTAAAGTGAGAAATAGACAATTCAACAACAGTTCTAGGCTTCAATACCCCACTTTTAATAATGGATATAACTAGGGAGAAAATTAGCAAGGAAATAGAAACCATGAACTTTATAAACTATCTAGGTTTAATAAACATCTAAAGAACACCCTATCTAACAACAGCAGCAGGATATACATTCTTCCCAAGTGCACATGGGTTATAAATTAAGTCATAAAGCAAAACTCAATAAATTTAAAAGGACTGAAAGCATACAAAGTATGTTTTCTGACCAAGATGAAATGAAATTAGAAATCAATTGACAGAAGGAAATTTTAGAAATTTTAAAAATTAGTAGAAATTAAACAACTCGCTGAAAAAACATTTTTTTAAAAAAGTTAAAGTGGGGCCATTACTATTGAAAGAGAAATTATACAATTTTTCAAGAATTATAAAAAAATAGTATGAACAAGTATATATTAACAAATTAGAAAACCTAGGTGAAATTAATAAAATCTTAGAAACTAACTACCAAAATTGACATTAAAAAATAGAGACTCTGCCGAAACCGATTTGGCTCAATGCGTTAGCTTGGGGAACTGAAGGGTCCCGGGTTCGATTCTGGTCAGGGGCATGTACCTTGGTTGTGGGCATATCCCCAGTGGGGGGTGTGCAAGAGGCAGCTGATCGATGACTCTCTCTCATTGATGTTTCTAGTTTTCTATCTCTCTCCCTTCCTCTCTGTACAAAATCAATAAAATATATTTTTTTAAAAAATAGAGACTCTGAATAGATCTACAAGCAAGTTAAGAGGTTGCATTAATTTTATTTTATTTTATTTTTTACCATTTTTTAATTAAATTATCTGTGTACATATCTTACCATTGCCTCCCTTCCTATACATCCCCTCCCTCCCCAGAGTTTTGTGTCCATTGGTTGTACTTATATGCATGTATTAGGTCTAGTAATAATTAATGTCGTTTTCTAATACTTTTTTAAATCTAATTTATTTAAACAATACAACAAAATTTAATCAACAATATAGTTGCCGTTGTTTTCTACTACTTGTGCCCAACACTCAGGAAGCATTTTAATCCCTCTGTTGTAAAATTCTTGTGATTTTGATGCAAAAAATTCGGTCAATGCATTTTTGAGGCATTCTTCATTATTAAATTTTTTTCCAAGAAGAAAGTTTTGCAAAGAACGAAACAAATGGTAATCGGAAGGGGCAATATCAGGAGAATATGCAGGTTGAGGGAGAACTTCCCATTCCAACTGGCGCAGTTTTTCAGCAGTGATTCTTGCAGTATGCGGTCGTGCGTTATCGTGGTGAAGAATTACGCCCTTCCGATTAATCAGCACGGGTTCTTTTTCTCTTAAAGCTTGGGCTAACCTTTCCAACTGGGCACTATACACTGCACTTGTAATGGTTTGGTTAGATGGTAAAAGTTCATAATGAAGAATTCCTTTAAAATTCCACCAAACACACAACATCACTTTTTTCGCATGCAAGTCAGGTTTTGGCGTGGGCTGCGGAGCCTCATTTTTGTCCAACCATTGAGGCCGCCTTTTCAAATTAACATGCAGCACCCATTTTTCATCTCCGGTAACAATTTGCTCTAAAAACGGCAAACGGTTTTGACGAGAGAGGAGCGAACTGCAAATTGTGACTCTTTGATTACGGTTGTTGTCGGTCAACTCATGAGGAACCCATTTTCCAAACTTTTGGACTTTGCCAAGTGCACGCAATTGATTGGAAATTGTTTTTTTGTGAACAATTTAAAGTTGTCGCAAGCTCTTGTTGGGTAATTTGAGGATTTTGCACCAAAAGAGCTTGAAGAGCTTCTTGATCAAAATTGGACACACGGCCTCGACCACTCTTGTCATCTAACGAAAAATTTCCCTCGCGAAATTTCTCAAACCAACGCTGGCATTTTCTGGCGCTAGCTGCATCTTGACCAAGAGCACTACAGATGTTTTTTGCAGCCTCACTTGCTTTTCTTCCTAATTGGAACTCGTAAAGCATGCAGTGCCGAATATGCTCTTCATCCGCCATCTTCTTAGCCCTAGTTTTGCAACAAAAACCAAACCAAACACAAACTTTTTCAAGCAAAACTTGTTAATTGCACTTCACACGTTCTGTAGATACCACGTGTTTGAAGGTTATGTCAATACAAGTCAACGCCAAGCAAGATTTTAAACGAATGTTTAAAAACGACATTAATTATTACTAGACCCGATATACAGTCCTTTGGTTGATCTCTTATCTCCCCCAGATCTCCCTACCCTCCCCGCTGTAATTTGACAGTCTGCTTGTTGCTTTACTGTCTCTATTGGTTCATCATTTATAATGTTCTTTATTATCCATAAATGAGTGAGGTCATGTGGTGTTTCTCTTTCATTGACTGGCTTATTTCACTCAGCATAATAATCTCCAATTCCATCCAGGTTGCTGCAAATGATGAGAATTCCTTCTTTTTTATGGCATCATAGAATTCCATTGTATAGATGTACCATGGTTTTTTGATCCAATCATCTGCTGACGGGCACCTAGGCTGTTTCCAAATCCTAGCTATTGTAAATTGTGCTGCTATGAACATAGGGGTGCATATATCCTTTCTGATTGGTGTTTCTAGTTTCTTAGGATATATTCCTAGGAGTGGGATTACTGGGTCAAATGGGAGTTCCATTTTCAGTTTTTTGAGGAAACTCCATACTGTTCTCCACAGTGGTTGCATTAGTCTGCATTCCCACCAGCAGTGCACAAGGGTTCCTTTTTCTCCGCAACCTCGCCAACACTTATCGTTTGTTGATTTGTTGATGTTGGCCATTCTGACAGGTGTGAGATGGTACCGCATAGTTGTTTTTGCATTATTAATTTTAAAACTTCCAGAAATTAAAATTTTAAACTTCCATACCAAGCCCAGGTGGTGTCAATGGTGACTTCTACCAAATATTTAAAAAGCAGGTTAATACCCATCTTTCACAAACCCCCACCCCCCCCCCCCCCAAAAAAAGAAAGAAAAACAATAAAAAGGTAGAAAACACTTTCTAACTCATTTTCTGAGGCTAAAATTACTATGATACCAAATCAGGCAAAGACATCCTAAGAAAACTAAAGACCAATATATACCTTAGGAATAAATGTGCATATAAAAATCCTCAACAAAATACTAGCAAACCACATCCAATAACATATAAACACACACAAAACCCTGCCCTTCATAAAGCTTACACTTTTTAAAAAAATATATATGCTTTTTTTTTATATCAGAGAGAGGAAGGGAGAGGAAGAGAGAGATAGAAACGTCAATGTTGAAAGAGAATCATGGATCGGCTGCCTTCTGCATGGCCCCTACTGGGGATTGAGCCCACAAACGACATGTGCCCTGACCAGGAATCAAACCATGATCTCCAGGTTCATGGGTCGATGCTGAACCACTGAGCAACACTGGCCGGGAATGGAGCTTACCTTTTAATAGGTGGGAATGAATAATAAACAACATAAACATGCAAAATATATGGTGCACTAGATGAAACATGCAAAGGATAAAAATTAAAAAAAAAAAAAAAAAGATTGGGGATTACAATTTTAGATAGGGCAACCAGAGAAGGTCTCACTGAGAAGGTGACATTTATGCCAAGGCTGAATATCAAGAAGCAACTTTACGAATATCTAGGGAAGAGAGTTTCAAGGAGTGGGAACAGCAAAGTCAAAGAACAGATTAAATGAGAGGAAGAGTAGTACACAACCATGAGAGGTTTATGGGGAGAGAAGATTAAGGCTGGCCAACTGCCAATTATATCCAACAAAAATCAAAACAATAAAATTTCAATATACTAAAAGAATCTTGATAATCCATCTAGAATTTGTTATTAAGGAATCTAATCTGTAACAAAACCTTTGTTTATATTTTCAATTTTCACGTATGAGAGATTTTAATAATAATTTCCGTAAATCAGGACTAGATTAAATTAACAGTACCACCCTCCTCCTAAGGCAACTCCAAATTTTCCACAGAAACCACTGTATTAGATGTGATGACAAAATACATAATATAAGACTACAATGCAACTAATATTTCTAAGTGCTTTCATTTTAAGAATCTGCTGAAAATATTCCACCAATTCTAAATGTATTTGCCTTTTCCCAAAAGAGATAGAAAAAAAAAAGATTTTTATTGCATGACTCTCAGAGGATTTAAATGTCAAAAGATCAACAGCTATACTTTAAGAAATGTGTTCAGAATAAGAAAATATGGAAAGAAAATCTTAAAACTAGGATGTTTTTTAAGTCATCAGGGTAGAGTTAATAGGTATGAGCAAACAGTAAAGTATTCAGTCTAAAAACAAGGAGGGGTGCAGATTAAGCACTATACTATTAAAACTTTTTAAAATTATTAAGTCAGTTAAATACTCAATGGAATTTATCTAACCAGAGTGTTGAATTTAAAAAAAACTTTACAAGCTAGGTAATCTTATAAGATGAAGTCCAGGCTGATTGAAAGCATTCAAGGACAAAATGAGATGAGTTAGTTTACTACAAATGGTTCTCAAACTGTGGTCCATAGACTCCTAGAGATCTATAATCCAAAGACTCTTTCAGAAAGTATGTAAGGTCAAAAGTATTTTCAAAGCTTTATCAAATCATGATATAGTATATCTGAAATTAACATAATATATGTCAATTATACACAAATTTTTAAAAAACACTATTTTCATAAGCCTGTCAGAGAAATACAAGTACCATATGATTTCATTTATATATGGAATTTAATGAACAAAATAAACTAACAAAGCAGAAACAGACTAAAAAAATCAAAACCTCAAAAACAATAGTATGGTGATTACCAGAGGGAAAGAGAAGTGGGGGGAGGTAGAAAAAAAGTATAGGAGGATAAATAGTGATGGAAGGGGACTTGACTTGTGGTGGTGAACACACAACACAATATACAGATGATGTATTATAGAACTGTACACCTGAAACGTATATAATCTTATTAACCAGTGTCACCCTAATAAATTCAAAAACAAAACACCATTTTCCATAATAACACTAAAACATAACATCTTAGTATGCCTTTTTCACTTTGTTGACATTTGCATGGATGAACACATTTGCACACTGCAAAGCAACACTGGGTAGAATTGCTTGCAAGGTACCTTAGCAACAACACCAAATTATACTAATCATATTCTTCACTGCATGAACTCTGTTTTTTTTTTTAATATATTTTATTGATTTTTTACAGAGAGGAAGAGAGAGGGATAGAGAGTTAGAAACATCGATGAGAGAGAATCATCGATCAGCTGCCTCCTGCACACCCCCTACTGGGGATGTGCCCGCAACCAAGGTACATGCCCTTGACCGGAATCTGGGACCTTTCAGTCTGCAGGCCGACACTCTATCCACTGAGCCAAACCAGTTTCGGCTCAGTTTAAATTTTTTAAATGCCAGGTTCATTTGACAGATGAAGCAATAAATTTTATTAATTTTGCTAAATCTCAACTCTTGAGTAAATGTCTTTTTAATATTCCGTGACAAAATGGGAAGTACGAATAAGGCACTATGCTGCATAGCAAAGTGTGATGACTGTCTCAAAAAAGCACTTGCATATCCTTTGATATGTGAACTCAACTAGCCACTTTTTTCCGTGGAACATGATTTACTTCACAAAGAAAAGAGGGAGTTCAAAAGAGAGCACAGGTAGCAAAGGGAAATCAAAAGAGAGGAGATAGGTAAAAAATAATGTATACTTCCAACCCTCCAATAATTGATAGAATAACCTAGAAGACAACTAAGTTTAATGTTATTTATATGTCTGTCTCTTCAATTATTCTTCTTATAATCTCAGTCATACTACTATGTTCTAGGAACTATGCTGACTATTAACTATTGAACTAAACCTGAAATATTAAGCTCTTCTATTGTAAGAATCCACAGGGTTCTAAAACAATGTAGCTCTTTAGCAGCAGAACCCCAACAGCAGTACATAGAAAAGTGCTCTGATTGAAGTAGCCACATCACTGCAGATCCACATACCCCATGAATTTGTCTTGTATCTCCCCTTTACTTATTCTCAATAGTGATTCTGTAGACCCCACTAATCTAATTCAATTATATTTTTTCCTGGGTTTCAACTGATTTATTTTGTTTCCTCCACACAGTCTCACACATCTCTACATGCAGGCACACATACAACACCCTCCTGAGCAGACTGTCCCGGGCTCCCATAATCCTTCCAGTGGAACTTTTATTTCTCTAATACAGAATCAAAGAAGATCAATGGGGCTCCTCCATCAAGATTTTGTCCATTTTCCTCAAATTATGTTCTGTTCTTTTCTTTGTCTAATTACATTGCTAGTTCCTCTAAAAGTGAAAACAATGCCTGAATAGTATGGCTCAGCACCTACGAACCAGGAGATCATGGTTTGATTCCTGGCCAGAGCACATGCCCTGCTTTCAGACTCAATCCCCAGTAGGGGGGTGTGGGGTGGGGGGGGGGCAGAATACAGGAGGCAGCTGATCAATGATTCTACCTCATCATTGATGTTTTTATCTCTCCCTCTCCCTTTCTCTCTCTGAAATCAATAAAAATATATTTTAATAAATAAATAAATAAAAGTGGTGACAATGGGCATTTTATTTCTGACTTTAATAGGAATTATGTAGTGTTTCCATTAAGTTTGATATGGTTTTTTAAGTGTATAGTTCAGTGACACTAAATATATTCACATTGTACAACCATCATCTCCATCCATCCCCAGAATTTTTTCATCATCTCAAATTGAGATCTATATCCATTAAACACTAATTCCTCACTGACCCCTCCCCCCAGGCTCTGGTATCTACTATTCTTTCTGTCTCTATGAACTTGCCAATCACCTTATTTCAGGAATGTGAAGTCCTGAAAGGCTGAGTAACTTTACCAAGGTCATGTGGCTAATTTCTGGTAGATAAAAGTGAAAAATTAAGCACTGCCCTGGCTGGGTAGCTCAATTGGTTGAAGCGACATCCTCTGCACCAAAGGGTTGCGGGTTCAATTCCTGGTCAAGGCAAATACCCAGGTTAGGGGTTCAATCCCTTCACCCCCTCTCTTCTCCACCCTCTCTCCCTCTTCCCTCATTTCTCTCTATAATAATTTTTTTTAATGTAAGCACATAAAAAGAAAAGTGGTTGTCATCTGTAGTCAAATTGACTCCTTTTCCTTTTTTGCCTAAGGAACTAGCATTGATCTGCTGAATTTCTTCAAGTTCTTTATTTGAAAAAGTCTTTTACTATCTTTTAATGGACAAATGTAGAAATTTGAGTCATATATCAATGTGGTTAAGGAATTATTATTAACTGGCTAAATATTGTTGACCATAAATATTTAGCCAGAATCGAACCTGGGACCTTTCAGTCCGCAGGCCGATGCTCTATCCACTGAGCCAAACCGGTTTTGGCCTGTTCAACATTTTTATTAATGATTTGAAAGTGAACATTTGTGGCACAATGATGGGATCTGTAGTATGAAATGAAGAAAAGTGTGACAGTTGGATCTGCTAAATCAAAGAATCAGTACTCAAAAGACAGAATCAAATTTGAATAATCAACTATATCTAACATGATGCTGTAGTTTGACATTTGTGTTCAAAAAGATCCAAACTACTGAATGATCTGTTATAGGAAAAAAGCCATCACAGGAAACAAGCTAATGTAATCTCAGGCTGCACTATTAGAAATGTCCAAATTGGGCCGAAGCTGGTTTGGCTCAGTGGTAGAGCGTCAGTCTGCGGACTGAAGGTCCCAGGTTCGATTCCGGTCAAGGGCATATACATTGGTTGCGGGCACATCCCCGGTAGGGGGTGTGCAAGAGGCAGCTGGTCGATGTTTCTCTCTCATCGACGTTTCTAGCTATCTATCCCTCTCCCTTCCTCTCTGTAAAAAAATCAATAAAATATATTTTTAAAAAAAGAAAAGAAAAAGAAATGTCCAAATTGGAGAGGGGGTGGAGATTACACCCTGCAGGCTGAATAGATCAGTAACACAGTTCATCTCAATCAGCATTCACTGAGCACCTACTATGTGCTAGACCACACTTTAAATACTGTTTTTTGCTCTGGTTCCAAGCACGAAATTCATTTCACATCTTATTTCTAACAGAAAATAACCAAGAAAGTAAGATGTCTAGAAGTTTTTACTTACAAAGGATAAAAGCAACTTAGGAAAATTCATTCTGTAGATAATTATAATAATACCTAACATTTACTTACCACCTATTATGTGTGGCAGTAATCGGGACGTGTCCCTTTATCTCCCTTCAAGAAAGAGATGCAACAATAGATCAGTAACACAGTTCATCTCAATCAGCATTCACTTAGCACCTACTATGTGCTAGACCACACTTTAAATACTGTTTTTAGCTCTGATTCCAAGCACGAAATTCATTTCACATCTTATTTCTAACAGAAAATAACCAAGAAAGTAAGATGTCTAGAAGTTTTTACTTACAAAGGATAAAAGCAACTTAGGAAAATTCATTCTGTAGATAATAATAATAATACCTAACATTTACTTACCACCTATTATGTGTGGCAGTAATCGGGACGTGTCCCTTTATCTCCCTTCAAGAAAGAGATGCAACTGCGAGGCATGCTCCCAGCTCCCAGCTGCAGTCCCTCAGGAACCCTAACTATCAAGCTGAGGTCACCCTCTTCCTGGGCAACCCAAGCCAATGACTGATCACAACGCCAGTACTAACAAAAGGCCAGTGCTATCAAAAGCAGGACTCGTCTAATGAAAAATTTTGCTCCAGAGTCTTCAGTGGGTCTGAGATTCTCCATGCCCATTCTGTTTCCCCCATGTTTTCCTTTCATAGGAGTCCTCAGCCTCTCCCATATACTTGTTGCATTTCTGTCTTGAAATCTGCTTCCAAGAACTTAAATTGGCACAGCTGGTGCCAGAAGTGAACTGATAAAACAGAAGGTTAAGATGGAGTTTGGAAACTAGGTCACTTTCTATACAATTGGCAAGAAGAATCTCATCCTGGGTGGAATACACAGCATGGACAGTTCCTGACACAAGCTGGTGACTCAAATGCTAAAGTTTTTTGGGAAAAGTGTTAAAACCTTCTTGGGAGAATGTTCCCAGAAAGGAACACTCTGAATAGTGTAATGATTCCAGTACTTGAAAAGTGTGAGGGAACAAGCATACAAGAATAATGGAATAGCCTGGCTGTTGTGTTGCAGTGACTCCGAGGAAGCAGCTAACAAACAAATGGAAACTAAGTGTGAAGGCCACAGTGGCTCACAGAGGTCTTTAGCACTTACAGTGAAAGAACTGAAAAGATGAAGATTGAACCCAGGATAGTAAAAGAATACAATGCTTCAAAAATAATTAAATGCTCATCTATGAGAGCCCCGGACTGCAAGAAGGATGTCTAATTGCCAGGGGGATCGGGCCTACGCCTGTAGGCGGACATCCCCCGAGGGGCCCCAGACTGCATGAGGGCGCAGGCTGGGCTGAGGGACCACCATCCCCTGTGCACAAATGTCGTGCACCGGACCTCTAGTTTTCATATAACACATCTCTACATGCATTTTTTTCTCAAACACATATACACACTATCACAAAAAACAAACAAACAGAAAACACCACAGAAGGGGCTAATAGAGAAAGAAGAGGCCTCAGTAACAAGCTATTCATTCATCCAGCTAACTTCCAGAATTTCCACATTTTTATTCAGAAATATATTTCCTTTATTACAGGAAAAACTTATATAAGTTACAATCCCTTGGTCTTGGTTCTTCTATCTTCCTTAGCCACTATCCAGAGCCCATTGCTACCACCCTGACCACCACCCTCATTCTGTTATTTCATTAATGACATTTACCCACCATTGCCTGAAGTTGTCTGCATGTTATTTATCTTTTCATTCACTTCTTCTTTAGAAACACTGAATAGAATATTAACTGTTGAAGAGGATATAAACATATAGTCCACCACTCATTTTCAGATCAGAGAAATGAGGTCCAGCTGTCAGTTATTACATTTTTCTAGTAATAGCAAAGCAGGTATTTTTATCTACTTCAAAACTACCAATATATGGTGTATTTTACCACAATTTAAAAAATTTTAATACCAGTATATGAAGCTGAAGTTTCTCAAGTATGCAAACACACACACACACACACACACACACACACACACACACACAAACACACCTTTTCCTTTTACAAAATGCTACATGCAAATATCCTCCAAAGTCAATCAACTAAATTTGTGCTCTCCTAATATGAATATTTTGTCAAGCAGTATGGAAAATCCTAAAATACAACAAATACAGAACACGTGGGAAGGTTCAACAAGATGAAAAAGAATGTGGATTTTATAGGCAGAGCTATATGATTTGACACATGGGTTCCTGAGACGCTCAGTTCTTTCAGCTGCAAAATAGGCATAACACTATGGAAATAATATATGTGACACACCTAGCAGAAGGTGGCACATTGTTGACAAAGCTTTTCTATTACACAAGAAATGCAAGCTCAAAAAAATCAAGAAAAACTTCATAAACCTGGAATCTTGGAAGGATTGGGTAGTGGAGCACGTAGAAAACTAAAACTAAGGCTTCCAAGTGCCTTTTCTTAAACAATATTCTTAGAACACAACCTTTTATAGTTAAAGCCCCCACACCACTATTCCCATCATCACCCAATATGGTTGACTAGTTCCACTGAGTTCTGGTTATGAATGATGGTTATGGTGATGAATAGATAAATAAAATGTGTTACATCCATACAATGGGATATTATTTGACAATAAAAGAAATTAAGTACTGATACATGCTGTAACATGGATGAACCCTGAAAACATTATGCCAAGTTAAAGAAGCCAGTAACATATTGTGATCCCATTTATAGAAAATGTCCAGAATAGATATGAAATCCACAGAGGCAGAAAGTACATTGGTGGTTGCTTAAGGGCAGGGAAGACTGAGGGAATGATCTGGGAAGTGACTGCTAATGGGAATGGGTTTCTTTTTAGAGTGATGAAAATGTCTAAAATTATATAGTGATGATATTTGCACAATTCTGTGACTAACCAGCCACTGAAGTGTATACTTAAAATGAGTACACTGTATAGTATGTGAATTATATCTCAATAAAGATATTACAAAAAATAGAGCCTTATGTAATACTTTAAACAAAAAATAAAAATAGAGCTTTTCCTAATACTCTAAATTTAACTGAAATATATGTAATTCTTCACTTCACATTTTATAACCTCTTTATAGTTAATATTATTTCAAACTGCCAGAAAAATCCAAGGCTAAATATACCCAAACTTTCCCTAACTTATGAAAAATTCTAGACTCATCTTACTATTTTCTTTTATCTTACTTCCTAAGGCTTCTTCCTCTGAAAGGTAATATATTTCCATTTAAAATTAATATTTTTAAATCTAGGGCATGGATTTACTACTTCTGTATTTTTTTTAAATGCAACAAAACTACCATCATAGATATTTAAAAAGTGTATCCTTAAGGATATGCCATCATAAATAATGAGAAAAGATAACAAATCACTATAGAATTTCCAACTAAAGAAACTATTATAGCCAATAGCCTAGGTCCAGAAAAGTATTATATGTTTTAAGCTTAAGTAATCAAATATAGAAATATTAAACTAAAAGATAATTAACAGAAAAAATTTAAGAGAACTTTAAAAATAGTTTTGCAATATAAAATCCTAAATGCCTCAAGATCCCCATTAACATTCATTAAGTTCTCCTTTTCCCTTATGCAATATGAATTTGATGCCTTTTCTTGATTTCAACATGTCCATAGAGATTTCCTCATCTCTACTTTATTAAAGGCTCTCAAAAAGTATTTCATAAGTACAAAACAGCTGAAACTGGTTTGGCTCAGTGGATAGAGCCTCGGCCTTCGGACTGAAAGGTCCCAGGTTCAATTCCGGTCAAGGGCATGTACCTTGGTTGAGGGCACATCCCCAGTAGGGGGTGTGCAAGAGGCAGCTGATCTATGATTCTTTCTCATAGATGTCTCTAACTCTCTATCCCACTTCCTCCTCTCTGTAAAAAATCAATAAAATATTTTTTTAAATAAGTACAAAACATTATATATTGTTCTAATTTTTCTAATAGTTCAGTTTTATAAATGGGCTATTTACAATAATTCAAAATAAAAAAATTGTAAGTACTAATTTGCATAATTGGAATTATTTTATAAATAGCATTTTTAATTATTGTATTAAATAAAATGTATTCAGTATCATAAAGTATAAGATTTTCTACTAACTACACAATTAAAATACTAACTACTGACACCTTGGTTCCTCCTTAATTCAGCAATTTCTAATACTTTAAAATGGTCATACTGATTTTATTTCTTAGTAGTAAACTGTATAAATAAATAATGATCTTTCAAGCTCTTTCAAAAAGAAGTAAACAAGAAACATATCTTCTACTTCCAGAGTAATAATGACTTACTGGGACTGCTGGGACTAAATCGTAGCTCTAATTTACACATTATATCATTTAATCCTTACAATAATCCTATAAAGTGGGTATTATCAGCTTCATTGTGTAGAAGAGAAAATTGAGGCTTAAATTGTGCCTTTGCAACTAATCTCTGTCAAGCATATAACAGGTACCAAATAAAAGTTTAGTGAATGAAATGAATAGTGGTAACTTAGCAACAGAGGAAGAAATGGGATCATCTCCACTCATTCTGTCTTTCTAAGGAGTTTACGGCATATAAAACTATCACTTAGCCCTAACCGATTGGCTCAATGGATAGAGCATCAGCCTGTGGACTGAAAGGTCCCGTGTTTGATTCTAGTCAAGGGCACATGCAGACGTTTCGGGCTCTATCCCCAGTTGGGGGTGTGCAGGAGGCAGCCAATCAATCTCTCTCATCATTGATATTTCTATCTCTCTTTCTCTTTCTCTCTCTCTCCCTTTTTCTCTCTCTCTTCCTTCTTCTCTAAAATCAATTTTAAAAAATAAAATAAATAAAACTATCACTTACCAGGCAATATATATAATTACCTCCTTAAAGAATAAAACACTGAGCCGAAACCGGTTTGGCTCAGTGGTAGAGCGTCGGTCTGCGGACTGAAAGGTCCCGGGTTCGATTCCGGTCAAGGGCATGTACATTGGTTGTGGGCACATCCCCAGTAGGGGGTGTGCAAGAGGCAGCTGGTCGATGTTTCTCTCTCATCGACGTTTCTAGCTCTCTATCTCTCGCTCTTCCTCTCTGTAAAAAATCAATAAAATATATTAAAAAAAAAAAAAAAAAGAATAAAACACTGAATCAGGAATTGGAAGAGGAAAGATAATATATAAAAATTATTAATATTCTGCCGAAACCAGTTTGGCTTGGTGGATAGAGCGTCAGCCTGCGGACTGAAGGGTCCCAGGTTCGATTCTGGTCAAGGGCATGAACACTGGTTACGGGCACATCCCCAGTAGGAGGTGTGCAGGAGGCAGCTGGTCGATGGTTCTCTCTCATCCATGTTTCTAGCTCTCTATCCCTCTCCCTTCCTCTCTGTAAAAAAATCAATAAAAATATATTTTAAAAAAATTATTAATATTCTTACAGCCAAGCTACATTAAACATAGCCTTAACGAGCGATCTAGCATATTCCACCCAATTACAACACCTGTTTGACCCTGCCTTTATAACAGTTAACTAAGTATGTCCTGCTTCTACAATTAGCTAGTTGCTAGCAGAGACCTTGGTCATTATTGTGTTTCTCAGAACACCAAAGAAAGCACCTCGCACTTAAAATTAATAGCTAAAATTTGCCAGGCCAGTGTGGTTCAGTGGTTGAGCATAGACCTATGAGTTAGGACAGTGGTCAGCAAACTCATTAGTCAAAAGAGCCAAATATCAAATTTCTTTTGAGAGCCAAATTTTTTAAACTTAAACTTCTTCTAATGCCACTTCTTCAAAACAGACTCGCCCAGGCCGTGGCATTTTGTGGAAGAGCCTCACTCAAGGGGCCAAAGAGCCGCGTGTGGCTCACGAGTCAGTTTGCCGACCACGGAGCTAGGAGGTCACGGTTTGATTCCCAGTCAGGTCACATGTCTGGGTTGCAGGATCTATCAATGATTCTCTTTCATCGTTGATGCTTCTCTCTTTCTCTCTCCCTCTCCCTTCATCTCTAGAATCAATAAAAAATATAATTTTTTTTAAAAAGCTAAAATTTTATAACTATCTTTTACAGATTACAAATTTTTTCAAAAATACTTACCCTAAAAGTCTTGCAAAGTAAGTATAACTACCTACATTTTACAGACAATAACATTCAGGTCCAAGGAAATGAGAACCAAAGTAAATGGCCAGGTATTCTTTTATAACAACACAGCTACCACAAAAGGCTCTCAAATGTTTGTTGAATGAATCAGCTGTCCCTTGAAATATATTTTCTCTAAGACTAAAACACCACTATCTGTTTCTAAGAGAAATGACTATATTGCCACTTAAGACTGATTGGTAATTTAACTAGAAAACAGACACCACACTTTCATTCAGCTTGCCAAGGGTAGTTAACTTTAAACTTTATTGTATCAGGGATTTCTCAAACTGTGGTAGGAGTAAGAATAGTGGACCTTGATAAGATTTAAGATCTTTGGGCCATCATCATCCTTAGAAATTTTTTAATTATTATATTGATTTTAGAGAGAAGAAGGGAGGCAGAGACAGACACTGATCTGTTATTCCACTTACTTACACATTCACTGGTTGAATCTTGTTTAGGGGGTTTGGGGGGGGGGCGGTTTAGACCCTACAACCTTGGCATATCTAGACAATGCTTTAACAAACTGAGCTACCAAGCCAGGGCCCTAGAAATTCTGATTCAAGGGGCCAGAATCTGCATCTTTGAATAAGCACCCTCAGCTGATTCTAATGTTGGTAGTCTCTAGGGACACACTGAGAAAAACTGGATTGGACTTTTTAAAACCAATGTAATCTACAAAAAAAAAAAAAAAAAGTTTTTAAGCAAGCCAATTTTTTACAATTATAAATATTTGAGCAAAATCTTACAAAAACAATATAAGGGTACTGCATGTAACAGGATAGATCCTCAAAAACATTTACTACACCAAACCTCCCTAGACTTCAGGAGCTTCTCCTGCGGCACAGGTGGTAAAAAGTCAGAGGTCTTTTACCCATGTTATTCTGTTTTTATTGATGAACTCAACTATGATTACAGCAGAATTTAGTAAAAAACGTTTGTATAGGTCTTAATCAAATGCCTGTATGCTAAACAGTAAAATGGAATAGTCTTTTCTCTTTGAACCTAATATGCAGAATAATTTAAAAATCACCAACAGTATAAGCCCAACATTTAAACTTTGACCATAAAAGTGTGCTGTGAGATTACAGGTGACCTTTCCCCCATTATTAAATCTTTATGAAGAATCTATACAGTGCCTTTCTGTACTTCCCAAGTTTCCAACAGTGAGCATATTTATTTTTTCACGTCTATAAAAGTTTCAGAAGCCCTGATCAATCCTACAACCTTCACATACATAATAAGAAAACAAGAACAACTTTTAATCGCGTTTATCAGAAACCATCCACAGCTATCAACCCGGCAAAGGGCAGTCAAGTGTAATCACTAGTCGTTAACTTTTCTATTACATGAATACCAGGAACAAAACCATTTAACTTCTGACATTCAGAATGTGTCCCATTTCCGTCAGGAATCAGTGTTATCAGGATAGCAAGCACGACTTTTAAAAACCCTCTCGTCATCTATTCTACGGATCTATTTAGGCAGAGCGTTTCTGTACCAAGGACTGAAGCCTTAAACATACACTTCCCAGGGGGAGGAGAGGGAAACGACTTTCGTAAAAAAAATAAATAAATAAAAATAAAAAATGTATATATATACGTATGTGTATTTTTTAGATAATGGTGAGCATTGATCTAGAAACATGGCAAAGCTGGGATGCAGCTTTCTCCGGGGCAGACCACGCTGCGAGACAAAATGTAACAGAAGGAGGCAGGGATGAGCTGCCGGCGGGTGATGAAATTTCACCTCAAATAAGACGCAAAAGGTTCTTTTCAACCCATCGGACCCGTAAATGACACTCCAGGGGCACCGGGGGCTGGCGGGGCCCAGCACCCCAATCCCCCCCACCCACCCCGGCCTCCCGCCCTCTCCCCCCCCCCCCCCCGCCTCTGCGGGGCTCGGGGTGGGGGCGCGGGGACGCCGGGGGGCTGTTTGCCCACAGGCGTCCCCCGCGAGCCCCGGGGGCGAACCGGCAGGGTCGGGCCGAGAGGCTGCGCCCCGCGCGGGGCCGACCCGAGGGGCGCCGGTGCCCCCGCCACCCCTACTCCTCACCGGGCGGCGCCGGAACCGCGGCCGCGGGCCCGGGCTTCTCGGCGGCGGCGCGGGGCCTAGTCGCCCCTCACGCGCCTCCAGCCGCCTCGGGGACCCGGGAGAAAGGCGGAGGCCCCAGCCGCGCCGGGTTGAGGTTGGGGTTGGGGTTGTGGGGGGAGGTTGCCGCAGGGGCCGGACGCCCCGCCGCCGCCCGCCCGGCTAGAGGGCTGCCGCCCGGCCATCCCCGGAGGCCGAGGCCGGCGAGCCCGGGACGCGCGGCGCACACTCACCTCCTCGAGCCGCGGCCGCCGTCGCCTCAGCACATCCCGGGGGGGGTCGTCCCCGCGCCCGCAGCCGCCTCCGGAGGGCACCGGCGCTGCCCTGCCGCCGCCGCGCGGCTTCCCGCTCCTGAGGGCGCTGCGGCCGCCGCTGCTGCTGCTGCTGAGGCTCAGCTCCCGCCGAGCCGCATCGGGCTCCGGGCGCCCGCGGCCACGCGGACGGCGGAGGCGCTCAGCGGAGCGGGGTCGGGGGCGCAGGGCTGTGGCGGCGGGACGACCGCGGTGCCGCAGGCGGGGATCCTCCGCGGAGCCTCCAGCGTCGCCTCGGCTGCTCCTGCCGCCGGCGCCGCTGGGCCACAGCGCCCCCTGCCGCCCACGCCGGGGACGGCGCCAGACTGCGGCGCCTCAGGCACCCGCGGCCGGGAGCGCGGGGAGCGCGGGAGGGGAGGGGGGGCGGGAGGGGGCGTTCCCGGCTCGGCCCCCGGCCTCCCGCCAGCCCCCGGCGATGCCTCCGGGAGGCGAAGGCCCCTAGGTCCCCGGGGTGCCCCCCACCCACCCCGGCCCTCGTCCTCAGACCCCAAGCACCTTTGCACTTTTTCCTTCACCGCAGGAGGAACAAGAACGTTCCCGGTCACTCACTCAGACCCTCCCTGCTAGGAGGAGTGTGAGGGGATCTCCTCGCGTTTCCTCTCTGGTGGTTCGTGGTTCGAGGGGGACCCTTCAGTGTGTCAGAAGAGTGACCAGCACCAACCTTTTTACACACACACACAAATTGTCTTTGACCTTAACTTTTTTTTTTTTTTTTAATCTACCGGGATCATTGACAGACATTTTCAGGAGACACCAAACCTTAACCACTAAAACCTCCCCCATAATTAAAACTAATAGTATTTTTGAGCAAGAGAAGAGACTAGCCAACCGGTTGTCCTGAAATTCGTAAACAATTGAGAGAAAAGAACTGTGCATCTTTTCTAACTAATCCCCTCCCCTGTCTCACTTCTCTCCCCCCTCCCACTCTCTTCCCTGCCAAAGCTCAGGGGAGGCCCTGAGAGGGGCAATTCTTACCTGGTGGGGCCTGTGGGATCGTTCTGTTTAGATTCCCCATGTCCGATCCCACTCAAACTCTAGGGTGCAAACATCAGAACCAGAAACAAAATAAACAAAAAGACTGTTAGAGGAGAAGTAGAGAAAGAGAAATTCTCCATATCCTCATGTCCCCGATTTTCCCAAATACGTTATTTTAACGAAGAGTCGGATGGTAAAAGGAGCAGGGATTTGGGTCGCGGATCCTCCTCATACTACCAATTCCAGCCTCTGTTGTATTTAACTTTGTGACCCGAGGCGAGTTAATTCTTTCCACCCTCCGTTTTCTCATGCTTACCTTGCCAGTTATTGTGAAGACTGCATATGATTTGTGTAAAGGAACTGGCCCGTAGAAGGTATTCAAATGTTGGTTTCAATTCTTGTTAGTTCCAAAACACCCTCGATCAAGATTGTTCTTTCTCTCTCAGTGTGTGTGTGTGTGTGTGTGTGTGTGTGTGTGTGTGTGCAGAAGATGGGTGCACTGTTTTTCATCATCCTTGGTCTGGGTAAAATCTCCCTAATATAATATCCCTCCATTGAGGAATAATAGAACTTAGTGCACTGGATCCTGTGGCATTCTACTGCATGGCCGATGTCAGCAGAGACCCAGTACATTTTTCTTTAAAAAAAAAAAAAAAAAATTATAAGGCAGTCTCACCTTACCTGAGGTTATGTCCTAATAATAAAAAATCTTAATGAGATAATTATATACGGTCTCCAGGAACTTCCAAATATTAATTGAGCAGCCACCTTAGAGATAATATAACCTAGCAGCTTTCTTCCAATCTATGAAAGCTGTTCCTGTACAATCCTGAGGGTGCCTGCACCACCTACCTCTGAGTCACATTACCAAAAAAATTCACTGTCCCCTTTTCATACTCAGAAAAACTGGTGCTCGAAAGAAACTATGAACCCTCCTCACAACAACTCTATGAATTAAGTACTACACTACCACCATCTCACATGTGAAATGCATCCAATCTAAGGAAAACCCTGAAAGTAAACCCTGAGATTCCTTCAGTCTCCCATATGATACTCAAACAGTCCTTTCTGCAATATTCAGAAAATGCTGTAAAAATAAGTTACTTGTTGCTAAAAATTTTCAATCTAGAGAAATGGGCCCTTTAACCTAGATCAGTTTGACAAGCTAACATTATCACTGTGCTTTCCAAGCCTAGTTCACTACCCCTAGAAAATCTGCATTCATTTAGGACTAATAGTGCTATCCAGGGTGTAGCAACTACATGAAGATGATTCATTTGGCCCTGCCTGAGTGACTCAATGGTTGATCGCAGACCTATGAACCAGGAGGTTATGGCTGGATTCCCGGGTTAAGGGCCTGTTCCCCAGTAGGGGGCGTGCCAGAGGCAGCCAACTGATGTTTCTCTCCCTTTCCCTTCCTCTCTGAAATCAATAAAAATATATTTTTTTTAAAAAGATGATTAATTTGTTCCCAGGACCAGTATCTTCTTGTTTCACATTTCTCCTCTTCTATTCAAATTATGTTGCTGAAAGAGGCTGCCTTTATCATCATTACCACCTTCCTGATTATTCCTATATTTTGGTTCTTTGAACCCAATTTGCTCACTGATCTCAAAAGTCTCTCATCTGTTTTTCTTCTTTACTGTAAATATTTTTCATTTTAATCTACATTGACCTTCTGTCCATTGATTTGGTTATCCTACTCTCAATTTCACATTGATTTCCACTACTATCCATCCAGTGACTCTGAAATATCTTTATTCCCAGCCTGGAAGACCCTCCCTCCCCCCTCATTTTTATACCACATATACATCCATCCTATAGAAAGCTAGTGCTCTAAGAATGGTTTCTTCAAGTGAGTTTCAACTGTAGCACCCTAAACAAACTTTGCTTTTTAAATTTTATTCTTTAAAATTCAGGCCTTTTGCCAATTATACCTGAAGAAACCTAAGGAGGGGAAAAATTCAGACCAAAATATATCAATTTCCTGGCTTGGTAAGTGGCACAGGAGTCACAGTTCTTGTGTCTCTGTCCTGGAAAAAAAAAAAAAAATATATATATATATATATATATATAGATATAGATATATATAGATATATATATGCTATATAGATATATAAGCTATATGTGTGTGTGTGTGTGTGTGTGTGTGTGTGTGTATGTGTGTGTGTGTGTGTGTGTGTGTGTGTGTGTATGTATGTATATATATGGCTAATATGCAAAGTGTCCCCTTGGGAGTTCCACTGGGAGACCAGGAGTTTGATCACTCACTATGACATGTGCTGACCACCAGGGGGTAGCATTGAGCAAAGGAAGGCCCCTGCTGGCAGCTGGAAGGCCCCGATCAGCCCTGATTGCCGGCCAGGCCTAGGGACCCCACCCATGCACAATTTCGTGCACTGGGCCTCTAGTTGCTCAATAAGCCCAATAAATTCTACTTCTTTTATTGAATTTCTCTCCAACTTCACTGCCACCCATTTCGGTATAGGGCAGTAATTTTCTTTTTCTCTTCCTTTCTTTCTTCCTTTTTTTGTGTGTACATATCTTAGGGCAGTAATTTTCAATCTTGTTCATCTCATGGCACACATAAGCTAATTACTAAAATTCTGTGGCACACCAATAAATATATATTTTTGCTGATTCATTCACACCAAATGGCTATTGTTGTGTTGGATTTTGTCATTTTTTTTTTTTTTAATTTGACAATCTAAGGGAAAAGAGGTCAATGCCCATGAATCAATAGTCAGCTATTGCATGTTTTAAAAATTCTATGGCACACTGGTTGAAAATTGCTGGGCTAGAGTATATGTTAACAAATTACAGGGGCACTGGATAAAAAGAAGAAAGGAAGAGGAGAAAGTAGGGATGAATGCATATATTTGTATATAAGAGTAAATACTGTATAAAAGTTTATATAAAAGGAGGCACAAATCTTCTTGCATGCTCCTCATAATCCTTGTGCTTCCCAATTTACAAGTGCTCATCATTGCACTGTCAATGTCTGTTTACTTAAATATCTAACCTATCAGATGTGAGCCCTGTAAGCCAGATTCAGTATTTGATCTATCTCTCTGTCCCCACACCCAAACTCAGCACATAGTACACCTTGGGAAATGTTTAGATGAATGAAATCTGTGGCTTGTGCATCAAGCTGGTGCATCTCATGCACTTAGTAACTTTTCAAGTCTTTCCTGTTAATTTTTAGGTCTCACCAAAAAGGAAGATTCCCCTTCAACAGGTGATTGGTCTGCAGCCCAGGATTGAACCCAGTCTGCAACTGCCCTCTATGATCTCCCACACACCTCTGCAATCACCAACCACAGCCAGGAGTCAAACCTAGAATTCCCAGCCTATTACCAAACAGGTAAGTTCTGGAGCAGGTCAGAAATCAGTAAATCAGCCGAAACCGGTTTGGCTCAGTCGCAGGGGTCTTCAAACTACTGCCCGCGGGCCACATGCGGCCCGCAGAGGAGTCTGATCCGGCCCGCCAGGTTTTTTGGGCAGTGAGCGCAGCCGAGGTGTTACAGTAGGAATTAGTAGTTCATATAGTCCGGCCCTCCAGCTCTCTGAGGGACCGTGATCTGGCCCCCACTTTAAAAAGTTTGAGGACCCCTGCATGATAGGTCTGCGGACTGAAGGGTCCCGGGTTCGATTCCGGTCAAGGGCATGTACATTGGTCGCGGGCACATCCCAGGTGGAGGGTGTGCAGGAGGCAGCTGGTCAATGTTTCTCTCTCATCGACGTTTCTAGCTCTCTATCTCTCTCCCTTCCTCCTCTCTGTGAAATATCAATAAAATATATTAAAAAGAAGAAGAAGAAGAAGAAGAAGAAGAAGAAGAAGAAGAAGAAGAAGAAGAAGAAGAAGAAGAAGAAGAAGAAGAAAGCAATTCCCATTTTAGGAGTTGAGCATAAGAAAGTAATCAAATATGTGAATAAAGATATATGTAAAAAAAATATTTCTTATATATTTACTGTGGGATTATGACATAAAAATGTAAGGAAGACCATAAAGAAATTAAATGAATAATAGTACTTCCACACAAAAAAATATTATATATCCATTAACAATTATCTTTTTAAAGAATTTTAAATGAAATTGAAAACTGCTCAAGATTCAATATAACAGAAAAATAATGTTAAGTAAAGACTATTGTATGATCCCAATAATGTTTTATATTTTTTAAAATATATATAAATATAATATTTAGAAGGAAATAGTACAAAATGTATGTTAATGGGATTTCTTGGCTTTTTTATTTTGAAATAATTTCAGATTTAAAGAAAAGTTGCAGGAATACTACCAAAAATCCCATGTAATTTTAACCCACATCTAACCACATTTGCTTTATTATTCTCTTTCTTGTTCATGCATGCGCTCTCATTCTTGCCCCTTCTTCTATCTGTCTGGAGAGGTATATATAAAGAAACTGTTTTAATTATCTTCTGATCCATTTATCCCTAAATATTTTTCAGTCTATTTCTTCAAAAGAAAGGGTACAAATATCAGGTACAATTATCAAAATCAGAAACTTAACATTGATATAGTATTATGATTTAATTTATGATCTTATTTAAATTTTGCCAAGTGAACCACTAATATTCTTTATATTAAAAGAAAATAGGTGTTTTTTTTCTGACCCAAAATTTAGGCAGAATCACGCATTATAATTAGTTGTCAAATCTCTTTAATTTTTAAAAAATCTGGAACAGTTTCTCACTCTCTGTCTTTCATGGCCTTGACATTTTTTGAAAAACACAGGGCCCTTGCTGCTTTGGCTTAGTGAATAGAGCATCATTCTGTGGACTGACAGGTCTCAGGTTTGAGTCCAGTCAAGGTTACAGGCTCAATTTCCAGTGTGGGGCATGCAGATGGCAGCCAATCAATGATTCTCTCTCAACATTGATGTTTCTATCTCTCTCTCCCTCTCCCTTCCTCTCTAAAATCAATTTAAATTTTTTTTTACAGGGCATTTGTTTTGTAAAATATTCTTCAATTTGAGTTTTTCTGATGTTTCTTCATGATTAGATTCAGGTTATTCATTTTTAGCAGGAATACTTCAAAACTGATGTTGTCTCTCTCTCTCAATGCATCATATTAGGAAGCATGTGATACCAATATATCCCATCATTGGTGAGAGCAACTTTGTTCTGTTAATTAACTAAGGCAGTATTTACCAGGTTTATCCAGTGTAAAGTAACCACCATGTATTTTGCTCTTTATCTACACTAATAAAAGAGAAATATGCAGACTGACCGTCACTTCACAACACTCACCAGCCAATCAGGAGAGAGTATGCAAATTAACCCAACAAATATGGCAGCAGCTCCACCCCCAGCCACTCTGGGCAGCACGCATGCAGGTACAGAGTGGCCAGGCGGGGCAGGGCACCTGCTATGAGGGGAAGGGCAAGAGACAGAGGGAACTACAGGAGCGGCACTCCAGCTGGAGCAAAGACTGAAGTCTCCGGCTGGAGCAAAGACAGAAGGTGGCGGTCAGAGTGAAGACCTGGGTCCTGGGTGCCAGAGGAAAACCAGTGCTGGCAGCCAGGGGAATCTTCGTGCAACGTGTCTCTAGTAATTAATAAATATATTGTGGGGATATTATTTGAGACTCCCCACAAGTTCTAACATTCATTGATAATTCTTGCTTGAAGCAATTATTACTATAGTGCTTGCCAAATGATAATTTTCTAATAACATTGTCATCATTCCTTATACATTTTTTTTGTTGTTGTTTTCCTGCTATATGGGAGAGGTTTTTGCTTCTACCTCATTTATTCATTTATCATTTTGTTGTTATATATTAGAATGAACTCATCAATTTCTATTTTATTCTATGAATTATGTGGTCATTACCATCACTACTTATTTTGATGTACAAATTGTTTTAGATTTAGCTAGCGTTTGTGTTCTTTCATAATCTCCATAATTTTAAAAGCATTTCCCGTACTTTCTGGCACTGCATCCCAGGCTGTTCTTGTGCTTTCCTAGCCTCAGTCCTGGGATCACCCATTTCCCCTAAAAGCTCTAATTCCATTTAGTGGAGAATGGTATTTAGAAACCAATATCCAAAAAAAAAAAAAAGGGCGGGGGGGTAAATAAATAAATAAATATGTAGGTGCTAAGTGTGCTCTTTGCCACTACAGTGCCATTGATTCTAGGCTCTCGATGTGAGTAGAACTTGAAAACACACACACACACACACACACACACACACACACACACACTCACACACACACCATTTTTACTGGAACATAATTTTTACTTTAAAGAACAATAAAATAACTATGCTTATTCATCCAGACTTGGGAATTAGACATTTTCCAGAAGATATATGAAGATGAGCCTGTTACTTCAAGGAAAATAACTAAGAGTATTTGTAGCCAATGATGCAATTCAAGCTTTCATGTAAATATTAGAATTTTGAAAAACGTGTATTCACCACCATGAACTTGACAACTTCCTAAACTTTTCAGAAAAAAATGGGTGGTGATATTATCAAATATTGTAACGTGTGTATTTTAATGTTGTATAGTGAAATGTGTCAACATTTGGTAGATCTGCATAACTCCATGAATTAGTATTTTTTCAAATAACCAATTCATGATGTTACAAAAATATATATGGGTAAAATCTACCTTTAAGATAGATCAAAGATCTTAATGGAACAGAGCACAAAAATTTAGTGATATGGTTTCAGATTCCACAACCAACTAACCTTTAAGAAATTACCACTTGTAGCCCTGACCAGATAACTCAGTTGGTTAGAGTCTTGTCCAAATATGCCAAGGTTTCTGGTTCAATCCCAAGTCAGGGCACATACAAGAACCAACCAATGAATGCACAAATAAATGTAACAATAAATTTATAAAAAAAGAAATTACCACTTGTCAAGTTTTGATATAGTATCAAAGAAAATATCCACAAGTATCTGAAATGACTATTAAAATACTCCTCTCTTTTCTAACTACATATCTGGTTGTTGTTGTTTTTTTTAAATATATTTTATTCATTTTTTTTACAGAGAGGACGGGAGAGAGATATATAGAGAGAAACATTGATGAGAGAGAAACATTGATCCACTGCCTCCTGCACACTCCTGACTGGTGATGTGTCTGCAACCAAGGTACATGCCCTTGACCAGAATTGAACCTGGGAACCTTCAGTCCACAGGTTGATGCTCTATCCACTGAGCCAAACCGGTTAGGGCATCTATCTGTTAAGGACAGATTTTATTTATATACATAAACTAAAACAGTGTATCCCAATAGATTGAATGCAGAAGCAAATATGACCCAGTTGCCGAAACTGGTATGGCTCAGCAGTAGAGAGTCAGTCTGCGGACCGAAAGGTCCCAGGTTCGATTCTGGTCAAGGGCATGTGCATTGGTTGTGGGCACATCCCCAGTGGGGGGTGTGCAAGAGGCAGCTGGTCAATGTTTCTCTCTCATCGACTTTTCTAGCTCTCTATCTCTCTCCCTTCCTCTCTGTAAAAAATCAATAAAATATATTTAAACATATATGACCCAGTTGTCTTCTAGTAGATTGACTTCAAAGAGATTTTTAAAAATGTAAATAATGCTACTCTTCTTACTGTGTTCTTTGTTTTGGAAAATATAGTTGTTTTTCATTAAAATAAGTTATTTATGTTAACTTATAATGTGTTCACTATTGTTATTTTGAATAATTGCTTAAAATGTTTTCTCAGTTTTAATTTCTAAGATGATAAATATCAATATATATAATCCATATAAACAAAAGATCTCTGGGATTCTCAATAATTTATAAGCCTGTCAATGAGGTCTATGAATAAAATGTTTGAGAACCACATCTATAGTTTATTCAACCATTCTTCAATGTGTGGGTGTTTCAGTTGTTTCCAGTATTCTGCATTACAAGTGATGTGGTAATGAATAATTTCGTGCATGTGTATTTTTCTAACGTTGGAGATATATCTTAAGGGTAAATTATTAGAAGTGGGATTTCTGCATCAAAGGATAAATGCATGTATAGTTTTGTTAGATATCACCAGACTCCCCTTCCAACAGGTTTGCCTCATTGTACCATTGTCTCTCTCTACGACCTACACATGTTTCTTGTCAAACCGAATATAATAAGAACTGTAACACTTTCAAACCCATATAGTGGAAAAGCTTTGGAATCTAGCAGACCTGGGTTCAAATCCTGAGTAACTAATAGATATGAATAGAACGTGTTTTCTCATCGATAAAACGAGACTAATGTCTGCTTTATATACAAGGATTTGCCACATAGTAGGTATTCATTAAATGGTTTGTTGTTGTTATCAGATTATTTCTGGTATCACAAATAGCAGTGGTGGTCAGGATTGATCAGCACCAATACCTGGATTCTTTGGACTATCCTAATTGGAACTGCAGCGGGAGTTGATAATAAGAGAGAATATACAGACTTGAAAATCTTGGGAGTTACCTAGGGTGCAAGAAGAAAACAGGTCACCTAACCAGAATGAAGGCTAGAGCCAGATTCTGAAACCTAGTGTACAGAGCCAGGGATCTGGACAATGAGCACACAGAACAGTTCATTAATTCAATCAGCTAATCAAATATGTATTGAACACTACTATGTACCTAGGAGAGGCTATATTCTGTGGTAAGCAAGATACCATCTCTGCCCTTAACGAGTTTAAATTCTACTGATCGAAGTAGGTGAGAAAGTAGGCAATTATGATTTCAGGGGTTAAGCACAGTGTGCTATAGGAACACAAATCAGGAGCAAGACTTTTTTTAGAGGAAGTGATGCCTAAATAGAGACCTGAAGAATAGTTAAGAATAGCTAGGTAAATGAGGTGGAGGGATGGGAAAGTAATAGGTATGGAGAGAACGTGTTCCAGGCAGCAGCAATGGGATATGCAACAACCTGGAAGCAAGAGAAAATATGATGTGCCTGAAGAATAGAGAGAATAATTTTGGCTAGGGCAGAGAGAACAAGGTAGGGAGCAATGACAGCCAAGGCAGAGGCCTAATCAGGAAAGGCCTTATAATAAAAAACTTTGAATTTTATCTTATAAGCATTGGAAGGCCATTAGAGTTTTTAAATTGGTCGGTGGCATTAACAGTTGTCATTTTAGAAAAGATCACTCTTAATTATGATGTAGAAAATAGATTAAAGGACACAGATTTGGAGACAGGGAAACCATTTATAAGTGTCTATTGTAATAATCCAGGCAAAAGGATGATGACTTAAATTAGGGTACAGTATGGAGAATAGAGATTTTGGGAGGCAAAATCATCAAATTCATGATTGGATTGGTGTGTGAAAAAGAGGGAGAGGTCAGAGGTGACACTTGGGTTTCTGACGTAGGCAACTTGATAGTTCATGCTGTTAGGCAAGGAGTTGGCAGGGGAGGAGGAGCAGGCGTGACAGATCAGTAAACTGAGGTTCAAAGAGGTGAAATTACTTGTCCAAGATAACTGTAACTGACAGAGCTAAGATTCCAGCCCAAGTCTGTCTGACTACAAATTTCCTTGTTGCTTCAGCACCACCACACCTCCTCCCACACACAGAGCAGGAATGTGCACCAACCACCAGGGAGGGGAGCACCACTGGGAACATTTATAAAATGAGTGAAATTCCTTCATGTAGGTCAAAATTGACTGAATAATAAAACAAGGGTATCTCCAAAAGCATAATTAACACTCTGCCCATAATGACACTCCTATGCCATCCTCTTGTTCCAGAATGAAAGTATTAGGATACCCTTGATATTGGGGAATCTTCATGATGTGTTTTTCATAAGAACTACATATGAGGCAGCATGTTGCATGTAGCACAAAGGAATGACCTTGGGTTAGAGACTGGACACCTGGGCTCTAATGATGTAAGGCATGGACTGGACTGAGGAGGAAAGCTGTTATTTAGGCGTTTGAATCTCTGGGCCTTACCTCAGGGTGCTCAATTCAGTCAGGGCTTCTTGAGCCCACCGGGCTATTCCATGCTGCCCACCGTGTACAGGGACCATATAGTAGTATAGTGAAAAGAGCCTGTGCTTTGAAGTTAGCAGATCTGAGTTCAATTCACAGCTCCACTAATTCCATGCCGTTTTCTCTCTGAGTCTTGTTTTTTCTCATTTACCTGGTACCTGATTATAAAAGTTCCCAAGAAAGTGCCAGATACATGATAAGCACTCAAAGTTAATTACCTGCCCTTGTCTTTTCTCATGCTTTTCACCTCAGACACTGTCTCCTATTTCTATTTCTATGGCTCTAGAAAAGAGTCAATAGCTTCTTGATAGCCTTTCTATTCTTTCCAATGTACAGGTATTCTTTCATAATCAGAAAACCAAATAAACAAAAAATATTTTTGGAGCACAGAGTAGCTCAGTCAAGCAGTCAGCATCCATTACACCCCTATGACTCACAGCATTTATTTCATTTGGGCGTGCTACACCCAGATTATGCGTATGAGGGAATGATGTGAACTCAGGTGTGCATTCTCATGTGTATGTAAATTCATCTTCATTGTACAAACACTGAGCTCTAAGACCCAGACACTATAGGACTAGAGTTGAAAAGAAGAGAATATTTTTGCTTAGTTTTAAATATATTTGTATATGTATCTGTGTTTTAGCTAAGGGAGGGAAAAGAAAGGAAGGACTGGATTCGTGGAATTGAAGCATAAGCCCTGGCCAGGTAGCTTAGTTGGTTAGAGCATTGTTCCGATATGCCAAGGTTGTGTGTTCAATCCCCAGTCAGGGCACATACAAGAATCAACCAATGGCCGAAACCGGTTTGGCTCAATGGATAGAGCGTCGGCTTGGGGACTGAAGGGTCCCGGGTTCTATTCCGGTCAAGGACATGTACCTGGTTACGGGCATATCCCCAGTAGGGGGTGTGCAAGAGGCAGCTGATCGATGACTCTCTCTCATCGATGTTTCTAACTCTGTATCTCTCTCCCTTCCTCTCTGTACAAAATCAATAAAATATATATTTAAAAAGATTTTTTTAAAAAAGAACCAATGAATCATAAAAATATGGGATAAAATCGATTCCTCTTTATCTCTCTCTCTCAAAAAAAAATGATTTGAAGAATTTATGATCTGAAAGCATTTATGAGAGCCAATTGTTAAACACGGCCATTTTAAAAAGTTTTTATAATTTATATAAAAACTGATAATAAATAATATATAATAAATTACATAAAAATAGTTAATAAATACAGGCATTCCTTTGTACAGTTCTGAAATGCACAAATTTTAGTTACCATAGTTTATTTTTTAATGTTTTCATTGATTTCTTTAGAAAGCGGGAAAAGGAGATAGGAACATTGATGTGAGAGAGAAACATCAATCAGTTGCCTTTCTTACACACCCTACCAGGAATCAGGCCAGTGACCTTTTGGTGCATAGGAAGACGCTCAATCAACTGAGCCACTTGAGCCAGAGCTTTAGTTACCATGGTTTAGTTAAATGACATCAGCCCCCCACAACACAATTCCAGTTTAATCACAGTAGATTAACTATAAGTAATTCCACGAAGTACAAACTTTGCTGCCATCTCTTCAATCTACAAATCATTATGTGAATAACAGATGCACATCATGATCAGTGATTGATCACTTTTTTCACAGTCAGTCAGAGATTGATAACTGCAAGTCTTTTATTCAATTCTTGCACAGACAATAAAGTATATAGTGTTACCTCTTTTTCTACCAGTGATAAAACACCCCGTGACATTTTACAGAAATGAGTAATCAAAAAAGAAAGTTCAAATGGAGCAAAGAAACAAAAAAGTGATAAGGCTGGAAATGAAACTTTAATTGAACCTAAATGGAATTAGGGAAGAAATACTTGAGCATGGGAATATTGACACTCCTTCCATTCAAAGGATTCTAATTGTGCAGCCAGAGGAACCTAGTAAAGGCAAACTTATTGGTATAAATAGGGACAGTAGTTGTGACCAAAATAATGAAAATGTCTTAGAGAAAGTAACTTCAGCAGAATACTTCATGATAAAACTTCTGGAGATACTTCACAACATTGAAAGTGCAAAGAATAAAAGCTGAAAGCTGATTTAAAATTAAAAGAAATAAGACCATGTTCCAAGCATAGAAAATATGGTCATTGATATTGTAAGTTAAACAATAAAACAAGTGCTGTTCACATTACTCTTGATAACTTTTTACAAAAACATAAACATTTTAATTCTCAACGTTTCAAATATTTTAAATTATAGTGTACTATATGCCACTCAATGGGAAAAGAATACTCTTACAATAAGTACTACTGGGGGGAAAATAATTCCTATATAATAGCCTAATATGCTAAGTGTCTAGTCGTCTGTTCAACCAATCAAAGAGTAGTATGCTAATGATATGCTAAGGCTGCTCAACTGCTCACTATGATGTGCACTGACCACCAGTGGGCAGATGCTCCAACCAGTAGGTTAGCTTGCTACTGAGGTTCAGCCGATCAGGGACTGAGCAAGACAGGCCAGACATGCCCTGGAGCCCTCCCTTATTCCTGGCCCTGATCAAGCACTGGTGGGGTCCCTTAGCCTGGCCTGTGCCCTCTCACAATCTGGGACATCTCAGGGGATGTCTGAGAGCCGGTTTTGGCCTAACCCGCAGGCCAGGCTGAACAACCTCCTGTGGTCCCTCCCCCTGGCCAACCTCCCAATGCCCCGATTGGTACTGATTGCCAGCCAGGACAAGGGACCTCACTGTGCACAGGTCTCTAGTAAATAAATAAATAAATAAATAAATAAATAAATAAATAAATAAATAATGCGGGGACAACTTGATACCTACATGCAAAAGAATGAAGTTGAACCTTACCTCATACCACATATAAAAAGTGAACTTATAATTATCAAAGACCTATATGTAAAAGCTATAAAACTCTTAGAAGGAAACATATATGTAAACCTTTGTGTCTTAGATAACATGACAATTTCTTAAATATGACACCAAAGGTACAAGCAAATAAGGAAAAAAGTAGAAAATTTGGATTCAGTAAAAATCTTAAGCTTTTGTGAGCCGAAACAGGTTTGGCTCAGTGGATAGAGCGTCAGCTTGGGGACTGAAGGGTCCCGGGTTCGATTCTGGTCAAGGGCATGTACCTTGGTTGCGGGCATATCCCCAGTAGGGGGTGTGCAAGAGGCAGCTGATTGATGACTCTCTCATCGATGTTTCTAACTCTCTATCTCTCTCCCTTCCTCACTGTACAAAATCAATAAAATTATATTTAAAAACAAAAACAAAAACTTAAGCTTTTGTGAAATTGGCCATAATGCGAATATTTATATCACAGAAATTGGCAAATGCTACATACCAAGGCTTGTTTTGTTAATTGTTTAGACTTAAGAAAATGATAGAGCAAATGTTAATAATGCAGATTAAACTTACAGTTATGTTGTATCTAGTCTGGCCAGCATGGCTCAGTGGTTGAGCATCAGCCTATGAACCAGAAGGTCACAGTCCAATTCCCAGTTAAGGCACACGCCTGGATTGCAGATTGGACCCCAGTGTAGGGTTTTGTAGGAGGCAGTTGATCAGTGATTCTCTTTCATCATTGATGTTTCTGTCTCTCTCTCTTTCCCTTCTTCTCTGAAATCAATAAAAATATTTTTAAAAATTATGTTATATCTAGAGCTATTACATTGTGAAAGACATAGCAAAAATTAAGGAAATATTCTTCCAGCATTTGAAAATTATTATATGATTCAGCAAATAAGTCACTCATCTTATTGACAAATAATTGAGGTTACAATATATGTCTTTGGGTTTTTGTTTGTTTTCTTTTTTTTTTCTTCATTTTAACCATTAACATAAACTAAAATACTAACCAAGATTCGTGACAGACCTATTCTCAGAGAACTGGTAATTAAAACATTTATCAGCGTACCACTGGTGAGAAAGGATATCAGTGATTCTTTTGACGTGTCCATATACTTGGCCAAACAAGTGAATGGATGGATGGTCAATATTTGAATCGTGCTATTCTTTTACATTTTTAACACCACTTCTCTGGATATTCAGGAATATGAGGTTTCTATGACATGCTCAAGTGAGGAGGGGCAGTGAATAAGTGTAAAAGAGTTGTCATCAGTTTAATAAAAAGCGCTTCTCCCCGGGGTTCTAACAATGCTGCGGACCTACCCTGGGGAATGGAGGAGCCAGAAGAATCAGGACACAAGAAGAGATCTGTCTGTCAGATTCCTCTCCCTTATCTGGGCAGACAGCAATAGAGCAGGCGAACAAGCCAAGTCTTATATTTGGACTTTTTTTCTCTCCTCTCCTTACACCCTGAGGCACTGAAGAGATTGAGAAGATATTCAGGTTTCTCTCTTCAGTAAGGAGTAAACAGAGGTCTCACCTGATGGGAGAGGATCAGATTAGAACTTGGCATACTGATCAAACCTCTCTTGTTGACCTCAATTACTTGAAACATCACTTCAAAATTATTTTATTTACCCAGAGTCTCCTTGGGAGATGAGCCACAGATATCTAATAATAGGGTAATATTCAAATTGGTTGGGATGCCATCACAGTAACAACCGACCAGCAGGCTGTACGTGCAGCAGGTGCCGGTGGGCGTGGACTTGCAATGTCAGGGACAGGAGCGGGGGCTAATAGGGGCCTCCACACACATGCACTGGGGATCCTGAGATGCATGGAGGTCCACAAGCTTCTGCCTCAGCCTGGCCTGGGAATCCACAGGCCTCTCCCAGCTCCATCCTACCTCTTTGGGGCAATCCATCGAGGAGCCCTGGATGGGTGGGCGAGGCCTAGCTCTTTGGGACAATGGATCAAGGGGGCTCCTACACTGTGACAGGGCACAGGGCAGGCTGGGGGACCCTCTCCCCTTCCCCAAATGCATGAATTTTGTGCACCAGGCCACTAGTTAATAATAGTAGACATTTACTTTAACATATAGCCCTTTATAATTTACTAGAGGACCGGTGCACAAATTTGTGCATGGGTGGAGTCTGGCTAGTCCGGCTCTGATTGGGCCAATCGAGGGAGGAGCTGAGGGAGGTAGGCTGGCTGGCCCTGCCCCCGACTGGGGGGTTGGCCGGCCACAGTGTGCATCATAGCAAACAGTCAGTCGTTCTGGTCACTTGGCTTTGATATCTATAGACGAGGCCTTTGTGAATGTACCATCTTGTTTGAGTCCCATAATAGTCCCATATGATGAGTAGAGTAGGGGTTAGTAAACCTATTTTTTTTTTAATAAATTCCTTCATTGTTATTTTTTTAAATATATCTTATTAATTTTTTTACAGAGAGGAAGGAAGAGGGATATAGAGTTAGAAACATCAATGAGAGAGAATCATTGATCAGCTGCCTCCTGCACACCCCCTACTGGGGATGTACCCGCAACCAATGTACATGCCCTTGACTGGAATCGAACCTGCGACCTTTCAGTCCGCAAGCCAACGCTCTATCCACTGAGCCAAACCGGTTTTGGCAGTAAACCTATTTTATAGATGAGGAAATAAGGCTCAAAGAGACAAGGGTGCCCAAGTACATGGAGCCAATTTCAAGACTGGAACCCAGGTATGATGTCAAAAAATTTAGTTGTCTCCCATGGCACAAAAGTATTATAGCACAGGCCTGGAAATATTCAGAGAATTATTATTAGAGATAGTTATTAATAAAAAAAAAATAGCTACCATTTATGAGCACTCAATGTATCTCACTGCACTCAGTGCTTCATCTGCATCCTCATTTAATCTTCATATCTCTCTTTTGAGGTTGATGCTAACTTCTTTATTTACTTTGGAAGAACCCGAGGTTCAGAAAGTTAAAAGAACCTGTCCTGGATCACACAGCAGGTGTCAGAGCAAAGATCTGAACCCAGATTTCAGTTTTCCAAGATCATACTCGTAACCTTTTAAGATAAAAAACGAATGGCCCCTGACACATGAAACAATCTTTTTGTTAGCTGTGGAATATTTCCTGTGTCTGGTGCTAGTATAATAAGTAAAGAAAGGAGAAAGAGAAGAAAGGAAACTAATTAGATCTTTTTACATTGGGATACTCTGTATGATATGAAATCCTTAGGGGGGAAAGCGTGCTTTTGCGTAAAGGAAGGGGATTAAATCTCACTTCTGCTCCCACATAACAATCTCTTAAATCCCCAGAGATAGCCTGCTCCTGAGAAAACTGGAGAGGGGCAGAGTTGACCCTGAGATTCTAGGCTCCTGTTCCTCCCTCTATACCCCCTTTTTCCTCTAGGTGCTCTCTTTTCTCTTAAAAGCATGCTTTTGGGAAAAGATCTGTCAGTCACTTTTACTTTGGCATGGATTAAAGAGAAGTAAACCCCAATAAATCCCTACATCTCAATAAGGCTGGGGCCCGAAATTATACCTCTCACTGCTGTGTGGCCCTTGGGCAAATCACTGCTCCTCTCTGGGCCTGTTTCCTTATTCCATGAGGACACTAGACATAATTTCTGAGGGGTCTGCTAATTCTGATCATGATGTTATGAAATTTTATGGATCAGAACTTGTTAGTCCCCACCATTCCAGGTCCCTGCGCAGAGTAGATCTGCCAGGACTCTTTTTAAAAATTAAATCTTTATAGTATTACATATGTTCCCGTTTTCCCCCATTGACCCTTTCTAGCCTGCTCCCACTCCCATCCCAGACCTTAAACACCCTATAGTCTGTGTCCATGGGTTATGCATATATGCATGAAAATTCTTTAGTTGATCTCTTCCTAACCGTCCACTCTCCCCCGCCTTCCCTTTGAGATTCTGTTCTATGTTTCTGTGTCTCTGGATCTATTTTGTTCATCCGTTTATTTTGTTCATTAGATTCCATATGTGAGTGAGATCACGTGATACTTGTCTTTCTCTGACTGGCTTATTTTGCTTAGCATAATACTCTCCAGGTCTCTCCATGCTGTCTCAAAGGGTAAGAGATCTTTTCTTTTTACTGCTACATAGTATTCCATTGTGTAAATGTACCACATCCTTTTAAAATATATATATATATATATATATATATATATATATATATATATATATATATTATTTATTTCAGAGAGGAAGGGAGAGGGATAGAGAGATTTCTATCTCTCTATAAGAGAATCATTGATTGGCTGCCTTCTGCACACCCCCTCCTGGGGATCAAGCCCACAACCCAGGCATGTGCCCTTGGCTGGAATAGAACCTGAGACCCTTCAGTCTGCAGGCCGACACTCAATCCATTGATACAGCTAGGGTGTATCACAGCTTTTTAAATATACTCTTGCCTGCCTAGTGAGATAAGGCTCAGCAGGTAGAATGTCATCAACTACTGTGCCCTCCCTGCTTCCTGCTCCCTCTCATCCATTCCCACCTCTGTTCCTGCCAGAAGCCAGTTCCACCATGGGATAATTGCAAGAGTTTCATCGAAAGGTTGATGGAACTTGGGGACTCAACAAGGGCTGAGTCATATATGTTATTGCCTGTTAGGAAGGCTAAATGCATTTCTCCAAACCTGAAAAGGATGCATTAAATTGATTGCTTGCTGCCAGATAGCTCAAGGCATCTTAATCTACATGTTTTTGCCTCCTCCTGGACAAACACCTGAACAGCTGGAGGTAATTCCCCAATCTGACCTAACCCTACCCTTTAATGCACATGTGTCAAACACAAGGCCCGCGGGCCAAATCCAGCCCGCCAGGCCTTGCAATGTGGCCCGCACCGTGCTGTCATCACTGCACTCCGCTGTCAGTTTATGACATTGTCAGTTTATGACTGTTCAGTAAACCATTCGGCCCGCGATTTAGGCTGGATTTTAGATTTTGGCCCCTTCTCTGATTGAGTTCGACACCCCTAAAGTTCGACACCATTAAAGTTTAATGTGTGTATCTCCACCTCGCCTCAGGACAATTTGTGTCAATAAAAAGCAAGGGGTCCTGAGACGAGGGGAACTTGGTTCCTTTAACTAAGTCTTCTCTGACTCCCTATATGCCTTTCAAAATATATGTTTCGTCTCTGGACTTTTTATTAATTTACACACAACCCCTTCTCCAGGTTTCCTGAACGCTTCTAGATGCCAGATCAAGACCATCGGGGTTATGCTCCCCCCCCCAGTTTCAGATGACTAGAAGCTCCTAGGATTCAGATTCATTTTCTTCTATCCATTTGAGGGAGGAGACCCAGCATCCACCCTTGGTCCTCACACTCTGAATTTAATTTGAGGGAAGCATCTTCCTGCCTAAAAATATCTCCTCTAACCACAGAGAGGAAGTGAGATGTTGATGAAAGAGCAAGATCTTTTGAGTAAATAGGTTTGGGTTTAAATGCTGGCCCTGCCATTTTACAAGCTCTGCGACCTTGGGCAGGCTGCCCTTCCATCTTCAGATGCCCAGGCCATGTGTGCTGAGAAGATTAGAGAAAAATGCATAACCTCCTTTTACTTAGGACAAAGATCACATTGGCAATCGAATATACCTCTGTTTGCTTTCTATGAGAAAATAACAGTTTATTTTAAAGAAACGCAATGCACAATGTTTATTCCTAATCATAATTACTGTGAAATGCATGTTTACTATCATTATAATTACAATTATTGCTGCTAAGTCCAGTGACTCTACTCAGAAGGCTCTGAATTCTCTCTAAAGTAGATATGATTTAAAACTCTCTCCTGCTTAAAAGTATTCTGTGGCTTCCCATGACCTACCTAGTATAAAGCCCAAACTTTATAGTGTTGCTCAGAGTTATTAACACTCTGGCCCCAACCTGCTTTTGCAGTCTGGAGTCTCTAGTATATAAAGTTTAAAAAGTCTAAGATTTTGGAATTTTACCTCTGCCACTTAACCTATCTCCTTCTCTGTAGTATTTAGAAATTAATTTCTTCCTTATAGATTAAATAATAGTATCTTATGGTAACTACTACTTATTGCAGTTATTAAGTGGTAGCTAGTGTATAAGAATTTGACAAACCTATTTAATCTTGTTAAGAGCCCTATGAAATACTTTTTTTTTTTGGATGAGAAAACTGAAACAGAGAGAGGTTAAATTGTTATCAAATAAAAACAGACTTAGATGAAGGTCTAGCTGCCATCACAGTCCATAGTGTCAACCATTGTGCTATTAAGCCTCCCTTGAGGACATATGTTTGAAAGGACTGTGTACACAGTAAGGCTGTGAACAGTGGCTATTAATCACTGTCATTGCCTCCTCCTTCCTTGGATCCACTGCTCTGATTACACAGAGCAATTTACCATTCCCAAAGGTACTTTTACAGCTCTGTGCCTTTGCTCATTTATTCTGTCTACCTGAAGTGCTCTTATTTCCTGAAGTGCTCTTATTTCCCTCTCAAAATTACACTCTTGTCCTAGCCGGTTTGGCTCAGTGGCCTGCGGACTGAAGGGTCCCGGGTTCGATGCCAGCCAAGGGCACATGCCTGGGTTGCGGGCTCGATCCCTAATAGTGGGTCGTGCAGGAGGCAGCCAATTAGTGATTCTCTCTCACCATTGATGTTTCTATCTCTCTCTCCCTCTCCCTTCCTCTCTGAAAATATATTTTTAAAAAGAACAAAGCCATTCTCTTATAAAAAATATACTATTTTCATGAGACCCCAGTAGAAGATCATTTACTCTGTGAAGTCTTTCTTACCACGCTGGCATAACTCACATCTCCTCAACAGTGGCTGTTAAGACCTCTATCTTTTTCCCCTTGGCCCTTTCCACTAGGTAAATGTTCAATAGATAATTGTTGAACTCACTAACTAATATAATATATGGAAAATTTACTGAAACCGATCAAGGGAGTATTCTTTCCAAAGGGTCTTCAAGTATGCCAGGCAAAATCTGAGGTGATTGTTGGGTGATGCTTAGGAGAAAAGAGCAGTGTAATTCAAGGCATGTCCAATAGGTGGCACAATAAACATGGACAAAGCAGCCAGGGACATGCTCCTTTGAAAACATCCTTGAAGGATTGTTGTAAGAGTTCAGGTTATTCATGATAATATTTGCACAACGTTCATAAAGCTCTTTTATATATATTGTTGACGTGACTTTTATCCCCATTTTATTTATTTATATTTTATATATTTTTAATTGATTTTAGAGACAGAAAAAGGGAGAGGGAGATGAGGAGAGAGAAACATGGATGAGAAACACCAACATCCATCTGATGCCTCAGGCACGTCCCCTGCTGGGGGTCAAACCCACAACCTCTTGGTGCTCAACCCTTAGGCCACACCAGCTGTGCATGATGGTGTATTCTTGATGTAGTTTGTTTTTATCTCAGTTTTCAACCTCATCCTGTGTTAATAGTGGATTTATTGTGTCACAGCAAAAATCACCATTTCCTGTTCGATGAATGCAAGTTCTTAATCAGAGAGCAGTATTTCAACTGCTACTCTCAGAATTGTGTAGAATTTAAGTCAACTGTAATCTCTCAATGTTACTAAAAGCTCTTTGGCTCTAGGTGAAAGAAGTTCTGTACTCTGAGGCATTCCAAAGAAAAGACCCTGACCTTATCCTGAGAAGCCAACCATGAATAGGTCAATGCAAGACCAATAAAGGGCAGAATGTAATTTCGGGGGCGTGCAATAGCATTATTCAAACAGTGGAGAAAGAGATCAGCTGTACCACTCAGATGGGCTCCACAGAGGAGGCATTTCAAAGAACAGGTAGAGTTTAAGTAGGCACAGAGGAGGCAAGTCATTTTAGGTAGAAAATACTCAAAGAAAAGCATAGGAGTAGGGTCTAACATAGTGTGCACTAGCAATTTTTCAGCTAAGAAGTGTTTATGGAATGCCTACTATTCCCTAGGTACAATGTATGCCCCGGGGAAATAAAAAAAAATCACAAGTAGTTTCTGCCGCACAGGAAGTCACGTGGAAAAAACAATTGCAAAAAACTTCTGTGTTAGACACACCTGGGGTTTGAAAACTTACCCGCTCTGTGACTAAGTAAGCCCCTTTGCTTCTTTGAGCTAGTCTCTTCATCTATTCAGAGAAGATAATGATAACTTCCTTGAAGGATTGTTGTAAGAGTTCAGGTTATTCATGATAGCATATATGGACCCTCTTTATTCCCAAGACCCCCTAAACCTGCCTATTTTATCCCTAAAATTCCTTTCACAATAATCAATTTTAAAAAAATTTAACATTCATTCAGTAGTTTTATTTAACATATAGTCCATATAGAAATTTCATTTGCTATCTTTCTAATGCTCCTTACATAGATCAAGAAACAAAGTCTTCACAAAATGTTCACACTTCTGGATGGTTAAATATTTCAGAGGAAACAAAAATCTGGCAACCTGGGTTAAAGAGTGATTGAACAGCAACCTGAACAATGAGACTTCAGGACAGATAAAAATTCTTCTCTCTCCCAGGAGCCGTTTGTTTACATTCCAAGAAGGTGAAAGTCATCTTTCCCACCTCTCCCCAGATAAGATCTGTTTATATTCCAGAACAAACAGTCTCTTAATCTCTGGAGGGGAGGATGGCAGCTGTGAAGGCCATTCCAGATAAACTCTGGGATTCGTACTTTTGGAACTTCTCGTATGTAGTGCAAACTGCACTGTCTGTGCAAGTGAGAGCAGGCCTTCTTTCTGCCACCCCAAGGGAAAACAGGACACAGAAAACTGGTGCCAAGATTGCTGTGTCAGTAAACACAGGTCTGTCTTTGACCAGATCCAGAGGTCTCATTTCTTTTTTTTTTTTTTTTTTACTTGACTTTCACTTTTATTATTATTATTATTATTATTATTATTTGAAGTATTACAAATAATAGTACATATGTCTCCTTTTTTCTCCTCTTGACCTCCCCCCAGCCTCCTCTACCCCCCAGTATATTCCTTCACCTGCCCCCCTCCCAGTGTCTTGTATCCATTGGTTACGTATGTCAGAGGTCTCATACTCTTGTGTGAATGTGTGAGTGTGTGTAGAACTGTGCAAATGAGGTAAACATCTCAGATCTTTTACAGTTTAGGACCAATTGTTTTGTAGTTCCCTTCTTTCTTACATATAGGAAGTATATGATATATACTCTTCTGCACCTTGCTTTTTTCACTTAATAATATATCCCAGATATTTAGACTGTATCCGTGATTTTCAACCTTTTTCATCTGATGTCACATATAAGCTAATTATTAAAATTCTGCAGCACACCAAAAATAGATTTTTTAAAAATCAATCTGGTTAATTCACACCAGGCATCTATTGTTATATTGATTGTTGCCATTTTTAACATTTTTACTATTTGATAATCTAAGGGAAAAGAGGTCAGTGCCCCACTTAATAGTCAGGTATTACATGTTTTAAAAATTCTTGTGCACGCTGTGCTATATCAATATATTGACATCTTCCTTTCTTTTATTTATGGCTACATAATACCTCATTGGTTGTATGTCCTGTTTCCCTAGTGTATAGCATCTCTAATAGGCACTCAGTATTTATTGAGGAAGTAGGTGACCTGCCTACACACAAAAAAGGGAGAAATGAATGGGAACAGTTGAGTGGAAGAGCAATGTATGGCCTAGATAGGCTAAATTCAGAGTCAGACAGACTTGGGATACAAATCCAGCTCTCCTGGCTGTCAGACATAGTGGTTAAGCAAACAAGCTCTGAAACCAGAGAACCTAGGTTTGACTGCACCACATATTTAGTGTATTTCCTAGGGAAGGCTATTAAGGCAATTGTGTTTCAGTTTTCTCATTTGTAAAAATGGAAATAAAAAGATCACCTACTTCATAAGGTTATTGTGAGAGCTCAGTAAATATTAGCTATACTTTATACATTGAATTCAATAAATATTAGCTATACTTAGTAGCTGTAATTTTTCCCAATGTCAGTTTCTTCATCTGTGAAATAGGGCTAGTAATACCCATTCAGCAGGGAGGCTGTTGAGGACTGAGTTAGCATAGTAACTAGCACAGAGAAGCAATCCATAAATGGTGGCTATTGAGGCCGGGGGGCAGAGGAGGGACATGATTACTGGGAGAATTTTTGGTACTATAAATAAGGTCCCTGTGGGTTGAATTTTTTACCTTGTTCACTAACTCAAGCCCAAACACAATACCTGTCACATTGGCTTTGGAGTTAAACAAATCTCTTGTGTTGTATTTTTTAAAATATATATGTTTATCGATTTCAAAGAGAAGGAAGAGGGAGAGATAAAAACATCGATGACAGAGAAACATCAATTGGCTGCCTCCTGTACACCCACAACCTGGGCATTTGTCTTGCCCTATCCGATCTCACATTAGATTATTATTTTTTAAAAGTAAAGCAGTCCTAGTTGTCATGGCTCAGTGTTTAGAGCTTTGGCCTGTGCACCAAAGGGTCTCTGGTTTGATTCCCAGTCAAGGCCAAGGGGTACAGGTTCCAACCCAGGGGGGTGTGCAGAAGGCAACCAATCTATGTGTCTTTCTTGCATTGATGTTTCTCTCTCTCACGCTTTCACTCTATCTTCCCCTCTCCCTTCCCTTCTCCTGATCTGAAAATCAATGGAAAAAAATATCCTCAGGTGAGAATTAACAACAACAAAAAAGTAAAGCAGATGTCTGCCCAAGTATGTATACTTTACCAAAAACAATTTTTTAAAAGATTTTTTTGGAGAGTGTTTGTTAAGAAACAAACCAGTCAGAGAAAGATATATTCCACAAGTGAATGAGATATCACATGATCTCATTCACTTGTGGAATATAATGAATAACATAAACTGATGAACAAAAATAGATATAGAGATATAGAAGCATCAAACAGATGCCAAACTTCAGTGGGAAGGCAGGGGTTGGTAAGAAATCAATCAAAGGACATATATGCATGCATATAAGTATAACCAATGGACACTAGACACTAGGGAGTGAGGGCTTGTGCTGGGGGGTGGGGATGGCTGGGGAGAGGTCAGTGGGGGGAAAAAAGATGCATAATACTATGTGTAATACTTTAAAGAATAAAGAATTAAATTTTTTTTTTATTGATTTCAGAGAGGAATGGAGAGAGAAAAACATTAACGATGAGAGCATCATTGATTGACTGCCTCCTGCACACCCTTCACTGAGGATTGAGCGCCCACCTGGCCAGGGATCAAACTGTGACATCCTGATTTATATAGTGTCAGACATGCAGGGCAGTCTGACAACTCCCTCAGCCTATTCCAGTTCCCTGCTTACAGAGATATTTCCCCTAATAAAACCCTTGCATAATTAAACCCATTCTGTCTCCAAAACAGGACTTTTAAAGTGCCTGGAGATCAGTATATGCAAACGAGAGTTTAAATAAGCCAAATTAAATTCTTCTAATTCGTTGAGCAAGGTCATCATCAGTGACATAGAAGTGGCTACGTAGTTTAGTAAATTAGAGGTCATGATTGGGTGATAAAGCACACTCAAAGCTGTGGAAAACACATCCTTGTGCTTTGGGTGTAGTTCCATTTTATTAGGTCCAGGCAATAAGGTTAAGGAAATTACTCTCACAACCAATTGCCAAGTGAGTTTCAGAGCCTCCCCAAATAAAAGCAGATAAAAGGCAAAGGTAGAATTCTCCTGTTCCCTTTATGAATGTCAGGGCTGGGTGGCCCTGGGTGCAGGCAGTCAGTGCCCCTGGCAGGTAGCAGAGAGCTTTACTGAGGAAACATGCAACAATGAACATCTCATTGTCCTGGTTGCTGCCCCATTTGCTTCAGGAGCTGGGGGTGGGCAAAATGCCCTAATACCACTGGAGGGTAATTAAAATGAGTACTGGGGAAGTTTATCAATGGCTAGTTCTGGCTTCTTGGATTCCGTCATGGTCAAGATAACCTGACCTTGGTGGTCAGACATTCCACAAAGAATATACAAGATATGAGTGTGTTCTTACACTCACTTTATAAAAACAAAAAGTCACACCCTCACAAACATTTTTTTGTTATCTACAGAAAGTAATTTTGATTTTTTTTATTACTTGGTATATATTGCAAAAATTTAAGAAGACATGTATTAAAATCCAATATATAGTGTTTAGTCAGAATGGAAGCCTTTGAGTCAAAATAGAAGCCTGATATCTAAGGACCAACTTTCCCCATATATCTCAGAGTGACTAGTCTCTTATTGAATGAAGTGGCAAAAGCTAGATTTGAATATATGTCTAATTCCCAAACCCATCTTATTTTTACTTAGCCATCAGTCCTTTCTCTCTCTCTCTCTCTCTCTCTCTCTCTCTCTCTCTCTCTCTCTCTCTCTCTCTCTCTTTCTCTCTCTCTCTCTCTCTCTCTCTCTTAAGATTATTATAATTATTATTTTAATCCTCATCAAGGATATTTTTTCCATTTATTTTTTTTAGAGAGAGTGGAAGAGAGAGAGGGAAAGACAGAGAGAAACATCAATGTGAGAGAAACACATTGATTGGCTCCCTCCTGCATAGCCCCAAACAAGGCCGGGCCTGAGAGGAGCCTGCAACCAAGGTACTTGCCCTTGACTGGCATCAAACCTGGACCCTTAGGCCAATGGTCTATGCACTGAGTGAAACCAGCTAGGGCAGGTCAGTCCTTTCTCAATGCCATGCAAATTCGTTTATGAAAAAAGTAAATGCTAGAAAGGAAAATAGAAAGTTGTCATTTTGGGGTAAAGCTAAAGCTAAAGCACAGCCCTTACTACCATTGTATTAAATATTGTAAATAGAGAAATAAGCACATTTAATCACTTTTGGATAGCCTTAGACGTCTCTGGAAAGTAGCATTAAACTCTAAAACATAGTTGAGAGCCAATGTCACAGAGAGACATTGTAAATATTTAATACAATGGTAGTAAGCCAGCAGTGCAGTATTTAACCATCAGAAAAAAGGGTGAACTTATTGTGAAAATGGGAGCCAGGAGAATCTGGCTGACAGGGATTTTTAAGATGATTTAAAGAACATGGTGTTCTTGGGGCCAATATACCAGTAGATGGACTGCCCATTATATATAACTGAAAGAGATCAAGAATGAGTGTCAGGCCAAAACCGGTTTGGCTCAGTGGATAGAGCATCAGCCTGCGGACTGAAGGGTCCCGGGTTCGAATCCGGTTAAGGGCATGTGCCTTGGTCGTGGGCACATCCCCAGTGGGGGGTGTGCAAGAGGCAGTTGATCGATGATTCTTTCTCATCAATGTTTCTAACTCTCTATCCTTCTCCCTTCCTCTCTGTAAAAATCAATAAAAATAAAAAATGAGTGTCAGACAAAAAGGCAAATGCTGGGTGATTCTACTTACACTAGTGTCCTGATGCACGAATGAAGATTTGTGCAAGAATGGGCCTTCGTTCCCCTGGCTGCTGGCACTGCCTTCCCTCTGGCTGGAGCAGCCTTTCCACTCTGGCCTGAAGGGGACTTTCTGCCTTTCCACCTGCTAAGAGGCTCCGAGTGGCCGGTGTAGTGTGGAACACCTGAATTCTGCCCCATTCCTGGCTGCTCAGTACCTGCATATGCAAATTAGCCCACCATCTTTGTTGGGTTAATTTGCATATTCACTCCTGATTGGCTGGTGGGTGTCACAAAGGTACAGTTAATTAGCACATGACTCTTTTTTTTTTTTTTTTTTTTTTTTTTTATATTTTATTGATTCCTTACAGAGAGGAAGGGAGAGAGAGGGGTAGATAGTTAGAAACATCGATCAGCTGCCTCCTGCACACTCCCCACTGGGGATGTGCCCACAACCAAGGTACATGCCCTTGACCAGAATCAAACCCGGGACCTCTCAGTCCGTAGGCAGATGCTCTATTCACTGAGCCAAACAGGTTTCGGCAGCACGTTACTCTTTAATTAGGTAGACTAGAGACCCGTTGCATGATATTCGTGCAAGAATAGACCCCTGGCTTCACTCCCAGCTGCCCAGGAGCCAGCAAGTCCCCACTCCCCGGCCACCTGGGAGCTGGCATGTCCTGGCTCCCAGGCTCCCAGAGCCAGCAAGTCCTCACTTCCATCTGGAGCACCACTCCAAGAGCTCCCTCTGCTGTCCTCCTTCCCCTCATAGTGTGCTTCACACTGCTCTGCGCCTGCATATGCAAATTAACCTCCATCTTTGTGGAGTTAATTTTCATACTCACTCTGATTGGTTGTGGGTGTAGCAGAGTGATGGTTAATTTGCATGTTTCTTTTTTATTATGTAAGATAAGGAATTAAAGTAGTCAAAATTATAGAACAGAAAGTAGGATAGTGGTTGCTGGGGACTGGGGACAGGGGAGGATTTAGAATTGTTTAATAGGTATAGTTTCAGGGTTTTTTTTTATTAACCCTATTTTTATTTATTTTAATTATTTTTACAGTTTACATTTAACATTATTTTGTATTAGTTTCAGGTGTACAGCATAATGGTTAAACAACCATGTTCTTTACAATGTCCCCCCTGATATTTCCAGTACCCACCTGGCACCATACATAGTTATTACAATTATTATTGACTATGTTCCCTATACTATACTTTACTGCTTTCACACTCTCCATGACTGCTTTCTAACTACCAATTTGTACTTTTAAAAATTATTATAGATTTTAGAGGGAGAGAGGGAAACATCGGTGAAAAATATCCATAGGCACCTCCTGCACACTCCCTACTGGGGATCGAATGCATAACCCGAGCATGTTATGCATTCACTGACTGGAATTAAACCAGTGACTTTTTAGTGCATGGAAAGACACTCATCCAACTGAGCCACACCAAGCAGGGCCCAATTTGTCCTTCTCATTCTTTCACCTCTTTCACCCAGTCCCTCATCCCACTCCACCCCCTAGAAATTCGACAGTCCATCAGTCCATTCTCTGTGTCTAGGACCACTCTTGGCACCAAATGTCTTGGGTTAGGTTCCCTACAAGTGGAGCGTGTGTGTGTGTGTGTGTGTGTGTGTGTGAGAGAGAGAGAGAGAGAGAGAGAGATTCTTGTTCAAGTGACTTATTGAGGGATTTACTCTTAGGAGAAGATGATAGAAGCAGCACAGGAGAGAGAAACTAAGGAAGAGCATGGATTCAAAAACCTAGCTTTAGTGTTTTGAATTCAAGCTGTTTCCACAGGGAAACTATAATATGAAATATATTACTCTCTTGAGATAAGGGACTAAGTCAGACAGTCATTGACAAGCCTTCTCCCCATTTCCCCTGCCCCAAAGAGAGAAGGCTCCTTTTTGGTTGAGGGCAAATTTCTAAGAAGTGGACAATTGTGAGCTGTTATCAATCAACACTGGCAATAGCTGGAGAATGAGTACATCTACTGGTAAAAGGAATTTGGATGTGACACCACAGCATCCCTCATAAAAAATACACATTTTCTTAAGTTATGGAGGCCTGCATACATATATTCTTCATATTATCTATATATTAAAAAAAAAGCCTAATATGCAAGTTGTCTTCTCGGGAGTTTGACCCACTGGAAGTTCGATCACATGCTATGACGTGTGCTGACCACCAGGGGGCGGTGCAGAATGAAGAGAGTTCCTGATTGGCAGCCAGCAGCCGTTAGAGACCCTACCTGTGCATGAATTTTGATCACTGGGTCTCTAGTCTTCAAATAATAATACATGTTTACAATTCCTTATCCACAAGTCCAAACCCCAACTAAATTCAAAATGATCTGGAGAAAAAATAGATTTTTAATAAATTTGGTACAAATTCTACAGATATATAAAATAATTGGATTATAGAGTACTATCTCAGACACAGATGGGAGTGTTAGTTATATATGTTTTTTAAAAAAATATATTTTATTGATTTTTTACAGAGAGGAGAGAGGGATAGAGAGCTAGAAACGTCGATGAGAGAGAAACATCGACCAGCTGCCTCTTGCACACCCCCTACCGGGGATGTGCCTGCAACCAATGTACATGCCTTTGACCGGAATCGAACCTGGGACCTTTCAGTCCGCAGACCGACGCTCTACCACTGAGCCAAACCGGTTTCGGCTATATATGTTTTCTATTACATTTTTATTTATTTTATTTAAAAATATTTTTATTAATTTCAGAGAGGAAGGGAGAGGGAGAGAGATAGAAACATAAATAATGAGAGAGAATCATTGATTGGCTGCCTCCTGCATGCCCCCTATTGGAGATCAAGCCCACAACCTGGGCATATACCCTTGATAGGAATTGAACCTGGGACCCTTCAGTCTGCAGGCCAATGCTCTATCCACTGAGCAAAACTGGCTAGGGTTCTATTACGTTTTTTTAAATCCACCCTCCCCCCCATTCTGAAACCAATCTGGTTCCCCCAAACAATGTACAGAGATTTTGATTTCTCCACATTCTTGGCAACACTTTAAAACAAAACAAAACAAAACATCCTAATAGGTATAAAATGGTATCTTATTGTTCTTTTGATTTGCATTTTCCTGATTAGTGAGATTAAACATCTTTTCATGTGCTTATTGGCTATTTGCATATCTTCTTTGGAGAGATGTGTATTCAAGTTTTTTACTCATTTTTAAATTAAGTTTTTTTGTGTGTTTTTTTTTTTTTTTTTTTTTTTTTGAGTTGCAATTATTTATATACTAGAGGCCCAGTGCATGAAAATTCATACACTAGAGGGGGGTTCCCTCAACCTTCCCTGCCCCCTCTCACAGTCCGGGAACCCTCAGGGGTGGGAGGCAACCCAACAATCAGGGGAAAGTGATGCCCCATCACACCTCTGCTGCTGCCACTGCAGGCAGCACAAGCCTCGGCTGGTCCTGGTTACCTGAGCCTGGGGTGGCCCTGGGTGGCTGGGCAGCCAACATCTGAGGTTTGCCTGTGCTTCAGGATGGACCTGGGTGGCTGGAGGACTGAGGGGACTGGGGGACTCTGGAGGCAGGCGTGTGGAGCAGCAGGACCTGCCTGGGGGTGGGCCAGGCCATGACACATGGCCTGCTGCTCCAGCGGGGCTGAGGGGACTGGGTGCCACCATCTTTGAGGGTGTGACAATCAATTAGCATATTTCCTCCTTATTGGCTGTGGGTGCCACAAACTTTGTGAGGGTGTGATGGCCAATTAGCATATTCCCCTCTTTATTATATAGGTTTGTGGATATTAATCCCTTATCAGATATATAATTTGCAAATATTTTCTTATATTCTATGCGTTGTTCTTTTACTCTCGATAGTGTCCTTTGATGTGCAAGACTTTAATTTTGATGTAGTCTGGTGTTGTTATTTTTTTTTTTTTAGGTAGTCCTATTTTTTTTCTTCTGTTGCCTAGCCTTTGTTGTCATATCCAAGCAATCATTGCTAAATTTAACGCCACAAAGCTTCTTTCTATCTTCTAAGCATTTTAGTCTTATATTTAGAACTTTGATCCATTTTGAGTTAAATTTTTTTATGGTATAAGAAAAGGCTTAACTTCACTCTTTTGTATGTGGATATCCAATTTTTTCAATACCATTTATTGAAAAGACCATTCTTTCCCCATTGAATGGGAACCTTCTGAATGGGAAAAAATATTTGAAAATTACATAACTGATAAAGGATTAATATCCACAATGTATAAATAACCACAACTCAACAACAAAAACAATCTAATTTAAAAATGAGCAAAAATCATTTGACTATACATGTAAGGGTTTATTTCTGAGATCTTTAGTCTATTCTATTGGTCTATGTCTGTCTTTATTCCAGCATGTTGTTTTGCTTGCTGCACTAGGTTTTGAAGCAAGTTCTCAAACTTTGTTCTTTTTTTCCAACTGCTTTGGGTATTTGGGGCCCCTCAAAATTCCATATAAATTTTAGGATGGGTTTTTCTATTTCTGCAAATACTTTGTGGTTTTGGTAGGGATTGCATTAAATCCATAGATCATTTTGGGTAGTATTTATATCTTAACAATATTAAGTCTTCCAATCCATTCCATGAAATGTCATTTTATTTATTTATGTTTTAATTTCTTTTGGCAATATTTTCTAGTTTTCACTGTACAAGTGTTTTGCCTTTTTTGGTTAAGTTTATTTCTAAGTATTGTATTCTTTTTTATGTTATTATAAGTGGAATTATTTTTCTTAATTTTCTTTTTGGATTGTTTATTGTTGGTGTAGAAAAATGCAACTGATTTTTGTGTTGGTTTTGTTTTCTGCAATGTTGCTGAAAAGCGTGGCTGCAGGTTCTGCAGGATAAATTCATTGCCACCTTGTTCAAGTTTATTGAATATTTTTCTTTGACAAGTTGTGCCTAAAAGGTGGCAACATTTTGAGAAGAAATGCTATTGTCAAGAAGATCAACACCTAAGAATTTTTGGCCAAATACTGCCATCAAAGATCCAGAATATAGGAATTGGGGAGACACTGCAAAAGAGGATTACTGTTCTACAGTCTTTATCTATCCTTCTTTCTCCAACGCTTTATTCTATCTCAACCCTACCTTTATGCCTTCACCCTCTTTCCAATCTTTTCCTTTGATACCCTGTTTATCTTAACCCTTTCCTGCTCTAGATTTCCCCCATTCCTTCTGTCTACCCCCTCCTAAAAGTTCACCCTACTTGTATATATCTAATTTCCAACTACCTGCTCCAAACCCATTCACACCTCCCTCGCAGTTGTCCTAAAAACAAAACAAAACAAAAAAAACAAAACAGTCTTTTTCTCTAACTCTTTGAAGTTGTATGTTGAATGTTAACTTTACTGAAGTTGTATGCTTTTCTTTTATAAGATTGATTTGCCTATGCTTTTTGTTTGATTGTATGTTTTTGTTAGCTGGGTTCTAGTCACCCTTATTGGTGGTTATTAATATCGCAAACACATTTCTATTCAGTGCCTTGTGTGTTGTACCTGGTTGTGTTGTATTTTGTGCCTTTAAATCAAAGCAGGAGAGAGAGAACTACACAACCAGACATCCTAGATCATGGGGAGACCAAAAAACAGCCCGCATATGAAAGAAAAGCAGGCTTCACCAGAAAAGGAAGTAAACGATATAGATGCAAGCAACCTACCAGAGCAAGAATTCAGAGTAACGATCTTAAGATGGCTAAAAAGAATGGAAGACAAATTTGACAATATGAGTAAGACCCAAGGGGAAATGAAAAAAACCCAAGAGGAAATGAAGATGACTCAAGATGAAATGAAAAATGACATCGCTACTATGAAGAACTCAATAGAAAGCATCAAGAGCAGACTAGAAGAAGCAGAGGATCGCATCAGTGAGCTAGAAGACAAGATGGAAAAAAATACCCAATTAGAGCAGCTTCTAGAAAAAAAAATTAAAAAGCAGGAGGAGAGCCTACGGGAGCTTTGGGACAATGCAAAACAAAACAATATTCGAATAATAGGGGTTCTGGAAGGAAAGAAAACCGAGGTAGACATGGAAAACGTATTTCAAGAAATAATGACAGAAAATTTTCCTGAGATAGAGAAGAAAAAACCCACACAAATCCAAGATGCTCGCAGAGTCCCAAGCAAAATGGATCCCAGAAGACCGACGCCAAGACATATTATAATTAAATTGGCAAACACCAATGACAAAGTTAGAATCTTAAAAGCAGCCAGAGAGAGACAGAAAGTTACATATAAAGGAACCCCCATCAGACTAACAACTGATTTCTCAACAGAAACTTATCAGGCCAGAAGGGAATGGGATGAAATATACAAAGTCATGCAAAGAAAGGGTCTGAATCCAAGAATACTGTACCCAGCAAGGGTATCAATCAAAATTGAAGGGGAAATCAGGAGCTTCACAGACAAAAAAAGACTAAAGGAATTTATCTCCACCAAACCAGCAATGCAAGAAATGCTAAAGGGTCTACTGTAAAAATAAAGAAATAGGAAGCGAAGAAGGAACACAGGGGTATAGAATAAAATGGCATCAAATGAGTACCTATCATTAATAACCTTAAATGTAAATGGTTTAAATGCTCCAATCAAAAGACATAGGGTAACAGACTGGATAAGAAAACAAGACCCATACATCTGTTGTCTACAAGAAACCCACCTCAGCAAAAGAGATGCACACAGACTGAGGGTGAAGGGATGGAAAAAGGTTTTCCAGGCAAATGGAAATGAAAAGAAAGCTGGGGTAGCAATACTTATATCTGACAAATTAGATCTCAGAGTGAAGGACATAACAAGAGACAATGAAGGCCACTTCATAATACTAAAGGGAGCAATCAAACAAGAAGAAATAACCCTGGTAAATATATATGCACCCAATACGGGAGCACCCAAATACATAAAGATCCAGAATATATACAAAATTACAAATCATACTTAAAACACACACACACACACACACACACACACACACACACACACACCTCATTTCCTGAATAATCCTGAAGATAGGTTTGACTTTCAGGCTAATATTGAGTGATATTTGATGAGGATATCTGTCCAGAGAGAGGCCACATACACATAATTTTCATTTCAATAAATATTTGTTTAGTGATATGTGATGATGCTTAGATTTTGGAATTTGATAGATCTAGATTAGAATCCTGGTTCTCCCAATAGTTAATTATGTGACCTTTGGCAACTTTCCTAAACCATTTTTTGTTCCTCTTTAAAGATAGGATTATAATACCTGCCCCACTATAATAGATTTATGGAACTTAACTAATAACTCTTCAACAGTATTAAGTGTTAATTATTATGATCATGAGTAGACTACATGTTGGGCATTTTACTAGATGTTAGGGATAAAAGATGTATGACATACCATCTGCCATCAAAGTACTCATGATCTAGTTGGGAAATGTAATAAAAAAATCAAATAACCTTTATATGGTACGGTTGTATAAATATGTACAAAGGAACAGAAGCTTGAAATAGAATGGTGCTTTATTTATTTATTTATTTATTTATTTATTTATTTATTTTTTGGTGACAGCTCTTTAAAAAAAAATTATTACTTTAATGATAAATTAGGCATAACCAGGTCTCAGCAAAACATAAAGAAACAAAGAGGACATCATGGTTCCTTTAAACTTAAAAACTGGATGAAGGAACAGAAATGCACACAAATGTCCTTACAGGGCAACAAGAATAGTTAACATAGCAATAAGTTAAAACTACAAGAAGCTGCCAAAACCGGTTTGGCTCAGTGGATAGAGCATCAGCCTGTGGACTGAAAGGTCCCGGGTTTGATTCTAGTCAAGGGCATGTACCTTGGTTGTGGGCAAATCCTCAGTGGGGGGTGTGCAAGAGGCAACTGATCGATGATTCTCTCTCATCGATGTTTCTAACTCTCTATCCCTCTCTCTTCCTTTCTCTAAAAAAATCAATAAAATACATATTAACAAAACAAAACAAAAATATATATATATATATATATATATATATATTTTAAAAACACACACACACACACACAAAAACCAAAATTACAAGAAGCTAAATTCGGCAAAAAAGTACAAGAAAGTTAACTGGTGCCAGTTTATGTCTTTTTTTCTTTCTTTTTAAAAATCTCTTCGGTGTGTGTTTTTTCTTCCTTTTTTTGTTATTTTTCTCTGTTTGTATTTTTTGGTTGCTTTTTACTTTTTTTTTTTTTTTTCAGCAGAAGCTCCACAGATGTCTAATAACAAACACCGGGGAGGGCGGGGAGAGAGCTGGGCAGTCAGATGGGGCCATGGCCAGACACCGAAGCAGGACACGGGAGAAAGGGCAACTGAATCTAAAATCGGAGTTTGCGATTCTCAGTTCTGATGGGGCCCACTGTGAGGGGTCGGGCTGCAAGGGCTCCCGGGGGCTCTAGCCTTGGGCTTCTGTTGGAATTTTTCCTTACAAATAATGAAAACTAGGGGGATGGGAAAAGTCCAGACAGAAGCCAGGGCTGGTGCTTGGGATGGGAGCTGTGACAAGTGGATGGGAAGGAAAAGCGGGGCTGGGATCCTGGGCCTGCCCACATTAGACCTGGGTCCGGGGAGGCTCTGGGTCCGGGGAGGCTCAAGGCCTGGCCTTGCCCTTGGCCTCATGGGCCAGGGCCTGGGGTGTGTGAGTGTGTGTGTGTGTGTGTGTGTGTGTGTGTCTGTGTGTAGGGGGTGCTCAGCCCCAGAGACGGCTCAGCCTCAGGGAAAAGGGGTCCTTTGGCCTCAAGTATTGGGAGGTGCTGCTTCCAGCCCACCTCCCAATGATGCCAAAAGTGAATGAGGCATGTGTGTCTGGATGCAGAACACTGAGTGCACATCTGTGTTCATGTGTGGCACTGACCACTGATGAGCCAGAAAAGAACTCTGCAGAGACCCCGGGGCAGGGGCAAGTGGGACTGGGCGTCAGGGTGCCTGGGTCCGAGGGAGCTGTGGGCATGTCTGTGTTCCTGGGTGTGACAGCTCTTCATTGGTTTTGAATCTGAAATAGCTTTTAGGCCCTGGCTGGTGTGGCTCAGCGGGTTGGGTGTTGTCCCAGGCACTGAATGGTTGCTGATGGATTCCCGGTTAGGGCACAGGCCCAGGTAGAGGGGCGTGTAGGAGGCAGCTGATGTTGCCCTCTTATATCATTTGTCTCTCCCTCTCTTTCTAAAAATCAATAAAACTGTTCTTTAAAAAAATAACATTTGACCCTGGCCCATTTGACTCAGTGGATGGAGTGTCGGGCTATGAAACGGGCTATGGAACGAAGGGTCCCAAGTTCAATTCTGGGCAAGGGCACATACCGCCCCAGACTGGGCCCTGGTCCGGGCACGTGCAGGAGGTACCAAGCAATGTGTTTCTCTCACATCAATGTTTCTGTCTTTCTCTTTCCCTTCCACTCTCTCTAAAAATCAATGGAAAATATCCTTAAGTGAGGATTAAAAAAAAAAAAAGTTTTGAGGGTCATTAGTAGTGAAATAATGACTATCTTTTTTTTTTTTTTTTTTTTTTTACCACATATCGTTTATATTTTGTGGGGCTCAGCAAAACCACTGAAAACACCTCCCTGGCCCTCCCAAGTCTCTGGGCTGTGACCGGAGGAAGGACATACTGGATCTGTGCTCAGAGGGAGGCTCTCCATTGGTCAGCGCAGGTTAACCCCGCCCCTTTGGGTCTGTGCTGCAGGGATCATGCACCGCAAGTTGTGTGCATCGTTGGCAGCCTGCCTCATCGCCTTGGCTGGGCATGACATGCTCAGGGAAGAAATTTAGATAGTTTGGCTCCTGGATAGAGGAAGGGTTGGAGGGAGGGAGCCATAAGCAAAACCAGGAAGGGGGCTACGATAATCCAGGCAGACGCTGTGTGGTGGAGCAATGCAGGTTCGAAGGAACCCTGTTGAACTCAGGCAGAAAACAGGAGAGGAGAAAACAGGTTCAGGGAGCAAGGCCGCTGCAGTACTGTTTCAGGGGCACTATTAACGTTTATTCTGTGAACATGGCACTCCCTGAAACACAGCAGGTATGAATGGTGGCTCCTGGCGTTGTGCGCTGCCTTGGTCCTGTGGGAAAGGTGGTAGATAATGCAGCTGATCCCTATCTAAACACTGGGCATTTCCTACTATACCGTGCTATGGCCTGTGAAGTTTATTTATGGATAGAGAGTATACTTAGGGGATGAACATAGAATTAAAACAATGAAACAAATCAAACACATCACAATAAGGATTTTCACAAGAACCAGGTAGGCTTATTAAAATTAATTTAATGGAATCCCACCAACACTAGGTTATTTAACAAGTCAAGGTGCTTGTTAAGATCCTTAAATCATTGCTTAATAGGAAAAACAAGGGCAAACAAATATGAGGTCCAAACTATTTACTTTGGGCTTCCCCAAAATAGATAAATGAGCAGCTTTACAGAAACTGAAAACACTAACCACGAGAGACTACAAAATAAAATTTTGCCGAGACCGGTTTGGCTCAATGGATAGAGCGCTTGGGGACTGAAGGGTCCCGGGTTCGATTCCAGTCAAGGGCATGTACCTTGGTTGCGGGCATATCCCCAGTAGGGGGTGAGCAAGAGGCAGCTGATCGATGACTCTCTCTCATCGATGTTTCTAACTCTCTATCTCTCTCCCTTCCTCTCTGTACAAAATCAATAAAATATATTTTTTAAAATTTTCCCCCAGAGACATTTCTTGCATTATCCCAAAACTTTAAGGTGAATTTCCCTCAGAAAATGTTTTTTTTTTTTTTTTAAATATATTTTATTGATTTTTTACAGAGAGGAAGGGAGAGAGATAGAGAGCCAGAAACGTCGATGAGAGAGTAACATCGACCAGCTGCCTCTTGCATGCCCCCCACCGGGGATGTGCCCGCAACCAAGGTACATGCCCTTGACCGGAATCGAACCTGGGACCTTTCAGGCCGCAGACCGACGCTCTACCACTGAGCCAAACCGGTTTTGGCAGAAAATGTTTTTATAGTTATCTTGGCAATAAATACATAACTTTGGTAAAAGTACATATTTATTACTTTACATTATTTTTTAAAAACTATGTAGTTCTTATTTATGCCAAGCACACTACAACTCACAAATGTTTCATCCATACTCTCACCTATGCCTACTCACTCTGAAGGAAGGAATATTTCTTTGGGTTGAGTCAGGATCTCAATATGCTTTGTCTAGAAAATTGAAGGTATGAAAATACTTTTAAAAACAATTACTTGTTTGCCTGCCCACATGGCTGTTGATGAGCATCCATCTATCAGGGTTTGATTCCTGGTCAGGGCCATGCCCGGGTTGCAAGCTCCATCACCAGTAGGGGGTGTGCAGGAGGCAGCTGATCAATGATTCTCATCATTGATGTTTCTATTTCTCTGTTCCTCTCCCTTCTTCTCTGAAACCAATCTATATACATAAAGAGATAATATACTTATTTGTCCGTTAGGTGTCCCAGTCACGGCCAGCCTGTGGGCGGGGACTTCTGCCCCCAGTGCTAAAGTCACGCTGCCTGCGTGCGTCCTCACCCAGTACTGAGGTGAAGCTGCCTGCTTGCATCCCTGGCTAGGGACGTGACACTGCCTGCCTGTATCTCTGTTCAGCGCTGACATGATCCTGCAGGGGGACTGGGTTTGATGGGAGACTTCAGACCGTGCCTCCCTGCCCCGGTGCCTGGCAGGAGGACCTCAGGCCATGCCCCTCGCCTGGTGGGCTTTGACAGAGACCTCAGGCTGTTCACCCCACCTTGGGCCGGGGACCTCATGCTGCACCCCCTGCCCCAGGCTGGGGGACCTCAGGCTGCATTCCCCACCCAGCTGGGCTTGACAGGGTACCTCAGGCCGCACCTCCCCACTCCCTGGCCGTGGGGCTTGCCGGGAGAACCTAAGACTGCGCCCCCTGTGGAGGGGCTTGACGGGGTGGGGCTGGCCAGGTCTGGGTCTCCTGAATTTTCCAAGTGTGTGAGGGTAGCGAGTGGGGACTTAACTCTAGGTCCCACAGCACACCCCAGACTCTGACAGGAGGGAGGTTTTATATGCATTTTACTAATCTTTCATCTCTGACACTTCTACAGAGAAAGGGCAAATAGAAATATTAAAATATTTATTCTAATTAATTCCCCCTTTTTAAAAATATTTTATTTTTTACAGAGAGGAAGAGAGAGGGACAGAGAGTCAGAAACACTGGTGAGAGAGAATCACCGACCCAGCTGCCTCCTGCATACCTCCCGCTGGGGATGTGCCCGCAACCAAGGTACATGCCCTTGACCGGAATCGAACCTGGGACTTTTCAGTCCGCAGGCCGATGCTCCATCCACTGAGCCAAACCGGTTTCGGCCTAATTAATTCCCTTTTAATGTGCACAAATTTCGTGCACTGGGCCACTAGTAAAAATATAAAAACAGAACAAAAACAACACTGGCTTATTGCACATATGAAAAACCAGCCATTAGGGGTTGTTAACAGGATAAAATAAAACACTGACCAGAGCTCCTTATGTGATTAAAAGGGAAAAAGAGAAAGAATGTATCACAGAAAGGCTTTATGGATACTGTTAAAAACAGATTTCTCTGAAAGATGATAAAAATCACTTAGAGAATGTTCGAAAATAAGATTCAGCCCTAACTGCTTTGGCTCAGGGGATAGATCGTTGGCCTGAGGACAGAAAGGTCCCAGGTTCGATTCTGGTCAAGTGCATATACTTTGGTTGTGGGCACATATCCAGTGGGAGGTGTGCAGGAGGCAGATGATCGATGTTTCTCCCTCATCGATGTTTCTAACTCTCTATCCCTCTCCCCTCTTCTCTGTAAAAAACAAACAAAAAAATATTAAAAATAAGATTCACAGAACTGTAGAAGAAACATTAAGATTTAGCAACATCTTATTTGACTGATGAATTTCAGAGTAATTAGGCAACCTGCCCAGAGCCACTAGTTATTGCCAGAGTCTAGCTAAAGGCCCAAGTCTCCTGTGTTCCAGATGAATGTTCCCTTTTTCCTTCACTATACTACTCATCTCTTACATGTTCCTAACCACTTGATGCCCACCCTAACCCTGTCTGCCCCATAAAGCATCCCTTAGGGACAGTGAGAGGAACAGAAGTGTGGAGTATGTAGAGCATTTAGAATAACAATGGATGAAATATTATTTCAAATAATGACTGGGCTGAAAATTCATTTAGCGGTCAGGAGCAGAGGGGAAATACAAAAAAAGGAAATTCTGCAAACAACAAGAGAAGCACAAGAGGAAATATCCTCTTTTGTTATTTTATTACTGTTATTTTATTTTGTAATTAAGACCATATATTATATAAAACATAACAGGAAAATGAAACAAATTTATAAAATAAATTGAGGTGTCTGGATGATAAAACACAAGAGCTTTGCCTTCATGTTTATAGATATCTTGATATGTGATTGGTCTTTCACTTTAGATATCCAATAAAGATATCTAGCTTGAAACAAAGTTGATATACTGCGAGATTAAGCCATACTTAGTTTGATGATGGGCCAGGAAATGATATATTTTCTAGATCTTATCCTTAAATATTGGCCATAACAAATGCTGATATAACAAAATACAAGCTTTTATCCTTAGACAGCAAGAGGGAAACTTGAATGAATGCAACTTACCTCCAAGTCCTCTGAAGGGAGGTGAAAAATAAATACTGTGTTTTACCAGTGTTCTTCCCAAAGCATTACTCTAATAAGCATGCAGGAGGATGTTGTGAGCAGCTGTAAGATCCAATCTAGAGGTAGGTTCAAGGCCAGAGTAGGAGAATGGTTGAAGAAATCCTCCCTGGGCCAGTAACACTTCATAGAATGCCCTTTTGTTCTGGGGGATGAGTCTATGGCCTATTTTTATCTGATTCAAAAGGACATTCCCAATTTCAACCTTGTTAAAAAAAATAAAAAAGAGGCATTTTTGTACCTGCTATTATAAACAGCTAGGATACAGGATAAGACTGGCATAAAATTATTTAGCAAGCACATGCTAGCTATTCCAGTTTGAAATCTACCAAATTGTAAAATCAAGGGGGAAATAAAAAGTTGAAGATGGAGCTGTTATTCCTCAAGATAAGGGAACAAAGTCTTTAAAAAGAGGGATTAGGCACTCACTTAACTCTATATGGAGACCATCCTCTGAGGCTAGGAGGGGAATGAGGAACAGCATTGCCGATGGCGACAATGCCATTTGGAGACCAAAAGGAGAAGAAAAAAAGGCATTCAGGAAGCAACTTCTTCTGGGTCTGACTGGGTAAGTGAACCTAAGGCAACTGAACCAAAGACATGCTACCATTACACCAGCAAAAGCCGGTAAAAACATCTCAAGACATTTTAAACCCAGAGAAATGCATGAAAAATATGTTAACCGAGCAAATGAAAACCAAACCTCCAAGGATGAAAATCTCAGATTTGAAATCCAAGATACTCACTTTTCCTTAATTCTGTGCATTATTGGAAAAAATAAAAAGTAACAAATGTAAAGATTTGTTTTATTTCTACTGGGAAAAGAGGAGGATAAATAGAACTGTTTTCCAATTTGCTCTCCATTGTGTACACACATACCCACACGCATTCAAAAAAATACACACACACACACCAAAAATACCCCAAACAAACAAACAAAAAAACAAGAAAAATCAAAACACCCTCAAACTGCATCAATACTTTGGATTTTGACCAAAAGAATAGATCCTGGGAGGAAGTGCAAAATGCAAAATCAAATGACCGAAAATGCTGAACAAACAGCATTATTAATATACAAAATATTTATATTACTGAACTAGTAACAGTTGATGTTTTCCGTGTCTGTAAAACTTTGGAACCACATAGCTGATTTGTTAAATCTAGTCCATGCCAACTTCCAAAAACCAGAAAAGATTTTAGTTAGCTTCATTCTTTGATGCCTCATCAAAATTTTCTACAAGATCTGGAAGGAAAAAAAAAAAAGTAAATGAGTTAAAGATACAAAAAAAAAAAAAAAAAAAAAAAAGAGAGGTAAATAAAATTCCTAACTTCTAACCCAAATAAAACAAAGTTGTTGCTACTAGAATCAGCCTGAAAATAGGATAAGGAACAGAAATGAATTGGTGGCATTTCACTAATAATGCCTCATTTATCTGCTTAAACCAGGTGTCGGCAACCTGCGGCTCCGGAGTCGCATTCGGCTCTTTTTGTTAAGTGAAAAAATCCTTTTTTTCTTCAGATTGACAGCTAACTGCACGATCCGGTATATAGCATTAAGGTAAGAAACAATATATGCAGTGTTATATTTGTTTTAAATGTCGCAATGGTTTTGCGGCTCCCAGGTTTTTTTTTTCCTTCGAAAACAGGTCCAAGTGGCTCTTTATGTCTTAAAGCAGGGGTCTTCAAACTACGGCCCGCGGGCCACATGCGGCCCGCAGAGGAGTCTGATCCGGCCCGCCAGGTTTTTTGGGCAGTGAGCGCAGCCGAGGTGTTACAGTAGGAATTAGTAGTTCATATAGTCCGGCCCTCCAGCTCTCTGAGGGACCGTGATCTGGCCCCCACTTTAAAAAGTTTGAGGACCCCTGTCTTAAAGGTTGCAGACCCCTGGCTTAAACAGTAACTCCAAAAGAAATTTTAGTCTTTTGTGTATACATACTAAGGTGAACAGCATTTCCAGATGTCAATCATAATTCCCACAGAAATACTATAATAATAATTACCCAAATTTGTAATCACAGTGATTCCAAATTCATATGCAGGCAGCAAAGCTTTGTGTGACAATTTCTGATTCTAAGTTCTAAATGAGAGGGCTTTTATTCTTTTTCATTAGATCATATCCACATCACTGTGACTATAAATTCACAAGCTCACCAGCAACAAAAAATTGCAAGTCCCTATGCAATGAATTAAATGAGATCAGCAGTATGTTAAAAATCTTAGAACTAAAAAAAATGTCACTTACCTGGAACATCATCATCTTCCTCATCAATGTCTTCTGGTTTTGGTGCTTTGCTATCCAACACTGCAAAAATTTTATTTTAAAATTAGTCATTGAGAACAAAGACATCCAGAGATACTTCATATTTTCTTCATGTCTAAATCTTATATAGTTGTTTAGAACAGCGTTTTTCAAGGAGATGTTGCCTGGTGTGCCGTAGGTGCAGACAAGACAAGAATTTTATAATTTTTCACTATTTTGTTTACTTAATATTTCATAATAAAGTAATTATAAAATACTTTCTTTGTGTTTATTTGATTCCTATTCAAGAGAATTACTTTATATATAGTCAATATAGGCACAGAGTTAAATTTTTTAACATTTTCTAATGGTGGTGTGCCTCGTGATTTTTTTCATGAAACAAGTGTGCCTTTGCCCAAAAAAGGTTAAAAAACACTGGTTTAGAAAAAGCTAAATATTGTATAACGTAATGCCATATTTCTTACTTAATACTAAAATCAGTAAAACTGTAACTTCATTAGATATACCCTAAATACAGCCGGCTATTTCAATGGGAACTGCATGTAAAACATATATATATATATAAAATATATTTTATTGATTTTTTACAGAGAGGAAGGGAGAGAGATAGAGAGCTAGAAACATCGATGAGAGAGAAACATCAACCAGCTGCCTCTTGCGCACCCCCTATCGGGTATGTGCCCGCAACCAATGTATATGCCCTTGACCGGAATCGAACCTGGGACCTTTCAGTCCGCAGACCAACGCTCTACCACTGAGCCAAACTGGCTTTGGCGTAAAACATATTTAAAAAAATGGAGTAATGCAGATTAGTTTGAATAAAAAGACATATTATTAACTTATTCTCCAAATTAAAAAATCAACATTCAATATTTTTTTTCATCTCCTTTGGTGTAAGAAAGTATCTATCTATGTAGTATGAACACTGAAACAATAGGCTGTTTGATTTTTAGGAGTTATAAAACACACAGGGACTCGAATGGCATGTCTCATTGGTTGAGTGTCAACCAATGAACCTGGAGGTCATGGGTTCCATTCATGATCAGGGCACATGCTTGGGTTTTGGGCTTGATACCCAGTAGGGACATGTAGGAAGCAGCCAATCAATGATTCTCTTTCATCATTGATGTTTCTATCCCTCTCCCTTCCTCTCTGAAATAAAAAAAAAAAATTAAAACATTTTTATTAAAAAAAAAAAAAAAGACTCATATGAAACCAAAACTATTTTGGAAATTCAGAATGTTTGGTTGCTACATTTATAGTACAATAAATAACACTAAACAAAAATATAATTCTGTGATAGCACTATGTTTTTTAAAATTGTATGGATAAGTATTTTATTCATATATCTTTTTTTTTTTTTTTAATATATTTTATTGATTTTTCACAGAGAGGAAGAGAGAGGGATAGAGAGCTAGAAACATCGATGAGAGAGAATCATCGATCAGCTGCCTCTTGCATACCCCCTACTGGGGATGTGCCCGCAGCCAAGGTACATGCCCTTGCCCGGAATTGAACCTGGGACCCTTCAGTCTGCAGGCCGACACCCTATCCACTGAGCCAAACCGGTCCCGGCTTTATTCATATATCTTAACTGCATTTTTTCCAGGATATAAAATGTGATAAGAGCAAACTCAAGAACGTGGGACTCCAATGACAGTGGGGCAAAATTCTGAAACTGTTGCCTTTAAAGTTATGTTAATGATCACACTTTAATAGAACTTCTTTTCCCTTCTCTTTGACCACCTACACTCTCCATTTCTCAACCATAGAAATAAATATGTCTACAATCCGTCTGGTTTTCATAAGCAATAGTAATGACATTAGCCCGAGTTCTAGCTCCTTGAATGCAGAACTGTGACAATACAGTGACTTGTGGGCATCTAGGTCCCAACGTAACTCTCCTGTCACCACACAGCATCGCTGATTTTGAGCCAAGACTTGTGCCCTAAATATAATGCACCAGTTAAACACAGGTGCTCTGTCAAATGAAGGGGAGGTTGAGAGGGGAAAAGACACTATGATTCTATTTTTTTTTTAAATATATTTTATTGATTTTTCACAGAGAGGAAGAGAGAGGGATAGAGAGTTAGAAACATCGATGAGAGAGAATCATTGATCAGCTGCCTCTTGCATACCCCCTACTGGGGATGCGCCCGCAACCAAGGTACATGCCCTTGACTGGAATCGAACCTGGGACCTTTCAGTCCCCAGGCCGACGCTCTATCCACTGAGCCATACCGGTCCCGGCTATGATTCTATTTTTTAAATACAATAGATTTAAACCTACAAACGATGCAAAACAACATCAGTGTATTTAATATCACTGAACTATACACTTAAAATGGTTAAAATGGTAAATTTTATGCTATGTACATTTTACAACAATTTAAAAAGAAAACCTGTATGTGTGTGGGTTCTGAAAACTGTGACTATGGGTTTCATAAGTTTTCATAATTGTCTAATAAATTTCCAGGTCCAACATATAATCTGTTATAACTCTTTCTGCAATGTAACTCCTATTAAACCTGCCTGCTTAAATAAGTCTCCATTCATCAGGAATTAGTAAAAAGCACTATCCACAGAAGTCCCCAGCTAAAAATAATATAGAGGAAGGTATGATCTAAGAGTGGGTGTTAGACGAGGAGCCTGCGGAGAAGTCACCTGCTCCCAGACTGTGTGTGCACCTTTCTAGGAAGCGCAGAAACCCCCCCTCCTATCCCACGCTGGCCAGAAGGAGTTACCAGGCCTCAGGGTCACGCCATATTTCTAGAGGATCTGGCACCATTCCAAACAACGGAGGCTGACTGCAGCCACAACTGAGTCTTCACTCTCTTGCATCTAGTCTAGAATGAGCCTGCAAGGTTAGTGCTGAGAGAGCACACAGCAGCTCAGAAGCTGCAAGAGAGCTGTACAGTCACAGGTACAGGATTTTGCACTAAAAATTGTTTTAACATGAGAGAGCTATTTCAATAACGGGAAAACTCAGAGCCATGGGCTACAGTTGTCATGGACGTCCTGTTTATAACACACCCAGGAGAAACCTCTATCTCTGCACATGAAGTGAAATCATACTTGGGTATCTTCTTACTCTCTCCAGTTAGAATGTGAGCACCCCTGTGGTCTTTATGTGTGTACTAGAGGCCCAGTGCACAAATTTGTGAACGGGTGGGGTCCTTTGGGATGGCTTGTAGGGATCAGGCCAAAAACCACAGTCTAACGCCGCCCGCAGCTCCTACCTGCTGCTCCTGCTCATCCTGGCCCCACTGTGCCTGCCATGGGCTCGCACCCAATCAGTCCCGATTGGGAGAGGCTCACGCCGCCACAGCAGTGCTCGCCAGCCGTAAGCCCTGTGTCTGGCACCCTCCCAAGGGGAGTGGCTTGCGGGATTGGGCTGAAACCGACTCTCTGACATCCCCCAAGGGGTTCCAGATTGTGAGAGGGTACAGGCCAGGCTGAGGGACCCCACAGTGCACGATCGGGGCCAGGGAGGGACTGCGGGAGGGGTCCAGGGTGTGTCCAGCCCAACTCGCTCAGTCCAATCAGCCGGACCCCAGGAGCAAGCTAACCTACCAGTCAAAATGTCTGCCCCGTGGTGATCAAGTGCACGTCATAGCAACTGGTCGACCAGTTGACTGACTGCCCTCCCTCCCCCATCCTCCCTCCCAACCCACAGCGAGCGGTTGAGTAGCCATAGCATATCATTAGCATATTATGCTTTGATTGGTTGAACAGTCGACCAGTCACTAGATGACTAGACACTTAGCATATTAGGCTTTATTATATAGGACTAGAGGCCTAGTGCATGAAAATTTGTGCACTGGGGAGGGAGGTCCCTCAGCCAGAATGCCCCCTTTCACAGTCTGGAAGCCCTCAGGGGATGTCTTACTGATGGCTCTGAGGGGGCGACCGGGCTGATTAGAGGAAGACGCTGCCCCCATTCACGTTGCTGCTGCCAGCCACTGCTGGCTGTGGCGGCTGCCTGAACCCCAGGCCTTGAAGCTGCCTGAGCCCACGGCTGCATGAGCCCCAGGCCTCACAGCTGTTGGCACTCACAGGCCTCACAGCTGCCTGAGCTCATTGCTCCCTGAGCTCACGCTACTGTGAGCCTATGGCTAGCTCTGGGCCTTGAAGCCGCTGGGGCTCAAGGCTGCCTGAGCCCACGGCTGCACGAGCCTGTCCTCGCAGCCGCTGTGGCTTTGTCCAGATGGACGGCTGGAAGATGTCTGCCCTAATTAGCATATTACCCTTTTATTAATATGGATAGCAAATCTAACACAATGCCTGGTACACACTATGTTCTTGCTGCCATTAATCAGAAGTAGCAATTGACTGTTTATAAAAAAGTAAAATATACATACAGGCAAATCCTTCCAGTAATGTGACACGTTTAAAAATCATTAGGTTCTTTAAGGTGGGGAGGAAAAGAGGAACTAAAATGAAATACCTACCTTGCCGAGGGAACTGTTCAGCTAACTTCCTAAGGCTTGTTAAGCTGTCAGCACCAAGCTGACTTAAAATCCCAGGAAGCATTTCTGTGATCGGTTTGGCTTCTGCATGCCCGGTAATTGCAAAGGTGTTAGCAGAAAGGGAAGCTTGGACTTTGGGGTTGTTGAAATGAATAACTGTTCCATCATCTTTAATCATATTTACCTGTATGAACACAAAAGAAAATGTACTTCACAAAGGAGGTACAACTAAACAGTATCTTTAAAAAACACACACAATTTAGCCAATTATGTTGTTTTTAGTTGGTAGTTATGCATTCCAAAGGTAGTGATTATCTTAGTGATATGGGTGGAAAAGACCTTAGAAACAAAGTAAAATGGTGTAGATAGCACAAATTACTAGGATGGTCAAAGAATCTATATTAACATTCAGACTACTTCTATGAAGAAAGAAATTCATGCCCACATTAAAAAAAAAAAAAAAAAAGTAATAATAAGCCAAGAACTGGCTTCTTAATGAAACAGCCATTATCTTACTCAGTTTACACTATCCCAAACTAAATTGAGATATCGTTTGGTAGCAATTTATTTTGGGGACAGGTAGTAATGGGGTAATAGTGTATGCTAAAATAACCACTGAAAATCCATAAAGAACACTCAGAAATTTAATCAATCAGGTGTTTCACTCTTTTGAACACTTAGTAAATTTATAAATATTTCAACTTATCATGTCATTCTCTGTAGAGAATTTTATCAGTTCCTCTAATTCTTAAGTGTTGCTTCTCAACAACCTTTAATAACCCTTGTAAATGTGAAAGAAGCTCTCCTGGCTACCTGAACACGCTTTATCAATCACTGGGAAACCTTTAAAGCCATCCTTACATTCTTTCTATATGAACTGACTATTTCAGATGTGATTTAATCCATAGCCTGGGTCTTATTGAAAAGGAAGGTTGAGCATGTGCTATTTAAAATGTTATTTTTCTCTCACTCGTGCACTTTCTGTTTTAGTAGAATTGAATTTGCATATGTTAAGTGTGTAAAGACTGTGCTTTCGCTATGTAGCTGACTCCATTGGGTAAGTTACCTTGGTGGTAACATGCTTATTATATAAAAAGGTTAGGAGAGTTAACTCTCGGCTACTTTAGAAGCATTTCATGATCCATCCAAAAACTGCCCTTGTCACAATCAAGCAGAGATGCTGAGTGTTCTCCATGGTCAGTGGAAGTGGGCTTTTCTTCCTCAGAGGTGATCACCACCACTGACAGACAGCACCAGAAAGGTAGGGGAAGAAAGGGGCGTCTAAATTTCAGGCAAGACCTGGAACACAGAGAAAATAAAGGCAAATTCCCTGGAAAACTATAACTTAACCCCACAAATAATTTCCCCCAGTTTTTTTTTTCTGACAGAAATCACTAGTTCAATTCTATACCCTTCCCTCTCTCAGTATTGTAGTTATATTAACTTTAGAAAAAATACAATTCTGAAGACAATTATAGTTTAGTTAGAACAGTTTAATGTTCAAGTGGCTGAAAATCTAGAAGAGAAATGGCTTGAGAAAAAGGTGGCACAATGGATATGAAATAAGATGTTGTTCTAGACTTACTTTAGAATCACATAATTTAAGAATAAAGATATGGTAGAATTAAATTTTCCAAATCAAAAACAAACCATATAATTTAATAAAGGACTTCTACAACACTTCCATGCATTAAAAGCCTCTCAAACATTGGAATTTGTGATTTTTAAAATTTATAGATATTAAAATCACAGAAGATTTGAAATCAATATTGTTCTCAAGTATATCAGGCCAGTGGTCAGCAAACTGCAGCTTGCAAGTCACATGTAGCTCGCAAGCCATGTTTGCCGCTCTGTTGACTAATGAGTTAAGCCCACTGGGATAGGGGCTTAATCACAAGGAACAATAATACCCTGTAATTATTGGAATCGAGAGTCTAGGTCAGTGGGCGTCCAACTCATCAGTCAACAGAGCGGCAAACAGCGGCTCGCGAGCCACAGTTTGCCGACCACTGAGTCAGGCCATCTATGTGTTGAAATTCTAGTTACAATCTGTTGTTAAAGAAATAAATACTGAAGACAAGAAATCCTGGTTAAACAACATACTCAAAGACAAATAGCTGGTTATGAGCAAACCAGAACTTGAAGTTGAGTTTCTTAATTTCTGTTTAGTTTCCTTCCTATAGTGTCATTCCACATTCTTAAAATGTTTATTTACCTATAAAAATTTAATTCTATGATCCTATGAATACTTGCTAGAGAATTATAATATTTATCTTAGAATATAGGCTCAATGAAGAATGCAAAAGGAAAATAGCATAGCTATGTGGATAATGCATATCTTCCTCATTTACAAAGTATTGTAAATAAGAGGCTGACCCAGGACCAAAAAGAATAAACATTCACGAGTTTTCCCTCTGTTCAAGCTACTTTTCCAAGGATTAAATATTAAGTCATATTTTACATCCTGATGTAGGTCTTTGTAGTCTGAAATACGTTGCTTGAGTTTAGAGTGAAAAGCAAGATGAATTCCATCTCAGACTATGAAATGGAAATAAATTTATTCATGGTTGTTTTAAAATGGAGTTTGTATAAAAAAATGTAGTTTCATGAAAAAGGCCCAGAAAGGGCTGGAAAGTTTAACTAATTTTAGAAGAGAGGATAAAATACTAGAAGTTAAATAGGCCAGAATATTTTGTTTCTATCTAACATTCTTTCCTCTCTACTGAGCAAATGACACAGCTATATAAGGCTTCTAGACACAAGCTATTAGAAACTATCAAAGGATGAAATTGTTGGGCTGATTAGTTAAGATACCTCCCCCAGCCTTTTAGAAGTAAAAAAAAAAAAAAAAAAGAGCTAAGAAACTTGTTAAATGCACAAAGCAAACAGCTTGTATTGTATATGGACAATTCACTTTTTCCAGCAACTTTACTGATGTTTGATCTAAATAAGTTATATAATCTTCATGCAGTAGAAGAACAAGGAGCAGACAAGTAAACAACAACTATTAAACTAACTATTGTATATACCCTTTCTCAATCAATCCGTTCCTTTATATCAAAGTATTTTCCCCCACTTAGCAGGTAGTTGAAAGGATGCTACTTGACCAACGGAGGAGGAGTTTTTGAGACCCCAGTCCAAGCACCCTTGCTCTTATTTTTGGTTTTAACAATATGGACACATCTTGTAGTTACCAGAAAATATTTTGTCCTTTTACCCCTAATGCATTTGCATATGCAGTTTTCACTTTTTAGAAAAACCTTGTCCTGCTTTCCACCTTGTAAATTCTCATTTTAGCTAAGTCTTGGGTCAGATGCTCCTAAACTGAAGGTGATTTATGCACATTCTTTACTTCGTGGGTATTACAACTAAATAGAATTGTTGTAGTATAATCGTGTTTGAAAGTTTTTACCTCATTGGAGACTACAGGCCTGGTGCACGAGATTCGTGCACTGGAGCTGGGGGTCCCTCAGCCCAGCTTGAGAACCTCTCGCAGTCCAGGGCCACTTGGGGGATGTCCGCCTGCTGGCTGAGGCCCGATCCCCCTGTGGACAGAGCCTAAGCCAACAGTCAGACATCCCTCTTGCAGTCTAGGGCTCTCGCAGTCCAGGACCCCTTGCCCCTTACTGCCCGCCTGTGGGAGGGGCTCCCACCACCACTGCTGCACTCGCCAGCGTGAGCCCAGCTTCTGGCTGAGCAGCACTCCCCTGTGGTAATGCACTGACCAGCAAGAGGCAGCTCCTGCACTGAGCGCCTGCTCCCTAGTGGACAGTGCACAGCATAGCAACCGGTCGTCCCACTGTTTGATTTGCATATTAGGGTTTTATGATATTGGATGGACTCCTTGATATCAGAGACCATGCCTTACTAGACTTAGCAAGTATCCAGCACATAACAGTCACTCAAATTTGCTGAATGGCCACCACCTATTCAATTTAATCTAAATCATGGATGCTGTCAGACCTCAACTCCCAAATAGTAAATGAGGGGTCATCTCAAGGTTTAGAAATAGCACCATTAATAACCCCACTGAAGATGCCCAGGATCCTCTGGGCTATATCTTTGGTCTTTTTCTATTGTTCTGATCTTTCATAATCAGCTCCACTGCCCTAAAGAATTTAGGGCCAGTTTGTTACTATAAAAACTTAAAAAACCCTGCCTTTTCTGGCTTCCTACTAGATCACACATTTTAATCCCTGCAGCCTCCTATCTGGCAAATCTCATGCTGGTTTTATTTTTACACAGCAGTCATTTTTATGGCTATCGGAGGCTCACAAAGTTATGCTCGACTCCATAGCACTTGCTGACAATGGTGCTCAGTTCCGAGAGGTGGTTTAAATTTTTCTGCTATGTGATATTTTTGTATCCAAGTCCCCACTAGGCCAGATAACTGCAGTTGTGAAAACTTGCTCCTTACTGTCCGCCTGCGGGAAAGGCTCCCACTACCACAAAAGTAGGTTTATAGATGTTTATCTAGAAAATAATACAATGATTAATAAATAATATAAGAATAAATTCGGAGTTTGACAACTATAAACCTACATTTTCACAACCGTGCATGTGTGTGTATGTGTACACACATATATATCACAATAAGATAAGAGCAAAAGTGGGAAATTAAAAGATAAAGTATGGGTGCTATGGAATGATAAGGTGAATGGGCATGGTACTTCCCTTTTACTCTCCCATATTCAGAGCTGTCCACCCATTGGCACCTGAGGCTCTAACTCAGGGGTCTTCAAACTACGGCCCGAGGGCCACATGCGGCCCGCAGAGGAGTCTGATCCGGCCCGCCAGGTTTTTTGGGCAGTGAGCGCAGCTGAGGTGTTACAGTAGGAATTAGTAGTTCATATAGTCCGGCCCTCCAGCTCTCTGAGGGACCGTGATCTGGCCCCCACTTTAAAAAGTTTGAGGACCCCTGCTGGAGGTCAAGAAGAAATTGTGGAAAGAGTTCACCAATAACTTTAAAAATAGGCAACTTGGTTAATAAATAATCATTATAACCTATAATATGAGGTTGTAAAAATAAATGTATTGTAGCAAAGCAATTTAAGCTAAGGGCAGCAGAAGTACAAAGGAAGTGTTGATTTCTAGAAGATAGGGAAGGGTTCATAGAGGCAGAATTATAACGTAGTTTAGGAGATGAATATAATAGTAAAACTCTATGAAGCAACTAGGCCATCCGAAGCAGAAATTCAGATTTTTGGTGACACTGTTCATCAAACAATTCTGATAAAAATAAATTGTTTCTGAGAAATGGAACAACTACTATTGTTGATAGATTAATGTTATCAAGGGAAGAAAAGTGACAGCACAGTCACTATATCCAACTAGATTACCAAATAAGAAGCACATCCATATATCTTCAAATTATTAAAACACTTCCAGAAATTTAGTTCTGGGTTACACTTTTGGAATTCACCTAGGAATGCCTTCCTAAAACCTGGCTTTGTATGAAAACAGTCTCTGATGCTTCCCTGTCCTTTACTTTTTGACAGCTTTGGATTAAGTTTTAAAAATGTGGCTCTCAAAAGAAATTTCAGTCGTTGTACTGTTGATATTTGGCTCTGTTGACTAATGAGTTTGCCGACCACTGGGCTATACCGTACAGCCAAAGGTGTGTCATAGGCTTACCACTGAGGCTAGTTTAAGTGAATTCTAATTATGTTTGCACAAGAACGAAATTGCCTAAAGAAAATTTCTCAGAACATATCCTATCGTCAAGTGGTACATGATTGTCCTTAATAGAGGACAACTGGATTCTCCTACTTACTTGCAGTTGGTTGCTACATAGGAAACACTCTACACTTGGGGGAAATTAGAGTGGAAAAGGCAAATAACATCTCAGTGTTACAAAAATAGTTTTGATCTAAGAGGATCTTGGGTACCCCAAGGGGGTTGCCAGACCACACTTTGAGAACCACTGCACAGTGATCTAAACCTGGTGTTCTATATATATATTTTTTTCATTCGTAGCCCTTCCTCAAAGCCCCGAAATCATAGAGGAAACTTAAGGTTTAGTCCAGTGATAGAAGCTTCATTCCTCTACCTTGTTTATTTTTCTCTCTGACCTTTTAACCTCCTTCTGGCCTTTGCCTTACCCCTCCTAACTTGTCCTTTGCTCTGATGCTTATCTTTCCAAATTCCATTCCTGCCATACATGTCATTATCATGTCCAACTAGAGGTCTGTTGGGACCTTTGAGAAAGGGATCCTTGTCAGGAAAAGAGGTCAAACTGTTTTGACCCAGGGGTCCTTTTCAGCCTCAGGTTGAAAATCTGGTCTTTGGCCGAAACCGGTTTGGCTCAGTGGATAGAGCGTTTCTCCATCTTTGGTAATATGTAAAAGAAATCTATATATGATTATAATTATTAAACCAAATCAACAAGCTAATGCAAGCATAAAAGACCAGAGAAGCTTGTCTTAATCTAAATAGTCATTCAGTTTTTAAAATTTCTCAAGAGGACTTAAATTAAGCTTTGGTAAGGGAGAAAAATAACCAATACTGACAGCTTAGGAAGTAAGGTTAGAACTTTACTTGGTAAAAGTGTAACTATTGTAGTTTGAGTGTTAGAAGATAGCATGCATGCATGTGAACACAAATGGTGCATGTGAGAGTATGTACATACCTATTATGTACCATTAATTTTGTATGTGACGTTCTGGAGCTATGACTTTTCAAGAAGTTAGAATTGTACTGGCAATACCAACAATTCAGTTTAATAAATACTATAATAAAAGTCAAAACAGGACATTACAAGAAAGACATCTAACCCTTCTTTGCATAAATAAGTATATGTGCTACCAGGAAGGCTTCTGAGAGGAAATAACACCTGCATTAAGACCTGAGTAAGAAGAAAAAGCAATGTCCTCGGAAACAAGGGGATTTCTTTTATTTATAATTAGAGGCCAGGTGCATAACATTCGTGCACTGTGGGGAGGCGGGGGAGGATGAAGGTTAACTCAACCCAGCCTGTGCGTTCTTGCTGTCCAGAACCCCTCGGGGGATGACCGACTGCCAGCTAGGCTCAGGGAGCGGGCCTATGATGGCAGTCGGACATCCCCTGAGGGGTCCTTAGCACTGCTGCGGAGGCGTGAGAGGCTTCCACCACCACCACTGTGCTCGCCAGTCATGAGCCCGGCTTCTGGCAGCCCCGCTGTGGTCAGTGTGCATCATAGCAACTGGTTACTCTGCCGTTTGGCTGATTTGCATATTAGCATTTTATTATATAGATGGTGAAAATAATAAATTCTGCATGGGTGGTGCCCAACAATACAGGATATAAGGCAGGTACTTCCCCTTTCTTTGGTAAGTGGTACCACACATAGTAATGACATATTAAATCTAACTTATGGCAGTAAAAATTTATACATTGGTTATTGTCAGAAATGGAACCATTAGGTAGAAGTGGATCTAGACGGTTACATTAGAAGTAATTGATGTTACGATAATTTTTTTAGTGTCTTTTGAAAGAAACATTAATCTTTGACTTCATATTTGAGAGAAGTATTATCATCAAAATATAATAGTGATTTAAAAACATCCAACCAATAATTTTTGAAAGAGGTTTAGTAAAATATCTAATCTATGAAAAGCTATTACTAGAGTTTCTTGGCTAAGGTAATAGTTAAAGAGACTTATATAGCAGAATAGTGTTCTTATGAGGGAAAAAGTCCATCATATTTGAAGAAATCTTGGGGTTTATTTCTATATTATTAGAAAAAAAAAATCTCATTTTACTTTAAAATTTAAAAGTAGTTCCATAATTTTGTCATATATGCAAATACTTTCAGTCTGAAAAGTATGAATTTATTAACTGTCTACTAAAATCATTTTTTGGACAAGCATCCAATTTTATACAATCAGTAAATTCAACAGCTACAGTCCATCAAAAATATCTTGAGTGACAATATCAGATTCTCCTATGGTGATATTTCATATTTGAAAAGTGGATAATTATTTGTGAATGTGCTATTTGTCCACATAATTTAACAATTTACAAAGTGATCATACCTCTTCAATACCAGCTATATTATTGACAGCCAGTTTTTTTAGAGAACTCTGAAGTTTTTTGTCATCAGCTGTAGCTGTTCTATGTACCACCTTCTTCTTTCTGCGAGCTGTACCCTGAAAAATAACCAAACAGAAGGGTTAGCATGCCTTGCATCTGGCAACCACAATCATGCCTTCCTATCCACAGTACTCTAAAACCCACATAAGAAATTACTGACTCAATAGTAATGATTAATAATGCTCAGAATTGTGTTTGTCAGCCTAATCCAGATTTTTGAAGGTCAGTTCTAGCCAGTTCTTCCAATATTCAGCCTTTATCATTTCAACACACTGTTTCAAAAGTTTTTTAATAAAAATAATTTATAACTTCAAGACAATTTAGTGTGCTTTAGAACAACTTTCAAACATTATCAGGATTACTTTTTTATAGTACCTATCACACCCTGACAATAAAGTCTAAGGAGATTATGACATAATTAATAATCAAATGCCTACTATGTGAGTGCTCTAGATTCCTAGCATCTAGGAGTGAAAAACATCAGGTTCTTATGTCAAGGATATCATATGGTAGGGGAAGGGAAGTAAATATTTATTTATTCAAGTAGTAAACAAGTTATTGTAGATCATTTCAAAGGGGATAAGTGTATTAAGAAAACACTGTGATAAGAGTATTGTGTGGGAGCTAAGCACTATTTTGTTAGAATACTAAGGGAAAGCCTCCTTGAAAAGGTGACATCTGAGCTTAGACCCATGGGAAGATCAGGGGACGATTGATCCAAGCAGAAAGAAACAAGAGTGAATCTGTTGTGTCTAAAGAGAGAAAGCAGGTGAGTATGGTGAGAGCAGAATGAACAATAGGAAAGGAGGAAGAAAATGAAATCAGAAAGATAGGTAAGGACTAGGCCAAGTAGCCTAGAATGCTATAGGAAGGACTTAGATTTTATTCCAATTGCAATAGAACGTCATTGAAAGGTTTTAATCACAAAAATGACTTGATCTGATTGACTATTTTAAAAGATGACTGCAGTTGCTACAGAAAATGAACGATGATGAGATAATCAGGAAGCTGCTATAGCAGTCCTGATAAGAGCTGAGGAATGTGGCAGTGGAGATGGGGAGAACTCAGACCGTCCGAAGAACCAACAGGACTTGCTGATGAATTGGATGTCAGATATGAGGAGAAAAGGAATCTAGAATGAAGCTTAGAAGTTTGGCCTAAGCAAATAGGCTGAAAATTATACTATTTGTACTAAGAAAGGAAAAGCTCATTTCTAAACTGGTACTTAGAAATTCTAAATATATTTTTTTCCACTGAAAAACAATAGACAATAATAGATAAAATTCCTGGGCCAATTTATAAAAATGAAACTGAAGGCAGAGCCAAAATACTAAAAAAGCAGCCCACGTCTTGAGGGCTACCCCTTTCTGAGACCTGGCAGGAGCCAGGGGAAAGGAATGGCGGTGTCCATCTGAGTAGCTCCTAGAGGAGTGCACAGTCTTACTGAGGGTGCTCAGGGGCTGCAGCTTCAGCAGCTCCAGTGGGAGTGGAAGAGAGCTCTGAGTAGCAGCAGAGATTGTGATAAAATCCAGCTGCTGGAGGAAGGACCATGAATAACTTTCACAGATGGTCATTTATTTGTGAAACATTTCTGACTTAGGGATAGCTTGATTGCTTGCTAGATACCTCAACTCAAATGATCCTCAGACACCTCACATTCAATATATCTAAAAGCTTGTTAGTCCATCAAACAATTTTTATATTTCCTAAGTTTTGAAGCTGGTTGCACCACCATATATGCAGTCTCTAAAGCCAGAAACCTGGAGCTTACCCCAGACTCTCCTCTCTCCTCTTCATCCCCCATATTCTATCAGTCACGTCAACTTCAATCCTTATATTTGTGTCTCCCCTATTATAGCAGCAGCATCTTGACTGTTCTCCTCTATACAAACTTCTATTTCATTCAAATTTCCACATTACCAGCAGTTATCTTTCTAAAATGACTGTTATTTCCTTCTTAAGGTCCTTCAATAGTTGCCCCTTGCCTCTAGGATAAAATCCTCAGCTCCTAGTACGGCATATAAGACTATAATCCAACCTCAAATTATAAACTCTAAACTCTAGCTGTACCAAACTAAAGCAAAACACATCAAAACACCATATTACCTCAGCATTCTTTGTGCCTCTACATGTGTGAAAATGACAATCTCTTTTTAATCTACTCACTTACCCTGTCACCTGTTTACCTAGTGATAAATTTTATTTATTCTTCACATCTCAGCTCAGTGATTACTTCTTTGTCTCTCAGGGACAAGAATGCCCTGTACTTCACTTAACATTTATTACTCTGTAATGTAATTGTGAGCATGTCTCTCAAGTTGAGAAAGAAACTTTAACTGGTTTATATTCTGTGCTATGTACACAGTAGGTGCTCAATAAACTAGTTAAATGAAAAAAATTGTGCCAACCACCTCGTTTAAAATATATATTATAGTGATGTGCTGTATCAAGCTTTTCTAGGTATATTCTATGGTTCTTGAATGTTCCTAGTTTTTGCATTGGTACATTATATTTGATGCTACAATGTGCCTACTTTGTTTACATTAATGTTAATGACTCCAAAGCCATATAATTGTATCACCATGAAGAGAAATTACTAGTCACTTCTTCCCTTCACCTTTTCCTGTCCCCATTCCCAGGAGCTGTGGTTATCATCAAACTAAATGACACAGTTGAGTTGCTACATAGTATCCTACATATCCTTCCCGGTCTGACGTAAACACTATTCATGCTTTTCCTTTTGCAAAGATTGTACTGGGCAGAGATAAAGGTAGAATGTTCTCCTTGAGCCTGAGGACAGAGCTGAAGGGAATCAAAGACGTTCTGTGCTCAGAACTAGCTCTTCCTTAGGCTTCAGAGTACATGGAATAAGAATGCTCATGTTCACCTAGGCAGAAATTTGGGAGGAAAATCTAGCACTGAACAAAATGTACAACAGCTGGGATATCTTCAGCTAAACCACTTGTAAACCAAACTGCAGCAGAGAGAGTATCCAGCACATTTGGGATGCCCTGAAGGTGAATCTAACATAATTACAGCTATCAACCCTGGCCAGTGTGCCTCAGTTGGTTGGGCATTGTCCTGTATACCAAAAGGTTGCTGGTTCGATTCCCAAACAGGACACATGCCCAGGTGGTGGGCTCACTCCCCACCTGGGAGTGTACAGGAGGCAGTCAATCAATCTTTCTCTCCTTCCCTAAAAATCAATAATAAATCTTTAAAGTAATAATAGCTACCATTTATTAAATATCTACTCTGTACCAGACACCAGGTTAGGTGTTTTATAAATATTACTCTGATTTTTAAAAAAAAATTTTTTTGAGCATCCTATGTAGGACTGTTTCTCTTTTGCAGATGTAAAAATGGAAGCTTAACAAGTTTGGGTAGCTTTTGCCTGTTCGTAACTACCAGATGTTAAGAGGATTCAAACGAAGGTGGCTATTTCCATTGCACCACCAGAAAGAGAAGTCTTCTGGTTAACTACTTTAGAGCTTGACAAATTGTTTTCAAATTGGAATGTGGTTTGATCTTGATTATTGAAAAGATTTTAGATTTTCAATAACCACAAATCCAAATAATAATAATATTTGATAATAATACATTCTCCTGCCAATTTTTTTTATGCCACACTCACCTTGCCCCCTATCCGGACCTGAGCCTGAAGTTTGGCTAACTTTTCTTGATTCATGCTGTTGGTAAATCTAGGGGGGGGAAAAATAGATTTGTTAAAGTTACTGTTTTACCAAAATAAAATAACTGTTTATGCAACAGTACCTTCTGGTCCACTGAGTTTGCAGCATTCATTATCACCATGATCACATTAACACTGCCTATATTCTTAATAAGTATTAATAACTTTTTCTAGCTTCATAAACCAGATATTAAAGAAACAAAAATTAAATAATATAATGAGGTAGCCGAATATACAAATGGGTTTCAAAGAATGGGATTCAAAGTTACCTATTTGAAGATTCCTCCTTAAATGCATGATTCAGTAAAATCTAACCAATTACAAAAATCTCTGTAGGCAAGCCAGTTTTACAGCAGAGAGCTGTTACCAAATGTTATTAGCACAACCTTTAAGTAGACTTTTCTTCTCCCAAATCACATTCTGTATTCCTTGTAAGCCATAATTTTTATTTTTTTTTTAAAAAGCAAAAAGCAAAAAAAAAAAGCTGGACAAAGAAAAAAATTCAACAATAGGCTGTGTAGCTGTCAAGATATGAGGTAGTCATGTCCTCTATTCAAGGTCAGATGGAATGTTAATAATAGGCAATGAGAACCAGTTTTTAGAGGTTCAGTGCTTCTGCAGCACTTTCCACAGAGTTCATTCAATACCTTGCAGTGATATAATATGTCATACTTGTTAAGATATGCTTGCATACAGGGCATAATGCCTCACAATTTGACATAAAAACTTATCTGCTACATTAATACTAAAATTTTGTGGGGGAGAAGGTGAAGATACTCTTAAGTATACTAAGCCCTTTAAGGCTAAACTTAATTTTGAAAATTCTAAGGACATTATAAAGTCATGAATCCTAGTCTGGTCAGTGATATTCATACTAAAGAAAAAAGTACGTAAGTTTATAATGAGCTGTAACATTCCACACTATATAAACAAATAAAAGCCAATGTTAAAGCCTTGTTTTACTTGTTTTGTGGATCAACAGATCATTGCTGAGATGTGAGAGATGACATAAAGTACAAGCCTTTTTTTGGCCAATTCTCTAACCTCTTTATGATGATCATTCGGATGAAAAAGTCTGTTTTCTTCATTTGAGAAGTGAAAGAGAATCAAAGATTATTCCTAAACATTCCATATTCTGACACTGTATTTAGACACTAACCTATATATATCTCTGCTTTACGGCCAAATAAAGTCCAGTTTCCAAATAACATTTTTTTTACATGAATTCAGTATTTATTTACAGTCTTCATTTTCCCAGTTGTGCAGCCTAATCAAATAACGTTTAGAATTTATGATTCCTTAAATCGTTGTTCAGCACGGAATCACAATGTTCAAGCAGCTAAAAACAATCTCTTATAGGAGGAAGTGTGATTACAATACAAAATCAGAGGTCTTCAGTGTCTCATACTTAATCATACTTAAATTTGCAGATGTAAATCCCAATCTCTATGCTCAATATCCACAGAAAAGGACCAATATTCACTTTTCTCAAAGGAATTGGCTATGAAGATGTAGTGAACAAAGAGCTAAGGACTTTGACAAAAAAAAAAAAAAAGGCTAAGTGAAGCTATTAGAACTAGACATAGGGTAAATAAACCTTTTGGGACTCCTCTGCATTTTCAAGTGACAACCCCCAAGAGATGGGAGAGAAGAGACAGAAATCAAGATAAAAAAGAGTCCTGACTTATCTGAAACAAAAGCAACAAATGAACTATATCAATGTGTACAATGAAAGAACAGATTCCATTTCAGGTAATCAGGACAACAGAGAACTTGTTCTCAAGGAGTATCTCAGAAAAAAAGCATTTTAGGGAGGCTGGAAGCTCAAGGGGATAAGGGGAAGAAGGGCGGTCGGTCCTTTGTCTATTAGCAGGTTGGGGTGTACGGAATTCAAGTAGGAAAGAGGATTGGTCTGTCTAGGAGAAACGTCAAGGTGAGAAAGTAAACCTGAAAGATCACCTAGTTTACTTCCCTAGTCCTCAATCAACCTGTGATTTATTGTCTCATATATGTAAGTCTGTCTCAAATACTTGCAAACAGCAGTTGGGTAAAAATTATGAACAGATCAACCTCCCTTCCAACTTAATAGATTTGCAAATGAAGGCCCAGAAGGGAGAAGACACTTTCTGGGCCCAAAAGGGAGCAGTAACGTCGTAAAGGGCTTAGGATCGTTGAGTTCCTCTTTGGGGGATCCTAGAATCTTTTAGCCTTTTCCTTCAGGACCCAAGAAAGGGTGTCCACATTGAGGATATACTCCATATTTATTGAGTGCCCAAGTTCCAAACATTAGAGTAGGTATTTTCCCATCCATCACGTTTACAGAAATGTAATAATTCCAGCCTTTAGTCCGGCCTTTTTTTTTTTTTTTTTTTTTTAAATCGTGTTGGGTTTAGAAGCAATAAGCTTTGCAACCAGAAGAATCAAATTCTACCACTTAGCGTTTCGGAAACGTATTTTCCTTCTCTGAACCTTTGACTCTTCTGTACTAGAGAAAGGTGTTAACACCACTCCCTTCAAAGCGTGTTTTCATGGGTAAAGGTTATCGATAGCACAGGGTATATGACTCACAGCAGGTCCGCAAACACTGGTAACTATTGTTACCAACCCCGAGGGGACGGCCAGGGTAAGGTGAAAGAACGTGGGAAGAAAAGGAAGTTGAAACCACCATTCACTAGCGATGTTGAACATTGTGTGTCAGTCGGTCGATCACCCATTTCCTGACAGCCTCCTGAGCCTCCCGGAGTGCGATGGGGGCTCTCCAGACCCGCCAGGCAGCCGGAGGCCGCCTGGTCCACAGTTGCTGCCATTTAGGAGGCAAAGGGCGCTGCAACGCAATCCGGTGCAGGCTGCAGGGGGCCGCCCGGGGGCTGCAAACCTCAGTTTCCCTCTCTGTCGGGGAGAACCAAATGAGATGGCAACAGACTGGCTGTGGAGAGCTCAAAGCTCACGACACTGTTTGCATGATGGAAGAGGAACAGGGCAGAGGCCGGGGGATCACCCGCCTCCTGGGGCTGGATCTGGTGGATGGCAGCAGCGCGGGCCCGCTCGCCCCCGCAGAGGGCGGTGGTGCTGGGGGACCGTCCCTCAGGTGCCGACCCCCGGCTGCGCCGCCGGTAACCGACAGGCCAGGCGGGCTGGCCGCCTCCGCCCCCACTTGGCGCGCCACGGCGGAAGTGGCAGCCCGAGAGGCTGGCGGGTGTCGGAGGAAGAGGGCGGGGGGAGACCGTGCGCAGCGGCCTACGGCCGTGGAGTGGCGGGACCGCCGGGGGTCTCACCTGAAGCAGGGAGAGTCCTCCACCACCAGCACGCGGCAAGAGCAAGATGGCTGCCTGCGCCCAGACAGAGAAAGACGACGGAGGCGGCGGCGGCAGCGGCGGCGGCAGCGGCGGCAGGAGTGGGGATGCCCACGTGATAGAGCCAGCCCTCCGCGGAGCAACCTATCCGCGGAGAGCGTGTCCGAACTACAAGGCCCAGCCTGCACTGCGCCTCCCAATAGCGAGGTGACAGGTGCTGGTGGCCGCGCTGCATTCTGGGGCTTGCAGTCTCCCAAGCTTTCCATTGTGTCGGTGCCCTCACTATAGGTAGGGAGCCTAATAAAAGCGCAGTGTGTATTTTTTGTTTGGGTGTGTACTTTATCAGATGTCTTTTACTTGCCATTAAGTATACACTGTCGCACTCAATTAAGTATCCACTTAGGAGGCGAGACAAGGAAGTGTTGACCTGTGATGACACAGAGAAAAAAAATTTTTTTGGAGGAAATACTCAACCCACAAAGTTTAAAGACAACAAAATAAAAATAATAGAAATAAATAAAGCAAATAAAAACAACAAAAGCAAATAGATTTAACCAGAAGAAGCTTCACAGTTTAAAATGCCTGCAGTGACTTCTGTCCTGGTTCCCTGAAGAGGTAGGTCAGTTTTGCAATAACAGACACCAAGTTCGGGTATTTTCCAGAGCATGCATCAGTTAGTTGCATAATTCCCTGAGTGGAAGAACTGAGGTTGCAAGGAAAATAAGGTTCAACGCTTCTCCAGCAAGAGGAGGCGTTCTTGCAAGGCACGGAGACCATGCACCACAGAACAGGCTTTCTAGGTCTCCTGGGGAGACCAAGCAGGAGCCTAAGAATGAAACCCAGTTGTCTAGTCTTTTATGTTTGCAGAGGGGGAAGTGGGACCGGCCCCCTGTTTGGAGCAGCAGATTTCAATCAATAATTTGCTTTGTTAATATTAAGTGCAGCGGTTCTAGGGGGCGGGGCTAACCTGCTGGCAGACGCGACCAGCAACGGCTCTCCGAAGCCTCCTCCTCCCCACCCCTCACTAATCTCAGCCCATTTTTTTCCCTCTCTATGTCCTCCGACTGAACAGCCCAAATCGGGGCTGGGGATGGGGGGAAAGCAACTAGCGTTTGAGAGCAACACCACCTATACCCTTCTACGTGATCTGCACCTTTAAACCCACTCGATCACCATCCGGACCCCGGAGGCACCACCCACATCCGTTTAACATCACTTCCTTCAGAGTTAAGGGGGAAAAAAAAAATCTAGGAACTCGAAGGGTTGGGTCGAGCCGCCTTTGGGGTAGGGCGCGGACCTCCTGCTCTAGGACTCCCGGCTCTGCGCCTGCTCCGCCCGGGGACCCCGCGCACTGACCACCATGGAGCTGCGGCCTCGTCCCGGGGCCACCTGTTTGCTGGGCTTCAGTCTCCTCCTGCTCCTGGTCACCTCTTCCGATGGACTCACTGGGCTTGGAAAGGGTCAGATCGCATTCTTATCTTAATCTTTACTTATCCTGGGTCCCAGGCCGGCACAACCCTCTTCTCCTCTTAACACGGCCCCCCTCCCATTCTATCTCTTAAGTCTCGCCAGGTTCTTTTTTTATCCTAGCCAGCCAACCGCTCTTGGAGTCTGAAGATTTATTGGAGCAGGGAGTAGCGGGTCGAGGGAATGATGGGATGGGACGTTGTGCTTGGTAAGAGTAAGGAATGGCCCTTAGATGAGAAGAGGCATGTTTAAGAGCTCATCAGCACAGTGCTTAGCACTTGGGAGGTCCCCAGAACGGTCAGCTTTACTGCTAGGAGAAACGGCCTTTTCTGGGGGGACATGCATATGCAGAGAGAGAGCCTTGCCCTGGGTCTGAAGATGCCCCAACCTACCTCTTCCTCAGGAGTAAGGTTACTGCCTTCATGCCCTTGGGGGGGGGGGGGGGAACACCACACCTCCATTCCAGGAAGTGGTGACTGGTGCAAGAGGAAAGGTTAAAAGAGGGTAGAAGGTCTGAAGTCAGAGGGGCCACCAACAGGTGTCCCTCCCGTGGTTCAGTTGGTGTGTCTGAAGAAACGGAATTGTTTGTGAGGGCTGAGGAGACAGTGGTTATGAATAGGAAATAGAAGACGTGATCTCCCTACTCCATCCATTTCTTACATCTTCATTCGAACTCGGGGTTTATGCTCTTCTAAGTGGGTGAGTGGTAGCATTGATTCCCCTCCCCTCCCCTTCCTTTTTTTTTTTTTTTTTTTTTTTTGTACTGATCTTACTCTATGGAAAGACTCTGCAGCAGTTCTGCTGTTTGAAATTTGATTTTTCTCTTATCCTCCCTATTTGTTCATTTCTCGGTGTGTGATGAGATTGGGTGGACATTCAGTGTGCCTGAATAATACAGCCCCTCCTTAATTCAGTAAATAATTTTTGATCACCTACCATATTCAGGCACTGTCTTGGACACTGCTGTTAATAAGAGTTTCAACTAGGAATAAGTACTGGAAATAAAATGAAATTGGGATGGAGAGGCTGGAAAGGATGAGGGAACGGATATTACCTGAACGAGGAAGGTCAGGGAATGCTTCTCTGAGGTGATATGTGGGTTTCCATCTCAGCGAAGAAACTGCATGGAGAATTCTACTGGGCCAGAATGTTTTGAATGCTGACAACCCCATTTTAAAACAGATTACTGTATATTTAGTTTGAAATTGTAAGAACCAAGAGAGACAGAAGGGTAGTGTTAGGAGTGTGGGTTTTGATCTGAGTTTCAATTTATTCTGCCACTAACGATCTAGCCCAGGGCAAGTTGCTCAAAGCTTAGTTTCTCATCTGCAAAAGTGGGCTTAATAATAACTGCCTGAGACATCAGCAGGTAATTTACTCTGTTCTAGTTACTGAGTTCGGTGTAGGCAATCCCTTGGAGTCATGCATTCAGTATTTTTATTCCTGGTTAGACACGGAGCTCTTGTGGTTATTCTAGTTGTCATTGCTGAATAACAAACCGCTCAAACATTTAGTGGTGTGAAGAGACCATTTGATTATGTTCACAATTCTGTGGGTCAGGAATTCAAAGAAGGTGCAGTGGGGAAGGTGTGTTTCTCTGTTCTGTGATGTCGGGGGCCTCTGCTGAGCTGGTTTCTTCATGGGCTAGCGTGGCCTCCTCACAGGAAGACAGCTGGATTTGAAGAGTGAGCGCCTCAAAAGAACAAAGTGGAAATGCATAGCATTGTTGTCATCTAGCTCTACAGGTCACATAGCATAGCTTCCGCTGCACTCTGTCTGGGCCTGTTCACAGGGGAGGGACATTAACCTCCCTCACTCTTTTTTAAAAAAATATATATTTTTATTAATTTTTTACAGAGAGGAGGAGAGAGGGATAGAGAGCTAGAAACATCATGAGAGAGAAACATCGACCAGCTGCCTCTTGCACACCCCCTACCGGGGATGTGCCCGCAACCAATGTACATGCCCTTGACCGGAATCGAACCTGGGACCTTTCAGTCCACAGACCGATGCTCTACTACTGAGCCAAACCGGTTTCGGCAACCTCCCTCTTGCTGCAAGGGGGAATGTTGAGTTCACCTTGTAAGAAGAGCCTGTGGAATGGGAAGTAGCCAGAAGACTAATCAAGACAAGTAAGCAAGCAATTACAGGGCGTTGTATAAGTAGCTCTGGCGCTTTCCAGAGGGTGGCCTGGTGGTTTGCAGACAGGAGAAACTGCATGACTCTACTGTTTTCAGGAAATACAGTGGTATGGTATGAGCACTGAATAGGAATCAGGAGACTTGGGATTTTCTCTGTGTGTGTGTGTGTGTGTGTGTGGTTGTTGTTTTAAATATGCTTTTATTGATTTTTAAAGGTAGAGGGAGAGAGAGAAACATCGACTGGCTGCCCCTTGCATACCCCTACTGGGGATTGAGCCCATAACCCAGTCATGTGCCCTGACCAGAAATTGAACTGGTGTCCTCTTGGTTCTTGGGTTAATGCTCAACCATTGAACCACTCCAGCCGGGTAAGGCCTGGTTTTAATCCTGGTCAGACCATATAGCCAGCTGTGGTCTTCCCTGCAGACCATTTATTAAATAAGAGAGTTGAATTAGAAATGACTCCTAAGAGTTCTTCCAGACCTAACCTTCTAGAGTTCTAAAATAATTTTCTTATTCTCCATGTGCTAAAAATTTGAACTATATTACCTATGGGGAGAAGTGTAACAACTAACATTTACTGTACGTTGCTATATTCCGGCACTGTTCTGTGCATTTTTCGTATGTTGGCTGGTTTAATCCTCATAGCAACCTTCTGAGATGGATGACATTGTCATCCCCATTTCGCAGATAAAGAACCTCTAGTGGGCGCAGGAGTCACACAGCGAGGAAGTGGGCCAGCTGGGCTCCGAATCCCAGAGCCAGTGCTCTGCACAAGCGCACACACTCCTGCTCTGAGTGCAGAAACGCCTCTGAAGACTTTAAAGGAGCAACCAGGACGTTGTTAGTGGGGGTAGTTTATGTCCTCCTGAAACAGAAAAATGATTGTCAAGTCTTTGGAATAAAAATTAGGGACTGACACATGGGGAGTGTTTACACTTCACATTGTTTCCTATTCACATTCACAACAATTCACAACGGAACAGATATTTTTCTTAGGCCTATTTTGCATTATGCAAACCATTAGTGGCCAAACTAGGATTCTAAACCAGCTCTGTTTGACCGCAGACAGACTTTTTTTTTTTTTTTTTTTGTCACTATGTTATTCTACCACTCAGGTACAATGTTCTCTATTTTAGAAGCCTGCCTGCCAGCTCTGACACTTGACCTTTCGTCAGCTGGGAAGGGATGAATAATACTTTTCTGATGTCTTTCAATTACACGTGAAAACAATTTTAGGATGAAGAGCTTAGGAAGTCTGATGTAAATACTGTGTCTAGGAATGGTCACTTTCCTTCATTTTTCTTCCTTTTTTTTAATATTAATGTTTTTAGGGAAGGATTTGCTGATACGGGAGCTTTCAGCTCACTTTGCAGACAACTGGCATAAATTAAGCGGCAGTGCAGGTGACACTTTAGGAAACCGGACTCTCTTCGAATGTTCCACGTTGGCATGGGTGTGGGTGGGTGGTGTCGGGGAGTAGGTGATTTTAGTAACAAGGTAAATACTGTACCCTCTCAAGTTATTTTTGAAGGGAAACAAAAAACTTAGGTTTTCTAGATCTGAAGGCAATGTTTACATTTTGGTTTGGTGAAGCTACACTCCTTCATTCATTTATTCATTGAATTTTTACTAAGGAGGCAGTGAAGTCTTGTGAGCGGTTAAACTATAGACTCTGGAACTCAACCACCTACATAGGTTCTAATCCCAGCACCGCCATTTACTAACAGTGTAACCTTTGGCAAGCTATTTAATTTCAGCTTCCATAGTTGTAAAATGGGAATATTAGAGTTTCTACCTCATAAGTTTATTGTGAGGATTAAATGTCAGTACATGTAAAAGCACGCAAAACTGTGCCTGGCATGTAATAAATGCCATATGAAGGTTAGTCATTGATACTGTTATTGTATCATTATGTTATTGTAATTATCAGTGGTCTGCAAAGTGCGGCTCGCGAGCCACATGCAGCTCTTTGGCCCCTTGAGTGTGGGCTCCTCCACAAAATACCACGGCCTAGGCCAGTCTATTTTGAAGAAGTGGTGTTAGAAGCAGTTTAAGTTTAAAAAATTTGGCTCTCAAAAAAAATTTCGATCATTGTACTGTTGATATTTGGCTCTGTTGACTAATGAGTTTGCCGACTATTGGTAATTATGCCATAAGTAAATAAAAAAGTAATGATGGGGATTATTCCTGTTATTAAAAAAAAAAAACCAGTTACTTTTTACTATGATTTTTAAAAGAAATATTGTACATGTGATGAACTATTTCAAATTACACTTCTAGATTTACTCTTAGGAATAATGCAATAAGGTGCTAAGGAACTTTTGGGGTACCAGAAAAGAATGTTAATTAGGAATCAAGAGACCTAAATTCTGGTTGAGCTTCCTGTGGTTTTGGGTAGGCTCTGCCCTTTTCTGGGCCCTTGTAGCACGAGGGGATTGGAGTAATCTCTTAAGTTCGTGCTGTCCAATAACAGTACAACTAGCCACGTGTCACGCTTAAATTTTAAATTAATTAAAATTCAATACAATTAAGAGTTTAGCTTCTCAGTTGCATTAGCCACCTTTCAAGTACTCACCTGCCACCTGTGGCTTGTGGTTACTACATCGAACAGTGCAGATACAGAACATTCCCGTCAGTGCAGAAAACTCTATTGAACCATGCTGCCCGGGGGACTTTCTTAGTAATAACTCCTGTGACTTAAGTTTTATCAGCTAGCTCCTGAGTAGCCCACGTTTATGGAGAAATTTTATTTTACCTGATATTAATCTAGCTTCCCTGACTTTCTTTTGGCTGACATTTGCCTGGTATATATGTTTCAATCATTTTATTTTTTACTTTTTATAAGCCCTTTTTTTTTTTAGGTGCTCTTGTAAACATCATAGTTTCATGTTCCTTAAAAAAAAAAAAAAAAATCTGATCATTACTGTCTTTTAATTCCAACTGGCAAATTTAGTCCGCTTCTGTTTGTGTTGATTATGATGTTTGTGGTGATTAGAGATGGTCATATTTCTCTCATCCAGTTTCCATTGCTTCTATTTTTTTTTTCCCTGTGCTTTTCCTCCCTCCATTTGTGCTCTTGCTTTAGAGGTTGAGTATTTGCTTGTTCTTATTTTGTTTTATATCCTTTATTAGTTTGGAAGTTGGCGCTCTAGTTCTTTTCTTTTAGTGGTTACTCTTGAAATTTTACTTGCATACTTAACAAAATCTAACATTAATATCTTGGATGTTATTAAGAACATTTTAACTTCAAGTCATTTCCTCTTTATAAGTAGTTGTTGACTTGCACTTTAGTTCTGTCTTTTTTAAAAAAACTCTACAAGTTGAGCATTACAAAATTTTCTACAGATAATACTTAGAATTATTGACGTGTTTACCAATTTATTTGTTCACTGTTCTTTGTATCTAAGCTTTCTTCTGGAATTCCTTCCTGAAACATGCCCTTTACTTATCATTTTTCTCTGATTCATTTCTCCCAGGGGACTATTTCATATTTTCTCATCTCTTCAAACCTCCAGACTTCTTCCACAATCCTTGCTCTCAGCTGGTGACCAGGCTTTCTATATAACAGAAGACAAAGGAATTAAAAGAGACCTTTCAAAAACTGTCACCACTACATTTACCTACCTTCTAGCACCGGTGTTCATAAATTCTTCCTTTCCTGTCTTTGTTGGATAAACTGTGCTCCTAGCAAAGGCTAATTCCTCTACTTGAGTGATAAATCCAATGTCCTTTCACCTACTCATGATATTTAAAATATATATATTTTTATTGATTTTAGAGAGTAGGAAGAGGGAGAGAGAGTCATCAGTGATGAGAGAGAATCATTGATTGCTGCACGCCCCACACTGGGGATCGAACCAGCAAACTAGGCATGTGCCCTTGACCAGAATCGAACCCGGACCCTTGAGTCACATGCCGGCGCTCTATTCATTGAGCCAAACTGGCTAGGGCTCACGATGTTTTTTTACTCTCCCTTGTTATCTCGTATCGTCAGCTTTTCTTCCATTATCATACAATTTCTATCAGCTTTCAGCATCCTATATTTCCCTCTCCATTGAGTTAAAACCCTTTCTCAACCATAGCTCCCTTTAGCAATGCCCTTTTTCCCCTTCAGCAAAATTATTTGAAAGTGTTGTGTGTCCTAGTTCTAGAATTCTTCCTTTGGGCTATCTTGATTTGCTCTAATTATGCTGTCATCTTCACTCCTCTATTGAAGCTAGTCTTGCCAAAGTCAGCATTGTTCTTCAGTCGCTAAATCCAGTGGTCATTTCTGATTTAACGGGAATATTGGAGTCAGTTGATCACCTTTCCTTCTTTTTTATTTTTTTAAAATATATTTTATTGATTTTTACAGAGAGGAAGGAAGAGGGATGAGAAAGAAACATCGACCAGCTGCCTCTTAAACACCCCCTACTGGGGATGTGCCCGCAGCCAAGGTACATGCCCTTGACCGGAATCGAACCCGGGACCCTTCAGTCAGCAGGCCGACGCTCTATCCACTGAGCCAAACCGGTTTCGGCGTCACCTTTCCTTCTTGAAGCATCTTGGAAACACTTAGATTGTACGACTCCATGCACTGCTGGTTTTCTGCCGATCTTGCTGGCAGTTCCTTCTTAAGGCCTTGGCTAGTTATTCTTTATCTCCCCTAACCTGGCAGGGCTCCAGGGCTCTTGGACTTCTCTCCATCTATACTCACTCCCGTGGGATCTTATTCAGTCTCAGGCTTTAAATTACATCCATTTGCTCATAACTCCTTTGAATTTCAGATTCAGATATTCAGCTGTTCATTCAGCATCTCTAATCGGTTGTCTAGAAAGCATATCAAAATGAACATATACAAATTCTTTTTTCTTTTCTTTTCTTAATCCTTACCCTAGGATATTTTTTCCATTGGTTTTTAGAGAGAGTGAAAGGGAGGGAGGAGGAGAAAGGAGACAGAGTTGTCTAGTTGGGCATCCTGCCAAAGCAGGATTAAGTTGCCTGAGTGTAGGTGTTGACAAGTAGAATGATGGGGATCACATTAAGTACCTTCCAATTCCTCTGAGCATCCCCCCAATTGCACTCTTACTTAATTGTTCACTCTTCAGGATTAGACTTTGGGCCCTGGGCAAGTGACACATTTTCTCTTGGCCAGCAGCCCATGCTGTTGGGAATGAAAAGAGATGAATGCTAGTTTGAATTTTGCCCCCATGTGCTAATCTGAATGAGCTATTTCTTTCTCTGTGTTAACACTGATGGAAATTTGAATCTATTTTCTAGGAAAGAAAGGTGTGGGAGATAGTATAGTAACTGAAAAATGATAAGGTTGAATTTTAAATCCCAACTTGACCTTTTACCAGCTCTGTGACCTGGTACAGGTTATGTAACTTGTCTGAGCCTCAGAAGTCTCAACTGTAAAGAATAACAAAAGCTGCCATTCACTGATCACTTATACCACATGTGTCAAACACAAGGCCCGCGGGCCAAATCCAGCCCGCCAGGCCTTGCAGTGTGGCCCGCACCGCGCTGTCATCACTGCACTCTGCTGTCAGTTTATGACATTGTCAGTTTATGACTGTTCAGTAAACCATTCGGCCCGCGATTTAGGCTGGATTTTAGATTTTGGCCCCTTCTCTGATTGAGTTCGACACCCCTAACTTATACCTATTTTAATGATGAGAAAACAAGAGTAGAGAGCTCAAGTAAAAGAGGATTATTGTAAATTATTGCCAGATTTAAATGAGGTAACAGGTGTGATATGCCAAGAATATAGAAGGTGGTCAATAAATAGCAGCTAGCATTATAATCACTAACATTGGGTAATTTATGTTAGGGCTGAAATAAGATTCATTTACTCAATAAATACTTTATGGAGCACTTACCTTGGCCATGTGTAGAGCTAAGAGCTAGGGAAACAGAAGGGAATAAAGCAGTTATGTTCACAACTCATAGGGAATTCACTCTGGGGTAAAGGGGATCCCATCCAACATTTCAATTCAGCCTGGGAAGTGCTGTCATGGGAATCAGGGAAGATTTACTAGAAGAAACGACCTCTAGGTTTATACCTGAAGAATAAAAGGGAGGTGAAGGTGGAAAAGGCAGAAGAGCAGTGATTATGAAAGCTGGAAGGGAGAAAGTGCATGCTGCATTTAAGGAATGGAAAGAAGCTTTGTGTGTGAGATTTTAGGAAAAGTGTGGAAAGTGAGCCTGGAGAGGTGAGCGAGTGCCATATTCTGAAAGGCTTTGTAAGTGCTGCTGCAAGAGTTTGGCCTTTCTTTTTAGGACTTGGAAAGCCTCTGAAAAGGTTTTACCTGCCAGAGATGTGATTTTAAAATATCACTCTGGATGAAGTGTGGGGAATTAAGACAAGAAAAAAGCTTTAAAAATATTACCTCATTTAATCCTTACACCCACACTTCGAGGTAGGTATATTATCTTGATTTTACAGATGAAGAAATTGGGACTTGAAGAGCTTTTTCTTTATTCACAAAATTCACGCATTTCATAGGAATTGGGGTCGACATCCATCTCTTTAGGCCAAAAGCAATATTGCTGAATTGTCTTCAACTAGTAATGATTTGATATGACCTGCTTAATGTTTACTCTGTGGAAAATTCAGATTCATTCTTATGAATGTATTATTAGTGGCTCTGCGCACGAATCTGCACACCAATAGCTCTCTGCGGGGCCTGGCCGCTCTGCGCCCGCTGCCCAGAGGCTCTCTGTGGCCCAGAGGCCCTCCACGTCTGGGCTGGGACACTTGCCTCATCACCACGGCAATGAAGCAAGCATTCCACCTGGCCATTCACGCTGCCCGCTCTCAGTGGCCGGCCCCCCACCCCTGGGACTGGGGGACTCCAGTGGGGTGCCACAGATGGCTATGGGCACCGCCATATTTGTGACGGAGCAATGGTTAATTTGCATATTATCATTTTATTATATAGGATTTGCATAGTCTGTGTTAGGTTACCAAGCATTTTACAGACATTTATTTTCCTATGATTAGGCAATGTTATCTCCATTTTACAGGTCTGAAAAGTGAAGCTTGAGGTATGGGGCAGTCCTTGGTCCAAAAACCCAGAGAGTGGTGCAACTGGGACTTGAACACCATGCTCATGACAGAGGAAAGCCTTTTTTATGGGTGACCATGCCACACTTCTTTCTTGGATCTTTGCTCTTGATTCATGTGTGAATGTTTATAAGACTCTCTCTTCTTCTAGGTTTTGGAGATCACATTCATTGGAGGACACTCGAAGATGGGAAGAAAGAAGCAGCTGCCAGGTATAAGATATGATTTTAGATTATTGAGGGTGGTAAAACACTTTTTGGACACTTTAGTATGTGAAGATCATGCCAAAGCAGGGCAAAAACTGAATACTTGCATGATAACAACAACACTAATACTATCTAACATCTATTACTATGCACCAGACATTGAATTATGTGAATTAGCTTATTTAATTCTCATAATAACTCTTTTGAGGTGGGTACTGATGTTACCTTCATTTTGAAGATAAGACAACTAAGACATAGAGCAATTAAGTAACTTGCCAAAAATCACACAGCTAATAAGTGGTGAAGCCAAGGTTCAGATGCAGGCATTCTGGCTTCAGAGCCTGCACTGAACCAGTAAACCATACTGCCTACTACTCTCAAGTTGAGCAGTCCAAAATTCCAAGTCTATGCACAGACAACTGACACAAAGGGAGAGAAAAGGCGGAGCAGGGAAGGGAAGTGCTTTGTATGCATTGATTTATTTAATCCTCACAACCTCTAAGGTTGGTTCAGCCTGTGAAGTAAGAACTATTATGCAGGAGAGGAAATCGAGATACAGAATGGTTAAGTAAACTTGACAATAGTTTACATGGCTAGTAAGTGGCAGAGCCAAGACTTAAATGTTTTGGAGAAATACTAAGACCCAATATACTGATGTGCACCTACATTATATACATATATTTGCACAGAAACACTCACAAACTATAGTGCTTGCTTTTGCTAGAACAGATCCTACAGCTTCATACCTTCTGAATTAGAGTAGGGTTGCCAGATTTAGCAAATAAAAATAAAGGATGCTCAGTCAAATTTTAATTTTGGGTAAACAATAATTTTAAATATGTCCCATGTTGCCAAAACCGGTTTGGCTCAGTGGTAGAGCGTCGGTCTGCGGACTGAAAGGTCCCAGGTTCGATTCCGGTCAAGGGCATGTACATTGGTTGTGGGCACATCCCCGGTAGGGGGTGTGCAAGAGGCAGCTGGTCGATGTTTCTCTCTCATCTTCTCATCGACGTTTCTAGCTCTCTCCCTTCCTCTCTGTAAAAAATCAATAAAATATATATTTTTTAAAATATGTCCCATGTAATGTTTGAGACATACTTATATTAAATTTTTTTTTTTTTTTTTTTGCTCTGCCAGTGTGTCTCAGTATTAGTGTCATCTCATGATCCAGGAAATCATGCTTTGGTTCAATTTCTGGTCAGGGCACATGCCTGGGTTGCAGGCTCAATCCCTAGTCGGCGATCTCCCTCATCGACTTTTCTCTCTTTATCTCTCTCCCTTCCTCTATCTAAAAATCAATGACTTTTTTTTAAAAAAATCAAACTTTTTTTTTTTGTTTATCTGAAATTCAAATTTAACTTGGCATCCTGTATTTTATATGGCAACTTGACCCAGGAGAAAAATTCCTATTAGTCTTTCAAGTTCTAAATCAAATGACTATTTTTAGATAAAGTCTTCAGTGATTTTTCTGGGCAGTTTGTGTTTTTTCCCCTTGTACTATTACAACCCAGCCTATATCCACCCTACATCATGTATAATAATAAAAGCATAATATGCTAATTAGACCAGATGTTCTTCTGGACATCCTTCCGGATGACCTTCTGGATGACCTTCCAGATGAAGCCGGGGCTGGGTGCCAGCAGCCAGGGAAGGAAGGCCTACTCTTGCACAAATTTTGTGCATCAGACCTCTAGTAGTAGATATTATTCTGCTTCCCATTCAGACCTTTGATTTCCTATAGGGGAACTGTTTTGTGTTTATCTCTGAATCCCCAAACACGGAGATGCTGAGTGATTGAAATGGCTATTGAATAAACAGTGATTGAGAGTCACTGGGTGTAAGGAATGAAGGGGGGGAACTAGCATTTGTGAATTGTCTTCTATGTACTAAATACAGTCCTGGTTGTTTTTTTTGCAGTATTTAATGTTCATAAAGGCCCCATTAGAAATGAATGGGCAGAGTCTTTGGCCACAGGGAGATAACATTCCCAGGAGGCCTCTCACATTTGCCATAAATAAGTGATGCCATTCTAGTCTCTTATCTCTGAGAGAGGAGGACCTGGGTCTAGTTGGCCGGGACTCTCGTTGCCACAGCAACAAGGGGTCCTATCCCAGTCAAGGCGCACCGGAAGTCCGGCTTGCATTTCCGGGTTGCGTCTCAAAGACGCCGACAACCAGGAAGTTGACTCTCCGGTTGCACATGGCGGCGCCCCGAGAGGATGCCGCTGGTGGTGTTTTGCGGGCTGCCGTACTGCGGCAAGAGCCGGCGCGCAGAGGAGCTCCGCGCGGCGCTGGCGGCCGAGGGCCACGCGGTATACGTGGTCGATGACGCGGCGGTGCTGGGGGCGGAGGACCCGGCCGCGTACGGCGACTCGGCCCGCGAGAAGGCGCTGCGGGGGGCCCTGCGCGCCGCGGTGGAGCGGCGCCTGAGCCGTCACGACGTGGTCATCCTGGACTCCATCAACTACATTAAGGGCTTCCGCTACGAGCTCTACTGCCTGGCGCGGGCGGCGCGCACCCCGCTCTGCCTGGTCTATTGCGTCCGGCCGGGCAGCCTGAGCGGGGCCGGGGGACCTCGGGCGGCGGCGGCTGCGGAGGAGAAGCCGAGCCGGAACGTCAGCGTGAGCTGGCGGCCGCGCGCTGAAGAGGGAGGAGGGAGACCTCTGGCGGCGGGCGCCCGCGTCCTTGGGGGAGCGCAAGCAGCGGACTCGGTAGTCAACGGGGGAACCCAGGCACACCTGCCTCAGGAACTGGAGCCGGAGGAAACCAGGACGCCAGATCGCCCAGCTGCCGTGATCCCCGATTCCGAGAAAGCTGCAAACCCTGTGTCCAGTGCCTTTTACCCTCCCGAACTTCTGGAGGCCCTAATGCTGCGCTTCGAGGCTCCCGACTCCCGGAACCGCTGGGATAGACCCCTGTTCACCTTGGTGGGCTTCGAGGAGCCGTTGCCCCTCGCAGAGATCCGGGCCGCCCTCTTTGAGAACCGTGCTCCTCCGCCCCATCAGTCTACCCAGTCCCAGCCCCTCGCCTCTGGCAGCTTTCTGCACCAGCTGGATCAGGTCACCAGCCAGGTGCTGGCGGGACTGATGGAAGCGCAGAAGAGCGCAGTCCCCGGTGACTTGCTTAAGCTTCCCGGGACCACGGAACACCTTCAGTATACCCGGCCTTTGTCCATGGCTGAACTGAGCCGCCTCCGACGCCAGTTTATTTCCTACACCAAAACCCATCCCAATAATGAGAACCTGCCTCAACTGGCCAACATGTTTCTGCAGTATCTGAACCAGAGCCTGCTCTAACCAGAGGTGTTTGCGGAGCATACTGATGTGTGGTTGTTGTGCTTGACTCACACTTTTCAGAATGCCCCTGTGCCAGGTCCTGAGTTTAGAGCATACTCAGACTAGAAAAACTGGGGAACTAGCTTGAAGGATCTTGGCAAATTTCTCCAGAGGACAGAGCTCAGATGGACAGGGCTTGCTTAGATTGGGGTCTACTTGGGATATCACACTGCATTGATTTCTGTGATATCCCAAGCTGAACTGTGGAAACCAGACTGGATGGATGAATTGTTCTAAAACAATTGTGAACAGAAACTTAAGATGGCACAGTTCTGCATCTGCACTGGCCCTTGCTTCATACCACAAATAGTTTTTTTAGTACTGTACCTAAGCTTTTTGCTAGTCTCTCCTGGGATCTGGGGTCACAGATAAATCCACTGGTTTCTGTCCTTGGGAAGCTTTGGTTCTAGTGGAAGTAAAAGACATAGCCACTAGATTATTTTATTTAATAAAACCTTTTAGAAGAAGAGAGTTGGCTGGAATCTCTTTCACTTAATGTAACTTAATGTTCTTCATATAATTAATATAACATTTTAAATACACATACAGGGGTGGGCAAAAGTAGGTTTACAGTTGTGAGTACATGCAAGTTTATTATTTTTTTTTTTTTGCAGTAGTGTATTTATTTTAAATTTCTTTATTAAGGTATCACATATTTGTCCTTATCCCCCCATTCCCATCCTAAACCCCTCCCCACGCATACCCCCACTCCAAGTTTATTCTTGTATTATTAATTGTATTATTTTCCATACAAACAACTGTAAACCTTTTGCCAACCCTATCTATTTCTGCTGTGCCTTTGAAATAGTACTTCAATAGTGCATAATAAGAGAGGAGATACTTTGTTCTAATCTAGAGGGATTGTCACTTCTGTAATTTGTGCTTCACTCTGTTTCAAGGCAAATGTCACTAAGTTTTTCTTTCATTCTTCCGTTGGTTATTTATTAAACAAACGATACCTATCTTACCAGTGCTTTTGATTTTCAGAGATGAATTGAGTAATATTTGCCCTTGAGAGGTTAATAGTTTGTTGAGAAATACAGACAAGTAAACATGATTACAGGTCATAAGGGGCTTGTGGTTAGAGGGTGGTCATAGAATGCTTCAGGAGTCCAGAGGAGGGAAGAACTAACTAGCTGTTGAGAGAAGGTGGTTTTGCAAAGGCTCCAGATGGATTAATATGTGAATTGTCACTTTAAAACAAGGGCCGGCAAATAAATATTTTAGGCTTTGTGGACCACAGCCTCGCTGTTGTAGCTTATCAGCTTTGCCATTGTAACACAAAAGCAGTGATAGTCTAAAAATGAGCCCTGATCAGTGTGGCTCAATTGGCATATGCCTGGGTTGTAGGTTCAACCCCAGTTGGGGCATATATGAGAGACAGCCAATCAATGTTTTTCTTTCTCCCGCTCTAAAAAAGAAAAAAAAAATCAAGTCCTTGAAAAAAAAGAATGTCAATGTGTTTTAATAAAACCATGTACACTGAAATGTGAATTATGTTTAATTTTAACATATCCCAAGGTACTATTCTTTAGACTTGTTTCAACCATTTAAAAATATAAAAAACATTTGTAGCTCAGCTCTACAGAAGTAGGCAGTAGCTTGATTAGGTCTGCTGATTGTAATTTGCTGACCTCTGCTTTAGAAAGCTGAACAGCAGTTTGCTTGGAAGAAAAGAGAGCAAAACATTTTTCTGTAAGTGCAAGGATATGTTTTTAAAAAAAAAATAGGTTGCCATGGTTGGTAATTTATTTCTTGCTTATCAGGCAATCTGTACCGTCTTTTGTTTCTGATATATCAGTGAGGATTCCTGCCGCAAATGGAGGTTTGAACTAAGAAATCTTTTAAGTCCTTTTCCAATGACTTCTGGATTGCCATTCTAAATTGAAGTAGACTATACTAGTCAGACAGCAAGAACGTTAGTTTTGGAGTCAGATTTATCAATTACTTAGTTGCAGAATCTAGATTTTATGTGGCCAAATATTTAATCTCTTTGGAGTCTCAGTTTTCTTATTACTATACTGAAACCATTTATATATATAAAATCCTATATGCTAAGTGTCTGACCAATCAGTTGACTGCTCAACTAGTCACTATGATGCACACTGACCACCAGGGGGCAGACGCTCCCACCAGTAGGTTAGCTTGCTTCTGGGGTCCTGCACATCAGGATTGGGTGAGATGCGCCAGACAGCTCTAGAGCTCTCCCACCTTCTCTCCCTGGCCAGCTGGCCCCCATGGCCTTGATCGGGACTGGGCGAGATGGCCCCAATTGACCCTGATCACCGGCCAGGCTGAGGACCCCACCTGTGCACAAATTTGAGCGCCACTCCTTAATAATTTATCTAAGGATTATTGTAAGGATTTAAATGAGATAATGCATATAAAGTACATAGCACCATGTTTCATAATAAAAGTTTATTACATTTTGCCTATTATAGTTACCTGGACCCCACTTGTCACCTAAGCTTGCCCTACTCATTTGCTTTATAGAAATCTATCCCAAATTTGTAGTAGGCCTCTGATAAGGAGCTGATAATTCATTTAGCACTTATTAAATTAATTAGTTTATGTGTATTTAGAATAGTGCCTAGTACATAGTAAATGCTACATACGTGTTGGCTATTATATGATTTTATATGCCAGATGTAGGGGATATAGAAACAGCCAAGAATTCCTTAAGGATCCAAGAACAGTGGGGGAGATGGGGAAATATGATAAACCAGTGTAGTAAATGCAGTGTTCTACAGTGTATGAGGATGTATTGATATGGTGGTTGGATGACTGCTTACCGAGGACCCTCCTGCAAGTTGTCATTTAAACCTTGAGAACTTGGAGAGCTTCATCTGGCCAAGACTGGTTCAAGGTGGATTATGTCACTCGTTATTTACAAAAAAGAAAAAAACCTTTTTCCTCCTTGATTATAAAAATTACATTTAATTGTGGAAAAATAGAGGAAGTATAGTAAAATCTATAATCCCATTATTCAGGAATAACTGCTGTTAGGTTTTGTTACATTCCCTTTGGGCTTGCTCTTCTGTACATATTTGTATAATTAAAAGCAAACTACAGCTAATAATTTTATATTCTAGTTTTTACTTTAAAATTATACCAATGAAAATTTTTATTATTATTAATAGTTATATCACCTTAACAATTTAAATATGGTGTTTTCTACATCTTTAAATTCCAAATTTACAGGATTTACACTACACTAATGTCAGAATGTATCAGTAATTTTGTTATAGTAATCTGTTATTAAATAGGTTGTCTTAAAATTTTCCCAACTGGAATCATACTACATGAATGTGCACTAGTCTTTGTCTTCATAAAATGGTCATTTTTATTAAGATAGATATCAAGAAGTGGAATTGCTAAATTATAATTTCTTTGTTTTATTTTTAAGTGGATTGCCCCTGATGGTGATTATCCATAAATCCTGGTGTGGAGCTTGCAAAGGTAAGTGCAGATGATCAAACCTCAGATCCGTTCTGAAATATTAGCATTTAAAAATAGGGGCAGTGACTGCTGATTACTTTAACGGATACCAAAGAAATACATGACAGAGATTCCCTGCTCCCAAGAAATATGCAATTATATTTGCAGGGGGCTGGAGGGTAAGGCAATTAAGATAAGTAGAGTATGAGATTAAGTGCCTCAGTAGTCATATGGACAGCAAATGTTAGCGGGAGCTGAAAAGTACAGAGAGATGAGAGAAGGTTAGGAAAATCTTCCTGGAGGACTTGAGGACCAAATTAGAACCCAAGGTTACTTTATTTGGTAGCATGTATTTTTTTCTGCTATACCACCCTGCCACTTCCAAGTCAGACTTTTTTCTTTTGTTTCTTATGCTATACATGTAAAATTCTAGTTGAAAAAGGAGTCTAAAATTAGTGTAAATAATTAGTGTTACATAAATACATTAGTGGTATTGTTACTCTGCTGTCTATTCTCTAGGAGAAGTTATTGAAATGTGTAAAAAAGCAAATAGTAATAATTTTTTCATTTGTATAACATCTATATTTTATAAAAGAGGTAAAAGCTTTAAAGAAGTGACATCAGTCACTCACGGTCACGTAGTTATGCAAGTAAGTGGCAGAAGCAGAACCAGAATTCAGGTGTCCTGATTTAAGGGTTGGTTATATGAATCAGCTCAGCAAATTAGAGTTTGGATATAACAATGTTTTCTTCTAAAATCTTCCTTCCCTTCCCCCAGCTTTAAAGCCCAAATTTGCTGAATCTACAGAAATTTCAGAACTTGCCCATAATTTTATTATGGTAAATCTTGAGGTAAGACTTCCTGAGTTTCTCCTTTCTGTTTTAATTTCAAGTCTTCACTCTTTTAGAATTGCCATTATTAATAGTATAAAATCTTATTTAGCAGAGCTAGCTGCTTATATGTATGCATTCTTCTCTTGACCTTTAACACTAAGTCTTGTGTCAGACATGGTAGAAAACTGTCCAGCCTCCACTTGTGGGAGGAAGTAGGCTAGCTAGGATTAGATAAGATGACTGAATTTTAAGGTCCCTTCATTCTTAGTCCATGATTATGACATGTTTTTACATCTTTGTATAGTAGCTGATTTAAAGGGATAGTCATACATGCAGGCTGTGAGTTCCTGCAAGATATGATTCAGTTGAAAGCCAAGTCTGTCTAGGCTTGAATGTACATTATATAAAATAATGTTTACTTAAACACAGTACTGGAAATTTTCTGAACACAGTAACAGTTACTGTTGTGCCAAGTCCAGGGGGAAATCGGCGAAGAACAAAGCAGAATTTTTTTGCCCTCATTGAAATTACCTATGGGGGCTTGAATGCAGGGAGACAGACAAATATCAGATGGTGGTAAGTGCTATGGCTAAAATTGAAGGGTGGAGGGGATAGTTTGCAAACATGGTTATCAAAGAAGGTGACATTTGAGCAAAGATTTGAAGCAGAAGAGGGAGTGAGCCAAAGGATAATGAAGGAAGTGTCTCCAGGCATAGGGAAAAACCAAGTTTTACAAAAGCCTGTGTTACGAGCATGCCTGGCTTGTTTAATGACAGCAACTGCAAACAGGTTAGTGTGCTTGAAATAGCCTAAAAAGGGATAGGGCATGGAGTTAAGAGAAGTGCCCAGGTGGCAGGTCGTGTAGGGCCTCTTATGCCAGTGCAGTGACTTGGGGTTTTACCCTGAGTGAGAGAAGAAGCCACTGAAAGGATTTGAGGAGAGAGGGAACATGATCTGACCTAAGGTTTTTAATTCATAGGATGAAGAGGAGCCTAAGGATAAAGATTTCAGCCCTGATGGGGGTTATATTCCACGAATTCTTTTCCTGGGTAAGGTGAAAGATCTTAATCTGGGGACCCAAGATGTGAAAGGAGAGAGACTTGACTCGGCACTTCAACTCCATCTAGTGAAATTATACTGGGATAGCTAAAAACAAGAAACAAAAAGCAGTTTCAGGAGAGCGTGGGGAGAGTTCTGAGTGCCAGAACTTCAAGTCTGAAGTTTTTTCCATTAACTGACTGCTTTTGTGAGCAAAACAGAGTATTGATCATCTATTTAGTCAGCAATTGTTTGTGTATCAACTCTAAGTCAAGAACTATGTGAGACACTACAGGGACACAGATAAGGCACAGTTCTTACCCTTGACACCATAGAACAGCTGGGGTTCCATTGCCAAATGGAACCAGACAAATGTCTTTCCACGAACGACTTTATAAAAAATATTTAGTGACTACCTACGGTAATCTTTATTTAGCATTCTGTTAGATTCTATGAGGAAAACAGGTAAAAATATAGGATTCCATCATCATCAAACAGAAAAGGAACATGTCAAGAAGAGGGAACAGCACATGCCAAGAAATGGGGGAGAGGTGTTGTAGTCAGGAAACTGGGAAGAGTTCATTGTGATTGCAACATAAAACACAGGGATTAGGGCGGTGAGGTCATGGGCTGCAAAGATGGGCAGGTCTCATTTCCCAGAAGGCCTAGTGTACCATATAATGTTTGAAGTTCCTGTCTTGTAATTATTGCAACCCCTGTGCCATTTTGTCTACAACAGATCCCAGTGGCAGGGTGCGTCCTGAAATTATCAATGAGAACGGGAACCCCAGCTACAAGTATTTCTACACCAATGCTGAGCAAGGTATGGTTATGGTGAAGGGAGGGAGGTTTGCCGCTAGAGTTAACCAGGATGAACCATATGGGAGGTCCCTGAGGGGAAACTCAGTTCAACATGTTAGCTGAGCATCTCCTGCACGACTAGCTTTTGGCTAGGTCCTGTGTAGAATATAGGGGAAAGATAAGACTGAGCTCCTTCCCTAACTACTTCCAATCCAGTTGGGAGCTAACTGACCCACGTGAAACTGAAGAACTGAGGCTCACAGAGGTAGTCACTTGTAACCTCGACAGGAAGTGAAATAAATGAGACGTTCATCTAAGAGATATAATGGGGATGGTCGGAGGGTGTTTTCTATTCCTAGTGTCAAGTAAACATGTGCAGTCTATGACAGGATAACTCTAATCCTGGAGGGTAAGCCAAAGTAACTACTAATATTTTTGTGGCACTTCAGCTTTATAAAGCACTTTTATTATCCGTGCTCATTTAATTTTTGCAATAATCCTATGCAAAGTAAGTAGCGTTACCACATTTTACAGACGAAGAAACAAATTCAGAGACGCAAAATGACTTCGCAGGGCTAAAGTCCAGAACTAAAACGTGTGTCCAGATCCCATGTTACTGTCATATTTCTCCTAAAACATAAAAATCTATATTAAAGATCTACTTCGTATTCTCACCCCCACACCCCCAACCTTTATTTCACAGTTATTCAGGGGATGAAGGAAGCTCAGGAAAGGCTGACGGGCGATGCCTACAGAGTGAAACATCTTGAAGATGAGTTGTAACATGAATGTGTTCTGGAAGGAGAGCAGCCGGGCGGGGATATTGAGGAATCACTCAGAACAACGAAACCAGTCAGGAAACCTTGCTCCTCCTGCCTGTGTGGGAAGGAGCTCTCTCACTGTGGAAGAGTTCTGCTAATGGAAGCTGGTCTCCATGTTTGTGGATCCAGCAGCATGTGGCCGGCTTCCTCCTCCTGCCCCTCTGACCTATCTGTCATTGAATGTAAAGGATACTATCTTTTGACACAAAACTTGAGCCATTTGGAGGTTTACTCCATGCACTTAAGTGTTGGAATCTTTTTCCATTTCCTTGCACTCTACTGACCTTGCTGGTGAAGGGAAACCAGGAGCATCTTTTCTACAACGTTAAAATTGCAGAAATTGCTGATCGTTTCAAACAATAAACCCTACGTGTAAATCAGTAATTCTGACCCCACCGAGAAGACCAGCCTGATTCTTCTCTTTTTCCCCTCCCGGGAGTGATCTTGGCCTTCCTCCTGAATCCCTACAACTTCCTTCCTCTTCTCCTGCTTGGGTTTCCCTGTTTGCACGCATGCGTGTGCAGGAATGGCTGTGTGCTTAGACTCAGCTCCAGCTGGAAGCATGCTTTCCCTGTTACGGTTGGAGAAACTCAGACCTTTAAGCCCTAGGCAGAGCCATTTTTGTCAAGTTGTCAACTGTATTTTTGTACTGGGGTTAAAAAATATATTAATTGTACTATTAAACTTTAATAAAACTTTAAGAAGAAGTATGTTGTGATGGCCTTTTTTGTTACTGGAGAATGGAGGGAGGGATGGAGATCAGAAAGAAAACTAATCTTGAGGGCCTAATTTAGGACTCTCCTGCTCTCATACCTTCTACATTCAAATGGGCATCAGAGCTCATCACTTCCACTTTTTAAACAGCTGAATTCACTCTATCATTATTGCTGTTTTGGCGCACTGCAGACTTTTTCTGTTTCTTAGACTATTTCTTGTGACGGCCTCTTAATTTGTCCTCTACCAATATTCTCTCCTACAATCCATCCTCCCTGATTTCCAAAATGCAAATGTGACAGTGTCACTCCCCTGCTTAGAGCCTTTTCCTTCACCTTCAAGACAATAGTATTAACATTAGGAAACACTTGGGCCTCATTATGGGCCAGGCCCTCTTCTGAGTGCTCTGTGTTATTCCACTGCATTTGCCTTTAGTCCTAATAGCCCTGTGAGAAAGGTACATTATAATCTCCATTTTACAGAAGGATTTGAAGCATGATCAAACCAAGACACGGGATAAAGACAAGGTCTTCACCTTGGCCTTTAAGCAGCTGTCTACTTCTTTAACCTCATTTATTCCCATTCATGACTTCACATTTTTTTGTTGTGGTGACATCAAATTGTTTCAAGTTCCATTCACAATGTGTTCTCTTATGCTCTGTGTCTTTGCTTGGCTAGCTCCCATTGCCTAAAACATATTTTCTTTAAAAACAAACAAACAAACAAACAAACAAAAAACAACAACTATTTTTATTGATTTCAGAGAGGAAGGGAGAGGGGAAGAGAGCGATAGAACATCAATGATGAGAGAGAATCATTGATTGACTGCCTACTGCACACCCCACACGGGGGATCGAGCCTGTAACCCAGGCATGTGCCCTGACCAGAATTGAATCATAACCTCTTGGTTCATAGGTTGACACTCAACCACTGAGCCATGCTGACTGGGCTAAAACACTTCTTTTTATTCATCCTTCACATTTTGAGCCACTTCTTCCAGAGTCTTTCCTGACCTTTCTCTTGAGGATAAAATATCCCTCCCCAAATACATCTATCTTGGCTCCTCACCATATACTGTAGTAACTTATTTGTTCATCTGTGGCTGTCACCAGCCAGCCATGCTCCTCTAGACCAGGGGGCTATACTGTTCTGTGCACCACAGTCCCAAAACAAGGTACTTTTAAGTTAATTGTCCCACTCTGTGGTAGGTTCTTTTCATCCTTTATATTCCATCAGTGGTCCAGTGGGATAGGTAACATTAGCCTCATTTTATGGAAAAGGGAATTTTGGTGATAGGAGTGGCCCTCATTATCTAGACTAACTGCTGGGTTCTAACCATCCCTGTTTTACTCTAAACTCATGCTTTTCACACTACACTTTGTTACCTTCTTTATATTTCAAGGTGTAACTCAAGACAGTTTTCAAGTTGAGGAACAAAGACTTTACAAGAGATACATGAGCACAGAAATTGATGCCCAGTGAATTGATATCAAGATCTTCACTTTCCAGGATACCTCAAGAAATTAAATAATTACCATATGACCACCAATTCTACTTCTGAATATATATCCTAAAGAATTGAATAACAAACTCAAGTAGACATTTGCACAACCATGTTTATAGAAACATTTTTCCCCACAAAAGCCAAGGTGGAAGCAACTCAAGTGTGTGTAATGGATGAATGGATAAACAATGTGCTGTATAAATACAGTGTAATGTTACTTCGCTTTCTTTCAACCCCTATACTTTGGCTGATTTCAGCACTATGGCTACTGGTCAGTTCTGAGAGGATGCAGTTCCAATTTAGAGCACAAGGGGGAGTATGAGACTAAACCTTTGCAAAAGGTTTAGGGGGTGGGGGTGTGCGCGTGACTTATTCCCTTAGCTAGCCCTATGAGAAAGCGAAATAGACAAGTAGACTTCTTGTAACCTCCTGGACCCCCAGAGCTGTCTTCTCTTCCCTTTTTCATAAGGAATGGTACCACCCCAGTCAGAGTGCTCTCCTAGTTGCCTCAATTTCTTTTCTCCCAATGTAGAGCCAATCAGTCACCGAATCTTGTCATTTTCATTCTTTAATGCCCCACTACATTTCCCAGCTCCGGTCTCATGATTTCTTTTGTTGTTAATCCTCACTGGAGGATATTTTTCCATTGATTTTTAGGGAGAGTGGAAAAGAGAGGGAAAGACAGAGAGAAACACATCGATTGGTGGCCTCCTGCACAAGCCCCGACCAGGGCCTGGGTCAGGAGGAACCTGCAACCAAGATCCTGCAACCAAGGTACATACCCTTGACCAGAATCAAATCCAGGACCCTTTGATCCGCAGGCCAATGCTCTATTTACTGAGCCAAACTAGCTAGGGCTCATGACCTCTTGAAGTCACTGGATCATCCTTCTCTTTGGTCTTCCTGACCCCTGTATATTGGAAACTCCAGCCCATCTCCCATTGTGAAGGCTCTCTTTATTACCTTTCCTTCCCACTTTGCTGAGTGAATTCCAAATTGTCCTCCCCCCCCCTCAGAGCAATTTAGTGTCCCTTCCTTCTCTTCCCACACTTACAAATTCACATTCCTCAAGGCCCTAAGAACCTTCTGTGCATTAGGGTCTATCCTTAGAAGGGAGTTGTGGTTCGAAATAGCACCTTTTTCTGATATAATAATGAGAGTGTTTCCAGTTTACTGAGTGCTTACTATGTCCCTGGCACTTTGTCAAGTGCTTGCCAGTCGCTGTCTCATTTTCTTACTTGATCTTCACTGTGAATGGCCCTGGGAGCTAGCTCTTACTGTTGCTACTCGTATTTCTACAAATGAGAATGAGGTTCCTGTGTCAGAAAAAGTAGGCAATTTACATAAGATCACACAGCAAGCAAGTGGTGGAACCAAATCTGTTTGGTTGCAAGTCTGTGCTCTCTCCATTTCACTAGATGGCCTTTCAGAGGAAAGAGAAGGAGAAAGTAATTAGAAGACCCGAGGCTACACGAACGCAACACCATCTGTTCTCATATTGTTTTGCAACTGCAAAAGGATGGTTTTATATGTTGGCTCATTATGCCTGTGAAGAATGAATAATCATTATCATCACACCCATTCTGAAATGAGGAAACTAGGGTTCTGTGGGAGAAAGGGAGTGAGGGAGCAGGCAACATAAGATATTTGATTTTTAAGAACACAGAGACACTGTAGTTCTGGGTGATTACAGAGATCAGAGTGTGACCCTGGGAGCCAGTGGCCAAGGTGATGTGAAGAGGAGACCAAGGACTGAGGGATCAGGAAGCCACATGGCTACTGAAGTCAGCAGGAGGATGGGCAGGACAGGGGCTACTGAGGATGACCAGGAGCCAGGGGCTGAAATCGTCAACGCATAAGAAGCCATTGTGGCCGAAACCGGTTTGGCTCAGTGGATAGAGCGTCAGTCTGCAGACTGAAGGGTCCCAGGTTTGATTCTGGTCAAGGGCATGTACGTTGGTTGCGGGCACATCCCTGGTGGGGGATGTGCAGGAGGCAGCTGGTCGATGTTTCTCTCTCATCGATGTTTCTAGCTTTCTATCCCTCTCCCTTCCTCTTTGTAAAAAATCAATAAAATATATATATAAAAAATAATAGATTTTTTTTTTTAAAGAAGCCATTGGGGGGTCAGTGATGAGGAAGGGTAGAAGGTGGTATGGCTGGAGAGCAAAGGAGAAGGAACTTTTGTACAAGCATGGAAGTGGCAGTGCTGGTCCTGCCCCCTGGTGCTATGATGTGCAGGGGGGGCGGGGGGGAGTGGAAAGGTGAGAAGCCTTCTTGCCAAGGGCTACAAGAGGAGTCCTGGAGGAGGGTCAAACTTCAATAAAGGCAAAAAAGTAATCTGACTACTCTCCGAGGAAGCAGAGGGTGTAGGAGAATTTGTTGACAAAGGGACAGGATTCTAGAGGGCACAGCAGAAAGGGCTGCCAGGAGATGGACAGTGGGAAGGTGAGTGGAAGTCGCGGGGAGAAGCTCAGAACAGTATAACAATGAGTCTGACAGAGAAGTCGATCAGAGGGGCTTTCAATTGGGTGGCTCCCCAAATTGGAGAGACAAATTGTAGATAGGGTCATAAGGGAACCCGAGGGGGAAATGGTTCTGCTATCTGACTCAGACCTCTAAGATTTGAGATGGGGAAGAGGGTGGGGAAGGACAGTGATTCTAAACCAAAGCTGGCAGCTCGCTTCCGTGACTTCAGGGAAGACTTGAAGCCCAGGTCAGGGTGGGAGGATACGGAGCCAATTACCTCATATACCCGCCTTCTCTAGTGGAGTTGGGACTTCCTGATGACCAGGCAAGAACACCTTTCTCATTCTAGGCTGCTGCTGGTAATGGGGTGCCCCTGGACGTTTTGTTTTTGTTGTTGTTGTGTTTTGTTGAACAAGGTTGATGGCAATATGGTGATGTTTAGAATGGTCATTCAGACTGCTGGTGTAGAGGATGGATTGCAGAGTGGAAACAGGGAAACCCATTAAGAAGCTGTTGCACTAGTGCAGGCAAGAAGCTAGGAGGCCTGAACAAGAGAGAGAGAGAGAGAGAGAGAGAGAGAGAGAGAGAGAGAGAGAGAGAGCACGAGCGCACAATGGAGAGGAGAGGAGAGACAGGGAAGGGATAGGTAGATACCTTATTATTACCAGATGGATGGGATGTAGGGTATAGAGTAGGGGACAATGCCAAGATATCTAGCTTAGTTTCCTCTTGCAGTTAGCATAGAGTAGGGGACAATGCCAAGATATCTAGCTTAGTTTCCTCTTGCAGTTAGCACTTCAGATTCTGGGTCTCTCCCTAGGCTTTTGTGAGGAGGAAGTGATGTGATGGACAGAAAAGTGCTTTGGAAATGGCAAATCTCGATACCCATCGTCATCTACTTTATCACCAAAGCTCTCTGATCACCTAGGAAGTTCAGTCGGTGGAACGAGGCGTGAGGGTTAAGATAAATCAATCACATCGAGCCCTGGCCTGGTGTCTCAGCTGGTTAGAGCATCTCCCTACACGCCAAGGTTGTGTGTGGGTCCCTGCCCATACAAGAAGCAACCAATGAGGGCATCCGTAAGTGGAACAACAAATCGGGGTGTTTCTCTCATCCTCCCTCTCCCCCTCTCTAATCAATAAATCAAAAAGCATTACAAAAGATAAATAGCGATAGTCACTCTGATATTAGGGAGCTCAGAGCCCCCAGGATACATGGACACCTGTGGGCAACAGGGACGGGCGGGGCTAACACGAACCCCGCCCCTGGGCGGGGCAGGGGTGGGGCCTGGACGGGGCCGTCGCTGCAGCCGGAGCCTCAGCCCCAAGTCCGGGTGGTGGGGACCTGACCAGACCCGCTCGGACCTGCAGCGCCTGCTCCGCGAACCCGCCGCAACCCCCGCTCCCTGCTGCCGGCTGGGCCGTCCCGCAGAGCTTTTGGGGGGCAAACCGCTCTCCCGCACCCGGAGTCCCAGGTAAGGGGCGCGGCCCCGGCGCCCCGCCCGGGAGGAGCAGGGACCGCTCCGCGGCGTGGGGCGCTGAGGAGCCAGCCCCGGGCCCCGGAGGGGACCCCGAGGAGGAAGGGACCCCGAGGAGGAGGGGGTGGGGAGGCCCTGAGAAAGGGGCACCGCCGCAGGGAAGGGGCGCGTAGCCTGAGGAGGGGGCGCCGAGAGGGGGTCTGCCTGCGCCGACCGTGAGGGCCGCAAGGGGAGCCCCGATGGCGGCGTGGGTGGGGGTGCAGCGGGAGTGCAGGGGCAAGAAAGGGGGTGCAGGGGCTGGGGGAAATGGTGAGCGGCCGCTGGAGCGCAGGGAGGGGGAAACGGAGGGCGGTGGGGGCGGGGAGATGGGAGGAGAGAGAGCTGGGGGTTGGGGGGCAGTGTGATCAGAGGGTACCAGGCAGCAGAGGGGCGGCGAAGGGGGTCCTGAAGCCGGAGGATCGAGAGGAGCGAGGGCGAGGGGAAGCGTGGAGGCGCCCAGCTGAGGGGAGGGGACTGGCCGGCGGGGGTCGTTTGGGGCTGGAGAGGAGAGGGGTGGTGAGGGCAGGGGGCTCTGGGCAGGGCAGGGTTGCTGGTCAGGGACCGGAGATTTGAGTATGGAGGTCTGGGAGCTGCAGAGCCTGCCCAGCTGGACACAGGCAAGGAGGGTAACCTGAGTCGGGGCGAAGGTTGGGCTTGGAGCTGGGAAGGCTGGAGGAATGGGGAGGTGGGACCCGGCCTGCAGAGGAATGGGTGGGGAGCTGCTGGAGGGAGAGGGGAGCGGCCCTGGGTTTGGGGTGTGGGCACCTGAGTTCTGGGCAGAGGGGAGGGCTGGAGGAGCACTGCCCTAGGGCCGGGGTCCGGTGGCCGAGCAGAGGGACAGGCAGGGAACTTGGGGAGTGGAGGGTGGTGGGCGCGCTGGGTCAGGCTGGGGGGGGAGGAGGTAGGAGAGGGCAAAGATGATGGGGGACCAGAGTGGAGTCCATGGGAACCCAGGCTCGAAGGGGACCCAGACACTGGACCCCATGACACTGCCACCTGTGATCAGAGAGAAGATGAAGAGAACCACCACGGACAGAAGAATCCATCCACAGGCTGACTATTTGGGAGTCCAAGTGTGAGAAGAGACTTTTAAGGAGAGCATGGCAGCAGCCTCTGGAAGCTACTAGAAATGTGGAGGGAGATGGAGGAACACAGGGCCCTCCACCCCAGTTTCTCAGAATCCAGATGGAGAAGGGTGGGGGAGAGTAAATGACATTGGGTGTGTGTGTGTGTGTGTGTGTGTGTGTGTGTGTGTGTGTGGTGTGCAGGTGGATGCCCACTGTTCTGTGCCTAAAAAGGGTAGAAAACAATTGAAGCCCCCGAAAAGCCCTGTCTGTGGTAACAGAAGCCCTGGTGCCGTGTCAGCCAGAGGAGAGACATTTTGTTAGAAGAAGATGGGCCAGGGATGACTTTCTCGTCATGAAGGATTTAGCGAGTAGTGGAATAAAGTATGTTCCTGTTGGAGGAAACAGTATGAGAGAAGGCAAAATTCAAAAATGATCCCTAGCCCAAGAAACAAATCTCCGTTTTCTTAAGGATTATGATAGGAAGGGAGGCATCAGGAATCTATATATAGGATGTTTAAAAAGATTTCCCATCTGAGCTTAAACTGCTTACGGTTCCTCTTCATCTCCCCAGAGTGTAGCACAGGGCCTGGCCCACAGCACGTGCTCCGTGAATGTTGACGGAATGAATCATTGAGCTGTGGTTGTACTAGTGCCTCGATTTCTTTATCTACCCCCAAGAATTGTTGTGAAAATCATATATGAAAATGTGTGTGTGTGTGTGTGTGTGTGTGTGTGTAGGGGAAGAACTTCCATAAACTATAAAGCACTATACAAAAGAGAAAGGCCACTGATGTTCTAAGTGTGCCTACATTCTGTGGTGACCACACCCATGGCTCTCTGTCTCCAGCCTGGAGAAAGAAGGAAGTGAACATTTTCCAAGCTTCTTTTAATGCAAGATAGAATGTATTGGAAATACCTGGGATTTAGTAGATGCTGGAAAAGTGGTAGCTGTTTCTATGGGGAAACAACGAGGAGGTAGGCTGGCTGGTGGTGACGAGTTGTCAGTGGGGAATGACCTAAAGAAAGGTTGAATTAGAAAAACGAGTAGATTATGGCTTTAGAGAGGAGGTTACATATACTAGGGTGAGGTCCACATATGGCCAATTTCCTCTTTATGCCTCATTGATGAAAGTTCCCAATAGGAACACCTCTTCTATGTCATATCCTATCTAGATGCTTTTCTCCAACACAGACTACAGTCTTCCCAATAATGCTTTTACAAATACAAACGAGGAAACTGTGTCTCAGTCATGTGAAATTTCTTGCCAAGATCTCACAGATAATAAATGATAGACACGGAAACCGAATCCAGTTTGTTTGGCTTGGCACCTAGGCTATTTCCACTACCCAGGGTGACCTGATTAAAAATAAACAAAATTAAAAAAAATAAGGGTTTTTATAAAGCACTCTCCCGTAGACTGGTTTTAATGCTTACAGCAGTTTGCCAGGGAGTCGTCTTATTAACTCATTTTATAGGTGAGGAAACAGAGGCCCACGGAGTGACCTGCCTGAGGTTACACAACTGCTGAGAGAGCACAGGCTCACCACAGGTCTCCTGACTCCGTCGTACGCCTTTTCCCTCAGGAGCATCCATCCGATCACTGCATGCATTGAATCCATCTCCTCTTGCTGGATTTTAGGGCTCTCTTTCCCTCTCCTCTCCCCTCCCCTCCCCCTTTCTTGGCCGAAGCTGGCTTCTTCTGAGGTGTTTATTTCTGCGGCCTTTCCGACTGGACACTTTCTTTCTTTCTTTCTTTCTTTCTTTCTTTCTTTCTTTCTTTCTTTCTTTCTTTCTTTCTTTTTGTAAGAAAGCTCTTACTATTACAGATATCAACATTGTTTGCACTGAAAATAAAGTTCCCATCCACGAGGAGGTGGGAAAGAGAACCCAAATCTTTCAAGTTAACAGAAATTAAAAAAGGGAACACCACCGGGAGGAAGGATAAGGAGGGGGTGGAGGGAGGGAAAGCGAAGGAAAAAGCAGGAAGAGGAAAGAGGGAGAAGGGGGAAGGGTGACATACCACCACATAACGGTTCAGAGTTTAATAAAATAAGAAAAGAAGAACGGAGGTCCGGAGGGGTGGGGGCTGTGGATGCCCTTGGTGGATGTGCCTGCACAGGGCCGGCGGGCGGCAGCAGGCCTAGGTGGCGTACCGCTTGGTCCACCGCCGGGCCACCCGGTCGTGCTCCGCTCTGTTGGTCATGTACTGCGTGGCGATGCTGCCCACCAGGGGGTCAGCAGGGTTGCAGTCGGTAAGAAGTGAGCAGATGGAGAGGAGAACCTTAGGAATGGTGAGGGCCGGACTCCAGTTGTCCTTTAGGATGTCCAGACAGATCACGCCTTGGCTGTTGATGTTACAGTGATAGATTCTTGTCCGGAAGGTCACCTTAGGGGGTTTAAACGGATAGTCCGGTGAAAAGGTGATATCAAGGAAGAACACCCCTCCTTCGTAGGCAGATCCTGGGGGCCCCAATATCGTTGACCTCCACTCATAAATGTTGTCTCCTTTGGGCCCGGCGCTACAGTTGGGAGGAGGATCCAACGTCATCTCTGCAAGTTCCTTCTGAATTCTTTTAGCACTCGTGGACAGCTTAGCAGCTGTTTTGCTGGACACTTTCCCCTCCTTCTTCTTGGGCTGGACTTGTTCCCTTTCTGGTTCCTGCCGGACGCTTCCACGTTGGTCTCCACCGGGACTCCCTGCACTAGTGCTGGGACGGTCACCAGCTCTTTGGGCCTCAGTGGACATGTTCGATCCCTCCGCGCCGCCGCCGCCCCGGGCCGGCCCAGCTCGGGGTCCCAGCTCGGTGGTCGCCCCCGGAGCCCCGGGGAGTGAAGCCACCGCCGCCTCCGCCGGAGGGAGCCGCCGCCGCCGCCTCCGCCCGGCCATCCGCGCGCCCGCCCGCCCGCCCGCGCGTCCCGCGTTATTTGTTTCTCACACCAATTCCTAGAGGAGCCATTTTCTTCATTCCCTAGCCAGGGACCAGGGATGACTTCCCTGGTGGTCCTTGGGCCTTCATCTGTGTTTCTTGTCACGGAGACAGCGGGCTGCCAGGCCCTGCCATTCAGGGAACTGTCACCAAGGAGAGGGAAGATGTGTTTGATCCTTATCCCACGAGTGTGGTTCTGCACGCGCCCCTGTGCAGTGACCTGTCTGCTTCCATCTGCCTCGGGCAGCGGCTCGCTGGGATGCTTTTTATCTATCTCTCTTCACGTATCTGGGTAGCCCCATCTGGAAAAGATCCCCCTCGGGGGCTTACATCTGAACGTTCCTTCCAACTGACCCTCCCTGCCCTCTGCCTCTTCCTGATCTCACACTACCTACTGGGAAAGCTACGCTGTGTGCGCAGAAACAGTGTGGCAAGTGCTAGGATAGAGATGATCAGGGCGCTGGGAATGCTTCTTTTCTTTTCTTCTTTTTTTTAAAAAATATGTTTTTATTGATTTCAGAGAGGAAAGGAAAGGGAGAGAGAGATAGAAACATCTGTGATGAGAGAGAATCATGGATCGGCTGTCTCCTGCACACCCCATACAGAGGACGTAGCCCACAACCTGGGCATGTGCCCTGACCGAGAACTGAACTATGACCTCCTAGCTCCTAGGTTGATGCTCAAGCTCTAAACAACACCAGCCGGGCCGGGGATGCTTCTTTATTCACTCTAAAATTGTTGCAGCTTTTCCCCCCCCTCCCTCTAAGTCCAGTCCAATCTGGGAGTCATTAGATAACAGAAGTTCTGGTTACAACTTGCTATGTGACGTTGGACAAATCACTTCTCTTTGTGGAGCCTCAATTTTTGACCTGTAAAATGAAGGGGAGTGGATCAGGCAGGAATGGAAACTGTTTTTACTCTTGCCTAGCTCCTCACTCTCACACCTGTGGCAGGCGTAGCTCATAAAGGCTGATTCTACTGAGGCCACATGCAGTTTTGTCTACACAGGGAAGCACTCTTATATACATCCTCTTGTTTAAAATTCACAGCAGCCTTGCAAGGTAGGTAATATCATGTCATAGATGCGTTCACTGAAGCTCAGTGTTTAAGTGACTTACCCAAGTTCATACATTTACATTGAGCTACTGGGAAAGCTGGGCCAGGAGCTAAGCTTTTTGTTATGATATAGCCACCACTCCGAAATCCCTTCTAATTTCCAGGTATCTAAGAGTGTAAATAGCTGCATCAGAAAAGTGAAGACCAATAATATAACACTTACATTGATAGTCTGGCACATGACGAATGCTCTCTAAATTTTTTTTGGAAGGAATAATATGCCCAGAGGATTTACTATAGATCCAATATTAGCAGGTGTAAGGATGGATACAACTCAGCTTATTCCAGGAAGAGAAGGCAGATAGTTAATTATAAAACAAGCTCAAATAATGTAGCCAAGATCAGAGAGAGGGCAGTTGAACACGCTTTGACTGCAGAAGTAAATTAAAGTGCCAGTGAAATAATATTTATCGAGTACCTTACATGGGCCAGGAAATTATGCCAGATTATTTACATATTTGCACCACAGGACTGTGAAATAGGTGGTATTTTCTCTATTTTTAGGTAAAAATACTGTGGCTTAGAGAGGCTGCAGGATTTGCTGAGGAGTAGGCTTGGGATTTTGAACTTTCCCATAACACTGCTGCATGGAACTAGGTCTGGGTTCAGCTGGTAGCTATGAGGTTTGGGCAAATCCTCCTAATTTCTGGCTCTCAGTTTCCTTCTTGATCAAATGGAAATAATAATTTTGTCATTTCAATTTTATCTCTTAAGTTTATTTAGAGGCTAAAATAAAGGACATGAAATTGAGGTATAGATCATATCTGTGGTTTAGCAAAATTATCTTTGACTAGCAGTTCCACTTCTAAGATTGTTTCTGAGGAAATAAGCAGGAAATTGAACAAGTATTTATGTAAAGAAATAGTCATTGTGGTTTAATCTCTATATATAAAAGCCTAAGTGACCAAATGCCGGTCACTATGACACACACTGACCACCAGGGGGCAGACACCCCCTGGTAGTCAGTGCACTCTCACAGTCAACCTCCCATTGCCCCATTGGTCCGATCACTGGCCAGGCTGAGGGACCCCACCCATTAACAAATTCATGCACCGGGCCTCTAGTTTGTAATAATTAAAAATATAAAAATAACAAATATACAACATTATAAAACTGGTCATATGACACATCCTTAGATGTAGTATAATGTAGTAGCCAATTGAAATAATATTTATGAAGAGTTTTAAAAGTCTAGTAAATGATGACAATGTTAAGGGAAAAGGAGCAGGGTACAAAACTAATGAAAATATTATCTTAGCTGTTTAAGTTGTATATAGAAAATATAAAGTGGAATTTATAGTATGTTATCATTATATACAGATCAAAATATAAACAGACCTCTATGCCTATATTTACAAAGACTATCTCTGAAGGATTAATAAATTGGTAATATCTTTGCTGTTGGGAAGAAGAAACAGAGATTGGGAATCACGGGTGGGAGGTTGTTTTTTTTAATTTAAATTTTATTTTATTCTTTTTTTCTTTATTGATGAAGGCTGATTCTACACGAGGCCACATGAAGTGGCCTTATCCCTCCCAAAGTGGGAGTGTGTTCTTGTTGTTTGTTTTTTTCATTGTAAACCTGTAGGTTCCATATTACTTATGGAACTAAATTTACTTAATTTACACTAAAAATTAAGAAAATAATGCGAAACTGCAGATGGTAATAAAGTAGTACTTAGAAATAGTAAGTTTGTTTGAACTATTTTCAATGTGCATATTATTTTTTAAATTAACAAATAAGATATAACTTAAAATAGATGGCATTTTATTGCATGAGAAATAAGGGAGGAAATATACTTAACATGTTAACAATGACAGTTTCTGAATGGAGGGGATGTCTGATCATTTAAAAATTTCTCTTTGGCCGAAACCGGTTTGGCTCAGTGGATAGAGCGTCGACCTGCCGACTGAAAGGTCCCAGGTTCGACTGAAAGGTCCCAGATTTGATTCTGGTCAAGGGCATGCGCCTTGGTTGTAGGCACATCCCCTGTGGGGGATACATCCCCTGTGCAGGATGGGGGAGGGTGGTGGTGCCAGCTGGTCGATGTTTCTAGCTCTCTATCCCTCTCCCTTCTACTCTGTAAAAAATCAATAAAATATATTTTTAAAAATTTCTCTTTATACTTTTAATCTCTTTTCTAAATTTCCGCACTTTCCAAATTGGAATTTTCTCTTGTAAACGAAGATGGCTGGCAGCCGAGCAGAGGATCGTGTGAGGGCATTGTGGTTGCTTCCGTTGTTTTAGATAGAAAAAAAAGCACAATTCCTTTGCCAATTCTTAAAATAGGTTCTGCATCTTGTAAATGATGTAGTATAATGTAGTAGCCCATTGAAATAACATTTATGAAGACTTTTAAAAGTCTAGTAAAATATGACAATGCTAAGCGAAAACGACAATGAACCACTGAAAAGTTAGGGCTATGAGACAGCTTAAGCATCCTTCCCTCCAATCTCACTTTCTTCTTCCATGTCAATGCTCTGCCTCCAGTTGCCAGGGGTCCAGGGAATGTTCTATGCCTGCTTAGTGAGCCTTGCCACGGAGCAGATTGATACAGGAAATGTGGCTGCGGGTCTCAGATAAAGGCTTGAGAGCTGGGAGAAAAGAGGAAAGAACAGAGGCCACCACAGGCTAGTGGTGGCATATTTAATGAAGTATTGTTAAAGGGCTGCTAATAAATTATCCCACGTATTTGTCTGACCTTCCTTCAGGAGAGCTTTAACCTTACAACTCACTGGAGAGGCTCATAGAAATAAATCCACCAGTCTCTCTCCCTTTCTTTTCCTTTTCGGGAAGAAGAAACAGGAATTCCTAAAGAGAGTGACACCTGAACATGACCTCACATTAGGGTTGTCTTCCCACCATCCCCTGACTATTCACTCAACATGAGTACCCAGCACTGAACCAAAAAAGAGATTACATAGGCAGAAGCTGGGTACCTACAGCTGGTAAGATGTAGAGAAAGCAATTAAACACTCAAAGACAGTGGGACCAAGTGCTGGATTATAAAGTTCAGATTCAAGTGTTGGAGAAAAGGGGAGGATGGGTGGAAGGTCTGAGAGGGCTGGGTTCTCAGGGAAGCCCTGGAATGTAATAAATACTTGCTGAACGAGTGAACGAATGAGTCATAAAACAAAGAATCTATGTTTTGAAGGATTTGGAATAAGAATGAGCTATGTTCACACCTGTGTGGAGTTTACCAGTTTATTAAGGTCTTACTCATGGTCATCTTATTTGAGTCCTATAACAGCTTTGTGAGGGAAGCAGGGCAGAAACTGTCCTCCCATTTTTCAGATGATGAGGTTAGGCCCCAGAGTGAGGACATGACTCTTATTAATTCAGGGCACATCATGCTCTGGGCACACGTTATTACTTAGTGCTGATCATGTACTAGGACTTGTGCTAGAAGCTAGAGAGGCAGACATGAAGTACTTTAAGTCTCAGAAGTTTGGTCTAAAGGAGGAGCTAGAACAATACAGAAAACCATTCTGAAATGGTAGGAAGTGCAGTCAGAGCGCTTTGGAAGGGTAGGGCAGGAGTGCACGTACTTTGCATGCACGGGTAGGGGAGACTTCATTGGATCTACAAGGGTGAGCAAGAGTGTGTTAGGAGAAGCCTTGTCTAGGCAGAAAGAAAGAATACATGTCTAATGGGACAAAAGCAAGACATATGACGTGCTTGGAGTAAAGTGTGTAATCTGGTGTAAAGTTGCACAGGTTGGTAGGGAGAAGATTTAGGGGAAGATAAAGTTTAGAGAGTTTCTTCGCTGGTTCTTTGTCAAGTTGAACAGGTTTGTCTTGATCTTTAGAGCTGTGAGGAGCCATAAACGGTTTTGTGTTTTTTTTTTTTTAAAATTTATTAATAAATAAATAAATAAAAATACAAAAAAATATTTTATTGCTTTTTAAAAAAAAATATTTTATTGATTTTTCACAGAGAGGAAGAGAGAGGGATAGAGAGTTAGAAACATCGATGAGAGAGAATCATCGATCAGCTGCCTCTTGCACACCCCCTACTGGGAATGCGCCCACAACCAAGGTACATGCCCTTGACCGGAATTGAACCCGGGACCCTTCAGTCCGCAGGCCGAGGCTCTATCCACTGAGCCAAACCGGTCCCGGCTTTATTGCTTTTTTAAAGAGAGGAAGAGAGAGGGATGGAGAGTTAGAAATATCAGTCAGCTCCCTTTTACACACCTCCTGCCGGGGATGTGCCCACAACCAGGGTACCTGCCCTTGACCGGAATCGAACCCAGGACCTTTCAGTCCGCAGGCCGACGCTCTATCCACTGAGCCAAACCGGCTTTGGCTGTGCTTTTTTACTCTAATCTGTGGCCATTCAGAGGGGCAGACACCACGTCTGACTCATATTTGTATTCCCCATGCCCAGCACAGGGTTTGACCCGGAGCAGTGTGCTCAGTAAATATTTGCTGAAGGAATGGATGGGAGGCGCTGGGTTCCACCCAGTCCTGAGACAACACTGGGACAGGTGCAGGGATGGGGTGATCCCGAGGAGTATGTATTTCCTCGGTGATGCTGGGGTGGGGAATGAGTGTGTGAATGGCGGAGTGACCATTCAAAGGTTGGTGACCCTAGAGATGCGTTCCTGAGTAACCACAGGTCTCTCCTGCAGATGGCTTCCGTGACCGACAGTAAAGCCGGGGTCAAGGATGCCTCTGACCAGAATTTTGACTACATGTTTAAACTGCTCATCATCGGCAACAGCAGCGTTGGCAAAACCTCCTTTCTCTTCCGCTATGCTGACGACACCTTCACCCCAGCCTTCGTCAGCACGGTGGGCATCGACTTCAAGGTGAAGACCGTCTACCGCAATGAGAAGCGAGTGAAGCTGCAGATCTGGGTGAGTCCTGGGCGTCTTGGGCAGGATTGTCCTGACAGGGGACTAGTCTGCTGATACCAGGGCTAGGGGATGGGGCCGGTTTGGGACATCTGGGTCTTACAGCATCAGACACTAATGCTGTTGCTGGTCTTGCCCCTGGAGTGCCCCCTGCTGGTTTTATACAAATTTGCTCTCCTCTGGGGGCTCCGTTGTTTCTGCTGCTTAACTACCCAAGAGGCTTTATTCTGGCCCGTATCAATAGTGGCAGAATCTGGGCTTTGGAGCTGGTTTCTACATCGTAGGGCTATGGTTGCTTATATAGTTCTTGGAACATAGTTAACACACAATAAATGACAGCTATTGTATCCATAATCTACCACCGCATAACAAATCACTTCAAGACTTGATGGCTTAAAACAGCAATAATAATAATTCATTACTGCACAGTGTTTGTGACTTGAACGTTTAAGAGTTTCTGGCTTAGAGCCTCTTAGGAGCTTGCAGCCAGATGTCAGCTTAGATAGCAGTCCTCGGAAGGCTGGAGGATTCCTGTCAAAGGTGGCTCGCTCACCTGTGTGGTACTGGCTTGTTAGCAGAAGGCCTTAGTTCATTCCCTGCTGGCTCTCTCCACAGAGCTGCTTAAGTCTTTTCATGGCGTGGCAGCTGGCTTTCCCCAGCTCTTGGAAAGATCCAAGAAATCAAAGAGGAAGTGGCAATGTCTCTTATTGCTCAGCCTTAAAGTATTCTATTGGTCACTGATTCAATGTAGAAGGAAGCTATACAATGGTATGAATCCTGGGAGGTGAGGATCATGGGGGTCTGTCTTGTTAGCTGGCCATCACAGCTACTATTATTGATGCTTACCGGTGATACTAATGGTATCTATATCTATATATATCTATATCTATATCTATATCTATATCTATATCTATATCTATATCTATATCGATCTATAGTTGAGATGATATAGCCACATGTAGATAATATACTTTTCAATACTGAATTAGCATTGAGATTAGAAATTTTGAACATCTGTGATTTTAAGTATTCAAAACATGTATTATTAATTATTCAACTTGTTAAATGTACATTAATACATAGTACATATATCTTATTGGTATAGTCTGTATTCAGTACTTTTCTTCTTATAAATTACCTCAATATATTAATGTTACCTTATAATTAACCTCAAGAGGCAGGTATTGTTGTGATACACTCCTATTTTATAGAAGGAGAAATATTCAGGAGAATATTAGCTTGCTTAGGTTGTCCACACAGCCATACAGTGGGATTCCAGCTTAGATCTTCTGAATCTAAATTCTGTGCTCTTTCTTCTACACTGTTGAGAAGCACATTAGACCTTATAAAACCTATATTTCCATGTGTGATAAAGTTAAGTATTAATTTATATAGAGATAAAAGTTTATTTTATTCACTTTGTCTCTATTAAAAGCATTGAAGAAACATAAATCATTGGAAATGTCAGAAGCTCTACAGACCATTTAGTTAATTGGTTTTAGAAGTGAAACCGGTTTGGCTCAGTGGATAGAGCATCAGCCTGTGGACTGAAGGGTCCCTGGTTCGATTCCAGTCAAGGGCATGTACACTGGTTACGGGCACATCCCAAGTGGGGGGCGTGCAGGAGGCAGCTGGTCGATGTTTCTCTCTCATCAATGTTTCTGGCTCTCTATCTCTCTCCCTTCCTCTCTAAAAAAAAATCAATGAAATATATTTTTAAAAAAAGAACAACAACAACAACAACAAAAAGAACTGGGGTCTCCAGATCAACAGCATCAGCATCATCTGGGAATTTGTTAGAAGTGCAGATTCTCGAGCCCCTCTTCTGGTCCACTGTATCTGAAACTCTGGGGTATGGCCCAATAATCTATATAGTAAAAGCCTAAGCGACCATTGTGACAAATGACCAGAATGACCGGTCGCTATGATGCTCACTGACCACAAGGGGGCAGATGCTCAATGCAGGAGCTGCCCCCTGGTCATCAGTGTGCTCTCACAGGGGACGCACCCTCAGCCAGAAGCGGGGCTCATGGCTAGCAAGTGTAGTGGCGGTGGCAGCAGCCTCTTCCACATCCACAGCAGTGCTAAGGAGCAAGGAGCTAAGCAGTAAGGAGCAGTGAGCTGGGCGGTAAGGAGAGAGGGGTCCCGGACTATGAGAGGGATGTCCGACTGCTGGCTTAGGCAGACATCCCCTGAGGGGTCCCGAACTGAGAGATGGCACAGGCTGGGCTGAGGGACCCCTACTTTCCAGTGCACGAATTTCATGCACCAGGACTCTAGTCTGTGTTATAACAAGCCTTCCAGGTGGTTTTTAAGGCAGGCTAAAATTGAAGAACCACTGATCTAGTTTACCTCATGGGGAGAATCAATAAGCATTTATTAAGTACCTATTACATGCCAAGTGCTTCCGCTATGTTATCTGACATTTCCTTTGCAGCCAACACGCGGCAGGGTGGGGTGTGTGAGGACACAGGATGTTTGGGGCATGGTGAGCAAGGCAGTTTAACTAGAGCAAGGCTTTGAAAGAGCAGGGATGGGGTGCCGAGTTAAATTTTCTGGGGAGGCTATCAGACGGCACAACAAACAGAAGGTTTTTGCCATGGGTCAGAGGGTAAATGCTTGATGACTCCTTAGGGAGCTGAAGAACCCACTAGAGTTTACTTTATCTATGAAGAGCAAGTAAAAGATACTAACATTGACTCTATAGATTGACAAAGATGTCTTCATCTGATCTCCACTTTAGATAGTCACATAGTCTACACACAAAAAACCTTCAGGTAAGAATAGACATTCTGCCCTTCTAAGGGGTTGGCAGTGGGGGCTCCCTCACGCTTCATTCATTTTTAGTCCATCGTGAGCTTTTGCCGTTTTCCTGTGCCCGGTTAAGTGGGTTTATTGATTATACTAGCTAATTTTAACTAAATGGACCCACAATGGATATGTGGCTTTAAAACAGTCCTGCAAAGAAGCCTCTGGTTGAAGACTGCACTAATTTATAGTGAGCCCACAGGAGCACAGAAAATGGCTGAAGTGATATTTCTCTGACTCAAGTTCATTGTCAGCCATGTTTTGAGGTAAAATCAGTGATGATCTAATTAGATGTGACATAGTCAATCACATTGCTTTTGCTAAAACACACACACACACACACACACACACACACAAATGAGGAAAGTGTTTTCTTGGTGTGTGTATGCATATGTGCTTTTCTGAAAAAAGGTTTTCTGAACTGTTCATAAATACACTAAATTTAAACATTTAAATAGTATTTATGTCATTGTATGTATTTTAACATCTTTTGTGTACAGTAGAAGTATATATGTGTAATTTAAGTAAATGTACAAATATTGTGGGTGCTGTGCCTACGTTTTTCTTACTTAATAGGGGTATAAATTTGGAGACAATTACCATAGGCATTGGGAAGCCATAGGTGGGTTTTAACAAGGTTAGATTTGCATTTTAGAAAAATCTCTGGTTTCAGTTTGGAGGGTAGATGGGAGGGAAGCAAAGAAACTAGTGGTTTGGATAAGTTGTAAGGGCTTGAGCTAAGTCTGTTAGCTTCCTTGGGCTGCCATAACAAGAACAGACAGAGTAGATGGCTTAGCAACAGAAATTTATTTTCTCACAGTTCTGGAGACTGGAAGTCCAACATCACGGTGCCAGCAGGGTTGATGTCTGGCAAGAGGACAGCTGCCTTCTTGCTGTGTGCTCACGTGGTCTTTCCTTGGTGTGTACACATGGAGAGAGAGAGGGAGGGAGCTCTTCCTTTAAGGACACTAATCCTATTAGGTCAGGGCCCTAACTTTATGACCTCAGTTAACCTTAATTACTTCCTTAGAGTACCTATCTCCAACTATAGCCACACTGGTGGTCGGGGCTTTAATATGTGAATTTTGGCAGGATACAAACATTTGGTACATAACACTAAGATAAAAAATGACGTAAGAGTTGGAAGTGAGGATAGAGATTTAGTAATAGAATTTATGGAATTTGATGATTAATTAATTGTATAGGGAGAGGAAGAAATACATATCTACTCATATATATTTACTTTTGTAAACAAAATTTCTATCATTTTTTTTAAAGTAGTGTGAGCTTTGGTAAGTTGCTTCACTCTGTGAATAAACATCATCTTCAGCGGTAAAAGCCTGACAGGCTTATTGGGGGAATCTAAATGTGGTAGCAGTATTAGGAACACAATAAAATTTAGGTTCCTTTCTTTTTCTGCTCTTGATCCACATGCAAAGGGTGGCTGGGCCCCTCCCAAGGTTTCCCGATGTGACTCTGGGAGTGCTGGAACAGCATTCAGGGACTCACTAGCACAGCATGAAGCATTCATTTAAATTTCTCCAGCCCATTTGGTCTCTCCCAAGGGATTTCAGAAAACCATTGTCAGGGTGGAAGGTGGAGAGGGACAAAGAGGAGGCATGAGCGTCGTTGAGCAGGACCATTCACAAAAGGTGTTCCTATCCTATCTGGGGGACATTGGGCGATGAAGCCATTGGGTAGTGCCTTGTTCTCTGGGGTGTCTCCCCATCTAGGTTTCCGAGAGCCCCCTCTGTATCCTGGGAGTTTAATTATGGTGGATCAGAGGAGATAATTATACTGGGGAGGTGGAGGTAGGGAAGAAAACTTATTTATAGCAAACGAGAGCAGGCACAGGTGTGAAGGGAGGGAGATTTGGAAGCTCCACAGCAACAAACCTGACTAGAGGCCACTTACTGCTGGGTGCTGGTTGCCAAGCAACCCCTGGAGACCTGTGGGAAGAGAAGAGCAGCAGAGGGCCTTCTACTGCCTCTATGTGAGGCCCATTGCAGGGGCTATTGTGTCTGGTGCTGGTCAAGGGAAGAATTCAGGACCGAGCTGACCTAGGACTTGGAGTCCTGGCTCTGCCCTACAGTTTACTGTGTGATATGTATGAGTGACCCATCAATCCCACAGGTTTGTTCCCCCAACTATCAAACGGAAAAAAGTAATTCTTTCTTCTCTTCCCTCGTGGTTGTTGGGAAGATCAAGTGAAGAAACAGAATGGAAGGCCCAAGGAGAACTATGGAGCCTTGAGTAGATCGGAAGGACATAGGATAGTGTCAGCCGTGTGAATTCTTGTATGTGCTTTAAATCACTCTTTGTGTCTTTCATACCTCCCCTCTGACTCAGGGAGGCAGTTACCTCCTTCAAGAATGACTGAGTTAGAAATGTCTAATAACTTCTTCGGAGCCAGACAGTAGACTTCACTCTGTCATTCACTCAGTCGGCATTTATCTGGTGCTCACTCTGTGCCAGGCGTTTTGCTAGCTGTGGAGAAGCACCCTTCCTGCTCTCACAGAGTGTGCCCTCTAATGGGGGAGATAAATACTAAGTTCATAAATAAAAAGTACCCAGTTTTACCTGTGGAAAGGGTCCTGAAGGAAAATAATAGACTGTTTCAAACCCAGGCACTGGGACTCAGAGCTCAGGAATCACTGAACTGTGACTTAGGTCTCATCCCCCAGCTTGCAGCTGGGGTTCTTAGGCTCAGTGTTCTCAGCCATATATATATATATATATATATATATATATATATATATATATATATATATATATATATATATATATATATATAATTTAAAAGGCCAGTTCAGCTGATGACCTTCTCCACACCAGGCCTGGGAAGTGGTGGCAGGGGTCTCCATTGTGGAAAGATAGAATCCCACCAATGAGGCTTATTTGGCGACTTGCATATCAAGTAGTGTCTCGGGTCTAGGATTACTGTTATAAAGACAGGCATGGACTCGAAGGCCTGTCCAGCATTCTTCTGTTTAGGGTTCAAGAGCTCTGTGTTTTTGTGAAGGATTTATAGGCCACTGTCCCTACTCTTTTTTTCTTTTAAAAAAAAAGATATTTTATTGATTTTTTAGAGAGAGGAAGGGAGAGGGATAGAGAGCTAGAAACGTCGATGAGAGAGAAACATCGACCAGCTGCCTCTTGCACACCCCCTACCGGGATTGTGCCCGCAACCAAGGTACATGCCCCTGACCGGAATCAAACCTGAGACCTTTTAGTCCGCAGACCGACGCTCTACCACTGAGCCAAACCGGTTTCTGCTGTCCCTACTCTTGAGCCTGGCCTGGCATTACTGTTCTCCTTCTTCTTTCTTTCTCTTCAACTCCCTGCTCTGAGGCCCTCGGCAGTAGGTTGCTTATATCTACCTTCATTATTATATTTGTCTTGATGTTTTGGTGATGATTTAAAAAATAATGTGTAGAAAGCATCAACATAGTGCCTGGCACAGAGCAAACACAACAAATAATTTGTATTAAGATTCTAGGGAGATCAATAAATGATACTCCTTTTCTTCCCAACTTATGGTTGAACTGAATTGAGAGATAAATGCAGGAGGCAGAGAGATGGGAGTAATGTGACAGTCTTATTACTGGTAAAAGCTAGGATGACGCACATGGCTCAAGTCTTCTGGGAAGTGGATCTTGTTAATACTTCACATTGGAGTCAGATGGACATACAAATCCAATCACAGGCTGTCCTGAGTCGCTAGCTGCAATTAGTTCGGACAATATGTACCCAAGGTCAAAATCCATTTGATTTTGACCTTGGGTACATATTCATTGTTCATTTGTTCATTCTTAAGACCTAAAGCATTCTACCCAGGTCTTCAGTGGAAGTTTCTATCTCCAGGACAGTCTTTCCTCATAGTGGAGGAAAAGAGGGCTTCTCCTCCAATAGCCTTTTTTATAATTAAAGAGAGAGATACAGGTAAGCATGAACTCCAAAGGGAGGTTAAGCAGAATGATGAACACTGGAGAAAATAGGAGAAGGAGTCTTTTTTTTTTTTTTTTTTTTTAATATATTTTATTGATTTTTTTACAGAGAGGAAGGGAGAGAGATAGAGAGCTAGAAACGTCGATGAGAGAGAAACATCGACCAGCTGCCTCTTGCACAGCCCCCACCGGGGATGTGCCCGCAACCACAGTACATGCCCTTGACCGGAATCGAACCTGGGACCTTTCAGTCCGCAGACCGACGCTCTACCACTGAGCCAAACCGGCTTCGGCGAGAAGGAGTCTTAAAAGATTTCCTGGGATCCACAGTGATGAGGTGACTCCCTATGTAACCAAGAGCTGAGAATCAGATCAGGTGAGATGGAGCTGTTGGGCAGTCAGCTAGGTAACTGACTAGCCAAGTACCTTATTTCCACATGCAGCCTCAATTAAACTTTAGGTCACCACATGGCTTTGGAGTCACTCTTAAATATTAAAACTAGCAAATATTAAAGTTGTGAATGTCAAAGACCTGTACTTTAGAAACAGTGATAGAAGAGTACGATAAAATGTAATGAACCCTGGCCAGTGAGGCTCAGTTAGTTGAGCATGGTCCTGTGCACTGAAAGGTTGCCAATTCAATTCTTGGTTGGGGCACATGCCTTGGTTGCAGGCTCGATCCCTGGTTGAGGTGCATGTGGAAGGCAGCCAATCAATGTTTCTTTCTCTCTCTCTCTCTCAAAAAAAAAAAAAAAAAAAAAAAAAAAAAAAAATATATATATATATATATATATATATATATATATATATATATATATACACACACATATTTTTTTAAAAATGTAATGAAATTCAGGAATGTGGGAAACATAATCATACCAGAAATCTAGATTAAGAGGGACTGAGGCTCTTGATTAGTCATTTAACAAGTATTTACTATGCTGGATATTGGGGATGGAGAAATGAATATGACCCATTCTCTGCTCAGGACCTGATGAGACTGAAATTACCTCTAACTCCAAAAGTGAAATAAAATGAGTACCATAGTCCTATTATTTTGGTTAATAGGATCAAACTAGGATATTGAGAGAGATTGAGCCGAAGCCGGTTTGGCTCAGTGGTGGAGCGTCAGTCTGCAGACTGAGGGGCCCCGGGTTCGATTCCGGTCAAGGGCATGTACATTGGTTGTGGGCACATCCCTGGTGGGGGGTGTGTAGGAGGCGGCTGGTTGATGTTTCTCTCTCATCGACATTTCTATCTCTGTCTCTCTCCCTTCCTCTCTGTAAAAAATCAAAAATATATATATATTAATAAAATAAAAAAGAAAAAAGAAAAAAGAAAAAAAAAAAAGAGAGAGATTGACTTTCCCCTAGACTAAGAATCTATATATATATAAAAGCCTAAGTGACCATTATGACAGAATGATCAGAATGATTGGTCAACCATTCGCTATGACACGCTGTCTACCAGGGGGCAGATGCTCAATGCAGGAGCTGCCCCATGGTGGTCAGTGTGCTCCCACAGCCAACCTCCCACAGCCCCTCCCTCTGGCCAACCTCCCGTGGCCCCTTCACTTGCCTAGCCAGTCAGCTGGGTAATCTCCTATGGCCCCTCTCCCCCCACCTAGCCAGCACCTCTGATCAGCCCTGATGGGGGGCCAGCTGGCCAACCTCCCGTGGCCCCTCCTCTGGACCCCAATTGGCCTCAGCCGCTGGCCCCCCAATAGGCCTCAATCGTTGGCTAGGCTGAGGAATTCCACCTGTGCATGAATTTGTGCACTGGGCCTCTAGTGTATAATAATGATTATTATATGAGACTAGAGGCCCAGTGCACAAATTCATTCACCAGTGGGGTCCCTCAGCCTGGCCTGTGGGATCTGGTTGAAACCAACTTTCTGACATCCCCCAAGTGGTCCTGGATTGTGAGAGGGTGTAGGCCAGGCTGAGGGACCCACAGGTGCATGATTGGGATTGGGGAGGAATGTGGGAGGTTGGCCAGCTAGGGAGGGATTGCAGGAGGGCTCCAGGGCATGTCCAACCTGTCTTGCTCAGTCCTGATTCGCCAGATCCCAGCAGCAAGCTAACCTACCAGTTGCAGCATCTCCCCCCTGATGGTCAGTGCACGTCATAGCCAGGGGTTGAGTGACCTTAGCATATCATTAGCATATTACACTTTGATTGGTTGAACAGGTGACCAGGCACTTAGCATATTAGGCTTTTATTATATAGGATTGGGCAGCTGTCTCATGGGCATCTAGTATATTAGTTTCCTATTGCAGCTCTTACAAATCACCATAACCTTAGTGACTTAAAACAACACATACTACCTTACAGGTCTGGTGATCAGAAGTTCAAATCAAAATGAGTCTCTCTGGCCTAAAAATAGGGTGTTGGCAGGCCTGCATTCCTTCTGGAGACTCTTGGAGAGAGTCCATTACTTGCTTTTCCAGCTATTAGAGGCCTCCTGCATTCCTTCTCTTGGGGCTCCTTCTTCCATCTTCAAAGCCAGAGGTATAACATCTTCCAATCTCTCTCTTTCTGACCATCTTGTCTTTCTTTCATAAGGACCCTTGTGATGGATTACCTTGAGCTCACATGAATAATCCAGGATAATCTTGCAAAGTCCCTTTTGCCATGCAAGGGAACATATTCACAGGTTCTGGTCATTATGATGTGGATATCTTTTGGGGGGGGGGGGAAGGAGCATTATTCTGACTACCACAGCTTCTATTAATAACACGGAAAAGATATAATATAGCAGAAACCGGTTTGGCTCAGTGGATAGAGCGTTGGCCTGTGGACTGAAAGGTCGGTCCCAGGTTCGATTCCGGTCAATGGCATGTACCTTGGTTGTGGGCACATCCCCAGTGGGAGGTGTGCAGGAGACATCTGATCGATAATTCTCTCTCATCGATGTTTCTAGCTCTCTATCCCTGTCTTCCTCTCTGTAAAAAATCAATAAAATATATATATTTTTTAAAAAAGATCTAATATAAATTATTCCTATCCTTCAAGGCTCTAACTCCAGTTCCCTCTCCTGAGAGCCCCCGATGCTAACTGCCTGAAACAGGTACTGTCTGTGTCTTAGGTTCACACCACCTGCTGAGAATGCCGGGACTCTGTCCCCTTGTTAGGTAACCACAAGAGCTCATCATAGCAGCTGGGGTCCAGAGAGAGATATGACTTTCCTGGGGGCCCACATGAGGTCTCCTAACATTCCAGGGCTTCTCCTGCCAACCAAGGAAGGTGAAATCTCGCCATCTCAACATAAGCTGGGTCTCTCAACAGAGGGGCCCAGAGGGGAGCACAGGAGAGGCTGGAGGCTGAACAGAGACTCGGAAGCTCTGACAGGTCCCTATGGTTCCAGGAATATGGAGGCAGTTCCTGAGTACAACATCCCACACTCAGCTCTTGGGATAATCAGAACTGATTTTTTTCTAGGCAGCAAGTTTCCTGGTGTGGCTGCAGAGACATGTTGACACTTTCATCTCTCCAGAGTCTGTAGGAGCCAGCTGCCGAAGGAGGTTTAATCTGATCTCTGAAATCACAACGGAGACGATGGGAAGTGAAATGAGAATTGCAGGCACGGTCTGCCTTTGTAATTTGCAAATGCATTAACCAGGAATCCTCATTGGCTATTCCAGGGGCCTCTGCTCTTTGGGCACACGAACCCCTGCCCTCTACCCAAAATTGTGGGAGAAAAGGAAATAACCTACAAGCCGTTTTTGCAGATCTCTCAATTCAATAAACATGTGTCCTGTAACTATTATATGCCAGGCACTGTCATAAGAGGGCAAATAAACAGCTACAGCACAATATGAACGACATAATAAAGGGATGAAGAAAGTGCCGCGGGACACGGCGGAAGGGGATGCTACCTCCGCCTGGCAAAGTGGTTTTGGGCTTCACAAAGGAGGGGACACTGGAGCTGGGTCTTGGCAAATACTTAAGTTTTTCAGGTTAACGTTGGGGAAGATCTTTACAAGCAGAATAAAAAGGCATTTGAAAACGCATGATTGCTTTCAGCGACCCATTTTGTGCCCGACTGTGGTGGGCTGTGCAGGGATTGGCCAGACTCAGCGGCACTGAAAGTAGCAAGAGAGATGCAACATGTACACAAATACAGATGATACCATGGGCATGAATGATGCCTTGGACAGGTACAGAAAGTTTTAAGCGAGTACAGGGAGGAAGTGCTCCCTCTCATGAGAGCATGTCAGGGAGGTTCCATGGAGGAAGTGGCCCTGTGGTAGTAAGAGCTGGCTCTAGCCGAAACCAGTTTGGCTCAGTGGTAGAGCGTCGGTCTGTGGACTGAAAGGTCCCAGGTTCGATTCCGGTCAAGGGCATGTACATTGGTTGCGGGTACATCCCCGGTGGGGGGTGTGCAGGAGGCAGTTTCTCTCTCATCAATATTTCTAGCTCTCTATCTCTCTCCCTTCCTTTCTGTAAAAAAATCAATAAAATATATTAAAGGAAAAAAAAAAAAAGAGTTGGCTCTAGCTGATAATGACATCCTCAGGGTCATGGCCTTCGGTCTCCTCTGCCTCGCTCTGTTTTAGACGCAGTGGCAGGGTAACGACATCCGCTGTAATGACTTACTCTTTTTAGGAAGCAGGGCAGCATGTGGTTAGGATCACAGCCTTTGGGGTGAGTCGGAACTGTGCTCTAAACCCATTTCTGACACTCACCTAGTTCAAGTCCGGTTATCTCTCTTTGCTTCACTTTCTTCTTTCTAAAACAAAGATAATGTTGCCGAAACCGGTTTGGCTCAGTGGATAGAGCGTCGGCTTGGGGACTGAAGAGTCCCGGGTTCGATTCCGGTCAAGTGCATGTACTTGGTTGTGGGCATATCCCCAACAGGGGGTGTGCAAGAGGCAGCTGATCGATGACTCTCTCTCATCGATGTTTCTAACTCTCTATCTCTCTCCCTTCCTCTCTGTACAAAAATCAATAAAATATATTTAAAAAAATAAAATAAAAAATAAAACAAAGATAATGTTAGTAACAAGCACATGGTGCCTTTGAGAGAATGAAATACGAGAATACTTAGCCTCGTGCCTGGTACATAGTCAATGATCACTAATTGGTACTCTTTTGTTACTGGCTCTGTTACTCTCAATGGTTGATTTGTGGCAACCAGGAGTTTGGATGTGATCTGCGCTAGACTTTGCATCCTTTTTAGTAGCTGATGCCTATCCACCTGAATTCTTTCTCTGAGGCCTGAGCTGAGTCTGCAGAGGTTGGTGACTGACCCCTTAAGCAGAGCCCTGCCCTAATGGCATGGGCCGTTTAGCTGGGGAGATAAAACAATTCAGAAAACCATAAAGAGCTAAAATGTGTGGAGCCGAATGAATGCAGTGGAAGTTTAAAAGAAAGAGTTCAGTATTGGGTAGAGTGGGTAAGAAAGGCCTCTGGGAGGGAGGCGGAGGCATTATGGGATGGGGGAGGAGGGTAGAATAGAAACATTCCAGGCGAGGGCGGTGACATGACCTGAGGTCGGAGGCATGACCTAAGGGGGGTGGGGGGAGCTGTATGCTTTGTGTGATGTTCTTGTGAGGTGCCTGGACTCCTCCCATTTCTTCCAGTCACACATACTAGTACCATGTGCTGTAGCCCTCCTGGCTATGCCAAACTTCTGTGTGTTTATTTACTCATTTGTTCAGTCATATTTACATTTTATGCACCAAGCATTGTTTTAGATGCTGTAGATACAGCAGTGAAAGGAACAGACAAAAATCCCCTATTCCATATTCCCCTAGAGTAGCAATAAACAAGTAAAATATGCAGTGTCTTCTGTGGTGCTAAGTGCTCTGGAAAAAAATATCGGAGGATAAAGAAGGACAGGAAATGAGGGGGTGTTTACAAATTGAATCAGGGTGGGGAAGGTAGACTTCTCTGAACAGAGGATTTTTCAGGTAAGCCCTGAAGGAGGTGTGGGATATTTGGAGGAACAGTATTCTAGGCAGAAGGAACAGCAAGTGCAGAAGCCCTGGGGTAGGGGTTTGCCTGGTGTAGGAAGCTAGTGCAGCTATAGTTGGGGAGGGCGGTCAGAGACGAGGCGGCAGAATTAGTGGGAGTGTTAGTGCCAAACTGTGCAGAGCCGTGGAGGCCTTTGTGAAGGGTTTTTTGTTTTTGTTTTTAAGGTACAATTAAAAAAACTGTGCATATTTAATGTATGCAATTTGATGAGTTTGGATATATGCAAACACCTGTGAATATTGTCACAATCAAGATAATAGATATATTCATCATCTCCAAAATTTTCCTTGTGTGCCTTTCCCCTTCCTTTTTTGGAGGTATATATATATATATATATATATATATATATATATATATATATATATAATTTATTGATATCAGAGAGGAAGGGAGAGCTAGAGAGAGATAGAAACATCAATGATGAGAGAGAATCATTGATTGGCTGCCTCTTACACGCCCCCTTTTGGGGATTGAACCTGCAACCTGGACATGTGCCCTTGGAGCCAAACCCAGGATCCTTCAGACTGCAGGCTAACGCTCTAGTCACTGAGCCAAACCAACTAACGATGGTAAGAACACTTAGGAGATTTGCCCTCTTCCAAATTTTTAAGTGTACAATAAATACAGTATTGTTACCTATAGACACTATATTGTGTAGCAGGTATCTATCTAGAACTTATAACCACTGTTTTATTCTCTGCTTCTATGAGTTTGACTATTTTAGACATCTCATATGAATAAAAACATTGCCCTTCTGTTTTTGTCTCATTTCAGTTAGCATAATACCCTCCAGGTTCACCTATATTTTTGCAAATGGTAGAATTTTCTTCTTTTAAAAAAAATGTTTTTATTGACTTTAGGGAGAGAGAAAGGGAGAGGGAGGGAGAGACATCAATAATGAAAGAGAATCATCAATTGGGTACTTCCTACCCCCCCCCCCCCCCTACTGGGGATCGAGCCCACAACCTGTGGGCTGACCAGGAATCAAACCATGACCTCCTGGTCCATGGGTCAATGCTCAACCACTGAGCCACATTGGCCGGATGAATTTTCTTCTGGCCTCCTTGCTCCTTTCTTCCCTCCCTCTGTCCCTGCACTGGCCCAGCTGCAAGACTCAGCCCCTCCCCCACTGAGGAACCACTCAGCTCAGGCTTTAGTGAAACTCATGTTACAGGGAGGAGCATGCACAGTTACTTGCAGTCTTGGAAGCAGCTGTGGAAAGGAAGGTGGCGGGTTCTTCCTGAGGAGGGTGTTTGTGCTTAAAGCTGGTGTTCTCCGTCCGCCTCCCAGCAGTGAAGGCTGAGGGTTGCTGCAGGCGCTGAAGTCCTTGTTGAAGTCCCTGCTCTGGAGCCTCTCACAGCGGTGAGTCCGCATCCTGGGAGGCTGCACAGTGGAGGTGCCATGTTTCTTTCGGGAGAAACTGAGGATCGATCGGAGCCTGCAGACCAGGGAGAGGGACCAAGAGGTCTGCCTTCCGCCCCATTTGCCAGTCCCTAGTCCCACCCCGCCACCACTCAGCCCGGTTCCCTGTGGTTCTCCACTGGCCTTCCAGTGATCAGAGCCTGAGGGCTGGGGGGAGGAACCAAGAGGTGGTCAATGCACTTCATAGTGACTGGTTGATTGGTTGTTCCGGTCATTACATTGGCCTTTTATTATATAGGATAATATAATAAGAATCTGTGCATGTGTTCTCTCTCTCTCTCTTTCTGATAACCAAAAGGCCTACTAAATGACTAATGGGCGGATGGTATATATAGCGTGTGTATGCTGGACAAAGGGATGATTCATGTCCTGTATGGGAAGGAGAGGGATAGTACAAGATTTCATCACACTACTCAGAATGGCATGCAATTTAAAACTTATGAATTGTTTATTTCTGGACGTTTCCATTTAATATTTTCAGACCACAATTGGTCATGGGTAACTGAAACTGTGGCGTGGAGAGCGGCTACAGTGTTTGGACAGGTACAAGCCTCAGACTAATGAGAGAGCACCGTCCTCTCATGGCCACATGTCAAGTCCCAGCTTGGAGGGCCAACAGCTATAGTTGTAAGCTTGAACTTATGCTCCAAACATGTGACTCCACGTGAGGGCTTGATAGAGTTCAGATGCATGTAATTGAGTAGATTCAAAACCCACAAGAACATTGTAACCACGCCCTTACTTTGCCTAATGGAATCTGGCTATAAAATAAAGAGACGACTTACTAGGCCGTGGTGCTACCGCTAGCTCTTCATCAGAGAGGACAGTGTCCCACCCAGACCCAGCTTTCATTCTCTGGTCTGTCTTTTCTCAATCCTTCACCGCCCCCGCTCAGGCTCACTGAACCTGGATGAGCTGGCTTGGCACACTGTGGAAAGTGAAACTATTGGTAAGAGGGGACTACTGTATATATGAAAATACTCAGCACTACTAATCAAGAAAATGCAAATAAGATTTTAGGGGGAGAATCCAAGATGGCTGCACAGGTAAACACCTAGCCGCAGCTGCACACAACAATTTTAATAAAATACAACTAAAATATAAAATGGACATTACCCAGAACTACAGGAAAGTCGACTGACTGGAAATTCTACAACGAGAAGCAAGGAGAAAACCAGAAGGAAGAGCGGAGGAGCTGTAAAAGCCTAAGGTACGGAGACACGTGGCGCGCGCGGAGAGGACGGAGCCAGAGAGGAGGGGTGGCTGAGTGTCTGGCTGGCGTTCCCTAGCAGGATGGAGATAAAAGCTCCGGACTGTGCTGAGCCCCAGTTCCAACTGCTCTGAACCCCAGTTCTAGGCCAGACCCTGGGGACCCAGGCTCAACCAGAGGGAGCTGGGCTGTAAGGTGGAACCCCGGGGGAGTGGCGAAAGGCAGAGCCCCCGGAGGCTCGCACATTGCGCGCAGAGACGATTGGCTGTGCCGCGGGTTTGCTCTGGCGGGAAGGAGACAGGGGCTCCAGACTGCTCTGAACGCCACCTCCAACCCCACTTCCAACTGAACTGAACCCCAGTTCCGGGCTCATTGGGGGAGAGGCTAGACTGTTTGGTAGCAGGCGAAACTCGAGGGCACCTTTCTCTCAGAGGTGCTTGCAACTAGTACTGAAGGACACTGGGGATTACTAAGACTCAGGAACCGCGTAGGGCGGGGCTGACGGAAGCCAAGGCTGTAGGCTCCACCCTGAAACCCCGCTCCATCAGGGAAGCTGCGAAAATGCCAAGACAACGAAATAGATCACAAACGAAAGAAATGGAGGACAAAAAGCGTCTGGATATAGAGTTCAAATCTATGCTTATAAGGTTTTTCAAGAATTTCCTAGAAAAGGTCGATAAGACCTATGAGGATATGAAAAGGGATCAACTAGAATTAATAAGGAATCAACGAGAAATGATAAGGGATCAACAGGAAATAAAGAATACATTGTCTGAAATAAAAAATATTATACAGAGTCCTAAAAACAGAATGGAAGATCGCAAGAATCAAGTCAAAGATTTGGAACATAAAGAGCCAGAAGACACTCCTCCACAGAAGCTAGAAGGCAAGAGAATCCAGAAAATTGAAGATAATGTAAGAAACCTCTGGGACAACTTCAAGCGAACCAACATCAGAATTATGCGGGTCCCAGAAAATGAGAGAGAGCAAGATATCAAAAACATACTGAAAGAAATAGTGACAGAAAACTTCCCCCACCTGGTGAAAGAATTAGATCTACAAGTCCAGGAAGCGCACAGAACTCCAAACAAAAGGAATCCAAAAAGGACCACACCAAGACAAATCATAATTAAAATTCCAAGAGCAAAAGACAAAGAGAGAATATTAAAAGCAGCAAGAGCAAAGCAGGTAGTTACCTATAAAGGAGCACCTATACGATTATCAGCTGATTTCTTAACAGAAATCATGCAGGCCAGATGGGAATAGCAACAAATATTCAAGGTGATGAATAGTAAGAACCTACAGCCAAAGATAATCTACCCAGCAAAGCTATCACTCAGAATCGAAGATCAGATAAAGAGCTTCACTAATAAAAAAAAAAAGCTAAAGGAGTTCATCAACACCAAACCAGAATTATATGAATTGCTGAAGGGGGTTCTTTCAGAAGAGAAAGTAAATAAAGATAAAAATTATGAACAACAAATACGTAACTATCAACAAGTGAATCTAAAAATCAAGGAAATTAAAAAAAAATCTGATGAACAATATTAACTGTTGAATATAATAGAATCAGAGGTATGGAAGGGGAGTGAACTGATGATTCTTGGGGAAAAGGGGAGAGGGGGATGTGGGAAGAGACTGAACATAAACTGCACCTATGGATGAGGACAATGGGGGATGGGGAAAGGACAGAGGGTGGGATGGGAACCTGGTGGAGGAGAGCAATGCGGGGGGGGGGGGGGGGGGGGAAGAACATTTGTAATAATATGAACAATAAAAATTTATTTAAAAAAAAAAGAAAAAAAAGAAAATGCAAATAAAACCCACAAGATATCAGCTCACACATATTAGAATGGTTATTATTATTAAAAAAAAAAAAAGCCCAAAAGATAATAAGTATTGGCAAGGATGTGGAGAAATTGGGAGTCTTGCACATTGTTGGTGCAGCCATTATGAAAAACTATATGGAGTTTCTTTAAAAAAAATTCTTTTAAAGATTGTTTTAAAAATACGTTTTAATCAACTTCTTGAGAGAGAAAAAGGAAGAGGGAGAGAAACACAAATTGGCTACCTCCCACACCACCCAGACTGGGGACCAAACTGCAACCTGGGCATGTGCCCTGACCAGGAATCAAACTGGCAACTTTTCGGTTCATAGGACAATGCTAAACCAACTGAGCCACACTGGTGAGGGTTCTCAAAAAATTTTTAAAGGCTTTGGGTTTTGCTCAGAATGAGATGGGAGGGTGTGAGCAGTGTAATTACATGATCTGACTTACATTTTTAAAGTAAACCTTATTTTTAGATAGTTTTAGATTTATTTAAAATTTGTAGTGATAGTGCAGAATTCCCATATATCCTTCACCCAGTTTCCCTAATATCAACATACTCTATAATCCTATATACCATATTTTCTGGCATATAAGACGACCCCCCTAATTTTACAGTTAAAACATAGGTTTAGGCCTATATTCGCTGTATAAGACTACCCCCCACTTCCGAGGCAACACCAGTTCTTTTTTTAATAGACCGCCTCTATGACTCTGGCCAATCTGAGCAGGCTTTTTTTCATTTCAAAAGTCATCTTATATGCCGGAAAATACGGTAATAAAGAGGTAATATGCAAATTGACCATCACTCCAATACATAAGATGGCTGCCCCATGTGGACACAATATGGCCACCACAAGATGGTCAGCAGGGGAGGGCAGTTGTGGGCAATCAAGCCAGTAGGGGAGGGGAGTTGGAAGGGACCAGGCCTGCAAGGGAGGGCAGTTGGGGGCAACCAGGCCTGCAGGGGAGGACAGTTGGGGGGAACCAGGCCTGCAGGGGAGGACAGTTAGGGGTGACCAGACTGGCAGGGGAGGGCATTTAGGGATAATCAGGCTGGCAGGGGAGGGCAGTTAGGAGCAATCATGTCGTCAGGGGAGCAGTTAGGCATTGATCAGGCTGGCAGGGGAGTGGTTAGGGGGTGATCAGGCTGTCAGGCAGAAGCATTAGGGCCAATCAGGCAGGCAGGCAGGCAGGCAGGCGAGTGGTTGGGAGCCAGAAGTCCTGGATTGTGAGAGGGATGTCCTACTACCTGTTTAGGCCCAATACTACTGGGTTCCAGATTGGAGAGGGTGCAGGCTGGGCTGAGTGACACCCCCCAACCTCCTACACACACACACACACACACACACACACACACACACACACACCGTGCATGAATTTCATGCACCGGGCCTCTAGTGTTACATAACCATGGTGTATTTGTCAAAACTAAGAAATTAAAATTGGTACATAATTATTAACTAAGCTATAGACCTAATCCAGACTTCAGTAGTTTTTCAACAAATGTCCTTTTACAGTTCCAGAACCCAATCTATGCTGTACTTAATAACATATTTTAAAAGTTGAGATATAATTCATATATCATAACATTCACCATTTTAAAATATTCAGTTCGGTGACTTTTAGAACTCACAAAATTGTGTAACCATCACTATTAATTCGAGAACATTTTAGTGACTTACACTTTAATATTTAATAAGATCACTTGAGGCAGGATTTATGCCTGTTTCAGAAATAAATTATAGACAGGCAAAGGGCAGAAGCAGGAAGATCAGTTAGGATTTGTAATAATCCAGGCAGGAAATGATGGAGGCTTGAAGTAAGGAGGGACTAGTGGTGGTAGTGAAAGTGGTCCAATTCTGTGTATATGTTGAAAATATTGCTGGCAGGATTTGCTGATTAATTGGATGTGGGGAGAAAAGGAAGAGGGAGGGGCGTCCAGAATAATGCTGAGGGTTTGAACTGAGTGACTAGGAGGCTGAAAATGCCTCCAACAGAGGGAGTGAAGATACTGTAGGGAGAGCAGGGTTTGGGGAGATGATTGGGGACTGAGTTTTGGTTATGTTAAGTTTGAGATGCCAAAGATATAAACAAGTAGAGCAGTAGTATATGCTGTTGGGTAAATGAGTCTGCGGTTCAGGGCAGAGGCCCTGACTGGCAATACAAATGAGGGAGTCACCAGCACATAGGTGGCACTTAAAGCCATGAAGTCAAAAGGATCAACAAGAGAGGGAGTGAAGATAGAAGAAATAGAACTGGGACCGAGCCCAACAACATTCCAACACTAAGATGTTGGGAAGATGAAGAAGAATCGGCATCAGAGTCTGAAAAAGTGCAACTGAAAAGGGAAAGTCTTTGCAGTCAAACAGAGATGAAGTTTTACAGAGGAAAGAGAGATCACCTACGTCAAATGCTACTGGCTGGGTCATGAGTATGAAGACGGAGAATTGACCATTGAATTTAGCAACTTGGAGTTTATTGGTAACGAGTTTGGATGGAGCAATGAGGATGAAAACCTCAGAGGAACGGGAGAAGGGAATTAAAGACCTTAAGTACACAGGGCACTTTCAAGAATAAAAATAAATAAATAAAAACGAAAGCATTTTTGCTCTTGGGAAGAGGAGGCAAATGGCTGGTAGCTGAAAGTGAGGGGGGAAGGGAGTCAGGAGAGGTTTTTGTGTTTTGTTTTGTTTTTAAAGACGGGAGGAGTAGCAGCATGTTTGTGTGCTGGTGGAACCATCCAGCAGAGGTCAACAAACCAAGCCGCCGACAAAGCAACAAAAACACCAAACTGAGGCTCTGGGAGGAAGCGGAGAATTGCTGGGCCAATCTCCGTGAGGTGTGGGGAGAGGGGGTGGGATCACAAGCAGAGGGTGACTCCTTGCTATGAGCACAGACTGTGCTTCCACATCAACAGGGGAGGGAGCAGGGGGTGGGGTGGGCACAGGTGCAGCGAAGGGCTTCCAGTGCTGGCAGGAGTTGGATGCAATTTTCTGATGAAGTAGGAAGCAAGGTCATCGTCAGCCGCGGGCGAGGATGGGGGAGGAATTGAGAGGCGAATGTCACCTGGGACGGTGGGAGGGTGAAGAGAGGAGGGAAATGTAATCTGATGGCTGATTAAGGCTCCACTTGAAATCTGTGATCATACATTTAGATTCATGAATTCATGAATCTGAAGCAAGGGTGTGTGTTTTTCCCTAACCGTGTTTTGCTCTGTGGATAATAGTCGTAGACTAGGCAGAGAGCTGCCTTTCGAGAGTGTTGTTTTGCTGAGTGAGTGTGACAAAGCAAAAGAGAGCCAAGGGAGTCAGGGTGTGTGCAGGGAAGCCACTGTCATAATTGACCACAGAATTCAAGCCGGGCAGAGAGAGAGAGAGGTGAGGATGCGAGGGGGGAAGGACAGTGAAAAGATGGCAGGGGTCAAAGACCGTGAAGCTGGGAGTTTAGGAGTGAGCAGGAAAGAGCACAGCGATCTGAGTGGGAGGCTTTAAATGACTATTGGCAACGAAAGGGTGAGCCGGGACCGGTTTAGCTCAATGGATAGAGCGTTGGCTTGGGGACTGAGGGGACCCGGGTTCGATTCCAGTCAGGGGTGTGTGCCTTGGTTGCGGGCATATCCCCAGTGGGGGGTGTGCAGGAGGCAATTGATCGATGACTCTCTCTCATCGATGTTACTGACTCTCTATCTCTCTCCCTTCCTCTCTGTACAAAATCAATAAAATATATTAAAAAAAAGAAAGGGTGAGTCAGTGGTCGGCAAACTGCAGCTCGAGAGCCACATGCGGCTCTCGAGCGGTGGTTTGCTGCTCTGTTGACTGATGAGTTTGCCGACCCACTGGGGTGGGGAATATGATTGTGAGGGTGAGTGGCTGAATTAGGGTTAAAGATCCACGTCACTGGAGGAGAGGAGTTCGAGGAAATGAGAGTCCAAGATGTTGGAAGGCTCATCTGTGTGGACTTGTTTTATTTTTTAAATGATTAAAATATATATATATATATTTGTATTGATTTCAGAGAAGAAGGAAGAGAGAGAGATAGATAAAAAACATTAACGATGAGAGAGAATCACTGATCAGCTGCCTCCTGCACCCCCCCCACTGGGGATTGAGCCCGCAACCCCAGGTTGTGCCCTGACCAGGAACCGATGACTTCCTGGTTCATAGATTGATGTTCAACCACTGAGCCATGCTGGTTGGGCTCGTCTGTGTGGATTTTTAATAACCAAGAATTATGGAGAGAGGAACAGGTGCTGCTCACTGGTCAGCAGAGGGATATGTGGGTGGCATAATCTCATAATGTGAAAATTCAAAGCTGGAGGTGTTTTGTTTTTTGAAAGAGGGAAGCAGAATGATTTGGAAGCAAGGTTGAGAAGCAACATGTGCCCCACCTCCTGGCCCAGTGATTCAAAGGTGGTGAGAGAGGAAGCAGCGGTAGCTTTGGGGCTTTCGGGGATCTGCGTCCTCAGGGAGAGCCAGGCTTCACCCACAGCAGGGAGGTGAGGAAACATCCAGAAGAGAGGCTGAAGAAAAAGCGATTTTTCTGACGACTGACTGAATTTCAAAAGGCCCAGGGAAAGTTTCCAGGGGGGAGGGAGGTGATGGGGTTAGAAGAAATGATATCTAGAGCTGTGTGGGAAGCAGAGTCCAGGGATCACAGATGGTCTGGGAGACCTGGGCTTCTTGCCATGACTGACATGAATGGAAGGATAAAAGGTGCAACAGATGGCCCTAGGACAGGGAGTGGCTGGTAGGGGGCATGGGAAGAGGGGTGAGTGAGGGCCTTTTGTCTTCTTGGTCCCTGCTTTTAGGGGCCCAGAGCCTGGTGAGGGTGCCATTCTTACTCTGAATGCCTGGTGTCCCTCTCACCTTCACATATCAATAATTATTGTGGCAACTACCATTTATGTAAAATACCCTGACCTTAAAATGGGACTGATAATACCTCCCACAGGGCTGGTGTGAGCTGACAGTGGCACTGGCTAATGCCAGCACTGGGCTCAGTGCTTTTATCAACTCATTCCACCCTTTCAACAACCCTGTGAGCGAGGTGCTACTATAATTCCCATTTTACAGATAGGTAAATTGAGGTCAAGAGAAGTTAGGTAGCTTCCCCAGGTTCACTCAAATAGCAAGAGGCAGAGTGCAGATTTGAACTGAAATGAATCTGACTTCAAAACTCATGTTTGCCCTGTGCCCTGTACCTCTCCCCTCTTTGTTATAACAGTAAGGACTTGGGTGTTTAGGAAGTACTAAATATGTCGAGAATTATAATTTACTGGGCAGCAACTCTGTTGTGGAGGTGTTTTATATGTGTGTTTTTGTTTTGTTTTTAAAAAAATATATTTTTATTGATTTTCCACAGAGAGGAAGGGAGAGGGATAGAGAGCTAGAAACGTCGATGAGAGAGAAACATCGACCAGCTGCCTCTTGCACACCCCCTACCGGGGATGTGCCCGCAACTAATGTACATGCCCTTGGCGGGAATTGAACCTGGGACCTTTCAGTTCGCAGACCGACGCTCTATCCACTGAGCCAAACCGGTTTTGGCTATATGTGTGTGTGTGTGTGTGTTTTTTTTTGGGGGGGGGGGGGTAATCATCACAACTATTCTGCCCAGCAAAGATGAGAAAACTGAAGGAACTTGGCCCAATCTTACCAAGACTAGTAAATAGCACCGCGGGGATTCATCATGAGGGCTGTCTGCCTCCAGAGCTGATGTTCTTTTTCTTTTCTTTTTTTTAATATATTTTATTGATTTTTTACAGAGAAGACGAGAGAGGGACAGAGAGTTAGAAACATCGATGAGAGAGAATCATCCATCAGCTGCCTCCCGCACACCTCCTACTGGGGATGTGCCCGCAACCAAGGTACATGCCCTTGACTGGAATCGAACCCGGGACCTTTCAGTCTGCAGGCTGACGCTCTATCCACTGAGCCAAACACAGAGCTGGTGTTCTTTTCATGCCCAGCTGCCTCTCTGACTCTTCCCACTGCCCTGTCCTACGTACGCCAGGGACCTCACAGGTGGCTGAGAGCCCGCACCACAGCTGAAATTTGGAGCCTCGAAGCAAACCCTCCCAGAAAAGGGACGGATTATCTGTTGCAAACTGTCTCCTGCTTGCTTCCCAGCACCCCTCCCTTCCTACCAGCCCTCTTCTGTCCACCCCACTACAGCTTCCCCAGTGATTCTAACGGGCATCCCAGGCTGCCCGACACGAGCATGTAGGTATATAGTTGAGTTCCTTGGCCCTTAACGTGCTGACCTGTAATGCCGGCACCGTGTGAGAGGAGGGGTGGAAGCTTGGTTAGTTCAGCTGTGGTACAAGTAGGATGAACACATGGCACCAGCAGTGGGACAGGTCATGAAGTTTTGAACCTCCATTTCCTGTAACATGTCAGGTGCTCAATAAACTTGCTGTAAGTTCCACAGTGAGGGGTTAGTGCTGGATAAGTTCATGAGTGTTCTGTTGTGCCATACTGTTGGACTGCTCTTGGTTACGACCACTTTTAGGACTGTGAGCTGAGGGGTTTAGAAGGTAGAGAAATTAGATGTGACTCATGGCCCCTTTCTCCCCATTTTCAGTGGGTGGAGAGGGCAGCAGTCTCTGCTCCTGAAGGTGCCCAGTCGCCTTCGGAGGGGGGAGATTCTGCCAGCTTTCTTGGATCCTGTTTGATGTGTGGTTAAGGTCAGGGGTGGGAGTAGGGGAGGCCATTCAAAGAGGATTTATAATCCCTTCCTTCTGCAAATTCCCCCTCCCCCCACACCATTGCCCCACACCTTCGGTTGCCAGGTTACAGCTGGAAACTCATATCCTCTCTGTAGTCCTGTGCTTCTCACCTTCCCCTGTGAAGTCTGTCTGCTTTGTGCTAATGGCCGCAGAGGCTCTGCGCTCGGGTCCAGAGGTGGGGAAGGGAAGGGGAGACAGATGCGAGGTCAAGTCCAAGGGAATGTCTATGGCCCCCCCCGTTCTGAGCACCCCGACCACAACCTCCAGCTCAAAACCAACAGTCCTCCTTTATTCCTCTGAGCTCTTGTTCATAAGAGCTATCAATTCTATCTCCCAGGTTTTTCTTAAATGCATTTCCTCCTCTGTTCCGTTCCATAAACATTTGTCCAGGGCCTGGCTGGCTCTCTCTTCTGCCCCTTTTCTACCTCAAATTCCTATTATCTCCCCCTTAGACTGGAGCAGCAGCCCAACTGGATGTCCCTGCCCCCAGTCTTGTTCTCTCCTTATGCTGTCTGGTGCTGTTCCTCTGTTGCTTAAAATCCTCGATACCCAATAAATTCCTTTGCCAGGCTCTCTAGGCCCGCCCTTACCTCCCCAGCCCCATCTTCAGCCACTTACCCTTCAAGCAGTCCGTGCTCCACCCACGTGTTCTCCAAACCCCAATCTAAACACAGGGTGCACTAAAAACAAACAATAAAACTTTATCTTTAGATTTCTAGAAAAATGACAAACATAGTACCCTTTTGCACCATACCCAGATTTCCCTATTATTATCATCTTACATTTATGTGGTACATTTGTTCTAATTAACCAACACTGATACATAATTATTTTTAAAAATATATTTCTTTATTGATTTCAGAGAGGAAGGGAGAAGGAGAGAGAGAGATACAGAAACATCAATGATGAGAGAGAATCACTGATCAGCTGCCCCCTGCATGCTCCCCACCGGGGATGGAACCCACAACCCAGGCATGTGCCCTTGGCCGGAATCACACCTGGGACTCCTCAGTCCGCAGGCTGACGCTCTATCCACTGAGCCAAGCCGCTAGGGCTGATACATAATTATTATTATTTTTTAAATATATTTTATTGATTTTGGACAGAGAGGAAGGGAGAGAGATAGAGAGTTAGAAACATCGATGAGAGAGAGTCATCGATCAGCTGCATCTTGCACACCCCCTACTGGGGATATGCCCTCAACCAAGGTACATGCCCTTGACCGGAATCGAACCCGGGACCTTTCAGTCCCCAAGCCGACGCTCTATCCATTGAGCCAAACCTGTTTCGGCTGATACATAATTATAAACCAAAGTCCAGTTCATTCAGATTTCCTCAGTTTTTAGCCTAATATCCCTTTTCTGTCCTAGGATCTCACCCAGGATACCATGTTACATTTCATTGTCATGGCTCCTTAGGCTAAGGTGATCAGACGTCCCACTTTTGGAGGGACAGTCCCGATTTTTAACAATTTGTCCCGTGTCCCACGGCGTTTTAAAAAAGTCCCGATTTCCCCCCCAAAATTGGGACTGTCCCGCCAAAAGCAGGACGTCTGGTCATCTTACCTTAGGCTCCTCTTGGCTGTGAGAGTTGGGGTGCCCTTTTTGGCTTCTTGCTTTCCCTGCTCCCTAGGGATTCACCTCGCCTCACCGTTTTCCACCAGCACGCTTCCATTGGACTTGAAACACTCAGTTCAACTGTAACCTCCTCTGGGAAACCTTTGCTGACCCACCCCTCCCCCGGCCTGGGTTCACGGCCGTCTCCTTTGCTTCCCACACTTCCAGCTGTGTTGCAAGTACCTGGAACTTGCCTAAAAGGGAGCGCTCAGGCTGCGGCTTTGTACCCCTTAAAGTCAAGGCCAGTTACTCTCCCTCCACCAGGCCCAGATCAAGCTTTGCCTCCCTCAGGAACCTCCTGTGACCAGTTCTGCCCCTCAGCGCTGGGAGGTCTGAGGCTCCTTGGGGGTTGGCCTCTCAGGCTGCTTTCCTCTCAGCCATGTGGACGCCAGTCCAGACAGGTCATCTGATGCATTCATGATCTCATTTGACCCTGAAGGGAGTTCCTGTAATCCTCATCATACACATGAGAACACTGAGGACCACAGAGGTAAAGTGTTTATACCAGAGTTGAGACTTGAACCCAGGTTTTTGTGACTCACTCTCAAGCCTGGGCTCTTCCCACTGAACCACACTGTTTCTGCATGTGAAACGGGAGACCTAACACTGAACAATTAAGAGCCAACCCATTACCTCCTAGCCTCCTCCGCAGGGACTCTTTGAAACAGGGCTGGAGGCTGAACCCACAGCACCATAAACTAGCTGACCCCTTCCGTTTCCTCAGGTAGGACTTGGAGAAAGAGATAAGGGAAGTGTAAGAGAGAAGAGAAAGAGTGAATAGAGGAAATCAGAGGTGATCCTGAGGTTGGACGTTGTAAGCAGAGAAAACGCCCTCTCATAATAGGGTCCTCCCCCACTGGCATGTTGCTGTGTCAACGGATTGAGCCCAAAGGCTGGCCTGGAAATTTACCACCAGCTGAGGCATAATTAGCCCTTTAATTTCCTTCCAGAGGAAGTTTGCTCAGCAGTTCCCAGCCTTTGCTTTCTTGGGCTCCTCCCTCCTTGCACTTTCCTACACCTCCAGCTTCTCCGGGAATCCGAGGCTTGTCCTGGGTGTGGCACGGGGGCAGAATGCACACAATTCTATCCTAGGGAGGGCGACCTGTAAACCGAGGGAGCGTGGCTAATGGTTATACAGAGCTTCACAGCTGTCCGGGCGCTGTCACAACACTTATCTCATTGTACCCTCCCAACAGCACCCAGAAAAGGAAATTATTATCAACTCCATTTTGCAGCTAATGAATCAGCTCAGAAAGTCAGATGCCGGGTCACATGCCAGGAAGTGGCAGAGCTGGAATTTGAACTTAAATTTGCTTGCCCCTCAGCAGTACCCACTTATTAAATGTGCATGGTACTTAATTAAATGACACGTAAGTGCTGAAGGAACACTGAAATGAAGGGGGATGATAGGAATGAGGAATTAAGGAGGTTACTTGGAGGAAGTCACCCTAACTCTTGAATAGGAGCAGAAGTGGATGCTAAGGTAGAAAATTGGAAAAAAAAATTTTTTGTCTTATTCCCAAAGGGATTGAAAGTGGCAAAGATTAAACAGGAGGGAGAATTCTTTTTCCCCCTTAATGTGGTTCTAACTCTAACCTGACTTTTTTTCTCCTTGCATGCTGCTCCAAATTACTCCCCAGCAGTTCAGTCAATCCTAGAAAAGAAACAAAAAAACTACAAGAGTTTATAGGCTGGTGGAGGAGACAAGCATCTTGGCAATTCATCCAGTTTTTCATTAGAAAGGGGGGTAGAATGAGGGTTAGGTAGGCTGTGAGGTCAGACTGTCTAGTACAGATCTTTATCACCTATATGACCTTAGGCAAATATTGAACCTCAGTAACTTCATCTGTAAAATGGGTAAGGTTAGGGAACCTCTCTCAGGAAGTGGTAAGAATTAGCACAGTGCTAGCCACACTCTATGTCTCAACAACTGGGGAGCCAGCCAGTCACTACTCCTGTGTGTGGGTATTGGGGAAAACGTGAACCACAGAGGAGGAAGCGTTTGAGCTCAGTTCTGAGTGGTAAGGAGTGACTGGCTCATCAGTAGAGGGGTCAGGCTATTCCAGGCAGAGGGAACAGCATGAGCAAAGCACAGAGATTTTGCAGAACACAGATGCTTGGGACCTGGCGAATAGCCCAGGGTGGTAAGCACTTGGGGAGAAAGAATAAGCTTAAGGCAGGGAAACTGGTAGGTAGGAAAACTAGCATCCCGAAAAGCAGTAGAGCACTGGATCAAACTCCTAGCTCCAACATTTGCTAACTTGAGCAGGTACTTAACTTCTCTGTGCCTCAGTTTCTTCGTCCTACACACCTCAAAGAGCTGGTTGTGAGGATTGATGAAGTAACGCAATTCATGTTAGCAATTACTATTATCACTATTTATCCTGACTCCTTAGAGCTTCAAGAGGCTGTAAAAATCATCTAGTTTAATCCTATTTTAACACGAAAAACCCAAGGCCTAGAGGGTAGGGTATTCATAAGGCTCTCCCCGCGGCTCCCCCGCACCTCCTGTCCTCCCCCCACAGCAAGCTAGTGGTAGAATGAAATTATACCCAGGCCTCCTGATCCAGCCTATGTCACGTGGCTCCCTTACTATTGTCAGGCTGCCTCTGACAGGTTCCCCTGCCTCTCAGATGAATGTCTCCCCTCCCTTGTAAATAAATTTCAAGGCACTTGCTTTGTGGAGCTGAACGTTTATCCTATTTTTAGACAGATGGCACCTGTATGCAAATGATCCCCAGGGAATTTGTTTGCTATGGTGACTCAGGCCAACTCCCAAAAGAAAGCAGCTGCCAGACCAAAGAAATGGGATGGAGTTCCTAGACTATCTTTCCAGTTAAGTCCTGGGAATTTCCTTCTCACCTCTTACCTGCCCTGTGTATGTGAACTCCTGTGTCTGTTTGGAAACGAGTTCCTAAGTAGGTCCCTGGGCCAGGCTCAAAGCTGAGGTTTTGGGCTTTGGAATGTTACGTGAGAAGGTGCTGCGGGACCTCGGCCTGTGACATTCACATCGGCTATGCTGTTGGCTCAAGTCTGGGGGAAATGTTTTTTACTATCAGGAAGATGGAAGTATGTGGGGGGTTGGAGGGAGGAAGACAACTTGATCAGACAACCCAGTGGTTCTGCCCTGCAGAGCTGGAGAGAACTGGGACTCATGAGATGACAGAAAGGTGGGGAGAGCAAGGCCTCAGACACTTCTCCCAGAGTTCGACTTCCTTAACCCTTGGCATAAGCAGCAGTGGCCCCATCCTCAATGGCCTCACCATTTAACGCACATTTACTGAATGTCCTCCAGGCAATATGCCCTGTGTGGACACCATGCAACCCCTCCCTCGGCTCTCTGTTCTCTGTAGGACAAATGTCCAAGCACCTGGTCTGGCATTCAAGACCCCCATGATCTAGCTCCAGCCTTCCTTCCTACCAACTTCCTCCTTCACCCAGTATTTTAAGAGAAAATGGGTTGGCAACTCGGATGCTAAATGTGTTTCAGAAATCTGAAACACTATCAATTATAACATACATCCTTATTTCAGAGGCGCTAAAAGATAAAAATTGAACATCTTAGAATCCATAACATATTGTATTTCACACTCCAGTAAAAATAGAACTGCTTGTGCTCTTCCCAGGTGCTGTGCTGTTTTGAGCCTTACTAAATTTTTTTTCTTTTTAGCTGTTTATTATGGAAAATTTCCAACATTGCCTCAAGTAGGGAAACTAAATAGTTCATGCACCCCATCAACCATCCACAACAATTATCATCTTATGTCTTGTGTTCCATGCTTTTTGAATAGTCCCTTCTCTCTGCACTATTAATAATAAAAGCAATTGCCAGTTCTTACTATAGCTTTAGTTTTTCTTAATTATAAAATGAATATATGACCAATTAAAAAAATACTTTGAAATTAGAGCCAAGCATAAAGAAGAAAACATTATTGACTTGATTGGTTTCTTTCCACTTTCCTGAAATTTTAACATAGTTCAGGTCATACTGAACATTCAGTTTTTTATGTTTTTTAAAAATATATATTTTATTGAGTTTTTACAGAGAGGAAGGGAGAGGGATAGAGAGTTAGAAACATCAATGAGAGAGAAACATCAATCAGCTGCCTCCTGCACACCCCCTATTGGGGATGTGTCGGCAACCAAGGTACATGCCCTTGACCGGAACCGAATCTGGGACTCTCCTGCAGGCCGACGATTTTTGCACTGAGCCAAACTGGTTAGGGCATATCCTGCTTTTTTAACATAACATTATAAGTATAGCTAACATTGTAAGAAAATCCTTATAAATATGTTTTAAATGACTTCACCGTATTTTATAGGGAGGATGCACCATACTCATTCATTAATATTTGCTGCACTTACCATGTGTTGGGCACTCTATTTTTTATATATTTTATTGATTTTTTACAGAGAGGAAGGGAGAGAGAGCTAGAGAGTTAGAAACATCGATGAGAGAGATACATTGATCAGCTGCCTCCTGCACACCCCTCACTGGGGATGTGCCCACAACCAAGGTACATGCCCTTTATCGGAATCGAACCTGGGACCTTTCAGTCCTCAGGCTGACGCTCTATCCACTGAGCCAAAAAATGGTTTCAGCATGTTGGGCACTCTAAACGGAGGCAAAAGAAAGAGGCACAATCTTTAGCCTCTAGAAGCTTAGTTGTTCTCCATTGTTGGACCTTTCAACTATTTCTCAATTTGGGGCTGTTGTGATTCATGTTGCAGTGATCAGTGATCATCATCCTTGTGTGTAAAAACATTTCCTAGTTTTCAGGTTCTTTTCTTTAGACAGATTTTCAGTAGTGAAAGTTATATTTTACTCTCCCTTCGCCAGCTTCAAATGTATCTAACTCAGTAGGTAAAATATGGTATCTTATCATTTCAAATTGTATTTCTCTTTTATTTATTGAACAATCATTTATGTATTTATTAACCTTGTTTTCTGCAAACTATCTGATAAGGGTCCTATTGGTATCACCAGCAATTTCTTAATATAAGACCTGACTCTCATTTCCTTTTACTTGCTGTGACCCGGGGATGTATTAAATATAATCTTGTTCCAAACTTCTCTTTTTCCTCCTGGCCCTCTCCCACCTTACTTCTTCCCCCACCTCTTCCTGTGTTGAAGGGGAGTTGGGTGAGTCACATAAAGGATACAGCAGGTGGTAAATTAAATGAATTCCCCAAAGAGACTGCTCGGAATGCTCAATTGGAGGCAAAAAGAGTGAAGAGGAAATGGGTTGGCAACTCTGATGCTAAATTTGTCCACGCCAAAGCAATGGAGTGTTATGAGTGATGGTTCACTCTGCAGGTATCTTTAAAATACTAGCTATGTGCCCAACTCAAGGACACATAGCTAGTAATTGGTAGATCCTGTGCTGGGTACTGATGAGGGCCTATTAGCTGGAGAAGGTAGAAATGAAATACATTATAATTAATAGTTAATTATGTACATGTCAGAGGCATGCAGATTCGGTGGAGATGTCAAGCAGAACTTTGGAAATTTCCAGCTGAAACTTGGAATTGAGGGACACAGGAGGGATAGGAGCCTGTGTGAGAGGCAAGGCAGGAGCAGGGGAAGATGAGGGGGAAGAGCTGATGAAGTTAGGTTTCATAAAAGTTGAAGAAAAGAGAGGTTTCCAGAAGAGGAGTGTGTGTTTGGGGATGTCATCTTTGTTGTTTAGAGCATACATTATCTCTCCTCTCATTCATTCATTCTTCTGTTCAATCAATATTTTTAAAATACCTGCCAGGTGCCAGGCATTGGTGGTTCAGAAATCAAAGTCATAGTCCCTAACCCACTATCTAAATGAGGAGACATAGATTAGAGTGAAAACAAATCCCTGATCTAGGTGCCATGGATCATTCACTCAAAACATAGATATTGAACATCTAAGATATGCCAGATACCTTGAGGAGCAATGAAAGGAAGCCCCACAACCTTTAGTTTATATACTTGAAGTAAAATGTATTGCCTATGTCTTAGTGGAAATCAATTGTCATATCTGTGAGAGGTTTTGAATTTTGAGTTTTTGAGGGTTTTGTATGAGACCAATGCCAAAAATAAGAATCCAGGGTACTCATCTTTCTGGGCATTGGTTTCCCTTCTGTAAAATGAGGGAGTTGACCATATATATACCCATTAGAGGATTCATCACATGTGAGGCAACTTTCCGATGGACTAAGAATTCTGAGGGCAGGGGTCACATGGGTCTTTTTCACAGGCATAGTATAGGCTTAGGAAATGTCTGATTACTCTCACAAGGGCCTCCTCGCTGTTGTCCTCGTTAGGGCACCATAATGCTGGGGTTCTTTTCCCAGCCTTACAAAGGGTTCAGCATTCTGGAAAAAGGGGCTTCGCATAGATGATTAAAGAGTCTAGAGACGAAAGATAACTTTGAAAGGCATTGGGGGTCAGAAGAGCTTCAGCTGAAGAAGCTGGAAGACTCTTCTTTTACCAAGGACCTGTGCTTTTATTCAACATGATTTATCCCAAGGCAAGGTGGAAATATACACTTCAAAGGGTACGGTATCAAAGGATATACAGAAACATTGTCAGTTTGGGGAAGAGCCTACAGCTGTTCAGGTGTTTGGTCAACAGGAGGCAACAAAATGCCCTGAGCTGTCTGGCAGCTAACAATAATCCTATTCAGGTTTGGGGGAAGTGCCCTAGCAGTTTTCATCAGGTAAACTACATATGAGGCTCACCCTTGTTGAGCCGCCCAAGTCCCATCAACCTTTTGATGGAACTCTTGTAATTATTACATGCTGGAATTGGTTCTCAGCACTCGCTCTAAATTTCTGTGCTCCATTGTCACTAAAATAAAGTACATTTTGTGGAATCTGGAAGGAAAGTTGATGAATCTCAATGCTAGATTCTAAAGAACTTCCCAGAATAGGTGTCCTTTGACTTGACCTTCAAGAGTTAGAGATGGTTACAGTGGGCAGGGAGTACTTTATAATCCCCACTCCTGGATTCCAGTGAACTTTGTCCTACCCTCTACCCTCAAGGACCTACCAATTACTAGCTATGTGCCCTTGAACTCCAGTTTTCTCACCTGTAAATCCATGGGGACAATAATACATGGTATGCTGGGAAGAACACTGACTGTGGAGTCAGAATATTTGGATTAGAATCTCAGCCCTGCTGGCAAGTAAGTAGCCCTCTGACCTTGGAGAAGTCACTTTACTTCACTGGGTCTGTTTTCCTACCTGCAGAATAAGCTGTCAGACTTCATGAGCTCTAAGATGACTGGTTTCTTCTAGTTGTAAAAAGTCTGCATTACAGGGTCATTGTTAGGATCCAATGAGATGATGCAACGAAAGTGCTTGTGAACTGTAGGGAGCTCTGTAGTGTGGACTATACTACTGAGGATAGATGGGTATAGTACCAAGCCACCGCTAAGGGACCATGCTCTCCATTCCTCGGTCCTTGGCTTCTCCCTGGCTCCACTGGATCTCCCTGAAAAGCTCTCTCCCTCTGGTTTCCTCCCATTCCCTTGCGACATAATGGCCTCTTCTCCCAGCTGCTGCAAAATACAAAGGGCTTGGAGGTTGGCAGCTGTGATGGGGGTGTGGGGAGAGCTAGCCTAGAAACTCTCATTACCTGCCTCCCTAGTGCTCATCATCCCCATCCCCCAATCTGGCCTGGAGGGTGTGAATTGAAGAGGGGGGAGAGAGGAGTCTGGCTGGGGAAACCTATATAATAAAATCCCAATATGCAAATTGACCAAATAGCTGAATGACTGGTCACTATGATGTGCACTGACCACCAGGGGGCAGGTTCTCAATCCAGGAGCTGCCCCCTGGTGGTCAGTGTGCACCCACAGGGGGAGTGCCACTCAACCAGAGGCTGGGCTCTTGGCTGGCCAGCACAGTGGTGGTGGTGGGAGCCTCTCCTGCCTCCATGGCAGTGCTAAGGACCCCTCGGGGATCCTAGACTGCGAGAGGGCACAGGCCAGGCTGAGGGACTCCCCTCAATGCAAACATGTCATGCACTGGGCCTCTAGTCAGGAATATAACAGAGCAAGATCCAGGGATAGAGGCCCCAGAGATAACCTCTTATTAGATGTGTGACTTCCCAAGTCTGTCACTGCACAGGGCTTCCCCCTATTGTCTATAAGATGGAAAGGAACTAGAAAGAGGAGGGAGTTTATATGATCTCACAGACACTTTCCCAACCAATCCTGAGGTTCTAAGTGAGTTTTCCCTACTCTGTACATTGTCAGTCCTTGGGTTTCATTCACCAGCATTCTCATTAAGTGTCTACCATATACAAGGTGCTATATACCAGTTGAGGATTTAGCCAAACATAAGATTGGGTTTCAAGATGCTCATAGGCCAGTGACTGTAATAAATGTGATGTGTGTAGCGATATAATGGCAAACCATAAAAAGGGCAGAGAAGGAAGTTACTTTGTGGCAGAAAAGGAGGTCAGAGGAAGCTTCAGAGAGGATGTGACTTTTGAATAGGTTGTGAATTGTAAAAGAGAAGGAGATTCCAGTCAAAGTTCCACGTATCAGCATAAGGCCCAGGGGTGTGAAGAATCATGGTGCCCACAAGTAGTTAGGCAAAGCTGGAGCCCAGTGGAAGCGTAAGAGGGAAGAAACCCTGAGAAGCTTGCACCCCATTGGGAAGCCAGCGAAGGGATTCGGACTTACAGGGAGATGATGAGATTGGAATTTTAGTGTGTTCTATCAGAAATGTTGCTGACACCCCATAAATCCATCCTTCCAACAAGTGTTTATTGGAAGCCCCCCCTTCCCCCATCCTATGTGTCAGTGCTGTGCCAGACACAATAGTAAGCAAAACCAGACATCCTGTTCTTGTGGCACTTGCAGTTTGGCAGGGGAGACAGACCTTAATCAAATAATTACACAAATAAACAGAAAATTACAGTGGGGGTGAGTGCTACAAAGGAGAAGCACATGGTGCCAGGAGAGCATGTAATTGGAACATTTGACTTTGCCAGGACGGTGAGAACAGCTTCTTTACTGAGCTGAGCTCCAGTGGTGCCTCAAGGAAAGGCACTATGAAGGCTCCTTGGAATGGGCCTTGTGGCTTCAGAATCCCCTCCCAAGGGCTCAAACAGGCAGTGTGTCCTAGTCATCCTGTGATCTTTAGGACTTAGCCAACCCTTGCCACAGAACCTGCACACAGTGAAGATTTGAAAGAAGGAAAATCCCATTAGGCACTTCAGGTATTTAAAGGTGGCGGTACTGTTCCCCAGAGAACGAAACACCTTCCTTCCTTCAGTTACCATTTCAAGTTCTCGTCCCTGCTGTGGTCATTCTGTTCATTGTCAAGATCGGGTGATTTAAGACACCAGAGACGTAGCCCCGTGCAAAGAGCACTGGCTTCTTGGAGTCAGAAGCCCCTTTTCATCATTCACTTCCTTCAGAACTCCGTTGCCTCTTCCGTGGAATGAGGATGTGGGTCCTTCCCTCACAGGAATTCTCTTGGAGTTAACTGAGATAGTAAGAAAAAACTTTGTAAACACCATGTTCCTAAACAAACATAGGATTTAAACATTTGGAAGGCTGCCACATGAAGTGAAAAATTCGATTTATTCTTTGTGTCTCCAGAGAACAACATTAAGTCAATGGATAGAAATGACCACATGCAGATTTCAGCTCACCAGAAGGAAGAAGTGTTCTAATAATCAGAACTATCCATCAGTGGGGTGGCTGTCTTTCAAGGGTAACAATACAACTATGCCTTGGAAGGAATTCCTACTTTGAGTGAGAGGGTGGATTGAATAACTTTCAAGGTTTCCATTTAACTTTAGAATTCAACAATCTAATAGCCAGGGCAAGTGAAGGAGCTGAGAGAGGGCATTTGTGACAGAGTAGCATGAACAGAAATATGGAGCAGAAATGAGTATGGCATGTGTGGGTGACCTTCAGGAAATTCCAAAAAGAAATGAATGGTCTTTTTGGATTGATGATGCGATGGGAGATAGAGAAGATAACTAATATAACCTGTGTGCCAGACATATGTGGTTCCATTTAAACTTTCTGGGTGATTTCCAGCCTTACCATCCAATGGAGGGGGGATTGTTGGTCCCAGGCAATTTACTTAATCTGTGACCTTCAATTAATTTATATGTAAAATGGGGGCTCACCCTGGCTGGGTGGCTCAGTTGGTTAGAGCATTGTCCTTATACCAAAAGATTGTGGGTTTGATTCCTGATCAGGGCACATACCTAGGTTTTTTTTGTTTTGTTATTTTTTTAAATTAAATTATTATCTGTGTACATATTTTAACATTGCCCCCCTCCCATATATACCCTCCCTCCTCAGAGTTTTGTGTCCATTGGTTGTACTTATATGCATGTATACAAGTCCTTCAGTTGCATACCTAGGTTTTGTGTTCAATCTCTGGTTGGGATACATACAGAAGGCAACCAATCGATGTTTCTCTCTCACCTCTCTCTCTCTCTCTCTCTCTCTCTCTCTCTCTCTCTCTCTCTCTCTCTCTCTCTTCTCCAATAAGCATATCCTTGAGTGAAGATTTAAAAAGTTAAATAAAATAAGAAAAGTGCCTGGCATATAAACAATGTTCAACTAGCAGTTTTATAGTTATATTTTTTAAATATATTTTTTATTGATTTTTTACAGAGAGGAAGAGAGTTAGAAACATCAATGACAGAGAAACATTGATCAGCTGCCTCCTGCACACCCCCTACTGGGGATGTGACCGCAACCAAGGTACATGTACATGCCCTTGACCAGAATCGAACCTGGGACCCTTCAGTTCGCAGGCCGACGCTTTATCCACTGAGCCAAACGGGTTTCAGCTATAGTTGTATTTTGTTACTACAAATAAATGAGATCTTCTATGTAAAACACTTATCAAAGAGCCTGGCACATAATAGGTGTTCAGTTGATGTTAGCTCCCTGCCCTCTTGCTCATGTGTCCGTCTGCCACAGTGATGGGGCTGCAGGAGGCCAGAGCAGTGGCTTGCTCACCCTGGTGTCCACTCTCTGGCTTATGCTCTGCCCATATGAAGAGCTCAGTGAATGTCTGTTTCTTAGAAGTAAACTGATTGCTCTTGATGACATGGTCTCTTTCCTCAAGTAGCCAGTGAGTCATGCCACTTTCTCCTTCCTGTCTCCTCTCTGGTTCTATTTCTGACTCTCATCAGTAGAAAGGGAATCAATGTTCATCAGAAATGATTTTTAAAAATAAAAGAAAGGGAGGGTGGTTTAGGGGCTATTCTCTGGGCTATTTTTCTTTGAGCACAGGGCTGTGACAGCAGGATTGTTGTTTTCCGTCTTATTTATCTTCTAGTGAAATAACAATGTCAACAGTAATAGCAGCAGCTCCTATGAGCTTTATTGAGACTCTACTGTGTTCCTGGCTCTCCCCGTACGTTATCTCTCTTCCTTACACAACCACTTCAAGGTTGGTCTTATCACCACCGCTTTACCCATGAGGAAATTAAAGGCTTAGAAAAAATTCAATAATAATGAAAAAGATAAATTCCCATGTTTGAATTCCTATTCTGAGCTACATACTTAAAAAGCATCTTATTTCATTGAAACACTCTACAGTGTGGGTATTATTATGTCCAGTCCACACGTGAGGAAGCTGAGCATTAGAAAGATGAAAAAAACCTAGCTGTCCAAGGTCACATAGGTGGTGAATGGTGGAGTGGGAGTTAGGCAAGACCTGCTCAACTCTCACACTCATTCATTCCCTTTCTCTCTGGCCATTTTCTACTCTTTGAGGGAAACTTCGTATTGAGACTCTATCGGCAACAGCTTTCGGCAGTTTTAATGAGATGGAAGTGGCATATGGTATGAGTCTCACCCACTCCAGCTGGGCAGACCCTGGGGACCTGCTCTTGAGGCTGACTCTAGAAGTGCCACAATAATATCTGATGCCCATCAGGTACTTACTGTGTACTAGGAACTGTCCCAGGCATTTTAGATATAACAACTTTCTTAATCTCCACAATAACGTCATGAAGTAAGGTATTGCTATTAATCCCATTTTTATAGAAAAAGAAATTAAGGCCCCAAAAGGTAAATTTCCCAAGGAGGGGATTACATAAGAACATGAATACCTGGAGATGGTCATCGCTGGAAGCCATTTTTATATGTGTTTTTTTTTTAATTGATTTCTGAAAGGAAGAGAGAGGGAAAGAGAGATAAAAACATCAATGATGAGAGAGAATCATTGATTGACTGCCTCTTGCACACCCAATATTTGGGACCGAGCCCGCAACCTGGGCATGTGCCCTGACCATGAATAAAACAGTGACCTCCTGGTTCATGGGTCGATGCTCAACCACTGAGCCATGCCAGCTGAGCTGGAAGCCATTTTAGAGACTGCCTCCCATAATCACAGTTGGTAAGTGGTAAAACAGGGATTCACATCCAGAAACCATTCTCTTAACATCAAAACCATATGATCTTTTTGTTTTAACAGTGGTGGTTGAATCCCTACTATGTGCCCAGCTCTGTGCCAGGCACTAGGACTACAGAGATGAAAGTGATCCCATGTCCAAGCTCATGTACTATTGTACGGCAGGATTTTCAACTAATGGGGCATCAGTTGGTGACAGGACTGTTCTGTCAAAGAGCTGGGACACAGGGCCAAGCTCCAGGCAGAGATGGGGGACTAGAAACACTCACAGAATAACAATAATGCAGGTGGAGTGAGAAGAGTTAAGATCTGGTGGTAGTGTGGCTTCTCAAAAATCCTGCCTGGCCCACTAGATCACCAGTCTGGATGGAGGAGTGGCTTAATTCTAAACCCTAGAAGGCCAGATTTAGGGTCTGACCCTGCCAATTTGTGGGAGGAGTCTCATCTGTAGGTTCGCCGAGGACCTCAGGAAGCAATGGCAAGGGCGTGGGAGGGGTGGATCAAATACGGCTGCACTGTTCCATAGGTCCACGCTCACAGCTTTTATGTAGATACTGGAGGCCCGATGGACGAAGATTTGTGCAAGAATAGGCCTTCCTTCCCCTGGCTGCCAGCACTGGCTTCCCTCCAGCACCGGGACTCAGGCCTTTGCTCTGGCTGCTGCCTTCCGCCTTTGCTCCAGCCCTGAGGCCCTCCTGTAGCTCCCTTCAATCCCCAGCCCTCCTAGCAGGCATCCTTCCCCGCCCCAGCTATTCTGTGCCTGCATGAATGCGCTGCCCAGAGGCCCAGAGCAGCCAGGGTGGGGTGGAATGCCTGCATCATTGCCATGGTGATGACGTAAGTGGCCCTCCCGGCTGCGGCCATCTTTGTCACGTCAATTTTTATATTCTCCTTATTGGCTGTGGGCACTACCATCTTTTGTTGTGAAGTGATGGACAATTTGCATATTCCATCTTTATTAGACAGGATGACAGACAGTGAATATTTCTCTGAGCCCTGCCAGAAACTTCACTGTTATCTTTGATTTCTCAACTCTTCATGTCTAATTTTCTTTCTTTTTAAAAAATTTCTTTATTGATTAAGGTATCACATATTTGTCCTCAACCCCCCATTCCAATCTCCCATCCCCTCCACTCATGCCCCCACCCACCTATTGTCCTCGACCACTGGTTAGGCTTCATATCTAATTTTCATATCCAATCTGTTGCCATGCCCTGTCGTTCACCTCTTAAGTACCTCCTTTTAAAAAAGTTATCGATTTTTAGAAAGAAAGAGGGCAGGAGAGAGAAAGACATCAATTTGTTTTTCCTCTTATTTATGCATTTATTGGTTGATTCTTGTATGTGCCCTTTACAGGGATTGAACCCACAACCTTGGTGTATTGGGACAACATTCTAACCAACTGAGCCACCTGCCTGGCCAGGGCTCTCTTAAATACCTCTAGAATCTGGTTCTACTCCATCCCATTGCTACCACTCTAGTTCAAATCCTGATCAGGTCTCACCTGAACCACTGCAAAGATCTTCTAACCAGCCTTTCTGCTTCACTGGTCTTCTCCCTCCGGTCCATTCTCCACATCACAGTCAGGGTGGCCTTTCTAAAATTTAGATTTAACTCTGTAAATCCCATGCCTCAAAAGGTGAAGTCCAAACCCCATAGCACACCATTGAAAGCTCTTTCTAGCTTCATCACTTACCATTTTGACTTCCCACTGTTCCTTAAGTTCTTTTAGAGTACTCACTGCCAAGAACTTTCTTTTACCAAAAGTATGAAACTGACTGCCGAAACCGGTTTGGCTCAGCGGTAGAGCGTCAGTCTGCGGACTGAAAGGTCCCAGGTTCGATTCCGGTCAAGGGCATGTACATTGGTTGTGGGCACATCCCCGGTAGGGGGTGTGCAAGAGGCAGCTGGTGGATGTTTCTCTCTCATCGATGTTTCTGGCTCTCTGTCCCTCTCCCTTCCTCTCTGTGAGAAAAATCAATAAAATCTATTTTTTAAAAATGTATGAAACTGACTGTAGAATCTCAGGAAAGGTGGGGGTAGTTGGGTGGGTGGGAAGAGATCAACCAAAGAACTTGTATGTATGTATGTATGTATGTATAACTCATGGACACAGACAATAGAGGGGTGAAGGCCTGGGGTTGGGGGTGGGGGCAGGCTAGAAGGAGTCAATGGGAGAAAAATGGGGACATATGTAATACTTGCAATAATAAAGATTTTTTTTTTTTAAAAAAATACATCTTTCCTTCACTTCTCTGCTTGAAACATTTTTTTTTTATCTGCTTGAAAAATTCTTCAGAGAAGTCCCTGTTGTCCTCCTTCTATCGACAGATAAGCACATCTCCAGGCAATGCTTCTGGGCTCAGAGCAGATTCACCTGTGGGAGCCATCATGCTGGCCATCACATTTCCAGTTCTCCTCCGGGGAATATTATAGGATTGCACTTTCTTGGCTGCTGGCACGTGACTTGCTTCGGCCAGTGAAATGGGAAAAATGGAAGTTTTAAGAGCCAACACATGAGTCATACACTTTCTTTTCCTCTGGTAGCTGCTCTGCCAGTCTTTATCCTCAAATAAGGATGACAGAAAGCAGAGCACCCAGCCAAACCTTGAGTGGATATATCACAACGGTGAAAAACAAAAGCTTGTCGTTTAAGCTGCTGAGGTTTGTGCTTGCTTTTACTGAATCACCCAGTCTGTCTTTAACTGATACGCTAGGTCTATGATGACAAACCTTCCATAAACTACCTAAAACCACCTCAATTCCACCTTACCGGATTTGTCTGCTATATTTTCTTTATACAACGTATCTGGTATACAACCAACTGAGCTACCTATCTGGCCAAGGTTCTCTTAAATAACTCTTGAATCTGGTTCTACTCCATCCCCATTGCTACCATTCTAGTTCAAATCCTGATCAGGTCTCAGCTGAACCACTGCAAAGATCTTCTAACCAGCCTTCCTGCTTCCATGTCTTCTCCCTCCAGTCCATTCTCTACATCACAGAGTGCCACCCGGTACGAATTATCAGTTTGATCTGGTGTGCCTTTGCTACCTCTACATTTTTTTTGAAACCTCTACACTTTTACTGAGGCTTCCTGAGGGCACGGATGAAGCTTATTCCATTAAAAAATATTTTTATTGATTTCGGAGAGGAAGGGATAGGGAGAGAGAGATAGAAACATCAGTGATGAGAGAGAATCATTGATCAGCTATCTCCTGCATGCCATTTACTAGGGATCAGGCCCACAACCAGGACTGGGAATCAAACTGTGATCTCCTGGTTCCTAGGTCAATGCTCAACCACTGAGCCACACCTGCTGGGTTTTTATTCTATTTTTTATGTCACACAAAGTATAGTTTATGGCCAAGGCACACACTTTGTATTATGTGTATTCTGGATGTTCAAGGCCACTCTGAGCATGGGAATCCTAATCAAGGTGTTCAAGACTAATGTACCATATGCAGGTGCAAAAGCAAGAATTCAGACACTGCACAGGCATGCCCTTCTATAACCCAAAAGACTTGGGTCACTATTTGGCAAGAAGCCTCTCTTGTCTAAGTTCGTATAAAGTATGTTACTAACTAGCCAGTGTGGCTGACTCCCGTATAGCTCCTATTCTGAGGACTGCATTTGGGGTAGACATGTTACAGACCAGCTGCTGCTGACTGTTTTCCTAGGATGGCTCCTGTGTTTGCTACTGTATAGCAAAAATTGCTTTGTCTAATGGCTCCTTCGTAGCAATAGCTACTTGGACTGCAATAAAGTCTCTCTTATATACCCACGATTTCTCATGTCTTCTGTCTTCTAATGCCAGGCATCCAAGGAGGTCCAGTCCCTGACAGAGGGACTCGGACCCAACAGTTGGCATAGTGGAGTAGGATTCAAGGAGTGAGTACTCCAACAAGGAGTCAGACAGATTTGTTTTGAATGCCAATTCTGACATTGAGTGGGCAATCACTCTGGAAAAAAAAAAGGAATAATAATATATACCCTACAGTAGGGGTGTCGAACTCAATCAGAGAAGGGGCCAAAATCTAAAATCCAGCCTAAATCGCGGGCCGAATGGTTTACTGAACAGTCATAAACTGACAATGTCATAAACTGACAGCGGAGTGCAGTGATGACAGCGCGGTGCGGGCCACATTGCAAGGCCTGGCGGGCTGGATTTGGCCCGCGGGCCTTGTGTTTGACACATAGGGCCTACGGGGTTTTTCTAAAATTTGTAGATAACAGGTGTAACATATATACAAGTAATGGCAAGCTATAATTATTATTGTTCCCATTATTATTATAGATGGTGTTCAATTAGTGGGTAAATCTTTCATTGATTGAGGGGTAGTGGACTGTGCATTGGGCTTGGAATCATAAATCCTGGATTTAAGGCATAGCTTTGGTCACCAGTTTGCTTTTTATATTCTCAAGTATAATATGTAAATACTAATAACACCTGCCTCACAGGGGTTTGATGAAATTTAAATAAGCTAATGTAGAGGAAATGTTTTATTCATGCCCTAGCATCACACACTGTAAAACTGTTTTGAAACAGATGATTGGCTGGCCTCTCACCTGCACAGAGTGCACCTTTGTGAAGCATCCCGTTGTGCTCCAGTGACATTTCCAACTAGACTGTGAGCTGTTTGAGATAAAGAGTTATCTTAGTAATTATTTTTATTTTTAAAAATTTTAATATATTTTTATTGATTTCAGAGAGGAAGGAAGAGAAAGGGAGAGAGAAACATCAATGATGAGAGAGAATCATTGATTGGCTGCCTCCCATATGACACCGCCCCCTCCCGCCAGGGATCGAGCCCGCAACCCAGGCATGTGGCCCTTGACTGGAATCGATCCTGGGACCCTTCAGTCTGCAGGCCGATGCTCTATGCACCGAGCCAAACCGGGTAGAGCAGTAATTATTTTTAGTAAAAATGTTTATTTCTCTGTATATAAGAGTAATACATGCTTATTGTAGTGAAAATAGAATTACATGAAGAAAATTAAAGTCCTAGTAATTCTTGTCTATTGTACAGAGATAACTAATAAGTTTTGATGTGTTTCTTTTCAGTTTTTTTCCTCAGCAGATATACTTACAAAAACTGATATCATATCACAAATACAAGCATTGTCCCAGGTCATTAAGTTGTCTTACAAAAATAAACATATATAAAAAATCTTACAGTTGAACCATTTTCCTATTGTTGGATATATAATTTGATGATACTTTTTCACTGTCTAAACAAAGTGGTAACAAACATTTTTGTGATTAGGTATTTTGATTTTCCAATTTTGTAGAAAAAGTTTTTAGGAGAAGAAATTCTGGGTCAAAGGGTACAGATATTTTTAATGCTCTTGAGACTTTCAAGTTGATTTCCAAAAAAGATTGAACCAAGTACCACTCCCATGAGCAGGTGTGAGGTTGCAACTTCTCACTATATCCTCATCATAATGGGAATTATAGTTAAAAATAAGATTAAAAAAACGTTTTTTAACACTTTTTAAAAATTTAAATTCTTTATTGTTTAAAGTGTTACTTAAATCTTCTTCTCCCCACCCCCCATTGACCTTTCCCTGACCACTCCCACCCCCCAGCACATGCCCTCACACCCCTACTGTCGTGTCCATTGGTTATGCTAATATGCATGCATACAAGTCCTTTTGTTGATCTCTTACCCGCCCAACAACCCTTCCTTCCTTCTTAGGTTGGACAGTCTGTTAGATGCTTCTGTTCTATTTTTGTTCATCAGTTTATGTTGCTCATTATATTCCACAAATGATTGAGATCATGTGATATTTATCTTTCTCCGACTGGCCTATTTTGCTTAGCATAATGTTATCCAGGTCCATTCATGCTGTTTCAAATGGTAAGAGTTCCTTCTTTTTTACAGCAGCATAGTATTCCATTATGTAGATGTACCAAAATTTTCTAATCCACTCATCTGCTGATGGGCATTTAGGCTATTTCCAAATCTTAGGTATTGGAAATTGTGCTGCAATGAACATAGGGGTGCGTATATCCTTTCTGATAGGTGTCTCTGAGTTCTTGGGATATATTCCTAGAAATGGGATCACTGGGTCAAATGGGAGTTCCATTTTTAATTTTTTGAGGAAACTCCATACTGTTTTCCACAGAGGCTGCACCAGTCTGCCTTCCCACTAGTAGTGCCTGAGGGTTCTTTTCTCTGCATTCTTGCCCACACTTGTCATTTGTTGATTTGTTGAGGATAGCCATTCTGACAGCATCTCTCAGATGACTAGTGACTTTGAGCATGTTTTCATATGTCTCTTGGTGTCCTGTAGGTCCTCTTTCGAGAAGTGTCTATTTAGATCTTTTGCCCATTCTTTTACTGGATTGTTTATCTTCCTTTAGTTAAGTTGTGTGAGTTCCCTGTAAATTTTGGAGATTAAACCCTTATTGGAGATAACATTGGCAAATATGTTCTCCCGTGCAGTGGGCTTTCTTGTTGTTTTGTTGACGGTCTCTTTTTATTTTGATGTAGTCCCATTTGTTTATTTTCTCCTTAGTCTCCATTGTCCTAGGAGCTGTATTGGTTTTCCTATTACATATTTCTAGTATTTTTCTTCCTATGGCTAAAGTCTTTTTAGGTCCTCACCTGAGGATATTTCTTCCATTGCTTTCAGAGAGTTGAAGGTAAGAGAGTGAAAGGGAGGGAAGGAGAGAGAGAGAGAGAGAGAGAGAGAGAGAGAGAGAGAGAGAGGGAGAAAGAGAGAGACAGACATTGATGTGAAAGGGACACATCGACTAATTGCCCCCCACATATACCCCAACTCGGGGGTGGGGAACAAACTGCAACCCAGGTATGTGCCCTTGACCAGGAAACGAACTCATGACCCCTCTGTGTGCAAGCTGACATTCTAACCAGTTAGCAACATTAGCCAGGGTGGTTACAACCTTGTTGAACAATAAATATTAATTTACATTTCTTCTATGAATTGTTCATTCCCCTTGCCCATTTTTCTGTTGGGATTTTAATTATATTCTTATTAATGTCTATGATGGTTTAAATATTTTTTTTCTAGTCAGTAAATATAATACAATACACATAATAGGTGCTCGTATTAGTTAATTGCTCTGGGGACTTTTTAGGAACAAAAGCAAACTTTCTAGGAGGCTGACTCTTTCTTTTCCCACCTAGGACACAGCGGGGCAGGAGAGGTACCGGACCATCACCACAGCCTATTACCGTGGGGCCATGGGCTTCATTCTGATGTATGATATCACCAATGAGGAGTCCTTCAATGCTGTGCAAGATTGGTATGAGATCATTCATTCATCATTCATTCATTCATCAGCCTTTTCAAGAAAACCCAAAGTGTGGTTTAGGCCTTGTGCTATGGGCTAGCCTGCAGGGGTCTTCAAACTACGGCCCGCGGGCCACATGTGGCCCGCAGAGGAGTCTGATCCTGCCCGCCAGGTTTTTTGGGCAGTGAGTGCAGCCGAGGTGTTACAGTAGAATTAGTAGTTCATATAGTCCGGCCCTCCAGCTCTCTGAGGGACCGTGATCTGGCCCCCACTTTAAAAAGTTTGAGGACCCCTGGGAGAAATCTGGATGAATTAGACTGGCTCCTGTCCTCAGGAAAATCACAGATAAGGTCAGTAAACAGGCAATGAAAATAACCTGTGACAGGTTGAAGAGAGTCTCGGGGGCTGTGGGAACCCAGTGGAGGGCTCTGACCCAGCTTGGGGACTTAGGAGAAGTGTCCTGGAGTTGCTGACATATGCTGCACGTTTAAGATGAACAGAAGTTAGGCAAAAGGATGAACAGATAAGGATGTTCCAGAAAAAAATACAGATGTGCAAAGGCAGAAGGCAAGTTTGAGGACAGAAAGAGCAGAGGTCGTGAAAGATTTTGCATCCTGGGGTAACAAGTTTGGAATCAAAGGTTCAGATGAATTTTTTTAAAGAAAGATCATGGTGGCCACAGTAGTGAGTGAATCCACATACTGCTTCCCTATCAAGTTAGTCCCTGAGCTGGGCTAGGAGTCCCAAGAGCACATCCAATGCAATCCAAGTTCATAAAGATTCAGCTCACACTGGAAATCAGCCAAGCTTCCCAGCGGTACAGCCTCTGAGCCACTTACATCTTTCTTCCTGGAGCATCACTCACAGGGAGAAGGTGCATGGGGGTAAAGACAGGTTGGAGGGAGGGGGGCCAGACCCAATGCCCCTGCCCGCGGGAAGGATGAGGACGGGGGAAAGTGGGACATCTGTGCTCTGGCTCTTCTTCAGAATCAGAGAAGCTGAGCAGGCCGGGCACACAGCAGCAGTGCTGGCCAGTGCCTAGCTTTCCTCCTGTTCCCTTTTGCCAACAGCTGCCCTTTGAGGACTTCCCATTTCCCAAGGAGCTGTTGCCAGGACTATGTGAAGCACTGTTTGTGTCTTGGGGTCTTGAGCTGAGAGTGGCCTTGCAGGCTGCCTGCTGCACCCACCTGCTCTAAGCAGCTGTTCTAAGCAGCAGTCCAGGGTGCCACCTGCATGTGTCTGCATGTCTGTCATTCATGGCCATCTGCGTTCTCCTTCGCAGCCTTTTGGTCATCTTCTTCTTCCTCCTTTTTCCCCCTTTAAGAACTCCCCTCTACCTTCTTCCTCCTTTTCTTTCTCTTTTCTCTTTACTCCCCTTGTTTTTTCTCCTCCTTTCCCCCCTTCAGTTATAATCCTCCTTTCCGCCCCCCACGGAGTGATCAGCTCTTTGTTTAAGTGTCTCCATGCTACTCATTCCTTGTTGGCCTTAACCCCTTCCCTTTCTCCATCAGTCCGTGTTCATTCTGCCTCAGGAGCACAGTGACTTTAACATCTGGTGGTGATCCCTCCAAGAATAACCTGAGTTGCTAATCTGGGAGCTGAGAGTGGATGGGGTAGGAGGAGGGAAGAAAATGATAGGAAGAGTTCCATGAGGAAACGTGGAGAGTTGGCTCTGCTTACTGACTGGAGGCTAAAGCCTAAGCATGTATCTCTCCCCAGCCGTGGCGGTTGGGTTTTGCCTCTGAGAAACTTGGTCCCAGCCTAAGCCCCCATCAGCCATTGTGGCCAACAGTGCCCAGAATGGGACCCAGCTCTTTGTTGGCCCACAACAAATGGTGGTTGAGTGAATCCCATCCTTGGAGGGAAGGGCTTCTCACCCTGAAAGAAAAGGTTGGTGCTGGGATCAGCTTTGGGAGCAGGGTCAGTGATGCATCCAGTTTGTAGTTAGAATCGAGTCAGATTTAGGGTCAGTGTCAGGGTAGGGTCATAATTTTAGATCTGCTTCAGGATTAACCATTATTCATTCATCAGACAACCACTGCCAACTTCTCTGGTCGGTGCTCTTTGCAGGGGACTGGCGCCCCAAAGATGAATAAGCCTGTCCCTGCCCTCAAAGGAAGGACAGATACAGTCAGCCAAATGTAACAGCAGCCACGTGAATGTGAAGGGGAACGAAAGGGGAAGTGATCATTTCTACCTGGTGGGGTGGTTGGATACAGAGTTAGGCCCATCCCCACTAAAAGATGTCTCCACAATAGAAGGGTCCTGTTTTATCCCCTCTTTTAAAATGTTGTTTCTAATTATAGAAGTAAAGCATACTTACTTTCAAAATTTGAAAAGTACATAAAACTATTTTTAAAAGGCTTCATAATCATTGTAGATAAGAGAAAGCACTGCTGACATTTTGGTTTCTACAAATAATCATGGTCTAAGGTTTATGAATCACAGAGGAGGAGGGAGAGGTTAGCTGGGCCTGGGGAAGGCTCCCAACAGGGAACGTTGGGCCTTTGAGGACAAGTTAATGTGGGGAAGGGACTCCCAGGACAGGCAAAGACACAGCCATGGAAAAGCATTTGGAGGGAATGGGTGAGAAGGTTGTAAAGTGGGAGGAAGGGTGATGAGGCTGGAGAGGCAAGAGGTAAATGGTCTTTAACGCCTGACTGAGGGATCTAGACTTCATTGTATGGGTAGTAGGGGAGAGAAAGCTTTTAAGAAAGATATGGTCAACCGAAACCGGTTTGGCTTAGTGGATAGAGCTTTGGCCTGCTGACTGAAAGGTCCCAGGTTCGATTCTGTTCAAGGGTATGTACCTTGGTTGCGGGCACGTGCCCAGTGGGGAGTGTGCAGAGGCAGCTGATCCATGTTTCTAACTGCCTCTCTCCCTTCCTCTCTGTAAAAAATCAATAAAATATATTTAAAAAAGAAAAAAGAAAGGATATGATCAGATAGATGTTTAGAAAGAGCTGTCTGCCTGCTGAGAAGAGAGGTGGGCAAATCCATTAGAAGAGGGCTCCAAAGAGCTAGGTAAAGTTTGCAACCAGCTGAAACTGGTTTGGCTCAGTGGATAGAGCGTCAGCCTGTGGACTGAAAGGTCCCGGGTTCAATTCCAGTCAAGGGCATGTACCTTGGTGGCGGGCACATTCCCCAGTAGGGGGTGTGCAGGAGGCAGCTGACCGATGATTCTCTTTCATCGATGCTTCTAACTCTCTATCCCTCTCTTTTCCTCTCTGTAAAAAAATCAATAAAAATATATTTAATAAAAAAAATAATAAAGTTTGCAACCAGCACTCAAGGATCAGCATCTGTGACAGCTAGTTGGGGCAGGGATGTCTCTGTCCTCAGCTGCATTAATAGTAACTTGGTTGTTGCTATTCCCATGGAAGGGAATCGGTTTCTTCAAGCTTCACAGAGCCCCTTTCAGCCTGGGGTGTGTGTGCCATTAACATGGTCCTCTATCTGTTGCTCTTTAGGGCTACTCAAATCAAGACCTACTCCTGGGACAATGCACAGGTTATCCTGGTGGGGAACAAGTGTGACATGGAGGAAGAGAGGGTTGTTCCCACTGAAAAGGGCCGGCTCCTCGCAGAGCAGCTGGGTATGTACACAACACATGTGTTCACGTGTGTGTGTGTGTGTGTGTGTGTGTGTGTGTGTGTGTGTGTGTGGAAATGTGACATTGGGGAGATTGTGAAATATGTACATACTGGAGGCCCGATGTGCAAAATTCGTGCAAGGGCCTTGGCTCCGGCTCCTGCCCGCCACTGCCGCTGCAGCCCCGCCCACCGCCATGGCGGGGGGGGGGGGGGGGGGGGGCGGGGCGCGGCTCTGCCGCCTCTGCCACGGCCCTTGCCCGCAGCGGCTTTTGTCTGGAAGGACGTCTGGTCTAATTAACATATTATGCTTTTATTATTATAGATGTGCTCTATGTGTTGTTTTATATTTATGTGATGAACATATAGCTTTGTGTTAGGTAATTTATGATTATATGCATATATTTTGTTACATTGAATATATAAGTAAAACTTAAAATTATGAACACCTTTTCACCAGCTCCTTCCACAAAAGATGTAAGGTGTTTTATAAAACTCATCATAGTACATTTTTAAAAATCCTAATTAAGTGAGAAAATTGGAGCAAAGGAAAAGCAAGCGTAGGAGGTAAATAAGAGGAAGCCAGCAGTGACATAAGTATGTATATTGTAAGTTCTTGGGCATAATCAATAGTTGGGCCAAAATATTGGCTTTGAGCTTCCTAGCAACCATTGCAAAGAGCGAAACATAATCTGTTACATGGTTCAGAGATGGTTCTTAAATTAAAAACAGACCCATTATTCCAGAGAAGCACTGCTCTTCATTGGCACCTGCAGAGCAGACTCTATGTGTGGCTTGTGACAATGTCCTTAATACTATCAAACAACCCTATGGTAACTAGAGCACTAAACATCACAGCTTGTCTTATACTTTCTCCCAATGTAAACTGATCCTTCCTCACCAAAACGCATTTCACAACAAAAGTTATTGTATGAAGAGAGGAAACCGTGTGGCTTTAAGTATGCAGCTCAGTGATGCTCTGGCTTTTTCCAGGGTTAAAGCATCTCAATTCTTGTGTTCCCTTGAGACCCAGGGGCCTTAGGTGTGTCTCAGGAGCCCCACAGCAGGACCTCTGCCAATACTTGCTCAAAATAGCAACTTTTTCTTTTCTGTATTGGGGTTTAGTGTAAGATCGACTTAGAGAAATCTTCCTCTATTGCTTAGCTTTTAGCTAGTCTAAAAAGTTCTCACAGCTTAGGTGTAAGTTTTCAGAAGCAGGAGTTTTAAAGTTATACTCTCTGGCAATTTCTGAAGTACCAATATATGGGCTGGTAGGTAGGTAAACGGTATAATGTCCAAGTGTGTTGTATATATTTGTATTATGTGTGTTGTGTGTTGTACATATTTATATTACATGTATTATGAGTATGTGTGTGTTGTGGGAGGAGTCCTATGCTTCTTTCTCCCTTCTCCTATTCCCCAGGGTGTTCTGAAATAGAAACTAGCAAACTGTAGGTAAATAATAAAAAGGGCCCTAGCTGGTTTGGCTCAGTGGATAGACCGTTGGCCTGCGGACTAAAGGGTCCTAGGTTCAATTCCAGTCAAGGGCATGTACCTCTGTTGCAGGCTCCCTGCATGCTCCCGGCCCTGGTGGGGGCATATGGGAAGCAACCAATTGGTGTGTCTCTCTCACATCAGTGTTTCTCTCGGTCTCTCCCTCTCCCTTCCACTCTCTAAAAATCAATGGAAAAGATATCCTCGGGTGAGGATTAAAAAAAATAAACAAATTAAATAATAAAAAGGAAGATTGAGTAATCTTGGGTTGTACTGTTCTTATACCTTCACAGAGTTTTTCAGGATTCCGAAAGTACCTCCACCCATCTGTGGTTCGCAGAACAGTAAGCATGTTCTGCCGCCCACACCTAGGTGATCTCAGGCTATCTCTTTATGTCTTCAACCTGCTGTCCCCAGGGAAACACCCAGCACGCTCCCTGGACCCTCTCCCTATGCCCCATCTGTTTGGGATGCTCTCTTCTGTATACCCCCCCCCCCACACACACACACAGTTTTCAAAACAGCTCAAGCTGCACACCTTCTATGAAGCCTTTCCTGGCTGCCCAGTGCTCTTTTCTTTGGGTCCCCACTTAATGTACCCCATACAGGCAGCAGTCACAGTGCCCGTGGCACTTGGGTGTACTTGTTTTCTATCTCCCAAAAGCCAGGAAATTAATCTTATTTATCTTTGTACCCACAGTCCTAGTATATGGCCTAGCACTGAGAAGATACTGCACAACCATGTTTTGATTAAATGTGTATTATGTTATGTATTTGGCTACTTGATTTTACTTCAATCCAATGAAGACTTCTGAGTACCTGCTCTATGCCAGGTACTGTGCAGTGAAATAGGATACATTCCCTGATCCGTGAAGGACAGAAACGGTGATAACCCCGGTGATCACTGTTGTGATAGAGGGATATGCCGGGGATTGTGGGAGCGCAGAGGAGGCACCTAATTCAGTTGGGGTCAGAGAACACGATGCCCGAGTTGAGGCATGAAGATAAGTAGGAGCAGCCAAGGGAGAAAGAGAAGCAAGACATTCTAAGCAAAGAGAATAACACTGGCAAAGGCAAGGAGTAGCACTTTGTGTTCAGGGAACCATCAATCATGGGAACACATGTCTAGAGTAGTGTTTCCCAAAGAGAGAATCCCATGACACTGGAAGTGTGCTAGGTGATTTTATGTATATATTTTGGTGTGTATTAGAAAAAATATTTTATCAGCATGTCAAGCCCTTAGAGTTAAACAAGACTAAGTTTTTAAAAGGTGAATTAGTGGAATATGATGAACAACATAAACTGATGAACAAAAATAGATCCAGAGACAGAGAAACATCAATCAGAACGTCAAACCTCAGGAAGGTAGGGGACAGGGTGAGGGGGAAAGATCAACCAAAGGACTTATATGCATGCATATAAGCCTAATCAATGGACACAGACAGCAGGAGGTGGGGGCATGAATGGGAGGTGGGGGCTAAAGGGGATATAAGGACACATATGTAATACCTTAATCAATAAAGAAATTTTTTAAAAAGGTGAATTAGTTTTATATTAGGAAAAAAAGATATACAGCATGCCAAGCCCTTATGACTAAGACTTTTTAAAAGTAAGCTGGTTAAGTATTAGGTGTTTACCGTGGGCCAGGCACTATTCTAGATGTTTTAAGATATTACTCATTTAATTCAATTCTCCTAAAATCCTCTGAGACATGTACTTTTCTTATCTCCAAGTTATTATTATTTTTTTTTAACAGCCTAGAAACCCGAGGCACAAAGAAGTTGAGTAACTTGCTTAAGGTCACAGAGTTAGTAATAGGTAGAGTCAGAATTTGAACGCAAGCAGCAGTCTGGCCCCAGAGTCTAACCACTTAACCACACTGGAGGGCAAATATGGTAATAAGGGGTGATATATATTGAGCCAAGCATTACACGAAGTACTTTACATTATTTCATTTAATTCTCAACATAACCCTTCAAGGTAGGTACTACAGGACATGTCTAATACTCTGATAAATGACGTTCATAGATTAAGTAATTTGCTCAAGCTTACATAGTTAGGAAGTAGTGGAGTCAGTATAAACTTAAGTAGAAACACAGATGGAAGTGAGATTCTTAGTAAAGGGTTTAGGGAGGCACTTGAAGAGGGCTTTAATGAAGTGGTCAGATTTGGACAGGCCACGGTAACCAATCTCTGTCCTACTCAACTTCCTGAGCGTTCCTCTATTGCTTAGCCAGAACTTGATTACTTATGTGTCTATATCTCTTGCTAGACCTCGAGAGCAGCCGAAGCTATGTCTAATTTATTTCATTATTCCCAAGCACCCAGACTAGGGTAGATTTTCATTTATTCATACATTTATTCAGTTAAAAATATTTTTTGAGCATGTACTCTGAACCAGGCAAGTTCTGTTTTGGCTCTTGGGATATAACAGTAAAGGAAACAGCTATAATCTTTATTGTCCTGGAACTAACGAGGAAATAAATTTTAAACAAATAATTATACAAAAATATATAATTCAAATGGTATAAATGAGTGAATTACCTGGTACTTGAATTATATCTTAATAAAGCTATTAAAATTGTGATAAGTTCTGCATAAGTTAGAACTCTTGTTATGACAAGTGATAAAACCCCAGATCAAACTAGCTTTAAATAAAAAATTTTAAAAATACATATATTTAGCTCATGTACCTGTGAAGTCCACTAGACCTTGGACTTAATTGCACTCTCTAGTTCACAGCTTTACTTATCTTTCCAGCATTCTTCCTGTAGCCAAACTCTGCATGGGGAGTAAGGTGGATGATGGCAGCTCCAGATTCATATTGTTCCAACTCCTGCAAAAAGAGCTTCTCTCTCCCAGCTACCATATATTAGTCTCAGGGAAGAATATGATTGGTCCCCTGTGGATCACATGGTTATTTCAATAGCTGGGAGGGTGGGGGGAGCAAGTATTATAACATATGGTCCCACTACAACTGTTTAAAATAGGGGTTCCTTAAAGAAAGGTATGGTGTGCAGATAAAAGTAACATAAGTTACCAGCCTATGAAGAAAGTGAAAAAGAAAGACCTAATTTTAAAAAACATTCTTTTATTGACTTCAGAGAGGAAGGAAGAGGGAGAGACAGAAATATTAATGATGAGAGAGAATCATTGATTGACTGCCTCCTACACGACCCACACTGGGGATTGAGTCTGCAACCCGGGAATGTGCCTTTGATCAGAATCGAACCCGGAACCCTTCAGTTCACAGGCTGACACTATTCATTGAGCCAAACCAGCTAGGGCAAGAGAGGCCTAATTCTAGACTGGAGAGTCAAGATCTTCTGAGAAAGTAACACGCTGGGAGCTAAGGGATGAGAAAAAGTTAGCCATGTCACAGGGCCTAAACAATCAAGGGGAGAATCTTGTGAGATGGGAGTGGAGAAAGTAGGCAGAGACCAGATCACAGGGTCTTGTGGGCCATGGTAAGAATTTTGCAAGGAAGTGGTCATATCTGGGAACAGTGAGGGAAGATGCTCAGCCTTCCTTATCACCACCCTAGTCCTTTCCCTCTGCTATGCCATCCATTAAGTACGTTTCAGTGGCCGGCTTGTCAGTGCTGAGTTCCATTCTGTGCTCTATGGGAGCCTTCTTCCAGCTTTTTTTTTTTCTTTCTTTTTTTTTTTTTTCTTCTTGAGCTTTTCTCAGCTCATTCAGCCACGACTACTGATATGGCCAGCAACTAGCTAGCATGCATTGAAGCTGTGAGTGAGTAGCAGCAGGTCTTCCGTGAAGCTCCTGGGACATGAGTGAGGCTGTTAAGACCCCCGGGAAAGTGGATCTTGGGGAGGGTGGAGGAGTTTCAGGGCCTTCTGTTCCAGGAAGCATGGAATTTTAGGGCCTCTGCCTCCCTGTGCCCTTCAGAAGGGGCTCCTTGTCCCTTCCCTGCATCTGATGGGGAATGGGTCTGGCCAGAGCCCAGGGAGGCTAGTGAAAAAGGTAAATGTACTTCTGCCTACAGGAGAAGAAGAGACCGATTTAAAATGTGGTTTCGAAACACACACCTGCACTCACTCCAGCAAAGTATAGTGGGGAAAGCATCGGACTAGAAGTGAGGAGATTGAATGTTTTATCCTTTCTCTGCCACTGGTTTACTATATGACCTTAAGCTTTTTGTTTCAGTTTGCCCCTCTGAAAGATAGGGGATATGGATTAGTTGACGGAAAAGGTCTATTTGGCTCTATTCCTCTTTGATCCCGAAACCGCAATACACACAGTTCTCCAATCAGACTCCATAGACGCTTGTATGCTGCTTTGCTTATTTTAGGTGCTTGCTGAATGTTTTCAGGTTGGTGTGAATCACTGAAACCTTGCATCGCTAAGCCTAGTTCCAGAGGAAAAAAAAGACTTAGTTGGTATTGATGATATCATAGTAACTAACTTTGGTGAAGTTCGCAATGTGCTTTCACAACAATTCTCTCATGAGCCTCTCTCTCCCTTGTAGCCTGGAAGGTGGTATTATCATCAGCTCCTTTGTACTGATGAAGAAGCTGAGTCCAGACCACTTGTGTTTTCTTGCATGCAAAGACCTATGCACACTCCTGTGTCTTTATCTTTTCACTTAAAAATTATGTAACCTTACAATTTGTGTTTTTTAAGTGCCCTTTTTGGGAGTATGGTTCTTAAACATTTATTCATATTGCTTTGATTACCCTTATGTTATTTATTTATGACAATAAATGCTGTGGAATTGTTTTTATTTTTAAAGATTTTTAATTGATTTTTTAGAGAGAGAGGAAGGGAGAGGGAAAGAGGAAAACATCTATGTGAGAGCAAAACATTGATTGGCTGCTTCCTACACACCCCCTTCCGGATTAAGCCTGCAAACTAGGCATGTGCCCTGACCAGAAATTGAATTGGAGACTTCTTGGTGCATGGGATGGCACCTAACCAAATCATTCCGGCCAGGGCTGTGGAATTGTTTTGTTTTTCTTTTTCAAATTATTTTTTTTAATTTTTCTTTATTGTTGAAAGTATTACACATGTCCCATTCTTCCTCCCCCCCCCCCCATAAACCCCCTTCACTTCACCCCTTGTGTGGAATTGTTTTTATTTAAAAAAAAAAAAAAAAAGATTATGTAACTTTTCTGAGCCATGCAGATAGTAGAAGGCAGACCCAGTACTACCCAAGCTGGACTTAATTTGGACTTAAAATCCTAGGGCTCCCATTTTATCATCCAGTGGTATTTTCCTAAAAGCCTGCCATAGTTTCTTTTCAATTTCCATCCTCATTCACAATGTTAGTGAGATTTCTTTAGATTATGTTTCGGTAATACATAACCCAAGTCAGAAGCTTAGATAATACCGTACAGCTGTTTGTTTGTTTGTTTGTTTCTACTGATAGTCAGCTGCAGCTCTGTTCCAACTTCTTACTCTGGGATCCCATCTGGGATGGCTGACCCACACAAAGGCTCTTCTTAAAGCTTTTGGTGAGACTTGGAATGGCCACGTCCAGTGGCCAAAACAAGTCACACAGTTAAATCTGATATTTAAGTGAGGCGATATATACCTCCCACAAGGAGGCACTGCAAGCCACTTGGCAATCTGTAGGGATGTGTCTACAGGGAGGACAGGGAATAATCTACTACTATTACTGAACACATGATGGACCCTGGGGACAAGAGGTGAATGAATTCCCTGCCCTCAAAATCCTCATTGATCAGGGAAGTAAAGAAGAAAGAGATCATTTCAATAACCTTTGGGTAGATGTCCTTGGCCTGTTTGCTATCATTCTTTACCCTTCACCTGTTCTGTCTCTTTCCTGCAATCGTCTTTAGGGTGTTGATCTTTGCAAGCTTTGTTTCCCAGGCCTCTGAGGTGATTGGAGATGAGAAAAGTGAGAAACTTGCATCCCGCCCATTGACCATCCCCTGCCCCCCGACACACACACACACACACACACACACACACACACACACACAGTTAGGTCCTCCAGTAGAGGCTATTCCTCTTCTTCCTGACTCCTGCTTCCATGGTTCTAGCTTCCTTTGGCCCTAGTAATGGTTTTTGTTTTAATTTATGTCTTGACTAGAGGCCTGGTGCACAAAATTTGTGCACTGGGGTGGGGGGTCCCTCAGCCCGGTCTGCACCCTCTTGCAGTTTGGGAGCCCTTGGGGGATGTCCTACTGGCAGCCTAAGTTGTCAGTTGGACATCCTTAGCACTGCCACGAGGGCAGGAGAAGCTCCTGCCACCACTGCTGAGCTCACTAGCCATGAGCCCGGCTTCTGGCTGAGTGGTGCTCCCCCTGTGGGAGCACACTGACCATCAGGGGGCAGCTCCTGCATTGAGCGTCTGCCCCCTGCATTGAGCGTCAGTGTATGTCATAGCGACTGGTTTTTCCACTGTTCAGTCAGTTTGCATATTAACCTTTTATTATATAGGATTTTAGAGAGAGAGGAAGAGGGAGAGGGAAGGAGAGTGAGAAACATTGAATTGCTGTTCCACTTATTCATGCACTCATTGGTTGACTCTTATATTTTCCCTAACCAGGTATAAACCCGAAACCTTGGTCCATCAGGACAATGCTCCAACCAACTGAGCTACCCTGCCAGAGCTTGTTTTGTTGTATTTTTCTTTCCCTGTCGATAATCTCTAGGTTTCCTTACTATTCTAGTTGGCCTTTTAGTTTTTCTATCACCTATATAATCAGTTCCCTCTGGGTTAAATATTAAAAATAGTTCCCATTTTCTTGTTGGGATCTAACTGGAACAACTGGGAAAGGTGCCATGGTATTAGAGGGGAGAGGTACTTCATGTTCTGAGTGGTGGGGGTTCGGTGGGAAGAGAAAGCAAAGGCTCTCTAGAATCAGTGATTTCACAGGTGAGTAATAAAGATAATTAGGAGTAGGAGCTAGAGCAGTGGTTCCCAACCTTTCTAATGCCACGACCCTTTAATACAGTTGAGAGCCGCTAGCAGGGTTGCCTAAGACCATCGGAAAACACAGATATTTACATTACAATTCATAACAGTAGCAAAATTACAGTTATGAAGTAGCAACGAAAATGATTTTATGGTTGGGGGTCACCACAACATGAAGAACTGTATTAAAGGGTCAAGGCATTAGGAAGGTTGAGAACTGCTGAGGTAGAGAGTAGTAGCCTGAGCAGAGGCCCCAAATAAGAAAGTGTTGATGTTTCTGGAACATGGTATGAACCAGGAAGATAAGGCTGGAGAATTAGAGAGAGACAAACCATGCAAGGTAATGGGTGTTTAGCCAATAGACTGGCTATTGCATTAATTAAGCCTCTCTCAGTACTGGTGACACAAAGTCAAGTCAAAATAGCTCAGGTTATACGGACGGGGCATAGTTGAAATGAAGTGGAAGAAAAAGGTCGCTGAAATGATATGTTCAAGACATTAAGAGGCCAGGGTGTTGGATGGGTTGTCCACATGAAACCAAAAGTTCCTGAGAATGAGAACAACCCTGCGTGGAAAGGAAGACGTTGAGTCCCTTGCCAAAATCATCAGGGATCAGAGCGGTAAGTTGAAGATTGACACATGATGGAGATAAAGAGGTATCAGAAAAGGATGGAGAAGGGATTTGAATATAAAGGATAAAGTGAAGGATAAAGGTTCTGGGGAAGCGTCAGGACGGAGGGATGAGTTTAGTAGGTTGCAAGTTTCTGAATAGAATTCTGAAGTCAAATTCAGAAGCAGGAAGTGTGGACACGGTCTGTGGGTCTGTGACAGCTGCCTTTGGACTGGAAGGGGAAACAGTCATTTTGGGGTGAAGGGAATCACAGTCAGTTAAGAATTGGGACCTATTAAAGACAGCAGAAATCCCATTGTGTTGAAGCCAATTAGAGGGAGGAAAGGACTGGGCTCTAGTCTGATTAATCAGTTGTCATCTTCATGACCTCACTAGATTCTCAGCTCCTGAGAATCCTTACTAATGAACCTGAGGAAAAGGTTACCAACTGGGCTTACGAATGAAGAACCTTCCAGGAGACTGACAGTAATTAGGTGGGGGTGCATCTGGACTTGTTCTGCTAGCAAAAGAGCTGGCTAGGCCCATGAGCTGGTTACTGGAATCAGAGTTCTCATACCGCCGGTACCTTTGAGACGATGGTGGAGACAAGTCTCGGCATGACATACAAGGTCTCCATGTTTGACCACCTACCACCTCATCTCTCACCACTTGGAGCTTTCTGCTCTAATGATAACAGACTACTATGGTCATTCCAGCATAAACCAAGGCTGTTTTTTGCCCCATTGTCTGTGCTCATACCTTTTCCCCTGTGTACTGTACATGCATGTGCTCTCACAGACACTCACAATCACGTGTCTTTATTTATCTGATACCTTGTTAGGAATCAGCTTCTCCAAGAAGCCTTCCCTGGCCCCCAGGCTCATTTAAATAACTTTGTGCCCTGACAATTGCCTGGCTTCTCACCATTCCAGCTTTTATCACTGTAACATTGTCACTATGTCTCTCCCACACTAAGGAGCTCCTTAAGGGTAGGAACTGTTTCTGATTCACCTCAGTGTCCCCAGTGCCCAGCACAGGATCTGCCATGCTCATTGAGCTGAGTTCATATGACCCCCCTACTGTCCACATCTCCTCATGCACATCCTCCATGCTCATTCCCACCTCCTTCATTCATCTGATCATTCTACCAGTATTCAGCAAGCACCTACTCCAACTGGTCAGATGCTCAGATGAATGACATGGTCCCTGCTTGAGAGCTCCTTGTCAAATGGACTTCTCCATGCAGGGTGACATGTGCTATGGCAGAGGAAGCACAAGGAGAATGAAGAGGCCTGTCTAAGCCGGGTCCTGAAAAAGGAGAAGTTAGTTGGGTGAAGAGTTTTGCTCAGTACTGGCCTTAAAGGCTCCCATCCCCACTAACTTATGGAGGCTTCCACCCCCTTTCCTTCCCTCCACTCTCTCCCTCCACTCCATTCCTGCACAGCCTCTGGTTTGCTCTACCTGGGTTAGAAATGTTCTAGTGTGTTCTATCACTGTTCCAATAGAGAGCAAGACAAGAGGGTATAAGGGATAGAGCCCTGGCTAATGCCCCATCTCTAAACCTTAGTTTCCCTATCTGTAAATTACAAGTGATAACCCTTGTCTCACCTTAGCCCTCTCACAAGGTTGTTCTAAATTGTATTTGTGGCCCTGGCTGGTGTGGCTCGGTTGGTTGAACATTATCCTGTGAACTGAAGGGTTGCTGGTTCAATTCCTGATCAGGTGGCATGCCCCAGTTTTGGGTACGTGAAGGAGGCATCTGATCAGTGTTTCTCTCTCACATCGATGTTTCTGTCTCTTTCTCCCTCTCCCTTCTCTCTCTCTCTAAAAAAAAAAAAATCAATAAAAACACATTTTTAAAAATTTGTATTTGTGAACTGTTAAGGACTATGCACATGTGAGGGACTGACATACTTTTGTGCGTTTAATTTTCATTACTGCCTTGTGAGGCATGTGATATTTACCCCATTCCGCAGATGAAAAGACAGGCTTAGAGAGATTAGGCAACTTGCCTATGGTCACCCAATTGGTAGCTGACTGAGGTATGTTCAAATCCAGGCTGCCTAACTCCTGGGCCTCTTCCCACTGCCCACCTGCTCAGTGCAGCATGTCCTCCCCTCAGTGCCACTTCCTCGGAAGCCATCTGTGCCCATGGCCTTGACCTGTGTCCTCACATTCATCTACACCAGGGGTCCTCAAACTTTTTAAAGTGGGGGCCAGATCACGGTCCCTCAGAGAGCTGGAGGGCCGGACTATATGAACTACTAATTCCTACTGTAACACCTCGGCTGCGCTCACTGCCCAAAAAACCTGGCGGGCCGGATCAGACTCCTCTGCGGGCCGCAAGTGGCCCGCGGGCCGTAGTTTGAAGACCCCTGATCTACACTGATGGGTTAAGCCTATTTACTTCTTCATCTGTTTACTCCTTTCCTAGGCAGGCAACACCCCCAACACCTCCCCGGCCACTGTCGCTTGTAATAAACCAGTCAACAGCCAGAGTCTATTTTTCCACAGTCCAGGTACTCACTAAGGAAAAGCCACATGCTGGAGGGTCTCTGAAGCTGACTAGGTTTCTGTGGCCCGAGGATAATGAGCCAGCAGCTGCCTCCTTCTTCATCACAGGCTGAAATTAGCCTGCACTTCTGCAGCTTGTTGGGAAATGGGCCACAGGAGAAGCTGTCAGCTGAGGTGGGCTGGCAGGGGTTGTGAGCGCCTTCAAGCTGGGATGGCTTGGGGAAGAGCCTTGTTTGTACCTGGGGGCTTCAGCCTCTTTGTAGACAACGGGATAACAGGGAGAGGAGGGAAGAGGAAAGGGACCATCCTTCTTTGTGGGAGATAGAAAAGAGGGAGAGGAGAGACCCAGATGAAAGAAGAGCAGAAAGAAGCTGTCATTATAGCAGGCAACTTTTGTACAGCAATTTATCCACCACCTCACTCAGTCCTCCCGACCTCTCTCAGCTGGAAGACATTGTTATTATTTCTATTTGACATATGGGGAGTCTGAGACTCAGAGAGGTTAAGTAATTCAAAAAGATGAAGTGACTTGCCCAGATTCAGACACGGTGGTAGTCAGATAAAAGGAAAGGAGGCCAAAGATACTTGTAAAGGAAGAAAAAGATATGATTGGGGGGAAAAGGTAAGCGAAAGGGAGAAATAGGAAGAAATAGGAGGCTGGGCTGTGTATGGACTTGGGAGCTAGCCAAACCCAGATCTAGACCCAATTTCCACTAATACAGCCATGTGACCTTGTATGAGTTATATAATCTCTTGGAGCCTTTGTTTTCTCATTTATAAATTGGAGAAGATGCCCTGACCGGTTTGGCTCAGTGGATTAGAGCATCGGGGCCTGCAGATTGAAAGGTCCCAGGTTCGATTCCTGTCAAGGGCATGTACCTTGGTTGCAGGAACATCCTCAGTAAGGGGTGTGCAGGAGAAGCACATCGATGTTTCTAACACTCTATCCCTCTCCCTTTCTCTCTGTAAAAAATCAGTAAAATATATTTTAAAAAATTGGAGAAGATTTTATTTACCCAACAGGCTGCTGTGAAGATTAAGAGGATATTTGTAAAACTCCTAGCATAGAGTCTGGCATATACCCAGTGCTCAATAAATATTAGAGACCCCCAAGAAAAGAGTGCAAAGAACATAAAGAAGAGCTAAAATGAAAAAAAAAAAAAAAAAAAAAAAAAGGGAAGAAAGAAGCTTTTGAGGAGAAATAAAGATGGACTCCAAAGGAAGGGAAAGAGGTAGACAGACAAAAGAGGAAGGAGTAGGCTAGGGCACGGAAGTGATGGAGAAAGTGGCTTAGACTCAAGGATTGCCACCAACCTGGCCCAGATTCCTCAGCTGATAAGCAGCCACTTTGTCTGAATCAGGAGGGCCTTTCTTGTGTCTCCTAAGACAACCAAGTCCCGTTCATTGTCACAGAAAGTGTCATTAAAGATCTCAAGGCACAGAACAGTCAGGAATGTCCCATGCTTTAGGTGCAGTTTTCTGAGGGCCTTTTGTGTGTGTGTGTGTGTGTGGGGGGGGGGCCCTAATTGGGGGAGGGAGAGATTCAGGGCAATCAATTCCAGGTGAATTCAAGAAGAATGGACCCCACTGAGTGGTGATAAGAGCAAATAGAGTTTTGCTTATTCAGTGTGGATCTTGGGATGCCTCCCAGAGCCTAGACTAGTGCTGGCCAGACTAGGGGGAGAGGGAGGCAGGGGGAAGAGGAGGGAGAGCCCTAGTCAGAAAGGCCAAAGCCTGCTTTTCATACTGGTGCCTTATCTTGGGCAAGTACTTACCTTGGGCAAGTCGGTTTATTTCTCTAAGCCACAGTGTCTACATTAGTGAAATGGAGAGGGTCTGCCTGGACCCTCTTTCCCCCAGATATGACATCAAGATCAAATGAGATAATGGATGTGATAAATGCTTTGGAAACTGGAGAGTACTATGCACACATATTGAAATAGCCTCTCTGTTGGAAAATATACCCAGTGACTCTCCTCTATGTCAGGCACAGGGCTATACACTTCACATTCATTATTTTGTTTAGTCCCTTGAACTGATTCTATGAGGTAGGTAAACTTATTCCTATTTATAAACAGGGGCATTGATTCATGAAGAGAAGAGGTGACTTTCCGGGAGTTACACAGCTGGTCAATGGTAGAGCCAGGCTCTAAGCCAGTGCAGGTAATCCCTCTCTGTGCTGTCTCCTTGAAGCAGAATTCTCCGCCTATGGCAGAGGTCTTCAAACTACGGCCCGCGGGCCACATGCGGCCCGCAGAGGAGTCTGATCCGGCCCGCCAGGTTTTTTGGGCAGTGAGCGCAGCCGAGGTGTTACAGTAGGAATTAGTAGTTCATATAGTCCGGCCCTCCAGCTCTCTGAGGGACCGTGATCTGGCCCCCACTTTAAAAAGTTTGAGGACCCCTGGATGGGATTAGGCCTCCTTGCTTCTCCCCTGAGCACTGCTACTGGCTGTATTAATCTCGAGTGGTCTGACCAGGGGGCATGAAAGGGAAAAGGAAAATCCTTATCTGTGTCTCTCTCCTCCGCAGGGTTTGATTTCTTTGAAGCCAGCGCCAAGGAGAATATCAGTGTGAGACAGGCCTTCGAGCGCCTGGTGGATGCCATTTGCGACAAGATGTCTGATTCACTGGACACGGACCCCTCCGTGCTGGGTGCCTCCAAGAACACCCGTCTCTCGGACACCCCGCCGCTGCTGCAGCAGAACTGCTCGTGCTAGGCAAGGCCCCATCCTCCCGACCTCCCCTCATTGTGGCCCCACACCCACTCTGCTTCCCCCGTTACACTCTGTCCACCCCAGCCCCGCGCCAGCTGCACTGCTGCCGTCCTTTGCCTGCCTTGGAGGTGGAAGCATGCCCGAGGGGTTCTGTGCAGATGGCCCCACTCACAGACACTCAGCGCTAGACTAAGTTGCAATGCGGGCGGAGATTTACAAAAGAAGACTCCATTTTACAAAGGGGATTCACTACAAGGACTTGGGAAGCAAATCTCTTTCCTGCCTTTAGAATAAGATTTCCTCCATTTACCAAAACTTAACACACACACACACACACACACTTTCCAGGGCCTGGCTAACTGTGTCAAGTGAGGCCCACCTGCACAGCTAATCCTATTAAAGAAAACCTCCCCATACATGACATGCTTGTTTCATACCGGGCCCCTCTGTAGCGCTCCCTCACACCACAAAGTCAAGCTTAGCTCTCCAATCCCTAAGTCTGTTACCACGGATGCTCACAGGGCCCGGGCAGTTGCTGTGGTGACAGGCCAGCGCTAATCTCCAGAGAGCTCCATAATGATGCTGAAGGAGCAAAGGCTGAGTCAGAAACACACTTTAAAGAAAAAGCTTATTCCCTTGAAAAAAAAAAATGTCAAACGCTCCTGCTATATGAAAGAGCAAGCCAGGGAGCTCGGGAAAGAAAAAAAGAGAAACGCGGGCAAGATACAGAAGCAGGTCATGAATTTCCGATGTTGCTGCTTTCCAGCTGGTTCGAAACTGTGGGAACTCTATGGAATTGGTTCTTGGTTCTTAAGCTCCCAGAATATGAAAAATTTAGAGTGGGTAGGACCCCAAATTTGACCTAGTCTGACTAGTTAATTCCCATCCGTATCTCTGACAAGGAGCCGTCAGGCCTCACAACCAGATCTCTTCCCCTAAAGCACAAGTTCCTGGTAGGGACCGGAGCTCATTGTTCACACCATCTTTGGGCAGCTCTCATAATCAGAAGGTTTTCCTTGTGTTAAGCTGAAATCTGACTCCTAGAAATTCCTCTTCCTTTTCTCACTCAGTTTGTACTAGCTCTGCTGTCAGAGACCTCACAGAGTCTGACCCCTCGGCCCCGCGACACCCTGAGGTGACTTGAGAACAGAAGTCATGATCCCTCATGAAAGGGACCTGCCCTTTCTCTACGTCAAATAGTTCTACTTCCTTCTGCCAGTGTCCATAGGATCTTCTCCCCATCCTGCCCTTTCTTCCAGCCCATCTTTCAGTGACTCCTGGGTAGTCCCAACTGGGAAATGTGGTTCAAAGCAGAGTAAATCTAAGGGGGGGGGGGGGGGGGGGGGAGCATGACCCTGAGACAAATCAAGGAAAGTAAAACCTCATATATTCTCCCTGGAGTGAAACCTTAGTGTTTACCAAAAATTGGATGTGAAACCACTCCGGGAGGAAGCTGCTTAATTAAATACCTGAAGAAAAGAAAAAACATGCCAAACCCTCTGACAACTAGAAACAAACTGAATGGGTTAATTCATGATACTAGCTTGTTTGTAGAGACTGCACTTATTTGGTTTTTAGCTGAAACAATGACATGGAACTAAGTGATGATTTCTGAAAATGTTTTCTCCCAACCCTGGCCTGAGCTGGGTTTTTCCCTGCTCTAACATGCCGGCTTAAAAATATCGATAGATGAGGGGTGTGTGTGTGGGGGGGGGGGGGCGTCTCTTCCAAGTTTTCTCTCCATTTCAGATGCAGCTCATTGTCCTAGGAAAGTGCATTAACTAGCAACAGGTCCAAGGACTACATTCCAGTATAAGGACCTTTCAGAGTTGGCCCCATGGAGATGCTGATTTTTCTGACCCAGTGCAGAGGACAGAACTTTGGTCTTGAAATCAGAAGACCTGGATTCTGCCCTTAAATCAAGTGTTACACCAGACCAGATACTCCTCTTCTCTGAGTCTAGATTTCCCACTTACAAAGTGAGGGGGATTATTTGGATAATCTTTACATAGCTTCTGGCACTTATAACTCTGTGACTCTTTTTCACCTTCATCATTTCAGTTGATTTGCAAAATAAACCCGAGGAATGAGGATTATCACCTCAGTGTCATTGTAGCTAACCCTGATGTCATGGTTCCAAGCACTTTAGGTGTATTAACTCATTTATCTTCCCAACATTTTTGTAGGGAGAAACTATAACTAACCTCATTTAAACATGAGGAAATTAAGGTATAAAGAGATTATCTAGCTTTCCTAAAGTCATGGAATGACTAAATGATAAAAAAAAAAAAAAAATGGGTTCAAACCCAGGTGGTAGTTTCCAAGGTTTGTGCTCTTCGCCCCATTCTGTGTTCCATTTCTTATAAACTATGATCCAAAGACGTTAAGAGACTTGGCCAAAGTCACACAGCTAGTAAATGTTAGATCTACATGAGGATTCAATTCCAAGGCCATCAGATTTCATGCCTACTAGAGAAAAGATATGTCTCTAATCTGTTAACAAACTGCTCACTGATTTGGACTAATCTGAGGTGATGAATGTCTAACACTCTGGAAAGCAGACTCAGTCTCTGAAGCAACCAGATCCCCTATGCCTGAGCAAAAGATGCCTACTGCTTCTCTGGCTCAAGCACCGGCTTTCCCTGCACCTGCCTCTGTCAGGCAATTCTTTATTTTTATTTTGTATTGATTTTACAGAGAAAGGGGAGAGAGAGAGAGAGAGAGAGAGAGAGAGAGAGAGAGAGAGAGAGAGAAGAAACATGGATTTCTTGTTCCACTTACTTATGCATTCATTGGTTGATTTTTGTATGTGCCCTGACCGGGGATTGAACCCACAACCTTGGCATATCAGGACGATACTCTAACCAAATGAGCTGTCAGGCAATTTTAACTAGCTCTCAAACAATGCTTTAAGCAGCCTCCCTGCTCCAGCAATAGGGCATTTTGGGGAAGTGACTTGTCTAACTTTTCTGACCATGAAAGAATGTGGTCCCCTCCCAGGGAAGACTTTCTGGCTGTGCTGTTCACACTGTCAAGTCCCATACACGTCAGGGATAATTACTATTTTTCTGGGCAGTAACATCCATCTACCTTAGTACTAGGATTTCAGACTGAGCTCCTCACGCGCCCCTCCCCCCTTGGATATTTCAGAACATATATCAAATAATCTTTTCTCTCTTACTGAGTAGCCAGGCGAAGATTGAAATTTTTATTTAAAAACTGTCAAATTCTTTACAACTCAGGAGCTGGTTCAAGGGAGCAAGCGTCTTTACAACAGATGGAATCAAGAGTTAAATATGATGGAGGCAGACTCTTCTACCGGTGACAGAAAGATAGACCTGCTTATTAGATGGCAGTTCCCCAGCCCTGCTCTGTGACCTCATTTCCGCTAAGTGGACGGCAGCAGCTTCCACCTGATTGCAGCGCAATGTTCATCAATCACAGTAATAGCACAGTTAGCCACCAAGGTTCAAGCTACATAATGTGTGTGAGTGGCAACGTGCCCTGGTTTTCATCTTGTTTTAAAAAAATCCGAATAAAAGAAGATTTAAAACACACACCATTTTGACCTTGAAAGAAACAAAAGTAGGCCAAAAGTACAATGCAGTATTGTAGCTACTTATAGAACCTGTTTTAAATGCATGTGTATCTGTAAATACAGAGTGATTCGTGACATATTGTCTTCTCAGTCTGTAACATTATTAACTTCCAGAAGCAAGCAAGGCGGTAGAGGGTACTGAATGGTCACAGACTTATCGAATATTAGATATGGAAGGAAAAACTCAGAGAAAATCTTGTCCGGGCTCCCTGTTTTACAAAGAGGAAGATTGAGGTGGAGAGAGAGAGGGAGGAGATTTCCTAACGTCACTCGAGAGTGCATTTATGATGGAGACAGGAGTAGGTCTTAGATCACCTCTGGGGGAAAATTCACCTATTCCCTATATATCTATCAAGGGCCTGGCATTATTAAATATTAGGTAAAGATAAATGAAAACAAGTGATCCCTGCCTGCAAGGATCATTATAGTTTAATGGAGGTGTTTCTAAGATATTATCATCCGGATTTGGCAGGCAAGGAAATAAAGACTTGGAAACGTTAATATGCCTAAGTCACCCACTAGGACCATTGGAACCTACCTCTGTCTGACTCATGCACTTTCAACTTTCCTCTTCAGATAGTCTCTTAGATGAAGGTGATATGGGATGGTGGTAATGACACACTCCCAGGAAATGTTAAAGTTGATTAAATAACCTCAGTTGGGACATTGGTTTCACAATTGCTTTGTGACTGCAGCCTTATAACATTCACAGAATATGAGTTCTCCAGATCTGACTCACATCCCCTGCTCCTGGCCCAAAGCTCTTTCCTTGGGTATCAGGTTTCCTCGAGTGTCTTAAAGAATGTTTGCCAACTGTTTGGGAGAAGGGGGAGGAGTTACAGCAACCAGTGTCCTGGGATCTCACTGATTTTAGATTCCCCACCCCAAGCCTTCACCTGATTTCCTGCCACAGCTGGCGATGAAGAGTATGTGCAAGAGACAGGCCTGTGGGTTACAAATACTGCTAAGTGATGTTTTTGAAAGCCTGGATTCCTTATGTGAAGTAGGCAAAACTCAAATGCATTCATTCATTAGTATCTGATATGTACCAGGATACATTCAGTGGCAAATTAGATACAGTCTTTGCCTTCATGAAGGTTAGATAGTCTAATTCAGTGATTTCCAACCTGTGTGCCCCAAGAATTTTTTAACACATGCAACCAATACCTGACTACTTAATCAGGGGTATTGATGTCTTTTCCCTTAGATTGCCAAATTAAAAAATGACAATAGCCAACACAACAATAGCCATCTGGTCTGCATGAATCAAAATTATATTTATACTAGAGGCCCGGTGCATGAAAATTCATGCTCTGGAGGGGGGGGCAGGAGGGAGGTCCCCTCAACCTAGCCTGCCTCCTCTCACAGTCTGGGAGCCCTCAAGGATGGGAGGCAACCTGGCGGTCAGGGGAAGGTGATGCCCCCATCACACCTTTGCTGCTGCCACTATTGGCAGCACAAGCCTCAGGTGGCCTTGGGCAGCTGGGCAGCCGACATCCAAGGCTTGCCTGTGCCTTGGGCCAGTCCTGGGGGACTGGGAGGCTGAGGGTAGGTCCAGCTACACTGTGTGCCTGTCACCCCCTGGTAGGGCTAAAAGGACTGGGACTCCAGCGGGGCTAAGGGGATTGGGCACCACCATCTTGTGGCTATAGGTGCCACCATCTTTGTGATGGCATGACAGTCAACTTGCATATTCCCTCTTTATTAGATAGGATTTTTTTCAGATCAGCAAAAACTATATTTTTTGGTATGCCACAGAATTTTAGTAATTAATAATTAATTTAGTGTGCCATGACATGAAAAAGGTTGAAAATTGCTGGTCTAGTAGCTTGTGGTTTCGTCTAGACCTTGTAAAGTAGCCACTCCAATGTAATGACAAAGTGCTCTGAAGGAAAGCTACATCATTCTATGTCACCCGAGTCGCCTTCAGGGGCACTAGAAAGATTTCATTGCACCCAGATACTTCCACTACCCACCGGCCATTGCTTTACAATCCTCAATTAAGCTTTCGTTTATTAGTTCGATGGTTGATTAAGTACAAATCCTCCCAAAAGAGTAAGGGAGAGAGCATCTGAACAGTGAAGCATCTTTAGATTGCCTGGTTCAAAGTTAATTGTCTTCTGAGGAACATAACAAACAATTCCAAAACATAGTGACTTAAAACTACAAACATCATTACTCACGGTTCTGTGGGATGGCAGGATGGAACTTCTTGCTGAGGCTGGATGTTCTAGAATGGCCTTATTCACATGTCTTTGTGCCCAGATGAGATGACTGGGGTGATTGAGGCTTCTGTCCACATCGTCTGATCCTTCAGAAAGCTGCCCAGATTTGTTCACATGGTGATGGAAGTTTTCCCAGCAGCAAGAGAGGGCAAACTCCAAAGCAGAAAGAAGCACTTGTCAAGCCTCTGTTTGCATCATGTTTGCTAATGTCCCACCAACTAATACAAGTTACATGACTAAACCCAGTTTTAAGGGCTGGAGAAATAGATATCATCTCTCGATGGCAGGACCTGTAAAATATTGTGGTCATCTTTTTTTTCTTTTTTTCTTTTTTTTTTTCTATCTACCGAAGGAAGCAACCCTAAGTCATCTGGGACTAAGTTTAGTAAATTTCCCTGGATTTTAAAACCTGGCTTTGCAGATATCCCCCAAAGACAAATGTCAAAATGATGAAGAGCAGGGCATTGTCATCATTCTGTAGTTGTCCAAAGGGCCTACTTTGGAGGAATCAAGACATAGCTGGATAGAGAAGATTTTATTTGTTTGTTTGTTTGTTTTTTAATTTCTTTATAGTTTAAAGTATTACATATGTTGGATATAGAAGTTTTGATTTTTGTTTAGCAGTCCATTTTGGTTACTTCTTAGTCACCCCCTGAGGGATTAGCTTGGTTTCTCATTCCAAAGGATTCACCATCATAATGGTTGTGATTCCCACCTGAAGTTTCTGGCGGGAAGCCCAGCAGAGGGATTTGGTCAGTATCTGTACAAAATATTGCTCAGAGAATAGTTGGGCTCTGCTGTAGCTATATTTCTTCCTTGAACAGCTCATCAGGTCCTGAAGCTTTAGAAACACAAGTGCCTACTGGAACTCTCCAGGTCTCAAACGTAATATGTCCACATTGGAACTTTTGATTCTTCCCCAAATTCATTTCAACCTTAATCTTCACAGAAACCTAAGGATCATCTTTAATGCCTTATTTTTCTCTTTTTTTTTTTTGTAGTGTTTACATATAATCCAGCAGCAAATCCTATGATTCTCTTCTAAAATAGATCTCAAGGCAGCCCACTTTTCACCATTTCTATTGTCTTGACCTTGGTCTAACCCACTATTGTTTCTCCTCTAGAGAGCTATTGCAGAGCTCCTAACTCATTTCCCTACTCCGCACTTACTTTGCTACAGTCCATCCTCCATACAACATCAGTCTTTTAAAAACATAAATGAGTGAATATCTCAGTAACACTGAGGTTTACTTCAGAAGCACACATGAAAAGAATCCAGAGACTTCTATTATTATAAGTAATTCATATTGCCTGGGAGGCCGTGGCTCAGTGATTGAGTGTAGACCTATGAACCAGGAGGTCATGTTTAGATTCCCAGTCAGGACATATGCCCGGGGAACAGCTCGATTCCCAGTGGGGGGCTTGCAGGAGGCAGCCAATCAATGATTCTCTCTCATCATTAATGTTTTTATCTCTCTTGTATTTTTCTGATTTGGTTTCTAGCTCTGAATCTGCCCCTAACTTGCTTCAGGACCTCTGATAAGTCATGTACTAGCCAGCTAATATGTCTCCTCACATTTCTTCAGAAGTAGCAACCTCTTCTTTCATAGTACTCCTATTTTCTTATCTAAACCAGGTGATTCTAGAGAAGACTGTCATAAAAGGGACAGATGATCAAGCAGGGCCTATCAGAATTCTATCCCACAATTTTAAAGAAAACTGGAGCTATTTTCTTTTCTTTAGGGTGAGAAATATGTGAGGATATGAGCTCTGAAACTGTGATAGCCTATCCTCAACCCAGGTATAGAAGGCTGGTTTGGAGTAAAAGAAAACAAGGCCTTATGCAGAGACAATAGAGTTTCCTTCCCCTGATTCTGGCTTCTTGAGGTTTGGCTGGTCACTTCTGCCTCTGATTATGTTATATAACTCAGTATTTGTTTGTTTTTCTATGAGAGAAAGAGAGAGAGGAAGGAAGAAACATTTGTTGTCCCACATTCATTGGTTGATTCTTGCATGTGCCCTGACTGGGGATCAAACCCATAATCTTGGCATATCGGGACAACACTCTGACCAATCGAGGGCCCCTCAGTATATTTTTCTAATAAAGCCTCCCTTTATTTTTGCTCATTAGAGTTAGATTCTTTTTTTTTTTTTAAGATCAAATTTTAAAAATATATGTTTTATTGATTTTTTACAGAGAGGAAGGGAGAGAAAGATAATTAGAAACATCAATGAGAGAGAAACATCGATCAGCCACCCCCTGCACACAGCCCCCCCCCCCCCCCCCGGGGGATGTGCCTACAACCAAGGTACATGCTCTTGACCGGAATCGAACCTGGGACCTTTCAGTCCACAGGCCGATGCTCTTTCCACTGAGCCATGGTTTTGACATGGAGTTAGATTCTTATCACTTGCAAACAAAAATACCTTCTTCACTCTTTGGTTCTGTTTTCTTACTGTTCTAAAGTTCAGTAATTCTCATTTTTACACACTGAGTATTTCAGAAAATCCCACATGTATGGACTTCCTAATTAAGACTTCATATAATCTGGAACAAAGCCCACTCTTCATTTCACTTCTGGTACCTGACTACGTGAGGAAGAAGGATTTGCAAGGCGAGGAGCAGTTCTCTGAGAACACTGATGACAGCACAGGCAAAGGTTCCGATGACTAGGTCACTGGTCCACAGAGTTTGGCTTCCCAAGTACTCAGAAGCTAGACAAAAACATCTAACACCACAGCTGCTATTTCTCCACATCTCTTTCTGTTTCCCTGACACCCACCATATGGAGACAACATCACTGATGCGACTGAGCTGTGTGACATGTGCTTTTACTTTGTTCTATCATTTTGAAGTGGCCAAACAGCAACTACTGGGAGACTTGAATAAAAGAGTTTCCTTTGCTTGGTTTAATACCATGCTACAGAAATGTTAATGTTGGGCAAAGTAAATTATATAGTAAAACTTTGAGGGGTGTGAATAGGATTTCCAGCTCCCTTCAGAATCTAATGTACCTCTTGGGGTGGGGGAAGGGCTTACCAATAGATTGGGTTAAATCTAATATGCTGTGTGCAACCTTAGTTAAGTGAGTCCTTATCTCTGGGCTTCAGGAGCTTAGACCAGATGGTTTCTGCAGGCCCTCTGGGCACTAATGCTCTGTGATTTCATGTCCATTTTCTATAAGAGCTGCAAGTGGCCAACAGGATTTTGGTGGAAATTCTTTCATTATGAAAATCTCCTTTCTTCTTGGGTACAATGAAAACAGCCAAGGCTGAGTGACCTCCACATCACTCAGTCAGGCTTGGAGCCTGGTTTCTGAGGCTGCCAGAAAGCATCTTAGCAATTAAGTGCATCTGGATTGTCTATGACTGCCTGTCCCATGCCAGAGGTTTTTAAGGGTAACAACAGGAAGAAGAAAAACAAGAATATCTGAAGAGACCTGTTAAGAATGGAGCACAGGCCGAAACCGTGCTGAAGGGTCCCAGGTTCGATTCCGGTCAAGGGCATGTACATTGGTTGTGGGCACATCCCCAGTAGGGGGTGTGCAAGAGGCAGCTGGTCGATTTTTCTCTCTCATCGACATTTCTAGCACTCTATCTCTCTCCCTTCTTCTCTGTAAAAAATCAATAAAATATATTTATTTAAAAAAAAAGAAAGAAAAAAATAATGGAGCACAGGCCCTAGCTAGTTTGGCTCAGTGGATAAAAAGTAGGCCTGTGGACTGAAGGATCCTGGGTTCGGTTTCTGGTCAAGGGCACATGCTTGGGTTGCAGGCTTGATCCTCAGTAGGGGTTATGCAGAAGGCAGTTCATCAATGATTCTCTCTCATCATTGGTGTTTATTTCTCTCTCCCTCTCCATTTCTCTCTGAAAATATATATTTCTTAATTGCCATGCATTTGATAAGAGACATAAATGCATTCTAGTCAAGGAGGACTTAATTTGTAGAGCACCAGGTATGTGCCAGGCTCAGCTTGGCAAGATCTTTCTGAGGACAATCTTTGTCATGTAACTGGAAACTTAAGGGCTGAGAGATTTGCATGTGCTGAACTTTCTTCCAATCCCTCCAAACATCAGACCACAGGATGAGGACTAAGAAGGTTGTGTGGCAGTATGGTTAAGAGCATAGGGCTTATGGTCTGACAGATCTGGGTTCAATTCTTGGATCTTCATCATTAACTAGTTGTGTGACTGAGAACATTACTTTCTGAGCTTCAGTTACATCACATGTAAATAGAAAAATAATATGTACCTCAAAAGGTAGTTTGAGAGGATTAAATGAGAGGATGGGTGTAAAACCCTTTGTGCAGTGCCTGACAAACATGTGGTGCTGACTATCGTACTACACAATCATCTCAGTCAGGCAGAGCCAGGGAGGCAAAACCAGTCGGTTCCTTTGTAAGGGCACTAAGAAAAGAGAGCCCAGGGTAAACACCGTGAGGAAAAGAGCAATAAAAGGGGGATGTAAGTTGGAAATAGAGTCTGGACTTGGAAAATAGATCAAGGTAGAATCTCATCAGGAACAAGGGGGTCCAGGTGGCCTTGAACAGCTCTCTTGCATGACCTTGTTGGGCTGACTGCCACCAGACACCTGACAGAATGATACTTCATGTACTTCCTACTTCCTCTCAGCAACCAATCTCCAGGAGTAAGAAATAAGCCACAACAGAGTGTTCAGATCCTATGTTAGACGTGCCCTCCCACACTCAGAAAACTAGGGTTCCATAGACCTGGGGTTGAGTTTCGCCTCTGTGACCTGCTAACTGTGTGACATTTGACAAACATATTTTCATTTATAAAATGAGATGAATAATCTTGCTTACTTTACAAAGTAGTTGTAAGAGTCAAACATGAAACACGAGTGCATTTTAGAAACTGTGGGAATTCTGGACATATAAGTTACAGCCACTGTGAGGGGCTGGGGTAAGCAGGGTTTATTCCAGAATGAACAGAGTATACCACTCTCAAAGGCATTTCCAAAAGTTCATTTCTTCACTCTGTCTCCTCTCTCCTCCCTCCAAATTTTGGTCCCAGGTACCTAACCTCACATGGAAATATCAGGGCCAACATGCCTTATACCCAGAGGTTTGGTTGGCTTCACAGAAACTTCCGAAGACAAAGAACAGCCAAAGAGAATCAGCCAGTGCATGCCGGGATTGGATAACAGAGCAGTGAGCAGTGACAGGATTGGGACCCAGGAGGGGCAGACAGAAGGATCTGTCTGCACTAGGATTGGAATACTGTTAATAAAAATCATCAATCAGGTGTTCAGCATTTACAGTTCCCAAAGCACTTTCTCATCAAAGCCCCGATGATCTTTGACACAACCCTGCGATGTGGGTTTTATTATTCCAAGTACTCAGATGAGGAAAACTGGGGCCTGCATCAGTGAAGCAAACAGCCCAGGATTTCATAAAGAAGGCAGCAAAATGCTTAGTTGGTCTCAGAACAAGGTAGGGTCTGCCCCCCAAAATAGGCATCTCTGATCCTGAGCTCTGTCTCTCTATAGGGGAGGGAGCAGAGAGGTAGGGGTAGGGTGGGGGTCACAGCTGAAGAGAAAACCTAAGTACATATTAGTTGTGTTTATGTCTGGCTGCTTCTCTGCTTGTGGGAGAGAAGAAAGAAGAGGAACACAGCCCTCCTCACCATCCCCACCCCCTCAAAATTAAGCCCTGGAGCAGAATCGAACAGCAGATTCTGTCCTCATATCATGAGCCTAAGGGCAGTTGGTCTCTGGAGTCACAAAGAGAAATGTCACCTTATTCAGATTGTGCACCATCAGCAATCCCCTCAATTGCTCTTTCTAATTTATTCAACCAGGGATGCCAGCCTACCAGATGAACCATAACAGGCTGAGCAGAATTACTCAGGAGGAGCAATTAGCAAAAATTGGAGTTGTCCTTCTCTAGGACTGAGCAGACAGAGGAATAACAACTCTCAAGTCTCTCCCTATCAGATTGTAGCTAAGCATATATTTCCATGCTTTTTAATCCTTCCCATGTTCCATGCACTGACACCTCTTCTCAGTGCCATATTAAATATGAAATGTCACATGGCATTGTGAGTTTGTACAAATATAAAGAAATATATGGCTACTGAGGAGTATACACAGTAACAAAAGGGAAGATCTCATTTGCAAATATCTGTGGTGTCTCCTTGTTTATGTGGACATAATTTATTTATACAAACTGACTTTTCTTAATGTTGCTCCTATCATTACCGTAGTGGCAATGATGGTATGTGCATTAAAGTTAAGCTGGATTACTATCATTTATGGAGCAACTCTTCCCTGAGTTTGGGCTAAGAATTTTGGGAGGAGACTCCTGTCACCTGAGATCGTAGGAACTGGAAAAAAGGTCCAGCACCAATGCAACAAAAGCCACAATACAAGGCAGTGGTTCATGAATGACTCAGAAAAGGGGGAGATTAGTGTGACAGGGAAGGCTGAATGGAAGAGGAAGGACTGGGGCTGCAAGAGGTCTGGAGATTCTCTGAGTCCCAGCTCTCTGCTGGGTGATATAGTAGATGCAAAAAATCATGAAGCATTGTGTGCCCCCAAGCAGCTTAGCTCAGTATTAGCCCCAACAGAGGGTTAGGTACACTGTTGTATAGCATGTGGGAGCAAGGCTGCTGAACTGGAGAGAAAGTGCAGATTGAACTGGCCAGCTATGCCGAAACCGGTTTGGCTCAGTGGATAGAGCATCAACCTGTGGGCTGAAAGGTCCCAGGTTAGATTCTGGTCAAGGGCATGTACCTTGGTTGGGGGGAACATCCCCAGTAGCTGCTCAATGTTTCTAACTCTCTGTCTCCCTTCCTCTTTGTAAAAAAAAAAAAAAAAAAAAAAAAAAAAAAAAAAAAAAAAAAAAAAAAAAAAATCTGTTATATATATATAAATGAACTGGCCAGCTAGGTAAAGAGGCACAACCTATTCCACCCACCAACCCCTCAAAAGTATAACAAGTCTAAGCAGGTAGGAAAGTAAATTCAGTTCTTCACCCATCCCTACCGTGTCTAGATTACTTAAAACACCTAATACAATGTAAATGCTATGTGAATAGTTGCTATACTATATTGTGTAGGGAATGATGGCAAGAAAAAAGTCTGTACATGTTCAGTTTCAGATATAATCATGTAGGCCTAACTACATAATTTATGTCAGCAACAGTGTGACTTTTTTTCCTGAATATTTTCCATCCACAGTTGCTTGAGTCTGTGGATGTGCAATCTGCAGAAGGGAGAGCCAACTATATTTTCAAACTGTAGCAATTCATCGATGAGGGCTGTCAATCAGTTGAATGGCAGCCTCTCCTTGGTTTGAGAAGAAGACAGGGGTACACTTTAGGCAAGAGCCTCTGCATATGCTGTGTTTCTACTCCTCTGTCTCCCAAGCTCAGTTAGGTACCCTCTCTGGAGAACCACACCCCCCTTTGTTTTCCTTTGCCATAGAATTTACGTGCCATATTGTAATTTCTGCTTACCTGTGGGAGTGATTGTGCAATAGTATAAAAATTGTGTGTGTGAAATAAACCAGGCAAGAAGTAGGCAGTTGAGTGTAGTATCCAGAATTCAGCATTAGTTCACTGCTTTTCCAGGCTCCCAGCTTTTGAAAGGGCTGCCTGGATCACTGTTGTGCCTACTGAAAGGGAGATTTCTACTCCTGCTTTAGTGGTCTGTCTGCTTTTCATAGGGGACATATCAGATGCCTGCGAATCAGCTGGTAACTGTCTAAAATAAGTATTTGGGTTGTCTATGCATGATTCAATAAACTGACTCTATAAAGAACAGCTAAAAATAAGATCCTCAAAATTGCTGGGATTAGCAATAATATCCCTAAATTCTTTCTTTTCTCTGTGTTACAACACTATTGCTTCAACTTACAAGATCAACTCTTACATCAACAAAGGAGCATAGTGGTTATGAAAAGACTGTGGATTCAAATTTTGGTTCAGTCTCTCACTAGCTTTGTGACTTTGGGAAATTACTTAATTTCTCTAAATCTCAGATTCCACATCGGTAGAGGAGGGATACATCATAGAGTTGCTGTGAGCATTGAGTTATTGTATGTTTGGAAGAATGCCTGGAACATAATAAATGTTAGCTATAATTATTATTACTTTTCTCTATATCAGTTAGCATCCGGCAGGAAATAAGTGGTACACTGAAAATAATTTAAGGAATGTTTAATAAAGGAACTATTTGCAAAATGAGTTTAGGGAGGATAACAGGTTTTAAGGAGCCGAACATGGGGTATACATTTTCCCCCGGTGAGAACAACAATGGGAATTATTACTAGCCAAAGGCACAAAAGGTTAAAGGTAGAATCTAAAGAGGGCGATTGTATGGAAGGGGCTACCTAATCAGAGCTGTGGCCTTTGGTGGAGGGACACACCCTCACAAAGTGACTCAGTAGGGAGGATACTAAGGGATCCTCCCTACTGAGTCTCTTTCTTCGTTCCTGCTGACCTCTGATCCCCTGCTGCTCTCTCCTGATGCCAGACCCAACCAAAAGCTAGAGGGCAAGGACACCTATTGGGACCCTATACAGGTCAAACTTCCGGAATATGGAACAGGTGGAATATGGTGGCAAGAGTATGTGAAGAGGCAAACAGAGAATATCCAACTCACCTTTCATCTTGTCTTGCCTTCCTCTAATCTCTTATCTTGCAACCAGAATGATCTTTCTAAAGCATGAATCTAATCTTGTCTTGCCCCAACTTGATGTCCTTTGGTGGCTGACATTATCTTCAGATAAAGATACTCAACAAAATGCAGGGTCTAATGATTTGTCACCAGCTTAACCCTCCAGTTTTAACTATTGCCATCCCCCTCTTAACCCTTACTGTGAGCCATATTTAACTACCCTCAAACTCATAAGAACACAGCTTTCTTTTCTTTGACCCACTTCTTGTCCTGGAACTCAACCTGGAATGATCTTTCCTCTTTCGTTCTCCTTCACTTGGCTAATGCTTATTCATTCATGCCTAATACAAAGAAATGAAGGGGTTTCTCTTATCCAGTTAGCTTTGGGGTGATCTAAGCTCCATTTCTGCAGCAATGTTTTCTTGATTCCTGAAAGTAGTGGTACTTTAAGGCTGGTATTCCGTAATACTTTCATTTTTAGGTGAACTTTTGTTATTTTTTTTGGATTTTAATTATGACAGGTACAGAGCATACAAGATAGTGCTTGACAGTAATGGGAGTTGAGTTTTTAATAAGTTTATCAAAATGTACTTCTAAAGTGACCCTCTGAGAACAATTGCAGCTTAATCTACAACCTGAGAACTCTGGGGTGCTAAGATAGACTTCTACAAGTTCAATGTGCATGGGGACCCAGTAGGCTTTAAATAAATAAATAAATATATATTTCAGAAGGGAGGGAGAGGGAAAGAGATAGAAACATCAATGATGAGAGAGTATCATTGATTGGCTGCCTCCTGCATATGCTCCACTGGGGATCGAGCCCTCAACCCAGGCATGTGCCTTGACAGGAATCAAACTGTGACCTCCTGGTTCATAGGTTGAGGCTCACCTTGGCCCGTCCCAATAGGCTTTTTAGGAGAAGTGGTAAGTATGCCCTTTGGAGCAAAGAGTGTAGACAATAACTGCCTCTGGCCTCTAGACTTAGAAAGAGGTGAAGAAAATAAAGTGTATTAAAGGTTTTCTCTCATAACTGTTTAGTCATCTTCTCCAAGTGGAAGTAAAATTCACATTATTAAAGAACATCCTTCGTTGCCTTAGCAGGTTTGGCTCAGTGGATAGAGTGTCAGTCTGTGGACTAAGGGGTCTCAAGTTCAATTCCAGTTAAGGGCATATACGTTGGTTGCAGTTTCCCCAGCCCTGGTTGGGGTGCATGCAGGAGGCAAACAATTGATGTGTCTCTCTCACATCAATGTTTCTTTCTGTCTCTCCCTCTCCCTTCTACTCTCTAAAAGTTAATGGAAAAATATCCTCTGATGAGGATTAACAAAAAAGAAAGCTCCTTTGTTTATATGACTTTTTTTAAAAAATATTTTTTTTATTGATTTTTTTACAGAGGGGAAGGGAGAGAGATAGGGAGCTAGAAACTTCGATGAGAGAGAAACATCGACCAGCTGTCTCCTGCACACCCCCTACCGGGGATGTGCACGCAACCTACGTACATGCCCTTGACTGGAATTGAACCTGGGACCCTTCAGTCCGCAGACCTACGCTCTACCACTGAGCCAAACCGGCTTCGGCTGTTTATATGACTCTTTTTGAAAAACAAGAAACAACACAAAGAACCCAAAGGCTCTCGTGCTGGAGGAAGATAGGATCTATTCTGTTTAGACCCAGATGGAAAGAGTACTTCTTTTATCCCCTTAATTTCAAAATTCCTCTGAGGAACAAGACTACATTCCTATGACTCTAGCTCCACCTTGTGGTTGATAAAGAAATCACCCGTTTCTAGCATCAACAGTTGAATTAGGTAAAGAAACCATCAGGATCTTTATACTTACCAACAGTTCTTAAAACACATACTTCTACCAGGTTTTGTTGTAAGTGCTCTTCAAGAATTACAGCATTTAACCCTAACAACAACCCTATGAAGGATGTATTTTATAGATGATAAAATCAAGGTTAAGAGATTTTACCAGAGTTTAGGATTTGTCCAAGATCATGCAAGTGGCAGAGTTAGGACTTGAACCAACCCATCAGCTTCAACGTACAACTTTCTGCTTATACACGAACTAGAGGCCTGATGCATGAAGATTCGTGCAAGAATGGGCCTTCCTTCCCCTGGCTACCGGCACCACCTTCGCTCTGGCCAAAGCTGCCTTTCTGCCTTTCTGCCTTCCCACACTGCCCAGAGGCCCAGAGCAGCTGGGGTGGTGCGGAACACCCCAGCCACTCGGTGCCTGTGTATGCAAATTAACTCACCATCTTTGTTGGGTTAATTTGCATACTCACTCCTGATTGGCTGGTGTGCATCGCAAATGTATGGTCAATTTGCATCTTTCTCTTTTATTAGTGTAGATGCACATATCTAACATATTTTTCATTCCCTTTACAACACCCATTATCATACTTAATCAAAGATTTGCATTTTCAAGGCAGTCCATAAGAAGTGGATGATCATCCAAAAGGAACAAATTAATGTTTAAATCTCAGACATTAAATCATTAGGTGCTAGGTAGAGAGATTCTTGGTGCAAAATGGTACAATGGAAAAGCTGTGAGCTTTGCAATAGGACCTACGTTTGAATTCCTGTTATGACACTTTCTAGCTTTGTTGGGCCTCAATGTTACTGGCCTCAATTTCCCTATTTGTTGAATTAAGTAAGAACCAGGGACTCAGAAAATGCTAATTTTTGTAAATCAAACTCTGGCTTGTGTTTCATAGAGACTAATTTCTAAAAGTTAATAACATATCAGTAAGCAAAGTGTCCTGTTGGAATCAGATGACTGATTTTTATATCACAGCTTAGGATCTTAAAGTGCTCAATGGATCTTTGAAAAGTGAAACTTTGAAGAACATACACATGATAGGCTGAATAGTAGCCTCCCAAAGATGCCCTTATCTTAATCCCTGTGAATATGTTAGAGCAGTGTTTCCCAAACTTTTGACATATGTGTACCCCTTCTATAATTTTTGTAACGCTGAGTACCCCTCATACTCATGAGAACGTAGAATTAGGCGCAGCTAAGCACTGTGCAGTGCATATCCTCACCAAACTCTGGTGCAATGCATACCCCCCACCAAACTTTCTGTGCCCCTGGGGGTACACGTACCACACTTTGGGAAACACTGTGTTAGAGCAAAGGAGAATTAAATTTGTAGAAGATATTAAGGTGGCTAATTAACTGAACCTAGGGAGATTATTTTTTGGATTATCTGGATAGGTCCAATTTAATCACAAGGGTTCTTATAAGTGGAAGAGAGTCAGAGGAAGATGTAATCATTAAAGAAAGGCACAGAGAAATTATTCAACATAAAATTTCTCTTCAGCATCATCTATGTAAATATCTGTGTTTTCTGATGGTCTTAGGCTCTACAGCTAAGGTCGCTCTTAAGGTTGAGAACTGCTAGCAGGGTCGCCTAAGACCATTGGAAAACAGATATTTGCATTATGATTCGTTAACAGTAGCAAAATTACAGTTATGAAGTAGCAATGAAAATAATTTTATGGTTGGGGGTCACAACATAAGGAACTGTATTAAAGGGTTGCAGCATTAGAAAGGTTGAGAACCACTGATTTAGAAGCACCCAGCAGGGCAAGGAAACAAATTCACTTCCAGAGCCTTTAGAAAGGAATGCACCCCTGCTGACCTTTAGGTTAGCCCAGTGAGACATGTGTCATTTTTCTACAGAATTTTAAGATAAAATATTTGTGTAATATAAGCCACTAAGTTTGTGACAATTTGTTACAGGAGCAATAGAAAACTAATACAGTACTATGGGTATCAGTTTATCCAGACTTGTTATTTGTTTCCTACGCTGGTGTAGAAAAGCCCTAGATTTGGACTCTGAAGACCACAGTTAGCATCCCAATTCTGCTATTCAATAGCAGCGTGACTTCTAGTAAATTCACATTTCTTCTTTGAGCATGTTTATCATGTGGCAGCAGCTACCTCATAGAGTTATGTAGAACAAATCAGATAATAGATGTATGGGCGCTGCATAAAGTGTAAAGTGTACTATACATATAAGAAATTATTATTTTTAAAAAATATATATTTTATTGATTTTTGTACAGAGAGGAAAGGAGAGAGAGAGTTAGAAACATCAATGAGAGAGAGTCATTGATCAGCTGCCTCTTGCACACCCCCTACTGGGGATATGCCCGCAACCAAGGTACATGCCCTTGACTGGAATCGAACCTGGGGCCCTTCAGTCCCCAAGCTGATGCTCTATCCATTGAGCCAAACCGGATCCGGCAAGAAATTATTATTTACAGTGCCTGGTACATAGTTGGGATGCAAGAAATATTTGTGAAGTGGGATTATTCTTGGCAGTCCGTGGGATATGGAAATACAATTTCGAAACATATGCCAGTACTTTGGGAAGAAAAACGATCATATATGGTATCTACTTCTATATTGATTACTACATAATTATGGAGATAACATATTTATGAAAAGATTTAAACAAGAACTCAAAATTTATATAGGACAATAGTACAAGAGAAGTCACAAGGCTAAGGTTAAGGGCCAAGGAAGTGATGCAATATGTATCCTGAGTTCAAGTATGAAGTGGATGATCAGTGTGGGCTGGAAGGGTCAAAGAAGGCTTCAAGGAGGAGGTGGGTCTTGAGCAGGATCTTGGAGGGTGTGGTTCGATGGAGAACAATTGCTGCTATTACTCCCACAAAGCACTGTTTATCTACCATAATTCCAGGAACCACATTTTATTTTATTTTTAACTTATCTTTATTGTTGAAAGTATTACAGTTGTCTCCTCTTTTTCCCCCATTAATCTCCTCCACCCTGCCCCCACCTCTGTGGGATTCACATTTTAAATGTAAGACATTGGCAGTCAGTTCCAATGTTTCGTATGGTATTCTTTTGGACTCCCTTGCTAGTACTTTTCCCTTTTTATTTAAAAAATAATTTCAAACTTACAGAAAACTTATAAGGACAGTACAGTGGCTTCCCCCAACCTTCGAACTTCTGAGAATAGGTTGCCCATAGGATGCTTCAGCACCCACAAATTATAAAAATCAGGAAATAAACATTTATGCATTACTATTATGTAATCCATAGACTCCAAGTTTAGACAATTGTCCCAATAACATTATTTTAAAAAAAAGTTTATTGATTTTAGAGAGAGGGAGGGAGAGTGAGAGATAAAAACATCAATGAGAGAGAAACATCAGCATCAATAGGTTACCTCCTGTAGGTTTCCCACTGGGGATCAACCCATAATCCAGGCATGCCCTGACCAGGAATTGGCAACCTCTCTGTGCATAAATCAACACCCAACCACTGACCCACACTGGCTGGGCCCAATAATATTCTTTACAGTGATACCTTTAATTATCACATCTTGTTAGTCTTTAATTAAAAGTTTCATAGTCCTTGATTTTCATGACTTTGCTACTTTTAAAGATTGTAGGTGAGTTATTTTATAAAACATTCCTTAATTTGGGTTAGTTTTGATGTCTCCCCTTTGGTTATATTAAGTACATTTTTAGCAGAAATAGCTCAGAAGTGATGCTGTTTTTTTTCTTCTAGTTGCATATCAACAGGTGGTAACAATTTTTATTTGTCCCATTACTGATGTTAACTGTGTTCACAGGATAGTGGTGTTTGCTCAGTTTTTCCACTGTAAAGTTGTTCCTTCCCCCTTGTTAATTAATAACAATTTTGTAAAGAGATATTTTGAGAGTATGTAAATATCCCATTCTTCATCAAATTTTCACCAAGTAACCTATCATTCAAAGATGTTTCACTTTTTAAAAAAGTATATGCAGTTTTTAGACTGATATATGTATTTTTATTGATTTTTAGAAAGAGAGGACAGGATAAAGATAGATGGGAACATTGATGACAAAGAAATATCCATCTGCTGCCTCTTTCATGCTCCCTATTAGGGATTAAGCCTGCAACCTGGGCATGTGCCCTGACCAGGAATTGAACAGGTGACCCCTTGATTCATAGATCGATGCTCAACTACTGAGCCACACTAGCCAGGCCATAAATGTTTCTTGATTGAGTGAATTATTACTATTATGGCTGCCAAATAGTGACTTTCTTCTAATTCCATCATCCTTTTGACATTCACTGTTGGCATTCCACTTTAACAAAAAGCTTTCTTCTCTATAACAGTTTAGATGATTCCTATTTTATAGACTGTGTTATAATCTGCTACTTACTGTGATTTATTTTCTCAAATTGTCCCCACTTTGGTCCCTTCAAGCTGGCCTGTGTCTTTGACATGCCCATCCTTATTACTTTCTGGTATACAAGTTCTGTCAGGTTCATCTTATACCTTTCCTGCCCTAGCCTTAGGGCCAGCCATTTCTCCAAGAAGCCTTGGTTTCTTTTAGTAGAAAATGGCCTTTCCTTGGAGAACAGCATTTAGAAACCAAGATGGAGCTATTCAGTATGCTCATTGTTATTGGGGTGTCACTGATTCCAGGCTCTCTCAATGAATATAGCTTGAGAATATACACTGAATGGCCAGATTATTATGACCACCTGACATTAGTAGGCAAATTAGCTGTACACTGCATTGTATGGGATATGGAAGCCGAGGCCTGTTTGAACACCTTTGCTGTCTGCAGTTACCAAGATAAAACGTCTCCACTTCGCACAGGAACACAAGGATTGGATAGTTGAGCACTGGAAAAAAATCATGTGGTCCGATGAATCACATTTCCAGTTGCATCATGCAGATGGCAGAGTGAGAATTTCATGAAAACAGCATGAAAGCATGCATCCACATGCATGAGTACAACCCTTCAAGCTGGTGGGGGCAGTGTTATGGTTTGGGGCATGTTTTCCTGGCATGATTTGGGCTCTTTAATTCATGTGGAACCACATCCGAATAGCACAGAGTGCAGAATATGGCGGGTATTAGCTGTGGTGGGATGGTGGTGCAGGTGAGCGGGGGCACCAGACCAAGGCGGGGCACCAGTTGCTGTCATCAGGGCAAGACTCTGGTGGTTACTGAAAATTCTTTGCTCCCATGGGACCTTCTGTGCCTGCCCCAATTGCTCCATGCTGTCAGAGCATGGGGGATGGTAGTGGCAGGATTGGGACTGCCAGCAGACAGGGGACTGGGGAGGGGGGGTAAAGGGGTAGAGGAGGTACCATAGCAGCAGGGGCAAGGCGGAGGTACGAAGGATGGGCTGAGACCCACCTCTGTGCTCACCACAGCCTTGCAGCCCACAGTTCCTTTCAAGATGCACAAATTCATGCACTGGGTCCCTAGTAATTATTCATAAAGGAGGAAAAGAAGGAAGTATGATGGAAAGTCATATACTTTTTATTGTTTTATTTTTATTTATTTAAAATATATTTTATTGATTCTTTACAGAAAGGAAGGGAGAGGGATAGAGAGTTAGAAACATCGATGAGAGAAACATCGATCAGCTGCATCCTGCACACCCCCTACTGGGAATGTGCCCACAACCAAGTTACATGCCCTTGACCAGAATTGAACCTGGAACCCTTCAGTCCGCAGGCTGATGCTCTATCCACTGAGCCAAACCGATTAGGGCGAGTCAGACGCTTTAAAAAAAATAGTTTATTGATTTTTTTTTAGAGAAAGGTAAGGGAGAAAGAGAGAAAAGGTAAGGGAGAAAGAAAGAAACATGTCGGCTGCCTTCTGCATGCCTCCCACCAGGGATCAAGCCCAAAACCAGGGCATGTGCCCTTGACCTAGAATCATCCTGATGCACAGCACAATGCCCAACCAACTGAGCCACACCAGCTGGAGCCCAGATGTTTTCTTAATGATAGTTATGAACTGTCCTTTGGGATATTTAAGTTATGGCATTTGTTACTTTGCATATTGCATTTAAAAACTAGACTGGGGATAACCACAACAGGAAATGTCAATGATTAAATTAATCAATTAGAAATCTGTTTATTCTAGCTATGGGACAGGCAACATGTAAGAGGCAAAAGAGTAAAGCCTTTGGAATTAAACTTACATGATTTGCATTTTTGGTTATCCTGCGTTCTTGTGTGATTTTGTGCAAGTTTTTTGTTTTTTTGTTTTTTTTTAAACCTCTTTGAACTTCAGTTTCTTCATCTGTTAACTGGTAAATAACTAACAGACTTGGGTTGTTGTGAGGGCTAAATGAGTTAATGTACATAAAATACTTGGCCCAAAGTATTATACTAGTAGTTACTCAGGAAACTGAAACTACCAACTGAGTTTGGCTTCAAGATGTGTGAAATTTAAACAAACAAAAAGCAAATATCTTATTTACTGATTCCCATGAAAGCAGGCCCCATCATTACCTATCCCCTCATTCCCGGCATTGACTTTATATCACATTTCAAAAAGAAGAGAGGCTGGGAGCTGTCAGACAGAAACTCTTAAATCCTGCCCCTTCCTTCCAACAACACAAAATATTTGCAGTTCCTACTCCAATCAGTGCCTCTTTCCTTCCTGACTCAATGACAGAGATGTTCCTTCCTAAAGTTAATCCTTCTCTTTTGCCTCCACAGCGATCTCTGTTTTCTATATCATTCTTTCATTAATTCAACATTTAGTGAACACCCACTATGTTCCAGACACTATTTTTGATTCTGGGGAAATGATGGGGAACAAGACAAAGGATCAACTCTCCAAAGGACCTTATAAAATAGAGAGATTACATAGACTATCAGCCAATAGACAAATAAATAATTTCAGTTAATGAGTATTAATTTAGGTAGAATGGTAAGAGAAGGTTTCTCTTGAGCTGATACATAACTTATAAGAAGGAGCCAGTGATGCAAAAATCACTTTTCAAAAAAGAAAATAGAGGCTGGGCCAGATGAGCAGATGTAATGGTATATTGAAAGATATTAAGAAAGCCAGTGTCGCTGGCCAGTGTCGCTGGCCAGTGTTGTTCAGGGGTTCAGCATTGACCTATGAACCAGGAGGTCACAGTTCAGTTCCCAGTCAGGTCACACGCCTGGGTTGCCAGGCTCAACCCCCAGTGGGGGGTGTGCAGGAGGCAGCTGATCAGTGATTCTCTCTTATCATTGATCTCTCTCTCTCTCTCTCTCTCTCTCTCTCTCTCTCTCTTCCTCTCTGAAATCAATGAAATAAAAAAAAAACCAAAAAAACAACACACCAGTATGAATAGAGCAAAGGACAGAAATGGTAAATGAGATTATAAACATAGAGGAAGAACAGAAATAATAAGTGAGCCTCATAGGGTATGGCAAGCAACTAAATTTTATTCTAAGTGCAAATAAAAGCCACTGGTAGGCTTTAAAAAGGGGAACAATATGATCTGATTTCTGACTTCTATATTTTAAATGTTATTTTGTGTCTCACATTCTCCTTTCCAGACAGTCTTAAAATCTGTTTTTTGAGAGATGAGAGCACCTAGCTAGATTTGTGATAAGTTTTTATTTGACATAAAGTATTTTTTATAGTCACTCCCAGTTTACCTTGAAGTTTGAATGCCAAATTCTACCTAGAAGCATGTTTACAGTACAGGAGAACATTATCTTAGGTGCATACAAACTCCTTAGTATGTTGTGCACACTTTGGTCTTCCAAGAGAAGACTCTAAAAGAACATGTCTATTTCTTGACCTCAATATAAAGCTACCAAATATGGAGAGCAATTAATAGGCAGGACACTTAATTACTGGAGCTCCAAAGGTATAATTTCTTAGAGCGTGGGTCTAGGACAAAATTGTAAAGTAAATAATATTTCTCTTGTTACCTATCTCCTCTTTCAGTATCTCTTCTCCCACATTTAGCAGTCTCCACCCAACCACTTCATTGGGCTTGAGACTTTAATGAGCGCATAGCACTCCCAGTCTACTCAACCTAGAATCAACATTCCACACTTCTGACTTATCCTGATTCTAAATAGGCTAATAATGAGGTTAATAAAACAATTTACCTTTGAATTTTTAGGAGTAAGGCTCAGACCTTTTCCTAAGGGAAGTAGACAGCCATTACATTGGCTAAAATATCTCTCAGAGGTAGGTCTCAAACACAGAAAAGAGATGTTTTTACTTTTCATGAATTCTGACCTCTCATCAAAATAGGAAGAGAAGGGTCACCAAACCTGATGGGAGTGAAATCCTTGAGATAAAAATGGAAAGTAGAGGATGGCTGAAGATGAAAAAAAGCACTTACATACTCTTAAGAGAGCTGAATAAATGAAGATAAAAATTACACTGTTTTCCTCTTTTTAAGTTTTTTTTTTTAAACTTTTTAAGTTTTTTTTTTTTTTTTTTTTAACTTTCTAATGTGTCAACTTCTTATAAATAATAATAGCTTAGCTCTAGTTGGTTTGGATCAGTGGATAGAGCGTCATCCTAGACTGAAGGGTCCTGAGTTGAATTCCAGTCAAGAGCATGTACCTTGGTTACAGGTTCCTCCTCAGCCCGGGCCTTGGTCCAGGAGGCAACTAATAGATGTTTCTCTCTCTCTCCCAGCCTCTCTAAAAACCAATGGAAAAATATCCTTGGGTGAGGATTTAAAAAAAAAAATCACAAAAAATAGTAATAGCTTAATTTATCTGTTTTCTCTGAATACTCTTTATAATAATTATGAATATTCAAATGGAGGGTGGCAAATTTCTAAGTTATTTTCTATGTGAAACAGTACTTCTGGTTTGAAAGTCTTGGCAATGCCTCGGGTTACTTGTAAGCTATACTCCTCTGAATAGGTTATTTCTCTTTATGTCTGAAAAGGCCAGATTAAAGTACTTCTGTGATCCCTTGCCAGTTCTCATATTTCATACATCTAATCTAACACTTTGGACATTTGCTATGTGGTCAGAATTATAATGGGCCAAACATCAAAGAGGTATTTTTCCTGTGACATTACATTTTTTTTTGGTTTTCCTTTTACTATTCTGGTAGTTCCTTCTCAGTCTCTTCTGTGAATGTTTCCTCTTTTATAAGCTCCTCAAAACTTGGTTCTTGGGCCATCTTCTTGCCCTCACTCCCCACTTTCTTCCCCATTTAAACTATTTTTTACACATTAACCAGAGTGATCTACTTGCAAAACCACATGTGATTACATCTTCCTGTTTCCTTTGTTCAACCATTATTTACCGAGTACCAAATATTCATTTAGAAGATAGAAATCTAGTACTATACAAAATAGACAAGGCAATGACTTCTTTTTACTCTTAGGAAGGTTCTATATGACCCTTGGCCACTAACTCACTTTCTTTTGCTCCCAGATTTTTACATTTAGCCATATTGACCTGCTTTCTCAGAGCTTTTGAACAAGTCTATTCCTACACCAATTCCTATAGTTTTCAAATGTGAGCTTAAATTTCTCTTATGAAAACTCTCTGACCAGACTAGGTCCCCCTGTATTTCTCCTTCTAGTACTAGTCACGGCAAATTAAAAAAGTTGTGTGCCCACTGGTTCTCTCGTAAGCTCAAAGAAAAATAGAAAATTTTTTTTGTTCATTATTCTATTCCAAGCATCTGGCACATATTAGGAGCTCAGTTTGTTAGTTGAATGAAGGAGTGGCTCACTATGGAGTGTTATCCTAGTTCTGCAGTTTGGTGACCTGAAGATTCAGAGACATCTTTTTTAAAGGGAAAAATTAATAGGTCACACTTTAGGATTTGGCTTTTTTTTTTGTTAGAAAGTTCTAATTACTGGCTGAATTTGAAGTTTTACTTATGGAATCATTGCTTTGGAGAGTTAAAAGAAAAACCTCAAAATAGAGGTCACTTCAGGTATTTATTCAACAACAAACATGACTGAAAGTTAACTGGAATATTTCAGCAACATTTTTCAATTAATTTACCTCACCTGCTGCCCTAGTTCAGGTTATTTCCTGCCAGAATCATTGCACTTCTTTTTCCAAACTTCTTATTGTCATTGTTTTTGAAATACATACTTTGTTTTGTGTTGTGTTTTTTTCTTTCCCCAATTAGAATGCAAGTTCCGTGAAGGAAAAGATTTTTGTTTTGTTCATGATTTTATTCCGTGTTTGTGAAGCTCAGGAAGCCTAAACAAACTTAAAGACACCAGCCATCAATACATATCCCTGCTCCAAGTGTTTCTCCACCCATTCATATATTCACTCCTTTTATGTGCCAGTATATTGTATCTTGTTAACATGTCCGTTGTTTTTAATTTTTCAAGAGTGTGTTTCAGTCACATGTTAGGTAATTGGCCAATGGAGACCATTAAAAGCAGAAAATAACTTTGGAGCCGAACCGGTTTGGCTCAGTGGATAGAGCGGCAGCTTGCGGACTCAAGGGTCCCAGGTTCAATTCCAGTCAAGGGCATGTACCTTGGTTGCGGGCACATCCCTAGTAGGGGGGTGTGCAGAAGGTGACTGATCGATGTCTCTCTCATCGATGTTTCTCCCTCTCCCTTTCTCTCTGTAAAAAAATCAATAAAATATATTAAAAAAAAGAAAGAAAATAACTTTGGAAAAAGGGACCTCAGGGCAGCAGCCTCCACCGGCTGTAGCTGCTCAATAAGTGGTGGCTGACCTTAACGCTGTGGCCTCTAGCCCGTGGGGAAGCTAAAATATGTTTTCGCACAGAAGAGTGCACACATCCTCACCGGTCTCTTAAGCACCTTTCTGGGCTTTGGGGGTGAATACCAGCAAAAGGTGGCCAGCGATAAGGTGGAGCAGTGCCAGGGCTATCTTGGGCCTTCCGCCCCGCTCTGCGGGGCTCCACACTCGAGCAACTGCCATCCGGCGGCGAAGAAAAGTACTTCCGGTGCTCCACTTCTCCACGTGCTGAATCACGGCCGAAGGCATCGCCCCGAACTGCGGGGGCAGGGGGCACACCTCGGTTTCCTCATCGGGGGGAATATTTTTCTGAGTCGCGGGTCACACTTGAGCGGCGGCCTCCTCAAACCAACCTTCCCCATACGTCATAAACGCGGCGGGGCCGCCCGAACGCCCTTCCTCCCGTCATCCTCCGCGCCGCTCCCTCCGCCTCTTCTCCCTCGCCCCGCCCACCTGAGTTTCGAAGAGCCCTCTCCGGGTCAGCGAACCGGACTGGGGCTCTTCGGTTCCTTTTATCCTCCGTTCCCATTGGCTGCTTACGTGCGCGTGACCGCCGTCCCGCCTCTTTATTGGGTAGGGCCGGCAGCGTCACCGGAGGGCGGGCGGGGCGCGGAGGGGTAGTCAGCGTGCGGGAGACCGCGTTGGGGGAGGGGCGCAGGCCTGGCCTCCTTGGCGGCTGCGGCAGCACCAGCGCCGGCCGCCGCCACCGCCTCAGAAACGCGGAGGAGGAAAAAGCAGCTGGAGGAGGAGTAGGAGGGGGAGGTGGGCCCCGGGGAATGGGATGCCCTTCGCTCCGGCTCGGTGGTGAATGCTGAGGAGAGTCGCGGTCGCCGCAGTCAGTGCCACCGGGAGGAAGTTGTGGTGTGCGGCCGGGCGGGAGCTCGCGGCGCTGTGGAGAACCGTAGCGCGGGGCCGGTGCGAAGACTCGGCGGAGGGCAGACCCTTTCCCGCGCCAACCATGCCTGGGAGGAACAAGGCGAAGTCGACCTGCAGCTGCCCCGACCTGCAGTCCGGCGGCCAGGATTCTGGCGAGAGCGGCCGGGTTGCCCGTCTAGGAGTAGATGAATCTGAGGAGCAGGGACGGAGGGGGCCTATCAATAATGCCGGAGACCCTGAGATCGTCAAGTCTCCTAGCGACCCCAAGCAATACCGGTGAGGGAGGGGTTTGGAACGGGGAGGAGAGCCGGGTGCCGGCCCCTGGCCTCTCTCTCTAGCTGCCGCGGTCACTTCCCGTGTCTGTATCGCCTCAAGGAGCTGGAGGGTCGCCCTGCCCACCCCTGAATGCTTCCTTGGGGTGGAGGTGGCTGGGGCAATTAGGGGCTTCCGTGTGGTGTCAGCCGGACAGGTGGGAAATCGTGTCATGGGTTCCTCAAGGAATCAGAATGTCAGAATGGGAATAGTGGTTCGAGTAATTTTGATGTGAAGCGAGAATGGAGATTTCTCTAAGGAAAACAGGCTGGGTGCGAAGAGTGTCTTGGTGTTATGAAGAAAGGTTGAAGAGTTGGGGTTTTTCATTTTGGAGAGGATACTTAAGGGGTATGTTACCTACTCACACGTTTTATTCGTATTTCACGTTTATTCGTTTTATTCCTATTTCAACTAAGGTGTCTTTAGTTGAAATAGGAATAAAACGAATAGGTGGAAGTTAACTAAGAGGATGGTGTGGCTTGAGGAAAAGAACTTTAGGCATCATAGTTGGTCCGTGATGAAGTGGCTTGTTTCCATGGGTTTCTCATTACTGGAATGATTGGGTTGACCTCTTCCAAGAATATATCAGTCTCAGTTGTGTGAGTCTTAGACTTGTAAGGTTTTTTTTTTTTTTTTTCCTCCTTTTTTTTTCTCCTTTTTTTTTCTTTTTCTCCTAGTTCTGAAATCCTCTACTTTTGCTTTATACTGCAATCTTCCAAACATCTCTTAGCTGGTGGCTGAATCCCCACCTGTATATTTCCTTCACAGGTAGCTTACTTCATAGAATGTTATGTATTTTAAAGAGAGATTGTATACAACTTCATTTTACACGTTGAAGAAATTGAGACCCAGAGAGTTTGCTTCTTGCTCAGAATTACATAGCTAAATAACAGTTGATTAAAGCCCTGCCACCAAATCCAGGGCATCATTTACTGACTCTTATAGAATTCTTACTCTTGTTGAGTCGAAAGCTGAAGAGTTTAGTCCCAATTTGTTTATAGAGCAGGAAAGGACCTTCGAGATAATTTTTTCCACTCCACACCCATTCCCATTTGACAGATGATTGAAACAGAAATCTAGCAAAAAAGTGATTTAACCTCAAGTTTAAGACTGGCCTGTTTTGTCTTTTCACTCCATGTCTGTATTATTTTTTCCTCCAGGTTGCAGGTTAAAGAGATCTTTTATGGAGGAGCTAAATTTTATTTTTTTCATTAAAGATGTGGTTGTATTAGTAATATGTAAATGAACAAGTTGAAACATTGATAAAAGGTGTTTAGTTTTTGTCTTTCAAATTAAACTTTCAGTAACAGCTTTAGTTTTTGTCTGCCTATATAAAGATACATAGTAACAGTTAATGTTTATAGAATACACACTATGTGTCAGGTACTGTGCTTTAAAAAAATTTTTTTTATCCTCCATATGTTTCTCTCTGGATTTTTGGAGAAAAAGGAAGGTGGGAAGGTGAGAGAGAAACATTATATTCACCCTGACCAGGGATCAAACCCATAACCTAGGTATGTGCCCTGACCGGAAATCCAACAGGCAACTGGACCAACCAACTTTTCAGGGCTGGTGCAGGAGGTAACAACAACAACAACAAACACACAAAATAAGTATTTGTCAAATAAAGTTTGCAGAAAATTAGATCATTAAATGGAGAGATACATCTAGAGCAGTTAGAACAGTATCTGAGCCCTGGCTGGGTAACTAAGTTATTTACACATTGTGTGCCCCGGTAGCAAGTTTTTTCAAGATATTTCATTTTTGTAAGTTCTATTTGTCTTTCCCCTCTATTGTGCTGAATATTTTATAGGGTGGTACTGTCTCTTTGAGTCTTTGAATGCGTTCTGTTATTAATAAATCAATTATATACTAAGACCTCTCCACTCGTGCACTAAATCCTATCTCCTCTTTACTGACCCCATACATCAATTATCCCATTCCATGTTGCATCATCAGTTTCCTTCTCTTACTGGATTTTTATTACAAGCATACAGATATGCTATAATTGTTTTTATCTTCTGTGGAAAAACATTTTACTTCACATCCCCTTTGAACTATCCCCTTACAGCTATTCAATTTTCTTGGTTTCCTTTATAGCAAAGCTTATTGAAAGAGTTGTCTGTGCCTGGCCAGTTTTGTTCAGTGGATAGTGTCATCGGCCTTCCGACCAAAGAGTCCTGGGTTTGATTCTTGGTTGGTTGCTGGCTCCTCCCTGGCCCAGGCCTAGGCCGTGGTGCACGCAGGAGGCAATCTGTTGATCTGTTTCTCTCACATTGATGTTTGTCTTTCCTTCTCTCTTCCACTCTCTATAAGATCAATGGAAAAATATCCTCGGGTGAGGATTAACACACACAAACACACACACAAAAGGATGCAGTTTATCATCTTCCATTGTTTCTTGAACCCAAAGTGGGCTTTGCCACTCTTGCTGTACCAAAATTGCTATTTTCAAGACCACCAATAACCTTTAAATTGATCGGTTCTCAAGTTCTTATCTTCCTAGACCTTTTAGTATCATATGACAGAGTTTCCAACTTGAAATGCTTTTTCAATTGACTTCCAGGTCACCACTGTACTTAGTTCTCTTTCTGCCTTATTCGCAGGATCCTCCTTATCCTCTTGACATCTACATTTTGGAATGCCTATGGCTCATTCCCCAGACTTCTTCTTTTCCCTGCTTCCTTTGCTCCCTAGGTTGCCTCATAACACAGGTTTCCCACCCCTATATTCTTTCTTACTATTTTATTTTTCTTCATAGCACTTACTGTCATTGGATACAGTATATATTTATTTGTTCATGAAAGCCAGGACTTTATTTTGTTCACTGGAGTACCTCAGTGCCTAGAATAGTGCCTGTCTTGCCGTCTTGTTTCCATTTCTGATGCCTTCATCCTTTTCTCTTCTGGCCTAATTATTATATTACTAGAGGCTCAGTGCACGAAATTTGTGCAGTGGGGGAAGGAGTCCCTCAGCCCGGCCTGCGTCTTCTTGCAGTCTGGGACTTCTCAGGGGATGTCCAATGGCTGGCTTAGGGCCACTTCCTGCCCACCTGCTCACTGCCCGTTTGGTTTGCTGCTCTTTAGCGCTGCCACAGAGGTGGGAGAGGCTCCCGCCACTGCCCCTATGCTTGCTAGTTCTGAACTCAGCTTGTGGCTGAGCAGTGCTCCCCCTGTGGGAGCACACTGACCACCAGGAGCAGCTCCTGCACTGAGCTTCTGCCCTCTGATGGTCATTACACATCATAGCAACCAGTCATTCTGGTCATTCTGCCATAATGGTTGCTTAGGCTTTTATTATATAGATATTTTTCAGTTTGTATTTTAAAATATATATATTTTTGTTGATTTCAGAGAGGAAGGAAGAGGGAGAGAGAGAGAGAAACATCAATGACGAGCGAGAATCATTGATGCATTGATTTGCTGCCTCTCGTACATCCCTTACTGGGGATCAAGCCCTCAATCCAGGCTTTTGCTCTGACCAGGAATCAAATCTTGACTTCTTGGTTCATAGGGTGATACTCAACCACTGAGCCACACTGGCCAGACTGAGCCACACTGGCCAGACTGTTTTGTGTGTATGTTTTTTTTTGTGTTTTTTTTTTTTTTAAGTAACTTTATTTCTTGCTTTTATTTTAGATAAAATTTTTTTTAAAGAAACAAAACCATACAGATATACTTGAAGCTCTTTGTATAATGCCTCCTCCCATGTCATTCTCTACCATCATTTTCCAGTGTTAACCATTATCTGAATTTGGCATCTATACAGTTTCTATATATTTTTTTATTAAATATATATTTACCTATATACAGTATTACTGTTTTAAGACTTTATACCAATAGAAGTTATATCACATCGAATGTCTTGTAACTTGTTTTTTTGTTTTAACATAGCTTTTGATATTTGTTTATGCTGATAAGTGTAACACTATTTATTTTGTGTTAAAAGTTGTTTAGTAGCTTGTTGTATGAATACATTATAATTTATCTGTTTTCCGTTACTGGTCACTTACGTTATTCCCAGGTTTTTGTTTGTTTGTTTTTTTGTTTGTTTTTTTTGTTAATCCTCAACTGAGAATATTTTTCCATTGATTTTTAGAGAGGCCGGAAGGAGGGGAAGAGTGAGAGAGTGAGAGAGAGAGAGAGAGAGAAAGAGAGAGAGAAATATCGATGTGAGAAAGACACATTGATTGGTTGTATTCTGCATGCCCTGACCAGGGTCAGGGAGCAAGCCTTCAATTGAGGTATGTGCCTTTGACTGGAATTGAACCCAAGACCCTTCATTGTGGGCCGATGCTCTATCCACTGAGCCAAACCACTAGTGCTCCCAGTTTTCTGTTATATGTTTCTTTATGATTATGCCACAATTTATCTTTTCTCTCATTGTTGGGCATTTAAGTTGTTTCCAGTGCCTCAACAATCATTTTTATACACGATTCCTTGTGCACATTTGAGAGTTTATATCTATAGCACAGTGAAAGGAATAGTGGGCTATTGGGCTTCACTGGGCACAAGGCAGGTCTTGGCCCATCCTCCATGTCCCTGCCTGGCCTCTCCTGCTGTGGTTCCCGGTCCCCTGTCTGCCAGCAGCCCCACTCTCGCTGCTCTCATGTGCTGAAAGTGCCAGCCCCACTTGCACCCGTTGACAGCACTGACGATTGGGGCTGGTGCCAGCAGGGCTGGCCCCATTAGCAGGTATGAGCAGTGGCTGCTGTCCTGATCGCCCTTCAGGGGCAGGGAGAGGTGGAGAAGCCCTGAGGGGCGATCGGTGCTGACAGCGAGTGCAAGCGCCAGGTGGGACTGTGGCATGCGGGAGCCAAGACTTTTAAGTAACCACCAGAGGCTGGCCCAATGACAGGAACTGGCACCCTGCCTTGGTCTGGCACCCCTGCTCACCTGCTGATGCCCACCATGTTTTGCGTGTGCCCCCTGGTGGTTAGTGCACATCATAACGACTGCTTATTAGGTTGTTCAGTTCTGCGTTTGGACTATTTGCATATTAGGGTTTTATATATGTAGATGTATTATTGTCATAAGAAATATCTAAACCTATAGAGAATTTTTATGAATTCATTTGAACCAAACTGATGACAATTATCAGAAAGCAAAATTTCAACAAATTGAGAAAACTCTAGAGAGTGGCAGTTTTTTTTGTTTGTCTCCTCCCCTCCCCCCCCCCCCCCCCGCCCCCGCCTTCAGAAAAAAAGGATAAGACAGATGTTTATGTGAAATCCATTTTTGATAGATTAGGGCAGGGATCTTCAAACTACGGCCCGCGGGTCACATGCGGCCCACAGAGGAGTCTGACCTGGCCCGCCAGGTTTTTTGGGCAGTGAGCGCAGCCGAGGTGTTACAGTAGGAATTAGTAGTTCATATAGTCCAGCCCTCCAGCTCTCTGAGGGACCGTGATCTGGCCCCCACTTTAAAAAGTTTGAGGACCCCTGGATTAGGGGATGGGAGAAAGTAAAGCAGGAAAATATCTCAGATTGGATAAAAAGTAAAATGGAGAGACACTTCTTTTACATTGGTGGACACAAGATAGTTAACATTTATAGCATAGAGATAGTTTTTGGGGTACAAGATAACAATAAGGAGTTCTGTAGGCTCTGCGTATGGTGGGCATGCCCTGAGGGGACTGGAAAAGGTGGCTATTCTGACATTTAAAATGTAAGTTACCTTAGATGCAGAAAGACAATATACAGCCTCTCTTGAGGTAAAAATTGAGCTTTGTCAAGGAAGCTACATGCGTAGGGTGTGACTACCCACATTTAGTTAGGAATTTTTATGTTCAGACCATCTTATATGGTTACTTTTGGTCTCTAAGTTTGTAAAGATTCACCATGTAGGCCTCCCCTCAGCTTATCTGGTTTAGTATGTGGTCCCTTTTTCATTCACAGTATATATATATATATAAAAAAACCTAAGTGACCTTTCCAACAGAATAACCATAATGACCGGTTGATCAGTCACTGTGATGCGCCCTGATCACCAAGAGGCAGATGCTTAATGCAGGAGTTGCCCCCTGGTGGTCAGTGCGCTCCCACAGCCAGCCTCCCACAGCCCCTTCCCCCGGCCTGCCAATCTTCTGTGGCTCCTCCCCCTGTCTGTCCAGCCTCTTCCCTCCCCCCTCCAGGCCCCTGATTGGGGGATGGGAGGGGCTGGCCCGCCAACCTCCGCGGTCCCTCCCCTCTGCTGGCTGCCCCCCCCCCCCCCCCCCCCCCCCCCCCCCCCCGATAGGCCTCAATCACTAGCCAGGGGACCCCACCCATGCACGAATTTGCGCACCAGGCCTTGAGTATGCCTGTAGGTGAAATGATGCCTGTAAGTGAAATGATATATTTTAAACCCTCCTAGATATTGCCACTTATATATAAAACCCTAATATGCAAATAGACTGAATGGCGGAACAACTGAACAAATGGTTGCTATGATGTGAGTTGACCACCAGGGGTGTGTGCAGAACATGGCGGGCTTCAGCAGCTGGCAGCAGAGCACAGAACATGGTGGATGGCAGCCGCAGCAGGAGGATGGACCAGGTGATTGGGGCACCAGTCGCTGTCATCAGGGTGAGCCTCTGGTGGTTACTGAAAATTCTTTGCTCCTGCACTCCATGGTCCTGCCTGGTGCTCACACCTGCTGCCGGCACCATCCCCTTTTGCACCCACTGCCAACACCCAACACTAGCCCCGATTGTCCCTCAGATTCTCTACCTCCCCCTGTACCTGGGGAATGATTGGGTTCAGCAGCTGCCTCTCACACCTGCTGCCGGTGATGGCACCACTCGCACCCACTGCCAGTTCCAGTCCTGTTTGCGCCCACTGCTGGCGTCAGTCTCACACCCACTGTCGGCGTCTGGCACCAGTCCCAATCGCTCAGCACCCTCAGCAGGTGCCAGTGGCAGCTGCTGGCCTTGATTGCCCCTGAGGGCTTCTCCACCTCCCCCTGCTCCTGAGGGGCAATCAGAGCAGCAGCAGCCTCGGCTTGCACCCCCTGCTGGCGCCAGCCCCAATCGCTCTGCCATCAGCGGGTACAAGCTGGGCTGGTGCCATCAGTGCATGGGAGTAGCAGCAGCGGGAGCAGGCTGCCAGCAGAAAGGACTGGGGGCTGTGGTGGGAGGGGCCAGGCTGGGGCACAGAGGATGGGTTGAGACCTGCCCCTGTGGTCACCACAGCCTAGTGGCCCACAGTTCCTTTCAAGGTGCATGAATTTGTGTACTGAGCCCATAGTATTTATAGTCAGTCATACTAGTTTACATTTATACCAATAGAGTATGAGAGCTTCTGCTTCTATACATTCCTCCTGACTCTTAATGTTAGATTAAAAAAAAAATTATTGAGAATCTGATCTGTGAGAAATATTTTCTCTTAAAAAATATTTTATTTGTAGTTCCTTAATTACTAGCATTATTTTATGTTTCCTGAACATTTGGATTTATCCTTCTATCAACGGCCCATTTTTTTTTATTGGGTTGTGTCTTTTCCTTTTTTAAATTGACTTGTAAGAATTCTTTACATATTTTAAACACTAATTGTTTGTTATACAAATTGCAAATATATTTCCCAAGATAATAGCTTACCTTTACCTTTTGTTTAGAAAGTTAAAATTTGCCCTTGCCCATTTGCTCAGTGGTTAAGAGTGTCAGCTCACACATCAAAGGGCCTGGAGTTTGATTCCTGATTTAGGGCTAGTACCTGGGTTGTAGGATCCATCCACACCTTCTGGTGTATCTCTCAAATAGAAGTTTCTCTTTCCCCCTCTCCCCCACTTCCTTCCACTCTCTCTGGAAATCAGTGGAAAAAATATCCTCAGGTGAGTGATGATTAACCAAGACAAAAAAAAGGAAAGTCTTAAAATTTAATCAGACTAACTCATATGTTTTATTTATGGTTTGTGCTTTTTTCATATTATTGTCTTTTAAAAGTTTTGCAGTTTTGCTTTTTACATTTAAGTAAGGATCTAATTTTATTACTGATTTTTAAAAATATGGATAACCAGCCCTAGCTAATGCCACTCAGTGGTTAGAGCACTGGCCTGAGTACCAAAGGGTCGTGGGTTCAGTTTCTGGTCAAGGACACATAAGCTGGGTTGTAGGTTTGATCCCCTGCCTCGTTAAGACTAGTGTGGGAGGCAGCTAATCAGTGTGTGTCTCACATTGACTTTCCTTTCTCCCTTGCTAAAAATCAATGGAAAAAAATAAACCAAAAAAAAAAATATATATATATATAAATATATATATATATATATATATATATATATATATATATAAATATATATATATATAAATATATATATATATATATATATATAAAAAAATATATATACATATATATATTTATGGACTACCAGTTGTCCAAGTACATGTTTTAAAAATAATGTATCCCAGAGGTTATCAAATGTTTTCTGTAAAGGGCTAGATAACAAATATTTTGGGCTTTGTCAAGAGGAAAAATTGGCCGAAACCAGTTTGGCTCAGCAGTAGAGCGTCGGTCTGCAGACTGAGAGGCCCCACGTTCGATTCTGGTCAAGGGCATGTATGTTGGTTGCGGGCACATCCCCGGTAGGGGTTGTGCAAGAGGCAGCTGGTCGATGTTTCTCTCTCATTGACATTTCTAGCTCTCTATCTCTCTCCCTTCCTCTCTGTAAAAAAATCAATAAAATATATATTTAAAAAAAAGAGGAAAAATTGAGGCTATTTTAGAGGTACTGGTACTTATATAACAAGAAAGAAAAAAATTCTGCAAAAAATTTTTAAAAAAATATTTTTTATTGACTTTTTACAGAGAGGAAGGGAGAGAGGGATGGAGAGCTAGAAACAATCGATGATGAGAGAGAATCATCGATCAGCCGCCTCCTGCACACCCCCTACTGGGGATGTGCCCACAACCAACGTACATGCCCTTTACCGGAATCTAACCCGGGATCTTTCAGTCCTCAGGCTGACGCTCTATCCACTGAGCCAAAGCAGTTTCGGCTCTGCAAATTTTTAATAAAATTTTTTTTTACTAAGTTTAAATGATAATAGTAATTTTCTTTTTGCAATACAGGTCTGTTAGTGACAAGAATGAAATTCTATTGGGAATATAGTTTGCTTTTTGAGGGGGGTCAAAATTAATGTTCTCTGTCATCAAGTGATTGCAAACATCCGCCTCATAATGATTTGTAATACAATTTTACATACTTCATCTTTGAAAATGTGCTTTCACACTGACAGGTGCTGCCAGATATCAATCCATGAGCATATGCTTTTACTTGACCATATTTATCACTTAAAAAGCATTTATAAAATTCTATTAGATTCTTTCCTGATATTTTTGCCTTTTAGCATGTCATATTACATTGTAAATTAATGACTTCTGATTGAAAATTAGGTGGAAGCTCTTCAGTAGCACAGTTAAAAGAGCTTCCACCAAGGTCTGAAAAACACTATTGGAACTATAGTTTGCTTGGAAAACATTGCTACAAATTTGTGTGCAAATGGAGATACGATTTTTTTTGTTTTAACTTTTGACAGAACAGGAGTGTGTGTATAAAGCAGCTTACCATTACTTGTGATTCAGATAACATTAGTTGTTGAAATGACTTTACCATAAGATAAGTTTGCGTAGAAGTACTGTTTTGTAATGTTGGTTGAACATATCAAGTCTGCAGCAGGAGCTAATTTCCAAAGCCATTTGAGGTTTGATAATACTGGTTGAAAATTTTTAATCTTGGCTCAAAACATTGCAATAAAATGTTCCCATTGCTAAACTATCAAACTACTACTCCACAGTTAGAGCAATTCAAGAAATTCTGTTTATTTCTGATAAAATTTCACAGAACTAGTGATTGTAAAGTCTATAAGAGCGAATAGCACCACTGGTTCACTATGACATGATAGATTTATGTATTTTTTGCAAAGTACTGTTGATGAATAAGACAATAAGTAATCATAGGCTTTGAACACCACTGGTTAACTATGACATGATAGATTCATATATTTTTCGCAAAGTATTGCTGATGAATAAGACAATAAATAATCATAGGCTTTGAAACACCTCATCAAAGATAAATTTGTCCAACTAAATCATTGTCTGCTCCATACATGTTTTTATCAACATAAATGTGGTAACATTTTAGATTGTATTGTATTCTTGTTTTCTCAACCTCTTTGAAAATGATCTTGTCTCTAGTTCTTCCATGAAGAATATTCATAGAGGCCCTAGCCTGTGTTTTTCAGTGGTTAGAGCATCGGCCTGTCGACTGATGGGTGGCAGGTTCAATTCCAGTCAAGGGCACGGACTTCGGACATCGGTTGCAACCTCGATCTGCTGACCTGGGGCGAGTGTGGGAGGCAACCAGTGGAAAAAAAAAATCCTTGGGTGAGGATTAACCACAAGAACAACATATAAGAACATTCATAGAGGCTAATTCCTCAGTTGCTTCAAACTTGACACTGATCCCTGAAATAAACAACTCAGCATTATTGGTAACATGAAGACAAAAATCTTGAAATGATATGCTTTGTTTTAAATTGACTCAGTATTTCTACTATGTCAACTTTTTTTGCAATAGTTCTCACCCCGAGTCTGATAGTCTTAAGCAAGTTTATTTTCTGTGGATAAATTTCTTCAGCTGCTACAAATCTAACTCACCCGTTGGTTAACTCACTTGCTTGGCTAACAAATGAGCCACTTAGAAACTTAATTTTGTTCTAGTTTCATTTTTAACTTTTGTTAAATTTTACTGAGATTTTATTTGAAATTTTCTAATTTTTCTGATTGTTGCAATCCTTTGAGTTGGGAATATTGTGATGAATGCTTAGTCTTGCCAAATGAACTCAGAGGTTGCTAGAAATAAATGGTAGAGTGTTGGAATTTGCAAACGGGAAACAAACACAGCTAGGCAAAAGCCCAGAAGTGTTCCAAAGAAGAAAGGAAGGTTAAAAGTTCTTATAGTAAAATGTACAGTCTTGAGAATTATCAGTTCTGCTAAGTTCTTAGCCCTACAATTGGTCCAGAATGGTTATCAGTCAGATGTCAGGCAATCAGGATGATGCATGCTTGGTGGCCCAGAAGATGGGTGCCAGGAGGTCTGGTCACATCCCAGTGGTTGGGTAATGGATGTCAGGTGGATATATACATGAGTCATTTAGGGGGTAACCATGTAGCAATTAGAGGGTTATCTGAAAAAATATGTAGATAGATACAGGACTGGAAATTTAAAGGGTGGAGTCTTTCATCCTGCCTCAACCTTCATAATGTTAATAATTTTAGCAGTTTGGTTAAAATAACCCCCAAGGTGGTCTCGGTACTTGAACTTGGAGATAAATACATAAACTCTTAACTGGTAATTTTAGTGACTGAAAGTGGATTCACAACAGTTGGTTTTTGGGGTTTTGTTCTTTTGCTTTTTTTAAAATATATTTTTATTTCAGAGAGAAAGGGAGAGAGAGAGAGAGATAGAAACATCAATGATGAGAGAGAATCATTGATTGGCTGCCTTCTGCATGCCCCCTACTGGGGATCAAACTCACAGCCTGGGCATGTGCCCTTAACTGGAATTGAACCCAGGACCCGTCAGTCCGCAGGCTGACACTGTATCCACTAAGCCAAACCAGCTCTAAAGCAAAAGTTGGTTTATTAAATAACAAAAATGAGTGGATAGCTACTCTATTATAAAGAAAATAATTCTGTATTTTGAGTTTTGAAAATGGTTAGAAAAACTGACTTCAGCTTTCATTTTCAGTACAGGAGTAGTGGGATAATGAAGCCAAGTAAAGGAAGACAGGTTAAATAAGTTAGAAAAGAGGTTTGGTTTCTTTCTTTTCTTCTTTTTTTTTGTTTTAGAGAAAGATTGACATCTTAGAAAAATCTCACCTTTCCAAAAATTATTATATATACGTATAAATGTTTGAGACCACGTGATTTAGGGAAAAATAACAAGTTGTATAATTACAAAGTTAGCCCTTCAGGTATGCTCTTTAAAAAAAAAAATAATATTGTTTAAAAAAATAATAATATTGTTGAAAGTAGTATATATGTCTCCCTTTTTCTCCCATAGAGCCCCCATTGCCCGCTTCCATCACCCATCCCAGGCTTCCACCGTCCTATTGTCTGTGTCTGTGGGTTATGTATATATGCATACAAGTTCTTTGGTTGTTCTCCTTAAGTATGCTCTTTTGTAAGGTGACCGGTGTCCTGCTTTTGGCGGGACAGTCATGATTTTTAACAATTGTCCCATGTCCCGTGGCGTTTTAAAAAAGTCCCGATTTTTGGACAGATTCTTTTAAATATTTTGGACTTTTTAAAAATGCCGCAGGACACGGGACAAATTGTTAAAAATTGAGACGTCTGGTCACCTTATCTTTTGACCTAAAATGATTGAGCACTATGCATTAGACCTAGAAATAGCAATTTAAGGATAGAACCCAAGTTACTATTTTCTCTCTGTAATGAAAATGAAATCTTGAATTATGCTATAGTGTGGCTATAGGATAATTTATTGCATATTCTCCTACCTGTGGACATTTGGGTTGATTTATAATATTTCTCTTTTATGAATGTTTCCTGTTAGTCTTTTCTTTGTGTGCATTTTGATTTTTTATTTTGTTTATGATGTTTTGTTTTAAAGAAGTTTTAAATTAGAATGTAGCAAAATCTTTCTATTTTTTTTTTCCTTTATAGCTAGCTTCTGGATTTTGTGTCTTGTTTAGCACAGATTTTCTTATTCCAGTATTATTACTATTGTTTCTTAAATACTTTTAGAACACTTTTTCCTTTTAACTCTATAATCTACCTGGGATTTATTTATGTGTTGAGTGTAAGGTAGAGATAGATGGCTAGTTTTTCTCCCTAAGTGAATTGTCTTTTGTTTCAGCATCATTTATTAAATTATAATAAACTGTTGAAATAGTATTATAAACATTTCTCCCTTTCTAGAACCTGTTCTTTTTCATCTGGAGGTGTTCCTGTACCAGTAGACAGTTTAATTTCAATTGCTTTAAAAGACTTTTTATAATTGTTAAGGCAGTTCCCCCTCATTGTTGTCCCCTTTCAAAATGTTCTTGGTCCCTGGCTTGGTGTAGCTCAGTTGATTAGAGTGTTGTTCTATTCCGTACACTAGAAGGTGGTAGGTTTGACTCCCAGTCAGATCACACGCCCAGGTTGTGGGTTCATCCCTGGTCGGAGGACATGTGGGAGGGTCCCTCAGCTCAGCCTATGCCCTCTCCCAGTCCAGAAGCCCTTGGGGGTTGTCCAACTGCTGCGGAGGCAGGAGAGGCTCCGGCCACTGCTGCTGTACTCGCTCGCCTGCCATGAGCCTGGGGGAAGCTGAGCAGTGCTCCCCTGTGGGAGATTACTGACCACCAGGGGGCAGCTCCTGCATTGAGCGTCTGCCACCTATAGGCTTAGGCCCCGGGGGGTGTGGGTGTGGGGGTGGGGATTGGGCCTAAGCTGACAGACATCTCTCTGGCATCCTGGAGCCCTTGGGAAATGTCAACTAATGGTTAGCACTGCTGCGGAGGTGTGAGAGGCTCCTGCCGCTGCTGCTGCACTGGCCAGCCATGAGCTAGCTTCTGGCTGAGCAGTGCTCCCCCTGTGGAAGTGCACTGACCACCAGGGGGCATCTCCTGCATTGGTGGTTAGTGCACGTCATAACAACTGGTCGTTTCACATATTAGCCTTTTATTATATAGGATTACTGTTACATTTGGTTTGTGTCTTATTTCATTTGCTATACCTTTATATACATTTAATGTATACACGTGCATTCATAACATTTATCTTTATGAAACTAGGTATTAGATTTTAGCTGATATTTTGTTTCACTTAGTTTTAAGTACCTATCATATATAAGGACCTCTTTAGGCAATAACATTTTTTGTTCATTCAACAAATGTTTCTTAAATGTTTCCCAAGTACCAAGCATTGTCTTAGGTGCTTGTGAAAGAAAAGAAAAGCCCTGCCCTTTGAGCTGATATTCTAAAGGCCCACACAGGAACAAGAAAAAGTCAAGTGATAATAGATGGTGTGAAAATGTTAAAGCAATATAAAAGAGGATACTATGATTAGATACTATGATTAGAAAAGGCATTTCTGAAAAGTGGCATTTCAGCAAAGATTTGAAAGAGATGGAGCAGCCATGCAAATATTCATCTGGAGCAAGGGCTGAGGGAATAGCAATCACAAAGGCCCTTTTTGGAATGTTAAAGAAACAACAATAAAGTTATTTGGTCAGAACAACAAAAAATGAATAAAGAGGGGTGGGAAAAGATGTATAGGTAGTAGGGGAACATTGTATGGAGCCTTAGGGCTGTAATAACACTGGGTGACTTAAACAACAGAAATTGTTTTGTTTTTTTTACATTTCTGGAGGCTAGAAATTAAGGTCAAGGTGTCAGGTTTTCTTCTGAGGTCTCTCTGTGGCTTACAGAGATGGCCACCTTCATGCTGTGTCCTCACATGGTCTTGCATGTGTGTGTGGACAGGTCCTATGTCTATGGATCTAAATTTCTTCTTATAAAAACAGATTAGATTAGGGCCACTCTAATGGCCTTATTGTAATTTAATAATCTCTGTAAAGGCCCTATTTTTAAATGCAGTCACATTCTGAGGTAGTAGAGGTTAGGATTTCCATAAAAGATTTGGGGAAACAGTAGCCTATCACAGACTTGATCTGCTTGCTTCAGGCTGCTGAGGATAGATGTTTTGGGTGGGGGAGGAGGGTGAGGAGTAAGCTGGAGTATTGAGGTTATTTAAATGCGATTTTTGATATGGAAAGAAGATAGATAAATCCATATATTCAGTCTTCTATCTTAATCAAGTCTTTTCTTTGTACCTTAGTATTTTCAGTTTCTTTCTTTCTTTTTTTTTAATTGGCAAGGCTCAAAGTGTGCCTTGTCTCAGAGGCCTTCCCTGATTGTATTGTACTGGCTTAATTATATTACATGGTATTGGACAGTGAGTACCTGATGGTGAGGAATGTGGTTTTATTCTTTTTTACCTTTACTATAGCATGGTATCTAATACATTAAAAGCTGCTAAGCAGCCTGGCCAATGTGGCTCAGTGGTTGAGCATCAACCTATTAACCAGGATGTTATGATTGGCTTCCAGTTTGGGCACATGCAGTTGGGGGCTCAATTCCCAGTAGGGACATGCAGGAGGCTGCCAATTGATGATTTTCACTCATCATTGATGTTTCTCTCTCTCTCCCCCTCTCCCTTCTTCTCTGACATCAATAAAAATATATTTTTTAAAAGCTGCTAAGTAAATGCTTATTGAATAACACGAAAGAATGAGTATAAATAGAAGTTTGTAGTAGGTACCCATCATCAAACTGGCATAGCAGTTTTACTAAAATAGGATAGATAATCATCTCTCTGCAGGGCTATCACTCTGTGGGATTTAGTTTTCTTAGAGCTATATTCAATTTTTAGTCCATAAAAGCAGCTTTGGTGACTGGTATGAAATATCAAATACATTGTATCAAAGGGAACCAACAGAGTTTAAATATATGAGATTTTGCTCTAATGTTTAAGCTTACATGACTGCTCCGTACATTGGGGGATATGTTTCTCTTAAGTCTTCTGGTATGGTAGAATGTTTATTAAATACTTACAAACTGAAAGAATAATAAGGTAGTCTGAGTGGGGGCTTTAACTTTTAAAATTTTAACATCTAAGATTTGGTTTTTGAATAACTATATTTTCATAGTTTAAAATTTAAAAATAGAAATGGTAATATAAAATGTACACAGTATATAGGGGTGGGCAAAAGTAGGCTTATAGTCATTTATTTGGAAAATAATATATAATAATAAATAATAATACAATAATAAACTTGCATACTTACAACTATAATATAAACCTACTTTTGCCCACCACTGTATAAAAATACAATGTAGTGTCTGTCATCCTTTCTTTCCAACTACTCAGAAACTGATAAGCTTTTTTGAGGTTCCCTCCCAGAACAAGCACTTTGATTAGTTTAATTTAAAATGGTGTTCCTATGTGTACTTGAATTTTTGACAATTTTTGCTAAGCTGATCACTTGTATTGGTGTATTCTAATGAATTTCTGACTCAGATGTGTTTTTTTGTTTTGTTTTGTTTTAGATACATCAAATTACGAAATGGCTTACAGGCACTTTTGATTTCAGACCTAAGTAATACGGAAGGTAAAACAGGAGATGCAACAGATGATGAAGATGAAGACGAAGAGGAAGATGATGATGAAGATGATGATGAAGAAGATGATGACGATGACGATGAAGATGATGATGAAGATGAAGATTCTGGAGCTGAAATAGAAGATGATGATGAAGAGGGCTTTGATGATGAAAATGAATTTGATAATGTTGATGAGCATGATAACAATGACCTTGATGCTGAAGTTAATGAAATGGAAGAATTAGAAGAGAGGACAGAAGCGAGAAAGAAAACTACTGAAAAACAGGTGATTCATGTCTATTATATCTTTTTCTAATTTGGAAATTCTTTGGGATAAGTCCTGAACTTATGTTTTATTTCTTAATGGCAAAAATGAAGTCTGTATCTTTTGATCCTCAGTAAAGGTCTATTTTGCATAAAGATTACATTTATAAACATTTTGCTCTGATTATAAAAGTGACAAATGTTTATTACAGAAACATGGAAAGTAAAGACAGACAAAATATAGCTCTGGCCAGTGTGGCTCAGTTGATTCCAGTCAGAGCACATATCCAGGTTGCTGTTTGATCCATTCCCAGGTTTTGGTTCAGTCCCTGGTCAGTCAGGGTGTGTGAGACGCATCTGATGGATGGTTCTCTCTCACTGATGTTTCTCTCCCTCCTCTTTCTCTAAAAAATAAACAAAAATTAATAAAAATATTTTCAAAAATAACCATAACTTGCAAGGTAATCACTGGTAATATTTCAATATATGTATACTTATGCACATTATATATTTTCAAACAAATGCTGAGAGGAGTGGATCTGCATAATTTTTAGCCTTTGATAGAGGAGTAGGAAAGAGTATTATCTTTGGAGAGACTGGAAAAAGAAAAAAAACAGGGATAGTATAGTTCTAAGAGTCCTCATATGGGTAATTGAACATGATTTCTCTCCTTTTATGGGAAAGCACCAAAAGTCTGGATAACTTACAAGTAAATTGGAAGAATTGAAATAGAAACGAGGAGTCGATCTTAGTGTGAATAAATAAAGAGAATTAATAGGGAGAATTTCCATCTTTGGATAACTTTTTAAAAATGCCTCGTTTTTGCAGTAGGAAGTACCTCTATTAGTGGGTCATATTTTGTATGCATTAAAATGGAATTGGTCAAATGTTTGTTAAATCTAGTTTTTTAAATTGATAATACTTTTAACATGGTATAGTCCACATACAAACAAATTAAAGTTCAGATTACTAAGACTAAAATCTGGATGCCATTAGATTGTAAAGTGGTCATTTCTCAAAAGATGTGAAGGCATGAGATACAAAGTAGTAGATAGATTTTAAATAAATCCTTTGATAGTCATTCTTCTGTAAAAGTTATTTTTTAAAGAAGATTGTGTGCCAAAACCGGTTTGGCTCAGTGGATAGAGTGTCAGCCTGCGGACTGAAAGGTCCCAGGTTCGATTCTGGTCAAGGGCATGTACCTTGGTTGCGGGCACACCCCCAGTGGGGGATGTGCAGGAGGCGGTTGATCGATGTTTCTAACTCTCTATCCCTCTCCCTTTCTCTCTGTAAAAAAAATCAATAAAATAAATTAAAAAAAGAAGAAGAAGAAGATTGTGTCAGTTCTTTCACTAAGTTGTGAAGGGATTGAATCTTATTTGCTCCTTGCTATTCATATTATGAGTGATGGCTATTTTGGGATGGCATGATAGGCCAATGGGTTTAGCTTGGAAAACCAAAATACTGGGGGGGAAATGCATATATATGCCACTTGATAGTCTCTACTAAGGGCTTTATAAATAAACTAGAGGCCTGATGCACAAAATTCGTGCACAAGGGAGGGTGTGTCCCTCAGCCCAGTCTTCACTCTCTCCAATCTGGGACATCCCTCTCACAATCCAGGACTGCTGGCTCCCAACTGCTCGCCTGCCTGCCTGCCTGCCTGCCTGCCTGATTGTCCCTAACCACTTCTGCCTGCCAGTCAATTTTACTGTCAAGACATAGTAAAACTCACATCACCAGTGGGGAGTGTTCAGGAGGCGACTGATTGATGTTTCTCATCAGGCGACTGTGGCTTATAAAAAAAAATCAATAAAATATATTTAGGAAAAAAGAAGACATAGTAAAATGCCTTAGATTTATACAGTAATGGTGAATCCCTTTGACAGAAGAGGATGTATATGCAGTGTTTTCGGTATTCCTTCTTATTTTGCTTTTGTCAATCAAATTCAAAATGTTTAACTTCTAGAAGCAGCAAGGTCAGATTCTAATGATCATTTAAAAAATGGTTTAGATATTGCCTTTATTTTCTTAGAACTCAGTATGGTTCATTCCTTCATAAAATATTGATAGTTAATTTTCTGGGTGATATTAGAAAAGAATGGAGGAGCCTAATATAGTTTGAAGAAGATATCAAATAGTTTTGATTCTGATATAGTGGGTACATCAGTGAAAGGAAAGATCTCGTGATTGTAATAATGGAAAATGGAGTGGATCTGCATAATTTTTAGCCTTGGATACAGGCGTAAGAAAGAGTATTATCCTTGGAGAGACTGGAAAAAGAAAAAGAGCAGGGATAGTATAGTTCTAAGAGTCCTCATATGGGTAATTGAACGTGATTTCTCTCCTTTTATGGGAAAGCACCAAAGACCTACTTTTCTGGGTCAGTGTTTTTGTCCCCTTACATTTTCCTCCTCCCAAAAGGAAGTTGTTCTTGATTTTTAAGATGAAGGTTTGAGAAAGTTAACAAGATTGAAATTTAAGTATATTATGTACTGAATTATGGTTTGTTCAGGGCTTTCTTTAGTGAATTCTCAAGTATGAATTTCTGAAGTATGAATTTCTTAGGAAGTTAATTCTCAAGTATGAATTTCTTTTCTATCAATTGCAGAGTCTGTTTTTGCTGTGGTCAAAACTGACTGATAGATTGATTGTGGTCTAAGCCACCTTATATAAAAATGTCTTTCACCCTGCTGGTCGAGATAAGAAATCTTTATGGGGTAGTTGGAGCTGAAAGCAGGTTAGGCATCTATTAAACATCACAGAACAGATTAAACTGTGGCTTGAAAAAGGGGCTATTTCTCTATGTTTTAACTGAGTTTATGTGCCTAACTCTTTAAAATATTAAACAGTATCAAGTGAGGCATTTTGGTTCTTCTGTAAACGTACTTTTCATTTTCTGGCATGTGGTTTGATTTTATATCAGCTACATACCATTTCTTAAAAGTTCTCTTCCTAAGAGGGTAACCATTTTCCAAACAATTTGAGTCACTAAATGTGTTAGCTCTTTAAAATTGACATTTGTAAAATTTGGGAAAGTTAATAAATTCAACTTCCGATCATCGAGGATTTAAAAAGGAGTATTTTTCTTTCCTTTTTTTTCTTTTCTTTTCTTTTCTTTTCTTTTCTTTTCTTTTCTTTTTTTTTTTTTGTGTGTGTGTGTGTGTGTGTGTGTGTGTGTGTGTCTTTTAACTTACAATGAATATGGTGTACCCTAGTCATTTTTAAAATGTGTACCTCTTGACCATCTATTTTGTTAAAAACTCTGGTTTTCCCAACCTATGGAAAACTACTATCAGTAGATATGTAATGTATTTTCTATAACTTCAATAAGTAGTGAACTACTGGTGCCTGTACAACTGGATGGACACCGACTCTCAGGAACCTATTTAAAAGTCTCACTTTCTTCATACTTCTGTCTCTAAGATCCTTATTTAAATTTGGATAAGAATGAAGAGGGAGAGCCGGGACCGGTTTGGCTCAATGGATAGAGCGTCGGCTTGGGGACTGAAGGGCCCCGGATTCAATTCCAGTCAAGGGCATGTACCTTGGTTGCGGGCATATCCCCAGGAGGGGGTGTGCAAGAGGCAGCTGATCGATGACTCTCTCTCATTGATGTTTCTAACTCTCTATCTCTCTCCCTTCCTCTCTGTACAAAAATCAATAAAATATATATTTACTGTTGCTTACCATTTAAAAAGAAAAAAAAAAAAAGAATGAAGAGGGAGAGATAGAAACATCGATGAGAGAGAATCTGCTACCTCCTACAAGCCCCACACTAGGAATGGAGCTCACAACCTGGGCCCGGGCCCTGACAGGGAATCAAATCCTGACCTCCTGGTTCATAGGTCGACACTCACCTAGTAAGCCATGCAATAAAGTTGTTCCTTTTTCTCTCCTTAAAAAAAAAAAAGGAAAAAAATAAAGTGAACTTAAAAAAAAAAAATCCTTTAAAATTCAGTTCTGTAGTATTTTAATAGCTAAAGATTTTCTTTTTTAACCATTTACTTTTTGTCTTTGTTAGATGTTTTCCTAATGTTACTTTATGCCCTATTTTAATAAAAAGAAAAATTTTTACCCTGGCCAGTTGCTCAGTGGTTAGAGCACTGCCCATGCACTGAAGGGTCATGGGTTCAGTACCTGGTCAAGAGCACGTACGGCTGAAACTGGTTTGGCTCAGTGGATAGAGCGTCGGTCTGCAGACTGAAAGGTCCCAGGTTCTATTCTGGTCAAGGGCATGTACCTTGGTTGCGGGCACATCCCCGGTAGGGGGTGTGCAAGAGTCAGCTGGTCGATGTTTCTCTTTCATCGATGTTTCTAGCTCTCTATCCCTCTCTCTTCCTCTCTGTAAAAAATCAATAAAATATATTTTAAAAAAAAGAAAAAAAAAAGAAAGAGCACATACGTGGGTTGCAAGTTCAATCCCTGGCCCCAGTCTATATGTCTCTCTTACATCAATTTGTCTCCCCCCTTACCCCCAGTCCTTCCCTCTCTTCTGCTCCCCCTGCCCTTTCACACTCTAAAAATCAGTGGAAAAAATATCCTCGAGTGAAGATTAACAAAAAAATAAATACAAAAAAAAGTTCTGAGTAACTTTGAGAAGTTGCTGACCCCAGAGCCCTTTAATTGCTTAAAGATCTTCGAGGTAATCTAAGGTATATTATTGTGTAGATTTCTGAAATTTAGTAAATCAGGGAAAAAACTTTACTCAGAATTCTGAAATGCTGGCACAAAATGATATTTTGGTGGGCTGGCCAGTCCCTCTTTGTTTTTTTTCTGTTTCTGCTTTCCCCCTTAGGTCTGCAACTGTTCAGCATTTGGCAGGGTGGCAAGAGGAGGAGCAGCAGGGTGAAACTGAGAGTTTCACTTTGCTGCTCCTCCTGATTATCAGGGAAAGAATTTTGTTTCTTTCTATTGGAATACTCCATCTCCAAGTGAATCCTTAAGATGAGACCACAAAGTTATTCCTTTGGTACTGACTCACTATTTGTATGTGCTCTGCTTACTCCAGTCTGCGGCGGCTCTTTGTGTTGGAGTTGGGAGTTTTGCTGATCCGGATGACCTGCCTGGGCTGGCACACTTTTTGGAGCACAGTAAGATCTTTGTAAAATATTATTCCTGGTATTTCCCCCCTTTAAATTTGTCTGAATTGATTTCAATGATAACTAACTGGCTTGATAGAAGTATATGTTTGACAAGAGAAAAGACTAAGAAAAAAATCTTTATGAATATCACAGGTGAAGACTTAATTTTAATCTCCTTTAGTGTTTTGAGGATTTGAATGAAATAACTTAGAAAAACTATTTGAAGACGTAGGTTTTAGCTCCGCTGGGGTGGGTGAGAAGTCATGGATTAATTCTTGGTTAGGGGACATGTCTGGGTTTTGTGCTTAAGCCCCAGTTGGGGGTGAGAGAGGCATGCAGGAGATAGTTGATCAGTGATTCTCTTTTATCATTGATCTTTTTATCTCTTCTCTCTTCCTCTCTCCGAAATCAATAAATACACTTTTTTTAAAAAGGTAGGTTTTATTATTATTTGAGCCAAAAGATCAGGAGATAGTTGCCAGTCTCTAGGAATTTAGGCTAGAACTGTGGGAGGGGCAGTCTCTTCCTGGGTTAGGCAGGCCCCAAAATGTCATAGCATCAGAAATACAGAAAATAAATTTAAAAAAGAAAAAGAAAAATTAATATAGAAAATAAAAATACATGATTACTATAAAACAAAATAGAAAATAGTTTAATCTCATTAAAACTTAAGTAATTGCTTTATACTTATACTTAAATTTATATTTGTTTTCCTGAATTACTCATTTCTCATATTCTGGTTTTCTAAGTTATTTGAAGGTAAACTTCTCACCTCAAGAGTTTTTATTGTAACAATTTGCTTAAATGCTTATGTTTAAATTTTAACATCACAAATCATGTATTTTTTTCTTTAAAAATAAAATGTTTAGTTTCTGAGTGTAAAAGTAATATATGAGCATTATAGAAAATTATAAAAACAAGTATAATGAATAAACTATTATCCAAACATAACTATTGTTAATGTGTTGATATTATTTCTTCCAATATTTTTTCTTACATGAGAAATTTCCTTGATAATATAAACATTATCTATATCTTTGTTTTTGTGTGACTTGTGTTCTTTTCACTTAGTGGTATTCATGGGTAGTTTGAAATATCCAGATGAGAATGGGTTTGATGCTTTTCTGAAGAAACATGGGGGTAGTGATAATGCTTCAACTGATTGTGAACGGACAGTCTTTCAGTTTGATGTCCAGAGGAAATACTTCAAGGAAGCCCTGGATAGGTAACTAACTCAAAATGTATTCTTATTTTAATTATATAATCACACCTTACAAATTGAAATATTGGGCATTGTTCCACGGTATTTCTTTTTAAGCAGTACTCTAATTCTGTAGCATTGCAACAATACTTCATTTGGAGGAAAGAACATCTTTTTTCCCTTATTTTTGGTAATACTTAGTCTTTTTATTAAAGATTAAACTGAAGCCCTTAAATACCTTTTGAGTTTTGTGATAACAAAACTCACTTATACTTACAACTTGTTTTTCTTATATATATTGATTTTTAAAGAGGATGGGAGGAGGAGGAAGAGAGGGAGGGAGGGAGGGAGGGAGGGAGGGAGGGAGAGAGAGAGAGAGAAAGAGAGAGAGAGAGAGAGAGAGAGAGAGAGAGAGAGAGAGAAAGAGAGAAAGAGAAAAACATCATTGATGAGAGAAAATCATTGATCGGCTGCCTCCTACACTCCCCACACTGGGGATCGAGCCCTCAATCTGGGCATGTGCCCTGACTGGGAATCAAACTGTGACCTCCTGGTTTATAGGTGGACACTCAGCCACTGAGCCATGCCAGCTGGGCAATATTAGTTTTTCTAATTTAGTAGAAAATATGGAAAACAGAAGCACAAAAGAGAAGATTGCTCCTAATTTTATAATCTTGAGATAACCATGATTAATGTTTAGTATATAAGCATCTATATATTTTTTCTCTGTTGGATCATATTACTATGTCCTTTTATGTTTTTAAACAAGATAAATCATTTTAACAAATATATGGTTTATAAAACATAATCTTAAATGATTGTGTATCATTTACATTGTGTAGAAATACCATAATCTACTCAACCAGTTATATATTATCTGACAGTTGAGTTGTTTCCAGTTTTCCAGTTTTGTAATGTTGTGAGGAATATCCTAATCTTTGTGCACATGCTTGATTATTTCTTTTAACTAAGTTTTAAGAAGTGAAATTTCAGAGTATATTTGCATGTATATTTAAGCCATTTTCTTATAAAATGTTTGATATTCACTGCAAAATTGCTTTTGAGGAAGCTTATATTAGTGCATTAGTAGAGTTTTGGTATCACAAGGTTGCAGACATAAATTTACACTAAAATAAAAGTCACTTTAAAAAATTATAGATAAATGTAAGATTGAAATATAAAAAAATAAATCTTGAATTTAATTAAGTCTCTTAAAGGTAGAAATATTGGTCTATTTTTTGTAGAGATATCTCCACCATCAACAATTTTGTATACACTGAGGTATTGGTTGAATTAATTAATATATTTATTTGTAGAAAAACATAAAATCAAAACACAAATGACCAGAAAAACTTAAAACATGACAAAGGTCCAGTTTTCTTAAAGAAATTTTCTTGTGCCATAAGAGATTAATATGACCTTGAAAAATCTTTTGGGTAAATTTCTATAAGTTGAAAGCATATGCCATTATTCTCAATGGAATAAATATTTATGTGTTTCTGAACCCCCAAATTTACTTGTTTTGTTTTTGTTTTGTTAAAACAATGTAAAAATCCCATTAAAATTGACACAATTACTTTGATAATATTTAACAAATGTGGTGGTTTTTTTTCACTAATCTATAATTATGGCAGTCTACCTGTGTTTTGATAATGTTTTAGAGCTGTTTTTAATCTTATTCTTAAGGACATGTGCACAGCACATTTATTTGATACTCTGTTTATGTAATTAAACATTTAATTCCCAAAAAACCCCAAAAGAATAGAGACAAAGGAAATCAAGAAAGGCAGTGCAAATGATGCTGAGGATTATTTTCTTTATAAACTTAAAAAATCAGAGATGCTCTGAGAATGACTACATGTTTGCTTAAAGTTCTCAGCTCTCATGGTTCACAAAATCTTAAGCAGTAGACGAATTGAATTCTTTCAACTTGAAATCTTAAACAATAGGACTGAATATAAAGAAGGAAAAAACCCACTCACTGGGAAAAAGAATAGGCAAAAGATATGTTGAATAAATTCTGACCACCTCAGAGATGATGAAATAGCATAAAGTCTATTTAAAGAACTTGTTTCATTTCGTCTTCAATAGGTTCTCTCTATATTTTTTTAAAATCTAAGAACTGATTCAGGAAATCAGAAGATATTTACACCATAAGTTCTACTTAAAATAAAAAGAACCTACTAGAACTAAAAGGAATGCTACTGGAGTAATAGGAGAAATTAATAAGAATATCAAATCATGATCATGACACATGGTAGACAGTGATAGAGCATTAAGTATTACATATACTATAAAAAATATGGTAATAGTATACTTCTACAGTTAATAAGGAATAAAAAGTCTTTGGATCATTTGCAAATGACTCATATAGATTGTGGCAGTATTTTTGAATAGGTCAGTAAAACCCAGTTCTGTCACACATTGTTTATCAGTCTCTTGGGACATTTAATTTAAAAAGTTGAGGAAATGATTGAATTTTTACGCTAGTAAGTAAATGAGAATGGACCAACTTTTGCTCTTTAGGTATTTTCTAATTTCAATAAATTTGAACTGTAAGTATTTCAGGGTGAGGGCCAGAAACATCAAAACCCAGGACAACTACAAAGTGCAATATCTAAAGGAGAATCCCCCTCATAATAAGGTGGGACTCAACATTTCAAGATATAATCTCATTATAAATAGAAAAAAATTTGACAAAACCATCACTCTTTCACAATAAAAAACTTTATAAACTAGGAATAAAAGGAAATTTTCTCCACCTGATAAAGAATATCTGTAAATAACCCACAACTAAAATCATATGTAATGGTGAAATATTAAAAACTTTCCCCCAAAGATTAGGATCCAGATGTCAGCTATTACCACTTCAGGTCAACATTGAAGTGGAGATTTGAACTAGGGAAGTTAGACAAGAAAATGAAATAAAAGGTGTGCAGATTGGAAAAGAAGTAAAACTATTATCAAGTAACATAATCTTATTCAAATGATTATCATTATTTGTGAAGAATTCACCTATGCTCTAAAATTTATTTGTAACTCCAAAATCAGTATGATTATTTTGCAGTCATTCATGGACATGTGAAAATTTTTGTAAATTGTGAAAAAGTTGAGTTGCTGACACACACATTCTCAGCTGAAGTTGAACAAGGCAACACCCTGCTTTTTTGTTTCAGCTTTCATATAGATCAGTTTTTCCCAAACTTCTCTCATGATGAGAATCACCTGGTGGAGTTGTTAAAACACAGATTCCTGAATGCCAACTAAGAAGTGCTAAACTAGAATTTTTGGGAACATATAGGTAAAATTGTATACTTAAAGTGCTCTAAGACAGATTTTATATACAGAGCACTAAGTTAGGTATGCAATTTTACCTATATGTTCTCAAAAATTCTAGTTTAGCACTTCTTAGTTGGGATTCAGGAATCTGTGTTTTAACAACTCCACCAGGTGATTCTCATCATGAGAGAAGTTTGGGAAACACTGATGTAGATGGAGACAGTAGGGGACAGTGCACTATAATGAAAAGGAGCTCTGACTCTAGAGCTAGTTGGATGGAGTTTGATGTCAGTTTTCCCCAGTTAATGTACAGATTATGGTTGATATTATAACCATAAACTCCCAAGATTTATTTAGTTTTATTTTTAAAAATGTTTTTATTGATTTTAGAGAGAGAGGAAGGGGAAGAGAGAGAAACATTGATTGGCTATATCCTATTTGTACCCTACTGGGGATCGAGCCTACAACCTAGGCATGTATTCTGACTGGGAATCGAACCAGCAGCCTCTTGGTACATGGGATGACACTCAACCAAGTGAGACACACCAGCCAGGGTAAATTTTATTTTACTTTTTAATTTAATTTTATTTTTAAATTTTAAGATTTTACTTTAGAGAGGTATGGAGAGAGAGAGAAACATTGAGACTTATTTATTTTTAAATAGACAAGCTAATTCTAAAATTTATAAGTGTGGTGATTGCCAGGGGGAGGAAAATAAGGGGAGGTGTAAGAGACTATAGGAGGAATAATTAATTAAAAAATAAAATAAAGGAAAAAGAAAAGGTAATGTAGGGGGCTAAGTATAGCCAAGATACTTTTGAATTGGAAAGATAACAAGGTATCAGGAATTGACCTACTAGATAATAAGATTTATTTTGTAATTAGGACATTGTGTAAGCAAAGAGATGATGGAATAAAGTAGATATCCTGGAAAGTAGACCAACTTATATGTGGACACTTGATTATTAATAGGGATAGCATAGAGCAATGGTGAAAGGGCTTTTTAAAGAAATGATGCCAAACAGTTGGGCTTTTATGATGGCAGAAACAAAATTGACTCCCTACCTTATAACATATACAAAAAAATCAAGTTTAAGTGGATTATAGACCAAAAAAGTGAAGGGTACAGCTAAAAGTTTTAGAGATAATTATGAATTTAGCTTAAGTAAGAATTACCAAATAAAATACAAGAAGCATATAACATGAAGGCAAAATGATTGTACATTATGTTTATTAAAAGGTACCATGAAGAGTATGAAAACAACTAGAAAGTGGAAGAATATGTTTACAATCATTACATTTAGAATAACTCATTGGTTTTAATTATTAGATTATATGTATAATTATATGTAACATACTAATCATATGTAAATGGATAATTATATATATTTCTAGAGTCAATAAGAAAAAGTACCACCTAATAGAAAAAAAGGCAATAAGTAGGCATTTTACCAAAGAAGAAATTCAAATTATTAATAAACATGAAATGGTGTTCAGCCTAACTAGGTATCAGGAAAATATAAATGAAAACCATCATGAGATTTAACTATCCTACATATTACCAAAAATTTTAAAGTCTGACCATACCAAATGAGGGTGAGATTGTGGGGAAATGGAGGAATTGGAACTGCTGATACAAGTATAAATCAGTATAATCACTTTTTAAAAGTTTGGTGTTATCTAGTGATATTGAACATACTATATCTAGTGATATAGTATGTGTATGCTATTACCTAGGAGTTTCTTTCCTACAAATATATCCTTTTATATAATAAAGAGGTAATATGCAAATTAACCCTCACAAGATGGCTGCGTACTAAATTTTACAGTATGTGAAGTAGACCTCAATAAAGTTGAAAAAAAAAAAGTTTCTTTTTAGATAAGCAAAAGTTAAAAGTTTACTAAATATTATAGGAAAGTTGTTTATGTTTTACTTTTGTTGGAAAAATTAATTTAAAAACGGATTTCATTGCTATTATTATATAAATGCTAATATGCATATATAATTTGATACATCATAATTTATATAAGTAAATTACATTAAATAGCAATTGCATTTTTAACATTAAGTGAAATACTAATAGCCTTTAAAATTTTTTTTAACTTAAAAGTTTCATTTAAGTATTTGTAACCATGATTGAATAAAAAGTGCACTTTATACACTTTTTATGTATAAAACCACAGATACACATACAGTATATAGACAGATCATATATCTGTGATAATAAAATTTCATGTAGTGATTAGGAGAAATTTTCTGTAAAGCCTCGCTCGGGTTGATAATGAAAAAACAAAAAGTCAAGAAACATTAGTCTAAAATACATGAAGGTGGTAAAACTATAAAGGAAAGCAGAGAAATGATTACCATAACATTTGGAATATTAACTCTAAGGATAGGATTGGTGTTGGATGCTTCAAGATTTTTGACAATGGTCTAGTTCTTGACCTGGGGTGGTAAACTCACCTGAGTTATGCATTATAGCTATGAATTAGTCTGTATGTTTATATTTTATATACTTTTCTGCATGGGTGTTAAATTTCATGATAAAAAAAGTAGTTTGTGGACTTTAAGTAAAGAAATGCAGAATATTGTTTAGATTTCTCACACATGATTATGAACTAAATCTCCAACTTAGTAAAATTTCTTAATAAAAAAGGGAGATGTTGACTGATGAAATGTTTTTGCTGGACAAAAACAGAAATGCCAGTTTTGTTTTGTTTTTCAGGTGGGCCCAGTTCTTCATCCATCCACTGATGATCAGAGATGCGATTGACCGTGAAGTTGAAGCTGTTGATAGTGGTAAGAGAAGCACTTTATGCCTTACCACTTTTTCCTTTATTGAACCAGTTTTTTATTTAGCATATTTATCATTACTCCATTTTATTCTTATATAATAAGGGCTAAATTGAACTAGATGTCATGTTTATTCCTGAAGCCATTAAATGTACAATTCAGTATGGATTTGAAATAAAAGGATGGTAGATTTTTATTTTTTCAGCCTTTTAAAAAATATATGTTTTTATTGATTTCAGAGAGAGGAAAGGAGAGGAAGAGAGAGATAGAAACACCAATTATGAGAGGGAATTATAACTGGCTGCCTGCCGCACAGCCCCAAAGGGGATTGAGCCTGCAACCCAGGCATGTGCCCTGACTAGGAACCAAATTGTGATCTCCTGGTTCATAGGAGGGGCACTCAACCACTGAGCCACGCTATCCAGGTTTTTTTTATTAACATTTTTATCAGTAAAATCTTGGATATAGCATCCTGGAGCTTAAACTTTCACATCATTAATTACCTAGTTTTATTTGAAAATAAGTGAAAACCTCCAGAAAGGTGAACTGACTACCTAACGTTATAAATATGTTAAGTCATAGAGCCTAGCCTAGATCATTGATTTCTCCACTTCAGTTTTATAATACATGATTAATTTTTGTTATGTCCTTACTTCCAGTTTTTTAAACTCGAGTTTCCAGACAATAATGTAATTACAGAATTTCATTTAATTAAAAGTGTTTCTTTAAAACTGACAGAATATCAGCTTGCAAGACCTTCTGATGCAAACAGAAAGGAAATGTTGTTTGGAAGCCTTGCTAGACCTGGACATCCTATGGGGAAATTTTTTTGGGGTAAGATACTAAATACTTCTTTCATATTTTCTAGTTAAGGAAGATTGAGGATATGAAAAGTTGATAAAGAATGGAAAATTATAAAGGTAGGGTAGCTAAGTAACTTTTACATTTTCAAATACAGAGTAGTATTGCCTATTTTAGGTTCTCTGACATTGAATATATGAAGAATAGCACCTAACATTTTGTGAATGCTTTGTGGGTGTTAGATACTCTGCTGACACAACATAAATTATCTCATTCTATCATTGAAACAGTGTTATGAGCTGGTTACCATTGTCATTTCTAAAGATAAAGAAACATACTAAGAGGGGACACTTAATTTGCTTAAATCACACAGTGATGGGGTTTGAACCTCTGTATGTATGTGTGTGTGTAGATATATATATATATATATATATATATATATGTCTAATATATGTCATATATATATATATATATATATATATATATATATATATATATGTCTAATATGCTAAGTGTCCGATCATCCGACCAGTTGCTATGATGCACATTGACCACTAGGGGAAGACAACACAGGAGTTGCCAAGCCGCAGTGACTTGGCAGCGGTGGTTCTCAGGTGATGCACCCAGAACCAGAGTGGAGGGAGCCAGATTCCATGCGGGGCTGTTCGATTCCACCTTTGGCCATGGGTTTTGTTGGTGCTGGGGCACTGTTGGCTGAATCTGGTTTATTGCACACTTGCATTTGTGTTCCACCCCCTGTATGACAGCAACTTTGCAGAGTGCCCTCTTACACTTTGGGGCCCCTCGGGGGATGTTGTAGAGCCAGTTTTAGCCCTATTCCCACAGGCCAGGCCGAGGGACCCCCTTCACTCTGCTGTGGTGCCACCCCAGGTGCAGCTGGCCGGGGAGGGACCACAGGAGGTTGGCTCCAGGGCATGTCTGGCCTTTCTTACCCAGACCCGCCCCACCAGCCACCTTCTAATTAATTTCCTTGCAATGTGCAGGAATCCGTGCACTGGGTCACTAGTCTGATTATAAAATCTGTTCTCTTTCCCAACTTGACTTTTCCATTTATCAACAGAGATTCAGCAATGATTTCTCTAATACTTTATGAGCTGTGACCTAATTTTGTTTAACTGGTAAGCTATTTAAATGGTATCTGTTTTTAATAATGCCATTTTCTTAGTTTTATATCAGTTATAGCCTCATATTAATCCTCTTGACCAAATCTGGAGTGAGTAGATTGAAATGGCATGTCATTCAAAGAATTTTTTGCTTCTCTGTATATTTTGTACAGTTATTAACATTTTATATGGCATCCATGCTTTATGTGGTTTATTTATAAGAATTATACAGAATATAATAAAAGTAATTCAGAGAGAAAATCTGATTTGCATAGTAGACTAATTATTAAGAAAGGAAGTTTAAAGCAATTATTGTTGCTAAGGTTTTACTAACTAGAGATTATTTCTTTTTTTTATTTCTTTATTGATTAAGGTATCACATATTTGTCCTCAACCCCCCATTCCAATCCCCCATCCCTCCCAACTAATGTCCCCACCCTCCTATTGTCCTTGACCACTGGTTAGGCTCCCTTTTATCCCCTCCCTCCCTTTGAGGTCCATGGCTCCTTATCTCTAGGTCTGTTCTTGTTCTCAGTCTATGTTGTTCGCCATTTCTCCTAGGAGATTATTAATTTCTTATGTGTTAAAATATATCTTGGAATTGTTTCTTGGGAATTTTTGTCTTAGAGTGATATTACTATTATACACTGGTTCAATATTCTTGAATCACTTGGGTTATTTCATTAATTTTGTATAGTAGCAGAGCATTCATTATTGATATAGACTTTGAGCAAAGTAAACTTTATTTCTATAATATTTTTCATCTTTTTACAGGAAATGCTGAGACTCTCAAACATGATCCAAAAAGGAATAATATTGATACATATACTAGACTGAGAGAATTCTGGATGCGTTACTACTCTTCTCATTACATGACATTAGTGGTTCAATCCAAAGGTAATATTATCTACTATGGCCCTTAGAATTACTCTGAAATAGTGTTTTGTTTTTTTTTTGGATTTGTTTGCCTTGACCAATGTTGCAGTGAGTGCACTGTTAATAATGTTAGTGCTGATCCTATTTATGAACTAAAGAAAATCAGAATTTGGAAAGGTTATGTTGCAAATGGCTAAGCTCAGGGAAGCACAAAATCATCTGATTATCAGCAAATGTTTTTTCTCTTGTAGACAGATCTTATCTCTAAGCTGGTCTGTGAGTTATACTAATGTACTAACAGGTCATAAATTTTTTTTTAAGTCACATTCAGCTACTGCCTCTGTTATCTCTCATTTTGAATTTAATCCATATTGATGATAAACTCTTATGGGGAAGGTGTTTGCTTTTAATCCCTCTGTATGGTCCAGTAAAATGGCATGATTAATTGAATTCCATTATGGTAATGCTGGTAGTATCTTAAATTTAAAATATTGATCAATTCCTATACTCTTTACCTTTTTTTTTTTTTATCATTATCTTCAGTAGCTTGTGTTAACCTTTTCTCATTAAAGAAATTCTAGTAGTTTACTTTTCAACCAGCTTCAGCTATTTTTCAAAGTCAATCAGTTGCTAAACTGTTCCTTTTGAAATACAGTGTAGTTTACACATTTTTTATAAAAAAAAGACACTAATTTTTTCACCGTAATACAATATTTTTATAAAGTTCTTTCATTATCAAAATTCAGATCAGAGCTGACGTGGCACTTATATGTAACACATTTGTACATTTAGGATCAAAATTAGTACTAAACTTGACTTCAATGTAAAGTTATGGATATGTTCTAGTCGATTCTTTTGTTCAAACTGCAGATGGGTATTTAGATTCATTTTACAATGTTTGTTAAAATAGGCAATTTCATTCGGTGTGTAATATTAATTTATAACACTTAGTTTATTATTATTTTCTAATCTGTCATGAACATGCATTTTTCTTCAGTTAGGTATTGTTTCTTTTGCATTCTCTTCTGTTATGATGATAAATATAAGAGCATATTAATGTTTATTGGAAATTTCTAAAATAACCCCCAGATATTTGATGAGAACCTTTTATGATTTAAACTCATTGATTTTGGAGTTGTAGCATTTATTATACTATTTAAGAGTTAAATATCTCTGTAAATAGTGTAGAATAAATTCAGAACTTGATTAGTGTAATTTTTATCTTGTGTTTTATATCTTGGGGCATCTCTTTTGAGAATTAGTGAAACGTGTCTGGTAGAACTAACTAATACTATCCAGTAATGGTTATGAGTCACTGGGATAAAGCTAAAGGTTTCCTTTTTCATTTAGCTTTCCTGTTTTATTGGAATTTCTTATGAAATAATAAAGAATTAGAAAATAGAAATTATATATATGATTTGGCCATAAATATATGAAATTTAAGAAGACTTGTGGATTAAAACCAACCAAGTATAAAGTAATGTAAAATAAATGCAGTATAAAAGCACTGATGAGATGCCAAGAAGGGTCAGTGTAATGTGGGTTAATTGAGAGGAACCTTAGAGGATGGTTGGTATATTCTTATCTCTTGGCTTTTCATACTAGCTTAATGATAAATAATTTTTTTTTAAACTGTGTGCTTCTTCTAACTTTACTAGGGAGGAATAAAGGAGTCTAACACAATTATATGTTTCTTAAAGTTTTCTTAAATATTGTTATTTTTCTTGATATTGCTGGTTATGAAGTGGCAGGTAATGCCCAATTTAAAGTATTTATTTATAGCTAAAGATCTGTGAAAAATCTAATTGCATTTTCCTGTCTTCTTCCCATCCTCCCTCCCAAGAAACACTGGATACTTTGGAAAAGTGGGTTACTGAAATCTTCTCTGAGATACCAAACAAGTAAGACATTTATTCTCATAAATCATATACCTTTATAGCTAAAGAGGCCATATCATTTGATATGAGTTTCAAAGATTTTTTTTTTTTCTTCTTTCGGTTTGTTTTTTAAAGAGGTCATTAGGAACTAAAGTGGTTTAAGCAAGATTGCAGAGCTTTTGAGTCAGAGTGGGGAAACTAAGATGAAAACCTAAGGCTCCACAGTTTCTGTAGTTCATAATTTATAAGCTTATAAACTTAAGGTAAACAGTAATTCTGAAGAATATATGTCTCTTTTTACATTTATTCAGAGCTTTTCTGTTATTGTGGAAAGTGTTATATGAAAGCAAGTATTGTATGAGAAGCAGGATGAAAATTAATTTTATATATATATATATATATATATATATATATATATATATATATATTTATATTTATATATTTGTTTCCCCTGCCTCAGAACAAGTTATCTTCTGAAAGTTTTTTTGTTTTGTTTGTTTATCCTCATCTGAGGATATTTTTCCTATTGATTTTTAGAGAAAGTGGAAGGGGGTGGAAATTGATGTTAGAGAGATTCCTGCATGTGCCCCCAGTAGGCCCAGAGATAGAACCTGCAACCCATGTGCATGCCCTTAACCCAGAATCGAACCTGTGACCCTTCAGTGCACAGGCTGACTCTTGACTACTTAGCCCCACTGGCCAGGGTCTGAAGGTTTGTTTTTTAAGCCAGTTGTTTGAAACTTGCAATGCTTTTCCCCATAAAAGAAATAATCTAGTAGATGATTGGTTTTTCCATACTATGTGAAAGTCTGTTTCATATAATTGTTTTTTCAATTAGAAATTGTATGTAGGGTTCCAGTTCAGAAAGCTATTTTTTGTGCACTCAAATTCATCAAATAATAAAAAATATTTGACACTTTTTGTTACATTTTTGTGTTATAAGGATACAAATAAAACTTTAATTCTGAAGCAATTAAGTCTTCCTTCCCACTCCTAATGGTTTGCATTTCTATAAAATAAATGACATCAGACTTTTCTTATATCAGGTGAGTAAGCCTGACTTTTTCCATTTCTTCATTTGAAGACACTTATTATAAATTTATAAAAGAAAAGTTTGCTTTAAAAATGTTAGAATAATTTGTAATAATTATTTATTTTATTATTTTGGCTTTATGTTAGTATCCATTGGTATAATAATTAGCAGTACTTTTATGTACGGACATAATGAAAGCCATGCCAAAGTTGCAAGTTTTGTTTTATTTTTCTTTGTTTGTTTTGATAAGAAAATCACTGAGTTAAGGAAATGTTAGGTGGCAGTTTGAAACATGTTTCACTGTGAAACTTTACTAATAAAAGTCAGAGAGAGGTATAATTGAATAGAGGTATTCATTAGGTCCTATCAATTCCTGATAAGCATTTTGAAAATTTTCTTAAATATTATTCACTAATTTTGGTTTCTTAATCATAAAGATTAAAAATTTTCCCAGATATTTGAAATTATTCATATTAACCATTATTTTAGAAGAAGTATTAGTTACAATATCTTCAGCCAGATGGGAAGCTTCTAGCAGGGGAGTCAAGTGTTTTAAATACCAAAGTTCCTAATATAGTGCTTTATACATAATAAGCACATCATTTATGTTTATTGAATTTAAAAAATTATCTCGAATACAAGCTTTTTTAAATGGCTTTGTATAGGAGGACAACTGAAGTTGAATATGTTGAGAAAGACAATAAATATTGGATGGGGAGGTCCCTTTAATTTATTGTTTTATTGTGAGTTTTAAAGATACTGTAGTCATTTGGACTGAGGTTAAGAATAGGTTGTGTAATTCAGGAATTTGTGGCTTTATTGCCATTTATTCACTAATGCCTAGAATCTTTTCAGCCAGTAATATGTAGAATGGATTATAAATAACTTATCGGTTAGGCATACCTAAAGATACTGCTTATAAAGGCTTTTGCCAATTACATTTTAATGTAATTTGTTTTCTTTTCAGTGGGTTACCCAAACCAAACTTTGGCCACTTAACGGATCCATTTGACACACCAGCATTTAACAAACTTTATAGAGGTTCGTGAACCAAAGGTTTAAAACTGTTTGAAATAACTTTAGCACATTCTCTAAAACTTAATTGAGGCTGCCAATTTTCTTTGGAAATGAAAACACAACAGAAAATACAGCTAGGTTGAAAAGGGATTAGATGGACAGTGGAGATCCAGTTAGCCACTAATATTATAAACAGCAGGTTGATTGATCTGCTGCTACTTGAGTCTGTTTTATGCTTTCTCCCTTTTTCCCCTTGTTCCCTTTTGTCCTTTGTTTTTTGTTTGTTTCTTTCCTATTTCATTTTATCTACTTTCCGCTCTCTTTTTGCTTTTAAAAAGAAAGAATAGAGGAAGGGAACACATTTAGGAAACTATTTTCTTGTATCTTTATTATAAAAAAAAAACACATTTTAAGCGAAGAAAAATTTGTAAAGCTATAAGTAGGAGGGAAATCCACCCCTAAATCTTAACATACAGACAAGTCATTTTGTCAGATTTCCTTTTGAGTTTCTCTAGGTATATTTTCTTAATGTAGTTGAGATTATAAAGTATATACACTCTATTTCTTGATTTTTATTTAATATTACATTTGTAATAACTGGCCAATAAGCCATCACATGTTTATACTATAATTTACTTAGCAATTTGCCCATAACAAATATTGCAGAAACATTTAAAATTCACCATTTCTCTTTCTTTGCTGTTTTTATTATGGCATTTCTCTTTCTTTGCTGTTTCTATTATTTTTTTCTTTCTCCTAGTTACCTAAGTATTCCTTCCTCCTTTTTCACCCCATTGTCAGTCTCTTCCTTCTTCCCTCCCTCTGATAAGTGACTGTTTTGTCACACCCTTTGTCTGCTGTTGGTGCCATATCTAAGCTGACTTATATTTGGTACTATTCTTTCTGGCTTTAGATTTTCTCTTCATAGAATCATAAAATAATAGCACTGGAAAAAATCTTAGAGCTACTGCAGCTTAAACTCCTCACCTACCATAAGAAAACAGAGCCAAAAAGATTTAAATTCAAATGATTTTCTCAAGTTTACATAAACATGTATAGCAAGATAGTGGTAGGGCTGGATTTCAACTATGAGTTTCCTGACTCACTAGTCTTGTATCCTTTCTTGCAATAAAGAATCCATCTTTAGGAGCATTTGATGTTTTGATAGTTCTTTTATCCATGCCTACTCTACCTGTGAAACCAAATTGAAAAGAAAGTTCCAAAAATTGCATTATTCAAGTTGGAAAATTGGCAACTTGAAATAGTAATTGTATTGTATTTAACCTTACCAGGTTTATTGGAGGATGAAATTTGTTGAATTAAAAAAATTTCATTGTCACAGTTATGGAGAAAGTCTTATATTTGTTCTTCACATATTTTTTAGTTGTTCCAATTAGAAAAATTCATGCTCTGACCATCACGTGGGCACTTCCCCCTCAACAACAACATTACAGGTAAGAGTTCAAGAGCAAATTTACTCCTATTAACCAATGAATGACAGTCATATTTTAAAGCATATTAAATGGTTTAACTTTGGGAGTTCTGAATTTATAAACACTGGTAATGTGGTAAACTGAGACCTCACCACTAAGTTTGTCAAGCCTTGCTATATCTATATTATAAAAGGCTTGTGGCCCTATGCTGTCACACCATAATGACCAATGACTGGACTCACCAGAAGGTTCATTGATGGGTCACGTGGTGGTGCCAGTGGGCAGGGCTCTGGGTTTTGCACGATTTCACGTGCTGGGCTTCTAATATTTTAATTTCTTGGGTATAAATACTAGAATTATCTTGTAACTGGTTGCCTTTCCTGAGTCGTTGAAACTAAGTAGCTTAGTGTGAATACTAACTTTTGTAATTATTTTCTTTGCTACTTTGAGTACAAAATATATTTGCTTTATGTATTTGCCCATTGGGACCATTTAGTTTGAACTTGTCAAAAATATAGTTAAACTAGAGGTCCTGTGCACAAATTTGCCTACAGGTGGGGTCTGGCCATTTTGCCCTGATGGGGGCCAGTTGGGCCAGGCCAGCAGAGGGAAGGAGGCACGGGAGGTTGGCCGGCCAACCCCCAATTGGGCCGGTTGGCCAGCCACAGTGTACATCTTAGTGACTGGTTGTTTTAGTCATTCTGGTCGTTTGGAGTCCTGGTCTCTTGGCTTTCATTTTCTAGGTTCAAAATTATATATAATTCTATATATAAATATATTATATATATAAATTATATAATATATATATAATTCTATAATATTATATTATATATAATTCTATATATTACATATAATTCTATAATTTATATAGAATATGACTACAGCATAAATATCAAGGACTTAGTCCTATGAGTTAGGGCAGATTTATGGGAATGAGTTAGAACAGATTTATGTAAATTAGGAAAACATTTCATCTTACTTATATAGTTACTTTATTTGAATAATATAGCATGGGCCAAGACAAAAAATAAAGATCAGCCAATGCCTATAAATACTTTCCTAATTAGAAACAAATGCTAATAAACTGATAAAAATTTAACCTATTTTTAAAACTATTACCAATAAAACAAAACTACGAGGACACACCAATAAGCAGAAGGAAAGAAACTAATGTGCATTACCTAAGTGCAATAAAAGTAAAAATTGCTTTTTAAAAGTAAAAATTGCTTTTTAAAAAAATGTATGTATTAGAACATTCAAAAGGATAATATACAAAAAATATACATTGATTGTATATTTACGTTAGTGACCCCAAAAGTGTTAACATTATTACATGCATATTTAAAAGTTTATTTGTTTTGAATTTTTACTATGAAAATAATGCATGCTTGTAAAATGTTAAAATAGGACAAAAGATAGTAAATAAAAAATAAAACTTTGCTTTCTCCTTTTCTTGGTCTCTGTCATCAAAGATAGGCCCATTATTAATAGCTTTATATTATTTATAAAATAATGAATATAAAACACATATTATTTTCTGTTTCTTAAAACCTTTATTGTTGAAAGTATTATAGATGTCCCCTCCCCTCCCCATTAATCCCTTCTAGCTTACATCCATCTCCTACCCCAGGCTTTCATCACACTATTTTTTAAAAAATATTTTATTGTTCAGATTATTACAGTTGTTCCTCTTTTTTCCCCCCATAGCTCCCTTCCACCCAGTTCCCACCCAACCCCATGTCCTTTACCCTCCCACACTGTCCTCATCCATAGGTGTATGATTTTTGTCCAGTCTCTTCCCGTACCTCCCACACCCCTTTCCCCCCAAGGATTGTCAGTCCACTCCCTTTCTATATCCCTGATTCTATTATATTCACCAGATTATTCTATTCCTCAGATTTTTAATTCACTTGATATTTAGATTCACTTGTTGATAGATATGTATTTGTTGTTCATAATTTTTATCTTTACCTTTTTCTTCTTCTTCCTCTTCTTAAAGAATACCTTTTAGCATTTCATATAATACTGGTTTGGAAATTATGAACTCCTTTAGCTTTTTCTTATCTGTGAAGCTCTTTATCTGACCTTCAATTCTGAATGATAGCTTTGCTAGGTAGAGTAATCTTGGTTGTAGGTTCTTGCTATTCATCATGTTGAATATTTCTTGGTACTCCCATCTGGCCTGCATAGTTTCTGTTGAGAAATCAGATGCTCCCTTTTAGGTAACTAACTGTTTTTCTGTTGCTGCTTTTAATGTTCTCTCTTTGTCTTTTGCTCTTCGCATTTTAATCATGATGTGTCTTGGTGTGGTCCTCTTATTTCAAATCTTTGACTTGATTCTTGCGCTTCTCTAGTCTGCTGTTAGATCTCTGTATATTATTCTTTATTTCAATCAGTGTATGCTTAATTTTTATGCTTATTTTTTCATATCCTAGAGAGTCTCACTAAATTTATTGGAATTTTCTAGAAAATTCTTGAAAAACACTATAACCGTGGTTTTGAACTCTATATCCAATAGTTTGCTTTATTTGTCTCCGTATTTTGGCTGCTTCCCTGAGTTGATAGAGTGGCTTTGTGTGCTAGGTGTCCTATAGGGTCCAGTGGCTCAGCCATCCCAGTTACCTGAGGTGGACACTCTTGGTGCACTCCTTTGTGGGCTGTGTGCACAGTCTTCTTGTCGTTAAGCCTTGACTATTGTTGATATCACTAGGGAGAGCCAGTTTCAGCCTGATCCTGCAGGCCAGGCTTAGGCACCCCACTGATGCAGGTATGTGCAATGGGCCTCTATTAATTATATAATAAAAGCATTTTCATGAAAATGAGAAAGTAGTTGGATAAATGAAGAAGAAAAGAAAAATATAGAGAGGCTAAGCTTCCTGCTCAAGAGCATTTACTTAAAGGAAAAACTAAAACTATAACTTAGATTTTCTGACCCTTAAAGCAACACTTTTCAGTTTACTGAAGAGCATGATGGAATACTGAAAGCTTTTATAGATGCAGAATGATTCATATTGCATTAGGTCCTAAAATGATTTTTAAAAATCTGTATTTCACTTTGAGTGAAACAAAAATGAAAGATTTTATTATGAAGAGAAGTAAGTTTGGTGTTCAAGAGAAAAGTTAGTAGTCTTAAATTTTGGAATGATTATACTCATTCAGTGATTTCAGGTGAAGTTCAATTTTACCATGTTTTCTATTTTTATCCTGCTATCAAATTAATTATGTTTTCATGTGTAGTACAATTTATGTAAGAATAGGTTTATACTTATATCCTCAAATATCATAGTCTCAGGAGTATGGTTTTCTTGTGTATTAATTAATACCTTTTTAAAAAAAATTTCTAACCTTAATATTTCTTTTTTAAAGGGTAAAGCCACTTCATTATATTTCTTGGCTGGTTGGACATGAAGGCATTGGCAGCATTCTTTCTTACCTTAGAAAAAAGCAAGTATTCAATTAATGAATTATAGCAAACTCTGAAAAATAATAAACAATAAGTGTTAATATAACCCATTCTTTTCTCTTTTTGCTTCATCAGCCAGAAAGCCTAGAATCAAATCTCATGCTTAAAGTCACTTTAATAACTAATTTTATTTAGTTAAAATGTGTTTTTATTGACTTATTAGAGAGAGAGGAAGGGAGAGGGAGAGAGAGAAAGAGAAACATTGATGTGAGAGAGTAATATCGAGCAGTTGCCTCCTGCACACACTCCAACTAGGGACTGAGCCTGCATCCTAGGTATGTGCCCTGACTGGGAATTGAACCAGTGACCTCCAGGTTCATTGACGATGCTCAACCAACTGAACCACACTATACAGGGCTAACCTAGATTATTATTATTTTTTAAAATACATATCTTATTGATTTTTCTTTGTAGAGAGTTAGAAACATCGATGAGAGACAAACATCAATCAGCTGCCTCCTGCACACCCCCTATTGGGGCTATGCCTGCAACTAAGATACATGCCCTTGACTGGAATCGAACCGTGGGACCCGTCAGTCCACAGGACAATACTCTATCCACCTAGCCAAACCTGTTAGGGTTAACCTAGATTATTGTTTGGCTGTTTTATATTTTATGTATTTCCTTGGAGGTCATGTTGGAAGTAGTTGTACACAAAAATTAAAAAATCATAAAGTAATAGATTATAGAATTACATCAAAAGTTAGCTCTAACCAAGAATTTAGATTTGAAGGAGGTCAGTTATTTAAATGTTGAGGATCACCTTACAGATTAGGTCCCAGGTTCAAATCTGGTAAGAGCACGAATGTTGGTTGCAGGCACCTCTCCAGCCCAGGTCCTAGTCGGGGCTCATGCAGAAGGCAACCAATAGATGTGTTTCTCTCACATTGAGGTTTCTCTTATCGACTCTCTCTAAAAATCAATGGAAAAATATCCTTGGGTGAGGATTAACAATGAATGAATGAATGAATGCATGAAAATGAATGAATGTATGCATGCATGCATGCATGCTGAGGATCTTCAAGCTTTCTCACCCCAAAAGGTAGACTAATGAGATCTTCATTGGACAGATAAATCATAAAATTATGTGGGACTGTGAACAGTATACTAGTATGCAGAATGTTTCCTAATGCATTTAGGTATGTGTTTAAATTGTCTAGTCAAATAATATAAATAATTGCTTTAGCATCAAGACAAATACATTAAAGTAATTCCTTGTTTAACTTTTTTATACACTAATTCAAGAATGGAAAGGTACATGATCAATTTAAATAAGTACTTTAAAAACATTAGTGTGTAATAGAACATTCAAAGAAAGCTGAGAGGGCAGGGTTATTATAAAATAATAATGATATTAGGTACATATATGCCTTACACAATAAATGTAAAATGCTTTGAGATGTGCATAACCTTTCTACCTTACTAATATTATTAGAGTTTTCCACTCTCTTCTGGCTTTCTCCCTCCTTGCTTTAGGTTCTTATTATTTTGCTCTATTTTCAACAAAAATTACTATTGCTTCATAAAACTGTTAATGTTTTACTATTTTGTAATATAAGTGTTTCTTTCTATTAAACAAATAAATTAGGCTATAATTTCCTGTTGTGATTCCCAAATGTACTGCAATTCCTTGGAAGGCTTTGTGCTTTTAAAATTTGTGCTTTTAAACTTACTGTTGGAAAGCATGTTTGCATCAAAGGCTGGACTTCCCCAAGTTTTACAAAGAAAGCTTACCTATTTTGTAATTTGATGTATATGCAGATTATGAGTCACAATATATTGATTGGATTAATTTTTTCTGACTATAGGTGCTGGGCTCTTGCACTCTTTGGTGGAAATGGTGAGACAGGATTTGAGCAAAATTCTACTTACTCAGTGTTCAGCATTTCTATTACATTGACTGATGAGGGTTATGAACATTTCTATGAGGTAAATAATTAAAATGGAGGGTTTTAAAAATATAGATATCACTTTATGCAAAAATGTAATCAGATGTTTTGTTTTTAGGTGGCTCATACTGTTTTCCAGTATTTAAAAATGCTGCAGAAGCTAGGCCCAGAAAAAAGGTAATATATACTTATTACAATCAGACCAGGAGTTAATCCTAGAATGTTTTAGCCTTTAGGCTGCCTGTAGACATGCTTTAGTCCTACTTTTATCATTTTTCTGGCATTTCCTACTTAATTTCCTATATTGGCTTCATAGTCTTATTCTCTACATGTTAATGGCCAGTATGCTTATTTTTATGCTTCTCTTTTCTTGCTGACTATTCTAATGAGAAATTTTAATATGTTTCATAATTGTAATTTTCTTTTTTCATAGAATTTTTGAAGAGATTCAGAAAATTGAGGACAATGAGTTCCATTACCAAGAACAGGTACTAGAAGTCAAATTCTTTTTGAAAGTTTTATCTGACCAAGTTGAAACTGGTGTGGATATTGTTCCTCTTTTTGAAAGTGTCACTGGAATTCTAGTTTTGCCTCTCTCTGTCATGTGAGTCTCAAGATGGCCTTGTTAATCTGAAAGTTAACTCTATGTGTTTGAGTATTTATACTGAGTAAGAGGGAAGGGTTAGGCAGATTGACACAAATCATATTGTGTGGGCATCCATCTGTCTATCCCTTCGATAAACATTCATGGAGAGCTTAGTATGGTACTTAATATTTGGGGAATTCAAATATTTATAAAGAGATTCTATAAGATAATAAATAGTAATAACCATATATAATGTTAGAAACCGTGCACTCTAGGATTTCTGGGTAAGGAGAGCATTTGTCTTGATTGGAATATGGCTAGGGAAGGTTTCATGGATATGATAAATTTGAATTAAGTTCAGGATTAAAAAATGCTTAAGGTTTGGCCCTGGCTGGGTAGCTCAGTTGGTTAGAGCGTTGTCCAATATGTGGGTTCCATCCCCAGTCAGTGCACATACAAGAAAGAATCAACCAATGAATGCTTGAATGGGTAGAGAAGCTAATTGATGCTACTCTCTTTCTTGCTCTCCCTCTATCCCTTTCCCCCTTTCTCTGTCTCCCTTTCTCTCTCTAAAATCAATCAAAATTTAAAAAAAATGTGGATAAGGTTTGGATGCATTCTAAGCAATAGGAAGCACATCAGTGGGGAACTCTGGGATAATATGAAAAAGTGAATGATCCTACGTGTCTGTGGCACAGGGTATATGAAAGAAAGGTATGTAAGGCTGAAAGGTAAGGAATTTAGAACAGGATTAAAAAAACAACAACACTTTTGTGCCTTGAGTTCCTTTTGAAATATGTTCAATCCTATGCATACTTCCTCAGAATAAAAGTTCATCCCTCCAACTTTTTAAACTCTCAGAAAAAGCAGTCCAGTGATCACTGGTATATTCCTTACAAGGGTTCATCAATTGCTAATATTTTGCCATATTTTATTTTTTTCTCTTTCTTTATATATATGTATATGTGGGTGTATGTGCATTTTTTTTCCTCAAAACATTTGAGATTTAATTATAGATATTACTATACTTTGCCCCTACATTTTAAAGCATGCATCTACTACAAACAAATGTATTCTCTTGCATAATCTGACCAAAATTGTCACACTCAGGCAGTTTAACATTGTAACAATATTGGCCCAGCCGGCATGGCCTAGTGCAGTGTTTCCCAAACTTCTCTCATGATGAGAATCACCTGGTGGAGTTGTTAAAACACAGATTCCTGAATCCCAACTAAGAAGTGCTAAACTAGAATTTTTGAGAACATATAGGTAAAATTGCATACCTAACTTAGTGCTCTGTATATAAAATCTGTCTTAGAGCACTAGTTAAGTATACAATTTTACCTATATGTTCCCAAAAATTCTAGTTTAGCACTTCTTAGTTGGGATTCAGGAATCTGTGGTTTAACAACTCCACCAGGTGATTCTCATCATGAGAGAAGGTTGGGAAACACTGGTCTAGTGGTTGAGCATTGACCTATGAAACAGGAGGTCATGACTTGATTCCCGGTCAGGGCACATGCCTGGGTTGCAGGCTTGATCCCCCGCTGGCGGCATGCAGAGGCAGCTGATCAGTGATTCTCATCATTTATGTTTCTATCTCTCTACCTTTCCCTTCCTCTCTGAAATCAATAAAAATATATTAAAAAATAAAGAAACAATACTATTAATTACACAGTTCATAGAATAGTGTTTCTAGGTGCATAAAGTAAAATACAGTAGTTCCAAAGAAATATTGAAATAAAGTACTTTAAAAATATCATATTTTTATTAATACAGTGAATAAGGTTTAGTGGTAGGTCTAATAATTATTACAGTTTTTAAGTAGCAAAGAGTGTGATATTTTAAAATATCTGCAACAATTATACTGCGATTTCTATTGGTTATAGTCATTGATGCTACTAACACTATTGTGGTTTGTTGCCATATTCATAATTGAATAAAAATCCTTAATTAGAGATTTGTGAAAATAAAGATATAATTCCTTTTCAACCATATTCTTATATTATTACCATCCCCTCCTGAATTTGTACACTGATATCTTGTGGAGTGTCAGTGGACCCTAGAATTACTGATTTGAGAGAGAGATTTGTTGTCCCACTTATTTATTCATTCATTGGTTGTATGTGCCCTGACTGGGGTTCAAACTCACAACCTTGGTATATTGAGATGACACTCCAACCAACTGAGTACCCAGCCAGTGTTCATAGAGCATCTTGAAACCTACCTTTTTGGATCATTACTAAAGAAGATTCCCTGAATATCTACTCTTAAGTAGAGAAAATTTACGTACTTGAGAACAAGGTAACAAAACCTATGCTATTGATTCCTATGTAATCTGATCTATATACTAAAGTCAATTGAAATTGAAATAAAAATCTTATTCTGTAAAAACAGAAAGACTGCTGTGACTTGTTTTGTCCATTAGGGTTCTGTAGACACTCCTCCCTGTAAATAGATTGATATGCATAGAACCCAGAAATCTTGCTATATACCTTACCAAGGATGATTTTATTCAGTGTCCTTATCAGCTATGGTGGCAACATGTGGGCTAGTACTGTGGCAGAGAAGGAGTGGGAACAAAAACTGTGGACTAAAACTATAAGTGATAACCCAAATTCCTTTCTTGGGGAACCTGCTTTTTAGCATTGGTTGAGTGAGTGACATTTTCCTTCTGTCCCTTCAGTTCCTTCTTAGCAAGGCATTTCAAGATTTTTTACTGACATCTCCTCATTTTGTAACTCATTGCTTTCACCTTTAGCAATATTCATGAATACTTTGATTTTAAAACATGAGCCCAAAACACCTAAATTAAAACCTAATCAGTGCAAATCAGAACAAATCAGAAAGGTCCATATCTGTGTGAACTGCTAAATTAACTCAAGTAGCTCAGCTTATTTTGGTATTTATATATTTCCTTTTTTAAACAAAATTGAAATGTCTCCTCTTCAGACTTTTTACTAGTTTTCATCAAGAAAGGTAAATAGGTATCCCCTTTTCAAACTATTCAAACCAGTATTTTTTAAATTAAGAAATTAAATTTTTTTTAAATTTTACATAGGAACTATGACTCAGTATATATTATAAATTAACTATGTGAACTCGAGAAAAGCTATTTAAGTGCTTTTTGTAGGCAGAAAAACAGGAACAATATAACAATAATGGAAGACAGTGAGACTTTGTATTAGGTGAAAAAATTAGAGAGTAGACAATAAATGTTGGAGAAGATATAGAGAAATTGGAAATTTCATACGTTGTTGGTGGGAATGTAATAAAATGGTATATTACTTTGGAAAACTTTTTGGCAGTTCCTTAAAAAGTTAAACATAGTGTTACCATATAAGCTAGCAATTCCACACCTAGATAGATATATACCTATGAGAGTTGAAAACATGTTTACACAAAAACTTGTTCACAGCTGTTTAGAGCAGCATTATTTATGGTAGCCCCAAGAGGAAGCAGCCCAGAAGCCCATTAGTGAATGAATGGTTAAACAAAAGTAGACTACCCATGCTGTGGAATATTACCCAGCTATTAAATAGGAATGAGCCCAGCCGGTGTGGCTTAGTGGTTGAGTGTCAACCCATGAACCAGAAGGTCATGAGTTCGATTTCCAGTCAAGACATATGCCTGAATTGTGGACTTAGTCCCTAGTAGGGGATTGTGCAGGAGGCAGCCAATAGATGTTCTCAGTGATGCTTCTATCTCTCTATCTTCCCTTCCTCTCTCTCTAAAATAAATTAAAAAAAACTTTTTTAAAGGGAATAAATTATTCATTTTATGCTACAATATGGATGAACCTTGAAAACATCATGCTAAATGAAAGTAACCAGACAGAACAAGTCACATATTATATGAATCAGTTTATATGAAATATTCAGAATAGATATTTCAGAAAGAAAACAGATTGATGGTGGCCAGTGGCTGAGGGTGTAGGTAATGGGGAACAACTGCTTAATGGGTAGGGGAGTTTCATTTCGGCGTGATGAAAATACTCTGGAACTAGATAGTGGTTATGGCTGCACAATTTAGTGAATATGGTAAAAACCATTGAATTGTACACTTATTTTTTATATGTAATTATATACTTTAGAAGTGACTTTTATGGTATGTGAATTATATCTTTAAAAAAATTAAAGGATAGCATTTAAGTGTTCTTCCTAATACCCTCCTAGTACCTTCTTTGCCTTGACACCAAACATCTGCTTTTAGCTAGGATCCTTAATGTGTTCTCATAGGAAATATTTTAAATTACTCAGTTTTTAGCGTACATATTAGAGCACTTATAAACTAGTGGCCCGGTGCACAAATTTGTGCACATTGAAAGGAAATTAATTAGAAGGAATATTTTAATATTGCTATTCGCCCTTTCTCTATAATAGAAGTGTCGACCAAATTCACGATTGACAATGATAGATCAAAACACACACATGCAAATGGTACTAGCAAAAGCTTTATATGTATCATGCAAGCACAAGTCAACTTAGCCTTTTATATATATAGAATAAAGTTGCTTAATTAGACCTGCTTTCTGATTTTGCTAAACTTTTTCCAGCCCAGTGAAGTACCCCAACTTCTCTTTCAGGTAATTGTCAGCAACACAGCAGTAAATATCAACATGAAGCAGACTGTTATTGTAGATCATGCAGGGAGAACAAAGGGTAAAATATGTAACTGCAGCAGTGTTTAACTATATTCTGTGCAGTGAGAAAACCTAAAATCATTTTCAGGGTCCACCATTTCTTACTTCTTTTCAGTTGGGTCAAGTTTCTAAGCTTTCTAAATCTCCGTTTTCCAGCTAATGAAAGAAAGTCTTCTATCTACCTACTCCAGGACTTCTGTGATGATCAAATGAGATGAGGCATGGGAAAACACTTCACAGACATTTGGTTAAAGTGTGAAATATTTCCACCTGTGTTCCTGGGCCGCAAGGAGGCTAGTTGCTAGGGAAAGGAAGCCAGGCATTGCTACATGACCTCATTAGCTGGAACCCACAGCAACCGTTTCTGGGCTGGGCTGTGGGCTGCATTTTGCACCATGGGGTCTAGGCAGCATTGGCTCCGATTTGGTGGGGTGTCTAACTGGGGTGGTGGGGGGGCCTGTGTCCCACTTGGAAGCTGAGTGTTGGTTTGTTGGTGCCAGGTCTGTGGTGCTGTCCAGTGTCACAATAGCGCCTGCATTGAGTGTCTGCCCCTTGGTGGTCAGTGCATGTCATAGAGACCAGTTGGACAGTAGGAGGGATACAGCATATTAGTCTTTTATATATATATAGATGGCTGGTAAAAATAACTGATAAAAAAAATTTAAACAGCCGGGACCGGTTTGGCTCAGTGGATAGAGCGTCAGCCTGCGGACTGAAAGGTCCCGGGTTCGATTCCGGTCAAGGGCATGTACCTTGGTTGCAGGCGCATCCCCAGTGGGGGGTGTGCAAGAGGCAGCTGATCGATGATTCTCTCTCATCGATGTTTCTAACTCTCTATCCCTCTCTCTTCCTCTCTGTGAAAAATCAATAAAATATATTAAAAAAAAAATGTTTAAAAAAAATTTAAACAGCCGAAATCGGTTTGGCTCAGTGGATAGAGTCTCAGTCTGCAGACTGAAAGGTCCCAGGTTTGATTCCAGTCAAGGTCATGTACATTGGTTTCAGGCCCATCCCTGATAGGGAGGGGGTGTGCAGGAGGCAGCTGGTTGATGTTTTTCTCTCATCGATATTTCTAGCTTTCTATCCCTCTCCCTTCCTCTCTATAAAAAAGTCCATAAAATATATTTAAAAAAAATTAAAACAGAGGAGGAGGAGGAGTCATTTTAAACAATAATAACACTTTAGTTACTAATTTACTTAGTTTCCTGAAGTATATGAGTGGGTGAGGCTAATAATGAATCTTTCTCTTTTTTCTTATTCTATTTTTTCCTTATTCTGTTTTTATGTGATATTCCTGTGGTCTCTAATTTGATGTATGTTAGTCTCATTTTTCCTCCAGGGATGCAGTAACCTTCACTTCTTTTTGTCTTCCATTAGCTGTGAGAACAACCCATATTGTCTAGTAAAGGACTGGGTGGTGTGGTGTTTTGGAGAGAGTGTTTATTACTATGTTAGGAGGTCTGAGTTCTAGTATCTAAACTGTCACTTTTTCACTGTGTGACTTCAGGCAAATTATCTAATCAGTTTGAATATATGTCCTCATTACAAAATGTGGGAATGGACCACTTGATTCCACTTGGTTCAAGATTCTGTGCATTAAATTGAAATAATATGTTGATTAATACAACTTTTTATATAGACTTATCTAATCGCACATTTTGATTTCGACATTAAATTTGGCTCATGGTTACAAATAGCTTTTATTTTATTACTGTTTTAAAATATATTTGTATTGATTTTAGAGGGAAAGGGAGAGGGAGAGAGAGAGAAACATCAATGATGAAAGAGAATCATGGATGGGCTGCCTCCTGCACACCCCCTACTGGGGTTGGAGCCCACAACCCAGGGTTGTGCCCTGACCCGGAATCGAACCAGCAACCTCCTGGTTCCTGGGTCAACTCTCAGCCACTGAGCCATGCCAGTTGGGCTACAGGTATCTTTTAGGTGATAGTGCTGCAGTGATTAAAATGATGAAGATCCTGTCTTTAGGGACCTCACTGCATTGTGGGGCACTTGACATATAAAAAAACCCATATTGTGATTTTACAGTTCAGTCTTGTGATTGTTCTCATCAAGAGGCTGTGACATCATTAGGGCCTGGTTTGTGGGAGGGTTCAGGAAAGGTGTTTGGAGGTGTGCTAAGCTCCTTAAGGTAGTAGCTCTGGTTATATATCATTTTGGAATTCTGACCATCAGTTTCTTAAGCTGCAGTTATGTTTGGGCCTATCAATTCAGAAACTTTGATGCATCCTTTTTTTTAAAAAGAGAAAAAAGTATTTGTGGCAAATTAAGAATAATGATGGGGAGTTTCTGGTGTGAAATAATTTTACCTCTTTTCAGACAGATCCTGTTGAGTATGTGGAAAACATGTGCGAAAACATGCAGCTGTACCCTCTGCAGGACTTTCTCACTGGAGATCAGCTTCTTTTTGAATACAAGCCAGAAGTAAGGAGGTTTCCATTTCTAACACTTAACATTTAGAGAAAAAAGGTTGAGAAAGTGCTTAAGAACTGTAGGAATAGAGAAAACTTAATTGTATTTAGTTGTGTCTTAGTTGTTTAAATCGAAGAAATTTCAATAGTTTTGTGGATAATTTTCCATGATACTTGTATATGATTATGCTTTTATAAAAGAAAACGAAGTCCTTTTCTTAGGTACTATTGTCACCATTTTTCAAGTATTGAAACATCTACTTAAATAGTTCAAGTGATTCCTAAAAATTATGTGCTTTGGTTGCTTAGCATACTTAGAGAGTTGTTTAGCTTTACCCTTTAATTCCGTTGGAGACACTGCACAATTAAATTTTAATCATTTTGGAAATATTTACCAGAAAAATGGAGTCACTGAATTCAAAATATATATGATTTATAGAAAACACTACATACACATAAAGTTGGTCAGGAACATTCCTTCACTGTTCCTGGGAAACAAGTAATTTTGTTTCTTATAGAGTAACAGTTCTCACAGGGGTGATTTTGCCCCCAGGGGATATTTGTCCATATCTAGAAACATTTCAGTTGTCATACTGTGGTTGCTCTTGGCATCTAGTGGATAGAATCCAGAGATATGGCTAAATATTCTACAGTGCTGAAGACAGCACCCCACAACAAAATATATCTGGTCCAAGATGTTAATAATGCTAAGCTTGAGAAACTTCGATGTAAGGTAAAACATAACTACTGATTTTAAAGAGGGCAGGGAAAGGGAAAGGAAGAAACAGCAACCATAACCTTCTCGTCACCTCCCCATGATGGTTGTGCCCAACAGTCCAAATGCTTTTTTCTGAACTACCATTTGTCATTTTTTCCTCAAAGAAATGATATTTAAATGGTAGGTAGCATTTCAAAACTAACCCATAAAATCTTGTTTTAGTCCTTGTCATAGCTTAAAGATTATTGAAGTAGGCCCGACATTGGGATTGGTTTTACTGTTTCTTGGATGTGAGATGGCAGTTAAGAGTATATAGTCTTTGGGATCATGTACAAACATTTTGTTACTTCTAATTGCATTCTGTACAGATTACATAATCTTTATCCTGAGCAAATTATCTTTAACCTCTGAAGCTATGTTATTTTCTATAAAATTGGTGTACCTTAGGATTGTTTTTAGAATTAAAGGAAATAGCATATGTTAAACATTATCTCACACATATAAAAACTTAGTGATAACTTATTTTTACTGGTAATACCGTTTCTATATATGATTGGAGATGAGTACTGCTTATATAGCATTATCTAGAAACATTTAAAAAAGAAAATAAATAGTTTAATGAAATTTTATAAATTAGGGTGTTCCTGCACTATAAACATTTTCATTTATATCGAAATCTTGGGGTGTTTAACATAACATAATGTGGTTTTACTTTTTTAACAGAGATGTATAGGTTACAGTTGTTAATGTGTCTCTTTCCCCATTCCCATCTCTTATTAGGTCATTGCTGAAGCCCTTAATCAGTTAGTTCCTCATAAAGCAAATCTCGTTCTTCTGTCTGGTGCTAATGAGGGAAAATGTGACCTCAAGGAGAAGTGGTTTGGAACTCAATATAGTATAGAAGGTAAAATATTTTAAATAATTGTCCTACATAATAAAAGTGTATCTGACTAACTTGGGAATTTTTATTTCTTAATAATTTGACTGATACCTGGCTGAAGTGGTTCAGGTGGTTGGAGTGTCATCCTGTGCACTGAAAGGTTGCTGGTTTGACTCCTGCTCAGGACATATTCCTAGGTTTCAGGTTCAATCCCTAAACGGGATACATATGGAAGGCAACTGATTCATGGTCTCGATCTCTCACCTTGGTATCTCTCTCTCTGCCACCCCTTTCCCCCTTCCTTCCTTTCTGAGCATGTCCTCAAGTGAGGATTTTAAAAATAAAATAAAAAGATAATAATTTGATAATTCCTGTAGGGAAAAAGTATATGTATTTTTAGATTACTTTGAAATGAAAATTACTTATACTTATATGCAGGACATTATTTACTGCTATGATTATATCAATATTTATTAGATAGTAAAAAAATTCTGTTGTCTTAATAATTAGGGGGCAGTTTTGAATATGTTTTAGAAAAGTACATCTCAAACTTCTTCAGTGTGCATATGTACCACCTGGAGATCTTATTAAAATATAGATTTTGATTTAGTAGCTCTGGGGTGGGGCCTGAGATTCTGCAATTCTAACAAACTCCCAGGTAATACCAGTGCAGCAAAGACCACACTGAGTAGCAAGAGCCTAGAATGCCTAGATATGTCAATCACTGGTTTCCTAAGAAAGGAGAATTGATTTGTGAAAGCCAGTTGTTGATTGGTTTGTTATTGAGACAATTCTGAACATTGCATTGTTTATTGGATCAGTTTGTTTTTCTATTTCTACAGATGTTGAAAACTCTTGGACTGAACTGTGGAAGAGTAATTTTGAATTAAATCCAGAACTTCATCTTCCAGCTGAAAACAAGTACATAGGTCAGTAAATAGCTATCATTATACATAATCCATCCATGTTCTCATAAAGTATCACCTGTATAGAACAGTATGTTTTACAAAGAATCATTAGATTCATATTTGAGTTTCCAGTAATACTCTGGGATGGCCATTACTGTTTTCTTTGAATGAGAATACTGAATCTCAAAAAAGCAAAGCAACTTGTCCAAGACTATTCAGTTGGTGGATGGAGGAAACAGGACTTTAACATAGATTTGGGGAATCTCTGAAATATTTGTTTTTGCTTTATCATAGTTGATCCTTTCATTCAGTATATGTAGGAATCACCATTATCTCATGTGGTTGTTTTAGTGTTTTTCACACTACAGATTGCAACCCATTAGAGGGTTGTGAAATCAGTGTAATGGGTTGTGATGTCAGTGTAATCATTTTGAAAGCATTTAAAAAATCAATTAGAATGGAAAATAGCAAAAATGTTTAATTGCATAAAAAAAAAATATTTTAAGAATGTTTCAGATTTCACAAAGAAAAGTTACTTAGAATTCTGAAACCAATTATGGATTGCTAGTAACCCTGCTAATATGTCTGAATGAGTTATTACTCTTTTCTTTTGTTAGCCTCGGACTTCATGTTGAAAGCCTTTGATTCTCCTGAGACAGAATACCCTGTTAAAATTGTGAACACACCACAAGGCTGCCTGTGGTATAAGAAAGACAACAAATTCAAAATCCCCAAAGGTAAAATTTTCCATCCCTTAAAGGAGTGAAATAAGTGTTACAAATGTTTCTTCACTTTGTAGAAAATGTTTTTCCTTATGTCTATCATCTACCTCCCTTTTTCCTTCCCCTTCCATTTGAATACCTTTTCTAGGCATATCTGTTAGATCAAGATTGTGTTCCTGTGCTATCACAAAAATCCTGTAGACACTACAGATTCTAGGAAATAAAGATTCAAACCTAACATGAAATTGTTTTTCAGATATTTTACTTTCAGTAAAATGAAAGCACAGCAGGTTTTTGGGCCATCTTAGGGAATAGGTACTTTTGAACATTGTTTGGAGTGTTGTCCAGTACACCAAAGGTTGTGGGTTTGATTCCTGGTTAGGGCACGTGCCCAAGTTGTGGGTTTAGTCCCTAGTTGGGGCACACACTGGAGGCAACTGTTTGATGTTTCTTTCTCCCCTTTCCTCTCTCTAAAATGAACAAAAACATATCCTCTTTCTGTATATCTTTCTGTATATCTATCTCCCTGTACTGTTTTGTTTTTCTGAATAGAGGACATAGTATACAGTTAAACAGAGTCTAAAATTCTTTTCTTCAACATGGTAGCCCAAAGTGTGTTGCTTATTTTTTCTGTTCCTGTGCATAGCATAGGAGATTACTGAAGCAACCTGGAATTAAAGACCCGAGTGTTCTTGTTTTTTTGAATAGCTTATGAGAGTTTCTAAAAAAAATGTTCTTAACATTTATTCAGCTTCCTTGGAAAGGCTCTGTTGTAACTTTTTGTGAACATTGGGATTTCCCCCTTAATGTTATTGACATGTATATTTCTGTAAACATTCTCCCTGACTAATGCTATTGATAAATATGAGTATTCATAGGTCTCTCTGGGTATCTGTCTATATATCTAATCTTCAGTAGATTAAAGTGTGACTTTTGGTCATTATTTGGAATAGTAAATATTTTTTAAAGAATCTCTAAGGATAAGAATGTAATAAGGATTTAAGGATTAGTAGCTTATTTCAGAATTTTTAAAAAGCATGATTTTGGGCATAAATAGCAAATACATAAAATATTTGAGTCCTCTGATCTTTATTTTCTTACCTATACTCTTTTTTCTTTCAGCATATATACGTTTCCATCTGATCTCACCTTTGATTCAGAAATCTGCAGCAAAGTAAGCAAATGACCTCTTTTCTAGAAAAAATACTTATTATTGAAAATTATTTTGTTTCATTCTGAATTATTTTATCATTTTCTCTATCAGAGCTATGCTGCTGATTATGTATTTTTTTCTGTGCCCAAAACAAATTATTTGTATCAATACTAAATATTGAACTGGAACTGTGGCTGCTGCATTTACAGTGCTCATTTGTGAAACAGGCTGATGATGTAGACTCATAGACTTAGTGGATTGAGGTAGTTCCTTAGAGATTAGTTTGGGTTAGCTTCCAGAAGACTCGTGGGTCTGTTGATTCTGTATTTAAAGACTGCCAGAGAACCTGATTATGTATGCTTTGTTCCTAGCAAATTAGTTATATACTAGAGGCCTGGTGCACAAAATTTGTGCTCGGGGGTTTCAGGTGTCCCTCAGCCCAGCCTGCACCCTCTTCAATCTAGGACATCCCTCTCATAATCCAGGACTGCTGGCTCCTAACCGCTTGCCTGCCTGCCTACCTGCCTGATTGCCCCTACCCACTTCTGCCTGCCAGCCTGATCACCCCCTAACCACTTCCCTGCAAGCCTGATTGACGCCTAACTGCTCCCCTGCTGACCCAATTGTCCCTAACTGCCCTCCCCTGCTAGCCATCTTTGACCACATGGGGTCAGCCATCTTGTGTGTTGGAGTGATGGTCAATTTGCATATCACCTCTTTATTATATAGGGTTTATATAAATAGCTGCATTGCAGGAGGTCAGAGAGCTTAAAATATTCCTGAAACAGCCCTAACCAGTTTGGCTCAGTGGATAGAGCATCGGCCTGCAGACTCAAGGGTCCCAGGTTCGATTCCAGTCATGAGCAAGTACCTTGGTTGCAGGTACATACCCAGTAGGGAGTGTGCAGGATGCAACTGATTGATGTTTCTCTCTCATCAGTGTTTCTAACTCTCTATCACTCTCCCATCCTCTCTGTAAAAAATCAAAATATATTTAAAAAAATTTTTAAAACATAGGAGGTGCTCAGAAATTATATTGTGTTTCTTACTTAAAAATCTAACCTTAAAATGACAACCAGCACTAACATTTATTAATATCCACTTAAGAAAAAAGACATTACCTTCACTCTTTCTTCTCAGATTTTTAATTTGTCAGTCAGGAAAGCTAGGCCTCAGGAATAGTCAGAGCTTTTAGGCTAGTTGCCTTTGATGCCTTTTACACTTACCTCACTCTGCAGCATTAATATGACCATTTATATATGTGCATGAGATGAAAAAGATTGGGAAGCACTCTGAAGGTAGTAGTTGTTCTATAATGCTCCTGTGAAACTGAGTCCTGGATAAGCAGTATTTACCTTGAGCTCAGTAGTATATACTTTTACATTCTGGAGAAGTGAGTTAACATCTTTGTAAAAGTGAAGTTTCTTATTCTAAATCAGAGCATATATTTTCATGACTATTTCTTGTCAATTAACAATGATGTTTGCATTTTATATTCTCAGTGTGGTCCTCTTTGATATCTTTGTTAATATCCTCACCCATAACCTTGCGGAACCAGCTTATGAAGCAGATGTGGCACAGCTAGAGTATAAGCTGGTAGCTGGAGAACATGGTTTAATTATTCGAGTGAAAGGATTCAACCACAAACTACCTGTAAGTGCAAGTGCTGTTTTCCTCATAGAGAACTTTACAATTTCATATTTATATTTGTTGCCCCATAGCACCAAGCATAGAGGCTTTGCGTGGAGTGCTATACATAGAAAGAAATGTTTATATTAAATAATGTTTATTATCACAATTTCTTGGCTGGTGACAGCTATTTTAACTTTGGCCACACACAAGAGCAACAGATATTAATTAGTAGCAATGCAAACAACACTGACAGGCAAATGACACATGCCTGACATAGAGTATAAGTCAGATGTTTGTATTCTTTCTTCCTCTTATACTCTATCTCATTGTTTCAAGTATGGGTATTTTGTTTCTTAGTTCTAAGTTTATGAGCCTTTTAGAAACAGGATCCTGTATCCTATCAGTAGTTTGTCTTTTGGTAAGGAATGTGTTTCAGTGTCACTTTGTCTAAAACTTCATAAGCAGAAGAAATAATATGGAGTGCTAGCTAAGAGAATTAGATCATTAAATACTAGGAAAGTAATATAATGTACCCAATAACAAATTTTATATCTTGATTTCTCAGGTAGAAATCAATATAAAATAAGATCTAAAACCATATATTAAGGTTTGGGGAACTTGGCTCACACAAAAAAATTCTGGAGGAAAGGACCTGGCAGAAGTTAGATCTGTGTGAAAAGATGGTAGTGTCCATATCTTAGCAACAATGCTGGTAAATAATGTAGTTCTCTTTATACCTTCATCCCTGTCAGTCTTCTCAGAGGACAAATATTGGTCTTAGGAGGATATACCATGGAATATTTTACTTTTGTCAACTTTCAATGGCCTTCCTATAATGTAGCTTAAGATCCAAACAGATTAAATCCTAAATAGAAGACAGCTTTTCAAAATATAGACCATAGAAAAGTATTTGAGGATCTTCATTTTAGGATGCTTACCTAGCTTTAATATCAAAACCTGAGATAGAAATAAATATATAAAACTCAAGACCAATTTTACCTGTAAAATGTTGATGCAAACTTTAAAAAATGTTAAAATTAACAAAAAGAATACGTCACTATGACCAAGTGCTAGGGACACAAAAGGTTGGTTGTTCAGTATTAGGAAGGTGATGAATAAATAACGGTTTGAATGAGAAGCACGACAGGGAGACCCCAGAATTTTGTGGGTTTGGTTCTAGACCACCACAATAAAGCGAGTTTTGCAATGGCTACTACATTAAAGTGAAAAAAAGTAAATAAAATACAAACACTTGGAAAAGTAAAAATATTTTTCTTTGCATATGATATGGTTGTATTCTTAGAAAGCCTAAGATGCTACTAAAATTATAAAAATAACTTGTGATGTGGCTTGTCACAAGATCAGTATATCCAAATCAATGGCTCTTTTTCCTTTAGTAGCAATAACTACTTAGAAATGTATGGAAATATTTATAATGAAAAAAGCAACAACAAATAACGTAGGAAGAAATAAGAAAAATGCAGAACCAGTCCAAATAAAACTATAAATCTTTTTTGTTGTTGTTAATCCTCAACTGAGAATATTTTTCCTATTGATTTTTTTTTCTTTTCTTTTTTTTTCTTTTCTTTTTAATCCTCACCTGGAGAGTTAGAACATTTTTTTCATTGATTTTTAGAGAGTGGGAAGACGGGACAGAAGGGGAGAGATAGAGAGGAGGAGGTAAGAGAGAGAAACAATGATTAGTTGCCTCCCATTTATGTCCATTGGCCAAAGATCAAGCCTGCAACTGAGGAACATACCCTTGACTGGGAATTGAACCCACAACCCATTGGTCTGTGGGCTGATGCTCTAACCACTGAGCACCAGCCAGGGCTCTTGATTGTTTTTCTTTTTTTAGTCCCCACCTAAGGATATTTTCCCATTGATTTTTAGATAGAGTGAAAGGGAGGGGTGGAGAGAGAGAGTGAGAGAAACATCGATATGAGAGACATCAATTGGTTGCCTCCTGCACATGTCCCTACTGGGGCTTGGGATCAAACCAGCAACCCAGGTTTGTGCCCTTGACAGGAATTGAACCCTTGGGCCAACACTCTAACCACTGAGCACACCAGCTAGGGCTATAGATCTTATTGAAGCATATAAAAAAAAAGACTTTAAGGGAGAGAATTAGCATGTTTCTGTATAGGGCACCCTGATAGAAAGTTGTCATTACTTGAAAATTAATATGTAATACTAGAGGCCCAGTGCAAGAAATTCGTGCATGGGGGATGTCCCCTCAGCCCAGCCTGCATCCTCTCCAATCCGGGGCCCCTCAGACATCCCTCTCTCATAATCCTGGACTGCTGGCTCCTAATTGCTCACCAGCTTGCCTGCCTCATCGCCCCTAACTGCTACCCCCCTGCCAGCCAGGTTGCCCCCACTGTCCCTCCATGCCATCCTGATTGCCCCAAACTGGTTGCCCCCAACTGTCCTTCCTGCCAGCCTAGTCCCCCCTCTCTGTACCCCCAACCCCCCTGCCAGCCTAATTGCCCTCAACTGCTCCCCCTGCCAGCCTGTTCGCCCCACACAGCCTACTTGTTCAGTCGTTTGATTGTCCATCACTAACCCCCCCTGCCAGCCTGGTCATAGGCAACCATCTTGTGATGGTGTGATGGTCAATTTGCATATTACTATATAGGATGCAATTACTCTCAATTAAAGTCACATTTGGGAGGGCATTTGGGTTATGGACAAAATTATTTTCAAGTTCATATGGAAGAAAAAAAATGTTTAAGAATACCCATGAAAATTATAAGAATAGAAGAATCATTGCTCCAAATTTGATGGTTATTGAGGATTTTTAGCCCCTGGAAATTTTTTGAATCATTAGTACGTACTTCTTTTAGGTCTCTCACAACGCCTATTACCATTTGGGTCCCTGGTAAAAACCAATGGAAATCATCCCACCATCCAAAAAAAACTGGATTTCATGCTTCTCCACTTAAAGTGCTTGTTTCTTTTCTTTTTAGCTACTGTTTCAGCTCATTATTGATTACTTAGCGGAGTTTGATTCCACATCAGCTGTCTTTGAAATGATAACACAGCAGTTGAAGAAGACCTACTTTAACATCCTCATCAAGCCTGAGACTCTGGCCAAGTGGGTACACATGGGATCAGCTTTTATTTTGAAGGCCTGAAAGTATTTGCCTTCCTAGGGGTCAGTTGTGGGGTCTGAGACTATAGTTTTACTGCTACTTTTCAGCTTGTTCGAATTGTGCTGTGGTTTAAGAAACCAGGCCCTGGGATTATAGGATTTCTAAACCCAGCTACAGTCGCTATCTGTTAGTAGTACTGAAAGTAGCCCACTATACTTAATTAGAGGCTGAAGGTAAAAAGGGTGGTTTTTCCAAAGTATGTAAGTAAATAACAGTTAAAGAAGTTATGGCTTTGTTATAGCTTAGAATTAATTGCCTGCTGGTGATATTTTTGTGTTGGGTGCTGGATGAGTAGCTGAGATAAATTGTTTAGCATATCATTTATCTATCTAGCAATGGCAGCTATCCAGAATTCAGCCAAAGTTCCAGAAAAGAGCTAAAAGACTTCTGGACAGTCTGTGTACTAATGCTTAAACCCTCTGCTAATAAGCAGCCCTCTTCGGCCTTCTATCAGAGCCTGTAGCCTATAGGGTACCTTGGTGTGAACCAGGAGAAATACCTGTCAGCTTGTGGAGCCTTTATGGGAGGAAAAAAATTCCCCTCTGAGCAGGCCCTGCCCTCTGTGCACATGGTTTGCAATCCCCCACTTCACTTCCTTGCTGTGCGTCTGCAAATGGTAAACAGCACAACCTGATATAGAGGTTCTGCTTTTGATAGCAATAATGAGCCCAAATATAACCAAATTCAAAAGTAAGGGAAGTAGTTAAGAGTCAGACAGGTAATAACTAATAACCTGATTATTAAAACTAATAACCAAATATAAGTTGGAAAGGAGAGTGCCTGGAACTGTTGAAATGTTGAGAAAACAGCCCTGTGTGTGCAGTTACTCCTGAATGCTACTTTATCAAAATGTTGTAAAATAATAATACCTTTTTACTGAAGAGTCATTATTTTATGTGTTAGACTTAAGAACTTTGTTTATATATTTCTCACCAAAACACCATTATTGTTTTTCTTTCATAAATGAAGAAATTGAGTCACAGGTGACTTGCTGAAGTTAAATAGCTTAGTGTGGGGTCAGTCAGTCTGAATTTGGCCTAAAGCTACTACCTGTATTATATTGTCACTTCAGTAGTAGATATCTATAAAGGTGACTTCTAGTAATTAGTAAAATGTTAGATTTTAAATAAAAATAGTAATAAATTTAAATTGGTATGTAACTTATCTGGCAACTTATGTGAAATGTTTTATTTTGCAACTGTGACAGATAAAAAGTGAGTTGTACCATTGTGGAAATCTGTGTAAAAGTTTGTGTGCAATTTTAAATTCTTTTCGGTGATTGTTTCCCCATCTTAAATAGTGGTAGAAATAGTTTCTCTTTAAAATAGATCATCTGTAGAAATTTAACAAAATCTCTCTAAAATTTCTTTAAGATTCATATCTTACAACAAAACATTTTTTTCTGTCCTCTGTACAGAGATGTGCGGCTTTTAATCCTGGAATATGCCCGTTGGTCTATGATTGACAAGTACCGGGCTTTGATGGATGGCCTGACCCTTGAGTCTCTGCTGAGCTTTGTCAAAGAGTTCAAATCCCAGCTCTTTGTTGAAGGCCTGGTACAAGGAAACGTCACAAGCACAGTGAGTGTGAGGTGTTCTGTTGCTGTTGGCCAGATCTGAATGCTTTTGTGGGCTCTGGAATTGCATTAGTTCTTCCCTGAAGCTCTGAGGTTTGGCAGGCCAGCGTTGTCATAGGCCATTTAGAAGGGAACCTGGATGAAATGGGTTTGGTAAATATATGATATTGGTTATATTTGTTGACAGTTATGTATAGAAATTACAAACGTTTTAGAAATTAAAGTGGGACCTGGGGAGTGGTGAGGGATGTGCACATATATAAGTAAGAAGAACTTGTATGTTAGGCTTATCCTGTAGTAAACAGAGAACCATTGAAGGGTTTTATATATTTTTAAAATTAATTAATTAATTAATTTTATTTTACATTGAAGGGTTTTAGAGAGGTTTTGTCATTAAGAAAGATCCAGACAGCCCAGTTGTGAGGCTGTTAGAAAAGTTGATATGAAGTATGATTTCACTTATCTGAAGAATCTAGAGTCGTCAAAGTCATAGAAACAGCAGAATGGTGGTTACCAGGGTGTAGGAGAGGTAAAAAGAGGGAATTGTTCTGTGGGTGTAGAGTTAAAGTTTTGCAAGTTCTGGAGTCCCATTTCACAATACTGTGAATATACTTAACACTAGAGAACTGTGCATTTACAAATGGTTAAGATGATAAACTTTGTTATGTGTCTTTCCACACGCACACAAAGTGAAAGTGAAAAATGATGCAACTTTAGAGGTTTGGCAAAATAAATGAGTCAGAAATACTTAAGAAATAATAAGGTAGAGAGGATGGCCAAAACTCAGTGACTGATTAGATGTGGGAGTGAGGGAGAAGGGAAGGATCTAGGATGATGCCCAAATTTCTTGCTGAACTAATGGGTTGGTGGGGGAGGAGGAACAGTAGTAGGTTGGAAGGCATATGAGGAGTTTGTTGTGGGATTTGGAGTTGGAGATGTGTGTGGGACCTTGTGTCGAACAGGCCTCTTACAGCCGAGAGTGCTTGATTGGGACTCTTCCTAGGCTGTCTGGCTGTTGGCCATCTTCTCTGGCTTCTCAGTTCCTCAGACTGGCCCTCTGATGGAATGTACATATAAATGGCCACTCTTCCGTTTGGCTGCTTCCTCCCCGCTCCTCTATGTCTTTTTTAAATATATTTTATTGATTTTCTACAGAGAGAAAGGGAAGAGGGATAGAGAGCTAGAAACATCCATAGAGAGAAACATCGACCAGCTGCCTCCTGCACACCCCCTACTGGGGATGTGCCCGCAACCAGAGTACATGTCCCTGACCGGAATCAAACCTGGGACCTTTCAGTTCGCAGACCGACGCTCTATCCACTGAGCCAAACTGGTTTCGGCTCCTCTATGCCTTTATATCCCACACCTTTACCGAGCCCTAGTATCTGTCCTGTTCACAGAAAGAAGTTTAAAAGCCTCAACTTACAGAGAAGAGCAGGAACAGTTGCCTGCTTCTCTGAGCAGTGGTAGTATTGGGCAAAGCCTTTGGTCCAGAGGACTTAGTACCATGTCTCCCCCAGGTAGAAATCGCTTTGAAAATGGGCCTACCCCTCCACCAATCCCTCCTTTTGTTCGTAAGAAAACAAGTTTTGAGAGGAGGAGGAGATACATTCACTTAGGATTATGCTATTGCTCACTCTTCCAGGCTCCTGGTTTCCAAAGCACAGTTACAGTTGTCATAGAGGGAACAGAATATCGGGGTAACCTGAACAGTAAGTTTGATCCAGTGGGGAAAGTGTCACAGTGTACGCTAAGCAGAGTGAGCAGAAGAGGAATTGTTCAATTTAGAGCCATTTAGTGTTCAACAGACATAATATTAAGTCAGTGAATGATGAGCCCAATCAATGAATGACTTACCCAGCATTCTGGGTGACAGACTATATCTGCTTTCCTATGTTATCCAGGGCTTCCCAAGAGATTAGAATATGGATATTAGCTGTGTTCTGGGTGAAATTAATGTCAAGAGAGCCTAATGCAGTTATTTCTTCTCTGCCTCCTAGGACTCTATGGATTTCCTGAAATACGTTATTGAGTGAGTATTGGTTTGAGTTTTCTCTTTGGGAGTTGTATGTTCTTACCAGCAGGCGAGCCTTGAGCCACTACTCAATTGTTACTAAACCACAGTGGACATAATTCTTGTGGTAGGTTTTCTTGAAGCTAGTTATATAAACAGAGCACTTCAGAAGGGATTGTGGAGGCCTGATGACCTCTTCCACAGTTGTGGGGTGGGGTAGGAGGATAAAGGCACTGCCTCAGTGACCCACACTGATTCTTTTGCAGCAAGCTGAACTTCAGGCCTCTGGAGCAGGAGATGTCTGTGCAGTTCCAGGTGGTAGAACTGCCCAGTGCCCACCACATATGCAAAGTGAGAGCTCTGAACAAGGGTGATGCCAACTCTGAAGTCACTGTGTACTACCAGGTCAGTTGGTCCCTTGCGCAGCTCTCGTCATGGCTAAGTACCTTTAGGGCATTGAAGCCGGGGGTGGGGTGTGTGTGTGTTAGAGGAGAACCACTTCCTTCCTCGCAGAGGGCATTTTGAACAGGAAATTAATAAAAAGTTTTGACTGGTTTTATTGCAGTCCTTCTAGAGGCAAACAGGAAATCTTGCTATACAGGGCTTGCAGGGAGCACTCGCTTTATAAAGCGTTTTCTCTAGTGAAGGGGGGAAGGGTAGAAATGAGTCTGTCAGAGGAGCTACAAGAGCCTGGCAGGGGGATGCACTAGCAAAGTCATTGCTTGTTGGCCTCTTGTCCTCTTTTATTCTAACCACGTTATTTTGCCAGTTTCCAGGACAGCCAGGATGTGGTATCTGCTAGGCGTTTTTATCAGTTGTTGGGTCCCTGGGCATGGCTGCAAAGCTCCTAGTCACATCTTTTCCACGTGAGGAATAGGTCCAGTTACCCTTCTTGATACCCAGACATTTCTGCTAGCAGAAATGTACTTGATTTTAGATTGTGCCCTCTAGGTCCTTGGCGGGAGCTGGCAGGTAGGGATTATCAGACTTTCCTCTGATGCCTGCCCTGCAGGTCTGTCCTAGGGCTGGGGATACAAATGAGCACACATGAGTCCTCTCCTCCCAGACCTTCTGCCAGGAAGACAGATGTGTAAACAGAATTGTAGAAAGTGTGGCAGTGGAGGGTATGATCAACCTTCTTTGGGGGATGAGAAGAATGGGATGGACGCATGAATAAATGGTTGCCAAGAATAGCTGATTAAAATGCCCTGCAAGCCACTGGATTTTCAGTTGGTCTGACCACCTTCTCCTTTCAGTCAGGTACCAGGAGTTTGAAAGAATACACTCTGATGGAGCTGCTTGTGGTAAGTTGTATAAAAGAGTTAAGGAGCCCCTGACCCACAGAGGACTGGCCTTTCTGCCTAGGGCCGTGGTCGGCAAACTGCGGTACGTGAGCCACATGCGGCTCTTTGGCCCCTTGAGTGTGGCTCTTCCACAAAATACCATGGCCTGGGCGAGTCTATTTTGAAGAAGTGGCGTTAGAAGAAGTTTCAGTTTTAAAAATTTGGCTCTCAAGAGAAATTTCAGTTGTTGTAGTGTTGATATTTGGCTCTGTTGACTAATGAGTTTGCTGACCACTGGCCTAGGAGTAGACACTTTGGCATTGTCAGAGACCTATGGTTGGAAGGTGAGATGGTTACTTAGTATTCTCACCAGTATGATCATGGATAGGGAACTGGGCAATTTAGGAAGAAGGCAGCAGGGAGGCTGGCCTTTGGGGGAGTGTGGAACATTGGGGGGAGGAAATGGAGGTTTCTCGGTTAGGAGTGGGGCTGATGGGTAGTGTGTTGAATTACAGATGCACATGGAAGAGCCTTGTTTTGACTTCCTTCGAACCAAGCAGACCCTTGGGTAAGTCTGCTGCACGAGCACTGAGCTCAAATAAGGGGCTGGGGCTTATTTTGCAGGCTGAAATTTCAGATATCCTGAACTAAGCAGTCTCTCAGAGCTCTTTGGCCCTTCCATGCCTACTTAGAGTCATACCTACTGGCCAGAGCTGCTGGAATTTGCATCTTGGACTATCATCGGGTTTTCAGTTTGGTCACATTTCAAGATTAGCAAGAGAAGAAGCTAGCCTGTGGTCCTGTAACCTGAGAATGAAATAGATGTATACGTATTTGTGGATCTTGAGGTTCAGTCAAGATGTGCAGAAACCCTTCCCTCATCTCTAGTGTTTCTGAGGGCAGGGCTCAGGTGACCAGCTATGCTCATAAAACTTTTTGCTTTGGCTGTAGGTACCATGTCTACCCTACCTGTAGGAACACATCTGGGATTCTAGGATTCTCTGTCACTGTGGGGACTCAGGCAACTAAATACAAGTGAGTAAGCAAACTATTATTATTGGCATGAAGAGCAGGGGCTACAGATAAACCTCAGACAACTCTAAATCACAGCTGCAGGGGGTGGGGGCTGCAGAGTGATTGGTCATAGAAGACCTGATCCAGGACTGATCAATGGTTCCTATTAGGGTTTGACTCAAATCCTGTGGTCACTGTACAGGGCTTGCCAATGTTTATGTCTTCAGGTAGATCTAAAGACAAAGACAAAGGTACTGGCCTTGATGCTACAATCCAGGTACAAGGCCTTGTTGGGGCTCAGCTTTGGAATCAAGCCTAGGCCAAGCATGGGCCACTGCTTCAGTATGAGGATACCAGGAAGATGGGCAGAGTTGGGGTGGGTGGGGGTCTTTCCAGTCATTTCCCTCCCTCTATTTAAGGGAGTGCTGAGGACTGGGAAGAAAACACTTTAGCCTCTTTCCGAGACAAGGTTTCTAATGACTTTTATTTTGTTTCAGCTCTGAAGTTGTTGATAAAAAGATAGAAGAGTTTCTTTCTAGCTTTGAGGAAAAGATTGAAAACCTCACTGAGGATGCATTCAACACCCAGGTGACTGAGCTGGCCTGGTCTTTTGTTTCTTGGCCCACACACACTCTCAAGACAGCTGGACACCAGCCTTGGCTTTGCTGGCCAGTTTTGGGACATTGTAGCCCCACCTTAACTTGAGCATGTCTCCTTAGCTTCGTCCCTCTGCATCATGCTGCCAGGTCCCAAGTGAAGGGACTGTAGCATGTCCGTCACAAACCACAGGGGACCGGGCCTCGTATGTTCTGGAGGCACCAGGGTGATGCCGAGCCTGAAGACCTCTTTTTGGTGACAGGTCACAGCCCTGATCAAGCTGAAGGAGTGCGAGGACACCCACCTCGGGGAGGAGGTGGACAGGAACTGGAACGAAGTGGTGACACAGCAGTATCTCTTTGACCGCCTAGTCCATGAGGTAATGACATGGCTCTCTGAATAAGACTGCCGCACAGGGGCTTCTGAGTTGGCAGGAGTCACAATTCCAAGCACATTGGCACTGGGTGGAAGAGACCCCTGGGGCACTCCCACCTCGGCCTGGTTCCTTACTTGCTCATTGCTCGATTAGTTTCCAGACTGGCCTCTCTAGCATCTTAGGCGGCCAAATGCGCAGGATGCTAACCCTTACCCCTGACCCCCAACCAGTCTTAATTAGAGCAGATTCATTTGTTTAACATATTGAGGTTCATGTTAAGATTTGTGAAGTGGGGGTGGGAGTGGGGGAAGTGTTCTGGTATTTAAAGAAAATTTAAATCTTTGGTCTTTATGAACAGAGTTCCATCTCCAGACAGGATTCTTGGTGTAGATCTTTTGACAAAGTAGTAAAACCCACAAAAAAGAGCTCTGTGTGCTATAGTCCAGTCTCTTAGATGATGTAACCCTACTAGAGGCCCGGCGCACAAAATGTCTGCATGGAGGGGGGTTCCCCCAGCTGCAATTTGGAACCCCTACACCTTTTTCTTATCTAGCTAACCTCTTCACATTTAAAAAAATTAACTGAAATATCACCTACTCTAGGAAATCCTTTGAACAAATGTCTACAACATTAAGTATTAAGTATTTAGTATTTTCATAGTATACCATAGAATAGATGCAATGTGGTTTTCATTTTTGCAATTGAATTTTTTCTCCTTTTGTAGTAATAGCAAAGCTTATCCAATTTACATTTTCCCTTCAAGGGCTTATATTTGGTTGTTTCTAGATGGCTCCCTGCTTTTTTTCAAGCAATAAATTTGAGTGCTGATAGTAAGCCTCACTTGTAATCAAGCCTGTAGGTCTTCTCTATCTGAATATTTCTGTAATACCTATCACTTTAGCATACCATTTGTTATTTTATAAGAAATAACAAATGTCACCTGATCATTTGATCTTCTAGTAATATTTTATAGCAAGGTGTATTCTAGTAATTTAACTATTACAAACTGACGTGTACAGAAATAAATTATGTTGAACAATAAAGAATGACTCAAGTATCAAGGCATAGTACACTTAGGGCCTCCCTTGTCCTGTGCCTCAGATATCATAGCATAGTACACATGGAATTTAGCTTCCTTTAAAATAGGAAGGGATGCCATACTTATGAAGCAGCTGATTTTTATTTAAGGGCCTCACTTGTTCTGCACTTTTACAGAGGGGTGAGTAGGGGCTGAGGGAATTTGAGGAAACCCAGACAGAATTCTCCTCTTAAAAGATTTTGCTGAGCTGGTCACTGGGACCACCAGGCATTTGTCCAATTAAAACCCAGACACACAGCAATAACAAAGGCACTGGTCTCCTACTGCTAATGCATAAGGGTCATACCCCAGCCTGCAGGAACTCACCCCCGCAGTCAGGACCAGGCCGCTGGGTAGACCTGGGCTGGTGCTCCTAATTCAGAGGAGAGGGAGACTTCCCGATTGCAGGCTAGAGGGGAAGAGGTCCACAGCACAGGTTGGTCAGCAGAGCGGCTTCTTCGCCAGGGCAGCTTGGCCAGGCTCTGCCTGGCCTGTTCACCCCATGATCGCGGGTCAGCTCGGCCTGGCCTGTTCTGTTCTCCCCATGATCATGGGTCAGCTCGGGTGGCCTGTTCTGTTCTCCCCATGATCGCGGGTCAGCTCGGCCTGGCCTGTTCTGTTCTCTCCATGATCACGGGTCAGCTCGGCCTGGCCTGTTCTGTTCTCCCCATGATCACGGGTCAGCTCGGCCTGGCCTGTTCTGTTCTCCCCAGGATCATGGGTCAGCTCGGGTGGCCTGTTAGCCCCGGGATTGTGGGATGCTTGGACCCAGGCTCTTCGCCCTAAGATCACGGGCGGCTTGGGCCTGGGCTCTTCATCCTGTGATCGCAGGGCAGCTTGGACCCAGGTAGGTGGTGTGGTGGCTTGGACCCGGGCATTGCCGCCTGCCAGGGTCCCCGTCTCAGCTTGGATCCACCCGTGGCTTCAGGTGCTGTCCCCCGCGCCCCCTTCCCTCCTCCCTGCCACCTGCCCATGTCCCCAACTCCATCGGCCACCATAAGACCTCTGCCTCCTGCACATGCAAATTTATCCATCTTTGCTGGGTTAATTTGCATATCACTGACTGGCTGTGGGCATAGCAAAGGTACAATTAGCATTTTTTTTTATTAGTGTAGATGTGGTGAATTACAAAAGGACATTGAGACAGAGGGTTTAACAAGAGGCTCTTAAGGCACTAGATTTCCTATGAGAAGCAGAACAGATAAAGTTCTCTACCTATTTCAATAGTTTCTGTATTTTTCTCACACTTGAGTATAGTTACTGTGTACCTAAGAGTTTTGGCTGTGTATGTTATTCAGCTATAATTACAGTATCTGCTACCCATTCTTGCTTATGAAACCTTAAAATATGCAGCCAAAGCTTATTTTTATCCTATTCTGGAAGGTTGAGGCAAGCTGCAACTTGATGTGCTCAGACCATGGAAGTCTGCCAGGTGTTAAGAACTACCTTTTAAGAAAATGTGTTGCTAGTCTTTTATAGCTCTTTCCTATCTTTCCTTCCCCTAAAAGATTGAAGCACTGAAGTCCTTCTCAAAATCAGACCTCGTCAATTGGTTCAAGGCTCACAGAGGCCCAGGAAGCAAAATGCTTAGTGTTCATGTGAGTATGGTTGTCATTTAGCCATCATTTTCTGAGTTTGTGCTGGTAGCAGAGACCCTCACAGGTCTTTGCCTAAATCTGGTCAGCCTATTTCTCACCTAGAGCCTTTGGCTTCTTCCAGGTTGTTGGATTTGGGAAGTATGAGCTGGAAGAGGATGGAGCCCCTCATGGTGAGGATTCAAACTCTTCTAGTGAACCGATGCAGCTAACCTACCTGCCAACCTCTCCTCTGCTGACAGATTCTACCATCCCCATTACTGATATCAGGGCTTTCACATCAACACTTAACCTTCTCCCCTACCATAAAATAGTCAAATAAACTGCAGTCTCGTTGGCCTGAATGAAACATTGTGTATTTAAAATGTGTATTTTATGAATTTACACTACTATGGCCTTAGGGCTTCCATTGAATTTTTGCACTGGCGTCATAAAATTTGATTTACTCCCCACCCCTTCTGTGGTGACTAACAAAAAAGGGTTATGGTAGCAGCTGGCAGAGAAATCAGCAGGGTGGCCAAAAAGCTTATAGGAGCAGTTTGAGAAGCCCTGGCACCTGGTTCTCTCAGACTGAGAATCCAGTTCTGTATGACAGCCCTGTGTAACCCATGTCTTATTAGTACCTAAATGTTAGGTGCTAATACTAATACCTAAATGATGATGTTGTTTTTAATGTATTTTTAAATAAAGATAGTTCTGTATTACCCTTCAGAACGAGGCATTTGCTGCTGTGGCATTCTTGTTTTTCAGTGTGGGGCACAGAAATAAATTTTTCCCAAACCCTTTTGGCAAGCATGTCAAACCCAAAACGAGGCATGTGGCCTGTGGGCTGCAAGTTTGACATGCTTGCTTTAAGGCGGTAAAATATTTTTAATTAAAACATTGGTAGTCCTATGTCTGCTACATGAGTTCGATGAGGACTTGGGGGGGGTAGGGAGGGGTAGAGACAGGACACCAAGTATGAGGGAGTGGTGAGGGCAAGAATGGCCCTCCATTATTACAGGTGAGTCCTGTGAAAGGCTAATTCCTATATTGAAAGTTGCCAAATAATTGCCTCCAAATTTAACCATAAACAAACAAAAACACATTTAAAAAAGGTTGGAAAAAGTACTTTATGAAGCCTTAAGAAGCACTGAGTATAATTAAACTGTAACCCAGAGTTAGATACAATTACAAAATAAAAGTTATTGTAGATGAGACCGTGAAATTTCTTAATACTTGATTTTAATACATTGCGCTAAATTTCTAAAAGAACTCAGAGGAACCAATATTTACAGATGGAATATTTATGAAAAATCTGGCATCAGGTATATATGTATATGTACGTGTATGTATATATATGTATATATATATATATATCCCAAGATTATATGAACTAAGAAACAGATGATGTATTATCTCAACAGCAGTACTAGAGTGCAGAGTTTGAGACTGGGATTTTTAAATGCTTTTCAAAGCCTGGGGTTTGGAAAAAGAGCAGACATGGTATTTTCAAAACCCAAAGTTTTTCTCAGGACTGAAGTCAAAATTGTAACTGCCACAAAAGAGGAAAAAGGGAAGCTTTTCTCGCTTTTAATTGTTCATCTGCATCGGAAAGTCCAGTATCCCTGAGATAGGAACCACTGCAATAAGAAGGGAGTAAGAGTGTTCTCCCAAAGGAAGACTGTTGCTTGATTACGCCTACTGCCCTGGTTATCAGGTGTAAACTTTGCATTTCCCAACCTAATGCTTGGCAGCACCAAGACGTTTCAGTAATGGTTCATCGTAAACCCAACATTCTCCATCTTCGTGAAATAACTGTAAAAGAAAGGGGGAGAATTCAGTTACACTTTGTGTACTTCTATAGTATCATACTTTTTATTTTATGTCTAGTCCCATAACTAAACTAGAGGCCTGGTGCACAAAAATTCACGGGGGAGGGGCCCTAAACCTGGCCTGCACCCTCTCACAGTCCAGGACCCCTTGGGAGATGTCCATCTGCTGGCTTAGGCCCGCTCCCCTGGGGATAAGGCCTAAGCCGGCAGTCAAACATCCCTCTGGCAGCCCAGGAACCCTGAGGATGTCCACCTGACAGCTTAGTCAGACATCCTTAGCACTGCCAAGGAGGCAGGAGAGGTCAGCCCTGCTTGTGGCTGAGGCAGCTCCCCTCTGTGGGAGTGCACTGACCACCAGGGGGCAGCTTCGGCATTGAGCATCTGCCCCCTGGTGATCAGTGTGCATCATAGCGACTGGTCATTCCACCATTAGGTTCAGTTTGCATATTGCCCTTTTATTATATAGGATGAGTTTCTACAGGAAACTGGGCTCATCTTGTTTATCAGCATGCTTGCTTAAAACAGCGTTTGGAACTTCAACACTTATTGAAATGAACGCATGAGTTACAGCTCAGCGGACAGGAGCAGTAGCAGTTGGGAGGTTGGGGCAGGTTTCCCAGAGCAAGCTTACCCTCGTCTCCCATTGAATTTCCTTCTCTTTCCTTTCTCGGGCTTCGGCTCTTTGTCTTTCTTCAAGTCTATGCTTGGCTTCAGTTGCTGCATCAATATCTCTGATTTTTAAGTTGAAAGTGACATCCTTCCAAAGGCTAAAAAAAAAAAAAAGGAAGAAGTTAAGGTGCTAAGTACTAGATGGACACAATTATGAGCAATCTTGAGAATGAAATGCAAATCTATAGGAACCCTTAAGTGCCCTTGTTCACAGTCTCAAGATCCTTTAAATGGCACCAGGGCCCTGGGGTAAAGATCAGAAAATAGACTTGGAAGATTCCACTGCTAGTTTATCAAAGGAGGAAGTAAAGGATGAGCAGCAATTTGGACATATGGTAGGGACAACAGGGGAGAACGAACAGTGAGAACTGAGACCTGGGAGTCTATTTCTGACTCTACATCTAATTATGCAACTTTGGTGATGTCTCAAGGACTTGAGTGTCCTTTACTATAAAACAAAAGGATTAGAACAGAGGAGCTGAGAAGTTCCATTTCAGAAAAGCTCCCTTGGAGAAATGGTGTGAATAGAGAGTAAGAGTCAACTGCAGAAGTTTAAAGGGGTAAGCGTCCTCTCAAGGCCTGGAAGATGGTAACTGGACAGGTCTGGCCCAAATATGTCACTTTACAAGTGAAGACTCCTAGGGACTAGAAAAGTGTCCACACCTAAGATCCCCTTGTTGTGAGTAGCAGAGCATATTTCCATGGTTCCACTTACGTAACTCTGAGCAGGCAGCCTAGCCAAGCAGATTAACAAGTTAGTGACAGCAAGCAGGAGTAATGGTGTATAAGGCCCCCTTCCTTCACTTATGAATTCCCTAATACACTAAATACCCAAATACAATAAACAAAAGAACTTTAGTACATAATTCCTCATACCACTAAAAGACCCTGATTTTATTGGGAAAGGAAAAAAATGTTTGAATCTGCTGGAATATTGAACACCAAATAGGCATTTGAATGCATTAAAGAATAACTGGTTTTCTTAAAGCAAGATAATGATACTTCGTGGGTTTTTCTTTTTTTTCATATGTCATTTTAGAGATATGCACTGAAATACTTAGGGATGAAAAATTTTTAAAAGTTTCTTGCAAGTAAATGGCCTGAAGGCATTTTTATGCACATCTCTCAGTTGGGACCTCACTGCCATCTCTTATAAACCTCAAAGATGGTGGTAAGCCATCACACTCTACATACTTACTATACGTCAAGTATAATATGCTACAAACATGCTCATCTCATTTATTCCTCACAACAACTCTGAAGCAGTTCTCCTTTTAGGAAAAAAGGCAGAGAGGAAAGCTTACAAGTCTTGGTTACAAAACTAAGTGGTGGAGCTTGCATGAATCTATGCATTCAAACATGGTCTGTGCTCTTGCACTCTGCTCTGCTATCTCCATAACCCAGTCCTGCATCTATGTCTAGTCAAATCAACAGCTCTAGTTTTGCTGTCTCCTTACCAGCGGGATTCATACTCATTCTGATCTTCCAACTTTCTCACTTTCTTCTTGATTATAGGCAACTTCTTGGTATCTATAAAAACTGCATTTTCCTAGGAAACAAACAGAAGAGGTATTTTATTGTTCAACCTGTCCTAAAAAGAAGAGTCAACTCTTCCCAGAAGATTTTAATAGATGTTATAATCAAATCCCACATATTGAGAAAGACAGTTCATCAGCAATCTTTAGCCTTAAAATAATAGTTTGTCTTGTCTTAGTAGAGGCTCAATTTAATGAACATTTTCAATGTGACCAGATGCCGCACACTCAGGATGTAATCTCTTGGAGAGCTAGACCCATAAACAGCTAATACTAATGATAGTATGCTGAAGTGCTTTTTACATTTCAAATTCTCCAAATCCAAAATCCAGTTCACTGACTCCTGTTAATCCCATACCACCTTCCCGATCTTAATCAGGGACCCTTTGCAAGTTCCCTGAGGGCAAGGACTATCTTACTCATTTCTGTATCCTTGGTGCCAGGCATTCAATACATTTCTTTCACCAAATAAAACTGCATATAAACACAAGTTAGTTCAGCCCTGCATTTTATAAACATACCACACATTCTAATGATATAGGTAACATTTATTGGGTGCTTTACTATGTGCCAAGCCTTTTGTAACATACATTTTTCTTTTTAAAAATTTTTATTAAAAAATATTTTTTCAATTTGTTTACATTCAGAATTGTGCTGTATTAATTTCAGGTGTACAGCATACTTATTCGTGAATATCTTTAGAAGAGTCAAATCATTCTACTCGCTTTATTGCTGAGGAAGAGGTGGGGAAAGGAAAAGGCTTGGAGAGATGGCATTAAAGCTGGCCTCGAGGGTTCAATTTCCAGCGGAAGGAGGCCAGAGTAAAGGACAGGCTACAATTCAATGTAGCCTGAAACAAGTGGCAAAATACAGTTACTTACCCCTGTTGCATATTTTGCATACATGACACCATTCCATTCCCCTTCAATTGAACAAAAGGACTTCTTGTCATTTGGAGAACTAAATAGAAAAGAAACATTTGTGTCAGTCTCAAGTTGAAAATTACTGAAGATTCTGGTCGGGGACCTATCTACACAGAGCAGAACACAGAAGAGCAACTGTGAAGTCTTTGGTAAAGCAGCTTAACGGAACTGGATTTCCCAGTCAACTGTAAGAACCAGATGGGCCCTGAGCTGGTGACAGCAGCAAACTAGGGACAATTCCTGCCCTCAGCCTGTTCACAGCCTGGTGGGAAGAAACACCACCATAAATTCTGGTGGTAACTGCTGTGAGGAGTTATGTGAGCCCTGGATTTTAAGGGCAAAACTGCTGGGATGAAGGTCAGGGAAGGTTTTGCTTATGCCAGAGACCAGATTTTCTTTTTTTTCTTTTCTTTCATTTTTCATTTTATTTTATTGATTTTTTACAGAGAGGAGGAGAGAGGGACAGAGAGCTAGAAACGTCAATGAGAGAGAAACATCAACCAGCTACCGGGGATGTGCCCGCAACCAAGGTACATGCCCTTGACTGGAATCGAACTCGGGACTCTTCAGGTCAAAACAGTTTGACCTCTTTTCCTGACAAGGATCCCTTCCTCAAAGGTCCTAACAGACCTCTAGTTGGACAGGATAATGACATATATGGCAGGAATGGAATTTGGAAAGATAAGCATCAGAGCAAAGGACAGTTAGGAGGGCAAGGCAAAGGCCAGAAGGAGGCTGAAAGGTCAGAGAGAAAAATAAACAAGGCAGAGGGATGAAGCTTCTATCACTGGACTAAACCTTAAGTTTCCTCTATGATTTAGGGGCTTTGAGGAAGGGCTACGAATGAAAAAAAAAATATATAGGACACCAGGTTTAGATCACTGTGCAGTGGTTCTGGCAACCCCCTTGGGGTACCCAAGACCCTCTTAGATCAAAACTATTTTTGTAACACTAAGATGTTATTTGCCTTTTCCACTCTAATTTCCCCCCAAGTGTAGAGAGTTTCCTATGTAGCAACCAACTGCAAGGAAGTAGGAGAATCCAGTTGTCCTCTATTAAGGACAATCATGTACCACTTGAAGATGGGATATGTTCTGAGAAATTTGTCTTTAGGCAATTTCGTTCTTGTGCAAACATAATTAGAATTCACCTAAACTAGCCTCAGTGTAAGCCTATGGCACACCTTGGCTGTACGGTATAGCCCAGTGGTCGGCAAACTCATTAGTCAACAGAGCCAAATATCAACAGTACAACGACTGAAATTTGTTTTGAGAGCCACATTTTTAAAACTTAAACTTATTCTAACGCCACTTCTTCAAAATAGACTTGCCCAGGCTGTGGTATTTTGTGGAAGAGCCACACTCAAGGGGCCAAAGAACTGCATGTGGCTCGCGAGCTGCAGTTTGCTGACCACAAATATAGCCTATTGCTCTTAGACTACAAGCCTGCACAGCATAAAGATTAAACCAGGGGTGGGAACTTTTTTTCTGCCCAGGGGCGTTTGGATATTTTATATTATTATTATTTTATAAAATTTATAACATCATTTGTGAACCATACAAAATTATCAGCTTAAAATTTAGCCTATTTGGTCAAACATTTAATTAACTCACCCCTAATGAGTTACTGATGATTTCAAGGACCTTATATGGCTCCAGGGCTGGATAGTCCCCACCCTGGCCCTAGAGTGTCAAACAAAACCAGGCCCAGATGTGAAGTTACTGTTCCCCCAGAAAGGCATACAGAAAAGAATGTGACCCGAAGACACTCAGGCGGGAGTCAGTCCACTGCATGGGCCAGCTCACGGTCCAATCTGGACAAGTGAGCCAGGAATCCATGAGCTGGGTTTGTAGGAAGGAAATCACACCAGTGACCTGATTGTTCTGAACCTGATTTTAAGACTCCTTCTGAAAATGGGATTTTAAGAAGAGAATTGACACACCAGATGTGAATACATTTACAAAGACAGAACCATTAAAATGGTCAATTCCTCCTAACAGACATTATCATTCAAGACAAAAGGAGCAGTATTTCAGAGAAGAAGAGCACGAACGCAGAAAAACAAAATACCTACAAAATCTCAGCAGTAATCCTGTGCTTCTTGCCCCCGTAGAAAGGCTTCGTGTGGAAGACAATATTCGCACTATAGCCCGTTTTGGAACAGTTAATACTGCATTCTCCACCTAGTTCCACCCAGGGCACTGTGAGGATAGACCTGCAAAATGGAAAGTTTTCAGGGAAGGCCAACAATTCAGAGCAGAGAGGGGCACAGCTTAGGGAACAGCAGGGCTCGCCGCTGGCTGATCGGAAGAAACCGATGCAGCTCTGCTTGCCTTCCATAGCCGTTGGGGAATGTGAGGGTGTAATGTTCATCGTGGTCCAGACACGAGACACACCCTGTGGAGAGAAGGGAGAGGAACTCTGATGACTAGTGTCACCTGGCCATAAGGTCTTCTTGTCTGATTGATGGATTCTCCGTTCAATTTAGGGGGGGAAAGCTCGCACCCCGCCACTGCTTTCACCCAAAATAAACGTGCTTACATGCAAACAGTGACATCCAGGCTGACTTTCTGGGGCCATTTCCTCTTATTTAGACAACTGACCAGCACCCATTATAATGGCATAAATTTCTATTAACGCCGAAGCCGGTTTGGCTCAGTGGAAGAGCGTCGGCCTGGGGACTGAAGGGTCCCGGGTTCGATTCCAGTCAAGGGCATGTACATTGGTTGCAGATACATCCCCAGTGGGGGGTGTGCAGGAGGCAGCTGGTCGATGTCTCTCTCTCATCGACGTTTCTAACTCTCTATCCCTCTCAATTCCTCTCTGTGTAAAATCAATAAAATGTATTTAAAAAAATTTTTTTTCTATTAACATGGGAGTCCAAAAAACTTACCCTGCCCTATGTTGTGCACCCCAATTGACATTCCGAGGAACTTTGATTTGGTCCAGATATGAGCATTGAATTGTATCTTCTTGTTAAAACACTCAGCATAAAAGGCTGAAACTATAGAAATTGTTTAAAACAATTAGTGTACTGTGTAATTATACCCACTTCTCCAATTCCCTTAACCTGGGGAAAGAACTGACTCCTGGATGAAAATTCTTTACCGTTTTCCCCAATGAAAACATTGGGGAAAAACTTCCCTGAACCATGAGACCATGGCCAATCCTGGAGGCTTAAAATCAAAATGTCTATCTGTTCTTCTGGTCGGTAAGCTTGTCTATCTCAGCCCCAAGCTGGGCCCATCGGTATTACCACTGCACTGAGCCAATAAGACACTGAGGAGATACGGTCTCTCCCCGATGTCAGGAATATACTGAGCAGAACTATATCCCATTTATATACTAGTAAATTGTCTCAAAGTTGCTGAGGTCTCTACAGTACAACTATTAGGTGTAATGTCTTTAGAAGCATTAAAGGTTTATTTGGAAAATAACAGTGAAGCTAACAGTCTTTGGAACTTATACAAGGAACAGATATGAGACGCCCATCCTCACAGGACTGGGAAGACACAGGCAGCCATTAAACAAGACAGTAGTGACCTCGCCTAGGAGCTTTTCATGACCCTTTTTTGCCAGCATGGTTTCAAGTGGATGTTGCAGAGGAGCTAAGCTCTGTGACTTACTGGGTGGATGATGGGAAACTTGCTCAGCCACGAATGTTACACTGTTTTTGGAAACCCCGGGGACTGGTCCTTCTGAAACTAGCTCCTGCAAGCAAATATAACATCATTTTCTTTTGATTTGGAAACACAAATGACACTGCAGAGACTCTAATAAGGGGAGTCTCTCCTTCCCTCAGTGGTTACTGCTCCCCCATCTATACACTCAGAGCACCTGGCACACTTTCAACATGGCGCTGAATCACACACTGGAGTAAGAACAGATGCGTGACTGCCTCTGTCTTCAGAAAGGACTACACGTAACGTGTCACTTGGAAAGGGAAAGAAAGATATGAAGAGTTATGTCTACTGAGAGACTATTATGTGCCAGGCACTGCGGGCCAGGGGATTTGTTCCCAATCCCTCAAGGCCTTTTACTTTGAGGATTCCTTGCTGGTTGTTTTCCTCAAAGTGACCTCTAAGTGCTGAGAGCCCAGGGCGCAGGTCTGAGTCACCTACCACTGTGCGCTAACTGTGTTGTCGACCTAATGTCTCCGAAAGCACCATCTCCAATCTAGCTCCCTCCCTTCAACTCCAGACTCTTAAATTCTAGCTCCAACTGACAGCTCCACTCACATGTCTACGAGATCATGAGCGATCTCGATGTTTCACATATGAGTTCCTGATCTTTCCTCCCCCAAATCCAACCTTTTCCTTCTTAATACCAACAGCACCGATCAACTGCTGAAGCCCCACATGCAAGGATTCATCTCTGTTCCCTTTCCTTTACCTCCCCCCAATCCATCTACCAGTTCAACCAACCATGTCTCTCCTGGAATAATGGCCAAGGCCCCTTCGCCTCTATTTTTGCCCCTTTCTAATTTGTTTTTTCCTAAAATCGTTAAAAGATCTTTTCAAAACAAAAAATGACATCCTGATAAGCCATATCATCATCATTATGGCCCACAAGGTCTTGCATCATCTGATTTCTAAATCTCTATCCTTATCTCATGCCCTCTTTTCCCATTGCTCTTTATATTAAAAATATGCTGTTCAACAACACTATTCTTCTATGGGTAGTGAGCATCTTCTGATCATTACTTGTATCACTGTTTCCTATCTCCAAACAAAATGGAGTGTGGATCAGTACACAATTTAAGCTAATTAAAAATGCCCGTGCAGAACTCACCGTGTTCTCCTCAGTATCATTTGGTAATGTCCAGTGACACTGAAAGATCTCACCCAAAATGGGGTTGTATGGTTTTTTGGCAACCGATCCTCTCCTTCCCGCATGGAAGGCTGAGAGGTACCATTTCACAACCTGAACCATTCGGTCTCTGGCATCCTTTTGGTCACTAATGCTGTAAGGGAGAAAGACAAAATTTGTGTTTTGCTTTCTGACAGGATGCAAGCTGATGTAGCAACCCTCAGCATGTCCCACCCTGAGACACCTGAGGACCCAGCACCAGGAGTTACCTCAAAGTTTCCTTTTAAAATGGAGGCATAACAGAAATAATTAAACACACTGGTCTTAAGCGCGTGGTTTGGCGACTGAGACAGAAGTGTGTATCCGTTTAATCAATCACCACACAGGACATTTCCATTACCCCCAAGTTTCCTTATCCCCCCTTTCTAAGCAATCCCCTCCTCACCCTGAAGCAAACACTGTTTCTGGTTTCTAGTACCCCAGGTTAGTTTCCTTGTTCCAGAACTTCATACGAGTGCACTGTTCAGTTGCCAAATAGTTGGAGATTTTCTAGATGTATCTGTGTTATTGGTTTCTAATTTAACTCTTTCATGGACAGAGAATATACTCTGTATGGTTGCAATGATTTTAAATTTATTACATCTTCCCAGTATCTGATATTTCTTGATGAATGTTCCATGTGTACCAGAAAGACTGTGTTATACAAACTGATAGTGTCCTGAAAGTCAACCAGGCCAAGCTGACAGGTAATGCTGTTTGCCTCTTCCACAGCCTTACAGATGTTCGTGGGGGTGAGATGGGAGCAGTGCATGCAGGGAGCTACTGTTCAATCAGTTCCTGAGAAATTTCCAACCACAATCGTGCACTTGTCTATTTTCCCATTCAGTTTAGCCAATTTTTGCTGAATGTATTTTGAAGCTGTGTTACTAGGTACATACACATTTAGGATTCTTATGTATTCTTGATAAATTGACCTTTTCTTAATCATATGAAATATCCCTATATGTCTCTGGCAATATTTATCTTAAAAACTCTTCTTTGTCTGATACTAATACAAGTGACACTAGCTTTGTTATATGTGTTTTGCCTATGTCTTTGTCCATTCTTCTACTTCATATTTAAAATCTCCTGCTTGCAAATAGCATACAGTTGGATCTTGCTTTTTTTTTTTTTTTATCCATTCTGAGAATCACTCTTAAATGGAGTATGCATGTTATTTATATTTAGCGTCAATGCTGATAGAGCTGGGTTTAACTCTACCACCTAGTACAGTATTTGTTTTCTATTTGTCCCCTTTGTTACATGTTCCATTGTTTCCTTTTTTGGATTTAGTATTTTTAGAATTCCACTTAATCTTATTTACTAGAATTTTAGCTGTACTTTTAAATATTTTTAAATGGTTCCTCTAAGGGACCTCAAAGTTTAAATTCTCATACATAAAGACTACCCTTAAATCTCGAACCTGTATCTAATGAATAACTGGTACTTTGCATCTTTACTTACACATTATCAATAAATGTTTGATCTTATTTGTTAAGTTATGTATTAATTTAAACAGTGTCATATTAATTGAAATTCTTCCTTTCGGCTATTGATAAAATGGTTCTCTTAAATCTTCATCAGGATGGAAACATGCATATCAATGTCAGCCAATGAGTCCACCCACTGTGATCTCTCAGTGATTTGTAGTATTTGACTTTAGTAAACCGCAGCCCAACACCAACAAATGCAATGAGAGAAGACAGATTAGAACTCCCCTTACAAAGAAGATTTTCCTGCTTCCACTGAAAAGCGATGCCAACTCACCTCCGTGTAAGTCAATTCCACCTTTCGATGACGTCTGTCTTTTATATAATACATATATTTACTATCACAAGCTTTTACATTCAAAGTTTATGAATCAGTCTGTAATCTGGAAACTAGACTGTAAGCTCCTCAGGGGCAGACACTGGCTTTTTCTTTCTCCAGCTCACAGAGTGTCTGGGAAACAATGGGTGCTTTAGAGAGGTTTGATGAACTCAGGTAACTGAACGTCATCAGGATATGTGTAAGTAATTTAACAGTGAATACCAGTCCTGGACCACATAAGCTTATAGCTGTGGCTCTGTAAGTACTGGCTACCTATTAGTGGGCTCTTAAGATTTTTTAACATATTGGTTGCCTAACACCACCACCATCATGTAACCTAAGCAAAAAGGCAGGCCTCTAGTATAAACAAAATATTCAATGCCTTTCATCCAGAAATATTTCAAAGGCCGGGAACCCATCTATTCTGCAAAGGCATAAAGCTATTGGTAAAATCTTCAACAATAAGAAACTACTGTGTTTATTGTCAAATACCTCACAAACAGGTCCGGATGTGCAAAAAAGTCTGCATACATTTCTAAAAGAGATCTTCTTTCAAGAATAAATGTTGGAAGAACTACCTGCAAAACACACACATTTGAGCCTTGAGGATATTCCCTACAGAGAAACAGACTGCCGCACTGCTAAAAAACCAAAACCCATTCTCATCGTGGTAACACCCACCAAGTACTGCCCTGGCATGCTTCTGATACCTACTTCCCAAGCTGCTCTGATTGAGCAATGCCCCGTATCCTGCCCAGCAGATGAAAAACAGAGAAGGGATTCTAAAGTTTTAAAGCCACTTCTGCTGTGAACCTCCCTTTAGCTCGCTGGCTCAGAGTGACAACAACAAACTACTCTAGACAAGCTTTGGGTGCCTAAGACTGCTGGGCATTATATACACGATATCTTACTGAACTGTGCAACCACCCTATTGTGAAGAAATTATTGCCCCTGTTTTACAGGGGAGAAAAATGAAGCTCAAAGAAAGTGAGAAATTTTCTCACTGTACTATTATTCATGTGGGAATTCAAAATTGGGTTTGCTCACTTTGGGGGTGGTGGTGGTGGTTTGTGCTTCTCTATCATCATTAATGCACTGGGAAATTTATCTACTTATGAATCTGTGTCCTCAAGTAACTGACATCGCAGGATGAGACTGAGGAATGGAGGTCCTTTCCCACACTGCTGGCCCACTGACAGCATCAACCCCGGAACTCACTCCTCTACTTCTGGACTTGTCATACGTGAGATAATAAACCTAGTATCCTTCAAGTTACCTTTGGGTGGGTCTTCCATAATTAGAGACCAAAACCAACCAAGGTAGAAGATGTTGAAAAAAAAGAAATGTCAATGCCTAAAAATAGGTTATGACTTTAAAATGTGAAGTAAAACTTTTGATCCAGCAATTATGCAATCTAATAAACACTGAGGCAAACTCCTACAAATATTCTCTTATCTGGAACATTCCTGGCAAGTATGTTGGGTCCCACAAGTTAAATTCTATCCTTATGAAGGTTTTATTTTAGATACTTAAGTAGTAAATATTATGGATTAGTTTTTTTCTTAATTACCCTCTAAATCCAAATCAAAATGAAGCTCACACTGACAAAGACTATAATTTGACCTGGTCATAATAAAAGCAAGACTCCTGAATGTTATTAACTTTCTAAAGTTGGGTAGAATAACTTAACCAATAGAAAGCTATTACAGTTCAACTCTTTAAGATAAGAGGCAGCGTGGAAAGATTATAGCTTTTGAAATCACAGACCAGATCAGAATCTCACTTCTGCTACTTAATAGGATTTATCCAAGTTACTTAACCTCCATGAGTTTTAGTTACCTCATCAATAAAATGAATGAACAATAACACCTACTTTGTAGTGTTGTGGTGAGAATTACGTGCAAGGACGAGGCTGTTAGCACAGTGGCAGAGATATATAAAGGCAACTGTACACTAGTCTCCTAAATCAATCCGGCACTCAAGAGCACAAAGATTAGATTCAGATTTACTAGTAAATCCAGGCCACAGTAATTGTATGGCTGAATGTGTGTCATACAATTTTCCATTCATTATCTGTTCTAATCCTTACAACTCTGGAGTGAGTGTGTCCACTTTGCATATAAAGAACCTAAAGATCATTACGGTTTGATAATAGGTGAGGTAGGTTGTTAGCATAGCTCCTATAACCCCAAGGTCAGAACTCTGCTCATTTTGATTTTGTGTGCACTATACTGCTTTAGTTTTTGTCCAAACCACTAACCAAGCCCAATACTAGTCCCTGTTTGCCCCCAATAAAATCCAAATCTTCATCCATCCATATTATCTCTAGGAAATTATTCCAACTTTACTTATTTAATTCATTTATTAAAATGCTCAGTTTATTCATCTAATATATATAAAATCACAATAAAAGTATAAATAGAAGTTATGTCATTATACTATATTTGCAGGCGCACTCACCACACAATCACTAAGAAATCCACAAATTAAGACAGCAAATGCCAAATTTGATTCTTACCTTAGTAAGATCCATTCCAAGCCTAACCTGTGACAAGAGATGCATGATAACGCTCTTGTGCTCTTCCACCGATCCCGCCTCCCCTTCATCATCTCTGTCGTCATAGGAATCGAAAAGATCTAAAACAAAAGAGATCTTCTCAGACTGGTGGAAAAGGGCCAATCTGTGCTGCTACCAGTACTGGGAATTTCTCCCAAACAAATACTTTTAAGGAAAAAAAAGTTAAATTCTCAGAGGTCACTTACCAGCATCACTTGTCCCATTGGACACGGAAGAAGTGAGTGACTCTGTGGTATCTGGACGCTTCAGACTATTTCCTGAGCTACTGTGGGTCAAGACTGAAGCAGATCCAGAGGAACTAAAAAAATAATGATCACCTTCTTAAGTCTTTTAGAAAAGCAAGTAAGAATCACAGTAAGACGTTGAGCTACAAAGCTACTTGAAACTAATATATTCAATTGACAAGTCAGACTCTTAAGAGTTAGCTGGTTATGTACATACATTAGGTATACACTTTCCAACTCAACTCTCCCTGGGGCTCCCACTCTGAGACTGCCCACTGTGGTGCCGGGTCTCTCGTCTTATGCTTTTTGCATAGGGTATGCTCAACCATGCTGAGAAGCCATCAAAAATTAGTTTTGCTTCTTTGTCTAAGTTTAAAATAAGTTCATTTTCTAATATTGTTACTTTGTACACAAATGTAGGCATGTCATAATTCTTGGTAACAATTTCCAGAACCGCAAAAATGGCAAGTCTATTACTTAAGTCTCAGAAAGATGTCTTGTCTATATTTTTTGAGATCCTTTGATAAAAGTCCACATTGGTATTAACATTTTTCCCAGGCATAAAAAACCCCCACTGTATTTTAAATTACAAAATAAAAAAGCATTATTATTTTTTACAAGTAAATTTATGGTAACTGCTATTACAAACTGGTTAATAGGGTGTAAAAGCATTTCCTCTATTTATACAACAGCTATGTGAACATAACTTACCCAGGATTAGTATTTGTACACCAATAATAGAATCGAAGGCAGAATTTATTTATTAAGTAAAAAAATAGAAAACTTCTCACATTGCAGATGTAACTTATAAAATGATACAGACACAAAACCAGTATAAAATTATAGGTACAAAATGTATATATTCTAATTTAAATAAAGTTTGTTCTATTTACCTACTTTTGATTTTTTATTTTAATAATAAACTATATTTTTTAGAGCAGTTTAAATTTCACAGCAAAACCAAGTAGAAAGTACAAGAATTCCCATATGATCTACCTCTCCCACTATCAATATTACGCTCATCATCACTCAAAATCTATAGTATACATCAGGGTCCACTCTTGGCACTGTATATTCTATGGATTTTGACAATGTATAATGACAAATTTTCAACATTGGAGCACTGTAAAGTTTCTCACCCTCAAAATTATCCGTCCTTTGCCTATTATTCGAACATTCTAATATTAGAACGTATCTATTCTAATTTAAACATGGTTTGTCCTGGTTACTTACCTTCTTTTAATCTAGTTTTCAAAAATCCTTAGTTAACTTAATATTGCTTATTTGGTAGTTTAGTAGTATTCATCACAAGGTACTGTAACTAATGTCTACTTCACTAGGTTTGAGTTAATGGAAAATATGAGTAAAGACATAGGTAAGAAAAATCAAGTTATCATTTAAATAAATGATCTGCATGAAAATTACCTCCAAAACGTTTTGTGACCCTTGGATAGATCATCAAAATAGTCAATCTTTTAAACCAGTTGATCTAAAAACCCCAAATTCTTTAAAATATGTACGTTATTTTAGATGCATTTCCAAAGGTTAGATCTATTTGTGCTGTGTTTTTCCTCCTTACTCAGGTTAGAAACCATGCCTGTGCCAAGTGAAATGCTCAATAAAGGCCAAAATGGGAAAAACCCATTTCATAATTTACCTTGTTCAAGACTAAAGATAGAATATAGTTAAAAAAAACAATGCCTTGACAAAGTGATATGCATAGAGAAAATACTTACATTCAATGGGCTAACTTTATAGAATTTAATCATAATAAACTAAACCAAAAAATTTAAAGGTCTGGACTTAATTATAATTACAAGAGAATCCACAACAAGTTTACAAGTTAGATATTATTCTCATCAAATACAGATGCTCAGAATGACCACCTGAAGTCACACAGCTGATACGCAGTAGAGCCATTTCAAATGCATGTCTGGCTTCAAAGCACAAGTTCTTTCCAGCATGCCCTGTCATCTAGTTTATAAATGTATAAAACCATACTCGTCAATAACATAGTTCACACAGAAGGTATCACTACTGCAGGTCTTTACAAACGGAGCAGGGAAAGGATTGACGCTTCTAAGGAGGAAGGGAGGGAGAGAGGGCGCTCAGTGCCTACAGAGGTAAACAACATAAATACAGTTGACCCTTGAACAACTTGGGGGTGGGGAGGATTTTGGGTACCAACCACCTGTGCCGGAGAAAATCTGCATTAAGTCGGTCCTCTGCGTATTGAAAATACTATATGAATAGGGCCAGGTTAGAAGACAATATATTCATGCCTATTACCAGTACAATAGGTAATAAGCATTTTTAAATTTTCTATTTCATAAAAATTTCAGGAAAATTGGGGCCCTGAAACTGGGATCGAAGATTGGCTACCAGAGATGATTATAAGGAAGCTTTTACTGAATATAGTTAGTTATTCATATGCTTCCAGAGCAGCGCTTTTCAAACTTTTTCATCTCATGCCACACATAAATTACTAAAAATTTTCAGCACACCAAAACATAAGTTCTATTTTTTGTTGATTTGACAAAAAATAGGTATAATTTTGATTCATTCATATCGGACCACTATTGTTGTATTGACTGCTGTCATTTTTAAATTTGACATTCTAAAAGAAAAGATGTCAGTGCCCCTGAATAAATAGTCAAATATTGCATGTTTTAAAAATTATTGCAGCACACTGGTTGAAAATCACCATTCTAAAGGACAAATTCATTTTGATATTCAATTGTACATTGTTTAGAATAAAAGTTAATGTTCAGTTGGAGAGACTGTCCTTCATTCTGCTTAAACAAACAATGAACACATAAAAAAAATCAACAAACTTTATTTTGGAATTTTTGTACAAATCCTTATCTTCTTTTAACCCCACTATCATAATTATTTTTTAAAATTAAAATTCTTACTAGCCAACTAGTAAATAATGGCTTCTCCTTAGTTTATTTCCCTATATACATTAAGAAACGGACATGCTACATCAAACCCTTTCTGTTAAGCAGGCCTTTTTGAGTTGTAGATGCTTTTCCTTAACTGAAGTATCCTGTCTTAAAAGTATGTGTTCACCTAGATCACATATATTTCATTTTTTCCACATTTAAAAGTTGAATTTGATCCAAAATTTTCTGATCCAATATAGTCATTTTCCTTTATAAATTTTGAAATTTTGGACCGTTATTATGAAATTATATATGAATATTATACTTTTCAGTTCATGTGCACACTTAAAAGTACTAGAGTCCTTCACAGTATTTCTTATTAAAACAAATAACGAAGTTCAAGATCTACGGACTGGCTGATGATAAACTTAAAAATTCACATACAATCATTTCCAAATGTGTAATGTCTCACACAGCAAATCCCAAGGTATAACAGTAGTTCCAATTACTGAGAAAGCCGGAGTGTTGGAAAAAATGCCCAACAAAAAATAGAAGCCAGCCGAAACTGGTTTGGCTCAGTGGATAGCACATCAGTCTGCGGACTGAAAAGTCCCAGGTTCGATTCCGGTCAAGGGCATGTACATTGGTTGCGGACACATCCCCAATGGGGGTTGTACAGGAGGCAGCTGGTCGATGTATCTCTCTCATCGATGTTTCTAGCTCTCTATCCCTCTCCCTTCCTCTCTGTGAAAAATCAATAAAATATATTAAAAAAAAATAGAAGCCAACTATATCTATAACAAACATAGGAATATTAAAGCAAATAAGTGTTATAATAATTTGCTTTCTAAAAGATACCATTTATCGAGTGCTTGTTACAGGCCAGACAAGATAGATTATTCTCATTTAAATATCCGCAATAATTCCTGAAGTTGAAACCATTATTGTCCTCATTTTATATATATAAGGAAGAATTACATTGGTTATAAATAATGTGACCAAGATCACACACCTTTGAGGCAAAACAGATATAGAACCTATTCTTAAGATTCCAGAATCCAGTCTTACAGCCATCAATGTATTAGTAGGGCTAAGTATTTTGCTTATCAGCTATCATGTAAATGACTCTAAATGTAAAAAAAGCCTTTTCTGTATAATAGTTTGTTATCTAGCTTTGATTTGATGATATAAAAGAAGTCAAATATCTATAACTAGAGGCTGGGTGCATGAAAATTCAAGCACTGGAGAGGGGGTCCCCTCAGCCCAGCCTGCCCCCTCTCATAGTCCAGGAGCCCACAGGGGCAGGAGATGACCCAGTGATCAGGGAAAGGCGAAGCCCCCGTCACACCTCTGTTGCTGCCACTGCCGGCAGCACAAGCCTCAGCTGACCCTGGTTACCTGAGCCTCAGGCGGCCCTTGGCAGCCGCCATCCGAAGCTTGCCTGTGCCTAGAACTGGCCCTGGGTGGCTGGGGGTGCTGATGGGACTGGGAGACTTTAGAGGCAGGTGTGCAGAATGGCCAGACCTGCCTGGTGGCGGGCCTGGCCATGCAGTGTGCCTGACACCCCAATGGGGCTGAGGGGACTAGGCGGCGCCATCTTTGAAAGTGTAGCAGTCAATTAGCGTATTCCCTCTTTATTGGCTGTGGGCGCCGCCATATTTGTGAGGATATGATGGTCAACTAGCATATTCCTCCTTTATTAGATAGTATAATAAAAGGGTAATATGCTAATTAGACCAGATGTCTTCCAGACGTCATTTCAGACATCCTTCCTGACGAAGCCAGGCTGGAAGGAAGCAGCCCGGGTCCAGGGTGCCTGCTGGAGGCTGGAGGAGGGAAGCAGCCCAGGTCCCAGATCCCGGGAGCCGAGGGAAGCCAGTGCCAGCAGCCAGGGGAAGGAAGACCTACTCTTGCACAAATTTTCGTGCACCTAGTTTTCTAATAAGGGGAAACCCATAATCAGTATCTATCAAAGTCTGCCTACTTATTATCTCTGGAATTCACACACTTCTCTCCACTGCCTTGCTATTAAGTTGGCTCAGGCTGTCAAGATTTCTCGACTTAATATTCTGTTTTGGCTGGTCTCCCTACCTGTTATGCAGCCCCACTGAATTTAATACTATACTATTTCAATTCTATACTGTTTTTCCAAAATGTAGACCTGACCAGCAACTTCCATCACTAGTGAGAAAATGTTCAAAACTGGTAAAAGGCTAAAGGGCTTTCAGCATCTGGCCCTTGCCAACCTCTTATGTTATCTTTTTTTAACCACTCTCCACAACTTACGCTACAGCCAAGCAAGCTCCCCTAGACTCCAGACCTATCTTAACAGGGTTCCACCTCCATGGGGACATTTCCACTTCCCCCTCCTCTCTTGCAATGTCCCTTTTCTCTCCTCGTCCACAGGAACCTTAGGATCACATCCTCTCCCCTCCTCTGTGAATCCTTCTCTGACTTCTCAGGACTTCAAAATGCTCCAATGGCTTACAGTGCTTATTCTTATTGTAGCACGTATGCCATCTATATATATAAAAGCCTAAGCAACCAAAGGACTGAATGATTGGTCGCTATGATGCACCCTGACCACCAGGGGGCAGACACTTAACACAGGAGCTGCCCCCTGGTGGTCAGTGCGTTCCCACAGCAGGAGCACCACTCAGCTAACTGATTGGGCTCATGGCTGGCCACCACAACCTAGAGACTGCAGCAAGCCTACTGAGTCAGGGTGGTAGGTGCAAGAGGGCCAGAATGAGCAGGAGCGACTTGGCAGGAGCAGCAAGCAAGTAGTGTTGGACTGCTGGTTTCGGCCGGATTCCTGCAGGCTACGCAAAGGAACCCCACCAGTGCAAGAATCCATGCACAGGGCCTCTAGTTAGATTATAAATGTCTGTTTCTTCCCCAAAAGACAGTGAGTTCCCAGGGGCAAAGACTGGATCTTTTTTCCACCTCCACCTACCATAGCTAGCTCTCCACACTAATACAAAAACAAGTACTGTCACACCTCAGTTCTCAAAACGTTTCCCATCTCTTGCCCAAGTTATTCACAGGAAAAAAATGTCTAGGTTGTTTTTGACCTGACAACCCTTTCATGCTGATATCTCAGCATGACAAAGGAGAAATGATTTTGTTGCTGGAAATACCCCATTAGCACAATTTTAAAAGACGAAGAGGCCATCAAAAGAGTGTTAATGTTGCTACGGGTGTGGAAGTGCTCACAAAACTACCACCATAGGCAGTTGAATAGGTATGGATTTGGGGGAAAAAATAAAAAAGGAGTTAGCCAGTGACAGCATTTCGGAGGCAGTGATACATATATGAAAAACGTTCAAGGCTAACACGATAAGTTTTTATAAATTAAATAGTTCATTGGACATGGACTGTATATAAAAAAGGTTAAAACAGAGAATCACTTGTGGGTCTGGAACAGATTAAGTGAATTTACGTTGTTTCTAATGGGAGAAAATGTTTCGGTTTTTGAGCAAATCTCTTTTAGAACAGCCTCTGGAACAAATTAAGTTCGAGAACTGAGGTTTTGTATATATCTCCTAGTTTATTCATTCTCATTTGACCCTTTCCTAATGTTGGTGCTAGAGAAATAAGGCCCAGAGTTCCATGAACAATACTGGCATATTACTGCAGCTGATGCTAATTTATCCCATTTGAATTAAGTTAGGAGTAAAATCAGCATTCTCATAGAACAGGCTTTGTTCAATACGTCAATTAAAAAAACAAAACTGTCTTTCTTACTTTTTCCAAATAATTTTTAAGGGAGCCTGTCATTAAAACCAGTTTCAAAATGAAATTGCACTTTTAAAAACCAGGAGAGTTGTTTAAACACATACTTAGTTCATCCACTTACTCTATCAAGCGCTTTGGGGATGAGCCACTTTGATGAAATTCATCAGCATCATAGAATTCATCTTCACTGCTAGAATAAGAGAACTCCGGGACTGTATTTGGAGACAAGTTGACATGGCTTGGAGAAGTGAGACTGCTACTAGGTGGTGAGTGCCCACTGCCTAGAAAGTTAAAAAGTTTTTAATTAGGGGACAAAGTTGGTCATAAAGAGGAAGAAATTAGGAAGATGGGATGAATGCAGATCTTTCTAAAATTAAGAGAGCTTAAATTGGTAGAAGTCCTTATACTATTTGTAAAGAAAATTAATATTTAGACAAAAAGGCAAATTACACTAAAAAATAAGGTGGTTTTTGTTTTGTTTTTTTTTGGCTCTTTTAAATCCTCACCCGAGGATACATTTTTATTGATTTTAGAGAGGAAAAGAGAGAGAGAATTCTCATCGATTTAAGAAAGAAACATCAGTCAGTTGCATCCTATACTCGTCCCCCATCAAACCTGCAACCTAGGGATGTGCCCTGATCAGGAACTGAACCACAACCTTTCGGGCCAACACTCCGACCAACTCAACCACGGAGTCACAGTGGGACATAGTCTTTTAAATAAATGAAAGAAAAAAAATGCTGTCCCCATTCTATAATTATCTTTACTAGTGATATTAGGAAGGGAGTCTTCTGATTATAACTACAACGTGTGAGCTGTGATATTGGAAGTCCCATCAAAGATACCCAGCACCAAAGGGAAGCCAGGGGCTCTTATTTTATCCTAGAGGACTGATGCATGAAATTCATGCAAGGGGCTCAGGGCTCGGCCCTCGCAGCCGTGGCATGGCAGCTGCCTCGGCCCTCACAGCCCCGGCTTTTATTATTATAGATAGTAGATCCAGAACCTAAAAAAATGCAGCACTGAGCCAATAAGAATGCAAAATGGAAAAAAAATATTAAAAACCACATAAGTATTTTGAAAAGTGTTCAGAATATCACATTCTTTTCTAGTCAATGTTTGGTGGGCACGTGAAAACACCAAAGTTCTCCACTCACCATCCAAACTCATCACCTCTTTTCCACCTGAGTCTAAGGTGCCTGGGGTTCAGGGGCAGAGAAAAACACAGGGCTACTATGGAAAGAATGCAGAAAAGGAAGAGACCAGGAGGAGCATCTGTTTATTCTTCCAAAGTTCAAATAAGAAAACGGAAATTAACAGACATCTGTCTTTGTGATGATCATCTGCTTCATTGTCTGGTAATAAAGTAATAAGCCATGAAAGTATCAATAGGAGCAATGAAGAGCTGAGATAAACTTAACAAAGGTTTATTGAGCATCTAAAGACTATTAGGCGCCCTAGCCGGTGTGGCTCATTATATAGTGTTGGCCTGCAGACTGAAGGGCCCAAGGTTTGATTCCAGTCAAGGGCACATGCCTGGGTTTCGGGCTTGATCCCCAGTAGGAGGCGGGCAGGAGGCAGCCAATCAATGATTCTTTCTCTCATCATTGATGTTTCTATCTCTCCTCTCCCTTCCTCTCTGAAATCAACCAATCAGTCAATAAAGGCTATCAGGCAATTTATGCCAAACGGCTACAGGTGCCTGGTGGAAATTAAATTTAAGTCACTGACAGCCATCTAAAAGCCAAGGCCATAGTTCTAGAAAAAATTGAGAACAGCAGCAATAAAAATGAATCCAGAGCCATACATGCATGTTTAGTCTGTTCCCAATAGTTAGAGCACATCCCCATGCCACTTCAGTTGCCATGTTTATAAAGATACTTTAAAAACATAACACAAATGGCCGAAACTGGTTTGGCTCAGTGGATAGAGCGTAGGCCTGCGGACTGAGGGGTCCCGGGTTCGATTCCGGTCAAGGGCATGTACCTGGGTTGCGGGCACGTCCCTGGTAGGGGGCGTGCAAGAGGCAGCTGATCGATGACTCTCTCTCATCGATGTTTCTAACTATCTCTCTCTCCCTTCCTCTCTGTAAAAAATCAATAAAATATATTTAAAAAACAAAACAAAACAAAACAAAACAAACCATAACACAAATGTTTGCCAACTAAAAAGGCAGTGATGCTTATTGTGGAAATGCCAAAGATAGTTTCTCTTAGCAAATCTTTTAATTCTCTCTCCCTACCCGCCTCCCCAACAGAGAGCAATAAGATGAGAAACTTTATCCCAACAACAAAAAAAGACCAGGAATTAAAATGATTAAAATGCAAATACTCAAGGTAATTACTCCAGGTAAAATGTGTCCAAGAAGAAAATGAGTTTGAATGGGAACTGCAAACGAAAGAACTGAGTTTTCCTTATGAAAGAAAAGGATTAATATTTGTTTTCCCAATTGTTCCATATTTCTTTTTTGTATTAGTAAAAGAGGTAAAGGAAAGAAAGATGGAAAAAAAATGAAGAAATTAGGCTGAAATAAAAAAGACATAAATTAGATACTAATTTAAATTTAAATTTTCTTTAAATTCACCAACTCAAAGATATGTTTAGAATATCTTCCTCTGAAATAATTTATCCTAAATTATTACTACTTATAATTAATTATCTTAAAGTAAATGTACATAAGAAAGAGAACTCATTTTTTCAAAGTTTCTAACTAGTTTATATTTCCAAAAAGGGCAAATTTTGGCTGTGGTTTTAACATTCTGACATAATCAACAACATAGTACACAGGTAGTTTTTAAAATGAGCATGAGGTTGCCCTGGGTTGGTGGCTCAGTTGGTTAGAGCGTTGTTGTATACACCAAAAGGTTTCAGGTTTGATTCTGATCAGGGCACATACCTAAATTTCAGGTTTAATCCTGGGCATGCACAGGGGGCAACTGATTTATGTTTCTTTCTCTCTCTCTCTCTCTCTCTCTCTCTCTCTTCTTTCTCTGAAATTAAGAAACATATGCTTTGGTGAGGATTTCTGTGGTGGGTGTGTAGTCTGTGGAGTTCAGATATAGAAAGTTACTCTGACATTCCAAGGGTATGTTATCTTAGATGCCAAAAGACAGTAACAGGCTTATTTTAAGGTAAAGGTTGACCTTTGTCAAGAAAGCTACAGGCCTAAGATGTGATCACCTGACATGACTCACTTTTACGTAGGAATTTTTATGTTCAGAGCATCCTGTGGTTTTACTCTTGGTCTGAGTTTGTAAGCCCACCATGCAAGCCTCCCCTAATATTGTCAGATTTGGTATGTAGCCCCTTTTTTGGCCACTCATGCTTAAAGTTGTTGTACAAGGATATTTCACTTAAATTTTGCTAATAGTAAGAAAATACTGGAAATAACCTAAATGTCCATCAGTGGAAAAAGAGCTAATACCTATTTAGGTAGCTGTAAAAAGAATGTTAGAACTGTATGAACATGAAAAGCTCTCTAAATGTTCTCTGTTAAATGAAAAAAGAAAGTCACAGACACACAAGATCTCATTTAGGTTAAAAAAAACAACAATAAAAATACAAAGCATAGGTATATGTATACACACGTACACAAATGACAGAGTAAAGATTTTCAGCTTTTGTTCTCTATGCTTCATATTTTCTGATTACTGAGAAAGTATTCAGTCTAACTTGAGTAGTTTTCAAGAGTCAATCTTCAAAATAAACCATACAGTAAACAAAAAAACAAAATCCTATAATATTCTACTTTACTTAAATTTTAATTTTACTAAAGCTTCTGGTTAAATCATAAAGTACTTTATGTACAGAACTGTAATAGCAAAAATATGTTATCTCCAACAGAAAGATACAACACATTTCTTCAGCCTTTCCCCATTAGTAAGCAAATATAAATCTTAAATGTAAACGGGGAGTTATAAGAAGTAAAGGAATTATATAAATCTGTACCTGTACTATTTGGTGTTGGAGTCTGATGATGTCCCAAGGTAGCTAATACAGGTCCAACTGGTAGGGAAGATGGACGCTGCTCTGATTTACACAACTGAGCAGATTCTAGGAGATTTGAACATGTGAAATAAATTAGAGAAATAGCCTAAACATAACTCTGTTAACTGGAATTGTGTGGGATTCATAAGCCCAAAGATCAGTAATTTCTAAAACTATATTCTACTAAGTCAACTTCCATGCTACTCCTCTCTGACATCCCATCCCCTTTAAACTCAAGACACTAGGCAGGATATCAAGAGACCAGTCCTGATAGGCCAGTATCTCAGTACAACTGCTCTGTAAAAACATCAAACACTTCTGATGATAAAGTGTTTCCAAGCATCAAACCATATAATATCTGGGGGCAGGTTATCTCTGTTTTAGTCCATGAGAGATGTTATCTCATTCTCCTAAGGACATATAAACATTCAGAAAAAGATTTCACATCCTCATAAGTAGTTTTTAAAAAGTCATTTCTTTTTTCCACTACCATCTCTGACTGAACCATGTCATTATTAAGAACACGATTACGCCCTAGCTGGTTTGGCTCCGTGGAACATCAGCCTGTGGATGGAAGGGTCCCGGGTTCAATTCTGGTTAAGGGCATATGTCTGGGTTGCAGGCTCCACCCTGGCCCGGGGTCTGGTGGGCTCATGCAGGAGGCAACCAATCGATTGTTATTCTCACATCAATATTTCTCTCTGTCTTTCCCTCTCTCTTCCACTTTCTCTAAAAAAATCAATGGAAAAATATCCTCAGGTGAGGAATTTTAAAAAAAAGAACAGTTATATTGGATGTAACAAAAAAGTCAAAGAAATCAGTATAGCTGGTAACACTACTTATTACTCTATACTTAAAAATACACAAGTCTATTTAATTGGTAGACATAACAAATTTTATTCTTCCCTTTCTCATTATCTTAAAGCTCACCACGAAGAAACCATTTGTATTATTCAAAGCTATAAAGAATATCCCAAAATAGAATATTCCTGGATTGCCTTCAAGCAGATCAAGGTATATTAGTTCCCTTGGTGGCCATAAATCCTGAGTCATAGCATTCTGTCCCATCAGCTAATCCAGGTCTTAGTAACCATGTCTATTTTCCATCTCACTCTGAAAACCGAAAGCCCTTTCATTGTACTTAAAAAGCCCCAATATTTAAAATACTATCATTTTCCAGTTCATTTTCGGCTGTATGTTTTTATTTTTATTTATTAAAAGAAAAAGAAAGAGCCCGCAAAGATTACTACAACAGTCATACAAATTATGTTTTTTCTCAGCAACGAGTCTGTGAAACATTTTTCCAAATACTATACCTGGAGGTAAGACAGACTGGGAAGGCATTGTGTTGATCACAGGTTCCAAGGAATTAGGTTGATATATTGCATCTACAGGATTAATAGTACTCTGAGATAAAGAAACACATTATAGTTATTTTTAATTAAATGCCCTTTCAACGCTGACCCTCCCAAATGTATGAAATTGCCCATATTTCTGACAGCAAAGTCCTGAAGGTAGCTATATAGATAGGCCGATGAAAATACGAAGAGGAAATGAAACAGCTTTTCTATGCATAAGTTTCTCATTATTATTATTATTATTTTAAAAGCAATAGTAAGGAGGAAAAATGAACGAATGAATTTCTGTATTATAAGGAAGGTAAAGCTAAATGGAAAAACTTGGTAAGCGTTATATAATGGTGTGGCAAGATTTCAGGAAGCCAAAACAATAACCTCTCAATTCAATTCAGTTCAGTGCTTCTCAAATTTTAAATTCACCACAAGCATTGTTTCTCTATCTGCTGAAGAGAAATGCTCTCTTGCTTTGGTGTTAAGTATTATACCTATGACTAGCTAATGTACCAGCACCAGAGGATCTTATCTTTCCATTCCATACTGCTGCCACCCCCCTCCTATCACTGTCTACTGCATACACAGGCACATAGTTTTACAATCACTCAAGGCAAAGAGATGTATCTTCTATTTGAAATGAGTTGTGTGTGGGAAGATTTTTCTTTTTTTTAGGATTTGAAAAACATAAACATATAGTTATGATTTTTGGAGAGAGAAAAAGTTCAGGTTTCTCTGATTCCAAACCAAGAAATTATTCTGCAGCATGATAACATTTTAAAAACCATAGCTTACTGGTGCATTTTTACATGAAGAAATTGAGGATTTCAAACAAAGGTCTCTGCCAGAGTAAGGTTTAGATCCACCACCTAGAAAAGGCTACACTAAGCCCATGGACACAGAGAACAGTTCAGTGAAGGCCTGGGGTAGGAAGGGAACAATAAAAGTAATTGGTCAATCAACTTCAAGCTAAAATACGTCAACTTACATTCTACAACTTGCTTTCAAATGAATTTGCCGAGTGTGAGAAATGTAAACAAATGATAACCTACAGACCTAATCTCCTGTGACATTAACAAACTCATGCAATATATAATTATATATGCATAAATGTACGTATAACTAACACTATGGGGTACTGTGAGCTCAGTCTGCACCTTATAAACCTTCTGAGGTAGAACTAGTAACTTTTCTTCCTAGAGGAAACTAAAACTCTAAGGTTAAGTAACTTGCCTAAGGTCAAAGCTAGTGAATGGCAAGGCTAGGTCCTAGCAGTCTAGGTCCAAGGCCCTAAATCCTTTCTTTCTTAAAAATAAAAACTCGCCGAAACCGGTTTGGCTCAATGGATAGAGCGTCGGCTTGGGAACTGAAAGGTCCCGGGTTCGATTCCGGTCAAGGGCATGTACCTTGGTTGCGGGCACATCCCCAGTAGGGGGTGTGCAAGAGGCAGCTGATCGATGACTCTCTCTCATCGATGTTTCTAACTCTCTATCTCTCTCCCTTCCTCTCTGTACAAAATCAATAAAATATATTTAAAAAATAAAAAATAAATAAAAAAATAAAAAATAAAAACTCAAGGAAAAATGCAATCATCCCCAAAAAAATGATTTAAATGTTTGTTTTCTGCAAGTTTAGATTTCCTATAGTTAGGGAATCTAGGTGTTTTAATTGCAAATGATCAAACATTTTTTGAATGCTTTCTAAAACTAGTTTTTAATATAAAAGTAACTAATTTTGGTTAGAGGGAAAAGAGATAAAGCAATTGACAACATGATTTTCCTTAGGGTCTTTGGGGACCATGAAATGCTAGACAACATATACAGTCTTTTTCCATGAGGATTACAAACTTATTTGATATCTCAGGAAGAAAGATTATATTACATTGCATTTATACCACATAATTGTATTATATCATCATGATTCAAACTTTGAACTCACATTGTGAAAAGAGAAATAAAAATTCTAATGTGTTTAATTCAAATTTTAAAAATATTTCTTTTATCTTTGCTTTCTTAAAAATATGCAAACATCATGGATATTTAAGTGTTTGGTTTTTTTTTCATTTTAACCCAAATATAAAGAAAACATCTTTTTAAGTATTGTATAATCATGAGATGGCTTTGAAGATTCCAGATTTCAGACAAGTGTCATTTGTCAAGTCTTAAGACAAAGAAAAGACTGCTTCAGAAACACAGTCTGAACAGAAGTCACTGAGTTACCATAAAACTAGGGTAGCTCAAACTACAAACCTTTAATCTCTAATTTTTATTTCCAGCTGGGAACAATAACATTTTCTTTTCTTTATAGAGAGGAAGTTGAACATAAGGGAAGAGTAAAAAAATAAACCGAGGAGGAGGAAAGAAGATGTCTGTAAATCAAAAAGTTTATGTTCCAACAAAAATGCAATAATACAGTATCAATGCTAGTTCACACACACACTCACAAAGATGAGAAAATAAATCTATAAACATATTTAAATAGATTAAGATGTGTCTCAATATACCCTTCCCCCTCTGCTTTCATTTGAGAACAAAGTTGACTAGAAATGCAGCATTGTGAGTTATGCCTTATTTAGTCATAAAAGATGCATATTCATACCATGATTAATCCTTCAAGTTAACACATGCAAAGTGATTCAATCTGGACCGACATTTAGAAAAATGTTAAGATCAACGTTTCCCCTCCAAATGATTGCTGAAAGATGGGCAACTTTAGGAGCTCAAGGAAAATTGCAAGAGTAAACAACAAAAAGCAATGAGTAGGTGAAAAGAAGAATTTGCGTTGAAAAAGAAGAAGAAATTCAGGCTTCTCCTGACATAACTGGTTATAATGCTCTGCAGAATTAAAGGGAAACAAAGATTAGATTAAACTTACTATAATTCCATCTGCGTGCTTCTCCGCATTACACTGGTCCTTAAGGAGAAATGTTAAAAATATTAACTTCATTCTCTCATTTAAGCAACTCCTGTGTATTTTCTTCCCTATTAAGTAAGCTTATTTTATCAGGTAATGAACAATGTTAGAAAACTACTTTTTTGCTTCCACTAAGATTTTAATTCCATTTGTACATTCCTAACCAAACATAATTTTATCACTGGCTACACAATAATCAACACCAACAGCAAGGCAATTATTTTTCCTTCTAAGCATTTAATTAAGATGATTGTAGAAATATCCTATTGAACTGTATATTCTCCTTGGTACCAATGATTAAATGTAGATATGCTAATTTAGGATTGAAGACAATATTTCTGGGTTCAATACTAAATGCCCCAAACTCTAACTGTACTTTTTTTTTTTTAATTTTTTATTGTACTTTAAAGGTATGACAATCGTGTACCCTTAAAAACTTAGACTAGACACTATTTCCCATATTCGGACTGTTGGCCCAACAATTATAACTTTTCTAAATAGATTACCTGATTTTGCTCTCAGTAAACATAATCATTATATTCATGGAAATGATATAGGAGCTAACTCATTTATTCCATCAACTCTATAAGGTAGGTACTATCTTTTTTTTAAGATATATTTTTATTAATTTCAGAGAGGAGGGGAGAAGGAGAGAGAAATATCACTGATGAGAATAATGGATCAGCTGCCTCTTGCATGCCCCCTACTGGGGATCAAACCTGGAACCTGGGCATGTGCCCTTGACCAGAATCGACCTGGGACCCTTCAGTCCACAGCTGATGCTCTATCCACTAGCCAAACCAGCTAGGGCAGTAGATAGTATCTTAATCCTTAGGTATTTGAGGGTGACAGTGGTGGAAAGTTAACTACCCATTATTGTTTTTACTCAGACAGCATATTTAAACTTTAAATAAAACTAATGAGAGTTTTAACTTCATATAATCAGGAAGTTTTCAAGTGTTAACAGAAACTAATATTTGGTCTTGGTTTTAAAAATAATGGCCAAGTTTTATTTTATTTATTGATAACTTTTACTTTTTTAATTACTGAGCTTACTCAGAAATCTACATATGGAAGGGTCAAACAAGAGCAATTTGAAAATTTGAGGATGCTTTTTAATAAATTTTTTAAGTGTATGTACAGAAAAGAATTAACAATGCAAGCCTAAAATAGCTATCCTTAGAAAAGCCTGCTTGTCTAGTTGTTTTGGCTGGTGTCAAGGAAATTCTGTTTCAGGAGGGTTTCCACTACCCTAACTGATAAGGGTAGCTGACTGTTGCCTAAACAATACTGTTTATTTTGAACACCTGCTTTCGTTCTGGAAGTCTGGAATCTTGGTAAATGCAAAACAGAGCTTATGTGACAAACCTCCAATAAAAACCTTGGGTGTTGAAAAAGCAAACATATAACATCTTGCATTTTGAATCTCGGATGAACTTCCCTGATAAACAACAATCACATGTGCTGTCAGTTTGTTGCTGCAAGTATTCAGCACATGCTGAATTACTCCACCGGAAGAAGACTCTTGGAAGCTTGTGCCTGGTTTCCTCCGATTTTGCCCCATGTGCTTTCTACCTTTGCTGAGTTTGCTGTAATACATCATAGCTCTTGGCATACTCAGTGTCTTATAAGTCCACCAAGTAAATCACCAAACTATGTGGTTTTGTGAACCTTTGACTCAATGCATATCTTTTGTATATATCTGAGAATAACTGCATTTTGATACCTACATAATTCATGTTGGGATTTCCTCCTTTATTTGCACAACTGAACTAACTATACATTGAGATTATCCAAAGTTTCAGAAATTTTAATAGAATCAGTTGAAAATAAACTATTGAGAATTAAATAGAAAGAAATTTAGTTTCTTATTCAGGTGATACTTTAATTTACTTTTAGCTTTCCCCTATTAATTTCTGAATATTAAAAATTATTTTTCCAAAGGACTTCTTAGTAATGTTATATACTTGTGGTAGATTAAATTTTTCAAAAATGGCCTCAACATGATAAGAATTCCTGTCTCCTACCCTTGAAATTGGGTGGGCTTTTTAACAGTCTCTACTAATATGTATAGCAGAAGTGACTATGGGTGACTTCTGCAACAGGTCATGGAAATGCCACAACCGTTTACCTTGTTTTCTTAGAACTCAGCTACCACATGTGAGAAAGCCCAAGTGGCAGTGAAGAGGACTATATGGAGAAGAACCCAGACCCCCAGCCAATTTCCTAGGTATGCATCATGCTGAAAGTGGGTTCTCTGACCTCCCTCTTCATTACTCTCCCCCCCGCTCAATCAAGCCACATAAGTGACATTGCATAAAGCAGAAACAAGTCTTGAGGCCTATTCAAATTAAAGATTTGGGAGCAAAACAAATTATGGTGCCTTTTTAAGACACTGAGTTTGGGGGTGCTTTGTTATGCAACAATAGAACACTCATATATTCTATTATATTATCTAAGAAAAGCACCACTTATAATTCTGATTTAATTTTTTTAAAAACTTAAATATATGACCATTTGCCCCCCAAAATGTTCTTGATTAGTAATGCATGCTATTTACAGAGAATTTTAAATTGGTTTTTATAATTTTTGTTACTATTGTTTGTCATTTAAGGCGGAATCAAATCTATATAAACCCACTGACTATCAAATGCCTTACTGTCAATCCATTCCCATCATGAACTTTAGGGAGTTTGTTCTATTACTTAAAAAGGCTTACACTCCCCATTCACCCACCCCGACTTCCACCTTTCTTTTTGTTATTTGTTGTTTTGGAAGTAAACCACAAATTACCTTTTATTGGGATCAGTTAATGCTAAATCTCAAGTATTATTGAACCAAAGATTCAATTGAATTCAATATGAATCATGTAAATGAAACAAAGAAATGGTCCAATGCTACTTCCCACTTAAATTATGTTTTAAGTGCTTATTAAACCCTTAATACAATAGCTATTCTCTTCTCTGGACATACCAGCATGCCTGTGTTCTAGAAGTATGACAGTGAACACATAATTTGGGAAGACTTTTGATCAGAATTGCACTCTAATTATTTTTAAAACCATGCATACCCCCCAAGAAATATACATGAAATATATCCCCATTTTTCTAATGAAGCAATGTAGTTTAGTGAATACTTTTTAAATTATGTACTTATGAATTTACTATAAAATAAATTTTCTAATTCAAGTTTGATGAGATTCAACAAATTCAGCTGTGACAACTGAATATCCACATGAAAAAAATAAGTACATTTGGACCCTGTACCTCATACCACAAAGATTAACTCAAAGTGGGTCATAGACCTAAATGTAAGAGCTAAAACTATAAAACTCTTAGAGAAAAACACAGGACTAAGTCCTAGTGACCTTGGATTAGGCAATGATTTCTAAAGAAGCCATCAAATGCACAAGTCGCAGAAGATTGTTAAGTTGGACTTCATGAAAATTAAAAAATTGCATGCTTCTAAAGATAGCTGTATCAAGAAAGTGAAAGACAACTCAAAGACTTAAAGAAAAATCTATAAATCACATATCAAATAAGGACTTGTATGCACAATATGAAAAATCATCCTTACAACTTAATAAACAACTCAACTAAAAAATGGGTAAAGAATTTGAATAGATATTTCTCCAAAGATGATGTATGATTGCTAACAGGAACATGAAAAGATGTTCAACATCATTATTCTTCACAGAAATGCAAATGAAAACCACAATGAGATATCACTACAATGACTGTAATAAAAAAGACAATAATAAATGTTGATGGGAATGTGGAAAAAAGGGAACCCTTATACATTGCCAGGGGGAAAGTAAAATGATATGGCTGCTTTGGGAAATGTTTAGCAGTTTCTTAAGAAATTATACAGTTACCATATGACCCAGAAATACCACTCTTAGGTATATATTGAAGAGAAATGAAAGTATATATCCATACAAAAACATTATAGGCAAATGGTCTTAACAGCGGTATTCATTATGGCCCCCAAAATGAAAACAATCCAATTATTCATCAACTGATGAATGGATAAACAAAACGTAGTGTATCCATTCAATGAAATATTCAGCAAAATTTCTTTTTAAAGTCCTGATACATGGATGAACCTTGAAAACATGCTAAGTGAAAAAAGCCAGTCACAAAGGACTACATGATTTATGATACTAAATACATGAAATATCCAAAACAGGCAAATTTAGAGACAGAAAGCAGATCAGTGATTGACGGAGATTAGAAGCAGCACAGGGTAGTGAGAAGTATAGCGAAAGAGTACCTAACAGTCATGTTATCTCTTTTGAGGTGATAAAAATGTGCTAAAATTAGGTTACAATGATGGTTGCACAACTTTGTAATTACACTAAAAACCACCCTATATAATAAAACCCTAATATGCAAATTAACTAAACAGAATGACCAGTTGCTATTATGTGCACTGACCACCAGGGGCAGACACTCAATACAGGAACTGCCTCCGATGGGGGGCAGCTCTTGCATTGAGCATCTGCTGGCAGAGGATGGAGCCAGCCAGAGGGTGGCACCAGGCCACCAGCCAAGGTGGGTGCCAGCAGAGCCCCCAATCACCCTGCCCACTGGCTACCCCACAGAGGGCCCTGATCACTGGCCAGTCCTAGGGTCTCTACCCTATTGGAAACAGGCTCTTAGATTTAAAAATTAAAACCTGACAAGGCTACTCTAAAACCTTTTTCTAACACTGAAAAAGCAGAATGATGCAGCAATGACATGCATGGCCTCTGGCTTGCACATTTTGTGATCAGCCCTGATTCTGACACTTATAACTGTGTGACAAAGCCAATTACTTAACTTCTCTCTGCTTCAGTTTTTCCACCCGGAAGATGGGGAAATGGTACTACTGCCTCAGAAGGATCATGCTATATACTATCGATACTTTTTATAATCAGGGCAAGAAAATGTAGCTGCCCATACAACAGCAAGATGCCTTTCACCTGTATGAAAAGTATAGTCACTGGTGCATGCAGTGTCCTGGATTGTGAGAGAGATGTCCAACTGCTGGTTAAGATCTGACATCCCCCAGGGGTTCTCGATTGTGAGAGGATGCAGGCCAGGCTAAGGGACCTCCCCGCAATCCCTGTGCATAAAATTCGTGCACCGAGCCTCTAGTTAAAGTATACTCTTTAAATTAGTGAACCTTATGGTATATAAATTATATATCAATAAGCCTTAATGAATACATATTAATGAAAATATAAAGTTTATGCAGAAAATTGTTCTAAAGAGAGAACCTGGGATCTAAAGACAATTTAAATATACAGTCTATTTTAAAAGTATCTAGTGACCACTTACTTCTGAAAGGATAATATAGACCTGTGCTGCCGAAACCGGTTTGGCTCAGTGGATAGAGCGTCTGCCTGCAGACTGAAAGGTCCCGGGTTCGATTCTGGTCAAGGGCATGTACCTGGGTTACGGGCACATCCCCAGTAGGAGGTGTGCAAGAGGCAACTGATCGATGATTCTCTCTCATCGATGTTTCTAACTCTCTATCCCTCTCCTTTCCCCACTGTAAAAAAATCAATAAAATATATTAAAAAACAAAAAAACAATATAGACCTGTGCTGTCCAGTTTGGTAGTCGCTAAGTCACATGTAGCTATTGAGCACTTAAAGTATGGGCTAGTTCACAGTGTAAAATAAACCTAGAATTAGTAAAGACTTAGTACAAAAAACAAAACACCAAAACCAAATATCCCACAAAAAAAAGCCCACAAAGATTATGAACTATCTCATTAATTTTCACAGAGTCGTCAGATTATTATGATCTCTGAACGCAAAATAATATGGTCACTCCGTGTGTGTGTGTGTGTGTGTGTGTGTGTGTGTGTATGTATTAGAGGCCTGCTGAATAAATTTGTGCATAGGTGGGGTCAGGCCAGCCTGGCCAGGGGGAGGGAACATTTGCAGTTGGCTGGCCTGCCTGCAGGTCAAACTCCTGGTCGAGGGGACAGTTTGCATATTAGCCTTTTATTATACAGGATATACACTGAGTGGCCAGATTATTATGCGTTCAGAGATCATAATAATCTGACCACTCAGTGTATATTAATGACATGTTAAAATGATATTTTGGACCTACTTGGTTAAATAAACTACATTAATAAAATTAATTTTGTTTATATAGTTGTAGGATATGTTCATATCAACTAATCTTTTTAAAAATATATATATATTTTTATTTGATTTTAGAAAGGAAGGAGGGAGAGAGAAATATCAATGATGAGAGAGAATCCTTGATTGGCTGCATCCTGCATGCCTCACACAGGGGATTGAATCCATAACATATGCCTTGACCACGGAATTGTACCATGACCTCCACGGTTCTTAGGTAGACGCTCAACCACTGAGTTATACAGGCCGGGCTCACCTAATCTTGATGAAGAGCTGGTCAAGTCCCCAACTGTAGGATCCTCCCAGATTAGGTGTACCGGTTAATAATAGTGGATTTTGTCATCAAAGAAAGCACAATAATTTCAAGAGAAACATCAAAAGTGCTTTATTCAAAGAAATGTCCATCACTAGCTACAGATTTCTCCATCTTTCGGGTAATTTATGGATACCGTCCCAATAAAAATTTGTTTTGAGGCAAACCATTCAGAGATCCAATTTTCCACTTCGTATGTTTTGAAGTGCTGCTTAGAAAGTGTGTGTGCCATCAATTGGAACAAGTGGTAATCTGAAGGAGCAAGGTCTGGTGAATACATCAGGTTAATACTTCCCAGGCAAGATCTTTTTTTTTTTTTTTTTTTATGTTACAAAAAGACACTAGCTTTAATATTAAAAAAAAAAACCTATGGTTTTTTTTTAATTGATTATGGTCTCACATAATTGTCCTTATTCCCCCATTCCCATCCCAAACCCCTCCCTAGATATGCCCCCCCCTCCAACCCCCGTTGTCCATGGCCACTGACTAGGCCCATATGTATGTACACAAGTCCTTTGGTTGATCTCTGCCCCTTTCCCCCATCCTCCCTTACTTTCCCTCCAGACAAGATCTTTTAACTGGTTTTAAAGTGTGTGATGGTACGTCACCATGAAGCAAAGCTACTTTGCTATGTCTACTGGAACATTTTAGTCGTTTCACGATCAAAGCATGGTTCAAACTGATTATTTGTTGTCGGTAGTGATCAGTATTAACGATTTCACCTCTTTTAGAAGCTCAGAATACAAACCTTCCTGATCCCACCAAACGCAGAGCATTGTCTTCTTTCTGAAGCGATTTGGCCTTGCAGTCGATGTTGATGGTTGACCTGGATCAATCCATGATTTTGTGTGTTTGGGATTCTCAAAATCCACTTTTCATCGCCAATCACAATTCGATGCAAAAAGGCTTCCTTTTGTGTCGTTGAAGCAAAATTTTACTGATGACTTTTCGGTTTTTCATTTGTCTTTCGTTCAGTTGATGTGGCACCCATTTTTCTTACTTTAAAATCTTTCCCATTGCTTGTAAACGGTCGGAAATTGTTTGCTGAGCAACATTTAATCTTTCTGCAAGTTGTTTTTTAGTTTGACATGCTTCTTCATCCAATAATGCTTGTAATTGTTGGTCTTCAAACTTTTTCGGTTGACCTGGATGGATGTTCTTTATCTTTCACATTGAAATCATCACTTTTAAAGCATTTAAACCAGTGTTCACAAGTATCTTGAGATGGAGCATGTTCACCATAAGCTTTCTGAAATATATAACTTTTAGCAGCACTTTTCTTCAAAATTAAATAATGAATTAAAACTTCCTGCAAATGCTCTTTTTTGGGCATGAAATTTGACATTTAAAAAAATATATATATTTTAATGATTTTTTTATAGAGAGGAAGGGAGAAGGATAGAGAGTTAGAAACATCGATGAAAGATAAACATGGATCAGCTGCCTCCTGCACATCTCCTCTTGGGGATGTGCTGCAACCAAGGTACATGGCCTTAACTGGAATTGAACCTGGGACCTTTCAGTCCACAAGCCAATGCTCTATCCACTGAGCCAAACTGGTCAGGGCAAATTTGACATTTTTAAATGTAAAAATATCTATGATGTTAACACCTTCAGCAAATTTGACATATGAAGTTTTAAAGTTTGTTGTCAATACAACAAAATAACATACATATCAAATTGCATATATATCAAATAACATACATATCAAACTGCCTATAATTACATATGTGTAACTCCATCTATTGAAAAAATCCGCATTATTAACCAGTACACCTATAATCTCTGCTTTTTCTCTCCTCTGCCCCTCACTTCCTCTGCAGTTCCCTATGAGTGGTCACTAGCTATCTCTATTGGTACACAGGAAGAAATAAGTCTAACACAGCCCACCTGAAAATCCCACTGAACGAGTGGTGCTCAGGCTTTGCTACATAGTAAAACCTCCCAGAAATTTTAAACTCCCAGTGCCAGGTGATATCCCATACCAATTGTAACAGAATATGAGAGATGGGTAGCCAGGTATCAGAACTGTTAAAGATGCCCAGGGTGACTCCAATGTGCAGCAAAAAGTTTGGGAACCAATGCTCTAATAATTATTTAGAATTTCTAAGATGAAAGAACCAAAACTGGTAGGAGCTTAAACTTCTACCCATAGCATGTTGGCTCTAAGTAGCTAATACTAAACTGACCCAGAATAATAAAAGTATCAAATCAGCTATCTTCTTATATCCCTTTGGGGGTCTTATAAGGTAATATTTCAAACTAGCTGATTCCAATATTTTATTATCCTACTAGAAGAATAGTCCTCCAAAGTGGCTAGTATATCAATCTATATTTCCATCAGTATTAGATTGAAGTTCTCCCATTTTTACCAGCATGTGACAATGTCATTTAAAATTTTATGCCATACTAAAATTATTTAATTTAACTGACATTTATTTAGGACTTGTTGTATACCTGCTATAAGAGCATTAAAATTGCTAATTCATTTAAGTCTCAAACCATCATTAAGAGTACAGGTACTATTGTTATCCACATTTTATATAGGAGATCAAAGCACAGAGAGGATGAATAAACTTGCTCATGTGGTGAAGCAAGGATTCAAACCCATGCACCTAAAAATAATATAATGCTGCCTCCCATTGTTATTTTAAACCCCCATATCTTAATCAGTTTAAAATAGTCAGATTTACACAGATTAATTTATAAGGCACAACAGAAATGTGGCTAAAAAAATCACACATACAGTGAAAAAACTAAACCATGTAACCATGAAAAATTATGTATTAGAAAAATTCATTCAAAATTCACAATTATTTATCAGGCCCCCACTATGTGGCAGACAACCGTTCTAGGCACTGAGGATAGAGTGCCATTGTGGGTAATACAGTGATAGTATGAACAATAATTCAAAATATATTTTATTTCATGAATACTGAACAGCAATTTTAAATAGTGGTTCATTAATGTAGTTTAGTACCAGAAAAAATCTGTAACACAATTTTAAAAAATATATCTTGATTATACTCTTCATTATAAATGAGAAAAAGACATCTACTGAAATTTAATTACTTTTCTTGTTAAAAGAAACATTTTTTTGTTAAAGGTTTTACAAACTATGTCCCCATTTCAAGCAGGCACGTGCTAATAGGTAACATCCAAACACAACAGCTGTTCAATAGTACCAAGAACCCAACAATACAATTTACTGGAGAAAGGTACACATTTCAGAACTGAGATTTTGGCTTTTAAAGAAAAACATAATTACAATTTTTAAATGACATTAAAACCAAGTAATCCAAAGTAAAATTTACTTACTTTAGCAATCTGCAGCAACACAATGCAGTGTTTAATTGATTCTACCATGCTCTATAAAAACAAAACACTAATTTTAGGCTCTTGCCCTGGATAAAATGGTCAAATGGTGTTAAAGCTCAATATATAAAAATGAATTAAAATATACAGGGTTTAAGGTCTATACTATAAAAGCAACACCCTCTCTGGATATCCAGTGGGTTTTAATATGCTGATAGTGTCAAATGAAGTTGTTATTAGCAATTCTACAAATTGTTAAGGAATGCCAAAAAATGTTAACCTAGACTGAATAATATCTTAACGATCTTCAACACTTTAAACTGAATTAACTTCCAAATTCTTAGATCAACAGCTGGCAACCCACCGTAAATTTCTATAACATCCATTCAAGACTTTTATGGAATTATGGAGAGTAAGGATCCTATCAAAATATTGGTGAACGTGGAATACTATTTTGCCTGTTTTTAAATGCAAATCTTAATAGTAGACCATTATATAATGTCAGAAAACTGGGACACTAGAAAACTCGAATTATGATATATTTTAATTTAAAAAAGAGAATACACGCTGTGGATATATGACACCTTTTATCCAAGGATCTCAAATAGACAAGACCAGAAAAAGATAAAATGGCACACAGAGTCAATTTCAATTAGAGGAATTATTCATTTAAATTCCTTTAAAAAACAATAGTTATTAAAATACCCTTGCAAAAATTCATAAAATTAAATTTTAAATTGCCCTTATTAATAAGAGGAGCAGCTTAAAATAGAAATAACATTTCAAAGTACTTTTTAACACAAAGGCAGAATTTATGAAACACATAACTTACATTTGTTGTCTCTTTGAGAGTCTCAATTTTCTGTGAAAAATAATATTTAAACAGAAATAATCAGAAGCACAAAGAGGTATGACTGTTTTTTTTACTGGTTAGTCATTTAAAGAATTTTACCAAAATGTACTCATTACTCTGAGTGCAGGTAGGCTGGGAAGGGAGTATTTTTGGTTAGACCTCGTGTTTTTCTTTCTTTTTTTTTTAATTTAAATCAAATATTTAGTTTAAGAATTCAGACATTTTATGAATTAGATCCTCAAATAAAATCATGTGATTCCATTAATAACTTGTAAAAATAATATAAAACTTTTATTCCTTACATAAAATAAGTTTTTTCTATAAATCCACTTTGTGATTTTAAAATACTTATTTTAGAATCACCTCAAATTTTGCTAAGCTGTTTAAAAATGACATAGTACTAAGTTCTAAAACTAAGACTGGAAGGCGAGCCACACATGAAATACTGCTATAACCAAGTGTAAAAGCCAATTGCAAGACTATGGTCAACAGAAGTGGAAACAAAGTTGCATTAGGAAAATTAGTCATAGATAGAAAAAATGTACATTAGAAAAAGAAAATAATATTCAAACTATAAAGTAGCTGTTAGAAATCCAGTAGCAGGACTAAAATTAAAGCAACACTTATTTTGTTTACTCATGTGTGGCTTCTTGTTTATTCTGAAAATTCTTGCCGGTTGGTTTCATCATATCTTAAATGACCCCATGTAAATTTAATAACTTTCTACCTTCAACATGATACCGGAAGAGAAAAAAAACTTACTCCTAGGAAGGTGGTACTTATAAAAAGGGTATCATATTAAAATTTTGTGCATTGCCCTTTTGTTTAGTTATGAAACCATATAAAAATTCAGCACAAAACTCCCCTTGAAGGCTATGTGGCAGTAGTATTATAATAGGTCAATAGCAGTCAATAACACTGAGGTTCTTCTGTTATTTCTCCAAAATGCTCTTCAATTTAAAAAAATTAAAGTAAAATCATGAGGTTACCTCTCTCTGTTCATCATCTTTGCAGTTTGTCATAAAAAAGCTACAGGATTAAAAAAGATGATTATAGAGTAAAATCATGAAGTTACCTTTCTCTGTTCATCATCTTTGCAGTTTTGAAGTTTGTCATCAAAAAGCTACAGGATTAAAAGAATGATTATAGAATTTAGCCATGTTACTACATTGTGCACATTTACTAAACATAGAAAAGCGAAGTTTAGTTCTTACGCACACTTCTTCCAATGATGATTTATATGTATTTTCAAAATAACGTATTTTTTTCAAGGCATTGTACCAATTCAAATTCTACTGAATTATTTTAAATTATCTACTGGATTAATTACACTGGTGAAATCACAAATAAAATGTGACTTTTAAGAACTTAAAATAATAATTCAAACCTAAGTTTTTTCTACTTTGTCCACCTCTTTATCTTTATCAACACCTCTTTTTTCTTCCCAGGACCTTTGGCTATATTTAATTTTAAAGTAGAAACAGAAGAAGACAATTTCAATAATAAAGAAAGTAGAGAATCACTTCTCCCAATCGCCACGTCCCCAGTTTGAAAAGGGAAGGCCTGCCCTCGCCAATTTGGCTCAATGGACGGAAAGGTCCAAGTTCCATTCTGATCAAGGGCACATGCCTGCTCAATCTCCAGCCCTGGTTGTGGCACATGTAGGAGGCAACCAATTGATATTTCTCTCTCTCCCTGTCTCTCCCCCTCCTTTCTACTCGCTCTAAAAATTTTAACAAAAGCAAGACTTCAGATATAAAGCTACTTAAAGTTTACCACTTTCACAGAATTTAAAAAAAAAAAAAAAAAAATATATATATATATATATATATATATTTTATTGATTTTCCACAGAGAGGAAGGAAGAGGGATAGAGAGCTAGAAATGTCGATGAAAGAGAAACAATGACCAGCTGCCTCCTGCACACCCCCTGCTGGGGATGTACCCGCAACCAATGTACATGCCCTTGACCGGAATCAAACGTGGAACCTTTCAGTCCACAGACCGAGGCTCTATCCACTGAGCCAAACCGGTTTTGGCCGCTTTCACAGAATTTTTAAACAGAATGTGAAACTAATCTTGTCTTGCTTTCTTCTTATTATGTCTATTTACCTTTTTAATGACCAAAAAAGTACATTATGTACATATACCATTTACCAATATTATTATATTTAAAGATTTTTGAAATTAAGTCACCAATATCTTTTAATAAGTCAGCTTTAAAAATTAGTGAAGAATCACATAGTATTGGAAATTAATATCAAATCAATAACCGTTTTTACTCAAAAATCAAGCTCAGTAACATCTGCTACTTTAGATCAATTCAATATATAAACGAATGCCATACCTTTAATTGTTCTATCAAGATTTGCAGGTAAGCATCAGCCTCTGTAAGTTTTTTATCAAAGTCTTGGACGCTAGGAACAAATCCTGAATCCAAACCCTAGAGAAAAAGAAAATTTACAATAAATCTAGCAGTACCTAAGCAACACTTAATAGTACAAAAGATACTTTATCATCACACATGATATTATAATTTTAAAATAAAAAATGTAAATACAGTACTTTTACACAAATTTGTTTTGAAATTACTTAAATTCTCTAAGGACAATGGTACATCAAATCGCCTCATGAACTTCTAGCACTACTCCCTTGTCATCAATTAACATGTGCTGGTGCTCAAATTCAGATTCATCTTGCTATTCAGAATCACTTTCTTTTCTCCCAAAAAGCCCCATAAAGGCTCCCAGTCACCTCCAGAGCAATGTAGTAATGCAGCTAAAGGAACATACACAAAACAGCCTACATAACCTATTTTCCCTCTACTTTTTGTTCGGTCCATCCCTCCAGTCCTTTAATCTTAACTTCATATTCTCACTACTTAGTTCTCCAGGTCCTTAACCCACCTCATTAGTTCTGTTTTCCTCCTTCTCCTATTTAAAAGAAGAAAAAAAAAATAACCTAAAAATTCTTACTTTGTCTAAGAAGAGTACTGTAAGTGAAAGTGACAACACTTCTGTCTTAATCAAGTTCCCTACTCACTTTCATCCTTGGCATAAACACTACACTCTGGACAAGGCGTAAATGTTTATTTATTTAGAGGACCCATTTATTTTTCAGTTTAACAGTCTGGTATTAGCATGTCCTACTTTTTGTACCCCAAAATTTATAAGTTCTAAGAGCATGGGATTCCTATTTTTTAACTCTCCTTACTCAAAAGAAACTTTTGAATTCTTAAATTATCTCTTATATGAAAAACATCAGTTGTGGGTGTAAAAGACAAAACAGTTGAAGTTTGAACAAGACTATCAGCTTGCCATATTTGCATGCTCAGATGTCCTGCAGTTAAACTGGGAAATAAGGGTCTGGAACCACTAATATCACATTCCAACCCAGCCACAAAACTCTGTAAATGGGTGAAAAATAGTGGTTCAACCTACTATATACTTGACTCTCACCTGTCATATCTTCCCTACCTTTGGCCAACATATAATGATCATTTTCACATTCTTCATTTTGGTAAACTGAGGTCAGAATTCTCTTTTTATTACACCAATTCCTCATCTTTGCATAACACTTTAACCACTACTGAAGCACTTCCACAGCCATTATCTTAAACACCAGATTGAATGATATAGCATTATGGAAACACCAATGGGTTGGCAAACCTGGTTTCTAATTGCAGCTCAGTCACTAACAGGCATTGTCTCTCTAAGCTGCTGTTTTCTCACCTGACAAATATAGGTGGCCTCTCCTACTATATTAATGTGGCAGCTACTACCTCTATTAAGAACATATTGTTACTAACACTATCAATTACTACTATTAGTATTGTTGCTCTTTCTAAACTAAAATTTAAATTCTGAATCAAAACAATAAAAACAAAACAAAACAAAAACCTATTTAGTCCAAGGGAAAATCAATGCATTCTCTTTTTCAAATTCAAAGGCAATAAATTGCCTATATTTTACATACATGCCTACATTTTTACATGTATGTAAAGAAACTGCTTGAAATTAGTATTGGAAAGCCTCTTCCCAATGAGAGATGTCATATATAAAAACAAAACGTAAGGGAAAAAAATCATAAACTATGTATGCAAAATCCAGATATATTTATAAAAGTGTGGCTAAGTAGCTTCATTTTCAAAGGTAACTCAAAAAACTTCCTATTAGAAACATTTATTATGTGCAGTATGATAATAACAGATGTGGAAAGGAAGGATAAATCTCACATTTCAGAGTGACTGTTGTACTATTCTTAGAAAGGAGTAAGTTATTTCCATGTTACTGTACCACCACCCCCACCCCCACCCCAAAAAATTAGAAGGACTGCTTGGCTTGGTTTTTGTTTTGTTTTACAAAGAATATAATATTATCAATAATTTAATTATAAAACCCAGTTAAAATCAGCTAAATACATTGTTCTTGTTTAACGGCACATTCAAAATGAATAAAAGGTGAAGCATCTTAGAAAGTGATTTCTAAGAACTTTCCCTCTTTTGAATCCACTTAGAACTACCATTGTAAAATCTAATTAACCTACCCTTTTGAACAACCCTTACCACTAAAAGTCTCTAGTTAATACATAGAAACAAATTAGATTTAAATTACTGAGATTTAAACTCACATAAATTAATTCTTCAAAAACAACCCTTTGAACTTCACCTTGGCTCTTTTCTCAGTCCTACCTCTAGTCTACCACAACATTCCTACACTGTCAGAATAAACTCCACATGGCACAACATCCAAGTCGAAGATCTACTCAGCAACCCATCTCTCTGTATAAAATGTATGATAGAAGGTTTATTACAACAGTTATTAGCTTAAAATCCCAGAACTGGCCTAAACTCCTCTGCACAGTAATCCATAAATCTTTGGTGTACTTTAAAAAGAAAATCTACATATATAGTTGCCCATATGCAATCAATAAAATGACATTTACAAATTTATCAATAACATAGACAAGGCGTTTACAAATTTATCAGTTAACACAGACAAGGAACAGATAGTAATTTTCTCAAATCTAGAAAAATGCACTAGGAGAAATACAACTTTTCACTATAAATTGACTTATAGTACATAGATAGAATCAAAGCCACCTAGTTCAACCTCCCACTCATAGAAGTGACTTTTATAATATCTTTGAAAGTCATCTAATATCTTTGCTTGAGTATCTAAATACAAGGAACTTATTACCTCCTAACAGACTTTTTCATAAGAATTCTCCTCTTTCCATTCAGCATTTACAATGGAAGATACAACACTTATTTATATCCTCTTTAGTGGAGTTTTATTTTAAAACCTATCATAAAAAATACAATATAGTCCTTTACTATGTTAATAGTGGTCTCTTTGAAAATAACTTAGAACATGGCAGACCCTTTAAGACAGTGTGACTTCATACTTCAAATTAATTAAACAACCTATATATTTTAAATAAATCTCAATCTGCAGGCTGAGAATCAAGCAGATATACTTTCTGGTACTCTATTCACCTTATCGAACATCTATCACATTTTATCTTAAGTTAAATATTTAAGTAATTGACTTATCAAATTAACTCCATGAGGGTGGGAACTGTGTCATTCAACAGTATACCTCCAGGACTAGCTCAGTGTCAATGACTGTTGTGGCACTGACTACAGCCATGTGGCAACTACTAGTGCCATGGTACCCATCTTCTTCATGACCATCTCTCCTTAGCCTTTCTGTTCTCGCTCCCCTTCCCTTTTCCAGCTTCCTCTCTCTCTTCATATCTTTCTTTTCTTCTCATTTGTCTATGTCCTTCAGCAGTGACTGAGGTGATTCTGTAGCACTTTTGGCACTTGGGACCCAAGAGGCTGCTGCTGCCCAATTTATCATATTGATGAGCCATAGTTCTGTCTGATTTCTGTTTAAATTCATTTAAAGTTTAAATTAAATGCAACCATTATAGAGAATTAAAGATGAAATGTCCTGTTATGTAAAAGAAGTTAAATTAGAAAAACTGCAATAGAAATCAAATCTAAATCTAATCTTTAAATGAGAACTCTATGCAAAGAAAAAATATTATTTATGTGACAAATAATGCTAAACCAAAATAGTTTTTAGTTTTTAAAAATACTTTGCTAATAAAGAAATCTAAAGTATATATATATATAGTCAAGTTAAGTTTTTATATCAGGATCTATATAACTAAAATATATACACAGAGGCACACATCTTGGCCCAACTGAAGGGAAATTTCAAAAATAGTAGAAGAATATCATACTGCCTCAAAACTGTATGAAAGTACTCCCTACTACCTTTCTAATACTTATGTTGAGCAGTATCACTTTTCTCAGAAGGTACTTCTCAAAGCTAACAAATGTCAGCAAAATTAAATGAATTCCTATTGATGACTTGAGTTGGGACATTAAACACTATTTATACTTTATATATACACACAACTGAACACATCACCCCCATTTTAAAAACAAGGGGGGTATTGCAAGGTATGTCCTTAAAACTGGAGTACACATTAATTGCAGCTACTTTGGGGAGACTCTTATTAAATCTAAAATAGTACAGGAAGCAATTTTTAAGATTGAGTAAGAACTGTTCATGTAATTCCTGCTGACAGAGAAAGGGTAATGAATAGTGGAGGGAAAGGTGAGAAAAGGTGGTTTAAGGTCTTCTGAGGTCAGAATCAGGAAATAAGAAACTTACAGGTAATTTGAGGAACTGAGGAAAATAGCACAAGGAGAAAGGCTATAGATGAATAACAACATTATAAAAAGAAATTTACAAATGAGTAATTATTTTCACATATCAAATCTTATTTCAGCCCTAAACAGTTTGGCTCAGTGGATAGAGCATCAGCCTGCAGACTCAAGGGCCCTAGGTTCTGATTCCAGTCAAGGGCATGTACCTTGCTTGCAGGCATATACCCCATGGGAAGTGTGCAGAGGCAGCTGATTGATGTTTCTCTCTCATCAATGTTTCTAACTCTCTATCCCTCTCCTTTCTTCTCTGTAAAAAATCAATAAAATATATATTTTTTAAAAATCTTATTTTACAGCAAAACTAAGGACTAAGTACCCTGGCTATATTCAGTGCTTTCTCTTATGCAGACAAAATTGTTACAAAGCAAAAATACATTGCAAAAAGAGAAAAAAATAAATTAGAAATAGAGACACTATTCCATGCCAGTCTCATAGAAAAGTTCAGAATAACAGAATAAATTATCAGTAGAACTGTAAAAGGAAATAACAGATTAAAATTTTAACAAAGGAAAAACACTCCCCTCTCCCCCCCAAAAAACAGGTCTCCCAATGAAAAATAAATGGCATGAATCCAGACAAAAGCAGATGATTGTTAAAAATTAGCAAAGCCACAAAGCCTAAAATTAAAATGAAAACTATGCAGAAATGTCATTTTGATTAAAATATGAGCATTTGGAAAGTTAATGTTCACAATTAGCCATTTCAGATGACATGCATCACAGGTACACTTTCATCCAATGAAAGAAGTATAGCGTATACTTACAATTGAATCACTTACAATTATTTTTGAAAATTCAAGAACTGGAGAGATACCAGAAGACTGGAAAAAAGCAAGTGTGGTACTGATCTTCCATAAAGGTAAGGAAAAAAGAGAATAGAAAGTTACCATGCTGTGAGTCTGACATCAATAATTAAAGGAATAATAAGAGGAAAATCTGTAGTTATACAGAGGAAAAGTAGATACTTGAACAGCAAACGGCAAGTTAAAAAAAAAAAAAAAAAGAACTCCAAACTGTTCCTTAGAAATTTGCTAACAAATTGTGTTGTAGTTTTTTGTTTTGTTTTGTTTTGTTTTTTGAGAAAAGACACCATTTTGTCTTCTTACCAAATGATTTAGAACCTAGCTTATTGATTAGGGAGGGGGGGAAAGCATATTAAAGAAACCAGAAAAGTAATAAAACCATGATTCTATGTGGAGAATACTAATCTGTAATTTCCTTGGATTATTGAAAAGTTAGAAACATTTATAATCCCTAATATCTCTTGTTTATTCACTTCGGCTAAGGAAAGAATAAGAACTGCTCCCTATTTTAATTCTAAAGAACACCCAGCTATTGATTCATTTGGAGTTCAGATTATCCCAACCAATTAATCTGAATATACTGGTGAAGTTCTTCTCTCCACCTCCACTTTCTCTACTCCACTTCCTCCACTCAAAGTTGTTGGAAAGATAAAATGAAAAGTATCACAATAGTAGGTGTTTTACTTCCTCTGCCTAATTTGGAATGGTAAATAACCAAAACTCACCACTGCATCCCAAGCCTTACAGTGGTATCTAACATACAGAAGTAGAACTAAATGAATATTTAATGGATAAAAGAACCCAAAATGAACTAATAACTAAATAGTAACACAAAAACATGCAACTTTAATAGAGATCTATAATCAAGAAAGAATATAAGTTGTATTTAATAGTCCTTTAAAAAAATGAACAGTAAGTTAACTTTGAAGAAGATAATAGTAATCAAAAAGTATGAACAGACAAAACAGTGATAAAGTACAGTCTTGGACACATACAAAATTCCATACAAGATGTTCAGAAAAGTACTGGTATTATGCCTGAATCACAAAAGGTAAATAGCACTGAATTTTTACCTTGTTAACAGAGGCAAATGATATTTAAGAAAGCCTTTTCTTTTCTCATAAAATAATCTGATTTTTGAAAATACTTTAGTTCGTTGAAAAGCAAAATCTCTTTTATATTTAAATTTACAGAGAAAATAGCTCGTGCATTATATGCATTAATTAATATGCATAACATTAAGTTTCTGCTTAAAAAAACACACCACAAAACAAATCTGAATTGCTCATATAGTTGGGACAAAAAGAACTGCTTTGCCAAAGAGAAAGGAGTTACAGACTCCATTGCCAAAATTCATGCACTTTAATTACAACTTTCTGCACAACTGCTTATTCTTTATGATCTCTTCATCTAACACTGACACCATTCTGTGACTTATGGAACAAACCACTAATATTGATTCCATAAAGTGATTTGGTGATTCACCCACACAAAAAAGGTTTGGAATTGGTACTATCTTCATCTATTTAAATCACTGATAACTTGTCCTTCCAAAAGCCTTTCCAAATTTATTTAATAAAGCCATATAAAAGTTGTCAAAACTATATAAAACAAAAACTTGGAAGTTTATAAATAAGATGACCAAATATCTTAGTTTGTCTGAAATAGTCCCTGTTTCTGCCTATTGTTTCAGCAAAATTATTAGCAACCTCCTTACTCTAAAAAGTGCCCCAGTTTGGCCAAGAAATTATATGGTCTCTCTTTATATAAAGGATGTAACTAGTATTTTAGAGATATAAAGGTCTAGAAAGCATACAAATTGTTTAAGAGGTTTCAGAAAGTACCAAAATACTTAAAATTAAACAAGAGTTTATAGATTATGAATGTACAAAGCAAACACACACACATCTGGACTCAAATCAATTAACTTAGTCCTCACCTTTTGCTACATGAGTAATAGAGAAGTTACATTTAAAAAACTATTTTATTCACACAGACACGCACGAAAACAAAACACATGAAGCATATATATTACTCCTGGGGAGTGGGGTTGAGGGAACGGGGGAACTTGAGACAGTTCTTTATATATTCATGTCATCTGATTTTTTTATAAGTATGCATTTATTTTAATTCAAAATCTTTAAGTAAAAAATATTTTGAAACTGCACAGATGATAAATATTTTTTTAAAAAATTTTTGCCCTAGCTGGTTTGGCTCAGTGGATAGAGCATCGGTCCCTTGTCTGAAAAGTCCCAGGTTCAATTCTGGTCAAGGGCACATGACTAGGTTGTTTGCTTGGCCCCCAGTGTGGGGCATGCAGAAGATAGCCCATCAGTGATTCTCTCTTATCCCTGACGTTTCCACCGCTCTATCCTTATCCCTTCCTCTCTGAAATCAATAAAAACATATGAAAATTTTTTTTTCTAACTTTCAACTTCCAAAATTATCAGCATTATTCTTCTGATATTATCTACAAATGCTAAAGTGTCTTAAGAAAGTAAATTTGGCAATGCTCAAGCTTCTCAGATCCACCTTTCCAAGCAAAATAAAATGTAGCATAATGAATTTATAACATCATTTATAGATAAAGTACAAACTAGCAAAAAAGCATTTAAAAATTTAACTATCACCACTATACTAGAATAAATGCTGGGAAAACAAAGCAGAATACGTAATTTTCCCCTCACATCCTTCCTGCCAGTAACATAATAATGACTCAACATTCAAAAAGCAAATTCATAAAAAAACAAAAATACCTCCTACGTAATTCCCAACAAAGCACTGTCTGACTATGTGATATTGGCAACCAGTCAAAGCTTTTCTTTTCACACGTTAGTTGGTCAGGCTACCAGGAATGTCTTAAAAGGCAGAGGGTACCGTAAGTCATTCCAGGATTTAAATGAACTCTTACCAGCATGAGATGGAAAAAAATACATTCTTCCCTTCTCCAACCTCAGATTACTGCCTATCATTCAGTTTAACAGGATTTTGGAAAGCAAAAGGTCTCAATATTTATAGGAATCCACACACACAAAAAAAGTTTTAGGTAAGATTCCTGAAAATTTGTTCTATGAATAACTAGAAGAAATTCACATTAAACACATAAATCCTTAAACTGTGTATCTTAGTAGTTCAAGTTTTGAAATAACTGCAAAATTCTCATTCATAACATAATCCTTGTTGAAAATCTGATTATGTTTTTAAAAATAAAGCCTCACATATTCCTCTAACAAAACTGGATCTCTGTATAGAAAAATATCACATAGAAAAATAATACCCAAAGGAGCCAAATGATACACTAATCAGACCAAGGGTCATTCAGTCCTAAAAGGTTTTTTTTTATCTCACACAAACCAACCAAAACAATAACCATGAAATAAGAACAACAAATTCTATAACTGGTTTGGCATTCATCCTTTAAAAATTATATACGCCAAAACAGTTTTTGTATATCTGATTTTAGCTTCCAGTAAATATCAAATGGAAGGAAACAGTTTCAGTTATTGCTAAAGCTGTTTAAAGTGTAATACAAAATTACCCTGATTTACTTTAATTGATGTTAGAAATCTATCAAAATGGTCTAAAATACAACCATGGATTCAGGGCCTGTTTTGTTCTCTACTGTATCCCCCTGACTAGTGCTTGGCTTACAGCAAATACTCAACAAAAATGTTAAAAGTGAATGAAATAAGGAATTCTGAATGTGTTTACTTGTTGGCTTTTAAACAAAAGGTAGTCAAGTATAAGAAGTTCTTGTAGATCATAAATAAAGTATTAATGAAAAAAACTTAGTTATTTAAATGCTTTATTTTATAAGTCTGGATACTGAATTTTTAAAGGCTAATTAAAAGTTTTTAAGAAAAAATAAAAAATTGAATAGAAGGCAAGGTATCGTAAGACCTGGCAATGACAACTAACCTGTCCCTCTAAGAGCTCATTCTCTCGTGACAAATCTCATGAGCACTGCTTTACACATATTACTCTGGGCTTAGAATTCAGCGTTACAATGATTTATTCAGTAGGAATCTCTTATGATTATGGTATATTCTGGGCGATTTGGGGAAAACCAAGATGAAATAGATATAGACCCTGCCCTAAGAAGTTTCCAATCCATTAGAGGAGATAAACATCTATCTACAAATAACTGGTCCAAGCATGGTAAAATAAGTGTTATGAGAAAAGTACTAAGAGATACCAAGGAGAACGTTAAAGGGGATGAGTAAGGTTTCACAGAGGTAACTTTTTGAGGTCAGGATTTGGACAGAGATGGGAAGGGGGAACGTATTATAGCAGTGGGCCCCACTGGAAACAGCATAATGAGATGGGTGTCTGAACTTCTACTTAATGTGACTAGGACACATGTGTCAAACACAAGGCCCGCGGGCCAAATCCAGCCCGCCAGGCCTTGCAATGTGGCCCGCACCGCGCTGTCATCACTGCATTCCGCTGTTAGTTTATGACATTGTCAGTTTATGACTGTTCAGTAAACCATTCGGCCCACAATTTAGGCTGGATTTTAGATTTTGGCCCCTTCTCTGATTGAGTTCGACACCCCTAGACTAGGAGAAGAGGGAAGGGTTAAAGAAATTAACAAGACATGCTGAAGTGCTCAGAAATTAGGAAAAGGCTGGGTAGCTTTCATCATCCTTAACTGAAGGAAGAAGGAAGGAAACAATGTTAACCATGGACCAATCAAAGGAGCTACTCAAAGGACACTCTAGTTGTAGGAAACAGCCACTGCTAGAAAAGCATCAAATCAGAAAAGGAGCAAGATTAAATATTTGCAAAGTTTCTCTCTTTCTTCAATCTTCCGTTAACTCTAACCAGAAGCCAGAGGATAAAGGATGCCAGGTGACACAGGCTGTAAAGGTCAGCCTCCTGAAGCTGAGAGCAAAGAAAGGCAGAGAATGAACTGCAGAAAAATGGAGAATAACCAGAAAAGGCAGGTATCTCCCAGACGCAGGGTTAGAACAAGCACCAAGAGAGACTGGAAAACAGGATGATGCCAAAATGAGGAATAACATTCTCTTGGAGAAGTATAAGGTGATATTTTTCAGATCTAGATGCTGAAACCAAAATTAGCAGCTAACCTGGAAAAACTACTGGAGTTTGGGGAGTTAAGTAAGCCATGGTCGGAGAGCAGCACCTTAGTTCTCTAACAAAAGAATAAAAGAGCAAGAATCATAGGTCTCTAGTCCTAGCTGTTCTATTCTCTAACTGTGTGACCTTGGGCAAGTCACAAGTCTCTGAGTCTATTACCTCCACTATAGAAGTAGGTAGAGGTTGAATAAAAATTCCAAGATCCCTTCCAATTTCGGGATTCTATGAAGTCATATCTTCAGATAAACAAGGTGAGTAAACACCTCATCATATTGGAAAAACCTGGCGTCCACTTACTTTTTTAAAAAAAGTTCATTTTATTTAAGTAAAGGCAATAAGAACTTATAGGTTCCAATGGCAGCCAAGTCCTCCATGGTATGACAAAAAAATGTTAAAACAATAATAAACTCTATAATTTAGTGTAACCTTGAAACCGAGAAAGACTTATGCAAGCAGATTTTAAACCCTGGAATACAGAGAATACAAACAAACAACTGAGTACGCAGAATAACTTGGTTCGATGGCACATTTTGGAAAAAATAAATTAAGTCGCTCATTCAATAGAGAAAAGAAGCAAAGTTTGTAATTGTGTCTCCTGAAATAAATGAACTCCAATGTAGAAAGGACAAGTTTGGGTCAGTCTTTCTCCCTGACACCCTCTCTCTCACATGTGCAGACACACACACTCAGCACCACTACTATTCCTTTGTGATACAAATATTCACTGAATATCTGTTATGTGCCAGGTACTATCATCACATTCAAAGGATATCTTTAAGGACACTATAGATTAATAACTGCAAATCTGCTCATCATTTATAACATAGTTTTTAAACATTTTTTCCAATCTTGTCTCTCAAGTGTGGCAGCCACTAGGGAGCTTGGTGACTTAGGAAACATCTTTAAAATATATATATAATTTTTTTTTTGATTGATTTCAGAGAGGAAGGGTGACTTAGGAAACATTTCTAACTTACAGGCATAAACCTAATTCCAGTGCAACTGAGCCAAAGGTTTGCACACTTAGGAAATGAAGTGACCTATTTTGACCATTTAAAAAGCACTGAGCACTATGTGCCAAGACTGGACTAAGGACAAAGGCCATGGGGATACAACAAGGAATAAAGACCTCTGGTTTCTAGGAGATTGGAGTATAATATAAGTATCAGATATGTGAACAAAAAAAAACAGAGTGCAATCTAGTGATGTAATATGGAGATACGAACAAGTGCTGTTATAGCACACAAAGGTCAAGAGTAATTCTAACTTGCTATGCCTGATGAAAAACAGGAAAAAGTAACAAAGAAAAAATAATACACAAGCTGTGTGTTAAAGGAACAACTGGAAATTTTATCACTTGACACAATTATGTGTAATTATAATTCTAAGTAGAAAGAAAAGGCTGTGAAAAGACAAAAAAAAAAAAAAAAAAGAGCTATGAAAGGCTTGGCTTTGTTGTATTTTCAGCCTAAGAACTATTCCTTCAAATGTAATCTTTGTTTAAATGTTTACTGAAAAATCTTCCTAAATATAATTTTTTAAAAAATATGTGTTTTATTGATTTTATACAGAGAGGAAGGGAGAGAGTTAGAGAGTCAGAAACATCGATGAGAGAGTCATCGATCAGCTGCCTCTTGCACACCCCCCACTGGGGATATGCCCGCAACCAAGGTACATGCCCTTGACCGAACCCGGGACCCTTCAGTCCCCAAGCCGACGCTCTATCCATTGAGCCAAACCGGTCCCAGCCTAAATATAATTTTAGGCTAAGAACATTACAGTAATCATAAAAACTTCTTCTATAGAATGCCCTTAAGTATCAGTTAGTTTAGATACTGATAGAACTTGACATCTCTCCAGGGACATTCTAGAATTTGCTTTTTAGAATAAAAGTCTGATACCCCCTTTCTCAAGCAATAGACTGCAAACCATGCCACCACCAGATTTTCCAATCAGCAGAATGTTAGTATCACAATGCTTTTTCTTTCAAATTTACATTGAACTAAATTCTCTGCTGATCTTCGTTTCAATTGTGGATAGTTAAGTGGTTAGATTATCACACCAAAAACAATCTTTTTTCACATTAAAAAAACAACACATACCATCCAGAACTTTAGAAATATCAAAATAGATGTGACCTTTGCAGCCTATTTTATTGAGGAGCACCTGATAAAGTCATCTCTGTGAAAACCAAACTCAAGACGATCTGAAAACAGATCCAGCTTCTCTGTTACCTCTTATTTCCCATTTAAGCCTCTCAGAACAAAAATCTGATTTTTAGTGGTTTATATCTTCTCTGTGCTAGGAAAGGTAATATGGTATCTTTATTTCAGTTGTCTCTTGCTGGACTGCACAAAAGTGGGAGAAAAATTAAGTAAAAGCAAATGAGATGTTAATATTATTCATTAAAGGGCTTTATCACCTGCTCAGTTCAATACAGGCAATATTCTGAGAGATAATGATTCACAGATAGTGGATAAGAATTTCCAAGTTAAAATTCCCTACAAAAGCTCTTAAAACAGCAACTACTATTATAAGATTCCTCTTAGTTTCTCCACTGAAACTTGGAAAATAATTACTTGATTTTTAATTTCCTACATAGCTAGAAGTAAACAATTTAATCAACAAGCAAAACCATGTTACTTCCAATTAGCAAAACATCTCTTAGATTCATAGCAAAACAGAGTATGAACGCTGCAAAAAAAAATACATGATTCCAAACATGCTTCCTAGTCTATTCATTATTCTTAACTTTCCATAACTAAGCTGTGCTGAGAACCTAAACCTAGCCCCATACAACTGTTCCAAAGCTTTCAATATTTTTGCACAAGCTACCCAAAAAGCACAAAACCTGCGCGCATGCACACACAACACCCATTATCATTACACAACCCCAAAACTAGGCCAGGTAAGAACACAATCCCAAAAATAAAACAACAGAAAATGGCCCGCAACTGGAGATTCCATTAATGGGCTACTGGTCAAATTAGGCTTTCACATTAAGAGAAAGCTTAACTTTTGTGTTTAAAATAAACACCTTCAGACAGCATTCGAAGGAAGAGTTCCAAAAAATGAATCGAAACAGAGAAGATCCTCCCCAATCTGGTTTGGTGGCGAGTGACTGGGTGGGACAGGAGGCCCCAACCTCAGCCTCCTACTCCTGCGGCGAGGAAGTGAGCGCTGCCCGGGAAGAGGCCCGGGCGGCCACGTCGTCCTACTCACCCCGGAGGGCGCGGGCAGGAGGCCGGAGAGAGCGACTTGGGCGCCCACGGCCCCGGGCAGGCAGCAGGGACCCCGGGCGCTCAGGGGTGAGGGCCGGCCCCTCTCCCGGCCCCTCGTGGTCTACTCACTCCGCAACTGGCCAGCAAGTAAGCCATTCGCCAGGCCCCCGCCCTCGGTGCCTCCAGGGGAGGGAGCCGGGGCCGCTGCAAGCACCCCTCCGGTGCGCACCCCTCCGCTCCCCCCGCGCAGGGATGCCGTGCGGTCCGTGCGGCCGGGTCCAGTGGGCCCCTGGGCCACCCCTTCACCCCTACCCTGCCCCGTCCCGCCCCCTCGGCCTAGGGGCCGCCCCGATTGGCTGGGCCTGTCGCTCCTGGCAAAGAGACCCCTGGCGATTGGCCATGGGGCACCTGCTGTAGGCGGTGGGAGGCTGACGATTGGCCAGGCCAGTTTTGGGAGAGGCGGGAGGGCCGGCCACCAGCGGGGCACGTAAGGCCGGGGGGCCGCCACGCCCACGCCTCCGACAGGCGACAGGCGACCGCCGCCCCCCGGAGAGAGCTCAGCCAGGCGGTTCCAATCGCGTGGCGACTGCGTGAGAACCGGGTCACAGGCTCACAGATGTCAACGTGCTTTACACACATGTGGAGGCGGCTTCCAGCTTACCACCTCCAGATATTTAGTCAGCTGTGGGGCGCCTTTGCTTACTTCCGGAAAGTTGTTTGTTTCGCCTGCCGGGGAAGGCTGAAGAGGGGGAAGGAGAGAGGGGGGAGGAGACACAGTAACGTAAACAAAAGCATTGGTGCCTGTTTTACTCAAAACTCCAGGGAAACAGCATGGGTCTGCTGCTGTGCTACAGCTCCATAAGGCATGTAGGTGGCTCGTGAAGATGCTTCAGGAATCCAAAGGTCTTCACTTCAAATTCTGGTACCCCCTACAACAACTAGCATAGCACAAATTGCACAAAAGGCTCAATAAATGCTGAACTCCGTGTTAAAGATACCTTCAGTTTATTTTATGTAAGTTTTTTCAAAATGTACAACATAAAAACACTCCCTTCTTCCGGCATGCAGTCCTCAAAAGTCTGGTCCTCTTCCAGAGTTCCTTATCTCAGTAAACAAAAACCACTACCATCCACTCTAATATGCTAACCATAAACCAAGCAGCCCTTACTGCCTTCCTCATTTCACATTCAATCCATCACCAAGTACTGTCATTTTTACCTCCTAAATACTTTATCAGTTCTGTCTACATTTCTCCATCAACACCACACAATTACAGGTCCAGCCGCTTGCAATAATCTTAGTGAAGTCTTCCTGAATCTACCCTCGCTCCTCCAATTTCATTACACTCTCAACACCCCAAGTCCCCAGTTAAAGAAATTCAACTGCTTTTCACTGTACTTAGGATACAGGTCAGTCTTTAATAATGGCCTACAAGGTTTAGCCCTACCTGCCTGCTTGCTCCATCGTATACCTTCCACTCCTTCATTTTGTAAATCCTCACACAAGGATATTTTTCCCCTCATTGATTTTAGAGAGAATGGAAAGGAGAGGGAGAGACAGAGAGAAACATCGATGTGAGAGAGGCATATTGATTGGTTGCTTCCTGCATGCACCTGGCCGGGGAACTTGCAACTTAGGTACTGCCCTTGATAGGCATCAAACCCAGGGCCCTTCTGTCTCCGGGCTGATGCTATATCTACTGAGCCAAACCGACTAGGGATCCACTCCCTCATTTTCTGTACTTCAACACAATGACCTTTTTCAAGTTTCCACAATTTGCCACAGACCTTCCAACCTCGAGACCTTGGCACATGCTTTTATTTCTGTCTTTTATACTTTTTCCCTTGACACCAATCCCAACCTTCACTTAATTTACTTCTACTCATCATCATCTCCTCCTTGTCTATGTGAATTCTTCCTATTATGTTTTCACAGCTCAAGCAACTCTCCTATGTGAAACTTATCATAGCTATTTTACTTGTATTTGAGTTATTCCTTTTTAATTAACTTCATTGAATTTGAATACAATAAAATGCATCCATTTTAGATGTACAATTCAATATATTTTGATAAGTATATGCACACATGTAACCATCAAGTAAGACATAGAACATTCCCATCGTCATGAAATTTCCCAGTGCTCCTTAAGCAGTCAATCCCTCCAAACACTGTTCTGCTTTCTATTTGCATTATTATTTTAAAATTTTTTGTTCAATTTACTTAAACTAAAAAAAAGAAAACATTTTCACACCTTTCTCCCACCTGTCCCCAATCCCATCTCTTGCAACCACCAATTTATTTTCTATATCTATAAGCTTGTTGGTTTTTTTTAATTTAGTCTATCTCTATGACTTATTTCACTTAGCATAATGCCCTCCAGGTCCATCCATATTGTCTCAGATGACAAGATTTCATTCTTTTTTTTTTTGTGGTTAAATACCCTGTTTCCCCAAAAATAAGACAGTGTCTTATATTAATTTTTTTCTCCCAAAGTTGCGTTAGGTCTTAATTTTCAGGGGATGTCTTATCTTTCCATGTGCTAGGTCTTATTTTCGGAGGATGTCTTATTTTCGGGGAAACACGGTAATATTCCGTATTGTGTGTGTGTGTGTGTGTGTGTGTGTGTGTGTGTGTGTATTACAATTTCTTTATCCATTCATCCTTCAATAGACATTTAGGTTGTTTCCATATCTTGGCTATTGTAAATAATGCTGCAATGAACATCGGGGTGCATTTTTTAAATTAGTGTTTTTGCTTTCTTCAGATAAATACCCAGAAGTGAAATTACTGAATCATATGGAGGTTCTATATTTAATTTTTAAGGAACAACCATACTGTTTTCCAAAGTGGTTGCACAACAGTGCACAAGAGATCCCTTATCTCCACAACCTCACCAACATTTGTTATTCTTGTTTTTTGTTTTTAAAGAATTCTAACCATGCTAAGGAGTGTGAATTGATCTCTCACTGTGGTTTGGATTTGCATTCCCCAGATCTTTAACAATGTTGAGCATCTTTTCATGTATCTGGTGGCTATCTGTATGTCTTCTCTGGAAAAATATCTATTCAGATTTACAGCCCATTTTTAATCAGGTTATTTGTTTTATTTCCATTATTCTTTGATAAATGTTTATTCACCACCAGACTATAAGCTCAATGAGGCGAGGATCTGTGTATCTGATTTTGTTAAACATAATATCCTCAGTTATTTAGCCAAATGCCTGGATCTCAAATGGGAATAGATTTTGAAGATAAGTAATTCTGTGATAAATATTAAACTCTAAACAGTAATGTAGAAAAAAAACCATTCATTTGCCAGATGGACATGTTCAATATCCAACAACTTACAATGACACCCTTTTAAATTTTCTTTAGTATGTGCTTTTCTAGAAGCTAATTTTGTACCTGAGCAGGCCAAAGAACTTAATATTAGCTGACCACACAGTTCTCCAGGCCAGGGGAAAAAAGCCTACATCTCTAATTCTGTCTATGTATTGTATTGTTTGACCCTTATATAAGAGACAGAGTACTTATTTATATAACTCTTGCTTAGCAGTTCTTTCATGTGCTTAGGCCTTATCTCCCCAACTAGACAGATGGGGTAGGTCATCGAGGACTTTGTATTTAACAGTGTCTTTCCAAGTGTTATTTTTTGTTGAAGTATCCTCCAAATCTTCCATCACCACCATCATAGATCACTAGTTTCTAAATCTAATGCACTGTTGTTTTGACAGTTTAATGTAAATAGTTGAGTAAAAATTTAATTGGATAATTTAGATACAATTATCAGTTTTTTATTGGTAGGTTCAAGTGTTAAGATTAAGAGTGATGACAATTGAGAATATGATTTATGACAGTCTCTTAATGAGTTTTCTTCAGTTGCGTATATATTTAAAGAGGTCACAGCTATAGTCCACAGTTTCATACTAGAGATAACTATTTGATATAGATACATAGTTCTCATTTTCCTAATCCTTGTGTAAAGTTAATGTACATAAAAGATGTAGCATTTATAATGAAGAGTAATTGCACAATACATGTCAACTTTACTGATTTTATTCTAAGAAACTGTAGGACTTCTAAGCAAATTTGGGAACTCCATGTTTTTAAAGAAATCTACAAGTTATTTTAGAAAAAAGTTAAGTGATCAATGCCTTAAACCCATATATGAAAACTGAATACCTAGTCATTTATTAAAGGATCTTCAATCCTTATTTTTGAACTACATAATCAAATGATTAAATTAAACTGGCACTTATTGTTGTTGTTCAGAATGAAAAACAGACTATGGTGATCAAGTATAAAAAAAAAACCAATTATACTGAACACCCACCTTAAACTTACATAGTAATGTATGTCAATTTTCTCTCAATAAAACTAGAAAAACATACAACTAAAAAAAAACAAACAAAAAAAACAAAAAAACCCCACAAAATTCTAAATTTCCCTTGACTGCATCTCACCAAATGCAGGCTGTTTTACATAAAATAATCTGCGAAAAATATAAACACTAAGATTCAGAGTGAGGGGGTATTTAATATAATATAACAAGAAGTCTATTGAGTAAAAAATATGCCAATTTTACCTATAGTTTTAAAGATGCAAAGAACATTTTATACAGAATTCAAGTATTATGTACTACTTTCGAAAATATTATTTCAGCCAGAGTCCACTAATGTTTACCTAAAATCACATCCTCCTCTTATGTCATCTCAGACATAGATGACAAATATTTTTTATAGAAATAGGAGAGAAAAAAGGACTTGTATGCATGCATATAAGCATTACCAATGGACACAGAGTCTAGGGAGGTAAGGGCATGTGCTGGAGGATGGAAGTGACCAGAAAGAGGTTAATGAAGGAAAAAATATATATATATTGTAATAGCTGTGTATGGGCCGGGGGGATGGGAGGGGCGTTCCTTGAAATATTAGGGGGACCACTCTGTAAAGTATATGATTGTCTAACCACTATGTTGTGTACCTGAAACTAATTCTGAATAATACTGAATATGAACTATAATGAAAAAATTGTATATTGTTTTTCATCATTATCATAAAAAATAAATAAATAGCATAGCTCATACAGTAATTTGTAATCTCCTAAATTAGCTTGTATTCATTTCTTAATCTCTTAATAACCATATCTTGGAATAATGTTTTTTAAACATCTATTTGAACACTTTCAAGTGATGGGGAGCTCCCCATGTTGTAGGATGCCCTATTGTGCCTTGTCTTTTCAAGCCAATTCCTGGTATGGGACAAAGATAAGTAGAGAGAAAGGGTCATAAAAGATCAGTTTTCTATAATTCAATCCTATAAGTCAAAACAAAATCCTATGTATGCCACAATATAAGCTCTTTCATTGGAGAATAAACACAGAAAACTATCTTCAGTACGGCAGAGTAGACATTTGTTGTTTCTGTCACCCAGCATCTTTTGTTCCTTATTCTGACTTTACAGGGGTGTGGGGGAAACCACAACCATCTTCCACCCCATCAGCAATGTGTTCTGAAGAAGCAGATAACATACTGCATGACCACAAAACTGTGGTTGGTCAGGATTGGGAAAATGACTGATGATGATCAGCACAAATCCTATTAATCCTATCACATCTAGAAAGTTCCAAGAAGAGTAAGATGAAATTGTTGCAACCACCTTAACACCAAAAAAAGGAGAACCTAGCTGAAACCGGTTTGGCTCAGTGTAGGGCGTCGGTCTGCAGACTGAAAGGTCCCAGATTCGATTCCGGTCAAGGGCATGTACGTAGGTTGCGGGCACATCCCCAGTAGAGGGTGTGCAAGAGGCAGGTGGTCGATGTTCTCTCATGGACATTTCTAGCTCTCTATCTCTCTCCCTTCCTCTCTGTAAAAAATCAATAAAATATATTAAAAAAAGAAAGAAAGAAAAAGAAAAAGAAAAGGAGAACCTAACTAAAAATGAAGCCAACCCAGAACACGAACCAAGAAATGGAGAAGGGGGGTCTGGGTACTCATGACATTGTTTAAGTGCCTACTTCAAACCATACTTAAGCGAGATTTGCTTTTTTTTTTTTAGCCAGTTTGGGTTTTTTCTTTCCCTTTCATCTCAAAGAGTACTATCCAACACATATGGTAATTGCCAAATCCGTTAACAAAAAATCAGTCAACTTCTCAGCACATATCTGTTGTCAATGCTTTTTATGTAATTTGGTTATATCAATAACCAACTATAGGTACTAAATTTAAAAAAGGAATCTGACACATTTTAACATAGCACTTCCCTTCAACATTGCCTTACACTGTCTTGTTTCTAAACAAAAATCAGTATTTTTACCCTACAGAAAGCACAAGAAAATGACTACAACTTTACTATCTACTAGAGGCCCAATGCACAAAATTCCTGCATGGGGGCCTGGCCTGAGCCCACTTACATTCCAGGACCCCTCAGGGGATGTCTGACTACCGGCTTAGGCCCACTCTCCACTCCCACCACTGCCACTTTGCTGGCCAGCCATGAATCCAGCTTCTACCTCCTGGCGGACAGTGTGCATCAAAGTGATTGGTTGCTCTGGTCATTCCACCATAAGGGTCATTTAGGCTCTTATTATATAGACTAGAGGCCTGGTGCACGAAATTCGGCAGGGGGTCCCCTCAGCCCAGCTTGCATCCTCTCTAATCCAGGACCGCTCAGGGGATGGCCGACTGCTGGTTTAGGCCCAATCCCAGGGATCAAGTCTAAACTGACAGTCAGACATCCCTCTCAAAATCCTGGACTACTGGCTCCTAATTGCTCACCTGCCTGCCTGCCTGATTGCTCCTACTTGCACCCCCTGATCAAAGCAATCAATCACCCTTAACTGCCTCTGCCTGCTGACCTGAAGGCTCCTAACTGCCCCCCTGCTAGCCTTGTTGCCCCCAACTGTCCCCCCTACCCCCGCCAACCTGGTTTGCCCCTTACTGGCCCCCCTGCCTACCTGGTGGTCCCCAACTGCCCCCCTCACTGGCCTGGTCTCTCCCAACTGCCCCCCCTGCTGGCCTGGTTGCCCCACGCAGCCTGCTGTTCAGTCATTTGGTCATCCCTCACTAACCCCACTGCCGGCCTGGTCGCCTCACACAGCCCATGTTCAGTCATCCGTCTAGTTGTTTCAGTTGTGATGGCCCTTGGCTTTTTATATAGTAGAATTATACATAAAAGGCTAAGTGACCCACCAGTCATCTGTTTGACCATCCGTTCGACCAACCAGTCGGTACATATGACATGCACTGATAATTTAAAAATAAACATTGACTCGTGCATGCTCAGTATTTGTCCCTGTCTGACACTGGCCTCCCATTTAAATTAATTCAAAGACAGTGTCCCATGATGCCAACATTTGTTTTTACTATTAGTAAATCACAAGGACAAACTCTAGACAGAGTAGGAATATTCCTACCTGAACCCGTTTTCGGACATGATCAGGTATATGTTGCTTTCTCTCGAGGTCAAAGAGTGTGTGACATTAAAGTTGTAAAAACTTCATCACAAGGAAAATTAGTCAAGCACTCTAAAAGTTTTTTCACTCTTAATGTGGTATACAGGAAGATATTATAATAGAATAAGTTTAATCAATTTACCAGACATTGTTTTTATCAATCTTTTTATATCATATTTTTGTTGATTTTTTATCATGTTTTTTTATATGTCTTTATTGTTGCTATGTTGTTATTGTTTATTTATTAATCAATTTATACATTATTTTCATATACATTTTACTAATTTTCTTTACTCTCTGACACTATAGAAAAACGGCAAATAGTAATATTAAAATATTTCTTCTACTTAATTTCCTTTCAATGTGTATGAATCCATGTACGGGACCACTAGTATATTATAACACTGTAAATGCAAGAATAAGTGACTCAGAAATGAAAAGTTTTCATTACATCATATCACAGTTATTTGAGAAAACAGCAAACAAAAACTAATGTATTATCCATAAGCCATATGAAAGCTCTTACTTGAAGCTGAAGAGTATGCCGAAGAATGGTTTCTTCTAAGGCATGGATCCACTTCTCTCGCTCATCAGCATCACGAGCTAGAATAAAAGTTACAAAAATTAAAATATTAACTTCTACAATATAGCTCTGTAATATTGAAAGTAAAATCTTAAACCATGATGCTAATAAGAGGTTATTAGTTGTAAATTTCCTTACTAGAATTACCCTTCTATCCTTTCTAAATATGCAATCTACTCATTGCAATTTCTAACAAAGGGAATAACTATGTTCAATAATAGCCAAGCTTACCTTTCCACTGAGAACTAGAAAAGCTGGAATAATTATTTAAAAACAACTGGCTGAACCTATCAGAAAAAAATGGTAGTAAAGAATTAACAGGGCAAGATCTAGGAGAAGACAAACATCCAGAAGATAAGCCTGGTATTTATGGCCACTATTCTTCTAGCAGAATTGTAAATTCCAGGAGAGGAATTGTGACTAAGCAATTACTCAAAAGCCTTGTCAGTATGTGTGGGCAGGCGGTATATAAGAACCCCTATGTACTTTCTATTCAATTTTCCTCTGAACCTAAAACTGCTCTAAAAATAAAGTCTATTTAAAAATAAAAATATAGAGGGGACAAATGGTGATAGACAGAGAGTTGACTTGGAGTGTGAACACACAATTCAGTATCCAGATGATGTGTAATGGAATTGTGCACCTGAAACCTGTATAATTTTGTTAACCAATGTCACCCCAATAAACTCAATAAAAAGGAAAAATAAATAAAAGAGACCCCAGAGAGCTTTCTCACCCCTCTACCACGAGTGGATTCAATGAGAAGATGCCCATCTACAAGGAAACACATCTTCACTCAACACTAAATCTGCTGGCACTTTGATCTTGGACTTCCTATCCTCTAGAACTGTGAGAAATTTCTGTTTTCTATACACTAAAAACAAACAGCCTTATAAGGCCAAAAGTTGGAGAACGTGGCCTACCAACTTTGAGGACTTCCATGTTTTGACTGGGACCTTGAGATTAAGAATAAAGCAGGCCGGCTGGCTCAGCTAAGTAGAGCCTCTCCAGTGCACTGGAAGGCTGAGGGTTTGGTTCCTGGTCAAGGGCTCATACCAGGGCTGTGGGTTAGATTCCAGGCCAGCACATGCAGGAGGCAACCAATTGATGACATGTTGATGTTTCTCTCCTCCCTCCCTCCCTCCCTCCCTCCCTTTCTTTCTTCCTTTCAGTGTATATCTGCATGAAACTATAATTTCTTTATGTACTTCAACCAAAACAACATAGCACAAAAGTCTGAATGCAGAATCCAGCTATCTTCCATTAAGCCAAACATTTAAAAAGTTACAAAGATGTTAAAAGATGTCATTCTTCTGAGGGTTGTTTTTTTTGTGTGTGTGTTTGCTTGCTTGCTTATTTGGGAAAATGACTACTTCCCTCATAAGATGTTATTAGTAGAATTAGTTTGTTAATGACATATTAAGTCAGGACTGGGGAAACTTTTTTTTCTGCCAAGGGCCATTTGGATATTTATAACATATTTCAAAAAATATTATTCACTTAATACAAGTGTATATTGCTATGAAAAAACTCCTGAATTTATTGAATTTTGAGTCTGCCTGTGGTTGCCTTGGCAGGGCCAGACCAAATGATTTCACAGGCCTTATACGTCCCAGACATTCCCACCCGGTTTAAGTCAATAAATAAATAATTTTTTAATCCCTCAGTTTTCATTTTAACCTGATAAATACCAGGTTTAACTCATTAAACAAAAGCTCTTTGGAGTCCTCAATAAATTTGGAAAGGGGTCCTGAGACTAAAAAGTTTGAGAACCACTGTTATATATTATATGTGACATCTTATTTGATTACTTATTAATTTCCTCTACCAGAATGAAAGCTTCTAGAAGTCAGAAGTTTGTTGGCTTATTCGTTGTTGTATCTCTAGAACTTAGCAAAGCACCTTGCATGTTTTATAGGTAGTCATTATATATTTGAGAGGGGGTACATGATGGGTAGCTAGAAGGATGCTGAATAAAAACCTTCCATTTAGATAATTAAGTGGTTGAAAATGCCACTGATTATAATTTGTAACAAGTTTGGACAGGATGGATGATCAGAGGGTGTTTTTGTTCCTTCTAATCCTCACCTGACATACTTTTATTAATTTTAGAGACAGAAAACCATTGATGTGAGAGCAAAACATCGATCAGTTGCCTCTCACATACGTCCCAATAGGGGATCAAACCTGCAAACTTTTGGTGTACTGGATGATGCTCCAACCAACTGAGCCACTCCAGCCATGGCAGAGGTGTGGAGAGAAAAAAACCAATTCATATGAGTCTAAATCTAAAATAATATAAATATAAACCAATGTTTTGATGTTTAAAAGATTTAAGAGCCATAGTTTAAATAGACTGCTTATCATAATTAGAAAAGTAATGACATCAGATTAGAGAATGATCTATGCACTTTATTATACTATCGACACATCTATAACACTATAATGCTCATTATTTTTACTTTTTTTTTTCCCTTCCATGGCTCAGCTGCATATTCCCTGAGGTCTGGGATGGAATCTGACGCATATTTCTTAACTCTTTTTTTTAGAAAAATATATTTTATTGAATTTTTACAGAGAGGAAGAGAGAGGGAGAGAGAGTTAGAAACATCAATGAAAGAGATTCATCGATCAGCTGCCTCTTGCACACCCGCTACCAGGGATGTGCCCACAACCAAGGTACATGCCCTTGACTGGAATAGAACCGGGGACCTTTCAATCTGCAGGCCGATGCTCTACCCACTGAGCCAAACCGGTTTCGGCTAACTTCTTAACTCTTAAAGCTTGGCATATTCTTAGCAACTAAGTGAAACTTGTAATTACCAGACAAATAATATTTTTGTCATCTTTCAAATGATAAGAAATCTCCTGACCAGCATATACTAAAAACTGACCCACCCAACCCATCATATTCCCCATATTCATTTTCACCTGTACTTACCCCATACACACATACACACACACACACACACACACACACACACTTTTAAATATATAGTCTGCTGCCACTGGAATCTTTATTGCTTTATTTATTGGTATATCCCAAGCTCCTAGAATCATGCCAGGCAAACAAGTGCTCAATGAATGAGAAATAATGATCCATTGATTTCATTATTTAGATATGGTTCCATTTTTATATTTGGAATATATAAATAGGTTGGATTTCCTAAGAAATCATTATTTTTGCTTTTAGTATAAATTCAGTGGCATTTCCCCACTTAACACCTACTGAAATTAGAACAGATATTTAGAGAATTAGTTGTAGTAATTATACTTCCCTTACATGAAGTCTAAATGGTTATTTATTTTGTTTTTACTTGAGAAGAAGTTATCACATAAAAATAAAAAATACGAAATTGCAGAAGAAAATTTTTTAAGTCAATAATCAATGTAAGATAATGGAATTTTTTTTACTAATGATAATGCTGAAATGGTTGTTTTTAAAGCAAAAGACACAAGCAGGCAACTATGGGTTAGTCTAGGTACTGCCTATTCTTCTAAATGATTAATGATGCAGATGTGCCACGCAGAGTTGATTCATGTTAATGCAGTAGAGCAATGCTGCCCTAATATACTTGATCAATATAACCTTTCTGAATTAAATACTTCCCTTCAACACTGGGCTGATTTGTAGTAATTCTACATTTTAATAAATGAGCAAGCTCTAATGGACTGAATTGAAAAGGTCAGCTATCAGTCCAACCCGAGATGCCTTCCACTAAGACTTCTACAGTTTCTGGAGATTCTTTTAATTTAAACATTTTTTAATGCTTAAACTGTTTAATATTTTTAATGCAACTTGTATTGATTTATAAGTATATCAAATATATTTCATACTTGAAATCATTTTGGGTAACACACTGCTTAAATGATGTCTTCAGTCAAGTCCTCTGAAAGTGAAGGTTTATTTTATGTAGAACTAATCACATACTTATCCTTATTTTCATCTTTAAAAAATTTAGATTTCTTACAACAGGTTTGTTTAAGGGCAAGATAACCTTTCTAGACAGGTTAGGACATAATAAGAGACAATCTCAGATCAAGGCCCGGTCACTTGACTCTCTGTGTCTCACTTCTGTCATATATAAATTGGGAGTAATTCCATCTAATATGTAAGTTGTTAAGAGAATAAAGTGGAATAATATCTGTGTGAGATCACTGGATGTTGTAGACCAATGGTCCTACTAAATACATCAGAAATACTAAAGAGGGCCCATTCCCAAAGTTTCTGAGTCAGCAAGTCTGGGTTAGAGATTCTTTCTAACAAGTTCCCAGGTGATGCTGATCTTACTGGTTTGGGACCACACTTCAAAGACTATGGATCTAGATGGATCTGGGCAATAATCCACTAATCCTGGGTGCTTTGCCTCTCTGAACCTGCTTCTCTATTCTAAAACTAGAAATAAAACCACTTCATTGCTGTAGAGTTTAATCTGGAGATTTAACACATATATACTCAAACTTCCACTCACACACCAAAAATTTGGATTTCTGGCTTCACTTTAAAAACTTTACAATCAGGCAACATTGGACAAGCATTACCGAAAACCTAAACTGTCTAGAACTAAGTAGCAGCTGCCTTTTCAAACAGGGCATGGGCTCTCCAAATTGCTAGGATCTTCATTCAACTTTAAATCTTCTATTTACTAGCCCTTAGGCATTCAAATGTTCAACTTCTGGTTCCCCTACCAGCAATATCCTGACAACCACAAATCTTCTCCAGCCCAGATTCAGATCCAATTGCCATCACCATCTACTGTACATTTGTGTGTCCCACCGACACCTCAAACATAAGAGGTTCCTGGATTTTCTATTTCAGATGTTGACAACAGCCAAATAGTAAGCCAACACAAAATGGTCATCTTTACTACTCTCATTCTCTCACCTCCAATTTCCAACCAATCACTAGTCCCTATAGATTTATCTCCTAAAATTCTCAAGTCTATTTCCTTTTCTCCTGTTCCATTACCACTGCTTTCATCCATTCGGAGCCTCATTAACAATTACAGCTATTTATTACCTAAACCCTTGTCTTATTCTCTCTCTTTTCTGCTTAAAATCCTGCTTTACTGGCTTCTCACTGACCTCAGGATAAAAATATAACCTTTTTATATCAGTTACCTCTCATATCGTTACAGCCTCACACCCCCCCCCCCCCCAAATGTTCTAATAGTACCAAACATTCACAGTTTGTGAACACTCTGGCAGGGTCATATTTTCATAACTCTGCACATGCTACAACACCCCTCCATTTGACAAACTTCGGTTCAATCTTCAGAACTCTATTTGATAGAAAAGGTAATGAAGGAGAGAAAGGAGACAGCACCTCATGACAGGAAACTCTTAATTTTTACATTCTATACTTCTGAACAACTTGAAATTTTAAGCACTATTATGATTTTTACTTTTGATTATTTTAAAAAATTACTTGGAAACAAGAAAAACTCTATTCTTTTGTGAAGCACTGAATGGCTGACTCTCCGTTGTATTTAGTGCCCTATACACATTTCTTCTGCTACAGCAATTTCACATTATAATTATTTCCTTACATGCTCCTTGACATCATGGTCTATGTCTTACCTGTATACGCCAGGTTCTGAACACAAAGTACACATACAATAAATGTTTGAATTTAACAGCCAGACAATACCAAAGCTGCTTTCCACCCAATGCCTAATGAATCTATAAATGCAAACAACTTTGGCTGACAGGAAAAGAGATCATTTTTGCCCTTGCTCAAAAAAAAAAAAAAAAAAAAAAAAAAAAGAGCCAGTTCATAAAGATAATTTGGCAAGTACTTTCTTTTTAATATTTCTTTAAAAGGTATAGAATAAAGTTGTAGTTTTCAAACTTTTTAAAACCTCTAACATGCTAGAACTGAAATTCAATTATTGCCTATTCAAAACTGAAGTTAACTAAAATTAAGAATTTTAAGGCATCCTACCTAATAAAAGAGTAATATGCAAATTAACCATCACTCTGCTATACCCACAAGCCAATCAGAGCAAGTATGCAAATAAACCCAACCAAGATGGCTACAGCCACAGAGAGCAGGAGGGAGGCTTGGGTTTCCCAGGCAACGGAGGAAGCCAAGCTTTCCGCCTGCCCTTGCCGGCCTAAGCCTCTACTCTACATACAAGGCAACAAAGTTTTAATTATAGAAGGTAAACAAATCCAAACAGAAATGGCAGCAGCCATGGAACTGGAAAAAGCGGGAGGCTAGGGTTGCCCCTAGTAATGGAAGAAGCAAAGCTTTCTGCACACCCTGGCCAACCCAGGCCTCCACTTAGGCTACAAAGTTTCAATTATAGAAGATACACAAATTCCAACAGAAATGGCTGCCGACCACTGAGCACCCAAGAGGCGTGGCTCCACTCCAGGCTACAAAGTTTTAAATGTAGAAAGTAAGTAAATTCCAGATTTCAGGGCCTCTTCTTGGGTTGCCAGGGGGCATGGCCAGCCTGCAAACCACCACAGGCCCCTTGTTCAGGCCACCCCACACCCAACCCTGATCCGGGACACCCTTCAGGGCAAACCAGCTGGCCCCCAGTGTGCACCAGGCCTTTATCCTATCTAATAAAAGAGTAATATGCAGATTGACCATCACTCCAACACACAATATGGCTGCCCCCATGTGGTCAAAGATCCTGCCCCAATGTGAACACAAGATGGCCATCACAAGATGGCCAGCAGGGGAAGACAGTTGGGAGGGAGCAGGCCTGCAAGGGAGGGCAGTTGAGAGGGACCAGGCCTGCAATAGAGGGCAGTTGGAGGTGATCAACCCTGCAGGGGAGAGCAGTTAGGGGTGACCAGGCCAGCAGAGGAGGGAAGTTGGGGGCAAACAAGCTGGCAGGGAGGCTGTTAGACATCAATCAGGCAGGCAGAAGTGGTTAGGGGCAATCAGGAAGGCAAGCAGATGAGCAATTGGGAGCCAGTAGTTCTGGGTTGAGAAGAATGTCCGACATCTCTCGAGGGGTCCCAGATTGGAGAGGGTGCAGGCTGGGCTGAGGGACACACCCTCAGCCCCCATGCACGAATTTCGTGCACCGGGCCTCTAGTCTCTTTATAATTGGAGATAATCTGTAATATCAAGTTACCAGAATCACTGTAATGAAATAATTATTCATTATTTCAAAGAAGTTTGTTTTCTTCCTGGCACCAATCCTCTTTATTATAAATAAATGATGTTTCAGGATACAGACTATGTAGAGCAGCTAGAGATTTAAACCAAAATAGAAATGAAGGGGATGTGTAACACCCCACCTACATATATTTCCATACACTTGACCTTCTTTCTCAATACCATGGATGAACAGTCCATGCTCCTAATCAAAGGCAATGCCCCACCTCCTCTCCTGCCTTCTCAAGGACACTGATCCAACAATTCACCCCTCTCTTGCACCAATTTTTTCTCTTTATTGAATCACTGTCGGTAGCATAAAAAGATACTATTATTTCTCTTACCTTACAAAAACAAAAACTCGCTTGTTCTCATCCCTGTGCCAGCTGCTGCTGTATTTCCCACTTTCCCTTTACAGAAGAACTTGAAAACACTGTCTGTATTCCTACCTTCAAACTGTTCTTCTCAAGGTCACCAATGGACTGTTAATTGTTAAATCCTATAATAATTTTTCAGCCCTCAATTTACTTGATCTATCAGGAGCATCTGACACAGTTCTTGTTGCCTCTTTCCTCCTAGAAACACTTTCTCTTGGCTTCTAGGATGCCACATTCACCTGGATTTCCTTCTTCATTTGGTTGCTTCTTTTCAATCTCTTTGGCTGTTCTGCCTCATCTCTGCGCCCTCTAAATAAATATTGGAGTGCTCCAATGTTCATTACTTGGACCTTTTCTCTTTTCTCTCTACCTTTATGCTGAAAATACCATCTATATGCCAAAGACTCCCAAATTTATTTCTCCAGTGTGAACTTTCCCTCTGAACTCAGCACCTCAACTGTAAACATCTCCATCTGGAAGTTTGATAGGCATTGAAAACTTATTTTTCAGCACATACAAGGCTAAGATCTTGATGCCCACATCCCCTGACAACTCTCAACTCCCCCCCCCCACTCCCCCCCCCCCCCCTCCCCCCCCCCGCTGAACTAGTTCCTCTTGCAATCTTCACCACTTCCATTAATGACAACTCCATTGTTGTTGCTCAAGTCAAAATTCTGGTGTCAACCTAGACTCCTATCTTTCTCTCACATTCTATATACAGTTCAACCTTCAAAATTGATATCACATGCAACTATTACTTAGCAATATAGAAGGAACAAACTACCATATACATACAACATGGATGAATCTTAAAAGCATTATACTGAGCTAAAATAAAGCCTGACCAAAAAGAGTATATACTATGTGATTCCATTTGTGTGAAACTCTCCAAAAGAAAAATCTAATCTCTATTTAAAGTAGATCAATGGTTGACTTGGACCAGGGGCTGGCAATGGTGACTGACTCAAAGAATAAAGGAATCTTGTAGATGATAGAAATGTTCTGTATCTTGATTAAATTTGCCAACATTCATTGAACTGTATAATGTTTATATTTTACTAGAGGCCTGATGCACGAAATTCATGCAAGGGGCTTGGCCCTCGCAGCCCCAGCTTTGTCCAGAAGGATGTCTAGAAGGTTGTTCAGCTGTCCAGTCTAATTAGCACATTACGCTATTATTATTATAGATTTTATGTTAATACCTCAATACTATTGATTAAACATACATATACAATTTGACATCTTCTCACTACCTCTCCTCCCAAGGCTACCATGGAAGCCATCCTCATCTCTCTTGTGGATTACAAAGCCTCCTAATTAGTTTCTCTGCTTCTGTCCCTGCCTTCTGCCTTTTATTCTCAACAGTGGCCAGAATGATACTGTTAAAAAAAAAAAAAAAAAAAATCACATCATGTCACTCCTCTGGTCAAAACCTTCTAATGGTATCTCATCTCAACAAAATTCAATGTCCTTTCAGTGGCATAGAAGAGGCCTCACATGACCAGGCTCCCTACAGTCTCAAATCTCACCTCCCACTCCCTTCCCCCATGGTTACTTACACTCAACCAGAGTTGGCCTCCTTCAAATACGGCAGGCACAGACTTTGGCACTTACTCTTCCCTCTGCTTATAATGATGTATCCCTATCCCCACCCCAGGGAACCCTGACAGCTTGCTCCCTCACTTCCTTCAGCTCTTTCACTGAGAGGCACCACCCAGTGAGTCATTTCCTAGCCACTCTAAAATTCCAAAACTACCCCCACACACATCCACGCACTTCTAGTTCATGTCCTCCCTTTCTGCTTTATTTTTTTTTTCTCCCTGGGACTCATCATTCTCTTATTTACTTATACTTTACTAATTTATCTTGTTGATTGGCTTTCTCCTCTACCAGAATGGATGACTCCAGCAAGCATCTGTTTTGTTCATTACAATATCCCCAGAACTTAGAAGGTCTAAAGTAGATGTTGAATAAATGAATATATCTGAACAAATTCTAGCTTTCGCTTTAATAGTTGATGAAAACAGAATTTGTTTTATAGTTGCATCAACTGATATTTCATTTGCTTATAAGAATTCTAGTATATTAAATAAAAATTCAACACATTTAAACATGCTAAAGTCAAACTTGCTTTCAATTCTCATCAAGAATATAAGATTTATCAAACAATAAGAACTTTTTATCAAATTTCAAAGAATTTCTTATGAGCAAGAACTTATGAATGTGAATTAACTCATTTTTGCCGAGAATATATAGAGAGAGTGCTAGTGAGTTCTTTAAAAAGCTAGATAATCTCATATTGCCTGAGACTTCCATTATTATTTCACTAGAAAAGAAACAAATAAGTCTGATGGCCTCAGAAATAAGAATCCATATAAAAATACATATATCAATATTTATCCTTGTCATTTAAATAATGCATTAAAAGAACTGCTTGTCTTACAAGCAGGCCACATAAATCTAGGAGTGGTATAGGGGAGATGAGTTTAAAATAAATAATTGAAAAGTAAATCAGAAGGTAGAGGCTCCTTTGCTTTAGAGGTCTGAGTCTCCTCTCCTTTAGCAAGCAAACAATACAGTTCCTGGATATCCAGAGAAGGCGTCTCCTTAGCAACTGCAGAGAGAGGATTCCATACTGCAGCCTTCACCTGCATCAGCAGCTATGACTGGAATCGCATTCAAGTATTCAACTTCATTCAAAAAATGAGTTCTAGTGTGTGGGCATTATCTACTTTAGTTTGTAAGCAGTGTTACATATTTAACCTAAAAATAAAGGCCTTGGGCTTTTATAATAAGATTTTAAATGTGTTAAAAAATTTTATGAAAATCTCAGGAGAGCATCATTAGTAAGCAGCTCTGAATAAAGAATATGACCAAATAGTAAATATTTTTATGGGTGCTTTCCTTAAAAGCATTAGAGATATCACTTTTGAATACACTGGTTTGTCTTTACTGTATATAAGTTTCATCTTTCATTTCTAGGTGTTAATTTCTCAAACAAGACAATGAAGAAAAATAACTGCAGTTTAATACCCTAGCATAAAAGGACAAAAGCTGTCTGAACATCAGATAGCATCTGATCACTGTGAACCTTGATAACCAAAACATTTTAAGCTGTAAATTTAATATTTCTTTATCTTGATATATCATCTATTACAGTGCATTGTCACTTTCAGTTCAAAGAAAGTGCTAACCATATCCATATCTTCTCATTTCTAAGTTTCTTGGACTGCTTTAAAGGTAAAATAGAGGTTATTCTGGATGAATAATAAAAACATTAATAATGAAGCTAACGTTACTATAAGAGATATATTATGACAGGATCATTACAATCTATTTTTATTTGCTGGTTTAGAGTTTTCAAAGCAAGATGAAATGAGAATGATCATACAATACCTTACCCTTTCTACCGGTGAGCCATAGCATGCAATGCCGAAACATAGCAGTGGCAGATGGCATTGGTGTTATTAACTATAAAAAAAAAAAAAGGATAATAGCAGAGAAATGACGGCTGGCAGACAAGATACAGAAATGCAGGTGAAATGAACGCAAACTTGTAGTTCTTGAAGCAAAGCAAAACCTTTAAACCAAAGGTTGCTAGTAGCTTCAACTTAATCTACATTTTGAGTTTTACACGGACAAACACTGCAACCTTCATAATCAGTCTTTAGATTCTTCATGCAGAAGCAGAACCATACTCCTCGATAAAGAAAATCAGCAACCTTGTGTAAACACAAGCCAGCAGCAGCAGCAGCAGCCCATTACTCTCTCCTTTCACTGATTTTTATCCTTTAAAATTTTAATCTCCAATTGCAGCCAGATCCAGTCGTTTCAAATAGATCTGTATCCACTGCAGATACAAATCCCTCCCTAACCTGCAGCACCACTTCAACCAGAGCGTTCCTGTTTGCTCATTCATGCAGGATCAGTTGCAAAACCTCATTCGGCAAACAACCCAAAAGAAAATGAAAGAAGCAGTTGGGACTAGAAGAGAAAGAATCTCTTCTTTCAGCTCACCCTGGAAATGGAAGGTTTTCTGATCAACAGTTATTGTGAAGGTGCTGTCGTCCTCATCGTCTATACCAATCACAGCTCCCTGTGAAACAAAGAGCAAAATCCCAATAAGGCAAACAATGACATCAGCAATATTCACTACTGCTACAGCCCAGGAATGCTCAATGCAGCGATGAAGACGCTGGAAGCAAGCCAGACACAGAAAAGGGGAATCTGCGGCTCTAGTTTTGCTTTAGGAGGAAGAACTAAAGGAGAGGGGGTACTTTCTATCCTTGCTTTAAGGGCATGGATGTGATGGGAGGGAGAGGGATCAAACACAGAATCTGAGTTAAGGACCTGTGTGTAAGAGACACTCACTGAACCTTTCTGAGCTTTACCAGTAGATTACTCTCTAAAATGGAAGTATAAAACCTCCTCCTCACCAGGTTTTTGTAAGGCTCAAATAGCACAGATGGCTCTTCATCAGGATGCTTCTGTTACACTTGTTAGTGCAGAAATGCCAGGTGACATTTGCTTTAAAACACTGTCCCAATCACTTCTTCCAGGTGCTCCTATAACTACTCATATATGGTTCTGCTATTCCACTTTTCACATTATACTGTGATTATCTGTTTATCAGATGTCTGTCTCCTCTCACTAAACTGCTATGAGATCTTAGAAGTCAAAAACTATTTTATTTATTTTGATACATAACAAATCACACTCAGCATTTCTAAATAAAAATATGTACAACTCTCCAAAAGAGGGAGGAGGAGGGGATTGCATGTATATATTGTTTCAGGAAGGATGGGTTTTACACTTTAATTTTTTTATATTCAACTACATGCATCCTATTAAAAAAACAGGGATTAAGGGAAGTGACAGGAAGCTATGCTTTGGTTGGTGTCTTTAAGAAAGAAATAGTGTCTTCACTATTCCAGAGAGAAAATCTAGAGAACATGGGACAGGGTAAAATGCCCCAGATTGGTGACAAAAGAACAGTGTGCCATAGACAAAACCAGGACCTTGAAAATGGGGGTTGAAAAGACGCAATGGCCAAAATAACCTAATCCCATGGGAAAAGGCTACACCTATCCCAGGAGGATTAGGTAACAGAGCCAAACATTTATTCAGCCTTCTCAGAGGCTTTCTAGATGAACCCAAATTCTATCCAAATCCCATCAATTTGAATCATCTTAGTTATTCCTCCGTTTCAGATTGAGTAGGGATGTTTATCCCCATTTTCAGATAAGGAAACTGTCTCCAGAGAGCAAATGATTTAACAAAGATCACACAAAGAGTCAATGGCAGAGCCAGACTTACTTATTCCATGACAGAAAATATAGACACACCTCAGTGAGAAGGCATGTATGGGAGCAGCTTGTTCTGGTTAACTTAATTTTGTGATTGAGTTAACCTTCTAATTTATGATGTATCAAATATTTGCTGTGTCATAACTAAATACAAAAATATGTGCTAGATACAGCTCTTGAATATATAACAGTAGTCCCTGGGCACTTATATTCCAGTGCAGGATATCAAACATGCAAAGAGGTGACAACAATACAAGGCAAAAAGGAATCTCTACACAGGTGAGCTTTAAAAACATGCTAAGCAAAAAGAAGCTAGTCACAAGGGACCACATGTATGATTTCATTGACATCAATCAGGCAAATTCATAGCAGCCAAGAGTAGATTAGTAATCACCTAGTGCTGAGGAGATGGGAGGAGGCACGGTAAAATGGGAATGGGTTTCTTTATAGGGTTTTAGAAACACTCTAAATTTGATTGCAGTGATGTTTACACAACTCTGTGAGTATACTTTCAAATTCACCAACTCTTCCCCATCCAATGAATTGCTAGTGCCCTAATTCAGGCTCTCATCACTTCTTGCTTGATAAGGCAATCTGTCTGCCTTCAGTCTGGCCACATTTTAGTCCACAGTCCTTATTACCAGAGTAATATTTCTAAAACACAGACTCTTATAGGAGATCCAGATGTTTAAAGCCTTCCTTGCAACCTAGCCAGTCTGGCTCAGTGGAGAGAGTGTTGACTGGAAGACTGAAGGGTCCCGGGGTTCGATGCCAGTCAAGGGCACATACTTTGGTTACAGGCTCGATCCCAGCCCTGGTCAGGGTGTATGCAGGAGGCAACCAATAGATGTGCCTCTCTCTCACATTGATGTTTCTCTCTCTGTGTCTCCCCCCTTCCCTTTCACTCTCTCTAAAAAAAAAAAAAAAAAAAAAAAAAAAAAAAAAAAAAAAAAAAAAAAAAAAAATCAATGGGAAAAAATATCCTTGGGTGAGGATTAACAAAAAAAATTTTTTTAAATTAAAGTCTTCCTCGCCTCTCCATGAACTATTAAATAAAGTCAACATTTCTTCATAATGCCATTTAGACTGTCCAAGGTTGGCCCAACTAACCTTGCCACTGTCATACCCAGCCCCTTCCCTCTTCACCTCACAGAGACTCTAATGTACTCAGTCAGTCTCAGCATTTCTTCCACACGCTAAATAAAAACAGGTTGTTTTTTGTTTTTTTCACTTATATCCTTCCTCAAGCTCACTTCTCCACTATTTGTTAAACAAAAGCACAACCCCAAGCTATCATTTAGTTTCTCAATGTTTTTAAAGAGGAGCTTTTTGAAAACAGACCATGCCTTAACCTTTCATCCACTATTGCAATCTAGTTTCCTTCCCCATTCGGGCAACAAACTGTGCTCTCACAGGCCTCCAATTACCCCTTCACTACTCTAGCTTTGTCACATAGCACCACTCTGAAGTATTATTGCTGCTGCTGACCACTTTTTTCTTGAAATTCCTTCCATGGCTCTTAATTACCTAAGCTGTGCTTCAGAAACATTTCTACCTAAGTACCTTTGACAACCTAGTTGGAAGAAGGCATCCTTTCTGGTCTGTTACACTTTCCCCCTCCTCTATCCAAATGCTTCTTTGAAGACTTTGGAATGGAGCTAGCTATCTCCTGCTCCAATCAGGTCTTGCCATTACCCTGAGCTTTCTTCAATGTACAGATGCACAATTCATCCTACATTCCTGCCTCTTCATTTAAACTTCACTGCCACTCTCCTTCAGTCACTCATTCCTCATGTCACAATACCCTAGACCTGCACTATGCAATACATCAGCCATCAGTCACATGTGGATATTTAATTTTTAATTATAATTAATAAGTAAAATTTTCAAATAAGTTCCTCAGTCATACTAGTCATATTTCCAAATGTTCCAGGAGCTATGGAACAAGACAGTGCAGACACAAAACACTTTAATGATTGTAGAACGTTGTCCTGAACAGCACTGTCCTAGACCTTGGCAACACAGAGAACTGAATTACAGTGAAGAGTTGATACTGGCAGTTACTGAACACTTTCAATGAGCCAGGCACTATGATAAGCATTTTACATATATTATATTATTTGAAAACAAATTTATATTGAAAGACAAGATATACAAAATCCTAACTGTACAAGCTCAGTGAAGAGAACCTCTCCTTGTAACCTTTCCTAATTATTCGACCTGCCTTCCATCACAAAGATAATCACTACCCTTACTTCTAACATTACACATTCTAATAGTCCATCTACAGATTCTTTTGGATTTTCCTGTATGCTCAGTTAAGTTGCTGTGAATAATAAGTTTTATTTCTTCTACTCCAATCATTATACCTTATATTTACTTTCCTTGCTTTATTCATTTGCTAGGACAGCCTGGTTTAAGACGGCCACTAGAGTGACACACAATGTTGAATAGAAGTGGCGACAGGGGGCATCCTTGTCTTGTTATTGGTCTTTCTCCCATTGTCCACTGTAGCTATTTAAAACCTTCTCTACTTTCCTTGAACCCACAATATTATGTGCCGTTATCAGGTAGGAACTCTAAACCTCTCACCTAAAGCCTCATCTGCATCTGTACCCACTCTTGCTTCCTTTCCACCTGTCATAATTGAAAATAAGCTCCATCCCCTATCACCTTTCCTTGTGTCTCTTACTTTACCAATTTTCAACTTCTCTCTCTCTCTCTCTCTCTCTCTCTCTCTCTCTCTCTCTCTCTCTCTCTCTCTCTCTTTCTCTCCCTCCCTCCCTCCCTCCCTCCCTCCCTCCCTCCCTCCTACCTGCATTTGCACATGCTCAAGTTTTTATTCTCTATCCAACAATAACCACCACCACCACCACCACCACAACGATCCTTTTCAATTATATGTCCTCATCTAGCAATTGCCCCACCTCTCACATTCCCATCTAGTTAAGATTATTCAGACTTGTATAAGCCTCCTACCCAAAATTTATTTTAACCTTCCATTCCTTGTAGGATATGTAACCAAATCAATGGTTCTTGTTCATTTTCAAATAAAGTGATCATATAACCTGGTTTGCCTGGGACAGTTCCAGATTATGCTATTGTCCTGCCATAATAATGAATAGAACCCCCTTCTAGTCTAAATATGTTCTGGCTTAGGGACAAGATTTGCATCTCTTATTCCATAGTCTAGCCTACAAAAGGCCCCAGTGATTTGCTCCATGCCTACTTCTCACCTCTAGAGATTTACCAATTGCCCCAAATTGTACCAAACAGCCTTCCTCTCCTTTTATCTGAATTTATGCAACTTGTTTTTTACATCTGAAAAGCAAAACCCCTACACTAATCCAAATGTAGAATAGTATTCTATTGTTAAGCAAAGTTATTTGTAAGCCAAACCATCAAAAAAAAAATATCAAAATTTTTTTTTCAGTCTTACTGTTATGACCCATTGTGCCAACAGGGTAGCACTATTCAGGTTCCAGACAGAAAGTAACCCAAGTGGCAGTCTTATACAACCAAATGAATTTCCTGACTCCCTCTTCTCCTTTCTAGTGTACACAGAAACATACTACAGACATAAATCATCGTTCTGGTGTCAAATTCAAAAAACTATTTTTTTTCTCATGATTTGGGGGGGAAAACCACAACAAGAAGTCTATTTTAGGCTGTTGGCTATTTTAGAGCCAATCTCCCTTTTCACGAAGAGAAAAGTGGGCTCCTAAACCAGCTCTAAAGATGATTTAAAAAAAAAAAAAAAAAAATGATGACTCCTTTGGGACATGGACTGCTGACACAGCTTCCAAAACAGCCAGAGGATAAAAATAAAAGTAATATATCTCTACTCTGGAAGAGCACATAGTTGAGAGAGAAGAGAGGATTCTACAATACAGAAGGAAGCAGGAAAGCTCAAGGTCCAGCCTGCTCACCAAAGATGCTGCTGCATGAAGGACCTGCTTAAGCATCATTCATCGATTCAGCGAGTATGTAGTGAACGGTCCAGGCATTGTTCTAGGTGGCAGTAATAGGGTGGCGAACAATTTGCTTTGCTTTTTTTTTTTTTTTTTTTTTTTACTGATTTGTATACATTCTTTTGGTTGTTTTGTTTTTGTTTTTATTAATTTGTAGTTTTTTATATATTCTGGATGTCAATCCTTTTTCAGTTGTCTACACTGTATATATTTCCTCTCCCAGTCAAGGGTTGTTTTTCCCTTTAATTGTGGTGTCCTTTTGTATTTCAAAGGTTTTAAAATTTGAATGTTGTTAAATCTACCAGTCTTTTCTATTATGGTTTGTGCGTTAAGAAATCCTTCTCTGTCCTATTATCATAAAGGCATTCTTCTATACGTTCTTCTAAGTATAAATTTCCATTTTATACCTTTAATACCTCTGGAATTTATTTCTGTGTACAACATGAGATAGAGAGTAATTTAATTTTTTTCCATATGGGCAGCCAACTGATCCAGTTTCGTTTACTGAGTGATAGAACTGATTTGTAATGTGTCATTTGCTTTTTTTTAAAGAATATTTTTATTGATTTCAGAGAGGAAGGGGGAGGGAGAAGCAGCAAAAAAAGGCACCATTACCTCGCTGCTGATTTTAAAGACAATACTTCTACTATCTCACTATTTAGCACACTGTAGCTTTTAGCAAATATCCTTATCAGGTTAAGAATAGTCTCTTCTGTCTCTAGCTTGCTTAATCATTTTTTTTTACATGTATTCATAGGATTTTTTAAATTATTGTTTAAAGTATTATATATGTCTCCTTTTTTCCCTGACTAACCCTTCCCTCCACCACTCCCCCCACTGCCTTAGTTTTGCTAATTGCATGCATACAAGTCCTTTGTTTGGTCTCTAACCCCACCCACTCCCCTGCCTTCTCTTTAAGGTTGGATGGTCTGTTCAGTGTTACCTTGTCTCTGGATCTATTTTTGTTCATCAGTTTACGTTATTCATTATATCCCACATATGGGTAAGATCATGTGATATTTATCCTTCTCCAATTGGCTTATTTCACTTAGCATAATGCTCTCCAGTTCCATCCATGCTGTTGCAAATAGTAAAAGTTTCTTTTTTTATAGCAGCGTAGTATTCCATTCTGTAGATGTATTACAGTTTTTTAATCCACTCATCTGCTGATGGGCACTTAGGCTATTTCCAACTCTAAGCTATTATAAATTATGCTGCTATGAACATAGGGGTGCATATATCTTTTCTGATTGATGTTTCTGGTTTCTTGGGATATATTTCTAGAAGTGGGATTACTGGATAAATAGTAGTTCCATTTTTAACTTTTTGACAGTGGCTGCACCAGACTGCATTCCCACCAGCAGCTCACGAAGGTTCCTTTTTCTCCACATCCTCGCCAGCACTTGTCATTTGTTGATTTGTTGATGATAGCCATTCTGACAGATATTAGATGGTACCTCATTAATGTTTTGATTTGCATATCTCGGATGATTAGTTACTTTGAGCATGTTTTCACGTCTCTTCAGTATGTTCTCTTTTGAAAAGTGTCCATTTAGGCTGAAATCGGTTAACTCAGTGGATAGAGCGTTGGCCTGTGGACTGAGAGGTCCCGGGTTCGATTCTGGTCAAGGGCATGTATGTCGGTTGCGGGCAGATCCCAGTAGGGGGTGTGCAAGAGGCAGCTGGTCGAAGATTCTTTCTCATCAATGTTTCTAACTCTCTATCCCTCTCTCTTCCTCTCTGTAAAAAAATCAATAAAATATATATATTTTTTTAAAGTGTCTATTTAGGTCCTTTGCCCATTTTTTGATTGGATTGTTTATCCTCCTTTTATTAAGTTGTATGAGTTCCCTGTAAATTTTGGAGATTAAACCCTTATCTAAGATAACATTGGCAAATATATTTTCCCATGCAGTGGGTTTTCTTATTTTTGTTTATGGTTTCTTTTGCTGTGCAGAGCTTTTTATTTTGATGTAATCCATTTATTTATTTTCTCCTTAGTTTCCATTGCCCTAGACGCTGTATCTGTAAAGATAGTACTACCACATAGGACTAATATTTTGCTGCCAATGGAATCTTCTAAGATTTTTATTGTTTCCCATTTTACATTTAAGTCCTTTAACCATTTTGAGTTTATTTTTGTGTATGGTATAAATTGGTGATCTAGTTTCATTTTTTTGCATGTATCTGACCAATTTTCCCAGACCATTTATTAAAGAACTGTCTTGACTCCATTGTATGCTCTTGCCTCCTTTGTCAAATATTGAGCATAAAGGCTTGGGTCTATTTCTGGGTTATCTGTTCTGTTCCATTGGTCTATATGTCTGTTCTTGTCCCAGTACCAAGCAGTTTTGAGAACCATGGCTTTGTAATGTAGCTTGATATCTTGTAGCTTGTTTAATCTGGTATCAAGCATGTTTCATTTTATTCACTGCTGCTTCTGTGTTTATTCAGATGGCCATGTAATTTTCCTCTTTTAATGTTAACATGGTGAAGTAATTAATTTTAAAGTTAGCATCCTACTATTCCCAAAGTAAACTCTATTTGGTCATAATACTTTTTATTTGTACATTACTGGGTATGGTATGCTATATTTTGTTCAAGTTTTGACATCTACATTAATAAGTGACTGTCCTAAAAATTTCTTTTTGTTACTTTCTTCTTTGTATTTTATCATTATTTTTCTTTTTTCTAATTTTTCAACTAATTTTTAATCTATTTTATAACATTCATTTAAGATTATAAATCATAGGCTTAGATGCGGTTTTAACATGTGGTCCCTTCATTATCATTCAGGTTTAAATATTTCATAATTTCCATTATGATTTCTACTTTCACCAATGAATTATTTAGTAGTATGCATGTGAAGTGGTGGTGGCTATTGTTTTGTTAAGGGATTTCTAATTTATTCCCCTGTTGTCAAAGAATGTTATCTATGCAATATTGGGTTTTTGGTGTTCTTTTTCCCATAACAATTTTAAATTTTTTTCTTAAAGTCTGTTATGTCTGAAAGTAATACTGTGTCCTAGCTTTCTTTTGGTTAACATTTTCCTGAAATGTTTTTCATTATTTTCTTTTTATTTAATTTTTAATTTGTAATTATGAAATATTATAAACATTCAGAAAATATAACCCTAATGACATCTATGTATCAAACACAGGGACTCAATAAATGTTTACATCTTGCCCAAAACAGGACATTTTTAGTATCAAATTCACAAGGATGAGATGACTCTTGCATAACAGCAACTGAATTAACAAAAAGGGCATATATTAATACAGTAATTTTTCATAATGAAATGAGAAGACAATTGATAAAAGCAAATCTAAGGAGATGAGGGGAAAGGACAATCTTAAGATTTTACATTAATCTAAAAATAATGCTTTATTGCATCCATTATAAGATATCAACGATTATAAGATATATCCCAATGCCAGAGATGTTAACATATGAAAAAATAATGTAGAATCAATGAGATAAAGCACCAGCAGAAAAAGTCAGTGCCAAAACTATTAATAATCCGTCAAGGTACCTGCTAACCTCTCTTGTGATAAACTAAAAGAAAAGAGAACAGTTGACTCATAATTAGTCAACTCTAATGATCAACACAATTGGAAAATGGAGTACTCAGTTTCACTGAACCCGGTAAAAAAGTGTTACTTTAAATCACATATGCACTAATAGTTTTTGAAAAGTCACAATACATTTAGCATTAAAACTATGTTGAATATTATTTGGATGATTCTCAAGACCCTGTAGAATTCCTCAGAATCTGAGATTCATCTTATCAATGGTAATTATTAATTACAACAGACAGTAACTACCACTGACTAAGAATCTAAGTCCCAGATACTGTGTTTGGATACTTTATATCAACTAATTTGCTACTCATGTAGAATAATTTCATGAATAAATGACATGACTCCTATTCCAGAGATAAAGAAAATGTACAGCTGAATAGATGAGTTGCCTGAAGTCACAAAGCTAATAATTAGCAAAATCCAGATTGGAATTCCATTTCATACATGGCCTGTTCTTGTCTCTACTCCATACTACCTCTTTAATGTTACTACATCTCCACTTTTTAGATTTTGCCTGTAAAAGTCAATATTTTGCTTGTAGCTAGTATGTTGGGAAGGAGGAAAAATCAGACACCAGGACTAAACCAACATTTTACTTTTCCATCAAGGCAAGGGCACCATCTAGTGGCACACACTCTGCCCCCAATACAATAAAGGAAATAGATGGGAAGGAAATGGTTTCTCCTCTTCTGCTTTCCTCAGCTGGTTTTACACTACCTTGCGACAAGTTGAGAATTTTTATGTTAACTCTTCTAGTCAAGAAACAGAGGATCACGGTGACATTAAGGACTGAACAGGGTTTTGGAGACAGACCCAAGTTCAATCCCAGATTCACCATTTACTGTATAACTTTGGAAAGTTACTAAAAGGAGCTTGAGTCCCAGCCTCCTCACATGTAAAATGAAGCAACACCTTTTACCTAACAGGGAGATCATGGAAATACAAGTGCAAATCATCCAGCACAGTGCCTAATCCTGAGAGCTTCCTCAATTACTACTGCTTCCTTTCCTTAGTCTCCTTTCATGTAGAATAAAAACCACATGGGTGTTTTGCTTTTTTTTTTTTTTTAGAAAATATATCATACAACTGGCTTATGTTGTGTTTAAGATAACTTCCACAGCTCCTTTGTATGTAATCTATAGTAAAGGTCAATTCTCCAACATTTATTCATTATTTTATAAATATACAAAATCAGCAATAAGCATTTTTGTTGTTACATAACTTACTATGTACCAGGCACTTTTGACAGTGGATGGGGAACTCACTATCAAATGGGGAAATCAGACAAGTTAAAATGTAGGTACTTTCATGGCTATAAGTGACAAATGTTGTGATAAGGCAGAGGAGAGGGTATGTGAATCAGGAATGCTTCACAATAGAACAAACATTTGAAAAAGTCCCTTAAAGATGAGCTCACCAGGGAGGGCACAGAAAATTCCTGACATACAAAAAATGTCAACTGGAAATATTGGGTGAAGTATATAATCGTCTAACCATTATACACCTGAAACTACAATAATATAAAATAATACTGAATGTAAACCATAATTGAAAAATTAAATTAAAAATATGTATCTCAAAATCAATGAGGAATGAAGAAACACAATGAGAGAAATAAAGTATAGTATAGTTGGAATATAGGACGGGATGGATGGAGAGGTGGGAAGAGATCTATGGTGTGGATCAATGTTAGCTCATTAAGCTCATTTGGACTCTAGATGACAGATGCATATGAATCCCCATCACTGTTACATCATCATCCATAGCAGTTATATATATCAGTTGTGTACTAGTGCTAAATCCTATGCAAACATAATTGCTAAGCCTCACAACAATCCTGTGTGGAGGAGAGACTATTCCATGATGTGGACTCTCAAGTTAGATCCAGCTAGATTTGGGCCAGAACAGAGATTTGTTTCCCATAAAATCTCAGACACTGAGCAGCCCCTCCCCTATACTGCCCGGTGTGCTAGCTCATGCTGATTCCTGGAACAGGCTGTTGCATCTATGCATTTCCCCCTTACCTAGGGTGGCTCATACCCCAGTACCTCTGTCCATTTGCCCTGTTCTATATAACTAGGGGCCCAGTGCATGAATTCGTGCACCTTGAAAGAAACTGTGGGCCGTGAGGCTGCAGTGGACACAGGGGTGAGTCTCGGCCAATCCTCTTGCTCCACCCGGACCCTCCCACCGTGGCCCTCGGGTCCCCTGTCTGACAGCACTGGCCTCACTTGCACCCGTTGACAGCACGGAGCGATTGGTGCCAGCGTCAGCAGTGGGTATGAACAGGGCTGGTGCTGTCAGCGAGTGCAAATGAGGCTGGCGCTGCCACTGCTGCTCGCACCCGCTGACGGTACAGAGCGATCAGGACCGGTGCCGGGTGCTGCCAGCAGGTGCAAGCACCAGGCGGGACCACGGCGTGTGGGAGCAAAGAATTTTCAGTAACCACCAGAGGCTCACCCCAATGACAGTGACCGGTGCTGTGCCTTGGTCTGGTGCCCCCGCTCACCTGCTCCACCATCCCACTGCAGGTGGTCTACCATGTTCCATGCTCTGCCACCTGCTACTGACGCCCACCATGTTCCACATGTGCCCCCTGGTGGTCAAAGCACATCATAGCAACTGTTTATTCATTTGTTCTGCCGTTTATTATATAGGATTCCTTAGCACCTACCATCTTGAATAGAGGATATCCATGCTATCTAGCCACTGCCCAAGACACACCGCTAATCTAAGTTCCCTTAATAAACTCTTGATGTAATGCTGGAGTTGTCGGTCTCTTTCTTTAGTCTCTCAGGACATTTTCCCAACACCATGAAAGTTATATATTATTATCTTCACAGAGGTTAAGAAATTTGCCCATAGACACAGTTAGTAATGAGTATAACTGAATGAGACTCAGCCCCAAGTCTCTCTTACTCTTTCTACTATGCTAGTGGTCCCAAACTTGGCTGCACAATACGATGTGTCGGGTCTGTTGAACAGCCCTGGCTGGGTGGACATTGGATTGGAGTGCCATCTGTACATCAAAAGGTCTCAGGTTTGATTCCCAGTTAGGGCACAAACCTAGGTTGTGGGTTTAGTCCCCAGTCAAGGCACATGCAGCCAATCAATGTTTCTCATATTAATGTTTCACTTTCCCTCCCTCCCTTTCTCTCTAAAATCAATAAAACATATCAAGTGAGGATAAAAATAAAATAAAAGTTTCAGACCCTATTCTAGAACAGTACGTCTAGAGAATGGGACTTGGGAACCTATATTATAAGCAAACTCTCCAGATGTTTCTTAAATAGGAAGAAATGGAAATCCAGCTTTTTTGAAAATACAGTTGACCCTTGAATAACCAGAGTGTGGACTGTACGAGTCCACTTATACACGAATTCTTTTCAATAAATAATATAAATGTATTTTCTCTTCTTTATGATTTTCTTAACTTGCTTTACTGTATATAATACACATAACATACAAATATGTGTTAATGGACTGTGTGTTATTGGTAAGGCTTCTTATCAACAGTAGTTAAGTTTTGGGGATGTCAAAAGTTACATATAGAGCAAAAACCAAGATGGAAGCAAAGATAAACAACTAAATTGCTGCCTTGCATAACAATTTCAAAATTACAACTAAAAGACAAAACATCTATCACCCAGAACCATGAGAAAGCTGGCTGAGTGGATGTTTTACAACTAGAAAAAGAGAAAGGAGCACAAACGCTGAAAAGCTGAAGAGGAGAAACAGTTGTAATAATCTGAACAATAAAGATTTCTTAAATTAAAAAAAAAAATGTTATATGTAGATTTTCAACTGCACAAGAGGGGGAGTTGGTGCTCTTAACCTCTGCACTGCTCAAGAGTTAACTGTACCTCTGAACACACACACATATATGAATTACTAATTAATAGCTTCCATCTATGTACCAGGTGCCCAAGCCTTACAAAAATTCTATAAGGATATTATACTACCTGCTTTAAAAAAAAAAAAGAGAGAGAGAGAGAAAACTCAAGCTCAAAAAGCTTACCAGTAACTCCCCTCTTCCTGTCAACAAATTAAAGGGCAAAAATAAGATTACACACAGGTTTGTCTGGTTCTTCTCTGTTGCTGTGTGGTAGAAAGAATTCTACCCCTCCCTCCATTACCTTTGCCCCTTTGCATGTGGGTAAAAACTGTGAATGATGAGATCTCACTGCAGTGATTATGTTACAGGATGAGTTATCAATGGGTTGATTGTATGGCTAAAGGGAGATTATCTGGTGGGCATAACCTAATCTAATCACATGATGCCTTTTTCTTATTTTTAATCAGGAATTTTAATTTTATTCATATTATTTTTAATTGACGAGAGAGAGAGAGAGAGAGAGAGAGAGAGAGAGAGAGAGAGAGAGAGAGAGAGAGAGGGAGAGGGAGAGGGAGAGAGAAACATCTATGTAAGCGAGAAACATTGATTGGCTGCCTCCCGCATGCACCCCGACCAGAGATCAAACCTGCAACCTGGGTATGTGCTCTGCCCAGGAACTTGCCATCTTTTGTCCAACCAGCTGAGCAACATCAGCCAAGACTACTTTTATTTTTTACTTCTAGTTTACATTCAATATTATTTTGATTAGTTTCAGGTGTACAGCTTAGTAGTGAGACAATCATACCACTTTACAAAATGTTCCCCCAATATTTCCCATACCCACCTGGCACCTAGTTATTACATTGTATAATAACTAGACTATATTCTCTATGCTATACTCTATATTTCCCATGGCTATTTAATAACTAGCAATTTGTACTTCTTAATCCTTTCACCTTTTTCCCTTAGGTCCCCAATCCCCCAAACCTCTGGCAACCATCAGTCTGTTTTCTGTATCTATAAGTCTGTTTCAATTTTGTTTGTTCATTTATTGTGTTATTTAGTTTCCACATATAAGTGAAATAATATGGTATTTGTCTTTCTCTGACTGACTTATTTCACTTAGCATAACACCCTCTGGGTACATCCATATGTCACAAATGGAGAAGTAATATTCATTGTATATATGTGCCACCCCTTTTTTATCCACTAGCCTGTTTATGGGTAATTGGATTGTTTCCACATCTTGCCTATTGTAAATAATGCTGCAGTGAACATGGGGGTGCCTATATTCTTTCAAATTAATATTTTGGGTTTCTTCAAATATGTATATGCTGGATCATAGGCAGTTCCATTATTAATTTTTTTAGGAAACTCCATACTGTTTTGCATAGTGGCTACACCAGGGATCCTCAAACTTTTTAAAGTGGGGGCCAGATCACGGTCCCTCAGAGAGCTGGAGGCCGGACTATATGAACTACTAATTCCTACTGTAACACCTCGGGCTGCGCTCACTGCCCAAAAAACCTGGCGGGCCGGATCAGACTCCTCTGCGGGCCGCATGTGGCCCGCGGGCCGTAGTTTGAAGACCCCTGGGCTACACCAACCTGCTTTCCCACCAACAGTGCACAAGGGTTCCCTTTTCTCCACATCATTGAGGTCTTTTAAATAAAGGGTAGCAAAATGGGAAGTCAGAGAGATTCAAAACACTAGAAGGATTCGATGTGGCGTGCTGATTGGAAAATGGAGGGTGCCACATGACAAGGCGTACGTGCAGCTTCTAGAAACTGAGAGAGCAGATCTCAGCTGACAGCCAGCGAAAAAACAAGGACTTGAGGAACTGAGTTCTGCGAACAACCTGAATGACTTTGGAAGCAGATTTTCCCTTTGGTTCTTCTTCAGAGCCTCCAGATGAGAGTCGAAACTGGTCAATACCTTATTTCAGTTTTGTGAGACCTTAAGCAGAGAACCTTTCCTAGATGCCTGATCTACAGAACTGTGAAATAATAAATGGATGCAGGTTTTTTAAATTGTAGTAAATTACACATAACATAGGATTTACTATTTAAACATGTTTAAGTGTTCTGCTTAGTAGCATTAAGTACATTCACATTGTGTATGACCATCCATCCCCAGAACTTTTTCATCTTCCCAAACTGAACTTCTGTTCCCATTAAACAAGAACTCCCCCGATTCCCTGCCCTCAGCTACTGGAAACCACCATTCTACCTTCTGTCTCCACAAATCTGACTACTCTAAGTACCTCATATAAGTAGAATCATATAGTATCTGTCTTTTAATGATGGGCTTATTTCACTCAGCATAATGGCCTTAAGGTACATCCATGTGTCAGAATTTTCTTCCTTTTTGAGATTAAATAACATCCTATATACTACATTTTATCCATTCATTCATTAAATGGACAGTGAGTGCTTCCACCTTTAGGTTATTGTGAGTAATGCTTCTATGAACATGGGTGTGGAAAGACCAATTTGAGTCTACTTTCATTTCTTTTGTATATATACAGAATGGGACAAAGTAGGTTTACAGTTGTTCATATGGAAAATAATACAATATTTTAAAAATAATAATACAAGAATAAACTTCCCTGGCTGGTATTGTTCAGTGTTTTTCACATTGGCCCTCGCACCAATGGGTCTCAGGTTCAATTCCCCATCAAGGGCAAAAACATGGGTTGCAAGTTTGTTCTTTGCCCTGGTGAGGTACATGTGGGAGGCAACCAGTCAATGTGTCTCTCTCACATCAATGTCTCTATCTCTGTCTCTGTCTCTGCCTCTGTCTCTCCCTCCCTCCCTTCCACTCCCTGTAAAAATCAATGGAAAAAATGTCCTTGTTAAGGGTTAACAACAACAAGAAAACAATGAATTATGTTCCTCATATTCACAACTGTAAACCTACTTTTGCCCCACCCTGTATATATAAATGAGTGTTGTTTTAACTCAATTCATTATCTTGAAAATTGGGTAAGTAAAATTAAATAATTAAGCTTTTATCCTATCTTGAAAAATTAAAATAAAATTTTGTAACTCCCAAATAAGTTAATGAATCTAGGTGCTGAATATCAATAGCTGCTAATATTAACAAAGAGCAAAGACCAGACATTATTTGCCTCCTGATAAAAGAATACACCACCACCTAAAGCCTTCCAAATGGATCAAACCTGGGTCCCATCCAGTCTCTGGATCCCGCTGCCAATTTACAAGAAAAGCAGAGACAAAGGAACATGCTGAATTGCAATCAGTAAAATCTAAACTATGAAAAACTCCTACAGGTCAAAGGGTCTGGATTCTTCAATAGATAAATTACAAACAAAAGATATCTAGGTGGTTTTGTTTTTTTTTTCCAATGAGCAAGATAAAAATACAGAATTTAGGAATTCAAATCCAAGGCATAACTCTAGAATAGAACAGTGGTGACTGTAGGAGATAGGGAGGGTGCTATAATTTGAATGGGGCACAGCGAGGGGGTTCCAGGGTAACTGGCAAAATTGTATTTCTTTTCCTGGGTGGTAGGCACGGGGGTTAATAATTAATTAAGCTCTATTTAAAAGGAAAAAATACTGCATTAAATGTAACAATGAGAGAGTGGCCCAAGTCCAGATTTAATTCAACTGAAGAGCTGTCTCAATACAGCTTTGCCGAAGTCTCACTATTGAGTGTATCTCAAGACAAGAAAGCATTTAATTCCAGACTGAGTGGTGACTGAGGTCAATAGCAAGTGCTTAGAAAAGCAATTAAATCAAGAAGACAGAAGAAAAACCAAAGAAATAAAACTGTAAACAGTTTCTAAAAATCTTTACACTCTCACATATATACCATCATCTGCTCAAAATAAGCCTCATTCCCATCCTGCAACTTCACCATACTCCTATCTCAGTGCCAAAATTTACCCATTAGGATTTAGTTTTTTTCTCAGTTATTTCTCATTTCTACCAATTAACTATGGCCAATAAAGGCAATAATATAGTCACATCTTCCAAAGAAAAAATGGCAGAAAGGAAGCAACAGAAGCCTGGAAAAAAAAAAAAAAAAAAAAAGGTTACCACTAGAAGCTGATTCACCTAATTATGATAGAGCTGGTCCTTCTTTAGATACAATGGAGTTCTAGAAACTGTATCCCCAACTCTGAATTCTTTCTTGCCTTTAGCTATTTGGAAAATGAATAAGCAATTAAAAGCAGCATGAAGCTATAGATCTACATTGACTAATAGAGTAGCCACTAGCCACAGGTGGCTACTGGGAACCTGAAGGGCAGCTAGGCTGAACTGATCTGTGCCATAATATAGACACCCTGGATTTAGAAGACTTAGTATATATACATATGAAAGCCTAAGCGACTGCTGCAACTGAACGACCAGAAAGGCCAAATACCAGTCACTATGACACACGCTGGCCTCCAGGGGACAGATGCTCAATGTAGGAGCTGCCCCCTGGTGGTCAGTGCACTCCCACAGCTAACATCCCAAGGCCCCTCCCCCTGGTTTGCCCTCCTCCAGATAAACCCTGATCAAGGGGGAAGGACACCCAGCCCGCCAACCTCCCGCAGCCCCTCCCCCCAAGCCAGCTGGCCCCAGGATACGCCTAGATCACCAAGGGATACCACCCATGCACGAATTCATGCACCGGGCCTCTAGTTTAAAAATTAATGCGAAGTATTTCATTAATAACTTTTTTACTGATTACATGTTGAAATAATATTCTGGAAATTATTTATTTGGCCTAAGCAAAATATATTATTAAAATTAATTTTACTGTTTCTACTTTTTAAATGTGGCTACTGTAAAAATTTTAAAGTATATACGTGGCTCACATTATATTTCTCCTGGATGTTGCTGCTATATAACTATCATGAATGTTGAACAAAAAAAACAAAGAAGCAAAAAGTAGGAATTTTTCAAAGTTTTTTCTACTGTTTGCTCTACTACCAACACTATTACTCATTTTCCAACCCGTCCTTGATTATAAAACAGAGGTAAAACAAAAAATTCAATAGCTACATTAAGTCATGGATACAATAATAAATCATAGGCCAAAGGAGTTTAGCCCTGGTTCTGGTACTGACTAGCAGTTACTCTGGAGAAATCATTTTTTCTCTCTGAGCCTCAGTTGCTTGCCTAACAAAGCTAAACTAAATTTAGACTGCCATGATTCTGTCAAAACATTTTTCTTTCTGTCAAAATTGGTTTTCATAAAAATGAATAAATACTCACTCTGAGTCTAACACATCCTCGGCGAGAGCCTCTCATCATTTTGTCCTTGGACTAAAAGAAAAACAAAAACATTCAATGAATAAAAGTTTAACTCATTGTTTTTAGAATCATCTAGGGAAAATTTATAGTAACATCACTGTTTTCCCCTTCCCTCTTCCCCCCAAATCACTTAGAGATAGAAATTAGCAGGTTTAAAATGAAATTGTTTTACAATCTATGCAAATAAACTTAATTATAGAATTTTATGGATACCTTTAATGTAGCATATCTTCTATATATATATCAAAAGCCAGTGACTAGGACACTGTAACGACTGAAACAACCAGTTGTTATGATGCCCACTGCGGTCAGCGAACCAGCTGGCCCCACTCCCAATTGGCCTCTCCCACTCCAATTAAGGGTGGGGCAGATGGCCAACCCACCCACGGCCCCTCCCCCCAAGTGGCCCCACCCCTGACCCCCCCTACCCCAATAGGGGGCGGGGAAGGCTGACAACCTCCTTCAGCCCCTACCCCCTCTCCCTCACCCCAATTATGAGTGGGGCCAGCCAGCCAACTGCCTGTGGCCCCTCCCTTTGGCCAGCCCCATGCCTGATTGGTCCCAAATCCCATCAGCTCACAGCTCCTCCCACACCAAAGGGGGGCAGGGCTGGCCAGCCAACCACCCATAGTCCCTCCCCCTGGCTGCTAGCCCCTGATCGCCCCCTCCATATTCCAGGCAGGGCCACAACCCCTCCCCATGGTCGGTCCCACCCCCAATCATTCCCCACCACCCTGATAGGCCTACACCTCCCCCAACCACCACCACCCCTGGTAGGCCCCCCCTACTCTAATCAGAGGCAAGGCTGGTTGCTACTGCCCACAGCCCTTCCCCACTGCTGGCCCGGCCCCCAACTGCCCTCCTCACCCCAATTGAGGATGGGGTCCACTGGCCAATTGCCCACAGCCTCTCCCGCTCTGCCAGCTGGGCCCTGATTCAGCCCCGATAGAGGTGGGCTGCCGGCCAACCTCCTGCCATCTCCTCCTCCCAACAGGCCTAGCCCCAATCCACTCAAATCGGGGTGGACCAGCCAGACCACTACCTGTGCACAAGTTCGTGCACTGGGCCTCTAGTATTACACTATAATTTTCATTCTTCCATTATGCCTCTTAACTCTAACCAATGTTTTCCATATTTTAGTGAATTTGAGAATCACCTGCAAAGCTATGAATCACCTGGGAGTTTAAGAATCACTCTCAGATGATTCTGACTCAGGCAGATAGAGGACCACATTTTGAGAAATATTACTTTAGCTTTATCTTTCTGCAATTTCATAAATGGGTCATTTTTTGCCACTGAGATTTTCTTCATCTGAAATTTCCTCAGCTTGGAATATCTTTGGCCCTGATTTTCTGCCTTCCTAACTGTCACTAATCATGTAATGTGCCTTAGCTCTGTCTGGTTTGAATTCCATCCCTGGGCTCCCAAAGTCTTCTGCATTCCCCTGTTGTGGCCTGTACCACCCTGTGCAATAATGACTAGTTAACTTGTCTGACTCACCCATTAAGACTGCACATTCCGTAAAGATAGGAATTGTATCTGGCTTATGCTTCAGAACAGTGTCTGCAACACATTAGGTTCTCAAAAAATATTTAATGATAAAAAGTTGCTTATCCTTTGTCTTTTAAGACTGAGCCAACCAAAGACTATGTTCTGCACAATAAGTCCTATAGTAACAAGCAGAAAATAGTCCTAAAAATCAACTAGCAGTGTTAATAAAATAAAATGAAACCTGAAATAATCAAAGTTTTAAAATATTTAATACCCCAACAACCAGTACTTTTCTGTACTCGCCTATTTAAACAAAAGAAGCCAATATCACGAAGCAATGTTTCAAAGAAATGTCTCCCAAAAACTATAGATGCCTACATCCAAAGTACTGAGCCACAGGCAAACTTCAAGCTATAAGTTAACTAAGTTCTATGGGTTTAATGTGCCATGGTGACTATAGTTAACAATACTATACTTGGAATGTTGCTAAAGGAGTAAATCTTGAAAGTTCTTAACACACACACACACACACACACACACACACACACACACACGGTAACTATGTGAGGTAATGGATGTGTTAACTAACCTTGCTGTGGTAATCATTTTATAATATACGAGTATGTATCAAATCATTGCATTGATACCTTAAACTTACACAATGTTACATGTCACTTATCCTATCTAATAAAGAGGAAATATGCTAATTAACTGTCACGCCCTCAAAGATGGTGGTGTCCACAGCCACAAGATGGCAGCCCCCAGTCCCCACAGCCCCACTGGGGTGGCAGGCACACATCACGGCCAGGCCCTCCCCAAGGAGGGACCAGCCACTCTGTGCACCTGTCTCCGGAGTCCCCCAGTCCCTTCAGCCCTTCAGCTGTCCAAGGCCACCCCGAGGGATGGCCAAATGACTAAATAGCAGGCTGCATGGGGCGACCAGGCTGGCAGGAGGGTAGTGAAGGATGACCAAAAGCATGAACAAGCAGGCTGTGTGGGGCAACCAGGCCAGCAGAGGGGTTAGTGAGGGAGGACCAAACGACTGAACAGCAGGCTGTGTGAGGCAACCAGGCCGGTGGGGTGGGGGGAAAGGGGCCGTGAGGGGCAACCAGGCTGACGGGTGGGTGCATTTGGGAGTGACCAGGCCAGCAGGGGGGTCAGTTGGGGGCGATTAGGCTGTCAGAGGGAGCAGTTAGGGGCGACCAGGCAGGCAGACAGACAGGTGAGCGAATAGGAGCCAGAGGTCGAAGATTGTGAGAGGGATGTCTGACTGCCAGTCTAGACTGGCAGTCGGACATCCCCTGAGGAGTCCCAGATTGGAGAAGGTGCAGGCTGGGCTGAGGGGACGCCCCCGGGACCCCCCACCCCCACCCCAATGCACATATTTTGTGCACCAGGCCTTTAGTATCTCAATAAAGCTGGAAAAAATAATACAATATTTATTGGGGGATATTTGCAGGCCTGTGTATAAAGGTCTGTCTTATCCTTCTCATTGACTATAGTATAATCTATGAACATAGACCTGTGATTTTTTTTAATAATTATTTATTGTTGAAAGTATTACATATACCCCTTCTTCCCTCCATTGACCCTCTCACATTCCCATCCCACCTCCCCCACCTCAAGCCTTCAGCATCCTATTATTTGTGTCCATGGGTTATGCATATGGGTTATGCATATATGCATTCAAGGCATAAACCAGTAATTTTCAACTGGTGTGCTGACCTTTTTCCCTTAGACTGTCAATAAAAAATGGCAATTGCCAACACAATAGCCATCCAGTGTGAGTGAATGAGAGGCATATCTATTTTTTGTCAGATCAGCAAAAAATATAATTTTTGGTGTGCTGCAAAATTTTAGTTATTAGTTTGTGTGTGTCATGAGATGAAAAGAGTTAAAAAATTGCCAAATTAAATCAATAGAATAGAATTAGAAGTCTAGAAATAAACTCATGGAGTTTTTGGTCAATTGATTTTAACAAGAATACCAAGATCCTTAAAATAGTCTTTCCAACAAAGCATACTGATACAACTGATTAAACCCATATTAAAAGAATGAAGTTGCGCTGGGACCGGTTTGGCTCAGTCGATAGAGCGTCAGCCTGTGGACTGAAAGGTCCCGGGTTCGATTCCGGGCAAGGGCATGTACCTTGGTTGTGGGCAATCCCTGGTGGAGGGTGTGCAAGAGGCAGCTGATCGATGATTCTCTCTCATGGATGTTTCTAACTCTCTATCCCTCTCTCTTCCTCTCTGTGAAAAATCAATAAAATATATTAAAAAAAAAAAAAAAAAGAAAAGAATGAAGTTGGGCCCCTACCCTATCCTATATAATAAAAGGGTAATATGCAAATAGACCAACAGCAGAACAACCAACCAACCAATCAAAGCATAATATGCTAATGATATGCTAAGGCTGTTCAACCATTCCCTATGATGGGCCCTGACCACCAGGGGGCAGACAGTCAACTGGTCGACCAGCCTCTATGACATGCCCTGACCACCAGGAGGCAAACAGTCAATTGGTTGACCAGTCACTATGACATGCACTGAACACCAGGGTGCAGATGCTCCAACCAGTTGATTAGCTTGCTGCTGGGGTCCAGCCAATTGGGACTGGGCGAGATGGGCTGGATATGTCCTGTAGCCCTCCTGCAGACCCTTCCTGGCCCTAATCAGCCAATCAGGGCTGAGTGAGATGGACCAGACATGCCCTGGAGCTCTCCCATGGTTCCTCCTCAGCCTGATAGTGCACTTGTGGGGTCCCTCAGCCTGTCCTGTACCCTGTCCCTGCAATCTGGGACCCCCCAAGGGATGTCAGAGAGCAGATTTGAGCCCAATCCCTCAAGCCACTCCCTTTGGGAGGGCGCCAGATGCAGAGCTCATGGCTGGCGAGCACTGCTGTGGCAGTGCGAGCTTCTCTCGATCAGGACTGATTGGGCGCAAGCCTGCAGCAGGCACAGTGGGGCCAGGATGAGTGGGAGTGGCACGTAGGAGCTGCAGGTGTCACTGGGCTGTGGGTTTCTGCCCAATCCCTGTAGGCCACACAGAGGGACACCATTCATGCACAAATTCATGCACCAGGCCTCTAGTATCATATAAATCCATTAAACTACTAATAAGCTAAAACTATTAAACACTTAGAAAAAAAACAGTTATAAATCTTTGTGATCTTGAATTAGGCAATAGTTTCTTAATTATGATGCCAAAAGCACAAGCAAACAAAAGAAAAAAATATAGTTGCCCTTGAACAGCAAAAGTTTAAAATGTGAGTCCACTTAAACACCCAAACCTACTATTCAAAGGTGAACTGTATTTCGATCCTCAGGAATCTGCATATGTAAAAGGCCAATTTAAGTCATATGGGGATTTTGACCCAGGGAGCTTGGCACCCTTAACCTCCCATGTTGTTCAAGGGCCAACTGTAAATAAAATAAACATTATCACGCTTAAAAACATTTATGCTTTAAAGGATACTATCAGGAAAGTGAAAGATAAACTGTGGAAAGGAAGAAATTAGTTTCAGTCATGTATCTAGTAAGGGATTGTATCCAGAATATATAAAAATTTCTTACAACTCAGAAATAAAGACAAATAATCCTATTTAAAAATGGACCAGGATTTGAATAGATACTTCTCCTAAGCAAACCAAATTGACAATATCAACTGGTGATTGTGTTAAAAAAAATTAAGTAGGGTGGTGATCAGAAAGTTGTGGGGGAGAGGGGTTCCACCTTAACTTAGATGACTTTAAAGGACTATGAGGAGTTGATATCTGAGCTGAGATTTGAATTAGAGGAGCCAGCCAAGTGAAGAATCTCAAGGGAAGTTCAAGGCAGAAGGAAAAGCAGGAAATGATTCGTTAATCTTGGACTGACTTGTTTGGTGTGTGCAACAGGAAATATTTCGCTTTCGGATAACAAGAAAAATAGGTTTATTTGCATTACTCTGAATAATTTGTGCAGTTATTCAATGTCTGGTAAGTTAATATTCAAGAAAAATATTAATTTTTATTTAAGTGTTCTATTATTTTATGTTAACGATTACTCATTTACTTCAGCCTTTTGTATTCAGCATGTCTCTATCAAAATAAACCTATGTTTCTGCCAAAACCAGTTTGGCTCAGTGGATAGAGCGTCGGCCTGTGGACTGAAGGGTCCCAGGTTCGATTCCCCAAGGGCATATAACTTGGTTGTGGGCACATCCCCAGTAGGGGGTGTGCAAGAGGCAGCTGGTCAATGTTTCTCTCTCATTGACGTTTCTAGCTCTCTATCTCTCTCCCTTCCTCTCTGTAAAAAATCAATAAAATATATTTAAAAAAAATAAAAAATAAAAAATAAAAAAAGAAATAAACCTATGTTTCTATGAAAATGAAAGGTTTGTTTTTTTGCAGCCCACATATTTGGCCCATGTTAGCCTTTGAGTTTGACATACTTGCTTTACATGAAAGAATTAAAATAGTCCTCTAGTAGGTCTCTTAATTGTCACACTCATTGGCTATATTCAATTACTTGAGATGAACTTCAGAGTGCCACATAAAACACGTCATCTGAAGGGAAGGCTACATATATTTCAAAGTAACTTAACCCTTTGCACTCCGAACCGTTCTGGACATTGGCTACCAGCTACTCGACGCTACTTTGCGGCGGAAACGTGCGTTGAAATAACTCAATTCCCCGTAATAAACTGCAATGTCCCCTGAGAGGGGACATCCGAGTGATATGCTAGAATTCCGATGTCCCCTGAGAGGAGACAGCGGAGTGCAAAGGGTTAAATTAAGAACAGATCAAAATACTCTCCACTTAGGCCCAGCTGGTGTGGCTCAGAAATTGAGCATCAGCCTATGAACCAAGAGGTCTTGCATAGTTCAATTCCCAGTCAGGGCACATGCCCAGATTGTGGGCTTGATCCCCAGTGTGGAGCATGCAGGAGGCAAGCCGATTCTCTCACATTATTGATGTTTCTATCTCTCCCTTTTCCTTCCTCTCTGAAATCAATTTTTAAGAATTTTTAAAGATTTCTAAGGAAAAAAAAAAAAATCAAGCCAGAGTCTTATCTGACCTGACAGCTCAGCTGGCTGGAACATCATCCTGTACAAAAGATTGTGGGTTCAATTCCAGGTCAAGGCTCATACCCAAGTTGCAGGTTCAATCCCTGATCAAAGCAACAAGGGAAGGCAACCAATCGATGTTCTCTCTCACATCGATATTTCCCTTTCTCTCTCCCTCTCCCTTCCTGCCTCTCTAAAAATAAAAATTTATTTTTTTAAATAGACAAATCTATAGAAACTGAAAGTACATTAGTGGTTGCCTACAGTTAAGGGTGATTGTTAATTGATTGTGAAGATGGTTGCATACTAAAAAATATCGATTTTTATACTTCAAATGGATGGTATGTGAATTCTTTTTTTGTTGTTAAACCTTGTCTGAGGATATTTTTTTCATTGATTTTTTTTTTAGGGAGAGTGGAAGAGAAAGGAAGAGACAGAAACATTGACCTGAGAGAAACACATTGAATTGTTGTCTCCTGCACAAGCCCCAATTGGGGCCTGCCCTGGGAGGAGGAGCCTACAACAAAGGTTTGTGCCCTTGACCAAAATCGAACCCAAGATCTTTTGGTCTCCATGTCAAAGCTCTATCCACTGAGCCAAACTGGCTAAGGCTGGTATGTGAATTCTATCTCAATAAAACTGTTGTTTAAAAAATAACAAAAAGCAATAGGCGACACAAAATTTACTAAAAGTTTTTTTATGAAATTGTTAGAACTAAGTTTAGCTATTCTATTACAAAATAAATATTCTTAAACAACAAAAGCCCATACATAAAAAAGAACAAGTTAGCCCTAACCAGTTTGGCTCAGTGGATAGAGCATTGGCCTATGGACTGAAGGGTCCCAGGTTCAATTCTGGTCAAGGGCATGTACCTTGGTTGTGGGCATTATCCCCAGTAGGGGGTGTGTAGGAGGCAGCTGATAGATGTTTCTCTCATTGATGTTTCTAATTCTCTCTCCCTCTCCCTTCCTCTCTGTAAGAAATCAATAAAAATATTTCTTTTTTTAAAAAGGAACATGTTAGAGATACATAAGAAAGAGGGGAGAAAGAAGATAGAGGAGAAAATCTATACACTGAAGTCCTCAAAAAATTTGTGAGCAGATGGAATCCAGAACATGCAAGGATTACCTCTTCCACTATGATGGGGAAGGATGCAGGCAAGAGGAGGCAGGAAAGTTGGTATATAGGTGGGGGAACAAGGGTGCTCCCACCAAATGGACTCTACTATCTCTATGAAGCATGGCATCTTCTATGAGTGATGGAGGAAAGAAGAAGGTTGAGAGTTTGTAGAAAAAAGGTGCCAGAGTGACAAAGCAAATATTCACCCAATATTTTAATTACCTGCCTGTGCCATAACAGTAAGGCTAAAATAGAATCCAAGAAACAAAATCTTAGTATGAAGGCTTAATGTGAACAAAACTCCAGGAAACAGAAAATCAACTTTCATAATAATCTTAACATTGGCATGTGAATGGGGAAAAATTAATTATGAATACCTCAAAACACTTTCCTTGTATATGAATCCATTTATATGATTCCATGTACCATGCAAACTTAACTTCTGCCAAAAAAAGAAAATAAATTACCATTTTTTTAAGAAAGCTCAAACTAGTCTAAGAAGATAATTCTTTACAATAAAGTACAATTGACAGGGCTGGTCATTTGTTTTTCTCTATAAGTGGTAAAAGACATTCAATTCTTAACCGAAATCACTAGCTTTGATTGGGATTATGTAACTATTTGAAAATCTAATCCTATGACAATTGCCAAATATAGGAGTACCATATTTAAGACCCATTCTACTTTCTGTCCTTCCACAAATCATTACCATCAACAAATCTGCTAACAAGAGAACTGCTTGACTGATTAGCACACTAAGCAAATGATCGCATACTGGCGATATGTTCGACAGGCTTTAAATAAAAGCCACTATTGCTAACATAAACTCAATCAAGTTTTACATGAATCAGAAAATGTACATATTTGCTACTAATTTATTCTGCACAACTTACAAGGCTGTGTAAGCAACAACTCCAAAACAGCCTTCTGCCTCTCATCTCTAAGCCTTATTTAAAGGACCTTGGACATTCTTCCATTCACTATGAGAACAATGTGCCTCTTGTAGGGTTTGAAGATTATAATGCTCAGTACTGCCATCAAAGAGTTCACAAGCTTGCTGTACAGATAAAGATTGTACAAGAGATATGGCTAATTAATTATAACAGATGTAAGTAAAATGATTAAATGCTCAAAAGATTTATATAAGCAAAGCTCAAAAATATTAGAAGAGGGAAAAATCAAGTTTGAATAGAGTATTGAAGGAAAACAAAAGATAAAAAATTTCAACATACTTCTTCCCATTGGTACTACTTATCATTTTAGGAGGTTTTTGTTTTCTTTTTGGGGCATTTGGATTAGATACAATTTTTCTTTTATTCTTTTTATAATTCTAAAGTTGCTTTATTATGTTTAGACTGTTAATATGTATAAAGTCAACTTAATAAGAATCACATTTGACATATTCATGAACAGTTTATTTAGAAAAGTATAAATTTCCTTTTAATTGTTTGATGAAAGTGGTGTTGATATCTTTCTAGGAGAATCAGAGACTACCTCTTTGACATCTTTGCAAGAGAAATACATATACTTAAGCTCTTCAAAAACCTAAAATGCAAAAATTAGATGGCAGATTTTTGGTCATCTTGTAGACATTGCTAAGGACTGCCAAATAACACTTAAATGTCTTTTGCGCCCTAGCTCACTGGATGAGCAGTAGTCGGCAAATTGCCACAAGCCACATGTGGCTCTTTGGCCCTTGAGTGTGGCTCTTCCACAAAATATCACATGCGAGCATGCATGTATAGTGCGATTGAAACTTTGTGGCCCATGTGCAAAAGTTGGTTTTTGGCTCTCAAAAGAAATTTCAATCGTTGTACTGTTGATATTTGACTCTGTTGACTAATGAGTTTGTCAACCACTAGGATAGAGCATCGGCCCTTGGACCGAAGGGTTCTGGGTTCAATTCCACTCAAGGACATGCAACTCATTTGCAGGCTTGATCCCCAGACCTGGTTGGGGCACATGCAGGAGACAACCAACCAATGTCTCTCTCTCTCTCACACATCGATGTTTCTCTGTGTCTCTTCCCCTCCCTTCCCCTCTCTCTAAAAAGATAAAATCAATGGAAAAATGTCCTGCGTGAGGATTAACAAAAACACACACCACGAGTTTTGACTACTAGTGGTTCTAAAATACAAAGTCATTATGAGTTTTTCAGTATGTAATTGCAATGATTCCTTTTATGAAGAATACATGGAGTAGTCCTGGTAACTTATTAATTCACTGTTTCTACCTTTCTCTCCAAAAATGTTCCAAAAACAATAAAAATCAAGAGAGTTAAACATTTATGGATAATGCCTAAACAAACCATATTTTGTAATCTCAACTAGTCCCTCATATCAACTTGATTAACCTTTAACTTTTCTCTAGTTACACCTGTTTCCAGTTCCTAAGGCCACTGATGGTAATCTTTACTACATTCCTTAAATCCTGACTCTACCTTCATTTTTAACTCAGACCTTGCTTCCCTTCCCTCCAACATTTAAGCATATTCCTATGTTAGAAGCCCTTTTCCTCAGTTCCATATCCCTCTCTGCCTATTGCACAAATGCCTTCTCTTGAATTTCGCTACTTCTTATTTCCCCTTATTTACTCTTCAAACTACTCCAATCTGCCTTCCACACCTACTGCTCCATAAAAACTGTCTCACTAAGACAGTGGCTCTCTACCTTTTTAATGCCGCGACCTTTTAATACAATTCCTCATGTTGTGGTGACCCCCAAACATAAAATTATTTTCGTTGCTACTTCATAACTAATTTTGCTACTGTTATGAATCGTAATGTAAATATCTGTGTTTTCCAATAGTCTTAGGCAACCCACAGGTTGAGAACCACTGCTATAGAGGCCAAGACTATCGGAAAACACAGATATTTACATTACGATTTATAACAGTAGCAAAATTAGAGTTATGAAGTATCAACGAAAATAATTCTATGGTTGGGGGTCACCACAACATGAGGAACTGTATTAAAGGGTCACGGCATTAAAAAGGTTGAGAACCACTGCACTAAGGGCATCAATGATGTTCAAACTGACCAATCCAATGAATATCTTTGAGACTTTTATCTAGTCAATCCTCTTAACAGTATTTAAGGCAACTCACTATTCCCACTTGATTGCTACATTCTTCTGTTTTTTTGTTTCTTTTTCTTTTCTTTTTTCTTTTATCTCTGGTTGTCCCTTTTCACTCTTCTATGCAGGCTTTTTTCTTTGTCAACCTCTTAAATGTGATCTGAAATCTGTCCACAAATTCTTTGACACTCCTTTCACAAAATAGAGCCTAATTCACCTCCCATGCTTAAAATTCCCCTTCCCAAGAGCCTGAGCTGAACTTAATGATTCATTTCTAATGAACAGAATAAGGTGAAGTGATATTCTAGACTAGGTCATAAAAGGTGCTGTGACTTCCTCCTTTCTCTGACTTGGATTGCTCTGCTCCCTCTGGGTGAAGCCAAGGCCTTGTCATGACGACACTCAATGGAAAGGCTATCTAGTGAGGAACTAAGGCCAACTTCCAACAGCCAGCAATGAACTGAGGCTTTCTGGGAACAGCTCTAAAAGTGAGTCATCTTTGAAGCAGAGCCTCCAGCTCCAATCAAGCCTTTCAGATGACTGCAACCATAGCTAATATATTTTGACTTCAATGTCATGAAAGACCCTGGGGCAGACCCACCTAAGCAACAGATAACTAATCCAATTATGTATCTCAGCATCCTGTCTAAAGGCTCTATTATTCTCACACTCAACTCTGTGTATGTAAAGCTAGTATTGTCTATAACACAGATATTTTCCTAAATTCCAGACCATATGACATCCTTTCATCAATTTCAACATCACTCAAAGCCAACACCTTTCTCCCCCAACCTGTCCTTCCTATCTCCCCTATTGGCATTCATTGAGGTAAAACCTAAAATCTGGATTTCATCACACTCTTCCTACCCTTTCACTCACATCCAATTAATCACTAAGGCCTACAAATAGTGCTCTCATGATCATTTCTCTGCAATGACAGTATTCAAAGAATATAAATTTCATCTGAACCCATACACCAATTTTAAAATCAGAGAGACAACAACCAGACCATAATGTGCCACTTAATATAATTATGTTCCACAATATAAAGTATTCTTTCCCCCAAAAAAACAAACTGAATTTGATTAAGCTTCTAGCTCTAGGAAATAGAGAACAAAGGAACATGTTTAAATATACCACAAAGATGTTACCAACAAAATCTGGAATGTGGACAATTCTACAAAATAAATAGTGGTTTCTTCAACAAATAAATGGCAAAGAAAAAAAGAGGGAAGGAGAACACATATTAAAAGAGATACAATTTATATGTGGATCTTGTTTGAAAACCTGACTCAAATAAACCAACTGGTGAGGGAAGAGATGTTTGAGACAATCAAGAAAATTGGACATTGACTGGATATTTGACAATATTATTAATATTTAGTTATAATAGTAGCATTGTAACAACATTTTTTAAAAGAGACCTTAGTTTTTAGTAATAAATACTAAAATATTGCAAATGAAATGATATGGTGTCTGGGATCTGCTTTAAAATAATCCATTGGGGAATAAAGGTACTGATTGCCCCCTAACCGCTTCTGTCTGCCAGCCTGATCACCCCTAACTGCTCCCCTGCTGGCTTGACATCTATCTGCTACCCTGCTGGCCTGGTCACCCCTTACTGCCCTTTCCTGCAATCCTGGTTGCCCCCTACTGCCCTTCCCTGCCAGCCATCTTGTGACAATGTGGGGTGGCCATCTTGTGGTGGCCATCTTGTGATGATGTTGGGGCAGCTATCTTGTGATGACATGGGGGTTGGCCATCTTGTTTTGGCCATCTTATGATGATATGGAGTGGCCATCTTGTGACATGAGGGTGTGAGAGTCAATTTGCATATTACCTCTTTATTATATAGGATAAACTAGAGACCCGGTGAACAAAAATTCATGCACTTGGCGGGGGGGAGGGGTCTTCAGCCCAGCCTGCACCCTTTCACAGTCTGGGACCCCTAGGGGGATGTCCAACTGACAGCTTAGGCCTGCTTCTCAGGGGATTGGGCCTAAGCTGGCAGCCCAGGAGCCCTTAGGGCATGTCTGACTAACATCTAAGCCATTAGTTGGACATCCTTAGTGCTGCCTCAGAGGTTGAAAAAGCTCCCACCACCACGCTGCACTGGCCAGCCATGAGCCGACTCATCTCACAACTGCCTACCCACAGCCCAAGCGTCAAGATGGACAAGTTCCCACAGCAATATAGTCTTATTTATATTATAGAATTTATCATACTGTTTTGAAATTATGTGGAGTTGTCTGCTCTGCTAGATTGTGAATTCCTAGACAGAAGGGACTCTCTCTCCTTCATGCTTGCAACTCCAGCATATAAAGTACAATGCCTATTATAAAGTCGGCCCCAAATAAATATTTCCTGAATGGATTACATCATATTGTTTGTATTAATTAAGAGACTGAGCCAGAGCTGAAAAGAGTACCTAAATCTACTTCCCTAAAGGAGGAAATCGGTTTCTCTGTTCCTCTACTGGGCAGAGTAATAATATCTTAAGCTCTTTTTCAAAATTTTTGGATATGTTTGTGTTTAGGTCAAGGTGCAGGCCCAGAGAATAAGGCCCAGGCTAAGGTAAGCTTAGGAGAATCTACTCAGTTCACAGCAGTTTTAGTGACCCTAACCAGTGGTCAGCAAACTGCGGCTCTCGAGCCGAGGTTTGCTGCTCTGTTGACTAATGAGTTTGCCGACCACTGCATAAGGCATTACCCTTACCCAGAAGTTTTGACTTCAGGTTAAAGACATTAATATGTTATTAAAATGTTTTTTAAGTGATTTTCCCTAAGGCAGTGGTCGGCAAACTCATTAGTCAACAGAGCGGCAAACCGAGGCTCGAGAGCTGCAGTTTGCCGACCACTGTCCTAACCCAACCCTGAGATTATCCCAATATCAATTTTCATAAAGGCTAACTCTAAAGCAAGACCAATCTAGTTGTGTGTATTTTTTTAATATATTTTATTGATTTTTTACAGAGAGGAAGGGGAAGAGATAGAGAACTAGAAACACTGATGAGAGAGAAACATCGACCAGCTGCCTCTTGCACACCCCCTACTGGGGACGTGCCTGCAACCAATGTACATGCCCTTGACCGGAATCGAACCTGGGACCTTTCAGTCCTCAGACCGACGCTCTACCACTGAGAAAACCTGTTTCGGCAAGACCAATCTAGTTTAAAGGTTTTCATAGTCAACCTAGAACAGATCTACAACCAGAGCCAGGCCAAAATCCAAGGAATTTTTGAAACAAAGAATAGAGTGACTTGCTATTTACTGCTCTGCTTAAAGGCAGTGCAACAATTCTGATACTCTTCCTGGAAGATGTAGCTCCAAGTTATCAGTCACATGCAAACCAAGATGTACCTTCAAATCTTTCAGGATCCTAATATACTGAAACAATGTTCAAGTGTACAGAACTCACTGTCAACATTCACTGGGTCGCCTACTTTCTCTTTAAGTGAATACCTATCTTTTTCCCATCTTTATATTGGATCTCCTATAATCAGGGGTTGGGTATTGTCTTATTTTCACAAGATGATTTTAATTTATATATTTCTCTGCTTTTTCTCTGCAAGCAAATGTTTTAACACACACACACACACACACACACAAACAACCTTCTAAATAGCCATTAGTGAGAAATATGATACCTCCTTCTGCTGGTGAGGATAGTATTTTATAGAATCTAGTTTCAGAAGGGAAGCTAAGTGTTTGGGTGGGAATAGGGGAGGGGTCTATGAAAAATCTGTATTAGCCAGTAAGACAAAGAGAAATCTGTCAAGGTATTCAGAAGCAAAAAGGGCAAGGAGGCAGAAAAAGACTACACTAAAGGAAGAAAAACAGGTAGGAGCTCCCCAAAACCCATTTGAGGCCTCTCTAGGATGGCCCCACATGCAGACTCACACAGATTTGGCATTTGTAGAGTAACTGAATCCCATAGTGCCAGTCATTGGAATTACTCTACCTTGAATAAGCTGGGAAGGTTCCATGGGATTTTCTGATTATCAGATCTACTGAAACTCAATATTACTCATCAGTTACCTGAGTCATGGGATTTCATAATCCCAGTTTTCAGAATATAATGTTTAGTTACCTCTCCTATGTGACTATCTATAACCTTGAACAATATGTTCAACTCTCACTCAGGTTTGGCCTTTCTTCCCCCTTTAAAAAATATACAGAGAAAGGAAGTTCATATTTGAAGGATGTTGAAAGTTTACTCCTACAGGCGTGCCTTAGTAACTCACAGCTTGCACTTTTCTCCTTCCTGTAGTGAAAGTGAAGTTTAGTGGAAAAAGTCAGAAAGCTAGGAATTTGGAATCCTGGTTACACCACTTCCTGCTAGCTCTTAGGTCTTGAGCAAACAACTTAAAAGCCTGAATGCTCAGATTCCAAAACTGTAAAATGAGGAAATAAATTGGGGATAATAAATACCTTCCTTGAAGAGTCATTGTTAGTAAAATGAAGTAAGGGAACCACTAGACTAGAATACGAAGTCCAGAGAAATGGCGAATGTCTTGAACTCTATTGATTCTTGCTCACAAGCACCCCAGCGTGCACACCCACTCACATATACCTAACCTAAAGCAATAACATATAGTGGGAGCGAGCTCAATAAATATTTCTTAAATGAAGTATTTTTTTTTTTGTCCTTTGTCTTATTTTTCTAAAGCCTTCAGGGCATTCCTTTTTCTGTCCCAAGTGCTTTCCTCCCTATCATCAGCTATTCCTAACAAGACACCATTTAATACCACCCACCTTCTATTTCTAATGCGATGGGGGTGGAGGGAGACAGTCAGAACATAAGATTCACAGCCATTCATGGACTTGTACCACGGCCACTGATTCGTGTTTAAACGACAAGACAAGCCGCGAACCCAGCCAGCCAGCCAGCCCTCCCTGGAAGACAACTTTCCGGAGACGCCGTACCATCCATTCTCTTCGCTAACAAGAGACTGCTGTGTAGGAAACCCTCTGCTCTCAAAAGTTACGGCAAAGGCTCCTCTCGCCTCCCACGGAAACCCAGCGGCCGACGACGGGGAGGGACTTCGGAGCCCGGGGTGCTGCCCGAGGGCGGGTCACTATGGACCTGGCCCAGCGGCGCGCCTCACTCCCGGGAGGGAAGCTAAGGGGCGCGGCCGCCTAAGGGCCCGGGGGCACAGGGTCCAGTCCCTGACAACGTGGGCAGACCGCACACACCGCGCCTCCGGGCCCTACCCGCCATGACCACCAGCACCCTCACGGCCCAACCACCGCCCCGGGGACCCCCACAACGCTTAACCCCTCACGAAAAAAAAAAACAAAAAACAAAAAAAACGAACGCCGCTAGCCCCCAACCCCTAAATCAGACAGCCGCTGCCTGTTCATTGGCTGCACCCGCGTCTCCTTCACCCTCATTGGCTCTCCGGACGGAAAGCCCTCCTCTCCGAGGGAACCCTCGCGTACGGCGGCACCCCCTAGCCTAGCCTAGCAACCTCAAACCCGCTACCGAAAAAGCCCGGGCCCCCTCAACCCCGGGACGGCGACGCCCGGGGAGCGCGGAGCCCCGGCCCGCGGGGCCTCACCGTGTAGTAGGAGAGCAGCCCCGCGTTGTAGTCCAGCACGAACCAACGGTACTGCCAGCCCTTCATCACGTTAGTCCATTTGCTCAGCGGCCCCTCCATGATGGACGCCATCTTGGGAGCCGCCAATGACAACAAACGGCCTGACGTCACTCGCCTATAAGGCATTCATGGGTCGGGGGTGGGGCTTCGGGTGGAAAGGGGGCGTGTCCGGGGCGGGGCCTTGAAGGGGCGGAGCTAGCGGCTGCTGCTTCACCTGGACTTGCCAACTCTCGCCCCCCACGGGAGGGACTATCATCCTCACACTCGCCTTCTTTGGTCGCCCATTGTGTGTGGAACTGGGTGCCTGGGATGTGACCAACGCAACCATGAGTATAGCTATGAAGATGATTGATTACAAGAATTCATTTTACTAGCCATCATGATACCTTACATTTCCAAAAGAGTACACATCTGGCCTTTCGGGTTTTTTGGGGTTTTTTTTGCATTCATTACGCAAATTCATTCATTTATATAATATTTGCTGTGTTTATGCTTTGACGACTCAGTAGAGACTTCATGTAGGGTTGATATCTACCGTGTTTCCCCGAAAATAAGACATCCTCCGAAAATAAGACCTAGCACATGGAAAGATAAGACATTCCCTGAAAATAAGACCTAGCGCAACTTTGGGAGAAAAAAATTAATATAAGACACTGTCTTATTTTCGGGGAAACAGGGTATATCCAGGCACTGTTAGGCATTCTGAGAATTAAACAGTGAAGGGGTCAGACAGGTTCCTTGCTTTCTAAGAGCTTCAATTTGGTGATTGAAAGCAACCACTAAACTAGGGGTGTCGAACTCAGTCAGAGAAGGGGCCAAAATCTAAAATCCAGCCTAAATTGTGGGCCGAATGGTTTACTGAACAGTCATAAACTGACAATGTCATAAACTGACAGCGGAGTGCAGTGATGACAGCGCGGTGCGGGCCACATTGCAAGGCCTGGCGGGCTGGATTTGGCCCACGGGCCTTGTGTTTGACACATGTGCACTAAACAGTAAACAAGGAAAATATCTGATACTGACAAAGGCCTTACAGAGAACTTCAATATATGTAATAGGAAATCAATGAGTGGCTACTTTATGTTGGGTGGTCAGGGCAGGGCCCCTCAGAAAACAACATTTAAATTGAGATTTAATTTAATGCAAATTCCAAAGGAAAGAGCTAAAAAGGAAACTGGGAAGTGGAGCATTAGCTGTAAGTGGCAGTGAGGTCAAGGGAGAGGTTTTCTTTGTATTTTACTTTATTTTATTTTGAACTTAAAAAGTATTTTGTTTATTACTGTTTTGTGAATCTCTTCTCTTTGCTGATAATAGAAGTGCTAGGGAAAAGTATATCACTGAGTGAGCTAAACAGAGAACCTACTTGCTAACTAATCAATTAGGTAAAGATCTAAAGTAAATTAAAGTTTTTCATGCTTGATCTGTTAGATATCTTTTCCCCCAGTTATTGAGGTATAATTGCCATATCACATTATATAAATTTATGGTGTGCAATGTAATGATGAAATTATTACCACATTAAAGTTTTTAGTTAATATCATCACCTCACCTCACAATTTTTTTCTTGTGATGAGAAGTTTTAAGGTCTATTTGATTAGCAACTTTCAAATCTACAATTGCTAACTATTGTCACTATCCTCTATATTACCTCCTCAAAACTTTTTTTTTATCTTATAACTAGAAGTTTTTACCTTCTGACCACCATTAAGTTTGATATAGTCACACATTTTTATTTTTGCTTTTATCATTGCCAAGACCAATGTGAAGCTTTTTCTTTATGTTTTCATCTAAAAGTTTTATAGCTTCAAAGTATTTAATCCATTTCTAGTTATTTTTGTGAGTAAAGATAGTAGTGTTGTTTCATTTTTTTTCCATGTGAAGATCCAGTATTCCCAGGGCCATTTATTGAAGAGACTATCTTTTCTCTAGTGAGTATTTTTGGCTCCTTCATCGAATATTAGTTGACTGTACATACACACACACACACACACACACACACACACACAGGTTTATGTCTGGGCTTTCAGTTATGTCCTATTGGTCTATGTTTCTGTTTCTATGCCAATACCATACTGTTTTCATTACTATAGCTTTGTAATATAGCTTGGAATCAGGAAGTGTTTGTTCTTATTTTTCATTAATGCTTTGTGTATCCAGGTCTTTTGTGGTTCCAAAGAAATTTAAGGATTATTTCTTCTTTCCTATAAAAACAAATCCCTTGATAGGGATTGCATTGAATCTGTAGATGGCTTTAGGTAGTATGGTCATTTTTAACAATACCAGTTCTTCTAATTCATTCACACAGGATATCTTTCCATTTATTTGCCCAGGTACCTAATAGTATTAACCATGAGTCCATATAAACACATGCCTGTGTTTTCATTATGCTGCATAGCCTCCCCGGAACACACTACATACTTCTCACAGAAACGTTATGTCTAGAAACATTATTCGGCAGAAAGCCTCCTGTTGCTGGTGTCTTTTGGGATAAACAGAGTATTGGATCTTGAAACATCATGATTCAGATTGAGTTAAAAGATTTACATGGGTTAATGACTACTCTTCCATTAGCTTCTTAAGAGCAGGAACCAAGTTTTGCTCATCTTTATAACCTTAGAAACTATCCCAGGCCCTGGCACACAGAAGGTGCTCAGTAATTACTGTTTGATCTGAATTATGTGTTCCATTGAAACGTATCTAAGTTCCAAGGATTGTGCTAAGCATCATCACCTCTACTTTCTCCTAAATCCCCACAACAATTCTTGAGCACTTATATCATGACACCCATTTTACAGATGAGGACAAAGGGACACAGAGTTATTGAGTGGCTTGCCTAAGGGTTACACAAGTAGTAAACAGCAGAACCAGAATTAGATTCTAGGTTTTTTCACCACAGATCCATTTCACCCGTACTGCAAGCTATATTTATGATGTCTATGCGTAAATAAATGTCTTGGACACGACACAGGCAGTATCATAAGTTTCTAAATAAGTTTTTGACTTTTATAAGGGTCACCAGGCATAGGCAGGTTCTACTCAGCTTAAATTTCGAAACACAGGTCAGCAGGGAGAGCTGGGAGAGGGCAGTTCTTGACTCCATGTCCAATTGCACAGCACTTTGTCCACATTCTACACCACGTGTCAAACTACATGCTTTAGATCATCGGCTAAAATTAAACCTGGAGAAGACATATCAGCTCTCATTCCCACATTCATCAGTGACTGGCTTTTCGTGGAAGGAGGTAGCAACTGAAGCAGAGCAGAAAATGGGGATTAGATTCAGAATCAGAAGGAAGAGATGAGGTTCACCATAAGCTCATCAAGGGCAGGAACTGGGACTAATTCATCCTGCCACTTAGAATATCAATAAATGTTACACTGACAGAATTCATAAAAGATCATTCTGGTAGCAAAATTGAGAACAAATCAGAGAGGGCAAGACTGGAAAAAGAAAACTAAGAGACTTTAAAAGTCAAGCAAGTAGTAGAAAGTGTATAAACTTAGACAATGACAGCAGGAATGGAGAGTGGGAAATATACTGTGTTGTATATTTACTGTGTTGTATATTTACCGTGTTGTATATTTACTGTAAATATACTGTGTTGTATATTTATTGAGTAGCATTTTAGAGTTAAGATTTTAAAACTTACTAAACGACAGAATTAAATAAGGAGAAAATAAGCAGAGGCAGAGACAATACCAATAACTTGTCTAACTTAATGATTAAGTAATCAAGTTTTTTTTTTTTAAAAAAGGAAGAACATAAATGGCTGTGTTTCTCCGGGTGAAGTTTCCTTTACACGCTGTTTATAAATGTGATTTTTTTTTTTTTTTTTTTTTTTTTTTAGTTTTTAGCAAGTATCATTACCAACCTTTTCGCAGATCATAGGTTCAGATTGCTTCAAAATACATTCTGTTATTACTAGTTTGCTGCCTTCTCTTCCTAAACTTCCCACCAACTGCTTTTTTGTTGTTGTCGTTACTGTTGTTATGTTTCTTAACTGGCAGTTGTTGAGCATCAAATAAAATAATATTTACCAAATACTGCCTTCCTAAGGGAAAACACAGAAACCTACAAACATTTAACTGTCCTTTGCTATGTTAGAGGAAGCAGAAAATCAGACTTAAATTTGGGAAAAGTAAAATAAGTTATAGCTTATTTTGTCCACATACCCTTTCCTCTATCCAGATAGCAAGAAGGTTTAGGAAAAATTGGCTATGATTTTGAGGCATAAGGAGAGCTGGGAAAGGAGAAAAAAATATTTTAGGAGCTCTAGGCTCTGTAGGTGTTCCAAGGAGAGAAAAGAGGAAGGCACTTATCTTTTACCCTCCTCTTCTAATGTCCCCTTGGAGACCCTCATCCCAGCTACCCTGGGCTTTGTGCATTCCACAAACATCTCTCCCTCAGATGGAAGGGACTTGTCCTTTCCTTGTGCCCCACCTAAACTCTGAACAAACATCTAACAGAGTCTGGGACACCTATTGCATTTACTGGTTCAGAGACACTCATGCTCCCCCACTCATTGAGGACTTGGTCCTATGTGCATACTCATTCTTAGCACAGTGCCTGATATGGACAGTATGGAACAGTGGAAGCAGTGTAGGCAATCCGGATAAAAAGTTGAGGGGAAGCTGGTTCGCTGGAAATACAGTTTTTACTTTTATAGTTTGTATTTATTTGGGTTGACTTAGCGGGGCTAATAGAGGTTATAATCAGAGACTGGAGAAAGTTTTCGATTTCAAAGGTAGAATAGTTCAGGTGACAGAAAGTTGAGGAGTGGAGAGCTAAAGTGTGTGGAGAGGTATTGATTATAGGAGACTGGAAGTCAAAGAATTGTGAGACCACCATGCTAGATACTTTACATGGATGTTGAAAATTATTTGAATAAATGAAATAATTATGATGCAAAATTATTATTGTATAGAAATAGGTATAAAATGATTTTAATTATATGTAGTATGATTTTAATTTTATAAAAAGTGTACATGCCTTTCCAGAAGACTATAAAGATGTATAGAAAAACATGTAGTCACTTTGTGAGATTGTGGTTGATTTTACTTTTTTCTTTATACTTCTTTGTATTCTCCAAATTGTCTATAAGTCATAGGCACTGTTTTTATAGTGAGGGATAAATGCCATTTTGAGAAGAAATAAAAAATATTACAATAAAATATACCACCAGATAATTATGTCAGCTCTGAATTTGCCAGGTAGGCCATTTATCTCTCTATATATAAAAAGCCAGTGTCCATGACGACCAGGATGACCAAATGACTGGTCACCATGAGGTGCATTGAGCACCTCTCGGTCCCTCCCCTGTGGTCCACAGGCTCCGATCTCGCAGCAAGGCGGGTGGCGAGTGGGCGAGGCTGCAAGCAGCAGCGGGCTACCACGCGCGATTTTGCACGCTGGGCTTCTAGTATAATCATAATAATATGCTGACCTTCTTCCAGAGCTGGAATAAACAAGCATCACCATTCAAAGTGACAATATACCGCCAAAACTGGTTTGGCTCAGTGGATAGAGCGTCGGCCTGCGGACTGAAGGGTCCCGGGTTCGATTCTGGTCAGGGGCATGTGCCTTGGTTGCAGGCACATCCCCAGTGTGGGGTGTGCAGGAGACAGCTGATCGATGATTCTCTCTCATCGGTGTTTCTAGCTCTCTATCCCTCTCTCTTCCTCTCTGTGAAAAATCTATAAAATATAGTAAAAAAAAAAAAAAAAAAAAAAAACCCACAAAGTGACAATATACCAAAAGTGATATACTATCAGATCCTTCTGTCCCAGTCAGAAGCCCTGCTGAATTCCTACACCCTCTTCCTCATTCTGTACTTAAGATTCCATGTGAGCTGACATAGCAGCAGGTCGACTTTGCAAACTTACAGACAAGTCACCCCCACCATGAATTTGCAGTGTATTTATTCACTCTTTTTGTGGAGTAAGTAACCTTTGCTGAGCCACAGTTGTGTTCAAGCCCTAGACTAGGGGTGTCGAACTCAATCAGAGAAGGGGCCAAAATCTAAAATCCAGCCTAAATCGCGGCTGAATGGTTTACTGAACAGTCATAAACTGACAATGTTAACCAGAAATGTGAATTTAAAATGAGTGGAACAATCTTTTCCTTAACAGTGCTGTTAACCAACTCACATGCTATCAAGCAAAACAGTAATATTGGTATCAAGCAAAACAGTAATATTGGAATGTACCTAAAAGGCTCATTCTTTTGTTTTCTGGCTAGATGTCTGACACCGTTTTCCCCGGATCAATGAGTCAATGTTCGGTTTTATTTCTTGGGCTGTAGCAACCCGCAAAACAGCATGGAGGTTGTCATCGGTAATGCGTGATCTGTGCTTGTTTTTGTTCAGATTCATTATTGAAAACATCTGTTCACAAAGATAGGTGCTCCCGAACATGGATAGAATACGGGCAGCATGAAGTCGGAGCTCTGGCATTGAGTCAGGGGGCAGTAGAGGGTAGAAGTCCTCAATTTCAACATCCTGAAACCTTGATTTCAGGCCACTGTCAGACTGAAGCTCGATTATCTCCATCTGAAGGTGATGGGGCACATTGTTGACATCAACTGTAAAAGGATTGGCAAAGATGTCAAAGCCTGAGTGCTGTGTTCTAAAGTCAGAGAAGCGCCGCTCAAATTCACTTAGTAAATGGCTAACTTTGGTAGCCAGCCGACTGCAAGGAAAAGTACCAGAAATAGTGGTTGAGATACTCAAACAAACGGGAAAGTGGGCAAGATTGTCCTGTTCCAGTTGGGACTTCCATAGTTGAAGTTTACGCTGGAATGCTGTGATCATGTCAGACATCTTCGTGATGACTTGTTTGCGTCCCTGCAGCTTCAGATTCAGTTGGGCGAGATGCTCGCATATGTCACACATCATAGCAAAATCACATAGCCAGGCGGGATCCGACAGTTCAGGCAAGGGCTTTCCTTTACTTTCCATGAAAAGAGCAATTTGTTCTCTGAGCTCAAAAAATCTTTTGAGGACTGCGCTCTTGCTCAGCCATCTTACTTCTGTGTGGTATGGCACGTCTCCATGCTCTGCAGTCTGCACCCACCTCCTGTAAAAACTGCTGGAACTGGCGATGATTCAGGCCACGTGCCCGTATAAAGTTAATAGTTTTAATGACTGTGGTCATTATGTCATTCATGTCCAGAACTTTTCCACACATAGCCTCTTGGTGGATAATGCAATGATAAGTAATCAAGGGTGTGTGGCAGTGACTTTTTTGCATTCTTTCCTTCATTAGTCCAACCAAGCCTTTCTTTTCTCCGCACATTGAAGGTGCGCCATCGGTAGTTAGCCCCACCAACTTTTCCCAGGTAATTTAAAATTATTTATAGATTTCTCCACAGCCTCAAATATATCTCTACCAGTCGTCGTCCCATGCATGGCAGCTACATCCAAAAGTTCCTCAGTGACAGAGAGGTCGGTCTTCATAGCATGTATAAAGATGGACAGCTGCGCTGTATCAGTGTTGTCTGTGCTTTCATCGATAGCAAGTGAAAAAGCGAGATAACTACATGCCTGTTCGGCCAGCTGTGATGATAGATTTCCTGAGAGTTCTTGAACTCTATCTGCAATGGAGTTTCTTGACAAACTGACATTTTGAAAACTCTGTATCTGGTCTGGGCATACTTGCTCACACACTTTTAGCATGCATTGCTTCAAAAAGGCACCCTCTGAAAAACACCTTGAAGTACGGGCAATTTCTTCAGCCACTATAAAGCTTGCTTTCACTGCAGCATCATTTTTCGCTGTAGCCTTTGTAAACATTTGCTGCTGTGATTGTAGTTTGCCTTTTAGTTCTTTAACAATTTTATGCTTTTCTTCCAAAGTATATTTGCCATACTTAACATTATGTTTGGTGTCAAAATGACGACGTATATTGTACTCTTTCATCACCGACACTGTCTCATAACACAATATACACACTGGTTTGCCCTCTCTAAGCACAAACATGTATTCATTTTCCCATTTGTCATTAAATTGTCTGCCTTCACCGTCAACTTTTCTTTTCCTGGACATTTTGGGATCAATATTGGCAGTAAAAGATGTAGTTTATTGGAAATCTGCGTTAGAAGGAAAAAGTTGAAAACTGCACAGGGATAGCTTGATTTGGCAGATGGAGTGGAGAAAAAAAAGTCAGTCAATAAATGCCTGGCTGGGTACAGATAGCAGATTCTGTTGCAATTTTTATGCCTGCACTTTATGCCAGGAACTGGCAGCTTCTGCTGTGTATTTTTTATGCCCGCACACTCACTCTCTCCTCTGCTCTGCCACCCGCACAACCACATCGGATGCCGGACTATAGGTCATGCCTCCTGAATCTCGCGTGACTTGTTATCTATGCGCATGCGTAATAGGTAGCAAGTACGGTGGCTGGCGAGGCAGCCGGCGAGATTGCAAGCCTCCTATGTCACCGCGCGTCATTGTGATGGAACGCAGCGGAGTGCAGTGATGACAGCGGGGTGCAGGCCACATTGCAAGGCCTGGCGGTCCGGATTTGGCCCGTGGGCCTTGTGTTTGACATGTGTGCCCTAGACCAAGCGCTGAAGGCAGAGATCAGCCATGCAGGGTTCCTCTCCTCAAGCAGCTCAGACTCTATCAGGAAAACCAATGTGTTGCTGCACAGGGTGATTCATGCTAAACCAGAGGAATGCAAGGGGTCTGTGGGAGCACAGAGGAGGCACCTCAGCCATCCTCGTGACAGGGTAGAGTGTTTCACTCTGCACAGGAAACAGACTCTCCTCGCAGTGTCCTATGTTACCACCTGGGCTCAAGCCTGTGCCATTTGGTGCTTGGATTGCTACAGTAGTTTGGCATTATCAGTTCCAATGATGCCCCCTCACACCTGGCCTTCACACTAACTGTGAGAGCCATTCGTATTTCTAAAGAAAAGATAAATGTAACTTCGTACTTTCCAGTCTTACTTTTTGTGTCCTCCTCTCCCCACCTCCAAATACGACACCTTTTTCCTAAATTCATTTTATTGTTGATACATGTTACATCTTTGCTATTTTTGCCCCTTTTGTGTTGAATGTCTTGCCTCCTCGGTGTTTGTCTAAAAAATACCTACTCATCTTTCAGGGTTCTGCTTTGAAGTATCTGTCCTATCTTTTACGAAAATTTTCTTCATATCCCACCCACCCTACCCCCCAACTAATGAGAAATCACTGTTCTCTCATTGAATGGCTACTGTAGTATTTGTAACACTTTCTTGCATTTATTGGATTGCATGTCTGTCTTTTTCATTAGATTATAAACTCTCCAAGGACAAGAGAATACTCTAATTCATCTCAGTATCTCTACTAATTAGTACAGGCGTTAGTGAACATTTTCTGTAAACTGTGAATAGTTTAGGCTTTGCAGGCCAGGATTCTCTCTTTAACTCTGTCACTGTAGAGCAAAAGTGTAAATGAATGAACATGACTATATTCCAATAAAAATTCATTTACATAACATGTAGCAGGCCACATTTACCTTCGAACCATAGTTTACCGATGCCTGACCTTATATAATGTACAATAAATACCTAATGTATAATGTACAATAAATGCCTAGTGTATTAGAGAATTTCTTTAGAATGTAGCATGAAGTGGTAGAGGCAAGATTTGTATCCTATTACGTTCTGTGACAGATGCTAATAGTTTCTTGGCATTCTCTTCTACACACTAAAGCTCACTTACAGGCAGTGCCTACTGTCCCTCCCTTCCTTCCTTCCTTCCTTCCTTCCTTCCTTCCTTCCTTCCTTCCTTCCTTCCTTCCTTCCTCTCTCTCTCTCTCTCTCTCTCTCTCTCTCTCTCTCTCTCTCTCTCTCTCTTTCTTTCTTTCTTTCTTTCTTTCTCTTTTATTATAGAGATAGGGATAATAGAGAAGGGAGAGGGAGAGATAAAACCATCAATGATAAGACAGAGTCATTGACTGACTGCCTCCTGTATGCCCCAACTAGGGATTGAGCCCGCATTCCGGGCATGCAACCTGACCAGGAATCAAACTGGGACCTCCTACTTCATAGGTCAAAGCTCAGCCACTGAGCCACACTGGCCAGGCAATGCCTACAGTTCTGTACCTGAAGGCTGTGTGTTTGTTTTTGTTTTTCTTTTCTGGCCAGAGAACTTATTTGGCCTCTGTGCAGAGCAAGCTGGAAGTTTCAGAGATTCAGTGTCACCAGAAGTAGCCCTGACCTCTGTGGTGGATGGCAAGTTGGTGAATAGCTCCCAGGTCCTCACCGCTCCATCGGGATATCCTGAACGTGTCCCACCCTATTTCCCAGAGTTCCCTAGTGTAACCGAGTTCCAGTGGTCTACGATGGTAACTAGCTTGATAATGTATACATTTTTGGCTTTCTTTACTCCCTTGTCTCACTACTGTATTCCCATGCAGGGGTCCTGTCATCACATCCTAAATAAGATGCATTCGAACTCAAACCAAGACACATACTGGTTCTACTACACCGCAATGTGTAGCCAGAAGACCCCTGCTGAGATGTTTTTATTGCTTCTAAAGAGTAACATATAAAGTATTACTATCCCCTAAAATATTGGCACAGAATACTCCAGCTATCATTTAAAAAAAAGAGAGAAAAAAAAAGAAGAGGGCTCTTGGAGGCTGGAATATAGAATGGCTCTGCTATAAGCCAGCTGTGTGACCTTGGGCAAAACACTTAACCTCTCAAACAAAGAGACTTTGTTCCTCTGCTGGGAAATAGAGGCAATATCACTCACTGGCTTTTTGTGAAGATGAAATAAGATATAGTATTAAAAATGCTCTACCAAGTCCCCTAAATGGAGCTCGAAGGTGGTTTTTCTCTCCAAGTCTAAAAAATCCTTTTCTCAGTCCTCATCCTCCTTGACCTCAGTCAACTTATTTCATTAGATTTATTTCATTAGGTAAATAATATTATTCCTAATACTATTTTGTTCATTATCTTCTACATTTGCATATAGCTTGTTTTCTCATTTCTACTGTTAGATTCCAAGGGTAGGGACTTTATCTTATACTTATTTGTAATTAAGTAAAATCATGAAGATTTGAGAATGGCTTGAATGCTCAGAGTGCTTTGGTTGATCTCTTCCCACCCACTCACCCACTCCCTGCCTTCCTCCGAGATGCTATTATACAATCTGTTTACTCTGTCTTTAGGCAGAAAAAACTTCTCACAGATCTACAGGGTTTTAATCCTTAAGTGGGAGCATATCAATTACTAAGATCTAACCTCCTGTCTAATTCCCAAGACTGCACAGTGATTTCCAAAACATGGACTTGGTGCATAATTTATGTACTCGTTTTGTAGCCCTGTAATTAAATCTGCAGAGGATTTGGAGACATGCGGCAATGCTGATACATTTCAATACTCCATTTTCTTATCTATATAGCTAATGATAGATTGTGTTATGATACAATTACTAGTAAGTTGACCCAAGGGATGGATGCGATGACAAATAAAATATTAAGAAACATGTGAACTTATTGACCCATGCAGTTCTTCCTGACCCACATTCCTGTTATGCTCAGGGTCTGTACCAAACACTTTAGTTTTCTGATATCTAACATTTATGTCCTCAACTGTTCCCTAGGAGTTTTGGTGAAAGAAATCTGATAGTTAATAAATGTTTGCTGTGTTCTGGCACTGGGTGGATAATTTCACATTCATCTTGTTGAGTGCTTACCATATGCCAAGTGCTCTAAGTACACAGTGGATAACAAATCAGACTTGATTTACCTTCTTCCAGCTTCTAAATATTTCAAATAATCTTGTTAGCACCGCTTCAAAACTGAACTTTTAAAGAGAAGCAAAAGAGAACCAAATGAGGTCAATAATTGGCCCAAGAAACAGCTTATCCATTAGGCACAGTAGGCACAGGGCTTAGGACTCAAGACAGTGTTTTAATGTTAATTTCTTTTAAAATCAGAAGAGAAATTAATGTAATAATAATAATAATGAAGAATATATACACTGAGTGGCCAGATTATTATGATCTCTGAACTCATAATAATGTGTATATATTGTACCAGGTGTTCAACCAGCAGGCAGGCTGGCTAACCGCCCATGTCCCCTCCCCCTGGCTAGACTGGCCAGACCCCACCCATGCACAAATTCATGCAACGGGTCTCCTCTAATATATATATTACACACACACACACACACACACACACACACACACACACACACATTGAGTGACCAGATTATTATGCACTCAGAGGTCATAATAATCTGGCCCCTCAGTGTATATCATAATGAACACAGCCTGCATTGTATTTGTCTTTATGCCAATGCAGTCATAAATATAACTTTAAATACTTTCTATATGGAGGAAGGGACCCAGGAAGGAAAAGTTGCCTAGGGACTTACAAAAGTCACACTATGCCCTATGTGACAGAAGATTACACTGCTGGTAAGGGACAGAACAAACAAGGTCTGGCAGGCCCTGGTAAGCCTGACATCTCTTTTGATTAGATGCAGCTAGAGGAAACCCTGCCTTTTTTTCCTCTTCTCGTGCCTGGTTCATAGGAACAGCTCAATAAATTCTGAATTTAATTGCATTAAGTCACCCCAAAGTGCTTTATACAGTGCACAATCAACAGTGCGGCATTGTTACAGATTGAAGAAAACCCTGTAGATGCTGCAAAAATCATGTGTGACTTTTCCATCTGGAAAATAAACCTCCACATGAAGTCAATGAGTTTTATCAATTTGTAGAATTTTTCAATCAAAAGATTAAAACTGACATATACTCACGCTATCTATCAGACTTCCAACAAGTCGCTGCTATCAGCATGATATAAAAATAAGTATAATTATGTTTAAAAGAAAATGTAAAAATTCACCCATTTACTTAACTTTCATTCAGCGAGGAACTGAGAATGTCAAAACAAAGAAGCCACAGTGGCCGCTGCCCTTGAGGAACACATGGTCAACTTACTCTACTGGTTTCACCAAAAATGAACAGACTCTGCGGGAATGTTACCCACGTGGCATGCGTGATTCCAGCTTATCAGAGTGAAACAGGATACAATTTGTCATATGAGGAGCATAACAGCGGTGGAGCTTATTCATGCTGAGAGATAACTCCCAGTGCTCATGTCACACTCCTTCCAAAACCCAGAACCCCGCTGGTGCCTCGAGCAGCGGTTCTCCACTGGGGACCAATTTTGCACTTAAACCCCTGGCTGGAGAGGCATTTGGCAATGTCCGGAGACATTTTTAGTTGTCACTACTGGGGAGGGGGAGTGCTATTGGAATCTAATGATTAAAAGCCAGAGATGCTGCTAAACATCCTCCAATGCAGAGGACAGCCGCCCACAACAAACCATTATCTGGCCCAAAATGTCAATAGTGCTGAGGCTGAAAAATGCTGGCTGGAAGAACCAAATCCAAATCTTTCTGCTGACATTTCAAGGTCTGGACCACCTTTTTGCTTTATCCCAAGCCTTGTTGGGCCTTGTTCTTTGGAGCCTCCATCTTCCCAGGAACCTTATGCTCCAAGCCCTGTCTGACTATCACACATTTTAAGGTGTGCTTACCATTCAGCACTTGGTCTCTGAAGTCAGGCAGACCTGGCTGTGTATGCAGGCTTACCACCTGCTAATTGTGTGTCCTTGGACAAGTTACCCGCTATCTCTAAGACTCAGTTTCTTCTTCTGTAAAACGGGGACAATAGTGGTCATTGTTATTTCAAGGACTGCACAGGATGATGCAAGGGAAGCCATTGGACACTGGCGCATCTCTCCGCTCCTGTGCTCTAGATTCCCTTGCCTTTACTACGACACCAAATTCATGCTTCCTTGGTCCTAAATTAGTTGCCTCAAGGTGTATCTCTTCAGCCACCTCAAGAATTCCTACAGAGCAAAGATTGAGTCCAATCTGCCTTGGTCTCCCCAGAACTTGGCACAGCATCCTGCCCACAGTAGTTGATCAGTAAATATTAGTTGAATTAAAATTTTAGTGCTCCCTTTAGAAGAAGACCACCTTGAAAAAAAATTGTGAAAAAAAAAAAAAAAAAAGAAGAGAGGGAAGACACCCTGCCAATAGATTAAAAAATCTAGAGTTCTGCCGAAACCAGTTTGGCTCAGTGGATAGAGCGTCGGCCTGCAGACTGAAAGGTCCTGGGTTCGATTCTGGTCAAGGGCAAGTATCTTGGTTGCGGGCACGTATCTTGGTTGCGGGCACATCCCCAGTGTGGGGTATGCAGGAGGTAGCTAATCGATGTTTCTCTCTCATCGATCTTTCTAACTCTCTATCCCTCTCAATTCTTCTCTGTGTAAAATCAATAAAATATATATATATATATATTTTTTAAAATCTAGAGTTCTAAAGGAAGCTCTTTATTATGGAGCTGTTTGTGGTCTCCTTTGCTGCCTCCACTTTCTCTGCCCACCTTTCACAGTTTGGATTTCCAGGGCTGAAGTACTTGGCATGATTCTTGGCCAATAACCTACCCTCCCTCTTAGAATGATCTCATCTAGCTATGTGATCTAAAATACTCTGCATATGTCCCCAAATTTATATCTATACTAAATATTCTTTTTTTAAAATTATTTTAGAGAGAAAGAGAAAGGGAGAAAGAGAGGGAGAGAAATATGAACTGTTGTTCCACTTATTTATGTATTCATTGGTTGTGGTTGCTCTTTATTGCTTTCAGAGAGGAAGGGAGAGGGAGAGATGGAATGATGAGAGAGAATCATAGATCGGCTGCCTCCTGAACAGCCCACACTGGGGAATCAAGCCCACAACCCAGGCATATGCCCTGACCTCCTGGTTCATACGGGGCACTCAGCTAGGGAGCCATGCCGGCTGGGCTCAATGATTGATTCTTGTATGTACCCCGACCAGGGATTGAACCTGCGATCTTAGTGTGTTGGGATGATGCTCTAACTTGCTAAGCTAACCTCCTCCCCCTCCCCAGGGTCCCCACCAGACCTGACCTAATTTATATTTATAGGCAGGATTTCTTCTGTGATCTCCAGATTTATAAATTTTAACTGTCTACTTGATATCCTCAATTGGTTATATTGAACACACTGAACACAGAGAAACCAAAGTGATCTTTATAAAATATAAATCTGCCGAAACCGGTTTGGCTCAGTGGTAGAGCGTCGGTCTGTGGACTGAAAGGTCCCAGGTTCGATTCCGGTCAAGGTCATGTACATTGGTTGCGGGCACATTCCCGGTGGGGGGTGTGCAGGAGGCGGCTGGTCGATGTTTCTCTCTCATCGACGTTTCTGGCTCTCTATCTCTCTCCCTTCCTCTCTGTAAAAAATCAATAAAATATATTTAAAATATATATATATATAAATCTGATGTCACCTCTCCCAGGGCCTCCCTGTCATACTAAATCCTTCCCATGGCCTACAGGCCCGTCTGAGGTCTTGATTTCTCACCTCCTGACATTGTCCTCCTTGCTCACTGTCCCCCTTCTCTGAGCCTTTGCCTCTGTCTGGAACATTGTCCCCAGACCAATTCATGGCTGCTCATTCAGACCTCCACCAGCGCCACCTCAGGAGGACTTCCCACCCCACTCCCAGACTGCCCCATCTTTCTCTGACTTTCTGAGCCATAACCTTATTTTACTTTTTCTGAGATATCATTATCTGAGCTTTATTTGCTTCCTTTATGATTTTGATACTTGCCAACCTTGTTCCTTACTGCATCTTCAGCACCTAGTCCAGTGCTGGCACATAGTTAATATCTAGATGAACAGTAGAATGAAGGTGTAGTGGAGGCACTGGAATGAGAAGGCCCGAGCTCCGGTCCCTTTTCCATCTCTGTATGACCTTGGCAAGTCACTTTGTCTCTGAGAGCCTTAGTTTGTTCGTCTGTAAAGTGAGCATGATAATACAACTCCCAAGATTGCCGTGGGGATTAGGTGTTATAATGCATGCTAAGTGCCTGGTGCAGTGCTTAGCACACAGTAGAATGATCAACAAATAGTTGTTTTTTCCCCACTGATAGTTTTGGGTTGTTTCGAAGTGATAGTTTTCTCTCCTCTGGGCCTTTGCCCATAGTATTCCTTTTGTTCCTCTCCCCACCACCCTCCGACTTACTTGCTGTTGCCTAATCTCCATGTCACCACCTCCAGGAAGCCTTTCCTGAGATCTCATGCTGAAATAGTGCCTCTTCTGGGCCCCAGCAGGCCTTAGGTGTTTCTGTGAAAATAAATAGACATTACACTGTTATTGTTCTGCATAGGCCCAGTGGGTGGTAGAAGGAAGAAAGGATAGAGGGATAGGGACAGAGGGACACCAGAGGCCAGCCTCAGCTGGCCTGCCCTCCCCTACTGCCTAGGGACCCTGCCCTATAGCTCCCTCAACACTTAGTGGGGGCCCTCTGACCTCCATCCTCCAGCACTCTCAACGGTGTGGTCCCCAACCAAATGAGGAGCAATCAGGTTTGGAGTGCAGGTGCTCTCAGCCCCTCCCCCAGGGTCCAGGCATTGGGTGTCGAAGCAATGCAGCATGTGTCCAGGCTAGTGGCTCTCTGAGGCTGGGCTTAGGGACTCTGGGCTCCACGGGATGTAGGGGCTGCTGCTGCTGTCGCTGCTATGGGCCACAGGCAACCTGGGGACTCAGGAATAGCCCCACAGAGTCTACTTGGAGACATTTGAAGATGGGGGTAAGAGGCCAGGCTGGGGGCCGGGAGTCCCTGGGTGGAGGTGGGAGATTGTGAGGAGTGAAAGGGTGGGTAGGGAGAGACCAGGTCCTACCTGCTCCTTGTCAATCACCTGCCTCAGTGATCTGTAGTTCAAGTTCCTGCTCATCCCTTCCTAGCTGTGTGGCCCTGGGTGAGTGGCTTGCCTTGCTCTGCATTTCCGTTTCCTACTCTATAAAATGAGGACAATAACATGGGTCTTGCAAACGTGTTCTGAGAATTCAATGAGATGTGGTATGTAAAGCATTGTTCTTAGAATATAGTAGGCGTGCAATAAATGTTTCCTTCATTCTAAAAGCACAAGTGGACTCCAGAGGGAAAATGTGAGCACTAATTGTGATAGTGAATTTTTTTTGTTTGTTTGTTTCATAAAATATTAGAGCTCAGAGAATACTGGAGGTCACCTTGCCCAGCACCCTCCTTGGGATGCCTCAGAAAGTTGTGGCAGAGTTTACTTACCTAAGGACAGGTGTTCAATAGTACTGTTTCAGAACGCCAAATACTGTGTGTGTGTGTGTGTGTGTGTGTGTGTGTGTGAGAAAGAGAGAGAGAGAGAGAGAGAGAGAGAGAGAGAGAGAGAGAGACAGAGAGAGAGACAGAGAGAGACAGAGAGAGACAGAGAGAGACAGAGAGACAGTGTGTGTGTGTGTGTGTGTGTGTGTGTGTGTGTGTGTGTGAGAGAGAGAGAGAGGGGGGGGGAATAGCACTTGCCTAGGAATCAGGATTTTTTAATTCCTCACCTGAGGATATGTTTATTGATTTTAGGGAGAAAGGAAGGGAGGGAGAGAGAGAGAAACATAAATCAGCTGGCTGTTTCCTGTACCCCCCACCCCCAACGGGGTATTGACCTGCAACCTAGGTATGTGCCCTGACCAGGAATCCATTCCACAACCTTTTGATGCATTGGACAATGCTCCAAATAGCCAAGCCCCCCAGCCAGGGTGGAATCAGGATTTTTTGAATTTGAGCCTGTATTCCACCTTGAAAGGTTGGATAAGCCTTTCCCCTCTCAGGGACTCAATTTCCCAATCTGTGATACAGTAACACTGTGCTGTGAACAAGGTGCAAAGGTGTTACAGAGGATGAGGGGAATAAGCCCAGGGGAGGGGACTGGGCAGGAAGGCTTCGGGAAGAGGTGAAACCCAAGCAGCACCTTGAAGGATGAATGAGAGTTTATCAGATGGGCTGGATGGAGATAAAGGTGTCCCAGTCAAACAGAAAAGCCTGTACAAAGCTTCCAAGTTGGGACACACCCAGCAGTGGCATCTCCAGGGACAGGGAGGGTCCTGAAGGTGAGGGGGGGGGGGTGTTGGCCTGGGGTAGATCAAAGAGCTAAAGAGCTTGGCCTTTCCCTAAGCAGGGTACAGCTAGTGAAGGTGAGAACAAGTGGGAAACAAGATCTGGCCTGGATATTAGAAAGAAAACTTCAGCAAAAATGTCGAGGATGGGCTGTGAAGCTGACCAAAGTTGAGACTGGAGACCTCCATCTCGGGAGCTATGATAATCTTCTTGGTGAAAAGTGGAGGAGCCTAGCCCTTGCTGGTTTGGCTCAGTGGATAGAGTGTCGGCCTGCGGACTGAAGGGTCCCAGGCTCCATTCCAGTCAAGGGCACATGCCTGCGTTACAGGCTCGATCCTCAGTAGGGCACATGCAGGAGGCAGCTGACTAATGATTCTCATCATTGATGCTTCTCTCTCTCTCTTTTCCTTTCCCTTCCTCTCAAAAATCAATAAAAATATATTTTTAAAGTTCACAATTTTAAAAAAGAAAATAAAAGTGGAGAAGCCTGGGTGGAGTGGAGGAGGTTGCAAGGGTCTCTCTCTATATGTTGACATAGGAGAGGGAAAACAGGAGAGATATTTAGGAGTTGGCTGAAGAGTGGGACACAGGAAGGCTTCAGCTTCACTGACTGGCTGTAGGGGAATTTTTTGACAAGGTACAAACCTGTTAGAAGGGTAGGTTGATGGTCCTCATTTTCTGATTGACCTAGCCATCCTTCGCAGGGAGCACTGGTGAGGATAAGCTTTTGACTGCTAACTCTTTTTTTAAAAATTTATTTTATTAAAATATATTTTATTATTATTATTATATATATATATATATTTTTTTTTTTACAGAGAGGAAGGGAGAGAGATAGAGAGTTAGAAACATCAATGAGAGAGAAACATCGACCAGCTGCCTCCTGCACACCCCCACCTGGGGATGTGCCCACAACCAAGGTACATGCCCTTGACCGAAATCAAACCTGGGACCTTTCAGTGCTCATGCCGATGCTCTATCCACTGAGCCACACCGGTTTCAGCCTGACTGCTAACTCTTGCACCCACCTGCCTGCCTGGGGTGGCTGTACTCACAGCTCAGTTCCTTCTCTTAGAAGGCAGAGGCCATGCACACACCTGCAGTCACTTCCCTGAGGACCGAGTTCCTCTTGCCCAATGCGGCAGGAATGAAATGCCCAATGTGTTATCGACAAATATTTCTGAAATGCTCCTGGAAATCAAAGAAAGAGGAGCTTCAAGTCCCAAGCTCCAAGACAGTTGATGAGGCCAAAATCATGAACAAAATCCAGTAACTTATGTGCAGAAAAGGCTGCTCTGTAGGTTATCACCTCCTCTAGGAGACCTTGAAAATTCTGTCTCTATCTAGGTATTCCAAGAACGGAATCCGAAAACTGTTCTGGGGTACGCAACGATGCTCCAACCAACTGAATCGCCCAGCCAGGGCCTGCCTCTCCAATCTTATCTCCTGCGTCTTCATTACAGTCCAGCCACATTGGCCTTATTTCTGTTTCTCAGATACTCTAAGCTCAGCCCCACCTTTGTACTTGTTATGATTTCTGCCTGGAATATTCTTCTCTTAGATTTTCTTGAGATTTACTCCTTCCCATCTTTCAGATATCTGCTTAAATGTTTCCTTCTTGGAAGGGCTTTTCTTGTTTGTTCTATCAAAAATTATTTCCCTATATATAGTTACTAGTGGCCTGGTGCACAAAATTCATGCACATTAAAAGGGAATTAGTTAGAGGAAATATTTTAATATTGTTATTTGCCCTTTCTCTGTATTAGAAGTGTCAGAGATGAAAGAAAATTAGTAAAATGTGTATGAAAATCCCCCTCCTGTCAGAGTCTGGGGCACTACCCACATGCACTTTGAAAATGCAGGAGACCCAGACCCGGCCAGCCCCACCCCTGTCAAGCCCCTCCATGTCAGGGGAGCGGGGGGCGGCCCAGATGCAGCCTCAGGTCCCCTGGCCTGGTGCCAGGACAGGGCGCTCAGTTTGAGGTCCCCTGTCAAGCCATGCTTGGAGGAGGGGAGAGCGCACAGCCTAAGGTCCCTTGCCCTGGCCACGCAGCTTCAGATCCCTGCTGTTCAGTCGTGACATTACAGTATCTTGCCTAATTTGCATATTCCTCTATTATATAGATAGATACTCTATTCCTAAATGAATTAATTTTTTAAAAATCGACCTTCTGAAATATTATGTATATATAATGAAATGCATCCATTTAAAGTGTACCTATCATTTGTTGAATGTTGAAAAACTAAGCATCTGTTGACCACCACCACAATTAATATATAAAGCATTTCCATGACCCCTAAAAGTTCCCTTGTGAACCTTTGCATGCTTACGTTTTTTAGAATACTCTTCACAGTATGATACATTTCTTGTTTATATGTTTATTCATAGATAATGAATATACCCTTAGATTAGCTTTCAGAGAACACGGTGCTTCTCTGTTGTGTTCATTGCTGTATCTGCAGCTCCTAGAACAGTACTTCGATCAGGAATATGGTAGGTGCTCAGATATATTTCTTAAATTAAATGAATGAATGAATTTTTATGGAAATGATCTTTCCAGAGATCAGAAGGTTCATACTAGCCAAGGTTGTCAGAGACCCAGAAAACCAAATGCAACGAGTCACAATGTAATCTTTGTTGAATGCCTATTGTGTACAAATGGATTTTTTCTTTATACATTTTTTTTTTAATCTTTCAACAGTTTAAGTTGAGTGACTTTCCCAAGGTTACACAGCTAATGTCAAAAGTGGTTTGGAAACCAAGTAAGGCAAAGTCTGGGAAGCATTCATTACATTTTATAGTTAGAAGACAATTTGATGACTCAATAGAGTTGAGTGGGTAGAAGGTTGACTACAGTAGGTTGAAGGGTGGATGATGACTTAGGAAAGGATTAGGATGGGTGTGGCTACATTTGGAGAATTTTGACTGAGAGAGGAAATAGAGTAAAGCTCAAGTAGGAAATTTGGGATGCAAAGTAAAGGTGAAAGTGGATGACACAGGTGGGGATTTTGCAGAAAGGCAAACTGGCAAGAGATTTGAAAAGATGAGCTAGATGAAGGATCCACACCTCTTTCAACTTTACAAACTTGCCCTTGATACAGTGCCTGACAGAAAATTTTCAATTAAAAGTTTGTGGAAAGAAGAAAGGAGGGTGGGAAGAAGGAAGGATTGTGAGAATTGGACAGGAAAGAGCCACTTGACTGAGAAAATGGAGAGAATAAAAGAATATGTTCATTTCAAATGCTACTGTTGGAATGTGAGAATTGGAAGATAGGAGGACACAGTCATGGGGAAGGCAGTTTGAATATGAGATTTCAAAGATGGAATAGTCTCTGGTGGTGATAAAAGGTATCAAATTACATATAAGGCATATGTTGTCACTATGTAAAATATATTTTGCATAGAAAAAAAGAATAGAAGAAAATATACCATAATGTAAATGGTAAATATGGAATTTCAGATGACTTTAATTTTTCTTTTCTTTTTTTTTACTTTATTTGCTTCAATTAACTTGCATTACTCTTTTAGTTAAAAAAACTATTAAAAATTAAGAGAACTATTTTGTTTTTCTCTTTTTTCTTGGAACGGAATTTTCTCCGTTTGAACTCTAGTTTTTACACCTAAGCTGTATCTGATGCCTTAAGTTACCTTTTTAAGCACAGTATTACTCACTAGGCATGATGCTTTACACACTTTAATCTTTACCCTAACTCTTCAAATGTAGTTACTGTTTTTCTCAGTCTACAGACATAACTGAAGATCGGGAGAAGTTCAATAATTTGTCTGAGGCCACGCAGGCATGAAATGGCAAAGCCAGAATTTGATCCCAGGATTGTATGAGATTGAACTGATTTTTCTTACATTAGTCCTGCTCCCCACCCCACTACCTCCCATGAGTCCAGTAAGCTGAAGGCTTCCCGGCTTAAAATTTAAATGCTTAGCAACCTCAAGGAAAGTAAATCTTAGATTCTTTGAATGTCAGAGCTGAAAGGGTGCTGAGAGCTTATCTAGTCCTAACTGGCCCCCTTCTCCCCATTTACAGGTGAGAACACTGCGGGGCAGAGAGAGGCTCTGACATGGCAGAGTCATTACGTGGGTTTGTGGCAGAGCGTTACTCAGATTCCTTGCTTTCTGCTGTTTTCCCAGACGGCTCTAGCCACAGAGCAGCTCAGTAACCAGAGATGGGTCAAGCCTTTAGAAACTAATCCTCTCACTCTACAGGTGGAGACACAGACCAAGAGAGGAAGAGTGGTTTTTCCAAAGTTACACAGTGAGTCCGCGGCAGACATGTTTGTTGAAACCAGTTCTCTAATCTCCATAAACAATACATTGACCACTGCTGCCCGCTGCCAAGTGGCCTCGGGACAACACAAACTCTTGGATTCCCAGGCCTTGCATAGGTTACTAATTTCCATTGAAAACAGTAGACAAAATGTTGGCGCCTGAAAAGATAAGTTTATCTACAACTGACATTAAACTATGCAGGAATGTTGATTGACTGGAGAATCGTTGAATTAATGATACAAATTCATGTGGGGGGAGGGCTAATGATATTGGCTGTGGCCATGGTAAAAATACAAAATCGGGCAGGAAAAGACCTGGAATTCAGATGAAGGGCTGAGTGATACAGAAGTCACGTGGTCTGTGTGTGAATGTTAATGCTGTCAGCTCTCAGCCTTGACCATGAAAACTTGGCCACAGAGACATTCTGAGACAAAGGGCCTCTGTGCCCAGTTGGCTCAGACCCACTGAAGACAGCCCAGCAGGGCTGAGGAACAGCCTGCTGTTCAGGCCTCAGACTGATAAGTGATTGGGAGCATCTGTAGACTGGAGATCCTTGGACATGCTGGCCCTGGAGGAAAATCATGCTGGACAGGTGCCCAGACCAAAGAGGCCTGATCCAGCTGGTCTTCCCAGGTCTTAAGTACAAACTCTCTCCAGATGGTAGGGATCTCTCCTGAGACTGCAGGAGTGTGGAGGTGAGAGAGGCCGTCGTTAAAATACAGGGGGTGCGGAAAAAAGCCTGGAGAGAAATATATCAAAATGTTAACAATGGTTATCTTTGGGAGGTAGATTATGGATGTTTTTTTTTTTTTGCTTATTTGCTTCCTTTGGACTTTCTATATTTTCTATAATAAATTATTTTCATTTGAAAAATCAAGGAATATAAAATAAGAAAAGCAGACACTTTATTTGCAGACACTCGTTAGAAGGCTCAAAGAATTATGTTCTGTTAATACTCTGGTGTCTAGAACACACACTGGCACACTATAGTTGATGTGTAAATATTTAAGAAAATTACTTGTATTCTCTTCTATTTCTAGCATAGAGGCTTTTATTAATGCCCATGTTTTAAACAACTTGGTTATCTGCCTCCTAGAGTATAGTTGATTAGATATGACAACCTATAAAATGAATGGCGCGTCTACCCCACCTAGTAGAGGCACCCATTCAGTGACAGTAAAAATAACTTTATTATGTTAATTAATTTGGTTATCATACCAATCAATTCTTTAACAAACATTTATTGAGAACCTACTATATATACAATGTTTATTTATTTTTTAAAATATATTTTTATTGATTTCAGAGAGGAAAGGAGAGAGAGAGAGAGAGAGAGAGAGAGAGAGAGAGAGTGAGACAGAGAAATATCAATGATGAGCCCTAGCCAGTTTTGCTCAATGGATAGAGCATCCTAGGCTTAATTCCGGTTAAGGACATGTACCTCCATTGCAGGCTCCTCCCCGGCCCAGGTCCTGTTCGAGGCTGATGAAGGAGGCAACCAATTGATGTGTTTCTCTTACATTGATATTTCTCTCTGTCTTTCCCTCTCTAAAAATCAATGGGAAAATACCCCTGGATAAAGATTTTAAAAAAAGAAAGAAACATCAATAATTAGAGAGAATCATTGATCAGCTGCCTCCTGCATGTCCCCCACTGAGGATCAAGCCCACTACCTGGGTATGTGCCCTTGACTGGAATTGAACCTGGGACCCTTCAGTCTGCAGGATGACACTCTATCTACTGAGCAAAACCGGCTAGAGCTCTTCTTATTTTGAGACATCTTAAATTGTGTCATGTTTGATTTGTATCAATACTATTCACCCAGCAAAATAATTAGCTATAAGTTCTGATACCCTGCAGTGGTTGAGCATTGACCTGTGTGCCAAGAGGTCTTGGTTCGATTCCTGGTTGGGACACATACCCAGGTTGTGGGCTCTGTCCTCCAAGTGGGGCATGCACAGTGGTGGGATGAGGAAGACAGGCATTTCTCAAATTATACACAAATAACTTTATCACTTACAAACTTACAAACTATAAAGTACAAACTGCAAAGTACTATGACTTACATTTGCTGTACACGCTTTTGGTTATAAAGGGCTTTTCACACATGTGACCAAATGGGAAACCATGGAGTGTAGGGATTAAAAGTGCATTCAAACCATAGCAACTTTAGGCAGAAAGAACCTCCTGGGACCCTGCCTTCAGGAGTGGTAGGTGAAGTGGTCATTGAGATTTCTTGGCCTGTCTAACACAGATCTTGGGAGGGACAGGAAGATCATAGACATTAAGCTCACCCCCTGGGGCTCATGAGGGGAAGATAGTTGACTCATCAGACTTGAGTAGCAGGAGATGGCAGAGACAGCTCAGCGAGTGCCAGAAGCCAGTTCCAGGAGGTCATAATTGCAAGAGTTTCATCGAAAGGTTGATGGAACTTGTGGACTCAATAAGGGCTGAGTCACATATGTTAACACCTGTTGGGAATGGTGGAAGGCATTTCCCCAAACCTGAAAAGAATGCATTAAGATGATTGTTTACTGCCAGATAGCTCAGGGCATCTTAATCTACATGTTATTGCCTCCTACTGGCCAAACACCTGAATAGCCAAGGCTAATCCCCAATCTGACAATGCTTCTGTATAGAAACCTTACCCTTTGAAGTGTATATCTCCACCTTGCCTTAGGACAATTTGTGTTAATAAAAAGCAAGGGGTTCTGAGACAAGGAGAACTTCGCTCCTTTAGCTAGGCTCCTTTGACCCCCAATGCCTTTCAAAATTATCTTGCATCTCTGGACTCTTACTTAAGTTACACACAGCCTTTCTCCAGATTGCTGAACCCTTCTTAATGCCGGAACAAGAACCCTAGCTGCGTGGTTTAAGTAAATGTGTGTTAATGTGGGGTTTTCATGTACAAAGTTAAGGAAATGGCCCTTGATATTGGGTAGTGGAAAAATAACCATTCAGTAGGGAGGAGATGAAATAAAGGCTACCCCCAAGGCCTCTTCCATTTCAAGCTGCCAAATTGCCTTGAAACTCTGAGTCCATGGTGGCCCCAGGAAGTTGGAGTCAGCAATTCTGAGGCATAAAATCAGAAAGGCACTGAATGTTTGGATGGAGTGCCAGATCCCAAAAAGAATGCCTCTTTGTCTACATGCCATCTTTGCCAAAGCAAAACAAATTTATCAGCATCTCCTTGTAACTGCAAGGGAGAGTCTAAAAAGTTTAAGCAATAAAAAAAAGACAAATGGAAATTGATTGTTCAATATCAGCATTACTAACTCAAGAAATATAAAATGGCATTACTAATCTCTTTACTTGGTGAGCTGATTTTATTTTTCTAAACATAAATATGTATAAGGGCTCAGTTCCCTAGCCACATTTTTTCCATCTACTTTCAACTATACATTCCCATGGTGGTTTTCAGGACTTGACTCTCATAGAGGAGGGTAGGGTGGAGCATTAGTGTATGAGTGTACACCACATGCCAGTACACAGAGGGTGGGATTCAGGCATCAGATAGAGAAGGCTATTTCAGGAATATTCCCTGATATTCCCTTACTGTTCCCATAAATCAAACTCAGCCTTAACTTCATCTTGTTACCTCTAAGAAAGCACAGATAATTTCTGTATATTGCTTTGTTTTCTTCTTAACCCTATAGATGGATAGGAAAATGATGGGTGGAGTCTAAAGATAGGCCAGATTATGGTAGATTTCAGCTCACTGCAGGAAAATTTTATGTAGAAAAAAAAAATAAAGGTAAATACTGGATTCAGGAATGTACTAATTGACTAGAAAAATTCTGACTTTTATACAATTGTTTTTATCCATGATTACCAAATCATCTCTCTCTTTTTAAAAAAAAATATTTTTATTGACTTCAGAAAGGAAGGGAGGGGGAGAGAGAGATAGAAACATCAATGATGAGAGAGAATCATTGACTGGCTGTCTCCTGTACACCCCACACTGGATCAAGCCCCAAACCTGGGCATGTAATCTGACTGGGAATCGAACCCTGACCTGGTTCATAGGTTGACCCTCAATCACTAAGTCATGCTGGCCAGGCCATCTCTCTTTTTTAAAATTAAAAAAGCAGTAAATGAAGAATGAACTCCACAAAAACAACAATGCCCACTTATTGACACAGGTATTTAAAACTAAGCCCTTAGATGCATTATGCCCATGAATCTTTCCAACAACTTCATGCGTTGGTTACTATTATGGTCTCAGTTTTGCTGAGATACCTCAGAGAGGTGAGGTAACTTGCCCAAAGATATATATACAACTGGCAAGAAGCAGAGTTGAGATCTAATAATAGGTCTGACCCAGGACTATGTTCCTTTTCACTGGACTATATTGCTTTCCCCAACCCTAGAATTGTTTTTCTATAAAACTATACTTGGAACAGGAAAAAACACTGTGTAACTTCTAGATGCTGCTTTCCCCTGGAGCAGCTTGGTACAGCTGAGAGTGGAGCAGGGTAGACCCAGGGCTAACTCCCATGATTTGCTGCATCATTTGGACAAATCTTTTCACTTCTCCGAGCTTTGATGGATATAGTAATCATCACCTGCCATGCTCATTGGACCAGGCTGCTGTAAGAGTCAAATGATATTAAGGGGAAAAGGGGAGCCCTGAGGGCAAGGTGTGTAGGCAAGGGTTTTTGTTTGTTTGTTTTTTGTCTGAGAAAACGTTTGTCCTATAAATAGAATTCATTGATCATCCTCTGGAGTGATTTCCCATCTTCTCTCTCCTGGCTACTGTTATGAATCTCATTTTCATGTTTATTAAAGGGGAGAATTACGAACTAGCTTAAGCATTTAAATCCACTCTGGAAAATTGTTTCCAGAGGAGAGAGAATTGGAGATTAAGAGACCCACGAGACGCCTGTTCCTTAGGAGGTCTGAAAGCTGTCTGCACAGGCACCCAACTCATCAGTTTGATTTCTTGGCTGTTGCTCCTCACATCTCACCCCTTCGGGTTCTTTAGGTTCCCCTGGTTGTCTAAAAGGGCTCTTGGGAGCAAATGAGGCTCAGGGGAAGTAGGAACATTGGGCTACATAGCGAGATTTGGTAGAGCAGAGATTCAAGGCTTCGTCTTCTGCCTACGTGCTCAGTGCTCTTTCCCTTGTGCCCACTCCTTCCTCCAGAGACTCTAGCTACTCTAGCCTCATCAGAAGTCTTTGGGGAAGTAAGCACATTCTTTAAAATGCAGAGAGCTCCTAATGCAGACATGAAAGTGCTTAGCCAGAGTCGGATGTGCAATAAATGCTCAGGAGACATCTGAGTCAGGACTTGTGATCCCTCTGTGCAATTCAACACATATTTATTATTTATTGAGCATTTCTTCTCTGCCTGGCCTTGTCTTAGATACTGGGAATATAAAGATGCCCCTGTTCTTCAGGAGCCTAAAACTTATTCAAGGAGATGGCATAAACCTGGTTGTAACCTAGTGTGACCAGGAAAGTACAGAGAGCTTCATGAAGGAAGGACCCTCACAGAGCAAGAAGATGATGGCCCCTTGCATTTTATGTTGACAGTTCACAAAGTGCTTCTCACGTCACTTACCCATTTATTTTCATGGGAAACCAATGAGGTAAAAATAATTATCCACATTTTTGCTGATGAAGAAACTGAGGCTCAGAGAATTAAAGTGACAGAGTCATAGCCAGTTAGCTGGACAGCAGGGGGGAATAATGGAAAGACCACTAGTGTGGAAGTCAAGAGACTTGGCTTATATGTCTGTCACTTGTGGTTGTAAGATCTTGGCTAAGTAACTTTCCCTGTGTGGGGCTGGGTTTCCTCATCTTTAAAGTAATGTAGTTAGATTAGAAAGGCCCTGAGATCCCTTACAGCTCTGATCTCTGGAGGAAGAGGTAAAGTCATAGTGTGGGGGCTCTGGAATTAAATAGATTGGTTGTGAGATCCTGGGCAAGTGAAATAGCAGATATTATAGAGCCCACCTCATGGACTATTATGAAGAGTAAGAACAGTAGGACATATGAATAAAAAGAGGAAGTGATGAATGAATGTTAGCAATTGTGATCATTTGTGCTTAGCTTCCTTCTGCCACAGCAGTTGGGCATGGCAGAGCCTGATTCTGGCCACTCACAGGGCCTCAGAAGAAACAGGGCCTTGCTTTGTGAGTCTGCAAAACCATATTCAAATACCTCTTAAAAATTAGGGGCGGTGTGGTATAGGAGAAAGAATCAGTCAGTGATGGTCTCAATCCCACTGCATGTCCTTATTAGCCATGTGGTCCCAAGTAGGTCACTTCACCTCCCCATGACTCAGACTCCTGATTTGTAAAATGGAGATAATGCCCAATTTGCAGGATTGCTCTGAAGCTTGGAAAAGGTAATGTATGTAAACTATCCAGCTCAGCACCTGGCACACAGTAGGTGTGTAAGAAAGTTTGAGGTTGGTGAGGCCAAGTGCTAGGTCTCTCCGGCTGCTCCTTGGGTATATAAGCCTCACAATTCTGTGTTCTCTGCTACCAGGTCTCCAGACCAGTGAAGATGCCAAGTATTATGCCCTCTCAACCAGGTTTAAGCTAAGGTGGTTCAGTTTTCAGTAAAACATGAGCAAGGCATCGGTTGCAGTGGCGGGTATTTGAAACTCTTTGCTTACAACCTGAACCAGAAGGATATAGATTCGGGATCCAAGTAGAACATCATGTTTGGTAAATCCTCTGACAGCAGCAGTCCCTGTCAGCCCGGGAAGTCTTAATGAGAGCGGCTGCAGATGTCAAAAGGGCTCAGGTTGACCTGAAATAGGAAATGTCTAATGTGATAGCTCCACCCCTCTATGTTGGAGGACTTTTCAAAGAACAGGAAAAAGCAACTCTAAACTTAAATGTTAATATAAATAGACCAAAGAGGTGGAGAGTCCATGATATTAACAAGGCTCCAGTTTTCAGAAAAGGAGAAAGGGGTCATAAACTGCGTAGACACTTTCAAATGTAACTATTACAACAAGCTTTTGTGTTCTGAAGTGAGAAAAAGGCACCGGAGGTCAGGGATCGCCTTTACCGAACACGTGGAATGCATCCAGGGTGTTGCATCTGTAACCTCAATATGTTGCTCGGCCTTCTTGGGGGGCAATCCAGCTCTTACCTAGCTCCAAGCTTGAATCCAGTTTTCATGTGGTTGCTATTGAAAAACCAACAAACAGCAACAACTAATCCAACTCCCCAAGCACTGATGAAGAATGTGGATTTTACTGAGTATTTTTGTACAAAGTTGGAAGAAAGGGTTACACTATGTGTCATACAGCAAAATTTCCTTAAAAGTCTCTCTAAACATTTCTTTTTCTTTTCCTGGAGCTTCAGATATCTCCCTTCAAACTTTTGCCCAAATCCTTCTCTTCAGCCTCTTTACCTTTATTCTGTTTGCATCTCCTTTCTTCCAATTCTCTTCTTTCTTATTTTCCTATTTCATCTATAGAACAATATAGCACTGAGTGTCTAAAATGTGTGCCTTTGCTCATCTCTCTTTTCTTCAGAATCCACCCATCTTTTTTTTTTTTTTTAATATTTTATTGATTTTTTACAGAGAGGAAGGGTGAGGGAAGGATAGCGAGTTAGAAACATCAATGAGAGAGAAACATCAATCGGCTATCTCTTATACACCCCTCACTGGGGATGTGCCCACAACCAAGGTACATGTCCTTGACTAGAATCGAACCTGGGACCCTTGAGTCCGCAGGCCAACACTCTATCCACGGAGCCAAACTGGTTAGGACAAGAATCCACCCATCTAACAAGGAATATATCTGGTCATTATAGTAGGGAAATTGGAAAGCATTTTTTAAATGTGATTTTCTTTTCTTTCCATATGAATATTATTTATTCAATGTTCAGACAACCCAACAAGTTTGGGCTGAAATAGAGGCAAGAGATTTGCCCAAGGTGAGCAGTGGGAAGCCAGGATTTGAATCCAGTCTGTCTGGCTTTAAAGCCTGTGCTTTCTCTGCTCCACCCTTTCACCTTCTGTTTGATGGGGACGTGGGCATGTGAGTAATTTTTTAGAAGGCAGAATGAAAGACATACTTTGATAAAGGTGGTGAGTGCTGTGAGATCACAAAAGATGGCATGACTCAGTTCAACTGGAGGCTTTGGGGAGGAGGCATTAATTGTTCTTTGAAGAATGAGTTAGATTTTAATAAGGAGATGAAGGAAATGTAATGAGGGCAGAGGAAACAGTGTGTGAAAAAAGCTCAGAGGCATGAAATTCAAAGGCAAGCAGAAAAGCAGTGAAACCAGTGTGGCTAGGGAACATCTGAGTGTGTGTGTGTGTGTGTGTGTGTGTGTGTGTGTGTGTGTGTTTTAGGATAGTCAGAGAGCAAATGGGAGGTGAGATTGAAAAACTAGGTTAAGCCCTGTCACATAATATAATATACAGATGATGTATTATAGAATTTTACACCTTAAACCTATGTAATTTTGTTAACCAATGTAACCCTAATAAAGTCAATTTAAAAAGATTAAAAAGAAACAAATTGGACACACACACAAAACCTATTCTTGGATCTTTGTCAAGATAAGTTCTCTAGGCTCAAAGCCACTGAGCAACAGTTCCCAAAATTTTCACAAAGCAGAAAGAGCCTCAGGCTGTTTCCAGGTAAACTTGAGTTTTAACCTCAGCAATGCTTTTATTAGTTGTTTGACCTGGGTAAGGTGCTTAAGTCAACAATATTGTAATAATGTATGGCACCAGTTTTCTCGGCTAAAAGTGGATAGAGTAACACCTACTTGTGAGAATTAAAAGACAAAGTCCCTGGCACAGGAGGGGCTCCAGAGGGGTTGGACAATGGGAACCCTGGCAGGAGACCAGAGGGAGGGGTAAAAGGACTACCAAAGGATTTGTGTGCATGCCTATAAACATAACCAATGGACACAGACACTAGGAGGGTGAGGGCATGTGGGGGAGGGTGGCTGGGGAGAGGTCAATGGGGGGGAAAGGAGACATATGCAATAGTACTATATGTAATACTTTAAATAATAAAGAAATACTAAATAAACACAAAGAATCGCGTAAAAGCTTCCATGGCGTGGGAGTCTGCCTTTAGCAAGGCATCAGGTGATTTTTTAAAATCCCTATGACCTAGTTCTAATAACCCCATTGTTTTCATTTCAACAGGTGAAATCAGGCAGCATCTTTGACAATTTCCTTTTTACAAATGCGAAAGACTTTGCTGAAGAGGTTGGAAATAAGACCTGGGGAATAAGAAAAGTAAGATATGCAGAAACCGGTTTGGCTCAATGGATACAGCGTCGGCTTGGGGACTGAAAGGTCCCGGGTTCGATTCCGGTCAAGGGCATGTACATTGGTTGCAGGCATATCCCCAGTAGGGGGTGTGCAAGAGGCAGCTGATCGATGACTCTCTCTCATCGATGTTTCTGGCTCTCTATCTCTCTCCCTTCCTCTCTGTACAAAGTCAATAAAAATATATTTAAAAATAAAAAATAAAAATAAATAAAATCTCACGCTTTAAAAAAAGAAAAAAAAGAAAAAAAAAAGTAAGATATCCCGCATCTTGAATTCCAGATATCTGACTCCTTGTTTGTACACTAGGATTTGCATTTTAAAAATCAGCCTCACAGTCATTGCCTTATTTGCTGGTCACATGGCCCTCTGAGGTGGGGGAACGAACCCACGTTCATTGGTCATCTACATTATATTTAACTCTGCGAGTACTTTCCAAAAGTTACTCCACTCATCCCTTAAAACAACCCAGCGAGACAGATATTATTCCCATTTTTCACAGGTAGGAACTGAGATTCAGAGAGCATTTATAAACTGCCCATGGTTACATACAGCCTTGAACTTGTTTGTTAGCATTCACTCTCCTGTGTCACTCCCCTGCTCACAGTGTGGTGGTCCAGAAGGGAGCCACTGAACTCATTTCTGATGGATGACTTGGAGAAAGAAGGAAGGTGTTTGTGCTATTTATCAGCATCCCTGCTCTCCTAGAGCTATTTTTTTGGGGGGTGGAGTGGTATTGGGACAGTGGTTTCATGATGGTGACACCCTCCAACTAGACTTCCTAGTTCTGCAGGAAGGTCCACTCAGGTAGGTCTGTGACCAGTGCTGGGTTACGCAATAGGCAGACTAAGCTCATGCTTAAGGTGCCAGGAAAGCACAGGCACCAAAAAAACTTTTGAGAGAACTTTGATACTTAATACTTCCAAAGAAGCATTGAAGTAGTCACCATGGGAAAATGTAGTAGACTTTTGTACACTTTTTAGTCTGGCTTTGTTTTGCTTTTACTGTGGGGTTATCATCTGGTACTGTTTTATTGAGGCAATATTACATGTTGGTTAAGAGAATGAGTTTTAGAGCTAGATTGCTTAGGTTCAAATCCAGGCTCCATCACTTGCTAGCTATATGGCATTGGAAAATTATTTAACCTCTCTGGCCTTTGGTTTCCTCATCTTAAATTGGGAATGATGGTAGCAACTATCTTATAGGTTCCTGACATATAGTAAGTGTTCCACATGTGGTACCTACTATTATTATACCATACATTCACTTGAAAAATACTTGTTGAGTGCCTGTTCACAGCACTTCTGTTGTTGCTGGTGATATATCAGTGAAATAAAACAGAGATGTTTCTGCCTTCATGGGGCTTACCTTCAGTTAAGGGAGACCAACAAAAAACATATAAAGTAGTAAATACATACCAGTGAGATGGTGAGATAAATGATAAAGAAAAACAAAGCAATAGAATGAACTCTGATAACAAGGGTTTTGCTCTTTTGTATAGAGGTGGTCAGGGCAGACTTCACTGAGTAACATTTAAGAGACGTGAAGTAAGGAGCAAGCCATGCAGATCCCTGGAGAAGAAAAGCCTTCTAGGTAGTGAGATCAGCAAATGCAAAGTCACTGAAGTAGGAGCATAACTTGCTTGTTCAAGAAACAGTTGTTCCGATGTCCGGCTGGTGTGGCTCAGTGGTTGAGCATCAACCTGTGAATCAGGAGACCAAGATTCAATTCCCAGTCAGGGCACATGCCCGGCGGGTGGGCTTGATACCCAATGTGGGGCCTGCAGGAGGCAGCCAATCAATGATTCTCTCTCATCATGAATGTTTCTATCTCTCTCTCTTCCTCTCTGAAATCAATGAAAATATATTGAAAGAAATAAATACAAAGAGAGAAACAACACAGAGAGAAACAGAAGAATTTCTGGAGCAATGTTCTTGAGAATATGAGAGTAGGTGAGATCTATTGCCAAAGAAGATAGGTTAGCCTTCCATCGGAATACAGGCATTTCATTCATAATCACAGGAGTAAAAAATGACTCTATTCCTGGCCAGTGTTACTCAGTTGGTTGGAATGTCAACCTGTGCTCCAGAAGGTCGTGGATTTGATTTCCAGTCAGGGCACATACCAAGGTTGTGGGTGACATCACCTGTCAGGGCCCTTATGGAAGGCAAATGTATGTCTTCTACATCGATGTTTCTCTGTCACTTTTCCTCCCTCTCTAAAATCAATTTTTAAAAGTTAAGAATGACTATGTGAGAATAGATACAAATAGGTGGTTATATGTGGTGGTGGGAGTATGTGTCAGTTGGCATCTCTAGGAAGCAGACACCACAATGGAGTTAGAAATAAGGAGACTTGTTGGGCATAATGCCTGGGAAAGATGAAGGGCAGAGGGTAAAGGAACAGGCAGAGAAGTCTGACACCTGTGAACGATGGCAGATTGGGTAGGAATTGCTGCCAAGTGCAATGCAGCTGCTCACAGGGCTCCAGTGGAAGGCTGACCACAGGAGAGTACCGTGTTGGAAATGTCCAGGCGGCCATACTCAGTCCCTGGCTGGCGGCGCTTTGGGTTCAAATGCTTCAGTTGATCCTCAGATCCTGTGGCTCCAGGCTCTCAGCTCACTGCCATTCCTCACAACTAACTGACAAATTCTTCTTTAAGAAAAATCCAAGGGCCATACCTCCATGGCTGCCACTGAGTAAGTGGAAAGTTTCTAGTGATTGTGAGATAGGAAGTAAGGCCAATAACTTAGCATGCGATTGAGGAGAAGAAAAAGGCGAGAAATAGTTGTTGAGGGAGGAGAGCAAACCAACCACAGAAATATTGGAGGCCCGCCAACTAGCACTGAAGAGCTCACTTCAGTTTAGTCATAATCAGTTCAAAATGAGAACAATCAGCTTGGCGTTATTTTCTCTGGCCACTTTCTCTGCTTGGGAGTAGAGATGGAGAGCTGGATTTCACTGGAATCAAGGTTTGCCCACTTAAGGGAGGGAAGAGCAAGGAAGCTGAGGATGCTTGCAAGAGATGAATTGCACAAAAGCAAAGAAAGGAGAAAAGTAAGGACATGAGTTGGTTGAGCTCTAATGTAAAGGAGATAGTTTTGGTGCTCTCCCTTTGTGAAGTACTCCTGTACCTTTCCCGTCCTCCCACCTCCACTCCCCCCCCCCACCCGCGCCCCTCCAACCCCGGTATGTTACCTTTAGCCTTCTCTCTCCTAAACTCCAAGGGCTCTTCTTTTGCCTCTGTAATTTGTTCCCTGAGCGCATTCTTCTACCTCTGTGACTTTCTAAAAAAAAATTTCTCTTAGAGTTTGGAGGGGGGAAAAAAGGAGCTAGGTGCAGTGGATTGTGTAGCTCCAGGTGGAGTTGAGGAATTGGTGGAGTTGGTTACCATTAGTGAGAGGGAAGTGAAGAAATAGAGGCTTTATAGTAACCAGTGCTTTCCAGGCAGAAGAAAATGAAGGCTTGATTGAAAGAGAGATTTGCCCTTTAATAATCTGGGAAACACAACGAGATGCCAAGCTTTTGCTCCCAGCAGGATTCTGCCATGTTTCCCCGAAAATAAGACATCCTCCGAAAATAAGACCTACTTACAGGTTTCCTTCTGAGTGAAATATAAGGCATCCCCCCGAAAATAAGGCCCCCACCCTAGGCTAAACATGAGAGATTTGGTCCACTGATTCTGAAAGAAATGGAGTCACAAGAAATTCACCAGGAAATTCAGGAATTGCATTGTTATGATGATGTTCCAGAAGATGATGACATGATTGTCATTGAATAAATGAATAAATTCTTGATACTGTAAGATTCACAGTTTGTCTGGTTTGCATTGACAACTACCGTACTACCATACTGTATACAGGCAATAAATTTCCTTTATTTTCATTTAGCAATAAATGTGTACTGTATTCTTCTTCATGGAAAAATAAGACATGCCCTGAAAATAAGACCTAGCGCATCTTTGGGAGCAAAAATTAATATAAGACACTGTCTTATTTTCGGGGAAACAGGGTAGCAGGCCCCAGCCTATTGGGCATACAGGTTCTCAATGTAGCTTTGTCCCCCAAGACTGGGTAAAACCTCTTGACCCAGATGATCCAGGTGAGTATTGAAGCCCTAAAGAAATTTGTACTGTGTGTCCTTTCTTTAAGGTCCTTCTGAATAGAAAAATCTATGAAGATTGTTCTAGGGATCAAATTCTAGCACCTGGATGAACACATTAGAGAAGTCAGAAGGAGCCCTTTTCTGACTTAATGCAGTGTTTTGGTTTTGTTTGTTAAATATTTTTTATTGGTTTCAGAGAGGAAAGGAGAGGGAGAGGGAGATAGAAAGATCAATGATGAGAGAGAATCATTGATCAGCTACCTCCTGCACACCCCCTGCAACCTGGGCATGTGCCCTTGACCGGAATTGAACCCGGGACCTTTCAGTCCATAGGGCGATATTCTATCCACTGAGCCAAACCGGCTAGGGCTTAATGCAGTGTTTTATTGGTCACACTTCAAAAGCAAATTCAAAGAGTTTCTTCAGGATTGTGCTACTGTGAAACAGCAGAAAGGAAGCCAGACTTGGAGCCAGACTCAGAGCCAGAACTCAAACCTGATTCCTAATTCTAGTTCTGCTACTCACCAGCTATATAGCTTAGGCAAATTATTTAATGAGTCTTGACCTCAAATTCCTCTTCTAGAAAGTGAGACTAGTAACACTTCATACATTGCTGTGAAGAATAGAAATAATGTGTATATCTTGTTTTGCACTGAGTTTAGCAATGCTATAAGCATAGTAAATGTTTGTTGAATCTGAACCAATTTTATTTTTTTTAAAATACACACACACACACACACACACACACACTTCTCTCCACCCCACACATACTGAAAATTTGTGTAAATAAACATCACCCCAGATATCTTTAAGAGTATGGGAAGATGTCAGACATTTCTAAAGTGGGTTAACTTTGTTTATACCATCTGTAAATTATTTTTGAAATTCCACAGTCTAAACAGGATGTAGAGAAGCAATGGAGAGAGCTGTTTGAAGAAATGGAAAAAAAGAAAACAGGAAGAAGCTGAGAAGAAAAAGGAAAGGAGAAGGAAAGGGACGATGACATATGGGGAATTGAAGAAGAGGGAAATTAAGAAGATTTTGCTGAGGAACCAGGAAATGACAGGCAGATGGAGGAAGTTGATGCTGTAAGAACATTTCTGGGTAAAAATAAGTCGGTGCTGACCAGAAGAATGAATTGTAACTGGATAAGGTAGTTACTTTCGGAGGCAAATGATGTTTCTCAGAAGGAAAAATGTTCATGAGGTTGGCAAAATCTGGGAAGCAGAATTACTTGCCCTTTTTGAACGAACTTTGAATTTACATTTCTACCCTACCTCCTTTGGTCTATACTATCTTGGGAAAGTCATATCACCTCCTGCAACTTCTATTTCTTTGACAATGGAAAAGGAGTGATAATTCCTATTTTTTGAGGCTACTGTAGGGATTAAATATGACATGTGCAAAATTTCTGATGTAAAAATACACTAGGAATAGTAGCTATTACTACCATCATTGTCGGCAGTGTTTATGAAATTAATTGTTGGTAAATAAGCTTCTGTTTAAAATTGACCATCACTTTCAACTTATCTAGTACATCTGGAAATTTTATTTTGTTTACACATCTGTATTTTAGAGTACTTAGTTTACAATTCTGATGGCTGTACTTGTGGGTTTATGATGTTTTCTTCTTGCAGATGTATCAAGCACTTAAAAATAAAATCAGGCCCAGCTGGCGTGGCTCAGTGGTTGAGCGTCAACCTATGAACCTAGAGGTCACTGATTCCATTCCTGGTCAGAGCACATGTCCAGGTTGCTGGCTTGATGCCCAGAAGGGGGCGTGCAGGAAGCGGCAATCCATGTTTCTCTCTCATCAATTTTTCTATCTCTCTACCCCTCTCCCGTCCTCTCTCTAAAATCAATAAAGACATATTAAAAACAAACAAATAAACAAACAAAAAAACACTAGACAAACAAACAAAAAACAAAGTCAGCTGAGACCAGTTTGGCTCAGTGGATAGAGAGTAGGCCTGTGGACTGAAGGGTCCTGGGTTCAATTCTGGTCAAGGGCATGTACCTTGGTTGTGGGCACACCCCCAGTGGGGGGTATGCAGGAGGCAGCTGATCGATGTTTCTCTCTCATAGATGTTTCTAACTATCTATCCCTCTCCCTTCCTCTCTGTAAAAAAATCAATAAAATGTATATTTTAAAAAACAAACAAAGTCAGAATTCTTAACATTAAGATACACTATGAAAAAGTCCTTTTGCTTCTTTGTTGTTTTGTGCCCTATCTAATTCTTAATTATTACTTCTTTGCAGGTTTGATGGTCTTGCATTTATCTTTTTTATACCACCTGCTCACAACATCATTATCATATGCATTCACATAGTTTTTTACAGATTGCAAAGCAATCTAAATTTGAGGAGTTTCTGCAATGTGTTCCTTTAACCCTCATCGCAGCCATTGTACAGGACACCATCATTATCTTCCTCTCACAGAAGCAGAAACTGCTCAGAGTGGGCAAGTCGCTTGCTCAGAGTCAAACAGCTGGTAAGGGGCAGGGCCAATATCTGAACTCAAGTTTGCTTAGTTCCAAAGTTTATCCTTCCATTGCATTAATCTGTTAAAAGAGTGCGTCGATATCAATTACTATTAAGTACAGATAGTAAGCAATGTTCCATATGGAAGAAATACCCTTTCAAAGAAAATAAGCACAAAGAAATTTCCCTCTTTTAAAACATTTCTCAAAAACAAAATAAACTCCAAACCTACAAATAAGTGATTAAGTGTGACAGCCTTTACATATTAAGAAGTGAATACAGCTAGTGTGGTTGTTAGCTGTTCAAGGCCACAGTGGTTGGTTCCGTGCTCTATTTACTTACCACCTGTATTATCTTGGGCTGAGGCATCCATCTTATATAAAAATTGCTGTTTGAAATTTTAACCCTGCTATTTTGGCTTATGTAAATGCTTGCTTAAATAATAAGGAAAATAAGACTACTCCCACTTCAGAGAAGCCATTAAACCTTCCCCGGACGAAGTTATCAGTGCTTGCACCAGGCCAGGTTTTTGGTTGGGGTCTCAAGGCTCCAGCACATAGGGGCTCTTTAAGAACTTGCAAAGGGGGCCAGAAACACTCCATATTTGGGAGACAAAGAAAGTAAAAACATATAAATAGGAAAAGTTCCTCCATGTTGGGGTCCAGAATTTGAGAGACATTTTCCTCTGGGCCTGAGTGTAATAATAATAATAATAATAATAATAATAATAATAAATGTAACTCCATCTCTCATAGCATTGCTTGGTTCTTCTCCAGTTTTCTGTAACAGGGCAAGTCATCTAACTTTCCCATGCCTCATCTTTCACATTTGTAAAACTGGGTTAATGAAGGGGCCTACTGCAAACTCAGCAGTGAGGATTAAATGCTGACTCATTCCTTCCTTTGTTTTACCAGAAGTGCACCAAGGACTAATCCAAGTCAGGCCCCACCACCTGTCATTTGATAGCACAGGGCTAAAAATGTGTGTCTGGCCGGGACTGGTGCGTCCGCTTGGGGACTGAAGGGTCCCGGGTTCGATTCCGGTCAAGGGCATGTACCTTGGTTGCGGGCATATCTCCGGTGGGGGGTGTGCAGGAGGCAGCTGATCGATGACTCTCTCTCATCGATGTTTCTAACTCTCTGTCTCTCTCCCTTCCTCTCTGTACAAAATCAATAAAATATATTTTTAAAAAAATAAAATGTGTGTCTGGAAGTTAATAGATGCTCAATAAATATTAGTTAAAAGAATAGTAAACAAAGTCTGGCTGATGGTATCAGAGAAAATGTCATAAAGGGCCGAAACCGGTTTGGCTCAGTGGATAGAGCATCGGCTTGGGGACTGAAGGGTCCCGGGTTCGATTCCGGTCAAGGGCATGTACCGCATGTACCTTGGTTGCGGGCATATTCCCAGTAGGGGGTGTGCAAGAGGCAGCCGATCGATGACTCTCTCTCATCGATGTTTCTAACTCTCTATCCCCCTCTCTCTTCCTCTCTGTACAAAATCAATAAAATATATTTTTAAAAAAAGAAAAAGAAAATGTCATAAAGGAAGTGACTTCTTGAGCCAGATCTTGTAGAATGTGTAAGAATGTGTCCAAAGGGGATATGTGGACTGAATTTCAGAGTCAAAGAGTAGGCCACTGGATGACAGCAGGTGGATGGTGAGGTCAGAGAAGAGAAGCAAGAACTCTTTCTTCATTCTTTCCAGTAGGCTGGCACCTGGTGTGGTTTCTGGGCCTAATAATCTTTGGGATATTCTGGTTTGGGAAACTTGCCTTTGTAGGAGAGAGCCAGAAGCTAAAGCAAACAGCAGTTAACATCAGAAAGAGACATTGGAAGGCCACTGGACTTTGATATTCAGGTGGACTGAATATCAGCACCACAACACCTGCTGTGATTGCAATGGCTCAAGGTGATTTTCTGACCTGACAATCTTTACCTTGTATACCAGACTTTACCTTTGATCTGCCTGTATGCATTTTTAAAGGGCAAATGTGTTTTCAAAGTTAATAAAAGGAGACAGACCAGTTTTGGTGTTTCTCTTTACGAAAGAGATTCCACCTGGCTCCCACAATGCCTTCTAAGTTCATATTTGTGTGTGTGTGTGTGTGTGTGTGTCTAGTGTATTTATTGTGTCATCAGCCAATCTCCAAGTCATCCCAAACCCAGCTGTGAAGGTTGTGACAGGAGAGACAAGACTTTACTCTCTTAGGGTCTTTGGCTGGGCCTGATAATTTAACTGAAACCAAACAGATGAATAGGAGAAAAGCATACAAATTTTATTTAATAATAGTTTTATGTGGCATAGGAGCCCTCAGAAGGAAATAAAGACTCAAAGAAGTGGCAAGACGTAAATGCTTTATTAGTAGGTTGAACGAGGAGAGGCAATTGTGGGAAATAAAATACAGAGGGAGGCTACAGGAAGATAAGAATTATTTTACTAGTAAGAAGGTCTGTTTGTGCAGAATTTTCTATCTCAGCTTTCCGTCCTAGGCGATAAGAATGTTTCTTTCCTGATATATGGAGGGCAGTTCTCACGTGGGAGTTTTCAGCTTTCAGGAAGTAAAGTGGAGATCAGAGTGTCCCTTTTGTATCTGCTATTTTCTAAGTACCTTTAGCTGAAAGTAATCCTTAAGTCAAAGTAGCATTTTTTGGAGGTGTTGTATTTTGGCACCCTTCACCTTTATATCTGTTTCTATAAGATAAAATCTTCTATTGTGAAAAAGAGCAGATGCTGAGTTTGCACATAGTCTTGGAGCTGGAGGGCTGGTGTATGGGTGATCTATACTTTAGGAATGCCAGTCTGACATGAGCATCGTTTACTACCAATGTCTATTCTGATTGGTCAGGCATACATGGTCTACCAATTGTTACATATTTTCAAATATCACCAGATAAAGGTATTAATGTTCATGCAGAATAAGGATACACTTTAATTTTTTAAGCTCTTGCTTTTACCCTGGTTAAATTTTCTTTTGCCTTTATTTTGATTAATGGTACAAATTTTACTTCAGAAATTAAGGTACTTTGACAAGAAAAAATTCATGCCTAGTTCCACTCATTCTGTGCTTTGAAATTTTTGTGTTTTCTTCCAGGATTTGTCTTTTGAACATCACCTTTCTGCCACTGAAACATACTCCTCCAGGTGCGCTTTTCCCCCTTAAATTCTGATTATATGTTTAATTTTCAAAAGTAAGAGGTGTTCCATGTAAAAAATTTTGAGTCTACTAACATATTAAGAAGAAAGTAAACATTTCTCATTATCCCCAAATCCAGCGGCAACTGTGCAATATTTTTGTCGTCTTTCCGTCCAGTTTTGTGTTCATTTATTAATTGGTTGGTTTGATTTTGAGTTGAGAGCCTTTAGCTAATCACCCTCTATAATAAATGGCACTTTATTATCTTTGGTGGGTGATTACCACTTTAAAATTTTGTTATTTGATTTTTCCCTTTTATTCTCTTTCCCTTCTTCACATAGGCAACTGAGTTCTAATATATATATATGGTTAGTATATGTTCTTAAAAATGTGGATTTTAGTTTTGCATGGATTTTTAATATGTATTTTTATTATTGACAATATTACAGATGTCCCCCATTCCTCCCCTTGTCCTCCTTCACCCTTGCCACACCCCAGGCCTTCACCATGCTATTGTCTGTGCCTATGGGCTATGCCTATATGTATTTAAGTTCTTTGGCTAATCTTTTCCTGCCCACCCCGCCCCCCCATCTCCCTCCCCTCTGAGATCTGTCAGACTGTCTCATGGATCCTGAATGGATATATTTTTAATTTATGAAAATGGTATAGTGTTTAAATCTCATTTTGTTTCTTCATATTTTTCACTGAGCAATGTTTGTACAATGCATTCACATTGCCATATATATATAAAATCTTGCTTCTGATTGCTACATATATTTCATGATATAACATTTATCATGTTTTAGCAATCAAGTCTCTCAGTGAAATGATAGCCAGCCAGGTTGTCTTCAAGTCTCCACCATCATAAATAATACAGAAGTATTTTAATGCATAACCCTTTATGTGCCTGCTTAAGAATTCCTTTGTGATATATCCCAGGAGTAGAATTGGGGGCTTATAAAATATTTTTTTGTTGTTTGTTTGTTTTTTAAATGAAAGATTTTTATAGGGAGAGGCTATGTCTGAGGAGTTATTAGCCAAAGAAAGGATTGTTTTTACCCAGACCATCTTCTTTTTTAAAAATAGTATATTTTTATGGATTTCAGAGAGGAAGGGAAAGGGAGAGAGATATAGAAACATCAATGATGAGAGATAATTATTGATTGGCTGCCTCTTGCACACCCCCTACTGGGGATGGAGCCTGCAACCCAGGCATGTGCCCTTGACTAGAATCAAACCCTGAACTCTTCAATGTGCAGGCCAGTGTTCTATCTACTGAGCCAGAGCACCGATAGAATATTTACATAATATATGTTAGATTGCTTTCTACAATGGCTACCATATACCAATCCACATTTCCATCACCATGCATAAGGGTTTCAGCATCCCCACCAGGTTGTTCATTATCAAATTTTTATAGTTTAATACAATAGATGTGAAGGGATAGCACATTGCTGTTTTAATTAACATTTCTCTGATATGTTTTAACATCTCTTCATATGCCTTTTGAATTTTGGATTGCCTCTTTCATATTTTTTATTTTTTTTTTCCCTAAGGGCTGCTACCCTCTTGTTTATTTGCAAGAGTTTTGTGTATTAAATATCTATATATATAAAAGGCTAATATGCTAAGTGTCCAACTATCCAACCAGTTGCTATGACTTGCACTGACCACCAGGGACAGACACTCAATGCAAGAGCTGCCGTGATGCTCACAGAGAAACGGCACTGTGGACCTGGTGCCCATAAACCAACACTCAGCTTCCCGCAAGTGGAATGCAGGCCCCACCACCACCCCGGAATGACACCCCATCAAATTGCATCTGATGCTGCTGAGACCCTATGGCGCAAAATGCCGCTCACAGCCCAGCCCAGCCCAGCCAGGAAATGGTGGCTGTGGGCCCCAGGTAATGACGTCACATAGCAACACCCTGCTTCCTTTCCCTAGCGACCAGCCTTCTTAAAGTTTCTTCAGCCCAGGAATATGACTTGCATTATAGTCAGGTGGAAACATTTAACACTTCAACCAAATGTCTGTGAAGCATTTTCCTGGGCCTCATCTCATTTGATCCTCACAGAAGTCCTGGAGTAGGCAGATAGGAGACTCGGTGGAATCCTATTTTCTTTTCATTAGCCGGAAAAAGGAGATGTAGAAAGCATAGGAATTTGATCCAACTGAAAAGAAGTAAGAAATGGTGGACCTTGAAAATGACTTCAGGTTTTCTCACTTTGCAGAATATAGTCAAACACTGCTGTAGTTAAATATTTTATCCTTTGCTTTCCCTGCGTGATCTACAATAACCCCCTACATGTTGATATTTACTGCTGTGTTGCTGACAATTACCTGAAAGAGAAGTTGGGGTGCTTCACTGGGCTGGAAAAAGTTTAGCTACATCAGAAAGCCGGTCTAATTAAGCAAGTTTATTCTATATATATAAAAAGCAAAGTTGACTCGTGCATGCGCAATACATATAAAGTTTTGGCTGGCACCAATCACACACGTGTGTTTTGATCTGTCATCGTCCATCGTAAATTTGGTTGACACTTATATGATAGAGAAAGGGCGAATAGTGATATTAAAATATTTCTTCTAATTAATTTCCTTTCAATGTGCACAAATCTTTGCAGTAGGCCACTAGTTTTAAATATCTTCTCATATAGTTACTTTGTCCACGGTGTTTTTTGCTGAATAGAAATCTTTATTAATCATCAATATTATTGTCTTATAGTTTGCGCTTTTGAAGTCTTGCCTTTCCTTTTCCTCAGTCATAAGCTATATATTTTCTTTTGTTATTTTATTTTTCACATATATTATGTCTTTAATATTTCAACCTTGTATGTGGTGTAGAATTGTTGAAATATGGTCATTGTACTTCAAACCTTGATAAATCAGTTTATGAAAGGGAGATACTAAGAGCTCCAGCTACAATTATGTATCTGTCTATTTCTCCCTGCAGTTCTGTATATTTTAATGCAGTTCTGTATATTTTAATTAGGTGCATCTATGTGTTTTAGTGTTGTAATTTATGCGCTCATCTTTTGTTTCTTTTATGGATCTATAATGACTTTTTTCACTTGTTATCTTTTGAGACTAAAATTCCTTTTTGGCAGATATTAGGATAACAACCTACTTCATATTTTCTTGGTGTATCTTTTTTCATCTTATTTTTTGTTGTTTTCATCTTATTTTTAATCTTTCTATCTTTATGTTTTAATAGAAACTCTTATAGCCAATTTATTGTTGGATGTAATTTTTAAAAATCCAATTGGTGAGACTAACTTATTTGCATTTAATGTGATGACTATATAAGATTTAGTCTTACCATCCATTTACTATACATTCTTTTTTTTTTAACCTCTATTTCTGCTTTCCATTGGCTAGGCTATGCTGAGCTGAATTGTCTTCTACGGGTTTAAAATTTACCCATAATATACTTTTCTTGTGGTGGTAGCCATTAACTTCAGACTCATACCCAAGGGTTTAAGAGAGTTTCTCCATCCCAAGAATTTGAATAAAAGCCCAAACAAAAGTTCTAAGGCTGACCCTCAAAGATCTGATGTATTATCTGCTCGTGTTGATCCAATCTCTGTTGCTGAGATGGGAGGTGTTTGATCTCCAAAGGAAACATATGGTACCTTTACCCAAAAAAAGGATGAATGGAGGCTGGGAAACCATCAAGTAATACATGTCCACTTCTTCATATTAAATTAACTTCTTTGTGTCTCAGTTTCTTCATCTGTGAAATGTCAATAATGCCTACGCAAAGGGCTGATGTGAAAAGCAAATTGGGCTTTAGATATTAATATCCCTTGTGAGTCATAAAGGGCTGTACAAAGTTATTCTCCTTTTTGCATTTCTCACATGATATTATATCATTTATTTAGATGTTGGTATTTACCTGTATAGTACTGCTACATAGAGAACTACCATTCTAGCTAGCATTTTCCCTAAATTGTACTCATGCCCACAGAATTGATTTTCCTTCCCGAGAGTAATGAATGGGCATGACATCAGGGTTATGTTTGACCTGGAAGTCAGTTTCCATCCAAAGAGTCCTAAAGTTGTAGGGCTGGGTAACTTGCTAGTAGACTCACCAGACTACACACAGCTGAAAGCTTGGTGCAATGGTGCTAAACCAGGCTCCAGTTCCTTCTCTACCTCAAGTTAGATGTGACCTGAGCCACATCACTTAAACTCTTGGAGCCCCCAAAATGGAGGTCACAAGAAGGTCTACCTTTTAAACCTGTGGTAGGATTAAATAAGATTACACGTAAAATACCCTAACCTTGGAGAAAGTCTTAAACTTGTTAGACACAGACTCAAATCTCTTTATTGGTCAGGTACTGATTTCCATCCTGCTACCTATGGCTAGGTTGAGTGCAGGTTCTCTCTCATCTCTGAAGTGCACTAAGTTGCCCTGCTTCCTTGGAGAATAACTGTTGTCCCCCTCAAGGCTTTATCTCTTTGGAATTCAGACCAGGAATACTTGCCCAGCAGGATAGTTTCACAAGAGATCCTGTTCTTCATAAACAAGTGGGGTGGATAATTATAGTTCTTTTCACACATGAATGCTTTAGAGTCAGGCTAACCTAAAAGTTAGTGTGTATACCTACTTTGCTTGCCGGAATAGGCTCTTCTACCACGTGACTTCTCCTAAACCTATCATAACCTCATGGATTAGAATAATACTATGCCCAGTTTGAGAATAAGAAAATAGAAGATCACCTAAATCAAGTAATTTGATACAGTTGATAAGGAGAAAGGAGATATAATCCAACAAGGATGCGTTTTTTGGAGTCGGCTCTAAATTAGGATCCCAGCCCTGCTGTTTACTAGATCTCAGGTTTTGCTCCAGTAATCTAATCTCTTCAATCCCAGTTACATCTGTAAAATGGAGATTATAATGATATCTACCTCACCTGAATGCTGTGAGGTTGAACTGAAAGAGTATATGTAGCCCAGCCAGTGTGGCTCCCTGGTTGGGAGTCAACCTATGAACCAGGAGGTTGTGATTTAATGGTTCTGGTTGGGTCACATGCCTGGGTTGTGGGCTCCACTCCTGATTGGGAGGGGTGGGGCAGCCGATCAATGATTCCCTGTCATCACTGGTGGTTCTCTCTTTCCCTTCCTCTCTGAAATCAATTTAAAAAAAATATATTTTAAAAAGAAAAAGAAAGAGTATACATAAAGTGCCTGGCACATGGTAAGTGCTCCATAAAAGACTTAAATACTTGCTAAGTGTATTGGAAGCCCAGAGCCCACCAATATAGCGCTGCCTTATAGGTATGCCTTAATGGACATTGAAATTATTTTACAAATCCCTTGAGCTACAATCCCAGATAGGAAATGAAGCAGTAAAATACAGCGAAAAGGGCCCAGGCATGGGAGAATGGAGACCTAGGATTTAGTGCTGGTTCTTATGTAGTGTGTGTGGGACCTTGAGCAATGCACCTTACCTTCCTGGGCCTCGGTTTCCTTATTTGTAAAATAGAGACTACATTCTTTGCCTCACAATGTTGCTGGAGATAAAAATGCAGATAGATGCAAGCACTCTTTTTACAGTTTTAGAAATGCTGTGTAAATATGAGAGTTTTCAGTTTGTGTCTGCTCTTCTCCTCAGAGGGAAAGTAAACAGGACTCAAGAAAACCTGAGACCTGCCTCCTAGAGAGTGAATGTCGGGGATCCCACATTTAGTGAGAGGCCTGATTACTTGCTGCTGCAGCAGCAACTTGTTCTCAAATATCAATTACTGTGCCTGCTAAATCCTCAGCCCAGTGAAAAGGCAGCACTGTGCAGACACACCATCCCTACCCACACCCTGCTCCACACAGCTATTTGGACCAGGATTGGAAATCTGGCCCAGGACACTTAGAAACCTGTGAGCTTGCCAATGACCCACAAATGTGGCCTGGCTCCTAAAAAAAAATTAAAAAAAAAATGAGTTGGACAAATCAATATTTCTCTCTCAGGAATTTGAGTTAGGAAACATGAGGTAATTGAGGCAATTAGTAGCAATAAAAACTATGACTAAAAGGATATAGAGTGAAAAGCTGTGAAGTTGAGTAGGGGTATGTGTGGGGAGAGAGAAGAGTCTGGGCTATGGCAAACCAAAGGGATGAGGAAGCAGAAATTATGAATAAACAAAAGCTATGAGGCAGGAAAAGATCATATATGTTTATTAAACAAATATTTCTAGAGTTCTTTCTATGTATTAGGCACTGTGTTAGGCTCTGAATATACAAAAGTGACTAAAAAGGGGTTCAATTGGGGCAAATAGGGGACATATATAATACTTTCAACATTAAAGATTTAATTAAATAAATGAATAAATACATAAACAAACAAACAAACAAACACAAAAGTGACTAAGAGACAGCCTCTACCTTCACAGCTCTTAATCTTAATGGGGGAGAGAGACAAAACAGGTAAATAAAAAAAAATAATAATTACAAATTATTTTAAAGGCTAAAAAGAAAAATAAATACATGCCTGAGATAGAACATACCAGGAAGGGAGGTAATTATGAAACAGCAAGGTGAGAGAAGTTCTCTCAGAACAGATAATTAAGTGAGGCCTAAAGAATGAGAAAGAGCCAGGGAGAAGAATATTTAAGGATGTGTAATGCCTGATGACAGGAAAGGAAGTTGGAAAACAAAAACAAAACAAACCAGGTGGCTGGAGGGAAGGGAAGCAGCAGGAAAGGAATAAGGAGGGGTAAGCAGGGGTAAGTCAAGGGACCCCCGCAGGCCTGGCATGGAGTAGGGAATGCAGTCCTTGTGTAGTGAGAAGCCACGAAAAGTATTTGAGACTGGATAGTAACATGATCCAGTATAATGTGGTAGGTAAGCTTGAAGGTATAGAGAATCAGCCTGGGTTCAAACCTAAGTTCTACCATTTGCCGGCTGAGTGTCCTTGGTCAAATTACTTAATCTCACTGTGCCCCAGCTCTCTTTTCAATAAAATTGAATTGAAATTGGGTATTACCTCATGGGGTTGCTGTGGAGAGTAAACATATATAAAGTGCTTATAGAAGTTCTGACATATAATAAACACCCAATACATGTAAGTTTACATTATTACTTAGTTTTTTAAGAGGTCATTATGACTTCTCTATGGAGAATGAATGTGTGTGGGATAAGAGGGAGGCCAGTTATGAGGCTGATGAATAGTCTGGATGAGAGATGATGAATGAGGTAGTGGTAGTGGAAACAGAGAGAAATGGACTAATTTGACATATTTTTGGAGGCAAAACTTTCCTATTTTGCAGATGGATTGGACACTGTGGATGAGGAAAATAGAGGAATCTAGAAGGACCCCTAGGTTTCTGGCTACAGCTGCCAGGTAGATAGCAGTGGCATTTCCTGGAAGGGAAGAGCCTGCGGGAAGCAGACTTGACAGGGAAATTAGTTCTCTTTGAGACATGTTAAGTTTAAGATGTCAGGGAGCTATTCAAGTAGATGCCAATTAGGCAGTTGGTTATATGAGAGGTCAGGGATGAAGATACGAATTTAGAAGTTACTAGCATAATCAGCATTTGGAGAATGGAAACACTAGAAGCTGAGATCATCTAGGAGAGAGTATGCAGAGAGAAGGGAAAGGAGCCAAGAAGAGTTCTGAGGAGCAACATATTTTATGACGGTGGAATAGACAAGGAGTCCAAGGAGAGGCCTGGGAAGGGAGAGTAAAACCAGAAGAGAGAGTGTTTCAGGAAAATTGGAGAGGTCAGCTGAGTGTCAAAAGGTCAAATAAGATAAGGATAGGAAAATATTGGTCAGCAATGATATTGGCAAGAGCAGTTTGGGTGAAATAAGAGCACCAAGTAAGCATCTGATAGGTTGAGGAATGAATTGGAGGTGTTCTTGCTTTTACAGTCAATATACTAAACCAGTGGTCAGCAAACTCATTAGTCAACAGAGACAAATATCAACAGTACAACAATTGAAATTTTTTTTAAGAGCCAAATTTTTTAAACTTAAACTTCTTCTAATGCTACTTCTTCAAAATAGACTCGCCCAGGCCATGGTATTTTGTGGAAGAGTCACACTCAAGGGGCCAAAGAGTCACATGTGGCTCTCGAGCCACAGTTTGCTGACCACTGTAGTAAACAATACAGAGAAATACAGAGAACAATGCAGAGAAATTTGGCATGACTCGTACACATAGATGACACACAGATTTGTGAAGCATTTTATATGTGTTTTTTTGTTTGTTTGTTTGGGGGTTTTTTTGGTATGGACTTGACTTTTGGACAATGCTACTTTTAAAAATATATATTTTTATTGATTTCAGAGAAGAAGGGAGGAGAGAGAGAGATAGAAACATCAATGATGAGAGAGAATCATTGATTGGCTGCCTCCTGCACACCCTATACTAGGAGGTGAGTCTGCAACCCAGGCATGTGCCCTTGACCAGAATTGAATCTGGGACCCTTCAGTCCACAGGCTGATGCTCTATCCACTGAGCTAAACCAGCTAGGGTGACAATACTAGCTTTTACATATTTAAAAATAAAATTGAATCAACAAGAATGAAAGGGATCTAAAACAAAATATAAGCAGAAACAAATAAACCTAAGTAAATAATATTACCACTCTGAAGTTTAAAAAACACACACACACACATTTGAACACAGTGCTTTGAATATATACCATTAGTCAAAACACACACACACACACAAACAAAAAACAAAACAAACAAACACATAAAACAAAACAAAACTGCAAACAAACCTTGAATCCTATTTAGTAGATTGTTTTTGGTAGTGGAATGGATGTAGGAATTCTGAAATTATTCTGTGTGTATCATAACATTGAGCAGATGCAAAAAGACTTCGATGGCGTTGAGAGCCACAGTTCTCACTCTGGGAATAGGGACATGCAAATAAGGAACGAGAGAAAGAACCCTGTGGTGTTGAATTGGAATTAGAGAAGTCAGTAGTGAATTCATGATTAAGAATAGTTGAACTAGATAAAAGTTGCCATTTCCCCCCTGAATTCTGTTTATTTAAAGGGCTGTGAAACAATTACACCCCGATAGCAATGAGCAATCTGGTGCCCAGATCCTGGTTTCTAAATACTATTCCCCATTAAAATGGGAGCTCTCTGGAGAGCTCTCCCCCCACCCCCTCCACCACTACTCCCCCCTCCACCACACAGTGCACAAAATTTCGTGCACTGGGCCTCTAGTAAATAAATAAGAAAGAAGGGAAAGTTTTACAGTAGAATGCCAACTGAAAATGTAGATGGACTAATATAAAATCAGTTATAAAATCACCATTTTGCAACCATCATAGTAATTGATTCAGGCAAGAATTAATTTTCAATGAATATTGAAAACTTTGGGTAAAACTTTTGAAGAGGACCAGGATATTTACATGGTCTAAAGCAGTGTTTCCCAACCTTCTCTCATGATGAGAATCACCTGGTGGAGTTGTTAAAACACAGATTCCTGAATCCCAACTAAGAAGTGCTAAACTAGAATTTTTGGGAACATATAGGTAAAATTGTATACTTAATTAGTGCTCTAACACAGATGTTATATACAGAGCACTAAGTTAGTGCTCGTGATTAGAGATCAGGCACTGGATCAGACCCTGTTGTATAGGACATTATCAGGCCAATTAGGGACCTTTGAATGTGAACTAGGTATAAATCCTATAGAAGTATTAAATATCCTGAGTTGGATCATCATACTGGGCAAGGTGTCCTGTGTCCTCCAAAATTTGATCATCATATCTATATACAGAGTGTCCCCTCAAAATGTATAGTACATACTTTTTGGTGATAGGTCAATTGATCTTCCTTCCTTCCTTCCTTCCTTCCTTCCTTCCTTCCTTCCTTCCTTCCTTTTCAGATTTAACCCATTGGAATTAATAATTATTCAAAATGTTTAAAAATTTTGTGATACCATATATGTGTGTGTGTGTGTGTACACACAAATGCACTACATTCAGAAATAAAGAGATTGGGACAAAATGTTAACTTCTGGTACATCTAGATGAAGAGATTATGGGAATTCTTTGTAATACTCCTGCAAATCTTCTGAAAGTTTGAAATTATTTTAAAGTAAGACATAAAAAGTTGGAGATGAGGAACAGAAACAGCATGTAGATAACTTTGGAGCAATTTGACTATGAAGGAGAGCAAAGAAATAAGACTGGAAAGAACCAGAGTTATAAAATGCTAGCTCTTCAAACTAAAGCAAGTTTTGTAATCTAGATATTAACAATGCTACACTTCAGCCCCTCCTCTATAGAAGGGAGATTAGATCACAACCCCTTGACTTGGGCCCTCTAAGATTCTCCTACTTTTTAGACTCCATGAACTGATCTGAAAACATTTTATTTCCTGAACTGCAGCCAGGAAGAGATATTTAGGCCACCACTTGAGGGCAGTACAAAATGCTGCATGTCATTCTGGTGGTTTTATTGTTTCAGCTGCTGGAACAAAACGAAACCCTTTACATGATTTTCTTTCAAATGTATTGTATGAAATAAACCTTCTAACACTTTTCCCCAAATGTTTAAACAAAAAAAGCCCAACATAATTCAGAGCAGGAGTTTGGGAAAAGGAAAGAAGGGGTGAGAGAGGGGTCTCCTGCTTGGAGGAATGTTATATTGGCACATGTTATAAGCTTAATAAAGAATAAATGCTAACAGCCCTAGCTGTTTTGACTCAGTGGATAGAGCATCAGCCTGTGGACCAGAGGGTCCCGGGTTGGATTCCAGTTGCAGGCTCCTCCCTGGCCCTGTGTTTTTCTCACTTTGATATTTCTCTCTGTCTTTCCCTCTCTCTTCCACTCTCTCTAAAAATCAATGGAAAAATATTCTCAGGTGAGGATTAACAACAACAACAACAACAACAACAACAACAAAAGAATAAATGTAACAGAGAAAGTAAAGCATGTCAGGTTGGAAGGAGCCCTAAAGAAGGATGAATCCAGCCCTCTCGTTTTATAGACAAGACCTTTGGTTTAGAGGAGGGACGGGGCTTTGCTAAAGCCATAATGACATAGTAGAGAAGATGATGGTTTCAGCACTCATCTGGTTAGTCTGTGAAGACAGAGGTTATGATATTTGCAAATAACATCATAAATATAGCTTGCAAAGAGGTTGACCCCATCGTCGTTAGTAATACTGAGTTTCTAGAAAAAATTGTGACACCTCAGTTGTCAGATGGTGCCCCTTGAGTCTCCCATACCCTGGAGGAATGTAACTATTTCACCTTCAACTCTCATCCACTTCAACTGGGCCCAATGCTCTCGACAGCATAGTTACGATCACATTCAACCTATTTCCCACCACTTTCTGGCAGGACCCTAAGTGTCACATAATTAGACTTTGCTGCCAACACTGAGGGATGGATTTGAAGGCCATTGGAAAGAAAGTGAATGGGCACATATAAATACATAGTTTGGAAAAGGTAACAGTACTAGTGCCCTAGAGTGGAGGCGATCTTAAAAAGGGCAAACAGAGCCCGGCCAGTGTGGGTCAGTGGTTGAGTATCGACTTGTGAACCAAGAGGTCACCAGTTCGATTCCTGGTCAGGGCACATGCCTGGGTTGCAGGCTCTATCCCCAGCGAGGGGTGTGCAGGAGGCAGTGGGTCATTGTTTCTCTCTCATCGATGTTTCTATCACTCTATCCCTTTCCTTTCCTCTCTCTCTTAAGTCAATAAAAACATACTTTTTTTTCTTAAAAAAAGGACAAAACAGAAAATCCTACTGAAATGTAAAAACTCTAAATATGACCTAAGTACATAATGGAGAAGAAAATAACTTTACACTGATCAAAATATAGAAGCCAATATGACTTTGTATTGTGCTAATAAGTGGGCTCAATTTGCATAGAAGGGCCCCTGACTTCATTGTTACCCACAGGAAAATGCTCAGGCTGATGCCTGGCTAATGCCTCAGATCTCCTAACCTGGCCCCATCTCACTCTCCAGTTTCAAGTCCTGATGTAGCTCTCATTTCATGCTCTCACTGCTGCTGCAATGGTTTAACTGCTATTATCTAGCTTTGCTTTGCGCATGCTCCATTCTGAGGTTTATCTAAAATGCCATGTTCTTTGGATGCTTTTCTTCGTCTAATCCTCACATTTACTTGAGAGTCCCTTCTGGCTCCCTTGGTCATTGCCTGTACTTGACTTTAGCATTCATTTCTTCCTTATTTCCCCCACTACATAGTGAGCACTTTGAGATCATGAATTGAGTCTTAATGCTAATTGTTTTAGCGATTGTTTCCATTTATTAAGAATCTATCAATAGCCGAAACCGGTTTGGCTCAGTGGATAGAGCGTCAGCCTGCTGACTGGGGGGTCCCGGGTTTGATTCCAGTCAGGGGCATGTACCTTGGTTGCGGGTACATCCCCAGTGGGGTGTGTGCAGGAGGCAGCTGATGGATGTTTCTCTCTCATTGATGTTTCTAACTCTCTATCCCTCTCTCTTCCTCTCTGTAAAAAATCAATAAAATATATATTTTAAAAAAGTAAAAAAAAGAATCTATCAATAATCTGTTTTGTCCTTCTACCTCTCCTGTCTTTCCAGCTCACTTCTTCTAACATCTGAACTCCAATAGTTCTCTGATACCCTCTGGGTCCTAAAAGCCATTGATTCCAACACCTCTTCATCTCATATTCTCACTTCTCTGCTTACCCACTTACATTCTAAGGTTCAATTAAAAAAAATGTTTTTAATAGATTTCTAGAGAGAGAAGAAGGGGGAGAGATAGATAGAAACATAGGTGAAAGAGAAACATCATCGCTCATTGTACCCTACCAGGGATTGAGACCACAACCTGGGCATGTGGCCTGACCGGGAATGGAACCAGTAACCTCTTGGTTCATGGGTCAACCATCAACCACTGAGCAGCACAGCTGGGCCTAAGGTTCAATTTTATAATAATCTCTTTGACATGTCCTCTTCTCTCTTGCCTCATCTTGCTTTGTTCCTTTGCTTCACAAAACCCCTCCTCTGGACAATCCAGTCCTCCTCCTTTGAAAACGTGGATGAAAACCCCCCGCCCACCCCCCACAAGAATGTCAACTGTACTCTTCAAATTCACCACCATTAATCTCAAGTGGGCCTTTAGTGCTCTCTACTAATTGTTTTATTTTAAAAGTCCATAAACTTTCCCTTTCTTTTCTCTCTCAGCAGATCACCCACCCTCCTGCATCTATGCCTGCACACTTAGCCCTCTCTTTGATACTCTGAAAGCCAATCCTTTTCCCTATGTTTCAGCAATTGTCTCTCTGGCCTATAGCTTAAAATGCCATCAGCTTAAAAAAGTGCTATGGTATCTTTCACTTAAAAAAATATAAAAAATAAAAATAAACTTCTTTTGACTCCTTATTCCCTTTGCCTACCACATTATTTCTCTGCTTTTCATTTCAGCTAAACACCTCTAAAGAATGACCTATATTCCTTGACTCTAAATCATTTCCTTTAAATCTCTTTAATCAGGTTTTAGCTAACCCTTCCTTAACTGAAACTGCTCTTTAAAAAAAAAAAAAGTTTTGTTTTTGTTTTTGTTTTTGTTTTTTTATTGATTTCAGAGAGGAAGGGAGAAGGAGCGAGAAATAGAAACATCAATGATGAGAGAGAATCATTGATTGGCTGACTCCTGCACATCCCCTATTAGGGATCTAGCCTGAAACCCAGGCATATGCCCTTGATGGGAATCGAACCCAGGACCCTTCAGTCTGCAGGCCAATGCTCTATCCACTGAACAAAACCAGCTAGGGCTGAAATTGTTCTTACCAAGGTTATCAATGATCTCCATATTGATAAATATGGAAGTCAGTTCTCATCTAACTAGCTCTATGATCATATTAGACACTGGGGGCCCAGTGCACAAAATTCGTGCAGGGAGGTGGGAGTCCCCTCAGCCCAGCCTGTACCCTCTCCAATCTGAGATATCCCTCTCAGAATCCGGGACACTGGCTCTTAATAGCTCACCTGCCTACTTGTTTGATCACCCCTAATGGCCTCTGCCTGCCTGCCTGATTGCTCCTAACTGCCCCCTCCCACTCCTGCCAGCCTGATCATCCCTAACCACCTCTGCCTGCTGGCCTGGTCACCCCTAACTGCCACCCCTGCTGGCCTGGTTGCCCCTAACAGCCCCCCTGCCAGCCTGGTTGCCCTTCACTGACCCCCTTCTGGCCTTGTTGCCCCTAAATACCTCCTATTCTGGCCTGTTCGCCCCCAACTGCCCCCTGCTCCGCCACCGGCCTAGTCGCCCCTTACTGCCACCCCCCACCTGCCTGGTTGCCCCCAACTGTCCTCCCCCTGCTGGTCTGGTCACCCCTCATTGCCCCCCTGCCAGTTTGGTCACCCCAACTGCCCTTCCTGCCAGCCTGATCGCCCCTCATGTAGCCTGCTGTTCAGTCGTTTGCTCGCTCCTCACTGCTTCTCCCTCACCTCCCCCCCACCCCCCCTTGCCAGCCTGGTAGCTCCTCTCAGACTGCTGTTCAGTTGTTGCATGAGGGCGTCCTGACTAATTTGCATATTCCTCTATTATTAGTATAGATAGTTGCTCACTCCTCCTTTCTACATTCCTTCCTAAAACAATGTTCTTCATTTGGCTTCCAGAAAGACACCATATTCTCTTGGTTTTACTCTAAACTCACTGTTGCTCCTTCCCAGTCTCCTTTGCTAGTTCTTCACTTCCCACATCTCCAACATATTATGGCCCAGGGCTCAGGAGTTAACTTCTGGGACCTATTGACATTCACTATACAGATGCTTTCACCTAGCCTTCTGGCTTTAAATGCTCCCAAATTTATATCTCCAACTCAGACCTCTCCCCTGAACTCCAGACTCTTATTTCAACTGCTTCTTTGACATTTCTACATGGCTGTCTAAAAGGTATCTCACACTTAGCCCAAGACCAAAATCCTGATGTTCTCCCCAAGCTAATTCCTTCCAAAATCTTCCTTATTTCAGCAACTCCAGTTGCTCAGATAAAACCCTAGCATCATCCTTGACTCTTTTCTTCCTCTCATTCCTCATAGTTAATCCTTTAGCAAATCCAGTAAGCCCTACCTTGAAAATACTGTTTATACATATCTGATCACTTCTTACCACTTCTCCCTCTCCCTACCCTAAGCCATCGGCATAAATGGATTATTGCTACAATCTCATATTTGTTTTACTGATTTATGCCCTTGTTTACCTATCTATATTTCCCACAATAGTCCAAATAATCTTTTTTAAACCCAATCTTATAGCATGTTCTTCCACTGCTCAAAATTCTTTTCATCTCATTCAGAGTAACAGGCAAAGTCTTTAAAATGGCCTATAAGAACCCTCTTGATATGGGATACTCTAACCTTTCTTACTTCCTTGATGTTTCTCAAATCTACTAGGCACAGCCCTGCCTTACACCTGCTGTTGCTTTTGCCTTGATTTCTCCCCACAAAGAGTATATGTGTGTGTATAATATATATATATATATATATATATATATATATATATTCTTTGTCTCTCTCTTTCTTACTTGAAGTCTTTTCTCAAGTGTTTCCTTATTCATGGGGACTTTTCTGACCACCCTTAAAATCTCAACCCTTCCCCTTTTTCTTATACTCTCATCTATTTTTCTTCCTTCCCTGTATTTTTACTTTCCACCTGAGGATATATTTTCATTGATTTTAGAAAGAGAGAGAAAAAGGAGAGAGAGAGAGAGAGAGAGAGAGAGAGAGAGAGAGAGAGAGAGAGAGAGAGAGAGAGAGAGAAGAGGAGAGAAGAGAGAGAGAAGAGAAGAGAAGAGAGAGAGAGAGAGAGAGAGAGAGAGAGAGAGAGAGAGAAAGGAGAGAGAGAGAGAGAGAGAGAGAGAGAGAGAGAGAGAGAGAGAGAGAGGAGAGAGAGAGAGAGAGAGGAGAGAGAGAGAGAGAGAGAGAGAGAGAGAGGGAGAGAGAGAGAGGAGAGAGAGAGAGAGAGAGAGAGAGAGAGAGGAGAGAGAGAGAGAGAGAGAGAGAGAGAGAGAGAGAGAGACATTGACGTGAGAGAGAAGCATCAATTGGTTGCCTCCTATATGCACCTGGGCTGGTGATTGAACCTGCAACATAGGTATATGCACTAACTGGAATTTCAGACATATATGGGAGGTTGAGCCAACAAACTTGCCAGTAGGTTGGGTTTGGGCTGTGAAAGAAATCACAGTATCATGAAGAAAAGCAATGAAGGCCTGAACAAGGCATCCTCTATTTGCATTATGAGATGTTCAAGACAGAGTCATCATTTTGAGCTGAGACACAACTGTGATTATGGCTTCAAAAATATTTCACTGAAAGAGTTGTCTATTTGTCATTACGTCTATATGTAAATTGTCTTAGTTTTCTCCAACTATGTGAACCTGCTAACTGTAGGACACTGTGCTAGGCTCTCTCACAAAACTTGCATTATTTAACTTCCCTCAAACTGTTAGAAGTAAGGATTTCTCTGTTTTACAGAATAGGAAACGAAGATGTAATTTGTAATTTGACCGAGGTTATGCAATCAGAAGGACTGTGCTGAGATTTAAAGTCAAACTTGACCCAAAGCCCATGCTCTTGTCACTACAATGATTCAAAGTTTCAGAATCAGAATTCCCCAAACTTTTTCTCCTCATTGCTTTGAGACTCTGTTTACTCTTAGGTGCCCTACTTTGGAGCCCAAGGCTGGCAGACAGGACAGCTTTGTTCTGTCTGTAGTCCGTCCTCCGACTTGCCTTGTGATTTAGGGCAAGCTTCTTTAATTTGATGGTGTCTCAGCATTCCCACATGTTAAGCAGGGCTAGTAATTAGTGATGGAGACAATGCTTTGAAATCTGCAGATGAAAGGAACTGCAGCCTTGAGTGCAAATATTTTTTTCTCACAGTGGGTTTCTTTCCTTTATTTCTCTCTTTCTGTCTTTTTTTTCTTTTCTTTCTTTTTTGGCTTCTTATAGCTTCCAGAACCCTTCATAGGAAAAGCAAAAGAAAAGAGAAGAAAAGAAAAAGGAAGTAAATAGGGCAAGTGTAAAATTGCTTTTGCTTGTTTACTAGAAGGCAATGGAACTTTGGGGCCATAAATGTAATAATCTCCATTAATCTATAGTACTCAATAAATATTACTAATGGATGAATAAGTTTTATCCAAAAAATCATTAAGATAGGCTTTGGAAAACCACTAAAGCACTTTAAATGATTTATATTTTGTTTCTAGCTTCTTTCTTTTTTAAAAAATATATTTATTGATTTTAAAGAGGAAAGGACAGAGAGAGAGAGAGAGACAGAAACATCAATAATGAGAGAGGAACATTGATTGGCTGTCTCTTGCAAATTCCTTCTGAGGACCAAGCCCACAACCCAGGTATGTGCCCTGACCGGGAATTGAACTATGACCTGCTGGTTCATAGGTTGATGCTCAAACCACTGAGCCACCCCGGCTAGGCTGTTTCTAGCTTCTTATACCCTAAAAATTCTCCAGGAGGAAGAAAAAGGAGCTAACACTAATATAGTGTCTGCTGTATGCCAGGTATCTGGCTAACTTCTTTTATACGAAACCTCATTTAATTATCATAAGAGCACTATCGGGCAGGTGCTATTATTAGCTTCAGCTTACAGGGGGAAACCATGGCTTGGTATAGTTCATTGATTTGTCCAAGGTTACAAAACTAGGAAGTTGCAGAGTCAACATTAGATCAAGTTGGGCCTTCCAAGCCTTAATTCAGGCTCTTTCCAGGACACCCCGATGTCCTGAAAAATTAGCAACCACGACAATTTTTGAACTATCCTATCCCACTCTGAGCGCATGTGGCATTTAGAAATCTCTCTTGCTTGTTCTTTTCTGTCCTTGGCACGGGTACAGTTATTTGTCTAGCACAATTGTTATTATTGTGCAGCTTCACATAATCTTTCTGCCCTGGGCAAACATGAACAATAGTGGGCTATATTTATGAAACCAGCAGCTTGAAAGCATGAGTTCCAGATTACCATTACAATTGTAGCATAATTTTTTTTTTTTGATAGCTTAGACCATTTATATGGAAGGCCTTTCTCGGCCTCATGCAAATAAATTGGTTCTTTGTATATTCAGAGAGCTCCTCATAGTTGGTTTTCCCCCCATCGTTCCAATCAATCATTCTGCATTTGTAAATGGTGACATCACAGATGTGCAGTGTTTAGGAAGAACTGATATGACAGTCATCTCCCAAAGTTGGAAAATAAAGGAATAAAAAAAAAAAGCCCAGCTGTGGTTATTCTTTAGGGTGAATTAGGAAGGGAGAATGGGAGTATAGAGTAGGATAGAAAGATGGAATGGTAGGCTAGTGAAAAACCTGTTCATCCTCTCAATTCTCCTCTTCGGGATCATCTTGGGTTAAGGGTTATGATAAATCCATAGCTTCATCTTCTGCTTTTGATGGTCACAAGCACCATTTTATCAAGTCTCCTTGGGGGTGATCAATATCTACGGGACACCAGCAACACACCCTAGTGAAAAAGCACATTTGAGTCAGAAGACCTGTGTATAATTCCTAGTCTTATCTCCATGAATTTGAACAAATTCCTCTTCCATAAAATAAAATTATCAACAATCCCTATAGGGTTGTTGTGAGGGTAAAAGCAGCAATTGTTGGTTATCAATATCCAGATTTAAGCCATCAGACATAGCTTTGTTTACCCAGAGAACACTACTTTTCTGATGACAGGGATATGTATGTCAGGTGTTCAAGGCACTCCTTTCTTATAGTCGATGTATTGCAAAACTGACTTAGTAATTGGAGGGTTATCTGAGGGGTAGAGAGTTAAATGGTGAAGTGATGTTGAAGAATGAATCCTTATAGCTACCTCTGTCCTATCTATTCCAGGCCAGGCTCTTTGTTAGGACGTTTATGCATGATTTCTAATCCTTACAAGCAGATATTATTATCTCCAATGTACCCATGAGGAGCATGAGGTGTAGAGACAGAGAGACATTAAGTGGCCCTAATCCTTTTTGTCTGTTCCATGAAGCTCATTCTTGTCACAATGAATTAGATCATAACATATCTTCCATCAGCTACATTTTACTTTTCTAAAATAGATTTGGGATATGACCCAGTGCTTTGATGATATCTGGGACACGCATTCTCAAACTGTCATTGGTGTGTCATTTACAAAAATTCAGACCCAGAAGTTCTAGGCATTTTTGGGAGTTTGAACCATCATTGCCATCCCGCACCACATGTCAAGTTTTTATTTTTATTTTTAAAAGTATCTGTTGTTGAAAGTATTACATAGGTCCTCCTTCCCCCCCCCCCCCCCCATTGATCTCTTCCAGCCTGATCCCTTTCCTCATCCCCTAGGCCATCACCACTCCATTTTCTATGTCTACTGGTTATGTGTATATATATATATATATATATATATATATATATATATATATATATATATACACAAATTCATTGGTTGATCTCTTTCCACCCTGTTCCCCTATTTTTATTTCTTAAAAATATTTTTTATTGATTTTAGAAAGGAAGGGAAAGGAAGCGAGATAGAAACATCAATGATGAGAGAGAATCATTGATCAGCTGCCTCTTGCACACCCCACACTGGGGATCAAGCCTGAAACCTCGGGATGTGCCCTGCCCGAAAACTGAACTGTGACCTTCTGGTTTACAGGTCAACACTCAACTACTGAGACACATCAGCCAGGCAAATGTGTGTTGTTTTTTACTTAGTATCAATCACACAATAATTATAAAATAATTTCTTATATTTCATCATTTTTTACATTGAATTGCTTTCTTTTATATGGGAGAAACTGAGGTTCAAACAGGTTAAATGGTTTATCTGAGGTCACATACTAAATGACTCCTATATTCTCCTTACTACCCTGCATTGATTTTCTAGGAAACTCTATAAACCTGGGATTCTAGTCTAATATCTTGTATCTTATATGATTTAGAAGAGTCTTCTGGAATTTGTGCTCCCAATAGCAATTTATTCTATGACTTTCAGATTTCTTATTTAAATTTGTATATCTACATATTTAGATATTTTCATGTATGTTATTTTATTCATCTTCACAACAACCCTAAGGTTGTACAGCTAGAAAATGGTAGAGCTAGCATTGGAACCTGGATGTTTCTGATGTCAAGTCCTATATATTCCACTACGCTATACTGCTTTGGTTACGAATTGTATAACCTTGGGCAAATCACTTAATTTCTAGGACCTTCAGCTACCTCATCTATAAAGTGGGTGTGGTGATTACTACCTTTCAGAGATGTTGTGAAGCTCAAATGTAATAATGTAAAATAGGAAATGCAAGTAGAAACATCAGTTGTGGTCATAGCTGATAGAGGTACCGAGGTGGAGTGATGAAAAACAGTATCTCTCCTTCTCTCTTGAGTTAAGAATAACAGTCCTGGGCCGAAAACGGTTTGGCTCAGTGGTAGAGCGTCAGTCTGCAGACTGAAGGGTCCCAGGTTCGATTCCGGTCAAGGGCATGTACATTGGTTGTGGGCACATCCCTGGTAGGGGGTGTGCAAGAGGCAGCTGGTTGATGTTTCTCTCTCATCAACGTTTCTAACTCTCTCTCCCTCTCCTTTCCTCTCTGTAAGAAAAAAAAAAAAAATCAATTAAAAAAAAAAAAAAGAATAACAGTCCTGGCTGGTGTGGCTCAGTTGGTTGAGTGTTGTCTTGTGCACCAAAAGGTTACTGGTCCGATTTCTGGTCAGGGCACAAGCCCAAGTGTTGGGCTCAATCCCCAATAGGGGGTGTGCAGAAAACAGCTGATAGATGTTTCTCTCTCACATCAGTGTTTCTATCTCTCTCAAAATCAATAAAAAGTATTAAAAACAACAACAGCAGAGCAAAAGCAGCTCAAGAGAGACTTTCTTGAATTAAACAGTTGCTCACCAGACCTGCATGTCTCACTCTTCATGACTGGGCCTTGTAAAAAGGAGTCTTAATTGGGTCAGGAGTCTTTGGGGGCTTGTCTAGGATGTTTTGCCTGTGGTGGCAAGAGTCTAAAGACTTAGGTGGGGCTAACTCAGTCCTGGATCTTCTTGTTCATTTGGCTCTCCTGATGGGTCAAATGGGGACTGCTATGGTAATGATAACAGGGCATGGTCCTGATAGGATTGTGGTTTATTGTGTGGGAAGCCACCACACAATACTGAGAAAGGAAGACCAATTCTGGATAAGAACATTTATTGAAGCTTACTCTGTGCTAGACTAAACTGTGAGGGGGACATAGTCGCGAGTCAGCACTGTTCTCAAGGACTTTACAGTCTAGAGGGGTCACACAAAGCCTTCAACTACCTTAGGAACCAGGCAGAATATATTAAGGAACGTATCAGAGCAACTAAGAGGTGGGGTGGGAGTGCTATTTTTAATACAGTCAGGAACTAAGACCTTTATTGAGTGGATACTATGTGCTAGGGTCTGAGGATATAGAGGTATATCAGAAACAGTCCTTGTCATTCAGGAGCTTTCATTCTAGAGGGGTAGACAGATGTAAACAGTTACTGGGGTGATGATGGCTTTAAGGTAGAAAAAAATGTTGAAAAGAAGAGGAGAATGGCCCTAGCCAGTTTGGCTCAGTGGATAGAGTGTTGGCCTGCAGACCCAAGGGTCCCAGGTTTGATTCTGGTCAAAGGTATGTACCTCAGTTGCAGGCTCCTCCCCTGCCGGGACCCTGGTTGGGGCACATGTAGGAGGCAACCAATTAATGTGGTTCTCTCACATCGGTATTTCTGTCTTTCCCTCTCCTACTCTCTCTAAAAATCAACGGAAAAATATCCTCAGGTGATGATTAAAAAAATAAAATTGAAAAAAAAGGAGAGTGTGTAACTGACTTGGGGAGGCCAGAAGAAACTTTGCACAGGAGGTGATACTTGAGTCTTGAGAAAGTAGAGTTTGCCAGGTGCACTGTGGGAGGAGTTAGGAGTACTGTAGGCAACTGAGTAGGTCCCAGTGCTCTTTTATTGAACAATCTAAGTGTGGCAGGTAGCAAGCGGGCAAGGAAAGTATTCCTTTCCTCTCCCTCCTAGATGTTGACTCCTGGAGGTGTGACTTAAGTCTTCTATTCCAATATCACATCCTAATAGCATATGGTTAAATGAAAGGTGTTAGAGCCAGACCTGGGTCCTATCCCAGCTCTCTAGTTAGCTGAATGACATTAGGCGTGGCATGTATGTTTCGGTTTCTTCATTTGTACAGCTTATGCTCCGGGTCTCCCATTCAAAAACAAAGCATTTAAGCACCGATTTGGGCCTATCTAAAGTACTGTTATTCCTTCACATCATTGCATCACTTAGTTCTCACAAGAAACCTAGACTTTGGCTATATAATTTCTCTATTTTTTTCAGAAGCAAGAAGACCTGCGTGAAGTTCACAGGAGAATCTGGAAGTTGGCTCCAAAGCCCGTGCTCCGCGCCGGGTTTTCCCCAAGGGGCCCCTGGGGGACAGACTCCGGTCCCGCGGCGCTAACTCCGGCGCCAGGATTTGGGTGCGGCCGCGGCGTGCGCGGGGCGGGCGGGGCGGGGCCAGGAGGGGCGGGGCGGGCCGAGGAGGGAAGTTGTCGAAGTTCGGGGAGACTCCCGCCCGCCCGCCCGCCCTGCCTGCCCCGGCCTCGCCTCCGGTCGCTCCCTCCGCCTCCTCCCCGCCCCGAGCCCCAGTCCGCCCGTCCTTCCTTCCCCTCTCGTGCATGATGGAAACACCATGGCTGCGGCGGCCCAGCTCTCCCTGACACAGGTAACGCCGCCCGCCCATCCGCTGGGCTCGGTCGGCCGGTGTTCCCGGTCGACCCTTTCCTCACCCTCCGCTCCGCCGTCCAGGGGTCACCGACCCGGGCGTTTTCTCTCGGCGGCGGCGCCGGGCGGGGCGGCGCGGAGGGAGAGTGGAGAGCGTGTGTGCGGGAGGGAAGGCGCCATCCCGAGCGAGCCGGCTGCTCCGCCGCCGCGGCCGCCGCGACCCCGCCCGGGCCGGTGGGCGCCCCCGGCCCCGCCCCGCCCCTCGCGGCGCCCGGGGCTCCGCGCCCCTCCGCGCCCCGGACCCCGACTCCCGCCCCGCGCAGCCGGTGCCCGGCCCCTCTCCCTCCGCTCCGCTCCGCTCCGCTCTCACCCACCCAGGAAGTTTCCTGCTTCCAGGCCACCCTGTCCCAGGTGAGCGCCTGTTGAGCTCCTGCGACCGGCCTCGCCCCCAAGTCCGCCGGCGGCCCGGCAGCGCGCTTCCCGGGGGAGAGTCACCTTCCCGGGCCGGCCGGCCGCCCGGCGGCTGTCCTCTCCGGACCGGCCTGTTCTCTCCGGAGTCCGGCGAAAGCCCACCGTTCCCCAGCAGTTCCCTCCAGGCAGTCCCTGTTCCAGACAAGTCCCATCCTCCCCAGGTGCCTGCCCTGCTAGCCCCTGCCTCTTACCCCTCTTGTCAGGTTTCCTCCCACCCCCGAGGAGAAGTCTCTTCCTACTCAAGTCGGCTCCCGTGCCCCCCCTCCCCCGGTGGGCTTCCAGTTCATCGCTGTCCAAGCGGATCACCGGTGTGGGAGTGGTTCCATCAGTCTTGGTGCTGGGAACTTGACCCTAGACTAGAGATCACTCATTCTGGGGGGGATCGTCACGCAGATAGGTTCTCAGGGTCTTTCCTCTTCCCCCTTTCTTTCTGTTTCCTTCAGAATCCCGTCCTGTGTTACTTCCCAGAAAAACCTCTTCACCATCACTCACTCTGGGATCCTCCTCCCTCCTCTGCAAAGAAAGCCAGCTCTCCTAGTCATCCCAGGGTGATGAGGGGACCTGCACCTGTCAGTCCCTCCCCACTCCTCCCTAACACCAAAACTTAGCCTAGTTTCAACTTCTCAGCGACTCCCTCCACAGCCTGTGGCCGGGGACTTTCCCCCACTCTCCTCGGGGCCCACCTCGCTAGCCTTCCTGTCTGCTTGGTAGTATCTTCCCGCCACCTTGTCGTCTCCTTGGCCTGGATTTGTCAGCGCTTATGAGACTTGAACACTGAGGTGTAGGGTATGCATTTGGGCTGGAGAGTTTTCAGTTATTGGGATGGAGAGGCTGTGGGGTGTTCCTCCTAGAACTCTAGGATAGACTGAGTGAGAGATGTCCTCACCCGGACCCAGGAATCACACGTAAGCATGTGTCTCCGGTGAAATAACTAGCTTCAGCTTGCAGGAATTACCAGTCTCACAAATGCAGCCTGTTTATTTCCTAATTTGTTCAGTGTTGCTTATCCTATTTGGACAAGCATGGGGAAGAGTCCTTGGGATGTGGCAATGTCATCGAGGTGGTGAATCCCTCTGGAAGGGTCCCCCTGAAACCCACCTTCAAGGAATGGCAGCATTGACTCCTGGGAGTTCACTTTTTAGGAGGCTTGTGAGTGACTTGCATTAAACAAGATCTGGTTGGCAGGCTGTTGCCCTCTGGCTCTCTCGGCCACTTTGGGCAGGACTTTTTTCCCCTCTTGAAGATTTTGTTCCCTTGAAGACTCCTATAGATTTACTTCTTAGCCGTGTTGTCTGCTTTATTCTCTCCCTGGGTAATACTGTGTTTTTAGTTTCTATTTATTAGCACTTGTCTCTGGAGAAAACCTCCTTCAGGCTCTGTCAGCGGTATAGACAGTTAAATAATTTAAATATGTTTTTGTGTGGTTTTTATATATTTAAATATTAGCATGCACATACATAAATACTGAATTAGGGATATTATCCTGATACATTCATTGATTCAAATAAGTCAATTTAGAATATTTTGATTTTTTAAGCCATGAAGAGGCAATAAGATATTTGTAAAGGCACAAGATAAAGAATCTTCCCAAGTGTTAATATACTCTAGTGTGCCTCCTTGTTATTCTAAAACTTTGCTGACTTGTGTTTTTTAATTTAATATTTTAACTGCTTGAGGCAATAAACTGAGATAACAATGCAACTTGGTTTCACATTCATTATTAATATGTTTATGTCAACCCTTTTCCCCAACACACACACACACAGAAAGAGAGAGGGGGAGAGAGGCTGACAGACAGACAGACATAGGTAAACTCAAGAGAAAGAGAGCCTCCAGGGTTGGTTTGCCTTTTAATTCATCTCTCCTCCCTCAGTGCCCATGTGGAAGAAGGTGATTAATAAGCTTGTCCTCTGTATGACTGAAAATTCTAAAGGGCTCTTTGACAGTTACAAAGATTAAACAGATGCTGAAGTTAGTTTCCACTTCTGGTTATGAGATAATAATGGTTTTGGAGTAGGTTCATTTGTTCAACTAATATTTGTTTAAGTACTTATCAAGTGCTAGGCACTGTACTGGGATTCTCTTATTTATAATATATTAGTGGCTCGGGGTTGTCCCTTAGCCTGGCCTGTACCCTCTCCAATATGAGACCCCTTGGGGAATGTCCGACTGCTGGTTTAGGCCCCATCTCCTAAACCTACAGTTGGATATCCCTCTCACAATCCGAGACCTCTGGCTCCTAACTGCTCGCCTGCCTGCCTGATTGTCCCTAACCACTCTGCTTGCCGGCCTGATCACCCCCAACTGCCCCCACTGCTGGCCTGCTCGCCCTCAACTCCCCCCTCTCCCCCGCCTGCTTGCTCCCAACTGCCCCTCCCTGCCAACCTGCTTGCCCCCAACTGCCCCTACTGCCAACCTGATTGCTCCCAACTGCCCTCCCCTCCTGGCCTGACCGCCCCTAACCACTCTGCCTCGCCCAGCCACCATGGCTTTGTCTGGAAGGTTTCCTGGAAGGTCTCCAGGTCTAATTAGCATATTACCCTTTTATTAGTGTGTGTGTGTGTGTGTGTGTGTGTATTTTTTAATTTAATTTTTTAATTTTTTTTTGCCTCTGTCAAGTAAGCAAAACTGACATTTGAGAGGAAATGTGAAAAATGTTTAATTTACTTCTTCCTTCCTCTTCCCCTGCCTGCCAACCAACCTTCCAACTCCCCAACCACCAAAATAAATGAGCATACTCCAGATTCTAAAGAGGATAGACTATTCGAATAATCAAATGTTAGTTTCAGTCCCAGCTCTGCCAAACTTAACTCAGTGTATGACAATGTATGCTACTGAGTTAAGTCTCAAGGCCTTAGTTTTCTTAACTTTAATATTTATTCAATGAATATTTGTTGAGCATTCCCTATATGCTAGAAATTATTCTAAGTATTGAGGATATACGAGTGAACAAAATAAATAACAGTCTTGGAGCTTGGAGACAAAACTTGGAGCTTACATTTTAGTAGGGGAGTTTGAATTAGCTGATCTGAGGACCTTTCCAACTAACATTCTTTTTTATAGATCATATTCTATGATTTATAGATTTAGTGGTGATTTTCCCAGGGCATTTCAGTGCTGGATAGCCTTAGTGTTTTCTAATTTCAGTTGTTTTCACCAGGTGCTCACTTTTTTCCTTGTCAATAAGAAGTAAAACTTGAGAAAGATCTTGTGATTTTTGGTGATGGTGACATTACAAAAAGATATTAATAATTCTCTTTAAAACATTTTACAGTTGCCCATTTCTTCCTCAAACCTGTATCCCTAATAATAACAATAACGTTTTTCATTGGGTGTTACTATATGCCAAGAATTTTACTTCACTTAATCTAACATTTTACAAATGAGGGAAGTAATTTACATCAACTAGTAAGTGGTAGATCTAAGACTTGAACCAAGGTCTCTGTAGGACTCCACTATACTTTTCTGTGTGCTAGATGCTTGGCATTTTCAATCTTCCCTTGTATTTTTTATTCTCTATTTCAATATATGTCCTATTGTCCTAATTAGGTAGAAAACTTGAGGATGGAAGCCATGTCTTGTGCCTCTGAATCTCTGGTGTCTTTCGTGTGTCAACTTTCATGCGGATGTTTAGTAGTGCTCTTGATGATAAAGGTTTTATTTTATTTAAATAGGCATGACATGAGTATTTTATTTTATTTTGTTTAAATATGTTTTTATTGATTCCAGAGAGGAAGGGAGAGGGAGAGAAAAATATCCATGGTGAGAGAGAATCATTGGTTGGCTGCTTCCTGCATGCCGGCACTGGGGATTAAGCTCCCAACCTGGGCATGTGCCTTTACCTCCTGGTTCAATCACTGAGCCATGCTGGCTTGGCCGATATGAGTATTTTAAATAATCTTACAGCAGTTCAGCTGTTTTCTTGTTTTTATTTAATAAGGATTTAAGAAGTTTTCTTGTTTTAACTTAATAAGAATTATTTTTTTAATAACGAAGTCCTTAGAATGGGATTTAAAATAATCTTAGTATGTGGTCTAAAATAATAAATACTATGAGAATACTTTTCCTTCTAATTCTTTTTCTTAATTGCAAGAGTGATATAACTGCATTATAAAAAGTTTGAAAATTGGAGGGGGGGGGAAATCTCCCATAACTTTAGTTTCTGGTATTTTATTTTCAATTTTCACTAAAAAATTATATATTGATAGTTGTGTTAATAAATATATCACCATAATAGACTGGCTTAACAATTATAACAGTAAATACAGGGCAGAGTGTGAAAATGACAATCTCATATTCTCAGGAAATTTGTTCTTTCATTGAGCGATATCTAACTGTTCTCAAAAATGGCTTGGAATGTTTAGCATTTGGGAGGAGTTGTCATAGTTGAAATTAATTAGGAACAGTTGGGTTTGTCCAATAGCAGGTCTCCCAGGAATAACAGAAGAGTATTCCTCTGTTTTCAGCAGACACAGACAGAATGATAACAGACAAATATGTGGTAGGAAAAGATTGAGCAGATCTATTTAGCAACAAATCATAGTTCTAATCTCTTCTCTCACTAATAATCTGATTTAGGGCTCAATGTAAGGTGGTGTACTTATTTTTCAAGGAATTATAAAAGCACTTTACATACTATTTTGTTTTGTGAGTTTTGTGAGGTTTGGACTTAGTAAAATTGGAACTCTGGGAAAACCAAAAGCAGGAAAATGGCCTGGGGGGAGGGAAGCTGGGGTTGGACAGAGAGAAAGATAGGTAATCTGGCTACTTGGAGAAAGAAATGAAAAATTAATCCAGGCAGAGTTCATTAGGCAAACCCACACCCTGGAACTTTATTTTAAAGTGGTTTAACACTCAAGAAGATAAGATATTGTGCCTTGCATTAAAAATTATGTTTATTAGAAGCTTGTAATAATCTGAGGAATGTTATAATTTGAATGGTGTATTAAAGTGGAAACATTTTATTTAGACAAATGACCTAAGTCAGATAAGCATGCATAGAAAAAAGTCTGGAAGAAAAACCCCCAAGATTTTGTAATAGCATGGTTGTAATCTTTATATGCCTCCTTTTCAATAGTGTGCACGTATTCTTTCTATAATCAGCTGATTTAGCATTTCTCTGACAACTTTTTGAAAATGTACTCTTTTAAATTGAAGTCAATAGCTATAGGTAAAGTAAAAAAAAAAAAAATGTGTGTTCTAAGATTGCATCTACATTCAGGTTTCATGTTAAACATTCCCATCTTTTGGTTTACAGAAATTGGTCAGAAGAATGATAATAATAATAATTATTGTAATTGGTTTGGGAATTCGTTCAAATTTATAATCTTGTGTTCTGCTTTATAATTTACAGAGCACTTTATGCTCTTTCATTTGATCCGTAATAACCAATGAGCTAGGCTATTATTAACATAATTTCAAATTGGAGAATGCTGAGGCTCAGAATTTGTGATTTGTTTAAATTTTACAGTCAGTAAATAAAAGAGCCAGTATTAACCCATATTAAAAAAAATTCAAACAATACCAGTGAAAGTCTCCTTCCTGTTCTGGGCCCTCAGTCCCATTTTTAGAGGTATTCATTCTTGTCAGTTTCTTTTGTGTGTATTTCCAGCAATAGTCTGTGATGTATATGCAAATACATACATATTTATGCTATATATGTATTTTTTACTTTTAGTAAGCTCCATATTGTTGTGTGGCTCATTATCATTATTATTTTTAAAGCTTAATTGATTTAGATTGCTCTATACCAACACATATAGATTTCTCTCATTATTTTCAAAACTTTAGGGCTTTCCCTTATATGAATAGGCTATAATTTATTTAGCCATGTAATGATGGACATTTACCAGTATGTTGTTTCCATTCTCTTGTTATTACTGGCAGTGCTGAAATGAATACTCTTTTTCACATCTTTTACATGTGTCTGAGTATGTGCATTAGTTTTAAGTAGGTATTATTTTGGTCCAAAGGAGATAAATATGTATATGTATGTGTACACACACACACACACACACACACACGTGTTTTTGTCTTCACCCGAGGCTATTTTCTCCATTGATTTTTTTAGAGAGAGTGGAAGGGAGGGAAAGAGAGAGGAGGGTGGGGGGAGAAAGAGAGAGAGAGAGAGAGAGAGAGAGAGAGAGAGAGAGATCTATGTGAGAGAGACACATTTATTGGTTGCCTCCAGCACATGTCCAGACGGGGATAGGGAATCAAAACCATGACCCTTTGGTCCTAGGGATGACACTAACCACTGAGCAAACCTGCCAGGGCAGGATATTTTTAATTTGAGTAGATAATACTAATGTGTATTCAGCAACAGTGTTTGAGTGTGCCTTTTCTCCACAGCTTTATCAACATAGCATATTATCAAACTTTGGATCATTGTCAACCTTATAAAAATGATATTTGTTAAAAGTTGGCCTCTTATTGTGCTTCCCTATCACATAACTGTGAACTTTTTAATATTTTGTCCAAGAGTAAGAAAGAAATGTAAGAAATATCTTTATGATATAGCCGAGACCGGTTTAGCTCAATGGATAGAGTGTCGGCTTGGGGACTGAAAGGTCCCGGGTTCGATTCCGGTCAGGGGCATGTACCTTGGTTGTGGGCATATCCCCAGTAGGGGGTGTGCAGGAGGCGGCTGATCGATGACTCTCTCTCATCGATGTTTCTAGCTCTCTATCTCTCTCACTTCCTATCTGTACAAAATCAATAAAATATATTTTTTTAAAAAAGAAAGAAATATCTTTATGATATAAATAATGCTTTCATGAATTGAGGTGCAATCTTCTATAATAATAAAAGCATAATATGCTGATTAGACTGGACGTCCTTCCGAAGGAAGCCGAGGCTGCGAAGGAAGCCCGGGTCCTGGGTACCTGCTGGTGGCCGGAGGGAAGCCCGGGTCCCTGGTGCCAGAGAGAAGCCAGGGGAAGGAAGGCCTACTCTTGCATCAGTTTCATGCATCAGGCCTCTAGTTAAAAAAGTAAAGGTTGAAGCTCTTTTATTTATTTATTAAAAAAAACATATATATATATTATTTTATTTCAGAGAGGGAGAGAGAGATAGAAATATCAGTGATGACAGAGAATCATTGATTGGCTGCCTTCTGCATACTCCCTACTGGGGATTGAGCCTACAACCCAGGCATGTGCCCATGACCAGAATCAAACCTGGGACCCTTCAGTCTGCAAGCTGACACTCTCACTGAGCCAAACTGGCTAGGGCAAAGTTAAAGCTCTTTTAAAAACTTGTTTTTTTATGGTACAAATATACAGAGAAAAGTTAGCCTCACATCCTCCACCTTTAGATTGGGGATTTTGTAGTGGCAATTTAATGATACTAAGAGTTTTCCATCTGAAATAATCAAACTGTTTATTGTTTTCAGTAAAATAAGAATTTGGCCAAGAACTTATGTTTTCTGGGAAAACTTCTATATCATAATTCTCTGGATATTTTTAGATCATGGTTTCTCAACCTCAGCACTGTTGACATTTTGGGCCAGGTAATTATTTGGTGTGGGGGCTCTCTTGTGCATTGTGGGATGTTTTGCAGCGTCCTTATCCATGAGATTCTAGAAGCACTCCCCAGTTGGGACAATCAGAAGTATTCCCAGACACTGCCAAACGTTTCCTGAGACAAAATTGCCCTTAGTTGAGAATCAATGGTTTAAATGGTTACTTTTTAAACTTAATTAAGGCTTATATGAGTTACAGAAGTATGAGCTTTCTTAGACAGGGACAGAGGGAATATATTATCTTTATATTTTTCCTAGACCTTCCATGAGACATGAACGACTAACAGTGCATAGACATTGAGCTTAAAACACTTAAATGGTGAGACAACCAGAAATTGTGAACTTAATTTTGTGTGTAATTTTTCTGCCTTTCTTAGTGCTCTTATTTTAGTTGTGGAACAATTCTATATAGAGGGTTAAGTATTAATGCAAAGATCCTGGAAGGATAACATTCTATGTCACTGTTATGAGCTGATGCCAAACTCCTGATAAGCATTAGATACTTTTAGGTGATGTACATATATTTATTTCACTTAATTTGCACAGCCTTTCTAAAGTAGGAGTTAATCTATTAATCAGGATTATTATAAATGGTATATTTTAGTTTTGAACTCAGGCACATCTATTCTCAAGCTCATTTTAAATGCTGCTTCCTGTAAATAGTCATTGACAATATTTGAGACAAAGTTTGGAATGAAAATGAACATCCACATGATATTACATTCCTCTGTTGTTATGTTAAAGTAACAGATTATTCAGAGCGTGTGTGTGTGTGTGTGTGTGTGTGTGTGTGTGTGAGTGTGTGTGTGTGTGTAGAGAGAGAGAGAGGGGTGGGGAGTGAGGGAGAGAGAGGAAATCAATATTAGGATGATAATAACAACAATACTCATTGAGCATTTATGATGTGTCAGACACTGCTTTCAGTAATCTTTACAATCTGATTACTAGATCATCCTTATGATCCTTGTTAACTGGATCATCCTTAATATTGTTTTATAAAAAGAGAAGACTTAGTGGAGGGGGGCAGTGGTAAGATATGTACACGTATAATACCTTAATAAAAAGATGGAAGAAAAAAAAAGTATTATCTGGTCAGAAAAAAACTAATTAAAAACTTGAACATGAATGTGGAAAAAAAAAAAAAAAAGAGAGAGAAGACTTAGGCACAGAGGTGAAGTACTAGTAATTTGTTTAAGGTCAAGCTGCTGCTAAGTATTATAGTAGAGCCAGGATTATAACTCAGATAGTGTATAAAGCTCATAAATTGAACGAGTCTTTATTTTTAAGGGAAAAATAGTTATGATAGAACAAATTATACTATTCCTTGATTATAACTGAACATATGTTCTAGGCTGCAACTTATTATGTGAAAATCAACTCACTGCACAGACCAGCGGTAGCCAACCGGTGGTCCACGAACCACTAGTGGATGGTTTGTGAGGTCCAAAAGGTTGGCGGCCACTGGCATATAGTATTATACATCTCTAGAAAGTGATTGTTGTACCAAGTTATAGTGAAGGGTTTTTGTAAACATGATAGAAGGTAGTTTTATATTTTGCAAACTCTAGAGATTTGTAACTCATGAAAACCTAAGCCTGTCTAGGTTAGTGTATATCATACAAATATTTACTTTCAAACATGATGTTTTCTCGCCCTGGCCAGTATATGTGAGTTGGTAGGAGTGCTATCCTGAGAATAACCTTAGATATACTGTTTGCTGAATTCCTTTTTTGTAGAGCAATAAATGGTGCTACAAGATTGAGTTGTTTTTCTCTGATACTTTTGAGTTTTGAAATTAAACTTGAATGATTTTTGTTTAGTTTATATTTTGAATATTTTGAATGGCAAAGCAGACAGCAATAATATTCTCAGATAGCAGCAATAATATCTAAGTACTATTGTGAAGAAACTAAGATGAGCATATTTAATTTGGCTACAAAGGCCATTTTTTTAATTTGTAAAGTTCACTTAGTATAGGAAATTGGCATTAATATTCTGAGCTTAAAGATGGATAATTTTAATTTGCTTACAGTTTTATCCTTTGCTGGCTGGGATGCTTTCATTCTGTGTCTGTTCTTACATTCTGTTCTGTGTTTGTTTTTGTTTTTTTTCTGGCATACTTTTATGCAGAGCCTTGTAAGATTTAGGGAGTGGATTTTGGACCATCTGGCTCTTTAGAATGTTCAAAAACTTTATTTACTGTATTTTGAGCCAGACTTGCTTGAAATGACTTGATTTGTCTCTGTGCTTGGCAGATTTTTCTTATATATTTTCACAATTTTTCACTAATAAGTTCTTCCTTATTTTAATACAAGAATTTTACCAGTATTCTTAGGTTAAGTGGACAAAATTTACTTTTCCTTATAACCTCATAAAAAAACTCATAATGAAAACTTCGCAAAACATTCTATTTTAAAAATTAGTGTATATAATTGACATGACTTGTATACTTATACATGTATTTGAGGTTAGGAAAGGAAAAGTATATTCTGCAAATTTAAATTTATTGAGTTAATTCCTAGTACTAATTTAAAAATATTCCATATGTCAAAATTAATGATAATTTTTAAAACTATACCTGCATTTAGAAATATGAGCCATCAAATAACTTTAAGATCTACTAGAGGTCTGCCTGCAGTCCTGCTTGCCCCCAACTACCTGCCCCCCTGCTGGCTTGATCACCACCAACTGTACCCCCTTGCCTGTCTGCTCGCCCCCAATTATCCCCCCTGCCAGCCAGCTTGTTCCCAACTGCCCCCCTGCCAGCCTGCTCGCCCCCAACTGCCCACCACCCCCCGCCGGCCTGCTCACCCCTCACTGCCCCTACCCCCGCCAGCCTGCTTACCCCCAACTGCCCCTCCCTGCTGGCCTGCTCGCCCCTAACTGCCTCTGCCTCGGCCCTGCCACCATGGCTTTGTCCAGAAGAACTTCCGATAGGTCTCCCAGTCTAATTAGCATATTATCCTTTTATTATTATAGACTAGAGGCTCAGTCACAAAAGTCGTGCACTTGGGGGCGGTGGGGGGTGGGGGGGTCAGCTCGGCCTGCCTCTTCTCACAGTCCAGGAGCCCTTGGGAGATGTCCAACTGATGGCTTAGACCCACTCCCCAGAAGTCAGACATCCTTAGCACCACTGTAGAGGTAGAAGAGGCTCCCGCCACCACCGCTGCACTCGCCAGCCATGAGCCTGGCTTCTGGCTGAGTGGCGGGCGCTCCCCTTGTGGGAGCGCACTGACCACCAGGGGGTAGCTCCTGCGTTGAGTGTCTGCCCCCTAGTGGTCAGTACGCATCATAGTGACCGGTTGTTCTACTGTTCAGTCAATTTGCATATTAACCTTTTATTATATAGGATTTAATTTTATTCAACAATGTCTTGTAATGTTTAGAGTCTAAGTTTTATACTTTTATAATTAAGGTTTTAAAAAAATTATTGTTAAGCTATTTTAATGGAATTTTAATTTAATTTTTATATTCATTGCAAGTTTATAGCAGTACAATTAATTTTTTTGTATTGATCTTATATCCTGCACCTTTACTGAACTCATTTATTAGTTCTAATAACTTTTTTTAGTGGATTTCTTAGGATTTCCTATATATATATAAAACCATGTCATCTGAGATAGTTTTATGTCCTTCTTTCCTATCTGGATGGATGCCTTTTGTTTCCTGTTATTGTTTACTTTTCTTGGCTAGAACCTCCAGTTCAATGTTGAATAGAAGTGTCTAGAGTGGACACTTATTCCTAGTCTTTAGGGGAAAACATCCTGTATAATAAAAGGCTAGTATGCAAATAGACTGAACTGTGGAATGACCAGTTGCTATGATGTGCACTGACCACCAGGGAGCAGATGCTCAATGCAGGAGCTGCCCCCTAGTGGTCAGTATGCTCCCACAGGGGGAGCTCAGCCAGAAGCCGGGCTCACAGCTGGCAAGGACAGCAGCAGTGGCAAGAGCTTCTCCCGCCTCCACGGCAGTGCTAAGAATGTCTGTCTGCTGGCTTAGGCCTGCTCCCAGTGGACATCCCCCAAGGGCTCCAGGACTGTGAGAGGGTGAAGGCTGGGCTGAAGGACCACGCCCCCTCCAACCCCCAAGTGCACAAATTTTGTTCACTGGGCCTCTAGTGCATATATATTTTCAGTACTTTGAAGATGCCTAGTTCAGCCGTTGATATTCCAGAAACCTAGTATTATTTGAAAGAGGTTTAATTCACATTTTGGTTATGTAGCTCAGGGACTCTTGAACATGATTCTGTACCATCAGCATCACCTGAATTCAGTTTATATTGTGCACTTAGAAATGCAAATTCTTTTTTAAAAAAAACATATTTTATTGATTTTTCACAGAGAGGAAGGGAGAGGAGAGAGATAGAGAGCTAGAAACATCGATGAGAGAGATACATCGACCAGCTGCCTCTTGCACACCCCCCACTGGGGATGTGCCCGCAACCAATGTACATGCCCTTGACCGGAATCGAACCTGAGACCTTTCAGTCTGCAGACCGATGCTCTATCCATTGAGCCAAACAGGTTTCGGCTAGAAATGCAAATTCTTAGACCTCACCCCAATCCTACTCTGAATCAGAATTGGAAACTTTTGGGTGGGGGATTTATTTAGCCATTTGCTTGGTAAATGTAGTTCATATTTTTAAGAAACCATTACTACTAACAAGTAACATATATAAGGTTTTAAGTATATGAAGCATGTAATAGTCACAAAGATGAATTATAGTTGGTATTTTCTCTTTCCTTCTTTCTTTTCTCACCCCCCCCCCCTTTTTTTAAAAAAAAAAAACATGTTGAAACAACCTAGAGAAGTTGGGAATTTTCAGTGCTTTGGGGTAGTGGTGAAAAGAGTGAGTCCTGGCATTGTACTGCATGGCTTGGAATCTAGTTCTGCCATTTATTTACTAGCTATGTGAATTTGGGCATTTATTTAATCTGTGTTTTAGGTTCTTCATGTATAAAATGAGAGTAAGAGTATCTACTTTACAGAGTTGTGAAGATTAGATGAGATAATATAAGTAAAGTGCTAAGAATAGTGCCTGGTCCATAAATGAGTCCTTAGTAAATATATTTGCTATTACAATTATTATTGACCAAGAACACCAGCATGGCCCATTTCTCATATCTTTATTTATATGTATTTTTTGATATGCCTCAATTTCTCTTCCTCTCCTTTGCTTTATTCATTTGCAAATATTGAGTACCCACTATCTGCAAAGCACTGCTATCTACACATAATAATCTGGCCACTATATACGCGCGCGCGCGCGCGCGCGCGCGCGCGTGTGTGTGTGTGTGTGTGTATACACACACACACACACACACACATATTAGAGGCCTGGTGCATGAATTTGTGCATGGGTAGGTTCTGGAAGGGCAGTTGGCTAGCCTGCCTGCTGGTTGAACTCCTGGAGGAGGGAACAATTTGCATATTAGCCTTTTATTATAAAGGATATACACTGAGTGGCCAGATTATTATGTGTTCAGAGATCATAATAATCTGGCCACTCAGTGTACTGTTACATACGTAGTAAGACAAAGTCACTGTTCTCTAGTAAGGGAAACCAACAGAAACAAACAGGTATAAATGTCAGATAATGAGAAAAGCTAGGAAGAACAATAAAGCTGGATAAGGGAAGAGAATGCCATAAGATATAACTTTAGATGGGGTGGTTAGAAAGGCCCCTCTTAGATTACATTTGATCAGGGATTTGAATGAAATAAGAAATGATCCATATGAGTGTGTATGGATATGTTCCAGATAGAGACAACAACAAGTGCAGGGGCCTTAAGATGGGAGTGCACTTTGCAGTTGTTTGCTTCCTTTTAGACTTGTTAGTGGCCTTGGCCAGGTGGCTCTTTTGGTTGGAGTGCCCTCCTGTGCACCAAAAAAAAAAAAAAAAAAAGACTTGTAAGATACTTGCTGAGTTTTTCCCATCTTAATTTGTTATATAATTCCGACATGACTTTTCCTCTTGTCTCCCTCAGTTATCTGTGATACCATAGCATCTGTGTTTGCTCCCTCTTATTGCAGTTAACAGCAATGTTTTATTGTCTGTTTTTCCCACTAGTCTCAGTTCTCAAATGCCAGAGATTATAGTTTGTTATTTTATTTCTAGAGGCCTGGTGCACAGATTTAAGCATCACTGGGGTCCCTTGGCCTGGCCTGTGCCCTCTCACAATCCGGGACGCCTCAGAGGATGTAGGACTGCTGGTTTTGATCTGATTCCTGCAGGCCAGGCTGAGGGACCCCACCAGTGCACGGATCCATGTACCGGCCTCTTTATGCGTATAAGATCTTTGACTAATCTCTTCCCGCCCTCACCCTTCCCCCTTCCCTCTGAGATTCATCAGTCTGTTCCATGTTTCCATGCCTGTGCACTGAGCGTCTTCCACCGTGGTCAGTGCACATCATAACTACCAGCTGAACGGTTGAATGGTTGCTTAGGCTTTTATATTTATAGGTTTGCAGTATCTTGACACACAGATGTACAGTAATAGTCCACTTTATCCACAAGGGAATACATTGTTCCAGTATACCTGGTAGATGCCTGAAGTGATGGATTGTACTGAACCTTATATATACTATGTTTTTTCCTGTACACACATAACTATGATAAAGTTTAATTTATAAATTAGGCACAATAATACCTAATAATAAAATAGAGCAATTATAACATCATACAGTAATTAGAGTTATGTGAATGTGTTCTCTCTCTCCCAAAACATTTTATTGTACATACAGTGTGGATATTATGGACAAAGGGATAATTCATATCCTGGGCAGGCTGGAGCAGGACAGCACGAGATTTCATTACACTACTCAGAATGGTGCACAATTTAAAACATGAATTTTTCACTTCTGGAATTTTCCATTTTAATATTTTGAACAGTGTTTGACCTTTGGTAACTAAAACTGTGGGAAGATTCCAAGCATGTAATCACTAGTTTCCCTTCTAGTTCCTCAGCTCTCTTGATAATGGAGTATTAGAAAGCTGAATTCTAAAAAGCTTAATTTTTACATGTTGATATGTCAAAAATATTTTATGGCAAATTACTCAGAAAATTATGTGCATCATAACACTATTTTTTTATTTTCACTAATACTGAATTGTTACTCATCATCTTACATTTTTAGAGAGAGCAAAACTAAAAAGATTTTGAGTGGTTTATTTGAAAGAATGAAATCTATTCCATTGTCTCCTTTTCACTACCTAGACTTCTATATTTATTTGCCTTCATACACAGTGTTATTTCTGTCTGGATTACTACTTTCTGTCTATTTCACAGTGGTCTTCAACATGACCTTTTCTTGGGAAGTTTCGAAAAGTTGTACTCTTATACCCTTCACCAGTTGTCCCTAATTATAACACCTCCTAAACTATAGTACAAGATGAATACCTGGAAATCGACATTGGCATATTCACAGACCTTATTCAAATAGTCATTTGTGGTTTTGTATGTATATACTATGCACATGTAATTTTATCATGTATGGATTCATGTAACTATAACCACAATTAAGATAAACTGTTTTCATCACAAAGAGCCTCCATGCTACTCCTTTATAACTCCCTTTGTCATTTTATTTATTCACTGGTTATTCTTTGTATAATTTAACCTTGTGATTAATGGAAAAAGATTGCATTATATTTTAGAGAATGCTTTCTATTTTTACCTTTTTTCAACATATTATAACCATTTACAATAAGCCTAATACTAAAGTTTCAGTTTATATTGTTCACTATAGAATCAGAGGCTCTTGAAGTCATATAATGTAGCATCTCCCCCTTCAGAAAACCCCCAAAAAATTAAATAAAAAGTTTTATATGAAGCAACTCAACATTCATTTATCAACTTATGAATTTCCAATAACCAGGACCTCCCTTTTTTTTTTTCTTTTTAACTACCTGGTACACTTCAGTGTTAGATTACCTCTGTGTTAACTTTTGCTAGATTATGCTGCACTAAGAAATAACCCCAAATATCAGTGCTTACAATAACAAACATTTATTTATTGCTCACATTATAGGTTCTCTAGTAATCTATTATGGTTCTACTCCGCAATTCTTTTTCATTTCAGGATCCAGGATGAAGGAGCACCCCCTATTTATGACATACTGTTCTCTTGGCAGAGAGAAAAGAGCAAGAGCTGGTGGAAACACACAAAGCTCTTAAAACTTCTCCTTGGAACTGGAACTTTCTCATATTTCATTGGCCAAAGTAAGTTGCATGGCCAAGCCTACAATAGGGTATCCACAGAGAGGCATTACAAGTCACATGGCAACAGGGAGGGTTGTTAATCTATCTATATAATCTATCTTTATAATAGAGGAATATGCAAATTAGCTGGGACACCTTAACAGCAGGGACCTGAAACTGCATGGCGCCTGGCTGCCTGGCGGGGTGAGGGACCTCAGGCCGTGCCCCGGCCCTGATGCTGGGTGGGGTACCTTAGGTCATGCCCCCCTCCCAGTGCTGGGCCCAGAGACCTCAGGCTGCGCACCCTTGCGCTGGAGCCTGGCTGGGAGACCTCAGACCATGCTGGGCCAGGTGACCTCAGCCGGTGACCCCTGCCAGGCAGGGCTTGATGGGAGACCTGAGGCTGCATCCCCCGCCTGGTGCCTGGCCAGGCGACGTGTGACTATGCCCCACACCGGAAAGGGCTTGACGGGGTTGGAGCCGGCTGGGTCTGGGTCTCCAGTATTTTTGAAGTGTGTGTGGGTGGTGGGTGGGGACTTGACTCTAGGTTCCGCAGTGTACCCAGTCCCACATTTTACTAATTTTCTTTCATCTCTGACACTTCTATTATAGAGAAAGGGGAAATAGCAATATTAAAATATTTCCTCTATTTAAGTCCCTTTTACTGTGCACAAATTTCATGTACTGGGCTGCTAGTACTCTTATAAAAGGAGAATAAATGATTAAGAATTATAATACAACCTACTAGACTGTAGGATGATAAACTATGACTTTTCTTAATGAAACTAGCAGCCTCCCATTCCCCCTTTACTTTGTGGCAACTGATCAGAGTTTATGATATAGTTAATGATAAATAATTACTTTAAAATTCTAATAATATTAGAATTTTAAGAGGTCAGATTTTGATTTTGACAACTTTAGTTTAAAAGTTTTCCTTGTCAAAAAGTCATATATAATTTTGCATACTGATTTAAAATTTTTGGAGTTTCATATTTTCCTCCAATTTGAAAATAGCTTTATTGTTTAATTTTACGTATAAAAGTAGGGCATGCTTATTATAAAAAAAAGTTTTCAGGGAATACAGAGTAATGTAAAGAATATAAAAATAATTGTAACCCCATTATCCAGACATAATTACTGTTAGCATTTTAGCTATACCTTTCACATTTTTTCCTTTGTGCATTCATTATGTGTGTTGTTGTATTTGTGATTTTTTAAACTCTAAAATGGTTATATTTTAGTTTTTAAAAAGCCAATTTTACTGAGACACTTGAAAAACACTCTTTGATCATTTTGCTTGATGAGTGAATTGGCAATTTAAATGGCTTTTTCCATTCTCACTTAGCTGTATCGTATAAGTACAAGGTGTACTTTAGAACACTTAAGTGAGCTCAGGCCTTCTCAAATGTGTTTATGTAGTAACCCAGTGAGTTTGTAATATGATGATTAATAAGGTAGTATGGAACTCAGGATTTCTTACTATGTATGAGTTTTTTGGGGGCACTTAAAATTCAACTGAATTGTATTTAAAAAGTAACTCAGTATTGCCTGGCCCGTGTCAGTGGTTGAGTGTTGACCTATGAACCAGGAAGTCATGGTTCCATTCTGGGTCAGGGCACATGCCTGGGTTTCAGGCTTGATCCCCAATAGCAAGCATGATCAATTATTCTCTCTCATCATTGATATTTCTTTCCCTCTCCCTTCATCTCTGAAATAATAATAATAATAAAAATTAGCTCATTATTTAGGGAACACATTGCATTTACTTTCTCTAGCATAAAACTTTTACACCCCTATCTGTAATTTTTCATTGAAACTGGGCCAATTTTGAGAAAGAAAGAGTCACTATATTTTCAAATCTGTAAATTTAAAACAATACCTTTTGGCCATAAAAATGGCTTAAATGCATTGGTAGATAAGTAAAACAGTTCTATTCAAGGTCTGTTTTCAAAAATAAACATTTCTAAAACATTTGTTCTGTATTACAACAATATAAAGTCTTTACATTGGTTATCAGAATATTGAAAAACCTAAGCAGAATAATTATTCTTGGTAATATTCAGATTTTAAATCAGTTTCTTAGCCATATCTGTCTCTAATACTTTTCTGAACAATGTAATTATTTTCCAATATAGTTTAACTAGTTCTAATTTTTTCATAAAACTGCCTGAAGTATTTTCCAGTTACATTTTATGTATTGTGATTGTTAATCCTTACAGTTGACTCTTTGTGACCAGTAATATTTTTAATTGCTAATATGCTTTCTGTACACATTGTACCTGGTTAGTTGAGGAAAATTTTTGCTAAATGGAGAATATTCTTAATTCTAATTTTTTTATTGAAAACTATAGTTATCAGCCCTAATATTTTCACAGGCAGTGTCTTTTTGCCTCTACTAAAAGTACGCTTTTTGATAGATATTTTTAGAAAATAAATCTTTTCATGTAAGTTGTTTCTATATGATTATTTTACACATTCTATGAAATTTAGATGCTGCAAAATTGTAGGCTTTTTGTAATTTCATTTCAGTACAGAGTATAAATTTTTTCAATTAAAAATAGAAATACTCTTTTGCTGGAATTCCTACAATTTACTACAAAGTATAATTATAGAATTTAAAAGTTCAGTCTTTTATACTATTAGAGTTCTCACCATTTAATGTATTCAGTTTTCTTTGCTTTTTTTTTTTAATCTCACTGATTTTAGAGAGAAGAAGGGAGAGAGAGAAACATCAGCGTGAAAGAGAATCATCAATACATTGCCTCCTGTACACACCTCAATTAGAGATCAAACCTACCATCTTTTGGTGTATGGGATGATGCTCCAGTCAACTGAACCACATAAGCTAGGGGTTTCCTTGATTTTAAAGGATGCATTTCAGTGTTTTGGCAAATGTTGTTTATAATAATTGCTATTTTCTAAAAGCTTCAAAGTTAAAGTTGTTGTGTTTTGTGTGTGTTTTTTTAGCATTATTCATTGAACTTTAATCTTTGATTAAAGATTTCCAGCTGATTTTCAACAAATGCAACCAATTTTTAGAGGACTTGTTTTCAAGCACATTCAATACTAATTTGTAAAGTCAGTGTTTCAGATTCCAGTCTTTAAAATCTGATGATACAAGTGGAGCACACATATTGCCATGTTGATTTTTTTTTTTTTTGTATTTGATAATTTTTTTTGTCCTTAAAAGTTTAACTTTGGATATATGAAAACATTTGTAAATTTTGATAATTGCAGCTAACTCATTAACAATGATGTCACTAGAGCTCTGTTTTAAATAGAAATAGCCTCAAGAGTTTTATGCAATTTGTCTGTTTATCTGCTTTCTACAGAAATAGAAATTTAGTACTTAATTTTGTATTAAATATAAAATTTCTTCATTTTAGCTCATTGCTACTGAAAGGACATATTAGATAATAAATGATTGACAAACAACAAAATAAATAAGCAATTGTAGATTTATGCTTTACAATAAATAAGAAAAACACAAAACCACCTCAAGAGTTATCAGACTTGACTCCTCCCACCTAACTTGGAATTACCCACTGACAGCCAGCTGGTGGCCTGGTGCTTCTTGCAGGTCATTGAACACCAAATAGCCAGCAGGAGCACCAGTGTCAAACACTTTTCCCACTAGCTGGAAAGGCTGTAAGCAGTTAGCAGTCCATGGTTGCTTGCCTCTGAGGATACTCAGTGAGTTTTCTGCATGCTATCTTTGAAAAGAAAGAGTTACATTATGTCTGTAGACTCAGGAAAAGAAAGGTGAAATTATCACTAGTTCTCTTTCAGATTTCATCACTTGTTCAAGTGATTAAAGCACTTACACAGGCTTAGCTGATACCTTGGCCAGAAGCTACCCTGTTTCCCCAAAAATAAGACAGTGTCTTATATTAATTTTTGCTCCAAAAGATGCGCTAGGTCTTATTTTCAGGGGATATTTTATTTTTCCATGAAGAAGAATACCGTACACATTTATTGTTAAATGAAAATAAAGGAAATTTATTACCTGTATATGGTACGGTAGTACAGTAGGTGTCAACACAAACCAGACAAACTGTGAATCCTACAGTATCAAGAATTGACTCATTTATTCAATGACAATCATGTCATCATCTTCTGGAACATCATCATAACAATCCAATTCCTGAATTTCCTGGTGAATTTCTTGTGACGTCATTTCTTTCAGAATCAGTGGACCAAATCTCTCATGTTTAGCAATAGCATTCTGAGACAGAGCCTAGGGGGGCGCCTTATTTTCGGGGGGATGCCTTATATTTCACTCGGAAGGAAACCTGTAAGTAGGTCTTATTTTCGGAGGATGTTTTATTTTCAGGGAAACACGGTAGATGTATACATTTAGAAGTGTACTGAATCCATCTTGGCTTATTTTAATGTGGTGATTAATAATAATTGTTCATTTAAGAAAATAAGAAATCTGAGACAAATAGTAAACTGGATGGGATACTGGGACAGCATATTGTAAATCAAGACTTTCTTGAGCAAACCATGGCTTATGGGAAAGCAGCATGCTGTTGTGAAAGAGCATGGAGCTGGGAGTGGGACAGACCTGCATTTAAGTCCAGTCTCTGCCTTTTAAAAGCTTGGACAAGTAACCTCTTTGAGACTAGTTATATTAGGGTTCAACGGAGACAGCAGGGACTAAATACACAGGCACACAGGGGCACACACACAAATACACACACACACACACACTGATTGGTTTGAAGGAACTGGCTTGTGTGGAGGCTGGTAAGTCCTAAATCTTCAGGGTATCCAGTAGGGACCCAGGGAAGAATTAATGTTGAGAGTCTGAAGGCATTCTGACGACAGAATGCCTTCCTCAGGGGACCTCATTCTTTCCTCTTAAGACTTTCAACTGATTGGATGTTGCCTACCCACATTATGGAAAGTAATTTGCTTTACTCAGAGTCTACTGATTTAAATATTAACCACATCTAAAAAAATACCTTTACAGTAACATCTAGACTGGTGTTTGACCAAACAACTGGTTACTTTAGCCTAGCCAAATTGACACATATAATTAGCCTTCAAATTAAATTTCCTCATTTGCAAACTAGGATGTTAATATGTGGCTCACAAGGATTAAGTGTGGAAGTATTTATAAAGTACTTTGCATAATATGTTCTCAAAGTAGGCACTCAGTGAATGTTGGTTTCTTAATCCAGTCTTGTACCCATTAAGACCATAGGCCACGTTGAAAAAAAAAGAAGAAAAAAAGATTATGGGCCCAATCTTGATGCTTAAAAATATTTTTCTCTATCTTTGTATTTCTAAGTTTTTCCTGCCCCCTTATCTGTTTAATAAGCCCTGACAAATCCATCTTATAAACTTTTCTTCAAAGCATATCTTTCTTTTTTGCTATTGCCAGTGTTTGGGTCTTACCCTGGGCCATTAAATTTATTTCCTAAGTAGCAGTCTACATTCCATTGTACTCTTCCTTTTCACATATAACTAATCACCTAGAACTAACACTAAGTAAATAACTCTTGAATTTGTCCCTTTTTTCCACCCTCCTTTTCCTTATTTTTACCATGCAGCTGAAGTCCTTCATAAGTTGTCTGAAACAAAACTTTACAACCTTGTCTTTACTTTGTTCCACTATTCAGAACTCCTTGTGATTCTTTTCAACATAATTGAGCTTTCTGTTGCATGCATGCTTTTGTTGCATGCTAGTACCTGTGTATAGAATCACCCTCTCCCCCACTCATACTTCAAATTCCTACACCAATATCACCCTCATGAAGCCTTCCTGGACTCCCTTCCTGGTTCCAGAACATTCCTACACATTCATGTATAAGAGAACCTGAGCTTTCAAACACTGATACTCCTAAACTGCCTTTCAGATGAGATGATAAGTCTGTTCATCAGCTGACCAAGGAACCCTTTGAACTGTGGTACAAAGCATTTCAGATCTGGTGATAGTATCATTTTTTTGTACATCCATTTTATTATTCTTCTAGAGGCCCGGGGCACGAAATTTGTGCACCGGGGGTGGGGGGTTCCTAAGCCCGACCTGTACCCTCTCCTATCCGGGAGCCCTTGGGGGATGTCCAATCGCCAGTTTAGGTGGGATGGGGCCTAAACTGGCGGTTGGACATCCCTCTCACAATCCAGGACCTCTGGCTCCTAATTGCTCACCTGCCTGCCTGCCCTAACCACTTTGTCTGCTGACCTGATCCCCCTAACTGTTCTTCCCTGCTGGCCTGAGCCTCCTAATTGCCCTCCCCTGTCATCCTGGTCACCCCAATTAACTTTTAAAAAAATCTTATCCCCTTTACACGCAATTGTATTTGACTTCCTTATTGGCTTCTCCCTCTCACACAATTTTTCTCTCTCCTTAACACTTTTTCCTACTGACTCTTCATTTATAAACTTTTCTTTCCTCCTCATTTCCTACCTGTTCCATTATCATTCTTCCCATCTTTCTCCTACCCTCCATCCCTGACCACATTCCTTCTTTCCTTTATCTTTACCTCTGTCCACCCTCCCCGTTTCCTTCCTTCCTACATTAATTTTTTTCTTCACTTCCTCCCTAGGACCTGTTTTGCTCCCTCCCCCATTTCTTCCTTCTTCCCATTCTCCTTTTAAGCTCTACCAGCTCCCCTTTAAAACTTTTCTTCCCTCCCTCTTTCTCTCTCATTTGACCTTTCCCATACATTCTTCTCTACTTACTTCTTTACTTACTTTAATATCTATCTGCCTAATTATTCACTATCATTTATCTTTTTTCTTTTCTGACTCTACTTTTAAAATCTGTACCCAGTACACAACTATACTTGATTTTCATTATAGCTGCTACAGTTCACTCATACATCCTCTTTCCTTCTTTAATTCTGCTCTCTACTGACTCCTTTATGAAGTTCTTCCCTCCCTCCTTCCCTTCTTCCTCATCCTCCCCCCTCTTCCCTCACTCTTTTACTCTTTTTACAAGCTAATTAAAAATTCTATGCTTTTTGTCCTGTCTTAGTACTGACTTCTTGCCTCTCTGGGACCCGTAGCCGCTTCTGTTTGGGCACTGGGGCCCCTCTCGCACCAGCTTTGAGGGGCTGAGCAAGGACGCAGCCTGCTGGGTCTTGCCTACCGTGGCCCATGCTGGAACGAGGCTTCTCTCCCATTGAGTGCTTAAGTGGGGGTACCCGGAGGCCTTTCCCACCCTCTCCCCCCTCTTCCTCCCTCCCCCTCCCGCCTCCTCATGCCTAGAGCGGCTCTCTGCTTCCATTATGGTCCAGCTTGTCCTGGGGTTCCGCCCAGGATGAAGCCCCCGTCCGGGTCGGAGTGGGCAGATGAATGGATGGACGGCTGGAGAAAGCCGGGTGGCTTCCCTGTGGTGTGAGGGTCGCCTGTGGTCTTTAAGGTGGCGGCGGGGCGGGTCTGTGCGGCAGGAGGAGGCTTCAAAGTTGTCCTCTTGGAAGGCTCAACCGGCGACCCGGGTATCGCCAGGCCGCCCTGTGTGTCCGTGGCGGTGGGATCCCCATGTTGTTTACCTGGTGGCCAGTCCAGGTCCGGTGCCGTACCTCGACGTCCACTCTGTCGTCGTGCCTGGGCCCTTTCTTTGTGTTGGGTCCACACCCTTTCGCTTTGCATGCACGACCCCTCCCGGGGGTCACCGCCAACACGCACATCCCCCAGTTGGAGCCTGCCCACTGCCCCCAAGAGCCGGCCTTCTGCCGTGTGGGTGTAGCCCCTTGGCGCCCCCGCACTTGGGGGGTTGGTGGCGACCCCGGGCAGAGTGCTCTCGTTCAGGGCGCAGTGTTGCGGGGGGGGGGGGTGTTTGTCAGGCGCATGCACCAGGGAGAAAAAGAGGACTCCGGACTCGCAGGGGGCAGGGGAGCGAGCCTCGCATCCCCTTGCTGCACGCACAGCCTCATGCTGGTCTGTCAATATGCAAATTGGTCGTTACTGTGACACATTAGGACCAATTTGCATATTGCCTCTTTATTATGTAGAAGATTGAAGTGGTTTTTGAATTGTATTTATAGGTACTTTGGGCACTTGAGTATAGGGTGACTGCTTAAGGCTTTGGGCCATTCAACTGTCTTTAAGCATTTCACCCCTAATTTATACGTTGGGTTTTGGATAAAATTTTGCATGAGGAAAAGAGTTTTGATGTCAAGAATAATTTAAAAATTCTTGTTTTATTTCTTGTATCTGATTCTTAGTAATCTATATATGGCTGTCTTTATTCACTCCCATTTTCCTACCAAAAGAAACAAAACTAACTTTTTGAAATTAAGGATATTTTAATCCTGTTTATCTTTACATTTCCAAATATTTATTGAATGAATGCGAACATATTAATAATAATGGAATAGAATTTAATTTCTATTTTTTTATTTTAGTTATCAAGTGGGAATCCTACATATGAAAAATACTATAGACAGGTAAGATTTTTCTTTGTCTTCTTAGATTGAACATAAAATATACTTTCACCCTCAATTATATACATGCAGACTATGAGTCAGCTGGATAAATTTGACATGTCTTGTTTTCAACTTTTTGTGCCTTTGCCTCATGTTTTGAGTACTTAATACTTTTTAAAAGCTCTCAGAAATGAAGGAAAGATAATTAAGGCCAAACACTTAATTGTGTCAAATATTTATGTATCTTAAAAATCCATATAACGTTAGATGCACTCATCCCAATATAAATATCCATAATAATATAAGTTAAATGGAAATGACTTATACGTAGTTGTTTTTAAGACTTGTTAAGGTTTTTAATATTTATAAAGTTAAAACCATGACTCATACAAATGTAAAATGAACATGTGTCAAGAGTTTTATTCAACTCAATTACTGGGATAACTAGTAAAATGTAAAAATGAGAATATGAGTTATAGACATTTATATTCTTCAGACAAAATTCATTTCATTGGTATGGAGAAGGTTCACTTGCATTGCTATCAATTTTATAATAATTAAACCAGTATCCCTACAGAGTGTAAAATAGCCTAGTTGATGGAAAGTCAATCTAGAGTACATACCATAGATCAGATAATCTCTTGAGGGTGTAGACAATCTCATTTGCCCACTACCAAATATTGGGTAATTTTTCCTAATAATCCTCTCACCTTTAGATCATAATCACTGGAAAGGTAGGTCTCTATATTTGACCTGGCTATTTACATAGTTAGAGCAAACATTAATGGGAGACTCTTTCCCCCTCCCCACGTGGGAGTCTGTGCTGGGAGATTCTTTCCCCTTTACCATGTGGTAGTCTGTACTTATTCTTCAATAAATCTCCACCTTTGTTATAAACAAACAAACAAACACATTGATGAACCATTATAGATCTCCTTGTGTGTGACTTTCAAATCTAGAGCCATACATTCACTATTTAACAACTACTAAGGCCAGAGATTAATTTCTCCTTAAAATTTTTAAAGAATCTCAGATTGTACTTTATAAAGCCTCTTTATTTGTTCCTCAATTTTGAGGCTAGGCTCCCAACCTTAGAAATTCTACCCCCATATTTCACCAGCAATACATACAAGTTTGAGTGAATTTATCTTATCTTGAGGTTTCCCATATCTGCTGAAGTTCCTATGTGTGAGGTGACATTGCTTTATTCTCTAAGAAACCGGCACCTTATAAATCAAGTTGCAGGCCATTTTACTTGGGAGGACTCTGTAGACATTGACTTCACATAGAGTCACTTTTTGTTCCTTTTTTAAAAAAATATTTCTTTATTAATTTCAGAGAGAAAGGGAGAAGGAGAGATAGAAACATCAATGATGAGAGAGAACCATTGATGAGCTGCCTCCTGCACGCCCCCTCCTGGGGATCGAGTCCGCAACCTAGGCATGTGCCCTTGGCCAGAAGTGAACCCAGGACTCTCCAGTCCAAAGGTTGATGCTTTATCTACTGAGCCAAGGTGGCTAGGGTCACTTCTTGTTCCTTAATAGTGGCTTGTTCTGTCTGAATAAAATATGGTCTTGTTTTGTACAATCAAATTACTCAATTATATCCTGATAATAAGGAGACCAAATTTTTATTTAAACTATGTAAAAATTACTCTATTGCCATAAAAAGTAAGGATACTCACTTAAAGGATTTATAAAATATACTAGAGGCCTGGTGCATGAAATTCATACACTTGGGGGGTAGTCCCTCAGCCCCGCCTGTACCCTCTCACAGTCCGGGTGCCCTCAGGAGATGTCTGATTGATGGCTTAGGCCCGCTCCGCATGGGAAGCAGGCCTAAGCCATCAGTCAGACATCCTTAGCGCTTCCACGGAGGTTGGAGAGCTCCTGCCACCGCTGCTGCACTAGCCAGCCGTGAGCCCGTCTTCTGGCTGAGTGGCGCTCCCCATGTGGGAGCACACTGACCACCAGGGAGCAGCTCCTGCATTGACCGTCTGCCCCCTGGTGATCAGTGCACATCATAGCGACTGGTCGTTCTGCAGTTGGGCTGAAGTTGGCTCTCTGACATTACCAAGGGGTCCCAGATTGCTAGAGGGCGCATGCCAGGCTGAGGGATCCCCACTGGTACACGATTGGGGCTGGGGAGGGATGCGAGAGGTTGGCCAGCTGGGGTGGGGCCACAGGAGGGCTCCAGGGTATGTCTGGCCTGTCTCACTCATTCTTAATCATCTGGACCCCAACTGTAAGCAACCTACAGGTTGAAGCATCTGCCCCCAGTGGTCAGTGCACATCATAGCAACTGGTCGTCCAGTCAGCTTTCTGCCCCCTGGTAGTCAGTGCATGTCACAGGGAGTGGTTGAGTGGCCTTAGCATATTATGCTTTGATTGGTTGAACAGATGACTAGACAACTGGACAACCTGACACTTAGCATATTAGCTTTTTATTATATAGAATATGTTTTTCTTGATTTGAGATAGAGAGATAGGACTGGAGACGGGAGGAGGTGCGTGGAGAGAGGGAAAATTCGATGTGAGAGAGAAATACTTCTTGGCTGCCTCCTGTAGGCCCCCTACTGGGGATCCAACCCACAACCTGGACCTGTGTCCTGACTTGGAATCAACTGGTGACCTTTCAGTGCACTGGACAACGCCTAACTGAGCCACACATCCAACTGAGCCACACCGGCCAGGGCAAAGGATTTATTTTTGAATTCTGAAGAGTCAGTGAAATCAGATACCATTGAAAATTATTTCATTCCCTTTACAAACACAGAGCCTATTAAATTGAGGGTTAGAGATAGTGTAAGAAGGGGGGGAAAGGCGCTTTCCCATATATCCATTACAAAATACAATATTAAAAATAATGCCAACAGTATTTCAAGTAAATAACCATAATTGCATTTTTCTCACCAATTCATTCAGTCCTATATAATTCTTGTTCTTCCTCATCTTGGGTCAGGGGTCTGCTTTTATAAAATACTAGAGGCCCAGTGCACAAAATTTGTGTACGAGAGGGAGATCCTCCAAGCCCAGCCTGCACCCTTTCTAATCTGGGACCCAACCCTTTCACAATCCAGGAACTCTGGCTCCTACCTGTTCACCTGCCTGCCTGCCTGATCTCCCCTAACTGCCCCCCTGCCAGCCTGATCACCCCTAACTGTCCACCCTGCCAGCCTGATCACTCCTAACTGCCTTTGCCTGCTGGCCTGATTGCCCCTAACTGGCCCCCCCTGCTGGCCTAGTCACCCCCACCTGCCCCCCCACTGGCCTGGTCGCCAACGGCTTTTCTCTCCCCTCCCCTCGCCGGCCCCTTATTGCCACCTCCGGTGACCTAGTTGCCTCACGCAGCCTGCTGTTCAGTTGTTTGGTCGCCCCTTACCACCCCCTGCCGGCCTGGTCACCCCATGCAGCCTGCTGTTCAGTCGTTTGTTCGTCCCTCACTATACCCCCTGCCGGCCTGGTTGCCCACGCATCCTGCTGTTTGGTCATTACCATGAGGGCATCCCAACCAATTTGCATATTACCCTTTTATTAGTATAGTTATGTATTTCTAGACTGCAAAGAGTCCTGGAAATTCTGACTTTCCACCAGTACAGTCTGAAAGTTGTTTAAGGGATATTATCTCAGAAGTCTTTACCCAAAAGTCTGTATTTTGAAGTGTTAACAATTCAGAGTACAAGATATGGTTGTTTAGATGAGGCTCTGAGAGTTTGTTGAAGACAGTTGTATCTGATACAGCCTTTAGGCAAGCATCAGAGTACAACAGAAACTACCTATGTATGACTGTTACTAAACGGCTGCTTTTATTTCAGTAACCAGAAGAATGGAAAATAGTGAAATTCTTAATTGGAATACAGTACACAAATATTTCATAAGAGATCAATTAATGTTTTCCCTGAGTGCCTCTATATTTAGACTATGCTGGGATAAGTGTTCTCTCTTCGCCCCTGCCCCCCCCCCCCCCCATGGTCAGAGAGTGGGGAAAGAAAAGGAGTTCTGGAAAATTCTAGAGGCCGGTTTCCCAGCTCTTGTACTTCCTTGTTACCCCAAATTTGGATTGGGTAATTCTTTTTTTTTTGCTGAGCACTTGAAAGAAAGGATTGCTCTTTTGCTTCTTTGCTGGGATTGGCTTGTCTGGAATGCTTTGTATGTGTTTACAACATACTTATTAGTCTCTTAAGTAAACTGGAAAAACAGCTCATAAATATTGTAGTATCATGTTATCTTTCCCATTCCTTTTTAAAACTTGATTTTTATTTTTAAAAATTGAACTTTACTTTAGGAAATCTTTACAGAAGTGAGAGTGATTTTTTTAAAGCTGTTTTTCTGTTCTTGGTGACCTCATTCTGTCTTAAAGGAAAGTCCCCCTTAGTTGAAATGGTGTGTTAGCCTTAATGTGCTTTAGGAGCTTAAGAGTTTTTAAAATGTTTCTTTAATTTTATTGTGGAATCACTGCTGGTTTTAGAGCAGCTTTGATTTTTAATAAAGTATTGTAGTTTCTAACAGTAAGTTTCAAAGCAGAAATTAATGATTTTAAAGTGTTTGAAAAAAACAGGTAACACTTGCAGCTAAGACCTCTCTAGGAAATGCTTCTCTTTTCCTTCTATTGCCATTTAAGTTTGTTGGAATTTAAAAGGCGCTATAGAAGACTTGGAGTCAGGAGATAATGTATGAATGTTATGACTCCACTAATTTGCTCTATTTCCTCTGAGCTTCAGTTCTCTCATTTGTATAATGGACACGATAAAAAACACTTTATAAATTGCCAATGCTGTCTAGATGGCTATGCATGTATTCCCATCCCCTTTTTGAAAAAGCCAGTTCCAAAATCTCAGTAAGGAACACAAATAATTTTGTCTGTGTGTTTGTTGTCAGCTTACTATTTGTATTTTTTCAGGTTGATACAGCCAATACTGGAAGGGTATTAGCTTCTGATGCTGCTGCTTTCCTGAAGAAATCAGGGCTTCCAGACTTGATACTTGGAAAGGTAGTATTTATTTATTATATTATAAGTAGATCATAATGAGTAGTTGGCAGTGTAGATAAATTGAATACAAATTCAGAAAGATCCCATTAAGAAACTTAGAAGTTAGAACTGAGTCATAGAGGCAGTTATAGTAATGCGATGGAGAGAATTTGAAAAGTAAGGTGTTTTTCAGATGTTTAGAAAACAAATTACATTTCAGTGGGATGAAATGAAGTAATAGTACATTTGGGTATTGTGGGGAGAAACAGTGCTGCAGACTGGGAACCTCGCCACCCACTCAGAGAGTTGGCTCTATCTCTACTTCCTCTATTATAACTGTCTCCAACTGTGCTTTGTATGTGGTGAATACAGTGGGGGATGAGAGGCTTAAGAAAAAGCACAAAAAGGTGGAAAGTCCCTCTGCCGGCTTGATCTCCTGGCAAGTCCTTATACATGATATGTATTCAAAACCCTGAAAAACTATCATTAATAATTTAATTATTCACAAATAAACAACTTCTCCACTTTCCCATAAGGAAGGTATCATCTTAGTAAGGATCTAAAATCAAAGTAGTATGTGTTGAGTAAAAAGAGCAAGAGATTTGGAGTTAGAACTTGGACTAATGAAAAGGGCATTGGATTGGAAGTTAAGAGTCTGGGTTTCAGTTCTTTTCATGATGCCTTAAATGTTCTTGAGTAACTTTAATGGCCTTAGTATTTGAACTAAATGGTCTTTAAGGTTTCTTTCCACTTTTAATTCTGTAATTCTTAAATCTGATTACCAAACAGCACAAGGTTGTAAATTGCAGGGATTTAATTTATTTTTAAGATGATTGTTGTTTAAAATATAGATTGATACTTTTTTTCCTCTGAATTTCAGATTTGGGATTTAGCTGACACAGATGGCAAAGGTTTCCTGAACAAACAAGTAAGATTCATATGAAAAAAATATTTCAGTGATTCAAAATAAAAAAAAGCCAGCAGTTTTTTGTTTGTATATTTAAACTAAGAGTTGCTTTTTATCAAAATTAAGGTTTTGCAAGGGCAAATAACAATGAAAATATTTCTAATAAGACAATGAAAATACTTCTAATAAGTAGGCATTAAAGTAACTAATTTCCAAAGGTTAATGGTAGTTTGGTAACATTGTTCTACCTGAGTATCTTAGTATGTTCAGACTGCTATAACAAAACTAGAGGCCCAGCACACAAAATTCGTGTGTGGGTACCGTCCCTAGGCCTGCCAGTGATCAGGGCCATCTTCCCTGGCTGCCCACAGCTGGCCCCACCCCCCGCCGCCACCCACCCCCTGTTCCCTGTTCACCTTAGGGTGATCAATGCCTGATGGCTGGGAGAAGGGACTGAGAGGTCAGCTGTTACTTCTCGCCGCACCACCCCTGCCCCTGCCATGGGATGCCTTCTGTGTGGAGCAACCTGCGGGGTGAGGGCCTTGGCCTGGTGTCGCCAGAATCCACCATCCCAGGTTCCCTGTTCACCATCAGGCAATCAGAACCTGCCAGTGGGGGAAAAGAACCAAGAGGTGGTCAGTGCACCTCATAGTGACTGGTCCAGTAGTCATTCTGATCATTCTGCCTTTAGGGTCAATTTGCATATTACCATTTTATTATATAGAATTATTATATAGGATACCACAGAAATTATAAACAAATTTATTGCTCATTGTTTTAGAGGCTGGAATTCTGAGATTAGGGTGCTAACATGGTCAGGTGAGGGCTTTCCTCCTGATTGCAGACTTCTAGTTGTATCTGCACTTGCCAGAAGGTGCTGGGGATCTCTCTGGAGCCTTTTTATAAGGCACTAATCCCATTAATAAGGTTCCCCCTAATGGCTTAAGCACCTTCCAAAGGCCCTACCTCCTAATAACTTTATCTTTGGGGGTTAGGAATTGAACATAAGACTTTTGTAGGACACATCAGATAAATAGCATGGATTTTTTTTTCAGTCATTCAGAGATATTTTGCTCTTTGTATCTTAATTAATTGAATTTATTACAGATAGTGAGTTTATACATAAACATGGATTTTATTATTGTAGTTAAGTGTTAAGATGGTATGCCTCATACATTTGAAGGAAATTCCTGGCTGATCAAACCAGAGTATTCTGGTCTAGATCTTACCACTGGCATATAAACCATAAAATGGTTTACAGGTTATGTGTAAATCCTAGACCAGGAATTTGTGAAAGTAATTATTGGTGTTGGACATTATCAGTGTACTTTGAAGTTCTGATTGTTGGAGATGGATTTCAGAGTTCTTCAGGATTGGAATCAAAGCTTGCTACATGTTGATACATTAGTTGAGCACTGCTACTCAAAGTTAATACCCTTCTCTCCCTCTCCCCGCAAAAGCTAATACCCCCAAACCCTCATGGGGACTGCTGAAGCAGGATCAAGATCAGAAAAGGGATGGAAACATTTTTAGAAGATCCTAATACCATGTCTCTTATTTAATTCATGCACCAGTGGAGTCCTTTGGCCTAGCCTGGGATCAGGCCAAAACCTGGATTGTGAGAGGGCACAAGCCAGGCTTAGGAACCCTACCGACACACAACTGGTGCATGATTGGGGCCAGGGAGGGACCGTGAAAGGGCTCCAGGGCACTCAGTCTCAATCAGCCGGACCCCAGCAGCAAGCTAACTTACTAGTCGGAGCATCTGACTCCTGGTGGTCAGTGTACGTTATAGCGACTGGTTGACTGTCTGCTCCCTGGTGGTCAGTACACATCCTAGTGAGTGATTGAGCTGCCTTAGCATATCATTAGCATATTATGCTTTGATTGGTGAATGGATGACTGGATGATTGGATACTTAGCATATTAGGATTTTATTATATAGGATTCCAGGACTAGATTGTAGTCCCCATTGGAGCTCCTGGGCAGAAGGGCCAGTTTGGTACATTGGAGATGCAGGAACACTAAATTCATTTGGGCACCCAGAGTCTGCACTCAACTATTGGTTGAGTATCTGTTTAGAGCCAAGCTTTGGAAATACAGATGTGGTTCCTATCTTCATGAGTTTACCATTTATTAAATTCTTCACTGATATTCCTGGACTTTGGATGCTGAGTTTAAGTTGTCTTGTTACATCTAGGTGGCTGGATTTATGGGTCTGCAGTTAAACTTTGATGGTTGCACTGGGAGAATGGTTTACTTAATAAACATGAAAGAAAAAGAAACCTATACTTACTGAGTTTCTATGTGTCAAAAACGACGGTAGGTGTTTCCTTTCTATAGTATAGTTTTTATTTATTTATTTTAAAAATATTTTTAATTGATTTTTTTACAGAGAGGAAGGGAGAGGGAAAGAGAGAAACATCTATGAGAGAGAAACATCCATCAGTTGCCTCTTGCACACCCATTACTGGGGATGTGCTCACAACCAAGGTACATGCCCTTGTCCGGAATCAAACCTAGGACTCTTCAGTCCGAAGGCCGATGCTCTATCCACTGAGCCAAACCAGTCAGGGCAATATAGTTTTTATTTTGTTCTTCATAATAATTACAGGGTAGCTATTAGTCTCCCCTTTTATGGAAGAATTTTATTTTACTTGCCCATGGCCTTACAACTTTAAGTAGCAAAACTAGTATTTATTGCAGGACTATTTCACTTCAGAGTCCATCTATACTTTGGCAGTGGACCAGATTACCTAAGAGTAATTGAATCTCACATAGGATGAGAAGAAAAAGAGAGTTAATGTTGGAATACCTAGAATACCAGCATTTAAAGGTTGGAGGATTTAAAGGTTGACTTCAGCAGAAGAGACTTGAAAGGTCAGAGGAGTACTGAGAGATCTTTATGAAGTTATGCTGGTGAGGGGAGGAAAGCTTCAGGGAAGATCATGCTTCCCAGACCACCAAAAAAACAAGTAGGAGGAGGCTCTCTCTCTTTTTTTTCTTTTAAGAGCATTTGATAGCTAGGATGTTATTTGTGACATAGTAGTTTCTGTAGTTGAAGTCAGATGGCATAGGAGCTTGTGGAATGAATAAAAAGAGAAGGGAGATCTTAAAATAGCATTTTTTAAAAGAAATTTATGGTTGAAGGCAAGGTATTGTATACAACAGATACAGTTTCCAAGAATAGGTTAGGAATTGGATAAAAAGGGTATAAGTGAGAATAGGTTTGAGAAAAATAGTGAAGGATTGATTGTACCAGTAACTGTACTAGAGAGTATTGACAAATTGTAAGTTATATAGCTGGAGTCAAATATTTTGTTGTGGCTATTCCCAGACCCGACTTTAACTAAAACAGCTGAACACCAGTTACTTCAACATCTTTGCATTTATTTATTAAATTTTGGATTGATACTTCAAATGCCAAAAATCCAAGGACCTTTGGGAGAGATTTATAAGTATTTTGAAGTCAAGCAGTTATATAATTGTTTTTAGATGCTGCACAGTTATTCTCCTTCTGGAATAGCAATGATTGAGCCACTCGAATGATTGACCCAGTTTCAAAAATTATAATCTTAAATCCAGAGATAACTTTTGATAACATTTAGTTATTTTCTTCTGGGCTTTTCTTTCAGATGCCTTTTCCTCATTTAAATGATAAAAAGTATTTCTTAACACCATTAAATATTCTTTGAAACATTATTACTAATTTTTAATTTCCACTATATTTATGTATCAGTATTTTCTCATTTTATTAACACTTTTTTTTTCTATTTATAATGTTGCAAACATCTTTGTACATAGATCTTTTCTCAATTTTAAAGCAAGTGTTATTCATGCAACTGTGCTGTTATATATTGCTACATAAAAACCTTGTAGTAATTATGAATTGTTTTGTATTTTCAAGTTATAGGTAATGCTCTAAAAGTCATACTTTTTCTTTCTCAGGAATTCTTTGTTGCTTTGCGTCTTGTGGCATGTGCCCAGAATGGACTGGATGTTTCACTGAGTAACTTGAACCTGGCTGTTCCTCCACCAAGATTTGTAAGAAATGCTTTTAAATTTAAATTTTCTTTTCTAAATTGCTGTATTAAAATAACTTCCCTCAACTCCTATTACCCAGCTACTTTTCTTTCATAATGGTTAATACTTATTAGTTTCTTGTATGTCCTTCCAGAGTTATTATATGTGTATATAAAGAAATAATATCTATCTTCTCACTTTATATTTATTGTAGTATTCTGAACACACAATTTTATACCTTATTTTAATAACTTAATATGTTTTGGAGATTGTACATATCATTACACAAAAGCTTCCTCGTTCTTTTTTATAGCTGCATTCTATTTCTTTATTTCTAGTCACCATAATTTATTTAACTTCCTTTTGATAGATTTTTAGTTTGTTTCTAACCTTTTACTTAAAAAAATGCTGCAGTGCATAATAACCTTGAATATATATTATTTTGCATATGCAGAAATGTATTTATATGTGTAAATTCTCAGAAATGGAATTGCTGTTTCAAAAGTTTGTACATTTATAATTTTCCCATATAATAATCTTCATAGTGGTTGCAGTAGTTCACAGTCCCATCATCAATTGGTTAAGTGCATTTTTGCTAACATACTGTTGTCAAACTTTTGGATTCTTGTTGTTTTGATAGGTGACAAATGGAGTGTAAGTGTAGTTTTCATTTGTCCTTTTGGTTTTATGGAATGAGGTTGAATAGTTTTCTCATGTTTATCATCCATTTACATTGCCTTTATGTGAAATGCCTATTTATAGTCTTTGCTTATGTTTTGTGGCTTTTGGTCTTTTTCTTATTGAATTCTATAGGCTTTTTATATATTAGGAAAACAGCTCTTTGTCTGTACGAGTTGCAAATATTTTTTCCCAGTTTGTCACTTGTCTTTTGACTTTGTTTATGGTTATTTTCTTCTATAAAGGTGTCATTGGTTTTTATGTATATTAATTATTAGAATTAAAATTTTTTATGGTTTCTTTTTTCACCTTTATATTAGTCCTGATATAAGATATGTAAGGTATGAGTGTGGATTAAAACTTATGTTTTTTAAAGATGGCTACTTTACAGATCTAATGCAGTTTATTGATAATCATCTTTTCCTTAACTGATTTGAAATGCCTTTTCAATCACATAGTAAATTCTCATCTGTATTTTGGGTGTTTTTTTTTTTCTTCTTCTTTTTTTTTCTGTTCATTGGTCTGTTTATCTATATGCTGATCTCCCATTGTTCTAATGATCATATTTGATAATTTATTTTTATATCTGATAGGGCTAAGCCTCACCACCCTACTTCTTGTTTTCAGAAGTTTTGTGGCTCTTCATGTTTACTTTTAAATTCAGTGTTCTAGAAGTATTTGGCCTGAATATTATGAATTTAACTTTAGTTTTGAGAAATTTCTGCTCTTCTGAGTTTAGGCTTAGAGTCATGGAATCAGAAAGATAATTTAGGGATTTGTTGCCTAACTATATTATCATAAAATTTATTCAAATATATTTATCTGTTTCTATAAGCAGATAGGTAGAATTAATTGGGCATGCTATTGATAGGTTCATGTAATTTTAACTTATAAATCTTAAGTTTGGTTCTTGTCCCTGTCAGTTTTCCTTAAAGAGTGCTGAGAAAAAAATCATCAGTTAACAGGGCAATAAATATTTTTATTACATTCAGATATCTTTATTTTTATGTCAGTTATAATAGGTTTCTTAAGCTTACAATAGGTAATACTTAAGTTTTGTTTAGTGCTCCACAGTCATTTATGCAGTTTTTGTTTCATTTGTATTTAGATGGTCTAATAGAATTAATGTAAAATAGAGTATATGTGTTTATTGAGATCTAACATTTTATACGATTGTATTTAAGTCCAAAGGCCTCTTTTTCTTCATTGTTTATTGATGTGAGGATTTCAGCCCTTCATGTGCTATATATTTTTTTTTTTTAGCATGATACCAATAGTCCCTTGCTAATTAGTGGAACTTCTGCCTCCGAGCTCCCATGGGCTGTAAAAGTAAGTAAACTTTGTAACTATTCTCTCTCACTCCTGCTTTTCTTTCAAATCATCTCTTCCTCTACTTCCATAATATATTGCAATCTTCATTAGACTTTAATTTTTTACTGTTCAGGAATTACTGGTACTAGAAATCTTTGGAGGGGTCTTACAGCACTAGCAATCATTTTGTGACAATTAGTATTGGTTTTATCTCATTCCTGTTATGGTGTAAACTAAAAATGGTAACCCTGTACAAACTAAAATATTTGATGAGTATTTTACCCCACTGGTATGTCTAGTTTATCCTACTGATATTATGTCTGACTTGAAAATTCTGGTTAAATAGTACTGTTTTTAGAGCATAAAACAATTATTTATTCTTTCAAGAAATTATTTTCTGAAATGGATATTTTGCTTTATAGGTATTTGGAAACATCACATTAGTTATAACTATCTTTTCAGATTAAAAATACAGTTTATTTACTTAAATAATTTTTAATTGATTTTAGATGGGAAGAGAGAGAGAGAGAGAGAGAGAGAGAGAGAGAGAGAGAGAGAGAGAGAGAGAGAAAGAAAGAAAGAAAGAAAGAAAGAAAGAAAGAAAGAAAGAAAGAAAGAAAGAAATAGATAGATCACTTGTGTGTACCATGACCAGGGATCGAACCCACAATTTTGGCATATTGGGATGATGCTCTAACCAACTGAGCTATCTGGCTAGGGCACATATGTCAAACACAAGGCCCGCGGGCCAAATCCAGCCCGCCAGGCCTTGCAATGTGGCCCGCACCGCGCTGTCATCACTGCACTGCACTGTCAGTTTATGACATTGTCAGTTTATGACTGTTCAGTAAACCATTCGGCCCGCGAATTAGGCTGGATTTTAGATTTTGACCCCTTCTCTGATTGAGTTCGACACCCCTAGGCTAGGGCCTTATAGATTTTTAAAAGCATAATTAAAAAATATTTTTAGTATATAGCAGATCAATGACCTTCAATAAAAATATATAACGTTTTGCCCTGACCGGTTTGGCTCAGTGGACAGAGGGTCAGCCTGAGGATTGAAGGGTCCCAGGTTCGATTCCAGTCAAGGGCATGTACCTTGGTTGCGGGCACATTCCCAGCGGGTGGTGTGCAGGAGGCAACTGATCGATGTTTCTCTCTCATCGATGTTTCTAACTCTCTCCCTCTCCCTTCCCCTCTGTAAAAAAGGGATAATATATATATGTATATATGTATGTATATATATTTTAATATATATATATACCATTTTTTCAGAAAACTACTTTGGTTGGTCTGTTTATGTATACTAGTGTGCTTTTAACTAATTTTTAAAAATATATATATTTTATTGATTTTTTACAGAGAGGAAAGGAGAGGGATAGAGAGTTAGAAACATCGATGAGAAAGAATCATCGATCAGCTGCCTCTTGCACACCCCCTACTGGGGATGTGCCCGCAACCCAGGTACATGCCCTTGACCGGAATCGAACCCGGGACCTTTCAGTCCGCAGGCCGACGCTCTATCCACTGAGCCAAACCGGTTTTGGCTTAACTAATTTTTTAAAATGTAGGAATTTGGACTTGACAAATCAAAAACATAGTTTTTATGATATAAAAGTAACTTTTCAGGATTTTAGAAAATTCTTGTTATTGATAAGCTATCTTGCTTTGGGGGAAAGGGGGAAAACTTGATGTTTATTCCTCTGGAAGTGATTTTCTTTCTTAAAGGTGTTTGAGTTTGAAATGTGACTAACACCATGTTTAGAAAGTCATGAAATGTCACTACTAGCTGAGTGTTTTTATAAAAGTTACTTCCTTACCGTGGATCTGTTTAAGTAAGAGGATTGGGCTAGGTGCTTTTCTCAAAGCCCTTCTTCTATCACTGAAATCTTGTGACTCTAATCTAAACAGAAAAGCAAAGATAGTGGTCCAGCTACAAAAGGAGTGGGGTGGAGGAACTTAAATTATCATTTACTTTAATATATCGGGTCTAGTAATAATTAATGTCGTTGTTAAACATTCGTTTAAAATCTTGCTTGGCGTTGACTTGTATTGACATAACCTTCAAACACGTGGTATCTACAGAATGTGTGAAGTGCAATTAACAAGTTTTGCTTGAAAAAGTTTGTGTTTGGTTTGGTTTTCGTTGCAAAACTAGGGCTAAGAAGATGGCGGATGAAGAGCATATTCGGCACTGCATGCTTTATGAGTTCCAATTTGGAAGAAAAGCAAGTGAGGCTGCAAAAAACATCTGTAGTGCTCTTGGTCAAGATGCAATTAGCGCCAGAAAATGCCAGTGTTGGTTTGAGAAATTTCGCGAGGGAAATTTTTCGTTAGATGACAAGAGTGTTCGAGGCCGTGTGTCCAATTTTGATCAAGAAGCTCTTCAAGCTCTTTTGGTGCAAAATCCTCAAATTACCCAACAAGAGCTTGCGACAACTTTAAATTGTTCACAAAAAACAATTTCCAATCAATTGCGTGCACTTGGCAAAGTCCAAAAGTTTGGAAAATGGGTTCCTCATGAGTTGACCGACAACAACCGAAATCAAAGAGTCACAATTTGCAGTTCGCTCCTCTCTCGTCAAAACCGTTTGCCGTTTTTAGAGCAAATTGTTACCGGAGATGAAGAATGGGTGCTGTATGTTAATTTGAAAAGGCGGCCTCAATGGTTGGACAAAAATGAGGCTCCGCAGCCCATGCCAAAACCTGACTTGCATGCGAAAAAAGTGATGTTGTGTGTTTGGTGGAATTTTAAAGGAATTCTTCATTATGAAATTTTACCATCTAACCAAACCATTACAAGTGCAGTGTATAGTGCCCAATTGGAAAGGTTAGCCCAAGCTTTAAGAGAAAAAGAACCCGCGCTGATTAATCGGAAGGGCGTAATTCTTCACGATAACCCACGACCGCATACTGCAAGAATCACTGCTGAAAAACTGCGCCAGTTGGAATGGGAAGTTCTCCCTCAATCTGCATATTCTCCTGATATTGCCCCTTCCGATTACCATTTGTTTCGTTCTTTGCAAAACTTTCTTCTTGGAAAAAAATTTAATAATGAAGAATGCCTCAAAAATGCATTGACCGAATTTTTTGCATCAAAATCACAAGAATTTTACAACAGAGGGATTAAAATGCTTCCTGAGCGTTGGGCACAAGTAGTAGAAAACAACGGCAACTATATTGTTGATTAAATTTTGTTGTATTGTTTAAATAAATTCGATTTAAAAAAGTATTAGAAAACGACATTAATTATTACTAGACCTAATATTTTGATAAAAGTGAAAATGTTTTTTAAATGATGAGTTTAAAAAATACACTGTTCTTTGAGTGTTTGATTTTTATAACTGCATTGCAATCCTTTTCACTATTGTTTTGATTTGTAATCTTTTTTATATTACAGTCTGAAGATAAGGCCAAATATGACGCAATTTTTGATAGTTTAAGTCCAGTTAATGGATTTCTTTCTGGTGATAAAGTGAAACCAGTGTTGCTCAACTCTAAGTTACCTGTGGATATTCTTGGAAGAGTAAGATATTATTAAATTATAAATGTAATTTTTATGTATTTTAATTTTGTATCTACCAGGAGCACTTATAGCTCATTGTTAAAAAATGCACAGATCTTATTTTGAAGTTGTGTTATAGAATTTTTCTGTGTTCAGACTTAATATATGAAATCATTGTCAATTTATTTGGTTATCTCCTAAATTTTAAGTGTTTGAAATTAGCTATATGTATAATAGAAATCTTTTAAATAGGTCTTTTTTTTTCTTTGTGTTGTCCATTCTGATCTCTCAATTCCTTGACTTAATTTCCAAAGACCATCAGTAATTTTCATCTGCCACCTATTCCATAGCTATATCATGGGGCCTTGTTATAAGGAACGGTTTCATCTCTGAAATCATAAATTCTACCTTCTAACTAGAACTTCTTATCTTTCTAGAACTTTCCTAGATACTTGCAAGACTACTTCTGTAACTTCATCAAGATCTTTAAATCTCGACTCCTTTACTTTCTCCATCTTTTGAATTTCCTTTTTTCCTCATCCATCTTGGATTTTTATGGTCCATAGTTTCATGTCAGTATCCTTAGCTCCCTTTACCGTTTTTTTTTTTTTTTTAACTTCTTGATTGCATGGTGAAAATCCAGTTTTGTGTGAAGCTAATTATTTACCTTCTCTGTGGTTGCATATGGACTACTGAGGAAGTCTAATAAAGATAGGTATCATCATAATTTCATCATCATCTACTTTAGCTGGTTTTTCCTTATTGCCAGCCACTCTTGTGCTGTTTCCATAGTGATTTTTCTCCACCTCTCTTATATTTCAAAACTTACATATTCTCATTAAACCTCCAGTCCTTTCTTTTTTCTTTAAAAAAAAAAAATACACAGGCGCACACACACACACACACACACATTTATTGATTTCAAAAAGGAAGGGAGAGAGAGTAAAACATCAATGATGAGAAAGAATCATTTATTGGCTGCTTCCTGCATGCCCCACACTGGGGATCAAACCTGCAACAAGGGCTTATGCCCTGACCAGGAATTGAACCGTGACCTTCTGGTTCATAGGTTGACACTCAACCACTCAGCCACACCAGTCGGGTTCCAGTCCTTTCTTTAATCCCTTGCTTAATCCTACTCTGTAGGGTCAAATCCTGGCTGCACCACTTCTTAGTTGTGTGACATTGGGCGAATCATTAGAAAATCATGTCTCAGTTTTCTAATCTTTAAAATGAGTATGATTTCATTTATAGCACATACTCTTTGAATGCTAACTACTATGCATTCAAACTACTATGATGATGATAATGATAATGAAACCATCACACCACCAGCAGTGTTACTATTGGATCAGTGTTGCATTGGTTAGGTGCTCAATATATATTAATTTAAAAGCCTTTTATTGCTTATTATGAATCATTTCTCCACTGTTGGGTCCAGTGTGAGATTTCTTTTCTTTCTTTTCTTTTCTTTTTTTTTTTAATATATTTTATTGATATTTTACAGAAAGGAGGAGAGAGGGATAGAGAGTTAGAAACATCGATGAGAAAGAATCAATCAGCTGCCTCTTGCACAACCCCTACTGGGGATGTGCCCACAACCAAGGTACATGCCCTTGACAGGAATCGAACCTGGGACCTTTCAGTCCGCAGGCTGACGCTCTATCCACTGAGCCAAACCGGTTTCGGCAGTGTGAGATTTCTAATCTATAAATATAATCCTGTTATCTTTTTCTTTTTTTCTTTTTTTTTAAACATAAAATTCACCTCTTAGCTTTCCATTGCATTCAGGATGAAGTCCAAACTCCTTTCAAAGCACTTAGTTACCAGGCACTTACTTATCTCCACTCCTGTCTCTCATCAGCTCACTTTCTCTTCTTGCCCCCAAGTGAGATTTTGTTGAATGTTTAAATATCTTCTTCTCAAGGATTTAACATAATTTTGTAGCTGGTCTAAAGCTATGTGATTTATTCTAAATTTAGGCCAAATCTACCAGGGTCTTTCAGATTTTATTTTTCTTTGTAAGCCCTGCACATTAGCTGGCTGATGATTCATTACACAGTATTCATTACATATTTCTTTTAGTTGATTAGAGTCTGTAGTGTAGGGAAAACGATATTGGACTTAGTTGGAAGACTTCACATTGAAAATTGATTCCTTTACTTAATAATAGTTGCATGGTCCTAGGTAAGTCCTGTAGTTTCATGTCTAAAACAGGAGCTGTTGCATAAATTAACTGAGATGATGTTTGTGAAAACATTGTAATTGTCTGAAAATACTATGTGCATAATAGTTTTATGACTTGAAAGGAAGAAAATAGTTTTTAAAATTTTGTAAGGGAATTTCTGTTTTAAAAATACTTAAGTGAATCATTACTTCCTTTTACAGTAATTGTTAATATAGCAAATAATAACGATATAATAAAATAATCAGCATAATTGAAATTTCTCAGAAAAAAATGTAATGTTTAGGCAAAACTTTTCCTCTGTTTTTGTATTTGGTGTTTACATGTAGCACAGTAAATGAAAGAACATTATCTTTCTCAATTATTTTCTTTTTAAGGTTTGGGAGTTGAGTGATATTGACCATGATGGAATGCTTGACAGAGATGAGTTTGCAGTTGTAAGTAACCTAATCATTTAAAAATCTTAAACATCTGAATGGTTTTCTGAAATGGATATTTTCCTTTAGTTCATCCTTATCGGAAAACTTATTTCCCTAATATTGTTGGTATGAATATTTTTACCTAGAATTTGTAGATAATCAATAAATATTTTTAAACAAATGGATAATAGAAAATATATGTGTTTGCTATCTTCATTTTATTTGACTTTAAAGTACATACAGATATATCCTTTGGATGATGCACTGTAAAGATGCTGAGTAATGTTATCTTTTGTATCCCGACTTGACCAAGCATCTCCGTACCTGCTTCTGCTCTGGAATAATTTCATTTCACATATACCCCCAGAATTTCACATTTGTTTCATTAAAGGAAGACATGAATAACACTTTAGCGTTGCTTCATTGTATAAGCTGAGGAAGTTTTTATGTCTTTTCTGAAGACATGTTATCCTTAGTAATTGGACAATTAAATTAAAATAGAGATATTCATCTCTTTCTTAAAAGTTAAATAAAATTCTTCTGTGAACTCATGAATGGTGAATCTCTAATTCTCCTTTTATCTCTTATTTGAATATTAGTCTGTTCAAATTTTCTTTTTCTTTTTGCTAAGGAATTATTCATTTCTTTGACTTTCAAACTTGTTGCCACAGATTTATTTGCATTATTCTTTTAATCTCTTCTGGGTTTATGATTGTATCTCTTTTTCATTCCAAATCTTATGTATTCTTTTCTCTCATTTTTTGTTTAATTGAATTTTATCTAGTTTATTGATCTTTAGATAGAGATATGTTTTGGATTTATTTATCCTGTTATTATGTTTTGACTTTTATTCTTTTTAACTTTTCTCTTATTTTGTTAATCCTCAGCCGAGGATACTTTTTTATTGATTTTTAAAGAGAGTAGAAGGGTGAGGGAGGGACAGAGAGAGACAGACATCGTTGTGAGAAAGACACATGGATTGGCTGCCTCCCTCAGGCGCCCTAAGAAGGGCTGGGATTGAACCTGCAACAAAGGTAAGTGCCCTTGATTGGAATCAAGTCCGTGGGCCTGAAGGTCTCTATCCACTGAGCCAAGCCAGCTAGGGCTCAACTTTTATCTTAATTACATCTTCCTAATTTCTTTTCATTTACTTTTTAAAAAAAATTCCTGAAGATGAGTACAAAGTTTGTTTATTTTTTATCTTTAATGTTCAAAGCATTTATGGAACATTTTTTACCTGAATACAGAGTTAGCTAGATTTTATATATTGGTACAAAGTATTTTCCTTTTCACTACTTTTTAGATAATTTTTAGGTTTTTTTGATCATCTATTTAGGAATGTTTTCTACTTTCAAAGTATTTAAGTGTGTTTGGTTTTTCTTCCATTTGTATATAATTTTAGCTGATTAAATTATGACTTGAGAATGTGGTTTTTAAAATCTCTACTTAAAAAAAATATTGTTAAGGTTTCTTTTGTTGCTAAATTCATGACCTGTTTTTACATATATTCTCTGCCTATACTAACATTTCTGTTCAGAATACTTCAGACTTCTATAAATCCACTACATTGATTTTACTATGTTTCAGTTTCTCTTTGTCCTTTTCTCTGCTATCCTGGAGTAAGCTTAAGTTTATTTTTGATATTTTTACATTTAAATCATTAATGTAAAATGCTTCTTAGTTAAGTGTCTATTTCTAGCTGTGTAAATGTGTTTTAGTTTAAAAAACTAGTTACCAGCCAGATATTTTGTGTGTGTATTTGGTTTGGTTGCTGTATTTATTTTGATGATGTACTAATTTTGATGGCAGACTTTGTTTAGGATAAAGTATAGTATTATAAGAAAACAAAGTCACAATCCAGCATTATATTGTTCACTTTTTTTGTCTTATTTGGTAGAAAAATTGACTTCAGCTTTGTCAAAGAAACTATTTTCAAGGCAACATGAAATTAATAATATAGTATTTTTTTTACTTTCAGAAAAAATGTGTTGTCCATTGTCAGCAGATGGCTGACATTGCTTTTTTTGCTTCTAGCATTCTCTTTTCCAGGAAATGACTCCCATCTGCAGCAAGAGGAATGCTGACCCTTAAATGTGCATGTTGGTCCCTTCTTTTAGTTTGGTGTCAATCTGACAATAGTACACATATTGTGTATTTGGTTGGAAGTATCTGCTAGCCAGATTGTTTCTTTCTGGAGTTCCAAGCTTTTGGAGATTGAAAATTTGAGTTTCTAAAACCGAAATTGAAAAAAAGAAAAAAGAAAAAAAAAAGTAAATTGAATTTTTTAAGTTGACTAGTGAATGGGGAGAAGAGAATTGTTGGTTTGTATCAAATGGTTAAATGTGGTCTCAGGGTAAACAGCATCAGCATCACCTGGGAACAACCTAGAAATGCAAATTCTCTGGCTCAATTGCAGACTTTACTGATTCTAGAATTCTGGGAGTGGGGCCCAGAAATCTGTGCTTTATCAAGCTGTCCAAGCAGTTCTGATGCCTGCAACAATCTGGATACCAATGGGTTAAAGGTTAGCTTTACTACTCAAAGAAGAGAGCACAGTATTGTAAAGTTATGTGTACTCCTAATAAAGCTGATCAAACCTGGAAAAAAGAGCTTTGTGGCCAGAAGATCCTGGTTTGCGCTTTACTCTATCACTTCTTAAAAATATACCCGACAAGTTACTATCATAGCTTGAGTTTCTTCATTTGCAAAATGATATTGGTAATCACAGAAATCATGGGTTGTATTAAGTGCTCAATGAGTATTGATTTGAAAGCTCCACAAAATTTAGAATTAAAAACCTATTTTGGGGAGAATTGCTATTTTTAATGGAAGAAAAAAATTAAGAAGAAATATTAAAGCTTCCTTCCAGTTGCTATTTGAATACTTCGGGAGGTTCCAAGTCGCTTTGAGTAATTTCATATGCTTAAAGATAGTTACGGAAAATTTTCATCTTTTGAAAGTATTGAAGGTGCCTTAGATTCAAAGTGGAAGGAATATCCTGGTACAGTCACTATGTAGGTTGTTTCACTTGATGCAAGTGCTTTATGTATTTAATAATTAAAAATAACTTTAGCCGAAACCGGTTTGGCTCAGTGGATAGAGCATTGGCCTGCGGACTGAAAGGTCCCGAGTTCTATTCCAGTCAAGGGCGTGTACATTTGTTGCGGGCACATCCCCGGTAGGGGGTGTGCAAGAGGCAGCTGGTCGATGTTTCTCTCTCATCAACGTTTTCTAGCTCTCTATCTCTCTCCCTTCATCTCTGTAAAATATCAATAAAATATATTTTTTAAAAATAAAAAATAAAAAATAAAAAAATAACTTTAATAGGTTCATTCTTATGGTTCAGAAATCAGTACAATATTAGGAGATATTCAGTGGGGAGCATATCTCAATCCCATCCCATTGTTGCCCTCAACTGCTCCATTTATACCTACTCCATAATGAACCACTTTTCTTAGTTTCTTCTTTATCCTTCTAGAGGTCTTAATGCAAATATTAATAGTTATTACCCCCTTAATACAGAATATGACACAGTATACATATTGTTCAACACTATAATTTTTTCATGTTTAACATTGTGTCTTGGATATCTTTTCTTAAAAGCCTATTTCTGCCAAGACCGGTTTGGCTCAGTGGATAGAGCGTCGGCCTGCGGACTGGAAGGTCCCAGGTTCGATTCCGGTCAAGGGCATGTACCTTGGTTGCAAACACATCCCCAGTGTGTTGTGTGCAGGAGGCAGCTGATCGATGATTCTCTCTCATCGATGTTTCTAACTCTCTATCCCTCTCTCTTCCTCTCTGTAAAAAATCAATAAAAATATATTAAAAAAAAAAAAAAGCCTATTTCTTTAAAAAGATTTCAAACAGTTTGAAAATGCTTTGTTATTGAATAGTTATCAATTCAGTGAGCTGATGATAGTAAATTATTTTAATATGTATGACTCTGGTTTATTTGTTTTGAAGGCCATGTTTTTGGTGTACTGTGCACTTGAGAAAGAACCTGTGCCAATGTCCTTGCCTCCAGCCTTGGTGCCACCTTCAAAGAGGAAAACGGTCAGTATATCAGGCTCTATGCGGTTGATCCCCACTTCAGCAGCAAAGGAATCTTACCACTCCTTACCACGTGTAGGCATTTTACCTACCAAAGGACCGTTAAGACAGGTATAGATTTATCAGTGTTCAAAAACTTTTATTTAAGAAAAACAAGCTGCATGGCATTGAACAGTTGATTGCCTGATGAAGATAGAAGGAGCAATCAAAGGGATCAAGATTTAGAGCTCCCTTTTATTGAATCTGCATAATGTGATGCCCCAAAGAAAATAGGTAATCCTGCATTTGACCTTCCTTACATCATATGGATGGTTCATTGGCTTTGACTTGATCTGCCTAGAATTAAAGTTGGAGGTAGCAGATATTCTGTACTAACCTGGAATGCTTGCCCTGACATAGTTAATAGGTGTGTTTATTTGTCTAATCTCTAGTTAACTCCTGATTCTTTGGGTTCAAATTATCCAATTTGGGTTGTACAAGGCCTTTTTCTCCTCCAACCTGCTTTTTGTCAGGTTGTATAAAGGAAAATAATGTCAGCCAATTTATATGTGGTTAGTAATGCTGAATGAAACTATGAAAATTGGAGATTGAGAATTATCTGAATATTTTGTTTATACAAACTTTCCACTTACCCATATTCATCTGGTCATAAGTCAAGAGTTAACTATGCTTGAATTTACTTATTACTTAAAAAAAAAAATGGGCATCTATAACTGTAGGCCCACTGACCTATATTTTTCTTCTGTAATTTTTAAAAAAATATTTATTTTATTGATTTTTTACAGAGAGGAAGAGAGAAGGGGGATAGAGAGTTAGAAACATCGATGAGCTGCCTCTTGCACACCCCCTATTGGGAATGTGCCTGCAACCCAGGTACATGCCGTTGACCAGAATAGAACCCAGTCCTCAGGCTGACGCTCTATCCACTGAGCCAAACCGGTTTCAGCTCTTCTGTAATTTTTTGTTGACCACAACATTTTAGTCAGGGATCTGATGAAAATTATTGGGTCGGCAGCTAAGTAATTGCGGATTTTTTAAAGAAAAAGACAATTTTTTCATGGAACTAAATAACTTTATTCTTTAATGTATTGCCCATTTTGATCAATGACCTTTTGCCATCTTTCAGGCAGCATCATAATCCCACGTTCAAAAAACTTCTGTTTTTTATTAGCAAAAAACTGAATCAGGTACGATTTGACATCATCATCATTATTGAAATTTTTACCATTCAAGGAGTTTTGTAAAGATCAAAACAAAAAGTAATCAGATGGTGCAAGGTCAGGACTATATGGTGGATGTGGCAAAACATCCCAACCAAGCTCCATTAATTTTTGCCGAATGACCAAAGATGTGTGTGGCCTTGCATTGTCATGATGGAATACAACACCTTTTCGATTTGTCAATTCGGGCCACTTTTCTTCAACTGCATTGTTTAATTTCGTTAGTTGTTCAATGTAGACATCAGAATTGATCGTTCGGTTGGGTGGTAAGAGTTCAAAGTAGACAATTCCTTTGTAATCCCACCAAACTGATAACAAAACCTTCTTTTGATGAATATCAGCTTTTGATGTTGTTTGAGTTGGTTCACCTGGCCTGCTCCACGATCTTTTCCGCTTGATATTGTTGTAAACAACCCATTTTTCATCGCCAGTTATCAGTCGTTTTAAAAATGGATCATTTTCATTACGTTTCTTTAGCAAATCGCAGCTGCTAATGCGTTGCGTTAACTGTGATTCTTTCAGTTCGTGAGGAACCCATGTATCGAGTTTTTGAACATAGCCAAGTTGTTTTAAGTGATTTTCAATGCATGTATGTGATACATGAAGCTTCTCTGCAATCTCACGTGTTGTACTGTGACAGTCCGAATTGATTATTGCTTTGATTAGGGCGTCATCAACTTCAACTGGACGACGAGAGCGTCTTTCATCTTTGAGTGAAAAATTACCAGAACGAAATTTGGCAAACCAATTTTGACACTGCCGTTCTTTTAAGGCTTCGTCACCATAAACAGCACATAACTTTTTATGAGCTTGCGATGCGTTTTCCCTTTGCGGAAATAAAAAAGCAAAATATGACGAAAATGTTCCTTTTGATTTTCCATTTTTCAACGAACGCCAAACAAAAACTACAAAACAGATCAAAAAACTTTTTTTACTGATTAACAGCTGAATAGCCAACTATCAAATACAAAATGTGTTTTACATTTGTACTACGTCTGCAAACCTAAAAATTCAACTGAAGCCATATATGTGTGAAACCCGCAATTACTTAGTTGCCGACCCAATATATACTGTTGCTATTCTTAGCAATTGGAGTAAAATTGCTCAGAATTTGTGACAGATACTGTCATGTGTTGAAAGATGTCACTTCAAAGTTTGCTTTATTTTGGCAGAAATACTATATATGTGTGTGTGTGTGTGTATATATATAAGTATATATATAATTATTTTTTGTGTAGTGGGTTGTATCACCTTCAGAAAAAGCTAAATATGATGAAATCTTCCTGAAAACTGATAAAGATATGGATGGATTTGTTTCTGGATTGGAAGCCCGTGAAATCTTTCTGAAGACAGGTTTACCTTCTGCCTTACTAGCCCACATTTGGTAAGACTTTGTTTAAATTGATTTACCCTGGCTGGGTAACTTATTGGGTAGAGCATTGTCTCAATACACTAAGGTTGAAGATAGATTTGATCCCAGTCAGGGCACATACAAGAAACAACCAATGAATGCATAAATAAGTGGAACAACAGATCAATGTTTCTCTCTTTCTCTCCCTCCCTCTTCCTTCCTATCTCTCTCAAATTAATAAAAATTTTTAATTGATTTTTAAAAAACATATGGTTTGTGTTAAATCTAGTTTTGTGCATTCTTTTTTTTTTAAGTATTCTTTTTTCAAAAATATATATTTTATTGATTTTACAGAGAGGAAGGGAGAGAGATAGAGAGCTAGAAATGAGAAAGAAACATCGATCAGCTTCCTCCTGCACACTCCCCTCTGGGGATGTGCCCACAACCAAGATACATGCCCTTTACCGGAATCGAACCTGGGACCCTGGAGTCCGTAGGCTGAGGCTCTATCCACCGAGCCAAAAACGGTTTCAGTGTTTTGTGCATTCTTATTTTTAGGCATTTATCAATAGGAAATTTATTTATTTATTTGTTTGTTTATTTTTATTTTTTAAAATATATTTTATTGTTTTTTTACAGAGAGGGAGAGGGATAGAGAGCTAGAACATCGATGAGAGAGAATCATCGACCAGCTGCCTCTTGCACACCCCCCACCGGGGATGTGCCTGCAACCAATGTACATGCCCTTGACTGGAATCGAACTCTGGACTTTTCAGTCCACAGGCTGACGCTCTATCCACTGAGCCATACTGGCTGGGGCCATCTTAAATTTTTAAGGGAGAATACAAAATTTGTATTTAAAGTGTTTTTAAGGCATATTTGTACAATTCTGTAGGATATGTGTATACTTTTATACCTTCACATTGGAATTACATACTTGGTCCTTAAAAAAGACAAGCCTTGCCCTGACTGGTGTGTTAAGTGATTAGAGCATTGGCACATGTACAGAGGGTTGAACAGAGGAGGGCAGTAGATCTACCTTTAAAGGAACAAGAACCCAAGACTGGAAAAAATTACATGCATAACTAAGCATAGCTGCCACTTTTGAGTGCCTAAGCTAGGCACAATGCTCAGTAAAATGGCAGCTGTCATGGGAGTGGCATTATGCCCACACTTTTTATGTGCTTTGTCTTTAATTCTCATAGTAATCTTGCGAGATGGATGTTATCTCCACTTTATAGATGAAGAAATTAAGGCTCAGAGAGGTTAAAAATTTGGCTAAAATAAAAAGAATAAATAAGTACAAAAGCTGAAATTCAATGTTTCTTTGACACTGTAACCTATAACCTGTAGTCTTTCCGTCAGGCCATATTCGTTTTCAATGAATCAAACAGATCAGGACTTCAGAAAGCTAAGCTAAAAAAAAAAAAAATAGAATAGAATAAAACATTTGCTGTTTCTCCTCAAGTGATTTTGTAAAGCTTTCCAGATTGCTGACTTTCTTCACATGTGATCTCCATTTGCAGCTGTTGTTTCTGCTTTGACTTGGTGATCCTCCTACTCCGAGTTGCAGGAAGCAAGCTGACATGGAAGTTTTTGCTTGTTTTAGAATCATTCTAATTCCACTAATGAACCAATTTTGTTGAAACTTACGTTTCATTTTTTTAATGTCTTTTAAAAATATATTTTATTGATGTTTAACAGAGAGGAAGGGAGAGGGAGAGAGAGTTAGAAACATCGATGAGAGAGAAACATCAATCAGCTGCCTCCAAGGTACATGCCCTTGACCAGAATCGAACCTGGTACCCTTGAGTCCTCAGGCCAATGCTCTATCCACTGAGCCAAACTGAATGAGTTAGGACTCATTCTTTTATATCTTTTTATGTTGAAATATTGGGAATAGACAATGTTAGGATTCTTTGGTCCAGTACAACTCTTATTCCGCAGGTGTTGTGGAAATGGATGAGAAAACGTACAAAACAAACTCAGATCAGAGGCCTTTGCTCAGCACCAGGACCAACATTCTATCTGTCTCAATCTATTTTGTTCTCTTGCTTCTAACGCTTGAGTGAGTTTTGGGCAAGCCATAAATTAGTATGACCTTTTTAAATTTAACTAATCATTTTTAAATAGCTACATAGTCACATTAGATTTTTAGAGTGGTAATTGTGGCATTTACATACTGTTCATTTTGTTTATTTATACAGGGCATTATGTGACACAAAGAACTATGGGAAGCTTTCAAAGGATCAGTTTGCCTTGGCTTTTCACTTAATCAATCAGAAATTAGTTAAGGGCATTGATCCTCCTCATATTCTTACTCCTGAGATGATTCCACCATCAGACAGGGCCAATTTACAAAAGGTAAGACAACTTACAAGAAAACCTGAATGCATTAACAGGAAGGAATAAGACCTATGTCAGATGGCAAACTCGGTTTGGACAGAATGGTGGAGAAATATATCTGGCTAGGAGCAGAGGATATTCTGTTTGTGGTTTAGTTTGTAACTATAGATAGGCTGAATGCATGTATGACATCCTTGGGCTGTCCCTCATTTACCCCATCATTCATCACACATGTGGCAACCACATTTTTCAGTCTCAAAATTAGAAAAATGTCTTACTCTTCCCCTCCTGGATCTGTGGATTAATTTTTATGAATAGGGTATAAAATTCGAATGAAATTAAATTATTGGGTTTCATTTGATGATTTATTCTTACAAAACAATATAATTTTGAAAACAAAATCAGTTTTAAATTTTAAGAAACTAGAAAAAACATTTTATTGTGGAGAAATCTGTGTTTTTTAACCATATACATGACCCTTTGTTCCTGAGCGGACAGCCAAGTTTCATACCCGTACAGCTAGGAACAGGTTTTGCCGTTTTGTTTTCTGGCCAGCAGTAGGAGCTTTCAAAAGTACATTGTTTAGCCATGTTGTGTCTTGGTTTTTCTCTCATCTATAAGCCCTTCAAGTATAATGCATTTACGATATATTGGCCTTAAAAGAGCTTTAAAAGGATTTGCTGTTAAAAATACATACTCTGAATCTGCAAATTTCTTGTGACCTATAAAGTAACCATTGCTGTGGTTATAGTTGTTAAGTGTGTGGTATTAGGAAAGTATTCTTTAAAATGTCAGTAGAATATTTTGGTTTTGCATTAATTTTGTCATATAGGATGAAAAATCTCATTTAAACAAATCTTATTAAAGTCAAATTGGGTACTTTCTAAGTCATCTAAATGGAAATTTATAGCCACCAGGTACAAAAGTTGGTTCTAAGAATTGTTGTTCTTATTTTTAAATAAAATAAATATTTGATTATCTGCTTTGTGAGTTTTTTGGGGGGAATATTTTATGAATTTTTGGACATTTCTTATGATGTAGGATGTGGGTTCCCTAAGTTGTGGAGAAGGCTAAAAATGATGCCACCTATAAAGATAAAACGTTACGAGTCTGTACTGGTGCCCTCTGCTATAATTATCTCAGTTCTGGAATCATCGTTTCACCCTTTTTTCCCCTTAAATAGACTGTTTTTTCCCCTTGCTGCCATCATTTTATACCCACTCTCCCCCAACACAAATTACAGATATGAAAGAATTTGCTAAAGCAGATTATGTTGTTCATTGAAGTCTCTAATCATTACTAAACACTTCAAGTTCTATCTACTCTACAGAGTTTTTAATATAACAGATTTGTTTGAAGTCCATTCACTGGAGTATAGACACACTTGTTTGTTTATGTCAGATATCAGTACAGTTCATCAAAATGGGATATTGTCACTGTTTCTTATCTATTAGCCAAATTTTTTAACCTTAAAAGTTAAAACTAGCATTTGTTTTGTTTTTCAAATAGTCTCTCTTAATAATCTGATTATTTTTTAGAATTGCTTTTTTTTTTTTTTTTTTTTGTAGCTGTGATTAATTCTTTTATGAATGTTGCTTTCCTTTCTGTATTTTTTTGAGTTTGGACTACTTTCTCCATTCTGCAGCACTCTACTTTTTGCCTTTCTTGTACTGTCAGTTTCTTTACTCTCAAGTTAGAGCTTTACTTTGTCTTCTTAGCATTGCAGTTTTTGGTTTACAAGATACATTTTGAAGTTAGAGGGTTTTTTTGCAGCAAACTTGATGCAGAGAAAATACTTAAACAGCATGCTTTTGTCCCAGGTCATCACTTGGTTTTTGTGTGCATTTTACTTGCCTTCCCTAAGCTCTCTAATCTACTTAAACGCACCAAAGTGGAATTTTTGTGTGTACTATAAAACAGGGTGAGAGAAAATATTTTGAAAGAAAGGGACATGCTACATTTTTCTTTATATGCCCTTCTTATACTTCATAAAATGTTTAGCTGGACTTTATGCTTCCTGGTTGCATGTCATTTTATTGCTATAGTATGGGTGTTTAATTTTTGTGTCAGCAATTGAGGATTGACACAAGCTGTGTACCAACTATAATATACTAATCTTCCTCTGTAGTCATCTGTGGTATCACCTTTTAACTTGTTTGATGTTAAAATTGTTATTCTCACTCTTCTTATTTGATGATATTTTTAACAGTGATGACTGTCAGGTGTGAGTCACTCTTTTTGTGTTAGGATGATGGAAGAGGTGTGGAAGTTATTTCACAAAGAAGATTGAGCCAAGGTGGAAGCAGCTCATTGGGAGGCCATCCATCTTTTAAGAGCATCTTCTATTGATGAAGTTAATTATAAGGATAGCTTACATTTATAAAATATAAAGTTTATAGAATGACTTCACATGTAAAATTTAATTTTTAAGGTGGGCAGGGCAGAAATTATTTCTCTATTTTACAGTGAAGATCATAGCAGAACCAAAAATAAATCCAGCTAGATTTTCTAACTGCAAGTACCATTCAGAAACCAATTTTGACACCTTCATTATTGAAAGAGAACCATATGTAAAGGCTGTTTTATATGAAGACAGTTTCATATTAACTATGGAACATGCCTGAGCAGTATGTTTTACTTTAACTAGAGTAGTCACTAAAGTATTTAGCAAAAGCAAATATTTGTTGAATTGAGTAAACTTACCACCATTATAATTCAAATACTCAATAAAAGTTTGTGTACTGCTGAAACCGGTTTGGCTCAGTGGATAGAGCGTTGGCCTGCAGACTGAAAGGTCCTGGGTTCGATTCCGGTCAAGGGCATGTACCTTGGTTGCGGGCACACCCCCAGTTGCGGGGGATGCAGGAGGCAGCTGGTCGATATTTCTCTCTCATCGATGTTTCTAACTCTCTATTCTTCTCAATTCCTCTCTGTGTAAAATCAATAAAATATATATATATTTTAAAAAGTTTGTGTACTAACTGTGCCAGATGATACAATTACAAATAAATCAGCATTCATCTCCACAAGAAATATATACTTCAGTGGAGGAAATTATTTATAAATCTGATATCTGTCCTAGCCAGTTTGGGAGTATCAGCCTGTAGACGGAAAGATCCCGGGTTTGATTCTGGTCAAGGACACATGCCCAGGATCCAGGCTCGATCCCCAGTAGGGAATGTGCAGGAGGCAGCCGATTAATGATTCTTTCTCATCATTGATATTTCTATCTCTCTTTCCCTCTCCCTTCCTTTCTAAAATCAATAAAAATATATTTTTAAAAAGATTTAAAAAATATAAATCTGATATCTATTATACCGCAAAGTATTGGACAGGCTAGGATCAAATGACAAAGGCATTGGGATCTGAAGTGATGGTACATAATATAGAACAATAGGTTAGAGAATTTAAGGGAAAATGTCTTAGTATATAATTGAGTCTGTGTTTAAAAATTGCACTAGATATAGTGTTCTTAAATGAATTCAAATTGTTAATAATACCATAAAAAATGTAATACCCTATATGCATGTAGTGCTTTTAAACATTTTAAATGCCTTGCCATATGTAATTTTATAGTAATAATCTGTAATTGTAAACTTTTTGTTTTTAGAACATAGGATCAAGTCCTGTTGCAGATTTCTCTGCTATTAAGGAGCTAGATACCCTTAACAATGAACTAGTTGACCTACAAAGGTATGTAAAGTAAAATTACAGATGACTACATAAATTATCTCTCTCTCTTTTCCTCCTTTCTTTTTCACTCCCTCTCTCCTTTTCTCTCTCTCCTTTCTCCCTCTCCCTTTCTCTCTGAAATCAATAAAAATATATTTTAAAACAAAACAAAACAAATATAACAAGTATTATTGATTTTCTTAATTTCTGTATTCCCTGGAAAGTTTATGGCAATATTCATTGTAAAAATAGACCTTCTAAAATTACTTTTTTTTTTTTTAAGTGAGACAATTTTTCCATGTATAAGGCATTGTATTTAAATATCACTGTGTTTACAAAAATTCTATTTTTCCTTTCTTTCAAAACACTTTGATGCAGATAATGACTGATACTTTATTTTATTGATAGTGTTGAGACATATGTAGTTAAATAATTTATCTGGACTATATGTCAAGAACTTGGCAATGATCTTTCCTTATCCATGAGACTATTTTGAGATTGTTGTAGAAAAACTTGGTTGTGATTTTTTTTTTCCAGTTGCAAGAAAGAACCAACCCCGTCTAACTTAAGTGAGAGTGAATTTGTTGACTTCTGAAATTAAGACCTCTTAGAGGTAGTGATAGCTTTATACTCGGACTCAAATAATATAATCAGTTCTCTTATTCTCCCAATTTCTTTTTTCTAAAATGTATTTTTATTGATTTCAGAGAGGAAGGGAGAGAGAGAGAGAGAGATAGAAACATTAGTGATGAGAGAGTATCATTGATTGGCTGCCTCCTGCACGCTCACACTGGGGACCGAGCCTGCAACCTGGGCATGTGCCCTGATTGGAATCGAACCTGGAACTCTTCAGTCCGCAGACTGACACTCTTTTCACTGAGCCACACTGACCGGGCCATTTCTTTTTTCTTTTCTAAAAAATATATTTTTATTGATTTCAGAGAGTGGAAGAGAGAGGGAGAGATAGAAACATCAATAATGAGAGAAAATCACTGACTGGCTGTCTCCTGCACAAATACACCCCCCCACCCCCCCCACGCCCGCTCTGGAGACTGAGCCCACAACCCTGGTATGTGCCCTTGGTGGGAATCAAACCTGGGATCCTTCATCCTCAGGCTGATGCTCTATCCCCTGAGCCAAACCAGCTAGAATTGCTCTCTTCATTTCTTGTTTCCACTTCCATTGGGTTTGATCCATTCTCAGATGGATTTTCCTATTATGTTGTCAAGGGGGCTAAAGCATACAGTACTTAGTCTCATCCTACATAATAAAAGAGTAATATGCAAATTAATCATCATTCCATGCACTCAGCAGCCACGCCCACCAGCCAATCAGAGCGAGTATACAAATAAACCCAACCAAGATAGCTACAGCCACAGAGAGCAGGAGGGAGGCTTAGGTTTCCCAGGCAATGGAGGAAGCCAAGCTTTCTGCCTGCCCTTGCCAGCCTAGACTCCATTCAAGGCTACAAAGTTTCAATTATAGAAGGTAAACAAATCCAAACAGAAATGGCTGTTGGCCATGGAGGGAGCAGGAGGCTTGGCTCCCTTCCAGGCTACAAAGTTTCAATTGTAGAAGGTAAATAAATACCAGATACCATGGCCTCCACTTGGGTCGCCAGGGGGTGTGGCCGGCCTGCAAATCACCACAGGCTCCTAGGCCACCCCACGCCCCAAGGGAACCCCCAACCTGATCCAGGACACTTTTTAGGGCAAACCAGCTGGCCCCCATCCATGCACCAGGCCTCTATCCTATCTAATAAAGGAGTAATATGCAGATTGACTATCACTCCAACACACAATAGCTGTCCCTGTGTGAATACAAGATAGCCACCATGTGGTCAAAGATCCTGCCCCCATGTGAATACAAGATGGCCACCACAAGATGGCCAGCAGGGGAGGGCAGTTGAGAGGGACCAGTCCTGCAAGGAAGGGCAGTTGCAGGTGATCAACCCTGCAGGGGAGGGCACTTAAGGGGTGACCAGGCCAGCAGACGAGGGAAGTTGGGGGCAAACAGGCTGGCAGGGGAGCAGTTAGATATCAATCAGGCTGGCATGGTAGTGGATAGGGGGTGATCAGGCTGGCAGGCAGAAGCGGTTAGGGGAAATCAGGAAGGCAGGCAGGCGAGCAGTTGAGAGCCAGCAGTCCTGGATTGTGAGAGGGATATCCGACTGCCCGATGGGATCGGGCCTAAACCGGCAGTCGGACATCCCTCGAGGGGTCCCAGATTGGAGAGGGTGCAGGTTGGGCTGAGGGATACCACCACCAACCCTTTTACCCCATGCTCAAATTTTGTGTACCGGGCCTCTAGTGTACTTATAATTTCAAATCTAGTGATGTGTCTCTCTTGTGGCAGTTCCTGGAAAAGTCCTCTAAGATTTAACCTGATTGTACTGGCTTAGTGCCATGCCCACCCCTGAAACAATTGGGTGAGGGATGTATATACTGGAGTTTGATTTTTCATGAACTCTATCCTGGGAGTGGTAGGTGGTAATTTGTCACTGATACCATATGAAGTAGAGGAGATGGTATCCCCACATGAAAATTCTGCAAGATGGAAAAATGCATTCTGGGGAGGTAAATGTCTGCAGAAGACAGTATAACTTTAAATCACTATTAATTTCAGTGATCAGCCTCTTTGAACAATGACTTGACATTCTGTAAACAGTCTGGGTACCTTTTAAAATGTCATTGTATTCAGCACATCTGCCTTCTACAAATTCTTATTTCCTGCTAATAAATTGGCCTATTACATAAGCCTCTGATCTTGGAAGTAAAAAATAAAGCAAAAGAAAAACCCCCTTGGATATCATATAGTCCCACTTTTTTTCTTACTCATGAAAAAAAAAGTCACATCCAAATTCACACATCAAATCATCAATCATGCTGGTTGTATAAGTTTCACTTCTGTATTCTTCCTATTAGTCTGCCTCTCATTAAGATTTAAAAAGTTTTTACTGTGGTTCAGAATAGGAGAAGTAAACATTTTATTACTGAATCTGTAATGGTGTGTAGACTTTTCATGATCACTGGTCCATAAATGGCCCATTAATATAAATTTTTTTGCCTTCTAGGTAATATATATTAAATGTTATCTAGATTAAAAAAAATGTTATCTAGATTTAAAAATACTTGTCTTCTATGCCTCGCAGGCTTATGAAAATGGACACCAGTATTCTACAACTTGTTTGACTTCAACAGTAGTTATTTAACATATGAAATGTTCTATTGTGTGTTTTAGTAGGAAGTAGCGCATCATAAAATGTTCTTGCCAGTGCAGATATTTGCAATTATTAATTACATTTTGGTCAACTGAGCTTTCACTAACTTTTAGTAACCCTAATGTTAAGTTGTACTAGTGGCAATATTATTTAGTGAATCCCAGCTAACATAAAAACATATCTAACATTTTGTGACTGTCTTACTAAGAAATCATATAGCTCCAAAATCTTTTTAGGTTTTAAATTGTAGTCATCCTATTTAATAAAGAGGGAATATGCTAATTGACCCTCATGCCATTGCAAAGATGGCGGCACCCACAGCCAATAAAGAGGGAATATGCTAATTGATACCCCACCTTCAAAGATGGCAGCACCCATAGCCAATAAGGAGGGAATATGCTAATTGACGGCCACACCCTCAAAGATGGCAGTGCCCACAGCCACAAAATGGTGGTGCCCAGTCCCTTCAGGCCTGGACTTGCTATGCGCCTACCTCCGGAGTTCCTTAGTCTCCTCAGCCCCCCAGCCACCCATGGCCCGCCCAAGGCACAGACAGCCTTGGATGATGGCTGCCCAGCCTCCCAGGGACCACCAAGGCTCAGGTAACCAGGTGCCGGCCGAGGCTTGTGCTGCTGGCAGTGGCAGCAGCAGAGATGTGATGGGGCGTTGCCTTCCCCTGATTGCCGAGTCACCTCCCACCTCTGAGGGCTCCCAGACTGTGAGAGGAGGCAGGCCGGGCTGAGGGACCCCCCCTCCCAGTGCATGAATTTTCATGCACCGGGCCTCTAGTGTTTTATAAATGTAGAATACATGATTTGACATTTGTGAAAATACTTTCCCTAGGTTTTTATTTAGGTGAGATCTACAATGTAGATAAACTTTCATCATCTGTCAATTCCAGTCATAATGAGACTTATCTACCCAGCTAAAATTATGATTGTTAAAATTCTCTTTTATAACTGTTTGTATTAGGTGACTAATTCCTTCAACTTTTGCTGCATAGGGATTTAAGTATGTCAATCAAGTTAAATTAGTATGATATTTTTAACTTAAAAAAGGAAAAGCAAAGATAGTAATGTAATAATCATATCAAATACCTAGATCTCTCACCTGAGCATTTATATTTTTCCTTGCCAACCAGTGTTTTCATCTGAATATCTAGTAGAATATGACTTTCTAAATATGACTTTCTAATCTTTCCCTGACCACTTCCGTTATCTCTTTTATTTCCCTTTCTCAGTGACATCACTATTCATCTAGTCACTCAAACTATTATACAAACTTGAGATTTTTCTTCCTCTCCTCCTATTCTTCTATCTTGAAATGTTTCTTGAAATCATTCCCACCTTCCCATTTCCTTTGCTTTATTAACTCTTCCTCATTCTTCAAATCTCACCTTAGACATAATTTCCTCCAGAAGAAGAAGCACTCTCTACTTTTATGTCCCAAACCTGCACCTGTAAAATCTTATGTAACAGCCTATTATTGTACATGGTCTTATACTTACTGTACTTTATTATAATTTCCTATTTTGTTTAGATTTCTCACTGGACTGCTTTTTAAGCATAAGGACTATTTGCTTGTATTGCTTAGCTTATGTAATAGAAGAGAAAATAATTGGCTCAATTTTGTTGAAATATGTCCATATTTTCTTCTGTTTCTTAGTTTTAGCCTTTATCTCTTATCTGGACCACTCTTATAATTTCCTAATAGACTCTCTGCTTTAGGTTGCTTGGCCATCCTACCTCCAATCCTATATAATAAAAGCCTAATATGCTAAGTGTCTGGTTGACCGGTCAGCTCTTCAACCAATCAAAGCTTAATATGCTAATGATATCCTAAGGCCCCTCAGCTGCTTGCTATGACATGTACTGACACCAGGGGACAGTCAGTCAATTGGTCGACCAGTCGCTATAATGTGCACCAGGGGGCAGATGCTCTGACTGATAGGTTAGCTTGCTGCTAGGGTTCAGTCCATCAGGACTGAGCAAGATAGGCAGGACATGCCAGACACACCTTGGAGCCCTGCTGTGGTCCCTCCCCAGCTGGCCAGTCTCCCATGTCCCTACCCCCCCCCCCCCCCCCCCCAATCATGCACCTGTGGGGTCCATCAGCCTGGCCTGCGCCCTCTTGCAATTTGGGACCCCTCGGAGGATGTCTGAGAGCCGCCAGTTTTGGCCAGATCTGCAGGCCAGGCCAAGGGGCCTCACGAATTTGTGCATTGGGCCTCTAGTTGATTTATAAAGTACAACTCGGATCCCTTAGGGACTTCTCGTTCCCACTGGATCCAGTTCACTTTTCTGAATATGTCATAAAGGCTCTTCCTTCGTGGTATTCCTTTGGCATACTGACCATTCTTCTGCTGTAGCCATCCCCGGTAGTAAACACTGATAACACTGTAAGTATTTTGGTAGCAGTCACAGTATGTTTGCTCTTGTACTCTCAGTGTTCAGCATAGTGCACTAATCTGCTATTCAGTTTCATCCGTCTTCTCCAGCCAAATGGTGGGTGAGCTTATTACTTCTCACTTCAACATGCCACTACTTTTATTCTCTTTGCCTCTGATCCTGCTGTTCCTCTTTGCCTGAGATACGTTTTGCTTTGGAAACTTTCACTGATGCTTCAAGTTTCAGTTTAAATACCATATTTTTTGTCAAACCTTCCCTGAAATGTTGATTGCTGGTTGCCCTTTCCTGTCTATTTCTAGAAACTTTTATTCACTGCATTTTATTGTGATCTTTTAAAAATATGCCTTTTAAACAAATTTAAACTCCTTCAGGTCAAGAACTCTGTCTTATTCATTTGGATAGGTTTAAAAATTAATGCACTCATTTTCTAAAACCATAGAGTCTCAGTTTAGGTTAGTTAGTTGAATAAGTCAGAGTATGCTATAAATATTAAAATATTTCCCATACTAATTTCCACAAAGTTTATGGAAGACTAGAGGCCATATGTTAAATGATGAAATAAGACAAAAAGCTTCTCAGAAATAGCTTATTTTGAAGACTATAGTAGAAAATTTTATAGACAAAAGGATTTTTAATTCTCACAGGGACATGAGGTTAGTGGGCTGATTTTTCATATTTTGAGTATCGGTACCTGTTTTTGTTTTCAAGCAGCGCCTTTGAGAATTTGTTGAAGACTAGTAAACTGAGTACGGGGGGGGGGGGGGGGGGGGGAGAAAGTGTATCTGAGTGTATCATTTTGCACTTATTTCAAGAGTTTCCAGACCCTTGAAAATTATCCATGAAACCATTTTCAAGAACGCTTGCTCTACACAGCTGCTGACTGCTATTATGGCAAGGCAATGTCAGCGTCTTCCATCTCTGGACTGCTTCTCTTCTGTCTTCATGGTTGGAGTAGTCCTATCAATTCCTCTCTGTTGCCAGAATCCACATGGTCTCGGAGTTGTTTTCTGAAAATATACAAACATATTCTCGACCAAAAGTTAATAAAGGAATATTTTCTATAAAAAAGAAGAAAAGAAAAAAAAGAAGAACCCTTGCTCTGAAAGTTAAGTGGCTAAATAGAGAAGTTCTTGGAAGTGAAAATGCAAAACGTACTGAGAAATTGCTTCAGTCACTTAGAGTGGTGGTGGTGAATTATGCTGAGGCAGGAGTTAATATTGGTTTGTCTTCAACCAGCTTCTTCCTTCCTGTCTCTGTCCTTTTAGCAAAAACATCAGGAAGTAAAAGCTACATCCTGTCAAGCTGTTTTGTTATCCTGGTCTTGGGCCAGTAAACAGGATAGGTTATAATAATTATTATTATTACAGACATTTTGCTCTGCCTGCTTTGCATAGTAATTCTTTTATTGAATCCTTGAAGTGTTGCTGAAGGGTAAGTAGTTCTGTCTCAGTGTTTCAGGTGAGGAATGGGCCAGTCTTTTCTAAGAAGCCTCTCCTGATATCCACCTCAGCTAGGAGCACTCAATCTCCTCCCCTCAAAACATTTAACAATACTGGGTTCTATTTCTTTCCACAGGAGACTCTGAGCTCTGTGTGATAACACAGAATGTCTCTTATTCTATATAATAAACGAGAAGTATGCAAATTGTCCCCTCGATCAGGAGTTGTCCAGGAGTTTGACTAGGGTGTGGGACCAGCCTGCTAGAGACCCTACCAGTGTACGAATTTTGTGTACTGGGCCTCTTGTTTGTAATAAAGCAATACAGTGTATTCCAGAGCATGGGTCTCCTAACTGGTTTGATTCCTGGTATGACTTAGACAAGTTACTTAGTTAATTTTTTGTGCTTCAGTTTCTTAGTTAATTATTTGTGCTTCAATTGTATAAAGTAAAATGGAAATACGACTAATACCATGTAAAATGCCTAGTAGTTCTTGGAGCATGGTAAAGTCTCAATACATGTTAGTAATCATCATCACCCCTAGCACCCAGCTCAGCACTTAGACACAGCATTTACTGAATAAGTGCTCAGCAAACATTGGTTGGAGTAGCTGAATGAACACTCTTTCCCTAGCTGAAGAAAGACAGGAGCTATATATCCAGGATCTATATTCCTAAACACTATCTATAGATCTCTATCTGAATTATGTTTGAGAGCTGATTTTAAAATATATATTTAAGGCATACAGTTTGAAATTTTTTAATGTTTTTTTTGTTTGTTTGTTTGTTTAGTTCAGTTCAAGAACCCTTAGAAACTATTATCTCTGGAGAAAACATTGCTTATAATATTGAATCTGGAGCTCTTTTGTTTATATAATTCAACCTAATCTGTTTCTGGCCCTGTAAAGATCTGTGGTACTGATACTAGAAGGTCTTAATCATGACTACCTCAAGAATGGTGTTACTGATTGAGTAATTGAAGCATGAGGCTGTAGTGTACATTTGGTGATAAGGAAGCAATTTAATTCAGTTTCACATAAAAGGCTGGGTGGGAGGGTGAGGCTATTGCATTTCTCCAGGCTGATTCAGTTTGGAGGGGAGTGCTCTATCCAGGGAAGATGGCATCTGTTGTCGGAGTGGGAGAGGGACTTAGAACAGGTACCTGGTGGTTGTCCCTTTAGGTCTTTTTTTGGAGTTGCACAACCCAGTCCACACTTAACTTCAGTCCTCTCTGATCTGCCGCCCCTCCACCGGAGCCCAGGGTGAGTGTGCTGGCCTTTTAAGAAGGCACCTGGGTTTCTAGCAGAATCCGGATTCTCGCTGGTGGACAGAATACCCACTGGTTTTCATAGCCAGATGTTATGCTTTGAAACCATTCAATGAGTTGCTAATAGTAGAGAGTCCTTGAATTATTTTGAATATTTAGACAAGATTATGGAGTAGAGATTTCAGTGATTACATGTCCTACAATTGTGTCACAGATCATTTTCTAAACATTTTTTTTGTAACTCATAATTCCTTTTAACAAATTTAAAAATTACTCCATTGGCATTATTTAAAATTAGAAATAATTTTAGTATAAGTAAAAAGCAATCAAAGCATAGGCTCAAAGCCTACTTTTTTTCCTAATTACATGCCATCTTGTTAATTTTGCCTTGCAAATCTTAAGATGGTAGAGATATTAGCGTTTGCATAATGAAAAATAAAATAATGAAAGTTAATGTGACCTGAATTGAGTCAGTAAACCTGTTTCACAGCAGAGTCAGATTAGAATCCATCTCTCAGTTTTAGCCTATTTTACTTGTTTCCATAAACCCTCATACATCACTGAAAACTACATAATGAGAGTAGCGTGCTTTTCTGTGTTCAGTTACTAGAGAAATTTATTGATAATTGAGCTATTTAAGGTTAAGTGTGCACTAAAGGATTTTTATAAATGAGTTTTAGGATTGAAAAATATATCTTCATGATTTTCACAACTTTCTAGTTTTTAACTGGTTTCTAGTTTTTATTGTTTTACAGTTGGAAAATAATAGATGCTCATGTTTAGGGAAAAAAGACAAAACTATCTGGAAAGGACTTTGAAGGTGATTTAATACTGTTTTTCTTAAAATGTTGGTATTATATAAAAACTAGGGCAGATGGCTCACTCCCTTCTCTCTATAAACAGAGACTGGGTGAATGGAAGTGAGTTGCATAAAGTCAAGGTCCTGAGCCTGACTGTCTTTGTGAATAGCTTTTGACTGCTTCATAGTAGGATTATGTGTTTATCAATTTTATACTTTTGAAAGCCTTACTTGGGCTCTGCTTTCCTTGCTGGTTCAGATACTAGTTTCCACAGAATCAGAACAGGCAACCTTAGGAACACCAGGGAGCTCTATCCCTGGCCTTTCTTTATGGCTTTGGTGTTCTTGGATTCCTTGGGTTGTACCAGTATCTTGGAGTGAATATGGCCAGAGAGAGAGTCAAAGCTAGAGGATCATTACATTTCCCTTATCCGGAATTTACTGAGGTGAAGGTAATAGCTTTCCTGGCATGCCATCCAGGGTGAGTAATGCTCTAAGCCAGTGGTTGCCACTCAGTGGTCCATGAGGTCCAAAAGGTTGGCGACTGCTGCTCTAAGCAAGATGCTCACATACCTGTATTTGGAATATATCTTATATCTGTCTTATCCACATATGTTGAGCTTCTTAGGAAACTGCATGTAACATTTTTTTGTGCAGAATCTTGAAAATAATTAAAATTTTAAATTACTCATACTAAACAGAATGCTTTGCATTATTTATGCATCCATCATCTTTAAAGTTTTTTGTTTAATAGTGTATGTTATACTACTTGGCTTTTATGATAAAAAGGAATTATGAGACCAGGATTTTACTAGATAACAGTAGACCAAAAATTAAATTTGATTTCAGTACTAAGAGAAATTAATGCCTAAAGATTCCCATATCTTATTTGCCCTTTTCCCCACCCCTCCCACACCCAGAATTATGAAGAGAAATTTGTGCTTTCTAAGCTTCCTTTAGTTTACCCAAACATAGACTGTGTTTGCTTGTTAGAGCTGAGAGTCCTTTGTAATCTGTTTTTCTTTTTCACCAAGTAAGCTTCTTCCTTTGGCTCTCCCATTCATGTGTCTTTGCTGCTTTAAGTTGACTTACTGCCTTCTTGCAGCCCTATTTTATGCACATACACTTGAGCAGACACAGCCAATAAAGCAGTTAATAGCGGAGCAGAAAGGATTAAGTACAAGCACACACAGGTGCCATCTTCCCTGGATAGAGCACTCCCCTCCAAACTGTGTGTAATGCTGATCGATGATACCGTGTAATGTTTTCTATTTTTACTATCTACTGTGAGAAAGCAGGAGCTGAATTAATATTGTGCTTGTGTAGAATGCCTCTGAGGATATGGAATGGGGGAGGGGGCTAGTTTTTCATGTGACTTATCTCTGACATGCTGCAGCGGGACTGAAAACACTCTTCTGCTCATCATATACAGAGGAGAGAAAAATTCCAAGATTGAGCTTGCAGAATTTGTGGAGTATATTTAGATTTTTCTTCCAGTGTTTTTCTGTTTTTCAACTTTGCCTAATTTTATAAGGATTGGTAGTGGGGTATGGCCTTTGCATAGTAAATAGATAAGGGAGAAGCGGACTGCCACAATGATTCGTATGATAAGGGACTGTTTAAAATCTCCGAGACATCGTGACCCACATTGCGACCCACCTGAGAAACGGTTAGTGAGCTCCTTGCCCATCTCAAGTGTTTAAAAGTGACAGTATACAAATAGCTTTATTCTAGTGCCTTTTTTCTGCCATACAAATCTTAAAAACATTGTACCTACATATCCAGAACAGTTGAGTTTTGTCTACATTTAAAATCTCACCTGCAATGAGAAATATAAATGTAACATGCAGTTGTCCCTTACGTATCTTCATCTTCTTTGGTATAGCTGTCTCATTTCTCCTTTATGCTGCAGTTTAATGGAGCCTGCACTTATGTTTGGGTTATGTCTGGGAAGAAACTGAAATTCCACCATGAAACTCTGAGGGGAAACCTGGCAGCACTAATCTGGAGGATTTCTTGAATGCCATCCTCCCTTCTTCATGTTGCCTTCTTTTATCTTCCCCCTACCTATCCCAAAGATGTATTACTGCAGAATCCTATAGCTTTTTCTCTCATTCTGTAGAAAAGAAAGTGAAGGGAGCCGTGTGTGTGTGTGTGTGTGTGTGTGTGTGTGTGTGTGTGTGTGTGTGAGAGAGAGAGAGAGAATTTCAGTATAAACAGCAGTTAAATTGATAACATCAAAAGAAATAGCTTTATTTTGTAATTCTGAACCTAAGATTGCTTAGGATTCATTCATTAAAAATCCAGCTCTGATGGATCATGTACAAATTTATTTTCTTATTTTTCTATCATGTACGAATTTAGATAATGATGTTTCAAAGTAAAAGGGGATCCTAGCTTGTTCGATCTGAGTAGAAAGATAAATGCTACTGTGATTCTTTTTTCACTTAGTATACACTGTTTTATATATTTGATCAGTTGGAAATTATCAGTGATCTAAAATAGCTTTTTTTTTTTTTTTTTTTTTTAGCAGATTTATTTTATAGAGCAAATGGCCCATGTATTGGCGATTCTTTCCATTTTCTCTATATTTCATTCTAAAATTGGTACACACTAGTGATTTAAGGGGACATTAACACTTCAGTAAATGTCCTTTTCTTAATATTGTTGGCTGTTTCTATTAGCCATTTTCATTTGATTTAACAGTGGTGCTCAAGGGTTAAGCTTACAAAGCTGATGCAACCCCTCCTTTTCTTTACCAGCAATTTTCATTGGACAGCATTTCCATAGCAACAGTGAGGTCAGTGAAACCTGAGTGTTTCATTGATTATTTTTCTCTTCCTTTTTTAATCTGTTCTCTTTCACCACATTTTAGTGAGAAAGCGATTTTTTTTTTTTAACAAACAGAGCTTGTATTTATTTGTTCCATAAATAATTAAAAGAGGGTAGAAAGGTCTGCCCTTCATTTAAAAATTGAATGTTTCACTATGTATTTAAAAAGCGATTCAGGATTAGGAGGCTGGATAACCATACCGGGTGTAGCTGATGTTCTCAAATATTCTTGCATTGTTTGCTGGTCTTCTAGGGAAAAGAATAATGTGGAACAGGATCTTAACGAGAAAGAAGATACTCTTAAACAGAGGACAAGCGAGGTTCAGGTATGTGGGCTATGAAATCCAATATTCCATTTCTGATTTAGGAGAATATATTTTAAATGTATAGGGTCATTTACTATGTGATGGTTGTGGTGTTGGTGAATAGATCAAGTAATGTCTATTATATATGTAATATAAATAGTTGTTCTTTATAAAATGATTGTTTTTCTCTGAATTCTGGCCTGCAGAGATCACACTGCAATGAGAAAGCAGTATTTTTCAACATAAATTTCTAGTTTTGAAAGTATTTAAAGATAATATTTCACTGTATATTATACTATTATAGATAAGTTTTAATGACTTACGATATAAATATTATTACACCAATAAAATTAAATGAGTGAAATTGTCATCAACATCGTCATCATCTTGAAAACACAAATTGCTTTTTCAAAGATGTGAGATTTTGTTAGCTAGGAGACCTGGTATTTTAAAGGAGCATTTTGCAAAATACTGGTAGGGTGGTAAATTACATGGAATATTTTAAAATAATATTTTTATAAGTTGCTTAGTAGTCACAATATCTTAAACTGTCATAAAGAGATTTAATTCATTTTCAGTAAATGCTATTTTAAGTAACTTCATTTTAAAAATAAAATAGAAAAGACAAACCTCAGTTTCTGATTGGGAAATGACACAGAAAGGGGTATTTCAAACATTAAAAATACAGAAAATTGGGCAGTGCTGCAGTGAGAACAGTAAGCCTTGCATGTGACCATGTTACTGGGGCATCATTTCCTGAATGCTGCACCAGTACATACAGGAGGTTGGGTGTAAAAACACTGGTAGCAGTTGCCAGTAACAGCTAAGGATGGGCATTTCTTAACATGTTACTTGTATGTTGGATTTCCCTATTTATCTCAGTTTTAAATAGGTAAAAGCTCTAAATGGTTAGATTCATTGATTTGTTCTGATGTGTGACATTCAGCAGGGATTTTTACCGGGTGGACTGTGATAAGGTGGGGAGAATGATTTATTGAGGGATTAACGAAGAGGCCAGAGAGAGAGATTTATTTATTTGTTTGTTTGTTTATTTATTTATTTATTTATTTTAGAGGTGGGAGAGAAGGAGAGAGATAGAAAGGGAAACATGGATTTTTGTTGTTCCATTTATTTATGCACTCATTGGTTGATTCTTATCTGTGCCCTGACTGGGAATCGAACCTGCAACCTTGGTCTATTAAGACAATGCTCTAACCAACTGAGTTACCTGGCCAGGGCCCAGAGAGACTTCTTGTTAAAAGTTGATGTTCATATTGGAAGACGGCATTCATTATATACACTGGGATTTTCCCAAACATGATGCAGACGTCAAGAGATCATCACTAATGTTTTTTCTCTTTGGGGTAATGAGAATGGTGGGGTTACCTCAATTACATTGTTTTTGAACTTATTAAGAAATGCAAAAGAGTCATAGACTTCAACAGTTATTGCTAAAAATAGTTTAAGGATAGAAGATAAAGCAATCTACAAAAGTTTTCTCAATCTGAAGAAATAGATATAGTTTCTGATATAATCTTGGATAGTTTCTAAATTTAACCAGATAATATTTCAAAGTACAAAGTTTTTTATGATAGATAATTTTTTTGTTATTTGTATCTGTCTAAATGTTTGTTTTCCCTACTAGATCTTTTGAGGATGTGAATTTAAATAGCCAATTTGAACTAAGATTTTGTTCCTTTTAGGCTAAATGGACTATCCTCTATAATAAAAGCCTAATATGCTAAGTGTCCAGTAGTCTGGTCATCCAGTCAAAAGGTCTGCTCGCTATGATGTGCACTGACCACCAGGGGGCAGAAGCTCTTACTGGTAGGTTAGCTTGCTGTTGGGGTCTGGCCGAATGGGACTGAGTGGAACTCAGCGAGATGGGCGTGGCATGCCCTGGAGCCCTTCCGCGTTCCTCCCCAGCTGGCCAACCTCCTGTGTACCTCCCCAGCCCTGATTGTGCACCGATGGGGTCCCTTGGCCTGGCCTGCACCCTCTCGCAATCTGGGACCCTTAGGGGATGCCAGAAGGCCAGTTTTGGCTTGATCCTGCAGTCCAGGCTGAGGGACCCCACTGGTGCATGAATTCCTGTGCTGGGTCTCTAGTCCTTGAATATTTGATTTCTTATCATTGTGGTTTTGTTGTTAGTCAAAATTTCTTCATGATTTGCTCATCCTTTATTATTTAGTGGTGACGGTAAGGTATATGTTAAATCTTAAGTTTTGTTAAATCCAGATGTATGATTAGCATAGAAAGCCTAATTGTTGAATTTTTGCATTAGGTGCTATAAATAAAAGGCATCTTGGAGCATGGTTGGAACAGACCAAGTTGTTTGTAATGGTCAAACATAAGTTCACTGAAAAAGAACGGTGGATTAAAACTTTGCATTAGTAGCCTAACCCATGTAGCTCAATGGTTAAGCATCTACCCATGAACCAAGAGGTCGCTGATTCGATTCCTGGTCAGGGCACATGCTTTGGTTGCAGGCTCCATCCCCAGTAGAGGGCATGCAGGAGACAGCTGATCAATGATTCTCTCTCATCATTGATATTTTTATCTTTCTCACCCGCTCCTTTCCTCTCTGAAATCAATAACAATATATTTTAAAAAACACAACTTTCCATTAGTAGATTCATTACTTATTCTATTCCAATAAAAGTATTATCCATGGTAATGAGACACTAGACTAAGATGACATGGATATTTGACATCTAGAAATAATTAAAACTTTTCATTTTAGTGATCATTTTCAATTTTCTGAAGCACAAGACAACTTATTAGAAGTGGTAATATGTAGAGTTCATTATCTATTGAATTAACTCTAATTTACCCATTGGTAATGAGGTACAGACTAGTGATAACATGGATAATTAAAATCTGTAAGTAATTACAACTCCTAGTTCTTATTTTTTAATTTCTCTGGCAAAAGGCAGTTTACTGGAGCTATTTATTAATCAGTAGCAGAATTAAAAAAGTGGATTTTGCTTCTTTATTACCAACTTTTCTAGTGAAGATGCTAATGAGAAATGCCAACATGAAGGCCTCAGGGGAGAAGTAAGGGAATTTTTACCTGTCAGTGAGTGTCTGCCTAATCCAAAATCCAAACTTGACTTTCCTGAGTATTCTTGCTTTTCTCCATATGTAGAGTCACAGATGATTATTATATGAGCTCATATCTTAAACCAAACTTTCAAATCCTCTTTAATGTGTGACCAATGTGCCAAAAGACTATTTTTGTCTGTTTTGGATTTATACAGTCTTCCTAATTTCTCGACTTAGGCATTTTGGTGTTTATCTTTTCAAGGTCACTATGTCTAAAATGAGTTTCATCTTGTAGTGGTGTGGGGAAAGCTTCAATTTTGAACTTTCCTATTTCTGCCAGTGCTTTTCTTTCTCACTACTGCCACTCTTATCACCCAACATGTAAAAATTTAAGTGCTTACTCCACCCTCTTGCCTTTCTTCCTAAACTAACTTTATTTTTAATATTATTATTTTTAATCCTGAGCATATGTTCATTGATTATAGAGAGAAGGGAGATAGAGAGAGGGACAGAGGGAGGGCGGAGGGAAGGGGAAGAAAGGAGGGAGAGTGAAGGGGGCTGGGGGAGAGACAGAGACTGAGACAGAGACAGAAAAACAGAAATTGACCTGTTGCCTCTGGTATGCACCCTGACCAGGGATTGAAACCCCAACCTAGGTATGTGCCCTTACTGGGAATCGAACCTGCAACTTTTTTTGGTGAATGGCACAATGCTCCAACCAACTGAGCTACCTGGTCAGGAGGGCAGTCAATCAGTGTTTCTCTCTCACATTGATCTCTCTGCCTCTCTCTCCTTTCCTCTCTCTAAAATTAATTTTTAAAAAGACATTGTTAAATGGATGTAATTTTAAGGAAGCCATTGGGAACAGAAATCAATAAACTTCAATTTTGTGCATGAAATTAAAAACCGGTGAAGATCCACTCAGAATCTACAGATAGGTTTGGTAGCACAGTACGTCATGAAAAGTCGGACTTTTTCACAGTGTTCATACAACCCTCATGCAAAAGAGGCTCTTAATTATTTATACTTTATCAGTAAAAGTTCAATAATTCATAGTAACTATCCATGGTTTTTCTTTTTTTTTTCATTTTAATTCAGAGATTGACTTATTTTGGGTGGAAATAAAATTAGATATATGAGCTCAACATTCTTTTTCTAGTGATAACGCTCTTAGAACATGCTGGGAAGCATATGATTGGGAAATAAAGGCAATCTGTTAGTGAGATTTTCTAACACCCATCCTAGAATATTTCTATTCCTTGACTTAAACACCTTGCTATACAATTGGTATTTTTTATATTAAGAATAGTTCTGTAACTTTTGTTTTGAGAATGTATCTAATTATTTTTAGTTTTTGGTTTAATCTATAGAGTTTTTTAACCAGTTAAATATAAATAAGTGTATTATCCATAAATTATTGTCCTTTTTGATTTTTTACTCTGTATTTTATATGAACAAATGCAAGCATATTCATGTTGATAATATTTCATAGATTTAGTACTTAAGTTACTTTTCTCAGTTATATAAACTGATTTAGGTTGTAAAAATTATTTTATTCTTCAATATAAATACGAGTTTTTATGTATTTTTTAAAATTTTATTTTCTGTACCCCTGTAGTACTTCATGGGGTATAGAGGAATGGGGATGAGTTTATCATGTTTAGTAACTTGTGTAATTTCTAGAAAACAAGACAGTTTCCTTGATATTTCTTTTTAAATAAAGCCAAGATCCCAGCTCAAGGATCCCTTCATCCCTGGATTAGGAACCTTGGCTATGGCTAGCTTTGGTATTTTCTAAAACGAACCTTGGCACTGTATTTTAGTAGTCTGTTCACTTCATCTTTGCCATTCTCTGAGTGCTTCCTTTTGTCCTTTCTTTCTATTGTCCTTCCTTTTGCTGTAGAGCATGGTCATGGAAAATAGAGCATAACTACTGACCAGTGTTACTTTTAGGAAAGGGGGTAGGATAGGAAGAATGATCAAGGGAACATGTAATTAACTCTACTGTTAAATTATTTTTTTTGTACAGCAGGAGAATATTTACATAAAATTTGTATAATAGAAAAAAAGAAAAAATATGTGAGTGGTCATTTTAGGTCATATAGGATTCCTTTATGACCTTTAATTCAATTTGTAAAATTATTTTTGCTGAGGCAAGTTTTGCCCAGGCAAGTTTTTACTGATGAATCTAGCTTAATTTCATTTAGAATGGGTTGGGGGGGGGGTTTAGGGGGGAAGAGAAAGGGGGAAAAGTAAAGGCATTATGAATTTCATTAATGTGTTTAGTTACATCATTTCACTTTTCTAAATTATCAGAATAGCAAAACAGCTAAGACAGAAGGGGCAGGAGACTTAAAAAATGAAGCCCAGTTTTACAAACACCTTTTAATATTTACGAATTGTGGTAATATCTGAAAAATAAATCTTCAAAGCCCATCAGCTTATCAGTGTCAGCCTATTCTAAGCCCCATGTTTTAAGTTCACCTGAAACACATAGGTCTCTTTTAAGAAAGAATTCATTGATATTAATAGCACAAGACAGGAACCAAAATATAAACTATTGTACAAACGAATGAAATAACATGATCTCACTAATTTAGGGGAAATGGTGGACAACACAGACTGATGAACAGGAACAGACCCAGAGATAAGGAGCCATGGGTCAGACTGTTGGACCTCAAAGGGAGGGTGGGGATAAAAGGGAGAGATCAACCAAAGGACTTTATGTGCACACATATGAGCCTGACCAGTGGTCAGGGACAATACAAGGGTGGGGGCATGAGGGGGGTGGGGGTGGGGGGTTGGAATGGGGGGTTGAGGACAAATATGTAATAACTTAATCAATAAAGAAATTTTTAAAATAGAATGAAATAAATGTTACATGAAGAAAATGCAAGGTAAAAAATGTGTAACTTCTATAGCTGTACAACACAATATGGAAACAACTCTCAGATACACTGGAAAGGGAATGATGAATAAGAAAGTAACTAATTTAAACAAAATTAATGAAGAAATGTTTTGGGGAGAAAGAATAAAATAGACTCTAACTACAAAGGTATTGACAAATGTCTTCTGTCACTCACTTGACGGGATGACATTTGATAGTGCTGAGATTATGCACTGATTCAGCAGAAGATTTTCCCGAACAGTTATCTATCATAAGGGAAAGAGAAAATTATCCTAGTTTAGTGGAAGATACTGTTTGCTAGGAGTACCTGCCACTGTCCTAGTCATGGGAGGAGGGAGATATGCATTTGCTGCCTTTACTTAGTCTCAGGATAAGCAAATCTGTACCAAAATAAAATAGCCAAGTATATCTGGATACTGATATTGCTGTGGAAATTATAATTTTTGACATTTCCTGATTATAAAAGTAATATGAAAAAAAGTAATGTTCAGAGTAATCTTGTAAAATATAGAAAAATCAATAAAAAGAAAAACTTCACAACTTCACATTCGAGAGAGAACCATTAACATTTTTGCTGTATTTTCTATGAATATACATAAATGGCTTTATATTTATGTTGTCTTTGTGTTCAGCTTTTTCAGAATTAGCATTATGTCCTAGACATTTTCTTATATAAATTTCAAGTTAAATTTTATTTTTATTAGATTTACAGTAAAAGTAGAGATCAAGTTATATCTAGTTATAAATACTATATATCATTACATATGAGAAGTCCAATGTTTTTCTTTGGAGTTTAGGAGAGAATGGGAAATTAGACTAGAATATCTGAGGATGGAAATAGTTAACATATTTTTTCTATTCCTGCCTTTGAACATTTTTTAAAATATATTTTTATTGATTTCAGAGAGGAAGGGAGAGGGAGAGAGAGAAACATCAATGATGAGAAAGAATCATTGATCAGCTGCCTCCTGCATGCCCCGGACTGGGGATTGAACCCACAACCTCTGCATGTGCCCTGACCAGGAATTGAACCAGTGACTTCCTGGTTCATATGTCAACATTCAACCACTGAGCCACGCCATTGAACATTTTTAATTAAAGGAAAAGAAAAAAAAATTTTTCTCCCACTATTCTTTTTTTTTTTTTTTTTTTTTTTTTTTTTTTTTTTTTTATAGAATAGAAACATCGGTCAGCTGCCTCCGGCACATCCCCTAATGGGGATGTGCCTGCAATCAAGGTACACGCCCTTGCCTGGAATCGAACCTGGGACACTTGAGTCCGAAGGCCAAGGCTCTATCCACTGAGCCAAAACCAGTCAGGGCTCTCCCAGTATTCTTAAAAACTGCTTTTTAGGCCAGCATATCTTTATGTACAAACTATATGACATGTATTTTACTATATATCTGTAATAAGTATAATAAAACAATAAGGCATTCAAAATGAGTGGCATTTTAAAAAAATACTTAATTATAAGACTTTTTCAAACTATTGTAGTTACTCAAGCTACTATGTTGAAGTGAAGCAGTTATTCCGCCTTCCTGAAGAGTAAGAATAGCCCATAATATAATGTATAATACAAATATATAAACTTAAAAACAAGAAAGATATATGTCACAGTGACATGCTAAAGCAGTAAAGATTTTTTCCACATAATGGAAATTTTAAATGTCAGATGAATCTTAATCTACACGCTATAAAAATCATGAATAGAAATTTTAAGTATTTTAACCTAACAAAGGGCATTTCGTCATTAGATTAGTTTGAGGATAGTATTAATATTTAGCCATAGGTTGAATAGAGAGTGCAGCTTTTCACAGTATGTTAAAAGATCAAGTCCTTTCTTTCTGTCAACCTCAGGCACACTTCCTAATAGTTCCTCCCAGTTACTAAAATCTTTATGATAGTTATCAATCATTTCTTAATTATTCTTTGGAATGTGCTAGGCATTGCATTAGATTGTGGAAACTCAAAGAAAGATGAGGGGTTGGCTCTGTCCTTCAGCAATCTTACCTAATAATAGACAAACATGTAAATTGACCATATGTCCGCTATGCCCTCTTTAGAGGTGCTCTCGGTTGTCACTTGGATTGTTTTCTTTGTTGGCCTGTCTCCTAAGATCTTGATGCTTGGCAGCACCTGGGACTCCTTCCTCTGCTGATCTGATGTCACATCGCTGCCACTAAGCTTCACCTTCTTCAGACTCCTTGGTGATTGACAGAGTCTGGGACTCCTCACCTTGTTGATCTGATTCTGGTTATCTCTATGAGGCTCCAAAAGTCAGAGTTCGAGAACACTATATTCAAGGATCGTGCGTAGGGCCTCCTTGGGCTGAAAGCAGGCTCAGAACAGGATGGGACTTGTTCTGTTCTGTGGTGGGAAGTCAGTTCATTTGTTCCACCTGATCATCACTTTGACTTCCGGAACTGCCTGAACCCTCTCCCTTGGCAAATCTGACTCTGCTTCTCTCTAATTAAGGTGGTTACTTCCAGGTTCCCAGATTTGGAAATGAGGGGGGAGGGTTACTTACCCTGACAGCCCTGCAAAGGGTCTCCCAGGAATGACATCAGGGTTAAAGTGGGATTCTAAGGGGTTCACACTATTCTGTGGTGGGTGGACTCCTCAGTCCTCATTCATGAAGGTTTTCATCTCGGATCCTGACTGTGTGCTCAAAGAAAAATTTTAAAAAGAGCAGAATGATAATTATAATTTAGATTTAGTTAGGTGGCAGAGAAAATATAAGATGAAAAGCAATTATAAAAAGCATTTTTAGTGTTTTATTTAATCACAGAAGCATCTACATTTACAGTCATACCTCATTTTATTATGCTTTATAGTTTTTTTGTTTATAATTTGAAGGTTTGTAGCAACCCTGCATTGAGCAATTCTATTGGTGCCATTTTTCCAAGTTCAGATGATGGTTAGAATTTTTTTAGCAATAAAGTATTTTTGAATTAAGGTATACACATTATTAGGAGATAATGCTGTTGTACACTTAATAGAGTATAGTAGTAACATTACTTTTATATGCACTGAGAAACCTAAATAAATAAGTAAATAAATGATGTGACTTGTTTTATTGCAATATTTGCTTTATTGCAGTTGTCTGAACCAAACCTGCAATATTTTCAGTTATACCTGTATTTGAAAAATAGTGGCACACATGTGTGAGACATTTAGTTTAGTATAAAGCATAGTGGTTAAAAGCTGATTCTGGACCTAGTTTGAATCCATCAGTTGCTAACAAACTTTGAGCAAGTTATTTGCTTGTGTATGCCTCCGTTTTCTCATCTGTAAAATGAATAATAATTGTACCTACCTTTGTAGATCTGTCATATAGGTTATAAATTAGTTATACATAAAAAGCCTGGAAGAGTACCTAGCACATTGTAAGCACTATTGAAAGTGTTTGCGGGAGATTAAAAATGGCAATGGAGTAAGTGGAAGCTACACTGACACTCTCCCAGGACCAAACTGGAAATACAAATAAAATACTGAACAAACCACCCTGAAAAATAAACTTAAGACTAGCTGGAGAGAACCCTGATAACCAAGGATGGAAAGTGGAGACCACATAGAGAATGGTAGGAAGTGTGGAGGCACAAAAGAGCCGGCAGGATTCCACAGACAGCAGCTGAATATCTGGAGGTTTTTCTCCGCCATGAGGAGTTCACATTGAAAACTCTGGAGTCTAAACCCCAATCCAGAGAACCAGAACTGAGAAAGGATCCCCACAGAACATGTGGCTGTGAAAAGCAACAGGGTTGCTGTCTGCCAGCCAGAGATGCCTGGATATACAGGCACCTTCTTAAAAGGCCAATGCACAAAATTTCAGTGCAGCCACTTACCTTGGGCTCCAGCACAGGGAGGGCCGAGTGGACTGGAGCTGTGTGAGGAGAGCCCAGAGTTGGGGGCTCTAGAGTTGAGCTCAGAAGACAGTCACTCAGTTTTCCTTTGCTGAGTCATTCCCTCATGCTACAGGGAATTTCTTTCTCCGGTGAACCTTTGCTATCCAGAAGGTTTTTGACTGGGGAGAAGACAGTTGCCCCCACCTTGATGGAAGCCCTCTTGCACAACCCTATGGTCTATAGCCTGAGGCAAATTACATCTCTGAGAATAACAGACTTCAGACCGAGGTGGATCTCTGGAGGCTTTGAGTCTTTGCCTGATTTCCTTCTGGGGTTGGGGCTAGGAAAAGCAGAGCCTGCTGTACATCTTGGTCCTTTCCAAAAGCACCCAGCCCCAGCAGAGGGAGCCACAAACTGTGGATAGCTGATAGCTCCAAAGAGAGGACCAGGGCCAGTCAGAAACAGCATCTGACATTGTCCTGCATTAGAGACTGGGAGTTGTAGCAGATCTACCTAATACATAGACACAAATAGGCAGACAAAGAAACAACCCCCAAATGAAAGAACAAGAGAATTCTCCAGAAGAAGAGGTAAACGACATGGATAAGAAATTTATTAGGTACAGAGTTTAGAATAATGATGTCAAAGATGCTCAACAGCATGAGAAAAGATATACTACTATGAAAAAAGACTAGTCAAAATAAAGAATGACATAGCACTAATAAATAATACATTGAAAGGAATACACAGCAGATTGGGGAAAGCCAAGGATCAGATCAGTGAATTAGAAAACAGGTCAGGAAAAAATCAGAGAACCAAAAAGAAAAAGAGTTAAGAAAACAGGACAGCCGAAACCGGTTTGGCTCAGTGGATACATCGTCGGCCTGCAGACTGAAAGGTCCCAGTTTCGATTCTGGTCAAGGGCATGTACCTTGGTTGTGGACACATCCCCAGTAGGGGGTGTGCAAGAGGCAGCTGATCGATGATTCTCTCTCATCGATGTTTCTAACTCTATCCCTCTATCTTCCTCTCTGTAAAAAAAATCAAAAAAATATATTTAAAAACAAAAAACAGGAGGACAGCTTAAGGGAACTGTGAGACAACATGAAATGTAACAATATTTGCATAATGGGTGAGCCAGAAGAAGAAAGTGAGCTAGGGATAGAGAACGTGTTTGAAGAAAAAACATAACCCAATTATATGCTGTCTGCAAGAGGCCCACCTCAGAACAAAAGACTCACACAAAATGAGAGTGAAGGGATATAAAACATTTTTCCATGGAAATGGAAAAAAAAGCTGGGGGAGCAATACTCATCTGACAAAATAGACTTCAAAATGAATGCCATCACAAGAGACCACACAGGTCACTACATAATACTAAAGGGATTGATCCAACAAGAGGATTTAACCTGATAAATATATACGCACCCAATATAGGAGCACCTAAATACATAAAAAAAACTTCTAGAATTTGACAGCAATATAGTCACAGAAGGGAACTTAACACCCTGCTGACCTCACTGGCTAGATCTTCCAGGCAAAAATTTAACAAGGAGACAGTGACTCTAAATGACACACTGCATCAGTTGGATTTAATTGACATTTATAGAACATTTCAGCTCAGTAAGTTGCAGAATATACATTTTCAATGACCCATGTTAGGACACAAAATAAGACTGAAATAACATCAATCATTTTAGATCACAATGGAATGAGATTAGAAATCAAATACAATAAAAACACTCAAAAACATTCAAACACATGGAGGCTAAATAGCAAGTTATTAAACAAGGAATGGGTTATCAATGAAGTCAAGAAAGAAATAAAAAACTTGCAAACAAATGAAAACACACACAAACAAAATATCTGGGACATAGCCAAAGCAGTCCGAAGAGGGAAGTTCATAGCACTACAGGCCTACCTTAAAATAAAAGAAAGAAAAAAAGAAAGAAAGAAAAAATAATAATAATAATAAATTATTTGATCCTACAACTTAAAGAATTAGAAAGAATAACAAGTTAGGCAAATTTTATGGTATACAAATTATACCTTTTGGCATATGGGATGATGCTCAACCAACTGAGCCACATTGATCAGGGCTTGTAAATTATACCTTAATAAAGTTTTAAAAAATAATTATTTTATGCCAACACAGATGAGTATTGAAAATATACTAAGCAATAAAGAAGCCAGTCACAAAAATCACATATTATATGATCTCATTTGGACTGACCAAGAGGGAAATGGGAGTGACTTGCTAATATTTGGGGGGGTGTTTGTTTTTTTCGGGTTTTTTTGAGGTGATGAAAATGTTCTAAAATTATTTTGATGATGGTTGCACAATTGTGTAAATATACTAAAAACAATTGAATTGTATACTTTAAATGTGTGGATTATGTGGCATGTGAGTTATCTCAATAAAACTGTTACGGGAAGTAAATAAAATTATATGCTATATGTGAAGGAGAATTAGAGGTAGGGAGGACTGTAGTAGTGGTAGGCCTGAGGAAGGCCTCACTGAGAAATATTGTAGTTGAGCAAAAAAAGTGAAAGAGATGAGAGACTGAGCCATATAGATTCTTGGGGGAGGAACTTTCTAGGAAAAGTGATAATCAGTGAAAGATCTTGAGAAGAGAGCATTTCTGGCATGTTTGAGGAACAACAGTGAGGTCTGTATGGCTGAAATTGAGCAAGCAAGAAAGAGAGCAGTAGGAAATGAAGTTGAGAGAAGGAGGGATCATGTAAGGCTATTGTAAGCACTTTGGTTTTTACCGTGAGGGAGTTGGGGAGACGGTGTAGAGTTTTGAGTAGAGGAATGACATCATCTGACATAGATTTTTAACAATGGCTGCGGTACTGAAAATAAACTGATGGACTGGAGCTGAGATGTTAGAGAAAGAGAAAATCAAAGATGATGACATATTTTTTGGCCAGGCAAACTGAAAAGGAGGGGGAAGATTGATAATGAGGCAGATTTGGGGGCTGGGGATGGCGGATGCCAGGAGTTTTTGACATGTTTGTGAAAGTCATCAGACATCCAAGGGCAGATTTGAGTAAGCAAATCGGATGTCTAAATCTGGAATCTAGGGAAGAGGTCCTCAAGTAAAGATTGTATTTAAAGCTATGAGTCCTCCAATCCATCAATATAATATACTTAATACGATAATGTTTTATTTTCTTTCCCTTAAATAGGCTCTTAGATATTGTTGGCTTAATCTTCCCCTGCCTCCAAAGAAAATAAATATGTTCCTTTTCTTATATTTTAGGATCTTCAAGATGAAGTTCAAAGGGAGAGTACTAACCTGCAAAACCTCCAGGCCCAGAAACAGCAAGTACAGGAACTCCTCGATGGGCTGGATGAGCAGAAAGCCCAGCTGGAGGAACAACTCCTGGAAGTCAGAAAGAAATGCTCTGAGGAGGCCCAGCTGGTAAAGACTGGCCATTTACTGCTGTGTATTTACACCTTAGTTGCTTTCCCTGGCTTAAAATGGAAGCATCCTCTGTTTCTTGTTGTTGCTGTCATTAGGTGGCAATCTCTAATCAACATCATGCACATGAAGGAAATGGAACTTAGTTCACTCAGAAATTACAGGCCTTCCTTAGGGAAAATAGGGCAATTAATGTACTATTTTTCAAATTTTATTTGGAAGTACGGTACCTGTGCCTTTTAACTATTTATTCCCTAATTGTCTTTTCTATCAAATGTTTACATTTAAAAATACCAAAATAGTAAGCTAAACAAATAACTGTATTGTATTATGAAACATTTTAATGACATTTCTTTTTTTTATTCCTCTTTCTTCTCATTCACCTCCATATTATAGATCTCATCCCTGAAAGCTGAACTAACTAGTCAAGAATCGCAGATCTCCACTTATGAAGAAGAGCTGGCCAAAGCTAGGGAAGAGCTGAGTCGCCTGCAGCAAGAAACAACAGAATTGGAGGAGTGTGTGGAGTCAGGGAAGGCCCAGCTGGGACCTCTTCAGCAGCAACTGCAAGATTCACAGCAAGAAATTAGTTCAGTAAGTCTTTGTAGCTGCAGGAAATATGAGAAATATGCTCAGATGGGCCCTCACCTATCCTTATAGTAAATACTTTCTCAACTTCTGCTCTTTTCTCTCTCTGCCTAGTTTATTATTCATTTTTCAATAATTTCATACAAACAGGTTTCTTGTCATCTGTCATAAATTGTAAACTATCATTCATTTTGTACATGTGATAATAATAATTAGAGTCATGGTTAAGATGTACTTTAAGTGCTGGCTCTGCCACTTATTATCTGAATCATTTTAGCATCAGGTTCCTCATCTTTAAAATTGGAGAATTAATAATACCTCTGCCTCTCAGGGCTACTGTGAGGATTAAATGAAGCAAAACCTGTGAGACATTTTATCATAATGTTTGATACATAGATGCTAAGTGTTGGGTGTTTTTATAAATAACTAGAAGCCCAGCGCTCGAAATTGCAAGGCCCTGCCCACCCGAGTGTGCCCATACCCCTGCCCACCCGTGTCAGTCTTTGGTGGTTAGGGCATTAGGGCCATCGGCTCTTTATATAAATAGATAACCCAGTATCTTGTGATTCTAATTTTGAAGTCAGTCTTGCTTATGTAGCAACTTTTAATTTTTAAAATAGAAAACTGGTTTTTATATAGATAAATGTGCAGTGTTGTGATGAGTTCAGCATATATTGTAGATCCTTTGCTTTGTTATTTCTAGGCCTTTCTAAATGGAGAATATTTTATAGAATGATAGTATGATGGTTAGATAGGAGCATAGAGATCATGTAGCTATTAACTTAAAAATAAAAGGAAGGGTCTTTCGAAATGAGAGGCAAAAAACAAACAAACAAGGATTTATTTGAGATTAATAAGTATAGCTTATTTGGACACACTAGGCAGAAACCCATATCATGTTTTTATGAGTAGAAGGGGGACAATTACATTGATTAAAGGAAGACATTTCTGTTGGTTCAGATAAATACAACATAGTGATCTTAATTCTAAATTTTTTTTTTAATTGATTTTGTACAGAGAGGAAGGGAGAGAGATAGAGAGTTAGAAACATTGATGAGAGAGTCATCGATCAGCTGCCTCTTGCACACCCCCTACTGGGGATATACCCGCAACCAAGGTAGTACATGTCCTTGACCGGAATCGAACCTGGGACCCCTTAGTCCCCAAGCCGACGCTCTATCCACTGAGCCAAACTGGTCTCGGCTTAATTCTAAATTTTTTTTGTTTATTTGTTTTAATTGTTGACACTATTACAAATCCCATTTTCTCCACCTTTGCCCAATTCCACCCAGTTCCCACCACCTCCTCCCCTTAAACATTTTTAATTTTTAGTCCCAACAGTCATAATATCTGTTTTTGTGTTTGTGTGTGTTTTGTTTTTTGTTTGTTTGTTTGTTTGTTTGTTTGTTTTTTCATTTGCAGTTTTTTGTGACACAGTGTTGCCCTAGACCCAGTCCAAAGGTTATTTTGCCATGTTTTTTGGTCATTCTTTGTTTGTTTGTTTTTTGTTGTTTTGTTTTGTTTTTTGTTAATCTTCACCTGAGGATATTTTTTCCCATTGATTTTAGAGTGGGAGGGAGGCAGAGAGAGAGAGAGAATGAAAGAGAGAAACATCAATATTAGAGAGAGACATCGATTGGTTGCCTCCTACACTTGCCCCCAACTGGTGTCCAGGGATCAAACCTGCAACCCAGGAATCAAACCCGAGATCCTTTGGTGTATGGTGACACTCTGACCACAGAGCCACACCCCTGTTTTAACATTCCAAAAATTTGAGTCATAAGATGTACAAAGCAGTACTTCTGGCATGACAGCTCTGGTTCCGTTTAAAGTGGCTCCATTTATTTATTTGGACATAGCCTATTCCTTTTATTTTGAATTTGAACAAACTGTAACTATATTGTGTTAGGGTCGCCGAAGGAAGTACACAAGAGGCTGAAAGTAGTAAAGATTTATAAATTTATTGGGTCAAGTAGAAACCAAATTGGCTGAGCTCCAAAATGGTGCTAGCATTCAGGGACAGTGAACCACAGATTTTAAAGGACTCTAGGTGAGCTTTTTCAGTGGGGAATTTTCTGGACAGGCCCAGATCCTGGGCAAATTCAGAGGGTAAAGTTACTGCTCTTAGCACATGGAATGTGGTCTAAGCCAAAGGGAATGTTGGTTATAAAATGATCTAATGGTCAGTTTCCCAGGGGAGGGGATATCGATTCCACTATTTGACCAGACCTAACATAATGTTTTTGAGATTCATCCATGTTGTAACATGTATCAACACTGTATTCCATTGAATGTTCATAGGTATTTTGTTTATTCCTTCCAAGTTAATGAACATTTGGAGTCTTCCTACTTTGGGGTTATCCTATATAATAAAAGCCCAGCAACCATAACAACCAGAACGACCACTCAACCTGTCCCTATGAGGTGCATTGACTACCTCTCAGTCCCTCCCCCCCTGGCCCACAGGCTCAGATTGCAGCATGGCGAACAGAACCACGGGGAACCAGGTGGCTGGTGGCGGGGCAGAACTGGGGAGAGGCGAGTGGGCAAAAGGCAGACCTCTTGGTCCCTCCTCTTGGCCTACAGGCTCCGATGGATCAGCAGATGGCGAACAGGGGAACCGGGGTGGATGGCACGGTGGGGCGGGACTGGGGACTGGCGAATGGGCAGAAGATGGCCCTGATCACAGGCTAGGCCTAGGTACCCTATCTGCACATGATTTCATGCGCTGGCCATCTAATCCTATATAATAAAGAGGTAATATGCAAATTGACCTCATGTCCTCATCTTTATTTCTTACCTAGTACTTACAGCAGGAAAAAAGCAAAGAACCTACAAAGAACCTCTGACCTTAAATTTCTTGTGGTTTTATGATGTATGCTGCTTTTATACAAGTATTTTAAAGGTGTTTTAATAGTTTATTGCACTTTCCTTGCACAATTTACAAAGAGCTTGTGTTGCATGACGTATTTTTTTTATATCACCTTAAGTTTACTAAGAGACTAAGGAAGAACACAGGCTTAGTGACAAGTGCATGAGAGAGCCAGACTCAAGAATGCTTAGTTCTGTTTAAGATTCTATGGTCTTGGATATAACCATAGGGAACAAACTGCCTTAAATAGAGTTAATAAGCTACTTACTACTTACTACTGCATCTATATGATGGGTATTATTTTAGTGTTAAGGTTTTAAATTATTGATGGCAAGGTTGCAGTAGGTATGGAAATTGATTAAATGGTCATAATAAAAAAATCTAACAGGATAATATGCAAATTAGCCAGGTTGCCATCACACAAATTTTTTTAATGAAAGAATAGAAAACATCAGAGTGCATTACATGTAGTAAGGTTAAGTATTCATGAAATTTGTTTCACCACTGTATAAGCATATATATGTATGTGAAGTCATGTATAAACTATGTATGATTATATATGTGTCTATATTATATACTAGGGGCCTGGTGCACAAAATTCGTGCACTTGCAGGAGGTCCCCTCAGCCTGGCCTGTGCCCTCTTGCAGTTCAGGAACCCTTGGGGGATGTCTCCCACAGGGAGCAGATCTAAGCCATAAGTTGGTCATCGTTAGCACTACTGCAAAGGCCGGGGAGGCTCCTGCACTGCTGCTGCACTCACCAGCTGTGGACCCAGCTTCTGGCTGAGTGGTGCACCTCCTGTGGGAGCACACTGACCACCAGGGGGCAGTTCCTACATTTAGCGTCTTTCCCCTGGTGGTCAGTACACATCATAGTGACTGGTCATTCCACTGTTGGATCAATTTGCATATTAGCCTTTTAATATATAGAATATGTTTATATTTATGTATACACTAGAGGTCCGATGCACAAAATTCGTGCCACAATAGGCCTTCCTTCCCCTGGCTGCTGGCACCAGCTTCCCTCTAGCACCCAGGACCTGGGCTTCCCTCTGGCCGCCAGCATGCACCCAGGACTTGGGTTTTCCTTGCAGCCCTGGCTTAGTCTGGAAGGTCTTCCAGAAGGATGTCTAGTCTATTAGCATATTATACTTTTTATTATTATAGATATATCCACAGAGACACCCAAATAAATACATATATATTTACTGAGTTAGAATGTAAAATATATTTCTTTCTATGGATTAAAGTTAAAAAAAAAATTTATAAGCCACTGCTGTTTAGCACTAGCAACGTACAAGGCACATATATGCTGTGTGTTACAAATTTGTAGTATAAAAATTGGTAAATATATATATGCTTCCTGATGCCCACTGTTTAAATTTATATGCACAATACTAGTGTTCATTAAGTGAACATATATTAAGCACTTACAGTGTGCATCATTGGAGGTACAAAGTTGATACCAAAAGCTGTGGTCTCAAAACAACAACAAAAAGTGTGGTCTCTGTCCTCAAAGAGCTAGAGGTCTTTAACTTTTAAAAGATGGGTGAATTATTGGAATAGGAACAGGAAAAATCTGCTATAGTAGTAGGAAATGCAGTGTGCTAGGAACTTTTACACACATTTTTACACGTTATTTACATAGTCCTTTACATTTCACAGAGTTCTTTGCTTCATATAAACAAGTGATTATTACTCCCTTCTGGATTAAGGAACAGACTTGGAGAGGTTACTCTGACTAAGATCGCCTAACTGGAAATTGACAGAGCTGGGTTTACATCTGTCTATCAATCCAAAATCATCTTTCGCAGGGTTATGATCCCCAAAGATCTGTGGTAAATTACAGATTTCAAATTGAGCAACCTTATGGGGAAAAGAAGCTCACACAAACAGAGCCTGGATTTATGAAATGTCAGTGGGTCATTTTTATATTTGCTAAAAGCAAAAAGTATAAATACAGGGTAATTTAATGTCATTTAAAATAAATATACTTTATGAAAAATTAGAATATTCCTTTTCACTCAGAAACATTTTTTTATTCTGCCTTCTCAACCTGGCCTCTAGTATATAATATAGACACATATATAATCATATGTAGTTTATACATGACTTCACATATACATATATGCTTATACAGTGGTGAAACAAATTTCATGAATACTTATCCTTACTAATGTAATGCACTCTGATGTTTTCTATTCTTTCATTAAAAATATTTTTATATTTGCTAAAAGCAAAAAGCATAAATAAAGGGAATTTTAATGTCATTTAAAATAAATATACTTTATGAAAAATTAGAATATTCCTTTTCACTCAGAAACATTTTTTTATTCTGCCTTTAAGATATTTGTAAATTCTTGCTGAAACCGGTTTGGCTCAGTGGTAGAGCGTCGGTCTGCGGACTGAAAGGTCCCAGGTTCGATTCCGGTCAAGGGCATGTACATTGGTTGCGGCACATCTCCGGTAGGGGGTGTGCAAGAGGCAGCTGGTCAATGTTTTTCTCTATCTCTCTCCCTTCCCCCTCTCTGTAAAATATCAATGAAATATATATATATATATTTTTTTAAAGATATTTGTAAATTCTTTAAAGATGTTACCCTGTTTCCCCAAAAATAAGACAGTGTCATATTAATTTTTCTCCCAAAGTTGCACTAGGTCTTATTTTCAAGGGATGTCTTATCTTTCCATGTGCTAGGTCATTTTCAGAGGATGTCTTATTTTCGGGAAACATGATAGTATAAATAAGCATTTTTTCTTGCCAGTAGGCCCCAACATTTGTGTGTGTGTGTATTAAAATTTATTGTGTCCCACTTTGTCCCAAGAGTATAAAGTCACTTGGATATTGGGATAAAAAAAACTTCGAGTGCCTTTTATTTAGCGTATTTACCTAGTTTAGATTTGCAGGGTTTGGGAACACCCTACCCGAGTGCCATAAAAGGCCCATGAAATCATTTGATCTGCCACTGCCAAGGCATGAGGAGTGAGTTAATTAAAATTTTTACCAAATATAATAGGGTAATTTTTAAGTTTATCATTTTGTATGGCCTACGAATGATGATAAATATTGAAATGGCCTTTGGCAGAAAAACTGTGCCCCACCTCCGATTTAGAGACTACTTCCTGGAGCTCTAGCCCATTAATAAGAAATTCCAAAGCTCATACTACCTTTGTCTGCACTCCTCTCCTTCCCAACAAGAGTATGGATGGGTCCAAAACCTCATGTACTGTTCCTCAACTTCCTTTATCTCTTCTAATGCTTCACTACAAAATGTTCTCTAGCTCTGTCACTTTGCTCTCTTTTTCCCATTACCCTGACCCTTCTAATTATAGCCTAGGTCTGCCAGTATGCAAATATTTGAGTTAAAATTCTTAGAGCTTTCAAAATCCATATGTTTTGGAATTTCAAGAAGTGAATTACATCATGCATCATTCCCAGCCTATTCTCCTTATAGAAGAAGCAAATGTGTCTTTGACCAAGTCTAGGTGTATAGCCATATTTACATTGCATGTCCTTCTGGTAACAAATTCTGTTTGTACTTCTATTTTGTGTTGACAGATACAAATGAAATTGATGGAAATGAAAGAGCTGGAAAACCATAATAATCAATTAAATTGGTGCAGTAGCCCACACGGCATTCTTGTAAATGGCACTACAGATTATTGCAGCCTCAGCACCAGTAGCAGTGAAACAGCCAACCTGAATGAACACGCTGAAGGCCCGAGCAACATAGAGTCTGAGCCCATACACCAGGAGTCTCCGGTGAGTCTAATAGTTCCCTAACCCTCAAAATCAACTTCAGGAAAAAAAAATTTGATTCAGATCAAAGTTTTGTTGATATCAGACCTGATACAACTATGTGGCCTTGCCTTATCTGAGGACAATTGAGATTTTCTTTCTTTGAGAGGCAGAGTGGGAACTAATCCAACAGTTATAAGAGTTTTAATAATTTTAAAACATAATTTAACTTGTCTATTTGTATATATGTTTTCAAAACAGTAGCTCTGTAGGTAATAACTTTTAGAAATCGTTTTTAAATATTCTCACCCAGAGCTGAAAGTAATGCTTTATTTCCTAATGTTGAGGACAGTTGTTTACCAGTTATTTAGAGAGCACTGACTGTGTGCAGGAGTACTGTTGTGTGCCCTAGCCAGTTTGGCTAAGTAGATAGAACGTCAGCCTGCAGACTGAAGGGTCCCAGGTTCAATTCTGGTCAAGGACACATGCCTGGATTGCTGGCTCGGTCCAACGTGCAGGAGGCAGCCAATCAATGATTCTCTCGTATCATTGATGTTTCTATCTCTTCCTTTCTCTTCCTCTCTGAAATCAATTTTAAAAAAAAATAGAGTACTGCTGTGTTATGTGTGAGAGCTACAGAGAAAAAAGGCAAAGGAACTCTGCCTTCAAGCAGCACAGTCTAGTAATGTAACACTGTGTGAAAGGGCTGTGACAAAGGAGGCATGGGATATTCAGCATGGAGGGGGCTCAGAGAAGATGTTGTAGGAAAACTTCACAAGTGGCCTTCAAAGTGAGAAAGGGGTTCGTAAGCAAAGGAGGTGGTACATTCCTGGTAGAGAGAGCAGCATTAGCATCAGGTCAGTGGTTAGAGTGTCTTCCCACTCACCCAAGGGTGAGGGTTCCATTCCCAGTCAAGAGCACATACCAGGTTCAATCCCTGGCCCTGGTTTGGGGCACACGTGGGAGGCATCCAATCAATGTGTCTCTTTCACATCAATGTTTCTCTCTCTCCTACCCTTCCTCACTCTAAAAATCGATGGGAAAATGTCCTTGAATGAGGATTTTTAAAAAGAAGAAATTTGAATTTATTTTGAAGCATTGGAGAATTTATCATACAAAAGTAGGTAGACATTTAAGAATTTTAAGCAAGAAAAATTCTAAGGGTTAAACTTAGCTTTTAGGAAATGTGAAAAGTGGTTTGGAGAGTGGGATTGGACACATATTAAGACTGTTGGGAAATGGTCTATGTTAGAGTTGCTTTAGTCTAAATTAAGCAGTAAGAGATATAAAATTAACACTTGATTTTGTTTAGACAGTACAGTGTTAGACATATTATAGAATTTTCTTTTAAGCACAAAAGGTAAAATTACTAGGTTATTCTTCAAAGATATAAAGTGGTGTTAAATGGAGAATTGCCTTTGACACTTATTTTTTTAATCTCACCCAAGGAGTGAAGACATTTTTCCATTGATTTTTAGAGAGAGTGGAAGGGACGAGAGAGAGAGAGAGAGAGAGAGAGAGAGAATATGAATGAGAGGAAAGAGATCAGAGACCCATCAATTGGTTGCCTCCCACCTGACTAGGGACGTGGATTAAACCTGCAACTGAGGTATGTGTCCTTGACTGAGAATTGAACCCGAGACCCTTCGGTCCATGTGCTGACACTCTAACCACTGAGCAACTGGCCAGGGCATTAAGCTTTATTATCTACTATTATAAATCCAGAAAGCAATGGGAAACCATTGGAGAGTTAAGATCAGATTTGTGTTTTAAATCTATTACTTTGATTATTATAAGGAAAGATAAATTGGAAAGTTACTATAATAATTGGATAAGAAATTATATAAATGATTGATAGTGATAGTGAGGATGAAAAAGAAGGGAAGAATCTGAGAAAAACGTAGGTGGTAGATACTGTAAAAGATAGAATCTAACTGAGGGATGACAAAGGGATGTGGTTAAAGAAGACCTCAGTGACATATCTGCTTGGTGGTACCATTTTCCCAAGAAAGATTATGGAGAATAATCTTTCAGTGAATATTTCAGTGATTCAGTGAATATTTTCTGCTTGTCTTTTTATTTTCTAGTAATTTTGGGGTTTTCTTTGTCATTTTCTCTGCCAAATAGAAAATACATTGTTAGTTCATGTGGCATTAATATTTTGTAGGTAAGAAGTAGTCCTGAAACACTGCCTTGTGGTGTGACTGATGAAATCGAAGTGGTGACTGCAACTGTTAATGAAAAAGTTTGTCCTGAATTTAACAGTGACAGCCATTCGAAAGAGGTAAAAAATAATTGTATACGTAAATGCTCCTTATTGGTGGTTTCCTGTATGTTAAGGAAAGAGAAAAATGTGTTAAATGAACTTTATGCTACAGAAATATTTGTTATATTACCATCAGTAGATTTTTCAAAGCATGTTATTTTAAAATGTTACCTTTTAAAACTTTGATTCCTAAAAATTTTTTTTCTTATTTAAAATTATTTTTAGGAAGACCCATTTACTGTAGAATCGGGTTCCCTGACAGATCCAGTTGCGGATACAAACTTGGATTTTTTCCAGTCTGATCCTTTTGTTGGCAGTAAGTACTCTTATTTTTATATTATAGACTTATCAAAAAAAAGGCTTTTAAATATATAAACTGTATAAGAATTAGGGCTTCAATTTTGAGAGCCTATTTGTTATAACAAAGGTAGAGTGGAGAGTAAGGTTTTATATGCTCAGATTTTAGTATTTGTCATCTTTACGCAACATCTTTAAATTCTGGGACTAAGCCTTTGATTATGTTTTAGAAACTTCTGAATAAGAGTCTTTTTCTTCTTCATAATAGGGATCAGAAGGAGAGATAATGAGCACTCTTAAGTCAATAAGCAATTATTTACTAAAAGTGCCAATATCATTCTTTTAAAGTAATGGAAGCTATACTAGTATACTGATCCCTGCCCTTAAAGTTCCTACAGTCTTATAGAAGAAACATAAGTTTAATAAATTAAACATCTGATGTCACTCTAAACTATTTTAAATACTACTTGTGTTACAGCTCTTTCTGCATTTTATTTCTAAAATCACCTTGTGAAACTGATAGGTCAATTTATATCAGTTTTACAGATGGCAGACTGATCTCATACTGCCGTGACTCAAAGCGTGACTGGTTTAGAGTCATGCAGTAATGAGTCTAGTGGTGATGGTAATACTCATTCCCTACTGTTGTGAAGAGGAGAGATTTTTTTAGTAAAATTCTTGCTGTCATGCCTGTCTTTTCTCATCCTTCTATAACTTGTGATCAAGAGATAAGTATAGTTGTCTATGATTCAAATTTGTCTCTCTTATGAGGTGTGTTGGTATTCTACCTTTACTCTTTATTATTTTACATGTTTCCTAAAGGTGGATGCCATTCACTGTTTTGTTTACTTTGAGGTGGAATTAATAAAACAAATATTGCTTTGTGCTTTTGTTTTAAAGTTTTAAAGTATTTCCGGCACTGATCCTTAAGTAATGGTGCCACATAGTGAATATCATTTTGATTTCTGCTTATTTATTTTATCACAGGTGATCCTTTCAAGGATGATCCTTTTGGGAAAATTGGTCAGTATATTATAAATTTATGTTGTATTTAGGAATGAGGGATCCTAATGGGTAGTTATAGGAAATGGACTTCCTTTTTTATTTAGTTTTGAAACTTATCTAAGGTCTCACTAAGATGTGTGTGCCTGGTATTTTTAGAGAGAAAGAGGTAGATTCTTGTGAATTTACTTAACTATTAGCTATACTTTAAAAAAAAATGACATTAGTGTTTATACTTTGATGCTTTTAGTAATATTTAATTGATTTCTCCTTATTACAAGGATTAGGGAAGTATAATGAGTTACACTACAGGGCTTAGAACTTTCGTTTTACACTACTCCAATGAATGGAGGAAAAGGAAATATCTTTGGTTTGGTTTTATTTTGTTTTGTTAATCCTCACCGGAGGATATTTTTCTTTTGATTTTTAGAAAGAATGGAAGGGAAGGAGAGAGACCAAGAGAGAGAAAATCGATGAGAGAGAGAGAGAGAGAGACAGAGAGAGAGAGAGAGAGAGAGAGAGAGAGAGAGAGAGAGAGAGAGAGAGAGAGATTGATTGGTTGCCTCCCGCACAGTCCCTACTGGGACCTGGGATAGAGACTACAACCAAGATATGTGCCCTTGACCAGAATTGAACCCAGGACCCTTTGGTCCAAGAGCTGACGCTCCAACCACTGAGCAAAACCAGCTAAGGCAAAAAGAAACATCTTAAAGATTTACTAAATGTCAGGTTTTTTAAGATATTCTTTTTTTAAGAAAATATATATTTTTATTGATTTCAGAGAGGAAGGGAGAGTATAGAAACAGCCATGATGAAAGAGAATTATGGATTGACTGTCTCCATGTCTCCTATTGGGGATTCAGCCAACATTCCAGGCATGTGCCCTGACCGGGAATCAAACCTGGGATCCTTCAGTCCGCAGGCCGATGCTCTAACCACTGAGCAAAACCAGTTAGGGCAAGATATTATTTTTTTTTAAGTATGTTTTTATTGATTTGAGGGAGAGAGATAGAAACATCAAGGAGAGAGAAATATTGATCTGCTGCCTTCTGCATGCCCCCTGCTGGGGATTGAGCCCACAACCTGGGCATGTGCCATGCCAGAATCAAACCAGTAACCTCTTGGTTCATGGGATGACACTCAACCAACTTAGCCACACTAGCCAGGCTTTCACATACTCTTTTTCTGGGATTTTGCATTAGAATCAAGCCAATCATTTGTACCATTTAGTTTTGCTTTGCGAACCTGTTCCAAATATTGGCTCTTACCCTTGAGCTAGAGAAAGACATTTAATAGTTTTTGTTGTTGTTTTAGTTAATGATAGCATAAGTTAAGGGTCTTAAAATGGGATCCCTTGAAATTATATGCTAGTTCTAAAAAATAAATTTATTGCCGAAACCGGTTTGGCTCAATGGAAGAGCGTCGGCTTGGGGACTGAAAGGTCCCGGGATCGATTCCGGTCAAGGGCATGTACCTTGGTTGCGGGCATATCCCCAGTAGGGGGTGTGCAAGAGGCAGCTGATCGATGACTCTCTCTCATCGATGTTTCTAACTCTCTGTACAAAATCAATAAAATATATTTTTTTTAAATAAATAAGTTTATTATGTAAAAGTCTCTTACCTTTTGCTGTGGTTGGGTGGCTCAATTGGGTTCAAGAGTTGTCTCATACACCAAAATGTTGCTGGTTTGATTCCCAGTCAGGGCACATATCAAAGTTCTGTATTCAGTCCCTGGTTGGGGTATATACAGGAGGCAACTGATCGATGTTTCTCTCTCATATCAATGTTTCCTCCTCTCTTCCTCTCTCTCTCTCAAATCAATAAACATATCCTCTGGTGAGGATTTTTTTTTTAAGGACACTTACCTTTTATCAAAATCATTATGGAATTTCTAGTCCCCCCTCCTTCAATTAGAAGCACCCCCAATTAGAACCAACTTAGAGGTATTAGTAGAACCTAGCATACAGGAAACATTTGTATGTCAAGTGTTGGAATTATTGGTGTGCTTTGGGTGAATGGTGAACAAGTAGGAAAGAATGTTAATTAAAGCTGTTTAACTAGATGGGACTGTCTATACCTTTTTTTAAAGATCAATAGTTATAATAGAAAGTACTTAACTTAGATTCTGTAGGAGTTCAAAATGGGGATGGGAAGGAGGGGACATCTGTAATACTTTCAACAATAAAGATAAATTTAAAAAAAAAGCATTTTGACTGATAGAAAAAAATAACAGAATATCTTCTTATTACTGCAGTTGTCATGCCTTCACTTGACAGGAAATTCAGTGTAATAGTTTTTTAGTCTCATAATAATGCTGTATTTTCTTAGATCCATTTGGAGGTGATCCTTTCAAAGGTTCAGATCCATTTGCATCTGACAGTTTCTTCAAACAATCTTCTACTGATCCCTTTGTCACTTCCGGTACTGACCCTTTCAGTGCAGCCAGCAATAGCAGTATTACATCGGTAAGTGGGAGGATTAAAAACTATTAAATGGGTAACAAGTGTTGTGAGTTTCTTGCAATATACAGGGGAAAGAATCCTGTTTTAGGTTATTTCTGATGGGCCATGTAGGATTTTTAGTTTCATTCAGTCCATCTAGTTTTTGGTTCAGAGCTTGATCAACCACTGGAATTAACTGGGATAACTTATATCATCCAAAAATCAAGTCTGCTCTTCAAAGGACCAAATATTATCCCATTGGAGATATATATATATATATATATATATATATATATATATATATATAAAAGCCTAAGCAACTGTTATGACAGGATGCCTGGAATGAACAGAATGACCGGTCACTATGACGCCCACTGACCACCAGGGTGCAGATGCTCAATGCAGGAACTGCCACTAGCCCACAGGCCTCGATCACAGATGGGGCCTGCTGGGCGACTTCCCAGTTCCTCCCCCTGGCTAGCAGGCCCCGGTCGCCCAGTTGGGGCTGGGTCCCCGGGCTGGGACGGGAAACTAAGGGTGGGTGGTGGCAGACACAGTACCTTTCCCAGGCTGAGGGTTGAGGGTTGGCTCCCTCCTCGGGGCCAGTGGCCATCCTCTTGGTCCCTACCCCTGGGCAGCAGGCCCTGATCACCCGATCAGGACTGAGCCCAGGCTGGTATGGAGAACTGGGGTTGGGTGGTGGCAGATTCGGGCAGCAAGGGAAGGAGGAGGCGGGAAACCTGATTGGCCCTGATCACCAGCCAGGCCTAGGGACCCCATCCATACACAAATTTTGTGAATTGGGCCTCTAATATTACAATAAATTATTAGAAATCCATATACCAATCTTAAAACACATTGTGGATGGATCATAAGAATTCTCGTGTTTTCATGATACACAGTGTTTTACAAAGTATCATACTTGAAAAAGATGTTAGCTTGTAAGAACATGTAATAAATAACTTCAAAATGCAATGGGTATTTAATTTTAAAGTGTGACTGTAACATTTATATAAAACATTTTTTGTACTCATTCAGTAGAAACTTATCTTGCCACTGGATAAAACTAGCAATAAAACTACTGGTCTGCAATGTGTTAAGTAAAGGTTTTTAGAAATGTTTGATATGCTTATTGAAATAATGAAAATCAATTTAAAGAACAACATTGATGTTTTAGAAAAATAAAATAATTGTTATTTTATAGACACAGCTGGAATGTTAGTCTGACAAAGAAGTACAAATTCAGTAAATGACAGTCTTGAGAACATATATAGTACAACAATCATTATTTAATAACCACATACTATGATCAGATATTTCTGTGTGCTTTACATTCCTAATCTTCACATCAACCTTGCAAAGTAGTTGTTGATGTGTCTACTTTAAGAATAAGAACACTGGGACTCAGAAAAATTAACTTAGCACAGCCATGGTTATACAACTAAGTGGTTTATCTTCTGGAGGCTTTGAAAACAAAATCTTTATATCATAGATATTTAAACATTTAAAATAGAATAATGCAATTAAATATTCTAACAAACTTTTATGAAGCTATTGTTTAATTTCAATAATTATGAGTAATTTTGGAGTTGTAAAAAAAATTATTTGGAGACCTGTTTTTTTTGAGGCAGGATTTTCATGTTTATGAGTAAACCAGACCCAGAAAGGATCAGTTGAGTGACAGGCATTTGAAGCAACAATTTTGTCTTTCAGTACTCTTAGATGAAGAATATTTCTTTAAGCCCTAGCCAGTTTGGCTCAGTGGATAGAGCATTGGCCTGTGGACCGAGAGGATACATGCCTCGATTGCAGACTCCTCTCCAGCCCAGGCCTTGGTCAGGGTTCTTGCAGAAGGCAAACAATCGATGTGTTTCTCTCACATCAGTATTTCTCTCTGCCTTTCCTTTCTCTCCCACTCCCTCTAAAAAAAATCAATGAAAAAATATCCTCAGGTGAGGACTAAAAAAAGAAAAAGAGACATCCTAAGAAAAACCTCTTAATTACAGTATGGTAACTACCAAAGGAAAGAAGGGGTGGAGGGAGGTAAAAGAGGATAAAAGGGTGGGGAAAGGTAAATGGTGACAGGAGACTTGACTTTGGGTGATAAGGACAATAATATATACAGAGGATATATTATGGAATTATATAATTGAGTCCTATATAATTTTATTAATTAATGTCACCTCAATAAATTCAATAAAAATGTTAAAAAAAGGAAAATGCTTTCTTACAAGAGTACTTGATTGTTTTAAAGATAATAGACTTTGGTGTTCTTGAATTGCTTCCTTACTGTATTTGGTAAGGAACTACTAGTATTTGGCCAACAACTGGTATTTTCCATTGATGTAAAACTGAGCAAATGCCTCCGTAACTGAATATTTGTGGTTTCCACAGGCTACTGGATACTGTGTTTTTCTGTAACACATAGTTTGCAGTGTAAACCCACTTGCCAGATTCTTCTTAAATTGGCTGTAACCTGAATTCTTTCCCTCTCACCTTATTCTACCCTCTCATTCTTCACTTGTATCATTTAAAGAACAAAAAAACCAAAGCAGCTTTTACCAATTTAAAAATAAACAAATTTCTCCTGTTCCTCTATTCTGGGGAAATATTTCTGCCACTTATTCTTACTTTTCCTCTTTTCTCCCCAGATTTCTAAAGCAGCTTGTACTTGCGCTTAATATATCTCCATTAAAAACAAAACAAAACAGCCAAAACCGGTTTGGCTCAGTGGTAGAGCGTCGGTCTGCGGACTGAAAAGTCCCAGGTTCGATTCCGGTCAAGGGCATGTACCTTGATTGCGGGCACATCCCCAGTAGGGGGTGTGCAAGAGGCAGCTGATTGATGATTCTCTCACATCGATGTTTCAAACTCTCTATCCCTCTCTCTTCCTCTCTGTAAAAAATCAATAAAATATATTTAAAAAAACAAAACAAAACAAAACAAAAAACAAACAAAAAAAAACCCACAAATTGATAATAATAGCTGGTTATCTAATCTTTTCTATATGCCAGGCATGGTGCAAAGTTCTTTTCTTGTGTTATCTTATTTAATCTTCACAATTCGAACTTCCGGTCTCCCAGTCAAACTCCTGAGGATACACTTTGTATATATATATTTATACACACACACACACACACACTCACACACTCTAGAGGCCCAGTGCACAATGTTCATGCACTCATGGCGCAGGGGGGAGTCGCTCAGCCCAGCCTGCACCTTGTTGTAGTCCGGGGGCCTTGTTGTAGTCCAGCGGATGGCTTAAGCTGGGAGTCAGACATCCTTAGTGCTGTTGCAGCGGCCCGAGAGGCTCCCACCACCGCCGCTGTGCTCACCAGCTGTAGCCTGGCTTTTGGCTGAGCAACGCTCCCCATGTGGGAGCGCACTGACCCCCAGGAGGCAGCTCCTGTGTTGAGCATCTGTGAGCATCTGTTCCCGGTGGTCAGTGTACGTCATAGTGACCAGTCGTTCTGCCGTTCAGTCAATTTGCACTTTACCCTTTTATTAGGTAGGATTATTATATAAGATAGATGGGCTGCACATCCATCTTGTTTCCCTTGCTAGCCTGTTGCCCTTTTAGGGTGATTGCACAGTGTTCGGTGAAGGAATAGAAATTAAACCTGGCATGCATGTAGGCATGCTTTTTCCATTTCTCTCTGTAATAGTACACAAAACTAACAAGCTACTATTAAAAACATGCCTGGTTTTTTCCTCCCTCAAAGTCAAGAGAAGGGCACTAATAGTTGGTGATTTAAGTTATCATGCCAGTGACTGTCTCAAACCAATATTTTATAATTATATTAGGAATCATGGAAATATATTTCCTTTACAGACTAGCTTAATTTTTTTCTTTGATGGCTATTCATTATTTAGCAGATATAATCAACATGTAAGCTAATGTGCTAGTTTTATAAATAATATCATTGGCATCAGTTAAAATAAGTACTGTCATTTTCAATTTCAAACCTGCATTAGTAATAATTATTTCTGCTAGTGGTTGTTTTTTTTTAATATATTTTATTGACTTTTTACAGAGAGGAAGGGAGAGTGATAGAGAGCTAGAAACATGGATGAAAGGGAATCATCGATCAGCTGCCTCTTGCACACCCCCTACTGGTACAACCAAGGTACATGCCCTTGACCTGAATCGAACCTGGGACCCTTCAGTCCGCAAGCTGACGCTCTATCCACTGAGTCAAACCGGTTTCGGCTCTGCTAAGTAGTTTTAATGGGTCCTCTTTTATAAACAGAGAATATAACTCTCTCCTTCTCCCTCTCTCTCTCCCTCCCCTTCTCCCTCTCGCTCTCCCTCTCCTTCTCCCTTTTCCTCTTCTTTTCCCACTCCTTTCCTATGCCCAGTACACAAGTCCATATTTTCTTTAAGGGGAAGAATGCTAAACTATTTTTAGATGACAAATAGAAAATGGAAATCTAGGATTTTCTGTTATTAAGTACTAGGATATTTAAGAGAATAGTATATATCCTAAATGCAGTATGTCATCCTGAAATAAGAAAAGGACATTAATGGAAAAACTGGTAAAATCCAAATAAAAATCTATAGTTTATAGTTTTGTACCAGTATTAATTCTTCAGTTTTAATAGCTATACCATGATTATATGAGATATTACCATTAGAGGAAGCTGGGTAAAGGGATTATGGGAGCTTTGTATTATCCTTACAGCTGTTCTAGAAATCTAAAATTACTTCAAAATAAAAAGTTAAAATAGTGTGCATCTATACATGTGTCAAAGTTATGAAGAAAAAAGGAATTAATACTACCAAAGTCAAGTTAATAATTACCTCTACAGGTAATTGGCATAGGGATTGGAGAAGAACACATGACTTCTGAGGTGTTGGCAGTTTCTTGGAAGATGATTACATATGTGTTCACTTGATACTTATTTGTTAAACTGTACATATGATTAATACAGTTTTATGAGTAGATATTGTATTTTGCAATAAAAGGATTAGAAAATTATATGTATCATTTTGATTTCATAAGATTGCAGATTAATAAGGGGTATCATTTGTCCCTAATGCCCGTATTCCTTAATGAATGTAGAGTCTGTAAAGAATATTTTCTTCGGTGTGGCAATGAGGTTTCAGCTTTGAAGTGTTGCCTCTCTCAGTCGTGTTCTGTGTGATTTGTTTAGGTAGAAACACTGAAACACAACGATCCTTTTGCTCCCGGTGGAACAGTTGTTGTTGCAGCCAGTGATTCAGGTAAGAAAACATCCACCTCTTTGAACAGTAAAAGCATTACCCTTTTTCTTTAAGCTTCTTTTCTTTGGTCTCCAAATGTATTTGTCCTATTTCCTTATGTATGGCTTTAAAATTATTGCATAATCATATCCAATTGTAATCTTCCAATAATAATAATGATGACAAGTGTTTATTACATTCTACTTTCCTTATTATTCTCATTTATTGTTCATGTTGAAAATCTTTATTCTAATATGTATTCTAGCCAATGTCAGTAAAACCAATAACTTTACCCCCCCCCCCCCCCTCTTATAACAGCAGTGTTGTTTGGCAGTTTCAAAGTCAGCATTGACTCTTAGGGATCTTGGCCTATATTTAAAAATGTGTGGCTTCCAATAAGTAATTACAATAACTTTCCAAATAGTGGATAGGTCCTGTAATAAGACATGCTTTGTTTATGGTTCCTAATTTTCCATTTGTCCTTTTAATAACCTTTAAGTAATATTCTCATTTTAATGATCAAGAAATTGAGGACCCAGAACACTGAGTAACTTAAGATAATACTGCTTACTAGATTTGAGCCAGGTAAAGCTGAGATTGAAAGCTAAGTCTGACATCCCTACCTGGTTTGGCTCAGTGGATGGAATGTTGGCCTGTGGATCGAAGGGTCGCGTGTTCAATTCCTGTTAAGGGCACATGCCCAGGTTGCAGGTTCAATCCTCAGTAGGGGGCATGCAGGAGGCAGCCCATCAATGATTTTCTCTCATTATTGATGTTTCTATCTCTCTCTCTCCTTCTTCCTTACTCTCTGAAATCAATAAAAAATATATTAAAAAGAAAAGCTAAGTCTGACAGAGTCTAAAAGCTTTCCTAACCAACTAACTCTGCTGCTTTCTCACTGATCATTTACAAATAAACCAGCTATTATGTAGGAGAGCAGGAAATTAGAGTAAAGTGAACTGAAACAAGTCAGTACTTCAATATCATGCTGAAAATAGACTGCCTTATTTTTCATATGGAAATAGAGTGAGCTGTTCAGTTCAAAAAATTTGTTGATTGTGACAAATTAAGGATTATGGGCATAGAGAAAGATAATAGAAAGGCCTTCACAATTTGAATTTCTTGTATTGTACAAATTGTAACAAAATGGAATAAAGCACTATGCATTACTTATTTTCAGGTTGAAAATTAGCTTCCAACATGAGTAGGAAGAAGGAGGAAATGAGATTTAATGTTGTATCGGGTATTGATTTAAACCAAAATTTTAAATGACAGCAAATATGATTTTTAAAAGGCTTATTATAGTAACATTGTTTAAATTATATCTTTTTAAAATACATATGCTTTTTTAGATTTCCTTTATTGAACTGATGAATTCATATATTTCTAGGGATATTATATAATTAGGATACCCTAAGAAAATAAAATGAAAGGTTAATACATTTATACTTAACTCTCAGTTGCCCACACTAAAGAATGGTGAGTGCCATGAGAGTTCATTAGAACTGTAAAAATTTAAAAGAAAGGGAGACCACCTCCATTTAGGGTAAATCATGAATGATTTAAAAGCAGAAGATGGCTTTTGTGGTATAACTTAAAGAATGGTCTGGGGTTTTTAATAAGTAGTTATGGAAAGAGACTATGTCAAGCAAAGAGAGTAACATGAACAAGGAATGGAGGTAGGATAGATAGGGCATGTTTAAGGAAAAACAGACCTTTTGATAAAGCACATTTATAAAGGAACTAGAGGCCTGGTGTATGGATTCGTGCACCAGTGGGGTCCCTCGGCCTGGCCTCTGGCTCTCCAACATCCCCTGTGGGGTCCTGGATTGCGAGAGGGCAGTTCATGGCACCCCAGAATCGGGCTCCCACCTCTCTGGTTCTGGGTGTGTCACCTGAGAACTGCAGCTGCCAAGTCACCGCAGCTCAGCAGCTCCTGCGTTGAGCGTCTGCCCCCTGGTGGTCAGTGCACATAATAACTAGTGGCTGGAGGGCCTGTGGCTTAGGCTTTTATATATATGGATAGTTAAGGCTGAAGGGGTAGATTGCAGTCTTACTGTAGGAGGTTTCTTTTGCCTTTGTTGGTTTTCTCTTTCAATTCAGTTTCAAGCTTATTTCCTGTAAAGTGATAGAATAAATGACTATAATAGCCTGGCAGGGACTAAGATTTATTGTTGTTAATCATAATATGATACCACTTATTGAGCACTTGCATAATTCCAGCATTCTATGTGCTAACCATTTTTCCATAATTGGTCTCATTTAATTCTCACATGTGAAGCCATTTCACAAGGTTCAAGATGGAGTAATAGATGGAAACAGTGGGCCCATCTGATGTCTCTGGTTTCCCACTGACCTTTTTGATCATTCCTTGTGACTCCTTTGCTGATTCTTCCTCTTTCCCCCAATTTCTTTACGTTGTGCTGTCCTAGACCTGGGACATTGTTTCTTCTCTATCTGTACTCCCTTGGGGGTTTCACCTGGTTTCATGGATGTACATATTTATATGCTGATTAATATCTCTAGCCACATCTTTTTTCTCGAACACTAGACTCATACACCCAACTACCTGTTGACATCTTCACTTAATTAGCTTCTAGATAAATCTAACATAACATGTCTAATATCTTCAAACACCTAATCTTCCTTCCCAAACCTGCTTCTCTTAAAGCTTTAATTCATGGTAATTTATCTTTAACATTGCTAAGACCTGAAACCTCAGAATCATCCTTAGTTCTTGTTTTTCTTTCTCTCTATCCCTGGTCTTTGAGGAAATCTTACTGGCTCTGTCTTCAAACTATATCCAGGAAAAGGTACAATGGGTACCTTTCTAACTATTTCTCTTATCATTCATTCCCCTTACTCTCTGCTCCAGCCACATAGCCTTTGTGCTATTGCTCTAACAACAGGATGGTGTTCCTTAGGCTCTGCCCTTAACTGTTCCTTATTCATCTGTCCACATGATGATCTCCATTACCTCTAACAAATCTTCGCCAAAATGTCACTCAGTGAGGCATGCTTTGGCCACCCTATTTAACATTTACAGGCACCACCACCCATCCCAGCACTCCGACCTTGCTGTTCTCTACTCTTTTTTCTTCCATTATGGCTGATTACTTTCCAGCATACTATATAAGTGACTTTTTTTTTCTTTTAAAAAAAATATTTTTATTGATTTCAGAGAGGAAGGGAGGGGAGAGAAAGATAAAACATCAATGATGAGAGAGAAATTATTGATTGGCTGCCCTCCTGCACACCCCACACTGGGGATCAACCCCAGAGCCTTCAGTCCACAGGCCAACGCTTTATCCACTGAGCCAAACCAGCGAGGGCAGATAAATGGCTTTGTTTTCTTATCTGACTTCTCCTTCCATTAAATTTTAAGTTACATAGGAACTTGGTGTTTTGTATTCACTGATGTATTTCAAGAACCTTAAACCATGCCTGGCCACATATTATTCCTGAATGAATGGATGAATCACAGAGTATATGATAGGAGCCCAGTGGATGAAAATCCTGGGGATGGGGCATATTGTTTATTTTGTTCTGATAAGTGTTTTTTGTTAAATATTATGGTAAAATATACATAACATAAAATTTACCATTGTAAACACTTTCAAGTATACAGTTCTGTGGTATTCAGTATATTCACATTGCTATGCAATCATCACATCCATCCATTTTTTTTTCATCTTCCAAAACTGTAACTCTATACTTGTTAAACAAAAGTTCCCCATTACCCGCTCCTGCAGGCCCAGGCAACAACCCTTTACTTTCTGCATTTATTAACTTAACTACTTTAGGTACCTCATCATATAAGTGGAATCATGTAATACTTATCTTTTTGTGACTGGCTTGAGCTTGATTATCTTGTGGGTCATAAACGAGTCATCAGGGAAGAAAATATTTCCTCCTCGTTCTCCCAGGATTCTCTGGTAGACAGCTGCTTTATGGGAATTATTTGTGAGTCTTAAAACTGGTTTCACTTACTCCTTGTTGTTCATCTGCTTGTGCTAAGAAATGTTATGATATCTGTTTGGAAGATTCCTAATAAGTAGACAGTTTCTGTACTCTTTTCTCCCCCAATATTTTCAACAATATAAGTTATCCCCTATTTGCCAGACCTTGTTCTAGGCCTTGAAGATACAGTGGTGAACAAAACAAACTTCCTGTATTTATAGAGCTTATATGGGAAAGATAGACAATAAACAAATATATAATATGTTAGGTACTTATGAATGCTATAAAATAAATCATAAGGGGATAAAAAGTGACATGCCTAAAATGTAGCTTTATCAATCACACTTCACACAAAAAAAGCATATCAACATAGTCTGATCTCAAATATGTAATGGGAAAAAAAATACCAGGAAAAAAAGTGGCAATGGTCTTAATCCAGCATGTAGAAGGGAAGGGTTCAGGAATCTGGAGAAGGTGCAGTGTGTAAATTAATCAAGAGTCCAGAGATGAGCCAGGACCGGTTTGGCTCAGTGGATAGAGCGTCGGCCTTGGGACTGAAAGGTCCCCGGTTCGATTCCGGTCAAGGGCATGTACCTTGGTTGCGGGCGCATCCCCAGTAGGGGGTGTGCAAGAGGCAGCTGATCGATGATTCTCTCTCATCAATGTTTCTAACTCTCTATCCCTCTCTCTTCCTCTATGTGAAAAATCAATAAAATATATTTAAAAAAAAAAAAAAAAAAAAGAGTCCAGAGATGAAACATAATTTTGGAAGGCATTTTGGGGAGCCAGAGAAAACTTAGCTAAAGAAACCTAGTTCTCTGTCTCTCTGGACCCCTTGCTTTTTATTAACACAAATTGTCCTAAAGTAAGGTAGATACACATATCAAAAGCCAGGGTTTAGTATACAGAATCCATTGTCAGATTGGGGGAACTGCCTCTGGCTCTTAGGTATTTGGCGATGAGGAGGAGGAGGAGGCAATAACATGTAGATTGAAATACTCTCAGCTGTCTGGCAGCAAACAATTATTCATGCATCCTTTTCAGGTTTGGGGAAATGCCTTTAACCATTTCCAGATGATTCAGCCCTGCTGACATGCTGGAATTAGCTTCCAGTAAAAAAAACTGTTAAAAACGTAAAATATTGTTATGGGTTATTTCTGGAAATGAGATTATAGATGGCATTTTTTATTATGCTTTCATGTATTTTTCCACAGTGTTCATTACCTTTATTCTTGGGGAGAAGAGGATCCCATTTGCATTTAAAGCCTGATTTTGCTGGCTCATAGCTCCTGTGTGCATCAATAGGAAGAAAGCCACCTGCTGAGTTCCTCTCCACGTGTTATTCCTGGGACCCCTCAGCAGGTGTCTCACACATGAGCTAAACAAGTTCACACTCAGCGGCTCCTTCCAGTTTCTGGGTGGGCCTCTGCTTCCTATCAATCGTGATCAATAGCTGAGAAAGTTCTAGCCAAACTCGTATTAATTCCCTAGTTTGAGCAAAAATGCTTCGTCGTTCATCCAGGGTAAATTTCCCAGTGTTTGGACCAATGCTGAATAGATCATTTATTCTGATGAAGAAAGTGTAGAAAAACTCTAATAGGCTACAGTAGCATATGCTTCATACATAAATGTTATGTTTTTTTAATTTATTTCTTTCCCAAAGTATACTCCACAAAATTTCAGTCGCTTCACAAAGTTTCAGTCATATTTGACCTAACTCAGCACTATTGCCAAATGCTATGACTTCTTGTAAAAGCTGTGGGACAGTGGCAGAGAAAAAGCATGAAGCTGATTTCTCAGTCTCTCCAGTGAAATGAGCTCAGCTCCTTTTCCCTCATTACCTGTCTACCAATCAGGAGAGCGTCTGCACCCTGATTGTACCTCAGCTGCTGTGGAATCAGGAATAACAGGAAGAGGAGGAAAAGGAAAGGAAAGCCTGAAACACGAGCCATGGCTAGGCTGGGCCCCAGCTGTGGACTCAGCAGATATGTAGTAATAATAAAGCATGTTTCATAGCCAAAGCTCCAGGATTTCCTGTAACTCTGGATTTCAACATCCTCTTCAGGCTCAGAGTTGTTGGTGTATCCCTAAAGGACTGGTTTTGTCTATGATTCTCACTACTCCTCTATACTTCCTCCACCCCATGAGTATCTTGGGGACAAATCAAACAAAAATAATATACAGGGCTGGACAAAAGTAGGTTTACAGTTGTAATACAAATAAATAATATAATAATACATAATAATACAAGAATAAACTCCATATTTTGTGTACTCAAACCATATACAGGGTTTCCCCAACCCTGTATATGTTCCTTGCCATCTTGTTTATGCCCATGGTATGCTCATTTTTAGAGTAAAGGCACATTTACACATTTCAGTGAGTGGTTGGGCACAGTGTTCTAAAACTGATTTGATATAAAGATGAAGAGGTGAGGAAGGATAGGAGATTTTTCTGCACCTCTTTGCTTTCTCTGTCTTACATTCTCTTTTGCAGATTTCTTTCCTTCTTTTGCCTTTTTTCTGCTTTCTGATATCAAGCAGAAATTCCTATAAACATTCTTTGACTTTATTGGTGGCCCAATGCCTGAACAGGTGAAGCCTATCTCAAAGTCGATCAGTTCAATCCGGCCAAAAATGTTAGTCCATGTGGGAAATGTACCTGATGGAACAGATAATGTGTCATGCCTGTGGAGCAGTGGTTACACAACTGCTTTTGCAATTACTGTGCCTGCTGCCTGGAATAGCTTGCTCTCTCCTACCTTCATCCATTCGGCAGATTCCATCCCTTATTTAAAAGTCCTAGCTCAAATGTTAGTCTTTCTTTATACTTTTCCCAATTCTCCCAGACAGTGGCTCCTCCGGCATGTTTTTCATATCTCAAATAGCTCATGTAAGATGGTTTTATTATAGTTTGTTTACCTCACTAGACTGTGAGCTTTCCAGAGGTGGGAACTCTATTTTCTTATTTTCCTAGATGTGCTAGTCAACATGTTTTTTGACCATTCATTTTTCATTGGCTAAGCCTTATTTCCTATTTTTAAGGATCTTAAAATCTAGTAGAGGGTGATATATCAATCATAGATCATTACAGTGCAAACTAGAATGCAGTCAGTGCCACAAAAAGGAAGAAATCACTTCTTGTTCTTGGAATTAGAGATGCCTCGGTTATTTCAAGCCTTGTGGATGAGGTAGCATTCAAATGGGCCTTGGAGAATAGGTGTGAAATGTGGAATTAATGTAGTCTAGCTTCCTTTACTTCTTGATATCGTTATTATGAATATATTAAGTGCATGGGAGTTATATTATGTGACATGTATTCTAGAATCCTAAATGCTTTACCTAGAGTTAGTTTACCTGTTTTTTATCTTAAATTATTTATCAGTTGATTTATATAAAGGAATGCATTTATCATGTAGGAATATCAATGTGCTCACTGTCTTCTTGGACTTAAGCCAGAAATGTAGGAACTAATATTTGGGATTAGATATTTTTCACCTATCTTAAATGTTACCAACCAAAAGAGGACATGGAATTTGATGTCTTTCTGTCCTGTTGCATTGATGTTCTTTATTCTTTTCAGCCACAGACCCTTTTGCTTCTGTTTTTGGAAATGAATCATTTGAAGATGGATTTGCTGACTTCAGCACATTGTCAAAGGTATCTGAAGTGATTAGTGGGAAGGTAAAAAAATACATTGTTTTTACCAAAAGAGCAATCCTTCCTTTCAATTATATAACCCCCTCAACAGTCTTTGCAATTTGATTTCAATAATTCACAGCAAATGTTGGTTTCAAATAGAAATGGAAGATAAGATATAATTAAAGTAGATGTACATATTTTTATTTATAAAGACAATGGTGATACCATAAGTAATTATAGTTTTCTATGACAGGTTTGCTCAACACCTTAATTTTTAAGAGTCTTATGTAGTTTTAAACTGCATTTTTCTCCTCTGGGTTGTCTGGGTCAATAGTTGTATAATCTGGGTATTCATTCCATCCTCTGCATTGGTTAATTGACTTTTTTTTATTCTGAGGCTGCTAGGGTTATGTTAATACACATAGTCCAGCACTTACATGTCTCCTACCTATTTTTCAAGGTGGCTCCAGGACTGGTGGAAGCCAAAGAATAAAATTAGAATATATGTGAAATTGTCTGTGCCATTGGTTCTCAACTGGGTATAATTTTCCCTCTGCCTATCCCAGGAAACATTTGTCAATGTCTAGAGATACTTCTTGGTTGTCACAGTTGGGTAGGGGGACTATTTATATTTAGTGGATAGAGAGAAAGAATGCTGTTAAAACATCCTACCAAGTTCTGCCCAACACCCCGACACCATAGAATTATGGCCAGCCCAAAATGTCAGTAGTGCTACTGTAGAGAAACACTGGCCTAACTAGAGCTAATATCTTAACATCTGATTCATTATAGAAAACAGAATCTTTCATTACTCCATGTACTAGAAGGACAGGGTCTTCAGACTCACATTAAGACTAAAATTATGATTCCATGAGATCAGTTTGCTTTAAAAAAAAACTGACTTTCAAGTTGTCTTTAATGTACAAGATGTCACTTTAAAATGGCCTCTGGTAGTTTCGTATTGCCTGAAGCTTGACAAACCTTTGATCCCCAGATGGCTTGTTTGGTATGATCTTTTGCTCTTAATAAATATCGATATTATAATCACTACTCATATAGAGCAATTAAAAAATATTCCCCCTTTGACTCTGAATGCAAAGGTTAAAATGTCAGTGCTCAGAATTAAAATAAATAATGCCGAGACCGGTTTGGCTCAATGGATAGAGCGTCGGCTTGGGGACTGAAGGGACCCGGTTCGATTCCGGTCAAGGGCATGTACCTTGGTTGCGGGCATATCCCCAGTAGGGGGTGTGCAAGAGGTAGCTGATCGATGACTCTCTCTCATCGATGTTTCTAACTCTCTATCTCTCTCCCTTCCTCTCTGTACAAAATCAATAAAATATATTAAAAAAAAAAAAAAAGAATTAAAATAAATAAAACTGCATAATACTGAAGACTATTCTTCCAAATGCTATGTGTATAGCTTAATTGGTATACTACCTAATAAAAGAGTAATATGCAAATTAACCACCACTTCGCTACACCTACCAGCCAATCAGAGCAAGTATGCAAATAAACCCAACCAAGATGGCTACAGCCACAGAGAGCAGGAGGGAGGCTTGGGTTTCCCAGGCAACGGAGGAAGCCAACCTTTCCACCTGCCCTTGTGGACCTAGGTCTCCGCTTCAAGGCTACAAAGTTTCAATTATAGAAGGTAAACAAATCCAAACAGAAATGGTGGCAGCCACGGAGCAAGTAGAATGCTTGGTTCTGCTCCAGGCTACAAAGTTTCAATTGTAGAAGGTAAATTCCAGATTTGAGGGCCTCCGCTTGTGTCACCAGGGGTGTGGCCGGCCTGCAAACCACTCCAGGCCCCTCACTCAGGCTGCCCCACACCGCAAGAGAACCCCCACCCTGATCCGAGACACCCTTCAGGGCAAACCAGCTGGTCCCCACCCATACACCAGGCCTCTATCCTATCTAATAAAAGAGTAATATGCAGATTGACCGTCACTCCAACACACAGTATGGCTGCCCACATGATATGCAGATTGACTATCACTCCAACATACAATATGGCTGCCCACATGTGGTCAAAGATCCTGTCCCCATTTGGACACAAGTTGGCCACCACAAGATGGCCAGAAAGGGAGGGCAGTTGGGGGGAACTAGGCCTGCAAGGGAGAGCAGTTGGAGGCGATCAACCCTGCAGGGGAGGGCACTTAGGGGTGACCAGGCTGGCAGACATGGGAAGTTGGGGGCAAACAGGCTGGCAGGGGAGCAGTTAGACATCAATCAGGCTGGCATGGGAGTGGTTAGGAGATGTTCAGGCTGGCAGGCAGAAGCAGTTAGGGGCAATCAGGAAGGCAAGCAGGCAAGCAGTTGGGAGCCAATAGTCCTGGATTGTGAGAGGGATGTCCGACTGCCCATTTAGGCCTGATCCGTTGGATCCCATCTCTCAAGGAGTCCCAGATTGGAGAGGGTGCAGGCTGGGCTGAGAGACACCCCCTCTTCTTCCTCCATGCACGAATTTCATGCACCAGGCATCTAGTAATGTATATAACCGTGCATAAACATTTCTTTTCTAACAAAGGCTAACAATGAAGATCCTTTCAGTTCAGCCCCACTGAACTCTGCCAACAATGTGGTCCTTACAAAAAACGTGCTGGAGGAAGCACCAGTCAAAAGTGAAGATGTACCCCCAGCACTGCCACCGAAGATTGGAACTCCAACAAGACCCTGCCCACCACCACCTGGTATGAGAGTACCTAAATCAACAAGATGCATTTTGTTTTGTTTTTTTTCTTAACGTATTGTGCGAGCCTTATTTATAGACTTACCTAAAGGGCCTTTAACAAAGCAAGTCAAGAAAACATGGCAGAAAACAGAACAAAACAAAAGCATGGCAGGAGCCTGCTGCTATTCTCTGTTCTGACCTCAATACAGGATTACAGACAAGTGTTCATGCTAAGAACCCAGCATGTGTAACTGTCATGAACTACTTTTCTGGCACATGCAAACTTCTTTTAAAATCATTTTAGAGAAGCAGTAAATGGAAAAAGGAAAGTATCGATGAAGTCTCTTGCTTTTCAGAGCCCATTGATTACTACTTGAACAATAGTTTCCTGCACTTTTGTGTTTTAATTAATTTCTATAAGAGATTAGTTTGAAGTCCTGTTCTTTTCTTGCCAAATGTACTCCTTAAATTCTGTAATGTGAGAATATATGGTTTTTGGTACCCAGAATTTAGCAATATAATGATTTGAAAGAAATTAATTATTTTTTTTTCTTGAAGAAAAGTCTTTTACCTCACTTAATGAGAGATGCCTTTGTTTTATAAAAGTAATTTTTTGGGGGGATCTGGGAATAATTTTTTTTTTTTTTTTTAGTCTTTAGTACTATACAAAGAAAAGGAACAAAATAAAACAAAAAAAGGCTAATCCCCTGAGTAGTTGTGCTACTAGGTTGTTATGTGAGAAGACACATCTGGTATATTGCTCTTTTAATCATATATCATTCCTTGGGAAATTTTGAGCACAGGAACTATAGATTACTATTCTTTTTTGTTGTTGTTAATCCTCACCCAAGAATATTTTTCCATTGATTTTTAGAGTGGAAGGGAGGGGGAGGACAGAGAGAGAAACATCTATGTGAGAGAGAGACAGCGTTAGTTGCCTCCCGCACATGCCCCTGGATCAAGCTTATAACTGAAATACGTGCCCTTGACAGGAATCGAACCCAGGAATCTTCAGTCTGCAGGCTGACACTCTATCCACTGAGTCAAACTGGCAAGGGCTTTTATTTATTTTTTTTTAAAATATTTTTATTGATTTCAGGTAGAGGAAGGGATGGAGAGAGAGAGAAACATCAGTGGTGAGAGAGAATCATTGATCATCTACCTCCTGCATGCCTCCTACTGGGGATCGAGCCCACAACCTGGGCATGTGCCCTGACCAGGAATCAAACCGTCACCTCCTGGTTCATGGGTCAGTGCTCAACCACTAAGCAACACCAGCCAGGCTCGATTACGATTCTTGTCTTTTCACAGTAACCTCCCTATGGTATTTCTTGGGGTGATTATTTCTTCCTTGATTTAAAGAAATTTCATATTCAATTGTTAATACTCAATTATCTGTTGAAAAGTTAGGTAAACGAGTGATTTCTATCTTTTAAGGAAAAGTAGCCTATATCATATATTGTTAGATGGTAAGGTTATCCAGTCTGTATGTTAAACAAATAAGAGTCAATTTGTTCATTTGATTTTTAGAACTATATAATGCCAATAGTGAAGTTATTTTTTAAGTTCTAAATAAAATAACATATTAGTGCTTTAACTAAATCTTCAGCAGAGTGAGTGCATATCACTATAGAAAGATCAAGGAAAGGATGGTTTGTTGGAGAGAGTATTTCACTGAGAGCTCAAAAGTTTGAGTTCTAATTCTGGATATGCTCTGACGAGCTCGGCGATCTTGAGTGTGTAATTTCTGAGCCCCAGCTGTCTGAGCTGTTAGATGGTGGCAGCAATTCTAATTCCCCTGCCTTCGCAGGATTGGTAGAAGGCTCCACCGAGATGTGAAATATGAACATCTTTTGGAAGCTATTAAAGAATTTGTTGATACGATTGTTATTACCAGAGAAACATTGATGTGAGGAGAGACACAGTGATTAGTGCCTCCTGCACATGCCCGGGATGGAGCTTGTAACTGAAATATGTGCCCTTGCAGGAATCGAACCCAGGAATCTTCAGTCTGCAGGCTGAATATACATTTTAAGAAAATATATATTTGAAGATATTTTAACACTTGCTCTTAATTTTCTTCAAGAAGTGTTAAATTTTAAACTTTAAAATTTGAGAACTTGCTTGAAAATGAGGATGCTGTTGTTTGGTCAAAGATTTTAAGCACGAAGATTTAGGCCCTGTGCTTCAAAACATTCTCTTTATTCTTCAGTTTGATGTATTGTAGGTGGCAAAGTAAATTTTTGATTTCATGTTCCCAGATGTTATATTTAGATCTAGAGAAAAATCAGAAGAATATCAGCATTTTTCAAAGGTCATTTGCCTTTACTGCCACAAGTGAAGAACTGAATCAGGCTGAGGTGCTAATAGCTGAGGCTGTTGACATTCCTTGTCCTTCTGCTGTTATCTTTTCTTCTCTCTTTTCCTGGGAACATGCTATTTTGGGGAAGAAAAGGGTTTACTCCAGGCAGAAATAGGATTCCTGACCCATCCCATTTCCCTTTGCTGTTTTTTAATTTACCTACATGCAGCTGCAATATAGTTGAGAGGTTATGTGTGAAAAATATGAAGGTAGATTGTTGGTGTGGCCATTTAAGAGGAAATTGAGAATGTGTTTTGGGCTTTATGCTTCCCGTGTTCATGTTCTTGTGTGTTCGTGTTTGCTGTATTTACTAGTTGAGTTAATTGTAATGATTTTGATCCAGGGAAAAGACCCACCAACAAATTGGATTCTTCCGACCCCTTTAAACTGAATGATCCATTTCAGCCTTTCCCAGGCAATGATAGCCCCAAAGAAAAAGATCCTGATATGTTTTGCGATCCATTTACTACCACTACCACTACCAATAAAGAGGCTGACCCAGGCAATTTTGCTAACTTCAGTGCTGTAAGTACTGTGAATGGGCTGTTTGGGGGAGAATCTTTTCATTTATAGTTTGAAGGGTTTTTAAAGATTATTTTGGAATCTTCCAAATTTGTATATTTCCAATTAAATTTACTAATGGACTAAAAGTGATAATTATTCTTCCCCCAACCGAAACCTCTGTTTGCTTCTGTTAGGATGGTTCGAAAATTACTCCATTGCACAAGTGGTTTCAGTAGTCTTAGTTCTTGTGATATATACCAGATGTTGTAAACCCTTCTCTTCGTTTTGGTAAACAGCGTAAATAAAATCCTTACTGTTGTTATTTTGTAAATTGTTATGGATGATGGGCCATTAGACAGATATCTGCTCTCTGCCCACTGGGTAAATAATGCCAATCATGAGCTCATGTATTTGTAACTATGTGTTTGTGTATAAAGCTTTGTTGATTTCTGGAGACCAGTCAGCAACTATGATATGACAGGATAGGGCCAAGGACTCTCTGAATAGAAAGTAAAACTCTGGTTTTATATAGTTGTGTTTTTTAATGTCAATTTTATGAAATAAATACAATCGTCAAGAGTTAAACAAATATTTAATTATTTGGAGGACTCTAATTCACTAACCTTCCATATTTGCTCTGCCTGCTCCCAGAACTGACTGAAATAGGTAGAACAGTAAAAATAAATGGAAGGAAGCGGTGATAACGGCATACATAGTCAGGGCCTGTAACATCCCAGAACTGAGAAAACCAGCTATGGAGATGTCACTCTGAAGCAACATAAAGCAATGATCTTTTCTACCATTATTTGATAAGAAACAAGGCCTTTTAAAAAATAAAATTCTTAAAGTAGCTAACAAAGTTTCATTTTCCCAGATTCTATAACAAAGGAATTTTCCTCTACTTATCACTTTAAGCCCTTGAGATGATTTTGGAAATAGGAGATTGAGACCCTGGCCGCAGTCTGTATGTCTCCATCAGTGTAGCATTGGGTCACTCACCCAGCAGCCACTTCTAGTTATAAAGGAGGTAGACAGGAGTCTGCATACAACTAAGTCACATGAATGAAACCGAGCTACCTAGATTTTAAATCTGTACTCTAAGCATCAGTGGCTTCTTAGGAATGTGAAGGAGCAGAATAGGAATCAGTATCTTGATTATTGAAAAATGGAATGTCAGGATTATACTGACCTGACTTTTGTTAGATGAAATTTGAGTTGTTTCAAGCATAGAATCAAGAATTGCTCTTCTTAGGAGATTACAATCCTCTTAATATTATATAAAATAACCTTCTGACAGTTTGTGGCATTTAATATATAAATATAATTTCATCAAAACAAAACCTGTTTGGAATGATTCTTGAACAATAGCTGAGGCATTTTGCTTATTTCATCCTCCAAAATCTCAATAGAGCATAATATAAAGCAGCTCATAAGAATTTCTTTTTTCATTACGAAAAATGTATTAAGTATTAAAAAATTTAAAGTCCCTCTAATTCCTAAGGAAAAAAAGCTATCATTTCATCTTATTGTGGTATTTAGCCTATTGTGGTATTCCTCTCTGTGACAGAACTTGAAAGCAAGGAGATTTTTTTTTTTCCTGGCAGAGTATTAGCCACTCTCCAGATGCAATCCTGGGAGGTTGCAAGGAGAATTTTTTTACTTAGTATCTGCCAAGATTGCTTTTTTGGGTAGATAAAACTATTTCCCTGGCCTAATTATTGGTGTTAAGGTTTTATTTAGATTCGGTCAAAAGGTTCTCAGTGCCTGCCAAAAATGTTTATAATGCATTTGAAAGAAAATTTGGTCCACATCTTGTTTAGTATTCTTATTTGATGTATAGCAGAGTCATCACATTCTTTGCTTTATAGTTTTCCTGTACCTGAAGGTTAGATTAAGGGAGGGAATCACCGGTGGAATTAAGTTGAAAATGATTGATCATGTGAGGATGCTCAATGAAGGTGATGTAGTAGATAAAAAGGCTAATCCTCACCTGTTGTTAAATCTACTTACGTCACCTTAAGCTAGGGGTGTCGAACTCAATCAGAGAAGGGGCCAAAATCTAAAATCCAGCCTAAATCTCGGGCCGAATGGTTTACTGAACAGTCATAAACTGACAATGTCATAAACTGACAGCGGAGTGCAGTGATGACAGTTCGGTGCGGGCCACATTGCAAGGCCTGGCGGGCTGGATTTGGCCCGCGGGCCTTGTGTTTGACACATGTGCCTTAAGCATATACTTTTTAAAATAATTTTAATGTTTGTTTTTTAGACTTGCTATCTGTAAACTGCATTACTTTCTAAAAATAAAGTCACAATTAGGAATATCATTTGTAGAAACTATTTTTCCTTCTTTTCTTTTTGTTTTATCTACTCATTTGTTCATTCATTTGTCCTTTACACGGTAGTATCCCTCTGAAGAAGATATGATCGAATGGGCCAAGAGGGAAAGTGAGCGAGAGGAAGAGCAGAGGCTTGCCCGACTGAATCAGCAAGAGCAAGAAGACTTAGAACTGGCCATCGCCCTGAGCAAATCTGAGATTTCGGAAGCATGAGGAATTCTCCTGTCCCTTGTCATCCCTATTGTACTCTTCTCCCTAAATACTGAAGCTCTTTACAGTGTATATCAAAACTACCTATGAGCATAGGTTTGAGATTCCTGTAAATGTGACAAAAGTGTACTTGTTTTTTTTTAAATTCATTTAAGACTTGTCTTCTCCCCAGAAAAGCAGCGACGCAGTCCGACAGCTTCACCCTGGTCCCCGTTCTCGTGTGCATTTACTGTGCGCTTCTGCCTGCCTCTGCTACTCTCACTTGTAAAGCTAGAGCCCCAAGCCTCTGCCTGCTAGGACATAGAGAAATAGTGTCACCCCTGTGCTACTCTTGTTTTGAAGTTACTCTGATGATAGCCAGTGGGGTTCTTAACATTTGCAGTATTCTCCTCTGATTTTAATGGGTGAGGGAGGGGAAGGGAAAGAACATCCTATTTCTTCTGTGATAGTGCAGATTGGCTAGTTTAAAATGCATGTTAGTGTTTCCATAGAACCAGAAGACTGTTTAATTTGTTTTCTATAGACAAGGGAAAATAAACTGACTCCACTATTGAAAAGGGGATGCTTTAGATTGAACCGTAACAGCTTCAGACTCAATCTCTTCCTAAATAAAAACATTAAAGCCTCGTGTGAAACATTAACTTTTTTTTCTGAATTTAAAGATTTTTAGATAGAAGGATACCTCTCCATACTTTTAAGTGCTAAACAGTGGAGAAAATTTATCATCTAAAACGTACCCGTCAGTATAAGGCAAGCAAAAATGGTAACATGGCAGTCACTCTGCAGGGCTGTGGCACTGTCCTCTTTAGTTCATGGCAGGTCTATTTTTGTACTTTTGGAGAAGAAACGTTAGCAAGCTAGAACTGGAAGGTACTTTAATTTTTTTGTACATATTTTTTTGTTTCCTTTAACGAAGGCTCAGTTACTTGAAATGTAAAAACTTCCACTGAATACGAATGAAAAAAGTGGCATGTATTAAATCATATTGCTCATCTTTGTGGTTTAAAGCAGTTTGTTCTTTTCATGTTTTTGACCATGAAAATGGTAGGCTAGCAAAGAAAGGAAAAGTCCTGTTTTTTTAATTGGGAGAGAGGAGACCTGCCAAATTATAAAGTTCTTCATGTGTGAAAAGCCCGTCTCTTGTGAAACTGACCTAGCATACAAGGTGAATTTGAAATAGACTGTGAAGTGGACCATACAACTTAATTGTAATTTTTTCTCAACATCAGTTACTGACTTAGGTAATGTATTGAATACCTATTTACCAAGGTAAAGAAAAATGCATCTAAAAATGAATTTAAAGTCTTTCTGGTTACCAAATCCAAGTGATATTGGTCTGTGTTAATCAGAGTAACATTGCTTAGCCTATGAATAAATTCTAAAATACCCAATTCATTTCATCTTGAAATGGTGCTTTTTTCCCCCCCTCCACACACAATTGAACTGCTGGAGTTTAAAACAAACTTAAACCACTTTCTTGCACTGCTTTTTTCTACTTTTGTAAATTGAAACAGCATAAAAGACGTACATATGAAGCAAGGGCTGAATCATGATCACCAGGCTTTCGTTTTGATAAACTAATCCAGTGACTGAGGACATATGCGAAAGTTGACCGAGAAGGCAGTAGTGGGAGTTGTGATAGGTTGTAGTTTTGGGTGTTTTTCTTCCCCTTACACTTCAGGAAAAAGGTAAGTTGACTTGAACAACCTTCTTTTTGCACTGGGAAAATGAACAGATGTTTGAAAAATATTTTTCTTAATTAAAAAAAACACTCTGAAAAATATTAACTATCTGTAACTTATAAACACCACCTTTTAATGTAATAAGTGTACCCTAATCTTATGTATGTTTAACTGGATTACATAGATTCTTATCTTTTGTTAAAATATGTATACTCAGTGGACCATTATTATATTAAACTATGTATATATTATATAAATATAAATATATATCTCTATCTTTACACTCACCCGTGTAGGATGAATGTCTTAGGGTCATTTTTGATTCTATTTTACACTGTTGACTCTGGCTCCACAGCCTGTGCTTCAAAAGGACAGATAAGCATCCTGAGAGCAAGTGGTACCACTTCCAAAGTGTTAACTATCTTTACAGACGTGTTCAGGTTTCTCTCTCAATAGAATTTTCTCTAATGTTTCAAACTTCTAAATTGTAACCTGTAACTATGAGAACAATAAACTTTAAGTAATAATAAAACTACCCATACATCTTATTTGAAATGGAGCTTGTGGGACTGGAAGTTGCTCTGCGTGAGTCCGTGAGCGAGTGGGGAGTGAATTCTAGGACGTGACTGTCCACTGTAGGTTTCATAAGCACCGCCTTCCAGGCCCTCCCCTTCTCACACCATCGGGAATGGAACTTCTAAGCCGGCAGTGCTGCTCCCTGATCAGGGTGTGGGCTGGATTGACCGGAAGCAGCGGGGAGGAACTGGCTGGGTTAGGCGCAGATCACCATAGTAGTGACTGTCAGGAGGGAGTGAGAGATGGCCTGAGGACCAGAAGGAATAAGAAATCGGGATGGAGAGAAGATAAAGGAGCACAGGGGACTGTCAAGGCAATGTGGTTTTGGCTAGTACACACTGGAGCAGTTGTAAGATTAAGGGACTTGGTTGTATTGATAAAAAAAAATTGTGGTGTGTTGAACTTGAAGAGGTTTTAGAACTGATGACTCAGTATTTTGTCTTTTGACATTTGTTTTTGGTTCCATTGACCCCATCTGGCACAAAGCGCCCTCTCTGGCATTAAGTCAGTGGAAAAAAATAAACTTCATCTGTGCTTTACATCATTACAGCCTGACAATATTTGCAAAGTACAAGGACGGGCTGGCTCCACACTGTCAAGTGGCAGCAGCACTTCATACTGGTTGAGGTATCTCCTGGGGGCCTGTGTCCTGGTATGGGATCATGGGCCCTTCACAAAGCAGGTGCAGCAGTGTCCTCTGCAGACCGTCAGGCTGGACCTGGGAGGGCTATGGCTCCCTCTGAATATGGCGCACGGGGCGTGGGGAAGACGGCTCCTGTGCTGAACAGTCAGTGGCGTGTGATGTGTGCACTCAAAATTGAAGTGCTGTGCCAAAATCGGTTTGGCTCAGTGGATAGGGCGTCGGCCTGTGGACTCAAGGGTCCCAGGTTCGATTCCGGTCAAGGGCATGTACCTTGGTTGCGGGCACATCCCCAGTAGGGGGTGTGCAAGAGGCAGTTGATCGATGATTCTCTCTCATTGATGTTTCTCTATCCCTCTCTTCCTCTCTGTAAAAAAATCAATTATATATATATATATATATATATATATATATATATATATATATATATATATATAAAATTGAAGTGCTGTGTGTGAGAGGGAATTTACTGCCAAGCCCCACAGATAATGCTTCCATCAGAGAAAGAAGTATTCTTCCTCAAACACACACCCTTCCATTTCTTACAGCTCCATTCTGATCTTAGGAGGCCACTGCCATATGTGCAGTCCAGCATTGACCAAAACGTCGTTATGTGGCTCATGACTGTATTTTGTGGAAAGAAAGAGGCAAGGAAAACTAGCTGACACTTCCTAGGAACATCTCTGGGCCTGGCACTAAGGCTTCCAATACATTACCCCTTTTCAGCCTTACAATACTTAAAACAGAAAACATGGTTTATAAACAGATGGAAGTGACTTGGCCAAGACGCCCCAATCTAGTAGGGACCACGCCAGGGTCCAGCCCAAGTGCCTTGGCTCTGAGATGTGCTTGTCCATAACACCAGGCTACCTTTTACACACCTAAGAGGCAAAGCAGCAGCCCTGGCCCTCAGCAAGAATTGATGTTCTCAAGGAAAACCCGCTTCACTGCAGCTTGCTGAGGTGTCCTGCCCTAGCCAGTTTGGATAGAGTGTGGGCCTGCAGATGGAAGTGTCCCGGGTTCGGTTCTTGTCAAGGGCACATAATTTGGTTGCAGGCTTCTGGCCCTGGTCAGGAGCATGCAGGAGGCAACCAATTGATGTGTCTTTCTCACATCTGCGTTTCTCTCCCTCGCCCTTCCACCACTCTAACTTGGGGAAAATATCCTCGGATGAGGATTAAAAAAAAAAAAAGATTCCTGGCCGTATAGAAAGAACCCAGACCTTGGAGTCTGATAAACATGGGTCTAAATTCTGGCCTTCCCATCTCCTAGCTACACAACGTTGATTAAATCTCTCAACCCCTCTGGCCCTCGGTGGTGATAACAGTTGCGTCAGAGGGTTGTGAGGATTAAGGACAACGGATACAAAGGCTTCGTTCCTGCTGCGTGGCAGTTGGCAGACACTCACAAGAGCTGTCATGTCCATGTGGAAGAAGACAGAAAGCTAACAATACGTTTTAGGAAAATGTCCATGATTAAATGGAATAAACTTCCGTCATCTTGAGAGTGTTCACTGACTATGGATAAAACTGTCACATAGTAAAAGTGCAGATAACACACTGTGTCCAGCACTGGTCTGTATTGTTTGCATTAACTCATTTAGCCCTCACAATAGTCCTTTCCAAAAGCGCCTGTTGTTATCCCCATTTTTTTTTACAAAAGAGAAAACAGAGAGGTTAAGCAACTTGCCTGAAGTCACACACAACTATCAAGTGGGGAGGCCGGGATTCCAGCCGAGGGAGGGGGTCTGCTGGAGAGTAAAGGGGAGAATAAAACCTCGGGGGTTTTTAGATTCAAACTAAGAAAAGCTTTAGGGACGTGGTTCATAAAAGCTGTATGCATTCTAAGTGCGTGTGGCAGGCAGACGGGGCTAGGTTTAAGACAGAGATTTGGGTCTGGTGCTTGGGTTGAGTCCTAGCTCTGCCACTTAATTAGCGGTTGTGATCTTGAGCAAGTTACTTAATCTGCCTCACTTCCTCAGCTATAGAAATTGGGATGGTAAAAGGAGACATTTGACAGGGTTGTTCTAACAATGAAACATGTAAAGGGTTTAGAATAAGGCCTAACATGGCTTTAAATAAATGATGGTGATAATGAAGAGGACGAAGGAGAAAAGAGGCAAGAAGAACAGGAAACTAGCTTTGACGTGTGAGAACCATGGGACCAAATCCCAGCTCCTAATCTGATCTCAGGAACATTTCTAATCTCAGAACAGAGCGGTCCGGATTAGAAGTAATGTATGTAGGGCCGTCAGTGTAGTGCCTGCCACTAAGTAGAAACTTTATAAATTTTAGTTCCTTCTTCATTTACTCAACACCGAGCACCTGCTACCTGCAGCAGTGGTGCTGGGGTCCATGGAAGACACAGATGTGAGACAGAAATCTGGAGAGACTCACCTGGTCATTGATAACTAGTATACTAGTAAGGACTAAAAAGCGTAATCCTAAATGCTGTGAGAAAGATAAAAATGTAACCTCCAAAGAGAGAGTGACTCCTCCATTGGGGAGATACAGGAGGGCTTCCTGGAGGAAGTGGTGTTGGCTGCGGGCTCAGAGGCTGGATGGGACTTTAATCCCACTGGGATTAGGCTGGGCTCTGGGCCTTTAAGTGACCCAGCTTCGGAGGCCCCGCGGTATTCATTCGGCCTGTGACCTGGCTGCCTGCAGGGCACAATGCTGCCAGGCTGGACAGGGCTCTGTGGGCTGAGGGGTTGGGCCCCTGGGCACACTGTAACTGGACTTTCCAGATCTGGAAGCTCTAGGCTTGTGGTCAGATAAGCAGCATTCTTGGGCCCTTGTTGACCCAAGACTTGGACGTGAGTACCCAGAGGAAGGGGGAAAGGTCATGTTTTCTCTGCTGCCTACCAAGGAAAAGTGAGAGAATGCCCGGACAATCCCCGAGTCTTCTGCCTTCCGCGTTGCACAGGCCGCCCTGCGGGCCACAGGCAGGCGGGGGAGCACCCGGTGGAGCAGACAGACCTGGTGCGAGCCCTGGCTGCACTGCGTGTCTCAGGGAAATCATCCCCTCTGAACCTCAATCTCATCCGCTGTGAAAGGGGGGAGGGTATTTCATAAGATGAAATTCAAAAAGGATTTGTGAAAAGCACCTGGCTTAAGGCTTGGACCACATGTGTCAAACACAAGGCCCGCGGGCCAAATCCAGCCCGCCAGGCCTTGCAATGTGGCCCACACCGCGCTGTCATCACTGCACTCCGCTGTCAGTTTATGACATTGTCAGTTTATGACTGTTCAGTAAACCATTCGGCCAGCAATTTAGGCTGGATTTTAGATTTTGGCCCCTTCTCTGATTGAGTTCGACACCCCTATTGGACCATTAGAGAACGTCTCCTGCTTGTCAGAACCAATCACCGTTTTTTAGACACACAATTTGTGTTGCACATGTACCTAGGGTACAGACCCTGCCCAAAAGGAGACAGAAATGGTCCCTTAGCCGCCCGGCCCCAGGGCTCAGCCCCCAGCCTCTCTCACTGAGGGAACTGGAGCTGGAAGGATCCCTCTGCTCACTCCGCCTCCCCGGCACTCCTGCTCCCAGCCTTAGTTGAGCCTCCCTGGGTGCCGGCTGAGCTGCCCTGCACTGCAGGGGCTCACCTGGCTCCAGAGCTGGTTCTTTCGTGTTCGCAGTTATTTAAAGTAAAAAGTATAAATGCACATGACCTAAGACAAAATATGGGATTTCAAAGGAAGTTTGTGGCTCAGTCTCCTCTGATCGCCTCCTCCCAGCGGGCTGCTGGAATCAGAAGTCTGGGAACAGGGTCCTGATTGACCCCAGAGCCTGGCCAGACTGGCAGCCTCCCCTCCCAGGCCCAGGCAGCTCCTCCCACCTCTGCCCCCGGCCGCCCCCGCTCTGTGCCCAGCTCAGCCTCTGCCCCCAACGCAGGTGCCGGCCAGCGAGGCAGGTTCTGCACTGAGGCGGCCGGGAAAGGCTTGGTCACACCATCGCCCATCTGCACAGGCTCTAGGCTGGGAGCGGGGAGGCCCGGGTGGCCCTGCGCTTCCACCACCATCCTCTCTGTGGCCACGAGCCAATCCCCGGGACAAACGACGGGTCTTGATGGCTCTGGAGGGAAGTGGTCTTGCCCGGGGCCCGGGGTCTGCCGGGGGAGGGGCGGGAAGGCGCCGGGCCGGGCCAGGGAGGAGCCCGGGGGCCACCCCGCCCGCCCCGTCCAGGTGCCGCCTCCTCCTCCGCCGCCGCCGCCGCCGCCGCCGCCGCCGCCGCGAGGGGCCGGCCGCCCCCTGAGTCCGGCCGGCCATGGCCTTCCTGACCGCCTGGAAGGGGGCGGCCTCCGGGAGAGGCTCCCGCAGGTAGGGGCGGGGCGGGGCGGGCGAGGGAACCGAGGGGCAGGTGCACGTGTCCCCTGCTGGCGCGTTGTGGCCCCGGCGGCGCTAGGGCCCCATCCCCATCCCGCTTCCCCTGCTGCCACCTGCTGCCCCCTGCAAGGGCAGCTCCAGTGACCTGGACCTGGGGCGGGGGGGGGGAGCTGCGGCCCCTCGGCGGCGCCCCGTGCACCTGGCCCTCCCCGGGGAGCATGCGTGGAGAGGTGGGCACCCTGGGGGCCCGGGCAGGTGAGAGTAAGCAAATGATCGCCCTGCCTGACAGTTCACACCTGGGGGCAGACGTGGGGGAAGCCTGGGTGGAATCAGATGCGCCAGAGGTCATGGTTTCGTATTTAACCAGGACCCCCTGGAGGAAGGTCAGCCCTCCTGTGGGTCACCTCCGCCTCCCCAGCTGTCCCCGCTTCTCGATGAGTTGGTGTCTCTAGATACGTCCCCTTGAGACCTTTCCTCTGAGCTGTCTTGACCCCCAACGCCTTTCCTTTACATATTTAATGTTTGCCCTGCGACCCCCCGGCAAAGGTCAGTCCCGCTGCCCTCCCAGGGCCTCCCTCTGACTGTCCTATGAGCACCTGAAACTTGGCGAGCCCTAAATCAGACTCCACATCTTCACCCCCAAACCTGTTCCTCCTCCTGTTTTCCCATCTCAGAGGATGGCTGGCACAGTCATCGCCTTGTTGCCCAAGCCCGGGACCCGGGCGTTATCTCTCACCTCCCTCCCTCCCTCCCTCACCTCCACCTCAGTCTCCAAGTTCTGCAGACCTGTTTCAGCCCAGCCCATTCCCCTCGGAGCCACGCCACAGCCCCTGACTTTCCCACTTCTTCCGGTCCCCGCCTCCCATGCACCTTCACACTGGTCTCTTCCAAAACACAAGCCAGACCGTGTTATTATTTTTCTGCTTTAAAACCCTTCCAAGAGTCTCAAGGGGGTGGGCTGTGCCCCACCCCCAGGCCTGTTTCCATCACTCCCTGACCCTCACGCCGCCCACCAACACCAGCTGGCTCTGAGGTGTTCTCACAGCCCGGCCAGACTGTGGTGTTGCCTCTGCCTGGCATGCCGCCCTCCACTCCTGACATTCACCCCGTTAGGTGACCTCTTTTAGACAGGCTTTCTGCCACCCCCTCACCCCACCCCCCGAGCCAGGCTCATGGGGTTCCAGGCTCCAGCACCTTTGCTTTTGTACTGGGTGCTGCAGATACACTGTTACCTCACACATACAAATCCCTGCTCTCAGGAGGCCATGTTCTAGGGCAAGTAAACAAGTAAACACCAGATGGATGCTGTGTGTCTCCTTACGGTTTAGAAGGGGCGATGCGGTAAACAGTAAAACCCACCATGCCCAGAGCACTTCCGGCAGAGAGGGCAGCTCACGGGGTGCCTGAGGAGCAGGAAAGGGGTGGGTGGCTGAGGTTCTGAGCCTGAGGGGATCCTGGAGGCAGGCTGCCCCAAACAAGGCAAGGCCTTGGGATTTCACCGTGTGTTGGCCAGCCACTAGAGGGAGGGGATCCCCATATTTAACAATGACCCCCGTGGAGGAAGGATTTTGTGCACAGGCAGGCCATTTCAACACTGGGCCACAGTCACCCTGTTCTGTCTCCCTACCGCACACGGAGCGTAGACAGTCTGTCTGCCCCCACGGCCCCAGAGCCCACACAGAACGGAGCTTAGCGTATGCTTCCAGTTTGATGAGGATGGGGGGGGGATGGTCTTTGAGGAGGGAGGGATCCCCTGGCTAGGGTGGTAAGGAGTGGCTGTGTCCAGATGGATTTCTTGCCCAGAGGCTGTCCTGCCTGTAAGGATTCAGCTGTGCTTGCTCTGACCTCTAGGCCCCCAGGGGCCTTCTGCCTTTCACATGTGTATATACTGCTGATGTCGCAGTGTGGACGGAGGCAGGGAGACTGGAGGGGAGGCTGGTGTAATGATGCAGGACAGATGCTGGGTGTGGATTGGTAGAATGGAGGGAATGGGGGAGAAGAGACTAAGAAGGAATGCCGACCACCGGTGTGGCTCAGTGGTTGAGCATTGACCCATGAACCAATAGGTCACTGGTTCCATTCCCTGTCAGGGCACATGCCCAGGTTGCGGCGGGCTCAATCCCCAATAGGGGGCGTGCAGGAGGCAGCAAATTGATGATTCTCTCTCATCATTGATGTTTCCATGTCTCTCTCCCTCTCCCTCTCTGAAATCAATAATATATATATTACGTAATATTTATATATTACGATATATATATATATATATATATATATATATATATATATGAACTAAGAAGGAAGAACTGAGAAGTGGTGAGTAGACAGGCTGGGAGGCGAGATCCAAAATGACTAATGAAGGGAGGGGGGTGAGAGAGAGAGAGGAGGAGAGGGAGAAGGGGGATTCTGGCCAAGTAGAGTCCTCCACGTCCCTCCATGGGCCTGCGTGAGGGAGTGGGCATGAGGGACTGAACACATGAGCCTTTATACCTCAGGAAACTTGCGGAACACAAATACCCAGGAAACTCTTTGCTCCTAGAACTCACACCGACACACGAACCTAAGTCTCCATTTTCCCGGCTTAGGAACTGTGACTTCTCCACCCTCACCCACCAGGCTTCCTGTCCCACAGCCTGGCCAGAGGGTGAAGAGCTTGGAGAGTGTTCAGACCCAGTTCTGCCACTTATTTATTGGCTCTGCGACCTTGGTTCAGTGAATGGGGCTGTGTGAGCCTCAGTTTACTCAGCTGACGTGGTGGGGCGATCCAGTGAAGTCACACTGGTAATACCCAGGCACTGGCACGTATTCCGTCAGCGTTCTGCAAAGGCAGGTTCGCTTGCTCCTTGCACTGGTGTGAGGTAACCTCCCTCCAGAGGGATTTGCATTGGACAGAGGGGGTTTCTGAGAGATTTGAGAGCCAGTTGTGGGAATTCTGGGCACCAGGATTAGGTAATGTGAACTGAAGGTCGTTGGCATCAACTTACACCAACGGGAATCCCCAAATTGGAGTGAAGTGAAAAGGGAAACTTTATTCAGTGCAAACAGCTCAATTGTGAAACAGCACTGCCCTGAAAACAGCCCTGGCACCAGCCAGCTCTGGGGCCAGGCCCCTCTGGCTGAACCGCTTTGCTCTGTGCCTGCATTTGTGTGCTCTGTGCCAGTCTGCTGTGCCCTGCAGAGGTCTGCTCCAGCGGGACTCCCCCTCTTCAAACCTTGAGAGAGGAAAAGTGTGCTCTCACAGCCAGAGAGGAGCTGATTTATGTAGACAGAAGTCCTTGCCCCAGGCCCATGATTGGTTCATCCTAATGCAAATGAGGATTCCAAGTCCTCCAAGTTTGATGGGTCCAAAAGGCACTGTCCTGATTGGTCAGAATGGAGCCACTCTGATTGGTGGGTGAAAAAGCTGGTTGAGGGATAGAGCTGTGTAGCTCTGATTGGATGGGAGAAGCCTCAGCCCTTTGGCTGACACAGGATTCCAGGAACTCCTTTGTAAAGGCTGGCGCCCAGGACACAAACGCAGTGCTGGCAGATCGTCTGTGCAGGAGGCGGGCGGCTCAGTGCAGGCCTGAGAGACCCCTGTGTAAATGGCTGCTGGGCTCTGTTTGTAAAATTTGAGCCCAGTTAGCCCCCAGAAGCCCTTCTTAGTAGGTATCTTCTTCCTCGAGGTCCACAGGAGCTGGGAACTGTTACAAGAGGGAAGTCACACCCATGCACCTTACACAGTATGGACCACCATCTACTCGGCCTACAAACGGGGCCCCTTCCCAGCCGTCCAGTCGCCCCCACTTATGGCTGCTCCTGAGGGAGAGAGACAGCACCAGGAACAAAGGGGAAGTGGGAGCCGGAGGATTGCTTTTGAGAGAGTAATCAAGGGGCAGAGCTGCTCGGGAGGGAACACTGCCCCCGCTGTGAGAACGGAGGACTGCCGGGGCTGCTGTCCACACGGTTCTGGCTCTTGGTTTGAGCCTGAGCTCGGGGAGCTCTCTGAGGCCACCAGGTTCAGGAGTGTCTGGTTGGTGACTGGAGTCCTTGGGCAGCTTCGGTCTCTTCCTTGGGGCTGGATCTGAGCCGGAGGCCAGTCCTGGGTTTTCACCTCTGTGACTCTCAGATCCTTTGAGTTGACTATCAGGCTTGTCATTTTTAAATTCAAGATTCTACAGTGTTGAAGCTTCTGAGCCCAGAATTCTGATACCCTCTATTGCCTGCTAAGAGTACTTAGGAAGCAGAGAAGAGTAACGGAAGGTTTTTATGATTCTACTAGAGGCCTGGTGCATGACATTCACGTACTGGAGGGGGAGGGAGTTGGTCCCTTAGCCTGGCCTGCACCCTCTCACAGTCTGGGACCCCTTGGGGGATGTCTGCCTGCCAGCTTAGGCCTGCTCCCCGGGGATCCTTAGCGCTGCGGTGGAGGCGGGAGAGGCTCCCACACTGCTGCTGCACTCACCAGCCATGAGCCCGGCTTCTGGCTGAGCAGCGCTCCCCCTGTGGGAGGGCACCGACCACCACAGAGCAGCTCCTGCATTGAGTGTCTGCCCCCTGGTGGTTAGTGCACATCATAGCTATCTGGTCGATTTGCATATTAGGATTTTATTATATCGGATATATATAGGGCTTCTCCAAGCCCCGCAGCCATCCTGGAAGGAGCCTTTCTGAAGAACTTCCACTTCTGGGAGAGCCACATCTTCCCTTCCAGGAGAGAGGAGATTGCTCTCACAGCCCAAGACTCCCAGGCTTTCCTTTCCTTTTGCAAGATCAGCCTCTCTCAGCTGAACAGCAACGCAGAAATCTATTCCTTTTAGGTAAAATCCTTCCTCCACCCTATAAATGGCTAGTTTACCCCATGTCCCCCAACGATATGGTTATATCAGGACTTAGGACCCTGGGTGGGGCATCAGGTCACAAGAAGACACTTCATTCCTTCCGATCCCATTTTCCTCCCTGGGATGAAGTGCCCCTGCCTGTTCCCTTCCTCAGCCTCAGGTTTCCCCTCGCTCCCCGGAAAAGTCGGCTCTGGCAAGCACCCACCGCCTACACGAATTCACCTCCAGCCAAGAAACACCACCTCCCAGACAGAGCATGTCCATCTCAGGCCGAAGGTGGCTCTGCTGTCTTTCCGAGAGAATGGATGAGTGTGTGCTTCCATCAGACCTGGGTGGCTGGGGGGCACACCCACGCGCTGGCCCTGAGCACAGGTCAGGCCGGCCAAAGCGGGGTGGCACGCCCACATGCTCCGTGCACAGCACTGCGCTCAGATGCCACCATTCTCTTTCTCTTTCTCTTGCCACTGCCCTGTCCAGCTTCTCTCCCTCCCGGGGACCCTCTGGAGGAGGCCCCTGCCTCTAGGACGCCCCCCTCCCCTGCCACCCCGCCGCCTCCGTGATCTCGATGAGCTCCCCCTATGGGGCACGCTGAGCTAACACGCACCATCCCCTCCAGTCCACCACAGCGCTGGCTGGGGGAGGGCTTGTCTCCCCTTCTAACGGATGAGGAAATGGAGGCCTCCTCACGCTCCCTCAAATGCACAGGCATGGGGGCTTTTAGTACTCGTTTTGTAGTCAGCTCTTTGAAAGTATTTTCCCAGCTTTTAGGGAACTTGCTCATGTGGCAGATATTTACTGAGCACCAACCTCATGCCAGGCACTGTTCTGGGCACAGGAAATAGAGAACAAAAATGAAGGGGGGGAAAGAAAAATCCCCCGCCCATGCGGAGTGTAGGATTGAATGGGGAGAGACAGAGAATAAATGGATACGCCAAATTTACGGGATGTCAGGTATCCAGGGCTGTGGGGAAAACGATGCAGGGGAAAGAAATGTGAGGGATGAGGGCAAGAGTTCCCAGAGAAGGTCAAATCCAAGCCGAGATCTGAAGGGGGTGGTGTGAGGGGGGACGCAGGCAGAGCGTTTCAGGTGAAGAGCAAGTGCCGAGGGCCCAGGAGGGGAGATGCTGGCTGTTTGGAGGAGAGCAAGGAGACCAGGGTGGCCGAGTAAGAGAGAGGAGGGAGGTGACATCAGAGAGAGAGGTGGGGGCGCGGGTCCTGCAGGGCCTCGTGGCCATGGTGAAGACCTTGGGGTGTAGGGTTTTGAACTGAGGAGTGACACGATCTGATCCCATGGGCCTGGTGCTGTGTGAAGAGGAGGCAGAGGCAGGAGCATGCATTATGGGTCAGGAAACGAAGAGTCAAAGGAGAGCCAAAACCGGTTTGGCTCAGTGGTAGAGCGTCGGTCTGCGGACGGAAAGGTCCCGGGTTTGATTCCGGTCAAGGGCATGTACCTTGGTTGCGGGCACATTCCCGGTAGGGGGTGTGCAAGAGGAAACTGGTCGATGTTTCTCTCTCATCAACGTTTCTAGCTCTCTATCTCTCCCCCTTTCTCTCTGTAAAAAATCAATAAAATATATTTTAAAAGAAAAGTCAAAGAAGAATGCTAAGGCCCTGCTCTTGGTGCTTCATGTAGTTAACCTCATCCGATCCTTGCACCAACCCGGTGAGGTCGGTGCCGTCAAGATCCCCATTTCAGAGACGAAGTTGGGGTGTGAGGGCAGGAGTGTAAGCCCTGCCTCACAGACCTGCCCTCTAAGCCACTCCCTGCCCTGCCTCAAGCCAGTAGGTGGGGCTGTACCGCTAGACATGGTGGCCAGGCGTCCAGCCAGATCCTCCTGGCTCCTGAGCCCAAGTTCTAACCCCGGACAGGAAGCCACTCAAGGCAAGAAGTCCCTCTGCCCCTTCTTTCCCACCAAAACTGGTGCCTGGCTGGGCTCCTCCCGCAGACCCACCGCAGGCAGCTCCCGGGGACCAGACTTGGAGGAGAGCTCTGATCCCAGAACTGAGACCATCGGAGCAGGAGGACCCCGGAGCTCCTGGCCCAGTCTTCTCTCCTCTTTGTATCGGGCGGGAAAATGAAAACCAAGGGCAGAGGGGGCAGTGACAGGCCCAAGGTCACACAGCTGGCGGGAGTCGGAGTCCCTGGGGTGGGAGGAGGCTGGGCCGAGGAACAGGCCCAGATCCTCCTCCAGGGCCCCTCCCCAGGGAATGCTTAAGAGCTGTGACTGTTGGAGCCTCTTCAAGAGCCCTTTGTTGGCGAACCTGTGTACTTGTGAATTATTAACAAGCCTGTAGCCTGCGGGGTGGGGCTCACTCATTCTAAGACAACGTTTTACAGTCAGCAGCTCAGCAGCTGGGGAGCCCTGGCCGGTGGAGACAGAGCCTTGGTGCCGGGGGAAACCTGGAGGAGGGGGCTGTGAGGGGGAGGGGACAGAGGTCACCCAAGCACCGCACCATCAGCCTCACAGTGCCATCAGCCTCACCGTGTCCACGGGAGGTGGGGACACTGATCCCACGCTACAGATGGAAAGACTGAGGGCCAGAGAGGGGGAAGCAGCTCGGATGTCACAGCTTAAGCTCTTTCTACAAGGGCACCGCGTTCCCAATGCTCACACCCTCATTTCTGCGAGCCACCCTTCATTTCCACACCCTTTCCCCACAGGATAGTTAAGACCAGGGTTTATGGGATGGCTAGACCTGAGTCCATGTTACACTTGGCACTAGCCTCAGTGCTCTCATCTGTCAGACGGGAGGTAAAGTCACTTCAGAGCATTGAAGGCCTTCTCTTTTTTTTTAAACATATTTTATTGATTTTTTTTTTTTACAGAGAGGAAGAGAGAGGGATAGAGAGATAGAAACATCGATGAGAGAGAATCATCGATCAGCTGCCTCTTGCACACCCCCTACTGGGGATGTGCCCGCAACCAAGGTACATGCCCTTGACTGGAATCGAACCTGGGACCTTTCAGTCTGCAGGCCGACGCTCTATCCACTCAGCCAAACTGGTTCCGGCAACTGAGGACCTTCTTGAGCTGAGACTTGGAGCAGGTCCTTGAGGCCCCTCATACGTAGGCGGCTGGTCTTCTCACCGGCTTCATAAACTCCGCATGCCCACCTTTCACCCACACCGTTCTCCCATCCGGTGCCCTCCTCCCATGACTTCATTGTATATAAATAATACAAAGTTCAAGGGTCAGCTCTGCCCAGCGCCCCCAGCAGGCCCCCAGGCCCCTCCAGCCTACGAGCCTTTCCCTTAGCTGGATGTCATAGCCAAGGTGGGTGGCACCAAAGCCGGCTCATTGCAGTGAATTTTCTTTCCGGGCCTGTGTCTGAGTCCCACAGGCCAGAGGGGCCTTGCCAGTGAGCATCTAGCCTCTGCTCACACGTGGGCAGGAGAAGCGCTCACTACAGAGAGCCTGCTTAGATTTAAATGGTATGCCCCTAAACCCCTCCCCTTCTCCACCAGGCCCTACCTGCCTGGCCCTCCCTCTCCCCACCACAGCAGCTTCTGCAAGCTCCTCCTGCTTCCTCTTCCATCAACCTAGAGAGCCAGGCCGTCACCCTAGAGAGCCAGGCCGAGTCCCCGCTGCTAGAGCCCTCCCCTCCGTCCCTGTCTTTGTGAGGGGACGGCTCTCCGGCAGCCACGTGGCCTGATGAGTCATGGTTAGTGCATCAGGGGCCTGGGGTGGTGGCTGGTTAACTCCTCCAGGGCCAGGGTTCTTTCTGCCAGACCCGGTGAGCTGCAGCCCTGGCCCTGGACAACGCCTCAGGGCTGGCACACGGTGGGCACCTGAGGAGCAGTTACTGTGACTCTCACCTCAGCCTGGGGGCTCAGGGGAGAGGGAGCTGAGGAGGCAAGAGTGTGAACTTTGTAGTCCGGAGGGCTGGGTTCCAATCGCAACTTGCCACGTATTAGGTGAGTGGCCGTGAGCAAGTCACATGAACTCTGTGCCTCGGTCCCCCCATCTGCAAAATGGCCCGAAGGGGGATCATTTGAGAGCAACTTGCCACGTATTAGGTGAGTGGCCGTGAGCAAGTCACATGAACTCTGTGCCTCGGTCCCCCCATCTGTAAAATGGCCCGAAGGGGGATCATTTGAGAAGGCGAGTGCCTGCTGCTGGCTAGCAATGAGTGTGCTGCGTGGCATTACTGTCCGCCTTTTTGTCTCCTCCAACACAGACACCAGGGGCAAGTGGGTGGGATTAAAACCCACGCCTGGCTCCGGAGGCTGGGACTTAGTCTGCATGAATGCCCCCCAATGAATGCCCTCCCATGAATGCCCCCCTATGAATGCCCCCCCAATGAATGCCCAACAATGAATGCCCAACAATGAATGTCCCCCCAATGAGTGCCCCCAAATGAGTGCCCCCAATGAGTGCCCCCCAATGAATGCCCCCCAATGACTGCCCCCCAATGAGTGCCCCCAATGAGTGCCCCCAATGAGTGCCCCCCAATGAGTGCCCCCAATGAGTGCCCCCAATGATGCCCCCCAATAAGTGCCCCCAATGAGTGCCCCCCAATGACTGCCCCCCAATGAGTGCCCCCCATAAGTGCCCCCCAATGAGTGCCCCCAATGAGTGCCCCCCAATGACTGCCCCCCAGTGACTGCCCCCCATGAGTGCCCCCCAATGAGTGCCCCCCAATGAGTGCCCCCCAATGAGTGCCCCCCATGAGTGCCCCCCAATGAGTGCCCCCCAATGAGTGCCCCCCAATGAGTGCCCCCCAATGAGTGCCCCCCAATGACTGCCCCCCAATGACTGCCCCCCAATGAATGCCCCCCAATGAGTGCCCCCCAATGACTGCCCCCCATGAGTGCCCCCCAATGAGTGCCCCCAATGACTGCCCCCCAATGAGTGCCCCCCAATGACTGCCCCCCATGAGTGCCCCCCAATGAGTGCCCCCCAATGAGTGCCCCCCAATGAGTGCCCCCCAATGACTGCCCCCCAATGACTGCCCCCCATGAGTGCCCCCCAATGAGTGCCCCCCAATGACTGCCCCCCAATGAGTGCCCCCCAATGACTGCCCCCCAATGAGTGCCCCCCATGAGTGCCCCCCATGAGTGCCCCCCAATGAGTGCCCCCCAATGACTGCCCCCCAATGAGTGCCCCCCAATGACTGCCCCCCATGAGTGCCCCCCAATGAGTGCCCCCCAATGAGTGCCCCCCAATGAGTGCCCCCCAATGACTGCCCCCCAATGAGTGCCCCCCAATGACTGCCCCCCAGTGACTGCCCCCCAATAAGTGCCCCCCAATGAGTGCCCCCCAATGACTGCCCCCCAATGAATGCCCCCCAATGAGTGCCCCCCAGTGACTGCCCCCCAATGAGTGCCCCCCAATGACTGCCCCCCAATGAGTGCCCCCAATGACTGCCCCCCAATGACTGCCCCCTAATGAGTGCCCCCAGTGAGTGCCCCCAGTGAGTGCCCCCGGGCGCTGCAGGAGCTGGCGGAGGAGGGGAGGGACAGGAGGTGGGGGACACATCTGGGAGAACTTTCTGGGCCCCATCGGTAGGGCGGTGCGGGGAGGGAGCGAGCTCCGGGCGGGGGCTGCGCCCTGAGGGCCCGGGCATGGGCCTGGCTCACCTGTCGGAGCCGGGAGGGCGCACCCGCAGGCGGTGGGAGCCCGCGGCCCGGCCCCGCCGCCTTCCCCGCCCCCGGCGCGCCCCTCCCCGGCCGCGTCCGCCGCTCCGCAGCCCGGGCTCCGCGCTCCTGGGCCGCAGCTGGTCCGGGGCCGGGCCCTCCGCCATGAGCTCGGCCGGCGCCCCGGGCGCCCCGCCCGCCGGGTAAGTGCGCGGCCCGGGCCGGGGAGGGGGCGGCCGGCCGGGCGGGGGTGTGGGGGGAGGCGCCCCCCGGCCTCCGCGCCCGCGGCCTGCACTGCGGCTGCAGCCCGTGGCCGTGGCCGTGGCCGCCGCGGGGAGCGGGGGCGGGGGGCGGGGAGCCGGGAGCGGGGTGCAGGGTGGGGGTGGGGGGCTGCGGGAACTCGCGGGGGGGAGGAGGGGTTGGGGTGCCGGCGCAACCCTGGTCGTCTCTCCCCTCCGGGTCCCAACTTTCTCCGAATCCGCGGCCACAGGACAGCGCAGAGCCGCCTCCTCCCGGGGGGGCGTTTACACCTGTGCGTGGGCGCATTGCCACCTCGTTACAGACGAGGAAACTGAGGCACAGCTCTTAGGAACTCGTCTGGGGTCGCCAGGAGGGGAGAGGCGGGACTGGGATTTGAACGCAGCTCCATGCGATGCCAGAGCCCGCACCCCAGGCCACGCCGCCTCACCGTCAGGGGTACTGGAGGAGTTAGGAGACTGAGAAATGGACATTGGGCACAGCTGGAACCAGGGCAGGAAGGGTGGGTGTTGTCACTTCCAACGTGGCCCTCTTCCCCTCCCCCACCCTCCATCCCCCACCCCCAGAAACCCTGCAGGACCCTTTCCTGCCCCGCGCAGGGGCAGCTAACTGCGGGGAGGTGAGGAGCAGCCCTCTGCCCGTCCTGGGCCCCGGTGGTAGGGGCAGCTGCCGCCCGGGGCTGCGGGAAGGCTGCTGGGTGGAGATCTCACCAGGTGGGCTGGGAGCGGCGCCCGCCCAGCCCGGAGCCTCACCACCAGGGACAATATTTGCCGAGGCCTCGGGGCTGGCACTCCAACAGGCAGGTGACAGGGCTGGTGCCAGCCCGGAGCCTCCACGGGCCTGTGGGGTGCTCCAGGCCGAGGGCTTGGAGAAGGCTGACGGATGTCTTGACTTTTGGTTGTATGACTTTGGATAAGTCCTTTATCCTCCCTAGACTTCTTTATTTTTACCTGACTTTATTGGGGTGACATTGGTTAATAAAGTTATATAGGTTTCAGGTGTACACTTCTGTAATACATCATCTGTATATTGTGTTGTGTGTTCACCACGCCGAGTCAGGTCTCCTTCCATCCCCATTTATTCCCCCTCCCCCTGCCCTTTACTCTCCTGTCTCCCCCTTCCTCCTTTTCCCGCTGGTAATCACCGTATTGGGATCTGTCTATAAGTTTATTTGGGGGTTGTTATTTTGTTCTTAGTCCCTTCACCATTTTCACCCAGCCCCCAACCCTCTCCCCTCTGACAACTCTCAGTCTGTTCTCTGTATCTGTAAGTCTGTTTCTGTTTTATCCTTTGTTTATTTTGTTCATCAGATGCCACGTATAAATAATATCATATGCTATTTGTCTTTCTCTGACCGGCTTATTTCACTCAGCATAATACTCTCCAGGTCCATCCTATACAAGCAGTCTATCTATAGATTCAATTCAATTGCTGTCAAGATACAAATGGCATATTTCACAGAACTAGGACACATATTCCAAAAATTTATATGAAACAAGCACACACACACACACACACACACACACACACACACCAAAACAAAAATCCTCAAATAGTCTCAGCAATATTGAGAAAAAACAAGTTGGAGGAAAGTCCTAGAAGAAAACATGGGCAATAAAATCTCAGACATTTTTCATAGCAATATTTTTTCTGTTATATCTCCTCGGGCAAGGGAGACAAAGAAAAAATAATGAGACTATATAAAACGAAAACAATTTTTGCACAGCAAAGTAAAACCATCAACAAAATAAAAAGACAGCTCACTGAATGGGAGAACATATTTGCCAATGATACATCTGATAAGAGGTTAATATCCAAAATTTATTAAAAATAAAACTTCATACAATCCAAAAGAAATAAGCAATCCAACTAAAAAAATGGCCAAAGGACCTCAATAAACACTTCTCCAAAGAGAACACAGAGATGGCCAATAGACAGATGAAAAGATGCTCAAGATCACTAATCATCAGAGAAATGCAAATCAAAGCCACAAGGAGACCACCTCCGATCTCTCAGGGCGGCTCCCATCGATAAATCAACACACAGGTGCTGGGGAGGATGTGGAGAAAAGGGAACCCTCGTGCACTGTGGGTGGGAATGCAGACTGGTGCAGCCAATGTGGAGAGCAGTGCGGAGTTACCTCATTCATACATTTAAAAATGGAACTGCAATTCCAGTTCTGGGAATATATCTGAAAAAGCCTGGAACACTAATTCGAAAGCATATATGCTTCCTACCTAGACTATATGTTCACTGCTTCCCACCGAGACGTGTCCCTCCTTTGGAAAACAGAGCGGCTGGGCTGGCCGGTGTAAAAGAATATATGCTCACTGCTTCCTACCGAGACGTGTCCCTCCTTTGGAAAACAGGGCGGCTGGGCTGGATTGTGTAGATCTGGAGCCTGGTTAGGTCTCTTGCGCCCAGCCCCGATGGAGTGCAACCCTACGGGCTCCAGAAAAGCAGTTTCCAGATCAGAGGGCAGGCGGAGCAGGGCACCTGTCAAAGAACTCTGAACTCCCAGGACTGAAGCCGCATTCATCCCTCTTCCGTGCACACTCACATGCCAGTCTGTGCCCTCTTGACAGCCCGAGGCTCCTTGCACTCTTCCAGCACTGGTGGGCCTTCCTCCCCCTGCCTCCCTGCCTGCCCTCCAGGTCCCACTTGTCTGTGAGGCCAGACAGGTCTATCTCCCTCCGCCCCTGCCCCTGGTCCGTGCCCTCTGGTGGGTTCTGAGTAGAGTAGGGAGGGGCAAAGCAGTGCCACCTTCACTGTAGACACCCCTGAGGCCTGCTCTGGGCCTGGCCCTGGGTATGAGGGTCCGTGGGGAACAAACTAAGCTTTCAATCTGCACCACTTTCAAAATCATGGAATAGTGTAAGCCTCAAGGAAAAATTTCGCAAATAAAATGAGCTCCATGCTCCTGCCACCCACCTTTTCCAGATATTCACATTGTGCCCATTTATTTTATTTTTTATTATCATCATATATTTTTTGTTAATCCTCAACAAGGATATTTTTCCATTGATTTTTTTTAGAGAGAGTGGAAGGGAGGGGGGGGGGAGAGAGAGAGAGTGAGAGAGAAACATTGATGTGAGAGAGACATCGATTTGTTGCCTCCTGCACGCACCCAGACCAGGGCGGGAAATTGAGGCTGCAACTGAGGTCCATACCCTCGACCAGAATCGAACCCAGGACCCCTTCAGTTCTCAGGCTGACACTCTAATCACTGAGCCAGACCGGCTAGGGCCCCGTTTATTTTACAGTCTTATTTTAAACAAGTAAGCCGTGGCAGAGACCGTGGAAGCCTCTTGCAGCCCACCTGCCCACTTACCTCTACAGAGATCATTGCCAGCCATCCTGAATTCTGGTTTTATCATTTCTATCTGTTTTTATTCTTTTGCGGAGTGTGTGTAAGTCTAAAAAAAAATGTAGTTTGTTCTTACTCTAAAAGTTGTATACCAATGGAGTCATCCAGCATGAATCATTCTGCAGCTTTTCCTCACTCGGCTTCAGGTTTCTGAGATTTAGTCTTCCGGTCCTCGCGGCTCTGGTCCCCGCGTGCCCTGACGGGATGTTACACCCCTCGATGTGAGACTCCCATTTGCTTACTTACCCGGCCTCCTCGATGAGCATGGAGGTGTTCCCAGTGTCTTGCTGTTCAAACAATGACTCTTCTGGTACAATTGTCCACACACATGTGAGTGTTCCTCTAGGTTGCCCACAGGAGTATACTCATAGGGGTCCTATGAGGACATGGATACTCAATCTTTTAAAGTTACTTACTAGTAGTTTCCTTATAAAAGTGGGGCTAGTCAGTAAAAGAAATGATGGAAATATGTAATCTTGGGCGTGGGGGGGGCGGGGAGAAATATTAGTTACTAACTTTTTCTGTGAACTTCTTATTGTGCTTCACATTGTCTCCGTGTTCCCGCCTCCCCTCTGATTGGTGGGGAAGCAGGCTTATGGAGGTTAAAGCACCTGCCAGGTCCCTCCAATAAGGCATTGCTGAGCCGCAGCTGCGGTCCAGAACTATCTGCCTTCAAACCTCTCGGATGCCACGCTGCCCTAGGCCACGCCACCGCACTCCGTGACCCGTGATGTCTGCTTTATGCAGGGCTCCAGGGGAGTCTTTGGAAGCAGAGTCACAATCATATTTGCAGTTTCGAAAGGTCGCTTTACAAGTGCTAGGTCCCCACAGACCCACTGCCTTACCCTCTGAGTCAGCGCTCCCCTGGATGGGGAAGCAGGAAGTAAAAAGCCAGCTCTGACTCACTCTGCTCCCTGAGTGACGTCCTTGGCCTGCCTCCACTGCCCCACCCCCACCTCACCCCAGGGCAGGGGGTTCTGTCCGGAGCTGGGACTGAGGGTCCCCCAGCTCCTCCTCGCCCTGCCTACCAGGCGCTAAAGGTAGCAGTTTCAGGCAGATTAAAGCAGCGAGGTGAGAGGGAGAGAGAGAGAGAGAGAGAGAGAGCTCCAAGCTGTCTGATGCTCCCCCTTCTTACCTGGGCCTTAAGCCCCTCCCCCACTGCACCAGCTCCTGCCATTGGTCACCAGCCCTGCTTCCTGCTCCCTCAGCCTAGTCCCCTCTCCAGTCCTGTTTCCCCAGGGCACACGGAGAGGGCACGGGCACCCCTGGGGGGCTCAGGACTATATCGGCCCAGCGAGGTGGCCTCCGCAGAAAGCCCTTGGAGACGCAGGGAAAGCCCGCGGACAAGGGGGGACCCCAGTCAGCCCCGAGCGGGGAAAGACGTGGCAGACGTGGCGAGGTTGCTTTTGCAGGAAGCGTTTCTGACTTCCAGGCTCCTGAGAGGAGCAGGGCAGGCTCCTGTCTTCACGTCCTTATCTCTCCAGTGGAGATAAGAGCACCTGCCTCTTGGGGCTGGTGGGAGGACGGAGTGAAGTCATTAGTCATCAATTTGGGTAACTTAGTGATATTTTCGTGGTAGTGGTGGGTGGTTGTTAGTGCTGTTATTGAATCAATGGGGCCAGCTGTCCCTGGCCTTCCTGCGCTCCCAGCCAGCCAGCTGTTCCCCCCCCCCCACGAGCCCCCCACCTAGCAGGCCGTCCAGGGGCCTGTCTTCCTGCCCTGCCCTACAGCTCAGGCCTCCTCCTCACGCTGGTATGCCTCCAGCCCTTGGCTCACACTCTGTCTCTTTCTTGGACTTTTTTTTCTTCATCTTGTCCTCAATTCAGTGCCAGCTTTTCCAGAAAAGCTTCCTTGAAAGTCTCACCCCCACTTCTGGGCCTCTCCAGCCCAGCGATTCCCAGGAGGGCTCTGCTGTCACTGCCTCTGCCTGCAACCGTCCTTCCTCTAGCCCAGTGTTTCCCAAACTTTTGACACGTGTACCCCTTCTATAATTTTCGTAACGCGGAGTACCCCTCGTACTCATGAGAACGTAGAATTAGGCGCAGCTAAGCACGGTGCAGTGCATATCCCCACCAAACTCCGGTGCAACGCGTGTACCCCCACCAAACTCTTCCCGCACCCCTGGGGGTATGCGTACCGCACTTTGGGAAACACTGCCTAGACTAGGGGTGTCGAACTCAATCAGAGAAGGGGCCAAAATCTAAAATCCAGCCTAAATCGTGGGCCAAATGGTTTACTGAACAGTCATAAACTGACAATGTCATAAACTGACAGCGGAGTGCAGTGATGACAGCGCGGTGCGGGCCACATTGCAAGGCCTTGCGGGCTGGATTTGGCCCGCGGGCCTTGTGTTTGACACATGTGGCCTAGACCATGAGTTCCTGGGCCTGCTCTGTGTCCCCCGGCCTGGCGCAGAGCCAGAGATTAGTGGTATTTGGGGGGGGGGGGAAGGAGGAGGAGACATCAGTCCCAGGCCCTCCCCAAAGAGCTTCCAGCCCGGAGAGGTCAGCTCAGACCCAGCTCGCTACAGTTCAGTAGAAGAGGTGCTGGGAATATGTGCCTCTGTGTTGTCCGCCCATCTGTCTGTGCCTCTTTCTCTCCAGGTTGTTCCCTGTAGCGGGGTGGAGCTGGTGGTAGGGGGCGTTGCACAGAAATGGGAGGCAGGCTTGGCTCTGGAGTTGAGCAGAGATGCACATAAGCCAGGACAACAGACTGGACTCCCTGGGCTGAGCTGGTGGGCACTGGCTCACACAGAATCTCGGGTTAGAACCCATGTTTGGGCACGTGACCTTGGCCAAGCCACCTCTTCTCCGTGCTCCCGTCTCCTCCCCTGCGGTGGGGTTGATAACCTCGCTTCACAGGGCTCAGCGAGGGCTCAAGAGAGAATGCCAGGTAAACACTGGGGCCTAAGTGCTCCCTGCTCCCCGCTGAGCCATCCAGCTGAGATGGGTGGGCCGAACACCACGCCGGGCCCTGGGCAAAAGGAGACCCGGCCCTGCCTCAGGAGGAGAGGGACAGGGGCTGCTTCACGAGGGGCCGTGGTGGCCACAGAAAGGAACTGGATCTTGGTCCTCAGAGTAATGAGGAGGCAGGGAAGGAGTTCAGGTCTCGGCTGTTATGGGAGGGACGGATCAGAGGGAATAACACTTCCAACATTCTTCCTTAAAAAAATCCACCGAGAGGCTGGATTGGTTACCAGGGGTCTTCAAACTACGGCCCGCGGGCCACATGCGGCCCGCAGAGGAGTCTGATCCGGCCCGCCAGGTTTTTTGGGCAGTGAGCGCAGCCGAGGTGTTACAGTAGGAATTAGTAGTTCATATAGTCCGGCCCTCCAGCTCTCTGAGGGACCGTGATCTGGCCCCCACTTTAAAAAGTTTGAGGACCCCTGTTAAACAAACATCCTTTAAAATGCATTCCTGAGCTTCTACAGAAGTAACAGGAATCCTCTGAGCCCACAATAAGGAGGGAGCTCCCATCAGGCTGGTCAATGAGATGAAGCCACAGCAACCTGGGGGTATTTACAGATTCCAGAAACCCAGATCTTTGAGTTTTCACGGCCACTCACGGGATGGGGAAGAAGGCCCTGGGCCTGCCCACCCACAGTGAGCCCTCCCGCCCTCCACACCAATCTGGGACCTCCAAAGGGTGGCCTCGGCAAACAGGAAAAGCATCCACCTCTGCACAGGGCGACAGCAGCTCTGATGGGGACAAAAAGGTTCCCTGGAGAGTTATACATGCTGCCCTCTCACACATTTTGGGTTTGAAATGTGGTCCTGAAAATGCTCAAGCAGTGGTCTCAGGGAGGTAGTGTCCCGGGGAACCTGGTGAAATGAATGAAGATCCTCCCTGGAGGAGCATGTCCTCATCCCAAATGACCTCATCAAACAGGAGCTCGTGGTAAAAATCCAGAACACGCAGGCAGACAGGCCACTGTGAGCGATAGGCACCAGGAGCAAGAAATCGTTTCTCTGGGAGTTTAAGATACCAGAACTGACACACAGAATATAAATAATTGTGTTTAAAATGTGTAAAGAAATCAAAGGTGAAACAATAAAGCAGGGAAGAAAATACTGCCCAAGATGGCCAAGCAGATTTGAAAAAGAAGAAAGTGGAATTTCTGGAGATGAAAAATATAACCACTGCAATGAAAGACTCAGTTGACAGGATGGGCAGCAGATTGGACACATCTAAAGAGAACTCGTGAAAGGGAAGAGCTGAAGAAATTACTCAGACTCTAACGAAGAGAGTCCAAGAGGTAGAGTTATGAGACATGAAATACAGAATAAAATGGTCTAACACAGAGAGAGAGAAGGGACAGGAGGGGCGGAAGTCTCCCATCTCCCAAAGATGACGGTTGGCCTGCACTGAGGACACTGGGCACAGAGGGATGGGCTGAGAGAGGTTCGGAAGGGAGAGGCGACAGGGCTTGGGGATGGAGGAGGTGACAGAGGCCTGGGAGAGGGCTCTGTGAAGGATGACTCTCAGATTTCTGGCTTCAGGAGCTGGGAAGAGGGATGTCATTAAAGACTGGGAGAGAACAGATTCAGGAGAACAAACAAGAGTTCAATTCTAGCCGAAACCGGTTTGGCTCAGTGGTAGAGCGTCGGTCTGCGGACTGAAAGGTCCCGGGTTCGATTCCAGTCAAGGGCATGTACATTGGTTGCGGGCACATCCCCGGTGGGGGGTGTGCAAGAGGCAGCTGGTCGATGTTTCTCTCTCATCGACGTTTCTGGCTCTCTATCTCTCTCCCTTCCTCCTCTCTGTAAAATTTCAATAAAATATATTTTTTAAAAAAAGAGTTCAGTTCTAAAGAAGACATGTTTCAGTTTGCCTGGGAAGATTTGCTGATGCGTCACAGAGAGGGGACGTGAGAGCTGGGCCTTCAGGCACGTGGAGGAGTTCACCTTTAGGAGAAAGGACTTCCTCTTAACTTTTTTGGGGGAAAAGGATCTCCTTTCAGCAAGATCATCCAGGCCCATGTTGGAGCCTTTGCTCACTCAGAAGAGACCGTGAGAAGAGACATTCTCAAGATCTTCAGATAGGACTTCGGGGTCTCCTAGTTTCAGCTCTCATTTTCAACTGGGGAAGCTGAGGTCCAGAAAGGTCAGGTTTGTTCCCCTAACACCGTGGATGGCAAACTGCGGCTCTAGAGCCACCTGTGGCTCTCTGGTCCCTTGAGCGTGGTTCTTCCACAAAATACCACGGCCTGGGCGAGTCTATTTCGAAGAAGTGGCATTGGAAGAAGTTTAACTTTAAAAAATTTGGCTCTCAAAAGAAATTGCAATCATTGTCCTGTTGATATGTGACTCTGTTGACTAATGAGTTTGCCGACCACTGGCTAGCCTAATTTTCTTCATTCATTCACTTAATATTTATCAAAAACTCACGTTGTATCAAGATACTGGATGCAGTGAGCAAAATGAAGATTCTTGCCCTCAGGAGGCTTATATTTTAGTGGAAAGAGACAGTCTGTAAACACAAAAATAAGTTAAAAATATATGTCAGGCCAAAACCAGTTTGGCTCAGTGGATAGTGTGTCGGCCTATGGACTGAAGGATCCTGGGTTCAATTCCAGTCAAAGGCATGTACCTTGGTTGCGGGCACATCCCCAGTAGCGGGTGTGCAGGAGGCAGCTGATCGATGTTTCTAACTCTCTATCCCTCTCCCTTCCTCTCTGTAAAAAATCAATTAAAAAAAAAAATATATATATATATATATGTCAGAAGATGGTACGATAGAGAAGGGTAAGGGCTGGAATGTGTTGAGACGCCCCTGAAGCCCATTGTGACAGGGCCCCTGGGTTCTAGAGTGCAGGACCGGGGGCAGGGGAGGGCCTGAGCAGGAGGGAGGAAAGGACGGGCGTGGGGTTTAGTGGGAGGGCTGTGCCCCCCAGAGGGGGGAGCAGAAAAGCCCAATGGGTCAGAAGGGCCACAAAGATTCTCTTTACCCTCGTGAGAGGTGAGATACGTTTATTTCGGAGCTTCCCTTGCTCCCCTGTCCTCACTCCCCCAAACCTCGCCCCATTCTCAGGGGGCACCCCAGTCTGCCCTCCTCCCGCTGTAGGAACACTCAGAGGCGGGTCCGGATTGCCCTGTGTCCCAGCGGGCAGCCTGGAGGCCCTCCGAGGAGTCAGGGGTCCCCGGGAGGCTCTGTCCCAGCCGGGCCTGGGGCTGACAGCCCCTTCTCACACCCTGTGCCTCTCTCCTCAGGACGCCCGTGAACAGCCTCCATGAGGCCCTGGACCAGTGCATGACCGCCCTGGACCTCTTCCTCACCAACCAGTTCTCAGAAGCACTCAGCTACCTCAGGCCCAGGTGAGGCCTCCGCCGGGCAGGGGGAGGGAATGGGTGCACGGGCGCTGTGCGAGCCCGCGGAGGGGGCAGGGATGGGGTGGTTGTGTCACGGAGGACCTGAGTGCTGTGAGGGGATCCCCGTGGAGCTAAACCTGGGTCACCCTGACCCCTGAGAGTCCCATAAACATGGCTCAGGCTCCCCGCTCCACAGCTGGGAGCAGCCAGGCCTCCCGAGGTCACCGTGACTTCCTTCTCCTTATGTCCCTTCGGCCTCTCCTCTGACGTCCTGTTCCCACCGAGTCCACTGGGGGTTTCTCTGCGGTCAGCGAACACGGCCCCTTTCTCTAAGGCGCTAAAGGCTTGAGTGGCCTTTACTTAAGCCTTGTAGGGTAATAATGACAGTTAGACACTAATTCTTCTCTCATTTACTGCCTTATTTCTAAATAATATGCTTATACTGCTGTTTTTAAATTTTTTGCAGTTTTTAAAAAACTGAAATTGAGATACAATTCAGGTACCATAAAATTCACTCTTTTGTTACTTTTTAAACATCATCTATTGGGAAATAAGTTAGCTTTCATTTAAAAAAATGCTTTATTGATTTCAGAAAGACATTGGGAAGGAGAGAGAGAAAGAGGAAAAAAAAAAAAACACATTGATTTGTTGTTCCACTTATTTATGCATCTGTTGTTGATTTTTGTATGTGCCCTGACTGGGGAATCGAACCCGCAACCTTGGTGTATTGGGACAACACTCTCGCCAACTGAGCTTCCTGGCCAGGGCAGAAGTTAGCTGTCTTATACCTCTGCCCCATCTCCCTTCCCTCACCCCCCCTCTTACCATTCTATCTCAGTGTTTGGCGAGATCAATAATACATGTTTACATTATTATAACTGTGAAGTTAAGACTACATTTCCTTTCTAGAATGAATCATTGTCTCCTAACTTGCTATACGTATTTCCTGAATGCCTTATAACAGCTCAGTCAGATCATGCTATTCTGAGTTTTCCCCTAAATGGTCAGACATAGCAGGTGAGCACTCAGTTTTTCCTTTTCCTGGAAACCTATCCCCTGGAGGGCAGACAGGTCTCTGGCCGCCTCCCAGCGGTCTGTCTCCTGCACCTCTCTGCTGCTTTCGTCTTTGCTCCATCCCAGCCTTTTCTCTCTTGTCTCCTTCCTCATTTATCAGAGCATGCTCCTCCAGAAATTCCTTTTTTTTAATTATTTAAAAAAAATCCTCACCTGAGGATATATTTTTCATTGATGTATTTTATTTTACTTTTAAATATATATTTTATTGATTTTTTTTACAGAGAAGAAGGGAGAGGGAGAGAGAGTTAGAAACATCGATGAGAGAGAAACATTGATCAGCTGCCTCCTGCAACCCCCCACTGGGCTTGTGCCCGCAACCAAGGTACATGCCGTTGACCGGATTCAAACCTGGGACCCTTCAGTCTGCAGGCCAACGCTCTGTCCACTGAGCCAAACCCGTTAGGGTTCATTGATTTTAAAAAGTTTATTTTATTTTATTTTATTTAGAAAGAGTGAAAGGGAGGGAAAGAGAGATAGATGGAGGGAGGTATGTGCTCTTGACCGGGAATCGAACCCTCGACCCTTTGGTGTGCCGGCTGATACTCTAACCACTGAACACACTTAAGACTCCAGAGGCAGAGCCATTCTGTGGGATGATGAGGAGGTCAGGGGGTGACCCAGGGGGTGGGGAGATTGGGCACCTGGTGCTGGTTCATTCAGCAAAACCTCGTGAGCTCACCCAGGTGCCCAGCCGTGTGCTGGGTTCTGGGGCTGTAACACTGAGCAAGGCTTGGTCTGTTCTCAGCGAAACAAGCAATAAGGGCTGCCAGGATTTATACCTGGGCCCCAGCTCACGCGGAGAGGGGCTGGTCAGGAAATTACTGGCCACATAATTTCTGGGGCTCATTGCAAGATGAAAATATGGGGTCCTTTGTTCAAAAATGATTGGGGGCACGAGGACAATATGTGATACCTTAATCAATAAAGAAATTTAAAAAATTTAAAAAAAAGATTAAGGATTTCAAGACAGCACTAACAGAATATAAAACCAAGCATGGGGCCCTCTTGGGCAGGAGGCCCAGGGTAACTCACAGACCACACACCACGAAGCCAGCCCCGGGGGGCCTCCTGGCGGAAGTGGCGTCCATGCTGAGACGGGCTGGGTGAGGAGGGGGCAGCCCGGTGGAGAGGACACCAGGCAGAGGGAACAGGCTGTACACAGGCCTGGCAGGGGGAACAGGCAGAGGGAACAGGCTGTACACAGGCCTGGCAGGGGGAACAGGCAGAGGGAACAGGCTGTACACAGGCCTGGCAGGGGGAACAGGCAGAGGGAACAGGCTGTACACAGGCCTGGCAGCGGGAACAGGCAGAGGGAACAGGCTGTACACAGGCCTGGCAGGGGGAACAGGCAGAGGGAACAGGCTGTACACAGGCCTGGCAGGCATGGAGGGAGGGGCTCATGCATTGGAGGAGCAGAGCCACTGGGCCTGGGTGGAGTGAGGGAGCTGAAGCAGGTCCCGGGAGGGAGAGGGCCGGGTGACTGAGGGTGGACAAGGGCGTGAGTCCCCGAGAGCAGTGGTCGCCAACCTCTCGGACCTCGAGGGCCACCAGGGTCTGTGGACAGCCGGTTGGCAGCCGCCGTCCTGGAAGGAGCTTGGGCTGAGAGGAGGGCGGTGAAGGGTCTGAGCGGACCAGACCGTGGGGTGGGGGGCTTTAGGGAGAATAAAGGAAACAGAGAGGCTTGGCAGCAGGGGCCGCCTCTGCCTCCCAGCCTGGAGCAGCCTTGCCCAGAGAGGCCCTCAGACTGTGCCTTAGGCTGGGACCCAGGAAGGGTCAGGGAGGGGTGGGTCCGAGTCAGGAGGCCCAGGTGATGGGGCAAGGCTGGCTGACAGGGCCCAGAGCCTTGGCTCCTGGCGGAGGAGGGCAGGGCCGGAGGCCACAGGGCTTAGCTGACTCCAGGTGGCCACGGAGCCCCTGGTTCCATCACCAGCTCCCCGGAGGGCTCTTCCAGTGCCCGCCCCATCTTTTTATTTACTTATTTATTTATTTATTTTATTGATTTTTTACAGAGAGGAAGAGAGAGGGATAGAGAGGTAGAAACATCGATGAGAGAGAATCATCGATCAGCTGCCTTTCACACACTCCCCCACTGGGGTTGTGCCCACAACCCAGGTACGTGCCCTTGTCCGGAATCGAACCCGGGACCTTTCAGTCCACAGGCGGACGCTCTGTCCACTGAGCCACACCGGTCTTGGCACCTGCCCCATTGGCAGCTGGTCCCAGCCCAGGCGCGGGCCCCCAGGGCCGTGATGCTCCACGGCCGGTCCGCTCAGAGCTGCGGGGCCGCTGCTCCCGGGGCCTAGACTGTGTGTGCGAACAGGAAGGTGGCGTGCCTGGAGCAGGGAGGTTTTCACTCCTCTGATTCCCGAACCCCAGTCCACACCACAGCGGGCAGCTTCCCGGCCGTGGGCTGGGAGGGGCCCGGAGCCGGTGCTGTGGCCTTGGCCTCAGACTGGAAAGTCCACTTTGCCTGCCAGCTGCCCAGGGGCTGTGCTTCCGCCTGGGCCCAGCAGGTGGGGCTGAGGGGGTGGGGCGGAGTCCCTGGCCTCAGGCCTGGGGAGGGGGTGGTGTTAGGGGAAAGGGAGGGAGAGAAAGGCAGCTGCTTGAGAGTCCAAGAGGCCTGATGGCAGGGGGTTGTCTGGGAAGCCCAGGTCTGTGTGTTAAAAGATACCCCTCTTGCCGAAACCGGTTTGGCTCAATGGATAGAGCGTCGGCTTGGGGACTGAAGGGTCCCGGGTTCGATTCCGGTCAGGGGGCATGTACCTTGGCTGAGGGCATATCCCCAGTAGGGGGTGTGCAAGAGGCAGCTGAGCGATGACTCTCTCTCATTGATGTTTCTAACTCTCTATCCCTCTCTTCTTCCTCTCTGTACAAAATCAATAAAATACATTAAAAAAAAAAAAAAAAAAGATACCCCTCTTTAAGGAGTCAGCTTTTATCCGGGGTAGTGACCCTTGAGCCTGGCAGGACATGGAGGAGCTCACCTGTGTTGATCATCAGCGATATGGCCCCGGCCCCGGCCTCCTCTCTAAGCCAGCCGGGGTCCTGGGAGAGAAGGGTCGTGGTATCCATGTTACAGAGGAGGAACCTGAGGCCCAGAGAGGCTGCAAGACCGGCCAGGACCGCACAGCTGGTGACTGGCAGGGCCAGATTCCACCCTGTGTCTGAGGGCCTCAGGCCCGAGCTCCCCCCCACTGCTGCCGCGGCCTCCTTCCCAGGAGCCACTGCCCTCCGATCAAACAGTCCAGGCAACTGTTTGAGCTGGGAGGGGAGGACAGCTCCCAGGCCGGCCATCGGCTTCCTTCCGTCTTTACCTCCCTCACCTGAGGGTGACCCGGAAGTAAAAGAGCAGCTTAACTTACACAGGTGTTTCGAGAAGGAGAATAGCAGGGAAATGGGTACAATCTCGTGATTTTTCCATCCCTTAGTCTCTAAACCAGTGTTTCCCAAACTTCTCTCATGATGAGAATCACCTGGTGGAGTTGTTAAAACACAGATTCCTGAATCCCAACTAAGAAGTGCTAAACTAGAATTTTTGGGAACATATAGGTAAAATTGTATACTTAACTAGTGCTCTAAGACAGATGTTATATACAGAGCACTAAGTTAGGTATGCAATTTTACCTATATGTTCTCAAAAATTCTAGTTTAGCACTTCTTAGTTGGGATTCAGGAATCTGTGTTTTAACAACTCCACCAGGTGATTCTCATCCTGAGAGAAGTTTGGGAAACACTGCTCTAAACCGTAGTCACCTCTCTGCCCGGAAGTTCCCAGCACAGCCTGGCATGGAGGAGGAGCCTCAGTAACGAATGGGGGGTGCCGGGAAGGGGGCGAAACCGCTGCCGCACCTACTGTGTGCCCCGTAAGGTTGCTCCCCGGCCAGCCCACGAGGACCAGCTCAGGCCGGCCAGCACGATCGTTCCCATTTTGCAGGAACGTAAATCAAGGCCCAGACATGGTCTGACTTCTCCAAGTCCAGAGCGGGACTGGCGCTGTTCTCCTTCCAACTTGCCTGCTGCTCTCTCTCCATGGGTTAGACTGGATGTTCCCCACCCCGCACCCCGGTCCCAACACAGCCTTCACTGAGGAGCTGGGGGAAGGCGTCCTGCCTGCGTACCCTGGTGCTGAGGACAGAGGTGCCTCCTACAGAGCTGTGTCCCCAGGAGCCCCAGTCCGGGGAGGGAGCCGTGACTGCGGGTTCCAGCTCCTGTGAGCCGCTCCGCAGTCACAGACACAGGCTCCCTGAGGACGGAGCCCGGGACTCCAACTGGCCCTGATACTCAGGGAGCCGGAGGGGAGGGGAGGATAGTTCAAACGGAGGGAACAGCGTGTACAGAGACCTGGGAGGAGGGAGACGGTGGGATTTTCTTGAGGAGAGCACAGTGCCGTTCAGTTTTGAAAGCTACTGGATCACAGGGCAGAAGCAGATGTGTCAGGACCACGGGGCTGGAGAGGTGGGCGGGGCCTGCATTGTGTGGAGCCTCTGGGGATGTGGAAGCCTGGAGGTGTCCCCAGAGAGGCTCAGCCAGGGAGCAGCGTGATCTGAGGGTGCCTGGGAGAGGCAGGCGGTGGGGTAGGGGGAGGAGGAGGAGGAGGAGGATGGGGGGAGGGGAGGGGGAGGGGAGGGGGAGGGGAGGGGAGAAGGAAGGGAAGGGGGAGGAGGAGGGGAAGGGGGAAGAGGAGGGGGAGGGGGAAGAGGAGGGGGAGGGGGAAGAGAAGGGGGAGGGGGAGGGGGAGGAGGTGGTGGTGGAGGTGGTGGAGGTGGTGGTGGTGGTGGTGGTGGTCCCTGGAACCGGCTCTGGGGGAGCCCAGGGGTGGGGCTGAGGATAGAAAGGGTCCGATGGACCAGATGTGGGCTCCCTCTGCCTGCACCCAGGGGAGGGGAGGCGGAAGGTAGAGGCTGCCCTGCCTGAGTGCTGGGAAGTGTGGCCTGGGCCAGCTTTGGGCCTTCACAGCAGCTGGTTGCTGTATCTCCGCAGAACAGAAGAGAAGCTGGGCTCAGGATTGGAGTGTCGCTTACAGCCACTTTGCTGGGATCCGAGGTCTTCCCTCCCGGGACCCCCCCTCAGCCCCAGGCAGCACGGGAGGGGCCGGCCTGACGTTCTAGGAGTTGGTGCTCTCACGCCTCTTCTCTCGGCAGAACCAAGGAGAGCATGTACCACTCGCTGACGTATGCCACCATCCTGGAGATGCAGGCCATGATGACCTTTGACCCTCAGGACATCCTGCTCGCCGGCAACATGATGAAGGAGGCGCAGTTGCTGTGTCAGAGGTCGGGCCCTGGGGCAGCCGGGCTGCGGGGTCATGAGGCCCATCCTTCTGACACCCTGGCCTATCCCGGTGCCCGGAATGCCGCCATGAGTGCTCCTTTGGGCGAAGAGGCGGTGTGCCCGCGGCTCACAGCCGGCTGGCAGCACTGCCTCCGGAGCCTTGTTGTCTGAGCCGCTCCCCGGGCTCCCAGCCTGATGAGGGGGAGACACAGTCTGGCTCTGTCGTTAGTAACTCTCTGACCTTAGGCTGGGCCCTCCGGGGCCTTGACTTTCCCATCTATAAAATGGGTGCGATGGTATCAGGGTTGTCACGGGGACTGAATGAAAATACAAGTCACGGGACCTGGCGTGTAATTGGGGTTCAGTATATGTTACCGCTTACATGAACGAGTCAATGGCCTCCAAGTGTCTGTGCCCAGGTGACTGTCACTCATTGGGCACACAGTCATGCTTGCCCTCGGCCAGTGGTCGGAAGACTGCGGCTTGCGAGCCACACACGGCTCTTGAGCCGCGGTTTGCCGCTCTGTGGACTAAGGAGTTTGCCGACCACTGCCCTGGGCTGTGCCCTGTGCTGGGTGCTGGCCGCCCAGCGCGTCACCAGACCCCAGCCTGTTGGACGCTCCCATGGCCTGGTGGGACGACAGGCACACACAGGGGCATCCCCGTGTGATGTAGGGAAGCACGAGGGCTGCTGGGGGTTCGGCTGGAGGAGAGGGAGGGCTTCCTGGAGGAGGCGGTGCCGGAGCTGGTCTGGGAAGGATGAGTAGCAGCCGAGGAGGGAGGAGAGGGGGCTCTGACCGAGGCGACAGCGGGGCCAGGGGGTGAGAGAGCCTGGATCTGGAGAAGTCGCCGGGGGTTCCGCGGGCAGAGTCCCAGGGTCGGGGCGGGAGCTCACGGGGACCCGCACTCACACCCCGGAAGGAACAGAGGCTCCTTTCTGCCCTTCAGGTACCGGAAGAAGTCCTCCGTGACAGATTCCTTCAGCAGCCTGGTACACCGCCCCACTATGGACCAGTTCACGGAAGGTGTGGCACCCGGACGGCTCATCCCTGCTGGCCCGGCTCCCGCCCCGGGAGGGCGGCTCCCCTCCCCGGCCCCCCGCGGGGGCCGGGCTCTGGCCTGATGCCGGGACTCACATGGGGTGTGGGGAGTGGCTCCCTGGTGAAGGGGGAGCCGGTCAGACGCTTCGCCTGCCCGGGACCTGGAAGACGGCGCCGGAGTCCGCGTGCTTTGCCCCTCGGGCCCGGGGCCTGAGCGCTGTGTGCACAGTTAGTTTTCCGGTCTCGGTGGCAGTGACCTCCTCTGCCCCAGCGGGAAGGAGGTTTTAGAAGGTGACCCCCGGGACGAGGCAGCTGAAGGCAGTGGAAGATGGTCTGGGTGGCCAGAGCCATGTGGTGTCTTTATTTTTATTTTTTAAAAACATTATTGATTCTTTTTTTTATTGTATTGTATTAATTTTTCACAGAGAGGAAGAGAGAGGGATAGAGAGTTAGAAACATCGATGAGAGAGAATCACCGAACAGCTGCCTCCTGCACACCTCCCACTGGGGATGTGCCCGCAACCAAGATACACACCCTTGACCGGAATCGAACCTGGGACCTTTCAGTCCGCAGGCCAACGCTCTATCCACTGAGCCAAACCGGTTTTGGCCGTGTGGAGCCTTTGTGTCTCAGGCGACAGTCCTGGAGGTAGCAGCACAATTTGGGGCTCTTCAATAGAGAGGCAAATGGCCTTCCCCACCCGGAGAGGCCTGGCAGGTTCCACCAAGAAACACCACAATGGCCTGTGAGGGTGCCATTGCCTCCTTCGCATCTCCCGTGGCTCCCTGTCGCCCGCAGAACCAAATCTGTGACTCCCCACCGGCGTCAGGTCCCTCTGCAAGTGGCCTCTCCTTCCCCGGCCCTTCCCCCTCCCACCTCACCCACTTCAACCTCCTGGGCCTCCGCCGTCTTCCAGCACTGGAATGGTTTGGCTCTCCTGGGCCTCTCCCTTTTTCAACCCAAATGCCCCATCTTCTGGAAGGCGCCCCTGGCTGTGAGGTCTCCTTCCCTTGCTCCCACGGCTGCTTTGTCCCTCTGTTCACCCAGCACCTTCTCCCGGCCCGGCCCCCGCGGGGTGATGGAGCACAGCCCCCGCGGGGCTTGGGGGACAGAGCCGCTGCGGGCCCTGCGCTGACATCCTGGGTGTTGGGTGGGGGAACCCGCTGGAAGACCAGGGGCCGGCAAGGCGAGCAGAGAATCAGACCAGCGTGGGCACTGCAGAGCCCGGCCTGGGTGACGGGGTGCAGGGCGTGGGGAGTGGGGGTGGGAGGGTTTGGCCCACGCTCCCCGCCGGGGGTCCCGGGAGGCCACAGGCTTTGGTTTTCTCCCCACAGAGGAGATCCACGCTGAGGTCTGCTACGCTGAGTGCCTGCTGCAGAGAGCAGCCCTGACCTTCCTGCAGGTAGGAGCCCTCCACGTAGACACGCAGCCTGGGGCGGCCAGACGACGGCCACCGTGTCAGAGGCAGGAGGGTCTGCAGCAGCCACCATCGGTTCCCTTGGGGTTCCACAAGGACTGAGGCTCAGCCCCCCCAGCACGCCCCGCCCTGGCCAGGCCCAGGGGCAGAGGTGTGGGCTCCATCCGCTCCGGACTGCTGTGTTCCTGTGGCGGGTCACGTGGGATGACAGGCCTGGCCGCAGGGCCTGCTTTACGAGTTCACTTGATTCACTCAAAAAGCTGACTTGTAGCATCTTCTACAACGTGCTACACGTTGCACATACACGACAGGTGTGTGTGTGTGTGTGTGTGTGTGTGTGTGTGTGTTTTTCCATATATTTTATTGATTTTTTTACAGAGAGGAAGAGAGAGGGATAGAGAGTTAGAAACATCAATGAGAGAGTCATCGATCAGCTGCCCTCTTGCACACCCCCTACTGGGGATCGAACCCTGGACCTTTCAGTCCGCAGGCCGACGCTCTATCCACTGAGCCAAACCGGTTTCGGCGGGGTGTATGTGTGTGTGTGTGTGTGGTTTTTGCATGCCGCCTCACACACACCGCATGTTTGTGCTCACACACATTGACACACATTATTTAATCCTCCTCTCGCAGACCCGCAAAGGGCAGGGTTTAAGGGAAGGAGCCACTTTCCCGAGGCCACGTGGTCAGCAAAGGGCGGAGCTGGGATTTGAACCCAGACCTGGCGCTCCTTACCCACAATGGTAGTTAGAGAACCGTCACCTCATGATTGTACCAAAAAGTCTGGGTCATGATTGTCACATGTAATCATCATGTAAATATATATATATATATTAGGTTGGAAAAGCACATATAAATTTTATTGTTGGGGTGCTGTTTAATTTTCTTTGCTATTTTTTCTATCTTTTTGGGTCTTTGGTGATGAGAACCGGATTAAATCCTAATCCTTCATTAGGATCACTGTAATAATTACACCAGGAATGTCCTTTTATTAGTTTATTCTAGTATTCCACATAATAAATAAACGCTCACAACCACCCAACTGGAGAACACAACATTGCTAGCAAGTCTCCTCCCTGCTGGGCCCCTCCCGCCCTCTGTCCTGCCTCCCTCCACAGGGGGAGAAACTAGCTAGAGTTTTAGGTTAATCACTCCCCACCCTATTTTTAAAAACTAGCCTTTTCATCTTCCAACTCATGTCTGAACAGCACTCGATGTGTTCGCTGGCGTCGGGCTTTGAAAGGCCTCCAGCTGAGCGGGACCCGCTTTCTCTGCCCAGTCCTGTGGCTGCGCCGTTCTCTCTGCGAATGCGCCAGCGTGTTTGTTCATTCTCGGTTTCTGGTGCTCTCCGCTGTGAGCGGCGGGGCTGGAAACATGCTTGAAGGCCACGGCCACAGCCCAGGCCCGTCCGTTCCTCTTGGGCGCACACCCCGGAGTGGCACAGCTGGGTGGGCTGCAGGTATTCGTGCTGCACCTTACAGATGTGACACATGCCAGCTTGTGAGGAACACAAACAATCCAAAATGAGCGCCCCTCCTCCTGTCCCACATCCCTCCACAGAGAGGAGGCCCGGGGACCCGGGGGAGTCACAGGGCGTGTCTCCGCCGGGCCTCCGCCCAGCACGGAGGGGGCACTTTGGAGGTCTTGTTTGGTGAGCAAGATCCTCATCTCAAGTCCCAAAGGCAGGGAGACCCGGTTTGGCTGACCTCTGACCCCACCCCTCTAGGGCCCTCATAGAGCTGGTCGGAGGGAGGGGAAGGCGGGGCTCAGAGTCTTGTATGATCTTCCTCTGGCTACCCACCCAGGCCCAGCTCTTAGCGTCTCTCCCTCCTGCAGGATGAGAACATGGTGAGCTTCATCAAGGGCGGCATCAAAGTTCGAAACAGCTACCAGACTTACAAGTGAGTGGGGCTGGCGGGGGGGGGGGGGGGCAGGGGCAGTGGGGGCGCAGGCCTGGGCACAGCAGCTGCTACGTGGGCCTCCCAGGCTGCTCGGTGGGCGGCGGGGGGCGCTGGCTGGAGGCAGGGCGCCTGGAATGCCGTGTGACCTCAGGCAGGTGTCTGCACCCTCGGGACCTCAGCTTTCTGGAATGTTATTCCCCTGGTTTTCCTGGGTGTGCCTGGTGGTGCCCCTGACTGCTCACTCTGTGCCGACCTTGAACGAGGTACTTAAGACACAATTCTGAGCTAACAGCTTGGCGTGGTGGGGGCAGGAGGAAAGACACAGTGATTTTGAGAATAGCCGGAATCGGTTTGGCTCAGTGGATAGAGCGTCGGCCTGCGGGCTGAAGGGTCCTGGTTTCAATACTTGGTTGCAGGCACATCCCCCATCGGGGGGGGTGCAGGAGGCAGCTGATTGATGTTTTTAGTGCTCTGTCTCCCTTCCTCTCTGTAAAAAAAAAAAAAAAAAAAAAAAAAAATCAATTAAAAAATATATAAATAAATAAAAAAGAAGAGCAGCAGCAGAACTCCTACACACCCAGATGCGCTTTCCCCACGAAGCCTTCCGTGGCCTCTCCAGTCCACAGGGGTGGTGTCCACATACCCCCCCAGATGGGAGCAACTGCCCGAGGGCCAGATCATGTCTGTGCCATCTCAGCCCCGGGCACGGCAGAGGCCGTGTCTGCGGGTGAAGGAAGGAGGACTCAGAACAGAGCACTTCTCCCTAACACTGTATCACAAACATCTATAATATAATCCCCGAATTCGGAGAGCTCTGGAAGCTCATTCCCCCACCCCAGGTTTGGCATTAAAAATCATTTTCCACGAAAAGTTTATGTGAATTGGCTTGAGACTATTTATCATCTCTGTTTCTCCCCTTCGCTGGGACCGTTCCCCAGCAGAGCGGGTTTGAGTGTGACGGCGAGGGATGGCACGGCGGGCCGGTCCGGGATTGTGTGAGGGAAAGCAGATGAGCGTTCTGGCTCCTCCAGTCTCACCCCACAGCTGCCAGCGCGATGTTTCCAAAGCACAAGCCGTGTCAGTGTCAGGTCAGCCCCGGCCAAGTTCCAGGCTCCTCTCGCCTTAGAAGAAGGTCCTGGGTCACGGCCAACCTCGTCGGGACCCCACGGCCTCCGGACGTGCTGTCCTCCCTGCCAGGAGCGCCGTTTCTGTGCCAGCTCGTCCCTTCTCACCCCTCAGCTTTCCGCTCAAATGTCAGCTCCGCAGGGAAGCCTTCCCCGAAGCCCAGACTGCGTCCAGCCCCAGGGTCCCTCTCCTTGGAGGCCCTCCTTCCCGTCACAGACCCCCTGGGGTCCAGCCCCCAGAGTGGGAGACTTGGGGGGCTGGCAGCAGTGTGATGGCTCCCTGCTGTCCCTCAGTGCCTGGCCCAGAGCGGCCTCAGCCAGCATCTGCTGATTAAAAGCCTTCAGGATGCTCAAGGCAGGGAAGAAGGCAGGCCCGTAAGGCTGCTGTGCTGTCCCAGGCCGCGGGACACGGGCTTCGTACAGCGAGTGGCTGGGGGAAGAGCTGGATTCTAACCAGGAGGCTCCAAGAAGAGGGGGTGTTGGAGTTAGCCCGGTGGTTCTCAACTGGGGGTAACACCCCCATGAGACATTGTCTGTCACAACTGGCATCTAGTGGGTAGAAGCCAGGGATGCTGCTAACTGTCCTGCGATGCACGGGACAGCCCCCTGACCCCCAAAAAGAATCGTTCAGCCTAAAGTGCCCGCGGTGCTGAGGTTGAGGAAGTGCTTTAGACAAAATGCAGAGCACAGCAACTGCCTAGGCATTGGACAAGGAGGGGCGCTATGGCGGAGACAGCTGTCCTTCAGGGTGAGGAGCGTGTGATTACGGTGGGAGAGGTGGTTGGAAACGCCAGCTCCCTGGACTGCCGGAACTGTTCTATCCCTGCTCCCGAGCGTTCCGAGGTCAGCTGGGCGTGGGGCATTGTTCGGCCCCGCCGGGATGAGACCAGCCCCCAACGTGTGCTTTGCGTCCCTCTGCAGGGAGCTGGACAGCCTGGTGCAGTCCTCGCAGTACTGCAAGGGGGAGAACCACAGGCACTTTGAAGGCGGCGTGAAGCTTGGTGTGGGCGCCTTCAACCTGGTGAGTGGGAGAGCCCCCCCCCAGGTCCCGTGTCCGGGCTCAGAATTAACCTCCCGCACATCCCGCCTCACACATGCTCTGCTGCGCGCCTGGCTCTGGGCCAGCCCCGGCCCCGCTGTGGTAGCCTGGGGGGGGGGGGGGGGGGTGCCCAGCGTGGGTGGGGGTGCAGTGGGTGCTGGCACTGGCTCCAGAGTCCGCCTTGCGCATTTCTCCCCAGGTCAAGTTGTAAACTTAAAAACTACCGTAGTGGCAGTATCTATGGCACCAGAAAGGGACAAACAGTAAACCAGGGCCTTTTCAGCCTCGGAGGCTGGTGGCTAAACACGGACCGATGGCAGGGCAGGGGACAGGCCGGGAAACAGCTGATGGCCCACAGGGACTGGGGCTTTGGGGAAGGTTTCATGGAGGGGGTGGTATTTGAGCTGGATCTTGAAGCATCCATAGGTGAAGGGAGTTTTCTAGGCAGGGAAGGGCATTCTAGGCTGAAGGAACAGTAGGGGTTAGCACGGAGGCTCAGAAAAGCTGTGTGTGTGTGTGTGTGTGTGTGTGTGTGTGTGTGTGTGTGAGTGATGTGGGGTAGTGGGTAAGGGGTGGGAGCGGCTCTCTCCACTTCAGGCAAAGCCTGTTCTGAGAGCAGGCCTTGGGGCAGGGGTCCTGGCCCCACTCTGAGTTCCAGTTTCCTCCTGTGTAAATATGGGAGCTGGGATCCTGGGCCACGTGCTGAGAAACACAGCTACAAAGGGCCGTGGCTGCTTTAGCAGGCTCTGGCCAGACCTCCCTGGGTTCAAGGCCTGCCTCCACCTCCGATGAGCTTTGGGGCCTTGGACAGGTCCTGCCCACTCACCCATGCCTCAGTTTCCCCATCTGTCAAAAGGGTCAATAAGCCCTCTAGGCTGGGCTGTTCTGAGGATCAAATGCAGTGAGAGTCCCTGGCCCAAAGTAGGGGTTCGGTGTAGTAATGACAATAGCTGACTAACGTGTGCAGGCCCCTCCTATGGGCTTCACACAGATTAATTTGACCCATCTGCACAGCACCGCCATGAGGTAAGGGCTAGTAAAGTTCCCGTTTTACACACGAGGACACGGAGGCACAGAGAGGAGATGTACCTTGCCCAAGGTGACCCGGCTGGGAGTGGGGAGAGAACTTGGGCGCAGTCCGCTCCTGTGGACGGTCACACTTCTCTGTCTGGGGAAGCTGGCAGTCCAGGAAACCTGGCATTGCAGACACGGGGCCCGCACCCCCAGGGCCGCCCAAGGACTCTGGGGTTTGGGGAGCGGGAAGGGCAGCTGCCCCTGCACGTGCCCACCTGCTTCTGTTCCTGCAGACGCTGTCCATGCTTCCCACGAGGATCCTGAGGCTGCTGGAGTTTGTGGGGTTTTCAGGAAACAAGGTAATGCCAGTTCTGGCTCAGCCCCCATCGGCATGGGTTCCCTGGACAAGGCCCCGCTCTCTCTGGGCGTCAGTCTGCTCTCCAGTCAAGTGGGGCCGTGCGCCCTGCCCAGCCACCTCGCAGGGTGCAGGCTCTGGGGCGAGGGCGGCCGTGAGAGGCAGCTCTGGGCAGCGGCCTGGGTGGGGCTTGTTCCCTGAGCCTGACACAGGAAGAGCTGGAGCCAGTCCCTTCCTCTGGACTCCATGCTGGTGTGGGACGTGCCCGAGAGAAGCCCTGTGATGCATCAGGCCTGGAGCGGGGAACCAGACTCACTTCACTGAGGCGGGAGCCTGAGGACCAGGAGAAGATGAAGAAGAAGAGCTGCAGGCAGAGGAGACGTGGTGTGAGGGAAGGAACTTGGCTAGCAGGCAGCCCTCCTCCCTGTGACACTGAGCCTCTTTTCAGTAAAACAAGGGCTTTTTTAAAAAACCAGGTCCGTGCCCGACCTGGTTTGGCTCAGTGGATAGAGTGTCAGCCTGCGAACTGAAGGGTCCCAGGTTCGGTTCTGGTCAAGGGCACATGCCTGGGTTGCAGGCTCAATCCCCAGTAGGGGGCGGTGCAGGAGGCAGCCAATCAATGAGTCTCTCATCATTGATGTTTCTCTCTTTCTCTCTCCCTTCCTCTCTGAAATCAATGAAAATATTAAAAAATAAAAATAAAATAAACCAGGTCAGTGTTTCTCAAATGTGAACTTTTTCTAGCCCTTGCTGATTTTTAAAAATATATATATATTTTACTGATTTTTTACAGAGAGGAAGGGAGAGAGATAGAAAGTTAGAAACATCAATGAGAGAGAAACATTGACCAGCTGCCTCCTGAACACCTTCTACTGGGGATGTGCCCGCAACCAAGGTACATGCCCTTGACTGGAATCGAACCTGGGACCTTTCAGTCCGCAGGCGGATGCTCTATCCACTGAGCCAAACCGGTTTCGGCTAGCCCTTGCTGATTTTTGCCATGTGCACAGACCTCTATATTATTAGTTACGTATTATTATTTTTCTGAAGAATAGCTCATAAATTTTATTTCAATTTACTAAAAGTAAACATGCTACACAGATCACAACCATAACAGTAGTGCTATGAGGACCGAACAATCTTACGAAAACCCAGTGGTTGCCACGGCCGTTCCCTAGGTGAGGAAGGGAGCTTGGAGCCAGAGCGATGTCGAACAGGCCCAGCCCGGAGCCCGGTGTTCTCCTGGACACCGTCAGGCGGACAGACAGACAGAGAACTGAGCAGGGAAGGCCCTCATGCCTGTGCATGGACCTCTAAAATATTGGTCGCCACGTGTGCTCCATGCCCCGGGCGGGAAAACGCCGGCGGGAGGCTCTGTAAGTCCCTTTCAGCTTTGTTTTCTTGAGAAGGCCCTTGGGTCGCAGGTAGGAGGATTTCAGGATGCTGCTGGGAGGGAGGAGGATGAGAGTGCCGGCCGCAGTGTGACAGTGCGGCCTGCCTGGCCGGGAGGAGAGGTGGCGAGGCCAGAATGGAGGCGCCGGCGCGGGCTCTGTCTTCATCCTGGAAGCAGGGGAGCCCTGGAGGGTGTGAGGCAGGGAGGCAGATTTGTCCCCTAGCAAGCACGGGAACACTGGGACAGACTGAGAGGCAGAGTGCCGTCAGGGATACGAGTGGGGTCCGGCTTCCGCTCCTCCCCGGCCAGCCTCTGGAGTCTTCTCCAGGGAGCCTTCCCGGACCACAGTCCTCATGGTCCCCTCTGTGCCCTGGGCCTGTGGGTTAGGATTACCTGCCTTCTTGTCATTCCTCCTCCCCTTACCGGGCCTGGGGCTGCTCAGGGCCTCAGCACCCACCACCAGCCAAACAGGTGAAGAGGGGGAAGAATGGGGGAGGGGCTGTGGAGGAGGTGGAGGCACCTAGACCGGAGCCTCCTCTGTGGCCTTAGCAGCAGGGCATGCTCCCTGCAGGAAGGTGGCTGAGAGAGACTCCGAGAGGACAGCCCCTTTCCCCGGGCGGCACAGCCTGGGGGCAGCTGACCTGGCCTCCTGGCTACACCACTCTGCCCCCATCTCCAGCAGCACCTCCAGGCCCCTGCCCTCCGTGGGTCCCAGTGTGGGTTGGGGAGCCCAGGCCTTGCTGGCCTCAACCTGGCCTCTCGTCCGCAGGACTACGGGCTGCTGCAGCTGGCGGAGGGTGCCTCGGGGCACAGCTTCCGGGCCGTGCTCTGCGTCATGCTGCTGCTGTGCTACCACACCTTCCTCACCTTCGTGCTCGGTAGGAGTGTCCTGGGGGCCAGTGCAGGTCCTCTGGGGGGGTGGTTGGCCTTAAGGGCAGGGGTCAAGCGGGTGAGGGGTTACACACTCTGACTGGGCTCCTCAGACTGGGGATGGGGCACTGAAGCCACAAACAGCAGAGCTACCTCAACTGTCCTGGGGCCTGTGGACTTCTCACCTCCTCATAGTTTGAGTAGGTCCCAACCTCAGCTCTCTCATCTGTGAAATGGGGATGCCCAGGCCCACCTCGTAGAGGGTGTGAAGACACTGTAGGGAGCTCCTTGGGGTTCTGGGCACAGCTCCTTGGGGTTAGTGGGCATGATCTCTTCGTTACTGAGCCCTGTCATATGCTAGAGGCGACATCTGTGCTTATTTAATCCTCACATCCCTCTAGAGCCGTGGTCGGCAAACTGAGGTTTGAGAGCCACATGTGGCTCTTTGGCCCCTTGAGTGTGGCTCTTCCACAAAGTACCATGGCCTGGTCGAGTCTATTTTAAAGAAATGGCATTAGAATAAGTTTAAATTTAAAAAAATTTGACTCTCAAAAGAAATTTCAATTGTTGTACTGTTGATATTTAGCCCTGTTTGACTAATGAGTTTGCCGACCGCTGCTCTAGAGATAGAAGAGTATCATCCCCATTTTTTTTTTAAATGTATTTTATTGATTCTTAACAGAGAGGAAGAGAGAGGGACAGAGAGCCAGAAACATCGGTGAGAGAGAATCATCGATCAGCTGCCTCCTGCACACCCCCTACCGGGGATGTGCCCGCAACTCAGGTACATGCCCCTGACCAGAATCGAACCCGGGACCCCTCAGTCCGCAGGCCAACGCTCCATCCACTGAGCCAAACCGGCTTCGGCAATATCATCCCCATTTCACGGAGCAGGGAGCAGAGGCCCTGAGAAGGGCCTGGTGGGTTGCCGGGAGGAACACAGGAGCCCGTGGCGGAGGTGACATGTGTGGTACCCCCGCCTCCTCCAGGCACCGGGAATGTCAACATCGAGGAGGCAGAAAAGCTCTTGAAGCCCTACCTACAGCGATACCCTAAGGTGAGCTCCACTCCCGCCAGACACCCCTGCCCACGCGTGCTGCGTGGGCCCACACAGACCCACACGTGTGTCTTTGCAGGGCGCCATCTTCCTGTTCTTTGCAGGGCGGATTGAAGCCATCAAAGGCAACGTTGACGCCGTGAGTACGGGGGCCTCCCAGGCCAGCAGGGAGTCAGACGCACAGACATACTCAGGGCCGGGCTGGCTGGGAGGGGGCCCAAGAGGAAAGGGACAGCAGAGCAGGAGTGGGAGAGGCACTTCTGAGGCCTCTGGGGAGGAGCCGGTTCTGCCAGGGAGATTAGGACAGGGGCCTGGGGAGGGTGGAGAGTGAGGGCTCCATAGAAGGGAGGGGCTGGAGAGGAGGACCCCAGCACTAAGCCAAGGCCCGGGATGGACTCCACAGAGCGGAGTCCTGGGATCTCCTGCTGCCCTGGCTGTGACTCCTCCGGCAGCAGCACAGACGCCCAGACCCAGCTCACTCCGTAGGAGCTTCGGAAACCTCTGGAGCTGGCTCTGAGGCACAGATGCTGTTACGTTGCTTTAATGTTAACACTTCCCACTACCTGCTCTCCCTCCATGATAGCTCTGTCCTGTATTTCCACTCTGTGGTGGAAAGACTAGAGCTCCAGAGAGAGGCAGGAACCGGGCCTGAGGCCCTGGGAGACGTGGGGGAATAATGAGGACAGTGGTGGGCCACGTGCACGGGGTGGGTGCAGAGGGAGGGAGGGCTCGGCCTGGGGGGCACCGGAAGGCTGAACAGCTGGTGCCCACAGGCCATCCGGCGCTTCGAGGAGTGCTGTGAGGCCCAGCAGCACTGGAAGCAGTTCCACCACATGTGCTACTGGGAGCTGATGTGGTGCTTCACCTACAAGGGCCAGTGGAAGATGGCCTACTTCTACGCCGACCTGCTCAGCAAGGAGAACTCCTGGTCCAAGGTGGGCTCCCACCGAGTGCGGGGGGGGCGGGAGGGGGACTAGGCTAACCCAGGTTGGCCATGCGCCCGGACCAAGGGCAGACTCCTAACTGAACACAGATGTCCCAGCTGGAATTTAAACAGAACCGTAACTCCTAACAGGACTCCGGGTGGGAAGGAACGGGAGACAGCAAGGAACAGAGGAACTTAACTATACTGTGCCCGTCAGGAGCTTTAGTCACGAGGGACAGACGCATAGCTAGCGCTGGCCAGGGGAGAGCTGTCCGTCCAGCGGGACCTCTGCGCTGGTGGGAATGTTTTGTCCTGCACCATCCACACGGCGGCCACCAGCCACATGGGCGCCGCGAGCACCTGAAATGTTCCTGGTGCAACTGGGAAACCGGGTGCCTTCAGTTTTCTTTAACTTTAATTTAGATCTTAAAAGTCACATGGGCTAGTGGCCACTGTATTGGACTTCGCTGTATTGGTTCATACAACAGAAAATTCTAGGCAAACTTGACTTCAGAGAGGGCTGGATCCAGGGATTCAAATCGAGTCGTCAGGGCTGTTGTTCTGCCTGTGGCGGTGTTCTCTTCAGTGAGCCCTCTGCTGTACAGGCGGGCTCTCTCCAGGTGACAGGCAGGGTGGCCCTGGGCTGCATGCCCCTAGCTCACATCATCTCCTTGGTTTCAGCCAAAGTCCCACGATCCAGCCTCATAGGTCTGCACAGATTGCATGTCAATGCTGGGAACAGAGGGTGGGAGCAGAGGAAAAATGGTGTGATGTCCCCAAAAGAAGCATTTGGGGGATTAAATCGATGCCTATAAGGCAAAACAAAGCAAAATAGGTGCCCACCAAAGGTGAAAACATAGTATCGAGGAAAGTGGTGAAATAAGTATTAGCCATTATTACCATAGTAATGCTAGCACAGCATTCTGAACAGAGAGTTTTGGAATCATCTAGTCAGTGTTTCCCAAAGTGCGGTACGCGTACCCCCAGGGGTGCGGGAAGAGTTGGGTGGGGATATGCACTGCACCGTGCTTAGCTGCGCCTCATTCTACGTTCTCATGAGTACGAGGGATACTCAGCATTACGAAAGTTACAGAAGGGTACACATCTGTCAAAAGTTTGGGAAACACTGATAGGTCATCAGCATCTAATCTGGTATAGGTAACGACTTAGCACATATGTCCCAATGTCCTTAAGTCCCTGTTTCTCATCCCTTCCCACCTCTGCGTGGAAGTCCTTCTTCAGTGCCCCGCCTGGGGACCCGCTGAAAGGGGATTCCCTGGGCCTGGCGCAGGTGGGGTCGGGGGGAGGGGCAGGGTGTCCCTGAGCTCTCACCATGCGCCCAGGGCCTGCCCCTTCCTCCACACCACGCCCAGCGAGGCAGAAGTGACCTCCACTGGGCACCCCAGGGCTGCTGTGGCTAAGAGGGGCTGTTGGTGACGGGCGGGGTGTGAAGCCAGCTCTGCCAGACTCCAAGGCCTCTGCTCTTTCCTTGTCCCTCGCCTCCCGAGGAGGCCCCGCCTGCCCTGCTGCTAGAGGGGCTCCCTCACGCCCAGCCCTGGGGCCCGGCATTCACTCCTCAGCACTTCCCACTCCCAGTAAGAGCGCAGACAGACTCCGGGAACCTTTTGAACAGGTGACCCAGAAGCCTTCCTGTGGAGTGAGCTGGACAGCTGGGTCTGCCTACACAGGGGAGGGGGTTGGGGGGAGGGTGCACACAGCTGGGGTGAGAGCAGAGGGAGGCCCAGGCCTCCCAGGCGTCAGGAAGCCTCGCGGAGTCAGCTCGGTGCCCAGCTCTGTGACTCTGGGGTGGTCAGCCCCCACGCTCTCTGGTGTTTTCCTCAGAAGGGGTTCCTGTGAACGTGGGGGTTGTAGCACCCTGAGTTCTGGGGCCTCATTCATTCCTCTTCTCCAGCCCTTGGCCACCGGAGTCCCCCAACTTTCAGCTGTAGGGGTTTGGCTGTGGCATCCCTCTCTGCCCTTGGAGCCTTCATGTTTCCCTCCGCCAGAAACTAGGTGACAGCTGCATGCTGTGCAGCAATGAGGGAAACGGGAGCTCAGAGGTAGCCCTGGGCAGCCCAGCCACCCAGCCGCCCAGCCACCCAGCCACAAAAACAGGGGAGGCCTCTGGAAGAGGAGACATCTGAGCTGATTTTGGAGGAGGAGGAATTAGAGGTGGAGTGAGTAAAGGACACCCCAAGTCAAGAGAACAGAAAGGTCAAAAGCTGGAAGTCAGGATGCTGCTAAGAGGCTCTGTGTCCCCAGGTGAAGGGTTGTGGGACTATGGAGAAACTACCCCTGTAAGTCACTGGCTGTAGCTTCTTCTTTTTAAAATCCTTATCGAGGATCTGTTTTTCCATTGATTTTTAGCAAGAGTATCAGGGAGGAGGAGTGGGGGAGAGAAACATTGATGTGAGAACGACACATCGATTGATTGCCTCCTGCACATGCCCCTACTGGAGTGGGGATCAAGCCTGCAACCCAGGTTTGAGAATCGAACCCATGAGCCTTTGGTATAGGGGTTGGTGTTCTAACCACTGAGAAGCACTGGCCAGGGCTGCTGGAGCTTCTGGAAGACAAGGGCTGTCTGACTGCACAGATCCTGGTAGAGTAATATAGAAACTACAGGAATCAGGGCAAACAGATAACCCTGGGGAGGCAGAAGTCCCATCAGAGGAGGCGGCTGCTGTTTTCCGTCAATGTGCCCCACAGATCTCTTAATAGCTTGATGTTCAAAGGTGTCACAATGCTAGGTCACTGCATCTACCCTCCCTCCTGGTGACTCAAGGTGGGTGAGCTTTCTGGAGGGAGAAGCCTCTTAGAGGAAGACAACGATAAGCCTGGCGGAGAAGGAACAATGACATCTTAGGCAGAGGGAAGGCCTGGGGTGAGTTGAAGGGCTTGATGGGGAATAACTGGCAGAAGAGGAGCCAGAAGAGCAGGTCAGGGAGGGCCCTGAGTGGCTGTTTAGGCTTTAGTCTGACGGCGAAGGCACGCCTGATGCGTGTGGTTTAGATCTGGACTTTAAGAACTCCCTCCCGGGGTTGCTGGGCACTGCCACCTGAAGCTGAGTGTCTTTCATGTATTCTGGAAATGGCCCAGAAGCCAGGGTGGTTAGAACGAAGTGAGGGAGGGGGACACAGTGGGAGAGGAAACTGGGGGAGACTGGATGGGGCCTGCAGGCCATGAGAGGGGGTTTGGGTTTTATCCTGTGATGGGATACATTTCAAGGACATACGGACGTAATTTGATATAAAAAGATCTGACCGGCATGGAGTGGGGAATGGCTTGCAGGGGCAGGAGCGGGTGCGGGAAGGTGGGTTAGGAGACCATATAAACTAGGACAATGGAAAGACGTTCCTGGCGGCCTGCAGCAGGAGCAGTGTGGAGGCTGGTGCAGTGAGGTGAAGGACAGCTCAAGGCCAGTGGATGCAAGAGCTAGAGGGAAGGTAGAACCATGAGGACTTAGTGACTCAGTGCTGGCCAGGAGGGGGAAGGAGGAGAAGGCAAGGATGACGCCGGGAAGCTGAAGATGGGATGGGGAACAGGTTTCAGTGAGTGGTGATTCTTCCCACCACACCCAGTTTTTCTGTTTTTGTGAAGGGCCGACTGAGGTGCTGAGGTCAGCGTAGAACTAGGAGTAGCCCTGGGCTTCAGCACGGCCGGGGCTGCCAGGTGGGGCTGCTTTCCGCCTTCTCCAGGATGTCCGGCTCCGGTTCCTCCTCCACCCAGTACACTTCTTTCTGTGCTAATGGCAAGTGGGCAGGTAGTTTCCTTGGCAGCAGCTGGGGTGGCAGGATCTGTGATTCAGGGCTCGGCCACTGGAGGGCAGCACAGAGCCAGACTCCTCTGGCACTGGGAAGGGGCACAGCTTTCAGGATCTCTGGGTGGAGGAAGAGGGTTCTGCACAGCTGCCCCTTTCCTGTCGGGGTGGCTGTGGATCCAGTGAACAAGGCCCTTAAAGCCACACATACCTGGGGTCACTCCCAGCTCTGCCCCAAGCAGCTCTGAGGTCCCAGGAAGCAGAGGGTGCCTACCCTAGAATTGTCTTTGGGATCACACGAGGTGATGTATGTAGAGCACCTAGCACACAGTAGGCAGTTTCACCAGTTCAGATAGCCGTGGCCCAGGGTCCTGCTCACTCTTCTAGCCTCACCTCTCATTTATGCATCCCATACTTTATGCTACCTGTCTGTGTCTTGGTTATACACAGGCTCTGCTCAGCTGTTTCTCTTGCCGGGGAAGCCCATCCTCAAGGTCTCTGTGAATCTTCCTGTTGGCCTTCAGGGGCCCAGTCGGAAGCAATTGCTTCCCAGAAGCCTTTGCTGCCCGGCCTGCGTATCTCCATCCTATCCTCAGCGCTGCCTGTGCGTGCACCCACTGGTTGCTTGAGTCCCTTTCTCCATTGCTTCAGAGTGGGGAGGGTGGCAGCCGCTTTCATATGGGCCCATCCCCAATTTAACTCCCAGCTCAAGTTCTCAAGCTGCTTCAGCTCCCTCAGTTTCCCCCCTGGGGCCGGGGGATAATGTCAGCTCCTGTGCTGGGCCCAGGGAGGTGTTTGTGCCGAATGAATTGCCTTGTGGGCTGTGGCTTCCTCGGCGGAGTAAGATGTGGTCTGCAGCCTCCACAGCTGTTCTGGGAAGGTGGGCTCCTCACGCGACTGTTGCCCTGCCTCTCCCAGGCCACCTACATCTACATGAAGGCTGCCTACCTCAGCATGTTTGGGAAGGACGACTACAAGCCGTTTGGGGATGATGAAGTGGAGTTGTTTAGGTGAGTTCTACCACTGCACCCCCACTGTAGGCTTCAGCCAGGGTCTGTTCAGACACCTGAGCTGACAGCACCCCTGGCCCTGCGCGCCTGGACCCTCCCCCAGGACTGCCCCATAAGCCCGCCATTCCCTCCCATCACCACTTCCTGCGGCTGCTTATCAGAGCCCTTTGAGTCTGTTCGGAGGCTTTCTTTCGCCAAAGTGGTTTCGTCAACATCCTTTCCACTGAGCCTCTTTCGTCAGGTCAGTAGGACACTGAGGTCCAGAGACGTACCTTTGGCTGCGTTAACCTGCTTTCACTCAGAGAAGCACACAGAGAGCCAGAGTTGGAGCAAACAAACAGGATTAAATCCAGCCTTTGCCATTTCTTATCTGTGTCACCTCAGACAATCTCAGCATCCACAAAATGAGAATAACCTCTGCCTTGCAGGGCTGTTTTGCAAATAAATAGAAAACATATTTAAAGAGCCTGGTGCGGGGGCCTGGGCCCACCAAAGGGTGGCTGTTTTTATTCTTACCTGTAACTGCTGTGTTTGCTTTTTCTGCAAAGGGTCAGGAGCAGGGCTCAGCCTTGCAGGTTGAGAATGGGGAAGATAATTTTCCCTCTGTTCTTTTAGGTTGGGGCTGAAACCCTTCCCCCCGCCCCCCCAGCCCCCCTAATAAAAGACAGATTATCAGGAGAAAAACAAACAGAGGTTAAATAACCTGAATGCCTCCTGTACATGTGGGAGAGGGAGAGACCCAGGAAAACTGAGCAACTAACCTTAAATACCATCTTCAGCGGGAGACTAAAGGTGTTGGGGGTGAGGAGCCAGTATGTGGGGTCACCAGGAAAGCACAGTCAACAAGGGTAAGGTTGTGATGCAAAATGAGGTCCTTTTCTTCTGCACTGATGAGCATCTAGAGATTTAGTCATCTCCCTCTTCCTGGTCCAGAGAGGGAGCTACCCTAACAGATGGGATACCCCTTGTAAATATGTCTCTCACAAAAGGTAACTTCTAGGTTTTCAAGAGCTTTTCCTGTGTCTGCTATTTTTTAAAAAAATAACCAGCCTAAAATAATCCTCTGCCAGAGGCCTGTTGTGGGGTGACAATTCTGCTCTCCTTCCTATCATCTCCGTTTTGGAAAGGAGAAAACAGGCCCGGAGAAGTTTTGCCGTGAATAAACAGGGCGGTGTTCGGTGGGGGAGCTCACGAGGCCTGGAGGTTTCCTGGGCGGCTCAGGCTTGAGGGTCACGGCCACACCCCATGACTGTGGCAGAAATCGGAAGGTGGGATGGAGCTGGGTGGGTGAGGCCCCAGATGTGGAGGCTTGCTTAGCTGCATACCACATTTTACTCTGCCCTTGCCAACAGCTGAGGCCACAACTGCCTGTGGCAAGAGCTAATTAAAGCTTCCAGATGTGCGGTCTTGGGCAGGTCCCTCCCGTTCTTGGGGTATTAGTCTCCACTGTGAAATGGGGTCAGCCCCTCCGGAAATGGGGCCTGGGGACTGGAGAAGAGACAGCTCGAAGGTAGAACAGGCCTGGGCGTTCGTGTATATCCTGTCCTCGGCCAGCTGCTGTGAAGGAGCCCTTTGCCTACCCACAGGAAGTGGTCAGGTCTTGGGTCAAGGCCCGTAAAACAAGATGTAGGCTGTGAGTCCAACACTTATCATATAGATGGGGAAACTGAGGCCCAGAGAGGTGGCAAGCAGCCACTAGGCAGTCTGGGGATTCTCAGTTCTCTCTTGCTTTCTCTCACCCTTCCCCACCCTCCTCGTCTCTCTTGCAGGGCTGTGCCAGGCCTGAAACTCAAGATAGCTGGGAAGTCTCTACCCACAGAGAAGTTTGCCATCAGGAAGTCCAGGCGCTACCTGGCTCCCAAACCCATCTCATTGCCAATCCCTGCTCTGGTGGGTAGGAGGGTCTTTTGGGATTGCATTTTTTGGGGGATTATAGGGGTTAGCTGAGAGCCAGGGGTATAACCGTGGGCCCAGAGGAAGTGAATGCGGGAGAAAGACCTTCACGCCTCAGGGGCCTGGAGAGGATTTCACAATTCACCTGGGATGGGGAGACAGATGAGTCGAGGCAGCCCTGGCCTCTGAGGAAGTGCTGGTCTCCTGGGGGTGTGGTGACAAGTGAGCAGCCTTCCTAGACAGCCTACACCCTGTCCCCAGGCAGAGGCTGTTTGTGTTCCTACCCTTATTGTTTCAGTCTTGTCACGTGGTGGTTGTTCACCAGGCTGAGCTTTTCTGAGCCCCGGATCCCTGGGACTGTGGTATAGTCAGCTCTGAAAGAATAGCTGACACTATTATTAATAGCTGTGTTCAAGGTTACTCACACCCATCGCCCATGGCCTCCTTTGATCCTCACAATAACCCTCTGAGTAGGTGCTAGTGGTATTCCCATTTTACAGATGGAGATACTTAAGTCCCAATAGATAATAAAAGTAGAAAGGTATCTAATAAGCGGATAAGATATAAGTAGAAAGATAAAATAACCTGTCCAGGTTGCACAGTTAGTAAGAGTCAGGGTTTAACACAAATAGTCTGGTTTCTGAGCCCATGTTCTGAATCATTGTTATGATGCTAATTCCATGCATGATCTTAGCAGTCATCAGATAAGTAGAAAAGGTCCTCAAAGGCCTTTTATTGGTCCTGGATCTACTACTCCTCATTAATGTGTGACCTTGGGGAGGGTCCCCTTCCTTAAAATGGGGTAATATATACCTTGCCCACTTCATAGAACAGCTATGAGGATCAGCTGATAAAACGTTAGACACTTTATAAATCAAAGCATTCAATATTTATAGAATGTATTTAGAACTTGTATCCTATCTCTATTTAGAAATATTTTATAAAGTAAAACTATTGTAATCAAATGGGGGAGGGGTTGTAAGGAAGGGTAGGGAAAATTTCGGAATTTCCCAAATTATAATCTGGAAAGTACAATTTATGCGTAAAATGATTTCTGAAATATATTAGGTAAGACTGTTCTAAACAAAGTGTATACACTGTAGACCACATGTGTCAAACACACGGCCCGCGGGCCAAATCCAGCCCGCCAGGCCTTGCAATGTGGCCCGCACCGCGCTGTCATCACTGCACTCCGCTGTCAGTTTATGACATTGTCAGTTTATGACTGTTCAGTAAACCATTCGGCCCGCGATTTAGGCTGGATTTTAGATTTTGGCCCCTTCTCTGATTGAGTTCGACACCCCTACTGTAGAACTTGGAGCTTTTATATACCAATCAGCAAGGTAAGCCTCAAGAAGCTTGAATACATTTTTCATAACTCATTGGGCCCTGGCATTTTTTTTTAATGGAATATTTGCTAACTTGGAACCATATTATGATCTTCAGAAACACTGGTCTAAACTTAAATTCCCTCCCTAGAACATAACAAGAACCATAATAATGTCTTTCTAGAACTTTATGTATACAAATCACTTTCACATCTATTACTTGGTTTGATAGTTTAGAAAATGCTAACCCAAGCAACAAAATTACTATGAATAAACATTCTAGTATTCTGAGCTTCCTAGAAGTCAAGGCAGAAGAAGGAATCAGGGAGTTTCATAGTTTTCAGGATGGTCACTCAAGCCCAACGCCTTGGGGAACAGGAAGTGACACAGTCTTAAACTCTATTGGAAACATTGAAGTGCTGAGGTAAATTATTTCTCCAATATTTAGAAGCTCATAAGGGCCTTTAGTGATCCTCTGATCTGAGCTGCCCATTTTACAGATGGGGAAACTGAGACCCCATGGAAGAAACCTAGGACTGACTTGCTCCCCTACCTTCAGGAAATGATGTACATTTGGAATGGCTACGCTGTGATTGGGAAGCAGCCCGAACTCACAGATGGAATACTTGAGATTATCACCAAGGCTGAAGAGATGCTGGAAAAGGGCCCAGGTGACTACCCCAGGCCCTTGAATCTGCCAGGTTGGGTCAGACCACAGGACTTGCAGTTGGAAGTTTTCCTCTACCAAAAATGTCCCTCCTTCTTTCTCTACCCTGGTAACTGACCTTTGCCTTTATTTTTTTTTTTAAATATATTTTGATTTTTTTTTTTTTTTTTTTACAGAGGAAGGGAGAGGGATAGAGAGTTAGAAACATCAGTGAGAGAGAAAAATCCATCCGTTGCCTCCTGCACACCCCCTACTGGGGGATGTGCCTTTCTAGACCGAGCTTCAACGACAGCTCCTCCAAGCTGTCTCTTGTAGAGTCCAGGCCTCTGATGGGCTCCCACAGCCCCTGGGCCTCCTTCAAGCAGCCTTGATTCACTGAATTGTCGTTGTCTCAGTATGTCTTTCCTTCCCAGATGTGAGCTCCCCGAGTACAGGGACCATGTGTGAGCCACCTCTGTGTCCCCAGGGCCCAGCACAGAGTAGGGACTCCATGAGTAACTGTTGCAGAAACGAACAAGCCTGTTTTCTCCTCCATGCCGTTCTCAGAGAACGAGTACTCAGTGGACGATGAGTGCTTGGTGAAGCTGCTGAAAGGCCTGTGTCTGAAATACCTGGGCCGTGTCCAGGAGGCCGAGGAGAGTTTCAGGAGCATCTCTGCCAAGTAAGTGCCTCTGGCTGCTCTCAATCCCGATGGCTACTGCAGCCTGGTTCTCCCGGGCAGACTTTTTAGGGCTGCTTCTCCCTCCTGTGCACTCCAGTGCCTCCCCCTAGGCACTACATGTGTACTAATGTCTACTCTGTGCCAGGGCCATGCAGGGCACAGATCATTCACACCTCATCTGGCAGGGCTGCCAGTCTGCTCACCTACAGGAGCCTGTCTACACTGAATTTGTTAATGGTGCCCCTGAAGACTGTAATTCACCAACCCTGCCCTTACCCTTGTGGATTACAAATGTTACAGATCAACAGTTACAGGCAACTCAATCTGATATGACCAGGGCCGTGGCACAGGGAAGTGGAGAAGACAGCAGGTGTCCTGAGGAGGGAGCTAAACTTAATTCAAGATACCAGGAGAGGTTTTCCAAGGATGCCAGTTAAATTGTGAAGTTTATTGGACAGAGAAAGCAATGAAGGAGGAGTTTTAAGTGGAGTAGGGACAGCATGTGCAAATGTTGGGCACAGATATGCCTGAGGTTGGAGGGACAATGAAATTGTCCTGCCTGGGTGAAATTACAGAGGGAAAGGGTTGCAAACAAAATAAGGGGAAGGGGGGGGTGCACCTAGACTGCAAAGGGCCTGGCTGTTTTGCTTACAAGACTGAACTTTATCCTGTAGACAGAAAAGGGCGAGGAAGGATACCAAGCAGGGCAGATCTGGGTTCTAAAAGGATCGTTCTGGGACAGCATGGTGGGTTGGTTAGAGGGGCCAGATTGGGGATAGGGCATTTCCCAATACAATAAATAATTCAGCCAGGAAAAAGGGGTTTGGGGACTGAGGTGGAAGTGGCACATGAGCCATCGGTGGTTAGGGAGCTGGCTCCCAGGTGCAGAGGTCTAGATGGCTAGGTAGCGGGAACCTTCCCAAGTTAGAATTCAGAGCCAGAAACACTACTTGGGTCCTCCCATTCGGGGAAGGCCTGGGAGAAGCCTGAAGGACGTTTCAAGGGCAAGCCTCTAAGCCATGTGCTCTTCTTCCCCACAGTGAAAAGAAGATTAAATATGACCACTACTTGATCCCAAATGCCCTGCTGGAGCTGGCTCTGCTGTTTATGGAGCAAGGCAGAAATGAAGAGGCTGTCAAACTCTTGGAAACTGCCAAGTAAGGCTGGGTTAGCGCTGGCTGGGGGCGGAGGGGGAGTGCTGGCAGGCACAGTATAGCAGTCCAGAGCCCAGGCCCTCGTCCCCGGGAGCCCAGCTCTCACCAGGCGTGGGAAGGCTTCCTTCTCAATTCACCAATGCAGAAATGGAATCCCAGAAGCAGGAAGTGAGTTGCCCAGGATCAGACTCAAGTTGGCCACAGGCTGTGTGAAGACCCTGGTCCCCTGTGTTCCAGCCCATAGATCTCTCTCTTGACACCTCAAGACTAGGGACTGATCAGGACCAAGAGGGTTCCACAGGGCATGATGTCTGGGGGAGGGGCTGGCCACAAACCCTTTCTGCTGATCCCTATTGGCAGGCCACCCAACTTTCTCTAGACAGAGACAGGGATTTAGACTTCTACAACTCTTCCTTGGCTGGTGGGCTCCCACAGCTCAGACTGAAGAAAAAGCACTTTCTACAGCAGCCCCATGTGTCTGATTCTCTGGTCTCTTCCAGGCAAAACTACAAGAATTACTCCATGGAGTCAAGGACACACTTTCGAATCCAGGCAGCCACACTCCAAGCCAAGTCTTCTCTAGAGAATGTAAGCAGAGCCGTGGTTTCATCAGTGTCCCTGTAGTTTGGCGCAGCACTCCCAAGCTGGCAGACAGACAGCTGGACAGAGCTCCTGGAAACATTTCAAAAATGATCCCCACCCCCTGCCTTGCCTTTGGGGTCTACCGGTGCTCCAGTGGGATGGCACAACATGAGTATCCGTGAAGCAGCCAAGCCTGCATTTTCATCTGTGTGGCCAAGGTCCTTTGCCAAGGACAGAGCAGGTGGAGCCCTCTGCCTGCCCTATCACATATACGGGTACTTGTTTTTCACTGTGATGTTTAAGAGAATGTATGAACAGTTTACATTTTACTTACAAATACAATGATGGGATCATAGTTGGCTTTTCAAAAAACCACCAACCAACCACCTGTAATCTTTGCTTTAACCCATACTGATCGGGAGGTAAATCTGTATGCTGCCAAAGGCCAAACTGCTTTTCAAACTTCAGCAAGGTCTCAGCTTCCAGGGCTGGCAGGACCCTCAGGACGGTCTGACCTCAGGCTTCAAGGCTTCTGGGGTTTCACACAGACACCCACTATCTTACTTCTTACCCTTCGTTTTAACCTCCTTTGTATCTGTCCAATTTTGAAAAAGCAAAGATGTCTATTTAGTGAGATAACTCATTGGTGTCCATCTGTAGGAAACCAGTCTCCACCAGTAAGGAATGGGGATGCCGAGGCCTAACAGAAGGGGACCTGTGTGTGTGGCTCTTTCTGTGCCATGAAGTTGGGGGGAAGGGTGGTTTCCCTCAGATTGAAACCATTGGGAATAATTTATAAAATCTTCTCTACTTCATTCTGAGGTACATTTACTGACAGCATTTTTCTTAGAAGTAGGATGGTAATTCTTGGCATATTTTAATTTTTTTCAGTTAAGTTTTAAGTAATAAAACTTAAAAGAGATCATGCAACATCTACTAGTATTTCAGTAAAATATGTGTTGCTTGAATTCTTAGGCAGGGCAGAAAGTTTAGGTCAGAAACCATATGGCCCAGGTATGTTCTATTTGGACAACATGATATTAAAAAAAATTTTAGAATAAGTTAACTTATAAGTTTGGGAGATTTCACAAATACCTCTAATTAAAAAAAAACACAAAAAACAAAAAAAAACACACACACACACACACACACACACACAAACCATCTGGCAACATTACCATAAGGCAATAAGGCAACAATCAGTTGGAGCTGAGTAGAGGCCACTTTAAATACTTATATTATTTTTCTGGTCTCTAAAAGCACCTGCATTTGCAACTTCTGGGATGGTTAAAATGAGAACTCAAAAGTTCAGTAACCAACACCAAATTTTACCATTCACAATCTCATGACAGCACACTTCAGTTTAACCATTTCCCTAGAAAAATCATAAACACAGTAAAAATAATCATGTATGAACATGTGACTCCTCAAATACGTGAATGCAATTTCTTTAAAGGAAGGACCGTAGACAACTTTTCTAATCTGCCAGCACTGCTGTATTTAGCAAACACTTTTGAGCATCTGTCAGTGGCTGGGTGGGTTAATCTATTAATGTACAGTCAACCAGCTTCCTATGACTGACGCTGAATGAAGCAATGGGTTATAGGCATTTTCTCATTAGGAAAAGCAGCAGAAAACCCTCATTCTAGGTCCTCCTTTGCACTTAGTACCTTCAGAGCAGAAATGCTATGGGGTTTTTTCCTCATTTTGTAAGAACCAGACAAAAGAATGCTCTCCATAGAGCAGCCCTTTGCAAGCTCTATTTCCTCCAAAGCCTGGGTGCTGGGAGACCAGTTTGTTTCTAGGTGGCTGGGCAGGGCAGGGCAGGGTCAGAGGTGACTAGAGCCAGACTGCTGAGAGGACAGCATTTAGTGGCTTCCCCACATATTAGAACTCTACCTGCTGCTGTATAAAAGCAATACTGGCCATAGATACCAAATATAATTTGCCAAATAGTTTATGAAAAGCTTTATTTCAACATTTATTTTAGGTGCTTCTGCTTGTATTTTAAAGTTTAGCCAGATGGTTTCCTTGTCAGTGTTTGTCGCTGTTTTCTTGCTGGGCTTCATTAATTAGCCTACGTCACCTTTACCTCTGTCTGCTGCAGCCTGGCCGATAAGAGAAATCAGTGGATCTTGTCTCCTTTATCCCAGCTGCCGCTTGAGATAATCTGTGAAAACATGTATGAGGAGGAGAGTGGAGGGTGACCATATTGGGTGTCCTTGTGCAGAGGCCTTTGAAGGTGAAAATTCCATTATGGGCTTCTCACTGTGTCTCTTTGAGCCATTTCTGGTTACTTCTCTTAAAGACTTTTCCAGCACATCTGCCCTGGATAAGCAGCTGGTCAGGTGGAGAATTTTGGCCTAAAAATAAGGAGACTTGAATTGTAGTCCCTACTTTGCTACTGAATGATTTTCAGAGTAACCTTAGGAAAGTCACAGACCCTCTAAAAACTAGTAATTTGGACTAGATTACTCTTTTTCCTGCTGACAACAGTTCGAATTCTAACTCTGGTCAAGTCTGTTGGTGGGTTTTCGTCTCCAAAATGAGGCAACAGATACATAACTCTTTACCTTCTGCCAAAACTTAACCAGAAGTGATAGGCTTCCTCAATCAGGGGCCCTGGCTGTAGCCCAGGATACCCAGCGAGCAAATAATCCTCATTTGGGGAAGGTCTGCATTATGTGCCACACAGGGGAGCTCAGTTGTTAGGAAGTAGAAACTGTGTAACATGACCTGAACAGGCCCTTGAAAACGGAAAGTCTACCTCTGCCTCTCACTGATCGCAGGCCCTTGGGCTGGCTGGCTGGCTGGCTGGCTTTCAGCAGTGTGCCGCTCCCTATCAGCTCTCCCATGTGCTGGCAGGATTCCCTATTCCTTATCTCTCAAGTCAGAACCGGAGTGTTTCCAAGACCTCTATCGTCATTCATGGAAAAAAAAGCCAGGACCCGACAGCAAAGACAGGGCCCGACAGCAAAGACAGGGCTCCAAAGCGCCAACACCAACCCAAGACTTGGCTGAGGTCCAGGTGGGCGATTCCTGACAACTGAAGAACAGCACCAAGAGGCTTTAGAAAACCCTCGCCTGTGACTACATTCAACACAGGGATAAAATCCAAAGACACTTATTTCTGGAGTTACTCTCAAGTTTGTTTATTCTAAAATGATGGGGGATGGACAATTTCTTGTTTGTTTAAAAATTAAAGCTAACAGTGTGCCTTTTCAACAACTGTTTCCTTATGTCCTTAGCATCATCCCACGAATGCAGTACTAAATGAGAGGTACCTGGATTCTGAAAACCAAATGGGAACTCCTCACCCCTGTCCCCAGAGGTAGCTCTCCAACGCTAGAAAGTGTCTTTCTGCTTGGGTTAGCATAGCTCCTGGGAAACCTGGTGCAAAGTTCACTACTACCCAACAGGGTGAGTCCACAAACAAGGAGCCTCATTTGGGGGCTTGAAAAATTCACTTCTAAGTTAGCAATCTATGAATTGCTTCCATTGTACAAAGTCAACTGTCAAGTGACAAAATGTAATACAATCCTTCGTCTGGGAAGATATACAATTACTAGAGGTCACTATGGACTTCTTAAAGTTGACATTAAAGTTTAATCAGATATGTCACAGCTAACACCTCACAAATGACTAGACTGGATTGTCTTGTTTTTCTTCACATCATTAACAAACACTTCTGAACACCAGACGCTATATGCTCTGGGTGGGAAAAAAATAGCTAATATCAAGTGCTCATTATTTACCAGTTGCTAGTTTAAGCACTTGACATGGTTCTAATCCACATAACCACATTATGAAGTAGGGACTATTATTGTGATTTTACAGATGAGAAAACTGAAACCGGTTAAATAACTTGCCTAAGATCACCTGGTTACTAAATATTTGAAGCCAGGCAGTTGAACTCTAAAGCCCACACTTTGTTAAAACTGCTGGTTGAGCTTAAAATGATCAATTTAAAAGTTGGATTGATTTATAGTCACGTAGGCCATCCTTGAGGTACTGGCTAAAAACTCAAACATTAGAAACTTGGCTTGAAATACATGGAGCATATGTCTGTGTAGCAGTTTCCTCAGGCCACTAGGTTTCCTGAGGTAGGAATAGGGTCTAACTTCAATAAAGCCAAAAGGAAAAAAAAGGCAACCCTTAAGCAATGGTATCTGCTCATAAAACGATCGAGGGCTATTGGAGGAAAAGGCATGATCTGATCCCCCGATGGATAGGTAAAGTCTGGTCAGCTACTCCAGAGACAAGAAGTGAGGCCTAAACAGATGTACAGACTCAGGCTTGAGGGGCAGCAAACCATATGCTAGAAGAGATTTGGTATTCTACATAAGAGCCCAATATGCAAATTGAGCCCAATATGCAAATTGTCTCCTAGTTGAATTGTCGTTCAACTAGGAGACCAACCGCTTACTATGATGTGCGCTGACCACCAGGGGTGGCACAGAACATGGCGGGCGTTGGCAATGCGGTGCTGGCAGTGGACGGCAGTGCTGGCCCCCACCGCCCCAATGAGAGCAGACTGCGGTAGGATGGTGGAGCAGGAACAGGTGAGTGGGTGGCACCAGGCCAAAACAGGTTTGAGCAGGGGCCCAATCGCCCCGCCAATTGTCTCGCCAATGGTGCTGAGCAGGGGGCCCAGCCCTGACTGACTGCCCCGCAGGTGGGATGGTGAAGGTGAGTGGGTGGTTCTAGGGGCATGAGCTGAGGCTGCGAGGCTGGGGGTGCGATCTGGGGCCCGAACTCTGCAGGCCACACCGAGGGACCTAACCCATGCACGAATTTGTGCACCAGACCTCTAGTAAGACAATAAGAAGTAGGAACATTTGAAAACTGGTATGTGTATGCTAAAAGTATTCAATTTTACGTTTGGCAACATCATATCTATGGATCAAAGTGGTACATGGGTCAGAAATCTGTCACCCCTGGACTACAGCTTTCAGTTAACTATCTATGGAAGAGGTTGCGAGCAAATTTACAGTTAGAGAAAAGCCTGACCTACTAAAAATACTAACTTTACGTGGGAAATTTATTGGGCCACATATACTGTGGGAAGGCAGTGGTGGGTTTGGCCTAGGGCAGCGATCACCAAACTTTCGGAACCCATGGACCACCAGTGGTCTGTGGACCACCAGTTGGCGACTGCTGGCCTAGGGGATGACTGAATCAAGGGCTCTAGTGCTCTCCATCTCTTGACTTTGCTCCTGTGTTAGATTTATTCTCTTGAACTGGCTTCTTTGCATGGCAGGGATGTACGTGGCCATTCAGACCTCAATTCCTTACAGCTTTGTGATCAGAAGACGCGAGCTTCTTTTCCTACCTCCTGTATGAAAAATCCCAGGTAAGAACTCCGATTAGCCGAAACCGGTTTGGCTCAGTGGATAGAGCGTCGGTCTGCGGACTAAAAGGTCCCGGGTTTGATTCCGGTCAAGGGCATGTACATTGGTTGCGGGCACATCCCCAGTGGGGAGTGTGCAGGAGGCAGCTGGTTGATGATTCACTCCCATCAACGTTTCTAACTCTCTATCCCTCTCCTTCCTTTCTGTAAAAAATCAATAAAATATAAAAAATTAAAAAATAAAAAAAAAATAAAAAAGAACTCAGATTAGTCCAGCTTGATTAAATGTCCATCTCTTAGACCAGTTTTCCCAGATCAGCATGAGATCATCAGGGGATTTGATAGAGGGTGAGGCCAGGTAATCTAAATTTTAACAAGTCCTCCAGGTGAATTTGATACACACTAAAGTCTGAGAATCACACTGCCTAAGAAAGGAAATGAGGTACTACAATTGGTCCAAATGGGTCATATGCCAGTTGGAGGTTTTTACTACAAAAAAGATGGGTACTGGGCAAACAAAAAGAACAAGCATCCACTATATGACCTTTTTTTTTTCTTTCAAAGTTCACATATAGAAACTTTTCTAGGTGAAGGGAAGAATGAGGACGGTGAGTACAGTCTGTGGTGCTTATCAGAACATTGCCCTTGCCCTTCTTTATAAGATCCAATGGGAACTTCCTTGATGATGGCTCCCTCTCAATCAGAAATGTTCAGATTCCTTAGGGATCTCTTCTTCCCCATTTTCTCCTTCCCTTCACCCAAATATCTTGATCTCACAGAGCTTAGTCTGCTAAGGAAGACATACTAGTAGGAGTATAAAAAAAGGGATGTGTTTGGTCTGGAGGATAAGCCAGTCATTGAAACAACTGAAGTGAACTATAGGGCAGAAACTGTAATTCCAAAAGATTTGAGATAGGAACAAGCTTGACATTTTAGAAGGCACAAAAAGAAAGTCTAACAAGGCTATAAAGTAGAGTACTATGAAAGAAGAGAGCAGAAAGCCAATAGATTTTCATTAACTCAGTACACTGGGAAACTATATAAGTTCTAAGCAGAGGAATAACATCCAATTTACTCAAAATTATTTTAGCTGCTACATGAAGAGTGGATTCTATAGGGTTAAACATGGAATTTAGGAGCTGGTGCCATACTAAAGATATCCAGCAACACTTGCCTCTGCTTTCTGTAAACTGGCTGATAAAAATAAATCTTCCCTTCACCAGCTACTAAAGAAAAAAAATACTTTCAATATGCTAAGTGATAGTCAGGCTCTAAGAGTCCATGTGAGTTGGCATTTCATGTCCTTTGCTCATTATGGAAATCAGAAACCCAGTTTATCAAAACCCATACCCATAAATATCTTCAAAGCAAAGATACCTTCAAAGCAATTAACTCAGTTTAATAAATAAATAATCCCAAGAATGGTACTTGCAATAACAAACCATCTCAAAATGCCCTATTATATATAGTACCTGCTCACTACCAGAAAGAAAAATGTTTATATACTATTCTTGCTCATGTCAAGATCACATCACAGCAAGGGCCATGATGACAAATGGTTTGTGAAAAACAATTTCCCCTCCCCACACACTGCACATCCTAAAATTGTAGCTATTAATTTATAATCTATCTGCTGAGTTCAGCTACCCTCACAGACAGAAGGTCATGATTTTACACAGTGTCAAAGCTCAAGGATTGGCTCTGATTCTGGAATTAGCAGAATGTAGCCTATTCTCCCACCTCAAGAATGGAGAGTGTTAGAAGCCAATCTCAATGTCTTTCTGACATATTCCAGGCTTCCCAATTCACACAATGCCTTTAGATCCCAAATGATTAAATTACTATGTGGCTCCAGATAAAAGGTGGGCTCATCACTTCTGCAAAGCCAACCAAATCTTCTCACAGCACTCAGGAGTTCACCACTATGACTACCCTGTTTCCCCGAAAATAAGACAGTGTCTTATATTAATTTTTTATCCCAAAGTTGCGCTAGGTCTTATTTTCAGGGGATGTCTTATCTTTCCATGCGCTAGGTCTTATTTTCGGAGGATGTATTATTTTCGGGGAAACACGGTAGACTCGGAGGCAAACCTTTCTTTTTTCAGTGCCAAGAAATGTGGAGCCTATAAGCCCTGACTATAATTATAGAAAGGGTTCAAAGCAAACAGGTGCTGCCGCTCCTTTTAACACAATCAATCTTAAATGCCTGAAATGTGTACCTTATTCATAATGCTGCTTCATTCTTCATTCATATGCAGAGGAAAACAAACTTTCTATGGAAAGCATCCAAAGATGACTAAATCTTCAAGTGGACAGTAACTTTTCTCAAGAAACAAGAATATAAAGGAAAGTTAGTATCACTCCTAAAATTTCCTTAAAATTTTTATGAAATGGTAAGTGGTTTTAATCTATCAGTAACAGTAGTCAAATGGTTCCAGTTATTGTCCTGAGCTAATGCCTATTGCTCAGAGGAATAAAGCAAACAAGAACAATGTGGACAACTAAAATGGGCAGATAAATCCAAGCCTCTTTTGTATAATTTCACTAATGCCTCTCACAAAAATTTTATGAATCAATTAATGGGTTGTAAAGGGATTTGTTGGGATTTTCTATTTCCATGCTAAAGAACAAGGAAATGTCAAAGGACAAATGGAAAAGCAAAGTCTGAATACACTTATCTAAACAATCAAACTCTGAGTACTGTTGTTAATTTTTAACTTACCCCTGTATGGTTTTACAAAGGGCTGGTTAGAATTTAGCTAACCATTTTTTTTTTGTGGGATGCTTTAAGTCAGAGGCTCTCATAAAAGGAAGTATATTTAAATTAATATTCCCCAAATACTTTTGTTGCATCCATTTACTAATTTCTATATGTTGTAATGTAACTCTTAGGAACTAGAAAAATAGATGGATATTATTTTTCTCCGGTTAAAAATACTGTATGTGCAGCCTATGTGGCTCAATAGTTGAGCACTGACTTATGAACCAGGAGGTCATGGTTCAATTCCCAGTCAAGACACATGCCCCTGTTGTGGGCTTGATCCTGGGTAGAGGGTGTATGGGAGGCAGCAAGTTGATTCTCTCATCATTGATGTTTCAACCACTCTCTCCCTCTCCCTCTCTGAAATCAACAAAAAATATATATTAAAAAATAAAACATTTTAAAAATGCTAAATGTGCAGAGCTAACAAATAGTCCAATAAATTTTCCCTAAATACATAATTAACTTACTATATCTTTTAAACCACTTAGGAAAAGTACTGTTTTAAGATGTTTATATAATGCAAATAGTTACAATTATTTACTCCACTAGCCTTATGTTTCACTTAAATTAGGGATGGGGAACATCCAGCAAGGGGAATATATAAGGCTCTCAAAACCATTTGGTCTGGCCTTGCAAGGCATTAGGGGTGAGTGAAATGCCTGACCAAATATAGCAGGCTAATTTTTAAGTTGGTAAGTCTGTATGGCCCGTGAATGATGTTATAAATACCCAAATGGTCCTTGGCAGAAAAAGGTTCCCCATCCCTGACTAAGCATCACAAACTAAAGCCCTGTCTAAATTTGAACTGTGAACATTAAATCACTACCTGAGCATATACAAATACATATGTAATATATATAGAACCAAGAAAAAAGTCTTTGATACTATTTATTTTAATTTTTTTGGAAAATAATGAGTCTGATTTATTTTATCTGACCCAGTGGTTCTCAAGCAGAGAATATTCTGCCTCCCCAAGAACATTTGGCAACATCTGAATATGTTTTTTTTCTCTCATGACTGTGGAGGGGCTGAGTGGTGCTATTAGCATCTGATGGACAGAGGCTAGGGATGCTGCTCATGGTCCTACAGTGCACAGGGTGGTCCCTAGGACAAGAGTCCAGAGCAAAATGTCAATAGAGCAGAAGTCATGAATACATGACTAATTGAAAGCCATGAATACATCAGAGCTGACCCTCTGCCCCCTAATTTTGAAAGCTCTTAAGAAAATCTCACCTCACAGAGGATCAATCAACAATTATATTCCATTGTAGTTGAACATTTTTACTCTATACTTTATTTAACAAGCATTTATTAAGCACCTAGATTTTGAGAATATCTTCCTTAGGAAAAAAATGTATTTAAAGAAATAAATAGGTAGATCCAAACTTTCTAATAGGCAGGCTAGTAATACCAATTCATTTCCAAAGGGAGCAGGAGCATCAAACAGCCTTTGTGAGAAAGCACAAAATTAATAGAAACAAGAGACCTCAATAGCAAAATATTTAGAAACCGGGACCAAGTGGGGGAAAACAAGAAGGAATTCAGCTAAGTCCCCACAGGATTAATATAATGCATCATGAGGATACTGGCTCTCATGCCCATGTCTCCCCTGATGGGTACATCCCAAATCAGGCTTGTGTCTTAGGAAAGTCTAGTTGAGTGTAAGGCTGGAGCAAGAGAGCTATTTAAAGAGGTAATCAGAAAGGGGAAAACTATCTTGCTTTCTCTCCACCCCAAAAAAGACTAGATCCGTGGTCCGCAAACTGTGGCTTGCGAACCACATGTGGCTCTTTGGCCCCTTGAGTGTGGCTCTTCCACAAAATACCACAGCCTGGGCGAGTCTATTTTGAAAAAGTGGCGTTAGAAGAAGTTTAAGTTTTAAAAATTTGGCTCTCAAAAGAAATTTCAATTGTACTGTGGGTATTTGGCTCTGTTGACTAATGAGTTTGCCAACCACTGGACTAGATGATCTTTAAATTCAGGTGAATAAATTTAATATTACTTCAGGAGCTACTAACCAAAAATCCAACTTTTCCTGTGTCCACTAATTTCAAAATTAAAGGCTTAAAAAATGAGTTGACCCATGGATATAGACAATAATGTGGTGAAGGCCTGGCATGGAGGGTGGGGTGAATGGGAACATCTGTAATACTTTCAATAATAAAGATAAAAAAATATTAGTTGAGGTTATTATATCAGCTATGATGCACTTAGATGCAAGTGAGTTAGTTGACTTAGAAACTGACTACTCGCTAATGTTCTTGTAAGCAGAGGTAGTCACCAAGCTGCATACATTTCTGAATTATGCAAAGAAACTTACCTTTTTTTCCTGATTCCCATTCTCCTTTTTTAAAATGCATGCTTCCTTACAAAGGAGCTTTGTACCTAGAGAATTTGTTACTTCAATGGTCACTGTATTCTGTAAAATCATACTGTTTTAATATCACACGCAAAGTACTGGTAGTAGGGAGAGGTATAATATCTGGCTTAAGAAATTCTCTACAAAGAACACTCATAGAATTGAAAAGGTTTGTGTGAACCAAACTACTAGTATTTAAACTTGTTTAGTTTACATTTAAAAGAATAACATTCTTTTAATTTTTCCTCATCAGGCTTTTCAGACATTTTAAATCCTATACCCAAGCATGAACATTCTAATCTAAATATGGTGAGCCTATCATCTGGCTTTAGAAAATTTGAATCTATTAAGCTTCTAAATTTATGATGAAATACCAAGCCATAAAAATACTTTCCCCAAAGTATACATACCCAAAGATTAAAAAGTAACTGACTAAAACTATACATATATATATTTAAAGAAAAGATTAGAAAACTTGGGAAATATTATGTAATCAACTCTAACTTTAGCTCTTTACAACTGTATTATAACTTTATTTAACTTAGTAAAAGCCAAAATTGGTTGTTTTTAACATGTATTTGAAGGTCAAAAATCAAAGAATACAAAGTACCTAAAAAAAACCCCAAAAACATTCAACTCAATACTACCAAACTCAATGGTACCTTCACTACCACCAAACTTCTGTGAAAGAAGCCATGTATAAAGAAAGACTAACAGCAACATAAAAAATGAGTTTTTAAAAAGTTCATTTACCAAATTTAAAGATCTAGAAAAAAGAAAGTCTGACTATAATACTTGATAACACAGACAGCATGTTTAAATAGAAAACACAAGGATAAAAACAGTAATATCACTAAAAATATTGCACAACTTCAGGTGTTTCCTCCAAATTTGCTTTATGTAATTGGGTGGATATAAATTAATGAACAAAAATTAAGCAAGATACATGTAACAATTTAATGACAATCTAATTCCTTTCATTTTTTTTTTTCTCTCAAATTCATCTTTAAGTCTTTCCATCATGGGGCTCATAAGAAAATTAACAAACATATGGATACTACAGCCAAATGTCAAATCTTTAAAAAATACTTATGACATACTAAATTCCTCTATACGCAGTTATGAAGAACCTTCAAGATACTTGTATTTTGTATCTAGAAAAGTGTTAGAGTCAAATATTCAACTCAATATAAAATAATAAGAAACATTTCTTATTTGTTAGGTTGAAACTGCTCCTCCTTTTGCTAATGAATGATTTCTTTAGCTGTAATATCACTGAGCTGAACAAATAAACCACCTCTGAGTACACACGGAAAAATAAACACATGCTAAATGGATAAAACATTACAACTACATCTTTACTAGACCATCTCTACCTCTAACACTTCAGAAGCTTAGAGATTCAGTGTTCTTACATTAACTGCAAGAAAAAAATAAAGGAGAAATTCCTTCTTTTTTGAGATCACAACTATGAAGTCATGTGGTTATACAAATTCAGCATTTGTGTGCAAAACATGAAATACATATATCTTAAGTATCCTTGCTTATACTAGACTTGCCAGTCAGCTAGCAGGACTTTCCAAGAAACAGAGACTGAGATGTGTTTTGTATAATTTCAATAACCTCAGCACTACAATAATAAGAGATGCAGTATCCTTTTGCTATGGTTCAAGACAACAGGGAAGGAGGTCACAAGAAAGAATAAATCAAAATTGTTAAAACCGAGAAACTTCTCAGTTTCACCATGGTGCCACTTTCATTTTTACATAAGCACTGTGGCATAATTCAAGCTCAATAAATCAGAAATCTTAATTTTTAAAATTTACCTTGACTTTTAATTATCACCATATTAACCAAAATAATTAGATAAAACACACTGGAAAGGGTAATACTAAACCCCATACTAGAGTTGGTTTCTTGACACAATAACTCATGTTTTTTTATAGAAAGGGATAGTGCATCTCAGTTTGCTTACAAGCTAGGAGATCACTTTGAATTCTGAATTTCCTAACTGCAAACAGATATAGCACTTATAACAGGTTATAAATAAACTGGTTTCAAGCATAGAGCCAGCCCCAACGATAATAATACACTATTTAAAAAGACCTAAGGCAATGAATTCCATTTCCAATGGAAAAAAAGAACTGTGCAAACAAGCTTAAAACTACTTTTTTTTTTTTTGTGCCAGTGTTATAAAATGTAGCTTTTAATAAAACCTTGACCCAAATGCTAACAACTTCAGAAAAGAATTTGGGTGGGGGAAGAAGAAAGTTATTTCATTTAGGAAAAACAACCACTATCTTTTTCCTAATCTTCAACACACACGATTTAAACATATAACAGCTGCTGTAACACTTTACACAATTCCTATGTACTGGAGCAATAACAAGATCTAAATACAATTATATATTTTTAAACACTGGGTCAAGGCTTTACATAAAAATACCATCCTACTTTTCCCCCTAAGTTTCTAAAATATGACATACTTTTTCCCCAACATCTGCAGCCATTCAGGAATTTTTAGGAAACTTTTGTGCATGATCTTAATTCCTAATCCCTGGCTCTTTGGGCTCAGTGACAAAAGATCAAAACCACCAAAAAAATGAAGGTTCACTTGAAGTCAGATGACAAATCCTGGCTCAATTAGTCTCATAGGACGAAAGCAGTGCTGCATCAACTGGCTCCATGCAGGAGGGGCATGTGAAGGATCTCATCAACCAGTCATCTATACAGTCCAGGTGATAGATGTGCATGCACGGCAGAAATCGAATTGGGTCCCCATAAACAAAGTCCATCATACAGATCACACACCTGTTGGGAGCAGGAGAGAAATAACCAGAAAGCTTTTATAGATAAGTGGTCTGTACAGAATAATCTTTAAAATCCCATTACAATGACAGTGTTAATCTGAAACAGATAAAAATGGCTTGCCAGTGAGCCTACCATCAAAGCAAATTAAAAATTTTTTTTCCTATAAGTGTTAGACCATCTATAACCTCTTATTTCAATCCCCTGGAAATATACAGACTTTGAGAGCAATCAAGAGAACAGAAAGAAATGGACCACATGGAGATCAAAGCCACTGCTAGAACTGTGCTTATAAAATAGCTACATGTAGAAGACACTGGAAGGAAAATGTGATGCTTTAGGTAGGAAACCACTGGCTAGATAAACTTTGTTTACACAAACTGAGTTTTTAGTGTAAGTCCAGAAATAAGAGTTTTCATCTTAATAACTATATGTATACAAAAACAGAACCAGTAATTTCAGCCTATTTACTGGGCTGCTGTAGGCTAGAATTCTCTTCATCAATCCCAGTTTCAAGTTCACTGCACTTTCCTTCAAGTTCAAAAAGCAACCCAATTCTATAGTGTTTCAAGTCAATGTTCTAGACTGACCAGTGTTCTCAGTGGTTGGTATTAACCCATGAACCAAGAGGTCAGGGCACATGACTGGATTGCAGGCTCGATCCACAGCAGAGGGTGTGTAGGAGGCAGCCAACTGGTATTTCTCTCCTTCCCCCTCCCTCCCTATCTAAAATCAATAAAAATATCCTATATAATAAAGAGGTAATATGCAAATTGACCCTCACACCCTCACACAAGATGGCGGCAGGGGAGGATAGTTGTGGGCGGTCAGGCCAGCAGGGGAGGGCAGTTAGGGGCAACCAGGCCAGCAGGGGAGGGCAGTTGGGGTGACTGGGCCGGCAGGGAAAGGCAGTTGTGGGGGGGAGACCAGGCCTGCAGTGGAAGGCAGTTGTGGGGCAGGAGACCAGGCCTAAAGGGGAGGGCAGTTTGGGGTGATCAGGTTGGCAGGGCAGTGGTTAGGGAGTGCTCAGGCTGGCAGGAAGGTGAGTGGTTGGGAACCAGCAGTTCCAGATTGTGAGAAGGATGTCCGTCAGGGATCGGGCCTAAACTGGCAATTGGGTATCTCCTGAGGGGTCCCAGATTGGAGTGGGTGCAGGCTGGGCTGAGGAACATCCCTCACCCCAGTGCACAAATTTCATGCACTGGGTCTCTAGTATTATAATAAAAAGAATGTTAAAATTATGAGTATTTTTCTTCACCAGTCTTTTTTAATTATTAAAAAAGTGTTCTAGATAGGATATTATCCTAAGTGCTAGCACTAACTTGTGCTATGGCTCAAAGAGTCAAACATCAACAAAGTAAATTAGATTATGCATATATTTGGCAAGACCACTCTCAACCTAAAAGGAGTATGGCTGTCTTCATTAGAAACTCTCAGATAATAACTCTGAGGTCAAAAACTTCCCAGAAGTAATATTTTATACAATATTCAACTCACCTGGCTTAATAATATTACTCCACAAATTAAGAAATGGATCAAGATTTTCCTCAAATCACTAAAAACCTTTAGAAACAATTTTACTTTCAGTCTGATAGCTTTTATTTATCTATATACGAGAGGCCCGGTGCATGAAAATTCATGCACTGGAGGGGGGGCGGTCCCTCAGCCAGGCCTGCCCCCTCTCACAGTCTGGGAGCCCTCAAGGGCGGGAGGTAACCCTGCGATCAGGAGAAGGCAATGCCCCCATCACACCTCTGCTGCTGCTGCCGCCGCCGCCACTGCCAGCAGTGCAAACCTCAGCCAGCCCTGTTTACCTGAGCCTCAGTGGATGGGTAGCTGCCATCCGAAGCTTGCCTGTGACTAGGGCTGGCCCTAGGTAGCTGGGCAGCCGATGTCTGAGGCTAGCCTGTACCTTGAGCTGGTCCTGGGCAGCTGAGAGGCTGAGGGGACTGGGCAATTCTGGAGGCAGGGGTGCAGAATGGCCGAACTCGCCTGCTGCCCAGGCAGTGCTGAGGGTATTGGGTGCCACCATCTTTGAAGGCGTGACAGTCAATTAGCATATTCCCTCCTTATTGGCTGTGGGCGCCACCAGCTTTGTGAGGGCATGATGGTCAATTAGCATATTCTGTCTTTAATACATAACTTATCAAAGTATTCAAATCAAAGTATTTCTATACCACAATTTACTTAACTATACTTCTAATATTATTTTTCACTGAATAAAACTATGGTGAATATCTTTACGCATAAAGCTATAGGAGAGTGAAATAACATTTTGGGATAGATCTCTAGAATTAACTGTCTCAAAGGGTATAAGACCTGAAGGTCCTTGACACATAGCCAATTTGCTTTTCCAACTGACAAGGTAATGTTGGTACTAGTTTATACTTTCACAGATGAATTATTTTTTAACTGACATCAACTTTCATCCAAATGGACACAAGCAACATATAAAATGGTCAGAATTCAAATTCTTCTTAAGTAACTTTATCTAAACATTATCTTGCATTAACTGTTTATATTAACTGACTTCCAAAATGCAGGAGAATATTTTTCAAAAGAAAATCTCTTAAAATAGACCTTTAAAATATGTACAAATTTATTGAAACTTACTCCCGGATCTTTTTTTCTGATCCATCTCTTCCAGGGTCATAAACTCCTTTAGGCAGATGTTGTATAAGGCCTATTCTTTGAGCTATTCTAATTTGTTCCTCTTCAGTCAGCTGAGTTGCTAGGCGGGTCTGGCTAGGTGTTGGATGATAGACTGGAACTGGAATTTGTTCCTGAATTTTAAGAAATGGAGAAAAGGATTAGTTTTTAAAATCTGTTTTCTGGTTTATATTTTCCTTTTGTTTCTTCTTTTTTTTTTTGGTTGGAAAGGGAAAGAGGTGTTTGGGGAGAGGTAGACAGAGCTAGTGTACAGTAGTATAAGATTCTGTTTTAGCCAGCTTTAATTTTAGCATATCTGACCTATTTTAAAGGATGTACAGTAAATACAAGCTTCCCTGAAAAGAAAAAAGCATGTTATATGAAGTATTCTGCATGAAGATCATAAAACCCAGATATACTCACTCCTGATACACAAATAGGTAATCAATATAATTAATCAATCTAATGAAATGTATGCAATATTCTGTAGGTCACAATGGAGTTTTGTGGCCTCAATATACCATTATTTATATTTGAACTGGCCATAATAGACTCTTATTTGCAAATGTATTTTTTCTTTCCACACAGACAGCAACCTTAAAATTAATTTATTATTTACTTGAAAAGACTGGATATTTTTGCAATTAACTTTTATAAAATTCCTTTTAGGCTTAGGGATATTTGGATATGATAACTGGGCAAGAGTCAAAATGAGGACACCTTTCCACCCAAATGAAATAAAAAGCTTTTAGGGATATATATTAAATAGCTAACTATCTACTTATTCATTTACTTATATATATTACCATATAAAATATACCAATTTAGACATTACCATATTGCTTTTTTCTACTTACATTTATAAAGTAATTTTATTCATATTCTTCATACATTCTTTCAACAGGTATTCACTGAGTACTCTATGTGTCAGGGGATGGGAAGTTGAGAATAAACAAAATAAAAGTTCCTAGAGTGATGGAGGATGATACTTTAGATAGTATGCTCAGGAAAAACCTCTCTGATGAGACATTTGAGAAGGCACCTCAATGAAGTATGAGTTAGATACTAATAATTGTAAGACCTAATAATTTCATTGTGGCTAGAACTATTTGAGTCACCTAATATGCTTCCCAGAGAACATCTCTACTGAATAAAATGATGGAGACATAACACTTTGAATCCATGTATGAAACTTACACAGGAAATATAATGTCAAATCATAACTGCCTACATTAGAAAATAATTATTGAGTTTCCTGTTAAAGACATCTATAATAATAAAAGGGCAATATGCAAATTGACCAAATGGACAAACAGCACAATGACTATCTGGATGTCCTTCTGGACGAAGCTGGGGCTACGAAGGCCTACTCTGGCAAGAATTTCATGCATCTGGCCTCTAGTTTTAACATAAGACTTGAAATATTCCTTTTCTCTCTGAGATGCAGAACAAATGTATAATTAAGGAGCTCAAACCCAGCAAATGCTTTATCAAATAATTAAGAGTATATTCTCTGACATAAGCAGAATGCCAGCAATTCAAAGTTTAATGTCCTATAAATATCCATATAAATTAACTAAGTTACTTTAACTACTTTCATATTTCTATCTAATCATTTAGGAAATAATAAGCATGTGAATGCTTATCAAAATTATTTTTTTCATCTAAATATTTAGTTCATGCATATTACATGCAAAGAAGATATTATATGATTAAGTATGGCTCTTGAATTCTGAAACCTTGGGCTTAAGATATTTCTCTGCCACTTAACACAGAGCTACCATGTTTAAGCTGCTTAACTTATCTGGATTAGGTCCTACCTTACTTACAGTGGTGTTAATAAGGCTTACATGAGGAAGCTGTAAAGTGCAAGAACTCAATAAATGGAAATTACTACTAATAAGTAATCACTAATGTGGCTTTCAACAAGCTGTAACTATTATTGCAGCCAAACTAGCATGCTTTTCCATCTTACTATCTTTGCTTTTAGTATTTTAAAAAAATATATTTTATTGATTTTTTATAGAGGAAGAGAGAGGGATAGAGAGTTAGAAACATTGATGCGAGAGAATCATCTATCAGCTGCCTCCTTCACACCCCACACCGGGGACGTGCCGGCAACCAAGGAACATGCCCTTGACTGGAATCAAACCTCAGACCTTTCAATCAGCAGGCCAACGCTCTATCCACTGAGCCAAACCAGTTTTGGCTGCTCTTAGTATTTTTAAAAATCTTTCCCTACAGGTCCATTGGTCTAAATTCTACCCTATGAAGTAGGTTGTTGACATGAATGAAACATTCCCAAATCCTCTTCCCTGACATCCAATATTAACAAATTCTGCTTCTAGTCTCAGCTTAATTACATAGGTATTGTCTGCCTATAATTAGGAAGATTATACAGAATACAGAAAACTTCAGTTACATATGCAGTCATCAAGTGAGGAGAATGCCAATTGGTCTCCCACACCCCTTTTATTGAATTTATTGGGGTGAATCTGATTAACAAAAGTCTATAGTTTTCAGGTGCATAATTTTTCAACACATCATCTGTACTGTGTGCTCACCATCTCCAGGCAGTCTCTATCCATTACCATTTATCTCCCATCCCCTCTTCCACTTCCTTCCACCAATCCTGTTCTAGCTTTCACAGAGAAATATAAGTACCAAACTATATTTCTAAATTTCTCTGGTAGAGCTTGAAAGCTTTCTTTCAGTCATGTATTTCTATAACACTATGACTACAGGCAATATTTTGCTTTATAAACAATTTTTTAAAAATAAATGAACATTTCCTTTTAAATAAGCTTTGTGTATACACGAAATTTTCAGTTTGTAGTTCAAACTCCAAGAACATTTATATTCCTGTTTTATGCCCTAGAAAAGTAACTTTGTTAACCAGGTTTACAGTACATAACAGTTATATGACTTTAGTTTTAGTTATTAGTTATTAAATTTCATCTCGGGTTTAGATAGTCAACCCTTCAAGGTTTTATACCTAGCAGGCAAGCTTTCAATGCAGAAAAGTTTCATGGTTCAGAGACAAAAAGACTGACCTTGCTCTGCCACTTTTAACTTTCAGACCAAGTTATTTAACCTCTATGAGCCTCAGTTTCTTCATATGTAAAGTACTAAGACCACTGTAAGAATAAATGGGGCCCAGCCAATGTGGGCTTAAACCTATGAACCAGATCACAGTTCAATTCTCAGTCAGGACACATGCCTGGGGGTTGTGGGCTGGATCCCAAGTAGGGGAAGTGTAGGAGACAGCTGATCAATGATTCTCTCTCAACATCGATGTTTCTATCTCTCCCTCTTTTTCTCTCTCTGAAAAAAAAAATAAATTAATTAAAAAAAAATATATATATATATGATGGGAATTGCAAGTATATCTGGTACAGCATGAGATAAATATATAAAGGCTCTATAAATAAACATTAACTATTATTATTGCAGTTTTAATATTTAATACTAGAGGTCCAGTGCACGAAATTCATGTACAGTGGGGGCGGTGGGGAGGTGTCTCTCAGCCCAGCCCACACCCTCTCCAATCTGGGACCCCTAGAGGGATGTCCCACTGCCCATTCCCAAGCAGAGGCCCTGGTATCTGGGATTTATTTATCTTCTATAATTGAAAGTTTGTAGCCTTGAGTGGAGGCCAGGGCTGGCCATAGCGAGCAGGAAGCTTGGCTTCCTCCATTGCCAGGGAAACCCAAGCCTCCTGCTTGCTCCATGGCTGCAGGCATCTTGGTTGGGTTAATTTGCATACTCACTCCTGATTGGCTGATGGGTGTGGTATGGTCAGAAGTATGGTCAATTTGCATGTTTCTTTTTTATTAGTGTAGATGATTGGCTGGTGGGCGTGGCTTGTGGGTGTAGTGGAGGTAAGGTCAATTTGCATGTTTCTCTTTTATTAGTGTAGATAGAACAGTATTCTAATGTTTACTTTAAGAAATGAATGGGATTTACAATTTAATATATTAATCATATCTCAATAAAGCAGAAATTCAAAATTTAATTTAAAAAATGAAGGGGATTGTCAGAGTAAGTAAAAACTTCTCAAAAGGAATCTTAGGCCCTAGCTGGTTTGGCTCAGTGGATAGAGTGTCAGCTTGTGGACTTGAGTCCCAGGTTCAATTCTAGTCAAGGGCACATGCCTAGATTGTTCCCCAGTAGGGGATGTACAGAAAGCAGCCAATCAATGATTCTCTCTCATCATTGATGTTTCTATCTCTTCCCCTCTCCCTTCCTCACTGAAATCAATAATTTTTTTTTAAAGGAATCTTAGAATTCATCTAAGATTCCATTTTATATGCCTAAGTTTGCTTACCTACAGTCACATAATTACTGACAATGTTGGAATTAGAATTCTGGACTCCCTTTAAGCTAGTAATTTCCATTATACTATGCTTGGCTGCTGGATAGCAAGAAGACCAATAAGTTAAATCAGGGGTCTTCAAACTACGGCCCGCGGGCCACATGCAGCCCGCAGAGGAGTCTGATCCGGCCCGCCAGGTTTTTTGGGCAGTGAGCGCAGCCGAGGTGTTACAGTAGAAATTAGTAGTTCATATAGTCCGGCCCTCCAGCTCTCTGAGGGACCGTGATCTGGCCCCCACTTTAAAAAGTTTGAGGACCCCTGAGTTAAATGATCTGGATTTTGTCCATTTACATCACTTTGAAGAACAGTACACTGAAATAACATTTCAAGAAGGCCATCAAAATAAGGCATCTTACCTAATAATAGATAAACATGTAAATTGACCATACCTCTGCTATGCCTACAGCCAATCAGGAGTATGAAAATTAACCCAACAAAGATGGCAAGTTAATTTGCATATGCAGGCGCAGAGCGATCAGCGAGGGCCGAAGGCCTGCTATGAAGGGGAGGGAGGAGGGTGGAGGGAGCTACAGGAACAGTGCTCCAGCTGGGAGCGAGGACTTGCTGGCTCCCGGATGGCCAGGAGTGAAGCCAGGAGAAGGAAGGCCTATTCTTGCATGAATATTGTGCAATGGGCCTCTAGTCTATGTATATAAAAAGCCAGGGACTGTAATCGTAACGACAGGTCACTATGATGCCCGCTGTGGCTAACGAATCCGCCATATCAGGGGATGGGGCCGGCTGGCCAACCTTGTGGCACCTCCCCCCAGCTGGCCTGCCCCTGACTGGACTCTCCCACCCCGATCAAGAGCGGGGGCCAGCCAAGTCCCAGCTGGAGCACTGCCCCTCACCCCCCGCCAGCCCTACCCCTGATCAGTCCATCCCACTATGATAGGCCCACCCCTGGTCGCACCTCCCCACCCCAATAGGGGGCGGGGCTGGGCAGCCAACTTCCTGCAGTCCCTCCCCTCTAACCCCCCCACTCCTGATCGCACCCCCCACCCCAATAAGGAGCAAGGCTGGCCGGCAACCTCCTGCAGCCCCTCTTCCCGCCCAGCCCCAACCTAGATTAGCCCCCACTCTGATCAGGGGCTGGGCCACCAGCCAACTGCCACAGCCCCTCCCCACAGCCAGCTCCACCCCCAATCCTCCCCCCCCCCACCCTGTGTGGGGCAGGCCAGCCAACCTCCCTTGGCCCCTCCCACAGCCACTGACAACCAATTGCCCTCCCCCCACCAAATTTGGGGGTGGAGCTGCCCACAGCCCCTCCTCACGGCCACTTAAGCCCTCAATTGCCCCCTTCCCCCCTCACCAATTGGGCCCGATTGGGGCCGGGCTGGCCAGCCAACCTCCCACTGTCTCCTACTCCTGACAGTTCGGGCCTTGATCTGCTCTGATTGGGGCCAAGCTGGCTAGACCCCATCCATGCACGATTTTGTGCAATGGGCCTCTAGTTTCTAATAAAGGATTCTATAAAGGTTTTTCATCTGCAATAAAGGTTTTATAATTTCAATAATGTCTAGAAATAAGAATTTCCAAGAACATCAAATCCATCTATAAACTGCCCCTGTGAAAAGAGATTCTATTACTGGTAGAAAAATAAACTCTAAGTCGAATCATACCTTCTCTGTCTGTCCTTCAATTGGAACTCCTGTGGGCTACTTCATATAGTTCTTACTGTAAAGTTGGGAGAAGGTCAAATTCTGCTGCTACCTAAGTTAAGAAAGTTGTTTTAAAACTCTATAGGACAGTTTCTCCTTGCACTCACTTTGGGAATTTCAAGTGTCCAGTGTCACTTTCATAAACTACCTGGTTTAAAAAGGTAACATAGACTACTAATTCACTGAGTTTTTAAACAATATAACTGTTGTTCAAAGGAATCTTATTTAGAATCAAAATATTTAACTTTGGTAGAATGGGGCTGGGATGAAATGTCACCTAAAAGGGATGAGCCTCCCATTCCCACCCCATACCTTCTTGGGATACCTTAGCAGAATCATATGAATCAATGGAACACAATTTAAAAAACACTTTTATCTAAGAATATGGGATTTTTCAGCCTGAAATAGTAAAAAACTGGAATCTTGGCTATTTACTGTGGTGACTTGAACCAAGTCTTTTCATATCTTTGAATATAGGACATAATAGCAGCACTTTAGAGAGCGATGATATACTTGTATAGAAGATAACATCAAAGGCTTTGTAAATGTCAACTTTTGTAAGTTATTCCATCCTTTAGTTTTCTCCTCATCATCAATGACTGGTTTGCTAACTGCTACTGTCCCTGGCTTTGTTTCTGGCTTTTTGGCTTGTCCCTAATACAAGAAACATTTTGACCTCTGTTGTGACTTTTGCCAGCTCTGAGTTTTTCAACCCTTGGATTACAATTCCCAGTTTAAACTACCTTCCTGACTCTCACAGTCCCAGTCCAACTGGCCAGTCTTGACGAGCTGACATCCACACCAAGATATGACACATATGAAGTCACACTAGAACAACTGGTATAAGACTACGGGTAATAAAGGACTTCAAAATCCTTGAACACGCCTACTACAAACAAAAAGAACTAAACTATAAGTAATATTTCTAAGCATGTGCTTTTTAAGAGGCTAGATTTTTTTCAGTTTTATCGTTCACTTTTGTGGACAGAGAATACAGAAAGCACAATAGAAAATGAAAATCTACTTTATGAAGAAACATACTACTAGATATTAAAATTAAAATCCTATCTTTTAATTATTCACATTGTGGATGCATTTTCTTATTTGATATTTGTTGTTGTTAAACCCTCTAAATACCACCTAGATATTTTAAATGATCCAATATTCTAATTTCTGTTTACATGTAACTTTTCAGAAAGCCATAAAGGATAGAAAATGACTAAGAACTCTTGATATTTTAATGATGGATATGGCCCAGCCAGTGTGGCTCAGGGATTGAGTGTGGACCAATAAAGGAAGAGGTTAGGTTCAATTCCCAGTCAGGGCACATGCCCAGGTTGTGGGCTCAATCCCCAGTAGAGCGTGCAGGAGGCAGCCAATCAATGATTCTCTCTCATCATTGATGTTTCTATTTTTCTCTCCCTCTCCCTTCCTTTCTGAAACCAATAAAAATATATTTAAAAATAAAAATGGATGTGGCCTCACCCTTCTTACCACATACACCTAATTTTAATTGCCAGCATATTTGTTAAAAATGACCTGAAATCCTGGCCGGTGTGGCTTGAGGTTGATCCTTGACCTATGAACCAGGATGTCACAGTTTGATTCCAGGTCAGGGCACATGCCCAGGTTATGGGCTTGATTCCCAGCAGGGGGACTGAAGGAGACAGTTGACTGCTATTTCTCTGTCATTAGATGTTTCTCTCTATCCCTCTCCTTTCCCCCACTCAAAATCAATAAAAACAATACAAAAAGGCCTGATGTATTAGTTATTGTTTAGAACCTAGAGATCCAATGGTATTTTCTAGGTGGCAAAAGGACTTTCTAATATAAGCTCGAACAGTGTTTTTCAACCTTTTTTGGGCAAAGGCACACTTGTTTCATGAAAAAAATCACGAGGCACACCACCATTAGAAAATGTTAAAAAATTTAACTCTGTGCCTATATTGACTATATATAAAGTAATTCTCTTGAATAGGAATCAAATAAACACAAAGAAAGCATTTTATAATTACTTTATTATGACATATTAAGTAAACAAAATAGTGAAAAATTATAAAATTCTTGTCTTGTCTGCACCTACAGCACACCAGGCAACATCTCGCGGCACACTAGTGTGCCGCGGAACAGCGGTTGAAAAACGCTGAGCTAGAAGCCACTGAATGGCAGATTAAACAGGAAAATAAAAACCACAATTTTTAAAGAGTTAGATTCTGGGACAGTTCTCACCATTCCCTAACTGACAGCATACTGTGCCTAAACTCTTTGCATAAATAATATGATTTATGCTGAATACCTGCTTTCCTTATGGAAGTCTGGAATTTTGGCGTGTGTTAAGAGTGCTGGGAAACAAATCAGTTTCACTAAAAAGAGATGCTGACAGGAAGCCAGGCAGGCTGATTAACAACCTTAATTGCTCTAACCACTCACCCTTTAGTTGAGATACTGTTTGCTGAAGCAGCCTCCACCTTGTTTGTCCCATGTAAGTTTCGGTTATTTCCTGCCTAAGGGCTACATGTAAATTTCTGTTTATGTCGCCTAAGATGTTTTCCCCAAAGCCTTAATAAAAGGGGATGGCAGGGCCAGAACAAGAGTAGTTCCCCCACTAGAGTTGGACTACCGCCTGGCCCCACATATTGCCAAGTTGAATTTCTTCAAGTCTCAAGTCTCTTCATTTGCATGCAGCCCTTCTCCAGAACCCGAGCCCTGAATTGGAACTCTTTCCTCGAGGGCCTTGAAAGAGATTCCTATATCTGGCACCCAACGTGGGGCTATTTGCAATGGGATTAATTTGTCCCAATAAAGGTAATTCGGGTTGTACCCGTGCTACTTGGGCTGAGGAAAATGCCTGCTCAACTCTTAGCAACTCATTCCTAGATTCATCTGTTAAAGTTCGGGAAGAGGAAAGAGTAAAGTCACCTTTAAGTTAACTAAATAAATTTGTCATTTCTCCTGTAGAGATTTTCAGATAAGGCCTCAACCAGTTAATGTCCCCTAATTTCTGAAAGTCATTTAAAGTTTTAAGACAATCTGCCGAAGCCGGTTTGGCTCAGTGGTAGAGCATCGGTCTGCGGACTGAGAGGTCCCAGGTTCGATTCCAGTCAAGGGCATGTACATTGGTTGCGGGCACATCCCCGGTAGGGGGTGTGCAAGAGGCAGCTGGCCGATGTTTCTCTCTCATCAATGTTTCTAGCTCTCTGTCTCTCTCCCTTCCTCTCTGTAAAAAATCAATAAAATATATTTTAAAAATAAATAAATAAATAAATAAATAAAGTTTTAAGACAATCTTTTCTTATCTCCACCTTCTGAGGCTTAATGCATTGGTTTTCAATTATGGTTCCCAAATATTGGAAAGGTGTTTCTTTCTGCACCTTTTCTGGAACAATTCTTAAGCCCCATTTAGGGAGCTCCTCTTCTAATTGGGAAAACATGGCCAACGTCTGTTCTTCCTGTGGACTTGCTAAGAGCAAGTCATCCATGTAATGAATAATGTAACATTGGGAATATTTGTCTCTTAAAGACTGAACAGCTTGAGCCACATATTTTTGACACAGAATAGGGCTATTAGCCATTCCTTGAGGTAAAACCTTCCATTGATATCTTTTCATAGGCTCTATATTATTAATAGATGGTACTGAAAATGTAAATCTTTTTTTATCTTGAGGTGCCAAGGGAATGATGAAAAAACAATCTTTAAATCTACTACTAGGAGAAACCAATTTAAAGGGATTTTTGAAGGTGCTGGTTGTAAAGCTCCCATGGTATGCATAGTAGCATTAACTGCTCTAAGATCATGTAACAATCGCCATTTTCTGGTCGCCTTTTTAGGAATTGTAAATATAGGCGTATTCCAGGGACTATCGGAAGGTTCTATGTGACCAGCCTCTATTTGCTCATATTCATGAATATGACTTAATTTCTCCTTGGTTAATGGCCACTGATCCACCCATACAGGTCTATCATCTTTCCATTGTATAGGATCAGCATGAGGGTGAAGAGACTGAGCAGTGGCCACTCCTAAAATGGTTGATATCCTATCTGAGTTGTTAACTGCTTTCCTTTGCTGGTAACAATACATGCCTACATGCCTGTAAACCTTATAAAAACATACCGGCCCCATAAATTGACTGCAATTACAGAAATGATGTAGGACTGAAACCATCCTGTCTGTCCTTCCTCATCTTGCCACCTTAACACTGTAGCACTATGTTGTGTGTCATCAGGAACTCCTTATGACACACAACATAGTGTCATAAGGAGTGTCTCCCCCCCCACCCCTCCCCGGCCTGGTCGACCCACACAGCCTGCTGGTTCATTTGTTTGGTCATCCCTCACTAACCCCCATGCTGGCCTGGTCTTGGCAGCCATTTTGTGAGGGTGTCTGGGTCAATTTGCATATTACCTCTTTATTATATAGGGTATGTAAGTCAAGTACCTACCAAGAGAGGAGCTCAATATCTGGACCTTCCTCCAATGACATCACTAGTCATCCAAGGTAGACATCCTTCCTAATTCATCATTCTTCTCCCCTTCCCTTTATCCCTATCAACTATTTAAATGTCTAAATTGAAACACTTTCTCCTCCTTAATGCTTTCTTTATCCATGCAAAAAACAAAACCAAACAAGACAATCCAAGGAAAAGCATTTAACCTAAAGAAAATGAATAATTTAAAATTAAAATGTGTGTTAGGGAAAGAAATGCAGCAGTGTGGAAGTCGCAGAACAAAAAGAAACAAAGCATTCCAAAATATGCTGAGGCAGAGTAAAGGAAAAAGACAGGGTGAGTCACACACAAAAAAAGCAAGGTCTGCCCTCATGAGAAAAATCTCTGAAGCATTCCAGTTGCTTGTTAATATATAATGAAGCACCTATAAAAGGATGGATGTTGTGAAAAATATAATGGGCCCCAATCCAAGGGAATTTACAAGCCAAGAAAGAAACAGATCAAAGTGTAAACGTGTCTATCTGAAGGGTACTGCATTACAAGTTGGACTGAATTTAGGGAATATGATATAATTTCAGAAACTAAAACAATGCAGTGGGGAAGTGCCTAAATAATGTGCTGAGGCTGGAAATAGTACAAGTCTGGTTTGTGGTAAAGGAAAAATAAAGTCACTGCTAAAGAATGCAGCTTGTCACAAAAAGCTGTATCCTTTCCTCCAGTAAGAACTAAGAGTAAGCTCTTCTGATTTTTTCCTTGCAGCCTTACAAGTGGCTGCTGGCACCACCCCCTCTCCAGCTGCAGTCTCCCACTGGGAATGTTTTCTCTGAATTTTGCCAGACTGAAACTCAAGGCCATAAAATGGAGAATTTGGAATAGATGGTCTCAATGCACATTTAAACTGCTGTTCAATAATTCTTGACCAAGAAACCCCCAAACCAACCAACCTTCCAACCAAAAAAATCCAAGGATTAGCATTAATGCAGTTCCTGAACTATAAAGGATAATTTTTACATAAATTATACACAGCCCTAGCCAGCTTGGCTCAGTGGATAGTGTCAGTCTGCGGAATGAGGGGTCCCAGGTTCGATTCTGGCCAAGGGCATATGCTTGGGTTGTGGGCTCTATCCCCAGTGGGGGGCATGTAGGAAGCAGCCGGTTAATGATTCTCATCATTGATATTTCTATCTCTCTCTCCTCCCTTCCTCTCTGAAATCAATAAAAAGAAATATTAAAAATTATACAATCATACATTTAGAGGGGGTGTTAGCATCCCATCCATGATACTGACAAATGATATGATGATATATTTAATGACAAAATATACAAACCAGAGTGATCTGCATGGAAAAAAACACACTGCTTCCAGGGAAGTAGTTCAGCATTTGTTTGCTTATTTTTTAAAGAAATGAAAAAGTTGGCTTCTTTCATTCGTTACATAAATATTCACTGACCACTTATCATACAAGGTTATAAACTATATCCTAATTAGAGAAGGGTTGGTAGTCATTATCACCACAGGCACTCAGCATTAGCAAGTCATTAGATAAGCTTATTCATCTATCTAAATATCAAAACAACTGAAATCAAGGTCACATTTTGAGCCCAGGCACAAACTATAGTATTTCTTGAACACCCAATCACATTTCAGATACTGTTTTAGGCAAAGGAGATATTGACCAAAACAGATAAGGTCTTTATGAAGCTTAAATCCCTTATAGCAGGGGATAGAGAAATACTAAGCAAAAAGAAGATACTAGTCACCCACAGGTCCTACTATTCCTAAACTGCCCATGACCTGGCCAATTCTGGGACAGGCATAGCAGTACATTCTAGTTGACCCACAAGGTAGCCAATGTTTGATAATATGCACCTCCTAAGTGGTGAAGAGAGACTGAACTATTTAGATTCTTCTTTTAGAATTAGAACTGGAAAACTGAATCACAACTGACCTGAAAGGTCATTGAGCAGCAAATAAGAGGCATGTGTAAACTGAGGTTATGAGGAAACCGACAGTATAAAAGATAGATTAGAAATGCTGAGTGAAGCAGAAATTAGGAGAGCCCCCCAATGAAAAAGCCTGAAGCCCTTTGGTAAGAGAGATGGGTATTGGTTCCTTGAAAGCTTTCTGGTTCTAATCATTAAAATAAGCACCTCGGCCGGAACCGGTTTGGCTCAATGGATAGAGCGTCGGCCTGCGGACTCAAGGGTCCCGGGTTCGGTTCCGGTCAAGGGCATGTACCTTGGCTGCGGACACATCCCCAGTGGGGGGTGTGCAGGGAGGCAGCTGATCGATGTTCCTCTCTCATCGATGTCTCTAACTTTCTATCCCTCTCCCTTCCTCTCTGTAAAAAATCAATAAAATATATATATATATATATAAAAAAAATAAGCACCTCCGAGTTAATTTTGTTTAAGACAAGAATCTCCTCAGCACCACCACCATTTTATTCCCTAAGTTAGACTGCCTTTTCCTTCTCACCAAGCAAACTAGCTTCCAGATGAGAAATAGCACCCACTTACTGAAAAAGAATTGCTTACCAGTGGGGCAGAGCTCCAGAGTAGTTGTAGACCAAGAAATATTACTGGGACTAAATGTATGAGTTATTCTTTGTTACAGCCAAAAAACACTGGAATTTTTCTCATTTAAGCATCCTATCTTTGAATTTTACCAGCTCAAAGAATAAGAATATGCATTTCATACTTTATCTTTCACCCTTAAACGGATGATACAAAAATAATATTCTTTCTTAAAAACTAAAAGCAATAAGCCCAAGAATCTTTGCAAAACCTATCATCAGAGTCAGGATATATGTACCTTTAAGCAGTTAAAAGATGTAAGCTTAAAAAAAGTGTATTAATTCCAAAAAGAATATGTCTGTAGCAGCCAAGGGTTGGCTTTGAAGCTCAGGAAGTCTGGTATTACATTTACTGCATTAAGTTCTCTAACAGATAACCTCCCCCCCGCCCCCCTTTTTAAGTTATTTTTTTGAAGGGCCAGGGCTAACATCACCAATAAATATTAATTTCTTCCAAAGACTGTTGAACTTAGATTGAATTTTGCAAAGTAACTCTTTAGGAAGTATATTTCTTGATTCTAACAATTTTTGAAGCTCAATGGAAAACCATTTCAGCCCAGTAAATGTACATATAAACTAAAATTTACATTCTGATTGCAAAAAGCATTGACCAGTTTTAAAAAACACATCTCATCATTGAGGAAATATGGTATCACTATAAAGGCAAAATGCCTACATATACACTAACAAAAGAGAAAGATGCAAATTGACCATACCTTTGTGATACCCACCAGCCAATCAGGAGTATGCAAATTAACCCAACAAAGATGGCAGGCTAATTTGTATACACAGGCACCAAGCGGCCGGGGGTGGGACACTTGCGTCGTCACCATGGCAATGACACAGGTGCCCCGCATCACCCCAGCTGCTCTGGGCCTCTGGGCAGCTTTGGAAGGCAGAAAGGTGGCTCTGGCTGGAGTGAAAGCGGTGCCAGCAGCCAGGAAAAAGAAGACCCATTCTTGCACAATCTTAGTGCATCAGGCCTCTAGTCCTATCAAAAAAAAAAAAAAAAAAAAAAAAAAGAGCCGAAGCCGGTTTGGCTCAGTGGTAGAGCGTCGGTCTGCGGACTGAAAGGTCCCAGGTTCGATTCCAGTCAAGGGCATGTACCTTGGTTGCGGGCACATCCCTGGGGGGGGGGTGTGCAGGAGGCAACTGGTCGATGTTTCTCTCTCATCTGCGTTTCTGGCTATCTCTCTCCCTTTTTCTCTGTTAAAAATCAATAAAATATATTTTTAAAAAAAGAAAAAAAAAGAGTAATATGCAAATTAACCATCACTCTGCGATAAAAATAGAGGCACCCATAGCCACAAGATGGCAGCGCCCAGTCCTCTTAGCCCCGTCAGAGTCCCCAAGTCCGCCCAGCGGCAGCTGATCAGGGTGTCTAGCTGGGAGGCACCCGCCACCCACTCGGTGATCCCTGCCCAGTGGCAGCAGCCTGGGGTATCCAGATGGGAGGTGCCAATGCCCTGCACGATCCATGGCCAGCAGTGGAAGCCTGTGCTGGGGTCTCAGGCCGGCAGGGCCTTGCAGCTAAGCCACAAGATCCCCTGGCCACAGCAGCAGCCTGTGCTGGGGTCTCAGGCTGGCAGGGCCCGCAACCCCACCACTTCATCTTCAGGCCAGAGTCAGCAGCCTGGGCTGGGGCCGCTCACCAGCACCACGCAATCTCCCAGCCACGACGACAGCTTGGGCTGAGTCTCAGGCCAGCAGGGCCACTCAGCACCCCCACCGCACGATCTTCAGGCCAGCAGCAGCAGCCTGGGCTGGGGTCTCAGACTATCAGGGCCGTGCACCAGCACTGCGCGATCATCCTGGCCGTGGTAACAGCTTGGGCTGGGGTCTTAGACCAGCAGGGCCTTACACCAAAGTCGCGCGATCCCCCAGCCGTGGCAGCAGCCTGGGCTAGGGCCTCGCATCCCCCCTCACAATCCCCGGCCAGGTAGAGATGGCTGCCTAGGCTGGGGTCTCAGCTGGGCCAGGGCGTGATCCCCTTCCAGCAGTGGCAGCCTGGGGTCTGTCTCAACCATTGAGTCACAGCAGCCAGGCAGATACAGAGGAATCTTAAATGTTTCTTTTTAAAAAAAATATATATATATATTTTATTGATTTTTTAAAGAGAGGAAAGAAAAGGGAGAGCTAGAAACATCTGTGAGAGAGAAACATTGATCAGCTGCCTCTTGCACACTCTTCACTGGGTATGTGCCCTCAACCAAGGTACATGCCTTGACCAGAATCGAACCTGGGACCCTTGAGTCTGCAGGCCAATGCTCCATCCACTGAGCCAAACCAGTTAGGATTGTCCAATATGCTAAAGAAAAAAACCCTATCTAATAAAGAGGAAATATGCAAGGGAGGGCATTTGGGGGTGACCGGAGTGTCAGGGGAGGGCAGTTGGGGATGATCGGGCTGGCTGGGGAGCAGGCAGGCATCGATCAGGCTGGCAGGGGAGTGGTTAGGGAGTGATCAGGCTGACAGGCGAGTAGATGGGAGCCAACAGTCCTAGATTGTGAAAGGGATGTCCGATTGTGGATCGGGCCTAAACAGGCAGTCGGACATCCCCCAAGGGGTCCCAGATTGGAGAGGGTGCAGGTTGGGCTGAGGGACAGCCCCTGGCTCCCTCCCCTCCCCCCCGCAGGAATTTCTTGCACTAGGCTTCTAGTTTAATATAATACCTTTATTGAGATACAATTTACACAATATAATTAACCAATTTAAAGTATACAATTGAATGACTTTTAGTATGTTAAAAGTTATGTAACCATTATCACAATTTTAGAACATTTTCATCATACCCAAAAGAAACCCCATATACCCATTAGCAGTCATTCCCCATTCCACCCCCTCCCCCTACAGATTCTCTAGCCTAACCATTCATCAGTTGATGGACATTTGAATTGTTTCCACTTCATGGCTATTATAAATATAATATACTACTGTGAGCATCTGTGTAAAAGTGTCTATGTAAACATGTTTTCATTTCTCTTGGATATGCTTTTATAGAGAGGCAAGTTTGGATTCCTAAGAGACTTTGTTTAAAATTTGAGACATACAAAATATTTTAAATTATTTCACAATCTTATCTTTTTGGCTCTGCATCATAAAATGTTTTCTAAACTGCAAGTCAAGATCTACCTGTGGATTATGAAATCAGTTTTAAAGGCTCATAGTTAGGAGCTTTTAAAAATATAAAATAGAATATACAGAATATATAATAAAGGTCAATACTGATTTATGAAATTTATTTCCAGTTTTATAAACTGAAGCATGGTGTGAATTTTTATTATGAGTTTTTAAAAAAATGTTTGCAAGCCCAAAGTCTTAGCATTTTTTTTCATTTTTGAAATTTATTGTTTAAGTATTATAGAAGTTCTCTTTTATTGTTTAAAGTATTACATGTCTCCCTTTCCCCCTTAACAATTTTTTTAGATTCTGATACAAAATTTTTTCATCTATGACAAAGAAATTATATTTCAAGTTAATTTTCTATATGGATTTCAGAATTTTAGCCATTTTAAATGGTCCTATTTCATGCTATCTAATCTTAAATGAAGTCTGACAATTTACCTACGTGTTACAACAGCAAAATTCAACTGAATTCTTATACCGAACACCTTTATCAGAACTCTGTGGCTCAAACCCCAAAGGCTTTGTGGTTTCTGGCAGCAATGATATGAACTCATGACCTGCAATTCAGAGACTTCCTCTTAGGAATTGTTAACCTTCTTTGTGGCACAGAAACATCTAGCAATTTGATGAAATTTATGGACCCTTCTTATTGTTTCTTAATGAATACATAAGCATAAGATTATCAAGGAAATCAGTTATACTGAAATGTAGTTCTATCCCTGGTCCTATAGGGATCTATGAACCTAAGGGTTATGTATCCACCAATCTAAAGATTGCATTGAGCTTAAAAACTTAGATCTCTCTCTCCTTTTTTTTTTTTTTTTTCTTTCTTGGTTCCCAAGTTTTATTCAAGAATTCTTACAAAATTTGCCAGGTAAATGAGCTTTAATCCTCATCTTCCTCCTCTTCTTCATCCTGCTATATCTAGAAGTAATGCAATTCGTAACTCTCTTTGCTGTTAGCAACTATGCGCAACCAGTCACGTAGATTATTCTTCTCAAATATTTTTTGGTGAGGTATTTCAAATACCTTTTGGAAAAAGGCTACTCAGATGTTACAATGACCTTACTCTTGCTTCTTTCAATGGTTTCACCCCCTCCATTAAGATTTCCAGCTTTTCCATTCACTTTAATTCTCTCCTGAAGAAACTGCTCAAAGTTGGCAGTGTCCATGATATGTGTGCAGTCAAGGATAAACTTCAGAACCTGCTTTTTTTTTTTTTTTTTTTTTTTTGTCTCTCTTCGCCACCAACTTTTTCACAGGAGCCATTGTGGCCTCAGAGGCAGAAAGGCAGAACTTACATCTTAGTTAAGGAACCTTAACTAATTAAAGCATGTTTTATAAAATAAATAAAAAGCATCTTGCGAAACAAAATCTAGGGATGAGAGGAAATTACAGATAATGAAACAGTGGGGAAGAGGAGGTGTATGTGAAAAACGAAACACTTATAAGCTTATCTCAATATTAAAGAAGGCTTCTTTCCTTTATCTTTTCTACTCTCATATGCATGTGGATAACCTACTAAAATAGACTTTATTTACTTAAACAAAATTGTGCCAAGGAAACTTTAAAAACACATCTTTTAAACTTCAAAACAAGGTGTCCTTGTATGAAATCCCCAAATAGTTTATTCACAAACAAAAAGCTTCTTTACTCATAGGCATTGCCTTTGGGATCTTTCTATTGGCAGCTCCTAGGAAATTTGGCAAACTTGGCTATCTGATTTTTCCAATATGCAGAATTTTAAGAGAGGTACTATAAGGGCAGGCAGGCACATTGATAGTAGACCAAGAACCATCTGAGAGTGGGGAAAAGACAATGAGAATACAATGATTAAAACCAAGTAAAAGAATTAAAAGCAGAATTTACTTCACCCAGTAATACAAATAGTCCTACATAATTCAAGACTCTGGAGATGCCACTTCCAGAGTATAACTAACCTAGCAATTATGAAGCAATAAAATGAGATGAAAATTTATTCAGAAGTCACCATTTCAGTGACTTATAGGAGAAGAAGTGAGAATGGAAAATAAAAGTCGTGAAGTTTGAAAAAGGACCCACTTGAAAATCAGTCTTACTGATTACCAAAGTATTGGAACAAAAAATATTGACAACGGTGATGTAAAATTTTATAGTATTTTTGAATATTTTTAAAAAATCCAAATAAATCCTTTTTAAACTGGAAAATTTCACTTAAATCTAATTGCAGTTGTACTTTCTATAGTAGATCCATTAGATTCTCTGTGTGATTTTAATACCCCACCTTCCTTTTTTACTTTTGTTAATCTTCACCCAAGGATATTTTCTCCCCTGATTTAAAAAGAAAATCTTTATTGTTGAGAGTATTACAGATGTACCCTTTTTTTCCCCTCCATTGCCCCCCTCAATTGGTTCCCACTCCGCCCCAACCATTCACCACCTGCATGTAAGTTCTTCGGTTAATCTTTTCCTGTGTCCCTCACCCCCTTTCCCTCTGAGATTCATCACTCTGCCCCATAGTCCCATGCCTCTGGTTCTATTTTATTCATCAGTTTAATTTGTTCATTAGATTTTTTTGTTCATTTAAGTTTTAGATTCAACTATTTACATATTTATTGCCATTTTATTGTTCACACTTTTTGTCTTTCTTCTTCTTCTTACTGTTTTTCTCTTGTTGCTTTTAAGATTCTCTGTCTTTAACCTTTGGCATTTTAATTATGAAGTGTCTTGGTATGGGCCTTTTTGGGTTCCTCTTGTTTGGGACTCTCTGAACTTCCTAGATTTGTAAAGTCTATTTCATTCATCAGGTAGGGGAAGTTTTCCTTCAAATAGATTTTCAATATCTTGCTCTCTCTTCTCCTTTTGACACCTCCATAATGTGAACGCTGGTACACTTGAAGTTGTCCAAGAGGCTCCTTATACTAGCTTCATATTTTTTTATTATTTTTTTCTTTTTGCTCTTCTGATTGGGTGTTTTTTGCTTCCTTAGATTCCAAATCGTTGATTTGATTCTCGAAGTCCTCTACTCTACTGTTGAATCCCTGTAAATTATTCTTTCAGTTATTGTATACTTAATTCTGAATAGTCCTTTTTCATGTCTTTGAAGTTCTCTCTAAGATCCTTGAAAATCTCACTAAGTCCCTTGACACTCTCATTAAGATCCTTGAACTCTGTATCTAGTAGTTTGATTGCTTCCATTTCATTTAGTTCTTTTTCTGGAGATTTTTTCTGTTTTTTCATTTGTGACCTGTTTTTTCTGTCACCACATTTTGGCTGCTTCCCTGTGTTTTTTTCTATGTATTAGGTAGAGATGCTATGTATCCTGGAATTGGTAGAATGGCCTTGTGTAATAGGTGTCCAGTAGGGCCCAGTGGCTCAGCCTCCCCTGCCACCTGAGCTGGACACTCTAGGTGTGCCCCTGTTTGGGCTGTGTGCCCTGTTTGTAGTTGAGCCTTGATTGCTGTTGGTGTCACTGGGAGGAATTTTCCTCCAGGCCAATTGGCTGTACCAGTTGTGATTACAGTGGAAGAACTGCTGTACAAGAGATACCTCTCTGGAACAGGACTTGCTTCAGTGGAGCTTTGGTGCTTACCGAGTCTGTCTCTTGAATGTGTTGCTGGTAGACGTGTAAAGTTGTAAACTTATATGGTCTGAAACTGTCCACCAGGTGCACTAGCTCTGGGGCCTCCATGAGGTGCAAAGTCAGCTACCGCCTGGGGCCACTTGGCAGGAGCCTCAGAGTGACCTGCAGATGACCGCCACTTGTGTTGGGTCCAAAAGTGCCCAAGCTGTCTTGGGCCTTTTATTGATAGGTTTGGGGCATGTTGATGCCAGCTGCTGCATGCTTGAGAGATTTTAGGAAAGCCTGAAGCCTGAGCCAGAACAGGCCATTCATATGGAAAAGTCCCTGCAAACAGCTTGGATGGGGCAGGATCTCAGGGATCACCAGCTTGGAGCAAAGGGTATGGGCCCTGCTGATGGAAACTCTGATATGGATGCCAATCAGCTCTGTGATGGGGGAGGTCCCAGTATAGGAACAATGACCCTTGCAAGCACCCCTGTCTGGGAGAAAGCTTCCCCAAGTTCTTCTTCCTACGCCAGTCAATCCAATTCCTCCCCATATGTCCCTGGCTCTCCCTAAGCCGTTGCCCCAGTGCTGGAGCTCAGAGGGAGCAAGTCTGTGTAAGTTGGTGTGCTGGCCCTTTAAGAGGGACTGCCTGGATCTCCATTAGCCTCCATGTCACTCAGCCACAATCCCCACTGGTTTTTATACCTAAAGTTATAGGCACTTCTCTTCCCAGCTCTGGAACCCTGGTGTGGGGGTCTGGTATGGGGCTGAGACCCCTTGCTCCTCACAGGAGGTTTCCGTAGCTGAAATATCCCTCTCAATCGGAAAAGCACCACACATAGGTGTCGGACCAGACAGTTCCAAGCCTCCGCCCCTCCTAACAGTATCCTTATGCTTTCTTCTTTACTTCTCTAGTTGTAGGACTTCCAGCCAGCCAGATTTCAGGTGGTCCTGAATGATGGTTGTTCTGTATTTTAGTTGTAATTCTGATGTGGTTGTGGGAGGCAGGGAGTAGAGGCACTTATCTATGCCGCCATCTTGGTTCTCTCAAGCTCCACTGATTTTTAGAGAACATCCAATGGTTGCCTCCTGCACTGCCGCCGGGGATATTGAGCCTGCAACCCAGGTCCATGCCCTTGACTGAAATTGAACCCTTGACCCTTCAGTCCTCCAGCCAATGCTCTATCTACTGAGCAAAACCAGCTAGGGCCTTTTTATTTTTTTTTTTAAGAGTCTTTTTTTTTTTTTTTTTTTTTTATCTTTGCTCCTCCATTACCCTATTGCCTTGGAGCTCTCTTAGCTCCAAATCTACAACTGTTACTTTCTACATTTTTTAAAAACTATTACAGTAAGAAGCAAGAAACTAGGATACAAATTACCAATGGAGATAATGCTAAATAAAACATATGCACACCATACAGTAAGTGCCCACTTAATGTTGCTAACAGGTTCTAGGAAGCTGCATCTTTAAATAAAATAACATTAGTATAAAGAAACCAATTTTACCATAGGTTAATTGATATTATATAAACAAGAATTAAGTTCCTCATATTTTTTTTATCACAAAAACATCACCAAACTTCTAAAATAAAAACCCAAAGCACTTCTAATATTAAACATTGAATAAATATGAGATTTCCATACATTTAAGAAAAATTAATAGAAACAAATACAATAATTCTTTTCCAATACACTTATTCCAGTTCAGGTTCCAGGGTGAACAAAGCCCATCTCAGCAACTCAGGGCACAAGGCAGGAACCCATGGCAGGGCCACTCACACATCCCCAGTCATGCATACTAGGACACCTGAGACATACTGATTCACCCAAAATGCACATCTTTGGATGTAGGAGGAAACCAGAGTACTCGGAGAAAACCACCAGAAGAGAGAATGTGCCAACTCCACACAGACAGTGGCCCCAGCCAGCAATCCTCCCCCCTCCCCCACTTAATGTTATAATGAAACCACATTGAAGGAAACAATTTGAGAACCTACTGTACTATAATTAATCTTTTTTTAAATATGTTTTTGATTTCAGAAATGAAGAGAGAGGGTGAGAGATAGAAACATCAACAATGAGGCCTGCAACATGGGCATGTGCCCCGACTGGGAATTGAATCGTGACTTCCTGGTTCATAGGTTAACACTCAACCACTGAGCCACACCTGCTGGGCCAATTAATTTTAATTAATAGACAGGAATTAGTGCTTTAATATCTATTAACAATAAATGTACCATCTTTTATTTTGATTTGGGAGAGAATGGTCAGACAGGAAGCCCTGATCACTTAAGGGGGGGGGGGGGGGGGGCGGGGAGAAGGTTAAACATGGAAACACCAAAAACACACTTTGCTAACTTTAGCATTTTGCTGAGTGGCAACTCTGCTTATCTTCAAAAGACAAAATAGATGTTATGTACAGAAGTATTTTTGTCAATTTAGCAGAACATTGCTATGCAATATGAAACCTACCATTATATAATTTATGAAATGTTTTTAACCAACCACTTCATTATAAATAAGTCTCATTACCTCAATATACTACTTGATTCCAATATCCCATTTTCTGATAGATTTGACTACTGGAAATGGACTCCCAGGTTCCCATGATGGCCTTTGAGCCAAATCTAGTGTATCATATCTACTTTTATTATTCTACAATTCCTCTGCTACACTGTGCAATTACAATTACCTCTTCTGTATAAAACTCAATACTCATAGGATGCCCAGTTCTACTGCAAAGCTTGTTTCTTCATCTATAAGATGGGAATAACAATAATCATATTCACAGATTATTATGAAAATTAAGAACTTCTAGTTTCTAGTCTATAAGGCGTTTACATAAGCCACCACTCCACCATAACAAATTCTAAGATGATGTACAAACTGGAAAATCAACAACTCTACTTGATCAGAGAAGTGAGGTTACAGTGCAGACTACTGATTCAAAAATTAAAGAGATAGACAGATGAATAAAGAAAATCACCATTTACTGGAGCAGGAACCATGAGCAAAACCAGCACTGGGACAAGAAAACCTGAATTATAACTGATGGTGGCTCAGAGAGATCAAGTTTGAGTTAAAAACTACAAGAGGACCTCCTACTTTTTTAAGTTTTATCCCCAAGAACTCTACCAGTTCCTCACAGTGAATATCAGAGAAAAATTTTCTAGTGCCTCCAAAAGGGGGAGGAGAAAAGGGACCATTTTGATATATACCAGAGCATTCTATTCTAATCAGGCTTGCCCTCAGGAGAAACTATTTTGCCAGCACCAACCTGTGGGGTTTTATCAGATGATAATCTATCTGAAGAAAGGGTAATACTCAAATTCAGTTAGTTCTAACCTTCCATGTGAGGGAAGGGAAATATCCAACGCCATTCATTCACCTCTTGCCATCCTGTCCCACTTAAAGGGGATCACACTAATAAATACAGGGAATTACAAATTAAAGCAAATAAAAAATACTATTCTAATGGTGAAAATCCAAAACACTGACAACATCAAATGCTATTTAGGATATAGAACAAAAGGAACTCTCACTCATTGCTGGTGAGAATACAAAATGGCACAGCCACTGTGGAAGACAGTATGGTGGTTTCTTATAAAACTAAACATAAATATACTCTTACCAAATATGATCCAGCAAGTATTCCTTGCTTTTTACCCAAAGGAGTTAAATACTTAAGTCCACCCAAAACCCCGAACATAGATGTGTTTAGCAGCTTTATTCATAACTGCCAAAACCTGGAAGCAACTAAGATGTCCTTTAATAAGTGATTGGATAAATAAAATATGGAACATCCAGACAATGAAGTACTATTTGGTGTTAAAAAGAAATTCACTATCAAGCCATGAAAAGAAATGGAGGAACTTTAAGTGCATATTTCTAAAGGAACCTTAAATGCATATTACTAAGTGAAATAAGCCAATGTGAAAAGGCCACTTACTGTATGATTCTAATTATATAACGTTCTGATAAAGACAAAATTATAGAGACAGTAAAAGGATCATTGGCTGCCAGGATTAGGGGTAGGAAAAGATGAAAAGGTGGAGCACAGAGGATTTTTAGGTCAAGGAAACTATCCTGCATGATGCTATAATGGTGGAACCATGTCATTCATTACACATTGTCCAAAATCATATTAGTGTACACCACCAAGAGTAACCCTAACGTAAACTATCAACTTTGGTGGATAATGATGTTTCAATGTAGGTTCATTAAAAAAAAAAAAAAAAGTTCAGCCCGGTTTGGCTCAGTCGACCTATACACCAAAGGGTCCAGGGTTCAATTCCAGCCAAGGGCAGGGACCTTGATTTTCAGGCTCCTCTCCAGCCCGGGCCCTGGTCGAGGCATGTGAAGGAGACAATCAATCTATGTGTTTCTCTCACAATGATGTTTTCTCTCTGTCTTTCCCTCTCTCTTCCATTCTCTCTCTCTCTAAAAAAATAAAAATAAAATAAAATAAAAATCAATGGAAAAATATCAAGTGAGAATCAGCAAAAAAATAAATCACACGTGGCTCTATCAAAATCCCAGCTGGCTTACTTGTATAAATTGACAGCTGACCCTAAAATTTATATGAAATTACAAAAACTCAGAATAGTGAAAACAATGTTGAATAATAAGAACAAAGTTGGAAGACTCATAATTCTGAGTTCAAAACTTATGACAAAGCTAGTATAGTACTAGAATTAAGGATAGATATACAGATCAATGGAGCAAAATTGAAGAGTCCAGCAATAAACCCTTACATTTTCGGACAATTGATTTTGGACAGGAATGCCAAGACAAAGGGGAAAGAATGCTCTTTTCAACAAATGGTGCTATAACAACAGAACAGTCACACACAAAAGAATAAATGTGGGCCTTTCTTACACTATACATAAAAATTAACTCCAAATGGGTCATATTGTGTGAACTAAAAATAATTCTTAGAAGAAAACAGGAACGAACCTTTGTGATCTTAAGCTAAACTTCAGACACAACCACTGAAAGCTAAAACAACAAAAGAAAAAAATAAATTGGTTTTCATCAGAACTCATAACTTTTGTGTTTCAAATAACACCATCAAGAAAGTGAAAAGACAACTCACAAAATGGTAGAAAACTTTTGCAAATCATACATCTGACAAGGGCCTAGAATAAAGAACTCTTACAATTCAATAATAGACAACCTGATTAAAAATGGGCACAGGATCTGAACAAACATTCTCCAAAGACAATATACAAATGGCCAACAAGCACATAAAAAGATGCTCAACATGATCAGCCTGTAGGAAAATGTAATCAAAACCACACTGAGATACTTTACTAGTATAGCCACTACGATGGTTATAATAAAATAAAAAAAATAAGTTTTTAGACAACATGGAGAAATTGGAACACTTGAGCACAGCTGATGGGTATGTAAAATAGTACAAATGCTTTGGAGAACAGTTTGGCAGTTCCTCAAAAGATTAAATATGTAATTATATGACACAGCAATTCCACTAGTAGATGTGTGACCAAGAGAAGTGAAAACACATCTATATAAAAACTTGTATACAAATGGTCCTGGCAGCATTCATGAGAGACAAAAAGGAGAAACTCAAATGTTCATCAACTGATGAATGGCTAAATAAAATGAGGCAGATCCATACAATGGAATATTTCACAATAAAAAGAAATGAAGTCTTGAAACATACTACAACATATATGAATCTTGAAAACATTATACTAAATGAAAGAGGGTAGCCACAAACAAACAAAAAAAACACACAACACATATTAGTATGTATATTGGATGTATTTCTCATTGAGGAAGTACAAATTAAGACCACAATGAAGTACTTCTACACACTTATCAAAATGTCTAAAATAAGAATTACAAACCTGATGAGATAGCTCAGTTGGTTAGAACATCATTCCAATACATCAAGGTTGTGGGTTTGATCCCAGGCAGGGCACATATAAGAATCAACCAATAAATGCATAAATAAGTGGAACAACAACAAATTGATGTTTTTCTCTCTCAAAAAAATTAATATCTAAAAATGAAAAAAAAAATAAGTCTGACAATACCAGGTGCTGGTAAGGATATAGTGCAAATAGAATTATTACACATTGCTAGTAGGATTGTAAATTGGTGAAACCACTTTGGAAAACTACTTAGCAACTTATTTTGAAATGCATCAAAAACCAGAATGTTTTGATAGAGGGATGGGTATGTATTAAAACAAATATGGCAAAATGTTAACTGCAGAATCTGAGTGGTGGGAATATGGGTATTCAAACAATTCTGTCTACTTCTCTGTATTTTGAAAAGTACTTAATAAAATGCTGTGGGGAAAACTAAACATATATCAATACTTACCCCATTACAAAGCAATTTCACTCCTGGATATATACTCAAAATAATCAGGTGCTTTTATACATTATGTACATTAAAAGAATGATCACAACCGATTTATGCAACCAAAAATTAACACAACTCAAATATACGTCAATAATAGAATTAATAAAAACGTATATTTATATAATTGAATACTATAAGCAATAAAAAATAGTATGAACTCCTGAACCTGGTTTGGCTCAGATAGAGCGTCGGCCTGCGGACTGAAGGGTCCCAGGTCAAGGGCATGTACCTTGGTTGCGGGCACATCCCCACTGGGGGGGGGGGTGTGTGCAGGAGGCAGCTGAACGATGACTCTCTCTCATCGATGTTTCTAACTATCTCTCTCTTTTCCTTTCTGTAGAAAATCAATAAAATATATTTAAAAAAATAGTATGAACTATTATCACATACATATTAAGAACACAAAAAAAATTCACAATGCTGTACAAATTATTCTATTTAACTTTAAAACTAGGCAAAACACAATTATGGATATAAGAGGTCAAAAGAGTGGTTACCTTTCGGAGAGAGGTATTGACTGTTGGATGGGGTATGAGGGAGTCTTTCGGGGGTGGTGGAAATAGGCTCTATCTTCATAGTGGTTCTAATATGTAAAAGTACACTATACTATTAATATACCATTAAAGAAATACTGCTTATTGTATATAAACAATAAAAAGGTTTACACAAACATATACAGGGTTGGCAAAAGCAGGTTTACAATTGTGAGTATGCAAAACACAGTGTATTATATTATTATTTATTATTGTAGTACTTATTTGTATTACAACTGAAAATCTGCTTTTGCCCATCCTTGTATATTATACTCTAAGTGCATAAGATTATAGAATTCATAATCACCATCTACTCATTATTTTTTTGGGTCTAAGTTACCCTACTCATAGTTTAATAAGAGCAGCTCTTTTGCTTTTATTCTTTTTTGTTTGATTTTTTGTTAATCTTTACATTTTTCCACTGATCTTAAGAGGATATTTTTTCCATTGATTTTTAGAGAGTGGAAGGGAGGAAGGGGAAGACAAAGAGAAAGAGAGAAACTTACTTCAAGGTGAGAGAGATCTCACATCAATTGATTGCCACCCATATCCCCCTAACCAGGGCTGGGAATCAAACCTGCAATCCAGGTATGTGCCCTTGACCAGGAATTGAACCCATGACCTTTCTGTGCTCAAGGCAACACTCTAACCACTGACACCAGCCAGGACTGCTTTTATTCCTTTTTTTACACTGATGTTCACATAAGACTTCATTTAAAGTCTTCAGAACCTAAAAAGTAAGTCTGTGATTCACTATCATATTACAAATTGATCTTTCAACTTCAAAGTTTACATCAAACACATAATACTTGATTATACTATTTCACAATAAACTATAATAAAATGCTTCATGTATAAGCATTAATTTTGGCCCCTTTAACTAATATAGTAGCTTCCTCGGGAGTAAAGGATTCATTTCTCCTTTCCCCTGGGTGCCTAACATACTTGGTGACAGAAAATAGGTATCAAGCATCCTGCTTTTTATCTTTAAAGCCTTGCAACTCAGTTTTTGGTAAATTGCTTCTTCCCTGTCCCCGCCCCCAACAAATCAAAGAATTAAATTGTTATATAAAATTATATGTAATTTTAACTAGTTGGTCAGTTATAAAAGTCTCACTCTTTTTTACTTCAATATATTTGTTTTGATTTCAGAGAGGAAGGAGAGGAAAGAGATAGAAACATCGATGAGAGGAAATCATTGACTGGCTGTTTCCTGCACTGGAATCAAACATGGGACCCTTCAGTCCGAAGGCTGATGCTCTATCCACCAACCCAAACCAGCTAGGTCGAAAGTCTCACTCTTCTTAAAGCCATTCAGCTTCATAAGAAATTCAGAAAATTTTAATAAATTTAAAAATTAATATATCTGGAGGATTGCTTTATTTCCCACACTTTTGAAGATTTCTTAGTTATCTTACTGTATGCTCTCTGGGTTAAGTAACAAGATAATTACTCAACTTGCCCCTGGAAGCACACTCCTGGTTGGCTATTTAATTAAAAGATAGGTATATATGCATTCACATTAAACTAGATTCAAAGTATTCTTTTTTTTTTAAATCCTCACTCAAGGATATGTTGTTGTTTTATTAATTTTAGAGAGAGGAAGGGAGAGAAGGAGTGAGGAAGGGAGAAAGAGAGAGAGATATCAATCAGTTGCCTCCTGTATGTATCCCAACTGGGGAAGGAATCTGAAACCTAGGAATGTGCCCTGACCAGGAATTGAACATGCAACCTTTTGGTATAGGGGACAACATTCCAACTAACTGAGCCATGTGGCCAGGGCTGAACTCAAAGTATTCATAATCAGTTAAAATAAAGGAACTCTTCTAAGACTTCAAAAGCAACATAAAGCCAAACTGAATGTCAAAATCAAAAGGTCAGGCAGATTCTCCAAGAGAAGAAAATATTAAGTTCTCCCTTATCACTTTACTTCTCAATTGCATGTAGCAATCTCTTCTGCCATTAAAAACACACACTTTGGCTGTCTGTAAGCCGACTGTTCCTTACATCTTTCACTCACATTTCCACTTTCTGTGAGTCTTTAGTATCTTTAACCACATCACTCAACTTCATTTACCTACACATATATAAAACCCTAATATGCAAATAGATGGAACAGCAGAACAATTGAACAACTGGTCACTATGACGCACGCTGACCACGCATGGAATATGGTGGCATCAGTAGCAGGTGGCAGAGTGCAGAACATGGCAGGCATTGGCCAAGGCAGGATGGTGAAGGTGAGCAAGGATGCCAGACCAAGGCCGGGCACTGGTTGCTGTCACTGGGACGAGCCTCTGGTGGTTACTGAAAATTTTTTTTTTTTTAAATATATTTTATTGATTTTATACAGAGAGGAAGGGAGAGAGATAGAGAGTTAGAAACATCGATGAGAGAGAGTCATCGATCAGCTGCCTCTTAACACCCCCTACTGGGGATATGCCCGCAACCAAGGTACATGCCCTTGACCGGAATCGAACCCGGGACCCTTCAGTCCCCAAGCCGACGCTCTATCCATTGAGCCAAACCGGTCCCGGCCTGAAAATTCTTTACTCCCATACACTGTAGTCCTGCCCAGAGCTCGAACCTGCTGCTGGCATCGGAGCTACCATTTGTACCATCTGCTGACGACCAGTGACACCCCAGCGCCATTAGCAGGTGCAAACTGTGGCTTCCGGCCCTGATTGCCCCTCAGGGCTTCTCCACCTCCTCCTGCCCTGAGGGGCGACTGGGGCTAGCAGCCACCACTCACACCCACTGCCAGCGCCAGAGCCACCACTCACACTCACCACTCACAATCAATTGGCACCGTCAGCAGGTGCAAGCAGCAGCTGCTGTCCCTGATCGTCCTAAGGGCTTCTCCACTTCCCCCTGCTCCTGAGGAGCAATCAGGGCAGCTGCTGCCGCTAGCACCCACTCCAATCACTTGGCGCCGTCAATGGGTGTGAGCGGGGCTGGCACCGTCAGCATATGAGAACAGCAGCGGCAACAGAAGCAGGAGACCAGGGGCTGTGGCAGGAGGGGCTGGGCAGAGGCACGGAGGATGGCCCGAGACCTGACCCTGTTTCTTTAAAAGTGCACGAATTCGTGCACTGGGCCCCTAGTATAATAATCTTGAATTCTGAGCATTTTAGTAATATCGTAAGTGTCTGTTAAATTCATTATTAAAAGTTACTGGTAAGGAATCGACTTCTGGAAAATTATTCCAGCCTATTTTTTAATAACCTATTTGAATAAATGAAAAAAATACATCATCCCTATTTCTTTGCTTGAAGGAAGGTAATATACAGAAGATAATTAAAAATGGCTTGAGACAAGATGACAAAGAAATACAACATTTAATTCCAATTGTATGTACAATCATCCTTTCATTCCCCTCCTCATTTAAACTTGGCTGAGGCATAATAAAGACAGAAGGGAGGCACCAGACGGTTTGGCTCAATGGATAGAGTGTCAAATCTGCAGACTGAAGGGTCCCAGGTTCGATATTGGTAAAGGGCACATGCTGGGGTTATGGTCTCGATTCCCAGGAGGGGATATCCAGGAGATAACCAATCAATGATTCTCTCTCATCACTGATGTTTCTATTTCTCTTTTCCTCTCCCTTCCTCTCTGAAAATAAAGTTTTTAAATTAATTACAGCATTTTAAAAAAAAGACAGAAAGAAAAAGAGTCAAGTTAAATAAAAAAGTCAGAATTTATAGCAGCTATTCTGTGACAATTTTTCAGTTTAGAGGAAACCAAATAAAATTAAAACCTTTTTAAAAAAAGAATCCCATTCTAAAGTATTGTATTAAGATTTTAAAGCTCTAAATTTTATGATAAAATTTTATGATATTTCTAGAAAGCATTAACTAAAAAATATTTTAAGAAAGTCAAGTTTTCTGGGTCTTATCTGCCAAGTAACTTATTACCCCATCTTCTCAAATTACCCTATAATTAGCTCTAGAATTAAAGTGACACACTGTCCTACTCTTAAACGTGCATACATGCTTAATGGCAAAAAATCAGCCATAATTAAAGGACATCCAGAGTGGAAAATCAGGCATAAACAAACAAACCCCCTATAACAAAGATTTTAAGTAAATAAGCAAACAAATAATCTTTGCTTCTTCGTTTTTACAAAAACCAAGGCAAGTTAAACTACATAGAACACAAACCAAACTTGAATGAAAAAAATAAACAGATTAAGTTTCCCAAAGTTTATACACTTTATAAATTAGCAGTGACAGAAGAAAACTGAATACAGTCAGATAAAAATAGTTAATGTGGGAGAGGAAAATAGCAGGACCCTTTAAAGTACAAAGGCCAAACACTAAAGCACATGATTCTGGGAACAATTTATGTATCAATAGAAGCAAACAACCAGCCTAGCCAGGGAGGTTAGCTGATTGGAGCGTCATTCCCATACACCAAGGTTGCAGGTTTGACCCCAGGTCAGGGCACATACAAGCAGCATCCAATGAATGCATAAATGGTAGAAACAACAAAATCAATGTCTCTTCCCCTTCCTCCTCCTCTCTCTAAAAGCAATAAGTATTTTTTAAAAAGCAAACTTAACACTCTTACAGAAAAACAAAATAACTGATATTCACATTTACTCAAGTATTTGAGTGCCTACTATGTGAAAAACAGTTCTAGCAATGCAAAGATAATCATCAGTCTTGGATTCTAGCAGAGGAGATGTGGCATTGTTATAATTAAAATCAAATAGTAAGGGTAAACAAAGTGTCCACGGAATGGTAAATGAACTCTTTAAAGAAGTAAGGAGTAAGAAATTATTCATGTTGGAGATCAGAAAAGGATTCCTGGCATCTGAGCTGGACCTTGAAAGCTAGAATTTACATTAGAAATTAAGGGAAGGGTACTAATGGCAATGGGAACAGAATGAGCTAAGGCAGAGATTGGAAAACAGAGGCATATATAGATTACAACAAACTGTTTTCTCTGACTAGAGTCAGACTTAAAAAGCTGAAAAACTATATAAGGAGCCAGATTATGACTTTGACAGATATTTAAGACTGAGATTTTCAGTGACAAGTCATCAAGAATCATTAAGGATTAAGAGGCAAGGGATTTACTCTGGTTAGAATTTGTTTAGCAGCAAGGAATGAAATGAATGGGGAGGAGATATGTCAATTAGGCTATTGTAAGAGGTAATGAGAACATCAATTATGGTGGTGACAATAAGAGGGAGATGGAATAGTAGTTCTAAGTTAGTCACTGGGTGTCCAGAATATGTAAGGTGCCATTCCACTCCACCAAGAAAGTGTAAAATCCAACCTTGGCTGGTTTGGCTGATGGATATAGAGTGTTGGCCTGAGGACTGAAGGGTCCCAGATTTGAATCTGGTCAAGGCACACGCCTGAGTTTTGGGTTCAATCCCTAATAGGGGACGTGCAGGAGGCGGCCGATCAATGATTCTCTTTCATTATTGATATCTCTCTCTCTCTCCCTCCCCCCCCCCCCTCTCTGAAATCAATAAAAAAAATATTTAAAAAAAAGAAAATTTAAAATCTTACCTCATTCTCATCTTTAAGAAAACTGTAATTTGGAAAGAAAATAATTATTAAAGTATCAGAGCTAATTTATAAGGTAAAATGATTTCCAAATAATACAAAGAAAATCAGGAGGGAGGGAGGAAAAAATGGTCAAATGAAAACTAGACTTTCTTAAAATATTTTTTAGTTAATGCTTTCTAAAAACATTAAAGAGGTTAGAGTTGATCTACACCTCAGTGAAAAGGTAAAACTTTTAAGAGGAGAAGGATAAATGTCCTACATAGGGCATTTTTTAAAAATTAAATAATTTGTTCAATAAGACCAAGATATATGAACTACATTTTGAGATAATTTCCACCAAAATGGTAAACAAAAATAAAACATAAAAAGATCTTCAATTACTTGAATTGACTTCATAAAAGTATCCAAAAAACCCAAAATATGAATATATTAATACAGCTCTGTATACTTAAAAATAAGCATTATATTATACTAGAGGCCCGGTGCACAAAATTTGTCACGGGGGAGGGGGGAGAGTGGGATGGGGGGAGGAGGAGGGTGTCACTCAGTCCGGCCTGCACCCTCTCCAATCTGACCCCTCAAAGGATGTCCTACTGCTGATTTACAGGGATCAGGCCTAAACCGGCAGTCGGACATTCCTCTCACAATCTGGGATTGCTGACTCCTAATCATTCACCTGCCTGCCTGATTGCCCCTAACCACTCTGCCTGCCAGCTTGCTCGCCCCCAAATGTGCCCCCCCCATGCCATCCTGCTGATCACCCCCAACTGCCCCCCGTACCAGTGTGCTTGCCCCCAACTGCCTCCCCTGACAGCCTGCTCATTCCCAACTGCCCCCCATGCTGGCCTGCTCACCCTCACTTTCCCTCCCCACTGGTCTGCTAGTCCCCAACTGCCCCCTGCTGGCCCGCTCACTCCAAACTGCCGCCGCCGACCCTCCTCCCCCTGCTACCCTGATCACCTCCAACTGATACACTGACGGCCTGCTCACCCCCAACTGGCCCCCTTGCTGGTCTGCTTACCCTCAATGGTCCCGTCCCCCACCAGCCTGATCAACCACAACTGCCGTCCCATCCTGGCCTGATCACCCACAACTGCCCTCCCCTCTTGGCCTCTAACCGCCTCTACCTTGGCCCTGCCACTGTGGCTTTGTCCAGAAGAACATCCGGAAGGTTTCTGGAAGGTCTCCCAGTCCAATTAGCATATTATCCTTTTATTAATATAGATTATATTATAGACTTTTAAAGGAGGGGGGTTACTTTTAATAAGTGCTACAGAAGAGATCAAGCCTTTTTTTTTTTTTTTAAGTATCTTGAAGCAAGTTTATTCAGTCACAATTGAAAATATCCAAATGTTATGTTTTTTTGTTTTTTTTAATATATTTTATTGATTTTTTACAGAGAGTAAGAGAAAGGGATAGAGAGTTAAAAACATCGATGAGAAAGAATCATCGATCAGCTGCCTCCTGCACACCCCCTGCTGGGGATATGCCTGCAACTAAGGTACATGCCCTTGACCGGAATCAAACCTGGGGCCTTTCAGTCTGCAAGCCTACGCTCTAATCACTGAGCCAAACCAGTTTCGGCCAAATATTATATTTTGTTATTTGTGAAAGAAGCTCCTCAAAACACAATATAACCTAATAAACTCTCTTCATATTTTACATATAAGTGACAAGAATTTGGATTCAGACATACCAAACTCTAAAACAAGAGCTATACTTGCATCACTGCTATGTTAACAATAACTAATTTTACTTCTGATTTTAAAATCACAAATGTATTCATCACAAAGTGTAGGACAGGAGGAAGAGATCAGTAATTCTCAAGTTATATAACTACTACAAAACTGATTATATATATATTCAGATAGAAATGCTGTTAAGTGGCTCTTGTTATTGTTCAATGAATATTAAACTCTTTTAATAAGATGCCGCTCTTGAATTAGCATACGACAAACAGGGTTTTAGAGTAAGAGTAGTACCTCAACCTATTCACATATACCTTTGGGTGCTGGCCTACCTACTGGCCATTTCTTCTTAAGAAGCTTCACTCCTCATTTTTTCATGACTTATCCTTTCTCCAAGCATATTCCCTTTGTATCTTTCTAAACACTCCAGAGAGAATAGAGGATGTGCCAAATTTCTTTTTTTGTTTTGTTTTGTTTTGAATATATTTTATTGATATTTTACAGAGAGGAAGGGAGAGAGAGAGAGAGAGAGAGAGCTAGAAACGTCAATGAGAGAAACATCGACCAGCTGCCTCTTGCACACCCCTTACCGGGGATGTGCCCGCAACCAAGGTACATGCCCTTGACCGGAATCGAACCCAGGACCTTTCAGTCCGCAGACCGACGCTCTACCACTGAGCCAAACTGGTTTTGGCCAAATTTCTTTGTTTTTATTGATATTTCTAATTCAAGAAAAGCTCTAACCTCTTTTCTCCTATTTCTCTAAGGACAAGCATTCAAGTACTTTCTCATAAATGTTCTGTTATAGAATATATAAGGGTGAACTAAACCCTAAATTATTTTATCAATAATTATTTTATACCTACATTTAATATTATGAGATTTGAATTTTAGAATTGATACCTTAAAAATGATCCATAATAAAGGGAAAAGGCAGTAGGAATATACATAGTTCTTATAAGACATTCAAATGCACTTGCCTCAAAATAAATACATTGATTTTAAAAAATCCATTCATTCAACCAATAATTGAGTGCCTAATGTGTGCCAGGCACAGTTCTAGGTACTTGTAAAACTGTTCTTTAAAAATCCCCTTTTCTCAGGAAGCTTACCACTTAGTGGGAGGAGAAAGATAATAAACATAATAAGTAAAGATACTGTTAGAAAATGATAAATGGTATGGGGGGGAAACAGAAAAGAGTAAGGAGGAATTCCAGGATATTGTGGCAAGCTGCAATTTAAAAAGGGTGGTCAGAAAGCGTTTAAGAAAGTGTCATTTGAGTAAAGACTTGAAGAAGGCCAGGGAGTCAGCGATGGTGATACTGGGGTAAGAGCACTCCAGGCACAGAAACCAGGGCAAAGGTCCTGGAGTATCCTGGGACAAGAAAGCCGGAAAGGCTAAAGAGAAGCCAGCAGCCTGGCTTGGTCCCCCTCAGCCTGGCCTGCACCCTCTCCAATCTGGGACCGTTGGCTCCTAACTGCTCACCTGCCTGCCTGCCTGATCACCCATAACCACTCTGCCTGCCAGCCTGCTTGCTCCCAACTGCCCCCCCCCCCCACGGCCTTCTTGCCCCAACTGCCTCCCCCACCGGCATGATCACCCCAACTGCCCTCCCCTCCTGGCCTGATTGCCCCTAACCACCTCTGCCTTGGCCCCGCCACCGTGGCTTTGTCCGGAAGGTCTCCCAGTCTAATTAGTATATTATTATAGTATAGATTAGGGGACACTGTAAGGAATTTGGCTTTTACATTGAATGAAATGGGTATCCATAGAAGGCTAAGCAGGGTGTCATGATCTGTTGTATCAGAATCACTCAGCTGGCTGCTAAATTAAGAACAGACTTATTAGGCCCTGGCTGGGGTGGCTCAGTTGGTTGGGTGTTGTCCCATACACCATGCTGGTGCTGGTTGATTCCCTGGTCAGAGTATGTGCCTGTGCCTGGGCTGCAGGCTCCATCCCCGAAGATGGGGGATCGTACAGGATGCAATCCATGTTGATGTGGATGTCTCTCTCTCTCTCTCCCCCTTCCTGACTTTCTAAAAATCAATAAAAAATATTTTTTAAAAAAGGAATAGACTTATTGGGAAGGCAAGAGAGACCAGCTAGGAGGCTATAAAAACAAACAAACAACAACAACAGAAAACACAACAACCCAGGAAAGAAATATGTACTTCCTATAAACTTTGACAGTAATGGTACAGATTACTTTTATGCAAAATAAAAAAAAGTCTGTTAGATCCTGCTAATAAGAAATAACCAGAAGTTAGAGCTCTTGGCATATAGATATACATTGTGCAACACAAACACAAACATCTCTTCACTAACAAACATCTCTTCACTACAGAAAAATACAAGTGTGTTTCTTTATAATCATCTATTTCCTTTATGAAAAAAAAAATTAATTCTGTTGCAGCTGAGACTACCTTTTTAAGAAATTAGTCAAAAAAATGATTAGCCAATATTCCTGTAACTCTGCTAATTACATACTATTTAAGGTGAGAGGAGTTGCTTCTGTCCACTGGAAATATAAATAATTTACTTTGGATGGGGTTTCTCAGGTCATCTAAATAAATCATTCTTGAAAATCTTATTTCCTTCATGGGGAACAAAATATTTTCTACTCAAGTTTCTCTTTTTATGTTCCTACTTTTAAAAGAAATTATTTTCTTTCAATTGATACCAACCAAATTTCCACATCAGCATCTGGGTCATTTATTTCAAGAAAGGACAACCACAAAAAACTCCCACTGTCACAAATAACATGTTTCAAAATATTTTCCTCCATGATACCAAAAAATAAACCCCCCAAACCTCTCATTATCATCTAGTCCTCCTGGAAAAAGCCAATACAGTTCTCAACCCTATGTTATCGTAAGTAATAAAAAGGGCAATAAGTCAAAGATATTCAATTTACCTGGAAAGGGGCTAGAAAATATGAAAGAAGATTTTGAAATAAAAATCCATACCCACTACAAAAATTTGCTCATGAAACTGAAATAAGCACATACTAGTCTTACAGTATTTTGAGGTAAACAAAAAGTGAAATATAAACAATTTACTTGTTTCAAAAATTCAGAAAGACAGCCAGATTAAGCTTATGTCTTTCTAAATTAAATCTTTACTGTTGAAAGTTTTACATATGTCCCCTTTCCCCTCTTAGTTTGTATTTTTAAAGAGATTTTCCCTGTGGCAATTCTTTGGAAGAAATGGGTGTGTAAATTTACAAAACATAATATTGAATCCAAACTCATTAATCCCTTCAACAAGAGCTTTTCTGTGCCAAAAAAATTGCACAAAGCATGGGCACATGTATGCTGTTCTCAAGTCTTATATATAGTTTTCATTTGTCCCAGTTACTGAGTATCTACTATGAACCAGATGCGGGGGACAAAACAGCAAATACTAGGAGACAGACACAGGGCCCCTGCGAGCGTGCAGTTTACACAGTGGAAAGAGGGAAATGCCTCAAGCATGAGACATAACATCTAACTAAACAAGGGTAAGAACGCTCAGGTAAGCGTTCTAGGTGCTGTTTAAGGAAGTGCAGAGGGTTCAGGAGGACACAAACAAGGGAGTGATAGATTCGGGACAGGAGGGAGGGGAATGTGAGGTGACAGGAGAGCCGAGTCCTCAAAGAGGATTAGATGTTCACCTGGCTGACCTTGGGGGAAGGGCTCCGGGCAGAGGGAGCAACTGGAGCAGAGTTGGAATACAGAACGCGAGGGAAGTCACGGAGGCTTCTGTATGCCACAATCAGGACTGGACTGGACTGGACTGGTATTTATGAAAAGCCCCTGGAGGGTTTTATTCAGAAAACCGGCTTGTGTGATCAGGTTCTTCTGCTGTCATGAGACACTGGTTTACTCAGGAATGAGAAAAGAATAACACTAGATAATGATGTCACCGTGAAACAACAAAGGAGCCTGCCCAATTAAAAAACGAAACCCCCTCAGGAGAGAGAAAAAAAAAATTAAGCCACTTTAACTCTGCAAAGTCCTTCTGGGGGGGTGGGGGGTGGTGGTGGTAAAGTTTTTAACCAACATCCCTTAAAACTGAAGAAGTAGAGGAAAGCTTTGTATGCATTATGAACAATAACACCTACATGTCTACCTTGAGTTTTTCTCTCAAGAGGGCATAGCTCTTGATGAATCGTGTGTAAACCCATCTGGGGGCGCTGATGGTCGTACCAAAAGCAGTGAAAACTATTTAGAAGAAAGTCCTGGATACAAAGGGAGGAGGACCACGAGGAACAGAGGGTCTATGGCTCACGTCCTGTTTAAAAGGTTCCCAAAGTTCAAGAGAATCAAGTTTTACGAAGTCAAAGCGTTTCCAAGGTGTGTCATGGGGGTGGAGCAAAGGAGGAGGGGTTTAACACTTAATAAAAAAAAAAATATGTAAACAAGTAAGTCGTTTTAAAAAAACAAACAAAGTCCACCCACAAGTAACTATCGATGTGATGGGACTGATATATCCCCACGGAAAGATCTTCTCTCCCAAGGAGGAGACATGCACCACCCCTCCCAGACCCCGGGAGCACAGACAGGGGAGGGGGCGGGGGTGGATGAGCCACAGAAACACATCAATGGGGGGGAGATCGCCACCCATCCAGGTCCCACAACCCAGGTCCCTGCGGCTCGAGGAGAAAAATCTCGATTCAGGCATTCAAGGCAGGAAAATGTCACTCCCAACTCCACCAGCAAACCACCCACCAGCCGCTGAGGTAGATCCCAGACTCGGGGTCCCACCGCTCAAGGACTGGGGGGGGGACCAGCCCCACACGCCGTGCCCGGGAAGAGGCGAAGGAGCCCCCCCCATTCCTGGGGGCAGGGAGCCATCGCCCTCAGAAACAGCCCTAAAAGCGGGTCAACGCCCCCCCGCCCCCGCCCCCGCCCCCACCCCCACCCCCCGGGCCAGGCCCTGCCGAGGCCAGGGGCGCTGACAGCCTCCAAGCCCCTGCACCCCGCCGCCGCCGCCGCCGCTCCCCCTCCCCCCCCACACCCCCTCCCCTCTACCTGATATGGCGGCGGCGGCTCCTGGTCCGGCTCCGTCCCTTCGCCGAAACTCGCCCGGTCGGACTGAGACTCGTGGAGCAGAGAGATGTCATCCGAAGTGGGGGATTTGAGGCAGTTCCCCATCTTCCGAGGCTTAAGGGTGTGTGATCTGGGGGGTGAGGGGTGAAGTGGGGGGGGCGGTGAGCGGTGGCGGGGTCTTTCGTAAGCGCCGCGGTCAGCCGCGGTCAGCGAGGAGGGGTCGGCGGCGGCAGGCCGGGGCTCAGGCGGCGGCTCCCCCGCCCCCCGGCGCCGCCGGAGCGCCGCTCATGCCAGCCCCCCGGGGCGGGGGCTCAGCGCTGGGCCGCGGGCGCCGCTGGGGTCGCGGCGGGAGCCTCCAGCGAGGCGGCGATGTGGTGGTGGTGGGGTGGGGGGGGCGGGCGGGGAGACCAGACACTTCCCCACCCCGCCCCCCCGCGGGGCGGCGGCGGCCACGGAGCCGCTGGGCCTAATCCAGGTCAGGAGCCGGGGGCGCGGCCGGCGCGGCTGCCTCAGCTGCTGCCTCAGCTGCCGCTGCCCCTGCAGACGCCGGAGCCGCGGCCGCGGGCCTCATCCTACTCCGCCTCAGCGCGGCGGCGGCGGCGGCGGCGGCGGCGGCGGCGGCGGCGGCGGCGGCGCGGCGGCGGCGGCCAGAACGAGGCCGGCTGCGGCCTGCGTCACGCCGCCGTGCGTGCCCTGGCCCCGCCCCCGGCGCCGGCGGCGTGGGCCGCGCCGGCCGCGCTCCCCCTCCCTCCGCTGTTCCCCGGCTGCAGCTGCTGCGTCTGTGCCCGCGTCTCCGAGGTTCGGGTCCCGACCCCGAAACCTTTGAGGTCTCCCCCGCAGCCACGCTCCCTCCCCGCTGGTCCCGGCTCTTACGTGGGCACTGTCCTGAGTCTCCTCACCACCTTCGGCCTGGTGATCCTTTTATAGAAATATAGCAGGAGGTATCGCTCCCATACAGTTAAAATGTTCAATGGCTTCCCCTTGATCCTTAAACTCACCAATGAATCTTTTCCTATCCAATCACTCCCTTAGAGATCCTTCCTCCAGTTGTGTGTCTCAGATGGTTCTGTGTCTTTGCCTTCTCACCACCCTAGTCCATGTCACCATCATGTCTCACCCGCGCTGTTGCAACACTCTCAAAGCTGGTGTCCCTTCATTCACCGTGGCCCCCATCCAATCCATTCTATGCACAGTGGAATGATCTTTTTAAATGTAAGTCTGATGGCATTCTGTTTAAAACCTTCAATCGCTTCCCAATACTGTGATGACTTAAGTTATTAATTCTCAAATGGTTTAAAAACCTGTCTACCTCCCTAAACTCATTAGCAGCATGGTTTCCTCACATATTCTAAACTCTAGGCTGTCTGAATACTCTCCTTTACCTAGAAAACGGTTCCCGTTGGCCGAGGCCTTTACTCATGTCCTTTTTTATTTTTAAATAAAACTATATTTTTATTTTTAAATAAAATAATATATACTTAAATTTAAAATATGTATATTTTTATTGATTTCAGAGAGAAAGGGATAGGGAGAGAGAGAAAGAAACATCAGTGATAAGAGAAAAATCATTGCTTGGTTGCCTCCTGCAGGCCCCATACCTGGGACCAAGTCACAACCCAGGTAAGTGCCCTGAATGGGAATCGAACCATGATCTCCTGGTTCGTAGCTTGACACTCAACCACTGACCCATGCCGGCCCAAGCTACTCATGTTGTTCTTTAATAGAAACTCACTCCAGACCTTCTACCTCTTTCAGGCTAATCATTATCCCCACTGAGCCTTCTGGGACCCAACTGGATTTCTCCTAGGAAGCCTCTCCTGACCCTCCAGTCTGTGTTAGTCTCCTCTGTGCTTTCAGTGCCTGGGCTTCTCTCGGTCACAGTCTGATCAAGCTGGATTATCTGTCCCTCCTCTGTGCAAGGCCTGGCACATTGCCTAAGGCAGTGTTTCCCAACCTTCACTCATGATGAGAATCACCTGGTGGAGTTGTTAAAACACAGATTCCTGAATCCCAACTAAGAAGTGCTAAACTAGAACTTTTGAGAACATATAGGTAAAATTGCATACCTAACTTAGTGCTCTGTATATAAAATCTGTGTTAGAGCACTAGTTAAGTATACAATTTTACCTATATGTTCCCAAAAATTCTAGTTTAGCACTTCTTAGTTGGGATTCAGGAATCTGTGTTTTAACAACTCCACCAGGTGATTCTCATCATGAGAGAAGGTTGGGAAACACTGGCCTAAGGTACAGTAGGCTCCTTCTTGGTTGAATGAACAAAATTCAAAAAGCAATGAATGTATGCAAAAGAAGGCAACGAGAGAGATGAGAGTGCTCCTAATATTCACTCAACAAGAAGACAAGAGGCAGCTTTTGACTGCCTTTTTTTAATGCACCATTTCCTGATTTCATTTATTTACTTATTTAAATTTGTTTTTTATTTACTTATTTATTTATGCTCCAGAGAGAGAGAGAGTGGGAGATAAATTTGTTGTTCCAGTTATCTATGCCTTCATTGGTTGATTCTTGAATGTGCCATGACCAGCAATCAAACCCACAATCCTGGCGCAGTGGGACTACACTCCAGCTAACTGAGCCACCCAGCCAGGGCTAAGACCACTTTCTTTACATAGCTGTCCTTGATTTCTCTTAATTGGAATATATGTAATAATATAAAATAAATGGGATTTGTTATTATATTGTGTGTATCTACATATCATATATAAATTTCAATGTAATTTTTAATAAATATAATCATAACTGCCATTTATTAGCTTGAGCCAGACACATAAAAGCCCTGAAAGGTACATATTGATATTCTTGTTTTGTAAAAACAGAAACATGGCTTCACATTGAGGCAGGTCAGTAAGCCAGGACAAGTAGAATAGGGAAACAGACAGATAGTTAAATGGCCAAGCAGTTTACAGCCATTTAGTAAATTGCAAAATCCTATTTTTTTCTAAACAAGGACAGTGAAGAGTAAATGATTTACACTTGTGCTCTCCAACCAGAGGGTAAATAGCTTGAATCACCCTTCTCAGAGAGGTAAGTAGCAGAAATCCAATTAGTGCCATTTGTGCCAACCACACCCAAGGACAAAGAAGTTAAGAAAATAAGCCACATTTTGGCACATCAGCATAAAGCTGAGGAATATACTACTGAGTTCCTCCCCTAAGGCCTCTGCTAAACTCCCAAACTTTAAAACCCTCAAGAAGAAGGACCCAGCACATGCTTTCCCTCTCTCAAGCAAGTGCTTTTCTCTCCTAAATCATTAAGGGTCCCCATGAGATTTGTTGCAACCCTTGGGGGGAAGGGGAGGCTCGCACAATGAGCAGTAGCAGGCTAACCCCCTGAACCTGTCTCCAAGGCCACCTTTTCTCTGACTTTTCAGGAAGCCAAAAGCAACCCCACCTGGGCTCCCTTTTGTCCTGTCATGTCTCTAGAGCAGTGTTTCCCAACCTTCTCTCATGATGAGAATCACCTGGTGGAGTTGTCAAAACACAGATTCCTGAATCCCAACTAAGAAGTGCTAAACTAGAATTTTTGGGAACATATAGGTAAAATTGTATACTTAACTAGTGCTCTAAGACAGATGTTATATACAGAGCACTAAGTTAGGTATGCAATTTTACCTATATGTTCCCAAAAATTCTAGTTTAGCACTTCTTAGTTGGGATTCAGGAATCTGTGTTTTGACAACTCCACCAGGTGATTCTCATCATGAGAGAAGGTTGGAAAACACTGCTCTAGAGAGCCAAAGCAGCCCCACCTAGGTTCTCTTCTGTTGGTTGTTGGCTCCTACTGATTGATTTATTGATTGATTTTAAAGAGGAAGGAAGGGAGAGAAACATCAGTGTGAGAGAGAAATATCCATTGGTTGCCTCCCATATGAACTCCAACCGGGAATCGAACCTGCAGCTTTCCCATGCACGGAATAATGCTCCAACCCAACTGAGTCACACCAGCCAGGGCCTGTTGGCTTCTTTTATCCTAAGCCCTTCCTTGTTTCACTGTCCCCAGCTTTAATAAATATACTCTCCAGGTCACCGGGACTTGTGTTGTGAAATCTTTCCTACACAAAGTAAAAAACCCACATACTGGGCTGGCTAGAGGCAGACCCACTCTGGGTCTGGTCCAGTCTGGTAACAACACGGCTATTCAGTAGTAAAGCCGGGATTTGCATCATATACAAGTTGCCTTTATTAGGCTGTGGGAAAGTCTTCCATTCCATGGACATGAGATGTATTTCCATTTATTATGTCTTCTTAGTTTCTTTCAAGGATGTTTTATAGTTTTCATTGTATTAATGTTTTACATCCTTGATTAAGCTAATTCTAAGTATTTTATTCTTTTTGTTGCTATTGTTAAATAATTATTTTTGTAATTTCCTTTTCAAATTGGTCATTGTTAGTATATAGAAATGCAACTGATATTTGTGTTGACTCTGTTTCCTGCTACTTTCCTGAATTTATTAATTAGTTCTAACAGTGTTTTTGTTTGTTTGTTTTTAAAATATATTTTATTGATTTTTTTACAGAGAGGAAGAGAGAGGGATAGAGAGTTTGAAACATCGACCAGCTGCCTCCTGCACACCCCCCACTGGGGATGTGCCCGCAACCAAGTTACATGCCCTTGCCTGGAATCAAACCCGGGACCTTTCAGTCCACAGGCCAATGCTCTATCCACTGAGCCAAGCCGGTTTCGGCTCTAACAGTGTTTTTTTAATCTTTAGGGTTTTCTACTTATAAGATTACATCATCTGCAAATAGAGATAATTTTACATTATCTTTTGGATGTCTCTATTTCTTTTTCTTACCAAATTGCTCTGGCTAGAACTTCTAGTCCTATGTTGAAAGTGGGTATTCTTGCCATAACTGGTTTGGCTCAGTGGATAGAGCATCAGCCTGCAGACTGAAGGGTCCCAGGTTCAATTCCAATCAAGTGCACATGCCCAGGTTTCAGGCTGCATCTCCAGTAGGGGTGTGCAGAAGGCAACTGATTAATGGTTCTCTCTCATCATTGGTATTTCTCTCTCTCCCTCTCCCTTCCTCTCTGAAATCAATAAAAATAAAAATATTAAAAAAAAAAAAAAAGAAAGTGGGTATTGCCTTTTTCCTGATCTTAGAGGAAAAACTTTCAGTTGTTCACTATTGAAAATAAGATGTTAATTGTGAGCCTTGAGGAGTCTGTTAGAGAAAGCTGGAAAGATCTGAAGAAAATCATTGGTGAGGACTTGCAGAACAATCAAAGAATTGTTATTGAAAGGTGGAGGAAGGTTTGGCAGAATGGTTACTTGTGGTAACATGAAAAATAGAAAGGTACCTAATGAACTTAAGGGCCTGGCTGGTGAATTTCCAGGCAGAAAGTACAAAGTGTCATCTGTGTGTATTGTTGTTGTTGTTTTTCTAGCTACCCATGATAAAATAAAAGAAGAGAGAGGTAAACTGAAGAAGGATCCAGGATAGTATTTCCAGACAGCACAGGGATCCCAACGGAACAAATGGCCTCATGGTGAAGATCAAATCCAAGGTGTTGCCAGCAAAATGAGATCACAGGGTAAAGACAAGTCAAGGATGCAACTGTAAAATCTGTGTTAAGACCTCAGCAAGATTTAAGGCAATGTCTCTTAAATCCTTTAAAAATTATTCCTAGGAGGGAAAAATTCTGAGGATCTTAATGCTGTGCCTCATGGATCTTCTGTGTTAAACAATAAGATTTCTTCTTTCTTCTTCTTTTTTTAAATATATTTTATTGATTTTTTTTTTTTCCTTACAGAGAGGAAGGGAGAGGGATAGAGAGTTAGAAACATAGATCAGCTGCCTCCTGCACACCCCCTCCCAGGGATGTGCCCACAACCAAGGTACATGCCCTTGACCGGAATCGAACCTGGGACCCTTCAGTCTGAAGGTCCACACTCTATCCACTGAGCCAAACCTGTTTTGGCTAAACAATAAGATTTCTCTTCTTTTCTTTTCTTTTTTTTTTTTTTTAATATATATTTTATTGATTTTTCACAGAGAGGAAAGGAGAGAGATAGAGAGCTAGAAATGTCGATGAGAGAGAAACATTGACCAGCTGCCTCTTGCACACCCCCTACTGGGGATGTGCCCGCAACCCAGATACATGCCTTTGACCGGAATCGAACCTGGGACCTTCCAGTCCGCAGACCGACGCTCTACCAGTGAGCCAAACCGGTTTCAGCAACAATAAGATTTCTAAGCAGCTTCACAGGGACCCAAGGCTGAGAAAGGCTATCTGAAAGAGAATTTGTAGATGTGTCTCTTTGATAATGAGTATAATTTGATACACAGAAAGCTTCAGATTTTAAAAGGGTTACATTAGCTTGGCCTGAAGCTAACAGAGACAATACAGAATTAAAAGAGATCTTTGGACTCCTACTATGGGCAGAGAGAAGGCTGAGAAACTCACTCAACTATAAAAAATGGGCTATTTTTTATGGAAAAGGAAGGATGACTCACAGGGCAGAACAAAAATCACAGAGACCCATTCCCAGGGAGCATAACTAGACCTTAATTAAGGATCTGGCAACACGTGCCTAGCTAGCTTTCAGAATTTCTATGCACCGGCTATTGCTATGTGCTTCCATTCCCCCTGCCTACCCCCCTACCAGTCTCATTGAACATTAGTGTCGTTGGCAGTTATCTTAGGCCTTTCTCACCATTGTAGTCAAGAGTGTGAAGGGGAAGGTAATTTATTTCCTTAGTTCAGAGATCTTCATGTTGAAAGGAACAATACTCAAGAAGGTACACGCTAGGAGTTACATCTCAGGAGCCTCGTCCACACTGGGAATTTATTCAGATGATGAGATCATGGACTTTAATCTTAAATCTGATGCTATAATAGGCTTTTGAGGGGATAGATACTTTGAAGAGGTGAATGTATTTTCCCCCCATTTTTTTTTTTTTATCTCTCTCGCTCTTTTTTTTTTTAATGCGTGTAAATGTATTTTTTAAAATTGTAAATAATTTGTATCAGATGGCAGACAGTGGCAGATAAAGATGACTATAAATTCATTGATCCTCCTGTGATTGACAGGTGGGATGAACCTCTCCTTCTCTGGAGTCTGAGGTGGCTCTACCAGCATGATGGTTTGACCGACAGAAGTGGCACTGTGCTTGTTCACAAGCCCACATCTTAACAGACTAGTAATTCTCACTTCCTGTCTCCAGGGGATATTTTCTCTTTGAGCTCTGAGCCACCATGTATACTGCTGGGGAGACCACATTGAGACTTTCTGGGGAGAGAGGGGAACAAATGAAGGCAGCTTTCTAGCCATTCCTTCCCAGGCTCAACGCATGTGAGTGAAGCTAAGTGAATACCTCTAGATTACCTAAATCGACTCCGTGTGGCACAGAAGGGCTAGTAGCCTAGCCCTGACTGGATTACCAACGTATAGAATTGTGAGAAATAAAATGTTTGTTGAGCTGAAACTGGTTTGGCTCAGTGGTAGAGCGTCTGTCTGCGGACTGAAAGGTCCTGGGTTCGATTCTGGTCAAGGGCATGTACCTTGGTTATGGGCACATCCCCAGTAGGGGGTGTGCAAGAGGCAGCTGGTCGATGTTTCTCTTTCATCGACGTTTCTAGCTCTCTATCTCTCTCCCTTCCTCTCTGTAAAATATCAATAAAATATATATTAAAACAAAAAAATAAAAAAATAAAATGTTTGTTGATCTAAGCCACTCAAGTTTGGGACTACTCCAGATGGAATTTAGGCATTTGTTAAGTGATTAGAGGAACATACACTCTGTGTAATAAATGTATTCAATAAATGTTTTCATGAGTTTTGAAGGATGAAGAAGAACTGAGTAAGTAGACATCAAGGAAAAGACACTTCAGACAGAATGAACAGCATGTGCAAAAATTTAAAAAACTGGGCAGCTTAGGAAATTTCAAGCACTTCAGAACTATTGAAGCAGCAAACACAAGGGAGAATGGGGAAGATGAAGCTGGAAAGGTAGGAAAGGGCCGAAGATGGAGAGACTTATGTGCCTGCCCAGGGTTTTAGGTTTATCTGCAGGGCCACAGAGGACCTCAAAAGAAACATTATCACTGAATCCTCACGCAGATAAATGACGCTATCCCTCTTCTTATAGATATAGAAACACGTTTTGTCATTTGTCCAAGGCCACATAATGAGTAGGCTATGGGGAGGCAATGAAGTTATTATTATTATTTTTTTTAATCAAAGGAATCCCATGATTAGGTCTGTGTTTTGGAAAGAACAAGGATAAATGGATTGAATGGAAGAGACTGGAGGCATAGAGAAGGTTGTCAGAACACACGTTGCAATGGTCTGATATCGAGCTCTGAACTAGGCTGGTGTCGTGGAAATGGTGGAAAGGGAACTGAGGAATACATTGGATTAGTGTTCATTTTCATAGCTCATATCTATTTCCCTTTTGGCATGATATTTTGAAAGATAATCAAATGACGCCCATTATTTGATTGGAGAGACTTGGGTAAAAAGCTTATGTTCATAATTTGGAAAGTCAGGAACTCTCTCTGCAACTCAGGGGTCCCTCTCAAATCAGACACACTGAGGCTGTTAGAGAACACATACCAAAAGAGTTTGCACATGTTAGTGTTTTCCTGGCCTTCCCCCTTGTGACATGGTGCCATTTATAACTGTTTGCATTATTTCCACTGCTAAGGCAGAACCCCAGTTACATTTTAAGAACAGGCACATTTCTGTTATTTTAACATGTCTACCAAAGGTCACAGCACTTAATCCAACCCAAATAAAATGGGACAAAAGCTGAGGCAAATCCCACACTCTACTCATCCTACCTTCCAGCCTTAACAGATATGACAAAGGAAACTTGCTGACACTTCCAACCCCATATATATATATATATATATATATATATATATATATATATATATATATATATTTGATTTTCAGAGAGAAAGGGAGAAAGAAGAATTGATCAGCTGCTGCCTATTATACACCCTCTACTGGGGATTGAGCCTGAAACCCAGGCATGTACCATGACTGGGAATGGAACCAGTGACCTCTTGGTGCATGGGTAATGCTCAACCATTGAGCCACACCAGCTGGGCCACCTCCAACCATTTTACATCAATCCCATTTGCCTGGAAAAGCTCTCTCTTCCACTATCTCCCTTTATGACGCAGCTCAGATCCACCTATCCCAAGGCAAAGTCCTGTATGCTCCTATAATGTCCTCCACATTCTCTATCATAGCTTCTGTCATCTGTTTAAAAATTACTTGATTACTTTCTCACCTGTACTAAAAGTTATTTAAGGCTAAATATTTAATTCTGCTCATTTATTTATCTCCAGTGCCAGGCAAGACACCTAACCCATACATAAATGCTTGTTAAAGTAGCTTGCAGTCAGCACAGAAACTCATGATCAAAATCTTCAATTAAGAAAATTCAGGCCTTCACTTGGGGAGATGGCCCTGGAGGTAAGAGCATCGAGGTGAACGCTTCCCGGATGAGAACTTGAAGCTGAAACACGATGGGCCCGGCTGGTTGAGCATGGCCAACGCCAGCAAAGACACCAACTGCTCCCAATTCTTTATCACGACAATCAAGCAGCCTAGCCAGATGGCAAGCACATAGTGTTGGGCAGAGTTCTAGAGGGCATGGAAGTGGCAGGAAAGAGGGAAGGCACCGAGATGGGTCGTCAGAACAAGCCCCCTGAAGGATGTGATTGTTGCAGACTGTGGCAAGGTCGAGGTGGAAAAGCCGTTGCCATTGCCAAGGTGTAGGGCCTCAGTGACGTCTCCTAGTGAGCGACTGTGTTTGGACCTGTTGCCCTCTCCTGGGGGTGAAGAAGCCCACCACAGGGCTCTGTGCTGCACCAGCCCTAGTGCTGATGTCGGCAGAGTGGACCCCTCCCCTCACATTTCACAGGCCCAATTCTGTAACAAACTTCTACCAGCGTGGGCCAATTATTTTTAAAAAGTGGTGGTTTTTTTTGTTTTAAAGAAAGAAAATTCAGCCCGACCAATGTGACTCAGTGGTTGAGCGCCAACCTATGACCCAGGAGGTCATGGTTCCATTCCCAGTAAGGGTACATGCCCGGGTTGTGGCTAGATCTCCAGTAGGGGGCAGCCAATCAATGATTCTCTCACATCTCTCTTTCTTTTCTTTTTAAAAAAAAAAAAATATTTTTATTGATTTTTTATAGAGAGGAAGAGAGAGGGATAGAGAGTTAGAAACATCAATGAGAGAGAATCATCGATCAGCTGCCTCTTGCACACCCCCTATTGGGGATGTGCCCGCAACCAAGGTACATGCCCTTGACCGGAATCGAACCCGGGCCCTTGAGTCCACAGGCCAATGCTCTATCTGCTGAGCCAAACCGGTTTTGGCTCACATCTCTCTTTCCCTTTCCCTTCTCTGTAATCAATAACAGTATATTAAAAAAGAAAAAAAATAACTCAAAAATTATTTGTTTAAAAATGTAAAAAACAAGAAATCAAAATAATATATTCACATTATTTTTATAAAGTCAAATAATTCTATAAAACTTGTAATGAAAAATATGACTACCAGCCTCACCCATCTTCAATCTCTAACCTCCTCCCCAAACTTTTAAGCTTTTTCTTTTGGTATTTACTTCTATTTAAAGAATATGCTTATAGTGGTACTTTTTATTAGTCAAGCATGGAGATTATAACACCAATGTTAGTAAGATTGTGGTTATCATTCAATATTATTATCACTATAAATTAATATAATTACATATATATATATATATATATATATATATATATATATATATATATATATTGAGTCATAAAAATACTTTGACCTTTACCTGAATATCCTATAAAATTACTTAGAGAAAAAAAAAATCAATAAACAAAAATGTACTCATTTTAATAAAAAATTAGAGTCAACAAAATTTTCAATAGCCTGGCCTGTTTGGCTCAGTGTTATAAAGCGTTGGCCTGCGGACTGAGGGTCCCTGGTTCGGTTCCAGTCAAGGGCACATGCCCAGTGTTGCGGGCTCGGTTCCCAGTAGGGGGCGTGCAAGAGGCAACTGATTAGTTGTTCTCTGTCATCATTGATGTTTCTCCCTTTTTCTCCCTCTCCCTTCCTCTCCGAGATAAATGAAAATACGTTTTTTAAAAATTTCCAACAGTCTCGGGATGTTAAAATTCAGTAAAAGTCTAGTGTATTCAGTTGATAATATTATATATTACTTATTTTTCATATGAATTATATTAAAATTTAAATGTTACAGTATACTAAGTGCAAAGAAAAGGACACAAACATATGTTCACTGTGGGTATGCAATGTAAGCTTTATATGCTATAAAGGGACTACGCAAAAATAAAACCAGTTGTTTTAAAGAGGTAAAGTTAAGGGGGTTTCGTGTTTCTTTAAAAAACATTCCTTTTATGCTGTCATAAAAAATGCTTTATAATTAAAAAAAGAAAACCTCAAGCCTGAAGCTGACAAAATTCATAGTGATTGTGTATACCAGTCCCCTTAGATGAAAACGAAACCTTTCAGCCAAACATCTGAAAGTTTCAGAACAGCCAAGTCTTTGATGTTGGGTAGACTAAACAAAACCGATGTTTGACTGAAGTTTCCCGTTTTCATCTGAAAGGCTGACATCATGTAACTATAGCCTGAGTGCATTACTGATGTCAGTCACCATAAAGTTCAATGAGCTGTTAACGTGGCCCCTCGCAGCTCCCCTGGCTTTTCTCATTTGCTACTCACAAACAGGCTCTCTAGTTTGTTCTTTGCTTTAGGTGTTACATAACTCTTTGATTTATTCTTCATTATGTAAAGAATAAAGGGTAAACTCCTTAATCCTTCATCATGTGGCTCCAATAGCATCAAGAGCCCCCTACCTCATAATTTCCCTCCCTTACACTCTTTATTGTATTTTATTTTAAAAAATATATTTTATTGATTTTTCACAGAGAGGAAGGGAGAGGGATAGAGAGCTAGAAACATTGATGAGAGAGGAACATCGACCAGCTGCCTCCTGCACACCCACTACCTGGGATGTGCCCACAACCAATGTACATGCCCTTGACCGGAATAGAACCTGGGACCTTACAGTCCACATGCCAACACTCTATCCACTGAGCCAAAGGGTCTACACTCTTTAAATGCTAGAGATACAATCCCTGGCCCTCAAGATACTCACAGTTGTATTGTCATTATTGTTGGCTAGAAAATATTAGTGTTATTATTCATTAAGCTATTATGTGCAGGAGTTCTAGGATTTAATATATATACACTATTGAATTTAATCCTACCATAATTTTCTATGTCCTTATTATTTCCATTTTGCTAATAAAGAAAGAGATGCTAGAGTGGTTAGTTATCTTGCCCAAAGTTATATAATCAATAAATTGAAGAGCTGAGGCTCAGTGGGTTCCAAAGCCTATGTTATTAATCACAACACCACAGAGATATGTCTACTAATAAATTTACTAAGGTATGGTGGCTACATGGAAGTATGGAAAGAATGAGGCTCTAAAATAATAGAAGTCAAGTAGCAATGGGCAAAGGCTTAGTCCAAATACCATTTATAGAGTGCCAAGTATGTTTTGGGCCCTGTGCCAAGTACTCGGGGCACAGCAAAGCCAATTGTTGTTTTTCACTGAAGGAGAAATCAATCTGATAGGGGTGTCAGGCACCTACAATTAGGTGAAAAGCACAGCTATTCAAGAAATGGAGCCCGCAGGAGTGATGTTGTCATATATGCCCAGGGCTTGGCTGGGATCTCAGGGTTGAACGTTCCAGGAACAAGGAGAAAGGAGATCCCAGATACCAAGTGACTTAGGGAGAGTGCCCAGGGAGATCTCTGTGTCCCCACAGGAATATTTAAGGGATGGGGAAAGAGGAGAAACTGTTATCCACCAGACTCAAAAACGCACTGAAACACATGAAAAGTAAAACTACTCAAAACAACAATGAAGGTTCATTTGTTTTACTAGGATAGGGACTGTCTCTGTAGGACACCATGGGTTCAGATGAGTCAGAGACAGTTCCTCCCTGAAATGGTCATTGTAGTTGCCTCATTCTTTCCACACACACAAAAAAAAAGTATGAGAACCTACTATATGTGAGGCAAGCATTAGGGATACAACAATAAACAGAACAAACATGGCTTCATGGAGCTTACGTTCTATTAGGGGAAGACAGACAAACAAATATGTAAAACATATTGTGTTTTATTTTTTATTTTTTTAAAATATTCTTATAGAGGATGCTGTGGGGTGCATTTGTTTGTTTGTTTGAATCCTCTCCGGAGGATATGCTTATCAATTTTGGAGACAGAGGAAGGGATCGAGAAGGAAACATCATTGTGAGAAAGACATCAATCGGTTGCTTCCCATATGTGCCCTTTCTGAGTGGGATTGAACCTGACACCCAGGTTTGTGCCCCGACCAAGAACCAAACCCGCAACATTTTGGTAGATGGGAGGAAGCTCCAACCAACTGAACCACTTGGTGGGGGTGGGGTGGTGGTGGTGAAAAATAGAGTATTTTAGAAGCTACTAACAGCCAGGAAGAATAAAGCAGGGAAGAGGAAGAGGAAGTACCAGTGAGATAGAAAAGGCCCCTCTAGGAAGATGGTATTTAGGCAAAGACTTACATTCATATTCTCTCTCTCTCTCTCTCTCTCTCTCTCTCTCTCTCTCTCTCTCTCTCTCTCTCACACACACACACACACACACACACACACTCACACCACGAGAGCATTCCACATAGAGGAAAGAACAAGTGCACAGCCTTGAGGCTCCGGTGTTTGGTGTGACCCAGGAATAGCACAGAGGCCAGTGAAACTGGAACAGAGTGAGTATTCTAAGAATTTGTTTTAAAGTAAATATTTAATTGTGGGGGTTTTATTTTGTGTAGGAAAACTTTCACAATACATGTCCAGGTGACTATCAGGGGATGTTTATTAAAGCCGGGGGAAGCAAAACAAAGAAGGGCTTGGGTAGAAAAAGCAACAGGAGAGCCTTGGCTGAGCTGCCTTAGCTCTCTGGGAAGTCAGAGAAAAGAGGGCCCTGGGGACAGGCTCAGGGGATTAGCCTGGAACCTCTGCCGCTTCCCATTGCTCCCCTCGGGGGGACCTTTAGAGTTTAGGAGATGTGTGCCCACAGGGGAAGCAGAGGGAGGAGGGGATGACGCAGGCTACTACTCCCAGAGGATCAGAGCACCACGAACTTTGGCTTTTATTTGGAGAAAAATGAAAAACCAAGAAGTGGTATGATCTCCTTTGTGATGACACATTTTCATTCTGATTGCTGTGTTGATAATGAACAACTGCCCTTCCCTGCAAGCCTGGTCCCCCCGCAAGTAGGGAGACCAGTTAGGAGACTGTTGCAATAATCCAGGGAAGGGATGATGATGGCTAGGATCAGGATGGTAGCAGTAGAGGTAGTAAGTGGTCTGATTCTGAAATACAGTATTTTAAAGGTAGAGCTTGGTAAGTTTGCTGGTGGATCAAATTGGGATACAAAAGTGTGAAGTTCAAGATAACACCAAGGTTTTACCTTAACAAAATGGAAGAGTGTAATTTACTTTGATGAATAAGACTGAGGAAGAAGCAAGTTTTAAGATAAATATCTGGGACTCAATTTAGAAATGCCAAGCTTTATACTATACATATTAAATATTCAGGTGGAGATGGTGAGTAGGGGATTGAATATATGGGTCTGGAGGGCAGGGAAGAAGTCCAGGCTAAAGATGAAAACTTGGACAAACAGAAGAGAAGGCAAGGTAACTAAGAAGGCAAGAGATGGGGTGATGCAGCTACAAAACAAAAAATGCTGACAATCATCCAAAACTGGGGAGACAATGACAGATTATATTCTAACTAGAGGCCTGGTGCACAAAATTTGGGCATGGTCAGTGTCTCTCAGCCCAGCCTCTTCAATCTGGGACCCCTGGGGGATATTCAAATGCCAGTTTAGGCAGTTGAACATCCCTCTTACAATCCAGGACTGCTGGCTCCTAACTGCTTCTGCCTGCCAGCCTGATCACCCCCTAACCACTCCCCCGCTGGCCTGATTGATGCCTAACTTCTCGCCTGCTGGCTCAATCACCCCCAACTGCCCTCACCTGCCAGCCCGATCACTTCCAACTGACCACCCCTACTAGCCTGATTGCTCCCAACTGCCCTTCCCTGCAAGCCTGGTCCCCCCCAACTGCCTTCCCTTGCAGGACTGGTCACACCGACTGCCTTCCCCTGCTGGTCTGTTCACCCCCAACTGCCCTCCCCTGCTGGTCAGATTCCCACAACTGCCCTCCCGTGCCAGCCATCTTGTGGCAGCCATCTTGTGATGATATTGTGTGTGATGTCCCCAGGGGAAGCACAGCCACACTGACACTTTGATTTTTGGCCTAGTTTACTAATTTTGGACTTTCCTTCAGAACTGGGAGGAAACAAATTCATTTGTTTTAAGCTATCAAGTTTGTGATTGTTTCTTTTTTAAAAAATATATATATATCTTATTGATTTTTTTTTTAAAGAGAGGAAGGGAGAGGGATAAAGAGTTAAGAACATCGAACAGTGCCTCCTACACACCTCCTACTGGGGATGTGCCCACAACCAAGGGACATGCCCTTGATTGGAATCAAACCTGAGACCCTTCAGTCTACAGGCTAATGCTCTATCCAGTGAGCCAAACCGATCAGGGCTGATTATTTCTTAAAGAAGCCACAGGAAACTAGTTTAGGTAGAGAGAAGAATAAAATGAGGGTTCTTCCAAAGAGAGTATCACAATCTCAAGGGGGGCAGAGACCTGTCAAGAGTAATTATAAGCCAAAACCAGTTTGGCTCAGTGGATAGAGCATCAGACTTCAGACTGAAAGGTCCCAGGTTCGATTCCGGTCAAGGGCATGTACCTTGGTTCTGGACACATCCCCAGTAGGGGGCATGCAGAAGGCAGCTGATTGATGTTTCTCTCTCATCGATGTTTCTAACTCTCTATCTCTCTCCCTTCCTCTCTGTAAAAAATCAATAAAAAAATATTATATAAAAAAGATAATTATAAGCCTTTTCAACGGCAGTGTATCTGAATAGAAAACGTCCAACCCTGTTGTTTATTTGAGCCAAAATGATAACATATGTCAGGGAGCAAGATCTCAAAAGCTCTGAAGAATAACGATTTGCAGTTCCTTTTATGCATTTAAAATTAAGTAGATGATGTAGGAAAGTTTATGAGAAGGTGGGAGAAAGTAAGGCAGGAATTGGGTTACAGGATAGTTAAGATTATGTGCTCCCTTGAGGGTGGTCACCCTTTCATAGGAGGGTTCTAAAAAGGGACATTTCAAAGGTATGTTAACCTAGATGCACAAGAACAATGGACAGGGCTGGCTTAAAAACTTTGCACTAAGGCCCAGGTGTAACCACCCACTGTGACCTGTCCAGTTAGGAATTTATGATTTATTAAAGCACCTCTTTATTGTCCACAGTAGGTACACAAAAGAGAAAAGTTCAGTTTTTCCTTGAGCCAAGGTACATATCACAAAGTGTTTGCTATAATCACAGGTTACACACCTATTGTCCAGATAAATAAGAGAAGGGAAGTCATTAAACTAGCAGGGACAAGAAATAAAGGTTGTTTAGGAAATGGAATAGCCCATGGACAACAGTATGGGGAAGGCCTAGGAGGTGTAGGGGTAGGTGGAGGGGGTCAATGTGGAAAAAGAAGGGAGCAGGGGTGGGACATTTGTAATACTTTCAACAATAAAAATAAATTTATTTTAAACAAAATAAAGTTAAAAATTTGGGATTCATCAGCATATAGATGATATTTGAAGCCACATGAGGCCACCAAGGAAATATATATACAAGCAAAAGTCCAAAGCTGAGCGCTAGGCACTCCAACAGTTAAAGGTTAGGACATGGGAACCAGAAAAGAAGACTGAGAAGAACTTTCATGAAGAAAACCAAAGAGGGTAGATTCTAGGGGGGAAAAAATGAAAAATATATTTCCAGGAAAAGATAGTGATCAGCCCAATCATGGACTCCTAAAAATTGACTTGTCAGATTTAACAATATAGAGGTTATTGGTGAGCTGGACAAAAGAAATTCTGATAGAATATTGGGGGCATAGTCAGACTGAAAAACTAAGTGCGATTTAGGGGAAAGGAAGTGGACAGAGAGTAGATAAAGCTTTTGAAGATCAATTTATTTATTTATTTATTTATTTATTTATTTTTGTAAAGGGGAGCAGGGAATAGAGTTGAAGTTGAAATAGGATAGGGAGTCAGGGGAGGGTGATTTTTAAAAATACCAGCATTTGTGTGTTGTGCTTATAGTAATCTAGTTTAGGGTTTCTCAATTTTGGCACTATTAACATTTTGAGCAAAATAATTTTTTGTTGTGAGGGCAGTCCTTTGCATTGTAAGAAATTTAGAAACATTCCTAGCATTCTACCCACTAGATGGCAGTAGAATTTCCCCCACCTCCCAAGTTGTGATAAGCACAGGGTTTCACAATGTGATAAGGACATTGCCAAATGTCCCCTGGTGGGGAGAGGAAGTGGGCAAAATCAACCCTGGCTGAGAATCACTGATTAAAAACATATTGGTGATGTAGGATAGAGAATGGGAAGATTGCTGGGCAATATTAATAGATTTGGTGAGAAGGGATGGGATGTACTGCATAAAAAAGGGTATAGGTTTGCTAGTTTACAGACTATGAATACATATTAACAGAGAAAGCACAGAGTATGGGTACAGAGGCCATTAGGTGGCTAGATGTGGTATAGGAGCCTAGGGAAATTCTCTTCTAGTTGCCTTTTTTTTTTTTTTTTTTTTTTTTTTTAGTACAATCAGAATCAGAGAAAGCAGCTAAAAGGGAGCACACAAAAGAAGGTGTTAGAGGTTTCAGGAGATTAAAAATCTGATGGGAGGTCATCTATGTATATAAAAGGCTAATATGCTAAGTATTCGACTGTTTGACGCATTTCTATACTGTGCACTTACCACCAGGGGGAAGATGCTCAACGCAGGAGCTGCTGGGACACACACTGGCCATTTACAGAGAAATGGTACTGTGGACCTGGTGCCCACAAAGCAACACTTGGCTTCCCCCAAGTGGGACACAGGCCCCACCATCACCCCGGAGTGACAGCCCACCAAATCACAGCCAATGCTGCTGAGATCCCATGGCAGAAAATGCAGCCCACAGCCCAGAAATGGTAGCTGTGGGCACCAGGTAATATCGTCACATAGAAACACCCAGCTTCCTCTTCCTAGTGACTAGCCTCCTTGAAGTTTCTTCAGCCCAGGAACACGACTTGCTTCATAGCCAGGTGCAAACATTTTACATTTTAACCAAATGTCTGTGAAGCATTTTCACATGTCTCATCTCCTTTGATCCTCATAGAAATCCTGGAGTAGGTAGATAAGAGACTTGGTGAAATCCTACTTTCTTTTCATTAGTCGGAAAATGGAGATTTAGAAAGCTTAGAAACTTGTCTAACTGAAAAGAAGTAAGAAATGGTGGACCTTAAAAATGACTTCAGGTTTTCTCACTGCAAAGAATATAATCAAACACTGCTGCAGTTAAATATTTTACCTTTTGTTATCCCTGCGTGAGCTATAATAATAATCTGCTTCATGTTGATATTTACTGCTGTGTTGCCAGCAATTACTTGAAAGAGAAGTTAGGGTGCTTCACTGGGCTGGAAAAAGTTTAGCTAAATCAGAAAGCAGGTCTAATTAAGCAAGTTTATTCTATATGTATAAAAGGCTAAGTTGACTCACACATGTGTGATATATATAAAGCTCTTGGTGCCAATCACACCCATGTGTTTCAATTTGTCATTAATTTGGTTGACACTTTTACTACAGAGAAAGGGTGAATAGCAATATTAAGATAGTTTTTCTAATTAATTTCCTTTCAATGTGCACAAATTCTTGCACTGGGCCACTAGTCTAGTATAATGAAAGATAAAATGGACTATTGTATTATGATTGCTGGGCTGTAATGACAAATTAAGAGTAAAGTCAGACTAGTTAACATTGTTATGTGCTTTTCTCCATCATGTTAAGGGGTCCTGGTGCACTGAATAAGCTGAGAGTTATATGAGCAAGGTTGTAGTCTTATGAAAAGAGAATCATGAAATGAAAGGTGGCAAGGAAGTTGATAATATATACAAGGGAATGATTATAATGTCTGGCCATGAAATTTAAACTGGATAGGGAAGGAAATGAGGACATAAAGTGGGTGATGGAGAGTGAAAGGGTGGTAAAGTCATCAGTGAAATGTAAGTCCCTATGGGATTGAAAGATTGTTGGAGTTGGAGTAGAAAAAAAGAAGAGGAAGAAGAAGAAGAAGAAGAAGAAGAAGAAGAAGAAGAAGAAGAAGAAGAAGAAGAAGAAGAAGAAAAGTGAACTGGAAATATACAAGGTCAGAGATACTTGACGTTGTAGGGATTTTTGGAGGGATGCATTTATTGGTAAGGATAGAGGGGATGACCATGGTACTGGGTTTCAGGGTGGGATGGGAAATGGAGTTACAAAGGCATGTGCACATTAGAGTATCAGAGTCCAGGAAATGAGGAGTGACAGCAAGAACTTGTTATAACAAAAATAGTTACCAACTTCCACCCTACCTTGGATGATGAGCCTAGACTCTTTGTGGAAAAATTATTCCCCTTACAAGTGACCGATGGAGGGGCAACCGAGAAGATGAGGGAAAATCTGCTGGGAAGCTTCTGGGAAATGTTTTGTTATTCCAAAGAAAGAGAAAGTTCCCCTTCTCCTTCTGGATTATGTAATGCCTGAAATTTTTTAGCCATCTGTTAACAGCCTGAGAGTGAACACTGAAGATGATAGAGAGAGGGGAAAAACATGGGTTCTTGATGCCACCATCAAACCACTGGTCCATGCAATCCTGGAGCCTGCACAATGCATAAACTTTATATTTTGAGAAATAACTAATTCTCTTATTGTTTAAGTCAGTTTGCATTAGGTTTCCGTTATAGCCAAAAGTTAACGTGATCTTTGAGGAACTCCCTGCCTGTGGGAGAGCCAGACATGGGAACAATCACATCTCAGCATGTCAGTGCTTCCCTGAAGGAAAACCAGAAGGCTATGAGAGCTTTATGTAGGTTCTACATCACAAAATTGAAGGCATTATATGATATTTTATATTTTACATGGTACATGAGCAATCCATACAGAATATTCAGGTCCACCCCAGACATCTGTCAACCCGAATGGATAACAAAGTTGGAGGTCTAGGGAACCATCCCAGGGAAGAGTAGTCCTTAAAGGTCAACAAGAGTTTTCTAGGCTAAAGGGAGTTCCTGGAGAGAGAGTTGAATATGTGCTGGGGCAATGTTGAAAGAAAGCTCAGAACTGCCAGTAGTTCCACAGTCAGGAGAAATTCTAGATGACCTCAACAACAATACTAGTAATAGTTTGTCATGACCTGCATGGCTGGGTTCAGGATCTGAAGGAATGGTTGATGCACAAATGGAAACACTAGACAAGAAATATGAATTATTAAGGGGTTGGAGCCAGGTGGTGTCCCTTTCATGAAGCGTACACTGACTTCTGGCCTGGTATGCCTTTTATTTACTTGAATACATATTTTTCCTTTAGCAATGCAAACAGGCATATCAAAGGTACAGTTTGGTAAACAGTCAAAGGATTATCAAGTTAGGGCCATGGTCGGCAAACTGCAGCTCGTGAGCCACATGAGGCTCTTTGGCCCCTTGAGTGTGGCTCTTCCACAAAATACCACGGCCTGGGCAAGTCTATTTTGAACAAGTGGCGTTAGAAGAAGTTTAAGTTTAAAAAATTTGGCTCTCAAAAGAAATTTCAATCGTTGTGCTGCTGATATTGGCTCTGTTGACTAATGAGTTTGCCGACCACTGCGTTAGGGAATTGCCTTACGCCACCAATCAGGGGTCCTCAAACTTTTTAAAGTGAGGGCCAGATCACGGTCCCTCAGAGAGCTGGAGGGCCGGACTATATGAACTACTAATTCCTACTGTAACACCTCGGCTGCGCTCACTGCCCAAAAAACCTGGCGGGCCGGATCAGACTCCTCTGCGGGCCGCATGTGGCCCGCGGGCCGCCTGACTTGGCATCAGCCCTGCTAACATGCAAAATCCATTGGCCTTCCACGTTCCTTGGTGCATTCTCTTGACAGTATCGGCAAGCGGTGGCTTCCCGAAATAGTTGATACGTATTTGTCAATCCAAGAAGTTATGTATGTTAGAGGTTCATTGGTTGCTTATCCAGCATTTGCCTTCCTTTTCCCCCTCCTTAACCATGCTCACCTCTTCCTCTGGGAGCTATTCCCCCCTTCCTGTGTGACTGACTCCACCCCCAGCGCTAGAGGTGGCTCTGACGGAGAGAAGCCAAGCAGAGTAATCTTTTTTTTTTTTTTTTTTTAATAATATATTTTATTGATTTTTTACAGAGAGAAGGAGAGAGGGATAGAGAGCTAGAATGTCAATGAGAGAGAAACATCAACCAGCTGCCTCTCGCACCCCCCCCCCCCCCACTGGGGATGTGCCCACAAGCAATGTACATGCCCTTGACCGGAATTGAACCCGGGACCTTTCAGTCCGTAGACCGACGCTCTACCATTGAGCCAAACCAGTTTCGGCCAAGCAGAGTAATCTTATCCCCCTCGACACAGTGATTTGCCCTGGGAAGTGAGGTATAAATCAGTTAAATATGGCAGTCCTGTGACTACAGTTTAGGGGGAGTTTGAGTTTGGAACTTCTGTTTGCTGGTTTTGAGAAACAGTGCTTTCTTCCTCTATGTGTACACAAGAAAGCATATAACTTCCCATCTGCTAGATGCTAATTTGTGTCCATGGGAAAAAAACAGTTCAAGGATTATGTTATAGGAACTATATTCATAGGTCAGCGGTTAGACAACTGAAGAGCAATTGAGAAGCCCTGACTGAACTGCTCTGAAGTCAAGTTGCTTGACTTTCTGCTACATCCTATATAATAAAAGGGTAATATGCAAATTGACCCTAATGGCAGAACAACCAGGAATGACTGGTGCTATGATACATGCTGACCACCAGGGGGCAGATGTTCAATGCAGGAACTGCCTCCTGGTGGTCAGTGCGCTCCCACAGGGGGAGCTCTTCTCAGCCACAAGCCACATGGTGGAGCTCTCACTGCAGCCTCTGCCAGGAATTCATTTGCAGAGCCAATTTTTTATGCATGAACTTGAGATCTGGAAGTTGTAGAGAAATGGCATTTCTAATGAGTGATTATTATACTTACAATTAATGATAATAAAGTTCATTTGTATGACTCTAGGCATAATAGGAAATGAGAATCTGGATGATACTATTATGAAATTCAAATAGCTGTTCAGTTTAATGAATGGAAATGGCTCTTTGATGAAGAAATGGAACAATGACAGTGAAAATGTTGACTGCAAATATGAAATTTTAAAAAACACACCAATAACTGGGTCAAATATGCATCTGAATATTTTATAAGTTATTATAATTTAGGGGTAAAGACCTCTGATTTTCCTGGAAACAAGAAGAAAATTACTGTAAATATATAAAATAATTATTTCTTTTTTTAATTAATTAATTTTTTATTAAATTATTATCTGTGTACATATTTTAACATTGCATCCCCCTCCCATACATACCTTCCCTCCCCAGAGTTTTATGTCCATTGGTTGTACTTATATGCATGTATACAAGTCCTTCGGTTGATCTATTATCTCCCCCAGATCTCCCTACCCTACCTGCTGTAATTTGACAGTCTGCTTGTTGCTTTACTGTCTCTATATCTATCTTTTGGTTCATCAGTTTATAATGTTCTTTATTATCCATAAATGAGTGAGGTCATGTGGTGTTTCTCTTTCATTGATTGGCTTATTTCACTCAGCATGATGTTCTCCAATTCCATCCAGGTTGCTGCAAATGATGAGAATTCCTTCTTTTTTATGGCAGCATAGTATTCCATTGTGTAGATGTACCATAGTTTTTTGATCCAATCATCTGCTGATGGGCACCTAGGCTGTTTCCAAATTCTGGCTATTGTAGATTGTGCTGCTATGAACATAGGGGTCCATATATCTTTTCTGATTGGTGTTTCTAGTTTCTTGGGATATAATCCTAGGAGTGGGATTACTGGGTCAAATGGGAGTTCCATTTTCAGTTTTTTGAGGAAACTCCACACTGTTCTCCACAGTGGTTGCACCAGTCTGCATTCCCACCAGCAGTGCACAAGGGTTCCTTTTTCTCCGCAACCTCGCCAACACTTGTCGTTTGTTGATTTGTTGATGTTGGCCATTCTGACAGGTGTGAGATGGTACCGCATTGTTGTTTTGATTTGCATCTCTAAAATAATTATTTCTATTGGAGGTCAAATGGTTGCTGTTTTATTGCCACATAGTCAACAGAGGAAGCGAAGCTCCTAATATAAAGTCTAATAGCATGATTTCCTTACACAATTTTTGTTGTTGTTGTTGTTTCTGGTTAATCCTTACCCAAAGATATTTTTCCATTGATTTTTAGAGAGAGTGGGAAGGGGAGAGACACAGAGAGAGAAACATCAATATGAGAGACACATCAATTGGTTGTCTCCTGCATGCACCGGGGATGGAGCTTGCAACTGAGATATGTGCCTTTGACCAGAATCAAACCGAAGACCCTTCAGTCTGAGGGCCGATGCTCTGAGCCAAACCGGCTAGGGCTCCTTACACAAATTTTTAGCTTTGTACATTGGTTGAAAGTTGATAGAAGACATCAAAAGAAATAGAAGCCGAAGCCGGTTTGGCTCAGTGGTAGAGCATCGGTCTGCGGACTGAAGGCTCCCAGGTTCGATTCTAGTCAAGGGCATGTACATTGGTTGCGGGCACATTCCCGGTAGGGGGTGTGCAAGAGGCAGCTGATGTTTCTCTCTCATCGATGTTTCTAGCTCTGTATCTCTCTCTCCCTTCCTCTCTGTAAAAAAATCAATAAAATATATTTTTTTAAAAAAAGAAATAGAAGAGTTAATTTGATCTTAAACTGTATTGGTAATCTGATATCCCTCTTATGAAACTGGCCTTGGTGATGAAGTTAAAAGTATTTCAAAATAGCACATATGTAGTGGATTTTTCAAAAGCACTTTACATACCGCCTAAGTAATATTTTATATTTAAAGTACACAATTGTATTAATCTTCGCTTAAAACCCTCCAATGGCATTTTCATCACTCGTATGACAAATCTAAACTTCTGTAGTTGTGAAGATTAAATGAGATAATAAATAGCATAGTGCTAGGCACAGTAAATTCTCAGTAATTTATTGTAGTGATCCTTCAGACGAGAATTCTTTCTAAACTGACCCATTCCTAACTCTGGCTTAAATTCCTTCTTTTTTCCATAGCTTTCAGGATCCCAAAAGTCTCACTTCATCCAGTCTGCGTGCTCTTCTGGTATTTAATCACATCATATTGTAATGATCTGGTCACAAAGGCGTCTCTCCCACTTGAGAGCAGAGGCCAGATATAAATTGTTCTATCTCCATAGCTTAACAATAGGGTGCTCGTTTCCCTGGACTGTTCCAGTTTTTCAGTGAAAGTCCCACATCTCTGGGACCCCACGGTTCCAGGCAACTGGACAGTTGGTAACCCTGTCGCAGGTCGTGATACACAATAATAGTTCAATCAGTGCATTTGTTTACCTAAGCAAATTACCTTCAGTGAAACACTTTTTCTACCTGTGCGTAAATTTCTCTAACTATACTTAAAAAGATTAAACAAAATAACATCTAAGTCCCCTTTTAACTCTGATATTTTATTTATTTTTTTAAAATTTTATTTTTTATTAAATTATTATCTGTGTACATATTTTACCATTGCCCCCCCACCCCCAATACATACCCACCCTCCCCAGAGTTTTGTGTCCATTGGTTGTACTTATATGCATGTATACAAGTCCTTCGGTTGATCTCTCTTTTTTTAATTTTTTAAATTAAATTATTATCTGTGTACATATTTTAACATTGCTCCCCCCTCCTATACATACCCTCCCTCCCCAGAGTTTTATGCCCATTGGTTGTACTTATATGCATGTATACAAGTCCTTCGGTTGATCTATTATCTCCCCCAGACCCTCCTACCCTACCTGCTGTAATTTGACAGTCTGCTTGTTGCTTTACTGTCTCTATATCTATCTTTTGGTTCATCAGTTTATAATGTTCTTTATTATCCATAAATGAGTGAGGTCATGTGGTGTTTCTCTTTCATTGATTGGCTTATTTCACTCAGCATGATGTTCTCCAATTCCATCCAGGTTGTTGCAAATGATGAGAATTCCTTCTTTTTATGGCAGCATAGTATTCCATTGTGTAGATGTACCATAGTTTTTTGATCCAATCATCTGCTGACGGGCACCTAGGCTGTTTCCAAATTATGGCTATTGTAGATTGTGCTGCTATGAACATAGGGGTGCACATATCCTTTCTGATTGGTGTTTCTAGTTTCTTGGGATATATTCCTAGGAGTGGGATTACTGGGTCAAATGGGAGTTCCATTTTCAGTTTTTTTGAGGAAACTCCATACTGTTCTCCACAGTGGTTGCACCAGTCTGCATTCCCACCAGCAGCAGTGCACAAGGGTTCCTTTTTCTCCGCAACCTCGCCAACACTTGTCATTTGTTGATTTGTTGATGTTGGCCATTCTGACAGGTGTGAGATGGTAGTGCATTGTTGTTTTGATTTGCATCTCTCGGATAATTAGTGACTTTGAGCATGTTTTCATGTGCCTCTTGGCCTTCCTTCTGTCTTCTTTTGAAAATATTCTATTTAGGTCCATTGCCCATTTTTTAATTGGATCATTCATTTTCCTTTTATTTAGTTGTATAAGCTGTCTGTAGATGTTGGAGATTAAACTTTTTTTTTTTTTTCTCTAGTACCTGGCATGTGAAGAACACTCAAAAGTGAGGTGAATTGGTGATGGATTCGGTTAGAAACCAGTACCTAAGCTTACTATGGCTGCAGTGATAGTCGCACTAAGTGTGTCTTCAAGGTGAGGTGGCATCACATCTCACCATGGAGATTAAACTTTTATCAGTGATAACATTTGCAAATATGTTCTCCCATACAGTGGGCTTTCTTGTTGTTTTGTTGATGGTTTCTTTTTCTGTAAAAAAGCTTTTTATTTTGATGTAGTCCCATTTGTTTATTTTCTCTTTAGCTTCCATTGCCCTAGGGGCAGTATCAGTGAAGAAGTTCTTTTGGCATATGTCTGAGATTTTGCTTCCTGTGGATGCCTCTAGTATTTTTACGGTTTCCTGTCTTATGTTTAAATCCTGTATCCATTTTGTTAACTCTGATATTTTAGAATTGGATATCACATTTATGGCCTGCCTTCATTCATCATTTTATCTTTTCCATACTAAGGAAATCTTAACTAGGTACCACTTTATTTTAAAAAATAAATAACTGTTGGAAATACTCATGATAAATTAAATGAAAAGAGAAAGATGTAAATTCTCTATATGGTATGATTCCAATTTTGTAAAATATGTATTTTTTTATGTTTTTGGAAGAAAAGGGATGGGATTATGAATACATTTTATATTAAGGATGAATTGCCCCAGTTTTAAAAAATTTCTACAATGATCATATGATTTTATAGTCAATGAGCAATACTTATAAAGCACCAAAGTTAGATAACTGATTACATGTTTTCTTTAGTACAGTGCTTCTCAAACATTAACATAGTCTGAGATGGGCTTGTGATTCTGCCTTTCTAACAATCTTCCAGATGGTGCCTGTGCTTCTGGTCTGTGGACCACATTTTGAGCAGTAATCTACATTTGACTATTAATTACAAAAATTTAACCATCTGGTGCCTTCACTAGTGTTTCTAAAAATGACACAGTTTTAGAAGTAATTCATAATTCAACTTTCTGAGAGCTGAGGAGAGCAATACCTTAGGAAGCTTTGTAAACTCTTTGAGGTATAAAGTTTACAAAGGCAATTCCTGCCTTAGAGTTAGTTGTCTTTTGTAACTAAAAGTCAAGTGTAAGAAAACATATCAGAGCAACAAAATACCAGAATACTATAGATGCTACATTACCCAAACAGATGAACTACCCCTTCTTCTTTACTCTTCACAGAGCTCCTAGTAGAGTTGTGTTCTATAAATAGTGTTTGAATGAAGAAATTAGTTTAATTATATAATAATAGCTAATGTTTGGATAATTTTTGTAGGCTTAAGGCACTAGTTCTCAGGTTTTAGTGTGTGGGGGTGAGATTTATCTGGGGAAATAGCTAAAATGTAGATTACTAGTCTCTACCCTCAGAAATTCTGATTCTGGGCGGTGGAGTTCAAGAATCTGAATTTTTAGCTGGTACCAGATGATTCTAATCTAGGTATTTCTGGAACATATATTGAGCAACACAGGTTTGAAACATAAAAAACAACCACCCCAAAACATACAGTAAGAAATACATTTTACAGTATGATCCAGTTGACACACTTTTATCTATGTCTATGTCTATGTCTATGTCTATGTCTATATCTATATCTATATCTATATAAGCCTAATATGCAAATTGTCCCTGTGAGAGTTCTCCTGGGAGACTAATTGCTCACTATGACATGCACTCTCCACCAGGGGTGATGTGGAATGAAGGAAGGCCCTGGCTGGCAGCCAGAAAGCCAGATCAGCCCTGATCACTGGCCGGGCATAGGGACCCTACCTATGCAGGAATTTTGTGCACTGAGCCTCTAGTATACATATATATCTGAAACAAAATGTTCCCAAAATAATACTAATTATTGCTATGTGTCATACAGTATGATATTTTCTATTTTATTCATTTTATTACAAAAATATTGCCCACAACTGACTATAATAATTTTACATACTTTACCTCATTTAATTCTCACATCAGTGCTGCAAGGTAAGCATTCTTTAACTCCATCTTTTTTGCTTGGAATTTTAACTTTGGAGAAGATAAATGTGCCAATATTTCATATCACCTAAGTGGCAAAGGTAGAATTCAAATTTAGAATGCCTGGCCTTAAATGGCCCTGACTTGCCCTCACCCTGACACAGACATCTTAAAAACACACACACACACACAAATAGCAACTTCCAATTCTAGAATACATTCAGACTCTGGTTTCCCTGGTTGAATCCTATCACCTTTGAATACTAATTTGAAATTTCTTCTAAGACAAAAAGAAGTTGACTCAACTTGGACCAGGTGTGAACTCTGATCTATTCTGCTATAGTAAAAAGGATGTTAAGGAGGAGGTGGCCTAGAACAGTCATGGTCACCTAACCCCTACTGCCAGGGCTGAACCTGGGGTGGGGGGTACTTTCCGAAAAGGGGAAAAGAGCTCTGCAGTCACCTATAGTCACATTTGCTACACCTGCATTTCTCATTGTTTGAGAAGGGGAACTTTTTGTCTCCCTCTCCAGGAACGTCCTCACTGCAGCATTTTATCAGGAAAAGTAGAACATGTCACCAAGTCCTACTCCCAACCCCCTGCCAAACTCCTGTCCTCCTCACCTCCCCAAATACAGAGCAGGGGTAGTTCTGGAAGTTCTCGAGTGAGGCAAAAAAGAATGCCAAGATGAAAAAGGCATGTCCTTCAGTCTTTGTGAAGGGAAAGTGACCAACTTTCTGGGTCAATAAGGATCTACAAAAGTCCCCAGTAGCTGAACTGTCTCAGTGTTTGAGGTTATTGTTGTCCCTTCAGCAGTTTTTTTTGCCAATGGTTCTGAAAAGTTGACATTAATACATAATTTCAAACCTTTCATCCAAGATACTATTTTTAACCTTTTGAAAAATTGCAAAATTTCTCTGAAAAGTTGCTGAATAAAGAAAAAAAAGCATGATTAGCTTTTTTTTTTTTTTTTTAAGTGCTAGTATTCAAAATAGAAAATTACTGTGGCCGTTTTTATTCTTTTCTTTTATTAAAGTAGACACACACTTCTTATGAAGCCCAGCTATGGATGTCTCAACTATCCTAAGGAACATAACATTAGATAATTCAAAAGATTATAAACTGATGTATAATTTTTATTTTTTAAAATATGTTTTATTGATTTTTTACAGAGAGGAAGAGAGTTAGAAACATCGATGAGAAAGACGCATCGACCAGCTGCCTCCTGCACACCTCCCACTGGGGATGTGCTTATCCCCTTTACATTTTAAAAGCTTTGTCAGTATGGCTAACTCATGGATCTCTTTTTAAGTAACATGTTAGAATCTACTGTTAACCTTTATCCCAATTTTCTCTAATTTGACCAGAAGAAGTCCTTCAAGTTAGCTCAGGTGTCCCTTTGGCATGGTCCCATCAACTTAGGAGCACTTGCTTACTTCAAGTACAGGCAAATGCTCCAGGTTCACTTTGTACTTTCCTTGCCATAGCCCTAAAATTAGCCATTTCTTCAAGGAATGTTGTTTCCTTTGAGTGGGGAATAGTTTCTAGAAACAGAGATCTGGGCATTAATTGTGCTTTTGCCCCTGGATTATCAGTGTTAACATATGTGGTATGAACATACATAGTACAGATTATATTATAGTACTATAGGTATCAGTGTAAATAAGTAAATACACACATATAATACACACATATAATACACACATATACATATTGATATCTCTAATTCCAACCCAGTACACCAGCGTGTACTGGGTTGGAATTAGTGTACTGGGTTGTTTTCGTTTTATTGTTTTTTCTTTTCTTCTGGGATCCTATTCTGCAGGTCAAGTAAGGCCCTTCTAAAAAAGTAATATTTAAAATGAAATTGGAATAATATTTAGGAGCCAGCCATGCAGACTCTAGAAACAGATGATTATAAGCAAAGGGAACAGTAAGTACAAAAGCCTAAGGCGGAAATAAGTGCGGTATGTTAAAAAAAAAACAGAACAGCCAGGTGGTTGGAATGTACTGAGCTACAGGGAGGTGATTTGAAATGAAGTCTATCAGGCAGGAAAGAATTGCATCATATAAAGCAAATTGTATAGAGGAGACGGTAAGGAGTTTAAGATTTTAGTACAATAGAAAGACATTGGAAGATTTTGAGAAGGGAATTCTGGTAATCTGATTTATGTTTCAAAATATTACCCTGTTTAGTAAATGAATGTTCAAAAGCAAGATAAATAAAGTAGGGAGATAGTTATGAGACTTTCAGTAATATAGACAAGTTTCTCTCCATTTATTAGATATGATTTATCTCTTGGGAAGATATGCACATGTCTAGTCATAAGTAAGTTAAACACAAAAGGTAATATTACATTTTGTTAATTAATTGTTTTTCCCAAGAGAAAGAAAAAAAAAAGGAACTAATTACGTGGAGAGTATTTAGAAGAAAGGGAAAAATGATTAATTATATAGTGGGTGTCAGAAATACCTGAAAACCATAAATAGAAATCTGGCTAAGGGTCTCTCAAACTAGGGGTTAACTCTGATTTATCTAGCTTGAGCAAGGTGCCTATGAACATATCTGCTCCCATTTTCCTTCTTTTAAAAAATATTTTTATTTATTTCAGAGAAGAAGGAAAAGGAGAGAGAAACATCAATAATGAGAATCATTGATCAGCTGCGGTGAGGAGCCACTCGGAAAAAGACACAGGACAGGGGAAAGAAAATTATTTTATGGATTCTTCAGATTGTTCCAGTTTCCCTTAGAGGAGCAAAATTGTATTACTTGCCAGCATCATGACATATTAATATTTGAATGGTAGGTGGTTTAGGTATTTAAAATCTGGAAAAGGGAGGGAGATATTCCACCCAGCCCCACAGCATTGAAATTAAATTGAAAATGTAAAAAGTATAATGAGATGCTGTGAATGTTTTATTAAAAAAACATACCACGCCCAGCTGGTGTAACTCACTGGTTGAGTGTAGACCTATGAAAAAGTAGGTCACAGTTTAATTTCTGGTCAGGGCACATGCCCAGGTTGCGGGCTTGATCCCCAGTGCAGGGCATGAGTCTCTTTCATCATTGATGTTTCTATATCTCTCTCACCTTTCTTCTCTGAAATAAATAAAAATATATTTCATATATATATTGCCTTGACCAGTGTGGGTCAGTTGGCTGGCTTCATCCTGGGCACCAAAGCTTGCCAGTTGTATGCCGGGTCAGGGCACATGCCCATGTTGAAGGCTCAGTCCCTGGTGGGAGACATGCAGGAGGCAGATGGTTGATATCTCTCTCTCTCTCTCTCTCTCTCTCTCTCTCTCTCTCTCTCTCTCTCTCTTTCCCTCACTCTTCCTCTCTCTAAAAATCAATTAAAAAATATCTGACCTGAAGATTTCTTAAAGTATTCCTCCTGTATTATGAAATGCATTATTTTGTACTATTTATTATGTCCTTTCATGAGATACAAGGAGTTGAGCTTAATATTCATGAAATCACTCTAGTTCTTCCTGTAATTTTGTTCTTAGGAATAAGAATCAGCAAGGGAAGTAAGACCACTCTATGGTAAAGAAAAAGAAAAGCAATATTAGCATGGGCATGTTAAGAGACTCAGAAGCTAGTGATTCAGTTTTAACTCTACTGATTTTAGTGTATATGAAGTTTCAAAAGGAAAGTCATTCAATATTATGTTGAAAGTTTTATATTTCAACCTCCATGTTTCTTCCTGAAAATATTTTCTTAAGGCTGTCATATTTCTTATCATCATAAAGTGTCATATTCAGTAACTTCTTCTAATGGAATGGTTGACGGGTATGGAAATCCTTTTTCCATTAGAGCTTCCTCGAGGAAAGAGATTGCAGAGCTCCTGTTCACTAGAGAATCATCAGAATACCAGTCCTCAGCTGCTTCTATACTTTCGCTGTAATAAGAATCAGAGGATAAGCTTAAGGATGGATTGCTGCTATTTGTTGTTGAGCCAGTCTCTGTAGGGTCATAAATGATCTTTTTTGTTGTAAGGCAGTATTCATCTTTAGAGTGATCTTTACTTTCTGTAAAAGAAAATTAGATTTACTATGAATATTACATGTTCACGAGCCAAATCTTAGTTACAAGGGCAATGTTTCTGTTAAAAATTAGAATCTTGCCCTGGTTGGTGTGGCTTAGTGGGTTGGAGCATCGCCCTGTACACCGAAAGGTTGCAGGTTTGATTCCCAGTCGGGGCACATACCTAGGTTGTGGGTTCTATCCCCTTTGAGGCCCATTTGGGAGGCAACTGATCAATCTTTCTCTCTCTCTTCCTTACCCTCACTAAAGCTCAATAAACATATCTTCGGGTGAGGATTTAAAAAAGAATCTTTTTAGGGTTATAATGGACAGGATGATGATATAGTGAAAATTCTGAGTTGCTATCTTCATATGTACAATGTTTAATATGTAATTAGGAATTAGCAATATTTTTGTGATAATCAAGAGTAGAAAAGTCTATTCTAAATAAAATCAAACTATAAACAGAAGAAGATTCTTAAACCGGGTAGATAAATCAGTTCTGGAAGATCCCTTAAAATTAGAAAAGACATAGTTTCTTAACTATTTATAGCTACATATTGCCTTATTTTAAAAAAAAAATGCCTCCTTGAATAGGCACATGACAAAATGTTTGGTCCATCCACAGTGGAAAGAGCCTATGAGTTGGTTTTATACCAATAAAAGTAATAACTAATATTCCTATAGTGTCTTACAATTACGAAGCAGTTCGATAGATTTCCATATTTCATTTATCCTATTAGTAACTCTTTAAGATAGTTATTACTTGTACCATTTTACAAGAGAAGACTGGGAATTCGAGAAACAACTCACCACAGATCAGATGCAAAATGGACTTCAATCTAGATTTTTGTTACTCTAATCTCATGCTTCTCCTATTACATTATTTATGCTGAAAGTTGGTATTAAAAAATGTTGTTTTAGAATAGGTCACATGTATACAATATCCTAAAACATCTTTTATATATGTTACATATTAACTTTTGATATTAAGGTATAATAATTTTAAAGCTATTTTAAATACCTTGTTACATTTTATACTTAGTATTTCTAAAATTATGTAGGAGGATGATGTTTTGAGATACTACACATAATATACTACTATTTAAAGGCTTATAAAACATTCAGGTCTTTTGACCCTCTGGCATCACTACATGGCAATGACTATGATTCCTTTTGGTATAAACAAGGAACAAAAATTAAAATTTCATATTTTAATTTAAGATATAGCATTGCAAGTTTTGTTTTCTAAAAGATATATGCCCATTCACATGCTAATAAATTAAAGTTTTCTTGAATTTTTATAGTTTTTAAAAATATTTAGATAACATTTAGGATAGCCTCTTGATTTTTTAAGATGTGATTTGCTCTATGTTGATTATAATTTCTTCTAATAAATTGTTAAGAACAAGTACCTTTTATATGTTCTGTTTCCTTTTTTCTTTGCTCCTCCTATATAAAAAAGTTATTTGTATTTAAAAACTGAATTGTTTTAAAATAATTTCTTTAATATATTTGACTTACATACTTAATAATAATATATTCTAACAAAATTTTAAATATATATATATATATATATTCTATTGATATTTTACAGAGAGGAAGGGAGAAAGATAGAGAGTTAGAAACATCGATGAGAGAAAAACATCCACCAGCTGCCTCCTGCACATCCCCTACCGAGGATGTTCCCGCAACCAATGTACATGCCCTTGACCGGAATCGAACCCGGGACCCTTCAGTCTGCAGACTGATGCTTTATCTACTGAGCCAAACCGGTTCCGGCTGTTCTAAAAAAATTTTTAATGGAATAATCTTTTCTTCTATGATAACCAATTTTACTTCTTTGTCACTTTCACCTTTTGTTAATATAAATGCCAGTATAGGCACTGATCTTACCTTGCTAAATTTAGGACCAATTCAATTTGTGACTCCTATATAAATTATTTTAGAACATTACTTCTCACACAGCAATGTGCCACTGTATTATCTGAGGAGCTTGTTAAAATGCAATATTCTGACTCATTCGATTCTGCATTTCTAACAGGCTCCCAGGTAATACTGATATTGCTGGTCTGGGAACCACAGAGTAAAACCCTGGACTGATTAAAGTTCTACCAAAATAAGGTAATGATAAAATGGGCATTCTTATATTTGTTACATGTAAATAGGAAGAATTTCTCCAAAGGGCAAGTTAACAAATCTTTGTGATTAACTTCTATAAATTAATTATGCCAAATAAACAGTTTTGGATTTGTGTAAATATTGTTAGTAATATATTCATCACAACATTATTTAGTATTTTTAAAACCTGCAACTTAAAATTCTAAGGAAATAGTTAAATGTATTTTGTTGCATAGATATTAATACAATAGAAACTCTTTTAACTATGAAAAAATAAACATTACTGGAACAATTAGACATCAGTAGGGCGCCCCCCCCCCCCCCCCCCCGCCCCACCAAATTAACTTTGATCTAAACCTCACATCTTATACTAGTGGCCTGGTGCATGGATTCGTGCACATTGAAAAGAAATTAATTAGAAGGTGGCCGGTGGGGCTGGACTGGGCAAGACGGGGCCGGACAAGCCCTGGAGCCAACCTCCTTGGTCCCTCCCTGGTGTCTACAGAGTGCGTGGGGTCCCTCAGCCTGGCCTGCAGGTATTGGGCCAAAACCAGCTCTCCGGCATCTGCCGAGGAGTCCCGGAGCGTGAGAGGGAACTCTGCAAAGTTGCTGTCATACAGAATGTAGAACATGAACACAGATGTGCAGTAAACCAGATTCAGGGCTGACAATGCCCCAGCAACAACATAACCCATGGCCGAAGGAGGAATCGTACGTGGCCCCATGAAGAACTGGGCTCCTTCCTCTCTGTTTTCAGGGTGCATCACTTGAGAACCACTGCTGCCAAGTCACTGCAGCTCGGCAGCTCCTGCATTGAGTGTCTGCCCTTTGGTGGTCAGTGCATGTCATAGTGACCTGTCGAATGGTTGAACCGTCGCTTAGACTTTTATATATATAGATAGTCAAAAAGTATAAACAACCCAAATGTTCTTCAGCTGATAAACGGGTAAACAAAATGAGGTATGTCTATAAAATGAAATATTATTCAATAAAAGCTTATAAAAAGGAAATATTACTCAGCTATGAAAAAGAATGACGCATTGATATATGCAATAATAAGAATGAACTTTGAAAAAATTATGCAAAATGAAAGAGTCAGATACAAAAAACCTTGTACGCTTCTATCTATAAGAATTGTCCAGAACAAGCAAATCTATAGATACAGAAAGTACATTAATGGTTGCCTAGGCCTAGGACAGTTGGGAGCAGTGATTGCTAAGGGTATGGAATTTCTTTTTGAGGTGATCAAAGTGTTCTAAATTGATTGTGAAGATGGCTCTACAACTCTGTGAATATCTAAAATCACTGAATTATACACTCTAAACGAGGCAAATTGTATGGTATGTAAATTATATCTCAACAAAGCTGCTATATAGAAAATAAAACTAAAACTGGAAAACCTTTAGAAGAGAACATAGAAGCAAATCCTTGTTGGACATGACACTAAAAGCATAATCCAAAGAGGAAAAAAATGAATAAATTGGACTTCCAAATTAAAAACTTATACTTTGCAAAATTCCCTATGAAAAGACAAGCCACTGAATGAGAGAAAATATTTTTAAAATCAAATATTTTAAAAATTTGTTACATAAGTCCATACATATAAAATGACAGAATTATATACAAAGACATTTCTTATACAATGGAATAGTATTCAGTGCTAAACTTATCAATCCTCGAAAAGTCAGGGAAAACCTTAAATGCATATTACTAAGTGAAAGAAGCCAATCTATAAGGGCTACACTATATGATTCCAACTACATGGCGTTCTGAATAAGGCAAAACTATGGAAACAGTAAAACGATCAGTGTTTGCAGGGGTTAGAGGTGAGGGAGGAATGAACAGGCAAAGAACAACAGGATTTTTAGGGCAATGAAACTATCCTATATGATACTCCGATAGAGGATGGCTCTCTCCCCCTCACTTCCCTTCTCCCATTTTTTCTCTCTCCTACTATATATATTCTTTTAACTACATATATGCTTTTCCCAAAACCCATAGAGTGTGTAACACCAAGGATGAATTCTAATGTAAACTATGGACTTTGGGTGATAAAGATATGTCAGCACAAGTTCATTAATTGTAGCAAATCCTGGATGTTGATAGTGGGTAAGGATGTGGGGTAAGGGGTATCTGGGAACTCTGTACTTTCTGCTCAATTTTGCTCTGAATCTAAAACTGCTTGAAAAATAAAAGCTGTATTGAGATGCTATTACACAGTCATCAGACTGTCAAAAATTTAGGAGCCTAAAAATATCAATTTTTTTTTGAAGATGTGGAGCAATCCTATCACTTATTCATGCCTGTAATGCATATTGATACAGCTACTTTGGAAAACAATTTGTAATTATCTAATAATATTGAACATGTACATACCCCATAAGTCAGCCATTCTACTGTTAGATATATCCCCCATAAACATTTCCTTACAAGCAAGCAAAAAAACAAACAAAAAAAAAACAAAACCAAATATCCATAACATAAAATTTGACATATTTATAAAATGGAATGCCATATAACAATAAAAATAATGAACTATAGGTATATGTGCCAACTTGAATGAGTAATATTGCACAAAAAAGGGAGCCCCAATACATATAAAATTTAATAATATATTGTTCAAGAATCTATAACGTTCGTGGTAAAACTGTAAAAAAGGCAAGGACATAGTTAATTGCGATTGTAGAACAGTGGGTCCTTCAGTGAAGGGTGGGAGAGTGGGATGTAAGAGGTAAAGACTCCGGACACATCAAAGGTACTGGTAATGTTCTATTTCTTAGTCTGAGTGGTGGGTATAAAAATTCCATTTATTAGTCTTTAAACTGTGTTTGTATATTCCTTAGTATGTGTGTTGTATTTTACAATAAGAGCTCTTTTAGAAATCAAGCTGTAGTTCTATAGTAATTAAGCCACATTTAAAAAATAATTTTCACCCTAGCCAATTTGGCTAAGCGATTGGAGGTCCTGGGTTTGATTCCAGTCAAGGGCATATACCTCCATTGCAGGCTCGATCCCTGGCTCTGGTCGGGACTCATGCAAGGAGGCAATTAATTGATATGTCTTCTTCACATCGATGTTTCTCTCTGTCTCTCTCCCTCCCTTCCACTCTCTAAAAAATAAATGGAGAAAATATCCTTGGGTGAGGATTAACAACAACAAAGTAATAATTTTCATCCTCTTGCTTGTCTGTTGTTGGAGGAAAGAAACAGTCCAACACACAGGCAGAAACTGAGATGAGAAAATGAGTGACTATATGGGAAAGAGTCTTTTATATACTGAAACTGATTGTGGCTGAGGAAAACACTATCTATACTATGTTTTACTATATTTTTCATTCTGAATTAGGTTCCTTTCACTGACATCAGAGCCCCAAATTTGTGTTTACTTATACATGACTTATCTCTCCCACTAGACTATAAATCTCATGAGAGCTGGGACTCTTGTCTCTCCTTGTTCACTACTAAATTTCCAGTTGCCTAGGACAGCGCCTGGCATATAAGCACTTTTTAATTGTCTTTTTGTATGTATCCACCATTAGATCTGATGACACCATTATATCAATAGTACCTAGCAGAATTCCTAGCATATGATGAGTCTCAGTAAATTCAATTAATATTAAATATGTACATAGAAACAATTTTTTTGCTTTTAAACTTTATTTCAACATAACATAGAAACAGTTTTTTCTGCAATGCTATCTCTATTTCAAACTATCCTTCATTTGAAAGTCAGAGCTTTCTTTAATAACTTTAGAATTAATTTGATCATTAAACCTGCCTGCTTAAACCCCTCCCATCATAATAACGGTATATGTGTATGGTGCTCACTATGTGGCCAGGGACTATTCTGAGCACTTTAATATATATATATATATATATATATATATATATATATATATATATATATATAAAATTGATTTTTTACAGAGAGGAAGGGAGAGGGATAGAAACATCGATGAGAGAGAAACATTGACCAGCTGCCTCCTGCACACATCCTACTGAGGATGTGCCCCCAACCAAGGTACATGCCCTTGACCAGAATCGAACCTGGGACCTTTCAGTTCACAGGCTGACACTCTATCCACTGAGCCAAACCGGTTTCGGCATCAGAGCGCTTTTTATATATTAATTCTTTTAATTTCCATAACAATTCTGTGGAGATGAAATCATCCTCATTTTTCAGGTGAGGAAATTGAGGCACAGAAAAGTTAAGTAACTTGCCTAAAACTACACAGCTAGTCGTCGGAGAGCAATGATTGTAACCTCTTCAATCTATGCTCTTGACCATAATCCCATAATGCCTATATTGGATTTGTAGAACACGTAGTAAACTCCAAATCCGAAAACTGCAAATAAGGCTCCTCACAATGATCTTTTCCCACCACAGCCTTCTATAAACCCTAGGCTCCAAATGTTACCCAATTTTTTCAAACATTCTGCCTTACATAGCTACAAGCCTTTGAACATATTGCCCTTTGTTTTCTTTCCTCTTGGAAAACTTCTGTTCACTTCAAACCCAGCTAAATGTCTTCTCTGTGAAGGCTTTCTTATTTTATGCTCCCTTGTCTGCATTTCTTCAATTTTGTGGCTCTTATCGCCTTATGTTCTAATTTTTCCTTTATATGATTTTCATCTCTACTAACTTTGGGATCATCTAGGTCTGGACTCATGTCTTATTTGTTTATGTAGATGAAGTGCCAAAACCAGTGTTGCCATATTTAAGGCACTCAGAAAATGTTTGTTAAACAAATGAATTAAGTTCGACTTGAGTTCAATATTCAAGATGTATATGAAACTCTGACATCTTATCATTTTGTTGCTATTTTACCATTAATGTTATAAAACCTCTAAAGTATTTGTTTTGTTTATCTACACCACAGTTTTAAGTTTCTACTTTCCCTTGTTTTACGTCACACTTTTTTGACACTTACATTTAAAAAAAGTTCATTATGCATCTGCCTTTCACACTTGTTCTAACTAGCTAGCACCTTGAATGTAGAGTTCGCCTTACTATCCTCAATGTAGTGGGGGGAGGGGGTGCAGAGCTTCTAATATAATGAAGGCTTAATAAATCCTTAATTTTAATTAGTTGGTTCTGTTAGATTATCTGGTTATCTGAGTATCCTCTTATCTCCAAATCTCTTTCCTCTGATAGGCCTGGCAATTTTGCTTTGTTTTTCTTAGACGTTATTCTTCATCCTGTAACAATCACAATATAGAGATGTAGGGTAACAGCTATGCAAGAAGACATTTTCATTTAGTTTTTCAGTGTCCTATAATGTAAACACCAACTAGTTTGAGTATTTAAATTTAGCTCATGTTATTGTTTCTCAGACTGAGAAGTAACTGTAGCTACCCTTTCAAAACTGAAAGACAACAATGCTAATGACATGGTATCAAAAAAATTATTTGAAAACATTGCACTCTACCTGTAATTGGAATATTCCAGTATGAAAATTTCGAGAAATAAAAACACACTGAGAATCTGCTTTACTCTCCACCTCTGATGGTCTTTGGCTGCATCTCTCATCAGTTGCTTTAAATTGGGAATTTTGAAGTATTTCTCTGAAAAAATATTTTATAGAGACTGTTATTTAAAATTAATTTTATTATAAACCAGTTAAAATTTTGTTTCCAATCTTAAGTGTTTAAAATTCAGAATAAATATATTACTAAATATTTTTAAAAGCAAAAATCAATTTCTATATTCCTTTCTGATGTTATTGATTTCACTGTAACTATTTATTCTTAGAATGTAAATTAAACTCCTTCTTATGTAGGGTTAATATTTATAGTTTGAAGATCAACCATTAATTTTTCTAAATTAAACAAATTTTTCAATTGGGTTTCCAAAGAACTGTTGTCCCAGAAAGAAATTCACTACAGACTGATTCATTTGCCTTTCAGCGTAACCATTATTGCTTGTTTCATTTTTGGTTCTTATAAGTGTATTTCCAATAGGACATGATCTCATTCATCTGGGGAAATGATGAACAACATAGACTGATGAACAAGAACAGACCCAGAGACAAGGAAGCATGGATCAGACTGTCAGACCTCCGAGGGAGAGTAGGGGAGGGTGGGGGTAAAAGGGAGAGATCAACCAAAGGACCTGTGTGCATACATATGAGCCTAATCAGTGGTCAAGGACAACAAGGGGGTGGGAGCATGCGTGGGGAGGGGTGGAGGATGAGAATAGGGGGGATGAGAACAAATATGTGACACCTTAATCAATAAAGAAATTTTAAAAGACATTTTAAATTACAGTTTACATTCAATATTATTCTGTTATTCTGGATTGGTCGCAGATGTGCAATACAGTGGTTAGAAAATCATATACTTCACAGAGTGGCCTCCCCCCCGCCCCAATATTTTAAGTACCCACCTGCTCCATACACAGTTACTAAGATATTATTGTTTATATCCCCTATGCTGTAATTTATGTCTCTGAGACTATCCTGTAACTACCAATTTGTATTAATCCCTTCACCTTTTTCACCCAGTCCCCAAACCTCCTCCCCTCTGTCAACTGTTAATCTGTTCTCTGTGTCTAGGAGTCTGTTTCTATTTTGTTTGTTTATTTTGTTCTTTAGTTTCCATATATGAGTGAAATCATATGTAACCATGAGTTTTTTATATCCTTCTTTCTGGTTGTGAGATAATTGATTGATTTTAATGTTAATTAGTCTTTTCGTAAATTTGCCTTTAATGACAAAGAAAATTAAGTGAAATAAAACTCAATGGTCAATTTTATATTGAATAATGTCTCTGATAAAAGTAAATGGAAGGAAACTAAATTGAAACTAATGACTTACAAAAGAAGCGTACCTGTGCTCTTTATCCATACAACCACAATTTTGAGACAGGGTTTAAAATAATCAGGCAGCAAATAAAACCCCAGATGATCAAAGACAGGTATGCATAAGGGAATGTAGTTTCTAACAGTCATTCTAAACACCATGATTTAAATAATAATGTTAATTGCCATTTCTTCTTTCAGAGATTCTAGAGAATTTCCAAATTAATTCTAGAATCTACTGTATATATATTACTTAATGAGGTATTAACAATTAGGGTTTATTCAGTCATTGAATTCAATTCACTTAAGAGTTATTGAGTACTTACTAAGCGTCAGGCATTGTGCTGGGAGTTGTATATATAGTGGCAAAGGAAAATAAACAGTTACTACACTCATAGAACTGTCAGTGCTCTCATGGAACTTAAACCCTAGTAAGGAATACAGACAATAAAATAATCACACACACAAAAAATTTGCAAGTATGGAAAGTGTTATCAAGGAAAGCTACCTGTGGTTAGAGAGGTCAGGGGAGGCTTTCTGAGGAAGGGGTAGTTGAATTGAACGTGTGAAGAAAAGAGAGTAATTATTAGAGAGTGTGGTGCAGGAGGTGAGATGTGGGAGTAAGGATATTCTAAAGGCCAAAGTCCTAGTGGCCAGATTAGAACATTGTAGTAGAAGCACAGAAAGCAAGAGAGAAAATGGAAGATAAATTTGGGGACTATGCATGGGAAGACCATGTAGGGATGTAAAAGTCATGTTGTTTTTGTCTTTATCCTAAAAGTCATGGAAAATCCTTTTATAATATAGTGGGGATGGGGTACAAAGGTGATGTCACTTTTATTTGGACAATGTCTGCCTTAAATATGGAGGAAAGATTAAACAAGGATGATAGTGAAAGTAGGGGGTCACTTATAACTCCTACTGCAGTAGTCTATGTGGAGGATAACATTTGGATAGAGTAGTGGTAACTGAAATGGATAGATCTCTTTTTTTCTCCCTGTCTCCTCTTTCCCCATCTCTCTCAAATCAATTAACACACACACACACACACACACACACACACACACACACACACACCCCACCCCCTGGTTAGTCCCATCCAGTTCTATGCCTTTAGAAAATCTAAATCTTGCCGGGACCGGTTTGGCTCAATGGATAGAGCGTCGGCTTGGGGACTGAAGGGTCCCGGGTTCGATTCCAGTCAAGGGCATGTACCTTGGTTGCGGGCATATTCCCGGTAGGGGGTGTGCAAAAGGCAGCTGATCGATGACTCTCTCTCATCCATGTTTCTAACTCTCTATCTCTCTCCCTTTCTCTCTGTATGAAAATCAATAAAATAAATAAATAAATAAAATAGAAAATCTAAATCTTTAGTCCTGACTTCTCTCATGAAATTCATATTCGTCAAATCTAACTGTCTGTTTAAAATTTCCACCCGGATGCCCAATGGGCTTTCAAAAATACATCCAAAATACAACTCCGAGTTTAAAACCACTCCCTCAGCTTACTCTCTCTCCTCTAATCGTCTCCTTATCCAGTAAGTGGCACGAACAAATACTCAGTTGCTCACAGTACCTAGGTGTTAGCATTAATTGGGCCATTTCACTTATTTTTCTTTACCTCATGTAATTCATCAAGCCCTCTAACTTAACCTGCAAAACATATTCCAAATCCAACTCCTTCTCCCCATCTTCTCTGCTTCCCTATTAGTCAAGACACTATCATCTCTCACCTGGACTATGCAAAGCCTCCTAACTTGTCTCTCTGCTCCCACTCTTGCTCCATTAGAATTCAGGCTTCACAGGCAAGAAAAATCTTTTAAAAATATGTCAGAACTTTCATACATTGCCAGCTGGAGTGTACACCAACTTTGAAAAACTGGCAGGTTCCTATAATGTTAATCACATGATCTATTCAGGTATTTATCCAACAGAAGTGAAAGCACGTGTACAAAAATATTTATACAAGAATGTTCACAGCAGCCTTATTCTTAACAGCTAAAAGCTCGAAATGACCCAAATGCCCATTGACAGAGGATAAATAAACAAACTCAGATGTATCCATACAATGGTATGCCAGTCATCAATAAAAAGAATGAACTGCAGATAAAATTCAGCAACATAAATAAACCTCAAAAACATGTTAAGTGAAAAAAAGCAGGCATAAAGTCCATATGATTCCATTTACATGAAATTTACGAATAGGCAACATTAATCTATGATGATAAAAATTAGAATGATGACTGCCTCTGGGTAGAAGGAGGGAGTAATACCTGGAAAGGATTGTGAGGGGACTTTACAAAGTGATGGAAAAGTTCTATATCTTGACTGGGATTCATGGGAAATTTTGTTGAAATTCATCGTAATACATTTTCGCACTTTTTTGTATGTAAATTATATATCAAACTTTATGAAGTGTTTAATTCATCTATTAAACATCTATTAAAGGTGAAATTATTACCTTTAATATAAGAATACTATTATGAAATCTAAATGAGATAACATATAAAGCACATACATGCTTAGTATGTAGTAAACACTCAATGTTAGTTATTATTATGATGATAATGTGTTATTCCCCTGCTTAAATCCTGATAGCACAAACAGTAAAATGAAACCTCCATATTCTAGCCCAGCGATTTATTTTTCTTTTTTCAATTTAAATTTTTTATTGTTGACTAGTCCAGCGATTTTCAACCAGTATGCTGCATCACACTGGTGTGCTGCAAGATTTTTTAAAACATGCTGATAGCTGACTATTCAGTCAGGAGCACTGACCTATTTTCCCTTATGTTGTCAAATTTAAAAAAATGACAACAGTCAATGCAATAGCTGTTTAGTGTGAATGAATAAAAATTATACATATTTTTTGTTAGATTGGCAAAAAATACATTTTTTGGTGTGCCACAGAATTTTAGTAATTACTTCATGTGTACAATGAGATGAAAAAGTTTGAAAAGCAATATAGAGTTACCCCCCAAAATTAAAAATGGAACTGCCTTATGGCCCAGCAATTCTACTTCTGGGAATATACCCAAAGAATCTGAAACACTAATTTGTAAAAAAATATATGTATCCCTATGTGCAGCATTATTTAAAATAGCCAAGATTTGGAAACAGCCTAAGCGCTCATTAATAAGTGAGTGAATAAAAAAGGTATGGCACATTTACATAATGGAATACTACTCAGTCGTTTAAAAAAGTGAAATCTTATCCTTTGCAAAAGCATGGATGGACCTGGAGAGTATTATGCTAAGTGAAATAAGCCAGTCAGAGAAAGACAAATACCATGTGATCTCACTTATGTAAACTAACAAACAAAATAGAAACAGACTCATAGATACAGAGAACAGACTGACACCTGTCAGAGGGGAGGGGTTTGGGAGGTTGGGTGAAAAAGTTGGAGGGATTAAACAAAACCAACCAAACAAATGACAAAAACCCCACAAACAGCGCATAGACTCAGAGAACAGTATGGTGATTGCCAGAGAGAAAGCAGGGTGGGGAGAGGTAGAAGAGGGTAAAGGGGGCATAAATGGGGATGGAAGGAGACTTGACTCGAGGTGGTGAACACAGAATACAATACACAGATTATGTATTATAGAATTGTACACCTGAAACCTATATAATACACAAGATAATTATTAACCAGCATCACCCAGTAAACTCAATAAAAGAAGAAAACACCAAATTTTAGGTGTTAAAAGGAACTGAGGTGTCAAGTATCCCTTTTTCTGTGTCTGGGAAAAGACTATAGAATCTTTTCTTAAGTATCTTTTCTTAAGTATCTTCTGAAGAAAGGGAGCCTTCCTGTCAGTTATGTTTTTGGCCCCTATTAGTAATGAAAACAATTTTAAATTTCTGGCCTTAAACTTTTCTAGAAGACAATTCAAACATATGTCTTCTAGAAAATACAATGGATCTCATTATTTCTTAAATTTTTAATGCATGAAGATTGCTATTATACTATTTGGACAATTATACTACTAAAACTTCTCTCTTCAGGCTACTTCGAACATGTAAACCTTTCCCTCCCGATCAAAGGGTTGATAACCAAATCTCAAATTACAGAACCAACACTATTTTTGTTATTTAAACTTAATACCATTTGAAAAACTCTTTCATTGAATTTATAAAAGGAAAAGAAGTAAAATATTCCGATAAACCTTACCTCCGTTTGCAAATCAGGAACCACAAAGCTGATGCCAAAGCAAAGAAACCAATTCCAAAAGCAACAGCAGAAGCAGCCAGAAAATAGGTTAAGTGATTAGAAAAACCTATACAAATAAATTATAAAAGAATATTTCACGCATGTATCTTCAATCTCTAGGTAAAATAATATATTTCAAATGATACTATATAGTGTAGTGTTAAGACATTAACTAGGAAGTTGGGAGACCTGAATTCTGCTCCTGTGCAATTCTCAGAAATGTTAAGATCCTAATCATGCTGATTAGGGCCCAATGTGCTCAACTCTGTCTGACCCTGCCAGGATGGGAGACTTCAGTTGTATTTGTTTTTGTATGGCTGTCACCTCCTTTTTTTCTGATCTATTATACTTTTCTCCCTTCCCTGTCCAGCTGAGAATTTTTATTTTTCTGGCGTCATTCTTTGCAGTCTTCCAAAATAAGATACTTCATTTAAAGATTTTGATTATTAATCACAACACAAAGTTAGATGAGGATAATAAAGAATAAGTATAAGGAATTTATAAAGATCTTAGGAATTTTTAAACATGTTATCCATACTTTATCTCATGAACAGTAACATATCGTAGCCAACCCTAAACAAAAGCAATATAAAATAATAGCATATCAAAAGTTTATAATTGAAAAAGCTTATAGGACTAATAGGTATAGCTCCTTCATTAAAGTTGAGGCCCAGGTAGTCCCAGCTGGTTTGGCTCAGTGGATAGAGCATCGGCCTGCGGACTGAAGAGTCCAGGTTCAACTCTGGTCAAGGGCACATTCCTGGGTTGTGGGCTTGATCCCCAGTAGGAGGCATGCAGGAGGCAGCCGGTCAATGCTACTCTCTTATCATTGATGTTTCTATCTCTCTCTCCCTCTCCCTTCTCTGAAATCAATATATATATAATTTTTTTTAATTGAGGCCCAGGTAAGAGAAGTAACTGACTAAGGTTAGGTAGCAAATTAAAGCCAGTCCTCTGTTTTCTGTTTTTATTATTATTATTATCTTAATACCAATTATCTTAATACTAGTATGTATTCAAAAGAATAGGAATAAAGAAAGGTAATTATAGTCAGATAGGTCAAGTATTCATTGAGATTCTGAAATCTCCTACTTCAGCAAAAAGGGAATTATAGAAAGCTTTCACAGAAGGCTGTATAGAACTTGAAGGGCCCTAAAACAACCTAGGGATGTTTTATTTGAGAATAAAAGGGTTCAAAAATATAAAACTAACAGAAGCTCTTTATGTGTAAGCATATTATAAGTTCTACTAGGGATATGACATAATAAAGACTTTGCTCTCATATTTTAATTGCTTTAAAATATTTTATAAATTATTATATATGAGTTTTTATTTCAGTAGTGTCAGGTAGCAAGTACAAGTATGCATTAAATTTATGAGAAACTGTCCAAACTGCTTTCCAGAGTGGCTGTACTGTCTTGCTTTCCCACCAGCAATAAAGTATAATAGTTCCTGTTTCCTCTGTATCATCACCACCACTTCATAGTGTCAGTTTTATTTCAGCCATTCTAATACATGTGCAATGGCATTTCATTGTGGTTTTAATTATTTTCCTTTCCTTAGTGAATAATGAGGTTGAGCATCTTTCATGTACTTATTTACCATCTATATAGCTTCTTCACTGAACTATGTGTTTAAATCTTTGCTAATTTTTTAGAATTCTTCATACATTCTGGATACAAGTCCTTGGTCAGATATATGATTTGGAGATATTTTCTCCCAGTATGTGGCTTGTCTTTCCAATTCTCTTAACAGTGTCTTTCACAGAGCAAAACTTTTAAATTTTGTTCACGTTCAATTTATCAATTTTTTTCTTCTATGGATTGTACTATGGGGTCCTATTTGAGAACTCCTTGCCTAACCTAGATCATGAAGATTTTCTTGTATGTTTTCTTATAAAAGATTTGTAGCTTCCATACTTGAGAATATTTATAATCATATGTAAATAACTCATGAATTAAAGAAGAAATCAATGGAAATGGATAAACTAATTAATAATGAAAGCACTCTGTATAAATACTTGCAACAACAATGCTGGACCAAATTCAAGGGAAATGTATGACCCTAAATACATATATTAGAAAAGAAATCTGAAAAATAATGAGCTTGTCATACAAATTTTAAGTTGACAAAGACTAGCAAGCAAAATAAGCCCAAATGATATAGAGGAAGGAATTAAAGAACAGAAATTAATGAAATGCAAATTAAGATTTGTGGTCAAGACTAATAAAATGGCAAATCTCCACTAAGATGAACCAAATTAAAAGAAGGCATAAATAAACAATATTAAAAATGAAGAATGGACATGCCGAGACCGGTTTGGCTCAGTGGATAGAGCACTGGCCTGCGGACTGAAGGATCCCGGGTTCGATTCCGGTCAAGGTCATGTGCCTTGGTTGCAGGCACATCCCCAGTGGGGGGTGTGCAAGAGGCAGCTGATTCTCTCTCATTGATGTTTCTAACGCTCTATCCCTTTCTCTTCCTCTCTGTAAAAAATCAATAAAATATATATTTTTAAAAAAAGAATGAATATAGTTATAGCAGAGATTAAAATAAGAAAATTTATGCTAATATCTCAAAACTTATACTAAATTATTATATATACCTAAAAAATGACTTACAAAAAGTGACTCAAGAAGTAATAGAAAACCTAAACGAACATGTATCCATTAAATTGAATCAGCAGTTACAATTTCCCCCAAAGAGAAAAGCAGGCCCCAATAACTTTACAATTTCTACTGTATACCCATGATTCAAGTATTTCTTATCTTATACAGGCTCTTCCAGAAAATAGAAAGAGATTGTTGGCTGTTTGTCCAAATACATTTTCCTCTTCTTCCCAGGCAAAAAGGTAGACTACATGTCCCAGCTTCCCATACCATTAGGTGAAGCCATGTGACTGAGTTCTAACCAGTGGAATTTGAGTAGAAGTGATGTCATAAAAAGCTCCTAAGCACCTTTCTTCATGTTCTTTCTCTTTTAGGCTTAACTGGGATGAAGATGATTAGAAGGGAACTTTGGAAGCCATGTCATCATGAATCTAATTGACACTCAACCCAAATAAAATGAAATGTAATTCTACACAAATGCCTCCAAAAATTTAAATACAAGAGAACACTTTCAATTCATTCTATGAGGCCAGCTTTACTTTGATATCAAAACCAAACAAGAGCCCTAACTGGTTTGGCTCAGTGGATAGAGTGTCGGCCTGTGGACTGAGGGGTCCCGGGTTCGATTCCGACCAAGGGCACGTGCCTGGATTTCAGGCTTTATCCCCAGTGGAGGATGTGCAGGAGGCAGCTGATCAATGACTCTCTCTTATCATTGGTGTTTCTATCTCTCTTTCCCTCTCCCTTCCTCTCTGAAATCAATAAAGATATATTTAGAAAAAACAAACAAACAAAACAAGAACAAGAGCCGGAGCAAGAAGAGAGAAAGAGAAGAAATATAAACAACATAAATGCAAAATGCATCTATGTTATGCATTATGAACATAAATGCAAAAATGCTAAACAATATTTTAGCAAATAAATACAACATTATATTCAAAGGATAATATATCATGACCAATTAAAAAGATAATATATCATGACCAAGTGCAGTTTATCCCAAGAATATAGGGTTGGTTTAGCATTTTAAAACCAATCAAAGAAATATGCCATATTAACAAGTTTGGAAAGAAAATCCATACAATCAACATGGATCTATGTCAATAGACAGGAAACAATTTGATAAGATCCAACATCTATTCCTCCTTTGAAAAAAAAAAAAAGGCACAAAAAACAAATCTCAGGAAACTACAATAGAAGGGCAACTATCCTAGTATCAGGTTCCTCAACCTGATAAAAAGCCATTTAAAAAAAAATAATCAAACTTAATGATACAAGACTGAATGCTTTCTTTCTAAAATCAGGAGCAATACAGGGACTTTCGTTCTCACAACTTTTATTCAAAAACTAGAGGCCCAGTGCACAAAATTCATGCACGGGGGGTGGTGGGGTGGTGTGTGTGTGTGGGGGGGGGGGGGGGGAGTTGTCCCTCAGCCCAGCCTGCACCCTCTCCAATCTGAGATCCCTTTTACAATCCAGGACTGCTGGCTCCCAACTGCTCGCCTGCTTGCCTTCCTGATTGCCCCTAACCGCTTCTGCCTGCCAGCCTGATGACCTCCTAACCACTCCCATGACAGCCTGATTGATGTCTAACTGCTCTCCAGCCTGTTTGCCCCCAACTTTCCTCCTCTGCTGGCCTGGTCACCCCTAACTGCCTTTCCTTGCAGGCCTGGTGCCTCCCAACTGCCCTCCCTTGCTTGCCTGATCACCCACAACTGCTCTCCCTTGTAGGCCTGGTCCCTCCCAAGTGCCCTCCCCTTCTGGCCATCTTGTGGTGGCCATCCTGTGTCCACATGGAGGCAGGATCTTTGACCACATTGGGGCAGCAATCTTGTGAGTTGGAGTGATGGTCAATCTGCATATTACTCTTTTATTATATAGGATATACTGATGGTTTTAGACAGTGAAACCGGGCATGAGAAAAAAAAAAAAATAGAAGGCATCTTGATTAAAAAAATAAGAAATAAATGTTTATAATCTCAGAGTTATAGTCTGAATGTTTTTGTGCCCCCCCCCCCCAAATTCATATGTTGACATTCTAATGCCCAGTGTGATATTGGTAGTCAATGGGCATTAGATGGTAGGGCCTTCGGAGGTACGTGGAGCCCTCATGAATGGGATTAGCACTCTTATGAAAAAGATCCCACAGAGCTTCCCACCCCCTTCCAACCATGTGAGGAAACAGCAATAAGAAGAAGGATTTCTCCAGACTTAAAACTTGGCCATGCAGGTACCCTAACCTCAGATTTCCACTTACCAGAACTGTAAGAAATAAATTCTGTTGTCTATAAGCCAATCAGTTTGTGGTATTTTATAATAGTAGTTCAAGTGGACTAAAATACACAGAGAACATAATAATCAATGTAAAAAAACCTGTGGAATTAAAATGAACCCTGGGTGGTTTGGCTCAATGGACAGAGCATCTCCTTGTGGACTAAAGGGCCCGGGCTTGATTCTAGTCAAGGGCACATACCCTGGTTGCAGGCTTGATCCCCAGTAGGGGGCATGTGGGAGGGAGCCTATAGATGATTCTCTCTTATCATTGTTGTTCCTTTTTCTCCCTCTGCCTTCCTTTCTAAAATTTTTTTTTTAATTTTTAATTAGAACTACCATATGATGCAGCAATCCCACTACATCTACCTCAAGAGAGTGAGGGGGTTTGAAAGATTAAATTATCTAATGAATGAAAAACATATTAAAAGCTGGGGGGGGGGGAATTATTAAATGCTATTAATCTGGTAAGAGTAAAAGTCAAACTCCTTAATTTCCAAAACAGATCAGATACTTATCACTTGAATATCTGTCATATAAAATGCATTTTTCCTTCAGTAAATAATAAATGACTTCAAATCACATCACTCAGATAGAAAATTTTAAAATAAGGATCTTACATCATCTTGGTGTTTATTCATTTGAAATCAGGTTTTTTCATTCTGAATAGTTTAAACAAAATGTATGTTATGGTAAAATGCCTCTTTATGTGCTTTAACTTGTTAAATTGCTAAAGTACAACCTTACTTCTGCTTAAGAGTACATCTTCATTATACAAGTTAGCAAATAGCTTATATCAATACAAATGTCCAACAATGTAATGAGATCATTGCTACTTAAAATACTTCCTGCACGAATAATTTAACTGTTTGCCATGTAGAAGCCTTATTTCTCAATAAGTTTTGCAACTTCTGTATCTTCGCAAGCAGGCATTGAAGACACTTCAGCTTTTACAATACTCTTTATCCCAAGTTTGATAAGCTACCTCTGACTAAGCCACATGCAAATGTTAAATACTTAGGTGTGTGTTCTAAGTTGTTTTCCTGCAGACATCTGAGTAAGCAGATGAAATTTGTTGTCCTGAAGTACAGAGATGCCTTGATGATTTGTCCTTAGACTGTCGATTTGTTTCTGTAGTTCAGAAATCTTTACAAATGAACTTCATGGTATCTAACTCATCCTTGAACCTTGCTGTATCTTTTGTAACCCTGTCGATCCTTGTCCACTCCAAACCCTCTGTTTTCCAGCTTAGCATTCATTTTCAGCTCCTTTCAGCTCCTTTCAGCTCCTCGGACAGTACATTCTTGACACCACTTCCTTAGGGAGAAGCACAAACAAGACCTCCTTGGCCATTTCCTGCTTATTCCTCAAAGCTCTGGTTTTTGGTTCCCTGTTTGGGCCAGGCTCATGGATGCTGGCTAGCTCCAGAGCTATTTGGACTGCGCAGCTGCTCCCTCGGTCCCCAGCCTGTCCCTGGTTGCTAGGAGACGGAGGAATTCACTTGGTTTCCTGAACGCTGGTACTGGAGTGAGCCCAGGCGTGGTCACCCAGGGTGGCCAAGTCCTCCGGCCGAATCTTAATATAATGTCTTTATAGCAAGGACATAATAAAATAAAATAAAATAAAAAGATTGTATAGGGAATAACCATCTAAACATCATATTATTCTCAGTGTCCCTTATATAAGGATTCTGTAACAAACTTCTTTTAGAATTCATTATCAAGAAACATTCTTTTCAAACCAACTGGCAATGTGTTCATTTGTCAGATAATAAGATTTAGATACCCAGTATTTCTTTGCCTTGAATACTAGAAAATTCAAACTAAAATTCATGCTTGATTATGGAAGTTATGTTAGCTCAAACACTCAAATTTTGCACTTATGGCATTTCCATTTTTCCTTCTAGTTTATGTATTTTTATATCTTTACTAGAGGCCCGGTGCATGAAAATTCATACACTGGAGCTGGGGTGTCCCTTAGCCTGGCCTGCCCCCTCTCACAGTCTGGGAGCCCTCAGGAGTGGGAGGCAACCCAGCGATCAGGGGAAGGTGACACCCCATCACACCTCTGCTGCTGCCACTGCCGGCAGGGCAAGCCTTGGCAGCTGGGCAGCCACCATTCGAGGTTTGCCTGCATCTCGGGTTGGCCCTAGGTGGCTGGGGGAGCTGAGAGGACTGTGTGCTGCCATCTTGTGCCTGTGGGCATCACCATCTTTGAGGGCAGGGCAGTCAATTAGTATATTCCTTCCTTATTGGCTGTGGGTCAATTAGCATATTCCCTCTTTATTAGATAGGATCAGTTCTATTTATGTGACTTTTACTGAAAACTACATTAAATCCTTTCTGAAAGTAAAAAAGGTACACATTTAAAAAATTCACTGGAGCTTAGTACTTTAAAGAAAAGGGCCATATATTATTCACTCTTGTATCCCTTGATAATTCTTTTAAATTTATCCTTAAATAGTGCTTGTAGCATAGCACACAGTAGGAATTTAACTATGAATGGTTCATACTGACTTTGAAGAACTTTTACACAATGGGAGTAGGACTCATTAATTCACCGATTATTTACTGAGTACTTACTATGTGCCAGACACTGTTCTGAAGCCAGTGGTACTGTGATGAACAAGAAGAATGTCCTGGGCCCTGGACAGTGTTGCTCAGTGATAGAGTGTCAGCCCTCAGGCCAAAGGGTCTCAGGTTCGATTCCAGTCAAGGGCACATACCTAGGTTGCAAGTATGATCCCTAGCCCCAGTTGGGGCACCTGTAGGAGGCAACCAATCAATGTGTCTCTCGCACATCAATGTTTCTCTCTCTCTCTCTCTCTCTCTCTCTCTCTCTCTCTCTCTCTCTCTCTTTCTCTCTCTCCCTCCTTACTCTCTCCCCTCCACTCTCTCTAAAAATCAATGGGGAAAAGTATCTTGGGGTGAGGATTGAAAAAAAAAAAAAAAAGAATATCCTGGGATTCATATTTTAGTGGGAGGGGACACATGATAAACACATAAGTAAATAAGATGCACATAAGCAAATAAGAATGAGATAAGCAAATAATCCTAATATATAAAGAGCCCGGGTCCTTAATGTCTAAAATGACCTAACAGATGACCGAACGCCAGGCTGCATGTGTGCAGCAGGCTTGGGTGGATGGGGACTAGGGAGTGGGCTGAACTGCTGACCTCTCGGTCTCTACTGCGTTGTGGGTGCCACAGTGACCCAGCACTGCCTGCCATCGCCAAGGCGGGTGCAATGTGATTGGTTGGGAGGCCCCACCATCACCCCATGATCACCTGCAGGGGGAGGCCAAGGCCACCGGCTGGTGCAGAGGGCCTCCCTCTGCAGGGCAATCAATCACTGGGCTTCTGGATTGTGAGAGGGCGCAGGCTGGGCTGAAGGAACCCTCCCTTTAGTGCATGAATTTCATGCACAGGGCCTCTAGCCTATCTAATAATAGGATAATATGCAAATTAGTTGGGACACAGTCACATAATGACCAAACAGCAGGGACTTGAAGCTGCATGGCGCCTGGCCTTGGCAGGGGACCTCAGGTCATGCTCCCTACCTGGCAGGACTTGATGGGGACCTCAGGCCGTGCCTCCCGCCCCAGTGCTGGGCTGGAGACCTCAGGCTGCTCCCCCTGCCCAGCGGGGCTTGATGGGGGACCTCAGGCTGCACTCCCTGCCTCCCCCCCACCCCCGCCTGGTGGGGCTTGATGAGGACCTCAGGCTGTGCCCCCCGCTCCGGCACCAAGCCAGGAGACCTCAAACCACACCCCCTGCCTGGGCGCCAGTCCTGGAGACTTCAGATCGTGCCCCTGCCCCAGCGCCAGACCAAGGGAACTCAGGTTGCTCCCCTACACAGCAGGACTTGACGGGGACCACAGGCCATGCCTCCACATGGCGGGGCTTGATGGAGGACTTCAAGCTGTGTGTTCCCACCTGGCGGGGCTTGACAGGGACCTCAAGCCATGTCCCCCACCCCAGCGCCAGGCCAGGGGACCTCAGGCTGTTCCTCTGCCCAGTGCCAGGCTGGAGGACCTGAGGCTGCACCCCCCACATGGTGGGGCTTGACGGGACATCTGAGACTGTGCTCCCTGACCGGGCACCAGGCTTGGGAACCTGAGGCTATGCCCCCTGCACAGGGCCGAGCTGGGGGACCTGAGGCTGCACCCCATGCCCCACTCAGAAGGGCTTGAAGGGGGTAGGACCAGCCAGGTCTGAGTCTCCTGCAATTTCGAAGCACGTGTGGGTTGGCGGGGACTTGACTCTGTGTCCTGCAGTATACCCCAGACTCTGACAGGAGGGAGATTTTCATATACATTTTACTAATTTTCTTTCGTCTCTGATATTTCTATTATAAAGGGCAAATAGCAATATTAAAATATTTTCCCTAATTAATTCCCTTTTCATGTGCACAAATTTTGTGCACCAGGCCACTAGTCCTATATAATAAAAGGGCAATATGCAAATTGACCCTAATGGTGCTATGGCGTGCACTGACCATCAGGGTCAGAAACTCATTGCAGGAGCTGCCCCCTGGTGGTCAGTATGCTTCCACAGGGGGAGGGCCACTCAGCCAGAAGCTGGCTCAGGGCTGGCCAGTGCCGCGGCAGTGGTGGGAGCCTCTCCTGCCTCTGCAGCAGTGCTAAGGATGTCCAACTAATGGCTCTGGGGAGTGGGCCTAAGCCAGCAGATAGAGATCTGCCAGAGGAATGTCTGACTGAAAGCTAAGCACAACCCCCCAGGAGCAGGCCTAAGCAGTCACTCTGAGCTGAAAATTCAGTGCACGAATTTTCATGCACTGGGCCTCTAGTAAACATATGAGCAAATAAAGGTCTTAAGAAAATCACCTGATAACCAGGTGGAAGTTGAAAGGGATACATCAAAATATTGTGTACTTTCCAGCTGGTATGGCTCAGTGGTTGAGTGTAGACCTATGAACCAAGAGGTTTCTGGTTTGATTCCCTCTCAGGGCACATGCCTAGGATTCAACTCCATCTCCAGTAGAAGGCAGCTGATCTATGATGTTTCTCTCTTATCATTGATGTTTCTATCTCTCCCTCTCCCTTCCTCTCTCTCTAAAAATCAATTAAAACATTTTTTAAAAAGAAAAATATAATGTGTATTTTCATACGACCATCCATAAAAAGATGTGAATTGTCCACAAAGGTATATTTGTCACCAATTCAATCACCGGGGGCATTATTTTTTATATAGTACTAAGAGAGTCTTGCTTAACAATGTAGGAGCAGATGATGTTGAACATTATATTAGTAGAACATCATAGTAACATAGGCGGTTATGTTATTAAATTCATTATACAAACAACAGAACAGTTTGTTGACTTGCACTAAAGTAGTCTTGTAGATTTATCCCTAAGTTTCCTCTGCATTTTCTTAGATTCTCTTCGCTGCAACCTTTCTTCCAAAAAGTAATTGGATCATAGGCCAAAAAATAAATGTGCATACCAGCGAGGATAAGTAAGCATCAGTTTCCCTGGCTTGAATTTGACAGGTGTGATATCTGTTCGCTTTTTCATGCGGTGGCAGCATCCTCTGCTGGGCATTAATTTATTTAATAGCTTTTGAGAAAAACTTTTATAGTTTTTGAGAAATAGATTTTAGAGCATGTAGCACAGGAATAAAATATGTAGTGCTTCATTATTTACATTAAGTTATCAACTTCTCAAAGCATTATGTTAGTTCTTATCATCAGATTTAAATAAGCATCTGAGAGATATGCAGTTATAAAAGTACAAATAATACTGACACTACTAATAATAAATGGTAATATCGTGTTCTGGAAAGTCTTCAATTTGAATTTCAATAAGAAAACATAAATTTCTCCTGCAACTTAAATTCTCTAATTGGTGCTATCCATTTGTATATTTTGACATATACTCCACATACATTTATTATTCATTCAAAAATTAAAAAGCCAACTGGAAAAGGTTAAATGAATTATTTAAATATAATTTTTTATCCAAAGAGACAAAAAAGTATTTGGTTCTAACAAGTGATACAAAATTGATAAAATAAAATACTATAACTTAGGAAATAAGTAGAAAAGATGCTTAGTTATTATAGGATGCTTTAGAGCTCAAGCACCTAAATAGATATTGATAATGTATAATAGAACATATTAGAAAAAGCTGGCAATTAGCATTATTTCTGAAGCCTACTCCCTTCTAATTACAGATTTAGGATAAGAGAGATTTACAAGGACACCTATACTAAGTGAAAGGATCTCAAGAGAATAAAGACAGTTATGATGATGGGATTCATTGGAAAACTGAAAGCCTTGAGATTCCAGTATCAGAGATAGGGAATGTTTGTCAGCAGAGTAAATTACACATAGTTGTCACATCAAGAATGCTTATTACTAGTTTATCAAAGAACTGAAGAGGAAGTGGGACTTAAGTCAAAACTTAATGGATTCATAACCTAAGAGTAACATATTATCTAAGAGTAAGTGTAAATAAAGACAAAATCATATGCTTATGAACCAAGAAGGGGACTCTGGAGTTACCAAGTTCCTACCAGAGGAGCAATTACAACTGCTGTTTGGGCACAGAGAACAAAACTTCAAGCATAAGGTAAGTGCTTAGCCAGTCTAGAAGAGAGTCACTGGGGCGTTCTCACTCCACTTTCACCTTTTGAATAGCTGCTATTACTTGGCAATTTCAAGTTTGTAAATCTCTCCTGCCCTAAATTAACACTTTATCTAAGATTGGTGCCCTAATTGCCACCTAAAAGGTGACTTTCCACTTTCCTAAAGTTTTCATGGTAAACTGTTTGATTGAACTCCACTTTTATAATCCCATGAAATATTATCACTGTTTAAGTACTGCTACAAGTTTTCTACCATTCCTTTCTTATCATGATAAGAAACTATGAAATGAAAGAGCAATTATACATTCTGAAATGATCAAATATGACTATAAGTCAAAATAACAAAAGGGAAAAGTAGACTAATCTGTTACACAACAATCTGAAACTTCCATGCCTTAGAGAATCAGATCAAGTAGCACACAGTATTATAAACTACCTTATAGGTATGTCTGTATACATTATGTTTTATATAATTCCACCCATGAAACTACATGTGAATAAGATTTCCTTATATTCAACATTGTGATATAGTTTTTATAAATCCTGTCTTGATCCACTTTTGAGGCCCTGGCTAGAGGCCAGTCGGGTTTTCCTTTCTTGACCAGCCAATTAAGTTCAAGACCTCCCCTATAGGGTTCTCACACACATTCACTCTGAATGCCCCAGGACTAGGTACCAATTAAGAGCAGTCTTATGTTACAAAGCCTGCTGAAATTATTCAAACTAGCTCTTTTGAAGCCTATTTACCCTGACCCATCCCATTCCTTCCTGCAGAAAACAAAATAAAGCAACTTGCCCATTGTTCCCCTGTCTGCCTCCACCTTTTGACCAACCCTGGTGCTTGACCTGAGTGGGCCTGTGTGTATAACAAACTGTAAAACCCTTTCTGGTTTCTCTCTTTTGATCTACATATGGCCTCTTTCAAGTTAATATGGTTAAAACAAGCATTAATAGGCCCTGGCCAGGTAGCTCAGTTGGTTAGAGAATCCTCCCAATACACCAAGGGTGCAGGTTCCATCCTCAATCAGGGCACATATAAGAATCAACCAATGAATCTATACTCATAAAAGGGTAACATGCTAATTAGACCGGACATCTTCTGGACAACCTTCCGGTTGTCCTTCTGGACAAAACCATGGTGGCGGGGCTGAGGCAAAGGCAGTTAGGGGTGATCAGATCAGCAGGGGAGAGCAGTTAGGATGATCAGGCCAGCAGGCAGGTGAGTGGTTAGGAACCAATGGTCCCAGATTGTGAGAGGGATGTCTGGTAGTTGGACATCCCCCAAGGGCTTCTGAATTGGAGAGGGTACAGACTAAGCTGAGGGACCTCCCCCCCATGCACAAATTTTGTGCCCAGGACTCTAGTGTATAAATAAGTGTAAAAAAAAAATTGACAGTTCTCTCTCTAAAAATCAATCAATAATTATTATTTTTTTTAAAAAAGCATCAATAATAGTTGTCAATAGGTCTATAGTTCTATCATAGACAACTATTTTCTGTTACTTTGAAGCTGCCACAAGTCAGAAAAAGCAATTGGTATGTTACCCCAAGTACAGTTTTATTACTACACAGTTCCAATGAGGCATTTATTCAGCCAATAATAATGCTGAACTTGAAACTTACCATTGATATTTTATGATCAATAAAATTCTATTTTTAAGGTTGATTTTTTTTAAGTGATAGTATTAATAAAGAAAAACTTTAAAATAATTTAAGCTAACTTTTGAAGAAATTATTACAAAGGAGTAACCATGTTGGATAAGCAAGCAACAAGGTACAGAACTAATTGAAATAAAACATAGAAGTATGCACAAATGAAAAGAAAAATGCACTTTCCTTGCTTGCTACCATCCCTTGCACTGCACCACAAACTTTTGGCATTGAGAGACGACTATATGGAGATTATGCAAAAATTGACCTATATACAAGGAAACTTGACACATTACATTTGTGTAATGTAAGCCAGGAAATGTTAAACAATTTAATAAATGGAACTGCCAGCCGAGTTGTAATACTTTATTTTTATGTTTTTGGTTATCCTGTGATTCCCATCAGGAAGTGTTATAGTTAATTAGCTAGGCTAGTGTTGGGGTTACTTTTTAAATATACTATTTTCACAAGTAACCTATTATCCAATCTAGGGATAGAATAAAAAAAAAAAAAAACATTCTGAGAAACATTTAATGGAGTTGGTGACATACGCACTTAATGGATTCCATGTTGCCTTCATTGATGTTCCCATCTTATTCCCCCCAAAAAAGCCCAAAAATAATTACAAATTGAAAGGGAAGAGGCTTTAGCCATTATCTTTTTAATGTTTATATTAATAATATTCCAATGCCATCCTATCTTATGTTATATGTGCTGCTGAAGTGAGCACCATCCTACTTTATGTTAGAAAAAAATACATTGACAGTAAATTGGGGTTTACTTCCTACTAAGAGTAGAAGTATCTACAACTAGATAAATTTCCATCTTAAAATAGTTTCAGTTTGTTGCACATATTTCTTTTTTCCCTCCCTCCACCACTTGTTCAGTTGTAGGTAAAGTTTTTTTGTCTCCTTTGAGCTGTAAAGCCTCCCGTGTCAGCAATTCCATCCTGCCAGTTTTTGTCACCTACCATAAACTGTGAAATAGCAAATGTGTGTTGTTTTAAGAGGCTAAGTTTGTAGTTTGTCAAAAACTCATATACCATTTCATATGAAACAAAATAATATATCAAAACTTTTCTTCAGAATTTACATTTACTTAGAGGGTATCTCACACTCAAACTACACACCAGATCATCTCAACATGTTAAACTCTAGAGACTGAAGAGCTGAGGTGGACAGCTTATCTCTGCTTCAAGGTGTGAGAACAGCACGGCTGTGAGGCAGCCAGGGGCCAGGCCCCTCTCCAGCGAGGCATCTCTGTTCTGCTCCTCATTAGTCTGCTCTGCTGTGATCCAAGCAGGTTGGCTTAGTGGCTCAGCTCGTGTAGTCTGCTCCACGCTGACAAGACACCAGCCAGAGAAATGCATTTTTCAGTCCAAGTCAGAGGGAAGCTGGCTTAAATAGACAGAAGTCTCCAACCCTGGTTCAGGATTGCTCTGTCCTCATGCAAATTAAGACTCCAAAATCTTAACAGTTTGATTGGTCCAAAAGGCACTCTCCTGATTGGCCAGAATAGAGCCACTCTGGATGGTTGAAGCTGCTCAGCTCTGATTGGTTGGGGAATGCAACAGTCCTATTGCTTGAAACAGGAATCCAGGAACTATGATATTTTATAAGGAACTAGTATCCCTGAGCAGGAATCCATACACAAGTAGCTTGCTGCCCTCCCTCCTGCTGATTGGTCATCATGCATCAGGATGTAATAACCATTTGCATATTACCTCTTTATTATATAGGATGGCTCTGATGGCAGAAAAACAGTGCAGGCAGATGGTTCAGTATAGGAGACAGGCAATTTAGTGCAGGGTTCTCCCTGAAGTGAAATTTGTGTGAGAGATCCCCATATAGCAATGATTACTAGGCTGTTTTTGTTTTTTAATTTGAGCCCACTTAGTCATCAGGAACTCTTCTTAGTAAGTATTTTTTTCTCAGGGTCTACAAAGGGAACAATGAAAATATCACACGTGGAGAGAAAAACAAAACAGAATTGTTAAATTCACAGTAGAAAAAGACTGCTGAAGCTGACTGAAATACATGATCCCAGCAAGAAAAAAAAGTCCTGATCAAATAGTTTCAGTGTCTCCTTAGAGTTCAAATTTTAACATAGGATTTCAGATCTTTCTATGAATAAAGAAAGCCCACAGGGTGTCAAGATATTACTAATTCCTTATTTTCAGGCAGGCAACATTGTCTAAGGAATGAATGCAGGATTTAGAGAAACAGGATCTGGAGTCAAGTCTGTGCTTCAATACTTAGCATCATTGCCACCTTAACTACTAAATTAGATTTCTCCTCAACTGTCTCCCAATGCATCTGCTTGAGGTATATAAATGCTTTTCACACCACAATACTTACCAATTCCTGAATATACCCAGGTTTTCCAACTTTGGTCATCATTTAACTAGCTCCACTCTTCTGGAATGCTTTTCACTCACTGTTTTTCCTGTTGAGAGCTTGCCTGTTTTTAAAGATTTAGTAAAAATGCTACCTTCTTTATAAAACTGTTGCATATTTAGCCAGTTGGAATTAATTCTGCTGCCCCTCTCCTACCTTGGTTGTTTTTCGTTTATCTATAGCATCATCAGCCTACTCCTTCATGTATCAAGCTCATAAAATCACATACAGTCAACAATGGAACCTAAAAGATATGCTTCAGAGGAAGTTTGGCCACTTTAATCCTCTCCTAATTTCAATTCCCCTCTGCCCAGGCCATCACAAACAAACATACAATCCAGAACTTGCTGTTTTGCTATGTAGGCTCAACTTCAACCCAAGTCCCCTAAGTGTCACTTCTAAGGAAATACAGGAGCTCCCACTGCTGGAAGATGCTCTCTTCTATGCTTTATTCTTTTGTGAGGTTCAGCAAGTCTTTTGTAATAACTTGGTCACAGATATCACTTTACACTTCATCACCATTGCAGCCCCTGCAAAAGTAAGGTAGGAGGAGAGGCTCCTGACCTTAATTAGCACGTGTTCAGATGTGTGTGTGGGGGGAGAGAGAGAGAGAGAGAACAGGTGCACTCATTATTCCAAAGGCCATTCTGGAAGGACAGAATAAATAGAGCAACCTTTTCAGTATAGAGTTAGCACTTTCTTCATTCTTTAGCAAAAAAACACAGAAGATCTGCCAAGGGTAAGTCAGGAGCAGGAGGACCAAAATTCCACCCGCCTCCGTGGCGCTGCTCTCCCCACAGCTTGGATGGAGATGAGGCTCTCCCAAGCCACAGGAAGCTGGAGCCTCACTTCCGCTTCCGGAAAGCCTGCCCCATCTCCCTTGCAGGTGGTGCGAAGCCAGCCAGGAGGAGGGCCCTGAAGTTGGGGCTCGGAGCTGTGAAGGAGGATCCTCATTCAGAAAGGTGGTTCAAGTTGGCACCAGCTGCGGGTTGACATGATCCGAGGGAAGGACACTAAGTCTCCCCTGTGCTTCCAGCGGCTCCTTGGAGTTGTTTTCCGCGGTTCCAGTGCTGGTCTCTGGTTCTTTGGAGGTAACCCACTTCTGCAGCCCCACAACTCCTCGGTGTGCCAAGCCCTTCCAAGTTCCTGTCCTGGGAGCCTTCGCCTTTGTCCCCCACTCCGATGTCCACCCTCCTCCCCCAGAGCAAGAATGAAGAGCCATAGGCAGTCTCCTCCAGCATGCACAGTATATTTTAGTCACTTACTACCCTGTTTCCCCGAAAATAAGACAGTGTCTTATACTAATTTTTGCTCCCAAAGATGGGCTAGGTCTTATTTTCAGGGGATGTCTTATTTTTCCATGAAGAAGAATACGGTACACATTTATTGTTAAATGAAAGTAAAGGAAATTTATTACCTGTATACGGTACGGTAGTACGGTAGTTGTCAACACAAACCAGACAAACTGTGAATCCTACAGTATCAAGAATTTACTCATTTATTCAATGAGAATCATGTCATCATCTTCTGGAACACCATCATAACAATCCAATTCCTGAATTTCCTGGTGAATTTCTTGTGACTCCATTTCTTTCAGAATCAGTGGACCAAATTCCTCATGTTTAGCCTGGGGGGTGGGGGGAGCTTATTTTCGGGAGATGCCTTATATTTCACTCAGAAGGAAACCTGTAAGTAGGTCTTATTTTCGGAGGATGTCTTATTTTCGGGGAAACATGGTATTACTGTTTAACTCCGCAGCATATAGTTGATTTATTTATGCATCCAAGTCCTGAAAGAAATTACAGGTCAAAAGTTTGATTTCTTTTTTTTGTGTGTGCCAAGTTTGGGATACTGATTTCAATAATTTTGTTAAACCAACACGTGGCAATGAGCATTTGTATGTCAAATCCCATGGAAATGAAACATTTATTTTTGTTCTCAAGGAGCATCTAAGACAATAAAAAAAAAAAATACTCAACTCAAGCATATTAAAACTTCACATATATTAAATTCAATTATAATTTATTAAATGTCTGTTATGTATTAGACTCTGTACTAGGTATTGGGCATAGGAAGTTGAATCAGTCTTTGTCTTAGAGATCTGATCTTATAGTCTCGGTAGGGAAAAGTGACAGTGCATAAAACAATGACTAGTATCTTTAAAGGTATAAGATGAACACTGGTAAGTGCTGCTACTCAGATTCAGAACAAGTGGGAATACAGGAGATATAGAGAACTGAGTTATGTGTTTAAAGGAAATTGGAAAGCTTTGTAGAAGAGATAGTATGTGAAATACCCTTTGGAAGGAAGGGGATTATGTTTATAAGTTGAATTCTGGCTTAAGGCTTGTACTTTCCAGCAGATCTCACTTGAGGGCTTTGCTCCATTTCCCCCTCGCTTTCCAGTCCCTTTGCCTTCAGTCCACCCATCCAGCTCTTGTTCTGTTTTCTTGGAAGTATCCTACGTCAGGATATAACACAAAAAATGATAATTACCTCTTATTAAAATACTTGTTTCTGCATGGACAGTACTTGTAAAGAAATAATTTTCATTTTTAAAAAATTTGTCTTAGTCAAGTCAACACAGCACAGTCCCTGTGGGCCATCTGCTGGAACACAAAAATAGCCTCACTATGTAGAAGCAGATGTTTAAAATGGAATTAATTAAAATGAGATTCCACCTGTAATAGAAAACAGAAAGTGGATGCAAAAGGAATGCGGTAAGCTGGCAGTGCTTGCTATTGCCTTCCATTCCCTTAAGGATGTATATTTGTGGGTAAAATCTTGCTAATAGGAATATGCTTCTGGTTTTGGTTTCTAGTGATATGAGTTATTAGTTATATTGAAACACCATCACCCTAGACTTGTTAGGAAAATAGCAGTCATAAAAATAATCACGGTAGGATGGATGCCTTCTTACCAATGAACGAAGTTATCTTGGGCAGAAAATTAATAACCATCCTATATTAGTAACAGAAATGAACATTTACTAGTTACCTCTATGTCGGGTGCTTTACTGTACATTTTTACAAGAATGCTCTAAAGGAGGTATTTTCCTCCCTTTATAGATGAGGAAATTGAGACTGAACTATTAAACTAGAGGCCCAGTGCACAAAATTCAGGCAAGAGTAGGCCTTTGCAGCCCTTACTGCCTCAGCCCTCACAGTCCCAGCTTCGTCCAGAAGGTCATCGGAAGGTCGTCCAGATGGTTGTTTTACTGCTTGGCCGTTTGGTCAATTTGCATATTACACTTTTATTATTATAGATAACTTGCCCAAAGTTGCAGCTGCAATGGAATCCAAGACTCTCATATTCCTAAGCTAACATACTTTTCTCACTGTTTAGCACTGTCTTTACAACAATGGATGCACATAGAGATTAAAAACCTTACACTATCAAGTGGAGTATGTAAATCCAGGTCTGTCTGAATCTAAATCCTATGTGCTGCTATATATTTTGGGCCTTTGCCTCTAGTTTCAATTAGCCTCATTTATGGTATGGAGGAGAAGAAGAGAACATCTAAGAAGGAGGCAGAGTTCTAAGTTATAATTAGCAAGCCCAGGCTAGCATTTAAGAAACTGTAAACAGTTCAGAAAAACATTATACAGATTGGTGAAAATAGATGAATCATTTTATTTTATTTTATTTATTTTAAATATATTTTATTGATTTTTCACAGAGAGGAAGAGAGAGGGATAGAGAGTTAGAAACATCGATGAGAGAGAATCATTGATCAGCTGCCTCTTGCACACCCCCCCCCCCCCCCCACACTGGGGATGTGTCCGCAACCAAGGTACATGCCCTTGCCCAGAATCGAACCCGGGACCTTTCAGTCCGCAGGCGGACGTTCTATCCACTGAGCCAAACTGGTCCCGGCTAGATGAATCATTTAAAAAAATATATGTGAAAATGTGGATTAACTAACTTCTTTAACCATATTCTTTCACTCATCCAACAAATATTTGTTTATTATTTTATGTGCATCATAGGATAAATCAGACAAAAGTCCCTCTCTTCATGGAATTTGCATTCTTTTTGGATATGGAGTCAATAAAAAGATAAATATCTGTCAGCAAAATATGTTGCACGTTAGATTATAAATTTTAAATAGAAATGTAAAATAGAAAATGGAGATAGGAAATGTGTGGTAGAGGTTGTTGCAATTTTAGGTAGGGTGGCCAAGGATGACCTTACCTGAAGGAGATAAAAGGAGCCAATCCAATATCTGTGGGGAGTGCATCCCAATTGGTGGAATATCAAGTGCAGAAGCCTGAGGCCAATGAGGCAGGAACAGAGTGTGGAGAGGAAGATAGTAAGATGAAGTTGGAGTGATAAAGAGAGGGAGTTCAAATCATAAAGGGCCTTATGGGTCATCATAAGGACTATGACTTTTATTCTGATGAGATGGAAACTATGGAAGGATATTGAACTGATGAGTAACCTAATCTGACTTAATGGTGTGTGTTTTAAATTGTGGTAAAAGACAATCATTTCTAAGTGTACAGTTTAGTGGTATTAAGTACATTCACATTGTTGTGCAGATGTGCTACTCTCCACTCCCATAATGCTTTTCATCTTGTAAAACTGAAACTCTATAGCTAACTCCCCATTCTCAACCACCATAACCTCTGGCAACCACCACTATACTTTCTAAGTTTCTCAAATAAGTGGAAGCATGTAGTATTTTCTCTTTTTGTATCTGTTATTTCATTTTGCATAACACCACCAAGGTTCATTCATGTCGCAACATATCGCAAAATTTCCTTCCTTTTAAGACTGAATAATATTCCATTGTATGTATATACCCCATTTTCTTTACCCATTCATCTGTTGATAGCCATTTAGGTTGTTTCTATATCTTGGCTATTGTGAATAATGCTGATATGACCATGTGTACAGACAATGCACTGAGATTCTGCTTTGAAATCTTTGAGGTATATACCAGAAGTATAATTGCTAAACCATATGGTACTTCTATTTGTAATTTTTTAAGGAAACTTCATACTGTTTTTCACAGTGGCCGTGCCATTTTAAATTCCCACCAACAGTGCACAAGGGTTCCAGTTTCTCTATATCCTGAAAACACTTGTTGTTCTCTCTTTTTTTTTAATTAGCCATTCTATTTGTATGAGGTATTATTTTATTGTAGTATGATTTGCATTTCCCTGATAATTATTGATGTTGAGACCTTTTCATGTGTTTATTGGCCATTTGTATATCTTCTTTGGAGATATGTCTATTCACATGCTTTACCCATTTTTGAAATGGGTTGTTGTTTTTTTTGTTGTTGTTCAGTTTGAGGTATTCTCCATGTATTCTGGATATTAATCCTATATCAGATATATGATTCACAAATATTTCTCCCATTCTATGGGTTGCTTTTTTTTATTCTGTGGATAGTGTTTCTTGATGTACAATAAGGATTTAATGGCCTATTGTTAGTACATATACTTTGATGGTATGTCATTAGGTACCTACATATTTATAATTGTTACTAGAGGCCCGATGAACAAAATTTCTGCAAGGGGTTTGGCCCTCGCAGCCCCGGCTGCCTCGGCCAGCCCTCATGGCCCTGGCTGGCCCTCGTGGTCCCTGCTGGCCCTTGCAGTCCAGGCTTTATCTGGAAGGTCGTCCAGACAGTTGTTCTGCTGTGTGGTTTAATTAGCATATTAGCTCTTTATTATATAGGACTAGAGGCCAAGTGCACAAAAATTCATGCACTTGGGAGCGGGGTCCCTCAACCTGCCCCCTTTCACAGTCCAGGAGCCCTCAGGGCATGTCCTACTGACGGCTTAGGCCCACTCCCCACTTGAGCGAGCCTAAGCCACAGTCTGGCCTCCCTCTGAGGGAGACAACTGGGCCAATCAGGGGAAGGCACCACCCCCATCACCCCGCTGCTGCTGCCACTGCCAGTCACTCTTCGGCCCTCAAAGCTGCTGCAGTTTTGTCTGGAAGGACATCTAGAAGGGCTCCTGGAAGACATCCGGTCAATAAACATATTATCTTTTTATTAGTATAGATATTTTCTTGCAGTATTGAAACTTTTATCAATACATAATACTTTTCATTGTCTCTTATAACCTTTTTTGATGTAAAGTTCATTTTATCTGATGTTGTAATAGTCACTCCTTACACTATCTTCATATTTTTGGATTCTTTTTTCTTTTTGCTCTTCTGGTTAGGTGTTTTTTGCTTCCTCGTATTTCAAATTATTGAATCCCTGTATATTATTCTTTATTTCAGTCAGTGTATGCTTAATTTCTGACTGATCCTTTAAAATATATATATATATATATATACAGCCGAAACCGGTTTGGCTCAGTGGATAGAGTGTCGGTCTGCGGACTGGAAGATCCCAGGTTTGATTCCTGTCAAGGGCATGTACATTGGTTGTGGGCACATCCCCGGTAGGGGGTGTGCAAGAGGCAGCTGGTCGATGTTTCTCTCTCATCGACGTTTCTAGCTCTCTATCCCTCTCCCTTTCTCTCTGTGGAAAATCAATAAAATATATATTAAAATAAAAAATAAAATAAAATAAATATATAATATATAATATATATATTATATAATTATATATTATATATATATAATATATATATATATTATATAACATTCTCACTAAGATCCTTGAAAGTCTGACTAAGTCACTTGGAGGTTTCTAGAAGATTCTTGAGTAACCTTATAAGTGTGGTTTTGAACTCTACATCCAGTAGTTTTGCTTTCTTCCATTTCTTTCATTTGTGACATGTTTTTTTGTTTCTGCATTTTGTTGGAACAGGCTGCTTCCTGTGTTTGTTTCTATGTATTGGGTAGAGCTGCTAAGTCTCCTTGAGTTGATAGAGTGGCCCTGTATATTATGTGTCCTATAGGGACCAGGGGCTCAGCCTCCCCAGCCACTTGAGCTGGGTACTCTAGGTGCACCTCTTTGTGGGCTGTGTGCACAGTCTTGTTGTAGTTGAACCTTGATTGCTGTTGGTGTCACTGGGAGTAATTGACCCCCAAGCCAGTTGGCTATGGGGACCAGCTGCAACTACAGTGGGAAAGCTTCTTGCAGGAGACATCCTTATGGAGCAGGGCTTGCTTCAGTGGAGTTTTGGTGCTCACTGAGTCTGCTCCTTGAGTGTGTCATCTAGGGATGTGTAGAGTTGTAATCTGGTATGGTCTGACACTGACCACTAGGTACATTGGATCTTGGGTCTCCAGGGAGGTTCAAAGTCAGCCACTGTCTGGGGCCACCCAGCAGGAGCCACAGAGAGATCTGCAGATTCCTCCTCTTTGTATTAGGTTTGCAAGTGCCCAGACAAGGTCCAGCTATGAAGCAAGACAGGCTGGTGCTGGTGCCAGGGTTTGGGCCTTTTATTGATAGTTTGGGGTTCCATGACCCAGTTGCAGCTTGTTTGATAGGCTTTAGCCTGAGCAAGGACAGGCAATTCATATGCAAAAGCACATGAGCACAGCTTGGGTTGGGTTGTGAATTGGATGAGGTGGTGTCTCAGGAAATCATTAGGGTGGAGCAAACAAATGGCTGCCAGTACCAGCACAGGAACAACAATTGGTGGGAGCACCTCTGTCTGGAAGAAAGCCACCCTGAATTCTTGTCCCCATCCCAACAGTCCAGTTTCTCCTCCTATGTGTCTGGGTCCCCAGAGCCTCGCCAGGCCTTGGAGCTCAGAGGAAGTGGTAGCTTGTAAGTTCAGCTTGTGTGCTGGCCTTTTAAGAGGAGCAGCCTGTGCCAAATCCAACATTGTAGTGTGTTCAGATATTTATTTTCTGGCTAAAAGTCACTTTTAGCTACATAATTTAAATTCTATTGTAAATCTTCAAGTTTTTCTTTCTTTAGTTTTTAACCTTTTCTTTATATATATTTCTATTTCTCAATTACAGTTTACTTTCAGTAGTATTTCTTTTAAAATATATTTTATTGATTTTTTACAGAGGAAGGGAGAGAGATATAGAGCTAGAAACGTCGATGAGAGAGAAACATTGACCAGCTGCCTCTTGCACACCCCCTACCGGGGATGTGCCCACAACCAATGAACATGCCCTTGACTGGAATCAAATCTGGGACCTTTCAGTTTGCAGACTGATGCTCTACCGCTGAGCCAATCCAGCTTCGGCTCAGTATTTTTTTTTTTTTTTTATTGGTTTCAGGTGTACAGCATATGACCCAGTGATTCCACTTCTAGGTATAAAAACAAAGAAACCCAAAAGATGAATTTGAAAGAATATAAGCACCCCCATGTTCATTGCAGTGTTATTTACAATAGCCAAGATATGAAAGCAACCCAACTGTCCATCCATAGATGCGTGGATAAAAAAGTGGTATTACAGACAAACAATGGAATAGTATTCGGCCATAAAAAAAAAGAATGAAATCTTACCTTTTGTGACAGAATGGATGGACTTAAAGGGTATTATACTTAGTGAAATAAGTCAGTAACAGAAAGACAAATACTATATGATTTCACATTTGTGGAATCTAAAGAACAAAATGAACAAGCAAAAAAAAATTAAAACAGACTCCTAGACATAGAGAGGAGTAGCAGACTGGTGGTTTCCAGAGGGGAGGGAGACAGTGGGATTTGGGAGAAAGACGTGAAGGAATTCAGAAGCACAAATTGGGAGTTATAAAATAATCATGGGGATATAAAGTAAAGAATAGGGTATATAGTCTGAAATATCGTGATGACTATTTATGGTTCCAGTTGGGTATGGGAAAGGTTGAGGGAAAGACTATATAAAGTATGTTATTGTCTAACCACTAAGCTGTACAACTGAAACCAACACAAAATAATACTATTGAAAGTAAACTGCAATTGAGAAAGAAAAACAAACATTGTTTAGAATTAGTGTCACTGTGATAGCTTATCTGCATCAATAGAAGTACCTTCCTTCAATTGATGTAATTGTTCCCCTTTCCTTTCTCATAAATACTCCTTGCCTCCTCTCTAAATTGGAACAGTATTTGGGCTTCCGCCTGAATCAGTGCTTCCTGAATAGCTACTGTTTTTTTGGATCTCAAATAAATACTTTTTGCCGCTCACTTTTGCCTTTTGAGGTGAACAGCTTCTAGAGGTTACTATCATTTTTTGGCTCCTGGCCCCGCATTACTTAGCCTTGTGTTCCTCTGCTTTTGTCATGATTTTTAAAAAATTTCCTTCTTGCTGAAACTGGTTTGGCTCAGTGGATAGAGCATCGGTCTGAGGACTGAAAGGTCCCAGGTTCAATTCCGGGCAAGGGCATGTACATTAGTTGCGGGCACATCCCTGGTATGGGGTGTGCAGGAGGCAGCTGGTCGATGTCTCTCTCTCATCGATGTTTCTAGCTCTCTATCTCTCTCTTCTCCCTTCCTCTCTGTAAAAAAAAAAAAAATCAATAAAATATATTTAAGAAAATAATAATTTAAAAAAATTTTCCTTCTTGCCTCACACTATGAGTCCATGTTGTGTTGTTGTTTGTTTGTTTGTTTTCTGGATAAACCAGCATAATCTCTCTCATTATAATATCCTTATTTAATCGTATTTTGAAAGTCCCTTTTGCCATGCAAGGTAACACATTAAGACATGAACATCTAGCCGAAACCGGTTTGGCTCAATGGATAGAGCGTCGGCTTGGGGACTGAAGGGTCCCGGGTTCGATTCCAGTCAAGGGCATGTACCTTGGTTGCGGGCATATCCCCAGTAGGGGGTGTGCAAGAGGCAGCTGATCGATGACTCTCTCATCGATGTTTCTAACTCTCTATCTCTCTCCCTTCCTCTCTGTACAAAATCAATAAAATATATTAAAAAAAAAAAAAGACATGAACATCTCAGGGAGGCTATATATATATATATATATATATATATATATATATCTCACAAGAACCCTGGTGAAAATTTAATATAAAGGCCTGGCTGGCATGGCTCAGTAGTCGAATCTTGATCTATGAACCAGGAGGTCATGGTTCAATTCCTGGCCAGGGCACATGTCCAGGTTTCAGACTTGATCCCCAGTGCAGGAGGCAGCTGATCTCTCTCATCATTGATGTTTCTACTCTCTCTCCCTTTCTCTTCCTCTCTGAAATCAATAAAAGAAAAATATTTTTAACATAAAAATAAAAGAAAATTTAAGATAAAGAAGCTCACAAGGCTTCTTTGTGTTAATGCAAGTATAATTCTAATACAATAGTTATCCAGTATAAGCCTGAGCCATATTTATTCCATCCTTCACCTTACCTTCTACTCTCTCATTCAGTGACCTAGTTTTGTTTATTATTTCTTAGTGATGTATATGAAATCCACGTCTTTTCCATCCCAGATGTTCAGATCCTTAGTACTTTATGCCTGAAATACTGTGATAGTGTTATTACTGTTTTTTCTTTTCCCCTTTCAGGCTGTTCTAATCACCCATGTCAGATTAATTTTTGTAAAATACTGCTTTGGGCATTTTGCCTTTCCTGTTTAAAAATCTTCCATGGTATTCAAAACCCTCTACTGTCTGATCTCTACAGATATGTTTCACTTGACTTTAGTTAAATTTGTCTCCCAAAACATTTATACTATGACTTCCATCTTGATTTTCCTAATCATACTTTTGTCTATCTCTTCTTTCCATTTTAACCTTCCCTTTAAGACCGAGCTAACAGTTTCCCCTCATAATCCCACTCCATTATTATGCAGCTGTCTTCTGAACTTCTATAGCACTCACAATATGCATACCACTACTTGACATTTTAATATATACATTATATTGTAAACTTTGTTTCTATGTATGCAACATGGTGGTATTAGATGCTAGTTTCCTGAACTGAGTTTTTCCAAGCTGTTCTCTTTTCCCCTTAAACTGGGAACCAGAGATTATCTTGTTTGAAATTGCTGAGCCACTCGTTGAGACCCTGATTATCCCTAGACCTGGTGTAACTAAGAAATGGAGAAAGGAGCAGGTGAAAGATGGTGGGTGTGGAAAAGAGACTCAGGGATAGCCTGTGTCCACACTGTTGGGCATGGCAAGGAGGTAATTTTCATTTTTGTCAAATGACCATATCTGTCTATAGCTGGGGCTTCAACCACTCTGCTGTCGCCCCCTACCTAGAAGACTGCCCATCTAAATAGGAGGACACCAGCCTCAAGAAGGTAGCTTCAGGTTAACAGCTTTTAGAGGTTACTGTCATTTTTTTGAACCGCTAGAAATCAGGCTTGTGGGCATAAAAGAAGTGGTAATATATAAGTTAACTAAGGACACTGTACTACTTCGGAAAATCCTCAGGAGGAGCAACACCTTCAGAAGAGAAGAATGTGAGCATCTTAGGCCTTACGACACCAAAGAGAGGGAGCATCAAAGGTGCTAATTTGGGTTGACAAGGAGACTCTGAACTAAAGGTCTTGTACAAGGGTACAAGACCATTTTGGCTATGCTTTTTTCTGTTTTATACATTGTTTTTCTGTTGTTTGAAGTGTTGGTAATTATCCTAAACCAATGACACATTTGTGACAAGAGTCTTATTACCGTATTTTCTGGCGTATAAGACGACCCCCTAATTTTACAGTTAAAACATATTGTAGTTTTAGGCCTATATTCACTGTATAAGACTACCCCCCACTTCCGAGGCAACACCAGTTCTTTTTTTAATAGACCGCCTCTCTGACTCTGGCCAATCCAAGCAGGCTTTTTATGCATACAAATTATATATGTTCTGTACCTGAAGCTACACTGTGTTCTAGTAAAAAGCCTGCTCAGATTGGCCAGAGTCAGAGAGGCTGTCTATTAAAAAAAGAACTGGTGTTGCCTCGGAAGTGGGGGGTAGTCTTATACAGCGAATATAGGCCTAAACCTATGTTTTAACTGTAAAATTAGGGGGTCATCTTATATGCCGGAAAATACGGTATTTGTCACTCATATAGAAATGAGGTTATTGTATTTGCCACATGATGTTTCATGGGAAGAATCTGATGAGAAAGTGAGGAGACTATAATGTTACTGTTTACTTACCTTGTGATTTAAAATTAGGAGACACTGGTGCCACTTGTCAGGGGAGCTACTCTGATGAGTGTATCAGAAGGGGAAAAAATTACCGCACATTTGGAACAAGTGACTACCTGGAACAAGTGATAAGCTTTCTGGACAGTCTTATAATAAGACTATTTGGAATATAATTAAAAACCCTATTTTGATGTGAAACAAGAAGGTTCCCAAATTTTTAATTTCATAAAATACAAGTTATATTATTACGAGACATATGAAATGAAATGGAGGCACGCTTGCGTAGCTAGTAGCCCATAGAGAGGTCTGCTTACACCATTCACATCCATCCAGACACAGGCTGTCGTGCTGGCAGTTGTTTATTCTGGCTGAAATTCTGGATTTATTTCTGACAGAAATGATCCTGGGTTCTATGTTTAGGACTTCTGGGCAGCTGCAGTGATTCCAGGAATCTCCTCTTTTGTTGGCACCCAATTTGTTGGCTGATCTAGGGAGATGGGGTCAGGAGAATGTCGGACTGTGGAGACCCCACTCTCTGCATAATTGATCTTCTGGATGGTGTTAAATGTTTTTTCCTTATATGACTCCTGCCTTCTATCCGTATTAGCTTCCTATTCCTCCCATCACCACTCCTCTCACACAAAATAAGAACTTTAGCTTATCCATCCTTTTTTTTTTTTTTTTTTTTTTTTTTTTTTTTTTTTTTTTTAGAACCAAGACTGAGGGAAACAATGGCCAATTGTGTTATGTTCAGATAATCTGATTGTAGGGCTCATTATCATTGGATTTTACTATTTGAGACTAGTTTTCTAAGAACAGAACTGAAATCACATAATAGAGGCAGCTTTGCTGTGTCAAGGAATAGCAAGGAGGGCATTGCGGCTGGAGCAAAGTGAGAAAAAGATAGAATTGTTGAGTATAAGGTGGGGGGGAAGATCCAGATCATGACCAATTAACTACCATGCGTCCAAAACGGAAACCATCTCCACACGCCACAATATTTTGAATTTATTTTTAAAAAAAACAATTTGCAATGAATATTATAAAAATAAATACATCACTCACAATTCAGGTGTTCTTGAACATTTTCAGATGAAAATTCTCACGAAAAATGATTTTAAAGTTGGTCAGGGGCTGCCACTTAGGAAAAACATGTCGTTGTTTTCATAGTGGCGTGTGGGGAAGGTCCTCCCCTTGCGTCTCCAGACACTTTTGGGGTACAATGGGTGAAAGCTATCTAGGTCATATTAGGGACTTAGATTTTACTCTGAGTGTGATGGAAATCCATTGGTGTGTTTTGAAAAGAGAAATGACATTATCTGACTAAATGCAGGTAAACAGGATTACTCTGGATGGTGTATTGAGAATACATTCTGGCTCTATTATCTAGTAACTAAATTTTCTCTCCTAACATTGACTGATCCAGACATTTTACAGACATGATTATGAAAAATATTGTTCATTAAAAAAAATTCTTATTAATTAAAAAAAAAAAGGGAATACATTCTGGGAGGTTGGGGGTGAGGTAACAAAAGCAGAGGCAAAGACATCACTTAGGAGAGAATATTAAAATAGTTAAGATGATAGGTGATGGCAGTTTGGACCAGGGTGGTAACATTGGAGATTGTTCCGCCTGTGGGAGTGCACCGGCCACCAGGGGGCAGCTCCTGTGTTGTGCATCTGTCCCCTGGTGGTTGGTGCGCATCATAGTGAACAACCATTTGCTGTCCGGTCAAGTTGCATATTAGCCTTTTATTATATAGGCTGGGGGGTGAGGGAGGGCTAGAATAGGTCAATGCGGGGGGTAGGGGGAGAAGAGAAGGGGTTATATGTGATACTTTCAACAATAAAGATTAAAAAAACACATTGGAGATTGTAAGAATGATAAAAGTATGAATATATTTTAAAGATGGAGCCAACAGGATTTGCTATCTAATTGAATATGAGATATTCAATAAAGGAGTACTAGGAAGGTGACACCAAGTTTTTGTCTGTATAACTGGAAGTGTGGCGCTGCCAGGAGGAGTTGGTTTGAGGGTGTATATCAAGCCCAGTTTTTGTGGGGTTTTTTTCCACTGTAAATCCAGCCAGCCCCCTAGTACAGCCTGTGCTACCTTCCTGCTCCATTGCCAGGTTTACCAGAGCACAAAGTTGTCTTGAAAATAGATTTCCATTAAAACACAATTTGAAATTTTAGAGATTCAGTTGCAAAGCCCCAATCTTTTTCATTGTAACCAAGGTCATCCTGTGTATACAGCTGGACAGTTTATGGCTCCACTTCATTTTGAACCAGCACAGGACTGGCGTATTTTTAATACCACTTATAAGAGGTCTGTCTCAGCAGGCACCAGGACTGTAGTGTTGCTTCATTGCATGAACCTGTTTTTGCCCTTCTTGAAGGCAAAGGCTGCTCTGACACTTCCCCCCTCAAGCCAGGCACCAGTGCATTCCCTCTGCTCTCCAGACTCCTGGCTGCTTCTGGGTCTGTAATGGAAATCCATGCTTGTTCTTACCCTTACCCCCTACTATTTCCACCCTCTTAAATTCAATTTTACAACACCCAAAGCAAGACAGCCTTTGTTAAAAAGTCTAATGTTCTTAATTTATTGAATTAGGCTAATTATAATACCAATTAGAACCAGCAGATTAAACCCAGTTTTTAACATTAATTTTGAGGTGCTATTAAATATGTAAGTAAACATGCCAAGGAAGCAATTAGATAATTATGTCTAGAGTTCAAAGGAGAGGTCCAGGCTGGAGTTATAAAAAAAACAAACAAAAAAACAAAAACCAAAGAAGTGGTGTAAGAACTGAGTCTTGGCATTCTTCAACATTTAGAGATTATTATTTTTGTTCACTCCTTCATTCATTTATTCCCAAAGGGTGAAAGTATTTAATGGGGGTCGAAGAAAAAGACCAGTCTGGGAGTCAGGTGACGTTGTTCTGGGACTGTCCTGGTTGTGTGATCCTGGGCAAGAAACTACTCCACTCTGAATCCATGAAAGACTTGAATCAGCATTTTCAAACTGCAGGCTACACCTCTGAGCCCACAGAGCAACCAGAGCTTGGAGACTGATCTCACAAATACCTGGGGCGGATACAAGTCTAGGAAGCACAGAGTCCCAAACAAGAGGAATCCAAAGAGGCCCTCACCAAGACACATCATTAAAATGCAAAAGGTTTGAGACAAAGAGAGAGTCTTAAAAGCAGCTAGAGAAAAGCAGGGAACTCCATAAGACTGTTAGCTGAGTTCTCAACAGAAACTTTACAGGCCAGAGGGATTGGCAAGAAATATTCAAAGTTATGAAAAGCAAGGACCTACAACCAAAATTACTTTACCAGCAAAGCTGTCATTTAGAATAATAATAATAAAAAAAGAGCATCTCAGACAAGAAAAGGCTAAAGGAGTGACCACCACCAAACCAGTATTACATGGAATGTTAAGAAGAAGAAAAATAAAAAGATCAAAATTATTAACAATAAAATGGTAATAAATATATATCTATAACAATTGAATCTGAAAAAACAAAATTAACAAGCAGAACAGATTCAGATATACAGAACATTTTGACAACTGCCAGATTAGAGGGTGTTGTGGGGGATGGGTGAAATGATGAGAAGATTAAGAAGTACAAATAGGATGTTATAGAATAGTTATGGGGATGTAAAGTACCGCATAGGGAGTATAGTCAATAATATTCTAATAACTATGTATGGTGTCAGATGGGTATGAGAATAATCGGGATCATCCCTTAGAAAGTTATATAATGCCTAATCACTGGGGTATACACATAAAACGAATATAATATTGTATGTCAACTGTAATTAAAAAGAAAAAATATTTAAAAGAAGTAAGGAATAAAAACTTTTACTTTTCTTATTCTCAATTGATCCAACATATATCATTTTGTTCAAAATGAGTCAAATGTATTAAATTTTTTATATGTGTGTGTGTATGCTTATACGTAAGTAAAATAAATGATAACAGTGATATAAGGAATGGGAGGGAGTGATTAGAATTATTTTACTATATTGTAGTCACACTACGCATGAAGTGTTATAGTGTTATTTTAAAGTGGAGTTGAATTAGTTGTAAATATATATTCCAAGCTCTTGTGCATGAAATTTTAAAAAAAAAAAAGTATAATTGATTGCTAAGAAAGAGAAAATGAAATAATATAAAATGCTCAATTAAAACAATTTATGAGAGTGCCTCTATTTTCCCATATCCTCAAGAACATGGTATTTATTTTACATATTTTTTATTGATTTTAGAGAGAGAAAAACTGATGAGTGAAAAGCATCAATCAGCTGCCTCCTGCACACCCCCTATTAGGTCTTGAGCCTGAAACCTGAGCATGTGTCCTGACCTGGAATCGAACCAGAAACCTCAGATGATACTCAACCAACTGAGCCACACTGCCAGTTGGTATTCATTTTTTTTCTTTTTGCCAGTGTAAACATGATATATCTCTCACAGTAGTTCTAATTTATTTTTCTTATTATAAGGATGTTTCTTTTTCTTTCTTTCTTATTTTTTTTTTTTTACTAGTGTGTTTTGTCTTTCTGTGAACTGTTGATTAAAGCCTTTTAAGGGGAAAAATTAGTTTCAGAATATTTTTAAAAATATTATAGACCAGAAAATACTTTTGTGATTTAACTTTAGATTTTTCAAAAAAAGAGTTGGAGAAATTTGTAAGGAACTATGTACTTATATATGATAGCTACAGTGTCCTTAATGAATACGTAACACAGAACAAAACTGAACATTTTCTGTTAAACTTCTAGTACATTTATCTTCATAATACATGGATCAGAGAATTTGTGTCTAAAAGACTTGGAGTGACATCAGCAAGGTGGAAAAATAGGATATGTTAGCCCTTTATTCCCTACAGATGCACAAATTTAACAATTATGTAACAAAATACCTTTATGAGAAGTACAGAATCCAGTTAAGAAGTTGCAGCACTCCACACAAACACAAAGCCGGTCAGTTGAGGAATGGGTGAAAAGAGCAATTTCACTTTTTCAGTATCACAGCTTAGCACCGTTAAGTTGTGACTCCTACTTTGGGGTGAGGGAGAGAGATTGGGGCCTTCCAGTGTACTTGCACCAGCTTCTGTCTCATGTCACACAGAGCACTGGAAGAACTGGTATATGCTTTGGATAGCTAAGGAAATGGATACATTCCTGCAACTGGCGTGGCTCTGGATAAGAAAGAGTGAGCATGCCCCCAAAGGAGCCAGTCTTTTAATGCATCACCCAAGTGCTGGTTTCTGTCTCATTTCACACAGAGCACTGACATAGTCGGGCACCAGAGGGTACAAGAGATTGTGAGCTCTAGGGAAAAAAAGAAAAGACTGGATGCCTGGGGAAGCTAAAAACAAAGTCCCAAAATCTCTAGCCAGGAGGAGTGATGGAGATCTTTCCCAGTCAAAACCAGTGTGTATAGTCTAGGAGAGGGGATTGTTTTTTAAAATGTCCAGGCATCAATGAAGAATCAGGAAAATACATACAATTAAAAAACACACACACACCTAAATCTCCAATAACAAACACTTAAAAATGGAGATTTCTGAATTATTGACAAATAATTCAAAATAATTGTTTTTTAAAAGCTCAGAATTATAGAAAACACAGGTAAAAATACAAGTTTAGGAAAATTAAATAAAACCAGGAAATGATACATAAACAAAATGCAAATATTAATAGAGATAAAAACAATAGAGGAGAACCAAACAAAAAATCTAGAGCTGAATAATATAATAATTGCACTAAAAGAAAATCAGCAGAGGTGTTCAACATTACACTTGACCAAACAGAAAAAAGAATCAGCAAACTCAAAGGTAGACCATTTGGAATTATTCAGTTAAGGGAGCAAAAAAGAAAAAAGGATGAAAAAGAGTAGAGAGCTGGGACTGGTTTGGCTCAGTGGATGGAGTGTCGGCCTGCAGATTTAAGGATCCCGGGTTCGGTTCTGGTCAAGGGCATATACCTTGGTTGCAGGCACATCCCCAGTGGGGGATGTGCAGGAGGCAGCTGATCGATGATTCTTCTCTCATAGATGTTTCTAACTCTCCATCCCTTGCTCTTCCTCTCTGTAAAAAGTCAATAAAATATATTTTTTTTAAAAAGAAAAAAGAAAAAGAGTAGAGAAAGTCTGAGGGAATTATGGGACAGATAATATATATCATTAAGAAGTCCAAGAATAAGAAAAAAAAGAGAGATAAAGAGGCAGAAAGCTTATTTAAATATATAAGTGAAAACTTCCCATCTGGAGAGGGAAATTTACATCCAGATGCATGAATCCCAAGTAGAAAGAACACTGAGAAGTCTGCTTTGAGACACATTATAATCAAATGATCAAATTTAAGGGCAAAGATTTTTTAGGGCAGCAAGTGAAAAGTGACTCAATATGTAAAAGGAAGCCCCCATAACACTATCACCAGATTTCTCAGTAGAAACCTTGCAGGCCAGAAGAGAGTGGGATGGTATATTCAGTGCTAAAAGAACAAAACCTGTAAACCAAGAACATGGTTTTTCAGAATGAAGGAAAAATACTTTCTCAAACAAAAGCTGAGGGAGTTCATCACCACTAGATCTGCCTTATAAGAAATGCTAAAGACAATTCTATAACTTGAAATGAAAGGATGCTAAAAATAGCACCATGAAAGTGTAAAACTCACTGGTTCAGTAAATATATAGACAAAGTACAGAAAACTAATAATATAATGGTGATGTGTAAAACATTTCTGCTTTAGTGTAAAAGTTAAAAGCAAAAGTCACACAAATAGCTATAAATACATTTATTAATGGTACACAATACAAAAAATGTAAAGAGTAACATCAATAACATATAGGGGGAGAAGCAAGAATGTAGTTTTGTATATGATTGAAGTTAAGTTGTTATCCGTTTAAAATAGACTTATAATTATATGATACTTGAAGTAAGCCTCACGGTAATCACAAAGAAAATACCTGTAGTATATACACAAAAGAAAAAGGAGAAAGAATCAAATCATATCACTACAAAAATCAACAAATCACAGAGGAAGACAGCAAGAAAGAGAAAGAGAGATTAAAAAAACCTACAAAACAGAAAACAATTAAAAAATTGGCAGTAGTAAGTCCTCACTCATAAATAATGACTTTAAACCTATGGGATTGGTTAGCTCTTAGAGTGTCATCTCCATACACCAAGGTTGCAGGTTGAATCCCTGGAAAGGTAACATACAAGAATCAACCAATGAATGCATAAAGAAGTGGGATACCAAATCCATGTTTCTCTCTCCATTTTTGTCCCTTCCTCTCTCTCTCTCAAACCAATCAATAAAAAATATATAAAAGGAATCTGGGCTTTGAAGTCTTGAGTTACCATACATTTAGGACTACTTACTAGCTACGTGAACTTGATAAGTTATCGAACAACTCAGCGTTTCCGTTTCCTTCCTTATCTGCAAAATAGAAATAATAGTATCCTTGAGTTATTAAACTTAAATTTCCAAAACATTTTTTTTCTTTTTAAAAACCTACTCTGTATCGATTTCCATGTTTTAACAGATCCTGAAGTTAAATCAGTATATAATTACAGTAGCATACACACATTTATATTTATATATTAACATACGTATGCACTATACATACAAAAATGTGTCAGACTAAAATGTAATCTATATATTCAGAATCAACTGGCCAGTTTGAAATTTTCATAAGCATTAATGCAGAAATACTTTAAAAAGAAAAAAAAATAATGCTGGAACTGGTTCAAGAATTTACTTACATATTTGAAACCCATTGAAAGAGATTGAGGAAGATTACTTGCCAACATTTTATTTTATTTACTTAAACTTCAATTTTTAAAATTTTCATTTGTTTTTCCATAAATAACTTCATTTTCCATATTTCCATATAAATGTTTGCACAGTTCAGCTGTTTGATAAAATATCCACAAGATGGTGCCATGGTTAATATGTTAACATGAGAATTTAAGAACTAGAAGGAAGAAAGTGTTTGACACACCATTACATTTGATAAAATTGCCATCAAATTTTCACTTATTTGCTATAATATTTATTTATATATTTCAAATGTTCAAATTATTATATTTTATTATCAAAATTTTTATTGTTTGTAAACATTTCTTCAAAGAAAACATTAAACAATGAAATTATATTCAAAGTTTCTAATAGAGATATACATTACAAATTAAAGGATATGTTTTTAATCTCTCCATTTTACCACCAAGATTAAGAATAATATCCAAATGGCATCCCATATCCTAGCATATGTTAAAATTATACCCAGGTCAGGTCTTTGCTATGGACTGAATTATGTCTCTCTCTCCACCCCAAATTCGTATGTTGAAGACTTAACCTTCAATGTGATGGTATTTAGAGATGGAGCTAAGATGAGGGGTTATTAGGGTAGATGAGATCTTAAGAGTGGGGCCCTCATGTTGGGATTGGTGCCCCTTTAAGGTAAGACACCAAAGATCTTTCTCTCTCACCAGAAAGGAAGCGTTTCCACAAGAGACTAATTGTACTAGCATCTTGATTTTGGACTTCAGAACTATGAGAAAATAAATATATACTGTTTAAGCCACCCAGTCTAGGGCACTTTGTTATGGTAGCCTGAGTGGACTAAGAAAATCTTTAACAAAGAAAATTACCCAAGTTACAGAAAACAATTATTAAAAAATAAAAATTGCTTACACAGTAAATGGAGATTAGTGTAGCTAATAATAATTAACTATTATTTATAATTAATCATATATAATTGTTAATATTTAAGGCTGTTGAAACTCACCATAGCTGTAGTAATAATAGTTATATTGATGAAATATCAAATATAATTATTTTAAAGGCATGATCTGAAAGAAAAATTTAGAGGAGAACTTGATTAGTGGGTAGGGAGAATTTCCAAAATAGCAAAGGTGTACAATAGGAATACATTGAAGTCTATGAAACAGTTGAAGAGGGAAGCTAGAAAATGGATAAAAGTGAAGTGAAAAATCTGACTGTGGAAAAGAGCAAGTTGAAGATGTATTTTGAGAATAAATTCTTAGGTATGGAATTGCTGGTCAAAGCATAAATACATAGGGTGTCCAAAAATGAATAAACAAACTTTAAATAATTATAAAGGCAGTGTTTATTCAAATACATTTCATTTTAAAATCTGAGTTATCAACTGTTAGAGTATTCCCATTTTTTTTGGATACCCTGTATTTATAATTTGTTGGATATTGCTGTATTTACCTCTATAGGGAATGTACTATATTTCATTCCCATCAGCAATGTATGCAATCATTGCTTCCGGAAAGCCTCACCAATGCAGTGTATTGTAAAACTTGTGAAGTTTGGCTAATCTGATAGTGAGAAATGGTAGCAGTGTAGTTTTTATTCAGAAGGACTCCCCTTAGTATTTCTTTTAGTGCAGGTCTGCTAGTGATGAATTTTCTCCATGTTTGTTTATTTAGGAATGTCCTGAGTTTCCCTTCAGTTTTGAAGGATGGTTTGGCTTGATATAGAATTCTTGGTTGTCAGTTGTTGTTTTTTAGTATTTTGAATATGACACTCCACAACTTCCAGCCTGCAGGATTTCTGATTAGTAATCAGGTGTTAATCCTATTTAGGATACCTTGTAACCTGGAGTTACATCTCCCTTATTGTTTTCAATATTCTCTTTTTGTCTTTCAGCAGTTTGATTATGAAGTATATAGGTGTGGATCTCTTTCAGTTTATTCTACTTGGAACCTAATCTGCTACTTGGGTAAGTAGATTAATGTTTTTAAGCAAATTTGGGAAGACTTAAAAATATATTATATTTTATTGATTTCAGGGAGGAAGGGAGAAGGAGAGAAACATCAGTGATAAAAGAGACTCATTCATCTGCCTCCTGCATGCCCCATACAGGGGATCAAACCCACAACCTGGGCATGTGCCCTGATTGGGAATAGAACTGTAATCTCCTAGTCCCTAGGTCGAGGCTCAACCACTGAGCCATGCTGGCTGGGAAAATTTTTACCATTTACCATTCAGTATGATTTGGGGAGGTTTTGAACATTATGTCTTCAAATATTCTTTCAGTTCTTTCTCTCCTTTTCTTCTGGGACTCACTATTATGCATATGTTGATGTGTTTATGATGACCTACAGGTCTCTGGGTCTCTGTTTATTCTTCTTTCTTTTCTCCATACTGGATAATATCAATTATGTAGTCCATATTCATAATGGTATATATGTAGAGTGCATAATGGTATATGTGTAGAATGCATAATGGTAGTCCAAGTACAGGAGAGAGAGAAAGAAGTAGGAAAAAATGCTTGAAGAAATTATGGCCAAAACCTTTCTAAATTTAATGTGAAACATTAATCTATACATCAGAAAAGCTCAACAGACTCCAAATATGGTAAATAAAAAATATCCACACCTAAACACAATCACAGGCTTCTACAAGCCAGGCTTATGGTTTCTTTGGCAACACAATTTTCTAAAATGTTTAATAGGTTTCTTATTTACTTCCAGAAAGTTCTGTGTGCTAATAATCACATTCCAAGTTGTTTTCTCAAGGCTACTTTATTTATCCATTTATCTATTTTTAAAAATATGTTTTTATTGTTTTCAGAGAGGAAAAGAGAGGGGGAGATATATATGATTAGAGAGAATAATCTATCAGCTGCTTCCTGTAAGCCCCAAACTAGGGATCCATCTCACAATCTGGGCATGTGCCCTGACCAGGAATCAAACCATGACTTCCTGGTTCACAGGTGGACACTCAACCACTGAGCCACACTGGCTGGGCTATCCACTCATCTATTGATGAGTACTTAGGTTGTTTTCATATATTGGCTATTGCAAATAATGTTGCAATGAACCTAGGGGTGCATATATTCTTGAATGTTTTTGGGTTTCTTCAGATATATATGCAGAAGTGGAATCACTGGGTCATAAGGCAGTTTCATTTTTATGTTTATGTTTTGGAACCTCCATATTGAATGTAAATTGTAATTGAAACAAAAAGACTATATTTCTTTGTCTGTTTTTTTTTCTTTTAATCCTCACAAGGATATTTTTCTATTGATTTTTAGAGAGAGGAGTAGACAGAGAGAAATATTGATGTGAGAGAAGCACATTGATTGGTTGCAATTGGTTGCTTTCTGTGTGAGGCCTACCAGGGCCAGGGCCAGGGAGGAGCCTGAAACCAAGGTGTCCTTAACTGGAATTGAACCCCACACTCTATCCACTGAACCAAACCAGCTACGGCTACATTTCTTTCTCTGTACAAGACCTATCCCTTCCTAATATAATATCAGCTATTGCATTAATAATAGGCTTGGGTGGGAAGGCACTAGCCTTTGTCTAACCTTTGCAGCTGATCTGGCTTCCATTTTCTAGAAGTATTTTTAAAATCTTTTATTGAGGTAACGATGGTTTAGAACATTACGTGTTACAGATGTACAACTTCATAAATTGACATCTATGTCCTGCATCATGCTCACCACCAAAATCTAGTTTCCATGCATCCTCATACAATGCAGGGTCTTTACCTGTCTTGTCCTCCCTCCAGTAACAGGTGTGAGGTGATATCTCATTGTGGTTTTGATTTGCACTTCCCTAATAATTAGTGATGCTGAATATATTTTCATGTTCCCATTAGCCATCTGTATACTTCTTTGGGAAAATGTCTATTCAGATTCTCTACCCATTTTTGTTGTTGTTATTGAGATGTATAAATCCTTTATGTATTTTGGATATTAACTCCTTATCAGATTTGCAAATATCTTTCCCATTTGGTAGGTTGCTTTTCAGTTTTGTTGATAGTTTTCTTTGTTGTGCAGAAGCTTTTTTAGTCTGTAGTCCCATTTGTTTATGTTTGCTTTCGTTTCCCTCGCGGTTCGCATAGAATCCACAAAAACACCACTAAGAGAGATGTCAATACATTTTCTTCCATGTATTTTATGGTTTCAAGACTTATATTTAAGTCCTTAATCCATTCTGAGTCCACTTTTTGTGTATATGGTATAAGATAGTGATCTAATTTCATTCTTTTGCATATGGCTTTTCCATTTCCCCAGCACTACTTACTAGTATTGAAGAGACTTTCCTTTCTCCATTGCATGTTCTTGGCTCTTCTGTCATAAATTAGTTGTCTATATATGTGTGAGTTTATTTCTGGGCTCTTGATTGTGTTTCATTGACCCATTGGTCTGTTTTTCTCCCAGTACCATACTGTTTTGGTTATTGTAGCGTAATTTAAAGTCAAGGAGTGTGACCCCTCTGGCTTGTCTCCCTGTCCCCTCCCCCCCTCCCCCCGAATTGCTTTGGCTATTCAGAGTCTTTTGTACTTCAATATAAATTTTAGGATTTTTTGGACTCTACTCAAATCCACCAGAGCATTTCCTCAGATTTCTGAGATTTTGTTGAAGGGACAACTGCAAAAACACATTTGCTCCCTCGACCTTCCTCCCACTCCAGATAATATGAGGAAAACTATGCCCTTTCCAGTAGATGTCCCTGGAATCCATAAGCATATTTTATTATATGAGTGTACTATGTTTTACTCATTCTACTGTTGATGAACATGTTCATTTCCAACTTGGTAAGCATAAAGACTGCTACCATGAAGACACTGCACATACCCTTTTTGTGATCATATATAGTATGTAATGCTATTGGGTGTATAACAAGAAGTCATATGCATTAACTTATTCTTAACAAGAGTTTGCCAAAGTGACTATGCCAATTTACCCACTATGAAACAATATATGATTGTTTTGTTTCCTTTGTTCTTTTGCTAACACTGGTCATTACCTGTTTTAATAGTTGTGTCACATTGTGGTTGATATTGTGGTTTTAATTTGCATTTACCTGATGACAAATGCAGTTGAACACTTTTCATAGGCTTACTAACTTTTTGGATTCCCTGTTTTTTAGTAAAATGCCTGTTCAAATTACTCTCCCAACATTTTTCTACCAAGTTGACTTTTTCTTATTGACTCTTGCAGTTCTTCCTATTTTCTCTAAAGAGTCACCTGTTGAATACAGAGATGTCAAACATCTCCCATTACTGCCTTGTATTTTCAATGGTGTCTCAATGTACAGAAGTTATTAATTCTTTTTCTTATCCTCACTGAAGACCTATTTTTTTAAAATTGATTTTTAGAGAGAGGAAGGGAAGGAGAAAAACATGGATGTGAGAGAGAAACATTGATCAATTGCATTCCATACAAACCCAGAATGTTCTGGTTTTTTGTCCTAACCAGAAATCGAACCCACAACCTTTTTTGTGTATGGGATGATCTCCAACCAACTTAGCCACCCGGCCAGGGTAGTTATTAATTTTAATGCATTCTAATTTATTTTCCTTTATGTTTAGTAATGTATGTGCTGTACTTAGGAAGCTAAGTATGCATTACTAAACATAAACAATAAATGCACATGACAAAAGAAAAAATTTGATCATTTGTACTTCATCAATATAAAAGCTTTTGCTTAACATTAAAAAAATGGAAAGGTAAGCCGTAGATTGACTGTGGGTTTGTCATATATGTCCTTTATCACATTGAAGTATGTTCCCTCTATTTCTACCTTGCGGGGAGTTTTTATCATAAATGGGTGCTGAATTTTATCAAATACTTTTTTTGCATCTATTGATATGATCATGTGGTTTTATCTTTCATTTTGTTAATGTGGTGTATCACGTTTATTAATTTGCAGATATTAACCAACCTTGCATCTCTGTAATAAATCCCATTTGATCATGATATGTGATCTTTTTAATGTATTGCTGAATCTGGTATACTAATATACTGTTGAAGATTTTAGTATCTATGTTCATAAGGATATTGGTCTATAACTTTTTTCTTCTTAGTGTCTTAATCTGGTTTGGGAATTATGATAGTGCTTGCCTTCTACAATGAACTTGGGAGTCTTCCCTCCTCTTGAATTTTTTGGAATAGTTGGAGAAGGATAGGTGTTAGTTCTTCTTTGAACATTTGGTTAAATTCACATGCGAAGCCATCTGATCCAAGACTTGTTTTCTGGGACTCCCCCCCCCCCGCCCCCTTAATTTAATTAGTTGTAATCTGTCTATTCAGATTCTCTGGTTCTTCCTGATTCGGGTTTACAAGATTGTATGTTTCTAGGAATTTATTCATTTCTTCCAGATTGTCCAACTTTTTGGCATATAGTTATTTGTAATATCCTATGTAATAAAAGGGTCATATGCAAATTGACCCTAATGGTGAACAGCTGGGAAACAACTGGTTGCTATGACATGCACTGACCACCAGGGAGCAAACGCTCAATGCAGGAGCTGCCCCCTGGTGGTCATTTCACTCTCACAGAGAGAGCTCTGCTCAGCCACAAGCTGGACTGATGGGTGTGAGTGCAGTGGTAGTGGCGGGAGCTTCTCCCGCCTCCTCTGCAGTGCTAAAGTTGTCCAACTGCAGCTTAGGCCCGCTTCCTGCAGAAAGGGGCCCTAAGCTGGCAGGTGGACATCCCCCGAGGGTTTGTAGGCTGCCAGAAGGATGTCTGACTGCCAGTTTTGGCCCGATCCCCTGGGGAGTGGGCCTAAACCGGCAGGTGGACATCCCCTCAGGGGTCCTGGACTGCATGAGTATGCAGGCCAGGCTGAGGGACCCCCCCCCCCCCCCAGTGCATGAATTTTTATGCACTGGGCTTCTAGTTTTCTTATAATTTGATTTATCTCCTAGAGTAGGGGTGTCGAACTCAATCAGCGAAGGGGCCAAAATCTAAAATCCAGCCTAAATCGCGGGCCGAATGGTTTACTGAACAGTCATAAACTGACAATGTCATAAAATGACAGCGGAGTGCAGTGATGACAGCGTGGTGCGGGCCACATTGCAAGGCCTGGCGGGCTGGATTTGGCCCGCGGGCCTTGTGTTTGACACATGTGTCCTAGAGGGCAAGGGAAACAAAGAAAAAATAAACAAATGGGACTAGTATAAAAAGCTTCTGTATAGCAAAAGAAACCATCAACAAAATGAAAAGTGAGACCACTGTATGGAAGAACATATTTGCCAATGGTACATCTGATAATGGATTAATTTCCAAACTATTCAAAAAAATTCAATTGTATAAAATCCAGTTGTATAAAGAACTTACACAACTCAACACCAGGAAGATAAACAATCCAATTAAAAAATGGGCAGAGGACTTAGACACTTCTCCAAAGAGGATATACAAATGGCCAACAGACATATGAAAAAAATGCTTATTGTCATTAATCCTCAGGAGGTGAAAATTAAAATCAAAATGATTTATTACCTCATATCTGCCAGAATAGTTACCATCAATAAATCAACAAACAACAAATGCTGACTAGGATGTGAAAAAAAGGGAACCCTAGTGCATTGTTGGTAGAAATGCAGACTGGTGCAGTCACTGTGGGAAATATGGAGTTTCCTCAAGAAATTAAAAATGGAACTGTCTTTTGACCCAGTGTTCCCACTCATGTGAATATATCCTAAGAATCCCGAAACACCAATAAAAAGGATTATATGTACCCCTATGTTCATAGCAACGTTATTTACAATAGACAAGATCTGGAAACAGCCCAAGTAGTTCAGTGGACAAAAAAGCTGTGGTACATTTACACAGTGGAATACTATGGGTCCCTAAAAAAAAAAAAAGAAACAACTCTTATCTTTTGTGACAACATGGAGATACCTGGACATTATTATGCAAAGTAAAATAAGCTGGTCAGAGGAAGACAAATGCCATATAATCTCACTTATATGTGGAATCTAATGAACAGAATAAACTGATGAACAAAATAGAACCAGAGGCATGGATACATGGAACAGATTGACAGCTGTCAGAGGAGAGGAAATAAGGTGAAAGGATTAGTCAAAGAACATGTATGCCTAACCCGTAGACACAGGCAACAGCGTGGTGATGTCCAGAGGATAGGAGGGTTGAGGGTGAGGTCAAGGTGGGCAAAGGGTGGGGGAAATGGGGACATCTGCAATAGTCAACAATAAAAATAAGGGAAAATAAAATAATTTTAAAAGTCAATATTCATCTACATTAACAGTATTTAGAATGAAAAATAATGTTGTTAATCAAATGTGGTTAAAATATTCCTGGAATATGGAATTTGGCTTGGAAATGGTGCACTTTAAAAGATACAAGACAGATTGGAACATGTCCATAACAGAAAAAATAGCGATGTGTGTAAACTCCACTATGTACATGGAAAAAAAATTTGAAGAAAATGGAATGTTTAACCTGGATTAAGGGAAATGAGAACATAATGTGTCCTCACATATTTAAAGAGCAGCAATGAGCCCTAACTGGTTTGACTCAGTGGATAGAGCGTCGGCCTGCAGACTGAAGGGTCCCAGGTTCGATTCCCATCAAGGACATGTACCTTGGTTGCAGGCACATCCCCAGTGGGGGGTGTGCAGGAGGCAGCTGATCAATGTTTCTCTTTCATCAATGTTTCTCTCTCATCGATATTTCTAACTCTCTATCCCTCTCCCTTCCTCTCTGTGAAAAATCAATAAAATATGTTTTCTTTTAAAAAGAGCAGCAATGTAAAAGAAAAATGAGATTAATTTTGTGTGACTTTATTGTTTTGTTTTAATCCTCACCTAAGGATATTTTTCCATTGATTTTCAGACAGAGTAGAAGAGAGAGGAAAAGACAGAGAGAAATATTGATGGGAGAGAAACACATCGATTGGTTGCCTCCTGCAGTGCCCTAGTCCTGGTTAGGGCAATTTTGTGTGACTTTGGAAGATAGGGTAGATTTCAGATAAAAGCTTAAATGAGGAAGATTTTAGAAAAATACTTAATTTCAGAAAATAAAATTGTCCACTTCAATATAAGTTCCCTGTCACTGGCGGTGTTCAAGTAAAATTTCTATGCTCATTTGTTGAAAACCTTCATGAGGAATTTACCTAAGTGTTTATGGGGAGTTTCAGTAGAATGTAGTTAATGCCTTTAGCCTTTATATTCTTTGATATTTTATTCAACTAAAAATTTCAAAATATCCGTAGGTGGTTTGGCTCAGTGCATAGAACATTGGCCTGAGGACCGAAGAGTCCCAGGTTCGATTTCGGTCAAAGGCACATACCTTGGTTGCAGGCTCCGTGCAGGAGGCAACCAACCGATGTGTTTCTCTCACATCAATATTTCTCTCTTTCTGTCCCTCTCTCTTCCACATTCTCTAAAAAGCAATGGAAAAATACCCTCAGGTAAGGATTTTTTAAAAATTTCAAAATAGCCAAAACTGGTTTGGCTCAGTGGATAGAGTGTCAGCCTGTGGACTGAAGGGTCCTGGGTTCGATTCCGGTCAAGGGCATGTACCTTGGTTGAGGGCACATCCCCAGTAGAGGGTGTGTAAGGGGCAGCTGATTGATGATTCTCTCTCATCGATGTTTCTAACTCTATCCCTCTCTCTTCCTCTCTGTAAAAAAATCAATAAAATATATTTTAAAAATAAATAAATAAATAAAAATAAAAAATAAAAAACCAAACTCTGCATAATGAATAAAACAAAGCAGAAAGATGAGATTACTACAAGGTTTTTTACATACAAACTAGAAAACTAAAGGCTCTGAGAGTAATGAGTTCCAAGTTGTCACAGACTAAGGGACTTGTATGGGATTAACACAGAAATTTTTTTGCTTTTGCAGCTAATTGGCTGCTTAATGGTCTTCTTTCTTATTTGGATCAGGGTAGCTAAGTCAGCAGAACAAAGAAATCCAAAGATGAACAGACTTGGCATTTGGTTATTGGCTGGTATCCTCTGCTGATTTCTAAGAAGAGCTGTATTCTTGTAAAGTTAGGTTAAGTTTCCTTTATGTGCCTGAATTGATCAGCTCCATTTGGTCCTTGACATAAGTGACCTCATTTTAGTTTGGTTCTAATGTTATTAATTAAAGACCTACGGCTTTGATGAAGCACCATAGCATATAGTAGATATGATCGTATTTTTTGGAGCAGGTATCTGGATTCAGGTCTGGTTCTGCCATTTACTAGCATTGTGACCTTGGACAAGTGACTTCACATCAACATTTTGGAGGTTATACCTAGTCAAGAGCAGTGTGTTTTCTCAATTGTAAAATGAGAATAATAGTACCTACTTCATGAGATTATTATAAAGATTTAGTGTCTTCATATTTGTAAAGTGCTTAGAACAGTAACACTTTGTAAGCATTATAAAAGTATTGTTAAAAATATTTGGATCAGGGTAGCTAAGTCAGCGGAACAAAGAAACCCAAAGGGTTTGCCCAGCCAGTTCGGCTTAGTGGTTGAGCGTTAACCAGTGAACCAGGAAGTCCGTCACGGTTCGATTCCTGGTCAGGGTATATGCCTGGGTTGTGGGCTTGATCCCCATTGGTGGCGTGCAGGCGGCAGCCCATAGATGATTCTCTTCATCATCGATGCTTCTATTTCTCTCTCCCTCTCTTTTCCTCTCTAAAATCAGTAAAAATAATATTGATGGTTTTTAGTAAACGTTTTAAGAGGCTCTAAGGTTAAGACTGAACTCTGTATCTTATATGGTGCATTTAAATGTTAAAATACATAGTGTTTCTTCTAATATATACTTTTTGGTGCTGTTTTTGTTGTTAATCCTCACCTGAGGATATTTTTCCATTGATTTGTATAAAGAGTGGAAGGGATGAGGAGAGACAGAGAGAGAGAGCAACATCAATGTGAGAAAGACACATCGATTGGTTGCCTCCCTCACACAGTCTTACCAGGGCTCCAGATCCAGCCTGTAACCAAGGTACATGTCCTTATCCTGAATCAAACCCGGGACCCTTAAGTCCTTGGGCCAACAGTCTATTCACTAAGCCAAGCCAGTTAGGGCTTGTTATATTTTTTAATGAGGGAATCTTTGCATGCCACAGCTTAAAAATAATAGCTCTAATAAGATAAGTAAATTAATGGCTCTCTGCTATGTAGATATTTATACATTCAAACATTAATTACTTTGTTATTTCCCCCCACCCTCCACATTTACTCCACATCAAGTTTAAATTCCAAAGTGTTTCTTCCCTAAGTTATTTTAAGGCCTGTCTTTCGTCACTTTGTTTTTGCTCACCCCAAATGCAACAATACCCTTGCTTAATCAGGTTAACTTATGCATCTGGAATTGCAACATAAAGGTCCCAAAACAGCACTTGAGAAATTATGATTTATACTTAATGTGTTACAGGTGGCTTCTTAGGACAAATGCTTATTTCTTGTGTCATTAAAATGATAAATTTCTAAATCCTCAAATTGCATTTCTGTTAAAAGTTTACTGTAGTTCAGTTTCTTCTTAATATGGTTTTGCATACACATTCCAAAATAATACTTTGACCTTATGTTTACAAGAGCAAAATTACTATTAAAATCCTGGAAGCAGATGAATATTAACAAATTTCCTGCTATTAAAACATCATAAGTTATTTAGAGTAAATTGTACCAGATTTTATAACATGTTCTAGAGATTGTCTGGTAAGAAATTTGCATCAGATTACTATAAAAACCAACAGGAATGTAATGAATGAGATAGTCTCTATAAAATACAACAAAATAAGCAACTACAATAATTTTTTTGGTTTTTTTTTTTACATATTTTATTGATTTTTTTTTGCCCCGCTCCCTCCCTCCCACACATACCCTCCCTCCCCAGAGTTTTATGTCCATTGGTTGTACTTATATGCATGTATACAAGTCCTTCGGTTGATCTATTATCTCCCCCAGATCCTCCTCCCCTCCCCGCTATAATTTGACAAACAGCTTGTTGCTTTACTGTCTCTATATCTATCTTTTGGTTCATCAGTTTAAATAGTTTTTAACATATGATCTGTTACATTGATTTTTAAGAGCTTGACTAGCAGCCAATTTGCATCCTTTGAGAATATTATCCATTTTTAATTTTTAAAAAGTTTACAATGAAGTAAATGCAATAATCATGTCTTAAAAATACATTTGATTATACTGTTGCTAAATTAATGTTTTACAATTTCAAAGTTACTTTAAAAATAAATGTAGGGCTCTAACTGGTTTGCTCAGTAGCTAGAGCATTGGACTGAAGAGTCCCGGGTTCCATTCCAATCTTCCTCATCATTGATGTTTCTACCTCTCTCTCCCTCTTCCTTCCTGTCTGAAATCAATAAAAATATTTTTAAAAATTAATTAAGAGACCAAATACAGTTTCCAATAAGCTTTTGTGTGATTCTGAAAACATCTTTTGTTTACTTAAAGATTAAGAGTGTATTGTACTGCAATAATTCAGCTAGGTTGTATATTAGACACACCTGGACATATTGTCGATCAAATACCCATCATTTGGTTCAGAAATATTAATTCTGTACAACTCTGTATATGACATCTTAGGAAAATACTCTTTGTTAATTATTAAATGAAGATGGATGTTTTCAAAATTCTAAATATGATAAAGTAACTTTAAAAGTGCTATGAATATAGTAATTTTATACTTTATGATATTTAATGACATTATATTCCTGATTAATGACTATCTATACAAGCTGTGCTAGCTTGATTTACCCACTTTTACTTCTCTTATGGTTACTTTTATGATAAGATTGTGGATCTACTTGGGCAAAATAATCTATCCCCTATATAAATCATTTGCCTGCTAAAATTGTTTCTGGCCCAGCTAGTGTGGCTCAATGGTTGAGCGTTGACCTATGAACCAGGAGGTCAAGGTTCAATTCCTGGTCAGGGTACATGCCTGGATTATGGGCTCAATCCCCAATAGTTGTCTGCAGGAGGCAGCCAATCATCATTAATGTTTCTATCTCTCTCTCCATCTTCTTCCTCTCTGAAATCAATAAAAATATTTTTAAAAAATACAAGTGTTTCTGGGAATATAAATGATTTTCAATATTTGAATGTCTACCTGAAGAAAGTAAATTTAGTGTCATTCTTGTATTAAATCAGGAATTAGAGTTGTATCTTTTGAGCCTATGGACCATAAAAAAACCCTAGATTCTACTATTAAACATGTAAAAGAAACTCAATGGAGTAGCCTACTAAGGTTTTCCCCAATTTTTCTAAGTCATTTACAAAATTTTTATTATGCCTAATTTATGTCTGACTCCATGCATCTATTAATGATACTATTTTAAAAAATAAACAGAAATGGTTTTCTCAAGGCTACAATGTAGTGAAAGAGTCAGACAAACAACAAAAGCTTATAAGACAGAAACCATGCAGGCCAGACGGGAATGGCAAGAAATATTCAAGGTGATGAATAGCAAGAACCTACAGCCAAAAATACTCTACCCAGCAAAGCTATCACTCAGAATCGAAGGTCAGATAAAGAGCTTCACTAATAAAAAAAAAAGCTAAAGGAGTTCATCACCACCAAACCAGAATTATATGAATTGCTGAAGGGGGTTCTTTCAGAAGAGAAAGTAAATAAAGATAAAAATTATGAACAACAAATACGTAACTATCAACAAGTGAATCTAAAAACCAAGGAAATTAAAACAAAACAAAACTTATGAACAATATTAACTGTTGAATATAATAGAATCAGAGGTATGGAAGGGGAGTGAACTAATGATTCTTAGGGAAAAGGGGAGAGGGGAATGTGGGAAGAGACTGAACATAAACTGTGCACCTATGGATGAGGACAATGGGGGGTGGGGAAAGGGCAGAGGGTGGGGTGGGAAGGGGGGGGAAAGGAACACTTGTAATAATATGAACAATAAAAATTTATTTAAAAAAAAAATAAAATAGAAAAAAAAAAAGACAGTTTGAAAATAGGTGCTAAAAGAGCATAGCGGGAGATTCCTAATTGTGCCTGAGGTGGCTTCGACAAAATGCTGATTGAATGAAGACTTAAATTTTTGTGTAAATTACTAGGGAATTTTGGGGGTAGGATAAGAGAATACAAAGGATATTCCAGGCAGGAAACAGCATTTGCGAAAGCAAAGAGTTTCAGTGTGTGGTATATTCTTTTTTTAAAACCCATTAAATATTTAGGTATAGTAAGTAAATAGGAGCCTTTTCTGAAAGGCAAGGTCCAGGTCAAAAACTACCTTCAATGAAATCCTGTAATTAAAAATGTTACTCTGAATAAGACACATTTCAGACAGTCTAATGGTGGCCATACTATAATTTTTCATTGAGCTATCATATACATAGAACAAAATGAATTAAGTGTACAACTCTATGAATTTTTAATATATGAACACCTTTTAAACTATCACCCAGATTAAGATTTAGAACATTTCCACCACTCCAGATTCTCTCATACCCCTTCCCTCTCTCTAACCACCCCTCACCCATGGAACCACTATTCTAGTTTACATTCCCATAGGTTAGTTGTGCCTGTTCTCATACTATTTTTAGACTCTCTTCTTTAACTCAACATAATATTTGTGAGATTCAGAGATGTATATAGGATTAGGTGACCAGACGTCCCACTTCTGGCGGGACAGTCCCGATTTTTAACAATTTGTCTTGTGTCCCGCGGAGTTTTTAAAAAGTCCCGATTTTTAAAACGCCACGGGAAGCAGGAGAAATTGTTAAGAAGCGGGACATTTGGTCACCTTAATATACGAGGCAGCCAATAAATGATTATTAGTACTAGTTTATCTTATAGCTGTGTAGTCTCTCCTCTGATTTTATTACAGATGTTTTATCCATTCTACCATTCTCTAACATTTACATTGTTTTCACTTTTTTGCTTCAATAAACCAAAAGTACTGTAAACATTTTTGATATGTTGTTTTCATTCTTTGTTAGATACATCCATTTATTCCTGTTGGGTGCATTTTCTTGGAGTAAATTTGGATGTTTAGGTTCAGTAGATACTGCCAAAAAGTTTTCTAAAGTGATTATACCATTTTACATGCTCTCCAGCAATGTATAAGAGTTCTGGTTGATCCACATCTTCATCAATACCAGTTATTCTTAGTCTTTTTCATTACTCACTGTTATTGTGGATGCAAAGTGGGATTTCATTGTAGTTTTAAATTATATTTCCCTGTTGACAATGATGTTGATCCTTATTGTTCATTTGGATATCTTTTTTTTAGTAGTACGTGTTCAATTCTTTTGTCAATTCTTTTTCTTTAAAAAAAAATTATCTTTATTGTTGAAAATACTACAGATGTCCCCTTTACTCCCATTGCCCCATCACCCTGCACCCTTCTCCCAGGGCTCTACCATACTATTATCTGTGTCAATGGGTTGTGCATATCCTATATAATAAAAAGGTAATATGCAAATTGACCCAAATGGCAGGTCAGAATGACTGCTCCATCAGTTACTATGAGGTGCACTGACCACCTCTTGGTCCCTTTCCCTGGCTGGCAGGGAAACCAGGTGAACGGGAAACCAGGGTGGGTGGCGGGGTATTCAGGTGGCACCAGGCCAAGGCTCTGCCCTGCTGATAGCACCACACACAGAGGTCAACCCATGGCGGGGGTGGGGCCAGCGAGCAGGCAGGAACGGCTGACCTCTTGACCCCTTGCTCTGGCCCTCAGGCTCTGATCGCCCAATGGCGAACAATGAACTGGGGGTGGGTGGCGGCAGAGGGCAGGGCATCTGGGAAAGATGGCTCTAATCAGTTGGGAAAGATGGCCTTAATCACAGGCCATGCCTAAGGACTGTACCCATGCATGAATTTCATGAGCCTGGCCTCAAATCTATATATATAAAAGCCAAGCAACCACAAAACCAGTTTGGCTCAGTGGATAGAGCGTCAGCCTGCGGACCGAAAGGTCCCAGGTTCGATTCTGGTCAAGGGCATGTACATTGGTTGTGGGCACATCCTCGATAGGGGTTGTGCAGGAGGCAGCTGGTCAATGTTTCTCTCTCATCAATGTTTCTGACTCTCTATTCTTCTCCCTTCCTCTCTGTAAAAAAATCAATAAAATATATTTAAAAAAAAAAAAGTTAATGCATTTACAAAAAAAAAAAAAAAAAAAAAAAAAGCCAAGCAACCAGAACAATGGAACAACTGGAACAACCAGACCAATCTGATCGGCCAATTGCTATGACACGCACTGTGGCAGCCAACTGGATCAATTGGGACCCCTGTAAGCTCTCCCAACCTCCTGTGGGCCCTGTCCCTGGCTGGCCAACTTCCGGCATCCCTTTCCCCCTGCCGGCTCAGCCCCAATCAGCCCCCATCGGGGCTGGGCCAGCCGGACACCACCCATGCATGAATTCATGCCAAGAGCCTCAAGTGTGCATATAAGTTCTTCGGTTAATCTCTTCCCACAACTCCCACCCTTCCATCTAAGATTATTCACTCTATTCTATGCTTCTGTGTCTCTGGATCTATTTTGTTCATCAGTTTATTTTGTTTATTAAATTCCACATATAAGTGAGATCATGATGTGATGCTTGTCTTTCTCTGACTGGCTTATTTCACTTAAGCATAATACTCTCTAGGCCCCTCCATCTCAAAGGGTTAGAAATACTTCTTTTTTTACAGCTGCATAGTATTCCATTGTGTATATGTACCATAGCTTTTTATTCACTGATCTACTGATAGGTACTTGGGCTGTTTCCAAATCTTAGCTATTGCAAATAGCACTGCTCTTAGCATAGGGGTACATATCTTTTTTTTTCTGATGGTTGTTTCAGGATTCTTAAGATATGTTCCTCTGGGTCAAATGAAAGTTCCATTGTTAATTTTTTAAGGCAACTCCATACTGTTTTCAATACTAGCTGCACCAGTCTGTATTCCCACTAGCAGTGTACTAGGGATCCCTTTTCTACACATATATTACAAAGCCATTGTAATCAAAACAGCCTGTTACTGGCACAATTACAGGCATATAGGTCAATGGAACAGAACAGAGAACTCAGGAATCGCCCAAGCCATTACACTCAATTAATATTTGACAAAGTATGCAAGAGCATACAATGGAGTAAAGACAGTGTCTTCAATAAATGGTGTTGGGAAAATTGGACAGATGCATGCAAAAATAATGAAATTACTCCACTAACTTACACCATACACAAGAATAAACTCGAAATGGACAAGACTTAAATGTAAGTTGTGAAACCATAAAAATCCTAGAAGAAACATTAGGCAACAAAATCTAAGACATCTCTCCTAGGGCAAGGGAAACAAAGGACAAAATAAACAAATGGGTCTACAGCTTTTGTCAATTTTTAAATTAAAATTATTTTCTTTTATTTGTAGGAGTTTTTTGTAAACTCAGGATACAAATCCTTTGTTAGATATATAATATGTGTTGTGAATATCTTCTCTGAACTATACTTTTTTTTTTTACTCTCTTACTAGTCTTTTTTATGAACTAAAATTCTTAATGATGTTCAATTAATTAATTTTTATTTTAGAGTTAGTGTTTCTTTGTGTCCTCTTTAAATCTTTTCCTATAACAAGGTCATAACCATATTTTTCTATGTTTTTTTCTGTAAGCTTAATTGTTTTAGCCTTCCATTTAGATTCATGATTCATCTCAACTAATTCTTCTGAATGAATTAGCAGTTAAGTTTAATTGTTTCTCAAACAGATATTCACTTTATCTAGCATCACTGTTTAAAAGATTCTTCTCCCACTTAATTGTAATTATATCTTCACTGTAAATGAGGTCATTGTATATGTGTTAATCAATTTCTATTCTGTACCAATATTGGTCTGCATGTCTATTGTCTTAGTTCAGACTTCTATAACAAATTACCATAGATGGGGTGGTTTAAACTACAAATATATATATATATATAATAAGAGAGAGAGAGAAACATCTATGCCAGAGAGAAACATTGATCGGTCACCTCCCATACATCTCTCCCCACTCATTCCCCCACCCCCCTATTGTCCTTGACCACTGGTTAGGCTCATATGTATGCTCACAAGTCCTTTGGTTGATCTCTCCTTTTTATCCCCACCCTCCCTCTGAGGTCCAACAGTCTGACCCATGGCTCCTTATCTCTGGGTCTGTTCTTGTTCATCAGTCTATGTTGTTCATCATTTTCCCTAGATGAGTGAGATCATGTCCTACTGTAAATATACTTATAAGAATAAAAAATGAGACAAACAATAATGGTTATGCTGAAAGGCAAATGAATCAGTCTATAGTAAGTTTCTTTCTGGGTCAACAGTTCTTTTGAGATCCAATTTCAATGTCAAACAGTTCCCTATGTGTATATGTCAGCAATGATATTTCAGTTCTGGATGGTTGACAAATGGTGGTAATGTAGGTCTGACCCTCTCTGGTTTGGTCCTGGGCAACCTGCAGTGACACACAGCTGCTGACTGCTATTATGGCAAGTGGACGTCAGGGTCTTCCATCTCTGGACTGCTTCTCTTCTGTCTTCATGGCTGGAGTAGTCCTGTCAGTTCCTCTCTGTTGCTGGAATCCACATGGTCTCGGAGTTGTATCCTGAAAATATACAAACATATTCTTGACCAAAAGTTAATAAAGGAATATTTTCTATAAATTTGACTTGGGATCCTTTTTCATTTTTTGCCCAAATGATTTTCCTCTGGCTTGTTTTGACACCATGTGTGTTTTTCATGGGTGTCTTGCTGAGAGCATTACAATTAATTTTCTAAAGTACAAATTTTCTAGATGTAATTTACTTATAGGATATTTTTTCTTACATGATATTCTTCTATTATCCCCCTTTTTTATCTATTAGGAGGCTTTTGAAATTTTTATAATGTAGTCTTGATATCTTTTAAATTTAAATTTTTACACTATAATATGACTGCTTTAGGTTCATTTCCCATTCTGCAATTTTATCATGAGATGAACTACCAATAAAATTTTTAGTTAACACTTTAGGAACAACTTTTTGTCTAGTACAATTAATTTTTCTAGAATATTCACTTATTTCAATTAGCCAATTTAAATTAGCCTGAAAACTTATCTACTATTTTATTGTCAAATTTATTACTCTAAAACAATGTTATTTTACCCTGTAAATGCTATTGGAAAGGATTATTTGCCTTCTTGAGTACGCCCTGAGCATTCCTGGTGGTAGGCTGGATTTAGATATCAAAAACCCAATTCCCCACACCATGGGTACAAGACAACCCAAACAAGTCTTGCTGTAGTGAGAGGGCAGCTGCTGTCAGCCAAGTCTCTATCTGTCACCTGTGTCCTGATTTGAGCTGGACATGGGAAGTTAAGCAGCCTTGGTTCAGGCCCCTGCAAAATTGGGGGGGTGAGGGTCTGTGCCCCACCTCAGTTGACTGCCAAGTTCTCTCCTGAAGGCCCCTCTTCGACTGTGCCTGTCTTAGGTTGTTCTTTCCCTGAGGAATATTACCCATCTCTGGCTAACCAGCCATCCTCCGGGGCCAAGCAGGGTGATATGAGGTTCAGTTCTGTCTCCTTGTACCCTATGCCCCTGTGGCCTCCACGCCCAGCTCCTGCCTTAGGATCCCCTCGCCTGCTGGCTGGGCCCCAGCACTGATCACATATCTTGGGGAGCCCGGGTTTATTCTCCAGGGAGGGCCCAGCTCGCCCCACTGGGTGAGAGACAGATCCATGGTACCAGTCATCGCGAGGCTTTAACCTCAACATGAACAGAAAGCTCAGGCAGCAGCTGTGGGCAGTTGGATTGTGAGAAGAGGGTCCCTCTTGGCCAAAAGAGCAAGAGGGGCCAATATAGAATGCTCAGGTGCCTTCTCAGGAGGCCCTCTACACAATGGAAGGGATTAAATCCTTTCATGTGCTTTTTAAATTGCTGCCAGACATTCAAAGAGTTAATTCGTAAGTCTGCTTGGGATAATTGTATATTATGTTGTTGTAATTCTAGAATATCAAGAGATGTGTTACCTTTGTCTCCAAGCACCAAAAAGTTGATTTTTTTTTTATTGATCCCCAAGGGTTTGAGGTACTATTATAAGTAATGGGGGTAACACAAAATGGGGGAAAATTTTAATGACATTGTAGAATGATATCATGTAAGGATAAATTCCATTTCAAACTGGCTGTCCTTTTTTTTTTTTTTTTTGTATCTATAGACCAGGTCTTAGTTACATTTTCTGCACCTCTTGCAGGGGAAACCCATAATCTTTTTGATGTATAGGATGACACTTCAACCAACTGAGCCACCCACGGAGGACCGTGTATTTTTTTATGTCAGATATGGTATTCTTCATTTCTGACTAGTTCTTTTTCATGGGTTCTTTGTTCTTTTTCATGTGGTTGTAGTTCTCACTAAGTTCCTTGAGCATCCTTATAACTATTACTTTGAATTCTATATCTGATAGATTGTGTCCCTCCATTTCATTTAGCTTCTTTACTGTAGACACTCCCCGTTCTTTCATTTGGGGCCTGTTTCCTTTTCTCCCCATTTTGGCCATCTCTCTTTCCCTTTTTTAGACTTCACCAATGGTATTTTTCCATTGATTTTTAGAGAGAGTAGAAGGGAGGGAGGGAAGAGAGAAACATTGATATGTGAAAAATGCATCAATTGGTTGTCTCCCATATGTGCCCTGACCCTGGCCAGGATTGAGCCTGCAACCGAAGTATGTGTCCTTGACTGGAATCAAACCCAATGAACTCATGACGCTACTGATTAGTCCTTGGGCTAACCCTATAACCAATGAGCCAAACCAGCCAGGGCTTGGCTGTCTCTTTGTGTTTGTTTCTATGTACTAGATAGATCTGCTATGACTCTAAATTTTTGTGGGGTGGAGTTATGTAGTAGATGTGGTGTGGTGTGGTCTCCTTGATCTACTGAGATGGGTGCTCTAGTGTGGGTTTATGCAGGCCCTCCTTTTGTAATTGAGTCTTGATTGCTGTTGGCTTATTTGTGGGTTGGATTGACCCTTAGACTCACTAATTATGAGGATCAAACCCAACCACAGAGTGTGAACTGCTGTGTAGGTGCAACTGGCTCCCCAGCCCAATCAGTCTTACAACTCCTGCTCCTACTCCCACCCTCATGCTTTCTGATCCATCACATTACATTCCAAGAGCTTAGCTAAATGGTGGTGATGACCGCCAGTGAGAGCGTACGGGGCACTATGGTCCACAGTTGCACCTCTGGAGCCCTTGTGCTTACTCCCCATTTTGGCCTGTTTGTTTTATATCCTGATTATTAGTGTTATTTTTAACTATATGTAGACATTGTATAAAATAGGACCATAGAAAATATTTACGTTATTTTATCCCAGATATAGTTAGTTCACTTTCTCTAAGTAAATGAAGTAAGGTGAAAACATGTTAGAACAGTCTGGAATTGAGCTGCGGAGCTGAGAAGCAGTTTTAGTAAAGTCCTGTCCACGTCTGATTTGTCCCTGTTCTTTAGGGGTGGCTCCTCTGAGCTTTCCATTGAAAGCTTTGTAGGTCTGCAGTATTGACCTCCTCTGGGAGAAGTCTGAAACACCACTGAAGTTTAAGTCAAAGGTTTGAACACCATGAAACACAAATAAATTTTACTCTTATCTTTTCAGCATAGATACCATCCTCAACTGCAAACATGCCAGGGTTGTTGTTGTTGTTTTTAAATACTATTTCCCCATAAATAAGACATCCTCTGAAAATAAGACCTACTTACAGGTTTCCTTCTGAGTGAAATATAAGGCATCCCACCCGAAAATAAGGCCCCCCTAGGCTAAACATGAGAGATTTGGTCCACCGATTCTGAAAGAAATGGAGTCACAAGAAATTCACCAGGAAATTCAGGAATTGGATTGTTATGTTGATGTTCCAGAAGATGATGACATGATTGTCATTGAATAAATGAGTAAATTCTTGATACTGTAGGATTCACAGTTTGTCTAGTTTTTGTTGACAACTACCATACTACCATACTGTATACAGGTAATAAATTTCCTTTATTTTCATTTAACAATAAATGTGTACCGTATTCTTCTTCATGGAAAATTAAGACATCCCCTGAAAATAAGACCTAGAGCATCTATGGGAGCAAAAATTAATATAAGACACTGTCTTATTTTCAGGGAAACAGGGTATATTTTATTGATTTTTTTACAGAGAGGAAGGGAGAGAAATAGAGAGTTAGAAACATCAATGAGAGAGAGACACCGATCATCTGCCTCACACACTGGGGATGTATCTGCAACCAAGGTACGTGCCCTTGACCTGAATCGAACCTGGGACCCTTCAGTCCACAGGCTGGCACTCTATCCACTGAGACCACCCAGTTTTGTCATGTTGTTGTTGTTTTTTAATATATTTTTATTTATTTCAGAAGAGAAGGGAGAGGGAGAAAGTGATTGAAACATCAGTGAGAGAGAATCACTGATTGGCTGCCCCCTGCTCGCCCCCCAGTGGGGATTGAGCCACCAACCCAGGCATGTGCCCTGATGGGGAATCAAAACATGACCTCCTGATTCATAGGTCAGCGCTCAACCACTGAGCCATGCCAGCCAGGCCCAAGCTTTTGATTAAAAGTCTGATTAGTCTCTCTCTCTCCTCAGCTCTAAAACTTCTATGGTATCTTTGAAGGTTTGAACTTAATTCTTTTGTTTCTCTCCTCATGTAGGTTTAAAATCTGGCAGTTTTCTTGAGAGGGAAACCTTTTGTGTGTTTGTTGCAGGCCCATTCACTTTAGGAAGACTCTTTGTATCCTAAGTGCCATGAAATTTTAATAACTGGAAGTTTGTACCTTTTGACCACCTTCACCCTTTTGCCCATACTTTACTCTCTGCTCCCGGCTATCATCAGTATGTCCTCTATAGAGTGGTTCCCAGAGAAGAGGGGTATTAGGGGACTGAGTAAACAGGGTGAAGGAAGTAACAAGCACAAATTAGTAGTATCAAAATAATCCTGGGGATGTAAAGTACAGCATAGGGAATATAATCAATAATACTGTAATAACTATGCATGGTGCCAGGTGGGTATAGGAAATATTGGGGGAACACTTTGTAAAATATATGATTGTCTAACCACTATGCTGTACACCTGAAACCAATAAAAACAATATTGAAAGTAAACTGTAATTGAAAAAGAAATGTTCTTTGTACATATGAGTTTGGTTTTTGGTTGTTTATTTAGATTCCATATAAAAATAACCTGGCATTTGTCTTTGTCTGATTTATTTTCGTTAGCATAATGCTCTTAAGTTCCACCCCTTGTGTCACAAATGGTAAGATTTCCTTCTTTTTATGGCCAAATAATATCCTATTGTATATAAATGCCACATTTTCTTATCCCATCATCTATTGATGGACATTGGGGTTGTTTTCGTATCATGGCTATGATACATAATACTGCAATGAAAATAGGAATACATATATCCTTTTGAATTAGTGTTTTCATTTTATTTGCATAAATACCCAGAAGTATAATTTCTGGATTATATTGTATAATAGCACTATTTTTAATATTTTGAGGAACCTCCATATAATGTTTTCCTTTGTAACTGCATCAATTTTCATTCCTTCCAATAGTGCACAAGGATTCCCTGTTCTCCACATCCTTGCCAACACTTGTTGCTTATTGTCTTTTTGATAATATCTGTTCTAACAGGTATGGTGTGATATCTCATTGTGATTTTGAATTGCATTTCCCTGATAATTAGCAATGTTGAGCAACTTTTCATGTACCTGTTTGCCATCTGTTTGTCTTCTTTGGGAAAATGTCTATTCGGGTCCTTTGCCTGCCCATTTTTTTTTTTTTTTTTTTTTTTTTTTAAGGCTAAGCAGAAACTCTTTTAAAAAAAATAAATTTTATTGATTTTTTACAGAGAGGAAGGGAGATAGAGTTAGAAACATCTATGAGAGAGATACATCGATCAGATGCCTCCTGCACACCCCCCACTGGGGATGTGCCCGCAACCAAGGTACATGCCCTTGACCCGAATCAAACCCGGGACCTTTCAGTCCGCAGGCCGACGCTCTATCCACTGAGCCAAACCGGTTTCGGCATGCCTGCCCATTATTATTATTATTATTATTATTATTATTATTATTATTATTTATTTCAGAGAAAAAGAGAGAGGGACAGAGAGAGAGAGATTTTGGCCTTTTTAGTAAGTATGCAATGGTGTGAGCTTGGGATGTTTTTGAGGGACATTACAAATATAAAGTGTCCTTTTCATTATGTCATATTAATGTTACATACCACCAACATGACTTGTGACTACTGATGTTGACCTTGATCACCTGATTAAAGTGGTGTTAGTCAGGCTTCTTCACTGTAAAGCTATTATCTTTTCCCCTTTCTATATTGTACTATTTGGAAAAAAGTCACTATGTGCAGCCCACATTGAAGAAGTGGGACCTTATGCTTCTCTTTCTTTAGATTGGAATATCTACAATATTTCTTCGGAATTCTTCTGCATGGGAGATCTGTCTACTTCCCTCCGTTTATTAATTTATTCAGGCATTTATTTACATTCGTGTGGACTCATGTATATTTATTTTATTCTTTGGGTTATAATTGATGTATATATGTTTTTGCTCAAATTGTTCCAGCTTTGGTCATTAGGAGTTCTTTCAGTTGGCTTCTACACCCCTCTTACATATCCCATCAATCTCTGTGTGTGTGTGTGTGTGTGTGTGTGTGTGTGTGTGTGTGTGTAACAAATCCTACCTTCTGATACCATAAGATGAGATAGGCTTATCTTGTATATTTTTTACCCCAGTCCTAGAATCATCCATCTCTCCAAGGAGCCTAGATCCTTTTCATGAGAAATAGTATTAGAAACCAAGATCTAGGTGCTAAATGTGCTCATTGTGTTTAGGGTGTCATTTCTTCTAAGCCCTCTCAGCTGGCAGAGCAAAGAAGTATGTGTGCATCACTAACCCTACTCACATATATACACATTGTGATACATATTTCTATATTTAGCCATCTGTATCTATATGAATTAAACATGCATTCTTACTGATGTTTCCTACTCCTACACTGATGTGGTAATTCATTACCACATCCATCACACTAGTCTGTTCCCCTGGCTTATTGTAACTCCCACTCATGAGAGGATTTATATATATGATCTTTTATAATCTTTTGAGATAGCTATTATTATCTCATTTCATAGTCTGAGACTCAGAGATCATACATTTTTTTAAAGACACAGATTAAGAGGTGGAACTAAGACTTCTGGGGGGGGGAAAAGAACACTTAATCACATGGAAATGAAAAAGTATATGGTTTGTGAAGTAGTCTCACCTCATGAATCAGTAAGGTAGATTAAGGAGGATATATATATGACTAATATGCTTAGTGTTCGACCATCCAACCAGTCACTATGACATGCACTGACCACCAGGGGGCAGATACTCAATGCAAAAGCTTCCATGATGTGCACTGACCATTTACAGAGAAACAGTACCGTGGACTTGGCTCCCACAAAGCAACACTCGGCTTTCCACAAGAGGGACACAGGCCCAAACACCCCACCAAATTGCAGCTGACGTTGTCGAGACCCCATGCTGCAAAATGTGGCCCACAGCCCAGCCCTGTTGGCGCCAGGTAATGGTGTCACGTAGCAATGCCTGGCTTCCTCTCCCTAGTGACTAGCCTCCTTGCAGTTTCTTCAGTTCAGGAACACAGCTTGCTTCATATTATAGCCAGGTGGAAACATTTTACACTTTAACCAAATGACTGTGAAGCATTTTCCCATGCCTCATCTCATTTGATCCTCACAGAAGTCCTGGAGTGGATAGGTAGGAGACTCAGTGGAATCCTATTTTCTTTTTATTAGCTGGAAAATGGAGATTTAGAAAGTTTAGAAACTTGACCCGACTGAAAGAAATAAGAAATGGTGGACCTTGGAAATGACTTCAGGTTTTTGTACTGCGCAGAATATAGTCAAACACTGCTGCAGTTAAATTTTACCCTTTGATCTCCCTGTCTGATCTATAATAATAATCTGCTTCGTGTTGATATTTACTGCTGTGTTGCTGACAATTACCTGGAAGAGAAGTTGGGGTGTTTCACTGGGCTAGAAAAAGTTTAGCTAAATCAGAAAGCAGGTCTAATTAAGCAAGTTTATTCTATTATATATATATATATATATATATATATATATATATATATATATATATATATAATAAAAGGCTAAGTTCACTCACACATACATGATACATATAAAACTCACTGGTGCCATCATATGCATGTGTTTCGATCTGTCATTGTCGATCGTGAATTTGGTTGACACTTCTATTATAGAGAAAGGACAATATTAAAATATTTCTTCTAATTAATTTCCTTTCAATGTGCATGAATTCATGCATTGGACCACTAGTGTTGGTATAAAACTGCATTAAACATGGATGGATTTTTAAAAATACATATTTTATTGATTTTTTACAGAGAGGAAGGGAGAGGGATAGAGAGTTAGAAACATTGATGAGAGAGAAATATCGATCAACTGCCTCCTGCACCCTCCCCCACTGGGGATGTGCCTGCAACCATGCCCTTGACCGGAATCGAACCCAGGACCCTTCAGTCCACATGCCAACGCTCTATCCACTGAGCCAAACCGGTTTCAGCAAACATGGATGGATTTGAAATCATGTTAATTTTTTCAATATTGTGTACAACCTTTGAGGAGCAAACTATTATATTGAGGATGTTATTCAGTACATACCATCTCATGAATCAACTGTAAAACTTTAAATTTGTGTTATATCTTCTAAAAGAGGCATAACCTGCTCTTAAATCATAATAATTTGTGTTGTATATTTAAGTAAATTGATTAAAGTGTAATAAATAGGGAGAGGATCCAAGATGGCTGCTCGGGTATACACCTAGCCGCAGCAGCTCACAACAATTTCAAGGGAATACAACTAAAATGTAGAGTGGACATTGCCCAGAGCTACAGGTAGTCAACTGACTGAAAACTCTACAATAGGAAGGAGGGAGAAAACCAGAAGGAAAATCAGAGGAGCTGAAAAAAAGCCTAAGGTACGGAGACATGCTGCGCGCTCACACACACGCGCGCGCGCGCACGCGGAGAGGTCGCAGCCGGAGAGGAGGAGAGGGCTGGGTGCTGCCTGGCGTTCCCTAGCAGGAAGGAAATAGAACCCCCAGCCTGGGCTGAACCCCCGAACCGGCAGCGCTGAGCCCCAAGTTATGTGCCAGACCCTGGGGACCCAGGCTCCGGCAGGGGGAGACAATCCCGGGGGACGGCGAAATGCGGGGCCCCCGGAGTCGCGCGCACATGGCGCGCAGAGGACTGAATGTTGACTCTGATGCTGGATTACCCTAGCCGGAAGAAACAAAGCCTCCGGCGGCAGCTCTGAGCCTCAGTCCAGACCGCCCCGAACTCCAGGTCTGGGCCAGTCCCTGGGGACCCAGGCTCGGGCAGGGGGAGACGGAGCTGTGAGGTGGAGTCCTGGGAGCGCGGCGAAAGGCCGAGCCCCCGGAGTCGCGCACACTGTGCGCAGAGGACAGTCTGTTGACTCTGATCCTGGACTCCCCTAGTGGGAGGGAGAAAGAAAGCTCCAGACTGGAGGAACGCCACGAGGAGCAGGAGCCCCTGCCGGACACCGGCCAGCCGGGCGCCAGCAAGGAGCCGGGCGACGGGGCCCCCAGTGGGGGGGGTGCCCCTGAGCCTTCGACTGCTGAGCGCTGGCAACGGAGCCAAGGACGGGGGCTGCTTCCTGGGCGGCGCCGACCCCGGCAACAGGCTGGAGCAGCTCGGGAGCCCACGGAGAACAAAGGGGTGCCACAGGCCAACCTGCTGAGCTCCCAGGACAAGGAGGAAGAAACCAAAGAAGTTCTCAATGTGAAGAAATCAAGTGAGAGCAAATGATAGTAAAATTACTTAAGAAAGAATACAAAGAAGATCTTGAAAAATCAAAGACTAAGTCAGAACTCAACGCACCAGCCAACATTGCAACATAAATGCGTTTTGTTTTGTTTTTAAAAAAAGAAAAAAAAAAGGAGAAAAAAGGGACAGAATGTTGGAACAGCGGCGACCAGGCCTAGAGTGGCCAGGCACAAGGCAGTGGCAGCTGGGCCCGGAGCAGCAGTGGCCAGGCCCCAGAGCAGCAGCAGCCAGAACAAGAGCATCAACGGCCAGCACTGGAGCAGCCAGACCTGGGGCAGTGGCAGCCAGGCCTGAGGCAGAGGCGGCCAAGCCCAGGGTGGCCAGTCCAGGAACACCCAGACACGGAGTGGCTGGGCCCGGAGAAGCCCGGTCCAGAGCAGCCGGGTTGGGAGCAGCCAGGCCCAGAACAGCAGTAGCCAAGCACAGAGCATCCAGGCTGGGAGCGGCCAGGCTCGGAGCAGCCGGGTCGGGTGCGGCCAGGCCCGGAGCAGCGGCGGCCAGGCTGGGAGCGGCCAGGCCTGGAGCAGCTGGGTCTGGTGTGGCCAGGCCTGGAGCAGCGGCTGCCAGGCTAGGAGCGGCCAGGCCCGGAGCAGCAGCTGCCAGGCTGGGAGCAGCCAGGTCTGGAGCAGCCGGGTCTGGTGCGGCCAGGCCAGGAGCAGCGGCTGCCAGGCTGGGAGCGGCCAGGCCCGGAGCAGCAGCTGCCAGGCTGGGAGCGGCCAGGCCCGGAGCAGCCGGGTCTGGTGCGGCCAGGCCAGGAGCAGTGGCTGCCAGGCTGGGAGCAGCCAGGCCCGGAGCAGCGGCTGACAGGCTGGGAGCGGCCAGGCCCGGAGCGGCCGGGACCGGAGCAACCGGTCCCAGAGCAGCCGGGTCGGGTGCGGCCAGGCCTGTAGCAGCAACAGCCAAGTCCAGAGCAACTAGGTCGGGAGCGGCAGTGGCCAGACCCGGAGCAGCTGGTTGTGGAACGAACCAGAGCAACAGAGGCCAGGCCCGGAGCAGCCAGGCCCGAAACAGCTTGCTCCTCGCCTGTACCTGCCCACGGCTGCCTCTCAGACATGGCTGGAAACTTTTGCAGGAACTTGAGGGTCTGCTGAATCAAGTGATGAAGGCTTAGATCTGGATGTGTTGAGTTAGTATAGCGCTGGGGTGTTGATCTGTGAGTGCCTTGGGTGGGGCCTGGATGAGGCTGGTTGACCTATTTGAAAATGTCTTTTGTGTGAAGTGTATCATTGGGCATGTGGAGGTATTATTGATATGAGAAAATGCTAAGTAACAGATTTACTATCTGAAAAGGGATTTACTATCGGGGAAAGGGAGGGAGGAAGAGACTGAACATAAACTGTGCACCTATGGATGAGGACAATGGGGGATGGGGAGGGGGCAGAGGGTGGGGTGGGAACCTGGTGGAGGGAGGAAGAAATGAGGAACCTTTGTAATAATATGAACAATAAAGATTGATTTAAAAAAATAAAAAATAAAAAAATAAAATTAAAAAAAAAATAAAAAAATAATAATAATAAAGTGTAATAAATAGGAGAGGAATAAGAGTTAGAGAGGGAAATTGTACCTCTAATCAAAATTTTCCTGACCCACTTAAAAATCCAAAACAACAGTCATGACCCTCCCCCCTAAATATGGCCTATTTTGAAATATTTACCTTTGCTCATTGAAAAGTGGGTTCTAAGCAGTATGGTGACTACCAGAGGCAAAGGGAGTGGGGAACGTAAAAGAGGATAAAGTGGGGATGAAAGGCGATGGGAGGACACTTGACTTGCAGTGGTGTACACACGCTCCAATATACAGATGATGCATTATAGAATTGTACACCTGAAACTTAAATATTTTTATTAGTCAATGTCACCCTAATAAATTCAACTAACTAACTAACTAAATAAATAAATAAATAAAGGTGAGTTCTGTGATAAAAGAACTTAGGAAACACTGCATATATATTGATCTCCTGTGAATTCACATTTGCTTATTAAAGTAACTTATGACAAAAAAAATCAATACAATTTTTGGGTAACTGTTTTCCTAATTTACTTGTCCATAGAATGCTTTCTTCATGTAAGGGATGTTAATAGCTCTTAGACCTATATTTTGGAATACAATTATTTATTCATTTTGTAAGAGAAGGGACTTGGTACAAAGAATATCTACATAAATAGGCCAAAACTGTGATTTCAAGTAGCAAGAAACAAGTTTTTCTTCTTGACTGTTTCAGCACCCATCACAGTCCTCAGATGTAGTGGCACTCAAATGTGTGTTGAATATATAAATTGCATCAACAGACATTAGTTTCTTGAACAATAATAATCTTATGTATTTAAATGGAGAGAGCTTACCTCTTTTAAAGAGTTTGGATTTTTCTAAAATTTGCATATAAAATAGTTACTGTAGTTAAAAAGTCGGGTAACTTTTATAAGACTCTGAAAGTTTCAAGTTTAGAACTATGTCCTATTTGGCAGTTAAATATTTCAAATGAAGAAAACTATTCTCAGGGGACTAGTGAAGAAACCAGAGAAATCAGCAATAAACTAAAAAAAGTTTAAAAGGATACTGGCACAAAGGTGTAAAACAGGTTTTCTTTTATATTTTCTTTTAAGTGTGTGAGCAGTGAATTAAAGAGTCTTAGGGAAAAAAAGTATTTTTGCTATTTAGAGGAATTTACCATGAATTTGCATGTATTGTCACATTATTTTATTCTGTACGAAAAGATTAAGCATTATCTTTTTAAAAGAACAAGCTGCCTCTAGATCATTAAAAATACCCTGTTTTTTTGTTTTTTTTGTTTTTTTAACCTGGCTGTAGTGTGGATGGTTAGCTTAAAAGAATGACAGAATAGAGAGAGGGGGGAAAATATCTTTTAAAAGATTTGTTTAGGTCATATAAATTAACTCACATTTGACTGCATGATATACATGAAAATATTTTATAGAGCATTATAAGCACTAAATGCTGGGTTTATTTTTCTTTCCTGGTTTCCTACTTAGTCTTCTATATTATACGTATATGTGTGAAATTATTTAATATTTATAACTTAAGTAATTAACTTATGCTACAACATTATAGCCAAAATCATATTTTTACCAGAATCAATTTATCAAGGTGCTTTGGGTAGGGTCCCCAGGGATGGGTATAACTCGGTCTTGGCCAGACAAAGCCATAGTAATTACTTCACAAGTTGGTATACCAGCTAAGTACAATAGAACCAATGAAGTTCAATGATGAAGAAGGTAAGAAGTCATCAGATTCATAATATATTTTGGTGATACAGGCAGTAGGATTTGCTAATAGTACAGATGGTGTAAGAGGAAGAGAAGAGTCAAGGCTGATTATTAATGCATAAGCATTTCGGTGATGGTGGGTCATTTATTGAGATAGAAAACACAGGAGAAGAAGTAAGTTTTATGGAATAAAAACTAAGGGTTTAGTTTTGGATATAATAAGTTTGACATGCCTATTAGACACATAATAAGAGATGTCAAGTAAACAGTTGTACAAATGAATTTAAGAGAAATTTAGAATTCCTTAGGGTAGATTCAGTTAGTAGAGTTGCTGGATCAAAGGTCATTGCATTTTAACAGAGTTGTGCTGAAGCCAGCTCCTACTGGCTCATGAAAACTGATTGTTAAATTTTCAAGAATTTTCTGAGCCAGTTGTATGAAGTAGACACTTTAAAAATTAAGTTATATAAATTTACATTTAAATACATTACATTTTTTTTAAATGAAAATGGGGGTACTGTTTGAGGAGGCCTAGTAGAGAGTCAGGACTTTCACCACTGCCCAGTAGTAATGAGCCTACTTCCCTCCTCCCCAGTACTGTAAGTGCAGGTCACATGGGGAGCAGTAATGAGGCTCTCCTATCGTTCCTAAGCAAGAGGTAACAGTTGAAGTCTAAATCAGAAACTTGGACTTCTAATCCAACCTGGCAGCAATGAGGTGATGTAATGCTGGGAAGAGAAGTCTATAGCAGAGTCAAGAGAAACCTGCTAAAACAGATAAAATCCAGAGTCTCACACACACAATTCCCAATACCCAAGTGTCAGTCAAAAATCATGCTTCCTACCCAGAATGAGGAAAATCCCAAACTGAAGTACAAAAAAAAATGGACAATCAATAGCTGGCAACCATAAATTACAGAGATATTAGACATATTAGAACTTTTAAAGCAACCATCATAAAAATACTTTATTGAGCAATTACAAAAATGCTTGAAACAAATGAAAAAATAGAAATTCTTGGCAAAAATTAGAAAATGTAAAGATGAACCAAATGGAAATTTTCAAATTGAAAAATATAATAGCCAGAAGAAAAATTCAATGGATGGACTCAACAGCAGAATAGGTAGGGGTGTCGACTCAATCAGAGAAGGGGCCAAAATCTAAAATCCAGCCTAAATCGCGGGCCGAATGGTTTACTGAACAGTCATAAACTGACAATGTCATAAACTGACAGCGGAGTGCAGTGATGACAGCACGGTGCGGGCCACATTGCAAGGCCTGGCGGGCTGGATTTGGCCCGCGGGCCTTGTGTTTGACACATGTGGAATAGAGAGATCTCAAGGAAGTAGCAGTAACCTACAAACAGAACAATAGACATTACTCAATCTGAAGAATGAAGAAGAAATAGACTGAAAAGAAAAAACAAGCAGAACCTCAGGAATCTGTGGACTACAATAGAAGATCTAATATTTATGTGATCTGAATCCTAAAAGGGGAAGAGAAAGAAGGCATGGCTGAAAAAATACTTGAAGAAATAATGGCTGAAAATTTTCCAAATATGGCAAAAGACATGAACCTACATATTCAAGGATCTGAATGAACCCAGAAAGAATAAACCCAAGGAAATCCAAATCAAAACATCATAGTCAAACTTTTGAAAACTAAAGACAAATTAAAAAGTTTGAAATCATGGAGAGAAACAATGCCTCATCTATCAGAGAAAATTCAAATGACAATGGCTTTCTCATTAAAATCCTTGGAATCCAGAAAGAAGTGGCCCAAAACTTTTTAAATGCTGAACGACAATAATATTAACCCAGAATCATTCCCAGCAAAATTATCCTTCAGGAATGAAGAGAAAACCAAGACATTCTCAGATGAAGGAAAACTAAATTTGTCACTGTAGACCAGTGTTTCCCAAACTTCTCTCATGATGAGAATCACCTGGTGGAGTTGTTAAAACACAGATTCCTGAATCCCAACTAAGAAGTGCTAAACTAGAATTTTTGGGAACATATAGGTAAAATTGTATACTTAACTAGTGCTCTAAGACAGATTTTATATACAGAGCACTAAGTTAGGTATGCAATTTTACCTATATGTTCTCAAAAATTCTAGTTTAGCACTTCTTAGTTGGGATTCAGGAATCTGTGTTTTAACAACTCCACCAGGTGATTCTCATCATGAGAGAAGTTTGGGAAACACTGCTGTAGACCTACACTAACAGGATGATTAAAAGAAGTACTTGAGAAGAACCAATATGACGGCATAGGTAAATGCTGGTGCTCAATGCCTCCCTCAACCACATCAAAATTACAACTAAAATATAGTACAACCATCATTCAGAAGCATTTGAATCTAGCTGAATTACAACTAGAGAAATAAAGAAGAAATTGCATTGAGACTGGTAGGAGGGGTGAAGGTGCTGAAAGGGCTGGTCTGACACCTATGTGTGGCATTTCTTTGATTGGGAGGGATGTCATTTCTGCAGAGGTCACCTGTGAATAGCACTGGGTCCCTGCCCCACACGAGCCCCCCAGCCCAGGATTCCAGACCTGAGAAGAAAAGTCCCCATACTTCTAGCTATAAAAACCAGCTGGGATTGTTACTGAGTGACATGGAGGCTGCTGGAGTGCCAGGTGTTTCTCTTAAAGGCCCCCCACACATACATGGTCCCAGTTCCTGTGAGTACTTACATGGTCCCAGTTCCTGTGAGTTCCAGCACCAGGAGGCAGCTTTGGGAGAATCCAGGGACATAGGGGGAGGAACTGGGCTGTCTGGCATCAGAGCAGGAACTTGGGGCAGCTTTGTCCCAGACAGGATCTTTACAGGGGTTCCTGTGCTAGGACCTCCCTTGTTGCAGAGCTGACTGGCAGCCATATCTGAGTTTCCATCAGCATGGCCCACACTATTTGCTCTGCCCTAGTGATTCCCTGAGTCCTAACCAATTTACAGCACTATCCACACTGTTTGCAGCTGCTTTTCCATATGAATGGCCTGTCCTGGCTCAGGCTTCAGACTTTTTTAAAATCTCTTAAACAATCAGCATGCCTCAAACCTATCAATAAAAGATTCAAGACCCGGTACTAGTACCAGCCAGCCTTGCCTCACAGTTGGGCCTCTTCTGGCACTTACCAGTCCAATGCAAATAGCAGCCATCTGCAGATTTCTCTGTAGCTCCTGCTGGGAGGCCCCAGAGCCAATGCACCTGGTGGATAGCTATAGACCGTACCAAATTACAACTCTACACATCCACAAGTGACATACTAAAGGAGCAAATTCAGTGAGCACCAAAGGGTATCTCCTGCATAGGGCAGTGTTTCCCAACCTTCTCTCATGATGAGAATCACCTGATGGAGTTGTTAAAACACAGATTCCTGAATCCCAACTAAGAAGTGCTAAACTAGAATTTTTGAGAACATATAGGTAAAATTGCATACCTAACTTAGTGCTCTGTATATAAAATCTGTCTTATAGCACTAGTTAAGTATGCAATTTTACCTATATGTTCCCAAAAATTCTAGTTTAGCACTTCTTAGTTGGGATTCAGGAATCTGTGTTTTAACAACTCCACCAGGTGATTCTCATCATGAGAGAAGGTTGGGAAACACTGGCATAGGGTATCTCCTGCATAGCAGCTCTTCCATTGTAGACACAGCTGGTCTTCAGAGCCAATTAGCATGGAGGTCAATTCCTCCCAGTGACACTGACAGCAATCAAGGCTCAAGTATAATACTGAACACAGCCCACACACAGGTGCACCTAGAGTGCCCAGCTCAGGTGGCTGGAGAGGCTGAGCCACTGGGCCTTACAAAAACACCTACTATACAAGGCCACTCTACCAATTCCAGGACATACAGTGGCTCTACTTAATACATAGAAACAAACACAAGGAAGTGGCCAAAATGTGGAGACAAAGAAACAGGTCCCAAATGAAAGAAGTGGTCAAATGGTTTTCAATAATGGTGCCAAGCTCATTCAATGGGGGAAAAGAATAGACTTTTCAACAAATGGTGCTGGGAAAACTGTATATCCATATGCAAAAGAATGAAGTTGAAACCTTACCATATACCTCAGACAAAAATTAACTCAAAATGGATCAAATATAATACCTAAATGTAAAAACAAAAGCCATAAAATTCTTAGTATAAAGCATAGGGGGGAACCTCCATGACATTGGATCTGGCAATGATTTATTAGATATAACATAAAAAACACAGGCAACAAGGAAATAAAAGGAACTTTGTAAATATTAAAAATTTTCATGCATCAAAGGATACTATCAAAGGAATGAAAAAGACAACCCACAGAATAGATTAAAATATTTGCAAATCATGTTAGTTGAGGAATCAACAAAATATTTAAAGAATTCTACCATTAGCCCAGCTGGTGTAGCTCATTGTTGAGCATCAACCTATGAACCAGGAGGTCATGGTTTGATTCCCAGTCAGGGCACATGCCTGGGTTTTGGGCTCAATCCCTAGTGGGGGCATGCAGAAGGCAGCCGATCAGTGATTCTCTCACATCATTGATGTTTCTCTGAAATCAATAAAAATATATATTTTTTAAAAAGAATGTCTACAACTCTACAACAAAAACAACTCAATTTTAAAATGGGCAAAATAATTAATAGATATTACTTTAAAGAAGATATATAAATGGCCAATAAGCACATGAAATGATGCTTAACATCATTGGTCTTTAGGGAAATGCAAATCAAAATCATGAAATTCCACTTCACACCCCTTTCTGTGTATTGCTTACAATGAATCAGTAGATCACTTGGGCTGGCATTGTCATCTTAACAAAATTAAGTTTTTCAATACATGAACATGGGATGTCTTTCCATTTATTTATGTCTTATTTTTTTATTTTTAAATCCATTTCAGGAATATATTGTAGTTTTCATTGTACAAGACTTTATTGTCTTTGGTTAAATTTATTCTTGATTATTTTATCCTTTTTGATGCTATCATAAAATTTCCTTTTTGTATTGTTCATTGTTAGTGTATAGGAATGCAATGTTTTTGTGTGTGTTGATTTTGTATACTGCAACGTTACTGAGTTCATTTATTAGCTCTAAAGTTGTGTGTGTGTGCATGTGCACACGTGCAGAACTTTTGGGTTTTCTACATACAAGATCATATTATCTGTAGACAAAGATAATTTTACTTCTTTTTTTCCCAATTTGGATTTCTATTATTAGTGATAGATTATAATATGTCTTAGAATTAAATAGAGTTAGTCCTTCACCTTTATTTTTCTCTTCAAAATTATTTTGAATTTGATACGTTCTTTGCATTGTAATATAAATTTTAGAATCAGTTTGTTACTTTCTATGAAAAAGTAGCCTCTAGGCATTTGAATATAATTATGTTAAATCTATTAGTCAATTTGAGATTAGTGGTACTGGTTTTTCCAATCCATGAACCTAATATATTTCTCCATTTAATCATAGGTTTTATCAGCAATATTTGTCACTTTCCATGTGCATGTGTGTATATATTTTTACTATGTTTCTCATTAAATAATTTGTTATTGTGAAATAACTTTCTTTATAATGCCTATGACTTTCATTTCTCTTTCTTGCCTATTTTATTGCCTAGTAGAATCAATTCAACACAGAATAGAAGTAGTGTGTGTGCATCCTTGTCTTGTTCCTGATCTAAGTGGGAAAATATTCAGTCTAACAATTAAGTATGAGGTTAGTTATCATTTTTTGCATAAATGCCCTACAAGATTGAAGAAGTTCCATTTTATTACCATTTTTAAACTTTTTATCATGCTTGGATATTAAGTTCTGAAAATGCTTTTCTACATCTATTGAGATAATCATATGACTTTTCTCCTAAATCTTGCTAATGTAGTGAATTAAAATGATTGACCTTTGAATAATAAACTAGCCTTGCACTTCTGCTCTAAATTTTACTTGCTCAAACTGTATTCATATTGCTGAATTCTATTTGCTAATATTTCATTAATAAGTATTATATTCTGTAGCAGGATACAAAATTAATGCCCAGAAATCTATGGCATTTTTATATACCAATAGTTAACTTATAGAAAGAGAGATTTAAAAAACAAGGCCATTTACCTTGCACCAAAAAAAAAATTAAGATACCTAGGAATAAACTTAACTAAAGAGGTAAAAGACCTGTACTCAAAAAGTACAGGACACTGAAAAAAGAGATAAAGTCATAAACACATGTAAGAACATATCGTGTTCACGGATTGGTAGAATCAACATCGTTAAAATGTCCATACCACCCAAAGCAATCTATAGATTCAAGGTACTCTCCATTAAAATACCAATGCATATTTCACAGACCTAGAACGAACTCTAAAAATTCATCTGGAGCCCTAACCAGTTTGGCTCAGTGGATAGAGCATTGGCCTGAGGACTGAAGGATCCCAGGTTCAATTTCAGTCAAGGGCATGCACCTTGGTTGCGGGCACATCCCCAGTAGGGGTTGTGCAGAAGGCAGCTGATTGATGTTCCTCTCTCATCAATTTTTCTAACTCTCTTCCTCTCCATAAAAAGTCAATAAGCTATATTTAATAATAAAAAGACCCCAAATAGCTGCAGCAATTCTGAGAAAGAAGAACAAAGTAAGAGGGATCTCAATACCAGATATCAAGCTATATTACAAAGCCACTGTTCTCAAAACAGCCTGTTACTGGCATAACAATAGACATATAGACCAATGGAATAGAATAGAGAACCCAGAAATCGACCCAAACCACTATGCTCAATATTTGACAAAGGAGGCAAGAGTACACAATAGAATCAAAATGATCTCTTCAGCCCTAATCGATTTGGCCCAGTGGATTGAGTGTCAGCCTGCAGAATGAAAGGTCCCAGGTTCAATTCCGGTCCAGGGCATGTACCTTGGTTACAGGCACATCCCCAATAAGGGGTGTGCAGGAGGCAACTGATTGACGTTTCTCTCTCATCAATATTTCTAGCTCTCTATCCCTCTCCCTTCCTCTCTGTAAAAAAGTCAATAAAATACATTAAAAAAAGACGATGGTATCTTCAATAAATGATGTGGGGGGAAATTGGACAGACACATGCAAAAAAAAAAAAACAAGCAAACAAACAAACAAACACACACACACACAAAAAAAAAAGAAGAAGAAGAAAGAAAAGAAACTAGACCATCAACTTACACTATACACAAAAATAGACTCAAAATGGATAAAGGATTTAAATGTAAGATGGTAAATCATAAAAATCTTAGAGGAATCCACAGGCAGCAAAATCTCAGACATATGCCGAAGCATTATCTTCACCGATACCGCTCCTAGGGCAATGGAAACTAAAGAGAAAATAAACAAATGGGACTACATCAGAATAAATGCACAACAAAAGAAACCATTTACAAAACAAGAAAAAACATATTTGCCAATGTTATCTCTGGTAAGGGTTTCATCTCCAACATTTATAGGGAACTCATACAACTTAACAAAAGGAAGATAAACAAATGAATCAAAAGATGGGCAAAGGACCTAAATAGATACTTTTCAAAAGAGGGTGTAAGGAAGGCCAAAATGCACACGAAAACATGCTCAACGTCACTAATTGTCCGAGAGATGCAAATCCAAACGACAATGCTGTACCATCTCACACCTGTCAAGATGGCTATCATCAACAAATCAACAAAAGACAAGTGTTGGTGAGGATGAGGAGAAAAAGGAACCCTCGTGCACTGCTGGTGGGAATGAAGACTGGTGCAGCCACTGTGGAGAACAGTGTGGAGTTTCCTCAAAAAACTAAAAATGAAACTCCCATTTGATCCAGTAATCCTACTTCTAGGAATATATCCCAAGAAACTAGAAATGACAATCAGAAAGGCTATATGCACCCCTATGTTCATAGCAGCACAATTTACAATAGCTAAGATTTGGAAACAGCCAAGGTGCCCATCAGCAGGTGAGTGGATTAAATAACTGTGGTACATCTACACAATGGAATACTACACTGCTGTAAAAAGGAAGGAGCTTCTACCATTTTCAACAGCATGAATGGACCTGGAGAGCATTATGCTTAGCAAAATAAGTCAGTTGGAGAAAGATAAATATCACATGATCTTATTCATTTGGGGAATATAATGAACAACATAAACTGATTAACAAAAACAGATCTAGAAACAGAGAATCATCAATCAGACTGTCAAACCTCAGAGGAAAGACAGGGGAGGGTGAAGGGAAAGGGGAGAGATCAACCAAAGGACACAGACAGTAGGGGAGGAGGACACAAGTGGGGGCTGGGTTGGGGGCAATGGGTGGATAAGGACACATATGTAATACCTTAGTCCTGTGGTCGGCAAACTGTGGCTCCAGAACCACATGAGACTCTTTGGCACCTTGAGTGTGGCTCTTCCACAAAAATACCACCGCCTGGGCGAATCTATTTTGAAGAAGTGGCTTTAAAAGAAGTTTAAGTTAAAAAAAAATTGGCTCTCAAAAGAAATTTCAATCGTTGTCCTGTTGATATTTGGCTCTGTTGACTAATGAGTTTGCCGACCACTGCCTTAGTTAATCAAGAAAAAATAAAATTAAAATGTATTGTATCCATGTTTATGAGGGATATTCTAGTTTTATCTTTTTGGAATACCTGGTTTTTGTATGAGAGTAATGCTGATGTCATAAAATGAATTGGAAAGTATTTATACTTCCTCTATTTTCTGAAAGAGTTTGTAATAAGGTTAGCATTGGTTCTTCCTTAAAATTTGATAAAATTAACCAGTGAAGTCATTTGTACCATGAGTTTTCTTTTTCAGGAGTATTTTAATTAATTAATTAAATAATCAATCAAGGATATTTTTTCTATTGATTTGTAGAGAGAGTGAGGAGGAGGAGAAGAGAGAGAGAAAAACATTGATGTGGTGAAAGAGACACATGGATTGGCTGCCCCCTGCATAATACCCTATGCAAACCTACTGGGGTGGGGAACTACAACTGAGGTAAGTGCCCTTGACTAAAAATCAAACCTAACACCCTTCTGTTTGCAGGCCGATGCTCTAACCACTGAGCAACTGGCCAGGTCTGCAGGAATATCTTCAACCAGCGATTTTCAACTGGTGTACTGCAAAAATTTTTAAAACATGTAATACCTATTTAGTCAGGGGCACTGACCTCTTTTCCTTTACATCATCAAATAAAAAAATTACAACGAACCAACACAAGAGCTGTCTGATGTGAATGCCCTTCTCGAACCATAAATATACAGGTCATATAATAGAGTTACATTTTATTGGTCATCTTATGTAATAAAGTTGCATCTGATTGTTTAATTTTTGGTACCAGAAATCCTTATATACAAGCATGGGCACCTGATTTTTTTAAAAGTCACTTTGGAGCAAAAAGGGTAGGTAATTACTTTTTTTTTTTTTTGTAAACCAATCACAATTATACATTTACTAGAGGCCCATTGCACGATATTTGTGCAAGAATAGGCCCCTGGCTTCACTCCCAGCAGCCCGGAGCCGGCATGTCCCCACTCCCCTGCCGCCTGGGGCCTGGCAGCCAGCACATCCCTGCTCCCTGGTCACCCCTGGCACATCTTCGCTTCTTCCTGGAGCACCACTCCAGTAGCTCCCTCTGCTGCCCCCTTCCCCTCATAGCAGGCTTCACTCAGCTCTCTGTGCTTGCATATGCAAATTAGCCTCCATCTTTGTTGGGTTGATTTGCATACTCACTCTGATTGGCTGTGGGCATAGTAGAGTGAAGGTTAATTTGCATGTTTCTTTTTAATTAGGTAAGGTCTTTTTTTGCCAGGACAAAATATATATTTTTTGGTGTCTCAGAATCATAGTAATTATTTTATGTGTGACATGAAGTGAAAAGGGTTAAAATTTGTTGACCCTAAGCATAGTCATATAGACTATAATAATATATATATATATGTATATTATTGGTTTTTGAGAGAGAGAGAAACATTGATGATGGGGAATCAAACCAGCAAACTTTTGGTGTATGGGATGACGCCCAACCAGCTGAACTATACTGGCCAGGGCTAAGCATTATCTTTTATCCTCTCCTTAAGTCTCTTTAAAACTAAAACTTTAGGTTAACAGGTGTTTTGTTTTGAATTATGTCTTTCCTTACTCGCCTCCCCCCACCCCAAATGTTTCAGTCCTAACCTGTGAAGGTGATCTTATTTAGAAAAAGAGCCTTTGCAGATGATCAAGTTAAGATAAGATTATTAGTGGCCTCCAAATCATTATAACTGGTGTCCTTATAAAAGTGGAAACGTGTACACAGAGGCAGACATACATAGAAGGAAGATAATGTAAAGATGCAGGGAAAACACCATCTGCAGCTAAGAGACACCTGAGACTACTAGAGGAAAGGAATGGAAAAGATTCTCCTTCAGCCTCACAAGGAACCAAGCCATCTCGGGCTTCTAGCATTTGGCAGTGTGAGGCAGTACATTTCTGTTGGTTAAGCCACCCAGTTGTGATACTTTGCTATCGCAGCCCCCGGAAACTAACATAGGAATCAGTGGATGCTCCCCAGAGCAACACTCACTTTCCCTCATTTTTTATCTCTGTAAATTTCCCTTTACTTTCTCAAAGTAAAACTCTGCATTCCAAAGTATGTTTTTAAAAAATATTTTATCCAGCATCCTATTGGTTTTGCTTTTGGAAAGGTTTTTTAGGAAATCTAGTCTTCAACTTGTTAATGAAAGTCTACTTGACCCTTCCAGAGTAACTTTCTGAAAATGGCGTTTGGATTCTCTTGGTACTTATTAATTTCCAAGTCTAATTTATTATTTCTTTTGTTCCTATTATGCTCTGTATATGGTATTTTTCTCACTAGTTCCTTGAAGATTGAGAGGGTGTCTTACTCACCTTCTAATACTCACTATGTAGAAAAATACTATACATACAATAGGTATTAATAAGTGTGGTTATTAAACTGAATGTATTTGTATATTGGTCACATGCATAGATGTGTAAGTTGGTGAAGTGATGACTTTAAATCTTAACAAAGTTCTTATTCTTAAGAGGAATTTTCTTTTCTTTCTATTAATATGACTAAAAATCTCAAGTGTATGGCCTTTCAAGTCTCCTAAAGTGTGAAATAACTAATAAATATGATTCCTAATTATTACAACCCTATAAAAAAAAGTTATTGTCCCCATTTTACAAATGAGGATCAGAAATGTTAAGTGCCTGTTTCAAGATGAGACACGTAGTAAGTACCAGGGTTAGAAATAAAATTTATTTGGCTCTAAAGCCATTCATTCACTATCCTACACTGAGTACTTACTATGGATCCCATAATGCAATGATTATGAAACTTCGAGGTATTTTCCTATTCCCATTTGAACCAGAGTTATAACAGTCAGTTACTCCAAAACAATGAAGGCTGACTTTCAAACTACCTGCATATGTATGCTTTTTAGGATATATTTTATGTTCATGCAGTTACTTCCCATTGTTCACCTGATATATTGGTTAGATATAGACAACCTCAGGAAGTACATTCTAGAAAAACAGTCAATTACTTTAAGGTGGCTTTTCCTTTTTCTGCTCAGTAAGGGTAAGTTTCCACTGTAGTATATTTAAATCATAACATAAGCCTCATAATAAGATTTTATCTAATGAGGCTGCACATATTACCATGCACTTGCTCATACCTTACTTACATTCCAGTTGTAAACCTTATTTACCCAAATAGTTTTAAGTTCCTTGAGGTCAAGAATGAATTTTGTTCCGTTGTTTTCCCCATAATAATAGATGCCATTTACTAAAGGATTACTGAGCACCAGGAAATGTATATACATTTAATTTTTTATTCACAATAACATGGCAAATTAGATACTATTACTCCCATTTACAGATGTGGAAACTCTTGGATATAATTAGTCCCAATTGTGAACCTATTAAGTGGCTATAATGAGGGGTCCTTAATGTGGGAGTGTTGAATTGACTGATTATGGTAATTTTCCTGAAAGAGTTTTCCATCTGGCAATAATGAAGTAAAAAAATAGAAAAGACATAAGTTTGTATTCTTATAAGTTACCAGTCTGTGACCACGGGCAAGTTACAAAGCATCATTAAATCTGTATTTTCCACTTTGTAAAATGGAAAAGCTCTATGCATGAGGTAGTTGTAAATATTAAATTAAGTAGCACAGATAGGAAATAATAAATGCTGATTTAGTAACTTACTTGGTTTTGTTTTGTTTTTTTCCTTTCTCCTTTTACTGAAATGTAAGCTGAAATAATATATGTATAAATTAAGAAGTACCAAAAAGAAGGACATTTATTGCTCTGACTGGTTTGGCTCAGTGGATAAAGCGTTGGCCTAGGGACCAAAGGGTCCCAGGTTCGATTCCAGTCAAGGGCATGTACCTTGATTTCGGGCACATCCCCAGTGGGGGGTGTGCAGAAGGCAGCTGATCAGTGTTTTTAAATGTCTATCCCTCTCCCTTTCTCTGTAAAAAATCAATAAAAATATATTTTTAAAAAGACATTTATTAAAGTATCTCCTATTTTTCTTTGTATGCATACAATTTAATAGCCTACTAGATATTGACAAAATTCAATATAATGCAGCATTTTTATATGCTAACATATTCATGACTATATTAAAATATCTTTGGATAATCCTTCCAGATCAATTACTATCACATATTCTGAATAGAGACCTACTTGTTTTTTTTAGGATGTTCATATCCCTTTCCTAAATATTTGGGACTTTATTTCCTACAATATTGTATAAGAAATAAGTAATCTTTTTTGTATGTTTTTTTCTTTATTGATTAAGATATTACATATGTGTCCTCATCTCCCCATTATGGCCCCCCCTCCATCCCTCCACTCATGCCCTCACCCCCGTGGTGTCTGTGTCCCTTGGTTAGGCTTATATGTAATATTTTACTCTAATGGAAATAAATTTAAATATTTTGTTTTTATCACTCCTTTTCCCCAAATTAATAGGTTATTGTGGAAGTCAGTTTTTCTGTTTGTTGATTTAACATCATTGTTGTTCTGAAACTTGAATTTTATGTCTGAATTTTATGTTTTGATCTGATTTTTTTTCCAAGCTGTTCTGTTCATGAATAAAGAGAAACCTGCCGATAGCCATACACAGAGTTCTATAGTTTAAATCCATATATTTAAACTCAAAACAATGATATAAAATATTACTATACTGTAGAAATGTTATATTAATCTTACATTATTATATATTTGTACAAAAATGTGCTACTAAAAATGTCCACAATTTTATCCTGGTCATTCCAGGCAGAACATTTTCCTTGGAAGGCACTGATCTTTAAAGTTCTTTTGTGTTGGTAAGCCACAGACTATTTACTGATCTTAGGGTTGATGCATGATCTTTCAATAGGACCAGATGAACTAAAAGGTCCTTTGGAGTATTGGGGGAGGGGGGGGCATTTTAAAAATTAGAATGAAAATAAGTTGGTGGTGTGTGTTTTATAGATATTAGTCATATTTTGAAAAGCTGCATTTTAAATCTTTAAGACATGATACATCAACCACTTTAAAGAAATTGAAAGCAATCACATATTTTCAAGTGATGTCCTTATGTACAGTTCTTTCATATGGCTACATTGATATTTTCTACATGACATCTGTGAAGCCCCTCTGGATGCAAAATATATGTATTCCTTCTTTTAACAGTTTTTGTGTGAAGTTATTTGCTTTTCCAGTAGGTACATGGTGTATTTTAAAAATTGCAGACAATTTACACTAACTCAGGGTTATTTTTATTACTCTTTTTTAAAAAATATATATATTTTATTGATTTTTTACAGAGAGGAAGGGAGAGAGATAGAGAGCTAGAAACGTCGATGAGAGAGAAACATCGACCAGCTGCCTCTTGCACACCCCCTACTGGGGATGTGCCCGCAACCAACATACATGCCCTTGACCGGAATCGAACCTGGGACCTTGCAGTCCGCAGATAGACGCTCTACCGCTGAGCCAAACCGGTTTCAGCTTCATTACTCTTAAGCAAATTAGCCAGCATTTGGTCAGGGCTGTGTTCTCGCCCCTGTGGCCCTACTTGGGCTTCACATTAAAAAGCCCCTCAGCCTACTCCAAATGTCCAATAGGAGAGTGATGCTGAACTTGCTATTTTGGGGCAGAATGTGTAAGTGTTGTATTTAAATAAAACATATATATGTAACTTAAAAATATGACCATAAGTAGCCGGGACCGGTTTGGTTCAGTGGATAGAGCGAAGGCCTGCAGACTGAAAGGTCCCGGGTTCAATTCAGGTCAAGGACATGTACCTTGGTTGCAGGCACATCCCCAGTAGGGGGTGTGCAAGAGGCAGCTGATGGATGATTCTCTCTCATCGATGTTTCTAACTCTCTATCCCTCTCTCTTCCTCTCTGTGAAAAATCAGTAAAATATATTTTAAAAAATACGACCATAAATAGTAAGTGGTTATTGTCTAACTATGTATTTTAAAAGCATTATCCAAGTGAAATGGTAAAAAAAAAAAAAAAAAAAAGCTTCATTGGAAACTGTAAAATTATCCATACAAAAAAATTTAATTTGTTTATACTTCCCATGATGGTGTGATAAAAAATATTTTTGGTCTTATTTGCCCTGCTTTTTAGTTCTTCAGCAAATATCTTTTACTGGTCTTGTTTTGACCTTGGTTTTGGATTATTTAGCAAATTGCCCATTATGTAATTAACATGAAATTAACCTGCAGTTAGGCTACCTAAAACATTTAAAATGTCCATTCTTCCTTCTTGCTGGTATCATAATTCTATTTCTAACAGTTCAAATCTGTTTACATTAATTGTGAATGTTACATGACCTTCATATACATTTGCCTCATGACAAGAATTTGAAACAAAACTTAGGTAGAACTAGGGTCTGCATCAGTGTTTTCAGGTCTATGATATTTATTTCTTATCCTTCCTTGAATCATTAATGAAAATGATCTCACCTATACTTTAAAAATTATCAGCTTATATTTCTGTAGCAGATCATAATTTAACATCTTAAAGTGAACTGGTAGTATTTTTCAAAATATATATTTGCTCAGTACTGAACTTTAGTAAGGAATATCTAAACATACATACACACATATACTGAAAAATACTCATATGACAGGAATACAAAGTATTATTTTGATTATCTGTCTAATTCCAATTGTATGCTTATAGATAAACATAGAAAAGTTAAGTTCATGTGTCAAGTGCAAAAAAAGAAATACTGCAATTAAAATAGATCACTTACCAGTAGTAGTAATTTATTTTTAGAAAATGCTTTTGATTTGATATCATCATTCTCTCCATATTTTTCTATAAGTATCAACATTTTAACTTTTTTTGGTGAAAACAATTAGTTTTATCTTAATATGGCAAATTAAAATATATTAAATTATTTTCCAAAGACCAGAAATTAAATTTAAGATTTTCTAAATCTTGATTGTGTGCTGAAAATCATAGCATATGTCAAAATATTAAAACATTTTAAGATTCCAACTAATTTATATTCATAACCTAAATACAAACTTGTAGCAACCTAATATCTATACTTGCTTCACCGAACTTTATTTTAAATAAAATACAGGCTGAATGCTTGCACTCAGAGGCCTATCATCAGTTTAAATTAATGGGAATAATAATTACTTTCAGCATCACAAAATATTTTTAAAGTTGAAGTAATATTTGTGAATAGAGAAATAGATGGCTGAGGAAGCAGGAATAAAGCAGAATTGGAAACCTCTTTCTACATGCTTTTTTGTTCATCACCTAAAAAAAAAAAGTTAAGGACAGTAAAAAATATATCTGAGAATAGTGAAGTGTTTTTTTGGTGTTTTGGTTTTTTTTTTTTTAGGAAAGACTGTGCTTTAATTATATTTTACTTAACATTGAAAAAGAGACCCTCGACTGACCAATTACTTTTATATGATGATTATTATATAATATTATCTTTCATAATCAAAAATAATACCACAATGCACACAATTATTTATTTAAATATTGAGGAAGGGAATATTGTACTATTAATTATTACCAAATGCTACTCAATTTAATAAATTGATCCCATTTATTCTTCTAATATATGAGGTTTTTAAATTTTCAGCTTGAATAATTACCACATTATAATAACTGATTTACAAATTAATTATTTTAGGCCTTTCAGAGGTTAACATTTATTTATATCTGTTCTAAACTTTGACAAAAGAAGAAATGCATGCTTCTTTTAAAATGGCCTGTAAAAGTTCGGTCTGAGGTTCTTGAATGGGCATCATCAGAATGCTACTGCATCATTGAGGACAGTCTCTTCTCAATAAGAACATCTGAAAGAGAAACTAGAACAAGAACTATTTAGGCCCATTTGGCTTTCACAATAGTTCCAAAATGTAAGAGATGGAGATATTGTTACATTAGCTGTATATAGAATATCCAAATTATAGTTAGTGCTAAAGACCAGTAAGTTTTATTTTACTTTGAGAAATCATGTTTCCACGGTATAAATTTTAAACTCAGGGCAGACTTCTTTAACCAGCAAGTTGTGCAAACTGTGCAGTTAGAAGAAACAGGGGTGGAAATGGACTATATTTTAATTTGGTTGTGATATTATGGTTGCATTTCTAAATTAAAACTTTAACATTAAAAGATGTCAGTTCTGTATATGAACTTTTACTATTCACATAACTAATCTGAAAAACTAAGGCATAGAACAAAAAAATTTGGCATGATACTGCTTTATATGGTCAAGATAAAGTATCAATTTTCTTTAAATAACTAACTACTGTACTGATGAAATGTAAGGAAAAGCAGAAACTTCTGTTTCCAAACATTTCAAAGGAGATTTTTTAGCTTTTCACCTGTTAATCCCAGAAATGTCCCCATTATTTTAATGTTAAGAGACAATATCACTATTATACTAATTTGAGTGCCTGAGATCATCTTGCTAAATGATCTCTTCTTTTATACTATTGATTATATGTAGGATTTCTTTTTATTGTTCAAAAGAAATGATGGGTAGTTTGGATAAGGTTTTTAAACTTTCTGCCAAAAAGAGCTGATATTTTGAGCTAACTAGATTTTTAGGATGGGGTAATGAGAGAAGAGGATTCTGAATAGGCCTGCATACTGACCAATGAGGATGGGGGTGGGGAGAAAGAAAGGTGAGGTGGAATAGCTGAAGTGTAATAATATCTGTGTATTTCTCTTTAATGTACAAATTCTCCTCCCGTCCCATCTCTTCCCCTTTCTCGTATGTGCTGGTACCTCTGGATGGTTCAGAAGCCATTTTAGAACTCAGGAAACAAAATGTGAGTTACCCTTGTGCTTTTGCCGGTGCTGTGGGCAGCAAGGAACACCTTTGCTCGCTTGCCTGGTGTGTTACCATGCCCTTATTTGATGTCTTTGAGGACTGAAGAAGGCGCAGAAAATTCCAAACCCACATCCTAACACCTGAAGCTCGCACGTTTCTATAGCAGATGGCAAAACATTTCATTGACACCTCTATTTACAAAGTCAATACCCAGATCTGAGGAAGTTTTGTCCTTCTGAGGCATCGCTGAAGATCCATATTCCATTTTCAGATCTATTCTGAGTCGAAAAACCGACTCCTTCGAGGTATTTTGCGAACCCCGGCTCCACACAAAGTCCCTGCAGGCCTGTGTTTCCCTCTGAGGGTCTTTCCGAATGAACGTGTATTTTCAATCCAGGACGTTTGGTAATAATGTAAGGGGGTCAATGGTAACAGCAAACACCATAGCGAACCTTCCTGAATGGTCTGTGGCTGAGAAGCCGGAGAGGTTATTTGCCGCCACCGCATTTGGACGCGGGGCTCGGAGCCCGGCTGGCCTCAGCTGTCAGGGTGGGGGAGGAGGAAAGGGAGCGCTGGCCTTGGCATTGGGCAAGGAGTGGCTCCCGAGTCCGGCAGCCAGCTCACCTCTGCGGAGACCTGGGCGCTCGCCGGCCCGCTGGCTCCTGCTCCCTCGTCGCCCTATGGCCCTAGGCCAGTGGCGCAGGTTGCAGGACGGATCCAGTGGGGTGGCTGCCGCCTCCTGGGGGACAGTCGCCGGAGGGCCAAGGCCGGGGGACCTGGGCGCCCCTGCAGCCCGCAGCTCCCGGGAGGAGCCGGGGACCCGCTCCGCCTCCCCGCCCCCACCTCCCGCCTCCTCGCCCGCACTCACTCACCCTCTCGGAGGGCGCCGCCAAGGTTACCCGCGGGCTGGGGGCTGGGGGCTGGGACCGGCTCCCGCCACCGGCCTCCCCCGCTGCGCTCCCGTCGCCGCGGCTCCCAGGCGATCGTGCTCCAAACGCCAAAGCAAGAACAGGCTCCAAAGTCCGGGCGGGGAAGCGGAGCTGCGAGGCAGACAGGCGTCAGGGCGGGGGGCGGCCCTCGGCGGGTCTGAGCGCCCGGAGAGCGGGGTCAGGCGAGGTCGCCGCGGCCGGAGGGGCTGTGGCTCCGGCGGGCGCCCTGCGCCCCGCGGGCTGCGGGCTGCGCTGCGGCGCCCGAGGCGGAGGCGCCCGGGAGCGCCGGAGGGCAGAGGCGAGCGGGAGGACAAACCTGCCGAGGAAACCAACTAAATAAAAAGAGACTGTTATTTAAGGCGCGGAAATTTGAAATATTTGGACAGGAAGAGAAAAGAAAAGAAACCTTAGCGAGGGAGGGGAAAGAGAAGGGAAAAAAAAAAAAAAAAAACGCGAGCTAACGGTTTTGAAACTCCCCCACCCCCACCCCGGGCTTTTCTGCGCGCCCGCCCGCCCGGAGGGAGCTCTGGGCTCCCGCTTCCTCCCCGGAGAGCCCGGAGCGGCCGCGGGAGGCTGGACAGTTTGGAAGGGACAGAAAGGATGTCTTCGCAGCCCCTCAAAGAGGGCTTGGGTTGGCTATGGGCAGAATATTGGTCTCCTGCCTCACTCTAGGTCCCTGCGTGGACCTGTTTGCGTGTGTGTGTGTGTGTGTGTGTGTGTGTGTGTGTGTTTCGAACTGCAATGTAAAATCAAAAGTCTCTAGAGACCAAGAGAGGGACTCCCCCTCCCACCCCACCCTCCCTGTCCGCCCTCCCGTAGGCATTTATGAAGGTCACTTAGGACTTAGGGCAGTCGGGAAAGCTGTAAATACAATCCTTTCTCCCTCCAGCGCTGTGATCCTGCAGCGCTTCTGGGCTATTGCTTCTACTTCAGGCAAAAGCCTAAAGAAAGCACCTTTTTGGGAACTGAGATTTCAAAACCAGTCCGGAGCCACAGATCCCAGATAAAGGGAAATGTATAATCCCACCAATTGTATTGTTTGCCTGACCGATTTTTTTTTTTTTTATCAATCACCCAGCATTGAGTGTGTGTGTGTGTGTGTGTGTGTGTTTGTGAGCTCATCTCACACCGTTAAGAGATGCGAATTGTTTACCAAAAAAGTATTGATTCATTACTGAAATATGTCAAAATGCAATTGGCTTAATGTCTCAGGAAACAGAACGCGGACTGAGGTCCAGTTAGTTCCCCTTTCCTCGAGGTGTAAGTCCGGATTGAGCTTATACCGGGCAAAGGTTGAGCCCGAGTTTCCCCCCATGATAACTTGGGTCACGACACAGTGGAGAGCTGAATTTAAGAGAGCATAGCTGTTTAGCACCCTCCACCCTTTCCATTGGGTCCTCTCCAGGGGCCCTGGTCACTCTGTTAATTAGCATTTGTATCAGACCCTTCCCCACCTCAGCTCACTGCAAAGTTTAGAAGCTATTAAAACTCAGCAACACCCCTCTTTCATCCAACACATGTCGAGAACCTTCCTGAATATTATTGAGGTTTTTGAGAGATGAATAATGGTTTTTCATATTTCCTAGAGGGACCACATAACTCATTTCTAAAATACTTAGATTAGCAAAGCTATTTCCTGCCAGAGAAATGTGGTGATGTTTAATGACTAGCAAATTTCAGGCTGAAAGGAGATGAGCTCCTTGTCCCCTTATCTGTTCCTACCTCCTCTGAACAAAGCCACGGCAGAAGCGTCTCCTGCTCTTTAGCTTTCGGAGTCCTATAACTTTATATTTGGTCTCCAAAGAGCAATTTTAATACTGAGACCTGGTGGATACGGAAAAGGCCATTAAACTTGACTTTAACCTCAGAAACATTCATCTTTACAGTTAAAACTTCTAAGAAGGGTTATTTTGTTTTCAGTAATCTTGTATTTAGAAAAATATTCATCTTTACTCAAGCAATGTGTGTTATACATTGATTCCAGTTTTAACATCCAAATACAACACCTTTTCCTTTAAAACCATCTCAACTACTTTTTCTAAATTTTCAAATGTGTTTTAAATTTAATTTTATGTTGCTGTCAAAAATAAGTGTATTTAGTAACTTGTGGTCGGAGGGGGCAGAAGTTGAAATCCTGTTGCACTTAACTTAGGGAAGGTGAACTTTAATGCCAAATTAAAAGGATTAAACTTTTTATCCTATACTCTTTTTATATTATCATGGAAAACACCATTATTGAAAACCACTTGCCTGCAATCATTCCAGTCTTTGTTAGGGCTGGCATCAGAACCATATTCTTCAATAAACCTTGAAGTAGTTTTTATTTTGGGGGCAAGGGCAGGGAGCTTATGAAGCAGAAAGAGGGAACTTTCACATAAAACATCTATGTTCATATGGGAGAATATGAATAAAGTATTTATAAATTTATAAATGATAACTGCATTGAAATCTTCTGGTTACAATCTTTAATTGAAATGACAGACTAATAGATACTGGAAAATTCTCTCAGGAATTTGATATTTATATTTCATTCAAAAATTATTTTTAGCTAACTATATTCTTTAAAATATTTTATATGCCTTCACTAATACGTTTTGTGGGAATCAAATACTAAATGTAAGAGTGACCTATGTACTTATTGTAAATGTTTATATATTTATTATACTGCAGCCCCTAAAATACTTGTGACCCTTATGTAATTTATATATTTTTCTTGCTGAGCATTTTACCCCCCCAAAATTGTTATTTATAGTGTTTTTAATACTTTAACATTTTATAATTTTACATTTCTGTCATTCAGGGAGAAAAAGACAGTGTTGCACTTAGTATACTTATGGTATTATTTTAGGGAAATTTGTTAACCAATTATTTTATTTGTGATTTTTTAAAAAATCAACTAATGGGAGGCACTTTTAAGGTGGTACTTTCTTTTTAAAAGTGGCTTTTAGAATTAACATGTAATTGTTATTAGGTTGCTATTCTGAATACTGTTTTTCCAACTATTCAACTTAAGTTTGAGAAAAAGGGAAGACTGAACAAGAGCATAAATTCACAATGAAATAATTTCAGGTTTGATGTTCCAAAAAGTTGTTCTTATCCTACTTTAAAGCAGTCATACAAGGCGCCAAGTAAACTCCTTTGGGAGAGACATCAGGAAAGGAAGATAAGAATAACTGAATCCTCAAGGGAATATGCCTAGTTTCCCAGTTGCTCTACGTTTTCTAATGTCAAAATGTAAAACTTGATCTCCTAGCAAGTGGAAAATTATATGGGACTTATAGAGGAGTAGACGTCACAGAAAAACATTGTCCTGTTTTGAAAAAGTGTTTTAATTAGGCAAAAGAAGCATCAGGACAAACCATTTTTAAAACAAAGTCATCAAGTTGGGTATTGAGATTGGCAAAGGGAGAAAGAAGCCAAGAAAAAGTAAAGGGAAGCTAAAATAATAAGAAGAAAGCCAAAGCTATTTGCAATTATATGTTAGAACTCAGGGTTCTGTAGGTGAAAAAGATAGATGCATAAACCTGTAGTAAGATGTCCATTTAGCAGTTTCAGAAGATTTAACAAGCTGCTTAAAATATGACAAAACTGAGTTTTAACAGATGATGTTAAAATAGCCAACCATTTAACTGACGGAATAGAAGGAAGGCAGTGTGGGACAGCCCTCCCCGCGCATTCACTGTAGATTCTCAGCTCCCTCCGCCCCGGTTCCCTCCATCAGGCTAACGACCTCGTTCCTCCGGTAGAGCCTGGCCAAGTCGCAGGCGGTGTCCCCGTTGTGGTTCCGATGCCCTACGTGGCTGGCAGTGTGCTTCACGAGGAACTCCACCACCGGGAGGTGGCCTTCTTTGGCAGCCAAGTGCAAGGGCAGGTTCCCTTCATTATCCTCGATGTTCACATCAGCTTGAAACTCCAGCAAAGTCTGTAAAGTGTCCAGGAAACCCGCTCTGGCTGCATCGTGAATGACAGCGAAACCAGTTCCATCTTTCAAATTGGGATTAGCACCTCTAAGCAGTAGTCTCCTGGCAATCTCAGGATTTCCAAGTTTCATAACCTAGAAAAGAAGAAAAAAGAGTAGAATCCTTTAAGTGCTCATACGACAAGGATATTTTAAAATATCCACCTCTCCTATTTATGTGACTGTCTTTAGTGAAGAAGTACTCGGGGAAGATCCATATGATGGAGTTTGAAGAACTCATTTGAGAGGAGGAAAGTACTAGTAGGTACAACTAGAAGAAAACTTATAAAAATTGAGCGTATATGATGGAATATCTTAAACGGGCCCCCAAATAGGATAAATTGATCAGTAAAATTGATCTAGTCCAAATTGTATAAAATTAACTCACAACCCAGTTCTCTATCTCCCATGAAGGGGTGTGTAACTTTGTGAATTTATTAAAAGAAATGGAAATTGAGATTTAAATAAGAGTCTTCTTCTGTGCTTGTTCATACTCATAAAATACACCTAGAGTATTTATTCTGGAAAATCAAATGTGGGCAACATTTATTTTCTAAATAGCTACTGAAAAGAAATAAGATGAGTGAGTTTCTTTAAATTCCCAAAGAAGTGTTTCTACATATCAGTCTCCATCTAGTGTAAAAATGATCTATTAAAAATTCAAATCTGACATTTTCTTAAATGATTAATTTTTACAAGGTCTCCCCCAATTGATATAGTGCCAAATTTCCAAGTGTTTAAATTTTTTTTTTTTTAATTTTCTTTGCAAGTTATTACTTATTGGCTACCAGGTGTGAGGTATATTTAGTACTTATAATCCTTCACTTGAAATTTTTACATGTTACTGATTACTAGGTGTTAAGTAAATACAGCGTTCTCCATGTTTATGATATTGACTTATCTAAAACTAAATTGAAGATATGCCGTGTATTAGATAGGAGATTATTGTATGGAAACTGCTCTTGAAAAGTATGTAACAGTCTAATCCTACTGTATTACTTACTATTTTTTAAAAGTTCTAATTAGCCTTCTGATTTTAAAGTGAGCAAAAGAAAGAAGACATTTAATATGTATTTGGGACACAGACAGGGTTGTGTGTGGTTGAGCCCATTTAATAATCAACTGGTGATCCACCTTATTTCCTTTTGCAGTTATTGTCAGGAATTTAAGAATAGCTATTTGTAAACTGCCAACACTTTAAAAGCCAGAATGTAGTATTAAAATTTGCTGTCAACATGCAAATAATTCACATGACAAAGACTTATCTATTTTTGTTTGAATGTACATATTTCACTCTAATAAGAGAGGTCTATTAGGCTCTCATAATTATAAAATATCTTGTGGAGCAGCACGCAGTTATTTATACAATACATATAATTTAGTTGTGAAAAAAATATAGTCTTATTAACATGCCAAAAATTTCAGCATTTTAACTGATTTCATTTATATTTAGGTATACTTCATAATAATATAAATTTATAATAAATAGATTGCAGAATAGACACTCAAATATTTGTGAAATATAATCCATTGGAAAATACAAAGTTTATCCCTTTCGAATGTTTACTTTTAAAAATAACCACAAATTAATATAATAAAATATATTTAGAGTAAGTAATATTTTATAAATGCAAACTACATAGATGTCCAAGAGACTAAGCCTCCCTGTCGATAAAACCTTCCTGGCTTTTAGCCCTGCCTTTGGGGCAGTGGTAAGAATGAGAAATAATTTGTTTTTCAAGAACTTCAATGAAGTATACTTTTTGGTTATTAAAAATCAATACAATCTATTTTTTGCCACAACTGCCTCTAAAGATTTAGTCACATTTAAGAACCTGGGCTAGGAAAAATAAGAAACAGACAACTTGGATCTCTGTAAAGCAAATGCATGATTAAGGCCTTTGATATTATCCAGATTGAAAAGCTTACACTAGCAAAGGAAAAAAAAAAAAACACAAAACTTTTTACAATTGAGTAAAGTAATAATAATAGAAAATAATAGTAATAATAATAGAAAATAATAGTAATATTGGAAGTTGTTTTAAAAGGAAGTTCTTTCTTGACTTAGGATACAACTTCAGAGTCAGGATTACACATACTGAAAATAAGCCTTGAGACTCCTGTTTACGTGGGTTTTATTATATGCACAAGGACTAATTCACAATAAGTGGGTGTTAGTATCTTGATAAGTATGTTTAATATAAACAGGATTGCAGATTTTATTTAAAATGTTGTCAAAACTTGTTTTCAGTATTAATTTCCCAGTCTTTCTGTTCGTCAAAAGTCCTGCAAGATCTTATTCTTAACATGGGTTCAGTGGCTCATTGTGAGATTTAGAAAACCTTTTAGTTTTCATTAGGGAACCTTTAAATATATTAAATTTGTAGCATTGCTACCACCACACCTGTTAAAACTACTAAATAGAAAAAGGAAAAAAAATTCTTTCCCCACTTAATCTACCTGAAATAACAAGATAAATTATTTAATATATATACATAAGTTTCCATAAATACTGAACATTTTGCAAGGTCAGTGTATTCTGATTTAAAATGTAAGACTGTTTATCTCCTTCCACTTAAATTTTCTAATTCTTGTAATTAAAATAAAGCACCTTAAAAACCCTCTCTCCAATTTTCAGTTTCAAGCGTGGCATTTCCGAATAAGAGTAGCTCTTAAGAATATCATTAGAACTCGGATAAAGCAACTATTTGAGACCAATTTTCCATTTTTTTAATGTCTTAAGCCTTTCAGCTAAGTTACAGGATAATGTTCAGAGGAGGAAAAAAATTATCAGGTACAATACTTGGCAGCTGGACTTGTTTCATTTGTTGCTTGTAAATCTAATAGCTAAAAATTAGAACATACCACGGCAGGCATGACCGCAGAGACAAAAACACGAGCTGAACTCTGATGAGAAAATTCAATTTTTTATTCCTCCTCCATCCTGAATGGGTGGATGGTATTACATTAACTGTGAAGTGTACATCCTGTCCCCGTGCCCAGTCCACCCAATTCCAAATGAGGAGAGGTTGTTTGTCAAAACGTGAAGCGTTTGAAGGAAAACACCCCTGCCAGTAGTCGAGAAAATTAACGTCGAAGTCAATTATAGGAGCAAAGTATGAAAACCACTAATAGCAGCGTATTTGCTTCAAATAATAATCATAATAAAGTGTTTTCAGAGCTGTCTACCTCCCCCCTCCCCCAACTCGGCGCTGCTACGATGCCTCTCAGATACCCACCGTCATAAAAACAATCTGAAAATTAAGACCAAACCTGGAACCTACTTGATATCACGGATGTTATTGGGTTTAACGAGTTTGTTCAAAGTACGTCATTTTGGGGGAGTTGGATCCACTTAGAGATATAAAATATGGCAACCAGCTAGGTTTAAACACGGTGAAATTTTGTGCCCCTCAGAGCTGAAGAGCTGCTATTCTAGACACCCGGGTCACGTAGGCAACGCTGTTGACCTGTTTCCACCTCCCCCCATCCCCCACCTCTCTGGATACCCACCTGCAGCGCAGTCCTTCCAAATCCATTTTGTGCATTGACGTTTACATTATTTTGCAACAAACTAGTAAGTTGCTCTAGGTCCCCCCTGGCAGCTGCGGACGCCAACTCGTTCCCCCAAGGCTCGGCCATTCTTTAGGGTCCTGACGATCGGGAAAAGATGAATTAGTTGGTTTTTTCTTTTTTCCTTCTCCCCCTCCCTCCCCCCTTTCCTTTGCTCCTTCCTAACCAGGCTGCATGATGGCATCGAAGGCTGACAGAAGGACTGGGATGTTTAATCTGGAGTAGAGCTTGGTAGTAAATACTAGTAAGATCTGCCTGCCAAAAGCCCGCCCCTCGGTTCACACGTGATTATTCAGCAAAACTGAGCCATTGGAGAGGGGCTCGCTCCTCTCTTTTTTAGCTTTAACCCCTAGGAAGAATTCCGGTGATTCAACAGGGGGGAGAGAGAAAGAGGGGGAGAGACAGACACATTCCTGGCAAATTGCTCTGGATGTAAAATGCAGGCAGAGCTGTCACAGCACTAGAGATCCCTGCGAGGAATGCGTGCGGAGGGTTAAGGAACTAGACCAGGGAGAGAGAAACACAGCGGAAGAAAAAGACCTTCGCGGGGGGAGAAAAGACACGAACCCACCCTTGCTCGCGGTGGTGGCGACTGGAGCCGCGCCGGCCAGAACTGCAGGGGCAGGTCCTCGGGGAGGCTCGGTCTCCATCCGTCACGCCCGGAGGGGTAGTCCGTGCCGAGGGCTCCGCTCTGCAGGGGGAGCGCCGCTGCAGCTGGATGCTGACGTCCTCCAGGGGGTTAACGACGATCGCCAAAAGGCAAACGGGAGTGGTAGTTCCGTAGCCCTCGAGTCCCAGGTCCGTCACGACTCCTCCGTGGCCTCGGCTTCCCCGGGGAAGGGCTTTGATCCTCGTCCGGGGGCAGGGGACGCGGGCTAACGCCGCGCGGGGAGGCTCCGGAGCCCGCCCGCCGGGCCGCCGCAGCCCCGCCGAGCCTCCGAGGCCGTGGGAGCCCGGCTCGGCGCGCGTCTTCGGAGCCCGCCGGGCGCGCGGCGGGCCTGGGCCAGGCGGGTCATGCCGGCCCCACCGGGTGCGGGGACGGGAGGGAGAGCGGTGCGGGCAGCGGCGTCTACGGGGCCCGGGCGGCGGGGGCAGCGCGCTGCAGCATCGCGGCTGCACGGGGCAGCTCGCCCGTAGCTTCCCGCCTAGGTCCGAGCCGGTCCAGACCTCCTACTGGAGACGCTCCCGGAGCGGCTGCCGCCGTCTCTTCCGTCCTCTCCTGGTCTTCGGGGGGCGCCTCCGGAGATCGGCGGGGTCCTGGGAAGCCGGAGCCGGTCTCCCAGGATGGGGAGTCCCCAGGGCGCAGCCGGTCCCGCCGCCCTGTCGTCGACCAGAGCGCCCAGCCGGTTCGGCCACCGGTGGTGCCACTTGGCGAGCCTCTCGCGGTCCCCCGACCTCTGCGCCCCGAGCCGGTGCCGCCCGCGGGGCAGCTGTGCCCGCAGCCGGACCGGGCAGCACGGCTTCCTCCCGAGCCGCAGCGGAGGCTCCGGGTGACAGTTTCTTTTGTGGCTCAGTCTCCCCCAGAATCGCCGGTCCCGGCTCCCTTCTCCCCTGCAGACACTTTCTATTCTCTTCCTCCCCTCCCTTCTCTGCTTCTCTGCTCCGCTCCAACAATCGCTACTTCTGTGGCCGCTGCAGAGACCGTGCCGGTTTCTTTCCCCCTTTTTTTTTTTTCCGACCTCATCAGCTTTTTTTGAAAAGAAAAAAATTGAGCGCTTTTTGAGTTGAAAAACCCGCCCCCATTTTAACGGCAGAGTTTTAAGGAGGCTCCGCCGAGTTGCCGCGCCGCGGGAGCGGGAAGGCCGGGCCCCGCCCCCGGCCCGCCCCCCGCCCGGCGGCGCCCGCCCGCCGCCCCGCGCCCCGCCCCCGGCGCCCTCCTCCCGCCTCCGCGCCCCCGGCCGCCGCCGCTCCCCGCCGCGGTCCGCGGCTCCGGCTCCCGCCGCCGGCCCCTCGGCCTCCTCCTGCCCGCCGGCCGGCCGGCGGGATCGGGCCGGCGACGCGGAACCCCGGGCCGCGGCGAGCCCGCGGCCGGTGGATGACGATGAGTCCGGCTGCGGAGCGCCGCAGGCCCGGAGGCCGGGCCCGGAGGCCGGGCGCCGCTGGCGGCTGCAGGCCGAGGGCCCGGCGCCCTCCGCGCCGCCCGCCTGGGCTCCCGGAGTTCCGGCCGCGAGGCCTGCGCCGGCCGCCGCCTCCTCCTCGGGGCTCGCGCCCTGCAAGCCCGGCCTCCTCGCCGCCGCCCGGGCCTCGCACCTGCCGGGTCACCCCAGGACCGCGGGGGGCAGAGGTGGCCGCGGGGTGGAGGGGGAGGCCCGGCTGACAGCCACAGCCGAGCTCAGCAAAAGCGAAAGCCTTCAATAAAGTGAGGTTTTAAAGAATACTAAAGCCATGGCATATAGGTAGGAAATCAGGACGGACTCTGAAACCCTAATGTTCCAGGGACTCGAAACGGAAGTATTCCATTTCTTCAGGGAAAGGGAGAAAAGCAGTTAACTCTAAAGTGGAACTTAAATCCTGGGGAGGGTTTTCTAACAAGGCCATATTATTATTATTATTATTATTATTGCCAGAGTTCTCACTTTGACTACATAGATGGGGCTTGTTTTCTGGGGGGAGGGGAAGGAGAGTTTGAATGTAAATTATTTCAAACACCAGAGTACACCAGTTCTCTCTGTACTTTTAAACTTCCTCTTTTAGCCTCGTAAGGTTAATTAACTACAGCTTTCTATATATTTTTTTTTTGTTCTTAAAAATATCAACACGGTTACGTGATGCACCCAGCGGTCAAAAATGAAACCAAGCAAAAAATGGCAAGTGGTGTAATTAGTACCAGCCTCTGGCAAGTATATCTTCAAGTAACATCTGTACCCAGCTTCTTGAGGTATATTGGGAATATTAGCAACAAAAACATCCCAGAAACATCTGGATAATTATCTCGGAACAGACTGGCTGATAGGTGGGGGGTGAGGGAGGGGAGGAGGGGAGGGGTGATATTCTGTAAACTGGGAAGAATCTGGCAGTATTTTCTTTAACTGAACTGTTGAGAGAAAAAAATAACCAGAGCTCTTTTCTCAGGTAACTCAGCTTCAAATGTGAATCAAGCATGAACTGCACCACAAGAAATTAACTCCTTTCTTGCACATATTTAGACACTTCAAATAGAACATTTATTATTCCACTTTTAACCAGTAAATACCACAAATAATACAATTTAGATTTGGTTATTCTCTGAACTTACTGTGTAATATGTTAGTACAGCTGGAGGGTGTGATCATATAGTAGTACTGTTGGCTGATAAGAGAAAACTGGCATTAACCCAATTTATGAGAATTGCTTTCTAGCATTATGGGTTCTTGCTAAGAGAAATACTGTAATGAGGAAGAACATTAAACTGTACTATGTAACTCATAACTTAGGTACACTATTATAATTTTCATGAAATACTTTTGCTGAGTAACAGTAAATAAAGTTTAAGACAGTTTCAGATGCATATAGTAGAGCTGGATTAAGATTTTTGGGGGGACTAAGCACTGACAAGATTTTGATGTCTCATCACCTCATCTCCTATGCAAATAAAATTAAAATAATACAAAAAATAAGTGTAAAGAAGTCCAACAAAGTTCTGCTTTTCCCCTTGATGACTACTGCCATGCTTTTGCTGAAAGATTGAATCCTTTAAGAAAGTATTTTTGTCTTTTTTACTCTGGCATTGCTGGTGATCTAAAGTATATGTGTAGTGTGCTTATTGTGTAAACCAGAAGTGGCAGCCCAGAGGTGTTTAGTCTTAGTTTAGAGAATAAACTTAAGCATTACAAAGTACCTCTAATGAAAATCTAATATTTATTGTCAGTTCACTGAAGTAGATTTAAAAGTGAGTATCTCTACCCTCAATAAGCTTACATTCTAACGTGGTGTACTCGAAAGATTCGCAATTAAGTATCTTATATTGAAAGTAGTGGTTTCTCTTTTAACTTAGTAATGAAATATCTCTAAAATAGTGAAAATGGAGGCTTATAGTTGGATGTAAAATACTTAGTGTCACAATGTAATCACATTATATTGTGACTTTCCCTCTGACAAATGTGCAGTTTCTAAATGACTAACTTATGGAAATATGTATGTGAATTTGTAATTTCTTTACTTAGTTTCAAAATCTTCCTCTTGTATTTAAAGACCCAAACAGAGATAGAAAACAGATTAGTACCCTCAGAGGACCTTTTAGTCATTTCATAATTGTGGCTTTGACATTTTATCTCAGATTTAGCAGGCTTTTTTATGTGGGTACTTACATTACTTATGAATGTTTTTACAATTTTTTTTAACTTCTTGATTTTAGAGAGAGAGGAAAAGAGATTAGTTGTTCCACTTAGTTACCCATTTATTGGTTGCTTCTTGTACGTGCCCTGACTGGGGATCATACCTGAAACCTAACCAACTGAGCTACAAGGCCAGGGCAGGAGGTTTTTTGTAAAATAAATAAACAAATAAATGAGTAAATAAATACATAAATAAAAAATTGCCCAATAGCAACTCAGAAGCACTGAAAATATTTTGCTATTATTTAAACATAATAGCAATAATTAATATATGTATATGGTTATAAAATTGATGCACACTTTAATTAATCTTTATAACAAATCTGAGATAAAATAATTATCCTCATTTTTTAAGTGAAGGAATTGAGGTTTATAGAGATTGTGACTTAAAACCAGTAAATTGTTGATATAGAATTTGAACCCAGATCTTGAGGCCCCAAATCCTGGACTCTTTCATTACTTAAGAGTCCAGGATTAGGCACCAATGAAATATACTTTTTATTACTTTTGTTGAATAACAGTAAATAAAATTTAAGACAGTTTAAGATGCATATAGTAGAGCTGGATTGAGTGTGGTTCTAACACTGTAACAGTATCAACCTTCTCAAAAATTATATTATCATCTAATAGTGTTGTTACAAAGCTTGATTAACTTAACCAAAGGAGCAAGGTTAACTCCACCAGTAATAAGTCATGTTGATATCATGTGATGAGGATACATACTTTGTGGTATTATTCCCCAAATCCATAAACTCAGTATAATTCAGAGAAAACATCATACAAACCCAAACTGAGGGACATTCTATAAAGTTCTAACTATTACTCTTTAAGATTCAAGATTGAGAAAATATCATAGATTGGAAGAGGCTAATGAAACATGACTCAATATAATGTATGGTGTTCTGGATTAGACCTAAACAGAAAAAGAACATAAATAAAAATCCAAATAGGGTTTCTAGAATATAATAGTATTGTACCAATGTTAATTTCTTAGTTTGATGGCTTATCGTGGTTCTGTAAGATAATAGGAAGCTGTATGAAAGATAAATAGGAACATTTTGTACAATCTTTGCAACTATTCTATAAATGTAAGATTATTTCAAATAAAAATTTAGCCTAATGACTACAAATAAACTGTATTATATATTTGAGGAAAGATAAAATATAAGTTCCTTTTTAAAAAGTAGTAAGATAAAAGAGCATGGAAATTCTAAAACAAGACCTATACAGTATTTGAATTAGGCTGGATTCCCTGAGTTAATGCAGTAGACCCACTATGACTATGAGAATGGATAGATTTGGCTCAGTGGATGGAGTGTCGCCTGCAGACTCAAGGGTCCAGGGTTCGATTCCTGCCAAGGGCGCATGCCTGAGTTACAGGCTCAATCCCCAGTAGGGGGCATGTAGGAGGCAGCTAATTGATGATTCTCTCTCATCATTGATGTTTCTATCTCTCCCTCACTTCCCCTCTGAAATCAATAAAAATATATTTTTAAAATGTTTTGTTCATTTTTCTATATAGAGGATCTCTATATATTTTTATTCTCTCAGTTTGTGACACTGAAGTGAAATTGTTTCTTTTCAGGAAGGAATTCTGGAGAAATGAAAAGTGATTTTTCCCCCCTCCTTAAGTCAGTATTTATTTTTCTTTCTTTTTCCTGTGGTGGACAATAATTGTGGATATTGGCTATCAGCCAGGAAGAGTTAGATCAGAGGGAAGAATCAGCTTAATTAGGAACTGTACAAACTTTGCAGCCAGGAGGGAGGCAACATGGTAAATGGAAAGAGCGCTAGTTTTGACCTAGTTTTGAATACTAAGTCTGTCACTTTGTAGCGTGACTTTGGGAAAATTCTTAAATGCTCAGAGCAGTTTTTTATTCTGTAAAATGGTGGTTGGAAGAATTAAATGAGATAGGTGTGTAAAGTGCCTGTACATTCTAGACATCCAATAAAAATTAATTCAAAAATATTAGTTGCCGCTGAAACCGGTTTGGCTCAGTGGATAGAACATTGGCCTTTGGACTGAAAGGTCCCAGGTTTGATTCTGGTCAAGGGCAGGTACCTTGGGTTTGGGCACATCCCCAGTAGGGGGTGTGCAGGAGGCAGCTCATCAATGTTTCTCTGTAATCGATGTTTCTAACTACCTTCCTTCCTCTCTGTAAACAAATCAATAAAATATATTTTAAAAAATTAGTTGTTATTATGTACTCACAACTTTGCTATGCGTGAACTATGATGAATATAAAAATATACAAGATGAAATGGCTTAAATCTTAAATAACTTTAAATTTCATTTATTGGAGTGACATTTGTTAATATTATATGGGTTTCAGGCATATAGTTCTATAATACATCAAGGAATTTTCAACCTCTGGGGAGAGATTAAAACATGCATAGGTTTGCCAAAACCAGTTTGGCTCAGTGGATAGAGCTAAGGCCTGCGGACTGAAAGGTCCCAGGTTCGATTCCGGGCAAGGGCATATACCTTGATTGTGGGCACATCCCCAGTGGGGCCTGTGCAGGAGGCAGCTGATTGATGATTCTCTCTCATCGATCTTTCTGACTCTGTATCCCTCTCTCTTCCTCTCTGTGAAAAATCAATAAAATATATTAAAAAAAACACATGCATATGTGAAACAATTAGGGAAGAAATTACAGATTTTATCAGAGCACTAAATTGTGTTGTAAAGATAGTAAAAGCAGTGATTATAAAGGAGATGAATCCTGTTGGCCTAAGTTTTATGAAAGAGGTGATCCTGAGGAAAGCATTTTGGAATTGGTATATGAAGTAATAGCAACTAATATTTAAAGTTTCTGAAGAGTTTTCACAAGCATTATATTACTAAATATTCACAATTAACTCTAAATATTCACAATTACTCTATGAGGTAAGTTTTATAAATCCCACTTCAATGAAAAAAAAATTGAGACTCAGAAATTTTTTGTAAAGGGAAGAGTTAGAATTCAAGCTTAGTAAATGCTGATTGAAATACATGCTCATTTTGTAAAAATATTTTATGTTTGCCATGCATTTTCATAATTGTTTCTTCATCAGCTGAAATTGAAGTCATATCAGAGACTGAAGTCAAAGAGACCAAGAGACCCATCCAAGTTTCCCTAGCTAATTAGTTGGGAAAGTGGTACTAGGACCCATATGCCTGAATGTGTAGGTTATTCTTCCCATTACATTGTTTAATTTCCAGATGGACAGGATGGAGAAGGGACACAGAACTGGATTTGAATGGGCTTTCCCCTCCTCTGTGATCACAGAGAAAAACTTCAACTTTCCAGGGCTGCATTAATCCTAACCCTGTAACTAGAGACAATTATTGAGAGTGACATATGAATGGGACAAATGAATTGCCACACTTAAGTTGTGGTACTGTGTTTCGCCTCATCATTCACATTTTAGCTATATTTTGAAATTACTTCCTTAGGGATGGCAATTAGACAAACACATCAATTCATGTGACTGAAGGGTTCTATCCTTTATCTAATTAATTCTGGTCTAAATATAGATTATCACATAGACTTATAGGCCAAGCTCTTTTCACTTAATGAACACAGAGATTAAACGTAGGTTTTTAAAACACTCTGGTGGTGCTCTTCTTTATGCTTCAAGGAATACAAAGACCCAGGCCTTGACTTTATATGGTGATTTCACTAGTGTTTAAAACTCTACAGCACAAAATCAGCAATCTTACTTCACACTTTCAGGATTTTACATACTTTTCAAGGCAAGTAAATGCTCTATTATGGTTCAGAAGATGATATTTTCCCAAGTCAAAGTTGGACATATTCTAGTCACCCTTCCTCCAAACATTACAAATGGTCACACTTCACTGTACATAATCTTTGGCTATTCTTGACTCAAAGCCTGTTTGTTCGGGATGCAGGCGTCAGGGGAATTGGGATTAAGTGTGACAGTGTGCAAACTGATTTTGATAGCGAGGTTGAGCGTAATAGACTACATGAAGTTGTATTTTGGTGAATCCCTGTTAGAGGAAATACATCTAAGAAATGCAGATTGTGCCGAAACCGGTTTGGCTCAGTGGATAGAGCGTCAGCCTGAGGACAGAAGGGTCCTGTCAAGGGCATGTACATTGGTTGCAGGCATATTCCCAGTGGGGGGTGTGATCAATGACTCTCTCTCATGGATGTTTCTCTCTATCTCTCTCCCTTCCTCTCTGTAAAAAAAATCAATAAAAAATATATATAAAAAAGGAAAAGAAATGCAGATTGTCAGACGGGTTGTCAGAATGCGCCGAGTTGGTTTATGAGGCTTGATGCCTGTGTGTGTGACTCTCTAACCACATAAAGCACAGGATCGGAGTCCCGCCCCAGGCAGAGGGGAGGAGGTACCGCGAAGCCTTTGCTTCCTTCCAGGCCGGAATAACCAGTTGCGGGATCCCCGCAATTGTAGGCCCGCGTCCCCGCCGGCCCGGCAGCGATCCTCGCCCGGTAGTGGCGCTCCCAGTGCTTGACAGGACAGTCACGTGGCAGCCGTAAAGCGGCGCTTTGCGACCTCGATGACAGGCAAAATGTGCGACAGCCGCGGCGCTGGCCAACCAGGGGCTGCGGCGGCGGCCGGGGCGGAAGTGGCGGAGGCGGAGGGAGGCGGAGGCGGAGGCGGCCTTGGCCGTGGTGTTCGCCCGCCTGCTTGTTCGCTCGGTTTCCCCGCCCCCCCTCACCCCGCCGGTCTCCCCGCCACTGAAGGGAGCCGGGTGCGCACTGTCGCAATCTGACCCCCATCCTGGCCGGTCCCCGAAAGACCCGACCCGCATCCCGGCGAGCCTCCTCCCTGTCCGTCCGGGCGTCTGCGGCGCGGGCTCCGCGGGGCGAAGGAGGCGGGCGGCCCGGGCTCCTGAAGGTTACCGGGTGCATGAGCGCCTAGCCTCCCGCGCTGCCCCGCCCGCCGGCCCGCCGGCCCGCCCGCCGGCTCGTCCGCCCGCCCCTCGGCGCCCGGCGGCGGCGGCGGCGGCGGCGACGGCCACAGGAGGCGCCGTCTTCTTCCCAGGTGCGCGCCTCGCCCCCGGAGCAGCCGCGGAACTCGGCGGCCGCCATGGCGTCCAACATGGACCGGGAGATGATCCTGGCGGATTTTCAGGTGGAGTATCCGGCCCAGTCCCCCTGCCGCCTCCAGTCTCGTGGTGTTCCCGGTGCCCAGAGGGTGGCCTCTTCCTTACTGTGTGTGTGAGCACTGCGGCGGTGTGGGGCTTTCTAGGGTTCGTGGGTGTGTGAGTGTGGTGAGCCATGGGGGCATGTGGGATTCAAAGGATATGTGGGCTGTGTGTAAGGTGTGTTGTGGGCAGCTGGCTTGAATGGGATTGGTAGGAGGAAAGGTGGTTAAGGGTAGCTGGGTTTTGTATGCGGACTGCGCAGGGTTTCCTGTATTTTAATGGAGAATGGGTAGCATTGGGCAGTGTGGAGTGTGGGGATTTAAGTGTGGGGTGTTTTGGGTTAGGAGTTTGGGTTGTTCCACGAGGAGAGTGTTGTCTGGGGTGTGGGTGTGGACCGTGTGGTGTTGTGGGTGTGTTGTATTGAGGAGAGAGGAAAAAAGTGGTGAGGAGGTGGTGAGGGTATTGGGGGCATCATGGTCGATTTCAAGAAGAATTAACATTTTAGAGCTTGATGCCTTACTGGAGTTTTTGGAGGGTAGGAAGATGATGAGGAGGCAAATAGATTCTATTTACCACAGCATCTTTGCAGTGAATTCACAAACTTAAATGACCAGTTCATATTTGCAGACTCCCCTTGCCTACAGATTTGAATTGCTTGGTTGGTGTCCTTTCTCCAGGAATAATTTAAAGGACATGTGAGGGTGAGGGTGGGCTGGGGGAGGGGGCAGAGGAAGGTTGGGGAGGGATTTATGGGGGGTAAGAGGGGGCATATGTAATACTTTAAACAATAAAGAGTTATTTAAAAAAAAATAATAAAGGATATGCAAGGGTTACCCCCTTACTAAGCTCAAATGTAGTGACACTGCTATATCTTAGGAAGGCCTTCTCACAGTGGTGCCATATGCATTATGAAAGACTTGGAGAACCAATACCACCACCTTTGCCTTTTGATGTTTGGCAAAAATACCACAGTGACATCTTCTTAACTTCTCATTTTGGCATTAATTTAGAAGATGTTGTTATGTACAGGTATACTTCCCCTCTTTCTTTAACACTGTCCCCATTGCACATGGCCTAACATTGACAATGTAGGTTATATTTTTCCTTACTGAGATTTTGTAGGGCTTTTCTTCTCCCTCTTTGATTTTTTTTTTTCTAAATTCCTTTTCTTCTCTCTCACAACTTTATATTTCCAGAGTCTGCTCTTTTGATTACCCACTGGTATCTGATTATGTGAGAAATATGCATCTATCTGCATTTGATTATACTGTATCTTCCAAACGCAGAAATAAGTGTTTTGAAATTCAAAGTTAACCACAAGATTTTGGTGTTTTGTAGGCTTGGGATTGGCCTAAGGGTTTTTTTTTTTTAATTTTTAATCTTTTAAATTTCTTTTTTGTTTTGTTTGCTTGCTCTGTTCTTACTTGTGACAATTATTGTGTTTATTGTGAACCTTATATTGATTGGCCAAGGATGGGAAATTTAGGATTCTTCTACTTGGAGGTAAAATAAGATTTTTCTGACAAGCATTTGGGACAAGCGTCCTTATCACATTAATACTATATTCTAATCAATTTTCCTTTTTAAACCAATGGCAATGCTGTGAACAATTATTTATAAAATGGAAAAAAGCTTATGCATCTGCAGTGAACAATTGTGGTGAGAGCTAATTTCATATTAAATAGGTAAAACATTATTGGTAGAATAAAAAGTTACTTTGAAACTATACACATCTTATACACATTAGACTTTTTTTTTGTGTTGAGGAGCCTCGTATTCCTCTTACAAATGATTCTAGATCAACCTGCTTTTGTGGAGTTAATTTTAAAATAGACTATTCTTTCTATACTTTAACTAGGATTTAATATTTTTATAGGTTAACTTTTTAAAATTAGCATTTATCCAGGTATCCGTAACCAGGTGCAGTAATTTGTGTTAAAGATTGCAGTTCAAGATTTGGAATATGGATACTTAGATGTTGATTTCTTCTATAACTGGGCAAATCAGTTTTCCTGTTCAAAAGTAAACATAGTAAAATTATATTCTGTTTACTTCATATGCTTGTGAAAATTAAAACGTTTTGAGAGCTCAGTTTTGCCTTTGTAGATAGGGACATAGATTTTAAATGTGATTAGATTTTAAAAATAAGTTTTAGATTTTGATTATTGCTGGACAATAGTTCTTATAAATCAATGTCTAAGTATGGAAAAGCTTTTGAGGAGGATTTTTGTATTGTCTTTAACAACCTAAATAATCTGGTTTCTTATAACTGGGTAACTAGTGGATAGAAGATGAGAGCTGAGACTTAGTTTGGGACTTGGTAGATGAGCAAACTCATTACAAAGCAAGTATATATTCTAAATTGTCCTTTAAAGATTAGTCCCCCAAATAAAAACAGCTCCCAGTTAAAACAAATTGAAATTGTGGTGAATACACATAATATAAAATTTGCCATCTTAACCATTTTTATATGTTCTGTTCAGTGATATTAAAATTCACTTTGGGCAGCCATTACCACCATCCATTTCTAGGACTATTTTTATCTTGCAGAACTGTAACTCTGTACCCATTAAACAGTAATTTCCCATTCTTTCTTCTCTCTAGCCCCTGACAACCACCATTTTACTATATTGTCTCTATAAATGTGAATATTTTCGGTAACTCATATAGGTGGAGTCATAGTACTTGTCCTTTATTTCAATTAGTATAATGTCTCCAATGTTCATCCATGTTGTACCATGTGTCAGAATTTCTTATTACGGCTGAATAATATTCTCTCTCTCTCTGTGTGTGTGTGTGTGTGTGTGTGTGTGTGTGTGTGTGTATATATATATACCACATTTTGTTTATTTACCTGCTAATATTTACCTTTCCATGTTTTGGCTATTGTGAATCATTAATGCTGCTAGGAATATGGTGCCTGTTCCAGTCCCTATTTAAATTCTTTTGGGTATATACCCAGAAGTGGAATTACTGGGTTATATGGTATTTTTATTTGAGGAACTGTTTGATATTTTTATTTGAGCGGCTGCACCATCAGAATTTTGAGTGGAGAGTGTGACAGCTTTCTGTTATATCAATTATTTGTAAATTCACCTTTGAGCAAGTGAGTTTAGAATTTGGAATACTCTAACACAAATCAGCTTGAAATGTAAATATGCACTGTTAGCATAGTATGTTGCTGGTAAAGGAATGAATAGAGTAGTACACCTATAGTTTTGGCTGGCCAGAGCCAGGAGGGGGCGTGTAAAGGAATTTCCTGGGTTTAGGAAACAGGCAGGCATTGATGAATCATGAGGGTTTTTTTTTCTTCCTTAATGTCTTTTATAACAAAGAGATGCATTTAGGTGAAAGTTCCAAATCTTGTTCTTCTTGTAATTGAATTCTTTAACTTTTTTTTTTTTTTTTTTTTTCAGATATTGTTATTGGTGGTGGAGTGGTGGTGGTGGTGGTCAGATGGGGGTGGATGGTGGTCTAAGATAATATTTTTAATATATATATATTTTTATTGATTTTTTATGGAGAGGAGGAGAGAGGGATAGAGAGCTAGAAACATCGATGAGAGAGAAACATCGACCAGCTGCCTCTTGCACACCCCCTACCGGGGATGTGCCCGCAACCAACGTACATGCCCCTGACCAGAATCGAACCTGGGATCTTTCAGTCCGCAGACCGACGCTCTACCGCTGAGCCAAACCGGTTTCGGCTAAGATAATATTTTTAAATATGATTTTTCCATGTGAACAAAAGTGGTGCAGCCATTTAGATTAGTCTCATGTGTTGGTGATCATATATATATATATATATATATATATATATATATATATATATATATTTATTTATTTTTAAATTAAATTATTATCTGTGTACATATTTTAACATTGCCCCCCCCATACATACCCTCCCTCCCCAGAGTTTTGTGTTCATTGGTTGTACTTATATACATGTATACAGTCCTTCGGTTGATCTCTTATCTCCCCCAGATCTCCCTACCCTCCCCACTGTAATTTTACAGTCTGCTTGTTGCTTTACTGTCTTTATATCTGTTTTTTGGTTCGTCAGTTTATAATGTTCTTTATCATATATATTTTTTATGTTTCTGTAGTACTGATAATATAAAGACAAATCATAACTATTGAAATGCAGAAAAAAAACCCCCTCTCATTAGTAGTATTTTCTTTTAGAATTTTTCAGGAATAACTTTCAGAATTTTTCAGGAATAAAAACTTATCTATTTGCTAAAACGTATTCTTTTTGAACCTCTTTCCAGTAGTCACAGATTAGGAGCCCCTTTATTTCTTTTCTAATATAGCATTGATTTTTATGGTACATTCAGTTATGTTTTCTGGTCAACACAATTGTGCCTTTGTTTTCTCCTTCTGGTCCTTCCAGCTAGAAATACCTTTGCTGCCTAAATTGCTTTATACATTTTCATATATTGCATTATCACCATGGGACTTTTAAGTTTTCATGTGTCTTATCAACTCCTCTTTGAAAGATGGACTTCTCCATTACACTACTGGTAACTCACTTGTAAATAGTTTCTGTCCTTCATAATATTTTATCTTCTTCTAAATGAAGCTGTGAATCCCTCTTTTTTTTTTTCTTTTTTTTTTTTCTTAGCTTGACATAAAGAGATATGTTCTACAAAAGATGATGCCAGACTATGCGAGTAGAAATAGCATCTGTTTGGATTGATAGATACCTTTTGTGATATTGTGGATTAGGGATCAAACTAAGTATTAATGGAACACCATATATATTTACTGGGAGGTTACCTTGTGCAGAATATTGAGTATTATGGCCAAAAGTAGTCTTGTTACCATGCTTTCTTTCTTTTCGTCACTCTCCTCTTTATTAGAGAGAGACAAATCATATTGTTTTAGTGTTTGAGTTAGTCATTGGGAAAATAAAATTTTGGCATGTAGAATAAACTTTATTAGTTAGTTGTTGAGAACATAGATTTTGAGGTTAATTCACCTGGATTTAAATCATAGCTCTGGCACTCACTCATCTTGTGATCTTCGACCAATCACTTCACACCTCTTTGCTTCAGTTTCCCCATATGAAAATTAAGTTAATTCATGTAAAGCAATTAAAACAGGTGTCTGACCTAGAAAGTATTCAATACATTTATTTTATTTATCTATTTGAAATATATTTTTTTATTGATTTCAGAGAGGAAGGGAGAGAGATCTAAAAACATCACTGATGATAGAGAATTATTGATCGGCTGGCTCCTGCATTCCTTATGCTGGGGATCTAGCCGGTAACCCAGGCATGTGTCCTGATCAGGAATTGAACTGTGACATCCTGGTTCATAGGTCTATGCTCAACTACTGAGCCATGCCAGCTGGGCTCAGTACATTTTAGCTGTTATTTTCATTTTTGATAACTTTACGGTACATACTTAATTCCCTGCAGGGGACTTCAGAGATCATCTATTGCCAGCTTCTCATTTTCCTTTTGTGGAAGTTGAGACTCAGAAAATAAGAAGTGACTTGTCCAAGGTCATGGGTTGATTTGAAACAAGTATTTTTTCCCAGGTATGCAATAGGAATGTTTATTTTCTAGCTTAATTTGTCAGATAGTTTGGAGTTTTAGAGGAAAACAAGACTCACCATTTAGAAATTTCTCCAAATGATAAAACTTATATATAAGCCCTGGCTGGGTAGCTCAGTTGGCAAAGAAGTGAAACCAGTACTTTTCTTTCTAGGTTTTAGTAATTGCAAAGTACTAGAACATTTGGATCACTCCCAGGTTATTAAATGGCTAAATATAATACCATAAACATTATATGGTCACACCTCCATAGAAAGCAGTTGTTAGAACATTGTACTTAGGCTCTTGTTTTTTTCCAGTTTTTTGTTTTGGTGTGGTTTCTGAGAAAGTCATTTATTCTTTCTGGGTTTCAGTTATTCAGTCTTTAAATTTGAGGTCTGTCTAGAGCCATATTACCTCAAAACAGAAGATTGGACTAGATCACATATTCAGATAGAGTCTGGACAATCACTGGCAGCAGTGAGGTTGAGGACATGTATATATATAAAAGCCCAAGTGACCATTGCAACCTAACAGGCTGTGTGGGGCAACTAGGCCAGTCGGGGGGTTAGTGAAGGGCAACCAAACGACTGAGCAGCAGGCTGCGTGGGGCGACCAGGCCCTCAAGGGGGCAGTTGGAGGTGACCAGGCCAGCAGGCGGGGGACAGAGGGGTGAGTGGCGACCAGGCTGTCAGATGGGGGCAGTGAGGGATGACCAGGCTGGTAGGGGGGTGCAGTTGGGGGTGACCAGGCCGACGTGGGGGACAGTGAGGGATGACCAGGCTGGCGGGGGATGCAATTAGGGGCAATCAGGCAGGCAGGCAGGTGAGCAGTTAGGAGCCAGTGGTCCCAGATTATGAGAGGGATGTCCGACTGCCGGTGTAGGCAGGATCGGGCCTACACCGGCAGTCGTACATCCCCCGAGGGGTCCCAGTCTGTAGAGGGTGCAGGCTGGGCAGAGGGTTCCCTACCCCCCTTCACGAATTTCATGCACTGGGCCTCTAGTTAATTTATAATTTAGGTAATTGATCTAGATTAGGGGTCAGCAAACTACATCCTGAGGGCCAAACCACCTGTTTTTGTCAATAAAGTCTTATTGGAAGGTAGTTATGCATATTCTTCTACATATTGTTTTGTTTACATGTCTTTTGCCTGCAATAGCAGAATTTAGTAGTTGATTGTATTGCCTACAAAGCTTAAAATGTTTACCCTGTTCCTAACAGGAAAGTTTGCTGACCCTTGATTGAGATCAGTTGGTTTTACAACTGTGGATAATTTCTGTTCTGCAGGGGATGTTTACGCACTATCTAGGGACATTTTTGGCCATTACAACTAAGGGGTGCTACTGGCATGTAGTGGGTAGAGGCCAGGGAGGCTGCTAAACATTCTATAATGCACAAGACACTCTTCCAAACTGAAGAATTATCCGTCCTCAAATGTCAATAGTGCTGAAAAACCTAGGTCTAAATCTGAGGTTCCCAAACTTTAGCTTGCCTAAGAATAACCTGGACTTGTTAAATTACTAGTTGCTGGACCCCCACCCAGAGCGTCTGATTCAGTGGATCTTGGATGGAGTCTGCAAATTTGCATTTCTTCTAGGACTCTGCTAAGCCAAATGGGCTGGGTAGCCTGAATGCTTTCATGATTGAGATGGAATAGTGTTAGTGAGAAGAAAGCTTTGTCTCTCGTGCCCTTTAGCCTCTCCACCTTCTTTCTCCTAAGGGAGAAGTAGTGGTTCAGCATTTTTTTAAAAAAAGTCAATTTTAGTTGTATCCTTTGGCATCTAGTTAAAGTGAGGCAGAGACACAATTGAGCTTTCTAATGTTAGGTTTAATGAGGGAGAAATAATAACATTAGCATGTAGCTTTTTAAAATAAATGTGCCCTGTCATGAAATAGCTCTGGCCACTGACACAGGTATCAAGCTAGGGTAAACTAAGTCCTGTATGTCTGCTTCACCCCTGACTGATATAAGAGCAAAACCACCAATCAGGTGTGTCCTTGCCCGTTGTCAGGTAGTAGGGTCAAGCTTTTGATTACTTCGCATGTGCCAGCTACTGTGCTAGGCTCCTAACATCTAAATTCTACAGTGACTCTGTGTTGGGATTCAGTGATCCAGTTCTCCATGGTTTCTGTATGTCTTATTAGCAGAGGCGTTGACTGCTTTTGTTTCTGACTGCTTTTCAAGGATGTTTATATAGTGAGCAGCCTTGCAAGATAGAGATAGTGTCTCCCTCTGGAGCAAAGAGCAGATATACATAGTATCCTTTTTATTTTTAAGAATTTAAAGTGAAAAGGAGTTTATTAGTAAAGCAGTGGGACAGAGGGAAGACTGCTCCACAGGCAAATATCCCATGGTGTCCATTTTAAAAGATTTGACTTCCCCAGCCTCTGGGTTCCTCTACTGTCAGTTGGCCTACTTTGTGTTGCCCTGTGGGAAATAGGGCTGGGGAACTGCATAAGAAAATGCTGGTATTTTAACCATAGTTAATGCTATGAGTCATAAAGTTCGTTTTCTCCAATCAAGGCATCTTAGGTATTTGCCAGCACCCATGAAACTGGTAAAATTTCTTCACTGCTCTTAATAATTTTGGCAACAAGGATGGAATACTGACAGACACATGACTCTTTGAAAGGAAGGTGAGGGTCCCATGGGCTGGTTTATAGAATTTGGACAACGTCCATGGGAATTGGTAGCAGGCATGTTGACCAAATTGTTAAGTGGCTTTCTGCTTTATTGTCTGTTAATGAGGAAGAGTTAGGAAAGTGGTTGCAGACTGAGAAGTGATTTGAAAGACAGCTGCCTGAACATTCCCCTGGCTGTTGCTAACTCTCAAACATTCTATCTGGTAGGGGGATTTTTTTCCCCTTCACTAATTTATCTGTCAGGCTCAGGTGCAGACTCCATCCATTGTAACAACTAGTACTAATATTGTCCAGGCTGTGCAGAAGGTTCTGCCTCTGTTCAAACAACACTTACATTTGTACACCTACAGTTATGTGAAAGGAGGCAAATTTGCAACCTCTCTGGGCAAAAAGCAAAGTTGTTTGAGACGAGAGGATGGAGTACATACTGTGTTATTGCTCGGCCTCTCCTTTAGAGAAAGCTGTATTACCTACTTCACTGTTTGTAGCAAAGCACTGACTGAATGGGGTCCTCAGTGCAGAGATTTACTTCAGTGGGGGCCTGGTGCTCCAGTAGTTCAGCCATGCGCAAACTGGTTGTGTCTCCTAGTCTTCTGGGGCTGTTTAGCCTCTTGTACCAGCTGAGCAGACTGAAACTGCCAGTTGTATCAGTTAATAATGTGGATTTTTTCAATAGATGGAATTACACAAATGTTGATATATATGCGATTTAATATGTACTCTGTTTTGTTGTATTGACAGCAAGCTTCAAAACTTCATATGTCAAATTTGCTGAAGGTGTTAACATAGATATTTTTACGCTTAAAAATTTTGGGCCAAAAAAAGAGCATTTGCGGGAAGTTTTAATTCATTACTTTATTTTGAAGAAGTGCTGCTGAATACTTCCGGAAGCTTATGGTGAACATGTTCCATCTCAAGATACTTGTGAATGCTGGTTTAAATGCTTTAAAAGTGATGATTTCGATGTGAAAGACAAAGAACATCCATATCAACCGAAAAAGTTTGAAGACCAACAATTACAAGCATTATTGGATGAAGATGGATGTCAAACTTAAAAACAACTTGCAGAAAGATTAAACGTTGGTCAGCAAACGATTTCTGATAATTTACAAGCAGTGGAAAAGATTTTAAAGGAGGGGAAATGGGTGCCACATCAACTGAATGAAAGACAAAAGGAAAACTGAAAAGTCATCAGTAAAATGTTGCTTCAGCAGCACGAAAGTCTTTTTTTTTGCATTGAATTGTGACTGTGCAGTGAAAAGAGGATTTATTTTGAGAATCCCAAATGCATAGAATCATGGGTTGATCCGGGTCAACCATCAACATTGATTGCAAGGCCACCAAATAGCTTCAGAAAGAAGACAATGAATGCTCTGCGTTTGGTGGGATCAGGGAGTGTGGTGTATTATGAACTAAAACCAGGTGAAACCATTAATACTGATCACTACCGCCAACAAATAATGAATTTGAACCACGCTTTGATCACAAAACGACCAGAATGGTCCAGAAGACACGGCAAAGTAATTTTGCTTCATGATGACGCACCAGCACACACTTGAAAACCAGTTAAAGACACGTTAAAAGATCTTGCCTGGGAAGTATTTACCCACCCGCCGTATTCACCAGACCTTGCTCCTTCAGTTACCACTTGTTCCCATGGATGGCACACGCACTTTCTGAGCAGCACTTCAAAACTTATGAAGAAGTGGAAAATTGGGTCTCTGAATGGTTTGCCTCAAACAAGAAAAATTCTATTAGGATGGTATCCACAAATTACCTGAAAGATAGGAGAAATGTGTAACTAGTGATGGACATTACTTTGAATAAAGCACTTTTGATGTTTCTCTTGAAATTATTGTGTTTTCTTTGATTACAAAATTCACATTATTAACCGGTACACCTAGTACAAGATTGGCTTTCAAATCAAAGTTGCACTCAGTTTTTAAAATTTTATTTCTTCATCCTGTTGTAGCTTTGTGAAACATGAAAGAACAATAAAAGTTTTTCTGATATCCTTGGATTTACTAAGGCTAATAGAGGGATCAAACGAAGAAAAAACTGGGATTTATTGACATAATGAAGCTGGATGTGGCAATAATTGCTATTGGGATTATTTAGTAATTCATTGTTTTATTACTGGTATTTTTTTAATTCACGTTTATATGAATCTATCAATAAAGTACTTTATTATAAATCTATATTAATGCTAAGTAATTTTGTATCATTTCTTTGGGAATACTGTCAGTTTTGGGTATATTACTTAGGTCCTAGTATTGGGACTTAAAACAAAAGTAATGGTTTTGTAGCAAAATAATAGAATTGATTCCACCTACGGCAAGCTGGCTGGCCCCAACTTTTGATGCACACGGACTTTGTTTTAAACTACATTACATTTTAGAAGAAAACATTAGTGAGTACTTTGGGATGATATAGTAAGGAATATTTTGCCAAAGCTGACTGAATTTTTAATGAAATTAAATAATTATGTTTTTTAAGTGTGATAATGTATTTGCTTTATGTTTTTAAAAATGGAATCCTTTTAGAGATATATACTGAAATATTTATGAATGAAATGATAGGATGTCTGCAATTTACTTCAGAACAATCTGGGGAGGGATTTGGGGATGGGGAATGAAAAAAGATTGGCTATAACTTGGTAATTTCTTGGTTTATTTTACTATATATATGTTTTAAATTTAATTTTCATCTTTTTCCTCTCACCCATATTTTGTTCATTTTACTATTATATCTACTCTTATATATGCTTGAAAATTTCCATAATAAGTAGTAAAAAATAATGTTCTGCCCAAACAAAAATGACTTAGGGGAAATTGTAACCTTTGTATAATATCTTCATGTTCTAATGGACTATAGGATTAGAGGAGCGATGAGATTATTACAAGGAAGTAATAACAGCAATTATATTAATGTTATATAATCATAGCTTTTTACCAAAATATTTGGTAATTTTTTTTTATTTTATTGTCACTGGAACATTTAAGGTAGCTTACTAGTTAAATTTTAGCATTTATAAAAAAGCTTTAGCTGTAGTCTCTGGATGGTTTTCCTAAAATTAAAAAAAATATATTTTATTGATTTTCCACAGAGAGGAAGGGAGAAGGATAGAGAGCTAGAAACATCGATGAGAGAGAAACATCGACCAGCTGCCTCCTGCACACCCCCTACCGGGGATGTGCCCGCAACCAATGTACATGCCCTTGACAGGAATCGAACCTGGGATCTTTCAGTCCGCAGACCGACGCTCTATCCACTGAGCCAAACCAGTTTCGGCTGTTTTTCCTAAAATTAATCAGTTTTGTAACTCAGCTAATAGATAGGAATTTGTAAACTATTAACTTCATGTGCTAAATTTGAATAACTGAAGATGTATTATTTTGGCAAAGAGGTGTTCGTACTTTTTTTAAAACCAATATTGGAACAAAACCAGAAATCTAAAAAGGTTTATTAAGCAAAAAGAAAGTCCAGTTAGATGATGTGTCATTTTGTATATGTATTGTTGTAATCTGTTTCTACAATGATAGTTTACTTTTATTCTGCCTTTGTTGTCCCAATAGAGCAGCTTGTGTTGGTAATGTTTAAATATGACTTTGTTTTAGGAGAAATACTGCCCAGGTTATTAGTATTTTCACTTAAATGTTCATGAAGAATATGTAAAGTTAAAATGTGGGTTATAAAAAAATGAAGTATATTTTTATTTTTAAGATTAAAGAATTCATTAAATCATCAATTTTACCAATAATGCAGGAGTAACAATTTGCTAAGATAAAAATATTATGCAAAGAAACAGCCACATTCTCTCCTGCCATGTCTCCTACAAGATTTTAATTTCTTACCTTAAAAAAAAAATCTATGTGCTCTAGAGTGTTGTCCTGTACACCAAAAAGTTGTGGGATCGATTCCCAGTCAGGGCACATAGCTTAGCTGGGTTGAGGGTTTGATCCCTGGTCAGTATGTTTCTCACATTGATGTTTCTCTCTTACATTGATGTTTCTCTCTATCTCCCACCTTCCTGTCTCTCTCTCAAAATCAATAAAAACTTCCTTGGGCGAGGATAAAGAAAAAGATAAAAGAATATTTATCCTGAGTGTGTGCGTGTGCACGCACGTGTGTGTGTGTGTGTGTGTGTGTGTGTGTGTGTGTGTGTGATTATGTCAGAGCCTTGGCATTTCCAGGGTCTGGATCCTGGAAGTATCCTGACTTAATATGGATACAGAGACATCCTTTGATGAAAAGGGCAGTGGTGACACATGTCGCTGGCCCTAGAATTCTTTTCCATTTGCAATCCTGAAGAGTTTTTCAGAGACCTTAATGAAGATAGCTCTTCACGAAGGAGCTCCCTGCTGGCTAGGGCTTGTTTCACAGAAACAGCTGTTTGTTACCCATGGGGAAAGTATGAAACTGTAGAATCACTGATCTAGATTGCTTTTCCACAATTGCTTTAGTAATCTCAGGTAGGATGGTCTGAGCTTGCCCAGCAAGACATTTACTCAAAAATACCTCTTTTCTGGCTGGTATTGTGGTTAGATAAGTGTGAAAACAGGGATGGAAATATCATGGAATTTTGGTGGTATTAATAATAATGCTTGATAAATGAACAGTATCTTTAATTCTGACTGCTTATATCTGTAACCGTGTACTGAAGAGTATACCAGCCCTTCATTTGTTTAACAGATAATTGAGTGACTTCACATGTATTGTGATGTGAAGGTGTGAAGAATTTAGGGGAAAAAATTATCTGACACTGTCTTCATTCATATTTTCAGTTTACAGAAATTTATTGAATACCTGCTGTGTGACAGGCATTATACTAGCTAATTGGGAGATCACTACTTCATAAGGTAGCTAATATTGCTAATGGAAATTTACCTCCTTGTAACTTATTGATTTACTGTAGACCTATATAGAATTTTGTTTGGCGCCACAAAAAGGCAACTATGTCTACCATGAACTCTTACCTTGCCCTAATTTCCAGTTCTTTCCACCACTTTTATTGCTTGCTTGCTTTCCTCTGGATGTGTTTACATCTTTTAAAAAATGGTTAAATCTTATTTAATTATTTTAAAAGTCTTATTGATTTTAGAGAAAGGAAGGGAGAGGGAGACAGAGAGGCCGGGAGAGAGAGATATTGATGTGAGAGAGACGCATCGATTGGTTGCCTCCCATATGCACCCTGACCAAGGACTGAATCTGCATCCTGGGCATGTGATGTGCCCAGACTAGATGTATTTATTTCTTAATGGTACACTACAAAGGAGAAGCTGGGTAGTAAATACAATCTTTCAAAAGAAGTTTGGAGTAGGGTAGAATAGCCTCTCCGCTAATCTTTTGCATTCTATTACTATTAATGCAGTTTTGATACATGTTTAATGGGTAGAAACTTAAAATGCTATATGAGCAGATAAGACATGTCTCCCTCACCTTACATTTAATAATTTTAATTTCTCAAGCTAAGTGGAATACTTTATCTTTATTAACTTCCATACCCCTACATGTCCTTTTTTTAAATTTAATAAATCTTTGCTGAAACCGGTTTGGCTCAGTGGATAGAGTGTCAGCCTGCGGACTGAAAGGTTCCAGGTTCGATTCCGATCAAGGGCATGTACCTTGGTTGCAGAGCACTTCCCCAGTGGGGGTGTGCAGGAGGCAGCTGATCGATGTTTCTTTCTCATTGATGTTTCTAACTCTAGCCCTCTCCTTTCCTCTTTGTAAAAAATCAATGAAATATATATTTTAAAAAATAAATCTTTATTGCTCAGATTATCCCTTCCACCTGGTTCCCACCCCACCCTCTGCCTTTACCTCCCCCGCATTGTCCTCATCCATAGGTGTATAATTTTAGTCCAATCTCTTCCTGCACTTCCCACAGCCCTTTCCCGCCATTTTTCTTGGGATTTATTTTCTGTAATTGAAACTTTGTATTCTTGAGTGGAAGCCTAGGCCTGCTAGGGCAGTTGGAAAGGTTGGCTTCTGTTGCCTGGGAAACCCAAGCCTCTCAACTGCTCTCTGTGGCTGTAGCCATCTTGGCTGGGGTTAATTTGCATACTTGCTCTGATGGGCTGGTGGGTATGAATGGTGGGTGTGGCTTGAGCGGAGTGATGGTTAATTTGCATATTACTTTTATATTAGGTAGGATAAATCCCAACAAAAATGGCGGCAGCCCCAGAGCTGGAGAGAGCAGGCTAGGGTTTCCCCTGGCAACAGAGGAAGGCAAGCTTTCCACCTGCCCTGGCCAGCCTAGACCTCCACTCAAGGATACATAGTTTCAATTATAGAAGATATATGAACCCTAGCAGAAATGGCTGCTGGCCACTGTGCGAGCAGGAGGCTTGGCTCTGCTCCAGGCTACAAAGTTTCAATTATAGAAGGTAAAAAAATTTCAGATACCAGGGTCTCTGCTTGGATCCCCAGGAGCGTGGCTTGCCTGCAAACCACCACAGGCCCCTCACCCAGGCCATCCCACACTCCAAGGGAACCCCCCACCCAGATCCAGGACAACCTTCAGGGCAAACCAGCTGCCTCCCCCTCCCCCCCATGCACCAGGCCTCTATCCTATCTAATAAAAGAGTAATATGCAGATTGACCATCACTCCAACACACAAGAAGGCTGCCCCCATGAGGTCAAAGATCCTGCCTCTATGTGACACAGATGGTCACCACAAGATGGACAGCAGGGGAGGACAGTTGGGAGGGACCAGGCCTGTAAGGGAGGGCAGTTGGAGGCGATCAACCCTGTTGGGGAGGGTAGGAAGGGGTGACCAGGTTAGCAGAGGAGGGAAGTTGGGGGCAATCAGGCTGGCAGGGGAGCAGTTAGACATCAATCAGGCTGGCAGGGGAGTGGTTAGGGGTGATCAGGCTGGCAGGCAGAAGCGGTTAGGGGCAATCAGGAAGGCAGGCAGGCAAGCGAGCAGTTGGGAGCCAGCAGTCTTGGATTATGAGAGGGATGTCACACTGCCTGTTTAGACCCGATCCCTGTGGTTACAGGAAGGCCCTCCATGTGTTGGGGGTCCCCAGGCCTTATCTGATGATCTGTTCTGGGGCCAGAGATAACGACCTTTCTCCCCCACCCCCCACCTCCCAGGCAGTGCATTGTTCACAGTTTTGTGGCATGACATACCTTGCAAGACCAGTTTCCTCCTCAAATGTTGAAAGTATTACATGTATATACCCTTCCCTTCACTCCCTTCCTCTTGACCCTTTCTAGGCCCTGCCCCTTCCCCAGGCCTTCAGCACACTATAGTCTGTACCCATGGATTATGCAAATCTAAACAAGTTCTTTGGTTGATCTCTTCCTACCTACCCACCCACCTACCCCCAACTTCCCTCTTAAGTTTCAGCAGTCTCTTCCATGCTTTTATGTTATTTTCATATTTTTTATCAGTCTAAAATAAATGATAGCACAGTGCACAAACTTTTTACAACTTTTATTATTCACTCAAAGATATGTTCTGGAGATCTCTTTATTGTAATATATAGACAGTTGGTCATGCCTTTTTATAATTGCATAGAACTGCTAGAATATTTTTAAAAAATTTATATCCCAAACATAGTATTTAACTCCAAGCTAATGGAGTTAAATACTATGTTTGCAAACCTGCAAACCACCTGTAACTCAGTGTCTTAAAACAATAATTGACTCTCATTCAGTTATTGCTGTGAGTTGATTGATCCAAGCTGTTTGTCTAGGTGGCTGTGATTCAAGTTACAGGTCTTGTTGTACTTGGCTCCAGAGCAGGTTGAGCTCAGATATGTTCCATGCAATTTCATTCTAAGGTCCTTTTAAGGGATTGCAGGTAACCCAGTAATTACCTGTTTTCGCATGTGTAATGATACCAAAGAAATGTAACAGGGCAAGCAGAAACTCATGATACTTCTAAAGGCCTAGGTTCAGAATTGTCATAATGACACATCCCGATCATATTCTATAGATACTAGTATAGTCAAGTCATAGATGTTACAAAGTTATTTTAGTGGTCTTCCCTGGCCTATCTATCAAAAATTTTAATCTCTTCCCAATGTTTTATATCCCTCTTCCCTGCTGTAAATCTATTTATTACTCTTATAAGTCCATATGTACATTTAAACTGTTTATCTTGTTTATTGACTGTGTAGTCCCTTTCCACTGCATGTATACTAGAGCAGTGTTTTCTATATTTTTATTGTATCCCCAGCACCTAGGTACTCAGTTAATATTTGTTGAATGAATAAATGAAGGCATGAAGTGAACTGGGGTTAGGGAGACCTATCACTCATCAGTACCCTGTTTTGCTATTGTCAGGGTTTGCTTTTATAAAATAAAATGCACAGATCTTGAGAGTACAGTTTGATAAATTTCAACAAAAGTACTAGTATACTGATGAAACCAGAACTCCATTTAAGATACAAATCTTCCTACAAAGTTTCATGTCTCTTTCCTATCAGTTCTCTTTTTTTGTCACCATAGATTAGTTTTCCCCAGATTTGACTATCATTTATATTGAATCATGTAGCATATACTTTTTTTTTTTTTGTATTTCCTACTTGCACTTAACATAATGTTTTTGAGAGTTATCCAACTGATTGCATGTATCAGAAATTTATTCCTTAAAAAAACTTACTAAAGGATGTGAAGGACCAGATACTAAAAACTAAGACATTATTAAAATTGAAGAAGACACAAAAAAATGAAAAGATATTTTGTGTTCATGGATTGGAAGAATCAACATTATTAAAATGGCCTCTTTACCCAAAACAATATACAGACTTAATGCAATCGTTATCAACATTTCAATGACATTTAAAAAAGAAATAGAACAAGAAATCATCAGATTTATATGGAATGACAAAAGACCCCAAATAGCCAAAGGAATCCTGAGAAAAAAGAACAAAGCCAGAGGTATCACATTACCTGTCTTCAAATTATACTACAAAGTGACAATTATCAAAACAGTAAGATATTGGCAGAAAAACAGACCAATGAGACAGAATTGAGAGCTAAGAAGTAAACCGATATATATATATATATATATATATATATATATATATATATGCAAATCATTTTTCACAAAGGCTCTAAAAACATACATACAATGGAAAGTAGAAAGCCTCTTTAATAAATGGTGCTGGGAAAATTGGAAAGCCATGTGCAAAAGAATGAAACTAGACTATTTGTCAATATACATAAAAATTAACTCAAAATGGATCAAAGACATAAATAAAAGATCTAAAACAATCCTATATAATAAAAGCCTAATATGCTGATTGTCCGGTCATTGGTTCAACCAATCAAGGTATAATCTACACTAATAAAAGAGAAACATGCAAATTGACTGTACCTCTGTCACACCCACCAGCCAATCAGGAGTGAGTATGCAAATTAACCCAACCAAGATGGCTATGGCCATAGAGCGAGCAGGAGGCTTGGGTTTCCCCGGCAATGGAGGAAGCCAAGCTTCTCACCTGCCCTGGCTGGCCCTGGCCTCCACTCAAGGCTACAAAGTTTCAATTATAGAAGATAAATAAATCCCAGATACAGGGCCTCCGTTTGGGTTGCCAGGGGAGCATGGCCAGCCTGCAAACCACCAAAGGCTCCTCGCCAGGCCGCCCCACGCCCCAAGGGACACCCTTTAGGGCAAACCAGCTGGCCCCCACCTATGCACCAGGCCTCTATCCAATCAAAAGAGTAATATGCAAATTGACCATATACTCCAACACAAGATGGCTACCCCCATGTAGACACAAGATGGCCACCACAAGATGGCCAGCAGGGGAGGACATTTGGGAGGGACCAGGTCTGTAGAGGAGGGAAGTTGGGGAGATCAAACCTGCAGGGGAGGGCAATTGGGAGGGATCAGGCCTGCAGAGGAGGGAAGTTGGGGGCAACTGGGCCTGCAGGAAAGGGCTGTTAGGGATGACTAGGCCTCCAGTGGAGGGCAGTTAGGGGTGACCAGGCCTGCAGGGGAGGGCAGTTAGGGGCAATCAGGCTGGCAGGGGAGCAGTTAGGTATCAATTAGACTGGCAGGAGAGTGGTTAGGCTGGCAGGCAGAAGTGGTTAGGGGCAATCAGGAAGGCAGGCAGGTGAGCAGTTGGGAGCCAGTAGTCCTGGATTGTGAGAGGGATGATCCCAGTAGGATTAGGCCTAAACAGGCAGTTGGACATCCTGGAGAGGTCCAGATTAGAGATGGTGCAGATTGGGCTGAGGGACACCTCCCCCCATGCACAAATTTCTTGCTCTGGGCCTCTAGTATCTATTCTAAGGATATGCTAAGGCCGCTCAACTGTTTGTTATGACGTGTACTGACCACCAGGGGGAAGACAATCAACTGGTTAACCAGTCCCTGTGATGTGCACTGACCACCAGGGGGCAGATGCTCTGACTAGTAGGTTGGCTTGCTGCTGGAGTCCTGCTGATTGGCACTGAGCGAGATGGGCCAGACACGTTCCAGTGCCCTCCTGCAGTCCCTCCCAAGCTGGCCAACCTCCCATGACCCTCCTGGGCCCTGATCGTGCACTGGTGGGCCTGGCCTGCACCCTCACAATCTGGGACCCCTCAGGAGATGTTGGAGAGCTGGTTTCTGCTCAGTGGTGGGTGCATTGGCCTGTGGACTGAAGGATCTCCAAGTTTGATTCTGGTCAAGGGCATGTATCTTGGTTGAAGGCTTCATCCTGACTCCCCCTTCCGTTCATGGGGTGGAGGCAACCAGTCATAGATTTAAAAGAACCCAATTTAACTCTACATATAAACAGAAGAATTTTTTCATACATTCATAACGAACCAAGCAACAGCAACTATTCTTAGGACTCAAAATTGATTATAGTTTCCCAGAGCCATTTTTGTAGAAATGAAAAAGCTGACCCTCAAATTCAAATTCATTCAGAATTATAAGGGGCCCAGAATAGTGAAAACAAGTCTATTATTCCTTGGTTAAATTTATTCCTAGGTAGTTTATTCTTTAGTTTTACTTCTATTTTAAATTTTTTTTTTTTTTCCTAATTGATCTGGCTAGAATTTCTAATATGATGTATTAGAAGTGGCAAAAGTGGGCATTCTTGTTCCTGCTCATAGGCAAGCATGTCAAGCTGCATGTGGCCCACAACAAATATCTTTTGTGGCCAGCCAATATAACGGTATGTAAGAAATGTTTTTTTTTTAATTTTATTTTTATTTTTTAAAAACATATTTTTATTGATTTTTTTAATTTAAGAAATGTTTTCATAAAAATTTTATAACTTAACTTTTACTATATGCTGTTATACCTAATTATTAATAATGAACCACAACGCTTGCTAATGACTGAATACTATAATCGTGTTACATTCATTTCCTTTACTTGCAGGCACATCATTTCCCTCCACTAATAATAGCAGCAAATATTTTAGTAGCCGATTGCCATGTCATTAGTCTTGCACTGACTTGTTTGGTGTGAGCAACAGGAAATATTTTACTTTTGGAGAACAAGAAAAATGGGTTTATTTGTGTTACGCTTATTTATTTGTGCAGTTATTCAGTGTCTGATAAGTTAATGTTCAAGAAAAAAATATTAATTTTTATTAAAATGTCCTATTATTTTATGTTAATGATTACTCATTTACTTCAGCCCTTTGTTTCAGAAGGCTCTTATCGAAGTGAACCTACGTTTCTATGAAAATTGAAGCTTTTGTTTTTTTTTACAGCCCGTATAAACTTAAACCTTGCTTATTTGGCCCATGTTAGCCTTTGAGTTTGACATGCTTGTCTTAGAGCAAAGGCTTTTAGCCTTTCATTATTGAATATAATTTTAGTTTTGGGATTTTCATAAGTGTGCTTTATCATGCTAAAGAAGTACCCTTTTATTGATAGGTTAAGCATTTTTAATATGAAAAGCTGTTGGGTTTTTTGGTGTCATTTGAACTGATCATGTGTTGTTGTTTTTTTCCCCTTCAGTCTGTGAATGTGGTATAATGATTTCTCTATACTGAATCTCTAGTTTTCTTGAGCTTTCTTTATCTGACTTTGTTTATAGGGTGATGCTGGCCTCAGAATGATTTAGGAAATGTTTCCTTTTCAGTGTTTTGGAAGAGTTATAAAGGATTGGTATTTTCCTTTAAATGATTGATACATTTAACTGTGAAGCCCTCTAGTCCTAGACTTTTCTTTTTGGAAGGCTTTTGAATTCTGATGTAATATCTTATTATAAGTCAATTTGTTCTTGAGTCTTTTTAGGTGGTTGGTGTATTTCTAGGAAATTTTCCTTTACGTTATTTAAGTGGTTTTCACATAATTGTTCATTGTATTATTTTTATACTTTTATTATTTAAGGTCAGCAGTAACATCCCCACTTTCATGTCTGATTTTAGTAATTTCAGTTTTATTTTTTAAGTCAATTTGACTAAAGATTTGTCAATGTAGTTAATGTTTTTGAAGAACCAACCTTTCGTTTCATTGTAATGTAAATTTACTGTGTAATTAGCAGTTTTCTAGCCTTAAATCTTCAGAAGTGCTAGGTATTTGGCTTTATTAATATACCTATTCAGACTTAAATTATTCATTATGCTATTTACTTTTTAAGATTAATTAACCTCCCCAGTCCCAAAATTATATATAAAATTCTTATTTGCTTTGTTTCCAGGCATGTACTGGCATTGAAAACATTGATGAAGCTATTACATTGCTTGAACAAAATAATTGGGACTTAGTGGTAAGTACTTTAACTTTTCCAGCTTTATTGAACTATAATTGACATGTAATATATAAGCTTAAGGTGTATAATGTGATGATTTGGTATATGGATGTGCTGTGAAATGATTATGTGTTAGTTAATATATCCATTACCTCAGATAATTACTTTTTTGTGTCGTGAGAACTTTTAAGATTTACTCTCTTAGCAACTTTCACGTATACAATTAAGTATTATTAACTATAGTTAACATACTGTACATTATATCTCCAGAACTTATAACTGGAAGTTTGTGCCCTTTGACTACCTTCACTTATTCTCCCCACTCTGGCAACCAACCACCAGTTTACTATGTTTCTGTGAGTTTGGTTTTCTTTTTAGATTCAACATATAAGTGAGGTCATATAATATATGTCTTTCTCTGACTTATTTCAAGCACTTTTTTTGTCTGACCACTATTCAAATTTTATGAAATTTGAATGTCTTAATATTCTTTTTTGATTTCAGAGGAACGAGAGGGAAAGAGAGAGGTAGAAACATCAGTGATGAGAGAGTATCATTGATCGGCTGTCTCCTGCATGCCCCCTATTGGGAATTGGGCTCACAACCCTGGCATGTGCCCTTGACCAGAATCAAACCTGTGACCCTTCAGTTCACAGGCCAGTGCCCTATCCACTGAGCCAAACCATGGTCGGCAAACTGCGACTTGTGAGCCATGTGCGATTCTTTGGCCCCTTGAGTGTGGCTCTTCCACAAAATACCACATGCGGGCGCGCACGTACAATGCGCGAATGAAACTTCGTGGTCCATGCACAGAACTTGGTTTTTCGGCTCTCAAAAGAAATTTCAATCGTTGTACTGTTGATATTTGGCTCTGTTGACTAATGAGTTTGCCGACCACTGAGCTAGGGCATGTTTTAGTATTCTTATAGTTAGTTTGGCATATTGCTGCCCATCTGTAACTCTAACCTGAATGGGTAAAACCAAAATGTTATAACTTTAATATGAAGTTCATATTTAATATGAAGTTCATTATTAAATTACTAAATTATGAATTCTTATGTAATTTAAATAATTTAAAAACTTCTCCGATCTTATTGTGTATTAAGGTTCATCTTCCCTGTAGTATTGTGGTGGAGATATTTGAAAGAAGAGAAGAGCCAGACTGGTCTGAATAACTCTATTTGATGTTTCCCCCTCACTTCCTGGGGCCTTCACTGATAATTATTCCTTTCTGAAGATGTTAAAGAAGTGGCATTCTGCTGTGGTTTTCCTTATGAACTTCAGGCAGTTTATTATAATAGTGTTTTAGTATTTTTTGGAGTGTAGAAGGTGACAGGAACTCAAAAGGCAAGGTCCATTACAGTACTACACATTCACAAAATTGTAATTTAGTTACAATTGCAAAGCAAAGTAAAAAAAATGTACAATGTTCGAGCAGTATTAGTTGTATTGGGATGGCACAGATATCCCTCATTGCTTTTGAAATCCTAAAAAAGTCCAAATTGCAATTAGAAGAAGTGCTAATTTTTCGAAGTCAAAACTTAAGGTGTGTACTTACAGAGCTGAGATTAGATGTGTAGGTATATCCAAATCCATACATGGACTTACATAATTATCAGTTATCTGTGTGCTTTGTGTAGATTTACTACTATTAATTTTTTTAATCAAAATATAAAAAACATTTGTTTTCAGCTTGTAAAAGTAATAATGCTCATTGTAATGAACTGAGAAGATAAATTTACAAAGAAGAAATGAATAATCACCTTTAATCCCATCACTTAGAGGTAGTAATTGTTTAACATTTTTGGGTATATTATTTCAGGGTGTTTTCTCTTAATTATGTGATTAAAATTTTAAAAATGCAAATGTGATTGTTCTCTTTCTACTGTTTGGTGATTTGCATTTTTACATAATAACCTATCATGAATGTTTTTCTATCCAAGTAAATGTGACTGTTTGCCATTTTTAAGACTGTTTATTTAATGTTTACATGTTATTTCTTGTCATGATTGTAGCACTAATTTTACTAATCAGTAGACATTTAGGAATTTTGCTATTATATAAATTGCTATAGAAAACATTCGTGTACATACATTCTTTCATACTGAACCTGTTATTTTCCTAGAATATATTAAATAAATACCATTCATAATTAAATTTCTTGGTCAAATTGTATACATTTAAGTTTTTAGATACTTCTAGTTAAATGGCCTTCCAAGATGGTTGGAACTAATTTAAATTTCTATCAGCTATATACATTTTCAAATTGTCTATTTCCTTATTAGTATTTTTTTTTTTAATATTCTGTCACTTGTCAAAATTTACAAATATGTATATAACCTGCCTCCAAATCTATACCTCTACCACTGTACTATACTCTTAACAAAGCACTGTGTAGGGGAAAGGGGTAGCAGCTTATTTGGAATAATGCCTTCAGGCTTCTGGTTTTGAAGCTCCTTTTGCTATAAAGGGCTTTGCTTTGTTTAGTTTGTACATTTTAGGGGCTGATGTAAATTACTAGGTGAGGTTAAAAATGCCACTGAGTCACTGTTGCTTGCATGATATGGTTGAGAGGGATATAGGATGGAGTTAAAGAGAGGCTGTGGACTGGAAGTAATGAAGTACAAATCTTTGATATGAGAATTACCACTTAATGGGGATGGATATAAGTTTTTTCCTTATCTGGTTCTTGTTGGTTTATGTTGATTAGTTTTGAAGGCTAAAACATTTGTTGGTTCTGGATATTTTCTCAATCCAATCTTTCTAGAATATTGCAGAAGGAGAATGTTCTCAGATGGTGTTAAATATTTCAATGGTACAAGTGCTTTCCAACTATTTCTAAGTTAATTGATTTTGGAAAATGTTGTAATAGCACTTGATTGAAAAACACTGGTACTATATTTGTACAGAAATGGGATCTCTTACACAGTATTGGGCCCAAGCAAAAGCATCAGGCTGTCTTTCACAACCTTAAAAACTTTGACTTTCTTTTGAAATGTATGACCTAGCTGGCTTTTCTCTACAAATAATCAACTTCTATCCATAGTAAAGATTTGTTGTGTTGTGTAATTACCTTGCTCTAAAAATTTTCTCATTTCTTCTGTTTTTATTCCATATTAACATTGTCATTTAAAAAATGAAATTTAAATATTTTAAATAACCCATTATTAGTTCAAATTACATTTGGATCATGGAACTTTTTATAAGGTGTTTTCTATATTTTTCCTCAGCATTATATTTTGTGTTTCTATATTGTGATGATCACTTCTACACATTTTTTGAGGCTTATGGAACAGTTCATGTAATTTGAGTTTTTAACCTAAGATATGTCTGTACTTAAAATTTTCTGTACATATTAGGTAGGTCTCTTCTCCAGTGTTTTTGTGCACATTTTACTACAGAAGTGTAGAGGAATGTGAGTTAAGTACCACAATCTGGAATTGTAATGAATCTAAGAAAATCTAATAATAGAAAACTCATTCTGTCACTCCTGAGGGCTTATAGTGTAATTTATTCTAGATGCAATGGGTGCATAAACAAATGTAACAATATATGGTATCTGACTTTGAGAACTATATTGAAAAATTGATGAAACATACAGTCTCTTATACATATACTAGAGGCTCGGTCTATGAAATTCATGCACGGCGGGGGTGTTCATCAGCCCAGCTTGCACCCTCTCCAATCTGGGACATCCCTCTCACAATCCAGGACTACTGGCTCCCAACCACTTGCCTGCCTGCCTGATTGCCCCTAACCCCTTCTGCCTGCCAGCCTGATCATTCCCTAACCACTCACCTGCTAGCCTCATTGATGCCTAACTGCTCCTCTGCCAGCCTGATTGCCCCTATCTGCCTCCCCTGCTGTCCTGGTCACCCCTAACTGCCCTCCCCTGCTGATCTGGTCACTCCTAACTGTTTTCCCATGCCAACCTGGTTGCCCCTAACTATCCTCCCCTGCAGCCCTGGTCGCTCCCAACTGCCCTCCTCTGCTGGCCCTGTCACCCCTAACTGGCTTCCCTTGCTAGCCTGGTAGCCCCTAACTGCCCTTCCCTGCTGGCCTGGTCACCCCTAACTGCCCTCCTCTGCTGGCCCTGTCACCCCTAACTGCTTTCCCTTGCTATCCTGGTCACCCCTAACTGCCCTCCTCTGCTGGCCTGGTTGCCCCCAACTGCCCTCCCCTTCAGGCCTGGTCACCCCAACTGCTCTCCCCTGTAGGCCTGGTCCTCCCCAACTGCCCTCCTCTGTAGGCCTGGGTCCCCCTAAACTGTCCTCTCCTGCAGGCCTGGTTGCCTCCAACTGCCTTCCTCTTCTGGCCCTGTCACCCCTAACTGCCCTCCCTTGCTGGCCTGGTCACTCTTAACTGCTCTCCGCTGCAGGCCTGGTCCCCCCCAACTGCCCTCCCCTGCAGGCCTGGTTTCCCCCAATTGCCCTCCCTTGCAGACCTGGTTGCCCCCAACTGCCCTTCCCTGCAGGGCTGGTCCCTCCTAACTACCCTCTCCTGCTGGCCATATTGTGGTGGCCATCTTGTGTCCAAATGGGAGCGTTCATCTTTGACCACACAGGGGTGGCCATTTTGTGTGTTGGAGTGATGGTCAATTTGCATATTACCTCTTTATCATATAGGATATTATAAATGGGAATAACATCCTGAAAAAAATATTACAAATATTTTATAGATATAGATACCCAAAGAAAAAGTGTTCTATATGAAAACATAGTTTCAGAAATTTTAATCATTAGTCACTTTCCATGATTATGTACAGTATTTTCTTTATGTACAGTATTTTCTTTATATAGCTATCCACAAAGCAGTGCTTTCAAACCCTGTTTTATTACCCCACAATTAGACTCTACTTATTTTTATTTATTTATTTTTCATTTTTTTATTAAGCTATTACATGTGTACATATCTTACCATTGCTCTATTATTTTGAGGCACTTACAAGTTGGGTTTTGTATGTTAAAATTTTGAAGGCAAAATAACATAAACTTCAATACTATTGGAAGCATCTCAGGCTGTGGTATTGACATAAAGCCCCACTGCCTCCATCTATTTCAGATGTTCATTTTTCACATTTTCCTGAACTTATAATCGATTCCTTCATCACAGGTGAGTATTTTCAGTTTATATCCTAAAAGGTAAATATGTAAGGAAGAATTATTAGTAATCAATTAGAACTTTTACGAAAGGACTGCCTTCTTATATGGAACATACTACATGATTACTATAAATTATAATCTGGGCTCCAGAATTGACCCACTGCTCATTTTCTATTTTTAGAAGAATTTTGGTCAGTGTAAAATAAAAGTTTATACTGTTTATGTTAATTTTGAGTAATAAAAATGTGAGACAGCTAGCTATAGTGGTAAACCCATTGCATTAATCTTGAATCAGGAGCCCTCGCTCTTCAAAGCTCTTGTCACTATTTTATTGAGTATGCCCTAGACCGAGTTACTTTTCCTTGAACTTCTGAACTACGTTTATAAAATAAAAGGTTTGGCCTGGATTATACTCAAGATCCTTTGATACATGAAATGTTTATGAAAAAGCTGTTTATGTCCTAATTTCTGTTAAGATTCTACAAAGAGCAGTAAATTATGAATAGTAATATAAGCAAACTTTTTAATGGAATGTCATAAGTTTGAAACACTTGTACATGTACCATTTTTTTTTTTAACCCTTTTTAAGAAAAAACTTTATGATGTAGGTAATGACAGGACAAGAACCTATGGCAATTGTTTCACAGAGGTCAGTACATGTGAAATTCCTTCAAATAATTCAAATTTCTAATAAATTATAGGAGATCCAGGGAAAGGCATCTGACATATACTTGGTAACCCAATCCTAAGAGAAAGTAAAAATTAACCTAGCCATACTACATTTTAAGTACTCTATGCTCTTAGGAAATGATTTTTGAACTTTGCACTCAATTTCTGTTATAGTTTGCTGCCTCTGCTGACATAGCTGTTCTTTTTGAAGAAAGACTCTTTTCAGAGGACTTGTATTTATCTTTGAGTACATGTTCCAACTCAAGTCAAATATAAAACAAATCAGCTTATTTTTGGATCATTACTGAATTTCTAGTCTTCAAAGATAATATTGTATTAATAGAAGCTTATAATGAACTCATAAACACCGAAGAGTCAAACCCAAGTAAAATTATCATGCCCATAATCTGTCAAATTTTAAGGTTTATTTAGGTTCTATAAGATATTTCCATTTCACTAATTTTCACTTTTGAAGAAATGTATCTTAATGATTATCCTAAAATTTCTTGTAACAGTTTCTTCCACTCTATAGCGTTCCTCGAATGTGCACTGCTTTTTTACTTTATACAGTGTTATAAACACCTGCAGTTTTATGAATGAACTAGTTTCACCAGTGACATAATGAGTCTCTGTCATCCTCAGAAAGCAGCCAAGCATTGAGCACTGCCCTTCATCAATGGCCATCAGATACTGGCTTATGTTTGCACAGATCCTTGCTATGACAAAAGAGAAGTTATTGTGAAGGAATGTATAATATCAATTTCTCTTCCTTTGATATAGTCTTTTTTTGTATTTCTTGTTTTTAAGGGGGCATAAGCCAATTATTCTACAGAATTTTTCAGTTTCTCAATTTGTAATTTGACTATCATTCCACTTCTTCTACTATCTTCCCTTTTATTGAGGGTCTACTTTGTGCTAGGTAAGTCAAAGTGATTTACCTACATTATTTCATTTAATCTTTACATCAGCCTCAAAAAGTGGATAGGTAGACATTATCTTTACCTTATAGATGACAAACTTTTAGAGGTCCAGTGATGTTAAGTAAACCATCTTTGCTCATACCACTGATAAAAGGTACAACTGATTTTGAACCCAAATCTCAGTCCTTAAAATTTTTCATAGCTTTAAAATAATGGTTTAAGTTATTAGATTTTCTGTATTCAGTGTACTATTCTCTGAACTTCTATATTTTTCTTTAAAATTTATTTTCAGATTACAGATTACATTTAATATTGTTATTAGTTTTAGATGCATAGCATAGTGCTTAAACAATCATATACTTTACAAAGTTATGCCCCCAATATTTCAGGTATTCACCTGATACCATACATAGTTATTACAGTGTTACTGACTATATTCCTTATGCTGTACTTTACATCCCCTTTTTAATGACCAATTTGTACCTCTTAATTCCTTCACCTTTTGAACCCAGCCCCCCAAATTCCCTCTGCTCTCACAGCCATCGGTCTGTCTGTTCTCAACTTCTATGTTTTTCTTTCTACCACTCATAACTAATTTCACATTGTCAAGTGAAAGGACTTTTGATAGTTAAGAACGTTTATGCTTTGTTGTTAAATATACTGTAAGATTCTAGAGTAAGGGAATTGTGTTTCTTATGAATTTGTCTTGGCATATGGAAGTTGCTTAATAGATGCTTATTTGACGGATTGATTTTATTCCTACACTTATTTTTAAGTCTATTTTTCATCTCTATCATTTGGATATTTGAAAAGTCTTTGCTGTTCATGTCTTTGCCATTACTGTTCCTTATCTGGCAACCATAAGGTTTAGTAAAGAGGGAAGATAACCCAGATAAACAAGGAATAGGATTGGGTTGATTTCTTTATCTCACTAATAAAATTTAGCTGTTTCTACCTATTGTAGCTTTTGGAGAAATATTTTTCTGCCATAGTCAGTTTGGCTCATTGGTTATTGCATCACCCTGGGGACTGAAGGGTCCGGTTCAGTTTCAGACAAGGGCACATACCTCGATTGCAGGCCTAATCCTTGGCCCTGATTGGGGTACTGGCAGAGGCAACCAATTGATATGTCTCTCACATCGGTTTCTCTCTCTCCCCCTCCCTTCCACACTCTCTGAAAATCATTGGGGGGAAAAAATCCTCAGATGAGGATTAATATAAAGAGGGAAATATTTTTTACAAACAAATTCTTTCCTTTGTAAATTTTTTCTAAGCATCTCATAAAAATTTCCCCCTCTTCTGTATTCTGGTTGTGCCATTTTACCAAAAAGAAAGTGCATCATATAACTTAACCTCTAAATTTTTTTATCAGTTATACCTCTTAGGAGAAAGTTTAGTGTGATAAAAGACTACTGCTATCTATACTAATAATCTATACTAATAAAAGGCTAATATGCTAATTAGACTAGGTTGACCAGCCATCTTCTGGATGTCAGATTTACTTCTGGACAAAGCCATGGTGATGGGGCGATCATGCCAGCAGCGGAGAACAGTTAGGGGCAAGATCAGACTGGCAGGGGGTTAAGGGTGAGATCAGGCTGGCAGGATAGGGTAGTTAGGGGCTACCAGGCCAGCAGGAAAGAGCTGTTGGGGGAGAGATCAGGCTGGCAGGGCAGAGCAGTTGGGGGCTACCAGGTCAGAAGGAGAGGGCAATTGGGGATAAACTGACCTTCAGGGGAGAGCCATTGGGTATGAGATCAGGCTGGTGGGGAGGGCAGTTGGGGGCATTAGGCAGGCAGGCAGGCAGGCAGGCAGGTGAGTGGTTAGGAGGCAGTGGTCCTGGATTGCAAGAGGGATATCTGACTGCCGGTTTAGGCCTGATTCCACAGGGCCTAAACTGGCAGTTGGACATTCCCTGAGGGGTGTCGGATTAAAGAGGGTGCAGGCCCAGCTGAGGGACACCCATGCATGAATTTTGTGCACCGGGCCTCTAGTTTAAAATATAATTAAGCGGTATTAAAGAATTGTTTTCTATATTTCAGACGAAAAATTAAGTTTTTATGAACATGAAATTGTCAGTTTACTAAATTCACAGTTTTTACATTATTTGGAGGTCCACTCAAGCCCCTCTCCCCCCAACTATAATTTAAGTTTCTGCTTAGTTTTTGTGTTTTTTTTTAAAATATATTTTATTGATTTTTCACAGAGAGTAAGAGAGAGGGATAGAGAGTTAGGAACATCGATGAGAGAGGAACATCTATCAGCTGCCTCTTGCACATCCCCCTCTGGGGACGTGCCCGCAACCAAGGTACATGCCCCTGACCAGAATCGAACCTGGGACCTTTCAGTCCGCAGGCCGACGCTCTATCCAGAGCCAAACCAGTTTTGGCTCTGCTAAGTTTTTTATTGGATTTTATTAGTATGTTGATATTTTTCCTTGAAATATAATATAATTCTAGAATTATAGTTTATATGAACCAAAAATCTCTTTTATAAAAGTTCAGAAGCTTTAAGACTTGATAAAAATGTGGGCGTTAATCACCTAGCAGAAAATGATGTGCCCATTAGTAAATTAAATTTGGAAATGTGGCTAATATTTATTGTTTTTGATTTCCAGTACTAAACAACATGTTTTAGTACTAGAGCACATAAAACTATTTAAATTAAATTGTAAGGAGCCAGCTCACTGCTAATTCTGAAAGAAGTAGTAATATATGCTACTTATGACTTGAACACTTAAAAGAAAATGAATATTTAAATGGTTTTGTTTTTAAAATTGTTCAGTTCAACCAGGTGCAGTTTTATCTAAAAGCATGCTAACCTTCAATTAGCTTAATTTAAAAAATGGAATTATTTTCAACAAGTTGCCTTACTGTACTATTTAACTAATTTATTTCTATTGCAGGAAGTGGTTTAAACAAAATATCGTAGCCAAGTTAGTGGTTTAGCACACCTGTGAATGTGATGGTTTGCAATTCCTCCTCTGGTTTCAAGGACCAGCTGACATAAATCAGTGCGCACTTGGAAAAGGAAAAATAATATGGCATTTTAAACTCCTGTTTTTATAATTCTTTATATTTGTACTGACAGTTAAAAATATAACTACTTAATATTAATATGATTTCTTAAAGCGTTAGTTATACTTCTATCTTTAAGATAAATGGAAATTAAAATGTTCACATAAAATTTTATATTTCCTATTTATTTTCATTTTCTTTTTTATTTCAAAAATTTATTTGTGAGGTGAGAATGCTTAAGATCTACCCTCAGTAATTTAATACTTTTTAAATCTATTTTTAGATTTTGTTGTTTGGCTTATATTTTGTTTAGTTTCATGTTTTAGTAATGTTCTTTATTTTTTCTTGTACTCATCTAGTTCTTCTTTCCCTCTGAAGCATGGGTTTCTCTCAAACACACACTTGCTCTTTAGTATATAGATTTATGTTTCTTTGCATTTCTGGAAAGCTTTCTTAGAATATAGTTTTAAATTTTACTTCTGTTTCATTGCTTTGTTTTTTGTTTTCAAGTTCTCGACAGTAGGAATATTGTTTTGTCTCTCTTCCACTTGTACTACTTCTTCTATTATACTTTTTACTTCTTTCAGTACGTGAGTTTCATTCTCTTAGTGTTTTCCTGCCTTTCTTCAATGCTCCTGAATTAAATTTTGTTGGGTACCTTGTAATTTATTTTTCATTTTAAAGAAAATTTTATCTTTTTCTTTTCCCCTTAGTACCAGTTTCTTTCCTTACTTTCTGTCTTTTATGTTGTTGTTATTCATATTTTTTGAATTTTCTAATTAGAAATATTTATTAAAAAAATAACCCTGAAATGTTTAAGTATATTTAAGTATACAGTTTGGCGTATTGATTTACAGTATTTTTTTTCTGCTTCTTGGTTATTTTTTGGGAGGGAATTTTCCTCACTCAGTATGTATGAAATTTCATTTCCTGATTTTTTTTTCTTTTTTTTAGCAATAGCTCTTATACATTTGTTGGTATTTTCATTTTTATGGAAATACTGTGATTTACAAGTTTTTTATTTAATGGCACCCTCTTTCAGATTGGCTAAGTTCAGATGCTTTAGCTAGGTTTTTTTTTTTGGTTTGTTTTGGTGTGTGTAGGTTGGAGGTGAAAGGATAGTGAGAAGTAATGAGTGCTTTAACTTTATGGTTCTTGTTTGTTTTTTATTTTAAAACTAGAGGCCCTTTGCACGAAGATTCATGGAAGAATAGGCCTTCATTGGCTGCTGGCACTGATTTTCCTCTGGCACCCAGGACCCAGGCCTTCGCTCCTGGCCAGCGGGGAGTTTGCAATCTTCACTCCTGGCCTGAGTACTGCCAGCAAAGACTGCAAGCTCCCTGGCCTCGTCTTCGCTCTCGGTGCTCAGGCTGGGAGCTTGCAGTCTTTGCTCCTGTAGCTCCCCCCGCCACCCCCTCCCCCGGTCCTCCTCCTCGTAGCAGGTGTCTTGCCCAGCCTGACTGCTCTGTGCCTATGAATGCAAATTATCCCGCCATCTTTGTTGGGTTAATTTGCCTACTCCTGATTGGATGGTGGATGTTGCGTGGTATCTTTATCTGGTTTTGGAATTAGGGTAATGCTGGCTTAATAGAAGGAGCTTGGAAGTGTTCCTTCCTCTTGAATTTTTGGAATAGTCTGAGGAGGATAGGGTTTAGTTCTTCTTTGAATGCTTGGTAGAAGTCCCCTGTAAAGCCGTCTTGACCAGGGCTTTTGTTTGCTGGAAGATTTTTGATTACTGCTTCAATTTCTTCGGTAGTTATCAGCCTATTCAAGTTTTTTATTCTTCCTGATTGAATTTTGGAAGCTTGTATTTTTCTCAGAATATATGCATTTCATCTAGGTTGTTCATTTTGTTGTTGTAGAGTTGTTCATAGTATTTTTTCATAATTCTTTGTATTTCTTTGGGGTCGGTTGTTACTTCACCTCTTTTATTTCTGATTTTTTTTAAAATTTGGGTCCTCTCTCTTTGCTTCTTGGTGAGCCTGGCTAGAGGTTCATCAATCTTACTTGTCCTTTCAAAGAACTAGCTCTTGGTTTTGTTGATCTTTTGTATTTTTTTTTTTTTGTCTCTATGTCGTTTATCTCTGCACTGATCTTTATTATTTCCTTCCTTCTGCTTACACTGGGCTTTTCTTGTTGCTCTCTTTCTAACTCTTTGAGTTGGAGGGTTAAGTAATTGATTACCATTGCTTCTTATTTTCTTCAGTAGGCTTGTAGAACCTCCCTCTCAATACTGTTTTCTCTGTGTCCCAGAGATTTTGGATTGTTGTGTTTTCATTGTCATTTGTTACCAGGATGCTTTTTATTTCTCCTTTGATCTCTTTGGTAACCTCATCATTGTTTAATAGCATGCTACCGTGTTTCCCCGAAAATAAAATATCCTCCGAAAATAAGACCTACTTACAGGTTTCCTTCTGAGTGAAATATAAGGCATCCCCCAAAAAATAAGGCCCCCCTAGGCTCTGTCTCAGAATGAAAATTAATTTACCATAAACTGGTCGATATGGCCGCCCCGACTGGCGGATAGCAACCAGTGACGTTATGTGGAGTCCTGACAGTCACTGCTGTGTGGAGGCGGAGCGGAGGTTGGAGTGAGCGGTGAGCGCGGGGCGGGAGAGAGGAGGAGACTTTCGCAGATGCTTGTAGAAGAACAGGAGGATTAGAGCGGATGGCCACGGCGAAGGTGGTGAGTGCTGGTCTGTCTCTGGTGACACTACCTGATGCTCGCGGCCACCCTCATGATGACTGAAGGTTCTCAGTCAGTGGCAGAACCTGCTCCAGCCCAGATCCAGGCCCCAGCAAGCCCAGTGACAGTCCCCAGGCAGGCCCCAGGGGGAAAATGTCTGATAAAGGGGTAGGGGAGATGTCTGGTGAAGGTGTTCAGTGGCACAGGGGTGGGGGGAGGAGGATCACTTAAAATGACACAGGAGGATCAGAGGGGGCAATCAAAATGACACAGGAGGATCAAAAGGGATTACTAAAATGGTAATCCCCCCTCTGATTCTCTTGTGCCATTTTGATTTCCCCCTCTGATCCCCCCTGTGCCATTTTAAGAGATCCCCCTCCCCCCACCTTGATACCCCAATTCCTTTTTTTTACCCCTAGAAATGAGTGCAAAAAGAAAAAGCTACTCCGTGGAGTACAAGAAAGGAATCATGGAAGACTCTTGGGGCCAAAATCTTACTGCTTTCTGCAAAGAGAAGATGTTGAGTATCCGATTGGTCCAAAAATGGCGAGCAGAGTATGGTAACCTCATTGAACAAGTGGACAAGGGAAATGCTAAAAAGCGCAAGTGTGGATCAGGTCGGCAACCATTATTTTCCGAGCTGGAAGACCTGATCTGTGAATGGGTTGTTGACAGGAGAGCAAAGGCTTTGGTTGTGAATAGGGCTCAAATTCAAGAATCTGCCCTTGCAAAGGCACCACAATTTGACATAGCCCCCGAAGATTTCAAAGCATCACAACACTGGCTGGATAATTTCCTTCAGCAAAGTGAACTGTCTTTAAGAAGATCTACCAGTACAACATTGTTTAGGTTGGAAGATACTCAAGTTATTAAGCGAGCACTTGCATTCAAGTCCTTTATTGATGATGCTGACTTCTCTAAATACAGTCTTTCCAACATGCTTGCTATGGATGAAACTGCAGTGTTTATGAGCTAATCATCTCAAACAACAATTGAACAGCGGGGTGCCTCCTTAGTGTACATTCCCTCCACTGCTTATGAAAGTGCACCTGTTTCCTGTATTTTGGCAATTCGTCTGGATGGCACTAAAATCCCACCTTTAATCATTTCTAAGGGCAAGAAGGGAAAGATTGAACGTGTTTTGGGCATTTTTATTCTTGAAACTGAAAAGGCCTGGGCCACACAAGCAGTTATAAGGAAGTGGGTCGATTTAATGCTGCCACTTGTTATGCCAGGGAGCCAAAGAGGTCTGCTAGTCTGGGATGCAGCCAGCACTCACCGTGCTAAAGACATGAAGACATTTCTTCACGAAAGAAAAATAGATCAGATAATGATTTCTGCAGGAATGATGGCCTATCTCCAGACTCTTGATATTGCAATAAACAAGCCATTCAAAGACAATTTGTGCATGGAAATTAATGACTACATTGAAAATAGAATGGAGAGAAATCAGCGTGGAAACTTTGTGAAACCTAAACTGCAAGAAGTTGTGACTTGGGTGAAGAATTCATGGGAGAAAATCACTGACAGTTGCATTGCAAATGCACTGCGAACAGGCTACCTTGACAAGAAGTACTTATTTAAAGACAGTGCTATTGCTAAAAATTAGAGATTTGGTCCACTGATTCTGAAAGAAATGGAGTCACAAGAAATTCACCAGGAAATTCAGGAATTGGATTGTTATGATGATGCTCCAGAAGATGATGACATGATTGTCATTGAATAAATGAGTAAATTCTTGATACTGTAGGATTCACAGTTTGTCTGGTTTGTGTTGACAACTACCGTACTACCTTACCATATACAGGTAATAAATTTCCTTTATTTTCATTTAACAATAAATGTGTACCTTATTCTTCTTCATGGAAAAATAAGACATCCCCTGAAAATAAGACCTAGCGTATCTTTGGGAGCAAAAATTAATAAAGACAGGGTATTTACATTCAAAGTGTTTGATTTTTTTGGGATTGTTTCCAATTTTATGCCATTTCTGGGAAGATGCTTGATATGATTTCTATCTCCTTTAATTTGAAGTGATACTGCCTGTGTCCCATTATGTGGTTTATTTTTGAAAATGTCCCGTGTGCACTTGAGGAGAATGTATATTCTGTGGCTTTGGGATGAAATGTTCTGAAGATGTCAATTAATTCCATCTGATCTAGTGAATCATTTAGGATTTAGAAAAAAAATTTTTTGCTGATTTTTTGTTTAGAAGATTTAACTAGTGGTGTCAGTGGTGTATTAAAGTCCCCCACTATGACTGTATTACTGTCGATCTCTCCCTTGATATCTTCCAGAAGTTTTCTTGCGTATTTGGGTGCTCCTGTATTGGGTGCATATATGTTTACCAGAGTTATATCTTCTTGTTGAATTTCTCCCTTTAGTATTATGAAATGGCCTTCCTTATCTTTTTCTGGCCTTCACATTGAGGTCTGTTTTGTCTGATATAAGCATTGCTACCCCAGCTTTTTTTTTTTCCATCCATTTTATATTTTTTGAATTAATGTTCTACATTATATTTTTACTTTTATTATTTTTATCATTATTTTACTCTATCTCATTTGTTCCTTTATGCCAACCATTTCTTCCTCTGAAATATTCTGTTTCTCTTCTATTCCTGCTTTAGTTTTCCTCTCTTGTTTCTTTTTACTCCTTGTCAAAAATTGATCTTCTTTATCTGCTTTACTAATGCATTATTATAGTAATCTCTGATGGCTTACTCATATACCTGATGTCCTCACCCTTGTGCCATGTCCATGCACCCTTTTCTTTCTTTGCTAGCCAATTTTTTTCTAGTTGTTGTTTGTTTGATTGATTGTTAGTTTGATGCTTTTGTTTTTTATTTTATGCTTTTGTTTATCCTGTCCCCACTTGTTCTCTTCTTCTAATAGATTAATTAAGTTTCATTCACCAAAATCAGGCCTGTCTGCTCTCTATTCTCCTTTTCTAAAAATAGATGAATATACAGATAAAGAAAGAGAATTATATATATATATATATATATATATATATATATATAAACTTTTAATGTTTTAAATATATTTTTAATTATTATTTTAAAATTATTATTTTATTGAGTATTTTGGTATTTTTTAATTTTTCTTCTTATACACTCATTTTCTTTCTACCTCCTCTATGCTGAATCGTGGCCATTCCCCAATTCATTCAATTCCTTTACCTTACCTTCTGGAAATAAGCTTTGCCTCTTCAGATTCAGCTCCCCTCCTTTTTTTGCTTTGAACATGCTCATTGAGTTCAAAGGCTGTGAAGTTTTGGTTTTGAGAGTTTCCTTATTGGGACATATACTGTGGAGAAGGTCTTGTTAATATTATTGTAATTACACACTTACATTTCATGTTTGCTGAGCTCTCATACTTGTTCAGAGGGAGCTTTAAATTTATCTCTACTATAAGGATGTTACTGGCACTTATTACCCTAGTGAGTCAAAAAATCCAGAATATTCTCTGCTATCAAAATTGATACTAAATCAATGGGCAATTCCTTTGTTACTGTCACTACTGTGTATTCTGTGTCAGTACCAGACAATGATAACAACTGTTTAGATAGCTGTTGCTAATGTCTCTGCCACTCTGAAAGTGCTAAATAATGGTTCCACTGTATTTGCAAATATAATATGTTGAGAGGAAATGTGTTGGTTTTTCAATTTCACCCTTTATATATTTTCTGCCATACTGCACATTCATGTTTCTGATAGTAAGTGTATTAGTTTTCTGGGGCTATTGTAACAAGTTACCAAAATCTTGGTGTCTTAAAACAAGAGAAATTTACTCTCTTACAGTTCTGGAGGCCATAAATCTAAAACCAAAGTGTTGACAGGGTTACACTCCCTTTGATTGAGTCATCACTGCCTCTTTTCCCTTTTTCTCTCCTCTCCTTCCCTCCCTCCTTCTCTCCTTTCTCCCTTCTTCCTAAGCTGTGGCCAGTGATGAAAGCTGTGTTCACATGGTAGAGATATTCTATATTGGATCAGCCTGAATCACTACATGGAGGACAGCTATTCTGGAGAGTTGCCCATACTTTCAGCAGGTTTTGCATAAGTGAGAAATAAACTTTTTGATTTGATAATCCACCAAAATTGGGATATTATTTGTTACTATAGCATACATTATGCTATCCTGATTTTAAAAAACACACATTCCTTTAAGTATTCCCCACATTAAAAAAAAATGTCAAGGAAAGATAGTTGCTAATTTTACAGATTGAAAATATATTTCAAATATAATTATGAATTTCAAACTTCTTTCTCTTTTTACAATTATAAAAATTATATGTGGGAATGCAGACTGGTGTAGCCATTATGGAAAACAGTATGGAGTTTCCTTGAAAAATTAAATATGGAATTGCCATTTGACCCAGTGATCCCACTTCTAAAGAATGTATACCAAGAAACCCAAAATTCCAATCAGAAATAATGTATGCACCTCTTTGTTCAGAGCAGCACATCCTACAATAGCTAAGATCTGGAAACAGCCCAAGTGCCCATCAGTAGATGAGTGGATAAAAAAGCCATGGTGCATTTATTCCATGGAATACTATCCAGCTGTAAAAAAGAAGGATCTCTTTCCCTTTGAGACAGCATAGAGGGACCTGGAGAGTATCATGCTAAGTGAAATAAGTCAGAGAAAGACAAGTATCACATGATCTCATGCATATGTGGAATCTAATGAACAAAATAAACTGATGAAAAAAATAGATCCAGAGACATAGATGCATAGAACAGACTGCAGAATCTCACAGGAAAGATGGGGGAGGGTGGGTAGGAAGGGATCAACCAAAGAACTGTTATGCATGCTTATATGCATAATCTCTGGACACAAACAATAGAGTGGTGAAGGTCTGGGGTGAGGGGTTGGGGATAAGGTGAAGAAGAGGGTCAATGGGGATAAGGTGAAGAAGAGGTCAGAGGGGGAGGAGACACATATATAACACTTTCAGCAAAAAGATTAAAAAAGTCATATAGATTGATCTTCTAAAACTTAGAAGAATATAGAGTAGCAACTCTCCACTTAATTGTAAGTAAATACTGTGTACTTACAGTATTTTGTGTTTTGGCTTAAATAAGTCCCCCTACCCCCAATTATTCTTTTATAAATTATTTTTAATGTATTTTTTAAGTGTCATAAAATGTTTTTATAAAGCATATTTTTAATGGCTCCACCATATCCTATCATAGAATGTATAAAATATTTTCCAATAATTATTCATTTGATTTGTTCTAATTTTTTACAGTATAAACTTTACAGCCGTGGTCGGCAAACTGCAGCTCGTGAGCCACATGCTGCTCTTTGGCCCCTTGAGTGTGGCTCTTCCACAAAACACCACAGCCTGTACTTGTTTATTTTGAAGAAGTAGTGTTAGAAGAAGTTTAAGTTTAAAAAATTTGGCTCTCAAAAGAAATTTCAATCATTGTACTGTTGATATTTGGCTCTGTTGACTAACGAGTTTGCCGACCACTGCCTTAGAGAATATCCTTATAGAAAAATCATGTGAAAATCCCTAATTACTTCCTTAAACCCAAAACCTACAGAGAAAGTTGATGGTTTAAAAGGATCCTCATCCCTGGCCCCCTTTTCCCCTTTTAATGTTTTTGATACTATATCAAATTAACTTACAGAAAAGTGTCTATAATTGGCAATCAAACCAATAGTATATAAGAAAGCCTTTTCATTATGTATATGCTTAGCAACAACAGATACTTTCATATATGTATGTATGTATGTACTAATATGCCTATATATGTGTCTATATACTTGCCAGTCTAAGTAAGCATTGTTATTGTGTTTTGACTTTTATTTCTTTGGTTGAGATTTTGTCCTCCCATATATTGTATTGATCATTTATATTGATTCCCTGTGAGGTTTGTATATTTTGTCCATTTTTCAGTTACTTAAATTTTAGTGAATTTCTATAACTGTCTATTAAATACATGTACTTAAAAAAATCATGTATGTGCACCTATTTTTACCCATTTTGCTACTTAAATTTTTGGGGGCTTGTGGATGTTACAGTTTTATTTTTGTGTGGTCAAATCTGTCAACTTTTTTCTTTTTTTTCTTTGTTAGTATGCTTAGATAGGGCTTTTTTTTTTTTTTTTTTTTTTTTTTTTTTTTTTTTTTTTACTATAAGATCAGATTGAATTTCTTCTAGCATGGCTGTGTTTTCTTCCTCCCCCCGCCCCATTGAATTTTAATCCACATAGGATCTGTTATTGTGTAAATAATAATCTAACTTACTTTTTCTGTTAATTTGTTAGTTTCAATTAACTTTTTTGCAACCCTGCTTTTCTCTTTGTCTTGAAATGTCACCTTTGGCATATGCTGAATTTTTCCATATGCTAGGATTTCTTTTGGTCCCTCTGATTTTAAAATTGTTCTTGCCCTGGCTGGGTGGCTTACTGTAGTTGGCTGGAGTATCTTCCCATACACCAAAAGGTTGCAGGCTTGATTTCTGGTTAGGGCAAATATCTAGGTTTCAGGTTCCATGTGTACAGGAGGCAAACGATTAATATCTCTCTCTCTCTCTCTCTCTCTCATATCTAGGTTTCAGGTTCCTTGTGTACAGAAGACAAACGATTGATCTCGATCTCTCTCTCTCTCTCTCTCTCTCTCTCTCTCTCTTTTTCTCCCTCCCTCCCTCCCTCCCTTCCCCCGCCCCAATCAATAAACATATCCTTGAGTGAGGATTAAAAAAAAATTGTTCTTGAACTAGCTTCAAATGGTTTTTCTTAAGGTAACTTACATACCGTATGGGGGGAAAAAGTCCCTGCGTCTTATGGTCCAAATATAGCCTACACATATACTGTAAAAAAAAAGTTTTTTTACTTGCCTGGCTCTGTGTGGTCTCTGTGTGCTTGCCCGGCTCTAAAATGGTTCTAAATGCTGCTGTTTACTTTACAGGGTTGATTACATGTGTTTATGACTGTGATGTTGGGTTTTAATGCACATAAAATATTTTAGGACACTATTTGTTTCAGAATCTTTTTTTCTTCATTTCCCTTCTCTAAAAACTGGTGCGTCTTATGGTCCGGTGCGTCTTATGGTCCGAAAAATACGGTACTTACTGATGAATGTATGTTCATTACACTTCTTTCACAAAAATGTTTTGCTTGTTTTCAATTGGACTTTCTTGCAGATAGGTTTTAGACTTATTTTGTTCAGCTTACAATCAAATGTTGGTATTTACTATGGGATTTCTTTTTTTTTTTTTTTTAATATATTTTATTGATTTTAGACAGAGGAATTGAGAGGGACAGAGTGTTAGAAACGTCAGTGAGAGAGAAACATCGACCAGCTGCCTCTTGCACACCCCCCCACTGGGAATGTGCCCGCAACCAAGGTACATGCCCTTGACCTGAATCGAACCCGGGACCCTTCAGTCCGCAGGCCGACGCTCTATCCACTGAGCTTTGGGATTTCTTTATTCTTATAAGGAAACTTGGGAGGAATTGGCCTCATTTTAATAGTGTTTCCATTCAGGGATAGATTCCCATTTTTTTTTTTTTTCCAAATTTTCATTTTATGTTTTCAGTACAATTTTAAGTGTATTTATTTTTTGTTTTAAAGTGAGGCAAGAAGCCTTTGGAGCTGATAAATAAGACTTTGAGCCCTGGGGGAATGCCACAATATAGAATAGCTTATGTATGTGAGAAACTAGTAACATACTCTATTCAGATTATAAAATATAGATTGATAAAACTTGGAAGTGCTTTTATAAAAGATGTACTGTTTGTTGAAGTGGTCAATCTGAATTTATTTAATGATTGTCACAGAAAATTTATAACAATCTTTTAAAAAAAATGTATGTCTTAAATGACACCTTAGGGATGATTAGGGAGATGGCTAAACAGTGTTTAATCTAGATCTCTGTGATGTGGATGCAGATACCTGACTCTAAAAGAGAGATAGCAAAGCACCAAGGTTTGATTGTATGTGCGTGCCAGAATCTAATGACCAAACTACTGTTACTTCTGTAACCTCACAATTTCTTTCAGGCTACTAATAATGCTTTTTTAAAATTTGGAATAATATTTTTCTTATTCTACTCACTTGCAAAAGCAGTTTGGCTCATGAAATTTAAACAACTGAAATGCTGGCCCTTGTTTTGTCAATAATTGGCAGCTCAGTTAAAGGATGAAGTATAGCTGCCAAGATTTAGAAGAAACAAGTGGAATAGGGAAAAGAAGGGTGAGTGGGTAGATTCTTGGTTTCCTGATGTTTCCACTCAGTAGTACAAAATGCTCTGAAAGAGGAATGGACTTCTGGGAAGGCGTTTTGCCTTTGACTGCCTTTAATGCTGAGCAGCAGTCTCAGTTTCCTACTTACCCTGGCATACATGCCTGTTTTCTATTGTGGAATGTGTTGAGGAAAGCAGCAGATGGGTGTCAGCACTTTGAGGTTAGGCTCTAATAAGAGGCCTCTTAGTGAATCAAGTTATGGTTTATAACACAAGATGTTAGTATTTCACAGTTGCTAACACTGTGAAAGCCAAATTGTGCAGATAGTTTGAACTTATTGTGCAGACTTATTGAATAGATAGTTTAAGAATAGTGTCTTTTTTTATGTATTCTGTCCCACCAAACTACAGACTTTTCTGACTAGCCTGGTTCCATTTTTCACCTTCATGTTAGAATATAGCTTCTTGCAGTAGTATACCTCCCTGTCCTACTTTTCTCCACTACATCTTTCATAAAAGTTGTTGCACCCAATTACATTATGTTGGCACATTATGGGAATTCCAGATGTTCTATGTCTTTGCCAGTACTTGATATTGTCAGTCTTTTTATTTTTATTAATTCTCTTGGGCATATAGAGGTATTTCATTGTGGTTTTAATTTATACTTACTAGAATCCTAATGGCCATTTGATTATGCTCTTTTCTAAGTACCCACTCAAATCTCTTGCTTAGTTTTCTATTGGATTATATGTCTCTTTGCTGTTAATTTACAAGGGTTCTTTGTAGTTTCTGTTTAGGAGTTCTTTGTTTGCTCTATGTGTTGTGAAGATCTTCTTCCATTTAAAAAAGCTTGCCTTTTTGCTTTTAAGTGTGGTTCTTAGTGAGCAGAAATGACTAATTTTAATATAGTTATGCTTATTAATCTTTTCTTTAATTGAATTTGCTTTTTGAGTCCTCTTTTTTTAAAAGAAACCTCTGTCTATCCTAAGCTAATGAAGATGTTCATACAGATTTTTTTAAAAAGCTTTGCTTTTTGCATTTAGATTATAATTCATCTGGAGTTGATTTTTGTGTCTGGTATGAGAGAGGCTCACATTTTTTTTTCCTCATGGATATCCATTTGATTTACTATTACTTATTGAATGACTTTGTCATAAGTCAAGTATTTCTATATGTGTGGATTTGTTTATGAGTTCTTTATTCTGTTCTATTGCTCTACTTGTTTATTCTTGCTTCAATACTACCTTTTTTTAATGTAATGCACAGGTAAATTTTAAAGTCTTGATAATCTGGTGGAGTAAATTCTTAAACTTTTTCCTTTCAAGATTATCTTGTTTATGCTTGGATCTTTGCATGTTCATATGATAATCAGATTATAAATTCCCACAAACAAATCTGCCAGGATTATAATTTAAATTATATTGAATTTGAAAATGAATCTGGAGAGAACATCTTTATAGCAAAAAGTCTTCATATCCAGATTATCACGCCATTTATTGAACTAGTCTTTAATGCCTAGAAAATATTAATTTAATCTTTAGTTAAAGAAGGATTAAGGATTACTTGGGGTAGGTGGGAAATGATAGGGAAGGTATTACAGGGAAGTGTAGAGATGAGTACATGCATCTGTTAAAACTTAAAAAATTCTGCACTTAAAATGGGATCAATTTATCATCAGTAAAAGTCAATATTTAAAAAGAGAACCACTCAAACACACTGAAATGGCTGAAATTAAAAAGACTAACAACATCAAACGATGGTGAGGATTTAGGAGGACTGGAACTCTCATACATTGCTGATATGAATGTAAAATGGTATAACTACTTTGGGAACAGTTTGACAGTTTTATATAAAGTTAAACACACACTTACCATACAGTCCCACAGTTCCACTCTCAAGATTTTGCTCAATAGAAATAAAAACATATGTCTACCAAACACTAGTACTGCTTTCCATTTATCCTTTAGTTTTAGTTGAGACATTTAGTTGTTTCATCCAGGAAGCTTCTCTGAGATTTTCTCAACTCTTGATTGTGTGGCTCTCTGGCCTCGTAGCATCATTCATTTAACAAATAATCATTGAGTGTCTTTTATCTGCTGGAAATGTGTTAGGCAATGGGATTAAGAGGTGAACAAAGTTGATATCATTTCTTATATCATGGAACTTAAAGTCTAGTGAGAAAGGCAGACATAAAACAAATAATCACCAAATAAGTAATTAGCAATTATATGAAGGAATAGTACAGAGTTTTATGTGAGAGTAAACCTGCTTAGATGAGGGGTGATCAAAGAAAAAAAAATTAATAAGTATATTTAACAAGAGCTCTTATGGTTATTAAGATGTAGGCAGACAAAGATTGGGGAAACCGCATTGCAAAAGATAAAGTATTTTCAAAGGCTCTAAGTAAGAAATAGAAGAACTTGATGTCTCTGAGGAATGAAATTTTGGTTTTAGTATTAGCTCATTTTACAGATGAGGAGCCTGAGGCTCTGTGGCTCAGTGAATATGGAATATACAAAGGTCACCAAATTAATAAATGGGTGAGTCTAGATTCAAACTTGGAGTTTTATAAATCCTTAGTGTTCTTTCCATTATACCTTGGCATTCCCTAGGGAAAATTTGTACAAAATCTTTCCAAACTATGGTACTTTGTTTCTTTTCCAATACCATAGAACATTCTCTTACCATTTTTTATTTTTTAGCAAAATAAGTATTGTATGTGGAACTATTGCTCTCAACAGAAAAGGGATAATTGACCTGGCACAAGGCAGAGATGCTTCCATTCAATTTGAGGCTTTGAAAACTGATTTTAGCATTCGACTCAAAGGAGTAATTGAGCCTCCAGAGTTGTCAGGGCTACGGCATCTGCTGTACATATTAATCTGTGGATGTCTTTATTTGTGTGTGTGTGTGTGTGTGTGTGTGTGTGTGTGTGTGTGTGTGTGTTTGTTTTTTTTTTGTTGTTTTTTTTTGCCAGTAGGGCATTACAGCTTTCAAACTTCATAGCAAGCATCTTATACTCTACTTTATTTCCATTCAACAGTATAATATTGTAAACTTGACCCACCTCTATCAAATATATTTTACAAAATACATAAACTCCTTTTGGTGATTGATTTCCAGATAGCTGATAAAACATTGAAGTGTTAGCTTCTTTTCTTTTCCATTTTGATGTGTACATAGATGGGGAAAGGGAGGGAAAAAGTTGTTATGATGCAAAGACGATGTTGGATAGGTCATTATTTTCCTCCAGACCATCTTCTCTATCACCCTTCAGTGAACTGCCCACAATCTAGGATGTAACAGCCTGCTTGCTTAGAACTTCCATGTCATGTCACTTTTGTGCAGTGTTGTAAGTAATTGGTGACTTGTTAGCTTAGAGACCAATTTTAGGAATCCTATCTAATAAAGCAGGAATATGCTAATTGACTGCCACACCCTCACAAAGATGGCTGCACCCACAGCCAATATGGAGGGAATATGCTAATTGACTGACACACCCTCAAAGATGGCGGTGCCTAGTCCCCTCAGCCCTGCTAGGGTGGCAGGTGCATGTTACGGCTGGGCCTGCCTCGAGGTGGGTCTGGCTGCTCCGCACACCTGCCTCCGGAGTCCTCCAGTTCCCTTAGCCCCCAGCTGCTCAGGGCCAGCCCGAGGCACAGGCAAGCCTCAGATGGCAGCTGCCCAGGACCGCCCGAGGCTCAGGTAACCAGGGCTGGCTGAGGCTTGCACTGCTGGCAGAGGTGTGATGGGGGCATTGCCTTCCCCTGATCTCCGGTCGTCTCCTGCCCCGAGGGTTCCCAGACTTTGAGAGCGGGCAGGCTGGGCTGAAAGACCCCCACCAGTGCATGAATTTTCATGCCCGGGGCCTCTAGTGTTTTATATAAGGAAACTTCCCCAGTGGTGCTCCTGCCTCCTTCTGTGATCTGATAAAATTACGGTGTTGTGTTTATCAAAGAACTTTTGTCTCTATGCTTTTCCCTTTTATTTATTTATTTATTTATTTACTAAATATTTTATAATATATTTTATTGATTTTGTACAGAGAGGAAGGGAGAGAGATAGAGAGTTAGAAACATCGATGAGAGAGAGTCATCAATCAGCTGCCTCTTGCACACCCCCTACTGGGGATATGCACGCAACCAAGGTACATGCCCTTGACCAGAATCGAACCCGGGACCTTTCAGTCCCCAAGCCGACGCTCTATCCATTGAGCCAAACCAGTCCCGGCTGCTTTTCCCTTTTAAATGTTCTTAAAAAAAAAAATCATATATATATATATATATATATATATATATATATATATATATGGATTTCAGAGAGGAAAGGAGAGGGAGGGAGAGATAGAAACATTAATGATGAGTGAGAATCATTGATTGGCTGCCTCATACATGCCCCCACTGGGGATTGAGCCCACACCCAGACATGTGTCCAGACAGGGACATGTGACCTCCTGGTTCATGGGTTGACATTCAAACCTTTAGCCACACAAGTTGAGCCCTTTTAAATGTTCTTTAAAAAAAAAATGATTATAACATGAAAGAATGAATTAATTTCTGAGCTAATTTTAAAAATTCTTATTGGAGCTTTTCATTTGTGATTTTATATCTTGTTCTTTTCACCCTGAGGAAGAAAATAGTATTTAAAAAATTACATAAAGGTACTGAGTTACCTTTTTTTTGACTCCCTTAAGCATTGGTTTTGTTGGTGTATTACTTGAATGTGTGGAATTAAGCTTTTTTTTTTAACTCAAAATTTGGGGGTATTATTATACCAAACATATGCTTTAAAATTTGTCTAAAATAAGGTTTTATTATAGAGAAATAGAGAAACAAATTCATAGATAATATTTTGTATCATTAAGGAAACGATTAGTATTTTGTTTAGACTTTTCAAAATATACTTATTTCTCTTACAATGTTCACCACCCCTCTGCGACCTACCTGTGAACAATTTTTTGTTTCTTTAAATGATCGTCTCTGTTTTCTGTTTGCAGGCAGCTATCAATGGTGTAATACCCCAGGAAAATGGCATTCTACAAAGGTATGTTATAAAGTGTTTAAAGGTAAGATGGGAATTTAGCAAAGCAAAAAAGAGTATTTGTTAATTTTTTGGTCTCACTTTTTGGTAGAGCATTTGACCTTTGGTGTATAAGTTCATTTTAATATAGTTACTATTCTTTCAAATATTTTTTTGTTAGTTATATTTGCTAAAGTCTCAACTTTCAACCATATAATGTTGTGTGATATTTTTAAAGGTGGTTTTATTTTATTTTTAAGAAAGCTTTTCAAGATCATTGTCTAATTATTAGATGAAGGAACCAAATCAGAAAACAATACATGGTTCAATAGTGTCAGAGCATGGTTTTCATCTACCTCTACAGGCTTTATCTCCAACTTCACTACATTCTTTCCTTTCTTTCTTTTGGTTTCTAAAATAAGTACATAATAACTTGCCATAATTTCAGTAAGTCCTAAAAATGAACTTCCCAGAGAACTGAACCTCTTTACCTGAAGAATCCAGTACTGACACGTGGAATGGCCTTCGTGGTTTTGTGTCAGTGCCAGAAGGTAACATTGGAAGAAGATGCCAAGAGATCTATAATTGCTACAAAATAACTTCTTAAGTAAAAATACACTCATAACTTTTCTCTTCTTAAAATTGGAGACTCTCTAGTTTTGGATTAAAAGAGCGCTCTATAAAGTCATAGGAGGTAAAACCATTCTCCCTTCCAAATGTAGTTTAATTGCTTGACATCCCCTCCTCCCTTTTCTCAATTCAGACTTTGGCTTGAATTTTGGTGGCTGGGATTTCTAAGGCACTGAAGCGTGATCTGCGAAGTGCAGATGAGGCAAACTGAAACAGCAGCCTAGAAAAGAGGCTGTTTTGGAGAGGAAGAAAAGTGCTGTTGCAAAAACATAAAAAAATTCACAAGGAGCAGCAAAATGTACTGTACTTTAGGAAACTGTGTATATTTAGAGAGGAAGCAAAATTCTGTTTGATACCTGTATTACCTTTTGATTAATGGTTTTTAGGTAAAAGTAAGGATAAATGGACCTATCCTTTACCCGTTTTTAAAAACTGTCAAGAGTTTCATCCAGAGTAAACATAGCTCATTTCTAAAGCCTGTGCTTAATTTTTTGTTTGATCTTTTTTTTTTCCTTTTGCTTCAAAAGCATTTTATCCTAACCTTGTCTAGAAAGCAAACCAGATGATTATAGGAGCCTCCTTCATGACCTTTTTTTCTTCTTGGTTTAGAAAGTTTTAGACTGCAAAATATGCTCCAGTTTTATTCTTGAGTAAATATTATTTTGTTTTTTTGTGCCAAAATTTTTGCTTGCTAAGCCCTTGTGGATTCAGCTGCTCGGTTCTGAGTTCATACTGGATATATCTTACATTTAATGGTATTTGCTATGGATGAACAAACTACAGAAATTCCCTTATCCCTGGAAATATCACATCTCCTTTGTTGCCGGTGATACTTTTTGCTTAACATATTTTGTAACTAGAGATTTATAAGTGAATTGATTACTATATAATTGGTTACTATGATATTTGGGGTATAACGTTTATCAGAATGGGTGGGTTGTTTTTGTTTGCTTGTAAAATGAAAGGAATTAATTACAGAAGAAAGTCAGTTGTGTCTAGTTAACAGTTTTCAACTATTTTCCTTCCTACTATCTTTTCTTCTTCAGCTTTGAAACCACTGTGGATTCAATATAACTGAAAATTATTCTGTATGGGAAATGAAAGAGGGCTCTTTGCACTTACTCATAGGTTTAATACTGAAAGTGGAAGACACAGTGCTAGGAATGGTATATGTTGGCAGTTAGGATATTTGTATCGTATGTTTGATATTTATAGTAAAGTTGAATGTAGTCTGTGAATATAAGTGACTCTTAATTTGTCAGTTTATACATTAACAGAGAGTTACTAAAAATAGTTTTAAACAAACAAAAGAAAGAATTATGTTTGGAGGGAGAAGAGCCCAATCCCTCTGCTTTATAAATTTTTTTTTGAAATCAGATATTTGTGTGAATTTAAAAGTGGGAATATGGTTTTTAATGTATTCATAAAGTTTACGGGCAAAGGAACAACTTTTTAAAAAAATATATTTTTTTATTGATTTCAGAGAGGAAGGGAGAAGGAGAGAGAGATAAAAAACATCAATGATGAGAGAAAATCATTGATCAGCTGCTTCCTGTACACCTCACACTAGGGAATGAGCCCATAACCCTGGTATGTGCCCTGACTGGGAATCGAATAGTGACCTCCTGGTTCATAGGTCGATGCTCTACCACTAAGCCAACCCGTCTGGGCAACAACATTAAAAAAAATCTTTTTCTAAATGTTTAACTTATTGTGCTAGATAATTGACATATTTTTTTCTTATTTAATACCCATTACAAACGTTAAGAGATAAATGCATTCATGTAGCATAGATGAGGAAACTCAAGGTTAGAGGGTGTACATAGACTCATTCAAGGTCACAAGTGTAGTAGGTAGTGAAGTCTGGATTGTTATCTTTTAAAAGCCATAATCTTTCTTTTATATCACATTGTCCTCGTTAAGGTCAGTAAGCCAGTCATGTCACAACTTCTGTGTTGATTTTTTTTACATTGGGTAAAAAAGTTGAAATTTAATACGTGTATATAACACCTTTCTCCCACAGCTTTGTTTTTACAGTTATTATTTTAGTTGTAAGCAAGTAAAGGCAGATTATTATCCCTCATTTTACAGGTAGAAAGAATAAGGCATGAAGTGACCTTGTCCAGATGATACAGCCTGATGTTGATGGAGTCAGGAATATAAGCAAGTCTTCTGCCTCACCCTCTAAAGGCTTATTTCACTAGACAATATGTTGCTAATAAAACATATTTATAAAGTGTATAACTTATGCAGTCACAAATGTAAATCATTCATTTAGTCATAAACACCTAGTGAGTACATATATAGCTATTACATCTTGGTATAATATTTTACATATTTAGCATATTGTCCAAAGTCTCTTTACAAATTATTTTTAGAGATAGTTATTGTTAGAAAGAAGTGCTAATGAATTACAAGTAATTTCTAAAAGAGAGCCTATTATATGTTTTCTAAAATTTTATGAGTTAATAGTTTAATTTTACTCATGGATGGTACTTATCAGTTCATATTTATTTTATTACCCAGACAGGTGTACTGTATATATTTTTGTCCATTGTTTAATTCATTGAGAAAACCTAGAGAAGACAGGACTTGTTTTCAAACCTTGACCATTATGCTTTCAGAATATATAAATGTCAATGTTTTCTGATTTAGAAAACATCCATTTTGGCTGATTAGTTTCTATTTATTGCCTTCTCTGATGCCCATTTAAAATATTAGATTCTTTTCTGAAGACAAGTTTATCTTTTAAATATGTATTTTTTTGAACCTAGAGATTTTACCATGAGATGTGCTTTTAAAAATTGAAATAAACAAGTGCAGAGTTCCTGTTTACTTTGCTGCTGTTCACTGCCTTCCAAGGACCTGTGTGGGTTGTAGAGGAAAGTTGAGTAAGGATAAAAATACTCCTTTAGTTGAAGTTTAGGTCTAAAATAGATTTCTCTATAGATTTTCCCTTACTAATCAGTGTCCTTTTAAAAATTATTTAAAAAAATTTTAAATTTATTTTAAGTTGCAGTTTACATTTTAAATTCTTGATTAATTAGAAAAGAATATTGAGAAGGTCAAATTAAAGGATGGTAGTCTTCAACTTATAATGAAAAATACTTTTTTGGGGTCAACAATTTTGGATGCCCTTGCACTATTTGGATGTCTTTGAACATTAGTGAAAACTGATGGGTTCATTCATGAACTAATAGTCTCTCTCTTTTCCTTTCAGTTTTTTTGATTGCTAGTGAAAAACTCTAGTTAAATTCACTATCTTTTCTAGGTTCTGAAATGGAGTAATTATAGCCAGTAAGCAAATTTCTCAAGTGATAACTTAAAAAAAAAAACCTTTTTGTGGCTGACAACCACACCCAATGGCCTTCTCTGATTAGGAATGTTATTTCCTAAAGTTAGGGTTTGGTAAAGAGAAAAAAAAAGCATACTAGGAATTTCAGAGGGAATTTCATATAGGAAACCAGTTACACAGATATGGAGCAGGTTGAAAGAACAAAAAGGGGATACCAATACAATCCAGATATAATGACTGCAGGAAACACCGGGACCACCAGGGCTAGTTGGAGGTGGGTTCTGCTGATCACCAAGGATGGGAGCCTAGGGCTAGAGTAGACTTGCAGTTGCAGCATTCTGTGAGAAAGGTGATAGAGTCAGGACTGTGTGGAGTCCAAGGCACCCACTCCAGGAGGCCTCCTCCAGGGCAGGTCTGCCTGGGAGAGACCCCTGATAACTACTGAAGGTCACAGAGTCTCTCCTAGTACTGGTGGGAAAAAGGAAACAGATTGGGAGAAGTTCAGGTTAATAGAACTTTGAATTTCAGAGGAAGGGCCCTAGGAATTTGGGCCCAGAATGAGAAAGAATTCCTCCTTAGCTGATACTTGTACATCTGACAGGATGCAAAAGCCTTTTTTTTTTTTTTAAGTATTGAATGAAGTTAGAAGCTAACACCAGTGGCTGATGCTGGAACAAAACCAGATGCCATTATTATGGTGCTGTCACTTCTAGTGTGATGCAAACTGTAAGAAGAGAAGTGTGTGTGTGTGTGTGTGTGTGTGTGCGCGCGCACGCGCACACACACACACACATGCTTCTATAGCCCTTCTGTTACTGGTCATAAGGCTATGGTAGATATTTACCAGTTTCTTCTTCCACTATTTATTCTATATTTCCTCTGCCAGCATCTCAAATACTCAAGATTCTTTACCTGATGGGACATCTCAAACATTCATTCTTGAAGAATTAGAATCCTCAGTGGCCCTGTGTTTTAAAAAAAGGTTATAGTTTTCCATTAACACTTATTATTGGACATGCCACAGAAAATAGTCCATTCTGTAGTAGCAACCTATTTTTTTTTTTTTGGTAATTAGGACCAGTCATTCCAGCTAGTACTTTCTTCCTCCTTTGCTAGTTGATTCAGTAGCATGTGAGTACAAAGTGGCCAGGGGACATTCTTAAATTCTAATTCAGTGGGAGAACTGTGAAAACATTACATACCTGGGAACTATGATCTCTGAACTACTTAAGCAAAAGTCTGGTGCATGAAATTCATGTATAGGGGTGGTCCCCTCAGCCCAACCTGCACCCTCTCCAATCTGGAACCTCTTAGGGGATGTCCGACTGCCGGTTTAGGCCCGATCCTGGGGATCGGGCCTAAATCGGCAGTCGGACAACCCTCTCACATTCCAGGACTGCTGGATCCTAACTGCTCACCTGCCTGCCTGCCTGATTACCCCTGAATGCCCCTACCCCCGCCAGCCTAATCATCCCTAACTGGCTCTGCCTGCTGGCCTATTTACCCCTAATTGCCCCCCCCCCCCAGCTTGGTTGCCCCTCATGCCCCCACCCTGCTGGCCTGGTCACCCCTCACTGCCCCCCTCTGCCTGCCTGGTTGCCCCATGCTGCCTACTGTTCAGTTGTTTGGTTGTCCCGCATTAACCCCTTTGCTGGCCTGGTCGCCCCACACAGCCTGCTGTGCGGGCGTCCTGACTAATTTGATATTACCCTTTTATTAGTATAGATGATTGGTGCTGCTGGCAGAAGCATTGCTGCGAGGGAAGTCAATTTCAATATCCATAAAACTCATTTTAAGTGAGAACAGATTGCCTCCTCCATGCTAGAAATGATCCATTACCAGATTCCTGAGAAATGGTTCCTTATTTGTAGTTTTGTTTTCATTTTAGGCAGTCATTTTCCCTAGCCAGATTCTGACTTAGTGATGGGAAGTTGATGTTATACCTATGCCTAATCTCCTTTTTTGTTAGCATGGCACATGGACATAAATATGCTGAGCAGACCTGGAATAGTAAGGGGAAAAAGTTGACTGATATAAACAAAACAATGTCATCTCATTCATATTGAGAGCCCCTTTTTCAGTGGATAGCCTATAAACATTCACCTTGGAAACATATGTATTAACCTTTTGTATCCATTCTAAAAGATCCATTTTCATATTCTTTCCTAGACTTTCCTTTTATTCTATTCAAGTCTTGATCAGCTAGCCAACTCATTAACTATCAATGTGGATATGTGCCAAAGGATCTTTTTCCTTCTAAATGAAATGGTCATCCTGTGGCACTTGGAGGCTTTTCTTTTACTACTCTCTTTGATTGGTGCTGTAATGCTTTAGCAGCCTATTTTTTCAACCATTTTCCCCTTTCTCATTCCAAATATTTTTTTCTAAATTAACTTAGTTGTACTATCTAATAAAGAGGGAATATTCTAATTGACCCTCACATGGTTCCTAAGATGGCAGCGCCCACAGCCAATAAGGAGGGAATATGCTGATTGTCTGCCCTGCCCTCAAAGATGGCAGCTGCCCACAGCCAATGAGGGAATATGCTAATTGACTGCCCTGCCCTCAAAGATGGCGGCACCCACAGCTACAATATGGCAGCGCCCAGTCCCCTCCACCCTGCCGGGGCAGCAGGCACATGGCAAGTCCCGGCCCGCTCACAGGCAGGCCCGGCTGTTCCGAGTGCCTGTCTGTGGAGTTTCTCAGTCTCCTCAGCCCCCCAGCTGCCCAGGGCTGGCCCGAGGTGCAGGAAAGCCTCAGATGGTGCCTGCCTAGCTGCCCAGGGCCACCCGAGGCTCAGGGTGAGGCTTGCACTGCCAGCAGTGGCAGCAGCAGAGGTGTGATGGGGCATCGCCTTCCCCTGATTGCCAGGTTGCCTCCTGCCCCTGAGGGCTCCCAGACTGTGAGAGGGGGCAGGCCGGGCTGAGGGACCCCCCTTCCCCCAGTGCATGAGTTTTCATGCACTGGAACTCTAGTTATATGTACATCGATGAGTAGTGCAATATACAACCAGTCTTTTACCCTGACATGCTTTTGACCATTGGACCACAGACCTTCACAAGGCAGGTCCTTACATTTTTGTGGTATGTATCTTCTATTCTCTAGCCTGCATGTGTCTTGCCAAACATCCAAATAATGTACTTTATAGTTCTGCTCTTCAGGACCAATCTACAGATGATTAAGATCTCTCCAGACTAGATTATTATGACAAAGAGCAGGAGAGTTAGCATAATCTTCAAAAAAGTCAATGAAGATATATGGACTTTCATTCTGCTGAGTGGAGCAAATGCTTGTCATAATGTTTGCAAGTTTTATGGAGAAAAACAAAGTATATGCAAGATTATTTACTTCCTGTTGTCTCTCCCTATGTAATAACCCTATCTTCATGGATTTCTGGAAGCCTATATGGGATGTCTACCAGTTATTGAGTGAGCCTTCCTTCCTAACTTCCTTCCTTCCTTCCTTTTTAAAATATTATATTATTATTTTTTTAAATATATTTTATTGATTTTTCACAGAGAGGAAGAGAGAGGGATAGAGAGTTAGAAACATCGATGAGAATCATCGATCAGCTGCCTCTTGCACACCCCCTACTGGGGATGTGCCCGCAACCAAGGTACATGCCCTTGACCGGAATCAAACCCGGGACCTTTTAGTCCACAGGCCGACGCTCTATCCACTGAGCCAAACCAGTCCAGGCTAAAATATATTTTTTTTTATTGATTTCAGAGAGGAAGGGAGAGCAAGAGAGAGATAGAAACATCAATGATGAGGGAGTCATTGATTGGCTGCCTCCTGCACGCCCCCTACTGGAGACCGAGCCCACAACCTGGGAATGTGCCCTTGACTGGAATGGAACCTGGGATCCTTGAGTCCACAGGCTGAAGCTCTTTCCACTGAGCCAAGCCGGCTAGGGCAAGAGTATCTCTTTCATTTATACATTCAAGCTCTAAGTGAAAAACTACAGGGTAGGTTGACAGATTGAACACATTGTGGGTGGATTTGGGCCCAAATTTCATTTACCATCATAAACTTCAATTTATATCCCCAGGAATTAGAATCAATGTAGAATTAGCATCTAGTAATTCCCTGAAGATCTAGTTTTTTTTTTTTTTTTTTTTTTTTTTAATCAGGACACAGAGACCCTTGTAAATGGCTGTAGATCCCTGAGGGGAAGTCTTGGAGGAAAATTTACAATACATACATGTGATTCTGTTGCATTGTCTTCGGGAGCACCAGGGACTTAATGTCTGAACCAACTTGAGTTTGGAAACTGGGAGTGACTATAACTTTCCATTGTGGTTAGGGAAGTTAAGATTTAGAAAGTGAGATCTAGGGTTTCTACTGTATATAGATCAAGTAACATTTTAGTAGACTGATTTTTAATTTTGTTCTTTAGAAATGCCATTTCATTTGATCACTACTAAGGATCTCTGCAGGTTAAATTTCATGATTGCCTCTTTTTGTCTTTACTATCCATTAACTAACATCTTTTTCTTATTAAATTTTGCCATTTGATTTCTGCATTCTGAGATCTTATCACGCTCACTAGGGAGTCTTTTTCAGTGGTGCCATGTCATTCCAAACCCAGAGAAGATAGCCAGGGTTTTCCAAGAATGCAGATTCCCTTACTAATGTATTTTTCAATATTTTACTTCAATGTCCTCTGGGATCTCATTGACAATATGGTAGGAGGATGTGTCTATAATCAGGTTATATATATAAATCTACTTGAGCATTTGCATTTTCTAAGCATCTGGATTTCTTCTACATTTTGTCAGGCAAGTTTGGGCATTTCATCCTTATTCAATGGAGACTCCTTTGGGACTTAAGTTTTACCCATTGAATAAGCAAACTGTTAAAGGTACTTGAAGCTGCTTAAGCAAACATGTTATTTGGCCCATTCCAGATGCACTTCAAATTAATTTTCATACCTAATCCCTAGATTTTTGTAGATGTAATTTATGAAAAATCTTATAATTATTTTTGGATATAGGTTTTCTTTCAGTTAAGACATTTTTATTTTATTTTATTTTTTGCATGCCTATATCTGATTTTGGAGGTAATAGGAATGGTGGTGGTGGGTTTTGAGAGTAGGTATCCATTTCAAGACAAGTGTCGCAGTTAAGGGTATTGACAGTTTTCAGTCAAGAGGTGGTCTAACGTTTTCAGTCATGGGAGGAGAAGCTATTTCTGCTTACAAAAGAAATTCATAGAGACTCCAGGGATTCAATATTCTAACCATTTGAGTCCACTCAGGTATCCCCATTTCATATCTTAGGGTCCCTCTCCATCCAAAACAGTGCCTTAACTTACACAAAAGAGACTTAAAAATTGTATACTCAACTTTCATTATAATTATGCAAGCTGCAAAATTAAAATTTGGGTCTAATTCTCAGCAGGAGCATACCTGTGATTACAGAAATAAGAAACTTTTTTGTTTGTTTTGTTAATCCTTACCTGATGATATTTTTCCATTGAGTTTTAGACAGAGTGGAAGAGGCAGGGAGAGACACACAGAGAGAAACATCAGTGTGAGAGAGACACATCAATTGGTTGCCTCCCACATGTGCCCCAACCCTGATTGGGGTGGGGCCTGACCCTGCCACCAAAGTATATGCCCTTGACCAGAATCAAACCCGGGACCTTTCCACTGAGCCAAACTTGCTAGGGCAGAAACTTTTTAAAGTGCCACTTCAGAAGCTCTGTAACTTTCTTATCATGACTTGAATTGAAAGTTAAAACCTCTAAATATGCCATTTTCTTCTGTAGCTTCTTCATTAGAGTCAGAAGCAGCCAGCCCACAATCCTTGTTGTCATTATTACCACCATAATGTTTGAGTCAAATCATCATTTGTTCTCATTAGGCACTTGTTTCAAAGGCATGTGATCTTAATCCTATATAATAAGGAGGTAATATGCAAATTAACCATCACTCCAACACACAAGATGGCCACCCCCATGTGGTCAAAGATGGTCGTCCCCATGTGGACACAAGATGGCTGGCAGGGGAGGGCAGTTAGGGTAAGGTGATCAGATCGACCTGCTTTTGGCAGGACAGTCCTGATTTCTAACAATTTTTCCCGCGTCCCGCGGCATTTTAATAAAGTCCCAATTTTTGGAAAGAATCTTTCCAATCTTTCAAAAAATCGGGACATTTAGGCCGAGGAATGCGGGAAAAATTGTTAGAAATCAGGACTGTCCCGCCAAAAGTGGGACTATCTGGTCACCTTAAGTTAGAGGTGACTGGGCCAGCAGAGGAGGGCAGGTGGGGGCAACCAGGCCTGCAGGGGAGGGCATTGGGGGGGACCAGGCCTGCAGGAATGGCAGTTGGGGGAAACCAGGCCTGCAGGGGAGGGCATTTGGGGTCGACCAGGCCTTCAGGAGAGGACAGTTAGGAGTGACCAGGCCAGCAGAGGAGGGCAGTTGGGGGTGACCAGGCTGGCAGGGGAGCAGTTAGGCGTCAATTAGACTGGCAGAGGAGTGGTTAGGGAGTGATCAGGCTGGCAGGCAGAAGCGGTTAGGGGCACTCAGGCAGGCGAGTGGTTGGGAGCCAGCATTCCTGGATTGTAAGAGGGATGTTCCAGATTGGAGAGGGTGCAGGCTGGCCTGAGGGACAGACACCCCTCCCCATGCATGAATTTCATGCAATGGGCCTCTAGTTCACTATAAGTGATAATTTAATCAGTTATCGTGCCTGTCATGGTATTCCACTTTCCATTGGCAGGGTGTTCAGCAATGCATTGAAGGTCAAGGTCACAAGCCAATTCCTGAATCCTATGTTTCCTGGGACACCTCCATTAGCAAGAAAGAGAAACCACACTAGGGTATTTCAACAGAAGGATTTTAATGAAGTATTGGTTAAATAGGTATACAAGACTAAAAGACCAATAAAAGTTAAATTGAAGTATAACCTGGATATAATAAGTGCTTCAGGAAGTTACCGTCTTAGAAAGAAGGGATTAACAGAATTTTGAAGCACAGAGGGAATCCTTGGCGCCCAGGATTTGATCTCTGCAGTGCATACTGCCCAGCTACTATTGGTATCTCTGAAGAGATGCCAAGAAGTTGGTTATAAGAGTGCTGAAAAAGCAGGAGACGAAGCAGAGGGGTAAACAGATTGAAATACATGCAATAGGAAGAAGGAAGTTGTTCCTCCACTCTTCCTACTTACTAATCTTTACTAGTATTTAGTGTTCCTTATTGGCAGAATCTGTCAGGAAAGAATATGCCAAAGGGAAATAAAGGGTGGGGCAAAAGTAGGCTTACAGTTATTTGTATGGAAAATATTACAATAGTTAAGAAATAATAGTACAAGAATAAACTGTGTTTTGCATACTCACCACTGTAAACCTACTTTTTCTCCACCCTGTATATAATTTTGCAGAATCCTATCTCCAGCATCACAGAATAGACTATAGAAAGGTGAATTTGGAGTTAAGAAACAAGTCATTGACAGCCTACTAACTTTAGCTGTTTTTTTAATTTCTGAGAAGTTGTGACAAAATTTAGAGAGATGAAGTATCATAACTGCATAGATTTTAGTTATATATAGGAGCTCATTTTGGATTCCAATAGTGACATTCTTTCTTGCTTTGGAAATTTTCTCTGTTCCCATATCTTCCTTCCAAGTTTACATTCCTTGAATCTAACAACTGGGAGAAAAGATAGATTTTTGTCTGTGGAACAATGATTACTATAGTATCTGAATCTGGTGAGGTCCAAGTTAGTCACTTTCAGACTTTTGGACTATGACCTACCATGAGGAATACTTGGAATCTAAAATATACATGTGTAAATATGTATCAGAATAAAAAGTTTTATGAAACAATATTTGGTGCTAAATGATACATCCTTGTAATTTCTATTCCATCATATCGTATCGTATCGTATCGTATCCTATCCTATCCTATCCTATTCTATTTTACCCTACCCTACCCTATCCTACCCTATCCTACCCTATCCTATCCTGTTATATTCTTTAATAGACATTATCACCATTCATTAAATCAGTTATGTAATCTATAATTTGGTAAACACTGATTAAAGCACTATTGTGAATTAAATATAAATATTTTCTTCTGCTTAATTGTATGAACAGTACCTAACTTGGCATGTTTTGGTCATTCTTTTGGTTGTTCCTATTCTGGTATCCAGCTTATTGCTTTTCCTTAAATTCTGGGTGAGAAGAAAAACGTTTTAGTTTGTAGTTCTGGTTGTGATAATAATGTTCCAATGGAAACAAAACATATGTTCCCTTGTGACAGTATATAATAAATTAAGTCAGAGAAAAACCGAATTCTTTGATTGTTATTCCTCATTATTTTGTCAAATATTTGAGTACCTTCTATATATAAAATCTTGAGCACAGGGCAAAGGATACAACACTAATGTCAGCTTCACCTTTGTGGAGCTTACATTCTAGTGGGGATTTTTAAAAATATATATTTTATTGATTTTTTACAGAGAGTAAGAGAGAGGGATAGAGAGTCAGAAACATCAATGAGAGAGAGTCATCGATCAGCTGCCTCTTGCACACCCCCTTCTGGGGATGTGCCCGCAACCAAGGTACATGCCCTTGACCGGTATCGAACCTGGGACCTTTCAGTCCACAGACTGATGCTCTTTCCACTGAGACAAACCAGTTTCGGCTCTAGTGGGAATTTAAATGTCAAATGATTAATTATACAACTAAATACATAGCTTTTGATAGTGGTTAGGAATTTGAATTAGTCTGAGATAGTAAAATATGTTCTTAATTGATAAACATTCAATGTGTGATATGAAGGATAAATACAATTAGCTAGAAAAAACATGGAATTTGGGGATGGGAAGGAAAGAATAATCTGTTTATGCCAATGAAACACAATCAAGGTTAGACAGAAGAAATGAAAGGCTGTTAGTAGCTAGTAGTGTAGAGAGACGGAGATAGTATAACACAAGATGAGACTGGGAAGGTAGATAGGTTCAGATCATACAGGACCTTGTATGCCACTTTAATTATTTAGTGAAGAGCAGAGGGAGTGTTGAAGAAAATGATACGAAGAGATTTTCTGTCTTTAAAGTCTAGTGGTGATATGGAGTGAAAAGCAGGGGAGATTAGTTAGGACAGTTTTATATTAATTAATATAAAAAGTGATTGTGACTTAGAGTAGGGTGACAGCTTCAGAGGGGAAGGATGGATGACTGATCTAAAAGATATTTTAGAGGTAACATTGAAAGGACTATTTAGATGTGGGAGTTGAGAGAGAAGAAGGGGTCAAAGATAATGTCAAGAGGTTTCTAGCTTGGGGAGCTGATATGAGGAATATTGGAGAAGTATCATCAATGAGTTACAACTTTGGATAATACTGAGTTTGAGACCTTACTAGGTACCAGGCATTGTGCTAAGTTTTTCATGCACATTATCTGATTTAATCCTTTACAAATATTGTATAAGGATTTTCTTAGAACCAGAATTTTATTTTTATTTTTTAAGAAGGGAAATACTGGAACATATTTAAATGTTTTTTTTTTTTTTTTTTTTTTTTAGAAGAATCTAAGGTAAGGAGATGTTGAAGATCCTGGAAAGGAAGGGATAATAATCCATAATATAAAGCTAATGAGAAGATGGTTTCAGATTTTGCATAGATAGAACGATATCTTCTCTATTTTATAAGAAGAGAGAAAGAGTATGCATATGTGGGCTAGTTTATCGATGTGATATAAAAAAGCTAAGGGAATTTGCTCTTGATGGCATCTGTTTTCTCTGCAAAGTAGGAAAAATATACATTTTATGACTAACGAGTCAGATGGAAAGAATGGAAGGTTAAGGAAGATGAAGTTTTAAAATAGTTTTTGTGAAAAGTAGAGTTAACCAATCAAATAATGATTCATTGTTTGAGTGTGAGTAAAGATACTGTTCTTAATTCACAGAGTTTAAAATAATGTTTTACCAACATCATAACAATGTAAGGCAAAAATCTAAATTTAAATGCTATATATGATATTGCTGTTAGACATAGAAAAACAAGGATGGGACAGATAATAATGTGGTCTATAGTTATTTGGAAAGATTTTGTGGAGAAAGTAGAACTTAAGGTTAGGTGTGGATGTATAGGTAGGTAAATTTGATAGGAAGAATAGAAAACGTATGGAACAGGTTCTTAGTGGTAATCCATAATGATTTGGTTGATGTTAATCCCTTTTTAAATGTTAATATTTCAGTGACTATGGAAGTGAAACTATATCAGGACCTGCATTTGATCCAGCAAGTCACCCAGCTCCAGCTCCTGCTCCCTCTTCCTCCTCGGCATTTCGACCTGTACTGCCAATTAGGCAAATTGTAGAAAGACAACCTCGGATGCTGGACTTCAGGGTTGAATATAGAGACAGAAATGTTGATGTGGTACTTGAAGACAGCTGTACTGTTGGTAAGGTTTTCCCTGTCACAAAGCCTTCATAAATTAATAGTTCATTAGGTAAATATTCAGTTTATGTTTTTTTTTTTTTTTTTTTTGAGTTTACTGCCAACAAGGAAAAAAAAAGCGAATGGAATGGGATGGGAAAGAATGGTATATGATGCTGTTTTAGCACAAATGCAAATCAAACATAGGGGCTTAAATGCCATAGTTGTTAGGTACATTGCATATAGGACTTTATAGCTGGAGTTTACTTTTTATACCACATGTGTCAAACACAAGGCCCGCGGGCCAAATCCAGCCCGCCAGGCCTTGCAATGTGGCCCGCACCGCGCTGTCATCACTGCACTCCGCTGTCAGTTTATGACATTGTCAGTTTATGACTGTTCAGTAAACCATTCGGCCCGCAATTTAGGCTGGATTTTAGATTTTGGCCCCTTCTCTGATTGAGTTCGACACCCCTATTTTATACTATGAGAGAAATATTAAGACATGTTTTATCACTCCTCTCTGCCAACTGGATAAATACTTCAGTACTATTCTTTCAAAGGAAAATTGAAGTGTAGGCCTGCCATTTGTAGAGAAGCTATATTGAACTCATATTTAGTTTAGATTTTTTAACCATATTCATTGTAGAACCAGGAATTATATTAATTTCTATTTTAACATAGTTTTACCATAAATCTAAATACCATGTATTTCTGAAATTTTGTCTTTTTTCCTTTTTTGAGGAGATTTTTTCCTAATTTTATTAATTTATTACAGAGAAAAGCAAGGCTGTTAAAAATATTATCATTCCTAAACATGAATCAGATTGTTATCCTTTACTTACAGCCATTTAGAAACTTTCCATTGTTTTTAAAAATTCAAATCTTTTAACATGGCTATAAGTCCCTGCTACATTTATAGTTTTTATCTACTATCACTCTCCTTATAGCTCACTATGTCTTAGTTGTAATGGACTTACTCAGGTTTTTTTTTAATAGGCTCAGCACCTATGTACTTGTTTCTTCTTCTGCCTAGATTCCTCTCTTATTCCAGCCATTTCTCCCTGTGTTCCCAAGTATTCTCCTGTATTTTCCGTTAAAAAATTGTGGTTAAAAAAAAACTACGTAACATGAGATCTATGTTCTTAACAAAATTTTAAGTATCCAGGATAGTTTTGTGAACTATATACACATTGTTGTATAGCAGATCTATAGAACTTTTTCATCTTACATAACTGAAACATATCCACTGAACAACTTTCCATTTTCCCCATTGGGTAGCCTCTGACAGTGATCATTCTACTTTCTGTTTCTCTAAGTTTAATTACTTTAAATGCCTCATATAAATGAAATCATATATTATTTGTCCTTCTGTGTCTGGCTTATTTCACTTAGTATGATATCCTCAAGGTTTATCTGTATTGTAGTATATTATGGGATTTCCTCCTTTTATATGTATATGTACATTTTCTTTATTCATTCATCTGTTGATGGACAGGTTGTTTCCACCTCTTGGCTATTGTGAATAATTCTGTAGTGAACATGTAATTGCAGATATCTTTTAAGACCCTTCTTTCCATTATTTTGGATAAATTCCTAGAAGTGGAATTGCTGGATCATGTTAGTTCAATTTTTAATTTTTTAAAGAAGTTCTGTACTCTTTTTCCATAGTAGGTGCTTCATTTTGCATTCCCACCAAAAGTGCTCAGGGATTCCAACTTTTCATCCTTGCAAACACTGCTCTTTTTTGGTTTTTAGTTTTTAATTGTTATTGTTTTGTTTTTAAATATAATGGCCATCTTATGAGGTAGAAGATGATATCTCATTTTGGTTTTGGTTTGCATTTTCATGGTAATTGGTAATGTTGAGCATTTTTTCACATATCTGTTGGTCATTTGTATATCTTCTTTGGAGAAATGTCTCTTCAGGTCCCTTGCCCATTTTTAAATCGGGTTGTTTATCTTTTTTGCTATTGAACTGTAGGACTTCTTTATATATTTTGGATATGAACTCCTGTAACATATATGGCTTGCAAATTTTTCTCCTGTTCTGAATGTTGCCTTTTCACTTTGTTGATTGTTTCCTTTGCTTTATAGAAGATTTTTGGCAGTCTCACTTAGTATGATATCTTTATTGTCTGTGCTTCTGGTGTCATATCCAATAAATCATTTCCAAGACCAATGCTATGGAGTTTTTTTCTAGGAATTTTATAGTTTCAGATCTTACATTTAAGTCTTTAATCCATTTTGAGTTAATTTTTGTGTATAGTGTAAAGTAAAGGTCCAACTTTAATCTTTTGCATGTAGATACCCAGTTTTCCCTGCATGATTTATTAAAAGAGACTATATTTTCCCCATTGTGTAGACTTGTCTGTATTTTACATAATTTCCCTATTGTGATCTTTCTAGAGTATAAATATTCTTGTATATCTTTCAGTGATTTTTCCTATTTCCTATATTCTATTTCATTTGTCCTTTCCATCTTTGATTATCTCATGTAAATTTTTCTCGTATGGAGCCTTTCTTGACTTACATAGACATAGTTAAGTTGATTTGTTTCCTATGATTCCATAAAAAGTAATAGAGACTTTTAAAATGGATTTTAAAGTATCTTATTCTTTCTTTATGTTTCAGGTTTCTCTTGTTAAAGACATGTCTTATTCTCCTACAAATTCTCTATCTAAGCACAGTGTTTGGCACCAAGAAATATTTGTTGAGAAATTAAATGGCTCAATAAATGAGTATATGTATATATTTAGATGTACATTAATTTATCTGCCATAGAAAAATTTAAAAATATACTCATTAGAGTTTTTGTGACCTGTAATATAATTGTTAATTTTTAGATATAGTTCCACTTACCCTTAATTAAAGAACTGGATAAATACTAATTTTTTTGTATATGTATTAGTGTAAAAATGCAAAAAGATGCTTTAAAGAAAATGCAGTTTTCCATGTTATTGGAAAGATTTGGAAAAGACCAAGTATAAAAGCAAGCCAAGAACTTTATATCAGAGTGACACCTAGTGGCAAATGTATTGGTCTGTTAATGTTTTTAGTGTTCTGTTTGTTGCTGCAGTTTCATTTTATTATAATATCCTTCTATTTTTTTTTTAATCTTGAATAATTTTAAATTATTGGTTTTTCTATGAAATTACTGTCTTGTGTGAAGTAGTATGATATTTAGGGTAGGAATTGTGTATTATAACTGTAAGATCTAGAAGTGGATTGGATTTAACCTAACAAACAAGTATTTGTCCAATAAAGTTAGTCGAATCAGTGCTGTCAGCAAACTTACTTTGGCTGGGTTTACTCCGCATAGCCTTAGTTCCATTTCTGGAATATAGTAGAAAAATAGGTCTACTATATTAGTTGAACCATTTGCCTTATTTTTTTGTTCTTTTTTTTTTTTTAATTTCTGAAAACCACCTTTATTATATTGGATACATTTTAGTTTAAAAGAATCATATTGAGTTGTGGAAATAATTAAGACATTTAATTTAGCAAGTGCTTTTTAAACTTGAAAAAATAGTTCAGGATATTTCAAATGAATTTTTGTCTTGAATTTGTAAACTTAGTTTCTGGTTTTGACTCTGTAATTTTTGGCACATGCCTTAAACCTTCTTTACCTTAGCAATTCTTTGAGTAGTAAGCACTATATAAGAGGTTGGTTTTTGTTATCAGTACATGTGAAAAGAAGGAAAGAGCAGCAATCTTATCTGCCTTGTACAGATGTTGGGAGTATGAAAAGACAATCAAAGCTTGTATTTTTAGGGAGGAAAGACAGCAAATATTGTGCATTAGTAACATTATTATTTGGTCCATTTACAAGTGTCTTTTACCTCTATGCCAACAATTATGTACTCTCCAGATTATATTTAAAATCATTAAAAAATCTAAATAAGCAGCACCTCAAACTGTGGTCTTAATGGGTATAGTTTATTTATATACTATAGACCTGGTGCATGAAAATTCATGCACTGGAGGGGGGGAGTGTCCCTCAGCCCGGCCTGCCCCCTCTCAGTCTGGGAGCCCTCAGAGGCAAGAGGCGACCCTGCAATCAGGGGAAGGTGATGCCCCATCACACCTCTGCTGCTGCCACTACTGACAGCGCCAGCCTCGGCCAGCCCTGGTTATCCGAGCCTCGGGTGGCCCTGGGTGGCTAGGCAGCTGCCATCTGAGGCTTGCCTGCATGTTGGGCCGGCCCTGGGCAGCTGGGGGGCTAAGGGAATTAGGGGACTCTGGAGGCAGGTGCGCCGAGCGGCTGGGCCTGCCCCCAGGCCTTGCTGTGTGCCTGCTGCCCCAGCGGGGCTGAGGGAACTGAGTGCCACTTTCTTTGAGGGTGAGGCAGTCAGTTAGCATATTCCCTCCTTATTGGCTATGAGCACCTCCATCTTTGAAGGTAGGAAGTCAATTAGGGTATTCCCTCCTTATTGGCTGGGCACCACCATCTTTGAGGGCAGGGCAGTCAATTGGCATATTCCCTTCTTAATGGCTCTGGGCACCGTCATCTTTGTGATAGCATGTGGATCAGTTAACATATCCTCTCTTTATTAGACAGGATTAGAAATGTTTCTTTATTCTAGCTTTATATTTTAAAATATGTACTTTGAGTAAAAAATTTTTAAAATAGAGAAGTATAGAAAGAACAAAATGAGTATTTTGCCCATACGACTGTCAGCTGATTTCTCAACAGAAACTATGCAGGCCAGAAGGGATTGGCAAGAAATATTCAGTGATGAATAGCAAAAACCTACAACCAAGAGTACTCTACCCAGCAAAGTTATTCAGAATGGAAGGTCAGGTAAAGATCTTCACAGATAAGAAAAAGCTGAAGGAGTTTACCACCACCAAACCAGTATTATATGAAATGCTGAAAGGTATTCTTTAAGAAGAGGAAGAAAAAGTAAAGATAAAAATTGTCAACAACAAATACATGTCTATCAACAAGTGAACCCAAAAATCAAGTGAATTAAAAATTTGAGGAACAGAATAAACTGGTGAATATAATAGAATCAGGGGCATAGAAAGGGAGTGGACTGATAATTCTCAGTGAGAAAGGGGGATGGGAAGTGCAGGAAGAGACTGGACAAAAATTGTACACCTATGGATGAAGACAGTGTGGGGGAGGTAAGGGCAGAGGGTGGGGTGAGAACTGGGTGGAGGGGAGATATGAGGGGGGGGGAGAATGGAGAAACAATTGTAATAATCTGAACAATAAAGATTTATTAAATTTAAAAAAAAAAAAGAAAGAAAGACCATATACCATGACCAAGTGGATTTATTCAGGGGATGCAAGGATGGTACAATATCCACAAATCAATAAACATGATACATCACAAATAAATTGAGAGACAAAAACCACATAATCATATCAATTGATGCAGAAAAAGCATTTGACAAAATCCAACACCCTTTCTTGTTAAAAACTCTTAGCAAAGTGGTACTAGAGGGATCGTATCTCAACATAATAAAAGACTTGTATGACAAACCTACAGTCAACATCATACTCGATGGGCAAAAACTAAAACCATTTCCTCTAAGAACAGGAACAAGACAGGGATGCCTACTTGCACCACTCCTATTTGACATAGTACTGGACATGTTAGCTACAGCGATCAGACAAGAAGAGAGATAAAAGGTATCCAAATTAGAAAAGAAGAAGAAAAATTGTCATTGTTCACAGATGACTTGATGATATACATAGAAAAACTTAAGGACTACATCAAAAAACGACTAGACTTAAAAATGAATTTGGCAATGTAGTAGGATATATTTCTTTATATCAGCAACAAACAAGTAGAAACTAAAATTTTAAAAAAAATACTGTTTTACAATATTATTTTAAAAAATGACCCAGGGATAAATATAGCAGGAAATATCCAAGTCCTTATTCTGCAGCTACAAAATATTGCTGAAAAAATTAAAGATCTAAATAAATGGAGAGAATATATCATGTTCATGAATTAGAGGACTCCATATTATAAAAATGTCATTTTATTACTTCCAGGTTGATGTATAGAATCAACTTTTAAGGCAATAACCATAATATGGTAGTAGCAAATAGATATAGGTCATTGGCACAGAATACAGATTCTAGATATATATATATATATATATATATATATATATATATATATATATATACACACACACACTTATACCTGGTCAATCAGTTTTGGAATAGATACTCTGCAACAAATGCAACTGGAACATATGTATATCCAAATGCCAAAAAAGAACAACTTTAATCCTTATACCATATACAAAAATTAGCCCCAATTAATTTACAACCCTACATGTAAGGGGTTAAAACTATAAAATGTATTACAAAATATCTGTGACTTTGATTAGGCACAGTTTTCTTTGTTTTTGTTTTTAGATAGGATGCCAAAAGCATAAACCATAAAAGAAAAATTGAAATATTGAACTGTATAAAAATTCTACACTGCTCTCTGAAAGACATTCTTAAGAAAATGAAATGATAAGCTAAAGACTGGAAGAAAATATTTACAAAACACTCACCTTATAAAGGACTTGTATCCAGAATATTTAGAGGACTCTTAAAATTTAATCTTAAGCCAAACAACCCAATAAAAAGGAGGGAAAGATTCTAACAGACACTTCATCAGGTTCGTGCACCCGTGGGGTCCTTCGGTCTGGCCTGCAGAGATCAGGCTGAAACCGGCCCTCTGACATTTTCCAAGGGGCCCTGAATTGCAGGAGGGCAGTTCTCGGGTGATGATGCATCCTGGAATCAGGCTCACGCCTCTCTGGTTCCAGGTGCATCACCCAAGAACCGCAGCTGCCAAGTCACCACAGCTTGGCAGCTCCTGCCTTGAGCATCTGCCCCATGATTGTCAGTGCAAGTCATAGCTATTGGTTGGAGTGCCTGCCCCCTGGTGGTCATTGCATGTCATAGCTACTGGTCAAATAGTTGGACAATTGCTTATATATATATGTAAAATCTCCATCATAGTATTTGGTTCATTGTTGACTGCCATGTTGTTATGTGGAGCATGACTGTATTTATAACTTTTAAATAATTGTTGGTGTTATCTTACTGATGTTTTTTATTAAATTTGTGTATTTGAACAGCAAGATATGCAAGGTCCACATCTTTGAATATGTGAGATTAGAATGTTATAGAGGGAAAAGCACTGGAGCTTTACCTTATGTAGTCTTTGCCATTAAGTCACTACTTGTTCTTGGGTTAATCAAACTACTTGTTTTTGGGTTAATCATATCCCAAATGGTTTTTAAACAGCTTCTGAGATGGGTTCTTTCTAACCCTGAAACATCTAATATACCTTCTCTGATACAAAATTTTAAACTGATTTTTTTCTCAAAAGAATAGCTTTTACAGTTGAGACAAGTATTTGTAGGGGCTGTTGGCTTATAATGCTTAAAATGAGGAAATGCATAGAGGCAGTAAAATATTTCTGACATGACAAAAATGTTAATGGAATTAAGAGGGAGGAAATTTGTTTTTGAGAATTATGCTTGAGAAAAATCCCCATGATAATTTTTTGTACATTTGTTTCTTTTAAGTGGCAGGTTTGATTTCCTTATTGTGTCTGAGATAGGCTGCCTCATTTTCTTTTGGGGGCAGTTTTAACCTTTTAGTGTCACCTTATGTTTTTTAAGTTTAAAAAATGGTAATAGGTGGCATTGATATGAAAGGTATTCTTAGTTAAAAAAAAAAAAGTTAATGTGGAATTTGAGGCCCAGAGAGTGTCTATAATTTGGTTTCAAGTAGGCATCATGTAGTGATGGTACTGACATGATGCTTTCATCCTAGTGATCATAATGTCGTAACAGTGTGATGTGTTCTGCTTGGAAGGTATTAGTACACCTCCAGTATAGAATCCTTTACAATCCCCCATGTTCAGTTTTCTACAAATCATAAAGATTTATTACTATAAGCTTAAGTCACAGATTTCTTCAATATGATTTTAAAAGAAGGTAATAAATTCTATAGACAATGTATTTATTAAAGTATTCATTAAATCTGAAGGAAAATAAAAGCTACATAAAATTACTTTTCTGTCACTTAAATGACAGATAAAGTATTTGTAAATTTGTTTTCAATTTATTGGAGTGTAGTAGACTAAACAGAATGACCTTTTGCAACTTATTCCTCCATTGGGCAGGCCAAAATCTGTTTAGAGTAATTGCTGAGTAAGAATTGAGGTAGGCTTTTTTTCTTTTCTTTTCTTTTTTTTTTTTTTTTTTTAGCTTTCTCCTCTCTAAAAACTGGAAAGTTCTTGAGAAAAGTTGCTGTTAAAAACAAAAAAGTAAAGACATTTATTATACTCAGTAACATTTGAAATATCCATGTTAATCTATAAAATGAATTGTTATATGTAATAATTTAGGATTCATGGGAATATAAAACTGCGTGAATGTAAAAATATTGTAATTTCCAATGTAAAGGTAAGCAAATTACAGTTACTATGCCTAGTAATGTTCTAATAATGCTTTAATGAGCTACATCTTTGTCGGTTAGTTTTTCTGAATGTTCAAACCAGGGAAAACATTGGGATTTTTGTTTGTAATAACTCTGTATGAGAAATTAAAATTTATAAGAATTTCTGTTTCTGCCCTTGAAGGATCAGAGGACTAATTTGGATGCAGGAGCTACAGAGAGATGTGCAGATTCCTCCTCTTTGTTTGGGGTTTGGAGGTGCCCAGATAAGGCCCAGTTGTGAAGCAATGCCAGCTGCTCTGGAGCCTTGGGCCTTCTTTTGGCAGCTCTGGGGTTCTCTGACCTAGCTGCAGTTTGTTAGGTTTAGATTGCAAAAGGCTAGGCCATTCATATGCAAAAGTTTCTTCCCACACCTTGGGTGGGGTTGTAAATTGGGTGGGGCAGGGTCTCAGGGAATCCCCAGGGTGGAGCAAACAGCAATGGCTGCTCATCAGGTACCGGGGTCTCTACGTCCCGCAGCACCATGCAGGAACAATGATCCCTGCTGCTACTTCTGAGAGAAATCCCCCCTTCTGTTCTGGCCAGATGCCAGACAGTCCAGTTTTTCCTCATATGACTCTGGGTCCCCCGAGTCTCGCCCCAAACTGGAGTTCAGAGCAGTCGGGAGCTTGTATCCCCCCCCCGTTGAAAAAGACAACTCAACCACTGAGCCACACCAGCCAGGCTCAGCTACTTTTATTGGTGTTATTTCCTATCATCCTTGGACCCTAAGAGGTAGAGAATATAGGCATAATTATTCCCTCTTTTATAGATGCAAAAACGAAGAATAGACAAGTTATTTGATTTTTTTTCAAGATGAAACTTCAACCCAAATATTCTTTCAGAAATTTGCTTTTCCTATAATGATTCAGGTTTTTATTTATTTTATTTTATTTTTAAAATATATTTCTTTATTGATTTCAGAGAGGAAGGAAGAAGGAGAGAGAGATAGAAACATCAATGATGAGAGAGAATCATTGGTTGGCTGCCTCCTGCTGGTGATCAAACCTGCAATCCAGGCTTGTGCCCTTGGCTGGAATAGGGACCCTTCAGTCCGCTCTATCCATTGAACCCAGCTGGCTAGGGCAATGACTCGGGTTTTATACTCTCCCTGCTACTCCTCCCATATGCTAAATATAAATCAGTATTGTCAGTTGATTGGTTTAAAATAGATTGTTTCTCTTCAAACCTCTAATCACTGATATGCAATTAATTAACTACTTAATTGGTTAATTGTGGAATCTTTTCTCTTAACTGATATTGAAGCCTGAGTTCTTCAAAGGGCTACATGTTGTTTGATCAAGGTTTGAAGCATGGATTATTGAAATTTTTGTTATTCACTCATCAGATATGTCTAACATGAATGCTAGCCCTGGATATGACCAAGTGTTGATTACATTAATTTGTTAGTAATATTCAGTCTCTTCTTTATACAGGAGAGATTAAACAGATTCTAGAAAATGAACTCCAGATACCTGTGTCTAAAATGCTGTTAAAAGGCTGGAAGACTGGAGATGTGGAAGACAGTGTGAGTTTCTTATTTATTTATTTGTTATTTTTGAATTACAGTTCACATTACATGTCATTCTGTAATAATTTTAAGTATACAGCATTATAGTTATTATATCTTTTATTAAGTGGTCTCATGATATTTCAAGTATCTACCTGGCCCCATTCAGTGTAAGTTTCTTAAATTGCCAGTTATATAGTTGACTAAATAATGTATAAAATATGGTTTTTATTAATATTATTACATAAGTAGATTTGGTAATAACTTAATTTAAGAAATTAGCAAACAATGTTTTTCAAGCTAGTACATTTTTATAGTAAACCAACAGTTTTAACTGAGTTCAGTATATGAATGAAATACAATGTGGCATGCTTTTCTCATTTATTTTTTTAAAATTTCTTTATTGATTTTTTACAGAGAGGAAGGGAGAGGGATAGATAGAGAGTTAGAAACATCGATGAGACAGAAACATCAATCAGCTGCCTCCTAAACACCCCCCACTGGGGATGTGCCTGCACCCAACCGGAATCAAACCTGGGACCCTTCAGGCCGAGGGCTGATGCTCTATCCATTGAGCCAATCCAGTTAGGGCTATTTTACTCATTTCTAACTATTTTGTAGCAGTTAGTTTGATACTTTTTTTTTTTGAGAATCTTTACCTTTTTCTCAAATCTCACAGGGTGCCAGTAAGTGCTCTGAAATAATATTATAATTTACTGAACAATTATGTATTGGCCTGAAAGAAGTCACATTGGTGTATATATGTATGCCAAGTATTGATTATAAAACAAAGATAATAGGAATTGTGAAAATTTTAAATGGTAGGAATATTTCTTTTTTGTTGTTTATTTGGATAGTGGTGGGGGAAAGGAATGAATGATATTTAAAGATTTCTAAAAAATGTTGCAATTGCCCTACCTGGTGTGGGTCAGTTGGTTGGGCATTGTCCCATGCACTGAATGAGTGCTGGTTTGATTCCAAGTCAGGGCACATGTTCAGGTTGCTGGCTTGATTCCTGTTAGGGGGCATGCTAGAGGCAGCCAATGATCAGTGTTTTTCTCTCTTCCTCTATCTTCCCCTCTCTATTAAAATCAGTAAAAATATATATTTTTAAAATGTATATTTTAAAATTTTAATGTAGTAGTTGCTACTCTTAAAGATCCAGTAGCAGCCTTAGGCATAAAATATTTCGAACACTTTTCTTTTTTCTGATTGAAAGAGTGGAGAGGGATTGAAAGAAATGAGTTAACCCTGAAGTTTTAGATATTTAAAGTGGAAATAATTGTCCACTTTTCAAACAATTTTCTGAGCTGATATTTAAGTATCCAGGCACAAACATACAATCTTCAACTTTTGGTTCATTTCTTGTCAATGGTTTCTGATAGACATTGTGGTTATAAATATTCATATACGAGTTCTCTTGATATATGGAGATGTTGGATATTTCAAGATATTTTTGGAATTTCATGTTGGCAATATATTTATAAATTTAGGTACCAAGTTAGTAATATATATTAGGGGTCAGCAAACTTTTTCTGTACCATCAGGTAGTAAATATTTTAGGCACGACTGTGTTCTAATAAATCTTTATTTATAGACACAGGAATTTGAAATTTATATAACTTCACATGTCATGAAATACTCTTCTTTTGAATTTTCTTCAACCATTTAAAAATGTAAAAACCATTCTTAACTTACTGGTCATACAAAAACAAGCAGTGGGCCAGATTTGTCTCAGAGTCCATTCTTTCACTGTGGTGCTGTTTAACTATTCTAATTGAAACGTATATTGAAAAAAATAAAGTGTTGACTGAGATGTGGAAACAATTAGGCAAAAATAAAATGACAAATGCATTACTTTGCACAGCTATATCATTGATTCATTCATTTATTAATCAGTCTTGCATGGTATTTTTAGTAGTGTGTGAAGAGAAAGGCAATCATTTTGCAAATGTCCTTAAAGCTATGTGTTCTCATATTTGAACATAGTCTTTGTTACCCATAAAATTTTCATTTACTTATGTCTATGTACGCTTTTCACTAGGTGATTTCTGCTATTCCTATGACATTATTTTTCTAATTGCTCCCAAATTTTTATTTCCAGGTTATACTTCTATGAATTTCCATATCCAAATTGGTAATTCATTCTTTTACTTACATACTTTATTGACATCTTTAACTTAACATGTTTAAAATGGTGCCCTTAATTTTCCTTCCCTGCCATTTCTTCAACTGTCTTCTCCAATAAATGGTAGCACTATATAGCCACTGTTAAATAAAAAAAAGTTTGGGCATCAGTCTTTTTCCATTTAAAACAACACCTAATCCTTTGGTATGTCCTGTAGAGTCTATCTCCAAAATATATCTTAATCATGGGCACTTTCTAGTATTTTTATTGCACTTAATAATCCAGGCCGTTACCATCTCTTGCCAAGATCAATGTAATAGCTTCATCATTGTTTTCCCAGCTTCCTTTTTTGGATTCTTCCAGTGTACTAGTATTCTTCCCTCAGTAGCCAGCCAGAATGGTCTTTTAAAAACATAAATTGAATTATATAACTCTCCAGTTATAACTTTGCTTCTTATTTCTCTTTGAATAAAATTTCAGCTACTCACCCTATAGTTTGTATTGCCCTGGCCAGTGTGGCTCATCCTGTGAACTGAAAGTTCACCGGTCAGGGTGCAAACAGGAGTCAACCCATCGATGTTTCTGTCTCGCACTGATATTTCTCCCTCTCCTTTACTCTCTCTCTAAAATCAATAAAAATATATTTGTTTTAAAAAGACATGTTGTTATTTACCTTCTCTTCACCACTATAACTTCATCTTTACCCTATCCTACTTTCACTTTTCATGCTATAGTGATGTAAACTTCCTTTTAATTCTTCTAATAGGTTTAAACTCTTTATATCTTTACCTGACAGATGCTATTCAGCTGCCTGGAATGCTTTACCCTTAATTCTTCACATGATGGCTCTCTTTCACACTTCAAGTCTCAGCCTAAATATTACTTTATTTAACAGAGTTTTGTATACAATGTGGCTTTCATCTCAGTATTCTTCATCACAATCTCATGAGCAGAGGGGCCATGTCTGTTTCTTTCATATTGTATATCCAGTGCCTGGTATAATAAATATCAAGCAAATGTTGATGGAATAAATGAATAAATAACTTAAAGAGAGTATCCATTTACATAGTCATACCATATATGGTTTGAGGGAGAAGATTTAGTGGAAAATTTTTGGATGATGTCATGGTAAAAGGATAATAATAACTTGGTTTATTCTAATCATTTTTCAATAACCACAAAATAAAATAATGAAAGTTAAGGTAAAAATAACTTTCCTATGTTTATATGTTTGTTTGCATGTTAACTATTAGCAATAACAGGTCAGTTTCAAAAGGACTTATACATATTTGACATAAAGACCAGAACTTAAGGCAGTGCTTTTTTTCAATCCATGGTGGGATGTAAAGTTAATTGAGTGGCTTATAACCAGACTGGGGGGAAAAAGAATAGAAGTTGTCAGAGTGTATTGCAAATAATAAGATTATTTCTTTTTGTTTAACACATAATTATTATGAGGCAAGAGTAAATCCCAATGCCTTTGGAGTAGGTCTGTGCACTTAGTAAGAAGGGCCCTCTTGTGGAGAGCTGAAGAATGAGTTCCTTATGTTCTATGCCTGGCTAAGATCAGCTTTCCCCAGGTTTCTCTACTTCCATCTGCAAGGTTAAGAGGAATTCCTAGACATCAACTCTATTTTGCTTTTCAACGCGTTCAGCCTTGAGATTATTATTTGTTCTGATTCAATCAGGACCAATTTCATTATGCCTTTTCCCACTGTTTATGTCAGTTACTACTGCAAGGAGTCTTAAGATCCCATGTCACCCCTCACTCAGATCTCCAGTCTCTGCACAGCCCATGTCTCTCTATTCTTTGTCCCATTAATTGCCTAAGACCTGTGCACTATGACCTGTGGAACTAACGCATGATTAGCAAAATTCCTCATTGTCAACCTCTTTTCTAAACTTTCCCTTCTCCATCTTTCTCTGACTGAAGTCTATAGTCCCGAGGACACTGTTTCTCTGTAGCATTCTCAGTGTTTGTTGATTTTCTTTAATATAAATTATACCACTGGATTAACTGGTAGAATATATAGTAGTCCCTCCTTATTAGTGGTTTTGCTTTCTGTAATTTCAATTACCCAGAATGAGCCGTGGTCCAAAGGTATTATCAGAAAATTCCAGAAATAAAAAATTCATATCTATGTATGTATAGGAAAAAACATAGTACATTTAGGGTTTAGTAGTCTCTGCAGTTTTAGACATCCACTGGGGGTTTTGGAACCTATCCCCCATGGATAAGGGGAAACTACTATATGTCCTCATTTTCCTCATTTCCACTTTTCACACCTTTATTACTACTTCCTCTTTAAAAAGTTCCAGCTTTGGCCAAGACCGGTTGAGCGTCGGCTTGGGGACTGAAGGGTCCCGGGTTCGATTCCGGTCAAGGGCATGTACCTTGGTTGTGGGCATATCCCCAGTAGGGGGTGTGCAAGAGGCAGCTGATCGATGACTGTCATCGATGTTTCTAACTCTCTACCTCTCTCCCTTCCTCTCTGTACAAAATCAATAAAATATATATATTTTTAAAAAGTTACAGCTTTGAATTTCATGTCAAAAGATTATATCACCTACTTGTTGAGACCATCTCCCTCATTTTCTGTTGAATTTTAATTTCTGGCTTATAGTTGCTCTCTATCCTAATTCTTAGTAATTTAAATATCTTTGTAAATGATTCTTCCAACACCTTGGTTTCCTAGTTCTTTGAACTGCTTTTCTATAAAGATCTTTTTATTTATCCTATATCAGCCATATGTTCCCATGGGCTTATCATTTAATTACAGCAATTCTCAAATCTTAATTTCAAGCTTCCATTTCCTTCTCACTCTTTCTTAATGTCCCTAGCTCACTTCCTTTAGTATCCTAACACCAACAATCCTTCAACCTCATTCATATTTCCAACTCATTGTTTGTACTATCTTTACATGATCATTATATTTTTCATGACCTCTCCTCCTTTTTTACAATGGGTTAAATCCCATGGTCAGTCTTATAATCACTTGCTTATAGGTTCTTGCCTCAAGGATCTTGCTTGACAAAAATCCTTATCTTGGACAAATCCAACATTTTCTGTTCTATGTCTGATAAATAAATATGACTGGAGATAATCATCATTCTGATTGATATATCTTTAAATTTATGACTTTGATCTTCAGAGGGCCCCTTAATGCTGCTTGCTAGGCAGTCATAGTATATTCTCCTAAATGACTATTTTCTCTTCAGACCTTTAAACACCTTTTTCCCATTCCCACTCTCCCATTCTCACTTTCTATTTTCTGAAATAGAAAATAAAGGCAATCTCAAGAGAATTTTCACAAGCTCCCAACTTGGTGTTTGTTTACTTACTTTTTTCAGTGATTTTCAACTTTTTTCATCTTATGGAACATATAAACTAATTGCCAAAATTCTGTAGCACACACACAAAAAATATTTTTGGCCAATCTAACAAAAATAAGGTATAATTTTGATTTATAGAAATAAATAATAATAGTAATTACCTACCTTTTATGCTACAAAGTGACTTTTTAAAGAATCAGGTGCCTATACTTGTATATAAGGATTTCTGAAACCAAGAATTAACCAATCAGACACAACCATATTATGTGGACATGACCAATAAAATGTAACTCTATTATATGACCTATATATTTATGGTTCAAGACGGGACATTCACACTGGATGGCTATTGTTGTGTTGGCTGTTGTCATTTAAAATATATTTATTTATTTATTTATTTGTTTGTTTGTTTGTTTGTTTGATTCCAAAGAGGAAGGAAGGGGGAGAGATAAATAGAAACATCATTGATCAGAATAATTGATCTGCTGTCGCCTGCAATCCTCACACTGGGAATCAAGCCCACAATCTGAGCATATTCCCTGACTGGAATCGAACCATGACCTCCTGGTTCATGGGCTGACACTCAATCACTGAGCGACACAAGCCGAGCTGCTGTCATTTTCTTATTTGGTAATCTAAGATGTCAGTCCCCCTGACTAAATAAGTCAGGTATTGCATGTTTTAAAAATTCTTGCAGTACACCACTTGAAAATTACTGCTCAACATGTCCTGTTCAATTTCTGATAACATTCCGTATCCCTTCTGGCCTATTGAAGGACTTCACTCTTCCCTGTCTTTCCTGCATTATCAATATTTTCCTGCACAAATATTCAAACATGATGTTATTGCTTCCATTTTTCTCTTGATCCCATCTCTCCTTTCAGAAATCACTTTATTTCTCTAGTCCCCTTGATAACAAAACTTTCCCCAAAGAATTGTCTATATTTGTTGTTTCTAATTCCTTTTTTTCTCATTTCTCTTGAGCCTAGTCTAAGCAGATAGCTGCTAGTGCTCTTGTCAGTATCACCAGTGATCACGCTACTAAATTCAGTGGTGATCTTATCCAGTGTCATAGTTTTTAAGTATCATCCATATGCACTATCAGTTTGATATCTCTAATTTATATCTCCATTCTAAACCTATTCTCTGAATTCCAGGTTGATATATTCAGCTGCTTACTTATCTTCTCCACTTGAATGTCTTAATATAAATTTCAAACCTCCAGGCCCTAAAGGACGTCCTCTGATACAGTTTTCAATTGATGACAACTTTTTTCTTCCAATATGTCATTCTAATATCTTTTAGTTCATTATTGATTCCTTTCTGTCATAACCCATTTCCAGTTTGTCAGGAAATCCTTTTGTTGCTATCTTCAAAATATATCCAGGGTCCAACTATCTTGTATCATTTCTACTACATCACACTGGCATCAGCCAACATCAGCCTTATCTTGGTACTAGAGGCTCAGTACATGACATTCGTGCACTGGGGAGGAGAAGGGGGTCCCTTAGCCCGGCCTGTGCCCTCTCACAGTCTGACTGGGACCCCTTGGAGGATGTCCACCTACCACAGAGGCTCGAGAGGCTCCTGCCACTGCTGCTGTGCTCGCCAGCAGTGAGCCTGGCTCAGCAGCGCTCCCCTGCAGCACACACAGATTCTTATACTGACCACCAGGGGGCAGATGCTGCATTGAGTGTCGATTTGCATTTTAGGGTTTTATTATATAGGATAGCTTCCTCTGTGCTTCTGCCCTCCTCTTTCAATATCTTTTCCATCTACTTTTTAACATAGCTGACAAAGTGATCCTTTTTATTTTTTGTTAATCCTTACCCGAGAATATTTTCCTTTGATTTTTAGAGAGAGTAGAAGGAAGGGGGGAAGGACACACTCAGAGAGAAACATCGATATGACATATCGAATATTTGCCTCCCGCATGCACTTCTACTAGGGCCAGGGATTGAGCCTGCAACCAAATTACATGCCCGTGAATGGAATTGAATCTGAGACTCTTCAGTCTGTGGCTGACACTCTATCCACTGAGCCACACCAGCTTTGGCAAAGTGATCCTTTTTAAACATGATTCATTCATATCACTTCAGTAGCTTCCCATCTTTTTCAGAGTAAAAGTCAGAACCCTTACATGAGCCTAAATGGCTCAATACATTTCCTGTTCCTACTAAGTCTGTTATTTCTCTGACCTGTCTCCTATCAGTGCTCATTTGGCTTCAGTTACATTGGACTACTTGTTCTTTACTAAGCATTTTGCCCAGCTGTTGCCTTTGCCTGAAGTATTTTTCTCTATATTCTCATGGTTTCCTGAATACCTTCAGGTTTTTACTCAAATGAGAAGGTCTCTGATCACTCAGTTCAAAGTTACATAACCTCTCACCCCCATATTCTTCACCCCTCCTTCCCTACTTTGTGTTTAACAGAAAAAAAAGAGATCACTTTCTAATACTCAATTATATAAGTTAATATTTTATTTATTCCTATTAAAGCAGGAGTGGGGAACGTCTGACCTATGGGCCATATAAGGGCCATAAAATCATTTTGTCTGGCCCTGCCAGTGCATTAGGGGGTGAGTTAATTAAATGTTTGACCAAATATAGTAGGCTATATTTTTAAGTTGAGAATTTTATATGGCCAGCAAATGAGGTCATAAATATCCAAATTGCCCTTGGCAGAAAAAAGGTTCACTGCCCCTGTAATAAAGTGTAAGCTCTCTAAGATCAGGGGTGTTAGACTGTTCTATCCACTGCTATATTCTCAATGTTTAGAATAGGTGTGGTACAGAGTAGGCAACTCAGTAATATCTGTTGAATAAATGTATGTCCTGGGTTATGATGTAAAGATGTAAAATGTGTTTCTTAATTGTATTGCTGTCAAAAATGTTTGAAGTACATTAGCAGGTATTTGTCATCAAGATGTGGGTTTGAAAGGTATGCAGTTTTATGGCAAAGAAATTTAGTGAAATTTTGTATGATTATCAAGATAGTAGGTGAAATGTAGCTCAAGAACAATTTATTCTTTCAGAATGCTTTAACCAAAATTCTCTGAAGGAAGAGTTAAGTGAACTAAGTGACATAAATAACACTTAATAAAGGATTTCATCCAAGTCACTTCAGCTCTCAGCCTGTGGCTCCTCAGGTTGATTTTTTCTCATCTTTTCTAGGCCTAATCATCTTGGAAACCTACACTGCTAATCTTTGCTGTAAAGATCCAGGAATGAAATGCATATTAGTTGCAAGGATATATTTCTTTAATGAAGACATCAATGAGCTTAACTGTGTTCTTATCTATTTATATCACTTCATGAGTTAAGAATTTGTATTTTATTTTAACGTTCATATTCATGCTAATTTATGATATGCATGGGAGGAACAAGGTTATTTGGGTTCAGTAGTTCTGCATTATCCTATTAGGAAATTGTCAAAAGAAGAAAAGTCAAACTACAATATTGACAGTTTTTCAAGAACTATAGGAAAAAATTAACACTGCACAATTAACAGGCATTTTTGCTTTTTCCTTTTTCAGACGGTCTTAAAATCGCTACATTTGCCAAAAAACAACTGTCTCTATGTTCTTACACCAGACTTACCACCACCTTCATCATCTAGTCATTCTAGGTAAGGTGTTTACTTTTTTTTTTAATCTGAAATGAAAAGTTTGATTGTTAATAACATTGCTTTAAGCTATATATAAATATCAAAATCAAATAAAAATCTTGTTGAATCATTAACTTACTAACAGTTATTAACTATATAAAATTTTAAATTATATGGTTTAGATAGTTTATTTGATTTTAGTAGTGGCACTTTTTTTCCAAAGAAAATCTTTAGCAAAACTTCATTATGCAAGAAAGTAAAAAATGTTATTTATCTGTTTGAAGGGGCAGGGGTGGAGGGAAGAATTAGAGTTAGAGGGAAGAGAATAATAAGTAAATGGAATTCCAGCCTATCCCATAGCTAAAAAAGGCATACCTTTGAAGAAAATTCATTGGGCTCTGCAGAATGCAGCTTAAAAAACACTGATATATATTTTTTTATATTGCTGATATTATTTTCTCCCAAAATTACTGTGCTCTCTCTGGAAGGCAACTTAGGCTAGATGATTATATGTTTACTTAAAAACTATGTGAAAAGATCAGATATAGAGTTAATTTTTTTGATTCCCATCTTCCATTCATCACCACCCCCTCCACCCCCACCACCACTACCCAAGTCTTTTTCTCTTTGGCTACCATCATCTTGTTCTATATATCTATGGGTCTGTTTCTGTCTTGTTTTGTTTATTCATTTGTTTTGTTTTTGTCCACATCTAAGTGAAATCATACAGTATTTGTCTTTCTCTGTATGACTTAGCTCACTTAGCATAACATCCTTTTGGTCCGTCTATGTTGTCACAAATGGCAAGGTTTCATTCTTTTTTTATTGCTGAATAATACATATATACCAAATCTATATCCATTCATCATCAATGGATGCCTAGGGTGCTTCCATATCTTGGCTAGTACTGGTAATGCTGAAATGAATAGGGGTGCATGTGCCTTTTCAAATCAGTATTTTTGTTATCTTTGGATAAATATCCAGAAATGGAATTGCTGGATAGTAGCAACTATTTTTTTTTTTTTAAAGATTATATTTTTATTGATTTCAGAGAGGAAGGGAAAGGGAGAAAGAGATAGAAACATCAATGATGAGAGAGAATCATTGTTTGGCTGCCTCCTGCACACCTCTCACTGGGGATTGAGCCCACAACCCATGCTGGCCAGGCTCTATTTTTAATATTTTAAATTAAATTTTAAACAGGAATCTCCAGACTGTTTTTCATACTGCAGTAATTTCTTTGTATTGCTTGAAGTCTTACATATAGTATTACGTATGTCTCCTTTTCCTCCCATTGACCTTCCCCCTTTCCCTCAACCCCCCAGCGTCTGTGTCTGTTGGTTATGCTTATATGCATGCATACAAGCCTATTGCATACCACAGTAATTTACAATCCCACGCAGTGTATGACGCTTCCCTTTTTTCCACATCCTCGCCAGCATTTGTTATTTGTGGATTTATTAATGATAGCCATTCTGACTGGTATGAGATATCTTGCTGTGGTTTTAATTTGCATTGCCTTGATGATTAGTGATGTTGAGCATCTTTTAATATGTGTGTAAGTTGTCTATATGTCTTTTTAGAGAAATGTCTATTCATATTCTCTGTCTATTTTTAAAATTAGATTGTTTATTTTTTTGATGTTTAGTTGTATGAGTTCCTTATGTTTTTTGGATATTAACCCTTTATTAGATATATGATATGCAAATATTTTCTTCCATTCAGTAGGTTGATTTTTCATTTTTGTTGATGCTTTTCTTTGCTGTGCAAAACTTTTTTAGTTTGCTACAGTTCCCGTTTGTTTGTATTTTTCTTTTGCTACTCCTGCCTAAGGAGACATATCCTAAAAGATATTGCTAAGAGGGATGTCAAAAAGATTACTAGCTATGTTTTCTTTGAGGAGTTTTATGGTTTCAGGTCTTACATTTAAGTCTAATCTATTTTGAGTTTTTATTTTTATTTATTTATTTATTTATTTATTTATTTTTTTAATATGGTGTAAGAAAATGGCCCAATTTTTCTTTTTTTTTTTGCATGTATTTGTTCTGGTTTTCCAACACTACTTATTAAAGAGATGATCTTTAATTGTGTATCCTTGCCACCTTTGTTTTAGATTATTTGACCATATAAGCAAGGATTTATTTTTGGGCTTTCTGTTCTATTTCATTGATCTATATACCTGTTTTTATACCAGTATGATGCCATTTTAATTATTCTAGCTTTGTAGTATAGTTTTTATTTCAGAGAGTTTAATATCTCCTATTTTGTTCTTTTTCAAAATGTCTTTGGCATTAGTCCCAGGCTTGAACCTGTCCAAACGCTGTAGCTGCTCTCCACAGAAATTAAACATTTCAGAGAGTTATAATTCAACATAAAAGTCTGAGTGAACAAAGCATATCAACAAAACTGAATAGCTCCCCTATTCCTCTGCAATGCTGAGTAAGCCAAGATGCGCAGCTTGGAACCTTGAAAGGGGCACGTTTCTAGGCATGTGCTGAGGAGAATGACATCTACCACTGCATTACAATGTGGTGCTGAATTGAGATCTTTAATGGAAAATATCCAACCCTACACAACATTAAAATTTCAAGAATAAAAAAAAAAGTCTTTGGCTATTGGGGTGTTTTGTGGTTCCATATAAATTTTAGGATTAGTTGTTCTAATCTGAGAAGAATGCCATTGGCATATTAACAGGGATATTGGTATATATTTGTTTAGGTAGTAAGGACATTTTAACAATATCAGCCCACCCATCTATGAGCAAGATATATCTTTTTATTTATTTGTATTTCTTTAATTTCTTTCTTCAGTGTCTTATAGTTTTCAGAGTACTGATCTTTCACCTCTTTGGTTAAATTTATTCTTAGGTATTTTATGTTTATAAATTAGATAGTTTTCTTAATTTTTTTTCTTCTGATTGTTATTGTTGTATAGAAATGCAATAGGTATCTGTGTTTTGAAACTTTATTGAATTTATTTATTAGTTTGACTAGTTTTTTGGTGGAGTCTTTAGGGTTTTTTCTATATAGTTATCACATCATCTACAAATAATGAGAGTGTTACTTCCTCTTTTCCAGTTTGTATGCCTTTGATTTCTTTTTTGTTGTTTTGTCTGCTGTGTCCAGGACTTTCAAAACTGTTTTGAGTGTAAGTGGTGATAGTGGGCAACCTTGTCTTGTTTCTGATATTAGAGGAAAAACTTTTAACTATTTACCATTGACTATATTAGGTATGGGTTTGCCATGTAGAGCATTTATTATGTTGAGATATGTTTCTTTTATACTTTGTTGAGTTGTTTTATAATAGAGGATCTTGAATTTTGTCAAATGCTTTTTTTTACATCTATTGAGGTGATCATATGGTTTTTATTCTCTATTTTGTTAATGTAAATCAATGTAAATCTGTAAATCAATCCTCTTGATTGATTTACAGATGTTGAGCCATTCTTACATCCTTGGGATATCCCACTTGGTCATGCTGTATAGTCCTTTTATTGTATCGTTGAATCTATTTTGATAATATTTTATTGTTAATTTCTGCATGTATGTTCATCAAGGATATTGGTCTGTACTTCTCTTTGATATAAAATTTTTATTAAGATTTTCTCTCTATTTGGAATAGAGGATCTCATTTTTCAATTTTCACAGTGAAACTGAGTACATTATAGAATGAGAAAATTATTTTAATGTTTAATTATATATTATATTATTATGCCGGATGAAGCAAATTTATCTAAAGTGAATTATTATGCTAGTATTAGAGTAATAATTTTTGTGAGTATAATCTCATTCCAGAACTATGTTTAAGTTGTTTTAGATCTTTATAATATTTACTTTTTTTTTTTTTTTTTTAATACAACTTGGCAATTTTGTGTGGTAGAGAGACATGTATCCCTAAACTTTGAGTATTGTCAAACTTTTACCACCATCTATCAAATATCTTTATTATTTACGTAATGGAAGGAAAACATTTCTGTTTTTCTCTATTGCACTGCTCATAGGACACTTCTGGCTACAACATTTATATTTATTTTGTTTTGTTTCACCAGCAGGCAGTTAGTCAACATCTGCTCAGTCCCACAAGGCTGGCCCCCACATCAGCCAGTAATTGCAAGTCTAGGTTGTCTGTGTTTTTGACCAACTGGCTATAATTGGAGGTTGATAAAACCTCCTTTTTGGGTATGAAGATTTGCTAGGACAGCTCGCCAAACTCAGAAATGTCCTCTACTTACTATTATTGATTTATTAAAAATGCATGTGTGTATGTGCATATGCTTATTGATTTCAGAAAGAGGAAGGGGGAGAGAGAGAGAGAGAGAGAGAGAGAGAGAGAGAGAGAGAGAGAGAGAGAGAGAGAGAGAGAGAGAGAGAGAGAAACATCAATGATGAGAGAGAATCACTGATTGGCTTCCTCCTGCACACCCCCTACTGAGGATTGTGCCGGCAAACTGAGCATGCACTCTTAACGGGAATTTAAATCTGTGACCTCCTGGTCAAGGGTCAACACTCAACTACTGACCCATACTGTCTGGGCAAAAAACAACAACAACAACAACAACAACAAACATACTTTAAAGGATATAAATGAACAGCCAGATGAAAAAATAAATAGCAAGCTCTATCAAATCATTCAGCTGGGGTTTTTCTATGGAGGCTTTATTACATAGGCATGATTGACTGAACCATGGCTATTAATGATTAACTCAACCTCTTGCCCCTCTTCTCTCTTGATAGGTGGGGAAGAGGGGGATACAGATAGCATCTTATCACAAGGTTGGTCCCCCTATTAACACCCATTCTAAAAGGTTTTCTGAAAGTCACCTTATTAACAAACTCAGGTGTAGATGAAAATGAATTACTTAATAAAAGAGTAACATGCTAATTGACCGTACCTTCATGATGCCCAGCAGCAAGTCAGGAGTGAGTATGCAAATTAACCCAACAAAGATGGTGGGTTAATTTGCATATACAGGCACCAAGTGGCCAGGGGGCGTTCTGCACCACTCCAGCTGCTCCAAGCCTTTGGGCAGCGTGGGAAGGCAGCTCTGGGCCAGAGCAAAGGAGGTGCCAGCAGCCTGGGGAAGGAAGGCCCATTCTTGCATGAATCTTTGTGTCTCGGGCCTCTAGTTATGAATAACAAACAAAACTGCTTTCACCTTGCTCCTTTCACCTTTATCACTCTTATTATTGATTATTGATTATTATCTATTATTTCTCAGTAGTGTGGTTCAATGGATTTATCAAAAAATCTTCCTGAACTAATGGAAGTGTTCTTCATTGCCTTTTGGCAGACCTTAGTTTGATTGCCAATTGATCAATCCCTAGGCAAGCAGGAGTCTACAATGCTTTTGAAATGCACTGTTTATTGGAAAATGAGTCTTCACATAGCACTTAAGTAGTCTTTTCTAGTTGACTTTATAGATTTTTACCAAGTTATAATGATGTTTCCTGCATTGGAATAATAAGAAAGAAAAATTAAAAGTGGAACAAAAGACACAGAATACCTGGGTAGCCAAGTGGTTGGAGGAGGGGCATGTAGAATTTCCTGTTAATGAAAAAGTTATATTAATGAATATTTAATTAAAATATAACTAAAAAGCCAAGGTGTTTTTATTTCAGTGTGTTAATATAGCTTTCTATACAACTAGAGATTATTTTTGTGTGTGTGATGTATCTTAAAGTCTGAATTTAGAAGAGACAATTAAAAAAATTTATGCAGAATCTTAAAGGATAATGATAATAATTACTTTTAATTTTTAATTTAAATTTGTGTTTTACCAAATAAAAATATTTTTTGACATCTTAACTATACAGTGAAGTCCAAAAACAATTTCCGATTGAGATATATACAGCCCATCATGTTATCAAATATGATAGACAGAAAAAATTGCTGTGTGATAAACTTTACGACTTAATTTGATATTTTTGTTATAATTGGTGAATAAATAGAAAACTAACTTATAATTCATAACCTAATTTATAATCTAAAAAGGAGAAAATAAAAGGTAAATCTGATTTTTAGTGTTATATTTGAGAATAGACAAATGAATGGAAGAGGTCTGAAATTGGTAGAGGAAAACAGGAAAGTTTATGCACATATTATCCCATCCATTTCTTAATATCAGATTTGGGATTTAAAAAAATACCTCATCCAAGGATATGTGTTTTTTGTTTTTGGTTTGTTTTGTTTTTTATTTCTTATTTTAGAGAGAGGGGGAGAGAAAAAAAGAAAGAGAAACGATGTGACAGTGAAACGTCAGTTGGTTGTCTCCCATATATGCCCCGCCTAGATATGTACCCTGTTGAGTTATATATATTTACTAGAGGCCTGGTGCATGAAATTCATGCATGGGTGGGGTGTGTGTGCTTCAGCCCAGCCTGCAACCTCTCCAGTCTGGGACATCCATCTCACAATCCAGGACAGCTGGCTCCCAACTGCTTACCTGCCTGCCTTTCTGATTGCCCCTAACCATTTATACCTGCCAGCCTGATTACCCCTAACCACCCCCATGGCAGCCTGATTGATGCCTAACTGCTTCCCTGCCAGCCTGTTTGCCCCCAGCTTCCCTCCTCTGCCGGCCTGGTCACCCCTAACTGCCCTACCCCGCAGGGATAATTGCCCCCAACTGCTCTCCCTTGCAGGCCTGGTGCCTCCCAACTTCCCTCCCTTGCTGGCCATCTTGGGGTGGCCATCTTGTTAATTGGAGTGATGGTCAATCTGCATATTACTCTTTTATTAGAAGGATAGAGGCCTGGTACATGGGTGGGGGCCAGCTGGTTTGCCCTGAAGGGTGTCCTAGATCAGGGTGAGGTTCCTTTGGGGTATTGGGCAGCCTGTCTGTGGTGGTTTTCAGGCCAGCCATGGCCCCACGACCCAAGCGGAGTCTCTGGTATCTGGAATTTATTTATCTTCTACAATTGAAACTTTGTAGCCTGGAGTGGAGCCAAGCCTCCTGTTCACTCTGTGGCGGCAGCCATTTCTGTTGGAATTTATGTATGTTCTATAATTGAAACTTTGTACTCTTGAGTGGAGGCCTGGGCCCGCCAGGGTGTGTGGAAAGCTTGGCTTCCTCTACTGCCAGGGAAACCCAAGCCCCCCTCCTGCTCTCTATGGCTTTAGCCATCTTGGTTGGGTTAATTTGCATGCTTGATCTGATTGGCTGGTGGGCGTGGCTTGTGGGTATAGAGGAGTGATGCTTAATTTGCATATTACTCTTTTATTAGATAGGATAGCCCATCTTGTTAGCAACTGGGAATCAAACATGCAGCCTTTCAGTATATGGAAATACACTCCAACTAACTGAGCCACTTGGGCAAGGCCAGATTTGGGATATTTTAAAAAGAAACGGTATATTTTATTTAGGTATTTTGTTTGATGTTTAATTGGTTTTATTGTTTAATTTCTCTGAGATGGGTCAGTGGAGTTGGAACATGGAGGGAAGTTGGATAATAAACTGTCCATCAATTGCAATGCAGAACTATGGTGAAGTCTTGCTGTTATATTTTAGCATTCCAATTCCAGTGCAATGGCAAACATTAGGTTCTTTATAAAATATCAGTTTCTCTAAACAGACTAGATGGCATTGGTATTATAGTGTCACTCTTAAAATTTATTATAACAAAATTAGTAAAGTAATATGATTATAACTTATTTCTCCAGACAAAAGACATCACCGTATAATGAGAATTTTGTATTGTAGCCCCAGCTTGGCTAAGGGCTTTTTAGTTTTATTTATAAAATGGGAAGCATTGTTTTCAGTTGTTAGGATGGTTGTAAATATTTAATAAACAGGAGTGGCGCATTAAATGCGAAAGCAGAAATTACAAAGAAAAATAATTAAAATGACTTATCTATGCTACTAAATACCAACAGTAATCCTTTTTATTTAACTCTGATTTTCATAACAACCCTGCAGGGGTACAGATTGATGATGATACTTCTATTTTGTAGATGAGAAAATTGAAGCGTTTAAACAAAGAATTTTGTAGATTGCTCAAAGTCAACAGTAAATACTGACTCTGAGGTGTCCATCTGACTGTCCCTCTTCTATACCTTTCAAATTCTTGACAGAAATATGCAAAGCTTTATTCCAAATATGCCTACTTTTTTGGAGGCTCATCTTTAGAATGTGATTTTTTAAAATCTTGTAATTTATCACTATATACTATTTGAAAGGCATTTACATTATTTCACTTATTTTAATTATTTTAAGGATATTCATTAAATTTCAGTATGCTAATTCACTTTTAGTTATAGTACATTATTAATCATTTAGTAAAATGTAGATATAAAAAACAGGCTTTTAAACTATTTACTGACAAATAATTTTATTCTCAAGATTTGGTGAGAACTACATATATAGAGAACTGTATCTTAAACCATGTACTATAAAATTTTTTAAACTTGATTTTACTGCCACTAGGGGGTGCCTGGTAATTGAGTCTTATTTTGAATTTACAACATCTTTTTGGAAAACAAAAAAGCCAAGAGCTACAAAATTATGATATGAACATCCTATAATTGAATTATATTTATAATTATTTTAAATTAAATTATGTTTTCAGAAACAGAATTTCAATTTTTCGGAGAATTTAAGAGCAAATTCCTTAAAAAAATATATATTTTATTGATTTTTTTACAGAGAGGAAGAGAGAGGGATAGAGAGTTAGAAACATCGATGAAAGAGAATCATCGATTAGCTGCTCTTGCAAAACCCCCACTGGGGATGTGCCCGCAACCAAGGCACATGCCCTTGACCGGAATCAAACCCGGGACCCTTCAGTCCGCAGGCCGATGCTCTCTCCACTGAGCCAAACCGGTTTCGGCAAAGAGCAAATTCTTAAATCATAATCTTTATAACATCAGAAAAGCATTTAAAAGTATTTTTAATAAATCAGATTTTACAAATTAATTGAAAGGTGAAGCAATACCCATATGGTACAGCTTTAAATTTTACTATAAACCATAGTAAAATTAGAAAGGGAAAAAAACTTAATTATGCATGTTTCAAATTATTTTAGGAAAGATTCAGTCCATAAAAGATTTATTGATTACCTACTTACAGGTTCGGTCCTCAAGGGGCTTATAACCTATTCATTAAAGGCATTTAGGCTTTTTCTTAATTCATCTCTTTACAGAAATTGTCCTTAGATATCACTCATTTTTATATTACTATCTGTCTGCCACTCACGTTTATTTCTCAGTAAGATCCTCTTTTCTTCATCTGCTTTAAAGGTTGTTGTTCTTTAAAGTTCTGTTTGTAGCAGTCCCTGTTACTGTACCTTCTCCCTACAGTGTCAATGCTTCAATTTCCAAACGTGTAAGGTCACTCACAAATCTCTATTTATGAATGCACTTGAAGCCTAATGCATGAACATATTCGTGCAAGAGTAGGCCTTCCTTCCCCTGGCTGCCAACACTGGCTTCCCTCTGGCACCTGGGACCTGGGCTTCTCTCAGACCGCCAGCAGGCCGCCGGGACCCAGGCTTCCCTTGCAGCCCTGGCTTCCTCCAGAAGGTCATCCAGTCTAATGAATATATCACGCTTTTATTATTATAGATATGTCCTAGTTGTCAATGGAACTTTTCACTGGCGTGTGTCCCATATGTAATTTAAATCATGTCTATAACTTATACACTCCTGAGAAGTCTGTACTACTACCTTGTGGTTTTTTCTCTCAAATGTATAAGGTACAAAAGCTGCTTTGTGTGTTCCAAATAGGAAGATGATTATTTTAAAAACCATTGAGTTTGGCATGTAAGTAATTAATGACTTTATTTGAGATCATTTTTTGGCACAAAGAGAGGATGGAAATAAGTTTGTAGAAAAATTTCAAGGGTAAGGGAGAAATGAGGAATTAGAGTTACTCTCATTTTTAGAAAGCTTTACTATGAGGGTTAAGAATAATTAGAAGTTTGAAGAGAAAGAGACAGCAAGTGGGAACATTTTTAAAAAGTAAAACTGAAACAGGGCTGGTGGCCAAAAAGGGTATGGAGATTGTCAATTTGAACTGCTATTAAAAAAATAAAATACCATAGACTGGGCAGCTTAAATACAGACATGTATTTTTCGCAATTCTTAAGTATAGAAAGTCCAGCAAGGTTTGATTTTTGGTGAGAGCTCCCTTCCTTTCTCACATGGCCTCTCTTCTTATCATAAAGACAGCGGTGTTTTTAGGTTCCTACTAAAAACTGTCTCCAAATACACTTGGGATTTCAATGTAAAACTTCTGTGCAGTGTGTTCATAGCAGGGAGATAGAGTCCAGGATTAAGTGCTGAAGTGAAGTTATCTATCAGTTTTAGAGACAGTAGGAAAGATAGAAGAATAGAAGATTGGAGCAAATGGAGAACATTGCTGGGATCTGGATTTCGAGCTGTTAGTAATAGTTGATGACAAAGTGCAAATTATAGGTAATATGAAAATAGAAGATAGTAATAGTTATAAGAATAAGGATGCTAAGGAAGTGTGAAGTTTAAGTATATGGTAAGTGGCAGTGATATAACAATTACCATTTATGAAGACAGACTTTTTGCCAAGCCCATTATTTGTCACTTATCATGAGGATTTATGGTATTAAGTCCTCATGTTAAGTAATAATATTATTACTCACCTTTTGCAGGTAGGGAAACTTACTTAGAGACAGTGGTGAGTTGATAAAGAGAGACAGTGGTTATTGGGATTTCATTTAGGTTCATGTTTGAAGAAGGCTACAGATACTTTAGTCTGTACTGTACGTTCACGAATAACCACCTTTTTGTTCAATGTTGTGTTATTATAAAGTTGTTGAGATGCTATAGGAACCTTAACTCATGTTTATATCAATTAGCCTAGGGCAAATTGTCTTTGTTCTACGTCGTTTTATTTAAATTTACAGAACAACTTTAAGTGAGGACTTACTGTATTAGGAAAACATAAACCTAGGTATAAATGTTATGGCCTGTAAGTACTATAGCCTGTAAAGGACTTACATAATCTTGTCCCTGACTTTTTCTCTTATTTCTATCACTCTCCCTCTGGCTCATAGCTTGCCAGCTACACTGGCCTCCTTGCTCTTCTTTAAACATTCTAAGCTTACTTCCACATCAGGGAATCTGCACTTTGTGCTTTCCCTGCCTAGAATGATCTTCCAACTTGGCTCATTCCTTTACTCTATTTAGGCCTCTACTCAAATGTCACATCCTCAGAGAGGCTTTTCTTGATCCCCCTGTCTAATCAGTCCGTCTGTCATATCCTCTCTTTTTATCTTGCTTTATCACTATAACACATAATATTAGTAATATATTCATATTCGTATTTGTTTTCTGTCTTCCTCATTACAGTGTAAAGCTACAAGAAACCAGGGACTGTTTTTTTGTCTACTGTTGTATCCTCAGCCAGAACATAATAGGTATTTAGAAATATTTGTGGAATGAGTACTGTAAAGTGACACACATTCCTAAGGATTTTGCCTGTTAAAATAGACCACAGCTAAAGAGCAAAGTTCTAATGGTGTGATATCAGGCATCATACAGGACAGAGATGAGGTATTTGGGGACCAGAAGATCCTATAAGTAGTGAATTAGACAGTCTTCACTCCTTGAAATGAGCTTAGCTTTTTATTTTTGTCTATGATGGCTTTTCCCATCATAGAATGAATAATGGAAGGAGCTGTGGCTTTATAGTCACGCACTCTTCAGTCCTACACTGGTTTTGTGGTCTCATGCAACACCTTTCCTTTTAGTCTTAGTTTCCCTAGTATTATTTTATGTATGGCTCTTTCGAACCAGATCCTGAAGAGTAAGAGTATTCTTATTGAGCATCTCCCTCAGCTCATGAAAAGGTCATCTATGAAAGAGGCCCTTAATAACAAACATTTGTTGTAATAATTATGAAACATTTCATGACTAAATGAGGAATGTGACTTTTGGTCCATGCATCTGTATTCCTTCATTGGCAGTTTTGCTAATTTTCACACTCATTATAAAACGTTTTCCAGATAAATAGAGCATCCACTTATCATGTTATTCAAACAGGATGCCAGTTATTCACTCATTTACCAGATACAGATTGAGTACCACTGTACAATATGTTAAGTCCTTATTCTAGATGCTGGGGATACCATGAGGAACAAAATGACAAGGTGCCTGTTTTCATGGAGATTAAAATATAATATGTATAGAGGTGGGTGTATGGTGGGAGGACAGGAAACAAATTATGAACAAGAAAAAAAAATCAGATGATAGTAAGTGCTTTGCAGAAATTCAAAATAGAGTGGCAGTTGGGTGACTACTCTAGGTTGTAAGGTCTAGAAGGCCTTTCTGGATATGTACAGTTTAAGCTGAGAAATGAATGATTGAGGAGTCATTCAAATGAAGAGTATTTGGCAAGGGGAAGAGCTAGTGCCAAAGCCCTCAGGTCATGGATAAATATACTAGTTGGAGAAGGCGTAATATTTTAAAATTTGGTATTGCTAATGACCACCTTACTATAAAAGGACTGAGTGGAGTGCTTGGTAATAGAAGACAGTCTTTTCAGCTTCGCTTTGGTTGCATTCTCCTAAGTGATGAAAATGTTCAGCTCTACTTTAATTATATAGATTTTCTTAATTTTTCTGGCAAGGTGGTAGAAAATAAAGTTTGCCTTGTGTGTAGTCGTCCCTTATACAAGTAGTAATTTAGCCTTTTTGTTGAACTTTGATCTTTTTTATACTGGGAGGATGATTCCAGTTAATATTTTAATGATTTCTTTTGGGGTAATGTTGAGCTCTGGTCAGGCAGTCAATCAGAGACTATTGGGTGGCCTCTGATTTGCAAAGTTGCTTTTAACTATGGCTTTGAAGTAGTTGCTATTTGTGATAGGAGGAGTAAATTCAGGGTGCTAATTGGTACTCCGGTGATAGTTGAGTAAACCACTGGTGTTAAAACATATACCTCTTTTTTGTCCTTGAAAACCATTAGTAGAAAGCAGGTGACAGTAGCCTTGCATTAAGGGTAGGACATTGTATTTTCCAGTGGGTGCTATGGGAGGAATTGCCACAGAATCATTGTATGACTTAGGGCAGGTCACATCTCTGCTCTGGATCTCAGATGCTACTAGAAAGTAAAGATGCTTTTCTACATTCTTTGGCATCCCCGATGCCACTAAATTCTTTGTTTTCTCTATAGTTCTTATTAGTGGTTTATACACACAAAAATTGGTATCCAGGGTAGAAAACAAAACAGCTTTAAAATCAAACTAGCATCCAAAGGAACATATGGTTTAGAATTGAGTCCTAAGTAGGGTCCTTTACTTTTCACTCCAGATCTAAATCTTAGGACCTGGAAAGAATTATGACTGGATCTTCGGAGCCTGCTGTACTGATGCAGTCAGTAGACCTGCAATTAAACCTAGGAAAGAGCTTAGAGAGTTCATGGTATAGAGAGTGAAAGAGGAAGCTGCTGGTCTCATCCCTGTCTTCTGTGAAACCTAATCTAGTATAATGTGACCTTGTGGATAACTGTAATAGTCTTTTCTTCTTTCTTTGAGAGAACCAACTCTAGAATGAGGAAAACATGCTACAAGTGTTTTCATTAAAAAACTTCCGTGGTAGGGAGAAGCAGTATGGGCAGAAATAGTATTCTCCCTGTGAGCAGAGGCAGAAGCTTGAAGAAAATCAAACAAAACGTTCTTTTCATGATCCTTGAGGTCCCTTCTAACTCTCTACAGTTGATAGGCACTTCACTACACTTATTAAGCATGGCAAAATAAAGGAAATACTGAAGTATTCCTCCTCTATCTCAGCTTTTTGTAACCATCCAGCTGCTTTGGTACTAAGTATCCATCTGTACTCCTAGGTTTGGTTCTAGCTAAGAAGTGCCACCCTGTGGATGGTGTGTATATTAATACTCATACAAACTTATGTACCTTTCTCTCCCCTTTTTCATCTCTCCCACTCTATCCTGAGGACATTGTAAATGCGCATATGCCTCTGTGATCCCAATGAAGAAGGATAACTGAGAAGTATCATAGAACTGTTGTGGGATTCAGTTATTAGAACTAAGGATGCTTTCAAATAGCTTTCATCCTTCTTCTGCTTCCCCAACACCTCACAATCTCTGCACAAACGTCAATCCTTGTGATACTGTTCTCTCTTTTGTCTGTATCCTGCTATTTCTGTGTTTGGTGTACTCCCTTAATGCAAGAAGAGTCATGTCCACGACACCTCTGAGTTAGAATGAGAGGAAAGCTGTAGGATACCTTCTTTGGAAGGAGATAAAGCAGTCATTTGCTCTAGTCGCATTTTATGAGTGGAAGAACTGAGGAATGGATCCTAATAGTCTATTAAGCCTTAGTTTCTTTATCCAAAATGGTCAGGATGATAATTTCTACCTCACAGGGGTTTTGGAGAAGAGCAGAATGGTTAAATAAAATAGCACATGTGAGGATTGGAGCTGGTACAGTACAGGTGCTCAGTAGTTTCTCTTTCCCAGATCACAAAGCTAGTTAATAGATGAGTCAGAACTTGGCTCTTATATGTTTCTTAGCTCCAAACAACTCATTATAGTGCATTTGAATATTGCTCAAAATGTCAGAAACAATAATGGTCCTCAACATAATGTTTCATTTCAACCTATTTCATGTGTAAACTAAACTATGAGCAGTGCCTAGTGGCTTATAGTAGATGCTCAATAAATCCTTTAAATGAATGGATGAGGTATTATAGCTTATTCAGAAAGAGATGAACAAATTCCGGTGGGGGACTTCTTTGGCTGTGTATTTTTATTTTTGAACTAGAAAAACACAATAGATTTTAACCTACAAGTAACCTGCTGAAATGTCCCTTGAAATGGTTGTTCTATCACTGTGTCTTCTTCATGGTGGCTTTTTATTGATTAACTGGAGACCTGGCGCATGAATTTGTGCACTAAGCCTGCAGGATCGGGCCGAAACTGGCTCTCTAAGGATCGGGTCGAAACTGGCTCTCTAACATCCCTCAAAGGGATGGATTGTGAGAGGGTGCAGGCCAGGCTGAGGGACTCCAATGGTTCACAGACAGGGTTGGGGAGGGAAGTGGGAGGTTGGCTAGTCAGGGAGGGACCTCAGGAGGGCTCCAGGGCATGTCCGGCCCGTCTCACTCAGTCCTGATGGGCCGGACCCCAGCTGCAAGCTAACTTACCTGTTAGAGGTCTGCCCCCCTGGTGGTCAGTGCATGTCTTAGTGAGCAGTTGAGCGGCCTTAGCATACATTAGCATATTACACTTTGATTGGTTGAATGGATGACCAGACACTTAGCATATTAGGCTTTAATTACAATATATAGGATATTTGTGAGATTTTAGCAGTGTGTCAGAGAGACCTTAAGTAGCTTTTAAATGACAGTTTTTTGAAAACTAAGTATCTCTACTAATAAAAGGATAATATGTAAATTGGTCATGATGCCCTCACAGTAACAACTGAACAGCAGGCTATGTGGGGCGACTAGGGGGGTTGGCAATGAGGGGTGACCAGGCTGACAGGGGAGGGCATTTAGGGGTAATCAAGTTGGCAGGCAGAGGTAGTTAGGGGTGATCAGTCTGGTGGGGGGCTGGAGGGCAGTTATGGGCAATCAGGCAGGTGAGCAGTTAGGAGCCAGTAGTCCCAGATTGTGAGAGAGATGTCTGACTGCAGTCGGACATCTCCCAAGGGGTCCTGGATTGGAGAGGGTGCAGGCTCAGCTGAGGGGACCTTCCCTCCTGTGCACGAATTTCGTGCACTGGGTCTCTAGTATGCAAATAAATGTTCTAAATGGATCAACTTATCTTTCCCCCAAATGCTCTGCAAAACAACTTTCTCCCCCCACAAAGGATAGTTATCTATGAAAATGCTTTACGTTGTAATCTGTACAATATTTGATAACAATTAGATATATTATTCTTAAAGTAACTTAAGAATAAATTGATTTATTTATAAATTTATGTTGTATTTTATTGATTGGTCTATTACATATTTTTCAAGGATAAATTGATATAACCAATGTTCCAAGTGCATTCTTGCTTGCATACTGTTCATCTTAAATTTAATTCTAGTGAGTTTTATTAGATTTTATAAAAGTGAAATTTAAGAGTATTAGGTTGGTAAGTGTTTCAGTGGCTATTGAAAAGTGGATCATTTTACTTTCCCTAAAGTTATATATTCTGGATGAAAGAAGAAACTTGTCCCCAATTAAAGCATTAATGGAGATCACAACACATCTAATTGGATTGATGTACCAAATCCATTTATATAGTTTACTGCCTATTGGTAGGTCAGTGACTACTGAGATTAGCTTGTTAACCTCACACTTTGAAAAAGAACTGCAGGTATTCTCTATGGTTGATTTAATGGGCACTCAGAAACTTGGTCAGTAATTCATGAACAAAAATCAATGTATCTATAAATGTAATTTTTTGGGCTTTCTTCGTATTATGCCTGGATGGATAGAATTATGATTTGACAGTTTTGCTATAAACTACTTGATGATTTACAATATATCACTATCACCACTAATTACCACATTTTGATTAATCTTAAATACTTCGGTTTAATACATTTTGCTTAATCCAATATATCACTGTATTGATAAACAGTAATTATAGACATAAGGACACCTGAACTTCGAAATTATCATGAAAATGTTATTAAGAATTATGTGAAACCTAATGTTTGTTTATCTGGACATATTTAATTTTGAGCAAAGAAAGCAATTAAAAGTTACTTCGTTAAACGTGATTTTTAAGATTGTTACAGAACTTGTGATGATAACATGGTGTCTTGGAGGAAGGATGTTAACAACTGTAGCAAAGTGTTAATTAAGAATGATGTAATCTTCATTTCAGAATTATTAGTATTATATGTTAGTATATAATAGCTGGACAGTAGCAAAACCTAGTTTCAGTTATGATGAAGGCTCAAGTTGTATTTATAGTGGAAAGATTAACATTTTCTATACTGTTCCTGAGATGATTTAAAAATCCTGAATGAAATACAGTCAAATGTAAACATCAAGTCCTGAGCTCATTTACATATGTGCCAGATTTTCAAACTAATTGCTATTTGAACCTAATCTGTCATTGCGGGCTGCATTAGCTACAACAAACATTACATTTACATATTGATTTCTTATTTTGTTTTAGTGTAAATAATCCATAATTATAGTTAATTTGGTCTTTTGTTGACATGACTCCAAGTTTAGAATGGAAATTTAAATTGCTGTGTGTCATGCTTTGTAATGTAAAATCTTGATGTATCTGAAAGGATCATTACAGATCATAAAATAGTCCCAATGAAACAAAAGAGAGCATCCTATACAACCTTTTGGAATGATATAAATGTAAAGTATTAGTGAAAAATTCAATAGCATATTCAAAGTTTATTTACATTTTTATAATAAAAAGTCACAGTAATTTGAAAGAACTTAATTTGTTTTGCTTCAATATTAAGTCATTTAAAAAATAAAGTCTATTAGAAATTAGCATCTTATTTTACATTGATATTTTTGTTTAAAATATCCAGTGTAAGAAAAATAATGTAATATACACACAGCAGGAATGAAACAGGAGATTTTGGGTTTTTATATTGATTTAATATTTCACTCATCTTTGCATATACTGCATTGATTTGAAAAGTTTAATTTCATTGACAGTAACCTATATTATATCAGTGGATATATAGTCTTATTAAGTTGCAATGGCAACAAATTCAAGGTTTTCAAATACATTAATTAAAAGTGTATTGTCTTTTTAAAGTTCAAGTATGGGATTCATTAATCGCAAAATGGTCGTTATATGATTGTTTCCCTTTTTTTGGTTTATGATTTTTTATGGAGATGTAACTTACATGCAATAAATGTACAATTCTCAACCACCCCCCATTTATGTGAGTTTTAACAGAAGCATATGATTTTCTACCAAGGATTTTAATGAGGGGAGTTTTAATTTGCATGTGTATATACAGATGTTTGCAGACAGACAGCCATTTCAAAACCTGTCCTGAACTGATGGCAGTTGTTTACTCGAGTGTTGTGAATACAGAAGCCTTAGAAACCTTCTATTAGTCAATTCAGGCTGCTATAACAAAATACCATTGACTGGGTGGCTTACCAACAGACATTTATTCTTCACAGTTCTGGAGACTGGGAAGTACAAGACCAAGGTGCCCACAGATTTGCTCCCTAGTGAGAGGGCCCTCTTCCTGATTTGCAGATGGCTGTGTTCCCACTTGGCAGACAGTGAGAACAAGCTCTAGTCTTTTCTCTTATAAGGACACTAATCCATCATGGTGGGCCCCACCCTCATGATTCCATCTATCTAAACTTAAGCACCTTCCAAAGGCCCTAACCCTAATTGGGGATTACACTTTTAGCATGAATTTGAGGTGGGGCACAAATATTCAGTCCATAACAACACTGAAGCCAAGGCTGAATTTGTTGTTTTCATAGGCTAGTTGTTTACATTTGTATTTTATACAGAGTGCTTTCCCTAGAACTGTTACAGTTTTAATAGGAAGGCTATGGTTTAGCCTGGTCAAATCTTCTACCCACTGAATATTTTAAGAGGATCTGGATTCAAGGAATTGCTAGAGAGGAAATCCTTAAATTACTGTTATTATTCTTGATGCAAGATTTACTATTGTTCTACCCTATGAAATGGGCTTGCTTCTCACTGGCAGTAGGGAAGCCATTTTTCTTCTTAGCCAGAAAAAATGTCAGGTATATGTACATGATTATCAAATGATTGTTTCACTACTGTAATGCAGCTTTAAGTTAACCTTGAAGTCCTGAGCTTGTCTATTAAAATAGCCACGTCACTGAAGTACTCTCTCAGTGTGAAATAAACTCAATATACTGTTACATTTATTTTCTTAGTATTGTTGCTTTTATCATTACTCGACCTATGGAGGCTAAAAATGTATGGCTTTTTATATTTGCCTGTATAAAAATGTAGTTTCATTTATTGTGGCTTTTGTGTTAAAATTTGTTATAACATTATTTTCCTCTTATTAAAAAAAAAACTGAAAGGGAATATACAATGTATTAAATTAAGCCAGTAAATTAAAATGAATTTTGTATGTATTGGAAGACAGATATTTTATAGATGTCTTCTCTGTTTCTGGTAAATCTTGACAGTTAATGTTTCTGGTAAATCTTGAGATCTCCCCAAGCAGAAGTGGACATTCTGCTAATGAAAGAACACTAGACGTCCAAGACTTGTGAACAGAAAGGGAAACAGAGAAGGGATGTTCTATTGAAGCTATTTTTAGAATTCTGTTGGTGGCTTAGATATTGTTTGGTTATAATATTGAAAAATTTAAGGGCATGGATATCTAATCTTTATCTTTTTTTATAATTATCTCTCTTATATCTTACCTCCCTCCTTCTCTCCTCCCCTCTCCCCCATTTTTAAAATTAAGGAACTGGCTAGCAAAATTATGAGAAGGTATATATAAAAATATCTAGCACTTTGCCTAATAATTACTAAAAATATTCACATTTTAAGCATTAATTTCAGTCTGATTTGAGAATAGAACAATTATTAAGTTTGAATGTTTTTGTAAAAACAGAACCATCTCCTTGTTGGTAAATGCAAATATTTAAACTGAAAGGAAAATCATAAGAGAATGAAAAATTAAAAACCAGTACGAATAAATGTTCTTTCAAAACAGTTACTCCATTGAATTAAAATTCAGACTTCTTTTAAAAAGTTTCTATGTTTGCTTACATATTTTTTCTTTTCTCTCTAATTGAAGAGAAAACATGGCACTAAAAACCAAACCCATGTCGTATTATTTCTCACCTACCTACTTTGGTTGGCAGTCATCTTCAGAGCTATTTTAACCCTTTGCACTCCGCTGTCCCCTCTCAGGGGACATCGGAATTCTAGCATATCACTCGGATGTCCCCTCTCAGGGGGGACATTGCAGTTTATTAGTGATTACGGGGAATTGAGTTAATTCAACGCACGTTTCCGCCGCAAATTAGCGTCGAGTAGCTGGTAGCCAATGTCCAGAATGGTTCGGAGTGCAAAGGGTTAAGAGTCAAAGTGGAAGTGGCATGAATGACTTTGCAATTTGAAGGTAAAAGAGCATGGGGTAGGTGAGGGCAAACTATTCTAACCAACCATTTAGAAGATATTGTTAAGGATAAAATTGCTCCTAGATACAGCAACTGAGGACTCAACTCATTATGCTAGCAGTTTGCCTAGATTATATTTTAACAATAAAGTCTGAAAATTATGCAGATCACCACAGTAAATTTCTTTTTAAAAATTAAATTTATTTGGGTGACATCTGTAATAACAAGAGCATCGTATTAGACTGGACATCCTTCCGGACAAGGCCAGGCTGGGAGGGAAGCCAGTGCCGGCAGCCGGGGGAGGAGGCCTACTCCTGCACGGTTTCCGTGCTTCGGGCCTTTAGTTGGCTAATGGGATCATATAGGTTTCCTGTGTGGATTCCTATCTTACAAGATCTGTATATTGCACTGTACCACCCAATTCCATCATGGTGGTCCCATACATTAGGTCCTCTGTCACCATACATTAGGTCCTCTTCGCTTCCCTCCCCTTCCCTCTGGCAACCACCACACTGCTGTTTATGTCCACAAGTTTCAGTTTTGTATCCCAAATACGAGTGAAATCATATTGTTCTTAGCTTTTTCTGCCTGACTCATTTCACTTGGCATAATATTCCATGTTGTCTCAAATGACAGTGTTTCATCTTTTCTTATGTCTAGGTATTATAGTATTCCATTGTGTTTATGTACCACATCTTCTTTATCCAGTCCTCTATTGAAAGACATCTTGGTTGTCTCCATGTTTTGGCCACCATGAATAATGCTGCAATGAACATAGAATAGGAGTGCATATATCTTTGTGATTACGTGTTTTTGAATTTTTGGGGGGTATACTGTATACCCAGGAGAGGGATTGCTGGAGGTATATGGTAGCTCTGTTCTTAATTTTTTGAGGAATTAACTCAAAATAGATCGAAGGCCTAAATATAAGATATGAAACAATAAGTTAGAAGGAAGAAAGCATCAGAACTAAACTTACGGACCTTGACATAGGCAAGGGAAATAAAGGCAAAAATAAATGGATAAATTTCTTATAGCCTTCTCCTTTCCCCTTCCCACTCTTTCACCCCCTGGGCAACAGGGGTTCCGGGTGGGGAACAGGACTCACGAAACAAAACTTACTCTGTTTACATGCCAGATTCTGTGGGTTTCTTTGTATTTCCATAGCATCTTAGGAAAAGTGGTATGGGAGTTCTTAGCCAAACTAACATATGAATTGTAAGTTTGTTTGTCTGCCATCTCTTAAACTCAGTGAAGAGAGAAGTATGATCTTCCTGGGTTCCCTCCTCCTGTACCTGGAGGGCAGATTATGAGTTAGACCTGGGTCACTTCTACTTATTTTGTGTGCAGTATTAAGTATCCTAACAGAGTGAATGAATATTCGATATTCTTCCATTAATTTCTTTATCTAAAAAGTGCCACCCATCTCTTTTTCCCAAACAAAAGTAAAGTTTTATCCCTTCCAAATGATAAACTTGAAGGTTCACTTATCCTTCATATTTTAACTTCTCTGAAGCTTTTCCCTAACCTCTTTTCCCTTCTCATTGGGACAGAGTGTAACACTTCCTTCTCAGTTTTCATTGTACTTTTTTTCAGTTTCTCAGTTGTAGCTATCCTATTAATAAAAGCCTATGTGGTCATCATGCCATAATGTGGTGACGCCCTCATGATGCAGCAAGCAATCACCAGGAGGCTGCAGCTGGGCGGGGGCTTGACAGGGCAAGTGTGGTGCAGAGGCGGGGCCTATGGCTCCAGCCTACCTCTTTGGGGCAGTCCATCCAGGAGCCCCAGGTGGGTGTGCAGGGCCTACCTCTTTGGGGCGATGGATAGATTGCAGGGCTCCTGCACTGTGAGAGGGCACAGGCTAGGCTGGGAACCATCCCCAGCCACCCCTCCCCCCCTTCCCCGCCCAAATTTCATGCACCGGGCCTTTAGTTACATTATATTATGGGTGTTTATGTATATGTCTATCTTTATAAAATTGTGAAGTTTTTTGTGAATCGGAACTATGTATTATTTGGGTTGGTTTTTCTTGGCAGTTGGAATAATTAATACAAAGCATTGATTTAATATTTATAAATAAATGAATCAAAATTTTAATTTCGATGGTAGTTTTTCAGAAGGCAAGCTTGCTCTTTGAGACACAAAATTGAGTAAGACTCTTGCCTTCTGGAAATTCAAAATTTACTCATTGTTCAATCAGTATTTATATGTCGTGTGCTAAGGAGATGATCACAAAAATTCTTCCATAAAGAAACTAGTGGGGTATTATTTCCTTCGATTAATAGTATTTCATGCTATGCATTAGTATTTCCTAGGTAATTTTAGGCTGTAATCAACCTGTAAATTCTATAGAAGACAATAGGGCATTCAGATTTACCACCTAATTCTAATCTATGTTGCATGTATGTTTATCACATAGTTACAGATTGGCAAAGGAGGAGTGATGAAGACCAGAATGATGTAGCACACCTAAATATTTTCCTGATTCCATAAGCTTGGCTTAATAATACTTGAGGCTGGCAGTACTGATTATTCATAAATAATGGTGGTAGATTTATATCTTCAATGCTGATAGTGCTTCTGAGTAGTATTGTCATAAACAAATAAAAACATGAGTTATACTTTTTCATATATGACTAATTCATTAACTCTCCTGGTTCTAACACATTTCTAATATTTTACAACTTTAACAGAGAGTTTAATGTTGCCCTGAATTCTCCAGTTTCTGAATTCTATTTCTTAGTCCTAAATGAAAGCATAATTAATTTGAAGGAATTTTGACATAGCAACAAAAGTTCTATAGATTTCATTATCTTCTGAATTTGGACTTAAACCGTATTTCCATTCTTATATAACATTCATGAATATAAACAGTAGCTTCATATTTCTCTTCTTACAGAACAGCGAGTATACATTTTAGTAACATACTTGGAATTTGATATAATTGATAAATTTGGTTCTTTTGGAGAAAATACATATGCAGACAATAACATATGATTTGCAGAAAATTCTTACAGATGCAAAATATTTAGAATTGAAGTTTAAAAACTCCTTAGTAGAGAAGGAGTTAACAGGTTAGCTCCCCTTGGTTGTTCTCAGCATGCTCTTTTGCTTTTAGGAGCTGAAAAGATGATAACATTGGGTCTGGACATGCCTGTGTGGAGGTTATGATACTCCTGGGTTTTTTTGCAGCTAGCTGTAAAGCAAGCCAGAACTTGTTCACCTCAGAGTTTCTTGTTTTTCTTTCAACCCTTTCAGTGCCCTGCAGGAGTCATTAAATCAAAACTTCATGCTGATAATCACCCACCGAGAAGTCCAGCGGGAGTATAACCTGAACTTCTCAGGAAGCAGTACCATTCAAGAGGTGAGTTATGTCTCACAGCTAAGGAATAAAGGTAGCTCATTATAACTAATGTTGACCCTGTTAAAGAGGGCTTATCTATTCTGGTTGGAAACTCGCTTTATGTTTCATTATTGGGTTCTTAAATTTAATTAACTGGAGCATCATGATTACTGTAGACATATTAAGTGATTTGACCTAGAAAGACAGTATTGTAAATGGGAACTCTTGATAATTCTTAAAATAGTCATCTTAAAACTCTGCTTAAAATATTCATTATTATGTAATATATTTGTAGTTTTATGGTAATTATTCAAAATATTAATTTGGAAATTGTTGTCAGCATGCATTTTTGAACATGCTCGTATTGTATTTGAAATATATTAATTAAAATGTGTATTTTGTTTCCAAAAAGAATTTGAGGAGGCTTTTTATAAGCAGCTCAATGCCAATGTTGGGCAGCATTTGAGGAATGCTGATGGAAACTTTCAGTCATTTAACTCAGAATATCTGAGAAAAGTCTTATTTATAGTCAGGATTTTTTCTTCTTCTATGTAGCCAACCAGGGCCACTGTTTCAAAAAAGAACCTCCCCCAAGAAAGAAGAGGTATCTTATTGCCTGTGACCCCACCTACCTAAAAGCCAGTAATTTATTTCCATGGGGGGAAAGTGTGTAAGGCTATGCCAGGACTTATGTTCAGAAACACTGAAATGATGATTATGTCACATTACCCCTTGTAAGTTGTAAAGACATCAATCATTTTGTCTACTAATGCTTTTACAAAGAGGATTAATCATATATTGAATATAACTAAGGAAATTTAGTTTAAAAATAACTCGTTTAATCAAGAAAAGCAAAGATAATGGGTAAATTTTATCCTGTTGATTAATTTTTTTAAATTGAAGACTAATATAATGCATTATGGATAAATATAAACTGCTTTATTTGTTTTTCAGAATGAAACTTTTATTGCTAAAATGTTACCTTTTTTTTCCATTTCCCGTTTCTGTAGTTTGAGTGTATTTCTGCTTTTTCCCACAAGAGGGCAGAAAGGACTATTAAACTGATAATCTAAAAATGCCATTTAGTGTTTTCAAATTAGCTTTTCTTATATTAACAAAAAGGAGCATAATGGCCAAATTATTGTTTGATTTATAGATAATTGGCATATTGCAGGGAGGAGACTTAATTTCACCCTTTTAAATTAAACAGGGAGATTTAAAAAGACATAAAATATTCATTAATGTTCGGTGATTATAAAGTAGTGGCATATATTTATTTTGCCTTTATTACTGTTTCGATGGGAAAATACTGCAAATATTTCCGAAATCGAGTTGGCCATACTGACAAGTTGAAATGTTTAAGCAGCATTAATGCAATCCGCTCACACCTGATATCCTATGCAGAATGATTCAAAATGACTACATCAATTATTAAAAGAAATATTTAAAATTCTGTAAATGTACTGTTATGCGCCACAGTTGGCTGAAACTGTTCTTCATGGCCTCCTAGTTATGTTACCAAATACATATTAAGCTTCAAGGACTTGAAAATCGTAAATCTTTTTTCATACCATTTTCTAAATGAAAAATGTCCCAGAAATATTTTTGCAAAGACCGGTATTCTTATGTATTTCTTGGCAAGAATTTGGTTTTGTCTATTTCAATTTTCTTTTTCTTTTTTAAAAATTTAAAATAATACTTTGGAATGCTTCTTGCCAAGAAAAAATAAATCCAGTTGTTTCTAATATCAGTTGCTTTTCTGTGTGTAAACCAGGTACACATAGGCTCTTTATTCTGTACAATTTAGAAAAAAGACATGGATTATTCATTTTAGGCCTAGGATCACACTCTTTAGGTCTAATCCTAAAACCTCCTCCTTTAACTTCGGAATACCTGGTGAGGTGGAGTTTCAGAAGGACAAGATGCTATTATGATACAGCCATGCAACCTACAGTAACACCTAAGTTTTTGTTTTTGTGTATAATTGGAAGTCAGTTTGCTATAATCTTAAAAAGCTTTTGCAGTGTTATTTTATAAATGCTAGAATTTTTTGCTGTTAATGTGGAAGCTTAAGGATGTCATACATCCTAAATTGTAAATTAATTTCTGTCGCCAGTTTCAGAGATCTCTTTTCAGTGTTTTAAAATAGATCCAAGAGTGAATTCTGATCAATATATGAAGAAAAGTAAGAAATTTAAAAAATGACACATTTATTTTCTAGTGTTGTAGTATAGTATATCCTTGTTAAAGGAGAAAATAATATATCATTTTTTGGTTATTTTAATTTTTGAAAACCTTGCATTTTTAAAAGAACGCGTTTGTAATATTTTTCTCTCAAAGGGAAATTTCTATGAAATGAAATAGAGTAGAAAAGGCACTATGATTTCAACTTTTAGTGAAACAAAATACATTTTTAAAAATATTGAACTTAGAAAATAGATCTTTAAAGCAGTTAGAATTTCAAATAAACTCTTCAGTGACCGACCATATGATCATGCAAGTTAATAGTGATAAACTGAGTTGTACAGTGTTCATTCTAGTCTGTGGACTCTTGCATATCTTATGTCCTTTGGGTGTTCTAGATTTTAATTTAAGCTAGTTAGATATCAATGTGTGTTGGGGTTTTTTGGTTGTTGTTTTTATTTTTTTATTATTATTTTTTTAAAATATATTTTATTGATTTTGTACAGAGAGGAAGGGAGAGAGATAGAGAGTTAGAAACATCGATGAGAAAGCGTCATCGATCAGCTGCCTCTTGCACACCCCCTACTGGGATGTGCCCGCAACCAAGGTACATGCCCTTGACCGGAATCGAACCCGGGATCCTTCAGTCCCCAAGCCGACGCTCTATCCATTGAGCCAAACCGGTCCCGGCTGGTTGTTGTTTTTAAAACTCTTTACAAATTCTTCCACTTACAATATCCTCCTACTTGAAGAAAAGGCAGAGATAATATAAAAAGGTCAGAATGGAGAGTTACAAGTAGTTATAAAAATATCCTTTCTCTTTTCCATTATTGTGAAATAGTTTGAAAATATCTAATAATAGAATAATAACTTTGTGATAATGTCTTCTTACATTTTTGGTTTCTACATTGCTTATTTGCCACACTTTAAAATAGTGAATTTCCTTGAAAATTTAAACATGCTTACTTTATCTTAATGGATATTCTACACAGAGAATTCAGCTTTTTAAACAGTTAATTGTACAGACTCTAGTAATTCTGTATAATACTATTAAAGATCTGTGATTACAAATGCACTTGGGATTGGTTAAATTGAAGAAGGGGAGGGGAGTAGATTGATTTGCCTACTGCAAATCCTAAACCCAGGTGTGGAAAAGGATATAAAGTCTCTGAAATCAGGCCAACTTTTCTTGGAAAAGAATTCTTTGTTGTCCATCTTACTACTGCAAAGCTTTTAGTGGGCAGAATATCCACTTTTTTTTGTAGATGTCATACAAATTTAAGAAATACAAACATGACCCAGAATAACAGTGATAAGTATTTTGTGTGTGGAATCATTAAGTATTTCCTGTCTGTTACAGCAAGAAGCACGATGAATAGTTATTAGAATTATTTATATCTTCCAAGTTTCACTTTACCCTAGAATTCCTCTCTGTTTTATTAATGTTGATTTAGCTCTTAATGGTAATAAAGGAAAAATTGACAAACTATAAAGATATATCTTGCATGGAATAGTAAAACATTTCACTACTATTACTAGCCAACAATTTGAATTAGCAATAAGAAGATAACTAAGTACATAAATCATACCAGTTCTTAAAAATAATTTTGGCTACCTAATTGTGAAATCATGAAGCTAATTCTGATTTTGCGAATTCAAAACTTGTATTCAGTTTTGTGTCTTTTTTTCTGCTTGCTACTTTCTCAACTTGCTTGGCTAACATATTTATAACTATTCTTTATTGTTGGAGGTTATTAACAGTAATTAAATATGTAGTTGTTGTTTTTTAACAAATTGTACTAATGGGCAATTTTCTAGTTGTGAGTTGACTATAACTTCTTAAGTAGCATGCCCTTTCTGTAAATGTTTTAGGTTTTGTGGTTTTTGTTTGTTTTCCAGTTTGGGGATAGGGTAGGGGATGCTGGCACAGAACTCAAGACCAGGGTAGCTTAGAATGTGCATATTCAAGAGGCTAAATTAAATTGTGTGCTTATTTAATTAAAAGTTTAAGTAGTTTAATTTTATTGCAAGACAAATTGCATAAATAAGCTCAATTAGAGTGAGCCCATTTTAATTACTATATATCATAGTTTGGTTTTTTAAAACTTGAAATCACAAATGACATTTTAGCAAGAATGAAAGAAATGTAATTTCTTAAGCAACTGAGCAATGAATTACTAAGCCTTTATTCAGCTTTCAGAAAAGGAGATTATGAGTTTCTTTCAAATATGCATGTATATTATTAGTTTCAGGTTACATTTTATAACGGAGATCTGTTGACATTGTTCCATTTCAATTGAACAAATCAGTAATGACCATTTTATAAATGTTGAGGTTTTAATAAATTATTCTCTTGGGAAATAACTTTAAGTAATATTTTCAATGCAGCCATTTGGAACTGACAAGTCTTTTTCTGCCTCTGAAAGTATTTTAGAATAATCTCTATTGGAAATTATTTTTAGCTCCTGTAAGTGTTTCTTCACCTTCATTTCAAGAAGATAGAAACAATGAATTTTTATTAGGAATTAAGGACAATGTTTAGTCCTTTGTTACTTAAGATATGTGTATTCTGCCATCTACTTGGCTGATCACATTTCATAATCTGTGATTTGTGGGTTGGTAGTTTTGAAATGCCTGGGTTAGGAGAAATTATGTTCAGTTATCAAAAACTAATAAACATAAGACATTTTTATATGCAAGAAAAGGCAGAGAGTAAATAATTGCACTGGTGACCAATACTGTAATAATCCTGTTTTACAATATGCACTTGACAGGTTGTAATAGTGCTAATTGAAGAGACTAATTCACACTTGCTTCATTCTATTCAAAGGCAAAATCAGCAGCTTGTTTTGCTTTTGACCAGATGGTCCTCATGAACACCTACTGTGCACTTTAAGTGCTTTACTAGAATTACAAAGGCTGGGGGCTGCGTTCGACTCCAAATGATTTGAGAAGAGAGAGAGAGAGAAGGAGGGGGAAAAACCTTCTGTGCTCAATGGATTTGGTGCAAGTAAATTAATTCTAGTGGACCCATTACACACTGAGCTCCCTTTTCAAAGCTCTGAGCCTCCTCGCTTGCTCTGTAGCAATGAGAAAGAGAAAGAGAAAGGCAGATTACTGCAAACAGAAATAAAAAAAAAAAGGGGTATGAAAGGGAGAAAAGAGGCCTTGAAGCCTTTCATATCATTTGAGTTTTTCAAGTGCGTTATTTTTGGGGAGGGTGGATATATGAAAAGCCAATTGGAGTTTTTTTTGTTTTAAAGTGCGCTATTTAAGCACCATGAATATAGGCACAAGAGCAACAGTTGACTGAGTTTACTGTGGTGAAGCTTTGTGTCCGAGGATGAATCAAATTCATTATATTCAACTCTTTGTGTTTTCACATGAATGTAGGGTTAGTTTCACAAGACTGTGTCTGTTTAGGATAATTATAATTTAATATTTTCCTTTCATAAAGTTATCACTGTAGATGTCTAAAATTTTAATCAAAGCAGATTTTGTACATTGACTTTGAAGCACCCTGACAGTTTAAAATTCAAAGGAAAGCTTTTTTAGTTTTCAGAAGAAAAGAAAGACTCATTCTAATGGCATTGAAGCAGAGATTATTATAACTAATTAGAAGTCACATCTGTTAGCTTTTGGTTTGTGACTTACTTATATATTTTTTTAGTAAAATATATACTTTTAAAATATATTGATGTTATTGAGTGAATCCAAAGGGATAAAAATGAACTTAAAAAGAGAACCATTTATTTGAGCTAACCATTTTTGCAAATCTGTAGGTGATTCCATAAAAATATTAAATTCCATTAAATGTGAATTAGAATTATGTAATTAATAGCCTTAAGTTGGAACACACTTTTAAGCAATATTTTTACATTTCTTGTTAGTATAATTCTGATTATTAATTAAAGTTATGAAATAGCAATATAACTAGACCCAATTTTTGTGCAAATTTATAGTTATTTCTTATCCTTAAAGCTCTTTATGTACAACATAGTAGTTTGGAATACTGACATTGTGAAATAATTAATTTTTATTCTATATATGTGGTTTAAGATATAAGAAATCACATCTAGGAATACATGTCAGTTATTTTATGTTTTTATACTTTAAATTTAATTCTCTTATATATATTTGTTGCATAGTTTACTTTTGTTTGATGGTATATACTATTGACATTATAATTCAGGTTCATTTTAATTATAGCTATTATCAAAGAATACAAAAAATCATACCAATTGTATATAACTTAATGATAATTATAAATATTTCATAAAAAAGGTTATTTCTAGGTTTGGCTCATCTTTTTAAATGAATGCCTACAATTTATAGCTTAAAATGTTTTATATGTCAATATGTTTTATTTACATTCTTAGGAAATAATATATAGAAATGCAAAAGTAACCACAAGATTATTTTAGATTTTATTTCTCATACTTTTAGTGAAGAAAGTACCATGCCTTGTTTGATATTTAAAATGAAATTATATTAATTTCCTATTCGTGTGAGTATTATTTTGGGACTTATTCACTGAAATATAAATTGTGGGGTGGAGAGGAATATAAGAGGAATATAACCTTCAACCAACAAAACATTCAATGAAATTTATAAGCCATGAGTTGTTAATAAATTGATATCATTGGGGAGAAAAGGATTTCAAGAAAAAATTTTGAATGATGAAAAAAACAACTTCCTGAAATTTCCTTCTGCAGCAGGCTATTTAAAATAAAGATAATATACTCTTCCTTGTGGGTATTATAAAAATCTATCTTTAAAGCCAGAACCTCAGTTAGCAGAGGCTGATTGATCATGACCAGGCAGCCACTTATTTAGGTATGGCTGGTTCTCTGGTTTCACAGACACAGTAGTTGGAGTCTTTCTCCTCATGAAGAAGAGTTTATTTCAGTGTTAAAATATTAACTCCTACATTCCTGAATGCCAGAGACAAGAGTCTTTCTTGTAGGCTGAAGGTTGGAAAAGGCTGCGATTTCTTTATAGACCTTCTTACTTAAGCTGAGATACCATGTTATTTAAGCCGAGAAATATTTTAACATTTAACTATTCTCTAGCCATAAAGTGAAAGTAATAACCTCCATAATTTCCTCCCCACCCCAGCAAAAACAGAAAAAAATGAAAAGAAAGAAACCCCCACAAAAACTAAAGGATCGAGTAAATCAAGGATGAGAAAGGAAGGGGAAATGCTAGGTATATTAAGATAAGGCCTGCATGTAGGAAATTATTTACATGCTTGTCCTTATATACCATTTTTTTTTTTTACCATAACCTCTTTTAAATATCTATTTATGCTAGTTTTTCTTTTGTATGATGCATTCTGTGAATAACTTAACACTGTGTTGTCAAGGAGTTATTCTTTTCCAAATATAGTTAGTGTGACAAATAATATAATTAAAAAAAAATTCTATTGTATAATTTAGGGCTTTATTACCATATTATTTCCCTCAATACATTCCTATTATTTTCTAAACTTTTTTTTTTTTTTTTTAAGGAAGAAATACTTTAAAAGCTTATAGCAAACATTTTCTATAAATGACAAAATGTATTCCTTGCTTTGTGGTCATTGCGTGACCAGACAGTAGAGTACTGGATTGTTTTAAGGTTTTTACAGCTGCAAGGCAAAAGCATCTGCTCATTGCAAAGCCGGCATTGTTTAATTTTGACACTGACTTTTCCATGCGGCTTGTACCGAGCACTGGATTAGATGCCACTAAGATGAAATTTGTTTTAAGTTGCTCCCAAAGTGCAGCTGTCCCTATATATGGCCTTGTAGCTTAACCAAAGCAGACAGACATAGGATCAATCAGAATCTTTGTACAGGGTCATCACACTGGACTAGGGAGACTCAGAGGAAGAATGTTAATGGTATTATTTATTGTGAATAACTGCAAAATTAGTTTCTAGGCTGATTTAGTGTATGTAGAAGTACACCTGCCCACATACCTTTTTCAGGGCAGTAGAACCATTATTAAATATTTAACTTTTAAACTGGAATATAATGGTCACATATTAAGGTGTGTGTACTAGGCACTATTGCTTTGCAATCAATTGCAAGAAAAATGATTAGCTTATGGGTCACTAAAGTAGACAAAATAAAACTAAATCTTAATGCTCTACTAAAATCTTGAAAAGTGAACATTTTTATAGAATGATAATTTTTCTTTAATGTTTCAAGTGAATGAAAAATGAAAGAGCACCTCACTTCCTGGGTTTCCTGGGATTGTGTGAATTTCTACCCAGCTGGTCCAAATTGATTGATACAGGGCCAAATATTTGTCTGCCTACATTTCAAAGTCTATAATTTGCTAATGAATTGTGGTAATAATCTTTCATCATACATGAAAGATTTAGCCAAACAATTTGCTAAGTATGTATTTTGATCATAAAATTTTTGGACATGCACCAAGCTTTACATCTATTTTACAGCTAATACATGGGGATGGAGGGAGAGCAGGGGGAGAAATAATACTGAACATGGAAACTGGATGGAAGGGGTTGAAGGAACCAAGAGGGGAGAAGGTAAAAGAGTAATGCTGGGAAAGTCCTATGAGTAGTAGTGGAAAACAAATAATATTTGCACTTAGAATGCAAAATAGAATTTTTAAAAATCCTGGCAGAGTTTTAAGTCTGTGGCACCCAAAGGTATGGTATCCAAGTAGATAAAGGCAAGGAAGGAATCTTTCTTTTTTGGCTACAGCTATTACACATTGATTATGGAATAATATTTTAGAAACTTTATGCTAGAAAAGTCAAATGCCCACAAATTGGAAATAATTGAAGGAATAAGAATAAAAGCCAGATGTTTGTTAGGATTGATTTAGAGACGGGGAAAAGCAGTGAAAGAATAAGTATGATTTGACCAATTCCCAAGAAGGTGAGAAAGGAATCTTCTAGTTAAGCTTTTGAAATAACTGTAAACATCCAAAAGAATATTTTCTCTCCCTAAGTACTGACTGTACAAAGGGAAACAAGGTGTTATATTGGGGGGAGGGAATTTGGGATTAAATAACCTCTGTTTGGGAAAGTGCAAACCTTATTTATGTATTTGGAGAGCAGCATAACGTATGTTGTAGAGGAAGTCCAGTCTTTTTTAGACTGAACCTACCATCTCATAAATTTTAATTATAAGCAGCTCTAGGATTTTTATATATTATTGAACCTCTTAAATATGCCACATTTCCAGATCATTAATATGTGTCCATGTATATAATTTTCTTTTTGTTCTCTGATAGAGCTAAGTCTGTTGTAAATGCTAGTACAGTGAACTATCTAAAAGTATTTAGGGAAGTAAAAGATCTATATGTTAAACAATAGTTCTATCTCAGATGCATTTAAGTCTTGTTTTACACATTGACTTTCTCAATCTTTTATATTTTACTACATTTTTTAACATAATTTCTTTGTAGTTTTATAGTTATGACATTGTGATAGTAACTGCAGTAAATTTAAAAAAGGTCCTATAATCATTATGAAGGAAAAATCACCAAAATTATATTTAAGTGAAATCAATTTTGAGATAATTAGTGACATTCCTAATTCTCTTGCTAGCATTTATATAAAAGTTTCATTTCAGAATTCTAATTTTAGAATTATAGATTATGTATGTTAAATTTAAAATATGCTGTTGCCATTAATTTCTAATTCCTTTGGTGTTCCGTTATCAAAGCGTTTTACATTTACATGCCTGCCTTTGCCTGATTAAAATGTGAAATATTTCCTAAGAACTATGTTTATAATGTCTAATAACATAATAATAAAATATTAGTTAAACATCTGTTCATTTCTGTTGAATTGGGAGATGTTCCCCTTATCTTTCACATTGCACACAAGGCAGATTTTTTTATTTTATTTTTATTATTGAAAGTGTTACATATGTTCCCTTTCCCTCCGCCACACTCCTCACCCCCACTGACCCGTTCTAGTCTGCCCCAAGCTTTCACCTCAATAAGGGTATTTTTAAAGGCTGCTATTCTCTTGCAGGTGAAAATTTTTGTTGATGATAACAGATATCACTTTAAGTGGATCACTTTATTTAGGATTTGGAGTTTCAGATATATAGTAAAATGTCTTATGAATCCTGATTCCTATTAGTAATTATTGTTTCAAATATTGTAATAGACTTTTGTATATGATGATGGAGCCAAATGTGAAGCATGGCTCCAAAGTAAATATGATTGACATATTAACATGCATACATGTCATAAATTTAAATGAATGTTGACACCTTCAAATTAGTCATTTTTGTTGTTGATACACATGTCCTCTATTGCTTAGAAGGTATTCTAGATTCCAGGAATTGGCTCCCTGGAGACTATATGCATTTCTGTTTTGTTTTGAATGACCTCACTTATGACCAAACTTTATTCTGTGAAGGAAAATTGAGTTTTTGAAACTAGCAAAAGTAATTTGAATCCAAATGTTGTGAGCTAGGTATTCAATCTGGATAGTTAAATTTGTGGTTATTCAGGTTAGGTGTCTCTTTCTAGAGCTCTCCTCTCTCTGTGAACACACATCTCTCAAAGCATTTACCACACTCATTTGCAATTATCTGTTTACTTACCACCACCTTAACCGCACCCCTGTCAGACTAAGATCACATTAAGACAAGGAGAAGTATCAGATTCATCTTTTTACTTTTGAGTTGACTGCTGAATTTGTCACAGAATAGGTGTGCTTAAAGGATGACTAAATTTTGGAAGAATCTATAAATCAGTAAGATATTTTGTAACTGAAGGCATTTTTAAAAGTGAGGTTTTCCAAGAATATCTGAGAATTTCAAGCACTGCAAGAATTAATGTTGACATAAATATGTATTTTCACTTTTTAAATTTATTTTTATTATTTTCTTTATTGATTAAGGTATTATATATGTGTCTTTATTCCCCTATTACCCTCTCAACTCCCCCCCCCCCCCCCCCCCCCCACACACACACACACACATTCATGCCCTCACCTCTCTGGTATCTGTGCTCATTGGTTAGACTTATTATATGCATGCATAGAAGTCCTTTTCCTCAGGGGTGTTATTATGAGAGGATCTCTCTGATGTGGCTATTTAAATTCTCATTTATTTGTTAAAAGTGAGGCTGAGAATAGTTTGCACAAAATATACAAAATAAAGTTCTTACTTTAAAATAGATTGAGGCCATCCTTAATTTGTAATGTCTGCCAGGTAATTTACTTGGTGGTTTCCTCTGAAAAGAACTTATAACTGAAACAGAAGATGGCTGCCAACGGGAAGGCAGATTGCAAGATAGTGTGTGAGTTGGAAAACAAAGGGAAAGAGAGTGCGGTCCCATGGGGAGTGTTTGTTGATGAGTTGAGGGACAGCTATTCTCCAGGAGAATGTGGGGGACTGCTGGACGGGGCTCCCCTGACTGGGCAGCCCCCACTGCTGCTGGTTCCCTCCTGAAGCGACCTTCTTGGACACGGGGACCATGACATCTTGAAGGGGAAAGTGGATGTTATCAGACATCTGAAAAGCCTGGGGAATCTACAAATATGGCACCCACTCAGCAGCTGCGAACCAGAGAACACCGATCCCAAATTGGCACAAGCACGCAGATTCAGAGCTCTACACTCTACCACGGAAAGGTCAGATTTTGCCTGGGATAAGGTGAGGTCTCTGGTTCCGGTAGGAGAGAGACACGTGCACACGGGAGCTGAAGAAGCTGGGGAGTCTGCCCCTAAAACAATCTGTGGAGTTGGGGCTGGCGCTATCCATGAATGTGGAAGGGGGTCCACAGAGCTGCTAACAGAAAGGAACACTAAAAAGCAACCCATTTTGATCTGACACAAAAGGACAAACTAAAAATTTTAAAAGTGTGCCGAATGCTTAGACCCAAGGGGGGAAAAAAGACTGCACAGACTTGCGCATAGCTCGAGGATTCGCACAATTATGCTGGTTCTTTCTCTCTCTTTTTTTCTTTTCCATCTTTAAATCCTTGCTTCTGATTACTAAGCCCAATATATAGGATCAACCAATTGGAGACACCCTAAGAGACTGCAGGGGAAAGTTGTTTTTCTGGAACCTGGGGATCAGAGCAGGGAATAACCATCAGAGAACCAGCTCTGGGGCAACCCACTCCCACAAACCAGTATTGAGCACCACAGGGAAAGCAGGATCTAAGCACTGGCTAGAGAGGACCTATTCACCCAGAGTCAGTCCAGAAACACTGCCACCCAGGGGTTGAATCACAAATTGACTCTTGTGAAAACAAATAAAGGAATACAAGAAATTAAGACGCACTGCTTACAATACCGAGGAGCAGTGGAACTCAGGGAACTTCAATACTGTTCTAAGAAAGAGGTGTGACAAACAGTAGAGGAAGTGAATGATCTTCACTACTGCACATTTTTATTTTTATTTTTTTATATTTTTCATCTTTTACTTAAGAAACTATTTTAAAAAAATTTTTCCTCACCTAATTTTACCTTTTTTTTTTTAAAAAAAAAAATGTATTTGATTGATTTTTTACAGAGAGGAAGGGAGAGGGATAGAGAGCTAGAAACATCGATGAGAGAGAAACATCGACCAGCTGCCTCTTGCACACCCCCTACTGGGGATGTGCCCGAAACCAAAGTACATGCCCTTGCCTGGAATTGAACCTGGGACCCTTCAGTCCGCAGACCAGTGCTCTACCACTGAGCCAAACCGGCTTTGGCTACCTTTTTAATTATTATATTTTTATTTTCAATCAGTATTATCACTGCTACTATTTCACCTTTTTTTTTTTTTAAGTGTCATTTTATTTTCTCTTTATTTTACTTTGGGATTATTGTTCTACACTCTATTTTCATCTTTCCTTTAGCATCATTTCACTCTATCTCAACTTTACCTTTATGCCATCACCCTCTTCCTAACTTTTCCCCTTCTGTTGTCCTGTTTCTCTTAACCTATTCATGCTTTAGATTTTCCCTATTTCTTCTTTCTACCCTCTTAAAATTTCACCATATTTATATATCTAATTTCCAATCCCCTGCTCCAAGTCCATACACACCTTTCTCTTCTCTTCACTATCCAATTTTTTTTTCTTTTTGTCCTTTTGTTGATGTTTGATTGATTGTTGTTTCTATCAATTTTTTATGCTTGTATGTGAAATTGTTTTGCTTATTCTTTTTTCTTCGTTTGTTTTGTTTTTATTTGTTTTTTGCTTCTGTTTTCACTCGCTTTGCTTGATATTATTTGTTGTTTATAGTTTACATTCATCTCCAGGTACTTGGTGCTTGCATTTGTTGAGATTAGTGACTGTTCTATTGGACTTTTCTTCCCATACATATATAGTTTATTCCCCTCTTCTTTCTTATTCTCTTTCTTTTCCCTCTTATTTTTTTTCCTTTTCCCAATTTTATTTTTACACTTCTTTTCTCCCCCTCTTCTTCTTTATCTCTTATCCAATAATTTGCCTTTCTCTGGAGGTCACATTTATTTGAGGTTATTAATATTGTGAACACATTTCTGTTCAGTACCTTGTGCATTGTACCTGGTTGTGTTGTATTTTGAGCCTTTAAATCAACATAGGAGAGAGAGAACTACATAACCAGACACCCGGAGAAGAGACACCATGGGGAGACAAAGAGCCAGCATACGAAAGAAAAGCAGGCATCACCAGAAAAGGAAGTAAAAAAATGGAGGCAAGCAACTTGTCAGAGAAAGGATTCAGAGAAATGGTCATAAGGTGGCTGAAAAGGATGGAAGACAAATTCGACAATATGTGTAAGAACCAAGAAGAAATGAAAAATGACATCGCTGTTGTAAAGAACTCAATAGAAAGCATCAAGATTAGACTAGAAGAAGCAGAGCACCGCATCAGTGAGCTAGAAAACAAGGTAGGAAAAAGTACCCAAGTAAAGCAGCTTCTAGGGAAAAAAAATTAAAAAGCAGGAGAGCCTAAGGGAACTTTGGGACAACACAAAACAAAACAACATCCTCATAATAGGGGTGCCAGAAGAAGAGGAAACTGAGCAAGGAATAGAAAACCTGTTTGAAGAAATAATGACAGAAAACTTCTCTGATATAAGGAAGAAAAATCCCACACAAATCCAGGAAGCTCACAGCGTCCCAAGTAAAATGAACCCCAAAAGACCGATGCCAAGGCACATTATAATTACGTTGGCAAACACCAATGACAAAGTAAGGATCTTAAAAGCAGCCAGAGAACCGAGACCGGTTTGGCTCAATGGATAGAGCATCGGCTTGGGGACTGAAGGGTCCCGGGTTCGATTCCGGTCAAGGGCATGTACCTTGGTTGCGAGCATATCCCCAGTCGGGGGTGTGCAGGAGGCAGCTGATCGATGACTCTCTCTCATCGATGTTTCTAACTCTCTATCTCTCTCCCTTCTTCTCTGTACAAAATCAATAAAATATATTAAAAAAAAAAAAAAAAAAAAAACAGCCAGAGAGAGACAGAAAGTTACCTACAAAGGAACCCCCATCAGACTAGCGACTGATTTCTCATCAGAATCTCATCAGGTCAGAAGGAAATGAAATGAAATATACAAAGTCATGCAAGGGAAGGGTCTGAATCCAAGAATACTGTTCCCAGCAAGGCTATCAATAAAAATTGAAGGTGAAATAAGGAGCTTCAAAGACAAAAAAAGGATTAAGGGAATTTATTATCATCAAACCTGTAATGCAAGAAATGCTAAAGGGTCTGCTGTAAAAAAAAAAAAAAGAAATAGGAAGCAAAAGAAGTAACAGGGATAAATAATAAAAATGGTGACAAATAAGAACCTATTAATATTAACTTTAAATGTAAATGGATTAAATGCCCCAATCAAAAGACATAGGGTAATGGATTGGATAAGAAAACATGACTCATATTTCTGCTGTCTACAAGAAACCCACCTCAGAAAAAAAGATGCACACAGACTGAGGGTGAAGGGATGGAAAAAGTTTTTTCAGGTGAATGGAAATGAAAAAAAACAAAAAAAAAATCTGGGGTAGCAATACTTATATCTGACAAATTAGAACTCAAAGTGAAGGACATAAAAAGAGATAAGGAAGGCCACTTCATAATACTAATGGGAGCTACCCAACAAGTAGAAATAACTCTGGTAAATATATACACACCCAATACAGGAGGACCCAAATACATAAGAAAAATCTGGAGGATATCAGGGAGTGATTGACAGCAGGATATCAGGAATAGATTGACAGCAATACAATCTTAGTAGACTTTAATACCCCACTGTCCCTATTGGACAAATCTAAATAAAAAATCAACAAACAAACAGCAATCCTAAATAACTCATTAGACTAGATGGAATTAATTGACATCTTCAGATAATTTCACCCAAAGCCACAGAATATACATTCTTTTCAAGTACACATGGGTCATTTTCAAAGAAAGACTATATTGGGTCACAGGCAAAGTCTCTTCAAATTCAAGAAGATAGAAATCATATCAAGCATCTTCTCAAATCACAACAGCATAAAACTGGAAATCAACTACAATAAAAACAATCCAAAAAAAAAATCAAACATATGGAGACTAAATAGCATGCTATTAAACAATGACTGGGTTACCAGAGAGATCAAAGAAGAAATAACATCATGGTAACAAACAACAATGAAAACACAACAACCCAAAATCTATGGGACACAACGAAAACAATCTTGAGAGGGAAGTTTATAGCTCTACAAGCCTACTGCAGAAAACAAGAAACAATGATAGTAAGTTACCTAACCCTACAACTGAAAGTTAGAAAGAAATCAACAAGAAAAGGCCAGTGTTAGCAGAAGGAAGGAAATAATAAAGATCAGAGCAGAGATAAAACAACATAGAGGACAAAAAAAAAACAAAAAAAAAAACAACAAAACCAAGAGCTGGTTCTTTGAAAGACTAAACAAGATTGATGAACCTCTAGCGAGGCTTAACAAAAAGCAAAGAGATAGGTCCCAAATTAAAAAAAAATTTAGAAATAACAACAGACTCCACAGAAATACTAAGGATTGTTAAAAAAAAATACTATGAACAACTATTCCAATAAACTGGACAACCTGGAGGAAATTGACATATTCCTAGAAAAAATATAACCTTCCAAAACTTAATCAGGAAGAATCTAAGCACCTCAATAGTCCAATAACTATGGAAGAAATTGAAGCAGTCAACAAAAAGCTTGCAGCAAACAAAAAACTTGGGGCCAGACGGCTTCACAGGGAATTTTACAAAACATTGAAAGAAGAACTAAAACCTATCCTCCTGAGACTATTTCAAAAAACTCAAGAGGAAGGAACAACTTCCAAGCTCATTCTATGAAGCCTGCATCACCCTAATACCAACACAACGAAAGAGAATTACAGGCTAATATCCCTCATGAACACAGATGCCAAAATCCTCAACAAAATTCTAGCAAATTGGATCCAGCAGTACATCAGAAAGATCATACACCAGGACCAAGTAGGCTTTATCCCAGGAATGCAAGGATGGTACAATATCCGCAAATCAATAAAGGTGATACATTACATAAACAAATTAAGAGGTAAAAATCACATAGTCATATCAGTTGATGCAGAAAAAGCATTTGACAAAATCCAACACCCTTTCTTGATAAGAACTCTCAACAAAGTGGGAATAGAAGGATCATACCTCAATATAATAAAAGCCATAATGATAAACAACTAACATCATACTCAATGGGCAAAAACTAAAACCATTTCCCCTAAGAACAGGAACAAGACAGTGATACCCACTCTCAGCACTCCTTTTCGACATAGTACTGGAAGTATTATCCATTGCTATCAGACAAGAAGAAATAAAAGGCATCCAAATTGGAAAAGAAGTAAAGCTGTCCTTACTTCCAGTTGACATGATACTATATATAAAATAATCAAAAGACTCCATCAAAAAACTATTGTACTTCATAAATGAATTTGGCAATGTCACAGGATACAAAATTAATGCCAAGAAATCTATGGCATTTCTATCCACCAACAGAGAGACTAAAAAAGCAATCCCATTTACCATCGCACAAAAAAATTAAGATACCTAGGAATAAACTTAACTAAGGGGGTAAAAGACCTATACACGGGAAAATATAGGACACTGAAAAAAGAGATATAGGAAATCATAAACGGATGTTCGTGGATTGGAGGGCATTTGGGTGGGACCAGGCCTACAGGGGAGGGCAGTTGGGAGCCAGCAGTCCTGGATTGTGAGAGGGATGTCTGACCCACTGGGATCGGACTTAAACAAGTGGTTGGACCTCCCTCAAGAGATCCCAGATTGGAAAGAGTGCAGGCTGGGCTGAGGGACACTGCCCTTCCCCCCCCCCCCCCCCCCCCCCCCGCCCCCAGTGCAAGAATTTCACTAGAAACCCGGTTCATGAAATATGTGTGTGTGTGTGTGTGTATGTGTGTGTATTCATTCTGTACACACACACACACACACACACACACACACACACACTAGAGGCCTGGTGCACAGGTAGGATTCATAGGCCTGACTGGCAATCGGGGCCAATCTGTGGGGTGACTGGTGGGACAATCTGGGGGCCCCCACTGGCACCCGCCTTGGTCTGCTGTCTGGCGCTGCCCACTCACCCACCCTTGTCACCATCACCAGTTGCCTTCCTCTGCGGGGTGATCCGCTGGGTGATTAGTGGGGCCCCCTGCTGGCACCTGCCTTGGATGGCCTGGGGCCTGCTGGCTGGAGGCAGCTTCTGCATTGAGCGTCTGCCCCCTGGTGTTCAGTGCGTGTCATAGTGACCAGTCATCCTGCCGGTTCTGTTCATTGATTGTATATTAGGCTTTTATTATATAGGATAACCTCTTCCACCTCTATGCACCCTCCTTCACTCCTCAGTCACCACACTGTTGTCTGTGTCCATGAGTTCTTCCCCCCCCCCCCCCTCTTATTTTGCTTGTTGATAATGAGGAAGGCTATGCATATTTGGGGCAGGGGGTATATGAAAAATCTCCATACCTATTGTTTAATATTGCAGTGAACCTAAAACTTCTCTTACAAAAAAAAAAAAAAGAAAAGTGTACTCCTAACGGCAGAGTATAGAGTGCCCACCTGCGGACTGAAGGGTCCCAGGTTCAATTCTGGTCAGAGCATATGCTCATTTTGCAGGCTCAATCCTTAGTAGGGGGTGTGCAGGAGGCAGCCAATCAGTAATTCTCTCTCATCATTGATGTTTTTATCTCGCCCTTTCCCTTCAATAAAAATATATTTTAAAGAAAAAAAAAGTCTCTTTTAAAAGTGTTTAGGTAGACTAGTGTATGCCAGCAGTATCTGGCAGATGGGGAAAGGGGATTGGGTTGTGGATGCTATTTCGTACAGCATTTTTGTTGTTTTTCTTTTTTTTTTTTTTTCTTTTTGTTATAATAAACCACCAGTTATATAACACAATATATTTAAATAATATTTACATGCAAAAGTTTTACATAATTAGAAATACAATTAATTTAAATACAGTGCAGTGGTCTTCATATGTGTACCCATAGAATGTTTATTAATAAAGAAAGAAAATCAGTTTAAATCATATTTATATGTATATAAATTTGTTTTTGTATACCTCTCTCTCCTGACTTTAGTAATTTTTGAGAGTTGTAAAGAAATACAACAAAATAAACAGCATACTTTACTTTTAAAAAAATATGAATTTGCCATATATGTGATTTTTTCATGTTTTTTATTGTAGTTAAATTTGGGTAACATGAAGTTTTCTGTTTTAACCATTTTTTAGTATATATTTCAGTAGAATGAAGTACATTCACTTTGTTGTCAACTGTCACTACTATCCATCTACCCATTAAACAGTGACTCCTCATTTCTCTCCCCTTCCCAGCCCTTGGCAACCACCATTTTACTTTGTCTATATGATTTTGACTAGGTACCTCATGTCAATGAATTCATGTTTGTCTTTTGAAACTGGCTTATTTTGCTTAGCACAATGTCTTTAATTAAGGTTTATTTATATCATAGCAAATGTCAGAATTTCCTTTTTATGGCTGAGTAGTAGTCCATTTTATGTATATACCACAATTTGTCTATTCATTTGTTGATAAGACATTTGTGTGACTTTCATCTTTTGGCTATTATGAATAGTGCTACTATAAACATGAGCTTTCAATTCTTTTGGGTATATACCTACAAGTAAAGTGCTGGGTCATATGGTAATTCTATGTTTAACTTTTTCAGGAATTATCACACAGTTTTCCCATAGTGGCTGCACCATATTACATTTTTACCAGCAATGTGGAAAGGTTCCAATTTCTTCACATTCTTATCAACACTTACTACTTTCTGTCTTTTAAATGATAGCCTTCATAGTGGATATGAAATGGCAGACATATATTTAAGCATGGGATGACTATTTTGTATAAAATATGAATTAGTCTGCTAAGAGAAACGTTTTCTGTGGGGATATTATCAGCATGGGTTTTATTTTATAGTGATTTGAATGAATGTTTGTGGTGGCTCTTCTAGTCAATGATATTCTGACTGTTGACCATAAGTTGTTGAGGGGAAGGAGGAGGAAGTTTCACATTGGCTTAGTGTTTTATATTTTTCAACTTCCTTTCTGTTGCTTTTCATAGCATCTCCTAGTATTAGGCCTGTTGCATATGGTTGTGCAGGTTGAAAATGGCACCTCTTGAAGCTGTGCAACAGAATGGTCTTAATGAGCATGTAAATGTAGGACTTGATGGTCACTCTCCCTGCTATGTTGGTAGTGTAAAATTGGCAAACTCTTCAAATCATAACTTTTTGTTTTGGGAGAGCCAATTTATCTTTTATCACTGGTTGTGTGTGTCTAATCCCTAGTAGATTGTGAGCTCCTTTAGATTCATTTCTGCCTCAATACCTGGGCTGTGATTCTTTACTGAGTTAATGAATAAATAAGTGATAGAAAATATCAGGTGCCTTGTTATTCTACTGACTGATTCTTGCTGGCAGAGTGAATTTCAGAATCTAATGTCTTTTTTTAGAACAAGTTTAGAAATGGCCCATTGTCATAGACTGCAGTTTTCTTTCTCCTTCAGAGTTTGAACCAAAAAAAGTGTCTATTGGATATCAAGGCTATTAAACACACATGTTTCAATAGCACAGTAAGGATGGCATTTCTATCTATTATCACCTTGTTATGCTACTCCTGCAATGACTTTGCTGCCTACTAAGTTTTTGGCATCCATTCTTAACTGCCTGACTCACCTTTCAGTTTCCAAGTTGGAAGCCAATAGTGTGAACCATCTCAAATTAGCGGAAAGATTTCCTTTCACATTATAAGAGGTAACGACTGATTAAATCTCCCTATTCATAGATGATATAATTTCCAGCAAATGAAAATATAATGTCTTAGGTTCTTAAAATATTAGTTTAAAAACTACTATATTAAAACAACTTGTACTGTTTTTTCTATTAGTGCCCCTGTCAATTTTATCATAAGTAACAGCTATATAAAATGAAATTTAAATATGTTAAATTTGGATTTTTAACTTAAAAAAGTCCTCTATAATTATGATGCATATAAGCTTAAAAAACAATAATACTTTGTTTTCTAACCAGTCCATATGCCATCTATTGTGATCTAAACACAAAACCTTTTTAATTTTGAAGAAGATAAATATTATGTTTCAATCTCAACACTGTTAAAAGATTGGAAAAAGCAACTTTCAGAAGTGCTAAGTTCTATATACCATTATCTGCATGATGTATAATTCCTTAAATTTCTTTTAAAAATGAGGAGATGTGCTCTAACCGGTTTGGCTCAGTGGATAGAGCATCGGCCTGCGGACTCAAGGGTTCCAGGTTCGATTCTAATCAAGGACATGTACCTTGGTTGGGGGCATATACCCAGTAGGGAGTATGTAGGAGTCAGCTGATCGATGTTTCTCTCGTTGATGTTTCTAACTCTTTATCCACCTCCTTTCCTCTCTGTAAAAAAATCAATAACATACATTTTATTAAAAATTAGGACATGTACTGGTATGTATTAAATACGTAGCAGATTTACTCTTGTAACCAAGGAGATAAATAGGCAGATCTCTTGCTAATATAACATTTTTTTTAAGTTCTCTCACTTTACACAACAGATTAAATATTTTGTTGGTAAAATTGAGACAGAAAATGACATTAGACAACATGCATGTTTGTTGGTTTTATTTAAAGTGTGAAAATTTCAAATAGTTCTAATTAGGTATAAGCATTCTCGATCTCTAGAGGTACATCTTTCAGTGTCAGCTACATAATTGCACATTGAAATTCTGTACTTTATGCAATTAATATACCACAGATACTGAAGATGGTTGACTCAAGTATAATGATAGCAAGAGTGGGGGCATTTTAAAAATATATATTTTTAGAGAGAGGAAAAGGGGGAGAGAGGGAAGAAAGATAGAAAAAGTGAGAGAAAGAGAGAAAGAAAAACCTATACATCAATTGGCTGCCTCCTGCAAGCCCCTCACTGTGGATTGAGCCCCCACAACCATGGCAGGTGCCCTGACCAGGAATTCCTGACTGGGAATTGAGCTGGCAACCCTTCGGTGCATGGGACAACACCCAGCCAACTTAGTCATACCAACCAGGGCGAGTAGTAGCATTTTAATAAAACCTTGCCTATTATATAGAGAATTTAAGAGAGAGAAGTTATTCAGAAAAATGGGAGATTCTTGTTTGGGTTAATAATTTATGGTTTGCTAGTATTTGTTTGCAAGTGTGTGCACATAGGAATACTATTAATCATTTGAACTTTACAAAAAATCAAAATAAAAAATGGACTACTTTTTGTTTTTCTGGCAAAGTCAAAGTCATCACAAATTTTGGTAGAAGAGAAGCATACAATTAGAAGTTTTCCTTTTTAAGGCATTTTATTAAAAATAATTAGGTCCTAGCTGGTTGGGCTCAGTGGATAGAGCGTCAGTCTGCAGACTGTAGGGTCCTGGTTCAGTTTTGGTCAGGAATATGTGCTCGGGTTGCGGGCTCAATCCCCAGTGGGTGGCATGCAGGAGGCAGCTGATCAGTGATTCCCTCTCGTCACAAAAGATGTTTCTTTCTCTCTCTCCCTTCCTATCTGAAATCAAAAGTATATTTAAAAAAATAAAAATAATTAGAATTTTGAATATAGTGTTTGTGATCTATAATACATGGTCAGTTTGTACCTGTAGAAGCAGTTGTTCAGGTTACCATTACATAATGGTTTTCTGTGGACTCCACATATAAGTTGTTCACTTAAATTCTATGCTTAAGTGTTCTAACTAGAAGAACGGGAAAATTATAATTACTTTAAATTGATCCGAGTATCAGAGAGAGGGATAAAGAGTTTCTCAAAATTCTGATTACTTGTCATAGATTTTTGTTATGGAAACCATTGCATTGAGTAGTTGTTTTTATCAGATGATCCCATAGGTCTCTTCTCAGAATTTGTGATAGGTTTTCAGTATTTATTAAATAATATTGATAGAGCATTATAACTTCTTTTAGTAAGGTATCCTTTTTACAAAATGCATTTTATCTAAATAATGTATAACAGGAAATAAACTAAAACAACATAGTTAATATTTAGTGATAAAGCTAATTGTCAATAACATGAACATTAGTTTTATAAAACATTAGATTTTCCTATTAGTCTGTTACACAGTCAGAGCTTAACATTTCTTCAACTTGGAAAATATTATTTTAAGCTTTTAAGATCTCCTAATTCTGTATGATAATTCTATATGAAACCAAAATGATTTTGTGAAAACCTACTATGTGTAGTAGATATATCACAGTGAAAGTTATTCTTCTTTTAGCTAGATTTTATCTAAAGCCAATATAGTACTTATTCTATCTAATAAAAGAGTAATATGCAGATTGACCATCACTCCAACACACAAGATGGCTGCCCCCATGTGGTCAAAGATAGCTGCCCCTATGTGGACACAAGATGGCCTCCATAAGAGGGCCAGCAGGGGAGTGCAGTTGGGAGGGACCAGTCATGCAAGGGAGGGCGGTTGTGAGTGATCAGGCCAACAGGGGAGAGCAGTTGGGAGGAACCAGGCCTGCAAGGGAGGGCAGTTGGGGTTGATCAAGCCTGCAGGGGACGGCAGTTAGGGGTGACCAGGCCTGAAGGGGAGGGCAATTAGGGGCAATCAGGCTGGCAAGGGAGCAGTGAAGGCATCAATCAGGATGGCAGGGGAGTGGTTAGGGGTTGATCAAGCTGGCAGGCAGAAGTGGTAAAGAGCAATCTGGAAGGCAGGCAGGTGTTATTAGATATGTTTTTAGACCAGTGATTTCCAAGCTTTTTCATCTCATGGCACACACAAACAAATTATTAAAGTTTTTCAGCACACAACAAAATAATAAATTTTTGCCGATGTGACAAAAAAATAGGTATAATTTGATTCATTCACATAGATGGCTATTGTTGTGTTTGTTGGTTGTTGTTATATTTCTGACAATTTAAGGGAAAAGTGGTGAGGATTAACAAAAAAACAAAAACAAAAAAACTTTTCCAGTCAAATTCCTTTCTTCCTCTCTATACTGAAAAAGCACTCTATACTAAATCAACCACTTATTAACTATCTGACCTTGGGAAGTTGTTTAGCTTCTCCATACCTCAGTTTCCTCAACTCTGAGATGATGGCCTTTCTCAAGGGTTTGTTATGAAGATGAACTTTATAAATGTATTTAAAGCTCTTTTTTATAAAATATATTTTATTGATTTTTTTTTACATAGAGGAAGAGAGAGGGATAGAGAGTTAGAAACATTAATGAGAGAGAATCATCTATCAGCTTCCTCTTGCACACCCCCTACTGAGGTACTGGCATAAGAACAGGCATATAGATCAATGGATCAGAACAGAGAACTCAGAAATCGACCCAAGCCATCATGTTCAATTAATATTTGACAATGGAGGGAAGAGAATACAATGAAGTAAAGACATCTCTTTAATAAATGGTGCTGGGAAAATTGGACAGGTACATGCAAAAAATAAAAAAAAATAAAAAAAAAATGAAACTAGATCCCCAACTTACCACATATACAAAAATAAACTCAAAATGGATACAATACTTAAACATAAGTAATAAAACCAGAAAAATCTTAGAAGAAATTATAGGCTGCAAAATATCAATGTAGCAGAATTCTCATAGATACATTGCTTAGGGCAAGAGATCAAAGGAAAAAAATAAACAAATGGGACTACATCAAGTTGAAAAGGGAACCCACTGCATGGAAGAACATATTTGCCAATGATACATCTGATAAGGGGTTAATTTCCAAAATACATAAAGTACTCATATAACTCAACAAAAGGAAGACAAACAACCCAATTAAAAAATGGGCAGAGGACCATTTTGATGGACACTTCTCCAAAAAGGACATACAAATCGCCAAGAGACATATGAAAAATGCTCAAAGTCACTAATTATCTGAGAGATGCAAATTAAAACAACAGTGAGGTATCACCTCATACCTGCCAGAATGGCTACCATCAATAAATCAACAATCAGCAAATGTTGGAAAAGAAGTAGGAAAAAAGGAACCCTACTACACTGCTGGTGGGAATGCAGACTGGTGCAACCACTATGGAAAACAATGTGGAGTTTTCTTAAAAAATTAAAAATGGAACTAACATTTGACCCAGTGCTTCCACTTCTAGGAATATATCCTAAGAAGTCTGAAACACCAATTAGAAAGAATGTATATAATCACTATATTTATAGCAGCAGGGTTTACAATAGCTAAGATCTGGAAACAGCTTAAGTGAAATTAGTAGATGATTGGATATAAAAACTTGTACATTTACACATGGAATACTATGCAGCTGTAAATAAGAAGGATCTCTTACCCTTTGGGATAGCATGCATGGGACCTGGAGAGCATTTTACTAAGCAAAATAAGTCAGTCAGAGAAAGACAAGTATCACATGATCTTACATGTGTAATCTAAATGAACAAAAAAACAAAACAGAACCAGAGCATTGAAAAATTCAAGGGACTGGTGTATTTCGGAGGGAAGGGGTGGGGGTGGAAAGAGATTAACCAAAAAACTTACATGAATAACCCGTGGGCACAGACTTAGTGTGTGGAGGTGCTCATGGGGGAAGGGGACGACTTCTGTAATACTTTCAACAATAAAGATTTTTAGAAAACTTCATGATGCAAAGATATACTACTCAAGTGTTAATGTCTAAAAATTACATCTTAAACATGAGCCTTATAAGTTTCTTCCAGGGTGATTATTGACATGAAAAGACTATCTAAAATATTCTCTTTTTTAGAAAGAAGCTTACTGTAGACGGATTCATTTGCCTCTCAGCAAGTAACCATTATGGCTTGTCTCATTTTTGGTTCTTATAAGTGTATTTATGGTATCACATGATCTCATCTCACACATCTAAGGGAAATAATGAACAACATAAACTGAAGAACAAAAACAGACCCTGTGACAGGGAAGCATCAATCAGACTGTCAAACATCAGAGGGAAAGCAGTGAAGGGTGGAGGAAAGGGGGAGAGATCAACCAAAGGACTTGTATACATGCATGTAAGCCTAACCAGTGGTCATGGACAACAGGAGGGTGGGGACATATGTGGGGAGAGGTTTGGAATGGGAATAGGGGGATGAGAACAATTATGTGATACCATAACCAATAAAGAAATTTTTTTTAAAAGTACACAAAAAAAATAATAAAATATTTTTTTTCTTAAATAAATTGAATGAAAAAGAAATTCGTTTCATGCTTAAATGTTCATAGTTTTACCTTCAGAAACTAAGACTTTTATTTGGAGCAATGAGTGATAATATGTTATGGTAGGGGGCGAAAACCATAGTTTTGTGAATTTGTTTATTTTTTAATCCTCACTCGAAGATATTTATTCCATTGTTTTTTTAGAGAGAGGGAAAGACAGAAACATTGATGTAAGAGAAACACATCAATGGGTTGCTTCCTGCACGAGCCCTGACCAGAGCTAGGCTGGGGAGAAACTTGCAACTGAGATATGTATCCCTGCCTGGAATCTAACTTGGGATCCTTTGGTCTGCAGGCCGATTCTCTAGCCACTGAGCCAAACCGGCTAGGGCAAGATTTGTGAATTTGGAAGAAGAAAGTAGGGTTCAAATTCAGTTCTACCACATAATAAAGCCATTTCTGTACCCACAGTCTTGGTATGAGCATAAAATGTAGTCACAGATTCAAAGTACTTAGGTCAGTGCCCTGGCATTCAGTAAATGGTAGTTGCAGCGGTTATAGTTGTCTCTTCTCTGTGCCTTCCTAAAAACTTCACTGATAATCATAATTATCACATCATACCATGAATATTTGTTTCTGGTTGCAACCTTCACAGGGCTGTGACTACCCTGAAGTCAAGGGTATTGAGTCTCTCTTTGTATCTCTCTTGCAGAGATTGCGACTGGCAACTATAAGACTTTTGTTTGGCTACCAATTTTGGTCCCAGAGTGTCTTAAATTTAAACTGGCTGCCAATATTTAAAAGTTAGGAGGCTTCCCATTTAAAATACAAACCAAAACAGGATTCCTGGTTTCTGGCTTCTCCTCAAGAATCAGAAAATTCTGACAATACCAAACCCCAGATTTTTCATAACAAGAACCAGATATTCAGGAATAGCAGCTGCCTCCTTGGATGATGCATGCTCTCTGGTTTGCCATAGTCTCTTGTACCTAAATGTTGCTTCCTCAAAACTAACGTGGAATGCCATTTACCCATCATATTCACTATGTATGCTTACCTGTCTGGCTGCTCTAGACATTTGGATTTGAGAAAGCTGCTGTCAGTGACTATCAGAGAGTCTCGAACTTAGGATATCCTCACCAAATGTATGTTGAATGGATAAATGAAAGAACCAGAAAGATACACAAGTACAGACTGTTTACTAGATTTACTTTAACATGTACAAGGTGATAAGGGTCTAGCTCTGCTTTAGAAACAGCTATTACTATTATTTTTATTTCAGTATATCGGGTCTAGTAATAATTAATGTCGTTTTTAAACATTCGTTTAAAATCTTGCTTGGCGTTGACTTGTATTGACATAACCTTCAAACACGTGGTATCTACAGAATGTGTGAAGTGCAATTAACAAGTTTTGCTTGAAAAAGTTTGTGTTTGGTTTGGTTTTTGTTGCAAAACTAGGGCTAAGAAGATGGCGGATGAAGAGCATATTGGGCACTGCATGCTTTATGAGTTCCAATTAGGAAGAAAAGCAAGTGAGGCTGCAAAAAACATCTGTAGTGCTCTTGGTCAAGATGCAGTTAGCGCCAGAAAATGCCAGCGTTGGTTTGAGAAATTTCGCGAGGGAAATTTTTCGTTAGATGACAAGAGTGGTCGAGGCCGTGTGTCCAATTTTGATCAAGAAGCTCTTCAAGCTCTTTTGGTGCAAAATCCTCAAATTACCCAACAAGAGCTTGCGACAACTTTAAATTGTTCACAAAAAACAATTTCCAATCAATTGCGTGCACTTGGCAAAGTCCAAAAGTTTGGAAAATGGGTTGCTCATGAGTTGACCGACAACAACCGTAATCAAAGAGTCACAATTTGCAGTTCGCTCCTCTCTCGTCAAAACCATTTGCCGTTTTTAGAGCAAATTGTTACCGGAGATGAAGAATGGGTGCTGTATGTTAATTTGAAAAGGCGGCCTCAATGGTTGGACAAAAATGAGGCTCCGCAGCCCATGCCAAAACCTGACTTGCATGCGAAAAAAGTGATGTTGTGTGTTTGGTGGAATTTTAAAGGAATTCTTCATTATGAACTTTTACCATCTAACCAAACCATTACAAGTGCAGTGTATAGTGCCCAATTGGAAAGGTTAGCCCAAGCTTTAAGAGAAAAAGAACCCGCGCTGATTAATCAGAAGGGCGTAATTCTTCACCACGATAATGCACGACCACATACTGCAAGAATCACTGCTGAAAAACTGCGCCAGTTGGAATGGGAAGTTCTCCCTCAACCTGCATATTCTCCTGATATTGCCCCTTCCGATTACCATTTGTTTCATTCTTTGCAAAACTTTCTTCTTGGAAAAAAATTTAATATTGAAGAATGCCTCAAAAATGCATTGACCGAATTTTTTGCATCAAAATCACAAGAATTTTACAACAGAGGGATTAAAATGCTTCCTGAGCGTTGGGCACAAGTAGTAGAAAACAACGACAACTATATTGTTGATTAAATTTTGTTGTATTGTTTAAATAAATTCGATTTAAAAAAGTATTAGAAAACGACATTAATTATTACTAGACCTAATACATCGTGAAGGAGTGGTAATGTTTGGATGTCAGAGAATGATGTTCTGAAACAACTGGCTTTCATTGGATGTGATTGCCAAGCTGTCAAAATTTAAAAAAATAGACACCCTCAAATTTATTTAGTGCTGGCATATTGCAGCGAAACATAACAAAACCTATGATCAAATGCTCTTGCCATTTATTTTGGAATGCATGACAATGTATGTCTATTCATTTGAGCAAAAATATACAAACAACATCCAACTTGTTTGAAGATAGGATATCTTTGATCAGAATCTCTGAAATATCCCTTTGAATTAGCTATTAGTATAAACTATATTAATTTGTACCTGACAGTAATTTGAGATTTATGATTATTTAGTCTAGTTGAACTAATACATGTTCCAAATCTATGGAGGAAGACTTAGCTACTTACGTGAACAGTGTGGGTAACATTTCTTTGGTGACAATTGGGATGGGGGTTAATGATCTACTAAAAAAAAAAAAAAAAGATGATCTGCTTTTTGTAAGAAGGCAGAAGTGTTTTTTATTTAATTCTTAACTCTCTGAAATGAAGCATGTTATATATAGTTTTAGCAGTAGTATGTTTTTAGATTGCTCTGTATTCTCTGCTTAAAGTAACCTTAATTCACTGTCCACTAGGGTAGTTATTAGCCACAAATAGCAATTTACTTAAAATTAAATAGTTAAAAATTATGTTCCTTAGTCATCCTAGCTATGTTTTAGGTGCTCAGTAGCCACATAGGGCTAATGGCTACCCTATTGGAGAGCACAGATATAGAACATTTTCATCCACACAGAGAGTTCTGTTAATGCTGATAGACCATCATATACACAATTCTGTACTCTTTATTTGCCACATTGTACATAAGATTTTTTTTGTTTGTAATTTGAAAATCATGTTAATATAGCCTAGAAATAAGATTTTACTAACTTCTTGAAATCTCCTTTCCCCATAATGATTGTTTTATCCACTACATATTTAAATCATGTTGGGGTTGTTTTTTTGTTTTTTTTGTTTTTTCCAATTTATTAACATAGTCAACACCTGAAATTTCCTCATTATTTAAAATTCTAAATTCTGTGATGAATACAGTTGAAGTAATCCCTGTAGGTATTAGTCACCTTTAAGACAACACAGTAGATGACAGTGTCTCCATGAGCCTTTTACCATTTACAATGGGAAAAAAAATACTTATTAAATGGTGATTTTTCTCCCTTTATCTTATTAAGTAAATTATATGGTCCTTTTTTATGGAAGCCTCCATAGTTAGAGATGTAAAACTGCAATTTCTTGGTTCTATAGCATGACATAGTTCAGAGCTGAGATTAGAGAAACCCCGTAGAGTTGTTAATACTTGAGGGCATCCCCAACTAGAAAAGTATGTGAATTTAGGCATGGGAGGAAGGAAGGATCTGCTTTAAATTTAGTGTAGGGTCACTGAATCTTAATGATAGATTAAACAAGGGAGGTAGAATAATGAATAGGGGTATGCAGTGTGTAGCACTAATACAAGAAGTCCATGGTTTGTGGCGGTTTTTTAATGTCCTTTCCCATATGGTTTTGAATAGAGTAGGTTATGGCAGGTATGAGCTAAGGAATAGCTTTGTTAATGAATAAATTGGAGTAATTTTTTTTTTACTGGAGACTAAGGCAGTTTATTTAGAAAGCCTGCTTATTTAATGCATGATGTGATTAAAAAACCATTTCTGATCTTGATAATACAGTAAGTGGAGATGCTAAGGTATTCCTGTTGTTTTCTTTACAAAACAGCTGTATTTATATTTCAGAGCCAGCCCTAATGGGTGAGATCCTTGGGGTGGGGTTTTAACTGCCTTAGTTAAAAGTCAGCTTTGTGTTGTTTCTGAGTATTGGCAATATCAGTCTTTAGATAGGGTTTAGTGTGCAGTATTGGACTTTCATTCATACTTCAATTCACTTTGATAAGTTTTAATAAAATTGTCATTTTGAATCAGTTTCCAACTCTACCTCCTTCACCTAAAATTAACTAGATAAGTAACTTTGGTGTCTTTCTTCTTTCTATAACTTAGCTGTTAGTCCAGGCGGGCACTTTCCTTAAGCTATCCTTCCTATTCTCCCACTCACATCTCTCTCACACACAGTAATTCTGAAAGCTGGTCTTGCAGAATAGCAAGTTTGAATCAGAAAACCTGACCAGACACATTTTTAAATATCTCTTAGGGCTTTTCATTAGAGGAGATTATTTAATATTTCCAAAAGGAGATATTAATTAGGTTGTCTCTGCTGCCTTGGTTAAGTAGCGTGAAGGGAAATGCAGCTCTCCTGACTCCAGGGCCCAAATGCAAACACTGGCCTAGTTGTTCCCAAACTTTCTTCTTGATGTGAGTAACTTGAATGGTTTATTTTCCCTTGAGGAGACCCCCACCCCCCACCACTTTAGTATTCATGGCAGACCCCAACACTAAGTCCCTTTGTTGTCTTTGTTTTTTGCATTTTTTGTTAACAAGAAAAGATAAAATTATGAGACCTGATTATAGACTGGAGTTCCATTGCTAATGGTTCCCACCACCTTTTTTTTTCCTCACATCTCAGAAAGGCAAAGGACAGATAGGTAACAGAAAGCAGCACAGCAGACATAAACATCATGTCTAAGTATCAATGTGGTGTTACCAGAGTGGGAAAGGATACAGTCTTTATCAAAATATAAAGATGGGTCTTTGCTTAAAACAGTAAGATTGTCAGTATTTTAAAAAGTTTGAACTTTGTTATAGAGGCAATAGTCTTTAAGAAAAAAAAAAAGACACGTTTTTAAAGAAGAAAGAAGAAATGGATTAAGAATTTTTAAAACCTACATTACTATTCTGACTTAGGTATTAACCAACTGAATGACATCTGGGCAAGTAGTTTAATTTGTGCATGCACATGTGTATATGTAAACTTTAAAAGAAAATGCAATTCTATTTTTAAAATTGGCAGAATGAGGCATCAAAATAAGTCATCACCTCACATCTTTCTTATAGTCACAGTTTTACTTTAGAACTTACAGAGGTTGCAAATAATACAAATATTTGATTCAGAGTTCCCTTATCCAATTCAGAAGCATAGAACAAGGGTTGGCAAGAGTGCACAACTGTTGAGAGAAGGAAAACTAGGATTACAAGATAGGGCATAATTAATTTACTGTATATTGGCAAAGTAGCAGGAGCAGTTTCATAGTGCCAATGTTTTTGTATTATTTCATATAAAACTATTACATCAGTAAGAAGTGGAGACACAGAAGGCACTGAGCAAAAATTGATAGGAGGAAGAGCTTTTGCTAACCCTCATATGATAAAGTTTGTTTACTGTTCTAATTGTTCTCCTTTTACCATGATGTGTTTTCCTTGAATTACTTTTTAATCTTGCTATTTCTTTTCCTGCTGTGTGTGACACCAGGAACTGCCCTCTTACTGTGAAGGCAGCATTCAGTTGTTGAAACAATAACAAGTTGCTATTTCATATGGCAATTGTCCTTCCTTTGTAGAACTTAAAAGTACAACTGTTCTTCAGTGCCTGTTGCAGCACAACATGTCTGAAAAGACTCACTTGATCTTATGACAGAGCTTTTGCTCATAGTTAGTTTCTCTTACCCTAGTACATGTTACCACTTAATGTCCATGGTTCAGAGTAAGTATCGATATAAATGGTCTTACAGAAAATTCTTACAAGTTGCAGTTATGAAAGGGTCAGACAGAAAAGAATTTTAAAGATAATTATTATATCCCTTTATAGAAGAGGAAATTCAGTGTAAGAGAAGATAGGTCATAGTCATGGAAGAATCTAGAATCACAGAACTAAATTAAATCCAATCTCACCATTCACAAACACGAGTAAACGAAGGCAAATTGTTTGTCTCTGTGCTTCAGTTTCCTTATTTGTAAAATAAAGATGATAATATATGTGAAAGGTATTGTGAGGATGATAAGCTAACATAAAACCTAGTGTTGTTGTTGTTGTTTATCTTCACCAGAGGGTATGTTTATTGATTTGAGAGAGAAAGAGAGAAAGAAACATTGAAGTGTGAGAGAAACATCTATCTGATGCTGCCTTTATGCACCATAACCAGGGGTCAATCCCACAACTTAGGTATGTGCTTGATGGAATTGAACCCACAACCTTTCTGTGTATAGGACAACACTAACTAACTGAGCCATCTGTTTACATTTTTTTCTTATTACAGAAATAATAGAAACAGAAAAGATAGACATATCGAAAATAAAAATGAGTCAGAATTCCATGATAGAGGGGGAACACATTTTAACATTTGTTATGTATCTTTTTCTGTGCATACTTCTAGTATACATACATATGTACATATAATATATATGTGTGTATGTAACGTAGTAAACAGAAAGCTACATAATTTTGTAACCTGGTTTTCTTTAATTATTAACAACTTTAAATGTTATTAAATATTCTTCTACATCAGGCTCAGCAAACTTTTCTCTAAAGGCCAGATAATATATATTTTAGACTTTGCAGGCCATACAGTTTCTATTGCATCTACTCAACTATACTGTCATGATAGTATATAACCAAATGGAACACAACTTTATAGCAGTACACAGAATACTGAATTTGGTCTCTGGACTGTATTTGGCTGACACTGGTTCTACATCATTTTAATGGCTGTATGGTATTTCATTTATTTAGCTATCATATTATTGGATATTAAAATTGTGCCAACTTTGTATGTTTATGATGTATATCATTGTAGCTAAATATTTGGTTTACATGTATGAGTATTACTTTAAGATTAACTTGCACACTCCTTCTGAGATTGTATCAAATTGTTTGGCTACAAAATTCAGACTTCAAAATAAAAACATTTCTTGGTTTATGTGACCAGTCTTTAAAGTAGTACATAAAATTGAACTTTATAAAATGATTTTTGGTGAAATTAAAACTCCTAAAAATGTTCTTATTATTGTAGTTATTTCTAGGGTTGACCTTTGACTTTTTTGGTGTTTTTCTTTGTGAATGGGTTTATAAATTGATGAACTCACATGATTTTAAAATGGGAAAATTTAAGAGCACTTATTGGGTAGTTTATGTTTTATTCATTGTGGGAAATAAAAAAACATTAAGTAGTTGGAAAAACTTTTTGCTCTCTCACTGTTTTATATAGAGAGGAACTGTTTCCCTCTAGGACAAGGTCTTGACTGACTGATATGAAGTTAAACCTCTTACTGTTTTTCCATTGGGTCTTGTGTGAACTAGTCTCTGAGAGAGAGAAAAAAGTCAACATCGTTTCTCTGGTGTTCAGGATATTTCTTCAATTCAGCGATGAATACAGGTGTCTTCCAGGTTTATTTAGTGTGCCCAATAAGTCATTTATTGTAACTTTGCAGTTTTACTTCAATGTCCAAATATATATTAAAGCCAGAAGGTAATCACACTTTAAGCTTAAGGCAGAAAAACTGAAGATTAACACAGAGCTTTAATGATGAAGATTATCAATTATCAATTTTTCCAGTGATATGTAGTATACAGTAAAGAGGTATTACCTTCTCATTAATTTCTTAGACTAAAAATGATCACTATATCATCCAACAAATTATAGCATTTCTAGAAAGTTTATAACAAAACATTATTAATCATATTTATTCTCAAAAGAGGACTTGCCATGTTAGGCCAGAGTTCAAAGAACTTGAGAATTAGTAAACTACCTGGGAGAGCCTATAATTCATACATCCTAAAACTGCTCCTTAAACTTTGGCTTGTTGAGGATTATCTCAAGGGCTTGTTAAAACACAGGTTGCTGGCTCCCAGAGTTTCTAATAACAACAGGTCTGGAGTGGCCTCCGTCCGCGTGTTCCCCCGCTTTCCCCACCGCCCCCCACCATTTTCATATCTAGTGGTTTCTAGGCAATACTCGTATTACTTGTCCAGGCACTACATTTTGAGAACCACTATTGTATAAAAATAATTGTTCCACCTTTTTTTCTTATGATTTCAACTTCTACAACTTCACAATTTCTCTTTTTCACCCCCTAAAATTTAGTATGTTTTTTATTTGTGAAATATACTCAGTCTTACTCATCTGTAAACATTTTCTTAGCACTTTAGGAATTCTTATTTTTTTAAATACAGGCTTAACCTTTAAAGATATGAGTTGATTTTAATACATTTATGATCATTAGTTCACTTTAAAATGATCTAACTTCGCAATTTTTCTATCATTGTCACCCACACCAGACTTTCAAGAGAGGAAATTTATGAATATATCTAATGAAAGAAATCTTATTCTTGGTAGTTTTTCAAGATGACTAAGATCTATTTTCAACTAGTTCCCATATAAGTATAGTATAAAAAGCAAAACTTACAGTTGGAATGAAGAATTCCATTAGAGCCAGGGATGTTTTGAAAGAGTAGAATACACTAAGCTCAAAGCCTGAATGAAAGCAACTTCAGTTTTATAGTTTTTTTTCAAACATCTTTCCTGCTTTCTGGAAAAATGATATTTGAGAAAAAGAAATGTCTGAAGTTACTGTTTTATGAGGAGAGAATTGCTGAGTCTTTTACATGGCTAATGAGAAGAAGTAATAGTTGAAACACTTGGAGCATTGATTTCTGATTTGAATTCTCCAGCACTGGCCAGCCCTGAGGGAAGGGGAAATAAGCTTGCTAATTAACATTTGATTACTGATGCCACCTTCTCACTCCCTTTGCACCATCCGGTTTCAAGTGTTTTTGTTCAGGAAGGATTTTTAGGGGGTTTTAACTTGCATCTTATGCGCAACTGCAATGAGTATACAACTTGTTAAAGAAGAAGAAGAAGAAGAAAAGAACAGGTCTTTGATATGAAATATGTGTTCAAAACCCAATCTGGATCAGAAGTTATTGGTTTCTTAACTATAAGCCTTTCAGAGCACCAGTGATTGCTAGGAAACTGGAACTAAGCCTAGTCTTTATGCCTTATTTTGATTTAAATTCTCATTTTCTCTCTCTCTCTCCTCTCTCTCCTCTCTCTCCTCTCCCTCCCTCTCTCTCTCTCTCTCTCTCTCTCTCTCTCTCTCTCTCTCTCTCTCTCTCTCTCTCTCTCTCTCATTCTCTCTCTCATTCTCTCTCATTTGTTTAGTTCAGTTATTATTTAGCAAATTCTTGTCCAGACCATCATTTGATGGTGTGAAGTATTTGGAGTCTAAACTATGATATATTATTTAAAGTTTGACTAAGTTCAGATTCTAATATGTACAAAAGTCTTTTTCTTCTAACATTGGTAAGAGAATGAGATAAGTATCTGTAGTTTCAGAGAGGTTTTTTTGTTTTTGTTTTGTTGTTGTTGTTTTTGGTAAGGATTTAATTTGCCATAGTATTCTTAATTTGCTAACTACACGGTAGCTATTTTAAGCCCAGGGCAATGAAATATTTTCTATTTTTGCTATATTAAAATGTTTCATATGTGAAGAATCAGGACCAGATTTCAAAATTGTAAAAGATACTGAAATAAATTAATAGAACTTGACAACCTCATCACTTAACTAATAGTGTTCTTTCAAACCATAGTTTACTGGTAACATTTAGTTGACGGAATAGTTATTTGGGAAACCAGTGGAACAGGCTCTAGTTTCAAATAAGATCTCATATGGGGAAAATATTAGTTAGACTTTTTAGTATAAAAAGCGAAAACTAATATGTTTCTTTGTCCAAGAAAAAGAATCATCTTAAGTGCTTATATATCAAGTTATTTCCAATATTCCTTTTTGATGTGTTGTATTTATGAACTCTTTATTATTTTTCTTTCATTTTCTAGCCTTAATGGTTTAAACTTTTCCTCATTATTTGCTTATCTTATATATATTTAGCTCTTTTTTTCCTGTACCTAGGGTTAACTCCAATATTTTCATAAAATCATAGGAGTTTAAAGCTGTGAAAATCAGAAGTGATCTTATTTTATTATCTTTTAACTTTGAATAAAGTAAATCTCAGAGGGGTTCTGCCAACTTGCCCACAGTAACAACTGGACAATGAGAAATCTTTTTCTTTTTCTCTCATTATGCTTCAATACCTCAAACTTTGTGACTTTTCTTTCTATTATCAGAACTTGTTTTCATTTGGATAAATGTTTTACCAACATTTAGCTCACAAGCAATGATTTTATTATAGCTAACAATGTTACCTACAAGTCTTATATTTTTCTCTTTCAATAGCTACAAACAGCTCATAAGAGGAGGTTAATTCTGAGCCTCAAAACTTAGGTTAGCAGAGTAACATCCTAAGACTTCTTTCTAAGAAATTCTGATAACATTTAAAAATAAAAATTGTTTGAAAATTTATGGAACTCAAAACTTTGTGGGGAAAAATATTTCATACAATTTATATTGAGCAGGTCATATTACAATGATTTTTTCCCCAGTACTGTATTCATCAGTGAAATTTCCATGAGGAAATATGAAGTTTGACGTGGAGATCATTGCTTAGTTTCTTACAATAATTATAGTGTATAAGTAGGTTTTTATTAATAATGAAAAGCAAATAGTAAATCAGTCCCATATTAATACTTTCAAGTTAATCTGATTTAATTTTTTCTTAATCACAACTGTATAATCTGAACCAATAGGTAAAAAGTAAAATTCTCTTTTTAAGAAATGTAGAAAAACTGGAAAAATCTATTGTCGATCTAGAACACTTGATCTAAATACAGTATAGTTTGTAACATAAATTTGATGTTCAGCTGGTAATCAAAGCATTTATTAAATTTCTACAGAATTAATTGAAACATTTGCATAGTTTAACATACTGAAATCTCAGATTTAGAGCTTAATGTACAACAAAAATTGAAAAGATTGTGAAGGTTCAGCATTATCTTGAGTCAGTGCTGATCAAAGAAACTGTGTAAGACAAAAAGCCCTGAGGAAATGTTAACGTGTGAAGTGCCACTTGTACTTAACTGGAATTTAGCACAAATCTCTAAAGATGAAATTCCATCAGAAGTGGAACAACAATGGCAGCTGGGCATGCCAGCTACAGCACCCAGTCTGTGTGTATTTTCTGCCTCTCTCAAGTGCGCTTGAATCTCTCAAATCAGTCAATGATCTCTCAATCTCCCTCTTTCCCTCCCCCTCCTTTCTCTCCCTGCTCTAGTCCTTTATTCTTCTTTCCCTTTCTCAGAGAATTCTGTCTTTCATTTGATTCATGACAACCTTAAATTACTCTGCATCATTTTTATATATAGCTGTAATTTGTCTCTCAGGTTTTCTAGGATACTAATTTTTTAAAAAACATAATTTTGACTTTTGCTTTGTATACTTTTTGGATTTTTTCCTTCCCTGCAGAATTGTTACTTAAAATTTTAATTACAGAAAACCATCAATACAGATTGCATTTTTATTAGTAAAACCTTTGCCCACATTGTACTTTTGTTACCTTATCACATGTGTTTCATCAATATAATGTTAAAATCTGCCCATCGTTAGAGTATTGATAAACATGGAATTATTTTTGAAAGATTAATTTGTATTTAAATTATTTAGTGATTTTGGGTTAACACAAAAAATTTTTTTTGGCATAATCTCAGAATCTCTGTGAATTTATCTTTTCCATTGGGACAAACATTAACTTAATATGCTTTATTTTGTACCCTCTCAGCCAAATTCTGTCTGCATTAGCCAGTTTATTCTATGACAAGTTGCTTAACAGATGTCATTCTGGAGAGAACAATGAAGCCAAATACTTGTGCAATGGCTAACATTACTCTAACTTTGATCACTTTTGTTCAGCACATCAGTCTGGCGTTGCGCTTTATACCAACATAACACTATAGCCAGAACATGCTTTTCGGGCTTACAATAGCAAAGGAATGCTATTCAATTCAGTGCAGTTACAAATGAGTTAATGAAAGAAGAAAAAATACTGTTTATTTCATAATACCATATTGTTGTGTTTTGGAATTAAGGTGGAATTTAAAGAATCCCCTTAGAGTTATTTGTTTGTATATGCAACTCATAGTATTTGTGTATACTATCCGATACAGGGTAGCCTTGCTGCACCCTTTCCAACAGACACATATTTGTCCTGCCTTTTCCCCCCCTTTCAAAATAATTGATGAAGCTTGGTGTATCTAGATTGCATAATTGAAAAATAACTTTAAGAAAGGATTTCTTGGGGCCTTGAGCCCTAAGTTGTCTCATACTCCTCTCTTCTTTCCTTTCCTTTTATTAATATAATACTTTGGGTTTATGGACCACCTTTCTCCTTAAAAACACTAATGTTTAAGCATGACAAAAATCGTCTTTGCTAATAGATGTGGACAGAGGTTGAATTTGGCTAAATTGTTGTGTTGATAAAGACTAACGAAAATTTCTAAACTTTATGTGACTGGTCATAAACAAAATACTGCATGGTAGACTGGCCATTGCCAAGAACCTTTGAAGAAAAGTTGTTTGTTTGAATTGAGTAGGGATCAAGCCATTCCTCCAAGCTCCTCAGTTCTCATTTACTAAGTCTTTTTTCACAGGTGTACATTAGAGATAAAAAGCAGATTGAGTTCCACATTGTGTTTTTGTTTTTTCCTTTCCCAGTGAATATATATGTCTCTATTTCACTGGAAACGTAACTTAGATGTGTTTATGTGTAACAAACAGAAATGTGAGACAAAATGCTGTAATTGGACATTTAAAAACATAAATGAATACTGCTTGTTTTCTATAGTGAAGCCTTACTGTACAAGATACAAAGTAGGGCAAAAGGAGGTTTGCATTTGAAACTTCCTTTTGCCCCACCCTGTGTTATGTGCAACATTCAATATTAGCTTCATTTGTTACAGCAGTTTAATCCCATAACTAACCTGAAGAGTTAAGTCCATTCTGAACAATTTGATAATTTATCTTATTTGTAAATATGAAACAAAATAGAATTTTCATAAACTGTTTAAAACTGAAAAAAAAAATACTTCTTAATTAGTGGATAACACAGAATTTAATCTTCCAACACTTTATTCTGATAAATTACCTCTTCTTCTAAAATGAAAGCTATAATATTACATGTTGAAAATTGATTTTCATCTTTAACAGTATTAAAAAATATAAAGTATCATTACCGTATTGTCTTTTTAGGAAAGGCCTGAATAGTGTATTTGTAGATGCCATCCAGTTAACAAATATTCTATTGAAATAGTTTTTAATTTGGATGATTTCAAAGAAATAATCTGTGTTGTTTTATTAGTTTTTACATCTTTGAAGCTTACACCAAACAATAAAGAAAACTTGAGGTTTTTTCATCCCACCTGCTCCTCCCCTTCAAAAAAAACCCACTCTTTTCTCCTACATAGAAACTTGAATCATATCTTTTGTTTGAATTATTTTACATTGAACCATTTAAAAAAATTATAAGATTATTAAGAAATTTGTAATTATAGTTTGTCCTAGTTATACTATATAGCTGAAGTTTCTTAAATGAAAAGAAACTTGAAGCCATCCAGGATTATATAAAAACAATCAGCAGCAGGGGGTGGTTTTCTTCTTTTATTCTTACGTTCAATATTATTTTGTACTAGAAGCCCAGTGCACGAATTCATACACCAGTGGCTTGGCCTGCGGGATTCAGCCAAAACCAGCTTTTTGGCATCCCAGATTGTGAGAAGGTGCAGGCCAGGCGGAGGGACCCCACTGGTGCACTGTCTGGGACAGAGGGATATGGGAGGTTGGCCAGCCAGGGAGGACTGCGGGAGGGTTCCAGGGCATGTCCAGCCCATCTTGCCCAGTCCCGATCTGACAGACCTCAGCAGCAAACTAATTACTGGTTGGAGCATCTGCCCCCTGGTGGTCAGTGCACATCATAGCGAGTGTGGTTGAGGGGCCTTAGCATATCATTAGCATATTACGCTTTGATTGGTTGAACAGCCAGCTGGTCGACCAGACACCTATTAGCCTTTTATTATAAAGGATTAGTTTCAGGTATGCAGCATAATGGTGAGACAGTCATATTCTTTACAAAGTGATAATCCCAATAAGTCTAGTATCCATCTGACACCATAGATAGTTATTAGAATACTAGTGGCCCAGTGCACGAATTCATGCATATTGCAAGGAAATTAATTAGAAGAAATATTTTAATATCGCTATTTGTCATTTCTCTATAAAAGAAGTGTCAATCAAATTGATCAACAATGACAAATGGAAACACATGTGTGCGATTGGCGCCAGTGAGAGCTTTATCTGTATTGCACAGATATAGAACAAACTTGCTTAATTAGACCTGCTTTCTGATTTAGCTAAACTTTTTCCAGCCCAGGGAAGCAATCCCAACTTCTCTTTCAGGTAGTTATCAGCAACACAGTAAATATCAACACGGAGCAGATTACAATTTTTTTTCTTCTGACTATGTTATCCTAGTTTCTAATGCTTGTTTTGAATCTAGAAGAAAACAGAGGAAATACAATGTTGTCACATAAGTTGGCAATTATCCTAAGTCATATGGAAACCCTATTTTTAATTGCAGTATCTCTTTCTTTCTTCAGGTAAAAAGAAATGTGTATGACCTTACGAGTATCCCCGTACGCCATCAGTTATGGGAGGGTTGGCCAGCTTCTGCCACAGATGATTCAGTAAGTGACCATTCGTCTCTCTTTTGCCACTTTCAGTCTAATTGACTGTGATAATAAGCAGAATAAAGCTTTGAATATTCCACTGAAAAAATTTATAAATCAAATAATGTGAAAATAAGAGTTGTAATAATTTGAGTTAACTTGCAGAGCAGATATCATAAGTGAAGTATACCAGCTTTCTGTTGATAATATTACAGTATCAATATCAGGAACTAATGCTGCTTGATTTGACTTAAAATTTTCCTTGATCAAAAGAATATGGTCAGCTATTACTGATGAAATGTCCCAATCACAAAATTATTTCCCCTAAATTACAGATATCTTAAAGTCAATCAAACTGTTACATATTTAATTTTCAAAGTACATTTTCTATAGTAGACTGGTACTTTAAAAAATAGCTGAGTTTTACAGTTAATGTTAATAGCATCTTATTCTTAAATATACCCATACTTTCCACTACTATAAAAACCGGAAGAAAAGGTTTAGTCTGTTATTTTTTACCTGTTATTATATCTACTTACAATGATTTTCCTGTTATATATTTGAAACCTTTCCTATCTCTGCCCTATTTATAAGTGATTTTTTTTTTTCAGAGAGTAAGTTTTATCATCTAAGGAGGCCAACTAAAATTACATTTTGGTCATTTTTACCCATAATGTTGGTTTTTAATCAAATACCACCCTCCCCCCCTTTTTTAAAGTACAAAATGAGAATGTTTCAAGAATTCTGAAGTTAAATCTGATTTTTAAAATAAGACCAAAAAAATAGTTTTGTATTTTCTAGTAAATAGTGTGTTTCTGTTTGGGTAATAATTACTCCTCCTCTCTCAGCACTGCCTTTATACATTTTAATATGAGTGAATTTTTTGTGGATGTCAGAAATCTTTTTAAAACAATTGTGTATGTAGATGCTACTTGAATCTAATTATTCCACAGTCTAAACACTGTACCTTTGGGAATGCTTTGTGTATCATGAAACTTTAAAATCAGAAAATAGCAAAACTTTTTGAAAAGTATATCCTTCCAGGAAAAATAAATGTTTATGTGTAGGTATTTACATTTACTTCTAAACACTGATTTTGACATTGCTATTATAGTATCTCATTAGAATTATTGGTTGGTTGTCCATGGCTACAGGTAGCAAAGTGGTTGATGGTTTTAGTTTGTTTTTCTTTTTCCCTTTAGAGTGAGAAATTTGACGGAAAATGTATTACACTTAATTAAAAAAAAAATAAGAGTGTTTTCATAAATAATAACCTTATTTTTACCCAACATGAATAAACCAGAGATGTTCTTAGTATTGCCTAGTAACTACTACAAGAAATAACATTAATAGAAGAAAATAATTAAGATCTAAGTATTATATGTCACTTAAATTCACTGAGCTTCAGTAACCTAATTTGCAGCATTATTATTACGAGTTAGTGATAATATGTGTAAATACCTGACTCATAGTAGAAACTCAATACATGAAAGTCATTACAAGATGGCCACCACAGGATGGCCGGTAGAGGAGGGCAGTTGTGGGGGACCAGGCCTGCAGGGGAGGGCAGTTGGGGGTGATCAGGCTGGCAGGAGAGCACTTAGGTGTCAATTGGGCTGCAGAGGAGCGGTTAGGAGGCGATCAGGCTGGCAGGCAGAGTGGTAAGGGGCAATCAGGCAGCTAGGTAGGCGAGTAGTTAGGAGCCAGCAGTCCCAGATTGTGAGAAGGATGATCACGATTGCCAGTTGGGACCGGGCCTAAGCCAGCAGTCGGACATCCCTCAAGGGGTTTTATATTGAAGAGGGTACAGGCTGGGCTGAGGGACACTCTCCCCTCCCACCCCCACCCGCCCCGCCCCCCAAATTTTGTACACCAGGCCTTTAGTATTAACATAATGTAGAAAAGGATCACAGGCAAGAATTGACCAGTTTAAGCAAATGACATGCTATCTGAGATTTGCTTCAAGATAACCTATAGGGGTTGGGAATGATGTAGGATATATAAACAAATTCAGATTAGCCATCTGTTGATCATTGTTAAAGCTGAGTGATGTGTATACTGAGTTTATTGAAAATTTCTATAATAAAATGTTTACAGCAAAAATAACTGTCTGGCTCTGGCCAGTGTGGATCAGTTGGTTGGAGCATCATCCTGTACACACAAAAAAATGGGGGGTTTTATTCCTGATCAGGGCACATACCCAGGTTCCTGTTCAATCCAGGGTTGGAGTGCATATGGGAGGCAGGCAGTTGCTATGTCTCTCTTTCTCTTTCTCTCTCTCTGAGTGAATGAATGAATGAATGAATGAGTGAGCAAACAAATAAATAAGCAAACAAACAAACAAAATTGTTTGGTTTAAGAGCAAGAACGTGAGGTAATAAAGTCTGGAAATGCCAGACTACATGGAGTTAGAAAAGCCAAAACTGCTCTCTGATCCTACAGATTGAAACAGGCTTATCAGCTGCAAGTTCCAACAGTGATAGGCAAATTTAGTGAAATATTATAAACTAGAGGCCCAGTGCATGAAATTTCGTGCACTGGGTTGCGGGGGAGACATCCCTCAGCTTGGCCTGTGCCCTCTCACAGTCCAGGAGTTCTTAGGGGATGTCCTAAGCTGCAGTCTGGCCTCCCTCTGAGGGCGGTGACTGGACCAGCTGATCAGGGAATAGTACCTCCCCTGTCACACCACCACTGCTGCTTGGCTTCCCTCTGCAGGACATGACTGGACAGGCCAATCGGGATGTTGCCGATTCCCTGGCCCATCACCCCTCTGCCGCTGCTGGCCACCGGCAAACACTCCCCCTCCATCCTCCCCACCCCCCTCCCATCCCACGCATTGCTGTTCCCTCCCTCTGCCTGCTGGTATGTGCCTTGGCTGGCTGGTGCTGCCTGCTCACTGGCCCCACACCCCTGCTGACTGGTCGGTCTGCCAATCAGTCAATTTGCATATTACGCTTTTATTGTATAGGATTCTTCTGTTAGCATAGTGCCTTATACATTTTAGGTGTTAAATAATTGATTTGAGTTGACACTGTATTTTATGATACTCACGTTTTAATGATTGTCTCAACATTTACATTTTCCCTAAGCATTCTAACGCAATTTCATTATTACAGGAAAATAGGAAAGTGGCTAAAATTCACCATATCCAAGACTGTAATGTTACCTAGTGCTGTATCTAAGTCACAGCAAACACAAGAGGGAATCTCCATTAAGAGGCTTGATTCTTTTTGCCTCATTATTCCTATTTGCACCTTGTCCCAGAACCTGTGAAATGATTCCTGCCCTCGCCTCCCAAGAGCAAATGTTGCCATATTGGCAGGATGTTGCCTTGAGCTGCATGATTTGCTACAACAAAGATGTTTAGGGCCAGACTGCTTTTAACTGGTGCCACAGCAGACCCACTAGCTGCAGTGCTCGAGTTTTGACAAAAAAGTGATTTGCAATGATAGTCTCCTAAGGAGATCCTAGCCAAAGAAATGTCATGAAACCTTTCTTTCATTAGGACTTTAAAGCTCATGAAGCTGGTGCTTGTAACTTGTATTGTTGCAGGCGACGGTGTTTTTATACTTATTTAAATCACTGAAGTGGAGGCATCTGCTACAACACAAGATCATCCTCACAGCTTGGGGCATGAGTTGGGTACAGCTGAGAAATGTCAGCTGTGTAAACAGCCTGAAATGTGTTACCAACAAAAATATAATTAATTTCTTTCCAAGACAGTGTGCCATAACATAATACTTGGAATGGTTTAACTTTCAGAGAAAGCACCTGAACATTTTCTTCCCAGTGCCAGAGTAGAGGATTGGTTATAAAGGTCATTGAAAGTGAGGTTAGGTTGCACTTTTCCTGCTCAGTTGCAGAGATTTGCGTGGCTTGAAATATAGTATATTAACTTCAGGTACCAGTGGCTTCTGTAAATTTATGGAAATATATTAGATCAAGAAGTTAATAGGTTTGTGATGTTAGAACTGTTCTAAAATTAGAACGTTTTAGTAAATTTACAATTGTGGCAATGGTAGCACAATTGTAAATTTACTAAAAGTAATTTAACCCGTTAAAAATGAGTAAATTTTATAGCATGTGAAAGTATACATCAAATAAAACTATTTGTTAAAGAAGTTAATAAAAAGAACTAGATTAAAATACTTTTTTATTTATGTTTTTATGAAAAATACTTGGTCAAAACACAGAGATGTTTTTTTCAGTGGAATTCTCATTAACCTTTACTAAGCAAATAAGACAAAGACTTCTATAATTAGGTTCCTATAGCATCTTGAATCACTTCTCAACCTGTTAGGTTATAGTCTTTTGACATTTTCTGCACTACTCATTGAAGTCAACAATTATTTAAAGCATTGTTGCCCCATCTGCCCTCAGAGTTAAAATATTTTCTTTGCCTATAGTTATAATACTCTAATGGGATATGGGATACTGTATAAATTGTCAGTAACTCTTTCAGTTCCATTTGCATTCTTTCAGCAGGGAAGTAGGTATCTGGTGAATGTTTTCATGCTGTGACAGACAGTTCAAGTGTGAGAACAAGGAGTTGCAAGTAGGCAAAATCTCATTTTGCACTTTAACAAGGATGCTCTTGGTTTCCAAAGAGTTGAAATAATTTTAACTTTGTGCATTATGTCTAGACAGCATATTATAACACAGATAATATATATGTTTGTAGTGTATAAAAGTGGTGCTTTTAATAATGCTTACACTAGGAGGAAAAAATCCTTCTGTTTTTAATACCTTTTTTTTGTCATGTGCCCCCTCCCTTTGAGATTATTAATGGTCTGTGGTTCTAGCATTAACTGAGGAATGTTAAATCAGAATTTGAGAAATTACAATTTTAGAACCAGAGATCTTCAAGTGTGTGTAAGGAATCAGAAAGCTACTTATTAAATATTTTCATGTTAAAAAAAGAGATTATGCCGAGACCGGTTTGGCTCAGTGGATAGAGCTTCGGCCTGCGGACTGAAAGGTCCCAGGTTCAATTCCAGTCAAGGGCATGTACCTTGGTTGCAGGCACATCCCCGGTAGGGGGTGTGCAAGAGGCAGCTGATTGATGTTTCTCTCTCATCGATGTTTCTACCTCTCTATCCCTCTCTCTTCCTCTCTGTAAAAAATCGATAAAATATATATATTTATTTTTAAAAGGTATATTTTAAAAAAGAGATCATTTCTAAACAGAATCATTCACAGTAGCTTTTTTTATAAAACAAACATAAACCATACATACCCACCCCCCCCCTTTTTTTTTTTTTAATAAAAAAGAATTTGTGAATGAGATAATGTCATCAGATTTGATCCTTCTAATGGGGGCCATTTTCTTCTGTAGCTTCTCCCCAATACGTTGTGTTTGGCAGGTGTCAAATGATGTACATTTACCTGATCCTGGATCCCTGTCCTCCACTTTATAGGAGCTGCTGTCCAGATACAGACTCTCACAATTACAACATATTTACCATTCTGTAGTTACCTATTAAGTAAACTCATAAGCCTCCACTATAATCATTTCATCTGTTACTGCAAGGTAAATACTTCTGAAGTGCACAATCAGCCTTGCTTACTTATCTTCAATGGCAACCTAGTACTTGCTGATTGATTAAGTACAGATTTTTAAAAAATATATTTTATTGATTTTTTACAGAGAGGAAGGGAGAGGGATAGAAAGTTAGAAACATTGATGAGAGAGAAACATCAATCAGCTGCCTCCTGCACACCTCCCATTGGGGATGTGCCCACAACCAAGATACATGCCCTTGACAGCAATCGAACCTGGGACCCTTCAGTCTTCAGGCCCACACTCTATCCATTGAGCCAAACCAGGTAGGGCTATGTACAGATTTTTATGTTGGCATTTAAAACCCTTCATTTGTTGATCTGAAACGTCTCTTCCAGGTTTATTTCCTCATATAAGCCTAAAATAAATGCTCACTAAATATTTCTTGAATAATTGATTGAATGTGATACTATATATCTCAACTTTAGCTAAGTACTCATTTTTTTTTTTCAAATATACTTGGTGCTCTCTCCCACTCTGTGTCATTTAACCATACAATTTCTTCCACCTAGAATATCTATAGCAATTATCTCCTTTCTTTAAGATGTTTTATCTATATTCCTTTTACCAAGCTACCTTCTTCAGCCCAGTTAAAAATTAGTTTATATTTTTATTTTATCTAAACTCTTTTCATTTTTCCTTTTTTTGCTTTTACCTTCCTGCATTCTAATTTTGTCATCAGATGGGAATGGTTAAAAAAAAAAAAAAGTGGCTTCCCAGAGAAAGGGCCATCTAATTACACTTTAATTTGTATGCAGATATATTCTAAGATCCCCAATGGATGCCTAAGTCTTCAGATGGTACCGAACTTTGCATATCTACTTCCCCCCCTGGATAATACACTGGAGGCTCGGTGCACGAATTCATGCACCAGCCTGGCCTGTGGGATTAGGTTGAAACCAGCTCTCCAACATCCCCCAAGGGATCACGGATTGTGAGAGGGCGCAGGCCAGGCCGAAGGACCCCACTGGTGCATGATTGGGGCCGGGGAGGGATGTGGGAAGTTGACCAGACAGGGAGGTACAGCAGGAGGGCTCCAGGGTGTGTCTGGCCTGTCTCACTCAGTCCTGATCAGCTAGAACCCCGCAGCAAGCTAACCTCCTGGTTTAAAATTCTGTCCTTCTGATGGTCAATGTACATCATAGCAACTGCTCAACCAGTCAACTGTCTGGCCCTGGTGTTCAGTACTCATCATAGCAAACAGTTGAGTGGCCTTAGCATATTATTATCATATTGTGCTTTGATTGGTTGAACTGATGACTGGACACTTAGCATATTAGGCTTTTATTATATAGGATAACTTTCACTCAAAGGAAGTACTTTATGGCTTCTCTTTGGCATATCTGAATTGCCAGCAATACTACTCTGGTGCTTTGGGACCACACCATGAATCTGATAATTGAGACAGCTAAGTGACTAACAGGTGGCCAACATGTATAGTGTGGCTATTCTGGACGGGCCTGCAGGTGTGATTCATATCCCCAGTGGGACAGAGTAGGACAGTGCAGGATTTCATCATGCTACTCAGAATAAATGCAATTTAAAACTTATGAATTGTTTAGTTCTAGAATTTTCCATTTAATATTTTTGGACCATGGTTGTCCATGGGTAACTGAAACTGTGGATTTTGGGGGTGGAGAGTACTATAGTTGTGTTTTTCCCTTTTGTAAATTCTAACATTTGGGAGCAAGAACTATTTCCCTCATCTTTGTATGCTATGCAAGATAAAACATAGTGTTTTATTCATTCCTTCATTTGAATTGTGCAGAGCTCTGCTAAATTGAAATCTGTAAGAACAAACAACTTAATGAATTTGTATGATCATATAAACTTGATTATCTGTTTGAGAATTAGGTTTATATTCTTTCTAATAATAATTAAATTACCAAAATTCTGTAGTTGCAAATATAATAACAGTAGGAGGGGGAAAGCTATACTTAGCTGATTTGTACCAATGTGTGTTTGTATGTATGTGAAAGAGAGAGAGAGATAAATGAGCAGACCTATTCAAATTTGTTGAATCCCAATACAGCTATTATTTGGATAAGTTACTTAATATATGAATTTAAGTTTCCTCATCTGCAAAATGAGGATGATATTAACACCCTTGAAATGCTATTGTGAAGATTAAATTGATTACATAATTGGTTGAACCATATGAAATTGCCATTTATTAAAGACAAAATTAATGAATGTTAGCAATTTCAATTTATGTTGTATATAAAGTACATATAATTCAGGATTTGGCAATAATGATTGTCAGCCTAACGCCCATGCATCATCTGTTTTTATAAATAATCTTTTATTGGAATATAACCACATCCGTTTATTTATTTGTTGTATACAGTTTCTTTTATAATGTAACAAACAGCAGGTATATTTATTTGCCACAAAATCACGTGACCCACAAAGCCTCAAATAGCTGCTATTTGGTCCTTTACAGAAAAAGTTTGCCAACCTCTAGTGTAAGGTCTGGCATTTAGTAGGCACTCAACAAACATTAACTCCTTTTCCCTTGAGTAAGCCCCTTCTTTATATTGCATACACATGCAGAATCAGAAGCATTCTTTGAGTCGCTTCGGGGTCATCTTATGCTATTTAAATTACTATGCTAGCCTGTCCTAGGTCAGACAGATTCAGGTAATCTTTGGACATTTTTACTGGCTTTTTCTTTATTTGGCAAGGTCATGGATAATGTTGCTTCTGATGGTGATGAGACTCAGTAGCTTCAGAGGGTTCACTGCCCTTATCAACATATAGAGTCTTTTACAAATAACACAGGCAAAGTCTAAACAGACGGAAAGAACAGCATTGAAAGCAGTAAAAGAAAGTCTGAGTTTAAAAAGAATGAAAACTTATGAAATGGACTACGTCCTTAACAGAGAGAGTGAAAAATTCAGGAGGGTGGATGAAGCATTCAACGGACATATTTACTCAGTCAGTATGAGGAAGAAAAATGGAAGTGAGACAGCCTCCAGGAGGAAATATACAAGCACTAAAATCTGATGCTATAAACTGTTGCTTCTGTCCATGATGAGATGACTGTAATTGTAATTTTATTCCCTCTGTAAACAACCAGAAAATGGAATAAAATATGTGAAACAATTGTTTTTAGATATTAGACAATAGGTAGTACAGGATTCTGAAGAAGGAAACAGATAAGCCCTGTGGTAGTCTTACATTCTGTCTGGAGGCAATTCTGTCTCCCAGAGCAAGGAAAGGAAACTAAAACGGAACCTGGTGATTTTATTGAGTTTGAAGAGACTGAGAGTGGGGTTCATGGAGGTCAAGGAATCTAGACTTTGCAAGGTAGAGCACTAGCAGAGAAAAAGGTCCAGAAAACATAAGTTTCCCCCAGTTTTTAATTGAATACCAGTGTGTGCATGCATAAGATGAAGTTCGAAGGGGCTGGGTGAAAAAACAACTGCCCAATAAAAGAACAATTACAGTAAGTCGGAGCTGTAAGGCATACAATTCTTAGAGCTCACACAGAACTAGGAATTTGAGTTTCCACCAGCCATAGTAGAAACATTTCTAAACATAACAGTTTTCCAAAGGAGCGAGATGATTAAAAGGTAACTGCTTTTAAAACAGAGTTCAGCATCCAATCAAAAATTATTATGCATATAAAGAAGTATGAAAATCTAACCCATAACCAGAAGAAAATAAGTAAAAAAAAACAAAAACAAACACAACAGACATAGAAGTTACTTAGATAATGAAATTAGCAGATATAAATTTTAGCTATTATGAATATGCTCAAGAATTTAAAGGAGAAGATGAATTTAATGAAGAAATAATAAATATGTAAATGAGAATATTCTTGTTCTAAATATAACAATGTAATAGCTGAAATAAAATATTTTCTGGATGGGCTTAACAGCACATTAGAAACTGCCAAAGAAAAGACCAGTGCCAAGCCAGTGGTTGAGCATTGACCTATGAGCCAGGAGGTTGCAATTTGATTCCCAGTTAGGGCACATGTCCCAGGTTCAGGCTCGATCCTAGTGTGGAACATTCAAGAGGCTGCTGATCGATGGTTCTCTCTCATCATTGATATTTCTCTCTCTCTCTCCTTTTTCCTTCCTCTCTGAAATCAGTTTAAAAAATTTTATACACACACACACACACACACACACACACACACATTTGTTTGTTTGTTTGTTTGTTTGTTTGTTTATAGAAACGGGTATAATGTATTCTGTCTAGAATTCTTCCCATGAAGGAGAAGGGAATTTAAAAAAAGAAGAAAAAACCAGTGAACCTGAATATGTAGCAATAGAAACAGGGGGATGGGGGGTGGGGGGAGTGGTGGAATCAATAATAAATGACCTGTGGAACAAAATTCAAGCAGTCTGACATACATGCAATTGGAATCTTAAAAGAAGAGAAAAGTTAGGGTGTTGGAAAGAGGAGATCAAAATAAATAAAAAAAATTTGAGGAATTAATTTCTGAAATGTTTTCATATGTGATGAAAACTATAAAACTTATAGATCCAAAAAGCATAATGAATCCCGTGAAAGGTAAATACAAAGAATTCTACACTAAGGAGTTCATAATCAAATTGCTAAAAACAAGTGAGTAAGAGAAAAATTTCAAAACAGGCAATCGAAAAATACACATTACTCAGGAAAGCAGTTACAGATTTTAGATTTCTTGTCAGAAACAATGCAAGCTAGAAAACGGTACTGAAAGGTTAAAAAATGACAACTTAGAGTTCTATACCAGGTGAAATAATCCTTCGAAACTGAAGCCAAAATAAAAGCTTTTTCATACAAACAAAAACAGTATTTGGTGCCAGCAAACATGCACCACAAGAAGTATTAAAGGAAGATCTTTAGGCAAAAGGAAAACAATAGCAAAATAAATGGATCTATGCAGAAGAATGAAGAGAGTTAGTAATAGCAAAACAAGGGTTAAATATAAAAGACATTTCTTTCTGTTTTTAATTTTTTAAAAAGATTATTTATTTATTTATTTATTTATTTATTTATTTATTTATTTATGAGGGAGAGGAAAAGAAAGAGAGAAACATGGATATGACAGGGAAACCCATCATCTGTCTTCTGCATGCCTCCTTCCAGGCTCAAGCCCAAAACCTGGGCGGAGGCCCTGGCCAGAAATTGAACCAGCAACCTTTCAGATTTAAGGATAAGTCTAAATACATATAATATCCGTACATGGAAAATTACAGGTTATTGCTGAAAGAAATAAAGTCCTTAAAAACAGATATATTATGGTAATGTTTTGGAAAACTCTATATTTTAAGGTGGTAGTTCTTCCCATACTCATCTGTGGATTCACTGCAATCCCAATTTTAAAAATCTGGACTACTTTTGTAGAAATTGACAAGTTAATTCTAAAATTTATATGGAAATGTGCAGGACCTAAAATTTCCAAAATAATTTTGAAAAATTTGGAAAATGTATACTACCTTACTTCAAAAAATAATAATTTAAGACAATGTGGTATTTGTTTAAAAATAGACCAATAGGTTGGATACAATAGAGCATTCAGAAATAGATCTGTAAATATGTTGTAAAGTGATTTTGTGCAGTGATACCAACGTAATGAAATGGAGAAAAGATAGCCTTTTTTTTTTTTTTTTTTTTTAACAAATGGTGATAGCACAACTGGATGCCATAAGGCAACTTCAACCTTTACCTTATGCCATACACAAAAATTATCTCAAAATGGATCATAGACCCAAATGTAAAAGCTACAGCAGTAAAACGGTTAAAAGAAAATATAGGGGGAAATATTCTAAGACCCTGGGGTAGGAAAAAATTTATTAGATCACTAAAAGTCCTCACCATAAAAGAAAAAAAAAAGATAACTTGAAATTTTTGCTTTTCAAAAGATACCATGTAATAAAAGGGAGGAGAATTGCCACAGACTAGAAGAAAATATTTGCATAACATATTTGGTAAAGGGCCTATATCCTGATTATATAAAGAAGTCTTACCACGAAATAATGACAATTTTGGGAGTGACAAAATTTTTGATATTTTGACTGGGAGAGGTGTTCAGTGGTTAGAAGGATATATATGTAGGTCAAAATTCCTTGAACAAGTACACTTAAATAGGTATATTTTAACTAGTGTGATTTAAGATGAATATGTTTATCTGAAGCCATACTGGTAAATGAGAAAGTAAAATACAGAACCAGTATTCAACTCCAAATTCACTCCCTCCCTGGTGCCGGTATTCTTTCTCTGGTACCAGGCTATTTCTTATGTGTTCCATATTTCTCAGAATAATACCAGTTTTTAAATATCCAGTCTAATGTTTTTTCCAGATTGCACTCATACTGGTTTGAAGCTTTAC